>NC_083405.1:99531134-104531134 GCF_020745735.1 Hemiscyllium ocellatum
AATTTATTGTCAGGCATTTGGATAACATGTCCCATCCAATGGAGATGGTTTTGAGTGAATAACCCCTCAAGCAGGGCAATATGGGAATGGATTCTGCTGTTGGAACACTTTTCTTCCTATAGGACTTGGAGGATCTTATGTAATTACCATTGATGATCATTCTCCAGCTCTTTAAGGTGTCCGAAGCAGGTTCAGGTAGTTGTTATAATGGACTTTGGGGTTGATCTGGAAGTGTGGCTGGAGTTGAGAGTTGGCAGGCAAACACTGACAACTGTATTATTACACTAAAGTATTTCATACTTTATGTGAAAAGGGTGACCAAATGGAATCTTTGAGGCTTTTGATATGAATTTTATTGCGGTATTATTTCTGATGCCTCTGCTGTGTAGTGCCATGCTAATGGAGATGGTTAATTGATAAGGTAGTGATTGGTTGAGCAGTCATTGGTATCTTTTATAACATGGATGATAGGGGCCCATTGTTCAAGCAATGATATAATCAAGAAGATACCGCAGTTTGGACTCTGGGTGTGGTCATGTGGTCATGAGCTTGTCTCACCAACAGAACAGAGTCTTGGCTATGACAAGGTCATATTCTCAACAGTTCACTGGGAAGGCACTCCAATGATGTTGCCTTTCACTATTCCTTCCTTGTCTATCAAATTGTTCCAGAGATTTACATCTTTCCGAACTCAAGGATATTCAATGCATCACCTACTGGTATTCTGGTTAGCATTTGCTTGAGGTGAGTTCAGAATCCCTCCTTGATCTCATCTATATCTTCATGTGTGGAAGCATTTGTTCTGATCACCGGCGCTTGTTAATTCGTCATTCAGGTGATCTGGACAGCTGGGATGTATTTGCTTATCCCACAGGGGAGAGACACCAATACACTAAAGCTTATATTGCCTACATGTTTATGTTAATCCAAACTTCAAGAATTTGCTAGGTGTGCTGCCATTAACTTTGTGTCTCTTGACTGACTCTTGACTGGAAAATGTAGAATTGTCTCCCAGTGACCTGTGCTGGGAAGTGCACTTCTAGGGAGAGCAGGGAGAAAGGATTAGCTAGGCTGCTCTGTGCAGTTAGGTTGTGAATCAACTTTTACTATATTGCCTTATACATGAAAAATGGCCACTTAAATGGAACACCAGAGAATGGTTGGACTGAGTGCATTACATCATGGCTAATGAGGCACATATCCTGTTGCCTTTAACATTTTAAAACTCAGGTGAGCTAACCATAAGTGAGAACATTTTGTATTCTTCAGAGGACATAATAAACTAAACATTGATTGAAATTGGTAGCAAATGCTGTGTAGCATTTCCCAAATTTCCTGCTCACTGTGGTCTACCTTCTGATGATAGCGCAATCCAACCTCATTCAACTCAGGCTGTGCGTCCAACACAAACCTTCCTGTCTCAACTTCTGGTAAATCTGAACTGCATCAGTATATTTCACATAACAACCTCCCTTTTGAGGCCAAAGATACTTTATATATATATCACCCATTCATCTCTAAAAATATCTTGCTTGTGGATTTGTTTCCAATGTACCGAAGAAGTTGAGACAAGGCTGTTAGCAGGAGTTCAACTGAGTCGTTGAAAATAATTAGGGGTCCTGAGAGAATCATTGGATTAATATGATGAATGGGATCACAAACACTGCAAAGCTGTTACACTCTATTTTCAACAGGTTCTGTTGAAACTTTAAAAGCTTATCACTCCTTTAAACAATAAACTTACAGGTTTAATTGTGCATAATAATTCTATTTTTGTATCAATTCCCACTCACATGCAGAACTTAGGTGTTTTTTCTTGCTTCTCTTAAAAAACGTTTTTTGTTTCCTTTGACCCAAACTGTAAATGGTGGTAAAATCTGACAGAAGGTCAGTCAGCCTTTTCAATCATTTGTGGTTTCTGGAGGAGAGTCAAATCAGACCCGAAATGTTCCTCTGTCCACAGATGCTGCCAGACCTACTGAGTTTCTCCAATGATTTATATTTTTATTCTTGTTCACCAGTTTATTCCATCTACTTTTTCATTGAATTTAACAAAAACAAGAAAAATATGAAATTTATAGCTTGGTTGATATGATGTCTTTTAATTTGCTTTATTTAGAGATTGTCCCACCAGGACTTTAAAACAAAAACCTTTACTAACATTGGTATGTAATACTATACAAGAATAGTAATATCATCTCAAATATATATCCTTAATTAAAATGCATTTAAAGAAGTTTGCAATTTTTAAATATGTTAAAAATTGTGCAGGCACAAAGGAACCTGCAAACTAACACCCAAATCCATTCCTTTAAATAAATAATTTGTGTTTAATTGTAAATTATGTTGGAGATGAAGTGTTTTTACTTTATACTACATTTTATTTTCTCTTCAGAGAGGAGAATCCTTGTTGGATTGTAGGTTGACTGCTATAGCCATAAATAGCTGATCATTCAGTAATAAGGCAGTGTCAAGAGTGTGGTGCTGCAAAAGCACAGTAGGTCAGGCAGCATACAAGGAGCAGGAGAATCAACATTTCGGGCACAAGCCCTTCATCAGGAAAAGGCACTGCCAGATAAGGCAGTGCCAATTAACTATAATAACATAAGAAAAAGGAGGAGTTGGCTATTGAAGCCTGTCCCACCAATCGAATGGATCTGGCCAGGCCAAAATTCCACTTTTACACTAGCTTAGCACAGCCATCAACTCCTATCTCCCTCCTCTTTAAAAACTTTTGATGATCTAGCCTCAATAATTCCCTGGGATAGAGAATTCCAGGCATTCATTACCCTTTGGGAGAAAAAATTGTTTCGTAGCTCTGTTTCAAACAAATGTCACCTAATTCTGCAAGTGTTCCGTCATTTGAGTTCCTCCCACAAGTGGAAACATCTTCTTAACACAGAGTCATAGAGATGTACAGCAGGGAAACAGACCATTTGGCCCAACTCATCCATGATGACCAGATATCCGAAGCTCATCTAGTCCCATTTGCCAGCACATGGCCCATATCCCTCTAACCCCTTCTTATTCACGTACTCATCTATCCTGTGAAGTCCCCTCAGAAGCTCATTAAAATCACACTCATTCTACTAAGCTCTAAAGATTAAAGGTAAGATACTTAGCTATTCTGGATAAGTCAACCCGTTCATCACTGGAATCAGCCTAGTGAATCACTTTTCAACTGTCTCTTATGCCAGTATATGGTTTATGAAACACAGTGATAAAAGCTGTACACAATACTCTAATTGTGTCCTCAGTAACACTCTATTCAGTCTTCCCTATTTTTAAACTCTAATCCCTGAGCAATAAAGGTAAAAATTCCATTAACTTTTTAAATATCTTACAGCAACCCCCCTCCCCACCCTCACCATGCTAATATTTTCCCAACATGCTAATATTTATGTTTCATACACAAGGTCACTGAGATCCCTTTGTACTGCATTTTTTTGGAGCCTCTCTATTTAAATAAGTCTTGCTATTAAATTAGAAGTGTATGATCTATCACTTTCCTACATTAAACTCCATCTGCCAAGTTTTTGCCCACCTGCTCAACCTCTCCATCTCCCTTGCAGATTTCTATGTCCTCATCACAACATGCCCCTCCACCCATTTTATCATTGTCAGTAAATTTGAATATAGTTTACTCTGACCTCTTAAAGTCATTAATATTAATTGTAAAAATTGAAGCCATAGGACTGATCCTGGTTCTAATTTCTGATGCAGTCTTCTGCACATATCTTCTACCCCTCCTTGTCACACTTGGCTTATCATTTGCCTTTTCAGTCTGCTGTATCTCCACACTCTCATTTCTTTTTGATTTAGTTTTAAACTTATGTTGAACTGAGCCCTTCCCCAACCTCATTAATTAATTTAAAACAACATCTACAACCCTAGTTACAGAATTCACCAGGACACTGGTACCAACATGGAACACAACAGTGTTTTGGGGCACAACAATCCTTTTCTTCACTTGCCGTACCTTCAGAGCATGTGTCATCACTGCTAATGCTGAGTCGTTCTGCATTGCCTTGCACATACTTGTTGTATAGCTTTATACGTAATGCCCAGCTCAAATCTGGTTGTCTAACAGTATTCTTCAGGCGGCGTCTGGCATTTGCAAACCAGTTGGAAACCTATTCCAAAAACATGAAATTTCATTAATAAAAGGTTAGTTGATAACGAAACAAGTGTTCAAAATGATCAGTTAAGGAAAGTGTCACCCAGAAGCACTGATGACTTGTGTGTGTTCATTACAAATTTAAATACGCATAACTTGATACTTATATGACAGCTGTATGTCAGCACATATACTTAAATAATTTCTCTGTTTCAAACCTTCATGCAACCTATGTCAGATTAAAAAAAAACACATCAGCTGCTCATGATATTTCCACAAATGTTTTTATTGTGGCACCAAATTCAAATTCCTGTGAAATTGTTTTTGGACTTCAATTATATAATTATAAAAAATGACCCATTTCTCAAATAGTTAGAGCAGTTGTTTTGATTTCAATAACTGCTTTCCTAAAGTACAGGTTTTCCATTTGTATTACAGAAGTTGATCGTGGTAAGCAAAACTATTTGTTAGCAATTATGGTGAAACTTCCGGGTGTCCAAAGTTTGCTTCAGAAATTGTCTCCTCAATCCCTTCTAGTGGGGCCTTTCATATGTGAGCATGGAAGTTTAGGGACTTGGGAGATCTTTAACTTAATCCTATTGAATTCCTCTTCTGACACGAAATGAAATGGTTAAAACAAGTGAGTCGAGTGTAGTAGACAAGATTTCACAGCAGCAGGGTCACCATAAGTTGATGCACTGAGACACTTCACTTGGCTGCTCACTAGAAGCAGAACTTGTTTTGAGTTCTGTAAAGACAGTGCAATAGAACGTGGCAGGAAAGACTTCATGCTGATTGTGGTCACAGGGGGGAGCAGAAGAGTTCAGCTAACCAGCAGCAAGCATTGTCTTGCCAGTTGGACGAAGTACAAGGCTTAAAAATAATCCAAGCAAATCTGAGACCTGGCGGCAGATGTTATTGAGTACTATAAAGATATTTTAAATATTATGAGAGATTGAATGTTGATGGAATCACAATTGGATGAAGTTATAATAAATGCTTTCACAAACACAAAATAGCAAATTGGTTGCAATTAAACAATGATGAAAAGAACTTGCCTGTCTGTTTTAAATAAAGAACAGCAATTTGGCACATAGAAGGAATAGAAAATTATAAATAACAACTATTGCATTAATTTAGGTTTGAATTTTAATCTGAGCTGTTTGTGTACAGCTGCACAGAGACTTCTACCCCAGAAACTGGAAAAGGAGTCTAGGTAAGTCCTGTCAACAAAACACAGGATGAATCCAATCTGCCCATTACTGCCTTGACAGTCTAACCTCAATTCTTAGCTAAATGATGGGAGGTTTCATTGACACTGCTGTCAAGTCATGCTTACTATTCAACTTGTTTATTTTACACTCCATCAGGGCTAAGTGTTGTGATGGATAACAGAATGGCTGACTTTGACATCAAGGTTATATTGGACAAAATGTGCATCAAGGGACCTTAGTAAAATTTAAGTCAGTAGGAGGGCCAAGTGCTAAGAAATGACCACCTCCGACAAGGCTAAACCCAAACATATCTACTTGAAATTCAGTGGTGTTTTCATCAGTGAATTCCCGTGACCATCAACATCATTGGGATTACCATTGACCAGAAACTGAACTGGACTGGCCATAGAAATATTGTGGCTACAACAGCAGGTCAGGGACTGAGAACTATATAGCATGTAACTCACCTCTGACTCTCCAAAGCCTGTTCACGATCTAGAAGGCACAAGACAGGAAGGTGGGCAATTGGCTTCCACTTGCCTGAATGATTAAGGTTCCAACACAACTCAAGATGTGTGATGCCATCCAAAAATAATACCCTGTTGGATGGGCATCCCATTCACCACTTTAAATATTCATTTTCTCCACCACCAGTGTATAGTGGTAGCACTTATCATCTACCAAATTCAAAATAATGATTTGTCAAAGCTCCTTCAACAGCTTCTTCCAATACTGTGACCTTTACCATCTAGAAAGACAAGAGAAGCAAGCTGCTAGGAAACTGCAAATCCCTGTCCAAGTCACACACCATTCTGACATAGAACTACATCACCATTCCTTAACTGCTGTTTGGTAAAAAATCATGGAAAGTCCCTCCTGAACAACACCTTTAAAGTAACTGCAAGTAAAAGATTGGAGTAATATTCTGCTGGGGTGGGCCTGAGAGATTCAATGCTAACTAACAGAAATGTAATGCCTAATGGATTTGGTGTCAATTACCAACTGTCAAAATATCTAGTTTGAAAATATGAAAAACAATCAAAGATAATGAACTCAGAAAGAAACTTCACTTTTGGGAAATGATCAGAACTGCTGAAAACTGACTTCTGTATCAGTTACTGCTGAACACTTGTTATCATTTCTCTCTGGACTGCTCAACTTTCCTGAAATGGCTCTTTATGGACTAGTTAGTTTGCAGTATTGATTGAAAGGTTAGGCTCAGATTGTTTGGGTTTCACATTGGCTGCAGCATAAACTTTAACTGTTGGAAAGACATCTCTATAAACCTTTTTTTATAAAGTCTCCAAAGATCCTTCAGACTTCACTCTAACATTATTACTATTAATGACTGATTAAAAGCCAGTCCAGAGAAGGATCACTGCACAGACGTTTCAGCTTGAATTGATTGAGATGCAATTTTCTGAAGCTGAAAGCAATATACTAATAGCCTTGGACAACTCTGTGCGAAACTAGTAACTCTAGTTAGAAGGCAGCACTAAACAACTTCATGTAGCAAATTGCAGCAACAACATGGGTAACTATCAAATCTGTCGTATTTAAAATGGCTTTGTCGCTGTTAAAAAATAGAAGCTGTCTGACTTTCTCAGTATTGAATTCATATTTGATTTTAAGTGCGTCAACACAGTCAACCAACAACCCACCATTGCCATGTGAATGTGAATTCGCTGTGGGTGTATGCTCGGGGGGTGTGGCAGTAAACATACAGGACAAATTATTAATCTGTCTCAATATTGCCGCTTTATCCCAAGCAGCCAATTTCAATGCAATAGTGTTTTAAGATAAATAAAATTCGCTACAATTCAGCGATCTGATCGCAAGGAAACTGACGTTTTACAGCGGTTAATGTTCATGGCGTATTACATTGTGATAAATTAGCGAAAAGATTCAAAGTGACATTTACAATGTTATTAAATAAACATTTCATTGCTGAATGTAATAATTGATCGAGGATTTCTTTTCCCTATGTGGGGATCAGCAGGCAGCCGTTTTACTGTGTTTTTCTTTGCCTGTTTTGATTGGTAGCTTTTACAGGAATGTTACTTTCACATAAATATCATTGAGATATGTCGTTGAGCACCTGTATAAACAGAATATCAATAAACGGGAATAACTAACATTACTGCTCTTTAAATCCTTCAAAGTTACTGAGTCAGTTGGTTCTGGTTTCAAGCAGCATTTTTGGTGATTTATCTGAAATTTGGTCTCGATTTCCCAGCTCCATGTGCAGGCTACGACAGGATCGCTCGCTGGATGAGTTGTTCCTTCGGGACGCTGCACCCCACCCCCGCCACCTTGTCCAACAATGGACAAAGATGCAGACTATGGAGGACAAACTCACTTAACTCAAACAAACATTTCACTCGGGAATTTCCGCAGAATCCAAGCGACTGAGAAGTGTTCGTTGCAGCATCCTAACACTTGTGCCAAATTAATTTCCTAAATGTAAATGCGCGGAATTCTTTGGAAATATGTTACATGTGTCAGCATTCGATCCACCGAGTCAGCTGACAGGGAGATGTTGCACTAAACTTGAAAAGCAGGACACGATTCCAGAAGGGCCACATCTCTGTGAACTCACTGAAATGGCCAGTGGGTACAAGTGAGCAAGATTAAAGATAGAAAATAAGGAAGTGACAATAACCCAATTAATGGTCCATTTAAATGTGTGTGAGGAAGCTAGCGGTATTACTGAGATACAGTTACATTCTAATGGCAGTGTGACTGAGAGTCAGAGCAGATAGTTGACTCTGCAAATGTCATTCCTCAAGACTGAGTCTGAAAAAATGAACTTAAATAGAACAATGTGTTCAATTATGTGTACAAAGTACATGGCAGAATTTAATTCACATGATATTCTCGAACTATCCAGCTATGTTTAAGACATTTTGGCAATTGTAAGTCCAATGAACAACTCAGACGTTACTTGTAACCAGGGTAATCTGAACGTCACAAAAACCTTTACGAATAATAGCAAAGTAATGTGACATATCTTAATATATTCCTGCACAACCCAGAAATGATTCTCCCAGAGTTTTCCCTTTTCTGCAATGCAACCCGTTATTTCCTCCACCTCAGTAACCAGGCGAATTTAAAAAGGAGAAAGAGGTGGTTAACACAGCACAATACACATTTACATAATCTTGTCAGGTATGGCCTACAGTATGTTCGACAATTGTGAACTGGTGTGTCAGAAGGCTGAATGCAAAGAAACTATTTAAAGCTAAGAAGTGTCAATTGATCCAGGAACATTCAACTTGGTATCATGTCAAATGCAGAGTGGTTTACTACCTCGTTAACATAGCAGTGTGCTATTAACACAACCAGAAATAGGCAGATAAAAAGATGTGGAAAATCACAGTGAAACAATTGAAATCAATACATTTAATGAAAGTGAATGGGCACAAGTTCATTCTCCCATTTCCCTCATTGGGCCTCTTGCTCCTATTTTTGCAGGAAAAATACTTAGTCGGAAAAGTGTGGGTCCTATGTTGTAAGTAATGGTAACGAAGTGCAAACACTGTTATTGCAAAATGCGACAATGTGTACGTGAGCAGCGCAAAACTGTCATAAATTAAACCTTGTCATATTACACAGACCTTTCAGAGATTATGGAATACGATGACAGGTTTGATATGGCACCATAACAATTTAAGAATAAAGTTGTGATTTGGAGGAGCCGGTGTTGGACTGGGGTGTACAAAAACAAAAATCACACAACACCAGGTTACAGTCCAACAGGTTTATTTGGAAGCACTAGCTTTCTGAGCGCTGCCCCTTCATCAGACTGTCGTGGATTATAATATGGAGTATAAGAATAAAGTTGATCCGAATGTAATTGTGTAGCGCAAAATATATCTGGATGAAATCTGTTGGATGATTATGCATCTTGGTCAGTAACGCATTTCTGAATCTTAATTCATCTTTCAGTCTTTTTAGCAATACCTTAAAAACACACACACACATTGCTCACTGTCATTTCTCTGTAAGGTGAAATGCATTTGAATTCCAACTCGTGAGCGAGGAACGAAAACCGATTCTACCGAAGGTGGGGCCGGGGAGGACTTGCACGAGTCCAGTACGTGAAACTTACAGGTTTTAATGAGAACTGTGATTTCGCCTTGATTCAAATACTTTAATACGTGCAGTTATTCCCCGCCACCAATGAAAACACTATAAATGTCAGAAGAAGCATTTCTCGGTGAGGTTGCTGTATGTGATTGGTGCATCCAGTTGGGGTCCGGCCAGCGAGCTCCCCAACCGCCCCCCACCTCTACCCCGCCCCCTCTCGGGGGACAGCAGACCCTCACTGAGACCAGTCGGTTCAGTCCACATTTGATCCCGGGACTGAGTATTAGAATTGTCTAGCTAGGCCTCTCCATTTGCAAGGACATTTCTTGCCTTTAAAAAGGGCATGGTGGCTCGGTGGATAACACTGCTGCCTCACAGTACCAGGGTCCCAGGTTCAATTCCAGTCTCGGGTGACTGTCTGTGTGGAGTTTGCACATTCTCCCCGTGTCTCCTGTTTCCTCCCACAGTCCAAAGATATGCAGGTTAGGTGAATTGGCCATGGTGTTAGGCGCAATAGTCAGAGGGAAATAGGACTGGATGGGTTACTCTTCGGAGGGTCGGTGTGGAGTGGTTGGGCCGAAGGGCCTGTTTCCACACTGTAGGCAATTTAAACTGCATCTGCCGTTAGCACCGGGATAAAAACCAATCGCCGTCAAATACACGCAATGGTGCAGTCAGATTTTCACTGTTGGGCAAACCAATTTGTGTATTTTTTTTTGTGCGTGTGAGACGCTAATGGATAATCCTAGCTCGCACACAAGTACTGAGTAGAGATGGAAACAGAAAGACAATACCGATTGAATGAGGTAGGGAAAACGGCCTTACTTGTACCAGGGTCATCTGGGAACCGAGGGCCAGCAGAATCTTCTCGGTTTTAGTTGGGTACGGGTTGTCTCGGTGCTTGTACAGCCATTGTTTCAAAGGGCGAGCCATATCCTGAAGAGCCTGCCGTTTGTGCCTCACCTTACCTCCGCCCTGCCGAGAGCTGGAAACATTCAGGTAGTCAATGACCAGGCACAAAACAAAGAAAAACACAAAGCTTTTGCATAGACAGCAATGTAGTCGCGTTCAAAGGTACATTTCTTCCTGTACAGTGAAGGTCAAAGTGTGGGCAGTTTACACACTCCGAGAGTGTATCATGTTCTGGGTCTCCTTTGAACACACTCCAGAAATCAGACATCATGTTTCTGAACCAACACCGAACTGTGGGAATCGACCGTGAACTCATTTTATCTGAGGGAAGATGGAAACAGAAATGTGCGCAGAAAGCAAGTCTCATGGCACCCGCACTATCACAATCACAACATTAATTTAAAACAAAAATCAATGGAACCCTGTTTCTGAGTCGGGTTTCTGGTGATTTAATGTTTGAATAGAAATAAAATGAACTTTGGAAATGAATGTGAGACACCCGTGGAAATGTGTAAGTGGGGCGATGTTCTCAGCAAGTTTCAGACCTTTCTGTGTCTGTGCATATCGTTATTGCGGGTTCCTGTTATCTGTCATGCTTTAAAGTAGATGACCTGCTTCAGATATATTTGAGCTGAAGTGCTTGGGAAGTTTCTCGGGAGATACGATGAGGCTTTGTATAAATGAAGGTTTCCTCTCAGTGCAACACGGATCAGTCCTTGTTCGTCTAAAAACCGAACTTGGCTTCTGCCTTATTCATAGAGGAAAAATCCTTCGTTTATATAGCCCCTGTCACCACCTCATGATGTCCCGGAGTATTTCCCAGTCAATGCAGCAGTTTTCAAATACAATTGCTGTGATAATGTAGAAAACGTGGCAGTCAATTTACGAACAGCGACCTCACACACACAATAAGGTGGGAATAACTAGATAACCATATCTATTAACTAGATGGCGCTGACGGAAATGTAAGTGTGCTGTGAGTCTGAGGCTGCGTGTCTCAGTGGAGTGTGTTGTCTGTTTATCCGTGTGAATACTGTGGTGATCAGTAGGCCACCTTCTGAAACTGCCTGGCGTGTGTTCTCCCAGCCTTCTGCTTGTCTACCTTGGGTTCCAGCATCTGTAGGTGTTTTTGTTTTGTCTCTAATCAGGCTTGTAAGGTTTGTCAAGAGCCGGAGGGACATGATGTGGATGGTGCTTGAATATGTGCATTCCAACTGGGTGCTGCAGATGTCGCTGTGAATCTGAAGCCCCCCCTTATCCACTGAACAGAGAAACTTAACATTCTCACTGGGACGATATTTCTGACTCATGTCCCCTTGAACACTGCCAGACCAACGCGGTATTGCTAAACTCTAGCGCATGACCCCAAAGCAAATTGTCATCTGGATATTCGCTAACAGTCGCGGTTATAACTAGTTGTTGTGTTTGAACAGGAATTCAACTTCAGTGAAGGCCGTGTTATAAAAACATGTCAACATCTTAAAAGAAAAATGATTTTCCCCCCTAAAATCAACGATTGTCACCGAAATGTTTTCTTGTTTTAAAGTTTGTATTTGTAGTTGAAATTGAAATAAATGAAAACTTGTTTACATCGGTCACAAAATGTGCCCCACACTGACAATAAAAGTAATTCTATTGGTACATGTACATACAGAAGATGTCCGATTATGTCTGAATTATTGCAGCATCTGACCACCCAGAGAAAGATATTTACATTAGTGATCAACCCCGATGTGAAAAGATGATTGCAAGTTATGAAATATTGGTATTGAATGTCATTGTTATTTACAAACAATGTTTGAAACGGCGAGGCATTACATTGAACCTTATCAATAATGCCAGTTCTGAAAAAGAGTCAAAATTAAACTTAAATCATTAAGTCTCTCCACAGATGCTGCCAGACCTGCCGAGTTCCTCCAGCATTCTCTGTGTCAGGTTTCCAGTATCTGCAGGACTCTGCTTGGATATGGTCAATAATGTGTTCACATTCAGGGCCCTTACTGCTGCCGGTTTGAACAGTGCCGTGTTCGGGATGATAAAGTGGGAGTGGGCGCCGCATGTTTACAAATGATTGTGCTGATACCATCAGAAACTGGTCATCACACTTCCAGAAAAGGTCGTTTTAGCAAAACCATCAAATCTGGCGAAGGGATGATTTTTTAAAAAAATCCATTAATATCTGAAGGACATAGATCGCGCCGCACTCTGTAGAGTGAGTGCATGGCGCTCCGCTTTATGAAACCTATTCTCAGGATTTCTTAACTCAGGATTGCTAATGGTCAGAACATAGGTCCAAAATTACAGATAGCTGTATAGGGCTGGGAAGTGTGTGTGTGTAAGGTAATTCTGCTTCACCGCCTACCCTGCAGCTACATTCCTGAGCCCAGTTAACCACATGCCTGTCACCCCCAGGAAAAGGAGTCATACCCAGACCTCCTGTGCCGCAGACCCCTCTGACTCCGGCTGGACGGACTGTCCGGGATCATCAGCTCCTGCTCTTGTTCCTCCATCACTTCCATATAGGTCCTGCTTTTCCTCTCGACCTCATTTGCCTTTTCTTCGAAAATAACTTGGTTGGTAAATTTATTAAAGACGATGGTGTTCATCTTCCTGCGCGTTCCAGTGTCTGTCTCACTAAGCGGTGAGGGGCTCGTGATTTGAAGATTCAACCTGGTGGACTGGAGTCAATGGATACATAGATATTTTTATAAAAATCGTAGGTCACTTCAAAACCAAAACTCAAACGACTCTACTTGCCATGTAAATGAGGAGAAAATAAACCACTACCGTCCACAAAGGCAGGACCTGGCCCTCTGCCAACATCGAGAGAATACAAACTCTTCACAGTCAATGCTGTGTTGTTCCCTTCGGCCGGGAAACGAGCGCTTGCTTTTTTTCAAAAAAGTGTTGTTTACAACTCCCAAGTCCGCGCCACTCGCAACTTTAAAGGAGAGAAATCTGCAGATGAAACAGTTGCTCCGATTTACAGTCACTATTTGATTCCCATTCCCACCCACGGGGAGGGGGTGATATTTGTTTAAAACAAAGTTCAGTCCTGTTTGTAAAATAAATCCAATTTATCGGAATTTTCCCCTTAGGCTCGACCTGAACACAAATAAATTGCTTCGGCGTGTGATCTGGGAGCACACACCAGCGGGACAAGAAGTCATTTTTAATGGGCCCCTCCTCAGTATTAGGAGGACCTAGCGCGCTTCTGCTAATGGGTTATATCCTGTCCTGACTTGGCCGCTCTACTGCAGTAAATCTACAGAACCGTCAAAACCTGTCTTGCAAAACCAAGCAGACGTTTAAGGGTTTACAGCGAACAGTAAACTCCCGGGACGTGTGCGCAAGTCGCTGTTTCAGGACCGCTGCTGCCGTGTGGACACGCTAACAGAAATGTTTTAAGTGATGAATGTTTCTTACGTGAGTGTCAGAAGGCAGCGCCGGTGCTGATCCAGACAGAGCTCCCATTCACTATAGATTGGGTAGATATTCCGGAGCATCCGAACAAGGCTGAGAAATATCACGCACACATTGACAAAGGCAGTGAGCCTTCTGGCCTTGGAATGTCTACATCATCCATCAATATTTCCACCCAATTCCCATTCATCATCGCCTCTCCTTCTCTTTGGGAATACCCCAGAGAATAGTTCCTAGACACCGTTAGAAAAGACACACCACGTGTCTGTTTTCTGACTTGATCCTATTAAAAGATCCAGCCACTCACACCGTCTGTCTCTTACCTGTGCCTTGGGGCTGGACTCTGTTCCCACTCCCTTAGCTCCATCCGAGCAGCTCACCAACAGTTTGTCTTGGTGAACTGCCGGCCCCGATCAGACAGAGCTGCAGTTTCTGTTTGGATCACTCGGGGACTGTGGAAAGTGGGTGACCTCTCCCCCTTGCTGAACCCATTAGCTCCATTCTGAAGGGCCGGGTTGAGCAGTTTACAGCAGCTGATCTGTTGATAAACTTGGAAAGCGCGGAGCCGCTGTTTATTGAGCTGGCCGGCCCGCCAACTACAGAGCGACAATCAGCGTCTCTCTGAGTGCACCCCGAAGCCGCCACCTCCGGCTACACACCCAGCCGTGAAAGCTCACCGGTTCCTCAGGGGGTCCCGAAAGGCTCTGTGCCATTTTTTTTCCCCTTGTCGCTAATTCTGTGCAGAACGTTTTTTCTTAAAAGTGCTGAAAACGTTTTGAAGACGATCCCCGCCCCAAACATGATTATAAAGTAGAGAAGTAACTACCTGGTTTGGTTTTGGAAGGAGTCGGTCAGTGTGGTAAACTGATAAGAACGAGCAGTAATCCAGCCCCTGTCTGCATTTGCACTGCCATTTCACATCGCTGTCAGGAAGAGTTGATCTGAAACCGCACGGACCACGCTCGCCTCTCTCCTATTTACCCTGATGGCAGCCCTAACCCCGGAACCTGAATATACAGCATTGCCCATGTTTCCCAGCTGCTCTGCCTAGTCTCTGAACATAGACTGAATACATTACTCAGGTTCCGGGAAGGTGCAGCGGGAGGCTGGCTCTGTCTGTTTTACAGAATCCTGTGCTCCCGCTCCTAAATATAGCGCTTATTTCACTTCCAGCAAGAACATTTCCGTTCGAAATCGACTGACCTCGTGCATTTTCGTTTCATTTTCCCGAGACAAATGTATGATTGAAAATCTATTCATTAACGTTTTCGAAACATTTCTTATCATCCAGGTATCACATTGAGAACATCGACCTTATCTGATATTTTTCCAACAGTCAGTGTGATCACAGAGATTCCTTAGAGTTTCCATTCGGGCGCTTCATTTTAAATTCATCCTTTGTTCATATTTCAGATCATATTCTAGGTTTTGCCCACATTATTTATCCTCCTAAAAGGGTCACATGCCAAAAATCTAAGATCATGTCATTTGGAAAACTCATTTTAATTGAATAGAAGAAATTCGCTTAAATACAAATGATAAAATTTCGTTTTCTTTTATTTAATGTGGAAACTTTAAACTTTACACCGGGATCTCTCAGATATGTTAGCCCATTGACTTTTATTCAGTTAGATACATTTATCAGAGATTGCGCTCTGATGAAACTGAACAAGTAAAGCTCAAAGCGTTGGCGATTGTTGGAAACTGCACAAGGTTAGCAGCCTCTCTGTGTATCAAATAACACATTTACAATCGTGTCAGATAAGATGATTTGTTTTAAAAGGGAAGTTGATCCGATTTCTTTGGTTAAAGAGGATTTTTAACAGATCCTTGTGACACGGAGTATTTCGGTAAACGCCGAAGTCTGGCTAAATCACCGAGCCGGCTGGTTCATTTGTTCACTGAATAAACCGCGGTCACTCTTGCTTTTAAATACTATTGGACAACAAATAAAATGGGAAACTAACTATAGGATCAAAGCTGTTTTATAAATTTAAGTAAATCTGGATTGGATCCGGTTTTGATGTGGTCGTTAAACGACTCCAAGGTGACACCCTACCTGCTTTTGGGCTGGTAATATGTTTATAATTTCGATATTATCGAGACTGTAGGAATGCCAGAGTGTTCTTGAGTACCTGCAAGTGTTGAGTGCAAATGTTAACACGAGGTTGACCTTTTTCACACGAGGTGACATTTGACTGAGTCCACCTCGTTAACAAAAAGAATCGAATAAATGTTTGAAATTCTCACAGGGCGCCAGTGCAGAGAGCGAACACAGCGGTTAATGTTACTGTCTGTCAGTGACACAGTGAAGTAACTGCAAACAGAAATGGAACAGAACCCAAGATCAAAATACTCGAAATAAAATCAGAAAAAAAAAGTTCACACGAGGTCCGTCAGGTCTTAAAAAGGGAAATAAATCGGTCATCTTTCTCCTTCCTTTTACTGTGCACCATTGCACCAGGCTCTGGTTGAAGGATACCTGTGAGCCTGTAGCTTTCACTAAACTCACACACTTGGAAATGGACGAGTGTGATCAGCGTGTCTGAACAAATTCAGCGTTTTCCGGCTTGCTCAGTCTGTCAACGAGAAACGGAGAAAGATGCAGCGGCGGCTGTGGGATAACCAGGAATGATTTATGAGGGTCATCCTCAAAAAGTAGGAAAATGAGATCTCCATAATACTAATGGCCTACAAGGTAAAAGAAAATCTATTGGTATCAACTCAATCATCCCCAAGGACACGGCCAATAAACTATAGCATAATCTGAGATATCTACCATCACCGCGCACGATATTGAGAACCACATTGAGGAGGTGCCGCTGCTGGACTGGGGTGGACAAAATTAAAAATCAACTAGGCAAAGTTTAAAAAAAATCACACAGCACCAAGTTATATTGAGAATATTACCTGATTTTGTTTTAGGGGATAATGTCAGACTCATATCTATTGCCTTCCGGAATATTTTGACAGCATGAACTGCTGTGCTCCCGGTTTGAATGAGCCGGTCTCAGTGGGTTTCCCCCCTTTTCGCCCATAACCGGGAGTTCTCGCGTGAAAGCCGAGTGCCTCCCGGAGTGAGAGCAGCTCTCTCCCACATTTATAACATGTTCAGGATCACAGCGTTCATCGTTTTCAGCTGATGTTTATCATTTGAATTTCGAGAGACACGAATTTGGGGAATCGATGGACATTAACACGAACGGCTTGACCTTAGAAATAGCAATATTTCACTATAATATTTGTCTTCAGGATCGGTGTCTGTGAGAGGAACCCCCGGGGAGAGTAGGCTGCTGACCTTGTGAGGACTCACATTGAATTCAGGCAATTTGTATTGTGTGGTGTTAAAAATAAAAACAAATCGCTTCGTGTTTCTTTTAAACGGGGTGAATATTTGCAACACTGATGGAACTATTAACTCACACGGGTTGAGCGGAGGAATAAATGAGGAAATCTTCTTTAGTTAACAGGTCATTGTGATCCTGTAAATACATAAACCAGGATTTCGAACAGTCTCCCACCTCCCTCTGGATCTGAGCGGATGGGAGGAAACTTGCCCTGGGCAAAACGCGGGCTGCGCTATTTCTCCGCAATGTTTGCGGCCGGCGAGTAACAGGATTCATTTGAAACAACAAAAAAAAACACTTTAGTTAAGAAATAAAACACAAATCTGGTTTATTTTACGGGCTGTTGAAGTAGAATTGCTTGAAGAATTTTGTTCAGCTTGTCCCCCTCTCCGGGAGTTGGTCGCCGCTCAGGGACTGTTCTTTTGCGGAGAGTTGCAAAAGCGAGTTTTGAGTTTGCAAAAGCAACTCCCAAAACGGCGTGAATGCAATGAAGCTGCGGGTTTTACTAACTCCCAGTGAAAGGCTTTTATTAAAATGAAATAGATTGACTGGACAAGGTGCCGTCAGTGTTTGCATCTGGAATGAGTTTAGCGATAAACGGCAGTGTCAAGAACAGTATATTATTGTAGGGGTTTATGCAGATTAATCTCAGCAAAGCGGCACGGGGATACAGGGGTAAAGAGAGTTCCTCCTGCAGTTAACCTCGAATTCATTGAGACAGTTAATTGAATGGTCTTGGCGAAAAACTGAACTAGGTGTAGTGAGATGATTTCCAGCAATTTACACCAATTATTACATGGCTCCCTGAAATGCGCTTCACTGGCAACATTTCTGAATTGTGCCATTCACTGTTTTAAAATTTCCCAGCCGTATAACTCAAACACTTTGACGATGAGTTTAATATTAACGTTATAATTTGTATGAACAACCAGCAGGTTTTAGCTGATATCAAGAGGCGGCTGTTAATATCTCCAAAAGAGGTGTCAGAATTGTTACAGTAACTTGTAACTGTTACATTTACTGACCCCGATCCGAAAAGATGGGAGATTTCATACTCAATCCATTGAGAACTACTGCAACCCTATTGTGATCTTTCTTGATAGATTGGGGTTTGGCGGGTCGGCAGACGGTCTTTTAAAATCTGATTGATGATCTGAACATGCTCAGGGAAGTTCAGACAGAACGGGACTATCGCGGGTGCAGTCTACGAATGGGGAGCTTAGTCCTTGTCCGGCAAGTTTCACCCTATCTCTTCCATTGCCCGTTGCTCTTTTCGGATTGTTTAAGAGTCACCTGAAAATACAACGTGAAAATATAAGGGTCTACTCTCCAGCACTCCACCTTCGCAACTTAGCAAGCACCTGAGCCCAGCCTTGGCGCTTTGATATTATCAGTCTGTACTCACACTTGTAAACGGGACAGATCTATAAATCTGTTAAACAGCGTGTCTCACTTCACAAAGAAATGTTACAGGTTCTTCTTTGAGACAGATATCACGCACAGGAGGCCTGATAGCATTAGTAAAGAATGAGGTCAGGAGGGCAGTACAGCTGTACACCTCCTTGCTGACACTCCAAGCTATCAGTTTTGCCCCCATCGCGTTTTTCTGGATCTTACAGATTTTCAGAGTGGGGAGTTTTATTTTATTTGCATATTTAATTGGGTATTTGCAAACCCATTAAGTTTTAAAAATGCATTTACATTTTGACTGTTATATATTTCCGTCCAGTTGAATCCTGACAATTCCTTCAATGAGTTTCTAGCTCTAATCATAATTTCTGCCTCTGTCAATAAAATAAAACAATTGAAAGATCTTGAAAATTCATTAAGTAAAAAAGAAAATCTTTATAAAGGCAGCAACTAGTTAATAAAGCAATATAAGGGTGCTTTGATTTCAATTGGTGGTGCACTGACAGCTTTCGTCCGATGAGCATTAAAACACAAGTTTAATCAGAGGAACATGCTTGGCTCAGTGTTTTGCATTTCAGTATTATACTTGGACCTAAATGGAGAAAAATGCTTTGGTATCCTGGAATTCCATGAATGGATCAGGTTTGTGCTGTTTGGAGTCGGCTATGTTCTTCAAGGATCTCGTCATGCATATTTTCCACAGATTGTTGGATGTAGGTATGGACTAATATTCGCGGGTGTCTCAAGTAATATTTTGAAATAAAATAAATTGAATTTACTTCAGGACCTTTACTGACTGTTGAAGAGACAGTGTTTATTTCCTGGAATGGTGAGGTTTTGTGAAATGAGTGCGGTTCCAGTGCTAATGAATTGACGAAATTCCTCCATGGTTCGTGTATTGTTTCAGTTAAATATCATAATTGAAATATTAAAGTTTTAACTGCCCCGAATTCACATTTCGCTGTTTGATCGATGCTTGAGTTACATTTATCATGAAATGCGTCGGTTTCTATCTGTGTAAAGGAGGATATTGAATATAGGTACATTCGCACAGTTTGCACAACTCCATGCCTCTCTTCAGTTAAAAAGAACAACTTTCAATGCTCCCCTTTCATATCCAACTTTGCTGTTTGCGAACAATGATAACAGATCTCTTAGATTTTCAATATCAATTCAGACTTTGCTGAAATGGTGTCGGGGTGATTTATTCTCTGACTCTCCCGTTATCCCTTTGGTGAATTACCTCCTTTGAAAGCCGAACCGAGATTACGTACTTCTCACGTGGGAAACTGCAGGTGAAACTCCCTGTTCTTACTGCAATTTGTACAACTCACGAGTTGTTCTACTGTGGTGCTGTGCAGTAACATCGGATTGAGTTACTGGCTGGAAAGACACGCTACCGCAGAATATTTAAAATGTTTAATTACGGTAAATAGAGAAAAATAATTTGCATGCATATAACACTTCTTAAACAGATTAAATGACAGTGAAGCACTTTAAAACATCCTGCGGGACATTAAAAGTGCATCCTACCGTTTTGCAGGCAATTCCAGCAGCCAACCTGTGCGCACAGCGAGTCGACAAACACCAATCAGATATACGAACAGTCAATAGTTTGGTAGGAAATAGACAGGCGATAGGAAGAACTTCCTTGGTGGCACTATAAGTCGAACCACCAC
Organism: Hemiscyllium ocellatum; assembly: GCF_020745735.1. NCBI lineage: Eukaryota > Metazoa > Chordata > Chondrichthyes > Orectolobiformes > Hemiscylliidae > Hemiscyllium > Hemiscyllium ocellatum. The sequence continues at coordinate 99,551,326 of NC_083405.1, forward strand.
AGGCAGCTACAGCCTTTAGTTAATGTACCCTACACACCCTCAAGTACACCACAGCTTTACCAGAATACTACCTAAACACCAAGGGTTAAATTACACACAGGCATTACAAAAAACAGTGTAGTGTGTCCTGGAATTTAAATGTTAAGAAGTCATTTGATGGGGATTTTCAACATTTTAAGAGAAATTGGTAGGGTCAGGCAAACCGTTTACATCGGTTGGGGAACATCGTCTAAATGCAGCTAGATCTTGTCAGGTGTGAAATCAGGGACATTTTTACACATAGAGAATGCTAACTTGTGGAATTCTCTTCCACAAGGTACAATTAATTTTAGTTTAGTCACTAAACTCAAATATGAGATTGATAGATTTTAAGTGCAGCCAGATGACAAGTCATTCATTTTCTCTTTGTATAGCAGAACCTGGACTAAGTAAACTACTGTTTCTGTGTTAATATCTCATCTGAAAGATAGCATCTTTCAACAGAACAGTAATCCATCGTACTATATTGCAGAATTAGGTCCAGATAATGTGGGATTCATAATTTTCTGACTTAAGTCAAGAGTGCTACCACTGAGCTAAACTAACGTTACAATCTTACTTTCACTCAACTAAAGCAATGTTAAAGATGAAATAAAGAGTTTCAACTCAGAATTACAAAACAAAGACAGATGAGAAATTTGAACCAAATGACTTTCGATTAAAGTTGTAGTGCAAACAATTTGCTTCCAATTTAGTTTCTAGTTTATACATGTTATGAAATCCAGACTATTGGAATAAAGAATATATTTTGTATCGGAGTATAGTTTTTTTTAGAAAAAGCAGAATTTGATCTATTTAGAACCTAAATGTAACATTTAAATGGCTTGTATTGTAGTAATGAGTTCTTAAAGACCTCACTAACAAGACAGTAATCAAGATCGTCTGTCTCAAAATTTCTTAGGCATATTATGTGCATATGCATGGCATATGTCCAAAAATATTTTGCGTATGACATGCATTTGCAGGACTATGCCTAAGAATTTACAGGAGATTTTTCAAGCCAGTCTCTGAAGACTGACAATATTTACTTCTGTGCCACTGCCAATAAGGTGCTTGAAATAGATACAGCAGCGTTAAGATGAAACGTGCTACCAGGTGGAGAAAAAGTCTTTTACAAAACTAGCACAAAAGAGGTGTGAATCAAATGTCTCATGACAACTGCCAAAGCATTCTAGCTCTGTTTTAGTTCAAAGAACAAATAACAAACTTAAAACAAAAATTGCTGGAAAAACTTAGTCGGTCTGGCAGTATCTGTGGAGAGAAATAAGAATTAATGTTTCAGGTCTAGTGATCGTTCTTCAGAAGTTCTTTGGTTTTTTTCAGATAACAGAGTGTACAATTTTCAATGCTTTTCTTGTATAGTCAAAATATTTTCCTATTTTTACTGTCTACTTTGGACATTTGACCCTCAGTGAAATGAAAGTAAGACCTGAAAGTAAATTTGAAAATTTGAAATGCTGCATGGCATAATGCCTTAATAGACGAAATTAGTCGCTGTCCTGGAGAAGTTAAAGTTATGTTTTTGTTGTTGTTAGTCATTAGCACTATTTGCTCAAAGTTTCAAGCTGGCACCTTTTTCCATTTTTTTTTGAAAATATACTTCAGAAGAGAGTTCTCCTCAGTCTGGATTTCAAACAGACCTGGTGTTTTAAACCAGAACCTTCTTTTCAGTGGTCTCCCAATGCACAAGCTAATAAATCATATACACAGATATGCAATACTTCCTTTCTGTGTATGATGAAAGAGAGGAATTTAATACTGTATTTCAGGAAATTAATTGTTTCACTTTGCATTACTTCAAAGATATCAGGAGCAATAGTTAACTGTAATCTGGTTTGACAGATTTTCAGAGATAAGCAAAAAGAAAAGAATTTGATTGAGAAAGAAAAGGCAAAAGGGATATTGAGAAGAAAATATAGAGAATGATGAAACTAATAGTTTTTAAAAACTTTTATGTTGAAAGATTTGTGATTTTTAAAAAGTATGCAATCCAAATTGTACAGATCTATAACTTCATTGATGTTGCAATTTGAATGTAATTTGTGAAAAAAAATCAAATTAAGCTTGTCAACTTATTTTTCTTTTTATTGGAGTAAAGCAAATTTAGAGGGAACCTAATCTATATTTTTAAATCTGGGCAAAATGGTCAATATAGATGCAATGTGGTTAGTTAACTTGTACTGCATGTTCAAAACTAGAGGAGTTGAGGAGTAAAAACAAAATGAATAAACCTCAGGGAAAGCTATTGATTTACAAGATCCTGACACCTCCCCTCCCCTTCCAGAATTAGTGATTATGTGGAATAGATTACTAGTGCACAGGTGTTGTATATACAAATATATTATATCTGCCTAAAATGAGATGGATGAATATCTGTTAAGATTTAGAGGAAGTTAAATGGTGAAATGGAACACAAGAAATAATTCTCATTAATATATTGTCTTGCTATACCTTCAATATGTTTGAAACATGTCACGGCCAAATATTTTTGAAACTGTTGTTATGTGGGTAAATGAAACAACTTATCTGGGCTCCATAAGATCCCTTTGCAGTGGAATGAATCACAGGTTTCTTATATGTTAGTTAAGGAAGATGTGTTGTCCCAAACCATAAGGCCATAAGATATAGGAGCAGAATCAGGCTATTTGAATGATCAAGTTTGCTCCGCTATTCAATCTTGAGTGGTGCTGGAAAAACCACTCAAGATTCCAGAAGAAGGGCTTATGCCTGAAACGTCGATTCTCCTGCTCCTCGGATGCTTCCTGGCCTGCTGTGTTTTTCCAGCACCACATTTTTCAACTCTGGTACTCAAGCACCTGCAATCCTCACTTTTTCCTCCGCTATTCAATCTGTCTGATATGTTTCTCAACTCCATCTTCCTGCCTTATTCCTGAAACCCTTGATCCGTTTACCAGTCTAGAACCTGTCTTAAATACACTCAATGACTGGCTTCCACAATCTTCTACAGCAATGCTTTTCACAGATTAAACACCACTGGCTGATGAAATTCCTCCTTATCTCAGTTCTAAAGGGTTGTCCCTTCACTCTGAGATTGTGCTATCAGGTCCTAGTCTCTCCTACTTGGGGAAACATCTTCTCTATGTCCACTCTATCCAGTTTTTCAGCATTCTGTAAGTTTCAATGAGATCCCCCTTCATCCTTCTAATCCACACTGAGCACAGACCTAGAGTCCCCAAGTTCTCCTCATATGACACTAACACAAACACTATCAAAATTACCTACATTTCTCTGAAAGTAATGAATTGGCTTTGGCCCATTTTATAATGCTCACTTCGAGATGCATTTATTTCCTTTTATTATGTTGTTCCATATTGTTTCCCCATACCCTCAGGAATATGCTTTTATCAATATTTTCAAACTTGTATTCAAGAATTGTTATTGGAAAAAAAAAGCTCACAATTGGAATTGTATCCATGAATTTATGAATATAAATAATACGGAACTTAGGATTAAAAAAAAATCTCCCATAGGAAGTGAGCATCATTTGCTGGGTTAGCTTTTATTGCCCATTCTGCCATGCTCGACATGTGTTCGGCTGCCTTCTTTAACTGCTGTAATCCATTTGAATCAGGTAAACCCACAATGTCATTAAGAAAAGAGTTCCAGGATTTTGATCCAGTGACAGTGAAGGAATGATAATATAGTTCCAAGTTAGAATGCTGATGGCTTGGAAGGGAACTTGCAGGTGGTAGTGTTCCCAGGCATGTGCTGCCCTTGTCTTTGCAGATTATAAATCACATCAACTTATCTTCTACTTTTAATTAAAATAGAAAAAAATGTGCTACGTTATGCTCAGAAGTTCAGAAGGGAGATAAAATATTACTTGCAGGTGGAGTTATTATGGTTAGTTATACCTACCCTGAATATATCAGAAAAAAAAGCTTTGAAAAGTATTTATGAAGTTTATCACACTAAAACGTGCATCTATTTTATACATATCATAATGATTTGGCATTGACCTATAAGAATAATTTTAAATCTGATATCAAAGATTTAATAAAATATTAGAAAATATAATTTTTCATGCATCAAAATTATACATTTTGCAAGTGAGCCAAAAGAACATATTCTCATGGCAAATATGGTATTTTGCATTAATAAATCATGGCAGTAGGTAAGTAACAAACCACAGCAATCAATTTTGGGTTTTCACTGCAAATGTCTAGAAAAGGAAAATGTGCAGTAACTAAATATAAAGGGCTCCTTTTACATTTGTTTACAACTGTTTCAGTTACCACAGACAGAAACATATTTTGTTCTGTAATACAAACATGTAATCATAGGCAATGGAAATCCAAGACGTAATTTGCACTTTACAGTAACCAACAGTAACCAAGCTATTTATTAGATTAGCCCTTCCAAATTCTATTTTAGTAATTGAAAAGTATTTAATACAATTGGTTGAATTTTAACTAAATAATCTCATTTTATATATATTCCTCTCAGTAAGTGCATTTAGTTTAATTAGCACCAGACAACTCAATAAAACTATTGCAGTCTAGTGGTCTGGTAGTTGGCAATAGAGCATGATCTTCTATCCAGAGGGTACATGTCTGAGCCCTGTCCTCAGCTCTCTCTTAAAAGTAACTGCTTTCAGTAGATGAAACAAACTAATTCCTGGCTCAGTCACTGTAAGAAACACTTTATAGGTACAAAATGGACTTTCTTGCGAATATGAGGAAGGATAAAAATTGATAGATATAAACATGCTTCTCTCCTTTGGCTAGTCATTGAGCAATATCAACGATGGTTAAGGAGTGCATGGCATAGTCTGTCACTTTTTTGACTGAACAAAAAATATGGTACTAAAATGTAGTGAGACCATTTAAAATGGAAAATTGGGAGGTGATGCAATTGGAAATAAAATAGTTTAAGTTCTTTATTTTTCAATCAAACACAATTCATGAGTACTGAGCCAAAGCCAACTCAGTAACACTTTCTCCAGAACTTTAATATCTTTTAACAGCACAAATGTATTCATAGTAAAGTACATACCGCCTTCTGTATCAAATTTTGTTGCTCTGTTAAATGTTATCACACTTCCATTGTAATAATTTTACAAAATGTATTTCCCAGTAGCTGGCACACATTGATATTCAACATATATATAGATTGCAGACATAAATAAGTATTTAACTATTATGCTATGCTGGCAAAGACACTTCTGAAATGTCTTTTAACAATCTTGCAGGCTTTAAGTTGATGTACTGACTACTCCCTGAGCAGTGAATCCTGCAGCTGTTTGGAGTTCTCAGTTACTGTAACACAATACCAGATCTTTGCTTCTGTATTCAGACTTCTCCTGTGGATTACAACTTATGGAACAGAAGAATGCCTTACAACAACATGATTGTATAGATTTTGAGTGAAAAGAATTGCACAAGACATCTTTAATTTACTATGTAACCACACTCACTGGAGAAAAATTGCAACTTTATTTTGACAAAAAAAACAGATCAACTGATGTAAATAAATGATCATTCTTTTAGACAGGTTTTTAACAAGGATCCAGTAGTACTTTTGAATTCCAAATAAATTCTCTACATATTTAAAAATGTATTTCATGTTATAGGTAGCACTATTCCAAAATTGATTTGTTTCTATATGATTTTTAGAAATCAGAAGCAGCTTTTGGATTTCCATTAAGCATCTGGTTTATTTTAGCTCATACAAAAGGTCTTTCATGCTTTCATGTTCATCCACAAGCAGTACTCAGTAAATCTTTCTTTTATTATACCTGTGCAGGTAATAGCTCCTGAGAAAGGAAATGTGGAGTGTGCACTGTTTTCATTTGTAGCGAGCCTTCTCATTAGCCAGGGCAAGCCTTCGAATGTTTGCGATGCAACCAGCAGCTGCTTCCTGCAGAGCTTCATCTGTGGAATCCATCAAATTCAAAAGCAGCTGTGAATGGCAAAAAGTCAGGTAAGAAAAGGAGATTGGTGACATGTAGCTAAAAAGGAAGGAAAGAAGGATGGGGAGAAAAAACAAAAAAGAAATAGGATAGTTCTAGATGGAGAAAAGAGGTAAATTACATTTATATTTGCAACACTAAATCATCATCACAGCTGCTGTAATGAAAAGCAGAACCTTTCCAATTGCATAAGTGAAAAATAGTAGTTTTATTCATCAAAAACAGAAATTCAAATTGAACCATTTGACTTGTTGCCTTTATACATTAAAAACAAAAAACATTTGTTAAAGAATCTTGAAAAGCCGCACAAGAGTAAACTTTGTCCTTGTTCTGCATATGGTATTTAAGATAAGGCACAACTTACAAGTTGTTGTTCTACTGAGAGAAACTTAGTCTATTTTCTTTCAGCAAATTCGTAACATTATCAGGTCCCATTTGGAGACAGTTTGGTCAGCGATTTATCCATGACTCGAAGTATGACCTAAATCATTGGGTTGATCTCAGTTGTTTTCTTAATCAGCAAGGGTCTGAACCAATAACGCAATACATTAGAGGTTGCAAATTAAATTTTGAACTTTGCTTAACAAGCTGATGGCGATACTTCTTGGCTAAAGTGGAAGTCGGAAAAAGATTCAAGCATAAAGGTGCATTGGTTTGCAGTATATTAAGAAAATTAAATAATTAACCTTCAGGATATACTTGCCTGCCATTTATCTACTAAATGGTCTTTACTCCAAATACTCCAAGTTTCAGATTATGGTCTAAAACTAAACTTAAATTTTCTCTGTTATACTCAACATTTCCTTTTTGCTCAAATCTACAGCATTTGTACTTTGAAATTAAACAAATTTAAAGGTGACAATATTGAGATTCTAACAGAGTTAGATTGGAGCTTACAATTCTTTATTTGAAATTAAAAAGAGTTATATGTAAGATACCAAATGATTCATGAAATGCAAAAACAGTATGTTACATAAATACAGAAAGAGTGGTGATACACTAGATTTATTAAGGTTGATGACCGCATTTTAAAATTACTTCAATATTCCAGTATGAAAATAGCAGACAGTATAGTGTTTCTATTTTGCTTCTTAGGGAAACCTAGTGATCCATTTTCTGAGGTTATTTTTATGTCAATAACTTTGAATAATAGACATAGAATCTCAAGCTTCATTTTTTTTATCCAGTAATCATTGATAAATGATGACAGTTTAGGTCATCAATCTCTTCTTGGTGCTGGGAAAAGGAGTAGGTTGTACTTTTGATTCTATTGTAATCCTTCTTGGATAGGTTAAGTTGTTCCTGAGACAGATGACAAGTTCTTGATTAATATTCCATAACTGAACATGTTAAATAAAGATTATGTACAACCATAAGAAATATTGGATTAATACAGGAAGGTAATTTGAAAATCTTTTGTCTTTTACAAAAAAACATAAAATCAAAACTGAAAAATGAGCTCCAATTTAAATAGTTAAAAGCAGCAAATTACATTATTTTTGAAGTAAAATTGAGAACAATCAGACACAATTATTGCTTGCTTGCATAACCTGTTATACTACCTGCATTGCATAAAGACTATCAGGCAATAAATTTTTGTGTTCCACCCATTCATGAGTTCATTATATGGATCCTATAGTTGTGACCACCTAAGATACACTTCACACAACAAGCAAAATATGTCCAGCTTCCAAAGAATTTGAATCCTGTTGTTGAGGATTTTATGCTAATAAATTTGAACTTTATATACTTTTGCACCAATGAGAATAATCACTGGGTCATATTCAATGCATTCTCAACTTGTTTCTGCTAATACACATCTAAATTTCCCGTCAATCTCATTAGCTTGTACAATAAAGTAAAAATCAACAGGTTAAATGTGCACTAGAGAAAAGTCCGCTCATACCATATTGTCCTCTAAATATGGAAGTTAAATTTTCCAATTATCTTTCATAAACATTAGGTACCGCCCATTTAAAAAACCAGACCGACTGCTGGAACTCTCCAGAGCACTTACAAATGCTACTAGTGACTAGGACCCCATCAGACGCACCCACTTCCCTTGCTGATGCTGGAACAGCAAGCCCAGAAAGATCAGAGGCCATCAGGCCTATCGCAGGCCCGACCTTCCTGACCTTGTGACCAGGGCGAGAACAAGACCTGATCCCACAGTGACCTGACATCGAGAAGGCCCAAGTAAAAAAACCCTTAGGAACTCTTAAGGCCATGGCTGCTGCCCAGGAATCCATCAGGAGCACATAATTACTTTCTAGAGCAGGAGATCTCCCTCAACAATGCCCAGGATCAACTAGGAACAATCATTTACCTAGGAGACGTGGCAGATATGCTAGACTTCAGAAGTGATTGAAACCTTCAGGATTTTAAGATCCCCCTCCTCAGCATACTTGTGACAAATGTCCAAGCTATTGAAAACAAAATGGATAACCTCAGAGCTAGACCCACCTTCCAAAGGGAATTGAAAGACTGCTGTGTGCTCTGCTTCACAGAAACATGGCTCACTCCTGCTGCAACTGACTGTGCCTGAGGTGGGTCGAATGTGGTGCTGGAAAAGCACTGCAGGTCAGGCAGCATCCAAGATGAAGGACAATTGACATTTTGGGCATAAGCCCTTCATCAGGTATCTGAAAGGCCTTCATCATGGCTTATGCCAGAAACGTTGATTGTCCTGCTCCTCGGATGCTGCCTGACCTGCTCCACTTTTCCAGCAACACACTCTCGACTCTGATCTCCAGCATCTGCAGTCCTCCCTTTCTACTGTGCCTGAGGTGGAAATGAGCAACAATTTTCAGGGAGTGATGATCACCAACAATCTGTCCTGCCGTGTCGATGCAAAGGTTAAGAAAGCACAATGATTCCTCTATTTCCTCAGGAGGCTAAGGAAATTTGGCATGTGGACAAAGACTCTTACCAATTTTTATAGATACACCATAGAAAGCCTCATACCTGTATATATCATAGTGTGATATGACAACTGCTGTTCCCAAGATCACAGAGTTGTGAACACAGCCCAATTTCCCATCTATTAAATCCATCTAAACTTCCCACTGCCTCAGAAAAGCAACGTACACAATCAAAGACCCCTCTCATTCCATTATACTCTCTTCCACCCTCTTCTGTCAAAAAGACACATGCAAGAACAGCTTTTTCCCTGCTATTATCAGACTTTTAAATGGACCTCTCAAATGTTAATATTGATCTCCCTCCCTACAGGTTCTCTGCAGCTGTACAACTATATTCTGCACTTTGTTCTGCTATCCGATAGTTCTGCACAACGATAGTACAACTTGCCCGTACAACATGCAAAACAAATTTTCTACTGTATCTCAGTACATGTGACGATGATAAACCAAACTCAAACTCAAATGGAATTGAGGAAGCTTAGTTTTTTTTTTAATATGACTTACTAATGTCATAAAAATACATTCATTGGAATCGGTTGCAGCCTGGACAAATTTAAACAAAGTTACAGACTACAAATTACAATAAAATACTGGAAAATGATTTGGTTGTCTTCTGTACCTAGAAGTATGGAATTTTACATTCTTATTGAACTAATAGAATTGCAATAAATTCATATGTATGGCTCTTCAACATGGAATTATAGCCATACATGGATGCATTTGGGCAAGGAGTCAGGGCCCAGATATTCCAATGGCTAGATGGTAATTGGAACAATGTGGTTTGGCGTTGTATGTCAGGATTATGCAGAATCTCCACCACAGCTGACTCCATTACAATGGTCTGGGAATTTGATCCTTCTAATGGACAACTCCCCCCTATCTGGAACCCTCTGAGAAGAGTCCCACAAGTCATAAAATTTGGATGATTTCAACTCACCTAAGCTATTCAGTTACTCAGGAAAAGATCATGGAAATCTATACTCTAACTCATAGGTAACTAACTCCTAGATCCCCACTAACCCTCCCCAAAACAACTGCACTTGCCAAACCTGACTATTTTCCATTCTGCTGAACACCCCATCATAAGTGAACTCTGCCATTCCTTCTCCTACTGACATCCTCGACATGTAACACCCCACCCTGTTCCAATGATAAATAGAGATCCAGTGCTACATTTTACCAGCAGCAGCCAATTTAGTGGTGCTGCTGGGGCTGCTATCCTTATTAAATAGCACTGGCTTCTCACAGAAGGTGCACATCAACAGAGCTCAGGAGTGCCATCAGGAACAGTGATTACTGCTGGGACTACCCCTGGAATAAAAGGAATTATTGAGGGATTTGCTGTCAGCTGGCAATATTCAGGCAGGTCCTGGTGAGGGAACTGGGAGTTGCTGGGAGCAAGTAAAGCAAATGCTGTGTGGGGTGGCAATTGGTTCTCCATGGATCAAAGAGTCTCCAGAAAGGATCGTTGTATTTGGAAGACATGCCTGCTGGGAAGACATGATAGTTAATCTCCAATTAGCAGAGGGCTCCTTTGCTATTGGTCAAATGCCTGCAGAGGTGGGAAGAAGCCCTTAATTGGCCATTTATTGGCTGAATTGGGCATTGGCAATGTCTGCCACATTGTCCACTCCTGGATTGGCATTGGGTGGCCTGCACAAGTTTGCTAGCTTATCTGCCACTCAGTCCAGCTGCTATCTCTAGGCCACAACATTCTCCCGTTCCTCAGAAGATAGCATCACAGACCATATTTGCTTAATGACAGAAAGGCTGCGAAAAATCTGCAGGCAGCTATGTGCATAAGGAATAATGAATATTGTTTCTTTAAAGTTGATAACAGTCAGGAAACTATATATTTAATACCTTTTAGAAATTGGTAATAGGAAAGAACAGGAGAGATGTGTATGATTTCAAGAAAGCAAACTTCAATAAAATGAGGATAAATTAAAAGTACAGCTGTTGAGGAAGAAAAAGATTTTTTAAATAAACTAGTTAAATACGCATGATAAGTATATATCAAAAAGAAATGACCTCCCAAATGACTGACTACAGATATTATAATGGAGATAAGGAACAAAAATGTGTAAGAGAGTGCCTACACTGATGAGAAGGGGAGAGCTCTGACTATAAGAAAATGTCAAATACTTCACAAATGGCAGAAGATGACAAATGTCAATAAAACAAAAGCATTAAATGTAGTCGTTAATGTTTCCATTATGAGTGGTTTTGAAAGAAAGTTTGAACTTTAAAATATAAACATGATGGAATAATTCAGATCGAAGGAAAACTTGTCAGACTACTTAATGACTACTTTATTTAATTGTATATTGTTGAGGAAAACATCATTTGATTGGTCAGAGTATTGAGTACAGGAGTTGGGAGGTCATGTTGCGGCTGTACAGGACATAGGTTAGGCCACTGTTGGAATATTGCGTGCAATTCTGGTCTCCTTCCTATCGGAAAGATGTTGTGAAACTTGAAAGGGTTCAGAAAAGATTTACAAGGATGTTGCCAGGGTTGGAGGATCTGAGCTACAGGGAGAGGCTGAACAGGCTGGGGCTGTTTTCCCTGGAGCGTCGGAGGTTGAGGGGTGACCTTATAGAGATTTACAAAATTATGAGGGGCATGGATAGGATAAATAGACAAAGTCTTTTCCCTGGGGTCAGGAAGTCCAGAACTAAGGGGTAACTTTTTCACACAGAGGGTGGTACGTGTATGGAATGAGCTGCCAGAGGATGTGGCGGAGGCTGGTACAATTGCAACACTTAAGAGGCATTTGGATGGGTATATGAATAGGAAGGGTTTGGAGGGATATGGGCAGGGTGCTGGCAGGTGGGACCAGATTGGGTTGGGATATTGGGATATCTGGTCGGCATGGATGGGTTGGACTGAAGGGTCTGCTTCCATGTTAAACATCTCTATGACTATGATTTGATTTAATTTACTGTCATGTGTAACCAAGGTACAGTGAAAACCTTTGTTTATGAACAGTACAGGCAGATCATAGTAAGCAAGGACATACAGATCATAGGATATAAAAAAGGCTTGGTCTGAGGCATACATTGCACAGCGCATGTGCTAAGCAAGATTAACATGAGCAAAATCAGCATTATTTGAGGTTAGAGGCTCCATTCATCAGTCTAGTAATGGCCAGGAAGAAGCTGTTTCTGAATCTGCTGGTGCATGTGTTCAAGCTTCTGTATCTCCTGCCTGATGGAAGAAATTGTGGGAGAGCATTACAGAGATGTGATGGGCCTTTGATGATATTGGCAGCCTTTCCGCGGCAATGAGCTGTGTAAATGGAGTCCATAGATGGAAGGTTGGTTTCCGTGATGGTCTGGGCTATGCATACAACTTTCTGTAGTTCCTTATGATCCTGGGCAGAGCAGTTGCCATACCAGGCCGTTATGCATTCGGACAGTATGATTTCAGTGTTCCATCTGTAAAAGTAGGTGAGGGTCCTTATGGACATGCCAAATTTCCACTTAAGGAAGAAGAGGCATTGCTGTGCCTTCTTGTTGCATCTACTTGGGAAGTCCAGGACAGGTTGACAGTTATTGTCATCCCTAGGAACCTGATGCTCGCCACCCTCTCAATCTTAGTTCTGTCGATGTAGATGGGGGCATGTTCTCCTTCTTTCTTTCTGAGGTCAATGATCAGTTCTGCAGTTTTGCTGAAGTTGAGAGAGAGTTTGTTCTTATTGCACCATGTTTCCTTTCTGTATTCTGACTCCTCATTGTTGGATATCTGTCCTATCACAGTGGTGTCATCAGCAAACTTGTAGATGCTGTTCGTTTGGAATTTGGCTATACTGTTCTAGGAGTACAGGGAGTATGGTAGGGAGCTGAGGGCACATCCTTGGGGGATATAGTGTTGAGGATTATTGTGGAGGACGTGCAGTTGCCTATCTTCACCGATTGCGATCTGTGGGGCAGGATGTTGAGGATCCAGCTGTAGAGGGCAGAGCCAAAACCAAGGTCTTGGAGCTTTAAGATCAGATTGGACAGGATAATGATGTTGAAAGCAGAGCAAAAGTCTGACATAAGTGTAATTGTTGTCCAAATATTTCAGGCACGAGTGTAGGGCAAAATATATGGACCTGTTGCATCAGTAGGCAAATTGTAGGAGATTGAGGCAAGATAGGATGCTGGAGTTGATGTGGGCCATGACCAGTCTCTCTTGTGATTATGGTGGTCAGAGCCACTGGGTGGTAGTTATTAAGGCACATTACATGTGCTTTCATAGGTAGTGGGATGATGGTGGTCTTCTTGAAGTAGGTGCCTTAAGGACTTCAGCTTGTAGGAAGGAAAGGTTGAAGATGTTGATATGAAAATGCCCTTAAAGCTGGTGAGTCTACTACTGCTGCAGGCAGAGAGTTCTACACCCTTATTACTCTCTGAGTAAAGAAACTATCTGACCTCTGTCCTATATCTATCACTCCTCAATTTAAAGTTCTGTCCCCTCACGCTAGCCATCGGCATCCAAGGAAAAAGGCTCTCACTGTCCACCCTATATTAATCCTCTGATCATCTTATGTCTCTATTGAGTCAACTCTCTACCTTCTTCTTTCTAATGAAAAAAGCCTCAAGCCTCTCAGCCTTTCCTCATAAGACCTTCCCTTCATACCAGGCAACATCCTGGCAAATCCCTCCTCTGCACCCTTTCTAATGCTTCCACATCCTTATAATGTGGTGACCAGAACTGTACGCAATACTCGAAGTCTGGCTGCATCAGAGTTTTGCACAGCTGCAATATGACCTCATGGCTCTGAAACTCAATCCCTCTACCAATAAAAGCTAATGCACCGTATGCCTTCTTAACAACTTTCAGAGATCAATGTATATGGATGTAGATCTCTCTACTTATCAACACTGCCAAGAATCTTACAATTAGCCCAGTACTCTATATTCTTGTTACTCCTTCCAAAGTGAATCACCTTACACTTTTCTGCATTAAACTCCATTTACCACCTCTCAGCCCAGCTCTGCAGCTTATCTATGTCCCTCTGTAACCTGCAACATCCTTAGGCACTATCCACATCACCACCAATATTAGGGTCATCTGCAAATTTACTAACCCATCCTTCTATGCCCTCATCCAGGTCATTTATAAAAATGATAAAACAGCAGTGGTCCCAAAACAGATCCTTGCACTACTAGTAACTGAACTCCAGAATGAATATTTTTCATCAACCACCACCCTCTGTCTTCTTTCAGCTAGTGCTAATTTCTGATCCAAACCACTAATTCAACCTCAGTCCACGTATCCATATTTTCTACAATAGCCTACCACAGACTAGCCGCAAAAAGAGGGTCCAAGGAAGTTCCTGTGGATTGAAGAGTGAGGCTTTAGCTCAGGAGTCTTTGACAAGGAGGTTGAATGAAGTGATTACGCCACAGTTGAAGAGGGTGAAGACATGACTGCCAAGCTGGTTCAGTGTGCTACGTGCTTGATGTGGGAGGTCAACGACTCTGGTGTGTCTGGCTTGTATAAGTGTGGAAAGTGCGTGCACGTTCAGCTACTGACAGAGCATATTACAGCACTGATGACAGAACTCGAGGACCTTAGACTCATCCGAGAGAACAAGATCTTTCTGGACAAGACCTTCAGTGAGGTTATTACACCAATCATGCCAGAAGAGAACAGAAGAGAGCAGATGATGAGGAAGGCAGAGAGGAGACAGGTGCAAGAGACGCCGGGGAAGTACCTGTCAGGAACAAGTTGAATCTTTTGGAAACAGTAGAGACAGATGACACTGCCAGTCTGTGAGGTGGCCAGATCTGTCAATCAAATGTTGGCGTGGAGACAGAGCGGAAGAGTTGGACATCGCACTGAGCCATGGTAATAGGGGACTCCATAGTGAGAGGAACTGACCGGGGTTTTTGTGGCAGCAGACGGGACTTAAGGATGGTGTGTTGCCTTCCTGGTGCCAGGGTTAAAGACATCACAGACAGAGTGCAGGAAATCCTCAGGGACGAAGATGAAGAGCCAGAGGTGGTGGTACATGTCAGCACAAATGATGTTGGGAAGAAGAGGAGGAACATACTATAGCGGAACTTCAGAGAACTAGGAAGAAGGCTGAAAAGCAGGACGTCCAAGGTGGTTATCTCTGGTTTGCTTCCAATTCCTCGGGCTGGTGAGGCCAGAAACAGGAAGATAATGGACTTGAACGTGTGGCCGGGGAACTGGTGCAGGAAGCAAGGATTTAAGTTCTTGGATCACTGGGGTATGTTTTGTGGTAAGCATAAATTCTACAAGAGAGACGGTTTTCACCTTAATAGGTTAGGGACCAGCATTCTGGCAGCCAGGTTTGCTACTGCAACACAGCTACGTTTAAACTAAGTAGCGGGGGAGGGGACAAACTGGATGTTTAAGAAGTAAATTGGAGGAAAGTTAGAACAAGGGAAGTCAAGCAAGACAACTGTATCAATGAGGCGGAAAACTCAGAAAGGAATCAGGCTGTAAGGTTGAGTGAAATAGGAGTTGATGGGAAGGGTGAGGGCAGTAACAAATTAAAAATACTATACATGAATGCACAAAGCATTAGAAATAAGATGGATGAGCTTGAGGCTCTTTTGGAAATTGGCAGATATGATATTGTGGAGATAACTGAGACGTAGCTTCAAGTGGACAGGGCCTGGGAAATGAATATTCAAGGCTACGTGTGCTATTGTAAGGACAGACTGACGGGCAGAGAGGGTGGGGTGGCCATGTTGGTAAGGGATGATATTCAGTCCCTTGCGCAGGGTGACCTAGAATCAGGGATGTAGAGTCAGTGTGGATAGAGCTGAGAAATACTAAGGGTAAAAAGATCCTCTTGGGAGTTATCTATAGGCCCCCAAACAGTAGTCTGGATGTGGGATGTAAGTTAAATCAGGAGCTGAAATTGGCCTGTCGCAAAGATGTTAGTACAGTTGTTATGGGGGATTTCAACATGCAGGTAGACTGGGAGAGTCAGGATGGTATTGGACCTCAAGAAAGAGACTTTGTGGAGTGCCTCAGAGATGGATTCTTAGAACAGCTGGTGCTGGAGCCGACCAGGGAGAAGGCAATTCTGGATCTGGTATTGTGCAACGAACCAGAATTGGTCAGGGACCTCGAAGTGAAGGAGCCATTTGGAAGTAGTGACCATAATACAATAAGCTTCAATCTGCAATTTGAGAGGGAGAGGGTACAATCGGAAGTGACAATTTTTCAGTTGAATAAAGGGAACTATGGAGCTATGAGGGAGGAGCTGGCCAAAGTTCAATGGTGCAATACCTTAGCAGGGATGACAGTGGAGGAACAATGGCAGATATTTCTGTGTATAACGCAGAAGTTGCAGGATCAGTTCATTCCAAAAAGGAAGAAAGATCCCAGGAAGAGGCATGGGTGGCCGTGGCTGACGAGGGAAGTTAAGAAACATATAAAGTTAAAAGAGATAAAGTATAACATAGCAAAGATAAGTGGGAAAACGGAGGACTGGGAAGCTTTTAAAGAACAACAGAGGATTACTAAGAAGGAAATACACAGAGAAAAAAATGAGGTACGAAGGTAAACTGGCCAATAATATAAAGGAGGATGGGTGAAAGTATTTTTAGGTATGTGAAAGGCAAAAAAATGGTTAAGACTAAAATTGGGCCCTTGAAGACAGAAACAGGAGAATATATTATGGGGAACAAAGAAATGGCAGAAGAATTGAATTGGTACTTCAGATCTGTGTTCACTGGGGAAGACACAAGCAATCTCCCTGAGGTAACAGTGGCTGAAGGACCTGAACTGAAGGGAATTTATATTTGCCAGAAATTGGTATTGGAGAGACTGTTAGGTCCGAAGGTTGATAAGTTCCCAGGGCCTGATGGTCTACATCCCAGGGTACTGAAGGAGGTGGCTCAAGAAATCGCGGATGTGCTGTTGATTATTTTGCAAAGTTGGTAGATTTGGGAAAAGTTCCTGCGGATTGGAGGGTGGCTAATGTTATATCACTTTTTAAGAAAGATGGGAGAGAGAAAGCAGGAAATTATAGACCAGTTAGTCGGACCTCATTGGTGGGAAAGATGCTGGAGTCTATTATAAAGGATGAAATTACGACACATCTGGATAGTAGTAACAGGATAGGACAGAGTCAGCATGGATGTATGAAGGGGAAATCATACTTGATTAATCTTCTGGAATTTTTTGAGGATGTAACTCTGAAGATAGGCAAGGGAGATCCAGTAGATGTAGTGTACCTGGACTTTCAGAAAGCTTTTGATAAAGTCCCAAATAGGAGATTAGTGAGCAAAATTAGGGCACATGATATTGGGGGCAAAGTACTAACTTGGATTGAAAGTTGGTTGGCTGATAGGAAACAAAGAGTAGTGATAAATGGCTCCATTTCGGAATGGCAGGCAGTGACCAGTGGGGTATCGCAGGGAGCAGTACTGGGACCGCAGCATTTTACAATATATGTTAATGATATAGAAGACTGTATTAGTAATAACATTAGCAAATTTGCTGATGATACTAAGTTGGGTGGCAGGGTGAAATGTGATGAGGATGTTAGGAGATTACAGGGTGACCTGGACAAGTTAGGTGAGTGGTCAGATGCATGGCAGATGCAGTTTGATGTGGATAAATGTATGGTTATCCACTTCGGTGGAAAGAACAGGAAGGCAGATTACTACCTAAATGGAATCAATTTAGGTAAAGGGGCAGTACAGAGAGATCTGGGTGTTCTTGTACACTAGTCAATGAAGGTAAGCATGCAGGTACAGCAGGTAGAGAAGAAGGCTAATAGCATGCTGGCCTTAATAGCAAGAGGGATTGAGTATAGAAGCAAAGAGGTTCTTCTGCAGCTATACAGGGCCCTGGTGAGACCACACCTGGAGTACTGTGTGCAGTTCTGGTCTCCAAATTTGAGGAAAGACATTCTGGCTATTGAGGGAGTGCAGCGGAGGTTCACGAGGTCAATTCCTGGAATGGCGGGATTACCTTACACTGAAAGACTGGAGCGACTGGGCTTGTATACCCTTGAGTTTAGAAGACTGAGAGGGGATATGACTGAGACATATGAGATTATTAAAAGATTGGACACTCTGGAGGCAGAAAACATGTTTCTGCTGATGGGTGAGTGCCAAACCAGAGGACACAACTTAAAAATACAGGGTAGACCATTTAGGATAGAGATGAGGAGAAGCTTCTTCACCCAGAGAGTGGTGGCTGTGTGGAATGCTCTGCCCCAGAGGGCAGTGGAGGCCCAGTCTCTGGATTCATTTAAGAAATAGTTGGATAGAGATCTTAAGGATTGTGGAATCAAGGGTTATGGAGATAAGGCAGGAACAGGAAACTGATTAAGGATGATCAGCCATGATCATATTGAATGGTGGTACAGGATCGAAGGGCAGAATGGCCTACTCCTGCACCTATTGTCTATTATCTATTGTCTACCATGGGGAACCTTATCAAATGCTTTACTGAAATCCATAAACACCACATCAATGGCTTAACCCTCATTGACCCATTTGGTCATCTTCTCAAATAACTCAATAAAACTTGTGAGGCATGACATATCCTTCACAAAACCATGTTGACTATCCCTAATCAAATTATTCCTTTCTAGATGGCTATAACTCCTATCTCTTAAAATCCTTTCCAACACTTTACCCGCTGAAATAAGGTTAACTGGTTTATAATTAGCAGGGTTGTCCCTACTCCTCTTCTTGAACAAGTGGATAACATTTGCTACCCTCCAGTCTTCTGGCACTACCCCTATAGACAATGATGACATAAAGATCAAAGCCAAAGCTTCTGCAATCTCCTCCTTGGCTTCCCAGAGAATCCTAGGATAAATCCCATCTGGCCTAGGGGACTTATCTATTTTCACAATCTTCCTTATGAACCTCAATTGGTCTAGTCTAATAGCCTGTATCTCAGTATTCTCTTCAACAACATTGTCTTTTTCCAGTCTCCAATCTCTTCGGACTCCGCGCACCACTTCCCACTACTGTCCTTGACTGGCCCTGATCTTATTCTAGTCATTTTTTTATTCCTGACATACCTATAAAAAGCTTTAGGATTCGCTCTGATCTTTCAAAGTTTTCTCATGTCCTCTCCTAGCTCTTCTTAGCTCCTTCTTTAGGCCCTCCCTGTCTGACAGTTACATACTTATCAAGGATATACAACAGCTGTTCCGTGAACAAGCTCCACATTTCAACTGTGCCTCTCCCCTGCAGCTTTCTTCCCCATTCTATGCATACTAAATCTTGCCTAATCGCATCATAATTGCCTTTCCCCCGCGTTATTTCCTGCCCTGCAGTACATATCTATCCCTTTCCATCCCTAAAGTAAACATAATTGAATTGTCATTCTATCACCAAAGTGCTCACCTACATACAAATCTAACACCTGACCTTGTTCATTACCCAGTACCAAATCCAATAGGTGGACAGAGGCCCCAAAGAGTGAGAAATGCAGTTGGACAGACAAAGGAGTGGGTAAAGGTTAGTCTGGCAGAATGGATAGCTGCTAATGGAGACTATTAGTTGCTGACAATGGGTTGTGTGTGGTAGCAGTCCATGTGATGACAAGGTCTGGTGTGTGGGGATTGGCATAAAGGCATGGGAGAAGGTGCCTCGTGTCTTAAAATTGTTGAACTTGATATTAAGTCCAGAAGGCTGAAGAGTTCCCAAGCGTGTAATGAAGTGCTGTTCTTCCAGCTTGCATTGAACTCCACAGAAGCACTGCAGCAAGCCTGAGACAGAGATGTTGCCCAGGTGCATTGGAGTGGCAGGCAACTGGAAGCTCAGAGTGTTTTTTGTATGCTAAATGTAGGTGTTCTGCAAAGCAGTGTGTTTTTTTTTAGATTACTTACAGTGTGGAAACAGGCCCTTCGGCCCAACAAGTCCACACCCACCTGCCGAAGCGTAACCCACCCATACCCCTAACCTAACACTACGGGCAATTCAGCATGACTAATTCACCTGACCCGCACATCTTTGGACTGTGGGAGGAAACCGGAGCACCCGGAGTAAACCCACGCAGACACGGGGAGAACGTGCAAACTCCACACAGTCAGTCGCCTGAGGTGGAATTGAACCCAGGTCCCTGGCGCTGTGAGGCAGCAGTTCTAACCACTGTGCCACCGTTCTGGACACTTGGGTTCAAATCCTGCCACAGCAGGTGGTGGAATTTGAATTTGATTTAAAAAAAATCTGGAATTAAGACGATTGTCAGAAAAAAACAATCTGGCTCACTAATATCATGAAATTAGCCATCCTCACCTGGTCTGGCCAACATGTGATTCCAGACCCACATCAATACGGTTGACTCTCACCTGCCCTCTGAAATGGCCTAGCAAGCCACTCAGTTGTATTAATTACTATGAGGTCACAACAAAGAATTGAAATTGAAGGGACTATCCAGCAAAGACGTAGGCACTGGAAAAGACAACTGTTGGTGCTGCAAAGTCCTCCTTACTAAGGTGGCTAGTGCCAAAGTTGGGAGAGCTATCTCACAGATGAGTCAAGCAACCTCCTTGCATAGTCTAGATTAGAATGGTGCCGGGAAAGCACAGCAGGTCAGGCAGCATTTGAGGAGTAGGAAAATTGACATTTCAGGCAAAAGCTCTTCATCAGCCTTTCATTGCCTGGAATGTTGATTTTCCTACTCCTCAGGTGCTGCCTGACATGCTGTGCTTTTCCAGCACTACTCTAATCTAGACTCTGATTTCCAGCATCTGCAGTCCTCACTTTTGCCAAACCTCCTGGCTTAGTCATACTCATGAAATCACATTTTACAGACAATGTCTCAGACACCACCATTACCATTCCTGGACATTTCCTGTCCCACTGGCAGAACAGAAGTGGCAGCACAGTGGCATACAGATGGGAGGGAGTTGCCCTGAGAGTCCTCAACATTGACTCCACGATATCTTATTGCTTCAGGTTAAACATGGGCAAGGGAATCTCCCTTTGATTACCATGTATTCCTCACCTAATTAATCAGTATTCCTCCATGTTGAACAACATTTAGAGGAAGCACTGTGGGTGGTAAGGGTGCAAAATGTATTCTTGGTGGGGATTTCAATGTCAAGAGTGACTCAGTGGCAGTACTACTGAACGTACGGAGTTGAATCTTAAAGGATATAGCTGATAGACTGGGTCTGCAGCTGGAACCAAAAAGAGAGAAAAGGATACTTGACCTCATCCATACCAATCTGCTGACTGCAGATATATCTATCCATGACAGGATCAGTAAGAATGACCACTGCACAATCTTTGTGGAGACAAAATCCCGCCTTCACCTTTTTACTAGTTCATTCATGGATTGTGGGTGGCACTAGCCAGGCCAGTATTTATTACTGCTTATTAATATTTAAGAATCACTGATTTCCTTCCCTGGATGGACTTTTCCTGACAATTGACAATGGATTCATGCTCGCCATTAGAG
Source organism: Hemiscyllium ocellatum (assembly GCF_020745735.1). Classification (NCBI taxonomy): domain Eukaryota; kingdom Metazoa; phylum Chordata; class Chondrichthyes; order Orectolobiformes; family Hemiscylliidae; genus Hemiscyllium; species Hemiscyllium ocellatum. The sequence continues at coordinate 99,572,626 of NC_083405.1, forward strand.
TCCTAATTCCAGATGTCCATTGAATTCAAATTTCCCCATCATGTCGAGGCATTATGACCATTCTAAATGGGACAGACTTCAAACGGATCTAGCAACTCAAGACTGGGCATCCATGAGGTGCTGTGGGCCATCAACAGCAGCAGAATCAGACTCCAACGTAATGTGCAACCTCATGGCCTGGCACAGTCCACACTCATCCATTACTGTCAAGCTAGGAAACCAACCCTGGTTCAATGGAGAAAGCACTGAATCAGGAACAGCATTGGGGATACCTAAAAATATGTTGTCAACCTGGTGAATCTACAAAAAAGACTACTTTCAAGCTAAATTGCATAAGCAACAAGTGATAGACAGAGTTAAATAGTCACACAAACAATAGATCAGATCTCTCCGTTGGTGATGGACAATGAAACAACTCATTGGAGGGGGAAGCCCCCACTATCCCCAACCTCGGTGATAGGAGAGCTCAATACATCAGTGCAATAGATAAAGCTGAGCATTCACAACAACCTTCAGTCAGACGTGCCATGATACACCTTGGCATCCTCAAGAAATCCCAGCATCAAAGATGGCAGTCTTCAGCAATAACATTGAAGATCTGCACTCTAGAACTTGCTACTAGCTAAGCTGTTGCAATCCAGCTTTAACACTGACATCTACCTGACAATATGAACAATTGTCCAGGCATATCTTCTACACAAAAAGCAGGACAAGTCCAACCATTCCAATTAAGCCCCATCAGTCTATGCTCTGTCATCAGTGAAGTGATGGAAGGTGTCATGAACAGTGTATTAAGCAGCACCCGCTAACCAATAACCTGTTCATGAAAACCCAGTTTGGGTTCTGCCAGAGCACTCAGGTTCTGACCACATTATAGCCTTCATTCAAACCTGGATAAAAGAGCTTCATTCCAGAAATGAAGATGTTTGCTGATGATCGCACAATATTCATCACCATTTGCAAATTTTCTGATACTGATGCAATTCATGTTCAAATGCAACAAGATCTGAATAATATCCAGACTTGGGCTGACAAATGGAAAGAAACATTTGCGCCACACAAATGCTAAGCAACGACCATCTCCAACCTAATCAACGCACCTTTACATTCAATGGTGCTCCATCACTGAATCCCCCACTGTCAAAATCCTTGGGGTAACCATTGACTAGAAACTCAACTGAACTCTTAACATAAACACAGTGGCTACAACAGCAGGTCAGATGTTAGGAATACTGTGGTGAGTAACTCATCTCCGGACTTGCCAAAGCCTGTTCTACCAGTTACATGTCAGGAATCTGATGGTTTATTCTCCACTTGCCTGGATGGATGCAGTTCCATCAACACTGAAGAATCTTGACACCACATCTACAAAAATCCACTCACTTCACCACTGATGGTCAGTACCAGCAGTGTGTATTATCCACAAGTTGCACTGCAATGTAGTAGCCTCCTGGCTGCTAAAACACAGATAGATTGATAACTTGACCAAACAGCAAGGGATGCTAGGTACTTTGGCCAAATGAAACTCTAAAATCTCAAAAACCCACACAGCAGACACAGTACCAACACAGCAGCGAGGTGCTAATGACATTAGCATAATGTAAAAGGCAACATTTGTCCTGGGCAAACACCCCAACAACTTAGAGACAAAAAAACTGCAGATGCTGGAATCCAAAGTTCCACTGAAGGGACTTAACCCGAAACATCGACTTCTCCACCTCCTGATGCTGCCATGCTTGCTGTGTTCTTCCAAGCTCCTGTTTGTCTATCCCCAAAATACTTACCCATTAAACAAAAGACACCCCAGACAGGATGGCACCACATCCTGCTATACAAAGAAACTGACAGTAGCATGACATCTAAATAATTAATTCCTGTTTCAAACTATTAAGAGTATCTCCCTGATTAGCCAGAACAGTAGAAAGTTCCAAACAAATCATCCAAAAGGTATATAATTCCTGCTTCAAACTATTAAGAGTATCTCCCTGATTAGCCAGAACAGTAGAAAGTTCCAAACAAATCATCCAAAAGGTATAAAAACAAGAGTTCAGCTGCAGACCTCTCTTTTGGAACTGGTCTTGGAATTGTCCGAGTCCTTCTGAGGAGACTAGCATGGCAAGAGGCCAGGTGATCATCCAGAAAAGAAACACAGGAAGAAAGCAGCTTCGTAGACTCAGAGACAGAGCCACAAAGAGAATGACTGTATATATTTACAAGACACAAAATTGCCTTAATAGTAGGAGACGGGGGTGGTAATAGATGCTTGTTGTTCAGACTGGAGGCCTGTGATCAGTGGTGTGCCATAGAGAAAGAACCAGATCAACTATTTTATTTATATAAAATATTTGGTTGAGAATGTAGAAGGCATGATTAATAAGTTTTATGGATGACACCAAACTTGGTGGCATAATGGAATGAACAAGGTTTCGAAGATAGAACAGGATCTTGAACAACTGGGCCAGCAAGCTAAGGAACGACACATAGAGTTTGATTTAGATAACTGCAAAGTTTTGCATTTTGATAAGCCAAATCAGGGCAGGGCTTACACAATTAATACAAGGTCATAGAGTGTTTTGAACAAAAACCCTAGGGGTGCAGGTCCATAGTTCCTTGAAAGTGGTGTATTTGTAGACAGGGTGGTGAAGTATTTAGCTTGCCTTCATTGGTCAGAGCACTGTGGACAGGAGTTGGGACACAATGGCACAGCTGTAGAAGACACTGGTAAGATCACATTTGAGTATTGTGTACAATCCTGGTCAACCTACAAGAGGAAGGATGTTGTCAAAGTAGAAGGGTGCAGATAAGATTTACAAAGGGTTACCAAGACTGGAGGGTTTGAGTTAAAAGAAGAGGCTGGATAGGCTGGGGTTATTTTCCTGGAACATAGGAGCTGAAGGCTGACCTTATAGAAATGTAAAAAATAGTGAGGGGCACAGTTAGGGTGAATAGCAAAAGCCTATTTCACAGGATAACAAAGTCCAAAAGTAGAGGGAATAGGTTTAAGGTGAGAGGGGAAAGATTTAAAAGTAAATCGAGGTGCAACTTTGTCACATAGAGGGTGGTGCATGTAGGAACAAGCTGCCAGAGGAAGTAGCCGAGGCAGATACAATTACAACATTTAAAAGGCATTTGGACAGGTACATGGATAGGAAAGGTTTAGAGGAATAGGAGCCAAATGCAGGCAAATGTGTTAAGTTCACTTTAGGAAAGCATGGATAAGGTAGGCAAAAAAATCTGTTTTCATGCTGTAAGATAATGACTCTCAGCAGATGTAACATTTACACATGTCATTAAACAGCAGGCATAAAATTGTATTTTAACATTGGAAAGGAAAAGCAGCAACAGTTACTGCTAGTTCACAAATTCATTGTGTTGCATTTGGGGGAAAAATTGCCTTATTTGGATGGGAAACCATGTTTCTAACAATGATGTATACTCTGTATAGGAAAGCTCTTTTTAAACACACACTAAAACAGTGCTGCTCTTAAATTTTTCAATTCCTCTACAGTGGAAAAGATAAACAAAAGCAATCCTTGCTTTTATATAGAGCTTTGCTATGTACTACCTTCTAGGTAAGTGCTAAGTCCAAGTAAATCATCCTGACAGTTTTATTTATCTCCTGCATAAATACCAAGAATAGAACTTGCATTCAATTTGGTGCCTTTCACTAACTTAAGTCACCATCATAACTTAACTACATGTAAACATGGGGACAGGCATTGGCTATTCAGCTCCGTAAACCTGTTTCACTAATTCATTAGATTATGGCTGCTTCACAACTTCTCTCTAACATTTCCACTTTTGATCCATATCCCTTGATGACCGTATCCAACAAAAATTTCAGTCTGAGTAGAAAATGTCACTTAATCTAGCACTTACAGGGTGCCGTAAAAAGTATTTTTCTTTTAATCAAATTGTTCAGAGATGTTATTAAACACCTCTGGTGTAAGTGGAATTTGGAAACCCAGCCTCCTTGTGTAGAGGTATGGACATTACTGCTGCACTACAAATTGAACCATAGCCAACACTACATCATTGGCATTAAAAGTTGGGGTTTAGATAGAATGGAGCTTTCAAAAGAAATGGGTGAATAGGATCAAATTCAAATTTAGTTAACCTTATGAATTAAACTTCTCCCAGAACTAAAATAAACTGTAGGTTTTCAGCACTTAGATTCTGTTAGATATTATTAATTGCCAAGACACAAAACTACTAGATTGTCATGAAAGAACAGTTTATTCACTGCTGTCTTTGCCTGTCTGACATTTGTGACAGTCTCCAGTTTAGGGATAACTAAAAATAAATCTTTAATAAAATGATAGTTGAACTAACCATTATCAGAAAAGTATCAGATTGTCATAAAACATGATGCCTTTACCAATCCGATGTTCTGTTTTGGCCCATCATGTCACCCACTTGTCCTACCCATATTTGGTAAGGATGGAACAATGGAAGTTAGCAGCAATCACTGTGGTTCCATGAAATATCAAGACTAACAAAGGCAAATTTATTTAAATAAGAAATGGATGATCACCTTATGGGGATTGTATTATAGACCCCCCAATAGTCAGAGGGAAACTGAGAAACAAACTTGTAAGGAGATCTCAGTTTTCTGTAGAATAATAGGGTGGTTATGGTAGTGAATTTTAACTTTCAAACATAGATCAATTTCCATCAATATTTACTGTGGAAAAAGACATGGAAGATACAGAATGTAGGGAAATAAATGGTGCCATCTTGAAAAATGTCCATATTACAGAGGAGGAAGTGCTGGATGTCTTGAAACGCATAAGAGTGGATAAATCCCTAGGATCTGATCAGGTATATCCTCGAACTCTGTGGGAAGCTAGGGAAGTGATTGCTGGGCCCCTTCCTAAGATATCTATATCATCAATGGTCACAGATGAAGTGCCAGAAGACTGGAGGTTGGCTAACACGGTGCCACTGTTTAGGAAAGACTGTAAGGACAAGCCAGGGAACTATACACTAATGAGCCTGATGTCGGTGTTGGGCAAGTTGTTGGAGGGAATCCTGAGGGACAGGATGTACGTGTATTTGGAAAGGCAAGGACTGATTAGGAATAGTCAACATGGCTTTATGAATGGGAAATCATGTCTCACTTCTTCAAAAATCTCAACCAAGTTTATAACAAAGAGGATTGATGAGGGCAGAGCGGTAGATGTGATCTATATGGACTTCAGTAAGGAGTTTGACAAGGTTCCCCGTGGGAGACTGGTTACCAGGGTTAGATCTCATGGAACACAGGGAGAACTAGCCATTTGGATACAGAACTGGCTCAAAGGTAGAAGACAGAGGGTGGTGGTGGAGGGTTGTCTTTCAGGCTGGTGGCCTGTGACCAGTGGAGTGCCACAATGATCAGTGCTGGGTCTGCTACTTTTCATCATTTATATAAATGATTTGGATGTGAGTATAGGAGATATAATTAGTAAGTTATAGTTAGTAAGTTTGCAGATGACACCAAAATTGGAGGTGTAGTGGACAGCGAAGAAATGTACCTCAGATTACAATGGGATCTTGATCAGATGGGCCATTAGGCTGAGAAGTGGCAGATGGAGTTTAATTTAGATAAATGTGAGGTGCAAGATTTATACACTTAATGGCAAAGTCTTTGGGAGTTTTGCTGAACAAAGAGACCTTGGCGTGCAGGTTCATAGCTCCTTGAAAGTGGAATCACAGGTAGATGGGATAGTGAAGGCGGCATTTAGTATGCTTTCCTTTATTGGTCAGAGTATTTGAGTACACGCTGTACAAGACATTGGTTAGGCCACTGTTGGAATATTACGTGCAATTCTGGTCTTTTTCCTATTGGAAAGATGTTGTGAAACTTGAAAAAGTTCAGAAAAGATTTACAAATATGTTGCCAGGGTTGGAGGATTTGAGTTGTAGGGAGAGGTTGAATAGATTGGCGTTATTTTCCCAGGAGTGTCGGAGGCTGAGAGGTGACCTCATAGAGGTTTATAAAATCATGAGGAGCATAGATAGAATAAATAAACAAAGTCTTTTCCCTGGGGTGGGGGAGTCCAGAACTAGAGGGCATAGATTTAGGGTGAGAGAGGAAAGATATAAATGAGATCTAAGGGGCAAACTTTTCCACACAGAGGGATGGGTATGGGCTGCCAGAGGAAGTAGTGGAGGCTAGTACAATTGCAACATTTAAAAGGAATTTGGATGGGTATATGAATAGGAGGGTTTGGAGGGATATGGGCCGGGTGCTGGCAGGTGGGACTAGATTGAGTTGGAATATCTGGTTGGCATGGACCGATTTGGACTGAAGGGTCTGTTTCCATGCTGTATATCTCTATGACTCTGTGACTAATTATTGTAACCATTAAGGGGTCAAAAAGGATTAAGGATAGTATATTTTGTGTTAAAGATTATTGTAATTTTGTTCCTAATAAAAGTGGGAATGTTCTGCTTTGGTATCGGCTTGTGTTCATATTGATTTCAACACTTTGGTATTGTAGGACATCTAGGCAAATTTATTCATAACATTCTGTTTGGAGTTATCTGCAATATATTTAAAAAGGAACCAGACAACAGCATAAATTCACTAAAGATCCTTAGGCAGCACCTTCCAAACCCATGGCCACTTCCACCTGGAAGGACAACAGTAGCAGGTACATGGGAACACCACCACCTTCAGGTTTCCATCCAAGGCACTTACTATCCTAACTTGGAAATATATTTTTGATTTGTTTTGATTTATTATTGTACCCAAGTATGTGAAAAGTTTTGTTTTGCATGCAATACACACAGATCATATCATTCAAAGTGCTTAAGTGTAATAGAACAGAGCCAGGAAAACAATGTTATGACTGCAGAACACACATTCTTGTTGGTGTTGGTGTTGAGGTTTACTGTGGAGGATGTGCTGTTGCCTATTCTCACTGATTGTGGTCTGTGGGTCAAGATGTCAAGGATCCAGTTGCAGAGGGTAGAGCAAAGATCGAGGTGTTGCAGTTTGGAGATTAGGTTGATTGGAATTATAGTGTGAAACCGGAGCTGTAATCAATGAGTCGGAGCCTGATATAGGTATCCTTATTATCCAGATGTTCCAGGGATGAGTGTAGGGCAGGGAGATGGCATCTGCCATGGACTTGTTGCGCCGGTAGGCAAATTGCAAGGGATCAAGGCAGGCTAGGAGGCTGGAGTTGATAAGGGCCATGACTAATCTCTTGAAGCACCTCATACTTATGGAGGTCAGAGCCATCAGGTGGTAGTCATTTAGACATTTTGCATTATCCTTCTTTTGCAGCGAGATGAAGGTGGCCTTTTGGATGCAGGTGGGAACTTCAGATTGTAGTAAGGAGAGGTTAAAGATATCAGTAAATATTCTTGCCAGCTGGTACATGCAGAATCTCAGTGCATAGTCAGGGACTCTATCTGGGCCAGTCGCTTTCCATGGGTTCACTCTCAAAAAGGCGGATCTGATGTCTGTAGTGGTGACTGAGGGAACAGATGCATCCAAGGCTGTCAGGCCAGGAGTGACACCATTTCATTGACCTTCTGAAATGAGCATCAAATACATTAAGCACATCAGGAGGGGATATATTTTTGTCTGCTGTTCTATTCTGCTGTCATTGTAATCCGTTATGTTGTGTAGGCCTTGCTACAGACGATGGGTGGCTATGTAGTTAGTTTGAGTCTCTAGCTTAGTCCAATATCGCCTCTTGGCATCTCTAATGACCTTATGGAGGTTGTATCTGGATTTCCAGTGTAGATCAGAGTCATCTGACTTAAACACTGCACACCTCGACTAGTAGGTAATGGATCGCCTAGTTCATTCAGTTTGGAAACATTTAGATTAACTTCTTTGGCTCGCAGTCTTCTACACGATTGTTAATGAAGTCTACAATGATAGTGGCACACTCATCTAAGTTGGCACTGAGTTCTTGAATATGGAGCAGTCCACCAATTCTAAGCAGTTCCACAGAATCTCATCTGCTGCCTCAGACCAGCACTGTACTACTTTCTGTACTGGGTCCTCCTGTTCCAATTTCTGCTTATTAGCCGGCAGGAGGAACACAGCATTGTGATTTGATTTTCCAAAGTGGGGACCAGGGTATGGAGTGGCAGACACCTTTAATGGCTGTGTAGCAATGGATTTTCAGCCTTCTTGTCGTTCAGGAGACGTGTTGATGGTATTTTGGTCACACACTCCTGACGTTGGCCTGGTTGAAATCACTGGCATCTCAAATCCATTTGTAATGGCGCATATTTCTTCAAGAACACACTTCACTTCTGCATGAGCTGGGATGGAGAGTGCTGTCAGGACAGTGGAGGTGAACTCACACAGCAGGTAGTAAGGAGGGCACTTCACTGAGATATTCTAGGTCAGGAGAGAAGTAGCTCACCAGAGTCACTGCATCAGAGCACGAGGAGGTGTTGATTAGGTAGCAGACCTCATTGCTCCTTGCCTTGCCCAAGGACACCATGCAGTCCACGCGATGTATAGACAAACCATCATGTTGTAAGGTACAGTTAGGTGTAAAACAGAACACATAGCAGTCTCTCAGTTCCCTCTGGAAGATAAAGCTTACTCTTCTCAGTTGCTCAGTGATTATTTGCATGTATTTATAGTGCATAAAATACTTAAAACTTTGGATACTGATAAACTGTATCGGCGCTGCCTCGTGCTCCCACGAGGAGGTTGAAACATCGATGACTGTATCGGCGCTGCCTCGTGCTCCCACGAGGAGGTTGAACAATTCATCAACTTTACGAGCACCTTCCATCCCGACCTCAAATTCACCTGGACTGTCTCAGACTCCTCCCTCCCCTTCCTAGACCTTTCCATTTCTATCTCGGGTGACCGACTCAACACAGACATCTACTATAAACCGACTGACTCCCACAGCTATCTGGACTACACCTCCTCCCACCCTGCCCCCTGTAAAAACTCCATCCCATATTCCCAATTCCTTCGTCTCCGCCGCATCTGCTCCCAGGAGGACCAGTTCCAACGCCGCACTGCCCAGATGGCCTCCTTCTTCAAGGACCGCAGATTCCCCCCAAACGTGATCGACGATGCCCTCCACCGCATCTCCTTCACTTCCCGCTCCTCCGCCCTTGAGCCCCGCTCCTCCAACCGCCACCAAGACAGAACCCCACTGGTTCTCACCTACCACCCCACCAACCTCCGTATACAATGTATCATCCGCCGTCATTTCCGCCACCTCCAAATGGACCCCACCACCAGGGATATATTTCCCTCCCCTCCCCTATCAGCGTTCCGCAAGGACCACTCCCTTTGTGACTCCCTCGTCAGGTCCACACCCCCCACCAACCCAACCTCCACTCCCGGCACCTTCCCCTGCAACCACAGGAAATGTAAAACTTGCGCCCACACCTCCTCCCTCACTTCCCTCCAAGGCCCCAAGGGATCCTTCCATATCTGCCACAAGTTCACCTGTACCTCCACACACATCATCTATTGCATCCGCTGCACCCGATGTGGCCTCCTCTACATTGGGGAGACGGGCCACTTACTTGCGGAACGCTTCAGAGAACACCTCAGGGACGCCTGGACCAACCAACCGAACCACCCCGTGGCTCAACACTTTAACTATCCCTCCCACTCCACCGAGGACATGCAGGTCCTTGGACTCCTCCACCGGCAGAACATAACAACATGACGGCTGGAGGAGGAGCGCCTCATCTTCCGCCTGGGAACCCTCCAACCACAAGGGATGAACTCAGATTTCTCCAGTTTCCTCATTTCCCCTCCCTCCACCTTGTCTCAGTCGGTTCCCTCAACTCAGCACCGCCCTCCTAACCTGCAATCTTCTTCCTAACCTCTCCGCCCTTACCCCACTCCGGCCTATCACCCTCACCTCGACCTCCTTCCACCTATCACATCTCCATCGCCCATCCCCCAAGTCCCTCCTCCCTACCTTTTATCTTAGCCTGCTTGCACACTCTCCTCATTCCTGATGAAGGGCTTATGCCCGAAACGTCGAATTTCCTATTCCTTGGATGCTGCCTAACCTGCTGTGCTTTAACCAGCAACACATTTTCTACTTGAAAAGTCTAGTCAATTGACAGTTTTATAGGGTTGTGGATGCATTAATTTCTTTCAAAAATATGAACGGGCAATTTTTTAAAGCAGTTTCACATTTGTCATTGTTACAATGAGGTTAATTAGTTCAGCACAGAGAAATGGGTGAGTGGGCACAAAAAGATCATGAATTGAAACGCAGGCTATAAGGCCCCAAAGGGAATGGGTGGGAGGAATGACTTGGCACTGAGTTGGCATTGAGACAGGAGGTGACATTGAGAATAAGGTATTATGGAATTTGAGGAATGTGGGTAGAAGGCCTACAATATCCCAAACAATTAGAATGAAATCTCAGAGAACCAAGGCAAGCCTTTTAACAGTCCACCTCAGAACTCAGCTATTGCTTGGTTGTGTCCAATATGTCCTGGGAATCAAGGCCTGAATCAATCTTGGACCCACCTACATGGACCAAACATAGTGAGCAAAGAGGTACTTTATAATGATGCGTTTCTGCTAAGTTTAGAGATTTCTCAGCTTGAGCTACTCACCTCAGTAAAGAAAATCCAGATCAATAGCATTTCAGGTCAATAATTTTTCATTTAAGCTGGAAAGGATTAGTGATATAACAGGGGAAACTGATATCCAACAACTCCCCAAATCCTAAGACTCCAAGCAGATGATTGTGTACTCAGAAGTTACAGCTGAAAATGTGTTGCTGGAAAAGCGCAGCAGGTCAGGCAGCATCCAAGGAACAGGAGAATCAACGTTTCGGGCATAAGCCCTTCTTCAGGAATTTTTATCAGTGGCTTCTCCCTCAACTTGGACGTACCTTCCCAGGAAGGTCAGGACATCAGCCGCTGGAACATAGGGGTTGTACATATGGATTGTAACAACCCGACTCCTCTGTGCAGGAAGCACACACAATGGGATCACCGACAAGATGGAGAATAGCGGCTCCCCTTCCTTCTCCTTGAAGACCTTCAGGAGCTGCTCGCACTGCTTCACACTTCTGAAGGTCACATCAAAGTAGCCTACCCCAGGGAAATCCTGCAGGCAGTACACATCCGCTGCAGTGAACCCACAGCATCCCAACAGCACTTTCCCCAACATTCCTGAAGAAGGGCTTATGCCCGAAACGTCGATTCTCCTGTTCCTTGGATGCTGCCTGACCTGCTGCGCTTTTCCAGCAACACATTTTCAGCTCTGATCTCCAGCATTTGCAGTCCTCACTTTCTCCTACTCAGTTGTTACACCCAGGATCTTGAATTGGCAGTCACATAAAATTAAATGAGAGATCAATCAGCTTCAGCTGGTTTGGTAGATGTTATCTCTTTTAAGTGCACAAAGATTGGGAATGGTTGACAGGAATATAGGAACATAAGCCTATTAAACCATACAATGAGATTAAGGTTGACCTCTGGCCTAACTCATATATCTGCTTTTGCCTCATTCCACTTGATACCTTTGCTCAACAAAAAAAGTCTCTGAGATTTAAAATCAACAACTAATCCTGCATCCACTGCCATTTGTGGAAAACAGTTCCAAATAGCTACTACTCTTTGTGTGTAGAAGTGCTTCCGAACATCTCTCTTGAATAATCAGACTGCTTTCTAAACGGTGAGAAAATTAGTAAAGCCAAAGTACGAAGGGATCTGGGAGTGCTAGTCGAGGATTCTCTAAAGGTAAACATGCAGGTTGAGTCCGTGATTAAGAAAGCAAATGCAATGTTGTCTCTTATCTCATGAGGGTTGGAATATAAAAGCAGAAATGTGCTACTGAGACTTTATAAAGCTCTGGTTAGGCCCCATTTGGAGTACTGTGTCCAGTTTTGGTCCCCACACCTCAGGAAGGACATACTGGCACTGGAACGTATCCAGCGGAGATTCACACGGATGATCCCTGGAATGGCAGGTCTAACATATGAGGAACGGCTGAGGATCCTGGGATATTATTCATTGGAGTTTAGAAGATTAAGGGGAGACTTAATAGAGACATACTAGATAATACATGGCTTGGAAAAAGTGGACGCTAGGAAATTGTTTCCATTAGGCGAGGAGACTAGGACCCGTGGACACAGCCTTAGAGTTAGAGGGAGTCAATTCAGAACAGAAATGCGGAGACATTTCTTCAGCCAGAGAGTGGTGGGCCTGTGGAATTCATTGCCACGGAGTGCAGTGGAGGCCGAGACGCTAAATGTCTTCAAGGCCGAGATTGATAGATTCTTGTTGTCTCGAGGAATTAAGGGCTATGGGGAGAACGCTGGTAAGTGGAGTTGAAATGCCCATCAGCCATGATTGAATGGCGGAGTGGACTCGATGGGCCAAATGGCCTTACTTCCACTCCTATGTCTTATGGTCTTATGCCCCTAATTCTAGAATCCTAAATCAATGGAAACAATTTATTTTTATCTACCCTGTCCTTTCCTGTTAACATCTGAAGACTTTGATCAGATCATCCTTCAACCTGCTGAATTCTAGAGAAATCAAGTCTAGTTTGTGTAATTGCTCCTCGTAACTTAACCCCTGAAGTGCAGGTATCATTCTTGTAAACTCATGTTGCATTTACTCCAAGGCCAGTGTATCTTTCCTAAAATGTGGCTCTCAGATCTGCTCACAGTACTCCAATCAGGGTCTAACCAGGGTTTTGGATAACTGCAGCATAACTTCTGCATCCTTGTATTCCAGTTTCTTCCATATAAAGGCCAGCATTCCATTAGCTTCCTTGATTATTTTCTTCAGGCATTTGTGACAGTTAAACAAACGATGCACCTGAATGCCCAAGTCTCTTTGGACATCCCCTGCATTTAATTTCATACCATCTAGAAAGCATCCTGGATAACCTCACACTTGCCTACTTGAATTTAGTAGGACAACAGCTCAAAAAATAGAGACCAGAAAATTTTGTGCCACTTCCAGAACACAGTCATGATGCCAAGTTAGCAAATGGTCAGTCATCAGTGAAGTGTCTAGGACCATACACAGTTGAACTCCCATTGTTATTTATGGAAACATGAAGGCAGATCTTAATAGCAAGAAGCAGGACAGACTAGCTTTCAAGCATTTATGGAGGTAAAGAAAAATGAAAAGAGAAAGTCTGTAATAGAATGGAGGCAGGAGAGATTACATGACAAAAGGAAATGACAAATGTTTTGACTATCCTAATCAATCTATTCTGTTATCCCTTTAATTGCCTCAATATCCTCCCTGAGGTGTGCAGCTAAAATGTCATTTAGTACTACAACTCTGGTTTTATCAATGGACTCTAATTTTATTTGAAGTGAAAACTGCTGTATTTAGACAATGTATATTGCTCATGCATCCGTTGAAAGTGAGTCCCTGTTGAACACACTGGGAATTGGAATTATTTTTAACTATTAACTTGAATAATGTTTTTGATGCTGAGACCATTTTACTTTCCAAACCCAAATCTCTAACATAGTACTGTTGCTGTGTTTTATTTTCTGTTTTGAATACTTCTGCAATCCTTATGAATAACAATATCCATTGTATTTACAAAAATCCTACGGCTTTTTGAGTCACTGCACCTGTGTTTTCATCTCATTCCTTCTGTACCATAATTAAAGATCCAGACACAAACTAGCACTTTATTGCTTAATTGGGTTGGCTGGTGTAAATAATATTACCTTCTACTTGGTCAGTACGAAATGTTTTATGTAAACATGCAACAAAATGTGTTTTAATTTTTTTATAGAACAAAATATTTTCAATATACGGGTCTTATGAACAATGTATTTAATTTATTGAATGAAGGCTTGAGACGTAAAACAATCACTGCGTTAATCTTTTTTATATTTACATTCTAAAGACCTTACTGTAACTCATGTTAACAAGAATGTCTAATGTACTTAAAGAGTACTGCCGTTTGAAACATTTGCTGGACTTTACAATTGTGAGAGGCTGCTCTGTATAGTCATGTGGTTTTACTGGGTGCCAAATCGGAAGGAGAAGACATTCTCTGCATTTTACACAGAAAGATAAATAGAGAAAAGAAAACAGAGGAAAGATGGAACTACTGGATGTGAATATACTTAGTTGCTTCAGTATTCTGGCACCCTGCAATGATCTGGTTAACTTGGACAATGGTTATCTTTCCATACTAATTATAATTTGATTTCTTGCATTTTTCTCCCTGAACTGAATTCATAAAATATTCTGCTCACTTTGAAAACTTTCTGCAATAATATTAGTTTAGACCAGTTAGTTGCAAACCAAAAAAAAAGCTCAGATTCACTGCTACCGCTGTACAGTCTTAGCAAACACATAGCTTACGGGGACAAGCTCTTTTTTGTGTGGCTGAATGACACTTGGAGTGCCAAGAGTACCTTTATGCCAGCTCTAGTGCCTGTTATTCAAACATAGCCAAATCACAGGTCTCTAGAAGCACAGTCAAGGCAAAGATAAGGGAGCCTCTCACTGCTACTCTCTCCCAGCTGGGATTTGACAGACTATAATGCAGTACTTTGTTAGATATTTCAGTTTCAGTAACTTGATAACTTAACACGCATTTTGAAAATTTAACTCCAGCCAGTGGTCTAGCTCTAAGAGATTCCAAGGCTTCTTGACCTCCAGAAAGAGCATTAAACATGCTTCGTCTTTTTGGCACTGTTTCAAATAGCAGTGCACTGTTCATGTACAACCCATTTTACACAGAGATGGTGTGATTTAAATGTGTAAAGGCAGTAGGCTGCTGTTTTCTGTTCATCACTATCAAATCCAAAATGAAAAAGTCCATGCCTGACAATTTTCAAACTTAACTCAAAACAAGTGGATTAGATTAAACAAGCCATTCATTTTCATTAGCACTCCCTTAAATAAACAAAGCACACAGGTAGAGTGCTTGATTTCCATTGCCTCCCATCTCTGTCAAACATTTGAGTGTGAGGTGATGGAGCATCTTGATGAATGTTGCCAGAGAGGATTGTATTCTCTTGAGTATACTTTGACAGAAATATTGTTCTCATTTACTCCTTTCTTTTTATGCTGTCAAATTAACTACTAATTTACAGCATGGGAGATTCCAGCACTGTCAAAATGCCAAAGCTGCACACTGCACCTCCAGCCTAAACCCTGGAGCCAGCATTTACAGCTAAAACAGTTGGGAATGGCTGATGCCAAGCTGCAAAAGGATGAAATGGCAAAATACACCTGAATCAGTCGTTCCAAAAACAAGCAACAAAAAGCAACTATGACATAATATTGAAATAAGCATGAAAAGAACCAGTTAACTAAATTTAGCAGGTGAAAAAATAATTTATTATTCAGAATATTTCAACATATTCTGTTATATACAAACCCTAATAGTGTTATAAATAAAATTTATTTGTTTTCATTAAGTTTTCACAATTAGTGGGCGGCACGGTGGCACAGTGGTTAGCACTGCTGTCTCACAGCGCCTGAGACCCAGGTTCAATTCCCGCCTCAGGCGACTGACTGTGTGGAGTTTGCACGTTCTCCCCGTGTCTGCGTGGGCTTCCTCCGGGTGCTCCGGTTTCCTCCCACAGTCCAAAGATGTGCAGGTTAGGTGAATTGGCCATGCTAAATTGCCCGAGTGTTAGGTAAGGGGCAAATGTAGGGGTATGGGTGGGTTGCGCTTCGGCAGGTCGGTGTGGACTTGTTGGGCCGAAGGGCCTGTTTCCACATTGTAAGTAATCTAATCTAATCTAAAGTCTGAAATTCAAATTGATGCTACATACCATTAATTATGGCAGTAGTAATTTTTGAATAGTTTCAGTGGAAATTACCGATAATTATCCATCTTGTGTAATCTAAATCAATTACTGAATGAAGCTTATCAAAGAACCTTTTTAACATAACAATGAGTGAAAGCTGTCTTCAAGAATTTATGATTATAACAAATAATTGCCAAAAGCCTGAAACCAATCTACAGTAAAGGGCAGTATCCATAACTTTCAGACAGAGGAACAATAATGAAGCTTTCAATAAAAAACAGTGAGACACCAACATATGTGTCAAGTCAAACTGTCTGGTAGCTCATATTCTTTGTATGCATTCATGTTCACACTATGTGGCTGTTAGAATCTATAGCATACAAAATAACTGGGAAGAATTTAGTGGAGTGAATCTCCCAGTCACTTTCAATTTACTATCATTATAAACCAAAATTTATCACTTGTGTAAAACATTTTAACTTTTTTACATTTTGAAAATCATTCATAGATTCAAACAAACGTTACTTTCTATAATCAAACATCGATATATCCATTTCTACATTTGTAAAAATAAACTCAAGCATCGAGGCACCTTGGGTTTCTATAACATAGTGAAATAAAACTTCTAACATCATTTAGTAAATTAAATCACTTGTTAGTAACTAGAAATGACAGTTCATTACTGAGCTTACCATCTGTCTATTGTGTCCAAAATTTTCAATGTTTTAATAAACCATTTGAACACAAAATTTGTTTCCAACATTCTAATTACAAACATTTCTATCGCACATTTCATAAAGAATTAATGGATTCCAATTATATTATTGAAGAAAAATACTTCAGCACTTTGATCATTAAGATTTTAAAGTAGGATCAGTAACATGACAATAAATTATTGGATAAAGTAATTCAAAATGCTAATCAAATTTGTTCATGTAAGACTTTAAATATAATTTACCAGGTTTATATTTAAGCTATTAATACGCATTACATTCAAAATTGCATTTTAATTATAGAGTCAACCTATGTTTTTAGCACCAATGCAATTAGAATGTGATCACTTCAAAGTTAATACTGGCATTGATAAGTCAAAGTTACTTCTATGTGTGTCATCTGAGGCTTTGTGGTGACACCATTTTTCTGAGTTGAAATGTCATGGATTCAAAAGCTATTCCTGAAACTTGAGTGCACAATTAATGTTGACACTTCTGTGTTGTTTGGTTGCTTTCCATTAATAACTTACATATTACTGAATGAAAACCTGCATTCTAAAGATGAAAGACTTACTGTATGACACTGTAATCTTTTGCTATAAATTCTGTGTCGTATGATCTTATACTCCACAGCCACCTGATGAAGGCACAACGCTCTGAAAGCTAATGCCTCCAATTAAACCTGCTGGACTAAACCTGGTGTTGTGTGATTTTTAACTTTGTCCACCTCAGTCCAACACCGACTCCTCGACATCATAATACAAATGATTATAATTTTTCATTTTATACTCTCTAATAATTATAACAAAAATATCTTTTGTAAATAGATGGAAATTAATTATTTCACAATCTAAATCAATATATTGATCATTATTACAGTATTAGCATTACCACATACAAATCAGAAAGTTGAAAGCATTATGGTGTACATTGCGTGAGAACTTTTTTTTGCAATAAAACGATAATCCTTTCACATCAGTGACTTAATTAGTGTGTTAAAGGGGAGGGACATCCTGGACCGATGATGGAAAATAATCTTTAATATGTTGATTTGTGACAGGTGTGACAAACAATAAAAACATTTTAAAAAATCAGGATAATCAAGGATTCATTTTAGTTCAGAAAATACAACAATTGGAAGTTATTGAGGCTGTTCAGAGAAGACCTGACTGGTATCAGAGCCAATATAGTTTCTGTCCTAAAAAAGTGCATAGTACAGTTCAGAGAAAGCACAGTTACATTAGTGTAAAAGTTTAATTTGTGAAACTTCCAAACTAAGAATATTAGGTGAGAAATCTGCTGGTCTAAAGTCTCAACTCGAAGTTTTGTGAGCAATCATGTAAGAAGACATCACAATTCACAGGATAGGTATGGTGTGAATCAGTTAAGTTGAATATGCAAATTTCAATATAGAGTTTAATATCTCTGTATTTCAGGTTACGTAATAGATAATGTAGAAAAACAGAGTAATAATTCATTTTGCTGTGTGTTTTAAGATCTTTCAAAATGTGTTCACATTTATGTGGAATCCACATTGTAGGAGGGATATGATAGCACTGGAGAGAGTGCAGAGAAGATTTACCAGGATGTCTTGGGCTGGAGAGCTTCAATGATGAAGAGCGATTGGGCAGACTGGGGTTGTTTTCCTTAGAGCATAGGTAATTGAGAGGGAACATAATTGAGACGAATAAATTTATAAGGGGCATAGATAGACAGGAAGGAATTTCTCCCTTGATGGAGGAATCAATGATCAAGGCATAGATTTAAGGTAAAGGACAGTAGGTTTAGAGGAGATGTGAGGAAACTTTTTCTCAGCAGAGATTGATGGGAATCTGTAACTCAATGCCTGTAAGGGTGGTAGAGGCAGAAACCCCCCCATAACAATTAAGAAGTGTTTAGATCTGAACTCAAGATTCAATAAAAACAAGGCAATGGGAAACGTACTAGAAAATAGGATTTGAATAGTTAGATGGTTGTTTTTGACTGGCGCAGATGCAGTGGGCTGACGGGCCTTTTTCTGTGCTGTATATCCCTATGGTTCTATGACCCTCTACACAAAATTGTTATCTTAAAATGAAATCATTAAAAAGAATCGGGAATTCTGTTCTTTGATTCCCAGATTGGCTGAGAATACTTTTCTGAGCATTTCAATTATATAACTGGAACAAAATACCATGATATTTTTGTACGAAGAAAGAACATCTTTAATAAAGATTATCAACTGCAACTCATAAAACTGTTTTAATTACTTTATTTCTTGAGTGAGTATGTGTGCATGTTCTTTCTTGTCTGAAAAGAATAGGAACCTGGATATTAATACATATAGCTTTCAGTACATGCAAGTGTAATACACTGCATGCATGAATAACAATGCTAAATTGGTTGTCAGCATGATTCTTTGTACACAGGATTATTTAGCAAACCGAAAACAAAGCTTCTGTGCGTCGGATTGGTAAATAGACTAGTTTGTTTTAGTTTTCAGAAGTGTCGTTGGGAATTTAGAATAGTGGGAATAGAGGTTAGGGCAATTGAATGTTCCTCCTGCAGAATATGGGAGGTAAGGGTCCCTGCTAATTGAATTGGTGGGAAGTACACCCAACTCCAGCTCCTTGAAAACCACATTACGGAACTGGAGCTGGAGCTGGATAAACTTTGGAACAGTCGAGAGATGGAGGGGGTTATTGAGAGGAGTTACAGAGATGTGGTTACACCTCAAGTAAAAGAAGAAGGTAGATGGGTTACTGTCAGGGGACAGAAAGTGAACCGGCAGGCAGTGCAGGGATCCCCTGTGGCTATTCCCCTCAACAACAAATAAACCATTTTCGATACTGTTGGGGGGGAGCGACTTACCAGGGGTAAGCAATGGAGCCCAAGTGTCTGGCACAGAGTCTATCCCAGTTGCTCAGAAGGGAAGGGAGAAAAGGAGCAGAGCATTAGACACTGGAGACTCCATAGTTGGGGGGCAGATAGGATGTTTTGTGGCAATTAGACAGACTCACTGTTGGTATGTTGCCTCCCAGGTGCCAGGGTTCATGATGCATCTGATCGTGTTTTTGGGATCCTTGAGGGGGAAGCAGAGCAGTCCCAAGTTGTGGTCCATATATGCACCAACAACCTATGCAGGAAAATAGATGGGGGATTTAAGGCAGAAATTCAGGAAGCTAGGATGGAAGCTTAGAGCTAGGATGGAAACTTAGAGTTAGGACAACCTCTGGATTGTTGCCCATGCTACGTGTTAGTGAGGTGAGGAATAAGGAGAGAGAGGAGTTAAACACGTGGCTACAGGGATGGTGCAAGAGGGAGGATTTTGGACTCCTGGGTAATTGGGGCTCTTTCTCGGGTAAGTGGGACCTCTACAAACAGGATGGTCTTCACCTGAACCAGATGGGTACCAATATCATGGGGGGAACGTTTGCTAATATTCTTCGGGAAGGTTAAAACTAATTCAGCGAGGGGATGGGAACCAAAATTGTAAATGTAGTTCAAGTATCCAGGAGGTTGAGGGTAGTGAGGGCCGAAATAAGGTTTGAAGGGTGCAAGAGGGCACCAGCTTGCAAGAAGTTGGCTTGAAGTGTGTCTACTTCAACACCAGAGCAGCTGAAATAAGGTGGGTGAACTTGCAGCATGGGGTGATATCTGGGATTTTGCTGTGTGGCCATTTCAGAGATGTGGATAAAGTGGGGACAGGAATGGTTGTTGCAGTTTCTGGGATTTAGTTGTTTCAGTAAGAACACAGAAGATGGTAAAAGTAGAGGGGGGAGGGAATCGAGTTTAAGAGCCGCGAGGTTTTGGTACAGCTCTACAAGTCCCTGGTGAGAACACACTTTGAATACTGTGTCCAGTTCTGGTCGCCCTACTATAGGAAAGGTACAGAGGCTTTGGAGAGGTGCAGAGAAGGTTTACCAGGATGCTGCCTGGACTGGAGGGCTTGCCTTATGAAGAAAGCCTGAATAATCTTGGACTTTTTTCTCTGGAGAGAAGGAGGAAGAGAGGAGACCTGATCAAGATATACAAGACAATGAGAGGAATAGATAGAGTCAACAGCCAGAGACTTTTCCCCAGGGCAGGATTGACGGGTACGAGGGGTCATAGTTTTAAGATATTAGGGGAAAGGTATAGAGGAGACGTCAAAGGTAGGTTCTTTATGCAGAAAGTTGTGAATGCATGGAATGCGTTGCCAGCGGTGGTGGTGGAAGCAGAATCATTAGGGATATTTAAGCGACTGCTGGACAGGCACATGGAGAGCAGTGAGTTGAGGGGTGCATAGGTTAAGTGATTATTTTTTACATTAGGATTAAACCTCGGCACAACATCATGGACCAAAGGGCCTGTTCTGTGCTGTATTTTTCTATGCTCTTTGTCTAAGGCCTAAAGAAAGAGTTAAGAAGAGCCAGGAGGGGACTTGAGAAGTCACTGGCAGATAGGATCAAGGAAAACCCTAAGGGGTATATCAGGAATAAAAAAATGACTAGAGTAAGATTAGGGCTAATCAAGCATAGTAGTGGCAAGTTTTGTGTGAAGTCAGAGGAGATGGGGAGGTGCTAAATGAAAAAGATCGGGCAGACGGGATTGAGGCACACAAAGAAGAGGTGTTAGCAATTCTGGAAAATGTGAAAATAGATAAGTCCCCTGGGCCAGATGGGATTTATCCTAGGATTCTCTGGGACACCAGGGAGGAGATTGCTGAGCCTTTGGCTTTGATCTTTATGTTGTCATTGTCTACAGGAATAGTACCAGAAGACTGGAGGATAGCAAATGTTGTCTCCTTGTTCAAGAAAGGCAGTAGAGACAACCCTGGTAATTATAAGCCAGTGAGCCTTACTTCGGTTGTGGGTAAAGTGTTGGAAAAGGTTATAAGAGATAGGATTTATAATCATCTAGAAAGGAATAAGCTGATTAGGGATAGTCAACATGGTTTGGTGAAGGGTAGGATTTGCCTCACAAATCTTATTGAATACTTTGAGAAGGTGCCCAAACTGGTGGATGAGGGTAAAGCCGTTGATGTGGTGTATATCAATTTCAGTAGGGCGTTTGATAAGGTTTCCCACAGTAGGCTATTGCACAAAATATGGAGGCATAGGATTGAGGATGATTTAGCGGTTTGGATCAGACATTGGCCAGCTGAAAGAAGGCAGAGTGTAGTGGCTGATGGGAAATGTTCATCCTGGAGTTCAGTTACTCGTGGTGTACTGCAAGGATCTGTTTGGTGCGACCGTTGTTTGTCATTTTTATAAACAACCTGGAGGAGAGCATAGAAGGATGGGTTAGTAAATTTGCAGATGACACGAAGGTCGGTGGAGTTGTGGGTAGTGCAGAAGGATGTTGCAGATTACAGAGGGACATAGATAAGTTGCAGATCTGGGCTGAGAGGTGGCAAATGAAGTTTAATATAGAAAAGTGTGAGGTGATTCACTTTGGAAGGAGCAGCAGGAATGCAGAGTATTGGGCTAATCGTAAGATTCTTGGTAGTGTATATGAACAGAGAGATCTTGGTGTCCATGTACATAGATCCCTGAAAATTGCCACCCAGTTGATAGGGTTGTTAAGAAGTGTGTTAGCTTTATTAGTAGTGGGACTGAGTTTCAGAACCATGAGGTCATGCTGCAGCTGTATAAAACTCTAATGCAGCTGCACTTGGAGTATTGCCTAGAGTTCTAGTCACCACATTATAGGAAAGATTATAATTAGAATTAGAATCCCTATAATGTGGAAACAGGTCCTTCAGCCCAACAAGTCCATACCCACCCTCCTAACAGTAACCCACCCAGACCCAATTCCCTATGTTATACTTACCTCTAACTAATAATCTACACAATGGGCAATTTAGCATGGCCAATTCACTTAACCTGTACATCTTTGGATTGTGGGAGGAAACCGAAGCACTTGGAGGAAGCCCATGCAAACACGGAGAGAACGTGCAGACTCCACCCAGACAGTCGCCCGAGGCTGGAACTGAATCTGGGTCCCTGGCCCTGTGAGGCAGCAGTGCTAACCACTGAGTGGAAGCTTTGGAAAGGGTTCAGAGGAGATTTACTAGCATGTTGTCTAGGATGGAGGGAAGGTCTTATGAGGAAAGGCTGAAGGACTTAAGGCTATTTTCATTGGAGAGAAGAAGGTTGAGAGGTGATTAATTGAGACATAGAAGATAATCAGAGAGTTAGATCGGGTGGACAAGTGAGAGCCATTTTCTTCGGATGGTGATAGCCATCATGAGGAGGCTTAGCTTTAAATTGAGGGGTGACAGATATAGGACAGATGCCAGAGGTAGTTTCTTTACTCAGAGAGTAGTAGGGGCATGGAATGCACTGCCTGCATTGGTAGTAGAGTCACCACCTTTTAGGCATTTAAATGGTCATTGGATAGGCATATGGATGAAAATGGAATAATGTAGGGTTAGATGGGCTTCAGATTGGTTTCACAGGTTGGTGCAACATCGAGGCCGAAGGGCCTGTACTGCACTATAATGTTCTATGTTCTATGCTCTCTAGTCAAAGAATCACAATTAATATTGGACATTACTTTGAGAGTTTGTAAACATGGTGATGTATGATCAGTATCTTGCTTGTTGCACATATATTGGAAATAGCAGCAGAAGTAGATCAATCAGTTCCTCAAGCCTACTACAGTATGTATGGGGATTGAATCTATGCTGTTGGCCTTATTCTACACTATAGTCAGCTGAACTAACCAGCCCTTTGGCGGATGAAATTACAATAAAGCAACATGTAAACTTCTCCATTTTCATAACAGAAAAAATTAAAATCAGAATACTTTTTAAATTTAGAGAGACTGGGAAATGCTTCTCTAAAGGGACGTGGATGTCACTATGCATGAAACACAGATAATTTACTTGCAAATATGTAAACAGTTACAAAAACAAATGGTGTGTTAGCTGTGTTACAACAATGATTAGGCTTTAACAATAAATGATTTTGCTAAAATTGTGTAGGGCACTGTGTGCAGTTCATTTAATCTCCTCAGCAAAGAATAATCTCCTCATTTAATCTCCTCAGCCCTGGAGTGAGTGCAATGAAGGTTCTTCAGATAGGTTGATTGCATGAAGGAATTGTCTTATGAGAAGAGATTGAGTAAATGGGGTCTACATTCCCTGGAGTTTAGATGACTGAGACATGATCTCATTGAAAAATATAAGATTTGTCAATATAGATGCTGTGAAAATATTTCCTGGCTGAGCTTCCAAAATATGGGGTCAGTCTCAGAATAAGGCATTGGATATTTCGGATTGAATTGAAGGGAAAATGTTTCAAGTCATTGGAATTCTTCACCCTCATGGATACTCTTTCATTGAATATATTCAAGACAGAGATCAACAGGCCTTTTGAAGGGGAGGTGAACCTGAGGTAGAAAATCAGTTGTGATTTCTTTAAATGGCATGGAAAGATCAAAGACATACTTCAGCTCCTTTTTCTTATAATGTTATGAATCTTTTAATAAAAGATGGGTTAGGATTGTGTCCGTCATTAAAAGGCAATCAGCTCTTCTGACTCACCTTCTAAATCCCTTACACCTGGTTGCTGATGTTAGACAGCCAGCATTGTTGGTTAGGTGGATGCGTGGGACATAGCTTTAGCACTTACGTGATGTGAAAGAAAGTGGGGAAGGTGAGGGATGAGGTGATCAATGTCAGGGGTTGATCACTAACAAGAAATGATGGTGGAGGGGATGATCACTGTCAGCGGGGTGGGGGGTGGGGGTGGCGTTGCAGTGTCAGGATATGTAAGAGGGGCTTCATTCTTGCACGAACCTAGTACCACTGACCAGGTCAGCATTTGTTGCCCATCCCCAATTGCTCTTGAGCAGACTGATTTTCTAAGGCATTTCTAAGGGCAGTTAAGAATCAATCATGTAGTTGTGGATTTGAAGTCACATGTAGGCCAGGAATAGCCAGGTTCACAGGTAGGCCAGAAGATCTCCTTTCCCAAAGGACAGCAGTGAACCAGATGGGGCTTAACAAAATCATGAGATTCCAATTCATGTCATCCAAAAGTTAGCTTGGGTCTCATGGATTACCAGTTCAATAACATTACCAATACTCCACCACGATTCCAACACTAATCAGGTGTTAATTTATCAGGGAGGTGAGGGGGCGATGGAGGAATTGAAGGGGTGGAATAAGGGGTGGGATCACTAAAGAGGGTAGGAGGTGAGAGATGGGATGATTATTGTCATGGAGTAAGAGGAAGTGATCACTGTTGGTAGAGTGGATCTTGATTCTAAGCAAAGAAAGGCTCACCATGGAATGATGAATACTTGCAGATATATAGTCAAGAAACACTTAAACTCAGCAGAATGTGGTATCTACTTTAATAAATCGAGAGCTTGTTTTGACTTCCCTGACCATCCTGCTCCATGAGGAATCTACTGGATTTCAGGTACAATCCACATTTCTGAAGAAGCTGAGATCCAAGTGCTGGTGACAAATGCAGAGCTCAGTCCAAAAACAAAAAAAGTAGAAGGAGCAGAGTTACAATCTGAGATAATTGTCACTTCTTAGATGATTCAGGCCAATGTCTATTACACTAGTGTAATTTGTGTATGGTTTGTAACCATAAGACCATAAGAAATAGGATCAGGAGTAGCCCATTTGGCCACCATTCAATAGGACCATGGCTGATCTGACAATCTATGCATCCGACTTACTGCATTTTCCCGTAACCCTTGATTCCCCTACTAATCCCCTAACAGGCACAAAAACAAAATGCATCTTTCTGCATTAGGAAATGGTTTTCCTCTATCACACCAGACCAAGCGGATCTTTAAGAGTTAAAGATTAAACCTAGTCTATGATGAGCTACATGCAGATAGCCTCATATAACAAGTTGGCCTGCGTTGACAATTGCTCATAAAAGATGATGAGCAGTGGTATGGATTCCACTTAGCTCTCGCAGACAGACAATTGTGGAAGTCTGAAGATTTCTTCAGACACAAGTTTAAGAATCTTACTCAAGCAGACAGTCAGCAGCAGGGAGAGTTTAATGTTCAAGAGCTTATTCTCCTTGGGGCAAAGAAGATTACAAGGTGACTTTACTGAGGTGGTCAACATTATGGATAATTGTGACAGGGTAAAGAAGGATATTCCGTCTCCACTAGATGGTATGTCAGTAACTAGGCATCAACAATTGTCACAATTTTACAATGATCAACAAGAGAGTGAGGAGTGAGACAAAGAGAAACTTCTGTAATCAGAGTTGTTAGGATTTGGAATCTGATGCCTGAGAGAATGATGAAGGCGTATTCTATAGGAGGTTTCAAAAGAGAGCTGGATATTTATTCCTGATGAAGGGCTTATGCTCGAAACGTCGAATTCTCTATTCCTGAGATGCTGCCTGGCCTGCTGTGCTTTGACCAGCAACACATTTGCAGCTGTGATCTCCAGCATCTGCAGACCTCATTTTTTACTCATATATTTGAAAGTGATTAATTTAGATGGCTACAGAAATAGGGCTGGACAACGGGACAGACTGGGTAGCTCTTTCAGGAGCCAAATCTCAGTCGGCCAAATGACCTCTTCTGCATAGTATGATTCTATGAGTCTATGAATCGGTGAACCCTACTGAAGAAAATCTCATGAAAGTCAGAACCTACAGTCAATGGTAAAATTATTTTAAACCCGGTAAGAAATGTACAGTAGCAGGAGAGTGTAAGAAACTTGATGAAGCTGGAGCACTAATCAATGCAAGGCAGTTCCAGATTGCTCGAGGTGTCAGTGGTTTGGAGGAGCTTTCCCAAATCAGGGTTTAACTGTAGAGTGAACACATATCATAGTTTCTGTGATTAGCAAGGTTAAACTTGAAAAATAAGACTGCATTACAAATTGGGAAGCTAGGGGTGAAGAAGGAGTGGGTGAGAGGAGGGGCCCCATATCAGTCATGCCTAGAGGTGGAGGCAAGAGAAGGACCCCGAGACAGGTAGTCAACATCACCTAGAGGAGCAGGCAAGACAAATAATTCTAGGGCATAGGCAGTCAGAGAAATAGTTAAATTAACTCATGCTCACTGATGAACAATTTTTCTTTCTGTTGTCGCATTGTCAGTTTAAAATAAATGATCAGAAAGTAAGTTTAAGGCATGGCAGGACATCTCAACAGTGTGGAATGCCTCTGTCACATGGAGAGTTCCTGATACTTAATGTGGCCTAAATAATCATGTTGTAAGTTATAAGCCTGAAAACTGGAAAAATCTTCAGCAAAGGCTGACCAAAAAAATTGATGAAGAACGAATTGAATATGAACATAAAATAGCAAGCAATATGAACGATTGTAAAATCTTTTATGGGTGTGTAAAAGGGAATAGATTAGCAAAAAACAAATGTGGGTCATTGCAGGCAGAGATTGGAAAATTTATAATAGGAAATAGAAAAATGAAAGGGAAAGTGAATAAGTATTTTGTGTCGGTCTTCAGAGGGAGACATGAGAAGCAGGTTGGACATGTACCTGGCGTAAAAGAAGGTTTTTGTGGTTGTGGTCAATCATCTAAACCCCAAGATATCACTGCTTCTTCTCAGAGTAGTTTCCCCTGCCAAACTATCTTCAGCAGCTATATCAATGACCTTCCCAAATGTAAAGTCAGAATAGGAATGTTTGCTGATGGATGCACAATGCTTAGCACCATCTTCAAAACGTCAGATTCTGATGCAGTGTACATCCATATGCAACAAGACATGGACAATATCTAGGCTTGGACAAATAAATGACATTAACATTCACATCACACAAGTACCATACACTGACAGTCTCTAACCATTCTTCAGGAATGAGGAAAGTGTGCCAAGCAGGCTAAGATAAAAGATAGGGATGAGGGACTTGGGGGAGGGGTGTTGGAAATGCGATAGGTGGAAGGAGGTTAAGGTGAGGGTGATAAACGGAAAGGTCAGGAAGAAGCTTGCAGGTTAGGAAGTGGTGCTGAGTTTGAGGGTTGGGACTGAGACAAGGTGGGGGGAGGGGAAATGAGGAAACTGGAGAAATCTGAGTTCATCCCTTGTGGTTGGAGGGTTCCTAGGCGGAAGATGACGCGTTCTTCCTCCAGCTGTCGTGTTGCTATGGTCTGGCGATGGAGGAGTCCAAGGAGCTGCTTGTCCTTGGTGGAGTGGGAGGGGGAGTTGAAGTGTTGCCTTGGTGGAGTCCATTGCCAGACCATAGCACAATCTTCTTCCTGACCTCTCCGCCCCTACCCCTACTCCAGCCTATCAGCCTCACCTTAACCTCCTTCCACCTATCGCATTTCCAACGCCCCTCCCCCAAGTCCCTCCTCCCTATCTTTTATCTTAGCCTGCTTGGCACACTTTCCTCATTCCTGAAGAAGTGCTCATGCCCGAAACATCGATTCTCCTGCTCCTTGGATGCTGCCTGACCTGCTGCGCTTTTCTAGCAACACATTTTCAGCTCTGATCTCCAGCATCTGCAGTCCTCACTTTCTCCTAGTCGCTAACCACTGCCCACTGATGTTGAATGACATTACTATTGCTGAATTCCCCCACTATCAACATTCTAGAGGTTAACACTAAACAGAAACTGAACTAGCCCAGCCATATAAATATTGTCCTGGGTGAGAAACCAATAAAAAATTGAAATACTTAGAAATGAATATACTGTTCATACTGATGCACTGTTCATAGAATCATAGAGATGTACAGCACGGAAACAGATCCTTCGGTCCAACCCGTCCACGCCAATCAGACATCCCAATCTAATCTAGTCCCACCTGCCAGCATCCGGTCCATATCCCTTCAAACCCTTCCTATTCATATACCCATCCAAATGCCTCTTAATTGTTGCAATTGTACCTGCCTCCATCACTTTCTCTGGCAGATCATTCCATACTTGTACCACCCTCTGTATGAAAAAGTTGCCCCTTAGGTCTCTTTTATATCTTTCACCTCTCACCCTAAGCCTATGCCGTCTAGTTCTGGACTCCCCGGCCCCAGGGAAAAGACTTTGTCTATTTACCCTATCCATGCCCCTCATAATTTTGTAAACCTCTGTAAGGTCACCCCTCAGCCTCTGATGCTCCAGGGAAAACAACCCCAGCCTGTTCAGCCTCTCCCTATAGCTCAAATCCTCCAACTCTGGCAACATCCTTGTAAATCTTTTCTGAACCCTTTCAAGTTTCACAACATCTTTCCAATACGAAGGAGACCAGAATTGCATGCAATATTCCAAAAGTGGCCTAACCAATGTTCTGTACAGCCGTAACATGACCTCCCAACTCATGTACTCCTGTACTCAATACTCTGACCAATAAAAGAAAGTATACCAAATGCCTTCTTCACTATCCTATCCACCTGTGACTCCACTTTCAAGGAGCTATGAACCTGCACTCCAAGGTCTCTTTGTTCAGCAACACTCCCTAGGACCTTACCATTAAGTGTATAAGCACTGTTCTAAGGTTTACAAGTTGGAACAGTATGCATAATTCACAAGCTTAACTGATTTTTCTGGGATAACCACAAAAGCAGGTCAGATGTTAAAAATCCTGCAGCAAGTACCTCAATTGTGTCCAGGGAAGTGCAGGCTAGGTAGATTAATGCTGGTAAATATGGGGTTATGGGGATAGAGTGGGATGCTCTTCAGAAAGTGGGTGCAGACCCGCTGGGCCGAATGGCTTCTATTTGCACTGTAGTGATTCCATGATTGTAAAACTCTCATCTCCCCAAAGCCTGTCCACCATGTACAAGGCACAAGTCAGGACTGTGTTGGAATACTGTCCCTTACCTGGATAAGGGAAGCTATTACAACACTCAAGAAGCTCGATACCATCCAGGACAAATCAGCCTGATAGAACGACACCCAATCAATCACCTTTGACATTCACTCTCTTCACCATCGATGTGGCTTGGTATCAACGTGTAAAATTTTCAATGATTCCTCCCATAAACCCTTCTAAACCCATAACCTAATAGGACATGGGCGGTAGATGTACAGGAACATCACCATATGCAAGTTCCCCTCCAAGATATACATCATTTTGACTTGCAACTATATTGCTATTGCTACCACCAGGTCAAAATCCTAGTAACACTATGGGAGTCCCTGCACCATTAGTAGTGCAATGGTTTGAGAAGGAAGCTTTCCACCACCTTCCCTAAGGCAATGAGTCATGAAAAGTAAATGCTGGCCCTGTCTGCAGTATTGCATGAATTAATAAAGAAATATCTCCATGAAATATTAAAACCCAAGTGTCTAGTGAGATGAATTAACACGGCATGAATTAGTATTATTACAAAAATAGTATTGGACAAATTAGTGGGACTAAGGGTGATAAATATCTGTGACCTGATGACCTTCACCTGAGAGCATTGTGTTACAAAGTTGAAAGAGTGTATATTTACTTTCAGACAGAAAGTGTTTTCTGAATTTTAAAGTAAATTTAAAATACAGCCAGCTGCCAGAACACAGAACAGTAAAAAGGGCTCTTCCAAAACAGATACATGCAGCAAATGGATACCTGAATTTTGGTTGCTGTTTTGACAACAATTCAAATTTAACCAATTCATTTAAATTATACCAATGAACCTATCCCAACAGTCATTGCATCAGAGGTCAGATCAATTTTCCTTCATGTGAATCCAAGGAAAGCAATGGGACCAGATGGAGTACCAGGCCATGCACTCAGAACATGCGCAGATCAACTGGCAGAGGTCTTCTCGGACATCTTCAAACTCTCCCTCCAGCAGGCCACTGTCCTTGCCTGCTTCAAGAGGGCCAACATCATCCCTGTGCCTAAAAAGGCTCATGCAGCATGTCTCAATGACTACTGCCCAGTGGCCCTAACTTTGGTGGTCATGAAGTGCTTTGAAAGGCTGGTCATGACACTAATCAACTCTAGCCTCCCCACTACTCTTGACCCACTCCAACTTGCCTATCAGATCAACCGATCAACCAGATGCCCTTCACTCATCCCCAGAACATCTTGACACCAAGAACAGCTACTCATTGACTACAGTTCAGCCTTCAATACTATTATCCCCTCAAGACTGATTACTAAACTTAGTGATCTCGGACTAAGCCCCACTCTCTGCAACTGGATCCTCAGGCCACAATCAGTGAAGATTTGGGACAATATTTCATCCTCACTAATACTCAACACTGGAGTCTCCCAGGGGTGCTTACTCAGCCCCCTATTGTACTCACTGTGTATACCCACAAGTGTGTCACCAAATACCAGACTAATGTCATTTACAAGTTTGTTGATGACATCACCATAGTCGGTCAAATCTCAGATGGCAATGAAACAGACTACAGATGGGAGGTGAAAGAGTGTTCAGGTTGTTTACAGTTTTGTTTAGTGCTCACTATTAGAGTTCAGAAAATAAATTACTATTTTTAATTAAGCAACGGAAATTTCACTCCTCGCCCTTTTAACAGTTTACGAGGTGAAATCCACACCAAAATGATTGATTCTTAATGCCGTCTGGGGATGTGCAATAAATACTGGCCTGGCCAATGATGTCCACATCCCATGAATGAATATATATTAAAAAAATGAGGTCACAGAAAATATAAGAGATCCAAAACTAAAACTGTGCTACAGGTGGGAAACATTTTTTGAACATGCAGACAGCAAGTATTGTTCAGAAAAAGAAGTGAAAAAAATGGGAATTATTAATCAGGTTACAGACAGCAGGAACCAGCCTGGAGAAATATGATTAAAGTGAGCATTGTTACTAAAGCTGCAGCAGCAGGGCTAAATCAAAAGACCACTGATTACAGGCGGTAAGCTTCATTCAGTAAAGCTTTCAAGGAAATGTAAATCATTTATTTAGGTTACAAATACTAGGCTTCATCCAGAGAAGCTGCAAGAAAGGTGGGAACATCCATTTTAACTTCAGAAGTCAGAAATCCTTCAATGTTCCTGCAAAATGCACAGAAGCCTTCCAATATCAGCACAGAGCAGTAATACTAGTATTATTATGAAATGAAAAGCTTTTAACAAGTTACTAGGACCACAACTCTTACGACTGCCATACAAGTTAGATTCCAGACTTTCATTTTGTTTTAATTTAACAAGCTGGTCTTTTATTGAAAGTTGACAGTGTAGCGCTGGAAAAGCACAACAGGTCAGGCAGCATCCGATGAGCAGGAAAATCGATGTTTCAGATAATCCCTTCATCAGGAATGAGGCTTGTGGGTCAGGGCTGAGAGATAAGTGAGAGGGGATGGGGTTTGGGGGAAGGTAGCTGAGAAAGTGATAGGTGGATGAAGGTGAGAGGGAGAAGGTGATAGGTCAGAGGGGGGAGTGATGGACAGGTCCAGAGGGCAGTGCTGAGTTGGAGGCTTGGAACTGGGATAATGTGGGGAGAGAGGAAAATGAGGAAGCTATTGAAATCCATATGTCTCCCATATGGTTTCAGGGTCGCAAGGCAGAATGTTAGGTATTCCTCCTCCAGGCGTCAGATGGTAATGGTTTGGTGGTGGAGGAGGCCTAGGACTTGCATGACCTTGACGGACTGGGAGGGAGAGTTTGAAGTGTTCAGCCATGGGGCGGTGGGGTTGGTGGGTGCGGGTGTCCTAGAGATATTCTCTGAAATGATCCGCAAGGAGGCATCCTGTCTCCCTGATGTAAAGGAGACCACACTGGGTGCAACAGATATGGTAGAGGACATTGGTAGAAATACAGGTAAATTTCTGACAGATGTGGAAGGATCCCTTGGGCCCTTGGAAAGAGGTGAGGGGAGTTTGTGGGCGCAGATTTTGCACTTTCTACGGTGGCAGGAAAAGGTGCCAGGAGTGGGGTGAGGTCAGGTGGGTGGTGTGAACCTGACAAAGGAGCAATGGAGGGAATGGTCTTTTCAGTGATGGGAAAAGAAATATATTCCTGGTGGTGGGGTCCATTTGTAGGTGGCGGAAGTTCCCAGTTCCTCCAAATCAAAGAGGTAGCCATGGGCACCTGCATGGGACCCAGCTATGCTTGCCTGTTTGTTGGATATATAGAATAGTCCATCTTCCGCAGTTACACTGGCACTCCCCCCCACACCTGTTCCTCTGCTACATCGATGACTGTATCAGCACCGCTTTGTGCTCCCACAAGGAGGTTGAACAGTTCATCAACTTTACCAACACCTTTCACCCGACCTCAAATTCACCTGGACTATCTCAGAAACCTCCCTCTCCTTCCTGGACCTCTCCATCACTATCTCTGGTGATCAACTAACCACAGATATATATTACAAACCCATCGACATCCACAGCTACCTAGACTACATCTCCTCCTGTAAAAACGACATGCCTTTTCTTAATTCCTCATCTGTTCCCAGGAAGACCAATTCTACATCAGAAAGTCCCAGATGGCCTCCTTCTTCCATGATCACAACTTGTCTTCCCACGTGGTTGATGATGCCCTCCAGCACATCTCCTCCACTTCATGCACCACCGCCCTTGAACCTAACCCCTCCCAATACAACAAGGACAGAACACCCCCTGGTCCTCACCTTCCACCCTACCAACCTCTGCATACAATACATCATCCTCCACCACTGCATCTGTTGCACCCGGTGTGCTTTCCTCTACATCGGGGAGACAGGACGCTTTCTTGCAGATCATTTCAGAGAACATCTCTGGGACACCCGCACCCACCAACTCCACTGCCCCATGGCTGAACACTTGAACTCCCCCTCCCACTACATCAAGGGCATGCAGGTCCTGGGCCTCCTCCATTGCCAAACCATTACCACCCGACGCCTGGAGGAGGAATGCCTCATATTTTGTTTTGGGACCCTGCAAACACATGGGATAAATGTGGATTTCAATTGCTTCCTCATTTCCCCTTCACCAACATTATCCCAGTCCTAAGCCTCCAACTCAGCACTGCCCTTTGGACCTGCACATTACTCCCCCCTCAGACCTATCATCTTCTCCCTCACCTTCATCCACCTGTTACTTTCTTAGCTACCTTCCCCAAAACCCCACCCCCTCCCATTTATCTCTCAGTCCCGACCCACAAGCTTCATCCCTGTTGAAGGGCTTATGCCTGAAACACCAATTCCCCTGCTCCTCGGATGCTGCCTGACCTACTGTGCTTTTCCAGCACTATATTCTCAACTCTGAGCTCCAGCATCTGGAGTCCTCACTTTCTCCTAGGTCTTCTATTGAAACACAAGCATGCAATGCTACAAGTTTAGTTTTAATAATAAAACAGAAATTTAGCATGCAAAAGGAACAAAGATAAAATAGAATACTAAGCTATTTGAAAGATTTTGAAACAGTATAAAAATGCAATCTCACCTGTTCCCAACAATTTCACTTTATGATACTCAAATATCAGAGAGTTCTATTGTCTATCATATCTGTATGGTTGACGTAACTGTTTCTTTCAGTTCTCAGTCTTCAGAGATTTTCTTGATTGGTATAATATTTTTCTTGATTGGTCACACAACCAAGGTTAGAGTTTTCTCAGCTTCAAATAAAATTTTCAGGATTCTAATTAAATACTTCTGGTCAGGAATTTCATACTAAAACCTTTATACTGTGGTAACCTATTTCTGAAGAATTCTGAACTAAGTCCTTCCTCCAAGGCAAAACTGTTCCTTGTATCTAAATTCAACCAGAACATCTGCAAGCTGAAACCAAACACTTTCCAAGGTATGAGTTTTCCCCAAAGCAAATATAAAATTAATCAATGATTCTTCTTGATTGAAAGCGAGCTAATGCAAACAATAGACACAAATTCCCAGCATCACTCGACAGATTCTTTCTCTCATCCTGGTTTAAAAACTACTGACAAGTGAATCATTAAACTTGCCCATGCACACAGGCCAAAATCCTGATGCAACTACTTCAAAATGCAAAATTCATAAATTATATCTATATATAAGTAAATCACACACCTCATGTCACTTGCTGAAAGACGAATGAGGGGACATCATGATTACTGATCAAAAATTATCTTAACATTACTTAACACTACTTCTGAGTCACATCAACAGTTAGTTTGAATAGCTTCTCATAATTCAACACAGCTAAACTGGTACAGATTTCAGCACATCTTTCACATTTTCAAAAGCACTTTGACAGTCTTGAGTCCATTCAAATTTACAGCTTTTCTTCAATAGTTTTGTTAAATGACAGTGCTGAAGTGGTTAGTTCAGGTGGCTGGACAGCTGGTTTGTAAAGCAGAGTAAGGCCAACAGCACAGGTTCAATTCCTATACTAGCTGAGGTCACCATGACTCTGTGCCTAAGACAAGGTGACCCTCAGGTAAAACTCACCACCTCTTGTCTCTCTCTTGAGACAATAGTCCTCTGGGACCACAAGGACTCTTAAATCACATATGTACATAGGCTGTGCCTGTTTCAACTCAATAAAACAACTGACAGCCATTTGCTGATTGATCAAAATGTTGAATTCCACAGACCTGCTGCTGCTGGTTTACTGATGTCCACCAGATAGAATACTAAATCATTTCCATGTAGTCTTGTCATAGACCTGTAATTTTCTGCACATGTTCATTTGTTCTGGATTTTCCTACAGAAGAAATACTTTATCTCTATCTGGTCATATTACATTTTTAAAATAAAATCAGTTCTTAACCTGTTGAATAGAAATACAAGCCAAGTTTATCCAACCTGCCTGATGTGGTGATTTATATGCTAATCTGCATAACATATACACATGAAAATTAGGTTCTTGTTGAAACAGGTGTCCTTAAGTTCATTACCAACAATAACTATCCATATGGTTAATATTGCAGACTTAGTCAGAGTGTGCTTACTGATGTTACTGCATACTATATACACATAGCTCTTGGACTGAACATGCTATATGAACTTCATGACACTAAAGAGTGACTGCAGGTGAGGCAGTCACACTGGAACATTACAGGTAGCAATGTCATGGTAACGGTCTGAAAAATGTGGGCCTATATAATTTGGAATCTATACCATAATACAACATCTACCTTTTACATTTAAAGTGTGAAAACTCTTTCTCCAACAAACATGCACAGGGATGCATAAATAAAAATAAACGATATATATGAGCTGCATATCATCAAATACTTATCACACGGAATGATGACTCAGACACTGAACATACCATGCCAAACAACAACCACAAATCTCTGACAAATGAAACACATTTATTAATGATGACAATACACCTCATGCAGATTGTCACTCCGCCTCTTCTTATCTATGTAAGAAGGGAGCTCCACTTTTCTGAGATGCAATCCTGATCAGGGCTCCTTCAGAACTGCGGCCCCATACATCCATTCTGACAGTACTTTCATGGTGCAGAACTATCAGGGCGAGTGAATCTATGCCCCTTTTGCACAGCAGTCAACTGTCATATTCTGATATTTAAAGTTCCAGAAAGCTACTTTGACAGCTGATATAAAATGGAAGTAGATGAGGTAAATGTCATGTTGGTACCTTGGCAGGTAGAGTATCAGAAGGGTAAGGTGCCAGGTAAGTATTGTGCCAGCTGGGGAGGAGGTAAGATGCCAGATGAATAGTGGTAGGGTATCCGGGGTAAGTATGATGCTAGGTGGGTAAGGTGCCAGCTGGGTAGGGTGCCAAGTAGGAAGGGTACCATGGTGCAAGGCAGAAAGAGGGCCAGGTGAGGTGTCTAGGGTAGTTTGGAGTGAATAGTTGGATAAAAGAAATACGATCTGTCAGGGAGGGTAGTTCAGTCCAGGAGGGAGGGATGTCAGGGATGGTAGTAGATAAAGTGGTTGTGTCCAGAGGGGGGAACAGGGGTCATATGTGAGTAGGGGAAGGCATCATTGAGATATGTGGCATATTGTGTCAGCATCTGTGGTATAAGTGGTATGGGGTAACTGTAGTTAGTGGTAGGTGAGGTAGTACAAGATCAGTTGCATTAGGAATTAGACTATGAATTTAACTGTCTACCTTTTCCTGAGTAATTATTTACTAAATTTTATTGGAACCCTCCAAATTCTCCAATTTAAATGAAAACTTTCAGAGGATTCCAATTACTGAGAAATTGTGCAGTCGAATCTTCAATTTCCTGGACAATTCTCTCAAGGTCATAAGATGAAAAGACCATAACATGGTGGAGCAGAAGTAGGCTATTAGTCCATTGAATCTGGCTCTGCCATTCAATGATATCATGGCTGACCTGAAAACTCTCAAGTGTACTTTCCTGCCTCATCCTCACAGCTTTTGATGCCCTTAATAATTAGCCTTGAATATACTTAAGGACTCAGCCTCAGCAATCTTCTGTGGTAATTCACCAACACTGAGGGGAAAAAAGAAATTCCTTCTCATCTCTGTTAAAAATCAGGTATGGTGGGGATTCCACAGACACCTCAAGCACAGTTCCCATCGAATAATGACTGTCAAGCTATTGGAAAATCTGGACATTCAGATAGCACATTGATGGACATAAGACATGACCAGATCTAG
The DNA here is from genome assembly GCF_020745735.1 of Hemiscyllium ocellatum. Taxonomy (NCBI): domain Eukaryota; kingdom Metazoa; phylum Chordata; class Chondrichthyes; order Orectolobiformes; family Hemiscylliidae; genus Hemiscyllium; species Hemiscyllium ocellatum. Next base: position 99,609,425 of record NC_083405.1, read on the forward strand.
TGTTTATATAACTATCATAATTTAGTGATGTAACTTTACTCTAAGGGATACTGTCATCATGGATGAATGCGTATCATTGTTCATAGATGTTTCCTTATTGTCCAGCATGATCTGTTCAATGTCTTAGTTGTCATTCTGTGTGACGGGTGGCTGGTGATATGCAGTTTGTATATGTTGTCTATTTATTCACAGGACTTAAACATCGCTCATTACAATGTAATATGATCTAGGCTGCACAAAAGATGTAAAATCATTCCACAAAACCATGTGTTTGTATGAAAGTCTCAAACTCATATGCTTCTTTCCTGAATGAAGTTGGGATAACTTCATGCTTGTTGACCATGTTTTTGCAATATCTTCTCCCTTCTTTCCAACAATAACATGTACACATCATTGAGTGGTGAGAGTGTAAGAGGGATGAATTACCTGTCTCCCAAATATAAGAGCTGCTGGTGTGAATAAGAATACAATATTGATCTCAGAAGTTAAGCACTTTTAAGCTCTGGTATCATTTTATAAAATTTTTGCGATACTTCTTCTAAGATCTTTCTTTTCTGAAATTCAGTGCGTAAAACTGAACGTAGCATTCCAGATAGACTCTGACCAAAGCTTTTTCCAACTAAGGCATTATTTTGTCACTTTGCACGGGAACTCCCTCAAGATAATGACCAACATTCTATTACTTGAGTAATTTCATGGAAGTGTTTTGGCTTTTAATGATTAGCAGAAAAGGACATTTAAATCCCTCTGACCTGATGAGGCTTAAATATCAGGGAGCAGGGATATGCAATGAGTTTGTGCTAAACATAAAACACATATAGCCCTAAATATGGAGATTAGTGTGGTTTTGAATGACTGCATAAAATAAACAAACAAAATGAAACTATATAAAACTCCATTAAGAAAAGGGGATTAATTAGGTAAAGTTTCCAAGATAAAGGACATTTCTTTAAATGTATCAGCATTGAGTCTGATGCTGCCTGTAAACAATAAGTATAGAGTACTATATTGCACAATATTACCAACCCCACCTCCCCATGGCTAAACACTTCAACTCCCCCTCCTACTCTGCCAAGGACATGCAGGTCCTGGGTCTCTTTCATCGCCAAACCCTTACCGCTTGATGCCTGGAGGAAGAACACCTCATCTTCCGCCTTGGAATCCTGCAACCACACAAGATTAGTGTGGATTTCACCAGTTTCCTCATTTCCCTCCCCCCACATTATCCCAGTCCCAAGCCTCCAATCACCACTGTCCTCTTGACCTGTCCTTCGTCTTTCTCACCTATCCGCCCCACCTCCTCTCCGACCTATCACCTTCTCCACCACCTTCATCTACCTATCGCATTCTTAGCTACCTTCTCTCTAACCCAACCCTGTCCCACTTATCTCTCAGGCCCTTGGCCCACAAGCCTCATTCCTGATGAAGGGCTTTTTCCCAAACGTTGATTTTCCTGCTCCTCGGATGCTGCCTGACCTGCTCTGCCTTTTGAACACCACACTCTCGATTCTGATCTCCAGAATCTGCGGTGCTCACTTTCTCCTACCATATTGCACAGTTATGTAACAATGAAATCTTTGCAAAATTTATTATAGGTCTAACTGTAAAGAAAGAAAAAGCTGTGTTACTTTTGAGAACTGCCTTAAGCCACTCTGGGAATGCATTATAACTATTTTGGTTACACTAAATTATAATTGATTAACAGCTTTACTGGGCATTTTCATTAAAATAGCAGTAAGATGCATTTACACTACAATTTCAGATTTGGTGTGAAAAATCTGTGGTAAATGTGGGTAGTTTGAATCCAGACAAGTTCTAAAGACAGGATTAAGCAAATAGGGACTCTTCTTTAGGAAGTCTCACTCTAGTTCTGCATTCTGGGAACATGAACCTGAATTCAGGATTTACTAATGATATAATGTTAGCGCAAAGTGAAATTGCTTCACATTGATGCTTAAGTCAAACTACTCTAAGTTATTGCTCAAAACAATGCTGGTGCATTTGTTGTATCTTATAAAGTGCCATTTATTTTGGTTAGAGAGTCATAGAGTCAGACATCACGGAAACAGATCCTTTGGTCGAACTTGTCCATGCTGACCAAGTTTCCCAAAAAAACGAATCCCATTTGCCTGCATTTGGTTCATATCCCTCTAAACCTTTCCTATTCATGTATTTGTCCAAATTTTTTTTAAATGATGTAACTATATCCACCACTTCCTGAGGCAGTTCATCCCACATACAAACTACCCTCTCTGAAAATGTTGCCTCTCGGGTCCTTTTTAAATCTTTCTCCTCTCAGTTTCAAAATAATCCCTCTAGTTTTGAAATCTCCTACCTTAGGGAAAAGACCTTTGCTATTCACCTTCTCTATGACCCTCATGATTTTATAAACCTCTCCAAAGTCACCCCCTCAACCTCCTATGTTCCAGTGAGAAGATCCCAGCCTATCCAGCCTCTCTAACTCAAACCCTCCAGTCCTGGCATGATAGTTAAGGTAATGAATGTCCAGAGGTATTAGAATAGAAGAAAATGGATGCCAATGGTAATACTAAATTAATATATGCTGATTGTTCCTACTATGTTTCAGTAAACCCTCCAAGCAATACATTCTCTCAGTCAGTCCAAAAGTTACGTGCTTTTGCCTTTTTTCTATTTACATTAAATTAAGGTGAAAGCACATAGTAACTTTTTTCAGAGATAAAATCTAAATTTTTAAGGTATCCAAATCAGTCTAACAATGTATTCTGACTACATTTTGAAATTAAACAAAAATGTTTTAATACACTTGGCAAGACATTTTCCCATCAGAAATTGATAATAAGAACAGATTTTGTCGACTTCATTTGTCTGCACTCTTTCTTTGCCAGTTCTTGAAACCTTACTTTATATTTTGGGAGCTTGTTTAATTCTGCATTAATAATTATTTTTCTGGCAAAAATAAAAGCTTAGTGATTAGAGATAGACAATACAAAAGTTATCAATCCTATATTTTCCGAGTACCAACACCATTAACTTCTATCTTAGGAATGCAGTTGATATACTTAATCTTCTGAATCTACGTCAAATCTGTCAGTGGTGCTTCTGGATTTTGTGAGATACTATTGATACTGACTAATATTCAGGATAGCTGAAGGCAAAAAATCTTTAAAAATAAAAGAGTGACTGAAATTGTGACCTGGAATATTACTAAAACTGAATAATAAGTACTTAATCACCAAATAAAAACAGCACTTGCTATAAACCAGATCATTTCTACGCAAGGCAGAATTCCAGTTACAAAGTTGCAGGATTTTTGTCATGAGTGTCATTGGCAACAATATAGGTAAGGTGAATTCCAGTGCAACTTAATGATATTCTATTTAAAACTGCAGTATCTCAAACTGAATGGTCATTTCATTGTAGGAAAGTGCTGCTGACAAACTCTTTATTTTGCTTTTATTCTTCATGATTTCTCTCTTAATTTCTGTGCTTTCTCCTAGTTTCATGCAATTTCTCACATGTCATTACTGACCCACATTATCAAAATATATTTCCTAGAGACTGGACTTTTAAACAATCATAATAATGATTTGATACAATATTTTAGTGCTATGCCAAAAAATAATGCCATTAGGATCGTTAACAAATTCTGAAGTACAGTACAGTAACAATGTTTTTTTTAACAGCAAGTTTACACAATCATAGCCTAGGATGATAGGCCATTGTACAGGGGCATGAAAATAGGAATAAATAACTTAATCATGAGGAACTCTGCCAGAAATGATTTCTCAATTTTGCTCAGGAGATAACTGATTCAAAAATATTGTCACGTCCATGAAGTAATGAAACATAGCAACTTTGAACACCAACAATGCCCCAATGCTTCTTTTCATGATATCTAAGAAGAAATTGAGCAAATTTTGTTTCCAGCAAGGAGCACATTTAACTGAATCATCTGCTTGCAAACTTTCAATTTAGAATTTAATATTGCTGCATCATTTTTGGGCATCCGAGATTTCTGCAGATTCAGTGAACTGTGGTCCCCATCAGCAAAGCTGGATTGTGGAGTCTGTGATAAAAAGAGAAACTGAAACAAACTCAGATCTGTATGCACAAATTTAAAAATGCAACAAGTGAAATGATAACTTTAGAGTATTGATGACATCATGCTAAGTGTGTGGTCTATATCTACTGGTTGCTGTTCCACATAACATTTGGAGTGGAACTTGGGATAAAGATGGGCTTATCCTATTTTTCACATATGGGTGTAATGATTCTCAATCTATCCATGTTGGCACCATTGGAAATTTGGTAAATTTGGTTCTTCCACCTTATTACCATGCTTGCAGCATAGAGCTGAATGTCTTCTACCTTGCTGACTTCTTCTGTATGCTGCTGTAAGTTGAACAATGTGCTAATAGCACATGATCCAGCCACCTTTCTGCTTTTATAGACAATCTGTCCCTCTTAAACGGAATCTGCACTGAATAATAGTGTTGCAATTTAAACATGGAAACGGAAACATTAGTGCAGGGAGATTTCCAGGATCAAGGATGCTGCATAAATGGCATTAGTGATGAAGGTCAGTAAAAGGAGTGACACCATGATTCCAGAGGGCACCAGGATACCCTCAAAAATCACCATCAGAAGACAATGAGAGAAACTGGCCAGGGTTTTCGATTCCTAGCACCAGATTTGAGATTGGCAGCACTGCCACAAGCAGCTTAATTACCTCATGTAGCTGATCAAGGTCAGTAAAAATATCTTCACGTGACGTCATGTACCCACCATGATAATCTCAAGCTGCTCAATGCACCACAACTGCTTCCTCACCATTGCACAGCTACAGTAATGTTGTCAGCATCATATACAACTCAAGCTGTCTCCACACAACGTTCAACTATTTAGCTACAGAAGACATAGCACCAAACACAGCACTACACGAGTACATTCTACTCTCTCTTGTGGAAGGCAAAATGTCACATAATAAAGAGACAGAGCAGAACTGGTTGGGGCAAAGAAATCCTGGTTTTCCACAGTCCTGTAAGGATATGGCTCCTGGTAGCTAGGCTGCAATAAAGGCTGTGCCATCCAGTGTCACTCAGAACATTGAGAAAATGAAGATATTCCAGGATTACATTCCTTTTGAAATTCCAGCTCACCTTCCTTCTATTATCCAGTATGATGAGCAGAATGCCAGGGACCTTCTCCCTTCCTTTCTATGCTCTGCCTTCTCTCTCACATTTTCTGCTTTCGGGCACCCAAGAACTGAAAGAAACTCAATTATGCTCACTTGTGCTACCTTCAGAAGCATTTGAAGATCAAATAGTAAGGCAAAATACCAGACACAGTATTCACTTGAGGTGGCATGTCAAGCATCACACTATACTGAGACAGTAACAACTTAGTTGGGCTGGTCACGTAGCCAAAAATGTTTGACATTTGCTTACAAGAATAAATTTTCTATGGAGAGTTTGAGTCTGGGGTATCATTCTCATGGCAGTCAAAGGACACTCAGGAGGCTTCAGTCAGGAGTTTTGATATTGAATTTGAGTTGCGGAAGAATGTCACTCAGAACGGCTGCATCTAATTTAACAAAGTGAAAACAATGTTGCCTCCTTGAAAAGCAGATGCATTTCAAAGGGATAGGGAAAATGAAAGGAGCAAGAATTTCAAGCCAGAAATTTATCGAAACTCATTGTCTGCAGTATTCTATCATGTTTATTGCAAAACCTTCTTTGCACAGACCTGCCTTATCAGCCACGTAAGTACCCACTGGAATCCCACTAAACACACCAGATGATGAATTAAAAACATGAAGTTCTACACACAATCAGTATCTTGGTTCATCTCAGTATCAGCATTTCAGATTTCTAGTATATGCAATGCTTTGATTTTATTATCCCAGATGATGAATTTGGTCATTTAAACCTCAAACAAAATTACCTTGGAGGTTATTGTAGTATGATGAGTCGCTGAGAAGGACTGGGCTGTAGTCAGGCCAAGGGTAAAAGAATTGTTAGCCAGGTCATCTCAGATGGAAAGGTTTCTGATGGGTCCTTATAGACAGGACTCAAATGAAGACTTCAAATGGACTACATTGGGAGCTAGATATTTCAGACAACCTCTTGTCACTGTCAAGGAGCAAAGAGGAGCTGGTCTCCTAATTGGCAGAGGACATTGGTGGGAGGCACGGTGGCACAGTGGTTAGCACTGCTGCCTCACAGCGCCTGTAGACTCGGGTTCAATTCCCGACTCAGTCGACTGACTGTGTGGAGTTTGCACGTTCTCCCCGTGTCTGCGTGGGTTTCCTCCGGGTGCTCCGGTTTCCTCCCACAGTCCAAAGATGTGCGGGTCAGGTGAATTGGCCATGCTAAATTGCCCGTAGTGTTAGGTAAGGGGTAAATGTAGGGGTATGGGTGGGTTTCGCTTCGGCGGGTCGGTGTGGACTTGTTGGGCCGAAGGGCCTGTTTCCACACTGTAAATCTAATCTAATCTAATCTAATCTCCGCAGCTTCTGTTCCATCTCCCTATCATGCTATAAACCTAGAATTACTCCACTACTGCTCTTTATGCCTATTTCAGCCTTTATGAGGGCAAGACACCCATTCCAGAAATTAATCTAGTAAACCTCTGAACTTACACGAATGTATTTACACTCTTCTTTAATTCGGGAGACCAATACTGTGTGGAGTTTGCACGTTCTCCCCGTGTCTGCGTGGGTTTCCTCCGGGTGCTCCGGTTTCCTCCCACAATCCAAAGATGTGCGGGTCAGGTGAATTGGCCATGCTAAATTGCCCGTAGTGTTAGGTAAGGGCTAAAATGTAGGGGTATGGGTGGGTTGCGCTTCGGCGGGTCAGTGTGGACTTGTTGGGCCGAAGGGCCTGTTTCCACACTGTAAGTAATCTAATCAAATGTAGACAATACTCCAGATGAGTTCTCACCAGTCCCTTGAATAATAGAAACAAAACCTCCATACTTTGTATTCAACTCCCTTGACAAGAAATGTTCACATTCCATTTTCTTTCTTAATTACTTGTTGTACCTGCATTCTAACCTTTTGGGATTCTTGCCACTTGTCGCATTGGATTCCTCTGCTTCTCTGAGTTCTGCAATGTCTTACCATTTAGGCAATATGTTTCTTATTTATTCTTCCAACTAAATTGGATGATTTCACATTTTCCCACATTAGACTGCATTTGACAGATCTTTTCCCATTCACCTAAACTATCTATATTCAGTTGTAACTTCCTTGTGTCCTTTTCACAGTTTACTTTTCAATTTTACTGATCAGAAAATTTGGCAACCATATTTTTGGACTCTTCATCCAACTAAGTTGTAAAGAGGTCAGACCCAAGCATTAATCCTTATGGTACACCACTCATTAGAGACTCGTTACAGACTCATTAGATCTTGCCAATTCAAAAATGACCCCTTTATTCCCTACTCTCTTCTTCCTATAAGCTAGCTAATGTTCAAACCATGTCAATATGTTACCTCTTACACAAAGAGTTTTTAATTTCTGTAGAAACCTTTGATGTGACACTTAATCAAAAGCTTCCTTCAGAAGCGATGTTGGAATTGAAATATTAATTCTTTCGCTCTCCACTGATGTTGCTCCAGAATTTTCTGTTTTAATTTTAAATTTCAAGCATCTGTAGTATTTTGACTTAACTATGACAATGGGGCATTGTCCATAAGGTTTTTTTGATATATTCATTCATAGGATGAAGGCATCACTGGCTGGCCAGCATTTATTGCCCTAATTGCCCAAGGATAATTAAGAGTCACATTGAGTTTGAAGTCACAAGTAGGCCAGACCAGGTAAGGAGAGCAGATTTTCTTCCCTAAAGGGCATTAGTTAAACAGGTAGATTTTTATACCAATCAGCAACAGTTACATGATTGCCATTAAGCCAGCTGTCTGTTTCAGATTTTGTTTACTTGAACTCAAATTTCACCGTAGAACACTGGCTTCGGTTTCTGGATTGCTAGTATAGTGACATTACCATTATGCCACTGCCTCCCCATTCTGTGAGTATAAGTACGTCAGGCTGTTTTTTGACAGGTCCATAGGTCGTTTCTCCCAGCCCAACCTTACCGCATGTGACAAACTTCCCCTTCCAGATCTTAGCTTGGTAGACCTTCTCCGAACTTCCTCCAATGTCCTTTCGTAAATAAAGTTATCAATACTGTGCATAGTACTCCAGATGTGATCTCACCAGTACCCTGTATAACTGATGCATAATTCTAACCACTTAGGTAATTTGCTTCATTTTTATTCTACCTGCCAAATAGACAATTTCACATTTTCCTACATTATACTACATCTGCCACATCTTTACATGATCACTTGGGCTATCAATATATTTTTGTAGCTTCCTTATGTTCTTTTCACAATTTAATTTCCTACCTGTCTTTGTGCTATCAGCAAATTTGGCAGCTGTACTTTCCATCCCTTCAAGTAAGTGATTTGTAAATTTCAAACAGTTGAGGTCCCAGCACCAATCCCTGTGGCACACCACTCATTATGTTTTTGCCATCTGAAAAACAACCTTTCATGCTTACTCTCCGCTTCTTCTTAGCCAGTGAATCTTTATCCATGCCAGCCCTTACACAATGAGCTTTTATTTTCCACAATAACATTTGATGTGACACGTTATCAAATGCCTTCTAAATATCTAAGTACATCCAACGGTTTCCCATTATCCACAGCATATACTATATCTAAGTATCTTGCTGTAATTTATTTAATAAGATTTTCTAGCATTTTCTCTGAGATAGATGTTAAGCTAATTGGCCTGTAGTTTTCTGCTTTCTGTCTCTTTCTCCCTTTTTGAATAAATGAATTACATTTACTATTCTCCAATATAATGGGGCTTCACCTGAGTTAAGTGAAATTTAAAAATTAAGAACATTAACAACTAGGAACAGAAGAGGGCAATTCTGCCCCTTTAGCCTTCTCTGCCATTTAGTATGGGGTAAGTATCACTATGAATTTGTCCTGGTCTATTCACATCAATGCAACCAACTCCTCTATTTCCTCAGAAGGCTAAGGAAATTCAGAATGTCCACATGACTATTACCAATTTTTATAGATGCCCCATAGAAAGCATCCTATGTGGATGCATCACAGCTTGGTATGGCAACTGTTCTGCCCAATACTGCAAGAAATTATAGAAAGTTGTGAACGTAGCCCAGTCCATCATGAAAATCAGATTCCCTTCTATTGACTCCATCAACACTTACTGCTGCTTCAGGAAAGCAGCCGATATAATAAAAGACCTCTCCCCCTGTGGATACACTAGCTTCCACCCTCTTCCATTGGGCAGTAGACACAAAAGCTTGAAAACACATATCAAGAGATTTAAAAATAGTTTCTTCCCAGGTGCTATCAGACTTATGAATGGATCTCTTATACATCAGAGTTGACCTTTCTCTGTACTTTCTCTGTAACTGTAACATTACATTCTGCATTCAGTTCTATCAGCCTGATATACTTAAAGTATGATTCTTCTGGTGAGCACACAAAACAATATGTTTCACTGTACCTTGGTACATATGACAATAATAACTCAAATCAACTTCTACCAAGGTAGAGTAGGGCCTCTGAGCCCAGGACTTATCCGTTTTGTCTGCTTTATATTTCATCTTTTTCCTCTCTTTAGTCCTTTTTTAATATTTTATTTTACTTAGCTCTTGGTGAAGAGCTCATCGCAGCAATGGCATTGGCAGCAGTGAGTGTTTTCACCAGTGCGGACTTGTAGCGACATCAGGATTCCTGGCAGCTTCTGCATTGTTGAGGCAGACAACTCATGGCTGCTGTAGTGGAGGCCAGTTTGACTTACTGATGGCGCCTGTGTCCAGTGCAGATTCATGTAGATGGCGATGGAGGTGAGTTTAAGCCCAATACAAAACCCAGCAGCATCAGCAGCAACTGCATTGGTGAGGTAGGCCTGAAGCAGAGTCATGGTGGTGGCAGAGTCATGTTTGGGCTGGTGCAGTAGCCAGCAGCATCACTGGAGTCTGCATTGGTGAGGTCCAGCGAGGACTCATACTGCTGAGTTGAGGTTAGATGGAGGTGAGGAGTGGCGACTTTTGTTTTGTTGTAGTGGCATGGTGAAGGGAACTTGTGCCTGGCCACCATGCCCTAGGCCCATGATGGTCCATTAGGACTTGAACACATCAACCAGTAGCTCCAGCAATTTATTCAATACCACTTCTCTGTTGATTGTGATTTCCCAGAATTCATTCCTTACTTCCATTTCCTGATTTAATTCTGTTTTTGGGATATTACTTTAATCCTCTACAGTGTAGACTAATGCATAATTCCTGTTCAATACATCTGCCACTTCCTTATTGTTCATTATTAATTCTCGAGTCTCATTTTCTATCGAACACACACCCACATTGTTAAACATTCAGAGAAACCTTTACAACCTTTGTTTATAGTTGTGGCCAGCATCTTGTGGACTCTAACTTTTTCCTCTTTATTAATCTTTGATTTTTCTTGGTTTTTTAAAATATTCTGACCAATTCTCTTACCTCCCACCTGTTTTTACACAATTACATATTTTCTCTTTTAGGTTGAACTACCTCTAACACTTCTAGTGAACCGTAGGCAGTGGGCTCAGTCTTTGGAATTTTTCTTACATTGGAATGTCACTGTAGTGTATTTAGAAATATTCCCATATAGTTCTGCCACTGCATCTCTATTGACTTATCCTTTAATCTAATCTGTTAAGGCACATTAGCTTGTTGTGCTTTCATGCCCTTATAATCTCCCTTCCTTAAATTTAGAAGAAAGACTCTCAGGCCCACTCTCCTCTCCCTCAAAGTGAATGTAAAATTCAATCATGTTTTATCACTGCTACTTAGGGGTGACTTCGCTGTGGGATAATTAATTCTATCTCATAGTATATTATCAGGTCTAATGTGGCTTGCACTTTGATTTGGGTCCAGAATATGCTGATCCACGACATTATCTCAAAATTATTCTATGAACCTCTTATATAAGCTACCTTTGCCATTTGATGTTTTTATTCTATGTGCAGTTAATAATTATCCCTATAATTATCACCATGCTTTTCTGACAAGGTTTCATTATTAATCCCATTATGCTCCATCCTACTATGTGGCTATAGTTAAGGCATGTACACAATACATACAGCTGACTAGCATCCTGAATGCAAATTCTGCCCCTCTATTGTCTGTAATTAATTAACAAATTTACCAGCTTTTCTAGTTTCGTGTCATTCTGAATTGCAATGTATCCTTCAAAATTTAAGTGTCAGTCCATGTCTCTGCAATGGTTACCAGATCATACTTATGCATTTCTATTATGCTGTCAGTTCATCTGTTTGTTTTGAATGCCACATGACTTTAATTTAATTCTTTTAGTCTTTTTGTAAATTCTATTCTTATTGGTTGCTTCACTCTTAGATTTGCACTCTATTCCTTCCTGTCATGGTCTGTTTATCACTTCCACTGTTTATACCTTTCTATTTGTACTTGATGCTACTCTTTCATTTACAACATAAGAACATAAGAAACAGTAGTAGGCCCTCAAGTCTGCCCTGCCTTTGAACAAGATCAGGGCTGATCTGTCCCAGTGCTCAACTTCTCATTTGTTCCAATGTCTCACAGCCCTCATCTGAATAATATTTCAACAATGTATCTTTCTCTTCTTTAAATGTTTTCAGTGATCTAGCTTCCAAACTCTCTGGCAGAAAATTCCAGATATACACTATCATCTGGGAGAAAAAAATTACTTTGCATCTCAGTTCTAAATTAACGTCCCCTTATTCTGTCCCTTACTTTAAGATTGCCTCACTTGAGGAAACATCTTCTCAACATTTATCCTGTTGAGGTCTCCTCAGGTTCTTCTATGTTTCAATGAGATCACCCCTCATTCTTCTAAATTCTAGAGAATTAAAATCTCACCTGTTTAGCTGCTCCTGATAAGTTAACCTCTTCATCCCAGTAATTGGCCTGATGAATCTCCTTTAAACAACCTCAAATGGCATGATATCCTTTGTTAAATACTGGGTAAAATTGTGCACAGTACTCCAGTAGCTGCCTCAACAAAAGCCTGTACAATTGTAACAAAGATTTCCCTATTTTTAAAATCTATCCTCCAGCAATAAAGACTAAAATTCCACTTGCTGTCTTAATTACATGATGCACCCGCATGCTAACTTTTTGTGTTTCATGCACAAGAACACCCAGGTCCCTTTGCACTGCATTTTTTCTCTCCACTTAAATATGAGCCAGCCTTTTGATTTTTCCCAGTACAGTGCATGATCTTGCATTTTGCTATATTAAACTTCATCTGCCAAGTTTCTGCTCACTCACTAACCAATCTTTATCCCCTTGCATATTTCTTGTGTCCCCATCACAACATACCCACCAACCTATTTTTGTATTATCAGCAAATTTGGATATATCATACTCCATTCCTTCTTCCAAGTCATTAATCTCAATAGTAAATAAACGATCCTTGCTGAACTCCACCTGTTACATCTTTCCAACCTGATAAAGACATATTAATCCTGACTGATTGTCTCCTGTGTGTTAATGCTGTTTGTCCATGCCAATACCATGAGTGCCTATTTTGTGCACTCTTATAACGTGGCACCCTTATCAAATGTCTCCTGGAAATCCACATGTACCAATCTACATACTCTCCTTTATCAACATTGCTTGTTAAATCCTCAAAGAACCCCAATAAATTTGTCAAACATGATTTCTATTTCTCAAAACTATGCTGACATTCCCTCTAAATCTTCCCTCTTGTACCACAAGAATTAATTTAGTCATTTAGTTAATTTAGCCTGCAGCCTGCAGCCCTCATTCTTATCTACATAAACCTAAAGAACTTTACACCTGTTGGACATTTGGAAAGACTGAGCTCCTGCATTCATGCTCTCCTGTCCCCTTACCTGCCTCACTTGCTGTCAAAACCTCCTGTCCCTGAATACTGACCAAACCAAACAACTCAAGCCTAGGAAGTATAACAAAGAATCCAGGTGGCTTTCCCTCCTCCCTGATGCATCACAGTGTCGTATTGAGTTGTGTTTTTATGTATTTTATCAATCTTACTACCAGTTACTGTACTTTGATGAACCTTAGTCCCTTAACAGATATTGGTCATATAATAAGCTTCTTCTCCTTCAACTGAGGCTGAAGACGTTTAGGAAAAGCAAAAGTTACAATACATCTCTTTTACATCTTCTTCAACTTACTTATTCATGAAATATTCAGCACTTTATTGTATTGTATTATCATGAAGGTAGGAACAGAATTACAAAATTTGAAAATTACAAGTATTCATCATATGCACATTTATTAAGCAGGAATGAGAAGATAATGTAAAGCTCAGCTTGCTACAGACATGCTGCTGAATCAATCTCTAAGTTTGAACTGCCATTCTTACTCTTGCAAGTTCATTAAAATACTCCCATGCTTCTATTTATAAAGCCAAGGATACTATATGTTTGCCTTTTAACCACTTCCTAATTTGCAGTGATTTGTGTAGAAATAACCCTAAGTTTCTCTGTTCCTATTGTCCCTTTAGCATTGCATCCTTTATTTTGTTTTGCTTCTCCTTGTTATTTTTAACAAATTATGTCTCTTTGAACCTTTTTCCATTAAATTTCAACTATCACCTGTTCATTCATTGCACAAGTATTTCTATATTTTGTGGAAGTTTATAACTAACCTCCTCATAGTTCACAATCACTTTCAGGTTTTGTATCTTATGCAATTTATGAAATTGTGTCCTTTACTCCCCAACTATCTCCCCAGTCTACTGTAAAATAACTATAGAATTTTAGTCCCTTGCAATTGTATTTTCAGGCCTGTAAAATTTGTTGGGAATGCATATTTATATTTATACTATGTGGTGCATTTGAAGGTATTGAACTCTTTGGACACTGGTTTGGATTAAAAATATTGTCTTTGACCAAAACTGTGAAGAGAACCCATGTAGCTATTTAGGAATGAGGTTAGTAGTTTCATGTGGGCTGTGAACCACTTGCTGATTACACAAAGTCATGTGACTTTGGAAAAATAGCCAAGTAAAGGTTTGAGAAAGATAAGAGATGGGGTATATTGCCTAGAATTACCAGAAAACCTCTCTACAGCTTATCAACAAGTGAAATTCTATCCCTTGGTTTTCAGACCATTGGTCAATTAAGCTTTTTTTTCTTCTGTGTTTTCTAAACATATTATCTTTGCAGAGTCTTTATTGTTGTTGGTGATGTGTGAGTGTGTCTGGTGTGGGATTGAAAGGGGATATAGTTCTAATTTCAGATTAAATCCTAAATGTTAACCAGTTTGCTACTTGCTTATAAACAGGTTATTTTTAGCTTGTTAAAGAGGCCTAGTGAAATTTTCTTTTATTCTGCATAGCTGTACAAAAAGGAAGCGTTTTGGTGATTGAATCAGAACATTAGAGTTATGGTGTGAGCTGTGGAGTAGTGGGGCTTGGTGATCAGCAAGTGCCTTTTCATAATAAATTTTATAGATGTCTTTACTGCTACTTACATAACTACCTATGGGCGGCACGGTGGCACAGTGGTTAGCACTGCTGCCTCACAGCGCCTGTAGACCCGGGTTCAATTCCCGACTCAGGCGACTGACTGTGTGGAGTTTGCACGTTCTCCCCGTGTCTGCGTGGGTTTCCTCCGGGTGCTCCGGTTTCCTCCCACAGTCACAAAGATGTGCAGGTCAGGTGAATTGGCCATGCTAAATTGCCCATAGTGTTAGGTAAGGGGTAAATGTAGGGGTATGGGTGGGTTGCGCTTCGGCGGGTCGGTGTGGACTTGTTGGGCCGAAGGGCCTGTTTCCACACTGTAAGTCTAATCTAATCTAACCTCAGATATGGCTGCAAATTACTGAGTAATAGATACAATATTGTAGCTAGCGGGAGGAGGTTGCCAACAAGTGAAAAGCTGACATGGGAAGATAGCATGCTTGGGCCTTGAATAGGAATAGGGTGTGGGAAGGCATTGCTTTTTCCACAAGTCCCCTTTTCTTGTCAAGATTAAACTAATTTGCCTCTAGTTGTTGGGTTTATCTTTAAATTATTTCTGAAACAAATGCAATATTTACATTTCTCCAGAAAACCAAAGAACTGCAGATACTAGAAATCAGAAACAAAATCAGAAATTGCTGGAAAACCTCTGCAGATCTGTCAGCACCCATGGAGAGAAAGCAGAGTGACATTTCAGATTCGAAGACCCTTCCTGAGGATAAACCTCAACTGTTTGGATTAAGTGGTCTCAATCCATTTTGTAATTTCCATTTCATTCTCTGCATCTCAGAAAGTTCAGCACTGTACAATCACAGCCCTTTAACACTAGGGAATCTGTTGAATAAACTATAGAAAATCAGGACCAAATCATGTTGTTTTTAGAATGTGCTCCTTAGTTGATAGATTAAACAAAATGTTTTTATATCCATTTATTAAAATATTCCATACCCCAATTATGTTGTATGAAGAAATGAAAAAGATATTAATAAGAACATAAAAAGTAGATTAAAATATATCCACTTTTAGCATTTAGGAATTGCATAAGCTTACCTTAACCACACCATTTTCATGCATGGTAATGCAGTTGTTCGGATCAAATGAAAGCTGGTACAAGGCTTGTGCTGTAGCACGATGAACACGAGGACTTTTTGATTTGAGATAATGGACCAGCGGGGCCACAGCCCCAGTTTCTCCAAAGGCAACTCTGTTGTTTCCCCACTTACAACAGCAAGCAACAGCATCTGCTAAATTCTGCCGTAGCATATCATCCCTCTGTAAGAAGAGTAAAATAAACACATAGTATTTGTTATTGGGAATATTAAATATAATGAAAGCAAAATATTGCAGATGGTGGAACTCAAATAAAAATAAAAAATGCTTTGAGAAAGAGAAACTTTGCAGGTCTGGCAGCATCTATGGAGCTGTTGTGAAGAAGAGTCATCTGTGACTTGAAACAGTAAGTTTGCTTTTTTCTCTAAAGATGTGTTTCCATATCAACTAATGATGATTGTTACTATCAGTAATATTTCTCAAAAACAAACTCCAAGATAATTTTTCTGATTCTACAAGAAGTCAGTTGCTGAGAGACAAAATAAACATTTCATTTCATTCTTAGCTTTGTTTTTTGTAGTTTAACCATTGGATTCCAGTTCTTATACTACTATAGATCCACTCTTCACTCTTCTGAAGGCTAATATATCCATCTTAACATGTGCAGAAATGTTCACAGCACTAAATGGTCATCAGAGTTTTACATAGTGTTTTGTAATTTCATGACTCATATCTTTGAACATGGTAAACACAACTAGAATAATTGTAATTTAAAGGCTGGATTCTTTATGAAGTCAGAGTTTAAAGCAAGAAAACACTAAGCAATGGACTACCTCTCTGAATTTTGAGGCAGAGTCAGATGTCTACAGTTGTCTCAATAAGTGGTGCAAATTATTCACACATTTTTTCCCAGATCAAAGAGATGCTTGGAAGCAACTGATAAATGTAAGGAGATATTCAAGTATTTATATACATTTCAGATCAACGGTAAGGTTTGGGAAATGGAGATAGTTTCAATCTCTATTTGATCTCCAATTGGAATATCCCAGGTGTCCCATATGGCTATGGTGATAGATTGTACACAGCTATTCTACTTTTGGTTTTCGATGTACCTGGAAACAGACAGTTGAAGTCTGGAAGCAGCTTTGAGACTAACAGAGAGAGAAAGCTGTGATAGGGAGGTCATGTTGTGGCTGTACAGACATTGGTTGGGCCACTTTTGGAATATTGCATTCAATACTGGTCTCCCTGCTACAGGAAAGATGTTGTGAAATTTGAAAGGGTGCAGAAAAGATTTACAAGGATATAGCCAGGGATGAAGGATTTGAGATACAGGGAGAGGCTGAATAGGTGAGGCTACTTGCCCTGGAGCATCGGAGGCTGACGGGTGACGTTATAGTGGTTTATAAAATCATGAGGGGAATGGATAGGGTGAATAGCCAAGGTCATTTGCCCGGCGTGGGTGAACCCAAAACTACAGATTATAGGTTTAAGGTGAGAGGGAAAGATTTAAAAGTGACCAAAGCAGCAACTTTTTCATACGGACAGTGGTGCGTGTAAGGAATAAGCTGCAGAGGAATTGGTGGAGGCTGGTACAATTACAACATTCAACAAGGCATCTGGATAGATATATGAATAAGAAGGGTTGAGAGGGATATGGGCCAAATGCTGGCAAATGGAACTATATTAATTTGGGATATCTGGTTAGTGTGGACAAGATGGACCAAAGTGTCTGTTTCCATACTGTACAGCACAATGATCTATGACTATAATCAGGTAAGTTTTAAAAGTCTCAAGTTTTTCAATGGGGCAAATAAGCACTTGGGTGTTGAGTGAATGGGTGAATAAGTGAATGATTAGGTGAGAGATTGAGTAAGTGATGAAATAGGTGGGTGAGTGAGTAGGTGGATAGGTGAAAGAGGAGTGTTGTGAAAATAATATTGGGGTGTGGGTAGTTGGTTTAGGCAGACCAGTTGGTGGGGAGGGGTGACGGCGAGGGAGTGGAGCGCACATGGATTGGGAGGGTGGTAAGAATAGGGGAGTGGTAATCAGAACAGGCAGTGGGTGCCAGATTAGGGGAAGTGGGATGTGGGTTGGGAGGTGAGGAATTGGGTCAGGAGTGTGTTTTGAATTCGATTGGTTACTGGGTGGAGTGGTTGGGTATCAGGGAGATTATGTATGGGGGCAATGATTAGATTGTGCTGTTAATCACGGAGTTACAGCAGAGATTAAAAAGTGCTGTCATTCTGGTTTTAAGTATCTGGGTAAATAGTGCATATCTAGCCCAAGTCTTTGACACTAAGATCAGTGCAAGAGTCATTTATGGAAGGTCTTAGGTAGTGTAAATCAGTTCAACAAATGTTTAAACTGACTGGGTAGGTACACAAATTATGTCATTCTGAGGGTTTCAATATGCATCTGTAACACACCAGCACTGCACGTACAATACAAAAAGATCTAGCCCAAAATGATAACATCTATAAACACCACTCTGTCTAGTACTTTAGTCACACCTTTAAGAAACATAATCAGATTTGTCAGGCATGACCTGCTCTTTAAAGATCCATGCTGGCTATCTTCAACCAGTTAAATTATTTTCAGTGCCCTTACTTGTCTCTAAGCGCCAATCTCAAGAGGATGTGCATGTAGATATTTATTTTGGTTTAGGAAACATTCTATATGTATATTTTAAAAAATATACATATTTAACATGGTTACCAGACACCATGTGTATACACAACAAAATGAGTGTCCAGTTTTGTGAAGGAATTAGCTGGGGCAATGCCTAATTAAAATGGCAACCATAAGAACATTGGACATTTTAGGAATTCACAGTGATACTTTGGTAATTCCTTTGGCAGCATAACTTTTTAAAAGTTCATTCTCAGCTCTGTAATTGGCTCTCTACTAACCTGAACCATGTGAAGATATTGGCAAGTGAGCACAACCATGTGTACTGAGGAAGGGTTAACTTAATCCAAAACACTAACTCTGATTTCTCTCCACAGATGCTGCCAGACCTGCTGGGCTTTTCCAGCAATTTCTGTCTGCTGCATTGATCAGGAAAGCTTCAGTAATTTGGGTCTCTATTTCTGACTGAGATCTTCAACATTATGAAAAGGGGTTGACACATTAGACATGGAGAGGTGGGGGAGACAAGAAATAGCAGCCATAAATATAAGGTAATCATGAATAAAACCACTGGGGAATTCAAGAAAAAGCACATCACCCAGGCAGTGGTTAGAATGTGAACCTCAGTACTATAATGAATAATTGATGTAACTAGAATGAGTAAATTTAACAGAAAGTTAGATAAAGATGAGGGAGAAAGGACAAGAAGGATATATTGATTGGATGAGATAAAGAAGGGTGGAAGGAGGCCTATGTGACATATAAATATTGATATATACCTGTTGGGTCAAATGGCCTGTTCCTGTCCTGTAAATACAATGCCAAACTATGTAACTCTTTTAACAAGTAGTGCATACCAAGGCTACTTACTGTGTATGTTAAACTTGACAACATTTGAACAACTCCATGGTCCGTTATAACTGCAAGGTTTTCTTCGTCCATGGCTATTTTGGCTAAAGCTGCACAAACACTGGCTAGAACCTCGATATCATCAGATTTTAGCAAATTAACAATCAATTCCAGGCCACCAACAAAGGAGCGAACCATTTCCCCAGCTTCCTAAAAAGGCATTCAACATAAAGTTAAAAATCACACAACATCAGGTTATAGTCCAACAGGTATAGTCCAAACATAAAATGATAAATACAAGCTGGGAGCTGGAATAACAAAAGTGTACAGATGAGTATAACAAAGTAATCTGGTTGGCAGAAATTTAGATGCACGCATTCAAAACTGGACCTCATTGATTTTGATCTATGAATTCTGCGGTGATGGCCTCAGTTGAAGAATTAATTTATGGTGGAGAGATAATGATGTGGTGATAATATCACCGTACTAGTAGTCTAGAAGCTTTGGGCACGTGGATTAAATCCAACCAGAGTAATGAGTGAAATATAGATTTAATTAATGAACCTTGAATATAAAGCTAGCCTCAGTTATGCTGACCATGAGAACTTGTTATTAATAAAAATCTGTTTCCCTAATATCCTTTAAATGAAGATAGCTGCATTACTTACCTAGTCTGGTGCACATGTGATTCCACACCAATAAAAAATGTGGTTGACTTTTAATTTTTCTCTGAAAAGACCTAGTAAGCCATTTAGTTCAAATGTTGCCCATTTAGGTATAGGCAACAAATGCTGACTGTATCAGCAATTCCTACATCAGATCAAAGAATATAGAATAGAAAACCTACTTTGTTATCTCGAAACTCAACTGTTCAAAAGCACTCCCGGTTAAACTTTCATTCCCTACTCTTTATAACTTAAGGCCACCCGAAATTCTGCAGCCTGTGTCTTGAATCATAGTAAGTCCTGTTGAGCCATTGTGCTTGCCAACGTAACACTCAGATGCAGTGAAGCAACTCATTTTAAAACTCTTATTCTTTCTTTTCCAATGTGATTTCACCCTTTATAACTCTGCAATCTCTTCAATGCTCCTAGAAATATGCATACTTCCAATTGTCCTTTGAAATAATACCGGGAATGTAGGACCAACTGAAATGAGGAATTAAGAGGGCTAAAAGGGGTCATGAGCTATCTTAAGCAAACAGGTTTAAGGAAAATCCCAAAGCCTTTTTTTCACAGATAAGGAACAAGTGAGTAACTAGAGAAAGGGTTGGCCCACTCAAGGACAAAGGAGGAAAGTGGAGTCAGAGAAAAGGTGTGAGATTCTTAACAAGTATTTTGCATCAGTATTCACTGAGGAGAGGGACATGAGTACTCAAGTTGGCATAAGAAGGGAGGAAGTTTTGGGTATTCTAAAAGACATTAAGGTAAACAAGTCCCCAGGTTCAGATGGGATCTACCCCAGGTTACTGGGGGAAGCGAGAGGGGAAGTAGCTGGAGCTTTAACAGATATCTTTGCAGCATCCTTGAACATGGTGAGGTCCCGGAGGATTGGTGAATTGCTAATGTTGTCCCCTATTTTAAGAAAGGTAGCAAGGATACTCCAGGTAATTATAGACCAGTGAGTGTCAGTGGGAGGGAATCTGCTGGAGAAGATACTGAGGGATACGATCTATGCCCATTTGGAAGAAAATAGGCTATCATTAATGGGCAGCATGGTTTTGTGCAGGCAAGGTCATGTCTTACAAACCTAATAGAATTCTTTGAGGAGGTGATAAAGTTGACTGATGGGGAAAGGGCTGTTTTTGTCATATACATGAACTTTAGTAAGGCATTTGATAAGGTTCCCCAAGGTAGGCTGATGGAGAAGGTGAAGTCGCATGGGGTCTAGAGTGTTCTAGCTAGATGGATAGAGAACTGGCTGGGCAACAGGAGACAGAGAGTAGTAGTGGAAGGGAGTTTCTCAAAATGGAGACCTGTGACCAGTAGTGTTCCACAGGAATCTGTGCTGGGACCACTGTTGTTTGTGATATAATTATAACTGATTTGGAGGAAGGTATCGATTGCCTGATTAGCAAGTTTGCAGCTGACACCAAGATTGGTGGAGTAGCAAATAGTGAAGGGGACTGTCACAGAATGTAGCAGAATATAGATAGATTGAAGAGATGGGCAGAGAAATGGCATAGCACATAGAACAATACAGTTCAGAACAGACCCTTCGGCGCTTGATGTTGTGACGACCTGTGAACTAATCTAAGCCCATCCCCCCTACACTATCCCATCATCATCCCTGTGCTTATTTAAGGATTGTTTAAATCTCCCTAATGTGGCTGAGTTCACTACATTGGTAGGCAGGACACTCCATGCCCTTACCATTCTCTGAGTAAAGAACATGCCTCTGACACCTGTCTTAAATCTATCACCCCTCAATTCGTAGCTAAGTCCCCTCATACAAGCTGACGTCATCAGTCTAGGAAAAAGACTTTCACTGTCTACCCTATCTGATCCTCTGATCACCCTGTATGTCTCAATCAAATCCCCTCTTAGCCTTTTTCTTTCCAATGAGGACAGACCCAAGTCTCTCAGCTTTTCCTCATAAGACATCCCCCCAGACCAGGCAACAGCCTGGTAAATCTTCTCTGCACCTTTTCCAAAGCTTCCACATCCTTCCTGAAATGGGGTGATCAGAAGTGTACACAATATTTCAAGTGTGGCCACACTAGCGTTGTGGATAGTTGCAACATGACATTATGGCTCCGGAACTCAATCCCTCGACCAATAAAACTTAACACACTGTATGCCTTTTTAATAGCACTATCAACCTGGGTGGCAATTTTCATGGATCTATGTACATAGACTCCAAGATCTCTCTGCACATCCATACTACCAAGAATCTTTCCATTGACCCAATATTCTGCCTTCTTGTTATTCTTCCTAATGTGAGCCACCTCACATTTATCTGCATTGAACTCCATTGGCTACCTTTCAGCCCAATTCTGCAGTTTATCCAAGTCCCCCTGCAACCTGCAACATTATTCCACACTGTCCACCACTCCATTGACTTTAGTGTCATCTGCAAACTTACTAACCCATCCACCAATGCCTGCATCTAAGTCATTTATAAAAATGACAAACAGCACTGGTCCCAAAACAGATCCTTGTGGCATACCACTAGTAACCAGACTCCAGGCTAAATATTTTCCATCAATTACACTTGCTGCCTTCTTACAGAAAGCCAGTTTCTAATCCAAACTGCAATATTACCCTCAATCCCATGCCTCCGCATTTTCTCCAACAGCCTACCATCTGGAACCTAATAAAAGGCTTTACTAAAGTCCATGTACACCACATCAACTGCCTTACCCTCACCTACATGCTGGGTTACATTCTCAAAAAACTCAGTGAGGTTTGTAAGACATGACCTGCCCTTGACGAAACTATGTTGACTATCTGCAATCAACTTGTTGCTTGCTAGATGATTATAAATCCTATCTCTTATAATCCTTTCCAAACATTTCCTACAACAGACTTAAGGCTCACTGGTCTATAGTTAACTGGGTCATCTCTATTGCCTTTCTTGAACAAGGGCACAGCATTTGTAATCCTCCAGTCCTCTGGTACTAAACCTGTAGACAATGATGACTCAATGATCAAAGCCAAAGGTTCCATCACCTGCTCCCTCACTTCCCAGAGAATCCTCGAATAAATTCATTCTCAAACTGATAACACCTCTTCCTTACTAACCTCGATCCTTTCTAGTCTAATATCTCGTATCTCATTCTTCTCGACAATATTCTCCTTTTCCTGAGTGAAAACAGATGAGAAACATTCATTTCACACCTCTCCAATCTCCACAGGGTCCACACACAACTTCCCACTTCTGTCTTTGACTGGCCCTATTCCAACCCCAGTCATCCTTTTATTCCTCACACACCTATAGAAAGCTTTAGGGTTCTCCTTTATTCTACCCGCTAAAGATTGCTCATGTCCTCTCTTTGCTCTTCTTGGCTCTCTCTTTAAATCCTTCCTAACTAATCTGTAACTCTCCATTGCCTCATCTGAACCATCTCGTTTCATCATCACATAAGCCTCCTTCTTCCGCTTACAAGAGATGAAATTTCTGTAGTAAACCACGGTTCCCTTACCTTATGACTTCTTCCTTGCCTGACAGGGACATACCCATCAAGGACAGGCAATATCTGTTTCGTAAACCAGCTCCACATTTCGATTGTCCCCATCCCCTCCATTTTGCTACCCCATTCTATGCATCCTAATTCTTGCCTAATTACATTATAATTGCCCTTGCCCCATCGATAACTCTTGACCTGTGGCATGTACCTATCCCTCCCCATTGCTAAACTAAACATAACTGAATTATGGTCACTCTCTCCAAAGTGCTCACCTACCACTAAATCCCAAGCACCAGATCTAGTGTGGCCTCCCCTCTTGTTCGTACTTCGACATGCTGCGTCAGAAAATCCTCTTGCACACATTGGACAAAAATTGATCCATCCGACATACTAGAGTTATAGCATTTCCAGTTAATGTTGGGGAAGTTAAGGTCCCCCATAATGACCACCCTGTTCCTTTAACTCCTACCCAGAATCGTGTTTCCGATCCTCTCCTGCATATCCCTGGAATTCTGCAGAGGCCCATAAAAAAATTCCCAGCAGTGTGACCTCTCCTCTCCTGTTTCTAACTTCAGCCCATACCACCTCAGTAGACAAGTCTTCGTCAAAATTTCTTTCAGCCGCCATTATACTGTCCTTGACTAACAAAGCCATACCTACCCCCCTTTTACAGTTTGCCTGTTCTTAATGAAAGATCTAAACACTAGAACCTGCAACATCCATTCCTGACCCTGCTCTGTCCATGTCTCCGAAGTGGCCACAACTTCGAAGTCCCAGTTACCTATCCATGCTGCAAGCTCACCTACCTTATTTTGGATTCTTCTAGTGTTGAAATAGACACATTTCAAACCAGCTTGCTGTCTGCCAGCACATTCCTGTGACTGTGAAATCTTGTCCATGTCCTCCTTACTCTCATCCTCCTGTGCACTAGGACAACATCTCAGCTGAGCTAGTTTATTCCTGATGAAGGGCTTTTGCCTGAAACGTCGATTTTCATGATCCTCAGATGTGCCTGACCTGCTGTGCTTTTCCAGCACCACTCTAATCTGGACACTGAGCTAGTTAAACCCAACTGAATAGCACCAGTAAATTTCCAACCCAGGATATTAGTACTCCTCTGGTTCAAGTGAAGACTGTCCTGTTTGCAGAGGTCCCACCTTCCCCAGAATGAGCCCCAATTATTCATAAACCTGAAACCCTCCCTCCTGCGCCATCCCTGCAGCCATGTGTTTAGCTGATAGCTGATATCTCTTGTAAAGGGATCAAGTGTTATAGGAAGAAGGCAGAAGAATGGGGTTGAGAAACATATCAGTCATGACCAAATAGCAGAGCAGACTCGATGGGCAGAATGGCTGAATTTTGTTCCTATACCTTATTGTTTTATACACATCACACCTTTCACTTATGGATCACTTCACCCTCTCCAAGAAGGTATTCCCATCTTGCCTTCCACAACTTACTGCAAAAGGGACACTTTGCAATTTCTCTTCACCCCCTTATGAGAGTTACAAAGTGACGACCCAACACAACTCTTCCTGTCAGAGCCATTTCTCTAGTATCTTGCTCTCCTTCCTCCTGTTGCTGTAATGTTGAAGGTCACTCTCGTCCCACATCTCCAATTCAGGGGAGGCAATGACCTCATGATATCATCACGAGAATATTAATCCAGAGATGCAGATAATGTTCTGGGGACCTGGGTTCAAATCCTGCCATGGAATTTGAATTTAATAATAATCTGGAATGAAGTGACTAATGATGAACATGAAGCTAATGACCATTGTCAGGGGAAAGCTCATCTGGTTCATTAATCTTCTTTAGGGAAGGAAATCTGGCATTTGGTCTGCATGTCAGTCCAGGCTCACAGCAATGTGGCTGATTCTGCCTTCTGGGTGACCAGACAATAGGTATTGGTCTCCAGTGATGCCCACTTGCCATGAATTAATTTAAAAAATGCTTTTGTCCATATTTGGACCAAGCTGAACTGAGGTCCTGTTGGGTTTAACAGGCCTAAGATAGCTTCAATGAGAAAGTTAGCTGTTAGATAGATAGTTCTAATGATGGCTGCTATCACTGGGAGTGGATTAATATGATGATAATTGACTAAATCAACATTTTTCCCTATGTATATAAAAAGTGCTAATTCTCTGGTAAATCTGGGAGTAATGTTTGACTTCTTGGTAGAAATTTCAGGGCTGCTAGCAGTGATCACCACAAGTTCATTTGAATTTGTTGTGGTTCTGTTCGCCGAGTTGGGAATTTGTGTTGCAGACATTTCGTCCCCTGTCTAGGTGACATCCTCAGTGCTTGAGAGCCTTCTGTGATGTTTCCTCTGGCATTTATAGTGATTTGTCTCTGCCACTTCCAGTTGTCGGTTCCAGCTGTTTGT
This sequence comes from Hemiscyllium ocellatum, assembly GCF_020745735.1. Classification (NCBI taxonomy): domain Eukaryota; kingdom Metazoa; phylum Chordata; class Chondrichthyes; order Orectolobiformes; family Hemiscylliidae; genus Hemiscyllium; species Hemiscyllium ocellatum. The sequence continues at coordinate 99,634,984 of NC_083405.1, forward strand.
TGCAGTGGTCAGTATATTGGGTCCAGATCGATGTGCTTATTGATTGAATCTGTGGATGAGTGCCATGTCTCTAGGAATTCCCTGGCTGTTCTCTGTTTGGCTTGTCCTATAATAGTAGTGTTGTCCCAGTCAAACTCATGTTGCTTGTCATCTGCGTGTGTGACTAATAAGGATGGCTGGTCGTGTCATTTCGTGGCTAGTTGGTGTTCATGGATGCAGATCATTAGCTGTCTTCCTGTTTGTCCTATGTAGTGTTTTGTGCAGTCCTTGCATGGGATTTTGTACACTACATTGGTTTTGCTCATGCTGGGTATCGGGTCCTTTGTTCTGGTGAGTTGTTGTCTGAGAGTGGCTGTTGGTTTGTATGCTGTTATGAGTCCTACTAGTCGCAGTAGTCTGGCTGTCAGTTTGGAAATGCTCTTGATATATGGTAATGTGGCTAGTCCTTTGGGCTGTGGCATGTCCTCGTTCCGTTGGCTTTCCCTTAGGTATCTGTTGATGAAATTGCGCGGGTATCCGTTTTTGGCGAATACATTGTATAGGTGTTTTTCTTCCTCTTTTTGCAGTTCTGGTGTACTGCAGTGTGTTGTGGCCCTTTTGAACAGTGTCTTGATGCAACTTCTTTTGAACTTCCTAGTTTGCAGAAGTGAAATGGTATCCAGTGATCTTTAAAAATAACACAAGAACCTTTGACTTTGGACATATATGTGGCCCTACTAGTTTCAAAACATAACTTCATACCATAATAGTCAGCAAATTGCTAAATATTGTTGCGTTTTCTCTTTCTACCACATGTCCTTTGTCTTCCAGGTTTGGCTTTGGGCATCAGCCTTGAGAAGTTGCTAAACTTTCTTCTTCACTTGCAGTCTGTCAGGCAATGAAGGCTTTTGTTTTTGTTCTGGGAGGTCACATATTTCAGCAATGCTTCTATTGAACCAGTCCTGGTAATGATGATGCTTGACACAATAGTCTAGTTCAGCTGATTTTATTTGATCCTACTATTCCATAATTGAGTCAGATATGTAAAGATTTTCCAAATTGATTGTGAATTGCGCTTGGAAGTTCTCTCTTCAGGCTGAGCTACTTTAGGTCTGAGAAATTGCCAACATTTGTGGAATTTTTTAAAATCTTAAACAAAAGCCAAAAAGTCTGCAAGCACACAGCAAGTCAGCCAGCATCAGCAGAAATGACTTTTCTGAAAAAGCTGTACGTCTGAAATATCATCAACAAAAACAACTGGTATTTATATTAAGGCTTAAATAACATAAAATGTCCCTAGCTTCAGAAGAGCATTATCAAATAGACACTGAGTCACATCAGAGATATTAGAGGAGATAAACAAAAGCTTGATCAAAAAGGTGACCTGTTACAAACAGGTGAGAAAATGAGCAGAGAATGAGAAAAGGTGCAGAGACTGGGTAGAGAATTCCAATAATTAGGACTTGGGCATCTTGAAGGAAATGATGCAGTGACTAAAATTGGGAATGCGAAAGAGATCAGAATTGTGTTGTGAATATCTTGTACATATATGAAATGTTTTAGAATAAAACTTCAGAAGGGAATCAATTCAGTTCAGTTGGCTGGATAGTTGGTTTGCAAAGTAGTGGGTTGCCAACAGGTGTGGGTTCAATTTCGATCACCAGCTGAGGTTAGTATGAAGGGCTATCCTTCTCAACCTCTCTCCTCGTCTGAGGTATGACGGCCCTTTAGTTAACTCACAACCAGTCATGTCTTCTTGAATGAGAGAGCAACCCTATGGTCTGTTAAGAGATGGCAACTTAAGCTTTAGGAATATAACTTTTCAGTTGTAGGTTCAAAAGTTCAGGACTTGAGAGAGGTAATAGAAGATATTGAGGTTGGTTTCTTAGCTAAAGATCTGGAGACATTCTGTCTGCAATGCATGCAAGGAGTGCAATTCAGAGATAATTTGTTTTGGAAGATAGCATTGAAGTTTAAAGGCATTCAGTAGACCCTAAAAAGTTGTAAAATCCATTTGTGTCATTGCTTCAAAAAATAAGTTGCCGATGATTCTCTGAGAGAATACTAACTTAAAGCTCACTTTTAGAATAGCACAGAGCAGGCTACATCTTCATGGAAATGGGTGGAGCTAAATAAATTACTCTGCTTTCAATTTCTTGGTGTTCACTGGGACAGTTAGTTGCAGTTTGGATCTGATATGGTTTGCAGTTGACTGACAGAAGATAGCCAATGTAAATTAAATTCAGATAGACCTGCACTGAAAGAGAAGTAAAATTGTGTGGTTTTATCTCAGTTTGAATTTTGTGAAAGAACAAAACCTAGAAGATTACCTAGTTGAGAATCTATGGGCCACATAGTCTCTTATTGCAACAGAAAGAAATCAGCTAAATTAGTTTGGAAGTATTGAAAAGCAAACAAGAAGCTGATATATCCTCTTTCAAGAGATAATAAAGGAAAGCTATACCTCTTCGGATAACTTAAACTGAAAACAAATCTCCAAAGGATGGTGGCATACTTATGGGTGGCATCTACAGAAGTAATTAACTTTCAGATTAATGCATCTTAGAGTCATAGAGTCATAGAGATGTACAGCATGGAAACGGACCCTTCAGTCCAACCGTCCATGCTGACCAGATATCCCAACCCAATCTAGTACCACCTGCCAGCACCCAGCCCATATCCCTCCAAACCCTTCCTAATCATATGCCCATCCAAATGCCTTTTAAATGTTGCAAATGTACCAGCCTCCACAACTCCCTCTGGCAACTTATTCCATACACGTTCCACCCTCTGCATGACAAAGTTACCCCTTAGGTCCCTTTTATATCTTTCCCTTTTCATCCTAAACCTATGCCCTCTAGTTCTGGACTCCCCGACCCCAGAGAAAAGACTTTGTCTATTTACTCCATCCATGCCCCTCATGATTTTATAAACCTCTATCAGGTCACCCCTCAGCCTCTGCCACTCCAAGGAAAACAGCCCCAGCCAATTCAGCCTCTCCCTATAGCTCAAATCCTCCCTATAGCTAAAATCCTCCAAGCCTGGCAATGTCCTTGGAAATCTTTTCTGCATCCTTTCAAGTTTTGCAACATCCTTCTGATAGGAAAGAGACCAGAATTGTATGCAATATTTCAAAAATGGCCTAACCAACATCCTGTACAGCCGCAACATGACCTCTGACCAATACAGAAAAGCATATAAAACATCTTCACTATCCTACCTACCTGCGACTCTACTTTCAAGGATCTATGAACCTGCACTCCACGGTCTCTTTGCTCAGCAACACTCCCTAGGACCTTACTATTAAGTGTATAGGTCCTGCTATGATTTAAGCTTCTCCCTCTCAAATTACAGGGTGAATTCTATCATATTATAGTCACTGCCCCCTCAGGTTTCCTTCACCCTAATTCCTAATCAAGCTTGCCTCATTAAACATTAACAAATCCGGAATTTTCTGTTCCTTAGTGGGCTGTACCACAAGCTGCTCCAAAAATCCATCTCAAAGACATTCCACAATTTCTATTCGTTGAGATCCACTACCAACCTGATTTTCCCAGTCCACCTGCAAGTGGGATATTCCATGACTATTTTAATAGTACATTTCTAACATGTCTTTTCTATCTTCTGATTTATTTTCTGCCACACATCCTGACTACCACTCGGAGGCCTGTACAAAATTCCCATCAGGATCTTTATGCCTTTGTGGCTCCTAAACTCTATCCATACAAATTCTACACCTTACACCTCTATATCACTCCTTGTTATCAATTTAATTTTATTTCTATGAACAAGGCAACTCTGTCCCTTCTACCCATTTGCCTGTCCTTTTTTAGGATCCATATCCTTGAACATTTAGTTCCTCTTGCAATCCCATTTATATGATACCCATAAAATCATTGCTGCTAATTTCAATCTGTGCTACAAACTCATTTACTGTTTTGTAACCTGAATACATTTAACTGCAACACCCTCAGTCCTGCGTTGACTGTCACCTTCTCATAGGTGTCCCCTCAACTGCTGTGCCTGAAGTTAGATTCATGACCCTTTCCACACTCTCTGTTCTCCTGCTTGTTTTGGAAACTTTAATAACTTCTGTAGAGCCCTCCCCCCATCCATAACTTTTTCCATAATTTTCCATGCAACTGAACCAATCCTCCCACTATTTAGTTTATCCCCTATCCACAGCCCTGGTTATGTGGTTCACAAGAGTCTGCTCCCAGCGTGATTCAGGTGGAGCCCATCCCATTGGAACAGTTCCCTCCTTACCCAATATTAGTGCCAACATCCCATGAATTTGAATTTGTTTCTTCCACATCAATCTTTGAGCCATGCACTTACCTCTAATCTTGTTGAACCTGTGCAAATTTGCTCATGGCTCAGGTGGTAAACCAGAAATTATTACCTTATTGGCTCAGCTTTGAACTTAGCCCCTAGATGCTCATGCTCCCTCAGCAGAACCTCTATACTCTTTTTTGCTCTATCATTGATACGTATATCATGGATCTCGATAGCTGGATCTTGCCCCAAGCTCCTCTGCTGCCCAGATGAGATGTACCGAATCTGGGTACCAGGCGAGCAACACAGTGTTTGGGTCTCTCGAATTCTACCACAGAGAACATGATCTATTCCTCTGACTACATTTCTCTTTTCTCCTCACGCTTCAATGGCTCCCTATATCATGTTGCTATCGTCACTTTGCTCATCCTCCCTAAAGGCCCCACTCTCATCCATACAAGGAGCAAGAATTTCAAATCTGTTAGACAAACTCAGGAGCTGAAGTTCCTTCAGTACTACCTGTTGGATCCCTCTATCTGTCTCACTCATAGTCACACTGACCACTGACTGATTTCAAGGTAATTAATCTTAGGACTGTGACTGTCTCCTGAAACGCAGCATCAAGATAACTCTCCCCTTCCCTGCTGTGTTGCATTATTCAAAACTCAGATTCTAGCTCATCAACTCTGAGCTGGAGTTCCTTGAGCAACCAACACTTGCTATAGATATGGTCACTATGAACCACAATGGGGTCCACCAGCTTCCAAATCATGTTGTTACAACACACTGACTGGCCTAGCACTCGATTTTGATTTCTTAGTTCTTAATTTGATTTTTAAAAAATCATACAGGTGTTTTAATTCGTAGTGTGTAAATATTTCCTCTATTTACCATCAATCTGGAAGTAACCTATGATAGTCACATTAGTAGCTATCACTAACCAAAAATGTTCTGGTTTCCTGTGATGCCATTCTTGTGCTGGGCCCCTGATCGTTGTCTTCAATATGTCTTGTTAAAAAAAGCTTACAAAATATGAACTAAAAAAGTAAGCAAAAAGCACTCCTTTCCCTCTAAACCAACTTCCCATGCTACCTCCAAATTTCCTGAACTACTTGCTCCTGACTTGCTGATCGTGCTCTCCTTCCACATTTGGCAATGTGCCAAAGACTCATCACTTTACAGCTTTTGCACTCAAATGATGATTCTCATGATCTCTTCTTGAGTGTCCCAAAGATTTTGACTTGAAGGGGCAAAGTTTGAGACCTATAATTACCCTGATGCCATCAGTAGACACTGAGACAGTAAGTTTAGTACTTACAGGCACCCTTCGTCAGTGCAGATACATATATATTACTGAATCTTTCCTTAACATGGATAGGGTAATACTGATTAATGAACAGCATACTAGCGAGCAGGGGAAGGGGAAGAAAGGCAAAGACAGATTTAAACTGTTCCCCTCAGAGCATGGAGGAGCAAAACAGCCATTCTCAGCTTGATGCAGATACAGGGCCTCTCAAAATACATGAAATGAGGACCTACTTGGACACACAGGAGTAAAATGTTCCTAGATGTCAGAATCCTGATGGTAGTGAGCAGTCATAGAAAAAATGAAGACATGTAGTCAGCCCATGTGTGGTGCCATGGCTCAGAGCTTTGAATGTATGAGGTTCTCCATTGACAGAATGGCCAACCTCATGAACAACTATATGTGGAAGCACTCAGGAACTATGAACAGAACGTTTGCCATGCTCTATAACTTGAGCAGATCAGTGATAGTGATTAAGTAGTAGATGCTAGTTGCACCACAGTTTGTGATCCTTTCTAGCCAATGAGGCTAGATGGAATGTGTGATGAAATGATACCAAAGGGCTGAGGCAGTTATTATGGAGGATGAGAGTGCCAACTCTCAGAGGGCATGATGACCATCACCATCATCATCAACCTTCTTGATTGCTCTAACTGAGCGACCATCCATGCAGCAAGTATCCGTGACTCAGACTGTTCCTGTGTTATATTGGTGTGATAGTCTCTGCTGGTGTCCCTATTGATACACCTGTAACAACAGCATCTCAACTGCAAGCAGATTCATGTAAGCTTGTTGCCTCCTACTCATTTAAGATTTCAAGGGGAGCAGTGTTTTGAAGTGGCTGAAAATGGACGCTAATGAATCAGAAAGAATCCCAGAAATGGAAACTGAGATGTCAAGGAAGGAAAGGGAGGAGCTGGACCAACTGAAGGTGAGAGTAAGGTAGAAGTGAGAAGTGACAATGTTTCTACTTCTGAATGCGAAGGAAGCAGCACCAATGATGTTATCGATAAAATGGAGAAAGTGTTTTGGGTAAGGTCTGGAGTAGGAATGTTGCACACACCTTACAAAGATACAGGCATAACTGGGGCCCATGTGGGTATTTATGTCCAAACCTTTGATCTAAAGTAAGTAAGAAGAGGTAAAGGAGAAGTTGCTTAAAGTGAGGATAATCTCAACCAGATGGAGGAGAGTGGTGGTGGATTGAAATGGTTCAGGTTTTCTTTCTAGGAAGAAGCAGACACCCAAGATCATTCTGATGGACGATGGACATGTAAAGGGACTGCATGTCCCATGGTGATGAGGAGGTGGCTCGTGCCCACGAACTGGAAATTTTGAAACTGACATAAAGAATCAAAGGATCATATGTGGGTAGGGAGTGGACAAGGGGAGAAACAATTGTATCAAGAAAGGAAGAAATAAGTTGCAAGGGGCAGAAATGGGCAAAAACCATGGATCTGCCCAATCAGTCCTGCTTGTGAAGTTTAGGAAAGGGGCAGAAGCAGGCTCGATAAAACAAGAGTCATGGTTTTGGAGGCAGTACATTAGCATTGAAAAAGGATTGACTAATCAATATAAATAATCATTGAGTGTGAGTTTGATTTATTGTTGTCACGTGTACAGGTATACAGTGAATAGTGTTGTTCTGCGTGCTATATAGGCAGATTGTACCATACTAACTGCATCAGGGTAGCAGAACAGAATACAAAATATGATGTTACAGCTGCAGAGAAGCTGCAGAGAGGGAGATCGACATTAACATGTGAGAAGCCCATTCAAAAGTTTGCTAACAGCGGGGAAGAAACTTCTTGAATCTGTTCATATGTGTATTCAAACTTTTATATCTTCTGCCCATTGGAAGAAGATGGGAGAAAGTGAAGCCAGGATGGGAGGGATTTTTGATTATGCTGGTTGATTCCTGAAGCAGCAGGAAGTATAGATGAAGTGAACAGATGGACTGTTGCGTAATGGTCTGGGCTGTGTTCATGACTCTGTAGTTTCTTGTGGTCTGGGGAAGAGCAGTTGCCACAGCATGCTATGATACACCCAGACAGGATGCTTTCTATGGTGCACCTATAAAAATAGGTATAAGTCCCTGTGGACAGGACAAATGTCCTTAGCCTCGAGGAAGTAAAGATATTGTTGTATTTCCTTGAACATTGCGTTCATAGGTGGACCAGGACAGATTGTTGGTGATCATCACTCCCAAAAACCTAATGCTCTTGATCCTCTCCACCTCAGCACCATTGATGCTGACAGGGGCTTGTCCTCCACTCCACTTCCTGAAGTCAATGATCAGCTCTTCTGTTTTGTTGATGTTGATGGGAGATTGCTATCTTTACACCATACTGTTAAACACTCAATCTCTTGCCTGTATTATGTCTTATCTATATTTGAGATCCAACTTAAAATGATGGTGTCATCAGCAAACGTATAAATGATTTGGGGCAAAATTTGACCACACAGCTGTTAGTGTATAAGGAGTATACACTTTGGCAGAACGATTAGAAGAGCTGAATGTTATTTAAATGAATGAAGACTCCATAAAACAGAGGGATTTGGGAGTCCTCATGAACGAATCATAAGAAAGTAGAACCAAGTTTGATGGGTAATAGGGAAGACAAGGAGAATGTTGTTCTTTATTTCAGAGAGAAAGCAGAATCAATATAAGTAGGTCTTGCTATAGCTATTGTTATGGTTAGACTACCTCTTCCAGTGTCTTCTCCCTCCTGTTATTTCTTACCTCCATCCATATAGAGAAATCATACATGTAGCATAGCAGAAAATCTAATTTACAGTATTTGGTTGCATTTCTAGAAAGCCACAAGAAAAATGCTAAACGAAACCATATGTCAATTATATAAATAACTACTGCAAAAAGAAATATCAGAATTCACTAATATAAACAGATCAATGATAGGTTCTACATTTTCCAATTCTTGTCTACCACAAGTTATGCAAAGAACATGTATTGCAAATGTAAATCATTTTTCCAGTCATTTTCAAATAATGCCAAACTTGATCAACTTTAATTTGGGTCTCATCTTCTCTGCAGAAATATATATTTTAGATTGACATGAAGGATGTATCTGTGGATGAAGCTTTTTAAAAATTTGCATCACCATCTTGCTAATTGCAGTTCATTACAACCGAAATATCAGCCCATATTTTTTGATGGCCAGACAGTCAAAGATATGAGTTGTATGTTGGGACCCTGCAAAATCCTTGAATTAGCAAACAGATATATTTTAGAGTATAGTGTTCAAGGAGGAAATTTCATGGGAAATTGAAGATTCCGATGAGTAATTCTCCTAACTCTGCAAACCTCCAAATGTATCCATCCACGTGAGAAAATTCAAAAGTTCCACTGCAACCAAGTTACTCGCTACCAAGGAAATGCTAGGCTATTAAAACCTAGTCCAACTCTTGGCTAACTATTAAACTGAACCTCCAATTTACCACACACACAACCATACCATTTACACCTTCCAGACTGATATCCTATCGCTGCCTCCAGACTCAACACTCTTAGGATCTGACACCTCTATTTCCCCTCACAATCCAACAGTTCTGCTGCCAGACCCAACATGTATCCCTTACTCCTCCTTGGAGCTAATACTCCTTTTCCTGCCAAATTTGAAAATCCCTTCCCCTGCTGCGAGACCTGGCACCACCCACCACCAAACAATTCCTTCCAGAATTGCAGAGCTCTATCTTAACATAAAAAATAGCAGTGCAATGGCGATCTGACTTTGGTTGCTATTTCTCCATGGCCATTTTTCTATGTGTTTCTTCCTTGAGAACTATATTCTTAAATATATTCCTTTAATTTGATTTACTACTGTCACATGTACCTAGGTACAATGAAAGGTTTTGTTTTGCGTGCAATACTGGCTTATCACGTCATACAAAGTGTATCAGGATATTATAACAGAGCAAGGAATACAATGTTAGGACTACAGAGAAGGTTCATCAAGGACAAGATCACATTGAATTTGAAATTTGAGAGGTCCATTCAGAAATCTAATTACAGCGGGGAAGAAACTGTTCTTAAATCTGTTGGCATGTGTATTTAAGATTTTATATCTTCTGTTCAATGGAAGAGGTTGAAAGAGATTATAACTATGGTGGGAGGGGTCTTTGATTGTGTTGGCTGCCTCCCAGAGGAGATGAGAAGTACAGATGAAAACAATGTGATACCCAAATTGTGACCCTGAGCCCAGTCAAGAATTTGCTTCCTTTGAGGTGGCTGTATACATGTTGGAGCAGAGTACTGTTGAATGCCGTGGCGTTGCACCCTCTGAGATTCAGTATCAATATCTTCACAGCTGGTGCTCAAAGTGGAGATGGATCTGGTGGTGGAGCTGGGAATAGATCAGCTAATAATTATGTACACTTGCTTCTCTCAACAATATTTCAGGTATTAGTCTTGAATGTCCTTTTATCAACAGTAGACTGGAGAAATCCTCAGTGGATTGTTTTGAGACTCAGGTCCCTCCATTCATTTCACTTTGTCCTGGTCTCCCTGGCAAGTTTGATGGACCCCTTCTCTCAATTGGTGAGGATTTTTATGTCAGGTTCCCCTCCATCAGTCATGTTTTGCTCCTTTCAATTATGTAGTTTTCTCCAGCTGACAAACAGAAGGCTTGAGCACCATACCAAGGAGTGCACAAATATTTTCTGAGCATGCATGCCTGTGACAGCTCCTGAGCCATCCAAAGTAAGTGCTTCACAAACACATTGTCCTGCAATTGCAGCAATAACATCAAGTAGTTGTTCCTTTTACACATGAGCCTCTTATCTAACATCTCTCTGCCCGATGTACATTTGAGTGTCACTTCACAATGACGATATCATGATACTATTCTTGCAGAGTACTCATTCATCCTTTTCCTGCAGTGACCCAGTTTCCCATGAGGTGCTGAAGACAGTGGTGTGAAAGAAGGACCTGAAGTTTTGCATGCAATACATGACCCAGAGGATAGTCAATGGTTTGCCAGAAACTAATGCTCCTCTGGCTCCTGGATCTTCAACTCCATTAAGTAACAGCAGGGAGTTGATATCTTACATATCTCTATTGCATGATCCCCATAATCTTCACCCTTATGTAGCTAATTGGCTGACCACTGCTTGATCTGTGTGGCCAGCCATCTGCTCTTGAGTGGAAGTGTTGCTCACTTCTGGATCCATTACCAACAAGTTCACTGCTGCTGAAAGATTCTACCCCATGTTAATAGGGTAAGGATAGGGTAGGATAAGGATGAAGTATCACAAAAGGTTAAGAAAACTTGGTCTTAACATAAAAGTTGGCTTAAATAACTTTGAAATACATTTAATTTAGCTTTTACAACTAGTTTTATATTATATTTATATTGTAGTAGCAGTGCTAATTTTCAAGAGATTCCATGCTGATATTCAATGCATTTTGCCACTCAAATTACTTATTCAAATAATTGGATATGATGAAGTAAATGCAGCTTTGATTTGTTGTAATTAAATTGACATCCCATAAATTCTCTAATTTAGTGCATCGCTTAAAATACTTTTCATTGGATTTCCTAGATTGTCGACTCATAGTTTCCCAAATTTGACTTTAAAACTGTTTTAAATAAATAACCTGAAATTTCCTTCAGAATTATGCAAGACCTCCATTCTTTCCTTCAGTACACAGGATAAGTTGGTCAGGCCCTGTTGCTTTTTTATCTAAGCCAGCAACTCATTTGAGATTACACAGTAAACTTCCCAAGGAGCCAACTTGTTCTGCAGTTCTATAAAGTTCACGAGAATGTAATTCTAACTTGCATAACCTATAACCAAGAATTACGACTATGAGGGAATATTTTTTCTCATATAGCACAATACCTCAGAAGAAGAAGAACTTTTCATAACATTTGTTACAAATACATTGGAGAAGGTGATGCTGGAGATCAGAGTCAAGAGTGTGGTGCTGGAAAAGCACCACAGCAGCATCCAAGGAGAAGGAGAGTGATTTTGCATTTTTAGTTTGAAGAAATTTCTCCATTTGGAAAGAAATGAAACAGATGAGAAATCTACAAATATTCATATAAGATGCCCCTGCATTCGCCAAATTATTGTTATCCATGGGGGACCTGTGGGGGTTCCTATAGATTGGAGAAACTCCCATGGATAGCACATAAACATGAACAGTACCATAACTGGAAATCCAATCTACTGTGAAGCACCACGTGATCCAATGGGAACTGTCAATTTGGAAACTAAAGTCACGTCAAATTCAGTTTGAGTAATCTCAAAGCAGTGCCCTCAATTTGACTGAGGGCTTTTACAGATATATGAAAAAAAGAATTGTCTAAAGTGAGCTGGGAAAATAGACAGAGGGGAAGATCAGTAGATGGAAAATGGTAGACTATTAAGCAGATGTTTCATAAAACTCAGCAAAAAACATTATTCTGATTGTAAAGAACTTAATAAGCAAGATGAACTACCTTTGGTTAATCAAGCCAGTTAGTGAGAGTATCCACACAAAAACTAAGGCGCACAAAATGGTGAAAATGTGTGGTAGCCCAAAAGATTGTGATTTAGTTAGGAACTTGCAATGGTTGATTTAAAAAGCTACCATATATATCATGTAAAAGTCAAATTTTTAAGACTACTTTTAAAAGTTCAATTTATAGGGTCAACTAATACATGGGCACTAGTTTTGAGGGGCTGAAGTTCGAGCTGAAGTTCATGCTGCAGTTCGAAATACCATATTATTAGCAGAAATTGATTTGTTCGCACAACAAATCCTAGGTAAAGAAGAAAATCCCAATGAATTACAGTAAAAGTAATTACTGAATAAGAGCAAGAGAAACAAGAATTATTTACTGGTAGTAAATGTTACCTATATATTCCAGTACGAAATTTAACATGTCAAAGATTCATTGAAATCATTTAACATTTGTTAAATTCTGAATGTGAAAGCATCTTGAACTTTCCTGCCAAATTCTTCCGTTTCCCTCCCATTTAGTCTCATATGTTATGAACCTCAGCAACATTAACAAATTTGTCAAAGAATTAAACATATATGGAGCTAATATAGCTCACGTTTATTCAGATATAATGGCACAATTAAAATGATTAACTTTTTAACTAGTGAACAAAGTGCGATAAGTACCAGTAGACATAGTACTGGTCTGAATGAATGAATGAATCTAAACATGTTGTAGTAAACCAAGTGGGCTAAGTAGAATTATGAATGAATGAATGGATGAATGAATGAATGAACAGAGAAGCAATATATGAAACAAAGAGCAATGAGTAGAGTTACTGGTATGAATGAATGACTGCGATTTTGTTTAAGTGGATTAATAGGAAAATGGGAACTGGGTTAGTAAATTTGCAGATGACTCTAAGTTTGGTAGAGTTGTGGTGAGTGAGGAAGAATGCTGTAGATTACAGAGAGACCTAGAGAAGCTGCGGAGCTGGGCTGAGAGGTGGAAAATGGAGTTTAATGTGGAGAAGTATGAGGTGGTTCACTTTGGAAGGAGTAACAGGAATGCACAGTATTCTAATGGTAAGATTCTTGGTAGTGTAGATGAGCAGAGAGATCTCAGTGTCCAAGTACATAGATCCTTGAAAGTTGCCAAGTTGATAGGGTTGTTAAAAAGGCATACGGTGTGTTAGCTTTTATAGGTAAAGGGACTGAGTTTCGGAACCATGAGATCATGTTGCAGCTGTAAAAAACTGGTGCGGTCACATTTGGAGCATGTTTACAATTCTGGTCACCGCATTATAGGAAGGATGTGGAAGTTTTGGAAAGGGTTCAGAGGAGATTTACTAGGATATTGCCTGGTAATGGAGGGAAGGTCTTATGAGGAAAGGCCAAAGGACTTGAGGCTGTTTTTGTTACAGCGAAGAAAGTTGAGAGGTGACTTAATTGAGACATATAAGATAATCTGAGGGTTAGACAGGGTGGACAGTGTGAGCCTTGTTATTCAGATGGCAATGGCTAGCACGAGGGGGCATAGCTTTAAATTGAGGGGAGATAGATATAGGTCAGATATCAGAGGTAGTTTCTTTACTCAGAGAGTAGTAGGGGCGTGGAACGCTCTGCTTGCAACAGTAGTAGACTTGCCAATTTTAAGGACATTTAAATGGTCATTGGATAGGAATATGGGCAAGAGTGGAATAGTTTGGGTTAAATGGGCTTCAGATTGGTTCCACAGGTCGGCACAACAACACGGGCTAAAGAGCCTGTATTGTGCTGTAATGTTCTATGTTCTATGCAGTTTCCTTTGTAAGAGGTTTATAATGTTATATAGTAGGGTTGACTTTTACATGAGATATATGGAAAATATAAGATTTTTGGCCAAAAACAAGGTGTTCACTTTTACATGAGATCAACTTTTACATGAGTACATCAGGTAATAGAGTGAGAAAATTGATTTATGATAGTAAATTGGCAAGAAATATAAAAACAGCAAAAAGTCCCTATGGGTAAATAAAAAAATAGTGCAGCTAATGTATACATGGGACCCTTGGAGGGTGTAACTGGAAATTAATAATGTAAAACAGGGAAATGGCAGATAAAACAGCATTTTGTATTAGCTTTCATGACTGAGAGCACAATAAACATCCTAAAGACAACAGACAAGCACGGTGCTAATAGGAAGTTAGATCTTGTAACAATTTCTATCGTGAGGATGAAGTATTCACAAACTAACAGGACAAAAGGCATGCAAGTCATTAGGAGGTGATGGCCAACACCCAAATTTGAAAGAAGTGGCAGGGAGGTAGTGAAAGCATTTGTTGAAATAATCCAGAGCTTATTGTGTTCTGGGAAGGTTTCAATGGATCGTAAAACTATTTAAATGACATCCCTGTTCAAGAAGGGAGGGAGATGTTCAACAGATTTCCCTAAGTTCTTTGAGAACATAACAAGTAGAGTTGACAAAAAGGAACCAGTCAATATAATGTATTTGGATTTTCATAAGGCATTTGATAAGATGCCACATATATGGTTATTGTACATGATAGGAGCTTACAGTAATGGGGTAATGCATTAGCATGGTGTGAGAATTGGCCAACACATAGAAAACAGAAAGTCAGAATGAACAGTCTTTTTCAGGTTGGACAGATATAACTAGTGGAATGCCACAAGGATCAATTCCAGGGTGTCAATTCTTTACTGTATAAAGGAGAAAGGGGTAGAGTGTAATATATTTAAATTTGCCAGTAATATGAAATTAAGTGGGAGGGTATGTTATTATGAAGACATAAAGAACCTGTAGGAGTGGCCAAATACTAGGCAGTTGAAGTTTAACATAGGTAAGTGTAAGATCATACACTTTAGTTGGAAAAAAAATCAAAAAGCAGGCTACTATTTAAGTGGAAACAGACTCCAAAAAGTGCAGTGGAGAGGAACCTGGGTATTCACGTGCATGAAACACTAGCAGGGATACAAGAAACAATTAAGAAGGCAAATTTTGGCGGTGATTGCTACAAGATTGGAGTTTAATAACAGGGATGGTTTTGTTGCAACTGTACAGGGTACTGGTATGACTGCACCTGAGTACAGTGTACACTTTTAGCCCCCATTTTTAAGAAAGAATATGCTGGTAATGGATGCAGTTCAAAAGTGACCCAAGTAGGCTGATTCTGGGGATAAAGGATCTGACTTCTCAAGAACAGATAAACAGATTTGGCCTTTAATCATTAGATTGATTTGCCAGGTTACATGTTGTGAAGATATTTCCACAAGTGTGGAAACCTAAAACTAGGGGACATAATTAAATAATAAAGGGACATTTGTTTAAAAATGAGATGCAAAGGAATTTCTTCTTTCAAAGGGCAGTGAAATTCTAGAATTCACTGCTTCTGAAAGTTGTATATGCTTGATCATTGAAAATATTTAAGAGTAGGTGAATAGATTTTTGGAATACTGAACAACCTCGTTATCTGAACATCAATTATCTGAATTTCGGATTATCCGAACTAGATCTCATGGTCCCAATATGGGAATTTGTAACTTTGACAGTCTACATGTATAACGTGATCATTTCACTATTGCTATTTTATGTCACAACTTAAGTGCAATGTTCATCCTACTACTTAATTTAGAAATCTTAGTGGTATTAACTTTTCTTGTGACGTTTTATGGAAAATTTGCCTTGAAACATTTATAATCAGCAATAAACTCACCTTGGCATTTTCAATACAAGGACAGAGCGCCCAAGCTGCACTTGCTTGAATATCTGGATTTGGTTTTTTGAGTAAAGACCACAACAATCGAACACCATCTAGAGATTCAATTATCCTGTTAGAACAATAAAAAGTTTATTTTTACTTCGTTTTCATTTTATTTGATTTATCATCATCACATATACCTAAGTAAATGAAAAGTTTAGTTTTGTGTGTAATCCAGGAAAAGTACAGTACATAACATACAAGGATAAACAGATCTTATGGTAATTGTACAGAATGAGGCATGCAAAGTTATGGCTGCACAGGAGGTATACAAAAGCAAGATCAACATTAGATTTGCAATTTGAGAGGTTAATTCAGCTGTCTAATAATAAACTATTCTTGAGCCTGTTAGTATTTGTGTTTAAGCTTTTTATCTTCTGCCTGATGGAAGAGATTGGAAGGGGTTATAACCAGGATGGGAGGGGTCTTCGATAATGTTGGCTGTCTTCCCATGGCAAAGAGAAGTGTGGATAGAGTCAACGAATGAGAGGTTGGGCTGCATGATGGTCTGGGCTGTGTTCACAACTTTCTGTTGTTTCTTATGGACCTGGGCAGAGAAGTTGCTGTAGCAAGCCATGTTACATTCAGACAGAATGCTTTCTATGGTGCTTTATAATCAGGTGGGTTCAGTAATGGGTTGACAGTTTTCAATCAGATTCTCCTGGAATGAAAATTAAAATTCATTCCTTGTCATCAATTGTTATGAGAATACGAGAATATCCATTTGACAGGCACTGTAATACAAAATGTGAACACATTTGGACTGCTTTTGATCTTTGTTTTTGCTTTTTACACTGGTGACATTTGTGTGCTAATTAATGTATGTGACAGTATTTACATTTCTTTTAGGTCCTGATTTCTGCAAAATCTCAAGTTCTATGGAATCAAGAGCATGCAACCACTGACATATTCTCACATGGTTGTTTCCTCAGAGGTGATCTAAATTGAATAGGTGAAGCTTGGGGAGAGGCAATGGCTCAGTAGTATTATAACGTGACTATGAATCCAGAAACTCAGCTAATGTTCTTGGGACTTGGGTTCAAATCCCACTTTAAATTCAATTCAATTAATGGGAAAAAAAAATGGAATTAAGATGATGACCATGAAACCATTGTCCTTTGCCAATTGTCAGAAAAATCCATCTGGTCCACTCATACCCTTCAAAGAAGGAAATCTGCCATTATCACCTGGTCTAGACTTCAGACCCACAGCAATGTGGTTGACTCTCACTTGTCCCCTCTGAAATGGCCAAGTAAACCATTTATTTGTATCAATTGCTACAAAATCCCAAAGCAATGGAACTGGACAGACCACCTAGAATTGACTTAGACATCTGAATATACAACAGCAGAAGTCCTCCTTACCAACATTGGGCTAGTGCCAAAATTGAGAGAGCTATCTCATGGACTAGTCATGCAACAGCCTGATATAGTCATACTCATCTAATCATACATGACAGACAATATCCCAGACACCATCATCACCATCCCTGGATATGTCCTGCCCCACTGACAATACAGATCCAGCAGAGCTGGTGCCACAGTGGTATCCAGTTAGGAGGGAGCTGCCCTAGGAGTTCTCAACATTAACTACTGACCCCATGAAGACTCATGGCTTCACATTGGCAAGGAAACCTCGTGCTGATTACCATGCATTGTCCTCCCTCAGCTGATGAATCAGTATGCCTCCATGTTGAACAACACTTGGAGAAAGCACTGAGGATGGCAAGGGCACAAAATGTAATCTGGGTGAGGGGTTTCAAGGTCTACCACCAAGAATGGCTCAGCAGCAGGACTGTTCGAGCTGGTGGGAGTCTAAATGACATTGCTGCCAGATTGGGTCTGCAGCAGGTGGTGAGGGACCCAACAATAGGGGAAAACATGCTTAACCTCATCCTTACCAATCTGCAGGCCTGCAGATGCATCTGTCCGTTACAGTATTGGTTAGAGTTACCACCTCACAGATCTTGTGGAGACAGAGTCCTGCCTTCACATTGAGAATAACCTCTATCATGTTGTGTCGCACTATCACCAAGCTAAATGGGACAGACTTCAAAGAGATTGAGCAACTAAAGACAGGGCATCCATGAGGTGGTATGGGCCATCAGCAGCAGCAGAATTGTACTCCAGCACAATCTGCAACCTCATGGCCTGGCATATCCCTCACTCAACCATTACCATCAAGCCAGGGGATCAACCCTGGTTCAATAGAGAGTGTAAGAAGGGACATCAAGAGCAGCACCAAGCATACCTGACAATGAGATGTCAGCCAGGTGCACCTCAGAATGAGTTCCCTTACTGGGGCTATCTGGTCCAATTAGGGAGCCCTGGTTGACAGATATAAATTGTAACGTCAGAGGTTCTGTTCACTCTGAGAGCTGGCTTTGAGGATGCTGGATCAGTGTCAAGGACTATCCACATACAAGTAAAGGGTGACATGGCAATGGGATACCTGCCATTGTGGAGTTATTTCAACTACTTGCACCTCAAGCAGCACAACCAGCAAATAATAGACACAGCTAAGCAATCCTACAACTAATGGATTCGACCTAAATTCTGCAGTCCTGTCACATCCAGTTGTGAGTGATGGTGGACAATTTAACAATCCACTGATGGAGGAGATTCTACAAGTAACACCATCCTCAATGATGGAAGATGCCAACACATGTGCAAAAGATAAGATTGAAGCATTCACAGCAATCTTCAGTCAGAAGTGTTGAGTGTATGATCCATCTCGGTCTACTGTAGAGGTCCCCAACATTACAGATAACAGCCTTCACCCAATTTGATTCACTCCATGCAATATCATGAAACGGCTGGAAGTGCTGGATTCTACAAAGGCTATGGGCCCTGACAACATTCCAGCAATAATATTGATGACCCGTGCTCCACAACTCTCTGTTCCCTTAGCCAAGCTATTTCAGTATAGTTACAACATTGGCATCGACAACAATGTGGAAAATTGTCCAGGTATGTCCTATACATAAAAAGCAGGACAACCCAATCTGGCTAATTACTGCTCCATCAGTCCACTCTCGATCATCAATAAAGTGATGGAATGTGCCATGGACAGTGCTGTTAAGGAGCATCTGCATCAGCAATAATCTGCTCAGTGACACCCAGTTTGTGTTTCGTCAGGGCCACGCAACTCCTTACCATACTATGGCCTTTGTCCAAACATGGGTCTGGGAATCAGAAGAAAAGACAAGTAGACAGCGAGGTGAAAACTGAGACTGTAAGAATCATGAATGATAGCATTAATAAGAGGAAGAGTAGGCAGAGAGCAGATGAATGCAAAAGAACCAGTGGCCTGAAGTGCATCTACTTTAATGCAAGGAGTATAATGGGTAAAGCAGATGAACTTAGCGCTTGGATTGGTTGCTGGGAGTATGATGTTATTGCAATCACAGAGACTTGTTTGAAGGAAGGGCATGATTAGCAACTAAATGTTCCAGAACATAGACACTTCAGACAGGAGAGGAAGGGAAGTAAAGGTGTGTGTGTGTGTGTGTGTGTGTGTGTGTGTGGTGGGGGGGTTGATATCATGGCTGGGCTAAAGGAGGACACTGTGGAGGGCTTGTGGAGTGAGACATTATGGGTGGAGCTGAGAAATAAGAAGGGTGCAGTTACATTGTTGGGGCTGTATTACAGGCCTCCCAACAGTGAGCATGAGGTAAAAGAACAAATAGGTAAACAGATTATGGAAAGATGTAGAGGCAGTAGGGTAGTGGTGATAGGAGATTTCAATTTTCCCAACATTAACTGAGATACACTTAGTGTCAGAGGTCTGGATGGGGTAGAATTTGTAAGAAGCGTCCAGGAGAGTTTTCTAGACCAGTATGTAAATAGTCCGACGAGGGAAGGGGCCATATTGGACCTGGTGTTGGGGAATGAGCCAAATGGTGGAAGGTGCGGTGGGAGATTTCTTTGGGAACAATGCTCACAATTGTGTATGTTTTGGGATACTCGTAGACAAAGACGAGAATGGTCCCAAGGGAAGTGTACTAAACTGGGCCTAGGCCAATGATATTAAAATTAGGCAGGAGCTGGGAAATGTGGATTGGACACAGCTATTTGAAGGGAAGCCCATATATGATATGTGAGAGGCTTTTCAAAGGATAAGCATGTCTTGTTGAAAGCAAAGGATAGGAAAGGCAACATCTGTGAACCACGGATGACAGGAGAAATCGTACGACTAGCCAAGAGGAAAAGGGAAGCGTACGTAAGGTCCAGGCAGCTAAGAACAGAATGGGCCCTGGAGGAATATCTGAAGAGTAGGACCCGTCTTAAAGGAGGAATTAAGCGGGCTAAAAGGGATCATGGAATAGCTTTAGCGAGAATTAAGAAGAATTCCAAAGCCTTTTATTCTTATATAAGTAACTAGAGAAAGGATTAGTCCACTAAAGGATAATGAAAGAAGGCTGTGTGTCCAACCTGAGAGAATGGGTGAGATTCTGAATGATTACTTTGCATCAGTGTTCACTGAGGAGAGGGACATGATGAATTTTGAGATTAGAGATAGAAGTTTGATTAGTCTGAATCATGTTGACATAAGTAGGAAAGCTGTGTTGGGTAGGCTAGAGGTTATTTAGGTGGACAAATCCCCCGGACCGGATGGGATCTATCCCAGAATGCTGAGGGAGGCGAAAGAGGAAATAGGCCCTGACAGATATCTTTGTGCATCCTTAAACACAGGTGAGGTGCCAGAGGACGGAAGGGTTGCTCATGTTGTCCCCTTGTACAAGAAGGGTAGTAGGGATATTCAGGGTAACTACAGGATCCTGATGCTGGTGGTGGGAATTTGCTGGAGAAGGTACTGAGGGAGAGGATCTATTTATATTTAGAAAAGAATTGGTTTATCAGTGATAGGCAACATGGTTTTGTGTGGGGGCGATCGTGCCTTACCAACTTAATAGAGTTCTTTGAGGAAGTGACCAAGTTGATAGATGAAGGAAGGGCTGTTGATGTCATAGAACTTTAGAAAGGTGTTTGATAAGGTTCCCTATGGTAAACTAATAAAAAACTGAAATCACATGGTGTCCAGGGTGTTCCAGCTAGGTGGATAAAAGAACTGGTTGAGCAACAAGAGTCAGAGAGTAGTGGTTGAAGGGAATTTCTCAAAATGGAGAAAGGTGACCAAGGGTGCTTCACAGGGATCAGTGCTGGGGCCACTGTTGGTTGTGATATACATAAATGATCTGGAAGAGGGCACTGTTGGTATGATCAGCAAGTTTGCAAATGACACAAAGATTGGTGGAGTAACAGAAAGCACAAGGGACTGTCAAAGAATACAGGAGGATATAGATAGACTGGAGAGTTAGGTGTAGAAGTGGCAGATGGAGTTCAATCTAGACAAATGTGAGGTGATGCACTTTGGGAAGTATAATTCTAGAGTGAATTATACAGTGAACGGAAGAGCCTTGAGAAAAGTTGATGAGCAAAGAGATCTGGGAGTACAGATCCGTTGTACACTGAAGGTTGCTGCACAGGTGGATAGAGTGGTCAAGAAGGCATATAGTATCCTTGCCTTCATTGGACACGATATTGAGTATAAGAGCTGGCAGGTCATGTTAAACTTGTACGCGACGTTGGTTCGGCTGCATTTAGAATACTGAGTACAGTTCTGGTCCCCACATTACCAAAAGGATGTGGATACTTTGGAGAGAGTGAAGAGAAGGTTCATGAGGTTTATGAGGATGCTTCCTGGTATGGAAGGTGCTAGATATGAAGAGAGGTTGAGTAGGTTAGGTTTGTTTTCATTAGAAAAAAGGAGATTGAGGGGGGACCTGATTGAGGTCTACAAAATCATGAAGGGTATAGACAGGGTAGATAGAGATAAGCTTTTTCCCAGAGCAAAGGATTCAATGAGAGGCCACGCTTTCAAGGTGAGAAGTGAAAAGTTTAAGGGGGATACACGCAGCAAGTACTTTACACAGAGGGTGGTGGGTGTCTGGAATGTGTTGACAGCAGAGGTAGTAGAGGCAGGCATGGTAGATTCATTTCAGATGCATCTGCACAGATCAGAAGTAGGTGGGGAGCAGAGGGATACAGATGCTTAGGAATTGGGTGACAGGTTTAGACAGTAGATTTGGATTGGCTCAGGCTTGGAAGGCCGAAATTTTCTTCGTTCTTCTTTGTTCTTTGTATGGACAAAAGAGCTGAATTCCAGAGGTCAGGTGGTATCAGGGCCACATTTGACTGGGTGTGACATCAATGAACTCGAGCAAAACTGGAGTCAATGGGAATCAGGGGGAAAATGCTCCGCTGGTTAAGGTCATGGTTGTGTGATTGGAGATCAGTCATCTCAGTTCCAGAACATCTTTGCATGCATTTCTTGGTGTTGTGGCTTTGACCCAAGCATCTTCAGTAGATTCATCAATGACCTTCACTCCATCATAAATAAGACCAGAAGCGCACATTGATCAGCTCATGCCTAAATTCACCAAAATCTGGAAAATATCTAGACCTGCACTGACAACTCCAGAAACATCCCCAACCTCAATAATGGGAGAGCCAAACACATCAGTGCAAAAGGTAAGGTTTAACATAGAATCATAGAACCTTACAGTACAGAAAAGGCCTTTTGCCCATCAAATCTGTACTGCTAAAGGTATACTAAATGTACACTAGTCCCACTTTGCATTCACGACTGGATGTGGCAGGACTGCAGATCAAAGTCTGATTTGTTGTTAGTGTAATCTCTTGACTATCAATTGAGGCTTATGTGTGCAAGTAGTTCTGCTTTGTAACTGCACCAGGTTGATACCTCAGTTTTAGGTATGTCCAGTGCTGCTCCTGACATGCCCTCCTGCACTTTTCATTGAACCAGGTTGACCTCCTGGCATGATAATAATGGTAAAGTGGAGGGATAAGCTGGGCCATGAGGTTGCAGGTTGTAGTGAAGTATAGTTCTGCTGCTACTGATCGTCAAAGCAAATCGTAATGCTCTGTCTTGAGTTTCTAGATCTGTTTGAAGTCAACCCCATTTAGAATGGTGATAGTGTCACACAACACATTGGGGGAAGTGGCAGCGGTGGGTATTCTCAATGTCAAGACAGAACTTCTTCTCCACAAGAACTGTGCAATGGTCACACTTACTGATTCTGTTATGGACAGATGCAACTGCAGCAAGGAGTTTGATGGGACAAGGTCAAATATGTTTTCCATCTTGTTGGTTCTGTCATCACCTAACGCAGACCCAGTCAACTAGCTACATTCCTTAAAATTCGACCAGCTGAGTCAATGGTGCTGCTGATGAGCAACTTTTTATGATGGTCACTGAAATGCCCCACATAGTACATTCTGTACTCTTTCTATAGAATGGCAAGTACTTCCTCCAAGTGCAGTTCAACATGGAGGATTCATTTGCTGAGTGCAGAGTAAGCGAGGAGTAAGTAGCAATTAGTAGGAGGTTTCCCTGGACATGTTTGATCTGACCTGTATGAGAAGGAGTGAGGCAGTGGGAGATATACATAAGCAGCACAGAACACGTTCAATCAGTTGTTAATAGTTAAAGCAGTTTTTAACCTATCAGTGTAACATCACAGGAAAACAGATTTTTTTTGTCTCTTTTGTGGTTCAATCAAGAGATGCTGTTACAACTGAAGAGTACAGTTTGAAAATTAATGTGTGAAAAATTTAACATCTAAATTAATTAATGAAATAAAATAGGCAGGCAATGTGTTGCAGCCGTAGTATGTGAGAACTGTGGATGTTGCTGCGATCCACGGTGACCATATCTGCAGCAAGTGTTGGCAGCTTGAGGAACCTTGGCTCAGATTTGATGAACTGGAGTCTGAGTCAGTGAAGGGGGCAGTTACTTGGCACAGTGTTTAAGGATTCTGGACTAGTGGTGCATCCTTGGATGCTGTCTGAACTGCTGTGCTCTTCCAGCACCACTAATCCAGAATCTGGTTTCCAGCATCTTGCAGTCATTATTTTTACCACAGTGTTTAAGGAGACAGTCACACTCTTAAGTTAACTCAAAATTGTTTTGAAGTCAGTGACAGGAGGCTGTGACTGCCAGTAAGCCAGGTACTGGAACACAGAATTTAGTTTTGGAGGTACCTTAGCCTGTGTCTCTGTTAAATAGGAAGAAGGTTGTGCTCCTGGTGTGACTAATACTGCAGAGAGGATTAGTGAATGTACCATAGTACAGAAAGCCATTCAAGTTGGGGGAGTAAAGACAAATGTAATAGAAATAAAGAATATAGAATAAAGAAAATAGACGCTGTTCTCTGCAGCAAAGACACACAACCCTGTATGCTTTATTTCCTACCTAGTGTCAAGATATTTAGAGTCAAAGAGTCCTATAGCAGGGAGACAGGCCCTTTGGCCCAAACTGGTCCATGCTGACCAAAATATCTATCCACTCTAACCCATTTCCCTGCACTTTGCCAATATCCTTCTAAATGTTTCATATCCATATATTTGTCCAAATTCCTTTAATGTTGATAATGTACCCACCCCTGGCAGCTCGTTCCACGTTTATACTGTGACGATGCGCTCATTTAACAAGGTTGTTCTGTCCTTGGTTTTTTTTGAGAGGGGCCATAAAGGCAGAAGTGCTGAAATCTCTGAACTGGCTACTTCAAGAATGGATAACAGATGCTGCCTAATTCAACAATCAGAAAATGCTTACAGGTTTTTTTAAAACACTTGCACAATAAAAGGGGAGTGGCCAGTTCTCTCAGTTCAGGGCTTTTTTTCTAGTTTTGGGTTAGTTTTAGCTGGGAACCTAGTGAAAGCTGCTGCAGTGAAAAGAAATTCCATGTTTCAGCAACCGATCCCTGGCTGATCCTCCCTCTGTCTAACATTTCTTACGCAAGAACCTGTGTTTGAATTTACCTTTTTGCCAAGGGGTGTGTTTATGGGATGTTGCAGGAAATCGGAGCAGCTCTTTATTATTTTGCATTTTCATGTCGATTGGGTTTTCAAATAGTTATGTTATTCTAAATTTGCTTTTCTTTTGTTTGCGTGTAAATAAATTGTTTTGTTTAAAACTGAGTGGTTTGACAAGCTGTGTCGCCCTTGGAATAGTCACTTTACGGCTGCTTAAAACAACTAAAACATTTAGGTTCTGAGCTACCTTCTTCAAATGTTTTGAGAAGGTCTGACCTGATTCATAACAGACTGGGGACTCTTTGTAGGATTTGTTGTATAGTTCAGACTTGGGATTAGGGTTGTTGGACTCAGAGGCAGCAAGTGGTAGGTTCTAGTGTCTTTTGTTCCGTATGTTGAAATTGGTTGGTTTAAACAGTGCTTAGTGTAGTAATGGCTCTTTCAGTCATTAAGAACTCTCCGGTGGTAGAAGAAGTGCTTTTGCGGGCTTTACAAAAGGTGCTCAAGGCAAAGCTGCTGGAGCTCGCAGTCAAGCTGGAGTTGGAGTTACCTTCGTCTATAAGAAAAGAAGGGATAATTACAGCAATAACTGTAAATTTGCTGGAAATGCCATCAGAATCTCTGGAGATAGCTAAAATTCAATTGAAAGTGAAACAGCTTGAGGTAGAGACAAAAGAAAAAGACAGAAAAAAGAAATGAAACTTTGTATTATGATTAAAAGCAGAGGAAAGAGAAAAAGAATGAAAGGTCCAAGCAGATCAAAAAGGAAACGTCAGACTTGCTTTAGCAGAATAAAAAGAAAAGAAGAGAGAAGAGAAAAGGAGAGAGAGGAAAGGGTGAAAGAAAGGGACTTTGAATTTTATAAATTGGCACTTAGACAGGAAAGTCGGCTTAAAAGAATGGAGATGAAGGCTGAAGGTAAGCTTAGTGAGGAAGATTAGATTCCCTACAGTGAGGAAAAAAGCCCTTTGGCCCAACAAGTCACCTGACCCTCTGAACAGTAACCCACCCAGAACCATTCCTCTCTGACTATTGCACCTAACACTATGGGCAATTTAGCATGGCCAATTCACCTGACCTGCATATCTTTGGACTGCAGGAAGAAACCCACGCAGACAAGGGGAGAACGTGCATACTCCACACAGACAGTCACCTGAGGCTGGAATTGAACCTGGGATCCTGGTGCTGTGAGCCACCGTGCTGCCCACAGTGAGTGAGACTGAGCAAACCCATTGTAGCCAAAGGCCTTGATCTGTTTAAATACATCCAAGCATTGCCTAAATTTGATGAGAAAGATATAGAAATCTTTTTCATCTCGTTTGAGAACATGGCTAAACAAATTAACTGGCCAGTGACCATGTGCATTTTGTTGATTTGTAGGTAGAGCTATAGTGAGGTATTTGCATCACTATCAGAGGAAGTACCTGGGACATATGAAGAGGTGAAGAAAGCCATTTTAAGTCCATATGAGCTTGTGCCACAAGCCTACAGACAGCGTTTCAGGAATCTAAGGAGGGTCCCTGGTCAAACATCCATTGAGTTTGAAAGAATCATACAAAGTAATTTTGATGGGTGGATAAGGGCATTCAAAATAGAGCAAACATATAATGCTGGTAGACAGATGATTATTGTGTTGGTGGGTTAGGAATAGCAGTGGGAAGACAGATGTAGGCAAACAGAATAAGCCAGTGAATTTTGTTGGAGTGGTAACAGAAAGTACAGTGGAGGCTAAAATGTTGCACCAGAATGTACAACCTGGTTGGAAGTTGCTCAAGGAGCAAGTGCCAGATCTTCTTAAACCATATACCTGCAAAAGCAAAGTTTACGTGCATAGGCCAGGATAAGCAGGTAAAGAGGATCCTCTCTATCTTTGATGCTGAAAGATGAGAAATATGTATCTCTGAAGGATTATTGCCAGATATGATAGCAATGGGAATTCATGGTGAGACAAAAAATGCTTAATTATGTAGAGTGAGGTTAGAGTGTCCAGTGAAGAGTGGAGAAGTGGACAAACTCTCTGCTTCAGGAACACAATTTGCCCTTGCTAATGATATAGCTGGTTCACAGGTAGGAGTGCTGCCTACTGTGATTGAAAGTCCACTGGAAAATCAGGCATCAGAGGTATTACAGGAAGTATACCCTGGGATTTTTCTTGATTATGTGGTAACAAGATCACAGAGTCACCAGGTCAAACAGGACAGATCGAAGAGTACAGATAAAAAAATTGAAGTGGAATTATCAGACACGCCATTTCATCAAATGTCTGTGCCAAACCAGGAGCAGATGGATAACAAAGGAGACATTGTTAAAAATCATACAAAACTAGGTTATAGTTCACCAGGTTTAATTGGAAGCACTAGCTTTCGGAGCGCCGCTCCTTCATCAGGTGGTTGTGGAGGACACAATTGTAAGACACAGAATTTATAGCAAGAGTTTATACAGTGTGATATAACTGAAATTATAGACTGAAAAATACCTTGATTGTTTGTTGAGTCTTTCATCTGTTCGAATACCATGATAGTTTCACTTCTTTCATATATAAGTCACAAAACCTTTTTAAAAAAGTTACATTCTCAGGTTAACTGTAACTATTGGTGTTAGCCAAATACTATGCTGAAGGTATTAGCCCCCCTGTGTTCCCTAACTATGCCACAATGTTTAGACTGATTCTAACCTAAAAAGTGAGTTAACAGAGTCTTACATGAATTTATGCAGTTTTTGAGCAAAGTACAATGTAACTCTGCAAGTACAAATTCACCCCACAAACTTAAATGTATATGTGTGCATGTGGGTTTTTGTGTGTGTGTGTGTGTGAGTGCGTCTGTCTGGGGTGGGGCGTTGTGAGTGTGAGAGACAGTGTATTTGTGTGTGTATGTGAGTGTAGAGTGTCTAAGTCTGTGAGGGGGTGCATGTGTGAGTGTGGGAGTGTGTGTGTCTGTAGAAGTGTGTGTGTCTGTGTATAGGTGTGTCCGTATGTATGTGTGTGTATAGGAGTGTGTGTGTGTGTATATATAGAAGAATGTGTGTGCGTGAGTGTGTAATGCAATGGTGGCCACCTGTAGTGTGAAATGAACCTAAGGTCCTGGTTGAGGCTCTCCCTATGGGTATGGAACTTAGCTATCAGCCTCTGCTCGGCCACTTTTCACAGCTGCCTGTCCTGAAGTCCACCTTGGAGAATGGTCACCCAAAGGTCCGAGGTCAAATATCCTGGACCGCTGAAGTATTCCCCAACCTTGAAAATGTTCCCCAACTGAGGCATGGTACATTGGGGAAAGCGAGCAAAGTCACAGTAATGGCTGAATCGGCACTGCACAACAATCAACAGACAGGAGTGTTCCCTCCTGTTGGTAGATGAACCTTTAAAATCAAGGTTTAGTAGATCTTATCAAGTCGAAAGAGATTGAGTGAGGTGAATTATTTGATAAGGACTCCAGGCAGAAAGAAATTTCACAGAGTGTGCCATGTAAAAATGCTCAAGAGGAATTTTGACAAGGAAAGAAAGCAAAGGGAGTTTGTCTTTATTGGTTATAACACAGAGTGAAGAACCAAGTTCAGAGGATTCTGAACTGGACATTCCTCAAATTAAATTGGACATTGAGAAAGTTGTCAAAAATTGGGATAAATTATTGAGTTACCTTCTAGAGGAAAATAGAAAGTGTTATTGCTATTGCTTGGAGAGATATGTAGAAATAAGCCGGGAACTACCAACCTAATTATGGTGTAAAGATAGGAAATGCTGTTCTGATTAAGCAACATCCTTATAGGCTTAACCGTCTAAAGTTGGCACAGGTTCAAAAGGAGATTGAATGCATGCTCCAAAACAACATAATCAAAGTGAGTTCAGTGACTGGAGCTCAGCCACAGTAATGATGCCAAAACCAGATGGTACCCAATAGTTATGTGTGGACTACCGCAAAGTCAATGCAGTTACAAATTGTGAACCATATCCGATTCAAAGTTTGGGAGACTGTATTGAACAGGTGGGACAAGCAACTTATATTTCTAAGTAGGATTTGCTCAGAGAATACTGGCAGGTACCTTTGTCTGAAAAAGCCAAGACAAGTTCAGCTTTCGTAATGCCGAATGGACTGTATCAATTTAAAGTCATACCATTTGGAACGAAAAATGCGCCAGTTACATTTCAAAGACTAACTACCAAGGCCATTTCCTGAATATCCAACTGTGTAGTTTATATTGACGTCCTGGTGATTTTTAGTCACACATGGAAAGAACATTTGCAACATTTATCAGAATTGTTCAATCGACTTTGGGAAGCAGGCTTGGTGGTAAACCAGTCGATGAGTGAATTTGTCTAAGCCCAAGTCACCTTCCTGGGCTATATTATTGGACATGGACAAATGGCCCACAGAATGCAAAAACAAAGGTAATTGCGGGGTTGCCCATACCATCAACAAAAACAGCTGAATTACAATTCCTGGGATTGAGTGGATTTTATTGGAAATTTGTACCAAATTTTAGCAGTGTTGCTGCTCCACTCACTGAACTACTAAAGAAAGGCAAGAAGTTGCAGCAGACGGCAGACTGTCAGAAAGCATTTGACAGCCTGAAAGCTGTGTTAACCACTGCCCCAGTATTGGCCACACATAATTATACAAAGCCATTCAAGGTGGCTATCAATGCGAATGATGAGAGAGTCGATGCTGTGCTCTTATAGGGAGATGACGAGAAGATAGAAAGACCTATCGGATATTTCTCCAGGAAACTGAACATTCGTTTGCAGAAATATTTGACAGTTGAGAGGAAGACTTTGAGCTTGTGTTGGCATTACTACATTTGAACATTTATGTTACCAGTAATGTATCTGGGACAAACATACACACTGATCATACCCATTGAAGTGTATGGACAAATTTAAGGACAAAAATTTCCAGACTGTTTAGATGGAACTTGTTTTCAATTTGAAAATTGTGCATATGGCAGGTGAGAAAACATGATTGCCGATGCATTGTCAATACTTGGATGAGAAACGAAGACACTCAGTGGTAGGAGTAAATGGACTGAAACAGAATGTAGTAGTGCATGTTTACTTAGTTATAGTCAATATAATGTACATGTATTGTAGTGTGCTAACATTTTAAAATTAGCGGTTTTAAAATGAAACCATTTTTGGATATTGACGGCTCTTCCTTTAAGAGGGGGAGGTGTGATGATGCTGCAAGGTTATTCTGTTATTGGTTTTTTAGAGAGGGTTCGTAAAGGCAGAAGTGCTGAAATGTCTGAACTGGATACTTCAACAATGGCTAACAGATGCTGCCTCAGTCAACAATCAGAAAACGCTTTCAGGTTTTTTCTAAACACTTGTACAATGAAAGGGAATTGGCCAGTTCTCCCAGTTCAGGATCTTTTTTTTTCTAGTTTTGGGTTAGTTTCAGCTGGGGACCTAGTGAAAGCTGCTGCAGTGGAAAGAGTTTCAATGTTTCAGCAAATTATCCTTGGCTGATCCTCTCTCTCTCTAACATCTCTCCTATAAGAACCCGTATTTCAATTTACTTTCTTGCCAAGATGTTTGTTTATGGGATGCTGCAGGAAATCAGAATAGTTGTTTATTAAGCTGCATTTTTGTGTCAGTTGGGTTTTCAAATAGTTATGTTATTCTAAATTTGGTTTTCTTTCGTCCATATACAAATAATTTCTTTTTTGTTTAAAACTGAGTGATTGGACTAGCTTCATTGCTCCAGGAATATGCACCTTACGTCTGCTTAAATCAACTAGAAGAGTTAGGTTCTGGGCTACCTTCTTAAAATGTTTTTAGGGGGGTCTGGTCTAGTCCATAACAGTACCATCCTCTATGATACAAGCTGCCCCTCAGGTTCTCTCTTATTCTTTCCCCTTTAACCTTAAACTGATGCCCTCTCATTCTGGATCCCCCAACACTGGGAAAAAGACAGTGCACTCACCCTACCCATGCTTCTTATGATCTTTTCCACTTCTGTAAGATCCCTCCTCAGTCTCTTATGCTCTAAAGAAAGAAGTCTGAGCTTGTCCAATCTCTCCCCATAACTCAGTCTTTTGAGTCCAAGAATCATCCTTCTAAACTTCTTCCGCACTCTTTCCAGTTTTCATAATGTCCTTCTTATGACGAAGTGACCAAAACTGAACACAATACTCTAAGTGAAGCCTCACCAACATCCTGTACAACTGCAACATATCTTCCCAACTTCCATACTCAATGCCCAGCTGATGAAGAAGGCCAGTATTCCAAAAGCCTTTTTCACTACCCTGTCTTCCTGTGATTCCACTTTCAGAGAACCATGCACCTAAACTCAAAGATCCCTTTGTCCACTATACTCATTAAGGCCCTACATTCACCGCGAAACACCTATCTTGATTTGACTTTCCAAAATCGAAGATCTCACACTTATCTATATTAAATTTTATTTGTCCATTTCCCCAGTTGATCAAGGTCCTGTTGCAATTTCTAATAACCTTCCTCACTGCCCATAATACCATCTGTTTTAGTGTCATCTGAAAAGTTACTAATCATGCCTTGTATATTCTCATCCAAATCACTGATAACAAACAGCAATGGGTCCAGCACCAACCCCTGAGGCACTCCACTAGTCACAAGCCTCTAGTCTGAGAAGCATCCTTTCATTATTACCCTCTGCTTCCTACCATCAAGCCAATTTTGTATCCATTTTGCCAGCCCCCCCCCACCCCCCTCAATTCCATGTGATCTCACCTTACAGAGCCAGGTGCAATTTTGTGCAAGATGATAAAGATTAGAGAGGTAAATGTGTGCCTCAAAGATTGGTGTGGACAAATGGGTTCACATTCATGGGTCAGTGCAGGGGAAAAGCTGTTCTATCAAAATGAGCTTCATTTGAACCATGCTGGGACCTTGATGAATCATTGATGCATCAAATAATCTGGGTTGATGATAGGGTTGTAAATTCATTAGTTGGGGTTCAACGGAAGGGAAATTTGAAAAAAAAATTCAAAACTTAGGGTACAGAGGTGAAGGGTGGTGAAGACGAAAATAATAATCAAAGTATGACAGGAAAGGGCTGAAAATATAAGCAGAACAGTGCAACAGAATAAGTAATAATGATAAAAAGTCAGAACTTAAAGTTCTTTATCTGAATGCATATATCATGTTTCACAAGATAGATAATTTGACAAATGAAATAGAAACAATTGATAATAACTTGATAACAATTATGATAACATGGTTATAAGGTGACCAATACTAGGAACTTTATGTACAACAATATTTAACCTTCCAGAAAAAAGGGAAAGGGAGTTGAGGAATGTAGTAATAAAGGAAGGTATCAGTACTATGGTGAGTAATGATACCAGTGCAATGGGTTGTGATATGCAATCAGATTGGGTGGAAATAAGGAATAGCAAGAAAAAAAACATGGTGGGAGTCATTTGTTGGTCCCAAGGAAGTGCCTCACTGTTGGACAAATTGGGAAATAATAGAGGCATGTAACAATAATGGCATTTCAATTGTCATGGATGTTATTAATCTGCAGTGTACCTGGACAAATCAGGTGGGCAAAAGTAACATGGAATGCCTCAGAGATTGTTTCTTAGAGCAATATATTCCAGAACTGACCCAGAAATAAGCTAATTTAGTGTAGTAATGTGTAATGAGGTAGGACTAATAACAAATCTCGTAATTAAGGATCCTCTAGGGTATAGCAATCTCAACATGGTGGAACGTCAAATTCAGTTTGAGGAAGAGAAACTCAGGTCTCAAACCAGAGTCCTCAACATAAATAATGGCAATTACAGATATACAAAGAAGAGTTGCCTAGAGGGGCCTGGGAAAATAGACTAAAGGGTAGGTGAATAGGTGAAAAGTGGTGGACATCTAAGCAATTATTTCATAACGCTTAACAATAATTTATTCCAGTCAAAAATAAAAACACAATGAGTCGGATAAACCACATGCACCTAACAAAGGTGGTCAAGGAAAGTTTCTAATCAGAAACGAAGGCATAAAAAAGTCAACAAAGACTAATGGTAAGCTTGAGAATTGGAAAATATTTTAAGAATTAGAAATGGATTATTAATAAAACTAATAAAAAGGGAGCAAGTTGATTATCAAAGAAAATTGGCAAGCAACAAGAAAACAAACAGCAAGATCCTCTATGGATATATAAAAAGAGAACAGTCAAAGTGATCGCATGACACTTGGGGGATGCGATTAGGGAAATAATAACAGAGAACAAGGAAATGACAATCAGCTTGAACCAATATTTTGCATCGGTATTCACAATGGAGGGCACTATAAAATTCTCAAATTCTCAAAGAAGCAAGGTGCTAATGGGTGGAAACAATTTGTAACAGTCTTTACCACGAGGGACAAAGTGTATGACAAAATAATGAAATTGAAGGCATTTGCATTGCTAAGACTTGACTATTTAATGGAAGTGGTTATAGAGATAGTGGTCATTGGTCAAGATATTTCAGACCTTATTAGATTTCAAGAGGGGCCGAGCAGTTTGGAAAACCACTAAAATTATTCCCCTGTTCAAATGAAATGGAGATAGAAAGCAGGAACCTGTAGGCCAATTAGCCTAACATTTATCACTGGGGAAATTCCAGACTCCATTCCAGCAAATCATTTAGAAATGCTGAATGCATTCAGAGTCAGCATGGTTTTATAAAAGTTAATCAAATTTGATAAAATGCTAGAATCCTTTGAAGACTTAACAAGCAGCGTTGTAGTGTATTTAGATTGCTAGAAGATAGGATCTCACAGTATTGCAGATAACGTATTAGCATGGATTGAGGATTAGTTAACACACAGAACATAGAGAGTTGAGATTAATGAGTCTTTTTCAGGTTGGAAAAATGTAACTAGTGGGTTGCCACAAGGGTCAGTTCTGGGACATTAGATATTTACTTTCTATATTAATAACTTAGAAGAGGGAGAAAAAGTGCAATATATTTAAAACCTGATGATACAAAAATTGTTGGGAGGGCATGTTGTGATGAGGACATAAGGATTCTGCAAGATGATATAGGCAATTGAATGAATGGTCAAAATTTGGCAGATGGAGTTTAATGTTTAAGTGCGAGGTCATAGAATTTGGGAATAAGGATCAAAAGGCTGGCTATTATTTAAATAAGGAGGGACTTCAGAAAAGGGCAGCACAGAGGGATCTAGGTGCTCCTTGTGCATGAAACAAAGGAAGTTTGCATGTAAGAATGCAGCAAGCAAATAAGAAGGTAAATGAAATTTTGGCTATTATTGCTACAGGTTTAAAAATAGGGATGTCTTGGTACACATATACATGTTCAGTTTGGTCACATTTTAAGAAAAGAAAAGTTGACATTTGAGAGAGTTCAAAAGGGGTTCACTCAGTTGATTCCTACAATAAAGGGGTTCAGATACCAAGGGTGGCTAAACAGGTTCTGCTTTTATCCATCAAAGTTCAAGAATGAGAGAGTCATCTGATTGAAATACATAAAAATCTGAACGGGCTTGACAGGGTACAAGTTGAGAAGGTGTTTCCATTAGTGAGGAAATCTCGAATTAAGGATCATAATTTCAGAATGAAGGGACACTCCTTTAAAATGGAGGTGCAAAGTAATTTCTTCTCTCAGACAACAGTGAATGTCTGGAATTCTTCATACAAGAATTTTGTGGAAGCTGCAGTTGGGGAGTTCAGGTCTATGATGAACTAGCACAAAAGAGATGTTGTGGGCTGGGCAGATCAGCCTTGATCTTATGGAAAGGGATGAATAGCCTTCTTCTGCTCATATTTCTAATGTTCTTGTGTACTAATTCATGTTTTCTTTTGTGTAATTAACTTTTATGTTTGCTTTTTAGAATTACATAGGAAATAGAGCATAGAAACATAGAACATAGAACAGTTTAGCATAGTACAGGTCCTTTGGCCCTCGATGTTGTGTCAACCTTTTATTCTACTTGAAGATCAAGTTAACCTACATACCCTTCATTTTACTATCATCCATGGGACTATCCAAAAGTTGCTTAAATGTGCCTAATGTATCTTACTCTACTACCACTTCTGGCTGTCCATTCCATGCATCCACCACTGTCTGTGTAAAGAAACTACCACTGCTATCTCCCCTAAACTTTCCTTCAAACACCTTAAAATTATGGCCCCTCATGATAGCCATCTCCACCACTGGAAAAAGTCTCTGATTATCCACTCTATCTATGCCTCTCTTCATCTTGTACACCTCTATCATATCACCTCTCATCCTTCTTCGCTCCAGTGAGAAAACCCTGAGCTCTTTCAACCTTTCTCCATAAGACATGGCCTCCAATCTAGGCAGCACCCTGGTAAATCTTCTCTGCACCCTCTCTAAAGCTTTCACTTCCTTCCCAAAATGAGACGATCAGAACTGAACACAATATTTCAAATGTGGTTTAACTAGGGCTTTATAAAGTATAACCTCATGGCTGTTAAAACCCTGCTAATGAATGCCAACACACAATATGTCTTCTTAACAATCCTATCAACTTGGGTGGCAGCTTTGTGGGATCTATGGACGTAGTCCTAAGGCCCCTCTGTTCCAAGAATCCTGCTGTTAACCCTGTAATCTGCATTTAAATTTTACCTCCCACAGTGAATCACTTCACACTTTTCCAGGTTGTGACTCCATCTGCAACTTCTCAGCTCAGATCTGTATCCTGTCAAAGTATTGTTGCAACCTACAATAGCCATCCACACCATCTACAACTCCAACAACTTTTGTGTCATCTTCAAACTTACTAACCCATCCTTTTCTTCCTCATGCAAGTCATTTATAAAAATCACAAAGAGCAGAGCTCCCAGAACAGATCCCTGCAGAACACCATTGGTCACCGAGCTCCAGGCTGAATACTTTCCATCTACTACCACCCTCTGTCTTCTATGGGCCAGCCAATTCTGTTTCCAGACAGTCAAAGTTTCCTGTATTCTTACTTTCTGAATGAGCCTACCATGGGGACCCTTATCAAATGCTTTGCTAAAATCCACATACTCCACATCCACTGCTCTACCTTCATCAATGTGCTTTGTCATATCCTCAAAGAATTCAACAAGGCTTGTGAGGTATGCCCTGTCCCTCACAAAACCATGCTGACTCTCTTTAATCGAGCTATGTTTTTCCAAATAATCATAAATCCTCTGTCTCAGAATCTCTTCTAATAATTTGTCACCACTGATGTAAGACTGACTGGTCCATAAGTCCCAGGCTTATCTCTTATCCCTTTATTGAACATTTGCCACTCTCCAATCATCTGGTACTACTCCAGTGGACAGTAAGGATGCAAAGATCATTGCCAAAGGCACAGCAATCTCTTCCCTCACTTCCTGTAATAATCTTAGGTATATCCCATCTGGTCCAGTGGACTTATCTGTCCTCATGTTTTTCAAAATCTCTAGCAAATCCTCCTTCTTAACATCAACCTGTTCGAACGCATCAGCCTACTTCACACTGTCCTCACAAATGACAAGGTTCCTCTGACTAGTGAATACTGAAGCAAAATATTCATTAAGGACCTCCCCTACTTCCTCTGATTCCAGGCACAAGTTCCCTCCACTATCCCTGATTGGCCCTACTCTCACTCTGGCCATCCTTTTGTTCTTCACATAATTGTAGAATGCCTTGGGATTTTCGTTAATTCTATCCACTAAAGCTTCCTCACGACCTCTTCTTGCTCTCCTAAGTCCATTCTTCAGTTCCTTCCTGGCTACCTTGTAACCATTTACAGCCCTGTCTGATCCTTGCTTCCTCAGCCTTAAGTAAGCTTCCTTCTTTCTCTTCACTAGGTGGTTCCACATATCTACTTATCCAAGGTTCCTCAGTGGGACAAGCCTACCCAGCACTTGTAGCAAGCGCTACCTAAACAACCTCCACATTTCTGTTGTGAATTTCCCTGAGAATATCTGCTCCCAACTTATGGTCCACAGTTCCTGCCGAATAACAATGTAATTTCTCCTCCCCCAATTACTTTCCCATACAGTGTGCTCCTATCACTCTCCAAGTCGATAGTAAAGGTCAGTGAGTTGAGATCACTATCACCAAAATGCTCTCCCACCGAGAAATCTGACACCTGATCTGTTTGTTGCCAAGCATCAAACAAAATATAGCCTCTCCACTAGTCAGCCTATCTACATATTGAGTCAGGAATCCTCCACACCTGACAAAATCTGCTCCATCCAAACTATTTGCATTCAGGAGGTTCCAATCAATATTAGGAAAGTTGAAGTCACCTTTGACAACAATCCTGTTCCTTCTGCACCTTTCCAAGATCTGTCTCCCAATCTGCTCCTCTGTGTCTGTGTTGCTATTAGGGGGTCTATAGAAAACTTCCAATAAAGTGTCTGGTCCTTTCCTGCTTCTGACTTCTACTCAGACTGACTCAGTAGACAAACCCTCCTTGACAACCTCCCTTTCTACAGCTATGATACTCTCCCTGATTAGCAATCCCCCACGTCTTTTCTCTCCCTATTCCTTTTGAAACGTCAAAGCCCTGGAACATCCAACAACCATTCCTGTCCCTATCCAAGTCTCCATAATGGCCACAGCATTGTAGATCCAAGTACTGATCCATGCTCTAAGTTCATCACCCTAATTCCCGACATTTCTTGTGTTCAAACTATCACACGGACTGTGCATTGGCATCCTCTTGTGAATATTTTCAGTGACTGACATGGAATATAAACAGAAAGGAAAATAAAAGCTATAGTTTAACACCCTGAATTTCACTGTGGAATTGGACTTATCTACTATTACTATAAACTGGCGATAACAATTTTATCTGCCAGTTCATAATCCCCATCATTTTAACTCTGGTAACATCTATTAGTGAGTTGAGCTGCCATTTGAACTTTTCCAAAAGTACTTAGAATTTAATCACCACTATTCTAGGATCTTCTTTAATTGTGGTCATAACTTTCAATTTAACTTAAGTGCAATGATCTATTTCCACTATTGGTTTGTTTTTTTGTACCCACTGAAGTTCGCAATTGAAATTTGAGCGAAGAAGTTAGGTTTTGAAGCGTTAAGAGCTATTGACACGTCACCATTCAGGTAGATTTTCACAGGACAAATCATTTAGAACTGTCAATTCTGCATATGAAATATGTTATGGGATCTACTGGAATTTAACCAACAGACATATGTACAATTCTTGCTGAATCCCAGATGGGACATTTTTTGCCACTCTTTTGATTCACCACACCATATTATTGATTCTGCGATTGTTATTTCTGTTGTTTGCTCCTGAAGTTTTGTGAAAGATCTTACCAGAGGACTGCCAGTCACATCAATGTTGTCACCAGCCAACTCCATTGCAACTAGATTCCAATTGGGCCTGCCAAAGGCTGTTATTGATTTGGAGGAGGAAGAGGAGCTCATGCAGTGGGATCAAAGCACATCAGGCATCTGGTACTCACTTGATCTTGGACCAGAAACTATATTTCCTGAGCTATGCATATCTACTTAGCCATGTCAAAGACCTTCTGTACCTCCTTTAGCAACACAACCAGACTGTTTTATTGAAAAGGACAATTTTATCATTTGCTCCAGACATCATCTTCACAAGAATTTGCCAGAACATACTGTTCTGGCTCAATGAAAATAAAACAGCACCCATTCATTGGCAGAACTTTAAATACTTTTGCATTCCTCATTCCACACTTATTACTGCCACTCCATTCTCTGCTTTGAAGGAAACAGTGCAAAGAGCATATTTAAATTATTTAAACTATGACTTTGCCAAATTCAGTAATGCCTGTAGTTCACTCTGTCTGTATAGTAAAACACACAATGGGCTTATGACTATATCATTTTTAAGAATAACAATTCAACTCTCTAGGATAATAAAGACCCAAAAAGTGAATTGGATTCTGGATTATAGAAAAGGGACAATTAATACAAAATTAAAGTGATTTTGAATGTCTACAAGTCATCATCAATAGTTCTGTTAGTTGTTTGCTACTGAAGATTTGCCAGAGGCCTATGTTCTACAGACTGCTAGCTAGTTTGAGTATTCTGGATCAGTGGTGCTGGAAGAGCACAGCAGTTCAGGCAGCATCCAAGGAGCAGCGAAATCGATGTTTCGGGCAAAAGCCCTTCATCAGGAATAGTATTCTGTATAGTTCTGTTCAGAGCCACAAATAGACTTGTGAGGGAAGTTTATAGGTCATGAAATAAAAGTGACTGAGCAATGTGGAAACAAAAATACCTGAGGGACAGGAAACAGAGACTAATGGATAATGGGTACTTTTTGGAATTGAAGATGGTTTGTAATGGAATTCCTCAGAGGCTGGTATTAGGACACTCGCTTTTCCAAAACAAAAGAGCAGGGGATAATTTCAAAGTATGCAGACAGTACAAAACTCAGGAGAATTGTAAATCGTGAGTACAACAACCCAAGCAAACAAGCAGCCTGAATTCCTTTTTCTTCTCTGTTGAAGTGCTACTTTTTGCAGGCCCACTTGCAACTGTATTAATCCCAGTAGCGAGAGGCTAATGCCATTAACTGGTTAGTACTTGGTCATTTAAGAGCCTCAATTAGTGGCAGGGCAGGAGGCCAGCTATCAACCTTGCCACAGAGGACTTAATATGGTTGGAGGCAGGAAGGTGTTGGGTTTCAGTATGCCTCCCCTGCCTATTTTAATTGTTGTCCAGGCTCCAATCTTACTGCCAATTAGACCAGAAGGTACAATGCTTTGTACTGTGTGCTGTGTGCTTTTCCTTATATTTTTGAGAAAGCAAAACAGAAAGTGATAACAATCAAAATGTTGCATAAAACATTAAAACTTGTCAAAACAGTAGGCAATTAGCAATTAATATTGCTATTAGAGGTTAGAGCCTCAAGACATTGCACATCTTCTGTGAGTGCTGATAAAGCATTAGGGCCATGGAAACTTGCCATTATAGGTTTAGAATCACTGATTCAATCAGTTTAAAATGACGAATGCATTTTATCTATGTGGGATATACGTAAATTAATGTTACTTCTGCAATTATAATTGCTTATATAAAGTAAATGAACTCACACCAGTGTGTAATTCTTTCAACCAAGAGCTGAGTCAACAAGAATGGGAACTACGTGGAGGAAATGCATAATTGTTATTTTTGTATTTGCTAAAAATGTATGCAAGAAAGAAACAGGACTGCAAAACAATGGTAGAAACACAGGCACTAGATAAAATGCTGTGAAGAGAGGCAGTTAAACTTGATGTAAACTTGATGTGGCCTCCTCTATATTGGGGAGACGGGCCACTTACTTGCGGAACGCTTCAGAGAACACCTCTGGGACGCCCGGACCAACCAACCCAACCACCCCGTGGCTCAACACTTTAACTCTCCTTCCCACTCCACCGAAGACATGCAGGTCATTGGACTCCTCCACCGGCAGAACATAACAACACGACGGTTGGAGGAGGAGCGCCTCATCTTCCGCCTGGGAACCCTCCAACCACAAGGAATGAACTCAGATTTCTCCAGTTTCCTCATTTCCCCTCCCCCCACCTTGTCTCAGTCGGTTCCCTCAACTCAGCACCGCCCTC
The DNA here is from genome assembly GCF_020745735.1 of Hemiscyllium ocellatum. NCBI lineage: Eukaryota > Metazoa > Chordata > Chondrichthyes > Orectolobiformes > Hemiscylliidae > Hemiscyllium > Hemiscyllium ocellatum. The sequence goes on from NC_083405.1 coordinate 99,675,102, forward strand.
CTAACCTGCAATCCTCTTCCTGACCTCTCCGCCCCCACCCCACTCCGGCCTATCACCCTCACCTTGACCTCCTTCCACCTATCACATCTCCATCGCCCCTCCCCCAAGTCCCTCCTCCCTACCTTTTATCTTAGCCTGCTTGGCACACTCTCCTCATTCCTGATGAAGGGCTTATGCCCGAAACGTCGAATTTCCTATTCCTTGGATGCTGCCTAACCTGCTGTGCTTTAACCAGCAACACATTTTCAGTTAAACTTGATGTGCCTGTATAAACAATAGGTATAAACATCAGTTTCCCACTTTTACAGAAACACAGGAACAAACCCCAATTAAAAGAGTTTTAATGATAAGATGCTGAGAGGGGCGGCACAGATGGAGGGAGTAGATAATAGTAAGCAAAGGATGGGATGAGGTCAAACGGCCTTGTGAGGCCAGGAATAAGCATCTTGTCACAGACAAGGCCGGATAAGACAAGAGATAAACAGGAGTAATGGGTACCGGTCTTAGGGAAGTGGAGGATGTAAACAGGGAAGGAACAATGAAATTAAAAAAATGTAGGAACCAAATTATATAAATGTCGAGTATTTGTTGAATTCAGTGTGTTTTGTCCCTGCCTTGTGGACATCACACTCACTTGCAAGTGTGAAATAAATGACACTACTGATTCAGATCTTGTCTCGGACTGAAATTATTGAAGTGAGTGAGCTTTGTTTCTCACAATCTACTTTGAAATACTGAAGTAAACTTACAGTATTATAAAATGCATGTTATAATGAACTGTTTTGCTGCAGTACTACTATATTCTGCAAATTAAAGTGCATTTGCAGGACATATATCCTGTACACAAAAAAGTACTGTGTAGTACCAATTCACTGAGCATCTGTAACAAAATAAATGATCAGATCATACAGTGGAGCAGTTGTTTGCAACAACAGAGAACTGCTTATAAAATCAGTTGTCTTTGCCTGTTAAATTGTGCATGAAAAATTAGTCATCATTTTCCAGATGGCAGAGATCCTTCTATGCACTAGATTCCATCTCTCCACAAACATCCAGATGTCTTTTTAATACTTACAGTGCCTTTACTGTCTCCATTTTGGAAGCCAATACCTAAAGTTTTACAATTTGGTCATCCTCCACCAGTGTAGGTGCTCTGAATGTTGTCTCAAGTGTTATAGTGAACTGAATAAGTTTGATTTATTGTCGCATGTACCGAGATACTGTGAAAAGTATTGTTTTGTTTGCTATATGGGGAGATTTACCATACACAGTGCATCAGTATAGCAGAACAGAGTGCAGAATACAATATTACAGCTGCAGAGAAGGCGCACAGAGAGAGATCAGAATGAACGTTTGAGAGTTCCATTCAAATGTCTGATAACAATGGGGAAGAAGCTGCTCTTGAATCTGTTTTTATGTAGATTCAAACTTTTATATCTTCTGCCCAATGGAAGAGGGTGGAAGAGAGTATAACTGGGATGGGAGAGGTCGCTGGCTGTGTTGGTTACTTTCTTGAGGCAATGGGCAGTATAGATGGAGTCAATTGATGGAAGGCTGGTTTGCATGGTGGACTGGGCAGCGTTCATGAGTCTCTGTAGTTTCTTGCGATCTTAGGAAGAGTAGTTGCCACACTGTGACCCATCCAGACAGGATGATTTCTATGGTGCATCTATTAAAAATTGGTAAGAGTTTCTCGGAGCATGCCAAATTTCCTTAGCCCCCGAGGAAAGAGTGCTGTTGTGTTTTCTTAACCACTGCATTGATGAGAGTTGACCAGGACAGATTGTTGATGATTATCATTCCCAGGAACTTGATGCTCTCAACCATCTCCACCTCAGCACCACTGATGCAGACAGGGGCTTGCCCTCCACTCTACTTCCTGAAGTCATTGACCAGCTCCTGCATTTTGCCGACATTGATGGAGAGATTGTTATACCATGGCACTAAGCACTCAATCTCTTTCCTGTATTATGTCTCATTGTTGTTTGGGGTCTGACCAACAAGAGTGGTGTCATCAGTTAACTTTTAAATAAGTCTCAAAAAGCTCAATCAAGTTTGTCAGACATGATTTTCTTCACATTAAACCATGCTGACTATTGAAAATCAAATTTTGCCTCTCTAAATGTCAAAAAATCCTATCTTTTAAAATCACCTCAAACAACTTACCCACAATTGAAGTCAGGTTCACAGGTCTGTAACTCTCCAGATTCTCCTCACAACCCTTCTTAAACAAAGACACATTGGCCACTGTCCAGTCAAGTAAAAAGTGAGGTCTGCAGATGCTGGAGATCACAGCTGAAAATGTATTGCTGGTTAAAGCACAGCAGGTCAGGCAGCATCCAAGGAACAGGAAATTCGACGTTTCGGGCCAGAGCCCTTCATCAGGGCTCTGGCCCAAAACGTCGAATTTCCTGTTCCTTGGATGCTGCCTGACCTGCCACACTGTCCAGTCATCAAGCATCTCATCCGTAGTTATAGATGATACAATATTTCTGCAAGGGAGATCTTTCCAACACATTCTTTAAAATTCTAGTGAACATAGCCTAATTGATCCAATCACTCTTCATTCTTCAATCCTGCCATCCTATGCATCAGTCTAGTAAACTTTTGTTGTGTTCCCTCCATATCCAGAATATCTTCTCACAAATAAGGAGATGAAAACTACACACAGTGCTCCAGGTATTATCTCACTAAGGTCCTGTATAATTGCAGTCAGACATCCTTGCTCCTGCATTCAGCTGAAGGCCAACATAGCATTTGCTTCCTGTTTTTGCTAACAAAATGGATAACCCCACATTTATCTACATTATTCTTCATTTGCCATGCATTTGCCCATTCACTCAGTTTGTCCAAATGACAGTAAAGCATCTCTACAAAGTCCTCACAGGTCACCCTCCCACCATCTTTGTGTTGTCTGCAAACGTGGAGATATTACATTTAGCTCCTCATCTAATTGTGGACTGAAATGAATAAAGAACTGTTTTCAAACCAAAGATTGCAATGATTGCTACATGTTTTAAAAGTAAGTACTTTGATACACATTGTGAACATCGTTGCACAAAACGTGGGTTACAGCTATGGTTACAGATGAACTGGAGCAAAGGGCTGTGTGCAACAAATAGCAGAGTGGTATGTGGACTAGTGACCAGTTATGAATGGCACAGATCTATATTTAGATCTACATTTATATGATTGGTTCTGAGGTAGATGATAGCTTGGAACTGTCAACAAGATTCAGCAAAGCCTTTGGGCCACAGCAGCTTAGGCCCTCTTTCTCTGTTCTCTGCAGTAAGCTACACTAAGCCTGATGAAAACCAGTTTATCTTTCCTTCAGCAGTTGCTGTAAACCATAGTCTTTAATTGATAATTCAGAGGCCTTTCATTAGTAAGCCGACAACATAGGCTTCTTGCAAACCAGTGGAAGCATTCAGGAAAGGACGACTGAGAAGCAGCATTCTGACCAGCTTAAAAATTGTGAACAAACATCATTAAACTGCTTGCCTGTCAATTCCTCCATCCATAACTTAAGATTTATTTGTGTGTGAAAAATTTATAATGAGATTAGAGTTTTAATTAATTACTTCATAAATGTTTATCTGTAGTTACAGTCTAATTACTTCCAATACATCACAATTCTTTGTCCATGCATTCTGTCAACCTGGGTCGAGAAGCTTGGTATATTGTGGAGTTTTACAGATCTTTTACAATCTTTAACATTTTTGACAATTCTGTGAATATTCCAAGATGGTAACAGAATAGGATGCTTCAGCCAGAGCTCGTCTGTTTCTTTTATTTTACTCTTTATTTTCCTCTTTGGTTTTCTTTTCTTCCTTTTCTATCTTCTTGACCTTGGACCTCACAGCCTCTAAACTCCTTGACTCCGAACCCCCAACACTGGAACTCTCAGCCTCAGCTGAGAGGGGGAGGTGACAGCCCAGTAGTATTATTGCTGGACTGTTAATCCAGAGACCCAGGTAATGTTCTGGAGACCCAGGTTTGAATCCTGCCATGGCAGATGGAGGATCTTGAATTAAATAAAAGAATTAAGAGTTCAGTGATGACTATGAATCCATTGCTGTTTGTCAAGAAAAAGCCCATCTGGTTCACTAATACCTTTTACAGAAGGAAACTGCCATCCTTACCTGGTCTGGCCTACATATGACTCCAGACCCACAGCAATGTGGTTAACTCTTAACTGCCCTCTGGGCAATTATGGATCGGCAATAGATGCTGGCCTAGATAGCGATGCCCATATCCCATGAATGAATAAAGAAAAAGCCTGGTTTGGCAGCCTTCTGGCCCAGCACTGTGGTCTCTTGGCCTGACGTGGCAGTCTGCCAGACCAACATGGAGTCCTCTCAGCCAGTATGGAGTGGTGTCTTCCTGTCTGGAGTCAAGGCCCGATGCGAACTGGAAGCATTTTATAATTTATTCATAAAATTTGCAATGCTGGACTTTGTTACTTCTCTATTTTTCAAGAACTGTAATTGAAAAAGGTATACCTTGGGACCATTTTATCTAAGATTGCGCCTAAGTGGCAATTTGTACACTTGTCAATGTACTCATTCGAGTACGTATGACAATAAAGCTAATTCTAAAAATTCTAAATTCTATTCCAAAGTATAGCAGGGTTACCCCAGTAGTCGTGATAGAGATGCACACATCTCGTGTATTAGCACTGAATGTAGCTTATGACTCTTAGCTCATTTTTCTCGTGTTCACTCACTTTGCCTTTACTGGAGGCACCCAGTCTAGGTCTATTTCTAACTGCTTTTGCAGTGCTCACTCACTGTCTTTAGCACTGACATAAGGTCTGCCAGTCTTTGTGTGGTTCACATTCCTTTCTTAGTGCAGGTCCAGGCTTCTAGCTTCCATAGCTTGTTTTGCTTTTTTTAGGTCTTCAGTAGTTCGCAACAGGCTGCCAGCTTCTCTGTGACATGCAATGCGTGCCCACAGTCATTAGTGCTCAGTTATAAGCTGCCAGTGTCTGTGTGATCACATTGCTTTCCTCATGCACAGGGACTTCAATGTTTAATTACAGATTGCCAGCCTCTATGGCTTGAATTTCCTTTCAGTGTAGATGGAAAGGTAGGCAGTTTGTCACATGGGGAACACCGAAGAGTCAAGGGGATGGACATGTTGCATTCACCATACCATATCAACTTCATACCTGTAGCGTATGCCAACAATTTATGCAGCAAACACACTGCATAAGCTTCAAGTAAATGTGAAAGTGTAAAAGTCAAAGGAGAGTAGTCCTTAGTCATATAGTCATAGAGGTCTACAGCACAGAAAAGGGCCCTTCAGTACATCAAGTCTGCAACAGTAAAAAAAAACCTTAACTATTCTAATCCCATTTTCCAGCACTTGACACTTAGCCTTAGCATTGCAAGTGTACATCTAAACACTTCTTAAATGCTATGATGGTTTCTGCCTCTGCCACCCTTATAGGTGGTGAGTCCCAGATTCCCACCATCCTCTGAGTGAAGTTTTTTCTCACATCCCTTCGAAATTTCCTTAGCCTCATCTTAAATCTATGCCCCAGGGTGAATGAGGGTTATTGTCAATTAGGCTGTTGTGGACCAGACTAAACCCACTCAAAATATATTAAGAAGACAGCCTAAACCCTAACATCTTATTTTAAAGTTGTGAGGCATTATGTTCCAGCTGCAATTTGATTGGTCAAACTACTTAACTTTAAGTAAAAAAACATTTTACTTTTACACAACAGTTAAAATACAGATGAACTAAAATAAAATTAGCTTAACTGTAACTCTATTGAAATGTCTAACAAAATAATATATGTATTAACCAATACTAATGAAATGTTCCAATATACTAACATCCCATAAACACGCCCTTGGTAAAGGCAAATTCAGTATAGTAGTCTCATGTGCAAGTCTAGCAGCGGGTAGAGAACTTCAGCTTTTAGCTGTAACACAGAGAGGAATAACTTTCCACATCCAGCTTCAAGACCCCAACATCTAAAGCTAAAACTAAAAATTCCAGTTCTGTATGAGCTTGAGTCTACTCACTCAGGTTTATTCTATTGTTCCACGCTTCTGTAACAAAAAATCCTAAGGCCTCACAAGCTGTATACTTTATTGGTTTTGGGAAGGCCGCTCATCATCTCTGTCTCAACCTTTCATCATAAAAAAAGGACAAAATGCACCTCGTAAAACCACAGTAAAGTCACAAGAGCCACAGCCAGATTCAATTACGGTACTTATCCAAATACAGCATTGGGAGAAATCAATGGTCAGTCAAGCACTTGGTTCTATGAGAGTTGGGGATCTCTATCCTTGCAGTCTGGAGATTTGATCATGGTCAGTCCTGCAGGTCAAATGCAAGCAGTCCAGAGATTACAGGTAGGTCAGTCAGCGTTCTGTGAGGTATCAATCCAGGAGGTGGGCTGTGGTCAGTCAGAGCTATTCTGTCAACCTTTTCTGACAGGGGAGGGTATCATAGTTCGTCCTAGGGGTTTGCTCAATAATAATTATGAGGCAGAATCTAAGGATTCTGCAGAAAGTGGGCAATACAACTCTTACAATAGTCTTCATTGTACTGGGTTGTTGGAGAAAGGGTGACAGTTTTGGAGAAATTAAAGATAGTAAATGGAACATCATAGGGAATAGAAGGGGATGGGGTGCTCTGGAAAGCAGTGCTCAAACAGGTCGTGGTAACACTATCCACTACATGGGGAGAGTGTAGGACCAACACTGCTTGGGAGTTTACGACTTCATGGTCCCTGGTGGTAAAATTAGGATGCAATGGTCTAGTAGTATTATCGCTGGGCTATTAATTTAGAGACCCAGATAATATTCTGTGGACCCAGATTCAAACCCTGCCATGGTAGATGGTGAAATCTGAATTTAATAATTATCTGAAATTATGAGTCAAATGATGACCATGAATCCATTGTTGATCGTTGGAAGAACCTATCTGGTTCACTAATGTCCTTTAGGGTAGGAAACTGCTATCCTTAGCTGATCTGGCCTACATGTGACTCCAGACCCACAGCAAAGTGATTAACTCTTCACTGTCCTCTGGGCAATTAGGGGTCAGCAATAAATGCCGGCCTTGCCAGTGATGCCCTCATCCTGTGAATGACTTTAAAAAAAGGGACATTAACAGTTGTACAGGGGCTGATCAGAAAGAGAGGAGCAGTGCAGGAGGCTGACAGTTCATTGGACTTACCGGAACAGCAACACAAAAGGCAGCATGAAGGGTGGGGGAAAAGTTTGTGTAGGATAGGCGAAGCCTGGACACACTGAAATGAAGTTGGAGCCTTGCCATGTTGAATTGAAAGTCAGCTGCAAAATTACAGCACAAAATGGCTAACACCACACACAAAAATTGGTGGAGTAAATTATTGTTTCTTTCAATATGTGCAGAATACATTTTCTTAAATTGAAGGTTATATTAGGAGCAATGCAATAATCATGCCTCCATTGATTCAGTAATGCACCCATCAGGCTTCAATTTGCACTTATTCAGAGGTCATTGTCCAAGAATGCATATTAAAAATTATGTCTTCAAGCAGTCACAACCATTACATAATGCATATTAGCTGCCTGTTTGTCATGTTAGCTAAGCAAATTTAATCAGACAAAGGCACTCAAAAGTGGCACCTGAGCTTTTAATATCACAAACATATTCCATAGCTAGTACTGGTCAATGCTTCATGGATGCCATATTGAACTGTAGGTATGCAACATATGGTGTGTGATGTAAAAAGAAGCCTTCTCTTTTTGGAGGTGAGTACTATCATAGACTCATATACCCTTTGGTCCAACTAGTCCATATCAACCGTCCCCAAACCATTTCCTTCTAAACCTTTCCAGTTCAAGTACTTATCCAAATGTCTTTTAAATGTTGTAATTGGACCCCATCCTCTTCCTCTGGCAGTTCATTCCACATGCCTCTTTGTATAAAAATAGTTAACCCTCATGTCCTTTTGAAATCTTCCTCCTCTCACCTTAAAATTATTTTCCCTCATTTTGAACTCCTTCAGCCAATGGAAAATACCCTTACAATTCACCTTATCTATGCTTCTTGATTTCATAAACCTCTATAATGTCACCCCTCAAACACTTATGCTCGAAACTCTCCATTCCTGGCAAGCTTTTTCTGAGCCCTTTTTAACTTAATAATATATTTCCTATAGCAGGACCACCAGAAATGTACACAGGACTCCAGAAGAGGCCTCAGCAACATCTTGTACAACCTCAAAATGATGCCCCAACTCCTGCACTCAAAGGTCTGAGCAATGCAGGCTAGCGTGCTAAATGCCTTCTTAACCACCCTGTCTAATTGTAATGCAGATTTCAATTAATTATGTGGCTGAACCCCTGGGTCTCTCTTTTCTACAACATCATTCAGGGCACTTGCATGAATAAGTAAGTCTGCCACTGCTTGTTTTACAAAACTGCAATACCTTGCATTTCTCTAAATTAAACTCCACCTTCCACTCCTCAGCCCATTAACCCAATTGATCAGGAGTCCTTTGTAATCCTAGATAACCTTCTTCATTGTCCACTATACCATCAATTTTGGTGTCAACCACAAACATACTAACCATGCCTCCTAAATTCACATCCAAATCATTTATATAAATGATGAACAAAAGTGGACCCAGTACTGATCCCTGTGGAACACTGCTGGTTATAGGACTCTAGTACAAAAAAAACCCTCCACCACCAGCCTCTGTCTCCCACCATTCAGCCAATTATGTATCCAATTGGCATGCTCTCCCTGAATCCCATGTGATCTAACTTTACTAATTAGTCTACTATGTGGAACATTGTCAAAGACAATGTCCATGTAATGTCCATGTAATAATCAATGTCCATGTAATCATCTACCATTCTGTCCTCATCAATTTTTTTGGCTATTTTCTCAAAAAATCCAATCAAGTTTGTGAGGCACATTTTCCCACACACAAAACCATAGTTACTTACTGGCAGAATCTACCTCCCACAATGTAGCACATTTGGTTGTGCAATGTACATTTGGATAAGGTGACCTACCTCAGGACTCATTTTTGAGACTTAACAATGATCTCTTTGGGAAGTTTCCATGTCCCTGTATGAGGTCATGAGGCTTCATTGTGATGGATTTGAGGGCTCAAGAGTTCCTTTAATAAAATAGCATTCTCTTTCTGATATTCCTCACAAATTATGTGCTCATGAATCTCACACAATTGCACTGAAAACAGTCATTGTGGCCTTTCTACAATTGCAAAGATAGCCAGTAAAAGACAGCAATTATTATTTTGTTCGCAGACCTAGAGAGAACAGCAAAGTCCAGTGGGAGAAGCAGCAAGCGAAGATCCACCACAAAATGGAGGCGATTGATTAGACTTACATCTGTAGGCTTCACTTTCACTTTCTTCCACTCACACCCTGATTAAGGATACACTAGACCATCATTATTGACTTGTGTCATCCGCTGGAGAAAGGTATATTCTCAGCAGGATTGGGTGGCAATCCAAGTCACAGCTGACCTGAACCAGTGGCTTGTTTCAATTTGCAACAGATGACTTGTGTGGCATGTCCAAATCTTTGATCCATAAATGCAACTGATGCTATTTTCCTCAAAGCACAACATATCTGTCCTACCCATGCTGAGGAGAATTAAGCAGCCATGTATCCTGGGAGGACACTAGAAAACTCACAAGTTCTCCATTGTCCTTGGGCCATACAGGAATGGCTGTTGGGAGTCTACGGTTATACCCTCCAAACATGGCTCATGGCATCTTTAGTAACTTACCAGTAACTCAACTCCTGATTCCCCAAAGCCTGACCAACATCTTCAAAGCTTAGGTCAGGAGTGTGGTGGACTACTTCCAAATTAGTGTAGCTCCAATAGCATTCAACAACAACTGCCCACTTGATTGGCATCATGTCCACAAACATTCCCTCCATCAACAATTCTTAGTAACAGCAGTGTGTATCATCAACAAGATGTATTGCAGACATTCACCAAGACTCATTAAGACAGCACTTTACAAACCTCCAACTAGTACCAATAGAAGAACAAGAGCAGCAGTCAGTCACATGACTATAAAACCACCTGCAAGTTTGAAATATTTTGACATGAAAATATACTGCTTTTCTTTCAAAATCATGGAATTCCCTCCCTAATGGAATTGTGGGTCTACATACACCAAATGGACTGCAACAATGGATGGGCAATAAATTCTAAATCGATCAGTAGTGTCCATATCCCATGATGCAGAGAGAGTGGGGATGAAATGAGTAAACTCTATGTGGAGGCCAATAATCGGGATATGAGTTTAAAAATGCAAAATTTCAAAATGCACACCCTAACCATCTATCTATCTGTATGTACCTATGTGCTGTGGTGTACCACAAGGATCACTGTTTTTTGTCATTTATATAAATGATTGGATGTGAACATAGGTATAGTTAGTAAGTTTGCAGATAATACCAAAATTGGAGGTGTAGTGCATAACAAAGAAGATTACCTCAGAGTACAACGGGGTCTTAATCAGATGGGCTAATGGGCTGAGGAGTGGCAGATAGAGTTTAATTTAGATAAATGTGAGGTGCTGCGTTTTGGAAAGTAAATCAGAGCAGGGCTTATACACTTAATTGTAAGGTCCTGGGGAGTTTTGCTGAACAATAAGACCTCTAAGTACAGGTGCATAGCTCTTTGAAAATGGAGTTGCGGGTAGATAGGATAGTGAAGAAGGTGTTTGGTATGCTTTTCTTTACAGGTCAGAGCATTGTGTATATGTTGTAGCTGTACAGGACATTGGTTAGGCCACTTTTGGAGTATTATGTGCAATTCTGGTCTCCCTCCTATCGGAAGGATGTTGTGGAACTTGAAAAGATTTACAAGGATGTTGCCAGGGTTGGAGGGTTTGAGCTACAGAAAAAGCCTGAACAGGCTGGGGCTGTTTTCCTTGGAGTATCAGAAGCTGAGGGGTGACTTTATGGAGATTTATAAAATCATGAGGGGCATGGGTAGGGCAAATAGACAAGGTATTTTCCTTGGGGTGAAGGAGTCTAGAACTAGAGGGCATAGGTTTAGGGTGAGAGGGGAAAAATTTTTAAGGGACTTAAGGGGCAACTTTTTCACACAAGCTGCCAGAGGAAGTAGTGGAGGCTAGTACAATTGCAACATTTAAAAGGCATCTGGACAGGTATATGAATAGGAAGCGTTTAGAGGGATTTGGGCCAAGTGCTCGCAAATGGGACTAGACTAGGTCAGAATATCTGGTCGGCATGGACAAGTTGGACTGAAGGGTCTGTTTCCATGCTGTGGATCTCTTCTAGTTTATAAACAGTAATATTGTTAGTTTTCATTGTAAAATTATTATTCATTTCTAAGTACATGTTTTCTAAAGCATAACTAGTGTCTATAGTATTAGATCCCTGGAGCGTTGAGGATGCTGGGATGACACCTTATAGAGGTTTATAAAATCATGAGTGGCATGGATAGGGTAAAGAGACAAGGTCTTTTCCATGGAAAGGGGGAGTCCAGCATTAGAGGCCATAGGTTTAGGGAGAAGGGAAAAATTTAAAAGGGACTTAATGGGTAACATTTTCACTCAGATGGTGGTGCATGTGTGGAATGAACAACCAGAGGAAGTGGTGGTGCTGGTACAATTACAACAGTGAAAAGGCATCTGGATGGGTATATGCATAGGAAGGATTTAGAGGGATATGGGAGAAAGTGAGGACTGCAGATGCTGGAGATCAGAGCTGAAAATGTGTTGCTGGAAAAGCACAGCAGGTCAGGCAGCATCCAAGGAGCAGGAGAATCGACATTTCAGACCTAAGCCCTTCTTCAGGAATGAGGAGAGTATGCCAAGCAGGCTAAGATAAAAGGTAGGGAGGAGGGACTTGGGGGTGGGGCGTTGGAAATGCGATAGGTGGAAGGAGGTTAAGGTGAGGGTGATAGGCCAGATTGGGGGTGGGGGCAGAGAGGTCAGGAAGAAGATTGCAGGTTAGGAAGGTGGTACTGAGTTAGAGGGTTGGGACTGAGACAAGGTGGGGGGAGGGGAAATGAGGAAACTGGAGAAATCTGAGATTTGGATATCTGGTCGGCATGGACGAGTTGGAACGAAGGGTCTGTTTCTGGGCTGTACATCTCTATGACTCTACATCTTTATAACTCTATGACTCTATGAGAAAACGGAGCAAGATTGAATAATGTGATTCTCAACAAAGAAAGAAGTTTGAGTTTACCCTTAAGGTTTTATGATAAGATTTGAGTTTTGTTAATAAGTAGTAACTACCTTGATTCCATGTATTTGCATCTCATTACGAGCTAATTTCACCACATTTCTATTCAGGTTGCAATGCTCCCTTCTCTCCTGAGAAACTAGTCAGTAACAATTCCTGACTTGAAAGTCAGAGCAAATATCTGGTGGATGTAGCTTGTCATTTGCATCCCTGGAGCTCCATTTTAACCTCCATTCTCCAACATGTCATTGAGTGCTTCACGAACAAACATCTTCACCACATTTATTCCATCAAATTTGGCATCAGTAAACCATTGGTCTCACCACATTCTCATGGCTGATACTTCAGGCCTTTAAGACTCTGGTTCAGAGCCCAGGGACACCTTTGACTTGCACCTTCCTGCTAGTTTGCTTTGTGCATAGGAAATACAGTCATCTCCTGCACTAAATGCATCTTGGACATCCTGGTGCCCTTTCTTAATGCTCAGTCACTTTGCAGTGTTTGCAGGCTGTCATTGCATAGCTTTTTCAACCAGAGGACAGAAAAGATTAGTGGTTGTGGAGGATGAGATGGGTGACAGCTTCAGACTGGAGACACTGTATACAATAAAGAAGTTGATAGTCCATGAGTGTTGGTGAGTTTTTGTACAGTGGCAGATTGAGTGTGAGGTAACAGAGAGAAGATGGAGGCATTCATCACTCCAGAGTACAGAAGATTCTGGATCAAATATGTATGTATCTTTTATACCACCAATGGTGGAGCTAAGATAAACAGGTCAGCTGCCATCAGCCTTTTTGTAAAACTAAATATTTAAGCAGAAAACATTTCTACTCACCTAGTACTATCCGGACATAGCAGAAGAATTACCTACAATTCCATACAGTTATCTGTGGAAACCCTAACAGATCTATCTTTAGCTCCTCCCTACATTTGCATTCAGGCTCTTGGGCAGCATCATTGCAAACATACTACTGGGTTCCACATGTAAATGATGTCCAGTTCTACTTCATTACCATTTCTCTCAATCGCTCTGATGAAAAGTCACAGACAAGAGAGGATAACTTTGTTTTCCCTTTATGATGTGGCTTGACCTAAGTATTTCCAGCACTTTTTGTTTTAATCTTGCAACTATTCCACTACCTCTATTGACATCTAGTCAATGACTTCACTTCACACCATGGCGAATGTTTGAGGCTGAACTAGAATATTTGCAACCTTGGTGGTTCATTTAGTTCCAGTTTAAGCTTCCAACCACATATTGGGCAAATAGAATCATAGAGTCATAGAGATGTACAGCATGGAAACAGACCCTTCGGTCCAACCCGTCCATGTCGACCAGAAATCCCAAACCAATCCAGTCCCACCTGCCATCATCCGGCCCATATCCGTCCAAACCCTTCCTATTCTAATACCCATCCAAATGCCTCTTAAATGTTGCAATTGTACCAGCCTCCACCACATCCTCTGGCAGCTCATTCCATACATGTACCACCCTCTGCGTGAAAAAGTTGCCCCTTAGGTATCTTTCACATCTCACCCTAAAACTATGCCCTCTAGTTCTGGACTCCCCGACCCCAGGGAAAAGACTTTGCCTATTTATCCTATCCATGCCCCTCATAATTTTGTAAACCTCTATAAGGTTACCCCTCAGCCTCTGACGCTCCAGGGTAAACAGCCCCAGCCTATTCAGCTGCTCCCTGTAGCTCAGATCCTCCAGCCTCGGCAACATCCTTGTAAATCTTTTCTGAACCCTTTCAAGTTTCACAACATCTTTCTGATAGGAAGGAGGTCAGAACTGCACGTAATATTCCAACAGTGGCCTAACCAATGTCGTGTACTGCCACAACATGACCTCCCAACTCCTGTACTCAATACCTTGATCAATAAAAGGAAGCATACCAAACGTCTTCTTCACTATCCTATCAACCTGCGACTCCACTTTCAAGGAGCTATGAACCTGCACTCCAAGGCCTCTTTGTTCAGCAACACTCCCTAGGACCTTACCACTAAGTGTATAAGTCCTGCTAAGATTTGCTTTCCCAAAATGCAGCACCTCGCATTTATCTGAATTAAACTCTACCTGCCACTTCTCAGCCCATTGGCTGATCTGGTCTAGATCCTGTTGTAATCTGAGGTAACCCTCTTCGCTGTCCACTACACCTCCAATGTTGGTGTCATCTGCAAACTTACTAACTGTACCTCTTATGCTCGCATCCAAATTATTTATGTAAATGACAAAATGTAGAGGGCCCAGCACCAATCCTTGTGGCACTCCACTGGTCACAGGCGTCCAGTCTGAAAAACAACCCTCCACCACCACCCTCTGTTTTCCACCTTTGAGCCAGTTCTGTATCCAAATGGCTAGTTCTCCCTGTGTTGCATGAGATCTAACCTTGCTAATCAGTCTCCCATGGGGAACCTTGTCAAACGCCTTACTGAAGTCCATATAGATCACACCTACTGCTCTGCCCTCATAATCTTCTTTGTTACTTCTTCAAAAAACTCAGTAAAGTTTGTGAGACATGATTTCCCATGCACAAAGCCAAATAAAAATATTTATCAACTCCGTAACATCACATGACTCCATTTCTGCTGCAACCCAATTGCTATTGAAACACCCCTCCATGCCCTTGTTATTTGTAGACTTGACAACTTCAATGCACTCTCCGATAGTACCCATATCTTCTCACTTACAGAAAACTGAGTTTATCCAGACCTCTACTGCTATCTTGTAATTCACAGTGCATGCTGGCCACCCATCACCTCCGTGCTCTCTTGCATGTTGATTCACAGTCTAGTAACACCTTAACTTTAAAATTCTTCTTAGTTTCTGATACCTTCATGTTTTACCCGACCCCAAGACAATAAACATCTTCAGCCCTGCAGCTCACCAAGTTCTCTGTAGTCCGCCAATTCTGGCCCTTGCACATTTCTGATATTAATCACTGCACTACTAGCAACCACACCTATGGCTCTGCAGGCTAAAAGCTTGAGAATTCTTTGCCTAAACCTCTCTGCATCTTGACCTCTCTTCGTATTTAATTAACATATTTTAAAAACCTATCTCTGATGAATTATTTGGTTATGTCTCCAGCATGTTGGCATCAAATATTGTTTGATAAATGTTCTGTGAAGTGCCTTGGGAAGTTCCATTATGTTAGAAATGCTATATAAAAGCAAGTTTTTGTTATTAATTACTGTCAACACTGCATTTTATTTCTGTTTTTTCCGTTTATCAGCTGGCCATGCTGTTAATCTGCATGGTTCCTGGCAAGAAACTGAGAAATAAAAATAATTGAGGACCTGCCATTACATGTGGCAACATCTCTACTTTCCTGAGTTTTCCAGGTTTCTCACATCATTTTGCTCTCCTGCTATCTTCCTATAAATATCTGAACCATAATGACAGAGAATGGCAAATAGAAAAATAAAGAACAAAAATGAGAGAAGTGGGATCAAAAGCAGAGATGCGCACATTGAAATTGTTTCCATTTTTTTCATAACAACACAGAAACTTAATGCATATCAAAAATAGAGAAGGTACATACGACATATTTTCAGGATCAACAGCACATTCTCCCACTGCTTTGGTGACATTTACAAGAAGAGCATTATTAGTTCCAGTTAAAAGATTGACCAATGGACCGATTCCACTCGATCTCCGGATAGCACCCCGAATCACCGGATCTCGTGCCAGTTGCCCCAATGCTCCTACAACATTAATAAGGACTTCCTCAGGTTGACCAATGAGTAGACTAATCAGAGTTTCTGCAACTTTCAAATGTTTGAACCTTAAAGAAAAAATAAATTAAAAATTACACATCAGAATATTTTAAAAACCTACAAATATACAGCAATGTTATCTGAAGTACCTACAGTTACATACTTATAATCTATTTCCACAATTGCTAATGGTAATTATGAGTGTTGCCATTTCTAAAATAACTCAGAGGCATGTTCTCATACGTAACTATTATTATGACCATATACAGAATGATTACTAGTCTAAATTATCATTCTACTTGCAATCAAAATGTTTAATCATTGAACCAATCATTGCTGTTCAAGAAATGACAGTATAAAATGCTCAGAAACTGACATAAAATATATTAAAGAAAAGTATTTATTATTAAATGGACAATTTTACAGTCAGAGTGATCCTGAGACAAAAAAAATGTTGATTGGTGGTATTAAACCTTTGTTTGATCCCTCCATTCCTTTATATGTAGTTCTGTCTATTTGGTAACTTGTTTTCTAAGCTAATATTTCAATTACCAATCTAGGTCTTGAGATCGGCCATGGTTGTATCAAATGGCTGAGCAGGTTCAAGATCCTGAATTTGGTACTCCTACTCCTCCTTATATTATACTTTGTTAATTTGATAATGTTTTACCAATAGCTTTCCCAAGGTGACAGTGATGTTTTACAATAAAGCTCTCCAGATCAGAATAAATCTGTTTCAGTTTTTCTCCAAGAAAAGATGAACTTTAAAATTAATTTTTTTTTCACTTTTATTGGGCAAATAGACAATATGAACAATCATTCTTTCAACAACTATTCCCCACTTTGTATCTGTGTTTTATTTCTCATAGCTGAGATATCCTACTCTTTCACTTTTTCCTTAAAGACTGCACCAGTAATTTCTGGAGAACATCTCATGATCTCCTACCATACTATAGAAATTGAAAATAGGAGCAAGAAAAGCCCAAATAGCCCATTGAGCCCACTCTGTTATTCAACATGATCATGACTGATTCTGAATACTCCCAGGCTCTCCCCATACTCCTTGACCCCTTTAGCCTCTGGAAATCTATTTCTATTTCCATTAGAAACTCCAGAAATTGGGTGACTACTGAAATGATATGCCCTCATTATATAAACTTTATCCACAGGGCTGGAGAAGAGTTTGAGTCTATAAATGTGGCTTTTGAGTTGTTATGACACTACTTCTTGAATTCTAACACTGTAATAGCCTGCTTCCCATCAGGATTCTGAAAAAAAGATAAATTGTAGTATTTTTGATCCCCATCCATTAAATTAGATCACATTGGAACATATGAACACGATTAAGTAATTTAGCTCCTCAAACCTGTTCTGCCATTCAATGAGATCAAGGCTGATTTGTGATCTAACTTCATATACTTGCCTTTGGCCCATATTTCTAATACCTTTCCTTAAGAAAATGTTATCTATCTCAGAATTAAAATTAACAACCCATAAACTAATGCTGCAGTACTTTAATAATTAAATGTAGGTTACTGCTAGTAGCTACCTTGTCAGAAATGACCATTAAAACAAACTCGCGATGAATGACCACATCTTCACTGGAATTTCACAAGATAAACATTGTAGTTTCTAATCAATGCTTTTAAGATCTTTGCAAAATCCTAAAACTATATATACTATGCCATATCTGACCATTGTAATTTGCTTCAAATTGAAACCTTATTGCACTAAATATTGCTGATACAGTTTGTCCAAATCAAACAATTATTGCATATAAACACAACATACAGATATATGTACAAAGTCTACTTGTACAAACCTTCATTTGTATGGTTTTGGATATAAGGGTCATCATTTGCAAATGCCCATTTCTGTTGAGGAAGGCAGTATGGAAACTATGCTGTTTCTTACATTGCACAATTGTGGTATGCAGCCCACTGCGATACTAAACCAGAGACCTAACAATATGTGGGGTTAGTCATATTCCAGCTCTTAAAAGACAGTGTGCACGCTTAACTAGAAAGAGAGATTGAACAAAGTTAAAATGCTACTCGACCCTACTACAATCAGAGAGAAGTGTAATTAAGCACCAGGGCAAAGAGAAGGCCCACGGTCGACAGAAGTGCTTGGTGACTTGGTTATGTGGGTAAACAGGAGAGGAAGCTTTAAGAAATGAGAACTTAAGAAATGGAACAAGGAGGAGACCATATGTTTCCCCAAGCCTGATTGTCATTCAGTACAATCATAGCTGATCTTCAACTTCAACTCTACTTCTTTTTTTCATATTATTTGATTCTCTGAGAGACCAAACTCTGTCCATTTCAGCTGTTAATATATCACAATGAGTTACAGAATTCCAAAATCATACCTTTCATTGAGTGAAGAAATATTTCCTCAGCTTAGTCCTAACTGATCATCCCTTGATTCTGAGACATTGCCTCCATGTTCTATATCCCAGGAACCTACCTTTGTTGCATTGCCTCCAATGTAAGTGTACACTTTCTTAAATGTGGAGATCAAAATTAAAACAAAGTATTTCTGATATGGTCATACCAAAACCATGCACTGTTGCAACAACACCCTATGCAGTATTCCTGTGCTTTAATTGCCTTCCAATAAAGGCCAAAATGACACTTGCTATCCTAATTGCTTGCTAAGTCTGCACACTAACATTGTGTTGTTTGAATGAGTCCACTCAAGTCCCTCTTAAAATAAAAATTAGCTTTTGTAATCATGCAGCCAAGGTGAAGTACCTCATAATTCCCCACATTACATTCCATCTTCTACCTTGTTACCTACTGAATTAACCTCACTACAAGCCTTTGCAAATTCTTAATTTGTCACTTTATCTCATCAACAAACTTCAATACATTACTCTCTCTTCATCCTAGCCATTATTTTAGACTATCTCAGGCCCCATTTTCATGGCACTCCAGAAGTCACAAACTGCCAACTTGGAATAGCCGAAATTATATCTAAACTTTGCTTTCTGTATGTTAGACAAGCCTCTATCAATGCAAATATATTACTTCAATTCTTGTATTGACCTTTTGCGTGGAAATGTATATGCACTGCATCCCTCATTCCCCTTTATCTATGCCAGTAGCTGCATCTTCAATTAATTCTTAATACAGTTGTCAAACAAAATTTTGCTTTCAGTGAAACAACATTGACTCTGTCAGGTCATATTATGAATTTCTAAGTGCATTGTTAACATTTCTTTATTAATAGATCCTAACATTTTCTTGATGACAAGATGTGGAGGAGCAGGTGTTGGACTGGAGTAGACAAAAGTTAAAAATTACACAACACCAAGTTATAGTCCAACAGGTTTATTTGGAAGCACTAGCTTTCAGAGTACTGCTTCTTCATCAGGTAGCTGTGGAGCAGGACCATGAGACACAGAATTTATAGCAAAAGATTACAGTGTCATGCAACTGAAATGATATATTGAACAAACCTAGGTTGTTGTTAAGTCGTTCATCTTTTAGAATGGGTTACAGGTTTCGGTTCATTCATCTGCAAACCCAAGAACTTCTTTTAAGTCACATTCTCGAGATAACGTAAGGTTTTAAAAAAAAGTGACATCTCAGCTCAGATAATGCATTTAAGGTGTGAGGTTACCATCTGTCTGCATTGCAAACTTAAGTCAGACTGGTTCTATTTCCAAAGTTGAATTTACAAAATATTACATGGTTTGACTGCTTGCATTGACTGTCTGCAGATTATATTTTGCTCAAAAAATGCACAATGTATCAGCAAATATAATTCTGCAAATACAAATTCACCCCATAGGCTTATTTGTGCATGTGTGTGCATGTGAGAGAGAGTGAAAATGTGCATGTGAGGGTGTGCATGTCAGTGTGAGTTCATCTGAGAGAGTGCGTTTCTGTTTGTGCAAGCTTGGTAAAGTCTGTATGTGAGAGTGATGGGGCATAAGCCTGGGAGAAAGTGTGTGTGTGTGTGTGTGTGTGTGTGTGTGTGTGGGGGGGTGGGGGGGGGGGGTGTATGAGAGAGTGTATGTGAAAGAGAGAGGGTCTGCGTGTCTGTGTGTATCTATGTGTGTGTTTATGTATGTGAGAGAGAGATAAGAGTGTATAGCGTAGTGGGGTCACCTATGGAGTGACATGAATCCAAGATCCCAGTTGAGGTCATCCTCATAGTTACTGAACCTAGCTATCAGCCTCTGCTTGGCCATTTTGCGTTGTTGCCTACCCTGCCTTGGAGGATTGTCTTCCGAATATCTGAGGCCGAATGCTGAAGTATTCCCCGACTGGGAGGGAACACCCCTGTCTGGTGATTGTTCCGCGGTGTCCATTCATCTATTGTTATAGCGACTGCTTAGTCTCAACAACGTACCATGCATTAGTCTTACTTGCCTGTAGCATTTGAGATAGACAACACTGGCCGAGTCATACATGTACCTGCCACGTACATAGTGGGTGGTGTGCCCATGTGTAATATTGGTATCTCTGTGGACACTCTGACATGTCTTGCAATGGTTTCCATGACAGGGTTGTATAGTATTATGGTCAGTGTTGTCCTAAAGGCTGGGCAGTTTGCAGGCAGTCAATCCATGTAATATTTTTAAAATTCCACTTTATAAATAGAACCAGTCTGATTTAAGATTGGGGTACAGACTGATTGTAACCTCACACCTTTAAATGCATTGTCTGAGCTGAGATGTCACCTTTTTAATAAAACTTTAAGTTATCTTGAGAATGTGAGTTAAAGTTTTAGATAAGGTGAATAACAAGATCTTTTCTCTACAGTAGGAGAGGTCAAAACTAGAGGGCATAATTTTAAGGTGAGGAGAAAGATATAAAAGGGTCCTGTAGGCCAATGTTTTCACAAAGAGGCAGTTTGTATATGGAATGAATTGCCAGAGGAAGTGGTAGATACAGATATTGTTGCAAAATTTAAGAGACATTTGGAAAAGCATATGAATATGAAAGGTTTAGAGGGATAAAGACCAAATGTAGGCAAATCATAGAAACGTAGAATCCCGACAGAGTGGAAAAAGGCCATTTGACCCAGATGTTATAGACTAAGCCAGACCTCTCAAAACATTCTTAAGCAGGCAGCTTAGACCATAATTTTGCAATTTGTTTCAGTAATTGTATGGGGATAATTACCCGGATTAAGTTAATTTTACTGATTCTCCTTAGGTTCTGTTATCTGAACTATTGATTTTCTTAAATGAATACTCACAAAACTGACAGCACAGACTTCCTCAGAGTCATTGAGTCATAGATTTGCACAGCATGGAAACAGATCTTTCATTACAATTCGTTCATTTTAACCAACTATCCTTAATTAGTCCGGTCCCATTTGACAACATTTAGCCCATATCCCTCTAAATCCTTCCCATTCAAGTACCCTTCCAAGTGCCTTTTGGATGTTGTAATTGTACCATATCCACTACTTTCTCTGGTAGCTCACCCTTTGTGTGAAAAAGTTGTCCCTTTGTCCCTTTTAAATCTTTTCTCTTTCACCTTAAACCTGTGCTCACTAGTTTTGAACTCCTACCTCAGGGAAAAGACTTTGTCTATTCACTCTACTCAGGCCTCTCATGATTATATAAACCTCTATAAGGTCACTCCTCAGCCTCCAGTGGTCAAGGGAAAATAGCTCCAGCCTACTCAGCCTCTCCCCATAGCTCAAAACCTCCAACCTGACAACATCCTTGTAAATCTTTTCTAAACCCTTTCAAGTCTTACAACATCTTTCCAATAGCAGAGAGACCAGAAATAAACATACTATTCCAAAGGTGAACTAACCAATGCCCTATACTGCCACAACACGACATCCCACCTCCAATACCTAATGCACTGTCCAATAAAGGCACACATAACAAATGCCTACTTCACTACCTTGCTACCTGCGACTTCACTTTCAAGGAACTATGAATCTGCACACCCAGGTTGCTTTGTTCAGCCTATTCTCCAGGATCCTACCATTAAGTCCAGCTCTGATTTGCCAGACCAAAATGCAACTCACATTTATCAAATTAAACTCCATCTGCCACTCCTCAACCCGATGCCTGATCTGATTGTCCTGTTGTACTCTGAGATAACTTTCATTGCTGTCCACTACATCACCAATTTTGGTGTCATCTGCAAAATTATTAACCATACCTCTTGTATCCACATCCAAATTATTTATATAAATGACAAAAAAAAGGACCCAGCACCAATCCCTGCGACACACCAATGGTCACAGGCCTTCAGTCTGAAAAGCATCCCTCTACCACCACCCTCTGTCTCTTACCTTCAAGCCAATTTTGTATTCAAATAGATAGATCTCCCTTGATTCTATGTGATCTAACTTTGCTAAGTCTACCATGTGGAACCTTGTGGAATGCCTTGCTGAAGTCCAAATAGACAACATTCATGGTTCTGCCTTCATCAATCTTCTCTGACACTTGTTCATAAATCTCAATCAAGTTAGTGAGACACAATTTCCTACACACAAAGCCATGCCCCCAGTCCATGGGCAGGACAGGCAGCATCTCCAAACTAATATCATAGCATATGCTCACTCAGCTTCCAATGAAGTGCAAATTTTTACCCAAACACTCCTGGTCTGGAAGCTGCAAAAATCCAAACTTTCCTACTGGGGCAATAAGGAGAAAGTGAGGACTGCAGATGCTGGAGATCAGAGCTGAAAATGTGTTGCTGGAAAAGCGCAGCAGGTTAGGCAGCATCCAAGGAGCAGGAGAATCGACGTTTCGGGCATGATCATGCACGAAACGTCAATTCTCCTGCTCCTTGGATGCTGCCTGACCTACTGGGTTAATAAATTCCCTTAATTGCTCTGAAATTCACTTTTCTAGGAGAGAAACTATCTTATTGATGGAATTTTAGAGAGTTCTGAGCAATGTGGGATATGGCATCATTTGTGGCAGAATCATATACAAAGATTGCCGAGGTCAATCTAATGACAGTAGCGTCTCACCCCATCTTTTCTGCTTTTCACAAGTTTTTCATTGCCAATTAAAGGGAATTACAGCTCATTGAATGCTCTGTTGTTGGCCTAACTCACCTCATTAATGTTCAACAGTTTATCTTATCAAACTCACCAAACAGGCTTGACTAGAGAAAATTTGACATGGAAAAGAGTGGGTACTTGGTAAATTTAGTTTTCTGCTTTCTCTGAAGGACCTCTACATACCAGACACCAACATCTCAGGTGTGATTGATGGGCACTGGCCACATACACTCACATCTACAGTCATTAGAATCTGACATGCATCAGCCTCTAAGAACCCTCATAGTGATTCTCTGATCCACTTACAGGACACTTCTGCACAGAAATTTTTCTCAGGGTCTTGCCCCCAGTTCATGGACTGGCTGTATCTCCAGGTTGTTCGCTGCTGTCATAACAATTACTCATTTTGAACCCACCTGGATGCTCACTGTGTCCCTGCCTTGCATTGTCTGTAGCTCTTTGCCCTCTCAGCCAGAGCTATCAGGCAATATTTTTGTTCTGTCTTGTCTTAAATGCAGACACAACCTCAAGAAGTTTGTTAACGTTATCAGCAGGCCTCAGTTAAGTCCAGGATGATAGCCTTTGCTTAGGGGTTCCTGCCAGAAAGTGAGAACTGCAGATGATGGAGATTAGTTAAAAAGTGTGGCACTGGAAAAGCACAGCAGGTCAGGCAGCATCTGAGGAGAAGGAGAATCGACGTTTCGGGCATAAGCCCTTTATCAGGAATGTAGGGGGAAGGAAGGTGGACAGGTAGGACAGTTCAAGAGGGCGGTGCCGAGTTCAACAGTTGGATCTGGGATGAGGTGGGGAAGGGACATAAGGAAACTGGTGAAATTGACACATAGTGTCAACATTGATTTCACCAATTCCTACTTATCCGGTTCATCCTCCCCTCAGACTTATCACCATCACCCCCACCTATATCTACCTATCGCTTTCCTGCTACCTTCCCCTCACCCACACCCCCATCCTCCTATTTATCTCTCAGCTCCCTTTCCCCTCCCCCGACTCCATGCCATTCCTGATGAAAGGCTTATGGCTGAAAAATCAACTCTCCTGCTCCTCAGATGCTGCCTAATCTGCTATGCTTTTCCAGCACCACACTTTCTGACTCTGGGGTTCCTAGTGTAGTATATCAAAGTTAGCCTCTGATATCAGTCCGGTGGCTTGAAACCAGTCAGTGAGCCATTCAGTGTAGTCAAAGTCAGGAAAGGTGAGGAGCTAAATATCAACAGCCTGTCTTGAGTCTTTCTGCTCCATTGAGGATTGTATACCTCCTGGAATGAGAGAGGTAGATATTAGGGAGATGAAAGTGGGTGCACTAGGTGTCACTTTTGGTGCAGATGGACAAGTGTCCAGAGTGGGTGGTTAGGCAATGCTGAGGACATGTAGGGTTAGTGATGTCGGGGTTGGGATGGGTGACAGTGAGCATGGAAAATACAAAGCATTAGTAAGCATGGCAGAGTATGAATGTTGGGAAATGCATAGAATAGTAGAGATAGAGTGAGTGTATTAGAAAGAATATGGTGAAACTTACACTGGTGGAATGGAAAACATCATTAAACTTCTTCCAACAGTGCACTGCATTCCTTCAGATGGCTCAAACTACTTTATTCTGGGTGGCAACTTGGGCCGACTAGCATGATCTGGTTTTGTGGTATCCACCCAGGGAAAAAAGAAGTCCTGTTTCTACATCACCCTGAGCAGTAGGACCTCCAGGTCTCTGCCCACAAAGTGGGGCTCTGATTTCCCCTGTTTTCCATGTCTGGCCAAATGTAAGAAACCATGCAGGGCAGCTCTGGACTGACAGTACTTATCCAGTGTACAACAGGCTTTTAAAGATGGCACAGATGCAAGGGATGGAGTTTTAGGATATCCGCTGAATAGTATATCGATCTGGGAATGGTGAATGATATGGCAGCACTGGAATTGATATGATAGATGCCATAGCAGTGTGGTAGATAGTTAATGAGGTGAGTTTGGTAAGATATAGTGAAAATACTTCCAAAAACCTCAATGCAACTCAGACATAGCCAAAAACTATAAATATCTTATTCCATTAACACTCCAGAAGGTTCCGCTTCTCTGTCACATACTCAATTAGGTCAATGTTCCTGAAGGATTGTCTGACCTAGTTTGCTTTTAAAAATATATTTTTCACAAAAGTAAACAACACTATTT
Source organism: Hemiscyllium ocellatum (assembly GCF_020745735.1). Classification (NCBI taxonomy): domain Eukaryota; kingdom Metazoa; phylum Chordata; class Chondrichthyes; order Orectolobiformes; family Hemiscylliidae; genus Hemiscyllium; species Hemiscyllium ocellatum. The sequence goes on from NC_083405.1 coordinate 99,700,214, forward strand.
TGAAATCCAAACTTTAAACATTCCAATTCACACACTTTTCATCAGGCTAATCTTAATCTGTTTATTAAATTACAGATGGATTTTTGTTGCTGAGTTTTGTTTTTCAAAGGAATATCTTTTTCTTGACCATTCTGAAATATTTCTACAGGTGCTTCTCACTGTTTACTGGCATGCATTTTAGTGTACTTATATAAAGAAACTTAGCAGGCTCACCCTCATTACTATGTCATTGACTTGGTTTAAGTTTAGAGTTTTGTTTGTGATTGATGTATGTTGCTTTGAAATTTAGTATACAATTTAATTGCATAATGATCACTATTTCGGAGATGGTCTTTTCACAGGATTATAGAATTCCTACAGTTGGAAACAGGTCATTTGGACCAACAAATCCACACAGACCCATTCCCCTACCCTATTACTCTACATTTCCCCTGACTAATGCACCTAACCTACACATCCCTAAACACTATGGGCAATTTAGCGTGGCAAATTCACTTAACCTACACATCTTTGGTCTGTGGAAGGAAACCAGCTTACTCGAAGGAAACCCAATAGACACAGAGAGAATGTGCAAACTTTGCATAGACAGTCACCCTAGGCTGGAATCTAACCCAGGTCTCTGGTGCTATGAGGCAGCAGTGTTAACCACTGAGCCACTGTGGTATGAGGTTATTAACTAATCCTGCCATATTGTGCAATTATTCACAATAATAATCATACACAATAATAATGCTTCTATTTCTTATTATTTCATAGGATTTAGACATCTCTCACTAGACAAGCAGTTATTGTCCACCTTAACTTGTCCTTGAGAAGGTGGTGGTTAGCTGCCTTTTTGATCCATTTAATGTAGAAAGGGAGTTCTAGGATTTTAATACAGTGTCAGAAGGATCATTGAGATTTTCCAAGTCACGATAGTGAGTGGCTGGGAAAGGAACTGGCAGATGATGGTGTTCCTTTTATCTTCTGTCCTCGTCTTTCTAGTTGGTCGTGGTCATAGTTTGGACTTTACTGAAAACTCATGCTAATGCTTCCATGAATTGAAAACCCGTTTCCTACAAACCTTTTGAACCAGGAATTTAGACCAAGCAAGATTTGTCATTGCATCATACCAAATATGCCTCATTGACTACCCACCTTGCTCCTATGGCATCCCTCATGTTTGATTTCATCTCCATCTTATCATGCAGCATTCCCATAATGTCTCATCACTCAGCAGATATACACTGCAAGAGTAAAATTCCTGTGCACATGCAAAGGCTGCTGTGCATCGGTATTCAAAAGCTGCCCAGTTTAGTCAAAGGCATTTTTTAGAGGGTGTCTGAGAAGGGGAAAATGGCACCACAATTTTCCGACAGGGACGTGTGGGTCCTGATTGAAGGGGAGTTGCAAAGGACAGGAATGCTTTTCCTGGGTGACTAGCAGAGTAGGCAGTGGCACCAGACCAGCTAGCCTCTTCCAATATCACTGCCCTAATCACTGCTATCCAGTCAGCAGTGCCAGAAGGCTAATGGCTCTCTCCACTCTGCCAGAGTAAGTATGAAATATACAGAAAAAAAATGTACTGAGACCATTTTGGTGGCATGAGTGACAATGCACTGTACATTATTTAGTACATTTCTATAAATTCTACTTTTTGACCTTACATCTGGTTGTCTGTTTCTCTACGTTGACCCAAATTTATGTATGTCTTCATAATGCATAACTTCATGTCCATTCAGGATGTACCACGGATTGACTTCTGTGTTGAGAGTCTGCTGCAGCTTGTGGAAGTATGCAGAACAAGGCGTACACATGGCAATGTGTCCTGGTGATATCACTGCCTCTTGTCCTAAAACAGGGGTTCTTTCCCTGGCTTAAGTGATTATATGTGTTGTGATTGAGTTGGACAGTGATGGGGCAAAGCATTAGAATGAGAGACCTCACAGGTCTGACTCCAATATAGTGCATGAGTCAGTATATACCCTCACAATAGTGCGCAAATTGAGTAACTTATGCTACCCATTCAGAGTGTGGTCATATCCATTTTCTTTCTCATTGCACACTTTCAATTTTCACAATAGAAGGTGACAGTGAGTGCTCCTCAGCCACTGTTTACAGCTCTGATCTCTATGTGTTAATGAACCCCAAACATCCCTTCCAAATAGCCCTCCATCTAAACCCCATAGGCTTTGCACCTCCCCAGGTCCTGATGCAATCTGTCTGCAGATTTTTCCTGTACCTGCTCAACTTCCCACCCAGACCCTGGCAATCCCCATTGAAGGAATGGTGTATCTGAACATGGACAAACTCCACTTCCTGCAAGATCTCCTGAGCATCCATACTTGAGTCTATTCTGAGATTGCAGTGCTGTTGCCCCCTTCACGAATATCATCCCCCTTTCCCCACAGCCTGAAGCAATCTGACTTAGAAATAGTTCACAAATCTCCTTCTATCAGCAGCAACCCCTTTATCCCAATCCACTTTCCCCAAAGTTTCTGTGCACAGACCCAATAAATTGAGTGTGGCAACACTGAAGCGGAAAGCTCCAGATGAGAATATCCTGACCCCAACCTCTGCCTGCAAATCTTCCAGAAAACATATTAGACCAACCCCTCAGACTGTCAGCAACAAAGTAGAGAACCAGGCATGACTCACTCTCTGAACTGCAGAGGCATGCAGTCCTGGCCAAGAATTGCCCAAATTGATGTCTGACCATTGCCAATCCACCTGAATTGTCTTAGGAAGGGAATCATGCAAGAATTGGAGTTTATCCATGTTCCAAGTTATCCTGGTGCTTTGGGAAGCAACCTTTGACTTACTGTGCCAATATCCCATCATTGACAGGTACCTTCATGGACTTCAGTGAGGACTACTCCACTAAGACATGGGCTCAAATCCCACCATAGTAGATGATGAAATTTAAATTCAATTTTATAAAATCTGGCATTTTGAAAAAAAGCTAGTCCAGCGACAACCATTATTGATTGCCCAAAAAACACATCTGGTTCACTAATATCCTTTAGGGAAGGAAATCTGCTGTCCTTACCTGGTGTGGCCTAAACGTGAGTTCAGATCCATCATAAGACCATAAGACCATAAGACATAGGAGTGGAAGTAAGGCCATTCGGCCCATCGAGTCCACTCCGCCATTCAATCATGGCTGATGGGCATTTCAACTCCACTAACCCGCTTTCTCCCCGTAGCCCTTAATTCCTTGAGGCATCAAGATTCTATCAATCTCTGCCTTGAAGACATTTAGCATCCCGGCCTCCACTACACTCTGCGGCAATGAATTCCATAGGCCCACCACTCTCTGGCTGAAGAAATGACTCCACATTTCTGTTATGAATTGATCCCCTCTAATTTTAAGGCTGTGTCCACGGGTCCTAGTCTCCTCGCCTAACGGAAAAAATTTCCTAGCGTCCACCCTTTCCAAGCCATCATAATGTAGTTGACTCTTAACTGACCTCTGAAATAGCCAGCCAGCTAGTTCAAGAGCAATAAGGGATGGGCAAGAAATGATATTCTACATCCCTTGAACAAATAAAAATAATACAAACCCTTTCACTTCCCTAACATTAAGTTTCATGCAACATGGTGCAATGGTCAGTTTGCATATACTTGAAATAATTGTCCTTATTCATGTAGGTACCAAACACTGTGTACCTGTCAGTAAGAGTCAAAGGCTGAGCTTCTCTTATTATTGCATGCAGGACCTTCATACCTTTCTTGTTTACAAAATCAAGCTCTTATCCCAGATCACTGATCAATTTCTCTGTCTCACTGTCTGTAACATATGATAAACTGAGTATGGCTATATCAGGCTGTTGCCTGATTTGTTTGTGGGACAGTTCTCTCAATTCTTGCACAAGTTCCCACATATTAGTAAGGAGGATTCACCAGTGTTGACAAAGTTTGGTGAGTTGTTGTTTCTGGTCTCTTAGTTGAAGCTAGATGGTTCATCTATTTAATTCCTGTTTGGGACAATTGAGTGGCCAGACTAGGTAAGGGCAGCAGAGTTTTTATGCCATTTGACAATAGTTTTATGGTCTGGATACAGAGAATAGATTTTCATTGAAGATCTATCTGAGGAGCTGTGAACGATTCATACCATTATGTAATGATCAGTGACCATCACCACTTATGACTTTATGGTGGAAGGAAGGATATTGATAATGGAACTGAAAATTTGGTTAAGCTTAGAACACTAGACTGAGAAAGTTAGGGGGAAATTGACTGGATAGCTAGCTAGTATTAAAGAGTAAACTCAACAGTGCAGGTTTAATTCCCTTCTGGCTGACATTACCATGAAGCTCCTGCCTTCTCAATCTTGCACTTTGCCTGAGGTGTAGTAGCCGCAGTTAAACTCCTATCAGCCATCTCTCTAATGAGGGAGCAGCCAAAGGCCTGCTAGGGTTATGATGATCTTACCTTAAATTTGAACTAAATTAAGGGGTTCTTGGGGTGCAGTGGTAGTGTCCATATTTCTGCACCAGAAGGACCAAGTTCAAGTCCCATCTGCTCCAGAAGTGTGCAATAAATCTTTGAACAGTGTGAATAGGAAAATATCTACACTGAGGAACGTTTGCAATCATATTCTGCTACTGTGATGACTAACCTCCAATAACCATATCTATTGTCCTTTGTCACAGATATAAATCCAACGAGTGAAGAACTACCCTTGATTCTCAACTATTTCAGTTTGACTACAATACCTTGATGCCGTATTTGGCAAACTTCTGTGCTGATTTCAATGGCAATCACTCTCACCTCACCTCAAGATTTCAGCTATTTTGTCCAGGGTGGAAATGAAGTCAGGAGCTGAATGGGTCTAGTGGATCCTAAAAAGTGTCAGTGAATAGCTTATGGCTGAGCAAGTGATTCTTGATTGCACTGTCAATGACTCCTTCCATCATTTTGCTGATGATCACATTCTTAAGTAGTTGCCACAAGACAGAGATGGACTTTCGCATAGCAAAGGTCATATGCGAATTATAAGATTGACCATGCCAATGGTGGCATTCTAGAAAGCTGTGCAGAATAGATGAATCTGGGATAATGGAGTTTCAGATTATGTAGATGCCTCATGATTGAACATAGTTTATCCAAGATTGTTTTGTCAAGAAGGGGAAAAATATGGTGAATGTGGTACACCCAATTTATTATTTTAAATTTATCAATTGGCAATGGTAACAGTTCCCTCCCCAAGCTGCTTTGTCCTCAAACATTATGCTTTATGTCTTCTCCATTATCCAATATCCCTTTAAGGCTATCTTTGATTCATATCGACATGGAGCTCAGATCTGCACACAGCAGACATGTTAACAGCATTTGCCTTTGAGGACAGACTCACAGAATCCCGAGTGTGGAAGCAGGCCATCCGGAACATTGATTGTTCATCAACCCTCCGAACAGCAGCCCACCCAGACCCATCCTATCTTTATAACCTTACATTTCCCATAGGCAATCGACCTAACTTAGATCAGAGTGATGCTGGAAAAGCACAGCAGATCAGGCAGCATCCAAGGAGCAGGAAAATCAATGTTTTGGGCAAAAGCCCTTCAACAGGACTAGAGACAGGAAGCCTCCAGGGTAGAGAGATCTCCACCCTAGAGGCTTCATGCCTCTATTCCTGTTGAAGGGCTTTTGCCCAAAACATTGATTTTCCTGCTCCTTGGATGCTGCCTGATCTGCTGTGCTTTTCCAGCATCACTCTGATCTAAACTCTGGTTTCCAGCATCTGCAGTCCTCACTTTTGCCTAATGCATCTAACTTGCACATCTTTTGACTGTGGGAAGAAACCAGAGCATTCAGAGGAAATCCATACAGACACACAGTTTCCCGAGGGTGGAATTGAATCTGGGTCTCTGATGCTGTGAGGCAGCAATGCTCACCACTGAGCCACCATGGTTACAAAGTTGGTATATTCCTTGGAATTTTTTTGCTACAGAGATGCATGTTATTAGGAATTAGGATAAGATAGAATTGGGCGCAGGAATGACCCTAATGGCAAATTTTTGTTTAATTTGTTGGATGTGGGGTTGCTTTGTGCTAAGGTGCTTGAGACAACGTTTAAGTAAACCTCATTGTTGAGGGTTTGGAGTCACACTAGTGACTGGCTTTTACAACAATGGTTTCATGGTCATCATTAGGCTGTTATCAAGTTTAAATCCTATCATCTGCCATTCAAATTTCACCCACTGTGTTGGGATTGAACGCAAGGATTTGAACATTACCTGGGTGTCTTGATTACTAGATCAGCAAAAATCCACTATGCCATTGCCTTCTACTTGCAGTTGCATTTCCTACATAATTCCAGGGGCTTCTGGACAGAGAATTCTGAATATTTCTAACCTAAATGAATAAGTTTCTCCTTATCTTGGTCCTAAATTATTGACATCTTAATGTGAACTGATGAGTCCTTGTTCTAAACAGGGCAACAAGCATTTCACCCTGTCAAGCTCTTAGTTAAGTCACCTTTTAACCTTCTAAATTATAGGACCATTGTACCGAATCACTCCTCATAAGACAGTCTTCTCATCCTTGGAATCAACCTAGTGAACATTTGTTGTACTTCCTCTTAGACAAGTATATCATTTCTTTAGTAAAAGTTCAAAATTATGCATTGTACTCAGGTATGTGGTTTCATGGTCACCAAAGCCCTTTATATTTAGCAAATCATCCTTATTCTTACCCTCCAATTCCTTTACAACAAGTCATATATTTAGATATTATGACTCAGGAGGCCATTCAGCCCATTGAATCCATGACACCTCTTTAACAGCAATCCTATCTGTTCTACTCACCCATCCTAATGCTTCTTTCTCTCAAGTATCCACCCAATTTCCTTTGAAATCAGTAATCATCTCTCTGTCCACCATCCTTGTAGGCAGTACATTCTTAGTGTTAGCACTCATTGTATGAAAATGTTCTTCCTCACATCCTCTATGTATTATGGGATAGCTTTACTTTGTCTTCCTTACCCAGGCCTGCCATAATCTTGTCCACCTTTAACAAATCCCCTCAATTTCATTTGAGCAAAAGTGAACAACCCTACCTTTCTCAACCTGCTAAAATCCTGCAACCCTGGAAGCATACTTGAATTCACTCAAGGACCCTCTTATCCTTTTTAAATGTGGTAACCAGATCAATGCAATATTTTGGTTTGGCGAACCAGAGAAATAATAAAGTTCAGAAAAACTTACTGGGCTTGAACACAATGCCTCTATTTATGGATCCCAAGATCCAATTTGGTTTGCTAGCTACTCTCTTAATAGTAGCTGCCTATCCACGCATATGAATTCCCAAGCTCCCTTTGCTCTTGCATACTCTGTAGAACTTTGTCAAAGAGTATATATTGCCTCTTCTTTCTGCCAAAATGCATCACCTCACACTTCCCTTTATTAAATTCCATATGTCACTTGTCTGCCCATTCTGGCAGCTATAGCTATACTATAAAGGTTAACATATTTTGCATGCCTAATTGTTCGCTATGCCTGCACGTTAACTTTCTGCAATTCATCACATGGGCATTCCAATCTCTTTAAATAGCAATATTTAGCAATTCAAAAAAAATCTTTTAAAGTAAGTCTACTTTTCCATTCGTACTACACAATCTCTTCTGACTTAATGTCACACTATCCCACATTATACTTTCTTGATCAAACTCTTAACCAGTTGGCATCATTTTGCAGTTTCTATGCATCCTCCTCACAGCTTATTTTCAATCATAGACTTCCATTGTTAGCAAACTTGCCTCCCTCCCCACCCTGCCAGGGCCTGGTGGATCCTCATAATCCCATGCCAACTCACAGCCCTTTCATGTATATTCACTCAGAATATACTCTGTAGAGAACCTATGAACCTTTTCATAACAATAGCACATGCACAATGGCTTAAACAACCCATGCATAATTTTTTAAAAGAGAATTACTACAACCATACAAAAGTACCATGAATCAGACCTTAAAGTATCAATAACAACATTACACCACTTTGTCTTATGAAAATAGATATTGTGCTATTTACCAAAGAGATCGCAGAAGGAAATCACTTATGACAACACCATAAAGCTGTCAATGAAGCAATGTTTTTACTTCTTTCCAACTGTGTCAATAAAGTTAATCCTTTTATGGGAGTCTAGGTTCTCAGCCCGTGGCTTGGTTAATAGACAGAAAATCGTAGAATCCCTACAGAGTGGCCCAACAAATCCATACCGACCGTCTGAAAAGTATTCCATTCAGAACCAATTCCCCCACTCTAATAATCTACATTTCTCCCCGATTAAAGCACCTAACCTACACATCTCTGAACACTATGGTGTAATTTAGCACGGTCAATTCACCTAACCTACACATCTCTGACACTATGGGGTAATTTAGCATAGCCAATTCACCTAACCTGCACATCGTTGGACAGTGGGAGGAATCCGGAACATGCTGAGGAAACCCACACAGACAGAGAATGTGCAAACTCCACGCCGAGGCTGCAAGCAAACCAGGGTCCCTGGCACAGTGAGGCAGCAGTGCTAAGCATTGAGCCACCATGCCTTAAGGGTCAAGCAATGATGTGGAATTCTAGGAGATTAGGCTACCAAACCAAAAATGACCTGTTTGTTCCTCCTATGTAGTCTTCATTAGTTAAACAATCTTCAATCCATCTTCAATATTTTACATATAGTCTCATGAACTCCACCTTACATGGCAACCCTCATCCTTATTTAATATTTCCAAAAACTCAAATACAATACAATTACTGTCTCTTCTTATCTGCTAGCCAGTTACACCCTCAGAAAAATCAACAAATTGTTCCACCATAATGTCCCTTTCATAAAATCATGCCAAATACATCTATTAATAGTGGCCCAGATTATACAGTCAGTTGCAAAGGAATAATGCATGCTCACAATTAATCAATTACATGCAAAACCCATTTAGGGCAAATCAGATCAGCAAAGATGAGGAAGAGATAGTGGGAGGGTGAAGGTGCAAACAATCCATTCCTCCTGTTGTGATATCGATATCCAGTTTTAAGCTACCAGATCTGGTTTAAATCTATTCCAGTTACTTCAATGGTAATGCCATAAAACATGATAGAGGATCAGGTTGTATGTTTGCTCGCTGAGCTGGTAAATTTGTTCTCAGATGTTTCATCACCAACATCATCAGTGAGCTTCCAATGAAGCACTGGTGTTCTGTCCCACTTGCTATTTGTGCATCTTGGTCTGTTGTAGTGGGTAGTATTACTTTCCTTTCTTTTTCTGAAAGGTTCGTAAATGGGGTCCAAATTGAAGTGTTTGTTAATGGAGTTTGAATGCCAGGCTAGTAGGAATTATCGTGCATGTCCTTGTTTGGCCTATTCCAGACTGGATGCATTGTCCCAGTCAAACTGGTATTCCTCTTTGTCTGTGTACATGGATACTAGTGATAGTTGGTCATGTCTTTTAGTAGCTATTTAGTGCTCATGTACCCTGATGGCTAGTTTCCTACCTGTCTGTCCAATGTAATGTTTGTTGCAGCCCTTGCAGGGTATTTTGTATATGATGTTCATTCTGCTGGTTGTTGGTAAGGGATCCTTTAAATTCATCAGGAGCTGTTTCAATATGGTGATCGGTTTGTGGGCTACCATGATGCCTAGGGGCCAGGGTAGTCTGGTCATCATCTCTGAGATGTCTTGGCAGGGTGACTACAGTCTTTGCACGTATTGTCTTCTTGTTTAGGTCTGTTGTGTAGGAATCGGTGGACTGCGCTTATCAGGTACTTGTTGTCCCTGAATATATTGTATTGGTGTTTTTCCACGGCTTCTTGTAGTTCCTGGGTACTGCAGTGTGTGGTGGCTCATTTAAATAATGGCGTGATGCAGCTCCATTTATGGGTGTTGGAGCGAGTACTCCTGTGGTTGAGTATTTGGTCAGTGTTTGTGGCTTTCCTGTAAATGCTGATCTGCAGGTCTCCATTGGGTTTTCATTCCACTGTGACACCTAGGAAGGGGATTCTACTATTATTCTCTTCCTCTTGGTGAGCTTTATACCAGTAAGGATGCCGCTTATCTGTTTGTCAGTTTTTTCTAATTTGTTGCATTTCGTGATGACAAATAGCGACTCATAGCTTGGGCTGGATTGTGGAAGGGCTGTTTGTTCTAACCTCTGCCTAACTGCTTCTGCTGTAAATCCTAATATTGGCGATCTCATAGGTGTCCTATTGATTTGCTTGCAGATTTTGTCATTGACGGTGAAGTGGGTTGTGAGACTCAAGTCTAATAGTTTGTGGCATTCAAACCAGAATTCCATTAATAAACGTATCGTTTGGACCCCATGTACCAACCTGTCAGAAAAAGAATGAGAAGTGATACCATGCAACACAACAGACTAAGACACATAAATAGCAAGCAGGACAGAACACCAGTGCTTCATCGGATGCTCACTGATGATGTTACCTACCATGGTATCAAAACGTCTGAGAACAAATCTACCAGCTCAATGAGCAAACTTACAAGCTGATCCACAACCTGAGCTACAAATTCAAAATGATGGAGGATGTCCTCAATATAAAAACTTATTCTTTACAAGAATTATGTGCTGCTCACTCCTACCAATACTGTCAAACCAGTTATGAGGCAGATTGAGATTGAGATAAGGAGAAATTTCTTCACTCAAAGCATGGTGAACCTTTGGAAGTTTCTACCACAGAAGGCTGTGAAAGTTCAATCATTGAATATGTTCAACACTGATTGGAAATAATGGTAAAAACTTATTTAAAAGGTGGAGCAGGCTTAATCTAAATTTACATATGATACTAAGTTAGGGAGAACAGTGAATTGAAGAAGATGCTAAGTAACATCAGAGAGACATTCACAAGTTGGCCAAATGGACAGACACCTGCCGGATGAATTCTAATGCAGTGAAATATGAGGTAGTGCAATTTGGTAGAAGAAACAAGGAGAAAGAATACAGGCATAATAATACAACTTTGAGGGGAGTACAGGAGGAGAGAGACCTCAGAGTTCACGTGCATGACTCTCTGAAAGTGGCCTGGTAAGCTGAAATATTTTTTGCAAAGGCTTATAGGATCTTTGTATTTATAAATAGAGGCATAATATATAAAAGCAAGGAGATGATAATACACAATCGTCAGTCAGACCTTATTTAAGGAAGGATGTTAAATCCCTGGAGAGAGTGCAAAGGAAATTTACTAGAAAAGTAGCAGGAATGGGGAATTTTATATACAGGAAAGATTAGAGAAATTGGGCCTATCTTCCTTGAAGCAGAGAAAATTAAGAGGTGACCTTACTGACATATATTAAAACTTATGAGCAATTTTGCCAGGGTAAAGAAGAATATTCTGTCCCCACTCATTGATAATAACTTGGGGTCACAACTTCAAGATTGTCATGAAGAGAGCTATGAGTGAGATGAGGAGAAACTTCTTTACTCAGAGAGTTGTTAGGATTTTGAATGTTCTGGCTGGGAGAGTAGTGGAGGCAGACTCCATATGATGTTGCAGAAGAGGGCTGGATATATGTTTGAAAGTGATAAATTTAGAAGGCTATTGGAGGGAGAATAGGACTAGCTGAGTAACTCTCTTGGGAACTGGTAAAGACATAATGGGTTGAATGGTCTCCTTATGTACTTTAAAATTCTATGATTCTGTAATTTATCAGTAGCAGTTTGATACAACCAAACAGCTTGCTAGGTTATTTCAGAGAACAGTTAAGAAGTATATAGACCAAATCAAATATGGTAACCTCATCTTCTCAAAAATAAATAAAGTTAATCAGGCAGGACTTTATTTAACAAAACTATGCTGACTGTCATTGATTATTTCTTGCCAATCTAAATGCCAACTAATTTTTCCAATAATTTCCCACCACTGAGGTTAGGCCGACTGGTGGCTTTTTCTTTGGTAGTCTTTTTTCTAGTGTGCCAGTGTAGTCAAACATGGCCTGGTTTAGCTGAGAAGTCCAAATCTGGCATGGCAGTCTCTTGCAGTTGAAGACAATGGGATGGGATGGTTTAGGATTTGGTAGGTCTGTTTTCTTTTGATACTTGCCAACTGCAATTTACCCATTTGATGATGTTAAAAGCATGTTATCATAGCTGAGGTAAATGAGCCAAAAATATTTTCCAGTTGACTTACTTATACCTTAATCAGAATTGATGGCTATAGAGTGACCACCTGGTATTTGGCAAGAAATGTTAACTCTATAAAGGTAGAACTATCTAAATGACTTGCAGGTGCCATAACTTCGAAGTCACTACTAATTCAAGAAACATATATATTAATTACTCAGGAAGGTAAATAAATCTTGGCTGAGGTAGAATATAATTTAAATGAAATATCATTGTTCTGCAATCCTGCTCAATATCAGCACTTAAAATGTACATTTTACATTTTAACTAGATTTGAATACGGCAAGAAAACCTGTTTACTTTTCCAGTGGAAAATTAGTAAGACTACTTCATGGAATTTTAACTTTCTGAACAACTATATTTAAATGAGGTATTTTAAAGAAAGTAATCAGTTGTTCCATGTGATGATGGATAATCAATGAAAGGGTAACTACTTGATGGTGCATTGCATAAATAGTTAAATCCAGAACATTGTCACAGAAACCAGATGATTTAAGGGAATGATGAAAGGAAACTTCAGCTACAACCAAAATTATACAAGTAATACAGTAATCTGAATATAGCAAAATGAAATTTAAGATAGTGTTGCTGAATTATGATGCTTATTTTGTACCACATCACAGAAGTAGGTTATTCAGCGCAATGAATGTGACCCACCAGTCTGGATCATGGCTGATCAACTCATCAATGCCATATTCCCCCAATACTTCTCTATCCCTTAAAGTCACTCATTTCCAGAGATCGATCAAATTCTATTTTGAACCTGCTCAATGATTCAACTTCCACACCCACCAAGGTGGGAATGCCAAAGATTCATCACCTTATGAGCAAAAACAATGCTCCTTATTTCAATCTTAAATGCTTGCCTCTTCTCCCGAGATTATGTGCTCCATTTTAGAAATATCAACCGGGGAACATACAGTCATAGAGTCACAGAGATGAACAGCATGGAAACAGACCCTTCGGTCCAACTCGTCCATGTTGACCAGATATCCCAATCCAATCTAGTCCCACCTGCCAGCACCCGGCCCATGTCCCTCCAAACCCTTCCTATTCATATACCCATTTAAATGCCTTTTAAATGTTGCAATTGTACTAGCGTCCACCACTTCCTCTGGCAGCTCATTCCATACACGTACCACCTCTGTGTGAAAAAGTTGGCCCTTAGGTCCCTTTTATATCTTTCCCCCTCTCACCCTAAACCTATGCCCTCTAGTCTGGACTCACCAACACCAGGGAGAAGATTTTGTCTATTTATCCTATCCATGCCCCTCAACCTCCGACGCTCCAGGGAAAACAACCCTAGCCTGTTCAGCCTCTCCCTATAGCTCAAAACCTCCAACCCTGGCAACATCCTTGTAAATCTTTTCTGAACCCTTTCAGGTTTCACAACATCTTTCCGATAGGAAGGAGACCAGAACTGCATGCAATATTCCAACAGTGGCCTCACCAATGTCCTATTTAGCCGCAACATGACCTCCCAACTCCTGTACTCAATATTCTGACCAATAAAAGAAAGCATACCAAACGTCTTCTTCACTTTCAAGGAGCTATGAACCTGCACTCCAAGATCTCTTTGTTCAGCCACATTCCCTAGGACCTTACTATTAAGTGTATAAGTCCTGCTAAGATTTGCTTTCCCAAAATGCTGCACCTACCATTTATCAGAATTAAACTCCATCTGCCACTTCTCATCCCAGTGGCCCATCTGTTTAAGATCCTGTTGTAATCTGAGGTAACCTTCTTTGCTGTCCACTACACCTCCAATTTTGGTGTCATCTAAAAACCTACATCTTAGCTATATCTATCCTGTCATGTCTTGGAATAATTTTGTGTCTTTCATCAAGATCACCTGGCCACATTTAAAACTCTAGAGAGTACAGACCCAACTTCACAATGTTGCCACACAAGAAAATCCTAAAATCTCAGTGATTCACCTGGTGAACCTTTCTTGCACTCCTTAGATAATAAGTATATCAGTCCTTCGATAAAGATATGATAATACTACGTGAGGTCTCACCGAGGTCCATATAACTGCAGCAGAGACATCGTTAATTCTGTATTTAAGTCACTTCAAAATGAATGCTGACATATGGTTTGCCTTACTCATTAATTGCTGTTCTAGCATAATGACTTTTAGTTATTCATAAACAAGGACACATGGATCCTTGTAGACCCCCACACTTCATCATTTAAGAAATATTCTGCTTTTCATTTTTTCTACTGAAGTGAATAATTTTACAGTTATTCACATTATACAGCAAACTTTGTTTGGACCTGCTTCTTATGAATCACCATGCTTGATAAACTGGCAAAAATTATATACCTCAAATACTGGAAGTTTACTGTATCATTGTGATATTTGTGAAGTCCAATTAGTCAGTTGAGGGTGCGAGTGAGAAGGCTGTTTGTCTGCAAATTTTATTTAAGGCAATGTTGCATTATTACTTCAGCACTTCATGCTGTAAATAAAAGACAACAATGATATGTGAGCCCCCTGCATTATGTTTCTATTACATAGTGTTTGTTTTTATATTGATTATGTAGACGCCTTGATCAACTGGAATGTTTGATCAACCAACACTCGCCTGGTCTCATGGATGCCATTTAATAAAAACGTTTGCAGTATTCCATCTACCATGTTTTAGCCCTTGCATTTTGTCTGTCCAAGTTCTCTTGAAACTTCCTTGGACTCTGCTAATTTCCTAAGTTCCTACCCAATTTGGAGTCATCAAACAATTTGGAAATCATCCTCACATTACAATTCATCCTCACAACCAAATCATTTACATAAATTGTGATCAGCACTGACACTTCTGGTATCCGACTGGTAACATACTGCCATCCTGAGAATGATCAGTTCAATTCTACTCTTTACTTTCTATCTATTAATCAATTCTCAGTAGTGGGAGACTTCACCCAAACCCATGCTCTCTAATTTTATTTACTCACCTTCTAAGTGGAATCTTGTCAAAAACATTCTGAAAATCCAAATGTACTACCATCCAACATTCTCCTTATCTATACTACAAGTGATATCCTCAAAAAAGTACAACAAAATTTATCAAAACATGATTCCTCTTTCATAAATTCATGTTGATGGTGTCCAATTTTGACATTCTCTTCTAGTTAGTTATGACATCCGTTCTAATAATTAGAATATATTCCCTACTAATGAAATCAAACTATTGATCTCAACTCCTCCTGTTCCTTCCTTATTAAATAACCAGATTATATTTGCTACTCTCCAGTCAGCAGGAACCTTTGAGAATCAATAGAAAAACTTTGTTAATAATATAACAACTGTTATCGAGGTGATTATAAAACACATAAAACATAAAAGATTTGAATAAAAATACTGTTATTGTGAATAAGACAGTTTTACAAGCTTTTAAACTCAGAAGTTTGCTCTTCAACTGAGCTAAAGATCACTGAATAAGTTGAGAAGGAAGACAATTTCCAAAACCCCTATCTCAATTATTACTGCATTTATAATGAAGTATGCCTTTGCAACTACTAATCTAATCATACTTTAATCATACCCCATCAAGGTGAGCAGTATAGTGCTTTAAGGGTCATAGAGTCATAGAGTATTGAAGCAGACCCTTTGCTCCAACTCATCCACATTGACTGGATATCCAAAAGTAATTTAGTCCCATTTGTCAACATTTGGCTCATATCCCTCTAAACCCTTCTTTTTCGGATTCTCATCCAGATTCCATTTAAATGTTGCAATTGTACCAACCTCCACCACTTTCTCTGGCAGCTCAATCCATACACACACAATCCTCTATGTAAAAATATTGCCCCTTTGATCCCTTTCAAATTTTTTCACCTCTCACCCTAAACCTATGCCCTCTAGTTTTGGACTCTGTTACCCTAGGGAAAAGACCTTGCCTATTCACCCTTATGTTCCTCATGATTTTATAAACCTCTATAAGGTCACCCCTCAGCCTCCAATGCTTCAGAGAAAATAACTCCAACCTATTCAGCCTCTCCCTAAAGCTCAAACCCTCCAAACCTGGCAACATCCTTATGAATCTTTTCACAACATCCTTCCCATAGCAAGGAGACCAGAACTGAACACACTATTTCAAAACTGGCCTAACCAATGTCCGGTACAGCCACAGCATGACCTCCTAACTGCTATATTTAGTGCTTTGACCAAAAAAGGAAAGCATATAAAAAACCTTTTTGTCTATCCTATCTACCTGCGAGTCCACTTTCAAGGAACTATGAACCTGTACTCCAAGGTCTCATTGTTCAGCAACACTCCCCAGGACCTTAATGTTCAGTGTATAAGTCCTGCCCTGATTTGCCTTTCCAGAACGCAGCAACTCACACTTCTCTAAATTAAACTTCATCTGCCACTCCTCATCCCATTGGCCAATCTGATCCTGTTGTACATTGTGGTAACCTTCTTTACTGTCCACTACACCTCCAATTTTGATGTTATCTACAAACTTCCTAACAACACCTCATTTGTTCACATCCAAATCATTTATAATAAATGACGAAAAGCAGTGGATCCAACAGTGATCCTTGTGGCACACTACCGGTCACAGGCCTCCAGTCTGAAAAGCAACTCTCCACCACCATCCTCTGTCTTCTACCTACAAGCCTGTTTTATAGACAATAAACAATAGATAATAGGTATAGGAGTAAGTCATTCAGCCCTTCGAGCCAGCACCACCATTCATTATGATCATGGTTGCTCATCCATAATCAGTACTCTATTCCTGCCTTACCTGCATAATCCTTGATTCCACTACCTTTAAGAGCTCTATCTATCTCTTCCTTGAAAGTATCCAGAGACTTGGCCTCCACTGCCTTCTGCGGCAGAGCATTCCATATATCCACCCCTCTATGAGTGAAGAAGTTTCTCCTCAACTCTGTTCTAAATGGCCTACCCCTTATTTTTAAACTGTGTCCTCTGGTTCTGTATCCTAATGGCTAGTTCTCCCTGTATTCCATGTGATCTAATCTCGCTAACTAGTCTACCATGAGGAATCTTGTTGAACACCTTACTGAAATCCATATAGAACACATCTACCGCGCTCTCGTCATCATTCCTCTTCATTATTTAAGTTTCATCATTCTCAGTTCACAGTTTGTCTGTCTGTATAGCAATGAATCCCCAAAACTTTTAGCAATTTAACTCCTCTAGTTCCTAGTTAATTGTGAACGAAGTTTTGAAACAAGATTTGTTTCAAAATAAAGACAAAATAGTTGTCTTTAATAGAAATCTGAATTGCATGAACATGCTTGGTCCAAATATCATATGCTATTGAATATACTTGATCTTTACTTGTCTTCTGCAACTCCAGATGGGACCAATTTGTAACAAGCTGAAATTCTTTCAAGTCTGCACTTATATGTTCATCAAACAGCAATTCTAAAAATGCTCCATAGCTGTCCCTGTCATACATTATAATCAAGAAAACAACAAGAAATCAAATAACATAACTCTAAATGTGATTGTGTTATCACAAAAATATATTTCCTTAATGGTTGATTGTTACTTTTAATTTTTCATAGCCTTATCTTTATATCCAGTTGAATGTACAAGCTTTTCAACACAGGATTAGTATTGTGCTCTTGGTCTCACATTACATGAGAAAATAAATATGTAATTAGATGTATAGGACAGCCTTTACTAAAGTTAAAGAAATGATAAAAATCTACTGATGGGACAGTGCAATCACAACTTGACAAGTTTACATAAGCAGTTTCCATCATAAATCCATAAACAATTATACAGGGATATTTGGAGATTTCCACCATACCCTGCTTACGTTAAAAGTTGTAATTAACAGTACAAAGAAGTATTAAACCAGACACAGCGTAAGATGAAATTAAGACTATTCCGAATTTATTATAAGTCAAGCTGAAAATACAATGGTTTGGCTATCGATAATTACAATACCATAGACAGCATAATGATGATAGCGTGTGGTTTCTAGCTTGGTTATTCTGGATGAGAATTCCTTTCAGTTCCATAGATGGCTTCCCTCATGAAAGGCTAGACAGATGCTGTGTTAGTATATATATGTTATACCAATTAAATAAAAGTTACAAGGAGCACACAGGCCAGTTTTATTTTGTAATTTCCACTCCTGTCTCTTCTCTAGGTGTGATTTTAAAAACTAAAGACAGTTTCAAAAAGGCTGTCAACTGAAAAACAGCCCTGAACAATGAAAAAGGTTGAGAGCTGAAACTTGCGTTTTTTGGCTAAGTGTCAATTTCTTAAATTTTCAAGAAAGCTTTCTGTCTGTGATGTGAGCAGGTTTTCTTTTATTGTCATCTCCAACCAAACCCTATACTATTCCTTATAATTGATGCTAACGCAGTTCTCCCACTCGCCATAACGAGAAGTTCTTTACATTGCAGCTGTGCCATATTTAAAAGACTGCTGCACATTCCAATGAGTATTAGAATTCCCAAATTGCCATGCATGGAGACTGAATTTCCACAATTTCAAGTCGAACAACTTGAAATTGGTGCCATGATTAGCTGAAAGGGATCTGGAGGTTTGGGTGGATGCGGTGGTGCTGGTAAGGGCTGTCCGCTTTGCTCCTGACTGGCAGTTGAGGCCATAACACAAGACACTGCCAACCTGGTCTGAGGTTGCGAAGTGGGTCAGAGAGGTCTCCACTGTTTGAAGGAATGTACAGCAGTGCAGGAATAAAGTCAATAATGTCTCTGCTTCACCAACGTAAGTGCCATTATCTGTTCCTTGCTTCATTATACTCACTCCATCTCTGCTACTGCACCTACCTCCCGCTCAAGCTGTACCACTCTGACCATTGTAACACCTTCCCTCACTCCTCATCTTTTCAAAACCCCCCCATTACTTTTATTCCTGCATGGCCTTTGTGCTCCTACCCACACACTTGGGACACTTCACCCAACTTTAACCAGCGTGCACCACTAAACTACAAAAAGCTGCAGCACCCACTGTCATCACACTCACTCTTTGTTTCTTTACAGGAGAAAACAGCCTACAATAGGGCCAAATAAACCAGGACAGATGTCCAACATTTGCCTTCTCATCTTCTATGAGCAGATGATCTTGGTTCCTCAGAAGAAGACAACAATAGTCCTAGAAATGCTGAGACATCCACTCCCCACCAACTGAGCAAGTACCATTCTCTATTCAAAAGCAACTCTCAAATTAAGCCCACTGTCAATGTCATTCATCCCACAAAACATAAACCTTGACCTTATTTTGTGTTTTGCATGTGCCAGTGGAATGTCCACAGTATCATTGGTCAAGGGGACACCACACAAGAAACACTAATCAGCTCTTCTGAAGAAAAGAGTTCAGAGGTCTCAGGGGAAGCCCAAGCAAGTCTGCCTCTGCAATCTGCACCAACTCATAAATACCAGCTCAGTGAGAACATTTGTTAAAGTCAGAAGCATCAGCTGGTGAACACATCACAGTGACATCTGCATGGCTGCCCTCCCCTCCCCCCCCCCCCACCCCGCTCAGAAGCACTCAGATCATGGTGTACAGTGGACTGCCAGAGACGAGGTACCTGCTCTGTCCCTGGTGGTGTTGGCAATAGGGACTTCATGACATACTCAAAGAGACACACGAGCACCTGGCAGGTATTTGGGAGACAATGGCCCTCATACTGCATAGAATGCTATAGCAATGCTATAGGGATGCTGCTGCCTGAAGCATGTGGTCATGGCCATGGACAAGATGCCAGCTTCCATGGAAAGCCAAATCCAGCAGTCTCAGAGTCTACTGGATATGTGAACTGAACAGGTCCATTGCTGTGGCCACTGGTCCTTAATCAAAGGCAAGGTAGCAAGGTAACAGGGAACTTTGACCTTGTTCTATGCGCTCCTTCCTCACAAGGAAGCAGGATGATGATAGTAGGTTCCCAGCTGCAGGAAGAACAACACAGAGGAACACATAAGTTTCCTCTTAGGACACTCCAGAGGGAACAGTGCCTTCCACCTTCATCCTGCTTGCCATCCACAGGTCTATGGGACTTTAAACTTAGAGGGTGCACTTGCCTCTGGCAAGGACATATCGCATGTGTAAACCTTCTAAAAACAAACACCCCCCTGGGAACCTGACAAAATCTCCAAGGCCAATGGTTTCCAGTGGAATGCGGGTTTCCTCCATCCCAGCTGTGAAACCTGGGACTGCACTGAGGAGTAGTGGGAGGGAAAGAGAAACGAAAAACAGCATAGGTGACATTGTTCTATATATTAATGCTAACAAATATATGCATGGTTCTACATAATTTGCTTGCTTGAGTCATTGTGTAGGCCCTACTGTTACTATCATACAATAAGGCCAGCCATCTTGTTCCATACATGATATACCACATACTAATATCTGACTTGACAAGCTGAACTATTTGTAGTTGGAAGTGACACCAGTAAAGAAGCATCACATCTATGTGGACATACATGTTTTGCATCACAAGCCTCAGTGAGGAAAAGCATTGATCTTGCATGAAATGGTCAGCAATATTTGTAAAACAGAGATGGAATTCACACAGTAAGCTAATGAATAAGGGATTAGGGCAGGAGGGATCCTTGAGATGCAGTTGGCTGTGTGTCCCTGTGTACAAACCGTCCCTAGAGCGCTAATTGCTGGTATGCCCCGAAGCGTAGTTTTAAAGTGAAGAGTCCTGCAAATATATCAACCATAAGGGTTCTGAGAGAATGGCAGTTGTCAGATACCAACTTCCATGGACATGAAGCTTGTACAGACATGAAGTGTATCCTGAGATACTGTTGCCAGGTGTCAAAGATGGAGGTCTGGAGGAATAAATGGTGAGCTAAAGTTGCTAGGTACTTGCTCTGATTTTCTAGCTGAGAAATTCTCAGTCTTGGTTATTCATGATGGGTAGCAAGATAGGAGGACAAGTAATAATAAGGTAAGTTTTGCAGTTAATAACAAGCAATAATCCCCCTTAATAGACATCGCCCTGCTGTCTAGCAAGAATCTTGTCTTGAGGCCCAGAACTCTGTTGAAAAATGCAACTAGTTGCTCCTGACATTGAGACAGTTCTTACTGGACATCTTGTATAGAATCATAGAATCACACAGTACAGAAGAGGCCCTTCTGAAGAAGGGTCATTGGACTCAAAATGTTAATTCTGCTTTCTTTACACAAATGCTGCTAGATCTGCTAAACTTTTGCAGCAATTTCTGTTTTTGGTTTTAATTTCCAATATTTGCAGTGCTTTGCTTTATTTCCTTCGGCCCATCAAATCTGTACCGCCAAAATTATCGCAGAGTTTTTGCCATGACCCTGTAAGATTTCGTCTAGTACTTACCCTGAAAGTGCAGAGGGGCCTCAACTAATCTTATGATACCAACATTCTGAAATCTAGGAACTTTCGCACATTTCCTGCAAAGAAATTGTAACCTGTCTTGGATACATATTCTCCCACAGATTACAGGGGTATTCTATTTCCTCCCCCTCACCATTCAACGATTTTTAAAATTCCTTTCCCTGTCATTCCTCCTCAGTTTTCTTGTCCACCTAGTCAGTTCACTTTGGCATCCTTCTCCTTCTGAATTTATTCATCCCCATGTTCACAATGATATAAATTCTGCTCTTATCTCAGTTGATTTTCATTTCCTCTTTCTCCCTGTAAAGCCCCTATGAACATCAATTCTAGTTCACACTGACAAGAAGGTACCCAATCTTGCAATGTGATTCAACAGAATTTCAATATTGTACAGATAGTAGAAAGTGTACATGAACTGAGAGATCTTATGGTAAAGTATCAGTTGCATTGAACCTTCTGGAAGATTGCTTTACCATGAGATCTAACAGGTTTCTTGCCATATAATACCAATCTGCAAGAGTTCCTCAGCATAGTGTTCTAGGATTCAGCTTCATCAATGATATTCATTCTATGATAAGGTCAAAAGTTGGCAACATATAATTGCCAGTGAACAAAGTTCAGCAGGATTCATAAATGCTCATATGCTGAAGCAGACTATGGCCGCCTGCCAAAGATTTTCTGGACATGTAGGTTAATATATGGAAGTAACATTTGTGTCATAATAATGCCAGGTAACTGTCACCTCCAACAAAATTTTGCTTCACCCTTGAACCTATGCTGGAATTGCTTCGGAAACCAATGTATAGTTCATCTTTCTCCAGTACTAATGGAGCATTGTCTATCCATTTCTCACTGGTGGAGTAGTTCAAAGAAGAGAAAATTCATCCAGCTTCTGGTAACAATTTCACCATTTCAATTCACCATTTTTTTTTCACTATCACTGAATCAAAATCCTGTAACTCTCTTCTTAGCAGTACTATGGGTTATCTATACTGCATGAAATGCATCAGTGCAAGAACCTGGTTTACAACCACCTTTCCAAAGGCAATTACGGATGAGTAACAAATACTGGTCTGTCCAGCAATAGTTCCATCCATGAAAAATTAAAAATACTTCAAGAAATATTTAAAGGCCTTAGAAAAAGAACAAAGGAGATTTACAAGGATGTTACAAGGAATGAGGGACAAATTTAAAAACTCTCTTTATAATTTAAGTCCATTGACCTTGGAACAGAGAAGATTAAGGAGTTACAAAATGGAACATTTTCAAAATGATGAGAGATTTTGTTAGAGGATATGGAAAAAATTACAGTTTGTGATGATTGGGTCAGTAATTGAAGGCCACAGATTAAAATAATTGGCAGAACGACTGGAGGTGCAATGAGGAAAAATGTTCTCACTCATTTATTTTGAAAGTTCTACCTCAGAAAGTGAAGGAAGTCACAAAGTCAAAGATATGTATGGTTTTGGTCCAACTCCAGCATTTGGACCGCATCCTTCTAAACCCTTCCTATGCATATACCCATCCAAATGCCTTTTAAATGTTGTAATTGTACCAGCCTCCACTATTTCCTCTGGCAGCTCATTCCACACATGCATCGCCCTCTGAGTGAAAATGTTGCCTTTAGGTCTGTTTTAAATCTTTCCCCTCTCACTTAAACGTATGCCCTCTAGATTTGGACTGGCATAACCAGGAGAAAAGACCTTGGCTCTACAACCTATCCATGCCTCCAAGATTTTATAAACATCTATAAGGTCATCCCTCAGCATTCTGATACTCAAGGGAAAATAGCCCCAGCCCACTCAGTCTTTCCCTATAGTTCAAATCCTCCATCCCTGGCAATGTCCTTGTAACTCTTTTCTGAACGCTTTCAACTTTAACAACATCTTTCCTAAAGCAGGGTGTTACGAATTTGGAAGAATGTTTGTTCACTTTAAGACAGAAAGTGTTTTCTGAATTTTAAAGTAAATTTAAAGTACAGCTACAGCTGGCAGAACAGAACAGCTAAGAAACAGGCTGTTCCGAAACAGATACATGCAGCAAATGGCTGTTAAATAGATACCTGAGTTTTGGTTGCTGTTTTGACAACAATTCAAATTTAATCAATTGACTTAAATTATGCCCAGGATACTAAAATCCTCTTAAGTTTGAATTTATTGTTTTGACAACATCGGGCCAATGAGAGGGAACAATGTTGGGGGTATAAAAAAAGCACAGGCATTTTGAAAATTGGTGAGAGCAACTGCCACCGAACAGCAGAGCAACTACCATAGAGTCAGAGAACTAACTGCCCATCTAACATCTTGCTCTCAAAGAGAGACGAGGTCACTCTCTATCAAAAGGTACCTTTTCCTGCAAAAATACTCGCAGTAAAAAAGAAGAAGAGCCAGGGAGATCAGCAAATGAACGACTGAAGACAGCGGAGAAGAGAGAGTGTGTGTAGAATTGAGATTAAGTTAATGTAATTTTTAATAATTGTGTTATTGGAGCAGCATTTTTATAGAGTTGGGGTTTGATAGTAATTACTTAAGAAAAAGAGTATTCAGTTTGTTAATAATTTTGCATAGTATTCACTATTAATTAGGAAAATAATTTGTTATTTTTCTTTAAAGGTGGAAATTAGGAGTTCTTTTTCACTCACTCACACTTTTAACAGATTACGAGGCGAGGCGAGCTTTTCTGGAAACTTGGTTTTAATTAACAGAGGGGTTTAACCTCCATGTCTAAACAAAAGGAAAACCAGAAATTGAATGCACTATTCCAAAAGTGGACTAACCAATGTTCTGTACAGCCACAACATGACCTCCCAACTCTTATGCTCAATACATTGACCAATAAAGGCAAGCATACTAACCAGAATTTTTTACTATCCTGTATACCTCTGACTCCACTTTCAAGGAACTAATAACCTGCACTCCAAGGTCTCTTTGATCGGCAACACTCCCCAGGACTTTACCATTAAGTGTATAAGTCCTGCCCTGATTTGACTTTCTATCTCACAGTTATCTAAGTTAAACTCCATCTGACAGTCCTCAGCCCACTGGACCATCTGTTCAAGGTCTCATTGTATTCTGAGCTAACCTTCTTGGCTGTCCACTACACTCCCAACTTCAGTGTAATCTGCAAGCTTACTAGCCATACCTCTGATATTCACAACCAAATCATTTATAAAAATCACAAAAACCAGTGGGCCCAGCTTTGATCCTTGTGGCACATCACTGGTCACAGGCCTCCAGTCCAAAAAGCAACCCCCACCACTAGCCTCTGTCTCCTACCTTCAAGCCAGTTATATATCCAAATAGCTAGCTCTCCCTGTATTCCAAGTGATCTAACCTTGATTCTATGGGTAATATTAACAATAAGTTGGATGGATGACAAAATTAGAGGGTTATGGGAGAAAAAAGCATGATTGTAAGAATGAGCATGTTTGTTCTTTCAAATCATCACCATATCTACAACAGATCAAATGGATTCCATCCATTTATGCATTTGGTCTTCTAAAGTTGCATCAGCATTTGACAGAGAATATAGCAAGGCTGTCATTATAGCAATTTAAAGTCATCAGTCTTTGTAGTTGTTCACTGGATACCTCCTCAACTGCACCAACTGCGACCTACCAAGTCACCGAGGCAAGTTTATCGTAGGTACATCCAGGATGCAATAGTTTACAAAAAGTCCCTCACTGCTATAAATTCCAGAATCCACTGGGTTAGATGCATATCAAGAGTCCCAACATGAACATCTGCAGCACTCCAGCAGCTTTGCTGAGGCCACTAGTGGAACATAGTAAAACCGTGGTCTAAGAAATTTCTTAGGTTAGCTATTACAGAATTAGTTTGTGGCCAGGGTCAACAGTGTGAAACTGTAAGAAATGTTGGTTTGGGGATTCAGAAGATAGCACTGGTAATCCCTCAACCTTGCACTTGTGCAACAGGTTTAATGTTTTTTCAGATTGTGTGGATCGGAGCAATGACTGGAGGGAGGATGAGCAAACTGACTGCACTACTGAGGTGCAGGGATCATTCAAATGGCAATAAAAAGGAATGTACTTGAAGCATGGGACAATATAGTCAGCGGATGAAGACTATTCTTTTCAGTTGAGGGCACAAGTCTCAAAGAATGTGTTATTTAACTGGTACCAGATTTAAAGACATCTCTTCAATTCTGGAAGAACACAGCAAGCCAGGCAATATCAGGAGGTAGAGAAGTCCAATAGTCATGGAAAGGCCAAATGAGGTCAAAGAGACAGAATAGTTGCAGGGTAAGATTGCATTGTTGGAAGGTTAAATGGTACCACAGTCAGATAGTTGACTACTTTCTTTGACCAATTTGAAGTAAATGTACATTAAATGTACATTAAGTGTTCACTAATAAAAACTCAACTTAAGTAAACCAGTTCAATCGACATAAAAAGAAGTTGAAATAGAGGGACATCTGAAATGCTACTATATTAAAAATAGCATTCTGTTAAGGAAGTGGAAATCTCAGACATGATGCACAGTGGAGTATTTATTATGAGCCATATTATTGAGATATCTATTGTCCATCAACAGCCAAATTGAGGTGATGGCTGCGTTACAGAATAAATACATCATGACAACTGCCAGGCACTCCCCCACTCACCTACTGTACTCCATGCTACTTTCTCCCCACCGCCACCCTCCTCTAGCTTATCTCTCCATGCTTCAGGCTCTCTGCCTTTATTCCTGATGAAGGGCTTTTGCCTGAAACGTCGATTTTGCTGCTCCTCGGATGCTGCCTGAACTGCTGTGCTCTTCCAGCACCACTAATCCAAAATCTGGTTTCCAGCATCTGCAGTCATTGTTTTTACCTTGGGAGAGAATACTTCCATTTGACCACATTTTTTGTCAATAAACTTGGAGCATTTCATGAAGGTACTTCTCGAGTACTTTGGGGTGCATATTGTAGGCTGTCAACCTCTCTGGATCATATATGAGCATGAAGATCACTGATACCCCATAAGCAATGAAATTAATAACAGCCTGAGATTCTGGCCCTCAAATATTCTATTCCTCTGCAATTCAAAAGTTGACTTGATACATTTGAGATGACAAAAATATGGAAAATTGGATTTTTCACTAAATACCTAGAAACTAAGCTTGCTTTCCAACCAGCTCCTACAGCAAAAATCTCCCTCCGTTGATTAATATCAACATAAAAATACTTCACATTTTCCACGGGAGGTTTCTCTTGACAAAGATAGAAATGGATAAAGCCTACTGAGAATATGTGAAGCAAAGAATGTAGAAAGTAGTGCTATGTTAGCTGAAAACTCTCCTGACACACCATTAATATAGTTCATAAATACTGATTCAGTCATGGGTAAATGTCTCTCTAAATACTGCTTCAGTGACTCCAAAAGACTAACCATTCTAGGTTTGATTGTCTGGTTAGGTAAGCAATCTTCTGTTAAATTGAAATCCTAATTGTATCATGAGACTCTACCTTACATGTAGTCAAGAGGCCCATGTCTGACGTAAGTGGGCTCTTCAGTCAATTAAAATAATTTCACGATTAAATGAGGACCAGAGGTAATGCTATACAAATAGAAGGATAAACACTCCACAGTGATTTTTACTGATGACTTACCCAGCATTGCCATGGGACAGAGTTAAGTTACCTTTCACAGTATATGTCCTCTCAACAGGGAAAACTTTTAACATTTTCATTAACATATCCTTATTGGCCAATAAAAAGGCATTATTTTACTCAGCATACTATTCTTGCATTAGTAATGTAAAAGAATATTTGTCTTTTTTGCTATTGCAAAAATAAATAATAAATTAAATAAAGGGCGACCCCCCGGTTTCTGCAGTTTCGATTACCCACGGTTTACAGAGGCCCGGACATATTATAGGGATCATTCCAGAACCAGGGACCAGAAGGCTGCTGGAAAGGTACATTTCCCATTTAAATGAATGGGTTCGCACCTACTCACGGTTTTGGGCTTCTGCGATATGTATTGGAATGTATCTCCCTCAGATATGGGGGGACTAACTGTACAGGTATCCAATAAAGGCAAAGGTTAATGTAATTTCTCTCCTCGCTATATTTCTCAGTGTTATTTGAGGTATATAACATGCAAAGTGTTGTAACTGATAATTCTAAAGTAAATGTATTTATCTGTTTGAAACAGATTCATTCTGGAATTGAAGCTCCTCATACATTTTTAATCAATACCTTTCTACATTCTCCATGCTGATGGCACATTTCCAGACAGCTCCCGTGGCTGCTGCTAATAATTGCTTGTTATCGGACTTGCTGACAAGCTTGACTAGTGGTCCCAATCCAAAATGAGTTCTTACAAGATTACGTGTTTCCTCATCCTCCGCACACTATGAATGGAAAGCACAAAATTGTATGAAGAATACAAAATCAAACAGAACTATGTCCAAAACTCATTCAATACCTCGTGCAATTTCTCTGTTAAAACATAAGTAAAATTATTTTTTTGCCTCAGTAAGGATTTATGAAGAAGAAGAATACGAGCACTTCAGTGGGGACAAGGTGCAATTCATTTTTTATTTGCTCATGGGATGTGGGTTTCACTGGTTAGTCCAGCATTTATTGCCCATCCTGAAAAAAAGTATTGCGGAGAATGTTTTTAAAAATGTTTGGCAATTGAAGTTACTTTGTTCTCTATTTTTAGTGCAATGATTAACATATTGCATCAAATTCCTCCAAGCACTATTTTAATGAAGCCATTAATTTGTTCATCCTAAAATTAAATAGTGGAATTTCAATTCCCATGAATTAATTTTTTTATTTCACACAAGTCTCAAACAGGAAATAATTTCATGCTCAGAAAATATTCAAATTACAGACTGAATTATATGAGGCACCGAATTCCCCACAACAGTGCTCCAGGCTAAAAATTCAAGGAGGAACTGTCTGAGCGGAGTATTTTAATAGTCAATTGGCTGTTAATAGTTTGGAAGTGGGATTTTCATCCTTCAGGAACAGAAAGTCCTGCCTCAGAGAGCTGCTGGCCAATCAAATGCTGGCAACACTCCAGTACTTGAGGACAGAGGCATATGGTAATTTTGGAGGATTTTAAAGTCAAAATCCATAGCTCCCTGGAAGTGGCAACACAAGTGGATAAATGGTAAAGACAACGTATGGCATGCTAGCCCTCATCAGTCAAGCATTGAGTTTAAAAGTTAGCAAGTCACGTTGCAACTGCATAAAACTTTAGTTAGGCCACATCTGGAGTACTGTGTGCCATTATGGTTGCTGCACAATAGAAAGGATGTCAAAGAATCAGAGATCCATTGCATGGAATCAGGCCCCTCAGTCCAACTTACCTACGCCACCCAATTTTCACAATTAAATTATTCCCATTTGCCTCCATACCTATTCCACCCATGTCTAAATTTTTCTTAAAATACAAAATTGTACTCACTTTCACCACTACATCTGGCAGAAACTCACCATCTTGTGTAAAAAAATTGTCCTTCTGGATCTTTTGTATTTTTTCTCTCTCACCTTAAACTTATGCCCTGTAGTTTTAGACTCCCTTACTATAGGAAAAGCTGTTGGCTATCTACCTTATCTATGCCTCTCATGATTTTACAGGACTCGATAAGGTTACCTCTCAACCTCTACACTGCAGGGAAAAAAGTCCCAGCCTATCCAACCCTTCCTTATAACTCAAATCTTCCAGACCAGGTATTGACATTAAGTGTTTTGAAAGTCTTTATTTTCAGTTTGAATCAGAAGATTTTGAATGTCAACAATATTGCATTGAGGCTCCATGCCAAGCAAGTCCAATGCAAGGACATCTGGAAGAGCAGAACTGTGTAT
The DNA here is from genome assembly GCF_020745735.1 of Hemiscyllium ocellatum. Classification (NCBI taxonomy): domain Eukaryota; kingdom Metazoa; phylum Chordata; class Chondrichthyes; order Orectolobiformes; family Hemiscylliidae; genus Hemiscyllium; species Hemiscyllium ocellatum. Next base: position 99,729,470 of record NC_083405.1, read on the forward strand.
TAGGAGCACTACACTTGGTAATGGCCAGTGAGGGAGGGAGCTGCTTTAAATTTTAAATGAATTTCCCTGTATTTGCCCCCTGCACAGATGTCCCAATGCCACTTCTATTCTGTGCCTATTGTCCCTAGTGTTTGGGAAATAACAGCTAGCCACTTTCAAAATCAGCTTTATATAAATAAAGTTTGAAATATTATTGGGAAAATATATTGTAACAGTCAGAAAACTAAAGAGAAGACTTGTATCTGTACCTTGAAAATGGCACGAGCACAATGCATCTGAAGCTCCTCACTTTCACTGCTCAGATTTCTTACCAGATTCTTCACCATATTTTCTGTACGAATGGCCAACCTGTAACTTGGCTGAGAAATCAATGAAGAAACATTTATTAATGAGATCTACACAATATTAAATCCAATCTTTATATATGGAATTTAGAAGACCTCGGAGCTTTTTTACTGTTTCTGAAGTGTCGAGAACAATTGAAATATATAAGCAGTGTGAAATGTTATGAGAATTTGGCAAGTGATTAAATCATTCCTTCTCTGAAGTACTTTTATGCATGACAAGTGTTCATGAAAAATTAGAAAAAAATGGAAACTCAAGCTCATTAGTCAGGAGGTAATGGATCCATAATATGGAACTTGGAGAACAAAATTATTCCAATATGTAGATAACAGCAAGATATGGAAATTTCAAGCCATTAGTGTCTGGGTGAATACAATCAGTAGGGCTATACAGAGGGCTTTAAACTAATAATTACACAGAAGACTGAGGGTTTGTAGGAGGAAATATGTAGGCTTACAAAGCAAAATAATATGGTGGCACTGTACAGCAACTATTTTGATAATGATACCAAACATTGGATAAGAAGGGTTAAAGTGTACAAGTATAGAAAAAGCAGCAACTAGGGTTAAAGGTGGAGGTGAGAGGGGGGTGGGGGTGTAATGTGGGGATGATGGCAATAAGGTAAACTTAGTAGTGCTTTATTTAATTGCACGTGGTGTTCAGAACAAAGTAAATGAATTAATGGTACCAATAGAGCTCAATGGGTAAGATCTTACAGTCATTACAGTAACATGGTTACAAGCAGATCAAAGCTGGGAACTAAGTATTCAGAGTATTGAGAGGCCAGCCAAGAAGGAAAAGGTCATGAGGTAGCCTTGGTAGTGCAGGATGGAATAAGTATGATAGCAAGGAATATGATCAGATGATGTAGGATCCATATAGGCAGAGGGAAGAAGTAACAAATACAAGAAGACACTGGTGCGAGTAGCCGAGAGGACTGGCAACAACAGGGCAGAAAATTAATTAGGACAAAATTAAGACATTAAAAAGGGCAGAACAATCACGATGGTGACATTAATCTTCACGTAGATTGAGAAAAACCAAACTGGAAAAGATAACCATGAAGAAGAATTCAACAAGTTTATTTGGGACAGACTCCTAGAATAATATGTAGTGAATCTAATCAGGGATCAGATAACTTAGATCTGGTTATGTGTAATAAGGTAGCTTTAATAAACAACTTCAAAGTTCCCCTCTGGTAAAGTAACTATAACAGAGTAGAATTTAGCATTCAGTTTAAGAGTAAGAAATTTGGGTTAGAAACATCTGTGTTAAACTTAAATAAGGGTAATTACATAGGGCTGAGGGGAGAGTTAGCTGGAATGGACTGGGAAAATGATTTTGCAGAAAATACGGTTGCAGAACAACAGCAGATGTTTCAGAAAATAGTTCATGATTCACAGCAAAGATATATCCCAATGAGGAAGAGGATTCAAGAAAGGGGATAAGCCAACCATGATTAACCAAGGACAGTATCAAATTAAAACATATAATGTGTCAAAGATAGGTGATAAGCCCGAAGACTGTGAAAGCTTTAAAAGCCAACAAAAGATAATCAAACAAGGAAGAAAACAGACTGGGAGCAATTATCAAGTAATATAATACACAAAAGTAAAGAGTTTGTTGAAATAAATGAAAAGGAAGACAGAATCCAAAGTGAACACAGGCCGCGGAAATAATAGGAAACCAAGAAATGGCTGAGAATTTGAATATGTACTTTATTTCATTCTTCATGGTAGAGAACACTAATAGCACACTAAAATACTAAATAATCAAGGTCAGGGGTAGAAATAAACATAATTACCACAACAAGAAAAAAAATTTAGGAAATTAATGAGGCTAAAGACTAGTACACTTCCAAGTCTGATGGGATGCATCCTAGGATTTTAAAGAAAGTAGCAACTGAGAAAGTGAATACACTGGTAGTAATCCTCCCAGGATGCTTAGATTTTGAGGAGTAGAAAACTGCCAATGAAACATTCATGCTCAAGAGGGAGGGAGACTATAAATTAGTAAAAAAGGACATTTAGCTTAACATGTAACATTCGGAAAATGTTGAATCTGTTATAAAGGATGCAATAGTAGATCATTTAGAAATACATACTTTAATCAAACAGAGTCATCATTACCTCAAAAGGGTAAATTATGCCTGAAAAATTTATAAGAGTTCTTTGAATATGTAACTAAATAGGATAGATAAAAGGGAACCAGTAGTTGTAATATATTTTCATTTACAAAAGGCATTTGGTGAGGTACCAGATATGAGGCTACCTAGTAAAATATGAGCCCATGAAGTTGAGGGATTTAGATTAGCATGGACAGAGGATTGACTAACTAATGTAAAGTTGAGTTAGGACAACAGCCTGTAACTAATGGAGTGCCAAAGAAATAACTTCTGGGGCCACAATTATTTGCAGCCTCCCATAGTCCTACATCCGCTGTCCTATTCAGCCTGCTTCTACCTTCTTCCCAAAATCCACAAAAGAACAGCCCAGGCAGATCTGTTATTTTTAACTGGAAGTGGGTAATGTAGATGCTGGAGATTACAGTCAAGATTAGAGTGGTGCTGAAAAAGCACAGCAGGTCAGACAGCATCCCAGGAGCAAGAAAATCTATGTATCAGGCAAAAGTCCAATGAAGGGCATTCCTGATGAAGACCTTTTGCCTGAAAAATTGATTTTCCGGCTCCTCAGATGCTGCCTGACCTGCTGTGCTTTTCTAGATCCATTATTTCTGCCTATTCCTGCTCCATGGAATTTATTTCTTCCTACCTTGATGCGATTTTTTTTCTTGCCTTGTCCAGTCCCTTCCCGTTAAGAAAGTGAAAGGGCACTGGACTCAAAACGTTAACTCTGATTTCTCTCCACATATGCTACTACACCTCCTATGTTTCTCCAACTAATTCTAATTTTGTTTGTTTCAGATCTGCACCATCAACAATTTTTATTTTAATTTTAAGACAAATTGAGCGTTGGCCTTTATTTCAAAGGGAACGGAATATATAAATAGAAGCGTCTAGCTAAAACCACACAAGGCAATAGTCAGACAACACAGTTCCTCCAGTATTGCAGATGACAGTCTTCAGCCAATCTGATTCACTCCACATGACATCAAGAAACAGTTGGAGGCACTGGTTACTGAAAAGACTTTGAGCACTGACAACATTGCAGAAGTGGGGATGTTTGCCAATGATTGTACAATGATCAGCACCATTCACTACTACTCAGATACTGAACCAGTCCATGACCAAATGCAACAGGGCCTGAACAATATCCAGGCATGGGCTGAAAAACGGCAAGCAACACTCATGTCACACAACTTTCAGGCAAAGACCATCTCCAATAAGAGACAATCTAACCACTGCCCCTTCACATTCAAGGGCATTATCATTATTGAATTCTCCACCATCAACATCTGCACTTCTAGCCTTATGATGGAAGAAAGGTCATTGATAAAACAGCTGAAGATGGTTAGGCCAAGGACAGTACCCTGAGGAACTCCTTTGGAGATACCCTGGAGCTGGGATGACTGACCTCCAACAAACACACCATTTTCCTGTGCTTGTTCCCAGATTCCCATTGATTCCAGTTTCACTAGCATACATTCATGCTGTGAGTTACCATTGACCAGAAATTCAACTGGAATCACCACAAAAACACAATGGCTACAAGAGCATGTCAGGAGCCTAGGAATACTGCAGTGAGTAACTGACTCTGCAAACCCTATCCACCGTCTCCAAGGCATAAGTGTGATGGTATACTCCCCACTTGCCTGGATGGGTGGAGCTCTAACAATACTCCAGAAACTTGACACCACCCAAGACAAAGCAGCCTGCTTTATTGCGACCACATCCACAAATATCCACTCTCTTTACCACGAGCGATCAGGAGCAGAAATGAGTACTAAGTACAAAATGCACCTCAAAAATTTACCAAAGATCCTGGGACAGCATCTTCTCAACCACTTCCTTCTCAAAGAACAAATAAATCACCACCTGCAAGTTTCTTTCCAAGCCACTCACCATACTGACTTGGAAATATATTGCCATTCCTTCACTGTCACTGAGTCAAAATCCTGGAACTCACTTTTTAATGGCATTGTGGGCCTACAGAATTTGGACTGCAACAACTCAAGAAGGCAGGTCACCACTACCTTCTCAAGGGCAAATAGGAACAGGCATTAAATTTCACTTAGCCAGCAATGCTCATATTCCATGAATTAATTAAAAAAACCTTGAATACTGTGGACAGTTTTATCTAAGAAAACATTTACTGGCATCAGAGGAAATCCAAAGAGAACTCACTATGTTGGGTACGGAGGCATTTTCTTATAAGGAAATATTGAGCAAGTTGATTTATAGTCATTGGAATTTAGAAAATATTAGGGGAGAAGTTAATAAAATATACAAGATTTTTGGGTGCCTGACAGAACAGGTGCAGATGTTTGTTCCCATTGTGGAAGAGAGTAGGCCCAGAGGACGTTATATCAGAGTAAGGGCTCGTCCATTTAATACATAAAGAGTTTCTTCTTTCAGGGGATAGTGAATCTTTACTGCAGACGGCTGTGGAAGATGCGTCATTAAATGTATTCAAGACTGCAAATTAGATTTTTAATCAAAGGTTTGGGGAAAAGACAAGAAAGTGGGGTTGAGGATTATCAGCCATGATCTCATTGAATAGTGAAACAGACTTGAAGGACTGAATGGACTGCTTCTACTCCTATATTTGATATTCTAATTAAGGTCAAATGCAGAGGAATTCACTTGGCTTGAGATGGCAAACAAAATAATAGCCAAAGCAATTCAATTTCAAAATGTGGTATAAACGGGCAGTGATTTCTACATTATTTTCCAAGGTATCTTCAAGAATAGGGAGCAACATAATGATGAAAAAGCCAAATATGTAGCTCAAGGGTTTTGTATGGATTACAGTTCTAATTTTATGGGGCTTTGTCACTAGTTCCAAGAAACAAATCTGTTCCATTTCTTCCTGCAACCCTAAATCAGCCTTCCACCCTCCCCGCAGCTTCAGTATTACTTGGCAATTAAGGTCAAAGTGAATGGTGGTTTGGCTTCTCTGAGTGCATAGAGTTAGTGCAGCTGCATTTAAACAAATAGGCTAACTATCATGCAACACATTATTAAATCGACGTGTTTTCATTCAGGACAATAAGAGCACAAATGGCGGGACAAGTCCAGGAACGGTAGTGTAGCACCTGAAATGAAACTACTCATCTGTACAGAGGAAGAGGAGATGCATTTTATAGTAAAAAGGGGTGATCAAGCAACCATAGATGGTGAGTGTGGGCAGTCAGAAGTAAAGCTTGTTATTAAGGTAATGTATTAGCATGGATTGAGGATTGGTTAACTAACAGGAAGCAAACACTGGGATAAATGAATGCTTTTCTACTTGGCAATCAGTGACTAGTTGTGCGCCTCAGTGTTGGGACTGCAATTGTTTACAATTTACACTGATGATTTGAATTAGTGTGTCAAAGTTTGCAAATAACGCTAAGATGAATGATAGAGCAAAGTGTGCAGAGGACTCAAGTTTGCAGAGAGATATAGATCATTTAAGTGAGTGGGCAAAGGTCTGAAAGATGGAGTACAATGTTAATAAAAGTGAAGTCATCCATTTTGGGAGGAAAAACAGTAAAAGACTATTATTTGAACTGTAGAAAATTGCAGCATGCTGCTGTGCACATGGACCTGGATGTCCTTGTGCATGAATCGCAGAAGGTTTGTTTGTAGGCACAACAGACAATTAAGTAGGCAATGAAATTTTGTCCATCATTTCTAGAGGGATTAAGTTTAAAAGCAGGGAGGTTATGTGATAGCTGTATAGGGTGCAGCTGAGGCCACACCTGGAGTACTGCATGCAGATTTGGTCTCCTTATTTAGGAAAGAATGTACTGGCACTGGACAGAGCACAATCACTAGGTTGATTCTGGGGTTGAGAGGATTGGCTTATGAGGAGAGACTGAGTAGACGAGGATTATATTCATAGGGATTTAAAAGAATGAGGGGGATAGTATAGAAACTTATAAAATTATGAAGTGAATAGATAAGATAGAAGCAGGGAGGATCTTTCCACTAGCAGGTGAAACTAGAACAAAGAGACAAAGCCTTAAAATTAGGGGGAGCAGTTTTAGGACTGAATTGAGGAGGAAATTCTTCACCAAAAGGTTGTGAATCTATGGAATTCCCTGCCTAGTGAAGTAGTTGAGGCTTTCTCATTGAATGTTTTTAAAGCTAAGATAGATAATTTTTTGAACAGTAAAGGAATTAAGTGTTATGGTGAGAGGGTGGATAAGTGCAGCTCAGACCAAGAAAAGGTCAGCCATGATCTTAGTGAATGGCGGAGTGGGCTTGGAGGGCCAAATGGCCTACTCCTGCTCCTGGTTCTTATGTTCTTATGTTGAATCCAAATTGGTGCTGGCAAATGGACACGCAGGAGGCATATAAGGAAATTTAATGCACTCTCAGATCTTGCTGATCCTTAATATGTTGTTTGTTGCTTTTCATACAGGACCTCACTTCCCCCCCTGGTTGAGTCACAGCCATGAAAGGAGCCAAAGATTCCATCTCTGAGGACAATGACATTAATGATCCAGAGAATGGAGTGGTGTTTACTTCTTCTGAAAACATTATGCTGACTCACCCACAGAGATTGTGAGTGGGTTACATTTAGAAAAAGAGGCATAACCAAATGAGCACATTGCAAACACGCCCTAGTAGCTACTAATGAGGACCTCCTATAACAAAGGACTTTTGGAGACCAGGCCAAGGACATGCAGCAAAAGGAGAACATATGATGGGGAAGCTTGAGGTTATGCACAGTTTTGTATGGGTTATGAATGAGTCCATGTAAGTCATGGATTTTGTCATGGCACAGGCATATGAATTTATAGATTTCTCAATGGAGAGATTAATAACTAGCATAAAAAGCCAGATCCAATACACGACTCATACACACTCTGACTTACATTCCTTCACACAGCCTTGTACTATCTAGAAGAAAATGGGGTGTGAGGCACCAGGGATGTCTTAAAGTGCTTGCTCCCCTCACGCAGTTAGTAAAGTGTCATTTACCCAGATGCAAGAGAAGCATGTGCCTGCCCTCCTAGATGCTTCCTCTCAGGACATCCTAGGGCAAGTACGTTTTCCTTATCCCCAATACCTCTGACCCCAACAGCTCCAACTAGTGAAGATGAGGATGCCCCTGAATTAGTGCAGGAGACTCCCAGTAGGCCAGAACCCTCAAGGCTTTGAACCTCTGGAGGATGCGTGGCACAGTCATCAAAGATATCAGGGCAGTGCACTAAGTAGACTGTCTTTTTCTTAGCAGCTGATATCAGGTTTGCAACAAGGCATAGAGAGCACAAGAGGAAACAAAATTTTATGACAGCACAAAGGCAGCATAGTGTGTTAAAAAGTTCAATTTGTTACATGATCATTTTGCATATTGTATTGCATTTCACTTTATTCATGTGTGCCTCATCATTTCTTGTGACTAACTTAGTAAAAAAACTAGCATGCCTCATGTTTGGTATGGATTGCTCGTTACAGGAGAGTTAGGAACATGGAAAAAGTAAGTTTCAGTCTCTATTGAATATTCATGTTAGTGCCTAGTTTCCATTGGACAGTCTGTGTGAGATGACCTCACATGTAAGCTAAACTGGGCCTCCCTCCAAAGTATTGTAAAGAAGATTGTCCAAGATTACTATCAACAAGAATAATGGAACAGTTGTACAAAGTTAAAAAAATCACATAACACCAGGTTATAGTCCAACAGGTTTAATTGGAAGCACGAGCTTTCGGAAAGCTGCCCCTTCATCAGGGTGATTGTCACCTGATGAAGGAGCAGCGTTCTGAAAGCTAGTGCTTCCAATTAAACCTGTTGGACTATAACCTGGTGTTGTGTGATTTTTAACTTTGTATACCCTAGTCTAACACCGGCATCAAATCATGAACAGTTGTAGATATACTCAGCGCTATGTAACAATATTGTAGGCTCTGAATGTTTGGTCATGACTAACTGATAGACAAATGTCCACAAGCAAAATAGATATCCTAAAGATGAGCATTTATTAGGTATTGAAAATGACAAAGGTCCATTCCCCTAGCTTTTTTAGGTGAAGAGGAGGAAGATTTAGAAGTAGTTCTGGGAGGGAGGCTCTCAGGTACTGCCAGACATCCTAAACAGACAATACAGTTCCAAACATCAGGGTAGCACCATCATCAAACACACCACTGGGCCTCTCAAAATCCGTTTCTGCAGCCTTGACCTGTCTGGAGGTTCTGCAGTATACAACCCAAAGGATCTCATGAATATTAGTGGTCTGCCTTGTATTGTACAATTTGGCACTGCTATGTGCCTTCAGACACAAAAGCTGACCTTGGCCCGTTCAGACCTGGACTTAATCAGATAAAGATGGACAGGCAAATGTGTGTTTGCCCCCACATTTTCTTGCTCTGTTATGTAGCACATGTCACCTCCAAGCTGAACTCCATGGTGAGAGCATTGAATTCAATCCCACCACTTTCCTTACATTTCTATCAAGCATATGTTCTTTAAACAGTTTACTGCATGGTGCCAAAAATCCATTTCTTCACCTTCAATCTCTCATCCCCCTTCCAATTATCTGAATTTAAGGAGTAACAAGTTGCTACCTTTGGCTCTACCCCTTGTGTTATTCAGGAGAAAGTGAGAACTGCAGATGCTGGAGAGTTAGAGTTGAAAGATGTGGCACTGGCAAAGCACAGCAGGTCAGGCAGCATCTGAAGAGCAGGAGAGTTGACGTTTCAGGCATAAGCCTTTCATGAGGAATGTGCCTTTTTCCAGTACAGGATATGGGCTTTGGATGGAATTTTAATGCAGCCGATAAAAATGCAGCAAGGAGCAGTATTGAAAGAATCAGGAATCTATTTCTAAATAAAGCAAAATTTACCATGTTTATTTTTTAACTCAGCCATGTCATTTGAATCTTACCTCTGAATTTTTGACCAGAGTGCTGAGAGCATAAATTAAATCATGCAGGAGATTGATCTGCCCTAATATCAATTAGGAAAAATTCATTATACAAAACATGGAAGTTACAGACTCCTTAAACATGCACTGAAAACATTTTCAGTGCCAGTATGTAGTGAATCCAACAAAAGAAGCATTTCTGGACTTCGGACTAGGAATGAAGCTGAGGAAGTGAAAGGACTATCAGTAAAAAACATTTTTCTGGTAATGAACATAAATCATCCAGATTTAGAATTGTTGTGGAAAATCAGAGAGATATCAGGAGAATATGTTCTCAGTTAGGGAATAGCCAATCTTACTAATCTGAGTTGCAATTACCAAAACTGACGGGAAACAACTTTTTGAAGATAAATCAATGTCACAGCCACGACATTTCCTCATTCAATCTAGGACAGTTCAGGACTGTATGAGGAAGAAGAGAAAGGCTTTAGCAAGTCCAGAGGGCACAGTTCAGCTGCCACTGTGGAGGAATATAGGAAATGCAAGAGGGAACTTAAGAAAGCAACTAGACCAGCAAAAAGGGAAAATGAGAAAAGATTGGCAAGATTCCTAAGATATTTTATAAATACATGAGAGGGAAAAGGTTATCTGGGGAAAGATTGGGGCCCTTCAGGGAACAAGGAAGCAATATGTGTGTGAAACCTCAGGGTATTCAAAGGGTGTTTGAATGCTTCTCACGGAATCTCTACAATCGCGACACTCCCTAGGAAGTGTGTTGCTGAACAAAGAGACCTTGGAGTGCAGGTTCATAGCTCCTTGAAAGTAGAATCGCAGGTGGATAGGATAGTGAAGAAAGTGTTTGGTGTGCTTTCCTTTACTGGTCAAAGCACTGAATAGAGGAATTGGGAGGTCATGTTGCGGCTGTACAGCACATTGGTTAGGCCACTGTTGGAATATTGCATGCAATTCTGGTCTTCTTCCTATTGGAAGGATGCTGTGAAACTTGAAAAGGTTCAGAAAAGATTTACAAGGATGTTGCCAGGGTTGGAGGATTTGAGCTATATGGAGAGGTTGAGTAGGCTGGGGCTATTTTCCCTGGAGCTTTGGAGGCTGAGGGGTGACCTTAAAGAGGTTATTAAATCATGAGGGGCATTGATAGGATAAATAGACAAGGTCGTTTCCCTGGGGTCGCAGAGTCCAGAATGAGAGGATATAGGTTTAGGGTGAGATGGGAAAGGTATAAAAGAGACCTAAGGGGCAACATTTTCATGCAGAGGGTGGTACATGTATGGAATGAGTTGCCAGAGGAAGTGGTGGAACAATTGCAACATTTAAAAGGCATCTGGATGGGTGTATGAATAGGAAGGGTTTATACAGATATGGGCTGGGTGCTAGTAAGTGGGACTAGATTAGATTAGGATATCTGGCCAGCATGGAGGACTTGGATGAAGGTTCTGTTTTCGTGCTGTACATCTTTATGACTCTACATGGAAGTAGCCCATTTGCCCCATCAAGTCCACATGGAACGAGCTGCCAGAGGAAGTATAGAGGTAGGTACAATTACAATATTTAAAAGACATTTGAACAGGTAGATGGATAGGAAAGGCTTAGATGGTTATTGGCTAAACACTGGCAAATGGGGCTAGTTCAGTTTAGGAAACCTGGTAGACATGGGCGTGTTTCCTTGGTATATGAACCTATGACTCTATGAAGTACAGTTGCATACTATCAGTGTATTGGAAATGTGCCATGAAGATTCTTTGGTATCTGACAAGTGCTGGCCCCTATATGCAGGGATATGGGGTAAGCATGGCTACAGCTCATCACTTATGCCCTGAAATACTGGTGACTAGTGTCCAAGGGTCTTCTGAGAAAGCAGCAAGCTTAAGTCAACCAGCATCTATTGTGACTTCCATGTTAAGAATCGTTGACATTTAACTTGTTCTGTGCATTTGGAAAAATAGAAAACCTAATATTGATGATGTGTATTGTTGCACGAATAAAGTTTGAACAAGTGATAATTTCTCTTATTGGCAACACACTGATGCTTAACAAAGGGCTCGCCTTGTCATTCAGCAATTACATGGAAGATGCAGCTAGGTGCTCTCAATATTGGGAAGTCCTTATTGCATTTCTTGCCTGACTACACCACAAATTTTGCCATAGGCGAAGCTTCTCAGACCCCTCAGAAAATGTCTCAAAACCATAAGATAAAATGACAAGAGAAAAACCATAACATAAACTATCAGAGGTGGTACAACTCTAGACAAAGGGAGAAAACTCGGTCAACCTCAATGCTACGGCAGAGGGTCTGATTAAGTATAGGAAGTCAGGTGCCACAGTTATCAGGCAAACAGATCAACTTAGATCTTATATTGCCAGAATGCCTGAAGAGAAACTCAGAATGCAAGGGAAGGCATTGATTTTACTTAGAATCATAGAACCAAAGAAGTTAGGCCAAGAAGTGAGACTAAGTATGATTATCACAGAATGTGGGCAGCCACTTCTAAAAATTCATTTGTGGGACGTGAGCATTCCTGGCTGCACAGCATTTTATTGCCAGTCCTTAGCTGCTCTTGAGAAGATGGTGGTGAGCTGCCTTCTTGAACCACTGCAATCCATGTGTTGCAAGTTGAGCCACAATGTTGTTTGGGGGGTGGTGGAAATTCCAGGATTTTGATCTACTGAACATTGGTGGTGGAGGGAGTGGATGTTAGTGGATGTGGTGTCAATCATTATCCCAATTACCATTATTATGCTACATCAGACAATGTAAAAGTACTATGATGATACCAGGCACAATATAACATCATTACCCTAGTGCTGAACTCAAATAAACTTGATCAGGATGCACAGTTAAAATTTCAGATTATGTCAACCTGAGATACTTGGACTTATCAGGATTGGTACTGTTGGCAGAGAGGAAATGGTGACTGGTGGTATTACTGATAATGGTAATAATGATGTTAATAATAAAATTAATTAGTATGAATAACATGCAATTAAGTAAAAGTGAACCACTGGAATAATGTGGACCAAGCAGTGAGAAATTTGGGGGTAGGGGTGACGAAATATAATGAGATACATGCTATCAAATTTCATTCTAACTCCATCTACAAGTTTGTTGATGATGGCTCTATTGTAGGCCAATGACAAGACAGAATACAGTAAAGAGATAGAGTACATGGTGGCATGGTGTAAAGATAATAATCTCTCCCTCAATGCCAGCAAAATAAAAGTGCTGGTTTTTGACTTCAAGCAGCAAGGTGGAGGGCACACCCCTGTTGACGTCAATAGTGCTGAAGTGAAGCTTGTCAAGAGCATCAAGTTCCTAGGAGTGATGATCACCAACAATTTGTCTTGATCCACCCACGCTGAAGTGACGATCAAGAAAGCACAACAATGCCTACTTCCTCAGGAGGCTGAGAAAATTCAGCATGTCTGTAAAGACTCTTATGAATTTTTTAGAAGCACTATGGAAAGCATTCTATTTTGGTGCATCACAGCTTGGTATGGCAACTGCTCTGCCTAGGATCGTAAGAAATTGCAGACAGTTGTGAACATAGCCTAGTTCATCACGCAAGCCAACCTTCTATCTATTGACTCGATTTATACTTCTCACTGCCTCGGGACAGCAGCAGACATAGTTAAAGACACCTCCAACCTCAGTCATAATCTCCCAAACTCTTCTGTTGGGCAAAAGATACAAAAGCTTTAACGCAGGACCAACAGATTCAAGAACAACTTCTTCCCCGTTGTTACTAAAATTAAATTTTAAATTTAATATTGATCTTGCTCTTTGTGCACCTTCTCTGCAGCCATTACATTGTATTCCTCGCTCTGTTCTATTACCCTAATGTACTTTGTCTGGTATGATTTATCAGTACTACACGCAAAACAAAACTTTTCACTGTACCTAGGTACACGTGACAATAATAAGTCAAATCATATCAATAAGAGAGAAGACACCAGACCAGCATGAGCATGTGAAGAGAGAGTTGTGTTTGATAACCTACTAAATAAGTACATATATAAATAAAAAAGTGTTATGGTACACAAGGAGTTGATGAAACCTAGTTCAAAACAAGGTGCCAGCAGCCTGAGAGACACTGTATGTGCTGACACTTACAGCTGAAATATTTCGATGTAGTATCCCAGTGTGCCGGTAGCAATCCTGACTTAAAGCACAAGATAAAGCAATACAATCTTCATAGAGGTGTCCAATAATACAAAGGGCAGCCCATCAAGAAGTACCCTTTTCCTTCGTGTGGTCCTAAGATCTTATTTTAAAAAACAGGCTGTGCACTCCTGACTGACTGTCAGTGTTATCTGTATGGTGTGGACAGGGTAATATTAATAGAATCACAGAATCCCTGCAGTGCACAAAGAGGATGTTTGGCCCATTGAGTGTGCACTGACCCTCCAAATAGCATCCTACCCTTCCACTCTATCCCTATAACTGTGCATTTACCATAGCTAATCCATCAAGCCTGCATATCCCTGGACACTAAGGGGCAATTCTGCATGCCCCAATCCACATAACTTCCATACTTTTGGACTGTGGGAGGAAACCGGAACACTTGGCAGAAATATGCATGGACACAGGAGAATAAGAGGCTGGAATCAAACAAAAGTCCCTGGTGTTGTAAGGCAGCAGTGCTGAGCTGCTGTACTGTACAATCTCAGCTGACCCTTAATTATTTATTTATGTATGATGTCTTATGAAGGTGAGGTGGGAATGTGTGTGATAGCGGTGGCTAGGGCATCCACCTTATATTAAGTGATCTCCTGAAAATGCACGAAGTGAGGGCATGTAAAATCCTGCCCAACGTTCTAATGGTTATTGATAAAATGGAAACAGAAACCTTTGCAGCTGTTCAAAATCATAGCTTTCCACTTATGTGTTCAAACTGTCAGATCTAAGTCTAATTTATTGGAGTTTGCAGAATCGTGCGTTACACATGAACTGTAATAGCATGGTTTACCTTACTATTTTTTTCCCAGGAAAAATTAAAGATATTTGCTTTATGAGTAAAACATCAGCCATCTGGTGCACCTACATACTTACGATGTTGTTAATTGCTCCTGGTACAGCAAGTAACACTCAAGGACATTGAAGGTGGTCGAGACTTTGACTGCCACTAACAGTACAGTTCCCATGAATGATATTGTCAATGGATCAGCTTACAGCAGAAAGCAGAGTAACATCACTGCCTTGTTAGCCTTTGCCTGTGAAGATATGGTGCCTTTGATAAATACAGATTTAAAATCATGGCCCAGCAAATATTATTGGGGGGTTTGTGGCCACTTCATGGGTAAGCAAATCTTTATGATAAAACCTTTGTTCAAAATTGCAGCTTTTAGAGGTAACAAGCAAATTATCGCTAGAATTTACTAATATTTAGATATCAAGTCTGACAATTTTGCTGATATTATAACAGTAATACTACTTTTATCTTTTAATCTAATTTTCTATAAAGCTGGCAGTCCTTTTGTTTTGGACCTTTGATAAAGTACAAGTATCTGTAACATGAAATGACAAAGGACAAGTGAAAATATTTTCAAAGAAATGTAATATTGCATGATCAATGATTTTTGTTACCTCTGAAGCACATTCTTGCAATGTGCCAACAACTGGAATAAGCATATTTTCATAAGGAGACTTCAACAGGCAAGCCAATAGAGGAATACCACCAGCTTTACGAATAGCATCTTTATTTTTTTTACTTTTGCTGCAGCTCCACAATGCCAGAGCACCACAACGTGCCACTTCAATATCTTTCTCTTGCTCTGCAGTTAGATGAGCTGAAGTTGGAACACAGTCCAAAAGGCCAACCTAAAATAAAAATATCATAAAAAATGGATTTTAAAAATATGTTAAATGCAGTTGCATTCTTCTGTTTCTAATGTTTACCCAAGTAACTATTTATAAAGTCAAATGTTTGAGATTGAGGCATAGATTAAGTTATACTGGACAAAACAAAATTATTGTTATAAAAAGGAATGAGAAAGGAAAAGTGAATTTACTAAAATACATAGTGTGGATCAAATAAACTGAGGAAACCGGAAGCAATTAGTATGTAGGAGGATGCAGAATTAATAGAAACCTCAGTTTTCCTTTTCAGTGCTGTTTGAAATTTTCTACAATGAAGTTACATAACATGCAAAATTTATATTTTTAAAGGGCTTTAATTACCATTAATGTACATCTTATTCATATTTAGTTGGCTTTTCATATCAATTCATTGTTAAAATTTTAAATAGTCCTAATTTTCCCAATATTCAGCTTCTCTGTAGTCAATCACAGATCCAGCTCTTTCTAGGAACTTAGAAGACATTTGACACATCATGCCTGTACCACTTGGAATATAAAAATCTAGCCTAATTCCATTTTCCAGCTCTTAGTCTGTAGCACAAGTGTGTAACCAAGTTTTTTTTAAAAATGGACGAGAGTCTCTATCTTTTCAAGCTGTGAGTTCAACTCACCACCACCAAACAATTTCTCCTCTACTCTCCTCAGTCAGTTACTTTAAATCTAGGCTAATTGGTACTGACTTCTCGGAGGCTCCTGTGCTTATTTCACCATGTTTTTGCCTGATATAGTTAATCATAATCATACAGGGGATCAGTTAGCTCAATTTGCTATTCTGGTGCAGAATAAAGCCAATTGCATGTACTAGCTATGGTAAGTCATATAGGCTTGATTCCTCACCTTACCTGATGCTTGTGGAGTGATTACCTTCAAGCTATACATAACCAATTACCTCTCTCTCTCTAATGGGGATGCCTGTGTTCCTTTGTAGACAGTGTCTCTACATAATAATTGCATTGAGGAAAGACTGCACTCTGATCTTCCTCTCCACTTTTTCCCCATCAGGTCAGATGTATTAACATTTAACTAAGATTTGTATCACAGTGAAAATATATTGGAAGTGTGAGCAAAACTGAAGAATATAGTTTTCTTTGCTTTCTTCTTGACGATCATAAACTTGCTTCTCTTTTGAGTCAGGCATTACAGACTTCATCATCGTCAGTACCATGTCCCAGTTGGGCAATTTTGTTTTTGACATTGTTATAACTTCAAGAAATGAGCCTTTTGGCATCAATTGTATCACAATAATGGATCAGAACACCAAAGTATTTATGGAAATAATGAACTTTTAACTCCAATATGTTTTTTTTAAAGAAAGACAGTTACAGCCAAAAGATGATTATAGATATAGATTCAGTGACTGCCTGGCAGGTCCTGTGTGGACCCACAGAATGTCATCTCTGTTTAGAGTCATAGCTAGCACACAACTTCAGGGAAATAGACTGTTGGAATCAAGTATAAAAATAGGGAGCTGAAAATGTGTTGCTGGTTAAAGCACAGCAGGTCAGGCAGCATCCAAGAAACAGGAAATTCGACGTTTCGGGCCAGAGCCCTTCATCAGGAATGAGGAGAGGGTGCCAGGCAGGCTAAAATAAAAGGTAGGGAGGAGGGACTTGGGGGGTGGGGGGGGCGATGGAGATGTGATAGGTGGAAGGAGGTCAAGGTGAGGGTGATAGGCCGGAGTGGGGTGGGGGCGGAGAGGTCAGGAAGAGGATTGCAGGTTAGGAGGGCGGTGCTGAGTTCAAGGGAATCGACTGAGACAAGGTGGGGGGAGGGGAAATGAGGAAACTGGAGAAATCCGAGTTCATCCCTTGTGGCTGGAGGGTTCCAAGGCGGAAGATGAGGCGCTCTTCCTCCAACCATCGTGTTGTTATGTTCTGGCGATGGAGGAGTCCAAGGACCTGCATGTCTTCGGTGGAGTGGGAGGGAGAGTTAAAGTGTTGAGCCACGGGGTGGTTGGGTTGGTTAGTTCGGGCGTCCCAGAGGTGTTCCCTGAAGCGTTCTGCAAGTAGGCGGCCTGTCTCCCCAATATAGAGGAAGCCACATCGGGTGCAGCGGATGCAATAGATGATGTGTGTGGAGGTGCAGGTGAATTTGTGGCCGATATGGAAGAATCCCTTGGGGCCTTGGAGAGAAGTAAGGGAGGAGGTGTGGGCGCAAGTTTTGCATTTCCTGCGGTTGCAGGGGAAGGTGCCGGGAGTGGAGGTTGGGTTGGTGGGGGGTGTGGACCTGACGAGGGAGTCACGAAGGGAGTGGTCAGGGAGGTCTTGCTGAAAGTGTATAAGGCTTTATTCAGACCACTGCTGGAACATTGTCAACAGTTCTGAGCCCTTATTTAAGGAAAGATATATTGGCATTGAAGGCAGTCTGAAGAAGGTTCATTACACTGAACCTAAGTATGGAGGCACTGTCCTATGAGGAGAGGTTGAGTGGCTTGGGCTTGTACACACTGAAGTTTAGAAGAATGGCAGGCAACCTTCTTGAAACATGCAAGATTCTTAGGTAGCTGTCTAGGATGGTTTTCCATTGTGAGACAGTCTAGGACCAGAGGGAATAATCTCTGAATAAAGGGCCACCCATTTAAGACAGTAATGAGGAAGTAGTAAATCTGTGGAATTCTTTACCACAAACGCCTGCAGAGGCCAGATCATTAATATACTCCAGGCTAAGATAGGCAGACATTTTTAATATGCTGAGAATCAAGGATTATGAGATAAGGCAGAAAAGACCCAATGGGCTGCACGGCCTATTCTTAACTGATGTCTTATAACCTTAGCGTAGCCGAGCAACACTGCTTTGGAATCGGTTCCTATTCTACCAAGACCTGCATATGTCAGCAGAAGAAAACAGACCTCCAAAGTGTGCAGTAAGCAAGTCTTTCCCTTTCTCTCTCTCTCTGTCTCTGTATTTATAAAGTAAGAGGAAACCTGATAGTAGGACAAGCTGCAGAAAAGTATTTCTGTTAACCTGAGAGAGTTTCATATATCTTTATCTTTGACTCATACACCATGAAAGTTGAACTGTAAGTGCTATTCAAAAATCTGTCTCACTGACATTCTATCTGAACACCTTCCACCACTATAATGGTTCACATTTTGATCTTGCCAGTATGCAACTCAGGGAATCTTGAGAAATTATCCCATTTTATCCTTTGAGTCTTTTGAGATTCTTGCCCCTAATGATGTTTTTTTCTCCCTTTTCACCAATTCATATCATTTCTATAAAGTTGTGTTATCTTGTTTGTTGTGCGAATTGTCTAGGATTAAGTAGGTAACATTTAATTCCAGAATATACCATTGCTGTTTTGCCATTTGTTTCAAGAGTTTTTGGTTATAATAAACGATTTACTTTTCAGTGTATTAACGAAAACTTGTGAAAGCCACTTTTGTTTGGACAAGCAAAATAAAAAGAAACAATTTGGCCATTTTGGCAACTGATTCCATATGTTTAGACTACTGGACTGACTCATGGAGTGGCTTGATTACCAACACAATTTATATGTTTTGTTACTTACCAGGCGTTGAATTCCACCATGAAGCCTGACGGTTTGTCTTGCTCTCCTGAACCTGGCTATATTGGCAATAGTTTCAGCAGCCAAACATTTGAGATCTTTATTAGAGGAGTCCAGGATTTTCACCATAATCTGCAAGCCACCTAGTTCTGCCAAGGAACGTCGAATTTGTGGATTTTTACTAATTTCTTTTAGAATCCTTAATGAGCCAACCTATCAATATGTAAAAATGTTAGTTTTAACATTCATGAACTGAAAGCAAAATACATTTAGCTAGTTTGCCTAACAGATCATGCTATCTGCTTTGAACAGAAACACTTTGCCATGAAACTTATAAAGAGAACATAAGATCTTAGAGCTAGGAGGCCATTTCGCCCCTCGGGCCTGCCCCACCATTTAACACGGTGGATCCCAACTCAACCTCAACTCCAGTTTTCTGATTGCTCCCCACAACCTTCAAACCCTTTACTAATAAAAAGTCTATCTCCTACTTAAATATATTCTGTCTCGATGTCCACTGCACCATGGGATAATGAATTCCACAGATTCACAAACTTTTGAGAGGAGTATTCCTCCTGTTTTAAATCTGTCACCCCTTGGTTTAAAACTGATGACTGTCATTTTAAATTGGATTACTTACAGCATGTAAACAGGCCCTTCAGCCCAACCCAACCCTCCAAAGAGCAACCCACCCAGAAACATTCCCCTAACACTATGGGGCAATTGAGCATGGCCAATTCACCTAACCTGCATATCTTTTTTGGATTGTGGGAGGAAACCAGAGCACCCCGCGGAAACTCACACAGACATGGGGAGAATGTGCAAACTCCACTCTAAATTGCCCAACAAGGGGAAACACCCTCTCTAAGCCTACTTTGTCAATCCTCTTTAGCATCTTATATACCTCAATATCTCCTCTAATCCTTCTAAACTGAGTTTAGATCTAAACTGGTCATCTCTCCTCATAAGACAAGCCTTTCATCTCTGGAATTAACCTAGTGAACCTTCTCTGAGCCTAAATGCCAGGAGAAAAAGTTAACTGCTTTTTTTATTCTTCTCATCTATATGTTCACACTCGTCATAAGTTAGCAATTGTCACCATCCAGTTACATTACAATAATTCTTGACTTCATGAGATGATGTGAAACAGGTGTTAGAAGGTTGACAGGATGCCATACATCTCCCCTAATATTTGTCTCTATGATTGCAAAATAGGAGCAATGAGAAATGAAAAATGCACTATTGCCTTGCTATCATCTTATATTATGGCAAAATGGAAAAATCTGTTCCAATGAAGATCAACTCATCATAGAATACTTTAAATATACAACGAAGCTTCCAACTGTTCCAAGCCAATCTTTGTTTAACCTGCCCTCAAACCAATGGAATATACATTATGCATTAACTGGCCTGAGATCTAGTATTATATATCACTGTCTCTTTCTCCCCTCTAAGAAATGGGTGCACACAGAATGTTACGCAGAGAAAAAAAAGTCTATTTTTAAGAATAATATTGCAATAAAGTAATGAGTGGCTTACCTTACATTTGGTTTCTTCTGTATCCAGCAGGTTGATCAGAACCTCTAGGCCACCTACATCTCGGATGGCCAACTGACATGTCTCATTCGTCAAGTTAAAGTCCCTCATTGAACACAAGGCAATAACAGTCGCTGTTTGGTTGCCACCCTGAAATTGTATTGCAAAGAAAGTTAGACAAATCTTGCAATGATAATAACTTGATTTTTATGGCAAAATTGTTCAGTAAATAAAAACTTAAACTTAAATAATAGTAAAGATGAACAGTGAAATTCTTTTATAATATTTAGGACAGACAGAATTCTTAGAGTATCTAAAAGTTCCATTAGCATGCTTCTGGAAAGCAGAAAATATTATGACCTGCGGGTGCAAGCTACACATCCCTAGTCAATTTATTGGTGAATTGGTGTGAAACTTTAGCCCACTGTATTACCAACAATAGGTCTTGAGTAATCCTGTCGGATAGTGGTAATTGATGACAGCAAAAAATGACTAAGCAAGTGGTGGCAATCAACTACACAGGGCATTGAAATGATCATATCCAGAGTATGGTGGGCAGTTTTTGGTCTCTTTATTGAAGGTAGGACATATTTACTCTAGAGGCAGTTCAGTGAAAGTGCACTAGGTTGATTTCTGGGATGAAGGGCTTGTCGTTTGAGGAAAGGTTGAGCAGATTCAAACTTTATTCACTGAAGTTAAAAAAGTGAGAGGTGATGTCATTGAAACATGCCAAGATTCTGAGGGGGTGCATTCTTGACAAAGTAGATGCTTAGAAGGTGTTTCCCACTGCGGAGGGATCTAGAACTAGGACCAAAGTTTTTAAAAAGTGTTTCACACCTAAGACTGTGATGAGATGGAAATTCTTTTCTTGGGGTGTCCCTTGTGGGATGTGGCATTGCTGGCTGACAAGCATTTACTATTAGTCCCTATTTGCCCTTCGAGAAGGTTGTGGAGATCTGCCTTCTTTGAACCACTACATTCCAATGTGCTGTGGATAAATCCGCAGTACCACAAGGGAGGGAATTCCAGGATTCTGACTCAGCGACAATAAAGAAACGGTGATATATTTCCAAGTCGGGATGGTGAGTGGTTTGGAGGAGAATTGCACATGGTGTTCCCATGTCTCGCTGCCCTTGTCCTGCTAGATGGAATAGTCAGAGTATTGAGTACAGAAGTCGGGAGGTCATGTTGCAGCTGTACAGGACATTGATTAGACCACTGTTGGAATATTGCGTACAATTCTGGTCTACTTCCTATCAGAAAAATGTTGTGAAACTTGAAAGGGTTCAGAAAAGATTTACAAGGATGTTGCAGGGTTGGCGAATTTGAGCTGAATAGCCTGAGACTGTTTTCCCTGGAATGTCAGTGGCTGAGGGGGTGACCTTATAGAGGTTTACAAAATTATGAGGGGCATGGATAGGATAAATAGACAAAGTCTTTTCCTTGGGGTGGGGGAGTCCAGAACCAGAGGGCATAGGTTTAGGATGAGAGGGGAAAGATATAAAACAGACCTAAGGGGCAACTTTTTCACACATGGATGGAATGAGCTGCCAGAGGAAGCGGTGGAGGCTAGTACAATTGCAACATTTAAAAGGCATTTGGATGGGTATATGAATAGGAAGGGTTTGGAAGGATATGAGCAAAGTGCTGGCAGGTGGGACTAGATTGGGTTAGGATATCTGGTTGGCATGGACGGGTTGGATTGAAGGGTCTGTTTCCGTGCTGTACATCTCTATGACTCTAACTTTTAGCAAATTTCTGCAGACCATATTGTAGACTGTACACACTGCTGCTACTGAGTGTCATGGTGGAGGGACAGGATATTTGTGGCTGTGACGTCAGCTAGTTGCTTTGTCCAGAGTGGTGTCAAGCTTTTTGTGTGTTACTGGTGTTGTACTCATCCAGGCAAGTTAGGATTTTATTATCACACTCCTGACTGGTGCATTGTAGATGCTGGATGGAATTTCGTGAGACAGATGCGGAGTTACTTTCTGTAGTATTTCTGCTCTTGTGGCTATAATATGTATATAGCATGTCCAGTTGAGGTTCTAGTCAACGGTAACCCCCAGAACGTTGATACTGCGGGATTCAGTGATAGTAACATCATTCAATGTCAATAGGCGTGGTTAGATTATCTCTTAATGGAGATGGTCATTATCTGGCACTTACATGCACAAATGTTACATGTCACATTTTAACCCAAGCTTTGATATTGTTCAGATCTTGTTGCATGTGAGCTGGACTACTTCTAAGGAGACGTGAATGGTGCTAAACATTGTGCAATCATTAGCGAACATTCCCATTTCTGACCTTATGATGGAGGAAAGGTCATTCATGAAGTAGATGAATATGGTTCAGTGTAGTACATTACCCTGAGGAACTCCTGCCGAGATGTCCTGGAGCTGAGGTTATTCACCACCAACAAATACAACTATCTTCCCATGTGCCAGGTATGATTCTTACTCGCTGAGAGTTTGCACATGATTCCATTATCTGGATTAGTGGCACTGAAGAGCACAGCAGTTCAGGCAGCATCCGTGAAGCACTAAAATCGACGTTTTGGGCAAAAGCCCTTCATCTTTTATTCCTGATGAAGGTCTTTTGCCCAAAACGTCGATTTTACTGCTCCTCAGATACTGCCTGAACTGCTGTGCTCTTCCAGCACCACTAATCCAGAATCTGGTTTCCAGCATCTGCAGTCATTGTTTTTACCTACATGATTCCATTATTCCAGTTTTGTTAGGGATCCTTGATGCCATGCTTGGTCAAATATAGCCTTGATCTCAAGTCTGTCACTCACACCTCCCCTCTGGAATTCATGTTTCAGCCAAGGTTGTAATAAGGTCAGGAGTTGAATGTCCCTGGTGGAACTCAAACTGGGCTTCAGTGAACAGGTACTGCTTGACAGTGCTGTTGATGACACCTTCCATTGCTTTACTGATGATCGAGAGTAGACTAATGGAGTGGTAATTGGCTGAGTTGAATTTGTCCTCTTTTTGTGTGCAGGACACATCAGGGCAAGTTTTTATATTATTAGGTAGATGCCAGAGGTGTAGTGATACTGGAACAACTTGGCTACTGATGCAGCACACGTTTTCAGTACTATTACTGAAAAGTTGTCAGTACTATTACTGAAAAGTTGTCAGGGCCCTTAGCTTTTCCAATATCCAGTGTCTTCAACCTATTTCTTGATATCATGTGGAATGAATCAAATTGGCTGAAGAGTGGTATCTGTGATGCTGGGACTAATGGAAGAGTCCAAGATGGATTATTGATTCAGCACTTCTGGCTTAAGATTGTTGCAAATGCTTCAATCTTATCCTTTGCACTGATGTACGTCATTGAGGATGGGGATATTTGTGGAGCCCACTCCTCCACCATTGATTGCCCACCATCATTCATGACTTGATGTGACAGCCTTGCAGAGTTTCAAACTGATCCATTGGCTGGGGAAAGTTATTACTATCACTTGATACTTATGCTGTTTAACCCGCAAGTCCTCTTTGGCAGCTTCACCATGTTGACAGTTTATTTTTCGGTATGCCTAGTACTATTCTTGGCATGCCCTCCTCCATTCCCCATTGAACCAGGGCGGATCCCCTCTCTTGATGGCAATGGTTGACTGTGGGATATGCCAGCCATAAGGTTGCAGACTGTGCTGGAATACAATTCTGATGGCCCACAGCACCTCATGGATGTGCATTCTTGAATTGCTCAATCTATTCAAAGCCTATCCCATTTAGCATGGTGAGTACCATACAATATGATGGAGGGTATTTTTGATATGAAAATCTGACCTTGCCTCCAGTGTGCAGCGGTCACTCTTACCAATACTGTCATGGACAGATGCATCTGTAGCAGTGTGTTGAAGAAATGGTAAAATAGGTTTTTTTCACTTTCTTGGTTTCCTCACCATCTTCTGCAGTCTCAGTGTCGCAGCTATTTTGTTTAGAAACTTACCAGCTTGATTAGTAACTATTGCTAAACCACTGTTGGTGGTAGACATTGAAATCCCCCACCTAGAGTACGTTTTGTGCCACTGCCTCTCTCTGAGCTTCCTGTAAGTGTAATGGAACATGGAAGCTTACTGATTCATTAACTGATATGTGATAATCAGAAGGAGGTTTTCTTGCCCGTGCTTAACCTGATGCGACTACAGGAGGTCCAGAATCCATATCAAGAAATCCCAGTGAGATTCCCTCCTGATTGTATATCGCTGTGCTGCCATCTCTGCTGAATCTGGCCCGCTAATGGGACAGGACATATCCAGGGATGGTAATTGTGGTGTCTGTGAAGTATGATTCCCTGAGTATGACTATATCAGGCTATCTCACTCGTCTATGAGAAAGCTCTCCCAAATTTTGCACTAGTCCTAGATGTTAGTAAGAAGGACTTTACAGTGTTATCAGGGCTGTTTTTGCTCCTGTCGTTTCTGATGCCTAGGCTGATGGCAGATGGTCTGCCTAGTTTCATTTCTTTGATGAGATCATAGCAACTGACACAACTGAGTAGCTTGCTAGGTCACTTCAGAGTGCAGTGAGAGCCTTAGTTGGACCAGTGCCTTCACTCTGAACCACTGCTGATGGCAGTTTCCCTCCTCAACTACTGGACTACAATGTTCAGAGCACTTTGTAACTCCTGGGAACCCTTCTCCGCACTCTCTATGGCTAAACCAATCGCTAGTGACCTTTTTAAATCTATTTCCAATTTTACCAAAAGCTTCTTTTATATGGCTGCATTAATAACACCACATACTAAACAATATCTTAGTATGCCAGTTAACATTAACCCAAAATTGCAATGTTCAGCAATCTCCCAAAGGCTGTGATGGTCTCCCCTGGGATTCTTCCAGTCAAATTAAATTTGTAATGCTGTAAAATTACTAGGCTTGGGGATAGTCCTCTTGTGTAACTTTGTGATCTATGTGAATGTTTTGGTATCATGACATTTGGAGACATTAAGGTCATAAGATGTAGCAGCTGAATTAAGCTATTTGGCACATCAAGACTGTTCAACCATGTTTCTCAACCCTATTCTCCTGCCTTTTCCCTGTATACCTTGTTTCCATTACTAAATAAGAACACATCTACCTGTCTTAAATACATTCAATGACTTCGTCTCCTCAGCCCTCTGCAGCAATGAGTTCTACAGATTCATCACTCTTTGGCTGAAGAAATTCTTGCTTATGTTAATTGTAAAGGATCGTCCCTTCACTCTGGGACTGTGCCTTCAGGTTCTAGCTTCTCCCACTAATAGAAACATCTTTTCCACATCAATTCTATCCAGGCTTCTCAATATTCTGTCAGTAACAATGAGATCCCCGTCATCCTTCTAAACTCCATAAAATACAAACCCAGAGTCCTCCACCACTCCTCATTTGACAAGCCTTTCATCCCCAGATCCTTCTTGTAAATCTCCTCCAGTCCCCTTCCAATGTCAGCACATACTTCTTTTGAAAAGGGGCCCAAAACTGTTCACAATATTCCAAATGCAGTCTGACCAGAGTCTTATACAGCCTCAGTCATAAATATCTGCTCTCGTATTTTAGCCCTCTTGAAATGGATGCTAATATTGCATTTGCCTTCCTGACCTCCAACTGAAACTGCACATTAACCTTAAGAGAAACCTAAACCAGGACTTCTAAGTCCCTTTGAACTTCAGATTTCCAAAGCCTTTCCCCATTTAGACAATAACCTATGCCTTTATTCTCCCACCAAATTTCATAAGCACATATGTTCCATATTATATTCTATCTGCCACTTCTTTTCTCACTCTCCTAGCCTTTCCAAGTCCTTTTGCAGACTTCCTACTTCATCAACACTACCTACTGCTCCACCTATCTGTGTTATCTGCAAATAATGTCCTCAGTTCCATTATCCAGATCGTTAATGTATAACGTGAATAGTTGTGGTTCCAATACTGACAGCCACAGAACTCCACTAGTTACCAATAGCTGCCACCCGGATAAAGAACCCTTTATTCCCACTCTCTGCCTTCTGATAATCAGCTAATCCTCGATCCATGCCAATAATTTGCTCCTAATACCATGGGCTCTGATCTTATTTAGCAGTGTCCTGTAGGGCATCTGCCTTTCAGAGAGATTTGTTTTGTGCTGGTTCTCTTGCAGAGAGGTGTTGCCACAAAAAGCTGAGATGTTTTCACTGTAACAAAATAAGGCACATGAAGTCACGGTGTTGATCGTTTAAAAAAAAGTACTGAAAAGACAGATGTGGTAAAACAGGATAAACCAAGGGGGTTTGTTAAAGGGGTAAAGAAAAGCAAAAGTTGAAGCAAATAAATGACAGCCTGGTCAGGGGCTGGTTGCTAAGAAAGTGACAGATATCTTTCAAAAATTTACTGCCATGGGAAAGGTTCACTCGTGTACCAGGAGGAATAGGTAAAGAAATTAAGATTTTAAGAGGTACAATAACAAGCAAATTTTGATGGTGAGATTTGTGGAGATATGTACATCAGAAGGAGTATTGCCAGAAAGGGTGGTAATATGTGAAATTCCTGATGAGAAGAGTAGTGTTCCATTATCTAAGTTGGGGCTAGAGAGTCAATGAAAATGGCGAAGTGGTGGTAGGACTAATAGAGAAATTCTCTGTTTGGAAATACATTTTATCCTTGGTAATTATGGAATTGAATCACAGGTGGGAGTGATGTCTACTAGATGGAAAAGCCAGTGGAAAATCAAATAACAGCAAGTATATCTTGGGATTTTTTCCTGATGGTAGATCACAAAGATCACAAGGTTGAAACAGGACGAGAAATCAAAGAGTAAAGATAAGGGAGTTGAAGTTCAATTATCAGAAATTAATTTTGATCAAATCGTGGATTAAAAGCAAGAACAGATGGAGGTCAAAGTGGATACTTTCAGTTCAGAGAAGTTAGCTGAATTACAACAGAGAGATGAAACAATAAAGCAGTTACATCAAAAAACATACACAGAGAAATAATCTGAGAGTATCCCAGAAAGTTACTACCTTAAAAATGAAGTCTTGTTAAGGAATTGGAGACCATCACATATTTAAGCACATGGAAAATGGGCAAAAACTCATCATCAAGTTGTATTGCCAGTGGGTTATAGAAAGGAAGTGTTGTGGATAGCATATGAGTTACCAGCAGGAGGTCATTTGGGAGTAAGGAAAACTAAAGCTTAAGTACAAAAACATTTTTTCTTGGCCTTGATTGCATACAGATGTAGTTGAATTTTGCCAGACATGTCACATGTCAGGTAATAGGAAAACCTCAAACAGTGATAAAACCAGCACTCTTAATACCCGTTCCAGCATTTGAGGAATGTTTTGTAAATTGATTGATTAATTGATCTTAATTAAGTCTTATTTTGATTGTGTATGACCTCTCCCTAAAACAAAAAGTGGGAATAAGTATTTGTTGACCATACTGGACGTGTTGACTAGATTTCGAGAAGTCATGCCATTACACAATATCAAAGCTAAAGGGATTGTAGAAAAGTTACTCAATTTTTTTTATTTTTCAGTACAGACTATTCACAGAGACACAATGTTATGCAATAGTGAAATTATAGATAACTTAGGAATGAAACAATTTAAATCAATTGCATGTCATTCAGAATAACAGGGAGCATTAAAACAGTGGCATCAAACTTTAAAGATAATGTCAAGAGTATCCAGGGGAATGAGATAAGGGAATTCTATTTGTACATTTTGCAATTAGGAAGGTACCTACTCAATCAACTAAATTTAGTCCACTTGAATTACCTTTTGGACATGAGGTAAGAGGACCATTTAAATTAATTAAGGAGAAATTGTTGAATCAGAGTTCAGAGACTACATTATTGGACTGTGTGTCAAATTTTATGGGGAAGATAAAATAGAGCAGGTGTGTTCGCTAAACAGCTTTTAAAAGTAACAGCATGAAATGAAACAGGGAGCAGGTATCAAAAATACATGGGTTTGCTTAGTGAGATAAAGGTGTATTATTATGAGTGGTAGGTGAACCTTTAGAAGCAAGGTTTAGTGGCCCTTATCAAATCAAAAGAAAATTGAGTGAGGTGAATTATTTGAAAATAATGCTAGATACAAGGAAAATTCTGAGGGTTTATCATGTGAATATACTTGAATGGTATTTTGATCGGGCAGGAAAGCCAAACGGGAATGTGTTACTTGTTACAACTCAGAGTGGAGCACCAAATCCAGATGATTCTGAATTTAATATTCCTTAAGTAAATTGGAAATGAAGAAGTTCTGAGAAATTGAAAAAAATTATTGAGATACCTTCTAGAGGAAGATCAAAATGACCTGAAAGAATTATTACAGTCACATGGAGATATATGTTGGAATAAGCTGGGAAATACTAAACTGATTATGCAGATGGAGATATTGGAAAAACTGTTCCAATTAAGCAACATCCTTATCGGCTTAACCCTTGAAACTTGGCACAGGTTCAAAAGGAGATTGAAAGCATGCTCAGAGAAAAGGGCGGCACGGTGGCACAGTGGTTAGCACTGCTGCCTCACAGCGCCAGAAATCTGAGTTCAATTCCTGCCTCAGGCAGCTGTCTGTGTGGAGTTTGTACGTTCTCCCTGTGTCTGTATGGGTTTCCATCGGGTGCTCTGGTTTCCTCCCACAGTCCAAAGATGTGCAGGTTAGGTGAATTGGCTTTGTTAAATTTCCCTTAGTATAAGATGAAGGGGTAAATGTAGGGGAATGGCTCTGGGTGGGTTGCTCTTCGGAGGGTCGGTGTGGACTTGTTGGGCTGAAGGGCCTGTTTCCACACTAAGTAATCGAAGTGAGTTATTCACTAGTAGTAATGGTTCCAAAACCAGATTGTGCATGGACTATCAAAAAATCAATGCTGTTATGAAACCTGATTAATAATCTATTTTATGACTGGAAGATTGTGTTGAGAAGATGGGACAAATAATTTATATTTCTAAGCTGGACTCACTCAGAGGATACTGGCAGGTACCTTTATCTGAAAGAGTGAAGAAAATTTTGGCTTTCGTTACACCAAGTGGACTTCACCAGTTTAAAGTAATGCCATTTGATAAGAAGAATGCATCAGCCACATTTCAAAGATAAACCAATAAGGTCATTTCAGGATGACCCAGTTGTGTAGTATACACAATCTGGTGATATTTAATCACACATGAAAGGCACATTTGGAGCATCTCATGCAATTGTTCGATCAACTTCAATAAGCGGCTTGGTGATAAACCTGGCCGAAAGTAAGTTCACAAAATTCCAAATCACATTCCTCAGCCATATTATTGGACAGGTGGTCCCACAGGATGTGAAAACAAAGGTTACTGGGGAGTTTCCCATACCATCGATGAAGAAGGAAGTACTATGATTCCTGGAACTGAGTAGTTTCTAATAAAAATTGGTACCAAATTTGAGCAATGTATTTGCTCTACTGGCCAACTTGTGGAAGATATCCAAAACATTTCAGTGGAGGGGGAGTGTCAGAAAGTATTTTACAGCCTGAAATCCTAATTACACAATGCCATTCAAGGTGGCTATTGATATGAGTGATGTGGTTGTTGTGCTGTACTCTTACAAGAAGACAGTGAGTATAGAAAAACCTACTGGATATTTCTCCCTAAAGTTGAAAATTCATGAAAGATTGAGAAAGAGATCTTGAATTTAGAGTCATAGAGATGTACAGCATGGAAACAGACCCTTCGGTCCAAACCGTTCACGCCGACCAGATATCACAACCCAATCTAGTCCCACTTGCCAACACCCGGCCCATGTTCCTCCAAATCCTTCCTGTTCATATAGCCACCCAAATGCCTCTTAAATTATGCAATTGTACCAGCCTCACCACTTCCTCTGGCAGCTCATTCCATACACATACCATCCTCTGCATGAAAACGTTGTCCCTTAGATATCTTTTATATCTTTCCCCTCTCACCCTAAACCTATGCCCTCTAGTTCTGGACTCCCCAATCCCAGGGAAAAGACTTTGTCTATTTATCCTATCCATGCCCCTCATAATTTTGTAAACCTCTATAAGGTCACCTCTCAGCCTCCGACTCTCCAGGGAAAACAGCCCCAGCCTGTTCAGCCTCTCCATATAGCTCAAATCCTCCAACCCTGGCAACATCCTTGTAAATCTTTCCTGAACTCTTTCAAGTTTCACAACATCTTTCCGATAGGAAGGAGACCAGAATTGCACGCAATATTCCAACAGTGGCCTAACCAATGTCCTGTACAGTTGCAACATGATCTCCAACTCCTATACTCAATACTCTGACCAATAAAGAAATCCATACCAAATGCCTTCTTCACTATCCTATCTACCTGCAACACCACATTCAAGGAGTTATGAACCTGCACTCCAAGGTCTCTTGGTTCAGCAATGCTCCCTAGGACCTTACCATTAAGTGTATAAGTCCTGCTAAGATTTGCTTTCCCAAAATGCAGCACCTCGCATTTATCTGAATTAAACTGCATCTGCCACTTCTCAGCCCATTGGCCCATTGTTGGAATCTGAGGTAACCCTCTTCGCTGTCCACTACATCTCCAACTTTGGTGTCATCTGCAAACTTATTAACTGTACCTCTTATTCTCATCCAAATCATTTATGTAAATGACAAAAAGTAGAGGGCCCAGCACCGATCCTTGTGGCACTCCACTGGTCACAGGCCTCCAGTCTGAGAAACAACCCTCCACTACCATCCTTTGTCTTCTACCTTTGAGCCAGTTCTGTATCCAAATGGCTAGTTCTCCCTGTATTCCATGAGATCTAACTTTGCTAATCAGTCTCCCACGGGGAACCTTGTCGAACGCCTTACTTGAAGTCCATATAGATCACATCTACTGTTCTGCCCTCATCAATCTTCTTTGTTACTTCTTCAAAAAACTCAATCAAGTTTGTGAGACATGATTTCCCATGCACAAAGCCATGTTGACTATCCTGAATCCTTGCCTTTCCAAATACATATACATCATGTCCCTCAGGATTCCCTCCAACAACTTGCTCACCGCCGACGTCAGGCTCACTAGTGTATAGTTCCCTGGCTTGTCTTTACCACTGTTTTTAAACAGTGGCACCACGTTTGTCAACCTCCAGTCTTCCGGCACCTCACCTGTGACTATCGATGATACAAATATCTCAGCAAGAGGCCCAGCAATCACTTCTCTAGCTTCCCACAGAGTTCTCGGGTACACCTGATCAGGTCTTGAGGATTTATCCACTTTTAACCGTTTCAAGACATCCAGCACTTCCTCCTCTGTAATCTGGACATTTTGCAAGATGTCACCATCTATTTCCCGACAGTCTATATCTTCCATATCCTTTTCCACAGTAAATATTGATGCAAAATATTCATTTAGTATCTCCCCCATTTTCTGTGGCTCCATACAAAGGCTGCCTTGCTGATCTTTGAGGGGCCCTATTCTCTCCCTAATTACCCTTTTGTCCTTAATATATTTGTTAAAAACCCTTTGGATTCTCCTTAATTCTATTTGCCAAAGCTACCTCATGTCCCCGTTTTGCCCTCCTGATTTCCCTCTTAAGTAGACTCCTACTTTTTTTATACCCTAAGGATTCACTCACTCAATCTATCCGGTCTATACCTGACATATGCTTCCTTTGATGTTGGTGTTACAACATTCCAACATTAATGTTGCCAGTAACGTAACTGAGGCAGCTGTGTATACTGATCATGACCACTCAACGTTTTTAGAGAAATTTAGGGATAACAATACTGGACTGTTTAGGTGGAGTTTATTGTTACAGCCATTCACTTTAAGAATTATATACATGGCAGGATGAGTAAACAAAATGGAAATGTGTGTCATGACTTTGATGAAGGAAGACAGTGTTTAATAGCAGAAGAAACAGACTGAGATGGACTGTAGCATTGAACGGTTGTATTCTAAGGTTTAGTGTTTTCTGTATGCAGTCTTTGAAATATTTATAAAAACCTCAAGAAGTCAACTCTGTATATTTGATAGTTCTTTTTTTGGGGGGCGGGGGGGGGGGGGAATGTGTGACATACTGGGCCTTTAAGAGAGTGCCTTTGTTTTATGCTATTTCTCTTGCAGAGAGGCGTTGCCATAGTGGCACCAAAATATCTGCTTCAGAAGCAGTGGGTAAACAGCTTTGAGCTCTCTGAGCGTTTTTTTTAAATTAGACACATGAGTGGGTGGAAGCAGGCTCACACACAGACACAAGGTTTTAGTTTTGTTTTCAGTTGGGATTTGGAGTTGGCTGTTGAAATTGATAGATACAACTCTCTCTACTGCCACAAAAAGCTTGAAGTCTCTCTCTCTGCTGCTAGACTGATTCTTTCAATGTTCCATTCTTTCAATGTTCTATCTGGATTAGAAAAGATAGCACATGAGGAAAATCTATTTTACTAATTTGCCTTTGCCAAGGGTGTGTTTATGGGATGCTGCTATATTGAAGCAATCAATGATTAGTAGTTTAATAATACATTATTTTATTAACTATTTCAATGGAGTTAAAGTTATGCCAAATCTCTTTTTTGTTTGTATTTTAACTATATTGTAAAAATAAAGCTTGTTTTGCTTAAATCCTAGTAATCGACCAATCGAATCACATCTGGAACACAGCATCTTTCACTTGCCTTGAAATAAAATAAAAGTTAGGGTCTAGGCTAACTCCTTGATATATTTTGAGGGGGATTGGTCTGGTTCACAACAGACAACTTGGTTTATGGAAATCCAAATAGATCACATCCACTGAGGCTCCTTTGTCTGACTTGCTTATTTCCTCCTAAAAGAATTCTATCAGGTTTGTCAGATTTGACCTCCCCTTGAGCTTTGAATGAGACTGTATACTTGTATACAGTTAACAAAGAGTTTTAAGCATTCAACATTCTGCATTCAATTTTCTGTAGCCAGATAGAATGGCTCTATTATATCCAGAAGAGGCATTTGACTGTTATTTTCGTTAAGAATAGATTTATCTGGCTTTTTGTTTTGCAATGTGAGTTGCTGTCCTCTATCTTGTCACCAATGGCGGTAAGACCATAAGATATAGGAGTGGAAGCAAAGCCATTTGGCCCATCAAGTCCACTCTGCCATTTGGTCATGGCTGATGGGCATTTCAATTCCATTTCCCCGCACTCTCCCCATAGCCCTTAATTCCTTGCGAGATCAAGAACTTATCAATCTCTGCCTTGAACATACCCAATGTTCCGGCCTCCAACGCACTCCGTGGCAATGAATCACACAGGCCAACTACTCTCTGGCTGAAGAAATGTCTCCTCATTTCCATTCTAAATTGACCCCCTCTAATTTTAAGGCTATGCCCACGGGTCCTAGTCTCCCCGCTTATAGTATAATTTACTATTAGATCTCCCCTCAACCTTCTAAACTCTAATGAATACAATCCCAGGATCCTCAGCCAATCATCATATGTTAGGCCTACCATTACAGCGATCATCCGTGTGAATCTCTGCTGGCCACACAGTATGTCCTACCTGAGGTGGACACAGTTTTCTAAATGGGGCCTAAGTAGAGCTTTAATGCAATGATTTCACAGCTGGAGTCTGCCAGTTAACTTATGAAACAAATCAATTTAATATGACTAATAACACTTATTTATGGAGTACATGCCTGGCTCCCCATTTGAAGTGCTGGTTAAGTCCCATAAACCTCCTGCAGATTCACCATCCTGTGCATTTCAAGGAGGTTCACAGGCACCTTTTGAAGTGTAATTAGTGTTGGTTAATACATTATGGCTGAGCCAGCAAAGTCCACATGCCATGTCAAAATAATTTTTAAAACCTATTCTTATAATGTGGAATATTGAAAATGATCACTAGTATAGATGATGACAGGATTCAGTGCTGAGACCTCAGCTGTTTGCAATATACATTAGCAATTTGGACAAAGAAATTGAATGCAATATCTCCAAATTTGCAGATGACATTAAATTGGGTGGCAATGTGTGCTGTGAGGAGGATACTAAGGCGCTGCAGGGTGACTTGGACAGGCTGGCTGAGTGGGCAAATACAATATAATGTGGATAAATGTGAGATTATCCACCTTGGTTGCAAAACCAGGAAGGCAGATTATTATCTGAATGATGGCAGTTTAGGAAAAGGTGAGGTTCAACGAGACCTGGGTGTCATGCTGGAACCGTACTAAATGTCGGCCAAGGCTCTCTGATTTGGGACCACTAATCTGGTCCTCAATTAGGTAACTGACATTCTTACATGCTCCCCCACCTGTTGACCTCGTTATAATTAGTATAAGCATGAAATGTCCATTGTTTGTAATATTATAAAATAAATAAATATTCCAGATTTAATAGCAATGCTTTAATGTTGTTACCTTTTAAACTTAAGTTTTCAGTTTTTGTTTTTAGCTTATTCCACTGCAACTGTCTTTTTTGGGTCCAAAATCAACGAATATGTTGATCCCCCCAAAACAGTAAAAGACATATAAAGCTCAACTCCATGACCTTTGGAAGATAAATTTGCTATAAAAAAATGACTTTACATGTGCATACATATTGATAATTTTTCCATCTATGCTCCTTGTTGCACATCTGACCTCAATATAACCTGGTAATCAAGCTAGACTAATTGGATTTGTTCTTGTTATAAAAGGACGATAAGATAACTTGATGGAACAACTCAAAATTATAAAGTAAATTGACATAGCTGTTCCAGACAAATCATTCACAATGTTGAAAGGTTTCAAATCTAGGTGACATCATTTTAAAACATAGGAAATTATAGCTGTAAATAAAACATTAAGGGAAGAATTACTTCACAAAGATTAATAGACATGTAATAATTACTGGAGCAGTCTACTGAAGCAAAGACTCCAGTGTAAATAGGTTCAGGTGACATGTTTTAACTTTCTGAAGTAGAGGCATTGTGTATATCGTGAAAAGTATGAAGATAGGATTCAGCTCAATCCAAAAAGCAGAGACTCTCTGGGCCAAAGTCCTTTTTCCTACCCCTAAATTTTACTTTGAGGCTTATATAAAAGAATTATGACATGGAAAAATCTACAATACATCTGGGATTTGCATATGTCAGATATGCATTCAAATAGAGTTGACTGCACAAAAATAAGACTATTGGTTTCTAAATTACATCATGACTAACTCTAGGAAAATATTCTGAAATAGTCTGGACATCAGCTGCTTTTGGATTCTAACAATATTTAATTCAAAGTGTGCCCAGGGCAGAATAAAAATTCTAAAATGCTAGCATTTTAATAGGCTATTTCAGTAGGTTTCTTGTATTTTATTTAAGTAGTGACTAAAATATTGCTATTTTACTCATTAGGTTTTTACACACATGCTACAGATGTCTGAATCCTTTCATCCGAAATTCCTGCATGACTAGGTAACTTAGTCTAGAACACTTCCTCTGAAAAGGATTCAGAGCAAACTTTAGTCTGCTGTTTGCACATTATTCACACAAAAAAATTACATATCAGGTATATGGCAGATTTCATGTAGCTTGTGCACACCTTCAAACACAATCTAGCAGTCACAGTGCAGAGCTTGACATGTAATGAACACACATTAGGCCCCGATTCATAACCTATGTAACTTTTCATTGATTCATTCTAAGGGACAGGAATATATTAAGGCACTAAGCCCTGCACCCAAGTTCCTGGTATGCTTGACTGTCACTCAATGCTCTGGTATTTTCAAGTAACAACTTATAAAAATGTAAACAACCAAATCTCCTTTCACTATATAACACTATTTAAACTAAATAGAGGGGACTGGGTTCAGTTGCATGGAAACTATAGAAAAATTTAAAGTGGGGGGAGGGCTGAGCAGGGATCATTGAAGTTTTCAGAACAAGTAATAGAACAGACAGTATGGAAAGGTTCAGGAATATAATTTAAGGCACAGCAGATAGGTGGTCAACTATGAAAAGGAGAGGCAGTCTAGGCAGAACTGAGAGTGTTGTAGTTAAACGTATGTACTCTATGAAACAAGGTAAATGAGCATCTCATGCAAATTTAAATTGGTGGGTATGATGTTGTGGGTGTCGTAGAGATGTGGTTGCAGGGCTGGGAACTAAATATCTAAGTATTATGCACCCTAATGATAAGACAGGCAGATGGGTGGAGGGGCTTAGTTGCCGTGTTAGTAAGAAATGAAATTAAAATCAATGGCAAGAAGTGATATAGAGTCAGAAGATATAGGATCTGAGGGAGTAGAGTTGAGGAACTGCCAAAGGAAAAGGATGCTGATGGAAGTTGTGTACAGGCATCCAAGCAGTAGTCAGAATGTGGATCAGAAAGTAAATTAGGAGTTAAAAAAAGCATGTAAGAAAGGTACTATTATAGTAATCATGGGAAACTTCAATATTCAGGTGGGTGGAGAAAATCATGTTGGTAGCAGATCCTACGGGATTATGGAAAGACTATGAAATATTTTACTGGACTAGCTTGTGTTAGACTCCACTTGAGAACAAGCAACTCTGGATTTGGTGATGTGTAATGAGGCAGATTTGATGAGGGAGCTTAAGGTGAAGGAACCTCTAAGGGGCAATGACTATAACATGACAACTCACTCTGCATTTGGAGAGGAAGAAGGTTGAATCTGTTGTAACAATATTACAATTGAAAAAAGTTAACTGCAAAGGTATGAGAAAGTTGCTGGCCATGGGCTTGGAGGGGAAGCTTAGCAGGGAAGATGGTGGAGCACCAATGGTGCGATTTTCTGATTGGTAGTTGAGGAGGGACAGCATAAATTCATCTCAAAGAGAAAGAAATAAATTAAGCGGAGGACAAAGCAACCATGGTTGACAAGGGAGGTCAGGGACAGCATAAAAGCAAAGAAAAAGCATATGTGGTGAAGATTAGTGCGAAGCCAGAGGATCGGAAGGCCTTTAAAAGTCAGCAGAGGACAACTAAAAAAAGCAATAAGGGGGGAAAAGATGAAATATGAGCTTAAGCTAGCTCATAATAATAAAGAAGAACACAAGAGTTTTTTTTTAGATATACACAAGGTAAGAGAGAGACGAGAGCAGATTTTGGACCATTGGAAAGTAAGGCTGGAGGAGTGGTAATGGGGAACAAACAAACGATGAAGGAACTGAATAGGTACTCTGCATCAATCTTCATGCTGGAAGACACCAGTAGCATCCCAGAACTTCAAGAGAATCAGTGGTAGAGGGAAGTACAATGGTTATGTCGATGGAGAAGTTGCTGGGGAAGCTGAATGGCCTGAGGGTGGATAAATCACCAGATCACTTGAATTACAGCCCAGGCCTCCGAAAGAGTTAGCTGGGGAGATTGTGTGGAAGCACTGGTGGTATCTTTTGGGAATAATCAGAGTCAGGGAGGGTCCCAGAAGACTGGAAAATGGCTAATGTAACATCCCTGCTTATGAAGGATGGAGGAAGAAGGCAGGAAATTAAAGACCAATTAGCCTATAATTGATATAGTTGATTAGATTCTAGAGTCTAATATCAAGGATGTGATTGAGGAGTACTTGGAAGTGCATGGCCTGGTAGGAATGAGGCAGCATGGCTTCATCAAGGAGAGGTCATGCCTGTCAAATCTGTTAGAATTCCTTGGCGAGGTGATGAGCAAGTTAGACAATGAAGAACTAGTGGACGTGATCTGTTTGGATTTCCACAAAACCTTTGACAAGGTGCCATGGAGGAGCTTAAGATTAGAGCTCATGGATATAGGATTGGCTGACTGGCAGAGACAAGAGCAAAGATAAAGGGGTCTTTTTCAGGATGGCAGTTGGTGACTAGTGGAGTTTCACAGGTGTTCATTTTGGGAGCACAAGTATTCACATTGTGTATTAATGATCTAGATGAAGGAACTGATGGCATTTTTGCTAAGTTTGCAGATAACACAAAGATAGACGGAGGGACGGGTAGTATTCAGGAAGCAGGACACTACAGAAGAATTTGGACAGGCTAGAAGAGTGGGCAAAGTAGTGGCAGATGCAATACAATGTGGAAAAGTGTGAGATTATGCATTTTGATAGGAGGAAT
The DNA here is from genome assembly GCF_020745735.1 of Hemiscyllium ocellatum. Classification (NCBI taxonomy): domain Eukaryota; kingdom Metazoa; phylum Chordata; class Chondrichthyes; order Orectolobiformes; family Hemiscylliidae; genus Hemiscyllium; species Hemiscyllium ocellatum. The sequence goes on from NC_083405.1 coordinate 99,767,659, forward strand.
AGAGTGTCATGATGTTGGTGTGTAAAAATGGAAAATTTGTAATGGGGGAAAGCATTGCGACGTTCCTTTAAGATAAAGTGCTTTCTGTGCTTAGATATTTAAAAATGAATATCTGTAAGCAGATGCAGGTGCTCAAATTGACCCATTGTATCAAAAAGCCATTCAGTTAGCAGGTCCAAGCAGCATTTTTACCCAGACAACAGTTTAAATTCAGTCAATTAAATTAAAAAGGCATTTGGAGACTAAGAACCAGTTAAATTTAAATCTGATGGTGATGAAAATCTGAAACCAATCATATTATAAGAATTTGATGTGCCATGGGGGTATATATCAAGAGGGGCAATTGGACAGAGAAGGGAGAGTTAACTACCATCTGAAGAGACAGCAAACCTGCCATCCGAGAAATAATTACTGGGCTCTCACGAGAAATCTCCACGCTGTCTAAAAAGCACTATTTATCTATAAAGGTACATGGCACATTTAGGGAATATTCTCGACACCAGAAAATGGCTGAGAAGGCATTTCAGAAAGAGGAAGATAACAGAAGAAAATACAGAACGTTCAAGAGGATCCATTCTGTGTGAATTTTGAGAGACTAGGTTTTAATTCATCATTTTTATTACTTGGATCTATATAAGTTGGACCTGTATTATTGAAAAGGCATACCAATAAAATTTAGTTCGGTTAAGGAATAGGTAGTAGTTAGGGAGTAATTGTTCAATTTGTTAGAAATTATGTTAATTTGTTCACTGTTGGAATGAGATAAATAAATTGTTACTTGTTAATTGTAGAGGGAGTGAAAGGATTTCATTTCATTTAACCATTCCTTTGTAACAGATTGGGGTGTGTGAGGTAGGTTATACATCTTGTCACACTTCTTTATCAGATTACAAGGAGAGGTTCTCTTCTCAGAGGCTGACACCCCCCTGATAATTAAAACCAAAACAGAGGGATGCCAACCTCTGCTTTGTAATAAGAAGCACAGACTATTCCCTAAATGTGGAAAGGCTTAGGAAATCTGAAGCACAAAAGGACTTAGGATCCTAGTTCAGGATTCTCTTAAGGTTAACATGCAGGTTCACTAGGCATTTAGGATGGCAAATGTTAGCAATCATTTCAAGAAGGCCTAGGAGACAAGATCAGTGATGTACTGCTGAGCCTGTATAAGACTCAGAAGGCTGGAACACTTTGAACAGTTTTGGGCCCTGTATCTTAAAAAGGATGTGCTGACATTGGTGGGGGTCAGAAGCAGGTTTACAAGAATAATCCTTAAGATGCAGGATTTGTCATATGAAAAGAAATTGAAGACTCTGGGTTGGTATGTGAAGGATGAGGGGTGATCTGGTTGAAATTTACAGAATACTGAGAGGCCTGCATGGAGTGGGCATGGACAAGATGTTTCCACTGGTTGAAGAGGCTAGGACCTGAGTGCACCACCTCAGAGTGAAGGGGTGATCTTTAGAACTGAGGTGAAGTGGATTTTCTTCAGCCACAGACAGGTAGATTTGTGCAACTTACTGCCACAGAAGGCTGGAGAGGCCAAGTAATTGAGTGTCTTTAAGTCAGAGATAGATAGTTTCTTGATTGGTAAAGGGATCAAGAGTTTTGGAGCATGAGTTTGAAGAACATATCAGCCATGATCAAATGGTGGAGCAGACTCGACAGGCAGAATGGCCTCATTCTGTTCCAATATCTTATATTATGTTGTTACTGCAATCAAGGAATTACTAAACTGTCTATGTAAAACAGGGAACTAAAAATAAGTAAATCAGTTTTCTTAAAATGCGTGATTTGTATTTTCACTGAAGCTTAATGTATGGTCGGCCCTCATTTTACATTTTCCATGTCAAGATCCTGGTTTGTTTTGACACTCCTGATGGCTGGTAATTCTAACACTGCTTCTAAATCGTGGGAAGTCAATATTAGAAAACTTCTGAAAGTATCCTGAAACAATGTGGCAAAGACATACAGCTACTATTATGCTTTCCAGTTCCAAAATGAAGAAGTCAAGAATATAAAGTTGCCACTTGAGCACTCCAAGACATGTATCGCCACTTAAAGCAATATGCAGACTGCATGAAAGGTAATAAAACTGTGAATAATAGGATACAATATCTGGTGGAGCACAGTGTGGATGATAAAGGTTTGCCAAAAAGGTCATACAGCACAGATCGGTCAAATATTTCCCGAGTATAAGGAGACTATATTCCCTTTTCAGTGAGCCTCTTAAAAATGAAACCGCTACATATGTAAATTGCTCAGACAAACTCAGTTTTATGTACATGCCCACATCATCATAGGCCAATATGTCTGGTAACAACTTAAAACTGGAAGGAGCATGCTGAATGCTGGTTAGCTTAAATGACTAAATGGAAAGCACATAAGACTCTAAGACACAAGAGCAGAAGAAGACCATTCACCCCATTGAGTCTACTCTCCCATTTAAAATGATCATGGCTCATCTGATAATTCTCAATTCCCTTTCAAATAACTCTTGATTCCCTTTCTGCTTAAAACTAGAACTAGGAGCAGGAGTAGCCCATCTGGCCCCCTCGAGCCTGCACAACCATTCAGTAAGATCATGGCTGATCTTTTCGTGGCCTCAGCTCCACTTAACCGCTTCTCTCACTGCAACCCTTAATTTCTTTACTATTCAAAAAATGATCTATCTTAAAGTTAAAAATATTTACTGAGGAAGCATCAACTACTTCACTGAGCAAGGAATTCCACAGATTCATAACCTCTGGGTAAAGAAGATCCTTCTCAATTCAATCCTAAATCCGCTCCCCCTAATTTTGAGACTATGCCCGATTGTTCTAGTTTCACCCACCAGTGAAAACATCCTCTCTACTTCTGTCCTATCTATTCCCTTCATAATTTTATATGTTTCTTTAAGATCCCCCCTCATTCTTCTAAATTCCAATGAATATAATCCCAATCCATTCAATCTCGCTTCATAAACCAAATCCAGAATCAACCTAGTGAATTTCCTCTGCACCCTGTCTAGTGCCAGTACATCCTTTCTCAAATAAGGAGATCAAAACTGCACACAGTACTCCAGGTGTGGCCTCATCAGCACTCTCTACAACTGCAACATAACCTCTCTGCTTATAAACTCAATCTCTTTAGCTTGAAAGATAAGTTCCATTTGCCTTCTTAATTACCTGCTGCACCTGCAGACCAACCTTCTGTGATTCATGCACAAGGACCTCCATGCCCCTCTGCACAGCAGCATGTGCAAATTTTACTGTTCAAATAATAGTCCTTTTTACTGTTATTCATACCAAATTGTATGACTTTATGTTTATTAACATTGTACTCCATCTGCCAGACCTTTGCTCAATCACTTAAACTATCTCTGCCCCTTTCAAAGTTTCACAGTCCTCTGCATGCTTCGCTCTACCACTCATTTTAGTATCATTCACAAACAATGACACACTACACATGGTCCCCAACTCCAAAGCATCTATGTAAATTGTGAATAATTGTGGTCCCAACACTGTTTCCTGAAGCATACCATTACTCACTAATTGCCAACCAGAACAGTACTCATTTATCCCCACTCTTTGTTTCCTGTTAGTTAACCAATCCTCTATCCATCCTGTAATGCCATGCATCTTTCTCTTATGCAGCAGCCTTTTGTGTGACACTTTGTCGAATGCCTTTTGGAAATCTAGATACACCACATCTACTGGGTCTGCATTGTCCACTGTGCTTGTAATTCTTCATAGAATTCCAGCAGATTAGTTAAGTATGACCCCTTTTCATGATCATTCAGTCTTAGCCTTGACTTTTCTTAATTACTCAGACTCAACTGTTCTTTGTGATGAAGAATTCCATAGATTCATAACTCTGAGAAAATAAATTTCTTCTCATCTTTGTATTAAATCCAAGACCCTTTATTCAGAGATCATGCCCTCTGGTCCTAAGCTTTCCCACAAGGGGAAACAACCATTTTGCATCTACACTGTCAGATCCTCTAAGAATCCTGTATATTTCAATAAGGTCACCTTTCATTCTTCTATATTCCAATGAGTGCAGGCCAAATCTGGTCAACCTCTCCTCACAAGACAATTTCGCCATACTGGATATCAGCTTAGTGACACTTCTCTGCAATGTCTCCAATGCCACTGTTTCTTGCCTTAGATAAGGTGAGCAGAACTGTTCACAGTATTCCAGCTATAGTCTGACTGGTGCCATGTACAGTTTTAGCAAAATCTCTCTATTTTACTCTATTCCCTTTGAAATAAAGACCAACATTCTGTTTGCCCTCCCTATTATCCACTGAAATTGGATGCCAGTTATTTGTGATTCATGAACAAGGATTCCCAAACTCTTCTGTTCTATCAGAATGATGTTGTGAAACTTGAAAGGATTCAGAAAAGATTTAGAAGGATGTTGCCAGGGTTGGATGGTTTGAACTATAGGGAGAGGCTGAATGGCTGGAGCTGTTTTCCCTGGAGTGTCAGAGACTGAGGGGTGACTTTATAGAGGTTTATATAATCATGAGGGGCATGGATAGGATAAATAAACAAGGTCTTTTCCCTGGATTGGGGGAGTCTAGAACTAGAGGGCATAGGCTTAGGGTGAGAGGGGAGAGACTTAATAGGGTCCGAAGGGGCAACTTTTACACACAAAGGGTTGTGCATTTATGGAATGAGCTGTCAGAGTGTGGTGGAGGCTGGGACAATTACAAAATTTAAAAGGCATTGGGATGGGTATATGAATAGGAAGGAAGGGTTTAGAGGGATATGGACAAAGTGCTGGCAAATGGGACCAGATTAATTTAGGCTATCTGGTCGGCATGGACGAGTTGGACCAAAAGGTCTGTTTCCATGCTGTCCATCTTAATGACTCTATGATTTTATGATTTTGCCTTCATGAGCCATGCTGACTCTTTGTTTTGATCAAATAATGCATTCCTAAATGCTCTGCTATTAAATCTTCAATAATTGAATTGAATTTATTGTCACATGTCCCAGGGCACAGTGAAAACCTTTGTCTTGCGAGCAATACAGGCAGATCACATACTTAAATAGCATAGATAAGTAATTCTGTTCGCCGAGCTGGGAACTTGTGTTGCAGACGTTTCGTCCCCTGTCTAGATGACATCCTCAGTGCTTGAGAGCCTCCTGTGAAGCGCTCTGTGATCTTTCCTCCGCCATTTGAATCTGCCACTTCCGGTTGTCAGTTCCAGCTGTCCGTTGCAGTGGTCGGTAAATTGGGTCCAGGTCGATGTGCTTATTGATTGAATCTGTGGATGAGTGCCATGCCTCTAGGAATTCCCTGTCTGTTCTCTGTTTGGCTTGTCCTATAATAGTAGTCTTGTCCCAGTTGAATTCATGTTGCTTGTCATCTGTGTGTGTGGCTACTAAGGATAGCTGGTTGTGTCGTTTTGTGGCTAGTTGGTGTTCATGGATGCGAATCGTTGGCTGTCTTCCTGTTTGTCCTATGTAGTGTTTTGTGCAGTCCTTGCATGGGATTTTGTACACTACATTGGTTTTGCTCATGCTGGGTATCGGGTCCTTCATTCTGGTGAGTTGTTGTCTGAAAGTGGCTGTTGGTTTGTGTGCTGTTATGAGTCCTAGTGGTCGCAATAGTCTGGCTGTCAGTTCGGAAATGTTCTTGATGTATGGTAGTGTGACTAATGCTTTGGGTTGCGGCATGTCCTCGTTCCGTTGTCTTTCCCTTAGGCATCTGTTAATGAAATTGCGTGGGTTTCCGTTTTTGGCGAATACATTGTATAGGTGTTTTTCTTCCTCTTTTAGCAGTTCTGGTGTACTGCAGTGTGTTGTGGGCCTCAACTAAGATGAAGCTCCTCTCAGCACACATTCATGAATGATCCTTTGTGATTTGACTCATTAGAATTTAACTGTAATGCAGCTATCAACAATAGGAAGTAGCCTGCAAGTGTTCTCACCCTAGTTTAACACTTAATCAGGAACTGTTTTTAATTTTGATTGTACAATTCCAAATGGCATAGCTATGAGTACAATGTTGGTACCTCACTTCGCAAATAAGGACCTGGAGGTCCTGCTAGTGGGGTGGAGGAGAAGAAAACTATTCTTTTCCCCAGGACTGCCAGAAGACATTACAACACTGAAGTAGCCACCTGCATCAGTATGGAGAAACACTGTCAGAAAAACACACAGTAATGACACGAGAAGGTCAGTGTGCTCTGAGAGGGTAATATCACCATCCTCTCTCCGCTACCTCGCACTCACTCTAATTCTGTTTATGAATTCACCTCTCAAGGGTCATAATCCATTGATCTCACTGTTACAAGCAGCATCTTCATTAACCTACCTCCCTAAACTACTGACCCTTCTTGCTCAAATTAGAAAAAAAAAGAACTGCAGATGCTGGAAACCAAAAACAAAATCAGAAATTGCTGGAAAAACTCAACAGGTCAGGAGCATCTGTGGAGGGAGTGTGTGGTTAATGTTTCAGGTCTAGTGACTCTTAGAACTGATTGTAGCTAGGAAAAGATGGGTATATGTATATGCTAGAGAAGAGGTGGGGGGAGGAGGAAGGATCAAATGATAAGTGATGATGGAGCCCAGAGCGAGAGAGGAAAACAATTGGGCAGAAAAAGGAATGGGTAAAGGTCAGCCTGTGAGAATGAATAGCTGCTAATGGGGATCATTAGTGGCCTACAATGGGTTGCGCACAGTAGCAGCCCATGTGATGATAAGGCCTGGGGTGTGGGAGTTGGGATAAGGACATGGAGGAAAGTGCTTCAGGCCCTCAAAGTATTGAACTCAATATTGAATCCAGAAAGCTGCAGGGCTCCTGAGCAGAAAATAAGGTGTTATTATTCCAGCCTGTGCTGAGCTTCACTGAAGCAGTGCAGCAACCCTGAGACAAAAGATGTTGCCAGGGAACATGGTGGTGTGTTGAGATGGAAGCACAAGGTAATTTTTTGCAGATGTTCTGCAAAGCAGCTACCCAGTCGGTCTCATCTCCCCAGTGTAGAGGGGACCTCATTGTGAGCAGCAAATACTGTAGACTAGATTGAGTGAAGTGCAGAAAAACAGCTACTTCACCAGTAAGGTATATCTGAAGCCTTGGATAGTGAGGAGTGAGGAGGTAAACAGGCATGTGTTACCCTTTTGCAATTGCATGCAAAGGTGCCAATGAGTTGTGGAGAGATGTAGGGAATAGAGGAGTAGGGAATGGTCTCTGTGGAAGGCTGACAAGGGAGGGGAAGAGAACATGTGCCTGGTGGTGACATCGACGAAAAGTGGTGGAAAAGGCGACTAATGATCCTTTAGATGTGGATGCTGGTGGGATGGTAGGTGAGGATCTTTCGCGTTTGTGGGAGGAAAGAGAGGCTGGGACAGCTGAAGTGCAGGAAGCACCTTGTCAACTATGGTGGTGCAGAACCCTCAGTTGAGGAAGAAAGTGGACAGCTGGGAGGCCGGCTTGTCAAAGGAGACAGAGGAACTGGAGAATGGGTTAGAGTCTTGAGATCTCGAGAGAATAGAGCTCTTCTTGCTCTCTGCACTTCCTACTCACTCATTCAGGGTGCTTCACCTACTTTACTGATTGAGGACAGACAAAGCCCCGAATGATTTTGGTGCAGTTGCCCAATTGACTTACTGACAATCCCGGATTGGTTGCATATGACCCTGCAGGGCCACTGTGGCCAACCTCTTGGATGGAGATCGGACAACGCCCTTGAATGACTGCAGTGGCAGTCTCTGACTATAGACCCCCATCTTCCAACTGAATAGAGTACAATTACCCTTCGACTTTCAGGCATGGACATTTAACAGAGGAATAGGTGTGACATTGACGTAATGGATTACCATACACCAACATTTCCACCCTCTTGACTTTCAGTGGTGAGAGACACTCAGATCCTGTGCAGATCAGCTGGTAGGAGTATTTGCACTCATCTTTAACTTCTCCTTACTCCGATGTGAGGTTCCCACCTGCTTCAAGAAGACAACTATCATCCTGGTGCCACAGAAAAATCAGGCAATGTGCACCAATGATGATTGCCTGGTGACTCTGATATCTATCATCATGAAGTGCTTCGAGAGGTTAATAATGGCACATATCAATTCCATGATCCCATATTGTCTTGATCCACTACAATTCATCTACTCTCACAATAGGGGCACAGAAGACATGATATCCCTGGGCACCTATGACAGGCTCCTACTTATTGACTTTAGCTTCACATTTAACACTATCATTCCAATCAAACTCAATTCCAAACTCTGAAGGCTAGAACTCTGCTCCCCACTCTGCAACTGAATCATTGACTTCCTTACCTGCACAGCACAATCAGCAAGAATAGGCAACAACATCTCCTCCACAATAATCTTCAATACCTGTGCCCCACAAGATTGAATACTCAGTCCCTTACTATACTCCCTATACATTCATGACTGTGTGGTCAAATTCAGCTCTAACTCTATTCATAGATTTGCTGATAATGCCAACGTAGTGGGTCAGATTTCAAATGACAATGAGACAGAGTACAGGAAAGAAATAGAGAACTTAATGGCATGATGTAAGACAACAATCTCTCCCTCAACATCAGCAAAACGAAGGAGTCAGTCATTGACTTCAGGAAGTGGAGTGGAGAACATGCCCCTGTCTATATCAATACTGCTGAGGTGGAGATGTTTGACAGTTTCAAGTTCCTCGGAGTAAATACCACCAATAATCTATCCTGGTCCATCCACATTGATGCTACAATCAAGAAAGCACACTTCTCAGAAGGCTCAGGAAATTCAGCATTTTCACAATGATGTTTCCAATTTCTATAGTTGCACCATAGAAAACATCCTATCTGGATGCATCACAGCCTGGTATGGCAACTGCTCTGCCCAAGATTGCAAAAGTTAGAGTTCTGAACGCAGCCGAGTCCATCACGAAAACGAGCCTTCCTTCCATTGACACTTCTTGCTGCCTCGGAAAAGCAGCCAACATAATCAAAGACCCCTCCCATTGTCTTTCATTGGGCAAAAGATACAAAAGTTTGAAATCACGTATCAACAGATTCAAGAACAGCTTCTTCCCTGCTGTTGTCAGAATTCTGAACAGACTTCTATATTAGAGTTGATCTTTCTCTGCTACTTCTCTCTAGCTGTAACACTATTTTCTGCATTCTGTTCTATTTTCCTGATGTACTTATGTAAGGCATGACTTGTCTAGATAGCATTCAAGAGAATACTTTCTACAGTATCTCAGTACATGTCACAATAACAAATGAAATCAAATAAGCTGCCTGAATTTCTGTCTTCTCAAAAAAGCAAGGGAAAGCAGAATGCTGTGCACATCCAAATAAGCACAAAGTGAGTGAGCACTAAGAAAGCAATCTAAGAGTCCTGAGACATATTCTGCTCCAGTGAAAGAGGTGAGCGACTGTCCATGCAGGCAAAGTGACTTAGCAGGAACATTGCAATGTAAGGTCTCAGTGAGCTCTAAAGTTATTGGCGAAGTGCCACACTACGTTGTATGTTGGTTGAAGATATGCTATGATGACGTGGTGGTGCTGTTGTTTTGCCAGTGACGACCTCTGTATACGGAGGATGCAAATAGTCATTGGCCATGGAGCACTTGAGGTGGTCGGAAATGGTGTTTGACATGGAGGCCCATAGAGGACTCCAGTGAGCTGCAGCTGCCAGATTACTACTTTGAAGTTGTAAATTTGCACCATTTCAATTCTTATTGCTAATTGTGAGAATAGCAAACTGCATGTAAATGAGAGGAGATTAGATAATAATGAGATGTTAATGCATGCAAATAGGACAGTTGCCAATTGCTAGCAGTGCCTATATCATCGGCAAGACACTGGGAAAACTTCATCCATGGAGTTCTTCTTGATCCAAAAAGGTAGGAAAATCCAGAACTCACTCTCCCCGAAAGGCGCTTCATCAACTGGAATTTTCAATAGTAATGTTGACATTTTTATTAGGTGAGCAAATCAAGGCAAATGGATATACACACCAACATTGCTGCAATGAAATGGTTGAACAGGCTCAATGGGCTGACTGGTCTCTGTTCATGTATTTTCCAATGAAATGGCAGCAATGATTGCTCCATAGTTATATATTTAAAAATATTCTACATTATTGCAAAATAGATTGAGCTAGAAAACATAATGAGCATTGGGGAATGAGACTAATAAATGAATATGAACAGAACCAGTAATTCCCATGATTTAATATGGTGTCAAAACGCATCAACCATCTGAAGTACAATATTAGATAAACAAAGACAGAACAAAAAGGTGCAAAATGAATAAGTGGCAGAAACTTACAGGAGGAGCTTGAGCAACATGGGTTAGGGCGAGATTTGTGACAGAATCAGGAGACAAGTACAGAAAGAGCCATTTCAACATTAGGGGCAATTCATGCTATCTTTTATGTTTTTCACAAGTGGCATGGGAAGATTTTTACTCGGCAGTGGTGAGGTGCCAGTTAGGGTTAAATGTCTTGTTAAAAGACCAACTGGCCCCCTTATTCAGTGTCTCATTTTCCCAAGCTCACGAAACACTTTGACTTTGGGAAACTCGACAAAGAAACTAGAGTGAGCACTTGATGAATTAGCTCACCGCTTGCTCCATGTAATCTCCTTAGATGAAGAGATGTAAGTTTCCCTTTTGGAAGAGTGTAGGACAAGAGAAAGAGTTTGCACATCTGTGACAGAGATGAGGATTTTTTTTTCTCTCAGATGGTGGTGAAACTATTGAATTCTTTTCTGCAGATTCCTAGCAAGCCTGAGTCATTAAGTATTTTCAAGGCTGAAATAGACAGCTTTTTAAAGATTAAGGGAATCAAGTTATATGGGAATAATTGAGGATTATCAGGTCAGCCATTATCTCATTGAAATGGTGGAGCTGATGGACTAAATAGCTTGCTTGTGCTCCAATATTGATGGACACTTGGCACTAACATTTCAGGGCATGCTCCATGGGCACCAGCCACATGAAACCAATGTCCACTAACATTGGCACCTGACACATGCTAACTTCTGAGTACTCTTATGCCACCTCTCCGTTCTATTTATAAAAAACTTCTGCACTTCAATGTTGCATCTTGGGCTGTGCTGGCAACTATCATTTTAATGCTGTAGCAAGGACACTTGGTGCATCTCCAAGACACGTTACATCTCCAAGCTTTTTGTTTGTTCTCATAGTGCTCACTCAGGGTGAACCTACCTTGAAGCTCACAGCAACCCTGCCTTGCATTGCACTGTCTTGCCTTTTTATCCTTTGCCATTTAGTGCAGTCTCAAATCCACGAAGCTTGTCAACAGTCCTCAGTCAAGTCAAAGGAGATAGCTTTTGTTTAGGAGTTCCTGATACAGAAAATCAAGGGCAGCCTCCGATACCAGACCAATACTCCAGAGCCTACTTAGGGCAATCAGAACCAGGATCCACAGAAGGGGAAGGGGCCGAATGTTGGGCAGCCCTAAGGGCATGGTAGGTAAGTAATGAGGCAGGTTTGGTAAGATATGGCAAGAAAACTTGTTGGACTTCACAGCAAAAATCCTTCCAAAAACCTGATGTAACATGGACTTAACCAAACAAAAACTAACATTCAGCCCTATAATTCAGGCAGTTAAATGAATAGTGAATATCAATTAGGGGTACAGAAAGGGGAAAATGTACATAACATAAAAACATTCTCCAAAGGCAAATGAACAAAACTATCAATGCTCACTAGATATGATGATACTCACCAAAGCTCCTTGGACAATACTTTCCAAACCCATAATCAGTATCACCTAAAAGAACAAGAGCAAGCACACTACCACTTCCAAGTTCCTGCTTAAACCATTTGCCATCCTGACATGGAACTATGTTGCTGTTTCATCAGCATTGCTGGGTCAAAAGCCTGGAACTCCCACACTAACAACAGTGTGAGTTTACCTATTTTAAATGATCTGCAGCAGTCCAAGAAACCAGTTCATCACCACCTTCTCAAGTGCAACCAGGGGGAATTGGCACTAAAATGCTAGCCCAAACAACATGGGTGAATGAATAAAAAGTATCCTGAATGCCTGATTTCTGTTACAGGTCATAGAAATAAAGCAAGTTTGAAACCTTGGGGTGATTTTAGTCTTGGCCCCAGGATGGAGATGTGCGCTGGGCCTTTATGAACAAGTAGGTTACTTATGTGACCAGAGAGAAATTTCTGGAGAGACTCAGCATGTCTGTGGAAAGCAGAGTTAATGTTTTGAGTCAGGTAACTCTTCTACAGGTTCTAATCAGTTCTGATGAGGAGTCACCAAACTCGAAACATTAACTCTGCTTTCTTTCCACAGATGCTGTCAGACCTGTTAAGTTTCTCTAGTAATTTCCTGTTTTCATTTCAGATTTCCAGAATCCACAGTTCTTGGTTTTATTTCATGTTACTTATATGTTCAGATCTGAAACATTTCCTATTAAGGAAAATGACTCATCCAATTTTAACTCGAGACTTAGCAGAGAAGCTGATCTGTGGTTGATTTCACAAGGACCTTCTAATAAGTATAAAACTTTCCTAAGTAGTATCAGAAAAGGACAGTTGCTCTTCTGAGCTCCACAAGGGAAGGCATGGCCTCATTGACGTGAAACAAAAACTATTATAATTTTAAAAATTAACAGTTAATGTATGGCTGTCAAACTGAGCTTTGTCTGGATTCCATCTCCTGAGGTAGTCAATAAGCTCTATGGTGGAGACATAGTGTAAGCTTAAGGAGAAAAAAGAACACTAGTTCAGGAAACCTTTTCCTCAGCCCAACTTTTGTCCTTTCTTCCCAAAAACCTGTGGCTCCAGATTTAGTCTTCCGACTCACTTGAGGACACAACAATCATAATATCTGCTGGACATCATCCTTATTTCATTGGGCTGAGTTGAAAAATAATTTTCCAGGATTTGTTTTCCTTTATAGACCCAGGTCTTTTTTCTACTATTTTTCTTCCTCCAGAAAATAATATGTAATTGAAACAATGGAATTTTGTGATGGAAGAGACATAAGAATGTGTCTGAAGTATCTAGGCGTGATCGGTTTGCCTGCCTGGCATTTTTCTGATCAGTTTGCCTGCCTAGCATTTTTCTATGTTCAACTTACATGTCCTGCGTGCCTTTTCAAAATCTTCCATGACTATACCTGGGTGTGTACAGGACTACCCGCAATGTTCACCTGCTGATAGCTGCTCTGCATCCTGTTTGTGCCCATATAGAATTAAGGAATTGGTCTATTTAAATAAGTCTAGCAATTAAAATAAGTTATACTTGCCAAAAAACCCTCAAGGTTAAAATGAATTCCTTTGTCTCAAGTTGAGAAAACTGCATTTTTTCAAAACAAAGTCATGGTCATTACTTTTAATTTGATAAGAATCATAATTATTCCCTACTGAATTCTAAAACTAACCAGAGACTGAGTCTTGTGATCTTTCCAGAAGACTTAAACATCTGTGGACCATATCACGGCTGCAAATTCAAGGTTTTAAAAAAGTTCCAGATATGTTTTCAGTGATCGTTTTTCATAAAAACAACATGCTCATTATTTGATTACCTCTTCACTAAACAGGTCTAACTGTACAAGACATATCTTTAATCTTTGAACTTAATTGAAAACTAATAATTTTGTTGTCAATTACAAGTGTTATTGCCTAATTAAGCAATTGGCATTCTCCTTGTAAAACAAGTGTCCTGTGGTTAACCAGATTTTGACCCCATTCAAACACCACAAAATCTAGAGCTCCAACCAAATGTTTTATATTAAAAAAGGTTATTGGTACAGGTGTTCAGCATATGTAGAAGAGCATGAGCAGTTGCATAAAGTTGTACATATTTTTCAACACAAAGCCGTTGTCGAGTTTCTGCTAACCTAATAAGGAAACAGATGCCTCATACTTAAACACTTAAAAATTGCACTTCCTTCCATTAATAAATCCCTTGTTCAAAACTTTCATGAATATCTCCTGTAATGCAAATACCAGTAAACAGATATTTCTTATGATTGTACATATGTTAATGGTGTGCTTGTTTTTATTCAATCGTGGGATGTGGTCCTCTCTGGCGAGGCCAGCATTTATTGCCCATCCCTAAATGCCCAGAGGGCAATTAAAAGTCAACCACATTGCTGTGGGTCTGGAGTTACATGTAGGCCAGACCAGGTAAGGATGGCAGTTTCATTCCCTAAAGGACATTAGTGAACCAGATAGGTTTTTCTGACAATCAAAAATGGCTTCATGTTCACTATTAAACCCTTTAATCAGATCCTTCTTTTTTATTGAATTCAAGTTCCACCATCCACGGCAGAATTTGAACCCTTGTCCCCAGGACATTAGCTCAGTTTCTGGATTAATAGTCGAGCGATAAATACCAATAGACTAACACCTCTGCATTGAAAAACAAATATCTTCACGTAATTATAAGCAGAAATGTAATATTAATTATGAACAGCAATTCTTGACAACAATTCCAAAATTGAATTCTACACAAACAGAATTTAGTTTGGTACAAAAGTATTTGAGTTGGTACTTTATGCTGATTTGTCATTTTGCAAAACGTTTTGCTCCAATAATTTAATAGCAAAAATATAAAAATAATAATGCAGGAAATTATAATACCTCAGGTATTGAACAAAAAAAATCAGGATACAGTTTCAACAATTTTATAATTTCTTTTAAAAATTTTGAAGTTTTTTCACGAATTTATACCCCACCATACCACCACATTGAGTTCCAGAAGGTATTGTAAAGTTACCACAACCAACTACCACCCAGAGTTCTTACCTGTGGTTATGGCTTGTTTTGGAAGGCTACGCACACAATGAGAAGCCAAGTACATCAATGCTGCTGAATTCCAGGTGGTGTTCTTGTTAACAAAAAGTGCAGACAGGCTGCACTAAAAACAGACTCAGATTTCTCCTCAGAAACTGACTACACCAATATCCACCACTATTCATCTGCTCCAACTCCAAAAATGGCTCCGTCAAAATTAGGTTTTATAGTTCAGATACCCACTGGGAAAAAAAAGCACTATACACTGTATGGGAATTTTCATCCTTTTCTAGCACAGCATTCAAGCAGATTAGAACATAGAACATAGAAAAATACAGCGCAGTACAGGTCTTTTGGCTCTCGATGTTGCGCCGACCCAAGCCCACCTAACCTATACTAGCCCACTATCCTCCATATGCCTATCCAATGCCCGTTTAGATGCCCATAAAGAGGGAGAGTTCACTACTGCTACTGGCAGGGCATTCCATGAACTCACGACCCGCTGAGTAAAGAATCTACCCCTAACATCTGTCCTATACCTACCACCCTTAATTTAAAGCTATGCCCCCTCGTAATAGCTGACTCCATACGTGGAAAAAGGTTCTCCTTGTCAACCCTATCTAAACCCCTAATCATCTTGTACACCTCTATCAAGTCACCCCTAAACCTTCTTTTCTCCAATGAAAACAGCCCCAAGTGCCTCAGCCTTTCCTCATACGATCTTCCTACCATACCAGGCAACATTCTGGTAAACCTCCTCTGCACCCGTTCCAGTGCCTCCACATCCTTCCTATAGTATGGCGACCAAAACTGCACACAATACTCCAGATGCGGCCGCACCAGAGTCTCATACAACTGCAACATGACCTCAGGACTTCGGAACTCAATTCCTCTCCCAATAAAAGCCAGTACGCCATATGCCTTCTTCACAGCAATATTAACCTGGGTGGCAACTTTCAGAGATCTGTGTACACTACCAAGTATCTGACCATTAGCCCTGTACTCCATCTTCTTGTTACTCTTACCAAAGTGAATCACTTCACACTTACCTACATTGAACTCCATTTGCCACCTTTCTGCCCAGCTCTGCAGCTTATCTATATCCTGCTGTAACCTGCCACATCCTTCCTCACTGTCAACAACTCCACCAACTTTCGTATCATCCGCAAACTTGCTCACCCAACCTTCTAGCCCCTCCTCCAGGTCATTTATAAAACTGACAAACAACAATGTTCCCAAAACAGATCCTTGCGGAACACCGCTAGTAACAGCACTCCAAGATGAACCTTTACCATCAACTACTATCCTCTGTCTTCTTCCAGCCAGCCAATTCCTAATCCAAACCTCTAACGCACCCTCAATGCCATAACTGTGTATTTTTTGCAGTAGCCTACCATGGGGAACCTTATCAAACGCCTTACTAAAATCCATATACACCACATCTACCGCTTTACCCTCGTCCACCTCCTTAGTCACCTTCTCAAAGAATTCAATAAGGATTGTGAGGCACAACCTGCCCTTCACAAAACCATGCTGACTATCCTTGATCACATTATTCCTATCCAGATGTTCATAAATCCTATCCCTTACAATTCTCTCTCAGATTTTGCCCACAACAGAAGTGAGATTCACCGGCCTATAGTTACTAGGGTTATCCCTACTCCCCTTCTTGAACAAGGGAATCACATTTGCTATCCTCCAGTCTTCTGGCACTATTCCTGTAGACAAGGAGGACATAAAAATCAAGGCCAATGGCTCTGCAATCTCCTCCCTTGCTTCCCAGAGAATCCTAGGATAAATGCCATCAGCCCCAGGGGACTTATCTATTTTCACCTTTTCCAGAATTAATCACCCTTTCTGCCATCTGATAAGGTTACTTTTATGTCCTTACCTTCAGGTATTTTACCACCTTCTGGATTTGCCAGTACTCAGAAGGTAAGTCAGTACCGGATTCCTGTTGTCTGTTCATATCTTGTTTGTCTTCCTCACTCTCTGTAGAACTTTCACTTAATTCTTCTGATCCATCAGAAACTCTGGAAAATGTAAATGACTAATCAGCTAAAAAAGAATCTTGTCCAATTTTACACTGTTAAGATTTCCATTTACTGGGCTATTATGCCACAATAAATTATTAGTTTATTTAGGTTTACTTATAAATGATACAATCTTTTTATGTACTCAGTTATAAAGAATATAATTTAACAGTGATGTGTTGGAAATTGTATTCACCTTTAAAACAATTCTTTTAGTATTGCATATTTAGTATTCTTGGCATAGTATGACTGTTACAGCAGTAAAAAAATTAAACAAATCTCTAGCATTATAAAACAAAGGAAAGATTGTGTGAATCATCTAGATCATAACGTTCCATTAGAATGAAATAAACGATTCACTGGGTGACATGAGCATCAACGAATACCTTGAGAAACGGGATGCTTTAATCTAACATTATGAAGTTGAAGGCGTGTACTGTACATTTAAGAGAGAGTGAATGCTGTTTTGCACTGACCGCTTACAAGAACCTGTCATATGATTAACTAACAGTCCCAGAGTATACTGGAAAATTGAAAATATGCAACATTTGGCTGTGAAATAGATACCTTGGTTGGTTGCTTAAATTCGAATAGTTGTCAAAACAGCAGTCAGTTTAAATTATGCCCCAGGATACCAAAACCCAATCGAGTTTGAATTTGTTGTTTTACCAAAATCGAACCAATGAGATGATTCTAAAAAATGGCAGGCAGTTTGAAAGTCAGACAGAGTAACTGCCATCGAGAAAGACCCAAAAGATTGAAACACTTTTGGTCATAGGTATCTTTTCATTGAAACATATTTGCAGTAAAAAAAAGAAGACGACCCAGTGAGACCTTCAGCCAAAAAAAGAAAATCACCAGAGACAACAGCCACGGTATGGTTTTGAAATTAAGCTAATGTAATTTTAATAAATGTTTATTGGAACAGCAATAGTTTTAGTTTTAGTTTTAGAAACAGTTATAGTTTTGGAGGCAGATAATATGCAGTTAAGAGAAAGAGGGGGCCTAGAGTTGTGAATTGTTGTTGTTTAATGTTCACTTTTAGAGTTAAAGCATAAATTGAAAATATTTTCTTTAAATAATGGATTTTAGGAGTTCTCGGTCATTCATAGCTTAACAGATTATGAGGCAAGGTGAGCTTTTCTGGATGTCTGGTTTAATTAACAGAATGGTTCATCACCATGTTGTAACACTTAGAAGGAAGGACAACTAACTTTCAAATGAAAGCAAGTAAAGGGTCAACCGTTTTCTTGACATCATGCGTAACTGCTTATGGTCATTGGCTGAAAGGGTTTAAACAGGTGACTGACACAGAACACACTGCCAGCCCCAAATTAAGGGGTAGGTGGACAGAAAGAGAGAAGCCTGGGAAATGAAACACCATCTTCTTGGAAGAAGACCAGAAGTATTCCTACATCAGCCCAAGGATAAAATTAAACTTATAATCAAAGACTACCAGTAAAGATTGCAAGACATCAAGGATGAATACTCCACCACTCCAAAATCATCACCCTGCTCCACCATTGTATAAAACAGCTTCAGGACTGTTAAAGAGTTCTCATCTGTAATAGATTGTGCATTTCCTTCCTTTGTCTAAATGCACAGTATATCAAATCTAAACTATGGTTTCTAAACAAATTAAATAAGCTTTCTAAAGATTGCTTACAAATGATCAACTGCCTTGTCAGGAACATAAGAAATCAGAGCAGCAATGGGCCATGCAGCCCTTCAAACTTAAGGCTTATGCCTGAAACATCAACTATCCTGCTCCTCGGATGCTGCCGGACCTGCTGTGCTTTTCCAGCACCACACGTTTTGACTCTGATCCCCAGTAGCTGCAGTCCTCACTTTCTCCTTCAAACTTACCCTGTCAACCAATCTAGAGTTGCAAAATTGGTGTTAATAGTAAGTGTGAATAGTAAAACAAAGGTCAGTTTTGATGACAGCAAACTCATGTAAACAAGATGCTAGCTTAAAAGGAGGTGTTATCAAAAAGGTAGACAGGTTTCATACTGTGAAGCTGAACTCAATGTTGAGTCCTAAAGTCTATAAAGTGTCTAAGCAGAAAATGAGGTGCAGTTTTTCCAGTTTGACTGGGTTTCACAGGAGCACTGCAGTAGGTCTAGATCAAAACTGTAAGCATGATGTAGAACATAGCTGGAAGGTAGTTGTCAAACTTATAGAAACAGCAAATGTTTTCCCTCGAACAATCACTGTGTTTGGTATCACAAATTCAGAGGAGGAGACCTCATGTGAGCAGCAAATACGATATACTACATTGAAGAAAAGTATCAGTAAAGTGCAGCTACACCTGGAAGGTATGCTTGGTGCCTTGGACAGTGAGGTGGGAGGTGGTATAATATTACACCTTCTTGCAATTGGTGGGGAAATGCTAGGAGTGGACCAGGGTGTTACAGATGAAACAGTCCCTGCAGCATGTTGACAAGAGAGAGGAGCAAGTAAGATATATTTGTGGTGACATCTGGCTGAAGTTGGCAGAAATGGCAGGGAATGATCCTTTGAATGCAATGGTTTGTGGGATAGAAAGAGAGGACACGATGAACCCTATTCTAATTTTGGAAGGGAAGAGAAAGGGTAAAGACAGAAACGTAGGAAATGGGTTGTAAATGACTAAGGGCCCCGTCAACCATGATAGCACAGCCGTCCTTAGTTCAGAAAAAAGGTAGATGTATCAGAGGCACCCCTATGGCATCATTGGTGTGACAAGTGTGGTAGGGATGGAAAAACTGGGAGAAAGGAATTAAGTCCTTAGAGAGAGTCAGTAGGATTGTAATAGATGTTGGCGGATAATCTATCCCCAGAAATGTAAAGAGAGAAGCCAAGAAAGAGAAGGGTAGAGTCAGTGATGAATCAGGAAAAGGAGAGAGAAAAAGAGGGAAATTGGAAGCAAAATTTACTAATTTTTCCAATTCTAATAAAAGTAGGAAACAGCGCCAAACAGGTCATGGATGTGTTGGAGAAAATGTTGTCTGCACCACGTTAGCCATCCTCCAGTCTTCCGGCACCTCACCTGTGCCTACCGATGATTAAACTATCTCAGCAAGAGGGTAAAAAATAAGGTCTGCAGATGCTGGAGATCACAGCTGAAAATGTGTTGCTGGTTAAAGCACAGCAGGTTAGGCAGCATCCAAGGAATAGGAAATTCGACGTTTCGGGCATAAGCCCTTCATCAGGAATGAGGAGAGTGTGCCAAGCAGGCTAAGATAAAAGGTAGGGAGGAGGAACTTGGGGGAGGGGCGATGGGGATGTGATAGGTGGAAGGAGGTCAAGGTGAGGGTGATAGGCCGGAGTGGGGTGGAGGCGGAGAGGTCAGGAAGAAGATTGCAGGTTAGGAGGGCGGTGCTGAGTTGAGGGAACTGACTGAGACAAGGTGGGGGGAGGGGAAATGAGGAAACTGGAGAAATCTGAGTTCATTCCTTGTGGTTGGAGGGTTCCCAGGCGGAAGATGAGGCGCTCCTCCTCCAGCCGTCGTGTTGTTATGTTCTGCCGGTGGAGGAGTCCAAGGACCTGCATGTCCTCGGTGGAGTGGGAGGGAGAGTTAAAGTGTTGAGCCACGGGGTGGTTGGGTTGGTTGGTCCGGGTGTCCCTGAGGTGTTCTCTGAAGCGTTCCGCAAGTAAGCGGCCCGTCTCTCCAATATAGAGGAGGCCACATCGGGTGCAGCGGATGCAATAGATGATGTGTGTGGAGGTACAGGTGAACTTGTGGCGGATATGGAAGGATCCCTTGGGGCCTTGGAGGGAAGTGAGGAAGGTGGTGTGGGCGCAAGTTTTACATTTCCTGCGGTTGCAGGGGAAGGTGCAGGGAGTGGAGGTTGGGTTGGTGGGGGGTGTGGACCTGACGAGGGAGTCACGAAGGGAGTGGTCTTTGCGGAACGCTGATGGGGAAGGGAGGGAAATATATCCCTGGTGGTGGGGTCCGTTTGGAGGTGGCGGAAATGACGGCGGATGATACGTTGTATACGGAGGTTGGTGGGGTGGTAGGTGAGAACCAGTGGGGTTCTGTCTTGGTGGCGGTTGGAGGAGCGGAGCTCAAGGGCGGAGGAGCGAGAAGTGGAGGAGATGCGGTGGAGGGCATCGTCGATCATGTCTGGGGGGAATCTGCGGTCCTTGAAGAAGGAGGCCATCTGGGCTGTGCGGTGACTCCCACAGCTATCTGAACTACACCTCCTCCCACCCTGCCCCCTGTAAAAACTCCATCCCATATTCCCAATTCCTTCGTCTCCGCCGCATCTGCTCCCAGGAGGACAAGTTCCAACACCCCACAGCCCAGATGGCCTCCTTCTTCAAGGACCGCAGAGTCCCCCCAGACGTGATCGACGATGCCCTCCACCGCATCTCCTCCACTTCTCGCTCCTTCGCCCTTGAGCTCCGCTCCTCCAACCGCCACCAAGACAGAACCCCACTGGTTCTCACCTACCACCCCACCAACCTCCGTATACAACGTATCATCCGCCGTCATTTCTGCCACCTCCAAACGGACCCCACCACCAGGGATATATTTCCCTCCCTTCCCCATCAGCGTTCCGCAAAGACCACTCCCTTCGTGACTCCCTCGTCAGGTCCACACCCCCCACCAACCCAACCTCCACTCCCGGCACCTTCCCCTGCAACCGCAGGAAATGTAAAACTTGCGCCCACACCTCCGTCCTCACTTCCCTCCAAGGCCCCAAGGGATCCTTCCATATCCGCCACAAGTTCACCTGTACCTCCACACACATCATCTATTGCATCCGCTGCACCCGATGTGGCCTCCTCTATATTGGAGAGACGGGCCGCTTACTTGCGGAACGCTTCAGAGAACACCTCAGGGACGCCCGGACCAACCAACCCAACCACCCCGTGGCTCAACACTTTAACTCTCCCTCCCACTCCACCGAGGACATGCAGGTCCTTGGACTCCTCCACCGGCAGAACATAACAACACGACGGCTGGAGGAGGAGCGCCTCATCTTCCGCCTGGGAACCCTCCAACCACAAGGAATGAACTCAGATTTCTCCAGTTTCCTCATTTCCCCTCCCCCCACCTTGTCTCAGTCAGTTCCCTCAACTCAGCACCGCCCTCCTAACCTGCAATCTTCTTCCTGACCTCTCCGCCTCCACCCCACTCCGGCCTATCACCCTCACCTTGACCTCCTTCCACCTATCACATCTCCATAGTCCCTCCTCACTACCTTTTATCTTAGCCTGCTTGGCACACTCTCCTCATTCCTGATGAAGGGCTTATGCCCGAAACGTCGAATTTCCTATTCCTTGGATGCTGCCTAACCTGCTGTGCTTTAACCACTATCTCAGCAAGAGGTCTGGTAATCACTTCCCTAGCTTCCCATAGAGTTCTAGGATACACCTGATTAGGTCCTGGGGATTTATCTGCTTTTATGCATTTCAAGACATCTAGCACCACCTCTTCTGTAATATGGGCATTTTTCAAGATATCACCATCCATTTCCTTACATTCTATCCCTCCCACTTCCTTATCACAGTATAAACTGATGCAAAATACTTGTTTAGTATCTCCCTCAGCTCCTGCAGCTCCACACATAGGGTGCCTTGCAAAACTTTGAAGGGCCTTATTCTCTCCCTAGTTACCCTTTGTCTTTAATGTATTTATAAAACTTTAACCCTATTTGCCAAAGCTATCTCATGTCCCCTTTATGCCCTTCTGATTTCCCTCTTAAGTATACTCCTATTGTCTTTACAATCTAAGGATTCACTTGATCTCCATTGTCTATTCTTGACATAGGCTTCCTTCTTTTTCTTAACAAAAACCTCAATTTCCCTAGTCATCCAGTATTCCCAACACCTACTAGCCTTACTGTTCACCGTTAGCAGAAATATACTGTCTTTGGACTCTTGTTATCTCATTTCTGAAGGCTTTCCATTTTCCAGCCGTCCCTTTACCTGCGAACATCTGTGCCCCATCAGCTTTTGAAAGCTCTTGCCTAATACCATCAAAATTTGCCTTCCTTCAATTTAGAAATTCAACTTTTAGATCCGGTCATCTTTTCCATCACTACTTTAAAACTAATAGAATTATGGTTGCTAGCCCCAAAGTGCCCCCACACTGTCACCTCAGTCACCTGTCCAGACTTATTTCTCAAGCGTGTCAGGATTTGTACCTTCTGTAGTAGGTACATCCACATACGGAATCAGAGAATGTTCTTGTACACATTTAACAAATTCCTCTCCATCTAGACTCTTAACACTATGGCAGTCCTAGTCGATGTTTGGAAAGTTAAAATCCCCTGCTATAACCACCCCGTCATTCTTATAGATAATTGAAATCTCCTTACAAATTTGTTTCTCAATTTCCTACTGACTATTAGGGGGTCTATAACACAATCCCAATAAGGTGATCATCCCTTTCTTATTTCTCAGTTCCACCCAAATAACTTCCTTGGATGTATTCCCAGGAATATCCCCCTGAAGTTCAGCTGTAATGTTATCCCTTATCAAAAATGCCATCCCCCTCCTACCTTGCCCCCTTTCTATCCTTCCTATGGCATTTGTATCCTCGAACATTAAACTGCTTGTCCTGTCCATCCCTGAGCCACGTTTCTGTAATTGCTATGATATCCCAAGCCCATGTTTCTAACCATACTCTGAGTTCATCTGCCTTCCATGTTAGGCCTCTTGCATTGAAGTAAATGCAGTTTAATTTATCGGTCCTAGCTTGTCCTCTGCTATGTTTCTTCCTGCCCTGACTGTTTGACTCACTCCTTTTTCCAACTGTACCAGTGTTGGATTGATCTCTTTCCTCACTATTTCCCTGGATCCTGCCCCCTCCCACCGTATCCCCAGCTCCTACCCACTCCTTACTAGTTTAACTCCTCCTGAGTAGCTCCAGCAAATCTCCCTGCCAGTATATTATTCCCCTTCCAATTCAGGTGCAATTCATCCTCCTTGTCAGGTAATTTCTACCCCAGAATGATTCCAATGATCCAAAAATGTGAACCCTTCTCCTCGCACCAGCTCCTCAGCCATACATTCATCTGCTCTATCCTCCTATTCCTACCCTCACTAGCTCATAGCACCGGGAGTAATCTAGACATTACTTACTTCAAGGACCACCTTTTTAAATTCCTGCTTAACTTTTTATATTTTCCCTTCAGAATCTCATTCTTTTCCCTTCCTATGTCATTATTTCCAACATGGACAGTGACCTCCTGCTGGTCCCTCTCCCTTTGAGAACTTTCTGCACCCCCTGAGACATCCTTGATCCTGGCACCAGAGAGGCAACACACCATTCTGCTTTTTTTTTCACTGCTGGCCACAGAAAGGTCTGTTTGTGCCTCTGAGAGTCCCCTATCACAACCGATTGCTTGGTACCCGAGATAGCCCTCGTTTCATTAGACCCTGTCACGATACCAGAAACTTGGCTGTTCATGCTATATTCCCTGAGAGGCCATCACGCCATACCTTTTCCAAGATAGCATACTTGTTTGAAATGGGGATAGCCATTGAACACTTTGCACTACCTGCCTATCCTTCCTACCTTTCCTGGAGTTAACCCATCTACTTGCCTTTATCTGCGGCTTTTCTCCCTTCCTATAACTGCCATCCATCACACCTCCAGCTCTTGAAAAGTTCCTCATTGCCTCTGTCGCTCCAACTGATCCATGCTATCCGATAGGATTCGCAACAAAGACACTTCTTGCCGACGCAATCATCAGTAACATGGAAACTCTTGCTAAACTTCCATATCCGACAGGAAGAGCGTATCACTCTATTGAAGGTCATCTTTGCTCCTTCACAATCTACAGACCCAGAAAATAGCACAGTCTTTTTGCCCTACAAAAGTGCTCCAAGCTAACTTTGTACTTCTGATTTATATCGTTTAAAATTTGATCAAGAAACAGATTTTAATAAAACGTATAAACGAGAAAGAACCCATTCTATTCAGTACTGCAGACTTACAGCAAGGTTACATGTTAAAAACCATGCACTTATCTGTTCCTGTGCTGGTTCCTCCAAGGTCAGCTGTGAATTTCACTGTTTGTTAATTTTTCCTGGACATACTCTGATGTCAAACAGCAAAGGCAGTAACTGTGCAAATTCACCACTGTGTCAGTTAGCAGGTTTCTTTCTCTCTCTCCCTCCTGACCATGCGCTTGCTTTCTTTGTCTTCCTTTCTTCCTTTTAAAAGTGCTGCTGTTTTGACTTTTTTTTACTCCAAAATCCCAAAACAACGCAATAGCATATAAAACAGTAACTGCTGCTCCTGGAATTCTGAGAGATCACCTCCAACACCTAAAATACCTCAAAAAAAGGAGCAGCTCTTACAGCCAGTTTTTCCTCGTCCTTTATCTTGGATTACTCAGAATCCTTTGAGCTTCAGTGCAGATTGAAATTGGTGGATATGATGTTATGGGTATCACAGAATTGGCAGTAAGGGTATCTGGGCTGGGATCAAAATTTCCAAGGATATACATTCTATGGGCATAGGGGTAGAGTTCAGTAAGAAACTGAATTAAATGGATAGCATGAAGCAATAAGTTCAGTAGATGTAAAAGCTATGTGGGTAGAATTACGGAACTGCAAGAAAGACAAGACCCTGATGAAAGTTAAGTACAGGCTTCCAAGCAGTAGTCAGGATGTGGGATAGAAAATACATCAGAAGATGTATAATGACAATAATCGTGATGACTTCAACATGCAGGTGGACTGGGAAAATCAAGTTGGTAGAATATTCCAAGTAAAGGAATTTCTGAAGAAGGGCCATTGGACCCAAAACATTAACTCTGATTTCTCTCCACAGATGCTGCCAGACTTGCTGAGATTTTCCAACAGTTTCTGTTTTTGTTTTTGTAAGTCATTGCTGCAGAAAGCTGTGGAAGCCAAGTATTGGGTATGTTTAGGACAGAGATAGATAGGTTCTTGATTAGCAAGGTGATTAAGGATTACGGAACTAAGACAGGTGAATTCATTCGAGAAACCTATCAGACATGATGAAATGGCACAGAAAGGCCTAATCCTGCTTTTATGTGTTAAGGTGTTATACTCACACTCTCTGTATCAAATGAGCTTTCTCTTGAGCTGCTTTGCACTTGTATTTCCTAGCTGCAACCATCTCAACATTTTCTTTTTCTTTTTTAATCTTCTTAGTATCCTGGACTTTCAATTGAGCTTTCTCATCTTTTATGCTTTAAAAGAAAGGAAATTGTTTGAGTATATTGCAAATAACGTGCTTTGAATAAAGCAACTGTTAACAACTAAAACCCTTGAAAAGGTACATAAAAATAGAAAGAAATATTACTGCTTCTTCAGATTTTTATATTATTTGGAAACATTATTCGAAAACAAATAAAGAATCAAAGAAGTTATTAATCAAACAGTAAGTATCATTTTAGTAATCTTGAAGCCATGGCAATAGAGAATACGATGGCAATGACTTAAAACAAACAAATTAACAGCGAAAAACTACAAAACACACAGCAGATACAGCACAACCATGAGCAAGCGTACCATCAGTTAATATGTGATTGCTGTATTGTAGCAAAGTTCCTGGACTGGTTACCCAAGGTCCTGAACATATACCAGAACTGCTGAATGTACTTAAACTTAATTAATTAATTACTTAATTACATGGACTTTATTAAATTAGTTCATAAATTTCAAATAAAAGTGATCATGATCATGAAATGACCAGATTGTCATTAAAAACTAATTTGGTTCAGTAACACACTTAGGGGAGGACACCTGCTATCTTACGGAGTCTAAATTATCCCACGTGATTCCCTCACATTTGGAAACTTGCAAGAGATCAACTTGACAAGGTGACTCTCATCAAGTAATAGTTAATAGCCAAAGAACCAGATTCCTCCATCATATTCCTGTATAGTTCCTATCTGACTGAACATGCTTGCACTGAGATGTATAGTTGGGGAGAAATTACCCTGTGGGTTCTCAACATTTGACTTCAGACCCAATAAAGTCTCAAACATGGTCAAGGAAGGTCTCTGTTGATTAACACCTAAAGCCTTCTCTCAGTTGATGAATCAGTTTGACTCCATGTTGAACAGCACTTCGAAGAAGTACTAAAAAGAACAACACAAAATTTATTCTGTATAAAGACAAAATAACAGCAAATGCTGGAAATCAGAAACAAAAACAGAAATTGCTGGAAAAGTTCAACAGGTCTGGAAACATCTGTGGGGAGAAACCAGAGTTAATGTATCAGGATCAGTGAACCTTTTTCAGAACTGATGTCAACTAAGAAAATGTTTATTTTTCAGAAGATAGGTCGAGGGGGTGAGGGTAAATGATTGTCTCCACCTGAGTTCAAAGACAGAGAAGAACAGTTGGACAGACAAAGGAGTGGATAACAATCAAGCTAGGAGGGTGAATAACTGTTAATGGGAACTGTTGGTGATTAAAAATCGGTTGTGAGTAATGGCATGCCATGTGATAACAAGGCCTTGTTTGTGGGGTTTGAGGTAAGGACATGAGAGAGCTGAAGCCCAAAAATTGTTGTCAAATCGCAAAGAATTAAACTTAAGTTGGAACCTACATGGGGTGAGTCTGAGCCGGAGACAGTGACTTGACAAAATATTTGCCAAAACTTGCTTCCACAGTCACACCACACTCCCCAATGACTGCCTCCGGATCAAACTTACCCCACGTGGATTCCTACTCAAGTTTCATCCTTTGTGCTTTGACAACAATTTTCAGATTTGAGTTCTCCCATATCCTTACCCCAAGCCCCGCACACCAGGCCTTGTTATCACATGGTCTGCTATGACACACAACCCATTGACAGCTATTCACACTCCTAGCCTGATCATAATTAATTTCTTTGTCTGCCCAACTCTTCTTCTCTCTCTTTGGCCTCTATCCCCACCTATTATTACTCTTATCCCACAACTTGCCCTATCTTCTGCATAAAAAATAACATTTTCCTAGCTGCCATCAGTTCTGAGGAAGGGTCAGTGGACCTGAAACATTAATTCTGATTTCTCTCCACAGATGCTACCAGACCTGCTGAGCTTTTCCAGCAATTTGATGTTTTTAACTAGAAAATGTACTGATTGGCCAATCCCAAAGGCCATCTTCAGCAGTGGCTCAGAAGCAACATGATTGACTGAGTTAGAATTATAGAACCTCTACAGTGTTGAAAGAGGTTGGGTCAGAACTTTAGACCTAATAAGTTGGGTTTGCATTGCTTATCAAGCTTCTGTAGCCTTATTTGTCACATGGTGTGTTTCATACTTAACATGACTATAAGCAGCTCTGCATGAATGTCACCCCAATTTGTTCCTCATTTTCCCTGGCTTCTGGTATCCTTTGAAACACAATACTCAAGCCAATATCTGGAGTGAAGTTGCATGCCGATCCTGTTGATTCTTTAGTGGTTGCAACTGGATCGTTTCTAGAATACTCATATTACATATTTTGATATTGCTGGGCTTTCTGGAAGGCCATGTTATTGTACTGGGTTATATTACATTTGTAGTGTCTTGGTGATTCTCCCCCTCCTCCACCTCTCCTTAAAGGGCTGTGTGATGTCAAATGGCTGGTCACTATCTTCCATGGCATCTTGGTGATAATCTCTTCAATGTCTCCTCAAAGAAATGTGCAAGATCCAAATTCTCCTGCTGTGGCTGGTTGCTGTGGTTTGCAGTTCTTTAGTCTCTGTGCTCATCTTCCTTATCCCTAAAGATTTAGATTCTCTACCAACAACTGCTGGTACAAAATGTTACCAATTAAGATTGTCCCAAAATAGTCTAAGTCTGATACTATATCTTCTGGTGGGTAAACAAGCTGAAAGGCATTGAATATTTCGCTGCTTAATGAAGAGTAATGTTGATTTGGAAGGATTTGGTACATTTGTAAAATTTCCTATTCCTTGTCCCAGAATCCCACGATCAAGCGATCCAAGACATTCAATGAAGTGGCCTCAGGACTGTGGAAACATCCTATAGTGTGCCAGAGAGGCTTTCATAGAATCCCTGCAGTGTAGATGCAAACCATTTGGCCCATCAAATCCATACTCCCCTTTCAAACAGCATCCATGCAGACCCACTCCCCTACCTAATTCAGATAACACTGCGTTCCCATGGCTAACACAGCTAGCCTGCACATCCTTGTGACACTACAGACAATTTAGCCTTTGACCGTGGGAGGAATGCGAAGCACCCGAAGGAAAGCCACACAGACACAGGGAGAGTGTGCAAACTCCACACGGACAGTCGCCCAAAGTTGGAATTGTACCCAGGTCCTTGGTGCTGTGAGGCAGCAGTGCTAACCACTGATCTACCCTGCCATCTGGTAATAAAGCCTGATTCCCTGACTGCGAATCGAACCCACGTCACAGTAGTTAGAGTACCGACCCGTAACCACTAGACCATCATGGGCTGATGGTCTGAACCATTGTACTGTGCCTGTCAGAATGGTGATGGCTGCTCCCATATCTAGCTTAAATCTTGTCTCTTGTTCATTGGTGAAAAGCTCTGTTCTCCATTATTCCTCTGTGATCTGGGCTATGTCTCCCAGGAAGCAATCTTTAACTAACTGTAAGTCTTTGACTTCCTTCATGCAAGCATATCTATGTGGTCCTAGTGGTCCATTCTCCTGCATGCATGCAGTTCTTCATGGTGAGATATACTTTACAGTGGTGGCTCCTTTGCTGTCACATCTGGAACAAGGGGTAATGGTACCAGTGGCATTCTCATCTGCTTGAGCCTGTGTATTAGTGGGTATATGAAAGACCCTATGGTCAACGTATTGCACCAACTCTATAAACTGACCAGCTGAAGAATCTCATTTCCCTTTAATTAGGTTATGTTCTAGTTTTGCATCTCCCCTGGTGTAAGCTGGCCGCACTGATTTTAACAGTGCAAGGCCCTCTCAAGGTCTGATAGGACTTTGAAGCATACCTCAAGATAATTTGGTCTCAGATGAACTCTTTGCTCAAAGAAATACATTACAAATTGTGTGCAAGTTGATTTAGGTCATTCATGAATATGTCTGTACTCTTTTCTGGATTGTAGGCATGTTTGTTGAACTCAGAAGTGCCCCACAATGTTCTGTCTCATGTTGAAGTACTCATCATAGGTCCTCTGTACGTGGTCCCGTTTTTCTGAGTCCTCAGCAATCCTTCTGTTGTCTCCTCCATTTCCCAGCCCAGAAGATTCCACCTAATAACTCTATTGCTGTGTTTCTCTGCATGGATGCGACCTGACTAATTGAATATTTCCTGTATTTTCTGCTTTTATTACACATTTCAAGTACTGCAGGATTTTGCTGTTGGTTTGGTGAGTTTATGATATTAAACCAGCCATGGTCTTATTCAATGTTTGTCAAGCAGACTCTCACAGATAAATGCCCTATTCATGTTCCTATATTCCAAAGAGAAAGGCTCATTCCAGGACTGACTAGTCTTATTATTCATAATAAACACTCTTGCGTTCTGAAGTTAAATACAAGCTTAAATATTTCAGAACAGTCATTCTCTCAAATGCCTAGGAGCGAATTCAAGGTTCACTAGAAATGCAGCATGAATGCTACAGAAAGCTTCATGAGTAAGTAATAAGTATAATTGCTTAAAGCTCCAGGTGCAGCAATGATACACACAGAGAGTTAGCCTAATTGGAAAGAAGAAAGAAATTGGAAAATTACAATTCAGATGAAACTTAAAAAGACTGTACTTGAAAAGTATGAGACAGAATAAAAGACAAAATTGTTGAGCATTGCAAAGGCTACAAAAAAAAAGCAAATTCAAAGACCATCTTTCCCAAGCTTAAAGGGTGAGGTAAAAGAATTGATAGCAAAACCCAAGTGTAGGAATTCCATTACAAAAATCATTGCGGTACTATTGGAGTTATGAAGAAAAGGTTGTAGCAGCAGAATTTATTTAATTCTTCCATGGGATATGAACATCATGGCATGGCCTACATATGTTGCTCATCTCTAAGTGCCCTTGACAAGGTGGTGTTGAGCAGCCTTTATGGGATCATAAGACCTCTTTAGTACTATATGATGCTTCAGCCCATCAAGCCTGCACAACTCCCTACACTCATCCCACTTTCCCACACTAAGTTCATAGCCTTGTTACGCCAATTTAAGTATTCGTTCAAGTGCTTTTTAAAAGTTGCCCTCCCAAGCAGTGCATTCCAGACCTCCATTATCCTCTACATGAAATAAAGTTTCCTTTAAACCTACTCTCTTTCAGTTTGTTATTTATGTTTTGACTAAAGGGAACAACTGTTTTGACTAAAGGGAACAACTGGGATCAGTTTGACCTAACATTGGGACACAAATAGGTTTTAAGCTCACACCTTCAATGCATTACCTGAGCTGAGATGGCACCTATTATTAAAGCTATCTTAAGAATGTAATTTTTAAAAAGTTCTGGGATTTACATATGAAGGAACCGAAACTAACATGATCATTCTAAAAGATGAAAGACTTAAGCTAAATTTGTTTAATATTACATTCCATGACACTGCAATCCTGTTGCTATAAATTCTGTGTCTTATGATTCTGCTGCACAATCACCTGATGAAGAAGCAGCACTTCAACAGCTAGTGCTTCCAAGTAAACTTATTGGACTATAACCTTGCATTGCATGATTTTTAACTTTGTCCACTGCAGTCCAACACCAACACCTCCAACTCATACTTATACACCTCTGTTACGTTCCTCCCTCAATTTTCTCTGCTCTGAAGATAGATTAGATTCCCTACAGTGTCGAAACAGGCCCTTTGGCCCAACCAGTCCACACCAACCCTCTGAAGAGTAACCCACCAGACCTATTTCCCTCTGACTAATACACCAAACACTATGGGCATGGCCAATTCACCTGACCTGCACATCTTTGGACTGTGGGAGGAAACCCACACAGACATGTGGGGAATATGCAAACTACACACAGACAGTCGCCTCAGGCTGGAATTGAACCTGGGACCCTGGTGCTGTGAGGCAGCAGTGCTAACCACTGAGCCATCGTGCCGCCCCAGATCCTTGACTTCCTCACCCACAGACTGCAATCTGTGAGAATAGGAAACAGCACCTCCTCCATTGAAATTCTCAACACCAGTGCCCCGCAAGGTTGCATATTTAGGTCCTTACTATACTCCCTGTACACTCATGACTTTGTGCTCAAATTACGTCTTAACTCCATCTGCAAGTTCGCTGACGACATCACCATTGTAGGCCAGATCTTAAAAAATGACGAGAAAGAATATAGGAAAGGGATACAGTGCTTTATGGCATGGTGTAAAGATAACAATCTCTCCCTCAATGTTAGCAACATTGATATCAGGAAGACATAACCTGATCTACATCAATAGAGCTGAGGTAGACATAGTTGACAGCTTCAAATTCCTATGAGTGATGACTACTGACAATCCACCCTGGTCCACCATTAATGGGATGGTCAAGAAAGCACAACAATGCCTCTACTTCCTCAGGAGGCGAAGGAAATTCGGCATGATTGCAAAGACTTTTACCAATATTTATAGATGCACCACAGTAAACATTCTATTTGGATGCATCATGCCTTGGTATAGCAACTGTTCTACTCAGGACCACAAGAAGTTGTGAACACAGCCCAATCTATCACGCAAGCCAACGTTCCAACCAAAAACCCTATCTATACTTCCCCCTGCTTCAGAAAGGTAACTAACATAATCAAAGACCCACCTTGGTTATAATCTTTTCTAAACTCTTCTGTCAGGCAGACGATATAAAAGCTTAAACACATGTACCAACAGATTCATAAACAGCTTCTTCCCCGCTGTTATTACATTTCTGAATGGACATTTCAAATTTCAAATTTTATGTTGACTTTGTGCTTTGTGCATCTTCTCTGCAGTCATTACATTGTGTTCCTTGCTCTGTTCAGTTACCCTTGCGCACTTTGTATCATATGATCTGTCTGTACTGCACACAAAACAAAACTTTTCACTGTACTTGGGTACATAATAAATCAAGTAACAATACGAGCTTATCCAGCCTCTGCTCATGGCTGAAATTCTCCATCCCAGGCAATATCCCAGTGGATCTCTCCTGCAACCTCTTCAGTTCAATCACATCCTTCATATAGTATGGTGACAGTATTCCAACTGTGGTCTAACCAAAATTCGGAACAGCTCCAATATGACATCTTACAATCTATGCATTACTAATAAAGGTAAGCATCCTTTTTTTTCTTTTTAACTACATTATTAACCTGTCCTGCTGCCTTCAAGGATCTGTGGACAACTACCCAAGAATCCCTCTGTTCCTCTGAGCTTCCTGGTGTCCTGCCTTTCATTGGATGCTCACTTGTCTTGAACCTTCTTCCTAAGTGCATCACCTCACACATTTATCAGGGTTAAATTCCACCTGCCACTGATCTGCCTATCTGTCATCTAACCAACCCTGTTCCTTTCTTCCTTACTGTTAACCATCAGGCCAATCTTCATATCATCCACAAATTTACTTATCACACCCCTACATTTTCTCTTACATCATGTATATGTGCTATGAACAATAAATAATGATCCCTATGGTACGTTTCTGGAAATGAATTGTGGAAATCGGTCTCTAACCAGTCACAAACAAACCTCATACAACCATCCTCTGTCTCCTACCACTAAGCCAGTTTTGGATCCATCTTGCCAAGTTATCTCAGAATCCATATGCTTTTACCTTCTTTATTAGTCTCCCATGTAGGATCTTGTCAAAAGCTTTGCAGAAAATCCATAAAAAGATGCATCAACTGCACCACTCTCATCTATATACCTTATCACCATCCTCAGAAAAAGTAGTCAAATTTGTTAGGCATGATTCCCTCCCAAAAAGCCATGCAGACGATCCCTGATAAAACTTTGCCTCTTCAAGTGGAAATTAATTCTTTCCTTCAGAATTTTCTCTAATAATTTCCCTACCACTGATGTGAGATTCACTAGTCTGTAATTCCTTGGTTTATCTCTACCACCTTTCTTGAAAAGTTGAACCACATTAGCTATCTTCTAATCCTCTGGCACCTCTCCTGCGGCTAGACAGGAATTAAAAATTTGGGTCAGAATCTCTGTAATTTTCCTTCCTCTCCTCTCAAAACAACTCATCTGGACATGACGATTTGTCCATTTTTAAACCCATCAAAATCTCCAATACCTCCTCACTTCCTATATCAACCTGCTCAAGAACCTCACAGTCTCTCTTCCTGAATGCTGTACCTTATCCTCCTCCCAAGTGAAGACAGGGGTGAAGTATTTATTTAACACCCTGCTAATATTCTGCAATTCTACACACAGGTTGTCCCGATGGTCTCTAATGGGCCTGGCACTTTCCCTGGTTATCCTCTTCCCCTTAACATACTTGTAGAATATGTTGGGCTTTTCTCTAATTTAATGTTGATTCTTTTGCATGCCTCCTCTTTGTTCTCCTTATTGTTTTCTTAAGTTCCCCCTGCATCTTCTATACTCCATTGCAGTCTTTATTGATTTACTCCCTTTGCACTTGCTAAAAGCCTAACTATCTTGTCCAGAGTATTGCTACATATTCATGTTTCTCTGGTTTGATGCTCATACTTTTCACCCTAAAGGGAACATGTTGGGCCTGTAGTCTCCCCATTCCCTTTTGAAAACCCCCACTGTTCTGCATGGATTTTCCCACAAGTAGCAGTTCCCAGCCTACAGTGTACTAAAAAAAGGTCGGATCTGGCCAATCTACTTTCCCCAATCTAAGACTATTTTTTGCAGACCATCTTTGAAATAACTCTTCAGAGATGGCATTCAATCATCAATGACTCTTTATTTAAAAATGCATAGCCTTTGAAAATAGCACTGTTTCTCACTGCGTCGGCATTTTATGTCAACCAAATATCCTTGATTGGACCAGATTAACAGCCCCCATCAGAGAACTCATATTCTATTACAATCACTAGATGAGTCAGCCTCAGTCCACGGATACAAGGTGGTCCGATTCCTTTGAGAGCCTCCTGAGATACTTTAACACTGGGTCAGGTTCCTCCAACTTGGAATCTGACACAGGAGGCATGTAATGAATGAGAGCTTGTCTCTTGTGCCTGGAGCGCCTTGGTAAACTTTCTTCTCCCTGAGGCAGAAGGGCGAGGCAGCTACTGCCATCATGTCCATCTTTGATTCAGAAGACTCAACAATGGTTTGATGGAGAGGGTGAATCAATGAGTTCCTGCATATTTCTGAAGGCTCTGAGGGGCAGAGCAAGTTTTGCTTCCCAGAGTCTGTGAGTTTGCAGCTTTCAAATGACCCACATGCTTATTCAGGACAGTTGCACCTATCCAAGTCACTGGTTCTGTTTGTACATCAATCATGACTCTTACCCATGTGGGACCATTTCATGATTCTTGCATCAAACTTTGTCTTTTATATCAAACAGTTTCTCTCACTTAGCAGAGTTTTGGGTTCGGCATTAGAGCTCCTGATGTCCTTTCCCAACCGTCCCGCACAGGTCCAGGAAGATTAGACTTAACCTGGTATGGAGTCTTCTACCCATTAGCAATTCTGCTGTTGCTAAACCTGTAGTTGTAAGTGGTGTGGTCCTATAATCAAACAGGAAAACATGACAACTTGGTGTCTAGTGAGACTATTTGCTATTTCTTCAATCCAGCCTTCAAAATTTTGATAGCTCTTACAGCCTGGTCAATAGATTATGGGTGGTGTTTAACTGCCCCAATATGTCAAATCTCATCCAACATTAAGAAGTAACTAAAGTACCTGCTGATAAACAATGGCCTGTTATCTATGACCAATACCTTGGGGGCTCCACGTGTCACAAAAGATGAGCGCAATTTTCTATCATCGCTCCAGTGTTTGATGAATGGACTGTACTTACGTCTATTCACATTGCCACGGTTTAAGAAAGGTGGTAAGACAATCCAGGGAACTACAGACCAGTAAGCCTGACATTGGTGGTGGGCAGACTGTTGGAGGGAATCCTGAGGGACAGGATGTACATTTATTTGGAAAGGCAAGGACTGATTAGCGATAGTCAACATGGCTTTGTACGTGGGAAATCATGTCTCACAAACTTGTCTGAGTTTTTTGAAGAAGTAACAGAGGATTGATGAGGGAAGAGCGTTAAATGTGATCTAAATGGACTTCAGTAAGGTGTTCGACAAGGTTTCCCATGGGAAACTGGTTCACAAGGTTAGATCTCACGGAATACAGGGAGAACCAGCCATTAGGATATAGAATTGGCTCAAAGGTAGAAGACAGATGGCGGTGGTGGAGGGTTGCTTTTCAGACTGGCCTGTGACCAGTGGAGTGCCACAAGGATCGGTGCTGGGTCCACTACTTTTCATCACTTATATAAGTGATTTGGATGTAAGCAAAAGAGGTATAGTTAGTAAGTTTGCAGATGACACCAAAATTGGAGATGTAGTGGACAGCAAAGACGGTTACCTCAGATTACTACGGGATCCTAATCAGATGGGCCAATGAGCTGAGAAGTGGCAGATGGAGTTTAATTCAGATAAATGCAGGATGCTGCATTTTGGGAAAGCAAATCTTAGCAGGACTTATACATTTAATGGTAAGGTCCTAGGGAGTATTGCTGAACAAAGAGATGTTAGAGTGCAGGTTCATTGCTCCTTGAAAGTGGAGTCGCAAGTAGATAGGATAGTGAGAAAGGCTTTTGGTATGCTTTCCTTTATTGGTAGGAGTATTGAATACAGGAGTTGGGAGGTCATGTTGTGGCTGTACAGGACATTGGTTAGGCCACTGTTGGAATATTGCATGCAATTCTGGTCTCCTTCCATTCAGAAAGATGTTGTGAGACCTGAAAGGGTTTAGAAAAGATTTACAAGGATGTTGCCAGGGTTGGGAGGATTTGAGCTGTAGGGAGAGGCTGAACAGGCTGGGGCTGTTCTCCCTGGAGCGGCGGAGGCTGAGGGGCATTGATAGGATAAATAGTCAAAGTCTTTTCCCTGGGATGGGGAGTCCAGAATTAGAGAAAATAGGTTTAGGGTGAGAGGGGAACGATATAAAAGAGACCTAAGGGGCAACGTTTTCATGCAGAGAGTGGTATGTGTATGTGTATGGAATGAGCTGCCAGAAGAAGTGGTGGAGGCTAGTACAACTACAACATTTAAGAGGCATTTGGATGGGTATATGAATAGGAAGAGTTTGGAGGGATATGGGCTGGGTGCTGGCAAGTGGGATGAGATTGGGTTGAGATATCTGGTCGGTACGGACAGGTTGGATTGAAGGGTCTGTTTCTGTGCTGTAAATCTCTATGCCTCTATCTATAATGACCAAAAAAATTAAACCCATGAAAGATTTGCATAATACTCAAATACTCAACTACACCAGCAACCATCCCAACACACACAAACGAAGCTGTATCAGAACACTATTCCAATGAGCCACCACACACTGCAGCACAGACGAACTTCGAAAAACAGAAGAGAACCACTTTTACGATGTATTCAAGAAGAATGGATACTCAAAAAACACAGTGTGCAGATTCCTCAAGAACAAACCACGACAAGCAGACAAAACACAGCCAGAAACCCTAACCACCTTACCGTATATCAAAGAAGTTTCAGAAATGACAGCCAGACTACTGAGACCCCTCGGAATCCTAGTAGCACACAAACCCACCAACACTCTCAAACAAAAACTAACAAATTTAAAAGACCCAGTACAACCCATGGACAAAACCAATGTCATCTATAAAGTTCCATGCAAGGACTGCCACAAACACTATGTAGGACAAACAGGAAGAAAGTTAGCCACCAGGATACATGAATACCAGCTAGCCACAAAAAGACACGACCCCCTCTCCCTCATAGCCCTACACACGGATGAAAAAAAACACCATTTCGACTGGGACAACACATCTACCCTGGGACAGGCTAAGCAAAGACATGCCAGAGAATTCCTAGAGGCCTGGCACTCCAACCACAACGCCATAAACAAACACATAGATCTAAATGCCATCAACCCCTCAGAAAATGAACAGGAAATGACATCACCACAAACCCCAGGAACCCCATCCAGGAGAAAGATATAAATAGAAAGCAGGAGACAACAGCTTCACTTCACTTGGAGGTCGCCAATGATGATGTTACCTAGCCAGGTAATGAAACGTCTGGATATCAAACCTACAGCTCAGCGAGCAAACCTACACCATACATATATTAGAAGCTAGAGGATAACTTGCGAAAGGTAAGACCACTTAATGACAAAGGCGGGATCCTTTGCATAAAGCCAGAGGAAGTGGGTGAGGTCCTTAATGAACACTTCACATCAGTATTCACCAAGAAGGACATGGATGATGGTAAGATTAGGGATGGGCATGTTGATATTTTACGACATGTAAATATTAAGAAGGAGGTGGTATTGGGTGTCTTGACAAACACTAGGTAGATACATCCCCAAGGCCTGATGGGATCTATCCCAGATTACTGAAGGAGGCAAGGGACAAGATTGCTGAGGCCTTGGCAGGGATCTTTCTCTTTATCCACAGGTGAGATCCCGGAACCCTGGAAAATAATAACGTTGTTCCTTTGTTTAAGAATGGTAACAGGGATAATCCAGGAAATTAGAGACTGGTAAACCTTCCATCATGGTCAGGAAATTATTGGAGAACATTAGGTAAGGGGTATATGTAGGGGTATGGGTGGGTTGTGCTTCGGCGGGTCGGTGTGGACTTGTTGGGCCGAAGGGCCTGTTTCCACACTGTAAGTAATCTAAACATACT
Source organism: Hemiscyllium ocellatum (assembly GCF_020745735.1). Classification (NCBI taxonomy): domain Eukaryota; kingdom Metazoa; phylum Chordata; class Chondrichthyes; order Orectolobiformes; family Hemiscylliidae; genus Hemiscyllium; species Hemiscyllium ocellatum. The sequence continues at coordinate 99,806,118 of NC_083405.1, forward strand.
TAGGGACAAGATTTACTTGTGTTTGGAAAAAAAGTGGACTGATTAGGGATAATCAGCATGGGCGGTACGGTGGCACAGTGGTTAGCACTGCTGCCTCACAGCTCCAGGGACCTGGGTTCAATTCCCACCTCAGGCGACTGACTGTGTGGAGTTTGCACATTCTCCCCATGTCTGCGTGGGTTTCCTCCGGGTGCTCCGGTTTCCTCCCACAGTCCAAACAGTCCAAAGATGTGCGGGTCAGGTGAATTGGCCATGCTAAATTGCCCGTAGTATTAGGTAAGGGGTATATGTAGGGGTATGGGTGGGTTGTGCTTCGGCGGGTCGGTGTGGACTTGTTGGGCCGAAGGGCCTGTTTCCACACTGTAAGTAATCTAAACATACTTAGGGACAAGATTTACTTGTGTTTGGAAAAAAAGTGGACTGATTAGGGATAATCAGCATGGCTTTGTGTGGTAGATTAGATTAGATTACTTACAGTGTGGAAACAGGCCCTTCGGCCCAACAAGTCCACACCGACCCGCCGAAGCGCAACCCACCCATACATATACCCCTTACCTAACACTACGGGCAATTTAGCATGGCCAATTCACCTGACCCGCACATCTTTGTGACTGTGGGAGGAAACCGGAGCACCCGGAGGAAACCCACGCAGACACGGGGAGAACGTGCAAACTCCACACAGTCAGTCGCCTGAGGCGGGAATTGAACCCAGGTCCCTGGCGCTGTGAGGCAGCAGTGCTAACCACTGTGCCACCGTGCCGCCCTGTCTTGTTTCATCAATTTGAGATTTTTTTTGAGGAAGTGCTGGTGAGGGTAGAGCAATGGATGTGGTCTGCAAGGACTTTTCTAAAGTATTTGTCAACATTTCTCATGGTAGGCTGGTCCAGAAGATTAAGTCACATGGGATCCACAGTGACTTGGTAAATTAGATACAAAATTGGCTTGGTCTTAGAGGGCAGAGACTAATTGTAGAGGGGTGATTTTTTTGACTGAAAGTCTATGACCAGTAGTATTCCAGAGGGATTAGTGCTGGGTCCTCTGTTGTTTGTAATATATATTAAAAATTACTTGGATGCAAATGGAGGTATTCTGATTAGTATGTTTACAGATGGCAAGAAAATTGGTGGAACTGTGGAAAGTGAGGAAGGTTGTCAAAGGAAACATCAGGTTATAGATCGGGTGGAAAGTTGGGAGGAGAAATAGCAGATGGAGTTTAATTTGAACAAGTGTGAGATGATGAATTTTGGGAGGTCAAATACAAGAGGAAAGTATGCGATAAATGGCAAGATTCTTGATATAGAAAGGAATCTTGGGATGCAAGATCACAATTCTCTGAAAATGGCAGTGTAAGTACATAAGGCATATGGCCTGTTTGCCTTCATCAGTTGGAATATTGACAAGAAATGTTGCAACTGTATAAAAATTTAGTCAGCACATATTAGGAATATGCACTGTGCTGGTCACCACACGAGAGGAAGGATGTGGAGGCTTCAGAGAGAGTGCAAAAGAGGTTTACCAGGATGTTTCCTGGATTGGAATGTATTAGGTATAAGGAGAGCTTGGACAAAGTTTGATTGTCTTCACTAGAAGAATGATAAAACCATGAAAGGCATGGGGAATTGATAGTCGGAGTCTTTTTCCCAAGGTGGAAATGTTAATGTAGGGGGCATAGGATTTAGATAAGAGTGAGAACATTTAAACGAGATTTGCAAGGCGTGTATTTTACACACAATGTGGTAATTGCCTGAAACATGCTGCCAGGAGAGGTGTTAGAAGCAGATACATTAGCAAAGTTTAGGAGGCATTTAGACAGACACATGAACAGGCAGGGAGTACATGGCTTTGGACCATGTGCAGGCAGATGGAATTCATTTAGAATGGCATCATGGTCAGCCCAGTTATGATGGACTGAAGTGCCTGTTCCTGTGCTGCATTATGCACTCTGCATTACAGAAAGTATGGTTGGCAAATTTGCCAATTAAATGAAGGTGAGAAGAAAAATACAACCAACATAGAATGTAGAAAATGGGAGCAGGAGTAGCCCATTGTGGCAGCACTGTGGCTCAGTGGTTAGCACTGCTGCCTCACAGCAGCAAAGACCAAGATTTGATTCCAGCCTCAGCCGACTGTGTGGAGTTTGCACATTCTCCCCATGTGTAGGTTTCCTCCAGATGCTCTGATTTCCTCCCACAATCCAAAGATGCACAGGTTAGGTGGATTGGCCATGTTAAACTGCCCATGATGTGCAGTCTGGGTGCATTAGCCATGGGAAAATGCAGGGATAGAGTGTGGTGGGTCTGGGTGGGATGCTTTTTGGAGGGTCAGTGTAGAATTGATGGGCTGAATGGTCTACTTCCAGACTTTAGGAATTCTATGATTTTTGCCTTTTGAGCCCATTCTGCCCTTCAATATGCTCCTGCTTGAGATCCACTCCTTCTTCTTAACTCTAGTGAACTCTTTTTTTTCCTTTTAAACTACGATTACCAGTAAGAAAAATATAAACTCCAGAGGACATGGAGGTTACAAAAAGGTATTGATAGTTTAACTGAGTTGTCAAAGCTATGGCAAATGTAGTATAGTATGGGAAAATGTGAAATTGTTCATTTTGGCAGGAAGAATTATTATCTGAATTATCATTATCTAATGTGAGAAATCTGTAGTTCTGAGATGCAGGGGGATGTAGATGTTCTTGGGCACGAATCACAAAAAATTAGTTTTCAGGGCAGCATGGTGGCTCAGTGATTAGCACTGCTGCCTCACAGCACCAGGGATCCCGGTTCAATTCCAGCCTCCACTGTGTGGAGTTTGCACATTCTCCTCGTGTCTGCATGGGTTTCCTCTGGGTGCTCCGGTTTCCTCCCACAGTCCAAAGATGTGCGGGTTAAGTGAATTGCCTATAGTATTAGATGCATTAGTCTAAGGGAAATGGGTCTGGGTCGGTTACTCTTTGGAGGGTCGATGTGGACTAGTTGGGCTGAAGGGCCTGTTTCCACACTGTAGGGAATCTAATCTCTGTTAGGTACAGAAAGTAACAAAGAAAACTGATAGAATATTAATATTTATCTGGTCATAGATAAACTGAATTCATAAGTAGGGACGCTGTGTTTCAATTTTGCAAGGCATTGATAAGACTAATCAACTTCTTTAAGGGAGGATGTAAATGCATTGGAGAAAGTTCAGATAAGGCTCACTGGGATGATCCTGGTATGGAGGAATTGTCTTATGAGCAAAGGCTACACAGGTGACTGGTCTACTCATTAGAGTTTAAAGGTGAGAGGAGATCTCATTGAAAAGTATGAGATTCTTATGGGCCTTGATAGGATAAATGCTGAGATGATGATTTCCCTCAATGGAGAGTCTAGGACCAGTAGGTGTAGTCTGAGCCATCAATTTAAGACTGAGATGTGGAAGGATTTGTGAGGATTGTGAGCCTTTGAAACTCCTTGCTATAGAGAGTCCTTTTGTATATTTAAGACTTAGATAAATAGATGCTTGATCAGTTGGGGAATCAATGGTTATAGAGGAGATACATTAAAGTGGGTGGGGAATGTTAAATCAGCCATGGCCCTTCTGAATGGTGGAGCTGGCTTGAGGGGCTTGAATGGCCTACTCTTGTTCCTATTTCTTATGGTCTTATACCTGGCTGGAGTAATACCTGGAATAGGCAGGTTGTCTTATGGGGAAGATTAGATCGGACAGGCTGTCGCACTGAAGTTTAGAAGAGTAACAGGTGACTTGATTGAAACATTTAAAATCCTAAAGTGCTTTGAAGAGGATATTTCCTGTTATGTGAGCATCTAGAACTAGGGCTATTATTTGAAAACTAGTGGTCACCCATTTTAAACAAAGATAGTTATAATATGAAAGGTTTAGAAGGGGAAAATGGATGTCAACATGTAAAGATTCAACAGGAGATAGAGTCATAGAGGTGTACAGCATGGAAACAGACCCTTTGGTCCAACCCATCCATGCCGACCAGATATCCCAAACCAATCTAGTCCCACTTGCCAGCACCCGGCCCATATCCCTCCAAACCCTTCCTATTCATATACCCATCCAAATGCCTCTTAAATGTTGCAATTGTACCAGCCTCACCACATCCTCTGGCAACTCATTCCTTACACGTACCACCGTCTGTGTGAAAACGTTGCCCCTTAGGTCTCTTATATCTTTCCCCTCTCAGCCTAAACCTATGCCCTCTAGTTCTGGACTCCCCCACCCCAGGGAAAAGACTTTGTCTATTTATTCTATCTATGCCCCTCATGATTTTATAAACCTCTATAAAGGTCACTCCTCAGCCTCTACACTCCATGGAAAACAGCCCTAGCCTATTCAACCTCTCCCTAGAGCTCAAATCCTCCAACCCTGGCAACATCCTTGTCAATCTTTTCTGAACCCTTTCAAGTTTCACAACATCCTTCCGATATGAAGGAGACCAGAATTATACGCAATATTCCAAAAGTGGCTGAACCAATGTCCTGTACAGCCGCAAGATGACCTCCCAATTCCTATACTCAATGTTCTGACCAATAAAGAAAAGCATACCATACACCTTCTTCACTATCTTATCTACCTGTGACTTTACTTTCATGAACCTGCACTCCAAGGTCTCTTGGTTCAGCAACATTCCTGAGGACCTTACCATTAAATGTATAAGTCCTGCTAAGATTTGCTTTCCCAAAATGCAGCACCTCACATTTATCTAAATTAAACTCCATCTGCCACTTCTCAGCCCATTGGCCCTTCTGATCAGGATCCCATTGTAATCTGAGGTAATCTTCTTCGCTGTTCACTACACCTCCAATTTTGGTGTCATCTGCAAACTTACTAACTGTACCTCCGATGTTCACATCCAAATCATTTATGTAGATGATGAAAAGTAGTGGACCAGTGCCGATCCTGTAGTCACAGGCCTCCAATCTGAAAAACAACCCTCCACCACCACCGTCTGTGTTCTACCTTCAAGCCAGTTCCATATCCAAATGGCTAGTTCTCCTTGTGTTCCATGTGATCTAACCTTACTAAGCAGTCTCCCAGGGGGAACCTTATCGAACTGAAGACAATATAGATCACATCCACCATTCTGTCGGCTGCTATCACAATTCAAAACATACTGTACAAAGAAACTATCCTGAAAATATTCAATTTGCTCCTAGGCTAGGCTCCCTTGTCCGCCTGGCTTTTCCAGTTGATCTATAGATTAAAGTCTCCCATGTTTATCTTTTTGACAACCACTCATTAGTTCTTCCTTTATACACCACTTTACTGTCTGGTTACTGTTAGAGTCTGTTCAACACTCCCACAAGGGATGTATTGTCTTTATCACTTCTCATTTCTGTCCAAACTATTTCCACATCTTATTTTCCAGAACTTAGCTCAACCATCTATAATGCTAATACTATCATTAACTAACATTATCATCCCTCCACCTACTTCTACTTTCCTGTCATTCGTAAACATATGGGACTCTACAATATTCAAGTCTTAATCCATGTCATCCTGCAATGATGTCTCTGCAATGGTTATCAGATCATAATTACTACTTCCTATTTTTGCTGTCAGTTCATCCATTTCTTTGGTTGCTACATGCATCAAATACAGAATCTTTAGTTATTATCCTTTTCCTCTCTCTGTAAGTTCTAGTCTTATTTGTTTACATTTACATTGTTTACATACTCTCTACTCCTTCCTGTTCCAGTCTATTTATAATTTTGGTAATAATACTTTTGCCTTTGGCCCTAACTCTACTGTTTGATTGACCACACACTCCCAAAATTGATATCGTGCCCCCTCTATTCCATCTAAAATCCTTTCTACTTCCCTAGTTATGCAGTTGCTAAGAATACCAGACCTAGTACAGATCAAGTAGAAATTATTCCATCTGTACAGATACTAGCTTCCCAAGTGTAGGTGGCAATATCCCACAAATGGAAATCCATCTTTCCCATACTAGATTTTGAACCATGCATTCACGTCTCTACTCTGATTTGTCTCATGTCAATTGCACGTGGCTCAGATTATAATGCAAAGATTTTGACCTATGAGTTTCTGTTTCTTAATTTGGTATCTACCTCTGCATACTGGCAATGTGAAACCTCCTTCATTATCTGCTATGTTGTTGGTAGCTACATGGGCCACAACGATTGGATCCTTGCTCTCCCACTGCAAGTTCCTCTCCAATCCCAAGAAGATGTCCAAAATGTTGGTACCAGACAGACAACACAACCATTTGGACTGTCACTCTGCTGCAGAGAACTATGTCAATCCCCTTCACTATATCATCCCCTACTGCCACTAAATTTCTGCTTACTTGCACATCTTGAGTGGCTTCCTAATTCATTCATCTTGCAGCCCTCACTCTCATCCAGAGATGCTAAAAAATCCTCAAACTTGTTGGACAACTGCAAAGACTAAAGAAGAGTCATACTGGACTCAAATAATTAACTCTGTTTCACTCTCCACAGATGCTGCCAGAGCTTCTGAGCTTTTCCAACAACTTTTGTTTTTGTTCTGGCATTCTCTGTCTCATATTTCCAGCGTCCACAGTATTTTGCCTAAATGCAAAGACTGAGGCTCGTGCATGCTTGCCCTCTATCTCCCTTTATCTGTATCACTTACACTCACAATCTTCTGTCCCTAAATACTGACCAAATCAGACAATCCAATCATAAGAGGTGTGGTTTCTTCCTGGTACAAAGAATCCAGGTAATATTCTCCCTCCCTTTATGTCACAAGATCTAGTTCAGCCTCAGCCTCATAAATTCTAATCCAAAGCTGCTCAAAATCTTTGTTGACATTTTTGCTCTAGACCATACTGATATCCATGAACTCCCACACCTATGGCTGTGACACATCACCTGTTTAGTGGTCTTCAATATGTTCTAACAAACTACTTATTGTATTTAATTTAATACTTAGGTTTTTTAAAAATCTTATATTACTATACCACTAGCTGCTATAATATTTTGAAGTTTAGGGAAACAGAAGTTTAGCAATTAACCAGCATCTTCTCCTATAGCAGAGGAGGAAATCAATTCCTGGAGACTGAAAAAGGTTCAGGTAAAAGCAATCAAACACCTCTTTCCCTTCCTCTCCTTCACACCCTGAAGCACTTAAATCCAGCATCCAATCAGCACTATTTTGAGTGGTTTTATCTGTTCTAATGCAAAATGCCTGCCTGAGTTATAAAATGAACTCTCAGCTGGTTGTAAATAAGTTGTTCTTTCACTGGAATCCTTGAAAGAACCCTGCTTAAGGTTAGTAGATACCACCTCTAAAGTATATTTCAGTTCAATGTACAAGGTAAATTAGATTTGTACAAAATAAAATTTAGACTTTTTAATCCCAACAACTGCACATATTCAGTCCTAGCACCAGTTGGTAACTTTGGTTGCTTGGTTTACAGTTCCCTGTGTGGATCATAGTGCATTATACAACTTAATTTTTTTGTCACTTTTATGCTAAGATACGTATCACTTCAGATTACAATTCATAATATTTCAACATCAGTCACTTACGATAATCGATGGGATGACTCTAGAGCCTTATGTACAAAAGAAGTTTCTTCTTTTTTTATATCCCTTGTCTTAGGTTTTGGTGGTGGTTTCTTTCTTTCAAACTTATTCTTGTCCTGATATTCACTAAACTTTTCAGTCTGGTCAAGTTCCTCATTAGTAGGTACTTCTGCTTTCTGGGTCTTTCGAGTAGGTGTGGATTTCTTTTGCAGTACAAAATTCTAAAAAGAATTCGAAAAATTATGAGGTTGAAAGGAAATTCCTGGTAATACAACAGCAATTTACATTAATATAATGACAATTCTAACATTAAGCAAATATTTAAATGCACCATTTATAAAGTGCGCTGGAGTAATACATGAAGGCTACTGAGATATCATACTCCAAATCTGCAATCTCTACCACTTCAAAACAAGGGCAGCAAATGCAAATGACATCACCACCTGCGAGTGTCCCTGCAAGCCATGTACGATCATAACTCGGATTTATGGAATCATTGCTACATTGTATCTGGTTGAAACTCCTGGGACTACCTTCTCAACAGCACCATGGCTGGCCTTTAATCCAAAGGACTGCAGTGGTTCAAGAAGGCAGCTTACTGTTACCTTCTCCACACAATTAGGAAAGGGCAATAAATGCTGGCCTAGCTGGTGATAACTGCACCCCATGAACAAAACACCTGAAGTTCTTTGTAGAATCAAATAAGTCTTACATTGGACACATTTTACATATGCATTTCATTGTTTGGCTTGAACTTAAGTATTGAGCTAAATCTCACAATTTCTGACTAATTGTCAGTTTTATTGAATTTCTTGGAGGGTTTCTTGCTGTGAGACCCAGTGATGTCACTCACCAAATCTCACCAAACTGCCTCATAACTACCTACCTCATTAACAACTTACCCCACCAATAAATCACTTATTTTCCAATTCCAGTGCCAACCTATGATATGCCATTCCAGAAGAACTTGATATTCATAAGACATGCTCTGAAAGACCAGCATCCCTAATGTGTTCACCATATTTAAAAGCTCACTGTTCATCCTGTTGAGAACTAGCATTCTACAATAGGCCGGACAGTGCCCAGATGAGTGGAGGGATGCCCGACATCAGGCTCCTGATTAACTACAAGGAGAGAATTCTGTCTCTTACAAGAGAAGACCTGTCTGCCAAAACATCCATGTCCCAACAAATAAGTACCATTCTTCACTCCAGTGCAACTCTAAAATTAAACCTACTGTCCATGTCAGACATTGCACACCACTTCTAACCATTGCCGGAATGTCTTTTCTCCCTTGTATCTTGCACGTACCAGTGGGATGTCCACAGTACTAGCAGAGAAATAGTTTGTTTTACCTTCCTTGATCTCCTAGGAAGGTAATTCTGAGGCCTCAAAGAAAGAAACAGCAGAGTTGCATCCTTCCACCACCCCACAAGTTTAGATACTGATACCTTGTTGGGAAACTTACATTTAGAAAGTTTGAGAAGACAAGCTAGTGAGACATTTCTGTGACAGTTCCCCAGCAGGCTGAAGAAGAAATGCACAAGGCTATTGGAACTCAGGAGGACTGCTGGCATCAGCTCAACTCCAGGCAGGAGAAGATCCTGTGATGCTGACAATCAGTGATTTTGTCCACATGCAAAAGTAGGAACATAGTGTCAGATAGGTATATGGGATGCAATTGCCTTCATAGCATAGACAGTTTTGATGTGCAGCCATGCCATGGGGACCCAGATGCCTCAATGCCATTATTTGGCTGTCTTCATAGACAGGCTGCCATAGAAAGCTAGGCATAGCAATCACAGGTCTGCTAGAGAGGCATATTAGTTTGCGCACCAGTGCTCCAGCCACTGGTCCTCATGACTAAAGGCATTGGAACAGGGGGACGGTCAAGGTTCTCCTTCCTCACAAGGAGACAGCGTGATGCCAGAAGGCATCCACCCAGAGAATAAACAACAGTCATGCCCCTCAAGACACTCCAGATGTTGCTGGGAACTCCACCTCCATATTGCCTACCGCCCTCCCAGTCTTGAAAGTTCAAGCCAAGAAGGGTCCACCTTTCACTGGTTACACACTCACCATGACTAGGCCATCTAGACACAAATGCCCCTGGAGTTGCCTGACCAAACCGTTGAGGGCAATGGGCTCTACTACCATGCAGGCTACCTCCAACTCAGTTGCAGAACCTGGGACAACACTGAGAACTAGTGGGAGGAAATAAAAGGAAAAACCTTTTGAAGGCACTTTGGTCTTATGGGTAACAGTACACTTTACATAAAGTATCAAATTTACATAAATCTTCTGGGTTTTGTAATATATTTGCATGTTTGAGTCAAAATGTAACCATAACTGTACCTATGCCAACATGTTAATTAACTGCACGACCATACAGAACGTATCATGAATCTATGACAGTGCTCAGAACCCACTATCACATTTGGAAACACAATGAATAAATTGTATCAAATAGGACAATGGGTTCTGCTGGCACTATTAGCCCTCATAGTCAAACATTGTTATACTTTTCCTAGCCTCATTGTGCAGAAGTGGTGATGTGAATGATGTGGTCAGCAATGTGTGGGACAGGGGACACAATGCACAGGGAATCAGTGCATTAGGATTGCCACAGGTCTGTTTCCTGTGTAGTGCATGGGTCTGCCTCTTGTATTTTTGTCCTCTAAAGTGCCTTACATTGTTGGGTTTTGCAGTCCTTTCCATCACAGGGCAAGACGTCTGTACCACTCACTCCAGGTACGTTGCAGCTATACAAATGTTCTTTCCCATTGCAAAAGATTTCATTTTCAATATGATGGAAGGTGACAGGAAACACTTTTTGGTCAGTAGTTTCTAGCTTCTACCTCTTCACGTCACGAACAATCAAATCTCTTACTTGATAGCCCTTCCCATGAATCCCAATAGACCTTTAACCTCTTTAGGTTCCTACCAAATGATCAACATGAACCTGCAACTACCCACCTTACCCAAGCAAGCCCTGACATATGAGCTAACCATGCCCGACAAACTGACCAGGGTTTACGTCAATGAATGAACTAACCAGACACTCCAGACAAAAATTATGCCTGTACATTTAGCTAAGCTCCCCTTCCACCCTGGAATGGCTACCATGGAGCCACAGAACTGTCCATGACCAATTCCCTATATTGCAAGAAGAACAGAACTTCTGGCCAAGAAGCCCCTAGAAGACATCTGACCTTATAGCCAGTCCCATAAATTAGTACTTAAGTTTGTCACTATGTTAGGATCCCTGAGTGACAGGTGTATCCATGAACTTCTACAAGGGCTACTAGGATTTTGATAGATAGCTGTTTGCTTGTTGCACCTGCAGTCTATTTATCATGTAAACTGCTAATATATTGTATAGGTGTGAGATAGATATAGCACATTGCTGTACACCAAAATGTATGCTGCCATGACTGAGAATTGCTGACAAGCAATGCAAGTTTGTGTGACTGCTCTAATAGCCATTGCAAGGCAAAGCAAGGCAAGGCACAGTTGCCTCAAGCATGAAGGTAGGCACCAACTGAATGAGCACTAAGAAAACAAGTAGGCAGCCCTGAAATGTAGCCTGGTCCAATCATGAGGTGGGTGCGTGTCCCTGTGTGCAAAGTGTCATTGCATCAGCATTTCATTGTTAATTGCTGGTGTGCCTTGCAATGCAAGACTGTGCTTCCCAAGTATCCAAAAGCAAATTAAAATGTAGAACTTAATGGCTTGGCAAATGTCTGTGGATGAAAGGTGAGACAATTAATGCCCATGGATTGTGCCCTAGATGCTGCTGTATAGTGAGCAACATAGAGCCCCTTCACAGCCAGTAACTAGTCATCAGGTATTCAACCTGATTTACATGTTCAGATTTACATGTTCTCAACATTGAATTCATTCATCACAGATAATACAATGGGAAGCTTCATATTATCTAGACAAGATGTGCATTTCATATGGTAGTTGTTATGCAATAATTTCTCTTTGTCGGAAACTCACCACTCCCTGGTGAGAATCCTATCTAGATGCCTGGAATTTAGTTAAAAGATGTAGCAATCTGGTCCTGATGCTGAGATATGTCTCATTTTACTTCTGGCCTGATTCTGCCATTTTTCTTGACATAGGGTTCTGAATGGCATGGGTTAAGTGATTCTGCCCATTGGCACCATGAAGACCATTTTTCTTTTGGACTATTGACTTAAAAATGGGTAAAGGTATTGCTTTTTAATGAAGAGACTGTTGTACTTTTTAAAAATAAGTTATCAGCATTCATTTTGTATTGCATCTACAAGTTATCTTACTTCAGGCAGTGGAGGAGGGGGATAAACTCCTCACTTCCATAGGTGTGTGTTCGGGACAGTTTTGCCGAGTGACAGATTTCTGATTGGTTTTCAATCATGACAGTATATGTTCAGGAATAATCAGCATAGTAAAAACTTCACTGATTCCTGGCACATGGCTACAGCTTTCTGTTTTAACAATTTAGCAGAAACATCCAGCATGTGAAGGAGAAAGCATCTCTCTCTCTCCCACTTCTGTGAAATAGTAACAGAAAATCCTCAGCAGATAGCAAATCCCTTCCACACCACAAATTCTCTTTTTGGGAGGAAAAAGAGAGAGAGAAAACACTGTCAGGGACACTGAGAGGAAAAATCTTCAACTGGCAAATAAAAGATTGATATTATTTGTACCTTGTCTCATCTTTATATCTGCAGGAATTTGTTTTAAAAGGAGAGAGGTTAAATTATAGAGCTTGATAATTTAGCAATTGAGGTATCTTTTTCTGCCATTAGTTAAAAATAATGTTATCAATAAATAAACTTTCTTATAGAGATTTAGGTTTTCTTTTAACCTAGGTTCAGCAGTCAGATAAATGGCAAAAGTTGGATAGTTTGCTTAAATATTTTCACATTTGTGAATTACCCCAGGAATAACAGGTCTTGATTTCCAGTGCACTACCCAGTAAAATCATTGAATCATTCAATCAATACAGAAGAAGCCCTTTGGCACATCAAGTCTGTAGTGCCAAAAAATATACTGCTATCTAACTAGTCTCACTTTTTCACACTTGGCCCATAATTGAATGTTATAATGTTATAATACTTCAAGTGCTCCTCCAAGTCCTTTTTTAAAGGTCATGAAGTTTCTCATCTCAACTACACTCTCAGACACTGCATTCCAGACCCTCGTCACCATTGGGGTGAAAGAAATTTTCCAGTAATTTCTTCTAAAGCACCTGCCATTCACTTTAAAATTATGTTCCCTCTTTATTTACCCTTTCACTAAGGGGAACAGCTGCTTTCTAGTCCATGCCCCTCAATCTTATAAACTTCCTTCAGGTCCCCCCTTAACCTTCTCTGTTCCAAAGATAATGATCCAAGCTTATCCAGCCGAGCTTCATAGCTGAAATACTCCATCCCAGACAACATCTTGGTGAATCACATTTGCACTCCCTCCAGTGCAATCACATTCTTCCTATAGTGTGGTGACCAGAACTGCACATAGTACTCCAGCTGTGGTCTAATCAAAATTCTGGACAGCTCCAACAAGACTATTCATATAATCTATATCACGACCGATAAAGACAAGCTTCCTTCTTGACCAACCTCTTAACCTGTCCAACCATCTTCAGGGATCAATGAGCAAGTACTCCAAGATCCCTCTGTTCCTCTGAGTTCCCTAGTGTCCTGCCATTCATTGAGTAGTCTCATGTCTTGTTCCTTCTTCCAAAGTGCAGCATCTCACATTTATCAGGGTTAAATTTCATATGCCACTAATCTGACCATTTGACCAATCCATTTATATCCTCCTACAACCTAACAACTTCCTCCTCACTGTTAACCACCCAACCAATCTTTGTATCATCTGGAAACTTATTTATCATTACCACCACCAAGCACTGCCACAAATTCTCTCCTGCACCATTTATGAATATTGCTTTGGAAGCAGCAACAGGAATAAACAGTACTGGGCTAATGGTAAAATTCTTGCCAGTGTAGATGAGCAGAGAGATTTCAGTGTCCATGTGCACAGATCCCTGAAAGCTGCCACTCAGGTTGATAGGGTTGTTAAGAAGGCATATGGGTCTGGGTTAGAGTGGTGCTGGAAAAGCACAGCAGGTCAGGTAGCATCCAAGGAACAGGAAAATTGATGTTTCGGGCAAAAAACCTTCATTCTTGATGAAGGGCTTTTGCCTGAAATGTCGATTTTCCTGCTCTTCGGACGCTGCCTGACGTGCTGTGCTTTTCCAGCACCACTCTAATCCAGACTCTAATATCCAGCATCTGCAGTCCTCACTTTCACCAAGAATGCATGTGGTGTGTTAGCTTTTATTGGTAGAGTGATCGAGTTTCAGAGCCATGAGGTCCTGTTGCAGCTGTACAAAACTCTAGTGCGGCCACATTTGAAGTATTGCATATAGTTCTGGTCGCCACATTATACGAAGGACATGGAAGCTTTGGAAAGGGCTCAGAGGAAATTTACTTGGATGTTACCTGGTATGGAGGAAGGTCTTGTGAGGAAAGGCTGAGGGACTTAAGAAGGTTGAGAAGTGACATAATAGAGACATATTGAGATAATAAGAGGGTTAGATAGGATGGACAGTGAGCACCTTTTTCCTCGGACGGTGACGGCTAGCACAAGGGGACATAGCTTTAAATTGAGGGATGATAGATATAGGACAGATATCAGAGGTAGTTTCTTTACTCAAGAGTAGGGACATGGAATCCCCTGCCTGCAACAGTAGTAAACTCACCAACTTTAAGGCCATTTAAATAGTCATTGGATAAACATATGGATGAAAATGGAATAGTGTAGGGTAGTTAGGCTACAGATTGGTTCCACAGGATGGCCCAACATGGAGAGCCGTACAGCCTGTACTGTGTTGTAACATTTTATGTTCTATGAATATTACAAACAATAAGGCACTCAATACTGATGCCTACGGTCTGACACTGCATATTGGACTCCACTCACACAACAGCCTTCTACAATAGTCATTTGTCTCCTGCCACTGAGCCAATTTTGGATTCAACCTGCTAAGTTACCCAGGATCTCATGAGCTATTATCTTATTTAATAATTTCTCATGTGAATCCTTGTCAAAGGCCTTGGTGAAATCATATAAACTACATCAATTGCGCTATCATCAACTACATACTTTGTTACCTCCTGGAAACATTCAACCAATCTTGGTTAGGCATGACTTTCCTCTGACAAAGCTATGCTGACTATTCTTGATCAATCCTTGCTTCTCTGAATAGAAATTAATTTTCTCCTTCATTATTTTCTCCAATAGTTTCTCTACCACTGATTGAGTTCAATGGGTCATGACAGTGCCACACTTCCCTTCAAAGAGAAAACTGAGACATTTAATAGAGATGTTCAAAAACATAAATTGTCCCAACAGAATACGTAGGGAGGAATTGTTCCTATTGGGAGAAGAGTCCAAACCACATGGCACTGATGCAAAAGAAACAACATGAGGAAACCCATTTTTATGCACCATGATTTAGACCACTTAGGAAATGGTTGAAACTTTATTTTCAATTATGTTACTTGAATTTAACTTGTATACTGAGGGAAAACACAGTTGGATTTAAAACAAGATGAAGCATTCTAATCCATGAGTTGCATTTTTAATTTCTGAGCACATTGGTGTTATGAACATGAGGTTTTAGTAACTTATTACATTTTAAACCTTTTCTTATTTCAAGGTAAAATAGAGGAAGGAAGAGTCTTATGATCTGCTATAACTTCTGCCTTACAGCAAGTCTGTATGGATTAGTTACAGGTGGGACAACAGGGATCCAGAATAAGCTATTGAAACTTGCATGAATAAAACAAAGGACTGTGGGTGCTGTATGTCTGAAACTAAAACAGAAATTGCTGGGAAAACTCATCAGGTCTGGAAGCATCTGTGAGGAAAAAGCAGAGTTAAAGTTTTGAATCCTGTGACTTGTCTCAGAAGGGTCTTAGTATCCTGTGGAGTTCTGATGAAGAGTCATCAGACTCACAATATTAACTCTGCTTTCTTACGACAGATGCCTCCAGATCTGCTGAGTTTTGCCAGCAATTTCTGTTTCTGATTGAAACTTATGTGTTGTGTTTCAAATGTCAAAAAAAAGGCAACAGCAGCCGGACTAACTATGGAAAGTCCTCCTATCTCAGAGTGTTTTTGGACAGAGAGAGATGTCTCTCAGAAAGACAGAAAACTGCAGTTACATCAGCATTAAAGAATGTGATGCCTTTCTGTGGGCTATGTGGCAGAATAAGGATGGCACACAGACTTGGATCAAAGAAATGCATCTTGCAGCATTCAAAAGTTTCTGGAGGATGCAAAGGTGTGTGTGTGTGTGTGTGTGTGTGTGTGTGTGTGTGTGTGTGTGTGTGTGTGTGTGTGTGTGTGTGTAGTGCAGTGGGGTGCACCTGTAGTGTGACATGAATTAGAGGTCCCAGTTGAGGTGATCCCTATGGGTACCGAGGTACTGAGGCATAGTTCATTGATGAGCTGTGGCTATGGCAACGGACAACAATCAAAAGACAGGAGTGTTCCCTCCCAGTTGGAGAACACTTCAGCTGTCCTAGACATTTAACCTTTCACCTTCAGGTGACCATCCTCCAAGGCAGACTTCCGGACAGGCAACAATGGAAAATGGCCGAGCAGAGGCTGATAGCCAAGTTCGGTACCCATGGGGATTGCCTCAACCGGGACCTCGGGTTCATGTCACACTGCAGGTGACCCCACTGCATCACTCACACACACACACACTCTCACACACACACACACTCACTCTAAGAGACACCTATACACAGTCCTACAGACCATACACTCACGCATACACTCTCTCATACATTCCCACACTCACACAAGCACCCTCTCACAGATTTATGCCCCTTACACTAATACACAAACACACAATCTCTCACAGACGCTCATAATCCCCTCTGCACACACACCCCCATACGTTTGTGGGGTGAATTTGTACTTGCAGAGTTACATTTTACTTTGCTCAAAAGTGGCTTAATTCTAAGTAAGATTCTGTAATATATTGAAAAAGACCTGGATTGTTTGTTAAGTCTCTCATCTTTTAAAATGGCATGTTGGTTTCAGTTCTTTCCAGAGCTTTCTTAAAATTACATTCTCAAGTAAACTTTAACAGTAGACACCGTGTTGACCCAGATTATGCATTGAAGGTGTGAGGTGCCCTGTGTGAGACTGTCTGTGTCCCAATATTCAGACTGATTCTAATAATTCTGTAAATCCCTTTGTTAGATTAGAATCAGTCTGAATATTGGGACACAGACAGTCTCACACAGGGCACCTCGCACCTTCAATGCATTATCTGGGTCAACACAGTGTCTCCTGTTAAAGTTTACTTGAGAATGTAATTTTAAGAAAGCTCTGAAAAGAACTGAAACCAACATGCCATTTTAAAAGATGAGAGACTTAACAAACAATCCAGGTCTTTTTCAATATATAATTTCATCACACTGTAAAGTTTTGCTATTAATTCTGTGTCCCACGATCTTATACTTCACAACCACCTGATAAAGGAGCAGTGCTCCAAAAGCTAGTGTTTCCAAATAAACCTGCTGGAGTATAACCTGGTGTTGTGTGATTTTTAACTTAAGGGAGCGGTAATGAGAATACGTAATAATTTGTTATTCCTGAAAAGAAGCAGAGAAAGTAAAGAAAAAAATCAACCGATCCTAGATTTCTTAGTTAATATTCACATAAGTAATCATGGAAATACAAGATTAATATTAATTTGTCCAACTCAATCGATAGCAAAAATACTTTTCTTATCTATACTTTTGCAGCTGGAACAATTTTACATTTTAAATATCATCTTTCTGAAGTATTGGAAAAATTGAGAGCATTAAGGTAAGATCAAATATAAGCCAGCGTTATTACTCGGTTACCAGTTTTAATTCTGATTGGACTCATTATTGTCATGTGTATCTCAGTACACTGCAGTACAGGCAGATCACCCATGCAAAGTGCATTAGGGCAAATAGAACAGAGTGAAGAATACCATGCTACAGCTGCAGAGAAGGTGCATATACAGCAAGTTCAACATTAAATTTAAAATTTGAGAAGTCGATTCAGAAGTCTAATATCAGCGGAGAAGAAACTGTTCTTGAATCTGTTGATATATATGCTTAAGCTTTCATATCTTCCACCCAATGGAAGAGGTTGGAAGAGATTATAACCAGGGTGAAAGGGGTCTTTGATCACATTGGTTGTCTTCCTGAGGCAGCGTGAAGTGCAGATGGAGTCAATAGATGAAAGGTTGGCTTGAATGTTCACAACTCTCTGCAGTTTCTTACAGTCAGTGCAGAGCAGCTGCCACACCAAGCCATGAAACATCTGGATAGAATGCTTTCTATAAAAATTGTTAAGAGTCTTTATGGACATGCTGTATTTCCTTCGCCTCCTGAAGGAGGTAAAGGTATTGTTGTGCTTTCTTGACCATTGCATCAACATGGTGGATCAGGACAGATTGTTGATGATCATCACTCGTCGGAACTTGATGCACTCGATCATCTCCACCAATTAATATAGACAGGGGTGTGCCCTTCACCTTGCTTCTTGAAGTAAATGACCAGCTCTTTCACTTTGCTGACGTTGAGGGAGAAATTGTTATCTTTACATCTTGGCACCAAGCACTTTTTCCTGTATTCTGTCTCATCATTGCTTGAGATCTGGCCTACAATGGTCATGTCGTCAGCGAACTTGTGAATGGAGTTAGGATGAAATTTGGCCAGACCGTCATGAGTGTATAGGGAGTATAGTAAGGGGCTAAGTACACAGTATTGTAGGCCACTGGTGTTAAGGAGGTGCTGTGGTGCCTTCTCACTGATTGCGGTCTGTCGGTCAGGAAGTCTTGAGGATCCAGTCACAGAGGGCAGAGCAGGGATCTAGGAGTTTGGAGATTAGTTTGGTTGGAATTATGATATTGAAGACAGAGGTGTAATCAATAAGTAGGAGCCCGACATGGGTATCCTTGTTATCCAGATGTGGCAGTGATGAGTATAGGGCCAGGGATTTGGTATCTGCCGTGGACCTGTTGCAATGGTGGGCGAATTGCAGAGTATCAAGCAGCCTGGGAGACTAAAGTAGATGTGAACCATGACTAAACTCTGACGCACTTCATAAATGTGAAGGTCAGATCAAACAGGTGGTAGTCATTGAAGCATGCTGCATTTATTTTCTTTGGCACCGGGATGATGTCTTGACTGTACAATGTTGTTTAAATCAATATTTATCTTACATAAATTGCAATCAAAATTCTCAGTTGAGGCTCAATTTCTGCCCCACTACCAAAATGGAGTCTCTTGGTCTAACTGAAAATGTGTTGCTGGTCAAAGCACAGCAGGCCAGGCAGCATCTCAGGAATAGGGTCTAACGGCAGACACAGAGGAATTCATCTAGTGAATGAGACTCCGGGAGTTCTTCCACAAACCTCAAGATGTCAGCAGCGAGGCCAATGAGATATCCAATGAACTGGAACAGTCGACAGAGATTCCCAGTGTAACGAACAAAGAAGAAAGAGTCGAATTGGTCCCGTCCAGAAGGCAGCTGCCCTAAGCTTAACATGTATGCTCAAGCCATTGGGAGATGCATTAACTCCAGATTCATTAGCTGTGCTCACAAGATAGCATAGAACATCACCCAAGCACAATGCAACACCATCCATGCTCTCAAGACCAATCACAACATCATTATCATCAAAGCAACAAAGGAAGAACTAGCATTTTGCAGAATAGA
Source organism: Hemiscyllium ocellatum (assembly GCF_020745735.1). Lineage (NCBI taxonomy): Eukaryota > Metazoa > Chordata > Chondrichthyes > Orectolobiformes > Hemiscylliidae > Hemiscyllium > Hemiscyllium ocellatum. Next base: position 99,825,407 of record NC_083405.1, read on the forward strand.
ACGGTCTACTGCAACTGACAACTGAATAATTAGAAACACTACAGACAATTACCTGCCAATGCAGCCATAGAAAACACCCGTCAACTCTACAGACTGATCAAGACCTTCAGAGTATACTATGCACTCTCATCCTGCATATTGATTAGATTAGATATAATCCCCTATAGTCTGTAAACAGGCCCTTCAGCCCAACAAATCCACACCAACCCTCCAAAGAGTAACCCACTCAGACCCATTTCCCTCTTACTAATGTACCTAACATTAAGGCAATTTAGTATGGCCAATTCATCTGACCTGCAAATCTTTGGGCTGTGGGAGGAAACCGGAGCACCCAGAGGAAACCCATGCAGACACGGGAGAATGTGCAAATTCCACATAAACAGTTGCCCACGGCTGGAATCGAACCTAGGTCCCTGGCGCTGTGAGACAGCAGTGCTGCCCCATCGTACGTCTTGCATTGCAGACTTCCACTACCTTCTGAAGATGCACAAAGCCAAAGCTCCTAGACATCTCAGTGTATCATGCAATGGGACCCTTTGTGAGAACCTCTCTATGATGAAGGCATCTTGAAACTCATTTTACATACAACCCCCAGTTTCTGACGTGACATTACAGACTTCATACAGAAACTCAGCCCCATGGACCAGTCAAATCAGGAACATTCCTCGTCAAAATGGACATTCGGCACTCTACACCAGCATCCCACACAATAACAGCGTCATTGCCATGGTACTCAATACCAACAACTGCCAATTTCCAGACGTCATCCTACAACTCATGTACTTCATCCTCAACCATAATGTCTTCACCTTTGACAGCCAGCTCTTTATCCAGACACATGGAACAGCCATGGAGACCAAATTTGCACCCCAACACACCAACACTTTCATGCACAAGTTAGAACAAGACTTCTTTGCTGCAAAGGACCTCCAGCCAATGCTATACACCAGATACATTAATGACACTTTCTTTCTTTGTACTCATGGTGAGGAATCATTGAAATGATTACACAACGATATCAACAAGTTTCAACATACCATCAGACTTACCATGGACTACTCTTCAGAATCAGTCTCATTCTTAGACATACACATCTTCATCAAAGATAGACATCTCAATATCTTACTCTACCACAAGTCCACAATGCTGCACTTCTCTAACTTCCAATCTAAACAGACTAAAGAAGCCATTCTCTATGGACAAACCCTGCATTTACATAGGATCTGCTCAGGTGAGGAGGAATGCAATGGACAATGAAAATCTCACCAAGAGCATCCCTACGCTTCCACTTCCCACCTTCAAACAACTGCCAAACCTTGAACAGACCATCATTTGCAGAAAACTACCCAGCCTTCAGAAGATCGAGCACAACATCACACAACCCTGCCAAGGCAACCTCTGCAAGACATGGCAGATCATCGACATGGATACTAACATCAAATATGGGACCACCCACATATACCAGCAGATATTGTCATACGCTGCAGACAAGGATGCCCTGAAGCATGGTATATTGGTGAGACCATGCAGATGCTCCAACAATGGATGTATGGACACAACGCACCAATTACCAGACAGGAATGATTCCCCCCTGTCAGGCAATACTTCAGCAGTCAAGGACATTTGAGATAGACAGCAACATAGAATTGCTGAGCAGAAACTAATAGCCAAGTTCCATACCCATGATGATGGCCTCAACCATGATCTTGGGTTCATGTCACATTACATGTAACTCCACCATTCTGTTCTGTATTTGTAAAATCTTCCTTATTGTCCTGTATGACACTATCGTCTTGATCACTTGTTGTGATCTCTCTACCTTAATTAGTTTGATGTGGAGGAACCGGTGTTGGACTGGGATGGACAAAGTTAAAAATCATACACCATGTTATAGTTCAACAGTTTTATTTGGAAGCACTAGCTTTCAGAGCATTTCCTTCTTCAGGTGGTTGTGCAGTTGGACCATAAGACACAGAATTGATAGAAAACGACGACAGTGTCATACAAGTAAAATGATATATTTAACAAACTTTGATTGTTAGGTAAAAACAATGACTGCAGATACTGGAAACCAGACTCTGGATTAGTGGTGCAGGAAGAGCACAGCAGTTCAGGCAGCAGTCGAGGAGCAGTACTGCTCCTCGGATGCTGCCTGAACTGCTGTGCTCTTCCAGCACCACTAATCCAGAAACTTTGATTGTTGTTAAGTCTTTCATCTTTTAGAATGGGTTACATTCTAAAAGATGAAACCCATTCTAAAAGATGAAAGACTTAACAACAATCAAAGTTGATACACTATCTTACATTATTTTCTCAACTGACTTGCCAATGTTCACATTATTCGGGGGCTGGGAGGGTAGCCCCATGCAATCAATGGAGAGCACAGTTAGCAGGACTGCATTCAGCAATCATGGAGAATGAAATTAGCTTGCTGGGTATCACGTGCTAATCACAGAACCTCAAACCCATTTTCAGAAACTCTCATACTTGTTGCTAAATGTGTTTTGGTTTATTAAAACAACAGTTAATATATGATTATGTACAAAATTTAGAAACTAACGATTCTAAAAGATTAAAGACTTTTTGTCTTCTATGGCTGTCATCTAGAATACCTTAAACTTACTCTTAAAAAGGTAATAATCTTCCAGTGTTAGAATTATAGTATGAAAGAGAAATTATACAAATCAATACATATTGGGACAAATGCTTATATTTGGAAGCAAACATATAGTAGCATTCTTATTTTAGAAAAATGAAGAGGATTGTACTCGCTACCTGTTTTTTTGCTGCCATCAGACACAATAGCATTTTTATAGAAGTTAAACCATTATATAAAGTGCTCTCTCAAGAAAGAGAAAAATGCTATTAAAGTAACATTGCTGCCAATCATTTCAGCAATGATCCAATTGTTTCATGGATTCACATATTTTTGTTATAAATCTCTTTCATATATAAAAAAATGTACATCCAAAAGCAACAAACATGCTCCAAAATTGAAATGCATATTCCATTTTTAATCTACAATTCAGAAACATGCAGATAGACGGAACCAGTTGCAGGGATTGTAATGAGGTCAACCAGCTAGAACTCACAGAATGAGTTCCCTGATTGGGACTGTTAATCTGGTCCAATCAGGCAGCCATAGCTGACAGATAAACAGAAAAGTGTCAGAGATACTGACACTGTGGTGCTGACTCTGACAAGGCTGTGCCAGAATCAAAGACTTACCAAGTGTAAACAAAGGATGACTTGGTGACAGGGTACCAGCTTCTGTAGTGTTATTTCAGTGGTCGCGAGAAAGCACACTCCTGAAGAAATTCGGTCATAATATTCGTCTTTGAGTTGGGGTTAGCATTTCTTGCATCATTCCATTATTTGAGAAACTTGACTCATTTGACTCTGCTGTCAAAGATCTAGCCCAGTACATGAAAAGAATGTTTTATTTTATCAGGGCGAATGGCATTGGGACAGATGAAAAGCAACAAGTAACTCTTCTGCCAGCTTTTAGACCTACAGCATTTTCTGTTGTTAGGAACCTAATTTTCTGAGCACCAGATATGAAAACTTTTCAAGACTTGATGGATTTCGTCTTCCTGGACCTTGGAGGATATGTGGGGGGCGGTGGGAGGTGGGGGTGCAGGGTGTGTGTGTGAAGCAGCATCAGGAATGCCAGTGCTCGACACAAGACTCGGCCAAGCAAGAGAGACATATTGAACCAGGGAACAAAGTTTGGTCTAAGAAATGACCCTGCCTGATTAAGAAGCATGGTCATGCAACGTCAGAATCAGTGACATATAAAGTTCAGGTTGGTGCGACAGTCCTGAAGAAGCACATGGACCATACGAAAGCTGCAAACTCACAAACGGTGCAGGAGCATAAGCTACCCTGCTCCTTGGAACAGTCAGAAAGGCTGCCAGAACCCATGGGTTCACCCCCTCCAACAAGTGTTGATGAGACTTCGGAATTTGAGATGGTACATTATGGATGTAGCTGCATCAACACCTTTATCAGTAAAAGGAGAGAGTACATTTGTACCAAGGCATTCCTGGGGCAAGAGGCGGGCTTCCATGCATTACACACACCCATTGGATGCCAAGTCAAAGGAACCTGATCCAGAATTTAAATCACCCAGGAGAGTTGAATTAAATTGATTGTCACATGTACCGAGGCACAGTGAAAAGCTTTGTCTTGTGAGCAATACAAGCAGATCACATTGTTAAGTAGCATAGATAGTAAATCATAGGTAAACAGTTGCAAAAGCAAAAATGCAGGTACAGACGAATGTTAAGAGTTTGTGAGTCCATTCAGTATTCTAACAACAGGGCGGCATGGTGGCACAGTGGTTAGCACTGCTGCCTCACAGTGCCAGGGACCTGGGTTCAATTCCCGCCTCAGGCGACTGACTGTGTGGAGTTTGCACATTCTCCCCGTGTCTGCGTGGGTTTCCTCCGGGTGCTCCGGTTTCCTCCCACAGTCACAAAGATGTGCGGGTCAGGTGAATTGGCCATGCTAAATTGCCCGTAGTGTTAGGTAAGGGGTAAATGTAGGGGTATGGGTGGGTTGCGCTTCGGCGGGTCGGTGTGGACTTGTTGGGCCGAAGGGCCTGTTTCCATACTGTAAGTAATCTAATCTATATCCAGAAACTGTTGCGAAACCGGCTGGTGCATGTGTTCAGGCTTCTGTACCTTTCCCCGAGGGTAGAGGTTGTAGAAAACTATGGCAAAAGTTTACAGTGTGATGTAACTGAAATTATACATTGAAAAATACCTTGATTGTTTGTTGAGTCTTTCATCTGTCGAAGTACCAAGATAGTTTCACTTCTTTCATATGTAAATCACAAAACGTTTTTTAAAAAGTTACATTCTCAGGTTAACTGTAACAATTGGTGTTAGCCAGATAATAAGTTGAAGGTGTTAGCCCCCTGTGTTCTCTGTCTGTGCCATAATGTTTCGACTGATTTTAATCTAAAAAGTGAGTTAACAGAGTCTGACATGAATTCATGCAGTTTTTGAGCAAAATACACTGTAACTCTGCAAGTACAAATTCGCCCCACAAACGTATATGTAGATGTGTGCATGTCGGTTTGTGTGTGTGTGTGTGTGTCTGTCTGGGGTGGGGGGGGGGGGGGGGTTGTGAGTGTGAGAGAGAGTGTATTTGTGTGTGTAAGTGAATGTAGAGTGTCTAAGTCTGTGAAGGGGTGCATGTGTGAGCGTGAGCGTGTGTCTGTCTGTAGGAGTGTGTGTGTGTGTGTCTGGGATGAGGGGTTGTGAGTGTCTGTGAGAGAAAGTGTATATGTGTGTATGTGAGTTTCGAGTGGTCTAAGTCTGTGAGAGGATGCATGTGTGAGCGTGGGCGTGTGTCTGTCTGTAGGGGTGCGTGTGAGTGTGTGTGTGTGTCTTGTGTATACATGTGTCCGAGTGTATGCGTGTGCATAGGAGTGCCAGTGTGTGTGTGCCAGTGGCCTGCTGCAGGGAGAGGTTGAAGATATCCAAGAAGACCTCTGCCAGTTGATCTGCACATGCTCTGATGCATGACCTGGTATTCCGTCTGGTCCCATTGTTTTCCTTGGATTCACACAAAGGAAAACTGAGCTGACCTCTGATGCAGTGACTGTTGGGATAGGTTCATCAGGACTTGTCGGAATAGGGGTTATCTCTCCGCCGACATTCTGCTCAAAGCGAGCGTAGAAGGCATTAAGACGATCTCAGAAGGATATGTCATTGTCTGCTATTTGGCACTGTCTCTTCTTAGAACCAGTGATGTCATTCAATCCTTGCCATATGTGTCCATCTGGCTCTCAAGTTTGCATCGGTTTTGTTCCTTGGCTGCCTTAAAGGCTCTGCAAAGGTCATACTTGGATTCCTTATATAAGCCTCATTCCTGGGTTTTGGCAGGTCCTGTACGTCCTGATGAATCCAGGGTTTCCTATTGGGGAACACCCGGGTTGACTTCTTCGGTATGCAGACCTCCACACACTTGCTGATAAAGTCTTTGATGGTGGCAGTGTACTGTTTGAATATGGCCCAATCAGCCGATTCCAGACAGCACCAGAGTTGATCCTCTGCCTCCTCCGACCAGCTTGAGCTTTTGCCTGTAAGCTGGGAGAAGCACAGCATTGTGGTTGGAGTTACCAAAATGAGTGCGGGGCATGGAGCAGTAGGCATCTTTCACTGTGGCGTAGCAGTGGTGTAAAATATTCGGGTCCCTGGTGGGGTAGGTAATGTTCTGGTGGTACTTGGGCAATACCTTCCTTAGATTGCCTTGATTGAAATCACCAGTCACAATAAACAGGGACTCGGGGTGTTCCATCTCCAGAGTGTTAGCGGTGGAGTACAGCACATCCAGAGCTTCATCAACCTTTGTTTGTGACGATATGTACACAGCAGTTAGTATAACAGCAGTAAATTCCCGTGGTAGATAGAAGGGGTGGCATTTGATGGTGAGGCTCTCCAAAAAAAGGAACTGACCTATGTCCTCGGACTCAGAGGGTGAGGGATGTAGTGACTGTAACAAGGTCAGCCAGCTGGACCTTATATAATATGAGTTCCTTGGTTGGGGCTAATGATCTGGTCCAATCAGGGAGCCCTGGCTGACGGATGAAAAGAAAATTGTCAAAGATACTGGCATTCTGATGCTGACTCTGACAAGGCTATGCCAGAGTCAAGGAATTTCCACATGCAAATAAGACTTGGTGATGGTATATCGATCTCTGTGGAGTTATTTCACTACTATTTTGAAAGGATTTGCTCTTTGGTACAAGAAAACAAAGTGCTCTAATTTTTTCCTTTTTTTCAACAATACAAAGGTAAAAAATATTACCACTGAGACACCACCATTACTTGTGTTAAAACTATTCACATCTTCAGTGAACATCACTGTCATGTAAGCACTACAATATTATCGATAATTTCATTCTAAATTACAATGAAAAAATCCAATTTATAACAACAGCATAGCAGTGGTATTATAAAAGAAACTTCTAATTCTGTTCAATTTGGAAAATGATAACCACCTATATTGCTAATCCCTTCATGAATGTAACTAAGTTATACTTTCATAAAGCAGAAGGTAAATTTGCTGTTTGTAACAATTTGTCATATTAAGACCTTTAATTTGTACATTCAAAGATTCAAAAGCATGCTGACTCTCATACCTATGAATCTGCAGATGCAGGTAGTAGTTTTTGTTTTAGACCCTCTATCTTTATACAACCTACTGGAGATGTTTGATTATGCTTCCAAGGGCACATCAAATGATTAACTGAAATCCTGGTGGGTAAGAACACTTCAGAACAAACTACTGATTTTGAGGTCTTACTGAAATAGTTAAATTATTGGCCATAGAAAAAAGAAAGCATGCCATTTTATATTTGCATACCCCTACCTATACTACTACTGAAGCTGGGAGAAACAACTTGTTATTGCAAAATTATAATGGATTGATATTTTCAACATAAGCATTAGCTTTTATGGAGGACAACTTCTACATTGAAGTGATAGTTGATTTAAAAGCATAAAAATCTGATGTCTATATTGCAATCTGTCTGCTGACCACCAATCCTTTTTTTATATCATTTGACAACCTGTGCAAAAATCTTTCAGAATTTTTCTTGGCAGCTGCATAAGACTATTTTTTTTTAAAAAGCATATGGCATGTCTTGTGTACGAGAGAGTATCAATTTATAGCATAAATTTTCAATCCATTTCTCAATATTCTGTTGAGCTTGTAAAGATGAAAAACAATTTAATAAATTCATCAGATGCAACACAATTCAGTATGTGAATTTGACCTCTGTTGACCAGATTAACAGGACACTATCATTTTCAAGCACAATGTAGTTTAGACCACAGAGAGCAAAGTATGGATTAGGTTAACTAACTGATCTCCAATACTAGAACTCATATGTGGAAAAACAAACATTCCTGACACTCTCAGTTACATGTAGCCTTTGAGAAGGTGGATTCAACAGACTGGCATGACAAGTTTTATATTTCTTAGCCAGGCCACTAGGTGGGGCATTCTAATATCAGTGCGAAAAAAAACCTGATGTTACGAAATGCCTGCATAGAAAAATATCTCTTCCAAACTGAACAGCTTGATTCACTAGTTTGCCAATGAATAGTATAAGGGCACTGAATAAAGAGAACATAACAAAAATAATACAGCTATGTTTTAATTTCTACTTTGGAACAGTTTGGTAATACGCAACGTTATACACTATGGCCCATATGTCTGACTAAAGAATTGTAGCGTTAACAACTAAGTTCAGATGAACAAAGGCTATGGTTCACTTACAGCTGCAGCATCTAGCATTTGATGGTGGGAGAGAGGAGAAAGTATAATAAGCAATAGTTTTCATCACCCTAAATGTATTCCTTATGACAATGCCAAAATATTAAAGTTTAATCATGAGTAATCAATTCAGTTAATGCAATAATATACAACAAAATTAGTTCTATCTTTAAATAGAAATACATCATAATTGGAAAACACCATAAATGCACAAGTTTTATGTGCCATATTTTCGTTTCAGATTATTTTCTTTCTAACGTAGAAACAGAAATTCTTAAATTCTGTGAATAGTTTTACATACTAAAGATTTACATACATTTTGTTGTTCTCAATAGTCAGAAAGTAAATCTAAAAATGCCAAAATGCAAATATTCAGTAAGTTCAGATCATGCTGCTGATTTTCGAGATTCTTAAAAAGATTTAGTATTCGCACAGAGAAATCCACAGAATCAACTCTTGAGCTATATCATTCTAGCCAAATAAATAATAACTGTTCCACAGAAATAAGATTCTACATTTTAAAAATCTTATCCTGTTGGGATTGAAGATCAGTAACTGACTTTCAGCAACAGGGAATATTTGAGATCTATCTTCAGACATGTTATTCAGTAATGCGAATACAGAATCCACTTGTAAAACAGAATTTCTCTCCTCAAAACAATGAGTGGAGGCTTAAATGTCTTCTCTGCAATACATAAAACAATGAAAAATAGCACCTAATTTGCAAAGGTTGGTATGTCATAGTCCTAAATCTTACACAATCCCAAATTATGATTTTATTTACAAAACATATTGAATAGGACAATCAAGCGTAATTAGGTTTGTCTCTAGTTTTGATGAAAATATTACAAGTAAAATATTATTAAAAATAATTAATCCAGCACATTTCTAGGTGAGTATTCGCAACTGCATTCAAAGAACTGAAAAAATTCATAGAAAGCTGTTTTCTAATATCATAACACTTTTAAATTCAGTCATATAACTTGACAAACGCCACTTCTAAAATTTATAATTGTACCTAAGAATAAGGTCCTGTAAAATGAACAACATTGAAGGATACACTATCATTTCCATAGTATCGATGTTCTGTTTTAGATGAATTAAACAACATGATACTGAAAAATCATGGGCTGGATTTTCAGTCAGTGGCAAAACAATGGCATTTGCTGCTGGCCTGAAAAAAAAAGTCCATTAAAATTTGGTCCTTTCTATGGTATGCACTTCATCTTTCTCAACAATCGTTTGAATCTGGTCACAAGTAACGGGATTTCCAGACATTCAGAAACAATTATGTCCGCCAGCAGGACATGCATCCAATTCCACAAACAGCAAACTAGGAAGCTAAAACTATAAATTGTTAAACTCCTTTAATTTAAATATTCAGACAACAATATTAACATTGAAACTAAAATAACTTAACAAATTAACGGTGTCATAGTAACTTTCTATATCAGAAAGAAAATAATCTGAACTTCTAGCAGCTGGTGGTGACTGTGAGGGAGGGCACTGAGCAGGCAAGTTTAGTTGTGTAGTAGGTAGCAACAGTGAGGGAGGGTGCTGAAGCAGGAAAATGGATCTTCTCTTTTAAAGAAGTGTTTTTGTGGTGGGGTGGTAGGGGTTGCTAATGGGAAGACAAAGTATTCTTCAACCAATGTAAGCCACACTTAATTTAATGTAATTTTTCAAAGTATAATTTCAGTTACATCACACTGTAAATGTTTGCTATAAATTCTGTGTTACGATCGAGCCCTCCACTATCACCTGATGAAGGAGTGTCACTCCAAAAGCTAGTGTGCTTCCAATTAGAAAAACACCTTTGACCACAAGTCCATCAGGAAGTGGTCAGCATGTAGTGTCCTCGAGACCCTTTGGGAAAAGAAGAGGGCAGATCCTATCGAGCAGTTCCCTGAGCAGACTATCAAAGCCATTTGGCAGAATGCCTCATCGCCAGAATTTTCCAACAAGCACCAAGACATGGCTTGGCTGGTGGTGAGAAGGGCTCTGCCTGTGAGATCCTTTATGCACGCCCGGACTCTCAGCCGCACCGCACGCTGCCCTCGAAGTGGCTGCAGGGGGGGAACGAGGCTGTCACATACCTCCTTCTGGAATGTGCCTACGCAGAAGAAGTCTGGAGAGGAATGCAGTGGTGTTTGTCGAGGTTCGTCCCGAGCAGCGCCGTGACGCGGGACTCCATGCTCTACGGTCTGTTCCCCGGGACGCACACCGAGACAAACATCAACTGTGCCTGGAGGATCATCAACTCGGTGAAGGACGCTCTCTGGGCAATCCGAAACCTGTTGATCTTCCAGCTGAAGTAGTTGACCCTGACTGAGTGTTGCAGACTGGCACATTCCAAGGTCCAGGACTACGTGTTGAGGGACACGCTGAAGCTTGGGGCAGCTGCCGCCAAGCACGGTGGGGAAAGACCACCGTGTAACATCTGCCTGCCTAAGAAGAACAGGGGGCCCACGCAGCCGTCTGGGCTCTGCTGACGCCTCAGCTAAATATATGGGCATATGATTGAAAAACGTACAGACCTGTATAAAAATGATAAATTCTGATCTCTGGATGTAAATGTTTACATATGTATGGCATGACCAACTGTACAGACCATCAAATTATTTTATGAATAAAGTATATTTTTGAAATTAAAAAAAGTGTGCTTCCAATTAAACCTGTTGGACTATAACCTGGTGTTGTGTGATTTTTAACAATGATTTATGTGAATCTTATATATCACAACTCCCCCAAGTTTCTATTTGGTGTATATTATTCCTGTAGTTTACTTTTACTTGCTTATATGTTATTAGTAATAATTATTACTTCATTATTATCATTATCACTGTTATCACCAGTTGCTATCCACTGACCCCTATACCCCTAAAGTCAGAATCTCAGAGGTTGAAAATGATTTGGAACACTGGCCTCTCATTCCAATCTGGTTCATTTGAAATCAATACTACGTGGTACTGCACTATGACTGGAATAATTGCACCACATCCCATGATACTCATACTTGGTCTCACTTCTTGGCTCAAGTAAGAACAATAATTTTCTGTTTCTCCTGAATGTCTCTTCATGTGTACTAACAATACAAAATTTCAGTTCATCTGTTTCACTGATGACTGTGGATTCTGACTTTCTGCCCGTTAACCAGATGTTCTACCCTGATTTATGGTTGACCCTCGTATTTTGAGCTGCAGCTTTTCTCTGTGTTTGTTCTCTAAGTTATTTCAATTCAATTATTTTAATTTCTTATGATGATGAGATGTCTCAAGGTTGTATAGGAAAACTGATTCACCTGTTTATGATATCCTCCCCATTGACAATTCCAATGGCAACTATCTTCCTACTGAAGATGAAATACAGCATTATTACCTCATTGTTGTCTCACTCCAAAGTGAACAACTGAGGGTCATTGTCCAATGCTGGTTCTTCCATAAAAGTGTGTATTGCAAAGTTCCTCTTCAGTGAGTTTGCTGTGGTTAAATTAAGTCTGGCAACTTAAGCCCGTCATGGATGATAAGCAACTAAAATTAAATACATATTAATTCTGAAATTGAACAAATCATTGCTAGCCTTTCCAATGGCCTTCCTAGAAACATTGAAGAAATCATTGGTTTTATAGGAACTAGGCTATGTATGGTAGATATTTAGCATAATGAAGTATAATCCTGTATGTCTTTCAAAATATCTGATTGTTGTGATCTTATTCTGCAGGTTACGATAATTAGATGACGCTCATGGAGTGCCTGTCCCATTTCTGTTTGCATCAATTTCAGTGTAAATGTTTGGTGCATCAGTAAAGCTTTCATTATTGTCAATTGTTGTTCTTGCTCATTGTACCTTTTCAGCAGTTGGTCTGCACTATATTTCATCTGCTATAAGAAAGATGTTATTAAACATGAAAGGGTTCAGAGAAGATTTACAAAGATATTTTGCATCATATTTACTGTGGAAAAGGATATGGAAGATAAAGACTGTAGGGAAATAGATGGTGACATCTTGCAAAATGCCCAGATTACAGAGGAGGAAGTGCTGGATGTCTTGAAACCGTTAAAGGTGGATAAATCCCCTGGATCTGATCAGGTGTACCCGAGAGCTCTGTGGGAAGCTAGAGAAGTGATTGCTGGGCCTCTTGCTGAGATATTTGTATCATCGATAGTCACAGGTGAAGTGCCGGAAGACTGGAGGTTAGCAAATGTGGTGCCACTGTTTAAGAAGGGCGGTAAAGACAAGCCAGGGAACTATAGACCGGTGAGCCTGCTCTCAGTGGTGCGCAAGTTGTTGGAGGGAATGCTGAGGGACAGGATGGACATGTAATTGGAAAGGCAAGGACTGATTAGGGATAGTCAACATGGCTTTGTGCATGCGAAATCATGTCTCACAAACTTGATTGAGTTTTTTGAAGAAGTAACAAAGAAGATTGATGAGGGCAGAGCAGTAGATGTGATCTATATGGACTTCAGTAAGGCGTTCGACAAGGTTCCCCATGGGAGACTGATTAGCAAGGTTAGATCTCATGGAATACAGGGAGAACTATCCATTTGGATGCAGAACAGGCTCAAAGGTAGAAGACAGAGGGTGGAAGGGTTGTTTTTCAGATTGGAGGCCTGTGGCCAGTGGGGTGCCACAAGGATCGGTGCTGGGTCCTCTACGTTTTGTCATTTACATAAATGATTTGGATGTGGGCATAAGAAGTATAGTTAGTAAGTTTGCAGATGACACCAAAATTGGAGGTGTAGTGGACAGTGAAGAGGGTTACCTCAGATTATAAAAGGATCTAGACCAGATGTGCCAATGGGCTGAGAAGTGGCAGATGTAGTTTAATTCAGATAAATGCGAGGTGCTGCATTTTGGGAAAGCAAATCTTAGCAGAACTTATGCACTTAATGGTAAGGTCCTAGGGAGTGTTGCTGAACAAAGAGGCCTTTGAGTGCAGGTTCATAGCTCCTTGAAAGTGAAGTCGCAAGTAGATAGGATAGTGAGAAAGGCTTTTGGTATGCTTTCCTTTATTGGTCAGAGTATTGAGTACAGGAGTACAGGAGTTGGGAGGTCATGTTGCGGCTGTACATGACATTGGTTAGGCCACTGTTGGAATATTGCACGCAATTCTGGTCTCCTTCCTATCGGAAAGATGTTGTGAAACTTGAAAGGGTAAAGAAAAGATTTACAAGGATGTTGCCAGGGTTGGAGGATTTCAGCTATTGGGAGAGCTGAACAGCCTGGGGCTGTTTTCCCTGGAGCGTCGGAGGCTGAGGGGTGACCTTATAGAGGTTTACAAAATTATGAGGGGTATGGATAGGATAAATAGACAAAGTCTTTTCCCTGGGGTCTGGGAGTCCAGAACTAGAGGGCATAGCTTTAGGATGAGAGGGGAAAGATATAAAAGAGACCTAAGGGGCAACTTTTTCACGCAGAGGATGGTTCCTGTATAGAATGAGCTGCCAGAGGAAGTGGTGGAGGCTGAATAGGAAGGGTTTGGAGGGATATGGGCCGGGTGCTGGCAGGTGGGACTAGATTGCGTTGGGATATCTGGTCGGCATGAACAGGTTGGACCAAAGGGTTTGTTTCCATGCTGTACATCTCTATGACTCTATGGAGTCTAACTCTAACGCAAACAAGATGCCCTTTTTCTGTTTAATCCACTGCTACCTGAGGAGAATGTATCTGTCATTACTTGCACCGTACCTAGAACATAAACTGTTCCATCATCATGCCTCATCAGCCTAACCCTAAGTTTTTGAATGCATTGAGGCATCTTTTAAGATGTATTTCAATCCAAATAATGTAAATTGTGGTCCATCTAAGCATGGAATTTCAATGAAGATGTCTGTGAATACTTCACATCCCCACGTAACTGCTAACACTTTTCCTTGTATGGCAGTATATCACTGATCAGTCTTAATCAAAACTCTCAACATAAAATAAACCTACTTTTGCATTCCCTGTGGATGATGTCTGTGTGGCTACTATGGTAAATATGCCTGGATTGAAAAGTGCTAACATATTAGTCAAAATTAACTTCTGTTTAATCCTTTCAAAAACTGTAGTCTGCTCCTGCCTCCAGTACCATTGCTGATCCCTTCTCAAAACGTCTGTTATAGGTTGAATAAGATGGGCTAAGTTGAGGGTAATGATTTATTATGTCTCAGAAGATCTGTACATTTTGCACACTTTGTTTGCAAAGATTCACTAAAAACTCGTCTTCCTTGAATCCACCATGATATCTTCTTCTCGGACAATGTATCCTAAAATGTAATCATTATGTAAAAAATTAGTATTTTTCATTTAGTCTATTGCTGGCATTCTATAATGGGTAAGTAATGGCCTCATGGTATTAACACTGGGGTGTTAATCTAGAGACCCAGAAAATGTCTGGGGACCTTGCCATGGCAGATGATAGAATTTGAATTCAATCCAAATCTGGAATTAAGAATTTAATAATTATCACAAATCCATTGTCAATTGTCAGAAAAGCTCGTCTGGTCCACTAACGTCCTTTAGGGAAGGAAATTGCTTTGCTTACCTGGTCTGGACTACATGTGACTCCAGACTCACAGCAATGTGGTTGACTCTCAACTGCTCTCTGGGGTGGGCAATAAATGCTAACCTAGCCAGCAATGCTCTTATCCTGCAAATAAATTAAAAATAAATGTCCAGACCCTCTAGTTATAATCCATCTGTGTTTTACCACGCAGTGGAAAATGGTTACCTGTCTTCCATCCAGTATTCTAGATCTCAGTACCCTTTAAAAAAATTCTCCGGTACAGAGTTGATCCCAAATGGTAGATAGTTGAAGTAACACCATCCAAACGATGTGAAAATGTAACCAGCAACCTTGAATCTTAGTGTAAGGCTATCTGCTGGCAGCCACTGTAGGCACTGAATTTTGTTTTAAAAAATGAAAATAGAAATTTCTGGAAAAGCTTAGTAGGTCTGACAACATTTGTGAAGAGAAATCAGAGTTAAAGTTTCAGGTCCGGTGACCCTTCTGGTTTTTATTTTGTAAAAAGATACACTTGCTTGTTGCCAATTTTATCACTCTTGTTGACAAAGTAGGACAGATTTCCCTTCTTACTCCTTTGTTTAACTGAATGGGATCCTCATATGATCTTAGTTCTCCATTTGTGTTAGAAACAGTTACTAGCCATGAACACCATTAAGTCAGTTTCATCACTGGCAAAATGACCCCACTTTCAAGCAGTTAAACTGAGATTGTTTTTCCCATCAAAAGATGAGGAATTCTCATGGAAGTATGCAAGCAGGTGCATTTATGATCTACAATGAGGTATTTTATTTCCTCAATATATACATCCCACTAACATTTCATTCTCTGTGGTTAAGCTTTGTGGCGATTTGCCTATACATCTGAAAATTTGCGCTACATGGACCATGGACCATTTTAGCTGGTCTGACTCCCACAGACTGCAAGTACTTGTCTGCAAGTACTGAAATGGCTTCTCCTGTGTCATGTTTAAATTCTGTTTCAAAGTCTTCTATTTTCAGGTTGATGGTCTGAAATCTGTTTGACTCTCTTTGACCTCATCCAGAAATGCTGCATCCACTTTTGCTCTGTATCTTTAATTTCCTGAACTTTTTCCCTTTTTGTATTAGGAATGTTCCTTTTGCAGGAGGTTTTATTTTAGGTGACAAAAGTCTTATCACTTACAATATTTTCAAAAATGGTTCATGTGGTAACAATTGTAGCATTCAACTCTCCCTGGAGTAGAATATTCTAGACATTCATTTCCCTCTGAGTGAAGAAATTCTGTCATATATCAGTTTTAAAAGAACGTCCATTTGTTATGGACCAGACAAAACCCTCTCACAATATATCAAGGAGATAGCTGAGACCCTAACTTGTTATTTTGTTTAAAGGAAAGTGTGAGGGTCTGTGTTCCAGATGTGGTTTGATTGGTCCATCACTAAGCTTTAAGCAAAACACATTTTATTTTGACAACATGTCGAAATGAAAACTGAAAAAGAACTGTCATAACTTCAACTCTAACAAAATCACTGCAGCTGAAACTGACACCCGGAAGCGGCAAGAACAAACCAATATAAATACCGGAAGAAACATCAAAGCAGCGCTTCACACGAGGCTCCAACAGCACTGATGATGTTCCCTAGCCAGGGAACGAAACGTTTGCAGCAAAAACTTCCAGCTCGGCGAACACAACCACAACAACGGATACCCGAGCTGCAAATCTTCAATCAAACTTCTAACAAAATACTTAACAACATATTATTTAGCTACTAATTTAGCTGTTGCAAGAAAGCAGCATCCCATAAACGCATCCTTGGCAAAGGCAAATTCAGTACAAACAGTTTTCCTCATGTGTTCTCTTTTCTATAGTCCAGGAGAAAGGAACACTGAAAGAATAAAGCTAACAACAGAGAAGAACTCAAGCTTTTTTGCTGCAGCAGAGACGGAGCTATACTGATCAGCTTCAACAGCCAACTCCAAACAACAAATGAAAGCAAAACTAAAACCCTGGATCGGTGTGAGCCCGACTCTACCCATTCATGCTTTTTTTGTCTAATTTTTAAAAAACACTCAGGGAGCGCAAAGCTGTTTACTCATTGCTTCCAAAACAGACATTCCAGAGCCACTGCGGCAAAACCTTTTTGCAAGAAAAACAGCATGAACAAATTCCTCCTAAAGGCATAGTACTGTTATACCACCCCATTAAAAAAATGAACTATCTTAATTAAAAAAAGACAACTTTCAAAGACTTTAGTCTCATGCTATTAATACTCTACACTTGCATTACAATAAAACTTACCATGCAAATATTTTATACTACAGTCCATCTCAGTCCATTTCTTCTGCCACTGAACACCTCCACCTTCCTTTGTCAAAGTTATGATGCTTCGGTAATTATGCTCTGTCATCTTGCCATTTCAAATTGAATGGTTGTGCAGTGATTGGAACCAGGTGGATGTTATTGACTATGAGACCCTTGATTAAGGTTGTTAACCGAAGCTGATCAGAGAGCCCTGGCTGACAGATATAAACAGCAGATTGCCACAGGAAGTGGAGTGCATTATTTCCCCCTCCAACTCTATTTTGATTTAGTCCCTGCCCTGCCCTTCACTGTTTGATCACACAGCAATAAAAAAAAATTAAAAAATAAACAGGAATGTTTCACACAGCATTGCCTTTTGTGAAGGGCAATGCTTGTCACTGGCCACTCGGGTGTTTTCCTTTCTTCCTGGTGGTGGAAATTCAATAAAGATTCGCGCACCTTGTGTCTCTCACTGTGTCTCACACCTGCACATACGCATCATGGGTGCAGGGGAAAAATAAGCACTACCGCAGTTAGACGGTAGTGTGGGGGTTAAGGAAAAAAAAGAAAGACAAAAAGAAAAGAAAAAAAAAGGAAAAAAACAGCAGATTGCCACAGGGACTGGAATGCAGTATTTCCCCCTCCAACTCTATTTTGATTTAGTCCCTGCCCTCCCCTTCACTGTTTGATCACATAGCATTGCCCTTTGATGTGAAGGGCACTGCTTGTCACTGGCCACGCGGGTGTTTTCCTATCTTCCTGGTGGTGGAAATTGAATAAAGATTTGTGCACTTTGTGTCTCTCACTGTGTCTCACAACTGCACACACACACCATGGGTGCTGGGGAAAAATAAGCACTACCGCAGTTAGACGGTAGTGTGGGGATAAAGAAAAAAAAAGGATAAACAGCAGATTTTCACACAGCATTGCCTTTTGTGAAGGGCACTGCTTGTCACTGGCTACTCGGTCAGAGTTGAGGTCACTCTGAGAGCTGGCTCTGAGGAAGCTGGATCTGTGTGTGTGTGTGTGTGTGTGTGTGCGCGCGCGCACCTGATTTCAAGGACTCTCCCCCTTGAAGGTGTCTGAGAGGAAGGGGACCAGCTGCCCCACATCCAGCGAGCTCTGAGAAGGAACAAAGAAGAAAGAAGATAAACAGCAGATATCTCTGGAAAAGGAGCACGTGGTGTCCACCGACACCCTGGAGTTGTTCAGGGAGAGGTGGGCGCCGCAGGGAGTGGAGTGCATTATTTCCCCCTCCAACTCTATTTTGATTTAATCCCTGCCCTCTCCTTCACAGTTTGATCAGGGAAATGTAGCACGAACAGCCAAGTTTCTGGAAGTGAGACTGGCTCCAATGCAATGAGGGGTATGTCGGCTTCTAAGAGATCAATTGTGTTAGGGATTCTATAGTCTGAGCTACAGACAGACGTTTCTGAGGCCAGCAGAGAAATAGCAGAATGGTGTGTTGTTTCCCTGGTGCCAGGATCAAGGATGTCACAGAGAGGGTGCAGAATGTTCTCACCGGGGAGAGGGGCCAGCAAGAGGTCATTGTCCACATTGGAACCAACGATATAAGAAGGGAAAAGGTTGAGATTCTGAAGGGAGATTACAGAGAGTTAGGCAGAAATTTTAAAAGGAGGTCCTCAAGGGTATAATATCTGGATTACTCCCAGTGCTACAAGCTAGTGAGGGCAGGAATAGGAGGATAGAGCAGATGAATGCATGGCTGAGGAGCTGGTGTATGGGAGAAGGATTCACATTTTTGGATCATTGGAATCTCTTTTGAGGTACAAGTGGCCTGAAGGACAGACTGCACCTAAATTGGAAGGGAACTAATATACTGGCAGGGAAATTTGCTAAAACTGCTTGGGAGGATTTCAACTAGTAAGGTGGGTGGGACCCAGGGAGATAGTGAGGAAAGAGATCAATCTGAGACTGGTACAGTTGAGAACAGAAGTGAATCAAACAGTCAGGGCAGGCAGGGACAAGGTAGGACTAATAAATTAAACTGCATTTATTTCAATGCAAGGGGCCTAACAGGGAAGGCAGAATAATTCAGGGCATGGTTAGGAACATGGGACTGGGATACCATAGCAATTACGGGATTTTTAACTTTGTCCACCCCAGTCCGACAATGACACCTTCATACCTTGTATGCCTTGACATTGCAAGAATACATTAAATGTTATGAAGGTTTTTGCCTCTACCTTACTGAAAGTGAGTTCCAGATTCCCATCTCCATTCAAGTTGAAAAAATTTCCTTATACCACCGCTAAACCTCCGGCTCTTTTACCTTATCTATCCCTCTAGTTATTGATCCCTTCACAAAAGGACAAAGTTTCTTTAGTTTATCCTGTCAATGCCCCTCATAATTTTACACACCTCAATCATGTCCCCCCTCAGTCTCCTCTACTCCAAGAAAAACAACCCCAGTTTTTCCATAGAAGACAATGCATACAGTGTGAAAACAAGCCATTTGACCCTTCAGGTCCACACTGACCCTTCTGAACAGCAAAGCACCAGACCCGTCCCCTTACCCTTTCTCTTTAACCTTATATTTCCCATGCCTAATGCATGTCTCTTCACAATTGAAACTCTCCAGTCCAGTCAACATCCTAAACCTCCTCTGCTTCCTCTCCAGTGCAACTTCATCCCTCCTGTAATGTGGATTCCAGAACTGCACACATTACTCTAGTTGTGACCTAACCAGCATATCTTCCCTGTTCTTAAATTCTATACTTTTGCTATTAAAGGCAAATTCCTATATGCCTTCTTAACTACTTCATCAACCTGTCCCACAATCATCAGGGACATGTGGACATGTACACCAAGGTCTGCTGAGCTATGATGCTTCTCATAGTCCTACCTTTCATCATGTATTACACTGCCTTATTCGCTCTGTCCAAGTGCATCATCCCATACTTATCTGGATTGAATTCCATTTGCAACTGATCAGCCCTTCTGACCACCTCATCTATGTTCTTCCATAATCTTAGGCTATTCTCCTCTCTAGCATTTTCATATTAACCACAAACTTAATTATCAACTCTCCTGCATTCAAGTCTAAACTATTACATATACCACAAACATCAAAAATCCAACACTGATCCATGCTAAACAAAGGCTTCAAATCACAAAAATACCCCTCGATCATCACCCTTTGTTTCCTCCAACTAAGCCAATTCTGGATCCAATTAGTCAAATATACTTTGATTCAATGAGCTCTTACCTTTGATGTCAGTCTCTCATGCAGGACGTTACCAAACGCCTTGCTGAAGTCCAAGTAGACCACATCAAATGTATTACCCTCATCCACATATCTGGTTACCTCTTCAAAAAATTCAAATTGGTCAGACATGACTTGCCCTATCGAAAACCACAGTGATTATTCTTAACTAATTCCTGACTCTCCAAGTGCTGATTAATGTTGTCGCCCAGATTACTTCCAATAGTTTCCCCACACTGAAGTTAGACTGATTGGGCTGTAGTTTCCTGGTGCATCCTTTCATCCCTGAACTGCCTACAGTCCTTTCTTGAATAATGGCAGCACATCTTTCCTCTGCATCTTTCCTCAACTAAGGGGACCAAAACTGTGCACAATATTCCAGGTGCAGTCTCACAAATGCCTTGTATAGCTGCAGCAATACTTTCTTACCTTTATATTCGATTCCTTTAATTATAAAAGTCAACATTCCATTCACTTTCTTTATTATTTGCTGTACCTGCATGCTAGTTTTTGTGACTCATGAATGAGAATACCCATATCCCTCTGCACTGGATCACCCCAAAGTCTTTCCCCATTTAGATAATAGGTCGCCTTTCTATTTTTTCAACCAAAACGCATGACCTCACACATACCCAAGTTAAACTCCATCTGCGACATTTTCGCCCAATCTCCTAATCTATCAATATCTATTTGTAAGGTTCTCATTTCCTCATTGCAATTTACTGTCCTGCCTATTTGTGTGTCATCTGCAAATTTGGCTATACAGCTCTCTATCCCTGTATCCAAGTTGTTAATATAAATTGTAAATAGCTGAGGCCCAAGGACCGAACCTCGTGGCACCCACTACTTAGATCATGCCATCCAGATTAAAAATCCCATTTATCCCAACTCACTGTCTTCTGTCCACCAGCTAGTCACCTATCCAAGCTAATAAATTACCCCAAATCATATGTGATTCAATCTTGTGAATTAATGTTTTGTGTGGCACATTATCAAATGCCTTCCAGAAATCCCGATATACTATATTTACAGAATACCCATTATCCACTTACCTTGTCACATCTTTGAAGAACTCCAGCACAACTCTGCACCACAAATCAGCTGTCCTACTAACTGAGGTAATTTTTCCTTTTTATCTTTGCACTGAATTTTAGAAAGGTAATTACTGGCATAATAACTGCTAAATGAAATTGCATGCTACATAGTTTTTTTTAAGGACCCCAAGATCTAAAGTACAAAATGTGGGACAGTTAAACATTATGTTATCATACTTAGAAAAAAGAAAATGGGAGGATGTTGTAAAATTCCTGAGAAAGTATGAGGTAACTTGTAGAGATGTACTAATTTAGCTATATATGGTGTGGACCTAGGGGACTCAGGACTGATAATACAACAGCTTTATTGGTTGAGCCCATCAAGAGAAAGGCTCATACAGAAATTCAGTATATGCTAGAGAACAACTAGATTGAAGCTAGTTAAAGAAACTAGAGTTCACCAGTTTTAAACAAAATTAACATTCGGTGCAGCTGGAGAAATAGCATGGCTTGATTAATGGTGCACCTCTCCAGTGCGTTGTAACATCACCCAATTTCATTTTCACAGCCTGATCTCCTGAACCAAGGCCATTGTACACTGCCATCCTTGATTAACACATCTACCTAGCTTCTTATTTTTTAAATGTTATATACTGCTCAATATTGATGACCCAACCTCATCATGCTGAAGCTGTGTCTCTCTAATGACTATCAAATTGCATTTATTTATTTCAATGCATGATATAATTTCATTCACTGTGAAATTATTTCTAAATTCACTCAGCTACAAAGCCATTTGTTTTGCCTTTCCTGTTGTTTGTGTAACATCTCGTCTTGATGGTATATCCTGAGGTTTTTTATGCCTCCCTTCCATTCTCTGATGCTTATTTCTCATGTTATTATTTTATTCACCACCTGAGCAGGGTCGGTGTTCTTGCCAGTTGCATAACCAATGAGGTAGGGAAGATTTTAAAGTGAAATGTTGGAGCAAGAAATTAAATTTGGGAAGATGTGATAAATCAAGGGGTAAAATCAATTAAAATGAGAAATGATGTGCAGAGAGTAGAAAGTGAGGACTGCAGATGCTGGACATCAGAATCAAGAGTTTAGTGCTAGAAAAGTGCAGATTAGGCAGCATCTGAGGAGCAGCAGAATCAATGTATCAGGCATAAGCCCTTCAATGATGTGCAGAACACAATAGGAAGGGGTAGTAAGAATGAACCTAAGAGTCAACCAACAAATAAGACTGGAATTTACAAAAAGAATAAAAGAGCAAAACTAAAGGCTCTGTATCTGAATACATGTAGTATTCAAAACAAAATAGATGATCTGAAGAAGTAAATAGAAATTAAATGAGTATGACTTGGTAGTCATTACAAAGACATGGCTGCAGATGACAAGGATTGGATTTTGAATCTTGTAGGGACACTTAGAAGTGACAGGAAATCAGGAAAAGATAGAAGTGTGGTTCTGTTAGTTCATGATTCTGTTAGCATAATAGAGAGGGATGATTGAAGTTAAGGAAACTAAGATGTGGAAACAATTTAGGTCGAAATGAGGAATTATAAAGGACAAAACGCACTTGTGGGAGTGGAGTACTAGCCTGTAACAGTAACTCTGGTGGAGTAAAAAGAAATAACGAGAGCTTGTTGGAATGTACAGGGTTAATTGGGGGAGATTTTTAATCCATATATTGGGCTGAAGAAGTCAGACAGGCAGAGGGAGCCTAGCTAAGGAGGTCATCAAAGTTTTTAGGATAGTTTCTTAGAAAAGCACATTCTGGAGCTGACCAGACAACAGGTTATAATAGTCTTGGTGCATTAAGAAAGGATTAATTAACAATGTCATAGTAAAGATTCATTACTTGTAATAACCAAGATATGATTGAATTTTATTTATTTTGGTTTCTAATACTTCCAACCTTCCCACCTACTTATCGCCTAATAATACTCACCAGACAGCCATTAAGGCAAGTGAGAGGTATTAAAGTATCTTTGAAATCTGTAGCAGCACAAAATACAATATCTATAATACTTTGTGGCAGTGTTCACTTGTGAGAGGTGTACTGTGGGTATAGAAGTCAGGGAGAAGGACTGCGATATACTTAAAAGAAATTAGCAGAGGCAGGACGAAGATTCTCAGTGGTTCAGCAGGCTTAAAAGTAAATAAATCTCCAGGATGAAATGTATCCGAGGCTGCTGAATGAGGCAATGATGGAAAAACAGGGGTGCTAGCAATAATTTCCAATTCCTGCCTGGCCACAGGATAGATGTCAGAGGACTGAAGAATAGCCAATGTGCTATCATTATTCAAGAAGGGACTGGTGGAAGCTCAGAGGAGGTTCACTCAATTGATCCCAGAGGTGAAGTGCTTGTCTTTTAACGAGAGACTGAACTGTTTAGGACTATACTGTCTGGAAATTAGAAGAATGACAGGAGATTAAATTGAGGTATTCAAGAGGATAAAAGACATGAATAAAATAGCTGTGGAACGGATACTTCCTCTTGTGGGATATTTTAGGATGAGAGGCCACAGTCAAGTGGTAGCAAATTTAAAACAGAGTTGAGAAGGAACTACTTCTCCCAAAGGGTTGTGATGAATCTGTGGAACTTCCTACCCCAAAGTGCAATGGATGCTGGGACAGAGTAAATTTAAGGAGGTGTTACACAGATTTTTAATTGGTAATGTATTGAAATGTTATGGAGAGAAGGTGGGAAAATGGGGGTGAGGAGCATGCCAGCCATGATCTAATGGTGGAGCAGATTTGATGGACCGAATGGCCTAATTCTACTCCTATATCTTATGAAATTATGAATTAAGAAAAAAATCTTAGACACTGTAATTTCAATTCTTGTACCAGCTGAGATTACTTCTCAGCCTCTTCCCTGAGGCATGGTGACTGTCAGATTAAACCAACACCAGTCATCTCTCTTTAATGAAAACTCAGCCCTATGATCTGGTAGAACTATGTGACTTCATAGATTCATAGAGTCATACAACATGGAAACAGACCCAGTCCATGCTGCAAAAAAATCACAAACTAAACTAGTCCCACCTGCCTACTCCTGACCTATAACCTTCCAAATCTTTCCTATTCATGCAATTACCTTTTTATTATTAGTGCATTGTTTTTTGAAAAGAAGAAGGTTTTGTTCTCAGAATGAATGAAAACTAACCTTCAAATTTAGGCAGACAAGAGCTAATGGTAATCTGATGTCAAGAGATGGCCCAAGGCCATTGGCTAAAAAAGTTCAGACAGTTGACTGACACAGAAAAGATAACCTGCTTCTATAAATGACTAGAGAGATGTGGTTTAATCTGCATGGGGGCAGAGAGGAGTTCTTTTTGGGCAGTTCTGAAAACCATACCTCATAGGCAGCAGTTCTCATCAGTCCCCAGACTGCAGGGTTCATTAATTAGTTCTCATCAGGCAGATGGAAGATAGACCAGAAGAAGGAAGTCCAGCTAGAAAGCAAGATCTCGCCCCCACCATTTTAACAAAAGCAAGATACTCCGCACCAACGATCTGTTTGTTCTCTGCTGAACAATCCCCAGTTGTCATGTTGTATACTTTCTTTATCTAATTAATGCAATATATAAAACACTGCTGCTTCTTATCAAATTTAATAAACTATCAGAAAATTATTTCTTATCTTCAACTGCCTGTATTTGGCAACTGTGGTTTTAAACCTCCTAAAATCAAGATATCTGGCCTAATCAAACTGTAGGAGGTTCACTTTGAGCACTGTGTACCTTTCCTTTTACCTCACTCATTACCTCTTATTTTCCACTACTCTTACTACCTGGCAACTCTTGATTCTCCTTATACTCTTCCTTGCAATACCTTTTCAGCACATTTATGCAATATAACCCATCTTCTTTTGATCAGGGACTTTTTTTTATCAGGTAACTACTTTATGTGGACCATTGAACTTAGCTTTCAAAGATTCAATATCAATACTTCAATTTCCACCTTAGCTATTTAAGTTATAGAATCATAGTCATAAAGCAAAGAAATAGACCCTTTTGTCCAACTCAACTGCGTTGACCACACATCCTAATCTAATCTAGTCCCATTTGTTGGCATTTGGCCAATATCCCTCTAAACCCTTCCTATTCTATATGCACCCAGACGCCTTTTAAATATTGTAATTGTACCCACCTCCACCATTTCCTCTGGCAGCTCATTCCCTACATGTACCACTCTCTGCATTAAAAAGTTACGTCTCAGGTCCTTTTTAAATCTTGCCCCTCTCACCTTAAACCTTTATCCTCTAGTTTTGGATTCCCAATCCTTGGAAAAAGACCTTGGCTATTCACCCTATCGATGCCCCTCATAATTTTATAAAATCCCATTCTCTGACAGTCCAGGGAAAAAAACTCCAACCTATTCAGCCTCTCCCTATAGCTTAAAGTCCCCCCTACCCCCCCAGTTCAGGCAGCACCCTTGTAAATCTTTTCTGCACCCTCTCAAGTTTAACAATATCGTTCTTATAGAAGGGTGACCAGAATTGTATGCAGTATTCCAAACGTTGCCTCATCAATGTCCTGTACAGTTGTAACAATGACATTCCAGCTCCTATACTCATATTATGACCAATGAAAGCAAACATGCCAAACTCCACCTTCACCACCCTGTCTACCTGTAATTCCACTTTCAAGGAACTATGCACTTGCACCCTTATTCTTTGTTCAGCAACATTCGCCAGGGCCCTACCGTTAACTGTGTAAGTCTTGTCCTGGTTTGCCCTACCAAAATACAGCACCTCACATTTATCTAAATTGGACTCCATGTGTCACTCCTTGGACCATTGGTCCATCTGATTCAGTTGCTGAATGTTTCTTTCATTTTCACCTGTGAAGCTATACAATGTTGACTTATGTGGGAACATGTTCTGCAAGTCTTTCTAGAAACATGAACATGTAATTCAACATTGAGGATACATATTTTCATTCAAGAAATTTTCCCTGATTACTTTTAACACATCTAATCTCACAATCATAAATTTAAATGGCTAAATCCAGTAGATTCATTTGAAGAGTTTCTCGTAGCAAATAATTTAAAAAGTTAATCATTTGCCCCAATCCAGTGGGTATTCATGATAGTGTGCCTTAGGTAAGGTGTTGAGAGTCTATTAGCATCTCTTCAAAGCTCCCCATGTTTACAGATATAATGGGGTTGACTTCAATTGTTTTAGTCTGTTATCAACCAGGCCAGACCTTCTCAAAGCATTTCAAGAAGGCAGTCCAGACCCCAACTATTCTAGTTGCTTTAAGCAGATGTAAGGTGGATATTCCAGGAGTGATGCAGCTGGTCAACCACTTAGTTTTAAATAAAACAGAATTTATTTACAGAGCACTATATGAAACACAAGCAAAAGAAAACAGAATTTGGAATAACAACTATTTGAATATCCTACCGACACGATATCATCCACAACTTAACAAACAGCTATTCAGATTTCCTACAGCATCTTATAAACACACCCTTTGGCAAAAAGGTAAATTCAAAAACAGGTTCTTAGAGGGGAGAGAGACTGTAGAGAGATTCAGCTAGGGATCATTGGCTGAAACATGGAACCTCATTTTTTTTTAGCAGCACCTCGGTGTTCCCAGCTAAAACTAAACCAGAGTAGAAAAATCCGTGAACTGGGAGAACTGGCCACTCCTCTTTCATTGCACAGTTGTTTTTATAAGAAAACACTAAAAGCCTTTTCTCTGATCGGTGCTTTAGGCAATATCTGTTAACCATAATCAAAGTGGCTAATTCCAATCAAATCAAATCTCTGCCTTTTACAACCCCTTTTGATAAAAGCCAAGGACAACATAACCTTGTTAAAAGAGCAGCATCGTCACAATTCTTAAATGGCTAATAATTTCCTAGAAAATCTTAAACATGAAATCAGAACCCTGATCAGCTGTATCTCAGTTGATAGTCTACAATGAATAAAAAATTGTGTCAACTATCTACCACAGGTAGACAGCCCTTTATCTGAAACTCTGAAATCCGAAAAGCTCCAAAGTCCGAAGGTTTTTTTGTGAATTTTTTTTCTCATTAACAAGGTTGTTTTACGTGCAAACAGTTAACCCAAGTTGACACCCACTCGATGCATGTCACATAGATGCGACGTGGGAGGGCATGGCCCAGCACTGGCAGGCCTCAATTCTGTTTCAGGGCCTGTTTTACTCAGTGAGTCTGCTTTTCTGGTAAGATTTTTAAAAATTTCACCATCAAATTGTCACTTATTTTGAAATTTGAAAAAATCCGAATTCCGAAAGCCAGCTGGTCCCAAGCATTTCGAATTAAAGATTGTGCACCTGTACTACCTTCGCAGTAGTTGTCTTCAAACGAATAACCTGAGAATTAAGTTGTCATTTGAGTTATTATTGTCACATGTACCGAGATAGTGTTTTACGGGTTATCCAGGCAAATCATACCTTACACCAGAATCATAGAACAGAATACAGTGTTATAGCTACAGAGAAGGTAGAGAGAAGACCCATTCTAATATACGAGAAGTCCATTCATCAGGCTGATAACAGCAGGGAAGAAGCTGTTCTTGAATTTGTTGGTATGTGTTTTCAAACTTATGTATCTTCTGGCCAGGTGGAAGAGAGTATAACTAAGGTGGGAGTGGTCTTTGATTACGTTGGCTGCTTTCCCAAGGCAGCAGCAAGTATAGACAGAGTCAATGGAAGGAAGGCTAGTTTTTATGATGGACTGGGCTGCATTCATAACTTTGGAATTTCTTGCAGTCTTGGGAAGAGTAGTTGCCATACTAAGCTGTGATGCATCCAGATAGGATGCTTTCTATGGTGCATCTATAAAAATTGGCATATAATTGGTATCATATCCATAATTGTGAGGATATACTGATGTCCTAATATTGTTTTTGGTAATAGTTGTACACTATCCATTAACACTTGACTAAACAATTCTTGAAAAATTGATATAGGTAACAAAAGTGCTGGTCTGATTACATGTTGGAGTTTTCCTACTGCTTAACATGTATGATATGTTGGATTTACAGAACTGCACTACATCTTTATGGTGTGTCTAGCCACATAAAATCAATGCCTGCATCTTCCATATTCCTATATGCTCTGCCATAAGTACTTCATGTGCTACCCACATTAACACCTTGTGATAGCTTGATGGTACCACTATTAGATGAACTGTCTATTCTTCATCTCCAGGTCTGAGAGATGTCTTCAGTTCCTCATCAAAACTACTTTTGTAATGTAATTACACTCTGGATTAATTTGAGCCTCAGCTTCACAGTACATTGTCTTTACTAACTTACTCAAGTCTGGATATGCTTCCTGAAACTCAATTAATATAGACACGGCAAACATTTTTTTTAACTATCCTCATTCATAAATAGAATTTGAGCGACCCTAAAATTTGCATGTGATATTACTTATGAACTCGGAGGACGGACTTTATTTAGTCATAGCTCTGGTTACCACATTTGATGAAAAAATACCCAGAATCTATTTCTGCAACTATTCCATTTCTTTGCCTATAATCATACAAAGGCTAATTGAAGCTAAAGTCATGACATTCACACCTGCCAAACCATTTCCCAGGAGTAAATCAACTCCACCTGCAGATAAGTTCTTCACTACTCCAATGACCACTAGTCCAGAAAATAAGCCACACTGCAATGGGACTTTATACAATGGAAATATAACATACTCTCCTCTCATCCTATTTACCAACACTGTGGCTTTCAATTAAAAGGGAGAAAAACTAAATCCTTTTCCAGCAAGCGAACTGGAGTAGTACTGTATTTTCTTGAATAGTTATGGGCTTGGAATTTTATTGTCCATCCATAGCTGCCTTTGAGAAGGTTAAGGTTAGGGTTAGGGTTAGGGTGACGATTGGGGTCAGGTTAGGGTGTGTGAGTCCTTTGACCTTTTTAAATTAACTACAGGTGGCGGGTCCATCCTTTTTTCAATTCATTTGTGAAGGGTGGGTATCACTGACTGGCCAGTATTTATTGTTTGTCCCTAGTTGCCCTCGAGAAGGTAGTGGTGAGCTGTCTTCTTGAACTGCTGCAGTCCACATGCTGTGTGACCCACAATGCCTTTTGGGAGGCAATTCCAGGATTTTGACCCAGCAACAGTGAAGGAATAATGCTATGTTTTCAAGGCAGAATGGTGAGTGGCTTGAAGTGGAAATTGTAAGTGGTGGTGTTTCCATGTATCTATCACCCTTGTCCTTCTTTGGAAATATTGTGGTGCTGTATAAGGGTCTTTGGAGAATTTCTGCAGTGCATCTTGGAGACAGTATGCGATGCTACTATTCAGTGTGTTTATGTGGTGAGCGCAGTTGAGTTTTTAATCAATGGTAACCTCCAATATGTTGATAGTGGGAGCAGTAATGGTGATACTATTGAATGTCAAGGGGCAGAGGTCAGATCGTCCCTTATTGAGAATGGTCATAGCCTGGCATTTGTGTGGCACAAATGTTACTTGTCACTTATCAGTCCAAGGAGAAAGTGAGGGCTGCAGATGCTGGAGATCAGAGTTGAGAGTGTGGTGCTGAAAAAGCACAGCAAGTCAGGAAGCATCCAAGGAGCAGGAGAATCGACGTTTCAGGCACATGCCCTTCATGAGGAATGAAGGGCTTATGCCCAAAATGTCAATTTTCCTGCTCTCTGGCTGCTGCCTGACCTGCTGTGCTTTTTCAGCATCACACTCTCGACTGATCAGTCCAAGCATGGATATTGTCCACATTTTGTTGCATTCAAACATATACTACTTCAGTATCTGAGGAGTCATGAATGGTGCTGAACATTACTGATTGCACAGTGATCATCCCCACTTCTGACTTTACAATGGAGGGAAGGTCATTGATGAAATAGCTGAAGATGGTTGGGGCTAAGACACTACCCTGATAAACTCTGGCAAAGAGGTCTTGGTGATCTCCAACCACCATGACCATTTCCTATATGCTAGGTATGACTCCAACCAACAAAGAGTTTGCCTTCTGGTTCCCACTGATTCCAGTTTGGCTAGAGCTCCTTAATGCCACACTCAGTCAAATGTGGCCTTGACATCAAGGGCTATCACTCTCACTTCACCACAGGAATTCGGCTCTTTTGTCCATGTTTGAACCAAGGCTGCAATGAGGACAGGGTTTGGGGCTCGCTAGGGCCACCCAAACTGGGCATCACTGAGCACGTGCTGCTTAATAGCACTACTGATTACACTTTCCATCACTTTAGTGATGATCGAGACTAGACTGTTGGGGCAGGCATTAGCCATGTTGAATTTGTCCTGCATTTTATGTACAGAACTTACCTGGGTAATTTTCCACATTGTCAAGTGGATGCTAGTGTTGTAACTGTACTAGAAAAGCTTGGCAAAGTGAGCAGCAAGTTCAGGAGCACAAGTCTCCAGTGCATTGTTGGAATGTTTTCAGGGCCCAATAACCTTTGCAATATCCAGTTTCTCCAATAATTTCTTGAAATCACATCGGGTGGAACAAATTAATTAAAGACTGGTATCTATAACGCTGGAAAGGAAAAAAGGTCAAGATGGATCATTTGCATTGTGAATACTCCAGCCTTGTCTTTTGCACTGTGACAACATCATAGAGTCATAGAGATTTATTGCATGGAAACAGACCCTTAGTCCAACTCTTCCTTGCTGTCCAGACTTCTCAACCTAATTTAGTGCCACTTGCCAGCACCAATCCCAAATCCTTCTAAACCCTTTCTATTCCTGTATCATCCAGAAGCCTTTTAAATGTTGTAATCGTACCAGCCTTCACAACTCCCTCTGGCAGCTCATTCCATACATGTACCACCCTCTGCATGAAAATGTTACCCCTTAGGTCCCTTTTAAATTTTTCCCCTCTCATGCCTTTTAGTTCTGGACTCCTCTACCCCAAGGAAAATACCTTACTTATTTGCCCTCTCTGTGCCTCTCATGATTATAAACCCCTATAAGTTCACCCAATGCTCTAGGGAAAACATCCCAATCCTATTCAGCTTCTCCCTGTAGCTCAAATCCTCCAACCCTGGCAACATCCTTGTAAATTGTTTCTGAACCCTTTCAAATTTCACAACATCCTCCCAATATCAGGGAGACCAGAATTGCATGCAATATTCCAACAATGACTCCTAATCAATGCCCTGTACAGTCGCAACATGCCGTCCCAACACCTACACTCAATGCTCTGACCAATAAAAAAAAAGCATACCACATGCCTTCTTCATTATCAAGGAACAACGAACCTGCACTCCAAGGTCTCTTTGTTCAGCATTGCTCCCTTGAACCTTACCATTAAGTGTTCAAGTCCTGCTCTGATTTGCTTTTCCAAAATGCAGCACCTCACATTTATCTAAATCAAATTCCATCTGCCACTTCTCAGCCCATTGGCCCGTCTGATCAAGATCCCATTGTACTCTGAGGTAACTTTCTTCACTGTCCACTACACCTACAATTTTGGTGTCATCTGCAAACTTACTAACTATACCTATGTCATTTTATATAAATGATTTGGATGTGAACAAAAAGCAGTGGACCCAGCAGAAATCCTTGTGGCACACCACTGGTTACAGGCCTCCAGTCTAAAAATCAACCCACCACCACCACCCTCTGTCTTCTATCTTTAAGCTAGTTCTGTATCCAAATAGCTAATTCTCGCTAATTCCATGAGGTCTAATCTCGCTAACCAGTCTATCATGAGGAACCTTGTCAAACGCCTTACTGAAGTCCATATAGATCATGTCAGGCACTCTGCCTTCATTAATCCTCTTTGTTACTTCATTTAAAAACTCAATCAAGTTTGTAAGACATGATTTCCCACCCACAAAGCCATGCTGACTATCCCTAATCAGTCCTTACCTTTCCAAATACATGTAAATCCTGTGCCTTGGTTTTAACTCCAACAACTTGCCCACTACTGATGTCAGGCCCGGTCTATAGTTCTCTGGCTTTTCCTTACCACCTTTATTAAATAGTGGCACCACGTTAGCCAACCTCCAATCTTCCAGCACCTCACCTGTGACTATCAAGGATACAGAAATCTCACTGAGGAGTCCAGTAATCACTTCCCTAGTTTCCCACAGAGTTCTAGAGTACACCTGATCAGGTTCTGGGGATTTATCCAGCTTTATAAATTTTAAGACATCCAGCACCGCCTCTGTAATATGGACATTTTTCAAGATGTCACCATCTATTTTCTCACATTCTATATCTTCCATGTCCTTCTCCACAGTAAACACTGATGCAAAATACTCGTTTAGTATCTCCCCCATCCTGTGGTTCCACACAAAGGTTGCCTTGCTGATCTTTGAAGAGCCCTATTTTATCCCTAGTTACCCTTTCCTCTTTAATATATTTATAAAATCCCTTTGGATTCTCCTTAACCCTATTTGCTAGAGCTACCTCATGTCCCGTTTTTGCCTGTCTGATTTCCCTCTTAAGTACACTCCTATTGCCTTTATACGCTAAGGATTCACGCAATCTCTCCTGTCTATACCTGACATATGTTTTCTTTTCTTAACCAAAACCTCAAATTCTCTAGTCATCCAGCATTCCCTACATTTACCAGCCTTGCCTTTCATGCTAACAGAAATATACATTCTCTGGACTCTGGTTATCTTATTTTTGAAAGCTTCCCATTTTCCAGCCATTCCTTTACCCGCGAGCATCAGCCCCTAATCAACTTGCCTAATACCATCAAAATTGGCCATCCTCCAATTTAGAACGTGCCAGGCCATGAGATTGCAGATTGTGCTGGCATACAATTCTGCTACTGTTGATCTCTGACAGCACCTTATGGATGCTCAGTCATGAGATACTGGATTTGTTCAAAGTCTGCCTCATTTAGTACGGTGGTAGTGCCATACAGTACAATAGAGGTTATTCTCAACATGAATTGAACCCAGGTCCATGTCAGAGGTTACATCTTGAATCCCCTCAGTGTAGAAGCAGGTCATTCAGCCCATTGAGTCCACATTGACCGTCCAAAGAGCATCCCACGCAGACCACAGCCAACCCCAGCACTGAAACTCTGCATTTCCCAACCCAACCTGCACATCCCTGGACACTATGGGAAATTTAGCATGGCCAACCCACCTAACCTGCAAATCTTTGGACTGTGGGAGAAAATCCACACAGACACAGGGAGAATGTGTAAACTCCATGTAGACAGTCACCTAAGGTTGGAATTGAACCCAGGTCCCTGGCGCTGCGAGGCCGCAGTGCTAACCATTGAACCAACGTGAAGGCAGATCTTCATCTCCACAAGGACTGTGCGTGGTCATTCTTACTTATACTGTCATGAATAGATGCATTTGCAGCTGACAGATTGGTAAGGATAATATATTTTTCCCTCTTGTTGGTTCCTGCACCACCTGCTGCAAATCCAGTCGAGCAGCTATGACCTTTAGGGCCCAACCAGCTCAATCAGTGGTGTTGTTCCCAATTCCCTCAGTGGTAGACTAAGAAATTCCCCCAACTAGAGTTCATTTGTGTCCTTTCTACCTTCAGTGATCCCTCCAAGTGTAATTAAGTGTAAGTGTACTGATTCATCAGCAGATGGAGGGCAGTATGTAGTAACCAGCAAGAGGTCCCCTGTTTCTGCCATTTTCTTTTCCAGTGCCTAGGTTAATGCCACGTGCTTCATCTGGTTTTATTTCTTTGAAATTTTGTCACAGTTGAATGGTTTGCTAGGCCTCTTCGGAGGACAGTTGAGAGTCAAGCACACTGTTATGGATCTGGAGTCACATGTAAGTCAGACCAGCATGGCAGATTTCCTTCCCAGAAAGACATTAGTGAAGCTTCCTTTTGATACAACATTTTTATATCTCATCCACCATATGTTTGTCTTCAACACTCACATCAGTGTCTACTTTCAGTCTCTTCATTACAGTTAATCTACCATCTGATCTCTGGACTTTTTCTTCCAAGTTTCCTTTCCAGACTAATTCTTAAGAGCTTCAATAAAGTGTAATGGATTTTTCTTTCAATTTGCAACATTCTAAACAAACATGTCCCATCTTGTTATAATGAAGACACGTTGGATTCCAATTTTCACCTTCATCCAAGTACTTTCTTGCTTGGTCCAAGAAGGAGGCCTTGGAGCGTTCCCAGCAATCTACTCCTTAGCTTGCTTACTTGCGTTCCTTTCACCTTCCCACTTTCTCTCTCTTTTAAATATATGAGGGTGACAGAAAAAATGTTCAGTTTTATGAATTAACCCATAATCAGTCATTTATGCTATCCGTCTAGCAGTTAAATCCAACATGGGTTCTTATTATAGAAGGTAGTGAATTTAGAAATTCCTCTAAGAGAATAACATCTCTCAGAGCTTCAAACATGATTTCAGCTTCTAATGCTCTATATACTGGTCAAAATTACTTTGTTTAACCTTCTCAAATTCAATTTAGGTTTGCCCAGGCTGCTTCCTTAAATTCCGGAACCTTTGTGTGTGTGCCTCCACCACTAAATCATATGCAGCCAATAGTTTCCTTCACTTCGCTGCATCATAGTCTCAAGAAACATCCTCTGAAAATGAAACATAAATTTTCTGTGCTTTACCTGTCAATTTACTATGGATAGGCAAAGTTGAATCCTCCTTTGCCCAATCCATTTTCTTAGCTATTTTCTCAAAAGACATGAGGAATCCTCTACAGTCTTTTCCTTAAATTTTAGTAGGGCCTAGATGAACTTAAACCTCACTGATCATCAAATTATAATTCAGACCCATCCCACGCTAGTCATACTCTCCTACAATGTCTTCTATCAAGCAGAAGATACAGAAGCTTGAACACACAAACATACACACACACACACACACACGTGCACACACGCATGTACACACGCACATGTGCGCACGCACACACACAAAACTGAAGGTTCAAGAACAGCTTTTTCCCTGCTATTATTAGACTGATGAATGGACTCTTTATCTTCAAATAATGTTCATCTTGTTAATGTTAATCTTGCCTCACGTACATCCTGTGCTGTATAACCTTACTCTGTTCAAGTAATTTTTCACCCTATGATCTGTATATCCCTGCTTACTATGGTCTGCCTGTATTGCTCGCAAACAAAGCATTTCACTGCACTTAGTTACACATGACAATAAATCAAATCAAAGATTCTCCGCACAAGAGTTTGCATCAGTATCTGAAATCTCTTCCAACCGCATCAGTTTGAGTTTATACTCATGTTCCCTCCATTTAACCTTCATTTGCACTTTTAATTATAATTTCAGTTCATTTCATTTCTATCTCTTGTCTTCTTAATTCCATCTACCTTTCCTTACCATTTTCTGTCCATTGGGATGCTATTTCCAGTTTTTTCATTCTTTCCTTTTACTCAAGCTAATTTAACTGTAACTGAATATCACCAAATTCTAACATTTCATGCCTGAAATACTTGGCCTCTTTTGTACTTTCTCTAAACCCAAGTCCCATGTTAATTCCTCTATTATTACTTCCTCTTCAGCTCTGTTAGACACTGCATCCTACAGTTTACTCACCAAGTAAACCAAGCATGATTTTGAAGTTTAAGTCTGCCAGAAACAACTCTAAACACAGGTTACAGTACAACTGGTTCTACCTGATGAAGGCGCAGCACTCCGAAAATTTGTACTTCTAAATAAACATACTGGACTATACCCTGATGTTGTGTGATTTTTAACTTTGTCCATCCCAATCCAACACGGGCACCTCCACATCACAGAGACAATTCTGCCACCTGCAAGAAATCCTTTGCTATTTCTAACACCATGCCTTAAATACTGTACACAATCTGGTGGTTTTTTTTGCACCAGTATTATATACCAAATCATGCCCATTCCTTATTGTCATCGTTTCTAATCTAATGTGATCCAAATCAAATTCTGAACCACGAGGTTCTAGACCTTCACTGGGTACAATCACTGAGTAGCACACTAAATCAAGCCCAGCTTTTCCTGGAGTTGTACCAAATGTTTAATTTTTTTAAGTATGCACTGTACTTTTAATTTATAGAACTTTCAGATCAAGATTTATAGAAAGCACACACCAGTTTCCTGTAGTAGTATTATTTATCAGAAGCAATTACGCTGTTGCAATGGGTAAACAGATATAAATCATTGAATGAGTTGATTTTGATTTGATTTGATATGATTGTCATGTGTACTCAAGTAAAAAAACTACAGGAATGCAGTGAAAGTATATAATGTGCTATATACACAGTGTGTTATCTTAGGTACAAAGTACCTAGATATAGAATCTTCAGAACAAGGCAGAAACAAAGAACAAAAGTTAAAAGTTAAACATTGCAGTCATTATAGTATAGCGAAAAGCATACAAAATAGGGTTAAAAGGTTAAAACATTGCAGACTTGATAGCACCAACTAAAATTGTAACATCAGAAAATACAGTCCGCAGATTTCTCAAGAACAAACCATGACAAACAGACAAAACACAACCAGAAACCCGAACCATCTTACCATACATCAAAGAAGTTTCAGAAATGACAGCCAGACTACTAAGCCCCATCGGAATCCTAGTAGCATAAAACCCACCAATACTCTCAAACAAAAACTAACAAACTTAAAAGACCCAGTACAACCCATGGACAAAACCAATGTCATCTACAAAATTCCATGCAAGGACTGCCACAAACACTACGTAGGACAAACAGGAAGAAAGTTAGCCACCAGGTTACACGTACACCAGCTAGCCACAGACAGACACGACCCTCTCTCCCTCGTAGCCCTTCACACGGAGGGAAAAAAAACACCATTTCAAATGGGACAACACATCTATCCTGGGACAGGCTAAGCAAAGACATGCCAGAGAATTCCTAGAGTCCTGGTACCCCAACCACAATGCCATAAACAAACACATAGATCTAGATACCATCTTTCAACCCCTCAGAAAACGAACAGGAAATGGCATCACCACAAACCCCAGGAACCCCATCCAGGACAAACATATAAATAGAAAGCAGGAGACAACAGCTTCGCTTCACTTGGAGGTTGCCACTGATGATGTTACCTAGCCAGGTAATGAAAAGTCTGGATATCAAACCTACAGCTCAGCGAGCAAACCTACACCCTCAACCTCAACCTGAGCTACAAACCTTGCAGTAACATCTTTATAAACTCCAATATTCACAGACAAATACACGCATGCCCACAGACAAACAAACAAATTGGCAAAATAGATTATTGGCAGAAAAAAAGACTGGAAAGTCAGTTCAGTGATCTTTACTTCCTGATCCCAATGTTGAGATGACCGTCCTGGATTAGTCAGGCCCTTGTTCAGCTGTCTTGATCTGGAAACCTCCTGAGAGTAACTGTACAGAGGCCGGTTCCTGTCACCAAGTCACCCTTTATTTACTATTGCACAGTACACTGGCCAGCCAACTCAGTCAGTCCTTAACTGAGAAGATTCTAATCTCCTGGTTATATTGATCAGCCAAGGCTTTCCTGTTTGGTCAAGGTTAACCACCTTGATGTCAATGAGATCTATCTGGTTCCAATCACTACATTTCTTACACCCTTAGTACAGGGATGTAGGCCTGGTATTTGGTTTGTAGCTTCTCCTACGATGTTTTCGCCCCAAGTCTAGTTCCTCTGACCGGACACAGACACAGACACAGACGGTGTGTACTGGACCGTGACCCATCTCTTGGGTCTCTTGGGAGAGTTTCCTTCTCTTCTTCCAGCAATAACAATATTGAGGCTGCATCCATTTCGGAATCTGAGATATGCTCGATACTAGATGGAGAGGTAGCACCTGCAGTTTCTTACAGGCCTTCTGGCTGTACTGAGGAGCCAGGTATGTTTTGCTCCACCCTGTTTGAGAGGCAACATCTTTCAGGTGATCCACGTTTGTTCAAGAGTGTATCATCAACCTGAACTTTGTGAGTAACAACCTGAACTCGTGTCAACCTCACTTTGTACGTATCCAGGGCCTTTTATGATTCTGCCACCAAACTTTATTCCCTGAATTAAATTGTCTCTTTTGCTTAGAGGCATTTGACTGGCAATGGCATTCCTACTGCAGTTTCTACCTCCCCCTACAAGTCTGGAAATATCAAATTTAAACTGTCCACAGTTAGATATTGTCCACAGCGATTGGAAGGGTGTCCAGAAAGTTTAAAACCAAAATGGATTCTTCCAGGGGAGGCACCATCAGTGGAGTACCTGCCAGTGGAAGGTATCCAGATTAGCTACTTGGCTTCCAGAATGGTGTTCTAACTTGTTCCCACTGAGAACAAAGGTACAACACTGAATTCTACTGGAAGCTATGGGTGGCACTATCTTGACTTCCTTCAGTGGTTCTAGTAGGGATTTGTGATCCTTTACTATGACAAATTCTCATCAGTAAAGGTGACTGCAAAACCTTCCTTATCTATCTGGGCATACATGCATTCAGCATCAGTCAGAGTCCAGGAAGTTTATGCTATTGGGCATTCTTCTCTATTGGGTGACCAGTGAGCCTGCACCACCTCAATATGGACTCCCCGGTTCTCTAACAGTAGATTAAACCCAATGGCATCTCGGAGTTAGAGGAGGTTTGGGGTCATAGTATTTCTTAAACAGCACTGTCAACTCTTGGAAGGTTTTAGTGTCTGGTGTCTCTGTGAAAGTTAAACCCCTTATAACTGAAAATGCTGTGGGTCCACACACAGTCAGAAGTATTACTCATGGCTATTATTCTGCCCTAATTTCATTTGCCCAGAAAAATTATCACATTCTTTCGATTTACTGGGCCCATTCTTCAACAGCAGGGCCAAGTGAGTCAAGCATCCCAAATAGAGGCATGATGCCAGAAATGCTTACCCCAGCTCCAAGATGACTTGAAGGTCCAAGTGAATGTTCTCAGGCCTGTTTTATCCCATTGTTAATGAAATAACTACACAAAGGATAGTTGCCTTCACAATCACCTTTTATTTACTAGTGCACAGTACACTGGCTGTGACCAGCCAGTTCGGAGTCAGTCCTCAACCAAAGGGATTCTAATCTCCTGGTTATACTTTTTTTTTCTTTGGAGTCAGTCCTCAATTGAGGAGATTCTAATCTCTTAGTTATATTGGTCAGCCAAGGCTTTCCTGATTGGCCCAGGTTAACAACTTCAGTCAAGAACCTCATAGTCAAAAAGGTTCACCTGGTTCCAATCATTACACCACCACTGGTTTGTAAGAAGTACAAAGCGGCTGTTTCACCCGGAAAATGTTTCTGATTTATTGATTAAAAAATCACAACTCACAGCAACTGCTGCAGACAAGGTAACTTTTTTTTCCAAGTTTAAACTAAATGTTTCACTACAGGGAATTGGCAACTACTGTTGGGGAGAACAAACATACACACTTCTGTGTCTTTCTCTGTGTGTGTATATTAACTTGTTTCTAGTCCCAATTTGCTCAGTTAGCTGAGAACCAATCAGCTTTGCTTGTAAACAACACCTTAGCTCCTGATCATCTGAATACTGCAGGAAGCCACAGCCAGAAAAACAGAATTCCCAATAGGTATTGAATTTCTCGCTGTGAAATTATGCAATGATCCTGGTAAACCCTTGTTTTTAAAAACAGTTCTTTTTCATTGCAGTCCACAGTTTTTAACAACACAAAAATATGAAGTCATGGTCCTTGCAGTGGAAATGAGGAATTATAGGGGAAAGAAGTCACTAGTAGGAATCACTATAAACCCCCAAACAGTTATTACAATGTGGGGAAAGTATACAAAATGAAATACTGGGTGCTTGTGATAAAGCGGCGCAATAACTACATGATTATAGTCTATATATATGAAACATTAGATTTCAGTAAAGGCCAGGGTGCAGATTTCATACAATACTTTTAAGACAGTTTCTTAGAGCAGCACATTTAGAATTGACCAGAGAGTAGATTATATTAGGCATTCCTCAGTAGCAGATAACACAATTTAATTTAATTTTATATCCAGAGTCAAACAGAAAAGATTGCGACATGGACTAATATTTTAATCCAAAATAAGGACAACTATATGGTTTGATATCTATAGTGATATCAAAACTGATCTGCCATACTAAACATGGGATTAGATTAATAGAGCTGCAGTAGCAGGTATTAAGGGGATATTTGAAAATACTCAGAATAAGTTTGTTCAAACTGTAAAGGCAAATTGTAAAAGGGAGTACGTTTCACCTATGGTATAATAAAGAAGTTAGATTTTTTTTCTTAAGTGTCCCTAACTGCACAAAGATCAGATGATTGCTCAGAATAAAAAGAATGGCAAAGAATGACTTTAACCTTAATCAGAGGGAAGAATCTAGTGTATTAGAGAAAGAGAATTAGGTTGTAAAAATGAGTAATTTCTAAATTTCTTGCTCATTTAGAAAACAAATCAAGTAATCAGGAGAAGTCAGCATAGATTGGTCAGAGGGAAATTATGTTTAACCAGTTTGAGTTCTTTGAAAGAGTAACATGTGCTGTGGCTAAAGGAGAGCATGTAGATATACTATACTTGGATTTCTGGAAGGTATTTGACAAGGTGCCAAAAAGGTTACTGTGGAAACTAGAAGTAAACATTTTTAAGAGGCAACGTATCAGGACATTTGGAAGATTGGTTTAAATATACCTTTTTCTGCCAGTCAGACAATCTTTGTCTGATTGGAAGAATGTGACAAGCAGAATCCAATAACATCCACTACAAACCCACCAACTCCCACAGTTACTTTGACCATACATCCTTACACCCTGCTTCTTATTGACCCTATTCCACTCAGTTGCTCCATCTGCATCGCATCTGTTCTGATGAGGCCAGCTTCTACAAAGGGGCATCTGAAATGTCCAGTTTCTTCCTCAACCTTCTCTTTTTTCCCCACAACAGCGATACGTTCCTCTGGTCCTCACTTTCCACCTCACCAGCATCCACATCCAAAGGATCATTAGCCATCATTCCAGCTACCTTCAGCAGGATGCCACTATCAGACATATATGTCCCTCCCTTCCCTTGTCAGCATTCCACAGGGACCATTCCTCCCAAGGAACCTTGGTCCACTGTGCCTCCACTCCAAACACCTCCCCCATCTCAATGTACATTTCCATGCAATCGCAGAAGGTGTAAACCTGTCCATTTATTTCAACCCTTCTCACTATCCAAGACCCCAGACACACTTCCTAGGTGAAGTAGTAATTTACTTGTACTTCACTTAATCTAGTCCACTGTATTTGATGCACATAATAGGGTCTCCCTACATTGGGGAATCGAAACACAGACCAGGCAACCACTTTGCAGAACACCTACATTGTGACTACAAAAATAAACCTGAGTTTTCTGTTGCCTGCCACTTCCACACACCATCGTGTTTCCTGGCCAACATCTGTCTCGGGCTTGCTGCAGCACCCCAGTGAAGCTCAGTGCTGGAAGAACAGTACCCCATTTTCCACTCCAGGACATTGTAGCCTTGGGAGATAATTTTAGAGCCTGAGCACTTTCTCCCATGTCCTTACCCTTAACCCCACACATAAGGCCTTGTCTTCACATGCGCTGCAATCACAACAATCCACAACAGAGTCAGCTGCCAATGGTCCCAATTAGCTGCTATTGATTCTCCAAGGCTGAACTTTACTCATTCCTATGTCTGTCCAATTTTTTTTCTTCTCTCTCTGGACTTCATCTCCACTTGTCTTTTACTCATGCCCCTCCCCACCCCATCTTCAGCACATTTCACTTTTCTCGCTACAATCAGTGCTGCGGGGTCTCTGGACTTGCAATGTTAACTCTGCTTTCTCTCTGCAGATGCTACCAGTCCTGCAATGTATTCATAGCATTTTCTGTTTTTGTTTCCAATAAGGGTCTTTTCTGGTGCTTCAACTATTCACAATTTACATTAATGACATTGCAGTGCAGTGTGAAGGCATGGCAGTTAAATTTGCAAGTGACTACCAAGATAGATAGGAAAGTTAGTTGTGAATAAGGCATAAGAAAATTGCGAACAGAAGTAAGCATGTTAACAGAGTGGCCAATAATCTGGCAGATGGAGTATAATGTGGGAAAATAGGAAATTGTTGATTTTGGCAGAAAAAATGAAAAAGCACAGCACTACTTAAATAGAAATGGTCTCTACAGTTCTGAGGTGCAGAAGTATCAAGGTATTCTTGTGCATAAGTCGCAAAAAGTTAGTATGCAGGTACAGCATGTAAGCAAGTAAAGTGGGATACTATTCTTTATTACAAATGGAATTAAACTTTGAAAGTAACAATGTTATATTTCATTTATACAGAATCTTGGTGCGATCACATCTGAAATACCATGTGCAGCTCTGGTCTTATTTAAGGAAGGATGTCAGTACACTGGAGGAGGTTCAGAGGATATTTACAAGATTGATAAAAACTGAAAGAGCTGTGGATTCTGTAAATGAGAAACAAAAACAGAAATTGCTGGTAAAGCTCAGCAAATTTGACAGCCTCTGTGGAGAGAAACCAGAGTTAATATTTTGGGTCAAGTGACCCTTCCACAGAACATTTTACCCAAAATGTTAACTCTGATTTCTCTCCACAGATGCTGCCAGACCTGTTGAGTTTTTCCAGCAATTTGTTTTTGTTTACCAGATTGATACTTAGAACGAGCAGGTTGTCTTCTGAGGATAGTTTAGATAAGCCGGGCTTGTTGCCACTTGAGTTTAGGTGAGAGACAGTTGACTTGATTGAAGTGTACAACATTCTGAATGTCCACAAGGTGGACATGGAAAGAATGGTTCCTCTTGTGAGTCAGTCCAAAACTAAGGGGCACTGTTTTAAAATGTCAACTTTATTATGACAGAGAGGAGAAATCTCCTCAGAGGACTGATCAACTTTGGAACTCTGCCTCAGAAGGCAATGGAACAAGGGTCATTGATCATTTTTTAACATAGAGTTGGGTAAATTCTTGTTAGGCAAGGGAATCAAGGGGTGGTCTGGGTTACAAAGGAATATGGAATTTGAAGACAAACAGCTAAGCATGATATTATTAAATGGTGGAGCAGGCATCAACTTCTGCTCTATTTCCTATTTTTATAATGTAATGGTCATGGGACATCATATGGTGAGGGGCATGCACACAGTTCAGTGCAGTCAAGAGAGCATGAATCTA
Organism: Hemiscyllium ocellatum; assembly: GCF_020745735.1. Lineage (NCBI taxonomy): Eukaryota > Metazoa > Chordata > Chondrichthyes > Orectolobiformes > Hemiscylliidae > Hemiscyllium > Hemiscyllium ocellatum. Next base: position 99,868,829 of record NC_083405.1, read on the forward strand.
TAAGGCTATGATCCCATTTGGTGCCAGCACTTGGGGGATAGTGCTAAATAGGAATGGTCCATGTCAGTGTCAATGATATATGTTGGACTATGAAAGGGATTTCTGTTTAAATAGTGAGAGCAGCTGGGCACCTAATTGAAGAGCAGAACTCAAAGGTAATAATTTCTCGCTAACTTTCAGAAACATGTGTCACGTGACACAGGGCACATAAGAACAGTGAAATTATTACATGGGACATTGGCATCAGTACTGAGGAAAGTCAGGATTGTACACTAGGACAAATCTGTACCTGAACCATGCCTGGACCAGTATTCTAGTGAATTGTATAACTAAAGGAAGTAAAGAGAGATTTAATCTAAACAATGGATATGAGGGATCAAGCTTGGGTAATTGCAGCAAATCAAGGGCAAGAGTCAAGGCAGGAGAGCAAAATTATTAAAATTATCAGAAATGTAGGTCAAGAATTGCAGAAAGGGATAGCAAAAATAAACTGAAGCATATATCAATGTTCATAACTAGATACTAAAAGACAACGAAAGTACAAAAACTAAATGTTTCTGAACTAAGTATCTGAATGCTTTGAACATTTGTAACAAAATAAATGTAATGATAGCACACACTGAAATAAATAAATACAAATTGATAGCCAGTACTGAAATATATGCATGATGATTGGACCGGATCCTGAGTATGACATTCAAGAAAAATAGGAAGCTACATAAACGTGAATGTGTAACATGTTTAATTAAGGATGGCTCTCCAACAGTCACCTCAAATTTAGGTTGAAGAATTGAAGAATAAATGTTGGATTAAAACAAACTGTGAATACAGAAGATTTGAAACAGAAACAGAAATTGCTGGTGAAACTCAGCAGATTTGACAGCATCAGTGGAAAGAAAGCACAATTAACATTTCGAGTCCAGTGACCCTTCAGCAGAACTGAAAGTAGCTAGGAAAAAGTGGTGTATACACCGATGACAGGTAGTCAGGAAAAGACAAAGGAGTGACTAGATAGGTGGAGATAGAGCCCAAAGAAGAAAAAAGTTAGGCAGGCAAAGTTCTTGTTGATAGTAAGTCAGGGAGTAAAAGAAGCTGATAATGGGAATCATGAGTAGATGAGAATAGGTTAGCTGTGCTGAAAGCAGTCCATGCCATGACAGGATCTGGATTGTGAAGGTTGGGTAAAGACATGAAAGGAGATGGTCAGGCTCTAAAATGATTGAAGTCAATGTCAAGTTCTGAAGGCTGCAGAGTCCCAAAGTGAAAAAGTAGTTGCTCAGCGCAAGCTTTTTTTTAAAGTTTCAAACTGTTGTATATGGCCAGGTTTGATATCTGCTGATTCTTTTTAGAATTATTCTGCTTTCCATTGGTTATTAAATAAAGGATTTTTAAAAATTGTTTGTACTTAAATAATATGAAAAAATCTTTGAATTGATATATTTTGAGATTTTTGGGAAAATGTGTGCAATTACAATTTTTTCAGTCAACGCTTTTAGAGTCTATAATTATTTACAGATCAACAAATGCAAATTAGTAGACAACAATATAATTGCAAAATTCAAATTGTTTTATTATACAGTGGTGGTCTTTCTGGCTGACAGATGCTTTCACAAAACACACTCTCAATTTTATTTACCTGTTGAACCCGAGTAAGATTTTCTGCAAATGTTGGAGATTTTTCCTTAAGGAATGTAATAAGATCCTTGTAGATATCACCATTTCTGTCGTAAATAATATCTTCACTGTCTTTTATTGGACCCTAAAGAAAAAGGTTTAAGACACAATACAAAACTGGCAAAGAAGTATGAAATAATTAATAATAATATTTTATCTCTGTCCATTAATGTGATAAATAAAATAAAAATTACAAAAGTATCTTTCACTTAACTACTTACCCCATTCAGGTAAACTCCAGCTGTGTTACAGGTTACATACAATGTGTCAGTATCATGAGTATTAATAATCAGGTAGCAAATATCTCCATACACTTGTCTCCATGGTGGGGCTCTGCATCCATTAGAGAATTCATATTCTGCAAGAAAATAATCATACAAAAGGTAACAAATACGTTTTTAAAATGCTCTATTTTCATGGTTCAACATGAAACCATGTATGTGGCAATTCCTATCTGATTTAATTCTCCATGTAAATACCTGATGTGTAGTTGATCGATCTTAAAACAGTCTGATCTCCTTCTCCAGAGAAGGACTGGAGCAGTTGCACATCATTCTTTATAGCTTGGGGGTTCAGCCGCACTTCTCTTTTTAAAAAAAAAGAGAAAGGAAAGCATGAAAACATTATTAAATCACCTTCTGGTTTATTCAACTATTTCCTTTATGCAGTTAGTTCCAGCATTTATTTTCTATGTATTAAATCAGAACCAAATATTTTATTTGAAGAAAACATATTATTGTAACATCTGGAAAAAATACCCACATAAATATCCTGAACAAGCCAGATTTTTTCAAGGTCTGTAAAGTGGTGCCAGAACCTCCTAAATTGTGCCAAAATGTAAATATGCAGATTGTCCATACCAAGTAATGATAAATTTTGGTTCTGCAGACAATAAGTAGTTTTAAAAGTTTTCAAAAGTATATACTTACCTAAATTCCTAACATTGTAACAGCCTTACAACTAATATGAAGTGATATCTTACAGAAATTTAAAAAACTATGGCAGATTGTTCTCATGCAGGTAAGATATAATAGACAGATTTCCTGCCCTGCGTAAAGAAAGAATTACTCAAATTAAGGTTAAATATAAAGCAGTCATTATTTAAGAATAAATTCTACATTCTCCTTGGATATTTTGAACTCCACTACTGTTGACAGTGATGCCTTCAGTTGCCTAGTTCCTAAATGGGCTTTTGCCCAAAACATCGACTCTCCTGCTCCTCGCATGCTGCCTGACCTGCTGTGCTTTTCCAGCACCACATACTATTTTCTTCAGTATCTACAGTCCTCACTTTTGCCCTGCCTAAATCTGGATTTGCCTCGCTCAATTTTCCCTCCTGACAGTCACTCTTCAAAACATTCCCTTTGATCAAGCATTTGGTCACCTGGCACAATATATATTTTTAGGGCTTAGTATCAACCTCTATTCCATAATTCATCTCTGAGAGCCTTGAGATGTTATACCACATTAATGATGCTACATAAATGCAATGTATTATCGTGGGCAGTGAGAAAGCCTATTAAACACATTAAATGAAAACCTCCATGAATGCTTCTTAGTTTCCAAAATAGTTTGTCTGTGAGGACAGGAACCAATTGTTATATTTAATAGTGTATAGGATCTGGTGCAGGCATAACTTGCAGTACAAAGCCTGCTGATCACACCTGTTGACCCTCTGTCCCATTTTTCTATTCCTTCTATTTTTTTTCGAGTGCAGTATGATATAGGAAAAATGGCTGTCCTTGCACTGACCATGGCCCTTCCATACTGACAGCAGTTAGGAAAAGAAGGCACTCATACTGATGAAGAACAGCTTGGGGGACCAGGAGAGTGAGTGGATTGGGGGAGAGGGAGCCCAAAAAGAAAGAAGAGCAGAGAGGGAGCCCTGAGCGAGCTAGAAAGTGAACACCCGGAGAGGGAAGAGAGAGAGAGACAGAGAGACAGAGAGAAATAAGAGAGAAAGAGAGAGGTTGAGCAAAGGAATAGTTAATAGTAAATCAGGGAAGAGGACAAGCTAGATAGATGATAAAGTGACTATGAGAAGTTTAAAATGCCGAAACCAACCCACTTCATGTCAGGACTTGGCGTGTGTGTTGGCTGGGGTGGGTGGGTGGTGTAGAAATTGACATGCTCTAAACTTGTTCGACTTGATGTGGTAGGTGAGGACTGCATAAGCCCTACATCAGGAATGATCTCATTGCTGATGCAGGGCTTATGCCCGAAACGTCAATTTTCCTGCTCCTTGGATGCTGCCTGACTGGCTTAGCTTCTCCAGCACCACACTCTTAACCCTTGTTGAACATGATGCCGAATCTGGCAGTCTATAAAATCCCCAAGCAGAAGATGAGGTGTTGTTCACCAACTGGAGCCTTACTGGGGTACTGCAGTAAGCCCGGAACAGAAATATTTGCAGGGAATTCAGCAGTGGCTGAAGTGGCAGGCAACTGGAAGCTCTGGGTCATTTTTACAGACAGAATGCAAGCATTCCATAAAGTGGGCACCCTGTCTGTGTTTCATTTCGCTAGTGTCGAGGAGAGCACATTGTGAACAGTAGACTAAATTGATTAAAATGCAGGTAAATCATTGCTTCATCTAGAAAGTATTAGAGAAGTGTTGTTGTTCCCTAAAACATTATGAGATGCATGCAGATAGCATATAACTCAATTCATGATATTGACGTTCTTGTCAGTTAGATGTTATGAAATAATTACTATTATCTTGTTAAAGTGTCAGATGACTCACTTCACAGCTGGAGAACCAGTGAGAGAGTCCTGTTGGTTTTTATCATGAATCTCAGGCCAAACAGGCAGCAGAGAAACCACCAATGAGCTTTCTCCTGGAATCAAGATCTAGTCAGATCTTGATTAAAGTAAAAAGTGAGGTCTGCAGATGCTGGAGATCAGAGCTGAAAATGTGTTGCTGGTTAAAGCGCAGCAGGTCAGGCAGCATCCAAGGAACAGGAAATTCGACGTTTCGGGCAAAAGCCCTTCATCAGGAATGAGGAAAGTGTGTCCAGCGGGCTAAGATAAAAGGTAGGGAGGACGGACTTGGAGGAGGGGCGATGGAGATGTGATAGGTGGAAGGAGGTCAAGGTGAGGGTGATAGGCCGGAGTGGGGTGGGGGCAGAGAGGTCAGGAAGAAGATTGCAGGTTAGGAGGGCGGTGCTGAGTTCGAGGGAATCGACTGAGACAAGGTGGGGGGAGAGGAAATGAGGAAACTGGAGAAATCTGAGTTCATCCCTTGTGGTTGGAGGGTTCCCAGGCAGAAGATGAGGCGCTCTTCCTCCAACCGTCGTGTTGTTATGTTCTGGCGATGGAGGAGTCCAAGGACCTGCATGTCCTTGGTGGAGTGGGAGGGAGAGTTAAAGTGTTGAGCCACAGGGTGGTTGGGTTGGTTGGTCCGGGTGTCCCAGAGGCGTTCCCTGAAGCGTTCCGCAAGTAGACGGCCCGTCTCCCCAATATAGAGGAGGCCACATCAGGTGCAGCGGATGCAACAGATGATGTGTGTGGAGGTGCAGGTGAATTTGTGGCGGATATGGAAGGATCCCTTGGAACCTTGGAGAGAGGTAAGGGAGGAGGTGTGGGCGCAAGTTTTGCATTTCCTGCGGTTGCAGGGGAAGGTGCCGGGAGTGGAGATTGGGTTGGTGGGGGGTGTGGACCTGACGAGGGAGTCATGAAGGGAGTGGTCTTTGCGGAATGCTGATAGGGGAGGGGAGGGAAATATATCCCTGGTGGTGGGGTCCGTTTGGAGGTGGCGGAAATGACGGCGGATGATACGCTGTATACGGAGGTTGGTGGGGTGGTAAGTGAGAACCAGTGGGGTTCTGTCCTGGTGGCGGTTGGGGGCACGGGGCTCAAGGGCGGAGGAGATGCGGTGGAGGGCATCGTCGATCACGTCTGGAGGGAATCTGCGGTCTTTGAAGAAGGACGCCATCTGGGCTGCACAGTATTGGAACTGGTCCTCCTGGGAGCAGATGCGGCGGAGACGAAGGAATTGGGAATATGGGATGGCGTTTTTACAGGGGGCAGGGTGGGAGGAGGTGTAGTCCAGGTAGCTGTGGGAGTCAGTCGGTTTATAGTAGATATCTGTGTTGATTCGGTTGCTCGAGATAGAGATGGAAAGGTCTAGGAAGGGGAGGGAGGAGTCTGAGACAGTCCAGGTGAATTTGAGGTTGGGGTGGAAGGTGTTGGTAAAGTTGATGAACTGTTCAACCTCCTCGTGGGAGCACGAGGCAGCAACGATACAGTCATCGATGTAGCGGAGGAAAAGGTGGGGGGTGGTGCCAGTGTAGTTGTGGAAGATGGACTGTTCCACATATCCTACGAAGAGACAGGCACAGCTGGGGCCCATGCGGGTGCCCATGGCAACTCCTTTAGTTTGGAGGAAGTGAGAGGATTGGAAAGAGAAGTTGTTCAGGGTGAGGACCAGTTCAGTCAGTCGAAGGAGGGTGTCAGTGGAAGGGTACTGGTTGGTGTGGCAGGAAAGGAAGAAGCGGAGGGCTTTGAGTCCTTCATGATGGGGGATGGAGGTGTACAGGGACTGGATGTCCATCGTGAAGATAAGGCGTTGGGGACCGGGGAAGCGAAAATCATGGAGGAGGTGGAGGGCGTGGGTGGTGTCCCGAACGTAGGTGGGGAGTTCTTGGACTAAGGGGGACAGAACCGTGTCGAGGTACGCGGAGATGAGTTCGGTGGGGCAGGAGCAGGCTGAGACAATGGGTTGGCCGGGGCAGTCAGGTTTGTGGATTTTGGGCAGGAGGTAGAAACGGGCGGTGTGGTGTTGTGGGACTATGAGGTTGGAGGTGGTGGATGGGAGATCCCCTGAGGTGATGAGGTTATGGATGGTCTCAGAGATGATGGTTTGGTGATGGGAGGTGGGGTCATGGTCAAGGGGGCAATAGGAGGCGTCGTCCGCGAGCTGGCGTATGGCCTCAGCAGTATAAAGGTCGGTGCGCCAAACTACTACCGCGCCTCCCTTGTCTGCCGGTTTGATAGTGAGGTTGGGGTTGGAGCGGAGGGAGTGGAGGGCTGCACGTTCTGAGGGTGAGAGGTTGGAGTGGGAAAGAGGGGTGGACAGATTGAGTCGGTTAATGTCGCGGCGGCAGTTGGCTATAAATAGATCGAGGGCGAGTAAGAGGCCAGCACGGGGTGTCCAGGTGGATGGGGTGTGTTGGAGGTGGGAGAAGGGGTCGTCAGAGGGTGGTCGGGAGTCTTGGTTGTAAAAGTAGGCACGGAGGTGAAGGCGGCGTTGTTCAATATCTCGCCGCGTGTTCCCGCCGCACCAACCAGTACCCTTCCACTGCCACCCTCCTTTGACTGACTGAACTGGTCCTCACCCTGAACAACTTCTCTTTCCAATCCTCCCACTTCCTCCAAACTAAAGGAGTTGCCATGGGCACCCGCATGGGCCCCAGCTGTGCCTGTCTCTTCGTAGGATATGTGGAACAGACCATCTTCCACAAATACACTGGCACCACCCCCCACTTTTTCCTCCGCTACATCGATGACTGTATCGGCACTGCCTCGTGCTCTCACGAGGAGGTTGAACAGTTCATCAACTTTACCAACACCTTCCATCCCAACCTCAAATTCACCTGGACTGTCTCAGACTCCTCCCTCCCCTTCCTAGACCTTTCCATCTCTATCTCGAGCGACCGAATCAACACAGACATCTACTATAAACCGACTGACTCCCACAGCTACCTGGACTACACCTCCTCCCACCCTGCCCCCTGTAAAAACGCCATCCCATATTCCCAATTCCTTCGTCTCCGCCGCATCTGCTCCCAGGAGGACCAGTTCCAATACCGTACAGCCCAGTTCCAATACCGTACAGCCCTTCTTCAAAGACCGCAGATTCCCACCAGACGTGATCGACGATGCCCTCCACCGCATCTCCTCCACTTCCCGCTCCTCCGCCCTTGAGCCCCGCGCCCCCAACCGCCACCAGGACAGAACCCCACTGGTTCTCACTTACCACCCCACCAACCTCCGTATACAGCGTATCATCCGCCGTCATTTCTGCCACCTCCAAACGGACCCCACCACCAGGGATATATTTCCCTCCCCACCCCTATCAGCATTCTGCAAAGACCACTCCCTTCGTGACTCCCTCGTCAGGTCCACACCCCCCACCAACCCAACCTCCACTCCCGGCACCTTCCCCTGCAACCGCAGGAAATGCAAAACTTGCGCCCACGCCTCCTCCCTTACCTCTCTCCAAGGCTCCAAGGGATCCTTCCATATTCGCCACAAATTCACCTGTACCTCCACACACATCATCTATTGCATCCGCTGCACCCGATGTGGCCTCCTCTATATTGGGGAGATGGGCCGCCTACTTGCGGAACGCTTCAGGGAACGCCTCTGGGACGCCCGGACCAACCAACCCAACCACCCCATGGCTCAACACTTTAACTCTCCCTCCCACTCCACCAAGGACATGCAGGACCTTGGACTCCTCCGTCGCCAGAACATAACAACACGGTTGGAGGAAGAGCGCCTCATCTTCCGCCTGGGAAGCCTCCAACCACAAGGGATGAACTCAGATTTCTCCAGTTTCCTCATTTCCCCTCCCCCCACCTTGTCTTAGTCAATTCCCTCGAACTCAGCACCGCCGTCCTAACCTGCAATCTTCTTCCTGACCTCTCCGCCCCCACCCCACTCCGGCCTATCACCCTCACCTTGACCTCCTTCCACCTATCACATCTCCATCGCCCCTCCCCCAAGTCCCTTCTCCCTACCTTTTATCTTAGCCCGCTGGATACACTTTCCTCATTCCTGATGAAGGGCTTTTGCCCAAAACGTCGAATTTCCTGTTCCTTGGATGCTGCCTGACCTGCTGCGCTTTAACCAGCAACGCATTTTCAGATCTTGATTAGAATCTAGCAGCTCATTTTCAGCCACACCACAGGAGAGACCGTGGCTGATATGCCAAAGATATCTACCACATCCCAGAATCAAGGAGCACCCCAGGCCTAAGGTAAGTTATTTGTTTTCGTTAGAGGGGTGTGGCTGAGGGGGTTGCTGAAAGTAGTGGAATAGGGATAACAGAGGTGGTACATGTTAGAACAGTTTGGCAGCTTGAGTGAGGAGAGTGTTGGCTCACAGTAGGCCCCATCCCAATGTCTATTCCTCAATCAAGAACTGAATGCCTTTGATGGAAATCACCACCACCACCACCACCAACACCTCCCCCTCCTCCCCTGCTTCCCCCCACCCCCACCACCACCCAACAACTCCTCCATGACCTAGAGCAAACAAGCTGGCTGCACAGTTTTTAATGCCTTGGAAATTGGATAGTGACAGGCCCACCTGCCACTGGGTTAACACCAGTGGTGGCAGTATGAGCTATCAAGCAGTCATTAATTAATTGATAATATACTTTCCTAGTGGAAGTAGGATTATAGCGAGTTCAAGTACGTCCCCATCGCAATTAATTACATGACTTCTTACCTCCAAACCCACCACTAGCAAGAGCAGAAGACTCCACCTTATCTCTAAACTGTCACATTTGCAACAATGAACTTTTTATGAGCAATACTTACCGTGAAATTTTCTGCAAAGAAGTATTTAAAAGCTGCATATCCAGTTGCTGGAGAAGCAGAAACAACTTCATCTGAGCTTCTGCCTCCGGTTCCTCATCACCTTTCTTCACTTTTTCCAATAAACGCAGCATTGATTTGTCCTCTCCTTCCACAGTAGCAAAGCTTGGCCCCAGGATCTTTGCAATTGGGTCTCTGTTTGCTAATGCATTAAAAATAAGTACAATTAAAGAAGCCAAAGCTTAAAAAGGCATCAATCCAATAATTATGAATGCCACAATGAATAAAAGTAGGCATTTGCCTGACATCCATCTCAACACCACACGATTCTTTTGTTCCACTTCATGGATATAATAGAACAAACTAATTTTGTATCAATACATTGTAAATGCATTATGATATGTTTTTGCCTATATTGACACCATTCTCGTCCCTTTTCCCTATACCCGTATCAGTCGAATACACACTCAGACACAGTATGGCTTTACTTCCTCATTTTCATTCTGGGCCCTGGAGAGAAAGAACGATTGCCCAGGTGCACAGAGACATGAGTTCTCGGTCTTTCTCAAATAGCAGATTCTTAAGAATATCGTCACTTACAGTGAACAGCATCCAAAGAAGGTAATATCTATTTTGATCGGATGACCATTACAATCAGCAAGCATCAACAGTAAAGATTAAGCCATCAGGCATATTACAATGGATGTTTTTCACCTTGTTAACTGGCATTACACAATGGATGCTTTTAACTTCACTAACCCACTACCCTTGCCTGCAGCACTTCATTGTTTACTGCAAGTTCTTATCTGATCAAAGTCATGAGCACTTCCAAATAAACCTGTTGGACTATAACTTGGTATTGTGTGATTTTTAACTTGGTACGCCCCAGTCCAACACCGGCACCTCCAAATCATGCTAACTGAATCTTTGTCAAGCAACCCTAAACTCAACTCTTTCCCTACTTGCTCATACCTTATACACTTTCTCATTCCCTCCTTTTATCATTTCATGATAACCACCTAGAGAGCACTACCTGCTTTCATACAACTCTGACAGCCAGTATTTAAGCAAGTTAAATGATTAAAACAACAAAATTATTAGTCCATGTGGGAAATAGAATTTCTAGGATTCTCCCACATGAGAAAAGATTCACCAGTAAAGTTCTTAAATCCACATTCCTTCATGACAACTCCATCGCCTCCAAGTTGAATGGAAACGAGCCAGTTATCCAAGATCTCCCTCAATAAAGTCCAACCTCGAAATTCAGTCTGTCCTTCTGCATCACTCCACAGAGAAATCTGAATTCTAAGAAGAGGGCAGTTAAATACTTAACAAAACTGACAAGACTTCCAGCCTATCGGGGATGCTTCAGATGGAGGATACCAGTGCATCTGAGTGTGCAGTGCAGCAGCTGCAGCATCAGGCTGGATGAATGCAGCATTCTTTGCTTCTTCTGCTCCTGCTCTGCTGTTAAATGTAACAAAACCAACTGGCTGTTTTGTTGCTAGCTTGATCAGTGATCCTCCATATCCCTTAAATTATTGAAAGACAAGGTAAAGCTCATGTGGTTCAATGTCCACAGGAAGGCCACTGACAAAAGGTGTAAAGACCTCCTCTTCACTGTTGTGAGCTTCTTCACTTTTCATGCTCATGACTAGGGAGCTGATTGAATCCATTGGATCAAGTTGTGGACGGGTGGACGATGGTCCGAAGGTGTGCTTTACCTGTGAATGGAGTAATTCTACAGATATTGTTAGCTGCTGAAAGTACCTTTGCACTTCCTGTCTCATTCCTTCCTTGACAAGGTGGTTATCAGTATGAAAACAGTCGCACATTTAACTACACTAAATTGTGTCTGCCTATTTCAATATTCTTTGAATTCATGAAGACTGTTCACTATTTATGACATTATCTAGTTTTTTAATATAATCCATAAACTTATAAATTGTACTGCCTAAACAATTCAGTCATTTATAAACAGCATTCAGTAGTACTAAAATCAAACCCTTGGCTACCCCATTCAGGTTATTCAAAAATTATTTTCCTGTAATAAATTAATACTTGGCTAGTGTGAAAGCTGTCAGAAAAAATATTTTTAAAATCTTGAACAGCAATAAAACAACAAAATGTTTCCTGTACTTTAGCAATTGAAGAGGCAGTTTTAGTTCAGATTTAAATCTCAAATATTCATGGGAAACAAATGCAGAATATTTTAAAATATTTTTTCCAAATGAAATTTCCGAAATAAAACATTTGGAGTTACTGTGACAACTTTGGTAGAGAGCAATGTTCTTTGAATTTGCAATATGAAGGGGGCCAATTAAGTCTTAATAATAACTGAAAGAACTGAAACAGCTCAGCTTCAAGTTCTAATATTCTCTAAAAATCTTTAAAACATCAAACTCAAAATGCACTCTTCTTTTTGTGTACACTCTGCATTAAAAAAACAGCAGCAAAGATTTATTTATAAAAAGAGAAAGGCCTTGCAGCGGACCTCATGGCGCTGAAGTCCATGCTACTCTCTTCCCCCAAAACAAAGGCTCGCAGAGTTGAGTCCACAGCACAAAAACCCAGACAAAGCTTCCCCAGCAGTCATTGCACTTTACTGTCAAGACCCAAGCGGACACGCTCAACTTTCTTCCCCTTTTCCAAGTGATGCCATGTTATGTAAGAGTACTTCTAAGGGGAGATGTGGGGACAAAGGTAATAACTTTAAGTACCAAATTCTAACTTTTTTTGAACCTCAAATTTCACCACTTGGGGACTTTATCCCCTTTCTCACTTCACTTCTTATGGGGACCTGAACCCTTCTTCTTACTTTTATGTCCGGGGATCTAACCCCAATCAAATCCAGGGGCTCGAGCCCCAATTAAAGCCCAGGGGACCCAAACCCCAATTAAAACCCAGGGGATTTGAACCCTAATTAAAATCCAGGGGACCTGAACCCCAATAGTGCTGTGAGGAAGGCATATGGTGTACTGGGCTTTATTGGTAGAGGAATTGAGTTCCGGAGTCCTGAGGTCATGTTGCAACTGTATAAGACTCTGGTGCGGCCTCATCTGGAGTATTGTGTGCAGTTTTGGTCGCCATACTATAGGAAGGATGTGGAGGCATTGGAACAAGTGCAGAGGAGCTTTACCAGAATGTTGCCTGGAATGGTAGGAAAATCTTATGAGGAAAGGCTGAGGCACTTGGGGCTGTTCTCATTGGAAAAGAGAAGGTTTAGGGGAGATTTGATAGAGGTGTATAAGATGATTAGGGGTTTAGATAGGGTCGACACTGAGAACCTTTTACCGCTAATGGAGTCAGGTGTTACTAGGGGACACAGCTTTAAATTAAGGGGTGGTAGGTATAGAACAGATGTTAGGGGTAGATTCTTTACACAGCGGGTTGTGAGTTCATGGAATGCCCTGCCAGTAGCAGTGGTGAACTCTCCTTCTTTATGGTCATTTAAGCGGGCATTGGATAGGCATTTGGAAGTTATTGGGCTAGTGTAGGTTAGGTAGGATTCGGTCGGCGCAACATCGAGGGCCAAAGGGCCTGTACTGCGCTGTATCTTTCTATGGTCTATGTTCTATAAAGCCAGGGGTCTTGAACCCCACTTGAAACCCAGGGGACTTAAACCCCAATTAAAACACAGGGGACTCAAACCCCAATTAAATCCAGGGAATTTAAACCCCAATTAAATCCCAGGGGACTCGAACCCCTGTCCCCTGTTTGTCAGCACATTGACAAAATAGTGTCTTTTGACTGAACTAATTACCATTCAAGGAGTCATTAGAATAGAAAGCGATTGAATGAGAGGACCGTATCTGACACAGGAATATCGAGAGGTACCAAGGTTTAAAATCTTACCTTGTGGGCCTGTCTGTCTCGAGATATTGGTGTTTCAGGTGATCGCCGACACCGTCCGATCTTAACTATTTGTTTAGACTCCTACCTGGCTCACTATATTGTCGTCCCGTTTCCCTGGCCCCATATCAGTAGAAGCAACACTCAGAGACACAGTATGGCTTTACCTTCTTCATCTTTATTCCGGGCCCTGGAGAGAGAAAACCTTCGCCCATGTGCACAGAGACATGGGTTCTCGGTCTTCTCTCGCACAGCAGATTCTTAAGGAATTATATAGTCACTTACAGTGAGCAGCATCCAAAGAAGGTAATATCTGTATTGATTGGGTGACCATTACAATCAGTGAGCATCAACAGTAAAGATTAAGCCATCCAGCATTATACAATGGATGCTTTTCACCTTGTTAACTGGCATCACACAATGGATGCTTTTTACCTCGTTAACCTACTACCCTTGCCTCCAGCACCTCATTGTTTACTGCAAGTTCTTATCTGGTCAAAGTCATGCTAGCTGAACCTTTGTCAAGCAACTCTAAACTGAACTCTTTCCCGATCTGTTCATACTTTATACACTTTCTCACCATGACTCAAGGAGATTTGCACTATCAAATATACTTACATTCACTCTAATATTTTAATATGTTTAGATTAGCCACATTAAATGCTAAACAGGCTGAGAAGTGTGGCCTCCATCATCTCTAATAGCTTAGTCGGTGAACGTAATGGTATACAAAATTCAGAAACATGAAAAATATTCAAATATGATCCTTGTAGAGTGCTTCTGGTTAAACTCAACAAAGAACACTGCCATAATTGGACACAGTTTATCACTGTAATTTTGTGCATTATCAGTGTTGCAGAGAAGAAACATGAAGCAGATGCAAAGGCCTACCTCATGCGAATTCTGATCAGGAAGTGATCTGTTTGCAAATCGATCTCATGCCAGCCAGCCAACAGGCAAGGCAGGGCAGCAACATCCAAAAGTGGGACACAAGGTAGCAGTTACACTGTCACCTAATTGTTTTATGGTCTAAAAAGGTTCACACCGATGACTGCCATTAACAATACCAACTATGATACTATCATAGGGACCTGTGGGCAAAAGAGCTCAGGATCGCGATACAGTGAGATCTGACATTTGAATTTCCTCAAAATCTTGATAAGTACATGTTCAATTTTAACAGAAATTAGCCAAGTGTCAATTTTTGCAGTTTCATGGAGGGTTCTTTCTTGGAGGTCTAAGTGAGAATTCTCAAGCTATCTTCCCTATTCTATCTTATCGCCATGGGGGCATGGTGCATAGGTACTCCATTTGTCATATACTACAAGCAAAAATACACATCTATGTTGGGACCTTTCGAAAAAAAATCTCTGGCAGCAACCCCATTTAAAGCCTAGCCATGCACTCAGTCAAGCACTGTCAGTCCAGAGATGGACTTCACAGTTGATGTAGTGGGAAAGCAACCAAAGACATGCTTGTCAAGGCATACAAGTGGCATGACTGACACTTCACTTCATACACAAGTTCATATTCGCTATGCTATTTAAGAATCAAGTTACACAACATACCCAACCTTAGCATCATCCCCTCTTACAAGGATGTGCTTTGCCCAATGCCCAATACAGCCCAACATGTTTTATTATTCATTGTAAGACCATTACAACCAAGAAAGCCTTCAAACAGTTCAAAGTATTTACTTCACAGCAACAGCAAAACAGAACAAATAAATAGACCAAAGATGCATTTATCTCTTGGAGTAGATAGGCCACTGCACTTGCCTTTCAAGCAGGAACACATTTACAATCAGACTGATCACTACATCTGGCTCAGATTTACTGGAACCAGGTGTCGATTAAGTACAGTCCAGCTACTGTGTTTTATGCGGCCCAGTTTTACCATGCAAAAGCGGATTCTCTGCCTACACAATTTCCTCAACTTCCTTGGAAGACAGTTGCTACTCTCTGAGCTCTTCAGAGGCCACCTCAACCCTTTTTTGTCTATTCCAGTTGAGCAGAACACAGCATGCTCGGATTGCGCAATATACAATCTTAAGTGTACTACAAGGTGCTCTTCAGACTGATCTAAGCATCAGAACTTCGTATTCAACAAAACAATTGTTTCCTCTGCAATAGCCCTGGTTGAAGATTGGGCTGTGTTGTATCTATGCTCAGCTTGTCAGAGGGTTGCATTACGGAGTCATCAGCAATGATCAAAGTAGTAAGAATGAAATTGTCCTTGTAAGGTATCTGACCCTTGAAATAAAGAGTAACATGAGAATTCTCGAGGATATAGACATCAATATAACTGACAGAGTACCGGCTGTAAGATCATAAAATATAGGAGCAAAAGTAGTTAATTTGGCCCACCAAATAAATCCATTCCACCATTCAATGAGATCATAGCTGTTTTGATAATCCTCAACTCCACTTTCTTGTCTTTTACCCATAACCCTTTCTGTGGATTCTGTGGAGAATAGCAGCAGGTCTGGCAGCATATGTGAGAAACAGCATTAATGTTTTGAAGTCAAATAACCTTTATTCTCAAGAAGGAGTCAAATGGTAATGCTGTTTTCTCAACACAGCTGCTGCCAGACCTGTTGAGTTTCTCCAGCAATGTCTGTTTTGTTTGTTTCAGATCTCCAGCATCCGCAGTTCTTTGTTTTACGTTACCTTTGATTCTCTTACTGATTAAAAGTTTATCCCAGCCTTTAACAAATTTAACAGCCCTTTGCAAACAAAGAATCCTACATTTTCCCCACTCTCAAAAGAAATCCTCCTCATTTCTGTCTTAAATGGGTTACTTCTTACTTTGAGATTGTGCCCATGGTCTAAGACATTCCCACAAGGGGAGAACAACTTCTTTGCATTTAACCTGCCAAGTCTCCCAATAGGTTTATGTTTCAATGAGATTTTTGAAAACATTTGTTCAAGGGACGTAGGCTGCACTGGCTAGGTCAGTATCACGAATTGCCCAGAGGGCATTTAAAAGTCAACCATACTGCTGTGGGTCACATGTAAGCCAGATGAGGTAAGGATGGCAAACCTCCTTCCCTTCAGGATATTCATGAATCAGATGGATCTCTTTTTGACAATTAATAGTGATTCCATCACGAGTATATTTTCATCACAGAAGTTTTAAAAATGAAATTCCTCAATGTTCATTTTAGGTCCAGGTTGACAGAAAGCACAGACTGGGTTGCTGTACTTTAGAAATATTATTATAAGCAATTTCTTTCCTGCAGAATTTTGAACCGTTGGACATATCATTCCTTTACTGAAGACATTTGCCTGGATTTGAATATTCCATATCTTCAATCTGTGACAGCAGTTTTAATTGTCTTTGTGTTGGAGCATGTGAACATTTTACTTCAACTTACTGATTGGTTTGGATTCTATCCTTCCTCATTTGTCCACAGTGATTATATTATTGGTAAAATTAACATGTTCACGAGCTCAATTCTGCAACTTGAGGACTGCTTTTGGTTTGGCATGATCTTTGACAGTTAAAAAAGTATTCTTCCTGGGCAGATAAGGTAGTCAGATGATATTTTGTTTTGAATTTGTCTCTTCCGAGGCACCTCCAGATCTAACAATAAACTCAAATATGTTATAGTTATTTGATCCTTTACTGGGAAGCTTGATATATTTGACCCTGCCATCGAGAACGAGGCCTGGTATGAAGAAAGAATGTGTCTTTTTTCCAGGCAAATGACATTGTTACAGACAAAAACAACAAATAATTCTCCTCGGCAAAAGTGAGGACTGCAGATGCTGGAAGCGAGAGTTTAGATCAGAGTGGTGCTGGAAAAGCACAGCAGGTCAGGCAGCATCTGAGGAGTAGGAAAATCGACGTTTCAGGCAAAAACTCTTCATCAGGGCTTTTGCTCGAAACGTCAATTTTCCTGCTCCTCGGTTGCTGCCTGACCTGCTGTGCTTTTCCAGCACCGCTCTGATCTAAAATAATTCTCCTGACAGCCTGTGCAGCTGCAGCTTTTTCTGTTATTTGGAGCCTAAGTTTACTTAGTTAAGGAATATTATGACTCCCGTGCCTCCTCTAATTTCGAGATGTTATTGATTGTATACAGGGAAATCCATATCGGGATTTCTAACTAGGTTAAGACGATTGACAGAAGGCTGTCACTTTGATTTTATCCTTAATGATATGCTTAGAATCCGTCTGGTATGTGGAATTAATGATGTAACTATGCGAAAATGCTGACTAACTGAAGCCCAAGTGAACTTAAACAGACACTACAGCTGGCTTTATCATTGGAAATTGCGACAAGTGGACCATATGTGTTGCAGGGCATCCCAATGGAAGTGGACACCCTCAACTGTCTGACACAGCTTGGGGAACACCACTTGAGTGAAGCCAATTGCATAGCTTCACTCAGAACATATCCTGAACAAAGAGATGGTAGATCAGCCCACAGTAAAACCACAAAAAAACCAAGGCTCAGCTAATTGGTTAAAGGTTTCTTCAGGATCCTGGCCAGTAAGCCACTGCAATTGTTGTTGTTATACAGACTCGAAACAGAAAAAGAGTCTTACTAGACTTGAACTGAGTAAGAAAACTCATACGCCGGTATATAGGAGAATTCTTACTCCGGAAAGTCCATTTACATTGGTTTGGAATGTTGGTTCGCAACATCAAAATCAGAACCAATAAAGATAAATGTCTGGTTAAGCAGTCATCCAGTTCTAATGGAGGTCAATACCAATGCAGCAGTATCAATGATCATAGAACCAGATTTTAATAAAATTCTCTCTGGACTCCAAACTTTAACTTTGCGCAAGACTGCAGCTAGGTTGAGAACCTATACCGGGGATTTTTACAGATTAAGGGTACACCTTTGGTTTCCAGCTTCTTAGGAAAAGCAGCTGATTCAGTTACCAATGACTGTAGTAAAAGGCTCAGGTCCAAGCTTCATGGGGTCAAATTGGTTGAGAGAGATTCACGTAGATTGGCTCAACATTCTTCAATTAGAAAATGGCTGCCTGAGTGAAGTCCTAATTAAATAACCAAACATCTTCCAGGAAGGTCCAGGGACTATCAGAGCAGCTAAGGTCACTTCACATGTTGACCAGAAAGCAATTCCATAATTCTGTAAGGCTCACTCAATGCCATTTCCCTTATAGGAAAACTAGAGGCAGAAATCCATAAGGCTGGATAGTAAAGGAACCATCACATTCCCATTTCAAACAGGAATGCTGCTTTGGAAAATTAGGGGGTAATGGATTCTTAGGGGAACGTAGCACAAATAACCAAGTTCTGAGGGAGGATATTCCTGGAAATACGTCCAGGGAAGTTATTTGGGTGGAACTGAGAAGAAAGGGATGATCACCGTATTGGGATTGTATTATAGACCCCCTAATAGTCAGAGGGAAATTGAGAAACAAACTTGTAAGGAGAGCTCAGCTATCTGTAAGAATAATAGGGTGGTTTATGTTAGGGGATTTTAACTTTCCAAACATAGACTGAGACTGCCAACAGTGTTAAAAGATTTAGATGGAGAGGAATTTCTTAAGTGTGTACAAAACAGTTTTCTGATTCAGTATGTGTACCTACTAGAGAAGGTGCAAAACTTGACCTACTCTTGGGAAATAAGGCAGGGCAGGTGATGGAGGTATCAGTGGGGGAGCACTCTGGGGCCAGCGACCATAATTCTATTAGATTTAAAAGAGTGATGGAAAAGGATGGACAAGATCTAAAAGTTGAAGTTCTAAATTGGAGAATGGCCAATTTTGATGGTATTAGGCAAGAACTTTCGAAAGCTGATTGGAGGCAGATATTCGCAGGTAAAGGGATGGCTGGAAAATGGGAAGCCTTCAGAAATGAGATAATGAGAATCCAGAAAAAGTATATTCCTGTCAGGGTGAAAGAAAGGCTGGTAGGTATAGGGAATGCTGGATGACTAAAGAAATTGAAGGTTTGGTTAAGAAAAAGAAGGAAGCATATGTAAGATAAAGACAGGATAGATCAAGTGAATCTTTAGAAGAGTATAAAGAAAGTAGGAGTATACTTAAGAGGGAAATCAGAAGGGCAAAAAGGCGACTTGATATAGCTTTGGCAAATAGAATTAAGGAGAATCGAAAGGGTTTTTACAAATACATTAAGGACAAAGGGTAACTAGAGAGAGAATAGGGGCCCTCAAAGATCAGCAAGGCAGCCTTTGTGTGGAGCTGCAGAAAATGGGGGAGATATTAAATGAGTATTTTGCATCAGTATTTACTGTGGAAAAGGATATGGAAGATATAGACTGTAGGGAAATCAATGGTGACATCTTGCAAAATGTCCAGATTACAGAGGAGGAAGTTTTAATGTTTTGAAAAGATTAAAAGTGGATAAATCCCCAGGACCTGATCAGATGTACCCGAGAACTCTGTAGGAAGCTAGAGAAGTGATTGTGGGCCTCTTGCTGAGATATTTGTATCATCGACAGTCACAGGTGAGGTGCCGGAAGACTGGAGGTTGGCAAACATGGTGCCACTGTTTAAGAAGGGTGGTAAGGACAAACCAGGGAACTATAGACCAGTGAGCCTGACCTCAGTGGTGGGCAAGTTGTTGGAGAGAATCCTGAGGGACAGGATGTACATGTATTTGGAAAGGCAAGGACTAATTAGGGATAGTCAACATGGCTTTGTGCGTAGAAAATCATGTCTCACAAACTTGACTGAGTTTTTTGAAGAAGTAATAAAAAGGATTGATGAAGGAAGAGCGATAGATGTGACCTATATGGACTTCAGTAAGGCATTCGACAAGGTTCCCCATGGGAGACTGATTAGCAAGGTTAGATCTCATGGAATACAGGGAGAACAAGCCATTTGGATACAGAACTGGCTCAAAGTAGAAGACACAGGGTGGTGGTGGAGGGTTGCTTTTCAGACTGGAGGCCTGTGACCAGTGGAGTCCCATAAGGATGGTGCTGGGTCCTCTACTTTTGTCATTTACATGATTTGAATGCAAGCATAAGAGGTACAGTTAGTAAGTTTGCAAATGACACCAAAATTGGTATGGTGGACAGCGAAGAGGGTTACCTCAGATTACAACAGGATTTTGATCAGATGGGCCAATGGGCTGAGAAGTGGCAGATGGAGTTTAATTCAGATAAATGCAAGGTGCTGCATTTTGGGAAAGCAAATCTTAGCAGAACTTATACATTTAAATGGTAAGGTCCTAGGGAGTGTTGCTGAACAAAGAGACCTTGAAGTGCAGGTTCATAGCTCCTTGAAAGTGGAGTTGCAGGTAAATAGGATAGTGAAGGCGGCGTTTGGTATGCTTTCCTTTATTGGTCAAAGTATTGAGTACAGGAGTTGGGAGGTCATGTTGTGGCTGTACAGGACATTGGTTAGGCCACTGTTGGAATATTGCATGCAATTCCGGTCTCCTTCTATTGGAAAGATGTTGTGAAACTTGAATGGGTTCAGAAAAGATTTACAAGGATGTTGCCAGGGTTGGAGGATTTGAGCTAGAGGGAGAGGTTGAACAAGCTGGGGCTGTTTTCCCTGGACCGTCAGAGACTAAGGGATGACCTTATAGAGGTTTACAAAATTATGAGAGGCATAGATAGGGTAAATAGGCAAAGTCTTTTCCCTGGGGTTGTGGAGTCCAGAACTAGAGGGTATAGGTTTAGGGTGACAGGGGAAATATATAAAAGAGTCCTAAGGGGCAACATTTTCATACAGACAATGGTACAGGTATGGAATGAGCCGCCAGAGGATGTGGTGGAGGCTGATCCATTTGCAACAGTTAAGAGGCATTTGGATGGGTATATGAATAGGAAGGGTTTGGAGGGATATGGGCCAAGTGCTGGCAGGTGGGATTAGATTGGGTTGCCATATTTGGTCAGCTTGGACAGGTTGGACCGAAGGGTATGTTTCCATGCTGTACGTCTCTATGAGTCTATGAAACCACTCTAATTCGTGAAATAGGCAGCACTGGTTGTACTGATTTTGAAACCCAATGGGTTGGTTTCCTTTCTGAGGATCTTAAACAAACAGTAAACTGCTTTTCATAGCTGGATAAATATCCAATCCCTCAAATAGAGGATTTATACACAAAGCTGACAGGAGGTTGCTATTATTCACGAAGCTGGACATGGGCCACGCTTATTTGCGATTGTGTTGAAGTAGCTTTGACTAATCCCTTATGAAATTAAACATTTCACTAAAGTGTGCAATAACTTATGCAAACAAGCATCTTACTTCTGGACTTAATCCCTTATATTAACAAACATTTCCATTCAATAAGCCCCTGGAACTCTCCATCAATAAGCACCCAGTATGAAGATAAGAGTTTGGGAAATAAGTCACAAATCCTCTTTTTTAATGTAAACATGCACTCTGAAATAGCTGCAATCTTTTTTCTTAACTCCACATGACCAAGACAATGTCAAACAAAAATATTGCTAGTCCCAATAAGTTATGCAAAGCATGCCTTTTCAAAATCCCAAGGGTGCTTTTCTTCCACCAAATGTCTCCTGGGACCAGTTCTAAAAGGGTATTTTACACCTCCAAAAGGGGACAAATATATAAAACATTCCCCTTCACACTCTACCCTTGCCAACCCAAGTAACTAAGGTCCTCTACCGGTCACCCACACCAACTAATGCCTCCTTCCACAAACCACCTTTTCTCTCAACTACCACACCAATTCAATTAGTATCCACAAGTGTTTGTGCACACATAACTGTATTTGTTCCCCTGTTCTTTAAATTTATATATTGCAAACTATATTGAGAAGGGCACTTTCATTCATAAATACACATTTTAAACTTTGACAGGTCAACATCTGTTGACAGCTCAGCACTTATTGATAGAACTGTCCAACTTGTCAAGGCCTAAGAGGTTTATGTGCCATATACACAATCTTCCCCATAAATTAACAGTTTCAAATAGCACATGCTTCCCTGACTCCTTCCCCAACAAAGCATTCCAAACCACACCCCAAGGAGTTAATAGGGATATCCTAGCTATTCAAAAGAAATTTTCCAAGAACAACTGATTTTTTACCTGATCCAATCTCCATATTCTCAGTTCGAGACATAAGACATTGTAAAATCAGATTTCAATGCATGCAAGTGCTCATTTACCTGGCCAGCTGTCTCCAACAAACAAATATGCATGAACTACTGCCTGTCCCCAAAGCCTTCACTTAAGATAAAGAGGTAGAAATTGGAATTCCCAACCTTTTCATGCATTTCAATCCAGTCGAGAGGTTCTCAATCATGGTAAAAATCAGGGTCATTACCTCTGTTTCTGTCTGCACATATATAACCTGGTGAGGGAAGGATTGTCAGTTCCAAGGACGAATGAGGGGGTAGCTGTCAGGTTACAAGAAGAAGGGCAGAAAAATTTGCAAGTCTTGCTATGCTAAGCAATTACGCTTTAGATTGTTTATTTCTATATTTGATAGAACGTACTAGCAATATATATTCCTTTATATAATCTCTGAGAGTTTGGCTACCGTCATCTCAATTAGGTGGCCATTTTTAAAGCAAAGTCTAAGGCTTTAAGTTAGTTAGATGAGATTTTAAAGATTAATAGTCTGTATTTTGGTGAGGCCACACCTTGAATATTGCATGTAGTTTTGGTCTCCTAGTCTAAGGAAGAATATTCTTGCCATTGAGGATTTCAGTGAAGGTTCACTGGATTGATTTCAGGGATGGTAGGACTGACATATGAAAAAAGACTGATCGACTAGGCTTGTCCTCACTGGGATTTAGATGAATGAGGGGGAATCTCAGAAACATATATCCTGATGGGACGTGACAGGCCAGATTTGGGAACAAATCTGGGGAGGTCCAGAATTTGAGTTCAAATCGAAGAATAAGAGGTAAGCCATTCAGAATCACAGAGAGCTTTTGGGGTCAGTTCATTAGATATACTCAAGAGGGAGCTGGACATTGCCCTTGCAGTTACAGAAATCAAGGGATATGGAGAGAAAGTGGGACTGGGATACTGAAATTGCATGATCAGCCATCATCATATTGAATGGTGTTGCAGGCTCGAAGGGTCAAATGGCCTAATCCTGCACCTATGTTCTTGGTTTCTTTTTTTTTCCGATATCGGCACGGTGGCACAGTGGTTAGCACTGCTGCCTCACAGCGCCTGAGACCTGGGTTCAATTCCCGACTCAGGCGACTGTGTGGAGTTTGCACGTTCTCCCCTTGTCTGTGTGGGTTTCCTCCGGGTGCGCTGGTTTCCTCCCACAGTCCAAAGATGTGCGGGTCAGGTGAATTGGCCATGCTAAATTGCCCATAGTGTTAGGTAAGGGGTAAATGCAGGGGTATGGGTGGGTTGTGCTTCGGCGGGTCGGTGTGGACTTGTTGGGCTGAAGGGCCTGTTTCCACACTAAGTAATCTAATCTAATGAATTGTTTCAAACACTAGACATTTCAAGTGCCACAAAATGACTGTTCATATTGTTGCTAATATTGAAAATTTGCAATTAAATTAGTAACAGACAATATTATTGACAGGATCTGATTACTGTAGTAAAGAGAGTTTTAGATTATTGCGAATGAACAGTGAAAGGTTCTATTGAGCATAACCATTTACTAGATACACAGGATTGTAAGAGAAGACCCATGAACCGGCAGTCTCAGGTACACACACACACACACACACACACACAACACACTTGTGGATGACACAATTGCTCTGTGGTTGGCACTGGCTGCCTTCTCATGCCAGGGATATACGTTCAATTCCAGCCTTGGATAACTGTTTGGAGTTTGCACATTCCACTCTCCCCCCTCCTACAAAACCATGTCTGCATGAGTTTACACCAGTTGCTCTGGTTTCCTCCCATCATCCAAAGATGTGCAGATTAGGTGGTTTGGCCATGCTAAATTACCCATAGTGTCGAGGGATATGCAACCTAGGTGGATTGGCCATGGTATATGTGAGGTTAAGTGAATAGGGTGGGGTCTAGGTTTGGGTAGTATCCTCTTTGGATGGTCGGTGCAGCCTCAATGAACCAAATGACCTCTTTCTGAACTGTCGGATTCTATTTAGAGTCATGGAGTCATAGAGATGTATGGCACGAAAACTGACTCTTCAATCCAACTCATCCGTGCCCACCAGATATCCTAACATTATTGATCCCCATTTGCCAGCACTTGGCCCATATCCCACCAAAATCTTCCTATTTGTATACCCAGATGCCTTCTAAATGTTGCAATTATACCAGCATGCATTACTTCCTCTGGCAGTTCATTCCATACACGCACCCCACGCTGCATGAAAACATTGCCACTTTGGTCCCTTTTAAATCTTTCCCCTCTCACCCGAAACCATGCCCTCTAGTTCTGGACTCCCCCATCCCAGGGAAAAGACCTTGTCCATTTATCCTATCCATGCACCTCATGATATTATAAGCTTCTATAAGGTTACCTCTCAGCCTCCGACACTCCAGGGAAAACAGCCTCAGCCTACTCAGCCTCTCCCTGTAGCTAAAATCCTCCAATCCTGGCAACATCCTTATAAATCTTTTCTGAACCCTTTCCAGTTTCACAATATCCTTCCAATAGGAAGGAGAATAGAATTGCACACAATATCCCAAAAGTGGCCTAACCAATTCCTTGTACAGCCGCAACATGACCTTCCAACTCCTGTACTGGTTTGAAGTGTGTGTACTTCAACGCCAAAAGTTTCTGAAACAAGGTAGGTGAGCTTGCAGCATGGATAGGTACCTGGGACTTTGATGTTGTGGCCACTTCAGAGACCGTGGATAGAGCAGGATGAGGAATGGATGTTGCAGGTTCCAGGGTTTAGATCTTTCATTAAAAACAGGCAAGATGGTAAACGAGGGGGAGGCGTGGCCTTGTTAGTCAAAGATAGTATAACAGTGGCTGAGAAAACTTTTGATGAGGACTCGTCTACTGAGGTAGTGTGGGCTGAGGTTAGAAACAGGAGAGGAGAGGTCACACTTCTTGGAGTTTTTTTTATAGGCCTCCACATAGTTCTAGGGAGGTGGAAGAGAGGATTAGCAACATTATCCGAGGTAGGAGCGAAAGGAACAGGGTGGTCATTATGGGGGACTTCAACTTCCCCAACATTGATTGAAAATGTTATAGCTCTAGTATGTCGGATGGATCAGTTTTTGTCCAATGTGTACCAAAGAGTTTCCTGACACAGTATGTCGAAGGGCCAACAAGAGGGGAGGCCACACTGGATCTGGTGCTTGGTAATGAACCAGGCCAGGTGTTGTAGGTGAGCACTTTGGAGAGAGTGACCATAATTCAGTTACATTTAGTTTAGCGATGGAAAGGGATAGGTACATACCACAGGTCAGGAGTTATCGATGGGGCGAGGGCAATTGTAATGCGATTAGGCAAGAATTAGGATGCATAGAATGGGGTAGCAAAATGCAGGGATGCAGACAATTGAAATGTGGCGCTGGTTTAAGGAACAGATATTGTGCGTCCTTGGTAGGTATATCCCTGTCAGGCAGGGAGGAAGTGATAAGGTAGGGGGAACCGTGGTTTACTACAGAAATTACATCTCTTGTTAAGGAGAAGGAAGAGGCTTGTGTGTTGATGAGGCAACATGGTACAGATGACACGGTGGAGAGTTGCAGATCAGCTAGAAAGGATTCAAAGAGAGAGTTAAGAAGAGCAAAGAGAGGACATGAGCAGTCTTTAGCAAATAGAGTAAAGGAGAACCCTAAAGATTTCTATAGGTATGTGAGGAATAAAAGGATGATTAGGGTAGGAATAGGGCCAGTCAAAGACAGAAGTGGGAAGATAAGTGTGGACCCTGTAGAGATCGGAGGTGCTAAATGAATATTTCTCATCGGTGTTCACTCAGGAAAAGGAGAATATTGTAGAGGAGAAGAATGAGTTAAGAGGTATTAGACTAGAAAGGATCGAGGTTAATTACGTACAGGTGTTATCAATTCTAGAAGGAGTGAAAGTAGACAAGGCCCCTGGGCCAGATGGGATTTATCCAAGAATTCTCTCGGAAGCTAAGGAGAAGATAGCAGAGCCTTTGGCTTTGATATTTGAGTCGTCATTATCTACAGATTTAGTAGCTGAGGACTAGAGGATTGCAAATGCTGTGCCCTTGTTCAAGAAGGGCAGCAGAGATGACCCAGGTAATTATAGACCAGTGAGCCTTACTTCTGTTGTAGGAAAGGATTATGAGAGATAAGATTTATAAATCATCTAGCAAGCAACAATTTGATTTCAGATAGTCAACATGGTTTCGTCAAGGGCAGGTCATGTCTCACAAACCTCATTGAGTTTTTTGAGAAGGTGACCAAGCATGTAGATGAGGGTAGGGCAGTTGACGTGTATACTTGGACTTCAATAAAGCCTTTGATAAGTTTCCACATGGTAGACTGATGGAGAAAATGCAGAGGCATGGGATTGAAGGTGATTTAGCAGTTTGGATTAGAAAGTGGCTTTCTGGAAGAAGGCAGCAAGTGGTGGTTGATGGAAAATATTCAGTCTGGAGTCCAGTTACTAGTGGTGTGCCACAAGAATCAGTTTTGGGACCACTGCCGTTTGTCATTTTTATAAATGCCTTAGTCGCAGGCGTAGGTGGATGGATTAGTAAATCAGCAGACGACACTAAAGTCGGTGGAGTAGTAGACAGTTTGGAACAATGTTGCAGGTTGCAGGGGGACTTGGATAAACTGCAGAATTGGGCTGAGAGGTGGCAAATGGAGTTCAATGCAGCTAAATGTGAGGTGATGCACTTTGGGAAGAATAACAGGATGGCAGAGTACTTGATCAATGGAAAGATTCTTGGTAGTGTGGATGTGCAGAGGGATCTTGGTGTCCATGTGCATAGATCCCTGAAAGTTGCCACCCAGGTGGATAGTGCTGTTAAGAAGGCATACTGGTTTCATTGGTAGAGGAATTGAGTTCCGGAACCATATTATCATGCTGCAACTCTACAAAACGCTGCTGCAGCCACACTTGCAATACTGTGTACAGTTCTGGTCGCCCCACTACAGAAAGGATGTGGAAGCATTGGAAAAGGTGCAGAGGAGATTTATCAGAATGTTGCCTGGTCTGGAGGGAAGGTCTTATGAGGAAAGGCTGAGGGACTTGGGTCTGTTCTCATTGAAAAGCAGAAGGCTAAGGGGGGGGGGGGGGGGGGGTGGAATTTGATAAAGACATACAAGATGATCAGAGGATTAGATACGGTAGACAGAGAAAGACTTTTTCCTAAGATGATGACGTCAGCTTGTACGAGAGGGCATAACTACAAATTGAGGGGTGATAGATTTAAGACAGACTTCAGAGGCAAGTTCTTTACGCAGAGAGTGGTAAGAGCATGGACTGCCCTACCTACTAAGGTAGTCAACTCAGCCACATTAGGGAAATTTAAACAATCCTTAGATAAGCACATGAATGATTTTGGGATAGTGTAGGGTGACGAGCTGAGAATATTTCACAGGTCGGCGCAACATCGAGGGCCGAAGGGCCTGTTCTGCGCTGTATTGTTCTATATTCTATAAACAATGCTCTGACCAATAAAGGAAACGCTTTCTTCACTATCCTGTCTGTCTATCTGCAACTCCACTTTCAAGAAACTATGAACTTGAACTCCAAAGTCTCTTTGTTCAGCAACACTTCCCAGGACCTTCCATTATGTGTATAAGTCTGCTCTGATTTGCTTTTCCAAAATGCAGCACATCATATTTATCTAAATTAAATGCCATCTGCCTCTTCTCAGCCCATTGGCCCATCTGATCAGGATCCCATTGTACTCTGAAGTAACCTTCTTCGCTGTCCACTGTACCTCCAATTTTGGTGTCATCTGCAAACTTACTAACTCTCTCCTCTGTTCACATTCAAACCATTTATATAAATGACAAAAAGCAGTAGACCCAGCACTGATCCTTTTGGCACAGCACTGGTCACAGTCCTCCAGTCTGAAAACCAACCATCCACCCAACCCTCTGTCTTCTACCTTCAAGCCAGTTCTGTATCAAACTGGCTAGTTCTACCTGTATTCAATAAGCTCTAACCTCGCTGACCAGTCTACCATGAAGAACCTTGTCGAACACCTTACTGAAGTCCACATAGATCATGTCAGGCACTCTGCCCTCATCAATCCTCTTGGTTAGTTTTTCAAAAACTTAATCAAGTTTGTGAGACATGATTTCCCATGCACAAAGCCATGCTGACTATCTCTAATCAGTCTTTGCCTTTCCAAATACATGTAAATCCTGTCCCGCAGAATTCCCTCCAACAACTACCCACCACTGATGTCAGGCTCACTGGTCAAAAGTTCCCTGGCTTTTCCTTACCACCCTTCTTTAATAGTGGCATCACGTTAGCCAACCTCCAGTCCTCCAGCACCTCACCTATGACTATCGATGATCAGATTACAACAGGATCTTGACCAGATGGGCTAATGGGCTAAGAGGTGGCAGATGGAGTTTAATTCAGATAGATAAGTGTGAGGTGCTGCACTTTGGGAAAGCAAATCTTAGCAGAACTTATACACTTAATGGTAGGGTCCTAGGGAGTGTTGCTAAACTCAGACACATTGGAGTGCAGGTTCATAGCTCCTTGAAAGTGGAGTCGCAGGTAGATAGGATAGTGAAGAAGGTGTTTGGTATGCTTTCCTTTATTGGTCAGAGTATTGAGTACAGGAGTTGGGAAGTCATGGTTGGGATATTTGTTCAGCATGGACGGGTTGGACCAAAGGGTCTGTTTCCATGCTGTACATCTCTATGACTTTATACATATCTTAGCAAAGGGTCCAGCAACCACTTCCCTAGCTTCCCAAAGGACACACCTGATCAGGTCCTGGGGATTTATCCACTTTTATGCATTTCAAGACATCCAGCACCTCTTCCTCTGTAATATGGACATTTCAAGATGTCACCATCTATTTTCACACTTTCTATATCTTCCATGTCCTTCTCCACAGTAAACACTGATGCAAAATATTTGTTGATCATCTCCCCCATTTCTGCAGCTCCACACAAAGGCTGCTTTGTACATGTCACATGTCCCTTTGTGGGGCCCTATTCTATCCCTAGTTACCCTCATGTCCTTATGTATTCATAATATACCTTTAGATTCTCCTTAACCCTATTTGCCAAAGCTATCTCATGTCCCCTTTTTGCCCTCCTGATTTCCTCTTAAGTATACCCCTACTGCCTTTATACTCTAAGGATATTTCTGCTGTCTATACCTAACATATGCTTCTTTCTTTTTCTTAACCAAAACCTCAACTTTTCAAGTCATCCAGCATTCCCTACACCTACCAGCTTTTCCTTTCACCCTAACAGGAATATACTGTCTCTAGGCTCTTGTTATCTCATTTTTCCAGCCATCCCTTTACCAGCAAACATCTGCCCCCAATCAGCTTTTGAAAGTTTTTGTCTAATACTGTCAAAACAGGCCTTCAACCAATTTAGAACTTCAACCTTTAGATTCAGTCTACCCTTTCAGTCTACCCTTTTCCACCACTATGTTAAAACTAATAGAACTATGGTCACTGGTCCCAAAGTGCTCCCCAACTGACACCTCAGTTACCTGCTTGGCCTTATTTCTTAAGGGTAGGTCAAGTTTTGCACTTTCTCTAGTAGGTACATCCTTATATCCTGCCTTACATCCACATACTGATTCAGAAAATGTTCTTGTGCACACTCAACAAATTCCTCTCCATCTAAACCTTTAACACTACAGCAGTCCCAGTCTAACTTTGGAAAGTTAAAATCTCCTACCTTAACCATCCTATTCTTACTCATATCTGAAACCCCTAACAAATTTGTTTCTCAATTTCCTGCTGACTACTAGAGGGTCAATACAATCTCAATAGGGTGATCATCCATTTCTTATTTCTCAGTTCCATCCAAACAACTTCCCTGGATGTATTCCCAGGAATATCCTCCCGAAGTACAGCAGTAAATGCTATCCCTTATCAAAAATGCCACTCGCCCTCCTCTCTTGCCTCCTTTTCTATCTGTCTATAGCATTTGTATCCTATTAAACTCCCAATTCTGTCCATCCCTGAGCCACTTCACTGTAATTTCTGTGATATCCCAGTCTCATGTTCCTGATGAAGGAGCAGTGCTTCAAAAGCTAGTGCTTCCAAATAAACCTGTTGGACGATAACCTGGTATTGTGTGATTTTTAACTTTGTACACCCCAGTCCAATACTGGCACCTCCAAATCAGTCTCAGATCTCTTTCCTCACTATTTCCGGGGTTCCCAACCCTCCACCCTACTGGTTTAAATCCTCTTGAGCACCTCTAGCAAATCTCCCTGCCAGTATATTAGTTCCCTTCCACTTCAGATACAATCTGTCCTTCTTGTACGTGTCACTTCTACCCCAGAAGAGATTCCAATGATCCAGAAATGTGAACCCTTCTGCCCTGCACCAGCTCCTCAGTCATGCATTCATCTGCTCTATCCTTCTATTCTTTCCCTCACTAGCTCATAGCATCAGGAGTAATCCAGTTATTACAACCCTCAAAAACGTCCTTTTTAAAATTCCTGCCTAACTTTCTATATTCTCCCTTCAGAAGCTCATGCTTTTTCCTTCCTATGTTATTAGTTCCAATGTCCACAATGATCCTTTCTGAGAACATTCTGCACCCTCTCTGTGATATCCTTGATCCTAGCACCAGGGAGGCAACACGCCATTCTGATTTTTCCTTGCTGGCTGCAGAAATGTCTGTCTGTGCCTCTGACAAGAGAGAGTCCCTTATCATTAGGAATCTCTTGGAACCTGACATAGCCCTCATTACATTTGAGACAGTCTCAATACCAGAAACTTGGCTGTTCATGCTACATTCCCCAGAGAGTCCATCACCCTCTACGTTTTCCAAAGCAGTATACTTGTTTGAGATGGAGATAGCCAAAGACGACTTCTGTACTATCTGCCTACCCCTCCTACCTTTCCTGGAAAAAGTTTTCAACTTTTCTCCCTTTCTCTCACTGCCATCCATCAATCCCCTCGCTCTTGTAAATTCCTCATTGCCTCTAACTGCTACTGTAACCAATCCATGTGACCTGATAGGATTTGCAACCAAAGACACTTCCTGCAGGCATAACCATCAGTTACATGGAAACTCTCTCTAAACTCCCATATCTAACAGAAAGAGCACAGTATTCAACCAAAGGCCATCGTTTCTTCTTCACAATCTACAGACCCAGAAATTAGCACTACCTTATTGCTGTTAAAAAATAGTACTCCAGGTTAACTTAGTACCTACAGTTTGTATATTTAAAATTTAATTGAGAATAAATGTATAATTAAGGGGAGACAATAGTGTAGTGGTAATGTCAATCCAGACGGCGGATGATAAAATCTGAATTCTGGAGTTAAAACAAGTTAAAATCTGGAATTAAAAAGCTTGTTAAATAAAAAAAATCTGGTTCATGAATATGTTTTACATAAGGAAATCTGTCATTCTTACGTGGTCTGACCTAAATGTGACCCCAAACCCACAATCCTAGCCAGAGATGCCCATATGCCATGAATGAATTAAATAAAAATTGTCAACTTTTTTTATTCTACTCATTCATGAGGATTGCATGTTGGCAGCTATCAAAGAAACAAACACAGAAGCCTATAATGTAGGAGCATGATTGAGCCATCTCATTTTTTGAGCCTGATCTGCCACCCAATATGATCATCACTGATCCGCCACCCAATATGATCATCACTGATCCTCCAACTAAGTGTCATGTTCCTGCTTACCCCCAATATCCTATGATCCCTATAAAAAACCATACGGACATCTTTTTTGAAAGTCTTCAAAGTTTTGGCCTCAACAGTTTCCTGTGGCAAGAATTCCATAAGCTCACCACTCTCTGAAGAAATTCCTCTTTATCTCTGTGTTAAAAGGTCGTCCCTTTATCCTCACACTATGATCACTGCCTCTAGACTACCCTGTCATCAAAAACAGCCTTCCTGCATTAACCCTGTCTAATCTGGTTAGAAATATGTAGCTACTAGATATAGCCCTAACCAATCCAGTATCTTCCTGCACATCAATCCTACCATCCCACCAATCACTTTGGTGGACTTCCTTTGCGCTCCCTCAATAGCCAGAACATCTTCAGATCCAAAACTACACAAAACACTCCATCTATGGTCTTATCAATGCCTTGTACAGTTGCAGCATTAATTTGTCTTGGTTAGAACTTTGAGGCAACTTTGGTCTAAAACTAAACACAAAAACACACAAAAAAGTCATTCTGGATCAGTCAGAGCATTCAATTCAATTAGTTTTTTAAACTTGTTAAGAATATTGACAGAGCATTTTCAGTTGTCCAATTTCTCGTTAGCTAAACTGAGCGAAAAAAATGATTAGTTTTGTTTTCATAGAATCCCTACAGTATGAAAACAACCATTCAGCCCATCAAGTCCACACTGACCCTCTTTAGAGTACAGCACAAAGTAACTGAAAGGTAAAGCAGTTACTTCCAAAATTTAGAGCTCATATGAACTACTTTAACTTTATTAGTAGCCCGAGAAGGTTCATGCATAATCATCTTTGATTTCTTGGAGGAAACATATTGTATTAATTATATAATTTAATGTAATACTTCGGAGCATTTGTACAAGAACAATTTTGTTATTAGGCAACCTAAATTAAAGGTTGTTTAAAACCATTTGGACCGGAATTATATGAAGGTTCTTGTTGAAGAACTCAGTTTTCCAAATGCAACAATGGGAAAGCCAATAAAAATGGAGTCTATTGGGAGAGGTGAGTTAGAGGCTTAAAAATAACAAGTACAGAAAAATTAACTGATTTGGATTTGATGAATTCAGAGGATACTTTATCAACTTCAGGTGGCAGTAAATCCCCCATGCAAATATAAACCAGAAGAGGATACTTGGTTGTGATCAATTTATACATGGTAACCAACCTCACAAATAAAAAAAACTAATATTATGTGTCCACTGGAAAATTTATACTTTGTAATCTACGCATATGTGGAAAAATCATTAGGGCTGTTTGAGCAGACAGAAAACAGAACTGTTGGGTGGGGGAAGTGGAGGCTGGTGCTGTTACAGGGTTTTAGAAAGGTCAATTTAAAGCTATAGTTGTGCAGAAACTAAATTTGAAAACTAGTAAAACAATATAAACAAATAGTAATTGCATCAGAAATTTGAACCCACAAAAGAAATCACAAATATATCGTGAATGTATCAAAAGTGCGAAAAACCTTGAAAAAGCAAAGAATGCACACTTCAGGGAATTCTTTCAGTAACATTCTCTGTGTCCCTGTGCAAAATTGAGAGAGAATTGGCTGGCCTACAAATATCTAACTGAGATATAAAGCAATTTATCCCTCCATAATGATATATTTAATGTTGGAATAATTTTAAGCAATGTATTTTCTATAGGCATGTGCTGTTTTAAGTTTGTTTTTATTTGTTTATTAATGTATGCATAGCCATGTGTGCTACCTCGGAGATACTTCCAATAATGTTTTGAGGTTGAATTAATTAAAATTGAAAATATTGTTCGAGTCCATA
This sequence comes from Hemiscyllium ocellatum, assembly GCF_020745735.1. Classification (NCBI taxonomy): domain Eukaryota; kingdom Metazoa; phylum Chordata; class Chondrichthyes; order Orectolobiformes; family Hemiscylliidae; genus Hemiscyllium; species Hemiscyllium ocellatum. The sequence goes on from NC_083405.1 coordinate 99,902,365, forward strand.
ACCTGGAATTATCACACAAAAAAACTGGCACTTGAGGGTGCATTCCTCGGATCAATATTCTTAAGGAGTATAGAAATGTGACTAAAGTTTTTGTACCTGTTGTTCCTTCGATAGCACCTTCCAAACCCAATACCACTACCAAGTAGAAATACAATAGCAGCAGATACCTGAGAACATTATCATACGTTCTGCTTCAAGTGACGCATTATCTTGACTTAGAATAAAATCACTGTTCCTTCACTGTTACTGCACCAAAATCCTGGAATTCCCTCTCAACTTGTGGGTGCACCTACACCAAATAGACTGCAGCAGTTCATGAAGGCAGCTTGACATCACCTTCTTTAGGGATGGGCAATAAATACTAGCTCAGATAGCAAAGCCCACATCCCCAGAATATTTTTTAAAAATGTTCATTTCGAATTTAGCTTGTCCTTGAATTAAAGAAAACTTTACAACTTATATTTTTATTTTAAAATGCTGCCATGACATTCAGGGCTCCAACCACAGTGATCTCCATTTGAGATCTAGGACTAGGCAATCTCTGAGAAATATTAGAAAGATGACAAGAGTTTAGTGAAAGAACCATTCTGAACCCTCACACTCATCACAATGAAGCCTCATGTTATGCACTCGCACAGTATGACATTGAGCATTCCAAAGGAACTGTTACCATGCCTTAATAAGAACTCTTAGATATGGGACATTAGATAATTGTGTGTCAAACAACCAAAATTTTCATGCCTCATTTGGAATAGAATTCTGCCAATAGACACCATCATAGTACCCCTCCCTCCACATCAGCAAAAGGAAAAGGCTCCCTTCCACATTGTACACCTTGCATGCTTGTGTTTTAGAGAATCGGGCAACTGCAAAGCATTATCTTCCAATACTAATTACAGAATGTGTTTGTGCAATGGAAACTTATTGCTTATTCTCATGACAGTTGTTTTGCTGCCGTGACAAATCGAACACTGAATATAATGCAATGCTCCCGATCACTAGAAACTAAATTTGGAACCTACATTTTTGGACAATGAATGTCTTCTCAATGAAGGCATGATACACGTACTTACTCCTAGCAGAGCCTCCAATTCTCAGTGTTTTACTCCTCCCCAAAGAAGAAACTAGCAGCTGACTCCACTTCCTTTTCATGAAATGTCAGCTATATTTTTGTAGTCAGTGACTTTTTAACCAACATGGCAAGATTCAAACATCATGTCCTTGCTAGTGAGTTGAGGTATCTGCCTGTGACTCTAGAAATTCCCCCACTCTTCATATTCCCATTTCTATTTTGCTCCTGAATCCCTTGACAAACTTTCAGTCTCTGCCCATTTGCAGTGAGCTGCTTTATATAAGAAACAAAATGCTTGAGAGCCTATGACTTTTGAAATGCTCATGCACCTGGTGGTACCATATCCTCACCACCAAGAAGTCAGTTACCATGACTTGTGCAAACCCATCCACATCCTTCCTCAATTTCTGGAGCATTTGTCATCTTCTAGGAGATCCCATCTTTGTATCTAAAATTGTCTCCATTACTGTCACCATTCTTTCAGTAACTCCAGATAGTGAAGTCCTTCCCTTGATATGAACTGTCCCTTTCGCTTGGACTTCATGGACTACTCCACTGACAATTATTGACAAAGCCCCAGGACTGACCATGATCAACTTTCTGGGCTGTAAGGACACATATCCCCAAAATCTCGTGAGGCCAAATGCTGGACTGGAATCAGGCAAGCCCTTTGACTATGGCATTGGCCCCTGATTGTCAAAAGGGAACAGCCCTTCAAATAGTGATGGGGGACTACAGTCAATCATACATGACTATTTTCTTGAATCACAGATAATGCATTTGCTGGGTAAGCTGATGGATCACACCGCAGCTGTTACATTGATGTAGTATGGTGCTGCACATCAACATGGCCAGCCCCTTGATTTTTCAGAGCTAAAAGTCAATGCAAGCCAACATAACAAATAGGAACAGGAGCAGGCAGATTGATGCCTTGAGCCAGCTCCATCATCCAATAGTATCATGATCTGATGTTCCGCATGTCCACTTTCCCACCCTTCCCTGTGACCCTTGATTCTACCTACTGATCAAGAATTTATCATTCTCAGCCTTAAATGTACACAAGAATACTGTCCCCAGAACTCTCTCTGGCCTGCAATTTCAAACAATCACAACCCTCTGAGAGAAGAAGTTCCTACTCATCTCAGTCTTAAATTGGCACCCCTTTATTCTGAGACTGTTTCTCAAGAGAGAAACATCCTCTTAGGATTTACCCTATCAAGCCCTTAAGAATCCAACATGTTTCAATGAGATCACTTTTCATTCCTCTGAACTCCAATGAGTAGAGTCCCAATCTGTTTACACTTTGCTCATAAGACAATCTCTCCATAACAGGATCATCCTAGTGGACCTTCTCTGAACTACCTCCAATGAAATGATATCTTCCCTTAAGTAAGGAGGCCAAAACTGCTCACAGTACTCCAGATGTCCTCTCACTGATATCTTATACAGTTGCAGTAAGACTTCCCTACTCTTATACTCTAAACCCCTTGAAATAAGGGCAAATATTCCATGTGCCTTCCTAATTATCTGCTGCACCTATGCATTAGCTTTGTGTTTTATATATTAGTACTATCAAGTGTCTTCGTGTTGCAGCTTTTTGCAATTTTTCTATTGTTTTTTTCTTCCTTCCAAGCCACAGAAGTTGGCAGCCTGCAAGTGATGTAACATAATATTACTAGATATCTTTGTTAGTTAGCTGCTGGAGTGGATGGCTACAGTTTTCTCTGCAGCTAGATTGAAGACTTTAAGAGTTGTCCTTTTAGAAATCAGAAGAGGTAGATTGTTTTGTTCACTGTTTCTTTCTACTGGACTATAGACAGACAGCACATGAGAATAACAACTGTTTTGCTCATTGTATTTTGCTACAGGGTGTGATTTATGGGATGCTGCCTATATTGGAACAGTTGATGATTAGTGGTTAAATAATACATGATCTTGATATGTAAACGTTATGCAGATTTTTCATTTTATTACATTTTAATTGAATTGTGAGGATTGTTTTGATTAAAGCTTAGTGGTGAACCAATCAAATCATATCTAGAACACAACTTTACACTTGCCTTGAAAATTAAATAAAAGTTAAGGTCTCAGCTATCTCCAGGGCAGCATGGTGGCTGGGTGGTTAGCTTTGCTGCCTCACAGCACCAGGGTCTCAGGTTTGATTCTAGCCTTGGGCGCCTGAATGTGCGGAGTTTGCACATTCTCCCCGTGTCTGTGTGGGTTTTTTCTGGGTGCTCCGGTTTCCTCCCGGTGCTCCGGTTTCCTCCCACAGTCACAAAGATGTGCAAGTCAGGCGAATTGCCCATAGTATTAGTCAGAGGGAAATGGGTCTGTGTGGGTTACTTTTCAGAGGGTCAGTGTGGACTGGTTGGGCTGAAGGGGCTGTTTCCACACTGTAAAAAAAACTATTTTTGGGGAGGCTAATCTGGTCTCTAACACTAAGCATTGAAGACATGCACTAAACAACAATGTGACCTATACAGAAGTTGGCAGCTTCCAAGTAAGCACAAAGTAACAGAATGCTAAGAAAACAAACCAAGGGTAATAAGTTGCACCCTGAGCAGATGCATGAGATGTGAATGCCACTGCATACAAAGTTTTTTGGCCGAAGCTTACAAGTCACATATTCTGAGCTGCAAACAAAATAGTGCTGAAGAGATGTGAGAAGTGCTGTGGGTGACATGACAAAGTTACTGGTTTTCAGATGCCAACTTCCAAAGATGTAGGATCAACAGTGGTGGCAGCCACAGAGTTAGGGCACTGCAGTGAAGAAATACTTGGATGAGACCAAGGAGAGTGATCAACAAGTTGCAGCCACCAGGTACCTACCAATGTCAGGAATTTTCACCATCAAGTTTTGCAAGTGACATAAATAAGATAGGATATTAGTGAGATGAAAATGGATAGCTCAAAGAGAAGGTTCTGAAGTTGGCATTTCAATTTAAGGGGAAAAATTATAAAATTTTCTTTGCATGAAGATTCTGAGTTTTGATTTTCTGCCTATCTTCCCAACTTTTTTGCCACTGCTCAAACCACGGAGAAGTGAAAATTCAGAAGGGAAAATTCAACCTAATTCTTTCATTCAGTTCTATACAATATTTTTGCAGCCATACAAATAGTCATAATTCAAAATAACAATGACTAATTTGCAGGGTGTTGAGAGCACATGTATTTTTTTCTTAAAATTAACATTGATTTTTGACCAACTGACCTGTACTGTGTTTAGAATTAAACTGACTTCCTGAATGCCAATCACAGTCAGGCTGAAACATATGGAAAACAGTCTTACATTGTGGTTTCCTTAGAATGGTCAATTAATGGTTAGACTTAATTAATATTAATCTGAGTCCTTCCAGCTTGAAAGCAGCAGCAGGTTGCAATTGCAGGTTTTGGAGTAGGTGCTCAAAGTAGAAGCAGTTAGTTCTCTCTAACTTTAAGTCAAAACATTTCTATCAATAGAAATTTGCAGCCAGACCATCAATATGATGTGGGGAAACCCTCTGTTGGATGACCTATGACTGCAGCAGGTAGACTGATACATAGGTTTCGAAAACTGCTGGCTTTCAGTGTATTGTCTGCAGGCCACCTCCAAGCAACTTTTTTTTAGTTCAAAAATATACCCTACTCAAAAAAAGTCTTTGTATAATGTACAGTCACTACAGCAGTTTGGTTCTGTATAGTCATAGCATATGGAGAACAAATAAACATTAGAGTTTGAATTTCCCAACAATTCCAACAAACCCACAGGCATTTCTCCTGCAAGATACTGTTTACCATTCTGAAGCAGGATCACTGGACTCATACTAACTGATTTCGCTTCACAGATGCTGCCAGACCTGCTGAGAATTTCCAACAATGTCTGTTTTGTTTTTGTTTCTGATTTCCAGGAACCACAGTCTTTTGGATATTCTGTTTCGTGTTTATCTCACTACCACACGTCTTTCAGGTATGCCTATTAAAGATGTTTTCTTCCTCTCTCCGACAGGATTTCTGTTCCAACGTTTTACTGTCATTAATTTTGCTGTCACTCCAAAACTCATTTTCACAGTCAAATCACTTTTCTCAGTGACTGCTTCCTGTTCACACTCTCACCGCGTGAATTTGAATTTAAATTTCCTCCTTCATATTTTGAAATCACCCAGGAGCACAGGAATCTCCATGATGTTCAACAATCATTATACAGGTGTTCTCATCACATCCCAAGATCTACACTCAGCCTAACATAACCATAGAGAGTCATAGAGATGTACAGCACGGAAACAGACCCTTCGGTCCAACTTGTCCATGCTGACCAGATATCCCGACCCAAATCTAGTCCCAACTGCCAGCACATGGCCCATATCCCTCCAAAGACTTCTTATTCACATACTCATCCAGATGCCTTTTAAATGTTGCAATTGCACTATCCTCCACCACTTCCTCTGGCAGCTCATTTCATACACATACCACCCTCTGCGTGAAAAAGTTTCCCCTTAGGTCTCTTTTATATCTTTCCCCTCTCACCCTAAACCCTATGTCCTCTAGTTCTGGACTCCCTGAACCCAGGGAAAAGACTTTGTCTATTTATCCTATCCATGCCCCTCATAATTTTGTAAACCACTATAAGGTCACCCCTCAGCCTTCGACGCTCCAGGGAAAACAGCCCCAGCTTGGTCAACCTCTTCCTCTAGCTCAAATCCTCAAAACCTGGCAACATCCTTGTAAATCTTTTCTGAACCCTTTCAAGTTTCACAACATCTTTCCAATAGGAAGGACACCAGAATTGCATACAATATTCCAACAATGGCCGAACCAATGTCCTGTACAGCCACAATATGACCTCCCAACCCCTGTACTCAATACTCTGACCAATAAAGGAAAGAATACCAAACACCTTCTTCACTATCCTATCTACCTGCAACTCCACTTTCAAGGAGCTATGAATCTTCATTCCAAGGTCTTTTTGTTCAGCAACACTCCCTCGGACCTTACCATTAAATGTATATTCCTGCTAAGATTTGCTTTCCCAAAATGCAGCACCTTGCATTTATCGGAATTAAATTCCATCTGCGACTTCAGCCCATTGGCCTATCTGGTCAAGATTCTGTTGTAATCTGAGGTAACCCCCTTCGCTGTCCACTACACCTCCAATTTTGGTGTCATCTGCAAACTTACTAACTGTACCTCTTATGCTCACATTTAAATCATTTATGTAAATGACAAAAAGTAGAGGACCCAGCACCGATCCTTACGGCACTCCACTGGTCACAGGCCTCCAGTCTGAAAAACAACCTGCCACCACTGCCCTCTGTCTTCTACCTTTGGGCTAGTTCTGTATCCAACTGGCTAGTTCTCCCTGTATTCCATGAGACCTAACCTTGCTAATCAGTCTCCCATGGGGTACCTTGTCGAACGCCTTACTGAAGTCCATATAGTTCACATCCAATGCTCTGCCCTCAATCTTCTTTGTTACTTCTTCAAAAAACTCAAGTTTGTGAAACATGATTTCCCATGCACAAAGCCATGTTGACTATCCCTAATCAGTCCTTGCCTTTCCAAAGAGTAATTGAAAACGTGTTGCTGGTTAAAGCACAGCAGGTCAGGCAGGCAGGCATCCAAGGAATAGGAAATTCGACGTTTCGGGCATAAGCCCTTCATCAGGAATGAGGAGAGGGTGCCAGACAGGCTAAGATAAAAGGTAGGGAGGAGGGACTTGGGGGAGGGGCGATGGAGATGTGATAGGTGGAAGGAGGTCAAGGTGAGGGTGATAGGCCGGAGTGGGGTGGGGGCGGAGAGGTCAGGAAGAAGGTGCTGAGTTGAGGGAACCAACTGAGACAAGGTGGGGGGGGGGGGGGGAAAATGAGGAAACTGGAGAAATCTGAGTTCATCCCTTGTGGTTGGAGGGTTCCCAGGCAGAAGATGAGGCGCTCTTCCTCCAACCGTCGTGTTGTTATGTTTTGCCGGTGGAGGAGTCCAAGGACCTGCATGTCCTCGGTGGAGTGGGAGGGATAGGTCAAGTTTTGCAATGTTTGGAAAGTTAAAATCACCTACCATAACTATCCTATTATTCTTACAGTTCTGAAGGCTTCACATTTTCCAGGCATCCCTTTACCTGCGAACATCTGCACCCAATCAGCTTTTGAAAGGTTTTGCCTAATACCATCAAAATTAGCCTTCCTCCAATTTAGAACTTCAACTTTTAGATCTGGTCTATCCTTTTCCATTACCATTTTAAAACTAATAGAATTATGGTCACTGGCCCCAAAGCGCTCCCACACTGATATCTTAGTCACCTGCCCTGCCTTATTTCCCAAGAGTAGATCACATTTTGCACCTTCTCTAGCAGGTACATCCACATACTGAATCAGAAAATTTTGGAAAAGTTAAAATCACCTACCATAACCATCCTATTATTCTTACATTTAACAGATTTCCTTACAAATGTATTTGCTGAAAATGTATTGCTGGAATTGCGCAGCAGGTCAGGCAGCATCCAAAGAGCAGGAGAATCGATGTTTCGGGCATGAGCCCTTCTTCAGGTCATTCCTGAAGAAGGACTCATGCCCGAAACATCAATTCTCCTGCTCTTTGGATGCTGCCTGACCTGCTGCGCTTTTCCAGCAACATATTTTCAGCTCTGATCTCCAGCATCTGCAGTCGTTACTTTCTCCTAGAACATTTTAATCTACTGAGAAACCTCTTGCAAGGATCCCTTCCTTGAAGAAGCTCTCTTCCTCTCTCATTCCTGAAGAAGGGCTCATGCCCGAAACGTCGATTCTCCTGCTCTTTGGATGCTGCCTGACCTGCTGCACTTTTCCAGCAACACATTTTCAGCTCTGATCGCCAGCATCTGCAGTCCTCACTTTTTCCCTTACAAATTTGTTTCTCAATTTCCCTCTATTAGGGGTATATGATACAATCCCAGTAAGGTGATCATCCCTTTCTTATTTCTCAGTTCAACCCAAATAATTTCCCTGGATGCATTTCCAGGAATATCCTTGCTCACTACAGCTCTAATGCGATCACTTATCAAAAACGCACTCCCCCTCCTCTCTTGCTTCCTTTTCTGTCCTTCATGTATCTTTTGTTTCATGGAACATTAAACTCCAGTCATGCCCATCCCTGAGCAACGTTTCTGGAATTGCTATGATATCACAGTACCATGTTCCTAACCATGCTCTGAATCCATATGCCTTCCCTGTGAGGCCTCTTGCATTGAAACAAATGCAATCTAATTTATCAGTCCTACCTTGTTCTCTGCTTTGTCCCTGCCTGCCCTGACTGCTTGACTCAATTCTGTTCTCAACTGTACCAGTCTCAGATTGATCTCTTTCCTCAGTATCTCCCTGACTGCCACCCCCCTCCTGAGCAGCTCTAGCAAATCTCTCTGCCAGCATATTAGTCCCCTTCCAATTCAGGTGCAATCCGTCCTTCTTGTGCAGGTCACTTCACCCCAGAAGACATTCCAATGATCCAAAAATGTGAATCCTTCTCCCATACACCAATTCCTCAGCCATGTATTCAGCTGCTCTATCCTCATATGCCTACTCCTCCCAAGCCTCCATCCCCTCCCATGCATTCCTAGGACTATCCCACATCCTCACTCCCCACTGAATCCCATTTCAACATCATACTTTTTCTCTGTGCATTTGCAATGCAGCCTTTGTTTAATGTCACCATTACATAATGACATTGCAGGTCTGGAAATTATGTGCATGCACATCATCAGATGAGCATACATGTACCGCTATCTGCAGTTGCACTTGTCAGCAGACATTCCTATTCTTGACTAATGATTCTACCAGGTCTGGATGGCAGTTTCCTTCCCTATAAAAAGGATAGTATGAATTTGATTGGTTTTTTTTGCAACAATTGATTCTAGGAAGAGCTGTTGTGACATATTTTCATTTTTACTCAACCCAATTTCTGTTGGTACTCAGAGAAGCCAGGAAAATGACAGTTTTATTACAGGAGTCTGTTCCTAAAGCCAAGTTCTTCAAATATTGAAGTAAACAAGAAGTGCTAGAAATCCTCAGAGCAAGCATCTGTGGTAACAAACAACATGAATGTTTCAGGTCTCTGACTTCTCATCAAAAAATGCAAAATGTTTCATGTGTTAAACAAGCAGGCAAGGAGAGTGGGAGAAAAAGGACAGAAATGAATTCAAAATGATTGCCTGAGAGAGGTTGGAAGGCAGGAGTGATTTCACCATCAAAATGGTGCAAATTTAATAGGTTAAAAAACACACCATGATGGTTCTCCTCCACACTGGGGAGGCCTACACCCAACTAGGTGACTGCTTTGCAGAACATCTTTGTTCAGTCTAAAAGTATGGTATTGAGCTTTCTGCAATGTACAATTTCAATTCTCTACTTTGCTTGCAATCTGACCTTTCCTGTCCTTGGCCTGCTGCGATGCTCCAATTAAACTCTTTCAGTCTTCCAACCTAACATATCGCAGCTTTCTATATTCAGCGTTGGGTTTGACAGTTTTATATCATAACCTCTGCCCTTATTTGTTATTTTGTGTGTTTATTTTTCTCATTTCTTCCTTATTTCCTTCTTGCTTTGTATTTGGATGCCTAATATTGTGGAGGACTGCATATCGCAGAAGTCAATCCAAGTGTTCCCCAACAGGAAACCCTGGATGAATCAGGACATGCAGAACCTGCTAAAAACCAGGCATGAGGCCTTCAGATCAGGAGACCCATTGTAATATAAGGAATCCAAGTATGATTTTTGCAGAGCCATTAAGATAGCCAAAGACCAATACCGATCCAAACTAGACGCTGTAACCCTGAAGATGGATGAGGGAGATCCAGTGGATGTAGTGTACCTGGACTTTCAGAAAGCTTTTGATAAAGTCCCACACAGGAGGTTAGTGAGCAAAATTAGGGCGCATGGTACTGGGGGCAAAGTACTAACTTGGATTGAAAATTGGTTGGCTGACAGAAAACAAAAAGAGTAGTGATAAACGGCTCCATTTCGGAATGGCAGGCAGTGACCAGTGGGGTACCGCAAGGATCCGTGCTGGGACCGCAGCTTTTTAGAATATATATTAATGATATAGAAGATTGTATTAGTAATAACATTAGCAAATTTGCTGATGATACTAAGCTGGGTGGCAGGGTGAAATGTGAGGAGGATGTTAGGAGATTACAGGGTGACCTGGACAGGTTAGGTGAGTGGTCAGATGCATGGCAGATGCAGTTTAATGTGGATAAATGTATGGTTATCCACTTTGGTGGCAAGAACAGGAAGGCAGATTACTATCTAAATGGAATCAAGTTAGGTAAAGGGGCAGTACAAAGAGATCTGGATGTTCTTGTACACCAGTCAATGAAGGTAAGCATGCAAGTACAGCAGGTAGTGAAGAAGGCTAATAGCATGCTGGCCTTCATAACAAGAGGGATTGAGTATAGAAGCAAAGAGGTTCTTCTGCAGCTGTACAGGGCCCTGGTGAGACCGCACCAGAGTATGGTGTGCAGTTCTGGTCTCCAAATTTGAGGAAAGACATTCTGGCTGTTGAGGGAGTGCAGCGTAGGTTCACGAGGTCAATTCCTGGAATGGCGGGACTACCTTACTTCTGAAAGACTGGAGTGACTGGGCTTGTATACCCTTGAGTTTAGAAGACTGAGAGGGGATCTGATTGAGACATAAGATTATTAAAGGATTGGACACTCTGGAGGCAGGAAACAGGTTTCTGCTGATGGGTGAGTGCCGAACCAGAGGACACAGCTTAAAAATACTGGGTAGACCATGTAGGATAGAGATGAGGAGAACCTTCTTCACCCAGAGAGTGGTGGCTGTGTGGAATGCTCTGCCCCAGAGGGCAGTGGAGGCCCAGTCTCTGTATTCATTTAAGAAAGAGTTGGATAGCTCTCTCAAGGATAGTGGAATCAAGGGTTATGGAGATAAGGTAGAAACAGGATACTGATTAACGATGATCAGCCGTGATCATATTGAATGGTGGCGCAGCCTTTTAGGGCAGAATGGCCTACTCCTGCACCTATTGTCTAGAGACCCAGACAGACACCTGGTGACTATGGCAAGGACTGAATGACATCACATGTTCTAAAAAGAGACAGTGCAAGATAGCAGATAATGACATATCCCTCCCAGATTGTCTCAAGCATACGGCAGAGAGATAACACAATTCCGACAAGTCCTTACGAACCTATCCCAATTGTCACTGCATCACAGGTCAGATCAGTTTTCCTTCATGTGAATCCAAGTAAGGCAATGGGACTAGATGGAGTACCAGGCCGTGCACTCAGAGCATGTGCAGATCAACTGACAGAGGTCTTCTTGGACATCTTCAACCTGTCCCTGCAGCAGGCCTCTGTCCCTGCCGGTTTCAAGAGGGCCATCATCATCCCTGTGTCTAAGAAGGCTCATGCAGCATGTCTCAATGACTACCACCCAGTGGCCCTAACGTTGGTGGTCATGAAGTGCTTTGAAAGGCTGGTCATGGCATTAATCAACTCCAGCCTCCCCACTACTTTTTTTTTCACCCCCACCCTACCGCCTAACTGTGGTAGTGCTTATTTTTTCCCCAGCACCCATGGTGTGTGTGTGCAGATGTGAGACACAGTGAGAGACACAAGGTGCACAAATCTTAATTCAATTTCCACCACCAGGAAGATAGGAAAACACCCGAGTGGCCTGTGACAAGCAATGCCCTTCACATCAAAGGGCAATGCTATGTGATCAAAACAGTGAAGGGGAAGCCTCCCCACTACTCTTGACCTACTCCAATTTGCCTATTGGACCAACAGATCCACGTCAGATGCCATATCACTTGCCTTTTTCTCCTCTCTAGAATATCTTGACACCAAAAACAGCTACATAAGAATGCTACTCATTGAAGGCTGAACTGTAGTCAATGCTACTATCCCCTTGAGACTGATTACTAAACTTGGTGATCTCGGACTAAGTCCCTTTCTCTGCACCTGGATCCTCTGTGCCCTGTGGGTCAAGAAACTATCAGTGAAGATTGGGACAATATTTCATCTTCACCAACACTAAACACTGGAGCCCCCCAGGGGTCCGTACTCATCCCCCTACTGTACTCACTGTATACCCATGACTGCATTGCCACATACAAGACTAATGCCATTTACAAGTTCACTGATGACGCTATGATAGTCGGTCGAATCTCAGATGGCGACGAAACAGACTATAGACAGGAGGTGGAAGACCTAGAAAAATGCTGCACTGAGAACAACCTAGTTCTAAATGCCAGCAAACCAAGGAACTCATTATTGACTTTCAGCAGGATGTTACTCGTGCCCCCCTACACATCAACAACGCAGAGGCAAACAAGTGGAGAGTGTCAAGCTCCTGTGAGTGGTCATCCACAACAAGCTTTGTAACCAGCACATCCACATGAAGAGTCCAACAAAGGCCCAAAGGTCTCTTCTTCCTCAGGCAGCTGAGGAAATTTGGCATGACAGCAAATAGCCTTGACAACTTTTATAGGTGCGCCCATCGAGAGCATTCTGTCTGGGTGTGTCACAACCTGGTATGGCAACTGTACCATTCAAGATCGGAGATGGTTACAGAGTGTGGTGAACTTGCCCCGGACAATCACAAAGGCCAACCTCCCATCTATAGAATCCATCTATCAGGCCTGCTGACAAGGAAAGGTTTCCAGCATTCTTGAAGATCCATCCCACCCTGGCAATGTTTTTCTACAACCACTATCATTGGGGAGAAGGTACAGAAGCCTGAACACATGCAACAGCCAGTTTTGCAACAGTTTCTAACCTACTGTTGTTAGAATACTGAATGGACTCAAACTCTTAACATTCGTCTGCACCTGTGTTTTTGTTTTTGCCACTGTTTACCTATTATTTACTAACTAGGCTCGCAAGACAGAGCTTTTCATTGTGCCTCGGTACACATGGCAATAAATTCAATTCAAATTCAACTCAATACACAACTCATTTAGATGCACATTTTCTTTCTTGCCCAATTACCAGTTACTTTGACTTTGTATAATAAAAACTTTTGTAAGTTAATACATCTTCCATCTTATCACAGACATCCTCCTTACCTTCTTTGAACCACAACCAACCATTTCATTAGTTAAAAATATGCTATCTTTTATGTACTATATGTCCATAAGGCCATCAGAGATGCCAAAAGGCAATACCAAACTCAACTTGAGATCTCAACAAACCACACAGACACCCATCATTTGTGTCAAGGCTTACAGGACATAATGGGCTACAAAGCAAAGTCAAACAGAATCAAGGGCAACACTCCATCCCTATCGAATGAACTCAATACATTGCATGCTCACTTTGAATAGAAGGCCAGTGAAATACACAGTCAACTGTCCCACCAGGCTTGGATGCACCTGTACCCATGGCCACTGTTGCAAACATTAAATAAACCTTCTTGAGAGTGAGCCCACAGAAAGAAACTGGCCAGGCTGGAGTCCCTGGCTTTGTATTCAGATCCTGTGTGGACCAGCTAGCAGCATTATTCACTGACATCTTTGACATCCCCTGACTTCAATCTGACATCATCATCTACTTCAAGAAGACCACCATCATCCTAGTGCCAAAGAAAAATCATGCATTGTGCCTCAATGATTACTGCCCGATGGCTCTGACCTCCATAATTATGAAGTGCTTTGAGAGGTTAGTCAAGGCTAACATCAATTTCAGCCTACCAAGCTGCTTTAATCCTTTGCAATTCGCCTACCAATGCAATAGATCAAGAGCAGAAACCATCTCCCTGGCCCTACACTCATCCTTGGAACACAAGAAGGATACCTACATCAGGCACCTATTATTGACCACAGATCCGCCTTCAATATCATGATTGCAAACAAAGTCATGTGCAACGTCCAAGACCAAAGTCTTGGCATCCCCCTCTGTAACTGGACTTTCTGATCCATAGACCGCAGCCAGTAAGGACAGGTGACAACAACTCCTCCATAATAATTCTCAACATCGACACCCCGTAAGGCTGCATACTCAGCGCCCCACTGTACTCCTTTTATACTCAACTGTGTGGACAAATTTCAAACCCAACTCCATTTACAAGTTTGCTGACAACACCACCGTTGTAGGTTGGATTTCAAACAACGACAAGACAGAGTACCAGGAAAGATATTGAGTGTATAGCAGCATAGTGTAAAGACAACAATCTCTTCAGAAATGTCAGCAAAGTGAAAGAGCTGCTCATTGACTTCAGGAAGCAGAGTGTAGGGCATGCACCCATCTGCATCAATGGTGCCAAGGTGGAGATGGTCCATAGCGTCACATTCCTTGGGAATAACGATAACCAACAATCTGTTCTGGTCCAAACATGTCGATACGACAGTCAAAAAAGCACAACATCTCTACTTCCTCAGGAGGCTAAAGAAATTCGACATGCCCACAAAGACTCTTACGAACTTTTATACATGCATCATATAAAGCATCCCATCTGGATGCATCACATAAAGCATCCCATCTGGATGCATCACAGCCTGGCATGGCAACTGCTCTTCCCAAGACTGCAAAGAACCTACATAGAGTCATGAACACAGTCCAGTCCATCGTGCAGAACAGCCTTCCAGCCAATGACTCCATCTATATTTCCAGCTGTATCAGGAAAGCAACCAATAAAATCAAATATGCCTCCCACCCCAGTTAAAATCTCTTTCACCCTCTTCCATTAGACAGAAGACATAAAAGTTTGAATACGAACAGTTTCAAGAACAACTTCTTCCCCACTGTCATCAGACTTTTGAACGGACCTCTCAAAGTTAATGTTGATCTCTCTCTCTGCACCTTCTGTGGCTGTAGCACTGATTTCTGTATTCCGTTCTGCTATCTGATGCACTTTGTATGGTACAATCTACCCTGTACAGCACGAAAAAAACACTTATCATTGTATCTCAGTACATGTGACAACAATAAATCAAATCAAAACGATTTTGATTTTTTCTCAGTTCTGAAATGTTAAATCTGTTCCTTTTTCTACAGAGGCTTCCAGACCTGCTGTGCATTTTCAGTAATTTCTGAGGATAGAGAAGTTATAAAATGTAAAAAATAGCTAAACAGCATCTGCTGTTCTTCTCCTTTCTTCAAACATTAGATGTGCTTGATATCCAGCAGTCATAAGAGGTATGTACATCAACATAAGCATATGAATTAATTTGTTACTAAAGGGTTAGCGTCTATTGGAAAACATCATGCTTTGCTTGGGGACATTGTAATTAAGATCAACACTGCACTGAAAAACAGTTTGCTTTGTTGCCTTTGCCAGATGTTTTTGGCAGAGCTCATGAAAGACTGGTTGGCTGGTAAGATGAGCATTCCTTCAGAGGCTAGGATTGGAGAATATTTTTAAAAAATTCTGTCTGAAGGAAAAATTGAAGTCTGATGATCGAACTCCAGGATACATCAATTACTTATGGCACAAATATTCACAAACAGAGAAAATTTCCTTCAGTCATTACAGGCTACTATTGTTGATAATAAAAACAGAACCAATGTACATCCAAAGTCAGTGCATGTTAATTTAGCAAAAGCATTATTTTGAATTTAATGAATTGGTTTGTTAAGTAAACCAGAAAAAAGACTCATATAGACACATTCATACATCAATATAGAATAATTTTCAAACTTAATTGTTACCAGTATGGTAAACAGAATTTTCTATTTATTATTAGTTGTAATAATTGGAAGTAAGGTGTGTACAATATTCAAAAAGATGTTTCACGGGAGCATTATTAATTAAGAGTTGAAACAAATGTACATCAGGAATTTATGAGAACAGATGACTGACATCCTGGTCAAAGGTCTCAGGAATTATCTTAAAAGTAAGAGAAAGGTCGAGAAGTGAACGCAGAAATTCCAAATCTTCTGAATGAGGCAGCTGAGCATACAGATGCAAACAGTAAAACAGTGAAAAGCAGGAATGAACAGGGGGCCATAATATCAGATTTATGCAGCCAGTTCAATTCACTCAACATGATATCAGGAAATGATTCGAGGCTCTGGATACTGCAAAGGCTACTGGCCCTGACAGCATTCTGGCAATATTACTGAAGATTTGTGCTCCAGAACTTGTTGCTGCCCAAGCCAAGCTATTCCAATACAATTACAACACTGGCATCTACCCAACAAGATAGAAGAATGCCCGCATATGTCCTGTATGCAAAAAGTAGGACAACTCCAACCCACCAATTACTGCCCCATCAATCTATTCTCAATCGTCAGTAAAGTGATGATAGCACTATTAATGACACCTTACAAGTAGCACCTGCTCAGCAATAACCTGCTCCATGATGCCCAGTTTGGGTTCCACATGGTCACACAGCTCTCGACACCATTAGAGACTTGGTTTAAACATGGACAAAAGAGCTGAATTCCAGAAGTGAGGCGAGAGTAACAGCTCTTGACATCAAGGATACATTCATTCAATCAAATTTGTCATCAAGAACTCCTAGCAAAAGTGGAATCAAAGGTTATCAAGTGGCAAACTCTCCACTGGTGGGAGTCCTATTCTGCACATAGGAAGATGGTTATGATTGTTGGAGGTCAGTCATCTCAGCTCCAGGATGTCACTGGAGGAATTCCTCAGAGTAATGGCCCAGGTCCAAACATTTTCAGCTGCTTCATCAATGGCTTTCCTTCCATCACAAGGCCAGAAGTGGGGTATTAGCCAATGATTGCATTATGTTCAGCATCATTCACAACTCTTCAGATACTGAAGCAGTCCATGTTCAATGCAATAAGATTTGGACAGTATCCACACCTGGGCTGACCAATGTCAAATAGCATTTGCAACACAAATGCCAGGTGTTAGGACATATCATTAAGGTTAGGTTGTGTTAAGAAACTTTATTGTTAGGTAGTGCTCACGTAAGGTAGTATTAGCAAGTCTGGAAATTGTTAGCTTCACTAGACAACAGTAAGCCATTATGTTACACTAAGAACAGACTGAAAAGCTGATGGCATAATGAGGCCGCAGGGAGGGTGAACAGATAACAGGACATTGAAACCATGTTAGATTGCACGTAGCTCATACTGAGGTAACAGAATGTTATCAGCTTTGGGACCAATCCCATAAGAGTATACCGCATCCTACCAAATAAGGATGTAGCACTGGGATGCGAGGGGGCTAAAAGCTAGACAAAGAACAATAGATCAGAAGGCGCTTTCTCCAGCGAGCAGAAAACACCTCACTGTATTTTGTACGGCTCTCTCTCATTAAACCAGCTTATATTTTGAATCAGATCCAGTGTTCCTCTCCTTCAAACGAACACGGGGACGGTAGCCCGTCCTAACACAGGCAATGACCATCTCCAAGAAGAGTCAATCTAACCACTGTCCCTTGATATTCAATGGTGTTACCATCACTGAAACCCTCACTATCAACATCCTTGGGGTTACTATTGACAAGAGACTCAACTGAACTCATCATATAACAGTGTCTATAAGAGCAGGTCAGAGGCTATGAATAGTGCAGCAAGGAACTCATTTCCTGACTCCCCAAAGCCTGTACATCATCTACAAAGCACAAGTCTGGAGTATGATGGAATACTCCCCACTTGCATGGATGGGTGCAGTTCAACAACACTCAAGAAGCTGGACATCATCCAGAACAAAGCAGTCCTCTTGATTGGCATCACATCCACAAGCATCCACTCACATTCAATAACAGCAATATGTACTATCTAAAATATACACTGCAGAAATTCACCAAAGAACCTTTGACAGCAACTTCCAAACCCACAATCACTTCCTTGGTAAAAGGACAAGGGCAGCAGATCCATTGGAGCACCATCACCTGCAAGTTTCCCTCTCAGCCAATCACAATTGGGACTTGGAAATATATCACTTTGTTCATTATTGCTGGGTCAAAATCCTGGATTTCTCTTCCTAAGGGTGTTGTGAGTTAACCTAAAGCATGTAGACAGGAGCACTACAAGATGACAATTCACCACTAACTTCTCAAGGGGAACTGCAGACAGGCAACAAATGCTGGACAGCCAGTGAGGCCCAAATCCCACTAGTGAATGAAAACAAATTGTATTGACTGGGTTAAAGCATTCAGAAACAGATATAAACAATATATAACAGAAGCTATTCTCATCGTAGAAGGAGCAATTTCATCTTTTGGACTTCAACATATTACAACTAACAACTAAATTGCTGAAGTTAAATAAAATGATAGAGGGTATCCAACATGCAACCATCACGATATACTTTTCTTTTAAAATTTTGAAAATTTAACCTATTTTTCTAAAGGTAAAGATGTTGTTGCACACCTCTGGAACAGATAGTACTTGAACCTGGGCCTCCTGATCCCATGGCGTGCTTTTCTTTTTTTTTTAAACCTATTGTTTTCTTAATTAACCCATTCAGAAATATTATTACACACCTCTGGAGCAGGTAGGATTTGAACCTGGGCCACCTGGTCCAGGGGTAGGGATACTAGCACTGCATCTCAGCCCCTCCTTGTTCAGGGGGCTTTTTTTAATTAACCCATTTTTCTAATCAACATGTTCAAAGGCAGATAGCAGAAGTTTATATAAATATATCTAACAAAAAACAACAGCGAAAGTAAACATTGATCCTCTACAAGATAAGAAAGGGGATTAAGTAATGGGATATGAGGAAATGGCCGAGCTATTGAATAGGTATTTTGTGTCGGTCTTCACAGTGAAGGACACAAATAACATGCCACTAATTGACAAAGGGATGAAGGTAGCCAAGGATCTGGAAACAATCATGATCACAAAAGAGGTAGTGTTGGGCAAGCTAATGGAGCTAAGGGTAGACAAGTCTGGCCCTGATGGAATGCATCTCAGGGCGCTAAAAGAGTGGGGAAAGTGCTGGAGTCTATTATCAAGGAAGAAATAGCAAGGCACCTAGACAGAAATTGTCCCGCTGAGCAGACACAGCATGGGTTCATGAAGGATAGGTCACGATTAACTAATCTTTTGGAATTCTATGAAGACATTATGAACACTGTGGACAACAGGGACCCAGTAGATGTGATGAATCTAGATTTCCAAAAGGCATTTGACAAGGTGCCATGCAAAAGGTTACTGCATAAGATAAAGATGCAAGGCGTTACAGGCAATGTATCAGTATAGATATAGGATTCGTTAACCAAAAGGAAGCAAAGAGTTGGGATAAATGAGTGCTATTCTGGTTGGCAATCAGTAACTAGTGGTGTGTCCTGAGGCTAGTGTTGGGACTGCAATTATTCACAATTTACACAGCTGTGTCAAAGTTGACACTAAGATGAATGGTAGAGCAAAGTGTGTAGGGGACAGTGAAAATGCTTGAATGGTAAGGAATTGCAGCACACTGCTGTGCATAAATCCCATAAGGTTGTTCTATAGGTGCAATTAAGGCGGCAAATGAAATTTTGTCCTTTATTGTAAAAGTGATTGAGTTTGAAAGCAGAGAGGTTATGTTGCAGCTGTATAGGGTGCTTGTGAGGCCACATCTGGAGTACCACATGTAGTTTTGATCTCCTTACTCGAGAAAGGATGTACTGGCACTAAGGGTTCTGGTGAGAGGGCAGGTAAGTGAAGCTGAGACCATAAAAACATCAGCCATGATCTTATTGAATAGCAGAGCAGGCTGAAAGGGCCAGATGGTCTACTCCTACTCCTAGTTCTTATGTTATTACACACATCTGGAGCAGGTGGGACTTGAACCCGGGCCTCACTGTCCCATGGCATGCTTTTCTTTATCTTTTTGTTTTACAAGAGAGACCCATAAATTTGTTATTTTTTTAAATTTAACCTATTTTTCAAAGAAGTTATTACACACCCCTGGAGCAGGTCTGACTTGAAATCAGTCCAGGACACTACCAATGCACCTCAAGATGGTCATGTGGGCTTGTTTTTTATTATTTTTATTTAACCTCTTCTTCTAATTAACCTGTCCAGAGATGTTATTACACAGCTCTGGTGCAGGTGCAACTTGAACCCAGGCTTCCTAGTCCCACAGCATGTTTTTCAAAAATACCAAGATACTGTTACCTGGAAACAGATGCCCACAGATTGACAGTTAACAAAACTCATTGGCTATTTGAGTGGATAAACAGTAAAGCTGGAAAAAGCACAGGAGGTCAAGCAACATCAGAGAAGAAGGGAAGTCGACGTTTCAGGTCGGAACCCTCCTTCAGGACTGGGGAGGGGAATGGGGGCTGTTAAATAAATAGAGAGAGTGGGGTGGGAGTCAGGGAAAGGTGGTTGGGATGATATCTGGACAACATCAGCAAGTGACAAATTGCATAAGAGTTAAAAAATAACTAAAAGAACAAAGCCAATAGAAAACATAATGAGCAGCCATAGGGTGTTTACAATGGGAAAAGGCATTTGAGCCAGTACAACAATTAGTATTTATTTATACATTCATTGTAGAAATTGTCTCAAAATTAGCTCACAGAATCACAAATTAAAATTGGATCTCACACCAAAGACATATTAGAATGGGTAACCAAACCTTTGACAGTGGAAGGGTACTAGTTGAGAATGACACTCTCATTTGCCTGTTCCTCACCCTCAACAACTTCTCAACAATCCTCCCACTTGCTCCAAATGAAGGGGTAGATACGGTACATTTTCTGCAGCTACACCAGCATCATTCTCCATTTTTTCGTATGGCCGTATCGATGTTACCTTGAGTTCCTATGAGGAGGTTGAACAGTTCTTCCATCCTAACCTCAAACTCACCTGGAATATCTCAGACACCTCCCTCCCCTTCCTGGACCTCTCCATCTCCAATCTCTGGTGACCGACTAAACATGGACATTTACTAAAAACCCACTGACTCCCACAGCTACCTGGATGACACTTCTTCCCATCCTACGTCCTGTAAAAACGCCATCCTTTATTCCCAATTCCTCCACCACCACTGCATCTGCTCCCAGGAGGACCAATTCTATCACAGAACATCCCAGATGACCTCTTTCTTCAAAGACCACAATTTCCGCTCCTACATGGTTGATAATGCCCTCCAGCGCACCTCCCCCACTTCTTGCTCCTCTTCCCTGGAACCCCACCCCTCCAATCGCAACAAAGACAGAATCCCCCAGTCCTCACCTTCCACCCCACCAACCTACACATACATCGCATCATCCTCCATCACTTCTGCCACCTGTAAACAGACCCCACCACTAGAGATATTTTTCCCTCCCCACCCTTTTTCTGGAGAGACCATTCCTTTTGCGACTTGGCAGATCCATGTTTTGGAGGATTTAAACACAAAGATATGAATGTTAAAACTGAGGTGCACAAAGAGAAAATGTAGACAAGTGTTCCTGATACAGCTTTGTTAAAGGCAGCAAACAATTGGAAGATCTGAATGTTTAGAAAAGGTAATAATGTTGGCCTGGACAAAAGAGGATTGGACAATTGAATCTGGAGATGGCAAAGCCAGGGGTGAGGGTTTCAACAGTGAACAACTTTTTGGATAGGTGAAAGGAGTTAATTAATGTTGGACATTCATCATTATTATGAATAAGAGGATAATGGGTCAGTGGCTCAACTCAGAATCGGAATCAAATAGGACACAGAGATTCTGTTTGAGACATTGAAAGGGGATGGAATCAGCAGCAAAGTTCAGAATTTGTGGAAGAAACTCAGGAAAACAGTAGACACATGTATTGTGGGAATCGGTGGTGTAATGCAAATGTAATTGGACTAGTAGTCCAAAGCCATTAGTTAAAGCTAATGTACTGGGACATGAGTTTGAATTCCACAATAGCAAATGATGAATATTAAATTCAATAATTTTTAGAATTAAAAGGCAATCTAACTGTCAGTTGTCATGAAAACAAACTCTTCCGCCTCATTAATGTCCATTTGGAAATCAAAACCTGTCATCCTTACATCTGAACTACGTGTAACTCTAGATCCATAATATATGTGGTTTACTCTCAACCGCCATTTGGCTCTCTAGGCCATTTCAATCAGTTTAATTGCAAATAAGGATGGGTGACAAAAATGCCAACCTTGCCAAAGACATCCAGATTCCATGCAAGAATAAAGAAATATGACATGAAGAAGAGCATTCTCCAGTGATTTATTTTTCTGTAGGTGTTCATTTTAGTCTCAATAATCGGTACTTGCTCGTAATGTACAGCCCATCTTCCTGTCTTAAAATTGTGAACTTTGAACATCCAAGATCCTTAATTTAGCAATACTGAAACTGAAATATGCTCCTCTGTTCTCATTAGCTTTTTGCTTTGACTCGATTAACCTCATAGGCTGCCAGATTAAATCGTAGTTGAAGGATTAAAACCTTTACATTGTTTAATACCTAGCAGAATTCCTAACACATATCTATTCCATTGTGAACACCTCATTTCCAACATCTTTAATTTTGTATTTACATAGAGTATTTAATGCAATTAAACATTCCAACTTGCTTCATTTAGGCATACAAATAAAATGTGACATCATGACACAAAAGGAGATATAACAGCTGACCAAAAGCTTGGCTTAAGGAGGAGGGCAAAGTGGTTTAGGGAGGGAACTTCAGAGTTTGGGACCTAGACCTTGAAGGTGAAGCCAATGATCAGCAACTAAAATCATGGAGGCTTAAAAGGCCAGAATTGGAGGAGAGCATATATCCAAGAGGATAGTCGCTCTGGAGGAGATTATAGATATGGGGTGAAACTATCGCATGAAGCAAGTGAATTTTAAAATTGAAGCTTTATTGAAGAAAAGCTTGTATGCATTAGCAAGCACAGAGGGGATGTGTGAATGGCACTTTGGTGGGTTAAAACTTGGGAAACAGAGTTTTCGATGACCTTAAGTTTACAGAAGGTCGTGTGTTAAAGTCTATGCAGGAGTTCATTAAAATAACATCTTTGTAGCAAACGACATAGATCAACATTTCATTCACATAAGAGCTGAGACAAAAACAAAGTTGGCAATTTTACACCAGTGGAAATGGGAGGATTAGTGACAGTGAATACTTGGTTGAAAGCTCAATTTAGCACTAAATACTATATTGAGGTTATATGGAGAAAAGTTTAAAGGTGTAGTCTGAAGGAATGGTTTTAGACTTCTCATTATTTACAGACAGAAGTTTTCTGTTCATCCAGCACTGAATGAATCCAGCACTCAGGCAACCAGAGTCGAGAGTGTGGTGCTAGAAAAGCACAGCAGGTCAGGCAGCATCCAAGGAGCTGGAGAATCCTCGTTTCAGGCATTGGCCATTCAACAGAAATTGCCCGAAACATCAGTTCTCCTGCTCCTTGAATGCTGCCTGAGTTTAGATTAGATTAGATTACTTACAGTGTGGAAACAGGCCCTTCGGCCCAACAAGTCCACACCGGTCTGCCGAAGCGCAACCCACCCATTCCCCTACATTTACCCCTTTACCTAACACTACAGGCAATTTAGCATGGCCAATTCACCTGACCTGCACATCTTTGGACTGTGGGAGGAAACCGGAGCACTTGGAGGAAACCGGGGAGAATGTGCAAACACAGGGAGAATGTGCAAACTCCACACAGTCAGTCGCCTGAGTCGGGAATTGAACCTGGGTCTCTGGCACTGTGCTAACCACTGTGCCACTTTGAGCACACTCTCTCCGACCTGCTGTGCTTTTCCAGCACACAATCTCGACTCTGATCTTCAGCATCTGCAGTTCTCACTTTCTCCTAGTTGATATCAGACAATCACTCTGACAATTTAGGAGCAATGGAGGGCTCAGCCAAGGTAGTGATTACGTAAAGCTGTGTGTCATCGATTATCGGTGTGAAAATTCACGTTTTTGGAGAATGTTATAGAAGAGCTGCATGCATGTGAGAACTAGGAGGGGATCAAAAGTTTGTTACCTCTGGTGATCCCAAGGATCTACGTGGAATGAAAAGAGAAACCGTTGAAAATGAAATGCAAGTATAATTAGACAGATAAGAATGCAACTTAACAAGTGCAATTCTACCCAGATGGTCAACAGTATAAAGCCAGTGGAAGTGGATGATGTAAATCAACTAAGCTGTTAGCAAACTGAAAAGAATGAGGACAGATAGTTTGCTTAATGCACAGATTATCATTTGTGACATCGATAACAGCCACTTCAATATTGTGATAGGGGCATAAATCTGATTAGAGGAATTCTAACTGTTTCTGGGAAGGATGAACCTGATTTTTAGGCAAATTCAATGATTTTGGAGAGGAAAGGGAGATTGTCATTAGTCTGCAAGCATTGTGGGATCAAAGCTCTATAAACAGTTTTAAATCACCAGCTCTCCCTCTTTACGGCAAAAATCCAAATGCAGCTTAAAGTTCATCTCCAGGGCAGATTCCTCACTGATTTCCCAACCTATACCTTCCAAAAATTACATCCGAAACAGGTGTGTGATGGAATAATTCCTATTTTCCTAGATGAGCACAACTCCAACAATATGAAGAAGCTTGTCCAGTAAAAAACAGCCTACTTGGCTAGCACTACATCTACAAACATTCACTCCCTCCAATATTGACAAACAGTAGCAGCAGTGTGTAACCATCTACAAGATGCACTACAGAAATTCACCAAGATTTAGTGAGGGTTGGTCCTCTTGTGAATAAGAATGCAGAGTGTATAGGTAACAAGGAAATGACAAATGAAATGAGAAAATGTTTTCCATCAGTCTTCACAACAGAAAATACTTAAAATATTTAAGTGATAGATCCAAATCAGGAGGTAGAAAGAAAAAAAAAAGGAACAAAACCAAAATTGTAATCATGAGGGAAATGTTACTAAGCAAACTGGTAAGCTGCAGGCCAGAAAGTTTCTGGATCTGGATGACTTCATCCTAGGGTCTTAAGAGATTCCTGATGAGATAGTATATATGTGTTAGTGTTAATTTTCCAAACTCTCTAGATTCTGGAAAGGTTGCAGTCAACTAAATAACAAACATAACCCCCTTTTCAGGAAGGGAGGGGACTGAAGACAGGAAGCAATAAGCCAATTAGCTGGTCATCTGTCATGACAAAGGTGTTAAAATTGATTATTAAAGAAATTATAGCTACACAGTTTTTTTTTTAAAATGCAAGATAATTGGGAAAAGTCAGCATGGTTTCAAGAAGGAAAATATTTTTTAACCATTTTGGGCATTCTTTAGAGGAGTAATGCACACTGTCAATAAAAGAGAACAGACCTCTGTATTCGAATTTCCAAAAGATATTTGACAAGATACCACATCAAAGGTCATTGCAGAAATTAAAATGGTCATGGTAAGAAGGTAACATTAGTGTGGATAAAAGATTGACTGGCTAGCAGAAAACAGTATGCATAAATGGATCTTAGTCTGACTGGCAGGTGTGATAACTGGATCCTGGGTGTCGATCTTTTACAATTTACACCAATGACTTAGATGAGGCCTGGTATCTAAATTCACAAATGACAAAGATAGGCAGAGAAAGATGTTGTGAAGACATAAGGAAGTTGCAGACAGAAATAGATAGGTTGACATGGCTAAAACTCTGCCAAATGGATTAGAGCCTGGCAAAATGTGAAGTTGTTAACTTCAGCTGAAAAAATAGAATATTAATTAAATGGAGAACAACTGCAGAGAGATTTAGTTGTTTTCATGTATATCTTTACAAGTTAATATGCAGGTGCAAATGCAGGTGCAGGGGCGGCACAGTGGTTCAGTGGGATGGCCTGGTGGCTCAGTGGTTAGCACTGCTGCCTCACAGCACCAGGGATTCCAGGGTTGGGCGACTGCCTGTGTGGAGTTTGCACAGTCTCCCAGTGCCTGCGTGGGTTTCCTCTGGGTGCTCTGGTTTCCTCCCACAGTCCAAAGATGTGCAGGTCAGGTGAACTGGCCACGCTAAGTTGCCCATAATGTTCAGGGATGTGTAGGCTAGATGCATTAATCAAGAGTAATGTATAGTAATAGGGGAATGGGTGTGGGTAGGATACTCTTTGGCGGGTCAATGTGGATGTGTTGAGTCAAATGGCCTGTTTTCACACTATAGGAATTCTAATTCCTGAATAAAAGGAGGTTAATGAGATCCTATCCTTTAATACAGGAGGAATTAAGTATTAAAGAAGAAGGATAGTATGCTTCAGTTCTACTGGACATTACTTTATGAGGAAAGATGTAGTTGCATTGGATACAGTTTAGGGAAAGTTCACTAGATTGATTTCAGAAAGGAGGTTTTTGTCGTATGAAGACAGATTGAAAAGTTTAGACCTATACTGTCTGCAATTTAGAAGAATATGGGGAGATCAAGTTGAGGTGTTCAAAATGATTAAAGGTGTGGATAAAATAGACGTGGAGTGGATGCTTCCTCTTGTGGCCATTCTAGGACAAGAGGTCATCATCTTAGCATAAGGGGTAGCAAATTTAAAACAGAATCAAGGAGTATCTACTTTTCCAAAGGGCTGTGAATCTGTGGAATTCGCTACCCTAAAGTGCAGTGGATGCTGAAACTGCGAGTAAAATTTGAGTTACACAGATTTTTAATTGGTATTGGGTTGAAGAGATATGGAGAGAAGACAGGAAAATGAAGGTGAGGAGCAAATTAGCCATGATCCAACTTGATGGGCCAAATGAAGCAGACTTGATGGGCCAAATGGCCTGAATCTGCTTCTTTATCTTATGAACTTATGGATTTGTGACGCCACATTTTGAATATTGTGTGCAGTTTTGGAGGCAGTTCAGAGGAGGGGTCATGTTTTAAAATTAGCGGTTACTTTTTCTGGATGAGAGGTGAGGAGAACTTTTTTCTCTCAGAAAGTTGAGAAACTTTGCAGAGCATGCTTGAAAAGCCGAATGGTATCCTTCTCCTCCTAATTCCTACGTTTGTATGTTTTGTAAATGCAAGCTCTTTATCTTTCTTCAACTATTTTCAATTGATATTATTCATTAACACAAATGAAGGTGCTTGTAGAGGTATTGAAATGTAACTAAATAGAGAAATATAGAAAGATACAGCACAGAGGAGATCTATTAGCCCATCATGTCTGTGATGACAAATTGAAACAGAAGTATCCAATTAGCTATTCCCCGCTAACCCAGAACTTGTCTGTCTGTTATTTATGAGCATTTCTGATTGTCTTTTGGAAATTACTATTGAAAGGATGGTAGAAGAGATTCAAAAAGTACATTCCAAATTATAGCACGATCTTTTTCTCCCTCATCTTTTTTTGTTGAATAAAATCTTTCATGGCAATGGCAAGTATCTAATAATTGTGTGTCCTATTTTGCGGGCTGTTAAACAAATTTGCTAAATTGTGGAAATCACTGTATTCCCACTTTGGTGGGAAGCACGGTTGCAATTATTACTTCGGTGCTGTTGAATGAGCCAAAATGCTAGTTATAAGTCCATAAGACCTAGGAGCAGAAGTAGGCCATTCTACCCAGTAAGACTTCACCATCATTCAATGAGATCATGGTTGATCTAATAATTCTCAACTTCAATTCCTTTCTCATCTCCATAACCCTTGATTCCCTTCCTGATTATGTGGACATATATAATAGAATAAGTAAGGCAGAACATTTAATAACTCTTCTGTAACAATCAAGGTATTTCATAAAACTAACCTTCTAGACAAGCTTGTGTTTCTTTCAGTTTTTCTTTCTGAGCTATTTCTAGCAGTTTGGCTAACTGGCTAAAAGTGGATACTTTGATGACACCAGTAGAATCATCCAAAATCAGCAAGGGGTTTCCATCCACAGTTTCTTTTGATACAACAGTTCTTTTGCTGTAATGACAAAGAAAAGGAAATCAAATAAAATGAAAATTGCGTATTCTGTACCTTTCTTCATCCAACTCAATACAAGTGTGTAAAGAGTCCCATTAATCGGAGGGAACTTACCACACCCGCAATTTAATAGTTTGCATGACATGCAGCATAGATTTTAGATAATTACCATTTTTAAACTATGACATCTGATTCCATAACACCAGTGAAGAGTCATATTTTTATGCATTAAAAGTCCACCATTTAGAGTTTAGAACATGTTAACCTTAATGACACATATATCTTTGACAGCTGGCTCAAAGGTTACAAATCAGACATCTGCTGGAAAACAATACCCATGTTTAAAAATTACAGTGATGTCAAAGAATTCTGGTCTCATTGAAACTCTAATATAATCACATTGAACTTTATCATATATTCTCTATTTCAATTTTGTCAATAATTTTAAAATTTTAACTACAATTCCATTTGCAATTAAGCAACATCAAAACAGTAAAAAATTGAGACGGAAATAGTAAAGTGCATGAAAAATATAGAAGTTAAAATAGATTACAAAGACAGAAACAAACAAACCTTGATGCTTAGTTTTTTGAAAGTGAACATTGAATTTAGGTACACAATAGAATGCTAGCTACGATAGCATATAAAAACCACAACCACATATTCATGTTTCCTTTGCTGCAATGTAGTCCATTGTTAAAACCAAATCTGTTCAATATAGCCAATTTTTATAATGAACTCACCAACACTCAGCAAATACCAACTGCATACTTCTTAACTGAATTAGTAAGTTCCTCACAAAGTAGGTTATCTAATAATCTTGCTTTAATACACAATTTTGTTGGTATAACAACAACATCACACTCTCTCATTAATGTGGAACCAACCTGATTTGATAGTCTGCTCCAAATCCGGATATCTCCAAATTCGACTTCCATTCAAGAGGTTCCCGAAATACCAAAGCGGCTTCCTGTGGGTGCTTGGAACTAACATATTCCACAAATTTGATAATGCTGTTCAGTAGGGAGATGTTCAGAGGAGTAAATTCTAACTTGCCGACCCCGATGCCAGCCGCCGTCCACTGAGCTGCTCGAGTTAACGCTACACCCATGTTGATGGGTAACTACAAGCAAACGAAAAAGGCATGGGCACAGATTAAATAAACATCCAAGGAACAAAAGAATAAAACAGCTTCAGCACTTGTCCTCTTCTTAATCTAAAAGATCCACAGTAAAAACGTCTGCTTGAAATAGGCAATGCAAGAAATGTTTACTTACATTTTACTTAATGTTCTACCATAGCAGTTTGGTTTTTGTTTTTGTTTTTTAGTTACAGGTAGAACCCACGGCGTTAAGCATATCTTCCATTCGCAAATTTCCCTTTTTTGACAACTAAATAAGTTTAGAAATGCTAACGAGCTTCTTTGCATCTACTTGCCTGCACCAAGCCAACAAGTCTGAAGAGGCCACGCTCCGCCAGTTGCTGGACGCAGCTGCTTCGGGGAATAAAGGCCCTGCAGGAAACCCCCGAGAGTCAGACCTCTCCCACGGAGTGGGAATCACTATCAATCCCTCATGGGAATAAAGGAACCAACTCCAAACCCCTATGCAGATAACAGCCCGACTTTATTTAAAGAAGATCACCCCTCCCCCCACAAATAAAATGTCCGAACGGGTCTTCCCGTCCGACCGCTGCGGCGTGCAGTTTCCATGGAGACCAGTGGGCACCTCCGTTGCTAAGCGACGTCTCCAAACATCAGCTGCCTTTCCATTGACCACGTGACGGGCGGGAAGTGTAAAACGGTCACCACAACGGTTTTAACCGCCTTAGAGCGAGGAGGGCTGTTCGCCTGAGAAAACATACAGCACTATTCAATAACTGTTATTCCAATGGTAGGGGTAATTTTATCCTAGGTTAGGACGGAAATTTAAATCTTTAGAGATGAGTTGCGATTTTTTTGGGCGGAGAAACTTTGAAAAGAATGAACTTTAATTTTGAAGAAGGGTCATTGGACTGAAAACGCGAACACCTGTTTCTCTCCCCACAGTTTATGCCCCACCAATTTATGTTTTTTTGTTTCAGATTCCCAGCACCTGCCGTTTTTTTCTGTTTTAATGACTTTAGTGATTGATTGGGACTGAGTCTGATGTTTAGGTAGGGAAGGCGTTTTGCAAATATTTCTAATCAACTACGTTCAAGTGATGCCATTGCACACCTCTGGAGCAGGTAGAACTTGAACGTGAGTCTCCTCGCTTAGAGATAAGAACATTACCAGGGAAGAAGTTTATTGGGTTAATGTAAAATTAGGACTCAAAACTCTTGCATTTGATTACGAACATTCAAAATGGCTTTGAGTTCCAGTGATAATAGTACCTGTGACATAGCCAGGACTGGAGAAGCTATAAAACTCCCCCCAAAAAACTGTCAATTTTTTAAGAAAACCAACACTATTAAATTGATAAGTATTCTCAGACAAAAACAGGGAAACTCAACTGATCTAACTGTATATACCGAAAAAGAAAATGAATGACTGTTTCAAGTCAAGTGATACTTCTCCAGGCACTTCGATCTTCTGCACGTCTCAGTTGGTCTGGCACGTTTGAATATAGTCAAGGGAGTTTCTGTAAGGAGTTGGTTACAGACCAATACATGGGAAAGTACAGAGGTGAAAGACTATTTGAAGAGGACAATAAAGCAACTTAAACATGAAAAGCACAGAATTATGACAAATTAAATAGTGAAAGAGATGTCAAGAGTTTAAAATGTAATCAAAATATCAAATCAAATATAGCAACAAAAGTGAGTGTCAAAAATAAAACATTTTTAGTTATATCAATTGGAAAATAAAGAGAAGGAAAAGTTGGAGACTCTGAGAGATTGGTATGTGACAAAACTGTTTAAAAAAAACACTTTTTTGCCTCAGCTTTTATCCAAAAGGTGCCAGACAATTTGTTTGATATGTAAAGAGAACGAAGTCAATACAAAACATAAAAACATAGAAAATAGGTGCAAAAGTAGGTCATTTATCCCTTTGAGCCTGCACTGCCATTCAGTATGATCATGGCTGGTCATGCAAAGTCAGTATCCCACTTTCTGTCCATTTCCCTTGATCGTTTTAGCCACAAGGGCCACATCCAGCTCCCTCTTGAATATATCTAACAAACTAGCCCCTACATTCTTCTGTGGTAGAGAATTCCACAGGTTCACAACTCTGAGTGAAGAAGTTCTTCCTCATCTCAGTCCTCTGAATGGCTTTTTATTAAATTGTGACCCTTAGTTCTGAACATCCCCAACATCGGGAATATTCTTCCTGTATCTAGCCTGTCCAGTCCCATCAGGATTTGATATGCTTCCATGAGATCCTCCCTTCATTCTTCTAAATTCCAGGCTTATGCTCGAAACGTCGAATTCTCTATTCCTGAGATGCTGCCTAACCTGCTGTGCTTTGACCAGCAACACATTTGCTCCAGTGAGTACAAGTCTAGTCGATCTGAACTTTCTTCATATTTCAGTCCTGCCATCCCAGGAGTCAGCCTGGTCACCTTTGTAGAATTCCCTCAATAGCAAGAATGTCTTTCCTCAGACTAAGAGACCAAAACTGCATATAATACTGTAGCCTTGGCCTTACTGCAACAAGACAACCCTATACTCCTTTACTCAAATCATCTTGCTATGAAGGCCAGCATGCTATTAGCTTTCCTCACTGCCTGCTGCACCTACGTGCAACCTTCAGTGACTGTTCTGCTATGACACCCACCTCATCTTTTCCTAAACTGCCACCATTCAGATAACAATCTGCCTTCTTATTTTTGCCACCAAAGTGGATAACCTCATATTTATCCACATTATATTACATTTGCCAAGTATTTGCCCACTCAGCCAGCCTGTCTAAGTCACAGAATACACAGCTGGCCAGCTTAGTGTCATCTGCAAATTTGGAAATATTGCATTCAACTCCTTTAACCAAATCGATAATGTATAGTGTTAACAGCTGAGGACCCAGCACTGAATCCTGCAGTACCCCACTCATCACTGCTTGCCATATTGAAAATAATCCATTTATTCCTATCCTATGCTTCCTGCTTGCCAACCAGTTCTCTATCCATGTCAATACACTGCCTCCGATTCCATGAATTTTGCTTATTAATATCTTTTATGGGACCTTGTCAAAAGCTTTTTGAAAATCCAGATACACAACATCCACTGATTCATCCTTGTTCATTCTACTAGTCACATTCTCAAAAAATTCCAGAACATTTGTCAGGCATGATTTCCTCTTAGTGAATCCACACTGACTTAAACCTATCCTGTCACTGCTTTCCAAATGCTCAGTAATTACATCATTAATAATTGACTCCAGCATTTTCCTCACCACTGATATCAGGCTAACTGGCCTATAATTCCCTGTTTTCTCTCTCACTTTTTTAAAATGTGGGGTTACATGAACTACTTTCCAGTGTATTGGAACCTTTCCAGAGGCTTTGGATGCTGGAAAATGATCACCAAGTTGTCCAGTATTTCAAGGATCACTTCCTTAAGTACTCTGGGATGCAAAGTATGAGGCCCTGTGGACTTACTGGGTTTTAATCCCATCTATTTCCCCAATACCATTTCCTGACTATTAAGGAATTCCATCAGTTCCTCCTTCATGCTTGACCCTCTGTCCCCTAGTATTTCCGGAAGGTTATTTGTGTCCTCCTTAGTGAAGATAGATCAAAAGTATTTGTTCAACTGAACTGCCATCTTTTTATTGTCCATTGTGAATTCACCTGATTCATACTGTAAGGGACCTATATTTGTCTTCAGTTTTTTTTCTCTTCACATATCTATAGAAACTTTTACAGTCAGTTTTATGTTTTCTGCAAGCTTACTCTTGTAAGCTATTTTCCCTTTCCAAATGAAACCTTTTGTTCTCCTCTGCTGAATTTTTAAGTTTCAAATTTCTCTCAATCCTCAAGTTCTTGCTTTTTCTGGCCAATGTATATGCCTCCTCTTTGACCTAGATTTCCCTTGTTTGGAAATGTTCCCTTGTTAGGAACATGGTTGAACCACCTTTCCTGTTTCACTCTTACACCTGACAGTGATGTACAATTGTTGAAGTTCATCCATGTGTTCTTTAAATGTCTGCTATTGCCTTTCCACCGTCACCCCCCTAAATATCCTTAGCCAGCTTATCCTTGCTAATGCAAGCCTCATACTATGAAAGTTAGCTTTCTTTAAGTTCA
The DNA here is from genome assembly GCF_020745735.1 of Hemiscyllium ocellatum. Classification (NCBI taxonomy): domain Eukaryota; kingdom Metazoa; phylum Chordata; class Chondrichthyes; order Orectolobiformes; family Hemiscylliidae; genus Hemiscyllium; species Hemiscyllium ocellatum. Next base: position 99,935,324 of record NC_083405.1, read on the forward strand.
GGATCCTTGTCTCAGATTTAACTGTGTCAATCTCCATCTTAATGAAGAATTCTATCACATTACGGTCACTTTTCCCCAAAGGATCTTGAACCACAAAGTTGCTCATTAATCTTCTCTCATTATACAATATCCAGTCTAGGTTGGCCTGCTCTCTAGTTGGTTCCTCAACATATTGGTTGAGGAAACCCATCCTCATACTTTCTAGGAAAGCCTCCTCCACCGCATTTGGTCAGTCCAATCAATATGCAGTTTGAAACCACCCATAATAGCTGCTGTACCCTTACTGTGCACAGCTCTAATTTCCTGTTTGATGTCAACCCCAACCTCACAACTATTGTTTGGTGGTCTGTACACAGCTTCTACTAATGATTTTTTTGGTTTGGTGTTCTGCAGCTCTACCCATACAGATTCCACATGGTCTAGGCTAATGTCTCTCCTTACTATTGTGTTAATCACTCCTTAACCAGCAATGCTACCACACCTCCCTTTCCTTTCCATCGATCTTTCCTGAAAATTCAATATCCCTGGATGTTGATTTCCCATCCTTAGTCACCCTGGACCCAGGTCTCCATGATCCCAATTACATCAATTAATCCCAATGATCCCAATTATCCATTAATTAGTGTGCAATTAATTCATTCACCTTATTACAAACACTCCTCAGATTGAGACACAGTGCCGACTTTTGATATTTATTGTCCTCTTAGAATTATGATGTAATCTGGCCCTTTTTGATTTTTGTCTTTGAGTTCTCTGCCTTCCATTTTCACTTTTCCCCTTATTACCTTTTGTTTTTGTCCCCACTTTTCTTCCCTCCGACTTCCTGCATTGATTCCCATACCCTCCCCGCCCCCCCAAGGACATTGGTTCCAGTCCTGCCCAGGCGCAGACCATTCAGTTTGTACTTGTCCCACTTCCCCCTTAACCAATTCCAATGCTCCATGAATTTGAATTCCACTATCCCTCAAGCTACTTCAAGGTATTCTTCTTATCTATCCTGCCATTCCTACTCTGATGAGCACAAGATCGCACTGATAGCAATCCTGAGATCACTACCTTTGAGGTCCTATTTTTCAGTTTAGCTCCTAACTCCCTAAATTCAACTTGTAGCCTCATCCTGTGTTTTACCTATATCATTAATGCCTATATGTACCACGACAGCTGGCTGTTCACCTTCCCTCTCCAGTGGTTCAGTGGTTAGCACTGCTGCTTCACAGGGCCAGCATTCTGGGTTTGATTCCAACCTTTACCGACTGTCTGGGTGGAGCTTGCACGTTCTCTCTGTGCCTACATGGGTTTCCTCTGGGTGCTCTAGTTTCCCCTCGCAGTCCTAAGATGTGTAGGCTATGTGAATTAGCCATGGGAAATGCAGGGATAAGTTAGGATGGTGTGTCTGGGTGGGATGCTGTTTGGAGGGTCAGTGTGGACTGGATTGGCCAAATATCTTGCTTCCACACTATAGGGATTTTATGCCTGTGGTTGCTAGAAATCTGAAACAGAAAAAGCTGGAGCAACTCAGCAGGTCGGACAGCATCTGTGGAGAAAAGAAGAGTCACTAAACCCAAAATGTTGTCCCTGCTTTCTCTCCACTATGCTGCCAGACTGCTGAGTTTCTCCAGAAATTTCTGTTTCACTCTACAGGTAGATTGTGGTTCTTCTATACATTCCAATATAGTTGCTAAACAGTTGTGCAAAGTTAAGGGAAACAAATTTCCAATACATAAGGTTGAGAACAGTAAAAGCCACAAATTTTGCAGAAGTTGAATAATAATGAATACTGAGAAACAATTCGGGGATTAGAGAAAAGCATAATTAAAATATTTATCAAGCAGGTAACAAAGCTGTTTTAGGAGACCAGAGATCAGTTTGACATTCATTAGGTAAGAGCCTAAAGATTCTTATGAAACACAGATTATGGAATGTCAAGATAGAAATAAAATCGTAAAAGATGGACTATATGAAGTTATGCAAGAACAATCTTACGAAGGTAAATTGCTGGTTTTCTTCTCGTCTGTGTGACTGAAGGAGATTGATGGGAATAAGGCAGTGGTTGTGTACACTTTAGTTAGGTATTTGTTAATGTTCTTCAAGAAAGTGGTACCAAAAACTTTTCAAAAAGATGCATCCTAGTACTTGGTTGAGTAATAAAACCAAGGGATGACATCAGAGGAATTGTGGTTAATTTCTTTAGTGAGACCACTTTTCTACAATATCTTCATAAAGTAGTTGGAGCTAGGGGTCAAGTACAATGTCAATTTTTGAATGTAGCTGTATTGCAGAATAAATAAGGGTTAACTACAAAGTTGAAAGACTAAGATCAAGAAAATATTGGATATTTAGCAGGCGAATGCCAGATTCAATGTGGAGAAAATGCAGAATGTTTCACATCAGAAACTCAATGCAGGATTACCTAAATCTAAAAACAATCATATGGAAAATGAAAAACCTGGAGTTCCTGACTGTTCATAAATCAAAGCTATTGCAACAATGGTTAGTAGCATTGTGTAAAGCAAGCCAGATGTTGGGAAGCATTAATAGCTCGATATTGAGCAAAAGTAGTAAGATAATCTTGCCATTCAAGATTCATTCTGTCATTCAAGTCATTGGTGCAATCATATTCAAAATGTGGTACTCATGGCTGCAATACAGAAATGCTATTTCAGCTGTTGAAGGAACACACCAAAGGACATTCTGAATGATTGGTATGTTGCTGGGATGACATTATTACAAGAAATTACACAAACTGGGTGTGTGAAAATTACAAAGAGAAACAATTAATCATGTTATGATCACAGATTATAGGATTTTTAAGAGGTTAAATTACATAAACTAAGACAAAACTCTTCAACTATAGGACAGTAAAAGCTGAAGACATAATCTGTAGTTAAGTAGTTTAAGGGTAGAATCAAATCTGTAGTAATATATGGAACAAGTGGCAAGTCTATGGAACAGGTTTTTTTGGGAGTTGGTGGAAGTAGATAGTATTGATTCACTCAAATACAAAGAAAGGTAGATTTCTTGTGGAAAACTAATTTGTAGAATCATACGGTACAGAAGACCTCTTTGGCCCATTGAATCTGTACCACCAAAAGAAAATTTGGGATACAGTGTGTAAAAAAGTCTGAGACATTAGATGTGCACATATAGCTCCCTGACAAAGAACAGATTAACTTGTTGGAACTACTCCCTTAACTTGCCTCAACTGCTACTTGTCTTGCCTCATGTTTGGTTGTGTTGTAGACTAAATGATCAAAACTGATCATTATGATTAGTCAACAACTTCATTATTGTTTAATTAGCATATGGAATCATAGAATCTTCACAGTGTGGAGAGAGGCTATTTGGCCCATTAAGTTCACACCCACCTGCTGAAGAGCATCCCACCCAGACCCAGACCCAGATCCCCCCCCACCCCACCCTATCCTTGTAACCCTGTAACCCTGTATTTCCCACGGCCAATCCACTAAGCCTATACATCCCTGGAAACTACAAGCAATTTAGCATGGCCAATCTACCTAAGCTGCATATCTTTGGACTGTGGCAGGAAAAAAAACATGCAGACACAGAGAGAACATACAAACTCCACACAGACAGTCGAGGCTGGACTCAAACCCAGATCCCAAGCTCTGTGAGGGTTAGTATTACTGCTAGCATAAAACAAGACAAACTAGAACTTGCTAGTAGTCTTTTACACCTAGTAATTTCTAAATTTCTGAAGATTTATGTTCAGATAAAGTATATGGAGCTTTCAACAATTATCCTGCCCTATCAAACATTCTATGTTGGATATCTTTTATAAATAATGAAATAATAAAACATATTCGTAGCATCATAGACTCCCTACAGTGTGGAAGCAGGCCATTCCACCCATCAAGTTCCACACTGACCCTTCAAAAAGCATCCCACCCAGAGCCCTCTCCCATGCTATTCCTATAATCTCGCATTTCTCATAGCCAATCCACTTAACCTGTACATCTTCAGACTGGGAGGAAACCAGAGAACCCAGAGGAAACCCATACAGACACAGAAAATTCGCAACTCCACACAGACAGTTGTCCAAGGGTAGAATTGAACCCACGTCCCTAACGTTGTGAGGCAATTGTGCTAATCTTTGATTTTTCTCCTGTGTTGTAAACAGCTATGTCCAGATAAATCATAAATTCATGGAGGGCTAAAAACATTTTCCTTCAGCTTCAAAATATTTGTCCAATTTAGCTATAGCAAGGGAATAGTTCGAATCTCACCATGACAGATAGTAGAATTTGAATTCACAAAAATATGGAATTAAGAGTCTAATGATTACCATAAATTCATTGTTGATTATCAGAAAAGACATCTGGCTCACTCATGTCCCTGAGGGAGGGAAACTTCCATCCTTACCTGATCTGGCCTACAGGAGAATGTGAAAACTGCAGATGCTGGAGATCAGAGCTGAAAATGTTTGAGGATCTGGCCTATGTGTGACTCCAGATCCACAGCAATGTGATTGTCTTTACTGCCCTTCTTAAAGAGTAGCACTACATTTGCCAACCTCCAGTCTCCCGGCACCTCACCTGTGACTATCGATGATACAAATATCTCAGCAAGAGGCCCAGCAATCACTTCTCTAGCTTCCCACAAAGTTCTCAGGTACACCTGCTTAGGTCCTGGGGATTTATCCACTCTTAACCGTTTCAAGACATCCAGCACTTCCTCCTCAGTAATCTGGACATTTTTCAAGATGTCACCATCTATTTCCCTATCGTCTATATCTTCCATATCCTTTCCACAGTAAATACTGATGCAAAATATTCATTTAGTATCACCCCCATTTTCTGTGGCTCCACACAAAGGCCACCTTGTTGATCTTTGAGGGGCCCTATTCTCTCCCTAGTTACCCTTTTGTCCTTAATATATTTGTAAAAACCCTTTGGATTCTCCTTAATTCTATTTGCCAAAGCTATCTCATTTTGCCCTCCTAATTTCCCTCTTAAGTATACTCCTACTTTCTTTATACTCTTCTAAGGATTCGCTCGATCTATCCTGTCGATACCTGACATATGCTTCCTTCTTTTTCTTAACCAAACCCTCAATTCCTTTAGTGATCCAGAATTCCCTATATCTACCAGCCTTCCCTTTCACCCTGACAGGAATATACTTTCTCTGGATTCTTGTTATCTCATTTCTGAAGGCTTCCCATTTTCCGACCGTCCCTTTACCTGCGAACATCTGCCTCCAATCAGCTTTCAAAAGTTCTTGCCTAATAACATCAAATTGGCCTTTCTCCAATTTAGAACTTCAACTTTTAGGTCTGGTCTATCCTTTTCCATCACTATTTTAAAACGAATAGAATTATGATCGCTGGCCCCAAAGTGCTCCCCCACTGACACCTCAGTCACCTGCCCTGCCTTATTTCCCAAGAGTAGGTCAAGTTTTGCACCTTCTCTAGTAGATACATCCACATACTGAATCAGAAAATTGTCTTGTACACACTTAAGAAATTCCTCTCCATCTAAACTTTTAACACTATGGCAGTCCCAGTTTATGTTTGGAAAGTTAAAATCCCCTACCATAAATACCCTATTATTCTTACAGATAACTGAGACCTCCTTACAAGTTTGTTTCTCAATTTCCCTCTGACTATTGGGGGGTCTATAATACAATCCCAATAAGGTGATCATCCCTTTCTTAGATTAGATTAGATTAGATTAGATTACTTACAGTGTGGAAACAGGCCCTTCGGGCCAACAAGTCCACACCGACCCGCCGAAGCGCAACCCACCCATACCCCTACATTTACCCCTTACCTAACACTACGGGCAATTTTGTATAGCCAATTCACCTGACCCGCACATCTTTGGACTTTGGGAGGAAACCGGAGCACCCGGAGGAAACCCACGCAGACACGGGGAGAACGTGCAAACTCCACACAGTCAGTCGCCTGAGTCGGGAATTGAACCCGGGTCTCAGGCGCTGTGAGACAGCAGTGCCAGCCACTGTGCCACCGTGCCGCCCACTGTGCCACCATGTCGCCAACATTCTTATTTCTCAGTTCCACCCAAATAACTTCCCTGGACATATTTCCGGGAATATCTTCCCTCAGCACAGCTGTAATACTATCCCTTATCAAAAATGCTACTCCCCCTCCTCTCTTGCCTCCCTTTCTATCCTTCCTGTTGCATTTGTATCCTGGAACATTAAGCTGCCAGTCCTGCTTATCCCTGAGCCATGTTTCTGTAATTGCTATGATATCCCAGTTCCATGTTCCTCACCATGCCCTGAGTTCATCTGCCCTTCCGTGTTAGGCACCTTGCATTGAAATAAATGTAGTTTAATTTATTAGTCCTGCCTGGCCTGACTGTTTGACTCAATTCTGTTGTCAACTGTATCCGTCTCAGATCAATCTCATTCCTCACTATGTCCCTGGGTCCCACCTTCCCCCGACCCCCCCACCTTACTAGTTTAAATCCTCCCAAGCAGTTCTAGCAAATTTCCCTGCCAGTATATTAGTCCCCTTCCAATTTAGGTGCAATCTGTTCTTCTTATACAGGTCACTTCTACCCCAAAAGAGATTCCAATGATCCAAAAATGTGAATCCTTTTCCCATACACCAGCTCCTCAACCATGCATTCATCTGCTCTATCCTTCTATTCCTGCCCTCACTAGCTCGTAGCACTGGAAGTAATCCAGGTATTACTACTCTTGAGGACCTCCTTTTTAAATTACTGCCTAACTCTCTGTAATCTCCCTTCAGAATCTCAACCTTTTCCCTTCCTATTCTTTTAAACACAGTGAAATAATCCTAACTGATTCATCCACATCATTTGTAAGTTCTGCCAATACAGTAATCAGTCTGCTGCACTGCTTCTATAGCAAGAACACCCTCAGATAAGGAGACAAAAACTGCACACTATATTCCAGGTGTGGGCTCACTAAGGCTCTGTATAATTACAGCAAGACATCCCTATTCTTGTACTTGTATCCTCTTGCTATAAATGCCAACAAACAATTTGCCTTCTTCATTGACCGCTGCACCTGAATGCTTCCTTCAAACGATTGGTGTATGAGGATACCCAGATTTCATTGCACATTCCACTCTCTCAACTTATAGCCATTCAGATAGTAATCCGCCTTCCTGATTCTGCTTCCAAAGTGTAATTGCAGTTGTGCTCCACAGTTAGCCATAATTCAAATGGAGTTATTCAAGGGCAATTACAACTTTGATATCTATGCACTCATGTGAAAAACTGTAAAGGTGACCACTAAAAGATTATTAATTACCTTATCTGTTTCCAAAGAACAAAGAAAATTACAGCACAGGAACAAGCCATTTGGCCCTCCAAGACTGCTCCGATTCAGATCCTCTGTCTAAACCTGTCAACTATTTTCTAAGGATATCGTGTAAGTGTCTAGATACAGTTTAAATGATACTATCGTGCCCGCCTCTACCACCTCCGCTGGCAATACGTTCCAGGCACCCACGCCTATTTCCCTTAAACTTTACCCCTCTCACCTTGAACTCGTGACTCCTCGTAATTGAGTCCCCCCACTCTGGGAAATAGCTTCTTGCTATCCACCCTGTCTATACCTCTCATGATTTTGAAGACCTCAATCAGGTCCCCCTCAACCTCCATCTTTCTAATGAAAATAATCCTAATCTACTCAAATTTATAGCTAGCACCCTTCATACCCGGCAACATCCTGGTGAACCTCCTCTGCACCTTTTCCAAAGCATCCACATCCTTTTGGTAATGTGGCAACCAGAACAGTATGCAATGTTCTAAATTTGGCCGAACCAAAGTCCTATAAAACTGTAACATGACTTTCCGACTCTTGTACTGAAAATGTGTTGCTGAAAAAGCGCAGCAGGTGAGGCAGCATCCGAGGAGCAAGAGAATCGATGTTTCGGGCATGAGCCCGTCTTCACGAATGAGGAGAGTGTGCCAAGCAGGCTAAGATAAAAGGTAGGGAGGAGGGACTTGGGGGAGGGGCGTTGGAAATGCGATAGGTTAAGGTGAGGGTGATAGGCCGGAGTGGGGGTGGGGGCGGAGAGGTCGGGAAGAAGATTGCAGGTTAGGAAGGTGGTGCTGAGTTCGAGGGTTGAGACTGAGACAAGGTGGGGGAAGGGGAAATGAGGAAACTGGAGAAACCCCATCCAACACTGCCCCCCAAACTGCCCCACATCAAATCCTGGCCACTCCCACCCCTATCTAACACCCCCCCCGCCTCAACCCCGCCTTCTCCCCCAACCACATCCAACACTGCCCAGCTCACCCCCAACCCCATCCAACACTGCCCCCAATCCTGCCTGTGTTCCAATGCCTCCCCCCATCCCCGCCCAGCACCACCCCCTAACCTCCCGACCCCATTCAACATCACCCCTCATTCTACCTCCATCCACTGTCCGACCCGTGTCTGTGCCCCCGACTCCAGTCCAACCCGGCCATCTTCCCCCCGTCCCCACTAGTGCTCCCCGTGCGCCCCCTCTTCCCCCATTCACCCCCCATCAAAATGCATCACCTCACATTTGCCACATTGAATTCCATCTGCCATTTCTCTGTCCAAATCTCCAATCCATCTACATTCTGCTGTATTTTCTGATAGTCCCCTTCACTATCTGCTAGTCCACCAATCTTAATGTTATCTGTAAACTTGGTAATCAGACCACCTATAATTTCCTTAAGATCATTTATAGAACATAGAACTATACAGAGCAGAACAGGCCCTTTGGCCCTTGAAGTTGCGCCGATCTGTGAACTAATCTAAGCCCATCCCCCGACACTATCCCATCGTCATCCATATGCTTATCCAAGGACTGTTTAAATGCCACTAATATGGCTGAGTTAATTACATTGGCAGGAAGGGCATTCCACACCTTTACCATTCTCTGAGTAAAGAACCTGCTTCTGATAGTCTTAAATCTATCACCCCTCAATTTGCAGTTATGCCTCCTCGTGCAAGTCGATGTAATCATCTCAGGAAATAGACTTACACTGTCCACCCTACCTATTCCTCTGATTATCTTGTATGTCTCTATTAAATCACCTCTTAGCCTTCTTCTCTTAAATGAGAACAGAGCCAAGTCCCTCAGCCTTTCCTCATAAGATCTTCCCTCCAGACCAGCAACATCCTGATAAATCTCTGTATCTTTTCCAATGCTTCCACAACCTTCCTATAATATGACGACCAAAACTGTATGCAATATTCTAAGTGAGGCCCCCTACAGTTGCAGCATGACATCACGGCTCCGGAACTCAATCCCTCTACCAATAAAACCTAACACACCGTATGCCTTCTTAACAGCACTATCAACCTAGGTGGCAATTTTCAGTGATCTATATACATGGACACCAAGATCTCTCTGCACATCCACACTACCAAGAATCTTTCCACTGACCCAGTATTCTGCCTTCCTGCTATTCTTCCGAAAGTGAATCACCTCACATTTATCTGCATTGAACTCCTTTTGCCACCTCTCAGCCCAGTTCTGCAGTTTTCCAAGTCCCCCTGTAACTTACAACATTCTTCCATGCTGTCTACCACTCTACCGACTTTAGCGTCATCTGCAAACTTACTAAACATCCACCTATATCTGCGTCCAAGTCATTTATAAAAATGACAAACACCAGTGGTCCCAAAACAGGTCCTTATGGCACACCACTAGTAACCAGACTCCACACTGAATATTTTCCATCAACACCACTTGTTGCCTTCTTACAGAAAGCCAGTTTGTAATCCAAACTGCTAAATCACCCTAAATCCCATCCTCCACATTTTCTCCAATAGCCTATCATGTGGAACATTATCAAAGGTTTTACTGAAGTCCATGTACACCATGTCAACTGCCCTAACATCATCCACATGCTTGGTTACCTCCTCAAAAAACTCAATGATGTTTGTGAGACACAACCTGCCCTTGACGAAACCATGTTGACTATCTCCAGTCAAACTGTTGCTTGCTAGATGATTTATAGTGCTATCTCTTACCATCCTTTCCAAAACATTTCCTACAACAGACATACAGCTCACTGGTCTATAATTACCTGGGTCATCTCTACTGGCCTTTTTGAACAAAGACACAACATCTGCAATCCTCCAGACCTTTGGTACTAAACCTGTAGACAATGACGACTCAAAGATCAAGGCCAAAGGCTCCGTCATCTCCTCCTTAACTTCCCAGAGATTCCTCAGATAAATCCCATCCTGCCCAAGGGACTTATCTATTTTCGCACATTCATAACACCTCCCCTTACTAACCTCAATCCTTTCAAGTCTAATAGCCCATATCTCAATTTTCTCTACAATTTGTTTGAATGAAAACAGATGAGAAATATTCGTTCAGCACTTCTCCATTCTCCACAGGATCCCCACACAACTTCCCACTTCTGTCTTTCACAGGCCTTATTCCTACCCTAGTCATCCTTTTTTTCCTCACATACCTATAGAAAGCTTAGGGTTCTCCTTTATTCCATATGCTATTGACTGCTCATGTCCCCTCTTTGTTCTTCTGAACTCTCTCTTTAAATCCTTTTGAGCTAATCTGTAACTCTCCATCACCTCATCTGAACATTCTCATCTCAACGTCACATAAGCCTCCCTCTTTCGCTTAACAAGAGGTATAATTTCTTTAGGAAGCCACAGTTTCCTTATCTTATTGCTTCCTCCCTGCCTGACAGGGATATATCTCTCAAGGACTCTCAATTTCTGTTCTTTAAACCAGCTCCACATTTCGATTGCCCCATCCCATGCATTTTGCTACCCCATTCTATGCCTCCTAACTCTTGCCCAATCGCATTATAATTGCCTTCCCCCATTAATAATTCTTGCCTTGCGGCATGTACCTATCCCTTTCCATCACAAAACTAAACATAACCGAATTATGGTCACTCTCTCCAAAGTGCTCACCTGCCACTAAATCAAACTCCTGGCCTGGTTCATTACCAAGTACCAGAGCCATTGTGGCGTCCACTCTTGTCAGCTCCTGACACACGTACTGTGTCAGGAAACCCTCCTGCATACTTTGGACAAAAACTGCTCCATCCGACATCCGAGAGTTGTAGCATTTCCAGTCAATGTTGTGGAAGTTAAAGTCCTCCACATCCCTGGAAATTTGTGGAAGCCTATTAAAAACTCCTAGCAGTGTGACCTCTCCTCTCCTGTTTCTAACCTCAGCCCATACCACCTCAGTAGACGAGTCCTCGTCAAAAATTCTTTCAGCCACCGTTATATATTCTTGATTAACAAAGCCACACCTCCCCCTCTTTTACTGACTTCCCTGATCTTAATGAAAGATCTAAAACCTGGAACCTGCAACATCCATTCCTGACCCTGCTCCATCCATGTTTCTGAAATGGCCACAACATCGAAGTCCCAGGTACCTATCCATGCTGCAAGCTCACCTACCTTATTCTGGATACTCCTGGTGTTGAAGTAGACACACTTTAAACCAGCTTGCTGTCTCCCAGCGCACTCCTGTGACCATGAAATCCTGTCCATGTCCTCCCTACTCTCACCCTCCTGTGTACTGGAATGACACCACAGATTCCTATCCCCCTGTTGAGCTAGTTTAAACCCACCCGGTAGCACTAGCAAATTGACTAACACTCTCCTCCTTTCCCCTCTTCCCTTCCATGCAACAGGGACAGACTCTGTGCTAGAGACCCGCACCCCCATAAATGCCCCCAGTAAGTTGTCCCCTCCCCAACAGTAAACAAAACAGTATACTTGTTTTTCAGAGGAATGACCACAGGGGATCCTTGCACTGATTGTTTGTTCCCCCTTCTAACAGTTATCCAGCTTTCTTCATGCCTAGGAGTAACTACTTCTCTGAAACTCTTATCTATCACAGAGTCTGCCTCCCGAATGATCCGAAGTTCATCCAGCTCCCACTCCAGTTCCGTAAAGCAGTATTGAAGGAGCAAGAGTTGGGTGCACTTCCTGCAGATGTACGTGGATGGGATACTAATGGCATCGCTCACCTCAAACATCATGCAGGAGGTACATTTCTCTCCCTGTACTGCCATCATTACTACTCCCTTAGAAAACACTCACTTACATAGCTGAGAGGGAAAAGTCCCTCCATTCCCAGAAACTGCTGTTCTCTGAGATAAGCTTTTAAAGATTTAAATTAGTGATTTCCCAACAGGCCCCTGGTCTAAGTTCCTGCTCTTACTGCTGTTGAAAACAGAAACGAAGGGCTCCGATGCTTGAGGTAAGCTTTTAAAGATTTAAGTTATGTATACCACAAACAACAGTGATTCCAGCAAGGATCCCTGTGGAAAACCACTGGTCACAGTTCTCCATTTTGAGAAACTCCCCTCCACTACTGCTCTCTGTCTCCTGCTGTCCAGCCAGTTCTCTATTCATCTAGCTAGTACACCATGGACACCATGTGACTTCACTTTCTCCATCAGCCTATCATGGGCAATCTTATCAAACATGTTACTGAAGTCCATGTATCTACAGCCCTTCCCTCATCAAAGAATTCTATTAAGTTGGTAAGACCTGACCTTCCCTGCAAAAAACCATGGTGCCTATCACTGATAAGCCCATTTTCTTCCAAAAGTAAATAGATCCTATCCCTCAGTATCTTATCCAGCAGCTTTCCTACCACTGACGTCAGGCTCACTGATCAATAACTACCTGGATTATCCCTGCTACCCTCCTTAAACAAGGGGTAAACATTAACAATTCTCCAGTCCTCCAGGATCTCACCTGTGTTCAAAGATGCTGCAAATATATCTGTTAAGGCTCCAGGAATTTCCTCTCTTGCTTCCCTCAGTAACCTGGGAACGATCCCATCCAGACCTGGGAACTTGTCCACCTTAATGCCTTTTTGAATACCCAGAACTTCCTCCCTCCTTATGCTGACATGATCTAGAGTAATCAAACATCTATCCCTAACCTTAACATCCATCATGTCCCTCTCCTCGGTGAATACCGATGCAAAGTAACTCATTAAGAATCTCATCCATTTTCTCTGACTCCACGCATAGCTTACCTCCTTTGTCCTTGAGTGAGCCAACCCTTTCTCCAGTTACCCTCTTGCTCCTAATATATGAATAAAAGGCTTTACTTAACCCTATTTGCTAAAGATATTTCATGATCCCTTTTAGCCCTCTTAATTCCTCCTTTCAGATTGGTCCAACTTTTCTGACATTCTTGCAAAGCTTCATCTGTTTTCCAAGACCTAAAGCATTCTTCCTTTTTCCTCTTAGCTAGTCTCACGATTTCACTGTCATCCATGGTTCCCTAATCTTGACATTTCAATCCCAAATTTTCACAGGGGCATGTCTGTCCTGCACTCCTACCAACCTCCTTTTAAAAGCCTCCCACATATCAAATGTGGATTTATCTTCAAACAGCTGCTCCCAATCCACATTCCCCAGCTCCTGCTGAATTTTTCTATTATTGGCCTTCCTCCAATTTAGAGCTGAAAAATGTGTTGCTGGAAAAGTGCAGCAGATCAGGGAGCATCCAAGGAGCAGGAGAATCGACGTTTCGGGCATAAGCCCTTCTTCAGACATTCCTGAAGAAAGGCTTATGCCCGAAACGTCGGTTCTCCTGCTCCTTGGATGCTGCCTGACCTGCTGCGCTTTTCCAGCAACACATTTTTCAGCTCTGATCTCCAGCATCTGCTGACCTCACTTCCCCCAATTTAGCAACCTTCCTTTAGGTCCCCTCTCGTCTTTGTCCATGAATATTCTAAAACTTACGGAATTGTGATCACTATTCCCAACATAATCCCCTACTGAAACTTCAACCACCTGGCTGGGCTCATTCCTCAACACCAGGTCCAGTATGGCCCCTTCCCGAGTTGGACTATTTACATACTGCTCTATAAAACCCTCCTGGATGCTCCTTACAAATTCTGTTCCATCTAGACCTCTAACATGAAGTGAATCCCAGTCAATGTTGGGAAAATTAAAATCTCCTATCTCCTGTTGCTCCTACATCTTTCCATAATCTGTTTACATATTTCTACTTCTACCTCACTCTCACCATTGGGATGCCTGTCGTACAGCCCCAACATTGTTACCGCACTCTTTGTATTTCTGAGCTCTGCCCATATTGCCTCATTACTAGAGTCCTCTATAGTGCCCTCCTTCAGCACAGCTGTGATATCCCCTCTGACCAGTAATGCAACTCATCCATCCCTTTTACCTCCCTCTCTATCCCACCTGAAGCATCTCTATCCTGGGATATATAGTTGCCAATTATTCCCTTCCCTGAAACAAGTCTCAGTAATAGCAATAACATCATACTCCCAGGTACTAATCCAAGCCCGAAATTCATCTGCCTTAGCTACTATACTTCTCAAATTAAAACAAATGTACCTTAGATCACCTGTCCCTTTGCATTCATCATCTGCTCCCTGCCTACTCTTCCCCTTAGTCACGCTGACTTCATTATCTAGTTCTTTACAGGCTTTTATTACTACCTCCTTACTGTCCACTAACCTCCTCATTTGATTCCCATCTGCTTGCCACATCAGTTTAAACCCTCCCCAACAGCGTTAACAAAAGCACCCCAAGGACATTGGTTCCTCCCTTGCCCAGGTGTGGACCATCCAACTATTAGTGCCACCTCCACTATTGCCATAGAATGAACTGCACCAACCTGTCAAGGCTTCATTAGCAGTAAGGATTTGGCCTCCTGTACCTAGAAATACAAGGTATATAGGTGTATGAAAATACCATCAACAATTCACACAGCATCTTAACTTTGGCATATATCCTGTTGAGAAACTGGTTCAGATTTAATATTTATTTGAGGAATTGAGTTTGAATGTTTACAAAGATGCCTTTTTTTGTAAAAGGTTAATGTAAAACATTGAAATTTATTTTACTATGGCTTATTGGAAATCATGTGACTTATAATAATCGTTGGCCTTGGTTGCTTGAACTAATTTCAGGAAAAATACTTGATCACTTTATGATTGGGTTTTAGGGCTACCTGTTTGAACAATGTTTGCAGGCTTAGAGTTACTGTTTTGGAGGTAGGGGGAAACTTACAAGAACAAGCTGCTAAGCTTGAGTTTACTGTTTCTGAATCAATGGTGGATTCAGTTTGAAATGTTCTTCAGAAAAACAGTGACTGAAATAACATCTCAATATTGTATTTCATGAGCAAGTTGTGTCTACCAAGACCCTGGAGATAATCGTGTGTGATTAGTGAATTGGCCATACAGCTAACACCATCAGATCAACAGATTTTGGAAGATTCTATGTCTTATCCCATTTTCCTTCAAGAATAACCACACTTGACAGGAAAGTGGTTTTCTTTTTTAATGTAAATCACTGCAGAGAGATATCTGTTTGTTTTCCTTTCACCTGAGTGTATGCTTTCTTTTTTGGTGTGGGGTTTAGATTATTTATATGAGAAGCATTACTATTTTCACTTGACAAAATTCTGCACCTTCATTATACATGAGTTGTTCTGCAATAAATTGACAATTTTGTTTTTACTAAAGAAACCTGTTTGATGTTTTCTCACTCTAATATAGGGAAAGAATATAATTTGCCATGTTGGAACTTGAGAAAATATTCTTGAATTTATTTTGTAACACATAGAGCAATTGGATTAGAAAAAAACAATCCACTCCTCCCAACTCAGTTGCAAAATATTTAATTTCTTAATTGTCACTGGGTCAATATCCTGGAATTATTTGGTAGCCATGATGTAGAGATGCCAGTGTTGGACTGGGGTGGACAAAGTCAAAAATCACATGAAAACAGATTATTATCCAACAGGTTTATTTAAAATGACAAGCTTTCAGAGTGCTACTCCTTTGTCAGGTGAAGTGCCTTGTGACTTTTAACCTGGAATTATTTGCTGAACAAATTGGCAAATTCGTAACACTGTGTTTCAGGAAGAATGATAAATTATATGTCTTATGATCCTGCTCCACAGCTACCTGATGAAAGACCAGTGCCTCCAAATAAACCTGTTGGACTATTACCTGATGTGTGAGTTTTAACTTACAAGAAGAAAGCCCACCACCACATTCTCAGCAAAGCATTAAAGAATGAGCATCAGAATTAATTCATTCATCAGAATTGAAAATAACATACAGGATTTTTAAATTCATTCTTGAGATGTGGGCATTGTGTCAGGGCCACAAGTCACTACCCATCCTTATTGCCTTTGAAATGGTGGTGGTGAGCTGTCCTCTTGAATCTGTAAACTAGGACTCCAATTCATCATCACCCATTTAATATTAACACCAAAGATGAGTTTTGCTGCCTTTACCTAATCTTCATTGTCTTCTTCCTAAAGCTTCATGCTTTAAATCCTAAGCTTCCTGTCACATAATATATCATACTATTTTCAGCTTATTATTGCTGCGCATTTGGAATTTGATCCTTCACTCAAGTTCTTAATGTAAAGGAAAAGGAAGATTAAATAACTTAAGTTTAAGATAAAACATTAAGATAAATCGGGGTTCTCTGCACACTACAAGATGATAAAATAATTTATGTATGGTGATTTCCTGATACCAACCAAGCTATCTCAGTAGTTAACCAAGCAAAGAAGAGGAATGAGAAAACTCAGAAGAAGCCTCTAATCTAGATCATTCTTTTATCCCATAGTAATCACTGGCTCAACCACTATATTAGCAAATTACAGCAGTAGGTTTCCACAATCAGGAAATAGTGCTTATTACTGGGGAACAATGATGGTGGGGGAAACTGAACTAAAGTTGTGGTTAATAAGCAGCAAAGCATCTTGTATTTTTATGCAGTACACTAATAACTCAGCTGCTGTTAACCACATTGACCCTTATTTCCCCAAATTAATCTTGTAGACTTGCTTAAAATAATAGCTCTTGAAATGTCAATGCAGTGGAAATATATTGTGAAATCTGTAAAATTTCATCTTAGTTCCAGAATGATGTTTTCACATTCTTTACAGTTAAGTCACATAATCCTTTACAACGTGTACTGTTAAAGACATGAGTGAGCCCACTATGAACAGGAAATTTTAACATCTCAGCTTTCTCCAAGTTAACATTTCCCTATTTGCCAGAAATGTCAAAATAATTGGAGAGTGAAACAACACAATTACTTGTGAAATACTTGCCATATTTCATTATTTTCCTTCCAAAAATCTAAATAAAATACTGTATGGTGGTCCATACTTATTGCCAACAACACCTTGTACTACATGATATAAGCATCGTCCATTTTACATGACAATTATATTCAATATTCGAAACACCTCATTTGATTTCTCAATCTTATTGGACCTTGAATGGAGCTACCATCAAGTCCAGGTTTTTGGTAAGACATAGTTAAGGGCATGTATTGACATGTGTAATTGTGATAGTGTTACCACCACAAATATGTGATTAAGGGAGGGGCAGGACTAGCAACTGAATATTCCAGGGTATCGGATTTTCAGGCAAAAGTATCAAATAGAAGGTGGTGTTGTGTCAGCTACTGTATTGAGAAGGGGTGATATCCTGGAAGGATCTTCAAGTGAGGCTTTATGGGTAGTGCTTATGAATAAAAAGAGGCAGTCACATTGTGGAGTATGTATTATAGGCACCAAACAGCAAGCAATGGAGAAGAAGATATGTAGACAATTCACTGTGGTGTATCATAAAAATAGGGTAATTATATGTTGGGAATTTCAACTTCCCCAACATTAATTGGGATAGTTGTAGCATAAAGTAATTAGAGAGAGTGGATTACTTGAAATGTATTCAGGAGAGATTTTTATGTCATTGTGTAGAGGTCAACAAGGTATGGTGCAATGCTGGACATAATTCTGGGGAATGAAGTAGGTGGTCATGGTGCCTAAGTGGTTAGCACAGCACCAAGGACCCAGATCAATTCCATCCTTGAGTTACTATCAATGTGTACATACTCCCTCAGTCTGCATAGGTTTCCTCTGAGTGCTCTGGTTTCTTCCCACAGTCCAAAGAAGTGCAGGTTAGGTGGATTGGCTATGCTAAAGTGCCCATAGTGTCCAGGGATGTGCAGGATAGGTGGATTAGCCATGGGAAATGCAGGATTACAAGGTGGCGATGGATCAGGATGGGCTGTCCTTTGGAGGAGTGGTATGGAATCGATGGATGAAGTGGTCTGTTTCCATGCTGTACGGATTCTACGAGATGTCAGTGGGGATGCATTTTAGTGTTACGACCACAATACAGTACAATTCAAGTTTGTTGTGGAAAGGAAAAAGATGATCTGTGAAAAAAATTTTGGAGGGAAGGAAGGCAGATTTTATTAGCATGGCACAATCTGGCCAAAGTAGATGGGAACAGCTGCTAATGGGAAAAGCTACTGCAGAACAGTGGAGTCCATTACAAAGGAAATGGGGAGAGTACAGGCCCATCGTGTTATCTTTAGGGTGAAATGTAAGAGTATCCAGTCCAGAAAAACCTGAAATGTAGGAATATTCAGGTCTAGAAAAGAAGCAAAAGGCAGGCTTTTAAGAAATGCAAAGGGAGCAAATCAACAGAGGCCCCAGTGGATTATAAAAAGTGCAACAGAAACAAATTGGAAGAGCAAAGAGGGGGCAAAGAAAGAACACTGGCAAGTAAATCAGGGAGATTCCCAATTCATTCGGAAAGTATATTAAGGGTAAGAGGAAAACGACAGAAAGAGCACACCAACTAGGGACCAGTGGAGGGAGTAATCTGTCCATGGAGCCGAAGAATATTGGTAGGGTATATCACTCAAGGGAAGAAGAACATAGGTACAGAACTCGAGAAGCTGGACTGTGACTTTCTTAAGCAGATTGATATAGGAAGTGAAAAGGTGTTGGAGCTATTGATAGGCTGAATTAAGAAAAAAATCATGTTTTTTTAAATTCAGTCATGGTATATGGACGTCATTGGCTAGAGTCCTTGAGAAGGTGGTGATCGGCTGCCTTCTTCAACTGCTGCAATCCATGTGCTGCACGTCGAACAACAATGTCACAAGGGAAGAAATTCCAGGTTTTTGACCCAGCAGCAACGAAGAAATGGTGACATATTTCCCAATCAGGAAGCTGAGTGGCTTGGAGGGGAATTTTCAGGCAGTGTGTTCCCCTGAATCTGCTGCCCTTGTCCTTCTAGATTGAAAAGAGGTAGGTTTGGAAGGTGCTGCCAAAAGAGCTTTGGTATTTCTGCAGTGCATCTTGTAGATAGTGCATGCTGTGGCTGCTAAGTGACAGTAGTGTAGTAATTGAATATTCATGGATTTGGTTCAGGCTGCTTTGTCCTGGATGGTGTCAGCCTTCTTGAGTATTGTTCAAGCTGAACTCATCCAGGCAAGTGGGGAGCATTCCATCACAGTTCTGCCTTATACCCTGTAGATGGTGGAGGATTTGGGGAGTCAGGAGTTGAGTTACTTGTGGCACTATTCCTATCATCTGACCTGCTCTTGTAGTCATTGTATTTATATTGCAAGTCCAATTGAGTTTCTAGTCAAAGGAAATCCCCAGGAAGTTGATAGTGGGAGATTCAGTGATGTTAATGTGATTGAATGTCAAGGGGCAGTGATTAGAGTGTTTCTTATTGGACATGGTCATAGTCTGGCATTTGTGTGGCACAAATGTCACTTGATATTTTTCAGGATATTGTTCAGGTTTTGATGCTTTTGAACATGGACTGCTTCAGTATCGGAGTCATCGCAAATGGTGCTGAATATCATGCAATCATCAATTACCATCTGCAATTCTGACCTTATGATGGAGGGAAGATGAAGCAGGTAAGGATGTTTGGGCCTAGGACAATACCGAGGAACTCCAGCAGGGATGTCCTCGAGCTGGGATGACTGATCTCCATCAACAACAACCATCTTCCTCTTTGCCAGATATGACATTAAAACCACCAGATAGTTTGCTGCATATTCCCCACTTATCTGGATGGAAGCAGTTCCAACACACTCAAGAAGCTTGCCAACATCCAGGACAAAGTAGCCTGCTTGATTGGCACCACATCCCTAAACATTCACTTTCTCTATTAACTTCCTCAGAGCAGCAGTGCAGCAGTGTGTACCATCTACAAGATGCACTCCAGAAATCCACCAAAGAACCTTCGACAACACCTTCCAAACCCACAACCACTTCCATCTAGAAGGACAAGGGCAGCAGGTGCATGAGAGCACCACCACTTACAAGTTCAACTCCAAGTCACTCACCATCCTGACTTGGAAATATTTCATTGTTTCGTCACTGTCACCAGTTCAACATGCTGGAATTCCCTCACAAAGGGCATTGCGGGTCAATCTACACCTCCTGAAAAGCAGCTAGGGGTGGGCAATAAATGCTGGCCAACCAGCAATGTCCACATCCCACAAGTGAATATTAAAAAAATGGACATCTAAAAGACCATAAGAAATAGAAACAGGAGTAGGACATTCACTCATAGAGTCATGGTGTCAGAGAGTCATATAGACAAAGAAACAGAACCTTGGGACCAACCAGTCCATGCCAAACATAATGTCAAACTAAATGAGTCCCACTTGTCTACCCCGACCCATATTTGTCCAAACCTTTCCTGTTCATGTATTTATCCAAATGTCTTTTAAATGTTGTAATTGTACCCACATCCACCACTTCCTCATTCCACCTGCAAACCACCCTGTATAAAAGACTTGTCCCTTTTTCAAAACTTTATCTCCTCACCTTAAAAATGTGCCCCCTTGCCTTGAAATCCCCCATTTTAGGGAAAAGAGAACTATTCCTGATCAATACCCCTTATTAGTTTATAAACTTCGATAAGTTCTCCTCTTGACCTCCTAAGCTACAGTCAAAAAAGCCCCAGCATACTCAGCCTTTCTTTATAACTCAAATCTTCCATTTCTAGCAACATCCTGGTAAATCTCTTCTGAACCCTCTCCAGCTTAATAACATCCTTCCTATAACTGGGTGACCAGAACTAGACATAGTACTCTAGAAGAGGCCTCACCAATGTCCTGTACCACCTAAACATGACTTCCCAACTCCTATACTCAAAGCACTGAGCAATGAAGGCAAGCTGCATTTTTAACCACTCTGTCTGCATGTGACACAAACTTCAAAGAATTATGTACCTGAACCACTAGGTCCCTCTGTCCCACAAACCTGCTCCGCCATTCAATAGAATCATAATTGATCCAACATTCCTTAAGTCTACTCTCTTGTCTTTTCCCCATAGCCCTTGATTTCTCCTACTGATCAAGAATCTATCTATCTCAGTCTTAAATATACACAAAGAATCGAGCCCCACAGCTCCCTATGGCAAGGATTATCAAAGACTCACAACCCTCTGAGAGAAGAAATTTCTCTCTATCTCAGTCTTGAATTGATGACTCTTTATTTTAGACTATACCCTCTCGTCCTAGGCTCTCCCATGAGTCATAATATCCTCTCAGCATTTATCTTGTCAAGCCCCTTAACAATTCCACGTGTTTCATTCTTCTAAAGTCCATTCTTTACATTCTAAACTCATCCATGTACACCTTTTCTGAACTGCCTCCAAACAAACAATGTCTTTACTTAAATAAGGGAACCAAAACTCCTCATAGTACTACAGGTGTGGTCTCTCTAGCACTTTGTACAGGTGCAGTAAATAAGACTTCCTTACTGTTACAAGGGCCAACATTCCATTAGTCTTCCTTATTGCCTCCTGCACCTGTTTGCTAGCTTCTTGTGTTTTTTGCACAAGTATCCTCAAGTCTTTCTATATGCAGCTTCCAGCAGCTTTTTTCATTTAAATTATATTCTGTTCTTTTTTTCTCCCTTCCAAAATGAATAACTTCACATTTTCCCACATTGTACCTCATTTGACAACTTTTTGTCCACTTACTTAACCTTTCAATATCTCATTGTAAACTATTTGTTTTCCTCTTACAACTTGCCTTTCCATCTGCTTTTATGTTGTCCAGAAATTTAGTTACAGTACAATCACTTCCTTCCTCCAGGTCATTAATATTTATTGGAAACAGTTGTGATACCAGCACGATCCATTTGGAACTTCACTAGTTCCAGATTGCCAACCTGAAAGACAACCCCTTATCCCTATTCACTGCTTCTTGACCACTAGCCAATTGTCTATCCATGCCAATATACTATCTCCAACACCACAGGCTCTTAACTTATTCCTTAATCTTTTGTGAGGTACCTTCTGGAAGTCCAAATGCAAAACATCTACTAGTTCCTCTCTATCCACTCAGGTAAGACTTCCACTTGCTGAGGTATTTGTATCATTGATAGTCAGAGGTGAGATGCCAAAAGACGAGGGATTGGCTAATGTGGTGCCTCCATTTAAGAAAGGTGGTAAGGAAAAGCAAGAGAACTATAGACGAGTAAGCCTGATAACAGTGGTGGCAAGTTGTTGGAGGGAATTCTGACGGACATGATTTATATGTATTTGGAAAGACAAGGACTGATTAGGGATAGTCAGCATGGCTTTGTGCGTGGAAAATCATGTCTGACAAACTTGATTGAGTGTTTTGAAGAAATAACAAAGAGGATTGATGAGGGCAGAGTGTTAGACGGGATCTATATAGAGTTGAAAAATGTGTTGCTGGAAAAGCGCAGCAGGTCAGGCAGCATCCAAGGACCAGGAGAATCAACGTTTCGGGCATAAGCCTTTCTTTCTTCCTAATAACCCCTTACAATCCAATACTTCTGTCACCAATTGCATACTGGGTCATGGAAAACCTCCTATTCATGGAACCAATATCTAAATCATGTCAATTACAGTCATTTCTTCTCTCACGCGATGGTTGTGTTCTTGTGCAACCCCAAGCTATATAAAAATCGTGTAATCAAAAATAGTACTTAAAGCGTTGGCAATGGTCTCCCTCCTATTGGAAGGATGTTTTAAAACTAGAAAAGATTGGAGGGTTTGAGCTTTAGGGAGAGGCTGACTAGACTGGAACTATTTTCCATGGAGCTTCAGAGGTTGAGGGGTGACCTTATAAAATTAGGAGGAGCATGGATAGGGTAAATAGACATGGTCTTTTCTCTGGGGTGGGGGAGTCCAGAACTAGAGGGCATAAGTTTAGAGCGAGAGGGGAAAGATTTAAAAGGGACTTAAGGGGCAACGTTTTCACGCAAAAGGTGGTGCATGTGTGGAATGAGCTGCCAGAGAAAGTTACGGAGGCTGGTACAATTACAAAATTTCAAAGACATCTGGATGGGTGTAGGAAAAGGGAGGGTTTGGAGGGATATGGGCCAAGTGCTGGCAAATGGACTAGATTAATTTAGGATAATTGGTCCGCAGAGACAAGTTGGACCGAAGGGTCTGTTTCCATGCTGTATACCACTATAACTCTATGACAGGTTTTAAAAGTTCACGCTTTAGAAACTGTGTCCCCTATTCATCAATCGCATTACAGCCAATTTGCATTGATGAAGTGCATGTTATAGCAGAATAACTTGTAGCTAAAATATTACAAAAACACACAAAATTCATATTCAGTAGCTACATCAAAAATGGCTTATTCTTTAATAGCCTATTTAAGTTATCAATCAATCTGTGAACTCAGAAGCCCTTGCTAAAGTAATATTTTAGTAGCTTTTTGAAATTCAGCTGAGCATTGAATTGAATTGAATTAGCTTTATGGTTACATATACTCAACATGTAAAGTAAAAAGTTTATGTGTCACCACTTACAGCGCTGTCTTAGGTACAAAGTTACCAAGGTACAGCTTATTTAGTTACAAGACCTTAGAAAATAGAGAAGTAAAATGTCCAGCTATTGCAGAAATAAAAGTCCAGGACACACGCCAGGTGTAAGGTTCACGAGGTTGGGAGATGGCTCCAACTATCACACCAGGCCAAGAGGATAACATGCTGAGGCTGCCTTGCCATGCCAGAAGGCACTACACCAGGTGGGAAGATTGCCATGAAGGGAGACTATCTCATCAAAGAACAAAGAACATTCACAACCAGCAACAGGCCCTTCGGCCCTCCAAGTCTGAGCTGACCCAAATCTACTGTTTAAACCTGTCACCCAATTCCTAAACATCTGTAACCCTCTGCTCCCCACCTACTCATGCATCTGTCTGGACGCATCTTAAATGAATCTACCGTGCCTGCCTTTACTGCCTCTGCTGGCAACGTGTTCCAGACACCCACCACCCCCTGTGTAAAGTACTTGCTGCATGTACCCCCTTTAAACTTTTCACCTCTCACCTTGAAAGCATGACCTCTCATTATTGAATCTTTCACCCTGGGAAAAAGCTTATCTCAAAGTTAAGTAACTTATTTAAGAAAATCTCTACTAATAACTTATGCAGATGATTTTTCCACTTTTGAATAGCAAATTTTTTTTTAAAATGTACGTATCATGACACTAAAACTCCTTATCTTCAAGAATGTTTATGTCTACTCCATAAATTTATGATTCCCAATCTACAGGTTAAGATCTTGAAAGAGCCAAATTAAGGTGTGTTTGAACTTAGATAACCTTCCTGAGTTCAGATTACCTTTTTCCCTTAATCACAATCTGCCAGAAGAAAATATAGCGATAAGAAGGTTGAGCATGATTTTGAGCATCCATGTGGCACCTATCATTTTTAATGGTCTGTAGAATCTTCCAAACTCTGTAAAAATCCAACTTTGAGTATCACTCTGGTCTGTTTCCTCTAAATCTTTTCCAGAATACTAATTTTTTTAACCATGTCTGTATAGTAGTATTGGCCCAAATATTGCAGTGTATTTGTACAAAAGCCAATTTAACCCAGTGAAAGAGAGGTGAAGGAATCTCACTGCAGGGTATCTGTGTCTCAGTCTTTTGAAAGGGTTATTACAGTTGTTTCACTTTATGGTTAGTACAGGGAGTTTAGATAGTAAGTCGGGTGGGGTGGGAGGGGGTGAGTATGCTGTTTGTAAGAAAGTAGTAACCCGTAACTTGAAGGTAATGAATTAAAATTTACCTTTATAAGTTAGCAGCCAATAGAGGATTAGTCATGTCAGTTGGTGGGATTTTGTGCTCCGCCTGCAGGATGTGGTCAATTATGGATACTGAGAGCATCTCTGATAATTACATCTGCAGGAAATGTAGCCAGCTTCAGCTGCCCACTGAACGAATGGATCAGCTTGAGCAGCAGTTGGAGACGCAAAAGAGCACACAAATGGCAGAGGGTCCCCTGGAAGCGTCCCCCTGTCAAACGAGTAGAAGCGGGGTCGAAGTGACCTGTACAAAAAGGATGAATTTCACCTGAATTGGAAGGGGACTAATATACTGGCAGGGAGATTTGTTTGAGCTGCTCAGGAGGATTTAAACTAGTAATGGGGGGGTGGTACCCAAAGAGATACTGAGGAAAGAGGTAAATCTGAGACTGGTACAGTTGAGACCAAAAGCAAGTCAAACAGTCAGAGCAGGCAGGGACAAAGCAGCGAACAAGATAGGACTGATAAATTAAACTGCATTTATTTCAATGCAAGAGGGCTAACAGGGAAGGCAGATGAACTCAGGGCTGAGATATCATAGCATTTACAGCAATGTAGCTCAGGAATGGACAGGACTGGCTGCTTAATGTTCCAGGATACAAATATTATAGGAAGAATAGAAAGGGAGGCAGGAGAGAAGGGGCGTGGCCTTTTTGATAAGGGATAGTATTAGAGCTGTACTTAGGGAAGATATTCCTAGAAATACATCCAGAGAAGTTATTTGAGTGGAACTGAGAAATATTATTACGATTGTATTATTGACCCCCTAATAGTCAGCAGGAAATTGAGAAACATATTTTTAAGGAGATTTCAGTTACCTGTAAGAATAATAGGGTGGATATGATAGGGGATTTTAACTTTCCAAACATAGATTAAGACTACCAAAGTGTTAAAGGTTTAGATGGACAGTAATTTGTTAAGTGCTTACAAGAAAATTTTCTGACTCAGTATGTGCATATATCAACAAGAGAGGGTGCAAAACTTGATCTACTCTTGGGAAATAAGGTAGGGCAGGTGACTGAGGTGTCAGTGTGGGAGCACTTTGGAGCCCGTGACCATAATTCAATTAGTTTCAAAACTGTGATGGAAAAGGATAGGCCAGATCTAAAAGTTGCAGTTCTAAATTGGAGATAGGCCAATTTTGACGGTATTCGGCAAGAACTTTGAAAAGCTGATTGGAGGCAGATGTTCGCAGGTAAAGGGATGGCAGGAAAATGGGAAGCCTTCAGAAATGAGAGTCCAGAGACAGTACATTCCTGCTAGGGTGAAAGGAAAGGCTGGTAGATACAGGGATGCTGGATGACAAAAGAAATTGAGGGTTTGGTTAAGGAAAAGAAGGAAGCAAATATCATGTGTAGACAGGAGAGTTCGAGTGAATCCTTAGAACAGTAAAAAGGCAGTAGGAGTATACTTAAGAGGGAAATTAGGAGGGCAAAAAGGGGACATG
The DNA here is from genome assembly GCF_020745735.1 of Hemiscyllium ocellatum. Classification (NCBI taxonomy): domain Eukaryota; kingdom Metazoa; phylum Chordata; class Chondrichthyes; order Orectolobiformes; family Hemiscylliidae; genus Hemiscyllium; species Hemiscyllium ocellatum. The sequence continues at coordinate 99,961,629 of NC_083405.1, forward strand.
GAATAGCTTTGGCAAATAGACTTAATGAGAATCCAAAGGTATTATATAAATACATCAAGGACAAAAGGGTAACTAGGGAGGGAATAGGGTCCCTCAAAGATCAGCAAGGCAGCTTATGTGTGAGACCGCAGGAGATGAAGAAGATACTAAAAGAGCATTTTGCATCAGTGTTTACTGTGGAGAAGACATGGAAGATATGAAGTGTGGGGAAATAGATGGTGACATCTTTAAAAATGTCCATGATGCAGAGGAGGAAATGCTGGATGTCTTGAAACACATAAACGTAGATAAATCCCCAGGACTTGATCAGGTGCACCCTCAAACTCTGTGGGAAGCAAGGGAAGTGCTTGCTGGGCCTCTTGCTGAGATATTTGTAACATCGATAGTCACAGGTGAGGTGCCAGAAGACCATAATTTGGGTAACATGGTACTATTATTTAAGAAAGATGATAAGGACAAGCCAGGGAACTATAGACCAGTGAGCCTAATGTCGATAGTGGGCAAGTTGTTGGAGGGAATCCTGAGGGACAGGATTTACACGCATTTGGAAAGTAAAGGACTGATTAGGGATAGTCAACATGGCTTTGTGCATGGGAAATATGTCTCACGAACTTGATTGAGTGTTTTGAAAAAGTAACAAAGAGGATTGATTAGGGCAGAGGAGTGGGTGTGATCTATATGGACTTCGGTAATGCGTTAGACAAGATTCCCTGTGGGAGACTGGTTAGCAAGGTTAGATCTCTTGGAATACAAGGAGAACTAGCCATTTGAATACAGAGCAGGCTCAAAGGCAGAAGATGGACAGTGGTAGTGGAGGGTTGTTTTTCAGACTGGACGCCTGTGACCACACTGTGACCACAGACCTGTGGTGTGTCACAAGGATAGGTGCTGGGTCCACCACTTTTTGTAATTTGTTTAAATGATTTGGATGTGAACATAGGAGGTATAGTTAGAAAGTTTGCAGATGACACCGGAATTGGAGGTGTATTGGACTACGACGAAGGTTAACTCAGATTACAATAGGATCCTGATCAGATCGGCCAAATGGCTGAGAAATGACAGAAGGAGTTTAATTTAGATAAATGTAAGGTGCTGCGTTTTGTGAAAGTAAATCTTAGCAGGACTTATACACTTAATGGCAAGGTCCTTAGGTGTGTTGCTGAACAAAGAGACCTTGGAGTGCAGGTTCATAGCTCCATGAAATTGGAGTCACAGGTAGATAAGATAGTGAAGAAGGTGTTTGGTATGTTTTCCTTTATTGGTCAGAGTATTGAGTACAGGAGTTGGGAGGTCATCTTGCAGCTGTACAGGACATTGGTTAGGCCACTTTGCAATTCTGGTCTCTTTCCTATCAGAAGGATGTTGTGAAACTGGAAAAGGTTCAGAAAAGATGTACAAGAATGTTTCCAGGGTTGGAGGATTTTAGCTACAGGGAGAGACTGAGTAGGCTATAGAATCATGAGGGGCATAGATAGGATAAATAGACAAAGTCTTTTCCCTGGAATGGCGGAGTCCAGAACTAGAGATCATAGGTTTAGGGTGAGAGGGTAAAGATATAAAAGGGACCTAAGGGGCAACTTTTTCATGTAGAGGGTGGTGTGTACATGGAATGAGCTACCAGAGGAAGTGGTGGAGGCTGGTACAATTGCAACATTTAAAAGGCATCTGGATTGGTCTATGAATAGGAAGAGTTCAGAAGGATGTGGGCCAAGTGTTGGCAAATGTGACTAGTTTAGATTGGGATATCTGGTCAGCATGGACAAGTTGGATCGAAGGGTCTGTTTCCATGCTGTACATCTCCAAGACTATGACTCGATAAGTATTCCGTTTGAATACAAATGAGGGGGTGGCTCATCAGGTGACTGCAGCAGCAACCAGAGCAGTGGTAGCTTGACTGGCCTGCTGTACATTGGGGAGTGACAAAGCCTAATAGAGCAATAGTAATTGGAGATTCAATAATCAGGGGCACAGATAGGCACTTCTGCGGCCGTGAGAGAGATTCCAGGATGGTATGTTGCCTCCTTGCTGCCAAGGTCATGGAATAATCTGAGCAGGTACAGAGAATCCTGAAATGGGATGGTAAACAGACAGAAGTCATTGTCTATATTGGCATAAGAGATATGTAGCTGGATTTTTGAAAGGTGTGACAATAACAGGGTTGTTATGGTGGGTGATTTTAACTTACCCATATTGACTGGGGTTTGGATGGGGAGCAGTTTGTTAGGTGTGTCCAAGAGGAGTTTTTGAAACAGTGTGTGGACAGTCCAATGAGGGTGGGGGCCATACTGGTTTGGTATTAGGAAATAAGCCCAGCCAGGCAATCAAAGTTTCAGATGGGGAGCTTTTAGGGAATATTGAGCATAAATCAATAAGTTTTCAGATCCTTATGGATAATGACTAGAGTGAACCTCAGATGAAGGTGTTAAACTGGAGGAGGGCCAACTATAACTGAATTAGACAAGAATTGAAGAATATAGATTTTTGGAGTGGCTGTTTGAGTGTAAATCCTCATCTGACATATGGACCATTACAGTGTAGGATAGGTATGTTCCTGTGCAAATGAAGGACAGGAATAGCAGGATTCAGGGTAACAGGGAAATTATCAGCTTAGTCAAAAAAAAACCTAAAGTCCAGACAACTAAAAATAGATAAAGTCCTTGAAGAATATAATGAAAGTAGAAAGTAGGAAAGAGCTCAGATAGGGAGTTAGGAGGGCTAAATGGGCTATGAAATGTCCTTGGCTCACAAGGTTAAGGAAAATCCCAAAACATTTTACACATATATTAGGAGCAAGAGGGTAGCTAAGGAAAAAGTAGGCCCACTCAAGGATAAAGAAGGGAGGTTGTGTGTGGAGCGCAAGGCAAATGTTGAGATCCTTCATGAGTGCCTTACGTTGGTGTTCACTAAAGAGAGGATGTTGAGCTTAGGAAAAGGTGTGTGAATTCTCTCACAGGAAGAATTTTTGGGTATCTTGAAATATGTTAAGGTAGACAATTCCCCAGAGTCATACATGATCTATCCCAGGATACTATGGGAGGCAAGGAAGGAGATAGCTGGAACCTTAACAGATAACTTTTCCTCCTCTTTGGTCTCATGGAAGGTTCCAGAGGACTGAAGAATGGTCAATGTTGTTCATTGTTGAAGAGAAACAGAGATAATCCAGGTTATTACAAGCTGGTCAGGTTATTACAAGTGACCAGTAGTGAAAAGATGTAGGAGAAGATATCAAAAGGTAGGACTTATTCACATTTGGAAGCAAATTGACTTGTTAGTGATTGGCAGCATGGGTTTGTGCAGGGAAGGTCCTTTCTCATCAATTTGATTGAGTTTTTTGAGGAGGTGACAAGAATGATTGGTGTGGAAAGGGCAGTGGATGTTGTCTACATGGACTTTGGTAAGGCATTTGATAAGGTATCTCATGAAAGGCTGGTACAGCAGTTAGAGTCTCATGGGATCCGAGGTGAGCTGGCTAGATGGATACAAAATTGGCTTGGTCTTAGAAGACATAGAGTAGCCATGGAAGTGTGCTTTCCAGAATTAGATCAGTAATGAGTGGTGTTCTGCAGATATCAGAGCTGGGGCCTTTGTTGGTTGTAATATATATAAATGATCAGGAGGAAAATGTAGGTGGTCTGATTTGTAAGCTGGCAGATGACACCAAACTTGGCAGAGTTGCAGATAGTGAGAATAATTGTCAAAGGATATAAAAGCATATAGATATATTATATCTATTATTGATTAGATAGATTGGGCACAGAAATGGCAGATGGAGTTTAATCTGGATAAATGTGAGGTCATGCATTTTGAAAGATCAAATTCAGTTGCAAATTACACAATAAATGGCAGAACCCTTTGGAGCATTGACATAGAGAGAGATCTGGGCATACAGGTCCACAAATCCCTGAAAGTGGCAGCACAGGTGGATAAGCTGGTCAAGAAAGTATACAGCATGCTTGTCTTTATTGGCTGAGGCATCAAATATAAAAGTTGGCAAGTTATGTTACAGCTGTACAAAATGAGAGACCACATTTAGGATATGGCATGCAGTTCTTTTCACCACACTACCAGAAGGACATGGATGCTTTGGAGAGGATGCACAGAAGGTTTACCAGGATGTTACTTGGCCTGGGCAGTTTTATTTATGAGGAAAAATTGGATAAACTCTGATTGTTTTCATTGGAAAGATAGAGGCTGAGGGATGACCTGTTAGAAGTCTACAAAATTATGAGAGGGTGGATAGCCAGTGGCTTTTTCCCAGGGTGCAAAGGTCAACTACAAGAGGGCACAGGTTCAAAGTGAGGGGAGAGAATTTTTCACACAGCAAGTGGTAGATGCCTGAAACTGGAGGTGCCAGTGGAGGTGGTGGAAACAGGCATGTTAGCAACATGTAAGATGTATCTTGATAGACACATGAATCAGAGGTGAACAGAGGGACAGAAAACTGCATATTGGCAGTAAGGATTAGGAATCAGTGCAGGATTAGTGGGCTGAAGGGCCTGTTCCTGTGGCTGTATTATATTGTTCTGTGTAAGATGTTCATTGTTTAATATTGCTAGTAAATATAAAACAGTCTCTCTTTCCTTTATCTGCACTTATTTGACACCAACTGAGAAGCCAGGCAGCACCTCCTCAGCACTGTTCGGGAGCACTATCCTTGACTTTTGTCCACAAATCCTGAAGCAGAACTAAAATCCACAACCTCCTATTTTAGTAACAAGAATGCCACTTACGGAGCTACAGCTGACACCACATGGCTGTATTATCAATGGATCCCTACCTCCTGATTTTGATTCCCTCATCTTTTTAGCTGCTTGAAATCATAGTGGTTTTTTGCACTATAGATAATGGCATCAATATGATCTTTTTTTAAAATCTATTTTTCATTCAATTATGGTAAGTTAATAGACAGAATTTTCTCTCAAGGTACACAGACAGGTTACGCCAAAATTCACTCTGGTTTCCAAACTGACTACACAGATTGTATTTACATAGAAATGTCATGTCAATCTTATTGACTTACAAAGGAATGTAAAAACTGTTGGGCCCTCTTGTGGTACGGTGGTAGTGTCCCTACCTCTAGACCAAGAGGCTCAGGTTCAAGTCCTAGCTGCTCCAGAGGTATTTAATAACAGGTTAATTAGAAATATAAATAGGTTAAATCAGCATAAACAACTGGGACCTGTGGAAATTGTGTTACTCCTGTGAATGTTTCTCTTTAGGTATGAAAAGTAATATCTGAAGCCAATCAAAACATAATTTATGTAGATGTGGCAACCATGTGTAAAAGTGCAATCATGAAAGCTTTCCAATTTTCAAGTAATCCATTCCAGTGTTAAAGAAATTAATTCAAAGATAGGGTGTAGTGAGTCTCAGTAAAAGTAAAAATAATAAACTCAAAATATCAAAATAAAAAATATTATAATATGACCTTCAATGTAGTTGTGCTTAAAAGTTTGGGTGTTGATTTATATTCTATTTTAAACAATGTAAATTCGTAGTTGCATTCTCCCTCTTGTATATAGGGCACAGGTACACAAATGAGCATTGGAGAACATTAAAAATTATAAAGAGTATACAAAATAGAAACAGGAGGACATTTATCTCCTCAAGCCTTCCTCAATATTCTATAATCAAGGCTGATCTCTCCTAAGCCTCAAGTCCTCTTCCATTTCTCACAGCCTTCAATTCTTTGATATTTCAAAAAAGTTAATTACCTCCCTCTTGAATACTTCGTGATCAGCCTCCAGAACTCCAAAACAGAGGGTAGATAATTCATTATTCTCTGTGAAATAATACCAAAGTCACCCTTTACTTCCACATGGAAAGTCCTTTCCATTGATCCAGCTCCCAGAATTAACAAGATGTCTGACACTTTTGTACTTATCTGTCAGCCAGGGCTCACTGATTGGACCAGCTTAACAGTCCCAACCAGGGAACTCATATTCTATGAGGTCCACCTGGCTGATCTCATTGCAATCACTGTACTCTGACAGAAGAATTCCTTTGCATCTCAGTTTTAAATGAATGTTCAGCTAATCTGTAACTATGTACCTTATTTCAAGATTCCCTCGCTAGTGGAAACATCTTCTCAATATTTACTTTGTCAAGTCCCCTCAAGATTTGTATGTTTCAATAAATCAACTCTCATTCTCCTAAACTTTAATGAATAAAGATCTAATATGTTTACCAATTCTTGATAATTCAAGCCTTGCATTCCAGAATTAGTCCAGTTTGTCTCCTTTGATAGTACCTCTAGTACCAGTATGTCCTTTCTTAAATATGGAGACCAAAAATGCTCCATGTGCAGCCTCACCAATATCCTGCACAGTTAGAACAACACTTTCCCAATTTTAACTCTAACTCCATAGTAATAAAGGTGAACATTTAATTTGCATTCTTAATCACCTACTGTACCTGTATGTTAACATTCTGTTAACACACATTTCTCTGTGCTGCAGCTTGTTGGAGTCTTTTTATTTTTAAATAGTCAACCTTTGAATTTTTTCTGCCAAAGTTCATGATCTTACACTTTCCTGCACTAAATTCTGTCTGCCAAATTTTTGCCCATTCAATCAATATCCCTTTGCAGATTCTTTACGTCCTCATCAATTATGTCCTCTCACCTATTTTGGTATCATTAGTAAAGTTGAATACGTATACTCTGCTCTGTCCTCCAAGTCATTAATACAGATAGTAATTAGTTGTGGATCTAGGAGTGATCCTTGTGACATTCCAATATACATCTTTGCAACCGGAGTTCTGGAATATTTCAACATATAACTCCATTGCCCCTGCAGTCACTTCCTATAAAACCATAGAATGCAGGCCATCTGGTCCGAGCAACTTATTTGCTTTAGATCTGATTAGCTTGTGAAATACATTGTCCCTCTTGATAGCAAGTCTTCCATCAGAACCTTGCTTATCTGTTATCTTTGGGATGTTTACAATATCCCCCACTGTGAAGACCTATTAAAATTTTTGCTTTAAATAATCTGCCCTTACCTTGATCCCTGTTACCAATTTCCCAGTCACATTCTCCAAGAATCGCATATTTTCTTTAGCTACTCATTTTATATATACCCATAAATGTTCCTATTGTGTGTTTTTATATTTCTTGTTAATTAACTTACATTATCAATTTTTTTCCATTTTTATTAGCTTTTAGAGTCATAGAGTCAAAGAAATGTACAGCACAGAAACAAACCATTCTCGTCGATGCAGGCCAGATATCTAAATTAATCTAGCCCCATTTCCAGCACTTGGCCCTTATCCCTCTAAACTCTTCCCATTCATGTACCTGTCCAAATGCTTTTTAAATGTTGTAATTGTCCTAGCCTCCACCACTTCCTCTGGCAGCTCATTCCATACATGCACCACCCTTCATATGAAAAAGTTGCCCCGTGGGTCCGTTTTAATCTTTCCCCTTTCATTTTGAACCTATGCCCTCCAGTTCTGCCCATCACCTTCACTGCCCCTCATCCCAGAAAAAAATACCTTGTCTATTTACCCGATCCATGCCCCTCCTGAATTTATAAACTTCTACAACTTCACCCCTCACCTTCTGACGCTCCAGGGAACATAGACCCAGCCTATTCAAGGAATAGGAAATTTGACATTTCGGGCATAAGCCCTTCATCAGGAATGAGTTTCCTGATGAAGGGCTTATGCCCGAAACGTCGAATTTCCTATTCCTTGGATGCTGCCTAACCTGCTGTGCTTTAACCAGCAACACATTTTCAACTGTGATCTCCAGCATCTGCAGACTTTATTTTTTACCCAGCCTATTCAGCCTCTCCCTGTAGCTCAAACCCTCTAACCCTAGCCAACACCCTTATACATTTTTTCTGAATCCTTACAAGTTTCACACAATCCTTCCCACAGCAGGGAAACCAGACTTGTACACAAAAGTAGCCTAACCAATGTCCTATATAGCCGCAACATGACCTCCCAACTTCTAATTCAATGTTCTGACCAATAAAGGAAAGCACACCAAATGCCTTTGTCATTATCCTATCTACTTGTGACTCCACTTCCAAGGAACTATTGATCCTGCACTCCAAGGTCTCTTTGTTCAGCAACACTTCCCAGGACCTCACTATTAATTCTATAAGTCCTGCCCTGATTTGTCTTTCCAAAATGCAGCACCTCATATTTATCTAAATTGATCTCCATTTGCCACTCTTCAGCCCATTCGCCCATCTGAACAAGATGCCATTGTACTCTGAGATAACCTTCTTCACTGTCCACTACACCTTCAGTTTTGGTGTTATCTGCAAATTTGCTAACTTTTTTTCCTATGTTTACATTGAAATCATTTATGTAAATGACGAAAAGCAATGGACCCAACACTGATCTTTGTGGCATGCCACTGGTCACAGGCCTCCAGTCTGGAAAGCAATCCTCCATCACCACCCTCTTTCTCTTACCTTTGAGCCAATTCTGTATCCAAATGACTAGTTCTCACTGTATACCGTGAGATCTAACCTTGCTCACCAGCCTACCATGAGGAACCTTATTGAACACTTTACTGAAGTTCACTTAGATCACATCCACCACTCTGCCCTCTGCATTCCTTTCTTTCTTCAAAAAAACACAATCAAGTTAGTGAGACATGAGTTCCTACATGCAAAGCTATGTTGACTATCCCTAATCAGACCTTGCCTTTCCAAATACATGTAAATGCTATCCCTCAAGAATCCCTCCAATAACTTGCCCACCACAAATGTTAGGGTCACCAGTCTGTAGTTCCCTGGCTTTCCCTTACCACCTTTTCCAAATAATGGTACCACATTAGCCAAACTCCAGACTTCTAGCACCTCACCTTTGACTAATGATGATCCAGATATGTCAACAAAGGGCCCAGCAATCACTTCTCTAGCTTCCTAGAGTTCTGGGATACACCTGATCAGGTCCTAGGGATTTATTCACCTTTATGCGTTTTAAGGCATCCAGCAGTTCCTCCTCTGTAATATGGACATTTTTGAAGATGTCACCATCTATTTCCCTACATTCTATAACTTCCATGTTCTTCTCCATTGTAAACACTGACACAAAATATTCATTTACTATCTTCCCCATCTCCTCTGGTTCCACACACAGGCTGCCTTGCTCATCTTTGAGGGTTCCTATTGTCTCTCTAGTTACATTTTTGTCCATAGTATATTTATAAAATCCCTTTGGATTCTCCTTAGCCTTAACAGGGTGGCCCAGTGGTTAGCATGGCAAAGGTGGTTAGCACTAGTGCCTTGAAGCGACAGGGAACCAGGTTTAATTCCAGCCTTGGGTGACTGTCTGTGGAGAGTTTGCACATTCTCCTTATGTCTATATAAGTTTCCTCCCACAGTCCAAAGATGTGCAGGTTAGGTGAATTAGTCATGCTAAGTTGCCCATAGCGTTCAGGGTGTGTGGGTTGGTTGCACTAGTTAGTGGAATATGTCTGGGTGGGTTATTCTTTGGAAGATCAATGTGGAGCTGTCGGGACAGATGGCCTGTTTCCACACTGTAGAGATTCTATGATTTGCCAAAGCTATCTAATGTTCCCTTTTTGCCCACCTGATTTCCCTCTTAAGTGTACACCTACTGCCTTTATACTCTTATACTATTAAATTCCCAATTCTCTGGCCTATCATTAGTTTTCACCACAGTTTTTGATTTACTGCATTTGTTAACAATAAGGTTGTACTTAAGAGGCATAAAATATCAAGAAACTCAGACATAGCATACAAGTTAAAATTTTCAGGAAATTCCAGGTTAATGGTGCATTTATAGCCAAATGCATTAGTTTTACAGACTCTATAGGGATTCAAAATTAGAATAGGATGGGTTTGGAGGGATATGCTGCAAATGTGTTGCTGGTCAAAGCACAGCAGGCCAGGCAGCATCTCAGGAATAGAGAATTCGACGTTTCGAGCATAAGCCCTTCATCAGGAATAAGAGAGAGAGAGAGCCAAGCAGGCTAAGATAAAGGGTAGGGAGGAGGGACTAGGGGGAGGGGCGATGGAGGTGGGATAGGTGGAAGGAGGTCAAGGTGAGGGTGATAGGCCGGAGTGGGGTGGGGGCAGAGAGGTCAGGAAGAGGATTGCAGGTTAGGAGGGCGGTGCTGAGTTGAGGGAACCGACTGAGACAAGGTGGGGGGAGGGGAAATGAGGAAACTGGAGAAATCTGAATTCATACCTTGTGGTTGGAGGGTTCCCAGGCGGAAGATGAGGCGCTCCTCCTCCAGCCGTCGTGTTGTTGTTCTTCCTAGCCATATCAGAGATTAAAGACAGTAAGTACCAAAAACTTTCATGTACTTACCCCCACACTCGTGGCCCCTCAACTAGTCCAGAACCTTCCACAGGCCTGTCGGACGCCATTACACATGTGGCCTCCACAGCGCCCGCGGCACCAAAGGCCGCCGCCGACCATGACGTCACTTCTGCCCCCACCGACCTCAGAGCCCCCGCGATCGCCGCCCCAATAACTGCCCCGGTGACCACCACACACACAACCGCTTCCACGATCGCCGACGGACCCGCGACCCACGCGGCCACCGGGAATGACAACCACGCCTCCGTCGCCGCAACCATTTCCGCCCCTCCGGTTGCCGTCGGCGCAGCCACTTCCGCCCCCACTGACATCACTAACCTACAGGAACACAAATCCTCAGGTTTCCCCGCCCCCACGCCGCCTTACGTGACTACGTGTAACCCCGCCCCCACGCAAACCTTCGTCACCACACATAACCCCGCCCCCACAATGTCTTTCGTCACTTCACGTAACCCCGCCCCCACGCTTATTTCCGTCACGACGCATGACCCTGCCCCCACGTCGAGCAACGTCACCACGTCTAACTCCGCCCCTACTTCGATCTCTGTCCCCGCCCCTAACCCCTCCCCCAGCCCCAGCTCCAGCTCCAGTCCTACACCAGGTCCTAGCTCCCAGCCTTGCCGGATTTTCACCATCCCTCCAGATCTCCCCCTCTCTGCGGATGAAAGATCAGTCCTCAGCAGGGGCCTCACCTTCATTCCCCTACGCCCTCGGATTAATGAGTTCAACACGCGCCGAGATATTGAGCAATTCTTCCGCCGCCTTCGCCTCCGTGCCTACTTTCACAACCAAGACTCCCGCCCACCCTCTGACGACCCCTTCTCCCGCCTCCAACACACCCCATCCACCTGGACCCCCCGTGCTGGCCTCCTACCCGCCCTCGACCTCTTTATAGCCAACTGCCGCCGTGACATTAACCAACTCAACCTGTCCACCCCTCTTACCCACTCCAACCTCTCACCCTCAGAATGTGCAGCCCTCCACTCCCTCCGCTCCAATCCCAACCTCACCATCAAACCCGCAGACAAGGGAGGCGCGGTGGTAGTTTGGCGCACTGACCTGTATACCGCTGAAGCCAAACGCCAGCTCGCGGACGCCTCCTCTTATCGCCCCCTTGACCACGACCCCACCTCCCACCACTAAACCATCATCTCCCAGACCATCCAGGACCTCATCACCTCAGGGGATCTCCCATCCACCGCCTCCAACCTCATAGTCCCACAACCCCGCACCACCCGTTTCTACCTCCTGCCCAAAATCCACAAACCTGCCTGCCCCGGCCGACCCATTGTCTCAGCCTGCTCCTGCCCCACCGAACTCATCTCCCAATACCTCGACACGGTCCTGTCCCCTTTAGTCCAAGAACGCCCCACCTACGTTCGGGACACCACCCACGCCCTCCACCTCCTCCAGGATTTTCGCTTCCCCGGTCCCCAACGCCTTATTTTCACTATGGACATCCAGTCCCTGTACACCTCCATCCCCCATCACGAAGGACTCAAAGCCCTCCGCTTCTTCCTTTCCCGCCGCACCAACCAGTACCCTTCCACTGACACCCTCCTTCGACTGACTGAACTGGTCCTCACCCTGAATAACTTCTCTTTTCAATCCTCCCACTTCCTCCAAACTAAAGGAGTTGCCATGGGCACCCGCATGGGCCCCAGCTATGCCTGCCTCTTCGTAGGATATGTGGAACAGTCCATCTTCCGCAACTACACTGGCACCACCCCCCACCTTTTCCTCCGCTACATCGATGACTGTATCGGCGCTGCCTCGTGCTCCCACGAGGAGGTTGAACAGTTCATCAACTTTACTAACACCTTCCATCCCGACCTGAAATTCACCTGGACCATCTCAGACTCCTCCCTCCCCTTCCTAGACCTCTCCATTTCTATCTCGGGCGACCGACTCAACACAGACATCTATTATAAACCGACTGACTCCCTCAGCTACCTGGACTACACCTCCTCCCACCCTGCCCCCTGTAAAAATGCCATCCCATATTCCCAATTCCTTCGTCTCCGCCGCATCTGCTCCCAGGAGGACCAATTCCAACACCGCACAGCCCAGATGGCCTCCTTCTTCAAGGACCGCAGATTCCCCCCAGACGTGATCGACGATGCCCTCCACCGCATCTCCTCCACTTCCCGCTCCTCCGCCCTTGAGCCCCGCTCCTCCAACCGCCACCAAGACAGAACCCCACTGGTTCTCACCTACCACCCCACCAACCTCCGCATACAACGTATCATCCGCCGCCATTTCCGCCACCTCCAAACGGACCCCACCACCAAGGATATATTTCCCTCCCCTCCCCTATCAGCGTTCCGCAAGGACCACTCCCTTCGTGACTCCCTCGTCAGATCCACACCCCCCACCAACCCAACCTCCACCCCTGGCACCTTCCCCTGCCACCGCAGGAAATGTAAAACTTGCGCCCACACCTCCACACTCACTTCCCTCCAAGGCCCCAAGGGATCCTTCCATATCCGCCACAAGTTCACCTGTACCTCCACACACATCATCTATTGCATCCGCTGCACCCGATGTGGCCTCCTCTATATTGGTGAAACAGGCCGCTTACTTGCGGAACGCTTCAGAGAACACCTCCGGGCCGCCCGAACCAACCAACCCAATCACCCCGTGGCTCAACACTTTAACTCTCCCTCCCACTCCACCGAGGACATGCAGGTCCTTGGACTCCTCCACCGGCAGAACACAACAACACGACGGCTGGAGGAGGAGCGCCTCATCTTCCGCCTGGGAACCCTCCAACCACAAGGTATGAATTCAGATTTCTCCAGTTTCCTCATTTCCCCTCCCCCCACCTTGTCTCAGTCGGTTCCCTCAACTCAGCACCGCCCTCCTAACCTGCAATCCTCTTCCTGACCTCTCCGCCCCCACCCCACTCCGGCCTATCACCCTCACCTTGACCTCCTTCCACCTATCCCACCTCCATCGCCCCTCCCCCTAGTCCCTCCTCCCTACCCTTTATCTTAGCCTGCTTGGCTCTCTCTCTCTCTTATTCCTGATGAAGGGCTTATGCTCGAAACGTCGAATTCTCTATTCCTGAGATGCTGCCTGGCCTGCTGTGCTTTGACCAGCAACACATTTGCAGCTGTGATCTCCAGCATCTGCAGACCTCACTTTTTACTTGGAGGGATATGGGCCAGGTGCTAGCAGGTGGGACTAGATTGTGTTGGGATATCTGATCAGCATGGATGAGTTGGACTGAAGGGTCTGTTTCTGTGCTGTACATCTCTATGACTCTACAACTCTGTAACTGCATGATTATCCGAGTAAGAAATAACAAAACTAATTATTTTTCCGAAAAGCTGCTAAATATTTGTTTATGGTATCACATGATTAACCTTTTATCTTTTTACCCTATATTTAAAAACTTACAGCTGTCACAACTTAATTGGGGAGGGTACAACAATAGTCATGCCACACTGGTCTGCAAGTTATCACAAAATGTATAAAATCACAATTAGACCACCAAGATGACGAGTTTGCTTAACTGACTGGTATATAGGTCAATTCTCATTTTCTGCTTGGGAATTCTACAGCCTTCTGGACTCAGTACTGAGTTCATTAATTTTAGGGTTTGAGATATGTTCTTCCATGTCCTTACCCCAACCCCACACACCAAGCCTTGTTATCACATGGTCTACTATTACACATCACTTTGTCATTAATTGTCTATTAGTGGCTATTCATTCTCCCAGGCTGATCATTATCCACTCTTTTGTCCAACTATTATTCTCTCTCTTTAGGCTCCATCTGTCGTTTACTCTTTACCAACCCACCTCCACCATCTTCTGAATAAAACCAACTTTTTTCCTGCTTATGTTCAGTTCTGAGGGAGGGTCATTGAACCCAAACATTACCTCTGATTTCTCTCCCCAGATATGGCCAGACCTGCTGGACCTCTCTGCCAATTTCTGTTGTTGTTTCTGCAAACCAATTCACAGCTGATTTTCTAATTAGCAGAAAATAACTCTATTCATTATAACAGACTTACGTTTATCAAATGGTACAGGAAAGAAAGGATTACTAATCTACTACTATGTAACTTTAAGTATATGCCTTTAAAACACATGAATACCTTCACACACAGTTATACTTGAAACAGAAAAAAGACATTTTGATATTATGAAGAGTAAAAGAAAGATCCGGTAGATGAAAAGTCCAGATTTCAAGTTTAGGTTAAATTGTCTGCAACACTTTCTTTGATTTCAGCACTAATGATAGCTGTTCTCTGCAAAGCAATGTTTATTCTTTACTTTGATAATTAATCCAGTTTCAGTACTAATGATAGCTGTTCTCTGTAAAGCAATGTTTATTCTTTACTTTGATAATCAATCCGGTCGAACGCGTTTCTTTTTTCTTTTCAGAATTCTTTCTTTTAAACATTCGTGAGAGCAAGAAGGCAAGGCAGACATGTCTTTGGCTGCCCTTGCACTTACAGCTTTTTAACAAACTACAACTCAACAAATCAGAGGATTGCCATCAGGCAGAATTTCCTGACCTCAGTGATACCACTCTATCTCAAAGTAACCCCCTCATTGCTTTGAAATGTAACATTGTGTTACACAGCTAAAAGTGTGTACTACTTGATCTTTCCAAATTGCAAAACCCCCCTTATATTACAGATATATATTAGTCCAGCTTACATTTCTGTTTATAGAAGGAAAATATGTGGTCCTTTACATTTTCCACCCTTAAGGACATGAAATTGTGTTTTTACATGCATTTTATCACCAAATAAAGATAAGACAGATATAAAACACAAGAAAATTACTTTATTTGCCCTCATTCATTCCTTATATTGGATTCAAAGAATTTCTTGTCAAGCCCCTTCCAAATTCTGAAACTATTCCAGCATCAACACATTATTGATAATGATCAGCTAAAGTATTATCTTTTTACAGAAATGTAAACCAATTTTACATTAAACGGTT
Organism: Hemiscyllium ocellatum; assembly: GCF_020745735.1. NCBI lineage: Eukaryota > Metazoa > Chordata > Chondrichthyes > Orectolobiformes > Hemiscylliidae > Hemiscyllium > Hemiscyllium ocellatum. The sequence goes on from NC_083405.1 coordinate 99,976,898, forward strand.
GAATAAATTGCGCAAGAAGAAGTTTCCAATAAAATTCACAATCCCAGACATCAAGATTTTAATTTTAGGAATGAGGATTCTTTTCAGTGTGTTCAGGTCTTCACAATACTTGCTCTTGCCTTATGTTATGTCCTTGTAAGTCACCCTTACTTCTGCAAGTTCAATCTGAATGAGGTTTATTAACAACCAGCTACATGTAATTGCTTAAACAGATTTTTTCTTCAACTAAATTGCTTAAACAGGTGTTGCTGAATATTATAACTTTGTCTAAATAAACTACACCATTAGGCACTTTAGCTACAACATGATTTATGCCATTAAAATGAAGCTGGGACATTTTTAAGTCTGAATGGTTTGCTCAGCATTGATATTGCCCATTTGGTGGAACAAAGGCTAATATCTATTTGGGCTTTTGAGTGAATGGTATTTGTCAGTACCCCTTCAATAGATCAACCTTGGCAAGAAATGAGACACTCCCAATCCAATTAATATAATCTTCTAACCAGATAATTAAGTATGAATCTGTTTTCACCACAACATTTACTTTTCTATTTATTGAATAAAATCATTTTACTAACCTTACTAATTACCTATATACACTGAATCTTGCTTTCAGATGTTCAACTTGTAAAAGGTTATAACATTAATACTTTATCACCTGTGTTATTCTAATTCCAGCACATTTGTCTGCCAATTCTTTCATTTTGCCTGTGAAGCTTTTAAATATTCCTGCATTAGTTTACAAACTCCTTTCAGTCTCTCGAAACATGGATACATAATCAAGCATTGAAGATTCATACTTTCATCTTTAAATCTTCTCTGTAATCAATTTTAAATCTCATGATCATAGAAAAAGTCAAATGGATGAAACGCACTAGATTTATTGGAGATTCTCTGTAGCACAGAATAAAAATTATAATTCTTAATCTCAATGCTGAGGGTGTGCTTGACTACACACCTTAATCATTGTTTGAGGGTTTGATAGGATCTCTTCAAAGGTACCTGTGTTTGCAAATGATAGACAGTAGACTTGAACAGTTTTATACCCGGATACAAGGACTGCAACATCCAGTAAAATCCTGTCCTATGTTTAACACAATCATATACAATCTATGTTCAGTAACGTATAATTCACTTTTTGGTTGATAACTAAACTTGGCTCATTAATAATTAGTAAATAAAGTACAACCTGCACCCTCTTGTTCATTCATATTGTTGCAAAAAAAACTGCCTTGATCACTTTCAAAAGTTCAGTGCCTTTCTGACTTAAGCTGGGATGCTTATCCCAATTTATGTGTAAATTAAAATCTCCCATTAATTTTTAGCTGGAAAAGGATTAACAAAATATGTATATGTACCACTGTTAAATGAAAAAAAGTGAATGTGTTTCTTTGATTAGTAGACACATGACACATACTAACCAATTTTAATATATCCCAGAACCGATCTATTCTTAAATAGACCAAGCCAAAACAGTACAGATGTGATACATTTCTGTAACAAACTTGGCAAGATTCAAATTTTGATGAAACTCCACAAGTGCTATTCGAAAAATGGATTTGATTGTTAGTACCCTGATTCACGGTATGGAAAATCATAGAACTGTACATTAATGTCATGATATCATCACACAGAAATATGTTTACTTTGATGTTTTAATGTTACTGCCAACTTCAAATAAATGCATTTGATTGATGTATCAAATTGTGCAGAGCTTCCTCATCCACTCAAGATTTAGCTGCGAATAAAACCTTTATATTATTCCCAGTTATTCGTTATGTTTCTTGTCAGCATAACAGTAAAATGCATTCTGTTGTTCTTATTCTGATTCAGTTGTATAGTTAAAACTGAGAAATCATTGTTGCCAAGCTTTGGTGTACAACTATGTGCTGCACAACCACAAATCCAACAAGAGACAATGCGGTGAATTAATTCCAGATTTCATGAGTGCTATAAAAATCATTTATCATAGTAGAAATTGCATTTACTATTTAGACCATGGTTCTATTTTTAATCACAACATATTTTATGCATCAATTTGTGGAATATACTGCAGCACCCTAATCCAGAATTTTGGTAAAGTATTAAAAACAGTGAGAGAACAAAATATAGATTAGGATGTAAAAGTTCACATGTTTGCATTTCCCTAGAGATAGAGCAAATACAGTATACAAATATCTTAAGAAACAGCAAGCATTGAAGTGTATGTTAATAAAAATAATTGCTAGTGTTATACCTGAGGACAAAGAGGATCGTGATGCACCCTTCAGGCAAGTCACTTTTATCAACTCAGTTGATTGTACTCTTGCCTCTGACTCAGAGTTCCACTCCCACTTTTGTGATTGAGCACAAAAATCAAGACTAATGCTTCAGTGAAGTACTGAGACAGTGCAACGCTTTCAGATGTACTGGCCTTCAGATAAGATATTGGACTGAAGCCCCATCTACTTGTTCAGCTGGATGTAAAAGAACCAATGGCCTATTTAAAAGAAGTATAAGGTCATTGTATCCTGTTTCATGGCCAATATTTATCCTTCAGTCAACATCAGAAACAAATAATCTGATCACTATTGCATGACGATTACAGGGGTTTTCTGTGTGCAAGATGGCTGTCTGATTTCCTACATTACAACAGTGATGACATTTCAAAATTGACTTCCTTTCCCCAAGGAACAGCTAAGGATCTTTGACCCAGAAGGATTAGAAAGTTATAATGAGGAATTGCCATTAGTTGAGTTATTAAGCAGGGGTTACCGGAGGTCTGTATGTTAGACAAGGATAAGCAATTTTCCTCATAGAGGTGGAGGAGATGGCTACCAATATCTTCAGATGTGTTGGACAGAAAACTTATGGACAGTAACTTCAAAATAAGAAGGGTTAAAATAAAAACAAATGGACATCTAGTTTTTGAGGACAATCTCCCAAGAAGTGTGGTAATTGAAATTCTATGGCTGCAAATGGGAATCCAAGATGATGCAATGCCTCCCAGGTGCCAGGGTCCAGGATGCTCAGAGTAGCTGCAGATCGTTCCCAAGGGGGAGGGTGAGCAGCCAGAAGTCATTGTGCATGATGGCATAAATGACATAGGTAAAACACAGATGACGTCCTGCAGAGTGATTATAGAGAGCTAGGAAAAAAGTTAAAAACCAATACCTCATTGGTGATAATCTCCAGATTACTTCCAGTGCCACTTGCTAGTGAGGGTAAAAACAGAAGGATATGGCAGATGAATCAAGATTAGAGTGGTGCTGGAAAAGCACAGCAGGTCAGGCAGGGTATGAGGAACAGGAAAATCAACGTTTTGGGCAAAAGTCCTACATCAGGATTGTGTGGCTAAAGGATTGGCGGAGGGGGCAGGGATTCAGACTTTTAGATCATTGGGATATTTTCTGGGGTGGAGGTGACCTTTTCAAGAGGGACAGGTTGCACCTGAACTGGAGGGGGAACAATATCTTGGTGGCCAGGTTTGCTAGTGCTGCAAGGGAGGGTTTAAACTAGATTACCAAGGGGATGGGATCTTCAACAGCAGGGAACTAAGTGCGAGGCTCAAAGGAAATGTAGCAATCAGAAATAGTAAGTTGAAGAGACAGGTCAGATTGGAAAACGTCAGGGAGCAAGGAGTGCCTGTTGGAGTAAATTGCATTTATTCCAGTGCAAGAGAGCTGACAGATAAGGCCGACAAATTCAAGGCATGGATGGGTACGTGGGACTGTGATATTATAACCATTACAGAAACATGGCTAAGGGAGGGATAGGACTAGCAGCTTAATGTGCCAAGTGCTTTAGGCAGGACAGAGGTGGTGGAAGGAGGGGAAAGGGAGATGTACTTTTGATTAAGGTGAGTATCAAGCAGTAATCAGAGATGAAATAACTGAAGGATGATCTGGTGAGGTTTTGTGGATGGAGCAAAGAAATAAGAAGGGAATGGTGACATTATTGAGGGTTGAACTATCGATCCCAAACAGTGAACAGGAATTATAGGAACAAATATGCAGGGAAACTGGGGAGACTTGCAAAAGCAATAGGGTTGTCAGAGATGGGGATTTTCCTTACGTTGATTGGGACTGCCAGAGTGTTAAGGTTTAGATGGAGTGGGATTTGTTAAGTGCGTTCAGGAAAGTTTCTTCAAGCATAGAGTCCTACTCGAGAAGGGGCAAAACCTAACATACTCTTGGGAAATAGGGCAGGACAAGTGATGGAGGTGACAGTTGGTGGAGCATTTTGGTTTTTGTTAATTTTAAAATAGTTATGGAGAGGGACAAAACTGGCCTACAGATTCAAGTCCTAATTTGGGGCAAGATGAATTTTGATGGAATTAGACAGGAGCTTGCAGTGTTTAATTGGAGTAGTTTGTTTGCAGGTAAAGGGACCTCTGGCAAGCAAGAGACCTTTAAAACTGAGATAGCTAGAGTTCAAGGTCTATATGTTCCTGTGAGGATAAAGGGCAAGGGTAGCAGGAATAGAGAACCCTGGGTGACAAGAAATATTGAAGCTTTGACCACAAAAAAGAGGAAGGTGTGGCTCAGGTACAATAGCTGAGATCAGGGGAATCTCTGGCGGTATACAGAGATTATGCAGGAATTTACTGAAGAAGGAAATCAGAATGGTGAAAAGAGGGCATGGGATAGCCTAGGCTGAGAAGATTAAGGTGAATCCAATGAAGTACTTTAAGTATATTAAAGGAAAAAGAATAACTAGAGGGAGAATTGAGCCCCTCAAGGATCAAAGTGGATGAATATGTGTAGAACTGCAGGAGGTGGGCAAGATTCTCAATGAATATTTCTCCTCTGTGTTTCTCCTTCCCCATGAAGACTTGGGGACATGAGAAAGTTAGTGGTGATATCTTGGGGACAGTGCATATCATAGTAGAGAAGGTGTTGGATGTATTAGAATGTATGAAGGTGAATAAATCTAGTGGTCCCAACAAGATATGTCCAAGAATATTGCAAGAGGCTCCAGAAGAAATTCCGGGGTTCCTGGCTAATATTTTTGCATCATTGTTCGCCACGGGTGAGGTCCTGTAAGACTGGAGGGTAGCGAATGTTGTACAATTATTTGAGAAGCGCTGCAAAGAAAAGCCTGGGAATTATAGACCTGTAAGCCTAACATCTATGGTGTGTAAGATACTTGAGGTGATTCTGAAGATTGAGGTATACTTGCATTTTGAAAGACAGGATTTGATTAGGAGGAGTCAGCATGGCTTTCTGAGTGGGAGATCATGCCTCACAAATTTGTTACAGTTCTTTCAGAAGTGACCAGGAAGGTTGATGATGCAGGCCAGTAAATTTAGTCTATATGGGTTTCAGTAAGTGCTTTGATAAGGTTCCACATGGTAGTCTGCTCAGAAGCTTAGATCGTATGTAATCCAGGGTGAGCTGGCAAATTGGATACACAATTGGTTTGATGGTAGGAAGTAGAGAAAATATTGGAAGATGCTTGTCAGACTGGAGGCCTGTGACTAGTGAAATGCCTCAGGGGTTGGTGCTCGGCCCATTACTGTTTGTTATATAAATCAATGATTTGGATGAGAATGTACAAGGCATAATTAGTAAGTTTGCTGATGACACTAAAATAGGCGGTATCTTGGCCAGTGAAGGTTGTCAGAAATTGCAGCAGACCTTGATCAGCTGGGGAAGTGAGCCAAGAAATGGCAAATGGAGTTTAATATAGATAAGTGTGAGGTCTTGTATTTTGGAAAGTCAAATCAAGAGGGGAGTTTCATGGTGAATGGTAGGGCCTCAAGGAGTGCAGTGGAACAGAGGGACCTTGGAGTTCAGGTTTACCATTCTCTAAAAGTGGAGTCAGAGCATTGAGTATAAAGTTTGGGAAGAAGCAGTGAAGAAGGCTTTTGGCATACTGGCCTTCATCAATCAGGGCATTGAGTATAAAGTTTGCGAAGTTATGTTGCAGTTGTACAGGCGTTAGTAAGGCTGCACTTGGAGTATTGTGTTTAGTTTTGATCACCTTGTTGTAGGAAGGATGCTATTAAACTAGAAAGTATGCAGAAAAAAATTATAAGGATGTTGCCTGGACTCAATGATCTGAGTTATCAGGAGAGGTTGGACAAGCTAGGACTTTTTCTTTTGAGAATAGGAGACTGAGGGGGGACCTTATAGAGGTGTATAAGACCATGAGAGGCATGGATAGGGTGAATGCGCTCAGTCTTTTTCCCAGGGTTGGGATTTGAAGGCTAGATGGCATCAGTTTAAGGTTAGATGGAAAAAGATTAAAGGTAACCTGAGGGGCAACTTTTTTACACAGAGGGTAGTATGCATATGGAATGAGCTGCCAGTGGAAGTGGTTGAGGCGGTACATTAACAACATTTAAAAGGCATTTAGACAAATACATAGATAGGAAAGGATTAGAAGGATATGGGCCAAGTGCAGGGAAATTAGGTTAGCACGGATGGACATTTTGGTCGGCATGGACAGGTTTGGGCCAAAGAGCCTGTCTCTGTGCTGTGTGACTCTATGAATCTATGAAATACATGACTCTCAAACCTATAGCAGTCCTTTGCAACAATGTACAATGATTACCCTTCTCTGTGGGACACAATGAGGCAAATAACAGCTGTACTAACTTTTGGAGCAGAATTCTTGCTTCAAGGCAATCAAGGCCAAACCAGGAGCTCAACGTCCATGGAAGCACAGACTAAAAACTATAAAGGAAATTGGGAACAGATGGATCATGGTTCAGACCATGGCTGTTTCCTTTTCTCAGGGTTAGACAGATCTATAAGCGGTCATTAACCCTATATATCCAAAGCCCTGCTGAAATCTTTGTGCTTAGTATTGTCTTCTCTATTGACTTAAAGAGATCTACTACACTATATCTGGTAGAATGTGTGAAAGAAAGCAAGTCTGAGATGCTGTACTGAACAGTGACCATTGATATTTTTTTAACAACAAATGAGTACAGGCACTGACTTGCTTCACAGATAAGCTGGACATCCTAGAATGGAAACCCTATTCACAAATATCAGCAATTATTGGCTTGCAGTCACATTAGCCTTTACAGCTTGGAAAATGTAGCTATCCTATATTACTCCCTGATACTGTACTTTCATGCCTGTGTGCAATTCACTCCTGGAGGAATTGTAAATAGATATCCATCACCTATATGAGAACCAGCCTGAGAATCACTGGCCACTGATGCGTAATGATAAACTGCAAAGGATGTGGAACTGTAAATAACAAAGGACACAAACAGAGCAATTGTGTCAAAATTCCCTTGCTTTCAGTATTGTGGTTCTACCTAAAGCACAAGGACTGCAGTAAATCAAAAGGCAGCTGATCACCACCTTCTGAAGGGCAACCCTGTGCCTTGAAAGCATTTAATGACACCATCTACTTTTGCAGTATAATTAGCTATGCCTTTGACACTTTTTGAGGTTACTATTCCAATGTGCAGATCATCAGCTTTCCAGACTCCACATTTAGTTATTTCAGTTCACCATTGAACTCTGCTGGCTTGTATCCTATCCTGCAAAGTAGCTGTGTAGCACAATCAGTAGCATCTGTGCCTCTGAGTATCAACCTATAAATCCTTCTAACAAACACCAATAGCAGGTGGTAAGAATGAAAGAGTTTCCTGATTAACCATGTGTTCGTAATAAAATTGGAGTCTGTACTATAATGGCAGCTGAGTGAATAGCACTGCTGCCACACAAAGCTATGGATCTGATTCAATTCCACTCTTGGATGACTGTCTGTATGGAATTTGCACATTGTCTGCATAGTTTTCCTCTGGGTGCACTGGTTTCCTCCCACATTCTAAAGATGTGCAGGTTAGGTGGATTGGCCATGGAAATGCAAGGTTACGGGTATGGGAGGTGGGTCTGGGTGGAATATTCTTCAGAGGGGCAGTGTGGACTCGATGGGCCAGTTGGCCTGCTTCCACATTGTAGGGAATCTATGATCGTTCTGATAGTTCTGACCCACAACGTGTATGTAATGTGCCTGTTCCATTATTCCCCTTTCACCCCACCTACTGGACACCCTGCAGTCAAATATTCATGCCTACATCCTGAAATGCTTTTCCAACTTCCTCCATCTTATCATCTCTTTGAAGTCTCTCCTGAAAACTCATCTCTGACCAAGTTAGATGATTTCACTTCTGTGAATGACATTGGGCAATTTTATTTTCACATTAAAAGGCTGATGGAATTGCAAGTTGCCTTTACCTAGTAACTATTAAAGTAACAATATTTATCCATGTAACTAACACGTTTAAAGTAAACAAGTAAGTTTGATTATTTCAAAGGATCCTTATACAAAGGTAGAACTTATATGAGCTTTATCTGTTGTTTACAAATCATTAGAAAGGTCTTAAAAGCTTCCTTTTGTATTAAGAAATACTAAATCGAGCAGTTCAAAAATAATAGAGCAATGGGATTTGAATTAAAAATCAAAGAGTAGGAATAAAAATTCACGTGTTCACTCAATCAGTTGAAATCTATGGGGAACTGTTAAAAGTAAGTTATGGATCTAATGAAATGGTATCCGAACAGACAGAATTCTATCTTTCCAGCCTGACAAAACATTTTAGAAATGAGGTGACTGAGCAGGCAAACCATTTACGCAGAAATGTAAGAACCCAGTCAACAACCGCAATATCAGGTTGGAAGAGTCCAGACTGCAAATAGGTTATCAATCCCCAAGGCAGACTGTGAAAACAATTTATTTAAAATTCTAACCATCCAAAGGTTACAGAGGGTAGTGCATTAATGAATAAACCAACTGAGTAAGAACACATTGTAAAAATGTTGAAAGCCAAGATAAATTGAAAAATCATAGTTTTCATTGCTTTAAGCCAGCTTAATTTTACAACAGGTTTAAGTATCAGTTTGAACCATCTTCCTTTACATTTTAACAGAGTGGCAGATAAATCCTTGTATTAAAGTCTTATCCAAATGATGCCAACTCCAACAATGCAGCTGTCTCTCAGTAGTACACAGAAGTCTCAGATGAAATAAGGAAGCACCAAATTCTATGGTGTAATCTTATCGCAGCCTGAGCAATGGTGGATTATGGCAAAATCACGCAAGTAGTCTAGCGAGACGTACCTCAACATTGAGCAAAGTTTTACACCTTTTGTACATTCACCAAACAACAAGGTTTCTTGTTAGGCAGGGTCAAGTTATCAGTTAAAGCGAACATAGCTTGTTTAATACTTTATTTACTGCCACAACTTACATCATTAATATTTAGCTTCCTATCTTATAAAATGTGCTAAACAAGTTAAATGTTGAGAATTTTAGGTGTGTAAATTAGAGCATGGAACTGGAAACTTCAGCTCACCATTGGCTGTAAACAGCCTGCATGTTGTTCAACCCAAACAGCATCTCAGAGCACAAACCATTGGTGCCAGCCACAAGCACCCCTCATCCACACATCTGTACAGACTGTGATTTATATAAAATGTTTGTAATATTTATTGTACATTCAGGTTTTTGAGTTAATAACATGTGGGTTTTCTATGTGTCTGAAGTTAAAAGTTATCTTGTGATTATTTCTGTAGCAATGATGTTTCCTTTTAAAACAGTTTTTAGCCTAGCTTTTGAATTGATGAGTTTTGTACACTATTAGTGAATTGTTTGGAACATAAGATCCAGGAGCAGAAGTAGGCCATCTGGCCCTTCAAGCCAATTCCACCATTGAATAAGATCATCGCTGATTTTCTCGTGGCCTCAGCTCCTCTTACCCACTCCACATCATAACCCTTAATTCCTTTACTGTGCAATAAACTATCTACCTTAACTTTAAAACATTCAATAAGGAAGCCTCAACTACTTCACTGGACAAGCCTCAACTACTTCACAGATTCACAGCCCTTTATGTAAAGAAGTTCCTCCTCAATTCAGTCCTAAATTTCTCCCCCTAATTTTGAGGCTATGCCTCTTGTTCTAGTTTCATCGGCCAGTGGAAATATCCTCTCTACTTCTATCTTATATATTCCCTTCATAATTTTATATGTTTCCATAAAATCCTCCCTCATTCTTCTAAATTCAAATGAATATAATCTCAGTCTATTCAGTCTGTCCTCATAAACCAACAGTCTCAACTCCAGAATCAACTTCCTCTGCACTGCCTCCAGTGCCAGTATATCCTTTCTCAAGTAAGGAGACCAAAACTGCATGCAGAACTCCAAGTGTGGCCTCACCAGCACATTATACAGCTGTAACATAACCTTCCTGTTTTTAAACTCAATCCCTTTAGCAATGAAGTTTAGTTTAGGTCATTTTGTAACCCTGCAAGGTAAATAGTGGTGCCTCAAGATCAGTTGAAAATATATGAAACTTTTTTGAAGCTTAAGGAAAATACAATACCTAGAGAGAGGGAATTTATTGTTTTATTTTGAGTTGTGGGCAGTCCTGGGAAGTCTCTGGATGAAGATGACTATATAGATCTGTGCTCCTGAGAAGGAAGGATATGGTGAGATATGAAATAAAGAGATTGTGTTAGTCACAGACCAGATGTGTTTAGATAAAACACTGAAGAGGTTACTGAAAGCTGAATACATTTAATCTCAGGTTTCTAATACCTCTAAAAAGAAATTATCTGCCATTCTGGTGAATAAATTAGTCATAAATGATGTAAACCCACTAAGGTGTTTCATACATGGACTCTGATGTTAATACTGTTGGAGTGGTATTTGTGGGTCCTATGTTTTAGGTACTATACACAAGCTGTTGTTTATCTTTTCATTTTATAAAGAAGTATTTGGGATAAATGGGATTAGACTTTTGCATGTGCTTAAAATATTTGCATTTGTTTAAGAAAAAGATAACTTGGTTTATTCTATGTTACCTTCATTTAATTTGTGAATAGATTTCTGTTTTATCGTTAAAACAAAATCTTCAGCATTGTGTACTTACACTTTAATGACAAGCCACTTAGTTAAACCTAAAATAAAACAAAACATGATCTATCAAGCCAGGTTTTTACCTGGGATTTGATTGTTTATTTTATTTGATAGGAATAAAATCAGCTGGAATCAATATAACGATATTGGTGTCCAACATTTGTCAGCTCCTTTCGAACATCATGGCACCCTTCCAATCCATTTGCAGGAGCTCAGGAAGCACAGACTTGCATCACAGGGCACACTGGCAAATAGTTGGGGGAGTCCAAAATTAGAGGGTGAAGGTTTAAGGTGAGAGGGGAAAGATTTAAAAAGTACCTGATGGGTAACTTTTTCACACAAAAGGTAGTGCGTGTATGGAACGCACTGTCAGAGAAGGTGGCTGAGAGAAGTAAAATTACAACATTTAAAAGGCACATGAATGGTTCTATAAATAGGAAGGGTTCAAAGGGACATGGGCCAAGTGCTGGCAAATGGGACCAGATCAGATTGGGATATCTGGTCAATGTGGATGAGTTAGATCAAAGGGTCTGTTTTCTATGCTGTATGACTCTATGACTCCATGATTATTGCAAAAATACTTTGTGCGTATGGATTGGCACCCAGCTCTCAAATTGGATCAGGCTGTATCTCAGAGGTACTCACTTACTTTCTTAGTGCTTGCTAGTTTACCAGCTACGTGCATGCTGGCTCCATTCTTGCCTTGCCTTGCCTTGATTTACTGTGCCACTAAGTGCAGGCAAACAAGTGGACACCTCATCATGCTGGGCAGCAGTCCTCAGTCAAGGAAGCTGAAATCTCACCATGTGTCAGTGGTTTATGTAGCAAACACATTGCAATTGCAGCAAGAGGTAGCTATTTCTCTAAATCAGGAGAGTAGCCCTCACTGCAGTCCATGAAGACACCCTTCATTCAGAGGTGCCCAGCACAGTAAGTCAATGGCAACCTCCAACTCTAGGAAGGGGACTTAGCCACAGTTAGGCATCGCATTGGGTGATCTCAGTCAATGAGTCAGTGTCTCTGCCGTAAAGGTATGTGTCATGGTCCCTCCTGTGACTCCATATCAGTCAGTTTGGAGGTAAGCCAATGCAGGAGGGGGGACTGAGCACTTCTCAAATGTGGCTGTCCATTCATTTCACTCAAGTGGTCATTCTGTTGTGCTTGTCCAAGGGAAAAGAGGTTAGGTTCAAGGGTCATTGAGAAGGGGATAGGTTCAAGGGTCCTTGAGAAGGAGACTTGGGAACCTAATTGTCAGGATCGTGGGCTGCTGGCTAAGGGGAAGAGGGGCATGACAATTGTTGAGGAAGGTAACTGATTTTATAAGGGGGGGCATAAGGTATACAGTATGAATGGAATGATGTGAAGGAGTGGAGTGGGGAAGTTTGTCCATGGTCAAGAGAACCTTGACTTCAAGAGGTGAAAAGAACATGTCTGTATATGACCACATGTGGTGTATCACTTCATATACCAGGGCTTGGGGGTGGGAGGGGTGGGTGAAGTAACATGCTCGTGTTGATGGTTTGGGTGATGTAAAGCAAGGAGTGATGGACAGGGCTATCAGCCAGGGGATCTGAACATTTGGGACCTCACCGACGCATGGAGAGGGAAGCTGGTCATCACTGTCACCTTCCATCAGGCTCAAAATTGAAAATATGCAATGAGAAAGAAAATGACTCTGACCACCTGTGAAGTGGGCAAGGTAGGTGACTTGACTTGTGAAGGAAGGGGCTGCAGAACCCACAATGTGAGATCTTTTAAAGGGTAATAGTATTGCATACTGACCCATGCAGTATAAAATTCACAGACCTGTGCAGTCCATAATTAGATGATTCTAATGCATTGGCTGCATGCTGCACATCCCTTTGCCCCAGACATTGCTTACCACTTCATTCACAGCATCACCTTCGGACACAAAAGCCAGAGAATGAATAGGGATATTGTAGAATATGGGGCAATCGTGTTAGCAGGATACAATTTCCTGTATATATCTTAGAGAAATTGAGGACTGCAGATGCTAGAGATCACATTCTTGATGAAGGGCTTATGCTTAGAATGTCGAATCTCCTGCTCCTTGGATGCTGCCTGACCTGCAGTGCTTTTCAGTGCCACACTTTCGACTCTCTTACAAGCAAGGGCACATAAAACACATAGTAACTAATTGTCTTTACATCAGATGGAACAATAGACAATAGGTGCAGGAGTAGGCCATTCTGCCCTAAAAGGCTGCGCCACCATTCAATATGATCATGGCTGATTATCCTTAATCAGTATCCTGTTCCTGCCTTATCTCCATAACCCTTGATTTCACTATCCTTGAGAGCTCTACCCAACTCTTCCTTAAATGAATCCAGAGACTGGGCCTCCACTGCCCTCTGGGGCAGAGCATTCCACACAGCCACCACTCTCTGGGTGAAGACGTTTCTCCTGATCTCTGTCCTGAATGGTCTACCTCATATTTTTAAGCTGTGTCCTCTGGTTCGGCACTCACCCATCAGCGGAAACATGTTTCCTGCCTCCAGAGTGTCCAATCCTTTAATAATCTTATATGTCTCAATCAGATCCCCTCTCAGTCTTCTAAACTCAAGGGTATACAAGCCCAGTCGCCCCAGTCTTTCAGAAGTAAGGTAGTCCTGCCATTCCAGGAATTGACCTTGTGAACCTACGCTGCACTCCCTCAATAGCCAGAATGCCTTTCCTGAAATTTGGAGACCAGAACTGCACACAATACTCCGGGTGCGGTCTCACCAGCGCCCTGTACAGCTGCAGAAGAACCTCTTTGTTTCTATACTCAATCCCTCTTGTTATGAAGGCCAGCATGCTATTAGCCTTCTTCACTACCTGCTGTAACTGCATGCTTACCTTCATTGATTGGTGTACAAACATCCAGATCTCTTTGTACTGCCCCTTTACCTAACTTGATTCCATTTAGATCGTAGCTGAAAATGTGTTGCTGGAAAAGCGCAGCGGGTCAGGCAGCATCTAAGGAGCAGGAAATTCGACGTTTCGGGCAAAAGCCCTTCATCAGGAATGAGGAAAGTGTGTCCAGCAGGCTAAGATAAAAGGTAGGGAGGAGGGACTTGGGGGAGGGGCGATGGAGATGTGATAGGTGGAAGGAGGTCAAGGTGAGGGTGATAGGCTGGAGTGGGGTGGGGACGGAGAGGTCAGGAAGAAAATTGCAGGTTAGGAGGGCGGTGCTGAGTTTGAGGGAATTGACTGAGACAAGGTGGGGGGAGGGGAAATGACGAAACTGGAGAAATCTGAGTTCATCCCTTGTGGTTGGAGGGTTCCCAGGCGGAAGATGAGGCGCTCTTCCTCCAACCGTCGTGTTGTTATGTTCTGGCGATGGAGAAGTCCAAGGTCCTGCATGTCCTTGGTGGAGCAGGAGGGAGAGTTAAAGTGTTGAGCCACGGGGTGGTTGGGTTGGTTGGTTCGGGCATCCCAGAGGTGTTCCCTGAAGCGTTCCGCAAGTAGGCGGCCCGTCTCCCCAATATAGAGGAGGCCACATCGGGTGCAGCGGATGCAATAGATGATGTGTGTGGAGGTGCAGGTGAATTTGTGGCGGATATGGAAGGATCCCTTGGGGCCTTGGAGAGAGGTAAGGGAGGAGGTGTGGGTGCAAGTTTTGCATTTCCTGCGGTTGCAGGGGAAGGTGCCGGGAGTGGAGGCTGGGTTGGTGGGGGGTGTGGACCTGATGAGGGAGTGACGGAGGGAGTGGTCTTTGCGTAACGCTGATAGGGGAGGGGAGGGAAATATATCCCTGTTGGTGATGTCTGTGTTGACCAACACCTTCTATCCCGACCTCAAATTCACCTGGACTGTCTCAGACTCCTCCCTCCCCTTCCTAGACCTTTCCATTTCTATCTCGGGCGACCGAATCAACACAGACATCTACTATAAACCGACTGACTCCCACCGCTACCTGGACTACACCTCCTCCCACCCTGCCCCCTGTAAAAACGCCATCCCATATTCCCAATTCCTTCGCCTCCGCCGCATCTGCTCCCAGGAGGACCAGTTCCAATACCGTACATCCCAGATGATCTCCCTCTTCAAAGACCGCAGATTCCCCCCAGACGTGATCGACGATGCCCTCCACCGCATCTCCTCCACTTCCAACTCCTCCGCCCTTGAGCCCCGCCCCTCCAACCACCACCAGGACAGAACCCCACTGGTTCTCACCTACCACCCCACCAACCTCCGTATACAGCGCATCATCCGCCGTCATTTCTGCCACCTCCAAATGGACCCCACCACCAGGGATATATTTCCCTCCCCTCCCCTATCAGCGTTCCACAAAGACCACTCCCTCCATGACTCCCTTGTCAGGTCCACACCCCCCACCAACCCAACCTCCACCTCCGGCACCTTCCCCTGCAACCGCAGGAGATGCAAGACTTGCGCCCACACCTCCTCCCTTACCTCTCTCCAAGGCCCCAAGGGTTCCTTCCATATCCGCCACAAATTCACCTGCACCTCCACACACATCATCTATTGCATCCGCTGCACCCGATGTGGCCTCCTCTATATTGGGGAGACGGGCCGCCTACTTGCGGAACGCTTCAGGGAACACCTCTGAGACACCCGGACCAACCAACCCAACCACCCCGTGGCTCAACACTTTAACTCTCCCTCCCACTCCACCAAGGACATGCAGGTCCTTGGACTCCTCCATTGTTAGAACATAACAACATGACAGTTGGAGGAAAAGCGCCTCATCTTCTGCCTGGGAACCCTCCAACCACAAGGGATGAACTCAGATTTCTCCAGTTTCCTCATTTCCCCTCCCCCCACCTTGTCTCAGTCGATTCCCTCGAACTCAACACCACTCTTCTAACCTGCAATTTTCTTCCTGACCTCTCCGCCCCCACCCCACTCCGGCCTATCACCCTCACCTTGACCTCCTTCCACCTATCACATCTCCATCGCCCCTCCCCCAAGTCTCTCCTCCCTACCTTTTATCTTAGCCTGCTGGACACACTTTCCTCATTCCTGATGAAGGGCTTTTGCCCGAAACGTCGAATTTCCTGCTCCTTGTGTGCTGCCTGACCTGCTGCGCTTTTCCAGTAACACATTTTCAGCTCTGATCTCCAGCATCTACAGACCTCACTTTTTACTCCATTTAGATAGTAATCTGCCTTCCTGTTCTTGCCACCAAAGTGGATAACCATACATTTATCCACATTAAACTGCATTTGCCATGCATCTGACCACTCACCTAACCTGTCCAGGTCACCCTGTAATCTCCTAACATCCTCCTCACATTTCACCCTGCCACCCAGCTTAGTATCATCAGCAAATTTGCTAATGTTATTACTAATACCATCTTCCACATCATTAATATATATTGTAAAAAGCTGCGGTCCCAGCACTGATCCCTGCGGTACCCCACTGGTCACTGCCTGCCATTCTGAAATGGAGCCGTTTACCACTACTCTTTGTTTCCTGCCAGCCAACCAACTTTCAATCCAAGTTAGTACTTTGCCCCCAATACCATGCGCCTTAATTTTGCTCACTAATCTCCTATGTGGGACTTTATCAAAAGCTTTCTGAAAGTCAAGGTACACTACATCTACTGGATCTCCCTCATCCATCTTCAGAGTTACATCTTCAAAAAATTCCAGATGGTTAGTCAAGCACGATTTCCCCTTCATAAATCCATGCTGACTCTGACCTATCCTGTTACTATTATCCAGATGTGTCGTAATTTCATCCTTTATAATAGACTCCAGCATCTTTCCCACCATTGAGGTCAGACTAACTGGTCTATAATTTTCTGCTTTCTCTCTCCCACCTATCTTAAAAATGATACAACATTATTCATCCTCCAATCTGCAGGAACTGATCCCGAATCTATCGAACTCTGGAAAATAATCACCAACGCATCCACAATTTCTTGAGCCACCTCCTTCAGTATCCTGGGATATAGACCATCAGGCCGTCAAGCCCCAGGGACTTATCAACCTTCAGACTTAACAGTCTCTCCAACACCAATTCCTGGCAAATACATATTCCCTTCAGTTCAGGTCCTTCAGCCACTGTTACCTCAGGGAGATTGCTTGTGTCTTCCTCAGTGAACACAGATCTGAAGTACCAATTCAATTCTTCTGCCATTTCTTTGTTCCCCGTAATATATTCCCCGTTTCTGTCTTCAAGGGCCCAATTTTAGTCTTAACCATTTTTTTGCCTTTCACATACCTAAAAAAGCTTTTACCCATCCTCCTTTATATTTTTGGCCAGTTTACCTTCATACCTCATTTTTTCTCTGCGTATTTTCTTCTTAGCAATCCTCTGTTGTTCTTTAAAAGCTTCCCAGTCCTCCATTTTCCCACTTATCTTTGCTATGTTATACTTTTTCTCTTTTAACTTTATATGTTTCTTAACTTCCCTCATCAGCCATAGCCACCCATGTCTTCTCCTAGGATCTTTCTTCCTTTTTGGAATGAACTGGTCCTACATCTTCTGCATTATACAGAGAAATATCTGCCATTATTCCTCCACTGTCATCCCTGCTAAGGTATTGCACCATTGAACTTTGGCCAGCTCCTCCCTCATAGCTCCATAGTTCCCTTTATTCAACTGAAATATTGTCACTTCTGATTGTACCCTCTCCCTCTCAAATTGCAGATTGAAGCTTATTGTATTAGCAGTTTGTGTTTACTAATGGCAGAGAAATAAGCCATTTAGCTCATCATGTCTATGCAGCTGAGAAAAGAGTTATCTAGATCTAACTCCACTGGCCCTGTAAGAAAGTTCACCTTTAAGGAGTCCATGTGCTGTGTATATACAATAGTATCACTCTGCCTGGGATTTTGTCAACTATAGGTCCGAAAGGATCAGAAATCTGTTTACAGTAATATCTGTGTTATAAGTTATAATGTGCTTAATTGTTCAAATAAACCAACCCATGGCAAGTGATTGATTATTAGACCATTATCATTAACATGTAGCTGGAAACTGATTCATGCAGGAACTTCTCTGTTCATCTGTCATCTGTGTTTTCTTGTTGTAAATGATGATCAGTGGAACTGGTGCTGTGGAAGGGTCAGAGGGCTGTATCTTAATCATAGGCCAGTTGTTAGGCTTCAATATCTTGAAATGCCAATCAAAAGGTCTCTGAAATTTTCTTCATCTATTGACGTCCCTTAACAATTGACTCCATCCCTTTAAATTCATTTCTATCTAAGTTTCCTATCCCACCAGGCTCAATTAATTAAACCAGGATGAATTTGCTGACATTAGAAAACTGCAAGCAGTTTGCCATTTAATATTTCAGGTAAAAACAATGACTGCAGATGCTGGAAACCAGAGTCTAGATTAGAGTGCTGCTGGAAAAGCATAGCAGCTCAGGTAGCATCCGAGGAGCAGTGAAATCGATGTTTTGGGCAAAAGCCGTTCATCAGGAATACAGGCAGAGAGCCTGAAGGGTGGAGAGATAAGTGAGAGGAGGGTGGGGGTTCTCTGAAACGTTCTGCAAGTAGGCAGCCTGTCTCCAAGAGAAGGCCACATTGGGTGCAGCGGATGCAGTAAATGATGTATGTGGAGGTGCAGGTGAATTTGTGACCACCCGTTTCTACCTCCTGTCCAAAATCCACAAACCTGACTGCCCCGGCCAATTGTCTCAGCCTGCTCCTGCCCTACCGAACTCATCTCTGCCTACCTCGACATGGTCCTGTCCCCCTTAGTCCAAGAACTCCCCATCTACATTCGGGACACCACCCACGACGTCCACCTCCTCCATGATTTTCGCTTCCCTGGCCCCCAACGCTTTATCTTCACCATGGACATCCAGTCCCTATACACCTCCATCCTCTATCACGAAGGACTCAAAGCCCTCCGCTTCTTCTTTTCCCGCCAACCCAACCAGTACCCTTTCACTGACACCCTCCTTCAACTGACTGAACTGGTCCTCACTCCGGACAGCTTCTCTTTCCAATCCTCCCACTTCCTCCAAACCAAAGGAGTAGCCAAGGGCACCAGCATGGGGCCCAGCTATGCCTGCCTCTTCATCGGATATGTGGAACAGTGCATCTTCTGCAGCTACACTGGCACCACCCCCATCTTTTCCTCCGTTACATCGATGACTGTATCGGCGCTACCTCGTGCTCCCACGAGGAGGTTGAACAGTTCATCCACTTTACTAACACCTTCCACCACGACCTCAAATTTACCTGGACCGTCTCAGACTCCTCCCTCCCCTTCCTAGACCTCTCCATTTCTATCTCGGGCGACCGAATCAACACGGACATTTACTATAAACCGACTGACTCCCACAGCTACCTAGACTACACCTCCTCCCACCCTGCCCCCTATAAAAACGCCATCCCATATTCCCAATTCTTTCACCTCCGCCGCATCTGCTCCCAGGAGGACCAATTCCAATACCAAACAACCCAGATGGCCTCCTTCTTCAAAGACCGCAATTTCCCCTCAGACATGGTCGATAATGCTCTCCACCGTATCTCCTTCACTTCCCGCTCCTCCGCCCCTGAACCCCGCCGCTCCAATCGCCACCAGGACAGAAGCCCACAGGTCCTCACCTACCACCCCACCAACCTCTAGATACATCGTTTCATCCTTCGTTATTTCCGCCATCTCCAACCAGATCCCACCACCAAGGATATATTTCCCTCCCCTCACCTATCAGCATTCCAGAAAGACCACTCCCTCCGTGATTCCCTCGTCAGGTCCACACCCCCCACCAACCCAACATCCACTCCTGGCACCTTCCCCTGCAACCGCAAGAAATGCAAAACTTGCGCCCACACCTCCCCCCTCACTTCCCTCCAAGGCCCCAAGGGATCCTTCCATATCTGTCACAAATTCACCTGCACCTCCACACACATCATTTACTGCATCCGCTGCACCCGATGTGGCCTCCTCTATATTGGGGAGACAGGCCGCCTACTTGCGGAATGTTTCAGAGAACACCTCTGGGACACCCGCACCAACCAACCCAACCGCCCCATGGCTGAACACTTTAACTCCCCCTCCCACTCCGCCAAGGACATGCAGGTCCTTGGCCTCCTCCATCACCAGACCATGGCAACACAACGCCTGGAGGAAGAGCGCCTCATCTTCCACCTAGGAAACCTCCAACCACAAGGGATGAATGCAGATTTCTCCAGATTTCTCATTTCCCCTCCCCCCACCTTTTCTCAGTCCCAACCCTCGGACTCAGCAACGCCTTCTTGACCTGCAATCTTATTCCCGACCTCTCCGCTCCCACCCCCTCTCTGGCCTATCACCCTCACCTTAACCTCCTTCTACCTATCGTATTCCCAATGCCCCTCCCCCAAGTCCCTCCTCCCTTCCTTTTATCTTAGCCTGCTTGGCACACCCTCCTCATTCCTGAAGAAGGGCTTATGCCCGAAACGTCGATTCTCCTGCTCCTTGGATGCTGCCTGACCTGCTGCACTTTTCCAGCAACACATTTTTCAGCATTTAATATTTCAGGTCAGGCTTACACCAATTTTAAAGCATTTTTTATTGGCTTAAAGTTATAAATCAATTTTGAGCCACAATATTTCTGTATAATAGTAATCTGGCATTTCCATTCCTCTCTGAGGATAATTTTAACATGACCTACTCAGTAGGAAATGATCTGATCAAATCAACTGACTTTTTATTTCACCAGAGCAAAGTAAAATCAGGAAGTGTGGGTGCTTTCCGCCTCCAGGTTTAACAATTCCAGTACAGAACTTAGCCCAATGGTTTCCTGTGGACTTGGGTCTGCTGGGAATTCAGTCAAGATTCTCTGGTTTCATTTCACTGGGGATCTTTAATACACTTCACAGAATGTAGATAATACTCCCATGAATCCTAACTACAGTTGAATACAGCTTGCTGAAATAACTTTACTCCCATGCAACACTCATCTTTCTGGTCTCCAGTTTTTTTTTCCTGTTCATTTAATTATGTCATTATAAATAATTGTAGCCCCATGATGAAAAAAATTATAGTATGAGAAAAATCTCATATTTGTTTGGAATGATTCTATGACTTCATTTGATGTTGTTAGATAAAGCCAAGATGAACATAAGATACTTGCAAAACAGGAATAGGATTATGTAATTGGCAGAATGTCACTAGGAGGAATAAGATAGTCAACAACTATTGTGCCTCATTAACTTAATAATGTCAATTATCAAAATTACAAAACGAAAATTGATCCAATGGTTCAAAGCAAACAGAATGACAACAGAAATCATTCATGTAACTTAATAGCTATATAACTTCCCCAAAATAAGAAAAAAAATCACAAATCATGTTTTAATAGCGTTTAAAAATGAGTATATGATTTATCTCTCTGTCAAATTATATCCTACTAACTGAATGGGATTCCTAATGAAGGCGTTATGCCTGAAATTTCAATTCTTCTGCTCCTCAGACGCTGCCTGACCTGCAGTGCTTTTCCAGTACCACACTCTCAACTCTGATCTCCAGCACCTGCAGTCCTCACTTTCTCCTAACTGAATGGCTAGCCATGTTAAACTGAATGATGCTCTGGCAGAGTCTGTGGAGAAGGAAGCAGGGTTAATGTTTTAATTCTGATACAACTTCTTCAGAGGTTCAGAGTTTCTTCTTCAGGGGTTCTGAAGAAGAGTCATGCTGGACATGAAACATTAACACTGGTTTTCACTCCAAAGATTTGCCAGAGCAGCTGGGTTTCCCCAGCATTTTCTGTATTTGTTTCAGATTCCCAGCATCCTATGATAGTTTGTTTTTATTAAATTGAATCATGATTTTCTGGAAAGTATGTAGCTAAATTATCTCCTGATCAGCCTATTACACAACTTGTACTTTGTTGCTTTATAAAAGTTGCTGCTCAATGTAAGTATTTTTGTTACAAAGTCAATTTTTTATGAAATTAATTTAGTTGGTAAGGAACATAAAATTCTTGTTTCATTTTATCTGCTACATACCACATATTATTTTTTGCTAAGTTTTCTTGAACTCTCTTATGTTGAATTATGAAAAGGCATGAGTCAAACAATTCTTCATATATTAGACAGTAGGGCGAAATAATATGTTAGAATGCCAAGTATTGCCACTGTGAAAAATATAGACATCTGGTAACTATTTTAATATTTAAGATGAAAGGGTAGTGAAAGGAAACAAGTATAATGCCAATCAGCACTCGTAATAAAATTATATCTTTGCTCGTCAGTTCTGTTGTCTGATTCACTGGTGCTGAATAGGTGTAATGTTTTTACTCACCATAACCAACTGAGAATGAGACAAAGGTAGTTAAACATTTTGACTTTAAAATTTCACTTCCTTTAAAAATACTAATGCTTAATACTGAAATTACTGAAACTAGAGTTAATGGGGAGAGTGAGCAAAATTAGGGCACATGGTATTTAGTGAGCAAAATTAGGGCACATGGTATTTAGTGAGCAAAATTAGGGCACATGGTATTGAGGGCAAGGTACTGACTTGGATTGAAAATTGGCTGACTGACAGGAAACAAAGAATAGTGATAAACGGGTTCCTTTCGGAATCAGTGGGATACCACAAGTCAGTGCTGAACCCGCAGCTGTTTACAAAATACATCAATGAAATAGATGAAGGCATTAAAAGTAATATTAGCAAATTTGCTGATGCAGGATGAAATGTTATGAAAATACAGGGTGACTTGGACAGGCTCGGTGAGTGGATGAGTGAATGGCAGATGCAGTTTAATGTGGATAAACGTGTGGTTATCCACTTTGGTGGCAAAAACAGGAAGGCAGATTACTATCTAAATTGAGTCAAGTTAGGCAAAAGGGAAGTACAATGAGATATAGGTATCCTTGTACATCATTCAATGAAAGCAAGCATGTCGGTACAGCAGGCAGTGAAGAAAGCTAATGGCTTGCTGGCCTTCATAACAAAAGGAATTGAATATAGGAGCAAAGAGGTCCTTCTGCAGCTGTGCAGGGCCCTGGTGAGACCACATCTGGAGTATTGTGTGCAGTTTTGGTTCCCACATTTGAGGAAAGACATTCTGGCTATTGAGGCAGTGCAGCGTAAGTTCACAAGGTCAATTCCCGGAATAGCGGGACTATCATATGTTGAAAAATTGGAATGACTGGGCTTGTACACACTTAAATTTAGAAGGATGAGAGGAGATCTGATTGAGATGTGTAAAATTATTAATGGATTGGACACTCTGGAGGCAGGAAGCATGTTTCCGCTGATGGGTGAGTCCAGAACCAGAGGACACAGTTTAAAAATAAGGGGTAGATCATTTAGAACAGTGTTGAGGAGTAACTTCTTCACCCAGAGAGTAGTGGATATATGGAATGCTCTGCCCCAGAAGTCAGTGGAGGCCAAGTCTCTGGATACTTTCAAGAAAGAGATGGATAGAGCTCGTAGAGACAGTGGAATCAAAGGTTATGGGGATAAGGCAGGAACAGGATTGTGAATGATCAGCCATGATCATAATGAATGGTGGTGCTGACTCGAAGAGCAGAATGGCCTACTCCTGCACCTATTGTCTATTGTCTATTAACCTTAGCCTTGGTCAAAGAGGTAGGGGAAAAGTGAGGACTGTAGATGCTGGAGTTCAGAGTAGAAAAGTGTGGCATTGGAAAAGCGCAGCAGATCAGACAGCATCCAAAGAGCAGGAGATTAGACATTTCGGGCATTAGCTCTTCATCAGGAAAGTGGAGAGGAGGGAGGGAAGAGGGCCTCCACCGCCATTTCCGCCATCTACAATCACACCCCACCAAAAAGATAAAATTCCCTCCCCACCTCTGTCTGCATTCCATAGAGACAAATCCCCCCGCGACTCCGTCATTAGGTCCACATCCCCAACCATCCCACCCTCCACTCCTGGCACCTTTCCTTGCCACCACAAGAGATGTAAAACCTGCACCCACGCCTCCCCCCTCACTTCTGTCCAAGGCCTCCAAAGATCCTGTCACATCCAGCAGAGATTTTCCTGCACATCCAAATCTGCTGTGTCCGTTGCTCTCGATGTGGTGTCCTCTACATTGGGGAGATAGGACACCAACTCGCGGAATGTTTCAGGGAACATCTCTGGGATACACGCACCAAACAACCCCACTGCCCTGTGGCTGACCACTTCAACTGACCCTCCCATTCCACCAAGGACATGCCAGTCCTGGGTCTCCTCTACCACCAAATCCAAGCCACCCGACGCCTGGAGGAAGAATGTCTCAACCTCTGCCTTGGGACCCTCCATCCACAAGACATTTAATGTCAACTTCACCAGTTTCCTCATCTCCTGGCCCCCCCACCTCATCCCAGATCAAACCCTCAAACTCAGCACCATCCTTTTGAACTATCCTACCTGTTCATGTTCCTTCCCACCTATCTGCTTCACCCTCCCCTCTGACCTATCACCATCGGTCCCCACCTGCATCTACTTATTGCCTTCCCAGTTACCTTCCCCTCATCCCCACCCCCACCTTCACTCCACCCCCACCTTCCTATTTATCTCTTACCTCCCCAAACCCCCACACACATTCCTGATGAAGGACTTATGCCCGAAACGTAGACTCTTCTGCTCCTCGAATGCTGCTTGACCTGTTGTGTTTTTTCAGCGCCACACTTTTCAACTCAAATAGGTAGGTTTAAAGAACAAGAACATTGCCAACCCAATGGCAAGTATCATATTGTATCTCTGTCCTATCCTACCATACTCTATTCCCAGAAGAACTTGCCACTAACTAGACATCTGCTATAAGAACAGCATCTTTATGCCTGTACAATTCTCAACAGCCTGCAGTGCGCTTGGAGGACAACCACTGGCCTTTGCACTGCTTGTGGCCGGTGACTGGATAGAGATAGGTGATAATAGCAAGATGGTACTGAGGTTCTCTGACAGGGACCTGGAATTCCTGGTTGATGGGTTGTCCACAGGAGGGCCATCCTCTTCCAGAGGACAGACAGATGAGGCTGTGCTACAGTATCATGAAAGATCATCATGAAAGCCAGGTAAATGCACTTACTCTTGCCTCACCTTCCCATCTTCCAACATTGACACCCCTACCCCCACCTAGAGTCATAGAATCATAGAGATGTACGGCACGGAAACTGACCCTTCGGTCCAACTCATCTATGCCGACCAGATATCCCAACCTAATCTAGTCCCATTTGCCAGCACTTGGCCCATATCCCTCTAAACTGTTCGTATTCATATACCCATCCAGATGCCTTTAAATGTTGCAATTGTACCAGCCTCCACCACTTCCCCAGGCAGATCATTCTATACATGCATCACCCTCTGCATGAAAATGTTGTCCCTTAGGTCCCTTTTCAATATTTCCTCTCTCACCTTAAATCTGTGCCCTCTAGTTCTGGACTCCACCATCCCAGGGAAAAGACTTTGTCTATTTATCCTATTCATGCCCCTCATGATTTTATAAACATCTATAACATCACCCCTCAGCCTCCGATGCTCCAGGGAAAACACCCCCAGGCTATTCAACCTCTCCTTATAGCTCAAGCCTTCTAACCCTGGTAACATCCATCTAAATCTTTTCTGGACACTTACAAGTTTCACAACATCCTTCCAATAGGAGGGAGATCAGAATTGCACACAATATTTCAAAAGTGTCCTAACCAATGTCCTGTACAGCTGCAATATGATCTCCCAACTCCCATATCAATGCTCTGACCAATAAAGGAAAGCATACCTAACGCCTTCTTCACTATTCTATCTACCTGCGACTCCACTGGTGGCAATAAAAAGACCTTGACGCACCCCCTTCAGCAACTTGAGTGGCAACTTGACCTTCACAGACCCCTGACTGGTGACCACACTTGGCAGACTATGGCAGACTTCCAACACTCCATTAACTCAAAGCTCTTCCTGCAGAATAGGCTCCTTCGTTGATTGCAGTAAAACATACTCAACACCACAACAAGATGTACTGGGACGGAAAGGAAGAAGAAAGCCTGTTGAGGTTATTTAGGTGGCATGGGCAAAATTGTAAATATGTTATCACATTTGTAAATATAAGTTCACTTTCCATCATCAGCTGCTTGGCTGAATGTCCTTCCAGTTGTAACATCAAAAATGAAATGTAGAGTCTAACCATCCTTAGAGCTACATGATTGATTTTCAGGGAAGTGGCAATTTCATCCAAAGAACAGATGCCTAGAAAAGAATATGGCTCATCTGCTTGACACACTTGCACGGCCTGTCCTGACTGATGTTTGACTGATTCTCCAGACAGCAATCTGTTTTACCCCTTGACTGATGACTACCAACAACCATGACAAGCTGCTTTGCATTGTGCCTGTGCTACAAGGGAAGGCGGAAGTACTGTTGCTTTTTAAGCTCTGGCTGAAGTGGTAAATTGCAAAAAGACAACGCAAAGAGGTTTTGAGCATTCACGTAGGAGCAAAGTGAATAAGCACTGAGAGTCGTAGAACCAAAGAGATGTACAGCATGAATGAGCAAGTGAGGAGCCCTGAGATTCAACTTGGTCTAAACCATAAGATGAGTCTTTGTGCCTGTGTGTAAACTGTCCTGAATTGTGATCCAAAGTACAGCATTGAAGTGTGGAATCATATGCTTGTGGATCCAAGATGTACCATATGGGTGCAGTGAGGCTAACATATGTCAAATGCCAACATCCATTGCTCATGGCATGTGGTCTGAGATGCTCATGACTGATGCCCAAAATGGAGGGTTGGTGGGACCAAGAGGTGACCTTGCCAGGAATCAGGCTCTGATTTCCATGTAGGATATTGTTACCATTTAATTTTATTTCAGCAAGTGAGAAAATGGGAAACTGCATATAAGATGAGGTGAGATTAACTAACAATGACATAATAATTCTCATCTCTTCTTTCAACACATGGTTGGGAAAATGGGACATTTTGCTCACAACATCGAGTCTCCTTACTGCTGCTTTGGCCTTATTACCCCAACTTTCTCACCAATGTAGGTGTTCTTCTGTGGCTGGAAAGATTCCAGCTGCAGTGTCTGTCCTATACAGTTTACATGTCTTGTGGATCATCTGCAGAGTAAGCCAGGATATAAATTACCCAAAACCATTTTTTCATTGTTATTGCCTTTGCAGTTGCAGTTGATCTCTGCAGATTGCCTTTCTTTATATTTTTTGAATAGTCACTTAATATAAAATGGAACATTGAGACTGTCTGGGAAACTGACTTGTGGTGAGGTACAGCACCCAGCTGGCCCCAACTACAGTAACTTGGACACTTAGGAGATTTGTTCAAGCCACTTGGAAGGGTTTAAACTAATCTGGCAGAAGTGTGGAATCCAAAGCAGTAGAGAGATGAAAGTGAAAGTTGAGGACAATACAGAAATTAGTAAGAGCACGTTAAATAGTTGCGGCAGTGTTGATAATCCCAGCACTGAACAGGGCAGGCAAGAGTGTGGCTGGAAGCAAGGAAAGTCTGGGTTACACTTCATTCATTTCAATGAAAGAGGCCTGACAGGTAAGGCAAATGAACCTAGGGCTTGGATGGGTACATGGGATTGAGATATGATAGCTATTACAGAAACATATCTGAGGGAGGGACAAACTGGCAGCTTCATGTTCTGGGATGCAGATGTTATACAAAGGATAGAAAGGGGAACTTGTGTTTTTGATTAAGGAGAACATCATGGCAGTACTGAGAGAGAACATTCTTGAGGATTCGTCCGTTGAGTCTATGTGGGTAGAACTGTGTCATAGAGTCAGAGACACACAGCACGGAAACAGAACCCTTTGGTCCAACTCATTCATGCCAACCACATATTCTCTATGAATCTAGTCTTATTTGCCAGCATTTGGCTCATATCCCTCTAAACCCTTCCTATTCATGTACCAAACCAGATGTATTTTAAATGTCATAATCTTTCCAGCCTCCACCACTTCTTCTGGCAGCTTGTTCTATACACACACCACTCTCTGTGTGAAAAAGTTACCCCTTGGGTCCCTTTTAAATCTTTTCCCTATCACCTTGAACCTATGCCCTCTAGTTCTGGAGTCGCCCACCCCAGGGAAAAAACCTTGTCTATGGCCCTCTTAATTTTATAAACCTCTATAAGGTCACCCCCCAGCTTTTGACGTTCCTGGGAAAATAACCCAGCCTATTCAACCTCTCCCTATAACTCAAATCCGCTAGCCCTGTCAACATCCTTGTAAGTCTTTTCTGAACCCTTTCAAGTTTCACAATATCCTTCCTACAGGAGGGAGACTAGAATTTTATGCAATACTCAAAACATGGCCTAACCAATGTTCTGTATAGTTGCAGCATGACCTCCCAACTCCTATACTCAATGCACTAGCCAATAAAGGAAAGCATACCAAACACCTTCACTATCCTCCCTACCTGTGACTCCACTTTCAAGAAACTGAACTTTCACTCCAAGGTCTCTTTGTTCAGCAACACTGCCCAGGACCTTACCATTAAATGTAAATGTCCTGACCTAATTTGCCTTTCCAAACTGCAGCACCTCACATTTATCTAAATTAAACTCCATCTGTCATTCCTTGGTCCATTGAGATTACTTTGATAGCATTGTACTGTAGGCCCCACAATAGTCCACGGGAGATTGAGGAGCAAATATGTAAGGAGATTGCAGATAGCACACTTATCGTGTGTAACCCTTCTTCAGTCCAGCTGGGCTCCAGGTCAAATGCTGCAAACCAGCACCATTCATAAAGTGATTGATCCAAAATTGAGGAGTGAATTGATTGCAATACATAAGATCCTAAATAGTCTTGACAAGATAGATATGGAAAGATGTTTGCTCTTAGGTGTCATTCTAGAACATGGTGCCACCTAAAAATTAGGGGTCTCCCTTTTGGGCAGAGCTAGGGAGAATAGTTTTATCTCAAAACGTTGTGTAAAACCTTGGAGCTCTCAGAAGGCAGTGGAAACAATGCTATTGAATATTCTGAGGTAGAGTTAAATAGATTCTTGTTAGACAAGTGAATCAAAGGTGATGATAGAAATGCGGAATTTGAAATGAAACTGATGAACCATATCCTTATTAAATGGTATAGTAGGCTCATAGGGTTGAAAGCTTGCCTCTGTCCTAATTCATATGTTTGTGTGTATAGTTGTTTTACCAACATTGCTCTAACACGTCAGAGATTCTTCCACCTTGGAGATCTGCTGAAATCTATGGGTATGACCCAAAACAGATTAGCAGGACAGAGACAATTTCCAAAACACTGGGCACTGTCTTTGGACATAGCTGTCTGGAGACACCTTGCCCTTCACCAAGTGAAGAGAAGTCTCTCTAAATTCCTCATCAGTTTCTCTAGTACTATCAGTGTTAACATTAGAAGCTGTGAAACATTTATTTCCATGTCTCGAAATTCAGGAATCTAAAGTCCAAAGATCTAATGCCTTGCAATCAGCCAAGGGCAGTGGAAGGCAATTGTCTATCTCTTAGGATCAACTGACCCACTTCAACCAACGTTCACATGGTACACTTTGATCTTTAAAATTGTCCTTTAAATATTTGCTACTATTATGCCCTGCACAGTGATTCGATGGTCAAGCAACAGCATCACCTAGTACACTGCAAAACTGCCATTATTGGCAACAGCAACTTATGGACACAATGTTCCAATACCATTTGTTTTCAAGGAATGTTTATTTGACACATGAGTTATTACACATATCTTACACATTCTGACTTCTGTTGCCACCACTTTGCTGTCCATACTAACCAAGCCCTTTTGTGGAGTCAGACTTGACAGCATCAGGCACCCATTAATCCAGCATCCAATTAATTCATTTACCAAGTTCTGCTTAACAAAAGTGGCGCATTACATACTTGCATTCCATGCCAGTTTCTAGGCCAGTAAACCAGGTTTTTTTTAGCTGTTTAAAGTTTGGGAATCTGTTAAGATTATTTCAGCTGCTAATCAACTCTTCACCAGATAAAATGGATAGATAAGTAACTTTGGTCTTTAAAGTAGTTGAATCATTTCTAGATTATTTTGGCTCTTTTGTACTTCACTCTTTTGGTGAGGCTGAACTATTTGTGAAACCTGCAAACCAGTTTTCTTGCAGGTTGAAGAACAAGATATGTATCAAAGAAGCTAAAAGAACAGCTGGAAGAGGGAAGAAGAGGAAGCACAACAAAGGAAGCCATACCGATATTTGGTATTCAGGAAATACTTCTCATCCCAAAACCTCCACTGAAAAGTCATGTATGAGGCATTTGCATTTCACAGACAATGCTGTAAGCTATCACTGAGACAGCCACAAACAGACCTCAAACTAGGGCACAGATAGCACTGGCTTTTGGTGTCAAGGTCACCAAGGACCATTTTTGGCCCAGGTGGCAACAGGTGGTGTCAGTGACTTATCTAATTTCACATTTGCATCAAGAACATCATAAAAAACTCGAAGAACTAAATTTTACCAAAACTCAGTTGCCTACTTTGGGAAGTTTTCTGGAGGGTTTCTGTCTGTGTGCCCAAGAACGTTACCTCATGTAATTCTCTCTAGTTCACCCCATTATACATGTATAATGTCTCTCTGGCACAGCTGTCACACCATCTTGTGATCGGCAATGGCAGAGGTACTTGGGGGTGCCATGACATTCTGAGCTGTGACTATCATACCACTAACAGTGCATATGAAGCCCAGTTGTACACCAGGTCAAGTCAAGAACTGGCATTCTTTGTGTGTTACTGCACAATCCTAAATACATGACTAAGAAAGAGAAGTTAGCACATTGCTTCACTATCCAAGACATGAAAAACCCCTGATGAACAGAGTGGTGGAGATAAGAGCCAGAGGGTACACCAGAGGGCTCAGCAACAACAGTCCCTGCCAGCCTTAGCTGAAGTTACCTACCGATCAATGTGATGTCAATGATCTGGACAAAGACCTGAGAATGCAGAAAGGTGGTCAAGATCGTCTCCACTCCACAGAGGTGTGTGCCACTACCTTTTCTCTGCTATTTCACACTCATTTAAACTCTGCCACTGCACCCATCTCACACCAGGAATCAAGGTCTACAACTCTCAACAGACACTTGTATGCAGCATCTTCCCTCAACTGCTCTCAACCATCCTAAACTCCCAGGCCATTAACTTTCCATGCCCTCATTTGGGACACATCACCACCTTACCACCTCCTGTACCAGCACTAACAGTTGTTCCAACCAGTTTAAACTCACTCATTCCTTCCCTTTAACTCATTTCAGAAGAAAATAGCTCACAAGAGTGAAGAGAGAGCCAAGACAGGTGGTGGGGTGCTCAACATTCATTTTCTCGCCCCATTTGAGGAGGCAATCTTTGTCTGAGTGGGAAAGGACAATGGCTGTTCATGTCATAATGCCGAGGACCTAATGCTTAGTCATCACTGTGGATTGAGATTGAACTATGCCCCTGATTGAGTTTAGCAGCATCGCTGAGTGACCATAGACACCTTTCACTTGACCAAGGATGACTCCCTTAAATTCCAAGACACAGCTATTGAGTTGAAGCATATGCAGTATGTTTGCCATGTAAGCTGCTGACATATGCTGCCTGTATGACATTGACTTAAGACAGAAACATGTTTCCTCCTTAACTGATCATTCTTGGAAACATGACAGGCTGCCTGATTTTGTGTCTGTGCTATAAAGTTAAAAAGTGAGGTCTGCAGATGCTGGAGATCAGAGCTGAAAATGTGTTGCTGGTTAAAGCACAGCAGGTTAGGCAGCATCCAAGGAATAGGAAATTCGACGTTTCGGGCCAGAGCCCTTCATCAGGAATGAGGAGAGGGTGCCAGGCAGGCTAAGATAAAAGGTAGGGAGGAGGGACTTGGGGGAGGGGCGATGGAGATGTGATAGGTGAAAGGAGGTCAAGGTGAGGGTGATAGGCCGGAGTGGGGTGGGGGCGGAGAGGTCAGGAAGAGGATTGCAGGTTAGGAGGGCTGTGCTGAGTTCAAGGGAATCGACTGAGACAAGGTGGAGGGAGGGGAAATGAGGAAACTGGAGGAAGAGCGCTTCATCTTCCGCCTGGGAACCCTCCAGCCACAAGGGATGAACTCAGATTTCTCCAGTTTCCTCATTTCCCCTCCCCCCACCTTGTCTCAGTTGATTCCCTTGAACTCAGCACCGCCGTCCTAACCTGCAATCCTCTTCCTGACCTCTCCGCCCCCACCCCACTCCGGCCTATCACCCTCACCTTGACCTCCTTCCACCTATCACATCTCCATCGCCCCTCCCCCAAGTCCCTCCTCCCTACCTTTTATCTTAGCCTGCTTGGCACCCTCTCCTCATTCCTGATGAAGGGCTCTGGCCCAAAACGTCGAATTTCCTGTTCCTTGGATGCTGCCTAACCTGCTGTGCTTTAACCAGCAACACATTTTCAGCTCTGTGCTATAAAGGCAGGGCAAGACAGTATGACTATGATGCATAAGATGGGTGCCTGTCCCTGTGTGCGAAATAGCCTGGCAGCAGCATTGCAATGTAAGGAGTCAGTACATTGCACAGTGATTAACTGTTTTCTAAGTGAGTCAGAGAGATCCCATGATAATTCAGTGAGGTTGGTGACATGTCTGATGCCAACCTCCATGCACAAAATATATAGATGGTCACTGCCCATGGAGCATGCTTGAGATGTTAGGGACCACTGGCTAACATGGACGCCCAGAGGAGCAAGCAGTAAGCTAAAAATGCCAAATATCTCCTTTGACTTTCAGGTGAGGAATTGCTACTGCCTAGTTTCTCATTCTAGAGAATAGCAAATTGCATACAAATGATGCAAGAATTAGTAATAATGAAATTTTAATACGTGCAATTAGGTCTCTGACTAATGAGATCCTCAACTCACTGTTAACAATTGAATGGACAATCAGACTTTTTTTTCTCAATGCCCAGAATCTGATTTTTTTACTCTTGCCATGTTTTATCAACCATTGCCCATGTCATTTATGGAATTGGAAGATTTCATCTCAAAGTATTTGCGTCATATTCCCAAAGGCCAATGCAAGGGTTTGTCCACATTGCAGTCTTTGCCAGATTCCTAGATTCCATAATGTAGCCACATGACCTTGCAAAGTCATATCGCCCAGCTCCTATTTTTCTCAATGGCGTTCCAGGTCCAAGGAAATAAACATTCCACATCTTGTAGTTAGAAACAATTAATAGTATCTAACTCTAATTCTAAGGTTTGTTTTTTACTTTTGTTATCATGATGGTTTGTTTTGTTTTCTACAACATCTTGATAGATTATTCCTAGACTTCTTTAATCACAGCAATTACAATTTCAGTAAATACAGTTTACATCTTGAAACCAGATTGAAGGCAACAAACTGAAAAAACAAGATCATGTGGGCATACTTACCTTCCCGGTATTTCTGTTTACTTACAAGTTTATTTATAATTTATTTAAATGGAGCTATATTTTTTTTGTAAAACCACAGATGTGCTTGTGGCTGCTCACCCACATCCTCAATAATCTTTGGATGGTTTGGCAGGCTGATATAATGTGCAAGTATTCAGCCAAATCAATGGTAGTCTGTGTGAAAGATTAAAAGTACAGATCCATACAGAAGCTTATTGAGTTCAGAGTCTTGAGCTACACAAGTTTCACTCAGGTTATGTTACACCAGAACTTTTACAGTCTTAATTGAAAACTATTTGAAGCATAAGCATTTCTCCTTGCAACACAATTTGATGGTTTATAAGATATTCATAGATGGCTATTGTATAACAATAAGATTTATTCATAGCCCATAAGTTCAGGTTTCCAATGAAATGCTGTTAAGCATGTAACAAATATGGACTGTCTAGTAATTCATTTAAGTACCCACTTTGCTTTCTCTACTTTTTTTTATACAAATTAATACAGTTCATTTTTTTGGTTTGGCAACCCTTACTTGAACATTATGACTTGTGGTGAATGACACCATTCCTTCAAGACCATAAAACTGAAAATTTACCAGGTATCATGCATTCCTTTTTGCATATGGTTCCCCACTGACTAATTATTCAGGAAAATACATTCTTGCTTTTTCATGTTTCTTCAAACACAGTGAATGGATTATCTTTCAACTAAAACTCTGGGGTTTACTTAAAATTCACAGAGCATAATCCATTCTGTGCCATGTATCAGACATCTGCCCCGCAAGGGAGGAAACTGGTGCAAACATTGGTGAGTTATATGGATCTTCCTCCCAAATGAGATATAATCTGCCAAATTACATCCGCTGAATGGATTTGAATGGAGCTTTTTTCAATATCAATAAAGGTTTCTGTGCATCTATAATCTCTTTTGCAACTGAAGCATGTTATTACATTAAATTAACAAGTTTCTGAGGATATGGAATAAAATAAAAGGGGTAACCTCAAGTGTATAGAGCAGTGAAATGTTAGTTTGTTTGACCAAAAACACACTAATTGATTAGTAATGGCCCACACATGGGGCATCACTTTCTGATGAGACTCCCGACATTAACATAATGTAGACAGAATTTTTACTTACTATGATGTGCTTTTTCTGTCATTGAAAACCTGTTTGCCTCAAATTAAATAACTTGTATTCTGTCATTTTATTGTACATGTATGGTTTGCTTTGAAATTATTAGCAGTCAGTTTCAGATGTAATAATTTTACCTGTATGTTGTAGGTGGATTATCTGAATGCTATATTAAGTTACATTATCTTCATATGGAATATTGACATTAAGAAAAGTCTTACATCATTAAATTGCACTAATGTATTTTTTGGCACTCAAGAATAACCTTAGTGTCAGAATTCTCTAACACCTTTGATAAGATAAGTCATAAATTATCAATATATCTGTTAGACATAATTTTTGCTAAATATGCAAGAATGCAGCTAATACAAGCGACAGATGGAGAGAGCGAGGGAGAGAAATGAAAGAAGAGAGATGAGGCAGCCCATTTCAAAATGAAATTCAAAACTGTGAGCTCGCAATAATAAAAAGAATCCACAATGTGGATGTAGCAAGGTATATATGAGGGAGAAACAAAAAGAAGTATGAGAGAATTTGATAAGAAAAGGAAAACTACAAGCTACATTTAATCAAAGGAATAGCTTTAAATTTATGTTAGAAATTGCATATATGTTCACTGGCATTGCATGAGAATCATATAATAGAAGGAACAATGTCATGATTTAAGATTAGACAGAAGATTTTACCTTAAGACAGACAGCCATGCAGACAAACTTGCATTTCTACAGCAATGTTAACATAATATAAATATTACAAATTGCTTCATGGCTAGATTATCAGACAAAATTTGACACCATATGACGAGATACTAGGATAGGGGTAAAAATTTTGATGAAGGTGAGCTAGGCAAAGAGATTTAGGAAATGGAGCATCAGAGGATGAGGGGTGACCTTATAGAGGTGTAAAATATTATGAGGGGCATGGATAGGGTAAACAGACAAGGTCTTTTCCCTGGGTTGGGGGAGTCCAGAACTAAAGAGCATAGATTTAGGGTGAGACCGGAAAGATATAAAAGAAACCTAAGGGGCAACGTTTTCATGCAGAAGGTAGTGCTTGTGTGGAATGGGGTTCCAGAGTTTGTGATGGAGGCTGGTACAGCTACAACATTTAAAAGGCATATAGAAAGGTTTATGAATAGGAAGGGTTTAGAGGGATATAGGCAGGGTGCTGGCAGGTGGGACTAGATTGGGTTGGGATATCTGGTCAGCATGGACGAGTTGGACTGAAGGATCTGTTTCCATGCTGAACATCTCTATGACTCTAAGTGTGAATCTACGCAACAGAAGGCATAGCCACCAATGCTAAAATAATAAAACAAGAGGCTGGAAGTGGAGAAGCACTGAGATCTTGGAGCATTGTAAAGCTGGAGCAGATTACTATGTAGCACGGAATGGGGTTGGTAAATTTGGACACAGGGATGAACAACATATTGAAATTAAGGTGTAGATCAGGAGGCAGTGATGGTCAGTGAGTATAGAGTTGGTGCAAATTAGAGTACAAGTAGCAAAGTTTTAAGTGAGTTCAAGTTTCCAGCAGGTGGGAAGCTAGCCAGGAAATTACAAGAATATTCTATCAAGTTTTACTGAAGGTTCCATAACAATGATATACATTTTTCTCATTGCTATAATCCCTCATCAATGTTGCAAGGAAGGGAGTCATTTGCAGAAGTGGTTAATAAATCCATGCCAATATCAATTTTATACATTGATCTCCATACTAACTGCCAATCAAAACACTAAACATATTTTGTAAACTATTCTTTTAAAAAATTGCATCTAAACCTTAAGCTGTGAAATTATTTTTTGTTAGAGACTTAACTTTTAAGTAAATTTCAAAACTTGGCCCCCTGTCATATTTCTGCAATTCAAAAACTCAAAGATATATTTACTTGAGTAAGAAAACCTCAATCCACTTAACTTAGAAATTATGAAAATCAGGCTGGACGTGTACTGCAATGATGTCATGCAGTTTTTCAATGTTAGTTTATTCTCATAATTGTCCACAACTCTAATAAGATGTGAAAACATAATAAATATGACCAATTGTAGGCCATTTGGCCCCTTGAGCCTGTGCTACCACTCAATAGGATAATGATAAACCCTCATGGTCTCCTCCCTCATGGTCTCAATCTTACTTTCCTGCCTGCTTTCAATGACTTTGTCTCCTTTGTAAATCAAAAGGTTCTGGATCAGTGGTGCTGGAATAGCACAGCAGTTCAGGCAACATCCAACGAGCAGCGAAATCGACGTTTCGGGCAAAAGCCAATTCCTGATGAAGGGCTTTTGCCCGAAACATCGATTTCGCTGCTCGTTGGATGCTGCCTGAACTGCTGTGCTCTTCCAGCACCACTGATCCAGAATCTGGTTTCCAGCATCTGCAGTCATTGTTTTTACCTAAATCAAAAGGTTGTCTAACTCAAGCTTGAATATTTTCAATGTCTGAGTCTTCACTGCTTTTTGGGGTTAAGAAGAAGAAAAGTCATGTTGGACTCAAAATGTCAACTCTGTTTCAATCTCCACAGAATCTGCTGGGTTCCTCCAGCATTTTCTGGTTAGTTTCTCATTTCCAGCATCTGCGGTATTTTGCTTTTATCCCTTGCTGTCAGTCCTGTACCCATGCCAATATATTGTATCCAGCACAATGAGCTGTTAACTTGTGTAGTAAACTTTTATGTGGTAGCTTGTTGCACACCTTCTGGAAATTCATGTACACTAAATCTACCAATTCCCTTTATTCAATATGCTTGCTGTATTCTCAAAGAATTCTTAACAAATTTCTAAAGCCGAATTTCAGCTTTCATATAATCTAATTCACTGTGTTTAATTGTATTATGATTTTGTGAATATCCTGCTACTACTTTCTTAATAATAGGATGAGAGATGTTAACCTGGTACATAATTGCTTGCTTTCTGGCTCCTATCTTTCTTTATTAGTATTCTCATACTTGTGATTTTCCAGTCTGTTGCAACCATCCCAGAATCTGGGGAGTTTTAGAAGAATACAGCTTGTACCAAATAGCTCTGCATTCATTTCCTTTAAGACCTTAAGATGCAAGCCATCACATCTAGTTCACTTGTCAGCCTTTAGTCTCACTAAGCTTGCTGGTACTTTGTCAGATGTGGCAATATTGCTTTAAATTCCTCCCTCACTTTTACTTTTTGATTTTCTATTATTATTGATATGCTTTTACTGTCTTCTACCTTTGTTCCAAGTCTCTTCCACTTCTTTGTTTCTTATTATTAATTTCCCAGCCTAATCCTCTAAAGGACCAAACATTTAGTTCTGCTGCTTTTGTTTTTACACACCAATAGACGTTCCTGTTGTCTATTTTGTTACATTTGCTGGTTTACTATCATATTCTAATTTCTCCATCTGAATGCTTTAGTCATGCTTTGCTGGTTTCTAAATATTTCCCAATTCTGTGGCCTGTAACTAATCTATGCAGGATTGCACACATTCTTTTTCAATGCTAAACTGTCCCTAATCTAATTCTTCAGCCACAGATGGTATGTCTTCCTTCTGGTGCCTTGTTCTTAATAGCCAATATCTTTGTGAGAATTATGAAGTATCTCTTAATGTCTGCTACTCTTATCTGCAATCTTACCTTTTAATTTATTTTACTAGTCGACTTTAGCCAACTCTGTCTTTATGCTTTTGTAATTGCCCTTATATAAATTGAAGTTTTCACCCTCAAGCTGAATGTGAAATGATCACATTACAATCAGTCTCTCCATAGGATCCTTTAGGATGAGATTATTAATGAACGTTGTCATATTGCCAAGTCTAAAATAGCCTGATTGCTGATTTATTCTACAATACATCAACCTAAGTAATAGTCCCAAATATATTCCACAACTCATCCTCAGGGCTACCTTGCCAAAATGATTCTCCAATCTATATGAAGATTAATATAACCAACTAAACCAATACCATATTTACAATTTTCCCTGCCTCCCATTATTTCTTGATTTATATTCTGCCTCAGTCAGGTGTAAGTGCTATCAAGGTGTCTACGAACTACTCCTGCCATTTCTTATCTCTATCCAAACTGATTTTCTGAATCAAGATTATTTTTTCATGAATTATTTCATTTATTAATAGTTTTTTCAACTCCTTTCCCTTATTTCCTATCCTTTAAAAACGTCAAATAACTAGAATATTCAGTCTTGAGTTTTGCAACCATATCTCTGTTAAAGATGGCTATAATATCATTTCCACATATTTCTATTTGTGCAATCAATTGAACCATCATGTTCTATGCATTCAAATAGAAAGAATTAAAATGTGACTTTTTATCATTTTCCCTGCAATGACTCTATTTGCTGTTGTACAAAAATTGCAAGAGCAGAAGAGAGGAGCAAGAGAAATATGATGGCCCATTGAGCCTGCTTCACAATTTAATGTGACCATTGTTGATCCTGGGCTTCAACTCTATTTGCCTGTTTTTTTTTCCTCATACCCCTTGAGTTCCCACAGGCATTGAAATCCTGTCTACACAGCCTGGATTTTGCCAATAATGGAGCATCTACAAACCTCTAGAGTATAGCATTCAAAGGTTCACAAAACTTTCAGTGAAGACATTTTTCTTAATTTCAGTCCTGAATGATCAGCACTTTATCCTGAACTGTGCACACATATTCTAGGTTGTCCATCCAGGGGAAACAAATTATGAATGTATACCCTTTCAAGGCATGAGTTGTACACTCTGTCCCAGTGTATCATATGTTAGTTACCATTACTCATCGGTTTAGTGTTGTTATTGAAGACTAATGAGAAAGCAGAAAGTAAAGGTATAAATGTAATTTAGAAATAAGGAGCTTCTTAAAATGATGTGACACCAAGGGACACCTGTCCTGTAGACAAGAGTTCAATGTTGCTGCAATAAAGAAAAGTAAGTGCTGGTGACCTTATGATAATTCCCAAAACCACATGCATGCTACACATTAACGCAGATCAGATTGGAGTGGAAGATCAAATCCTGTGATGAATTCAGGGTAGTCAATATTAGTGGTTAGCAGGGTGGCAGTAGATGGACATATCCTTTATATGAAGAAATATTAGTCTCCCAATACTTTTATATGATTTCTCCTCCCCTTTAAATCAAAAATATCGATAAGTAAAATATTGCTTTCAACAAAAGTCTGAACTAAAAATATAAAAATCTGGACACATAAGGCCGTAAGGTATAGGAGCAAATGTAGGCCATTCTGCTCATTGAGCACTCAGTAAGGTTATTACTGACCTGATAACCCTCAGCACCATTTTCCTGCCTTTTCCCTGTACCTCTTCATTCCCTGACTGATTAAAAACCTGCCTCAACTTTGAATACTCTGAATGACCCAGTTTCGACAGCTCTCAGTATCCTCTGAAAGAAATAATTCTTCCTCAACTCAGTCTGAAATGGGTTACCCCTGACTCTGAGATTATGCCTTTTTCCTAGACTCTTCCACAACGGAAATGACCTTTCTGCATCTACCCTGTATGTTTCCTATGAATCTTCTATGTTTTAATGAGATCACCTCTCATTCTTCTAAACTCGAATTAGTACAGGTTCAACCCACCCAACCTCTCTTCATAAAAAAATCCTTCCATATCCAGGAACAACCTATTAAACATTTCCTGGACTGCCTCCAATTCCAGATTAAATGATATCTGTGAAGCAAAGTAAATAGGGTGATCAAAATTTCATCAACACAAACTGCTAACCTAACTTTCCTTGCTCACAGATGCAGCCTGATCTACTGCTTCTAAAACTATTAATTTCACATCAAAATTGTAGGATATGGGAATTTTGTTCACCCATCAAGACAGTTGGAAAATATGCTGGTGGCTGAACTGAATGATATTACTGTTTTTCTTCAACAAAGTACTTGAACATTATGAAAAGAAAAAAAGTCTAATATTTACTTCATGGTCCTTTGACTTTTGAAATGTTAAAACTTATTACAGTGCTGCCTCGCAACTCTGGATACCTAATGTGCATGGCTATGGTTTGTTTAACAATTATTTTGCATCATGAATCTGTACATTTATCGAAAGCCTTCAACTTTCCTCAATGTCTTGACTATAGTCCACTCTCTGATGTATATCATGTCATGTTCAGACAGTCTCTCGTGAGGAATTTCTGTAAAGCACTGTAGACAGTAAATGGCATTCATTTATATCATTACTCACCTGTTCTCACTGCTTAGGAAATCTCTGAGGGAAACTCAAAGAACAGGACAGTTATCAAACAACATGAAGCTGAGCACTACAGGGTGAGGTGAGTATAAATGCCCATCCACCATGAATAGAGCAGTTGTAACAAGTTTCCAGACTGACTCAAATTTGAAAACATCAAATGCAGATCCTCAATTGTGGAGATTAACAAAGCCATCAGATTGTGACCCTTGAGAAAAGCTCTGGATGGTCTTTCTGCAGAAATTTATAAATCAGGTGAACCCCAGAAAGGCATCAAAATCATTGAATGATGCTACAGAATGTGGGATTAACATAGTGTTATGTGCACACCTGGTCTTTAAGAGTGTTCATCTTTAAGATCTGCCCGTGCTGTGTATGTACAGCGTTGTTACTAACGCTGGCAGTTACGCCACTGTGAGTCTACAAACTGAACACATACAAATCAGTTTTGGTTGGTTTGCTATAATATCTGCTTCATAAATTGCAATGTATTTTGGTGTTTTTTAAAAAAAACTAACCAATGTCCAAAATAAACAGGGTCAAAAGTGGATTTGCCTCAGATTTCAATCACAGGGTATAACCAATCAGAAAAAAGTCCCCGTAATGAACAAGCAGGTGCTTCTCCTCCAATCACAGGCTGATTTTCTCTCATGTTTGATGGTGATGGGTTCACTGTGAGTCAATCAATAGCAAGCGAAGCAAGGATGGAACATGTGATTAGATGAGCTGTGAAATGGTGAGCGGGCAACAGTAAGCACGTCTGCCAAGGTGCAAGTGGGTCATTGAGGTAAGGAGCTGGAGCAAAGCGGACAGGAGGCTGGACCAAGTACAATATAGGTAGAAAGGCCAAAAGAAGCAGGCCTGTAGGAAGCAGCTGAGCTAACTGGGATCACTGAAACCAGAGATAGTACAGCTAGAGATTAAGCAGAAAGCAAATCTAGTCAGACCAGGGCCCAAGAAGTAAGACTTGAGAAAGGGATGAGTTTGCAAATAGAAGAGGTGGTGTAACAGGCAAATGATATGTTGGCTTTCATATCAAGAAGATCTGAGTACAGGAGCAGGGATGGCTTACTACAATTGTAAAGAGTTTTGCTGAGGTGAAAATGTGTTGCTGGAAAAGCACAGCAGGTCAGGCAGCATCCAAGGAACAGGAGAATCGACGT
Source organism: Hemiscyllium ocellatum (assembly GCF_020745735.1). NCBI lineage: Eukaryota > Metazoa > Chordata > Chondrichthyes > Orectolobiformes > Hemiscylliidae > Hemiscyllium > Hemiscyllium ocellatum. The sequence goes on from NC_083405.1 coordinate 100,018,510, forward strand.
TTCGGGCATAAGCCCTTCTTCAGGAATGAGGAAAGTGTGTCCAGCCGGCTAAGATAAAAGGCAGGGAGGAGGGACTTGAGGGAGGGGCGTTGGAGATGCGATAGGTGGAAGGAGGTCAAGATGAGGGTGATAGGCCAGAGTGGGGTGGGGGCGGAGAGGTCAGGAAGAAGATTTCAGGTTAGGAAGGCAGTGCTGAGTTTGAGGGATTTGACTGAGACAAGGTAGGGGGAGGGGAAATGAGGAAACTGGAGAAATCTGAGTTTATCCCTTGTGGTTGGAGGGTTCCTAGGCGGAAGATGAGGCGCTCTTCCTCCAACCGTCGTGTTGCTATGGTCTGGCGATGGAGGAGTCCAATGTCCTTGGTGGAGTGGGAGGGGGAGTTGAAGTGTTGAGCCACAGGGTGGTTGGATTGGTTGGTCCAAGTGTCCAAGAGGTGTTCTCTGAAACGTTCCGCAAGTAGGTGGCCTGTCTCCCCAATATAGAGGAGGCCACATCGGGTGCAGCGGATGCAATAAATGATGTGTGTGGAGGTGCAGGTGAATTTATGGCGGATATGGAAGGATCCCTTGGGGCCTTGGAGAGAAGTAAGGGAGGAGGTGTGGGCGCAAGTTTTGCATTTCCTGCGGTTGCAGGGAAAGATGCCGGTAGTGGAGGTTGGGTTGGTGGGGGGTGTGGACCTGACGAGGGAGTCACAGAGGGAGTGGTCTTTTCAGAACGCTGATAGAGGAGGGGAGGGAATTATATCCCTGGTGGTGGGGTCAGTTTGGAAGTGGCGGAAATGACGGCAGATGATACGCTGTATACGGAGGTTGGTGGTGTGGTAGGTGAGAACCAGTGGGGTTCTGTCCTGGTGGTGGTTGGAGGGGCGGGGCTTAATGGCAGAGGAGTTGGAAGTGAAGGAGACGCAGTGGAGGGCATCGTCGATCACGTCTGGGGGGAAATTGCGGTCTTTGAAGAAGGAGGCCATCTGGGTTGTTCGGTATTGGAACTGGTCCTCCTAGGAGCAGATGCGGCAGAGACGAAGGAATTGGGAATATGGGATGGCATTTTTACAGGGGGCAGGGTGGGAGGAGGTGTAGTCTAGGTAGCTGTGGGAGTCAGTCGGTTTATAGTAAATGTCCGTGTTGATTTGGTCACCCGAGATAGAAATGGAAGGGTCTAGGAAGGGGAGGGAGGAGTCTGAGACGGTCCAGGTGAATTTGAGGTCGGGGTGGAAGGTGTTAGTAAAGTGGATTAACTGTTCAACCTCCTCGTGGAAGCACGAGGCAGCGCCGATACAGTCATCGATGTAATGGAGGAAAAGGTGGGTGGTGCCAGTGTAGCTGCGGAAGATGGACTGTTCCACATATCCTACAAAGAGGCAGGCATAGCTGGGGCCCATGTTGGTGCCCATGGCAACTCCTTTGGTTTGGAGGAAGTGGGAGGATTGGAAAGAGAAGTTGTTCAGGGTGAGGACCAGTTCAGTCAGTCAAAGGAGGGTGGCAGTGGAAGGGTACTGCTGAGAGTTTTGCTGAGACAACAACTAGAGTATGGTGAGTAGTTTTGGTCTCCTCTTCTGAGAAAGCATGGAGCATGAAGGATGTTCTGGCTATGGAGGGAGTGCCACAAAGGTCTACCAGACTGATTCCTGGGATTGATAGGGTTGATAGACATAGATATAGAACATAGACATAGAATGATGTATGAAGAGAGATCAGTATGAAGTTGGATTTTATTCACTGGGACTTCTCACTCTGACAAACTGCCTGAATTTGTGTCTAAGTTATCAGCAGTCATTAGTCAAGGTAATGCATGTTACCATGTAAATCTCAGACTTGCAGCATGTGTCAGCAGCCTATCTGGCAAAAACTCTATATATTTATTAACCAAATGGTCATATCTCAAAAATAAGGGGATTACTGCTCAATCAAGTCAAATTGTGCAGCACAGTAATTGTGGGGCGTCAGCTGATCTTAGTCCAGTGGCTTGGGGTGGTCACAGTCAGGAGTTCTGTATCAGCACAATCTGGAGAGTGGACGCCTGGAGGTCCATTGCATCAAGACTCAGGATTTGAGAGGTACGTCAGTCAGGGAACTGCACAGAAATCAGTCAGGGGTTAGTCGTTGATAAAATCATGAGGGGTATGAATAGTAAAGGTATTTTCCCTGGGATGGGGGAGTCCGGAACTAGAGGGTAATAGATTTAGGGTGAGGAGGGGGGAGATTTAAAAGGAACTTAAGACACAACGTTTTCATTCAGAGGGTAGTGCATGTAAGAAATGAGCTGCCAGAGGAAGTGGTGGTATGATTTAAAAGTCATCTGGACGGCTATATGCATAGGTAGGGTTTAGAAGGATATGGGCCACGTGTTGGCAATTAAGACGAGATTAATTTAGGATATCTGATGGGTATGGACGTGTTGGACCAAAAGGTCTGTTTCTGTGTTATATATCTCTATGACTCTGGCTTGTCACTAAGTAGTGGCACGGTGGCTCAGTGGTTAGCACTGCTGTCTCACAGCGCCAGGGACCCAGGCTCGATTCCAGCCTTGGACAGCTGACTGTGTGGGTTTTGCATATTCTCCTTGTGTCTGCATTGGTTTCCTCATGGTGCTCTGGTATCCTCCCACAGTCCAAAGATGTGCAGGTCAGGTGAATTGGCCACAGTAAATTGCCCATGGTGTTAGGTGCATTAGTCATAGGGAAATGAGTCTGGGTGGGTGACTCTTTGGAGGGTCGCTGTGGACTTGCTGGGCCACCTGTTTCCACTCTGTAGGGAATCTAATCAGTCAGGGCTGTCTGTCAAAGTTGGGCAGGGGTTGAATCATATAAAATACAAATAGTTGGAGAAAGTCTGCAGGCCTGGCAACACTTGTGGAGAAAAAAAAAGTGAATTGTTTTTGAGTCCAGTGACTGTTCTTCAGAACAGGGGTTGGGTCATAGCCAATCATGAAACTCAATGAAAATCAAAGGGGGTCACCAGGGGACATTTCTGTATTTGGGAATTTGGGGAATACAATGCTGGGATTGGAGGCAGTGAGCTGGGTTACAGAGGGGCCAAGGATTTTGAGGGGGGATACTTGACATATAAGGAAAGAGGAGACATTAATGGAAGATATTAGGGAGCACGGTGGCTCAGTGGTTAGCACTGCTGCCTCACAGCACCAGGGTCCTAGGTTTGATTCCAGCCTCGGGTGACTGTCTGTGTGGAGTTTGCACATTCTCCCCGTGTCTGCGTGGGTTTCCTCCGGGTGCTCTGGTTTCCTCTCACACTCCAAAAATGTGCAGTTCACGTGAGTTGGCCATGCTAAATTGCCCATAGTGTTAGGTGCATTAGTCAGAGGGAAATGGGTCTGGGTGGGTTACTTTTCGGAGGGTCGGTGTGGACTGGTTGGGCTGAAGGGCCTGTTTCCACACTGTAGGGAATCTAATCTAATCAAACATGGGATGTTGCAGGAAGTGTGGTTATTGATTGCCATCACCACATGGCCTTGACAAAGGGATTGTGCAACATGCTGATGGACATGAGGAAACTGCAGGGCTGGGCCTTAAGGGGTTGAAAGCTGAAGACATAATTGCAAATGATGTGTGGGAACTTGCGGGCTATCAGTATCGATAGGCTGGCTTGGGAGTGCCAGGAAGAAAGTGATGTTAAAGTTCAGGGGGCCCTATATTATCAGTCTGAACCAGGGATTCACTATACCAATAATGCCCTATGTTGACTTCCATACTCATTTTCTGTCAGACCATGTGGGCTCTATTTGTTAATAACATGAGGCCATTTGGATTAATCAGGAACTTCCACAGTACAGGTTGAAGTCATCTGTAATTATATAACCCTGCATGTAAAATACATACAGTGTCCAACTATGTCGATGTAAATGCTGGTAACAAGCAAGCTTGGCCATGTTATTGATTACTGCAGCTTGAAGATAGTCATTTCTGTGAAGTAGAAATAATCATGCGAGACTTTAACAATGGCACTGGCATGCTACAAAGCACACAATTAATATAAGGTCTTATTGGCTGTACAGGAGCATGAAATTGATTCCCTCTTTACATTGAAATATTGAAAATAGGAGCGGGATTTGGCCATTCAGCCCTTTGAGATTGCCCCATCATTCGTTATAATCATGGCTGATCATTGAACTCAATAACCTGTTCTGGCTTTGCCCTCACTTTCTTTGATATTTTAGCACCAAGTGTGAGATCTAACTCCTTCTTGAAATCATACAATGTTTGAAAACAACTACTTTCTGCAGCAGTGGTTTCTCCAGGCTCATCTCAGTCCTAAATGGTCTAACATGTACCCTTACACTGTGACCCCTGCTTCTGGATTTCCCAGTCATCAGAAACATCCTTCCTGCATCTACACTGTCTAATCCTGTTGGAATTTTATAGGTTTCTATGAGAACCCCTGTCATTCTTCTGAACTCTGACAAATATAACATTAACCAAGTCAAACTCTCTTCATACGTCAGTTCTGCCGTCCCATGAATCAGTCTGGTAAACCTTTGCTGCACTGCCTCTATAGCAAGACTAAAATTGTACAAAATATTCCAAGTCTGCCCTCACCAAAGTCTTGTATAATTGCATCAAGACATCAGGATGGGCTTTAGCCTCACAGCTGCTTTCCCTCAGGTAAAGGGTGCAGTAAACTGTACAGTCAGTTCTGCTATAATGCAGTAGTTCTGTTCTCGTGCGATCCCATGTTATAAGAAACTTGTATAATAGCAGCACCATTTAAACTAATGGGGCTATAACTAATACGCGCTTTAAAACTTCACACTACAGAAAATGTCCCCAATTCGTCAATTGTGATATAGCAAATTTGTGTTGACAAAATGCATATTATAGCAGAACACTCTGTATGCAGATTTCATTGATATTCATATCTGTAACATAGCTGAGATAATAGATACAAACTGTTCATTTTGGGTAAGCAAATCTTAGCAGGACTTATGGGCGGCACAGTGGCACAGCGGCACAGCAGTTAGCACTGCTGTCTCACAGCGCTAGAGATCTGGGTTCAATTCCTGACTCAGGCGACCGACTGTGTGGAGTTTGCACATTCTCCCCGTGTCTGCGTGGGTTTCCTCCAGGTGCTCCGGTTTCCTCCCACAGTCATAAAGATGTGTAGGTCAGGTGAATTGACCATGATAAATTGCCCGTAGTGTTAGGTAAAGGGGTAAATGTAGGGGTCTGGGTGGGTTGTGCTTCAGTGGGTCAGTGTGGACTTGTTGGGCCAAAGGGCCTGTTTCCACACTGTAAGTAATCTTATACACTTAATGGTAAGGTCCTAGGGAGTGTTGCTGAACAAAGAGACCTTGGAGTGCAGGTTCATAGCTCCTTGAAAGTGGAGTCGCAGGTAGATAGGATAGTGAAGAAGGCATTTGGTATGCTTTCCTTTATTAGTCAGAGTATTGAGTACAGGAGTTGGGAGGTCATGTTGCGGCTGTACAGGACGTTGGTTCGGCCACTGTTGGAATATTGTGTGCAATTCTGGTCTCCTTCCTATCGGAAAGATGTTGTGAAACTTGAAAGGGTTCAGAAAAGAATTACAAGGATTGGAGGATTTGAGACTGAACAGGCTGGGGCTGTTTTCCCTGGAGCACCTGAGGCTGAGGGGTGACCTTATAGAGATTTACAAAATTATGAGGGGCATGGATGGGATAAATAGACAAAGTCTTTTCCCTGGGATTGGGGAGTCCAGAACTAGAGGGCATAGGTTTAGGGTGAGAGGGGAAAGATATAAAAGAGACCTAAGGGGCAACTTTTTCACGCAGAGGGTGGTATGTGTATGGAATGAGCTGCCAGAGGATGTGGTGGAGGCTGGTACAATTGCAACATTTAAGAGGCATTTGGATGGGTATATGAATAGGAAGGGTTTGGAGGGATATGGGCCTGGTGCTGGCAGGTGGGACTCGATTGGGTTGGAATATCTAGTCGGCGTGGACAGGTTGGACCGAAGAGTCTGTTTCCATGCTGTACATCTCTATGGCCCTATGACTTTACCAACGTGCAAGTCATCTGTGTTTGGCAGCACCATGTCTCAGAAGACTGCCAGGTGCTCTGGAAGCTGCCAAAAGGCCTACATCCTTGAGAATGCTCACATCTCATTTGTTTGTGTAACTCAGAACAGTGCTCTAGTATGACCAGTACATTCATTTCCAAGTATTCCTGTTTTCTCACTAGCTTTTCCCTCTGGGGATGGTGCAGGAACCAGAGAAAGCTGAGTCATGTAGAAGTAGAAAGAGGTGGAATTGCTGCAGGGCAAAGAGGAGATTGAAGTGATGGTGGAGCAGGAGGAATTCAAGGTGACACAGGAGGTGGAGGAGCATCAGGAGGTGTGTTGATAAAATAAATCCATGTTAACTTGGCAGGCTTCATAGGTCAGCATCAGCACAGCAATAAAGCTCCAGTATGAATTGGAATTCAACCACACCATCAACAAACGCTGCATAAACATGAGATAGTCATTCAACATCCAGCAAGATTAGGGTCAAGGCATGGAAGGCCTGCAACTAATTAAGAACTGATGGAGATCTGAGTTTGGAGTTTTTTATGCTTCTTGTCACTTTTATAGTCTTCATCGGTCTTATGGTTTTCATTGCTTTTTATGATTCTCATTTTAATAGTTTTATTGTTTTTATAGTTTTATAAGTTTTATGGTGTATGGAGAAGAAAATATCTTGCACTAAATGAACAGATTATTAAATTCAGATCTAAGTAATTTCTTTGCTTTTTTAATACATAGATTGTTGATAGCATTTGGTATCAATTTGGTGCTTTCAAAGCCTCCTTTTGATACCTTTGAGAACTTTCATTTTGAGGCCTAAATGAGAGCTTTGACACCAGTTGAAGCTTTTAATGCCTAAGATGCCTCCAGCACTTCGATATCTTCGAGTGCATCTTCTTTCAAAATAAAATATTTGATGCCAAGAGAGAGCTGCACTGTTATTAAGAGCATCAAGAGCAAAAACAATGTCAAAATTTTCTGGTAAGGATCTAATCAAGCCACTTTGGTAATAGAGATTAAAGTACCCCATCCAGAGTATACTCTGTGCCCTCGCTACTCACAATGCTTCTCCTATATGATATTCAACATAGATAGAACATAGAACATAGAGCATTACAGTGCAGTACAGGCCCTTCGGCCCTCGATGTTGTGCCGCCCTGTCATATTAGTCTGAAGCCCATCCCACCTACACTATTCCATGTACGTCCAATGATGACTTAAACACACTTAAACTTGGTGAATCTACTACCATTGCAGGCAAAGCGTTCCATACCCTTACTACTCTCTGAGTAAAGAAACTACCTCTGACATCTTCTTATACCTATCTCCCCTCACTTTAAAGTTGTGTCCTCTCGTGTTTGCTGTTCCCATACTTGGAAAAAGGCTCTCCCTGTCCACCCTATCTAACCCTCTGATTACCTTGTATGTCTAACGAGAACAGCCTTAAGGTCCTCAGCCTTTCCTTATAAGGCATTCCTTCCATACCAGGCAACATCCTAGTAAATCTCCTCTGCACCCTTTCCAAAGCTTCCACATCCTTCTTAAAATGCGGTGACCGGAACTGTACACAATACTCCAAGTGTGGTACAGCTGCAGCATAACTTCCTGGTTCCGGAACTCAATCCCTCTATTAATAAAGGCCAAAATACTGTATGCCTTCTTAACAACCCTGTCAATCTGGGTGGCAACTTTCAGGGATCTGTGTACATGGACACCGAGATCTCTCTGCTCATCTGCACTCCCAAGAATCTTACCCTTTGTCCAGTATGTTGCATTCCGATTACTCCGTCCAAAGTGTATTACCTCACACTTGTCCACATTAAACTTCATTTGCAACCTCTCAGCCCAGCTCTGCATCCTATCAATGTCTCTCTGCAACCTACTACATCCTTCATCACTATCCACAACTCCACCAAACATAACGTCATCCACAAATTTACTAATCTATCCTTCTAAGCCCTCATCCAGGTCATTTATAAAAATGATGAACAGCAGCGGACCCAACACCAACCCTTGCGGTATGCCGCTAGTAACTGGACACCAAGATGAACATGTTCCATCAACTACAACCCTCTGTTTTCTTTTAGCAAGCCAACTACTGATCCAAACTGCTAGGTCTCCCACAATCCCATTCCTCCACATTTTGTATAATAGCCTACTGTGGGGAATCCTATCGAACGCCTTGCTGAAACCACATCAACCGGTTTACTCTCATCTACCTGTTTGATCACTTTGTCAAAAAACTCAATAAGATTCGTTAGGCACGACCTACCCTTCACAAAACCGTGCTGACTGTCTCTGATCAGATTATTCTTTTCTAGATGGTTATAAATCCTACCTCTTATAACCTTTTCCAACACTTTACCAACAACTGAAGTGAGACTCACTGGTCTGTAATTACTCGGGTTGTCTCTACTCCCCTTTTTGAACAAGGGAACCACATTTGCTATCCTCCAGTCCTCAGGCACTATTCCTGTAGACAATGATGATTTGAGGATTAATGCCAAAGCCTTGGCAATCTCTTCCCTTGCCTTCCAGAGGATCCTAGGATAGATCCCATCTGGAAGAAAGTGAGGACTGCAGATGCTGGAGATCAGAGCTGAAAATGTGTTGCTGGAAAAGCGCAGCAGGTCAGGGACCATCCAAGGAGCACGAGAATCGACGTTTCGGGCATGAGCCCTTCTTCAGGAATGTGCTCATCCCCTGCAGTTTCCTTCCCCATTCTATGCTTCCTAAATCTTTCCTAATTGCATTGTAATTTCCTTTCCTCCAGCTGTAACTCTTGCTCGGTAGAGTACACCTATCCCTTTCCATCACTAAAGTAAACCTGACAGAATTGTGATCGCTGTCTCCAAAGTGCTCACCTACCTCCAAATCTAACACCTGGCCAGGCTCGTTACTCAGTACTAAATCTAAAGCGGCTTCGCCCCTTGTAGGCCTGTCTACATACTGTGCTGAAAATGTGTTGCTGGAAAAGCGCAGCAGGTCAGGCAGCATCCAAGGAACAGGAAATTCGACGTTTCGGGCATAAGCCCTTCATCAGGAATGAGGGCTTCCTGATGAAGGGCTTATGCCCGAAACGTCGAATTTCCTGTTCTTTGGATGCTGCCTGACCTGCTGCACTTTTCCAGCAACACATTTTCAGCTCTGATCTCCAGCATCTGCAGACCTCACTTTCTCCTGTCTACATACTGTGTCAGGAAGCCCTCCTGCACACACTGGACAAAATCTATAGTACTCATACTGTCGTGATCCCAGTCAATATTTGAATAGTTGAAGTCCCCCATGACAAATACCCTGCCTCTCTCACTCTGTGGGACTATTCGGAGGCCTATATAAAACTCCCAGCATGGTGACTTCTCCTTTCCTGTTTCTAACCTCAGCCCATGCTACCTCAGTTAACGAGTCCCCGAACATCCTTTCTACAACTGTAATATTGTCCTTAATCAACAATGCCACACCTCCCCGTCTTTGACCATCTTCTCTGTTCTTACTGAAACATCTGAATCCCGGAACCTGTAACAGCCATTCCTGTCCCAGCTCTGTCCATGGATTCATGTTTCATTAGTTTAGTGGTAGGGTGGTAATCAATAGGAAGTATCTTTGTCAATGTTTTTTCTGGAGTGTCGGAGGCTGAGGGCTCACCTTATAGAGGTTTATAAAATCATGAGGGGCATGGATAGGATAAATAGACAAGATATTTTCCCTGAGGTGGGAGAGTCTAGAAATAGAGTGCATAGGTTTAGGGTGAGAGGAGAAAAATTTACAAGGGACCTAAAGGGCAACTTTTTCACACAGAGGGTGGTGTGTGTATGGAATGAGCTGCCAGATGAAATGGTGGAGGTTGGTACAATTACAACATTTAAAAGACATCTGGATGGGTATATGAATAGGAAGGGCTTCAAGGAATATGGGCCAAGTGCTGGCAAATAGGACTAGGTTAGGGTATCTAGTCAGCATGGATACGTTGGACCGAAGGGTCTGATTCTGTTCTGTACATCTCTATGACTCTATGACTCTATTTGGCCTGATAACAGAAGACTTCATAAGATCCAGCAACAATGTTGTCAACTCTGACAGCAACTCCCTCTTGACTGTGGACTACTATCATGTAACTCTGTTAAGTATTCTGCCAATGGAAGAAAGCATAACCAGGGATGCTGACCAGTGTTCCCTCTAATTTTCCTACCAGCTAAGTAGGTCTCTGAGGCCTGTGCGACTTGCAGAACTGAAACAATTTAGTGAACATTGATGCTGGTGAGAGTGTTGGTATTGTCTGTAAGGCATGGTTCTGTGAATATTACTATGCCAACCTGTTTTTTTTAATTGTAAAAATAGTCTGTTGATTCACTAGACTGTGGGACAGCTCTCCCAATAATAGTACAAGTTCCAGATGTTAGTGAGGAAGATCTTGCAGAATCAACAGTACTGTCTTTGTCAATTACTAGTGTAGTGTATTGGTCAATGCCAGGTGGTGTGTCCAGTTTAATTTGTTTTTGACATTTCTTTAATGATTTGATTCAGCTGAGTGGCTTGCTAGGTCACTTCTTAGGGCTTTTAAGAGTCAACCGATTTACTATATGTATATTAAGCAGTTGGACAGATTCCATATGAAATGCTTTCCAAGAATTGTGAGCAACAAATGGGAGACTAAACTGTCCAACACTGAGTTACTTCACAGACCAGAAGTGTTGAATGGAAGCATTTATCAACAGAGCTCAGCTCAATTGTAGTGGACATATGGTATGTATGAGTGGCGATAAAATCCTCCAACAGTTACACAACCTAAACTTGGACATTAGCTGCGATGCAAACTGAGACTAACGTTCAAGGATCTCTTGATAGTGAAACTCAGGAAATGTGGTTTGTCCATCTCAGATTTGAAAAATACTAGGGAGCAATCTCAAGTAATTATTATAACATCAAGATTGATTTTTGATTGTTCTTAACAGAAGAGAGTCTTCAACCTTTTAATGAAAACTAGCAATCTTCATTAAGGACTATGCTTTATGTACAAGAGCTATTTAAATAAGATATCTTGAAAATCTTCCACATTCAGGACCCAGTACCTGTGATCTGATATCATTAATATCACTGATGATGCAGTCTAACTATTAGCATAAAGCTATTAATTCCCATACTGTACAGTAGAAATGGTCTTTCTTTGGAAAGTAAAGAATCAACTCGAAAATACAAAAAGCTATCTATAAGGATCAAGCATGAAAATCAGACAATTCATCTTTAATCTTGGAATCTCGATGCGGAAAGCCAGGAAGGTCTGCAGTTGGGCTCGACAGCCATGTTTGAACACATGATCAATGATCCTTTGCACCAGAAACTGCTATCTTTGATATCAAAGTGAAAGCCATGAGCATAGGCTAAGTAAATCCAGCATCAGTTCATAAATCAATTCAAAATTGTGACATGTGTTTGGAGAAAATGATCACTTATTCTGCAAAATAAATTAAACAAGTTAATAAAAGTACATTTAAAGTTGACCTGAATAAGATGCATGAGTCAGTTTTTCAGTGTTGTTCTTCACCTGTTAAGTGGCACTGCTCTATGGAGGTAAAGTTAAAGTCACAAATAGTCCAAGAGAACCGCAGGGTTGCCCTCTCATTAGAGAGGGAGATAACTGGTGATGGTTTAACCTGAGGGTCACCACATCTCAGAAAAGGGGAGTGGGTGAGAAGGAGAGTCCTTCATGGTAAGCGCAGTTTGGGAATTGAATTGTGCTGTTAGCATTACCTTGCATGACAAACTGAACAAACTGAACCCCTTTATCCCTGGAGGGAACATAATTTCAAATAGATATTTGACATGGTTCATTACTAATAGTGGAGAAAAAAAATGGAAGAATTTGTACTACTGCACTAGTAGACAAACTGGAGCATTCTTTGTGTCTTAACAAGTGCTCAAGCAATAAATATTAAATCATGAGAAAATATGGAACACCATAAACATTCAGTACAGGCCTGTTCCTTTCACAGACTATGTATGACTTACCCTGGCATATATTGGACATAATTTATTTCATCCCCTGAAGGAAAGTTTTACAAATTTTCTCCATTTCCCTCAAAAGGCACTGAGAGAAACTCCAGAATATCTAGCCAACTTGGCAACCTCCATTACTCAGTTTTGATGATTGGTGGACAGATAATAAATTAAGCCCAGCAATTTCACCATATACTGCCATATTTCAATATCAAATTGTCATTAGCAGATAAATAGGACATTCACCAGGCTTTTAAGAAACTTGTTATATACTATCTTTCTTATGACGTTTTTTTAAATTAACCCCAATTATTGGGCCACATAAGTTTTCACTCAGTTCTGAAATTACAATTGTAGAGCTAAAAGAATGAATCTAGTGCATTACTGTATTTCTAAAAAGAACCTGATGTGATTAAGTAATAACACCATGAATGTAAACATCAATATGATATTAGATTTATATAGAATTTTGAGGACAATTTTATGAAAAGGAAATGTGATGGGCACAGTTTAAACACAGAAATATTTCACACTATTTTGCAGTCTTTAAATTTGTTCATGTTTTTATTCAATCAATTTGTATTCTACATACTTTTTTAAATTTATCTTGTATCCTGCCTTTCTTAGGAGAAATTGAGGTCTGCAGATGCTGGAGATCAGAGCTTAAAAATGTGTTGCTGGAAAAGCGCAGCAGGTCAGGCAGCATCAAAGGAACAGGAGAATCGAAGTTTCGAGCATAAGCCCTTTTTTAGGAATGAGGAGGGTGTGCCAAGCAGGTTAAGATAAAAGGTAGGGAGGAGGGACTTGATGGAGGGGCGTTGGTAATACGATAGGTGGAAGGAGGTTAAGGTGAGGGTGAGAGGCCGGATAGAGGGTGGGGGTGGAGAGGTTGGGAATAAGATTGCAGGTCAAGAAGGCGTTGCTGAGTCTGAGGGCTGGGACTGAGAAAAGGTGGAGGGAGGGGAAATGAGAAAGCTGGAGAAATCTGCATTCCTCCCTTGTGGTTGGAGGGTTCCTAGGCAGAAGATGAGGCGCTCTTCCTCCAGGCGTCGTGTTGCCATGGTCTGCCGATGGAGGAGACCAAGGACCTGCATGTACTTGGCGGAGTGGGAGGGGGAGTTAAAGTGTTCAGCCACGGGGCAGTTGGGTTGGTTGGTGCGGGTGTCCCAGAGGTGTTCTCTGAAACGTTCCGCAAGTAGGCGGCCTGTCTCCCCAATGTAGAGGAGGCCACATCGGGTGCAGCGGATGCAGTAACTGCCTCTCTTGCAAGTGTTGTTTTGTCTGACTGCATGATAAATAACTTGCTCCCACCTCTCCTGTACTTTTTGTACATTCTTCTGCCCAGTCTCTAACAGGTCATCTCATTGCAATGTACCCTGAGAGTACAGCTCACTAACTACCTCACATTTATCTAAATTAAATTCCATCTGCCATTTCTCAGCCCATTTGCCTATCTGATCAAGATCCCATTGTAATCTGAAGTAACGTTCTTCGCTGTCCACCACACCTCCAATTTTGGTGTCATCTGCAAACACACTAAACTGTATTATCCAGCTTTCAATTATCTGAACATTTGATCATCTGAACAAAATACTCCCCGCCCATATTGTTTGGATAATCGAGGTTCCTCTGCATTGTTAAAAAGTACCTTATGGTATTATGTATTAACACCGTGAATGTAACATCAATGTGGTATTAGATTTCCACAGGATTTTGAGGACTTTCCTTTTAAAAGGAAATGTGATGGGCACAGTATAAACACAGAAAGATTCTCCATTATTTTGTAGTCTCTAAATTTATTCATGTTTTTATTCAATCAGACTTATATACTTAATGGTACGGTCCTAGGGAGTGTTGCTGAACAAAGAGACCTTGGAGTGCAGGATCATAGGTCTTTGAAAGTGGAGTTGCAGGTAGATAGGATAGTACAGAAGGTGTTTGGTATGCTTTCTTTTATTGGTCAGAGTATTGAGTACAGGAGTTGAGAGATCACGTTGCAGCTGTACAGTACATTGGTTAGGCCACTTTTGGAATATTGCATGCCATTCTGGTCTTCTTCCTATCAGAAGGATGTTGTGAAACTTGAAAGGGTTCAGAAAAGATTTACAAGGATGTTGCCAGAGTTGGAGGATTTGAGCTGAGGGGTGACTTTATAGAGATTTTATAAATGAGGGGCATGGATAGGATAAATAGACAAAGTCTTTAACCTGGGGTGGAGGAGTCCAGAACTAGAGGGCGTAGATTTAGGGTGAGAAGAAAAAGATATAAAAAGAGACTTAAGAGGCAACGTTTGCATGCAGAGGGTGGTACATGAATAAAATGAGCTGGCAGAGGAAGTGGTGGAGGCTGGTACAATTGCAACATTTAAAAGGCATCTGGATGGGTATATGAATAGGAAGGGTTTGGAGGGATATGAGCCGGGTGCTGGCAGGTGAGGACTAGATTGGGTTGGGATATCTGGTCGGCATGGACAAGTTGAACCGAAGGGTCTATTTCTGTGCTATGCATCTCTATGACTATATGACTCTACCATGTTGAGAAATATATACAGATATTGTCAACTGTTGATCACATGAAACTGAAAAACACTGTCCATTGAAGGGGGATCTTGAAGGATACATGCTAAGTATGCTTGCTGATGTAGAAAATAAAGTAGAGTTCAAGGATGAAAGAAAGAATGAAAACAAAAATAAATACATTTCTCTAATCAAAGATGCCATGGGATTGTTATATTCACCTGAGAAGTTCCTGACTCAAATGTCACTACATCAAAAAATTAAAATTGGCACTCCAATGGAGCATTGAGGGATAATTGCATTATCAAAGGTTTTGCATTTTGATGCAACATTAAAGTAAAGAAAATGCTCTGTTGCTTTTATTAATGTAAAGTTGTTAAAAAGCTAAAGTAAATGTATTAAAGTAAATGTTATTCTTGGTTTACTATATACAACTTCTATCTAGATAAGGTACAGGGAGAGCTGAATCACTTGGAATGTACTGCATAAGGAAAATGCCACGTATCAGCTTAAGGACTGTGTAACCAGCACAGAAATAATTAATGACCAGCCGGAGCATTTTATGTTGAGAGATGACTACGATGAGTAGCTTGACTGAGCTGTATGGCTGAAGATTAGTACATTCTGAAGACATGCACAGTTTTATATTTCCATCATGCTCCTTTTCCAGGTAAATTATTTTCATCACCATTAGACTGCACTGATCTTCAGCCATACAGCTCAGTCACCCATAAGATACTCCAGCAAGTCATTCTTTATTTTTGTGCTGGTTATGCAATCCTCAAGCTGATAACTGGCATTTTCCATATGTAGTACATTCCAGCTTCTCCCTGTACCTTATCTAGACAGAAGTTGCATATAGTAACCCAAGAATAACATTTACTTTAATACATTTAACTTTTTGCCAATTTATCATTAATAACAAATGCAACAGTATATTTTCCTTGCTTTAATGTTGCATCTAAAATGCAAAACCTTCGATAATGCAATTATCCCTCAGTGCTCCACTGGAGTGTCAATTTTAATTTTTTGATGTAGCGAAATTTGAATCAGGAAGTTCCTCATCCACAGCTGATAGTTCTACCATTGATTGATAAATGATTTTTTAAAAACATCTTTCTCATTCTCCCTGTACCTGAAAAACATTATTCTATCACAGATTTTCCAGTAAACATATGTTGCAATATTTTACAACCTGTGCCAATAGAATCAAAAATATACTGAAAGACCCGATGCAAAATACATTACTAAATGTTTATGGCTTAATGAATAACATAATTCAAAGATTTCTATCTGCACTTTATTAACTTAGTTCTCACCAAAGAAAAATGCATTTTACTATCAGATTAAAAAACTTTTCAAAGTTTATTATCTGAACTAAAACATGAACAAAATAAAATCCAAACAGAACAACTTGTTGGCATCATTACAATATCAAAAATGACTTTTCTCCTTCTGTTTGAAATATAATATTTTTTCCAATCTAAAGCAAGATACTTTGAAAAAAATTACCTGTTGACTGAGTTAAATTGTGGCAAGAGAATCATAGAATCACTACATTAAGAAGCAAGCCATTCAACCCCTCTATCCTATCCCTGTATTTCCCATGGCTAATCCACCTAACCTAATCTTTGGACTATGGGAGAGAACAGGAGCACTAGAGGAAATCCATCAAACGCAGGGAGAATGTACAAACTCCTCACAGTCACCCAAGACTGGAATTGAACTCAGGTCCCTGGTGACATGAGGCAGAAGTCTAACCACTGAGCCACCATGTTGCCCTAACTAGCTGAAAATGCTGTATATTTCAGGCAATGCAAACAAGGTGACCTCAAGCACCTGCAGTTTTAGTTTTCCATCATGCCCCTTTCCAAGGTAAAATTATTTCCATCACAATTAGCCTGTACTGGTCCTCAGCCATACAGCTCAGTCAACTTACTCTTTGTAGTCATCTCTAACCATACCATACTCTGGCTGGTCATTCATTATTTCTGTGCTGGTTACGCAGTCCTCAAGCTGATAACTGGCATTTTCCTTATGCAGTATATTCCAAGTGATTCAGCTTTTCCCTGTACCTTATTGAGATAGAAGTTGTATATAGTCAACCAAGAATAACATTTACTTTTAATAAATTTAGCGTTTTACCAAATTATTATTAATAATATATGCAACAGTGCATTTTCCTCAGACTGAATGGAAAAAAAAATTGTCTGCCCAAGCAGGTCGGAGGAGAGACACAATCCACAATTAACTTATGGAGAGGAATGCAGGCAGCACTCCAGCTTCACACTGCCCTCTTAATATAATGAGTTCTGTGTGTAACCAGCATGGCCTGCTTTAGCAGAGGATCCAATCAATTTCATTAGTAACTTGCACTATCTAAAGCTAGTCTTCTTCTCTTCAAAGGGTAGGTGTATTATGGTAGGAGCAAATGCTGACAGCCATTCTAACAGTAAATCTGTCCTCACTGTCAGTGAAGAATCCAAGAGCAAAATTGCTGAAAAAACTCAGCATGTCTGGCAGCATCTGTGGGAAGAGAGCAGAGTTAATGTCTCAGATCTAGTGACTGTGCATCGTTCTTCCCACAGATGCTGCCAGATCTGCTGAGATTCTCCAGTAATTTCTGGTTTTGCTTCAAATCTCCAGCATCCGCGGTTTTTTGTTTTATATTATATGAGAGCGATGAATGGCTGACCTTGAAGTATAGGAATCCCTCAGGCTTTCAGGTGCAATACTAGAGATCTGATGGAGTCAGTGGAGAAAGTGAGGATTGCAGATGCTGGAGATCAGAGTCGAGAGTGTGGTGCTGGAAAAGCACAGCAGGTCAAATAGGAACAGGAGAATCAACATTTCGGGCATAAGCCCTTCATCATGGAGTGGAAAAGTAGAGATAAATGAGGACCTCTGTACAGGTCACATGTCAGTAACTGGAGCAGCAAGACTTGAAGATCAATGCTGGAAGACTAACCCCAAGCAGCTGGAAGTTTATTGATCTCACCTGAGTAAACAATATCAGAACATAGATCTTTGTATTCCATATCCTGCCAGATAGACAGTCAGCCTCATCCACTGCTCATATCACCACATTCCATCCCACCCTTGTGCTACACATCACACACCTACCAATAATTTCAATCAGGACACACTCCTAACATGTATGTGGATCACCTCGTCATCGAACACATGGGGTTCCTGTAAATATCATCTCTCAGCTTGTATAAATCTCAGCTGTTTGACAAAGACAGCTGCATCACCTAAACAGATTTGACGACATGCAAAGCCATGCTTCCTTCCCTTAGCTAAGTGAAGATGATACACAAAGGGAAGGAGCAGAAAGAAACTAGAGGTGCTTTGGCATGCCTGCATGCCCTAACCTTTGTGAAAAAGAAGGATCATGGAAATGGGCAGAGCTGAAGCTACTGAATTTGAGAGCGTCTGTATTGATAAATCTCCTTCTCAAAATCAGCAGTTTGAGAAGATGTTGGTGGTGCAAGCATGTACTTCTTAGTTTCTCATCTTTTGTCATCACAACTTGATGATAAAAACAGAAAATGCTGGAGAAACTCAGCAGATCTAGCAAGATCTGTGGATAGAGAAACAGATTTGACATTTTGAATCCAACATGACGATTCTTCAGAACTGAAAGCAGCTGGAAAATAGTGTTTTCTGCAGAAGATAGGAGCAGTTGTAGGCCATTGATCCCCTTGTGCCTGCTCTGCCATTCAATATGATTTTGATTGATCATTGAGCTCAGTGCTGTAATACTCCCATGTCCCTTTAATCCTTTAGACAGAAGAGCAGGCAGATGGGACTAATTTAGTTTGGGACCATGGTTACCATGTTCAAGTTGGACCAAAGGGTCTGTTCCTGTGCTGTATGGTTCTATAACTCTACCTCCTTCTTGAAAACACAATGTTTTACCCTGAACCACTTTCTGTAGTAGTGAGTTTCACAGGCTCACCACCTTCTAGGTGAAGAAATTTCTTCTCATCTCAGTCATAAAAGGTTAATCCCTTAACTTTAAACTATGATTCCCCCACCTCTGGTAATACCCCGCCTTCATCTAACTTGTCTAATCTTGTTAGAATTCTGTGTGTTTCTATGAGACACCCTCCCATTCTTCTAAACTCCAGTGAATACAATCCTGACTGACTCAGTCTCTCCTCATATATCAATTCTGCAATCACAGGAATTGATCTGGTAAAACTTGCCGCATTCTCTCTCGAGAAAGAACAGTCTTCCTCCAATATGGAGACCAAACCTGCACACAATATTCCAGCTGAGGCCTCACTAATGTCCAGTATAATTGCAATAAGACATCCTTGTTCCTGTACTCGAATCCTCTGGTTATGAAGGGCCATATACAATTTACCTTATTTACTGCCTGCTGCACTTGCATCCTTACTTTTTGTGACTGGTGCACAAGGACACCCAGGTCTCACTGAACATTCACCTCCCATAATTTTCAACCATTCTAATAATGATCTGCCTTTCTGTGGTTTTTTGCTGTCTCAGTGGATATCCTCACATTTATTCATATTACACTTCAACTGCCAAGCAAGTGTTCATTCTCTCAGCCTGTCCAAATCACTTTACAACATCTTTGTATCTTTCTCAAAGCTCATTTTCCAATCCAGCTTTGTCTGATCTGCACATTTTGACATAGTCCATTCAGTTCCCTCATCATAGGTCAGAGTATTGAATATAGGAGTTGGGAAATCTATTCCTGTCCTCCCTTGTGAAGGTAGAAGCGAAGGATGAATTTAGTTCATCATTTATTCCCCCGTTTCTGGCTGCCACTAGTTTTCATTAATCTTCTTCTCTTTATATAATTAGAGGAGCTTTTACAGTCAGTTCTTATGTTCTCCGCAAGTTTACTCTTATATTCTATTTTCCCCTTCTTGACTAAATTTGTTGGTTCTCCTAAGCTCTTTCCAATCCTCAGGTCTAATGGTATTTTCTTGTCAAGTTGTTTTCCTCTTTTTTTGCATCTAATGCTATCTTGGACTGTACTTATAAGCTGATTTTTCTCCACAGATGCTGCCAAACCAGCTGAGCTTTTCCAGCAATTTCTTTTTTGTTTCAGATTTACAGCATCTGCAGTTCCTTCAGTTTTTATGTCATGTTCTTTAGTTGAGTCCTCAATGTATTGATCCAGAAAACCATCCCATACACGTTATACAAATTACTCCTCTGTGGTATTGTGACTAACTTGATCCATTCAATCTATATCAGATTAAAATCACCCAGAATTATAGATGTTCGTTTACCGCATGCATGTTTCTGATTTCCTGTTTAATACCATTGCCAACATTACCATTACAGTTTGGAGGTCTATGTACCACCCATTTTTTTTTTGCCCTTTAGTATTTATTAATTGAACCCCACACAGAATGTATATTGTCTGAGCTCTTTAATCAGTAATGCAACTCTACCACCTTTTCCTTTTTGTCTTTTCTTCCATACTACTCAATAGACGTGGATGTTCAATTCTCATCCATGGTCATGCTGCAGCCATGTTTCTGTAATCCCAGCTATATCATACACATTTGCATTTCATTCTCCAGCTTGTTCAATGTTCTGACACAAAACCTTTTCTCTTCCTTTCAGACATTAAGGAACACAAGCTGCAATAACTTTGATAAACCCCACACGCCTCTGGAATGTCCATCTCCTCCCCTGTCCTCTGACTCCATCCTTTCCCCATACCCCACCATTTGTCAAGTACTTATTATCCCTTCTGATATTCCGCTATCTGATGCTGAATGTTCTATGCTTACCAAAGGTCTGTTTTATCTCTCTGCATTCCCATCCTAATGAATTTCAGGCATGACAAGACATTAAACTCTTCTTCGGTTGCCTCTACCCCTGTGTCCATTTCACAGAATCATGGTTTCATAGAATCCCAAAAGTGTGGAAACAGGCCATTCGGCCCAACAAGTCTACACCAACTTTCTGGAAAGCATCCCACCCAGACTCATCCCCTTTATGCTATCCCTGTAACCCTGCATTTCCCATGGCTAGTCCACATAATCTAATTTCTATGGACAGGAGTCCTCTCCCCATTCCAAAGACCTCTTTGCCCAGCTCCAACACTCTCCCTTCACATGGACTCCCTCCCGCGGGCTTTTTACCTGCATTTGACCTGTCCATTGAAAACTGTCGACTTGTCATTGGTCACCTCAAATTCTCTGCCTCCCTTATCCATCAGAATCTATCTCCCTCTGAGTCGATTGCACTCTGTGCTCTCCAATCCAGCCCTGACTTTGTAATCAAGCCTGCCAACAAGGGTGGTGTTGTCTGGCGGACTGACCTCTCCATTGAGGAGGCTGGGAGATACCAGCTCTTAGCTACCTCCTTCTACCTTCTGAGGACCATAATCCCACCAGGCCATTGTGCTTATAGCCCCAACCCCATACAGCTCACTTCTACCTTCTTCCCAAGATCCACAAGCAGGACTCCTGGGAAAGAAGCATTGTTTCTGCCTGCTTCTGCCCACTGAACTCATCTCTTCCTACCTCAACTCTACTTTTTCTTCCCTTGTCCAATCCCTTCCCACTTACATCTGTGATTCCTCATGCAATCCCTTTACAAATCCATCCCCGTCAGGATAGTCTCAGGGCTTTCTGCTTCCTCGAAAAAAGGCCCGAACCACTTTCTTCAGGTCAAAGGGATGGTCATAGGTACCCGCACAGGTCCCAGTTATGCCCATTTAAGAAAAGCAGCTTCTAATCATTGTGACTCCAACAGCAAGCCTACCTCCCCTGCTGCATGCCAACATTAATCAGTTTTGTCGCCCAGATGCTGCCCATAGTCTACTGCACCGTTGGATTTCCAGGTAGTTTGTCATTGCTGGTACAGTCTTTACTATGGATATGGTCTCTGTTGTTTTCCTGCCTCTTGCCCCTCTTCTCTGCACTCTTCACAGCCTAATCTTCACCCTAATAGAGAAAGACGATGGTCTTCATTGTTACTAGTTGCAAATTCTCATTGCCAGCTGCTGCCCTCTTTGTATTCTGGTGTCATGCTAATTGTATCTAAAATTCTGTGGTGTGAAAAGGATGATCAAGCACATATGGAATACACGTCCTGCAATCTGCACAATCCCAGTGGCACCCCCAGTGTGGCAATGACTCGATATTCCTCAAGAACAAGAACATAAGGAGGACTGGCACATTCAGTTCCTCAGGCCTGTTCCACAACAGCAAGGTCATGGCTGATATCTGATTGTGGCCTTGATTCCACTTTCATGCCTGCCTCATAACTGTCAATCAAAACTTATTTAATTCAGCCTTGAATATCTTCAATGAGCCAGCTCTGGTCAAACTTCTGACTGAAGAAAAATTCTCCTCATCTCCATCTGATATGTGTGACCTTTTCCCACTCATGAACCAGCTTAATTCCTTAGGGGAAGCATCCCTGCCATTTTGTCATAGAAATAACTCAACAGAAGCTGATATCCCATCACCAAGTCACCCTTACTTCACACGTGGAGAGTCCTTGACACAGATCCAGCTCCCTGAGACCCAGCTCTCAGAGTGAACAGGATGTCTGACACTTATTTTAAGGTCATAATAGAAAAGGACAAAGATGGACCAAAAGTTAAGGTTCTCAACTGGGGAAAGCTAATTTTAACAAGATAAGGTAAGTAAACAGGGAATAGCCACTTTCAGCTAAATCCATATTTGAGCAGTGGAAGACATCAAACAGGTACAACATCAACACATTCCCATAAAGTTGAGAAACTCCTGTTCTTATCTGTCAGTCAAGGCTTCCTGATTGGATCAGATTAACATCCCCAGTCAGGGAACTCGTAATCTATGAGATCCACCTGGCTAACTTCATTATAATCACTACATCCCTTATTCCCTGAGTCTGAGGACACAGGCCAGTTCTTCTCCTCTATAGCTCGTCCTGGGATGTTTTAGCACCAGGTGAAGTTCCTGTAATTCTGTCTCAGTTACAGGCAGCTTGTATCATACCTTAACATGCCTCTTGCACGCAGAGTGTCTTGGAAGAAGTTCATTCTCTTCTTCTTCATTGAGATGGTGACATCAGCTGCGTCCTTCTCAGATTCTGAGGCATCTTTAACATTTGACAGAGAGGGAGAACCCATGAATTCTGGAACAGTTGGGAAAAGCTATCGAGGAGATAGGTATGTTTTACTCCCACACTGTTTGTGCATTTTGCAGCTTTCATATAGTCCATGTCTGTGTTCAGAATCATCACACCTAGCCAAACTTTATACATCACCAAACCTGACATCCAACATGCCTCTTACCCCGTGTAGGACTATTCCTATGATCATTCCAAACTTTGTCCCCTGAGGCAAGCTATCTCTCTTTCTGAGGGGAGTTTTGTGTTAGGTATTGGTGTTTCTGATGACATTTCACCTTCACCCTGACTCAGGTCCAGGAAAGCCAAATTTTACCTGGTGTAGAGTCTCCTCCCCATTATCAACACTACATGAGTGATGGTTTTATAACCAAAGAAGAACTGGGACAATTGGTATCAATTGATACTGTAGGGTGTTCCTTTAAGCCTGCCTTAATGTTTGGAAAGCTCTTTCTATCAGACCATTGGATGATGGATAGTATGGAGCTGTCCTTATATTAGATACCATTCAACTTTAGGAAATACTCAAATTCCCTGCTGGTAACTGATGGCCTTTATCTGTGACCAACATGTCTGTGAATCTGTGTCTTGCAAAAGATGCATGCAGTTTTTCTCTCAATGTCCCCATGTTTGACAAATGAACTCTATGTATATCATCCACTTTGAGTGGGTGTCCACAATTACTAAGAAGATTAACCCATGATAGAACCTACATATTTGACGTGTAACTGAATCCAGTGTTTACCTGGCCATTCCCATGAATGTGGGGGAGTTGCTGGTGATAACTTTTGTCCTTCTTGGCATCTGATGCATCCAAAACTGGCCACCAGACATAACATTTTGCCAAAATCTTCATTTTGGAAACTCCTGGATCTCATCTGGTGAAGTGCAGGCAGTATCTTGCGGCAACCTTTGCTCAGGACAATCACTCTTGCTCCCCCTAGTAATATGTCATCCTCTACTGTGAGCTGGTCTCTCCGAGTCCAAAATACTTTTCAGTTCTGGTTGTGGCGGCTCTTTGGTTACTGTCATCACCACCAGCTGTTTGAGTTTTGCCAGGACTGGACCTTTCTGCATCCAAAGTCTGATATTGTCAGCTGTGATTGTAAGTGTGTCCAGAAAATTTTAAACCATTACAAACTCTTCCAGTATGGTTCCACCAGTGATATATCTGCCAGTAGGAGATGGCTCAATGCATCCACATTTGCTACTTGGCCTCTGGGACAGTATTCCAACTTGTAATTATACGCATCTAGAATTAGAGGCCACTGCTGAATTGACCCTGAAGCTTTGGGCAGCACTGCCTTGTCCTCATTAAGTAGACCTAGCAAGGGTTTGTGGTCTGTTATTATTGCAAATTTATGTCAGTAAAGGAGGAAGTTCTTGACTGCAAATATGACTGCCAAATCTTCCTCATCCATCTGGACATATTCACGCTCCGTATTAACCAAATATCTGAATACATAAGTTATTGACCCTCTCCACTGGGTCACTATGAGCTAATACTAGACCCGATGCCAAACAGCGAAATGTTGCATGTCAATACCAGATCTTGCTTGGGATCACAGTGTGGCAAAACCTTAGAGGATGATAGCTATTTCTTCACTTCCATCAAAGCTTTGGCTTGGCTACACAATCATTTCCAAGGCTGACCCCTTTTTCAGAGTTGATGCAGAGGTCCCAAGATAGAGGGCAGGTTACATAAGAACTTTCCAAAATAGTTCACCAGTCCAAGGAAAGACCCAAACTCTGATACAGATTTAGGAGTCAGGGCAGCTTTGATCACACTCACTTTATCTTCCACAGCTGTAACCCAGTTTTGTTGATTCTGTAGCCCAAGTGGGTCGCTTGAGTGCCTGGAACACACATTTTTTCCCTTCTAAGGCATTTGCCTGCCTAGGAGAAACAACTAAGGACTGTGTCCAAGTTCTCTCAACACTCCTTATTGATCTTCCCTGTTATTAGCGCGTCATCTAGATAAATACTGACCTGGGATAGGCCTTGTCAAATGTTCTGCATCATCCATTGCAAATTTTCACAGGCTGACCATATCCCAGTGGCAATCTCATATATTGGTACAAACCCTTACAGTTATCTATTGTAGCATACTCCAGGGAATCTTTATCTAACCGCAACTGAAGTACACATGACTCATATCC
Source organism: Hemiscyllium ocellatum (assembly GCF_020745735.1). NCBI lineage: Eukaryota > Metazoa > Chordata > Chondrichthyes > Orectolobiformes > Hemiscylliidae > Hemiscyllium > Hemiscyllium ocellatum. Next base: position 100,043,290 of record NC_083405.1, read on the forward strand.
AGCTTCATGAAGGTCAGCTCCCCTGCCAGCTTTGTGTATAAGTCCTCTGGGTATTTATCCAGCTGTGAAAAAAAACATCTATTATTTGTTTAAAATCCCCACGAAGGTGAACTGACTGATTAGGCTTCATAATTAATCCGGCCAATGCTGCCCATTTTGTAAACTGATTTGATAATTCCTTTGCTTTCCAGCCTTCTAAGTTCTGCCTCTACTTTTGCCCATAAGGCAAAAGGCACTGGGCAAGCCTTGTAGAATCATGCAATTGCTTCCTGGTCAACATGCAAGGTGGCCTTGGCTCCTTTGATAGTCCCCAGACCTTCCTAAAAATCTTCCAGGTATTTAATCAGAACTTCATTAAAACAGCCATTTTCTAATTGAAAAATGTGGAGCCAATCCAGGTGAATCTTTCTCAACTAATTTCCCTCCATCAAGCTTGGCCATGAGCTATTAGAATTGAAGTCCAATCAATCTGCAATTAAAAGCTATTCTTAGTAATGATGACCGTGAACCTATCATTGATTATTGTAAAATTCCATCCGGTTCACTAGTGTCCTTTTAGAAATGGAACTTCCCTATCCTTAGCATCAGACACAGGAGCAGATGCAGGCCATTCAGCCCAATGAGTATGTTCTGCCATCCAATGAGATCATGGCTGATCTGATAATCGTCAACTCCACTTTCCAGCTTTTTCCTCATAATCCTTGACTTCCTTACTGATTAAAAATCTGTCTATCTCAGCTTTGGATGTATTGGTCTAGCTTACTTGTGACTCCACATCCACAGTACTGCGTTTGATACCTAGCTGCCCTCTGAAATGGCCTAAAAAGGAGGGCAATTAATGATGGGTAACATATGCTGGTAGTGCTCACATCCAATGAAAGAATAAAAAATACTCAGTCTTACTCTGTCACTCTCACAAAGGAGCTGTGCTCCAAAACTTTATGATTCTGACTTCGGCCACCCTAGTCCATATCATAATTAAGAATGACCAAATTGACTTTATGAATACAATTTTAGCCTGGTACCCAGCCAGTCCATTCATTGTCCAGCTCCATCCATTTCCAAATTCCAAATGAAATAGAATAAAACATAATTCCTCAACTGCTAACAGTGAGCACAAACACTTCATAAACACTGTCCAGCCTTATCAAATCATGTTTTCTAATAGAGTTGTACAGTACATTTCATCTGATCTGTGGAGAGCTATTCTTGCATCCTTACAAATCCAAACTGTTCCATGATCAAAGTGATTTTTCACAAAGAAAATAAATAGCATTAGGTCTGAATAATATATGACCTCCTTCACTTTCATTTTATTTGGACCAATGTCAAGCACATTCATTTGCCACTTGGGACAGCTCATGGTTCCTTTTGATTGCTGAAACCATTGTTTTATATGGCTCGTTGATGGATCTATTCATTTACAATTAGTTTCGCAATATTGAATAATTTATGTAAATTAATACATGTTTGAAATTTGCTGAATTCCCTTTGACTCTTGGTTAAAAAAAAATAGCCTGGAGTGCACACGTTTCATTTGGAAAGGGTAGGGTACAAATAGTAGGCCAGAAGAAGGTAATTTGGCAAACAAACCCTTTGTTTCAGGGTTTAAACAATGTAGTTCTGACTTCTTTAAGATGTTTTGAAATGCTTATAAATTTTTTATTGACCTTGATCATTGTCCAAAATAATTTGTCAAAATCTAGAATAGTGCAATGTATTTCAAAATCTTCAATTATCTTTCCCAAAATTATTGACAATATATAAGTGATGGTAATTCCTTACATCTGGTTCAAAACCATGCATTTATTGTTTAACCCTTTATCCATTACTCATGCTGATATCAGTTTAGCCTCTCAGGTTGCAAGCATTCATGCCTCCGAGTTAAAAGTTCAAGTCCCACTGCAGAACTTCAGCATTAAAAAGTCAGGCTAATGCCCCAATGCATTTGGGTGTGCTTTGTCATTCAGTGAGATTATGCCTAATCTGATAATCCTCAACTCCACTTTCCTGCCATTTCCCCATAACCCTTTCCTGATTAAAAATCTGTGCAGCTCAGCTTTAAATATACTTAAGAGCCAGCTGCTCCAGCCCTCCAAGGTAAAGAATTCCATGGATTCACTATCCTTTGAGAGATTCTGATTCAGTATGTGGATGTACCTAATAGAGAAGGTGCAAAACTTGACCTACTCTTGGGAAATAAGGCAGGGCAGGTGACTGAGGTGTCAGTGGGGGAGCACTTTGGGGCTAGTGACCATAATTCTATTAGTTGTAAAGTAGTGATGGAAAAGGATAGACCAGATCTAAAAGTTGAAGTTCTAAATTGGAGAAAGGCCAATTTTGATGGTATGAGGTAAGAACGTTTGAAAGCTGATTGGAGACAGATGTTCGCAGGTAAAGGTACGGCTGGAAAATGGGAAGCCTTCAGAAATGAGATAACGGGAATCCTGTCAGGGTGAAAGGAAAGGCTGGTAGGTATAGGAACTGCTGGATGACTAAAGAAATTGAGGGTTTGGTTCAGACAAAGAAGGAAGCATACGTCAGGTATAGACAGGATACTTCGAGTGAATCCTTAGAAGAGTATAAAGGAAGTAGGAGCATACTTAAGAGGGAAATCAGGAGGGCAAAAAGGGACTAGAGATAGCTTTGGCAAATAGAATTAAGGAGAATCCAAAGGGTTTTTTACAAATACATTAAGGACAAAAGGGTAACTAGAGAGAGAATAAGGCCCCTCAAAGATCAGCAAGGCGGCCTTTGTGTGGAGCCGAAGGAGATAGGGGAGATACTAAACAAATATTTTGTATCAATATTTACTGTGGAAAAGGATATGGAAGATAAAGACTGTAGAGAAATAGATGGTGACATCTCGCAAAATGTCCAGATTACAGAGGAGCAAGTGCTGGATGTCTTGAAACGGGTAAAGGTGGATAAATCCCCAGGTGGATAAATCCCCAGCTGATCAAGTGTTCCCGAGAGCTCTGTGGGAAGCTAGAGAAGTGATTGCTGGACCTCTTGCTGAGATATTTGTATCATTAATAATCACAGGTGACGGAAGACTGGAGGTTGGCAAATGTGGTGCCACTGTTTAAGAAGGGCAGTAAAGACAAGTCAGGGAACTATAGACCAGTGAGCCTGACCTCGGTGGTGGACAAGTTGTTGGAGGGAATCCTGAGGGACAGGATGTACATGTATTTAGAAAGGCAAGGACTGATTAGGGATAGTCAACATGGCTTTGTGCATGGGAAATCATGTCTCACAAACTTGATTGAGTTTTTTGAAGAAGGAACAAAGAGGATTGATGAGGGCAGAGCCGTAGATGTGATCTATCTGGACTTCAGTAAGGCGTACGACAAGGTTCCCCATGGGAGCTGATTAGCAAGGTTAGATCTCATGGAATACAGGGAGAACTAGCCATGTAGATACAGAACTGGCTCAAAGGTAGAAGACAGAGGGTGGTGGTGGAGAGTTGTTTTTCAGACTGGAGGCCTGTGACCAGTGGAGTGCACAAGGATTGGTGCTGGGTCCTCTACTTTTTGTCATTTGCATAAATGATTTTGATGCGAGCATAAGAGTTAGTAAGTTTGCAGATGACACCAAAATTGGAGGCATAGTGGACAGCGAAGAAAATTACCTCAGATTACAACAGGATCTTGACTAGATGGGCCAATGGGCTGAGAAGTCGCAGATGGAGTTTAATTCAGATAAATGCGAGGTGCTGCATTTTGGGAAAACAAATCTTAGCTGAACTTATACACTTAATGATAAGGTCCTAGGAAGTGTTGCTGAACAAAGAGACCTTGGAGTGCAGGTTCATAGCTCCTTGAAAGTGTAGTTGCAGGTAGATGGAATAGTGGAGAAGGTGTTTGGTATGCTTTCCTTTATTAGTCAGAGTATTGAGTACAGGAGTTGGGAGGTCATCTTGTGGCTGTACAGGACATTGGCCACTTTTGGAATAATGCATGCAATTCTGGTCTTCTTCCTATCGGAAAGATGTTGTGAAACTTGAAAGGGTTCAGAAAAGATTAACAAGGATTTTGCCAGGGTTGGAGGATTTGAGCTATAGGGAGAGGCTAAACAGGCTGGGGCTGTTTTCCCTGGAGCGTCGGAGGCTGAGGGGTGACCTTATAGAGGTTTACAAAATTATGAGGGGCATGGATAGGATAAATAGACAAAGTCTTTTCCCTGGGGTCGGGGAGTCCAGAACTAGAGGGCAAAGATTTAGGGTGAGAGGGGAAAGATATAAAAGAGACCTAAGGGGAAACTGTTTCACGCAGAGGGTGGTATGTGTATGGAATGAGCTGCCAGAGGATGTGGTGGAGGCTTGTACAATTGCAACATTTAAGAGGCATTTGGATGGGTATATGAATAGGAAGGGTTTGGAGGGATATGGGCCGGGTGCTGGCAGGTGGGACTAGATTGGTTGGGATATCTGGTCGACATGGATGGGTTAGACTGAAGGGTCGGTTTCCATGCTGTACATCTCTATGACTCTATGAGAAGAAATTTCTCCTCATCTCTGCCTTAAATATGTGACTGCTTACAAGGAACGCACAACGTTAACACTCTGGAATAACCATTCATTCACTACCAGTCTTCCAATGCCTTTCTGGAATATAGAACTATCTCTATTCTGCTATCTTGATAAGTTAACTACAAATCTTTACCATCTCCCACCTAAAACATAATTGAGAGGCGAGTTTTGTCATTTACATTTATTAAGTGTTGGTACCGAGGATATGTTGAGGGAATATGGTCATCCGTATTCCAGCTTGCATATTATTCTCTTCAACAGAAAAAGAGAGGAGGAAGTGCTGGATGTCTTGAAACACATAAAAGTGGATAAATCCCCAGGACCTGATCAGATGAACCCCAAAGCTCTGTGAGAAGTTGGGGAACTGATTGCTGGGCCCCTTGCTGAGATACTTGTATGAACAATAGTCACTGGTAAGGTGCCGCAAGACTGCAGATTGGCTAACATTGTGCCATTATTTAAGAAAGGTGGTAAGGACAAGCCAGCGAACTATAGACCAGTAGCCTGATGTTGGTGGTGGGCAAGTTGTTGGAGGGAATCCTGAGGGACAGGATGTACATGTATTTGGAAGGCAAGGACTGATTAGGGATAGTAAACATGGCTTTGTGCGTGGGAAATAATGTCTCAGAAACTTGATTGAGTTTTTTGAAGAAATGACAAAGAGGATTGATGAGGTCAGAGTGGTAGATGTGATCTGTATGGACTTCAGTAAGGCATTCGACAAGGTTCTCCATGGTAGACTGGTTAGCAAGGTTAGATATCAGGGAGAACTAGCCATTTGGATACAGACGACAGAGGGTGGTGATGTTGGGTTACTTTTCAGACTGGAGGCCTATGACCAGTGAAATGCCACAAGGATCAGTTCTAGGTCCACTACTTTTTTTTAATTATATAAAAGATTTGGATGTAAACATAAGAAGTATACTTAGTATATTTGCAGATGACACCAAAATTGGAGGTGTAGTGGACAGCAAAGAAGGTTAACTCAGATTACAATGGGATCTTGATTGGTTGGGCCAATGTGCTGAGGAGTGGCAGATGGAGTTTAATTTAGATAAATGCAAGGTGCTGCTTTTTGGGAAAGCAAATCTTAGCAGGGCTTACACACTTAATGGTAAGGTCCTAGGGAGTGTTCCTGAACAAAGAGACCTGGGAGTGCAGGTTCCTAGCTCCTTGAAAGTGGAGTTGCAGGTAGGTAGGACAGTGAAGGTGTTTGATATGCTTTCCTTTATTGGTCAGAGTACTAAGTACAGGAGTTGGGAGGTCAAGTTGCGGCTATACAGGACATTGGTTAGGCCAATGTTGGAATATTGCGTGCAATTCTGGTCTCCTTCCTATCGGAAAGATGTTGTGAAACTTGAAAGGGTTCGGAAACAATTTACAAGAATATTGCCAGGGTTGGAGGATTTGAGCTCTAGGGAGAGGTTGAATAGGATAGGGCTGTTTTCCCTGGAGCATTGAAGGCTGAGGGGTGACCTTATCGAGGTTTATAAAAATAAATTTATAAAATATGAAGCATGGTAGAGTAAATTGACTAAATATTTTCCTTGAGATGGGGGATTCCAGAACTAGAGGGCATAGGTTTAGGGTGAGAGGGCAAACCTTTTCAAGCAGAAGGTGGTACGTGTATGGAATGAGCTGCCAGAGGAAGTGATGGAGGCTGGTACAATTGCAACATTTAAAAGGCATCTAGATGGGTATATGAATAGAAAGGGTTTGGAGGGATATAAGCCGGGTGTTGGCAGGTGGGACTAGATTGGGTTGGGATATCTGGTCAGCATGGACGAGGTGGACCGAAGGATCTGTCTCCATGCTGTACATCTCTATGACGCTGTGACTCTAGGACTCTAAGTGATTCAAACTGTACCTGTCTCACTTGTTGTCCTCTCCTGCCAAGAGTAAAATAAGCCAATATCCTTTAAAGTCCTGGAGATGGGAAAGCAGAAACAAAAACAGAATTTGCTGGAAAAGCTCAGCAAGTCAGGTAGTATCTGAGGATGAAAATCAGAGTTAACATTTTGGATCCAGTGACCCTTCCTCAGAACAATGAAAGAAATCCCTGTCTGCATATAAAGCCATGTTCCACAGAATGATCATTACTGAAATAATGTTCAATAACGATTGCACAAAAATGCGTCATCTCATTCAACAATAATGCCTGTGTCCCTTTCTCCTCTCTTGCCATTACTTTATGCAAGAAATCTGGGGTGGGCCATGACTGTTACATCTACTACTATAATTGGCATCAACGATTATCAATAATTTTGTGTAATTGCAGAAAACAGCTTACGTTATGCATATTTAACAAATCAGGACATTGATTCCGTCTGATTCCACAGAATTAGTGCTGTTTTCACCTCATCTCCCTTACCCCCACCTTATCCCAGATCCAATCCTCTAACTTGGTACCACTCTCTGAACTGTCCTACCTATCCATCTTCCTTCCCACCTATCCACATCACCCCACTCGGACCTATCACCATCAACCCCACCTTCATCCACCTCTCATATTCCTAGCTACCTCCCCCCCGCCCACCCCATCCCACATTCCTGATGAAGGGTTTATGCTCAAAATGTCAACTCTCTTGCTCCTCAGATGCTGCCTGACTGGCTATTCTTTTCCAGTGCCACACTTTCTGACTCTTATCTCCAGCATCTGCAGTCCTCACTTTCTCCTAGTTGTTTGAAATCCAACCCATACAGTGGTCAACAACAAATTTGCAAATGCAGTCAGAGCAGAATTTGGCCACAGTCATGAGTGTATAAGGAGTATAGCAAAGGACTGAGTATGCAGCCTTGCAGGGCATGATTATGGAGGAGGTGTTGCCGCTTATCCAACAAAACCCAACGTCATGTTAAAATAAAACGAAGAACTGCAGATGCAGGAGATTGGAAACATAAACTGCTGCTGAAATTCAGCAGCTCTGGCAGCAACTGTGGGAAGAAAGCAAAGTTAACATATCGTGTCTGATGACTCTTCATCTGAACTGATGAAGTTGAGTTTCTGTTTCTGTCCCATAGTAATGCTGCTTGGCTCATATTATTGTACGTGTGCCACCCAAAATACAGTTGTTATTTTTTCAGTAACTATATTTTGGTTGTAACTTTCATTTTCTCAATTGGATTAAATGTAGCCTATAATGAATAAAACACAAATATAACCCACAATAAGAGGCCAGGTATAACACAAATGTGCTATGTTTCACATTTAATTTAAGATAACATGGAATTATATGCCTTTGGTGTGTAAGACCAAGCTTTTCCAAAATACACTTCCATGAGTGAGGCCCCAATTCAACAGTGAAAACATTGCTTTTATGTTTGAAATAGAACTTTGTATCTTTAACTGTATAGTGATGAATGTAGTCATGCAAGTAAACTGGCATGAATTACTTAAGAGTTAGATTTCATTATTAATTTATAGAAAGTGTGCATAGCCATTTTTCAATTAAATCAAAATAATTTCCTAAAAACCAAAGAATTGCAAATGACGAAAATCAGAAACAACAGATATTGCTGGAAAAACTCAGCACATCTGGCAGCATCTGTGGAGACAAAGCAGAATTAACATTTTGGGACCAGTGACCCTTCTTCACAACTGGTTGTAGCTAGGGAAAGGTTAGTATATATAGACTGTACTGTATTCGCTACTCACAATGTAGTCTCCTCTACACTGGGGAAGCAAAGCACAGACTGGGTGACTGCTTTGCAGAACACCAATGTTCTGTCCTTAAAAAAAATCCTGCACTTCCTGTTGCCTGTCACTTCAACACACCACCTCGTTCCCTAGCCAACATCTCTCTCTCAGGTTTGCTGCAGTGCTCCAGCAAAGCTCAGCACAAGCTGGAAGAACAACAGCTCATTTTCTGCTTGGGGACTTACAGCCTTCAGAGCTCAATATTAACTTAAAGAATTTTTGGACTTGAGCACCTTTTCCCATGTCCTTACCCCAGGTCCCACACACATCAGGCCTTGTCATCACATGGGCTGCTACCAAAAAAACCCATTGTCAGCCACCAGCAATCCCCATTAGCAGCTACTTGTTCTTCCAGCTGACCTTTAACCAGTCTGTGCAACTGTTTCTCTCCTCTCTCTCTCACTGGGCTCTGTCTCCACTTAGAATTTACACCTTCTCCCTACACCCCCACCCCTTCTCTAGAATATATATTAACCTTTTCTGAGCTATAATCAGTTCTAAAGAAGCATCACTGGACCCTTTACTTCTGATTTCTCTCCCCAGATGTTGCCAGGCTTGCTGACTTTTTCCAGCAATGTCCGTTTTTGTTTTAGAATAATTTCCTTACATTTTAATGTTAATTTAAACAGCCGTATCTAAAATATGCAATAGCTGTATTCGATCCAATACTTAGAGCCATACAGATGTACAGCATGGAAACAGATCCTTCAGTCCAACTCGTCCATGCCGACCAGATATCCCAACCCAATCTAGTCCCACCTGCCAGCACCTGGCCCATATCCCTCTATATGCTTCCTATTTATATACCCATCCAAATGTTGCATTTGTACCAGCCTCCACCACTTCCTCTGGCAGCTCATTCCATACGTGTACTACCCTCAACGTGAAAAGTTTGTCCTTTATGTCTCTTTTATATCTTTCCACTCTCACCCTAAACCTATGCCCTCTAGATCTGGACTCCCCCCACTCCAGGTTAAAGACTTTGTCTATTTATCCTATCCATGTCCCTCGTGATTTTATAAAGCTCTATAAGGTCACCCCCTCAGCCTCTGATGCTCCAGGGAAAACAACTCTAGCTTATTCAACCTCTCCCTATCGCTCAAATCCTCCAACCCTGGCAAAACCCTTGTTAATCTTTTCTGAACCCTTTCAAGTTTCACAACATCTTTCCGATAGGAAGGAGACCAGAATTGCACACAATATTCCAAAATATTATTGGAGGGAATCAAAGGTTGCAGATAGAAGGCAGGAAAATAGAATTAAGAAACATATCAACCTAGAATGAATGGAAGAGCAGACTCAATGGGCTGAATAGCTGAAGTGGGTACTGCAGATGCTGGAGATTAGACTCAAGATTAGAGTGGTGCTGGAAAAGCACAGCAGGTCAGGCAGCATCCAAGGAACAGGAAAATTGATGTTTCAGGCAAAAGCCCTTCATTAGGAATGAAGCTTTTGCCTGAAATGTCGATTTTCCTGCTCCTCAGATGCTGCCTGACCCTCACTGGGCTGAATGGCCTAATTCTGCTGCTATATTTTGTGAATTTATGGTCTTGTGAAAGATTGCACAAGCAAGGATAAGCAAACAAGGCATCATTAAGGACGAGAAGCCAGACAGAGCCTCAGTGGAACAGCTTCCAGAATGAAAGGGCTGGATTTGACCTTCCTTTAATCACAGAATTATTATATTGCAGAAAGAAAGGCTCATTGAGACTGACCCAGCTTGATTATCAAGTATCACATTTCCTGCCTTTTCCTATTATCCTTGCACACTGTTTCTATCTGAAAAATCATCAAATGCTCTCTTGAAGCCTCAATTGAACCTCCGTCCGCCACTTTTCCACAAAATGTATTCCATAGTTGAGAGTGTGGTGCTGGAAAAGCACAGCCAGTCAGGGAGCATCAGAGGAGCAGGAGAATCGATGTTTCAGGCATAAGCCCTTCAACAGGAATCACCACACTCTCAACTCTGATCTCCAGCATCTGCAGTCCTCACTTTCTCCTAATACATTCCATATCCTAACTACTGGACCTTGTAGGGGATGAGGAGCCAAAAATTAGGCAGAAAGGAAGGGACCAAATGAAATGAAAATGGGTGGTACAACTGTTAATGCCAGAGCAGTAGGGGGACAAATGGGGAGGTTCTCAAGTCAGTGAGTGGGCAGTTTGTTCAATATTAGTAGTGTGAGGTCTTGGAACAGGAGAAAGCAAGAGCGAGCTACATTCAATTGAGAGTATGATACAGCAGGACCGTTGGTGGGATGTGAATACAACTGCAGAGAGAAGTTGAGTATGGGGTAGCAGAGAGAAGAGTGTGGCATTTACCCTGGTACAGCTGCCCATTTCTCTACACTATTGGCACAACACTGACCCAGATGGCAACATTGGACCAGGCTGGCAGTGTCTGATGTCACCTCCTCTGCTGGTCCTGGGGCATGAGGACATCTTTCCTCTGCATTACCTTGTCCACTTGGAATATCAGATCCTTGCCTGCAAAGCAGGGCCATAATTCCTCTTTGCCTAACACTTCCATGGTAAATATCTGGAACCATGTAAGGCCGTACTTGACCATGAGTAAGATGGCCTTTTAAATATGGTAGGAGAAAGTGAGGACTGCAGATGCTGGAGATCAGAGCTGAAAATGTGTTGCTGGAAAAGCGCAGCAGGTCAGGCAGCATCCAAGGATCAGGAGAATCGACGTTTCAGGCATGAGCTCTTCGGGCATGAGAAGGGCTTATGCCCGAAATGTCGATTCTCCTGCTCCTTGGATGCTGCCTGACCTGCTGCGCTTTTCCAGCAACACATTTTCAACTTTTAAATATGGTGCCAGCACCAGGTATCCCAAATATCCAGTATTGGTGAACACCTACAGTGAGTGGGACAATCAGGCTAGCATTGAGAGTGCGGCACCATAGAGATGCAGTGCTGAGTTAATAAGGCGAGTTTTGAATAACAGATCAAGAAAACTTGCTAGGTCTCACAGAGCGAAAACTTACATGAAATTCAACAAAAAAAATGACATTTAGCTAATTCTTGTTAAGATTCAACACCACGACAAATTTATTGAAGATTTTCTATGCTAACTATCCTAGAAAGAACAAAGAAAATTACAGCACAAGAACAGGCCCTTCAGCCCTCCAAGCCTGAGCCGATCCAAATCCTCTATTGAAACCTGCCACCTATTTTCCAAAGATTCGTTCATGTATCTGTCTAGATACATTATAAGTTTTGCTATCGTTCCTGCCCACCACCTCCGCTGGCAACACATTCCAGGCCCCCACCACCCTCTGCGTAAAGAACTTTCCACACATATATCCCCTAAACCTTTTCCCTCTCACTTTGGACTCGTGACCCCTAGTATTTGAGTTCTGCATTCTGGGAAAAAGCTTCTTGCTATCTACCCTGTCTATACCTCTCATGATTTTGTAAACCTCAATCAGGTCCCCACTCAACCTCCATCTTTCTAATGAAAATAATCCTAATCTTTTCAACCACTCTTCTTGGATAGTGCCCTCCATACCAGGCAACATTCTGGCGAACCTCCTCTGCACCCTCTCCAAAGCATGCACATCCTTTTGGTAATGTAGCAACCAAAACTGTACGCATTATTCTAAATGCCACCAAAACAAAGTCCTATAAAACTGTAACATGACCTGCTAACTCTTGTACTCAATACCCCGTCCAATGAAGGAAAGCGTGTCATATGCCTTCTTGAGCACTTTACTGACCTGCGTTGCCATCTTCAGGGAACAATAGACCTGAATACCCAGATCTCTCTGTACGTCAATTTTCACCAAGACTTTTCCATTTACCGTATAGTTTGCTCTTGAATTGGATCTTCCAAAATGCATCACCTCGCTTTTGAACAGATTGAACTCCAGCTTCCATTTCTCTGCTCATCTCTCCAATCAATCTATACTCTGCTGTATTCTCTGACATACCCCTTCACTATCTGCTACTCCACCAATCTTGGTCTCACTTGCAAACTTGCTAATCAGGCAACCAATACCTTCCTCCAAATATATATATCACAAACAATAGTGGTCCCAGCATGGATCCCTGTGAAACACTACTGGTCACAGGTCTCCATCTTGAGAAACTCCCTTCCACTACTACTCTCCTGTTGCCAGTTCTCTATCCAGCTATCTAGAACACCCTGGACGCCATGCGACTTCACTTTCTCCATCAGCCTACCTTGGGGAACCTTATCAAATGCGTTACTAAAATTCATGTATATGACAAATACAGCCCCTCCCCCTATCAATCAACTTTGTCACTTCCTCAAAGATTTCTATTAGGTTTGTAAGACATGGACTTCTCCGCACAAAATCATACTGCCCATTACTGATAAGCTCATTTTCTTCCAAATGGCAATAGATCCTATCCCTCAGTACCTTCTCCAGCAGTTTCCCTACCACTGATGTCAGGTTCACTGGTCTATAATTACCTGGAGTATCCCTGCTACTCTTCTTAAACAAGGGGGCGATATTAGCAATTCTCCAGGCCTCCGGGGCTTCGCTTGTGTTCAAGGATGCTGTAAAGATATCTGTTAAAACCCCAGCTATTTCCTCTCTCACTTCCCTCAGTAACCTGGGGTAGATCTCATCCGGACCTGGGGACTTGGCTACCTTAATGCCTTTTAGAATACCCAAAGTTTCCTCCCTCCTTACACCGGCTTGACTTAGAGTAGAGTCATAGAGTCATAGAGATGTACAGCATGGAAACAGACCCTTTGATCCAACCTGTCCATGCCAACCAGATATCCCAACCCAATCTAGTCCCACCTGCCAGCACCCGGCCCATATCCCTCCAATTCCTTCCTATTCATTTACCCATCCAAATGCCTTTTAAATGTTGCAATTGTATGAGCCTCTACCATTTCCTCTGGCAGCTTGTTCCATACATGTACCACGTTCTGCGTGAAAACGTTGCCCCTTAGGTCTCTATTATATCTTTCCCCTCTCACCCTAAACGTATGCCCTCTAGTTCTGGACTCCCCGACCCCAGGGAAAACACTTTGTCTATTTATCCTATCCATGCCCCTCATAATTTTGTAAACCTCTATAAGGTCACCTCTCAGCCTCCGACACTCCAGGGAAAACAGCCCCAGCTTGTTCAGCCTCTCCCTATAGCTCAGATCCTCCAACACTGGCAATATTCATGTAAATCTTTTCTGAACCCTTTCAAGTTTTACAACATCTTTCCGATAGGAAAGAGACCAGAATTGCACGCAATATTCCAATAGTGGCCTAATCAATGTCCTGTACAGCCGCAACATGACCTCCCAACTCCTGTACTCAATACTCTGACTAATAAAGGAAAGCATACCAAACGCCTTCTTCACTATCCTATCTGCCTGCGACTCCACTTTCAAGGAGCTATGAACCTGCACTCCGAGGTCTCTTTGTTCATCAATACTCCATAGGACCTTACCATTAAGTGTATAAGTCCTGCTAAGATTTGTTTTCCCAAAATGCAGCACCTCACATTTATCTGAATTAAACTCCATCTGCCACTTCTCAGCCCATTGGCCCATCTGGTCCAGATCCTGTTGTAATCTGAGGTAACCCTCTTCGCTGTGCACTACACCTCCAATTTTGGTGTCATCTGCAAACTTACTAACTGTACCTCTTATGCTTGCATTTTGCCAGCACTTGACCCATTTTGCTCTAAACGCTTCCTATTCATAGACCCATCCTTGACAAAATATTTACTCACATGCTTTGGGACTCAAAGATAGTGCTCAAAGATCTATCTCTGACCTCAATATCCGTCATGTCCCTCTACTCAGTGAATACTGGTACAAGGTACTCCTTAAGAGTCTCACCCATTTTCTCTGACTCCATGCATAACTTTCCTCCTTCGTCCTTGAGTAGGCTAACCCTTCCTCTAGTTACCCGCTTGCTCCTTATATACGAAAAAAAGGCTTTGTGATTTTCCTTAACTCTGCTCACTAAAGATGTCTCATGATCCTATTTGCCCTTTCAATTCCTCATTTCAGATTGGCCCTACATTCCTGATATTCTTCCAAAGCTTTGTCTGTCTTCAATAGCCTAGATCTTATGTATGCAGCCTTTTTCCTCTTAGCTAGTCTTACAATTTCATCATGGTTCCCTAGCCTTTCCATTTCAATCCCTCATTTTCACAGGGACATACCACTCCTGAACTCTAATCAACCTCTTTTTAAAAGCCTCTTACATATTGAATGTGGATTTACCTTATAGCAGCTGCTCCCAATTTGCATTCCCCTGGTCCTGCTGAATTTTGGTATAGTTGGCCTTTTCCCAATTTAGCACCCTTCCTTTAGGACCACTCTCGTCTTTGTCCATGAGTATTCTAAAACTTACGGAATTGTGATCACTATTCCCAAAGTAATCCCCTCCTGAAACTTCAACCACCTGGCCGGGCTCATTTCCCAACACAGGTCCAGTATGGCCCCTTCCCAAGTTGGACTATTTACATACTGCTCTATAAAACCCTCCTGGATGCTCCTTACAAATTCTGCTCCATCTAGACCTCTAACATGAAGTGAATCCCAGTCAATGTTGGGAAAATTAAAATCTTCTATCACCACCACCCTGTTGCTCCTACATCTTTCCATAATCTGTTTACATATTTGTACCTCTACCTCACACTTGCCGTTGGGATGCCTGTTGTATAGCCCCAACATTGTTACCGCACCCTTCCTATTTCTGAGCTCTGTCCATATTGCCTCACCATTTGTGTCGTCCATAGTGCCCTCCTTCAGCACAGCTGTGATATCCCCTCTGACCAGTAATGCAACTCATCCATCTCTTTTACCTCCCTCTCTATCCCACGTGAAGCATCTAAATCCTGTGATATTGAGTTGCCAATCATTCTCTTCCCTGAAACAAGTTTCTGTATTAGCAATAACATTATACTCCCAGGTATTAATCCAAGCCCTAAGTTCATCTGCCTTAGCTACTACACTTCTCACATTAAAATAAATGCACCTCAGACCACCTGTCCCTTTGCGTTGATCACCTGCTCCCTGCCTATTCTTCCCCTTAGTCATGCTGACTTTATTATCTAGTTCCTTACAGGCTTTAGTTACTACCTCCTTACTGTCTACTAACCTTTTCATTTGATTCTCATCCCCCTATCACATCAGTTTAAACCCTCCCCATCAGCGTTAGCAAAAACACCCCAGGGCATTGGTTCCAGTCCGGCCCAGGTGTAGACCATCCAATTTGTAATAGTGCCACATCCCCCAGAACTGGTCCGAATGTCCCATAAACCTGAACCCCTCCCTCCTGCACTATCTCTCAAGACACACATTCATCCTGCCTATTCTTTCATTTCTACTCTAACTAGCATGTGGCATTGATACCTCTGAACTTCTACTTTTCAACATGGCTCCTAACTCCTTAAATTCTGTTTATATAACCTCATCCCATTTTTTACCTATATCGTTGGTGCATATCGACAACTGGCTTCACTCTCCCCCTTGAGAATGTTCCTGATCCGTGCACCTGGGAGGCAACATACCATTCAGGAGTCTCATTTTTGACCGCAGAACTTTCTTACTCCCCTTACAATTGAATCCCCTATTGAGCCATCTCCCCCAACATTATCCAAAACAGTATACCTGCTTTGGTGGGAGATAACCACAGGGGACACCTGCACTGCTTGCCTGCTTTTTCTTTGCTTCTTGGTCATCCATTTCTCCCTCAGCAATCTTAATCTGTGCTGTGACCAATTCACTAAACATACTAACCATGACCCCGTCAGCATTGCATATGCTCCAAAGTGAGTCCATCCACAGATCCAGAGCCGCCATGCGGTCTAACAAGAGCTGCACCTGGAACACACTTACTGCTCATGAAGGAGCCAGGGACATCAGCTGTGTCCCTGAGCTCCCACATTGAGCAAGAGGACCATAACATGGGTCTGAGATCTCCTGCCATTTTTAACCTTAAATTTAACTTTAGTCTTTGCTTAGGTAAATGAAACAGGAAAATTTTCTACAAATCACTCGATAAAGCAATTTTAAAAAAGGAAATAGAAAAACCTTACCTGATCAACTCACCACAAGAATCCCCTCTTTTTGGTTTGAGGAGGAAGGCAAGTGGGAGACACTATACAAGCAGTATCTCAGGTTTACCTGCTACCCAATAAAATAGTTTCACTCACGTTTCCAGCAGCCCTCTGGTCCTCGCTCTCACCTCTCGACAAATAGGGATCTCGCTCCCGAGATATGCATTTTAAACGACTTCACTCACCTTCCCAGCAGCCCTCTGGACCTCGCTCTCACCTCTTGACAAATAGAGGCCCTGATTTGCGAGGTAAGTTTTTTAAATGGTTTCACTCACCTTCCCATCAGTTCTCTGAACCTCGCCATCACTCTCAACATGTGTAGATCAAGGGGAACCAGTAGGTGGAGTATACTTAGATTTCTAAATATCACTCAATAGTATAGGACACAAATGGTCAATAAGAAAGATCAAGGCTCATAGATATATTAATATAAATGCTGGTTTGGATCATGGACAGCCAACAGACAGTTGGAACAGTCGAGGCATTTTCAATTTGACAGTCTGTAAGTAGTGAAAATACTGCCAGGATTAGTGCTGGATCTCAGTTATTTGCAATCTTTAAGGCCACTGTGGCATGTTGCTGGTAAGTGACATTAAATAATAAGGTAGAGAGCAATTGGAAAATATTTGCAAATGGTGAGGATCTGATGAATTGCTAAAAGAATGAGTTTTCGGAGACAGTGGAATTTGACAGATAAGTTGTGTGCATGATGAAAAGCCTCCCGGTTTGTCCAGGATGTTCTTTTATAGCTCGCTGATACATGCTGTATCATTGGCTGATGGTGGGTTTCACCACTGAATACCTTTACCATAGCTGCCCTTTGATCCTATTGCCGATTCATGAGGAAGCCAGCATCTGACAAGATAGCAGAAGTGCTGCTCATTTTTGATTCTGCTGATTGGAGTAGCCCACAATAGTCAAAATATCACCCAACATTTCCTCCAATGTGTTTTTGATGTATGGGTGGCACTGTCACATTGACATCTGTTGCCCATTCCCCAGAGATATTATAGTGTTAACAGTTGACCTTTTTGGATTGCTCAAATTCTTGAGGTCATGGTTCCCGAACAACGTAATTAATTAGAATGTTAATGGTGGGAAATGCTTTGGACTAAATCAGCAAAAATGGTGCAAGTTAAAAGATATATAAAATACTGTCAATTTAAAAAGTGCTAAAATTGATATTCCAACTCTTCTTAGAATAGTTTGGGTCTTCTAATAGAAGAATAGCACCACTGACTAGTAGCAAAAGAAGTTAGTATGCAAATGACAAGCTGCCATTCCAAATTGAAGAAAAATGCTTGAAGCAACAAGGAAAATATATGAGAACTCCAGTGCCTGGTTCAAGGAGCTCTAGTAAATGTTCTGCTATAGTTTCAGTCAGTCCACATTTAAGAATTGCATACAAGCAAAATTGAATCAAAACATTAACCCAGAGTACAAAAGACACACTGAAATTGTTTGTTTAGAGAAAACAGGGTACTGTATTTGCAATGGAGCATCAGAGAAGGTTATTAATACTGTGCACCTGAGGCAGCATTTCCCCAATGATTTTTTTTTAACCAGCTAATGTAAACAGTGAAATACATTTAAAAAAATACTACGACTGCAGCAGAAGATGCCTATAAAGGAATGTTTCTTATTATCATCAAGTTATTGTGATCGACATCAATGCATCCCAAAATTTCAAAAATATGTCTGAACTGGGGACCATGCAAATCCAATGCAAAACAGAATTGCTAGAAATTACGTGATGATCTGCCTTATTTCAAACCATAAAGTCTGTGTGAGATGTGGCTGATACGTTTATTGCAGACTCTGGATTGGGATGGCAGCCACAATTTTTATGCACAGCTAGAATAAGCATACAAGGATGAAAGAGCAATGCCAGAGATAATGTAATGTCACTTTGGGTAATGAGACTAGTGGGCTTCAATTTATGTGTATGTTTTGTCTGAATGACTGGACTTCATCTCCAGTTCTGAGTTCAGATAGTAGCCTATGCCAGACATTTCCCTCACGCCTGAAATTAGAGCCAGAAATCTAACCATTGTTATGAGCTTAAAAGGCTGACAACAACAAATAATGACTCCCAGCTGTTAAGTTTTCTGACTGTTGTCCAAGTACTCGAGTCAGGGTGCCTCTATGCTGAAGATAGTTGGCGAGGAATTTATATCTGTAACCAATGTAAAATTGCCCATTTAAGGGTGGTATCATATACGTGGTTCAAGATCTTATAGCTAGTGAGCAGAGGGCTCTTGCGATGTGTGGTATTGTTCCTACCTCCAAGCAAAAAGGCCTAGGTTCAGGTCCCACCTGCTCCAGTTGTGTGTCACATCTGAACAGGTTGATAAGGCAAATATATGCAGTAAATGTGCTTTCCTTATTGGTCAGAACATTGAATATAAGATTTGGAGATCATGTTGCACCATTACAGGACATTGGTTAGGCCACTTTTGAAATATTATGTACAATTTTGGTCTCCCTCTTATCGGAAGAATGTTGTGAGACTTGAAAGGGTTCAGAAAAGATTTACAAGGATGTGGCCAGGGTTGGAGGAATTGAGTCATAGGGAGAGGCTGAATAGGTTGGGACTGTTTTCTCTGGATCACCAAAGGCTGAGGGGTGACCACATAGAGCTTTATAAAATCATGAGGGGCATGGATAGGATAAATAGACAAGGTCTTTTCCCTGGGGTAGGGGAGTCCAGAACTAGAGGACATTAGTTTAGGGTGAGAGGGGAAAGATATAAAAGGGACATAAGGGGCAACTTTTTCACACAGAGGGTGGTACGAGTATGGAATGAGCTGCCAGAGGAAGTGGTGGAGGCTGGTACAATTACAACATTTAAAAGGCATCTGGATGGGCATATGAATAGGAAGGGTTTGGAGGGATATGGGCCAAGTGCTGGCAAATAGGACAAGATTAATTTAGGATATCTGGTTGGCATGGATGAGTTGGACTGAAGGATCTGTTTTAGTGCTGTACAGTTCTATGACTGCATAACTGACAGTTCAACACATAATTGTTCTGCCTTTCTCACATTCTGATCACTTAATCTGAACTCTCCACAACTTTTCTCCATCAGCACTCTACACCCACTGCCGCCACAACACCCACCCTTCTCCAACTATAGCATAAATGCTGTTCCCGTCTACAGTTCACTTCAGCTCTGATGAAGAGTCATCTAGATTCGAAATGTTAGCTTGCTCTGTCTCTGTAGATGCTGTCTGACTTGCTGTAATCCTCAGTGTTTGTTGTTTTCAGTAAAGATTCCAGCATCTGCAGTAACTTGCTCCCAAGATTTCAAGTTCAATCCTTTCAGGATGACGAGCAAAATGTGAGACATAAGTTGAGGTGATAGGTGAGTGATTAGTTGTTACACCTGAATAAAATTTCAAATTGATGTGATAAAAATATCTGTGACTTGCATTCCCATGAAATCATTCTGTCAAAGAATAACAGTATAATACATTTATAGAAACTGGAAATTAAATATTTGTGAATTAGGATGCTATTTGTTGTCTTTGTTGAGAATTTGCGCTACTTTTCTTTAATGGTACACATTGAACCATCTTTAAGATCTCTTAATACTGATTGTTGTAATTTCACTTTTAGAAAAGGTCGCCGAACCACTAGTCCAGCATAATTTCAAGCTGAGAAACCTTTTTCAGAATATTGTCCTTAAAAACAATGCAGAGAATTTGTTTGGATTCAAATACAATCATATCCTTCCTAGTTTTCTGTAGTCATAGGATGTTGACCATGAGGCATGCACACTGTAAGCAGATATCTTAAATATACTTCAACAAAAATCTTCAATAAAGACATTGCTGCATTGAATACCTGAAAAACAGGGCAGAATCTTTCTACGCCCTGAACAGTGCGAGCTATAGTTAGGCTATATTGTGGAGAGTGCAGATGACAGCATAAAATTACAATGGATAGACTTAGTGAATGGGCAAAATTAGGGAAATGGAATTCAACTTAAGCAAGTGTGAGGTTATGCATATGGAAAAAGATTAGATCAGGGTAAAGTCTAGATAGCATTAAGTTAAATACAGTGGATGTCCAAAGAAACTTGGGGATTCTGGTGCAATAGGCATTTAAAATCCCATAAATTAGTGTAGAAAATAATCAAGAAAGCTAATGGAATGCTGACCTTTATATGTATAAGGCTAGAGTATAAGGAGGAAGAAGTTATGCAGCAGTTATAAGAAATCTTAGTTCGACTTCACTTGAAGTACTACGAGCAGATCTGGGCATCATACCTTAGGAAGGTCAGTGTGATTTTGGAGGAGTAAACATAGCTTTTACAAGAATGATATCTGGACTTCAGGAGTTAAATTATGAGGCGCGATTAGCATGTTTTCTTTAGAATTTAGAAGGTTAAGTGGTGATCTGATCAAAGTCTCCAAGATATTAAGAGGAAAAGACAGGGTAGATAAAGATAAACTATTTCCACTGTTTGCGGTTTCTAGAATCAGGGGACGTGGTCTGATAATTAGGACAAGATCATTCAGGAGAGGTACTAGGAAGCACTCCTACACAAAGGATGGTAAAAATTTGGAACTCTCTTTCGCAAATAGTAGTTGCTGGTTGATCTGTTGTTAATTTTAAGTCTGAGATTGATAATTTCTTGTTAAGTAAAAAGATTAAGGGATATGGGCCAAAGACAGGTATATGGAGTTAGGCTACAGATCAGTCTTGATCAAGTTGAATGGTGGAACAAGTTCAAGGGGCTGAATGTCCACATCTGTTGCTATGCTCCTATGAGAAACTTGGGAAAATTGTGTGAGATGACATATGGGGCCCTCCTTGAAGTTGAGATCATAAAGTTTCATTTCCAAACAAGGTCCTGGACTTCGAGACAGATTTCTTGCTAGTGAGCAGTAAGAGGTCTAATAACACAGCTTATCGTCTATTATCACCTTATCACTAACTAATCTCACCTCATTAATATGGAGGTTCTTATTTTCCTGCCAGATATAAACCAGATGCTGAGAATTCCTGAAAGAAGGAGCAGTTCCCTGGCAGCTCCAGCTCACTGTTTTCTTGTCACTCACTAAAATCTCAGGGTCTGCTCCATCAGAAGTGACTGTTGCACCATATCATAACCATAGGGCTTGATGCTGGGCACACACCAGACTCTGTACATCATCATGGCACATCTCTGATCCACTTACACTGCAGTTTTGCATTTCTGGAGTGCATTGGCACCACTCATTGGAGTGCAACTACAAGGACAGTGTGCATGCAGGGACAAGTGCCCAGCTCAGGGATCGGACTAGGCTGCATCTCAGAACTCCTTGTTTGCTCAACTTGGCGCTCACTTACTTTGTGAAAACCTGTATGCCACAGATTCCCTGTCAGCCTTGCCTTTTTGTCCTTTTGACCCTCAGTTTGCAGTACATCTTTCTTGCCCTGTTGTTGAGCACAGACACAAAAGCTAGACAGCTTGTCTTGATTGTCAGCAGTCAGCATCAAAGGGCTGGCACTGTGCCAGGACAAACTCACATCACCATGTGCCATCTATGTACAGACCTAACACATTGCATTGCACATGCTTTAAATAAATGTCCATGTCTCAAAGTCTAAGATGAGTAGTTCTCCGTCAAGTCAGGAGAGACATCCTTCAGCCAACGCACTAAGTCATGGGAAGTGTCCAATATCAGTCCTGACAAGTGGGCATAGTCAGGGTGGTCAGCGTCCTCTGTTGATTACTTGTATTTGGTTCATCATCTTCACAGTTCTCCAACAAGATCCTGTTCAAGTCAAAATGGATTTGTAGCAAAACTGGAATTTCTTCTAAGAACAGTGGCAAAATTATGAAATAGCAACGTATTTGTTGTGTAAGATAGAACACTGTCAGTTTTTTCACTAATTCTTTCACTGTTGGGAAAAGACTGTTTCAAAATGTATTCCACGCAGATTCTTACCGAAGAGCAGAAGAAACATGATAGAAATTCTAAAAGCTTTGAAAGCATGCTTTGAATTTGAAATGATCAGGTGAATGGTATGTATTCAATACTAGAGACCAAAATCCATTGATAAATACAGAAAAGATTAGTACAGGGGGAGGTAATAGCCAAATGGTATTATCATTTGTTATGGACCAGGCCAGACCCCCTCAATACATTTCCAGAAAGTAGCCCAGACCCTAACTTTGGCAGTTGTTTTAAGCAAATATATAGTGGATATTCTAGGAGTGATGAAACTGGCCCAACCACTTAGTTTTAAACAAAACAGAATTTATTTGCAAGATTGCCGAATGAAACATAAACAAAAGAGAACAGAATATAGAATAACTTAATCTATCTGAAAATCAACAGATTATCCCTACTTAATGATGCTGTTCCAAATACTCGCAACAATCTCCATAAATACCCCTTGGCACAAAAGATAAAATCAAACACATGGTCTTACAAGAGGGAGTGAGTGGTGGTGGTGGTGGGGGTGGGGGGGTGGGTGGAGGGGTATAGAGAGAGAGAGAGAGAGAGAGAGAGATGGCAGAGAGATTCAGCATAGAACACCTTCCATGGAGTTGGTTCTTTGACCAGCAGCCTCAAAACTGTCTGATGACTTGCTCCGAACAGCTAAAGGTCAAACCAAACCAAACCAAACCAGAGGAAGGCTGAGCTGGGAATACTGGCCACCCTCCTTTCATTGTACAAGTGCTCTTTTTTAATTAAAAAGCTTTGTCAATTGGATCAAGCCAGACATTTCAGAACTTCTGTCGTAAAACGCTTTTCAAAAACACCAAGGACAACACAACTTTGTTAAAGGAGTAGCATCATCACACACTGTACTCTGAATCAAGAGACCCAAGTAATATTCTGGGCACCTGAGTCCCCGAATCCTGCCAGGACAGAATTAAGAGTCTAATGATGACCATGAATTCCTTATTGATTGTCAGGAAAAACCCATCTGGTTCATTAATGCCCTTTAGGGAAGGAAACTGCCAATCTTACCTAGTCTAGCCTACATTTCCAACAATAAGGTTTAAGCATTTGCAAAAGTCTTCATTTAAAAGTGCTGAGTGAATCATCCATCTTGACCTTCTCCAAAGGTTTCCAACATCACATGTGTCAGTCTCCAGCCAATTCAATTCACTTTATGCGATCTCAAGAAACGGCTATAAGCACAGGTTACTGCAAATACTACAGGCCTAACAAAATAACAGTAACAACACAAAGAACTTGTGTTCTAGAATATTCAGTAACCCATCCAAACTATTGCAGTACAGCTACAACACTGGGAAATTTTCCTGGAAGTATGTCCTTTACACAAACATCTGAACAAATTCAAACATGCAAATTACTGCCTGATCTGTCCACTCTCGATCATTAGTAAAGTGATGGATGGTGTCATCAATAGAGCTATCAAGCAGTACTTTGTTAGCACCAACCTGCTTACTGATGCCCAACTGAGTTTCTACGAGGGCCTGACCTTATTAAAACATTGGTTCAAATATGGACAAAAGAGCTGAATTCCAGAAAAGAGGTGACAGTGACTGTCCTTGACATCAAAGCCGCATTTGACCGAGAATAGCATCAATGAGCTCTAAACATAACTAGAGTCAATGCAGGAGTCTGTGTGTTGACGGGAGTCCTCTGCTGGCTGGAGTCATAGCTGGCAAAAATGATTGTGGTTGTTAGAGGTCAGTCACCTCAGCTCCAGGATATGGGTGGTACGGTGGCTCAGTGGTTAGCACTGTTGCCTCATAGCACCAGGGTCCCAGGCTCAATTCCAGCCTTGGGTGACTGTCTGTGTGGAGTTTGCACATTCTCCCTGTGTCTAAGTGGGTTTTTTCCGGATGCTCTGGTTTCCTCCCACAGTGCAAAGATGTGCAGGTCAGGTGTTTTGGCTATGCTAGATTGCCCATAGGGCTAGGTGCATTAGTCAGAGGGAAATGAGACTGGGTGGGCCAAAGGGCCTGTTTCCACATGTAACGAATCTAATCAATATTTCTGCAGGAGTTCCTCAACATAATGTCCTAAGCCCAACCATCATCAGCTGCTTTATCAATGACCTTGCCTCCATCATAAGGTCAGCTCTAGGAGTGTTCTCTGATGACTGCACAATACTAAAATACTAAAGGAATCCATGTCCAAATGTAGAAAGACCTGGACAATATTCAGGTTTTGGAGGTAATATTTGTGCAACACCACTGCCAATGACCATCTGCAACAAGTGAGAATGTAACCATAATCGCTTGACATTCAATGGCATTTACACTACTGAATTCCCCCACCATCAACATCCTGGAGGATTAAACTGATCAGAAACTGAATTGGATGAACCATATAAATATTGTGGTTACAAGAGCAGATCAGAGACTAAGAATCCTGCAGCAAGTAAATCATCTCCTGACTCCCCACAACCTGTCCACCATCTACAAGTCAGTCAATGAGTGAGTAAACAAAAACCCTTAAACATCATGTCATCCAACTCTCTCTTAGCCTTCCCCTGTGTGTCTCCTGCACTTTCAAGGGTCATATTTAATCTGGGGTGTAGAACAACATTGTTGCTGCAGTTTCCTATCATGCTGAATCTGGGTATATCTGTAATAGGCTGAGGATTGATTCAATGGAATTATTTTGGTCTCATTTGCCACAAATGATGCATTGGTGATTTCATATATGATCAAAAGCTGATGTCCATGCTTGCCAAGGACCTTGCTCCTGCTCATCCACTTATATCTCAGTAGAATACTTGTGACTTGATTAGCTGCATCTCAATATTAAATGTTTCAAGATACTTTCATATGTAAATCGCAAAACTTTTTTTAAGAAGTTACATTCCCAAGTGAACTTTGACAATTAACAAGTGAAACCATGTTCATTCTAAAAGATGAGAGACTTAACAAACAATCCAGATCTTTTTTCAACATATAACTTCAGTTACATCACACTGTAAACCTTTGCGATAAATTCTGTGTCTTACAATTTTATTCTCCACAATCACCTGATAAAGGAGCAATTCTCCAAACGCTAGTGCTTCCAAATAAACCTATTGGACTATAACCAGGTGTTCTGTGATTTTTAACTTTGTATACTCCTATCCAACACCACCGTCTCCAAATCATGACTACCATCGACAGTTTAACAGGGTCTGTTTTATGTCCTTCATTTAGACCTAAAGTGCAGCCCCCATTTCCAAGAGCCATTCTTATTTTCACCACATCCAGTTCTGTAACACATAAATCCAAAAAGCATAATTGCATCTTTTGTTTGAAAAACCTACATTCAGATAGGGTATCTGAAGCCTATCAAATTCATGTCGAGGAACTTGGTGTTTATCTTCCTGATGTTCCTTGTCATTTGTAGATACTCTCAACTTATAGTTGACTTGGAATCATAGAATCATGGAATAATACATTTAGAAAAGGTCCTTTTGCCCACCAAGTCTGCACTGACAAAAATACTATCCAAATCTACACTTGTCCCAATTTTCAGAATTTGGCCCATTGCCTTTAATGTTATGACATTTCAAATGCTCATCCATTTGCAATTATAGTACCCGTGAAGAGCTCCAGAAATGCAACTACTGTTTTTTTTCCATTCTTTTGCTTCTCTTTTTGGTTACAGTTCAGGCTTTCGTTGCACTCATCCCAGTTGCACACATTCCTGTTTTACATATTTTCAGTCTTTTATACTGGAATGACATAAAGGACATCTCAATGAGCCTGTGGTTGTTCTGCCCACATCAAATTCAGTTGCATACATGAACCTGAAGTGACTCTTTATTCATATTCATCACGGATCAAACTATCACACAAAATAAAGTGTTCACTGATCTGGCACAATACCGTCTGCAGATGGATTCTAACTCCTGGTGTTTGAATGCACATGCAACCATTGTATTGATGTCTGTATCTCCTGCTGTGGTGTTCAAACTCACATTGTTGCATTCTTCGTTTCTATTTGCAAACTCAACAATCATTCACAAATGATTGATAAACTATACATACTTTTGATTTATTTGACAATTCCAGCCAAAAATTTATACAAATGGATATACACGTTACAGGATAGTTCAGTTGACAGATCTGCTCTAAGTATTCAGCAACCATCACTCAAAGTAAAAGCTGTAACTTCTACATCACTATCTAGTTATTGGTGTTTACTATTTTACATCCTTGTTCCTTGATTATTTGCATATTCTCTGAAAGCAATATCTCAGATGGATTCAGGGCAGGAGGAAATTAGAGAGATGGAGAGAGGCAAGGTCACAGGTGTCATTAAAAAAGATGAGCATTTCTTTTTAAATGAAGCCTTTGCCAAATATTTTCATTTCTTCACTGCTCTCTTTATCTGAAACATGAATCGAATATAAGTTAGGTAAAAAGTCAAAAGCTTCTGGGAGACTGCAGAAATATTGCAGTCTTAATGTAACCTTATAAGGGCCTGAATGATATGGGCTATGGCAGGGATGTGGCAGAATTATAAGAGAAGTCCAGTGAAGCCTTTCTTAATGTCAGGAACAACACGCTTTAACTACGTTCTGGATATACAGGCAAGGTTTTCACTAGACAGCAGTGAGTTGCCTGTTAAGAAGAATTTTTGTTTATTAACAACCACACTAATGGCAGATCTCACTGCATTAATATGTAACTTTCCTCCGTATCACCTGCTGCAAGCAAACAGAAAGCTGTGAATTCTTGTTGTGAAAGTCAGAGCAGGAGCATGGACACCTTAGGGCATACTCCACAGGTACCAGACAGACAGACACTCACAATCTACTTCCAGGATCCTTCAGAGCTGCATCTCAGGGTGCAACGATATCTATCATTGTAAAGCTGTAGCAAGGACACTTTGTGCTCAGGCATATGCACGTAGCTCATGAACCTTGACCAGGCTGCCTCTCTGGTATCTTTCGTTTGTTCACGTAGCACTCACTCCATTGGAGCCTGATGCTTGCAGCATCCCTGCCTTAACGTTGTTTTGTGCCTTGCCCCTCAACAGGAGACACCAGGCTCACATTACTTCTGTCTGACCTTGCCATTAAGTGCAGACACATGATTAGATTAGATTTCCTACAGTGCGGAAACAGGCCCTTCGGCCCAACCAGTCCACACCGACTCTCCGAAGAGTAACCCACCCAGACCCATTTCCCTCTGACTAATGCACCTAACACTATGAAAATTTAACATGGCAAATTCACCTGACCTGCACATCTTTGGACTGTGGGAGGAAACCAGAGCACCCGGAAGAAACCCACGCAGACACGAGGAGAATGTGCAAACTCCACACAGACAGTCACCCAAGACCAGAATCGAACCTGGGACCCTGGTGCTGTGAGGCAGCAGTGTTAACCACTGAGCCACCATGCCGCCTATAGGCAGGAAGTTTGTCACGGTTGTCAGTAAGCCTCAGTCAAGCAAAGGAGAGAGCCTTATCTTGGGGGCTGCTGGTCCAGGATAGCCTCTGCTGCCAATCCAGGAGCTTGGACACAGTGAGTCAATCCCTCCCTCATTCCTGATGAAGAGCTTATGCTTGAAACATCGATTCTCCTCTCCTCGGATGCTGCCTGATCGGCTGTGCATTTCCAACACCACACTTTTTGACTCTGATCTCCAGCATCTGCAGTCCTCATTTTCTTCCAATCCCTCCCTCAAGGCAGTACCAGTCACAGTGAGGAGCAAAATGTCAGGCAGCCAACCAACAGGCCTGACTCTTTCTGCCCTATTATGGCCTGTTACCTTTGTTTTCATTTATTCTCAGGATGAGGATGTCACTGGCTAGGCCAACAATTATTGCCCATCTCAGTGGGCAGTTAAGAGTCAACCATGTTGCTCTGAGTCTGGAGTTACATGTAAGCCAGACCAGGTAAGAATGGCAGTTTCCATCCTTAAAGGAGTTTAAGAGAACCAGATGGTTTTTTCCATCAATCAAACTTGGATTCAGGATTCCAGACTTTTGATTCCTGAGTTTTTGTTGAATTCAAATTTCACCATCTGCCAAAGTATGATTTGAACCCAGGTTCCCAGAACAGGACCTGGATTTATTGATTAGCAATCTAGTGATAATACCATGAGGCCACAGCCTCCCCTAAAGTCACACTACCTAGAGGGAGAGAGAGGCAAGTATTAGAGAAAATAATGGGTGGCACAGCTGTTAATTTCTTGCAGATGTCCTGAATGAATGAGTAGGCAGTTCAGAGCACTTAGAGTCATAGAGACATAGAGATGTACAGTACAGATCCTTTGGTCCAATTCCTCCATGCCGACCATATCTTAACCCAATCTAGTCCCACCTGCTAGCACCCAGCCCATATCCCTCCAAATCCTTTCTATGCATTAACCCATCTAGATGCCTTTTAAATGTTGCAATTTAACTAGCCTCCACCACTTCCTCTAGCAGCTCATTCCATATATGCACCACCCTCTGCATGAAAAAAAATGTCCCTTGGGTCTCTTTTACATCTTTCCCCTCTCACTCTAAACCTATGCCCTCTAGTTCTGGACTCCCCCATCCCAGGGAAAAGACTTGTCTATTTACCCTATCTACGCCCCTCATGATTTTATAAACCTCTATAAGGTCACCGCTCAGCCTCCGTTGCTCCAGGGAAAACAACCCTAGCCTATTCAACTTCTCCCTGTAGCTCAAATCCTCCAACCCTGGCAAAATCCTTGTAAATCTTTTCTGAACCCTGTCAAATTTCACAACATCCTTCCGATAGGAAGGAGACCAGAATTGCACACAATATTCCAACAGTAGCCTAACCAATGTCCTGTACAGCCGCAACATGACCTTCCAACTCCTGTACTCAATACCTGACAAATAAAGGAAAGCATACCAAACACCTTCTTCACTATCCTATCTACCTGCGACTCTACTATCAAGAGCTATGAACCTGCATTCCAAGATCTCTTTGTTCAGCAACACTCCCAAGGACTTACCATTAAGTGTATAAGTTCTGCTAAGATTTGCTTTCCCAAAATGCAGCATCTCACACTTATCTAAATTAAACTCCATCTGCCACTTCTCAGCCCATTAGCCCATCTGATCAAGATCCTGTTGCAATCTGAGGTCATCTTCTTCACTGTCCACTACACCTCCAATTTTGGTGCCATCTGCAAACTTACTAACTATACTTCTTTTGCTTACATCCAAATCATTTATATAAATGATGAAAAGTAGTGGACTCAGCACCGATCCTTATGGTACTCCACTGGTCACAGGTCTCCAGTCTGAAAAACAACCCTCCACCACTGCCCTCTGTCTTCTACCTTTGAGTTAATTCTGTATCCAAATGGCGAGTTCTCCCTGTATTCCGTGAGATCTAACCTTGCTTACCAGTTTCCTTTGGGGAACCTCGTTGAATACCTTACTGAAGTCCATAAAGATCACATCTACCATTCTGCCCTCATCAATTCTCTTTGTTACTTCTTCAAAAAACTCAATCAAGTTTGTGAGACATGATTTCCCAAGCACAAAGCTATGTTGACTATCCTTAATCAGTCCTTGCCTTTCAAAATACATGTACATCCTGTCCCTCAGGATTCCCTCCAATAACCTGCCCAACACCAACATCAGGCTCACTGGTCTATAGTTTGCTGGCTTGTCCTTACCACCCTTCTTGAACAGTGGCACCACGTTAGCCAACCTCCAGTCTTCTGGCACCTCACCTGTGACTATTGATGATACAAATATCTCAGCAAGAGCACCAGCAATCACTTCTCTAGCTTCCCAAAGAGTTCTCGAGTATACCTGATCAGATCCTGGGAATTTATCCACCTTTATGCATTTCAAGACATCCAGGACTTCCTTCCTTCTTGAAAAATGGACAATTTTCAAGATGTCACCATCTATTTCCCTACATTCTACATCTTCCATGTCCTTTTACATAATAAATACCGATGCAAAATACTTGTTTAGTATCTCCCCCATTTTCTGCGGCTCCATACTATAATTAAAAATACGAGATATGAACGCACAAAGCATGAGACATAAGATGGATGAGCTTGAGGCTCTTTTAGAAATTGGCAGGTACGATATTGTGGGGATAACTGAGACATGGCTTCAAGTGGACAGGGCCTGGGAAATGAATATTCAAGGCTACACGTGTTATCGTAAGGACAGATTGACGGGTAGAGGGGGTGGGGTGGCCTTGATGGTAAGGGAGGATATTCAGTCCCTTGTGCAGAGGGACCTAGAGTCAGGGGATGTAGAGTCAGTGTGGATAGAGCTGCGAAACACTAAGGGTAAAAAGAACCTCTTGGGAGTCATCTACAGACCCCTAAACAGTAGTCTGGATGTTGGATGTAAGTTGAATCAGGAGCTGAAATTGGCCTGTCGCAAAGATGTTACTACAGTTGTTATGGGGGATTTTAACAATGCAGGTAGACTGGGAGAATCAGGATGGTATTGGACCTCAAGAAAGAGACTTTGTGGAGTGCCTCAGAGATGGATTCTTAGAGCAGCTGGTGCTGGAGCCGACCAGGGAGAAGGCAATTCTGGATCTAGTATTGTGTAACGAACCAGAATTGGTCAGAGACCTCGAAGTGAAGGAGCCATTGGGAAGTAGTGACCATAACACATTAAGCTTCAATCTGCAATTTGAGAGGGAGAGGGTACAGTCAGAAGTGACAGTACTTCTGTTGAATAAAGGGAACTATGGAGCTATGAGTTCAATGGTGCAATACCTTAGCAGGGATGATCGTGGAGGAACAATGGCAGATATTTCTGTGTATAATGCAGAAGTTGCAGGATCAGTTCATTCCAAAAAGGAAGAAAGATCCCAGGAGGAGGCATGGGCAGCCGTGGCTGACGAGGGAAGTTAAGAAACATATAAAGTTAAAAGAGAAAAAGTATAACATAGCAAAGATAAGTGGGAAAACAGAGGACTGGGAAGCCTTTAAAGAACAACAGAGGATTACTAAGAAGGAAATACACAGAGAAAAATGAGGTACGAAGGTAAATTGGCCAATAATATAAATGAGGATAGTAAAAGCTTTTTTAAGTATGTGCAAGGCAAAAAAATGGTTAGGACTAAAATTGGGCCCTTGAAGACAGAAACAGGGGAATATATTACGGGGAACAAAGAAATGGCAGAAGAATTAAATGGGTACTTCAAATCTGTGTTCACTGGGGAAGACACAAGCAATCCCCCTGAGGTAACAGTGGCTGAAGGACCTGAACTTACGGGAATCTATATTTGCCAGGATTTGGTGTTGGAGAGACTGTTAGGTCTGAAGGTTGATAAGTCTCCGGAGCCTGATGGTCTACATCCCAGGGTACTGAAGGAGGTGGCTCGGAAAATTGTGGATGCGTTGGTGATTATTTTCCAGAGTTCGATAGATTCGGTGTCATTTTCTGAGGATTGGAGGGTGGCTAATGTTAAACCACTTTTTAAGAAAGGTGGGAGAGAGAAAGCAGGAAATTATAGGCCAGTTAGTCTGACCTTAGTGGTGGGAAAGATGCTGGAGTCTATTATAAAGGATGAAATTACGACACATCTGGATAATAGTAACAGGATAGGACAGAGTCAGCATGGATTTATGAAGGGAAAATCATGCTTGACTAATCATC
The DNA here is from genome assembly GCF_020745735.1 of Hemiscyllium ocellatum. Classification (NCBI taxonomy): domain Eukaryota; kingdom Metazoa; phylum Chordata; class Chondrichthyes; order Orectolobiformes; family Hemiscylliidae; genus Hemiscyllium; species Hemiscyllium ocellatum. Next base: position 100,075,109 of record NC_083405.1, read on the forward strand.
TGGAATTTTTTGAGGATGTAACTCTGAAGATGGACGAGGGAGATCCAGTAGATGTAGTGTACCTGGACTTTCAGAAAGCTTTTGATAAAGTCCCACACAGGAGGTTAGTGAGTAAACTTAGGGCACATGGTATTGGGGGCAAAGTACTAGATTGGATTGAAAATTGGTTGGCTGATAGGAAACAAAGGGTAGTGATAAACGGCTCCATTTTGGAACGGCAGGCAGTGACCAGTGGGGTACCGCAGGGATCCATGCTGGGACCGCAGCTTTTTACAATATATGTTAATGATATAGAAGATGGTATCAGCAATAACATTAGCAAATTTGCTGATGATACAAAGCTGGGTGGCAGGGTGAAATGTAATGAGGATGGTAGGAGATTACAGGGTGACCTGGACAAGTTGGGTGAGTGGTCAGATGCATGGCAGATGCAGTTTAATGTGGATAAATGTATGATTATCCACTTTGGTGGCAAGAACAGGAAGGCAGATTACTACCTCAATGGAATTAATTTAGGTAAAGGGACAGTACAGAGAGATCTGAGTGTTCTTGTACACTAGTCAATGAAGGCAAGCATGCAGGTACAGCAGGTAGTGAAGAAGGCTAATAGCATACTGGCCTTGAGGAATTGAATATAGAAGCAAAGAGGTGCTTCTGCAGCTGTACAGGGCCCTGGTGAGACCACACCTGGAGTACTGTGTGCAGTTCTGGTCTCCAAATTTAAGGAAAGACATTCTGGCTATTGAGGGAGTGCAGCATAGGTTCACAAGGTCAATTCCTGGAATGGAGGGATTACCTTATACTGAAAGACTGAAGCAACTGGGCTTGTATACCCTTGAGTTTAGAAGACTGAGAGGGGATCTGATTGAGACATATAAGATTATGAAAGGATTGGACACTCTAGACGCAGGAAACATGTTTCCGCTGATGGATGAGTGCCAAACCAGAGGACACAGCTTAAAAATACGGGGTAGAAAATTTAGGACAGAGATGAGGAGAAACCTCTTCACCCAGAGAGTGGTGGCTGTGTGGAATGCTCTGCCCCAGAGGGCAGTGGAGGCCCAGTCTCTGGATTCATTTAAGAAAGAGTTGGATAGAGCTCTCAAAGATAGTGGAATCAAGGGTTATGGAGATAAGGCAGGAAGAGGATACTGATTAGGAATGATCAGCCATGATCATATTGAATGGTGGTGCAGGCTCGAAGGGCTGAATGGCCTACTCCTGCACCTATTATTGTCTTGTCTTGTCTTGTCTCATACAAAGGCTGCCTTGCTGATCTTTGAGGGGCCCTTTTCTCTCCCTGGTTACCCTTTTTGTCCTTAATGATTTTAAAAACCCTTTGGATTCTTTGCAAGTTTAGTGCTGTTTGGCGGGGGGGAGGTGGTTGGTTTTTAATGAGTGAGGGAAGATATGTCAGGCAATAGTAAGAGCAGTACAATTTGTACTCGGTGTGAGAAGGATCTAATATCAGAGCAAGTGTGAACATGAGATATCAGAGAGAAGATAGTGGCAAGATCCAAGCAGAGTGAAATGGTCATTGGCCTTCTTGCCACATTTTCCGCATTCCAGTAGATGGCTGAGACTGCTCTGACCTCAGACCAGACTGGCATGGTCTGCTGTTGTGAACATGGGAGAAGAGGATGTCCTGCCTCTGCACCACTCTGTCCAGCAGGACCTCCAGGTCGCTGGCTGCAAAGTTGAGAGCCAATTTTCTCTTCTCTGCCATGTCCTGGGCAAATATCAGGAACGTGCAGGGCAGTTCCAGACTGACAGTGCTTTGAAGGGTGCATAATGAGCTTTTAGAGATGTTGCTGGGGGCCAAATCCATTTGTGGTTCACGTTAAGTTTTTTTGGGGATGCTGAGTGGTAGAATGCAGCTAGAATCCCATGAGTGTGGTGCTGTAGGGGTAGGACAGCTTCTTAGTGAGACAAGTATGGTAAGTTGCTGCAAGTAAATGTAGTCTCAGGGAAAGAAATCCTTATAAAACTGGAGAAAACTGACAGCCAAAAAAATACTTTCAGCCCTTCCACACTTTAAAACTATGTTTTTGATTTTAAAAAAGTCAACAACATTCAATATATGTTGCCAGCCTTTTTATAGAATCAACATATTGAAACTAACAAGTCTGTGCTATTCCTTCACTTTTTCGAAGGTAGATTGATCTAAACATGCTTGCTTGTCTGTAATATTACTACCAGGTTTGCTAAAGATAATAAGTAACATTTGAAGCAATCAAAGTTATCCATTTTCTGATAGATTTTGCAGACCAGATGTTCATAGTTTCAGTTTTAAAATAGCCATCTTATCTGCAAAGATTAACAGGTAGATGCACTAGCTAATAAATAATTAGAGCTGTGGTTTCAATCATATTCTGCAGTCATCATCTCTCGAGACTTAGTAAGCACTTTGTTGATATTCTGCCATTTCTCTCTCCCTTGTGTGGGAATGAGACTTGCAATTATATAGGCTGCTATGTGTCAGTCTAATGTATGTGTAACCAACACATTTTCTTCAGATGATGCATAGCAATCATTTACAGCTAGAACACAATGAAAGTAACTTAAATAGAGTATAAAAACTGATAATGTTTTTACCATTTAAGTATCTCCAATTCTCCAATTGTATTCAGTTACAGTCATCATATGGGAAATATCCCAATGAACAGCACACCGGGTTTTATTTAACCTGTCAGAATCTATCTCATGCAGAATGGCATTATAATTCTATCACATCTATGCCAAATATTCAGTTAGCAACTTACTCGCAATAGAAACATTTAACTTTTATAATATACTTTGACTTTTGGCTAAATAATTCTGAAGAATATGTTGGATTTAACAGCGAATACAGCCTTTTATTTGAAAATGAAGAACTGCCAAAGTCACACCACAAGGGCTTTAAATTAAAACAGGATGTGAGACATTTCTTTGTCAGCACTGAAGAATGTTCCTTGAAGATGAAATATTTGAAATGTCAGTGTGGCAATTTCCTGATTTACTTCAATTTTCACTGTTGTATCATTTGTCTTGCACAGACAATTTATTATGTTTCACAAGATGTGACTACTGGCAAAATAAGCCAGGTTAAAATGTTCACGCAGCCTTCATAAATATCAAAACTTGTGACCATGGGGAAGAATTCCAGAGATGTTGATCACTAGTGAATTTCTTGTGGGAGGTGAGGCAAAAAAAGGGCTTGTTACTTCCCTGGATGTTATTTTCAACACCTTCTGCCTTTTTGCACCTAATAATTTATCCTGTACTCTTTCTGTTTCCCTAATTACCTTGCAATACAGTACTCCCAGAAGCTGAAATCAGAGCATGTCACCACCACATTGATTGTAATGTAATTTAAAAAAAAACTTTGCATGTTTAAGTCAGACTATACAGTGTTTAACAAGGATGATTGCTGTGCCATTCAATGGAAGAAGTAGGGTCTAAGTTTTTGAAGAAAACTTTGTGCAACCTAGATATCTGACCTCAACTATGTTGTTGATAAACAGTGTTCGGGGGAAGCCAAATGCTCGACTAGCTGGCAGAAGTGGGGGGGGGGGATGCTGGGGGGGGGCTGGGGGGTATTGGGGGCTAGGGGGGGGGTGCAGAGAAACTGAAACTTTCTGAAGACCCTTCTCATGAAACTGATAAAACCCATTATGACCAAGATATAGACAATCATGTTGGCTAGTTATTGACAACCTCAGTCACCACTCAGCCAAGTTTAGAAGAGGGGAAGGGGAAGAAAATCTACCTAGATACAGCTGAAGAGAGAAGCAGCCAAAGACACATAATATTGTGTAGAAGGACATTGATTGGATGTTCTGAAGTAAGTTGTCTGGAAATTCAATATGATCAAAAACATCACTATTGACTAAGAAAATAGAAACATAGAAAATTGGAGCAGGAGTAGGCCATTCGGGCCTTCTATCTGGTCAGCCATTCAATATGATCATGGCTGATGTTCTAGCTTTATCCTGTTCCCACTTTCTCCCCAGATCCTTCGATCCCTCTAAATTTAATAACTATATCTAATTGCTTCTTAAAAGCATTCAATGTTTTGGCCTCAACCATATTCTCTGGCAGAGAATTCCACAGGTTCATCACTCTCTGAGGAAGGAAATTTCTCCTCATCTCAGTCCTGTGGACTGTCTCATATCCTTACACTGTGAGCCCTGTCTCTAGACCCCTGCATTTACCCTGTCTGGTCCTGTTACAATTTTATTGGTTTCTATCAGATCCTGTTGGGTTGAATGGTCTGTTCTTGGGTAATTCCATATAACCTCCATGAACAATCTGTTGATCTTGAGATGTACTTGAGACAGTAGAAAGAATTTTAACATCGCGGAGTGCGAAGGTTTAGAGACACTAGTAGGGAGACTATTGGGAGGTGGGCGAATTAGACAGTGAAAAATGCAATACATCCAGAATCATAGAATCCTACAGTATGGAAGCAGTCCATTAAACCCATTAAGTTACACTGATCCTCTGAACAACATCCCACTCAGACCCACTCCAATATCCATCCCTGTAATTCTGCATTTCACATGGCTAACCCACCTAGCCTGCACACACAGGACACAATGGGTAATTTAGCATGGCCACTCCATCTAAGCTGCAATCTTTGGACTGTGGGGTGGGGGGAAGCCAGAGCACCCAGAGGAAACCCGTGCAAACACAGGAAGAATGCGCAAACTCCACACAGACAGTTGCACGAGGCGAAATTGATCCTAGGTCCTTGATGGTGTGAAGCAGCAGCACTAACTACTGATCCCATCGACATCGGAAGTCTACACAATGCTTTAGTTTAAGGTGTGTGTGTGTGTGTGTGTGTGTGTGTGACCCCTCCTGGACAGGCAGGTTCACAACTTAAATATTTGTTAAGTGTGTACAAGAAAGTTTTCAGATTCAGTATGTGGATGTACCTATGAGAGACGGTGCAAAACTTGACCTACTCTTAGGAAATAAGGTAGGGCAGGTGACTGAGGTGTCAGTGGGGGAGCACTTTGGGGCCAGCGACCATAATTCTATAAGATTTAAAATAGTGACGGAAAAGAATAGACCAGATCTAAAAGTTGAAGTTCTAAATTGGAGAAAGCGCTGAAAATGTGTTGCTGGTTAAAGCACAGCAGGTTAGGCAGCATCCAAGGAACAGGAAATTCAACGTTTCGGGCCAGAGCCCTTCATCAGGAATGGAGAAAGGCCAATTTTGACAGTATTAGGCAAGAACTTTCAAAAGCTGATTGGAGGCTGATGTTCGCAGGTAAAGGGACGCTGGAAAATGGGTTAACGAGAGTCCAGAAAAAGTATATTCCTGTCAGGGTGAAAGAAAAGGCTGGTAGGTATAGGGAATGCTGGATGACTAAAGAAATGGAGGGTGTGGTTAAGAAAAAGAACGAAGCATATGTCAGGTATAGACAGGATAGATCGAGTGAATCCTTAGAAGTGTATAAAGGCAGTAGGAGTATACTTAAGAGGGAAATCAGGAGGTGAAAAGGGGACATGAGATAGCTTTGGCAAAAAGAATTAAGGAGAATCCAAAGGGGTTTTACAAATATATAAAAGACAAAAGGGTAACTAGGGAGAGAATAGGGCCCCTGAAAGATCAGCAAGGCGGCCTTTGTGTGGAACTACAGAAAATAGGGGAGATACTGCATCAGTATTTACTGTGGAAAAGGACATGGAGGATATAGACTGTAGGGAAATAGATGGTGACACCTTGTGAAATGTCCATATTACAGTGGAGAAAGTGCTAGATGTATTGAAATGCATAAAGGTAGATAAATCCCCAAGACATGATCAGGTGTACCCTAGAACTCTGGGAGCTAGGGAAGTGATTGATGGGCCTCTTGCTGAGATATTTATATCATCAATAGTCACTGGTGAGGTGCCGGAAGACTGAAGGTTGGCTAAGATGGAGCCACTCTTTAATAAGGGTAGTAAGGACAAGCCAGGGAACTATAGACCAGTAGCCTGATGTTGGTGGTGGGCAAGTTGTTGGAGGGAATCCTGAGGGACAGGATGTACATGTATTTGGAAAGGCAAGGACTGATTAGGGATAGTCAACATGGCTTTGTGCGTGTGAAATCATGTCTCACAAACTTGATTTAGGTTTTTGAAGAAGTAACAAAGAGGATTGATGTGGGAAGAGTGATAGACATGATCTATATGGACTTCAGTAAGGCGTTCGACAAGGTTCCCCATGGGAGACTGATTAGCAAGGTTAGATCTCATGGAATACAGGGAGAACTAACCATTTGGATACAGAACTGGCTCAAAAGTAGAAGACAGAGGGTGGTGGTGGAGGGTTGCTTTTCAGACTGGAAGCCTGTGACCAGTGGAGTGCCACAAGGATCGGTGCTGGGTCCTCTACTTTTTGTCATTTCCATAAATGATTTGGATGCGAGCATAAGAGGTACAATTAATAAGTTTGCAGATGACACCAAAATTGGAGGTGTAGTGGACAGCAAAGAGGGTTACCTCAGATTACAGCAGGATCTGGACCAGATGGGCCAATGGGCTGAGAAGTGGCAGATGGAGTTTAATTCAGATAAATGCGAGGTGCTGCATTTTGGGAAAGCAAATCTTAGCAGGACTTATCCACTTAATGGTAAGGTCCTCGGGAGTGTTCCTGAAAGTGGAGTCGCAGGTGGATAGGATAGTGAAGAAGGCGTTGGGTATGCTTTCTTTCATTGGTCAGCGTATTGAGTACAGGAATTGGGAGGTCATGTTGTGGCTGAACAGGACATTAGTTAGGCCACTGTTGGAATGTTGCATGCAATTCTGGTCTCCTTCCTATCGGAAAGGTGTTGTGAAACTTGAAAGGGTTCAGAAAAGATTTACAACGATGTTGCCAGGGTTGGAGGATTTGAGCTATTGGGAGAGCTGAACAGCCTGGGCTGTTTTCCCTGGAGCGTCGGAGGCTGAGGGGTGACCTTATAGAGGTTTACAGAATTACGAGGGGCATGGATAGGATAAATAGACAAAGTCTCTTCCCTGGGATCGGGGAGTCCAGAACTAGAGGTCACAGGTTTGGGTTGAGAGGGGAACGATATAAAAGAGACCTAAGGGGCAACTTTTTCACACAGAGGGTGGTACGTGTATGGAATGAGTTGCCAGAGGATGTGGTGGAGGCTGGTACAATTGCAACATTTAAAAGGCATTTGGATGAGTATATAAATAGGAAGGGTTTGGAGGGATATGGGCCGGGTGCTGGCAGGTGGGATGAGATTGGGTTGGGATATCTGGTTGGCATGGACGGATTGGACCGAAGGGTCTGTTTCCATGTTGTACATCTCTATGACTCCATGATTCTATGACATCAATGAATGTGGTGATAAGTTGACTAGTGTTTTTGTTGAATGCCAGAGTCATAGGCTGCCCAGGCTTCTTGAATCCCGCCAATTGAACTAAGGTAAGTGAGCAGCAATTTGTGGGGCTCAATACAAGTCAGGCCAGTACAGTAATTAATCCCCAGTGCTCACAGCTGCTTCCTTATCCTGACTGGGAAAGAGTTGGTTAAAAATATATGAGGTGAGGGGCTGTTTTCTGAATTTTTGAGGTATTGAGAAAATTAGGATGCTTGAGATTGAAACTTGGACAAGGAGCAGAATAACAGTAACAGCGTACAGTGGACAGACCTACAGGTTTTCATGGAGAGGGGTGTGACAGAGGAGTCAAGTCTGCTTGAGGTATTACCCATGCACAATTAGTACAGACAGAGCGTTAGCTTCCCTGACCCCTCAGAAGTCCAGTGTTTACAGAAATTCATATTGTCACGTCAGGTGGTTGCAGACATCTGCAGCCTTTTATTATAAAACCCACTAAGTCCCATAGACGCATATTACCAATGGCTGTGAAAATGAGAGCCACTTTTTTTTCACTCCAGATCCTTCCAGGGATCTGCCAGCAAAATATCCAGGACTCCCCCAGGCAGCTGACTACCAGGAGCTGAGAACGATTTAACCCTGTCTGTGGTGATACTAGGCACAATGAATGGGTGCTTGGCTCTGCAAGTGTGGCTGGTCTCCTGCAGGTGCAAGATGTTTCTGACCGCACACATGTGGTATTCTGTACACCATCAGATCAACCAGGAATGTTTGTAAAACCACAAGGGATTCCATTCCATCAGTGCACAGCTGGTCTGCAAATACAAAAAAGATTGATGCAGTTATGTACCAGACTCCTGGAAAACTGCCACCATGCTTTCACCTTGAGGCAGTTCAAGTCCCTGACCTCTTTGGACCTGCAAGAAAACCTCATGGGTGGTTGCTGAGAGACAAGATATATGTAGTTCCTCTAAATAGGGGACATTTTACATTTTCTCATATATGTTTGTGTGTACCCTTGAGCAACTATAAAGGTTTATTTACTTTCATATTTGCATGTTTAATGTTGTCACAAGGTAGCCTGAAGGTCCCAATCTCTACATAGAACATAGAACATAGAACATAGAAAAATACAGCGCAGTACAGGCCCTTCGGCCCTCGATGTTGCACCGACCAAATCCTACCTAACCTACACTAGCCCAATAACTTCCATATGCCTATCCACTGCCTGCTTAAATGACCATAAAGAGGGAGAGTTCACCACTGCTACTGGCAGGGCATTCCATGAACTCACAACCCGCTGAGTAAAGAATCTACCCCTAACATCTGTCCTATACCTACCACCCCTTAATTTAAAGCTGTGTCCCCTAGTAACAGCTGACTCCATTCGCGGTAAAAGGTTCTCAGTGTCTACCCTATCTAAACCCCTAATCATCTTATACACCTCTATCAAATCTCCCCGAACCTTCTTTTCTCCAATGAGAACAGGCCCAAGTGCCTTAGCCTTTCCTCATACGATCTTCCTACCATGCCAGGCAACATCCTGGTAAACCTCCTCTGCACTCGTTCCAAGGCCTCCACATCCTTCCTATAGTATGGTGACCAAAACTGCACACAATACTCCAGATGAGGCCGCACCAGAGTCTTATACAACTGCAACATGACCTCAGGACTCCGGAACTCAATTCCTCTACCAATAAAGCCCAGTACACCATATGCCTTCCTCACAGCACTATTTACCTGGGTGGCAACTTTCAGAGATCTGTGTACATGGACACCAAGATCCCTCTGCTCATCCACACTACCAAGTAGCCTACCATTAGCCCAGTAATCCATCTTCTTGTTACTCCTACTAAAGTGAATGACTTCACACTTAGCTACATTGAATTCCATCTGCCACCTTTCTGCCCAGCTCTGCAACCTATCTATATCCCGCTGTAACCTGCCACATCCTTCTTCACTGTCCACAACTCCACCGACCTTTGTGTCATCCGCAAACTTGCTCACCCAGCTTTCAAGCCCCTCCTCTCGATCATTTATAAAGATGACAAACAGCAACGGTCCCAAAACAGATCCCTGTGGTACACCGCTAGTAACTGCACTCCAAGATGAACCTAGTCCATCAACTACTACCCTCTGTCTCCTTCCAGCCAGCCAATTCCTAATCCAAACCTCTAATGCACCCTCAATGCCATACCTCCATAGTTTTTGCATTAGCCTACCATGGGGTACCTTATCGAACGCCTTGCTAAAATCCATATACACCACATCTACTGCTTTACCCTCATCCACCTCCTTAGCCACCTTCTCAAAGAACTCAATAAGATTTGTGAGGCACGACCTGCCCTTCACAAAACCATGCTGACTATCCTTGATCACATTATTCCTATCCAGATGTTCATAAATCTTATCCCTTACAATTCTCTCTAAGACTTTGCCCACAACAGAAGTGAGACTCACTGGCCTATAGTTACTCGGGCTGTCCCTACTCCCCTTCTTGAACAAGGGGACCACATTCGCTATCCTCCAGTCTTCTGGTACTATTCCCGTTGACAATGACGACATAAAAATCAAGGCCAATTGCTCTGCTATCTCCTCCCTAGCTTCCCAGAGGATCCTAGGGTAAATGCCATCAGGCCCAGGAGACTTATCTATTTTCATCCTTTCCAGTATTCCCAAAACCTCCTCCCTACATACTTCGAGGCCATCCATTCTAATCACTTGTGACTCAATATTCAAACCAGCAACAGAGTCCCGTTCCTGAGTGAATACTGACGAAAAGTATTGATTTAGTGTCTCACCAATCTCCTCCGCCTCCACGCACAACTTCCCACTATTATCCTTGACTGGACCAATACCTACCCTAGTCATCCTTTTATTCCTGACATACCTATAGAAAGCCTTAGGGTTTTCCCTAATCCTACCAACTAAGGACTTTTCATGTCCCCTTCTCGCTGCTCTTAGCTCTCTCTTCAGATCCTTCCTGGCTACCTTATAACTCTCAATCGCCCCAACTGAACCTTCACGCCTCATCCTTACATAGGCCGCCCTCTTCCCTTTCACAAGGGATTCCAATTCCCTATTAAACCACGGCTCCCTCACAAGACCCTTTACTCCCTGCCTGACTGGTACATACTTATCAAGGACACTCAATAGGTGTTCCTTGAACAATCTCCACATATCATTAGTGTTCTTCTCCTGAAGCCTGTTTTTCCAATCCACGCATCCTAAGTCATGCCTCACCGCATCATAATTTCCCTGTCCCCAGCTATAGCTCTTGCCCTGCAGTGCACACTTATCCCTCTCCATCACTAAAGTAAAAGTCACCGAGTTGTGGTCACTGTCCCCGAAGTGCTCACCTACCTCCAAGTCTAACACCTGGCCTGGTTCATTACCTAGAACCAAATCCAGTATAGCCTCACCTCTTGTTGGCCTGTCTACATATTGTGTCAGGAAACCCTCCTGCACACATTGGACAAACACCAACCCATCTAACAAACTCGAGCTATAGATTTCCCAGTCAATATCTGGGAAGTTAAAGTCCCCCATAACAACCACCCTGCTACTTTCACTCTTCTCCTGAATCATCCTCGCAATACTATCCTCTACTTCTCTCGGACTATTGGGAGGCCTGTAGAAAACACCTAACAGGGTGACCTCACCTTTCCTATTTCTAACCTCAGCCCAAACTACCTCAGATGGCAAGTCCTCTTCCATCGTCCATTCCACCGCTGTAATACTATCCTTGACAAGCAATGCCACACCTCCCCCTCTTTTACCCCCATGTCTGACCCTACTAAAACATTTAAACCCTGGAACCTGCAACAGCCATTCCTGCCCCTGTTCTACCCACGTCTCTGTAATGGCCACAACATCGAAGTCCCAGGTACAAACCCACACTGCAAGTTCACCTACCTTATTTCTTATACTTCTGGCATTGAAGTATACACACTTCAAGCCACCTTTCTGTTTACAGGCACCCTCCTTCAAAATCGATGCCTTGTTCCTAACCTCCCTACACTCAAGGTCCTGTACCCTGAAGCTACAGTCCAGGTTCCCATGCCCCTGCAGAGTTAGTTTAAACCCTCCCAAAGAGCACTAGCAAACCTCCCCCCAAGAATACTGGTGCCCCTCAGGTTCAGGTGTAGACCATCCTGTTTATAGAGGTCCCACCTTCCCCAGAAAGAACCCCAGTTGTCCAGAAATGGTCAGGAGTGTTGGAAAGATCTCCAGTACTTCCTCTTCCAGAGGGGCCATATTCTCTCCCTCATCCTAGTGTTCAGCATTTTCCTCTTGCGATATAGAAAAAAAACAGACATATAAGCGTGTGTTCATCTGATGGAGTAATGTGATGAGAATGTGATCAATGCACGGTGAGTGGCAGTGAGAGTGTGAGAAAGAGGGTGTTGGGTAATCTTGCAAGTAAGTGTGTTTGTGCAGTAACATGCTGGAGAAGGGGGTGTGGGGCTGGTAGAGTGAGGAGGGGAAGAGAGGGTGTGGTGATACACACCATCATTTCAAGCAGTGCATTCCACAATATTTTTCTTGCAACATGTGCATTGTTGGCTATGCCAGAATGTATCACCATCCCTAACTGACATCAAGCAAGTGGTGGTGAGCTGCTTTCTTAAAGTGCCGCATTATAGGGATTTAGGGATATCCACAGTGCTGTTAGGAAGGATTTTGATGCAGCCACAGTGAAAGAATGCAAATATAGTTCCATGTCGGTGATGGTGTGTTCCTTACGGGAAAGTTGCATGTCGTGGTGTTCCCACGTATTTGTTACCTTTGACTTCCTAGGTAATAGATCTCATGGATTTGGAAGGTGCTATTAAAGGAACCTTGATTATTACAGTGCATCTTGTAGATGGTTCAGCTGCTGACAGTGTGCATGAGTGATGGTTATTTTGCCAATCAAATAGGCTGATATGATATAGAATGTGTCAAAGGTCTTGGGTGTTGATGGTGCTGAACACGTCCAGGCAAATGGTGAGTATTTCCTGCTTTGTGGATGGTGGACAGTTTTTTGGGGAGACAGAAGGTGAGTTATTCACTGCAGAATTCTTCACCTCTGGCGCACTCTTGTAGTCACAGCATTTATATGGCTGGTCCAGTTTCATTTCTGGGCAATGGAAATCTCCAGGATGTTGATAGTGGATGATTCAGTGATGCTAAAGTAATGAAATATTAAGAGGTTTAGATGATTAGATTCTCCCTTGTTTGGTAATGGTCATCACTTGGCACTTACGAGGCACAAATGTTACTTGCTACTCATTTTGTCTGGCTATTGTCCAGGTCTTGCTGCATTTGGACATGGAGCTATTCAGTATCTGAGGTGTTGCATATGGTGCTGAACATTATGCATTTATTTGGAAACATTCCCACTTCTGACCACATGTTGATGGTAAAGTCATTGTTGAAGCAACTGAAGATGGTTGGGCCTAAGTCATAATATAAATTCATACCTGTACAGATGCTTCTTCCAGGAAGCCATAATCAATAGAATGTGGTCAATAGAAAGCCCACGATCAAAACCTCAAACAAATCAGTTCACAATGACCTTGTATCAGATTAATGTTGATATAAATATTAATTAGTCTTATCAGATCAACAAAACATATATGAATGATGTTGAACTGAATGTTCAGTAGCACTACAGATTCCTGTAAGAGGAGAGACAATAAAATTATGTCATGAATTGATCTAAGGTGAATTTTACAAGTGAATAAAATACAGTTATTACTTTTTTTAATACTTGTAATTGGATCAATACCGGAATGCAGCATTATATTCTGTCATAAATTGTTTGTGTACTGGTAAAATGAGTGCTCTAAAATAAAACTGATATAAAGTCTAATTTTTCATGTTAATTTACATGACAAGGATCTCTCTTGGTATATCAAATAATTTTAAAACTGATTTAAGTAACAATTATGCTTCTTTGACAATGCCATTTTCACTTTATACTGAATCTCGAAACTTGGAGTATTCTACATCGTATGTCTTCAATCAGCTTTGCAGCCAATTGCCATATACTTTGGTCTACTATTGTCATCTGTACACATCTTGGTTACGGTTAAATACTTCACAGTGAGGCTTGTTTAACAAAGATCATTACTTACAAAATTACACAGACACTTTCCAGTTAGCAAAATCCTAAATGAGAGGTATTTCCATAGTGCTGAAAAACTGTGAGCAAATGGATTTCCAAACTTCACGTGATTGTTACCAAATGTTAAACTAAATGTCTTCAAGACGTACCATCAAGCAAGCAGGAATCATGCTGAGAAAATGTTCATTTCAATTTGGAAGTTCATGGCATTTTATTACAGGAGCTCCATCAGCAGAGTGCTGAGCCTTGGGGTAGGATCTCTGCCCAGTGAAAATATATCAGTCAAGCTGAAAGTATATACAATAAAGATGTTAAGTTTATAACAACTCAATCAACAATTAATTCAGGTCTGACGAACCAGAAGCCTAATCAGTGGTTATTAATTAAGTATGTATTACCATAATAAACTTTTCCTTTGTATTGTTAGCTGTGGTAATTATAATAAATAATATCCACTCTTTGTGTGATTGCATTGAGTTGAACATCACTGCAGTTTGCAGTTCTACTTTGAAAAGATTTCATATGTGTAAGTTAGTTAACACATACTCAACTAAATCTATAAATGACTGATCTGGAGAAGCCAGATGTCACGATAACTAAAGGTGCACAATTTAGTAATGACTTTTGTTAATATAATTAACTATTGTAGAACTGCTGAACCCCTGATCTATTTGAAGTGATGATTCAACTCAACTGTTGTCAGTGCAGTGCTGGGATACATTGGGGAAATTTTCTTTTAAGTAAACAATATAAACAATATATGAAAGACAGGCAGGTTTGGAGAGACGGAGAGAGAGAGAGAGAGAGAGAGAGAAAGAGAGACAGAGAGAGACAGAGAGAGACAGAGAGAGAAAAAGAAAGATGTTTTTCAGTAAAAGTATAATCCATATTTTCAATACCAAGTCTGGAGGTACACAAGATGTGGATGCAACAATGCAGTCAGGGCAGAAAATGTAGGTTATGCGCTTTAGCAAAGCAAATGTTTTCAATAATGTACTTTTAACCAATTCCCCATTAATATTGCAAATATACATGTGACTATGAGAAAGTGAGGACTGCAGATGCTGGAGACCAGAGTTGAAAAGTGTGGTGCTGGAAAAGCGCAGCAGGCCGGGGAGCATCTGAGGAGCAGGGGAATCAACGTTTCGGGTATAAGCCCTTCTTCAGGAGACTATCACTGGTGTAACATCCAATGATTACTGTGCATTAACTGGGCACAGTGGCAGATGGTGTTCAAACGGGAAAAGTGTGAAATGATTCATTTTGGAAGATTGAATTTGAAAACAGGGCTAAGGGTAGGATTCTTGGCAGTGTGGAGGAATAGAGGGATCTTGGGGTCCATGTCCATCTCTTAAAGTTGCCACCCAAGTTGATAGGGTTATCAAGAAGGTGTATGGTGTGTTGGCTTTCATTAGCAGGGGGATTGAGTTTAAGAGCCGTGAGGTTATGCTGCAGCCTTATACAGCCCTGGTTAAACCACACTTGGAATATTGTGTTCAGTTCTGGTCACCTCACTATAGGAAGGATGTAGAATCTTTAAAGGATGCAGAGGAGATTTACCAGGATGCTGTTTGGACTGGAGGGCATGTCTGATGAAAGATTGAGGGAGCTAGGGCTTTTCTCATTGGAGCAAAGAAGGATGAGAGGCGACTTGATAGAGGTGTACAAGATGTTCAGAGGCATAAAGTGAATAGTCAGAAACATTTTCCCAGGGCAGAATTGGCGATCACAAAGGAGCATAATGTTAAGGTGATTGGAGGAATGGATAGGGAAGATGTCAGAGGTAGGTTCTTTACACAGAAAGTGGTGGGTGTATGAAATGCACTGCCAGAGGTGGTGGTAGAGTCAGATATATTAGGGACATTTAGGCGACTCTTAGATAGGCACATGGATGATAGTAAAATAAAGAAAATGTGTGTTGTTTGATCTTAGAGTAGGATAAAAGGTTGGCACAATCTAGTATTGAGGGCTGAAGGGCCTGTACTGTGCTGTACTGTTCTATTGTTCAGAAATGTTAGCTTTTCCACTTTCTTCAGTCTGTATTGGTTCAAGTTTGTGGAAAAGGCATCAGTAATACGATATGAGCGATTATGTGCTGTATAGGCAGTTTGATCTTTAGTGAAGCCTTGGTATGTTTTAATAGATGTCCTGACTCCACTTGAGACTGAAGCCATTGACAGGAAATATAATTCTTCACCTAATATTGTAGTTGCTTTCCTGGAGAGTGCAATTTTAAATATAATCATGTTTATTTAATCAGATTTTCCAGTTACAATCAATGTAAAGGCTTTGGTTGGGTTCTTTCTCATCAAATAAAACATTGAAATTTACACATGCACTTACATACTTTAAGTTGAAATATTGTGTTTTCCTAAGTTCATTTGTAAGTGATATTATTCTGAAAATAAATTTAAACTGTTTTGCTTATAATCCACTTATGCCATCTTGTTCTCTTGCTGATTCTCCCACACATTGGAGTTTTATAACTCTCCCACACATTGCTGATTGTGTTTCCAATCCTCCTGTTCACTGACCCTCTGGTTACTGACCTCCTTGCTCTCTGAGCACTTGTCATTTCTCATTTGCCAACATTCTTGCTCCAAATACTCCTGTTCCTCACCTCTCGCATTCCATCTCACATGCTACATTATAGTGAGGTGATGGTATAGGGATATTGTTACTAGGCTAGTAATCCAGAGGCCTAAGCTAGTGCTTGAGGCACAAGGGTTCAAATCCCACCAAAGTAGTTGGTGGAACGTAAATTCAATTCACAAATCTGGAATATAGTCTCAGTAATAATTGCATGAATACATCTGTTTTACCAATGGCCACTGGAAAGTCCTAACAAGCCATTCATTTCAAGGGGATTTAGGGATGGGCAACAAATGCTGGAATGGCCAGGAAAGCCATGCCCTGTAAAAGAGTTCAGGAAAAAAATTGTTCCTCCCCAAACCCTCACTATGAGTGAGGTGTACAGAGAGTACAGGCCGGAAGAAGGAAACAATCAAGTGAGAGGAACTGAGTGTGGCAGAGTTAAGAAAGGAAATGTAAGTGAGAGGTTTGGTTAAATAGATAATCAACAAGAGAGGGGATTAGGGAGTGAGAAAATCTGCTCCAAAATGGAGTTGATTGGGTGAAAGCCTTGTCTCAGCCTGGCACTTTTAACCTCAAAAACAGAAATCCCAATGCTGAGTGTGTATACTGGACCTTCTACATTCATTCCACTTTCAGTGTACCAACATTGCCAACACGTAATGTCTTCTGGTGGCTGGTGACTTGTGACTGTCATCAATCCTCCACCCAATGTTCATTCTAAGGGCCTGTTTAATTATCTGTGATAGGAGAAGGACCACGAAAGAAACTTAACAAGTGAAGTAATTTGTCTTGCATGACATGTTATAGTTTATGGTATGACAGCAATAGACACAATTCACATTAACTGGTTAGGCATAATAACAACTATTGGGAAACAGCTATGTCACTTCTGTCTCCATCAGAACCTCTGCTCTTAAACTCTATGTCTCAACTAATAAAGACAAGTATTTCATATGCCTTCTTAACCACTTTATCTACCGTTCTGTTGTCTTAAGTAACCACTGGACATGGAGATGGATGTCCCTTGGATTCTTGGTGCTTCTCTGGGTTCTATGGTTCATTATGTATTCCCTTGCCCTGTTTGTCCTGCCCAAATGCATCATCTCACATTTATCCAGATTGAATTCCATTTGCCACTGATCAGTCCATCTGACTGGTCTTTCTACATCTCCTGTAATCTAAGGCTATCCTCCTCACTGTTTACACTCCACCAATGTTAATATAATCGGTGAATTTATTGATCAACCCTCCTACGTTCAAGTCTAAATCTTTTATATAAACCACAAACAGCAAGGCCCCCAACACTAATCTTTTGTGTGGCTCCATTAGACACAGATTTCCAGTCAGAAAAACACACTCAACCATCACTCTCTGTTTCCTGTTACTCTTAATATTGTGGTGAACTGTGGTGTCACTAGCTGATCCTGCATTTATTGCTCATCCCTAGTTTCCCTAGAGATTGTGCTACTGAGTTGCAGTTCATGTGCTGTAGGTAGGCCACAATACCAATTTGAGGTCAATGAAAAGGAGCAGGTTCGCTGAAAGGAAAGTCACATGGCTGTATTGTAAACTTCAGATGCCAGCCTGCCAGACTCTGGGGACCATTATTAACAGGGGTTTCCATAGTGTCATGCAGTGCTTGGAAAGTAACCAGAGTTACATGGAAAAAGGACCTACTGCCCTCTCTCGGACAACAGCATTCCCACAACCCTGCCACCTATTTATCAGCGCACATGCTAGTGCCACATGCAGCATGGTCAGACTATGCTGGCCCTCAGCAAGTGTTGCTCCTGGGTCCTCAAGGCGCTGGGTTACTGCAGCTTTAACATCCCTCCAAAACTTCAGCAACTGATCTTACACAGCAAAGGAGCACTACTATGGGTAAACAATAAAATGAGTCAAGTATCAAAGCATTGCACAGGGACAAATAATAATCATTCATGTTAAGTATTATATATAGGTGGGATTAAGTAGTTGAATGAATTTGTCTGAATTTGATGTTGCAGTTCATATTTGCAATGAAGTGAGGGTAAGTAACACTGAGCTGAGAAAAGCTATTGGATGCCAGTGATAAGAATCGTCAGATTATTATTGGATTTGAGCTGAGAGGCATAATTCAGGTGAAGAGTTCATCAATGAGTTGTTCACTATCAGGTAAGGTTACAGGTGATCAAAGATCATTTTCAACTTGTATTGACTCTGAGTTTCTCAGTACACTAACTTTCCTTTGAACATTTGTTTTGCTCATTTGACATAGGAACATGATTAACCTTTACACTCCATTCTTAATAGTTCACGGTGTGTTCTCCACTTTACCCCTTTCCTTTTTTGATTACATCTTCCCCGCACAGTCTGAAATTATTCCCTGGCTTTCCTCTCTCTCCTAGTTACAAACTACCTCCTCAACTCAGTTTCCTGCCACTTCCCCCATCTCTCCCTCCTGACTGCTTCTATGCAAGAATTGCTTATGTAAAATATTATATCAATACAAGTTGTTTTTGCTCCAAAATAAAAAACTTCAAAAAACATTCCCAACTTCATTAAAACTTGGAAAGAAGCAGAAGCAAACTTCACTCCTTATCTAAGGATCAAGATATAGTCTGCTCTGTTTCCAAAATCTAATTAAACTTTAAAAGATACATTTAACTCACCATTATTAATCCAGGAAGCAAATAATATAGTTAAATAAAAGCATTTAATAAAGCCCCAGGTCCCAATGGTTTGGCTAGTATTTCTTTTACAAAATCTACTGGAACCCCTTAAACCTTTTTCAATTAATAATATTTCTGGAAAAAATCAAGTAATGTGGATGAAATACATTTATGAAAGGGTTATCAGAATAAAATACTATACTCTGTCCAAAACAAGATAGAGACAGAATGATATTTAAAATTGGCATTCAATTAATTTCTTTAATAAGAGAAACATCTTAGATCCAGTTTAAATGAGAAACAGTTTTAAGTCAGAGAGAGCAACAATTATGATTTATGGAAAACAGGCATATCACATGAAAAAATCTCTGAATGCTTGATGGTGCTTTAGGTTATAATTACTTCACTAATTAGGAAGGTTCCATTCTGACAAAGTTTTAATTCATTGGAACACAAACTCTTATTCAAACTTGCATCCAAGGTGGCTTCAGGGAGTTCTTTTCTAAGTGTTACAAAAACATTGTACATACTCAAGTAGTTGTAGAAATTTTCCATCAAAGTAGAACTGGACTGTTTTCGATAAACAAATGGTCAAGCAGGGTGACTCAGCTTCCCTTTATTTTCATTTGTACATATGAATACCTAAGTAGGTACCTAATAGGCCACTCGGGCCTTTGAATCTGCTCCATAATTCAATAAGATCAAGACTGAATTCTGTTTACTCCAAATTTCCAGCTACTCCATGATCATCATACAGCTCCTGTCCTTTGCAGGAATCTATCTTTGCATTCAAAATATTCAAGGATTCTGCTTCCATTACATTTTGAAGAAGAGATTTCCAAAGGCTTACAATCCTGTGGGAGAGAAAGAATTGCTCCATGTAGTTGTTTGAAAAGGGCAACCTCTTATTTTTAAATAGTGAACACTAATTCTAGATTTTTCAGCAAGAAAGAAATATCCTTTCAATGTCCATCATGTGAAGACCCTTCTGGATTGTATATCTTTTATTCAAGCTGTCTCTTTCTCTTCTAAACTCCAATAAACACAAGCCTAGACTTTCCTCATAAGCCAACCCACCCATTCCAGGTATTACTTGACAGGACGTTCTCTGATTTGCTTCCAACAATTTACATCGTTCTTTAAGGAGACCAATTTTATACAATACCAAAATAGTTTTTAATAGCTGCTATTGCTATCAGGAGCTGTCTAGCGATTTTAGGATTGCGTCTCAAATACAAGTGTAGTGCTGATGCAAAATGGTTAAGGTGCAAAATTGTTCTATATTGAAGAACTGAGCATAGGAATATAGGAGCAGGAGTCAGCCATTCAGCTCCTTGAGTCGGTTCTGACATTCAATAAGATCATGGCTGATCTCTGGCCTGACTCCATATACCTGCCTTTGGCCCATATTCTCTAATACCTTTGCCTAATAAAACAATTATCTATCTCAGATTTAAAATTAACAATTGCTTCAGCATCTATTGCAGTTTGTAGAAGAGAGTTCCAAACATCTGCAACTGTTTCTGTGCAGAAGTGTTTCCTAATGTTTCTCTTAAATGGTCTGGCCCTAATACTCAGACTATTCCCCTAGTTCTTAAATCCACAATCAGTGGCAATAGTTCCCTGTTTTATCATGTGAATATCTTGAAGATTTTGATCAGATCACCCCTTAACCTTCTAAATTCTACAGAAAACAGAAAAATGTGTTTAATCTGTGCTCAGAACTTAACTCCTTGTAGGTTTGCTTTTTGCAGGAAATCCACATCGTTGCATTCCAATGTTAGGTTGGGTTCTGCTGAATTTACACTAAAACTGCAACGTCTATATACTGACAGTAACTGTGGGCGGAATTCGCCCTAGGTATCATATGTAAGGAACAATTTTTCCAAATCTATCAAATCAAATTGAGCACTCTCATACTTCGTATCTCAAATGATTGACAGATATTTTATAGAAAAAGCAGATTTCAATGATGTGCCCATTTAAGTCAATATATTAAAATAACAATTAATAAAATGAAGACAGCCAACCTATTTTAAAATGCCCACAATGTTTATGGAGATGCGGGATGGGATTGATTGTCTCAAATTTGGAGAAGATGCTGACAGTTGTAATACACACAACCTCAAGCCAAGAAACTGCAGGTAGAGATTGAATGCAGGCAGCACTTGAATCTGGTAATCTGGAAGTATCACATGCCAGCAGCCCAATCTGCCAACAAAATCAAGTAATAAACTGCCAGATGGAAAGATTGATAGAGGAAAAGGAGGATGTTTCTGGACCGCTTGAAGATTGGGAGTTCTTTTGGACAACTGAATAAAAAAATACAAATCAGAGCAATTTGGAGAAGCAGAGATAGAGCCAGAAACTGTCACAGAGAGAGATCACTGGATGAAGGTAACGATAATATATAGTTAAAAATCACACAACACCAGGTTATAGTCCAACAGGTTTAATTGGAAGCATCTCCAAATTATGGATAATATATGGTATTCTCTTTAGATAGGTTGTGACGTTGCATTAACCAGACGTGAGGCAATTTGCCCAGAAGTAGCACTCCTACATTGAGTCACATGGTTAGAGTTCAACATGAATTCCAGGGATTTGAGTAGATAATTGAAGCTGACATTTCACTGAAATGCAGTGGGAGTACTGCACTGATGGAAGTATTGTCTTTCAAACAATGTGTTAAATGAAGGCTCTTGTCTACACACTTGAAGGGTGGTTGTTGGAAATGGGTGTAAGCATCTGGAAGTGTTAGTGCTGAGTGTATTATTGCAACCCAATATGATGATGGCTCATGGACTCAAGTGGAAGAACAGCTTTGGATCGCAAGGGGGTAAGACCGAACATCAAGGTATCCCTCATTGTCTGTGACAATGACTATCAAACCAATGCAACTTATACTGAATTATAGAGTTATCGAGATGTACCGCACTGAAACAGACCCTTTGGTACAACTTGTCCATACCAACCAGATATCCTAAACTAATCTAGTCCCATTTGCCAGCATTTGGTCTATATCCCTCTAAACCCTTCCTATTCATATACCCTTTTAAATGTTGTAATTGTACCAGTGTTCACCACTTCCTCTGGCAGTTCATTCCATATATACACCACCCTTTGCATGAAAAGGTTACCCTTTAGGTTCCTTTTAAATCTTTCCCCTTTCACCTTAAACCTATGCTCTCTAGTCCTGGGCTCCCATAACCTAGGGAAAAGATCTTGGATATTCACCTTATCCACGTCCCTAATGATTTTATAAACCTCTATAAGGTCGGTCTTCAGCTTCCGACATTCCAGGGAAAATAGCCCCAGCCTATTCAACCTTTCCATATAGCTCAAACCTTGACAATATCCTTGTAAATCTTTTTTGAACCCTTTCAAGTTTTACAACATCCTTCCTATAGCAGGAAACTAGAATTGAATGCAGTATTTCAAAAGTGGCCTAACCAATGTGCTGTACAGCTGCAACATGGCCTCCCAACTCCTATACTCGATGCTCTGACCAATAAAGGAAAGCATACCAAACGCCTTCTTCACTATTCTTTCTGTGTGCAACTACTCTTTCAAGCAAATATGAATCTGCACTCTAATGTCTCTCTTACACCAGGACTTTACCATTAAGTGTATAACCCCTGCCCTGGTTTGCCTTTCCTCATATGAATTCCATTCACCACTCCTCTGCCCATTGGCCCATCTGATCAAGGTCCTGTTAACATGAAATAATCCACATCATTTTTAAAATCAGAACCTCTTCTCATTAGACAACCAAGTGGTTTTCCTCTGTCATTCTAAATCCAGCAGGTCATCTAGATCCCTCCCACAAAGGAGGATGGTGGCAGTAAATTGACCAGATGGATTTTATACTATGAGAAGCTGTGGTGAGGATTACAATGTGGATGGCTTGGAATGAGGACTATTATCAGTTAGATAGCTAACAAATCATACAGAAGCTTTTATCACCAGTTGAAGCAATCTTACTCCACACTTTACAATCCAAAAGGAAAGACTAAACCAATCTCATTTAATTGAGGCCAATCACATAGTCATGGGTGACTGTGCTGGCCAGGAAATTTTCTTTAAAAATTATCCAAAATTAAATGAAAATGATCAAAAAATGACTCAATTATTGACAACAACATATCACTTCTCCAACTTGTTGCCACCTTGATGGGTGATCAGATTCTAGAACAGACTAGAAACTCTTTCAAATCAGAAAATGATAATTCAGGGCAAAGACCCACAGTACATGAAGAGAATAAATAAAGTAACTAAGGAAGCATCAAGACACTTGGTTTTCATGTCTGAGAATTGTTGGTGGAAAGAGTAAGGAGTTGTACAGTTTTGAAATAGTGAGAAGGGACAGTTAGAGTAAGGTACTAATGAATTACTGTTTCTAGTCAAACTCAGTTCAATGCAGTGAAAGAGGAGGAAGAGCATTTAACATGTACACTTACTGAAGAGATGGGGACATTGGTTTTCATCAGTTGTGGAAGTTCTTTCTTTCTTGTTATATCTGACCATATGAGGTCTGAATTCTTCTGGCAGTATAAACAATAATACCTTTGATATGGTGAAACATCCAAAAGTGAAAAGGTGAACTGATTCTTTTCTTGGCCATTGGAGACCAACTTAAGGGATTGGGAGGTAGGAAATGGCATACAAATTAACAACCTGTCAGGATTCAATAAGACATAGGAGCAGAGGTAGACTTTGTCCATCGAGTCTGCTCCACCGTTTAATGGGATGATAATCCTCAACTCCACTTCCATGTCTTTTCCCCATAACCCTTGATTCCCTTAGTGAACAAAAATTCCTGATGAAGGGCTTTTGCCTGAAACGTCAATTTTCTTGCTCCTCAGATGCTGCCTGACCTGCTGTGCTTTTCCAGCACCACTTTAATCTAGACTCTGGTTTCCAGGATCTGCAGTATTTGTTTTAACCTAAAAATCTATGTGATACCAATCCCTTCCAACTTTCCTGTGATATATGAAAAAGCAAGCTGTGATGCCCCTTTAGATCTGTGGTTTAGCAATTAACTGGTTGTTGAGGTTGTTAAGATTTTAACTCTGATTCTTGGATTTCTAAGCCAAAGAACCTGTTACCTTATCCTTTAGCAACTTCCTCAAGGTCATTGAGGTGAGAGCACAGCTTCTACAGTGAAGCTGAAAGGGAAGGCTTTGATTGGCTAGATTGAAAAACTGCAGCCATGGCCATTTGAGAAGCTTCTGTTCAAAGCATTCTCTCTTTCAACTCCTTGGGAGGGACTTCACTTTACTCACCTTCAGTTGCATTTCCCTGCTGCCACCCCCTCCATCACAGCATGGCAGCACATTATACTGCACCATTATCCACTTCTGATGAGAGTTAAGCAGAAAGGCCACACCTTTGCCAACTGCTCCCGCAGCATCCAGAATGATGGTAGTTGTACCATCACCAGCCACAAACCCTTCCTCAGGACAAAATGGATGAACACAGGTAACTATCTGAATGAAGGTGATATCTTTCTCTTGACCAAGACAATTCGCTCTCTCAATACATACAAGCACAAAAATCTCATGAGTCTTAAACAATCAGAGGAAATCACTGTTGACATCTGCTATTTCCTGGAACAAGACTCAACAATTGTCCCACTGTGTTGAACAGGGACTAAGATGATAAAATTGTAATCAACAGACTCTAATTAATACCTTAAAATCCCTTCTCTTCTAAATAAGAAGTGATATTAAATTATCTCAATCATTAATGAATTTTACTGGTATGAGAAAGATATACTTCAAGTCAAGAACTCAAACATGAAGAATAATGAATGTCTACAGCTTCCGATTGACTGCGTTCTCAGTAAATATGTGTAACAGATAATTATAAAAGAGATATTTGGAAGATCTGAGAGACTGAAGGTGACATAAATTCACTTGTTAAAAAGCAATTTAATTCTGTGCTAAATATGTATCTCTACATAAATGATGCACAAATCTGGATAAAGCATAAATATCTAATTGTAAGACAGGGACTGAGTAACACTGGGCTTGCCTTTTAAACTTATAGATTGTAAACAAGGCAAGGAATTCCACAATTGATATTCTGAAAAACAATGGCTTGGAATAGGAAACAGCATAAAAAATGTGATTTAATATATACGAGGGATCTGAGAAATAATTTATCATAGAGATTTGAAGTAATTTGCAGTTTTTAAGAGCTTTTTAAGACTAATAGTTTGAATTTAAGCTCATGTTCAAACGTATTCAAATATTTAAACTTAATTAAGGGATATGTTTATGGATCTGGATTGCAGCAAGCTGGAAGAAAGGTTAATGGAAAACTTTCACATGGTACTAATTCCTCTGATCTGAAAGAGCAAATGCTTACCCCCTGACCCAATTGTTGTAAGATATTGAAATTGAAGGCAAAGAATTAATTTCAAAATATTTCAACTTGAAAACTGAATAAAATGAGTGCTCTGAGGTTATTATTTTTCAAAAGATGCAAAGATGAGAGACTGTTGCTTGTATTCCTTTTCCAGAATAGCTGGGTACTGTTTTTAAACTGCACTTATCATTGTGTACATTAGCACAAACCTAATGGGCAAATCCCCCAGTTTTTGGTCCTTTATAGACTGCACATGATACTCAAGATGTGTATCAGATCCTTGTGGAACTCCAGACATCTAGACATACAAGACAATTGCTCAAAAAGTTCGAAATGCCAATCACCAATTTTGCTGTTCTATGAGACTCCACTGCAATGGTTGCAAGTCTGAGTTTGAGCCAGAGATTTCAACAGTTCCACAGTAAATACCTGGATAACTACACCAGAAGTGTTAACAAGAATAAAGCCTCGTCTAACAGTTGTGCAAAATCATAACTAACCCCACAAGCACCTCTCTGACTCTTTTACAACTACTCAACTATCCTAATGATCCTAATTCCTGGCCTACCTGACAACCTCATGACACTGTTATTCCCCAACCTGACGACATGTTTGACCTGAATACCTCCCTCACTTGACTATGCACTGTAGTCAGGTGTCCAGCAGCAGGAATGGCTACAAGATTAGTTAAGAGCTATAATAAAGCATGCTGGGAACTTTGGTCAAGTTAGTTTAAACTCTGACCTTATTTTGTAAGCTGTGACCTGCAGCTTCCTGTGCTGACAGAATAAGAGGGGTGTCATAGTGGTCTGCTAGACATACCTTATATGGAGCATGGTATGTGGCTCTTGATGACTTGGTATACACATTTGGGAGTTGTGTATCAGTAAAGTCCATTGGCTGGAATTGAACATTGGAATCAGGTTTGGTTAATTAATTGACTGAGTGCCAGAGACGTTTCTAGAAGAATAAGCACACTTTGAGATAAATGTTACCAGCACAAGGGATTTTGCAGGAAGCAGCCACGCAAGACTCACATTTGAGAAGAACACGCTCTCATGTCTTCTTCAAAGAAGACAAAAACCATGAGGCAAGATCTACACCGAGCGCGAAAGTTGGCCACTTCCCTCAAATTGTGGTAGTACTCGTTTCAAGCCAAACTTGTAGAGTTAAAATTAGAGTTAAATGTGAATTAAGTTAAAGCTAAGGTCAGGTGAGTTAAAGTTGAAGTTGTTAGATGAAATAAGAAGTAAATGTCGCAATGATTGTTTGTTTTATATTGATATTTAAAGAGTTAAATAAAGAAGGGTTTGTTTAATTAAATCCAAATTGACTCCCTGTCAAGTGAACAACACTTGGAAGACTATCTCACCAACCTCCACATGACCACTTCAGTTCGTGCCCTCACAGGCAATGAAAATTCTGGTCTGAGAATTTGGATGTGTGGTTGGAAAAGATTATACTTTAAGTGGATTAAGGCCATGAATAAAGGAGAAGGATTTGAAAACAGTGCAATTCAGCACAGAGCAGTAGTCCAACTTTAGGTTGGGGTAATGTGTGGAAGGCAGAAGATACTTGACTAATTTACATTTGTGAAGTATGGCATGTGAGAAATCAAAATTAAGGATGACAAAGGGTTGAAAAGCAGTAAGGATGTAAAGGAAAGAGACTATATAGCAGAATAAAAGAGAATAGAGTATCATTTGTGTTATTGAGAAGTATGCTAAGTGCAGACTTGATCCCACTTCCTGCCATTATTGCTCATTCTGGGTTGTGTGTTATAGGGAGTTATTGAATGGAGGTTGTATAGCTTTCCACCAAGTAAAAGGATGAGATGGAAGGAAATTGATTACCAGGTCACATTTCTGTACCTCCATAAAAGTTTCAATTCTCTTCCATTCTTCAGCTTGATGTGAAGGTTGAGTTCTCAGTTATTTGAATAACCTCTAATGACTTGTGTGCCAACTCAATATGCATAATAACTTTGATAAAAGTGTTTTCTTCTCGATCATATAGGCTGGATTTTCCCAGGCCCTGGATGACGAGGGCAATAATGAGTCAGTTGGGAAAATATGATAAACATGGAAACATAAAATTCTCAATGTTGAGGAAAAAAAAATCCAATTCTATAACAAAGTTCTGGTAGTGAGACATGAATGTTGTTAATGAGCAGTGAAGGCCTACTTGCATGCATTTTCATGTCATTAGTACCTAACTTCACCTCAATGATAAAAGGTTTATCATTCTGCCACACACTAGATAGAAACTGGATGGTGACTATTCCAAACAACAAAGTCAGAGTGGGTAGGTGGCCCTCCATCCTGGTCAAAAGTCCCCAGTTTCTCAGTTAACATACCATAGACAGTGGTATTCTTTGCTACCTTCTCGCCAGAGCCCCCGCCCCTCCCCCTGACCCCCATTTATCTCTCCACCCTGGAGGCTTCCTGCCTCTATTCCTGATGAAGGGCTTTTGCCCAAAACATCGATTTTCCTGCTCCTCAGATGCTGCCTGACCTGCTGTGCTTTTCCAGCACCACTCTGATCCAAACTCTGGTTTCCAGCATCTGCAGTCCTCATTTTTGCCTACTCCATCGACAGTAACCATCTGCATTCTTCCATCCACGGAATTTGGTATCAGAAACTTACCTGCCTCACCACATCATCATGCCATCTTCGACTCACTTAGAATACGGTTCTTCATTTCAATGCTGAGCATTGTCATGTTGCTACCAGGTCACTTTGCACACAGGGAGATTTGGCCTCCAACTAATGGATGACAGCAGGATTCACCTGAGGACTCCTTGCTTGCTCTGTTCGTACTCACAGTTTGATACTCACAGCATCCCTGCCTTTCCTTGCTGCACTCTGCTGCCTCATTCAGAACTTAAAGGCTGTCAGTACTTCTGCCTTGCTGAATAGCCTGGACATAAAGCCAAGCAGAATTTAGACAAAGTTCTTGATTGCTAAAATCACATAGTACATAATACCATCAGCCCAAAAGGTGTAGGAGTAGGTGTAGAGCCAATCAAGTCTACTCTGCAGATGTCCAAATAAGGCCATGGCTGATTTGGCAATCCTGAACTCCACTTTCCTCCCTTTTCGAGAAAACCTCTGACTCCCTTACTGCTTAAAAATAAATAAAAAATCATATTCTATCTGCAAAGATTTTGCCCAATCACTTAACCTGTCCATGTCCCTCTGCAGGCTCTTTGCATCTTCCTCACCACTTGCCTTCCCATCAATTTTTGTTCTTGTCTACCTGAGGCTGAGCAATTCCTCTGAGTCCTGTGGTCTGAGTCATTTACCCACAAGGACTGTAGGCAGTGAGGCCTGTGCTCGAGCTGGGTTGCTCACAGTGATAAGGTGCTTAAGGAGAGTTGAAGGTGTTGTCGTGCTGAATGTTAGTGGAAATGTGCCCAAGAAACCTAGAGAACAGCAGAGAATCGAAGTGAATTCCTGAGAACTATGGCATAATCTTTATAAATGATCTAGAGGAAGGACTTGAAAGCTGGGTAAGCAAGTTTGCGGATGACACAAAAGTCGGTGGAGTTGTGGATAGTGAGGAAGGAAGTGGTAGGTTACAGCGGGATATAGATAAGTTGCAGAGCTGGGCGGAAATGTGGCAAATGGAATTCAATGTAGCTAAGTGCGAAGTCGTTCACTTTGGTAGGAATAACAAGATGATGGATTACTGGACTAATGGTAGGCTACTTGGTAGTGTGGATGAGCAGAGGGATCTTGGTGTCCATGTACACAGATCTCTGAAAGTTGCCACCCAGGTAAATAGTGCTGTGAGGAAGGCATATGGTGTACTGGGCTTTATTGGCAGAGGAATTGAGTTCCGGAGTCCTGAGGTCATGTTGCAGTTGTATAAGACTCTGGTGCGGCCTCATCTGGAGTATTGTGTGCAGTTTTGGTCGCCATACTATAGGAAGGATGTGGAAGCTTTAGAACGAGTGCAGAGGAGGTTTACCAGGATGTTGCCTGGAATGGTAGGAAAATCTTATGAGGAAAGGCTGAGGCACTTGGGGCTGTTCTCATTGGAGAAGAGAAGGTTTAGGGGAGATCTGATAGAAGTGTATAAGATGATTAGGGGTTTAGATAGGGTAGATACTAAGAACCTTTTACCGCTAATGGAGTCAGGTGTTACTAGGGGACATAGCTTTAAATTAAGGGGTGGTAGGTATAGGACAGATGTTAGGGGTAGATTCTTCACACAGCGGGTTGTGAGTTCATGGAATGCCCTGCCCGTATCAGTGGTGAACTCTCCTTCTTTATGGTCATTTAAGCGGGCATTGGATAGGCATTTGGAAGTTATTGGGCTAGTATAGGTTAGGTAGGATTCGGTCGGCGCAACATCGAGGGCCGAAGGGCCTGTACTGCGCTGTATCCTTCTATGTTCTATGTTCTAAGTTGATTTGATACCAAGAGAAGTGAATGCACATCCACGGTGTTGTAACGTATAGGGAAGCACTTGGGCAGGAATAAAAATAGAACAGGCAGTAAACTCAAACATTTCAACAGGGTAAGGTATAAATGTTCCTGAAATAATGTGTTGAGTCAGTACTTGCTTTACTTAACTCATGTAGCGTAAAAATTTTCATTTTAAAATGTGAAACTTTATGGTATAATACTTTCAATTGATATCTGGGAATTCATTTTGAAAAAAAAATGACTTAATGGCCTTTCTGTAGATCACAACACTGTATCCTGTACTTTTTGCCAAGATGCATCACCTCACACTTTTCTGTATTAAATTCCATTTGCCAGTTGTCTGCACACTGTGCTGATCTATGTCCTGCTGCAGTTGATTGCTGTCATATTCACTGTTTTCAGCACCACCAGGTAAGGTAACACCAGGAAGTTTTAAAATTTGATTCTGTACTGATAGTCCTCATTTAACACAGTCCAGTTTAATATTATTTCTTGTGAATATAGTTTTTTTAAGAGGCTGTCTCTTTGATTTCCAGGTTAATGTCATGCATTTGAACGTTGCACCATCCCATATTAAATTTATATGATATTGGAACTTGATTGGCTTGGCATCCTGAGAAATTGGAGTGTGAGAGAAGGCTCAATCTCTTTGTTTTTGAGATAAAGTGTGGAGGTGAGTCTGAATGTGGATGTGGGAGATGGGTTTTCTCATGCAATTACATTCATCTCAGCTAAATTCGTCATAATTCATTTTATGAGGCAGATAGGCAGTACGTGGTTGACATAGGATCATAGGTCATAAGCACGGTGGCACAGTGGTTAGCACTGCTGCCTCACAGCGCCAGGGACCTGGGTTCAATTCCCGCCTCAGGCGACTGACTGTGTGGCGTTTGCACGTTCTCCCCATGTCTGCGTGGGTTTCCTCCGGGTGCTCCGGTTTCCTCCCACAGTCCAAAGATGTGCGGGTCAGGTGAATTGGCCATGCTAAATTGCCCGTAGTGTTAGGTAAGGGGTATTTGTAGGGGTATGGGTGGGTTGTCGCTTCGGCGGGTTGGTGTGAACTTGTTGGGCCGAAGGGCCTGTTTCCACACTGTAAGTAATCTAAAAAAAAGATAAACAAGCAGAATTAGGCCATTCAGCCCATTGAGTCTGTTCCACCATTTGAACATGCTCATCAATCCCATTTTCCTGCCTTCTCCCCAAAACGTTTTGAACCTTTGCCTGAGCTGTGAATGTACTCATTCACTAACTAGATGAAAGGTGCTGAGGCACTTTAATCTTCCTTTAGGTTCCTTATGCCTCAAGGGATGAGAGAGGTACTGTTACACACCAGGAGTAAGGAGAAATGATTGCCATACAGTCAGGCAATGGCATCGCCAGAGATCTCATGCAGTACCATCTGCTGTCTGCCAGAAACTCAAACATCTTCATTCAGTCAGTCCGTGTAGATCTGTGCAGGAGATCTCCAGCAGGCAATAGCCCTGCCTCACCATCTGTGGCAAGGTACCCAAAGCAGCCTTCCTCAAGTTCATCTGAGGATGTTTAGGCAACATGAACAGAGAGAGCTAGGAAAAGAGCGATTACAAACATTGAAGTGTGGAGGCATAAGTTGTAAGTTATAACATTAGAGAGGAAGCAAGGGCCTAATGGTCTGTTATACCAGAGACCCAGGTAAAGTTCTAGGACCCATATTTGAACTCTGCCAAGGCAGATGATGAAATTTGAATTCAACAAATGTCTTGAATTAAGAATCTAATGGTGACCAGGAATCTGTTGCCGATTGTCAGGGAAACCCATCTGGTTCACTAATGTTCTTTAGGGAAGGAAACTGCCATCCTTACCTGGTCTGGTTGACATGTGACTCTCGTAACTGGGTAATAAATGCTGGCCTTGCCGACGACACCCGCATTCCATGAATGAATAAAAAATAAATCACATTGGGTGTACGGAAGTTCAGGTCATACAAGCACAGCATCTATACAATCGTGCATTAGTTCATACTGAGGCTTTGACCAGAAAACTGAACAGGATGCTGTCAATTCAAAAGGGAACAAATTCACTTACAACTTACGCCAAACAAACTAGCGTAACATTTTAAACCAAGCATTCCCTTGAGAAATGCCTCTGTGCCATAAGTGGCTCGTACTTCAATGCGTCCACATATGTTAATATTTGGTAATTCATCTTCAGATCTTACTGGTTCACTCAGGCACATCTGGCTTACTCCAGTCCTGCCCTGCCTTCCTCAGCAGCCTCATTATCACCGTTAAAGGGGTCTAAACCTTTTTCTAAGAGCTTTCTCCTTTGTGCTTGGTTGTGTAAGGTGCAGCAAACACTTGTAATGGAATGTCCACCTAGCAAATAGTTGAGGTGAGTGAGGGCACTGCGTAGGGCAGCTGTGCCTGGACCTCCAGCAGCAGGTGGCAACCATGGAGACAGGGGAGCTGGAGCAGTCAAATAGACCGTCTTTGGAAAAAGTAGGACCCATGGGAAGAAAGAGCTAACAAATGATTCCTCAATCCAATGTGAACCACAGGCTTCAGTCCAAGTAAAATAATATAATAGTATTGGTTAACATGTTTAATTTTAATTTCCCTTCATGTTTGTAATGTCCTGATGTCAATGGAAGAAAGAATCCTTGCTTCATGATTTTTCGGCTGTCCATGTTCAAACCTCATTTTACAAAGCCACTAATTAGAAGACCTGTCCAATGAGTACTGAAGTATAGCCTCTGCATAGTCCAAAACAACAGGAGTTCATCTTCAAAAGACCAACTCTCTGTTGAACTACAGCCCTAACAGATGTTGTCTGTAAGACGGGGAAGAAAACATCTAGGGGTAGGCAAGAACAAAGATAGTATAAAGACGTAAACTAAGTCATATCTTATTACAAAGGCCATTGGCAGGCTGGAAGATTGGATAAGTTTTAAAGATCAACATGGAGTTGCTAAAAAAGTAGTAAAAAGGACAAAGGAAAATGTCAAATAATGCTGGGGCAAATTATAAAAATAGATAGCAAAAGCTTCTAAAATAATACAAGAGGGAAGAAAGTAGCTATAGTGAATGTTGGTCCCTTGGAGGAAGAGACTGAGGATTTAATACTGGGAAGCTCAGAAATGGCAGAACCATTATGTTAGTATTTTGCCCCAGCCTTTAAGGTGGAGGACACCATTACCATCCCAATAGTAACAGGTACTACAGAGGATATAGAAAGGGAGGGCCTTAAAACAATCATCATCACGAGGGAAAAAGTACTGAGCAAACATAGGGATTGATGGTAGACATGTTCCCAGGGCCTAGTGGTCTATGTTTTAGGGTCTTAAGGAAGTGGCAGCAGAGACAGTGAATTTATCGGTTATAATATCCAAAATTCCGGGGATACGGGAAAGGTGCCAGTGGATTGTAAAAATGCTAAAATCAGATCCTTATTCCAAAAGGAAGGGAGACAGAAAGTGGGAGAGTTTAGGTCAGTTAGTTTAACATCTGTGGTGGGGAAATTGTTCGAACCCATTAATAAGGAAGCAATGACAGAATATTTAGAAAGCCAAAACATAATTGATTGGAATCAGCATGGTTTTATGAAAGATAAAACGTTTGACTAATTTGCTCAAAGTCTTTGAAGATGTAACAAGTAGAAAAATGTCCATGTTACAGAGGAGGTGCTGCATGTCTTAACATGTAAAGGAATGAATAAACCCTAAGGACGTGATTAGGAGTACACGAGAGCTCTGTGGAAGCTAGGGAAGTGATTGCTGGACACCTTGGTGAGATATTTGTATCATTGATAATCACAAGAAAAATGGCAGAAGACTGGAGATTGGGTAACGTGATGTTACATTTTAAGAAAGGTGGTAAGGAAAAGCCAGGGAACTATAGACCGGTGAGCCTGACATCAGTAGTGGGCAAGTTGTTGGAGGGGATCTTGAGGGATAGGATTTACATGCACTTGGAAAGGCAGGGACTGATTAGGGGTAGGCAACATGGCGTTGTGTGTGGGAAATCATGTCTCACTAACTGGATTGAGTTTTTTGAAGTAACAAAGAGGTATGATGAAGGCAGAGTTATGGATGTATATGGATTTCAGTAAGGCATTCAACAAGGTTCCTCATGGTCAGCTGGTTAGCAAGGTTAGACCACATCAAATGTGGGAGAATGAGCCTTTTGGATACAGAACTGGCTGAAAGGTGGTTGTGGAGGGTTGCTTTTCAGACTGGAGGCCTGTGACCAGTGCCGCAAGGATTAGTGCTGGGTCCATGACTTTTTGTCATTTATATAAATTATTTGGATGTGAACATAGGAGGTATAGTTAGTAAGTTTGCAGATAACATCAAAATTGGATGGATAATGCACATTGAAGAAGGTTACCTCAGAGTACAACAGGATCAAGACCAGGTGGGCCAATGGGCCGAGGAGTGGCAGATGGAGTTTAATTTAGATAAAGGAGAGGTGCTGCATTTTGGAAGGTAAATCAGGGCAGGAATTATAGTTAATGGTAAGGTCCTGGGGAGTGTTGCTGAACAAAGAGACCTTGGAGTGCAGGTGTATGGTTCCTTGAAAGTGGAAATGCAGGTACATAGCATAGTGAAGAAGGCATTTGGTATGCTTTCCTTTATTGATCAGAGCATTGAGTATAGGAGTTGGGAGGTCATGTTGTGGCTGTACAGGACATCGGGTTAGGCCATTGTTGGAAAATTGTGTTCAATTCTTGTCTCCCTCATATTGGAAGGATGTTGTGAAGCTTGAAAGGGTTCAGAAAAGATTTACAAGGATGTTGCCAAGTTTGGAGAGGCTGAATGCGTTATGGCTGTTTTCCCTGGAGCATTGAAGGCTGAGGAGTGACCTTACGTAGGTTTATAAAATCATGAGGAGCATTGGTAAATAGACAAGTCCAGAACCAGAAAGCATAGGTTTAGGGTGAGAAGGAAAAGATTTATAAGGGACCAATGGGGCAACCTTTTCATGCAGAGGGTGGTGCGTGTATGGAATGAGCTGCCAGAGGAAGTGGTGGTGGCAGGTACAAATACAATATTTAGAAGGCATCTGCATAGGTATATGAATATGAAGGGTTTAGAGGAATATGGGCCAGGTGCTAGCAAAAGGGACTAGATTAACTTTGGATATCTGGTCGGCATGGATGAGTTGGACTGAAGGGTCTGTTTCCATGCTGTACTCTGTAAGTAAAGTGGACAATGAGGATCCTGTAGATGTACTACATCTGGTCTTCCAGAAGATATTTGATTAGGTGATACATAAAAGGCTAATACAAAAAGCCAGATCACATGGGGTCGGGGTAATTTATAAAGGTTATATCACTTAGGATTGGGGTAATTTAAAAAGGTCAGATCACATGGGGTTGGGGTAATAAGTGTCAGAATCAGTGAGTCCTCTGGTTGGACAACATATGACATATAATAATTCTTGATGTCACAAGGAATTAAGGGCTACGGGGAGAATGCGGGTAAGTGGAGTTGAAATGCCCATCAGCCATGATTGAATGGTGGAGTGGACTCGATGGGCCGAATGGCCTTACTTCCACTCCTATGTCTTATGGTATTATAACAAATGGTGTCCTAACAGAGTTTGGTCCTCATGCCTCAACTATTTACAATCTAAACCCGTGACTTGGAAGCAAGGGTAGAAAGTACATAACCAAACTTACAGATGACATTAAAACTGGTGGGAAAGCAAGCTGCAATAAAGAAATAAGAAATTTACAAATGGATATGAACAGACCAAAATTTGGCAGATGGAGTTGTAATGAGGTTAATCATTTTGGTTGGAAGAACAGAAAGGCAACTTATTACCAAAATAGAGAGAAACTTCAGAGTGCTTCACTGCAGAGGGATCTGGGTGTTCATGTGTATGAATCATAAATAAAACTAGTATACAGATACAAGACAAAAAAACTACAGATGCCCTGAAGAAAGATTACACCCAAAATGTCGACTTCTCCTTCTCCTGATGCTGCCTGGCTTGCTATGTTCTTCAGGCCTCCTGTTTATTTCCTTAGTACAGGGGAACCTTGATTATCTGAAGGACACAGTCAGGGAGTATTTCGCTTCGTTAATCAAATTCTGGATAATCGAATACCAAATAACATAGTTTAGCCAAGTATCGGGATCTTGCAATCTCGTTGGATAATTTGAAATTCAGATAATTGAATGCCGGATGATTGAGGTTCCTCTATATACAGGTACAGCAGGTTATAAGGAAGGCAAATAGAATTTTGGCATTTACTGCTAAAGGAATAGAGTATCAAGGTATGGATTTGTTGCCACAACTGTACAAGGTATTAGTATTCTGTACAGTTATTCCCCCCTTATTTGAGGGGTGATGTAGTTACATCGGAGGCAGTTGTGAGGACTTTCACTTGATTGATTCCAGAGATGACAGGTTTGTTTTATGAAGGGGCATGAAACATTTCAGGTCTATATTCTGTGGAGTTTAGAAGAATGAGAAAAGATCGAATTGAGGAATGCAAGATGCTAAAGGGGATCGTGAAGGTAGCTGTAGAGAGGATGGGTTCTCTTGGCAGGAAATCTAAAATGAGAGGTCATAGTCTTAGGATCAGAGTTAGCGGATACAAAACAGAGATGAACAGAAATTACTTCTCTCAAAGGGTTGAAAGTCTGTGGAATTCACTATCCCAGCCAGCAGCAAGTGCCAGGACTTTTAAGGAGGTGATAGTTTTTTAATTAGCAACAGGTTGATGGGTTATGGAGAGCAGGCAGAACATGGAGTTGAGGCCAAGTTGAGATCAGCCATGGTTGTATTAAATGATGGAGCAGGCTTGAGAGATTGAATTGCCTATTTCTGTGCTGAAAATGTGTTGCCTATTTCTAGTTTTTATGTTCTTACATATTGTAGATTAGGCCACTATTCCAGCAGGACTGTCTGACCTAGTTTTTATTTTACAGAAAGCCTTCACAAAAGTAAGCAGCATCCTATCACTATTTTGAAATCTTTAAACTAATATTTAGAGACATGGTTAGCACACATTTCATCATACATCAAATGATCCCATTGTGACCCTCACTCTAAATATGCAGCTCCTACTTTTCCTTGTTTCTCTTGTTCCATTGCTGTTACTCTCCCCTCTGCACCAGTTTCCTCCTTCATTTCCCAGGACATTTTCACTGTGCCTGAACTACACACTCTTCAGATTTCATTTCCTGCCATTCCTTCACCACACAGAACCTTTTTTTGTAGAGCTCTCTTCCCCTCTTTCCTTTTCATGTCAGGCCTCTTTTCAGTTGAGTTTGTTTGCCTGGTCTGTAGGTGTCAGCCAATGTGGCTGTCACACTTTGAATCATAGAATCCCTGAAATGCAGAAAGGGATCATTCAGCCCATCAACTCTATATTGACCCTCTGAAGAGCATCCCACCCAGACCACACCCTCCCAATCCCTGTAATTTTATCCTGTATTTTACCATGGTCAATCCACCTAGCCTGCACATCTTTGGAGTGAGAGGGGAAACTGGAGCACCCGGAGGAAACCAACACAGGCATGGAGTGAATGTGCAAATTCCACACAGTCAGCCAAGGCTAGAATCAAACTCAGGTCTCTAGTTCAATGAGGTAGCAGTGCTAACCACTGTGCCACTGGGCCCCCCTTGGGCAGGCTACTGGACTAGGTTGGTCTTCATCCTTTACATTATAATGTTCGCACAAAGAAATGGTTTGGTTATAACGGAGTCAAGTAATGGAGGAAAGTATGTACTCACTGGAGCTTGAAGGAAGAAGTCCACCCTGCTGAGTACATGCCTGGACTATATAGTTGAGCTTGAGAAGTATTTCCCATTTGTAGTTAACAGAATTATGCTGTGAACATAATTCCAACAGGCTGGGATGTTAATCAATATTTATGACATGCTAGTGAATACAATAGAGGTTCCTGACCATGAAGGCCGAGTGCCGGTGCCCCTGAAGGATTCAAAGAACTTAATGGCAAAACTTTAACTCACAGTCAGGAAACTGAATGATTCCCTCCTGCCCAATTAGGCTCTCCTGTCCATCCATTCTAAAAACTCCTGAGGGCCTGGTAGTCTTGCTCAGAGAAGTCTGTGCAGTGGTGGCAATGTTACTCAAATAGTAGCTCAAATAAAAAGGATTCTGTTACACAAGACCAAAGTATGTACTTTTCTGGATACATTCAGTAACTACTTGTGAAGGCACAATTATGTTTTTCTGCACGTTGGAGAACTTCTTGAGAATACCTGAAAGTTTGGGAATGTTTAAAATCAAATTTTTTGGCAATTATAACAGAATGTTCTTTTTATATGGTTCTGTAAAGTCTGGAAAATTAGCCCTAGGAAAATAAGTAGACTTGAAAACGCAAATGTGTATGAAAAATAATCCAAGTTGAAACTAACTGTCTGCTTGATGCAATGTACATGTATCTTTTGTCAAAACATATATTTATATTTTAAAGTAATTGTAAATTATATGCTCAGTGATATCTTTAATTTGCAAATTATTTAAGCAAGGAATGTACAGAGCTGTTGTAAAGTACATTTCAGTATTTTGACTTTTAACATTGGGCTGAATTTATCCATTTTTTGACTGCATTATTTTTGGCAGTTTCATGGAGGACTTTATCCACATGGCCCATGGCAACTTTTCTCATTTACCCTTCCACTGTTCACCTTATTAATTATACAGTCTCCATGGCATCATTCTCAGAGTAGAAGTGCTCATCTCCATAAATTCTGGTGAATACAGGCCCAGACAAACCAATCTCTGTTCATTCAACAGTCTTGCCATTCCCAGTATCAGCCTTCTGAACCATTGCTGCATTCCCTTTATGGAAAATATATTCTTTCTTAGGTATGGAGATCAATACTGCACACAGTACACAACGTGGTATCACCAAGGTCCCTGTATAACAAGTATAAGATATCCCTACTTCTGAATTCCATTCCTCTTACAAAGAAAGCCATCATAACATTTACTTTACTAAATGCTTGCTGCACTTTCCTGTTTACTGTCATTAACTGGTGGACAAGGACACCTAGGTCCCATTGTTTATCCTCATTATCCAACATATCACCTTATAAATAGTAATCTGTCCTTGTTATTCACACTGAAGTGTATAACTTCACATTTAGCCATGTTGTACTGCATCTGTCACCTTTGTAGACTTCCCCATGTAGTACAGTGGTTAGCACTACCACCTCACAGCACCTGGGACCTGAGTTCGATTCCTCCCTCGGGGGACTGTCTGTGTGGAGTTTGCACATTCTCCGTGTCTGTGTGGGTTTCTTCTGGGTGCTCTAGTTTCCTCCCACAATCCAAAGGTGTGCACGTTAGGTGAATTGGCCAAGCTAAATTGCCCATAGTGCTCAGGGATGTGTAGGTTAGGTGCATGAGTCAGGGCTAAATGTAGGGGAATGGGTCTGGGTGGGTTACTCTTAGGAGGGTTTGTGTGGACTTGTTGGGCCAAATGGCCTGTTTCCACACTGTAGGGAATCTAATCTAAACTGCAGAAGGCATATTTTAAGGTCATTTGTGATCATTTTTGCTTCTCAGAGATTCTTCGGAAGGTTATGACCAGTTGCCTGGTCTTAATTGGCTATGGCCAAGATATATAAGATACTTTGTTGGTTAATGCATGAGCTCCATACAAAAAGTAATTTAATGGCATCGGTGTATCATTTAAAACCATGGATGCCCGATTGAAACAACAGCTCCTTAAAGGGTCTCACATCACCCTCAAGTTCACCCACCCAGAGACAAAGCAAAGCAAACCTGCTGTTTCCACTGAGATTGTGCTGGTAGTCACATATTACACAGTTGAAGTTCAGTTGAAAATAGCATGCTATCTAGGAAAGTGGGCATGAGGAACGCTAGGTCAGCCATGATCCTATTGAATGGTCGAGGATGTTCAAGGAGCCAAATAGCCTACTCCTGTTCTTATTTCATATGGTCTTACTGTTGCACGCTCACGTCAGTGTGTTTCAGATTCCCTGGAAAGTCAAGATTCTTCCCCACCAGCAAACCTCTAATGAACCATTTTGTATTGCTGGCCTAGTGAACCCTACCAGCTTTTAGGATCTCCACGCACATATCCAACATGTTTAAGTGTTGGTCAATATTCCCTGATATTCCTCTTCAGTACCTGGCCTACAAATTTTGCACCCCTACTACGGTCATCCACTGCTCCTGTTTAAAGGCAGAGGAGTAGAGAATTCCAAAATCCTCCTTTCCTTTGCACTCCCATGTTACCTCACATCCCACTGGTGTATTTAGAGTTGCTCTCTTTCACAGCCATTAATGTTCAGGGCCCAGCAGAAGATTGATGAAGGCAGAGTGATAGATGTTGTCTACATAAACACATGGTTCTGCATGGTAGACTAGTTAGCAAGGTAAATCACATGGAATCCAGGGGCAGCTAGTCAATTGGATACAAAATTGGGTTGAAGGTAGAAGACAGAGGGTGGTGATCGAGAGTTGTTTTTTGGACTGGAGGCCTGTGACCAACAGTGTGCTACAGATTTTGATGCTGGGTCCACTGCTTTTTGTCATTTATATAAATGATTTGGATGTGAATATAGAGGTATTGTTAGTAAGTTTGCAGAGGGCACCAAAATTGTTGGTGTAGGGGACAGTGAAGGAGGTTATTTCAGTGCAACAGAATCTTGATCAGATGGGCCAATAGCCCAAGGAGTGGCAGATGGAGTTTAATTTGGATGAATGTGAGATATTGTATTTTGGTATCACAAACCAGGGCAGGACTTATACGGTTAATGGTAGGGCTTTGGGCTGCCAAAGAGACCTAGGGAGCAGGTTCATAGTCCCTTGAAAGTGGAGTCACAGGTAGACAGGATAGTGAAGATGTTTAGTATGCTTGCCTTTATTGGTCAGTGCATTGAGTATAGAAGTTGGGATGTCACGTTGAGGCTGTACATTGGTTAGGCCACTTTTAGAATATTGTGTTCAATTCTGGAGTTCCTGCTATAGGAAGGATATTATGAAACTTGAAAGGGTTATAAAATCATGAGGGATGTGGATAGGGTGATTGTCAAGGTTTTTTTTCCCCCAGGATACAGGAATCAAAAATTAGAGCAAATAGGTTTAAGGTGTACATGAGGGGGTAACTCTTTCACGCAGAGGGTGGTGTGTGTGTGTGTGTGTGTGTGTGTGTGTGTATTGAAGAAGCAGCCAGAGGTGGTGGAGGAGGCTGGTCCAATTACAACATTTAAAAGGCATCTGGATAGGTATACGAATAGGAATGATTTAGAGGGAGACAGGCCAAATGTTGGCAGATTGGATTAGATCAGTTTTGGCATTGGTAGCTTGGATTGAAAGATCTGTTTCCGCTCTGTATAATTGTATTGACTTGATGACCAGAGTTACCCACTTTTATCATACGCAAAATAGAGTGATCCCTGGTAACCCCTGCCTGACATTTACTGCTTAGACCCTCAGGATTGATTGTGGCCTGTACCAAACTGACATGTGAAGACACACCTGGGCTGAGGACAACACATATATTGGACTGATATCTCTACACCTCCACATCTCTGCAGGACTGATCATGCTCCAATCCCTTGACTGGAAAGACACAGAGCACTGGACCCCGATCACACAAAGTTTCCGGATTGACCATGGCCAACATCCAGGACAGATTTCAAACCATGCTCTTTCTGAAGTGTGTTCATACCACCTGACTGACCACAGCCTTGCCTATGAACTACTCCCTTTAGATTTCCAAATCTTGCCATTTGGGTGAAGCACTTGCAGTGTATTTGCCACATAACCTAATGGCACGAGCCCTAGTTATGACATTGTGCAGCAACATGTTAGCAACCCCCCCCCCCCCCCCCACCTTGTCAGATCAAGCTGCCTGGCTTTCTGATAGCATCTCTGTAATGTCTTGCCATTTGTGCAAAGAGTATCCATGTAGGTACAAAAATGAGTGAGTGATAAGAAAGCAAGTGAAGAGTCCAGAGATGCATCCTGTTCAGATGCTTGAGATGGGTTTGTGACACTGCACAGTGCAACCAGGCTGGAGC
The DNA here is from genome assembly GCF_020745735.1 of Hemiscyllium ocellatum. Classification (NCBI taxonomy): domain Eukaryota; kingdom Metazoa; phylum Chordata; class Chondrichthyes; order Orectolobiformes; family Hemiscylliidae; genus Hemiscyllium; species Hemiscyllium ocellatum. Next base: position 100,116,609 of record NC_083405.1, read on the forward strand.
ACTGCAATTTAAGGTATCCATAAGCTCTGAAGCACACTGGTAAGTATATTTGGAGTTACTCAGTCACCTTGATGTGGTGAGGTTGGTGGATTTCCTTGGCTGGAATACAGAGATGCATAGAGTTTGCTATGAGATGGTGATGAATAAAGCCGAACATCAAGGCCCAGGCAAGCAGTGAGCTGCATCTGCCAGGTAGCTACTCTCACTTATAAGTTGGGAATTGTCAGTGTGTAGTTTCTAACTAATAAATGAGAGAATCACAAACTTAATGCACAGTGAGATTAAGTAATAATGAAATGCGGACACAGAAAATTGAGGTGATACTGACAAGATTCAGAACTTACTGTTTAAATTTTAATGAAAAAAATGATTGTTTTTCTCAACATTGAGAATTCAATTTTTTACTTCCTCAGTATATTTTCCCAAAATTCCCTCCTTTGCCACTGTTCAAACTCTGGGACAATTCCGCTTGCTGTATTTTTCTGGGTGAGACATGTCCAAAGGAACATCACTCCAGCTTTATTAATGCAAAAGCCCGGAGCCAACTGATAACCTCCTCTTTGCTGAATTGAAGTTGATCAGTCTGCAACTTAGTCAGTTGAAGACACTATTTCTCTGCAAGTTCATAATGTACTTAAAGCAAAATATTGATCCTCAGGAACAAAACCACAATGGTAAATAAGGATTCCCTAAAATCCAAGTTATTCATATGTACCAAAGAAAGAGGGATCCTAACACGGACTCTTGGAAAGCACTAGTGTCTAGTATAGTCATAAAATTCCCAAATACCGCGACTCAATGTTTTCTGTCTTAAATCCAGTTTTTATTTCACACAAACTTGCACAAACTCTCTTGCTCAATGAGCTTCAATTTTGTTAACTAGCCTTTTATGTAGTACATTGTCAACCACTTCCTTTCATCCATATAGACAACATCCACTGCATTCAATTGCTCAGTCAAACCTGATCAACTTCATACAAATCTATGCTCTCTCCAATTAATTCAAACCTCTCCAAATATGCTTAATTTTTCAATCAATATTCCAGAGCAGTACTATTCCAAGAATAAGTTCACTTCCAGCTATTATGCTGTTAAGTATAACTTTATTTAAGAATATCAATTGTTGTTTTCTCATTTTTGTTTGTTTTCTTGCTCAATTTTACTCGCTCAATCTATTTTAGTTGTTACTTTCACTCTTCTTGTCAGCTATAGCTGAGTAGGTAGCACCCTCACATCTGATTCGAAGATTTATGACTTCAGTTAATTCCCCTCACATCTGATTCGAAGATTTATGACTTCAGTTAATTCCAATGACTTGAACACAAATGAGCATTCCAGTGCAGTACTGAGGGAATGCTGCACTTTCAAAGTCACAGTCTTTGCGATGAGACATTAAACCATTTGCCCTCTCAAGCCAAACTTCCATGGTGCTTTTTGTAACAGGAGCAAGGAATTCTCCATAGCCAATAATTTTCCACAATCAACAACACAAAAACTGGTAATTAATGTAATTGCTGTTTGTGGGACCATATTGTTTGCAAATATGAAAAAAGGAACAGAAACTGGAGAAATAGAAAAAACAGAGTTAAAGTTTCAAGTCAATTGAGCCTTTTCCCATATCAAGCAAAAACCTTTGTCATGGTGGTGAGATGGGGCAAGAAGTGACTCCCACATCATAACTCCTGCTGGACCTACAGCCTTATCCAACAATACAATTTTTTATAAACAGTTGATGCAAATGATCTTGATGGCATTTTAAGGTATTTATAATTGTCAAGCTATGAAGATATTTGAATCCTGGCCCTTTAAATAGTGGAAAAGAAAGTTGGCTGCCTGTGTCTTAAGACATGAAGGACAGTTCTAGCAGTCTCAGATAGCTCATTTGTTGACATTCTCCAGGTGTTGCTATTATTGTAACAGTGATTGGGATACAGAGTGAACTGTATCTTCAATTTACTTGACAGATCAATGGGACTATTAAAGGATTAGCAGTTTAAAATGTTATGAATACAAATGTTTGTCTTTAGAATTGGTTAAGTATTTTATAATATTTAAATAGAATGAATGGGAGACTTTTTGTTTTATACAGTCAAATCTGTAATAGTTTGAACTTTATTCCCTCTTAGCCTGGTGTCTGAGGTGTGCCAATAATGGATACTGCGTGACTTGGCATATGGGCAACTAAGGGACAGGGGGTACTGAGGGCTATTTGTTAGCATGGGTAGGGGAGGTTTAATAAAAAAATTGACATTTTCCTGAAGACCCCAGGTGTGACTTTTAAACAGCTCACCTCAGAATCTGGCAGCTTCTAACCTTCTCTGATCAGGTCCTGGGTTGTATACATGGGTATCTCCCGCAACCATCCCTCCTCTCCATTCTGAACCCCCCCAAAAAATCCTGCAATTTGTGATAATTTTTACCTGATGCAGGTGCAGTAAATTGGAAGATTTCCCAGTTTGAACACCTGCCTCTGGAGTAAAAATTCAGGCCTGATTCAAGATTATTTCATCCACTGCTGTCACGAAAGGCACTATTTAAATGTATATACCTTTCTTTAGTACTGATGGTACAGATGTTCACTCACCTAAAAAGTATCCAAACCTCTCCATCACCTCACCCCATCTTTCCACCTAGTGATCCTGACATTTGGCAGTCAGAATTTTGTTTACTGTGTCAATATTCTTTTTCCACCCATAGTGTGTGTGTGTTAACTTGTTTTTTTTTGTGTTAATTGCAATGGAGTATATGTACATGTTTTGAAGAGGTACTTAGTTGCATAAATTAGAAATCCTTTTTCACTGTTCTTGAAGAATCCAGCTGTGAATTACTTTTGGTCTGGTTCATTGGTAGTCAGATAGTATCCACTGAGAGAGTTTGTCTGACAACAAATCTCCAGCATTTGTTTCAGTAAAGATTCCAGCATCTGCAGTAATTTGCTCTTAAACAGGTCATTTTGGTTATCTCATTGGGATAATCTACATTCATACATTTTGTGATAACTATAGAACACTGGGAGATGACGATCAATGCACTATTCCCAGTTAAGCCATCAATCCAGTATGACCATAACAACTGGCTAAACCTTATGGCAGTCTTGCCAGGGATGTCTGCCACAGTAAAGATAATTATCCTGCCTTAAAATCTGGTCTACCCCTTCAGCTTCCCACCTCTTGCCCACACCTGACTGCCAATCCTGTCTTACAACCAATTAGGACTGGACTCAGGGAAACTGAGATCACTCATTGCTTCCACCAGGAGCAGGGTCCATCAAAAGAAATGGTTCCAACATTGCGACTCCAAATTAAACCCAGCTCCCAGTCTACCTACTAAAGTAAATAAAAAAGATTTCACAATGAATTTCAAACAGCTGAGAATTTGCCAGATACTTTCCATAAAATTCTTCAACAACAACACAGACAAAATGCTGAAGAAACTTAACAGGTCTGACATAATCTGTGGAGAAAAAAAACAGAGTTACGTTTCAAGTACAGCATGACTTTCTTCTCATTAACGGACGCACAGTATGTTATCACATTTCTGGAACTTTGAGTATTGCTGTACCCTTTTTTTCACAAAGCATTGGTGCCCAAGGAAAATAGCTATGAAATGTTTTGGATCCCATGGGCACTGGTTAACTGCAATTTTCTTTTAAAATGGTGTTTGCAGTTAAGTGGCTGAAAGCATGGAAGACAATGGACTTTAAACCTCTGATAAAGATAACACAAGTCATGATTTTAATATTTGTAGATACTGCAGTACATCAAATTCACTTAAAATTGCACATTACAACCGAATAACATTTTCATAGAGCTGCTTGGGATATCATAACCGCTCACTTCACTAAAAACACCACTGAAAAATTAAGTTTGGTAATTTATTAATCTGGGATACCTAGGAATTTTTTTTTCAAAAGAAAGCAAGGAAGTACAACTTTTTATCTGTGAGATTCTTGACATATAATAAAACTCTGATTTACAAACCATATGTATCTCACCTAGCAAAATACAACTACAATGCACCACTTGGTGCCATTATCAACACAAATTAGTGAGGTAAATTTACATGGAATGTTGAGCATGATTTAATACCAGGTTTTGTACAGGAATTAATAACCAACACCTTTTAAAATACGATTATGAACCACATTATTAACATGGCAAACACCAAATTTTCCAGATAATTCTCTTTGTATATAATATTTCACTAGAATTCCTTTTATTGTACAAGACACACACAAATTCCTCTGGTTCTAATGTCATGCTAAGACAGAACCACCAATACACCATGCCTGGGTGCACTGCATTTTTTTTTAATCAGCAACCTAGACCATATATTTGTGTTTTCACTTAAAACGAATATCACCTACAATTTACTAAAATACACTTATATTTCAGTGTTTTAAAAAATAAAATCCCTGTCACCTCCTAAGGTCATAATCAGTAGCAAAACCAGAAAGTGTCTATGTTTATTCCCCAAGTAGTGAAAATATTTTAGCACTGCTCATTTCAGGTAGATGAAAGCTTGCAAGTAGCAAAAGTAACATCATTTGCTATTGAACATTAAAAGTGCAACAAAAAGTGGCAATGTTCTACTTCAAAGCACCATCCACTGTTCCGGGAATGACCAATATTACCAGGTTTCCAAACAACGTCCAGTTATGTTACTATCAATATTATTATTCCCTTTTGTGCCTTTATGAATGTAGCCAATTGACTGGAATCCAGAAAGGGTTTTTCTCCAGATTATCTAAAGTAGTTTTCAGCTCTTTGTAAGCAATTGCAAGGTCATCATTCACAATGATTTTGTCAAAGAGATGAGAGCACTGGGCTTCAATTAGTTCTGAAGATTTGATCATTTCTTGAAGATCTTCTTCCTGCAAAGAAATGCAGAATTTGAATATTTATTATTCACTAAAGATCCATTAAAACTGGTGGCTTCTGATCTCGAGTGAAAACCAAATGTTTTCCTTTCCCGCATTCTTCCCCTCTCCTGACTCTGAGTTCTTGCTGAATATATAGGATTGCAGAAACAAGAGTGCACAGATGATGGGAATTTGGCTTATCATGTTTGTGCTGTTTGACTGTGCATTCCTATAAACCCCACAACCCTATTCCTGGCTTCACCCGATGAAGCTGCAGCACTCCAAAGGTTTGTGATTTTAAATAGGCCTGTGGGACTATTACCTGGTGTTGTGAGACTTTGTCTACCCCAGTCCAAAACCAACATGTTCACATCAACACTATTCTTGACAATAACCTTGCAAGTTCTTCATCTTCAGAAATGTGTCCAATTGCCTTATTAGTCATAGAACCAGTTCCCACCACTTTTGCAGGGAAAACATTGCAGATCTGTCAACTCAGCAAAAAAAATGTAAAATATCCCTGAATCGGTAACCCTAGCTATTATCCCATTGGTCAAGTAATTTAAATAAAAATCAACACCTTGCATCTTGAATATCTCTATTCCATCACATCTTAATCTTTTCTGTTCAAAACAAACACGTCATAACTTTCCAGTCTCTCCTCATAACTGAAGTCACTCATCTCTGGTAAGATCCTGTTCAATTTTCTATATATTCTTCTATTTCTTTTGTCATAAAAGGGTTCAATTGCTTTTCAAGGGAAAATTGAACATCTGGCAAATATGCTTGAGTTGGACTAATTTTTTACATTTAAAATCATTCATTATTAATTGATCTATGAGAATTACCTATTGTTATGACAGCGCAGTAATTTCTTTTTGTTATTTGTTCATGTAATGTGGACGTTGCAGTGCCAGCACTTATTGCTCAACCCTAAATTCCTAGAGGCATCTAAGAGTTAACCTGATTGCTGTGATCTGGAGTCACATGTCGGCCAGACTGAATAAGGACACAAGGTTTCCTTCCTTAAAGGACAGTTGTGAATCAGATGGGTTTTTTATGACAATCAACACTATGACGTTTCAAGGAACAAAGTGACTTGAGGGTGCTTATTCCGAGATCCCTGAATATGGCAGGACTGATTAATAGGGTAGATAAGATGGCACACGAGACACTTGCCTTTCTTAGTTGTGGAACAGATTATGAGAGCAGGGAGATTATATCGGAGCTGTACAAAACTTTGGCTAGGCCACAGCCAGGATACCACATGCAGTTCTGGTCTTCATACCACAGGAAAGATGTGAATGCACTGGATGGGCTTTTGAGGAGATTCACCAGCTTGGAGCATTTCAGCTAAGAGAAACTGGATACACTCAGGTTATTTTCTTTACAAGCAGAGAAGGCTGAAAAGGGACCTGATTGAGGTGTATAAGTTACGTGGAGCATGGACAAGGTGGATAGAGCAGCTGTTCCACTTGGTTGGAGGGTCAAAAACAAGGGAGCATTATTTAAGGTGAAGGGCAGGAGGTTTAGAGGGAATTTGAGACAATTATTTGCACTGAGAAGGTGGTGTGAATCTGGAATGCACTGCCTGGGAGAGTTGTAAAGATGGGAAACCTCACCTTTAAAAAACACATGATCGAACTCTTGAAATTTTAGAATTCCAGAGTTTCACTGAATTCAAAATGTCACCATCCTCCATGGTGGGATTTGAACCTACGCCCGAAAAAACATGAGCCAGTGATCTTTGCCACTTGTCACCACCTCCTCCAAATGAAGGGAAACAATCACAAGAAAGAAACATTAAACATCAAGGCCTAAATGTTTGCAAAGTTGGGAAAGGTCCCATAAATAATGGACTAAACCCAGAAGTATTGCTCCTGTACTTGGTCCTCACTGTTTTCACCTCAAGGGTGTGAAGTGGATTCAGCAATAGTTTTCATATCAGTGATTCATCATTTTCATTAATGGGAAATTCAAAACATGACTTCTGCACTTTAAACCTTTCAGGACATTGTCTAAACCTACTAGAGTTCTTTGGAGAGCAGCATAGTTGGGAAATGTTCTATTCTTTGAGATTATTACAAGTGGACATAAATATGCAGAAATAATAAATGAAGTAATTGAAACTGACAAAAGAGATGGTAAGATGTCAGGGCTTTTAAATCACTTGCTCTTTAAATATTTGGAAATAAAAACTGCCATGTTATAAAAATCAATGCTTTGCTATTTCTGACGACGCAAAGCTGAAGGATAGGTTAGGGCTGCATAACCGAGTTGTGCGAGTAGATTCTGAAGGGTATAAATGGTCTTGTCAGTCATTCTCAGTGTCAGTGATTATGAACAAATTAAAAATTACACATTTTAAAATCTAATTAAAAATTGTACATTTACTGAACCAATCAACCTTGGTCTTGTCACACTGTTTCATATTGAAGCTGCTTGATGCCCATTTTCTATTTGCAAAACCCATAGCCAATTCAGCAGCAAGAGACCAACTGCATAAAGAATTCATAATTACCGTCAATGTTAGCCTGCTGCCTGGTGATGAAATGTGTGGTGACTAGAATAGGAAAAGTAAAAATACTGGTATACATAAAATTGTCAGGCTTGTCTCAGTTCAAGCCCTGTTTTTTCCTTTTTGAAAACATGAATATGTTAATGAAGAATATATTGTATTGTTTCCCTGTATAACATTTATTCCATTTCTTGTTTGCAGAAAGGCAATAAAATTGTTTACTTTCGAACTTGGGGTCCGAGATCCCAGTGGATAGATTTATATCATCATCACCCACATCTCCAGGTGTTAACATCAAAAATGCATATTTCTCTCTGCTTGCATAACTGGTCAAGCCTACTGCTAGCCAGAAATGTGTTACAACACTGAATGGTTTATAAAAGATGGATACTATCCAAAAATTCTGGAATGATTATTTCTGCTGATTTCCTGTGTCTCTAGAAAGCTGTTACTATAAACTGTGTGTGTGTGTGTGTGGGGGTGTTGTACATATATTTTAAACATTGGCTACTGATAATTTATTTTTTTTATAAGCAGTCAGTAACGTTTTTTAATAAAAGAACAAATTAATAACGAAATACCTATGCCAAGAGATACCATGGAATGGTATTTTTGACCTGTTACTGCTGGTAGAAGTAGCATTTTTCAAACAGGGTTGCATCACTAATTTAATTATATTCCCACAACTATTCTATTTTCCAAAGATAGCCATTAAATAATAAATGAAATTAGGTGAGGAATACAACATGAGATTTAAGTGACAATGCCGAAATCATACTGCAAGTAGTCAATTATTTTTTATTCACATCCAAACTTCTTACACTCTGATGCTAATTCTGTGTTGCACTTCTACGAGCACCATTGAGATTTAATTTTCATATATCTAGTAGTGTCAACAAACTATTTAAATCAGAAGGGCAAATGAAGGAAGGTTTCATTGTTGAACACATTCCTATCATTTGTTGTCCACGTATGTGCACTTTTCAGCCAGTGGTACAGTGAGAGATCAAGAAATGCATGCAGGGAGCTTCATGGCACAGAGACATTGAGCATTACAGTGTAGTACAGGCCCTTTGGCCCTCAATGTTGCGCCGACCTGTGAAACTAATCTGAAGTCCATCTAACCCTACACTATTCCATTCTTGTCCATATCCCTATCCAATATCCATTTAAATGCCCGTAAAGTTGGTGCGTCTATACTGTTGCAGGCGTGCGTTCCACGCCCCTACTACTGCCTGAATAAAGAAACTACCTCTGACATCTATCCTATGTCTAACCCTCCCTTGATTTGAAGCTATGTCCCCTTGTGCTATTCATCACCATCTGAGGAAAAAGGCTCTCACTGTCCACCCTATGTAACCCTCTGATTATCTTATATGCCTCAATTAAGTCACCTCTCAACGTCCTTCTCTCTAATGAAAACAGCCTCAAGTCACTCAATCTTTCCTCATAAGACCTTCCCTCCATACCAGGCAACAACCTAGTAAATCTCCTCTGAACATTTTCCTAAACTTCCACATCCTTCCGATAATGTGGTGACCAGAACTACATGCAATACTCCAAATGCGGCCAGATGTAGCATGATCTCATGGTTCCAAAACTCGATCCCTCTACCAACAAAAGCTAACACACTGTATGCCTTCTTAACAACCCTATCAACCTGGGTGGCAACTTTCAGGGATCTATGTACATGGACACCGAGATCTCTCTGCTCATCTACTATCTTACCATTTGTCCAGTACCCTGCATTCCTGTTACTCCTTCCAAAGTGAATCACCTCACACTTTCCCGCATTAAACTCCATTTGCCACCTCTCAGTCCAAATCTGCAGCTTATCTATGTCCCTCTATAACCTACGACATCTTTTGGCACTATCCACAACAGTACCAATCTAAGCGTCATCCGCAAACTTTCTAACCCATCCTTCTACGCTCTCTCATCCAGGTTGTTTATAAAAATGACAAACAGCAGTGGACCCAAAACAAAACCTTGTGGTACACCAATAGTAACTGAACTCCAGAATGAACATTTCCCATTAACCACTATCCTCGGTCTTCTTTCAGCTAGTCAATTTCTGATCCAAACCGCTAAATCATCTTCAATCCCATGCCTCTGCATTTTATGCAAAAGCCTACCATGGGAAACCTTATCAAACACCTTACTGAAATCCATATACACCACCTTGGTCACCTTCTCAAAGAACTCAATAAAGTTTGTGAGGCACGACCTACCCTTCACAAAACAGTGTTGACTATCCCTAATCAACTTATTCCTATCGAGATGATTAAAAATCCTCTCTTTTATAACATTAACAAAACACTTTACCCACAACAGAAGTAAGGCTCACTTGTCTGTAATTACCACGGATGTCTCTACTCTCCTTCTTGAACAAGGGAACAAAATTTGCCATCCTCCAGTCTTCTGGCATTATTCCTGCGGACAAAGCCAAAGTCTCAGCAATCTCCTCCCTGGCTTCCCAGAGAATCCTAGGATAAATCCCATCTGGTCCAGGGGATTTTATCTATTTGCACACTTCACAGAATTTCTGACACCTCCTCCTTGTGAACCTCAATCCCATCTAGTCTAGTAACCAGTTTCTCAGTATTCTCCTTGACAACATTGTCTTTTTCTAGTGTGAATACTTATTAAAAATATTCATTTAGTGCTTCCCCTATCTCCTCTGGCTCCACACACAATTTCCCCCTGCTGTCCTTGATTGGCCCTAATCTTACTTTAGTCATTCTTTTATCCCTTATATACCTATAGAAAGCTTTAGGGGTTTCTCTGATTCTATCTTCTCATGTCCCCTCCTGGCTTTTCTTAGCTCTGGAACATCTCTTCAGATCTTTCCTGGTGACCTTGTAGCTCTCAAGCATCCAGAGCCTTACATTTCATTTTAACATAAGCTGCCTTCTTCGTCTTGACAAGAGATTCAACTTCCTTAGCAAACCATAGCTCCCTCGCTCAACCATTTCCTCCCTGCCCGACAGGTACATACTTATCAAGGACCCGCAGTAGCTGTTCCTTGAATAACCTCTACATTTCAATTGTGCTCAGTCCCTGCAGTTTCCTTCCACATCCTATGCATCCTAAATCTTGTCTAATCGCATCCTATTTGCCTTTCCCTCTGCTATAACTCTTGCCCTCTGGTGGAGACCTATCTCTTTCCATCTCTGAAGTAAATATAACTGAATTGTGGTCACGATCATCAAAGTGCTCACCTACCTCCAAATCTAACACCTGGCTGGGTCCATTACCCAGTACCAAATTTAATATGGCCTCACCCCTTGTTGGCCAGTCTACATACAATGGACACAATGGACAAAAACTGACCCATCTAACGTACTTAAGCTATAGTATTCCCAGTCTATATTTGGAAAATTAAAGCCTCCCATAACAACTACCCTGTCACTCTCGCTCCTATTGAGGATCACCTTTGCTATTCATTCCTCTAACTTTCTGGAACTATTCGGAGGCCGATAGAAAACTCCCAACAGGGTGACCTTTCCTTTCCTGTTTCTAATCTCAGCCCACACTACCTCACTACCTCAAACGTCCTTTCTGCAGCCATAATACTGTCGTTGACTAACAATACCACACCCCCACCTCTTTTACCATCTTCTCCGTTCTCACTGAAACATCTAAAACCCGGAACCTGCAACAATCATTCATGTCCCTGCTCTCCCATGTCTCTGAAATGGCCACAACATTGAAATCCCAGGTACTGACCCATGTTGCACGTTCACCCACCTTATTCTAGATGCTCCTGGCGTTGAAATAGACACACTTCAAACCAACTTCTTGCTGGCCAGTGCCCTTTTGTGACCCTGAAACATTATTTCGGACCTCCCTATTCTCAACCTCCTCTATACTCGAACTACAGTTTAGGTTCCCACTTCCCTGCTGGATCAGTTTAAACTGGGTAGGAACCAGGTGACTCATTAATAGTTTTCATTAAATAACTAACAGGCTAAATTCACAGGCTCCATATCACAAACAAAACTCAGATATTAGCACTGTAGTTTGAGTTATTCAGTTGCTGTTCATGGCATTGTATTATTTCCGAAAATTATAAAACAGTATGCACTAACAAGACCATAAGAAATAGGAACAGGAGTAGGCTGATTGGCCCTCGAGCCTGCTCCATCATTCAACAGCATCATGGCTAATCCGACAGACCTCACATCCACTGTCCTGCCCTTTCACTGTAATCCTCGATTCCTACTGATCAAGAATCTAGCTCAGCCTTAAATATATGCAAGGACTCTGTAGCCACACCTCTCAATGGCAACGAGTTCTAAAGATTCACAACCTTCTGAGAGAGAAGAAATGTCTCCTCACCTGAGTGTTCCACTATTCTGAGACTATGCCCTCTCGTCCTAGACTCTTCCTTGAGAGGAAACATCCTTTCAGCATTTACCCTGTCAAATCCCTCAAGAATCCTCTACTTCAATGAGATCATCTCTCATTCTTTTAAATGCCAATGAGTCCCAACATGTTTGTTCATAAGACAACCTTTCCATACCAAGACTATCCTTGTGAACCTTCTTTGACCTGCCTCCAAATAAATTATGTCTTTCCCTGATTCAGGGAACCAAAACTGATTACAGTATGCCTGATGTGGTCTCACAGACACTGTAGAGCTGCAGTAAAACATCTCCTACTCTTATACTGGAATCCCCTTGAAGTAAGGGTCAACATTCCATTAGCCTCCCTGATTATCTGTGCTCACTTTCCATTTGTCGCGCACAAGTACCTCCGAGTCCTTTTGTGTTGGAGCTTTCTGCAGATTTTCTCCATTAAATAATATTGTGTTCTTGTTCTCCTTTCCAAAATGACCAATTCACATTTTCAAATACTGTACTCCATTTGCCAACTTTTTTCTGACTGGTAACCTATCAATAGTTCTCAGGAAATTAACTGCATCTCCCTTGCAACTTGCCTTTCCATCTATACTTGTGTTGTCTGAAATTTGGCTACAGGACATGTCCTCTAAGTTATTAATACATACTGTAAACAGTTGTGGTCTTAGCACTTACCCTTGTAGAACTCCACTATAGAAAAAAAACCTATATCCCCACATGCTGTTTCTTGACCATTAGCCAATTCTCCATCCATGCCAATATACTACCTCCAACACCATAGGCTCTTATCTTATGACTTAACCTTTTGTGTGGTACTTCGTCAAGTCCTTTTTGGAAGTCCAAATACAACACGTCTACTGGTTCTTCACTCTCCACTCTGGTTAAGACTTCCTCGAAAAACTCTCATAAGTTAGTCTGATGTGATTTACCTTTCATGACACCATCCTGACTCTACTTGATAATGATTTTCTAAATGTGCCACTATTACTTCCTTGATAATTGATTCCAATACTTTTCCAACAATAGATGTTCATTTAATTGGCTGACAGTTACCCTCCCTTTTTGAATCAGGGTGTTCCATGGGCAGTTTTCCAACCCTCTGGTAATTCTCCAGAATCCAACGATTTTTTGAAAATTACACCAATGCATCCAGTATCTCTGTAGCTCTTTCTTTTAAAGGATGCAAGCCACCAGGTCCGGAGGACTTACCCCATCACATCATTAGACAACCACTTGAGGTCTGCTGGGTTTAACTAAAAAGCTGTATTATCAGCACATTTTGAAGTTTAAAACACTGAAAGAGCAAGGTCACCAAAACTACTGAAAAGGTAGGGAACTGAAACCAATTTTTAGCACACTGAGAGACCTATAACATAGCACGTGGAAAATAATAATACAAGAACAGAATTAGAAAACATTAAATACTGATTCACACATCAGAAAGAAATTTTGATCTTATAGAGAGAGGTTATTATGATTCAGATTTAGGCCAGTTTCATTTTAAACTAACACCCCACTTCATCTAAAAAAAATGGTTTCTGGAGTACTGATCACTTAATATGTAGAAGTGGAACTCCAATTTCCAACTGTAATTTCAGCCAATAGTCTTCAGTATCACTTTGTATATATAATTTGTAATGTACCTGTTATTCATTTCATTGCCAGTTAAGTGTCAAACATTGCATAGACCTTCACTACAAGTGACAACTTTCATCTAGATTAGGAACAAAGGAACACCGCAATACCTTTTATCCACCCCAACCCCAGAACCCCTGATGCCACTGGTAACCAGAAATCTATCAATCTCTATCTTAAATATACTCAAAGACTAAGCTCTTCAGGGTAGAGAATTCAAAATGTTCACAACCTTGAGAAAAACCTTTCTCCTCATCACAGACATAAGTGGCATTCCCTTACTTTTAAACTGACCCCTGGTTCTAGACTCCCTAAACAGGGGAACTATCTTTCCTGTATCTACCTTGTCTATATCTAAGTATTGTGTAAGTTTGAATAAGAAAACCTCTCATTCTTCAAAACTATCGAGTACACAGGTCCAGTTTGCCCAATCTCTCTTCTGATGCCATGAAAATGCCAGGCTATGACCATCTCCAATAAAAGACGATCGCACCACTGCTCCTTGACATTCAATGGTGCAACCATCACTGAATCCCCAACTATCAACATCCTAGGGTTTATCATTGATCAGAAATTCAACTGGAGTCATAACATAAACACAGTGACTACAAAGGTAGATCAGAGCCTAGAAATACTGTGGAAAGTAAATTACCTAACTTCACAAATCCTGTTCGTCATCTACAAGGCAAAAGTCACGAGTGTGATGGAATGCTCCCCACTTGTCTGGATGAGTGTAGCTCCAACAACACTAAAGACGCTTGACGCCATCAAGGACAAAGCAGCCCGCTTGATTGGCACAACATCCCACAACCATCTACTCCCTCCACCACTGACGTTCAGTCGCAGCTGTGTGTACTATTTATAAGATGCACTGCAGAAATTCATCAAAGATCCTCAGACAGCACCTTCCAAACCCACGACTACTTCCACCTGAAAGGACCACAGCAGCAAATATATAGATACACCACCACCTGCAAGGTTCCCCCCCAAGCCACTCACCATACTGACTCAGAAATATATTGCGTTCCTTCACTGTCACGGGGTCAAATGCCTGGAAATCCCTCCCTAATGGCACCCTCTCTAAGGCAGCTAGGGATGGGCAATAAATGCTGGCCAGCCAGCACCACCCACATCCCATAAATGAATTTTAAAAATGGTGATATGTTAGGACATACTGATATAAAAAAAGGAGGTAAAGTTGGGTGTTTTAAAAAGCATTAAGATAGATAAGTCCGTAGGACCTAACAGGATCTATCCCAGAATTCTAAGGAAGGCAAGTGAGGAAATTGCTGGGCCTTGTATGAAATCTTTTATCTCTATAGTCACAGGAGAAGTCTCAGAGGATTGGAGAATAGCCAATGTTGTTCCTTTGATTAAGAAGGGCAACACAGATAATTGAGGAATTTGCAGGCCAATGAGCCTTATGTCAGTAGTAAGGATGTTATTGGAGAAGATTCTTAGGGACCGAATTTATTCACTTTTGGAAAAATATGAACTTATTAGCGACATGTAGCATGGTTCTGTGTCTTTCACAAATGTAAATGAATTTTTTGAGGAAGTGATAAAGATCATTGATGAGGGCAGGATGGTGGATATCATCTTAGCCTGCTTGGCTACTCTCTCTTATTCCTGATGAAGGGCTTATGCTCGAAACGTCGAATTCTCTATTCCTGAGATGCTGCCTGGTCTGCTGTGCTTTGACCAGCAACACATTTGCAGCTGTGATCTCCAGCATCTGCAGACCTCATTTTTTACAGGATGGTGGATATTGCCTACATGGATTTTAGCAAGGTTTGATAAAGTTCCTCATGGCTGATTAATAGAGAAGGTGAAGTCACATGTGATCCACCATGAGCTAGTAAGGTGGATACAGAACTGACATGGTCATAGAAGAGAGAGTAACAGTGATAGGATGTTTTTCTGCTGCAAATATGTAACCTATGGTGTTTCACAGGGATCAGTGCTGGGACCCATTGTTTGTAATACGTATAAATGATTTAACGGAGAATGTAGGTGGTCTGATTAATGAACTTGTGTATGGTACAAAGGTTGGGGGTGCTGCATATGGTGGAGAGATTTGCCAGAGGATACAGCAGGATAGAGATAAGTTGGATACTTGGACAAAGAAATAGCAGATGGAACTTAACATAAAACATAACAGTGCAGTACAGGTCCTTTCGGCCCTCGATGTTGCGCTGACCTGTCATACCAATCTGAAGCCCATCTAACCTACACTATTACATATACATCCATATGCTTGTCCAATGACGACTTAAATGTACTTAAAAGTTGGCGAATCTACTACCGTTGTAGACAAAGCATCCCATACCCTTACTACTCTGTGAGTAAAGAAACTACCTCTGACATCTGTCCAATATCTATCACCCCTCAATTTAAAGCTATGCCCCCTTGTGCTCGCTGTTACCATACTTGGAACTTAATCCAACAAATGTAAGGTGATGCATATTGCAAGGTCTAATACAGGAGAGAAGTATAAAGTAAATGGCACACCCTTAGAAGCATTAATGTATAGAAGGATCTCGACATATAGGCCCACTGTTCCCTGAAAGTAGCAGCAAATGGGTAATATGTTCAAGAAGACTTATAGTATTTCTGCCTCCATTGTTTGGGATATAGATTATAAAAATTGGCAAGTCATGTTGAAGCTGCATAGAACTTTAATTAGACTACATTTGGAACATTGTGTGAGATTCTGGTGGGCATACTACTAGAAGGATGTGGAGGCTTTGGAGAGGGTACAGAAAAGGTTTACCAGGAGGTAGCCTGGTCTGGAAGATGTTAGCTATGAGGAGAGATTGGACAAACTTGGTTTGTCTTCAATGGAACACTGGAAACAAAGGGACAATCTGACAAAAGTTTACAAAATTGTGAGAAGCGTAGACAGAATGGATAGTCAGTCTTTTACCGTCACTTACTAGGGGACATTGGTTCAAGGTCAAAGGGAGAAAGTTGAAAGGAAATGTGAGGGGCAAGTTATTTACACAGAAGGATCTAAGTGCCCGGAATGTGTTGCCAGAGGAGGTGGTAGAAGCAGATATGACGACGACGTTTAACAGGCATCTTGACAGACACACGAATAGGCTGAGAATAGAGGGATATGGGCCACGTGCAGGTAAAGGGTCTTTGGTTTAGAAAAGGCATCATGTGTTGGTGCAGGCTACGCGAGCCAAAGGGCCTGTTCCTGTGCTGTACTCTTCTCTGTCCTGGGTAGTGACAAGTATATCTGTGTTGGCAAGCATAGCACTTTAGAGGTGTGATACAGACATAATAAGAAGAAGTAGGAAACTGCACGTTCCAGCTCAGAGAAAGCTTCCATACAACTCCCCAAATTGAATTCAACATTTTGTTATAATAATTGGAGTTAAACGAAGAACTGCAAAATAACATCAGGATAAGAACAACTGCATTAAGAGAAAATAAATTGAAAATCTACAAAAAAAAGTAAATTCTAAAGGTTTCCAGGAAGAATTTACTACATGCTGGAGTGGGACTCAACAGATTAAATGCTTACTTTGAGCTAAATGGGTTGATTAACCTTGCATAAATGATCACATAGCTGAAAGGGTTTTTGAAACTCTGAACCATTAGCCTTGTATTTCTGGCTAATTAATTTGTAAATCCTGCAAGCTCTGAGAGGTTGAGGTTGAGCAAAGCAAACATTACAGTAATCTAAACTGATAAGCAATCAATAGATTTTTTTAAAAAATTGTTCATGTAATGTAGGCATCAAGACAAGACGAGCATTTATTGCCCTCTCCGAATTGTTCCTGAGGTGATGTCATGTCTATTATTCCCCTGTACTTGCTGGGTGACTTGCACATTAAGAATGGAGTGCATTGTGAATTTACTGTTTTTTCCCAGAAAGATTTGGCATTATGTGTATTGCTTCTTTTCCAACTTAAAAAGAGACAGAATGCACTCTGTTTGTTTCAAATAGGTTCATGTTCCACCAGTGAGAATTTTACATTCTTCTATTGTCCAAGAACCCCTGGCGCATTAGAAAATTGATATTCAAGTGGCTAAGGTACACTTTTACTTCTGGAAATGCTGTCCTCGTACAACTAAGCAGACGTCTCATTGAAGAATGGCTGTTAAGAGTCTAATGGAAACCATCCCTCAGTGGACATGAATCTGGCTACAAGTTTGCTACCAGTCTAACCGCACACACCATAAAGACAACTTCAAAAACTTCAAATCTTTCATTTGTGTATTCTCTTCACTTTGAGAGCACAGATACATTGTAAAGATAGTTTATTGAGAGATGTACACATGTTTTCTGGGTCACCCAAAAATGAACAGCAGAATCAATTCCATCACTCCATATTTACCCAAAACAAACAAATATATGAATGAAAACTTTATACTCATCTGAAACAGTTTTGATTATAAAAAGTTTTCCTGTCTATATAAACTGCAAAACATACCGTGAATGGTTTGGCAGAGCCTTTGTCATCTTTGCTTGAAATGATTTTTGCATTCTTTCTGGTTTCTCTGAGGCGTTCAAGTGATGGTGGCTTGATGAATATTACATATGGTTTAAATTCCAATGTCCTCAGATGTTTTATTGTCTGAAACATTTAAGTAGTGTAATGTTGTTTTACTTCTCAGCAGATCAGGTTGCATTCACATTGAAAAGTTAAGTTGACCTCTAACATGCTACAAACAAATACATTGTACAACTAAAGTGACTTAATCGCATCTCACGGATTTCTGAAGAAGTATGGAAAGGTTTTTATTTGCAGAACCATTGCAAAAATGTTTTTATTTATCTGTTCTGACAATATGGGCGATGTTAGCAAAGCTGTGATTAGTACACATCTTTTGTTTCCCAGAGATCATGGTCGAGGTTGCTTCAGAGAATATTTATTAGAGTCAATGACATGTAATATAATTAGAATCCAATCAGCAAAGAAGTGAGATTCCTTCTCTGATGATCATTTATGAGCCACCTGGGTTTTTATGACAATCTGTCTACATTTGTAATCATTTTCTGTGCACAAGCTCAGAAATTACCCTCCTCTGCTTCGCCAATGTCCACAGGAATGTAGAGATCTCTCTTAAACCATTATTTATTAACAGTTAAATTCCCAGGACACACTGCATAATCTTTTTGTTGTGCTGTCATCAATAGCATTCAATTGCAGACAAAAGAAAGCTTCATTCTCAGTTGACAGCAGTTTCAGCGGTAGTTATTTGCTATTACAGATCAATGTTTAAGAAATTTCTTTATGGTTGCAGACACTGACAGGTGACAAGCATATGCTACAGCATCTTCAGATTAAGTATAGTTCAGAAAAATGAATCCTACATTGTTGAGGGTTTAGCACCTGTCAACCACTCAAACTTTTCTGAAGAAACTGCCTCTCACATTTTGGAGGCATGCTCTAATTCCTACATCTGGCATCAAGGAAAGAGAATACAGTGAGCGACTTCATACATAAATTTATCAGCTTCCTTCGTAAATGACTAAACAACATTCCAGAAGTTAGGCCTGGGATGCATCTGGCTTAGTCTGTGACAATGGTAGTGCTCATCTATTCACCCTATTCAGTCAAAACAACACTCTAGAAAGTTTCAGTTCCAAGCCATTGCCAGATGGTGTGTCATGGTGTTCCTGTTTCTTCACATTTCTTCGAGCTTGTAGATATAGGTGGTAAACTACTGTCTATAATACAATAACAAATTATTTGAATACGTCTCTAATGATGGCCTTAGTTTTTTAGATAGAATTGATGACTGTGATGGTTGAGTGCAGAAAACATTAGCTTTCACAGTCATTTCTCCACTGGCACCAACTGCAATTTGTCTGCACATGCATAAATGCACTGCAGTCCATGTAAACTGCCAACAACTGGAAAGCGCTGCACTGATAAGAATATAACCTCGAATGTATTTTCTCTGTTAAGAATAGTTTAGAAAGTTGCACTTCAAGAATGAACTGGAACTAGATTTTTCAATGGTGTACTAAGCTATATCTATTACTGAAGAACCACTATGGAAACCTCGCATTGTATTTTTGTAATTTCAATTTTTTTGCCATTCTAAAAAGAGCATTTTTTTGAAAAAATAATAAAGTTTATATTTCAGCTTCTAATGTGTGTATACTAATTAATGTTAATTTTTGCAAATTTTATAAATGTGATCAATAAGTTCATTTTATTTTTTGGATTGTTGCCTGAGTGAGTTCTTCAATGTGATTGGCTTCTGACTTTGCTTGATTACATCATTGTTGTTGGACACCTGGGGATCCCTTTGATTTGGTGCCAGATTCAAATTCATGCACAGAAAAGGGAAATCCATGCCACAGAGATCATCAATCATTGCAAGTGCATTATTTGAGGTCATAGTTAAGTCCCATCACTTCACCATTGTCTGCAAATACCAAGATTATGGGTGGTGGCTGAGGGTGTTGTAGTTATGAATAATCTTAACTTCCCTCATCCTTTGAACAGCTGAGATTAGATTCTTATTCCTATTTTTTTTTCAAATCTGTTATTTCCATTACATTCATTTTGAGGGACTACAGGACTATACTGTTTTCGCGGTATGACTTCTGTGAATTTTCCACCCTTGTGCATGCCAGCTCCTGTAGCCAGACTATATTTGACAAGGGATGTCTGGGTTCTGCTGGATTAGCGACGCCGACAAATTTTTACTGCTCTCTGAAGTGGTTTTCCCTCATCAGCATAAATGAAACATACAACACAAGACTTTGAGTAGTGCAGTCAAAATACCCTCCAGGATTACCAATTAATTCATTAAAACAGCAAATTGTGTCTCTCGGCACACCCACCCATGACTGAATGTTTTGTCCCGATTGGGAGCGGGCACTTAGGCAAGCAGGCTTGAATAGTCCGAGCATTAGCTGGCAGGCCAGTTCTCTGTCTCTATGCTGCCAATAGATGCATGCAAGCATTTTTGAGAAAGCAGGATGGGCTACCTGCCTGCAAATGTCAAGATTATTTATTTCATTCTTTGATGGGACATAGGCACTGTTGGCAAGGCCAGCATTTATTACTCATTTCTAATTGCCTTGGGAAGATCATGGTGAACTCCCTTTTTTAACAGCTGCAGTCCATTTTGTGTAGGCATATCTACAGTGAAAGGTTGGCAAAATAGCTCCAAGTCAGGATGGTATATGGCTTGGAGGAGAATTTGCAGATGGTGGTGTTCCCATGCATCTACTGCCCATGTTCTTTGAGATGATGATAATGGTTGCAGGTTTGTCAAAGCAGCTTTGATGAGTTGCTGTAAGCATCTTGTAGACATTGCTGCCACTCTGCATCAATTGTGGAGGAAGTGAATGTTGAAGGAAGTGAATGGGGTGCCAATCAAGCAGGCCACTTTATCCAGAGGCCATGTTTACTGACATTGACACATACGCACTGTCTACACTTTAGATCACACGTGTGTAGATTTCAGAGGGGGACGTGGCTGGAGAAGTGGGAGAAAGAGATCAGAATGGGGTGGGGGAAGAAAAGATCAGGATGGGATGGGGGAAAAGAAATTAGGATGGGAAAGGTGGAATAGAGTGCAATCTAGGAGAGAACCAGAGACGGAGGTGGGTAACAGACCTGGGGAGAGAGGTGTGGTGTGCTACGAGTGAAATGAAGGGCCTAGAAGCTGGGGCAGTGTGGAAGGGAAATATGCCAGAATGTTGTAATCCCATCCCAGTGACTGACAAAAGTCACAGCTGCCTGAATTTCTAGGTCAGTGACTCTTTACAAGGAACAAAGGGGACATCTCTCATCCTCGACATATAAATGCATCTAGGATGCAACTGATGCCATTTTCCCTAGATCGCAGCTCTTCATATTGTTTCACCAAGAAGAGGGCAGCCCAGCAGCTCGGACAGTGGAATTCACCACAGGCAGGGTGCTTTCAACTGCACCTATATTGCCCTATTGAGAATGTCCTATTGCCAACCTGCATGTCTGTTAACAGTAAAGATTTCTATCCATCAATGACCACTGATAGTCAATTCTGGAAGTCTGTGCCAAATATCTTGGGGAGTTACCATGACGTTTACACACTAAAGTCGTCACAGGATCCAGCCTGCTGTATTTATTCTCTGGATATAGAGGGATGGCAGCTAGGAGACCAGGGCTATCCTCTCCAAATATAGCTCATGACAAATTTATGAAACCCTCAGTTGCTAAATGAAGATACACATTTCCACCACGAGGGCCATAGAGGAAGAGAGCACAGATCTTCTTGAAATGAAGTTTTGATTCTAGGGCTGCTCCAGCAGGGCCTTGAAGTTTGCTCAGAAACTGTCCTACATTATTATGAACACAATTGGAGCTGATCAGAGGTAGGACAGTGTCCTGAATGCAGAATAAATGAGAGAATTGACAGAAATTTGCTGAGGATGAAAATTATGGTGAGGGCAGGGATCAGGACATTGAATGGGAGGTACACACGAGACCCCAACACAGCAATGTATTGAGCCTGAGAAGCCAGAGGTAATTTCACTGAAACCAGCTTGCACCACAAATGAGCCGAGTCTGGATTTCCTTCAACAGTTTTAACATTCTGTTGGGGATATGGCAAACAGGCCCTGCTGATTCCACTTTCAAGTATCTGCACATTACATGCTCTATTGAGCATTAATAATAAACCAGCAGTGAACTGAAGAGGAGGAGCCATATGGCAGTGAACCAGCACCACACAGTGCTCAGGTTAGGTAGTTCTCAAGGCTTCAGTCAGCAAATCATATCCAAGTGTGGAACAGTGAATTTTTTTTTAATGATAGCCAGTACGTTGAGTGGAATGTTGAGACATCTACTTCTGTCCCATTTATCATTGGTTAGCATTCAATATTTCAGTGTATGTGTTGACTGCTGAACTGCTGTGAAACACTTTAGCATCCTGCAGGACAAAGTCAAACCTGTGAGAGGCAGCACTTGGTGCTTCAATGGAGAAGGGAAATGTGAGTTGTCCATTGTACAGCATCCAGCCAAGAGTTACTCTCTTGGAAAACTGATATAGAGAGTGAACCTTTTCCTCCAGGGATGTATGGCATCATCAGTCAAGGTCAGTGAAATGGTCAAGCTGCAACAAAGTGTAACTGAAGTCATCAACATTACTTTTCAACGAACACTGACTTCAAAGTTACCTGCAATTAAGGAGATGGTTGCTTATGAGGAAAGAAGTTGTAATGTTGGCCATTACAACTTCTTTCATCCTTGGAATGTCTAAAGAGGTTGCTCATCTCTTACAAGGGTGTGAGACTTAATCAGGTCTAAAAGTGACAAAGACACTAGGGCAAACATTTGAACTGGAGACACAGTTATAAAAGTGCAAGGTTATTTATAGTGATGTTCCACCAGTGCAACCTGTGTTCTCAGAATGTTTTGTTTAATCTCTATTTAAATGCAGTCTCGACATCTGCAGCTGGGATGGGCAATACTGCTAAATAGTTGGCCCTGTTGTCGGGAATGTTGGATGGTCATCTCCAGAGGCATTTAGACCTAGAGGGCCCAGGCCTACTGAAAATGTCCTGCTCTGATGCAAGGACCCCTTCCTCAGCTAGACTTGCAGGGGCTGAGCATTTCCGAAGAGTATGGAGAGGAAGCTGATGGGGATCTTCCGTATGGCTCCTCCTTTTGAGTGCCTGCCAAGATCTACATGTTTCCCTCAGAAGAAGGGGCACCTGGAGTGAGGTTAAGGTCCTCCTACCCCTCTCTAAGTACCTAAAGCTAGAGTGATAGTGTGCAGCTCCATAAAGAGATGCTGTATGCGTTGCAGTCACCACACTATCCATGGAGTATGGAGTCACCCAGACGTACTCATGTCAGACAAAGCAAGGTGCTGATAATCGATCTAACTTATCAACTTCCCCTGACAAACCTTCCTACTGTTCCTGTATCATCCTCTGCATTTTGGCAAAGTTATTAATCGACACAATAGGATACTCTTCTGTCTGGAGCTGAGCACATCTCCAGCTGTCCTCAGTGCCAGAGACCGAGGGCATTTCTTGTTGGTGAGTTCGTTGGTGATGGTGCCCACCAGATTGTACTGTTGAGCCTATTCTAGAAATAGAATCCACTGAAGTGAAAGTCACTGATGTACAGGAAGGTGCAGGTAAAAGCCTTGCCAGCACATCTCCTAAGGATTCAGTGGCTTCCCTCCAAGAGATGGAATTGGACCCGAGGGTCTCTGCCACAGGTCTTTTCTGAGCAGAGGGTTGCTGGGTGCCATTAGTATCTGCATAAGAGAAAAGGGGGTCTGGTTGTGTACAAGGGATAAAAGCTTGTATCAATTAATAATGAGTTAGCACTAATGCTATCAGGAGAGCAGCACACCAAGCAGAGCACATTGAAGCTTAATGAATTAGATGACCATCCACGTCAGTGATTCTAACCCAAATATTTTATCTTCATGGAGAGGGAGGAACCTGATATCTACCATCCCTGTGTCTCTGAGTTTGGTGCTGTACCAATTTTCCTGCAATGAGACAAAAGAGCGATATTAATTTGACGCAAGTAGAAGAAAGAGCAGCCAGTGGTGAGAAAGGAGCATGAGAGCTGGTGAAGTGTCCCAGTGTGTAAGTCAGGAGGGCAGAAGTGGTTAGTAGTCTGAGAGGATGAGATGGGTGAGAGATGTTGAGTAGATGATATATGCAATAGTGAGAGTTGTAGTCCATGAACCTTGGTGAGATGTCTGTGTAGTCGCTGAATTAGTGCGAATGTGAGGTGACAGAGAGAAGATGGTGGCCTTGCAGAGTGCAGAAGTTCATAGACGTTTTTCTGCATGGCTGTACATTCCTTTTTACCCAGAGCTGCATGGCACTGGGCCATTATCTTGGTCTAGGCTGGTTATATCTGGTTGTGTTGCCTCCTATGATGGTCCTCTCCACTCCCCAGTCCTCAGCACCTCCAATTCTCTGTCCATGAAATAGGTAGCCCACTTACTTTTTTATGCCATTTTCTTCGTGATACTGCTAGAGCACCAGTGTTAAGGACAGTTCCTGACTTTCAGAATCTGAAGTGCTGTGCAGCTAGGCTGTACTCACTGAAATGAATGGCATAAAGACCTGGCAGTGATGAGCACTTCTGTTTCTGCAGCTACATGATTGTAAGAGAAGGGTGTCGAACAGAGTGGTTGAATAATTAATGATTGTAGAAAAGTCACTGTGAGCCAAGGCAGACCAAGCACCATGAATCTCACTTGAAAAAACTGACTGAAAATAGAAAAATTTTGCCCTTTGATTCTTTGCAGAGTACAAGCTAGCCATGATTAAGATATTGCACTGTTTCAATAATTCTAAAATTCCAGGAATGAGAGAGTTGGTCTAGTTTACATAGACATCTACTATTGGAAACTACATAAAGAACACCAATGCAAATTTAAATAAAAACAGAATGCAGTAATTACATGGAGATTTAATCAATTCTTAAAAAGAGAACATACAGGTTGACGTTTCAGATAGATATCAGAACTAGCAAAGAACAGTCATCGAAGGTTTCTGCCATTTCAGATGCTGACAAATATGCATTTCCAGTTTTCATGGTTTCTCTTCCTAATTTGGCAGACTTGACTACGTATGTCATTTTACACAGCTTTTCCAGTGTTGAAAGGCATAGTGAATTTAATGTTCCACTATGTGTCATGTCTTAAAAAAAGGAAGCAGAAATCACCTCATTATAACTTGGGAAAAGCCTCACAAACTGTAGCAATTTAGTTTTGGCTATTTTTAAACTGTCACCAGCAAAGACAGCAAGCTTGTTTAATTTTCTTGGTTGACCTATGTTCAAACACATTTATACCACATTATCTACAATTAAGAAAAGGTGGCTGGAAACTTGTTTTACATTTTTCACAACGAACGCACACAGACAAAGTGAAATGCTTTGGAGGTAGAACAAATCAAACTGATATTCAGGTTATATGTACTGTAGAGCGCGGGCCAAGTGCAATATCACATTGGTTTGAATAGATCCCAATGTAAACTTTTCAAAGGCAGTTACATAGTTTATCAAATATGGACAGTACCCCAAGACTAAACACTAGTTCTGTAGCAATCATCTGAACATAAAGAATTCAAGTTCCAGTTAACCTGCCTCATGTATCTTGTGTATTTTAAAGTCAATGTTACACAAAATAATTAGCTGACTTACTCATGTTAGCAATAAGGTGGTAATTGAAAAGCAAGCTCATAGCCTTTCTAATAAGTCTCTGAAAGAATGTAATCTCTGCAATGTATGTAAGAAAAAGTCCAAAGCATTGTTTGAAGGAAAACTGAAGACATTTTCAACAGTATTCATTCCTCACCACCCACTGTGTGATAACAGACAAAATCTGACAAAACAGAGAAATGAATGGCAGTTAATATAAAAGTCCAATCAGTGTATTTTATTCATGAAATTCATAGATCTGGATTTTCTGGTTCATGGGGAAGCCACAGCGCTTGCCACTAACTTTGAAGGTAGTTACCCACAAAGAGCTAGGGAGCTCTGTGGCCTGAATTTCACCTTTCCTGATGATGCCAGCATCAACGCAAGGGAGATATTGGCTGTCCAGCAATAGTAATGTTAGCAGACTAAACAGCTGGTCACACTGAAGAGTGGAAGTGGAAAAAAGATTAGGAAGGTAAAAGCTGAAATATCCCCTTTATATAAAAAAAACCTCAATTTTCACAATAGAGAACTCTAACATGTATAAAATAAGGTTAAAAATCACACAACACCAGGTTATAGTTCAACAAACCTGTTGGACTATAACCTGGTGTTGTGTGATTTTTAAATTTGTCCACCCAGTCCAACACTGACAGCTCCACTTGACATATAAAATAGATTTTTAAGAACAGAGTAGTCTTTCAGCAGCAATTGCGAACACAGAATGCAGTTACAATGCCAGTTACACCTCATTCAACAAGGCATAACATTTTTAAGGATTTTTATAAGTCAAATGAAACTAATAATATAGAATTAGAAGTATACATCAATTGAAGAGATTTGTGAAGATTTCATTGGTGGGGACTTTGGCAGCCCAATCTGTGGAGGAGTGAGAAATCACAGAGAACAGCTTCTGGTTTTCCATGTTTAACTACACCTGAATGGGTGCCAGAAGTTGCTTCATTTTCATAGTTGCAATGCCATCATTACAACCATAAAACCTGGCCAGAGTTAAATACCCAAAATCATTATACCATTGTTCTTTGGCATTCTAAACATTTTACTCCACTTTTGAAATTTTCGAATATATTCCAAACCCAATATTTACAATGAATTTAGAATACATGAAGTTTTAGTGCATTTTGCAAGTGTTAAACATTTGGGGGCAAAAATTTCTAATTTGGATTCAAACAGGAAATTGGACCCAAAGTATGATCAAAATTGTGTGGTTTATTAGGCACTTTTCTATGAAATTAGTTGGCTGAATTACAAATGTAAAATCTATTATGAACCAAAGTAAAGTCATCACAGTCCTACAAAACCATAGGATTGTTCTCTCATGAGATGACTGGTGGTAGTTTAACCTGAGGTCACCACACTTCAGGAAGACAGGTTGAGATGGAGAGTCCTTCATGGTAACTTCAACTGGCTTGAGAATTAAACCCATTCTATTGGCATTACTCTCAATCACAACTCAGCTGACTAACAGTTCTTTGTCCATGTTTCAATGAAAGTTATGATGTGGTCAGGAGCTGAGTGGACCTGGTAGAACTGAAACTGGATGTCACTGAGCAGTTTATTGCCACTCATGTCCCACAGTGCCTCATGGTTGCCCAGTCTTGAGCTCTTAGATCTGTTCGATGGCTGTCTCATTCAGCACAGTGGTAGTACCACACAACACATAGTAAGGTATTATCAATGTGAAGGTGGAACGTTGTCTCCACAAAGGACTGTGCAGTGGTCACCCTTATTGATAATGCCATAGACAGATGCATCTGCAGGCAGTTGGCGAAGATGAAGTATGATTTTCCCTCAATAGCTGCTGCAGGCACAGTCTAGCAACTACATTCTTCTGGACTGAACTGATTTGATCAGTGGTGCTGCCGCCGAGTCACTCTTGGTGGCAGATACTGAAATCTTCAACCCAGGGTACATTCTACTCCCATACCACCTTCAGTGCTCCCGCCAAGAGTTGTTCAACAGGGTAGAGCACAGAGTCATCAGCTAAATGAGGATAGTTTATGGCAATCAAAAGCAGGTTTCCTTGTCCATGTTTGATCTGATACCGTGAGACTTCATGGGGCCCAGAATCAACCTCCTTATGGAATGAACCACCAGTGCAAGTGGTGGAGGCTGGTACAATTCCAACATTTAAAAGCATCTGGATGGGTATACGAATAGGAAGGGTTTAGCAGAATATGAATAGGAAGGCTTTAGTGGGAAATGGGCCAATTTATGGTAAATGGGACTAGATTAATCTGGATATCTGGTGGGCATGGATGAGTTGGATCATAGGGTGTGTTTCCATGCTGTACAGCTCGATGACTGCATACCACTGTGCCACCAACTCTGCTGAGTCTGTCATGCCAGTGGGACATTGAGTGCAAGATGCGATTCCGTGAGTTTGACTATATCAGGCTGTTGCTTGATTAGTCTGTGAGACAGCTCTTCCAATTTTGGACTGGCCCCAGATGTCAGTAAGGAGGAACTCACAATGTTGGCATGTTCTTGCTGCTATCATTTCCAGTGCCGAGGTTGATGCCAGATGGTCTGTCCAGTTTCATTTCTTTCTTTTTTGAGGCTTCCTTGCAATTGATACAACTTGAGTGGCTTGCTACGCCCTTTCAGCGTGACATTAATAGCCAACCACATTGCTGTGGGTCTGGAGTCACATGCAGACTAGACTAAGAATAGCAGATTACCTTCCATGAAGGCCATTAGTGAGCCAAACAGGGTTTTCCTGACACATCAACAGTGGATTCATGATCATTATTGGACTTTTAATTCCAGATATTTATTGAGTTCAAATTCTATCATCTCCCATGGTGTGATTTGAACCCGGGTCCCAGAGCTTAATCAGAGTTTCTGGATTAATAGTCTACTGATAATACCATTTGGCCATTGCCTTTCCGTCAGAAACCAAACTAATATTTTTTAGATATGTTAGCTGAAAAGAAATACTTGAAATTCACTCAATTCGTAATTAGTTCTTAGATTTTCAAATTGGAAATTCTAGTCATGGTTCAATTTAAATCATTCAATGTCAATTGTGTCAGTTCAGGTGAACTGTGCTGCCTTATATTCCTAAACAAGAAAATCCTAAAATTTTTTAACCCAAACAGAAGATAATGTGCATTATCTAGTAAAGGAATTAGTGAGAATGAAAACGAAGCCCCATAAGTTTAACAGTAAACCCTCAGAAGCAAAAGGAAACCCTTGAAAATATCTGACAAAGAGAGCTTAAAAGAAAAACTGACTCCTTGCATCGTGCCACAGCATTTGTAATTGGTTTTCATAGTCTTGCGCACAAACACCAGATCTAGAGCAGCACAGTGGCTCAGTGGTTACCACTGCTGCCTCACAGTACTAGGGACCCAGGTTCGATTCCACCCTCAGGTGACTGTGTGGAGTTTGCACGTTCTCCCAGTGTCTGCGTGGGTTTCCTCTCAGTCCCCACATGTTAGGAGGATTGGTCATGGTAAATTGCATATGGTGTTCAGGGATGTGCATGGTAGGTACATTAGCCATGGGAAATGCAGGGTTACAGGGGGAAAAAAAAAGTCTAGAGGGATAGGTATGGATGGGATGCTCTTCAGAGGGTCAGTGTGGACTTGTTGGGCCAAATAGCCTGTTTCCATACTGTAGGGTTTCTATGAATCTTAGCCACACTACTATAAAGATTCTCATCCATAAGGAAAAATGAAACTTTAAGAGAATATTATTTTGGATTGTTCAACCTGCTCATGAGTAATGAATAGTTGGAGTAATTACCATATTAAAGACAACTGGAAGCTGGTCATGTGACTTCCATCTTGGCTTATAAATAGCACATGGCAATAAGAAACAAAAAGGATTCAGAATATGGGGAGAAAAAAACAATAGTATTTTAGCCTCTGGGAAGATTGGCATGCTTTCATGTGCTTAAGAGTTGAGAGATTTTTTTTTGAACAAGCTAAGTCAATTACGTAGTTGACTAAATATGAGAGAGACTAACTTAATGCACCTTGAGAAGACATTGCTCAGGGCTTAAGTTACCCTCTTTTAGTTGGGTTAGAAGAGATTATAGAAGATTAAAATGCTCATCAGAACTTTTATTTACTGCAACAAGTTACAGTAGAGCAATTAAATTACTGTATAAGGGAAAAGTACTGGGGTTCAAAGAGCTAAAGTCAATATTATTTACAACATTATTTAAAGTCAATATTATAAATTAGCATGAGCTTAGAAATTCATGAAGATTAAAAAACTAGAAGATCTTCAGCCTTTACTTACATGACATTGTACATCCAACAGGCACACTTTATTCTTAGCCAATACATGTCGAATAGAATCTATACTTGTTCCATACAAATTCCCTTTGTATTCTCCATGTTCAATGAATCTGGAGAAAATAACAAGCAGAAGAAAATATGTCAACTGTTGAACTATACACAAAAAACTATTCTTATTAAAATGTTGAAACTATACATAATGCATGCAGACAGACCATTTAGAGCAACAAAATGCCTTTAGTTATTTGATGTCAATGGAATAAATTCAAATGAAATCTGCAGCATAAACAGAAAATACACTGTACAACTAAGCAATACAATGCTTCTTCAAATATTCATCAAAACTTCATAGAACAGATTAAATTATTTCTAATATTCACTTAATAGGTTTTGAATGCATTGCACCAGTTTATGACATGAAGAACACGGTTATGCCAAGTTTAAGAGTCTGATAACAGAATAAAACAGTAACATTTCGCTCCCTGAGCAACTTGCCGATCTGATTTCCCAAGTAACCTATTGTTCATATATTCCGATACTTTTCATCACTGCATCTGAAACTTTCCAGATGTGTTGGCATGAAACAGAGTGTGCCATTTTTCAACTTACTTGTTATTTTGTACATCTGTCTCAAACAAGTGCTTGGAAATAAAATGATATTCCACTCCGTCAGTTTCCTGGCTTCTTTTTGGCCTTGTTGTATCTGTGGATGGCAAAACATAAAAAATAAACATTTTTAGCACTGCCAATATTCAGCTGGCTGTTTAAAATTAGTTTAAAGTATCAGAATAGATATTATTTGCTTTTAAAGAAGCTAAAAGTGTAACCTAAGCAACAAGTTTCTAACTTTTTTCTGTTTTATTGAACATTTGGCAATCAGGTCTGTCTGCAGAAACATAATTTAAGCACTTGAAAATTTCTGAATGTTGTATCCAGAGAGTTTCTAAATTAAAATAAATTACAATTGACATATTGCCTTATAAAATCCAGCATTATTCCTATTGCTAATAGAAAACCTAGCTATGTTAAGTTGTTTAATTTTAATGTTACCACCAATGTTACTTTTAAGAAATATGGCAAACTATCATTTTATTTGTCAGCAGCATTCAATTTAAAGCCAAGCTGTGAGGCATTGGAATGGCATTTTATACAGTTGATTGAAAAGTTTTTTCCTGTAAAACTTATAAATGTCAAGATGGCTATGAAAATCTGACAATTACATGGAAAAAAATGTATAATATCATACTTAGAAAGAAACCTCTTCCTGATTTAAGAAAAATAATTCACTGTGTAATTATTCCTCCACCTGAAGCCTATCCTTTGCTCAAAAAATAAGAAGCTCTTCTTTTAAACATAGCAAGTGACACACAATTCATTAAAAAAAATTATTGCTGCTCCCACTGAACATCCCAAGTCTTCTGGTTACATTCTTTGAAGTCACTGAGACAGGATTGCATTTCATTAAATATTTTATAAATTTTCCTGGCAAGTGTAGCATGTTTTGATTAGAACTGGCTCCTGTATAAAATTATACAGACTAACCCATTCTCCTGTGATTAACAGTACAACTAGATAGTAACAAGAGGTGCAATGATAATGGAAAAAAAATGTCAGACTTGCACACGACATAGGGATTGTAAAATTTATGTCATAAAGCTCAAGAAAATCAAAATGATTTTTGGAATGGATCCTCATCTAAAGGTTGGCTTGAAGCTTTTAGGTTTTGATGAATTATTGTGGACAACAAATTTTCATTACAGCATGGAAAAGTTGCAATTTTGCTCATCTCTGACTGGTTTCTTTTTACTGTTTTATCAATTATATCAGAAGTCTACCAGAAAAATAAATATCACTCCATCTAGCTTTTGCTCTGGAACTAAAATGTGACTTTACAAATTCACTCTTGGAATGGATCATTGCCTACAATTCTAAGTGGGAAATTTCACGATGGGATGACTGAGTTTCTTATCTTTCAGCAAATTCCTAAATGCTGTTAATCTCCTGCAATCAGAATAAAATTAATTAGGATCTTCTTGATTTTACCTGACGTTAAAAAATCTACATTCTTGTTAGCTTAATATTTATGAGCTATTAAACATGGATACATAACTACCGTCAATTAAGTAGCTCTGTTTTAATTTGTACAGCAACAGATACATAAAGGTTGGTATGTTGATATGTAAAAAGTGCATAAACTGTTTCTTTTAATGCATGCATGGTGAGTGAGTGCTGACTGGGCCAGCATCTAATGTCCTGGAACAGGTGATGGTGTTCTGCCTTCTTGAACCAATGCAGTCTTTGTGCATAGTGACACCTGCAGTACTGCAAGGCAGGTGGTGCCAGGACTTTGACTCAGTTAGAGCAATATAGTTCCAAGTGAGGATAGTGAATGCTTGCTGGGGGTGGTGTTCCCATGCATCTTCAGTCCTTGTCCTTCAAGGTGGCAGAGACCCTGGATATGGATCATGTTGTAGTAGCCTTAGTGAGTGACTGAGCACATCTTCTAGATGGTACATATGTTGCCACTGTGTGTCAGTGGTGAAGGGAGTGAAAGCGGTCAATGGGTGGTAAATAAAATGATCTTTTTTGTACAGGGTAATACCAAGCTTCTTGAATTTTGTTGCAGCTGCACCCACTCAGGCAAGTAGAGAATATTCTATCAATTTCCCAACTGGTGCTTTGTCAATCATGGACAATGATGGAACAGGCAGGTTAATCCTTGTCCTTTTGACTACAGTAGTTATGTGTATGGCCCTCTTCGATTTCTGGTTAACGTTAACATCCAGGATGGTGAAAGAGAGGTACTCAGTGATGCTAATGTCATTGAACATCATGGGAGACAATTAGATTCCCTCTTTTTCAAAATGGTCATTTTTTGGCATTGGTGTGGCATAACATTAGTTGCAAAATGTTAGCCCGTGTCTGGATATTGTCCAGGATTTTCTGCATACAAACATAGGCTTCTTTGAAGTCTGAGAATTCATGGATTGTGCAGTAGTGCATATCGTGTAATAATCAGCAAAGACCCTCTCTCTGATCTTATGATGTAGGCAAGGTCATTCAGCAAGTAGCCGAAGATAGTTCAGCCTAGGACATTACCCTGTGGAACTCCTGAGATTGGGATGACTGACCTCAAATAAATAATAATCCTGTTCTATTGCTAGGACTTCAACCAGCAATTGCTAGGACTTCAACAAGCTTTCTTCCACACCCCTTGCACCCCTTCTCCCACCAACCTCCCTATCTTTGAGCTGACTCCATGGGTTCAGGTTGTCACATGTGTTATGAGGGACCAAGAGGTTTGATAAGTGGGCATGTAGTGATATGGAGCATGAGGGGCCAAGGGGGGATGGATAGAGGGGTGTAGGTGGCAAAGTGGTATGAGGTAAAGGGGTGTGGTTACACGGCATCAGGCAGTATGTGTTGGTATGGAAAGTAAAAGGGTGAGAGCCAGAGGGATAAGAGATATAACATTGGGAAATGCAGCAGAGTTTCCAACAACCAAGCTATGAAAAAAAAAATGGCCAAAAATCTGCTTTTCATGATGTCAGTTGAGAGATACATATTATACAGGGCAATCTGAGAACTTCTCTGCGCGTCTTTGAATAGTGCCACAGAACAGGATTAGCACATGACCTAATGCCAGTAAACATCCCACTGTCATAGAACTATGCTATGTAAGTGTCATATGGTTGATAGGATGAGATTAAGGTGGTGACAAGTGAGAGCAAACTAAAGCTCAGGTCAAAACTCATTAAAAGCAGGAGATAAGCCTCTTGCCAGGGAACCACAAGCACATCTTAATGAGTTAATTCATGAAATTGGCAGTGGTAGCTCAGCAGCAGCAAAACAGGATTCCACGACAATCTGAAACTTCATGGCCCACCACATCTCACACTTTTTTTTAAAACATTCACTTGTGGGATGTGGTTGTTTCTGGCTGGCCAGTATTTATTGCTGGTCCCTAATTGCCCTTGGGAAGGTGGTGGTGAGCTGCCTTCTTGAACTCCTGCCGTCTACGTACTTCATCATTAGTATCAAGCCAGTGAGCTAATCCTAGTTCAAGATAGTAAATCATTCATTCATTCATTCATTCACACACTGTCATATATATTTTATATTGAAATACAATAACATCCAGTGAAAATCTTTCATTAGTTGCCATAATCTGGCATTATTTTGATAGTTTAAGAAATAGAGAAAATGAAAAGATATAGCTTAAATGAAAGTTTATCGAATGTTGAGCCAGCTCAGAAGAACCACCGCTTTACCAGACCCAATTAACATTGAAGCTGTTAATCCTCAGTCACTGGGCCAATTCACCTTCGCTATTGCCGGCACCCAGCAAACCAATGTCAGAGACTATCGCCATGGTTGATGTTGCCTTGGTGTCTTTTCACAGCTGCCGGCACTGGACCCAGCCAATGATGAAGTTGATGATCCTCCGGCACCAAGTTTCGCCATTGGGCTGACCTCGTTGATATCGTCTCGGCTTGCTCTTTTCTGCACTGGACCCACTCGCAGGAGGGCATGACAAAATTTGTACCAGGCACATCAAAAATGAGGTGCCCAACTTAGTGAAGTTATTAGATTCCACACCTACAGTGTGGAAACAGGCCCTTCGGCCCAACCAGACCACACCGACCCTCCGAAGAGTAACCCACCCACACACATTTCCCTCTGACTAATGCACCTAACACTATGGGCAATTTAGCATGGCCAATTCACCTGATCTGCACAACTTTGGACTGTGGGAGAAAACCGGAGCACCTGGAGGAAACCCACACAGACATGAGGAGAATGTGCACACTCCACACAGACAGTTGCCAGAGGCTGGAATCGAACCTGGGACTCTGGTGCTGAGAAGCAGCAGTGCTAACCACTGAGCCACCGTGCCACCGTTATGTTCCAGCATGACATGGGTCACTGGCAAACACAGTATGCTGTTGACAGAAGTAAGCAATTCCACAACCAATGGATCAATTTAATAATCAACAGTCATTATACATTACAGTCCTGACTGGTGGTGGACTATCGAGCACCTAACTGAAAATGAAAGCTCAGTGAACTTCCCATCCTCAATAATGGAGGGAGCCCGTCACCTGGGTGCGGTAAAATAAGGCTGAGGTATTTACTATCACTTTCAGCAGTAAGTGTTGAGAGATTGATCTGGCATCTCATATGCTGGTATTCAGTCAATTCAATTCACTCCAGGTAATATCAAGATCTGGCTGAGCACACTGCATACTGCTTAGCAAGGAAGATACATCCTGATAACATATCAGCTATAAATCTGAAGACTTATTCTCCAGAACTGGATTGATCATGAGACAAGCTGTTCGAATACAACCCTAGCACACTTAAAAAAAGGAAAAATCCAATCCCGCTAATTACTGTCCCATCATTTACTCTCAGAAATAGAACTGATGGATAATGTTATCCAGTTTACCAATAATCTACTCAATGACACTGTTTTAGTTCTGCCAGAGCACTCAGCTTCTACATTGTAATGACTCTGACCAGACATGAACAAAGAGCTTCATTCCAGAGGTGATAGGATTGTTATTGCCGTTGACATCAAAGCAGAATTTACCACGTGTTGCAAGGAGACCTAACAAATTGAAGTTTATGGGCATGAGGAAATGCTTCCACTGGCTGAGTAATTCCTGGGATGAAGGAAAATGATAAAGGTTATTGGAGGAAAATCATTCCAGCCCCAGGAATTTCTGAAAGAGTTCCTCAGTAGTATCTGAGGCAAAATAACCTCCTGTTGCTTCATCAATGAGTTTCCATTATCCTAATGCCAGAAGTGCAAATTCTTGCTGATGAATAATGCTGAGTTCTTTTTGCAACTTCCCAAATAATACCTGTGCTATACAAGTATCAGCCAATGACCAGCTAAACATGAATTAATATCATGTGGAAGTGATGATATTCTGTGGCAATGAATACCAACCATCAACATCAACACTGTTCAACCACACAAATACTACAGCAGGTCAGAGGCTGCATATGCTGCAGACTCACTCCCTAATTCCCCAATTGCTTTATGTGAACTTCAGTTCACAAGTCACTCAGTGCGGCAGATTATTCTGTATTTGTCTGAAAGAGTGCTCGTCCAAAATTACTCAAGAAACTCAATATCATCCAATAGAAAGCAGACCACTTAATTAACATTCCATTCACCAAATAAATCACTCTCTTCACCAATACAATGAAACAGCAATGTACACCATCCACAAAGCACTGCAGAGATAAGGCCCTTTTGATGGCACTTTCCAAACAATTGACCTCAGTAGCTTTGAAGAACAAAGGCAGGAAATGTGTGCAAATACTACTACATGTAAGTCTTCTTCCAAGTCACTCATCATCCTGACTTGGAACTGTCATGGATCAAAACACAAACTCCCACCCCAAAAGTACTGTGTATATATCTATACCACAAGGACTGTTTGAAAAAGTTTGAAAAGTTGCCGTTTGTTGTAGACTGGTCCAGAGCAGAGCAGCCTGCCTCCTGCGCCCCTACCCCCATCACCTCCCAAAAATGGTAAGGAGATAGCCTAGACCCTAACCAAGTTTTATATTTCTTTAAAGGCAAGTGTAAGGTGCTGTGCTCCAGATGTGATTTGATTGGTCCACCACCAGACATTAATCTAAAAATCACAATTGAAATACAAAAAAAAGTAACCGTAACTTTATTGAAATAATTAACATGATAATGTAATTGTCAATTTTTGCAAAAAAAAAAGCAGCATCCCATTAACACACGCTTTGGCAAAAATACAATTCAGCAAACTGCTATGATTCTCACAAACTGCCCTTTTGATTTTTAAAATGTCTAAGACTTCACTCTAGTAAGTGGCAACTCAAAAGTTTAGTTCAGCAGCAGCAGAAACCTTCTCACTAGCGGAAAGCAAAAGGAAAAGACTTCCTGGGGCTTTGTGAGCCCTGATCCTGCCCAATCATGATTCTTTTGTCTTTAAAAAGACGACTCCAGGAGAACTCAAAGCTGTTTACCAACTGCCTGTCTGGAGGAGACATTCTGACACTACTTTGGCAACACCTCTCGGCAAGAGAAACAGCACAGAACATCTCTCTTACTGGGCACAATCTTGCCACATTTATCACCACCTTCTCAAAAGTAATGAGAAATTAGCAATGGGGTAATAAATGTTGGCCTTTCCAGTTATGCACACAGCCTGTGAATGAAGGAAAATGCATATAATATTGAGAATGGATAACAACACTGAGCGCCCAAACCAAGAATAAATAAATGTTGTTGACAAGACATTAACAGACTTTTCAGATCATAAAAGAAATTGAGTAAATGAAACTTTTTCAATCATTTTGACAATACTGTAATTGCTTGTTTTATATAAATAATACTAAACTTTTGTTTAAAATAGCAAGTGACTCTTACTCACATGGAACTGTTACACCATAGTGCTGTGAATCACTGATCAGCAATTTCCTTTTCAGCTCGTTCAGCCCAACTCCTGGAGGGCCTACAAAAGCAACCAGTGATATAAAATAAAACTCAAACAACACTACTCAAGAAATATGAACTACCAATATTTCTTTGCTTAGGGTTCAATAGTAAGAAACTATAAAAGTCTTGATTAACGCTTCTGTTTCATTCAAGTTCATACTAAAACAGTTATAAATAGCTCAGCAGTACTAGTATCTGATTTACAATGAAGGTAAAAAGGTAAAGTCACCATAGTCTTATTAGAGAGAGACGATTGGTGGTGATTTAACCCAAGGATCATGATACCTTAGGTGAGGGAAGAACTGAGAAGAAAATTACTTCATGGTAACTTCAACCCATATGAGAATCACTCTGCACTGCAAACAGCATCCAACCAACTGAGCCAGTAGTATCTTAATCAAGCAGCCATTGAGTGCAAAAATACTCCTACATATACATATGTTTTAATTCTGATGTACTATGAGAAGTAAGTGAACAATTTTCTGAATTTAGAAATCTGTTCTTTGAACCAAGATCTGTGATGTGCAGGATTTCCCTTTTGGCATAACGAATATTTTCAATGATTACTTTTCCACACCATGACCCACAACAAGCTCCAGGTAGCTGCTTTATCGAAGCAGCTTAAGTAATACCAAAGTGGATCAAACAACGCAGCTCATAAACGTAACTAACACATTTTCATTCATATATAACAAGTCTAACATCTTACTGAAAGCTTACAAACTTTTGCAAGATGTAAGCTCTTAATGGCTCCTGGGCTGTGTGCAGAATAGTTCAATAATGTTCAGAAAAAGCTTGCCAGACAGCTTTACCGTTCCTTCCTTCATTCTTACAATATTCATCTCGCCCTTAAAAGTGCAGATTCAATCCCAAAGGACCACCAAAACAATGCAAAGTTTAGCTGGTTCCTGATAGTCTTACATTCTGGGTAAAATGTAATGTAAAATTCTGAAACAGACAGACAGCAATGTAAACATTTTGAAACTCAGAGTACAAAGGAAGAATGACAATGTGCCCAGATGATGAGCCTCAGTGAGAATGCTGACATGTTTTCAGATAATGACTAATCTCTGCATTTACAACATCATCTGTTTTTATTTCAGATTCCAGTGCTCAGGAACATAAGAAAGCACAGAATTGGAAAAGATTCTGCAATACATCTGGCTGGTCCCAAAACTAGTACCTTTCAAATCCCTAAATCCCTCAAATATCTCTCTCTCTAATCCTTAATTATTTCCATAGGATCTAGTTCGACGGCCTCCCTGCGTAGTCCATTCCACATTCACTACCCTCTGGGTAAAGTAGTTAAATCTAAATTGACTTCTAAACTTGCGCTTCAGGAATCTTGTTCCTTTCCCTGCTGTTACCATCAAGATGCTGCTTCTCCTTCAAATGAACTGTCATGATGTGCGCACTTTAAAAATCTAATCTGAAAAAGAGAGTGGCTTTCCCAGACTACACCATGCTGTGGAAGATAATTTAATTACAGGATGTTCAAGCTATTATCTTGATGCTGACAACTACTTTTGACTCCGTTAGTTTTAGAAGAGAAACTTTTTAACGAACTGATGCCAATGTCTAAATTCAGTCAAAGCATAAGATGATTGTAGAATTGCCTAAAACAGCAGAAAGGGTGCAACGAAGAAGTAATCTCATCATGAGTAGTTGGGCAGACTGTATAGCAAATCAATCCTCCCACTTTAAGAATCCCAAATGGGTTAGACTACACATGTTTTTTATTTTTGCAATGGTTTGCAAACATAAGAAAACTGATTGCATTATGCAATGTTCATTATATTTTATAGTCTACATGTTGTCCACCAAATATTAAGACTGCATTGAACAAAATGTCACTTCTTCTAAACTGTTGTGTCTGTAGAAAATAAAGGAGTACATATGATTAAGACAACAAGTGTTGGTCTGAATCTCAAGGGAATTTTGTGTTTCTACTTCACTAATCCCACTATGGCATTGGCACATATACAGCAGACTGAAGCAGCTACTATTCATAAAGCAAGCAAAGAGATTGCTTAAGAGAGCAACCTACATCACTGAACACAAATTTATACTTTGTGATAGACTTTTCCTACCTGGTGTAAGACAGGCTTTCCTACCTAGTGAACTATTTAACAGTGTATCATCAAAGACCAGTGATAGTATTTCCATTGTCCAAATGTGTAAGCTTTAGATATTCATGCTTTAAATCTGAGATGATTCGACTTATCCATACTTAACTATACATTTATCCCTCTGAGTAACTACAGATGAGACCAATAGCAAATGTTTAGTAGAGTCTTAGAGTTCAACAGCACGGAGACAGGGCCTTTGGCCCAAACCAATCCATGCCAACCAAAATGCCATCCACGCTAACCCCATTTCCCTGCACATTTTTCTTTCCTATCCATATATTTGTCCAAATGTCTTTCAAATATTGTTAGTGTACCCACCTCAACCACTTCTGCTAGCAGCTCATTCCATATGCATACCACCCTCTATGTAAACGTTGCCCTTCAGGTTCCCTTTTACTCTTTCCCTTCTAACCTTAAACTAATACCTTCTAGTCCTCAATTCCCCAACCTTTGGAAAAAAAGACTGAGTGCATTCACCCTACCCATGCCTCTCATGATCTGAAACACATCTGTAAAGATCCCCCCACCTCGTCGTTCAGTCTCCTAGGCTCAAAAGAAAAATGCCCTCACTTGTCCAACCTCTCCCTGTAACTCAGACCATTGAGTCCACTCAACATCCTTGTAAATTTCTTCTGCACTCTTTGCAGTTTCATAACATCCTTCCTGTAACAAGGTAACCAAACCTGAACACAATACTCCAAGTGCGGTCTCACCAATATCCTGTACAACTGCAACATAACTTCCTAACTTCTATACGCCACCCTAAATGATGATGGCCAGTATGCCAAAAGCCTTCTTCATTGCCCTGTCTACCTGTGACTCCACTTTCAGAGAACGGTAAACCTGAACTTCAAAATCCCTTTGTTCCACTACTCTCCTTCAGGCCCTACCATTCACCATAAAATCCTCCTTTGATTTGACTTTCCAAATGCAAGTCCTCACACTTATCTATACTAAACTCCATTTGCCATTTATTGGCCCTTTTCCCCAGCTGATCTACCTCCTGCTCCAATTTCTGTTAACCTTCCTCACTGTCCACAATAACATCTGTTTTAGTGTCATCAGCAAACTGACTAATCATGGCTTCTACATTCTCAGTAGTTGAATTCTTTTGCCATAACCGTCTCTTTCAAAACACAAATGTTATGTAAGGTAACTTGCTAGTCAAGGTCACTATTTCTATAGACTTCTTGAAGACAGTGTCAAGGACATCATTAGTTTTATTAGCAGTCTATACTATATTGGTTGAAGTAAGACCCAAACACTGTGAATCAAAAATGAAATACAAGACCCGACATATGCTCAGAAAGGGTCTGGGAGCATCTGCAGATGCAGAAAAGATGATTATGCTTCAGATCAATGACCTTTCATTAGGACAGGAAGAAGTTAGAAAACTGGTTTTAAATAGCAAAGAGGCAGGGCATTTGAGATATTGTACATAAGGCTATTTAATAAGAGCCCCTGGCGTGCAGCCCCTGGTATTAAGATAGTTATTATTAAGATTTGGGATTTGCTAACTGCAAGAAGACAGAGTTGTGATAAAAGGGAAACTTTCAGGATGGAAATCCATAACTAATGGAAGGCCTCAGGAATCACTGCTGGGGCCAAAATTATTTACAATATATATGAATGAGATGGATGGTGGAACTGAATGTACCATCGCCAAGTTTGTGGATGTTACAAAGTCTACAGAGAGATATTGACAGGTTGAGTGAGTGGGTGAAAACATAACAGATGGAAAAAAAAGTGGGAAAATGTGCGGCTATGCACTTTGGCAGGAAGAATAGAAGAACCGAATATTATTAAAATACTGCAGAAAACTGCAGTGCTGAGGGACTTGGGGGTCCTCACACAATAACCACAAAAAGCAAGCATGCAAGTTCAGCAGGTTATAGGGAAAGCAAGTGGAATGTTCACCTTTATTTCAAAGGAAATGGAGAATAAAAATAGGGAAATGTTCTAAAACTACACAAGGTGCAAGTCAGACCATGGCTTGCATATTGTGCACAGTTTTAGGCCTCTCATCTAAGAAAAAACATACTGGAATTGGAGACAGTCCAGAGAAGGTTCACTAGGTTTATTATGGTTGTAGAAGGATTTTCTTCTGAGAAGAAGTTGAGTAATTTAGGCTTGCACTGACTGGAGTTTAAAAGAATGAGACGAGACCTGAATGAGGTCAGAGTTTCCCAATATAGAAAAAGGCCTTTCGGCCTATCATGTGCACACACCAAGCACTTATCCATTCTCGTCCCTGGAGTGATCGTATCAAGGTCGACCAGGTGGACCTCATAGAATAGGAGTTCCCTGATTGGACCAGATTAACAGCCCTAATCAGGAAGCCCTGGCTGACAGATATAAACAGGAGTGCCAGACATCCTGTTCACTCTGAGAACTGGCTCTGAAGGACCTGGATCAGGGTCAAGGACTTTCCACATATTAATAAAAGATGACTTGGTGATAGGATACCAGTTTCTGTGGAGTTATTTCAATGGTAATGAGGGAAAGGCATAATCCTGAAAACGTTCACTCACAACAGTCGTCTTTGAGTTGGGATAAGCATTTCTGCCATCATGCCATTATTTAGAAAGTTTGATTTGTTCAATCCTGCCATCAATAACTGGGTCCAGTATCTGGAAAGAAAGATTTCTTTTTCCCAAGCAAATGACATTGGGGCAGATGAAAAGCAAGTAGTAATTCTTCTGTCAGCTTATGGACCCAAAGCTTTTTCAGTTTTTAGGAGCCTCACTTTCCCTGAGGCACCAGATACTTAAGAGTTGATGGATTTACTTAAGGAATATCACAACCCCAAGCCTCCTCCAATTCTAAGATGCTTTCAGTTTTACTCGGCAACTGGAAAATGAGGAGAATCCATACTGGAATTTTTGACTCGGTTACGATGAATGGCAGAGGCATGTGCTTTTTGTTTAATCGTTAATGAGATGCTGAGGGACCATTTGGTATGTGGGATTGATGATGTAACCATGCAAAAGTGCCAACTGACTGAAGTCCAACTGGACTTCAAACAGGCACAACATCTGGCTTTATCATTGGAAAGTGTGGCAAGTGGAGCATGGGTTGCAGGGTATTCTGATGAATACCCTCACCAGTCCGATTGAGCTTGGGGAATACCACGTCAGTCAAGGCAATTGCATTGTCTCACTCAGAATATGTTCTGAACAGGGGGAGGTCTCTGGGTCAGCTAACAACAAAAGCCCAAAACAAAGCCAAGCCTTGGCTAAACAGTTAAAATTTCCTTCAGGATCTGGACTGTCAAGCCATTGTAGTTGCTGCCAGTATGCAGACTTGAGACAGCAAAAGAGTCCTACGAGGCATGAATTGAGTTAAGAGAACTCATAGGCCAGTATTCAGGAGAGTGCATATTCTGGGAAGTCCACCTACATCTGGTTTGGAACAGCTAAATTGCTTAGCAACATCCAAATCAGAATCAAAATAAACGTTTGATTAAATGGTCACCCATTTATAATGGAGGTCAATATCTGTATGGCCATTTCAGTGATCGCACAACCAGTCTTGAACAAGCTTTACTCTGGATTCCACCCTTCAGTTTCTGCAAGGCCTTGGCTAGACTGTGAACCTATAGCAGGGAACCTTTACAGATCAAGGTACAACTTCAGTTCCGGTTTATTATGAGAAGCAGCTAGTTCAGTTACCACTGATTGCAGTAAATGGCTCAGACTTGAGCTTGATGGGGCAAAATTGGTTGAGAAAGTTTCACCTGGATTGGCTCCACAGTTTTTGATGAAAAAATAACTGCTTGAGTTAAGTCCTATTTAAATACCAAGAAATTTTTCATGAAGGTCTAGAGACGATCAAAGAAGTCAAGGCCACCTTACACGTTGACCAGGAAGCAATTCCACAATTCTGCAAGGCACGCCCAGTGCCATTTGCCTTATGGGCAGAAGTAGAGGCTGAAATCAGAAGGCTGGAAAATGAAGAAATCATCAAACCAGTCCAGTCTGCAGAATGGGCAGCACTGGTCCCCCCGATTTTGAAGCCCGACAGGTTGGTTCACCTTTGTGGGGATTTTAAACAAAAGGTGAACCGTTTTTCGCAGCTGTATAAATACCCAATCCCTCGCACAGAGGATTTATACACAAAGCTGGCAGTGGGGCTGTCCTTCATGAAACTGGACATGAACATGTACTTGCAGTTGCAGTTAAATTAGGATTCCCAGAAGTATGCTCCAATTAATATCCACAAGGGATTGTACCAATATATGAGACTGCCACTGGGGTATCGTCAGCCTGTGTAATTTTTCAGTGAATGATGGAGAACATATTACAAGGTCTACCACAGGTTGTCAGTTATTGAGATGATGTGCTAATGACAGAGAAACCAATATAAGAAGCACTTCGAAAACTTGGACATAGTCCTTAGATGTTTTCTCAGGCAGGCATATGCCTTAGAAAGGAAAACAAATGTGTGTCCAGGCACCCCAAGTGACCGACTTCAGCTACACAGGTGAAAAGACTGGGTTACACCCATTGGAAGATAAAGTGAAGGTGCCCCAGCTGCCACATTAACACAGGAGCTTAGGCCTTTCCTTGAGTTGGTGAACTATTTTGGAAAGTTCATACATAACCTGGCGTTCATCCTGGGACCTTTGCATCAACTCTTTTAAAGAAAGGGTTAACCTTGGAAATAGTCATGAAGCCAAGCCACAGCCTTCAGTCAAGTGAAGAAACAGCTGTCATCCTCTGAGGTATTGGTACACTATAACTCCAAGCAACATCTGGTATTGTTACATGTATGCCATCAGCGTAGTATTAGGTTATAGATGGCCCAATGGCAAGGAATGCCCACTAGCAAAAGCATTGAGGACTTTGACGAATGCAGAGCATAAATACACCCAGATGGGAGAAGGAAGATTTGACAGTTATATTTGGAGTCATGAAGTTCCACTAATACCTTTATGGACATAAGTTTGTCAACAATAATGGACCACAAACTCTTGCTAGGTCTACCTGAAGAGGACAAGGCAGTGCCACCACAGCTTTAGAGCTAAAAATGTGTTGCTGGAAAAGCGCAGGTCAGGCAGCATCCAAGGAGCAGGAGAATCGACGTTTCGGGCATGAGCTCTTCCTCAGGAATGAGGAGAGTGTGCCAAGCAGACCAAGATAAAAGGTAGGGAGGAGGGACTTGGGGGAGGGGCGTTGGAAATGCGATAGGTGGAAGGAGGTTAAGGTGAGGGTGATAGGCTGGAGTGGGGGTGGGGGCGGAGAGGTCAAGAAGAAGATTGCAGGTTAGGAAGGGGGTGCTGAGTTCGAGGGTTGGGACTGAGACAAGGTGGGGGGAGGGGAAATGAGGAAACTGGAGAAATCTGAGTTTATCCCTTGTCGTTGGAAGGTTCC
Organism: Hemiscyllium ocellatum; assembly: GCF_020745735.1. Taxonomy (NCBI): domain Eukaryota; kingdom Metazoa; phylum Chordata; class Chondrichthyes; order Orectolobiformes; family Hemiscylliidae; genus Hemiscyllium; species Hemiscyllium ocellatum. The sequence continues at coordinate 100,161,388 of NC_083405.1, forward strand.
TAGGCGGAAGATGAGGCGCTCTTCCTCCAACCGCCACAGGTGAATTTGTGGCGGATATGGAAGGATCCCTTGGGGCCTTGGAGGGAACTGAGGGGGGGCAGGAACAGGCTGAGACAATGGGTCGGCCAGGGCAGTCAGGTTTGTGGATTTTGGGCAAGAGGTAGAAACAGGCAGTGCGGGGTTGTGGGACTATGAGGTTGGAGGCGGTGGATGGGAGATCCCCTGAGGTGATGAGGTTATGGATGGTCTGGGAGATGATGGTTTGGTGATGGGAGGCGGGGTCATGATCAAGGGGGCAGTAGGAGGAGGTGTCTGCGAGCTGGCGTTTAGCCTCAGTGGTGTAAAGGTCGGTGCGCCAAACTACTAGTGCGCCTCCCTTGTCTGCTGGTTTGATAGTGAGGTTGGGGTTGGAATGGAGGGAGTGGAGGGCTGCACGTTCAGAGGGTGAGAGGTTGGAGTGGGTGAGAGGGTTGGAGAAGTTGAGGCAGTTAATGTCGTGGTGGCAGTTGGCTATGAAGAGATCGAGGGCAGGTAAGAGGCCAGCATGGGGTGTCCAGGTGGATGGGGTGTGTTGGAGGCAGGAGAAGGGGTCGTCAGAGGGTGGGCGAGAATCCTGGTTGAAGTAGTAGGTGCGGAGGCGAAGGCGGCAGAAGAATCATTCAATGTCTCACCACGTGTTGAATTCGTTAATCCAAGAGCGTAGGAGAATGAAGGCGAGGCCTCTGCCGAGGACTAATCTTTCATCCTCAGAGAGGCATAGTTCTGGAGGGATGGTGAAAACACGGCAGGGAGTCCTCACTTCCACGCACAGCTTCAGACCAAGTTCAGCAGTGAGCTCGAATACTAAAGTGTACATAAATACAAGTTGAAATATGGTCCAGGAGGCCTTGTAGCAAATGTGGATGCATTGAGCTGCGTCTCGCTGGCAGATACACCACTAGTGGTGCTTCAACTGGAAGAGTCCATACATAATAGTTTTACATTTTTTGGATACATTTGCAGTCACAGCTGACAATATCAGACTTCGGACGCAAAAAGATCCGGTCCTGGCAAACCTGAAACAGCAAGTGATGATGGGGAGAACAAAAGGGGCCATTACAACCAAAACTCAAACCTTTTTGGACCTTGAGAGACCAGATCATGGTAATGATTGGCATATTACTATTGGCAGCAAGTGTGATTGTCCCAAACAAAATCGCTGCTAGATACTGGCTAAACTCCACCAGGGTCATCCAGGGTTTCCAAAATGAAGATGTTGGCGAGTGGTTAGGTCTGATGGCTAGGATTGGGTGAAGACATTGGCACTGCCTCACCAATGCAGGTGAGTGCTAACAAGGACAGAAATTTCCACTAAGCTCCCCCACATTTGTGGGAATGGTTGGGTAAACCTGGATTCAGTTACATGTCTTTTCATGGGGTCAATGTACATAGCCAAAATGGCTGGATGTGCATAGAGATAATTATAGAAAAACTGCACAACTTCTGCAATACATGGATTCCCAGAAATGTTGTTCACAGGTAAGAGGCCATTGTTTACCAGCAGAGAATTTGAATATTTCTAAAGTTGAATGTCTTAAGGCCAGCTCCATTCCATCCATTATCCAATGGTCTGGCAGAAATATCAGTCTAAACTTTGAACACAGGCTTAAAGGAACAGCCTACAGCTTCACTAGATACCAGACTGTCCTGGTTCCTGTTTGATTAGAAGACAACCCCCCCCTGCAACTACAGGGAAAGTTCCAGCAGAGTTGCTAATGGGGAGAAAACACCACACAAGGTGGTTTCTTCCCAGACCTGGGGGAAGGGTGAAACGGCATCTGCAACATCAAAGCCGGGCATAAGACTCTGCTAAGTAAGAGAGACATTTACCTTCAGGAGAGGAAATTTGGTGTAGGAACCACAGGAATGGCTCTGCATGGGTAACAGGCATGGTTGACATGAGGTCAGGTCCATTAAAGTTTAGGTTGGTGTAACACCCTGAACAAGCACATAGACCATATGAAACTACAAACCCGCAAATGTGTGGGAGCCTGTATTCTCAGACTCAGAGGGGAGGGATGTAGTGATTTTTAACGAAGTCAGCCAGGTGTACCTCATAGAATATAAGTTCCCAGAAGGCTGTTAATTTGGCATGTTAGACATGCTGTTCATTCTGAGAGCTGGCTCTGAGGGAGCTGGATCAGTGTCAAGGACTGTCTGCATGTCAATAAAGGATGACTTGGTGACTGGATATCACGCTCTGAGGAGTTAATTCAGACCCATTTTACAGCAATTGGCCCTTAACCTTGTATGTTATGGTGCTTCAAGTGATCATCTAAATATGTTATGAATATTGCGAGGATCCTGCGTCTAGCACTGTTTCAGGCAGACTGTTCCAGAGACCCTACATTCTTTGGAAGAATAAACTCTTCTTTAGCTCCATTTTAAACCTCCTGCCCTTTGTCTTAAATCTGTCCCCTGGTTATTAATTCTTCAACTAAAGAAGAAAGGTTTCTTTCCATCCACTTATCTATGTCCCTTGCAATTTTATACAGTTCAGTCAGGTCCCTCCTCAATCTTATCCACTCTAAGGAAAACAACTTCAATCTCTCTCGGCCTCTCTTCATAGCTTTAATGCTTTAGACAGGCAACATCTTGGTGCACCTCTTTTACACCCTCTCCAATGCAATCACACCCCTTGCACGGTAAACAGCTGTGGCCCAACTAACATCTTCTACAGCTGTAGCTCTTGTGTTCAATGCTTTGGCTGATAAGAAGACACTGGGATATTTGCCTTAACGACCTGTTCTGTTTTCTTAAGGATCTGTAGATATGCAAACCAAGGTCCTCCTGTGCATCCTAGGCTCCTATTATCCATTGTGTAGATCCTTACTTGTATATCCTCCCAAAATACATTACCTCACACTTTTCAATTTTAAAAGCCAATTGCCATTTGACCAGCTGTCTATATCATGCTGTAGTCAAAGGCTTTCCTCCTCACTATTTACCACACCACCAATTTTATTTCAATGAAATCATGATTGATCTAATAATCCTCAATTCCACTTTCCTGATTTATCATCCGCAAACTTGCTGATTAGATTGGTGTCTTGATCATTAATGTACACTACAAACAGCAGGGAGTTAGCACTTAACCTTACAGTACACCACTGGAATAGCTTCCAGTCACGAAAAAAAACCTTTCACCATCCCATTCTGCCACCTGCTACTAAACTAATTTTGAACCATTCTTGACTAATCTTATGCGTGAGATCTGTCAAAAACCTGTAGACTGCATCCACTGAATCAAATCTGTTATAGATCTCTCATTTACATCTACCACTCTTTGTGAGTAATGGTACCACATCAGCTGTCCGCCAATCCTTTGCGCCCAGTTCACTTTGCCCAGATTCTGTCTTACTATATTACAATTAGTCTTCCCCGAAATCAAAACCTTGATTTTTGGTCCATCTTTTCCTTTGCCATGGCTACCTTAAATCTTACTAAGTTATGGTCTCTACCACGAAATGCTCTTCCTACTGACACTACTACCAGCTTCCCACCTTCGCTGCCTACAATTAGGTCAAGCATTGCCCTCCTCTTGGCTTAAAAAGCTTTCCTAGATACTGATCATTGAAACATATAATACTCAGCGGGGTCTTGACAGGGTAGATGCAGAAAGTTGGTTCCCGTTAAGGGAACATCTAGGACCAGAGGGCATAATCTCCAAATAAGACAGATATGAGGAGGATCTTTTTTCCCTCTCTGAAATTAGTGAATTGTGGAAATGCTTTGATGTAGAAGGCTATTGAAGCTTCCTTGTTAAATACATTCAAGGCTAAGATTGACAGATATTTAATCAGTAAAGGGATCATGGGGTATAGGATAAAGCAGGGAAGTGGTGTTGAGGATTGTTGATCAGTCATGATTTCAATGAATGACAGCATATGGTATAATTCTATTCCTACATCTATGGCCTTATGGGTGCAGTGGAAAACGCTGGAGAACAAAAGTGAAGGTCTGTGATATGGTAGAAGACAGGAAAGTTTATGTGGCAGAAGAACATGATGGGCAAGTAATGTATATGCAGAGGAGTTGTAACTGGAAGTGACAGAATCATCACTAGCAGCTGCCATCAACCCTGAATGTGACTCTGTGCTCCCAGTTACTTCAGTCTCTGCTCCATTCCCACTCTGGCAGCAGCCTCACACAGTGCTCCTATGAATTAGGAGGTATTGCACTTGGCTTTTAACAAGTCACTTCATGGCTTTCCAGGCTCAACATTGTGTTCAACACTCATTGCCTCCATTCCATTTTATTAATTTTTTTTTGGACAGCAGCTGTTGGTCATGATCCTGCCTTTACCATTAATGGCTCTCTCGACACATCTTTTGTTTACTTACATACCTCTATAACATCTCCTTATAGCTTGCATCATTATCCCTGTAACGATTTCATCATCCATGCCTTTCAACTGAATTCACACCTTCCCTTTTGTTCTCTCCAGTCTTTCCTTCCTCCGTATTTGCTCAAATCAGTTACATCTGAGTTTTTCCAGTTCAGATGAAAGACCATTGACCCGAACATTAACTCTGTTCCCTTTCCAATGATGCTGCCAAAGTATTTCCAACATATTTTGTTTTTATTGTCTTCAGTACACCTGGGCTTGGTTTCTTGTTCTGTCTTCAATTTCCTTTGGCTGCCAGATACTGCCTTATCTGACATTTCTATTTCTTGTATTACTCTATTATTTAATTTCTGTGGTGCAGTGAATTTGATGCTCATTCCATGAAGACTCAAAAAGTTTTAATCCTTTGGCCACCTTTGGGATCTTTCGATAACCCACCTTCATTCCCACTCAGTTTCATAATAACCCTGCTGTTCAATTCATTTCTAATTTTATCTTTTCTGACAAAATTTTTCACCTACATTTTGGTTTCCATACCAATCATAACTTCATAATTTGGGATCCATCTTGTACTCATCTAACACATTTCATTACTGCTTGCTCAAAAGTATTTAAAAGGAACTAGATAAATGCCTATCAGGAAAGGATTGGAAAATATGCTGATGGGATACAAGAGATTGTTGGGAGAATGCTCACATTGAACATAAACTTCCAAATCCATCAGTTAGGCTGGATGATCTGTTTCTATGCGTTACATTCTATATAATTCTGTAACTCTGTTAAGCCTGCTTCCCAAGTGGTATGTAACTGTTATATACTCTAAGCTTAGTACTTCTAAACATGATCCACTTTGCTTCTATGTTTTTCCTCTCCAACAGCGCTGTCCAATCTAATTTCCTTAGTTCGCCCCTCAGAATGTGCCTTTCTAAAGTTGAATGCATCTATTGTACTCACACTCCATTCCATTGAGAACCTATTCTTAAATACTACCACATTGCAGTTACTGCTGCCAAGATGTTCTTTGTTCTACTGTCCCCTGTTACTTACTTAATATCATGTTCAATGTAGTATTACTCTGTGGGTTCCCTGACCATGTACCAACCAATATTGTACCACGCAGCACATTTTGACTCTTAGTTATGCACTTCATACATTTCCCAATCTTCTTTGGGAAACTACAGTCACTCTAACAACTGCATGCATTTCTGTACACATTACCTTTACTTAACTGCAAAGCTCTCTGTCAAATCATTCCAAATGACACTGAAGATCTATAGCAAATGTCCATAGCTAGTCTCTATTCCTTAGGTGTCTCAACTCTATCCAAAGGGCTTGATTTAATGGATGGATTAGGCAAGCCTGGATTAGATAAATCCATCTCCGTAAAGTTCTCTTCTATATAAAATGCATGCCCTTGGAGACTTTTTGTGTTATATTTATATAGGAGTTTTATCCAAACCACTAATTGTGGAACCAGAACCAGGTCTCAAACTGTACAAAACAAAATCTCTAATTCTTAAAACTCAGTAGTGTAACTTCACCCGCCCAGAGGTCTATTACTTAGAAACATCTGTTATCCAGAAACTTTTTGAGCAGGTCCAAGCAAGAAATGGAGTGTTTCAGAGTAACTGGAGCAACTTAGAGTAACTGGAGCTGGATGAAGTTCAGATCATTCGGGAGGCGGAGGGGGTTATTGAGAGGAGTCACAGGGAGGTACTCCCACCTCAGGTGTTAGAAAAAGGCAGATTGGTTACAGTCAGGGGATGGAAAGGGAACCGACAGACAGTGCAGGGATCCCCTGTGGCCGTTTCCCTCAATAACAAGTGTACTGTTTTGGATAATGTTGGGGGGGACAACTTACAGGGGTAAACTATGGGGTACAGGTCTCTGGCACAGAGTCTGTCCCTGTTGCTTGGAAGGGAAGGGGAGAGAGGAGCAGTGCATTAGTTATTGGGGACTCCATAGTTAAAGGGACAGATAGGAGGTTCTGTGGAAGAGATTCACAGTTGGGGTGCTGCCTCCCAGGTGCCAGGGTTCGTGATGTCATGGATCATGTTTTCGGAATCCTTGAGATGGAGGGGGAGCAACCCCAAGTTGTGGTCCACACAGCCACTAATGACATAGCTAGGAAAAGGTATGGAGATTTAAAGCAGAAATCCTGGGAGCTAGGATGGAAGCTTAGAGCTCGAACCAGCAAAGTTGTTATCGCTGGTTTGTTACCTGTGCCATGTGCTAGCTAGGTGAGGAATAAGGAGAGAGAGGAGTTGAACACGTGACTACAGGGATGGTGCAGGAGGGAGGGTTTTGGATAGCTAGATAATTGAGGCTCATTCTGGGGTAAGTGGGAGCTCTATAAACAGGATGGTCCACACATTAAACCAGAGGGGTACCAATATCCTGTGGGGGAAATTTCCCAATGCTCTTCAAGAAGGTTTAAATTAATTCAGCAGGGCATTGGGAACCTACATTGTAGTTCCAGTCTCTAGTAGTAAGGAGGTCAGAAATAATGATTCAAGGTTGCAAGAATGCACCAGCAAGCAGGAAGGTGGTTTGAAATGTGTCTACTTCAATGCCAGGATATCCGGAATCAGGTGGGTGAACTGGCAACATAGGTTGGTACCTGGGACTTTGATGTTGCAGCCATTTCGGAGACATGGATAGAGCAAGGGCAGGAATGATTGTTAGCAGGTTCTGGGATTTAGATGTTTCAGTCAGAACAGAGAAGATGGTAAAATAGGGGGTGGTGTGGGCATTGTTAATCAAGGACAGTATTACGATTGCAGAAAGGACATTTGAGGAGTCATCTACTAAGGTATTGTGGGCTGACATTAGAAACAGGAAAGGAGAGGTCACCCTGTTGGGAGTTTTATATAGGCCTCTGAACAGTTCCACAGATGTAGAGGAAAGCATATCAAAGATGATTCTGGATAGGAGCAAGAGTAACAGGGTAGTTGTTATAGGAGATTTTAACTTTCGAAATATTCACTGGAAATACGATAGTTCGAGTGCTTTAGAGGGGTCAGTTTTTGTCCTATGTGTGCAGGAGGGTTTCTTGACAGTATGTAGTCAGGCCAACAAGGGGAAAGGCCACATTGGATTTGGTACTGGGTAATGAACCTAGGGGTATGTGAGAACTTTGCTGAAAGTGATCACAATTCAGTTATGTTTACTTTAGCGATGGAAAGGGATAGGTATATACTGCAGGGCAAGAGTTACAGCTGGGGGAAAGCCAATTATGATACAATCAGGCAAGATTTAGGATGCGTAGGATGGGGAAGGAAACTGCAGGGGATGGGCACAATAGAAATGTGGAGCTTATTCAAGGAACAGCTACTGTGTGTCCTTGATAAGTATGTACCTGTCAGGCAGGGAGGAAGTGGTTGAACGAGGGAACCATGGTTTACCAAAGACATTGAATCTCTTGTCAAGAGGAAAAAGGCGGCTTATATTAGGATGAGACATGAAGGCTTAGTTAGAACACTTGACAGTTACAACTTAGCTAGGAAAGACCTAAAGAGAGAGCTAAGAACAGCCAGCAGGGAACATAAGTCGTCGTTAGCAGACAGGATCAGGGAAACCCCTAAAGCTTTCTATAGGCATATCAGGAATAAAAGAATGACTGGAGTAAGATTAGGGCTAATCAAGTACAGTAGTGAGAAGTTGTGCATGAAGTCCGAGGAGATAGAAGAAGTGCTAAATGAATACTTTTCATCAGTGTTCACACCTGAAAAAGACAATGTTGTCAAGGAGAACACTGAGACACAGACGATTAGACAAGATGGGATTGAGGTTCACAAGGAGGAGGTGTTAGCAATTCTAGAATGTATGAAAAGAAAAGATAAAAGAAAAAGTGAAAAGGCAAAAGAAAAAGACAGATGGGTGACAGTTAGGGGACAGAAAGGAGACAGAAAGGGAACCAGCAGGCAGTGCAGGGATCCCCTGTGGCCATTCCCCTCAACAATAAGTATACCGTTTTGGATACTGTTGGGGGGATGACTTACCAGGGGAAAACAGTGGGGCACCTGCTGCTCAGAAGGGAAGGGGGAAGAGGAGCAGAGCAGTAATCATTGGGGACTCGATAGTTAAGGGGACAGATAGGAGGTTCTGTGGGAATGAGAGAGACTCAATGTTGGTGCGTTGCCTCCTGGGTGCCAGGGTCCGTGATGTCTCTGATCGTGCTTTTGGGATCTTTTGGGGGGAGGGAGAGCAGCCCCAAGTCATGGTCCACATTGGCACCAACGACACAGTTCGGAATAGAGATGGAGACTTGAGGAAGAAATTCAGGGAGCTTAGAGCTAGGACAAACAGAGTTGTTTTCTCTGGTTTGCTGCCCATGCCACGTGCTAGTGAGGTGAGGAATAGGGAGAGAAAGAAGTTGAACACGTGGCTACAGGGATGGTGCAGGAGGGAGGGTTTCGGGTTTTTGGATAATTGGAGCTCTTTCTGGGGTTGGTGGGACCTCTACAAGCAGGATGGTCTTCATCTAAACCAGGGGGGTACCAATATCCTGGGTGGGAAATTCACTAAAGCTATTAAGGTGGATTTAAACTAATACAGCAGGGGGATGGGAATCAAAATTGTAGGATAGGTACAGAAGAGGATGAGAGTAGGGAGTTCCAAATCAAGTATCTGACACTAGCAAGCAAAAACCTGGATTGAAGTGTGTGTAGCTCAACTCAAGGAGCATCCGAAATAAGGTGGGTGAACTGGCAGCGAGGGTTGGTACCTGGGACTTCGATGCTGTGGCCATTACGGAGACATGGATAGAGCAGGGACAGGAATGGCTGTTGCAGCTTCTGGGATTCAGATGTATCAGTAAGAACAGAGAAGCTGGTAAAAGAGGGGGAGGTGTGGCATTGTCGATCAGGGACAATATTACAGTTGTAGAAAGGATGTTTGGGGACTCGTTAACTGAGGAAGCATGTGCTGAGGTTAGAAACAGGAAAGGAGAAGTCACCATGCTGGGAGTTTTCTATAGGCCTTCGAATAGTCCCAGAGATGTAAAGGAAAGGATAGCAAAGATGATTCTCGATAGGAGTGAGGGGGGCAGGGTAGTTGTCATGGGGGACTACAACTATCCAAATATTGACTGGGATCACTACAGTACGAGTACTATTGATAGGTCAGTTTTTATCCAGTGTGTGCAGGAGGGCTTCCTGACACAGTATGTAGACAGGCCTACAAGGGGCGAAGCCACTTTAGATTTAGTACTGGGTAACGAGCCCTGCCAGGTGTTAGATTTGGAAGTAGGTAAGCACTTTGGAGGCAGCAATCACAATTCCATCAGGTTTACTTTAGTGATGGTAAGGGATAGGTGTACTCTACTGAGCAAGAGTTACAGCTTGGGGGGCGGGGGGGGGGAAATTATGATGCAATTAGGAAAGATTTAGGAAGCGTAGAATGGGGAAGGAAACTGCAGGGGATGAGCACATTAAAAATGTGGAGCTTTTTCAAGGAAAAAGCACGTGTGTCCCCGAGATAAGTATGTACCTGTCAGGCAGGGAGGAAGATACAGAACGCGTGAGCCTTGGTTTACTAAGTAAGTGGAATCCCTGGCCAAGAAGATGAAGAGGGCTTATACTAGGACAAAATGTGAAAACTCAGTTAGGGCGCTTGAGGGTTACAAGGAAGTCAGGAAAGACCTAAAAAGAGAGCTCAGAAGAGCCAGGAGGAAACATGAAAAGATGTTGGCGGATACAATCAGTGTTAACCCTAAGGCTTTCCATAGGTATGTCAGGAATAAAAGAATGATGAGAGTTAAATTAGGGCCAATCAAGGATAATAGTGGGAAATTATGTGTGGAGTCAGAGGAGATAGGGAAAGCACTAAATAAATATTTTTTGACAGTGTTCACTATAGAAAATGAAAATGTTGGCGAGAAAGATACAGAGATACTTGCATCTCGACTAGAAGAGATTGAGGTTCACGAGGAGGAGGTATTAGAAATACTGCAGAGTGTGAAAATAGACAAGTCCCCGGGGCCGGATGGGATCTATCCTAGGATCCTCTGGGAAGCAAGAGAAGAGATTGCCGAGCCTTTGGCATTGATCTTCAAATCATCATTGTCTACAGGAATAGTGCCTGAGGACTGGAGGATAGCAAATGCGGTTCCCTTGTTCAAAAAGGGGAGTAGAGACAACCCTGGTAATTACAGACCAGTGAGTCTCACTTCAGTGGTTGGTAAAGTGTTGGAAAAGGTTATAAGAGATAGGATTTATAACCATCTAGATCAGGGACAGTCAGCACGGTTTTGTGAAGGATAGGTCGCGCCTAACGAATCTTATTGACTTTTTTGACAAAGTGACCAAACAGGTAGATGAGAGTAAACCGGTTGATGTGGTTTCAGCAAGGTGTTCGATAAGGTTCCCCACAGTAGGCTATTATATAAAATGCGGAGGAATGGGATTGTGGGAGACATAGCAGTTTGGATCAGTAGTTGGCTTGCTGAAAGAAAACAGAGGGTTGTAGTTGATGGAACATGTTCATCTTGGTATCCAGTTACTAGCAGCGTACTGCAATGGTCGGTGTTGGGTCCGCTGCTGTTCGTCATTTTTATAAATGACCTGGATGAGGGCTTAGAAGGGTGGGTTAGTAAATTTGCAGACGACACTAGGTTCGATGGAGTTGTGGATAGTGATGAAGAATGTAGTAGGTTGCAGAGCTGGGCTGAGAGGTAGCAAATGGAGTTTCATGTGGACAAGTATGAGGTGATACACTTTGGACGAAGTAATCAGAATGCAAAGTACTGGGCCAATGGTAAGATTCTTGAGAGTGCAGATGAGCAGAGAGATCTCTGTGTCCATGTACACAGATCCATGAAAGTTGCCACTCAGATTGACAGGGTTGTTAAGAAGCACCGCACAGCCCAGATGGCCTCCTTCTTCAAGGACCGCAGATTCCCCCCAAACGTGGTCGACGATGCCCTCCACCACATCTCCTCCACCCTTGAGCCCCACACCTCCAACCGCCACCAAGACAGAACCCCACTGGTTCTCACCTACCACCCCACCAACCTCCGTATACAGCGCATCATCCGCCGTCATTTCCGCCACCTCCAAACAGACCCCACCACCAGGGATATATTTCCCTCCCCTCCCCTACCAGCGTTCCGCAAAGACCACTCCCTTCGTGACTCCCTCGTCAGGTCCACACCCCCCACCAACCCAACCTCCACTCCCGGCACCTTCCCCTGCAACCGCAGGAAATGTAAAACTTGCGCCCACACCTCCTCCCTCACATCCCTCCAAGGCCCCAAGGGATCCTTCCATATCTGCCACAAGTTCACCTGTACCTCCACACACATCATCTATTGCATCCGCTGCACCCGATGTGGCCTCCTCTATATTGGGGAGACGGGCCGCTTACTCGCGGAACGCTCCAGAGAACACCTCAGGGACGCCCGGACCAACCAACCCAACCACCCCGTGGCTCAACACTTTAACTCTCCCTCCCACTCCACCGAGGACATGCAGGTCCTTGGACTCCTCCACCGGCAAAACATAACAACACGACGGTTGGAGGAAGAATGCCTCATCTTCCGCCTGGGAACCCTCCAACCACAAGGGATGAACTCGGATTTCTCCAGTTTCCTCATTTCCCCTCCCCCCACCTTGTCTCAGTCGGTTCCCTCAACTCAGCACCGCCCTCCTAACCTGCAATCTTCTTCCTAACCTCTCCGCCCCCACCCCACTCTGGCCTATCACCCTCACCTTGACCTCCTTCCACCTATCACATCTCCATCGCCCCTCCCCCAAGTCCCTCCTCCCTACCTTTTATCTTAACCTGCCTGCCACCCTCTCCTCATTCCTGATGAAGGGCTTATACCCGAAACGTTGAATTTCCTATTCCTTGGATGCTGCCTGACCTGCTGTGCTTTAACCAGCAACGCATTTTCAATTGTTAAGAAGGTATACAGTGTTTTGGCCTTTAATAGAGGGATTGAGTTCCGGAACCAGGAGGTTATGCTGCAGCTGTACAAAGCTCTGGTACAGTCCCACACGGAGTATTGTGTACATTTCTGGTCACTGCATTATAAGAAGGATGTGGAAGCTTTGGAAAGGGTGCAGAGGAGATTTACTAGGATGTTGCCTGGTTTGGAAGGAATGTCTTATGAGGAAAGGCTGAGGGCTTTGAGGCTGTTCTTGTTAGAGAGAAGATGATTGAGAGATGACTTAATAGAGACATACAAGATAATCAGAGGGTTAGATAGGGTGGACAGGGTGTGCCTTTTTCCAAATATGGGAACAGCAAACACGAGGGGACACAACTTTAAAGTGAGGGGAGTTAGGCAAAAGACAGAAGTCAGAGGTAGTTTCTTTACTCAGAGAGTAGTAAGGGTATGGAATGCTTTGCCTGCAACGGTAGTAGATTCGCCAAGTTTAAGTGCGCTTAAGTCATCATTGGACAGGCATATGGACGTACATGGAATAGTATAGGTGGGATGGGCTTCAGATTAGTGTGACAGGGCGGTGCAACATCGAGGGCTGAAGGGCCTGTACTGTGCTGTAATGTTCTATGTTCTATGAAAATAGGTAAGATCCTTGGGACAGATGAGATTTATCTGGAGATTCTCTGAGAAGCCAGGGAGGAGATTGTAGAGCCTTTGGCTTTGATCCTTATGTCATCATTGTCTACAGGAATAATGCCAGAAGACTGGAGGATAGCAAATGCTGTCACCTTGTTCAAGGGGGGGGAGTAGAGTCAACCCTGGTAATTACAGACCAGTGAGCCTTACTTTGATTGTGGGTAAAATTTTGGAAAGGTTATAAGAGATAGGATTTATGATCATGTAGAAATGAATGTTGATTAGGGATAGTCAACATGGTTTTGTGAAGGGTAGGTCATGTCTCACAAACCTTAATGAGTTCTCTGAGAAGGCGATCAAACAGGTGGATGAGGGTAAAGTGGTTGATGTGGTGTGTATGGATTTCAGTAAGAAATTTGATAAGGTCCCCCACGGTAGGCTGTTGCACAAAATGTGGAGGTATGGGATCGAGGGTGATTCAGTAGTTTGGATCAGAAATTGGCTAGCTGAAAGAAGACAGAGGGTGGTGGTTGATGGGAAATGTTCATCCTGGAGTTCAGTTACTAGTTGTGTACTGCAAAGATCTGTTTGTCATTTTTATACATGACCTGGATGAGGGCGTAGAAGGACGAGCTGGTAAATTTGCGGATGACGCTAGTAGCCATACACTCAGATGACAAACAACATGAATTCGATTGGGACAACACCACTATTATAGGGCAGGCCAAACAGAGAACAGCCAGGGAATTCCTAGAGGCATGGCATTCATCCACAAATTCTATCAACAGACACATCAACCTAGACCCTATATTCCAGCCACTGCAGCAGACAGCAACTGACAACTGGAAGTGGCAGATTCAAACCAGTATAAATGCCGGAGGAATCAGCACAGAAGCGCTTCACAGGAGGCTCCCAAGCACTGAAGGTATCACCTAGAAAGGGGACGAAACGTTTGCAACAAAAACTCCCAGCTCGGCGAACAGAACCACAACAACGAGCACCCGAGCTACAAATCTTCTCACAAACTTGGAAGATCGATTAAGTTGTGGACAGTGCCAAAGGTTGCAGGTTACAGAGGGGCACAGATAAGCTGCAGAACTGGGTTGAGGGGTGGCAAATGGAGATTAATGCATAAAAGTGTGAAGTGATTCACTTTGGAAGGAGCAACAGGAGTAAAGAGTACTGGATGAATGGTAAGATTCTTGGCAGTGTGGACGAGCAGAGAGATCTAGGTGTCCATGTATATAGATCTCTGAACGTTGCCACCCAGGTTGATAGGGTTGTTAAGAAGGCATATGATGTGTTAACTTGTATTAGTAGAGGAATTGAGTTTCGGACCGATGAGGTCATGTTGCATCTATACAAAACTCTGGTGCGGCCACATACTTGGAATATTGCATACTGTTCTGGTCGCCGCATTATAGAATGGATGTGGAAGCATTGGAAAGGGTTCAGTGGAGATTTTTAGATTAGATTCCCTACAGTGTGGAAACAGGCCCTTCGGCCAAACAAGTCCATACCGGCCCTCTGAAGAGCAACCCATCCAGGCCCACTCCCCTAAGTTCACCCACGACTAATGCACCTAACACTATGGGCAATTGAGCACAGCCAATTCACCTAACCTGCGCATCTTTGGACTGTGGGAGGAAACCAAAGCACCCAGAAGAAACCCACACAGATCAGGGAGAATGTGCAAACTCCACACAGACAGCTGCCCGAAGCAGGAATTGAACCCAGGTCCTGGCACGGTGAGGCAGCAGTGCTAACCACTGAGCCACTGTGCCGCTCAATTACTCGGATGTTGCCTGGTATGGAGGGAAGGTCTTATGAGAAAAGGCTGAGGGACTTGAGGCTGTTTTTGTTAGAGAGAAAGATGTTGAGAGGAGCCTTAATTGAGACATAGAAGATAATCAGAGTGTTAGATAGGGTGGACAGTGAGAGCCTTTTTCCTCGGATGGTGACAGCTAGAACGAGGGGACACATAGCTGTAAATTGAGGGATGATAGACAGATGTCAGAGGTAGTTTCTTTACTTAGAATAGTATGGACATGGAATACCCTGCCTGCAACAGTCATAGACTTGTCAACTTTAAGGGCATTTAAATGTTCTTTGGATAAACATATGGACGAAAATGGAATAGCATAGGATAGGTGGGCCTCCGATTGGTTCCACAGGTCGGTGCAACATTGAGGGCATTGTAATGTTCTATTTATTGTGGTGCCTTGGAAAGGAAAGGTTGAAGATACAGAATGTGGGCAAGTAGCAGTTCTGATTGCTGCTCTATTATGTACCACTTTTTTATATCAGGTAAAAATTTGTAACAAAAGTGTTTTCCAGTTCACAGCACTGTGGTTAGGCATCCTAACATCATTTCATAACCCAGAAAATTCTAAAATCCAAAAATGACTTGGTTACACATCTTAAGTGATAACAGAGTTCGTGAAACCCTGAGGTTGTAGTTCCTTTAAGAGGTTCCTTTAAGAAGAGCTAGTAGAAAATTTCAGAAAAAGGCAAGTAGAATTTTGAAGGTTTTCCCTTGAAGATTTGGGCATAAAGGCATTGAAAAGCATGACATTAGTCAGGCCACATTTGAAGTATTTTACATTGCCTGAAATGTGATATTAGTACATGAATGTTCAATTCATTTGCTTGAAATTATTCTCTCTTACTCTAATGGACTCATCTACTTGCTTTTCTTTCAAAAAAAAAGGGGGGGGGGCACTGGCCCTCCAAAAATAGCATGGAGGAAAATTTCTGACAATGCATTCAGCACTTCTTAGCTGGTATACCAGGATAATTAGAGAATAAAAGCAAAGTATTGCAGTTGCTGGAGATCTGAAATAAAAACAAAGTACAGGAGAAACTCAACAGGTTTGGCAGCATCTGGGGAAGATTAAACAAGATGGACTTAAAACATGAGCTCTGTTTTTCTCTCCACAGATGCTGTCAGACCTGCTGACATTCTCTGCAACACTTTATGCTTTCATTTCAGGGTAATTATAGAGCCAAGGAAACCTGTAAGAGCAGGATACAAATTTTCTTGTCACATTATAAGAAAAAACAACCTGAAATATGTAACAGCAACAATAATTCTCACTGCAGTTTAAAATTACTTGATTCCCATTGCTGTTATCTGCTATTACACATTCTTTAGTGAACTGGAAAAGCAACAGGTTATGGACAATTAAGCTTCAGCACAGCTAGTGTTGATTCTTTCATACAAGGTACATTTCGATGGGAATGGGCTAGAACTCAACTGCTGTAAAATGCTTCATTTAATGTTTGGGTGAGAATAAGGGAAACTTGTCTACCAAAGAACCAAATTTAAATGTCAACGTGCTGATTATTTGAAATTAAGTCCTTAAAAAAGAAATCTAATTTTTATCATACCTGACAAGTTATCTACTAGTAATGTGGTTTAATTTTAGCATTTGTTTTAAAATAAATGTTATGAGTAAGTTATTCTGGGCAGAGGAACCTCATTTTCACTGGTCACATGCTGATCTAAGAATATTCTACGTCATGAAGGTGTCAACTGTGAGTGATCCGATTGTATTTAACACAAACCACATGTCATTGGGGAAACAGGGTCAAGGGTAAAAGGAAGGGGGATCAGGAATGTGCATTTACTGCTGCCCCACAGCAATACATAGACTAAAGAAAAACATAATTTTTTTTGTACATTTCCCAATGAAAACATTCATAAATATATTCAAAAGATTTTTTGAGAACGTTTTCATTGGGAAATATTTGCAGGCAGAGTAGTTGAGGGCTTATGTTACTGGACTAATAATCAAGAGAACGTGCCACAGAGCAGTTTGAAACAATGAAGTGAATTTTTCTCAAATCGAGAAATTAACAACTGGTAATCAACACTTTAGAAAATGAGTGTTAGTCCAGTCACATTTTATTGGGCCGAAGCTCTCTCCCCCCTGGTGCGGTGTGAGCAATTACAAAAAAAGGTGGGAAATCACAAAGAAGGAGTAAATCAGAATCTTGACACAAGCATTTTTTGTAATTTTACTCTCAAATTTTAACTGACAACTTCAAAATCTCACCACTGGGCAACAAAGACCTTATTTTAATGTGTTTGCACCACATTAAAGGTCCATCGCCCTTACTTAATGGCACTTTCGATTCTTGCTTTTCCCTGAGGAGCTAGACATTGCGAATTCCTGACTAGTAAATCAGTGGGTATTTGGCAGCTTGTCAAATGCTTGTCCCAGCCATGAAGCAAATACTGTTCAGAACAAAGTTCCTACAAACTCTACTGCCAACATTCAAATCATGGACCCCTGCTGCAATTTATTTCCAGGTGGTGTGACCTCCTTTGAGGGTCTGCAGGGAAAAAAGGATGCCCTGCTTTGCACCACCCTGACCTCCCTAATCCTGACACCAAAACAGGGAGCAGCTCTTCCTTTCTTTTGGGCTATGTTCTCTGTGATTACGGTAAAGCAGAGTGTGAAGGGCAGTTCCTGGCTTTCAGTGTCTTAATGGTGCGCAGATGGGTTTTAAGTATGTCACCAGCCTCACAAAATGCTAGAATGTCCCAGCAATGGGGAGCACTTCCAACTATCGGGACACATGATGCCTGAGAAAGGCACCCAAGAGTCTGGGTGCATTATTAACAAAGTGAGGAGTAGAAGAAAAGTCACTCTGAGCCATGGTGACTGAGCACCACGAATCTCACTTAACAAAACATTAACTGAAAAAGAAAAAATTCCACCCAAAATTGTTCATTTTAAACTGGTCTTCCGAAGTGACATTGCAGTCTACTCAACATCTTCATCTATATGTGAATAATAAATACTGGAGTTGCAAGCAAAGCCCACATTCTGAGATACAATAAAGACAATGTGTGTGTGTGTGTGTGTGTGTGTGTGTGTGTGTGTGTGTGTGTGTGTGTGTGTGTGTGTGTGAGAGAGAGAGAATTCTCTTTGATGAATTGTGAAATGATTAAATGGGATGATCTCTGGTGTTGATTTGAGTAGTAATGTCTTGTGGCATTTGTGTATTTTGTCTTCCGAGGGTTATCAATTCACGAGCTTTCGTCTTGGTCTCCATGGATGGGCCTGACTGGAGTTTGTGCTGCAGTTCAGAGATAAAGGGAGTTCTGCATTTTGGGGAAATAAGGGACAGGGCAGTGGTGTTACAAGATGCCATTTAACCAGCATGTATTCTCTGGTATATAATGTTGGTAGCAGAGGGTGGGTTAGCTGTTTCTATGTCAAAGATTGAAAGTTAAACATTATTTTAACTAAAGAAAGATTCAGAGAGACGATTAGAAACAAAAGCTGAATCTGAATGCAAGTGATTAGATTATGATTGCCTACCCACTTTCTGAATGCAAACTTTATGACCTTTGGAAGAATAATATAAACATGTGGACTTGGGTTACTTCTTACCGAAAGGAAAGATGGAATAGCCTTGGCACTTGCACTACCACAAAAACAAAATGAGTAGCAACATTTTTTTCAGAATTGGAACCTGATGTTTTGGAAAGTGATGAAGGTTTAGATAAATTATTAACTTTCACGGATGAAATTTATCAAAAATATGACTTAATAACTGAGGTGTGGTCCATAGAAGAGTACAGTTGGACTTGAGTAGATTATATGCAAACTACAGTTGAAAATGCCCCAGTACGTGCTGGCATTTAGGTCATTAGACTGTGTTAATATTTCAGATTTTGGCAGATTTCTATTTTTGAAAAGACTGACATTTGCAGACAGATACACACATTGCTAGAACAAACGTCAGAAACATGTCCTTGAAAAGCAATCCTTTCCACCAGCTTCCATGGCACAGGTGTGCAGTTGACCGGGCAACAGCAAATAGAAGACTAAATGCTAATCTGCTGGTGAGACCATCTAGTTACAATTCACAGGTGATGGCATAAAAAAGAATTTTAATATGATAACTGAGAACAGAGGGCTTTTAGCAAGTCTCAGAAACAAAGAGAATTTAAGGTTTAAACAACTACATACCATAAATGGCCATGGTCAATTGATGGTTTAAGTGTGATTCAAAATACTTTTACACGATGAACCTCCCAAACATTATAATAGGGTATTCAAAACTACACATGAAAAGGATGATTTCAAGGAAGAGCATGGATATACAGATCAAAGAGAGGACATTGTACTGGTCAGGAGCAGCTTTGGGCAATATTAGACAGCAGCGAAATGTTTAGTGCAAGGAATAGATTTGCTAAATTGCTACTTTGACTCTAAGTCAGAACAAAGTTAAAGAATTTCAGGTTTCTGTTAGTTGAAGATTATGGGAAGATAGTCTTTAAATAGTGTATTTACTCTTTGTAAAATAATGAGAATCAATCATTTACCAGCACAGACACCGTATCCAGTAAAGTACCACTGTTGTAGACCATGCATGAGAAAAGTGCAGATGAAACTGCATATGGAAACCACAAAGCTCTTGTGCTTTGAAAATCTATGAAATTGCAGTGTACACAATCATGGCACTATTGCATTCTTATAATGCAGAAAAAGTGCTTTCCACCAAAGAAATTAAAGAAGCGTTAATTGAATCAGAGTCATAGAGATGTACAGCCCAGAAACAGACCTTTCAGTCTAATTCGTCCAACTAGATATCCTACATAAATCCAGTCAAATTTGCCAGCTTTCAGCCCATATGCGTCTAAACCCTTCCCATTCATATACCCATCCAGGTGCCTCTTAAAAGTTGTAATTGTACCAGTATCCACCACATTTTTCAGCAGCTCATTCCAAACATGTACCATGCTTTGCATGAAAAAGTTGCCCATTAGCTCCCTTTTAAATCTTTCGCCTTTGACCTTAAACCTATGCCCTGTAGTTTTGGACTCCTCCACCCCTGGGAAAAGATCTTGTCTATTTACTCTATCCATGTTCCTCCTGATTTTATAATCTCTATAAGGGTCACCCCTCAGCCTCCGATGCTCCAGGGAAAACAGCCCCAGCCTATTCAGCGTCTCCCTACAGCACAAATCCTCCATCCTTGGCAACAATGTTGTAAATCTTTTCTGAATCCTTTCAAGTTTTACAACATCACAACATCCATCCTATAGCAGGGAGTCCACAATTACATGCAGTATTCTAATAATGGCCGAACCAATGTCCTGTACAGCCACAACATGACCTCCCAATTCCTATTGCACTGACCAATAAAGGCAAGAATACCAAATGCCTTCTTCCCTACCCTATCTACCTGTGATACACTTTCAAGGAGCTATGAACCTGCACTTCAAGGTCTCTTTGTTCAGCAACACTCCCCAGGACCTTATCATTAAGTGCGTAAGTCCTGCCCCTGATTTGCCTTTCCAAAATGTAGCACCTCATATTTATTTAAATTCAGCTCCATCTGCCACTCCTCAGCCCATTGGCCCATCTGATCAAGATCCTGTTGTACGGTGAGGTAACCTTCTTGAATGTGCACTACACCTGATACCAAGGGGCAGAAATTTAGAAGACAAGTCAATCATATTAAACAGCTTCGGCAATTTGCACATCCATCCACCAAAATGATTTTTTTTTAAATGACAAGGATGCAGTAATAAGTGATGAGGAATTCAATAACTTCATAGAGGAGTTCAGTTACAAGTGTAAGATGTACAAGAAATACCAAAGGACACTGTCATAGCATATTGACAGTCTGCCCTTAGTGAGGCATTTAAATGAGGTGGAGGATACACATTTAAATGTATGGGAAAACGGAAAAATAATAATTTTATGTTTTCTACATCTGGCAACCAGAGTTAATCAGTTGACAACGATACATAGCAAAAGTATGTTGCGTGGTGCAGTGGCAGTGCCTCTACCTTTGGGCCAGAACGCTCAGGTTCAAGTCCAATCTGTTCTAGAGGTACATCATAACATGTCTGAACAGGTTGCTTATAAAATATCCACATACACAGGCAACAAGTTATTCAGCTTATTGGAATTTGTGGAGTGTAAACTCTGACTAGAAAACAATATGCCTGGACTCTGTCTTACTCACATTTAACATCTGGCATTGAACATGCCATTTGGCTTAGGATCCAACTGGGAACCTTTGATTTCTTCCTATTCTTTAGATGTCTGTACCAATTTCTTTCCTTGCCTCTTCTTTGTAGCAATATCAGAGTGTTGGTAGTTTTTCAGGAGTAATATTATATTTGGGGTGGAATGTAAGGAGCAGATTGTACATCACTGCAACAGGGACTGACTTCCCCAACAACTTGCTTTGTTTTAAAAAAAAAATTGAAGTTACGTTTTCTGGTCAGAAACACTGAAAGCTAAAGAGTCGATTGCAGTGTATGGAAGATGCAGAAAGAACTTAAGTTAGAATATAATCAAAATATTAATAAATCACCCTAAACTAATAGCAAAGAAAAAAACTACCTTGAATGGAAAGAGAGATATACTTCCAAGATACTTGGACAGGAGTAGCTTTTCTGAGTGCTGTTCAAAGAAAAAAGAACCTGACAGCATTGAAACTACATTCAGTCTTATACAGTCTATCTTTTCATGTGAAAGATGTTGAGAACCATTCTAATGCTGTTCACATAAGCAGATGTCTAGTTTCCTATGATGCTAGCCACGGAGAATTTCAGTTCAAATAAAAGCATAATACTACAAATGCTGAAAATCTGAAATAGGAACAGACAATGCTGGAAAAACTCGAGCAGGTCTACCAGCACCTGAGGAAATAGCAACAGAGTAAACATTTCTAGTTGAGAATTTCAGTTCAACTCCCTTTCTTAAGAGTTGGTTAAGCTACCTGGTCAGGGACAGGTACTGTGGCTCATTCTCTTTCAAAGATACCTTTCAATTGTCACCAAAGATTCCCTTAATTATGTTAGGCATATATAAAATATTTTCCATAATGTGTGCCAGATTTTATGTCATGTCAGTATAGATGGCAAATATTTGGCACTAAGGTACAGACCTGAAACAGAGACCTCATCTTTTTGTCAAAATAATTTCATTCCAACATAAAGAGATTCAAGATAACTGGGTGGTACAATATTTTAAACTCACTGCATTATAACAGGTTTCCACATTCATCATAAATTTAAAACCGGTTTTAGAATCCAATTAACCTTTGATTTCGCCCATTGTCAAAATCCATGATTTTTAAAAAAAAATCCACAATAATCTAACTTCATTAAGGGAGCTCAACGCAATCTGGTGAAGTCAGTAAGAATGTATGTCCCTTTCAGGCATGTTACTAGATGGCTTTACAAGCATGAACGTCAGCCTTAAGTTGCTAGTGGGTGGTTAACTTGTCAGAAGCCAAACAAGAGGATCAATCTGTTTATTTTAACTTAAATTAATCTGCTCTTTTGCACCTAGTATTATAAATCAAACTTACAGGTTCTCAAAACTCTCCAAAAGAATGATTAATTGACTGTACAATGATATTTCTGTACAGCATCACTGCAATTTTAAAGATTCATCAGAAGACTACTTGGAAATTTCTTGCTAATTAATTGAACAAGCTAGAATAATGCTTAATACAATATGATTGAGCCAAGGAAAATTCCAAGATAGAATTCTTACAAACAGGAAGTATAAGACTACAAAATCAACCCTAAACCTTTTAGCATGACACCACAGTTGCAATAGATGCTGCAGGTTAAATCTCCCGCTCTCTTTGGTGGTGAGTGTAGAGGCAAGAAGCGCAGATAATTTGGTGAGATGATAGCATGCCTGAATTCTTTCCCCTCGAAGAAGAGTCACGCACTACTACTGAGGCCCTTAAACAGCCAATTAATGGATTATTTAAGCAGGGATGAGGTTGGCCGAATATAGAAAGGTTAAAAAATTAGCTGAAGAAAAAGGTCTGATTTTGTTTTTGCAACAAGGATGTGTGTACAGTGCAAAGCAGCAATGGCATTGCAGCATGAAAGTTTACACTATATTTTATGATCTATGTTGACATGTATTCAATTCTAGTTTCCTGCTATAGGAAGGATGTTGTGAAACTTGAAAGGGTTCAGAAAAGATTTAAAAGGATGTTGCCAAGGTTGGAGGGTTTGAGCTATAGCGAGAGGCTGAATAGGCTGGGGCTGTTTGCCCTGGAGCGTCTAAGGCTGAGGGGTGACCTTGTAGAGATTAGTAAACTCAGGAGAAGCATGGATAGGGTGAATAGCCAGGGCCTTTCCCCAGGGTAGCAGGTTCAAAATTAGAGGGGATGCATTAAAGGTGAAGGGGGCAAGAGTTATAAGGGACCTAAGGAGCAGCTTTTACACACAGAGGGTGGTGCATGTATGGAATGAGCTGCCAGAGGAGATGGTCAAGGCTGGTACAATAACAACATTTAAAAGGCATCTGGACTGATACATGAATAGAAAGACTTTAAGAGAGATATGGCTGAAATGCTCGCAATCGGGACGAGATTAATTTAGGATATCTGGTCGGCACAGACCAGGTGTGGTTATAGTACTAACAGAACAAAGTGCATGCGATTGTAGGCAGTGTATTGATATGGCTAGAGAACTGGTCGGCTGACAGAAAACAAAGAGTAGGAAGAAACTGGACTTTTTCTGTGTGGCAGGCAATGATTAGTGGGGTAGCACAGGGATTGGTGCTTGAACTCCAGCTATTCACAATATATATTAATGATTCAGATGAGAGAACGAAAGCTGGAAGGGTGAACTGTGACAAAGATGCAGAGATGCAATGGCAGACAAAGTATAATGAGAATAAATGGAAGGTTATCCACTTTGGTAGCAAAACTAGGAATGTAGATTATCTGAAGGGTGATAGATTGGGAGAGAGGGAAGTACAAGAAGATGTGGATGTTGCTGAAAGTATGCATGTAAGTGCAACAGGCGGTGAAGAAAGCATAGCTAGAGGATTCTGATACAGGAGCAGGGATATCTTGCTCAAATTGCACTGGATGGAGTATTGTGTGCAGTGTTGGTCTCCTTATCTGAGGAAGGATGCTCTGGCTATGGAGGAAGTGTATCATCGATTGATACAAAATCAGAAATTGCTGGAAAAACTCAAGAGTCTGGCAGCATCTGTGCAGACAAAGCAAAGCAGAGTTTACATTTCAGGTCTAGTGACCCTGCTTTGGAACTGAACTTTTGAATTCAGCCCTCAGATCTAAATCATATATATCGCCAAAATCGTGAGCATTGACAGAATCCAATTTTCATCGAGTGTGCTACACCAATTGTATTTCAATGAAATACACATGTCACAAAATCCTGTCCAATGCTAACTAGTTACAATTTGGAAATAGAGCAGCTGTCTATTGTTGAAGAAAATAAACGTAGATATGTAATGAAACATAGCTTCAATTGCCTCTTTTGTGGACCTGTAAACTGCAATTTGGCAGACACTTCACAAGAACATATGAAATAGGAGCAGGAATAGGCCATTATTTCCCTTGAGTCTGCACTGTCATTCAATAAAATCATGGCTCATCTGTTGTGGATTTCTGCCTGCGCCAATGTCTGTCAACTCCCTTGTCAATAAAATCTGTCCAATTCAGCCTTGATTCTTTTCAATGACGCAACCAGCAGTGCTCTCTGAAGACCAAAACTTCAAAATCTAATGACTTTCAGAGGAAAAAAAAGCCTCTTCATCCTAGTCCCCAGTGGGAGATGCCTTATTTTTAAACTATGCCCTAATTCAAGCTCAAGCCACAAGAGGAAACATCCTTTCAACATTGACCCTGTCACACCCTCAAAATCTTCTTTTGTTGCAATAGGTCCCGTTCTTTTCTTCAAAACTCCAATGCGTACTGGACCCACCTGCCTAAGCTTTCCTCAAAGGACAACCTCACCCCAGGAATAAGCCTAATAAAATTTCTCTGAACTACTTCCAATGCAATTATGACTTCCTTAAGCAAGGAAGCCAAAACTGTATACAGCACTCCAGATGAACTCTCACAAAGGCCTTGTACAGCTGTAATGGCTCTTCTCTATTTTTATACTTCATACCTTTTTACAATAAAGGCCATCAAACCACTTCCATACTCAATCACATAATTTGCAAATCAGTTTTTTGTGACTCATGTACTAGGACACTCGGATTTCTCTCGTGCATAGATTTCTGCAAACTCTTTCCATTTAAATGATATTCTCTACTTCTATTTTTCCTGTCAAAGTGGAAAACTTCACAATTTCCCACATAGTACTACTTATCCAAGTTGCTGTGCACTCATTAGTGTTAGCAAACTCTTTACATCCACATCACTTACATTTCTGCCTGCTCTTGTGTTATCAGCAAAGCTCTGTTGGCCAGATAACTGGAGTGTGTTGCAGAATAAAACCAACAGCACAGGTTCAATCCCCATATAGATAATGGTAGTTCATGCAGGCCTGCCTCCCCTCAATGCCCCTTGTTTGTGGAGTGATTATCTTCAAGTTCTGCTTCTCTGTCCATTATGGAGAGAAATGCTCATGGTCCTTTGTGAATTATTCTTATATTCATGCCCCTCATTCAAGTCATAAATGTATTTTGTGAATAGTTGAGGCTTCAGTGCTGATCCTCTTCTTAGTCTACCAGCCCAAGAACATCTTGTTTATCCTGATGTTCTGTTTCTGCTTCAAAACATGTGACAACTTGAGGACAATATAGATAGTCTTAGAAGTCTGAGCCAGCTTGGAGCTCATTTATGGCAAGGAAATCAATCGAATTGCTATTAGTTGGTACAGAAATTGTTGAGAATTACTTGTCTTTTGATCTAAACCAGGTCACGCTTTTCTCCCTCAGTCCAATCCCTAAAATAACTACAATATCATGCTGAGACATAAAGGTCCAGTGTGCTATGCATAATATAGTCTTGTTTAAGAACGAACTCTAAAAACACCCCAGAGTAAAATATTGAGGGGTAATTTTTTTATTTTGGGCACAATTTTTAATCCCGCCCAAACTGCACCGGTTTTGAAATGTTTTTACTTGATTTTGTTGGTCACTGTCGTTTGCATAGCAAAAGCTATCAGAACCAATGTAACTGGGCAGTATTTTGCAAACTAGTTGAATAAACTTAGCTTATAAATAATACATTAGAGCAACTTGTTGAATGTGATGGGTTTGCCAAAGTAAGAAAAATCCTCAATACCACTAAAAACAAACTGGGTGTATTTTATTCAGTGAAGTCCTGAAGGAAGATAACTGAATTATAAATATTAACTGTGTTTTCACTCCACGGATGCTGCCAGACCTGTTTGTCCAGCAATTTCTGTTTTTGTATGTGCATTTTTATTTGGATCGCACCAATTCTTACTCTACTGGATTCCAAAAATAGAGAAGGAAGAAACGCCTGGCACAATAAAAATCCAGAAACATTGGAATACTAAGAAACCTCTGAAAATAAATAATTTTTTTTGAGCTAAACTGTCAAGCATTTATAGACATGATGTGGAGATGCTGGAGTTTTTGAATGTGTAAAGCAAATCATTCATTACAAACTGCAATGCGATATGGCTACAATTCTCCAGTCAACCTTGTTATGGTAATAATATGCCACTTCTGGAGAATAATTTAGCATGATTTTTTAAAAAAAATTTGATTTATGCCATCAGTGTGCAATATAACAAGCAGTTATCTAATGCAGTTTCAATTACAGACTCTGTCTCTTGCATGCTCCTGTCATTCTGAAACACACAGACAGACACAGTTATACTCTTGGATCAGAGAACTGCATCCTTCCAGGCTTCAGAAAAAAGGGAAAATGCTTTGATGGATTTTTCTATAATTGAATTCAACCCCTCTTCAGAATAAGCTTCCTTGATGCACAGCAGATGTTGACAGGAAATACTTAAGAAATTACCAATGGAAAGATGGTTGCCAGCAAAATTTGCTTTGTTTCACAATATATTCTTAGGTCTTTAAGATAAAGGTGAAATTAGTCTGCATGTTTTCTCCCAGTCCCTTACTACCTAATGAGAGATTTGGCCAGATCAACAGTATTGTTGTTGACCAAAACTTAGTTTATTTAAGTTGCAAAATTAAAACTCATCTCTGTGATTCAATAAACCTGTAATATATTTTAGAAAAATCATCAAAAAACACAGCATCTTTCTTTGGTAGATTTAAAGAGAATTTTATGGAAGAGAAAAGTAATTTGATAATAAGCTTTCTTCTTCTTTCCAACGTGTGTAAAATATGAAAAAGGCATTAAAATATGTTGCATGGGAGGAGGTGCCTTTACTTGCAGCATGCATTGCCTCCTCACCTACCCTACACAAGTAATTACAGCTGAAATTCTTCATGAAAAATTCAGAAAAGCTCCAAAAGATTCAAGCAGCCAGGGCTGGCTATGATGCCAATTCAGAGGCACCTGGAGCCAAAAACAGTTAGTACCTACTGTACATTTTCCAGCATGGCTTTTCTGGCTCCAACACTTCTTGATCAACATATTATTCAGACTGGTCTTAAATTCCAATGTGTGTACTGATCTGCATGTCCGATATTCTTCTAGTTGAATATTACTGAAACAACCTTACAGTATTGCAGGAGAAAAGAACAGAAATCCCAATGAGGATCATTCTTTGGACCCTAATAAAGCTGAAATTTGCTGTTGCTCAAAAAGAAGTCACTTCAATAGAACAATTCTCCTGATAATTTTGCCATGCAGAATTAAATATTTTTTTTTACAAATACTCAAAATATCACAGAATTCTTGGCTCTTGCTGGCCGAGAGCTTGGAGACAGGAAAGGCACTTAACTGAGTGTTGTAATTGAAGCCCGTTGTCTTCCCACCTCCATCAGAAATAATTTCTTGAAAAGAGTGTCAATGGTTGATATTTCAAACCTGAATTGAGGCTTTTAAGAAGCTAAGTGATGATAACTTCAGGGCTTCAGCGCAAAGCCACTGGTATTAACACAACTGCAGGTAAGACTATTGCCACGTGGCATGCACCGATTTGACACTTCCAGGAATGTTCTTCAATTACAGGACTTCGTATCTGTTACAGAGGCTGGATATCAGGAAGGGGAGCCTGATGAAATTAGCCCCTGCTCTTGCTTTCAACACCATGTGATCGAACTCTGTGAAGCCCTCCCCAACATCACTTCACTATGGCTGGGTTCCAACATCAGTCCATCTTTGGCCCTGTCAGCCCACCTTGTGAAACCCTTTCAGTAGAGAGTAATATTTTAGATTTTTAAAATAAACCTTACAGTAGTCCCAGATGTATTGGGTTGACCACTAAACAGAAAACCAAGAATCAGGGTTAAGGGAGATAATCAATTTGGCAAAGGTGAAATGCAGTATTCCACAAGGATTGATGCTGGAATTACTGTTGTTTACCATTTATATTGGTGATTTAGGCCCAGGTACTGGAAATACAATTTCTAAAATTATGGATAACATCAAACTGGGGCTACGACAAAAGGAAGATTTTAACAAAATAAAAAGTTTGCCTAATGCTTCTTTAATTGCCAAACAGATTCCAAAATAATTAAGTGAGAGATAATGAGGGCCTATATGGGATTGTAGAACAAAGATAAGATCATTTTAAAATGAAGAGCCGAGTTGAAAGCAGAAAGCAATTATCCATAATACATGAGTAACTTGGATGGGAAAAGTGAATTGTTATAGCCAAGCTTGCAGAGGATACTAAAACAGGTGGGAAGGCATGTGGTGAGTATGACATAAAGAGTCTGCAGAGAGAAATGGACAGGCTAGGCAAGTAAGAAAAACTTGGAAGATGTGATATAATGTGGGAAGATGTGAGGTTATCCACTTTGACAGGAAAAATCGAGAAGCTGATTATTATTTAAATGAAGAAAGTCTGGTTAGCACCACAACAGAGGAATTTGGGAGCCCTCATCCAATGTCACAAAAAAAAGCTAACATCCATGTTCAGCAGGTATTAGGGAAGACAGATGGAAGGTTAGCCTTTATTAAAAGAAACTTAAAGGCGGTTTTGTTAAAACTACACAAGACACTACCCCGACCTCTGCTGGAATACTCTAAACGAATTAGGCCCCTTATCTAAGGAAAGATAAACTGACATTGGACGGAGTCCAAAGTAGATTCACTAGACTGACACCAGTTATGGAGAGACTGTCTTCTGAAGAGGGTTTGAGTAGATTGAACATGTACTCATTGAAATTTAGAAGGATGAGAGACAACATTATTGAAACATACAAGAATCTTTGGGACTTTGATTAGGCCACTGTTGGAATATTGCATGCAATTCTGGTCTCCTTCCTATTGGAAAGATGTTGTGAAACTTGAAAGGGTTCAGAAAAGAATTACAAGGATTGTTGCCAGGGTTGGAGGATTTGAGCTCTAGGGAGAGGCTGAACAGACTGGGGCTGTTTTCCTTGGAGCGTCGGAGGCCTTATAGAGATTTACAAAATTATGAGGGGCATGAATTGGGTAAATAGGCAAAGTCTTTTCCCTGGAGTCAAGGAGTCCAGAACTAGAGGGCATAGGTTAAGGGTGAGAGGGGAAAGATATAAAAGAGACCTTAGGGGCAACATTTTCACACAGAGGGTGGTATGGGTACTGAGTGAACTGCCAGAGGAAGTGGTGGAGGCTGGTACAATTGCAACATTTAAGAATCATTTGGATGGGTATATGAATAGGAAGGGTTTGGAGGGATATGGGCCGGGTGCTGACAGGTGGGACTCGATTGGGTAGGGATATCTGGTCGGCATGGACAGGTTGGACCGAAGGGTTTGTTTCCATGCTGTACGCCTCTGACGTGAAAGGATAGACGTGGAAAGGTTGCTTTCCATGTGGGAATGTCTAGAACCAGACAACATAATCTCAGAATAATGGATTACACAAATAAAATGAGATGAGGAGGAATTTCATCTCAGAAGCAGAGGATCTGTGGAATTTCTTTCCATAGAAGTCTGTTGAGTTTGGATCATTAAGTTTATGCAAAACTAAGACAGATTTTAAATCATTAGGAAAAGCAAGGGTTATGTGGAATAACCAGGAAAGTAGAGTTGATTATCAGATTAGCTGTTTTCTCACTGAAATGTGGAGATTCAATGTGCTGAATGGCCTATTTCTGCTACTATGTCATATGGTCAGAAAAGTCATGTTAGCTTTTTAGGACTGGAAGATTATGATCACTACAGTAAAATAAACCATGTAGAGTTATTGGATAAGATGCAAACAAAAATGTATTAAGGTAAGACCAGAACTGAGAGGTCATAACAGAGAAGAGGAGGCTGGGAATCTTATTTCTCGAAAAGAAAAGGCTGAGAGGTGGCCTGAAGGACAAAGGGAAACAAAGAGACGATTTTTAAATCTATAGCAAATTCAAAAAGCTGGAAGCTTAAATATAAAATGTAACTAATTAGGGAATTTAAAACAATTTTTTAAAAAATGTAAAAGTTACTTTATTTAAGGAAAGTTGCATAAATTTGATCTGTGCTCAGAAGTTTGAGAGGTAATATAATCAAGTTACTTGAAATGATAAACGGACTCGACAAGGTGGAAACAGAGGAGTTATTCCCTTTGGTTGGATAATCCAGAACAAATTGACAATCTTAAAACAAGAGTTCAGCCATTGAACATTGAAAATGAGAAGCATTTTCTCACATAAACAATAATAAAAATGTCTATCCCATCCAAAAGGCTGCGAATGTTGAGCGAATTTTGATTGCATAAGAATATCAAGGTGCACATTATCCAAATGGACAAACCAGACAAGTCAGAGATACACATCCAGGAATTAGCCCAAGGCCTAAAAAGCTGTGG
Source organism: Hemiscyllium ocellatum (assembly GCF_020745735.1). Classification (NCBI taxonomy): domain Eukaryota; kingdom Metazoa; phylum Chordata; class Chondrichthyes; order Orectolobiformes; family Hemiscylliidae; genus Hemiscyllium; species Hemiscyllium ocellatum. The sequence continues at coordinate 100,191,963 of NC_083405.1, forward strand.
CAGGAAGGTCAAGTGAACCCTGTGGCATGATGTATGTCTCAAAAAACAAAGTTTACACATCCAAGTGAGAACATTGCTGGGATTGATTGAGAGTCTCAAGACGACTGATCATAAACAGCACAATAATTTGCACTGTATTTCTCAAAACAAATTGCTAATAAATCTACTCACTTCATTATATTAATTGATCAATACTAGGTTATCAAACCAGCCACAAAATAAGGAACAAGTTATAAATAGCACCTACCAACAAGCACTACCAGTCTGTACTTTTCATTAGGTTGATGCTGGTAAGAGACAACCTCTTCATATGTTGGTACATCTGCTGTATCGTACTGTTCGCTTCTTTTACTTTCATACATAGATTTATTAGTCTTTCTATCTTTTCTGCTCAGTCGAAAACTTCTTCTGAGACCAGCTGCAAAGAATTAGAAACTGTTATTACACTGAATCAATGTAATGCTTAACTAATAGAGTTACAACACAAAACAAAGGAAACAAAACAGGTATTATTATGCTATTATCATTAAACCTACCAAGTGTAATCTTATTTTCTTTGGAATTAATGCTGAAAAACCTATGCTTGTGGAACATTTTCCCTCCATAAACAAACAGCAGGAAGATATATACCTTAAACAAATTTCACATACATATTGAAGCATACAAACTAAAGTTACCAACCAAGTGAAATGAAGCAGTTAGCAAACTGAAATTCACTTCACACATTTTAGTTTGGATTTAAACAAAACTTTTAAAACTAAAATCCAGAAAAAAAATTGATAAGGAGTTATTTGCAGATTTAATTACCTGGATTTTATATACATCATGCAATCATAATCTGACAAAGACTGCAAAATCCACGAGTAGTTAAACTTCAGTTGCTATGTTTTATACATTTAAAGATAAGTTGAAGAGTAGGAGAATGGATACACAAGACAAAACTCTTCGTAGTATGAAGGTTAAATACTTGTGAGTGACATGCGATACATTTTTCCTCTTGCTGTGATAAATTGTGAATTGATAAGAATTTGGACAACAGGAAACAGAAACAGTACAGATATTTGTGCAACATTTTTAATTAGAAGAGAACGACTTCAGTGACCCTCCAAGTGTCATTCTCTTCTTGCAGACAGGACCTCGACGTTTGCTGTGAACATACAACTAAGATAAAGAAACTCATTGTCAGAGTGAATTTATTTGAACAAAATAAACATTACTCTATCGTATCAGAACTAATTGGTAGTTTTCATAATGCAATTATTGGAAACTGTGTAGCCCAGTAAGTTCACATATTAGACATTCTCACTGAAAGCCTCTTTAATCCACTATCTGACCTGCTGCTAAGTGCAATGAATTTTGAATATGTGCCCCTTATTACAAATTTGGCACAATGGAAGAAAACACCCAGCAAGGCCAAGAAATGGTGGGATGGGAATGGAGTGACATCAATCAGAAGTTCAATGTAAGGTAAATGGTCAAGGCAGAGTAAAAACAATTCAACATGGTTGTTATTACAGTGACTTAGAATCTGCAATGCTAACACTGGATGGCTGAGACACGAACACGTTACTTATTCTAGACTATATATTCCACACATTAATTAGCACAAAAGTTCTCTTCAAACAAAAAGCAAACACATGCAACCAGATATGTGAGCTTTCATATATAATTACAGAATCACATCGTCTTTACACTTTGCAGCATTCCCTAAATTTGCTACATTTTTACTGCACATCGAATGTAAATGTTTAATCTGCAGAAGAGATAATATTGATATACCATATATTTTTTATACTTGTTGATACAAATAACTCTAAACCTAACCCTATCACAACAAACTATGTAGAAACATGATTCAGACAGAGATACAATATAATAATATCTCATTTAATGAAACACATGCAAAAAGTCCATAACCTAGACAGCTTTTGGCACAGAAAAGTTACAGAAGTTGCTTAGAGTTCTCAATAAGTCATAAAACCAAAGAGTTTTGGAATCAATTTTAGCAATTCAGCAATTAGTGATGGACATGTAGCACCACTGTGGGCACTTCCTACTTAAATTCATAATACAAGTACTAAGCAGCAATATAATAAAGTCAAAATTACAAAAATATTATACTAAAGTTTAAGCCTCTTGGAATGTTCCAAAATTAGGCATAATAGACAAAATGAGGATGTTGGTTTGAGTCAAGATCAAAATGAGTGAGGGATTGCATACAGTGACTATAAAAACTGCCAAAAATAAGGCTGAGTTATATAGATGTTGCAGAAACTCAAATTAAGTATGGGAAAATATAAACAGAAATAAAAGGTATATGTCAAATGTATATGCATCTGATCAAGGAAAGAATGTTAACGTGAAGAAGATCTGTTCCTTAACTTTATAATTACAGGTTCAAGTCAGAACCCATCATCCAACAGAAGAATCAGGAATGGTATGCACATACTCGTATTATTAGGTGATATCTTCTACTGACAATTAATGGGAGTTAGTAAGTACTCAAAACATTCTATGAAAGCCAATGCAGACATACTTTTGACTCAAGTTCTATTTTGGTCGCTAATACATTTAAATTAGTGCTCATTGAAGGGAGGTATTAAAACTTGAATGGTATGTTACACCAAATTTATGATCTAACAGAATTAACGAGAAAGACTGACGTCCAGGAATAGACTGGGTAGACAATTTTAAAAATGAGGTATCTTCACCTCTAGCATCATGACCTAAATCTGGCTCAGACAGATGGGACTGACGCTACTGCATTTGACAACCAATGAAGATATTAGCGAAACAAGTCTGGAAAGCTTCAACCCAAGTCTCAAAGAGTATAAATCCACAGCACAAATTAGACCTAATTTGGAAAATCCATGCAGAGTACAGGAAATGGAAACAGCACAAAAGCATGAAAGGGAGATTTTTCTTCTGATAGTATGATACACTTGATTACTGATATAGATTATAACTCCAAATTACATTCCATATATCCCAGGCATGACTATGCTGCTCAAAATTTGATTGATGAGTTGAACTGGAACAATTTGTTTACTACTATTGTCTGTCACCATGATAAGCTCACAACTGTACTTTGTTCAGTTGAAAAGTGGTAACTATGTACTGACATCATATAATGAGTTCAGTATAACACTAAACAGCAAGGAAATTATCGAGTAATCAAGGGAAATATGAACAACATTTCTATTTCAGATGACTGAAGATGATGTTAAATGGTTCCAAGTTGAAATCAGTCACTTGTTTATGCTCAATAGATTTGCCAATTATAGTAGCTGAAAAGGTTGGGCATAGAGGATATCAAGAGCACAGGGCCCTGGTGACTGAAGGCCTGGCCAACAATGGTGATGCAATTACACTCGAGGTTGCTGAGGAGACATGAAATCAGAGGACCACACATAGCTTATTGTGGGGCTGGAGATACTAAGGTAGAAGGGGCAAGATTACACAAGGTTTTGAAAACAAGGTCGAGAATATTAATACCAAGGTGTTGCTTAACTAGAGTAAGCAAGCAGAAGGGTGATGGGCTTACTAAGGCCTGTTTACCAATGACAGAGACACAAATATTGGGCACAATCACCAAAAGCATGGGTATGTTCTAAAGTGGAGGTGGAAAACATGAACATATGTCTTGACGAGAATACCTGAATCCAGAGTGTGGAAACTAACAGGTCAAAACAAATACATTATATGATCAAGTAGAATCAGCGTGGCTCTAGATGGGGTATCATGCCTGACATATTAATTAGAATACTTTGAGGTTAACAAGTGGAATAAATAAAAGGATGCAGTGGATGTAATACATTTGGATTTTCAGAAAACATTTGTTAAAGAGCCACTCATTAGGCTACTTAAGGTGAGAAGTATTGGAGGTATTATATTGGCAATTGGCTGACTAATGAAAGACAGAGTTGGGTTTAGTTTGGAGTCTGACATGTTCAGGATGGCAGTTTGTAGTCTAACACAGGGATCAGTGCTGGGACCACAATTAATTGCAATGTATATTAATGACCTGGCTGAGAAAAGTGAATGTACTATTGTCAAATTTGCACGATACAAAGACTCTGCAGAGGGATAAAGACAGGTAAAGTATGTGGGCATAAAACGTGAAAGATGGAATATAATGTGGGAAGATATGCGGTTTTGCACTTCGACAGCAAGAACAGAAAAGTTGAATGCTATCTAAATGGAGGAAAGCTGAAAAAAAGCCACAGCACAGAGAGATTTGGGAATCCTCATGCAAAAATTTCAAAAAGCTAGCATACAAGTTAATTGGGAAGGCAAACAGAATATTTGCCCTTAAGGGAGGTCTTGCTTAAATTGACCAAGGCAGTGGTCAGATCCCAGCTAAAATGCTACGAACAATTTTGGACCCTTTCGAGACCTAAAGAAGGTTCATGAGGTTAATACTGGGTATGGAAGGGCTGTCCTGCGAGGAGAGGTTGAATAATTTGGGGCTGTACTTAAGAACGAGAGGAGATCTTAGCAGGATGTGCAAGATTTTTCGGAAACTTGACAGGGTAGATGTGAAAAGGTTGCTTCCCCCTTGTGGGAATGTCTAGGACCAGCAGCATAAGCTCAGAGTAAAGGGTCATACAATTAAGACCATAAGACATAGGAGTGGAAGTAAGGCCATTCGGCTCATCGAGTCCACTCCGCCATTCAATCATGGCTGATGGGCATTTCAACTCCACTTACCAGCATTCTCCCCGTAGCCCTTAATTCCTTGTGACATCAAGAATTTATCAATCTCTGCCGTGAAGACATTTAGCGTCCCGGCCTCCACTGTACTCTGCGCCAATGAATTCCACAGGCCCACCACTCTCTGGCTGAAGAAATGTCTCCGCATTTCTGTTCTGAATTGACCCCCTCTAATTCTATGGCTGTGTCCACGGGTCCTAGTCTCCTTGCCTAACGGAAACAATTTCCTAGTGTCCACCCTTTCCAAGTCATGTATTATCTTGTAAGTTTCTATTAAATCTCCCCTTAATCTTCTAAACTCCAATGAATGCAATAAGATGAGATAAGGAGGAATTTCATCTTTTACAGGGTCGTGACTCCATGGACTTCTTCACCACAGACAGCTTATTTTACTAGGGAAAATCAAGGGTTATGTGGAAAGGTCACAAAAGTGGATGGAAGGTGTGTCAGATTAGCTAAGGTCCTTCTGAATGATGGAGTAGGCTTGAGGGGCCAAATGGCCCTATTTCCTGTTTCTTATGGTCTTATATACAGCTTTTGAGATTGGGTTGCTAAGTGCACTCAAGGCGAAGATAGACAAATTTTTAATTAGTAAAGTAATCCAGGGCTATGGGGAAAAGGCAGAAAAAGGGAGCTGAGGATCATCAGGCCAGCCATGATGTCACTGATAAGCAGAAGAGACTCGATGGACTGAATGGCCCTGACCTGCTCCATTTTATGGACTCATGAAAGTATTTGGCAGCAGTGACATTCCATATTGGATTTGATTTTAAGCTCTGTCAGAGATTACAGAGTGATGTGGGGCTGCATTTGTGGAAAGAATGGGGCTTTTTGTTGTGATCTTGTCGCCACTATTTGTGTTGGTTAAGTTTAATGATCTGGCTGGTGTCTCCCTGCCTTTTAATTTCATACACCCCTACTTCAACTTTGATAACACAAACAAAACTTATCAAATGTAACCATATAGCCTTTGATAGACTTTTGTATTCACTTTTACAACTCAGAAGCAGTTGATAAGTCCAACAAATTTTATTTCTAAATGAGTCTTATAAAAGGCATTGATTCTTGTCTAAGGAAAGTAAAATTTGTCCAACTTTAAGCGTCCTGGTAACCATTCAGCTTTATTTTTCTTGGTTCTAGTACTTGTGAGGCCTGCTGTTATTATCTGCATGCTTTTCATATATAATTAGGCTTTACACTTTACAACCAAAAAGAATTTGAGTGTGACCAGCTGGCAAAAAAAAATCCAGCAATCAGACATGCATAGTAATTGCACTCAGTTGGGATACAAGGAAGAAATTAACCTGCAATGCTGAAGGAAGGAAGGCTTGGTTGACAGTGATTACTATATGAAAAAAGAAATCTTTATTTGTGTTCATTGACTATAACAGTGTAGTTTAGTAACATCTGTATTACATTCAAACCATACAATCAATTGGATGGTTAATTATAACTATTTGATTGGATATGCAAATTTAATTAAAGTCAGATGTGTAAATTTTCCTGCCGCAAAATTTCCTGCTGCCAGGTTGAATAAGGACTGGAACTGAGTTAATCGACATGATCCACTCTTCCTCAAGGTAAAAAATAAGCAAATCGAAGCACTAAGAATTTAAAAACTACTGGAGATTAAATGATGTTCATGCTGTTCTACATTTGATCTTGGTTAAAATAGTTGTTTTGTGAAAGACAAATCTTAAAACAATAGCATTGGACCAGAGTTGCCAAGGCCATGGCGATGATCTTAATTTCCTCTTGACCACCCTGAGCCTTCTTAAATTGTTCACTTTCATATTGCAGGCTCTTGAGGCCTCAAGCAAGCAATATGTTGTTGCATCATTAAGTTTCTGTTTACTGAACATTTATCTGTATATCATTGAAGTAGAAGCTTTACAATATCAAAGTGTACGAGGCAATTCTTCATGAATTTAGTGTGGGCATATTGGTGTTCTGTTATAGACAATTTGGAAACATATCTTTGGCATCACAACAATGTACAGTTGATAATGGATATCAATGGTAACACAATGAGTAGTTTAATGCACTGAAATGAGTTTGACAAAACAAATGTTGAATTATAAATCATATATGAGACTTTGTTAATACAATGTTTTCTTTTCAAGTTCTCATTGGGCAGTACCGATGCTGCTGAAAATGATCAGTCAACATTTATTTTCAAGTGTGACATTTTTAAATTATACTAACTTCATTCTGAGTTCTATTTCCCAAGAGTTCATCAACACCAATTACAACTGGTTCTGACATAGCTCGTTAGTTCTGTTCTCATGCAATCTCATGTTGTAAGAAAATCGCATAATATTCTTTCCACAAAGAATTCCACAAAGCACCATAAACTACATTGAGGTCTGGAGAAAATGTTAATATGAAAAGCAGCTCCATATTGGTAAGGTACATTCCAGACTTTTGATCATTAAGATAAAGAAAATCCACATGAAATATAATTATCTTGCATTACCTTAAGTTAGGACACAGCTGAAACTAAATGTTTAGTATATGAAAAATTTTAAAAAAAACCTTTCTTTAGTGCTTTTCATGCTGACTGGGTATTTCAAGGTATTTTACAGTTGTCAATGCATTTTTAAAGTATAGTAACATATATAAGAAATGCAGCAATCAATTTCTCCACAACAAGCTCTCTCACAAACACCCATTTGATGGTAACCAGATAACCTACTTTAGTGATGTTCACTTTGAGACAAATATTGGCCAGGACAATGGAAATAACTCTCCTGTTCTCTGTCAGTGTATTATTCTCTCTGTACTGAATTTGAGTGTCCACAGTTATGTCTGCACTCAAGTCTCTAAAGTGGGATTCAAACTTGGAACATTTTGACGCAGGAGTGAAAGTGCTATCCAGATTCAAGCTGACAATAAAACATTTACAAATGTGGTTCATGAATTCATGCTATGAAACAATGACGACGTAGTGGACAATAGTCTCTAAGTTAATTAAACATCTTTGTAAACCACCAATTATGTAAAAATATCTGCATTTCTTTTGTGGTATATACAGATTGCCGGCTATAATTTTTCAGCTCCACCTCTGTGTGATTTCAAACATACAGTCTAATATCTTGATGAAAATCTTTTAAAAAGGTTGAAAACCCCTCTATACATATAAATAACATAGATAAATAAAAATATACATCTATTCTAAAGATCTTCACTGAAAATTATTTCAAGCATAGGTCAATATGGTTTTGAAATACTTAACAACTGAGGCTCTTGTTCAAAATGCTATTGTCACAATGTAAGTGAAACTGATAAGGTGACTTTTTAATTGTTTAAATGTGAGAGCTTTCAAATATAAATCCTAATAGCCAAAGTTTGCATGCTAATAAGGCTAATGACACTTACCACAACAAGGAAGCATCTGGCACAGCAAATTGTGCACATGCACAGTTAAACATGGCTGTCGGTTTGCATTGCGTCTCCATATGTTTTGATGAACTGGTAGCTCACTGATCGATTTGGCTCTAACATACATCCATTTCATGCCATAATGTATTTAACCAATGAATACTTAACAAAAATGGCAAAGACAATTATGGACAATAGATTCTTTTTTAAGGTAAACTTCGAATTGACTGCAGAGTCTTTAAGTGTTGTGAACTTTTTTGTTGGAAAATTAAAATAAAAATCTTCACCAGTTTTGCATTCTGTATTTTATCGCTATTTGCTTCCTGTGCATGATTTTACAATAATTAGATATTCTAATTCATACTTTCTGGTTTGGACTCTTCAATGTGAATTTCATTAAAGACAACAACCTGTTCATTGTTACTGAAAAAACTCAATCTGAAAATTTCATTCCTGTATGTGGCACCAACATTTTTGCATGGGTTAAGTACAAATGAGGAAGGATTCCAAGTTGCATATCCATGGTTCATGAATGCAGTTGCACTTGTTAAATTGCAGCTACCTCAGGTTGATCTGATTCTCATTTGTGGAATGTACATAACACGATATGCACTTTAGACTTGATAGGAGAAGGTCTAAAACTACTGAAGTACTTCACAGCGGTAACGTTTTTGGATACAGTCCCAGGGCATCTTTGAGAGAGGAAAGCTGTGCTTTGGGAGAGGTAAAGTGCCCTTTAGAATTGTTAAAAGTGGATATAAATGTGCATAAACACATTAGAACTGTCAATAGCACTGTAAAACGATGTCAAAGGGGAGCTGTAAAGGCATTTAAATCTGCTACCTTTATGTGTTAGAAAAGAAGTCTGCAGTGGTTAAGAAAAAGTACTTCACTCTGTTGACATATGCCTGAGGACTTATTGCAGGATTAGGAATGGATGATTAATTTCACAACTTTACCCTTACCACAGTGAATGCCTGTATTTCACAATGTGACAGCTGAAAGTGGTTTAAACACTTGAAACTAAGAATAATGCTTGTTTTTATGAGGGATAAAATAAAGTTAAAAGGAGTGAATGAATTTTTAATCAGGATGTTCTTTTTGTAAATGGCGAATCCTTTAAAAGATACTTAAGAACTTTGTCACATTTCAACATAGGTCACAAGATCTGTCCAAGGTGGATAACGGGTGAATTGGTATGGTAGTTGTAAAGGTGGTAGTGGGGTGCACAGGTGACATTAGTCAGCAAATGGGTTAAAGGTTGGGTGACAGGGCACCAGTGGAATAGGGGTTTTAAAAGATTATGGGAGTGGTTCAGAAGACCATCAGTTGGCCAGACAGGTATGAGGACCATGGATTTTGGGGTAGGGCACAGGTTGACATGAAGGGTATGAGAAGCCATGGGGATGTGTAAAGAGACACAGCTCAGCATAGAGGCCAGTAGGGAATGAATAAGGGGTACAAGTGGCAAGGGGAATGAAAGAGGGCAGAGGATTTTAAACAAAAAACTGAAGTGCCACAATACAAAGGCAGGACTTCTACCCATTCCACTTCTGTCACCCACCACTACCATGCATGCCCACTCCCCAGAACAAAAATACAAAGTTCCGGATTAGGCTTTTGGAGCTGGGAATTTTCCGGATTCTGCTTGGAAATAAACATGGAGTGCACCCATGTAAAATAGGGTTACAATTGCAAGGTTTCCTTTGCACTTCTTCAGAGGTTAAGTTGTCAGATATATTGAATTTAACTTGTGAGCTGACTAAGATAAGATTATTGGATACTTCTAGCTCAGTATCAAACTCATTATACTAATGTACCCATACAGCATTACTTAAAATGACAAAATATTATAATTTATATGATTAGATTAGATTGCCCACAACGTAAGAACAGGCCCTTCAGCCCAACAAGTCCACACCAACCCACTGTACAGTAACCCACTGTACAGTAACATTTACCACTGACTAATGCACCTAACACTATGGGCAATTTAGCCTAGCCAGTTCACCTGATCTGCACATCTTTTGCAACATAACTTGCCTCCTGACGTTAAATGTCACCTAGGAAATAGGTAAATGTACCTGGATTATGTAATATTGGGATGCCAATAAAATACATTTAAGGCTGCTTTCACAAAACCAGACACCAAAATCCATTTCAAGATATTATATCCTGATTTGATAAAAACATTTAACTACAGTCATAACTAGATGTCACTGGATAACAAATATGTGAAACCCAGCAGATATTTACATTCTAGATTGAAATTAAAGTATGATCAAATTAAAGACAGGATTATTTTCTACATAAGAGATTCTGCAGTGAGTACACATGTGCTAAGAGAGAAGGAATTTACTGTCAGGAAAGCAAATGACATTTGCAGAAATGCTGAGCTTGTAAATCAACAGCTATAGCATAATCACTATAGAACAGACCTGTCTTGCATTATATGCTCTTAGATGTTCAGGCCCAAAGGGTCTAATAATCACAAACTAAGGGCAGAATGCAAATACTGTGGAAGAAGTTATGCAAAGGAGAAAAAGGCATGTCCAGCATGAAGAAACCAGTGTTTGCACTGCATGATGCTGAATCATTTTGCACACCATTATTTAGTGAGAAGGAAGCACAGGAAGAAAATATCAATGGATACTGGAAATATATCAGCTGAATATTCTGATGAATCACTCCACACAACACAACAATTTGGTTCAGTCAGGTTAACGATACTTGGTTTGTGACCTGCACTAGATGAAGGAAGAAGTCCTGGATCTTTCATTGCATGGGCCTTTGACAGTAGAGGTAGCCGACATAACATTGCTGATACTCACTAACACTCATTGCACAACAATCATTCTACCCCTGACCTCTCAAACTCAGCAACCCCATCTTCCTAACTGTCAGTCAGGCCTGTCCAAAACCTGGGACATAACTTGACATTCTCAGAGACTGCCTATAGTTCGCTGGATGCGCACTACTCAAAATGGCTACTGCTAGGACTGTAAAGCTGCTGTCCAATTAAATGGATCAGCAATTCCACAAGGCAGGACTTCCACCAAATGTGCTAGCTGTCTCATCTTTAAATAATTAACAGTTCTCAGCGTAAAAGTGCTGGTGGGCAACTGGGTCTTGTGTGGATGGGTTGTTGATTGATTATAAAAAAATGAGGTGCAGAGGGTTGATGTGAAAGGAGAGACAGGGATTAAAAGTATTGAAGGAGGTTTCATATTGATCTGTGGAATTGGACTAAACTCTCTCCAGACAGAAGACAGCCTACTAACTCACAATCTTCCCACTTCCATCTCAAGCTCAAATCTGCTTTCGACACCAGGTTGCGCATACCTCCTATGGATGAAAATCCTACCACCAGTGGTGCCTGGCTAGAAGATGGATCTCAACATTTGGAAAATTGCTGACTCCTGCCTCAATGATGAAAATCCAGTCTCCAGTGCAGGAAGAATATCAATATAAACATTACCTTAATGCTAAGAATACAGTCTTCTATTCAGCAAACTCAGAGGAGAAACATGGTCACACCAATTTAAAACCCAATGTTAATCCAAACCTCTTTATGAAATGTGTATCATTACTCCCCACCTATCTAAATCTTCACACCCACATAATGTGCCAAATTTATGCACATAGATGCATGGTGCTCTATTTCTCATTTGTGCCTGCAAACAAATTTAGCTTTTAAAATCCTTCCAGTTCTTACATGATGATGTTTCTTGAAATACTTTTGATAGTACAAGATCAGTCAGACAAAGCATCTACATTGTATGAAATATTATGAGAATGTAATCAATCTAAGTGGGAATTATAATGTGCTTATCTTTTGCTAAACATATACAGTACTGCTCCCTTGACAGACTGTTAGGGCCATAATTTCTTTTGCTAATATTGTTAAAACTTTCATACATAGAGTGTACCAGCGAATCCCACTGAGTATCATCCTCCTCCTTCTCCCTTTTACAGGAAGTGATTATATTTCAGTCCTAAAACAGACATAATTTGTGCATGCAAAATAAATTCAAATCCTTGTGACATTATAAACAAAAAATTAAAAACTGGAAACCACTTCGAATGCATCAACAGACCTGCAGCATATTTATCAGTATTTTCAGGTCTCATTTCAGATTTCCTGCATTCATAATAATTTGCCCCGATATTAAATGTCAGCTAGAAAATAGGGAAATGCACCCGGACTGTGAGATTTTGGGATGCCTGGTCAACACAGAAGAATTCGGCCAAAGGGTCTGTTTCCATGCTGTATGACTCCATAACTCTGTAGAAGATAATGGTGTAGCAGTAACAAAGCTAAGTCAAACCTAATGCATCGTGCACTTCTTTGCCTTTGAGATCAGACATTGGCAATATCATACATAATTGAATATTAATGTCACATTTGACTCCAACAACTTGCACTCTATTTTATTGACAATTTTTCAATTGAAAGATCAAGTTCAATTGCGCAATACACAACAAGAAGCTAGGAGTTCAGTTCAACTGCATAAGCTAACAATGCATCACTGTAAATAAAAGTCATCACACAATGATTTTGAACTTCATTGCCAGTCTTTGAATTCTGGACTCAGAAGTCCTGCTACTGTTTGGAATAAATATTAAATTTAAATATAAATTCAAAAATTTAGCTACAAAACAAATTTTAACAGAAACTAAATATAAACATGAGTCATACAAATCTATAATTTTTATGAGCCATTGCAGAAAAGAATCTGAAATAAAGAACAGACAAAGAACTTGCATGCGCTGTATCTATTTGCTCACCTATATAGAATCCACTGACAAGGTCACCATATTCAGCATCTTCTGGAGAAAGGATATAACCACAATGAACAAAGGCCAGGAAAATAAACAGAAAAGTTAGAAGCTAAACCACAATTGCAGATACAACGTAAGCCATTACAAAATATTGGCTCCAATTAACCAAGCACGACATTGCCTTGGATCGCTGAGTTTTCGTCTTACATTGGAATGTCCTTCTGACTGTTTGCACATTTTTGCAAAACTATTTGCAAATAATATTTCAAAAAGGAAGGAAAGGAAAAAGAGCAGATGCATGTCATAACATTTCAACTAACATGAGTACTAGTTTTGTAAATAAAACACTTACATAATATACACCATTTTGATTTCTGAATTTCACATCTATACACAAAATATCCTAATTAAAACATATCCCAATACAGTGTAAAAGATATATTAATCTTTTTATTGAAAATATTTAGCTGTGAATCCCCTTTTTTTTGTTCCTGGAATGTAAGGATTGCTGGCTGGGCAAGTATTTATTGCTCTGGAGGAATTAGAGGTGAGCTGCCTCCTGAACTGTTGCAAACCATATGGTAAAGGGGCAGGGAGGAAATTTGAGGATTTTGACCCGCAACAGTGAAGGAACATATTTCCAAGCTGTGACTTGGAAGGGAGCTTGCAGGCGGTGGTCTTCTCATATATCTGCTGCTCTTGACCTTCTTCAAGATGCAAATTGTGGGCTTGGAAGATGTTGAAAAATGAGGAATGGCAAGTTATTGCAATGTAGTTTGGAGATGGTACCATTTTGAAAGAAGTGAATGCTGAAAGTGGTAGTTGTAGTGGTGATCAAGTGTGCTGCTTTTCCTGGATGGTATTGAGCTGTCTCAGAAGCAGTACTCATTCAAACAAATGGAGAGTAGCCCATCACACTCCTGACTTTTGTCATGTAGCTAGTAGACAGAGAGTGGGGAGTCAAGAAGTGAATTACTTGCTGCAGAATTCCTAGACTCTGACCTGGTCTTGTTCTTGTTGTCTTTTCACATCCATAATATCTTTCTTTCAGAGCTACTATCATTCACATAGCTAGAGGCTGTTATTGAAATCAAATCTCTACAGATACAGTTCAGGGTTATCATTACAATGTAACATGTTTTCATAAGCAATTTTCATTATACAATTCCCTGACCTCGAGTAGACAACATATCCTCGACTTTATGTCACAGAACATAAACAAATTATCAAACATATTTTGCTGTTCAAGATTTTGTAATGTATTATAAAAAACTGGAAAAGGTCAGTGAGCACTTTCAGGTTGTTGCTAAGTATATACAGCCTGTATGTACATCTTACGAATATATGAAATCAGAGGCGGCAGGCCATTCAGCCCCACAAGCGTAATCTGCCACTAGAGGAGGATCATGGCTAATCTACTTGTATTTCATTTCACTCTACCATAAAGAACCTTTCATTCCCTTGTTTATCAATAGCCTACCTTCCCCACTTTAAAAATATGCAACAACAAAGTTTCCAATAGCTTCTGAGGTAAAGAATTTTACGTTGTACCACTTTTTGTGAAGAAATTTCTCTTATCTCGAGTTTTAAAACAACGGTCCCAAGTCCTGGCCTGCTCTACAAGAGGTGATTGCCTTGTGAAGGCCATTCAGGGTCTTCTACAAGTCATCCCTCACCCTTCTAACTTCCAGTAGAAATAAGCCCAGCCAGTCCAACCTATCTTCCTAAGGCAACCAACTCATTCTAGGTACTAATCCAATAACTCTCTTTTGAACCAGCTCCAAAGTATTTAAATCCTTCTTTAAATATGAAGACTAAAATTACTGATAGTCTTCAAAATGTGGTTTGGCAACACCCTGTATGAGTGAAGCATAATGCCCTTGTTTTTATTTTCAATTTTGCTCGTAATTAAAGATAGACTTTCACTAGCCTCTTGATTATATACTGTAACCTTCTGTGCCTCATGCTCTAGAATGTCCAGATCCCTTTGCACCACAGAACTCCAGTCATTCTCCATTTAGTATTTTTTTATTATTCCTGACCAAGTGTTCAACTTTACAGTCTCCCACAATTATACTCCATCTGCCAGATTTTTGCTCACTCACTCAGCTTGTATGTAACCATTTTGCAGGAGAAAGTGAGGACTGCAGATGCTGGAGATCAGAGCAGAAAAATGTGTTGCTGGAAAAGCGCAGCAGCTCAGGCAGCATCAAAAGAGCAGGAGAATCGATGTTTCGTGCATAAGCCCTTCTTCAGGATTCCTGAAGAATGGCTTATGCCCGAAACGTCGATTCTCCTGCTCTTTTGATGCTGCCTGATCTGCTGCGCTTTTCCAGCAACACATTTTTCAGCTATAACTATTTTGCATAAAGAATTAGGGGCAGAGTGGAACCAAACATTTGTAAAATACAAAGTGTGCTTGAAAAGATTACTTTAAATCCATCACAGATGCTGATATTTCATCAATGCAAATTGGTCAAGAATTTTTATCCTCACTTAGACAACCCAGTAATCTTTTCAATTGAATACACATTTAATGTGCAAAACAACCAATGTCACTGTCATATAAACATTAATGCTCATAAATGGAATTAAAAATTAGCTCCAGAATACTTTTCAAGTCTTGGAGACTAACTTATATCCATTTTAAGAACTACTGCCACAGTAAGCATTGTAGTTTACGAACAGTTACATATCCTCTAAGTCAAGCATCATTTAAGTGTGCTAGTATGCTAATACACTGTGTGTCTTCTGATCTATTTTGTTTTTCCAGTTTTACTTGTTACCTGAAAGTTTGCATTTTCTCTGATATAATCAACTAAGTCCAGTGAATTGTTTCACAAACAAGAGAATGGGTTGTTTATCATTTACATGGTGAGGCTTGCCAATAACTTGTGACATCTACGACATTATTCCACTGATTGCAGATTTACTGAGTTAATTGAATGAAAGAAAATTAAATTATCTGAGCATTTACTACTTCTTCCATCTACAAATCAAATTAATACTATTTCTACCTCTGAGTGGGTGATCATGAAGGTTTCAAATTGCATTCCTGCTTGCTTATAGTAATGCTCCAATCTAGTTAAGACAGATTACTCATGGCATGAAATTAGTGTTAATAAGATGTGAGGCAAATCAACATTCAATGCTATTACAGATGAAGTGTAACTTCTAGCATCCACACTAGTTATGATTAGGTGCAGAAATCAGGAAGCTGTTGTTGACTTGTCCTGCCTTCGAGGAGAAAGTGAGGACTGCAGATGCTGGAGATCAGAGCTGAAAATGTGTTGCTGGAAAAGCGCAGCAGGTTAGGCAGCATCCAAGGAGCAGGAGAATCGACGTTTCGGGCATGAGCCCTTCTTCAGGAATGAGGGAAGTGTCCAGCAGGCTAAGATAAAGGTAGGGAGGAGGGACTTTGGGGAGCATTGGAAATGCGATAGGTGGAAGGAGGTCAAGTTAAGGGTGATAGACCGGAGTGGGAGTGGGGGCGGAGAGGTCAGGAAGAAGATTGCAGGTTAGGAAGGCGGTGCGGAGTTTGAGGGATTTGACTGAGACAAGGTGGGGGGAGGGGGGGCACAGAGGAAACCGGAGAAATCTGACTTCATCCCTTGTGGTTGGAGGGTTCCTAGCCGGAAGATGAAGCACTCTACCTCCAGCTGTCGTGTTGCTATGGTCTGACGATGGAGGAGTCCAAGGACCTGCATGTCCTTGGTGGAGTGGGAGGGGGAGTTGAAGTGTTGAGCCACGGGGTGGTTGGTCCGGGTGTCCCAGAGGTATTCTCTGAAACGTTCTGCAAGTAGGCGGCCTGTCTCCCCAACATAGAAGAGGCCACATCGGATGCAGCGGATGCAGAAATGATGTGTGTGGAGGTGCAGGTGAATTTGTGGCGGATATGGAAGGATCCCTAGGGGCCTTGGAGGGAAGTGAGGGAGGAGGTGTGGGCGCAAGTTTTGCATTTCTTGCGGTTGCAGAGGACGGTGCCATGAGTGAAGGTTGGGTTGGTGGGGGGTGTGATCCTGACAAGGGAGTCACAGAGGGAGTGGTCTTTTCGGAATGCTGATAGGGGAGGGAAATATATCCCTGGTGGTGGGGTCCGTTTGGAGGTGGCGGAAATGACGACGGATGATACGATGTATATGGAGGTTGGTGGGGTGGTAGGAGAGGACCAGTGGGGTTCTGTCCTGGTGGCGAGGCTCAAGGGCGGAGGAGTGGGAAGTGGAGGAGATACGGTGGAGGGCATCGTCGATCACGTCTGGGGGGAAATTGCGGTCTTTGAAGAAGGAGGCCATCTGGGTTGTACGCTATTGGAATTGGTCCTCCTGGGAGCAGATGCGGCGGAGACGAAGGAATTGGGAATATGGGATGGCGTTTTTACAGAGAGCTGTGGGAGTGGGTCGGTTTATAGTAGATGTCCGTGTTGATTTGGTCGCCCGAGATAGAAATGGAAAGGTCTAGGAAGGGGAGGGAGGAGTCTGAGACGGTCCAGGTAAATTTGAGGTTGGGGTGGAAGGTGTTGGTAAAGTGGATGAACTGTTCAACCTCCTCGTGGGAGCACGAGGCAGTGCCGATACAATCATCGATGTAACAGAGGAAAAGGTGTGGGGTGGTGCCAGTGTAGCTGCGGAAGATGGACTGTTCCACATATCCTATGATGAGCAGGCACAGCTGGGGCCCATGCGGGTGCCCATGGCTACTCCTTTGGTTTGGAGGAAGTGGGAGGATTGGAAAGTGAAGTTGTTCAGGGTGAGGACCAGTTCAGTCAGTTGGAGGGTGTCAGTGGAAGGATACTGGTTGGTACGGCGGGAAAGGAAGAAGCGGAGGGCTTTGATGGGGGATGGAGGTGTATAGGGACTGATGTCCATGGTGAAGATAAGGCGTTGGGGACCAGGGAAGCGAAAATCATGGAGGTGGTGGAGGGCGTGTGTGGTGTCCTGAAGGTAGGTGGGGAGTTCTTGGACTAAGGGGGACAGGACCGTGTCGAAGTACGCGGAGATGAGTTCGGTGGGGCAGGAGCAGGCTGAGACAATGGGTCGGCCGGGGCAATCAGGTTTGTGGATTTTGGGCAGGAGGTAGAAACGGGCGGTGCGGGGTTGTGGGACTATGAGGTTGGAGGCGGTGGATGGGAGATCCCCTGAGGTGATGAGCTTATGGATGTCTGGGAGATGATGGTTTGTGGTGGGAGGTGGGGTCATGGTCAAGGGGGCAGTAGGAGGAGGTGTCCGCGTGCTGGCGCTTAGCCTCAGCAGTGTAAAGGTCGGTGGTGCCAAACTACTAGTGCGCCTCCCTTGTCTGCCTGTTTGATAGTGAAGTTGGGGTTGGAGCGGAGAGAGTGGAGGGCTGCACGTTCCGAGGGTGAGAGGTTGGAGTGGGTGAGAGGAGTGGACAGGTTGAGGCGGTTAAACATAACATTTCCTTGAGAAGATATTTGCCATTAGTTATGGTATTTATCCATTAGATATAAAGTAAACATTCCAGGAAAAGCTAGAACTTGTCCATTCAAGTTGAATTGATTTTAATCAACCTCTTCAGCACTGAAAATTTACTTTTGTACATATGGGAATCTTCTTCAGAAATTATTTTATTCTGGAGATTCAAAACTTTAAAAGAATTTTTTGTCAGTCTTTTTCCTCGCACTGACTCCCTTCATCCCATCTATTTTTCTCTATTCACTTTGCTTTCTGTATATGAATTAACATGAAACTTATTTTACCAACTATCTAAGAAAAGGGCTTGGAGTTGGGAAGCCTTGTAAAATGGTGGAACAAGACATCAGAGAACACCAGATGTCTTTCTGCAGCCATGGGATATTCCTCAGAGAGGGAGCAGTTGTGCATGGCTGCTTATTGACTGGAAATGGATAGCCAATTAAACCTCCATAACTGCTGATCCTCAGGCTCCTCTGAGAGGTGGAGAGAGATGACAGTCTGGTAGTATTATTACTGGACTGGTGATCCAGAGACCCAGGTAATTGCTCTGGGGACCCAAGCTTGAATCCTGCCACAGCAGATGGTGGAATTGGAAATCAAAATTTAAAAAAATCTAGAATTAAGAGTTTAATTGATGACATGAATCCACTATCGATTATCAGGAAAAATCCATCTGGTTCACTAACAGGCTTTAGAGAAGGAAACTACTGCCATCTTTACCATATGATTTCAGAGCTGAAAATGTGTTGCTGGTTAAAGCGTAGCAGGTCAGGCAGCATCCAAGGAACAGGAAATTCGACGTTTCGGGCATAAGCCCTTCATCAGGAATGAGGAAAGTGTGTCCCGGGACACACTTTCCTCATTCCTGATGAAGGGCTTATGCCAGAAATGTCGAAGTTCCTGGTCCTTGGATGCTGCCTGACCTGCTGCGCTTTAACCAGCAACACATTTTCAGCTCTAATCTCCAGCATCTGCAGACCTGACTTTTTCCTCCCATATGGTTTCAGATTCATAGTAATATGGCTGACTCTGAACTGCCCTCTGAGCAATTAGGGATGGGTGGTGCCTTTATCCCATGAATGAATAAAAAAAGGCACATTCCTGTCAAATGGACAACAGTGTGGTTGGCAGTTTCTCAACTAGTCGTCACTGATAACATCCTGCCCAAGGTCTCATTGACTTCCCATAAAAATTCGGACCAAATAGTGAGCCAACTCCTGTTTTTCCTATTTATCCTTGAATTTGGTCCTCTGTGTGTCAGCAGGGATTCTTCAACCAGACATGTTGTTGCTTTTGTACAAGCTGTACACAAACTGTTGCACACAAACGCAGAACAAGGCATGGGAATAAAACATACATGGACTGATCCTGAAGGATGCTGAATGAATCCAGAGACCTTGAGATTATGATACACAAACTTCTGAAAGTCTAAATGCAGCTAGATGAAAGTCATAGGATGATGAGTGATATTTTTCATTTTCTAATCAGAAGCATAAGCTACTAGAGGAAAGAGGAAATAATGAATCTGTACAATGTAATGGTTAAGCCACAAATATAATGCATTGTGTAGTTCGAGTTGCTACTTTATAAGAAATATATTAAAAATGTAGATTCACTAGGGTGATTCATCTGGATAATAAATTACAATTATGAAAAGGAACCTGAAATACTGGTACTATTTCCACTTAAACGGAATTTATGTTCAAATGAAATAAACTTCTATTCAAAAAGTTTATATCCTATTTATCCTCAAAGCAACTTCATCTGGCTGGGTTATCAGTGATAAGTGATTGATTTAAATGGTGATTAGGCAGCAAGGAGAAAATACATTTTTATGCCATAGCTTGGTGGAACACACTGTGATAAAGGTATTGGATTAGTGATCCAAAGGGCCAGGTTCAAACAGATACATGGGTTCACATTCAATTAATAACTTTGGAATTGAAAATTAGTTTCAGTGATCATCACCACAAAACTGGCACTAATTGTCATTCACTGTTGTCTTTTAAGGAAGCAAATCAACCATCATTACATAATTTGGCTTTGATGCAAATCCATATCCACTGAAATGTGGTTGACTCTTAACTGTCCCCTCACATGGTCTAGCAGGCTACTTAGTTCAACTGCAATTAGGGATGGGCAATCAATGCTGGACCAAGAGGTGACAGTCACATCCTATCAACAAAAAAAAAGTGCTGTGTCAGGCAGGATTTGAAAAATAGATCACTGCATCTTTTTAAGAAAAACGGCGGATAAATATTTGAAGTAGAGCAACAATGATTATGACAGTAAAGGTGGCAGAGTAATTAATTTTAGATTTCATTTCTTGTGCTATAAATCTCTACATTTCTATTGTTCCTGAACAATACAATGCCATTAGGATATTTTGTAACTACGCATAACACATCAGTCCTTTAGGATGACACTAACAACTACAAAACTATGTGTGCACACAGTTCTGTCATTAGATTTTGGAGGTATACTAAACATTAAACTGATTTGAACGTGCATTCAGCTGCAAAACAATGCATAAAAAAGTATAGATAGTACATATTATTGATAGGTTTTCTTTCCTTTTCAAGAGAAGTCTTACGTCTTTAATGCTATTAAGTCAAGGTGTTGGGTAAAATGATATTCTCCTCCCGAGAGTATGTTCAGCTGAAATTTCTTCATTATCAGACAGCCATCAAATATCAGTACGTATAGTCAATATAAGTACGCACTTAGACCTCATTCAATAAATGAAAGAGCATGCAGAATTTACTTCCACGTATTTGTTGATCCTGGTTTTCAATAACCTATACTAATATTTCACAATCTGATCCTTGCTCGAACACAAACCTTTCAAACTCTGAAGAGTTCAACTCTGTTCAAACTTATTTTTGATGAAACCCACTATCTCATTTTACAGTCTTTCCATCTTGGCAAAGCTAGGATCAGAGCAAAGGACATCTGGCAAGCTTCAAATTCTACACAGTTAATTTTATACCCATGATTCAATGTTTCAGTAGTCAATAATTTCAGTTTTATTCTTACGCTCTATTCAACAACATTCTTGAACATTAATCAGATGTGTGTAGGTAGACTTATCTTGTAGGAATATTACTTAAATTAAGATCCACATCACAAAGCCTGAAGCGCTTTTTCTTAAAGGTACAGCATTGAATGAAATTGTTTGTCATATGTTCCAAAATTCCAAAGACAGACATTTGTGTATCAATGTGACCTTTGACTTTCTGCTTCACCATTTATTTTCAATAGAAAATCAATGGAATATTATTTCACTAAGAACAGAATTTGTTCAAAATGTTAAAAGGCAATAAACAGCAAATAAAAGCAAATAAGTCAAATGCACTGAACTATAAATTTATAGACTGGTATGTAGAAAGCACAATATTGAAACATCCATCTTGTATGCATATTTTATTATCAATTGGTCCTTTATCTAGAAAATGCAAAAATTAATAAATTAGCAATTGCTAAAATTAGAGTTTAATTATTTCATGAAAAATTTTCTGCATTATTTGGAATCAAATACATGTACAAATACCTTCAAATTCCTCTGAGAAGCAGAAAAAAAGTCAAAAAGTACAAAATTAAAATGGTTAGAAGTAAAATGATTAAAATTACTGTAATTTTTTAAAAAATAAAATAGGCAGCACCTACCACTCTCAAGAGTTTCCTCATCTTAGAAAAGCCAACAAAAAGGGAGGGGAGAAAGAAAAGAGGTTTTGCCTTTTTATCACTATCAACAATGTAAGAGCATACTAATCTTGTTTCATTTTGGTGCACACCTCCACCTATACAAACAAAATGATTGTAGAGAACATTTTGTCTTAAGAGTATTCAACATTCTTGAATTACAAATTTTTAAAACAGATATGAGATTTCCATACCCTTTTTTTTAAAAGAACAGCTTTTGATAATTCACATTCTACCCTTACAACACATCAAATCAAAAACTTTGAGATTCAAAGCATGCTTTGGAATGCAAAAAACTTTTATCTTCACATACATTAATGAACCAGACAAGTTGTTTTCAAGCTGATATTATCATTTTAAAAGCTCAAGGCATTAGCTTTACTACACACAAAAAAAGTTTCTCCTTCAAAAAAAAAGAAGTTTAGTGTTCGGATAAATATCTCAAGTTTCCCATCTGAATACTGGGATAGAGTTTCTGGTCTTTCATGCTAGTAGTATCATTACAATCTGGACTGCCTGAGCCAAACTAACACAAGAGATTGGGGAGTTCTAAACAAGATGTGTTCTGTCCAAATTGACTTAGGGTTGTGCTTTTCATGATTTGTTTTATACTGCTTTATGAGCTATAATCTTTTGGATCTGTTGGATCCTTTGCATCCAACCAAGCAAGAAGATAGGGCATCATTTATTTTCCAAAGACAGCACCTCAGTGGTCTTGGCTTTTTGTGTTCAAGCCCTGAAATGGGATTTGTAATCTGTAACCTTGCAATTTAGAGGTAAGAATATTGTTAATTGAACCACAGGGACATACAGAATAGGTGGCAAGCATATGGGTCCAGAACAGGTTTACAGGAGTGATTCTGGAGGTGAAGGGCTTGTCATATGAGGAGCAGTTGAGGACTCTGGGTTTGTAATCAATAGAGATAAGAAGAATGAGTGGGCAATCTGATTTAAACTTACAGAATACTGAGAGGCCTGGATAGAGTGGTCATGTACACGATGCTTCCACTAGTGAGAGAGACTAGGATCCAAAAGGCACAGCCTTAGAGTGAAGGGATGACGCTTTAGAATTAACATGAGGAATTTCTTGAGTCAGAGGATGGTTAATCTGTGGAATTCATTGAGAGAGAAGTCTGTGGAGGCTAAGCCATTCAGTGCATTGAAGACAGAGATGGATAGGTTCTTGATTTGTAAGGGGATCAAAAGTTACAGGGAGAAGGTAAGAGAATGAGGTTGAGAAACATATTAGTGGAGCAGACTCGATGGGCTGAATGGCCTAATTCTGCTCCTAAATCTTATGGTCTGATGAGTAGGACTCTTAGCAAAATCCTGAGATACATCCACAACCCAATTTTATCTGTGTTCCCAAAAGTGCACCACGTAACCATTATTAAAATCATCAAGGGGTAATTTTGATTTAATTGGAGAAAAGAAACAATTACATTCTATCAATTACGAAAGACATTTATTAGCTGATTACGCAAATATACTCCATTGTAAACATGAACTGCAACCCAACCAAAGATATCTCAAGCTTATTTTGGGCACTCTTTCTGCAGTGCGCCCTCCCAAAAGCAGAAAGACTATCACATTATCTTGTTACCAGAATTTTTCTTTACATTCTAGGCCATGTAATTTTCTCCTTTGATCTGTTCACATCATCTATATTTTATTAATAACTATAGCTGTTCCTGTAAACAACATCTTGCTCAAAAATTCTGTCATTAAAAGTGTACAATTCTGGAACACTAATTTCTTACTCTATACTAACAGTCTGAATTTTATCAACTTGATTTATACAAAGTGCAACAAAACCACTCATTTTTATATTATTTGTAGGTTTAAAGTACTCAAGTACATTAGGTAAGCTGATGTAGAGAAATCTCTGCAAGAAGTTGTCACTATTGATAAAGTTCATTACTGCAGAAGGTAAAATTGCTTGCAAATACATGGTTTAGATTATTTTTAAACTTTTAGCCTTTTCAAAATTGGTGACATTAACAATGCATTCCTTCTTTTGTCTTTGTTCAAGTTCAAATACAACTGAATGTGGTACCCCAGTTGAGAGACAAAACTTGCCAGTTAAACTAGGTTACATCTTGTTCAAATGAACAACATTTGGATGCAGTTAAAAACTTCCTCCTGTTCATGTGGTCTCAATTCCACAAATCAAAAGTTGAATCAAAATGAAAAAGAAATACTTAAAGCTATCCAAGATGTAGAGAACCTTGCAATGTCAGTTTACAAGTCATGGCTAGTGCTATAATAATAGCCAAAGATGTCTGGTGCAGCCAAAGGTACAGAAAGCTGTTTTTAATTCATTCATAGATAATGCATACTTCAGACATGGCAGTCCAGCTCCTTAAAACCAAACACTTAAAGGCAACGCATCATGCTAAAATCAAGTTGCCTAATTCTTCAAGCCACGCAAAAGTATTCTATCCAATAGTGTCGAGTACCAGAAACAAAAGCAGAAATTGCTGGAAAAACTCAACAGGTTTGGCAGCATCTGTGCAGAGAAATCAGAGTTAATGTTTCAGATCCTGTGACCTTTCTTAAGAACTCTCTCCACAGATGAGCCCTTCCTGGTGGAGGGCCTATGCTCGAAACATCTCCTGCTCCTCAGATTCTGCCTGACCTGCTGTGCTTTTCCAGCACCACACTTGATGAGATCATGTAAAATTATAATAAGAATACACTTAGGATTTTTCTAAACACTGCAAATGAAGAAACAACCAAAAGAGATTGGTTGGGTAAATAACTTCAAATTGGATGACTCTCAGTTTTGTCTACCATTTGAAAAAGCTTTTGACTCAGTTGAGGAGCTTCATTATTCTCAGAACAGCCACTGCCCAACATTTTCATCCTGACTAAAACGTAATACCTCCATCAAATCCAGCAGGGGCATCAAACAGGATACCTAGACCAAATTCTATATCATCTAAGTTGCATGGTACAGAAATGGTGAACCAAACTTGATGAAAACCTTTTGACATGAAACTTTGACTCTTTCTTAAGAGATCTGCTTGACCTGCTGAGTATTTCAATCACTTCTCTTTTTATTTCAGATTTCCAACTCATGCAATTGCATTTTTGAAAAAGAGAAATAAAACTGAGTGAAGTTCTTAGATGGAATCTTGGGTTCTTCATTTACGAACTACATGAAAACACAATTTTTTTCTTAAAATTACAGAATATACTGACTTACATGATCGTCGATTGGAATTCCTTTGTGGCTGAACAAATGCTATAGGCCTTCGAAGTGCAAATCTCCTGCAAGGTGGTCATTACAAAAAGTGTTAACGCTGGACAAAGCTTGATGGAGGCACAAAAATCTTAAGAAAATTGTTATGGCATCAGTTTATCTTGTAAAATATTGCAAAGCAAAACAATGCATTTCATTTTACTGTAGACAAAACAAATCCTTGAGCTTTCAAATTTTAGTAAGTGGAGCCAGGAAACTGTTAAATCTCAGCTCTGTATTGCACTTTAAACTGTTTTCCACCATCTTATTCCAAACTAGAATGCCACTGATGGTATCACTTACTGTCAACTACTTCAGCCCGATATGAGGAAATCCAAACTATTTTGGCATCGAGTTTTTCTAGCTATTTATAATCTACGCAAAGAGTCTGCTTTCAGATTAATAAAATCAGAAAACATAGGTTTATAAAATACCTAGTTGTTAAAAATTTTTACTCAAAGTCTGCTCAAGAAGATTGTTATACTTTGTATTTGGTGGTTACCTCTCCTGGAACTGCTTTGAAGGAATTAGTCCTGCTCTCAGATTGGCATCACATTCGCGTTTGGCTTGCCACCAGGTTGCATCATCCTGGCTGACGATCTGAAGGATATCTCCCTTCTTGAAAGAGAGCCCAGCTTCTTTACATGGAATTGCTTTATCCTCATTAGGGTCATAATCAAATAAAGTCCTGACAAACATCTGGCAAAGAAAACAAAAGTCACATTTATTCATTTTACATCTAACATGGCTATCATATCTCATCCACTAAAAGTAACTTGTATCTGATATTACTGTGCATGTACTCCAAATTGGAATGAAGCAGCTCAACTGAGAAGGAACAGTAAAGAAGAAAGATAATTTCATATTACCATAACCACATCAGTTTCCCCAACAATCAAGTGTCAAAGAAATCACAAATCTATTAAAAGCTGGGCAAGTAAACTTTGTTCACAGCTCAGACTTATGAATGCATATGACCACATGCACTGTAGAAGTTCTGGAAAGCAGTTCACCACCACCGTCTAAGGGCAACTAGGAATAGGCATTAAATGCTGGTCTTTTCAGTGACACGCACCCACTAATAACTCAAAAAATCTGCAAAGGAAATGTTTCAGGAGAATAAAGATATAAACCATGCTCAGTATTTGAAAAGTTAATCTTCATTTTACATGCTCAAGAAAGCACTGCCAAATGCATTAGCTGTGGTTGATTCTCTTTATTCAGAAAGCCAATGATTATTCTAAAGAACAATAAACATGCTCACAGCCAGCATATAACAAATGTGTACATCATTGTTTATCAATGGCCTATTATGGTCAGAAAGAAATATGAGAATTAGCAATTGTCCTTCAACAATTTAGTTCTATCAATCTATTTTTCTAGTTCCTTTTTCACTCACTATACGCTTCCATTCTCCTCAAACATGTAAACTTTATTCAAAAATGGCTACATTCCAATTTAAGATTACACTGACATGTGCCAAACAATTTATAAACAGGGTCCTGCAATCAATCAAATTGGCATTCAAGCATATGACAGTGGTGCCGTTAATAGCCTGTTTCCTGCACATGCTCACTGGAGATCATTGGAAACAGGAGCAACTTTTTGCTATCATATAGTTTTTTTCTCCCAATTATGGTTGCCCCCAGATTGATTTACCTCAAAACTCCAAAGAACTTATTCTGTCACTGATTTTGGATGCATTTTATTAAATCCAAGAATAATACAATTTCTTACACATCCTTGAAATAATTCCCCATAATTTATCATGAGCCTAATCAATGAATAGCTGATGGACACAAACTGAAAATGTCCCAAGACTCAGATCCCACTGTGCGCTGAATTAGCTGATCTCATTCAGGAATCTTTAACAGGGCCAGAATAACTAAATCAATATTCCTGAGTCAAGGACAGGAACAGTAAACACAGCTCCCTTTCCCAAACACTTTTTAACAAATTCTGCTGGAAGAACAATGTCGAGACAATTAAGGACGGGAATGGACTCGAGCAATGCTTCTCCAATTGAATAGCCTTCCCACACACTCTCTGGTGACAGATCCAACATAGGGAAAAGTGGAGATTTCTGTTGCAGAGCTCATCCTTCACAGTTCCTCAGAGGCTGATTTAATCTTTGTTCTTACACAACAAGACCTGAACAAGTCTCAAGCTTGGGCATTTAAGTGGCATGTCATACAAGTGCCATATTCAGCTATTTGAACCTGTCCCGTCATTCAGTAGGATCATGCTGATTTAACATTCCTCACATCCACCATCCTGCACTTTCCCCTTAATCCTGGGCTTCTAACTGCTAGTAGAGGCATGGGAGACGATGTTTTGAGCGTAAGCTCTTCATTATTCCTGATTCATCATTATGCATGAAATGTCAATTCTCCTGCTCCTCGGCTGCTTTTCCAGCACCACACTTTTTGACTCAGATCTCCAGCATGCACAGTCCTCACTTTCTAGTACTGCTAGTACAGGCATGATAGTTCCTTTCTGTACT
Source organism: Hemiscyllium ocellatum (assembly GCF_020745735.1). Lineage (NCBI taxonomy): Eukaryota > Metazoa > Chordata > Chondrichthyes > Orectolobiformes > Hemiscylliidae > Hemiscyllium > Hemiscyllium ocellatum. The sequence goes on from NC_083405.1 coordinate 100,219,717, forward strand.
GTAAACTTTTCTGGTTCTATGGTCAATAATCTATCCATCTCAGCCTTAAATATACACAAGGATTCTAACCCCGTAGTTCTCTGAGGCAAACAGTGGCAAAGACTCAACTCTAGAGAAGAAATCCCTCCCCTTATCCTGAGACTGTGCCCTCTGGTTCTAGAATGTCGCATGAGAGGATACATCCTTTCAGCCTTTACCCTATCAAGCCCTGAAGAATTCTATATGTTTCAATGATTCTTCTAAATTTTAATGTACAGTCCCAAAACAACTCTGAATTGCCTCCAATGAAATAATATCCATATCATTTCTTAAACAATGGGACCAAAACCGCTCAGCTGTCCAGATATAGTTTCACCAGCACATTTTTCAGTTATAGTCAGACTTCCCTACTCTTATACTCCAACTCACATGAAATAAGGGCTAAGACTCTATTAGTCTTCTTGATTACCTGCTATACATAGAGTCATAGAGATGTACAGCACAGAAACAGACCATTTGGTCCAACCCATCCATGCCGACCAGATATCCCTACCCATGTGCTAGCTTTCTGCGTTTTTTGCACAGGTCCCTTTGTGTCACAGCTTTCTACAGTTTTTCTCCATTTAAACACTCCTCTGTTCTTTTACTCTCTCTGCCAAAATGAACCTTATATTTTCCCACATTGTACTCCATTTACAAACTTTTTTGCCACTTATTTAACAGATCAATATTTCTCTGTAAATGGTTTCCATCCCCCTCACAGCCTGCATTTTCACCTATCTTTGTGTTGTCTGCAAATTTGGCTAGAATACTTTCATTTCCTTCCTCCAAGTCATTTATATATATTGTAAACAGTTGCCAGCACTGATCCTTGTGGAGCCACACTGGTCATGGTTGCCAACTTGAAAAAGAACCTGTTATCCCCATTCGCTCCTTCCTGACTATGAGCCAATTCTTTGTCAATGCCAATATACTACCCTCAACATTATGGGCTTTTATTTTATGACTTAACTTTTTGTAAGGTATTTTGATTAATGCCTTTTGAAAGTACAACTCCAACATGTCTGCTGGCTCCCCTCAAAAAACTCCAGTAAATTTGTCAGACGCTTTCATGACATTATGCAAACTATGCTTAATCAGATTGGGATTTTCCAAAAATGCTGCTATTACTTCCTTAATAATGATTTTAAAACTTTTCCAACAATAGATGTTAAGCTAACTGACCTACAGTTACCCACATTTTGCCTCCCTTCCTTTTTGAACAGGTGTGTCATGTTAGCAGTTTTCCAATCCTTTAGTACTTCATCAGAATCCAAGCATTTTTGGAAAATGACAACTAATGCAGCCACTATCTCTGCAGTTATAAATCAAAAAGCTAAATAATATAAGGTTAGATTCTTTACCGTCTGGGAACAGGCCCTTCAGCCCAACAAATCCACATTGACCCTCCAAAGAGTAACCTACCCAGACCCATTTCCCTTTGCTATATTTTACCCCTGACTAACGCACCTAATACTATGGGCAATTTAGCATGGCCAATTCACCTAACCTGCATATCTTTGGATTGTGGGAGGAAACTGGAGCACCCGGAAGAAATCCACGCAGACATGGGGAGAATGTGCAAACTCCACACAGACAGTCGCCTGGGTCCCTGGCGCTGAGGCAGCAGTGCTAACCACCGAGCTACCATGCCGCCCAATATTCTGAAAAAAAAAGACAACTAGTTCTTATTTCTATGAGAAGATCCAAACTTCAACTTTAATACAATACAAGGCATCACAAAAAAAAGATATCCTTAAAATATCAAAGTTATGTTAGCTTGATCCCAGAGAATGAGACACACTAGGTTTGGAATAAATCGGATGAGGTGGTGACCAATATCAATCACACTCCCCTAACAAAACCAAACATTGAAGTTACGTTGCGATTTCTACAAGTAATATCTTTTTGTGCTTTATAATTGAAAGGTGGTTTGGAAAATGGTTATTTGATCAATAATGGCTCATCCCTAATTAATTTAAGTTATCCCACGTTAGGTAAAAGAGCCTCTCCATTACAATTATGTTGCCCATTCAATTTGCAAAACATTTATTTTCAAATTTATTCTTGAAAATCTAGATCAGGTCATGTTGGTCAATTTACTTGGTAATGATGCTGCATCTAGTATGATAATAGCTTAGCATTCCTGCATGAAAATGTACTTTCACTTATCTGAACTGATACCACCCTCCAGTGCTTGGCATCATCACACAGTTCCTTAAAATAGTAGCTGTCCAATCTTAATAAGAAATTTCACTTTATTAGATCATGTTATGTCTCGTCTCTTTTGCCCTTTGAAGACTTCAGCTGCTGCAGTTTTACTGGCAAGGAACTTAAGGTGATTTGTTGATTCTATCGCATTAGGTTTTAGGCCATTTTATCTTCATAATCCCTCTTCCACCAACACTATGGCAGTGGGGCGTATCATCTATGAGCTGCACAGCAACTCAACAAGGGTTGTCCAGCAGAAACTTCCAAACCCAGAACCTAGAACACCCAGGATGACAGGATTAGTAGGCTCATTGGAAAATCAACAGTCCAATGCAACCTTCCAAGCCACAGATCATTCTTAATAACTATAATTGCCCTTCTTTTTGTTGCTAGGTCAAAATCCTGAAATTCCCTTTCAAACATTAATGGTTTAACTGCACTATGTGGTTTGCAGCAATTCAAGAAGGAAGTAGCACACTATCATGTTCCCAAACAGCTAAGGATGGGCAACAAATGCAGAGCTTACCAGTGATGATCCCATGCTATGTTCAAGTAAGAGAAAAGTTTAACACTGAATTCAACCAAGATAGAAGGAAAAGGATTAGAGAAAAAAAGTGCCACCTCAATTTCCCAGCATATTTTTGCATTGTTTCCTTTCATACAGAATTAAGCTCTTGCACTGCATTGACAAGTAGCGTATGTTTATAAAATCACAAATCAGATTCAAGTGACAAATTAAAGTTGCACAGCAACTTATACACACATCCTTAATCTAGCATGTTGCTGCTCAGTGACTTCATGGCTGCTGGATCTGCGGTGTCATTCTGGTTCTTGGGCAAGGGCTTTGAAACAAGATGGACTGTGGGGATAGAAGGGGTGCTAGGATCACAATATTGATCAATTTTACCAGTGAAGAGGAATGATCTTTTGGAAGGATCACTTAATGATGCCGTATGGGTAGAAATAAAATAACACAAAAGTGGTAAACAAGCTGATGGGTGGGTAGTGGGGAGAGGTAGAAGGTCAAATATGTCATTAAATTTCAGAGAAGCAGAAGAATAATAAGGCGGTGTTGATAAGGGATTTGATACCCAAATATTAACGGTGATAGTTTTGGTGCGCAAGATAGGGAGGCAGAAAAATTCTTAACTTGCATTCAGGAGAATTTTTTTAAGCCAGGACATTGAAAGCCCACCAAAGGAGGAAGCAGTCTTGACTAATATTCAGAAATGACCCTGGGAAAGTGGAAGGTACAGGGAAACCTTGATTATCTGAACATGCTGACCGGGCACTATTTCATTCGGATAATTGATTAAATGCCTTTCCTCTGGGGCTAGGAGTTTTTCAAGTCTGTTCCTTGTTCAGAGACTCGCAGCAGCACTGTGCGCGAGAGCCCGCCCGCTAACCCCATGCAATACCGTCCCCCCCAAACCTCATGCAACACTGCCCCCCGCTCCTAACTCCATTCAACACCACTCCCCCGCTCTCAACACTGCCCGTTGCCCACGTACCAAACCCCTCTCTGGGGCAGCTGGACCGGACACCAACAAGACTGCTGCTGCTACCTTAGTGTGCTAAGTCTCCAAATAGTACGTACACACACCCACCCACATAGAATTTTTAACTCCAACGTTTTGACAAATTCCACCTTTGTCCCGTACAGGCCAATGTTAGAGAGATTATCTGGGGAATGGGGGTTTAGGGTACACCCCTGTGTAGAACTCCAGGAAAAGTGTGGTGAGAGAGGGAGGACAGGCAGTTATTTGGAGATGGTGCCTGTTAAATCACTGGAAACAAAAGACGCGATGACTGTTGGAAACACGTCTTTGATGTAATGTTTCCATCGGGACCTGGAGATCTCCTTCGGATAATCTGATTTTCGGATAACTGGTATTCAGATAATCAAGTTCCTCTGTATATCCGGAGGGGAGGATTTTGGAGATAGTGACCATAAATTAGTTAGAGTTTGGGTACTGTAGCCCAGGAATATCCTAAGTATTGCCATAATGTTTTCCCCGATCAAAAACACAAGACAATTGAAAGGTACATATATAGGAAAAGTGAGAATTGAACCAAACAGTCCAGTTCCATGCTCTACGAGTCCACGAACTAGAGGAGGTTTCATGGAGCAGCGTAAATTAAAAGAGGACCTGATAGAATTTCATAAGATTATGACGTGCACAGATGAGATGGATAGTATGCCAACAGTGAAAATATACAGGGATTGGTTCGCTGTAAATGATTTACAGAGAAACACAACTGTGAAATTTATGATTTTAAGAATCTAAGAGTCTGCACAATTTAAAGGAGTTTGACAATCTTTCCAGATCTCATGATGGTATAACCTTCCAGAGATGTGGACTTCATACGTGATTGTTCTTGCCTTGTATGTGTGTTGGCCTCTTGTATATTATTGAAGAGTATTGGATGATGGTAGGAGTCTTTCAAACTTCAAGGTCAGAAGTCTTTAGGGTGAGGGGAAAAGATTTAAAAGGGACCCAAGGAGCAACTTTTCATGCAGAGGGTGCTATGTGTATGGAATGAGCTGCCACAGGAAATGGTGGAGTCTGGTACAATTACAGCATTTAAAAGTCATCTGGATGGGTATATGAACAGGAAGGGTTTGGACGGATACAGGCCAAATGCTGGAAAACAGGACAAGATTAATTTAGAATATCTGGTTGGTATGGACAAGTAGGACTGAAGAGTCTGTTTCTAAGCTGTACATCTCTATGATTCTATGACTAAGTCACATGACACCAGGCTAGACTCCAATAGGTTTATTCAAAATCACGAGCTTTTGGAGCGCTGCTCCTTCATCACACCTTTATTATCTGAGAGTATTTGTGCTTGTACACTTTCAACACACATTTGGAGCACTGCATAATTTCCTTAGTTGCCTTTGGTTTCGGTCCAGTGTTGCTGCATTGCTATTGCAACTTTTTCAGGTGATCACACACCTTGGGATATTTGGAGATAACCAGGTTCCTTGGCTAGGAGGCATGGCTTTTATCTTCTATTCTACTCGTGACATGCGATTAAACATGCCAGTAACAAATGGCATTGCTTCTACCCTGTTTATTTGTTAAGAAATTTGTCCAGGGCATAGATAAGGAGGAATTTCTTCTCTCAGAAGGTAGAATCTGCGGAATTCTTTACTGCAGGGGGCTGTCTAGTCTGGGTCATTGACTTTATTTGAAACTGAGATAAATTTTTAAACAGGAAGGGAATTATGTAGTCATAGAGATGTTCAGCATGGAAACAGACCCTTCAGTCCAATCCGCCCCTGCCGACCAGATACCCCAACCCAATCTAGTCCCATCTGCCAGCACCTGGCCCATATCCCTCCACACCCTTCCTATTCATATACCAATTCAAATGCCTCTTAAATGTTGCAATTGTACCAGCCTCCACCACTTCCTCTGGCAGCTCATTCCATACACATACCACCCTCTGTGTGGAAATGTTGCCCTGTAGGTTACTTTTATATCTTTCCCCTTTCACCTTAAACCTTTGCCCCTAGTTCTGGACTCCCCGATCCCAGGGAAACGATTTTGCCTATTCACCCTATCCATGCATCTCATAATTTTGTGAATCTCTATAAGGTTACCCCTCAGCCTCCGACGCTCCAGGGAAAAGCCCTAGCTTGTTTAGCCTCTAGTATAGAGAAAAGGCAAGATGACAGAGTTACAAATTATCAAATCAGCCATGATTTCATTGAATTGTGGAGCTGATCTAATGGTCCGAACAGCCTAAAGAGAAAATGCTGGAAAATCTCAGCAGGTCTGGCAGCATCTGTAAGGAGAGAAAAGAGCTGACGTTTTGAGTCTAACTGACCCTTTGTCAAACAGATCTTAGTCTGAACAGCCTATTTTTGCTTCTACATCTTCTGGTCTGCATTTCTGAGAATTTGGACAGGTCATAAATTAGCAGAGTTGCCTTAACTTGCCTTTTAAATACAATTCCTGCAGTTGATAGTAAGCCCATATCTACAGGTATAATGCTTAGCAGTAGCACAGAAATATGAAGACCCAGTTTTGGCATCCTGCACTTCACACTAAGTGCTTTAATGGTGAAAGTCGGTTGCTGAATGAGACTGTTGGATTTGGGATAATTTGGTGAGACTGCCACATGATTTATGCTCCATTTAGCACACAGTGCTTAAAGGTCTGCCTGTATATTATGGCCTGTTGTCAGATAGGATCTCTTCCCATGTACAAAACAGACTGATTACCACTCTCAAATTGACCTTTAGCACATTTTCCAACTTGATATCACATTGTTGAATTGCAAATTCAGAAATTTCTGAATTCTTATTTAGATTTGGTAAATGGCTCAGTGTGTCCAAAGTAACCATTTTGGAACCAGGTTTGTCACAGATGTTGAAGTTGTACCTGTGCAGTTATTAGTAATTTGTGCCAATTCATTTCCCAACAATTTTTGATCAGTTTCCGAACTGAATTGTTTATTGAATAGGTACATGTGGAATTTTGTGATACCAAATAGTAGAGCAAGTGTTTCATGCTTTATGCTGGAATAACAGGATTAAGCTTGTGATGGACCTTTAGCTAAAATGAATTGGAAAAGATATACTTGCCACAGGTGAGTGCAGCAAAGGTTTCCCAGACTGATTCCTGGAAATGTTATATTTGCTGTCTGAGGGGAAATTAGGTTGACTAGGCCTGTATTGACTGGGGTTTAGAAGAATGAGAGGAGATCTCATTGAAATATAAAAAAGCTTGACAGGCTGGGCAGACTGGATGAAGGGATGATTGTTCCCTTAGTTGGAGAGTTCAGGTCATGGTGTCAAGATACACCGTAGGCCATTTTGGATCAAGATGCAATGAAGTTTCTTCACTCAGTGGGTGGTTTGCCTAAGGAATTCTCTGCAACAAAAGGTTGTGGAGGCAAAGTTTCTGAATATATTTATTAAATAAAACAAATAAATTGCGAGAACCATTAGACATAGAAGTAGGCCACTGGACTCATCAAGTTCATTATATCTTTCAATGAAACCTCGGGTGATCTGTTAATCCTCAGCTCCACGGCAGAAAACTTTTGATTATTCTATACTGAATAGTAGATAAGCAGTTGGATGATTTATTAATAATAGAGGAATTCAGTAAGGTGGTGGCAATACATATGAAGACCAACACCCGGCCTTCGAATGAAGTTACTGACGAGCGTTATGCAAACAGATTGTTTTTTTGGGGTAGGGGGTCAGATAAATGATTTGGGAGAAGGAGAAATCACTGCATTTGACTCTCTTGTTATAGTTAGATAGACAGAAATGCAACTAAGTCACGAAACAGTTTTAAACAAACAGCGAATGAACTTACTCAAAATGTTTCATTGAAAATCCTTTTAGAATGGATATGGTTTCACCAACAGCCAGGCAGCCTTGCATTAATAAATTTTCTAACATAAACACCTTACAATGACATGATTCAAAACATGTTGTACACACCAATGCAGTAGTGAGGAAGCATTGTGTTGCCTGAGATGCTGTTTTTAGGACAATAAGCTAAGCTAAAGACACATATGCTCGGGCCATAAAAGATCCATGGGACGAAGAGCAGGGGCAGTTCTCATAGATTAGAACAGAATATTTACATCTCAAACAATCCCATTAAATAGATCCAATTACTTAATTATATTAGAACATTTTAGAACTGTTCAACAGGGATTCCAAGGTTGTAAAAGACAGTATTTAAACAGAATTTGTTCTTTGCTTAATTAAAAAAAAGTGAACAATATAGGATGGTGCAATGTCAGATTTAGCAATCCTAATATTATCCAAATATTATTTTACATCCACATGTGCATGTCATTGGTTTTAATTATAATATTCACTTAGAGAAGGTTTAATAGTATTTAGGCAATATACCATGCAGACATTTCAACATTTCTTGACCAGTGTGACGACTGATAAGTGTGCGCTAATATAACCATAAACAGCAGTTTGGAGCTGTCAATTTATAGATGCATTTCCTTAGACAAAATAAAGCTGATATGGTTTTTTTAAAGTGTTGACTGATGGTAGGTATTCTGCAAAACATAACGTAACATTGCCAACGTTACAAAGTTTGAAGCAAAATTCGATGCGAATACTGGCAAGATTCACAGACTAAACACAATACTGCCCATGTTAATGCATTCCAGTTATTTCCATAGTACAAATACACAATTTTTCAGTAACGTTTTAATGGAAAGTGAATCACCTTTTCACCTGCTGTGCAGAAATGGAGCAGCACAGACCAAGTCCTATTCCATGAAATTCTGTAGATAGTGTTCCTCACAAAAAGTGGCATTAAAGTGATGTTTTAGTGTATTAATTATTAAGTTTGCAGGAAGTATTTTAAAACATGTTTGTATATAATGAATAAAAATGACCATTTTAATGCAACCATAAAAGGTTTTATAAAGCTTATTGATGGATTGCTCATATTGACGTTTTCTAAAGTTAGACAACATCAGCTCCTGCAACTATTTAACTCAATATGAAAGCAACTAATTAGAACAGTAACAATTCTTAGCTATGTTTGTCAGAACACAAATTATTTTATATGCATTAGGGAGACAAGTATTAGCAAAAACATTGCTGAGTGTTAAACCGGATTTCTGGTGCAAACACAAGAATGGTTCAAACCTTTCAACACAGTGCAACCGTATTCTTGACAGATCATCAAATGATACTGCTCAAATCAAAACCAGCTACTTGTTAATTGTGAACAGGCATGACTGATACCAGAGTTAAGACAGCTCACTGTACAACTGTATTTTATGCTTTGTTTAAGATGTACAAGTTACTCTAAAATGCAATTACTTAAGAGCAGACTGAGTTTGCCAATATAAAGCTTTTGTAATTTATACACTTACAATTGAGAACAGTACAGAAATAAGTTATTCATAACAACATGTTGCATTTTCTTTGTGTAAGAACTTACACATTGTTTAGTGAACTATTTTACTTTTAAAAATTCCAGATTATACTGTGAGGTCTCCACTACTTCAATTTTATCTTTCAGAGCTTGACTTCCTTATTTTATCCATCAAAACAAAAGCTCCAGACAACAACAACAACAACAATTCAATTGAAGAATCTTCAAATACGGCCTAACACGGCTAGTTATTGTAATTATCATAACTAGCTGCAAGAGTCTAAATTTTAATATAATTGAGAGCAAGGAGAGCAAGAATTATAAAATGTCAAAACGGATTATGAATACAGTACCTCACTTAGAGACACAAAGGATAGCCAGTTGGGGTGGAAAAGATTATATCATTGTAAAAGTATTCTCCTAATGTTGGAATCAAGACCGTGATAGGGCAGAAAGATGACATTTTGTTTCTGAATTTTTCCAATTGCTTGTCGTAAGCATTTGCCAAGGATTCTTCTTGATTAATCAATCAGATAAGAATAAATATGATGGAAAAAATCCAGACAGTTAGCATTCTGTTGTACCTGACCATACCAAGAATGAAAATCAGCCTTTTCCTCTGTCTTTCCCAAGCTCTAAATTAACGTAACACTAATGTGCCAAGTTGCAGCTACCCTGCTTATTCACTTTCCAATTTCAATAGTCCATTTGAAAATTGAAATAGCTTAATATTTAAACTAAGATTCAAATGCTAATCAGAGTCTATTAATCAAACAACTACAACAATTATTTCACACTCATAATTCTTCCTTCCCTGTAAAAATAATTTTAATAGTTATTGCTCAAAGAATTAAATGAACTTGATAAAGCCATTATTACTTAAAGCTCCACTCAATTTTGTATTTCGGACAAGGAAAACAATATCTGAGCTAAATGATTTGACAATTCCTCAACCTTCACCACCATCCCAAACATACCAATGGTGGATCTTCAAGGTAGCGACTGTCAAACAATTATTTCATTACATTTTCCCATTATTAATCTAATCTGTCATGTGAGCTATTGAGGTCACATTAAATTGCTCTCTGTGACTAAAAAGAACCATCTATATCACATGAACATCGCCATAGCAGCAAATGCGTGTCTGGTTTTAAAAGCTATTAACCTCAAACACAACAGTGAAGTGAAATGAAATTGTGCAAATAGTTGAATATTTGTGATTTCTGACAAATGTTCTTCTATGAATGGAGCCCACAGGGAGACCTTCAGTAAGCAAGCTGCAAGTGAGCAATGTGACTCCAAGCCTATTTAAAGCACCCAACTGGTTTTAATATTTTGCACAATTTGGCTTTATTAGTATCAAGTCAGTGCCCTTTACAGCTTTACTGAATTCAAAAAGATGGCAACCTTTAGCAGGGAAGATCCACCAAGGAAATGGAGAAGAATGATAATACCCCACATCAACATGCTCGCTGTCATGTTCTTCGACACAATGAAAGACAGTATCAATACCAATTAAGGATGCCCTCCGTCATCTGCTGGTGCATGGCATGTGCTTAGAAGGTCTGGATGGCAATCCCATCCTGGAGGCCAACGTCACAACTACCTTGATGTTTTACGCTGGTGGTTTCAACTGAAGATTTGCGTAACACCTCCCAATATTCAATGCATCTGAGATCTAACTGATGCTATTTTCTCCATATCACAGCTTCTCATATCCTTCCCCCATGATGAGAAGAATCAAGTAGCCCAAGCACTGGAATGCACCACAATTGCTGACTTCTACTCAAGTGCAGGGTACTGTCAAATGCACACACATTGGCCTCAGAGCACGATATCACCAACCTGTCAAATTCACAACAGAAAAGGTTTCCATTCCTTAAATGTATAAATTCTATATGATGATCAATTCAAATTTTTGGAAGGCTGCACCAGATAGCCATTGGCTATGACTCATACTTACGAAAGAACTCTAGGTGACTGCCTCCTTCCAAAGTCCACAGGTGAGAAAGGGATGACTGCTGGGAGACAACAGTTCTTTCTCCAAATATGCCACTGCCGCTTTTATAATCTCCTCAGACAGGCACAGAACCAGATACAATACTGCGCATGCTTCCTGATGAAGGGTTTATGCCTGAAACATTGATTCTCCTACTCTTCAGATGCTGCTTGGTTTTGTTTTCCAGCACTGTCTCAACTCTGATCTCCAGCATTTGCAGTCCTCTCTTTCTCCTGCTCATGCTTCTACGAGGATTACAGACCATTTTAAGATTTTGGTGCTAAGATCACCCTGATGGAGCCTTGCTGTATCTGCCAGAAACAGTGCCATGCATCATTGTGGCATGCTGACAAAATGGGGGATTGAGAACAATATCCTGAGAATAATGATCAGCACATTGACCAGAGGACCAACCGTGAGTGCATGACTGAATAATGTATCACTGAAGCTGAGAGGTTAGAGATAGGCCATTTGAAATCCACCTCCAGGGTGAATGAGCTGGATTCAGATATTGTTTAATTGTTTAAGATTCAGTAATCTGGAAGGCAGCCCTTTTTTTCTTTATTCATTCATGGGATGAGGGTGTTGCTGGCTAAGCAGCATTTATTGGGCAGAAGTGGGTACTGCAGATGCTGGAGATCAGAGTTAACTTTAGAGTGGTGCTGGAAAAGCACAGCAGGTCAGGCAGCATCTGAGGAGCAGGCAAATTCACGTTTTGGGCAAAAACCCTTCATCAGGAATGAGGCTGGGATTCTTGTGGTGGAGAGATAAATGGGAGGGGGTGGGGCTGGGGAGAATGTAGCTCAGAGTGCAATAGGTGGATGGAAGTGGGGGTGAAGGTGAAAAGTCAGAGAGGAGGGTGGAGTGGATAGGTGGGAAGGAAGATTGACAGGTGGGACAGGTCAGGAAGATGGTGCTGAGCTGGAGGTTGGAACTGAGATAATATGGGGGGAAGGAAATAAGGAAACTGGTGAAAGTCCACATTAATGCCATGAGGTTGAAGGGTTCCGAGGCAGAAAATGAGGTGTTCTTCCTCCAGGCGTCCGGTGGGGAGGGAGGGGCGGTGGAAGAGGGCCCAAGACCTGCATGCCCTTGGCAAAGCGGGAGGGGGAGTTGAAATGTTGGGCCATGGGGCATTGGGGTTGATCAGTGCACGTGTCTCAGAGATGTCCCAGACAGGCTCTGCGAGAAGGCATCCGGTCTTCCCAATGTAGAGGAGACTGCATCGGGAGCAGCGGATACAATAAATATTGTGTGTGGAAGTGCAGGTGAATCTTTGATGGATGTGGAAGGCTCCTTTGGGGCCTTAGATGGTGGTGAGGGGGGAGGTGTGGGCGCGGGTTCTGCATTTCCCGCAGTGACAGGGGAAGGTGCCGGGACGGGAGGGTGGGTTGGTGGGAGACATGGACTTGATCAGGTGGTCGCAGAGGGATTGATCTTTGTGGAAAATGGATAGGGGTGGGAGGGAAATATATCCCTGGTGGTGGGGTCTATTTGGAGATGGCAGAAATGTCGGCGGATGATGCAGTTAATGCGAAGGTTGGTGGGTAGAAGGTGAGGACCGGGGGTGTTTGGTCCTTGTTGTGGTTGGAGGGGTGGGGTTCGAGGGCAGAGGTGCGGGATCTGAATGAGATGTGTTGGAGGCCATCTTCAACCGCATGTCAGTATTTATTGCCCATCCCTAATTAGCCAAAAAGCAGTTAAGAGTCAACCACATTGCTGTGGGTCTGGAATCCATAGGCAAGGACGACAGTTTCTTTCCCTAATGGACATTAGTGAAGCAAATGAATTTTTCTGACAATTGGCAATGGATTATGATCAAAATATTTTCAATTCCAGATATTTACTGAATTCAAATTCCACCATTTGTCATGGCAAGATTTGATCCCAGGTCCCCAGAATGTTATCTGGATCTCCTGATTAATAGTCCAGCGGTAATACCACAAGGCCATCGCATCCCCTTAATACAAGAGCATGTGGATCTTGCGATCTTTGCAGTCCCTGACCTTGCAATCATTAAATAAATGTGTTGTTACCCATCTGCTAGCTTAATATTTTGGGGTGATCTCACTTTCAAGTGTGCGCTCATTACATGTCTTACTAACCATTAGGGTAAAAGAAGTAATGAGCCAACATACTAACATAACATGGTACACAGATTGGGTCATTCTTCAAAGCTTCTGTCAGGATTTCACAGCTGTGTTTTGTGCAATGAAGTCTCTCATTATAGCAGGTTGAGGAGAATAATCAGGAATCCCCCTTAGATCCTTCTATCAGCAGGAATCCTTCAATATTTTAGAGAATGTGCAGACCGTTACTTTGCCCTGCAGTGGTGAAGCATCCTCTCTGACAGTACGTTTCTCACCAGGCCAATTCACAATGAAGAAGAATGGATATATCAGCTGTCTACTGTACAGCTTTCAGCCTTAAATTACAGTGCATTCCCTTAAAAAGCGAATATACAGAATGAACATTTCTCTCCAGAGTTGTGTGGAATTACTTTAAGTTTCAGCTCAAAAGGCAAGCCTAGTCTGAGTTGCAGCAATGTCAGCTTTCTCCAACATCCTCATCACCATTAATTTGCCCACCTGATATCCAGGCTGAGCAAACAACATTTCCACCGCAAGACAGCACAAACCTCTCCAGACACTACTGCTCAAAAACACAGTCACAGAAAATGGTCTCACCCCTGCCCCTACCAACCAAAACTCAGTGCCCAGCTTCAAAATACACCCACCTCATTCAAGCAGACAGAGTGACATTTTCCCAGCTGTTCTCTGAATCCCCTAAGCATTCATGTATAACTATATACATATAAAACAAAACTTAAAAATGCATACACATATATGCTAACAAATTGCATCCACAACCATTATTCTATCACATTAATTTCATAATCTATTACTCACTGTATATTTACGACTAAAGAAAGAGCAGAAAGCAGTTGATCAGCTGTCATATTGTCTGATGAACAGACTGCAATGAATTCACCAAAAGCAATATAAGTCATGTCATGTTCTGAAAAATAAGGTCTGTTCCCTTTCCAATTTTTATCAGATTAATACACTTACTTTGCTTTCTTTAGTTGGAGTCTCCTCTTTAATGCCAGGAATTATTTTAAAAGTTATTGCTCCTTGTGACTGGGCCTAGACAAAATTTTAAAATGCACATATTAGTGACAATATTATCAAGTTACAAGTATAACAATGAAGAACTTATAAAAATGACAGAAGTAACAATGCGATGAATTTTAAAAAGAATAAAATTAGCCTTTTGCCATTAATTGTCTTGGCTTAGTTTTCTTTAATTATTGTTTATTCCAAATGGACCCAACATCCACAAACAGGATACTTTATCCTCCCGGACCTGCATGCATGTCAGTATAATTACCTCAAATCTGCTTCCTGGACTTATAAACTTTCACTAAGCCACCATGCTCTTTTATAAATGAAGACTATCACAAAGACAAAGATCGGAAATTTACAGATTCATGCAAATAATTAACAAATATTTATAACCAGCAATATAATGCTAAAACAATTAGAATTGAAGCATAAAAAGAAAAACTGGAAAATGGATTAACTGCCGCATCAAAGAAAATTTTAAAATTTGTTTTGAAAATAACTGGAGTTTTTCCAAGAGATCTGCTTTGCATTCCTACGGTGTTGACAGTTTTTCATGGGACATCAAATGAGGCCCCCTCCTGAAATAAGACAAGATTGGCTCCAAGGGACAAAACCAATTTGTATGCTACAACAAAGAGCTTTTGCTATCCATTCTTCAATGTCTCCCTATGACTAATGACTTCCTTACATCACACAAGTGTAGTGAGAAGTAGCTGAAGAAAGTGCAATAAGAATGATAAGTAACATTTTGTGCATGAGAAATAATACCTAGGTTTACAGCTATTTACTTAAGTTGTCAGGAAGACATGAGAGATTGAGCTAGATAAAATCCATGTTTACCAACGTATTCTTCCTTATCACACCAATTTGTGCACAAGACAAATGCAATTTATGCATCTGTACATAGCGATTTGGAGCGAAATTAGGCTACGAAAAGAATGCAATATTAAAATGAAAAAGTACATCATGTTCACACACTAAATACAGGGACAGAAAAAAGTCATTCATCCCAGAATCTGTTCTACCATTCAATCAAATCATGAGATAAATCTTAAGTGAATTTAGTGACATTGCTAAAAATATGAATAGTATGGGATCAAACAAAAATCAAACTCAATTTTCACATTTTCAATTGGAATAGCCTCAGTAACCTTTTGGGAAAGAATCTTTCCATTATCCTTTGGCTGAAACGTGCTTTGAGACATCATACTTGATACAGACAAGCTTTAATTTTATGGTTGTGCCCTTTTATTCTGAACTCCCCCAAATAAGGAAGATCTTTATTCTCAATTGGACTGTCAATTACTATCATCACCGAAAGCATCCCAATTAGATCACACAATCTATGAGGCTACTAGTCAAGTGTGCGGAACACCCCATAATTTAATCCTTTTAGACCCAATATCAATCAGGTAAATGTGTAATGCAATTCCTCTGAAGTTAGAGTGTCCTTTAGAGGGCCATTGCCCAGAACTGTATGATGTACTCCAGATGTACTCTAAGCAATGTCTACAAAACTACCACACAACTTCCATTCTTTTGCATTCAAGCTTCAGTGAAATGAGGGCTGTCATTTTGTTTTCTATCAGCTTACTGGTTTATAGTCAGGTCTGAGGGTGCACCCATTACTAACTCTCCTCCTCCTCAAATTTTGGCTTCTTAGCATTTAGAAAATATTTGGAACTATCTTTCTGCAGTCCAAACTGAATTACCTTGCACTTACCCAGATCTCTGTCTGTCAGTGTTTTGTCCATTCTCAATCTATCAATGGAACTTTACAACATTCTGTCCCAACAACGCTATTTACTATAATACCCAACATTCATGATGTCATCAAACTTATGCAGTTCTCAGTGAGGGAATGGTTGATTATGGCCTAAGGCCTTACCTGATCCTCAATCGTGCAGGCAGTATAAGGTGGACAGGAAAGCACCAAGTGAATTTTCAGAGTGGTTAGAGACAAAAAATCTGCAGATATGGGAATCCAAAGTCAAAAGACAAGAGGCTGGAAGAACGCAGCAAGCTAGACAGCATCAGGATGTGGAGAAGTCAACATTTTGGGTATTAACAATTTTCAGAGTGACTTTACTGGCCCTCCACTTCTAAACCAGCTAATGGGAGATACCATAAAATTCGGTGTTGAAAAGTAGCAGTTTCAATCTAATCTTAAGTCACATTTCAACTCCGCCATCTCTATTTTGAACAAATCACATCTCTTATTTTAAATCTAAATTTTGTTGCAAGTAGATTCAGAAAAGGGTGATCACTTGTTCAAGCTGAGAATTTCTATTGTCTAACTTCACAACATAGCCCTCACCAACAGAGGGAATAGTTGGCTTTCTTAATATTTTGCCTGAAGTGAACAATTGTCTTTTGTCATACGACTGTCACTATTTCCTAATATTTAATGAACACATGCACCAGCTGGTTTCTGAAACTGTTTCTACCCTACTGTTGTTAGAATACTGAATGGACTCAAACTCTTAACATTCACCTGTACCTGTGTTTTTGTTTTTGCCGCTGTTTACCTATTATTTACTTACCTGTGCTACTTAACTCTATGATCTGCCTGTATTGCTCGCAAGACAAAGCTTTTCACTGTGCCTTGGTATACGTGACAATAAATTCAATCCAATTCAATTTAATTCCTCAAACACGAGGTTTTCCTGCTCCTCCAATGTTCAAATTCTCATTCCCTGGATTGAGATTTCTTTGCTCAGAATTTTTTTGGTATAATTTGTACACAATCTAGTTTATACAGCCAAAAGTAATTAAAACACCTGAAGGAGTTAGACTGTTGTGCCTGTGCTTGCCTTTCATTCATGCAATTCAACATAACCACTCCACCTTACTCTACCCTGGCTCTGTATTTTTCTCTGCTCTGTTCACCGATTATTCCATTATAAGAGGCAATATGGCAAAGCATTCTATACTCAAGTTGGGAAATGCATTAAAAAAACTAACTTCTTTTGACCCAGTGAGCATTTGAGATGGTTGCTTCTGCATTCTCTGGCTCTGCAACCAGAGAAAATAATCTTTCCTATTCACTGTATAAGAGCTCATCATAACCTAAAAATCTTCCCTGCTTCAGTAGAAATAATCTATAAATCTGGTTTCTCTTCATAATTGTAAAGGCTTATCCTTGTTGGTAAATCTATGCTGCAGACTTTGTATAGCCTTAAATTCATTTGCTACACATTTGCTACAGCTTGACTTAATTTGATTTGATCTACAATCGGTTCTGCTATAACGCACGTTTCTTCAACGCAAATTAGCTTTAACGCGATTGAAGAATTTAGATAGTTATTTGTAGAACATGAATGTTGGTTTAAATGTTGCAATTATTGCATAATTTTCTTATAATGTAAGATTGCATGAGAATGGAATTATCGCATTATATCATAACCAACTGTATTGTAGTCACATGTACCTAAGTATAGTGAAAAGCTTTGTTTACGAGCAGTGCAGACAGATCATAGTAAGCAAGAATACACCGATCAAAGGGAGTTGAGACAGAGTGAGGCATACAGGTTCCATTACACAGGAGGTGCACAAAGCAAGATCAACATTATTTGAAGTTAGACAGTCTATTCATCTGTCAAATAAGGCCAGGTAAAAAGCTGTTCTTGTGTTGCTGGTGCATATATTCAAGCTTCTGTATCTTCTGCCTTCCAGGAGAGGTTGTAGGAGAGCATTACTTGGATGGGAGTGGTCTTTGATGATGTTGGCAACCTTTCCACGGTAGCGAGATGTGGAAATAGAGCCCATGGATCAAAGGCTGGCTTCCATGATGGTCTTGGCTGTGCACACAACCTTTTGTGGTTTCTTATGGTCCTGGGCAGAGCAGTTGCTGATCAGGCCATTATGCACCTGGACAGCATGCTTTCAATGGCGCAGCTGTAAAAGTTGGTGAGGGTCCTTATGGACATGCCAAATACTCAAAGTTGCCTGAGGAAGAACAGGTATTGTCGTACCTTCTTGACCATCGCATCAATGTGGCAAGTCCAGGACAGGTTGTCAATTATCATCATTCTTTGAAGATATACCAAGCAAAGTGAATAATGGGGATCCTGCAGTATGCATGGACTTCCAGAACACATTTAATGATGTGCCACACAAAAGTTTAATAAGCAAAGGAAGAACACAAGTGGTTAAGAGTAATATATTAGCTTAAAAGGAAGGATTTGCTAACCTACAGAAAACAGACAGTCAGGATAAATGCATCTTTTTCTGGCAAGCTATAACTAATGGGGTGCCATAAGGTTTGATTCTTGGAGCCCCAACTATTTACAATCTGCCTGAATGACTTGGACACAGATAGAAGGAACTCTGGCCAAATTTGGAGGTAACATTAAAATAGTGACACAGTAAGGTGCAATGAAGAAATAAGAGATTTAGAAATGGATATGCATAAAGTTTGGTGAATAGGCCAATATTTGGCAGGTGGAATTTAACATGGACATGCTTCAGGTTATCCATTTTGGTTGGAAGAATAAAAAGACAACTTATCTGAATGGAAAGAAACTTCAAAATGCTTTGACGCACAGAAATCTGTGTGTTTTCATGCATGAGTCACAGAAAGGTAGTAGGCAAGTACAGCAGGTAATAAAGGAGGGCAAATGGAATTTCGGTATTTCCTGTGAAAAGAATAGAGTATAAAAGCAAGGAGGTATTGTTGCTGCTCCACAAGACATTGAGGAGTCTGCATCTGGAGGACAGCGTCCAGTTTTAGTCATAGAGATGTATAGCACGGAAACAGACCCTTCAGTCCAACCCGTCCATGCCGACCAGACATCCCAACCCAATCTAGTCCCACCTGCCAGCACCTGGCCCATATCCCTCCAAACCCTTCCTATTCACATACCCATCCAAATGCCTTTTAAATATTGCAATTGTACCAGCCTCCACTACTTCCTCCGACAGCTCATTCCATACACGTACCACCCTCTGTGTGAAAAAGTTGCCCCTTAGGTCTCTTTTATATCTTTCTCCTCTCAGCCTAAACCTATGCCCTCTAGTTCTGGACTACCCCCACCCCAGGGAAAGACTTGGTCTATTTATCCTATTCACGCCCCTCATAATTTTGTAAACCTCTATAAGGTCACCCCTCACCCTCTGATGCTCCAAGTAAAATAACCCCAGCCTTTTCAGTCTCTCCCTATAGCTCAAATCCTCCAACCCTGGCAACATCCTTGTAAATATTTTCTGAACCCTTTCAAGTTTCACAACATCTTTCTGATAAGAATGAGACCAGAATTGCACATAATATTCCAACAGTGGCCTAACCAATGTCCTGTACAGCACAACATGACCTCCCAACTCCTGTACTCAATAGTCTGACCAGTAAAAGAAAGCATACCAAATGCCTTCTTCACTATCCTATTTACGTGCGACTCCACTTTCAAGGAGCTATGAACCTGCAATCCAAGTCTCTTTGTTCAGCAACATTCTCTAGAACCTTACCATTAAGTGTATAAATTCTGTTATTGGGTCCATTGACCCATCTGGTCCAGATCCTGTTGTAATCCGAGATAACCCTGTTCGCTGTCCACTACACTTCCAATTTTGGTGTCATCTGCAAACTTACTAACTGTACTTCTTATGTCACATCCAAATCATTTATGTAAATGACGACAAGTAGTAGACCCAGCACCGATCCTTGAGGCACTCCGCTGGTCACAGACCTCCAGTCTGAAAAACAACCCTTCACCACCACCCTCTGTTTTCTACTTTTGAGCCAGTTCTGTATCATATGGCTAGTTCTCCCTGTATTCCATGAAATCGAACCATGCTAACCGGTCTACCAGGGGGAACCTTGTCGAACGCCTTACTGAAGTCCATATAGATCACATCTACTGCTCTTCCCTCATCAATCCTTTTTGTTCTCCTTACTTGAGGAAGGATATAACTGCATTGGACACAATTCAGAGAAGGTTCATGAGACGAATTCCAGCGGTGAAAAGCTTCTGTTATGAGGAGAGATTAAGCAGTTTAGGCCGATACTCGCTTGAGTTTAGAAGGATGAGAGGAGATTTAATTGAAGTATTTGAGATGCTAAAAGGGATTGACAAAATAGATGTGAAGCGGACGTCACTCCTTGTGGGGTAATGTAGAAAGAGAGGTAACAGTTTTAGGCTAGAGAGTGGCAGATTTAAAACAGATGAGAAAGAAATACTTCCCTCTAAGGGTAGCAAATCTATGGAATTCACTACCCCAAAGTGCAGTGGATGGCAGGACCCTGAATAAACTTATGATAAATAGATTTTTAATTAGTCAAGGGTTATGGGGAGCAGGCAGGAAAATGGAGCTGAGGCAGAGATGAAATCAGCAAACAATTATATGCAATAGTGGTGTGGACTCAAGGGCCTGAATTGTGTACTTCTGCTCCTACTTGGTTTCTTCTAACGAATGCACCTAAGTAGAACTTTCAGAGAGATCTGAACAGAGTGCATGAGCGAACAAATGAGATTTAAATTTTTAATTGGACTAAGGCAAGGATCTCAGGACACAATAAATAGGCAGTTTTTAGCAGTTTGTTGAGAGAAGGGAACCACCGAGGGACTCAAAAGAAAATCAACTGTGTCAAAGGTCATACATACCAATATTTGAATGATTTCCTCAGGTCTTTTATCATCAACCTCAATTCCATTAACTTCCTTCAGCTCGTCTCCAATATGGATAAGACCTATTTAACAAGAAACATTTCAACTGTGTATATAAACAGGGGCAAGTGATGGGGTTGTGGCAATGTCACAAAGCCCAAGCTAATAATCCAGAATTCAAGAAAAAGCAGCTCTTAGGAATGGTGACAACGAAGTCATTAGTGAACTAGGTGGGTTTTTGCAATAATGTCTTGAACATAGGAATAACCTTAGGTCATTTAACCCATCAAATCTGCTCTGCAATTCATTTAGAACTAACTGAACACCACTTTCCCACAGAACTATGGCCTCTCTGTTTGATGGCAATGGAGAGAGTAGGAGGGAATACCATGAGCACCAAGCATACCTAAAGATTAGGCACTAACCTGGCAAAGCTACAACAGAAAGTTACATGCAATAGCTAGAGCCAAGCGATTCCACAAACAGATCAGATCAAGTCTAAGCTCTGCATTCCTGCCACATTCAGTCATGAACACTGATGGACGATTAAATCACAAAATAGAGGAGGAGACTCCCCATCCTCAACGATGGGGTGCCCGGCACATCAGAGCACAAGACAAAGCTGAAGTGTACTGTCATAACCACTCAGCTCCTGACCTCATTATAGCCTTGGCTGAAACATGATCTAAAGAATTCAGCTTCAGAGATGAAGTGACAGTGAATGGCCATAAACAAGGCAACATATGACCATTTGATGGAGCAACAGCAAAATTGAATACATTGGGAATCAGGGGGAACTCTCCTGATTGGAGTCATACTTAGCACAAAAGTGGAAGGTTATAACACTGGAGGTCAATCATCTCAATCCCAGCACAACATTGCAATTATTCCTCAGGAGAGTGTCCAAGGCGAACCATCTTCAGCTGTTTCATAAATGACCTTCCCTCCATCATAAAGGTCAGAAGTTGAGATGCTCACCAATGAATACACAAGATTCAACATATTCACATCTCTTCAGATACTGAAGTCCACATTGCAAGATCTGAACAATACCCAGGTTTAGTCCAGCAAGTGACAAGTAACAACCAGCACAAGTGTCAGGCAATGGTCACTTCCAATGAGAGAATCTAACCATTTCTTTTAACATTCTATGACATAACCATTGCTGGCACTCCCCCAGCAACGTCTTAGGGTTTACTGTTGACCAGAAACCAAAGTGGACCAGATATTTAAATGCCACAGATCAAAGGCTAGGAACTCTCAGGGCAAGTAACTCAAGCCCAAACTCGCCAGAGTTTTTCCAACACGTACAAGGCACAGGTTTGGAATTTAATGGAATATATTAAATGCCTGTCTAACTGTACTACCAATGACACTCGAGAAGCTTGTCAACATCCAAGACAAAGTAGCCTGCTCACCACTTTAAATATTTAAGCTCTCCACCATTGATGTCTGAGTAGTGGCAGTGTGTACTATCTACAAGATGCAGAGCAACAGCTCACCAAGTCTTTTGTGACAGCGCTTTCCAAACCTGTAACCTCTACTACCTAAAAGGACAAGATCGGCAGGTACATGGGAACACCTCCACCTGCAAACTACCTTCCAAACCACACAACATCCTGACTTGGAACAATATTGTCATCAGTTCATGGTCAATGAGTAAAAATCCTGGAAATCCTTTCCTAACAGCACTGCAGTGTTTCAAGAAGGCAGCTTACCAATGCATTCTCAAGAATACTCAGAAATGAGAAATAAATGGTGGCTGAACCAACAACATCCAAATCCTATAAACTAAAAAAAATAGCAATTTATGTTGCCAATTCTCAACTACTGGGTTTTGAAAATGTTCCACAAAACTGTGCAAACAATAAAATTGTACCACTTCTGTCTGCAGCTCCTCCTCGCATGATTCTTGCCACAACAATAGCACCAGTGCTTTCATCTCTTCGTATTGTGGCTCCCTATCAACCAAAGAAAAAGAAAATGAACAGGAACCCTTCACAAGACTATAACTAAGCAAAGTGAGGAAAGAACTTCAATACCAAAATGCTAGTTCTCAAAATATTTACTTCCAAAATAATGGTTTCATTTTTTTTGTAAATATATACTTAAAAACTTTGATGATTGATTAAAATGAAACTCCCAAAATAATATTTTATTCTCTATAAGTACAGAGATTGTTTTCAGTTATTATTACAATTATATTTCGTTGAATAGACAGTCTGGCTTCAACATCACAGCTTTTTTTTTTAATGAAAGCACCTTATGAGGAGAACTAACATCAATGAAATGTGAGAACACTAAACTTTGAGTCGGTGAAGTCAATGTAAGTGGTCGTGAGTGATGCACGATTCAGTAATGGCAAATGCATAACTGAATTTTTAAAGTGTACTGAAAGCATTTGAGACCAACTAAGACTAGAATTTCAGAAAGAGATCTTTACAGAAATGTTAATAATTGATATTGAAGTTAGCATCATAAAAGGAAACGTTGAGATTATGGAACATTGATAAAAGAATTGGAATACAGATATTTGTTTTACACTTCAATTATAATTAATTCATTTTAACTACAAAATATACCACAGAACAACAAACTTTAAAGCATTTTCAGACTAAACTGTGATAAAATACAACAGATCTAATTTTGGTTATTTGAATACCATATAAACTGAAAGATACATATCACTGCTCAATAATTTATGCCAGTTTCTTAAATTCAATTAACATTTTTTTGGAAATTTTGAGCATTAATTCAGGAACAAATAGAAAGTCAATGACCAATCTGTTATTAGCAATATCTATTGGGCTTAACAATCATCCAGTAAAAGTTACAAACAAGAAATCTAGAAATATAAAGGACAGACAGCATCTATGGAGAGAGAAACAAAGTTAACATTTTGGGTCAACGATCCTTTCCTCTCCAAAGTTGCGGGCTGCTGAGAATTTCAGCAATTTCTACTTTTAATTTCAAAATTCCAGTAATCCATAGCCTTTGGATTCAGTACGTACTGGAATTGGGCTAAAAGAAACTCACATCTATTATTACATGCATTTAGATTATAAGAAAGGAAAACAACTGCAAGCAGGAAATAAAATTAACACATGGAGATTTCGGAATGAGATGTAAAGTCATGTCAAAAGAGTAGCTAATGAAGAAAAGTCTCAAAGGAAGGAAGGAAGGACAGACATAAAGCATTCTGCAGCTTACAGCCCTTATGGAAAATTTTAAAAAGAAAATTTTTTTAAAAAAGCAGCTTTGAAAAATAAAACGTTTCTTTGGAACTGTACTATAATTTTCTTCTTACATGAGGTGTTAATCAACAGTGTTGATCGCAGGGACAGGGAAGCAGCCAGCTCACTATGCATTCACTTCAGTACATAAGTAGCTCTTTGGCCACTCCTTCTACCCACCATAATTCTGCAGCAGTGCAAATAAGCACTGTAGAAACAACTACATACCTCTCACTACTGCTCAAATATCATATCGAATCTGGATTGGAATATGAAGACCTATGTTTAATCATTTTTTTTAACCAATGTATGACCCTGTCCACAATTTAAATTTTACAAACTTGGACCCACTTCCTCCAGTAACAGGTAGCGTATATCGCACAAGTCCCCATTACAAGGTGCACTTAAATAAATATAGAGTCATGGAGATGGTGCAAGAGACAGGCTAAAGAATTAAAAGATATCTACCAGCTGCTAAAATGAAAATACTGTGCAATTTCAGATACAGATGGATATATTGCAACAGGCTTTTAGGCAGCCAGAAAAGAATACTAAAGAATACAATCGAAAAAAGCAAATTTACCAGAGGCTCTTTGTTTTTAACAAGTCGAATTATTTTCACTGAATCTTCATCATCATCAAGATCATCAGGCATAGGGGGCAATACAGGGTCATAATTCTTCATAGCCACTGTGTCATGAACCGACAGTAAAGCCTGTAAATATGCAGTTAATAAGCCATTAGTGTGTGATGTCAAACACGTTTTAAAAAGTAACTGTTTAAATTGCAGAGATTCATGAACTGTTCGAATTTAGCCTCATATAAAAGCAGATGTTTGCTTTACTATGGGTTTTCTTTGTGAAGTAAAATTACTGCAAAGGAAATACATCTCAATATTTCAAAAAGCTGAGGTTTGAACATTTTCTGTCCACTTCTGACCACATCCAAACAAGTATCTCACTCAAAATAAAAACAGAAAATGCTTGAAATACTCAGCTACTCAAGCAGTATCTGGAGACAGAGTTAACTGTGGAGCCTTGTTGTATCCAAAGCTCTGGAGGCAGGGGTCATTGTGTCACACAGTATGGAAACACACCCTTTTGGTCCATCTTATCCATGCCAATCAGACTTTCCAAATCTTGCCTGGTGAGAACAGACAGCCAGATGGGAAGAATCCCCAAGGTTCCTAAAATCCAGTTCCTTGATCAGGCACCAAACACCCTTGATTGAGGATTCTTCTCTAGCACACACAAATCACAATGATTCAAGTTCCAATTATATTTACATCATAAGCAATACATGCATTGTTCACTAGTTTTAATGCCTATAATCAATGCCTAATTCACTGCCATAGAAGGCTGTGGAGGCCAGGTCATGAAGTATATTTAAGATGGAGGTAGATAGGTTCTTGATTGTCAAGGAGTTCAAGGGTTAGGGGCAGAAAGTGGGAGAATAGGGTTGAGAAACATATCAGCCACGATTGTATGGTGGAGCAGACTCGATGGGCTGAACGGCCTAATTTCTGCTCCAATATCTTATGACCTAAACCAGTTACTGACCACAAATGTTCAAGATTGCACCACTTGGACACAAGAGGGTGGAAATGATTGCTCTACCAGGGTGAATGACCAGAGGGAAGAAGAGTATTGGTTTAGAGGTGCTTGCCAACAACGGTAGAGATAAATATGTAGTTGATTCCATCAGTTGTTGCAGCAATGTTGGTGCATGTCAGGCCAAAGCCTCCAGTTAGAAATGCTGAATGCTGCAAGATGGTTATGCTTCAAAATGCCCAATTTAATTTAAAGTGAAACAGAACTTTCTGTAAGGGGATGACAAGTTCATACTAAACTTATTTAGAGAGACAGACCCATGATGTGATTGCCATGGGGAAGTAAACTCAGACCAAGAACAATTGAAAAGGAAGTGACAGATTCACATCTTGATACAGAAAAAGGAACGCTACATTTTGGAAACTTACACAGAGATATAGGGGGAGAGAGAGACAAAAGAATTATTGCTTTGAAGAGAAACAACTACTGCTGTTAAATGCAAAATGCTTATAAAAGTTTGTTTTCTCTTGAAAAGCAAGGACTTCTGGAAATTTAAGAAACAAGTCACCAAGTTGTGCTTTCCTGGAGGAAGTCAGTTCTACATCACCCTGATTGATTAGAATTATTTTTCAGGAGGGCACAGCAAGATTCAGTGTGATGGCAGGGAGAAGTGGGCCAGCTGGAAAGGTGGGATTAATTAGGACTTAATCTTTCTTTGCTGAATGCTTATCAGGACAGTGCACAAAGTAACAAAGTCTAATAAGGAACATCTCAGTTACATTGCAAAACATGAATTACTTTACAACCTTGCTTCGTGAATTAGTTCCCTATAAGGTAATATAGCACTCCCAAGAGATAATCAATTCTACACTTCTTCATTTTTGAATTCTAACAGTCTTGACATGAAGGCTAACATTTCATTACTTTATAGTGATGCAGGTGCACCATTGATCAAATTTCTTTGTTTCCACAGTTCATCTCTTACTACCAGGAAATGTTGTATACTCGAGTCTTTCAGATCTACAGTGAAGGGGTGACTTCCCCCATTTTGAACTATAATGCTATTTTTCTAAGCTTTTTCTTCAACTTTATGGTTGCCTCTTTCTCCCATGTGTTGAATCCAGTCAGCATCACCAATAATTAGCTCTTTTATTACCAAACCAACTTTCTAATTGTTCTTTTCACTTCTCATCTTCAGCCTCTTTCTCTAAGTCCTCAAATATGTTGTCAGCTGCTTTCTCCTTTTCCATTTTTTCTAGAACCCAACGTATGGACTCCTCAAATCAAATTTCCAGCCTGCCATAGTACTGAACCAACAGATCAGATGCAAAACAAAAACAGAAACTGTGGAAGAAACCCAACAGGTCTGGCAGAACCTGTGAACAGAAATTAAGAGTAACCATTTCAAGTTCAGTGAACTTTCTTAAAAATGGATGGTCACGAGGAAAAGGTGGTGCATATGCTAAAAGGACAGGATGGCGACAGGGTGAACAAAGGAGTGAATGATGAGGCAGAGGCAGAGTCGAGAGAGAGAGCGAGAGAGAGAGAAAATGACTGATAAAGGGATGGATAAATGGTAAGCGAGAGAGTGAGAAAAGCTACTAATGGGGGCTGAAAGTGGGTGAAAATGTGTTGACTGTGCCGAAAACAGGGCCTGGGATGTGGGATTGGGTAAAGTACACAGAGGAAGATGTTCAACTTCTAAAATTATTGAACTCAGCTCTGATCTATGCTCTATAATTCTACCATACAAGTTGTTTAGATTAGATTAGACTTAGTGTGGAAACAGGCCCTTCGGCTCAACAACGACCCGCCGAAGCACAACCCACCCATACCCCTACATTTACCCCTTACCTAACACTACGGGCAATTTAGCATGGCCAATTCACCTGACCCGCACATCTTTGGACTGTGGGAGGAAACCGGAGCACCCGGAGGAAACCCACGCAGACACGGGGAGAACGTGCAAACTCCACACAGTCTGTCGCCTGAGTCGGGAATTGAACCCGGGTCTCAGGCGCTGTGAGGCAGCAGTGCTAACCACTGTGCCACCGTGCCACCCACAAATGTGAATGGTAGTGGATAATCAAACAACTCATTGGAGGAGAAAGCTCTACAAACGCCCCCACTCTCAATAATGCATAACCAGAAGATCAATGCAAAAGACAAGATTTAAGCATTTGCAGCAATATTCAGCCAGAAGTGCCGAGTGATGATCTGTCTCAGCAACACAGATGCCAGCCTTCAATTAATTTGATTCACTCCATCTGATAGCAAACAATGGCTGAAGTATCTTGACAATATTCTGACAATATTACAGAAGACTTACGCTTTGACAAATTGTGATGACAAAATCCAGATATAGCAGCCTATTTGATTGCCACTCTATTCACCATCTTCAATATTCATTCCCTTCGTCTCTAGCAGGAGTATTTATCAACTGCAAGACCATAAGACATAGGAGTGGAAGTAAGGCCATTCGGCCCATTGAGTCCACTCCTTCATTCAATCTGGCTGACGGGCATTTCAATGCCACTTATCTGCACTCTCCCCGTATCCCTTAATTCCTTATGAGATTAAGAATTTATCAATCTCTGCCTTGAAGACATTTAACGTCCCAGGCTCCGCTGCGCTCTGTGGCAATTAATTCCACAGGTCCACCACACTCTGGCTGAAGAACTTTTCCTTGTTTCGGTTTTAAATTGACCCCCTCTAATTCTAAGGCTGTACCCACACGTCCTAATATCACCTCCTGATGGAAACAAATTTCCAGCGCCCACCCTTTCTAAGCCATGCATTATTTTGTAAGTTTCTATTAGATCTCCCCTCAACCTTCTAAACTCTAATTAATACAATCTCAGGATCTTCAGCTATTCATCGTATGTTAGGCCTATCATTCCAGAGATCGATCATGTGAATCTCCGCTGGATACGGTCCAGTACCAGTATGTCCTTCCTGAGGTGTGGGGCCCAAAACTGGACACAGTTTTCTAAATGGGGTCTAACCAGAGCGTTATAAAGTCTGAGGAGCACATCGCTGCTATTACATTCCAACACTTTGAGATAAATGACAAATATTACATTTGCTTTATTAACCACAGACCCAACCTGCAAGTCAACCTGTAGAGAATCCTGGATGAGCACTCCCAGATCCCTTTGTACTTTGGCTTTAGGAATTTTCTCACCATTTTAGAAAATAGTCAGACTTTGTATTCTTTTTTCTGGAGTGCAACACCTCGCATTTGCTCACGTTGAATTTCATCAGCCATTTCTTGGACAACTCTCTTAAACTGTCTAAATCTTTCTGCAATCTCTCCAGCTCCTCAGAAGTATCTGCCTGTCCGCCTAACTTCGTATCATCGGTGAACTTCACCAGACCCAACACTGAACCCTGTGGGGCACCACCTGTCATGAGCTGCCATTCCACAAAAGAACCTTTTATTCCAACTCTCTTTGCCTTAAGATGCACTGTGGTAACTTACCATGGCTCGCTCCTCCAAAGTATCTTTCAAACCCATAACCTCTACCACCTAGAAGGGCAACAGCAGCAGATGCAAGGGAACACTGGGACCTGGAAGATCTCCTTCAAACTTCAATCCTTTCTTGTAATTACAGTATTGTTGCCGGGTCAAAATCCTGGAACTCATTCACAAAGAGCACCTTGAATACACTGATATCCCAAGGGCTGCAGAGATTCAAATAGGGTGCACATTAACTACCTTCTTGAGGGCTAGGAGGGATAAGACAGCTGATTCAGCCAAAAATGCCCAGATCTCATGAATAAATTGAAATATGAGACAAAGGAGATTTGGACAGAGCCTTGGTGAGGCCAATTTGCAGCATTATATACAACTTGATTTTTTTTTGAAAAAAGTATATAATTGAGATAGAATGCTGGCATGTAAGGCTCATCTTATTGCAAAAAAAATTAAACATGTTGAGCATTTACCAGTTGAATTTTAGAAGATTGAGAATCTTATTGAAACATGCAAGAGCCCAAGAACATTTCTCAGACAGGATGTTTCCCCTTCTCAGTGAGACTAGAACTGGTGGGGGGCAGTTCTGGAAGTCTTGCTTTTAGGTCACAGACAATAATTGTTTTGCTCTTGGCTGTTAGCTTTTAATTTTTATCCCCTAGAAAACAGTGGCAACTAGGTCATTGGACTTATGAAAGGCCGAGTTACATATATTTTTACTAAGGACTTAAGTGTAATAGGTAGCAGATAGAAAATTGGAATTGAAACTATAACCAGATAAGCCATGATTTCAGTAAATAGTACAGTTCACTTAAAAGGCCGAATGGCCACTGTAGAAAGAGATTTTAATGAATATGTTGGTGAGCATCTGACATGAGGTGTGATGTAACTCTGACTGTGGCCATGTTGCAGGAGCATGCCAGGAGGCTAGGACTTACAGCACAGAGCATGATGCTCTGCTCAGCCTTACCATCATATACAATCTACTGATAAACTTTATTTGAAAGTAATTCAGAAATCTGGCCTAAGCTTGCATGAACTGAGGAACCCATACTAGGACTTCTGTTCTGTTCCCAAATCCTTAAATTTTCATAAACCACAAATGATGAATCCATCCCTCATTGCTCACTGAGCTGAAAGGTTCATTTTCAGATGTTTCGTCACCATACTAACATCATCAGTGAGCATCTGGTGAACCACTGGTGTTATGATGCACTTTCTATTTGTGTGTTTAGGTTTCCTTGGGTTGGTGATGTCATTTCCTGTGATGATGTCATTCTTGTTCTTTTTCTCAGAGGATAGTAAATGGAAGTCCAAGTCAATGTGTTCGTTGAAATGCCATGCTTTTAGGAGTTCTTGTGCATGTCTCTGTTTGGCTTATCCTAGGATGGATTTATTGTCCCAGTCAAAGTGGTGTCCTTCCTCATCTGTAAGTAAGGATACTAGTGAGAGTGGGTCATGTCTTTTTGTGGCTAGTTGATGTTAATGTATTCTGGTGACTTACACACAGATGAGGAAGGACACCACTTCGACTGGGACAACACATGCATGAGAATTCCTAGAAGCATGGCATTCCAACCAGAACTCTATCAACAAACACATTGACTTGGATCCCATTTCCCACCATTCTATGAGAAAAAACGCAGGAAATGACATCACCACTGGAAATGACATTATCAATGCAAGGAAACCTAAACACAATTAGAAAGTGAGTCATAATACCAGCGCTTCACCAGAGGTTCACTAATGATGTCACTTTGTATGGTAACGAAACATCAGAAAATGAACCTTCCAGCTCAGCCAGTAAACTTACATCCAGAACCTCAACCTGAGCCGCAAATCTTCTCCAAACTCGCTGATGGCTTAAATTCTTCAAATGCGTTATCATCAATTTGCACTGAAGAAACGCATGTTATGGCAGAACCAACCGTATACTGAATAGATATGATTCAAACAAGGACGAAAAGTTCCAAGGGATGGATTCATCATTTGTGGTTTATGAAAAAAATTTAAGCATAGTATAAAACATAAACAAGAAGGCTTACAATTGCAAGAGGATAGATGGCAGCTCAGAAAACTGGACAACACATAAAAGTAGTAATGCATAACTACGATTAACAAGAAGGGAAGAGCACAGTATGAAAGAAAGCTAACTAGAAGAATAAAAACAGATAGTACAAGTTTCTTCAGATTTTTAGAATGGAGTTAACAAAGTGACAGCTTTTGCAATGCACAAAATGCTGCTGGGCGCTTGACCAGCATTCAGCAGTAAATGTTTTTTCAGAAATTTACAAAGACTCCATTTTCTACCATTTCAGCAAATATCACTAAATGGCTGATTTTAAAAGGGAGACAAAGTAGGAAACTACACAACTCTTTCAAACTCTCTTCCTCAAAAGAAGGTGGAAGCAAAATCTCTGAATATTTTTAAGGTAAAGGTCGAACGATTTCTGATTAGCAAGGGGCTGAAAAGTTATCGGAGATCAGCCACGATCATATTGAATGATTGAAAAGGATCAAGGAGTTGAGTAGCCTACTCAAGCCCTGTATTGATATGATCGTTCATCCTACTATTGTAAATTAGCAACTATGACAAAGTCTGCCTTTAAGATGATGCCATACCAGTTATGTAAATACAACTGGACTATCATTCACTTGAGTAGCAATACACAGTCTGCACTGACACAGAGTTCGAATTGGCTGGAATTTCATAGTATAAATGGTCTAAAAATGCAAATTGTTAAGTTTTGGATTGATGTACAACTCTCAGTCCAACTTCACTTCAATTTTTTTTTAAAAAATGCTTCACAAAGTAATCCAGTTCTGTATGGCTGTAAGAACTTGATTTAAATTGCCTTGACAGTTTTTGCAACGCACACTACCCCGCCCAGGCAGAAAGCAGCCACATTGGGCACTAAATGTTGTTTTAGAAATTTACAAAGACTCCATTTTCCACCAAATTCAGTGGGAAAGACCACAACTGGATGTTAACGCTACCAGACAAAAATATTAACTTGGATCGTGCTCTGTAGACTAAGCAAAAGCTGCATTCAGAAATGCACATAAAAGGTACTTTGAAGCATCACCGTTTCTGGTTTTCTAAGTGATTTGTTTGAAGCACATCACTGTTTACTTCCATGATTGGCTGACATGATGTGCAAAATTGACTGTTGAACTTGGCAATATCAGCTTCAATTATCATTCTGGCGCACAAGCTTAGTTGAGACACCCTGGATGGTTCCTTGTAAGGTTTTATGCTCCTTTAGAACATAACGGTGCAATAAAAAGACCATTCATTCCATCAAATGTCTTCCTTATATCATCTACCAGATCATGCTAATATAATGCCCTGATTCAAAAAAGGAGGGAAAGCAGATGATAGGAATCTGTAGACCAGTTATTTTATCATCTGTCATTGAGATTGGCTATAATCCATTAGTAAAGAAATAATATAAAAAAAGTAGGGGTGCTGGAAATCAGAAACAAAAACAGAAATTGCAGAAAACTTCAGCAGATCTGGCAGCACATGTGGACAGAAATCAGAGTTTATATTTTGGGCTGACCCTTTTTCAGAACTGATGGTTGTTTAGGAAAAGGTGTTTATGATGTGCGGGGGGTGGGTGTTAAGGAGTAAATGATAGGAGGAGATAGAGCTCAAAGAGAGAGAACAACAGTTGGACAGACAAAGTGGATAATCATCAGCCTAGGAGAATGAAGAGCTGCTTGCTAATGGAGACGATTCGTGACTAACAATAGATCATGGGGAATCCAAAATGGTAGCATCCTGTTAGAATCGCATTTGCTGGGCTCCGCGCCACAACACTGACCCAAAAAACTTGAACCAGTCCCATTCACTGTGAGTAACAACACAGTAAAGGAGCAAGAAACCCAAGAAAACAACTTACTTTTGTCCTTGCTGCTGGAGAATGCCAAAAAAAAAAGAGGACGTGCATCCAGGGCCATGGCAATGGCCCAGCCCTCTGAAGCAACAGGCTTCCTTACTCACCAGACCCTGGTTGAGGAGCTGGCCAAATCTCGAAGTCCTGGGGGAGCAGGGAAGGGGAAAAAAAATTCAAGGAGAAGTTGGCTCCTGTATCTGCTATGCTGCAAGACCTGGGAAAAAGGACCGACGAACTCAAGCACTGGGTTTCAGGGGCAGAGGCAGAGACTGACTCCTCCAAGAGCCAGATTGAAGTCCTGGAAACACAGGTCCATCGTCTGTTGGATCTGCTAGACAATCTCGAAAACAGTGGCAGAAGAAAGAACCTGAGTTTTGTTGGCATAACGGAGGGGACAGAAGGCGAGCGGCCGGTGGAGGTCTTCGAGAAGTGTTTCTCAGAATGCCTTAATGTGGAAGCTGGAAAGGGAAGGATAACAATTGAGAGCGCCCACCGGATCGTGGCGTGAAAGCCAAGTGCAGATCAGTGCCCATTTCCTGTTCTGGTAAGGTTCCACCATTACAAAGGCCAGCAAAATGTCATGGAAGCCTATAGAGCACGAGGGAGGGATTCAAGGGCATTGGTATGTGGTGGCTCCAGGATCACGTTCTTTCAAGACTTCTTGGTGGCAGTGATCTGGAAATGGAAGTCTTACAATGGCATCAAGAGGAGATCGAGAGTGCTTGCGATCGAGTATCATCTAAGATATCCAGCAGTGCTTTGAATCAATCAGAACGGATCCATACAGTTGTTCAACTTGCCAGAGAAAGTGAAGAACTTTGTGGACATGTTGACTTAAGTCAAACAGCCGAATAAGTGTAGAGGACAGAGATGTTTGGGTTTGTTCTTCTTTAAAAAAGACTTGGTGGAGTCTCCTTTCTGGTGATAAGTTTTGTTAAATGACATCCGGGATGGATATTTATCTTTATGTTAAGGAATGAGTGACGTATTTCTTTTTAGTTTACTTGTTTATAGTCCTGAACTTGCTCTTGGTGTTTCTTTTTCTCTACTGGGTGGTTGGTGTGTGTGGCACGACCCTAGCTGGGAGGAGTTGAGAGGACGGTTGGAATGTAGGGTTGTAGGATGTGTAGGTACCCCCTTTGAATGGGAGGTAAATTCCTCCAGTCAGTGTCTTTGGCAATTTTTTTTTGTTTTTCTGATTTTGCTGTATATAGTTATTGTAAGTTTTGTAGATTTGTTGGTTGTTGTTATTTTAGTCTGCGTAGTTTTTGGGTTTTGTGGATTTTTTTGCATTAAAGCTCAGCGATCTGTAGTTCAGGTTCTTCCTCTCTGGAATCTAAATGGTGCTATAGAAGGTTATGGCAAAGGATGTGTTTAAGTGATGCACCTAGAATATGAAGGGAAGACATTTGCCTGTCAAGAGGAAGAAGGCATTTTCCAGCCTTCAAAGGGAGAGGGTGGATGTTGCCTTATTACAAGAAACACATCTGGATGATGCAGAGCATTTACAGCTGTAACAGATGGGTATGACCAGGTTTATTTTTCATCTTTCACTACAAGGAGTACAGAGGTGCCCACTTATTTAGAAAGAATCTCCCACTTAAGCTGTTAAGAGTGTATTAAAGACACACACAGGAGATTGTAATCCTTAAAGCTTTGATTACATGGGGAAGAATACAGGATCTTAAATGTTTACTGTCCCCCGCCCCACCCCCTTATATTCTTGACAGACATATTTTCTAGACTGGTTAATCTTGCATCTTGGCATATTATTGTCAGAGGGGGTTTCAATTGTCTAACAGACCTTACCATGGACAGATTGCCCAAAGGCCCTCTGACAGCTTCTTTAAGATCTAAACAATTAAGTGATTTGTGTGCTGGATTGGGGTTGGTAGATGTTTCGAGGCACCTTGACCCTTCTGGCAGGGACTTGACATTCACATAAATGCCATACCAGGATTGATCTTTTTCTGAACCCCCTGCAGCACATCTGGGCTTGGTGGAGTCATGTACAACTGGCAATATCACTATTTCCAATCACACCCCAGCGTATTTTTTTTTAGATTACTTACAGTGTGGAAACAGGCCCTTCGGCCTGACAAGTCCACACCGACCCGCCGAAGCGCAAACCACCCAGACCCATTCCTCTACATTTAGCCCATTCACCTAACACTACAGGCAATTTAGCATGGCCAATTCACCTAACCTGCACATTTTGGACTGTGGGAGGAAACTGGAGCACCTGGAGGAAACCCACGGAGACACGGGGAGAATGTGCAAATTCCACAGTCTGAGGCGGGAATTGAACCCGGGTCTCTAGCGCTGTGAGGCAGCAGTGCGAATGGTTAAGAGAAAGAATACTGTGGTCGTCTCGAGACACTGGTGACTGGACTCTTTCAGACTCAAGGATAGCACGTTTATCGAATTCTTTTCTATTGAGTTCAGGGCTTTGTTTAAGATATTAAGTCAGGCTTGGCCAGTAGCTCATCCATTCTTTGGAAAATAGCTAACGCTTATATGCCAGGGCTTGGTTATTTCCTATTCAGCCAGTTAGAACTAGCTGACAGGTGAGCATACTTTGGCAGGCCTTCACTGGCTAAACTGAAGAGATCACTGCGCTCTGGTCTACACTGAACTCCATGTTCACATGGACAGCCAAAAAGGAGCTTACATTGTCAAGTCAAAGGTTGTTTGAGCATGGGATAGGCCGGGCAAGTATCTTGCTAGGAAAAAGAATGTCCCCCCACTCCTCTTCCCCCACCATTATCTTGATCAGGGAGGACACTGGAAATTTAACCTACAATTCTAATAAGATTAATGCACATTTCAGAAATTTTACTCTGAAAGCTGTGAGAGTGGGCGGGTTAAGATGGAGTCTTTTTTTAAACAATTTGGACCTTCAGGGAGTGACCTCTGAACAACAGTCTCTCCTCAAAGCCCCATTGTCAGAGAAAGAGGTGCAGGAGGCTCTGAGTAAAAAATGAGGTCTGCAGATGCTGGAGATCACAGCTGCAAATGTGTTGCTGGTCAAAGCACAGCAGGCCAGGCAGCATCTATTCCTGAGATGCTGCCTGGCCTGCTGTGCTTTGACCAGCAACACATTTGCAGGAGGCTCTGAGGCAGCTTCAGAATGGAAAGGTGCTGGGTCCTGACAGGCTTCCCAGTGAGTTTTATAAGGAAGTTGTAAGTATATCGTCAGGGCCAATGCTTAGTATGTTTAATGACTCTCACAGTTGTGGCCACCTCCCACCATCTCTAAGAGGGGCGAACATCTCTCTCATTCTTAAAACAAGGGGAAGCCTCTGGAGGACTGTGCTTCCTATAGGTCCATTTGACTCCTGAACATTGACTTCAAAATCCTATCTATGATTCCGGCATTAAAGCTAGAAACTGTACTGCCCTCCATCATTGAGGACGACCAGACAGGGTTCATAAAAGGTCACAAATCGATGGATAATGTCAGGAAGTTAGTTAACATGATCCAAGTATGTCAACAGCGATTGATACAGGGGTTGGTGATCGCCATAGTTGCAGAAAAGGCACTTGACAGGTTCAAGCGGCCATATATTTTTTATACTTTAAAGCAGTTTGGGTTGGGCGAGACTTCTGTCAGGTGGGTGGAGGTTTTGTGTAGTGACCCTCTTGCCGCGGTCCACATCAATGGTGTGCGGTCAAGCAATTCCAATATTTGTAGGGGCAGTCGACAGGGCTGTCCCCTTGTCACCACTGCTTTTCATATTGGTGATCAAACCATTGGAGGCAGCAAAACGTAGGGATCCCAATATAACCGCACCAGAAGTGGGGACGAAGTCACAGAAGATCGCATTATATGTAGATGACGTTCTCGTCTCCTTATTAAACTTCAAAAGTGCCACACTTGATTCAAAACATCAATCTACTTGGTTGCTTCTCAGGTTATAAGATCAACCTTGTGAAATCAGAGGCCATGCCCATGGTTGATCTCCTCAGAGTGCCTGATCCTGACGGTGGATCTCGGTTTCTCTTTAGATGGTCACAGGAAGGCTTTTTCTACTTAGATATATTTATTAGTCCAGTTTTTGATCGGCTACTTAAAGCCAGTTTTGCCCATTTATTTGACAGAATCAAGCAGGATCTTCGTAGAGGGGGGACGCTTCTGATCTCTTGGTTAGGTCAGATAACCCTCATTAAAATGATATTCTGCCCCACCTGTTGTATCCTTTGTGAATGCTTCCTCTGCTTTTTATGAAGCAAATTATTTAGAAGACTGAATGGCTGGTTCAGTTCTTTTATCTGGTATCGTAAGCAACCCCTAAGTAAATTTACTAAACTGCTGTTACCTTACAGACTGGGAGGAGTGCACCTCCCAGATATCAAAAACTATCAGTTAAGCTCGTTGCTATCTTACGTGAATGACTGGGCCCGGGGGGGACCTTCCCTCACTTTGGTCGGACGTCAAAGCATGTTAGGCAAGCTGCCCCCATATTGGCCTGCTGTTCTTAGACAAAATGAGAGCATTTAATGAATATTGCCATGGTCCAATAGTAATCAACACTGTCAAGGCATGGAGGGCAATGCGTCAGGGTGAGGGCAATATTGCCAAAACATCATTTTTGACAACCATAGTTGGTATGCTGGGCTTTCAGCCAGGGATGACGGACTCTGGGTTTCAACTCTGGGCAGCCAGAGGCATGTCTTGCCTGGGTGATTTATTTGAAGGGGACACATTGATGTCCTTTGACCAGTTGGCTCTGAAATATGAGTTGCCCAGTGGGGACCTCTTTAGTTTCTTTCAAATTAGAAATTTCATACAAAAAGAGACCACACTTCTAACTGGTTCTTTTAGGTCCGACATGGAGAAGAGGGTGCTGAGTGCTGATGATACAGTAACTGTTAGCAACGCTTATGATCTATTGGGAGAGGGTCACTTGGATGAGATCGAACGGCTCTGTAAGATATGGGAGAGGGAGCTGGACGTTGAGATCTCTTCTGAAATGTGGGAGGTTATCTGGGAAAATGCAAGGATCTCTATTTGCAACAGAAACCATGCCTTGCGATTGAAGATTGTCCACAGGGTCCATTTGGCCGCAGCCAGCCTCGCTAAATTTAAAGCGGGACCATCTCCAATGTGTCCTAAATGTAAAGAAAGAATGGGCATGCTTATTTATTGTCTTGGTCCTGCTACAGACTGTGGCATACTGGAGCACTGTGGGAGGGAAACTAGAGAAGGCCTTGGGGACGGAGGTGGAGATGGACCCGGTATCTCCTCCTCTTGGCTTTGTTAATTCCCTTTCATTAGATATACACAAAAAAGGTCTATCAGTATCCTCACTTCTTGCGTAAGAAAGAATATTCTGTTAGGGTGGGTGTAGGAAAATACCCTCCGGCTGGAGGGCTGGAATAAGCTAGTTATGGAGCACATTCCCTTGGACTTTCTTACGAGTTTGGTGCACCATATAACTGAGAATTTTTATGAGATGTGGCAGCCCCTTTTTGGTCTACCTGGGTACAGATTTGTCCACCATACTAATAAGAGCCTTTATACTGCATGGCATTTCTATGTAATGAATGTGGTATCCAGAGGGGAGGCACTATGAACACATGAATACGTATAAAGTTATGGGCTTGATGATCGAGGGCTACTGCTTTGTTTCGTTGAGCTGTGCTATTATTATTATTACAATTAAGATTCTCCTTTTTAAGCTTAGTTATTAGTTTTTTTTTAAATCTATGTAGTTAATGGGTTTGTTTTTTGAACATTGGTTTGAATTGTTTGGTTTTGTAACTGTTGCAATATTCAAAAAAGTCATTTCTCCCTTTTTTCAATAAAAATATATTTAAACAAAAAAACAATGGGTTGTGTGTAATAACAGACCATATGATAATAAGGCTGGTGTGTGGGGCTTGGGGTAAGGACATGGGAGAAGGTATCTCAAGCCCTAAGACTGTTAAACTCAATACAGAACCCTGTAGAGTGCCCAAGCTGAAAATGAGGTGCTGTTCTTCCAACTTGCACTGAGCTTCACTGGAGCACTGCAGCAAGCCTGAGACAGAGATGTTGGCTGGGGAACAAGGTGGTGTGTTGAAGTGGCAGGCAATTGGAAACTCGGTCTTTTCTGCAGACAGAATGTAAATGTTCTGCCAAGCAGTTACCAGTCGACGCTTTGTTTCCTCAATGTAGAGGAGACCACATTGTGAGCAGTGAATACAGTAAACTAGATTGAGTGAAGTGCAGGTAAAGAGCTGCTTCACCTGAAAAGTGTGCTTGGGCCCTTGCATAATGACAAGGGAGCAAATAAATGGGCAGGTGTTACACCTTCTGCAATTGTAGAGGAAGGTGTCATGGGTTGTGCACAGGCGGGAGAGTGTTGCAAGTGTAGGAGGAGTGGATTAGGGTATCCCAGAGATAACAATTCATGCAAAAAGCTGATAAAGGAGGGGAGGGGAAGGCAATGTGTGTGTCTGGTGGTGGTATCCCACTGGACGTAGTGTCAATGATGGCTAATGATCCTCTGGATATGGATGCTGATGGAATGGTGAGGATAAAGGAGACCCTATCGCTGATGTGAGAGGGGAGAGAAGTGGGGAGGGCTGACGTGTGGGAAATGGGTCAGACCTGGCTGAGAAACTCAGTTGAGGAAGAAGGTGGACACTTTGGATGCCACCTTGTTGAAGCTGGCATCATCAGAACAGATGTAACAGAGACAGAGGAACTGACAGAATGGAATCTTTACAGGAGGCAGGGTGTGAGAATGCATAGTCAAGGTAACTGTGGGTTTGGAGTGGATGTTGGTGCTCAGCCTACCCCAGAAATTGAAACATGTCAAGGAAGGTAAGGGAGAAGACAGTGATGGACGAGAGAGCTGAGAGCAGGGTGGAAATTGAAAGCAAAATTGAGGGAAGCCAGCATTGATGATATAATCAATATACCAGAGAGTGAGCTGTGGGTGGGGGGTGGAATATGACAAGAACAAGGAATGTTCCAAGTACTTTACAAAGAAACTAGCATAACTGAGGGCCATGTGGATACCCATGTTCACCCCTAGGACCTAAAGAAAATGAGAGGGTTTAAAAGAAAAGTTGTTCAGAGTGAGGATGAGCTTGTCCAAGCGAAGGACAGTGATGATGGATGGGGACGGTTCAGAAAAAACAGAGAGCCCGGAGACCATCCTGATGGGGAATGGACATGTAAAGGGATTATATATCCACAGTAAAGAGGAGGCGGCTGGAGCCTGCAAAGTGCAAATTCTAAGACTGCATCAAGTGTCAGAGGAATAGCAGATGTAAGAGGGAAGGGACTGGACAAGGGAAAAAGAAAATTGAGTCAAGGTAGGAAAGTAATAACAGGACATTGAGAATATCAAAACACAACCCATCCGTCAGCATGATTTTATGAAGGGTAACTCATGTTTAACTAATTTCCAAGACTTTTTTGGAAGATGTAACAAGGACAATGGATAATGGGGATCTTATGCATGTGTATATCTGGACTTCCAAAAGAAATTTGATGAGGTGCCACTCAAAAGGGTAACACACCAAATAAGATCACATGGGAAAAGGGGTAATTTACAAACTTGAATAGAGAACTGGCTATCAAGAGAAAGAAGAGAATCAGAATAAATGTGCCTTTTTCTGAATGGCAAGCTGTAACCAGTGGGGTGTCACAGAGTTTGGTTCTCAGATTCCAGTTATTTACAATCTAGATTGATGACTTGGATGCAGGGAAAGAAGGCACTATAGCCAAATTTGCAGATGGCACTAAAATAGGTAAGAAAGAAAGTTGAAATAAAAAAGCAATTCCAAATAGATATGGATAGGTTAGGTGATTGGACCAAAATTTGACAGATGGAGTATGATATGGACAAATATGAGGTGATCCATTTTGATCGGAAAAATAAGAAGGCACCTTCTTCCCTAAATGGAGAGAAACTTCAGAGTGCTTCGATACAGAGGGACTTGGCTTCCTCATGCATCAATCACTGAAAGGCAGTATACAGGTATAGCAAGTATAAAGAAGGTAAATTGAATTTTGGCATTTATGACTAAAGGAATAGAGTATAAATGTAGGGAAGAGTAGCTGTAACTGTACAAGACATTGGTGAGACCTGAAGTACTGCATACAGTATTGTTCTCCTTAGGGAGGAACGTAGCTGCATTCGAAGCAATTCAGAAAGATTCTTAAAATTGATTTCGGAAGTGAGGGGTTTATCATAGGCGGAGAGATTGAGCAATTTAGGCCTATACGCTCAGACTTAGACGAATCAGAGGAGGTCTGCTTGAGGTATATAAGATGCTAAATGGGACTGACAAAGTAGCTGGGCAACAATCTAGAACTAGAGGTTCTAAATTAGGAGGGGTAGCCGATTTAAATTAGAGATGAGGAGAAATGACTCACTGAAAGGGCTGTGTATCTGTGGAATTCACTATCCCAGAGAGCAGTGGGTGTTGGACAGTGAGGAAATTTGAGGAGATAGACACATTTTTAAAATTAGTAATGTGTTGAAGGGTTATGGAGAGTGAGCAGGAAAGTGGGGTTGAGGCCATGATGTGATCAGCCATGATTGTAATGAATGGTTGAGCAGGCAAGAAGCTTAATTGTCTACTCCCAACCTAGCTCTTAGGTTCCTAAGAAATTCTGCTTCAACTATTTCACTCCATGAAATAATGCTGCATAAATGTTCCTTGAACTTACAAGAAAACTCTGAACATTATGTCTTGCATCTTCAACACTTAATCTTGATTTACTAGCCTTTATAGACAAGTGCATCACTTTTTCTAGTTCAGGTGCAGAAAACCTATGCCTCATGGAGCATTTGACCTCCTCACTCTCAGCTGAGCTATCCAGCTCATTTCTGAAGTAACTAACCAAGTGTCAACTGCTTTTGCTTTGAGTCAGCTTCCAATAAATGCTAATCATTCGTCTCTTAGTTAGTGTTATGCAAAATAATTTAACACTCGTAGTACATCTTATATACTACATAGATAACTTAACAGACATTGGCGTAATATATTTATCTCAGTCATTTAAAAATAATGCTTTCCTCAGACTAGATCCCACAGTTCTGAAATGTTTCTTCTTAAAGTTCTCTCAGTTTGGAAAGAAGTACCAAAATCTTTTAATAGCACATATATTATAGGAGAAATTGGCCTTTAAACTCTTTGAGCCTGTTCTGCTAATAAGGTCATGACCGAACTTTGACATTAACTCTTTTTTTCCTGACTTGACCGCATAATCCCCCAATTCCCTAAATGCTCAAGAATCTATCAATCTCAGTCTTGAGCATAGTCTTTTGTGATAAGAATTGCCTAAGATTCACAAGCCACTGAGTGAAGAAATTTCTCATCTCAGTCCAACCACTTTGCATCTAATCTATCAAGCCCTCGAAGAATTTTATATATTTCAAAAGGATTATTTCTTAGTCTTCGACACTCCAGGATATTGTAGGCTCTTTTCACACAATCTCTCGAGAGGACAACCTTCTAACAAACGTAGTGAACCTTCACTGCATCCTATCCACAGAGAGTATATCCATCCTGCATTAAGGGATCGAAATGGTGACAGCACTCCAGGTGCAGTCCTATCAATATCCTATCCTGCAACAAGACCTCAAGAAGAGCTAATGCCCGAAACGTCGAATCTCCTGCTCTTCGGATGCTGCCTGGCCTGCTGTGTTTTTCCAGCACCACATTTTTCAACTCGTGTATTTGAACTCCTGGTCATAAATGTGAGCATTTGCCTTCCGATTTGCAGGAATAAGCTATTCAGTTCTTCAAGCCTGCTTTTATTTAAACATTCGTTGAATGTGGCCATCACTGGTTGGCTAGTATTTATTGCCCGTCACTAGTTTCCATTGAGATTGATATAACTGAGTGGTTTGCAAGGCAATTTCAGAGGGCAGTTGAGAGTCAACACATTACTCTGGGTCTGGAGTCATTTGTTGGCCAGACAAGTTGGGGATTGCAGAATTCCTTCTCTGAAGGACATTAGTGGGCCAGATGAGTTTTTCTGACAATCAACAATGGTTTTGTGGTCATCTGCAGATTCTTAAATTCCAAAGTTGTTTTAATGACATCAAATTCCATCATCTGCCATGGCAAGATTTGGCCACTATTTATTATAATCATGGCTCATAACAGCCTGTCCCCACTTCCCGCCCCATCTCCTTTGATCCTGTTAGCCCCAAGTGCCATATCCAACCTCTGTCCAAAATTATACAATGCTTTGCCTTTGACTGTTTTCGGTGATAGTGAATTCCACAGGCTCACCCATCCTTCTGGTGAAGGAATTTCTCCTCATCCCAGTCCTAAATGGTCAATCCTGGATCCTTCGACTGTGACCCCTGGCTCTGGACTCCCCCAGCATTGCTAAGATCCTTCCTGCATCTGTGTCACCTATAGAATTTTTTTATAAGATGATCCTCGGTTTTCTGAGCTTCGGCAAATACAACAAAAACCGAAGTTGCTGGACAAGCTCAGGTCTGGCAACATTTGTAAAGAGAAATCAAATCCTAACCAATTCAAGCTATCATCATACTTCAGTCCTGTCAATCCAGGAATCAGTTTGGCAAAGCATCACTGCACCCCGCTTTTGCAAGAGCAGCCTTACTCAGATAAAGGAGACCAAAACTGCACACAGTATTCCTGGTGTGGCCTTACTAAGTGCATTCAAACCCTCTCGCAGTGAA
Source organism: Hemiscyllium ocellatum (assembly GCF_020745735.1). Taxonomy (NCBI): domain Eukaryota; kingdom Metazoa; phylum Chordata; class Chondrichthyes; order Orectolobiformes; family Hemiscylliidae; genus Hemiscyllium; species Hemiscyllium ocellatum. The sequence goes on from NC_083405.1 coordinate 100,263,374, forward strand.
GACCAATATACAATTTGCCTTTTCATCAACCTACTGACCTGCGTGCTTAGACTCACCGTCATGTTGCATATTCTTCTCTCTCAATTTATACACATTCAGATAATAATCTGCCTTCCTGATTTAGCTCCCAAAGTGGATAACCTCACATTTATCCACATTATACTGCATCTCTACGCATTTGCCCACTCACTCAGCTTGTCCAAATCACACTGATGCATCTTTGCATCCTCCCCACAGCTCACCCTTCCATTCAGCTTTGTGTCATTTGCAAATTTTGAGAAATTATATTGAGTTCCCGCATCTAAATCATTCATATATATTGTGAATAGCTGTGGTCCAAGCACAGATCACTGCAGTACCCCACAGTCATTGCCTACCTCGCAAAAAAGACCTGTTCACTCCTATTATTTGTTTCTTGTCTGCCAACCAGTTCTCTGTCCATGATGGCACAGTGGTTAGCACTGCTGTCTCACAGCGCCAGGGTCCCAGGTTCGATTCCAGCCTCGGGGACTGTCTGTGTGGAGTTTGCCCGTTCTCCTCGTGTCTGCGTGGGTTTCCTCCAGGTGCTCCGGTTTCCTCCCACAGTCCAAAGGTGTGGGGGTCAGGGGAATTAGCCATGTTAAATTGCCCGTAATTTTAGGTATGTTAGTCAGAGGGAAATGGGTCTGGGTGAGTTACTCTTCGGAGGGTCGGTGTGAACTGGTTGGGCTAAAGGGCCTGCTTCCACACTGTAGGGAATCTAATCTAATCGTAATACACTAACACCAAACAGGCGCTTTAATTGTACAGACTAATCTCTTAAGTGGGACTTGGCTGAAAGTCTTCTGAAAGTTGAAATAAACCTCATCCACTGGCTAACCATAAACTTTACAAATCACATCCTCAATGAATCCCAGTAGATCATCAACCATGGTTCCCTTGCATAAATCCAGCCTGACTCTTGTCACTGTTTTCCAAGTGCTCAGTTATTACATCTTATAATCAATTCAAGCGTTTTCCCCACCACCGATGTCAAAATGATTGGTCTATAATTCATGGTTTTCTTCTTGCCTCCCTTAAAGAGAGAGTTTACATTAGCTACCCTCCAAACTGTAGGAAGTCCTAGAATTTACAGAATCTTGGATGACAACTATTAATGCATTCAATATTTCGAGGTCACTTCCTTAACTCCTCTGGGATGTAGATTATTAGGCACTTGGATTTAGCAGCCTTCAAACCATCAATTTCTCCAATATCATTTCCCTACTAACACTGATGTCCTTCAGTTCATCCTTCTCACTTAATCCTGTGCTCCCCAACATTTCTAGTTTCCATGTCCTCCATTGTGAACACAAATCCAAAGTATGTCTGGAGTTGATCAGCCATTTCTTTGTTTGTCATTATAAACTCCCCTGTTCTTAAGATGCCTATAACCGCATTCACCAATCTTTTTCTCCTCACAACTTTCAAAATGTTGACAGTCATTTTCTAAATTCTCAAGAAGCTTACTCTCATTCTCTATTTATCCTTTCATAATCAATCCCTTTGCCCTCCTTTGCTGAATTCTAAACTGCTCTCACTCCACACCTCACCGGGCAGGGAGGGAACGTTAGTGAGTGTCTCTCTGGACAGGGAGAGACGTTAGTGAGTGCCTCTCCGGGCAGAGAGAGACGTTAGTGAGTGCCTCTCCGGGCAGGGAGAGAACGTTAGCAAGTGCCTGTCCGGGCAGGGAGGGAACGTTAGCGAGTGCCTCTCCGGGCAGGGGTGGGGGGAACATTAGCGAGTGTCAAAAGATTATCACAATCTGTCTGGGCAGGAAGTGAGGTTTGTGATTATCCCAGGATTATCACCGTCTCTCCAAGCAAGGAATGAGATTACGAAGTGACTTTTTTGGGTTTTGGGGTGAAGTCTGTGGGGGCAGTCACTCTGGAAGTTTCTAGCTCCAATTCACTCTGACACAGTACATAAAACTGAGAGGCATGGACAGTCCCATGGTGGAAATGTGATAGGTTTGAAGTTGAGTGGGAATAAGTTTAATGGAGAGGTGCGAGGGTGATCAGTGTCAGGAAAATGCTGCCAGGGAAGGTGGTGGAAGCAGATACAGCAGCAGAGTTTAAGAGGCATTTAAACAGACACATGAACAGGCAGAGAATGGAGGAATAGAGTGTTTGCACGTTCTCCCCATGTCTGCATGGAGTTATGGGTGCTCTGGTTTCTTCCCACAGTCCAACAATGTGCAGCATAGGTGGATTAGAAATGGGAAAGACAGGAATAGGGTGGGGGTGAGGGCTAGGGACGTGGGTGGGTCTGGATGGGGTGCTCTTTGGAGGATCAGTGTAAACTTGATGGGTTGAATGGCCTGCTGTAGGGATTCTATGATTCTAATTAAAATACTAGTTAAACTGTTTGCTGTTGAAATAAGCTTCCAGCACTGGTGCCACTGAACACAAAACAGTAATAATACTTTGATGGACCATTGCCGGTAGCCTTGTGCCTCCTCTTACCGAGATTTGTAAACAACGGTTGAGACAAAAAAGGATATTTTTCTGAAGCTGCACACAACATTTTTTTATTCCTGTACTTCTACATCAAGATTTTTCACAAGACTCTGCAGCAATACAGCTGCAACTGTTTCAGTCATTTAAAAAAAAATTGAAGTGTTGATGCTTTAGATAACATGTGAGATAAAGTAATATTGAACTGCTGGCAGCTATCATTTTAAATATGGAGCTCAAAACTCCCGCAGTGAAAAAATATCCTGAGCTGCCTTTCTTACTAATGCTAATGTTGAAAAAGAATGGCAAAAAAACACAAAAAAGATGGATATTCGTGAATGCTGCCATGTACTTTGGATGAAACATTGTCAAAATCTTACAGATGCTGGAATATTATGCTTTGCCAACTTTTTTTTCCTAGCTGCTACCAAGTAACCTCTATAACTTTGTGCGTTGTGACCCCGAAGCAATGGAAATAGTTTTATGATATATGTCAACAGCAACCATCTTCAAAAAGTATAAGAAAAACAGTAAGAAAAAAGACGAATCTAAATAAGGAGCCAAAAATCACCTTTATCCTTCATTTTTACAAAAACAGAATAACTTAAATTAGATTTATTATTTTACATTTATTTAATGATGACATTATGCAGTGTATCTTATTTTTGGCATTGAACTAAAGTGAAATGAAAGTATTTTAACAGCAGTTGGATTGCTGAATTGTATCATTTTAAGGGTTGTTTTTCAGACTGGAAGCCTGTGAAGAGTGATGTTCCACAAGGATTGGTATTGGGTCCACTTTTGTTTGTCATTTATATAAATGATTTGGATGAAACAAACATCTTTGTATGCTCTTTGGCCATAGGTGAAGCCCCAGAGGACTGGAGAATAGGCAATGTTATCCCACTGTTTAAGGAGGATAGCCGGAAAAATCCTGAAAAGTATAGCCCTGAGAGTCTCATGTCAGTGGTAGGGAAATTATTAGAAAAGATTCTCAGAGCAAGATCAATACACATCTAGAAGCAAATGGACTTATTAGTGATAGACAGCATGGTTTTGTGCAGGGGAGGTTGTGCCTCACTAACTTGATCGAGTTTCTGGAGGATGAGTGTTAGAAAAGAAGTTGATTTATCTATATGGACTTCAATAAAGCCTTTGGCAAAGTCCCTCATGGCAGACTAGTACAAAAGCTGAAGTCACACAATATCGGGGTGAGCTGGCAAGATGGATATATAACTGGCTTTGTCATAGGAGATGAAGTATAGCGGTGTAAGGATGCTTTATGCAATGGAAGGCTGTAACTAGCGATGTTCCACAGGGATCAGTGCTGGGACCTCTGCTGTTCATTGTCTACATAAATGATTTGGAGGAAAATGTAACTGGTCTAATTAGTAAGTTTGGGAATGATACAAAGATTGATGGAGTTGTGGATAAAGAGGAGGATTGTCAGAGGATACAGCAGCATATGATCAGTTGGAGACATGGGCAGAAAAATGGCAGATGGAGTTTAATCCAGACAAACGTGAAGTGATGCATTTTGGATAGTCAAGTACAGGTGGAAATTATAAAGTGAATGGCAAAACCCTTTGGAATATTGATATACAGAGAGATCTGGGTGTGCAGGTCCACAGATTATTGAAGGTGGCAGCATGGGTAAATAAGGTAATAAAAATGCCTATGGTGTACTTGCCTTCATTGGTAAGGGTATTGAGTATAAAAATAGGCAAGTTATTAGGTTAGATTTCCTACAATGTGAAAACAGGCCCTTTAGCCCAACAAGTCCACACTGACCCTCCGAAGAGTAACTCACCCAGACCCACTCCCCTACCTTCTATTTACCCCAGACCAAAGCACCTAATACTACGGGCAATTTATCATGGCCAATCCATCTGACCTGCACATTTTTTTAGATTAGATTACTTACAGTGTGGAAACAGGCCCTTCGGCCCAACAAGTCCACACCAACCCGCCGAAGCGCAACCCACCCATACCCCTACATTATCCCTTATCCCTTACCACTATGGGCAATTTAGAATGGCCAATTCACCTGACCCGCACATCTTTTGGACTGTGGGAGGAAACCGGAGCACCCGGAGGAAACCCACGCAGACACGGGGAGAATGTGCAAACTCCACACAGTCAGTCGCCTGAGTCGGGAATTGAACCCGGGTCTCCAGGCGCTGTGAGGCAGCAGTGCTAACCACTGTGCCACCGTGCCGCCCACTACGGGCAATTTAGAATGGCCAATTCACCTGACCCGCACATCTTTTGGACTGTGGGAGGAAACCGGAGCACCCGGAGGAAACCCACGCAGACACGGGAAGAATGTGCAAACTCCACACAGACAGTCGCCTGAGGCAGGAATCGAACCCAGGTCCCTGTTGCTGTGAGGCAGCAGTGCTCACACTGCTTGCTGCAGCTTTACAGAGGTTTAGTTAGGCCACACTGGAATATTGTGTTCAGTTCTGGTCACAATACTACCAGAGAATATGGATGCTTTGAAGAGGGCACAAAAAAGGTTTACCAGGATGTTACCTGGTATGGGGGATTTGAGCTATGCAGGAAGGTTGGATAGACTGGGTTTGTTTTCACTGGAAAAAAGTGGATGCAATTATAATTGGTGTTTAAGAGACATTTGGATAAGTTCATGAATAGGAAAGGTTTGGATGGCTATGGGCTAAGTACAGGCAGGTGGAACTAGTTTAGTTTGCGAACATGGTTGGCATGGTTGGTTAGATCGAAGAGTCTATTTCCATGCTATACGACTAAGACTCTAACTTTTTTCAAAACCATTTAGAAGCAACCATAATGACAATACTGCACATCCTGCACAAGCCTTGAAAAACAATTTGATAAATGTTCTGAACTAAAATGTTAACAAGGGTCTCAAATGAGATACTGAATCAGAGGCTTCTCATGTAACAAACAACCATATTTATTATATTCAAACATTAGATGTTTAATCAACATAGGCCACATCCATAGACCTACTGTGCCCTGAATTTGGGAGCTTCAAAATCGCATAAAGCAATCAAATATCTGTTCTACTTATATGTTGCAAAACCTGTGGTTGGTATAGAATCAAAATATTTGCGCACATATAGCTTACACAGAAAAATACTTATACTTTTAGGCTGGAATCTTTCAAAAGCTTTAACCATACTGAATAAAAACGTAGAAATTTAGAAAAACGTTCCATCATCACAATCTGAAACCACAATTTTACAAAGCTCTTAGCAATATAAAAAGTAAGATTTGGATCAAGTATTCAAAAAATCCACCAGGAGATCACCATTCTTGCATGCATTATTGGATCTCAACTCCTCCTTCCTTGGCTGATGAATTAGTCCTTCTCCATGTTGACCACCAATTAGAAAAATCATTGAGGATAATAAGGCAGACAAGATCAAAGAATGTAACCTAATCATCTCTCCTCAATGTTCAATATCATTACCATCACCTGAATCCATAAATATCAACCTCCTGGAACTTAACACTGAGTATAAATTGAATTAACCACAAAAATGAGTCAAAGACTAGGAATCCTTCAATTAGTAACTCAGTACCTGACTCTTCAACACTTGTGCACAATCTACAACTGTGTAATGAAACACTCTCCACTTGCCTGGATGAGTGCAGCTCCAACAACACCTAAGAAGCTTGACAGCATCAAAAAACAATCAGCCCATCCAGCAGTTTCACGATTCACCGCCATCACCATAGATGCACAATGGCAGCCATGTTACAGTTCTCAGTAACTTGAGAAGTCTGCGTTGATTACACCTTCCAAACCCATTATCTGATGCATGGGAATGCTACCACATGTAGGTTTCCCTCCAAGACACACAACATTAGGAACTAAATCTTTTTTGTTCCCTGTTGCTGGGTCAAAATCCTAAAAATCCCTCCCTTAAAGCTGTGGGTATACAATACCACATGGACTGCACGGTTCAAGAAAGCCAACTTCCACTACCGTCTTCAGCGCAATTAGGAATGAATAATGGCATGGCTACCAATGCTCATATCTCAAAAACAAACTTCCTACATTTAGATTGCTTTTTAAATTGGAATAAACACTCTCATTCCACTTGCTGAATTTTTTTCATCACTTTTAGGAACACATCAATTGGTAAAATGATTTGGCTTGGATAGAGTGAAATTTCTCAAAATGTAACAAAGGACAAGCCAATGGATCTAAAATACTTTGTTCATTCGGAGTACGTGAGTCTACATAGGCTGCCTTTCAATCCATCTTTCAGATTCACATTCTAGATTCCCATATGTTTGTTCCTAATTCAAAATGTTTATTTCATACATTTGTTTAGACTAAATGCACTTCATCAGAGTTGGGTTCGTACATAACATTCCATTCAATAAGCCTGTTAACAAAGATAATGATGAGTTAAGAAATTCGCATCAACGAACAAAGAAAATTTACAGCCCAGGAGCAGTCCCTTTAGCCCTCCAAGCTTGAGCCGATCCAAATCCACTGTCTAAACCTGTTGCCCAATTCCTAAGCCCTCTGCTCCCCAATTACACATGCATCTGTCCATATACATCTTAAACGAATCTATCGTCCCTGCCTCTATTACCTCTCCTGGCAACGCGTTCCATGCACCTACCACCCTCCGTGTTAAGTACTTGCCTCATGTATCCCCCTTAAACTTTTCACCTCTCACCTTGAAAGCGTGACCTCTCGTTACTGAATCCTTCACCCTGGGGAAAAAGCTTGTCTCTATCCACCCTGTCTATACCCTTCATGATTTTGTAGACCTCAATCAGGGCCCCCCTCAATCTCCTTTTTTCTAATGAAAACAATCCTAACCTACTCAACCTCTTTTCATAGCTAGCACCGTCCATACCAGGCGACATCCTCGTAAACCTTCTCTGCACCCTCTCCAAAGCGTCCACATTCTTTTGGCAATATGGTGACCAGAATTGTACACAGTATTCTAAATGTGCCGAATCAACATAGTGTACAATTTTAACACGATCTGCCAGTTCTTATACTCAATACCCGGTCCAATGAAGGCAAGCATACCATATGGCTTCTTGACCACTCTATCCACTTGTGAAGCAACCTTCAGGGTACAATGGACCTAAACTCCAAGATCTCTCTGCTTTCCCAAGGCTCTTCCGTTTACTGTATAATTCACTCTAGAATTAGACTTCCCAAAATGCATCACCTCACATTTTCCTGGACTGAACTCCATCTGCCACTTCTCCGCCCAACTCTCCAGTCTATCTATATTCTCCTGTATTCTTTGAGAGTCCCTTATGCTATCTGCTACTCCACCAATCTTCGTGTCATCTGCAAACTGGCTGATCATACCAACAGTGCCCTCTTCCAGATCATTTATGTATACCACAAGCAACAGTGGCCGCATCACCAAACGCAAACCCTTTGAAGTGCACACACAAAGTTGAAATTTTATGAACATAGCTGGGCTTACAACAGAACTCATTTTTCTCTTTGGTTTTCTGGATAACTAATTCTGGCAACAAAATTCAAGTAAAAGCATTTAAATTATTTAGACTACATACTTATTTGTGTTACATGCTCTCACCTTGAGGTGGGGCTGTGATAGTAGCTTCACCAGTTCTCTGATCTCACTGTTCATTGGTGTGTTGTGCAGATCCTCAGTGAGCTATAAAATAGAACAGAAAAACAGAAAAAAATTGGGGAAATATTAGTTTCACTTACTGCATTTGTGACATCTGAAAATTTCTCTGTTTAAAATTATTACTTTCTTGCCTGTGCAAAGAAAGACTAGCATGAAAAATAACAGACCATTAATCATCAGCCTTTTTTCCTACTTCTCAGTGGGCCAACTTTGGCAAGACACTTCAGCTTACTTCAGTTCAACTAATCATGTGTGGCAGCTCCACAGCAAGATCATGCTTTGATTTAGTCCATAGATGGGTGGTACCCACTGTATAGAAAAAAGCTTTGCAAACAAAACTTGGGTCAAACAGAAGGAGAAACAATTCCTGGCAGTCACTTTGAAACGTGTGCAATCAGTGCTGGGATGTAAGCTACAACACTGTCTGAACACTGTACTGCTGCTCTCACAGTGTAAATCAAGGCGCCCCACTCAATTCCTAGAGGTGGCATTCATCCACCTCTGGAAATGATGGATTGCACCCAGAGTGTATGTCACTCAGTCCTGGAATAGAGGGCAATTAATGAGTGAAAGTCCCTTTCACAGTTGGCACAGATGAATAGCATTGATCCAATGTTAACTGCTGACTTTTTTCATTCTATTGGGTTCTCTTTTCTGGCATTTGGCTATTTTTTTTGTTGTCTTGTGCTTTATCTAGGCCCTTCCAGATGTGTCTCCAGACACTCCTGTTAGCAAGTGTCAATATCTCACATATTGACATTCATAACTCACATACACAGGTTACCTGTGTATGTGGCATTGGCATGAGACTATTGGCAACACCTCTTCTGCTCACATGATCCAACCAGAGCCACCACTTACTCATGAGGACAGCTCCTTTTTGGGGGTGGGGGGGAGGGGGGGGGGGGGCGGGCGTTGGCATGGGGATTCCCTGCTTACTGATTAACTTCGGTACTCAGCACTCCATCCTCCAAGAAGATGCCCGATATTCGATCTGTTTTGTATTTTCAATGAATTTGCTGTAAGTCAAGGCATGACTTTTCAACTCTGACATGATAGCATTAAGAGAAAGCTACCGGTAACTGTTTGTCCACAGTATGTGAAGATGTGAAGAGTAGGTTGCTAATGTTGATGAAAGGTGGATTCTCTAAGCCCTGGCTTTCACTTTGGTCTTCCTGATGATTCATGCTTACGAAATGCTCAATGAAGCAATTGTAGTGCACAATGACTGTCAACATTCCATGGAATTGAAATCTTCAAAAAAACCCTTCTCAATTAGGATCTCAGAACTACAACTCTCACCATGTTTCCACAGTTAACACAAATGAACTGGGTCATTATCAGATTTGGCTGAGCCACCTAAAGCATGGTTCCGCTTCCCTCTACCAAAACTGCTTATTGTTCCATGATAACCCTTAAATGCAAAGATAAGCCCAGCTTCTCGACTCCATTATAAACATTTTTATGCACTGCTGAAAAATGTGAACTTTTATCAAAGCTTTTCTTCTTGCATTCATCAGGAAATTTCTGAAGAAATATCTTGATGAATTACAGTCAACCTGCCTGATTTAAAATTTAAACAAAACTTTAAAGGTGAAAGTCATCATCATCAAATCTGCCACATAGCCGTTCTCAGCAATATTACGGGTCACTCATGGCCTGCTCCACGGACCCTACTGACTAAATTACAAACCTCACAACCTCTTTACATAGCCCCCAAACCAACTGGTATTGCTAAAGGTTCCCATCTGTTCAGATGCTGTAATCCTCTTCTTCAGATTTGTTGTCGAGGCCACTCTATTCAAGTCAAAATAAGCATTTATAACCTCCCTGCTCTTGGTAAAATTCTTGAAAGTGAATTTTTATTCATTCACATGATGTGATGCCCCTGGCTAGACCAGCATTTATCCTCTATTCCTAATTGCCCAGAGGGTAGTTTAAAGTTTGCTACAGGTCTGAAGTCACATGTCAACAGGACCTGATAAGGTTAGCAGTTTCCATCCCGAAAGGATATGAGTGGCATATTGACTTTTTCTGGCCATCAACAATTGATCTGTGGTCATGAATATACTTTTAATTCCAGATTTTTACTGAATTCAACTTCCATCATCTGCAGTGGTCGGATTCGAAACTGGGTCTTCCCAAACAACTTTACCTGGATTGCTGGATTAATAGACCCACAATAATACCACCAGCCTATCACCTCCCCTTGCACCACAATGTTACCTGCAAACCTGTGCCCACTGTTCTTGTAATTCTATGTACATCACGCCTAATTATGTTTCTGTCAAACATCATTCTGAAGAAGTCTGAAGTCAGGAATAACTCAAAGTCAGATCAGGATGTGGTAAATGATGCCACCTTGTCTTGTGTAAACTGCCTGAAACTTTCCATTGTGAGTTACACCATTCAGCAGTGTTACTTCTCAGACACCCAACTTGGTGGAATTGCTCTCACCTAATCCCATCATCATCTGTGCAGTAATAGCCTGAGTTCTGCCTTTATTGGATTCTCTTAATTCTCAAACCCTAAACCATTTACTACAGTCTTTGCCTGACTTCTACGACTGGATGAGCAGAAATTTCCTTTAACTTACCTTTACCATAAACATTGTTCCATGGTAACCAACTCCATCCCTTTACCTGGCAACCATGAGAACTAAACAGACCACTCACAATCTTGTATCATCTCAACCAATGTTGAGCATCCAATTCCAAACGATGTAATCTAATTCCACCTTTGTAACATTATAAAAGTCTTCCCCTGCATCAACTTACTTGCTGCTGAACTTTCAACCATCTCTACAGTCTTGAATATGCCACTGATCTCTTGGTTAGCGCCCAATCTTCCACATTCCATAACCACAACTCATCTAAAACCCTATTGTTCCTATCCGAACTTGCAACAAGGGTCATTACCCTACAATCTCTTATGTTGAATGATCCATTCTGAGAGGTTTCTAGAATGAGAGTCAATGTTAAAACTGTCACCCTTGGTTTCAAGTCCCTCCATAGCCTCACCCCTCCATAGCTTTTGATACAACCTGTTCCAGTGAATTTCTCTAATATGTTATAGTCATACATAGGTTATCTCAAAATATTAAGGTCCCAGGTGAGGAGGGGTGAACTGGAGGGGTAACTGAAGGAGGGGTAACCTTTTGGTTATTCACCTACCCCTCTGTTGATCATTAGGAGGTTACCTGCCTCCCAAAGAAATATATGCTTGTTTTTAAAAGGAGGCAATTGAACCAAGCTTTCTTAACCCAGTGACAGCGAGTTTATGATTGACAAATCAGAAGAAAAATAGTATCACAACACATACAGACACATAGATTTGTGAAGAGTGGACATTTAGATAGTGTATGAGCTCACAACTAGAACATCAGGCCATGAGTGTTGCAGTTAGTTTTAATGTTTTTGTATATTACTAGAAGACTAAAATTCAAAGATTCTGCAACAAAGGCTTGCTGTCCTCAAGACAGTCAGCTCCCTTGGTATCTCTTTCTGTTATATTTCTCTCTCTGTTTAAAATTTCGTTGACACTTCAGGTGGGACATTCCACGGGTGCCACTGAGAACTTTGCCAGACAGTGAATGAATTTAAATCTGCTGCCATTTTTCATTGCAGCAGTCTTCTTCTAAAGTCACAGTTTGAAAATTAAAATTAACCATGTCCATGGTACTTTTGCATCCTGTTTAGTCATCAGGACACTTTGGAAACTTTTTTAACACTACAATCAATATTCCCATGCAGTCTCGTGGTTATGTTGCTGCTCAGCGAAATGTCCTGTCAACAAGTGTTGTGAACAAACAACCCATACAGATACGCTGAAAACCAGTGCTTTTATTGAGTACCATTTGTGTTATTTTTACTGATTATGATAAATGTAAGCAATCTTACAAAACATGTCAAAACATTTTTACACCTGGAATTGATCTTGAATCTAATAAGGACTAGTAAGCTTTAGATTGCCTCTCTCAAAATTCAGTCTTTAATTCTAATTGACTTAGGTCTTAAAAGTAAAGTCCTACATTCCAATTTAACTTAATTCATCTTAGGCGATCAAGTCATCAGCTACCTAGGTCCCAAGCTCTGGAATTTCCTGTGTTAAACTTCTCCACCTTTCTACCTTGCTATCCTTCTTTAAAACGCTCCTTAAATTTATTTGAACAAGTTTTTGGTCATTTGCCCTAATACCTCCTTGTATTGCTGTGTGTCAAATTTTGATGGGTAACAGTTTAGTGAAGCACTTGGAATATTTTGCTACATTTAAGGCACATATAAATACAAGTACCCTGTTGTCACTATATTTCAGGAGGTTTCACTACTTACTAGAATTCAGTCTGGTAGATTTCACTCCTGACTTGTTTAGCAATCCACTAACAGCTTCAAGCTGAAACCACTCTAAAGACTAATAAATACTCTTAGAGGATGGGTGTTAAAAGGTTCTACGATGAAGACTTTTCCAAGCTTATTTTTTGTGCAGAAAGCAACAGCCAGAATAGCTGTGCGTCATTCTCTTGTCAAAGATGTGTAAATGACGCAATGATGTGGCAAAGCTGTAAATCACATCAAAAAATGTAGTTGTAAAGAAATGATCAACAATTTTCCATTAAATCACTTTAACCCTCAAAACGTATGATTGTTAAGTCTCACAGTGGAGGATAAAGAATAATAAAACATTTACGAATTTGCACAAACAGAAATAGTTAAGATGGAATTGAACAAAAAACAGTACAGGAACCAGTCCTTCAGTCCACCAAGACTGCTTTAAAGTTTCATGAGCTTCTTAATGCATTAAAGAGCTGTAATATTTATACAATTAGGGAAAATATCAAAACCTGGTTAATGTATTAGACTTTTTCCCCCGATTTTTGGATGAAATAATTTGGTTCAAATTACACACATCTGTCATTCAAGTATTTAACTGAGTGATCAACATAACTGTTATACAAACATTTTATCTGAATTTGAAACTGAAGTTCTTATCCTTTCCTCCTCCCCAGGAGAAAAGTTAGTTAGTTGGATGGGGACAGGGGTCAACCTCCTGCAGCATTTGCAGAAACACTTGCATACAGGCAGTGTATGGAAGAATACTGAGAGAAACAGCCACTATACTTAGTAATTTTTTTTAAGTGAAGCAAACCAGCGGTGAACACAGACAGAACTAGGACAAGGTTTTGCTATTTTCTTTTGTTGAGACACAGGGTACACTGTATTACATTGGTGGGGGAGATTAACTCAAATTAGGTCATCAATCCTCATCTCCTGATCTGTTTACATTACCACTGTACACTCAACTCTGGCAAACAGCTTTTGTCTTGAAGCCAATAAAAACCAATCTCATGGCAGAAAAGTGGCGCAATGTGTTGTCACCATTATCAACTAATTTATACCATGAAAATAATGGAATTGAGGTATTATTTCACACAAAAATGTGAAATAAATCCGTTTTCCTCCATCTCTCATTCCTCGATTCTTTCCATTTTACTAAGTTTTGTCTTCAATTCATTTTGCCTCCTAAATCTTTTCCTATTACCAGCTTTGCATCGGTGTTTTTGACATTTTTTTCTGTCTCCTGTCTCACTGATAAGCTCTACGTGTTTATAGTGCTGATTGCCACAGCGTTTTATACCTTTCAGACTCTTTTTTTCTCAAAAAGGGATTTTAACGTAGAGTAACAAACAAATGTAGCTAGAGTCCTAGAGACTTAGAGCATGGAAACAGACCCTTCAGTCCAATCCGTCCATGCCGACCAGATATCCCAACCCAATCTAGTCCCACCTGCCAGCACCTGGCCCATATCCCTCCAAACCCTTCCTATTCATATACCCATCCAAATGCCTCTTCAATGTTGCAATTGTACCAAGCTTCACCACATCTTCTGGTAGCTCACTCCATCCACGTACCACCCTCTGTGTGAAAAGGTTGCCCCTTAGGTCACCCTAACCCTATGCCCTCTAGTTCTGGACTCCCCAACCCCAGGAAAAAGACTTTGTCTATTTATCCTATCCACGCCCCTCATAATTTTGTAAACCTCTATAAGGTCACCCCTCAGCCTCCGACGCTCCAGGGAAAACAGCCCCAGCCTGTTCAGCCTCTCCCTGTAGCTCAGATCCTCCAATCCTGGCAACATCCTTGTAAATCTTTTCTGAACCCTTTCAAGCTTCACAACATCTTTCCATTAGGAAGACGACCAGAATTGCATGCAATAGTCCAACAGTGGCCTAACCAATGTCCTGTACAGCCGCAACATGACCTCCCAACTCCTGTACTCAATACTCTGACTAATAAAGGAAAGCATACCAAACGCCTTCTTCACTATCCTATCTACCTGTGACTCCACTTTCAAGGAGCTATGAACCTGCACTCCAAGGTCTCTTTATTCAGCAACACTCCCTAGGACCTTAGCAGGACTTATACACTTAATGCTAAGATTTGCTTTCTCAAAATGCAGCACCTGGCATTTATCTGAATTAAACTCCATCTGCCACTTGTCAGCCCATTGGCCCATCTGGTCCAGATCCTGTTGTAATCTGAGGTAACCCTCTTTGCTGTCCACTATACCTTCACTTTTGGTGTCATCTGCAAACTTACTAGCTGTACCTCTTATGCTCACATCCAAATCATTAATGTAAATTACAAAAAGTAGAGGGCCCAGCACCGATCCTTGTGGCATTCCACTGGTCACAGGCCTCCAGTCTGAAAAACAACCCTCCACAACTACCCTCTGTCTTCTACCTTTGAGCCAGTTCTGTATCCAAATGGCTAGTTCTCCCTGTATTCCATGAGATTGAACCTTGCTAATCAGTCTCCCATGGGGAACCTTGTCGAATGCCTTACTGAAGTCCATATAGATCACATCTACTGCTCTGCCCTCATCAATCTTTTTTGTTACTTCTTCAAAAAACTCAATCAATTTGTGAGACATCATTTCCCATGCACAAAGCCATGTTGACTATCCCAAATCAGTCCTTGCCTTTCCAAACACATGTACATCTTGTCCCTCAGGATTCCCTCCAACAACTTGCCCACCAGCGAGGTCAGGCTCACCAGTCTATAGTTCCCTGGCTTAGCTAGCTCTGTTACTGTAGAACATGAATTTTTTTATGGGTTTTTGGACTAGATATTTTTGTCAGCCACCAAGCAAATGATGCAGAGTATTTGGAATGTTTGTGAACAATGAAAACAAATGTGATTCTCCATTAACAATTAAAGTGAAAAATTATTGATTAAGTATTCAGAATCTGAACCTGGAAATGTCAGTTAAAATGTTCAAATCAATGTCAAATTAGGTACAGAAAGCAAAATGAGGAGAGAGAGAGAGAGAGAGAGAGAGAGAGAGAGAGAAGGTTGGATTAAAAGGATAAGAAAAAGATAAAACAAAGATACAATACATTTTTTGTACTTTTAAAATCGCCAGCAGAAATTAAAATCGAAACTGAAGAGTGTCCACAAATGACAAAGTTAAATTTCAGTCTGTCAGAGACACTGTTTGGCAGTTAAGTGAGACATCACACCATGGAAGTGCACATACACTGGATGAGTCAAGCCCTAATGTTTACTGGTCAGTTTATTAAAAGTATAACAACTTCATGTTGCACATTTTTGAATGGGATGACTTGCCCCAGTGTGATATCTTTGTCAGACAGCTTCTGGAGGAGCAAGGCAAGTTGGACAGCAACTCCCAGATTTAAATATTTTACTGCACATAGGTAGTCATTACAAATTGTGGTTGTTTTAAAGATTAATGGTAAGAGCTTCAACTTAGGATTTCATGCCTCCAACTGATCAAAAACCTTTTCTTCAACTCCTCCTCGTCTGTAGTTACATAAATTCTAAACAAAACATGTTTAAAGAAAATTAAAAGACAAACTTTGTTTTAATGCCTGACAGCTTTTCCTCCTGGGGTTCTCTGCGGTATAATTTTTGGAAGCAATTTAAAATTTCATTTGTGACAAGAGAACTTGACTTAAATTTGGAAACAGAAAGATAGTTATCTTTTGGATAAGCTGTTAAACCGAGGCCCCAACTGCCCTCTCATATGAATGCAAATAATTCCATGGCATTAGTCTGAAGAACTGGATTTCACCCCAGTGTCCTAGTTAATACACACTCCTCAACCAACATCAACAAAAGCATATTATCTCTCCACTTATCACATTGTCATTTGTGGAAACTGCGTCACAACAGTGGCTCCACTTCAAAAGATCCTTGGTTGGCTGGAAATCACTACGGGAGACCAAAGTCATGAAAGGTGCGATGCAGATGGAAGTTCTCTTCTTTCTTTCTTTTTTTTGGCACAAGGCAAAGAGCCTCAGGCCATAAATATGTAGGGGCCTGATTTCACATTGTTAGTTTAACCCAGAATGGAAGATAATACTCAGGTGAGTGTCAATACACTGGTTGGGTTTCAAATGAAGTGTTGCATACAGTTCTGAGCACCAAATTGAAGGCAGAATATGATAGCTCAGGAGGGGAGGTAGATATGTTAACGACAATGGTTCCAAGGAACTTCACTTCGAGACAGATTGGAGAAACTGTGACTGATTTCTTAGGAGAACAGTAGGTCTGATACAAGCATTAAAAAATCATGGAGTAATTTGAATAAAGTACTTTGAAAGAAACTGTTCCCATCTGTGGCAAGTTCAAAAAAATCAGAAGGTTCAGATTGAAGGTAACTGACAAAAGAAAAACAACGAAGGGAAATAGGCTGGAACACAACGGGTGGTTAGGATCTAGAATGCACTGTCTGAAACTTTTATGGGTACAGGATCAATTGAGGGAATTCAATACAATAAGACCATAAAGAATAGGAACAGGAGTTGACTGTTCAGCTCCTCGATTCAGTTCCACTACTCAATAGGATCATGGCTGATCCAACATTCCTCCCTTCCACTTTCTTGCCCTTTCCACACAACCCTTAAAAGGTACACAAGGACTCTGACCTCTCAGCTCTCTGAGGCAAGGAGTTCCAAAGACACTCAACCCCATAGAGAAGAAATTTCTTCTGATTTCAGTCTTAAATTGGTGCCCCTTCATTCTGAGATAATGTTCTCTGCTCAAGACTCACCGATGAGGGATAAGATCTTCTCAGCATTTGCCCTGTCAAGAGCATTAAGAGTACTTTAACTTTCAAAGAGATCACCACTCATTCTTCTGAATTCTAATGAGTACAGTCCAAACCGTTCGTCTTCCGAGCAAAGACGAATCATTCCATACCAGGGAACATCCTAGCGTCTCCGGACTGCCTCAAATGAAATATAATCGTTCTGTTGTCATGAGATTTCACGTTAGAAGAAAATCACGCAATAACTGCACCATTTAAACTAATGAGGTTGGAACTGCATTACAGCCATTAAGAAAAAGGATTCTGGGTAAACAAAAATGGAGAAATGAAGAATTCCTCGCTGGAACAGGCTACTCTTTTTTTAAGATATTTTAGGTGTTGGAGGTGATTTCCTCAAATTTCAGGAGAACAATGACTATTTTATATGCTGTTGCATTGTTTTGGAACTTTGGAGGAAAAAAAAAGTCAAAACAACAGCACTTTTTAAAAAGGGAGAGGATCAGACAAAGGCAGAACATGGTGAGGGTAGAGAGAGAGAGAGAGAGAGAGAGAGAGCGAGCGAGCGAGCGAGAGCGAGCGACCCATACTCCCAACTTACAGAGCAGTGAACCTGCACAGTTACTGCCTTTGCTGTTTGAATTCATGTATTGCTGGTCATTGGAGTGCATCTGGGAAAATTAACAAACAGTGAAATTCACAACTAATCTTGGAGGAACCTGCCTGAGAGAGGTTACAGCACAGAAACTGAAAAGTGAATATTTTTAAGTGTGACCTTATAGAAAGTCTGCAGTAGGGAGTAGAGTGGGTTCTTCCTTGATTATATGTTTTATTGAGATATGTTTCTTGATTAAACTTGAAAATATAAGCCATAAGTATTAAGTTAGCCTGGAGCAGTGTTTTGTAGAGGACTAAGACAGTGCTATTTTCTGGGTCTGTAGATCAAAAGAAGCAAAATTGGCATTCAGTAGAGTGATATACTTTTCTTGTCGTATATGGGAGTTGAGGGAGAGTTTACGTGTTTCTGAGTATATCTGCAATTAATGTCGTTGATTGCGAATCCTATTGGATCGAATGGATCAGTTAGAGAGACAGTTAGAGGCAATGAGGAATTTACAACAGCAAGGGAATGTGATGGATGGCAGTTATAGGAAGGTAAAAAAGTTGCAGATGTAGTCACATAGATGGGTTACCTCCAGGAAAGTTGAGAGGTAGGCAGATAGTGAAGGAGTTTTCCATGGCTATCCCCATTTCAAACAAATATACTGTTTTGGAAAACAAAGGGTGTAATGGACTCTCAGGGAAAAGTAGCAACAGCAGCCAAGCTTCTGGTATCGAGATGAGCTCTAACGCAATGAGGAGTACATTGGATTCCAAGAGATCAATTGTGTTAGGGGACTCTCTAGTTCGAGGCAAAAACATTTCTGTGACCAGCAGCGAAAAATCAGAATGGTGTGTTGGCTCCCTGGTGCCAGGATCAAGGAAGTCTCAGAGAGGGTGCAGCATATTCTAAAGCAGGAGAGGGACCTGCAGGAGGTCATAGTACACACACTTCTGAGACAAAAGCGACCTGTACAAGAAAGACAAATTGCACCTGAATTGGAAGGGGCTGAATATACTAGAGCTGCTCAGAAGGATCTAAGCCATTAAGGTGGGTGGGTGGGTGGGGTGGTGGAGACAGGGAGAGTGTGAGGAAAGAGATCAATTTGAGATTGGTACAGTTGACAAAAGGAGCGAGTCAAACAGTCAGGGCTGGCAGGGACAAAGCGGAGAACCAGGTAGGACTGATAACTTAAACTGCATTTATTTCAATGCAAGAGGCCTAACAGGAAAAGCAGATGAACTCAGGGCATGGTTAGGAACATGGGACTAGGATATCATAGCAATTATAGAAACATGGCTCAGGGATGGACAGGACTGGCAGCCTAATGTTTCAGGATACAAATGATACAGGAAGGATAGAAAGGGAGGCGGGGCGGTTTGATAAAGGATAGCATTATTGCTGTGCTGAGGGAGGATTTCCCCGGAAATACATCCAGGGAAGTTATTTGGGTTGAACTGAGAAATAAGAAAGGGATGATCACCTCATTGGGATTGTATTAGAGACCCCCTAATAGTCAGAGGGAAACTGAGAAAAAAACTTGCAAGGAGATTTCAGTTATCTGTACGAATAATAGGGTGGTTATTGTAGGGGATTTTAACTTTCCAAACATAGACTGGGATTGCCATAGTGTTAAGGGTTTAGATGGAGAAGAATTTGTTCAGCATGTACAAGAAAGCTTTCTGATTCAACATATGGGTGTACCGACTAGAGAAGGTGCAAAACCTGACCTACTCTTCGGAAATAAGACAGGGCAGGTGATTTTGGGGCCAGTAACCATAATTCTACTAGTTTCAAAATAGTGATGGAAAAGGATAGACCAGGTCTAAAAGGTGAAGTTCTAAACTGGAGGAAAGCTAATTTTGACGGCATTAGGCAAAACTTTCAAAAACTGATTGGGGGCAGATGTTCACAGGGATGGCTAGAAGATGGGAAGCTTTAAAAAATGAGATAACGAGAGTCCAGAGAAAGTATATTCCTGTTAGGGTGAAAGGCTGGTGGGTGTACATAATGCTGGTTGACTAAAGAAATTGAGGGGTTGGTTAAGAAAAAGAAGGAAGCACATGTCAGGTATAGACAGGATAGTTTGAATGAATCCTTAGAAGAGTACAAAGGCAGTAGGAGTATACTTAAGAGGGAAATCAGAAGGGCAAAAAGGGGACATGAGATAGCTTTGGCAAATAGGAAGGAGAATCTAAAGGGTTTTTACAAATACATTAAGGACAGAAAGGTAACTAGGGTGAGATTGGGCCCCTCAAAGATCAGCAAGGCAGCCTTTGTGTGGAATCACAGGAAATCGGGGAGATATTAAATGAGTATTTTGCATCAGTGGTTACTGTGGAGAAGGACATGGGAGATATAGAATCTAGGGAAATAGATGGTGACATCTTGAAAAATGTCCATTTTACAGAGGAGGAAGTGCTGGATTTCTTGAAACACATCAAAGTGGATAAATCCCCAGGACCTTATCAGGTATACCCTACAACTCTGTGGGAAACGTGGGAAGTGATTGCTGGGTACCTTGCGGAGATATTTGTATCATTGATAATCATACGTGAGGTGCCAAAAGACTGGAGGTTGGCTAACGTATTACCACTGCTTAAGAAAGGTGGTAAGGACAAGCCAGGGAACTATAGACCAGTGAATCTGACGTCGGTGGTGGGCAAGTTGTTGGAGGGAATCCTGAGGGACAGGATGTTCATGTATTTGGAAAGGCAAGGACTGATTAGGGATAGACAACATGGCAAACTTGATTGAATTTTTTGAAGAAGAAAGAAAGAAGACCAAAGAGGGCAAGGTTAGATCTCATGGAATACAGGGAGAACTAGCCATCTGGATACAAGATGGCTCAAAGGTAGAAGACTGAGGGTGGTGGTGGAGGGTTGTTTTTCAGACTGGAGGCCTGTGAACAGTGGAGTGCCACAATGATCAGTGCTGGGTCTGCTACTTTTCGTCATTTATGTAAATGATTTGGATGTGAGCATAAGAGGTATAGTTAATAAGTTTGCAGATGACACCAAAATTGGAGGGGTAGTGGACAGCGAAGGTTACCTCAGATAACCTTCTGATCCTTGCAGGGATCAGTTCTGAGTCCTCTGCTGTTTGTAATTTTTATTAATGACTTGGAAGAGTGAGTCGAAGGGTGGGTCAGTAAATTTGCAGACGATACGAAGATTGGTGGAGTTGTGGATAGTGACGAGGGGTGTTGTCAGCTGCAAAGGGACTTAGATATGATGCACAGCTGGGCTGAGGAGTGGCAAATGGAGTTCAACCCTGTCAAGTGTGAGGTTGTCCATTTTGGAAGGACAAATAAGAATGCGGAATACAGGGTTAACGGTAGGGTTCTTAGTAAGGTGGAGGAGCAGAGGGATCTTGGGGTTTATGTTCATAGCTCTTTGAAAGTTGCCACTTAGATGGATAGAGCTTGTAAGAAGGCCTATGGTATATTAGCGTTCATTAGCAGAGGGACTGAATTCCGGAGTCATGAGGTGATGTTGCAGCTGTACAGGACCTCGGTAAGGTCACATTTGGAGTACTGTGTGCAGTTCTGGTCGGCTCACTTTAGGAAAGATGTGGAAGCTTTGGAGAGGGCACAAAGGAGATTTACCAGGATGTTGCCTGGAATGGAGAATAGGTCGTACAAGGAAAGGGTGAGAGTGCTAGGCCTTTTCTCATTGGAACGGCGAAGGATGAGGGGTGACTTGATAGAGGTTTATAAGTTGATCAGGGGAATAGATAGAGTAGACAGTCAGAGACTTTTTCCCCGGGTACAATAGAGTGTTACAAGGGAACATAAATTTAAGGTGAAGGGTGGAAGGTATAGGGGGATGTCAGGGGTAGATTCTTTACCCAGAGTCGTGGGGGCATGGAATGCGCTGCCTGTGGGAGTGGCAGAGTCAGAATCATTGGTGACCTTTAAGCGGCCATTGGATAAGTACATGGATCGGTGCTTAAGCTCGGACAAATGTTTGGCACAACATCGTGTGCCGAAGGGCCTGTTCTGTGCTGTGTTGTTCTATGTTCTATAACAACAGGATCTTGATCAGATGGGCCAACGGGCTGAAGAGTGGCAGATGGAGTTTAATTTAGATAAATGCAAGGTGTTGCATGTTGGGAAACTAATCTTAGCAGGACTTATACACTTAACGGTAAGGTCCTGGGGAGTGGTGCTGAACAAAGAGACCTTGGACTACAAGTTCATAGCTCTTTGAAAGTTCTCCTCTCACCTTCAACCTATGCCCTCGAGTTTGGAATTCCTTTAGCCTTGGGAAAGACCTTTGCGATTCACCTCATGTCTATTCCTCAGGATTTTATAAACCTCGATAAGGTCATCCCTCAACCTCCTATGTTCCAGTGAAAAAAGTCAGAGCCTATCCATTCTCTCCTTATAACTCAAACTCTCTAGCCCCAGTAACATCTTTAGAAATCTTTTCTGCACCATTTCCAATTTAATAATATCCTTCCTAAAGCAGGGCGACTAGATCTGCACACAATACTCCAAAAGTGGCTTCACCATTTTGTACAGCTGCAACAGAACTTCCCAACTCCTATACTCAATGCTCTGACCAATGAAGACAAGCGTGCCATGTGCCTACTTCACCACCCTCTCTACCTGTGACACCACTTTCAAGTAGCTATGTATCTGAACCTCTAGGTCTTTCTGTTCAACTACACTCCATAGGGCCCTACCATGAACTGTGTAAGTCCTGACCTCATTCCCTGTACCAAAATGCAACACCTCACAGACCTAAAGTCCATCTGCCACTCCTTAGCCCATTGGCCAAGCTGAACAAAACCCTTTTGTAGTCTTCGATAACTTTCTTCACTGTCCACTGTGCCAACAATGTTAGTGTCATTCGTAAACTTAGTAACCATGCTTCCAATATTCTCAACAAAATTGTTTGTATAAAATGACAAAGAGTGGACCCAGCACCAATCCCTGAAGATCACCATTAGTCACAGGTACCTATTCCAAAAAAACAGCCCTCTACATCATCCTGTGTCTCCTACTGTCAAGCAAATTTTGTATCCAATTGGCAATCTCTCCCTGGATCCCATGTGATCCAATTTCAGTCATCAGTCTACCATACAGAACCTTGTTGAAGTTCTTGACAAAGTCCACATAGGCAACATCTACCACTCTTTTCTCATTTATCTTCCTGGTCACGTCCTCAAAAAACTGAAGTAAGCTTGTAGGACACGATTTTCTATTCGCAAAGCCATACGACTCCTAATCAATCCCTGCCTCTCCAAATGTATATAAGTCCTGTCTCTCAGAATCCCCTTCAAAAACCTACCCTTCACTTGCACCAAACTCATCAGTGTACAGTTCCCCAGGTTTTTCTTTATAGTCGTTCTTAATTAAAGCACATAAGCCACTCTGCAGTCATAGGAATACGGTATAAGCTCTAAAAGAGTGAATTGTACACTTTCAGGTTCAGAGTGCTGAGGTGCTCAGAATGAAGGTCAACAGACAAAAATCATAACAGTTAAAAACTGGATGAATAGTACCCTCCAACCCCAACCAGATGAATGGATTAATTGAAACACCACTAAGACATTTCAATCAGCTACATTACAGACACATCAGAATAAGATATTAAGGCAAGATAATGTTAATACATGATTATTCACAACAGATACTACAAGAATAATTTCACATATTTCCAAACAAGTTCTTTGTGAGGTCCAATTTCTAAACTTTGCCACATCTGGAACACCCAGAGAAGCAATGCTTGTTTATCTGCATGAAATCTAGAAATTTCCAATTAGCTGCAACATAATCAGTTTTACAAACTGATTGAAAGTCGTCGCAATTAGAATATTAGACTACATTACACTCCACTCACCATAGAAGGATGGACAGTTAACACAAATGAAATCTTAGTGATTTGAATGCTTTTCCTATCTAATCAATTTCTTCTCACTTGACCTGCAGAATGGATAACTAAACTAATTCACCTGTCTCAAACAGAGAGCTTTCAAAATGCATCCAGACACAGCAGAATTTCAGCCAAAATGAAAGTTAGTTAACCTCGGAAGTGAATTTGGCCCATGCATTTTATTCCATTGCTCCAGATCTTGTTTTCTCCATTCTTCTACTCCCGCTTTATACTTTTGAGTAACTAGGTGAGCCAGCTCCCTATAAATATTCAATCTAAGTTGATACATAGTATACAAGGGAAGCAGATAGGAAAATAATTACTCTCGATGAATAAATTATTGTTTAAGAAACAAGTCATGACTTCGTATAATTTGCATTGCTTAATTTATTTTTTTTGAATGAACCATTGTATCTAAATTGTTCATTTATCAAAACCTTAAAATCTTATATCATGCCCTTGAAAACTTAAATCCCTCATCCAACTCAAATCTTAATGAGAAGATATTCCACTTCCTTAACCAAAGCTTAATCACAAGATTCTCTACTATCAGAAAAATCAGTGAATTCATACACTACTCAGACATAAGCACATAATCAAAGTTAGCATGGTGGGACCTTACTGTGGGATGTTAGAGGTTCCCTCTTTCAGAGAAAGCAGAAAATGAAAGCCTACCTTATAGAATGCAAAAGATCCGAAAGTTCTGCTTGAAGAACAATATGGAATTCCTCTTAGTTTCTCGGTGCAAAGAAATTGTCAGCAATGATACAAAACAAAGGTTGCACGATATATCTCGATACTTCAATAAAGCAATGAAAAGTCTCAACCACAATGTTAGACTGTTTTCAGATTGTCTGTTCTAACAAATCTGAAATGGATATCAACATTTATGTTTGTTTTCCACAGAAAATACATCTTCCTAACTCAACTGTTGAGGATTTATGTCAGAATTCACTCCAACAAGGAATACCAAAAGTTTTCATTTTTTGTACAATTTTAGATGAGCTATAATGCACTACACGTAGTATACTGAGCCAGTCAACCTGAGATTTAGAAAATGTTTCTGTGACCCAAACCTCTAAAGATTATAATTCCTCTGCCACGCAGAATGAAGCAGTGCTTTCTTTTAAAACATCTTTCCTGCACAAAGAGGTGGATACAGTTTAGATGAAACTGGTCCAATGGCACGAAAAACATTCTCGTTTCAACTACTGGTTTTACGAGGAGTTAGCAGATCTCGGTCAAAACAACAATGTGGAAAAGTGACTTTAATAGGTCTGGATTTGAAGGCATATGGAAAAATTAAATCAGATATTTTTTAAAATTTAATTTTTTTTTAAACAACCTGTTCAGAGATGTTATTACACACTGCTGGAAAGGGTGAGGCTCGGTCCAGGGGTAGGGACACTATCACTGTGTCACAGACATATTAAGGGAGGACTGCATTCGCCACAATTGAGATTCTTGATTGAATAGGTTTCACCAATTTGTACCCAAATAATCATTTGTAAGAATCAATGAGAAGCTTTTAGTATCTGCAAACAATAATCCACCATGAGTCATCACAGGAAAAGCAAGAACAGAGGACAAGATGCAGAAAAGAGGAAAATAAAGAATCAAATTTGATCAAGAATAAAATGAGTTTTAGCTTAAAAAAAACAGAGATAAATTGACCATTGCTCCCTTAACAATGTGCTTATGAAGAATGTTTGACAAAACCCAGTTGTTAGTAATTGGTAAGATCCAAAGATTCATGAAACCTTTGCTGTTAGGAACAAAATTCAGGTTCTCCAATAGAATGTGTTTAAAATGTCCCAATGGAGTGAGTGGCCCTCACTGTGCTATATTGAAATTCACTCTGCCAATTATCTTTCAGTGCTATTTGGAAACAAACTAACAGATCTTACTAATGAAAATGACTTTTCTCAGTTAAACATTATTCCAAGTACAAATAAAAATAGGAAAAATGACAACATGGTGGCTCAGTAGTTAGCACTGCTGCCTCACAGCGCCAGTGACCTGGGTTCGATTACTGCCTCGGGTGACTGTCTGTGTGGAGTTTGCACATTCTCCCAGTGTCTACGTGGGTTTCTCCAGGTTCCTCTCACAATCCAAAGATGTGCAGGTTAGGTGAATTGGCCATGCTAAATTGCCTGTAGTGTTCAGGGATGTGTAGGTTAGGTGCATTAGTCAGGGGTAAATGTAGAGTAGTGGGGGACTGGGTCTAGGTGGGTTACTCTTCAAAGGATCGGTGTGGACTTAATAGGCAGAAGGGTCTGTTTCCATACTGCTGGGATTCTATGATTCTGTAGGGATTCTAAAACTTGATGAAAACAATGTCACTTTAGAAACTGGTGAACATCATGTCACAATATCAATTATCACGAGTGGGTATGTTTTAAATGACAATTACATTTTGTTCTGCTTTTACGAAGCTTAGAGGTAAAAAATACATTTTGAATTTTAATTTGTCATGACAGTTCCATTCCTCAAATGCAAAATAATGAATTTAATACAAGTTTCTGTCAGAATAATGTCTTCAATCTAACTTGACACAAAGCCTTGAATAATATAGCACTGGGTGCCTCTGAAGCTCTTGGTTTGAAAAAGCAGAAAGTCAATCACACCTTCAATACATCAGAAATCACTGGCCATATGGGAGTCAAAATTGAGGCATTTTAATTTGCAACATCATGTCAGGATACAAACAATCAATGAAAGGTAAGCGGAGATTATGAAACACCATCTTCATGAAACTGCAGGGGATGGGCACAATTGAAAGGTAGCGTTTATTCAAGAAACAGCTACTGCATGCTCTTTATAAGTAACTACCTGTCAGGCAGGGAGGAAGTGGTTGACTAAATAAGTTGGGAAAACGGGATAGAGTTTTTGCAGGATATGAAGTGGGAAGAGGTGTCGTCCAGGTAGTTACGGGAATCTGTGGGTTTCTCGTAAATGTCAGTCTGTAAACTGTCACCGGAGTTGGAAATGGAGAAGTCAAGAAAGGGGAGGGAGATGTCCAAGGTCAATCAGGAGAATCTAAGGGCAGGGTGGAAGTTTGTGGCGAAGTCAACAAATTGCTACAGTTCAGCCTGGGTGCAGGATGCAGCACTGATGCAGTCATCGATGCAATGGCGAAAGAGTTGGGGCACACTGCCTGTGTAGATACTGAAGAGGGACTGTTTGATGTAGCCCAAACGTTGATTCTCCTGCTCCTTGGATGCTGCCTGACCTGCTGCGCTTTTTCAGCATCACATTTTTCAGCTCTGATCTCCAGCATCTGCAATCCTCACTTTCTCGTAGCCGAGGCAGGTATAGTTAGGGCCCATCCAAGTGCCCATGGCGACTCCCTGGATTCAGAGAAAATAGTTGAAGGAAACGTTATTGAGGGTGAGGACCCCGTTTGCGAAGCGGAGGAGGGTACTAGTGGAGGGGGATTGGATGGTCTTGTTGACGAGGATGAAACTGAGGACCTCCAGGTTATCATTGTGGGGTATGGATGTTTATAAAGTCTGCAAATCCATAATGAAGGTGAAACGCTGGGAGCCGGGGGACTGGAAGCTTCTGAAGAGGTGGAGAACTTGGCTAATATTGAGGATATAGTTGGGAAGTGCCTGGATGAAGGGGAAGAGAATGGAGTTGAGTTAGGAAGAAATAAGTTCAGTGGGTTGATGCAGAGACAATGGGTCAGCTGGAGTAGTTGGATTTGTGGATCTCAGGGAGCAGGTAGAACCAGACGGTTAGGGCTGGAGGACTATGAGAGGTGGTGGAGGGCCGATCATTGGAGACAATGAGGTCATGGACCTTGTGGCTGATTACGATCTGATGGGGCAGTGGTCAAGGGGGTGGTATAAACTGGTACAGGAGAGTTGGCTTTTAGCATCTCCAGATTATCACAGTCTGCCTTTGTTGGCAGGTTTGATAGTGAAACAGGGACTGGTGTGGAGGGAATGGAGCGCTTCGCAGGGGTAAGTATTATTAGTGTCATTAGGCAAAAATACAGCTGTTCTGACTGTACAATTGTACCTGAAGTGGAGCGAAAAGAAACACATTTTGCAACTGCTGACACACTTGTTCTAACTTCACCTTCTCATGCACAGGTAGGGTTGGGCGATAAGTACTGCCGTTTCCAGGGATATTCACATCTCAAGAATAAACTTTAAAAAGCAGCTTCCGAAAGTTAGCATCAACCACACAAAGAGAAACCACCCTCTAATTTCAACAGAATATGGCTACACAAAGATAGTCAGGCAGCCAATTTAAAAAAACTTAGGGGTGACTTTATAGAGTTTATAAAATCCTGACAGGCATGGATCAGATAAATAGATAAGGTCTTTTCCCTGAGGTGGGGGGAGTCCAGAACTAGAGGGCATAGATTTAGGGTGAGAAGAGAAAGATTTGAAAGAGACCGATGGAGCAGCCTTTTTACGCAAAGGGTGATGCGTGTATAGAATGGGCTGCCAGACGAAGTGGTAGAGATTGATACAACTACAACATTTAAAAGGCATCGGGATGGCTTGATAAATAGAAAGGGTTTAGAGGAATATGGGCCAAGTGCTGGCAAAATGGACTAGATTGATTTGGGATATCTGATCATCGCGGACAAGTTGAACAGAAGGCTCTGTTTCTGTGCTGTCCATCTCTATGACTTCGGAGACCCTGCAATGCAAAGATAGTTCCTTGTGACTGTCTCCTGCTGCTATTTTCCAGCAATGCTTCATTTTATACAATTAGATTTGATCACCACCACTTCATAATCAATCACTTTTAGGACAAGAAGAAAACTTATGATTAATGTTCACAGACAAGTACATTTCTAGCAGTTTGATATCTTGATTTCAAAGAAATAAAACCCTGTCAATGTGAAGTTCTCTGCTTTCTCAGATTGTGAGGACAAACTGTGTATGATTGAACCAGAAGATCAACTATGGATTTTAAACACTCAATTTAATTTCAACTGTTCTGCCATTTAGATTACAGATTGAACTTTACAGCAGCTGAAATAAAACCAACTAAAGTGCTACCAAGTTATTTTGTTCAATATACACAGGATACAATTTCAAAATTAGCAGAATAGAACAAAATTTGAAAGCATTCTGAACTGTAAGAGTAGTGATAAAATTTAAAATAGGCTTCTCGAATGGGAAGAAACCTGGCAAATGCAGAACAATGTCAAGTGATCCATTCAGGTAGAGAATAAAGAAAGGGAATGTAAAATGAAGATTAAAATTCTCAAGTGAGTCATAGACTTGTACAGCACACAAACAGATCCTTCAGTCCAACTCATCCGTGCTAACTTTACATCCCAATTTGACCTAGTTCTATTTGCCAACATTTGGCCCGTGTCCATCTAAACCCTTCCCCATTCCTATACCTGCCTCCACCACTCCCTCTGGCAGCTTGTTCCATACATGCACCACCCTCTGCATGAAGTTACCCCTCAGGTCCTTTTAAATCTTTCTCCTCTTACCCTAAACCTGTGCCCTCTAGTTCTGGGCTCTGCCACAGCTAGGAAAAAGACCTTAGCTATTCACCCTATTCATGCCGCCAATTATTTTATAAACCTTTACATGGTCACCCTTCAGCCTCTGATGCTCCAGGGAAAATAGTCTCAGCCTATTCAGCCTCTCCCTATAGCTCAAACCCTCCAATCCCGGCAACTTTCTTGCAAACCTCTTCTGCATCCTTTCAAGTTTCACAACACCCTTCCTCTAAAAAGGGTGACTAGCACTGCGGGTAGTATTCTAAAAGTGTGTTAACAGCAGGGATCTGGAAGCCTATGTACACAAATTACTGATAGTGGCAGGACAGGTGGAAAAAGCAGTTAATAAGAAATGTAGGAATCTGGGTTTTGTAAACAGAGGAAGAGAATACAAAAGCAGCAAAGTTATGACCAAACTTTGTAAAACACTGACTTGGCCTCAACTGGAGTATTCTGTCCAAAACTGGAAAGCACACCAAAAAGATGAAAGATGCGAAGATATTTGAAGAGCTAAAAAATGATTTTGAGTCAGAGAACAATAGAATGCATGTAGCACAAGAGGCTATTCAGCCTGGGATGTGTCTGCTAGCCCTCTGAATGAAAACACATCTTTTTCCCACAGCTGAGCAAGTTTTTCTTTTACACCTAATAATCAATTCACTTTGAAAGCTTCATATGATCCTTGATTTTATCAGGCAGTCATGCCAGATCCAAACCACCTGCTTTGTGAAAAAGCCTTTACCTATGTCGACTTTGTTTTTCATTATTTGCAGCTCCTCCATCTTTACGATGTCTGCACATTTACTAATCAGACCATTTACATTCTCCTCCAAATCGTTTTCACATATCACAAATAACAGAGGTCCCAGCACTGATCCCTGCAGAACACCACTGGTTACAGATCTCCAGTCAGAAAATCATCCTTCCACTACTTGTCTCTGTTTTCTATGACTAAGCCAGTTCTATATCCAGCTTATCAGCTCACTGCAGATCCTAACTTCTGTGGTACCCTGACTTCAAGGTTCTTGTGAAAGGCCTCATTAAACATCCACCACTCTGTCCTCATAAATCATCTTCGTCACTTCCTCAAAAAACTCCAAGTTTGAGAGACACAACCTTCTCCACACAAAGCCATGCTGCCTATTGCTATTAAGCCCATATTTTTCCAAATGTGAGTAAATCCTGCCTCCAAGAATCTTCTCCAATAATTTCTCTACCACGGATGTAAGGCTCACAGGCCTGTAATTTCCCAGATTACCTGTGTTCCCCTTCTTAAACAAAGGAACAACATTGGCCATTCTCCAATGCTCTGGACCTCGCCTTTGACTAAAGAAGATGCAAATATCTCATATAATGGCCCAGCAATTTCCTCCTTCACCTTCCTCGGTATTCTGGGATAGATCTTATCAGGTCTAGGGAACTTGTCTATCTTATTGTATTTCAGAACATGTAAAACCAACTCGTTTTAACATACACTAGAAACTTCAGAACTGAGATGAGTAGGAATTTCATCAACTAGTGGGTGTGAATCTGTGGAATTCATTGCTGAGGCTGTGAAGGTCAAGTCATTAAGCGTGTTTAAGACAGAGATAGATCGGTTCTTGTTTGGTAAGGGGATCAAAGGTTACAAGAAGACTGGAGAATGAGGTTGAAAAACATATCAGCAACAATTGAATGATGGAATTCAATGGGGTGAATAGCCTAATTCTGCTCCCATAACTGCTGATCTCGTGCTTCTTCAGCCAACTAACTTAAATCTTAGCCCTCAATTCTTGATTCTTGCATAAATGAGAACAGTTTCTCCCCATCTAAACAATTTCTTCATGATTTTTAACATCTCTAGCAAATCTCCTCTAAAAATTCTCAACACGAAGAATTAGTGTACTTCTTGAATTTTTCTATAAATCTGAAGTTTTCCATTACTCAAATCATTCTTGTGCATCTTTTCTACATTGCCTCTAATGCTTTCATCTTCTTCCAAAGGGTAACAAAAGGCATGTGTCTGAAAAGCATTGCCTTGAAGTGGAATGAAATAGAGTCAACTGAGGAATTCAAGAGGGCATTAGCTATTTATTCAAATTCCAAATTTGTGTTGAGACACAAGGAAAAGGCAAGAGATTAGCAATACTTAAAATGCTCAAAGAGCAGCGCAGACATGATTGGCTGCAAAAATTCTCTGATTCCACAAGCCAATATATTTTTTTCAGTATATTAAATATTATTTATTTTATAAATTGGAATTGGATTTGAGCAAGTGGCATGTAAGGTTTTGTCCATGTGTATGCAAGTTTGATGATTAATTTGTAAGTATTTCTGTCGCCGTGGTGATTTATTTTAAATACACACAAAAAGAATGTTCTTGGTGAGTAATTGGGTTTTGTTTTCATTAGGAGAGTAAATAGTGCAAGGCATTAGGCTTTCAGGTTTACAAGGTGCTGGAAATTTGTTTTTCTTTTGATTAGGGGAAATACCTATAGCTTGAAAAAAGCATTTGAGTTTCAATTTGGCAGGTTTGCCGAAGTCTTGGCTGAAACTGGATGTGTAAAATAGTTGCTCCTGACAAAGGAGATGATTTGCAACTGGTACAAAATAGCTTAGTTAAGGATAAGCAATGTAGTTTGAGAACTTCGGACAATAAGCCTTCGGTTACAGCCAGGAGTTACTTGAAGCTGAGAAAACATAAGAGTAGTTTAATGAAAGCTCAAGTAAGGGGTCATAAAATTCTCAAGACACAGAATTAAAGCCACGGTTAAAATAAGCCCTATAGATGTGAAAGAAAAGGGAATTCTCTCTGGTGTTAGTGCTGTAGAAGAATGCTTTTGGGATTGATGAGATTGTATTTTAACATGTTTTGAAATCTTTAAACTTGAGTTTGTTCTAAATATTTTGATGTGTTCAATTTTATCTTTATTTCATTGTGAGAAAATCCTCTGGAAGATTACATACTTATATTTCAGTGAGCAATCACCTCAATAAAACCAAAAACATAGAAAATATGAGCTGCCAAGCCAGATTTCAGTTTGAGAACTGATTTGTCGAGTAATTACATCAACTGGGATCTTAACAGCATTTAATAAATGTTCAGAGGAAAATGGGCCAAGCTCAGGCAGGCGGGACTAGTTTAGTTTGGGGTTGTGGTCAGCATGGACTGGTGGGACTGCAGAGTCTGTGTCCATGCTGTATGACTCTGTGACTATGACTCTATCTGGTCTATTCATAATCTCACCAGCACACTGCACTGATTGTAATCTTGTTATTAACTTTGAGATCCTGCTTCTTAGTTTATTTCCTATATTCTCCTTGTATAATCTCATTACCATTTTTTGTCTCAGTCTTTGGTACCAATATTGAATATGACCCATGACTGTTCACCCTCCCCTCCAACATGTTGTCCAGCTGTTCAATTACATTCTTGACTGTGGAACCAGGGAGTAAAGATACTACCCTGGTGTCAGATGTGTTGCTGCAGAAACGCACACCCATTTTCCTTACAAGACAGTCCACTTTCACTACTGCTCCTCCACTTTTTCTTGTACGTCCCCATGCAGCTGAGCCGTCTGCACTGCCACAGACTTGAATCTCACTGCATCCCGCTGAGCACCCCTAGCAATAGCCAAAATTGAAAATTTGTTAGTGGGGAAGCTGGACAAGAGGACTCCTGCACTTCTATGACTCTATGACTGCAGATGCTACATGCAGAGTGCTTTTAGCCTGCTTGATGGTCACGCAGTCCCTCTCTTGCCTGGACACTCTTGTTACCATGAAAATATCAGCCATGTAAATGCTCCACAGTAACTCCAGATGTTGCTTCAGATACAAAACACATGTTTCAAATAGCTTCAGGGGAAGTATCACCTGCACACATAGTCACCATGGAGAATGAAAGTGTCTAACTACCCACATTTCATAGAATGCACTTTCAAGCTGAGACGCCCTGCCATGACTTAGTTCAAAATAATTGCCTTAATGTTTCCTTCTTCAAGTTTAAAGGCAGCAGCAGGACAGGTTAATGGGTAGATAAGGCAACATACAGATTGCCGATGTAGATAATAAGAACAGGAAGGTTGTGTTGGAACTGTACAAAACTTTTGTTAGGGCACAGCTGCAGTTGCGTGCACCGTTCTAGTCACCACACCATATGAAGGACGAGCAGAGGAGATGCACTGTTGCCTGGGATGGAGCAGTTGAGCTATGCAGAGAGGCTAGGTAACTCAGGTTGTTTTCTTTTGAGCAGAGAAGGCTGTGAGGCGGCCAGATTCAGGTGTATACGATCACGAATGGAATGGACAGGGTGGCTAGAAAGCAACTGCTCCCTTCAGTTGATGGGTCAATAACGAGGGGCATAATTTTAAAGTGTAAGGCAGGAAATGTGGAGGGGATTTGAGAAAACATTTTTCTCACTCAAGCGGTGATGAGCGTCTAGAATGCACTTCTTGGGAAGTGAATTGAGGTGAATCCCCACGGTCAACATCCTGAGGTTACCATTGACCAGAAATGAACTGGGTGAAAGTGATGACTGCAGATGCTAGAGATCAGAGTCAAGATTAGAGAGGTGCTGGAAAAGCACAGCAGGTCAGGCAGCATCCGAGGAGCAGGAAAATCGACGTTTCAAGCAAAAGCCCTTCATCAGGACCACCCTTCCAGCACCACTCTAATCTTGATTCAGAAAATGAACTGCACTAATCATATCAGCACTTTGGTGACATGAGCAGGAAGTTACTCACCTCCTGACTCCCCAAAGTTTGTCCATCATCTATAAGGCACAAGCCAGGATTGCGATGGAATATGCTGCATCAACTCAGATTGGTGCAACTCCAACAACAGTCAAGCATCTTGACACCATCCAGGTGAAAGCAACCCACTTGATTGATACGACAACTACCAGCATCCATTCCCTCCACCATTGACACTCAGTTAGTGGCAACGTGTATCATTTACAAGATGTACTACAAAAATTCAAAGATCCTGAGACAGCACCTTGCAAACCCACAACCACTGCCATCTAGAAAATCAAGGAGAGCAGAAACATGGGAATACCATCATGTGTAAATTCCTGTCCAAGCCATCTACCATCCTGACTTAGAAATGGTCTCACTGTCACTGGTTCAAATTCTGGAACTCCCTACTTAACAGCATTGGGGGTCTACCTACAGCAAATGGACTGCAATGGATTAAGGAGGTAGCTCATGATTTCCTTTTTAGGGGAACTAAGAATAGACAACATGGCTGAGCCAGTGATACCGACATTGCATGAATGAGCAAAGTAAATTTAAAAGAAAAAGCATCTCATTGTGCACAGACAGTTAACTGGTCAAAAGATTGGACCGAATATAAAAGACAGCAAGAATAACAAAAAATTGACAAGTTAAAATAAAATTAGGGAAACACATGAAAATGTAACCTAAGGGTAAATAAAAACAAAGAGCCTCTGGGAGCCACAATACGAAGAGATGAAAGCACTGGTGCTATTGTTGTGGCAAGAATCATGCGAGGAGGAGCTGCAGACAGAAGTGGTACAACTTTATTGTTTGCACAGTTTTGTGGAACATTTTCAAAACCCAGTAGTTGAGAATGGGCAACATAAATTGCTATTTTTTTTTAGTTTATAGGATTTGGATGTTGTTGGTTCAGCCACCATTTATTTCCCATTTCTGAGTATTCTTGAGAATGCATTGGTAAGCTGCCTTCTTGAAACACTGCAGTGCTGTTAGGAAAGGATTTCCAGGATTTTTACTCATTGACCATGAACTGATGACAATATTGTTCCAAGTCAGGATGTTGTGTGGTGTGGAAGGTAGTTTGCAGGTGGAGGTGTTCCCATGTACCTGCCGATCTTGTCCTTTTAGGTAGTAGAGGTTACAGGTTTGGAAAGCGCTGTCACAAAAGACTTGGTGAGCTGTTGCTCTGCATCTTGTAGATAGTACACACTGCCACCACTCAGACATCAATGGCGGAGAGCTTAAATATTTAAAGTGGTGGGCAGGCTACTTTGTCTTGGATGTTGACAAGCTTCTTGAGTGTCATTGGTAGTACAGTTAGACAGGCATTTAATATATTCCATTAAATTCCAAACCTGTGCCTTGTACGTGTTGGAAAGACTCTGGCGAGTTTGGGCTTGAGTTACTTGCCCTGAGAGTTCCTAGCCTTTGATCTGTGGCATTTAAATATCTGGTCCACTTCGGTTTCTGGTCAACAGTAAACCCTAAGACGTTGCTGGGGGAGTGCCAGCAATGGTTATGTCATAGAATGTTAAAAGAAATGGTTAGATTCTCTCATTGGAAGTGACCATTGCCTGACACTTGTGCTGGTTGTTACTTGTAACTTGCTGGACTAAACCTGGGTATTGTTCAGATCTTGCAATGTGGACTTCAGTATCTGAAGAGATGTGAATATGCTGAATCTTGTGTATTCATTGGTGAGCATCTCTGATCTTTATGATGGAGGGAAGGTCATTTATGAAGCAGCTGAAGATGGTTCACCTTGGACACTCTCCTGAGGAATAATTGCAATGTTGTGCTGGGATTGAGATGATTGACCTCCAGTGTTATAACCTTCCACTTTTGTGCTAAGTATGACTCCAATCAGGAGAGTTCCCCCTGATTCCCAATGTATTCAATTTTGCTGTTGCTCCATCAAATGGTCATATGTTGCCTTGTTTATGGCCATTCACTGTCACTTCATCTCTGAAGCTGAATTCTTTAGATCATGTTTCAGCCAAGGCTATAATGAGGTCAGGAGCTGAGTGGTTATGACAGTACACTTCAGCTTTGTCTTGTGCTCTGATGTGCTGGGCACCCCATCGTTGAGGATGGTGAGTCTCCTCCTCTATTTTGTGATTTAATCGTCCATCAGTGTTCATGACTGAATGTGGCAGGAATGCAGAGCTTAGACTTGATCTGATCTGTTTGTGGAATCGCTTGGCTCTAGCTATTGCATGTAACTTTCTGTTGTAGCTTTGCCAGGTTAGTGCCTAATCTTTAGGTATGCTTGGTGCTCATGGTATTCCCTCCTACTCTCTCCATTGCCATCAAACAGAGAGGCCATAGTTCTGTGGGAAAGTGGAGTTGAGTTAGCTGATCAACCACATTCTAAATGAATTGCAGAGCAGATTTGATGGGTTAAATGACCTAAGGTTATTCCTATGTTCAAGATATTATTGCAAAAACCCACCTAGTTCACTAATGACTTCGTGGTCACCATTCCTAAGAGCTGCTTTTTCTTGAATTCTGGATTATTAGCTTGGGCTTTGTGACATTGCCACAACCCCATCGCTTGCCCCTGTTTATATACACAGTTGAGATGTTTCTTGTTAAATAGGTCTTATCCATATTGGAGACGAGCTGAAGGAAGTTAATGGAATTGAGGTTGATGATGAAAGACCTGAGGAAATCATTCAAATATTGGTATGTATGACCTTTGACACAGTTGATTTTCTTCTGAGTCCCTCGGTGGTTCCCTTCTCTCAACAAACTGCTAAAAATTGCCTATTTATTGTGTCCTGAGATCCTTGCCTTAGTCCAATTAAAAATTTAAATCTCATTTGTTCGCTCATGCACTCTGTTCAGATCTCTGAAAGTTCTACTTAGGTGCATTCGTTAGAAGAAACCAAGTAGGAGCAGAAGTACACAATTCAGGCCCTTGAGTCCACACCACTATTGCATATAATTGTTGCTGATTTCATCTCTGCCTCAGCTCCATTTTCCTGCCTGCTCCCCATAACCCTTGACTAATTAAAAATCTATTTATCATAAGTTTATTCAGTGTCCTGCCATCCACTGCACTTTGAGGTAGTGAATTCCATAGATTTGCTACCCTTAGAGAGAAGTATTTCTTTCTCATCTGTTTTAAATCTGCCACTCTCTAGCCTAAAACTGTTACCTCTCTTTCTACAATACCCCACAAGGAGTGACGTCCGCTTCACATCTATTTTGTCAATCCCTTTTAGCATCTCAAATACTTCAATTAAATCTCCTCTCATCCTTCTAAACTCAAGCGAGTATCGGCCTAAGCTGCTTAATCTCTCCTCATAACAGAAGCTTTTCACCGCTGGAATTCGTCTCGTGAACCTTCTCTGAATTGTGTCCAATGCAGTTATATCCTTCCTCAAGTAAGGATGAGGGAAGAGCGGTAGATGTGATCTATATGGACTTCAGTAAGGCATTCGACAAGGTTCCCCCTGGTAGACTGGTTAGCAAGGTTTGATTTCATGGAAAACAGGGAGAACTAGCCATTTAGATACAGAACTGGTTCAAAAGTAGTGGTGGAGGGTTGTTTTTCAGACTGGAGGTCTGTGACCAGAGGAGTGCCTCAAGGATCGGTGCTGGGTCTACTACTTGTCGTCATTTACATAAATGATTTGGATGTGAGCATAAGAAGTACAGTTAGTAAGTTTGCAGATGACACCAAAATTGGAAGTGTAGTGGACAGCGAACAGGGCTATCTCAGATTACAACAGGATCTGGACCAGATGGGTCAATGGACCCAATAACAGAATTTATACACTTAATGGTAAGGTTCTAGAGAATGTTGCTGAACAAAGAGACTTGGATTGCAGGTTCATAGCTCCTTGAAAGTGGAGTCACATGTAAATAGGATAGTGAAGGAGGCATTTGGTATGCTTTCTTTTATTGGTCAGACTATTGAGTACAGGAGTTGGGAGGTCATGTTGTGCTGTACAGGACATTGGTTAGGCCACTGTTGGAATATTGTGTGCAATTCTGGTCTCCTTCCTATCAGAAAGATGTTGTGAAACTTGAAAGGGTTCAGAAAATATTTACAAGCATGTTGCCAGGGTTGGAGGATTTGAGCTATAGGGAGAGACTGAAAAGGCTGGGGTTATTTTACTTGGAGCATCAGAGGGTGAGGGGTGACCTTATAGAGGTTTACAAAATTATGAGGGGGGTGAATAGGATAAATAGACTAAGTCTTTCCCTGGGGTGGGGGGAGTCCAGAACTAGAGGGCACAGGTTTAGGCTGAGAGGAGAAAGATATAAAAGAGACCTAAGGGGCAACTTTTTCACACAGAGGGTGGTACGTGTATGGAATGAGCTGTCGGAGGAAGTGGTGGAGGCTGGTACAATTGCAATATTTAAAAGGCATTTGGATGGGTATGTGAATAGAAAGGGTTTGGAGGGATATGGGCTGGGTGCTGGCAGGTGGGACTAGATTGGGTTGGGATGTCTGGTCGGCATGGACGGGTTGGACCAAAGGGTCCGTTTCCATGCTGTACATCTCTATAACTATGACTAAAGCAGAATAAAGCAGTGGTATACATATGGTCCACAGTTGCACAAAATTGAATGTGAACTAAGTTTTTTCAAACTTTACTCTCAAAAGTGAATAAAATTCTGCCTTTTATTTTGTTTCATCCAGAAGACATGAATAGCTTTCACATCAAGACAAATGTCCATTAAATATGGCGCTAACATAACATCATGATGAAAAATGACATCATGGTTGAGAGAAAGGAGGGAGGATGGAGCGACGGAAAGACCGGTCTGGATTTTGTAAAACAGCAGAATTTTGTTAACACATTATTTGAGTTACTTCTTGCAAGGCAAGAATTAACCATACTTTGAGAACCTATATGTTATAAATCATACCCTGTTTGTAGTGGACTCTCAGTCACGCAGGTTTTAGTACTCAGCAGTTATAAATCATGTCATGTGGTTCTTAGTGGGTAAATACAATCATAACATTAACGGGAATAGATTGTAGAAACCCAAGAATTATTGTTAATTTACATATGAGCAACAAGAAGTTCCTGTTCTATAAGTGCATCCACATGAACCGGGCTGATTGTGGAGCAATTAATATTGAGCAATCCTGCAACTTGGTAGTATCACTGCAAAAAAACATTTCAATGGTCAAAGCTACAATCAATAGATTGTGACACAGCTTAGAAGCTGAAAACTTTCAAGTCAACTTTAAGATGT
Organism: Hemiscyllium ocellatum; assembly: GCF_020745735.1. Lineage (NCBI taxonomy): Eukaryota > Metazoa > Chordata > Chondrichthyes > Orectolobiformes > Hemiscylliidae > Hemiscyllium > Hemiscyllium ocellatum. The sequence goes on from NC_083405.1 coordinate 100,302,438, forward strand.
TACATTTTACAGCATGTAAAGTTGACTTGCTCATGTCAGCTCTTGAAGCCTCACTGTTGACAACCATCACAAGATGCAGATCATTTTAGATGCCTGCATAAAAGCTTTGGCAAGGATTTCAAACAGCAAAATATCACAGATGCAACATTTACTGCCAGTTGTCAGCAAGTCACTGAAAGGAACAGGTTTTAAAAGCAACACAACTATCTCACAACAGTATGAATAATAACAAAGAGAATCCTCTCCAAAGTGTCCACATCTTTTGGGTAATGTGGCGACCAGAACTGTACATAGTATTCTAAATGTGGCCAAACCAATGTCATGTTCAAATTTAATAGGACCTGCCAATTCTTATACTCAATACCCGGTCCAATGAAGGCAAGCATACCAGATGCCTTCTTGACCACTCTATCTACCTTTACAGCCATCTTCAGGGTACAATGGACCTGAACTCCCAGATGTTTCTGCTCATCAACTTTTCCCAAGGCTCTTCCGATTACTGTATAATTCACTCTAGAATTAGACTTCCCAAAATGCATCACCTCACATTTGCCTGGACTGAACTCCATCTGCCACTTCTCCGCCCAACTCTCCAGTCTATCTATATTCTCCTGTATTCTCTGACAGTCCCCTATGCTTTCTGCTACTCCACCAATCTTTGTGTCATCTGCAAACTTGCTGATCATACCAACAGTGCCCTCTTCCAGATCATTTATGTATGTCACAAACAATAGTGGTCCCAGAACACATCCCTGTGGAACACCATGGTCACCTCTCTCCATTTGGAGAAACTGCCTTCAACTACTACTCTCTGTCTCCTGTTGCTCAACCAATTCTTTATCCAACTAGCTAGAACACCCTGTACACCATGTGACTTCACTTTCTCTATTAGTTTATCATGGGAAACCTTATGAACACCTTACTAAAGTCCATGTATATGACATCAACAGCCCTTTCTTCATCTATCAATTTGGTCACTTCCTCAAAGAACTCTACTAAGTTGGTAAGGCACAATCTCCCCCACACAAAACCATGTTGCCTATCACTAAAAACCCATTCTTTTCCAAATATAAATAGATTTTATCCCTCAGTACCTTCTCAAGCAACTTCCCCATTACTGATGTCAGACTCATTGGTTTGTAGTTACCCAGAATATCTCTACTACCCTTCTTGTACAGGGGAACAACATGAGCAAACCTCCAAGTCCTCCGTTAAGGATGGTACAAAGATATCTATCAGGGTCCAGCTATTTCCTCGCTTGCGTCCCTCAGCAACCTGGGATAGATCCCATCCGGTATTGGGGATTTGTTCATCTTAATAACCTCTAGCTTACCCAACACATCTTCCCTGCTTATGTCAATGTGATCCAAAGTAATCAAACTTATATCCCTAATCTCAACATTCATCATGTCCCTCTCCTCAGTGAACACTGATGCAAAGTAATCATTCAGAATTTCACCCATTCTCTCAGGTTCGATACACAGCCTTCCTTCCTTATCCTTAGAGGACCAACTCTTTCTTTAGTTACCCGCTTGTTTCTTATCAGAATAAAAGGCTTTGGGATTCTCCTTAATTCTGCTCGCTAACGCTATTTCATGACCCCTTTTAGCCCATTTGATTCCTTGTTTAAGACGGGTCCTACTCTTCTGATATTCCTCTAGGGCCCATTCTGTTATTAGCTGCCTGGACCTTATGTATGCTTTCCTTTCCCTTTTGCCTAGTCGTTTGATTTCTCCTGTCATCCATGGATCATAATCTTGCCTTTCCAATCCTTTGCTTTCAACGGGATATGCCTATCTTTGAAAGCCTCCCACATATTGCTTCAAATAACTGTGTCCAATCCACATTTCCCAGCTCCTACCTAAATTTGATATGATTGGCCTTGGCCTAGTTTAGTATGCTTCCCTTAGGACCACTTTCATCTTTGTCTCAGTATATTCTAAAACTTACAGAATTGTCGTTCACTGTTCCCAAAGAAATCCCAATCGCAACTTCTCCCACCTGGCCTGGCTCATTCCCAAACACCAGGTCCAATATGGCCCCTTCCCTTGTCAGACTATTGACATACTGCCCTAGAAAACTCTCCTGGATGCTTCTTACAAATTCTGCCCCAACCAGACCTCTGACACTAAATGTATCCCAGTCAATGTTGGGAAAATTAAAATCTTCCATTATCACCACACTGTTGCCTCAACATCTTTCCATAATCTGTTTGCCTATTTGTTCTTCTACCTCACGCTCACTGTTGGGAGGCCTGTAATACAGCCCTAACAATGCAACAACACCCTTCTTATTTCTCAGCTCCACCCATAATGCCTCACTACTCAAGGCCTCCATAGTGTCCTCCTTTAGCACAGCCGTGATATCATCCCTGACCAGCAGGGCAACTCCTCCCCCGTCACTTTTACATCCCTCCCTGTCCTGTCTGAAACATCTATATCCTGGAGCATTTAGTTGCCAATCATGCCCTTCATTCAACCAAGCCGTGTGATTGCAATAACGTTATACTCCCAGGCACCAATTCAAGCCCTAACTTCATCTGCCTGACCCACGATACTCCTTGAATTAAAGTATATGCACTTAGGCCACCAGTTGTTTTTCACTTATCTGCTCTCTGCCTACTCTTCCCCTTATTATTGCTATCTTCATGATTCTTACAGTCTCCAGTTTCCACCTCACTATCTACTTCTCTTCTCTTCTGGTTCCCAGCCCCCTGCCACATTAGTTTAAACCCTCCCCAACAACAGCAGCAAAAATTCCCCAAGGACGTTAGTTCCAGTCTGGTTCAGATGTAGACCCTCCAATTTGTAATAGGCCCACCTTCCCCACAACCAGCCCCAATGTCCAACAAATCTGAACCCCTCCCTCCTACACCATCCCTCAAGCCACGTGTTCACGTTGCCTATTCTTTCATTCTATGCTGGTTAGAACGTGGCACAGGTAGTATTCCCGAGATCACTATCTTTGAGGTCCTCCTTTTTAACTTCTCTCCTAGCTCCCTGAATTCTGCTTTCAGGACGTCATCTCATTTTTTATTTATGTCATTGGTGTCCATATGCACCAAGGCTGTTAACCCTCCACTTTCAGAATGCTCTGCAGCCAATTGGGGACATACCTGACCTGAGCATCTGGGAGGCAACATACCATCCAGAAGTCCCGTTTTCGGCCACAGAACCGCCTACAGACTCCGCTTTAATAGAATCCCCAATAACTGTGGCCTTGTGAGTTTTTTTCCTGTCCTTCTGAACAGCAGTGCCTACCACGGTGCCAAGATCTTGGCAACTGCTGCCCTCCCCTCGTGAGTCATCTTCCCAAACAGTATCCAAAACGGTATACCTGTTTTGGAGGGAGATGACCACAGGGGACACCTGCACTGCCTTCCTATTCTTTTTCTATCTTTTGGTCACCCATTCACCACCTCCCTCAGCAATCCTAACCTGTGCTGTGACCAGTTCACTGAACGTGCTATCCACGACCTCCTCAGCATCGCAGATGCTCCACAGTGAGTCCATCCGCAGCTCCAGAGCTGCCATGTGGTCAAACAACAGCTGCAGCTGGACACACTTCTTGCAAGTGTAAGAGTCAGGAACGTCAAACATGTCCCTGCGCTCCCACATCAAGCAAGAGGCGCATGCCACGGGTCTGAGGTCCCCTGCCATTGTAAGCCTTAGCTTTATATTAACTAACTAAAACCAAACAATGGACTTAAATATATGAAAGAAAACTAAATTATACATTTAGTTTTATTATTAAAATGGCATGAAATGGAGTTTCCTCTGCTGTATTAGATACATGGCTGCTTTTTTGGTGTAGCTTTGTCAATTTATACCTACCATGTCTTTTCTTCTATAGGGCATATGTTAAACATGATAATAAAAAGGAATAAATATTCTAGGAAACCCAAGTGAAAATGATGTTTTGCATAAAATTGAGATGATTTTTCTTTCTACTGCCATGACACATCTTCCATCAACTAAGAAAAGGAATTTGGACCACAGACGTATTCAAATGTTTCCACCAATGTCATGAACTCACCAGCAGAAAGACAAACTCCAACATATAAGCCAACCCTTCCAAGTTTACCTTGTGATCTCATATTGCATAATGATAAGCAGCACTTCTAAGGGATTTAAAAAGTGAAACACTCCACCTAAGCTGCACAAATAGCCTTCTATAATCCTGCCCAGAGTTTGAAATCATGACCCTGTCTAATCCTGTGCAAAGAAAACAACAAAACTAAGCATTGTTTTATGTATGAAATTGTCACAGGGTAACTCTATCACCTTTTGATTCCGGGTTTTCAGATTGGTTTTCTTGAAAAACTCACTATCATACTATTTCACTTCTCATTTTCCTTTACCCCAACAGCAAAATCAATAGCAGAATTAACTAACAGTTCACTATTTATACAGTACCTACCAGAGTTGAAAAAAACCAGGGGCATCAAGTGAGTTCATCCACGAAAAATCACAAGTGGCCAGTGAAAAAAGTCAAGGTGAAGCTAAAATCTCAAAAAATGTCATCTTTGTGCAATATTACTTTATAATATGGCTCCACCCATGGTCCAGAGCTGACCAATTAGATGTGGAAGCGATTGCATTTTCTTACAAGCATGCAGAGTTTGATTAGAGAGGTCGCAAGCATGGAAGAAACAGAATTTGGGGGGAGCTGCTCCAATCTCAAGTTCCCTCTGTCCCACTCTTGCTGCCTCTCCTGAAACAGAATCTATGGTTGGAATAGCAGCAAAGGCAAGAGGAGGGAAGCAGGGATTGGAGGACCAACAGCATGGCTGCGTCAAGAAAATTGAAAGCAAAACCAAACATCTTTCTCCTTGTTGCAGAGAGACAGAGAGAGAGAGAGAGAGAGGAGGAGGAGGAGGAGAGAAAAAAAGAGGGAAGGAAACAAATCTCTTCAATGAAGAACTTCTGAACTTAGAAGATGCTTCCTTTAAATTGCACGATTTTTAAAAAAACTTTTAGCAGTTACATTTTTCGCTTTAAGGGGTAAAGGACAGAGGGTGTGTCTCAAACAGCCACTGAGGACCCTGCATTGATGGGAGTTCTTCTCTTAAACATTTATAAAAATGCCAGCCCTTTTCCAACTATCTCCCAGTTACATCAATGTTCCTCTTTCAACACAGAAGTGTCATAAATATGGCTGATGGTACTACAGGACAAGTCAGATCCTAGAAGTAAACCTGGTTTGATAAGATTTTTTAAAATTCTGTTAGTTAAGTTGGTAGTTGATTGTAGAAACATATTTATATGTTCATTAACAAGTTTACTATACAAAAAAAAAACAAACTATCTGTTTCAGTCAGAATGAGCTTGATAGAAACATTAAAATAAAATTTTGACTTATTTCCCAACATAATCTACTTAGAGAAACACAGGTTGGCAGAAGTTATACTCCTATCTCAACTCTTGACTTACTCCTTGCAGTTTCTCTTTTTTGAACTGCAGAGGCAATTTTATAAAATTCTGATAGTACAAACTTTTCAAATTCACACAGCCTATTTCTTTTTCCAATTCTAGCAACCTTGAGATTTCTGTCCCAAACTCAGCTGGTTTGGAAACATTGCAAACTGAAGACAACACCATTGCTACAGTGATTACTCTCCTGTGATTCAGCTAAAACCTGCGAGGAAAGGAATTAAAACCTGCTCAGAGAGAAATTCTAAGAATTATTGAATTCTACTCAATTTCTCTCAACAGAAGTCTGAATTCTCTGCTCTGAACTCAAACCAAAATTAATAATTTAATCACAGAATTATGACAGTGCTGAGGAGGCTGTTTGGCCTATTGTATCTGTCCCTGTTGTAAGCATTTTGACTTAATGCAAGTTTCCTGATTTTGCCCATTACACATTGTTTCTATTTAAATAAAAACCTACTAGTCTCTTGAATGCCTCATTTGAACCTGACTCTGCAAGACTATTTTAACTACTCACCGTGTTGTAAAGATTTTACTCAAGTCACATTTGCTTCATTTGCAATACGTGTTAAACCCATGTCGTCTGTTTCTCAAATGATTACACAAATAGGAAATAGTACTCTCTCCAAGCTCATCATGATTTAGAAAACGCCAACCAAATCATCTCTTGTTTTTTTTCTCTCTACCACAAAAACAACTCTGACTTCTCCAAATGATGCTTTATTACTGAAGTTTCTCATCCCTGGAACTATTCTGGACTCTTTCCAATATATTCACAACCATTCTAAAGTGTGGTCCGCAGACCTAAAGACAATATTGGAGATAACATCTAATTAATGTCTTATTTAAGTTCAGCATGACCTCTTGGGTCTTATACTCTATATGTCTTGTATTAATGAAGCCTAAAATACTCAATGCTTTAGTAACATTTCTATCCGCTGAATTTTATGACTTATGCACATATACACCCAGGTTTCTCTGCTCTTGCAAACCATTTAGAAGTGTACTCTTTACTCAATAGTAGGTATCCATGTTCTTTATGTCAAAGTTTATCACCTCAAGCTTCTTTGCATAAAATTTCATCTGCCACCTATCTGCCTACCTCAAATTGTCCATGTCTTTTTCTGGTTTGACACTGACTTCCTCTAAAATTATAATGCTCTAAATTTTCATGTTATTCGTAAACCTAAAGAAATTGTACCCTGCACATTAAGATCTAGGCAATTTGCATACATGAGGAAAATCAAAGGTCCCAATAAGAAACCATGAGGAACACAATTACAAATTCAAAATTTGTAAGAAGATTTGTAGCTCGGGTGCTTGCTGTTGTGGTTCTGTTCGCCGAGCTGGGAGTTTGTGTTGCAGACGTTTCGTCCTCTGTCTAGGTGACATCCTCAGTGCTTGGGAGCCTCCTGTGAAGTGCTTCTGTGTTGTTTCCTTCGGCATTTATAGTGGTTTGTCTCTGCCGCTTCCGGTTGTCAGTTCCAGCTGTCCGCTGCAGTGGCCGGTGTATTGGGTCCAGGTACAACACAATGTAGTGTACAAAATCCCATGCATAAAACATTACATAGGACAAACAGGAAGACAGCTAATGATCCATATCCATGAATACCAACTAGCCACGAAACGACATGACCAGCTATCCTTAGTAGCCACACACGCAGATGACAGGCAACATGAGTTCGACTGGGACAACACTACTATTATAGGACAAGCCAAACAGAGAACAGCCAGGGAGTTCCTAGAGGCACGGCACTCATCCACAGATTCTACCAACAAACACATCGACCTCGGCCACTTTTGTATCCATGTTGCTACTGACCCTTTTATACCATGGCCCATAATTTTTCTCACAAGTTGAATGTCTTCTGGAAATCCATGTACACCGCATTGACCCTCTGTTGCCTCCTCCAAAAACTCCAGCAGATTAGTCAGACATAATGTTCTCTTAACAAGTCAAAGCTGGTTGTTCCTAGGTAATGCACATTTTGCCATGTGACAATTAATTCTATCCTGAATAATTTTCCTCAGAGCATTTTCCTCACCACTGAAGTTAATGTAAGAGGTCTATAATTGCTCAGTTTGTGCTTAAGTCCTTTGACACCACCCCAAAACTAGGGAAGATTGCAACCTTATTGCCATTGCCTTTATATTCCCTTTCACTTCCTGCAATATCCTTGTATGCATCTCATCCAATACAGGTCAACTTCATATTGATCTTCTACAGAAATCTTTCTGAATAAAGATTCAAGTGGCTCAGGAGAATGATAAATTAAAGGAAATTAGGATCAGTAAGAAGTGGCTAAAGAGTGATATGATGCATTGTTGATTATCTTCCATAATTCTGGAATAATTCCTACAGCTTGGAAAATAGCAAATATTACCCACTGTTTAAGCAGGGAGCATGCGAGAACAGAGAACTACACACCTATCAGCCTTACATTTATAGCAGAGAAAACGTGAGAATTCACTATAAAGGATGGAGTAAATAAACACCTGGTCAGCGTGGATTTGTAAATGGGGAAACTGCGTTTCATGAACCTAAAGCTTTTTGACAATGCCACAAACAAAATTGATAAATGAGAGCTGATAAAAAAAAGTATACCTAGATTTTCAGAAGGAATTTGATAAAGTCTCACAAAGGAGGCTGTTCAAAAACATTAAAGAATATGGGTTAGGAGGTAATGGATTAATGATTGGCTAAAAGACAAAAAGCAGAGAGTAGGAACAAATGAGTTATTCATGCATTGGCAGGCTGTGACTTGTGGGGTACTGCAAGGATTAGTACTTTGGTCCTAGCTGTACATAATACATGGCTTGTTTCCGGGATGATGGAACTGTCCTATGGAGGGATAGTGGGCAAACTGGACCGGTTATCTACAAAGTTTTGAAGAATAAGAGGTGATCACGTGGAAATTTACAAAATACTTTAACAAATAGACAGGTTATGCCAATGTTTCCCCAGTTATGGAATCTAGGACCGGGCGAAAAATTTAAAAATATAGGAGATGACACTTAGATCTGAGATGAGGAGAGTGTACACTTGGAATTCTCTACCACAGAGGGCTGGGGAAGCTTAGTTTTTGTATATGTTTCAGGTAAAGATTGATAGATTTCTGATTACCAGTGGTGTACAGAGTTTTGGGATGGGGTAGGTAAAAGGCATTGAAAGTTTGATCAACTACGATCATACTCAATGAGAGAGCAGGCTTAATGAGCTGAATGACCTACTCCTGTTCATGTGTTCCTAAGTATCGACATCTTAAACAATATCATCTCCTGATAAAATTTAAACTCTTCTGGTGACTAAGATCACCAATAGCCTGGGCAACATTTGCCTCACAGTTGTAAAGTGTTAATTTAACACTTCAGCTATGCCTCATCTTCATATGTACATATCCTTTTTTAGTCTTGGATTGGACCTATTCCTCTTTTTACTGTTCCCATGGAAGACTTCAGAATTTCCCCTTATGTTAGACCCAGTCTTTTCACATACATATATACTTGTGTATTGGTCGATCTCATTTATAAATAGACCCCTTATTTTTGGGCAAAATAAACATCTTATATTTTCCATATATCTTATGGATAAGTCAACCCTACTATATTGCATTAAATCACATTCATTCATTCATATCGGTAACTCCACTCATCTTTACTATATCGCATCTCTATTCACTCATTTATTTAAAACTCTACTTATCACAGTTGGTTTACTAGAGCACGTTTTTGATTCATTCATTCATTCATTCATTCATTCATTCAATCTGGTACTCAGTCTATCAGTACTAATTACACTTTGTTCACTATCTATCCAAAAGTTAATATTGCTAAAAAGTGCAGCATGAATTTCAGCCCCTCAAAACTTGTTCCTGTATATTAGCCAACCCCCTAATTTCAGTTTTAAAAAACCGACTTCAAAGTTTGACCTACACACGAGTTTATACTGTAATCCCTCTTTGCTTCTCTTTATAGTTCTTTTGATGTGTTTATACGACCGGTCATAAATCCAAACATATAAATATCTTATTCCATAAACATTGCCAGGATTCTCAGAAACTCTTGTTTTTGGTCACACGTCTTCTTAGAAGTGATGCACTTCGGTCACTGTTCCAGAATGACTTACTCAACATTTGTGAAAAAAAATTCTTTACATCAATAACCTAAACAAATATGCCACCACATTTAAATTTACAACAACCCAAACTGCAAACTTATTAACATATGTCACACACGCCTTTGACCACAAAAGAAACAGAAAAGAGGAAAAGCTAAAAACAATGCTTTCTTTGAGTGACCAGAAGGAAGATGGAGGTTGCAATGGCAGCAGATCCAAAGGATATGCTGGGGGAGAAGGATTAGGAGATCTGTAAGGGGAGAGAGTGACAAAGAGAAAAAAGAGTGAGAGAGACAGAAAGGAGCAACAGAGACAGACAGAGTGAGTAACAGAGAGAGAGAGAAAAAGGGAGAGTCACTGCGAGCAACAAAGAGTGTCCAAGAAATGGAGAGAACAAAATTGCTGCTGTAGTAACCACCAAATAAAAAGAAATAAAGTAAATCCTATTGAAATCTTGCGCTCCTCTGAAAGTTGGTTCTTAAATAGAATGGCTTTCCATTTTTATATCAGGGATCCAGTGGCATAGATGTAATGTCCATGGACTAGTGATCCCAAACCCCAGTCACCACTCATTTTAATTCCTCTTCCCATTCCGACATGACCATCCTCGGCCTCCTCCATTGCCACAGTGAATCAGTCTACAAGTTGGAGGAATAACACCTCATCTTCCTCCTGGGTAGCCTACAGCCTGGAGGACTCAACATGGAGTTCTCCAATTTCACATAACCTCCCTTCCCAGCCCTGGACTCCCTTCCTATCCTCTGACCGACCCTTCCTTCCAGTTACCAACTGGATTCATTCCTCCCATCGACCAACCAGGTTGTACCCTTTACTTGTGTTCGCCTATCCCCACCTCACCACTCTGCCCTTCTCCCCACCCAAAACCTTCCCCCACCTTCTCACTTTATCTGCAGCTCCCCTTGCCACCACTCCCAGTCCTGAAGAAAGGTAACCCCAAAACATTGACTTCTTCTATTTATTTCTGAACTCCCTTTCTCCTCCTCAGTCCTGACCCGAAATGTTGACTTCTCCACCTCCTGATGCTGCCTTGCTTGCTGTGTTCTTCCAGCTTCCTGCTTGTCTACCTCGGATTCAAGCTTGTGCAGTTTTTTTTTGTCTTATCTCAAGCCCCACGCAAATATTCTGGAATTGTGTTCAAAATTTCAAATTTGTAGTTATTTGAACTCATTAAAAAATTATGGAGTTTAAAGCTAGTTTATTGACAAGCATGTAACCATTGTTGATTGTCATAAAAATCCCTAATTAATGTCCTTAAGGGAAGGAAATCTGCCATCCTTATTTGGTCTGGCCTACCTGTTACTCCAGATAGAACCTAAATTACCAAGACAGCAAAACATCTTAAAGGCAGCTCAGGATGATAATAAACGTTGGCTTTCCCAGCAACATTTAATTCCTAGAGAAGAATAAGGTATTACATAACAGGTCCACCTTTCACAAGACCAAGGAGCAATGATAAAATCTGATTTCTAGATACCTGACAAATCCATTCACTAACATTTCACTGGGATTTACTCAGAAATAATTTCCGTTTCTCTTCTGAATGGTAGAAATCCTCATCAATCTCAGGTAGCCAGGCAAGTTTTCCAACCCAACATATAATCCTGAATACTTTAATTCTTCTATATTATATTAACAGACCTGCATTGATTGTCATAAAGCTATACAGTCAAGGTCTCCATAGGAGGAGGTTTAAAATTATAACGTATCACACAAGAATACAAGTGTTGGAAGCAGAAATAGGTCACTTGGCCCCTCAAGCCATTGCATAAATCTTGATTTACCTGTTTGGAGCCTCAATTCTATCTCACAGTCTAATCCCTAAAACTCTCACATCCCTTGTTAGTCAAAAATCTCACTCATTCATCTTCTCATTTATTCCAAGACCCTGTTTCCACTGCTTTCTGATGAAAACAGTTACACAGACTAATGATCTTCAGAGAGAAAAATTCTCATCTGTTCTTAACTGGGAGATACCCAAGATGTGAACTGTATTCCCCAGTTCTAGAGTCCTTCACAAACAGGAACATCCTTTCAGCATTGCCTCATCAGCTTCACTCAGGATCTTCAATGTTCCAATAAGGTTACTTTTTTGTTTTCAAAGTTTTAATAGGTTTAGGCCAAAAATTACTTTATAAGACTACACCCTCAATCCAAGAATCAGTCAGGTCAACTTTCTCTGAATATTTCTCAAACAATTACATCTGTTCTTAAGGAAAGTGACCAAACTGTACATGCTACTCTAGATGAAGTCTCATAAGTGCTATACAGTTTCAGTAACACTTTCCTACTTAATGTGACAAAAGAAATTCATCTTTCTTTTTAAGAAGCTATTTGAAGGCATTTCAACTTGAAAAAAAGTTTTAATATTTAAACAATATCAACATTAGTGATGGGCAATAATCAAGCATTACGAATTCAAAGAAATGGGGCACAAACTCAGTTCGTACTTGTAATATTCATAATTCTTTGTTGCATGCACAATTTTTTTGGAAAAAAACACAGTAAAATCATACACAAGTATTCTAGTTGGAGTATGAAACAGGGTCTACCACAGTTATTTAATGTCTAACCTATTTCATCATCTATTAGCATAGAATTTTTTGTATATTTTTGTATATTTTTCTTTTATTATGAGACAGCTCTCGCAGCTCCTCAGTTTATAATTTAATCTGCCATTCATTTTTAAACATTTGTGTTCAACAAAATGTCTGATACTACTGCCACTCCTCAACAAATAGATAATAATGATTCAGAAAATCCATTGTATAGCACTATTGGAAAAAGAAAATGACTGATCTGACTTCACTTCACAGAACTATTAATTCTACACAGACACTTTGAATGCATTCATACCCAATGATCTCATCACAAAAATAAAGGACACTTACATCATCTGCCAAAGTGGCTACATTATGAAGAATGGGTGTCGGGCTCTGTCTCTCATACTGTTGCAGCTTTTCATGGATCTGGAAAGTAATCACAGAATGTTTAATATAATTTATCCAGCAAGGAGGAAATAGGGCAATATAATCTTACTGAACAAAAACAGAAGTTGCTGAAACAAAAAAAAATTATGGAAACCTAAAGAAGTCAGACACATCATGGCAATTCATCATAAATTTCACCAGTGGAAATAAAAGTTCAGCATTTATATATACATATCACCTGGAAAAAATGTAAAGAATGTAGTACAATCACAAATGAATTTCACAAGTTGCAGAATACTGAAAAGTACTTCCATCCAAAATTACTTTGGGACCATTTGAAATCACCTCAAGTGTTGACTACATACTTTTAATCATTGGAAATTACCAACTTTTATTTTTCATGCCCTGTACTTGTTGAAAAGTAATAAATTTAACCTGCTCTTTCTTTCTGCTTCTTAGTTCTATACTGAAGTTCTACTTACAGAAAATGCAGTTTTAAAGTCCATTAAATGTATGCATTTGAATCATCATGAAAATCCATAGAATGAACAGAGCTGAAACTTGTGTTTCTAAAGATTTTTGGCAACGTAGCTGTCGCTCCATTACAGTGGATGACATCTGTAGTAATATTTTGAAACCATCTGGTTCATTGCTTTGGAATTTATTGCCTAATGGGAGCCCAAGAATTTTTGTCTTTGCTACTGCTGACTAAAAAAAGTACACCGCCAATACAGTAAATAATGGCCGTACAAGCAAAGCAACATTTGCACATTTGTACAGAAGATAATACCTAATAAAAATGAAGATACCTGTATCAAAACCCCACAGGCACATTAAGTTTAGATAAAATATTTTGAATTAACTTTATCTTGTGTTTGTTGCATTTTGCGCAAATTAAAGCATATCTGGCAATTCATTAGGAACAGCTGATCCGAGCTAGACCAGATCTCAAGTGTTTCTACCATTATAGTATCCCCCTATACCATCACTGAACATTGGCTCTTGTTTCATCTCAAGCTGTGAACCATCTGGAGCTAAATCTCTCTTCTGGCATGTCTCCTCTTTTCAGCTGCTGGATTGAACTACTACTTACTGCTGTTGATCTCCATCAAAAATAAATCAGGTACTCCCTACAGAGAATCTGGGAATTTTGTTGACGCACACAAATGATACAATTAACATGGAAAGCTTGAAAATCTCAGCTATATTTTGGGCTATTTTTCAGGAAAGAAAACTTTGCTTGAGGTCACATAATTGAAATGTTGAACGCAACAAAGTGAGTTAGTCATTCTGGTGTATTATTCACTCAGGGTCTCAAATGCCAGGAAGCTGGAGTGAAAAATTCTAAAGCAGGACATGAAAAGGCAAGCAAATTTAAGTGAAAAGCCAAGAGTTTGATGAAAGATGATGTCTATTATCTTAATTGATGGTGATTACAGACATTTAATCACTCTGAATTGATAGTTTTCCTGATTTTGATGTAAAGTTACTGCTGTATTCCCAAATACTTGCTTTTAGAAATTATATTTGCTTCACATAAACATTTGGCTTGGAATTATTGATCTTACTCTTGCAGAGCGTAAACCTAAATTTCACCCAATATTTCTTCTTTTATTAACAAAAAATGATGTTTGGAAGAAAACATGTAAGTGTAAAAGTATTTTAATATCATAACATGTCAAACTAATTGAGCTGTAATACCGAGGAATGTTCTCGCAAAGACTGGAATCACATCAACTGTCTGGTTTCTTAAGCCGATCCAACAATTAATCCTGGAAAAAGGTTCTGCCACCAAATCTGCTCATTCCAATTGCACTTCTTTTCTTGAACAGATTCCATTTGAGTTCACAACTTCTTGAATCATGAAATTCTTGCTTCTTAATGGCCACTTGATAGCTGCCCATTATTTTCTTGATAAACTTGGATGAGTCATTTACAACACTATGTCTAGCACAGATCAAAAATAGCAAATAATGGTAATCCTTCCAAGTTGCCCTTTGCAAATATTTTTGAGGTTCTTCATTGAATCTGATCACGTTCTTGCACAGGCAGGGAACTGAACTGTAGCCAACATCACACCAGCCACAATCTTAGTAAATGTGGCACAAACTCGAGGGGAGCAATGGGCATTCCCATGGTCTTAAAAATTCTCTGCACACTTGCACTCACTCAATCATACCCTTCATACAGACACAAGCAGTTTGAATTTGATCATGAACAAACATCTCTGACACTTAGTCACTTTCCTTCCTAACCTTTGTGGTGCCAAAACCCAATTATGCTCACCATCTACTCAAGTTCACTTTATGGCCCAGAATATCAGATCGCTGTGAAAAACCCTAACAGTGCGTGCTGTCATTTTTCCTTTGGATATGATCTCTTTAGCTTTTGTAGAAATAAATGAGTTTTAAATTGCTTAATTAAAGCATTATCACTAGATTATTAATCCAATGACACAGGTAACTTTCAGGAGCCCTGGGTTCAAATCCCACCATGGCAGATGGTGAAGTTTGAATTCAATAAAAATCTAGAATTAAGAGTCTAATGATGACCATGAAAACATTGCTGATTTTCAGCAAAAGCCCATCTGCTTCACTAATATCTTTCAGGGAAAGAAGCTGCTATCTGTACCTGATCTGACCTACATGTGACTTAAGACCCACAGATTGTGGTCGACTCTTAACTACCCTTTAGGCAATTAGGTCTGGGCAATAAATGCTGGCTCAGCCAGAGACACCCATATCCCATGAATGAATATCAAAAATGCAGTGAAAATCTTTGCATGACATCTTGCCTAAAAAAATTGGAAAGAGTGCAGAAAGGATTTACAAGGATGTTACCGGGACTGCAGGGTTTGAGTTATAAGGAGAAGCTGGATAGGCTGGGGCTTTTTTCACTGGAGGATAGGAAGTCGAGGAGTGACCTTAAAGAGGTTTATAATATCATGAGGGACATGGATAAGATGAATAGCCAAGGTTTTTATTTTCACTAGGGTAGGGAAGTACAAAACTAAAGGTCATAATTTTAAGGTGACAGGAGCAAGATATAAAAGGGACCAGAAGTGCAACTTCTACACAAAGAATACAGCAGTAACTTTAGATCAAAATCAGGAAAACTATCAATTCAGAGTGATTAAATGCCTGCAATCACCATCAATTAAGATAATCGACATCATCTTTCATCAAACTCTTGGCTTTTCACTTAAATTCGCTTGCCTTTTCATGTATGGAATGAACTGCCAGAGGAAAAGGTAGCAGCAAGTATAATTACAACACTTACAAGACATTTGGACAGGTACATGAATAGGAAAGATTCAGAGGCACATGCGCTAAGTACAGACATGCGATGTGTTTTATATTGGGAAATCTGGTCAATATGAACAAGTTGGACCCAAGGATCTTTTTCTGTGCTGTAAGACTCTATGAGTCTGTGCTCGCTTCCTGCCATTGAATTAACTTCTGAAGTTGTGGTCATTCATTGCTTCG
The DNA here is from genome assembly GCF_020745735.1 of Hemiscyllium ocellatum. Lineage (NCBI taxonomy): Eukaryota > Metazoa > Chordata > Chondrichthyes > Orectolobiformes > Hemiscylliidae > Hemiscyllium > Hemiscyllium ocellatum. The sequence goes on from NC_083405.1 coordinate 100,318,420, forward strand.
TCTGCTTCAGGCTACACAGTGGACCAAATGCATTCCCCACCAATGAAATCAATGTGGCAAGTATATCTGACTGCTGACACTTTTTAAAATTCACTCATGAGATGTAGGTGTCTTTAGCTAGGCCAGCATTTATTACCAATCCCTAATTACCTAGTGGGTAGTTAACAATCAACCACCTGTCTGTGGGTTTGGAGTCGCATATCAAGAATAGCGGTATACACATTTACATCAAGGAATGTTGTTAAATGTCTCCAATATGATTAATTATGAGATACTTTTAAGGGAATTAAATATTATTTAAGATCACAATCAAAAAGAAAGTGAAAAAAAAAGGGATATGCTGGAGATCAGAGTTGATAGTGTGGCACTGGAAAAGCACAGCAGGTCAGGCAGCACCCAAAGAGCAGGAGAATCAATGTTTCGGGCATAAGCCCTTCATTAGGAAGAGCCTCATTCCTGAAGAAGGGCTTATGCCCGAAATGTTGATTCTCCTGCTCCTAGGATGTTGCCTGACCTGCTTTTCCAGCACCACACTCTTGACTAAAACCACAATATTTCAATTTAGGCCTCAACTGCCCTGTTAAAGCGATATTCTTTACTTTGCAATCTGCAAATCTTTTTTTAAAAAATCATTGATTATTCACAATTTTCTCTTCTCAGTTGGTTGCCTGAGTGTTCTTGAAATCTAATTGGCTATTTGAACAGCTTGGTGATATGAATGCAGCTTAATCTTGGATACCTTCATGAAACTATGCTACAGTCAACTGTACTTCTTAAGAATTAAAGTTCTCACCATAAACGATCACTCAACACAGATTTATTTAAGATCTATAGAGCAGAACTGTCAGAGGAATACAACTGTGCATCCTTTTCACGGCACCCAGCTGCTATATTTTGAAATTTAAAGATGTGAATAGCCACTTTGAAGCTGCTGTCAAACCATAACTAGAACCACACAAGTACATTAGATAAGTTATGGTACTACAGGGGATAGGGTGCAAGCCAAGAAGGGTGCCCAGTTAGTAGGGTAGCAGGATACCAGCTCAGGCGAATACCAGGTGGAAAGGAGATTGGGTGCCAAGGACAGGAGGCCAGAGGGTGCCAGCTGGGTGGGAGGTAAGGTGCCTAGTTGATATGGTGTCTGGTGGGGAGATGGTAAGGTCCAGGGATAAGATCCAGTTAAGTGGGGTTAGGATGTCACATACATAGAATGCCAGCTGGATACAATACCATAAATATCTGACTGGGCCAAACAGCAGGGTGTCAAAGGTGGGTCTGACCTTGAGGTGGAGGTTTGAGTCAGGTCAGGCAAGTGGTGAGGTGTTAACGGGTCTGGGAAAACGTAAGGGAAGTAAGGAGTCTGTTAAATAGTTACTCAGGAGTTTGACTATTTATATAATAGTCTAAACGTGTGTTGTCTTGACTTTAAATCTAAATTGTCCCCCAGCATTTTCTTGATCAACTACAATACTGTACTTAATTTAACTGAGAGCATTCAAAATCTCTAATTTAAAAGAACACTTTTAGAGAGTTCCAGGCATAATCGAATAGCCCAGTTCAAAATGCGTTCTCCTGGGTTATTCCTGGATGGGGATTCTGCAGGGTTGTACCAAGTTGGCATAATGACTGGGCAGCAGAAAGCCTTTACCGAAGTTGAGGCCAGGATGCAGGAAGTAGATTTTTCAATGATTCATACTTTATGGAGTTCACAGGTCGGTAAGGTAATGTGAAACACTATGTTTTGGCGAGTATGCGACTGAGATGGGGTGTGTTCAGATGTCTAAGTAGGATCTTTTGACAGTGGTCAAAATAGAGTGTTTGAAATTAAACGTTTGGTCAAGAACCAGTAGAAACATAAGTAATAAAAACGATGTGGAATAAGTGGTTAGGATTTGGAATCCACTTAAAAATTTTTTTTCAAATGCCTTCATTGCCTCACCCTTGCCTACCTCTGCCATCTCCTCCAGCTATACAACTATCCATCTTATTCTGGTCTTTGAGTGCCCCTGCTGTTAAATGCTTCACCCTGGGTGACTAGGTCTAACTTCCAAGCTCTGACATACCTTATCTATGCCTCTCTACCTTGGTGGGCGGCACGGTGGCACAGTGGTTAGCACTGCTGCCTCACAGCGCCTGAGACCCGGGTTCAATTCCCGACTCAGGTGACTGACTGTGTGGAGTTTGCACGTTCTCCCCGTGTCTGCGTGGGTTTCCTCCGGGTGCTCCGGTTTCCTCCCACTGTCCAAAGATGTGCGGGTAAGGTGAATTGGCCATGCTAAATTGCCCGTAGTGTTAGGTAAGGGGTAAATGTAGGGGTATGGGTGGGTTGCGCTTCGGCGGGTTGGTGTGGACTTGTTGGGCCGAAGGGCCTGTTTCCACACTGTAAGTCTAATCTAATCTTTCTCATTTCCATTTCTCCTTTCAAGCATTTCACCAAATTTCACCATCTGACCTAAAATGCCCTCTAGTGGTGCAGTTCTATTTTTACTGACAAAGCTCCAGTGAGCTCCAGCATTAAAGACACTACCATAAATATAGTTTCCTGTTGCTACAGAGATTGAGTTGATTCAACAGTGATTTTAAAAGAATGCTTAAAGTAAGAAATGTAGCAGTGTCTGGCAAATTGGGATAAACTGGACTGATCTGGAGAGCTGAAGTAAACTCAACAGACAGAATGGCCACATTCTTTTTTGAATTATTTTATGAGTTTATGATTTTTAACCTGTGATGGTAAAAGGCAGAAAACAAAACAACTAAGGAAAAGGTATAGAGACAAAAAGAGGCTGGTGGGGTGGAAAGTGAGGATGAGGGGGACCTATTTTTATTATGTTTTGGTGCAGGGCGGTTGTTTAGAGCATTGGAGTGGGGAATGGAGAAGGTGCATTGGAAGGCTGTCTAAATGAGGTGGGTAGTTTGTTGGAAATAGGTGGACATCTGGGATGTTCAGAAATGGAACGTCTCCTTGTCACAGCAGATATGATGGAAACAGAGGAATTGGGAAAATGGGATGGAGGTTTAGCAGGATAGGTGATGGAATGAGATGTGGTCCAGGTAGCTATGGGAATCCGTGTGTTTATAGCAAATGTTGATCCATAAACTGTTACCAGAAATGGAAACAGAGGTCAAGGAAGGGGAGGGAGGTGTCTGATATAGACCAAATTATTTTGAGGGCAAAGTGGAAATTGCTGGCAAAGTTGATGAACTGCTCCTGTTCAATGTAGGTGCAGAATGCAGCACTGAAGCAGTCATTGATGTAATGGCAGAAGAGTTGGGGAACAGTACCACTGTACATACTTGAGAGGGTCTGTTCAACAAAACCGACAAAGAGGCAGGTGTCGCTAGGGCCCATGCAAATCCCCATGACCATCCCCTGGATTTGGAGCAAGTGCAAAGAGTTGAAGGACAAGTTATTGAGAGTGAGGACTAATTCGGTGAGGCGGAGGATATTAATTGGGGTGGGGGGGGGAATACTGGATGGGACTGTTGGAGAGGAAAAAGCCGAGAGCCTGCAAGATATGTATAAGGGCCGCACGTCCATGGATATGATGTAGATCATTTTTGACAGAGTCTAAAATCCACATTCCAGTGAAAATCACACACATACAAAGAACGGAAAATGTAATTTTTCACAACTTAAGCAAACTATGTTCAGCAGAATGCCAGAAAGAAAATTAACTGATGCCTGTGAATAAATATCAATTTGCAAAGTATTTTGAGACTCAGGGAACTGAGATGGCTGGACTCAAAATAGCACTTAATAAAAAATGGCTGCTGGATAAACACATCAACATTCCTGCTAGTTAAGAAAAAAGAACTTTGCCAAATAAAAAGAATTGGAAATCTATTCAATATTTTCAGCAAGAAAGCCAACACATTATCTTAATCTGGAAAATACCTGGCGGTTAGAAAATGTATTCCAAAGTAACAATGTCAGCAATTTCTACTATTTTAATATGTACCTGCCAAAATTTAGAAACTTTTTCAATTTCATGCGCCATGGTTTTTGCTTATAGTTGTTCTGTTCAAGTGCCAGAAATAAACCAATAAATGTTTGTTTTCAGAAAAAATCTACATGGTAAAATAGAACATTGTAACAAACTGTACAGTAACATTACAAAATGTGAGGATTTCTTGAATAAAAAGATCTTTACAGGTCTTTCTTGTCTTCAAATGGGATGCTTCTAGTGTCACATCCTTAAGCAACATCATGAGTTGGAAGAGGGAGCAAATGACATAGATTATGCAATATCTAACACAGGAAAGCCGCCACAAATCCTAAAAGGATTTTTTATTGACTATACTGAAAGGAAATTAATTTAGTCCAAACAGAGGGAGTCCAGTCAGTGCATCACGTCAAAATGAATCACAGTCCAGAAGAATTCTTAAATAGTTTCTCACTGGAAAATATTGTTTGAAAGATTAAAAACAAGTCACAATTAAATAATATCTGAAAAGTAAAAACAGAATATTTTTCAAAACATTACCAGATATTTTATCTCAAGGATATCTCAAAAATAACAAAAATGTATATCCTCCGAACCAACAGCAAGAGATAAGACTGCTCGAGCAGTAAACAATTTGGATGAATTTATTCTCACTCAGAAAAATCTAGTTTCTTTAGACAACTCACAATTCCCATTTCAATTATATAGCACCACGTACTGCTGAATACACAACTCAATTCCCTGTGCAGAGCCTTTTACTACACATGAAGTTCTGTAATTTTGAGGATTTCAAGAGCAAATGGCTTTGCAGGACTACAGTCTCAATTTTACTGGATTACCCTTGTGAAGGCTCAACACAAAGTGCTGATTGGGAGTGGCAGCAAGGCAGTAAATTTTGCAATGTTACTTTTACAACGTTCTAGGATTGTACCCTTCTGTCGGAAGCTGTGAAAATCAGCATCCATAAATCCAGTCAACCTCTGGTGTATATGATATCAAACCTCTGTTAGGTGGAGATATTCAGATACTACCAAGCCCAGATAACATCTCCAATTATAGATTTGAGTGTGGGTTGGTAAGATCATAAGGCAGCAGGAGTAATCAATTAGATCCTCAAGTCTGCTCCACCATTCACATTACAATCATGGCAGATTTCGGTGTTTTCTTAAACACCACTTTCCAGTCTCTCCCCAAATAACCCTTCACATTTCCAAAGGACATCTTCACATATTTTCAAATATTTATAACAAGTTGTCTGGTAATAATGTCAACTTCAATTATGACATGGCAGAATGTTTTGTTTGCTCCTGCCCTGGGAGTTTGCTCCTGCTCAAAGTTTAGCATGCATTTCAGCCACTAGTAATCTACTCATGCAGTAAGCTGTTTAGACCTGTGCAAACAGCAAAAGTTCACAACATCGAGCTGGAAAATTTCAAGCAAGACATCCTGTAGTTAACGTAAACCTTTGAATCAGACAGATATAAATCAACTGTCTTTGTAATTACAAAAGGGAGTCAAAGCTGAACACCTGTGTGAAGCATAAGTAATTTCAAACTCCCATAGAAATCAGATCCATCTAATAAAATTCCTAAATTCAATTCCATAAGCAATATGAAAGTGACAGGCAACAGTGGTTGGGAAAATGAACTTTTCCATTGAGTACATATATGAGGTGTGAGAAAGGCAAGACACAAGACTGATCAGTAAAATTCAAACAGTCAAACACATATATTGTTGTCGCTAAGAAAGTTGATGAAAATGCCTGTCAAAACTCAAGGTTCAACAATGACATTGGAGACAATTTTGAAATCAAGATTCCGACCATATATATTACCTTATCAAATCTTATTGTACGCATCAATTATGAACCAAACCAGAATATAAACAGCATTTGAAATCAATTCACAATATTTCCAGCACCACAGTTTTTGAAAGCTGTTCTACTTAAATGAAAAAACCTGAATATGAGCTGCTATCATGTTAAACCTCTGCCGCACATGCCTGTACAGCCTTTTCAAATAAGGGAAGTTCCTCCAGGAAGCAACCTCACAAGCAACTGATCGGATCTAAGCTCTGCAGTCTTGCTACTTAATAATGAATGGTGGTGGACAATTAATCATCCATTTATAAGCCCAAAATATCTCAATCTTCAATGATGGGTGAACTCAGAACATCAATGCAAAAGATAACCCAGCAGGGCAAAATGGATGATTCAGCTTGGCCTCCTCCTGACATGCAGATACCAGTTTTCAGCCAATCATATGATCTAATATCAAGAAACAGCTGAAAGCACAGATTACAAAAAGGGTATGGATCCTGACAATATTCCAGTAGTATTGAAGACTTATTGAAGACAGAACTTGCCACACCCAGTGCCAAATGGTTCCAGGAGTTATAACATTGTCATCTACCCTACATTGTGGGAATTGCCCGGGTTTGACTGACCCACAATAAGACAAATCCAATTTGTGTAATTACTACCCCCCAGCAGTTTATTCTTGATCATGAAAGTAATGGATTTGATCAGCAAGGCTATCTAGAGGGGTCTCTGATGGTGCACTGGTAGTGTCCCTACCTCTGGGCCAAGAGGCCAGGATTCAAGTGTTACGTGTTCCAGGGATGTTTAATAACATATCTGAACAGATTGATTAGTGGAATAAAATCAAGAGGCACTAATACAACACTCACCAATGTCTGCTTTGGGTTTCACCAGAGACATGTGGCTTCTAACCTCTTGAACGTTTTGGCCCAATTAATGTCAAAACAGACGAATTCAAGTTGAGGCAGGAGTGATGCACCTAACATCAAGGCAGCCAGGAATCTGAGCAAACCTGAAGTCATCAGGTGTAAAGAAGACTATTCACTCTTTGGAGACTTACTTAGCACAAAGGAAGATGGTTGTGGTTGCTGTAGGTCAATCACTTCTGTCTCAGAACTTTGTTGCAGGAACTCTTCAGGGTAGTGCCCTAGTCCAAACATCTCAGTTGCTTCATGAATGAATTGCCCTCCAAGCAAAGGTCAGAAGTGGGGACACCTCATTCTCTCTGGACTCCATCTCCACAGATTAGCTCTCACTCCTCTTCACCACAACCCCTCACTACATCCCACTTCTGCATACATATTGCCTTTTCCTCACTACTACCAGTTCTGAAGTAGGGGGCCACTGGATCTGATACATTAACTCTGCTTTCCCTTCACAGATGTTGTGAGACTTGCTGACTTCTCCAGCAATTTCTGTTTTTATTTCAAAAGTGGGGATGTTTGTTGCAGATTGCAATACTCAGCAGCATCATGACTCGTCAGATACTGAAGCAATGTCGAGAGTGTGGTGCTGGAAAAGCACAGATCAGGCAGCATCCAAGCAGCAGGAGAACTGACATTTCAGGCAAGAGCCCTTCATCAGGAATGAGGCCTGTGAGCCAAGGGGGTGGGGAGATAAGTAGAAGTGGGGTAGGGCTGGGGAGGAAGGGAGAGGGAGGAGAAGGTAGCTGAGAGTGTGATAGGTAGATGGAGTGGGGGTAATGGTGATAGGTTGGCGAGGAGAGTGGAATGGATAGGTGGGAAGGAAGATGGACAGGTAAGACAGTTCATAAGGGCGGTGTCGAGTGCTGAAGCAGTCCTTGTCATTCTTGCTTGGGTTAATAGTTAACATTTGTGACCCACTAACGCTGGTTATGATCACTCCCAAAAAGAGAAAGGATCTAAACAGTACCGCTGGCATTATCATCACTATAGCACGCTGGGTACATCTAAGTGACTTGGACTACAGCATTTCATGAAGGGAGCATTTTCTGACTACAAATACAAGCAATGTTCACATCTGAGACATTCATATTATCAATAGCCATTGGTGCGGTACTGAAAGACTGTAAAGTGGCTAATGTGTTGCCATTGTTTAAGAAAGGTACAAAGGAAAAGCCAAGGAACTATAGACCAGTCAGCCCTACAACAGTTGTGGATATATTGTTGGAGGGGATTCTGATGAACAGGATTTAGATGCATTTGGAAGGCAAAAATCAGTTGGGGATAGTCAACATAGTTCATGCGTGGGAAATTGTCTCTCACAAACTTGATTAAGTCTGATGACTGATGAGGGCAGAGTGATCTATATGGACTTCAGTAAAGCACTCAACAAGATTCTGCATGGTAGACCGATTATTCCAGCACCACTCTAAATTTGATTAGCAAGATTAGATCACCTGGAATCCAGGGAGAGTTAGCCAATTGGATTCAAAATTGGCTTAGAGGTAGGAGACAGAAGGTGGTGGGAGAGGAAAGTTTTTTGGTCTGGAGGCCAGTGACCAGCACCGTGTCAAAAAGATTGGTGCTGGATCCATTGCTCTTCAAGATTTATATAGATCATTTGGTGATGAATATAGGAGGCATGATTAGTAAGTTTGCAGATGGGCGGAGGATTTTCAGATGGTGTTTAATTTACATAAGTGTGAAGTATTTCATTTTGGTAAGGCAAACCAGCGCAGGACTTATACATGTAATGGTTGGGCCCTTGGAATGTTGCCAAACAAAGACGCCTTGAAGTGCAGGAGCACTATTGCTTGAAAGTCGAGTCACAGGTATGTAGGGTGGTAAAGGCATGCGTACCTTCACTGGTCAGTGCATCAAGTAAAGGAGTTGGGATTTTATGGTGCAACAGTACAGCACATTGGTGAGGTAATGCTTAGAATACTGCAGTCAATTCAAGTCTCCCTGTTATAGGAAAGCTGTTGTGAAACTTGAAAGGGTTCAGAAAAGATTTAAAAGGATGTTGCCAGGAATGGAGCGTTTGAGTTAAAAGGAGAGACTGAAAAAGCTGTGACTCTTTCCCTGGAGTTTTGGAGGTTGAGAGGTGACTCTATAGAAAATTATAAAATCATGGCAGGCATAGATAGGATGAATAGCCAGAGTCTTTATCCAAGAATAGGAGAGTCTAAAACTAGAGGGCATAGGTTGACAAGGGTAAGATTTAAAGGCACCGGAGGAACAACGGTTTCATGCAGAGGGTGATTATGTACAGAACAAGCTGTCAAGAGGTGGTGGAAGTGGGTACAAGTACAACATTTAAAGGGCACCTGGATGGGTATATGATTAGGAAGGATTTAGATGGATATGGGCCAAATACTAGCAAATGAGACTACATCAGTTTAGGATATCTGGTTAGCATAGTCAAGTTGGACCAAAGGGTCTGTTTCCATGCTGATTAAATCTAATGAATCTCACTCAATCAAAAGGTCTCTTAAAAAGCACAAGTGTTCACTGGCACCATGCTATGGAAGCAAGTGGATAAAAGTAGTCAATCGTTTAACTAAACATATGGTAAAGTGGCTTATAACAGATTATACAGCAATATTGTATTTCTGCACAAAAATGAAACTTGATCAAGGAAGCATACTTTTCAACATTCTGCTAGACAGATTATTTTGACCCGTGTATATTTCCCATCTGTGTTTGTTGAAGAGTATCTAGTTTCACATGTAGACGAGATGATTATTAATAATGAGGTGTTCAGGATCCACAATAGACAAGTCTGAAGGTAAAATTAACAAATGTATTTGTGTCATTTGTGAGATTACAAATATAGTGTAGTTACAATGTGTTTATTTTAACTTTCGAGGTGGAAGACTTCAGGATTTGGAATATGGAATTTCTTAGCAATCAACTGAAAAAGTCTTCAAAAACATAGTACCTCATCAAAATATCTTCCACAATGTTCACTTGATGAAATCAGTTAGCTGAAAATATCCAGTGTTCCATAAAGCTCAGTAATGGACAACAGAATACAATAGAGTTAAGCAGAGGGATTTGATCTTTCTTTGAATACAAAATCAGATGCACACTATATGTGCTTTTTACAAGGCCACAAGGATCATGTGAAATGGTATTGTCGCCTCATTATTACAAATCGGAGTGCAATAACTTGCACATATAAAGCATCTTTAACAAAGTGAACTTGTTCCAAGACACTTCACTGGGGCATTACATAACACTTAACATTGAGCCACATAACATTGTAGAAAGATCCAAACGTGGAAAATTTGAAGGATTATTTATAGCAGGATGACGTGCGAAACAGCATCTAAATTAGGAGGCAACATCAGGTTAGGAACAGGAATAGGATAAGTGTGTCCCACTATTCAATGAGATCATGTCCAGTCTGTGATCGAAAGCCACATACCTATCGTTTGTCCTACATTCGCTAATAAATATGGTGATTGATAGATTGCTATTAACCAATGTAATTTAATAATTGGCCTGGCATCAACTGCTTGGAAGAGATCTGCAAATTTCCATTACCTTTTGCTTGTACAAGTTTCTGACCTGAAAGTTTTGATTATTTTTTTAAGCAGCATCCCTAGTCCACCTCCACAGAAACAGAAAACCTGTTTATTGTAAACATTTTTTAACCATTTATCAAATCACCCTTGAACCTGCTAAATTCCAAGTAATACAACACGAGTTTGAGATTTCACTTTTTAGTTTACCCCTTGGAGTGTGAGTACCTTTCTAATAAATCTGTGCTGTACTCCTCCAAGGGGTAGCTTCCAAAGATGGACGAGGTGGAACTGAAGACAGTATCCTGGGTATGATCTAACCAGGACTTTATAAAGCTGCAGCAAAACTTATAGGCCTCAAGATAAAAGGCATGTGACTTCAGATTACTTTCTGGACACTGTTCAAAGCAAGATTCGACACAAGCCTCAGAGATATTATGGCAATGAGACTAACAATGAGACTTTTCAACAGAAGGCATTGTTTAATCAGGAGTTAATATAGATCAATCAGCATAGGCTTAATGAGTAAACAAGACTTGCTCTGAGACCTTGAGTTGAGGCAGAGTAGAATTTTGGAGGTTGGCCAGGTTTGCACAGTCAAGGGTTTCAAAAGTAGGTGAGTTGAAGCAGTGGTGGAATCAAACATCAAATGAAGCTAAAATCAATGGACTTAGTGAATGCATGCATGTAATTGGGAAATGCATCTCAATATCAATTACGACATCCAGGCTGAAAAAATTCGAGCTCAGCTGGTTACCAAAGACAGGGACAGAGTTGGTGGTAATGAACTTGAGGGTCTTCAGTCTTCTGAATATTTACTTGGATAAAGTTTCTGCTCATGCAGCAGTTGAAGGTATGGATGTGTGCCAAAGAGTGGCTTTTGGAGCAGGCCAGAGGTAACTGTAAAGGTAGTAGAAGAAAAGTAATATGAACTCTTTCTTACTTCATTGTTCTTTCATGGGTGAACACTTAGATAGACTATTGTGTTATGAAGAGTACTGTATTTGAAAGTGTCCAAGAAGGATTGGGTTTTTGATCTAAACTCGGAGCTGAAAATCCTGTCTTAAACTTAAATTCGTTAACATTAGCTAATTGAGTCTTTGTATGCACCTTCTGGCCTTGATAACTCTACATCCTTATTACACCTAAGGGTGTTGTCCCTTGGGCAGTTTGTTCTTTTAAACACCAGAGGTTAAATTTTTGTTCGACAGAGTCTAGGATTATCATTTTCTGGTCAGAGATTAATTCTCACACCACTAACTCCAACCTTATTGATTACTTCTTCCCAGCATACATACACCCAACAAAGGTTTTATCAAATAACTTCTAATTAACATATTATCTGTACTCGAACAGACAGTAACATCATTTTTCTCATAACATTCCATCACTAGCAATAAACAAACTCTCGAAAGTTTAATTATTTGTATCTATGCTATTGCAGCTATTTACATCAAACCAACTGTTCATAACAATGCTGAAAGTTCCCCTCCAAGCTACTCACCATCCTGACTTGGAAATATACCATCGTCCCTTCACTGTTGTTGGGTCAGGATCCTGGAATTCTTATCTTAATAGCACTGGGAGTGATATACACCCCAAAAACAGTAGTCATTAAGAAGACAGCTCACCTTCACCTTCTCCATTTTGCTTAGATATAAATACTAAATTGTAGCCTAGCCAGTAATGTTTACATCCACGAATGAATTAATAGAGAGATGTGTAGACAAATGGAAAGTCAAGCACTGTTTTATGCAATATTATTTATTTCCAGTTGTTTGTGTAGTGCAAAACTTGAATATTGCAGAAAAATACATTTTGGCAAAGCTTTTCATCTTGCACTAGTCATAGCTAATCACAAGCACATTGTATCAAGTGGAAAACAACTAACAGACTGAATTGATTATTCTTGAAAATTCTCCTGACGAATTCAAGACAAAAAGCTCAAGTTTTATTTTGTCAATACACAAATTGTTTATTTATATATTTATCCAACTATGGCTGTTTGTTCAAGCTGACCAATATTACCTAAGAATAGTTACTACACCATCATGAGAACCATTTCACATTAGATACCTCAGTCAAACATAATCTTTCCACTGGCTTTGCTTCTATGGTAACGAGACTGTAACTCCATTCCAAATACCAAACAATTATAGTTGCTTCTCAACTCCAATTAAGAGAGGAAGGAGAGAAGGAGAGTTCAGTCGCACCTAGCTGGATAACCATGGTCATCTCCAAGATGGCACTGGAGCGTGGTGACTCTTGTGAACTCTCCTAAGCAGATCACCCCTCACAATTGTTCTGATCATTCTACTCTTTTAAATCTCAATTGTAATTCTGGCAGAATTATTAATAATGCGCTTTTCCCACTACTTACAACTCTGGTGATCGTATGACTTCCAGAAACAATCAATGGTCTGACTGGATCTGACCCAACGAAGACCAGCACCTTCTAGAGCACCTGACTGTGGGCACGGCTCGACTGCTGATGCAGGAACCGCGACCATTACAATGAAGTAACTAGCCACTTACCGGCTTCTCAAAGGTGGTTCCATGGAGCAGACCCAACACCCTACCTGACTGTGTGGAGAATAAGGCACCCAGAGTTCTGAAGGCCATGATCAGGACCCCATCAGATGCACTCACATACACTCCAGAATGGCACACCATCCACTCTGACTCCCAGGACAATCAGGAGCAGCCACTTACTCAGGAAATGTGGGAGGTGCACTGGCTTACAGGTGAGATCCCTACCCCAACCCAGTATACTCTTGGCAATTGTTCAAGCACTTGAAAACAAGCTGGATGAAATTCAAGCTAGACTCACCTACCAGAGGGAATTAAGAAATTGCTGTGTACTCTGTTTTAGAGAGACATGGCTCACTCCTGTTTCAGCTGACTGCGTGTTATAATCGATCACCTGATGAAGGAGTGGCGCTCCGAAAGCTAGTGTGCTTCCAATTAAACCTGTTGGATTATCACCTGGTGTTGTGAGATTTTTAACTTTACAATCTGAGGGTTTCTTCAAACACCAGATGGTTCGCACTACATCCTCAGACAAGGAATAGGGCAGAGAGATCTGCCTTCCAATCAATGTTGGTGCCCAGACATGACAACCCTCGCAAGTTACTGCTCCCTGAACCTAGGATATCTAACGGTGAAGTGCCGTCCCTACTACCTGCCATGGGAGTTTACTTATGTTATCCTGACAGCAGTTTACATCCAAGCCCCATGGAAAGGAACAGTGCACTCGATGAAATATGCACCACTGTAAATAGACTTGAGGCAGAATACCCCGAGGCCTTGTTCATCGTAGCTGGTGACTTCAACCAGGCCAACCTCGAAAGTGTGCTACCAAGACACCACCCAACACAGCTCCTGTCCCACACCAGAGACCTAAATATCCTGGATCACTGCTACACAAAAACACCGATTGCTCCATTCCTCTCCTGCATTTTGGATGATCAGATCACAACGCTGTACTCCTCCCAATTTACAAGCAAAACTTGAAGTGTGAGGATCTGGTACAGCAAGTTGTACAGTGCTAACCTGAGATAACAGACTAGCTACAACGTGACTGCTTGGTCTCGATGGACTGGTCCATATTCAAGAACTCAGAGGCCAACCCAAATGAGCATGCCATTACCATCACAGACTTCATCAGTAACGATGCAGAGGACTGCATGCCAAACAAGTTAATCCAAGTGTTTTTCAACCAGAAAATCCACTCCCTACTGAAGTCCAGATCTCAGGCATTCAAGTTGAGTGACCCTGACCTATACAGGAAACCTAGGCACAATCTTTGCAAAGCCATCAGGGGTGCCAACAGACTATAGAGTCCCAGAATAACCACTCAAATACACGTTGATTGGGGCAAGGCTTACACGATAATCAGCTACCAAGTGAAATGAAGTAGAATCGCTGACAACAAAGCATCCCTCCTCAATTAGCTCAATGCATTCTATGCTTGTTTTGAATAAAGTCAGTGAAAGGTTGTCACCTGCCCTGACAGACTCAGGTGCACCTGTACCCACAGTCACACCTACAGACAACTGATTGACCTTCTTGAGGGGATTCCACTGAGAGCCACTGGCCAGGATGGAATCCCTGGTTGTGCACTCAGATCCCGCACGAACCAGCTGGCGGGAGTATGTGCAGACATTTTTAATCTCTCCTTACTACAATGTAAGGCTCCTGCTTGCTTCAAGAAAACCACAATTATTCCGGTGTCAAAGAAAAACTTGGCAATGTGCCTTACTATCACCCAGTGGCTTTGACATTCATCATTATGAAGTGCTCTGAGAGGTTAGTAATGGCACTTATCAACTCCAGGCTCCCAAACCCATGCCCTGCTCCACCACAATTGGCCTATCGTCACATCAGATTCACAACAGACGCCATCTCCCTGGTCCTACACTCATCCCTGGAACATCAGGATAACAAGGATACCTACATCAGACTCCTATTTATTGACTTCAGCTCCACCTTCAACATCATAATTCCAACAAAAACCATTTCCCAAACTCCAAGACCGAAGACTTTGCTCCCCCCTCTACAACTGGATCCTTGACTTCCTTGCCCGCAAACTGTAACCAAGAATAAGCGGCAACACACAACTCCAGAATAATTCTCAACATCAGTGCCCTGCCAGGTAGTGCACTCAGCCCCTACTTTACTCATTAAACAGTCATGATTGTGCAGCCAAATTCAGCTCTAACTCCATTTACAAATTTGCTGATGAAATCACTGCAGTGGGTCAGATCTCAAACAATGAAGTGATAGAGTACAGGAAAGAGAGAGAGAGAACTTAGTGATACGGTGCACGTATAGAAAATAATCCCTGTCTCGATGTCAGCAAAATGGAGGAGCTGGTCATCGAATTCAGGAGGTTGACTGGAGGATACGGTCCGGTCCTGTCTGCATCAATCGTGCTGAGGTGGAGGTGGCTAACAGCTTCAAATTCCTCAATGATCTATACTGGTCGACAAGGCAAAAGTGAGGACTGCAGATGCTGGAAATTAGAGTCAAGGTTAGAGTGGTGCTGGAAAAGCACAGCAGGTCAGGGCAGCATCCAAGGAGCAGGAAAATCAATGTTTCGGGCAGGAGCCCTTCATCACAAATGAGGCTGGAAGCCTTGGGGGGTGGAGAGATAAATGGGAGGGGTGGGGCTGGGCAGAAGGTAGCTGGAAGCGCAATAGGTGGATGGAAGAAGGGGTAAAGATGGTAGGTCGGAGAGGATGGTGGAGCGGATTGACAGATGGGACAGGTCTAGAGGACACAGCTGAGCTGGAATGTTGAAACTGGGGTAAGGTGGGGAGAGAGGAAATGAGGAAACTGGTGAAGTCCACATTAATGCCCTGGGGTTGAAGGGTTCAGAGGTGGAAGATGAGGCGTTCTTCCTCCAGGCATCGGGTGGTGAGGGAGTGGCGGTGGAGGAAGCCCGGGACCTGTATGTCCTTGGCAGAGTGGGAGGGGGAGTTGAAATGTTCAGCCATGGGGTTGATTGGTGCAGGTGTCATGGAGATGTTTCCTTTAGCAGTCTGTGAGAAGGCATCCAGTCTCCCCAATATAGACACTACATTGGGAGCGACAGATACAGTAAATGACATTTGTGGAAATGCAGGTGAAACTTTGATGGATGTGGAAAGCTCCTCTGGGGCCTTGGATGGAGACAACGGGGGAATGTGGGCACAGATTTTGCAATTCCTGCGGTGAGGGGGGACGGTGCCAGGAGGGGAGGGTGCGTGGACCTGTCCATGGATACATATTCCCATATGCTCCAAAGATATATTTCCCGCCCCACCCCTATCCACTTTCCACAAAGACTGTTCCCTCTGTGACTACTTGGTCAGGTCCACACCCCCCAACAACCCACCCTCCCCTGCCACGGCAGGAATTGCAAAATCTCCTCCTTCACCTCCATCCAAGCCCCAAAGGAGCCTTCCACATCCATCAAAGTTTCACCTGCACATCTACCAATGTCATTTATTATATCCGTTACTCCCAATGCGGTTGCCTTTACATTGAGGAAACTGGACGCCTTCTCGCAGAACGCTTTAGGGAACATCTCCAGGACACCCGCAAAAATCAACCCCACGGCTCCGTGGGCCGAACATTTCAACTACCCCTCCCACTCTGCCGAGGACATGCAGGTCCTGGGCCTCCTCCACCGCCACTCCTTCACCACCTGATGCCTGGAGGAAGAATGCCTCAATTTTCACCTTGGGACCCTTCAAACCCAGGGCATCAATGTGGACTTCACCAGTTTCCTCTTTTCCCCTTCCCCCACCTTACCCCAGTTCCAAACTTCCAGCTCAGCACCATCCTCATGATCTGTCCCACCTGTCAATCTTCCTTCCCACCTATCCGCTCCACCCTCCTCTCTGACCTATCACCTTTACTCCTTCCTCCATCCAGCTATTGCACTCCTAGCTACCCTCTCCCTGACCCCAACCCCTCCCATTTATCTCTCCACCCATGAGGCTTCCAGCGTCATTCCTGATGAAGGGCTCCTGCCCGAAATATTGGTTTTCCTGCTCCTCGGATGCTGCCTGACCTGCTGTGTATTTCCAGCAACACTCAGTCACATCGACACTACATTCAAGAAATCACAGCAATGCCTCGATTTCCTCAGAAAGCTAAGGAAATTCAGCATATTCATAATATTATCAATTTTTGTAGATGCTCCAAAGAAAGCATCCTGTCCAGATACATCACAGCTTTGTACAGCAACTGCTCAGTCCAAGATGGCCAGAAATTATAAAAGGTTGTGAACACAGCGCAGTCCATCATGAAAACCAGCCCTCCTCCTACTTACTCAGTCTATACTTCCTGCTGCCTTGGTAAAGCAGCCAAAATAATCAAAGACCTCTTCGACCCTGGTTATACTCTCTTCCAATGTCTTCCCTGCTATTATCAGACTTATGAACAGACCTCTATTTTTAGAGTTGATCTTTCTCAGCACATTCTCGGTAGATTTCACACTGTGTTCTGCATTCTGTTCGACAACTCTGAAGTACTGACGTAAAGTATGATTTGTCCGGTTAGTGTGCAAAACAATACTGTTTACATATCTCGGTACATATGACAATAAATAAATCACATCAAACAAATGGTGTAACAAGCAAGACCAAAAGCTGCAAACCGAAAATAATGAGGATAGATAACTCATCATGGTCACAATCATGCAAGTGTCATTCGTGACCTAGATGAGGGTTGTTCATTACTGTGACAGAGTGGAAACAAGTCAGTTGGGCTCCAGCATGCAGCTCTGAGAGAGACAGACACAATTTCAAATGCAGAAACACACCAAAGGACTTGGAAAAGAAAACAAACGCTGGTGTTCAAGGGTAAAGAGGCCAATAATTTTCTTTTTGAAGAGAGAGGTGATTATGGCAGATTTTAAATAGAGGGGACAGTATGTGAAGATAAATGGTTTACAGTATCAGTCAACATGGAAGCCAGAGAATAAACTGGATGGTCAGTAGTTGAGTCGGGACTAGAATCAAAGGAGTGAAGAGCGAGTCTTGTGAACAAGATAAAGCTCAGAGAGAATAACAAGGGAGATAGAAGAGATTCTACAGATATGTTCAGGGTTCAAGAATGAAGGATCCTTAGAGAAAATGGGCTGGAGCAAGACAGAGGTAAATAGATACAGATACTTGGAAAGGTGCAAGCTTCGTGACCAAGAGGAGGATCAGTTCTTTGTATCTGATATTAGAGAACAGAATGAAGCATCCACAACTCAGAGTTAGAGAATTCGAGAAGTTCATAACTCGGTGATGGAATTTCTCCTCATTTCAGTTTCCTTATTCGGAGACTGACAAGCTTCGGTTTCAGCTTCCCAGCTGAAGAGCGATCTCTCAGCAGTTATATACTGCAACGTTCCTGCCAAATTTGGAAGTTTTAATAAAGTCACATTTCATTCTTCAAATTCGAGGGAATGTGTGCCTAACCTACTCAAACATTCTTCTTCGGCGACTCCCTCATCCCGATAATCAATCCTGCATACCTTTGAAAACAAGATTATTATTTATTGAGAAAAGATACCAAAAATGTAACAGTACACCATGTATTCTCTCACCAAATGCTTTAAGGCACGAAGAATTCCTTATTCAAATGATCCTATTCTTTTGTAATAAAGCAAACATACGAATTGTTTTTCAAATTACTTGTTGTAGCTGCTAGCTAACCTTTTGAGGTGTCATAGAGTCATTGAGGTTTACCATATGGGAAGAGAACCTTTGGCCCATTGCACCCACACCAGTTATCAAATATCCATCTCTTCTAATCCTATTTTTCAGTACTTGTCCCGTAGCCTTGTACGCTATGATGTTTCAAGTGTTCATCTAAATGGTTCTTACATATCTTGAGGGTTCCGGCTCTACCCCTTCAGGCAGTGAGCTCCAGATAATCATCATCTTCCATTGAATTGTTTATCCTCAAATACCAGCTAAGCCTCCAGTTTCTGACCTTAAAACTGTGCCCCCTGGGACTACTACTTCACCTACTGAGAGGAAATGTTTCTCACTTTCTGCTCTGTTTGTGCACCTCAATCACCTTCAGTATTCACTGCTGTCTGGCCTCTCTTCATAGGTGAATCACTTGAGCCCAGGGGCAACATCCCGTTGAATCCTTTTGTACCCTCTCTCATGCAAACACATCTTTCTTCTCATTTGATAATCAGAATGGCAGAGTGTAATCTGCTGTTATCTAACGTAAACTCCTTACTCTTGTAGCCAATGCCTGACTAATAAGGCAAGTATCCCATAAGCCTGCTTAACCACCATGGCAACTTGTACAGCTGCTTTCATGGATCTTTAGACACGTACACCAAGGAGCCTGTGATCCTCTGTAACTCAGGGGGTCCTACCATTCGATGTGTACTCACTTCCCTCGTGAATCCACCAAAACATGTTTAAATTTTCAGGATGAAATTCCATTTACTACTGTTCAACCCATTTGATGGACATGGATAGGGTAAATAGATAAGGTCTTTTCCCTGGCGTGAGGGAGTCCAGAACTGGAGGGCATAGGTTTGGGGTGAGAAAGGAAAGATTTAAAAAGGAATTAAGGGGCAAAATTTACATACAGAGGGTGGTGCATGTATGGAATGAGTAAGCCAGAGGAAGTGGTGGAGGCTAGTACAATTATAGCATTTAAAAGGCATCTGGACGGATGTATGAAAAGGAAGGGTTTAGAGGGATACAGACAAACTGCTGGCAAATGGGTCTAGATTAATTTAGGATTATCTGGTCAGCATGGATGAGTTAGACCGAAGGATAGGTTTCCGTGCTGTGCTATGACTAACTACATTCTAAGGCTTTCCTCCTCATTACTAACCAAATCACCAACTTTCATGTCATCTAGGAACTTTGTGATCATACCTCCAACATTTGTGTGCACTGATATGAAGCACTTCTTCATATAACTAACAAGTAAAGTGAAAATTTCAAAATGGGATTATTAGATTTTTAAAGGTTACAAAAATAATATGCTGGGTAGATGCAGTCCAGACACAGCATTCATCGAACCGAATGATGAACAGGCACAAGGGGTTGAATGACCTATTCTTGTTTCTATGCACATATATAATAAACTAGGCAAAAGTCTGCTTATCTAATATGTTTGCTTAATTACTGCACATCTAAGAATACCCAAAGACACAGCCAGATTTGATTTATGATTGAGGAAATCCATGAAAACGTACAATAAACTAAGTCAAATCAAACTGAAAATGACTTTGTTCACTGGCTGTATTTTCTTCAAATTTATTAAGAAAACTTATCAAGTTATCTGTTGTTCCTACGAAATGGAAGGCTCACCTATAATTGAGTCAGAGTGAAAAACAGAAGGAAAAAACAAGAATCTAACTGCCTTTAGCTTGAATGATGAGTTAATGTTGAGACCAAAGGCATAATTCTTTCAATTTTCCCTTCAGGGAGTACAGTATGAAGAAGAAATGCCATGATTTGGCAATGATTATCCAAGAGAAATTAACTTTCTTTTGAAAGCTCCTTTAATTTGTCTGCAGTACCTCACCACTGAATCAAATGTGCCAGGTATAGTTGTCATCAACACCTGTTATGTGCAATATGAGGAAAAATATTTTGCTCAGATATTAGAAAGCAATTTAGAAAGACTTAACCAAATATGGACATACCTTGTAATTGTTGTCAAAATGACTTATTATAAATAAACCAACTCATTTTCAGACCAAAATGTTCACCAAAGCCACACCACAAGGAAAAACCATAAAAGGGAACCAGTATAAACAGTTTCATAAATAGAAGGAAAATCAGCTTAGAACATGACATACCAATGGCAAAATATAATGCAAACATGAAAAAGAGGGGTTATCCTGAAAAGATTTCCAAGTATAAATTACTGTTTGCACAAGTGAGCACTAATCTAAAATGATCCAAGATATTTGGCTGATGAATGTTGATAACTACCATATGATCCCAGTGTTTCTTTTTGTCAGATTAACATAATTTTTTCAGTACAGTTGTTAAATGCTTTTATACTGCATGGCTATAAAGAGTTCAAAATTTATGAGCAGTTGTATAATTTATAGTGAGAGTCTGATAAAAACCCAACTAAAATGACAAAGTGCTGTGTTAGTCACAGGGATGCTAAAGTAATAAACTTTTCAATGAAACTGGTACCGCACATTCCATATTGGAATTCTCCAGAAAGGATTCACAGAATATTTCATTTTGATATATTGTAATATTCACATGTGCAACTTCTAATGTCAGAATCCCAATTATTTCCCCTGACAAACCATTTCCAAGAGCTGGATGGGGTTTTGGAAGATGTGAAAAAAAAAATGCATCTCTTTCAAAAAGAGATGGGCGGCACGGTGGCACAGTGGTTAGCACTGCTGCCCCACAGCGCCAGAGACCCGGGTTCAATTCCCGCCTCAGGCGACAGACTGTGTGGAGTTTGCACGTTCTCCCCGTGTCTGCGTGGGTTTTCTCCGGGTGCTCCGGTTTCCTCCCACAGTCCAAAGATGTGCGGGTCAGGTGAATTGGCCATGTTAAATTGCCCGTAGTGTTAGGTAAGGGTTAAATGTATGAGTATGGGCGGGCTGCGCTTCGGCGGGTCAGTGTGGGCTTGTTAGGCCGAAGGGCCTGTTTCCACACTGTAAGTAATCTAATCTAAAAAAAATTGTGCTCCTTTAGGGAACTCTGCTGAGGCATCGGGAACATTCTGAAAAGCAAATGTAAAGTGTTTGGATAATTCAAATGTCAGTATAGGTGTAATTTATACCCATGATCTATTTTGATTTAAAAAAGGCCTTTGACAAGGTCCCGCACAGAAAGCTGCAAAATAAGCTAAGAGCGCAGTGCATTAAGGACAAGGTATTGACAATATTTAAGAGTATTAGCTGACAGACAGAAGGCAGAGAGTGAGGATAAAGGAATCTTTCTCAAGATGGTAGCTGACAAGTGGAGTTCCACATGGGACAGTGTTGGGACTACAATTATTCACATTAATAATGTGAATGAAGGAACTGAAGGCATGTTGCTAAGTTTGCAATTGACACAAAGGTAGGTGGAGGGGCAGGTAATTTTGAAGAGAAAGGGAGGCTGCAGAAGAACTTGGACAAGTTGGGAGAGTGAGTAAAGATGTGACAGATGGAACACAAAACGGGCGAGAGGGTGTTCATGCATCTTGGTTAGCAAAAATAAAAACACAGACTATTCTCTGAATGGGTAAAGGCTTCAGAAATCTTAAGCACAAAGGGAATCCGAGCCTAGAAATCTCTTAAGGGTGTGGCGGTAAAGTCATTGAATGTCTTTAAGGCAGAGACAGATAGGTTCCTAAATAGCAAGGGGATCAAGGGTTGTGGCGAGGTGGCATGGTTGAGAAACTGGCTGGCTTCCAACAGCATTCATGGATCCCACTGGGTCATCCACTATTTTCCTCAAAATAGGTCAAATCAGGGGCAGAGGTAGGGGCTAGGATGGTGCCTCTGAAAGCCACTCCTTTGTCCTTGCTTCCAACCATCTCCTCAGCCTATGAGCTTCCACCTTGCAGGAACTGAAACAAAAATAATTAACATATTGCTGTTTAAACCTTTAAGCTTGGCCCTGCAGAAGACATCTCTTCGATGCACAGGGTGCCAGTCTGCCAGTTCTGATGGGGGCCAAATCTCAGCATCAAGGCTCGTGCTTCACCAAGAAGCTTGCCAGTCAGCAGTGAAGTGGCTTCCTGCAGCTTGATTCAGCAAGCTTTCTCACTGTTAATGGCAAATCAACCCTGAAGACATTCACCCGACAATTAGCTCATGGAGCACTATATCATGGCTCATTAGATATTCTACTAGAAGTTGGATGTGTTTTTAAATGCAATGATTAATCAAAGGAATCTGAGTTGCAATTGTAAATTGATCCTCAAATAGACTGATTCTTGTTCTGCATTGCAGTACTTTTTCATTAAAGAGAGTTCCATAATGCATTAAAAATGTGAGTTGAAGTCCAATCAGCCTCTGTTGCCTTTTTTGATGATTTAAATCAACTGACAGGTGTGGCCATGAAAACAGAACCCCTTCTTTGCAAAGTTGAGGGATTCGCTGCACCTGTTTCATTGTACTGATTCACTGAAATGTAACTTCGAAACGGAAAGAAGCACTATATTCTAATGTCAGTTTCGGGCAACATAGCTGGAAGGTGTTGTGTTGATAACTGTAACCTTTATTAACTTGTTTTACAAGTCAATAATGACTTCAGTTCGTAGGTGCTCTATTTATTCAGGAACAACTGATATGAAGAGGCTGTAATTTCTCAATATAGCTTTCACATGGCTTCTTATTTGATCACAAGCTGAAGTGATACTTCAAGTCATAAAGTCACAGTGTCATAGAGCACAGAAACAGAACCTTGGTTCCAACTCATCCCTGTTGACCAGACATTCCAGTCTAACCTAATCCCAATTGCCAGCATTTGACCCATGTGCCTCCAAATCCTTTGTATTCATATGCCTATCCAGATGCCTTTTGAATGTTGGAATTGTACCCACCTCAATCACTCCCTCTGGCAGCACGCTCCATACACGGACCAATCTCTGCGTGAAAAAGATACCTCTCAAGTCGTTTTCAAATCTTTCCCCACACTTGAAGCCTACGGCCTCCAGTTTTAGACCAGGATAAAAACCTTGATTACTTGCTCTATACATGACCCCTTATGAATTTTTAAAGCTCTTAGACCCTGATGCTCCAGGGAAAAATGCTGCAGTCTATCCAACTTCTCCCTTTAGGTCAAATCTTCCAGTCCCAGCAACATCCTTGTAAATCTTTGCTGTACCCTCTCAAGTTTAACAACATCCTTCCTGTAGTAGAGTGACCAGAATTGTGTGTCATATTCTAAAAGGGGCCTCACCAATATCCTATACAGGCACAACATGACATCCCAGCTCCTATACTCAAATGCAGTGACTAATGGAGGCAAGCATACCAAATGCTGCCTTCACCACCCTGGACAGTCTTCTACAGATGATTCAATCTGTAGGTTCTTTACGCAGAGTTGTGAATGCATGGGATGCGTTGCCAGCTGTGGTGGCGGAAGCAGAGTTATGTTATTAGGGGCATTTAAGCGATTGCTGGACGTGTACATGGATATTAGTGAGTTGAGGGGTGCGTAGGGTAGGTTATTTTAGATGAGGAATAATCCTCGGCACAGCACCGTGGGCCAAAGGCCCTGTGCTGTACTTTTCGATGTTCTATATTCTAATTGCTCTTCCTGGGACTGCACTCCCGAATTCTTAATATTAATAACACAGTGCAAACCTCTTTGCAGACAGCAAGCTGTGCTTAACCATTGCAAAGTTGGTTTCTCTCAAGCTCAAACTGTCTCACCTACACCAGGCAAACACTGGTTGTGGATATTATTCACTCCCATAAGAGCACTATCCTCCTCAGAACTTAGCACTGCAGTTCAGCTGCCTGAGGACTCCTCTCTTGGTTAAATTCCTCTCTCAGTGGTTTCACAAATTAGTTTTCTAAGAAACAATGTCAAATGGATTTGGTAAATCCATCTTCCAGTGCTCAGTTTTTTTTTCCCAAAATTATTAATGGCAAATTTCAAAATCTTCATTGAGGTCATTACTTAGATTTTCTTAATCTATGAAGAGATACTGGTGTTTTAGAGAAAAAAGAGGAGAGCACTGGAGAACAGGAAGAGAAGTGGAAGAGGGAGTCTAATTGGAGGATGAGATTAGTTCGGGCCTCCTATTTCTGCCTTGCAGAATGAACAGTGCAAGAATGAGTCAACAGTAGAAATGGGCAAAACATCAACAGATTGAGATGGCAGAAGGGTGAATAAAGAATTGAGTGAGCAGTTGAAACAGTTCGAGGGAGGAGAATGATGAGAGTAGTAAATTCTAGTTTGGTGACAATGAGGGATCAGAAGGAGGAAAAAGCATCACTGAGGGGTAAGACAAAGGATTTGAGCTGTGCAAAGGATCATTGTTCCATCATAACTTTCACCACAACTGTAGCCTTTCAGGCATTGCTACCTTGATCCTTCTAAATCTCAACAGGATATCATCTTCTACTCGGAAGGATAGACAGACTAAAGAGTGACCAGTAATGAGAAGGCAAAAGGCTGCACAAAATAATGAGGGAGGGAGGAGCATAAAAGCAAACGAGAAAGAGATAAAGACTCAATGCATCCTTAAGAATCAGCAGCATGAGCAACAAATCTTAAATGAGAAAGACAGAGAAAGGGAAAGAAAGCAATGGAATGAGACACAGGGAGAGAAAAGAGACACAAAGAGAGGAGGAGATAGAGAGGGGCGAGAGAGAGAGGGGCGAGAGAGAGAGAGAGAGTGGGGGGGGGAGAGAGAGTGGGGGGAGAGAGAGTGGGGGGGGGAGAGAGAGTGGGGGGGGGAGAGAGAGTGGGGGGGAGAGAGAGTGGGGGGGGGAGAGAGAGTCGGGGGGGGAGAGAGTGAGGGGTGGAAGAGAGAGTGGGGTGGAAGAGAGTGAGGGGTGGAAGAGAGTGGGGGGGGGAGAGAGAGGGGGAGAGAGAGAGAGAGAGAGAGAGAGAGTGGGGGGAGAGAGAGAGAGAGAGAAAAACGGAGGGGGAGCGAGAGAGAGAGACGGAGGGGGAGCGAGAGAGAGGGAGAGAAAGACGGAGGGGGAGCGAGAGAGAGAGAGAGAGAGACGGTGGGGGAGAGAGAGAGAGAGAGAGAGAGAGACGGGGGGAGAGAGAGAGAGAGACGGGTGAGGGGGGAGAGAAAGAGAGAGATGGGGGGAAGAGAGAGAGACGAGGGGTGGAGAGGGAGAGAAGCGCGGGGGGAGCGAGAGAGGCGCGGGGGGGAGCGAGAGAGGCGCGGGGGGGAGCGAGAGAGGCGCGGGGGGGAGCGAGAGAGGCGCGGCGGGGAGAGAGAGAGGCGCGGCGGGGAGAGAGAGAGGCGCGGCGGGGAGAGAGAGAGGCGCGGCGGGGAGAGAGAGAGGCGCGGCGGGGAGAGAGAGAGGCGCGGCGGGGAGAGAGAGAGGCGCGGCGGGGAGAGAGAGAGGCGCGGCGGGGAGAGAGAGAGGCGCGGCGGGGAGAGAGAGAGGCGCGGCGGGGAGAGAGAGAGGCGCGGCGGGGAGAGAGAGAGGCGCGGCGGGGAGAGAGACGAGAGAGAAACGGGGAGAGAGAGAGAGAGACGGGGGAGAGAGAGAGAGAGAGATAGAGACGGGGGGGGGAGGGAGAGAGAGAGAGAGAGAGACGGGGGGGGAGAGAGAGAGAGAGACGTGGGGGAGAGAGAGAGAGAGAGAGAGAGAGAGAGAGAGAGAGATGGGGGGGAGAGAGAGAGAGAGAGAGAGAGAGACGGGGGGAGAGAGAGAGAGAGAGAGAGAGAGAGACGCGACGGGGAGAGAGAGAGAGCGACGCGGCGGGGAGAGAGAGACACGCTGGGGGGAGAGGGGGTCGTGGGGGGGGGGGGGGGGAGAGAGAGAGAGAGACGGGGGAGAGAAAGAGAGGGACGGGAAGAGAGAAAGAGAGAGATGGGAAGAGAGAGAGAGAGAGAGAGAGAGAGACATGGCCGAAGAGAGAGCGAGACGGGGGGAGAGAGAGATGGGGGAGAGAGAGAGATGCAGGGGGGTGGGAGAGAGAGAGATGCAGAGGGGGAGAGAGAGAGAGACGTGGTGGGGGGGGGGGAAGACGTGGGGTGGGGAGAAAGAGACAGGGGGAGAGAGAGAGAGAGAGGGAGAGGGATTGGGGAGAGAGGGAGAGACGGGGGGGGAGAGAGAGAGAGGCAGGAGGAGAGAAAGAGAGAGACGGGGGGAAAGTGAGAGAGACGAGGAGTGGAGAGAGAGAGAGATGTGTGGGGGGGGAGCGAGAGAGGTACGGGGGAGCGAGAGAGACGCGGCGGGGAGACAGAGAGAGAGAGTCGGGGGGGAATAGAGAGAGAGAGAGAGAGAGAGAGAGAGAGAGAGACGGGGGAAAGAGACGTGTGGAGGAGAGAGAGACGCGGTGGGGAGAGAGAGAGAGAGAGAGAGAGAGAGAGAGACGCGGCGGGGAGAGAGAGAGAGAGAGAGATGCGGCGGGGAGAGAGAGAGACGCGGCGGGGAGAGAGAGAGACGCGGCGGGGAGAGAAAGAGAGAGACGCAGCGGGGAGAGAGACGAGAGAGAGACGGGGGGAGAGAGAGACACGCTGGGGGGAGAGGGGGTCGTGGGTGGGGGGGAAGAGAGAGAGAGAGAGAGAGAGACGGGGGAGAGAAAGAGAGGGACGGGAAGAGAGAAAGAGAGAGATGGGAAGAGAGAGAGAGAGAGACGGGGGGAGAGAGAGAGACAGGGGGGGGGAGAGAGAGAGACGGGGAGAGAGAGAGAGACGGGGGAGAGAGAGAGAGACGGGGGGAAAGAGAGAGAGAGAGACTGGGGGAAGGGAGAGAGACTGGGGGAGAGAGAGAGACTGGGGGAGAGAGAGAGACGCGGGGGGAGAGAGAGACGTGGGGGAGAGAGTGAGAGAGAGATGGGGGTGGGAGAGAGAGAGACGGGGGAGAGAGAGAGAGAGAAACAGGGGGAAGAGAGAGAGAGAGAGACGGCGAGTGAGAGAAAAAGAGAGAGAGAGAGAGAGAGAGAGACGAGGGGGGAGGAGAGAGAGAGAAGAGATAGAGAGAGAGAGAGAGAGAGAGAGAGAGAGAGAGAGAGAGAGAGAGACGGGGGAGAAAGAGAGAGAGAGACGTGGGGGGGAGAGAGATAGACGCGGGGTGGGGAGAGAGACGGGAGAGAGGGAGAGACGGGGGAGAGAGAGAGAGAGTGAGAGATGGGGGGGGAGAGAGATAGACGCGGGGTGGGGAGAGAGACGGGAGAGAGGGAGAGACGGGGGGAGAGAGAGAGTGAGAGATGGGGGGAGAGAGGGAGAGAGAGAGACGGGGAGAGAAAGAGAGAGACGGGAGGAGAGAGAGAAATGGGGGTGGAGGAGAGAGAGAAATGGGGGTGGAGGAGAGAGAGAGACGGGGGGAGAGAGGAGAGGGGGAGAGGGAGAGAGATGGGGGGAAAGGAGCAAGAGAGGGAGAGAGAGAGGCAGGGTGGGGAAGAGGGAGAGAGAGAAAGAGATTGGGGGGGAAGGGAGAGAGAGATGGGGGTAGGGGTGAGAGAGAGACGGGGGCGAGGAGAGGGAGAGAGAGAGAGAGAGACGGGGGGGGGGAAGAGGGGGAGTGAGACTCGGGGAGAGAAAGAGAGACAGGGGAAGAGAAAGACAGAGACGGGAGGGGAGAGAAAGAAAGTCGGGGGGTGGGTAAGAGAGTGAGAGAGAGACACGCGGGTGGAGAGCGAGAGAGACGGGGGAAGAGAGAGAGTGAAACAGGGGAAAGAAAGAGAGACGGCGAGTGAGAGAAATGTTGTCCACGGTCAGGGGACAGGTAGGTCCATCTGCAAGTCACACAGCTACGCAACTGAGCAGCAATGCAGCAGAAGAGCCTTAATCCTTCCAAATTCAACTGTAAGAACTTCAAATCTGTGATGTGAATCTCTGGATTATTTCCTAAAGTAAAAGCAAATTGGCTTATGGTGGGAGAAATTGGTTTCAATTGATGAGACACTGGTACCAGTAATGGGGAATGTAGGGACTGAACTGTTGAGATATTCATGACTTGAACCTTGCTGGGACAAATGTTCTGATGAGCAGCCTAACTACAGCAGCATGAAGGACTTGCAACTAAATCATGACAGCACTGTGATAAACTGAAGTGAGAGGGCAAACTAAATCAGCAAACAGAAGTGCAGAAACAATCAGAACCATGGCATAAAAGGGGAGAGTTTACAAATATTGTGCAATTACTGATAAGGCTGCAGGTTGTGAAGATACTAAAAAGACAGAACTAAAGACTACACCTGTATGTACGCAGCATTTGTGACAAAGTGGATGGTTTGATACCTCAATTATAAACAAAATGTTTTTATTTATATTATAGAAATATGATCCTGAAGAAGGGTCACTGGACCCAAAATGTTAACTCTGCTTTCTCTTCACAATTGCTGTCAGAGCTGCTGAGTTTCTCCAGCTATTTCTGTTTTTTGTCTGAAGGACAGGAAGTTAGGAGATGGTGGAATGGTAGCCATGGCATTGTTACAACAGCAATCTTCGTTTGAAGATCAATATGTGGGATGAATTTAGATGGAGTTAGGAAACATGAAAGGTGAGAAGTCACTTCTGGGAGAACTTTATGGGACCCCATTGTTCATTGTCCATACTGTAGGGTTGGAAATTGACAGAAATAAATAAAGACTTCTGATGGAGTAATAATGATTATTTCGGGTGATTTTCATCTATATATAGATTTAGTGAATCAGATTTGCAGAGATAATTTGTAAAGTGAGCTCATATAAAATATTTTCAGATTCTCAGCACATCGTTTAGTTCTGTCCAGAATAAATGTCTATTCTATATCTGCTAATGTGCATTGAGACAGGAATAATTAATCATCTCACAGCATATGCAATTCTAGGTAGAAGACAGACCATAGGGTATGGAAGCTGAAGGAGATCATTCAGCCCATCAAGTCTTCCTTGCCATTCAATTTGCACACTTGGAAAAGCATGGACTTTTAGGGGTAGTCAACATGGCTTTGTGCAAGGGGGACGTTGTTGCGCAAATCTAATTGAGCTTTCGACGTAATGACAAAGCTGATGGTTGAGGGTAGGGCAGTGGATGTTGTCACCATGGACTTTACTAAAACATCTGACAAGATCCCTCATGGTAGGCTGGTCCAGAAGATTAAATCACATGGGATCTGTAGTGAGTTGGTATCCAAAACTGGCTTGATCAAAGAAGTCAGAAGGTATTTATGGAGGGGTGTGCAGGCCAGGTGGATTAGCCATGGGAAATGCAAGGTTCCAGGGATAGAGTAGTCGTTGGGTTTGGGGGGGAATGCTCTTCAAAGAGTCGTTGTTCACTCGATGGGCCAATGGCCTGCTTCGACAGAGTAGGGGTTCAGTGAAATGCTCTATGATAAGAAAGTTAGCATATGTGGGTCTTTTTCAGGTTGGTAAGATGTAATGAATGGGATCAGTACTGGGGCTTCAGCTATTTACAATCTGCAACAAAATGTGCATTATTATGGCTACTGAATTTGCTGACCACACAACGATGGGTAGGGCAAAAAAAAGACTTCTGAAGAGAACAGAACAAATCTACAATAGGAATTTGTAAACATCAAGTGAGCAGGCAAAAATTTGGCAGATGTGAAATCAAGAACTGGTCCACTTTGACAGGAGGAACAGAAAAACAACCTATGGAGAGAAATTGCTCAACTCTGAGGTGTAGAGTGATGTATGTGTCCTGGTACATGAATCACAAAGATAATATGCAGGTATGGTAAGTGATTAGGAATCAAATGCAATGTTGGTGTTTAGTACAAAACAATTGGAATACAATCGAGATGTTTGCTTCACTTATACAGGACATCGGTGAGGCCACGTGAAAACTGCCATGTACAGTTTGGATGTTTTGTGAATGGAGATAATGGCATTAGAAGCAGTTGAGAGAAGCAACACTTCACTGATTCCTGGGATAAGGAGATCATTTTACAAGGAAAGATGATCAGGTCAGGCCTATATCCACTGGAGTTTAGAAGAGAGAGCTGATCTTACTGAAATATGTAAGATCCTGAGGGGTTTTGACAGTATTTGTTGTGTGGCTTTTTGCCCACATCTGAGTTTGGGTTTAATACAGTGTGATCAAGGAGAAAGCAAGGTAAAGAACTGTCTCCAGACTCTAGCTTCTTTATATTTCAGTTTATTGCATCTAAATACAAAAAGGTCTTGTACATGGTAATTGAAGATACACCAGGTTCTAATCTTACTGTTACCTTGAGACAATCCTCCACTTGCTTCTCTCTCACCATCTCCCACACATGCTCTAATTACCTTCATCCATATTGTGCTATTCATGCCAATCTGTGATATCACCACAAGGTTTCTCCAGGTTTAAAACAGTTGGGGTATAGATGTGGAACAGATGTTTCCTTTGTGGGAGAGACTTGAATGAAGGGAGATGCTTTAACATTAAGGGCTCTCCCATTAAGATGAGATTAGGAGAATTTTAATTTTTCCTCTTAGAGACATGAGTCTGTGAACTTTCAACTTCAGAGACCATGAGATAGGGTCACTGAATATTTTTAAAGCAGAAGCAGGTAGATTCTTGATTAAAAATTGAGAGGATAAGCATGAGTGTGGAAGTGAGGCCACAATCAGTTCAACCATGTTCTTGTCTGACTCCTATCTTTTGTATTTTTGTACAGCAGAAACATGATAGAGACCATATTCATTGCTTAAGAGCAGGAGTAGAAAATTTGGAATCCTTTTTTTCCCTCTGCTATTTGTTAAAATTAAATCTGTCACAATAGATTCACTTTCTGTTCATGTCAAAACCTGACCTGAATTATTTTTATCAGCAGTTTGGTCATCTTGGCGGTTTAATGAGACTTTATACATTTTGTGAGAGCTTGAGGAACAGCGGGAGCATGTCAAGTTCCCAGTTCTGTCATGACACTGGTAATGCATATGAAATCACATTTCACTTAGCAAAGTCAGTCTATCCTTAAAATGGCACTGAAGCATTACTGTATCTGGAAAATAAACAATACAACATAATTTGAACAAATTTGTATTTCAAATTACTAAAAATTTCTTAAAGCAAAGCCCTGGCACAGAATCTGACATTGTTAATACAATAAGACACGAGTAGGCACCTTGTGATTTGGAAATGCTTTACCCACAAGTTTGACGAGGAACTTCAAAATAGTTGAGGAACAAGAAAAGCATTCTCATCTCCCAGGTAAAAGATTTCGGCTCAAGTCCCAGTCTCGAGACTTGAGCACAGAATTGAGACTTTAATACTCAAGTGGGAGAGCTGCACTAAATCAGTCAGTCTTTCTGAAAACAAGTTAAACTGACTGACTTGTGAGGTGGGAATAAAAGATCCCATGGCCCTATTTCAGAGTATCCTGGCCAACATTCATCACTCAACTGATGTCACAAAAAAGAATCATCAAATTGCTGCTCATGGAAGTTTCTTGTGCACAAGCTAGCAAGTACAATTCTACAACAGTGACACCACTTCAAAAATATTCAATTGGCTGTAAAATGTTTTGAAACATCCACAGGGTGTGGAAGTTATTAAGTAAATGAAATTTTTGAAAAAGCCTCAAGTACAACAGGACCAGATTTTGGTTAGTTATTGTAATTTATAGCCATGATATTCAACTATAGAACAAAAAAAAAACAGATTTAATACTATATTTTGCAGCCAAGATGGTAGGACATCACATTTAAACAGTACAATGGTTGAGATTAAAGTGTTCAGCTTGGTCACCAATACCAAGTAAATAATAGATAAGAGAGCCACATGATTTATTTTAACATTAGATGGTTTAAGAGTATAGAAATAGCTTTGTCAAGTCATCTTTCAATAGCTAGAAATTACAGAAAATCCATTAACAAGAAATCTCTCTCGTCAAGGAGCAAATTTCTCAGAAAAAAATAATATCTGCTTATTTGCACCTTGTACCATTCAGGAAACACATTCAAGAATGAGAATTTAAAGCAAGAAAATTCTATTAAACTCAACAAGGTATGTTCCCTCAACGTACTTGTTATTACAGCTTTTAAAATACAAATATTTGCCTCCAAATACATTTGTACTTGTTTCCATTTATTCTCATCACCGAATGATCATTTTCTCATTTTATACCTCCTGTTGGGAAAAAAAACAATTCTGCTCCCTCTTATTTGAGCATCCTAAACAGCAATTTAAATGCTGGCTAAAAATAACAAGTGTTATGACATCCGCATTTGAACAAAGTCAGGTCTATAGCCATCTCTTCACCAATAAGAAATTTCAAACAAAAAGCATGGAATTTTTGTATGCATCACAACATATCCTTAAACTTCAGGCAATTTAAGTAATTAATGATATTCTTCTCCTCAAAACTCACATCAGGTATATGTCTTCTACTGCATTGCTACCCCATCTATTGGTGTATGTTTAAATTACAGTATGTACAACATCCAAGTAGTTAGATATGTTCAAGGAGTGGGAAAAGAAGGTTCTGAAGTGCTAAACTGCAATCACAGATATAATGAGACGAGGATTACAGAGTCATAGAGATGTACAGCATGGAAACAGACCCTTCGGTCCAAACCGTCCATGCCGACCAGATATCCCAACCCAATCTAGTCCCACCTACCAGCACCCAGCCCATATCCCTCCAAACTCTTCCTATTCATTTACCCATCCAAATGCCTCTTAAATGTTGCAATTGTACCAGCCTCCACCACATCCTCTGGCAGCTCATTCCATACACGTACCATCCTCTGTGTGAAAAAGTTGCCCCTTAGGTCTCTTTTATGTCTTTCCCCTCTCATCCTAAACCTATGCCCTCTAGTTCTGGACTCCCCAACCCCAAAAAGACTTTATCTATTTACCCTGTCCATGCCCCTCAATTTTGTAAATCTCTTTAAGGTCACCCCTCAGCCTCCGACACTCCAGGGAAAACAGCCCTAGCATGTTCAGCCTCTCCCTGTAGCCCAAATCCTCCAACCCTGGCAACATCGTTGTAAATCTTTTCTGAACCCTTTCTAGTTTCACAACATCTTTCCGATAGGAAGGAGACCAGAATTGCATGCAACATTCCAACAGTGGCCTAACCAACGTCCTGGATCAGTGGTGCTGGAAGAGCACAGCAGTTCAGGTAGCATCCAACGAGCAGCGAAATCGACGTTTCGGGCAAAAGCCCTTCGTTTCCAGCATCTGCAGTCATTGTTTTTACTTAACCAATGTCCTGTACAGCCGCAACATGACCTCTCAACTCCTGTACTCAATACTCTGACCAATAAAGGAAAGCATACCAAACGCCGCCTTCACTATCCTATCTACCTGCGACTCCACTTTCAAGGAGCTATGAACCTGCACTCCAAGGTCTCTTTGATCAGCAACACTCCCTAGGACTATACCATTAAATGTATAAGTCCTGCTAAGATTTGCTTTCCTGAAATGCAGCACCTCATATTGAATAACAAATTTCAGTGGCTTGGATGGAGTCACCAGCTGGCAGGAGTATTTGTAGACATCTTCAATCTCTCCTTACTATGATCTGAAGTAACCCCCACTTCAATACCACCATCATCCCAATGTCAAGGAAAAATATGTTGTGTGCCTCAATCACTATCACCCGGTGGCTCTGACATCCACATTCGTGAAGTGCTTTGGGAGGTTGGCCATGGCCCACATCAACTCCAGCCTACCAGCCTGCCTTTATCCCTTGTAATTTGCCTACTGGCTCAACAGGTCCATGGCAGACTCAATCTCCATGACCCTACACCCATCCCTGAAACATTTGGAAAACAAGGATACCTATGTCAAGCTCCTACTTATTGACTTCAGCTCTGCCTTCAACACTAATTCCAAACATACGCATTTCCGAACTTGAAAACCTAAGTTTCTGCTCCCCACTCTGTTGCTGAATTCTTGACTTCCAGGCCAACAGATCGCAGTCAGTAAGGATAAGCGACCACACCTCCTCCACGATAATCCACAATACTGGTGCCCTGCAAGGCTGCAAACTCAGACCCCTACTATACTCCTTATACATTCACAACTATGTGGCAAAATTCTACACCAACTCAGTTTACAAGTTTGCTCACACCACCACTATTGTAGGTCAGATCTCAAATAACTATGAGATGGAGTACAGGTTGGAGATAGAGTGCCTGCTGGCATGATGTAAAGACAACCATCTCTTCATCAACATCAGCAAAACAAGACAGCCAGTCAGTGATTTCAGTGAACAGAGTGGAGGACAAGCCCCTGTCTGCATTAATGGTAATGATGTGAGGATGGTTGAGAGTGTCAAGTTCCTGAGTGCGATTATCACCAACATACTGTCCTGGCTCACCCACATTGACACTGGTCAAAAAAAGCACAATCACCTCTCTACTTCATCAGGAGGCTAAGGAAATTTGGCATGTCCACAATGACTTTTAGCAATTTTCATCGCTGCACCATAGAAAGCATTCTATCTGAATGCATCACAGCTTTGTGTGATAACTGCTCTTCCCAAGACAAGAAACTCCAGAGAGTTGTGAACACAGCCCAGTCTGTCCGTACACCAGCCTCTCATCCATTGTCTTCATTGATACATGCTGCTGCATCGGGAAAGCAACCAACATAATGAAAGCACCCTCCCACCCTGGCTGTACTCTCTTCCATCCAGCAAAAGATATGAAAGTTTGTATACAGGTACAGATTCAAGAACAACATCTTCCCTGCTGTTATCTGACTTTTGAACGGATTTCTTAAATGCTAATGTTGATCTTCTCCGCACCTTCTTGACAGTTTTAATACTGTATCCTGCACTTGGTTCTGTTACCCTTATGCTTTTGTAGAATAAATATGCCTGTAAAGCACGCAAGACAAAACTTTTCACTGTACCTCGCCATACGTGACAGTAATAAATTAAATCAAAATCATAAATCTATTTAGAATCAAATTGTTATAGGGTATTACAATTTAGTAGCAAATCTTTTATTTTGTCAATTGGTTGAACACTTGATTTAAAATAAGAAATTACTTTGATATTATGGAAGTTACTTAATCTGATTCTATGTTGGGATTCATTTATAAAATGCAGTGAAGGCTGAAGGATCCTTGTAATTTTTTTTATTCTCTACTCAAATTGTTACAACAGCCTATTGATGCAATTAGTTCAAGCATCAAGCATTCAATCAAAATACAGAAATAAATAGTTGAGGAAACAATGAGCAAAGATGTGCACAAGATAAAGGATGTAAATAGGGAGCTGTTGACAATATTAGATTCTTGTATGCGTTCATAAATTACATGCATCACTCAGAATTACTGTGTTAAGGATCAACACTGGAAATTTTCTCCTCTCATACAAGGTAGTACAGTCAACAATGTGTCAGAGAATTAACAAACATATTAAGCAGTAAGGAACGCCAGGTTCTAATTCCAACTCAGCTGGCTGAGTTCCTGACTTGAGCCACATTGCTCCGGGGAAGTGTTTGGTGGAAGTCAAGCACATTTTTGGATGTGGGAAGGATTAAGTGATTAGAAGATGCTTCAGAAAAGGAATGGAGGGGCCTTGGTCACAGATCATCCACTAATCCACTACTTCGAGAAGCACAGGGCAATTCCTTCAATACTTTGTGCAACGATTCACAGATTTTAATAAATTAAATCCAACTTCAGCAAAACAATACTTTGGCTAATTTAATGCAATGTAACAGATTATCACCTCATTAAACTAACTATCTATGCAATTTGGAAAGTACCTCTTTAAACAACTTCCACTCAAGCAATATTCATAATAAAGCTCAGAATAAAAAGCTTCTTGTTTTTAAACTCGCAATAACATGGTGGTTAGTTGACCAGTTTATATCCAAAACATTTTTCCATATGCTTTCTTGGTTAGTTTACACTGCGGTTACCTTCACTAGTGAATGAAGGCTTTTTTCACCAAACATATCCCGTAGGAAGGTCAGATCTTCCTGGCTGTTCACATGTGACTGCAGCTGGGTTGGCAAGGAAGCCAACAATTCATACAGACCTGTGAATAAATATGAAATACAATAAGAGTAATGCAACAGAAATCATCTACTTAAGTGACACTTGTTTCTCAACTGCCTGAATGGATTGTTTCATTTTTTAAATTGAGGAAACCCACAGGCTGTGAAACAGAACTTAATCTCTGGAGATGCCCAAGGTTACAAAAGGCACTGTCTCAACTACAAATGGCATGTTTCCCCATCGGTCTCCAAGAGACAGACAGTAGCACACTGTTCCACAGTAGCATAAAGCACAATCATCCGTCAGGCACCCTCTATCAATATGAGCCAAAGTAGTACAGCAATAGTGAAAGCTCAGGCCCCTTTAGCGAGGTAACCTGGCATTATTTAAAGTCAAGTTGCAGCATATGTTTGGTTTCCCAAGAGGATTACATAGACTAAAAGGGCAATTTGTTGCTTTCACCCAGCCAGAGTCCACCAAAAAAGGCAGTTACTATTGGCCTCCAGTGAACCATTATTTAATAAATCGTTATCCCCATATTGCAACAGATTGATTGTGGTTGCCAAAATTGTTTTATCATAAACTATTCACAAAAAAAAACTAAACGCTGACGCATAGTTTAGGCGTGCAGGAATAAAAACAATACGGAATGCAGAGTCAGCCTAAATGTAATCATGCATCGAGATGCCCACATTTATGGTGTTCAGAAGAAACTGAACTGGACATTACATAATTAACAGGGTCGGTTTCTAATCCACAAATTTCTCAAAATCAGAAAAAAAACCTGAATATAAAGTTAGCCTAAACAGTGATTAAATAGAAACTCCAGATTCTATGCATTTTAATTTTAAAAAGTAAAACTATAAGATCAACTTTATTCCCTTCTGGTTCTGTGTTTAATACTGAATTGCTGTAGAAAAAGGCAGAAATGAATTTCAATAGCTTGAGGGTACCAGTTAATTCAATTCTTAATACTAGTTAATTAATTCTTAATTCAAAGTCATAACCATCATGAAAGCAGATCAGTAATGGAAAAATGATAGTCTCAGTGGCAACAACAGGTCACCATCTTCATCCTTTCACAGTATTGCAATTACTTAAGTCACAAAAGGACACTTGTCCCCTCAAAGGAACACAAGTTCCAAGAAGCACTTATTTTAATTTAAACCATTTTCAAAAAACAAATCATGTACAGGGAGCAACCACCCAGAATTTAAAGGTTGTGTGTGATCAATCTCCATTGATTTATTGAAGTTGAACATTCCCAGAGCAAGAAACCAAGCTGCACAAGAAGCTCTACATATTGTAAAACGTTGCACAGTGCTTGACAGGAGCATAATCAGACAAAAACTGACAGCAGTGCACAGGAGGAATATAAGGCCAGGTGACCAAAAGCTTGGTCCAAGACTTGTTTTAAGAAAGGCATCCACAAATTTAAATATTGAAGTGAAACCAATTCCTACAGTATGACATGTACAAGGTGTCAAACAATTGCCAAATCAAGTTAGAAAATATGCTAACAACGCACAGGAATAAACTAAATTTTTCCAGATGCTATAATTTTGAAATTTTGCTTGACAGCACAACATAGTTATGCAGCATAAAACAGAAGTAAAGCATGGCTGATGCTAGAGATCTGAAATAAATAAAATGTTGGAGAAACACAACAGGTTTGGCAGCATGTGTGGAGAGAGAAACTTAATTAATGATGACAGTAAATTTAATTTCTTCGGAACTGAAGCAAACTGGAAATTGTTTTTGCTTATAACATTACTCCGAAAGGGGCAAGAAGAGTCAGTGGAACAGATAGCATAAAGCACAATCATCCGTCAGGCACCCTCTATCAATATAAGCCAAAGTAGTACAGCAACAGTGAAACTCAGGCCCCCTTTAGCGAGGTAACCTGGCATTATTTAAAGTCAAGTTGCAGCATATGTTTGACAAAGGGGAAAAGGAGTGATCGAATTCTCAGAATCCTTACAAGGAAACAGGCCATTCAGCCCAACAAGTCCACAGTAACTGTCTGAAAGGCATCCCACCCTGACTCACCCCACCTATCCAATCACTGTAACCCTGCATTTCCCATGGCTAATCCACCTAACCTACACATCCCTGGACATGGTAGACAACTTAGCATAGCATATCTTTGTACGGTGAGAAGAAACCGGAGCACACTGAAGAAACCCTCGCAGACACCAGGAGAACATGCAAACTCCACAGACAGTCACCTAAGGCTGAAATTGAACGCGGGTCCCTGGTACTGTGAGGCAGAAGTGCTAACCACTTCATAAGAACAGTATAAAACCAAACATGACTGATCATGAGATCATATTAGATGAATGACCAAAGAAGTCATTCTGACGTGTTAAAGGAGTTAATTCTGAGAAGCACATCAAAGAATGGTGGAAACAATTAAAATTCTGAAGGGTCAAGAAATCAGAACTAGAAGAACACAGACACCTCAGAAGGTTTTTGGGGTTGGAAAAGATTTGTGGAAGAATTTGAAAGGAAGGATGAGAATTTTACAATCAGGATGGTGCTGGATCAGACACCACCATAGGTCAACAAGCAAAGGAGTGATAGGAGAAGGGCACATGCTACAAATTAAGAAAGGAGCGGGAGCATTCTGAATGATTGCAGGTTTAAGAAGAATAGAATGTAGAAACTTGCCAAGAGTTGACTCGAGAGGTAACAAAAGCCTGAGTGAAGATTTCAACAGATGAACCAATTGGGCAAAGTTGAGCAATATTATGGAAATTCAACTAAGCTGTCATAGAGACGGCAGGAGCAGGTGGCCAGAAGCTCAGAAATGAATGGAATACCAAGGTCAACAGACTGGTTCATATCAGATTGTTGTTACAGAGATAGCAAGAAATCAAAATAATTAATCCAAATCATGTCATTTTAAATTCATTCATGGTATAAGAGCATCACTGGCTAATTGCACAAAGGGCAGTTACGAGTCAACCACTTTGCTGTTGGAGTCACATGTCGGCCAGGTCCGAAAGGATACTGATGGATCAGATGGATTTTTCCTTATAACTAACTATGGATTCGTGGTCATCATTAGACACTTAATTCCAGATTTTTATTGAATTCAAATTCCACCATCTGCCTTGACGGGATTCAAATCCTGGTCCCCAGAACATGACCTGGGTCTCTGATATAAAAATAATGTCACTAGGCTGTCACCTCCCTAACCTGTTGCACACATGTTTTGCTTCATATCTGTACGATAGCAGAACACAAAGGTACATCAGACTTTAGGAATGCACTAGATTCACTTTCCATTGTACCATGAATTCTTCTTGGATATGAAAAGTACATTGTTAATACATAAAGAATGTACTTTGGCTCTTTTTAATCTGGTTACAATCAGTAGGTCTGAGAACCGTTCTAAACATTTAAATAATGGATTAGAGTGGTGCTGGAAAAGCACAGCAGTTCAGGCAGCATCCGAGGAGCAGGAAAATTGATGTTTCGGGCAAAAGCCCTACATAGGAATACAGGCAGAGTGCCTGAAGAGTGGAGAGAGTCTATTCTATCTATTCCCTTGATCATCTTATAAACCTCTATCAAGTCACCCCTTATCCTTTGCCGTTCCAATGAGAAAAGGCCTCGCACTCTCAACCTATCCTCGTACAACACATTCTCCATTCCAGGCAACATCCTGGCAAATCTCCTCTGCACCCTCTCCAAAGCTTCCACATCTTTCCTAAAGTGAGCCGACCAGAACTGCACACAGTACTCCAAATGTGGCCGTACCAAGGTCCTGTACAGCTGCAACATCACCTCACGACTCTTGAATTCAATCCCTCTGCAAATGAACGCTAATATACTATAGGCCTTCTTACAAGCTCTATCCACCTGAGTGGCAACTTTAAAAGAGCTATGAACATAGTCCCCAAGATCCCTCTGCTCCTCCACCTTACTAAGAACCCTACCGTTAACCCTGTATTCCGCATTCTTATTTGACCTTCCAAAATGGACAACCTCACACTTGACAGGGTTGAACTCCATCTGCCCATTCCTCAGCCCAGTTCTGCATCATATCTAAGTCCCTTTGCAGCCGACAACAGCCCTCCTCACTATCCACAACTCCACCAATCTACGTATCATCTGCAAATTTACTGACCCACCCTTCGACTCCCTCATCCAAGTCATTAATAAAAATTACAAATAGCAGAGGACCCAGAACTGATCCCTGCAGAACTCCACTTGTAACTGGGCTCCAGGCTGAATATTTACCATCTACCACCACTCTCTGACTTTGACCGGTTAGCCAGTTCTCTATCCAACTGACCAAATTTCGCACTATCCCATGCCTCCTGACTTTCTGCATAAGCCTTCCATGGGAACCTTACCAAATGCCTTACTAAAATCCATGTACACTAAATCTACCCTCAGCCACATGCTTGGTCACTTCCTCAAAGAATTCAATAAGACTTGTAAGCAAGACCTACCCCTCACAAATTCGTGCTGGCTGTCCCTAATCAAGCAGGGTCGTTCCAGATACTCAGAAATCCTATCCCTCAATACCCTTTCCATTACTTTGCCTACCACCGAAGTAAGACTAACTGGCCTGTAATTCCCAGGGTTATCCCTATTCCCTTCTTTGAACAGGGGCACAACATTTGCCACTCTCCAGTCCCCTGGTACCACCCCCGTTGACAGTGAAGACGAAAAGATCATTGCCAACAGCTCTGCAATTTCCTCTCTTGCTTCCCACATAATCCTAGGATATATCCCGTAAGGCCCAGGGGACTTGTCCATCCTCAAGTTTTTCAAAATGCCCAACACATCTTCCTTCCTAACAAGTATCTCCTCTAGCTTACCAGTCCGTTTCATACTCTCCTCTTCAACAATATGGTCCCTTTCATTTGTAAATACTGAAGGAAAGTACTCATTCAAGATCTCTCCTATCTCTTCCGACTCAATACACAGTCTCCCACTACTGTCCTTGATCAGACCTACCCTTGTTCTCGTCATTCTCATGTTTCTCACATACGCATAAAAGGCCTTGGGGTTATCCTTGATCCTACCCGCCAAAGATTTTTCATGTCCTCTCTTAGCTCTCCTAATCCATTTCTTCAGCTCCCTCCTGGCTATCCTGTATCCCTCCAACACTCTGTCTGAACCTTGTTTCCTCAACCTTATGTAAGCCTCCTTCTCCTCTTTACTAGATATTCAACCTCCCTTGTCAACCAAGGTTCTCTCACACGACCATTTCTTTCCTGCCTGATAGGTACATACATATCAAGGACACATCGTATCTGTTCCTTGAAAAAGTTCCACATTTCAACGATATCCTTCCCTGACAGCCTATGCTCCCAACTTATGCTCCTCAGATCCTGTCTTGCAGCATCGTATTTACCCTTCCCCCAATTGTAAAACCTACCCTGTTGCACGCACCTATCTTTCTCTCCATAACCAAGGCGAAAGTCACAGAATTGTGGTCACCATCACCAAAATGCTCAACCACTAACAAGCCCATCGCTTGTCCTGGTTCGTTACCAAGTACCAAATCCAATATGGCCTCCCCTCTGGTTGGACAATCTACATACTGAGTTAGAAAAGCTTCCTGGACACACTGCACAAAAACCGCCCCATCCAATCTACTTGACCGAAAGAGCTTCCAATCAATATTTGGAAAGTTGAAGTCGCCCATGACAACTACCCTTTGGCTTCTGCACCTTTCCAAAATCTGTTTCCCAATCTGTTTCACCACATCTCTGCTGCTATTGGGGGTCCTATAGTAAACACCCAACAAGGTGACTGCTCCTTTCCTATTTCTGACTTCAGCCCGTACTACCTCCAAAGCCAGATCCCCCTCGAACTGCCTTTCTGCAGCCTTTATACCATTTCTAATTAGCAATGCCATACCCCCTCCTTTTTTTTTACCACTCTCCCTAATCTTACTGAAACATCTGTAACCAGGAACTTCCAACAACCATTCCTGTCCCTCTTCTATTCATGTTTCCGTGATGGCCACAACATTGTAGTCCCAAGTACTGATCCACGCCTTAACTTCACCCACCTTATTTCTGATACTCCTTGCGTTGAAGTATACACACTTGAACCCATCCCTGTGTCCGCAAGTATTCCTTGTCAGTGTTACCTTTCTCCACAGCCTCCCTACATTCTTGGACATCCTGAAAAACAGCTAACCTACTTGTTGGCTGACAAGTCCGGATCCCATCTCCCTGCCAAATTAGTTTAAACCCCACCAAAGAGTGCTAGCAAACCTACCTCCCAGGATATTGGTGCCCTTCTGGTTCAGGTGCAACCCTTCCTGCTTGTACAGGTCCCACCTTCCCCAGAATGCAGTCCAATTGTCCAAATACCTGAAGCACCTCACCTCCTACACCATCCTTGCAGCCACGTGTTCAACTGCACTCTCTCCCTATTCCTTGCCTCACTGCAAGGTGGCGCCAGCAACAACCCAGAGATGACAACTCTGTCCGTCCTAGCTTTTAGCTTCCAGCCTAACTCCCTGAGCTCCTGAATGACCTCCCCACCCCTCTTCCTACCTATGTCGTTGGTGCCAATGTGCACTCGGGTACAACAGAGTGTTACAAGGGAACATAAATTTAAGGTGAAGGGTGGAAGGTATGGGGGGGTGTCAGGGGTAGGTTCTTTACCCAGAGAGTGATGGGGGCATGGAATGTGTTGCCTGTGGGAGTGGCAGAGTCAGAATCATTGGTGACCTTTAAGCGGCAATAGGATAGGTACAGGGATAGGTGCTTAAGCTAGGACAAATGTTCGGCATAACATCGTGTGCCGAAGGGCCTGTTCTGTGCTGTATTGTTCTATGTTCTATGTTCACTATTATGAAAACTATAAGCTTCGAAAAAAGAATAAAACCAAGTGATGAGAAAAACTGCACCACAAAGCATGCAATGGAGACAAGAGAAACTGCTTGAAGTATGAAGCTTTTATGACTCTATAAAATGGATGTCATCTCAAAGGAATGTATGACGGAACATTACAAAAATAAAATTGTGACCCAAAGCACATCACAATATTTCTTTGTAGACATGAAACTTTTGAAACTTCCCTGCAATGTAAATTATAGACAGCCCCTAAATGCTGGCCAAATAAAAATGTAAGCAATACACAAATAATTTATAACACGCTTCTGCAAATATTATTTATTTTCACAAGTCTTTTATTGCTCTGCCTCTCATCTTGCATTAATCATACTTACACAATTTTTTAAACATCAATTTTAATGACAAACTCATTACATTAAAAAGTTTAATTTAAAATGCACAAATTCTGAGGTAGAATGGGGAATGCTTATTACACTGAGAAATTTGGTAATAACAATATTTAATGCCACAATCTTAAGAGAAATGACTCCATGATCCTTCCCTTAATTTGGGAGTACGTAATTAAAATTTCAATTTTTGTGAATGCTGCTTAAATCTGTAGTTTTTTCAAAATCTCTCAGATTGGTTCAATCACATTCGTTTCTGAAATATTTGGATACTTATCAAATTCCATCCAAAATGAAAGTAAAATTTGGTTCACCAAAAGGAAAATTCCTCACAGTTAAAACAGGGTCAATGGCCAGAAACATTCTTTTAATTTATAACTTTGGTTTCAAGTTGCTGGAAATTCATTGCAAAGAGTTGAAATTTAAATAAAATTCAAATTCCTCATTGTCTGAACTGGAATAGCTTTACAAAATGTTCTGGTGGGAAAAAAAAATT
This sequence comes from Hemiscyllium ocellatum, assembly GCF_020745735.1. NCBI lineage: Eukaryota > Metazoa > Chordata > Chondrichthyes > Orectolobiformes > Hemiscylliidae > Hemiscyllium > Hemiscyllium ocellatum. Next base: position 100,362,373 of record NC_083405.1, read on the forward strand.
TTTGTCAAATTGATCAGTGAGATCCCCAATTTAGTAAAAACATACATCGTTGCTATAATTGTTCTACCAATGATCTTTGACACTGCCTAAAGTAAACTGCATATTTTGACTTAATAGTGAAGAAACAGATGACAGAATAAATTTACTACCACTATCCAGAGCTCGAGCAGTTGTTTTGGAGATAAAACTTTTCTATATCCAATGTTAGGCATGATACCCAAGTAGACCACAGCAACAGCACTCAATAAATAACAAAACTTTCGAATAACTGTTGACAGGAGCTTGTTTTGACAATGTAATCTGTGGACTCCATCACAGCGACAGAGAGAGTATGCAGCCAACATGTTCCACACAACCTAAGAATTAGAAGGGGCTACATTTCTCCAGTTATAATTAAAACCTTTGCAACTATCACCAGATTAGTTTGGAAATTTTACAACCATAGAATGGCATGAACTGCTCAATGTCAGCCTCAATTTTTTCACGAAAGCTAATTTTCCATCATAGCCAAGCTTTCTGCAAGATGCATCGAGAGAAGAGACAGAAACTGACGCTAATAGAAGTAAATCAAAGACATTTAAATTAGTAAAAAGTAAAAATAAAGAAAGTTGATTTATATCTGTCATGAAATGGTTAATTCATCCAGGCAAAAAAACCAATACAGACTAATTAACCTTTGATGCTCCATGACATGAAAGTACAAACACGAGAAGCTGGAATAGGCCATTCAGCACATCGAATCTACTTCACCATTCATGATCAAGGCTCATCATCCAACTCAATAGCCTGTTCCCACTTTTCCTGTAGATCCTTTGATCCCTTTAGTCCCTTCTTGAAATCAATGTTTTGGCTTTAACAGCTTGCTATGGTAGCAAATTCTACAGACTCACCATTTTGAGTGGAGAAATGTCTAATCTCAGTCCTAAATAGTTCACTCAGCAACCTTAGACTGTGATCCCTGATTCTGGATTGTCTTGACATTGGGAACATCTTTCCTGTATTTACCCTGTTAGGACTTTTAAAAGTTTCTACGAAACCCTCTCTCATTTTCTTGAACTCCAGCAAATGTGATCTCAAACACATTATATAATACAGTTGGTTTATATTATTTGGAGACTGTGTCTCTTTGAAAGGTGAGTCATGTGAGCACGAATAATTAATCTGCAAGGTTACAGGTTTGTGGTGACTTGGGCACAGCTTCAGAATAAAGCCTCGGAGTTGAGTTGCAGCAAACGACCAAGGTGTATGTTCTTTGGTTCTGCCTCAGTCCTAGAAACTGCCTAGTACAGAATAGATTCAAACTCTCCTGATACATCACTTCCATAATCCCAGAAATGGGTGTGCTAAGCCTTTCTGCACTTGCTCTATAGACAGAACATCCTTCTTCAGATGAGATGACCAAAACTACGCACACAATATTCTGGTGTGGTCTCACCAACACCTGTACCATTGTGGCAATACATTGCTATTCCTGTACTCAGATCCTCTCTTACGAAAGTCAATATATCATTTGTTTTATTTACCACCTGCTGGTACTGCATGCTTATCTTCAGTGACTGGTGAATGAGAACATGCAGGTTTCATTGGACATTTCCCTCTCTCAATTCATAGCCTTTCAATCTTCTTGCTTTTGCTACCAAAGTAGAAAACTCAAATTTATCCACATTATACTCATCTGCCATGCATTTGCCCACTTGTTCAGTCTGTCTGAACCACACTGAAGCATCTCCCCATCTTTATCACGGCTCACGCATCACCCAGCTGTGTGTCGTGGAAACTTGGAAATATCACGTTTCGTTCCATCATTTAAATAATTAATAAATATTGTGAATAGCCAGGGTCCTGGCACTGATCACTGCAGAACCCCACAAGTAACTGACTGGCATTCAGAAAAAGACAGATTTATTTCCCCTCTTTGTTTCCTATCTGCCAACCAATTCTGTGTCAATTCACTCCACCCAACCCCTTGCACTTTAATTTTACATACTAATCTCTTATGTGGGACATTGTTGAAAGCCTTCTGCAAGTCCAAATAAATCACACCCACTGGTTCATCCTCATCAACTCTACTAGTTACATCCTCGAAGAATTTCAGTAGATTTATCAAGCATGATTTGCTTTTCATAAATCTATGCTGAATCTGTCCAAATTTGTCACTGTTTCTAAGTGATCAGCTATTTAATCTTTTAGAATGAACTCCAGCATTTTCCCCTCTTCCAATGTCAGACTAACTGGTCTCCAATTTCTGGTTTTCTTTGTGCTTGCCTTCTCAAGAAGCCTTGCATAACCATACTGACTATTATTCTTGTCTCATTTCACAATACCTAGTCAAGGATGGCCTGTTCTCCAGTTGGTTTCTCAACATATTGGTCCAGAAAACCATACCATCTACACTCCAGGAATTTCACCTCTACAATATTATTGCTAATTTGATTTGCTCAATCTATGAATTAAGGTCACACATAATTACAGATGTTCCTTTAGTCCATGCAAATCTAAATTTCCTATTTAAAAGTATTCCTGATATTACCCCAACAGTTTGAGGGTCTACACACAAATGTTTTTCTTTTAACCTTTCATGTTTCTCAGCTATTCCCAAACAGCTTCCAAATTGATGGAGCCAATATCTTTCCTCACTATTGTATTAACTTTCTCTTCAACCAGCAATGCAACTCCATACCTTTATTTTGTCTGTCCTTCCTGAACACTGAATACCTGTTTTCATACATTTGCACGATTAAATCATTTGCCTTACTTGACTGCAAATGGTCCACATACTAATGCACAAAGCCTTAAAATCTCCCTGTTTAACATGTTTTGTCCCATCCCCATGATTTTTCACTGTGGCGTTGTTTAATCTTGGCCCATGATTTCTCTGTCAGCCACTTTTTTTTAAATCACTCTTTGTCTTTTGATCTTGCCCTTCATTCTTCTTTCTCGGACACCTTGCATTGATTCCCATCGCCCTACAAAATATCATTTCAATGCTGGTCAGTACTAAAGTGAAATGAAACACAATAGCAGCCTGAATTTTGCAACTAGCAGCAGAAGCTGGCTCTCCTGATTCAGTGTGTCTCCTTTATTAAGTACATTGGAGTGGAGTAGCACAATTCCAACAAATTCACACCTGCTTTGTTGTCATGACCTAAGGACATCTTTGAAGCCGAAAGCTCAATGGCAAGTGTTCACAGTCATTTTAAATGTCAACTTTGTTCAACTTCAATTTCGAGTTTAATTCATGCCCAGCACAATTAACTTTGCCTACCCCAAACCCCTATCTCCATATTCTCTCAATGACCTGAGGAGAGATGGTGCACCAAGAGTATGGTACAATTTGGTGCTGAAATTACACAAATCAATAAGGAATCATGTTTTTTTAAAAGTTATTTCCCTCCATCAACCATTTGCCTATATTCCATTCAGTGAAAAAATGCTCCCTGAAAGACCCGTTGAGAGAATGATCCAAAGATTGCACTGTGGATAAAAGACTCCTTTGAAGAGCGCAATATGGGTGATTTTGTTTCCCCCACAGGAACCTCTTGAAGTCATTGGTTTTTATGGGATATGAATACATGCTATACTAACAAGCTGTATTCTTTATGTATACCACTGGGATGCCGAGTCTACAATCAATCAGTAACTTCACCCCATCGGCATCCATGCAACCATTATCACAGAATGCAGCACTTTTGACTTGCAGCATAATTTTACATTTGAAATTGACTATAAAGTTTAATTTCATTCAGTCAGCCATATAGACGAGTATCATCTTGTCCTCTCAGCTTCTGCAGCTTTCACTAGAACTATTTCTTTTGCCTTTTCACTTTTCGTTTGTCTGTTAGACATATTAAACTTGATAAACATTTCATCTATGTTCCCAAAGAATGGTCACTTGTGCTTGTTCTGCTCTTTGAAGATGCATCACTGGAATATTTGTAATTTTGTCACTGAAGTCATTTGGCAAGCTCTGAACAATCTTCTTCAATAAAGAGAGATTTCCATTCCAAAAAGTAGTTACATCAACTAGCCCTCAGTCTGAAATCTTTGCTGGATTGAGTGTTTGATTTCGTCATTGAAGTGTGTTTATAGATATTGCAGTTCTGATGGCAGTGTTACTATACTGATGGTCTTCAAGGACCAATTCAATACAAGCTTCTTAAGGTCAGGTCAGTGGCTGGCCTATTTTGATAGCACACAAAGTCTTAGTATCTTCTTCAGGGCCAATTACTTCATTTTTTGACCATAAAACATATGAACAGAAATAGGCCATTCAGCCCACTGAGTCTGCTCTGTTATTCATTGAATCATGGCTAATCTGATGATCCTCAAATCTACTTTTCTGCCTTTTCCCCAAAACTCTTAATCCCCTTACTGACTAAAAATCTGTTTGTCTCAGCTTCAACAGCCCTCTGCAGTAAAATATTCTACAGATTCACTACCCTCAGAAGAAATTCCACAATTCTCTTTTCCGTGGTCGTGAATCTGTGGAATTCACAAACCAAGAGTGCAATGGAAGCTGGGACATTGAATAAATTAAGGCGGAGATAGACAGATTTTTAATTAATTTTAGGTTGAAGGGTTATGGAATGCAGGCATGAAAGTAGAGTTGAGTCCAAGATGAGATGAGCCAATATATTAAAATGGCAGAGAAGGCACGAAGGGCTGAATTGCCTACGCCTGCTCCTAGTTTTTATGACTCCTTAATCTGAGATTATACTTTCTGGTCTGAGGGTAAATAGCCTCTCCACATCTATCCTATCAAGTTCCCTGCAAATTGTGCCTCTCATTCTATGAAATTTCAATGAGTGTGCGTTCAATCTATTTGTAGATAGTCCTTATATACCTGTGGATCTGACAACATCTATTGAGAAGAAACAGAATTCATGTTGCAAGTCCAGTAACCCTTCTTCAGGGTTCCAATCTTCCGTTTTGGCACCAGTTTTTCACGACTAACAGTCTGAGTGACTGGCTAAATTGTACATTTGCTTACCTTGTAAGTTTGATAGAGAAACAAATGCAAAGCTATCCTGTGGGATACTGGCTATCCTGATCAGATCCATTCCAAAGAAGTGTGACTGAACTCTAAAAGTTGACTCTGCTTTCTCTCCACACATTTTGCCAGACCTGCTGAAATTCTGCTGTAATTTCTGTTTTTATTTTGGATCTGATTAAATCATTGTTTGCTGTGTATCATGCAGTAAATCAAAAACTCACTTTGGATCAGAGAAATGCTCCATTTACCACAGAATATACTGCCCAGGTAAAGCATCTCAAATATTTTAGCTGCAGGTTAAGCAAGCTGTCTCATGCTACTATGCAGTAGCTATGCAATTGGCACTTTCCACGATCAGCACATTGGCATCTAACTAAACAAATATTCTACTAAGCACACAATTCAGCCATCTCAAGCAGCTGAAATATCATAAGCAGTGCAATGCCAGATATGGAGATGGGCAATAAATACAAACAGCCCAGCAGCACTCTCACTCATTGCAAAGTCTTAAATCATCCCAACTCCTTGAACTGGAATAAAACTGCTTCAAAAACACAACGAAGATTTATTCTTGTGACTGAACAATGAGCAATATATTAATTTAGAGTCGAGAGTGTGGTGTTGGAAAAGTACAGCAGGTCAGGCAGCATCCAAGGAGCAGGAATCAACATTTCAGGCAAAATCCCTTCATCAGGAACGAGGCTTGTGAGCCAAGGGGGTGGAGAGATAAATGGGAGGGAGGGAGGGGGGTGATGGGAGGGAGGGAGGGGGGATGGGGTGGGGGGGGGGGGGGGGGGGGAGAGACAATGGGGCTGGGGATTGGGACGGTAGCTGAGAGTGCAATCGGTAAATGAGGTGCGGGTAATGGTGAGAGGTGGGAGAGGACAGGGGAGCGGACAGGTGGGAAGTAAGATGGACAGGTCGGACAGGTCATGATGGCGGTGCTAAGTTGGGAGGTTGGATCTGGGATAAGTTGAGGGGAGGGGAAATGAGGAAACTAGCAAAATCTACATTGATGTCATGAGGTTGGAGGGTCCCAAGGTGAAAGATGAGGCATTCTTCCTCTGGATGTCGGGTGATTAGGGTATGGCGATGGAGGAAGCTCAGGATTTGCATGTCCTAGGCAGAGTGGGAGGGGGAATTGAAGTATTTGGCAATAGGACAGTGGGGTTTTTTGGTGCAGATGGCCCTGAGATGTTCTCTGAAGAACTCTGCAAATAGGTGTCCTGTCTCCCCAATGTAGAGAAGACCACATCAGGAGCAAGGGATACAGTAAATGTCATGAGTGGAAGTGCAGGCAAAACTCTAATGGATGTGGAAAGCTCCTTTGGAGCCTTGGATGGAGGTGAGGGGGGAGGTGTGAGCACAGGTTTTGCAATTCCTGCGGTGGCAGGGGAAGGTGACAGGAGGAGAGGAAGGTGGTTGGTGGGGGGCGTGGACCTGAGAAGAGAGTCGCAGAGGGAATGGTCTTCACAGAAAGCAGACAGGAGTGGGGAGGCAAATATATTTCTAGTTAGGGGGCCCATTTGTAGGTAGCAGAAATGGTGGAGGATGATGCGACGTATATATGGAAATTGGTGAGGTGGAAGGTGAGGACTGGGGATTTCTGTCCTTGTTTCAGTTGGATGGGGTGCGAGGACAGAGGTGTAGGAAGTGGATGAAATGTGCTGGAAGGCATCAAGGACCACGTGAGAGGGTAAATCGAGGTATTTGAGGAAGGAGGTCATCTGATGTGACGTGTGGTGGAACTGGTCCCCCTGTGAGCAGATGCAGCTGAGGCGGAGAAATCTGATGAAAGGCTTTTGCCCGAAATGCCGATTCTCCTGCACCTCGGATACAGCCTGACCAGCTGTGCTTTTCCAGCACCACATTCTCGACTCGGTTCTCCAGCATCTGCAGTCTTCACTTTCGCCACTTATATTAACTTACTTGACTCAACACTCACCATTACTTCACTAAGTTCTGCATTAGCACCACTTATATTCTCAAGTTTTACCTTAGAAAATTCACACCCAACATTTATTAAGAGAAAGGCCATGTCTATGAAATGCATACACAGTAACAGCAGCATTATTTAGCAGCACAGTGTTGCACTGGAGCAGATCAGCTTGACCTAACTTTATAGAACATTCAGCATGAGAAAAGAAAACGCATTACTGAGCATCTCAGAGCATAAAGGCAAATTTGCAGATGGCAGTGTAACCCCATGGAAATAGCTCCACAAAGGCTGTTATCCCATCACCAAGTCATCCTTTATTTACATGTGCAGAGTAGTTGACACTGATCCAGCTCCTTCAGAGCCAGCTCTTAGAGAGAACAGAGTTAATGAATAGCAATCCTGTTCTTTTTTTGTAGCCACTGTGCTAAAACTTTATTCCATACATTCCACTAGCAGGAAAACACCCATGTGGTCAGTGAAGCATTAACAAGCAAAGACAGATAAAGGCAGTGCTTATGTGTAGAAGTTGCCAATTGCACTCAAGCCAGGCAGGACTTGAACCTGCAATCTTCTGATCCAAAGTCAGAAGTATTATCCCTTATGCCCCAACGGTGTCACTCTTATTCTTACTTGTCAGCTTGAGCTCCCAGATTGGATCAGATTAACAGCCCCAATCAGGGAACTCATATTCCATGATATCCACCTCGCTGACCTAATTACAATCACTACATCCACCTTCTTGAGTTCAAATATATCTCAAGAGTTCATGAAAATACTCTTCAGTACCATTTGTACTTACACAAAAAGATGCCAGAAATGTTCTCAAGTCCTAAAACATATAATGATTGTACGCAATTGCTAACTAATTAGTGTGAAATCATCATGTGAATTTCCAAACACCAACACATATTTGTACAACTCCCTTAACAAAATAAAACATTACGACGTGATCACAGGAACATTATAAAGTAAAGCAATACACGATGGAACATAAGATGATAATAGAAACACAGGAAAGAGGAGGTATAGGCGATTCAGTCCATTGACTGTGCTTCACCATTTAATATGGTAATGACCGTTTCCATGGTTGGCACAATTGTTCAAGTTACATGAAAACTAAAGTTTGTGCACAACATGATCAAAACCGCCCTGTTATAACATCAGGCTCTTGAAATTCAAACTATAAATTCTACAGAGAAGTAAAAGTTATCAACACAAATTTAAAGAAGCCACTCATTTTGAGGCGGAGCTTCACCAGAAGCTAGAACACATGTGGGAGTCAACATTTCTCCATGTGTGAAGCATGCAAAGTCACTGAGCCATGGATGATGACAGAGACAAGACAGAGTCTTCACTGACAAAGCATTTTTCAGCATCAGCAGCCATACAGAGCTTAAATTCAAAAGGTATACGCAGGAAAAAGAGACCTTGCAGTCCAACTTGTCCACACCAACCAGGCATTGCAATCTCTCCTAGTCCCATTTTCCAGCACTTGGCCCATATCCTATAAATCCTTCCTATTCATGTACCCATCCAGATGCCTTTTAGACATTATAATTGTACCAGCCTCCACCACTTCCTCTGGCAGCTCATTCCATACACGCATCATCATTTGCATGAAAGAATGAACCCTCAGGTCGTTTTTAAATCTTGCTCCTCTGATCTTAAATCTATGCCCTCCAGTTCTGGATTCCCCCATACTGGGGAAAAGTCCTTGTCTATTCATTCTATCCGTGCACCTCATGATTTTATACATTTCTGTAAGATCTGCCCTCAGCCTTCAATGCACCAGGGAAAAACGCCCCAGGCTGTTTAGTCCCTCCCTAAAGCTCAAACCCTCCGGAAGCAGCAACATTGTTGTGAATATTTTCTGCATCCTCTCAAGTTTAATGATAGCCTTCCTTGGGAAGGGCGATCAGAATTGCATGCAGTATTCTAAAAGTGGCCTCACCAATGAGTTGTACAAGCGCAACATGATGTCTCAATTCCTATGCTCAAATGTTCTGACCATTGAAGGCAAATGTGCTAAATACCATCTTCACCACCCTGTCTACCTGCGACTCCACTTTCATGGAACTGTGTACATGCACCCGGAGGTCACTTTGGTCAGCAATACTTTCCAGGGTCCTACCATTAACTGTACAAATCTTGCCCTGTTTGCCTTACCAAAATGTTATATCTCACATTTACCCAAGTTAAGTTTCATCTGCCACTCCTCAGCCCATTGGATCATCTCATCAAGAAATGCATAATCATTAACGGACAATACCATGAAAGCACACCAAAGGGTACAGGCTCAACACTATACCACAAGGAAAAATACAAGGGCATTCAAGGAACTGCTTCAAGCTGTTAACATAATATTGTTGAATACAGATGGGATTGACCATGTGAGCTAATAGCACACAGTCTTTCATTCACTCAAGCACAGACTCAAAGTCACTAGGGAATTGAATGGATAGAGAGGGAGTGCTATACTTCACACAAAGGAAACTGCAGGTCAGGACAGAGGCAAGTTGCAGCTCAATGTGAAACAAACCCCAAAGACTCTTCAGGAGTGTAAGATTGAGAAGGAACATGGGAAACAGCTTTGCTCAATATGAAAGAGAACTGAAAACAAAACAAACACTTTGCAGAAAATGCCATGGAAAAGAATCGACTGCACACAAACAAAGCAACAGATGAAAAGACACAAAGAGATCAACAATGAGGTCAGTTTTAATGACTCAGCATGCAATTAAGCTGGAGACTGGCAACGACTCAAAAGTTCAAATAGACATAGCTGCATGTGAAACACAAACCTGGATTTCTTGTACAAAAAAAAGGAACAAGAGACTTCAAGCTTGTAAAGGTGGAACTACTTATGTGCATAATATACCTAATGGCAGAATATGTTTCTTTACGAGAGGATAAGTACGAATCCAAGTTCAATGTGGTGGTTGCAAATGTAATCTGGACTGGACTGGAAAGTTGGCTGTCATGCAAATAGGCAAAAGTGAGGACTGCAGATGCTGGAGATCAGAGTCAAGATTAGAGTGGTGCTGGAAAGCACAGCAGGTCAGGCTGCATCCGAGGAGCAGGAAAATTGACGCCCTTCATCAGGAATGAGGCTGGGAGCCTCCAGGGTGGACAGATAAATGGGAAGGGTGTGGGGCTGGGGAGAAGGTAGCTAAGAGGTGGATGGAGGTGGGGATGAAGGTGATAGGTCGGAGAAGAAGGCGGAGCAGATAGGTAAGAAGGAAGATTGGCAAGTGGGACAGGTCATGAGGATGATGCTGAGCTGGAAGGTTCAAACTGGGGTAAGGTGGGGGGGAATGAGGAAACTGGAGAAATCCAAATTGGATCCTTCAACCCCAGGGCATCAGAGGCAGAAGATGAGGCGCATTTCCTCCAGATGTCAGATGGTGAGGGAGTGGTGATGGAGGAGGCCCAGGACCTGCATGTCCTTGGCAGAGTAAGAGGGGGAGTTGAAATGTTCGCCACAGGGCGGTGGGGTTAGTTGGTGCGGGTGAACTGGAGATGTTCCATAAAACTCTGTGCAAGAAGGCATCCAGTCTCCCCAATGTAAAGGAGACCACATCGGGAGCAACACATATACAATAAATGACATTGGTGGATGTGCAGGTAAAACTTTGACGGATGTGGAAGACTCTTTTGGGGCCTTGGATGAAGGGTGGGGGTGGGGTGGTGGGGGGAGGGAGAGGTTCTAGTGCAGGTTTTGCAATTCCTGCGGTGGCAGGGGATGGTGCCAGGAGGGGAGGGTAGCTGTTGGGGGGCCTGGACCTGACCAGGTAGTCATGGAGGGAATGATCTTTGCGGAAATGGGGAGGGTATGTTTGTAGGTGGCGGAAATTTCGGCGGATGATGCAGTTTATGCGAAGGTTGATAGGGTGAAAGGTGAGGACTGGGGAGTTCTGTCCTTGTTGCAATTGAAGGGGTGGGGTTTGAGGGCAGAGGTGCGGGACATGGATGAGATGCATTGGAGGGCTGCTTTAACCATGTGGGAAGGGAAATTAGATTAAATTACTTACAGTGTGGAAACAGGCCCTTCGGCCCAACAAGTCCACACCGACCCGCTGAAGTGCAACCCACCCATACCCCTACATTTACCCCTTACCCCACACTACGGGCAATTTAGCATGGCCAATTCACCTGACCTGCAGATCTTCGGACTGTGGGAGGAAACCGGTGCACCGGAGGAAACCCACGCAGACACGGGGAGAACGTGCAAACTCCACACAGTCAGTCGCCTGAGTCAGGAATTGAACCGGGTCTCAGGCGCTGTGAGGCATCAGTGCTAACCAGTGTGCCACCGTGCCGCCCACTAATTGCGGTCTCGAAAGAAGGAGGTCATCTGGTGTGTTCCGTGATGGCAGTGGTCCTCCTGGGAGCAGATACGGCAGAGGCGGAGGAATTAGGGATACAGGATAGCATTTTTGCAGGAAGTAGGGTGGGTAGAGGTGTAATCCAGGTAGTTGTGGGAGTTGGTGCATTTCAAAAAAATGTCAGTGTTAAGTCAGTTGTCATTGATGGAGATCGAGAGGTCTTGGGGGGGGGGGGGGGGGGGGGGGGGGGGGGAATGTCAGAGATGGTCCAGGTGAATTTAAAGTCGGGGTGGAATGTGTTGGTGAAGTTGATGAACTGTTCAACCTCCTCACAGGAGCACGAAGTGGCGCCGATGCAGTCATCAATGTAGTGGAGGAAGAGATGGGGAGTCGTGCCAGTGTAACTGCAGAAGACGGATTGTTCTACGTAGCCAAAGAGACAGGCATAGTTGGGGCCCATGCTGGTGCCCATGGCTACGCCTTTCATCTGGACGAAGTGGGAGGATTCGAAGGAGAAATTGTTAAGGGTGAGGACCAGTTCAGCCAAACGAATGAGTGTGTCGGTGGAAGGGTACTGTTGGGGACGTCAGGAGGGGAAGAAACGGAGGGCTTGGAGGCCCTGGTCATGGCAGATGGAGGTGTAGAGGGATTGGATGACCATGGTGAAAATGAAGCGTTAGGGCTGGGGAAACGGAAGTCTTGGAGAAGGTGAAGGGCATGGGTGGTATCTCAAACATATGTGGGGAGTTCCTGGACTAGGGGAGATAGGACAGTATCGAGGTAGGTGGAGATGAGCTCAGTGCAGCAGGAGTAGGCTGAGACAATAGTTCGGCCGGGATGGTCAGGCTTGTGGACCTTGGGAAGGAGGTAGAATCGGGAGGTGCAGGGCTCCTGAACTAGGAGATTGAAATCCGTGGGTGGGAGATCTCCTGAGGTAATGAGTTTGGGTATGGTCTGGGAGATGATGGTTTGGTGATGGGGGGTGGGGTCATGGTTGATGGGATGGTAGGAGGAGGTGTCTGAGTTAGCGCCTTGCTTCAGCTGTGTAGAGGTCAGTGTTCAAACTACCACTGCACCCCCTTTATCCACTGCTTGGTGAGCTTGGGATGGAGGGCTGCGTGCTGGGAGGGTGAGAGGTTGGAGTTGAGGAGTGGTGTAGACAGGTTGAGGCGGTTAATGTCCTGGTGACAGTTGGAAATGAAGAGATTGAGGGCGGATAGTAGGCCAGCACAGGGTGTCCAGGTGGATGGAGTGTGTTGCAGGCAGGTAAAGGGTCCTAGGAAGGTGGTTGGGAGTCCTGATTGAAAAAGTAAGCTCGGAGGTGGAGACAGAAGTGTTTGACATCACGACGCTTATTGAATTCATTGATGCGCGGATGGCGGGGGGGGGGGGGGGCGATAAAGGTAAGGCCTTTGCTCAGGACTGGTCGTTCTTCCTCAGTGAGGTGGTGGTGGGGGGGATGGTGAAAACTCGGCAGGGCTGGGAGGTAGGACCCCGTGTAGATGTGGAGCTGGGAGTGGGGACGGAGCCTGTAACTGGAGTGGGCGTGGTAGTAGGGGGAATAGGGGTGGAGCCATTAGCAGGGGTGATGTTCCCCTCGGGGCTCTGGGGGGGGGGCGAGGATGGTGACAGTGAGATCCATGGGGGACATGTCGGCAGTATGCAGGTGAGTGGCGTTGGTGGCGAACACGGCATTGGGGGGCCCAAAGTCGTTGAACGCATGACGTCAGCAATGACAGGAGGGTCGAAAGTGATGTCACTCATGAGCGGCAGAAGTGGCTGCAGAAGCGACTGCAATGGGGGCGCAAGTGACGTTATCAATCTCTGTGGGGATGGTGGCTATATAGGCCTTGTGACTAATGGCGGCTAAGCTGTTCCGGAGGATGGGGGAAGCTTCTGGAATGTTTGAGGAGTGCTGGTTGTACAGCCTCTGCTAGGTAGAAATGCCTATCCGTACTATTGACTGGATTCTGAGATACGCGACTCTTGATTAAGACATCATATCTTCTACACTCCTTTTGAACAAACACAACTGGAAGGATACACTGCAAGGAGTGCAGAAAGTTACTTCGAGATTTAAAGTATACGGACTGGCTTTTGGAAGAATTGCATTAGGCTACACAATGACTTAAAGTCGTGATGAAGACCCTAACAAGTCCTTGGGGACTGTAATTTCAAAGAAGAACACAGTAACAGGAATAAGACAGTCAACTTGTTGAGTTTGCTCCAACATTTAATTTGGTCATAGGAGATGGAACACTTCAATGCCTTTTACCCACATTAGCCCCACAACTCTTTACACCATTGATCCTCAAAAACTTAATCAACCTCAGCTTTAATTAAAAGGTAAAGGTAAAGTTGCCATAGACTTACTGACCATAGGGCTGCTCTCTCATTAGAGGGAAATTGGCTGGAGGTGGCTTAACTTGACGGTCACCACACCTCAAGCGAGGGGAGAGGTTAAGAAAGAGTCCCTCATGTAACTTCAGCCAATGCAACTGAATCCATGCTGTTGTCATCACTCTGCATCAAAACCCAGCCATCCAAGTTAATCAATTGCCCAGTTTTAAATATATTCACAGATGCAGCTTCCATGGAGCTCTCTGGCAGAGAATTCCAAAGACTCATCAACTGGAGTAAAAAGATTTTCCATCTATTCCAGTCCTAAATGGCATCCTTACTTTTAAATGGTCTGTCCACGTTCTGGACTCACCAGCCAAGGAAAACAATGTGAAATTACTCAACAATGCACTCCATCTCAATCTGCATCAATGATGTGTTTGGATCAAGGACATTTACAGCAGAAATGATTGATGCAGACGTGGAGGTAGAGCCTCTGATAAATTTGCGGTTTACGTTTAATACTGGAACATGGCAACTGTTGAAATAGATTATCATGATCAGGAATCAGTTTCTCATAGAACTGCACAATACCCTGTACCGCAAAGAATGTGGTTGATACTCCAACACAAAAATTGATAGCAATATAATCAAGCGAAGATGATGGTTGTAGATACGCTGACTAGAGGATACTTGTTAAACTCTCCAAGCTGGAGATGAATACAACATTAACTTAATCATGTGACAACAAATGAAATCATGGCTAAGCTGTGGTCAAGTCAGAGAAACATAACTGCCTCCAACCTTATTTGACCAACAAGATGAATGAACTGCCCTAGGGAACCAGATATTCCAAGGATAGCAACGTTGTGTACCTGCTGTATCACATGAGAAATTCATGTTAGTAATTCTTTCAAAATACACTGGCACAGAAGTTTGTATCAATAGTCTACAGCATACTCTATAGACCCAGAATATCAAGAGACCTTAAGCAAAAAGTTACCAAATGTTGACCTCATCCATCGGTGTTCTCCAAGCCAGACATTCATTACTTCAGAACAAGATTATGGCTAGGTCTTGATTCAAAGATGAACATAACCTTTATGAGCTACCTGGTTGAACCATGCTGTCTCGTTTGTGACTATTGCAGTAACTTGATGAATATAGCCACTTTACTTCAGTTACCACATTGAATTTCGAGAGAAACTCAAGAGATTTTTGAGAGATTTCCGATTGCAAATAGCTATTCATGTATTTTGGTCCACAAACTGAAAATGTGCAGTGGCTGTCAAAGAGTTGGGGGAAATCAAGAGATTGAAGATCATTTAATTGTATATATGGAGTGCAAGAGCAAGGTTGAGAATGCCACCAAGATTAGCAAATGAGTATTCACAAAATACAGAGTCTAGTTAACAGGGTTCCCAGCCAAAAGTTCCACAAAAAACCTCACGGGCAGCAGCTGCAAGACCTCACATCGTTAGTCGTAACACTCCTATACCCTAGATTTTGATGGAAGATGGCATTCAGGAATTTGCAGGCATCAGCATTTATACTCTGACAGGATTACTAAACCACTCACCAAAGTACACTCTGGTAATACAGTGTGGATGAAGCTCCCTGGTCAGTTTAATTGGAGTGCTGTAAGTGTGTTGGATCAGTCTTAAAAATAATCATGTCCAAGTCAGACACTCACAATACAATGCGATTTGTGTTGAAATACAGGTCCCTAAACAATCTTTTGCCTTGTGGAGAACATCCAAACCAAAAAGAGTGCAATAATGTACCTAAAACACCTGGTAATCAGCCAATTACTGGCTGCAGATCTGGGAGTTGTAAAACAATTTTGTCTTAATGGCTTATTTTATATGCATTGATAAATCATTGCTGCAATGTGGAACAACTCAGCTATATCTAATATTGAAATATCAACACACTTTCAGAATCCTTGGATGGGGTGGGGATGAAATCGTATCTTTAATGCAACACCATTAGAAGGACTTATAACAGTGCCTGTACAAGCAGCTACACATTGTAACGTGAACATCCCAATGCAGATTACAACAACCTATCAAAAAATGGGCTCAACTGAAGCATTCTCAGATATTCCAGGGCAATGTTTGGATCATTGCTTCAACAGTGTACAATGATCGCAGCCAAAGAAATACTCCTGCTGCAGCAGGAGGGTGGATACTAACTTGCTCAATTGTACAGATCTGTAGCTGAAATGAGTTTTCCTCTGTGTGCAATGTGGCAATCACACAACTTGCTGTTTCCACTGCAGTATGTTAATTGCCAGTAGAAATATGCAATTTAATATTCTACCCTTATTATTGCTGGTCAAGCTCTCTCAAATGGCAGCTTCCTCACAGCCAGTACAGTGATTCTCATTACGGTTGTATTGTGGAAAATTGGCTCTCAAGTGAAGGAAAAAACTGTTGCAAATGTTTGAGTTTAAAATTCAACGTACTCAAAGGTTTCACGTTTGTTGATACTTAATTCCAAGTTGGAATATATTAGCAGCATTCAATGTGTTCTCTCAAAAATCTAAAGTGCATGACAAAACCATGGGACAAGTTGTTGAGACAAGATTTTGTAAGCAATAAGATACTCAGCTGTGCCAAAGTTAGAAAACTTTAGAAAGCAGACAGCGTTAAATCTTCCCTAATCCAACATTTTCATTTAATAATTAATTTCAGTAACTGATGCAGAAACAGCATTCCACTGGTTTAAATTCTGACACAGGTGTACCCTTGCACAATATGAAAAACATTGTTCACAGTTCGCCTGTCACTGTTCAGTTTAAAAAGCACGGAATGCACAACAATTGCACCCAAACACAGCTTTTTGGAAAACGTATTTTTGTTACGGATTACCTACATACTCCACGAATTTTTTTTTTAAATTCAAAGTTTACATAATGACTTAACTAACAGCCAAATATTTATTCATGTTGTTGGTACATTCCACAATAAGGAGTGCAGTTACATGTCCAGTACTTTATTATTCTAAGAAAACTGCAGACTTGTTTCAGGTTACAATCTGTATCTAATACAATTCAATAATTCCTAGAACATTGAAGCAGCAAACATTGCCCTCAACTGGAAAGTTTAGCAACCAATTGTACAAAAATACTTATATTTTCTGAAAATCTTCACTTGTCAACAAACCAAATTGATACTGCTTAAATATTTGTAGATTCATTTAAAATTATAAGTAATGATAATAAATGCACAATGAGTGTAAATTCTAGTTCACTTAAAGCTTTAGCTTATTAATTAATAAATTAGGTGTCATTCAGAACAACACTAGAATTCACTGCAAAATAAAAAGACAAATAGCACACCATTAATACATTATTTTCTTCAAGAACATATGTTTATAATATTCAAAAACATCAGTTTTTATTGTGATCAGACTCAGCTGTGGTAAACCATCAACAATTTTCTACGCCAATTTTCTCCTCCTCTCCGATTTGGAGGCAGCATTCCTTAACGGACATGATTCCACTGAAATAGCTGGTCAACAATACAGTATCTCACATGCCTATCATAATGTGTGAACCTAAGTAAGAGTTTGTACATTATTAAGTACAGACTAAGTCAATGTTTTCCAGTTTACAAGGAATAGGAAGGCAGGCACTATTTTATTTTCCTCGCCTTACTAGACAGTTGCATTAAATTTCTCAGTCAATATGTCAGTGTAGGTTTAAGAAACATGTTTATTATATCATTACTAAATCATGGCCTGTGACCTGAGGGCATAAAGGCATCAGACAGCATCTTACCTCCGTTTACTTACTTGCAATCTAATAGTTTGATGATAGATACTGATGTGAATGAAGAATGTAATGTCTGTATGTAATAAAGATCTATTGGATTCTTCAATATCAAGATATTCACATTTAGCTTATGTTACAAGGGAGAACATAAGCATCACTAAAATACCTTGCTGGAGGTATAATTACATCACACAGACGAGGAAGAAAATTGCAGAAAACTTTTCAATAGATATCAGAGAACTCAGCAGTGAGTGACAATTTAGCTAATTTATATAGTTTAACAACTAATATTTACTGAATAAAATAACTGGAGAAACTAAACACTTGGTAACTGAATTGACCTTTTAACATTTTACTTTTAACATCAAAATTAATGTTAGTTACCACATCAAATATGTGTCCTTAATATGTTAGGCTCAGAGTTCACCCATAAGACTTCATACACCAAGTTCTAGATTTCAAGTAGAACCATCGAGGTTTTTTAGGAGGAGAAATTAATAGATTCTCAGTTCTCTCAAGCCCCCATGACTGGTTCAACAACAATAATGACAATTGTTCCATACAATTATTACACAGAACTAAATAAACAACTTCAAATTTTCAGATTGAAAAAAAATTATGAAATCCCAAAACAAATTGCAAAATTTGTTCTCAATGTGGAAACATGAGCCTTGTGGCATTACTGCCTTCTATCAGCATCTGAATTATTGTGTGGAATAAAGGTGTAAATATGATTTCAAAATAAAACTGTCAAGTGGTTTTTATTTCAGGTACTGAAGCAAAATTTTTACTGTGCATTCCAAGGTGCACTTAAAGACAAAGCACCCATGGGTTGCTAACATTAAAAAAAGATTTTAAAGGTGACTTCCCAATGTTTAACTTTCGTTCTAAAAAAAAATGAGAAAATACAACTGCTCAAGTCTTTATTTGATATGAAGCATTGTATGAAAAAATTTTAGTAGCTAACAAGAGAATAACTAAAAATTGATAAAAATGTTCCTGGAGCGAGTGAGCCATGCACTTAGGCGGCAGGTTCCAGATGTTCAACATTTTTGACATCAGTATGGAAAAAATTACTGTTAGTCTACAGAAATTTAATATCACCATTCTTGTCATATCCCTCATAGCTATTAGGCAAGATCTGTTAAGTTATAAAGCAGGATTTATGATTTTAAAAAAAGGCACGGTAACCACATTCGTGCTTTGCTAAAATGTTAGGTGCTTCCTTGTGTTCTGAACAAATGAAAATTCGTCTGAAGTGCAAGACAAAATAAAGTGTTAGGTTTTGCATAATATTTACTTTATTTTTCCCAAATTATTTAAAATCTTTTCAGAACTATTTCGATAACTATGTACTGAAGTTTGAGAAATCAAGGATTTGCTTTCAATTCATTCATGAGATGTGGGCACTACTGGCATTTAATGCCCAACTGTGGCTGTGAGAGAATGTGATGAATTGGCTTCTTGAACCATTGTAGTGAGTGTGATGTCAGAACTCACACAAAGCTGTTGGGTAGGGAGTTCCAGGATTTTGCTCTAGCAACACTAAAATTACATTGCAAAAGCTCCATTTTGACTTGAATACTAAGTTGAAGGGGAACTTACTAATGATAGTGTTCACATACACTTACTGGCCTCAAACATCTAATCAAAAAAAGTTGCATGCTTAGCAGTTGCTGTGAAAGGACCCTTGGCAGGTTACTGCAGTTCATCATGGAGTGGTACAGGCTATAGCTACAATATACCAGTAGAGGAGAAAGTGTGTTCCATTTGGAGAATAGGATGTTACACTGTTGCAGGTGTGTAGCTTAATGTGTTGTTGGAGTTACACTTATCCCGGATTGGTGGGGCATTTTACATCACGCTCATGATATTTGGATTGAGTATGGTGAAAATATATTCCTCTTTGGGGGGGGGAGGAGGTCCAGGTGGTAACTACTCTTCACAAAACATTCAACCTCTGATGTTCTCCTCTTGTTAGAAGATTTTACATAACTAGAACTGTTAAATAGTGAATGGCTAATGGTGAAAAGCAACAATGGTGAAGGATTTTGCAAAGATTTGATCGCTGAATATCAAAAGGAGATAATTAGAAATAGTGGAGTTGGGAAATGTCAGATTCAGGGCAGAAATGTTACTTGCCATTGATCAACCTAAGCCCGAGTGTTGTTGATTTGCTACATGAGGACACCGGGCTGTTTCATTATCTAAGGAGTTGTACATAAAACTGAATACTGTACAAGCAGAGAACATTCCTGCTTCTAACTTCATGTTAAGGGATAAGTAATGGATGAAGCTTCTGAAGGTCGTTAGTCCAAAATCGAACTACACATCTCTTAGGAACTACTTTCAGTGGTCTCTGGGGCGAAGATTATTGGTTTTGAATAACCACATCCCTCGTCCTATGTACCGAGTCTTACTCAGGTAGTGGAAATTTTTCTTCTAATCCCATTAACTTTAATATCCTCAGGCCTCCATGATGCCAGACTCAAGCAAGAGGTTTTGCTGTCACCTCAACTCTAAAGTTCAGCTCTTTTGTCCATTTGGACCAATGTAGTAATGAGGTCTGGTCATGAATGCCCTTGTCTGTTGCATTCACATACCATGTTCCTGCACCACAATGTTTGAGGTACTTGTGGAGCCAACTCCTTCTGTTGATTTTCACTGTCCACCACATTCACAACCAGATGTGATATAACTGGGAAGAACTTTCTTCTAATCCAGTAGCTATGTGATCACCAAGCTTTGTCTAGAATGTGGTGCTGGCATAGGGCTTATGCCGAAATGTTGATTCTCTTGCTCCTCAGATGTTGCCTGACCTGCTGTACTTTTCCAGCACCACACACTCGACTCTGATCTCCAGCATTTGCAGTCCTCACTTTCACTTAGCTCTGTCTGCAGCACATAGTCAGTCCTATGTTGCACCTTCACCAAGTGGGCATCTTTTCCTTAGTTATGCTGGATGGTGTCCTTTACAATCTTCAATGAACCAGAGCCGATAGCTAGAGCTTGACAGTAATGGCTGAGTAAGGGATGAAGAGTTTCCAAACTGAAGTAGCATATAACTCTATTGATACTGAAATGATTCTGCACCTCAAATTCCCAGATCTGCGCAACTATCGTTTGTTCTGAATCTTTCACATCGAGTATAGTGCATGTCATCCATGTACGCATCACAGGGATATAGGAGGAAAAGGAATTCCACAACACTCCCACTCTCCCCCATGCCTCGAACAACAAGAATATGACAGTTTTACTATAACCTAAAGAAACAACAGCACTTATGCTATGGGAACAATTGAGGCATTTCTCTTTTGTCCAAAACGGGAAAATCGTACTCACCTGAATTGCTACTTCCTGCAGCTGGAGATTAACTTCCAGAGACATGCTATTCACAATTTACCTGATGCTGGCTATTCACCTCAAAGATCAACTGCCTTCTGGCATGAATATTAAACACTGCCGAGATGGAACTTCTTCAAACTGTCATCTCCATGCCGAAATTAAAGTACCAATAACAAACATACATGATCAGCGGTGCACAAAGAAAACGCTACAACAGATATACTCAACAACTTTTAACTCTGCATTCAAAAGATTCAGCTATTCTTTAATGCGATCAAAACAAAACACGTCAACACAAGAGATCCATAAAATACTCTACACCCCATATATAATGAAGGAGAGCTTCTGGAACATAGTATGTACTTTCCAAACTTTGGCAGCTAGCTCCCTCAAAAGGCCATCATTGACACTGGATCAGTTCTCCAGGTCAGCTTCGACAAATTCTAGCAGCTCGAGCTTGACAACAAAGACCTCCATAAGTCAACAAATGTTTGCATTTGCAAAGCAGTTGTTATCACATTCCTGTACCGCAGTGAGACCTGAACCGCATAAAAGTGACACAAAAGAGTACTCGAGAAATGCCATCAGCAATGTCTGTACCTCATTCACTAGAATCAGTGAGAAGGCAACCAGTAAACAAAATGATTGCGTTTTTCATGAAGCCTACAATATCAACATTCAAGCAAAACCACAAACTCATCTACGACAGACCGGATACCACGTCTGGATGACCGAAAAGCATCACTTCTAACTGACTGTTTTCTTCATTTTCAAATGGACAGCAGTCAAGAGAAGACAAAAAAGTTTTTACAAAGACACTGTGAAGTTCTCTATGAAGCATGGCAGCATCAACATGAATAATTGGGAGGAGCTTTGCACCAAGCATTCAAAATGGCAACTTATCCAAGTTGCATCATGCTTTGAATCCAAATGCCTTAACCATGAGGTGGACTAGTAGCAAGGAAAAGGAAACAAATTTTGCACTCCAGATCCCACTACCCCATGTGTCTAAAGATCTGCAGGTCAACAGTCAGCCTGTTTGTTCACAAAGGCCCACAGTAGAAATTTGTAACACTGAATAGATGTCATCCTTGAAGCAAGTATATTGCAAGAATACAATGGAGGATGTTCTTTCTACAAAGACAAAATTTGGTCTCCATATCTGACTTGGAAGTGTTGAGTTCCAACAAAGCAGCCATGAGTGGTTGCATTTGCCTCAGGAGGATCAAGATGGTGATGAGATCAAATGGATTGTACTCAATGTTGGTTTTCTCACTCCTTGCTTAAGGCTCAGTCTGGCAGTTATGTCCTTATGAATTCAGCCACTTTGGTCAGTAATGGTGCTGCCAGGTTGTTCTTGGTGACCAGAACTGAAGCCTTCAACCAGAACACATTACCTGTGTTTTCTATCTTCAGTCCATCTTCACGGGTATGTTAAACATGAAGATGGTAACAGCTGTGAAACAAAAGTTGTGGTAACAGGCAGGATACTTGAGCTGATGTCATGTGAACTCTGGGGGTTCAGAGTCAATTTTGTAATACCTGCAGTTCTTCTCCTGCAAATGCAGACCAGCATGCTACCAATTCTGGTTTGTCCTGCCATGGGCAATACATGGATCAGTTCTCCCGAATCTGGTGCAAGTCTGCAGACATCGAGGGCAGCTGCTCAAGATTGATGGTAATTGGTACTTGAGTCTGGTGGACAGCATTAACTGGAGTCCAAGGATTGTCTAGAATAGTGATAGTGCCTCTAGGCCAGAAGGTCTAAGTTCAAGCCCACCTGCCCCAGAAATGTGTCATAATATATCTGAATTGGTTAATTAAAAGTTGCTTTATTTTTAGGAACAAGGTGGTCATGTGACACAGTAGTGGTGTCCTTACCTCTGAGAATGAAGGTCCAGGTTCAAGTCCCCACCTCCAGATGTGATAACATATCCTAACAGGTTTCTTTCTCAAAATGAAACAGTAAAAGCATGCTTGCAGACTAGGTTTCAGTGTTCTACTCTTCAAGATTTGTAGCTATCTGAGTTTCAACAAGATTTGTTTCGGTTCATGTCCAGAGGGTCCATCCTTTTATTGTTGTTAAATTATGATGCAATCAGAATTTGCTAGGCCATTTCAGAGGGCAAGTATAAGTCAATCACAGTGGTGTTGGTCTGGAATCATACATTACCCAGGTCTTGCAAGGACTGAAAATTTGTTTTTTGAAACAATACTAGTCAACCAGACTGGTTATTTTACCTCACTATTAAGCATATAGGCTTTTCATTAGAAAAATATACTTTTTTTTAATTATCAGAGTTGAAATTTCCCAGCTGTTGTGATTGAATTTGAACTCATACCTCTGGATCATCAGTCCAGCTTTCTGGATTACCAGCCCAAAAACACAGCCATGATGCGACAGTAATAATCCACCCAAAAGAAATATTTCCAAAATTAGCACCAAAATAAGGGCAAATACATATCTCTCTGCCAGACTAATACTATAAAACTTTATAGTGTTAATGAAAAACAGACACACAGCATGCTCTAAAACTCCATTGAGCTGGCTCAACACAATGTACAGTAGTAGTCTTTCAGTTGATTATGCTTTTAGTAAGAACTCCTGCATTGTTTTGCTTTAAAATTTTGGTTTGGAAGGAAGACAGTGACCTTGCTGTAATTTCTAGCATCACGTAAGAATATATGGCATGTTAACACCACACAAATTCTCAGTGTTCTAGACACAAGTCTGGTTCCATTTAACTGTAAAAATTTGCAAGTGCTGTAAATAAAAATACTTGAACAAGAACGATCAGTTGATCCTCATTCGACTTAAGGTGCACTATCCAATATAAACCACATATACCAACATTTGGTTAAATTCTTCAGAGTTATTTGAGGATATTTAACATCTGTTTTCTCAGAAGTAGCTGTTTAGGAGCTTGGCCTAAGTTTACAGAAGCTGAAGCACTAACAGTCATTTGGAACCTATTTAATTGAAAGCAATAGCTGTTGGAAGAATGTCAGGAAAGATTATTTTACCTATAAGTTTGGACTTACTTTTCCTTGATCAAACACTGCTTCTCAATGAGACAAGAACTACAGTGTAGTGGACAATGCTATAGATGACAATTATTTTCAATAGAATTTGATGGATAAATTTATTATTCTTCATTCCTGAAGAAGGGCTTATGCCCGAAACATTGAATCTCCTGCTCCTTGGATGCTGCCTGACCTGCTGCGCTTTTCCAGCAACACATTTTCAGCTCTGATCTCCAGCATCTGCAGACCTCACTTTCTCCTCGAATAAATTTATCTCCCAGTTTCCTTTACACTAATAGCATGGAGGAAAAATTACATTTCCAGCTGACCATTTCATACTCATAAAACCTAAAATTTTATAAAGCAAACTGTTCACCCTATCTGAGCTAGAGGTGTACTTAGATGACCTATTTATCAGGAATAACTGCCTTAAACTTGCTGTTATATGCCTTAAATGTGTCAACAGGACCCAATACCAGTTCTAGAACGCCAATAGTGAAAGTCAGGTTCGAGAGGGGCAGCAGAGATAGACCAGATAATTTACAGTCGAGAATGTGGTGCTGGAAAAGTACAGCAGGTCAAACAGTGTCCGAGGAGCAGCAGAGTCAACGTTTCGGGCAAAAACCCTTCATCAAAAAGCCCTTCCTGATGAAAGGCTTTTGCCTGAAACATCGACTCTCCTGCTCCTTGGACGCTGCCTGATCTGCTGTGCCTTTCCTGCACCACGGTCTCAACTCTGATCTCCAGCATCTGCAAACCTTGTACCCAGGTAATTTACAGACCGGTTCGTCTGACACCAGTGGTAGGGAAAAAACTCCTGAACGATCAGATTAATCAATATTTGAAAATGTTAAGGATTGGTCAGGGAGAGCCAGCACAGATTTGTTGAAGGGAGATCCTGTCTAAATAATTTAATTAATTAGTTGAAAAGGTGACTAAATAAATTAATGAGGATTGTGCAGTCTACTTGGATTTCAGTCAGGCCTTTGACAAGGTCTCACAAGGAAGGCTGCTCTGAAAGGTAAAAACCCAAGGGATCCAAGGCAAGTTAGCAAACTGGATCTAAAACTGCTTTGTAAGTAGGGGGCAAAGAGTGGTGGTGGAGTGTTGTTTTTGTGATTGGAAGCCTCTGACCAGTGGTGTACCACAGGGATCGGTGCTGGGACCCTTGCTATTTGTTATTTACGTGAATGATTAGGATGTGAGTGTTGAAAGTATACTGAGAAGACACAGAAATTGTGGTGTTTATGTTGGTCAGCTGCTAATTTGGGAGAGCAAGGGCAATAGTGTGAAGTGTTGCATTTTGGGAGGCCTAATAAGGCAAAGATATACACACAATGAATGGTAGCTTCTGAGGGAGTACTGAGGAGCAAAGGAGCCTTGGCATATAAGTCCATAGATCCCTGAAGATGTTAGCACAGGTAGACAGGGTGATGAAGGCAAACAGGATGGTTGTCTTGATTAGCTGGGACATTGAATATACAGAGAAAGTGAGGACTGCAGATGCTGGAGATCAGAACTGAAAACGTGTTGCTGGAAAAGCGCAGCAGGTCAGGCAGCATCCAAGGAGCAGGGGAATCGACGTTTCGGGCATAAGCCTTTCTTCAGGAATGAAGAAAGTGTGCCAAGCAGGCTAAGATAAAAGGTAGGGAGGAGGAACTTGAGGGAGGGGTGTTGGAAATGCGATAGGTGGAAGGAGGTCAAGGTGAGGGTGATAGGCCGGAGTGGGGTGGGGGCAGAGAGGTCAGGAAGAAGATTGCAGGTTAGGAAGGTGGTGCTGAGTTCGAGGGAATCGACTGAGACAAGGTGGGGGGAGGGGAAATGAGGAAAGTGGAGAAATCTGAGTTCATCCCTTGTGGTTGGAGGGCTCCGAGGCGGAAGATGAGGTACTCTTCCTCCAGCCGTCGTGTTGCTACGGAGGAGTCCAAGGACCTGCATGTCCTTGGTGGAGTGGGAGGGGGAGTTGAAATGTTGAGCCACAGGGTGGTTGGGTTGGTTGGTCCGGGTGTCCCAGAGGTGTTCTCTGAAACGTTCCGCAAGTAGGCGGCCTGTCTCCCCAATATAGAGGAGGCCACATCGGGTGCAGCGGATGCAGTAAATGATGTGTGTGGAAGTGCAGGTGAATTTGTGACGGATATTGAAGGATCCCTTGGGGCCTTGGAGGGAAGTGAGGGGGGAGGTGTGGGCGCAAGTTTTGCATTTCTTGCGGTTGCAGGGGAAGGTGCCGGGAGTGGAGGTTGGGTTGGCGGGGGGGTGTGGACCTGACGAGGGGGTCACGGAGGGAGTGGTCTTTTCAGAACGCTGACAGGGAAGGGGAGGGAAATATATCCCTGCTGGTGTGGTCCGTTTGGAGGTGGCGGAAATGACGACAGATGATACAATGTATATGGAGGCTGGTGGGGTGGTAGGTGAGGACCAGTGGGGTTCTGTCCTGGTGGCGATTGGAGGGGCAGGGCTCAAGGGCGAAGGAGCGGAAAGTGGAGGAGATACGGTGGAGAGCATCGTCGACCACATCTGGGGGGAAATTGCTATCTTAGAAGAAGGAGGTCATCTGGGTTGTTCGGTATCGGAACTGGTCCTCCTGGGAGCAGATGCGGCAGAGACGAAGGAATTAGGAATATGGGATGGTGTTTTACAGGGGGTAGGGTGGGAGGAGGTGTAGTCTAGGTAGCTGTGGGAGTCGATCGGTTTATACTAAATGTCCGTGTTGATTCGGTTGCCCAAAAAAACATTTTTTCACCCAGAGATTGGTAGAAGTATGGAATGTGCTGTGTGAGGGATAGTGCAGGCACATCCTCTCACAGCATTTAAGAAGCATCTAGATATGTACTTAAAATGCCAAGGTATCGAAGGTGATGGACTAAGCACAGGTAAATTAGCATTTAATTAGCATTAAGATATTAGCATTTGATTATCCTAATATCGAATTATCCAGCAAGATCACAAGGTCCCGATGTTTGGCTAAACTACATTAATCGGCATTTGATTATCCGGAATTCGATTAACCAAGCGAAATACTGCCCGCTCGTATCCTTTGGATAATTGAGGTTCCTCTGTAGTGTAGTTTGGTGGTCAGTACAGACATGGTAGGCTGAAGGGCCTGCTTCTAAACTGCATGACCCAACAGCTCTATGTCTCTCAGTGGTCGCAGTTTGAACCAAGCATTCTCAGTCCTATTCTACAGTTTTGAATTCCCAAAAGCAAAAGTGCACCAGGTCAACAGCAATATTATTGGCACCCCAGGTACATCTAATTCAGCAAATTGGTGACCATCTCTATTAGTCGACTTTCAAACTGTTTCAAATGTCCCAGCTGAGGAGCTGAAGGTCAGACCAGCTTTTGGTGTCAGCAGCAGTTAAAAAGGGGCATGAAAACAAATTTGGCATCAGTCTCAAACTGGCAAACATTTTGGGAAAATTTTGAATTTACGATCACGATATCCACCATGTGACTCAATTCAGATGAAGAAATATTTAATCACCAAATGCCACCGAAAGAAATTTCAAAATGTGGCAGTGGTGTGGTGCAACGTGCATATTTTAATACAAATTTGAGCATGTTAATGCTTCAAGTAATTAATTGAAACATATTATATTTATACACAAAACAGTACCTTGCATTCAAAATGCTTCAGATTTCTAATTCAAGTACTTAAATTATGTGATCAGGACATTATACATTTACTGTTTGCCAAGTAGCAATGTCAATGTTGGCCAGTGATAATGCTTCGAGTCTGAAGATCCTGGATGCATACCCAACTCAACAACTCAACTCAAATGGCCTCGGCTAGTATTTCAGTGCCATACGAAGCAACAGTCGGAGTTGGCTTTCAGATGAGACACCAAACAGGAGTCCTGTCTGGCTTGATTAGATGTAAATTAACCCACTGGATAATTTGAAAAAGAGCAGAAAGCTTCTCTTGTTCTAGTCAACATTTCGTCCTCAAACAAACAGAATAGACCAACCAATTCTTCAGTGCCCTGCTGTTTGTGCTGGTCATATTTGCCATCCTTACAACAATTCAAAGCTACATCATGAACTATTAGTGGCAAAATTCAGAATATCCTGAAATTGTGAAAGGCATAACATGAATTCCAGCTCTTTCTTCAAATTGAGATTTCATTTTTTGTAATTTCCTTAAATTGTTTGACAGCACTTCTTATATGTGTTGAAGTTAATTCAGACAAAATAAAATCCCTCGTGACTAAAATGAAAACTTGATGTGAGATTTTTAAAAATCAATAATTGTTGATAAATGCCATTCAAACAAACAAGAACCTTGACAGGGAGCGTACCTGGAGATTAAGTTAACATATATAAACACAACATACTATAGATACTGGAAATTTGAAAATAGTGTGTTGAAACTCTTCAAATAATAGTTAGTCTTGCCTGTCCAGTTGAGTATTTCCAGTACTTAGCTGTTTTCACTGAAGAATTATGTACATCATTGGCTAATAATATTCTCAACTGTGTGTAGTCTTAACATTTTTGATTCAAATTAACAAACTCAGTTACTGTAAGTTTGTGGGTGTCACAGTGGGTAGCACTGATGCCTCACAGCTCCAGAGACCCGGGTTCAATTCCTCTCCTCAGGCAACTGTCTGTGTGGAGTTTGCACGTCCTCCCAGTGTCTGCGTGGGTTTCCTCCAGGTGCTCCGTTTCCTCCCACAGTCCAAAAATGTGCAGGTTACATGAACTGACCATGCTAAATTGCCCTTAGGTGAAGGGGTAAACGTAAGGGAATGGGTCTGGGTGGGTTGCTCTTCGGAGGGTCAGTGTGGACTTGTTGGGCCTAAGGGCCTGTTTCCACACTAAGTAATCTAATCTAATCAAAGTTCAAAGACAGTATTTTCAGGCGTTGAGCATTGTTCCAGAGTTTTAATGGTATATGTGTTTACCAATACCTGGTAGCCAGATTCACATCATTAATAAATAGAGCACCCTAAATAGAGCATCACCAGAGTGAATACAAGACGACAGCAAACATCTTGTGTAGTATGGGCACGTGCTGTATGAGCTGCTGCTCATGAAAATTAAGAGTAGGCCATTCAGTATACAGAAACTGTGCCTCCAGCAAACATGGCTAATCTTTGATTTCAACAGGATATTCCCATTCTCTGCCCAAACCTCTTCACACTTTTATCCTCAAGGAATCTATTCATCCGAAATATATTTAGTAACTTATCCTCCACAGCCTTCTGTGTTACAGAATTCCACAGGTTGACCACAATTTGAGTGAAGACATATCTTCTCATCTCAGTCCACATCTAGAGATCATGGTCACTTATTGGTAAATGCTCTGCCTCTCCCAGCAAGGGTAAACATCATTCCAGCCTTCATCCTGTCTAGCACTTTCAGAATTTTGTGAGTTTTAGTAAGATTCCTCTTCTAAACTCCAGTAACCTCAAGGCCAATCAATCCAATCTCTCTTCATACACAAAGCTGTAATCCCAGGAATCACAAATAAAGAGGACAGTGGCAGAAACCTTCAAAATGTAGGATACTAGAGGACCCACTTTGCCTATTGTAATGGAGGAAACCACTTCCTAGTGAAACTAGAAGAGTTTCCTGTGGGTAACAAGAAATACTTATTTGCATGTTTGCAACAGATTACACTGATGACATTGTTAGAGATTTTCAGGAGATCCAGATGCTCATTCACATTCCTTCGAGATCCTCAGGTGTTTTGCCCGAGTCCACATTACACATCACTGGAGGTGGAGTCCTCAGCAATAACCCATTCTCAACTACATACAAGATTCTGCAATATGAAGCCAATACTGCAAACTAAAATAATCCCAAAACGAATGGGACACTAACCACTTGATATTATATCCAGACTGCCAGAAATAACTTGCCCTTCTTTTCACAGGGAGGTGGCTTCTTCTCCACCATGCAACACCACAACCTTTACATTTCTAAAATGGGATTTGGAATGACAGGACCTAATTTTCTGCAGTGGGTTTGGTGCTCAGCTACTCCACAAATACAGTGACTTGACGTCATTCAATGCATTTTTAATGCTGAAGCTGAGAGGAGACTATCATTTTCATAGAAATACTGGCAGAATTCTGATAGCAATCTTTGTACATTAACATTTAACCACATACCCACGCCTCATCTGAAACTGCTGTGCCTACTACAGACAAATAACAGTAGCAATGTTAGCTTCACAATTTTGGGAACTAATTCTAGCTCATTAAGATTGACTGCAACAAACAGCAGCAAATTTCAACTGAACATAAAGTTGCTCATTAATCCCTGACACAGCTCTCTGAAGTATGCAAAACTCGTTATTTTAATACCACTAGATGTTGAGTATACAGTTTAAATTCAGCACAGGCAACAGGTTGTAAAGGTACCAGGCTCAGTTTTTGGCAAAAAGTCAGTAAGACCTTTTTTCTTCTTTCAAAGCACACTTTAAGAATGCTCTGGAGGGCTCTGTTGTACTTTGACACTGTCAAATAAAGGTGCATGTTGCTACAAATCAATCAGTCCTCAATTCTGTATGATGGGTGAAATATAGTACATATGCAATGCTGTCAAAGAGAGAAATCAAAATGTGTGTGAAATGACACTATGTGCCACCTGTAGCTCAATTATAGCTTCAGTAAAATCAAACTAGCTGATTGCAAAACTCCTGTGTAACTTCTATTGCTGTAATCTGCCCAACAAATCAGTATTACTAATAATGTCAAAATGTAAAAAAAACTCTGCAAGTTTAGAAGGCAGACTCAGTCCAAATGAGTATTGCGTTGATCATCAGAAATCTTTTCTACAAACATTCAAACAAGAAACAACCATAGACCCTTCGGCCCTTCAAGCCAAGTCATTCAGTAAAATTATGGGTGGTCAAATTTAGACCTTAACTCTATATTCCTGCAAATCTCTGATGAGGGCAGAGCAGTGGGCATGATTTATATGGACTTCAGTAAGGTGTTCGACAAGGTTCCTCATTGTAGACTGGTTAGCAAGGTTAGATTTCATGGAATACAGGGAGAACTAGCATTGGGATACAGAACTGGTTTGAAGGTAGAAGACAGAGGGTGGTGGTGGAGGGTAGATTTCAGACTGGAGGCCTGTGACCAGTGGAAGGCTATCAGGAACAGTGCAGGGTCCACTGCTTTTTGTCATTTATATAAATGATTTGGATGTGAACATAGGAGGTATAGTTAGTATGTTTGCAGATGATGCTAAAATTGGAGGTGTACTGAACAGAGAACAAGGTTACCCCAGAGTACAACAAGATGTTGATCAGATGGGCCAATGAGCCGAGGAGTGGCAGATGAAGTTTAATTTAGATAAGTGCGAGGTGCTGCATTTTGGAAAGGTAAATCAGAACAGGACTTATACATTTAATGGTAAGGTCCTGGGGAGTGTTGCTAAATGAAGAGACCTTGGCATACAGTTTCATAGTTCCTTGAAACTTCAGTCCTCAGTAGCAAAAAAATTCCTCTCTGGCAACTTAAATGGGCAATGCTTTATTTTTAAACTGTGACCCCTAGCTCTAGATTTTCCCACAACAGGAAGTATCCCTATAACATCCACTCAGCCAAGTTCGCAAAGAATCTTACGTGTTTCAGCTAAACAACCTTTGACTCTTGGAAATTCCAGAGAACACAAGCCTAGCCAGGATAACCTTTCCTTTTAAGGCAATTTGCGCATTCCAAGTATTTGTGCAGGAAGCCTTCTCTTAACTGCTCCTAAATATTAACATCCTTCCCAAAGTACAGTGACTAGTACTTTGATCAATCAGATACAGAAAACTCCAATGCCCTGTAAAAATGAAGCATAATCTTCCTACTCTTACATTCAAATCCCCTCAAAATAAGACATAATTTTCTACAATGTGGAATCAGGCCATTTGGCCTAACAAATCCACACCGACCTCCAAAAGTTTCCTCACAGCTCCTAAGTAATTTTGATTTCATAGAAGCTGGTTATGAACAGTTTTAAACCTTGTCACATTTATTCTCATTTTATTATACAAAATGTGTCAAGACTAGAACGAACTTGGCTGATATCAATGCAACTTAATATATTACATGAATCACTAAATGATCACGCTACTCTTCACATTGACAGGCTGTACCTTCATATCAGCCAGGTGTTACTTTCTTTAAGCTGCATTGGTCTGAAAATATTGTGTTCCAAAATAAGATTACAGGGTGGATAGTGCTGCTTTGCACAGTTGATTTTATGTGGAAATTTTAGATCAATTTTTGATCGAAAAACTTAATCTTCATTTTTAAGTTCCTGAAGCATGATCAAAGCACTTGGTATGAAGAACTCACTCAGTCATAGTACTATATGCAAAATCCCAAACAACAGCTGCTCCTTTAAGATATCTACAAGGATAACAACTGATATGCTGTCATGCATCTGGGTTCAAGTTGTGTCGGGATTTCTGGTGAACTTGAGGTCACATTGTGATCATCTGCATTTTGCTACACTTCAATAATTTCTTGCAGTCAGATTTTAGTACAAAAATTTGTCTGGTCTCGAAAGGTTGAAAAAATCTACTTTGTACGTTAATTGGCATTATAGATATTTCAAAAGCATTTTCAAAGGCTGACAATTTGAAGATGGAGTGCCTACAGTTATGCAGTAGAGAACAAACTTATCAAAGGCCATTCTCATCAAAAGCATGCAAGGTCAGCTTGTGCAACCTTTCAAATCAGACACAGTCTTACTTTTAAAAATATCGAACTCTTGCAAAGGAAGAACTTAGCTAAAATATTAAAATGTGTATTTTCAGAATATGACCTCCATTCAAGAGAAAAGCCTTTGCAACTTTTCAGATACTTCACTGAAACTGCAGGAAATGTGGAAGGGTGGGTATATAGAGAGAAAAACAATCAATTGAGCTGCATTAGATAGAAACAGCAAAAGCACTGAAGTACCACAGCACTTGAGTTGATTGGCATGTAACTGTCACATCAGTTTGAAATTAGTGATCACAGAAACATTTCAGACAAACCAAAAGAACATTGAACTATAAAGCTGAAGAAACACTAATGGAAGCTAGAGGTGACCACATCAGTTCCTCTGCTTCTAGAAGATTCTTGTCGTTTACTTTCCATAGCTTGCACATGATATAATCAGGTGCAGGCACAAACAAGTCTGTGGAACAGATGTCAGGTTTCTTTCTTGAGAGATAAATGCCACTCTGTTATTACAGGTGAGTAATCCTTCAGAATTTACACTACCCTTTTGATCTAATTTCCCTCTTCCAATGTGAACAAAATTGCACAATTCAGCACAAATACTAATAATCATAGCAAAATTCAAGTTAAATCCAGGAGGTTCCCAAATCTGAAACTGAGTTTCCATACCTGTATCATTTCCAGATCCTGTTGATAACGCTGGCATGATTCCTTCAGCAAAATGTCACACAGGAATACCAGGTTTGCGCTCAGCAGCAAGGCAAGATTATCTGTGGACTAGTTCAATGTTCTCGCCTTCGTTCAATCCCGCCTATGTCAACTTGTGAGTGAATGTTTCTGTCATTTGTAGATGTTCCCTGAAAGGAATAACAATTTTACAATCAAAACATGACTCCGTAAAATTCATTTGCTCTCGATTACATTTAAAGTATTGCTCGGAATTCCAACTTAGGAAGCGAATACACGACCTTGACCAACTGCATACCAGTGGAACAGCTCGTCACAAATAATATTAATGCCATAATGAAGACTACAACCTTGAACCCATCACACTTCAATTTATCACAAACCAGAAAGGTAGAAACACTGGAAGTAGTGAGGAGAGACCTCAAAATATCATTTGGCAGATGGGATCAAGAAAAACCCCAAAGCTTTTTAGTAGTATGTTAAAACTAAGAGGATTACCAAAGAATGAGTGGGACCCATCAGAAAGCAAAGGAACGAGGGGTGAGGTTTTAAATCGTTGCTTCTCATCTGTATTTACAGAGGAGAAAGTCATGGTAGCCTGGGATAGAGAGATTCAAGAACATGTTCTGATTAATAACAAGGAGGTATTTGATGTTTTGACAGGCATTAAATGCATAAATCCCCAAGACCTGATAAGATATATCGCAGGCTGCTATGGGAGGCAAAGGAGACCCTG
Source organism: Hemiscyllium ocellatum (assembly GCF_020745735.1). NCBI lineage: Eukaryota > Metazoa > Chordata > Chondrichthyes > Orectolobiformes > Hemiscylliidae > Hemiscyllium > Hemiscyllium ocellatum. The sequence continues at coordinate 100,396,209 of NC_083405.1, forward strand.
GCAGAGATATTTAGTACTTTGCTGGCCACGATGAACTGCCAGATGACTGGATTATAGCTAATGTGGTTCCTTTGTTCTAGAAGGGTGGCAATAGATCAGGTAATTCTAGACCCAGTTCGTCTGACGTCAGTGGCAGATTTGGAGATGGCAGTGTTGGACTGGGGTATACAAAGTTAAAGATCACACAACACCAGGTTATAGTCCAACAAGTTTAATTGGAAACACACTAGCTTTCGGAGCGCCGCTCCTTCATCACGTGATTGTGGAGGACACAATTCTAAGGCACAGAATTTATAGCAAAAATTTACAGTGTGATGTAACTGAAATTATACATTGAAAAATACCTTGATTGTCTGCTGAGTCTTTCACCTGTTCGAATACAGTGATAGTTTCACTTCTTTCATGTGTAAATCACAAAACCTTTTTTTAAAAGTTGCATTCTCAGGTTAGAAATTGGTTGGACAGGTTAACAAGACTGCTATGGCAACAAACAGCACACTGTCTTTAATCAGTCAAGGTGTAGATTTTAAAGGAACAAGGAGGTCATGTTAGAGTTGTGCAAAATGTTGGTAAGGCCAAACTGGAATACTGGGTACAGTTTTGGTCACCGCACTATTGGAAGGATGTGATTGCACTGGAGGAGTTGCAAAGGAGACTCACCAAGATATTTCCAGCAATGGAGCACTTTCGCAAAAGAGAGGCTGATAAACCTAGGTTGTTTTCTTTGGAGTCAAGAAGGTTGAAGTGCATAAGATTATGAGAGAGCATAAACAGTGTGGATAGAAAGTGGTTATTCCCCTTAGTTAATGGGTCAGTAACAAAGGAGCACAATGCTGATGACCCATAGAGCCTCATGGATGTCCAGTCTTGTGTTGCTAGATCTGTTCAAAGTATATGCCATTCAGTATGCTGATAATCCCTTGCATTGTATTGTGTGGCAGTATTAACTTGAAGGCAGAACTTTGTTTCCAAAAGGACTATACAATGGTTACACTGACCAATACGGTCATGGACAGATGCACTTGCAAGTAGATTGTTAGGATGAGATCACATGTTTTTTGCCTCATGTTAGTTCCCTCATCACCTTCTGCAAACCCAAGCTAACAGCTATGTGACTGGCTTGATCAGTAGTGCTGCAGTCAAGCCAATCTTAGTGGAAGACATTGAAATCCCCACCCAGAGTACATTTGTATTCGTGCCACCCTCAGTGCTTCCACCAAGTGCTATTCAACAAGGAACCGAACAGCATCATCAGCTGTGTATGTATATGATAATCAACAGAAGGTTTCCTTGCCCAGGTTTGACCTCATGCCATGAGTGTTCATGGTGTCTGGAGTCAAGGTTGAGGACTCCTCAGGCAACTCCTTCCAAACTGTTTACCATTGTGCTACCACTTCTGCTGGGTACATCCTGTCAGTGGGACGGGACAGAGATCTAAGACACAGAAAAAAGCCCTTTGTCCCATTGAGTCTGCACCGGTAAAATGAAACTACCCATTCAAATTCCATTATTCAGCAGTTGGCCCATAATCTTACATGGCATCACAAGTGTAGATCTGAATATTCTTCAACATTGAGGGTCTCTGCCTCTACCACCTTTACAGACCAGCTCCTCTGGGATGAAAAAGGTATTTTTCCTCATATCTCCTCTAAACCTTCTGCCCTTTATCTTAAATCCATGCCCATGGTCACTGATCCCTTCATCAAGAGGAAAAAAAAATTCCACAAAAGAAGTGATAGTGGTGTCTGCGATACCGCCTGTTCTGATATAACACAGAAGTTCCATTCCTGTGGGAGCCAGCGTTAAGAAAATCATGTAATAGCTGCAACATTTAAACCAATGGGATCAGAATCGCAATATAGCCAATATATGCAAGGAAATTTCACATTCTACAAATAATGGTCTAAATTCTTCAATCACGTCATACCCAATTTGTGTTGAAGAAATGTGTGTTATAGCAGAACTGAATTAATTATACTGATGAAATAACACCTTGCAGGCAATATCAGGCTGTTGCTTGAACTAGTCTGTAAGACAGCTCTCCCAATTTTGGCACTAGCCCCCCGTATGTTCGTAAGGAGGATATTGTAAGGTTGACAGGACTGTTTCTGCTGTTAGTGTTGTTTCCAGCAGTCTATCTGGTTTAATTCGTTTTTTTGAGACTTTGTAGATTATTTATCAGTAGGCGAAATGCATAAAAGTGGCTAGGAGGTATGTTGAATCAGCCATGACCATTATGAATGGTGATCAAGCTCAAGGGGCCAAACAACTTAATCCTATTTCCTATTGCCTCCTGGTTACTATTAGTACAACTGAGTAGCTTTCTAGGTCATTTTACAGGGCAGTTGATAGTCGTCCACATTGGTAGAGGTCTGGGGGCACATGTAGGCCAAACCAGACAAGCATGGCAAACTTCCTTCCCGAAAAGAACATGAGTGAATCAGAAGGGTATTTCTGGCAATTAACAATGGTTTCGTTATTCTAATATTTAGTGATTTCAGATTCCACCATCTGCTACAACGAGATTTGAACTCTATTTCTTAGAACCTTCCCCGAGTTTCTGGATTAACAGTTAATCCTACTTGGCCATTCTCTCACCCATGAAGTGGTAATGTGGGTTTGAGGTGACAATTCAGATCAGTCATTACTTTGGCGAAATAGTAGAACAGGCTCAAGGGGCTGAGTGGACTACTCATACTGCTTGTTCATATGTTCCAACTTCATGACCTTTCCAAAAAACCTTCACAGAACTGACCCACATCCATCTGCTTCCAAGCAGAAATCTGAATATATAACATGTGTTGCTGCCTTTCATCGCCTTGAGTTGAGTAGGTTGCATACTGTGAACAAAGGTTTTGGGGGGGGGGGGGGGGGGGGGGGGGTGGAAAGAGAACAACATGAGATAAGAAAAGGGAGGGGACTGTATTTGCAACAGGCCACTATTTCCCTTCAACTCCGACCTACCTTGAGGATGCAATGTTGGTGAATCCCTTTCCCACACAATGCCAATCAAAAAGGAAAACAAAGGAAAGTAACAGGAAAAAATATGAGAAACAAAAAAAAAAGCTGGAGGGAGCAAAGCCCAAAGCAAACAGGAAGAAACAGGTCCAAAAAAAAAAGTAATTAAGAGGCAACACAAAGCCAACAGGAAAAATGCTCTTTCCTGACTTAACAGTTCACTGGAAAATTTTATTATTAAATAAATCAATGCATAAACACAAACATATACAAGCACATTTGAATAGAATTTTAAGATATAAGAAACACAGGATTTCATACATTCCTGAGCTGACAATAGAACAAAATATTGAAACTCAGTTACAATACTCATGGATAATCCTTTCCTCAGTCCATCACATGAAACAGCAGTGTTCTATGCAGCACTCAACATCTGGAACCATGCTTAGCAGTAGCACTTCCATCCACAACTCAAGACCTTAGTTTCTGAATGAGCTCATCCACACAGCAATAACTGTTTTTATTTCAAGTCTTTCATACATTTCTACTTGTCGAAAGGGGACTCAAGGTTATTGCAATCACTAGTCTTCCTTGAGGCTTGTTTATTTTGTATTTGATTTCTCCAGTTGCCAGCACAGGTTGCAAGGCTTACTTATACCAACAATGCGCTTCCTAACATTTTTAAGACAGATAATATCTCCTAAATATTCCAGCAAGTCACTGACAGAACCATTCAATTAAATTATTTAAATAGTAGTTGGAAGCTAAAAATTACATTTCTTTCCTGCCAATATATGCCAACCATATATCTCCATATCACAAATCATTGAATGCCTGAGGGTCAACATAAGGCCTTCAACAGTATGCTGCCTGTTACAGTCAACATGGCAAGCAACAGGAACTTGGCACACAATTGCTATGAAAACATCAAATCTTAAGTCATCTTCTTGACAGCACATACCTCTTAAATATTTAGACTTCTTTCTAAAAATGGCCATGATCCAACCATGGACAGACTGAAATAAGAGATGATAAATGGAAAGATTGGTTCATATCAAATGCCTTGAATGAGCTCCTCTGTAGTCCACAAAGGACCATAGATGTCTCTCTCCATTAGAGACAGAGAGAGAGACAGAGAGACAGAGAGAGAGAGAGAGAGAGAGAGAGAGAGAGAGAGAGAGAGAGAGAGACAGAGAGACAGAGAGACAGAGAGAGAGAGAGACAGAGAGAGAGAGAGAGAGAGAGAGACTGGTGACACTAAAGCTACACTTAAACTACAGAGAAGGGACAAGGCAAAGACACAGGCCAATGAACTATCACAGGTGGCATGGAGATTGAATCCACACAATTGGCATCTTTCTGGAACACACTCGAACGAGGTCCACGTGAGCCAAAATAGCCTTAACAAGTAGTCGTCCACGAATGGGATTAAAATATAACTACAGCAACTTTAGGGTGATTAATAAATACAAAAAAAGAAATTCAAGCTAAACAGCAAAAGAAAATTTGGCAAGAATGAAGGAATGAAAAATGGAACACACCATAAAAGTTGCAGAAATCATTGGAGTGACTAGATTTTTTTTTTAAAAATCATTTCGTGAGTGAGAGACAATGAAGATACAAAATTGGGACTTGTCTTTTCCATGAAAACAAGTGAAGTTGCAGAAACAAGACACTGTAAAGAATCGTATAGGTAACTATAGGTAAGCACATAATATTGAAAACACATCGTGGTTCGCTGTCGCTTGAGCTGGGTGAGCAACAGCAATGGGTGGCCTTCCAGAAACTAAAATGTGGGATAAAATTCTCACTTGGACATTTGTTATTTCAGGACAGCTCACTTAAATTGTACAGGTAAAAACAATGACTGCAAATGCTGGAAACCAGATTCTGGATTAGTGGTGCTGGAAGAGCACAGCAGTTCAGGCAGCATCCAAAGTGCAGCGAAATCGACGTTTCGGGCAAAAGCCCTTCATCAGGAATAAACTTAAATTGTATGTAAGCCGTGCCTGGCACAATTAAGAGAGGTATTTGAAGAAATAATACAGTACGGGGGTAAATGAATTTCCCTCATAAGATGGAGAATGTACATTGAATGAATATTAGCATACGGAATGATCCACCAGATACAATAATGAAAGGAAATCAAACATTAGCTTTAAAATGGTAAGTGAATAAAGATTTGAATAAGAATAATAACGGTAACTAAACAAGTATAGAACTATTCGAACAAAATATCTTTTTGAAAACCATGGATGCTTTCATGCTGTCAAGTTCCAAATTGTACATACTTCAAGATAACATTTTGAATGTTTTGAGAAACCTCTTTCCAAAAGTTGATTTGGAGCATAAATTAACTGGAATCTTTTAATAGATCTTATTTTGCATGTGTGTATGTGTACTTAATGCATTAATATATATTAGACAAAACAGGATGGTCCAACCTTGAAGGAAATGAATCAAATTAGAACAATTCCAAATAATAAATCATATTTAATAGAATCATATGGTGCATTATAAAAATACAGATAAAAGAGTTTTATGACTATTCACAAGTTCAAATGTCAGTATTGTAGAGTTTCCATGTAAAAGTCAACAGTACTGCTTTAAAAGATTTATAGGACACCTGCTTTCACTCCCTCAATGTCAATTTCAGAGAGTCATAGAGATGTACAGCATGGAAACATACCCTTCTGTTCAACTCGTCCATGCCGACCAGATATCCTAACCTAATCTTGTCCCATTTTCCAGCACTTGGTCCATATCTCTCTAAACCCTTCCTATTCATGTACCCATCCAAATGCCTTTTAAATACTGTAATTGTACCCACCTCCAAGACTTCCTCTGGCAGCTCATTCCATACACTCACCACCCTCTTCGTGAAAAAGTTGCCCATGAGGTCCCTTTGAAATTTTCCCCTCTCACCCTAAACCTATGCCCTCTAGTTCTGGAATCCCCCACCCCAGGGAAAAGACCTTGTATATTTACTCTATCCATGCTCCTCATGATTTTATAAACCCCTATAAAGGTCAGCCTTCACCCTCTGACATTCCAGGAAAAACAGCCCCAGCCTATTCAACCGCTCCCTATACTCAAATCCTCCAACCTTGGCAACATCCTTGTAAACCTTTTCAAGTTTCAAACATCCTTCTGAAAGGAAGGAGACCAGAATTACACACAATATTCCAAAAGTGGCCTAACCAATGTCCTGTACAGCCACAATATGGACTCCCAACTCCTACATTCAATACTCTAACCAAAACGCCTTCTTCACTAGCTTATTTACCTGCGACTCTACTTTCGAGAAACTCTGAACCTGCACTCTAAGGGCTCTTTGTTCAGCAATACTCCACAGGACTTTACCATTAAGTGTATAAGTCCTACTTCGATTTGTTTTTCCAAAATGCAACACCTCATATTTATCTAAATTAAACTCCATCTGCCATTCCTCAGCCCATTGCCCCTTCTGATTAAGATCCCATTGTAATCTGAGGTAACCATCTTCGCTGTAAACCACAACTCCAATTTCGGTGTCATCTGCAAACTTACTAACTACATCTCTTATGTTTACATCCAAATCATTGAAACAAATGACAAAACGCAGTGGACATAACACCAATCCTTGTGGCACACCACTAGTCACAGGACTCCAGTCTGAAAAGCAACCCTCCACCACCACCCTCTGTCTTCCACCTTCAAGCCTTGTTAAACACTTTACTGAAGGCCATTTGGATCACGTTTACCGCTCTGCCGTCATTAATCCTCTGAGTTAGATGAAGTAGTACTAATCAAGTGCATAAGATTTCCCACACACAAACCATGCTGACTATCCCTGATCAGTCCTTGCCTTTCCAAATACATGTAAATCCCGCCTCTCACTATTTCCTCCAATAACTTGCCCACCATCGATGTCTGGCTCACCAGTCTGTAGTTCCCTGGCTTTTCCTCACCACCTTTCTTAAATAATGGCACGTTAACCAATCTTTAGTGTTCCGGCACCTCACCTGTGACTATCAATGATACAAATATCTCAGCAAGGGGTCCAACAATCACTTCCCTAGCTTCCCACAGAGTTCTAGGGTACACCTGATCACGTCCTGGGAATTTTGCCATTTTACGCGTCATGTCCGAAATGGATAATTTTTCCTTTGTAGATCGAGTGCAGAGTCTAAGGACTCGGCAAATAGCAGGCTGCATTCTGGGTTACTAAATGTGCATTATTCAATTATATGAAGGATTAAAGTATGGACAAGTGATGAACAAATCTTATGAACAGAACATATACCGCATTGGTCAAAGCTTTACCACTAGTAAAACTATAGAAGTTCATTCTACTTGATTTAAGCCCGCAATTTATTTATTAATTTTTCAAAGTCAAAACTTCACCATACTGGGAAATTACTATTTTGTTGCTCTATTTCACAAAGTATTAAATAACCTGCTATAAAAGACTTGCTTACGTATAATACACAACTATTTAATTCTTTCCTGGGATATGAGTAAGTCCTCAGTCTCAACTGTCCTTCAGAAGGTGACTATGAAGTTTAGATGCACCCACAGTGTTGTCAGAAAGGGAGCTCCCACTGATTCCATATGATTAAACGATTTAGCTAAAATCAGGTATCAGAATAAAATTTCAAACACAGAACAGATGAATTTTGCTAAATCCTAGGATTATGTCACTGGTTTGAGGTTGGCAGTTTCATGGGTGAGTATTTCATGGTGTATACACACACACACACACACACACACACACACACACACACACACACACACACACACACACACTAAGAGTTTCGTTGTTGCTCCTGATTTTTCACAGACGAGGGCTTTTCTTCAAGCCGTCCATGTGCATATTTAAAAAATCTAAGAGTAATTGTTGGAAAAAACAGAAGAGTCTCTTGGACATTGTGGATAGCCTTACACCAATTTCATGATAAAAGACCAACTTGTCAATCATCTTATGGCTGTTGAAAGAGCCTAATTGTGCAAAGTGACAATATAAAATCAGTTGTAAATATTCAACAACAAATAGTTGTAGTACATGAAGCTAATTTTAAGATGAGTTGAAGCACTTATTAAATCAGTCTTTCTGTTTCCATTCCAGGTCACATGCAACCTCTAGCCAATCTAATCCCCATGCCTCTGTTCAGAGGAGGCGTGTGCCCAAGTAGTCAGAGGATGAACAATACTCCCCACTTCCTTCCCCATTGAAGCCTGTAAGTTCCAATCAGAAGCATCTCAAGGACACATAACCAAAAGTTGAGTTTTGCAATGGTGAATTACATCTGAGTATCACTGCTCCGCAGATCCCCATGATGTTTCGACCTGACATTGCTCCTACAGCTATGTTATCTCCAAGCATTTCTACAAACTACAAAACCACTGCAGATGTTACACACATTGCACAGAAAGGTTATTGTCCAATACTGGCTCTAGTTTAGGTGTGCATCCAACTTTTAATAAATATTATTTTAAAAACACTTCACTCATATGGAGTAATTTTAGCTACAAATTCCTGAGGGGGGGAATTTAGGGTGTAAATAGAAAATTATCTGAATTATTGGCTTCTGTCAGCATCACAAAAGACTGTGTACAAATAATTTGAAAAGGCACAAGTCGGAACAGCTCAAAATAATTCAAATATTTGAAATGTGATGAATTGTGTAACATTTCAATGTATGAAAATTTAACAGTAGGCTTCAGTTGCTAAAAACACTTTGCAAATATGCACGTTCCATGACATGGAAGCAACTGGAATTCCAGCAATTGAGCATACTTGCTCTTTGGGCTCAATTACAGCAGAAAAGTAAGAGATTCCAAACACATCAACTTTGAACCTCAGATCCAAATTCCAGTCAGAAAACTGCTATCCAGAAGACTGAGGAGCCACGCCAGGCATGGCACAAACTCAGCTGGATAACAAACCAGAATAGAACTTCATGTTCCAAGAGGAGGATTGGGAGAGCTGAAATCTACATTAGGAAACGGTGAGCCAATTTATCTGTGGCAGATTGATCAAAGTTTGGTCAAAGGAATTACTGGCGCTAATTGAGGGGCAATGTACAACAACTATAACTGAAGAAATTAAAAATTAATATTGTCCCTTATGGCACTGTTAATCGTAACGTTCCTAGCCTGCCTGAAAATACTGTTTTTTCAGATTATGTAAATCATGGAGTGAAAATCTAACAAGATATAGTACTGCTAAATAGCTCTGGACCATTTCAAGAAGTGTTTTTTAAGAGGATACACAGACAGAAAATACCTCGATGAAAATGGCTGAAGAAGTAATGTTTTAAAAAATTAATAGAGGTAGCGAAATCCAAGTCCTCATCACTCTGAAACCTGGTGAAGGAGGTCAGAATGGCCCAGGCAGTGCAAAAAAAGAAAAGGTCAGATGGAGAAGAAAAAGACAGAAGATATTTTAGATTTAGATTTCTTTGTCATGTACACTCAAGAGCACAGTGAAAAGTGTACCATGCTACCACACACGGCGCCATCTTATAGGTCCAAAGTTCTGAGTTCCAAAATCTTAATTACAAAAGTAGAAAAAGAGAGGTGAGTTGACAAGTCCAGCATGACAGTCGTCTTTAGCATAAAAGTAGCAAAATTCCAAAATAAAGTGAAAAAATCAAACTTGACAATCTTTTGTCATACTATTGCCACACTAACCAAAGTACATGTTTGTATCACATTGATAACTGTAATTAGTGATGAACGTTTTCATTCATATTAACAAGTTCAGAGATCTCCAAAGTTTCCTCCGTGATAGCCATTCCAGGTTTTGTACTCCAAAAATTGGACAAATTCAGGAATAACACATGCCCAAATAATCAATGAATGCATTATTGAGGTGACCATTCTTACAAGTGCTTGTTGACAAAAGCTTCATAAAATACATGTGTGAAAGTACTTTCTTGAGGATACCACTTAAAATTATCTCCCCAATGTAATATAGTAAATTTACTTCTAACTGGTCACGTTTTTCTTTCTAGTATCAGGAGAACATTAAAAACAACAGAGCACAGAAAGAAACTATTCAGTCCATCAGGTCAACTGAATGCAATTTTTTAATCCCACTTACCACAACTTGATCACGTTATAGCTCTTCAGGAGCAGATCTGCATGCATTCGGAATGAGTTGAAGGTTTCTGCCTCTCTCGCCAAACTTTGAAGCAAATTCCAAACACCTAAGTTTTTCTTGCTGTCCCTTTTAATTCTTCTACCTTAAAACTAACAAGATATAGTACTGCTAAATGCCCTTGTTAAATGACTTCCCACCAGAGGGAAACAGGTCCTTCCTGACCACTCATTCCAAACTTCACATCATTTTGACTAAGTCATCCCTTAATCTCCTCTGTTCAAAGCAAAATAACCCGAGCTATTCAATCTTTTTCAGAGCTTCAAGTCCTGGCAACATTCTCCTAAGTCTCCACTGCACACTCTACGGCAATCATATTCTCCATGTAATGTTATCAAAACTGCATACAAAACGCTAACTGTAGCCTAACCAGCGTCGTGTGCCTTACATCACAGCAATATCAATGTAATTTGGAATGTCAATTTCCAAAAGACCACTGGTCTCCCAAGTAACCTGGCTCATTATGTGCATAATACTCATACAGACACTTGCAATTCAATGGCAGAATCTTAGAAAGTGCCTTCCTTTCCATGCAAACCTGGTGTTTGAGTTTACATGTACAAATATAGTGTATTGTGATCTGGCTTACATAAGAGAAGTTAAGGCACTTGGCATTCCTATTGTGCTCTGAGGTACTGGGTGATCAAGAACCAAATGTTGGAGGTGATAACAGGGCTTATTGAGATGATTCTGAAAAGACAGCGGTAGGAGAAAACTGCTCGATATTACCATATCACAACCTCCAAATCCTCATGATTTGACGAGGCATCACAGTTACTAATGTCATCTTTGCTCAACAGTTTCATTTGTTGCAATGCTAGGTGGTCCAGAATATAGGAAGTCAAGGTAACAACAGGCTGAAAACTGGAAGCAAAACTCATTTGGTTTATCTTTACTTCCTCCCTTCCCTTCCTCAACATCGGTGTCCATTTCCGGGATTAGGCTAGCCACAAATATCCACAATCATCTGGATTGTGCATCTTCGCACCGTGCTTCCTATAAGAACTCAATTCCATTCTCCCAACTTCTCCACTTCAACTGTTCTGAGTATGCCAGCTCCCACAGGAAGGCCTCAAACGTCCACTGTTTTCCTCAACTCAAGGACCCCACCCCCCCCACCCCCCAACCCTCCAAAGGTGATAGGGCTTTTAGTAATGTCCGATTCATTTCCCGCACTGCTGCCCCCACTTCTCTTCGCTACCACGACAAGGTCCCCCAATCCTCACAATCGACCCCACCAACCTCTATTTTCAAAGGATCATAAGCCACTTCCACCTCCAGACTTATTCCTCTCGGCTTCCTTGACAGCCTTCCTCAAGGACCATTCCCTTTTGGACATCCTAGCCCACTCCTCTTCCATTCCCAACACTGCTCACATCCCATGCAATCACCAAAGATGCAAAACTTGCCCAATTATTTCATCCCTCACAATCCAAAGCCCGAGATACACCTTTTAACAGCATATTACCTGCACTCCATCCAATTTAGTTTACTGCATTTGCTGTTCACAACATGGTCTCCTTTACACTGAGGATACAAAATGCAGACTGAGAGACTGCTTTATGGAACATCTATGTTCTGCCTGTAAAAATGACCCCAATGCTCCACCTGTCTGCCATTTCAACACACCACATATTCCCTAGCCAACCTTCCTGTCTTGGGCTTCCTGCAGTGTTCCAGCAAAGCTCAGCCAAAGCTAGAGGAAAAACATCTCATTTTCCACTTGGAGACCTTGCAGCCTTCAGGACTCAACAGCAAGTTTAACAGTTTTAAAGGCTGAACATCACCTTCCATGCCTTCTATCGACCCCCAAACCTCTCATCCTTTCATATCATGGGTCACTTTGAGCACAGCCAACTCATTTTCATGCATTCACAGATCTCACTATCACCCATCTAAATTTTCTTCTTCCCTGGATTACTATCAACGATTCCTTTGCTTGTCTCACCCTCTCTGGGCTCAACTTATCACTTATTCCTTTCCCACCCCTTGTCATCAAGATAAATACCACATTTTCCAGATGCTATTAGTTCGAAGAAGGGTCACTGGACTCAAAATGTCATTGCTGTATTTCTCAACACAAATGCTGCCAGACCTGCTGAGTTTCTCCAACAATTTCTGTTGGTTGTTTCAGATTTCCAATATCTGCAGTTAATTTTTTTTTATTAAAGCAATTAACCTCTATTTTTGTCCCATCTTGACCTCTTTACACCAGGCATGACTCTAAAGCAGTCACCAGTGATGAAATCCAAATTGTTCCACAAAATTACAGTTAATTGGTCCTTCCAAAATATTTCAATTAATGACCTACCACCCCCTCTCTGCTTCCTGATGCCGGTAAAATCCAGAAGCTATGACATGATTCCAGTCAATCATTTCTGTTCCCACTTTATGCCATGAACTTCCACCAATATTCAATTGCAGGAGAACTAATTTTAGTTATTTTGATGTGGTTCAGGTGGATGGGAATTGGAATATGGCTGGTAGAACAGCAATGGGAGGTTTTCAAAGCAGACTAGACAACACACTCCCTTAAGGGAAAAAGGAAAGGGACCCGAAGCTATATTACAGAAATTCACCAAGGCTCCTTGTGAGACATCATCTTCCAGGCCAACAACCAGTACGGATCGAGATAGGAATTTATCTCTCCACTCTGCAGGCACCTTGCCTCTATTCCTGATGAAAGGTTTTTGCCCGAAATGTCGATTTTCCAGCTCCTCGGATGCTGCCGGACCTGCTGTGCTTTTCCAGCATCACTCTCATATAGACTCTGGTTTCCAGCATCTGCAGTTCTTGTTTTTACATATTTTACTTTTGCAGCTGTGATCTCCAGCATCTGCAGACCTCATTTTTTACTCGAAGATTTTAACCTACTGCGAATCCTCTTACAAGGATGCCTTCCTTGAAGAAGCTCTCTTCCTCCCTCTACAAGGATTTCAGTGAGTCCCTCTCTCACTGCACCCCCCAGGTCATCTCCTCTGCACAGCTCAAACAGACTCGTTACCACAGCCACATCTCCTTCCTCACCGCCCTCCTAACCTGCAATCCTCTTCCTGACCTCTCCGCCCCCACCCCACTCCGGCCTATCACCCTCACCTTGACCTCCTTCCACCTATCCCACCTCCATCGTCCCTCCCCCTAGTCCCTCCTCCCTACCTTTTATCTCAGCCTGCTTGGCTCTCTCTCTCTTATTCCTGATGAAGGGCTTATGCTCGAAACGTCGAATTCTCTATTCCTGAGATGCTGCCTAACCTGCTGTGCTTTGACCAGCAACACATTTGCAGCTGTGATCTCCAGCATCTGCAGACCTCATTTTTTACTCGCATATTTTACTTAAGTACATCAAAGTAATAGAACAGAATGTGATCTATGATAACAGCTCCAGAGAAGGTGCAGAGAAAGATCAAGTCTAATATATGAGAAGTTCATTCATAAGTCTGATAACAGCAGGGAAAAAGTTCTCCTTATATCTGCTGAGAAGGACAAGGGCAGCAAATACATCACCAACTGCAAGTTACCCCCCACAAGCCACTCACCATCTTGACTTAGAAATAGTTCAGCGTGATATGACCATAACAATCAGGGGCAGAAATTAGGCCATTCAGCCTGGAGTCTGCCATTCAATCATGGCTGAAGAATTCCTCAACCTCATTCTCCCACTTTCTGCATGTAACCCTGGATCCCCTTGACAATCAAGAACTTATCTATCTATCTCAGTCTTAGATATACTCAATGACCTGGCCTCCACAGCCTGCTGTGGCAATGAATTCTATAGATTCATTACTCTCTGGCTGAACAAGTTTCTCTATCTCCGTTCTAAAAGGTCTTCCCTTTATTCTAAGACTGTGCCCTCGGGTCCTAGTCTCTCTTGCCAATGGAAACATCTTCCCAACATCCACTATGTCCAGGCAAATCAGTATTCTGTATGTTTCAATTAGAACCATTCCTTCCCCCACCAGCCTTCTAAACTCAAGTATAGACCCAAAGTTGTCAAATATTCCTCATATATTAAGCTGTTCATTCCTGGGACTATTCTCGTAAACCTCCTTCAAATATGCTCCAGGGCCAGTACATGCTTCCTGCAATATGGGGTCCAAAACTGTGGTCTCCAAATGTGGTCTGACCAAAGCCTCGTAAAGCCTCAGAAGTATATCCCTGCTTTTATATTCAGGTCCTGTCAAAATAAATGCCATCACTGCATTTGCTTTCCTAAGTACTGACCTCACCCTTTCCCACATTGTACTCCATCTGCCACTTCTTTGCCCACTCTCCTAGCCTGTCCAAATCTTTCTATAGCCTCCCTGCCTCCTCAATGCTACCTGTCCCTCCATCTATCTTTGTATCACCTGCAAACTTAGCCAGAATGCCCTCAGCTCCTTCATCTAGATTGTTAATGTATAAAAAGTGAAAAGTTTTGATCCCAATACTGAGCCTTGCTGAACACCACTTGTTACCAGGTACCATCCTGAGAAGGATCCCCACTCTCTGCTTTTTGCCAGACAGCCAGGCTTCTATCCATGCTAGCATCTTGCCTTTATCACTGTGGACCCTTATCTTACTCAGTAACCTCCTGTGCTGCACCTTGTCAAAGGCTTTCTTCAAGTCCAGGTAGATAACATCCATTGGCTCTCCTTGGTCTAACCAGCCCGTTACTTCCTCAAAGAATTCCAGCAGAATAGTCAGGCATGATTTCGCCTTGATGAAACCATGCTGACTTTGTCCGGTTTTGCCATACACTGCCATGTATTCAGAAATCTCATCCTTCATGATGGATTCCAGGATCTTACCCATGACAGAGAATTGGCTAATTGGTCTGTAATTTTCCATTTTTTGCCTTACTCCCGGGTTATCACAGCAGTGATTTACCAATCCTCTGACACCCTCCCTGAGTCTAGGGATTTCTTAAAGGTCACCACTAACATCTCCACTACCTCTTCAGCTATCTCCCTCAGAACTCTAGGGTGTACTCCATCTGGTTCAGGTGATTATCCACTTCAGGCTATTCTGTTCTTCGAGCACCTTCTCTTTGGTGATGGCGACCATACTCAGCTCTGCCCCAACACACTGTTGAATTTTTCAGATATTACTTGTGTCTTCCAAGTGAAAACTGACTCGGAGTAATTATTCAGTTCCTCAACCATTTCATTGTTCTCCACTACTATCTCTCCAGTATCAACTTCCAGGGGCCCAATGTCCTCTTTTGCCTTTTATATATCGAAATAAACTCTTTCTTTCTTTATATTAGTAGCTAGTTTACAATCATGTTTGATCTTCTTCCTCACTATTGCTTTTTTGTTGCCCTCTGTTGTAAACTTTCAATCCTCTGGTTTCCCACTGACCTTGACCACATTACATGCTTTCTCTTTTATTTTTATGCTATCCTGACTTCCCTAGTCACCCCTGGTTGCCTCATCCTCCCTGTATCATGCCACTTTTTACCTTGGGATAAATCTCTGCTGTGTCTCCTGAATTACTTCCAGAAACTTCTGCCATTGCTGTTCCAGTGTCTTTGCTGCTCGGCTCCTTTTCCAGTCAGTTCTACCCAGCTCCCCCTTTCATGCCTCTGTAGTTGCCTTTATTCAGTTGTTTACCTCTGATTTTATCTTCTCCCTCTCAAACTGCAGAGTAAATACAGTCATATTATGATCACTGCCTACAAAGAGTTCCTTCACCGTAAACTCCCTTATCGAGTCTGTGACGCGGTCAAAATCCTGAAATTCACTCCCTACTGGCATTGTGGGTTGACTGAAAAGAAATGTCCAGCACTTGTTCAAGAAAGTGGCTCACCACCATCTTCTCAGGGGCAACTAGCGGTGGACAGAAAGTCTGGCTGAATTTTTAATAAGGCAATGACTGATACAGAAATTAAAACAGAAGAGACTTATGACAAAAAAATTTGACTTCACAATATGGTACAATGCCTCTATGCCATTCCTCCATTTCAGACTCTGCATATCTGATTTTGTTGAAATATAAAAGCACTTCAAAGGCAATTATTTCCCATATTTAAAAGTACAGTGTTTCAGAAACCAGCCCCTCCAAATATGTAGGAAAAACAATGCTGGGCCATGAACAAGTTGTTCACACTCCTCGAATGCTGGTCTTAACTGTGCAAAACAATCAAAAATACTTTGTTTGTCTTGGTTTACAGAAGTTAAAAGGTTCATCACACAGTAGCATTTCACTGCTGCTGCAATCACATTAGCCTATATTCTACTATTTTGTACAGTACATTATAAAATGTTAGCCTTGACTTGTTGCCCATGTATGCTTGCTGAATCTGAAGGTTGTGGGTTCAAGATTGCTCCAGAGACATAAACATATCATCTGGGCGAGCATATCGTGTCGCACTGAATGAGTCCATCACTATCTGAGGTACAGTTCTAGTTATAATTCAAAGTTGATAAATTATGACATTCAAAGAATGTTGTGAGGAGGGTATCATATTGCAGCACCATAATGCTCTTAAAAGGTTTTATTTCCTTCTGTTACCGGCATAAAAGGGAACACTGGAATTCTGGAATATGTGAAAAGAGGTTTGAGGTTGAGAACTGAGGAATCTTAGGTGATAAGCACAAAAGTAACTCAAAGAAAGCATTGAATTTTGTCAAAATAATACATCAAGAACATCACTTGACATTAAACAGTCACAAAAGACAAGACACTGGGCACAGAATCAAACTGATAAAAGGCAAATTGGAACGGATGTCAGAAAATTCTTCACAAACTGTTGAACATGTGGAATGAACTTCTACTTACGGTGATGGACAAAACCTGGGATCATTTAGTTATTGGATTCTCAGGGAAAGAAGAGAATGGATGGATACTCAGGATGGATGAGCTAAGCTGAGGAATGGATTTCCTTACGGCTTTACCTTGTAGAGTGCTGCAAATGAATTTGAAGAACTCAACAAAAATAAAGCACTTGACCATAGCATTTCTTCATTAAAAACACTGCAGAAAGTTAAACTGTCATCGTTGTACCATGCGTCTTATTACAACATTTGAAAGCAGACCCAAACATGATGGACAATTTGAATGCAGATTTCTCCAGCTTTCTCATTTCCCATCCCCCCACCTTTACTCAGTCCCAATCCTCAGACTCAGCACCGCCTTCTTGACCTGAAATCTTCTTCCTGACCTCTCCACCCCCACATCCTCTCCGGCCTATCACCCACTTTAACATGCTTCCACCTATCGTATTCCCAGTGCCCCTCTCCCCAGTCCCTCCTCCCTACCTTTTATCTTAGCCTGCTTGGCACACCCTCTTCATTCCTGAAGAAGGACTTATGCTCGAAACATTGATTCTCCTGTTCCTTTGATGCTGCCTGACCTGCTGCACTTTTCCAGCAACACATTTTTAAGCTCTGATCTCCAGCATCTGCAGTCCTCACTTTCTCCTAACTGAGAGTAAGGGCTCGATGTGGGCAAGGAAGCATTCCAATGCCATTAGCAACAACTGATTAGGTTTAAAACAATACTCAAAGAGTACAATGGAATCTTGATCAGATGGGCCAATGGGCCAAGGAGTGGCAGGTGGAATTTAATTTAGATAAATGTGAAGTGCTCCATTTTGGAAAGGCAAATCAGGGCAGGACTTATACATTTAATGGCAAGGCCCTTAGGAGTGTGGCTGAACAAGGAGACCTTGGAATGCAGGTTCATAGTTCCTCTAAAGTCGAGTCGCAGGTAGATAGGATAGTGTTTGGTACACTTGCCTTTATTGGTCAGAGCATTGAGTACAGGAGGTTATGTCATGGCTCTGCAGGACACTGGTTAGGCCACTGTTGAAATACTGCATGCAATCCTGGTCTCCCTCCCATAGGAAGAATGTTATTAAACTTGAAAGGGTTCAGAAAAGATTTCCAAAAATGTTGTCAGGGTTGGAGGATTTGAGTATAGGGAGGAGCTGAAGAGGCTGGCGCTGCTTTCCCTCAAGTGTCAGAGGTTGAAGGGTGACCTTTATAAGAGGTTTATAAAATCATGAGGGGTGTGGATAGGATAAATAGACAAAGTCTGGGCTGGATGAGTCCGGAACTAGAGGGCATAGGTTTAGGGTGAGAGGGTAAATATAGAAAAGAGGCCTAAGGTACAACGCAGAGGGTGGTGCATGTAAGGAATGAGCTGCCAGAGGAAGTGGTGAAGCCTGGTACAATTGCAACATTTAAAAGGTATCTGGATGGGTATATGAATAGGAAGGGAGGGCTTAGAGGGACATTGGGCCAAGTGCTGACAAATGGAACTAGATTAATTTAGGATATCTGGTCAGCATGGACGAGTTGGGCCAAAGAGTCTGTTTCTGTACTGTATATCTTTATAACTCAATCAATCAATCAATCAGTGTATAAGCTGCTAGCATAGCTTACAACACCCTCAGCACATGAATGAAATAAAAAGAAATTAACCATGTCAAAATTTAGAAATTTAAAATACGATTAAGTGTAGTTTTGATTAGTCAATGAAAAAGGAGTAGCAGACGCCAATGTCAGCACATGATCTCAAATAATACTGTATCCCTCAGGCACTTAAAGCTTCTTGTGTCTTAACTGCCGATATGTTAGGAATAAAATCAAAATGCACGAATGTCTTTTGATCACAAGTGCTTTATTTCTTTGATTATTCATTGGTGATCTTTGAATATGGTAATATATCACATTCAGTGAAAATGAAGAGGTAGTGGTAATGTCACTGAACCTAGCTACTTAGAATCGCAAACCAATGTTCTGGAGAAATGGATTTGAACCCCATCATGGCAAATGTTGAAATGTGAATTCAACAAAAATCTGAAGTGGAGACGTGGCTAATGATGACCATATGACCACTATCAGTTGTCATAAAACTGATCTGGTTCACCGATGTACTTGAGGGAGGGAAATGAGCTGTCCTTACCTAGTCAGACATACATGTGACTCCAGAGCCACAGAAACATGGTTGACTCTCAACTTCCCCATGAGCAACTGGGGATGTAGAGTAAATGCTGGCCTACACCCACAACCCAAGAACAAATAAAACTCAAGTGCCATATTTGCGCATGAAAGGAAGACACCAATATTATTTGGAGCCTGTGCACAATGTGGTCAATTTGAGTAACAGTTCCAGAACAGAACAAAGCAGAAGGTGACAATGCCTCAACAGGTGCTAGACTGACAGTCAGGACAAGCGCCACACATCTCGTTGAGTTAACATTCACAGCAATCTGTGTGAAATTTAATCAATTTGCTGGATAAGATTCACGGGTAAATTCACAGAACTCTAAACTTCGCTGAAAGAGAAAAACTATAAACTTGCACAATCAATGGCAGATTTTTTTAAAATAAGTTTACAAATAACAAATTTATAAGCTGTGTGCGCAAGGTATTTTCGAAACAAATGAGTATGCAAAGTCCATAATAGCTTTGTCACAGCCACACATGTGGCTACTTTATTATTCACATTAGACAACACTGGGTTACAGCACTTAATCTTATGTCCAACAGCTAAATATTAACAATTTAACTGATTAAATTTTTCAGACCATTGGACTCCTGATGGTCACCACAGCATACAGAGTTTCTTTAACATCAATGCAAATTTTATAGAGTTGAGTAAAAGTACAAGGATACAAACCAATCAATGTATATAGTTGAATGCAAAGAAAATGATGTCTTTCCAACTGAAAAATAAAAACAAACAATTGAAATGTAAAGTGTATTCTGGGGAAATATCCAATATTGACAAATAAAAATTTCTGTTCCATCCATTCAAATACACCTGGGAAATATTAGTTCACTAGTTTTGTATGGGTGAATTCCTCAACAAGACCGGTAACACGCTTCTGCCAGGAACAGATGGAAACAATTTTATTACATTGAGCAATAATATACTTTGCACAAACACATTTAATTCAAACCAAGGTACGTTTTCAAATTACTTCAGCAAGAATGTAGCAAATGAGATTTTTCAAAAAATGGCCTTTAGGAAAACAAGCTGGACTTGTTACTCAGTTTGGATGCTTAGGCCATGTTGGACTTTTCAACGTGTTAGAACAGAAATAAAAACTGTAGTGCAAGTTAATCGTTTTACTACAAGCATACTTCAATTGCAAAACATTTCCCATATTACTTGGTATGGAAAGAATCATTTTATAAAAGATGCATTTTAATGCCAAAAAAATCTATGCAACAAACAGCTACTGTATCAAATTTACCTGTGACATTTATAACTCCCAATATACCCTTTATAACTGGCAGTAAAATCAGTTTTTTTTTTAAAAATCACAGGCTACATCTTATCCTTAGTCCTATGTGGCACACAGAATCAGATTTATTTGACTTTTCAAATGTACAAAATTGCTAAAATCAAGACATGGTCCGATGTCCAACATGTCTTCAGTCACCTCATAGTTTCCTGTGGTTCTACTACCATCTAGTGGACATCACGAGTTAGTACATCAGTAAGATTTAAGAATTTTATTTTGGTTCATCTCCATCCTTATCCACAAAGACTGAATTGGTGGAAGACTAATTTTTGAGAGAGAGAATCTGGCCAAAGTGGCCTAGGAGCAGCCACTTGCAAGTACATGCACATCAGGCATTCAAAAGGAGTAACAGAGAGAGTGCAAGACAAATTGCAAGGGAGAAGAGTGGCATCGACAAGTCCAGAGAACCCCAGATGTCAAGGGATGTACATTATCAGCAAAGGGAAAAAACACTCATGGTAGTTACTAAAGGCTCAAAATGGCAGCTGTCCTAGGGGCATATAGAATATGCAATGGAGTTACTTAAAAAATACATTAGCACAGTGAAAAAGGGACATAAAAAACACTATCAAGTAACATTAAGGAAAATCAAAATGTGTTTCAGAAATAGATTAGGAGCAAGAAAATAACCAGGAAAAGAGTACATCCATCAGGGTCCGAAGTGGCTATGTATGGAGTCAGAAGACACAGCGAGGTTCCCTGCATCTGTATTTTCTGTAGAGGACAATCGACATGTAGAAACCAATCAAGCAGAGAGACTGTGATATACCTGAACCAAGGGGCTGAAGGACCATGGATAATGTACCAATATTCAAGAAGGGTAGTAGGGATAAATCAGGCAACTACAAGCTGGTGACTCAACACATGGGGAGAGAATTAATCTTTACTTGGGGAAGGAAGGATTAATCAAGGACAGCCATCTTAGCTTTGGAAGGAGGAAGACTATGTCTAACAAATTTGAACGTTTTGAGGAGATGATTAGGAGTGCAGATGAAGGTCGTGCAATTGATGCAGCCTACATGAACTTCAGTGATGCTTTTGATGATGTATTGTGTCGCACACTGCTTAAGAAGCTAATAGTCCATAAGGTTCAGGGCTATCCAAGCCCTCCGTTTTTTCCTCTCCGGACGTCCCCAACAGTATCCTTCTACCGACACTCTTATTCATTTGGCCGAACTGGTCCTCACCCTTAACAATTTCTCCTTTGAATCCTCCCACTTCGTCCAGACCAAAGGGGTAGCCATGGGCACACATATGGGCCCCAGCTATGCCTGTCTCTTTGTTGGCTACGTAGAACAGTCGATCTTCCGTATTTACACCGGCACCACTCCCCACCTCTTCCTCCGCTACATTGATGACTGCATTGGCTCCCGCGAGGAGGTTGAGCAATTCATCAACTTCACCAACACATTACACCCTGACCTTTAAATTTACCTGGACCATCTCTGACACCTCCCTCCCCTTCCTGGACTTCTCCATCTCCATTAATGACGACCGACTTGACACTGACATTTTTCTTTACAAACCCACCGACTCCCACAGCTACCTGGATTACACTTCTTCCCACCCTATCTCTTGCAAAAATGCCATCCCGTATTCCCAATTCCTCCGCCACCGCCGTATCTGCTCCCAGGAGGACCAGTTCCACCACAGAACACACCAGATGGCCTCCTTCTTTAGAGACCGCAATTTCCCTTCCCACGTGGTTAAAGATGCCCTCCAACACATCTCATCCACATCCCACAACTCCGCCCTCAGACCCCACCCCTCCAACCGTAACAAGGACAGAACGCCTTGGTGCTCACCTTCCACCCTACAAACCTTCGCATAAACCAAACCATCCGCCGACATTTCCGCCACCTCTAAAAAGACCCCACCACCAGGGATATATTTCCCTCCCCACTTCTTTCCACCTTCCGCAAAGACCATTCCCTCCTTGACTACCTGGTCAGGTCCACGCCCCCCTACGACCCACCCTCCAATCTTGGCAACTTCCCCTGCCACCGCAGGAACTGTAAAACCTGCACCCACACCTCCTCCCTCACCTCTATCCAAGGCCCTAAAGGAGCCTTCCACATCCATCAAAGTTTTACCTGCACATCCACTAATATCATTTATTGTATCCGTTGCTCCTGATGCGGTCTCCTCTACATTGGGGAGACTGGGCGTCTCCTAGCAGAGAGCTTCAGGGAACATCTCCGTGACACCCGCACCAATCAACCACACCGCCCTGTGGCTCAACATTTCAACTCCCCCTCCCACTCTGCCGAGGACGTGGAGGTCCTGGGCCTCCTTCAACGCCGCTCCCTCACCACCAGATGCTTGGAGGAAGAACGCCTCATCTTCCGTCTCAGAACACTTGAACCCCAGGGCATCAATGTGGACTTCAACAGTTTCCTCATTTCCCCTTACCCCACCTTATCCTAGTTTCAAACTTCCAGCTCAGCACTGTCCCCATGACTTGTCCGACCTGCCTAGCTCCTTTTCCACCTATCCACTCCATACTCTCCTCCCTGACCTATCACCTTATCTCCTCCCCCACTCACCCATTGTACTCTATGCTACTTTATCCCCATACCCACCCTCCCCAAGCTTATCTCTCCACGCTTCAGGCTCTCTGCCTGTATTCCTGATGAAGGGCTATTGCCCGAAACGTCGATTTCGCTGTTCGTTGGATGCTGCCTGAACTGCTGTGCTCTTCCAAAACCACTAATCCAGAATCTGGTTTCCAGCATCTGCAGTCATTGTTTTTACCACCTTTATAACATTAGTTAGGACATAGTTGGTGACAATTGACAATGGAATCATAGTCATCATTCTTAATTCCAGATTTTTTTATTGAATTTAAATTGCGCTATCTGCCATGGTGGGAGTCAAGAACATTACCTGTCTCCTGGATTTCTACCCATACCTGAATCTCTATCATTCCACTGATTAATATCACTAGGCTGTTGTCACCCTAAAACATATGAAAGTGTATCATAAATAAGCTCCTGTATCAGATTGGTGTTCAGTTCTCAGAAAAGGCGATTCAGTTAGATCAAATACTTGCTGTTTTGAGAAAATTTCCTTCAGAAACAGTAATTTCCCTTGGCATCAATGAAACAGGTTTGGTATTTCAGAGTGATACAAGTCAAGAATTTAGGTATTAGGAAGTTTCAAGATGATCCAAATATGAGGCACACACAAGAAGAATGAAAGACAAGCAGATTGAGGCTGAAGCTATTAAAACAGAATAATAAATTAACAAGGTTAATAATAGATGCTGCAGGTGCAATGCAAGCTTCCATGAAGCAATTAACTGTCAAGAAGGATAATAGAAATTACAAAGTCTAAACTTCTGGGGATGGTAATAATCAATCCAAAATAAAATCCTTCTACACATTCAAAAATAGTAGTTTCTTCTCTAAAATTCATGAACTTGAGTCCCAACCTCAATTTAATCACCATAAGCCTCTTGTAAACTCCAGGTTCCAGCATGCACCAACATAATTTCGTTTGGATAACTATTTGTACCGTGGAATAGGTCAAGTACCTGACCTCCACCAAAAATATTCATGTAGTAATATAATGCCTTGAACTGTCAATTTGCTAAGGTCAAAGCGCACTACTCATGCTTAATCATTCCATAATTCAGAAAAACAGCAAAGTAGTTATAACATTGAATTGAAATATTAAAACAAACATTGTTAAATTGGACCTGGAAATTCACAAACCTGATTGATTTGTTGTCAGTTTGTTTGCAAGAAACTTTTATTACCCTCCTCTGCATTAATTTCTCAATTGAAATTGTTTCATCACTTTCTGTGGCCTTCAAAAGGGAATTAGATGAGGCCTAAATGGAAAAACATTGCAGGGCCAAAGGGAAGGGCGAGGTATGGATTTGTTAAATCGCTCCTGCAAAGTGCCAGCACGAGTTTAACACACTGTTAAAGCCTACTATGATTCTAAAATCAAACAAACCTTTCTCATGGGAAATCCTTTCGGGTACGTCAAGGATCTGTTGGTTTTGGAATCAATGTAACAACCAAATCTGATGAGAAAATAGCTATAAGTTTCAAGAATACTATCAACAAGAAACAAAACAAAAGGAACTGCAGGCAATAATGAACTACAGAAATTGGACTGAAGACTAATTTCAAGTAGTTACACTGGATAAGTGAGAAATATGAAACCATACAAAAATGCATCACAAAAAAAGAATTAAGCTACACATCTCAAAATGCTTCCAGAAATACTTGCCAACAGAAAATGTGAATCCCTAGTAATTTTTCCATTTTGCAAAAGGCATTTTACCATGTTGCTAAAATTAACCCAAAGCCTCGTCACAGACTATCGTGATACAGGTATTGTTCTTATCAGCCAAACAAAGCAGCCATTTTGCTCAAAGCAAGATAACTCAAACAGCAATGAGATGAACGATACTTCATGGCACTGCCAATGCCCAAAATATGGAAACCACCAGCAGGTCAATGAGGCAGCTTAGCACTACCTTCTCCATGGGAAATGAGAGATAGAAAACAACATCTATACCTGATCAACACATAAAAACAGGTGGGACATCTTAACCATTTTTTCAGTATTAACATCCTGAATTATAGGGCCAAAATTTAATTTTATGTGATTGACAATATACAATGTTGACCAAAATGTTTGGTGAACTGGTGTGCACTGGCCCGACATCACTGCGGTGTTGATGGTAGCGAAGGGGAATTATTCCTCCACCTACACTTATCTGTGCATGAGCAATGACATGAACTTTCAGCATTGTCAGTGGAATTGCCAAGTGCCAGAGCTGCCAGCCTCTGATTGGCCAGCAGCTCAAGGAAAGTGGGATGTCGTATCCCAAGGTCCTCAGTCAGGAAGGCACTCTGCTGTCATCTTAAGTGTCCAAAAGATACTGCAGATTTTCCTCCTGAGAGTCAGCACATGTATCTCATTGCTTTTCAAACCACATGCGAGACAGCCACTGGAATCAGAATTTCCGCCCCATGGGTTCTAATTTGGCCTTTTGCTTGTTCTTATTGTAGCTTAAAATCAAAGGTATTTTTGCATTCATTGTTCAGCACTACTTTGAACTGAAGTATAAAGTTTGTTGCAGGTATCTCATCTCAAATTACAAATTAATTCAATTAACTGCACGCAGGAAAATGCAAACTTTCAGAACGAAAGCATTAACTTTCAGTATGAACACAAAAGTGGCCTTCATATTTAGGGCAGGTTTGGGATTGAATTGGAATGGGTTGGTGCAACTGCTTGCATTCTGATAACCCCTTTGATATGAGTGAGAAGCATACTTGGAAGTTCTAAAGGAGAAGGGATGTCCTTCTTTAGCAGGATATTGCAGATGCTATTTTTAGGATTGAATAAAACATTACAGCACAAAAACAGGCCTTTCAGCCCTCCAAGCCTGCGCCGATCCAGATCCTCTATCTAAATCGGTCATCTATTTTGTAAGGATCTGTATCCCTTTGCTCCCTGACCATTCATCTACGTGTCTAGATACAGCTTAAATGACGCTATTGTGCCCGTCCCTACCACCTCCGCTGGCAAAACGTTCCAGGCACCCACCACCCTCTGCATAAAGAACTTTTCACATATCTCCCTTAAACTTTTCCCCTCTTACCTTGAATTCGTGACCTCTAGTAATTGAGTCTCCCACTCTGGGGTAAAAAAGCTCCTTGCATTCCACCCTGTCTATGCCTCTCATGATTTTGAAGACCTCAATCAGGTCCCCCTCAACCTCTGTCTTTCTAATGAAAATAATCCTAATCTACTTGACCTCTCTTCATACAGAGCACCCTCCATACCAGGCAACATCTTGGTAAACCTCCTCTGCACCCTCTCCAAAGCATCCACATCCTTTTGGTAACGTGGCAACCAAAACTGCATGCAGTATTCCAAATGTGCCCGAACAAAAGTCCTATACAATTGTAATATGACCTGCCAACTCGTGTACTCAATACCCAGTCCAATGAAGGAAAGCATGCCATATGCCTTCTTGACCACTCTATCGAGCTGCGTTGCCACCTTCAGGGTACATTGGACCTAAACACTCAGATCTCTCTGTAAATGATTTTTCCTCTGGGCTTCTCCATTTACTGTATAGTTTGCTCTTGAATTGGGTCTTCCAAAATACGTTACCTGGCATTTGCTATTTCTCTGCCCAACTATCCAACCTATTTATATTCTGCTGCATTCTCTGACAGTCCCCTTCACTATCTGCTACTCTACCAATCTTGGTATCATCTGCAAATTTGCTAATCAGACCACCTATACCTTCCTCCAGACCATAAATAAGTGGTCTCAGCATGGATCCTTGTGGAACACCACTGGTCACAGTTCTTCATTTTGAGAAACTTCCTTCCACTACCACCTCCTGTCTCCTGCTTACCAGCCAGTTCTCTATCCACCTAGCCAATACACCCTGGACCCCATGCGATTTCACTTTCTCCATCAGCCTGCCATTGGGAAACTTATAAAATGCCTTCCTGAAGTCCATGCATGACTTCTACAGCCCTTCCCTCATTAATCAACTTTGTCACTTCCTCAAATAATTCTGTTACATTGGTAAGACCTGACATTCCCTGGACAAAACCATGCTTCCTATTACTGTTAAGCCCATTTTCGTCCAAATGTAAATAGATTGGGTCTGAAATTTGAAGTAGTCTGAAAATTAAATGAATTCACTCAGTTCCAATAAAGTCATCCAAATGGAGTTACTCCTAGAATTAGTTCCACTGCTGCTTTTTTTGTGGACAAAATAAAGAACGAAAACTCTAAATGAAGTTAAATATTCTTCTCAGGTTAATGTTTTCTCCACAAAGGAAAGGCTCCGATTTAATAGTATCAAAATAAATACAAAGGAGCATTTCTTTGAAATTTTCCAAACACATGACCTTTTTGGTGGAGCAGGGCAGCAGACTCATGAGAACATTATCATCTCAAAGTTTAGTTTCAAACTGAACACCATACTGCAGTGGAACTTCATGGCTGCTCCTTCATTGTCAGTGAGTCACTATGTGTGTCCCTATATCGTATAGACTGTAGAGGTTCAAGACACCGATTCAGCGGCAACTTTTCAGGAGCAGTTAGGGATAGGAAACAACTGTTGGACTTGCCAGCATCATTCATCCCATGTATGAATACAAAGAAAGACAAGTTCAAATGCAATATAGAAAAGTAGACAAAGTTAACCTAGTTATTTGAGCACATATAGATAGAGGAACGGGCAAGAGGAACGGGTAAAAACAATGTCTGCAGATGCTGGAAACCAGATGCTGGATCAGTGGTGCTGGAAGAGCACAGCAGTTCAAGCAGCATCCAAAGTGCAGCGAAATCGACGTTTCGGGCAAAAGCCCTTCATCAGGAATAAAGGCACTGAGCCTGTAGCGTGGAGTATATCCATGTGTCTCCACCTTTGGCATTATTAACCTCTTCAAAGAGGTTGCTAACGAATTTTAAGATGTATTGTGTTCAACTTGGAAAATTTGCTCAATTTGGGAATGATTGCATCAGACTGGAAAACAGAAACATAACTCTGGTATTCAAGAGGGAAGGGAGACAGAAAACAGCAAACCATAAACCAGTTAGCTTGATGTTGGTCATGGGGAATGTATTAGAATCAATCACCAAAGAGATGAGAGGTTACACACTTCCAAAAATTCAAACTCTTCAGGAAAAGACAGCACAGTTTCAAAGAAAAATCACGTTTCATCAGTTTACTGAAATTCTTTGAAAAAGTCTCATGCATGCCCTGTGGATAAATGAAGTCTGTACATCCAGTGTACTGTGATTTCCAGAAGGGATTTTATAAGGTACCACATTGCCTTCCTCTTTTGATTTCTACTCTTCTACCTTTCAGTCCCAGCTTTGTTACCCTCACTCTCATCTTCCCACTCAGTTCCCAATTCCCCTACCCATTGTATGAGCTAATGTCCCAACAAGGATGTTGGTCTCAGTCTCGCTGGAATTTAACCTGTTCAGCTTGTATAGATCACATCTTCCCCAGAAGCAATCTAATGTCTCAACAATCCAAACCCTCTCTTCAGTTTCAAATACAAACTGTTTATTCTCCTATTCCTCCTGATCTTGCTAACACTGGGAGTAACCATGAGACATTTAAGTTTCAACTTCAACTATACTTAGACATCATTCACTCACGGCATAAGACTGATGTTGATTTTTGGATGACAACTCCATAAGTTTTACTATGGCAATTTCCCTTCAAGAAATCCATACTTCTTTTACAGTCAGAGTCATAGAGATGTATAGCACGGAAACAGATCCTTCAGTCCAGCTCATCCATGCCGACCAGATATCCAAGCTGATCTAGTCCTACCTGCCAACACACAACCCATATCCCTCCGAACCCATCCTATTCATTCACACATCCAAATGCCTTTAAATGTTGCAATTGTACTAGCCTCCACCACTTTTGCGAGCAGCTCATTCCACACACGTACCACCCTCTGCGTGAAAACGTTGCCCTTTTACGTCTCTTTTATATCTTTCCCCTCCCACCTTAAACCTATGCCCTCTAGTTCTGGATTCCCTTACCCCAGGGAAAAGGCCGTGCCAAGGTCATTCAAAGAGCTGGGGAAGGGAGTTTCCGCCAACCTCCCACAACAGTCCAAGCAAGCTTTGTTTGTTTTTTGAAAGGCAGACGCTTTCAAAGTGCTTATTAGAAGAGTTAAGTGTACCATAGAGATCAATAAACAGTTCCAGTCAAAATAAAATCATATATGTAAAAACAATGACTGCAGATGCTGGAAACCAGATTCTGGATTAGTGGTGCTGGAAGAGCACAGCAGTTCAGGCAGCATCCAAAGAGCAGCAAAATTAATGGTTCGGGCAAAAGCCCTTGATCAGGAATACAGGCAGAGAGCCTGAAGTGTAGAGAGATAAGCTAGAGGAGGGTGAGGGTGGGGGGAAAGTAGCATAGAGTACAATAGGTGAGTGGGGGAGGGGATGACGGTGTTAGATCAGGGAGGAGGGTGGAGTGGATAGGTGGAGAAGAAGATAGGCAGGTAGGACAAGTCATGGGGACAGTGCTGAGCTGGAAATTTGGAACTGGGGTGAGGTGGGGAAAGGGGAAATGAAGAAACTGTTGAAGTCCACATTGATGCCCTGGGGTTGAAGTGTTCCGAGGCGGAAGATGAGGTGTTCTTCCTCCAGGTGTCTGGTGGTGAGGGAGCAGTGGTGAAGGAGGCCCAGGACCTCCATGTCCTCGGCAGAGTGGGAGGGGGAGTTGAAATGTTGGGCCACAGGGTGGTGTGGTTGATTAGTTGATTGATTTTGCTGCTCCTCGGATGCTGCCTGAACTGCTGTGCTCTTCCAGCACCACTAACCCAAAAAAAAATCATATGTCTCCCATTTGCCACATCTTCTGGACTAACAAAACAATGATGTCTACTAGCCACTAGTTGTGATTCAAATATCAAGAAATATTCCATCAAGCAATTTCTCCCAGTCACTTGCATTATGTGTGTTCAAACCAATTCAATTTCATTCAACAATGGTGCTATCCCTGTCGTCAAATGACCTGAATCGTTGTGAGTAGAATTCCCAACAGTCATCAGCAATTACTTGTTAATGACGATAATTGTCCACCTAGGAAATTCCATGTCACTATCATGGGTTCTCTGGGTCCTTTTGTAGCTGATGAGCCCAATCCTGGAGCTACATCTCTGACCAGACATTTGGAAAATGTTTCTGGGAGATGGAAATGATCTTTGGTTTCGAGATCGCTTGCACTCCTTCTCCAGTTTCTTTTCCATACCTCCTGTTGCTGCTGGGTCTTCTCAAAAAATTGCATCCCATCATACAGGGGTTCACTCCCAATTGGTTGCTTCTGATCAAGGGTCTCCCATGCACGGACATCTGTGTTGCGTTTCTTGAGGGAAGGCTTCAGGAAATCTTTGAAATGCTTTCTTTGTCAAACACTCACTTGAGTGCCTTCCACAGCTGGGCAAAGAAGATTTGCTTTGATGTTCAAACTCAGGCATCCTAAGCATTTGGCCAGCCAAGCAGAATTCATTTTCAATGACTAGTGACCTGATGTTGGTGCTATTGGCTCCTTCAAGGATGCTGTTGTTAGTATGCCTGCCCTACCAGCTAATACGGAGAATGCATCTCAAACAGTGTAGATAGTCCTTCTCAATGGCCTTGGAAGTGATATCTATGTGTATTCCAACGTTCAGAGTCATACAGAAGAGTCAGAAGGACAACTGCCTTATATACAAGGATCTCTGTGTTAGCACAGATGTTGCAGTCTTTGAAGACTCTCCTCATTAGGCATCTGAAGGCTGCGCACTGGATAATGTTGGATCTTTATATCTATGTCAGCCTTAGATGAGAGGTGGCTCCCCAGTTAGGAAAAATGCTCCACATTTGGGAGAATTTTTATGAGAGATCTTAATGGAGGGATGGTCCATAACTTGGTCTGGTATGGGTTAGTAAAGGTTGAAGACTTCTTGCAGTTGAGGCTGAGATCAATGTTTTGGTATGCTTCCACAAAGGCATGAAGTGAGGCTTGAGATTCCCTTCCGACAGCAGAGATGACATTGAATCCACACGCACAAGCGAGGTGAGTGTTAGTTCTTCTTAGTTCAACCGTGAGATTGTAAGATTTTCTAGCCATTCTGCAGCCAAGGACAACATCACTGGGAAGCTTGTTCTTGACAAGAAGAATGATGGAAAAGAAGATAGAGAAAAGGATAGGTGCAATAACACATCCCAGCTTGACGCCTGTCTCGACTTCAAAGGATTCTGTCATATTACCATTGGTGAGGACAATCATCAACATCTCATCATGGAGAATGATGATGAAATCTTCTGGACAGCCAACCTTTGACAGGGTTTTCTACAGCACTTCTTAACAGACTGAGTCCAAAACCTTGTTCACATCGATGAAGGCCAAATAGAGTTGTTGGTGTTATTCCTGGCATTTCTCTTGAAGTTCCTGCGCAGTGAAAACTATGATCATTGTCCTGCAGTTTGGTCAGAAGCCAGACCAGCTTTAAGGAAGGATTTCCTCAGAGATTGGGAGACAACACTGAGTGAGGAATAAAGAGACAATCTTCCCAGGAATGGAGAGTAGGGAGATTTCTCTGCAGTTCTCATAATTCATTCTTAAAGACAGGAGTGAAGGAACATCCCTGAGATCAGCAAGGATTTCTTCATTGCCCGAGATTTTCAGGAAAGTTGATGGACAAGACAGGTAAGCTCTACTCCTCCAAGTTTCAAAATCTCTACTGGAGTCCTATCCACTCCTGCTGCTTTTCTATTCTTAATGTATCTAATGACAGCTTCAACTCTGGTCACACCAGGTGGGAGTCCAAATCATCGAGTAAAAAATGAGGTCTGCAGATGCTGGAGATCACAGCTGAAAATGTGTTGCTGGTCAAAGCACAGCAGGCCAGGCAGCATCTCAGGAATAGAGAATTCTCTATTCCTGAGATGTTGCCTGGCCTGCTGTGCTTTGACCAGCAACACATTTTCAGCTGGGAGTCCAAATCATGTCTATTGGGGAGTTGAGGGATTTCCTCAACATGTTCTCATCTAAAATTTCATCATAGCTTGAGAACTCTGAAGTCTTTTCTCCAATGAAAGCTCATGTTTCCTCTGTTCCTCAAAAAAAAAGTTCTCTCCAAACTCTTCACCAGTTTAAGGCCAAGCGTGTTGAGTCCATGTGTTGCCTTGGTGGCACCGAAGCAGCCCTGAGTGTCATGCTTAGACTTATGTTCAGCCACCACTGGTTCTTGACTTCCCTAGTTGATCTTTGTGACTTCACCTTTGATATATGATGAACTCTCCCTTTGGCTCACTGGCAACTTGACGCACAGAACAGCTTGACGTGATGGCTGTTTTCAACTCTTGTCAGATTTCCTCCACGAAATGAATTCTGGTAAAGACATTGCAGAAAGTTCATTACTCTGCTTGGCCCTTTGAAGCCACATAATGTTGAACTGTTCTTCTGTCTACAAGCTGCACTGTCACCTGCATCGAACATCCTTTTAGTCTCGAGACCAAATTATTGTAGTCATTATGTGTCAATTCTGTGATC
Source organism: Hemiscyllium ocellatum (assembly GCF_020745735.1). Lineage (NCBI taxonomy): Eukaryota > Metazoa > Chordata > Chondrichthyes > Orectolobiformes > Hemiscylliidae > Hemiscyllium > Hemiscyllium ocellatum. The sequence goes on from NC_083405.1 coordinate 100,428,615, forward strand.
ATACGGATGCCTTCCCAAAGTCTTCAACTTGTCTCTTTGGCGGAACAATGCATTAGTCATGACCAGCTTGCATTCTGCACATTTGAAGAGCAGGAAAATCCCACTGGAGTTGCAATTCCTGATTTCTTCTTTATCAATGGTTCCCTTCCAGAGATTTTTCAAACACTGGTGTAGCTCCAGCTGTGAAGGAACAGCAATAGAGTTTCAAGTGTAGGATGGTATTCTTCTTGAAGGGGAAATTGCAGTGCTCCCATGCCCTTGTCTTCCTTGCTGGTAACTGTTGTTGTTTTGTGAGGAGCTGTCAAATGAAACTTGTTAATTTACTATAGCGCATTTTGCAGACACAATGCTGCCACTGTGTATCAGTGTTGCAGGAAGTGAATATTGCAGATGGAGGATAGGGTACCAAGCAAACAGGCTGCTTTGCTCTGAATGATGTTGTGATTCTTGAGCATATTGGAGCTATACTCATACTCATCACATTCCCAATTTGTGTCTTGTAAATAATGGATAGGGTTTAAAAGGAGACAAGAGGAGAGGTACTTGTCGCAAGATTCATAATCTTTGACCTGCTGTGGTAGTCAAAGTAGTTACCTGGTTGTCTATTCAGTTTCCAGTCAATGGTAACCCCAGTACCAAGGGATTCAGCCGTGACAATGCCATTCAATGTCAAGTGAAGATGGTAACATTCTCTCTTCCTGGATATGGTCATTGCCTGGCACTTCTGTGATGCAAGTGTTGCTTGTTCCCTATCACGCCGAGCCTGGATGGCACCCATGCTTTACTGCATTCAGATCAGATTACTAAGTACATGAGTTGCAAAGGTACTGAGCATACTGCAATCATCAGCAAATATCCTCACTTCTGATCTTATGAAGAAGCAAAAGTTATTTTTGAAGCAGAAAACAGTTGGTCGAAGAACAAAGGACCTGAGGAAATCCTGTCATGATATCCCGGAACAACCTCAGATATTTTCCTTTGTCCAGGTATAATAACAACCATTCGATCATTTTGCTCATGATCAAGGGTAGACCGATGATGTGATACTAGACCTAGCTAGGATTTGCTTTCCTTTTCTTGTACAGCATGCACACAGGTTATGTTTTTTGTTAGCAGGTAGATGTCAGTATACTGGAACCATTTGGCAAGGGCCACAGCTAGTTCTGGAACACAAGTCTTCAGTACTTTTGCCAGAATCCTATCAGGGCCCATAATTTATAGTATCCAATGCCTCCAATAATTTCTTGATAGCGTAATTGGCTAAAGACTGGCTGGCATCTGTGATGTTGGGTACTGAGAGGTGGCCGAGATGGATTACTCACCCAACATTCTGATACAAGATGGATGCAAATGGTCCAGTCTTACCTTTTGCACTGAAGTGTTGGGATTCTTCATCATTGAAGATGGGGATATTTGTTGAGTCTCCACATCTTGTTATTTACAAATTGTTCACCAACACTCACATTCAATGTGCCTGAACCATGATTCTTCTGACGCTGTGATTGTTGGATCTCTTAGTTATGTGATCTCTCAGTCAATGCTGTTTTGCATGCAATTCGTCTGTTTTAAGCCTCAAGTTTGCAGCCAGTGGTTTGGAAGGGAATTTGCAGGTGCCATTCCCATTCTTTGCTGGCTTTGTCCTTCTAAATGGTAGTGGCTATTGGTTTTCAAAGTGCCATTCAGGGAACTTTGGTGAATTGATGCAATGCATCTTGTAGATGATACACACTGCTGCGACTTAGTATCGGTGGTGTTGGTAGTAAATGTTTGCCAATCAAATGGGCTACTTGGTTCTTTGTTCTTGAATTGGATCTTTTTCTGCTGTTTTGACAATGTCTCCTAATTCTTAATTCTTATTTTCTCTCCACTTAATTGAAAATGAACATGTAATGAACTATCTCCCACTATGTCACTGCAGATATGTATATTATCATGAAAGACAAGTTTTGATATTATTAGTTGCATATGACAGCAAACACTAGCTTGCACTTAAGGTTAAGAGAACAAATAAAACAATGTCAGGCAGGAAGTGAAGCTGGAGGAGATTAACTAAAGATCGGACTGTGAACATCCAATTCATGACGAATTTGAATCCGGTTCAAATCCTTATCATCTGAATGAGAAAATTGCAATTGCTTTTTCTTAAATTATATTGTTTTTCCACTATGTTGTCCAGAACAATAATAAATAAAAGGGGCAATGTATTCATTTGGAGACCTCCTTATGCAATAGTGAATATCTGTCTAAATCTGAAATATCTTTTGAAATTTTGGAGGAAGTGCTATGGCTGACCATGGGCATTAAGTTCATGAAATGTGAAAGGGCAACACAAGTACCCACATTCAACACTTGTACTTTAAACGTACAATTTGAAAGAAGGTGAATTAATAGAAATGATTCACAAACATGACCAAGTCATCCTCCAACAGGAACACTGGATTTCACCACAAAATTATGTGCAAGCCATATGTCAAATTTTTCATGGTAGATGAACTTTAGTTAGAGCTGCAGTAACAAAAAAACTAGGGCAGCAGGAGGCTCCTTTCTCAGCACATGCACAGTAAAATATCTTCAGTCTGTGTAAGTAATTAAGAGTAGAATATCTGTTACAAAATTCTCCAACAACCAACTAGTTACTGTAATAACCTGCTACAGCTAATCAACTCCAATTTTATGAAGAAGGATTAATTTTGTTGCCCTTAATCTAACTCAAGTTCTTGTTTATTGGAAATGATGGAAATAAAAGGCTGAGTAAAGGATAGCTTGCCACTTCATTCATGAAGATGAAAATGGAAAATTACTTCTTGATTACATCATGGAATTTAAACTCTGGTCTACACATAATAACTTTACAAAGAAAAAAAAAGAAAACTTTGGATAAAGAAATCCCCAACTGTTATTGAAGTCCAGCTGGATTACGTCTCACTATGGAAAAACAGCATCAGGAATGTTGAAGCTTACAATCCATTTAACACCATTGGGTCAGACTACAGAACTATGACAGTGAACATTCGTTTTAGCTGAAGGTTGAAAGAACAAATAGAAGAATGTCAGGCAGAAATTGAGACTGGAAAAGATTAAATAAAGATTGAATTGAGAACAGTCAAACTTACTATACAGGCCTGAATCAGACTAACAAAGGTTTGCAATGAAAAAATGATAATCAGAAAATTTATGTTTGGTAAAAGCAGGAACCATAACTTTAAAAAAAACTTTCAAGTGAACATTTCAGTAACTCCAATCTCAAATCTGAGTTGAAGAATGACAATATTTGAAATTAGTACACAGCAAATACAAATACCTAGAAAATATAGACATGAAACAGGCAAACTGATACATGGTTATTTTTATGGTCCACAGGAATATCTTGCGAGCCTTTTTCATCCGTATCTACCAGAATAATCACCTATTATTTTTCCTTCATCTTTATTTGTCTTTTTCAACTTATAACTTTTCACCTCCATGACAAATTGTGCTACCAACTTCCACAATATAACCACGTTACAGAATAAGAACTTTAACTTCTATGTGTACAGGATTTAACAATATCCGAGAGGTTATATCAGACCAGAAGCTGAAGAGGCCATACAAATACCTTTGCAGCGACTACAAGAGCAAGTCAGGGGCCAGAATCTTGCAATGTTTAATTCACCTACCAAGTCACTAAAGTTTCTCCACTATCTGCAAGCAAAACTCATGTCATTTACAAAATACCTTGCAAGAACTGTAACAAAAACTACATTGGACAAAAAGAAAGCTAGCCAGCCACCAGGATACATGAACATCAACTAGCTACAAAAAGACATCACCCACTATCACTAGTATTCTGACATATAGGAAAGACACCACTTCGACTGGGACAACACATCCATGCTAGGACAAGCCTAACAGAGACACGTATGAAAATTCCTTGAAGCATGGCATTCCAACCGGAACTCTATCAACAAACACATCCACTTGGACCCCATTTACCGCACTCTGAGAAGAGGAGCACGAGATGACAGCACCACAGGAAATGATATCACCAACCAAAGGAATCCTAAACACATAAATAGAAAGCGGGTCACCAACACCAGTGCTTCACCGGAGGCTCACTGATGATGTTACGAAACGTCTGAAAACGAACTTTCCAGTTCAGTGAGCAAACGTAGATTCAACATCTACACAATACACTGCAGAAAATCTCCAAGACAGCATCTTCCAAATGCACAACCAATTCCATCAAGAAGCACAATGCACAGCAGATATGTACAAACACGACCAGTTGCAAATTCTGGTCCAAACTACTCATTATCCTGACTTGAAAATACTTCATGATTCCTTCACTGGCACTGCATCAAATCCTCGCATTCCATCCTGACCATCTTTACAGCACGGGAACTGCAATGGTTCAAGAAAACAGTTCACCACCACCTTCTCAAGGGCAACTTGGGATGGGAAAAAATGCTGGCCTGTCAACAATAATAAAAATAAGGAATCTACCCATTGAAAAAAAAACACAATAATTTGTTATTTGGACAGGCAAGTGAGGGCATGCATGTTTAAAAAAAACCACGAGATAGTAACAGCATGCAAATATTGTTTATAATTTGTGGCTGCTCCAGCAAGACGACTGAACCAAATCGGACCATGTTAGATGAGAAGTACTATTGGGGTTGAAAAAGCACACAACCAAACTACTGCAAAGTAGCTTGATACTTACAAAGTTAAGATGTGGATAACAAGAGTAGAAATGCATAGAAATTCATGAATTACATTCAGATTGCAAGAAAGGCCAAAGAAGAAATAAAGAACGTACAAAGTAAATGACAGTGGAAACATCAGGTTGAAAATCTGCTGGCTGTAACTAACAGAGATTAAAACAAAACAATTTAGTAGGTGCCAAACAAATAAATTGACATCGAGTTCCAGTTGCAAACCTTCCACTCCAACAGTTCTCCTTTTCCAATCACATAACATGATGTGGAGGTGACTTTATGGGACTAGGTTGGACAAGGTCAAAACATCACATGACACCAGATTATAGTCCAATGGGTTTATTTGAAAACACGAGCTTTCAGAGTGCTGCTCCTTCATCAGGCGGTAGTGAGATAGAAAGACATCAGTCACAGAATTGATTGGGATAAAGGATTCTGGGTAACCCAAGATGGAGGATGGGTAAAAATGTCTGGTTTTAACAGATGCTCCTTTTTAGAGGTACTTTAGGTGTTGGAGGTGATTTCCTTGAATTCCAGGAGCAACAATTACTGTTTTATATGCTGTTGCATTGTTTTGCACCTTGGGAGAAAAATAAAGTCAAAACAACAGCACTTTTAAAAGGGAGAGGAACAGACAATGGAAGCACATGGTAAGGTCAATGCGAGAGAGGGAGAGAGGGACAAATGGGGGAGAAAAATCCACATTGCTAACTGACAGAGCAGCGAACCTGCACAGTTACTGCCTTTGCTGTTTGAATTCATGTATAGCTGGATATCGAAGTGCGTCTGGGAAAATTAACAGTGAAATTCACAACTAATCTTGGAGGAACCTGTTTGGGAGAGGTCACAGCACAGAAACAGACAAATGAATATTTTAAGAGTGGCCATACTGTAAGTCTGCAGCAGTGAGTAGAGCGGGTTCTTTTTTGATTTCATGCTTTTTTTGAGATATGTCTCTTGATTAAAATTAAAAATAAGCCATAAGAATTAATTTAACTTGGAACAGTGTTTCATAGAGGAATAAGATGGTGCTATCTTCTGGGTCTGTAGATTGCAAGAAGCCAAAATGGCCTTGAGTACAGTGATTTGCTTTTCTTGTCAGATATGGGATTTTCAGGAGAGTTTGTGTTACTGAGGATTATATCTGCAATAAACGCCATTGGTTACGAATCCTATCAGATCAAATGGATCGGTTGGAGAGACAGTTAGAGGCAATGAGGAATTTACAAGAGTAAGGGGATGTGATGGATGGCAGTTATAGGAAGGGAGAAAAGTTGCAGAAACAGCCACATAGACTCTAGGAAAGGTAAGAGAGGTAGGCAGCTCACGCAGGAGTATTCTGTGGCTATCCTCATTTCAAACAAGTATATGGTTTGGGAAAATGTAGGGATGATGGACTCTCAGGGGAATGTAGCAAGAACAGTCAAGTTTCTAATATCAAGATGGGCTCTAATGCAATGAGGGTTACGTCAGGTTCCAAGAGATCGACTGCGTTAGGGGACTCTCTAGTCCAAGGTACGGACACACATTTCTGTGGCCAGCAGCTAAAAATCAGAATGGTGTGTCACTTCCCTAGTGCCAGGATCAAGGATATCTCAGAGAGGGTGCAGAATGTTCTCAAGGGGGAGGGAGGTCAGCAGGAGGTCATTGTATGCATTGGAATCAACGACATAGGAAGGGAAAAGGTTGAGATTCTGAAGGAATATTACAGAGAGTTAGACAGGAATTTAAAAAGGATGCCCTCGGGAGCAGTAATATCTGGATTACTCCCGGTGCAATGAGCTAGTGAGGGCAGGAATAAGAGGATACAGCACATGGATGCATGGCTGAGGAGCTGGTGTATGGGAGAAGGATTCACATTTTTGGGTCATTTGAAGTTCATTTGGGGTAGAAGTGACCTGTATAAGAGGGATGGATTGACCCAAATTGGAAGGGAATTAATATACTGGCAGGGAGATTTGCGAGAGCTGCTCAGTTGGCTTTAAACTACTAAGGTCGGGGTGGTGGGGTTGGGACCCAGTGAGATGGTGGGGAAAGAGATCAATCCGAGACTAGTTCAGTTGAGAACAAAGGCAAGGACAAAGCAGAGAACAAGGCAGGATTGATAGATTAAACTGCATTTATCGCAATGCAAGAGGCCTAACAGGGAAGGCAGATGAACTCCTGGCATGGTTAGAAACATGAGACTGCAATATCATAGTAATTACAGAAACATGGCTCAGAAATGGACAGGACTGGCAGCTTAATGCTCCAGGATACAAATGCTACAGGAAGAATAGAAAAGGGAGGCAAGACAGGAGGGGGAGTGATGTTTTTGATAAGGGATAGCATTACAGCTGTACGGAGGGTGGTAATATGGAGGGGAATGAGAAATAAGAAAGGGATGATCACCTTACTGGGATTGTACTACAAACCCCCCAATAGTCAGGGGGAAATTGAGAAACAAACTTGTCAGGAGATCTCAGTTATCTGTAAGAATAATAGGGTGGTGATGGTAGGGAATTTTAACTTGCCAAACATAGACTGGGACTGCCATAGTGTGAAGGGTTTAGATGGAGAGGAATTTGTTCAGTGCATACAAGACAATTTTCTGATTCAGTCTGTGGATGTATCTACTTGACCTACTCTTGGGAAATAAAGCAGGGCAGGTGACTGAGATGTCAGTGGGGGACCATTTTGGGGCCAGTGACCATAATTCTATTAGATTTAAAATAGTGATGGAAAAGGATAGATCAGATCTAAAAGTTGAAGTTCTAAATTGGAGAAAGGCCAATTTTGACAGTATTAGGCAAGAACATTCAAGAGCTGACTGGGGGCAGATGTTCGCAGGTAAAGGGATGGCTAGAAAATGGAAAGCCCTCAGGAATGAGACAACAGGAGTGCAGAGACAGTATATTCCTATGAGGGTGAAAGGAAAGGCTGATAGGTATAAGGAATGCTGGGTGACTAAAGAAATTGAGGGTTTGGTTAAGAAAAATAAGGAAGCATATGTCAGGAACAGACAGGATAGATCAAGTGAATCCTTAGAAGAGCATAAAGGCAGTAGGAGTATACTTAAGAGGGAAATCAAGAGGGCAAAAAGGGGACAGGAATAGCTTTGGCAAATAGAATTGAGGAGAATCCAAAGGGTTTTTACAGATACATTAAGGACAAAAGGGTAACTAGGGAGAGAATAGGACCCCTCAAATATCAGAACTGAAAATGTGTTGCTGGTTAAAGCACAGCAGGTTAGGCAGCATCCAAGGAACAGGAAATTCGACGTTTCGGGCCAGAGCCCTTCATCAGGCTCTGGCCCGAAACGTCAAATTTCCTGTTCCTTGGATGCTGCCTAACCTGCTGTGCTTTAACCAGCAACACATTTTCAGCTCCGATCTCCAGCATCTGCAGACCTCACTTTTTACCCTTCAAATATCAGCAAGACAGCCATTGTGTGGAGCCACAGAGATGGGAGAAGATACTAAACAACTATTTTGCATTAATATTTACTATGGAAAAGAACATGGAAGATATAGAATGTAGGGAAATAGATTGTGACATCTTGAAAAATGTTCGTGTTACAGAGGAGGAAGTACTGGATGTCTTGAAACGCATAAAAGTGGATAAAGCCCCAGGACCTGATCAAGTGTACCCTAGAACTCTGTGGGAAGCTAGAGAAGTGATTGCTGGACCTCTTACTGAGATATTTGCATCATCGATAGTCACAGGTGAGGTGCTGGAAGACTGGAGGTGGGCAAACGTGGTGCCATTGTTTAAGAAGGGTGGTCAGGACAAGCCACAGAACTACAGACCAGTGAGTCTGACCTCTGGGGTGGGCAAGTTGTTGGAATCCCGTGAGATAGGATGTACATATATTTGGAAAGGCAAGGACTGACTGGGGATCATCAACATGGTTTTGTACGTGAGAAATCATGTCTCACAAACTTGATTGAGCTCTTTGAAGAAGTAACAAAGAGGATTGATGAGGGCAGAGTGGTAGATTAGATTGTCTACACAGTGGAAACAGGCCCTTTGGCCCAACAAGTCCACACCACCCTTTCGCAGAGAAACCCACCCAAACCCATTCCCGTAAACTATATTTACCACTGACTAATGCATCTAATACGGTGGGTAATTTAGCATGGCCAATTCACCTGTACTGCACATCTTTGGATTGTGGGAGGAAACCAGAGCACCTGGATGAAATCCACTCAGACACAGGGAGAATGTGCAAACTCCACACAAACAGAGGGGAATCGAATGCAGGACCCTGGTGCTGTGAAGCAGCAGTGCTAACCACTGAGCCACCGTGCCACCCTATATGGACTTCAGTAAGGTATTCAACAAGGTCGACCATGGGAGACTGGTTGGCAAGGTTAGATCTCACAGAATACGAGGAAAACTAGCCATCTGGATACAGAACTGGCTTGAAGGTAGAAGACAGAGGGTGGTGATGGAGGGTTGTTTTTCCAGACTGGAGGCCTTGGCCAGCAGTGTGCCACAAGGACTGGTGCTAGGTCCACTGCTTTTCGTCATGTAGGTAAATGATTTCATTGTGAATATAGGAGGTATAGTTATTAAGTTTGCAGATGACACCAAAATTGGAGGTGTAGTGGACAGCGACTAAGTACAAGGGATCTCATGGGCTGAGGATTGGCAGATGAAGTTTCATTTAGATAAATGTGAGGTGCTTATTGTGGAAAGACAAATCGTGGCAGGACTTATACACTTAATGGTAAGGTCCAGAGGAGTGCTGCTGTACAAAGAGACCTTGCATTGCAGGTTCCTAGTTCCTTCCAAGTGGAGTCTTAGGTAGCTAGGATAGTGAAGGTGGCATTTGGTAGGCTTTCCTTTATTGATCAGCACAGCGAGTATCAGAGTTGGGAGGTCATGTTGCGGTTGTCTAGAACATTGGTTCGGCCACGTTTGGAATACCATGTACAATTCTGGTCTCCTTCCTATCAAAAGGATTTGTGAAACATGAAAGGGTTCAAAAACGATTTACAAGCATGTTGCCAGAGTTGCCGGATTTGAGCCATAGAGAGGAGCTGAATAGGCTATGGCTGTTTTCCCTAGAGCGTCAGAGGTTGAGAAGTAATCTCAGAAATTTATAAAATCATAAGATGCATGGATAGGGTAAATAGGCAAGGTATTTTCCCTGGGATGGGACAGTCCAGAACTAGAGGGTATAGGTGTAGGGTGAGAGAGGACAAATTTAAAAGGGAGCTAAGGGGCAACTTTTTCCATGCAGATGGTGGTGCATGTGTGGAACGTGCTGGCAGAGGAAGTGGCGGAGGCTGGTACAATTACAACATTTAAAAGGCATCTGGATGGGTCTATGAATAGGAACGGTTGAGAAACCTATGGGCCAAATGCTGGCAAATAGGACTAGATTGGATTGGGATATCTGGTTGGCATGGCAGAGTTGGACTGAAGGGTCTTGTTTCTGGGCTGTACATCTCTATGACTTGATAACTCATGCGAACAAATTGAACACACCGAAGAACGCCTTTAAATCTTTCATCAGAGTGGAGGTGATGGTTTCGATTGATCCATTTGCAAATGCCAGAAATTCTTTCAGGTCACTAACCCAAGATAACCTTTTTTTTTAAAAAGTTGCATTCTCGGGTGAGCTGTTAATAATGGTGATAGCTAGACAAAATAAAAGTTTTGTGATTTATACATTAAAGAAGTGAAACTATCACTGTATTCTAACAGATGAAAGGCTTAACAGACAATCAATTTTTCAATGTATAATTTCAGTTACATCACACTTTTGCGATAAATTCTGTGTTAGGATTGAGCCCTCCATTTTCACCTGAAGAAGGAGCGTCACTCCGAAAGCTCGTGTGCTTCCAATTAAACCTGTTGGATTATAGCTTGGTGTTGTGATTTTTAACTATGTTTCAATCAAGATGCTTTGTCCTGAATGGTGTCAAATTTCAAGTCTTGTTGGAACTGCATATCCAGCCAAATGAAGCATTTTCCACCACACTCCTGACTTATGCCAAATGATTAGATTAGATTAGATTAGATTACTTACAGTGTGGAAACAAGCCCTTTGGCACAACAAGTCCACACTGACTTGCCGAAGCGCAACCCACCCAGACCATTCCCCTACATTTACCCCTTCACCTAACACTACAAGCAATTTAGCATGGCCAATTCACCTAACCTGCACATTTTTGGATTGTGGGAGGAAACCGGAGCACCCGGAGGAAACCCACACAGACACTGGGGACAACATGCAAACTCCACACAGACATCGCCTGAGGCGGGAAATGAACCCGAGTCTCTCGCACTGTGAGGCAGCAGTGCTAACCACTGAGCCACCGCGCCGCCCACTAGTTTCTTCTTTTAAAGAGGAAGTCATTAGAGCTATTGTGTTCTGTACTGGTCTTCTGAAGGGGTAACTCACCCAAGGCCACAACCCTGCCTTTGCATACAGTCCTATATATTCTTCCTTTTTAATTATCCCTTAAATGACATGATTGAATCTGCCTTGGATCATTGTTTGAGGCAGCCCATTCCAGATTCTCTTAATTGATGCACTGAATGATTGGCTCTTTGTCCTAAGAATGTGTTCCTATGTTCTGGACTGCTCAGTCAGGGGAAATCAATCTCTGTGTTGACCCTGTGGTTAGTGGTTAAGTACTGAAAGACAGGAGTTGAGTCAATCAATACAAAATTTCGAGCCTATGACCTGCAACTGCAGCCATAGTTGTGTGTGGCGGGTCCAGTGCAGTTCCCGGTCAATGGTGACCCACTCCAGAATTTTGAAATTGGACAATTCAGAAATGATAATGAATGTCAAGGGGAGGTTAGAGTTTCAATTGTTGAGGCTGGTCATTGCCTAACACCAAGCACAATGATCGGCAGAACCCAAATGAAGTGTAAGAGTGCAGGTTATTGCTCAGCAAATGTAGATTGACTGCACTGTCAATGACACCTTCCATTACTTTGCTGATTATAGAGAGTAAACTTACAGGGTGGTAAACTGTCAAAATTCAAACTGCCATACATTTTTGGAAGGGATATAATTTGGTCAGTTGTTCACACTTTCAGTTGATTCCAGTGTTACAGCTGTCTGGAACCACGTAGTCAGGTCACGGCTAATTCTGGAGCACAAGTCTTTAATACCATTTATGGAATGTTGTAGGACTCAGTAATTCCAGTACACAGTGTTTTCAGCCATTTCTTGACATGACGTGGAGCATATGAAAATGGCTGAAGTAGTGGCATGTGTGATGGCTGGGAACTTCAAGAAGAGGCCAAGGTGGATCAGCCATTCCACATTTATGGCTGAAAACAGTTGCTTCAGCCTTGTTTGATGTGCTGTGTTGTCCTATCATTGAGGATGGGATGTTTGTGGAGCCTTCACTCCTTAGTTCTTTGAGCATCCACAACCTGGATGTGGCAAAACTTTAAAGTTTTGATTTGGCATGCTGGTTTGTGGGGGTTGCTTACTTCTGTCTGTTGTGCACTGCTTCTTCTCTTTAGCATGCAAACAGTGCTGTGTTATATCTTCAGCAGGGAGACAGCTAGTTTTTAGTTATACCCAATGCTACTCCTGCAGTCTTCATTCAATCATGACTGATCCGCTGAATTTATGGTTATGGCAGAGTGGGGGTATGCTGGACCATAGGGTTGCAGATTATGGTTGAACAGAACTCTGCTGCTAAATCACACATAGCCCCCCCCATGGATGCCCAGTTTAGAGTTGCTAGATCGGTCCAAAATCTATCCCATTTTACACAGTGGTAATATCACACAACACAATGGAATGTAACATTAATGTGAAGATGGAACATCAGTCTCCTCAAGTACTGCAACGGGGATCTGTTATGAACAGCACTACCCAATCTAGAAATTATGTCCCTCAGACTCAGCCAGCTTAGCTAGCAATGGTGGTATCGAGCAACTGTTGGAAATGGGCATTGATGTTCAGCACTCAGAAAACATCCTGCGCCCTTGCTATGCTTTTCCTGATTTATGGTCATTATGGAGGAGTAGGTATTCATCAAAGTGGATGGGGGGGGGGGGGCGATATTTCTTGCTTACGAATGCCCTAATGCCATGTGAATTTGAGAGGTATGGAGTCATTGTTGAGGACTCCCAGCCTGACTCCCTTCCAACTGGATATCATGGTGCTACCACCTTACAGACAAAGTCAGGCTGTTGCTACTGGTCTGTGGGACAGCTCTTCCAATATTGGCATAAGCCACAGATGTTAGCAAGGAGTTAGTGGGGTAAACTGGGCTGAGTGTGCAGTTGTTAATTCTGGTGCCAAGGTTGATGTTGGCTGATTCATCCGATTTCACTCCTTCACTTGTATTTTGTAGTGCCTTGATATAGAGTGACTTGCTATGACGTTTCAGAGACTTTTAAGAGTAAACCACATTACTTTGGATCTGGAATTACATGTCAGTCAGACCAGGTGAAATTGGAAGATTTCTTCCCTGAAAGGGCTTTAGTGAACCAGAAGAGTATCATTGACAATGATTTAATCGTCACCATTAGACTAGCTTGTTATTCCAAATTTATTAATTGAACTCAAATTTTACCAGCTGCCATGGTGGGAGTGAAACCAATGTCTATGAAGCATTAGTTTGGGCCTCTGTTGTACTCGCCCAGTGTCATTAGCATTATGACACATCCTGAAGTCTCTGATTTAATCTTCTTTCATAAAACTTACACCATCTGCATCCTTGACCTTAGTTTTTTTTTTGTTTATCTGTAACTCTAAGAGATGCCCACAATTGATGTGCACCTCTGTTTTGGCCTTCTTTGGGTAGGTAGGCTGCCTCCAATCTCACCCTTCTTGTAATACTCATCTCCAGGGCCTACTGATGTTAAGTGGTGAAGGATTAAATATCCTGAAGTCTTGGGCAGAAGTTAAAAGTATTTGGGTAACAATAAGTAGCTCATTTTAAAAAAACCAAAGTAACAGGTTACAATTGCTTCAGACTGTTTATCTGTTTTACAATGGTTAAGAGTCACTGGTATCCTTGAAGAAACAGCATGTGAACCCAAGTTGTGTGTTAATGACCAACAGACTGATCTAAATAGACAACTAAAAATGACTAGCCCATCCCAGAGACTTAATCACTTATAGCCTCATGGGCACAGCTGTACAAAAGCTTCATGGTTAACCCTTTCAGGACCCTTTCAGGCTAACTACCTTGTACAACATCCAATCTGGGCAGTTACTCTGAAGTTCTCTCTTCATTCCACCTCTTTGGCATCCAGACTTCCATATAAATTAATTACTTTGGCACAAGAGTGGATGAGAATATAAGAGGCAGGGTTAGTAAGCTTGCAGATGACACCAAAATTGGTGGCATACTGGATAATGAAGGTGGTTATCTAAGATTACAAAGAGATTTTGATCAATTGGGTCAATGGACTTCGGAATGGCAGACGGAGTTCAATTTGGATAAATGTGAGGTATCACATTTTGGTTAAATAAAATAAACCATAGGCTCTTTAGGTAATGTTGTTGAACAGACAGACCTAAGAGTTCAAATACATAATTCTTCAAAGTTTATATCACAGGGAGACAGGGTGATTCAGATGGCATTTGGCAGGCTTGCCTTCACTGCTCAGACCTTTGACTATAGGTGTTGGGACACCATGTTGAGGTTGTACAGGACATTGGTGAGGCCTCTTCTGGAGTATTGTGTGCAGTTCTGGTCGCCCTGCATAGAAAGGGCATGATTAAATTCAAGAGGGTTCAAAAAAGTTGTACCAGGATGTTGCCAGGAATGGAGGGTTTGAGTTAGAACAATAGTCTGGGACTTTTTTCACTGGACCATAGGAGGTTGAAGAGTGGCCTTATAGAGGTTTAACAAGTCATCAGGGGCATAGAGAAGGTGAATAACAAGGGTTTTTATTTTCCCCCCCCGAGGGTGGGGGAATTCAGAACTAAGGGACATCTTTTTAAGATGAGAGGAGAACATTTTAAGTAGGACATGAGGAGCAATTTTTTTTTAAACAAAGTTGTTTGAGTGAGGAATGAGCTGCCAGAGGAAGTAGTGGATGCAGGTACAATTACAACATTTAAAAGGTACTTGGATATGGGCCAAATGCAGACAAGTGGGGCTATTTTACTTTGGGGACATCATTGGTATGGACTAGTTAGACAGAACTGTCTGTTTCTATACTGTATGGCTTGATAACTCTAAAAAAAAATGCAAGCATTCTTTTAAAGTTGTATCCTGTATAATGAAATGCAAACTCAGAACCAACTATGGGGAATTACCAGTTACGTTAACAGCTACAATAATATTACAACTCTTCTGATGTGACCTGGTGAATTAATTCATGGGAAGGAAACATAATGACTTCTGAAAAGCATTCACTCCTTAAAACATCTAAATACTGGTCCATCAAAATGGTTTGTGATCATATTCTCCACCAACACAAAGATAGTTGTGATTTTCCAAAAAAAAACACAAGTTATATGTCACAGGGCCAAAAGGATACCATGGCAGGCAGTGTTGAAGTGTCTAATGTAGACAAGGCTGTTGAATGTCAAAATATTTCAAGCCAACTTGAAGAATACAAAACACAATCCACACAGAGTACATTGAACGGTCCACAATGAAACAGAATAAAAGATTTACTAATAAACCCGTGACCCAAATCATGCTGTACCTGGTTCGAGGAAAGTTCCTAACTAAAAGCGAAAATTCCATCCCATATCCTGTGCCTAATGCTACCCAAAACCACTGTCCACGCTCTCACACAGACATTACAGGGACAATGCTCAAGGGAATATAAACAACAATATCCCAACCAACTGAACTAGGTTGGTTGTCCCAAGGAAATTAGATACACTGCAATACTCCTAACACTGTCAGAAATATTTGTCCAAGAATAGAGTTGAGAGAGAGACTAGGGCTTTGAACAAATAACTTAATGAAAATATTTTAAACATATTACAAAAAAACGTTTTCCTTAAACCTTTATTCTTGCTACAAAGAGAAAAACTGGCAATGAAATGTTTCAGTATTTTGAGCAGTTTATTGCAACCCAGGACCAGATCCGTGACTTCAGGTTGTCATATTCTGAGCAAAAAAATTCAAAGTGCCCAATCATTGCACCATCTACTGGAGTAATGGCAACATTGAAGTTGGAAAATAAAGTAACAAAAACTTTTACATGCTTTTACCATCAAGAATCTCTGCTAGAAAAAAAGGACATTTGACTTTGTTCAGGTGTAATACCAAATTTGACTATTATGCTAGTATTCATTGTTTATGCATACAATAGACACTACAAGTGATTGGAGAACTGTGGTAATGATGGAAACAGCACGTTCGATAAGGATAGGCAAAAACGGAAATGGCAGCGTTTTCAAAGAATCTGAAATGAATCACTTTGTAATATCTAGCTCCAATTAAAACAAACAACTCTGTCATTGGCATGTGAAAGCCTTGTCACAAAATTATTTGGTGCACAATTGCATAGTACAGTTATAATGGGAAGCTATTGTGCAGTGGGATACTATTTATGGGATACTAATCCAGAGACACAGAGTAATTTTCCAGGGATGCATGTTAGAATCCCATTATGATAAATGGTGAAGTTTGAAGTTCATACTTTTTGAAATTTATAAAAAACAGTGGAAACCATATAACTACTCTTGACTATTACTAAAGAGCCATCTGGGGTCACCAGTATTCCTTAGGAATGGAAATCAACTGTCCTGGCCTGGTATGGCCTGTAAGTGGCTGCAGACGAACAGCAATGTGACTGACTCTTAAATTCCTTCTGTCCTATTTGGGACAGACAACAAATGCTGGTCTAGTCAATGAGATCCACAACCTATCAATGAATGAAAAGAACTGTGAAATCAAATGTGATTCAAGAGTGCCGAAGGGTGACCACCTCAGACATCAAGGCAACATTTGACAAAAAAAATCAAGGAGCCTTAGCAAAACTGAAGTTGGTGGCAAAGCAGAGGGAACCCTCACAGAGGGTTGAAATCATAGCAAGCACAAAGGGTGACGGTTATCATTGCTGGACGTCAGTCATGCCAGTGTCAGGACATCACCACAGGAAAGTTCCTCAGGGAAGTCTTTTTGGTCGAACCATCTTCAGCTGCTTCGTAATTGACCTTGCTTTCAAAAAAAGGTCAGAATCATCGATGTTTGTGATGGATTACACAATGTTCCACAGTTCACAAAATCTCAGATACTGATGCAGACCATCTAAAATTACAGCAAGGTATGGGTAATATTCAGGCTTTGGGCTGACGAGCGGCAAGTAATAGTGCCAGGCAATACTATTTTTATCAAAATAAAATCTAACCATCATCCCTTGACATTCAAAAGCAATTCCACTATTGAATTCTACCATGAACATTCTAGGGGTCACCAATGACCAAACACTGACTGTATTCTATAAATAATATGACTACAGGAACAGGTTAAAGGCAAGGAATCCTGCAATGTCTAACTCAGTTAACTTCCAAAGCCAATATGCAAGCTGCAAGTTAGGAATGTGATGGAATACCACAACTTGCCTAGCAGCTCTACCAACATTCAGAGCACAATACCATCCAGAATAAAAAAAAGCTGCTTGATTGGCCACCATCTGCCACCTTTATTATTCACTCCCTTCACCATGAATGCACAGACAGTAGTGTGTACCATTAACAAGATCTGCTCAGCAACTCACCACAAGAGCACTGGTTAGACCGGTGATCTTGATCATCTGGAATAAAATTCTGGAACACATTCCCGAACACCATTTTAAGTATATTGATTCCCCATACACTATAGTGGTTCAAAGGAGCATCCTACCACCACCTTCACAGGTGCAACTGAGATGGGCAATAAATGATGGTCAAATCAGCAACATCTACATCCCCAAAAGGATAAAATGGCATTAGAGCACAATAGGCATATGTTCTAAATTAAAATGTAACATGTCAATGCTTTGGAGCTGCAAAGTTGGCAGAAAGACAATGAATCAAATGGCACATAATTTATTGTGGATTAGTGGTGCTGGAAGAGCACAGCAGTACAGACAGCATCTGAGGAGCAGTAAAATCAACGTTTTGAGCAAAAGCCCTTCATCAGGAATAAAGGCAGAGAACCTGAAGCGTGGAGAGATAAGCTAGAGGAGGGTGGGGTGGGGAGAAAGTAGCATAGAGTACAATAGGTGAGTGGGGGAGGGGATGAAGGTGATAGGTCGGGGGCGGGGAGAGGGTGGAGTGGATAGGTGGAAGGGAAGATAGGCAGGTAGGACAAGTCATGGGGACCATGCTGAGCTGGAAGTTTGGAACGAGGGTGAGGTGGGGGAAGGAGAAATAAGGAAACTGTTGAAGTCCACATTGATGCCCTGGGGTTGAAGTGTTCCGAGGCGGAAGATGAGGCGTTCTTCCTCTGGGGGCCTGGTGGTGAGGGAGCTGCGGTGAAGGAGGCCCAGGGCCTCCATGTCCTCGGCAGAGTGGGAGGGGGAGTTGAAATGTTGGGCCACAGGGCGGTGTCCCGGAAATGTTCCATAAAGCGCTCTGCTAGGAGGCGTCCAGTCTCCCCAATGTAGAGGAGACCGCATCGGGAGCAACGGATACAATAAATGATATTAGTGGATGTGCAGGTAAAAAACTTTGATGGATGTGGAAGGCTCCTCTGGGGCCTTAGATAGAGGTGAGGGAGGAGATGTGGGCACAGGTTTTGCAGTTCCTGCGGTGGCAGGGGAAGTTTCCAAGATTGGAGGGTGGGTTGTGGGGGGGGCGTGGACCTGACCAGGTAGTCATGGAGGGAACGGTCTTTGCGGAAGGCGAAAGGGGTGGGGAGGGTAATAGATCCCTGGTGGTGGGGTCTTTTTGGAGGTGGCGGAAATGTCGGCGGATGATTTGGTTGATGCGAAGGTTGGTAGGGTGGAAGGTGAGCACCAGGGCCGTTCTGTCCTTGTTATGGTTGGAAGGGTGAGGTCTGAGGGCGGAGGTGTGGGATGTGGACGAGACGCGTTGGAGGGCATCTTTAACCACATGGGAAGGGAAATTGCGCTCTCTAAAGGAGGAGGCCATCTGGTGTGTTCTGTGGTGGAATTGGTCCTCCTGGGAGCAGATACGGCGGAGGCGGAGGAATTGGGAATACGGGATGGCATTTTTGCAAGAGGAAGGGTGGGAAGAGGTGTAATCCAGGTAGCTGTGGGAGTCGGTGGGTTTGTAAAAAATGTCAGTGTCAAGTCGGTCGTCATTAATGGAGATGGAGAGGTCCAGGAAGGGGAGGGAGGTGTCAGAGATGGTCCAGGTAAATTTAAAGGTCAGGGTGGAATGTGTTGGTGAAAGTAATGAATTGCTCAACCTCCTCCTGTGAGCACGAGGTGGCGCAAATGCAGTCATCAATGTAGCGGAGGAAGAGATGGGGAGTGGTGCCGGTGTAATTACAGAAGATCGACTGTTCTACGTAGCCAACAAAGAGGCAGGCATAACTGGGGCCCATACGTATGCCCATGGCTACCCCTTTGGTCTGGAGGAAGTGGGAGGATTCAAAGGAGAAATCGTTACGGGTGAGGACAAGTTCAGCCAAACGAATGAGAGTGTCGGTGGAAGGGTACTGTTGGGGACGTCAGGAGAGGAAAAAACGGAGGCCCTGGTCATGGCGGATGGAGGTGTAGAGGGATTGGATATTCATGGTGAAGATGAGGTATTGGGGGATGGGGAAACGGAAGTCTTGGAGGAGGTGGAGGGTGCGGGTGGTGTCTCGAACGTATGTCGGAGGTTCCTGGACTAGGGAGGATAGGACAATGTCAAGGTAGGTAGAGATGAGTTCAGTGGGGCAGGAGCATGCTGAGACAATGGGTCGGCCAGGGTGGTCAGGCTTGTGGATCTTGGGAAGGAGGTAGAACAGGGCAGTGCGGGGTTCCCGGACTATGAGGTTGGAAGCTCTGGGTGGGAGATCTCCTGAGGTGATGAGGTTCTGTATGGTCTAGGAGATGATGGTTTGGTGATGGGGGGAGTGGGGTCATAGTCAAGGGGGCGGTAGGAAGAGGTGTCCTCGAGTTGGCATTTGGCTTCAGCGGTGTAGAGGTCAGTGCGCCAGACTACCACTGCACCCCCTTTATCCGCTGGCTTGATGGCGAGGTTGGGATTGGAGGGTTGCGCGTTGTGAGGGTGAGAGGTTGGAGTCGGGAAGGGGGGTAGACAGGTTGAGGCGGTTAATGTTCCGGCGGCAGTTGGAAATGAAGAGGTCAAGAGCAGGTAATAGGCCAGCACGGGCTGTCCAGGTGGATGCAGTGTGTTGGAGGTGGACGAAGGAGTCCTCGGAAGGTGGGCGGGAGTCCTGATTGTGAAAGTAAGCTTGGAGGCGGAAATGGCGGAAGAAGTGTTTGACGTCGCAGCGTGTATTAAATTCATTGATGCGTGGACGGAGGGGGATGAAGGTGAGTCCTTTGCTGAGGACTGATCGTTTGTCCTCAGTGAAGGGAAGGTCTGGAGGGATGGTGAAAACTCAGCAGGGCTGGGAGCTGGGATCTAGCGTGGGTGTGGAGCTGGGAGTGGGGGCGGAGCGAGTAACTGGAGTGGGTGTGATGGTGGGAGGAATGGGGGTAGTGTCATGAGCAGGGGTGGTGTTCCCCTCAGGGTTCTGGGGGCTGGGAATGGTGACAGTGGGATGTGTGGGGGGTTGTCAGCAGAATGCAGGTGAGTGGCGTTGGTGGGGCGGAAGTGGTGGCAGACACGGCAGTAGGGGTGGTGAAAGTCACTGAGCATGCGACATCAGCGATGATGTGAGGAGCGAAAATGATGTCATGTGTAACACATGAGGAATTGTGAGGGGTGGAAGTGGTTGTGGGAGTGGCCATGATGGGGGCGGAAGTGACATCATCAATCAGCTTGGGGGTGGCAGCTATACTAGCCACATGACTCATGGCATCTGAGCAGTTCCAGAGGACCGGGGGAATCTTCTGGAATGTTTGAGGAGTGCTGGTTATGGAGGTGGGTAAATAAAAGTTTGTTGTTCTTTTACTTTTTTGATGTTTGAGATGGAGTTGAAATACTGTTTGTTGAGAGTATGAATTCTCCTGAGGATGTAGTCCATTGTGGGTACTTTGCAATGCTGACAGAGTGTAGCCCTCAGCTGAGGCAGGGCTGACTGGAGAGAGGTTAGGTGCCGGTGCATTGCTGCAAGTGTGGAGCAGAGGATCTTGAAGGAGAACTGTTGCTGGTGTTTTTGAATCTGTAGTCTGTACTGTTTGTCCTGTTCGGGTCCAAACTCTGCTGATTTAAAGGTGGTCCGGAGTCCATGTGGGATGAGTTGGTTACGGAGGCAGGCACTGAGGAAGCAAATGTGGCTGTGGTAGTGAGTTTGTTTCAGGACATGGTTGAAGAGCTTCAGGGCAGAGGAAATGACCTGGGAGTTGTAGTGGGAGAGGGACTCTGAGATTCATGTTGCGAGAGGAGGAAAACTTCTTCAAGGCAGGCATTCCTAATTTCCAGAAAGTTTAAACTTAATACTGACAGGCTATAAGGGACTTCGGTACAGTGCCAAATCCTACTTCAGTTTTATTAGTGATTAAGAGAAGCATTTCTTCCCGAAGTGGAAATGTATTCTATGTGGTGATTAAAACCCAACTGAGCTTCAGTGAAGTGTACTTGGTGTAGTTTAGCAGAATTATTCATATCCCATTAAATGCATATAAGCTCTGGACTCTTGTTTTCAATCGATCATGAACGACGACATTGGGGGCTACTAACAAGAATGCTCATTGCTTAAAAATCAAACTTTTTTAATTAAAAAACTAATACCTAACATACATCTGAATTTACAAACAACCTACTTAGTTGGATCGTATTGCATAAAAACTTCAAAGTGAGCACAACACAAACTGTCCAGAAAGGCGATCAAAGGGAATGCAGATACTATCACATTAGTCATGATTTTATTGAATGGCACAGCAGGCTTGAGCAGATGAATGGCCAACTCTCACACTCAATCCTTATGAACATCAGGAGTGGGTAAAAGAAAAGCAAGCCAACCATTATCCACGAAGGAGGACAGAGTGGAGGTGTAGGATGAGGAAAGAGAGAGAGAGAGACAGAGACAGAGAGAGAGAGAAATAAACAAGGTCAAGACAAAAAGCAAGCGGGGTAACGACAGCAAAACTTGACCAAATGCATGCCAACATCTACAATTGGAGGCTCTGTGTATTTCTGTTCTGTTCCTCTCCTGCTGCTGCTCTGAGCTCTAAGAAGCATCTGGATGAGTAATTAAAATTGTACACTATAAACGAAGTACAGGTAAATGGGTTCAGAGTAGATTGGTGTTTGTTGGTCAGCATGGACATGGTCAACTGAAAGTCATGTTTCTGTGCAATATGAGTCCATGACTGGTGAAAAGCCCCTGAAGTACAGTCTAAATCAAAGTCTAAACGGAAGCAACAGGACAGCAGAGGGCGCTATACTCCTTAGCAAAATAAATAAATCAAGCTTTTTCTGCAGTTCCCTATATAATGAAATAATTCCAAACCACTGCAAAATCAAAATGGGCTCAGGAGAAAGAAATATTTGTGACATGGTCTGGCTCCTTCAGTATACCTAAGAAAAGTGCTGTAAGCAATAGGTGGGACTTCACTGTTCCTTTGCTGACCTTTGACACAATGAATACAAAGTATATCCAAATAGACCGATTAAATGTGACATTGTTTCAAGACAGACTTAGAATTTAGTAGTCTAAGGGGATGGTGCAATCATTGAGCTGTGTTATCCTGTGGTGTCAGGTTTCTTAAGCATTAGTAGAACTTCATTCATCCAGACAAAATGAAGGTACTTCTATCACAGGACTTGTGGATGGTAGACAATCTTTGAGAAGTCTGGCATGACAGTTATGTTCTGCAGAACTCTCAACCTCTGACCTGGTCACATACCCACAGTGTTTAGATCACCGGTGCAGTTTAGTTTCTGGCAGATGGTAAAAGGTGGGAACCACAAACCCTCAATCCCACGTGCAACTTTCATTAAATGCACACTCTACTAATAATTCAACTCATTGTAAAACTTCAGAACCTTTAAGAATAACAGGAATAGTACTGTGAAACTACAGTTAAAACAGTGAATCATTTATGATAAAAAAAATTCATTCATTGAGAAGACAAACATCATGCTCCTTGCAGGAGACATTTATTTTTAGACCAAGAAAACAAGACCGCATTTCAAATTTACTACAAATTAATTGACATTAAATACTAGTTTCATAATATCTCAGTGGAATACATTTTCCTCCCCCCTCCCCAAGAGAAGTACAAGTGGTAATAACTTCACTTCAAAAGTCTTTTGCTACATGTAAATTGCAAAGGAGATACTGTACCTGAAAACAGGGATGCACAGAGACACAAAAAACGCAAATGTTGAGGTGAAGAGTAAATAGGTTCTGCAATTTTCAACCTGACTTCTGATACACTGTTTTGAAGAGAATGAGAAAAAGTTGCATCAAATTCTGTCCATGTACTTAATTACAAAACAAATGAAAGTTCCTTTTGCTTAATTAATTATTTTGCTCAGAACCTTTTGTCATCCAGTAATAAGAATTAATATGTTTAATAAAAAGATCACAGGAGTGATTTTTGCAATCAATTTGAGTTCAAAGTTAACAAAATCATGTCTCACAAACTTGATTGAGTTTTCTGAAGAAGTAACAAAGAGGATTGAGGAGGATGGTAGAGAAGATCTATATGGACTTCAGTAAGGCATTCGACAAGGTTCCCCATGGGAGACTGGTTAGCAAGGTTAGATCTCACGGAATACAGGGAGAACTAGCCATTTGGATTCAGAACTGGTTCAAAAGGTAGAAGACAGAGGGTGGTGGTGGAAGGTTGTTTTTCGGACTGGAGGCCTGCGACCAGTGGAATGCCACAAGGATCGGTGCTAGGTCCACTACTTTTCGTCATTTACATTAATGATTTTGGACGCAAGTGTAAGAGGTACAGTTAGTAAGCTTGCAGATAACACCAAAACTGGAGGTGCAGTGGACAGCAAAGAGGATGACAACAGGATCTTGATGGGCCAATAGGCTGAGGAGTGGCAGATGGAGTTTAATTCAAATAAATGCGAGGTGCTGCATTTTGAGAAAGCAAATCTTAGCAGGACTTATACACTTAATGGTAAGGTCCTAGGGAGTGTTGCTGAACAAAGAGACCTTGGAGTGCAGGTTCATAACTCCTTGAAAGTGAAGTCGCAGGTAGATAAGATAGTGAAGGCGGCGTTTGGTATGTTTTCCTTTATTGGTCAGAGTATGGAGTACAGGAGTTGGGATGTCATGTTGCAGATGTACAGGTCACTGGTTAGGCCACTATTGGAATATTGCATGCAATTCTGGTCTCCTCCTTATCGGAAAGATGTTGTGAAACTTGAAACGGTTCAGAAAAGATTTACAAGGATGTTGCCAGGGTTGGAGGATTTGAGCTACAGGGAGAGACTGAACACGCTGGGGCTGTTTTCCCTAGAGCGTCGGTGGCTGAGGGGTGACCTTATAGAGGTTTACAAAATTATGAGGGGCATGGATAGGATAAATAGGCAAAGTCTTTTCCCTGGGGTCAGGGAGTCCAGAACTAGAGGGCGTAGGTTTAGGGTGAGAGGGGAAAGATATAAAAGAGACCTAAGGGGCAGTTTTTCGCACAGAGGATGGTACAGGTATGGAATGAGCTGCTAGAGGAAGTGGTGGAGACTGGTACAATTGCAACATTTAAAAGGCATTTGGATGAGTATATGAATAGGAAGGGTTTGGAGGGATATGGGCTGGGTGCTGGCAGATGGGACTAGATTGGATTGGGATATCTGGTCAGCATGGACAGTTGGATGAAAGGGTCTGTTTCCATGCTGTACATCTCTATGACTATGACTTTATAACCGTTGGAATGAACTTCATTCATTCAGTTAAATTTCAAGTATCTACACAAAGAACAAGCCAAAAATGGCATGTAGGTCTATACAACGATCTTTCCAATATTTCAGTAACGTTCAAAAACCTGACCAAAGTTAACTCTAAGATCAAGCACTAAACAGAAAATCAGAAGGAGTTAATGTGTGATTCATGCTGCATTTCACAACAATCTCATGCAATTCTATGGGATAGGAAAAGATGAGCATAGGAGATTTTGTTCTGAAAATAAAGTTAATAGAAAAATACAAATAAATTTAGTTGAATGAGGTTATATCAGCAGAGTATCATAACAAACATTAAAACTGAAAAAGGAGCAATCCTAGATCTTCAACCTCGAAGCCTCCAATCTTAGGGCTATCTGTGTAACAACAGAACTCTTTCAAAGTTGACTCATGATCACACATGACAATAGTCCTCCTTGAGATGTCACATTAATGACAGTGATGTAATGATCAGTTATCAACGGTGGATTAACTCTGCATTAGTAAGATACAAGTTATGAAGCAGACATCAAAACAAATATCTATGCAGTTTGCAGACACAAAGCAGACTCGTTGACATACAGTTTTAAACAGCATTTACACACTAAAGGAATGGGGCACATACAGTAGTAAATTGCATACAATTGCAACATAAATACTCTTCTTCCACTCAAACACATTTAATCACATGACAACTGTAGTTCTCATTTTGATAAAACGCATTTCCAAAGAGAACAAGTTAAATAATACACAAACATCATGCCTTGTTGGCTGAGGTCCCCAGCTGGAGATCAATGTTGTACGTAAATCAGAGAGTTATTCTTCATCACTGAATTAGAATACATTTGATCCTACAGTGTGACCTTCTGGAATTTTGACTCCTACACACAACAGTTCTCAATGTTCAACACTAAGCAGGTGATTATTACACTGACATTTGTATTATTTTCCTTATTGGAAATACATTTTTTTATGTATATGCAAAAGCCAATCACTCTAAACAACAGCTATATAACAATGATAATCTGACAATTTCTGAAATTAATGGTCAAATTCCACCATTTAATCAAACATAGGACTGTCGAGGGGATAAAATGAAAACATGCATTGAAACTCAAAAAGCAGCAAGACCATAATGAGGTAGTGACAATGTAAACTTCACAGATTAAAGTGTACTCTGGACATTAATGTAATGTTAAAGGGTTAAAATGTACGAACTTTCTCCCAGAAGCTGAACATTCTGGAAGTGGGTGGGGGTGACATTCTGTCTCACAGACAGCATGCAGCAATGTGGATGACTATCCTTTGTAATCCACATGTCATTTAGGCAGGTATTTACAACTATTCTATTGCTATTATCGAATTCAACTCTTATTCAGTCCCTTCCATTCAGAAATGCTTTCATAGCCATCCCCAGCCAATCAAACTCATTTGTGTGATCATCCCCCGATACTGGAGCATTTCACACCTATATTGTCTTGGGGAATCAGAGAGTCAGGAAATCGTCTGCGTAACAAGTCCCCAGGATTAGGGTATTTACATTATCTCTGACCTCATCCTACCATTGTACCTGGGGTAACATGTTGTTTTGGCTGGGGAGGGGGACAGAGTGCCTGTGAGCATTACCAACTGACCTCTATGAAGGAGATGTGTTTCCTTGGTTCGGGGCCTCTTTTGACACGACTTCACACACCTGTGACGAAGGTCAAAGTGGGGTCACCTAGCTTGTACAAGCTTTAATAAACTTTAACTGCTTGCAGACATTGACGTGTGCAAATTGCATGTCGTGTGAAACCTTGGCAAAAGAACCTAACAAATAACTTTATGGATTGAAAAAAAAATCAGCAATAAATCTTTCTGGAATAAACTGTTTCTTGATATTAAAGGGACAAAGACAAACTGTTACATAGAGTCTGAAAACAATTAGCCAAGTCTTAGTGAGATTATATAAACAAATCTGCTTTGACATCTGCTTAATAAACAGGATGCTTTATTGCCACAAAGGACAAAGATTTCCATGCAAAAGATTTTGAGGAGGAAAAGGTGTATCCTCGAACAAACAGCTAACATTGAATCTGACAAGGAACAGGGAAGCTGTTTCTGATAAGACAAGCCACAGACTTGAGGTCTCCAGAAACGTAATCAATGCTGGGATGAAAGAATCGATTGAAATATTAATGTCACACTACAAACTTGAAAGGAAAAACTGGCTAAGAATCCAACAGAAGAATAAGTCAGTAGCAGAATTTCAAAGAATGACACTGCACAAAGAGTGAACTCTGGACACTTCCACAGACAGACAGTATTTGTGAAATCCTGGCCAGATTCCATCATTAAATCAGTTAACAGCCAAGTTGTGTTGGGGGGCTTGATTTGATTACTTGGGAGGGGTCTTAGTTTGGTTGCTACATGCAATAATGTTTAAATTATTTCAGTCTTTGATTATCTGTGAGATTTATTTAGAAGTTGCTAAAATAAAGGTAACTTGTGGTGATTTACTGACAAAAGATTAGCATAATGAAGCATCAACTAATTCTTTTTCTGCTGAATAGATTCCTGTTAAAATAAAAAGATCTTAACCTGAATGCCTTCCAAAAACAATTTTCACTTTCCCTTTCAGATCTGCTTAACTGTATTTTCTTTAAACATCTTGACAAGTTAAAGATAAAATACTTTGAATTGGAGAAGCATGGGATTTACAAGCGAAACCCAGCATGGGTTTGTTAAAAGTAATTCATGTCTGACTAACCTGAAGGAAGTAACAGAGAATGCTGAAAGTAACTGCAGAAACTGTGTCTGTACATCTCTGAAAGGCAGTTGAAAATGTATGATGTTACAAGATCGAAGCAGAAAAGCATTAAAGGGGGCAATGGTAAAATAAATATGCAAGTAAGGAATAAAGATGAAGAGGAAGAAAATAGCGATGAATGATTTTTTTTTTAAACTGGAGGTCCTTGGAATTGCCATTAGAACTATTCTCAACTTTGAGGACAATACTGAACTTGGCAAAACCACAAACTTGATGGGGAAACAAGTGAAATGGAAAGATGCAATTTAATGCAGATGAACAAGTAGTAATATACTTTGGAAAGTACAGAACACTGAAAAAAAATTTCAATTTCATTTTTGACACAGCATTGATAGAATAGTATCCTTTGTCACATCTTGTTGAGCTGCAAATCAAATCATTCTCACTTGAACTATTTGAACTTCATTTCCTGTGCATCACATTAAACAAAGTAATCCAATAGCTTCTCTATTACAGTATAAATTTCAAAACCATACGTCATTTGTGTTACCAAGGACATTTCTCATGTATTCAATCATCTCCCCAAGAGAGAGGATTCCTTTCAGCAGCTTGGTCTTGATTTCACAAATTCCATTGGCAGTACTGAGATGAGTTGCACTGGTTTGGGTCTGCTGCCTGCTTTGAATTCTCTGCCAGTTATACTATGTTCAATTCATGCTGAGCCAAATCTACTAATTTGGTCCTTACTATAAAGTACTTGCCTTGGCTGGAAACATACTGTCAACAATTTCTGACTATCAATGAACAATATCCATGCTTCCATACACGCAAACTACACTGTCAGCTGGTGTTTCAAAACAGTAAATAATCCTACCTTACAACTAGTGTTTTCTCTTGTGTATCAGAGACACCATGGAAATTGAAGGGCTTATTGTTTAGTCCTCTGACTAACAATAAGTGGAAAAAGATGAAAATCCTTTGCAGATTCTGATTCAGACCTTCGTCTTCCCAATGGAGAACATAAAACAATCTGGACTATTGTTTATGCTGCCACAATGTTTTTACTTACAATTAATTACCTAATTCATACAGCAGCTGCAATAAGCTGACACAATAATCTAATCTACACTAATGCCCTTTAGGCAAGCAATTCTGTTTCCATACCAAGTCTGGTTGACATGTGACTCCAATCCACAACACTCAACAGTCCACTGAAATGGCCTGGTAAGCCATTTGGTTAAAGGGTAATTAGGAATGGGCAACGCACACCAGCACCACCCACATCCCATGAATAAAAGTAGAAAATAACTGCTATTTGTTTCTCATTTGGAGGAGACACAACAAGACAAATGTATGAAGTATCTCTCAGTTCTGCTTGAAGGCAGGTTGCATAAACACTAATTGGAATATAGAAGAACGAGGCGCAACCACATTGAAACCTACAAGGTTCTTCGAGGACTTGATAGGATAAATACAGAAAGTTTGCTTCTGTTTGTGGGAGCATCTACGATTAGAGTGCAAAACCTCATAATAAGGGGTCAAACATCTAATACAGTGATGAGGAGGAATTTCTTCTGTCAGAATGTACTGACTCTGCGGAATTCTTTATTGTAAAGGACTTTAAAAGCTGTGTCAAGTAAAGGGCTGAAACAGACAGATTGTTTTCATCAGAAAGGGAGTCACAATTTATGGAGAAATGTCAGGAAATTGGAATTGGAAATTATAAAATTCGCCATGACCCCACTGAATGGCAAAACAAAATTGATGGGCTGAATGGCCTAGTTCTGCTTCAATGTCTTAGGGTCTTAAAATGATTCTGAAGCTTCCATTCATGTAAGACTGCTTCTAATACCAGGGAACTCCAAACTAAGGGGTGGAGGGGAAATACACTTACGAGTTTACTCAAAAACAGTTAGTTTTTTTTTGTCATTCATATATTTGCACAAGTAGCTCTGACAGCAGTGATTCTCAGAACCCAAATGAATTTTTGAAGCAATGACAAAGAGATGATGATAGTGAGAAGTTGCAGACTAATTCACTGAACTCCTAAGATTACGGATTTATTCCATAATGCATATTTCCACTATTTTGCTTAAATGTCAAGTGCAATGAACTACTGATACAAAATTTATGGATAAGATTTATCCTCGGCTGCTCCTGGAAGCAAGAAAGGAGGTTGCTAAGCCGCTGGTATGGATATTTGCCTCCTCACTTTCCACAGGAGTCGTACCGGAGGATTGGAAGGAGGCGAATGTTGTTCCACTTTTAAAGAAGGGTAATGGGGAAATCTCTGGCAATTATAGACCAGTCAATCTCACGCCTGTGGTCAGCAAAGTTGTGGAAAAAATTCTGAGGAATAGGATTTATAACTATTTGACAAAGCATAGTGTGATTAAAGGCAGTCAGCATAGCTTTGTGAGGGGCAGATCATGCCTCACAAATCTTATGGAGTTCTTTGAGGAGGTGTCAAGACAGGTCGATGATGGTCGAGTAGTGGATGTGGTGTATGTGGATTTCAGCAAGGCATTTGACAGGGTTCCCCATGGTAGGCTCATTCACAAAGTCAGGTAGTATGGGATACAGGGAGATTTGGCTATCTGGATTCAGAATTGGCTGGCTGACAGAAGGCAGAGAGTGGTTGTAGATGGAAAGTATTCTGCCTGGAAGACAGTGTTTAGAGGTGTGCTGCAGGATTCTGTTCTTGGGCCTCTGCTCTTTGTAGTTTTTATAAATGACTTGGATGAGGAGGTTGAGGGTTAGTAAATTTGCAGATGACACAAAGGTTGGACGTGTCGTCGATAGTATCGAGAGCTATTGCAGGCTGCAGCACGACATAGACAGGATGCAGAGCTGGGCTGAGAAATGGCAGATGGAGTTCAACCTGTATAAATGCAAAGTGATGCATTTTGGAAGGTCGAACTCAAATGCTGAATATAGGATTAAAGACAGGATTCTTGGCAGAGTGGAGGAACAGAGGGATCTGGGTGTGCAAGTACACAGATCCCTCAAAGTTGCCACCCAAGTGGATAGGGTTGTTAAGAAAGCACATGGTGCTTTGGCTTTCATTAACAGGGGTATCAAGTTTAAGAGCCGTAATGTTTGCTGCAGCTCTACAAGTCCCTAGTGAGACCACACTTGGAATATTGTGTCCAGTTCTGGTTGCCCTACTATAGAAAAGATGTGGAGGCTTTGGAGAGGGTGCATAGAAGGTTTATCAGGATGCTGCCTGGACTGGAGGGCTTGCCTTATGAAGAAAGGCTGAATAAGCTCGGACTTTTCTCTGGAGAGAAGGAGGAAGAGAGGAGACCTGATCGAGGTATACAAGGTAATGAGAGGAATACATATAGTCAATAGCCAGAGAGTTTTCCCCAGGGCAGGATTGACTGGTACGAGAAGTCATAGTTTGAAGATATTAGGAGGAAGGTATAAAGGAGACATCAGAGGTAGGTTCTTTACACAGAGAGTTGTGAATACATGGAATGCATTGCCAGCTGACGTGGTGAAAGCAAAGTCATTGGTGGCATTTAAGCAACTGCTGGACATGCACATGGATAGCCCTGAGTTGAGGGGTGCATAGGTCAGTTACTATATTTTACATTAGGATCAAGTCTCGGCACAACATCGTGGGCCTGTTCTGTGCTGTATGTTTCTATGTTCTATGAGAGAGCAAGAGTAACTAAGCGTATCCTATTCAGGTGTTACCCTGGAGTCACTTGATTCTGGCTTCAGGTCCCACTCCAAGACTTCAATTGAAAACTCAAAGTGAACACTTCTGTCACCACTAGCAACCACCATCTTTCAAATTATAAGTTGTCAGGTTTTGCTTGCCGTCTCAGATACACATTCAAAATCTTATTGCACCACCTGAAGAAGTACAAGGGAATTATTCCTGGTCTCCAGTTTAAGAATTTTTCCTCAGATTTAGACAACAGGTTATCTGGTCAGGATCCTGTTGTTGTTTGTGGAAGATTTCTGCCCACAGATAGGGGGCCACATTTCCAACATTACAACAGTGACTACACTGAAAAAATATTTAATTAGCTACAAGTGCTTTGAGACATCCAGTGGTCTTTCAATTTCTTTACTGACTTCCAAGTCATTGTGCTGAAAACTAAACATTTTCAAGATTAGATTCACAAGTGTTAGGTGCACTAGTCAGAGGGAAATGGGTCTGGGTGGGTTACTCTTCGGAGAGTCGGTGTGGACTTGTTGGGTCGAAGGGCCTGTTTCTACACTGTAGGGAATCTAATCTAATCTAAGATGAATAACAGAATGAAGGATTCAAGATTGGAGATCATTTGGGCTATTTGATCATGTGGATGATAATATACCTGAAATTAGGGGAAAGAAAAGGGGGATGTGGATGATAACTTGGGACAAAATAAGCCATTTCCATGTAATTCTAGGTCACAAATGACATTTGAAATACCAACAAGTTGCATTTAGTAAATGCTTCCTGTTTTTGGAAAAAAAAAGGTGACAATTCATTTGCCTGTCATAGCATTCAGGAGAAAGGGTTCTGACAAATTCTGCTGGGAAATCCATCATACTGTGCTCAACAACAATGGTCGAACCAGTGATCACATCTGGATGTGAAAACTGTATTAGAGATACCAACTGTTAAACGTGCATGTGTTTAATGATCTGATTGTAAGGGCAAGCCTTCGCTACGAACAGAAGAAATGTACTATGTAGACATTTCCAATATAGATGATTTTTATGACATATGTCATATTGTGTAAATCTTTACAGTTAATATGAAAAGTAGGCATTGTTCCATTATTGATTCAAAACAGACTTCTCTACTATGCTACCCAGTTTCTTTTGCATCCAACTTTCACTTGGTGAAAACTTCACATCAAGGATGACACAACAGTCTCAGCATCAAAATGCCAGCACTTCTCAAAGCATTTCACCTTTGGCGTGCCATTACAGCAGTCCACCTTTTTAAACAGGTGCATGCACTTCTCATTCCAAACTTACAAACATAATCCTCTTTGCATTAGCATAACATCAGTGTATACTCACATACCCACAACTGTACAACACCTTCATGACTTAATAATTGATTTTTATTTTACTGCTTGTCTATAACCTCTGATTATGACAGTTTCTAAAAATTTGTATCTCAAACAGAGTTCGTAATCTGCTGCAATGATGATTTTTCAATAAATCAATTGCCAATGTTAGAATCCATCGAGAAAGCATTGGCTTCTCTCCTCTGAGGCTTTATGTTGTGTGCGACACCAGCTCAGCTGACCACACAAAATTCTGCATGTATTATTTTCTCTCTTGATTCGCTTTGAGGAAAACCATCTCTGGTTAACTTGAATGTCACCCTGCAGGTACCAGTTAACTAATACTTACAACAGACAAGCTCACAACAACAGGCTGCATGTCTGGACAAGATGAACAACTCAATCTGTAACCTAAATTTAAGACTTGTCAAGTCCAATGGCTAACAGAATAGAAAATTGCTGACAAAAGCCATCTACTGATTTTGGATTTGGGGTTTTTTGATTATTTCATTCACTTTAGGAAACTATTTGAAAGTCAGTCCACATATACAGACATAGGAACCTGGTTCACCTATAGACAACCAGTGCTCAGCCTTTGGTAATGCAACATAATATCCTCCTGCTGATCACAGTCTTATAAAAACAAGCCTATTTTCTAACAAATCAGCAACAATGTGCCAAAATTCTCCCTTCACAAAGATGGAAGGGAGTCAAGCTACCTTCTTGACCTCCTTTAGGGGAGCAGAAGCTCTAACTTAAGTGGAAATGGGCAAATAAAAGAAAGCATACAATTTCCTTTTGCGAATTGGCTATACAAGTCTGAACCAGGTTTTAATCAGACTTGAGCAGTGTGTCACCTTTCGACTGTACATTGCCAAAATCAGATTTCAGTCATCCAGACTTCATGCTGTCACGGTGATTAGCTCATCTGAAATCAATTATCGAGCAATGACGGTGCATAGTCTTCACCCACAGAATGCCTTGCCTCAAGATATCAGTTTCTCCATCTGTCTATGGAAGCTCTCTCTTAGATTGACTTTTGGAGAACATTCTGGCATTTCTAAAATTGGCGTGTTGTTTTCTCCTATACGATCACGCCTATTAAGTTGCTTTGGAAGTTTTGCATATTCATAAATGCAATTTTCTGTTGTGTATAGTGAACTTAGAAACTGACACTTCACTGTGTAATGGGCCACATGACACATGTATAAGGAAGGGTAAATGCACATAAGTTTTTATAGGTGTTCATTCAGCTTACCATTCAGGGCATCCAAAAGAATTCAGTGACAAATTTGTTCATGTTATTGAGGTTAAATGCAAATCAGCTGAATTTAGAGGAGCTTGATGAGCTAAATCTTTCTTCCAGGAAATAGGTACAGACAAGAAGGGCCTACACATTTTATGAAACTATGATCTTAATTGTCTTGTAGCCAGCTCCCAGAATGGGTTTGATTTAAATATTTTATTCCTTTGCGGCTATATTTCTTTCCTTAAATCGGTACGTGTGTTCAATAAGTCAAATGAAAAATGCTGAAAACCTGTAACTGCAAAACAATTCTGGGAAAGCAAATAGCATGGACCGATTTAAGGAAAGAAATATAGCCGCAAAGGAATAAAATATTTAAATCAAACCCATTCTGGGAGCTGGCTACAAGACAATTAAGATCATAGTTTCATAAAATGTGTAGGCCCTTCTTGTCTGTACCTATTTCCTGGAAGAAAGATTTAGCTCATCAAGCTCCTCTAAATTCAGCTGATTTGCATTTAACCTCAATAACATGAACAAATTTGTCACTGAATACCTTTTGGATGCCCTGAATGGTAAGCTGAATGAACACCTATAAAAACTTATGTGCATTTACCCTTCCTTATACATGTGTCATGTGGCCCATTACACAGTGAAGTGTCAGTTTCTAAGTTCACTATACACAACAGAAAATTGCATTTATGAATATGCAAAACTTCCTAAGCGTGATCGTATAGGAGAAAACAAGCCAATTTTAGAAATGCCAGAATGTTCTCCAAAAGTCAATCTAAACCCAATAGACAGATGGAGAAACAGATATCTTTAGGCAAGGCATTCTGTGGGTGAAGACTATGCACCGTCATTAGCTCATCTGAAATCAACCATCTGACAGCATGAAGGCTTGGATGACTGAAGTCTGATTTTGGCAATGTACAGTCGAAAGGTGACACACTGCTCAAGTCTGATTAAAACCTGGTTCAGACTTGTATCGCCAATTCGAACAAGGAAATTGTCTGCTTTCTTTTATTTGCCCATTTCCACTTAAGTTAGAGCTTCTGCTCCCCTAAAGGAGGTCAAGAAGATAGCTTGACTCCCTTCCATCTTTGTGAAGGGAGAATTTTGGCACATTGTTGCCGATTTGTTAGAAAATAGGCTTGTTTTTGTAAGACTATGATCAGCAGGAGGATATTATGTTGCATTACCACTTAATTACAAAAGACTGAGCACTGGCTGTCTATAGGAGAACCAAGTTCCTAGGTCTGTATATGTAGACTGACTTTCAAATAATTTCCTAAAGTGAATGAAATAATCAAAAAACCCTAAACCCAAAATCAGTAGATGGCTTTTGTCAGCAATTTTCTATTCTGTTAGCCATTGGACTTGACAGGTCTTAAATTTAGGTTACAGATTGAGTTGTTCATCTTGTCCAGACATGCAGCCTGTTGTTGTGAGCTTGTCTGTCGTAAGTATTAGTTAACTGGTACATTCAAGTTAACCAGAAATGGTTTTCCTCAAAGCGAATCAAGAGAGAAAGTAATACATTCAGAATTTTGTGTGGTCAGCTGAGCTGGTGTCGCACACAACAAAAAAGAAAGCCTCAGCCTCAGAGGAGAGAAGCCAATGCCCGTAGCGTTAGGTAAAGGGGTAAATGTAGGGGAATGGGTGGGTTGCGCTTCGGCGGTTTGGTGTGGACTTGTTGGGCCGAAGGGCCCGTTTCCACACTGTAAGTAATCTAATCTAATCTAATCAAACATTCTCCTACCCAATTTATAACAAGGGTGACACAAACTGTATAAGGCATTATCCAAGGTTAAAATGTTTTGCACAAATATCAGTTGCTAAATGGCACCATAGTAACTGACACTACAAAAACAAAGTGCAGCTATTGTGAAGCAAATCACTGTTTTTGTCATTTGACACCCCAGGAAAAAATGATTCCAAGGCAACTCTCCAAGCTGCTTAGGGGACCTCTGTATAATTGGTCTGAAGTGCTGAGCAGTGACTGAAATTTATAGAACTTTAGTTTAATTTATCAACAGTTCTCAAGAGAAAATCAAACTGTACGCACATCTGAATGAATAATCATTATTTCACGCTATGTCATTATTCCTTCAAATTGGAAACATAGAGCAGGCTTGACAGGTTGCATGGCATGTTCCTGTTCCTATTCCTATCATTTAATGCAATCATAGTTGACATTCTATTTTAATGCCACTTATTTGTGTCATTATTCCTCCGAATTTTATCAATTTCTATCTTGAATATACTAAATAACTTCCACAATCTCAGGGGAAAGAATTCCAATGATTCACCACCCTTCAAGTGAAAAGATTTCATCACATCTCTGACTGAAATCGCCTCGCCCTGAACTTAGATCATGTCCCTAGTTCAGGGAAACATTTATTCTACATTGACCCTGTAATGCCCTCTAAGAATGAGCCATACTTCAGTTGCATCACACCTCGTCCATCAAACTGTCCAGAATACAAATCTAATTTCCTCAATCTCTCATTGTAAAACAAATCCAACATCTCAAGGACTAGTCAGTTGAATCTCCATTGTACTCTCTCCAGGGAAAGTGTTATTTCCCCTAAATAAGGAAGCCAGGATTGCATACAACTCTCCAAGCAAAGTCTCATTAAAACTTCACATGACTGCAGCGAGACATCTTCACATGTGGATTTAAATCCCCTTCTTATGAGGGCCAACAAACCACATGCATTCTTAATTTCCTGTGACACCTGCATGCAAGGTTTTGGCGATTTATAACAAGGGCATCGAGGTCCCTTCGGATAATCTACTTCCTAACCTTTCAACAGTTGAGATATACTTGGCCTTTTTTGTTTATTTCTGACAAAAAAAATTGATAAATTCACTTAATCACATAATATTCCATCAGTCTTCTCTGTCCATGTTCTGTGAGCGTTGTTGGCAATACCATCATTTATCATCCATGCTACTTGCCCTTCTTGGGCCATTTTCTTGAACTGCTGCCAACAACCTGAAGATGATACTCCCAAACTTCAATAAATGTATGGAGCTTTATGACTCTGATGCAGTCATAATCAAAGGACATAGTCAGGACATCTTGTCTCATGGTGATGTTGTATACCATGCATTTGGGGCACTTTTCCTTTTTGTTGATGGAGATCATAAGTCTGAGAGGTGATGCCAAAGAGAATATTTGGAATTCTCTATCTTGGAGGACATGGATATATTTGCATTATTTAAGACGGAGATAGACAGATTTTTGGTCTGTCAGAGAATCACGGTATATGGCGAGTGAGCGGAAAGTGAAATTGATGTCCAAGATCAGCAAT
This sequence comes from Hemiscyllium ocellatum, assembly GCF_020745735.1. Taxonomy (NCBI): domain Eukaryota; kingdom Metazoa; phylum Chordata; class Chondrichthyes; order Orectolobiformes; family Hemiscylliidae; genus Hemiscyllium; species Hemiscyllium ocellatum. The sequence goes on from NC_083405.1 coordinate 100,465,494, forward strand.
GACCACATTGACCAACAGAACTGGCTTGACAAGCTATAAGTCTGATGTTTCCAGGCAAGCTTTGACATCTTGCAGCCTCTAGATGAAATATATAATCCCTGTAATCTATCAATTCACTTAAATTATTCAAATTGTCAAACATGCCAGCAACTTACCTTAAACAAATCCACGTCAGCTCTGCTGGATTTACTCATGTATTTCTAAATGCTTGCAAAATGTTTACCTGCTGATAATACTTATGCACTAACTTTATCTTCATTTCCCAAAATTAAAGTACATTGATCGTCATCATTTATTCAACATACACAATAAAACTTGCTCCTTCATTTCTTTTTACCCTCTCTCTGGAACAGATTCCTGAATCCTGTCGTGATGATGAATTATATGCACATTTCAAAAGGACATTAAGTTCCTAAAAAGACAGCACTTGAAGCTCCAGGTGGCAGAATGAACTATTGCAGTCCCCTCCATGTTTGCCGAACTCATTTAGGTAGCATGTTAAGTTTTACTCAGTGTGCCTTATATCTGTCTCAGACTTTTCCACCCTCCAGAAAGAATGTGACTGGGGTGGATAGATCAAGACAACATTATTTTCAAGCAAGTCAGACCAGGTCTTATCCAGTTTATCTTTTCACATGCTCAATTCAGCACTTCATGCAGAATAATTACGAAATTACATACTTATATTAATGCAATTGTCAAAAAAAAGATGTCATTCCAGTATGAATGTTCTCTCAATATCTATGAAGCCCAGCAATTCATTTTTTCCCATTGCAGATGGTAGCCTGTGTGTCTTCATGAAGAAATTTACCCTTCATTGCTGGCTGCTTTTCCTAGTTTGCACCAGGATGCCCCACACTGCCCTTGTGCATGCACACAAATGTCACAATGAAAGTCAGCAGCAAACTGATAGTTTAACAGATGGAACTGACCGTAAGGATCATTGTTCTGGGACCTTCAGGTATGCTCAGCTCTCATGCTATCATCCATTGCAAAAGAAGCCAAAAATAAATACTCAAGATAAACTACACAGTAGTTGGCTCAACAGCTGCTCGACATTGAAGAACATTAACTACAGAGCAATCATTATGAAAAAGACAAAATTCTGATGCTCTCTCTCTCCTGCCAATCTTAATTTTCATTGTCAGCTGAATAAACTAATGGAAATGTCAGTGTTTGTTATACTCAAAAACAAGAATATTGTCCATCAATAACAAAGAAACTTTCGTCATCAGCTACCTTTGCCATTTGAATGCAGTCTGTGGCAAATGAAGGGAGGAGGTGCTAGCATCATGATAATGTTCCTGGAGGAAATCCAGAAACCAGGGTAAAGCTTTGGAGACATGGGTTATAAAACCCCCATGGCAAATGCTGACATCTGAATTCAAAAGTAAATCTGGGAATCAAAGCTAGCCAAATGGCAACTATAAAGTCACTGATTGCAGTTTTTTTTTAAAAATGACCTGCTCCACCTTTATCCCAAACAAGAAAAGCTGCCACTGTCACCTGCTCCGGCCTCCATGTGACTCCAGACAAAATCATGTGATTGACTCTTAACTGACCTCTGAAGAGACTGAGCAAGCCTCTCAGTCGTATTCAGTTGTAACCTGCCAGAGCCTGAAAAAATGAGTGAAACTGGGCACATGATCTGGGATCAACCTAGGTACAAGAAATAACAACTCCGAAGATCACCAATAACCCTAAAAAATCTGCTGCATCAAATCCAAGTTGAGGTGAGGCAAAATTAATCCAGCTGTTGCAGACCCAAACATTCCTTACACAGTGTCCATGACATCACCATCTCCAACTTTGGTTATGCCCTGTCCTCACAGCATGACAGATCCACCAGAGGAAGCAGCACTCTCGTACACATTTAGTAAAGAGTTGTTCTGCGATTCCTCAACATCCATGCATATTGTGCCAATCAAGGGGTTACTTTGTTTGAAATAACATCAAGCTTCTTCAGTGATGCAAGAGTTCAACCCAAACACGGAAGGAGGGAGCTTTCCATCGCATTGCTGACTTGTGCCTTGTAGATGGAACAAGCATTAGGAATCAGCAGGTGAGTTACTTACAACAGGAATCCTAGCCTCTGACGTACTCTTGTAAGCACATTATTTACAAGTAGTCCTCCAATAACGCACGTTTATTAAATGTGATTTATGTGTAACGCAATTTGTGAACTGCCAACTTTTTTTCATAAAGCGAACTCCCATTTGCCGTTATGCGATTTTCCACCCCAACACTAGGTCTCGGCATCACACGATCAGTTGGTTTGTGCGCTCTCTCATTAAGAGCTCAGTGAATGGTATTTTGAAATGTTTGAGTTAGTAGGCTTGGAAATGCATTATGAGCATGTCTCTACAGTGTGAGTACAAGCATCTGAAGCAATCTGCTAATTTAAAAACTTAAAGAGATAAGAGTGAAAATTTCACTGGCATTGACAGTAAAAGGAATGTTGAGGAGCAGTTTGAAACTTGGTTTTGTTGTTTGTCACAAAAGCTTTTTTCTCTCTTCGTTTAAAAAATATGTTTAGATGTTAAAGAATATCTGCACTCATGTGAATCTGCTTCAGTGATTTATCATGATGGTAATCAACTGCAAAAAATGCCAGTATAGGGTTTGGACGTGGTTAGTCTGCTACTCAGGCTGGTCAGAGTCAGGAAACTCTGCACATACTGGGTAAGGGAGAGAAAGGTGGGTGGCATATTGTTCCTTTTAGTGCATGCGTGAAGATGTCCTGAGGAGGTGTGTAAGCTGTGCAGAAGAAATTCAGGGTTAGTCTGGGTCAGATGTTAGCAAGGATAAGAGTGTATGGGGAAGATGTTGCAGGAAATGTTGGGTTCTGTAGCAGAAATATAGTGAGTGTGAGGTATCAATGAGAAGATGGTGGCCCTATCACTGAGAGTGGAAAAGGTCATTCATGTTCAGGGCATTCATTCAGATGGTGGAGACTGCACTGGCCTGGGTAGTAACCCTGGTCCAGCTTGGGGTGGTTCCAGAAGAAACTCATCCTCTGTTGGCCTGGGAGAAAAGGTCATCCTGCCTCTGCATCACCCCATCCCCATTAGCAGCATCTCCATGTCCCTGCCCCCAAGACAGGCACCAATTTTCCACTGTCTGCCACATCCAGGACCAATATCAGATACCACGCAGGGCAGCTCCGGACTGACAGCTCATGTCTGGGTGCACGATACCTTTTTAAAGATGGTGCTGCACCATGGATGTTGGTCAATTCTGGGATAGCCAGAAAATGATTAATTGTTTTTGGGAAAAGCAGCTGGCATGGTAGTGCAAGAATGTGAGAGAGGGGCACCAAAGGGTAATAAATCAGGGCAGGTTTTGTAAAGTAAGGCGATAGACGTTCCCAAGCATCATCTCCGAAAAACTTGACAAAACTGACAGATCAAGGGGTGAATCTTAATTGCTTTCGCTATCAAGGCAGGTTGCATTCTGGAATCTGACTTGTGCAGTGTTACCAGTGAATGGGATCAGAAGATTGGTTAAAATTTAGTGCAGCCAGCAGGTATTGATACCAATCGAGAGTAATCAATTGAAGATTTGGATAAATTGCACTATACTGTACCGTACAACAGGTCAAAATTTACTTAGACTGTGCTATCAGTTATGTCAGGGTAATGATTATTTTTAATTCAATTTTTACTGTATTTTTGGTGGTTTGCCCGAACCCTGTTTTTCCCAGAAGCCCTGTTATTTCTATTGCACGATCTTCTATGACATGGCATCGTGCAGGAACGCAACTACAGTGTTGTCCGTAACGCCTGTATACAGTCAGTTCAGTTCACTTCACTTTATGGTCAGTGCTAATGCCCAGGATGTTGATAGTGGGGATTCAACAATGGTAATACCATATCATATTAAAAGGACATAGAAACATAAAAGAGGCCATTCAGTGTCTTGGCATTAATTACTTCCTGTAGTAATAAATTCCACAGGCTCACCACTCTTTGCGTGAAGAAATGTCTCCTCATCCCCATACCCCGAATCCTCAGACTCTGACCTCTGGTTCTGAATGCACCCAACATGGGGCAGATGCAGGGAGGATGTTCCCAGTCTCGTCCTGTTAGAACTTTATAAATCTGAGATTTCCCCTCTCATTGATTTGAGCTCCAATAAAAACAATCCTAAGCTCGTCAATTTCTGCTCGGACACCAGTCCTGCCATCCCCACAAATCAGCCTGGTAAACCTTTGCTGCACTCCCTTGAGAGCGAGAGCATCCTTCCTCAGGAAAGGAGACCAGAGCTGCACACAATATTCTAGGTGCAGCCTCACCAAGGCCCTGTATAACAGCAACAACCCATTCTTGCTCCTGTACTCTAAACCTCTTGCAATGAAGGCCAACGTACCATTTGCCTTCTTTACCACCTGCATGCTTACCTTCGACGATTGGTGCACAAGGACATACAGATTAGCAAAAAGAACTCTGGTTGGAGTTATACCAGACACACAAGAAGATGGTTGTGATTGTTGGAGGTTGACTATCTCTGCAGGAGTTCCTCAAAGTAGTGTATTAGATCCAACAATCTTCAGCTTCATCCAAGATCTTCCCTCTGTCATAGGGTCAGAAGTCAGGATGTTCACTCATGATAGTACTAAGGTCAGCATCATTTGTGACGACTCAGATATTGCTATCCAATTGCTAGTTATGGACAATCTCCAGTTTGGGATGAAAAATAGCTTTTATATTTACACCTCAAATTCCAGGCAATGATCATATTCAGTGAGAGCAAATCTCCTCTTCCAATTCAGAGTCAAGAGTGGGGCACTGGAAAAGCACAGCAGGTCAGGCAGCATCCATGGAACAGGAGAATAGACACAGTGGGCAATAGCCCTCCATCAGGACCTCTTGCCCACAACGTGGATTCTCCTGCTTCTCAAATACTGCCTGACCTGCTGTCCTTTTCCAGCACCCCACTCTCGACTCCAATCAATCAGTATTTGCACTCCTCAATTTCTCCACCAATTTACAGCCAGCCATTCAGGTACAAATGAGCCTTCTTGTTTTTGCCATGGACAATTGTCAGATTTGCTCTCACTGAATATGATCATTGCCTGGAATTTGAGGTGTAAATATAAAAGCTATTTTTCATCCCAAACTGGAGATTGTCCATAACTAGCAATTGGATAGCAATATCTGAGTCGTCACAAATGATGCTGACCTTAGTACTATCATGAGTGAACATCCTGACTTCTGACCCTATGACAGAGGGAAGATCTTGGATGAAGCTGAAGATTGTTGGATCTAATACACTACTTTGAGGAACTCCTGCAGAGATAGTCAACCTCCAACAATCACAACCATCTTCTTGTGTGTCTGGTATAACTCCAACCAGAGAGTTCTTTTTGCTAGGTTCCTACTGACGCTAATTTTGCCAGTGCTCCATGATACCATACTTGGTGAAATTTTCAGCTTGATGTCAAAGACAGTCACTTTCATGTCACCTTGGGAATTTCACTCTCCTGTCAATCTTTAAACCGAGATTACAATGGAGATTAGGAGCTGAGTGGACCTTAAGGATGCCATACAACAAGCATCAGTGTCGGATTCGTCAGCCAACTCATATTTCATAGCTGACTTAAGTTTATTCATAATTACGCAATTAAAAATACTCATTGATAAATCTAAGACCATTAAGAGGTAGGATGTCCTGTTGACACCATATCATAGCAAGATCCAGTCATTCTTGATCTTTGGATTGTGGTGCATGAAACTTGCAAAATATATTCACGTAGCCAGTTTAGGAGAATAAACATCGTCAGAGTCATAGAGATGTACAGCACAGAAACGGACTCTTTGGTCCAACTCGTTCATGCCAACCACATATCCTAACCTAATCTAGTCACATTTGTCACCACTTGGTCCATATCCCACTTAACCCTTCCTATTCATATACCCAGCCAGATGCTGTTTAAATACTATAATTGTACTAGCCTTCACCACTTCCTCTGGCAGCTCATTCCAGACACACGCCACTCTCGGCATGAATATGTTGCCCCTTTAGGTCCCTTTTATATCTTTCCCCCCTCACCCTCTGGACTCCTCCATCCCAGGGAAAAGACTTGTCTATTTATCCTATCCATGCCCCTGATGATTTTATAAACCAATATAAGGTCACCCCTCAGCCTCTGATGCTCCAGAGAAAACAGACCTAGCCTATTCAACCTCTCCCTACAGCTCAAATCCTCCAACCCTGGCAACATCCTTGTTAATCTTTTCTGAACCCTTTCAAGTTTCACAACATCTTTCCAATAAGGAGGAGTCCAGAATTGCACGCGATATTCCAAAAGTGGTCTAACCAATGTCCTGTACAGCCACAACACGATCTCCCAACTACTGTACTCAATGCTCTGACCAATAAAGGAAAGCATACAAAATGCCGCCTTCACTCTTCTATCTACCTGCGACTCCACTTTCAAGGAATTATGAACCTGCAATCCAACGTCTCTTTATTCAGCAACACTCCCTCGGACCTTACCATTGAGAGTATAAGTCCTGCTAAGATTTGCTTTCCCAAAATACAGCACCTCACATTTATCTAAGTTAAACTCCAACTGCCACTTCTCAGTCCATTGGCCCATCTGATCAAGATGCTGTTGTACTCTGAAGTAACATTCTTTGCTGTCCACTACACCTCTAATTTTGGTGTCATCTGCAAACTTACTAACTATAACACTTGTGCTCACATCCAAATCATTCCTGTAAATGACAAAAAGCAGTGGACCCAGCACTAATCCTTGTGGCACCCCACTGGTCACAGGCCTCCAGTCTGAAAAGCAACCCTCCACCACCTCCCTGTCTTCTATCTTCAAGCCAGTTCTGTATCCAAATAACTAGTTCTCCCTTATTCCATGAGATCTAACTTTGCTAACCAGACTTCCATGAGTAACCATGTTGAAAGCCTTACTGAAGTCCGTATAGATCATGTCTACCACTCCACCCTCGTCAATCCTCTTTGTTGCTTCTTCTAAAAATCTCAAATTTGTGAGACATGATTTCCTACGTACAAAGCCATGTTGACAATCGCTAATCAATCCTTACCTTTCCAAATACATGTCAATCCTGTCCCTCAGGATTCCCTCTAAGAACCTGCCAACCATCAATGTCAGGCTCACTGGTCTATACTTGTCTAACTTTTCCTTACCACCTTTCTTAAATGGTGGCATGTTTGCCAACCTCCGGTCTTCCAGCACCTCACCTGAGACTATCAATGATAGAAATATCTCAGCAAGAGACCCAGCAATCACTTATCAAGCTACCCAGTGTTCGAGGGTATCCTGGTCAAGTCCTGGGAATGTATTCATTTTTATGCATTTCTAGACATCCAGCACCTCGTCTGTAATATGGACATTTTTCAAATGTCACCAACTATATCCCCACATTATATATCTTCTAAGTCCTTCTCCACAACAAACACTGATGCAAAAACTCATTTAGTATCTCCCCCGTCTCCTGAGGCTCCATACATAGGCTGCCTTGCTTATCTTTGAGGGACCCTATTCTCTCCCTAAGTCACCCTTCTGTCCTTAATGTATTTATAAAATATCTTTGGATTCACCTTAATTCAATTTGCCAAAGCTATCTCATATCCCCTTTTTGCCCTCCTGATTTCCCTCTTAAGTATACTCCTATTGCCTTTATACTGTAAGGATTCACTCAATCTCTCCTGTCTGTGCCTGACATATGCATCCTTCTTTTGCTTAACTAAAAGCAAAATTTCTTTCTTCATCCAGCACTCCCTATGCCTACCAGTCTTTCCTTTCACCCTAACAGGAATATATTGTCTCCAGACTCTCATTATCTCATTTTTGAAGACTTTCCATTTTCCAGTCCTCCCTTTATCTGCAAACAATTCCCCCCAGCCAGCTTTTGAAAGTTCTTTCCTAATACAGTCAAAATTACCTTCCTCCAATTGAAGACTTCAAATTTTAGATCCGGCCTTTGCCTTTCCACGATTATCTGAGAACGAACAGAATTATGGTGTTGGCCCCAAAGTGCCCCCCCACTGTCCTACCCGGTCTTATTTCCCAAGAGTAGGTCGAAGTTTGCACCTTCTCTAGTCAATTCATCCACACATTGAATCACCTCCAACACCGAAAATACCTCAAAAACAAAAAAGGAGCAGCTCTTACAGCCACAACTTTTTCCCATCCTCCATCTTGGATTACCCTGAACCCTAGGCTACACATGACTGAAGGACTGGTGTAGAAAAGACTGACTGGTTTTCGGGGAATGCTTGAAACAGTTCTGAGATAAGAAACAGCTGTCTGCAATGCCCTTAAAGCTATTCTACACATTATTAGCACTCTTAAACTGATGAGGCAATCTTAAACTGATTCATGAGGTGGCAAACATATAGCAAAGTGTGGATCTAAAGCTCAGAAAAACAGATGCTAAAAAAAATTTAATCAACGTTCAACTATGCTTCATGATCAGAAAGTCCAAGCCCACTGCTCCATTTAATTTATTAACAGATAGCAATGAAGCATTCACTTCAGAGTTCATACAATCATACAGAACAGAAGCCCTTCAAACTCATCAAGTCCAGACCGCCAAAAAATACCCTAATAACTACAATCGTCCCATTTTTCCACGCTAGGCTCATTGCCAAAGTTTAGAATTCAAGGAGTTCCTCAACTTCTATTGTTGAAGACAGATCCACCAATGATGGGACATTAAAGCTGTGAAAACTGAAATAACTGCAGATGGTGAGAATTCGGAACCAAAAACAGAAATTACTTGAAAAGTTTAGCAGGTCTGGCAGCATCTGTAGAGAGAAATCAATATCAGAGTTAACATTTCTGGTCATTTGATTCTGAGGACAGATTAGCGGACCCAAAACATTACCTCTACTTAGTCTCCACAGATGCTGCCAGATCTGCTGAACTTTTCCAGCAATTTCTGCTTTTATTTGTCATAAAGCGCTGAGTTGTTCAAGGATCCAGAACTGGACAAACACAGACAGCTCAGAGGATTGTGCAGAGAGAAATCATATTTTACTTTTATCCATTCATGTGATAGTGGCATTGCTAGCACACTAGGCAGAGTACAGTTAAGTCTCAAACACAAGAGTCATAAGTGAGTCAGACTAGGGAAGGATGGCAAATTTCCTCCCCAAAACAACATGAATGAAACAAATGGCTTTTCAAAATAATTAAAAATGGCTAAATGATCATTTATCGGCTTTTTTTTAAACGAAATTCAAATTTCCCCATCTGCACTGATGCAAAGTCATGATCCAGAACACCTTACTAGGATTGTGGATTAGTAGTGCGATGACATCACCATTTAGACCATGAAGGGATTTGCCATGAAGGAAGAGAACTTAAAAGTTGAGGCTTTATTCAAGATGGAGCCAATAGAGATCAGTGAGCAACAAAATGATGAATGAACAGGTTCTTGATGCAACTACAAGTATGAGCAACAGAGTTTGTATAACCGAAAGTTTGATCCAAAATGGCAGCAGATTAGGATGCTCTGCTCCAGCTGTTCTTTTCTTTCTTCTTCCTCTTTTTCTTCTTCTATCTCCTCAGCACCAAAGGCAAAGACTGGCACAACAGCAAGCACTGGCAGCAAGTGCCCAGACCAGCGAGCAGGCTTCAAGCCCCATAACACCGCAACATCACACAGGCAGCAAATCCCAGGCAGAGACTGACACGTGGAAAGCAGCCCAATCAATTATCTTGGAGCAGCTGAGTACTGGTTATGGAGTGGTCTAGGTCTTGGAGCAGAGACCGGACTGGGGTCTGGCGCAAACGGTCAGACTGTGTGCAGAGGCCCTGTGCTCAGCTGCTGCACTGTAATGTCTATTCAAAATTTCCTACCTTCCTCAATATCAACCCTTCCATGTTGTCCTATCTTTAAACTTATTCTTCAAATCTTGAAGTAATGCAACTACTTTTATTCCTCTGCTGTATACAAGAATTGTACCTAGTACTTGCACCTCAGGTGTCACTTGAAGAAGGCAGACTTTTCATCACTGACCTCAGTGGCTAACTCCTTCACCTCATACAAAGACCCTTGAGCTTTGGATTTGTCAGCCAAAGGCTTGAGAGAAGAGTTAGATAGACTAATGTCACCTCACATTCTTCTAAACCACAAAGGGCAATGGTCTATTCTGTATGATAAGAAAGTGATAGCTTTTAGAAGACATCTTAAAAGAGGAAACTAATGTCAAGAACTGGACAGCTGTACAGAAGGCAATCTAAAGCTTAAGGCCAAAGCAATTAAAGGCAGGGACATCAATGCCGACACTGTTCACGTTAGGATTGCTCAACAGGTCAGAGTGAGAAAGCAAAATTATCTGGGAAGGTTGTAGCCCTACAGTAACTACAGAGACAGAAGGAGTGGTGGGAAGGTGCAACACTCCACAAGAGAGAGAACAATTCTCAAATTCAACTGTTGCTCAAATCAGGGGCAAGGTAGGTCAGCCAGTAAAGTGAGGGGATAGGATAGGATAGGATAAGTGGGGCTGGACAGGATGTTGATTCGGCCACTTTTGGAATATTACATTCAATTCTGGTCTCCTTGCAATAGAAAATATCTAGTTAAACTTGAAAGGAAGCAGAAAATAATTACAAGGAAGTTGCCAGATTGGAGGGTTTGAGCTCCAGGGTGACATTGAATAGGCTGGCGCTATTTTCTTTTGAGTGGAGGCTGAGGGGTGACTTTATAAGGGTTTATGAAATCATGAGGGGCATGGATGGGGTAAATAGACAAAGGTCTTTTTACCCCAGGGTGGGGCAGTCCAAAACTATAGAGCATAGGCTTAAGGTTAGAGGGGAAAGATTTAAAAGGGACCTGAGGGGCAACTTTTCCAAGTAGAGGGTGGTGCATGTATGTAATGAGGTGAAAGAGGAAGTGATGGTGGCTGATACAATTGCAGCCTTTAAAAGGCAACTGGGTGGATACATGAATTGGAAAGGTTTAGAAGGATATGGGCCAAATGCTGGTAAATGGGGCTAGATTAATTTAGGATATCTGGTCCACATAAATGAGTTGGACCAAAGGGTCTGTTTCCATACTGTAAAACCCTGACTCTCTGGGAGGTACAGATTCACGGTGAGTTAAGACATGAGCAGCGAGCTTTGTCGGATGTCCACTTTAAACAAAAATAAATTGAAGGATCACATTGGACTAAAGTTTAGAGATAATTTGAAAAAGGATTACTGTTGATGAGCTGAAACAGGACAAGGTTAGGCACTGAATCATAACTGGAAATAGGCAGACAGTCATACTGATAATGTTACCATACAGTCAGATGCTCATTTTAAGACCAAGTATAACTCCATGATTGCAAACAAACTGATTTAGTCTCAAACTGCCATTAAGGAAAGGGATGAAATAGTTACAGAACCCAGTTGGGAGTGCTAATCAAAAACAGCTTCAGCCTTCCCAATATTCAACAGGTGGAAATTTCTGCTCATCCAGTACTAAAGTCAGCAAAGAATAAGTTAAGCAACACTGAAGGAGATGAGTGCAGTCAGTATACATTTGCAAAGTAATACTGTACTTTTCCATTATGTCAGAAAGACACATGGAAAAACTGGGCATCCATGAGGTGTTGAGAGCCCTCAGCAGCTGCACAATTCCACAATGTCAACTCGAGACTTGGCACATCTTTCACTGTATCATTATCAGGGAATCAACTCTGGTCTAAATGGAGAGTATTGAAGAGCCTGCCAAACACAGCACCGGAGCACTGAAAAATAAGTTGCCCCTGCTAAAGCTACATCCAGGATTATATAAGGATGTTAAACAACAGAATCTGCACGTGATCACCACTTTGGAGCCCTGACGCAAACAAGCATATATAATGAACAAAGAAGCAACTAACTGAAGTTCAAGGTTTTTGGAGAATGACTACAAATGTGGACAATTGTGACCCAGTACTGATTAGTTAACTATGGTCTGAAGCACAGTATAAGCACCACATAAAGCTTTGTGAACAGTATAATTATACTTTTGGCCAAGTACACAATCCTAACAAAACTCATGAGGAAAATATCATGCATGAGTGTGAAAGAAATTAGGGGTTCTGCAATTTCAAATGAAGCAAAAAATTAGACAGATTAACATCAATGTCAAAAGCAATGGAAGATGGCAATATACCATCAATAACTATTTACGAGACTGAACTGGTTACTCAATTCCACAATGAAGAGAAAAGATTTAATGACCTGCTTTCTCTCAGGGCAGAGAAAAATGAAATAATGCACATTAATCAAAAATAACTACAAAAATAAAGTTGGAAAACATGACAGTTCAGCAGTAATTAGCAAGAGAACACAAACCAATATATTGAATATGGATTGTTTGAATTTGAAGACATGGTAGTTATTTAATATTTGGACATCAAGAGTACTGCAGATGCTGGAATGTCAGAGGTGATCAAATGTGGAGCTGGAAAAAGCACACTAGGTCAAGCAACATCAGAGGAGCAGGAAAGTCGATGGTTCAGGTCCGGATCTTTCGTCGACATAGCGCAGTTATTTAATATCAGTAATTATAGAATTAAAGTTATCAGTGCAACCCGGATTCAGCCAAAATATGAGGAGAGATGGCCAGCAAACTACAATTCTTGGCACATGTTCAACCGTGGCATGGGGATAAACCAAATGTCCTTCGTAAAACAAACTGACTGTGAGTAGGCAAATGAAATATCATACCAGGAGCCATACAAACATTTAATATAGATTAGAGCAGACAATCTGCAGAAACCCAAGATTGCTTCAGAGGTTGTTGTATATACAGGATTCTATGTATGCACCAAACAAAAGTTCTAATCAGAGATTTGAGATTTGTTTTATTGCTAATCCTCTCTCAGAATGAAGATGATCAAGATTAAAGACAGATCTATAGCTGCAATATTCCTTTTCCTGGAATAAGTGTGGGGACCCTTGTATTAGTCATCGACTAACCTGCCATTCCCATTGCTGACAAAGCTCACTAGAATTGGAGCTATCAGTTTGTTCACAGCTAACCGGCAAGCTTCACAGGCCATGGCAGCAGTAGTGGTTCTGCTCACCAGAGGTTGTCAGGAAAAAGTGGAGGTCAAAACCTATACTTCAGTGAATATCTCAATAATAAACAGAGTGAATGGCAGGTTGAGGGCCTCAAGTCGACACTAATTTACCACTTAAGTCTGAATTGCTGGGCATCAATGTCCCCCTGGATGAATTGTTGAGAATACTTCTCACTGAAGGTGCACTCATCCTTCTGGGGGAGCCAGTTGCCCTTGTACTTGAAAACAAAAAATAAATTACTGCAGATCTGACAAAAATAAAAAGTGACTGAAAAGTTACTGGACTCAAAATAAAGGTTTTTTTGTCCACAGGTTCTGCCAGACTTGCTCAGTTACTTCAGCACTCCATGTTTTTGTTACCTAAAAACATATAGATAAATATCAGTATTATTAAATTCCCTAAAAAACAAGGTAGCACGAAGGAAAGCATTTGACGCTTCCGTAAAAGACCAAAGTCATAATGTGCTGAAAATGTGTTGCTGGAAAAGTGCAGCAGGTCAGGCAGCATCCAAGGAATAGGAGATACAACGTTTTGGGCATAAGCCCTTCTTCAGGAATGCCCAAAACGTCGAATCTCCTGTTCCTTGGATGCTGCCTGACCTGCTGCGCTTTTCCAGCAACACATTTTCAGCTCTGATCTCCAGACCTCACTTTCTCCTCAAAGTCATAATGTGTACAGGTTGGTATCTTTTATCTGAAAACCTGGGGACCGACATTTTTGGATAAAGGATATTTTTGGTTTTGGGATACAAGGCAGTCAATAGATTTGCAGAGTTTTAATGTCAATAGATATGAGGGTGAAGAAGCACAGCGAATCAGGCAGCATCCGAAGAGCAGCAAAGTCAACATTTTGGGCCGAAACCCTTCATCAAGGCTGCTCCTCGGATGCTGCCTGACCTGCTGCGCTTCTCCGAGCCTCACGTGGATTTACTTCAACTTCCAGCATCTGCAGTCCTTTCTTGTCTCCAAATTCCTGCAGAGTTTTAAACACTTGTTCTAACTTGGCAAATAAGATTAAAATCAAGGCCACACTGTCAGTTCAAATTCCTGAAGTTTGTGAACGGAATGAATTTTTAAATACCACATGGGAGAAATGCAGAGTACAGAATATGTGACAGATTGCTTGACTAAAGAAAAAAACGAGACTTTGAACTGCATGAATATCCAGGATCTGTAGCGTTCTGCCCGCCATGTTTGAAATCTGTCACCTTTCTTCAATGAAACAGTTAAATAATTCAGAATAGTTATTATCTCTTGTGACAGCTGCAGCTAACAATTATCGATCACGTTAGGTGCACAGTTATTCGTAAATAATTATCCCAGCTTCGCTGGACCCGAATGGGTCTAAAAGTGACATTTCACCCCATCAAAGGGTCCGAACTTAGTGTGCCCACACATCTGTTTCAGTCAGCGTTTGAAAAGATCTTTGTTTTTCGGACATGGAGATAAAAGGTCTGAATTATATATTTTCCAGTTTAATATTGCAAGCCCAGGTACTGTTACATTTGAAACTATACACTTACTTGATATGATTATACTCTACAGGAAGGGTGTATTTTAGCAATCAAGTGACAATCATGTTACTGCAGCTTGTGTTTTATTTGTAATCTGTTAAGTATTTGATACTTGCTGCGGCATGTAGCTCAGTAGGTCAGAACTTCACATGACGGGCTGCCAATCTCGAGTACATCGCTGCAAACAGACAGCACCAAACAATTTTGCATCTCTCTACAGGATGGAAAGGTCTGCTCACATTGAACCATGTGATTGGAAGCGGTCATCAACACTGCGTAATAGCAAAACCATTGGCAATGCACATTCTCTTCAAGGGGTAATAGAACAGATGCACCAAACATGTACTCTCTGCAAGCAAAATTTGGCAAATTGTATTCTGAAAATAGTAAATTTCTGAGATCTCCTGCTACATGTACAGACCAATAGTCATGTTTGGCATCTAACTTAGAGAAGAATTTAGCTTCTGGGAACTTGGGTTTCAACTCCCCTACTGTTGCAATTCTTTTTGGGAGAAGGTTGGATGTCTTAAACCTTGATATTTCAATTGAGCCATCGTTCTTTAGCACTTACATAATTGTATTACAGGTAGTTCTCCAATAGCGCACATTACATCAACGCAATTTGGCTATAACGTGATTGTTCCCCAAATAACAAAAGTTTTGAAAATGCAAACACCCGTTGGCTATTATGCAATTCCCTCCCCAGGTACCTAAAGTCCACTCAATGTTTACTTCAGATCAAACAAAAGAGGTTGGATGACTGGGCAATTTCTTTCAGACCTTACTGTTATGTTTGAGGTTGTTAAATTATTGCTGGAGAAAAACTTAGGATTTCAAGATTGTCCTCATTCTGGACAATGCACCAAGCCATCCTCCCACCGTTGGTGAGCTTTCTGAAAACATCAAAGTGCTATTTCTGCCTCTGAACACAACCTCTCTCAGTCAACTCATGGACCAGGGTGCAATGGCAGCTTTTAAATCTCATTATTTAAGGGACACATTCAGAAAGCTAATTGCAGTTACTGGTGTGGGGGTTAATGAAGACCGTGTTCAAGTTTGGAAGAGCTTTAACATTAAGAATGCAATTTACATTATTGTGCAAGCCTGGGCTGTCCCAAAGGACTGCTTGCATGCTGTTTGGCATAAGCTTCTCAACAGATTTTCTTCATGGTTTTAAAGGCATTGAACCATCAGAGCAGCTTCCAGCAATCAAAAAGAAGTGGAGACGGATGCACAATGACTCATTGCTGCGGAAAAAAGTGAAGCTCGATAAAAATGGAATAGTTCAGGCTGCATTATCATGAGAACTTTCCATTTCTCTTTTGCCTTCTATCCTGAAAGAAGTGGAGAAGCAGTTGCAGCTCTTACAAAGTAATGTCTACAATCCAGAATGTAGCAGGATAGCAGCTTATGGCATAAAGTCTTAATTGGTACGTTATGAACAGCTCCTTCATTGAAGAAGAAAGATGGCAAAGCAGCAAAGACTTGATGTCTTTTTTAAGCCAACCCCTCAGAAACTGTCTGAGGACAATGAACCACAGCCACCCACTTCTGGACTAAATATTTTCTTTCGTCATAACCCTGCATCTGAAAGTAATGATGATGTTGATTATGACTTTCAGCCTCTGTTTTAATACATTACCATACTTCAGCAAAGTCAAAACTTCCTGAAATGTTAAACTTATCATATTATTGCATTAAAATACATGATTTTAACATTTACTTCAACTGTGTTATCATTTGTGTTAGGCTAACTACTTTTTTTGTTTTGACTTTTACTGATACTTTTGGTGGTTCGCCCCAGCCCTCTTTTTCCCATAGGCCCAGTTATTTCCATTACACGATTCTCCAACATGTGGTCACAGGAGAACGCAATTACCATGTTATAGCAGAACAGACTATATATCAATCTGATGAACCACGCAATGCCATGACAGGTCAGGTCATCCAGCTTGCACAAATACTTTCCTTTTGTGCTCTGCACAAGTAACTCGACCCAAAATTATGTTAATTGACTTTGGGCAGTTAAGATTTTTGATTCCTAAAGAAGGGCTTATGCCCGAAACGTCGATTCTCCTGTTCCTTGGATGCTGCCTGACCTGCTGCACTTTTCCAGCAACACATTTTCAGCTCTGATCTCCAGCATCTGCAGACCTCACTTTCTCCAGTTAAGATTTTTCTCAACATTTTGCAAGTTTTAGTCCGAGTTACTACACAGCACATGTAAAGTGCTTTAATTTTTAGCTAATAGTTAACAATATGCAAACAAAACCACGGAACATGTTGGGACTCAGGTTATGAAAAAACATCAGTATTTCAGGACTTCTCAAAGGTCAGAAATCAAACAACACCACGTTCTCGTCCATCAGGGTTATTTGAACTTCACCTGAAAGAGCAGTGCTTCGAAAGCTTGTGATTTCAAAAAACCTGTTGAACTTGAACCTGGTGTCATTTAACTTCTGACCTTGTCCATCCCAGTCCAACACTGGCACCTCCACATCATGGCATCTTAAAAGGCACTTTGGATTTACTGTAACATTCATCTCATGACAAAATAAAAACATGGCTATTATCCTCTTATTTTCATGACCAATTTCATGAAATCCAGACATGGAATTTGAACTGTACTTGAAACAGGGACAAACACACAAAACCTGGGAAAAACAAACAATGTAAAAGATGATTTCAATATTTGACTTTGATAAATTAACTAACACAGGAATCAACATTTGGGCAAACCAGACAAATCCATAGCAAATTCCGAACAGCTCGAAGAAAAGCTCCAACTTGGATTACTATCATCGAAAAAATGCTGCACGAAAACCTCCAATGGTTTCACATGATCCCAAAAGCAGAAAACAAATTTGCAATGTTGCAGTTGGCTAATAATTAAATCTTATTAAATTGCAACGACTATGTGTATTGTGAAACAGTTCTGGGGTGGGGAACCATTATGCAATTCCCTGCTATCCTGAATCAATTGAAACTTCAACAAAAGAAACTACCAGTACAAAAGCATCCAAGTAAACATGAATGCCTCCAAAAATTAATTCAATCTTAAATTTAGGAGGCATAAAAGAAAGACAGTTGTGTCGAAGGCAAATCATCTCAACACCAGAACCTCACTTAGGTTCCACAGGACAGCAACCTACATTACATGAGTCCCTACCCCCCAATCAAGTCAGAAGTAGAACTTTTGTACGATGATTGCCAACTTCAGCTCGACTTATAAATTCCTCGGATACTTGGGCAGATCATGTCTACATGCATCAAAACCTCAACAACTTCCAGACTTGGAATGATCACCAGATTGCAATTTACATCTCATAACACAAACAATAACCATCGCCAACATGAGAAATGTCAAATCAGCTACTGATGACATTCAGTAGCATTGCAGCTATGAATCCTCACCTCACACTTAACTTCGTAGTCACTTGTGGTCAGCAGCTCAACTGGGGAAACCACATAGCTGCAGAAGCTACGATGACAAGCCCTAATTATCTAAAACCCCTCAGCCAGCAACAACTTGCATTTATTCTATCCAATGAAATACTTATCTCAGGTCATCTCCATACCCGTTACTCAATTCTGCCCATCTGCTTCTTTGACACAACCGTACAGTTGTCACATACAGACTTATCTCTTCTCATCATCTGCTATCCTTCAGAACCTGGCATATAAACAGCTGTGTTGTTCATATCTCACCCCAATTATCATTAATCATTACTCCTGTTGTTATTACCTTCAAAGTCTTTATCGTTTTAAATTCTTAGCTGTACCCGATTCTTTAAAAACAAATTTATTTAAATATAATGCTATTTCTGTAACACCAATTCATTATTCAAAATACAAGTTATAACCTGTTTCCAGAAAGTCAAACAAAACAAAGAACTGCACTTGCTGGAGATCCGAAACCAAAACTGAAACTGTTGGCAAAACTCAGCCAATCTGGCAGCAGCCATGGGAATAAAGCAGAGTCGAGCTCAGTGTCTCTCCATCATTGATAGCAGCTGGGAAAATTGGCATTTTTGCTGAAGATGAAGTTGGGGCACAAACAAGGGTCGAGATAAAGAGGTGTGCAGATAGATGGAGACAGAGCACAGATAAAGTGAAGTATGAAAGGGGTAAATAAAACAAGGCAGTTATAGATGGCAGGTCAGGACAGAAGAGTAGCGTACAAAGTGATAATGAGAGTTGAGGGTAGCAGAGAATGGATCATTTGTGCTGAAAGTAAACCAGGTAACATGATGGGCCTTAGAGTGGGTGAAAATCGATCAATTGTGCGAAAAGCAACCCACTTTATACAAAAGAGGACGGAGTTAAAAACATGGAATGATGGAGTCAGGCTCTCAAGTTATTGAACTCAATGTTGAGTTCCAGCAGCTGCAGAGCGCCCAAACAGAAAATGAGATGTTGTCCATTGCGCTTGCACTGAGGCTCGCTGGAGCACTGCAGCAAGCCTGCAACAGAAAACTGGCATGGGAACACAGTCATGTGCTTTAAATATCAAGCAAATGGAAGTTAGAGTTCATTTTTCACAGATACAACACGGGTGTTCGGCAAAGCGATCATCCTGTCTGCATTTGATCTCCCAGTGGAAGGAGACCACACCGAGCAGCAAATACAGTAGACTTGACTGAGTGAAGCTAACTCATTACCATACCTGGAAGCTAGGTCTGGGGCCTTGGATGGTAAGGAGTGAGGGGAGTTAAACAGGCAGGTATTATACTTGTACAATTGCATGAGAATATGTGGTGGAATGTGGGAAACTATTGGGAATGAAAGAGTGTGGACCCAGTTATGTTGGAGGAATAGTATCTCATCTTTATTTAGGTATGCTTCAGCCTCTAAGACTCAACATCAAGTTCAATAACTTTGGAGCTTGATTCCAACACTCACATATCCTGGTTCTGTCACGGTATGGGTTGCTTTTAGCCTAGCCTACTTATTGTGACATCAACCACTCTGCAATTTGGACTGCTGTTGACTCATGGAGGTCTCGAGTTTTGACAACAAACCTCACTGGTATAATCTGGAGAAGGCTGAGCTGACCCAGCTGATCAGACTTTGGATCTCTGTCTATCCCAGCTTTTCGAGTGGGGTTGGTGCCCCACAAATGCAAACAGTGTAATATTTTGAACACTTTCCAATCTCTCCTTCAAAACACTTTAGAAATAAAATGACTGGTTGACCAAGTATAGATTGATATACATTTTTTGTTTTGGCAATATTCAAAGCCAGATTCCATTCCTTGCATGCAGAACTGAAGAGATAAAGGTTAGACTGAAAGCCTTGTACAAAATTGGGCAACAACACTGCCATCATCCATGTACTATAGGTTATGCAGGACTACTGCTTAGTTTAGTTTTCGAAGAATGATGACTGAGGGTTAACAAATTTTCCTGCCTTCACATGCATCACTGCGCGATAGTCACTGCAATGAGTCTTCTGGTTGTGTCCCAGTGAAGGAAATAATGTTTCAGCTTGTTTTTGCATGAAGATTTACAGCATTTACTCTGCATGATCCATACGACAAACTGCCAGCACTATTCAAATGGTGCTTAAGTCAGACGCAAGAGGACAATTGGCCTTTGATGAAGTGAACAGCCACCAAAAGGTGGATTGTAAATAATTTTGAGACTGTCACACAGCCTTACTTAATCCCAGTTCACATCGTGAAAGTGTCCTTTTCAAAACTTGAAAGATCGTTGAAGTCATCATGAAGGATGTTGCACGAAATAAACCTACGGAGCAGAATCCAGATGGTTTTGCATGTCAATCTTATGTTTTGAACTGATCCACAAATGCAACAAAGAATTTGTTGGTCATGAAGATTTTGCTTCATTTGACAAAGTACCTTTAATTGGAGGAAACTCAAGTGTTTTTCTTGCTACTCGATGGACAGGTATGCTGCTGAACACTACTCAGAAGAAACACGGAGGGTGGAAGGACACACAACATACTCTGGATGGTGAATTTCAAACATTTCAGTTTAGCTGCTTCAACAGCATTTGAAAAGAAAGAGTAATCTTATTCTATCATTACACTAATTTCCTAGTTTCCTTTGTAACAACCATGTTTCATTGTACTTTTTCAGTTCCAAAAGAACAAGGTCAACACCAATAAATAAATTTCTCAAAACACAATCTCTGACTCAGCTTAGCTATGGGGTAGGGCGTGGAAGTTAACCAACCGCATGCCCCCACCAACATGAAAGGTTGCCATGCTGATCTCCATTCTGCCTAGGTGCTAACCGAGCATCTCAGCAAATTGCTGTCCTGGATTTTGAAGTCTCCACTCACCAGAACCTGGACCATACAGACACTGGTAGATTCTGGATTCAAGTTGTAAAGGGACCCACTGGGATATGAACCCAGGGAGGAAGAGAATGGGGATGTGAGGATTTGGAATGGAGGTTATCATACCCCAAAACAAGCAGGCAGGTTGCCCTGGTTTCCCAGTCAGCAAACCAGCCATTTCTCTTTCTTGCTGTGAGAGCAGATAATTAGACCAGTGGTGAGTTCACATTCTCAAGTAGCTGATAATTGACCATTAATGGTCTTAATTAAGGAACTTGCAGCTCAATATTAAAATATAAAAATAAAGTCAAGTTTACAACATATACCAAGGTACATAAGATACCCAATAAACATGATCACACAAACACTGATCATTTACTAAATGTGTTACCTCTAAACAGTTCCACTGTCAACCCCCACCCATCCATTGAGTACATGATCTGAGTCATGTAAGTCTCCACATGGCCTGCATGTGTGTTCCCATTGTGTTACTTCTCTTGGAAATTATCATTTTCCATTTTCATCATGGAAACGACAATTGCTTTGATAATGGTTATTACTGACTGTTTTCTTTGGTTTGCTGCCCCTGTCACGTGCTAGAGAAGTGAGGAATAGGGAGAGAAAGGAGTTGAATATGTGGCTACAGGGATGGTGCAGGAGGGAGGGTTTTTGGATAATTCGAGCTCTTTCTGGGGTAGGTGGGACCTCTACAAGCAGTATGTCTTCATCTAAACCGGGGGGGGGGTGGGAAATTCACTAAAGCTATTAAGGTGGATTTAAACTAATACAGCAGGGGGATGGGAATCAAAATTGTAGGATAGGTACAGAAGAGGATGAGAGTAAGGAGTTCCAAAATCAAGTATCTGACACTGGCATGCGAGAACTTGGTTTGAAGTGTGTGTAGCTCAGAGCATCCGAAATACAGTGGGTGAACTGGCAGCGTGGGTTGGTACCTGTGACTTCGATGTTGTGGCCATTACGGAGACATGGATAGAGCAGGGACAGGAATGGCTGTTGCAGCTTTCGGGATTCAGATGTATCAGTAAGAACAGAGAAGATGGTAAAAGAGGAGGAGGTGTGGCATTGTCGATCAGGGACAATATTACAGTTATAGAAAGGATGTTTGGGGACTTGTTAACTGAGGTAGCATGTGCTGAGGTTAGAAACAGGAAAGGAGAAGTCACCATGCTGGAAGTTTTCTATAGGCCTCCGAATAGTCCCAGAGATGTAGAGGAAAGGATAGCAAAGATGATTCTCGATAGGAGTGAGAGGCGCAGGGTAGTTGTCATGGGGGACTTCAACTATCCAAATACTGTCTAGGATCATTACAGTACGAGTACTATAGGTGGGTCAGTTTTTGTCCAGTGTGTGCTGGAGGGCTTCCTGACATAGTATGTAGACAGGCCTACAAGGGGCGAAGCCACTTTAGATTTAGTACTGCATAATGAGCCCCGCCAGGTGTTAGATTTGGAAGTAGGTGAGCACTTTGGAGGCAGCAATCACAATTCCATCATGTTTACTTTAGTGATGGTAAGGGATAGGTGTACTCTACTGAGCAAGAGTTACAGCTTGGGGGGGTGGGGGGAATTACGATGCAATTAGGAAAGATTTAGGAAGGGTAGAATGGGGAAGGAAACTGCAGGGGATGAGCACATTAAAAATGTGGAGCTTATTCAAGGAAAAGGTCCTGTGTCCCCTAGATAAGTATGTACCTGTCAGGCAGGGAGGAAGATACAGAACGTGTGAGCTATGATTTACTTAGGAAGTGGAATTCCCTGGTCAAAAAGAAGGAGGCGGTTTATGTTAGGACAAAATGTAAAAACTCAGTTAGGGCGCTTGAGGGTTACAAGGAAGTCAGGAAAGACCTAAAGAGAGAACTTCGAAGAGCCAGGAGGAGACATGAGAAGTTGTTGGCGTATAGGATCAGGGTTAACCCCAAGGCTTTCCATAGGTATGTCAGGAATAAAAGAATCACGAGTGTTAAATTAAGGCTAGTCAAGGATAATAGTAGCAAGTTGTGTGTGGAGTCAGAGGAGATAGGGGAAGCACTGAATAAATATTTCTCGACAGTGTTCACTATAGAAAATGAAAATGTTGGCGAGGAAGATATAGAGATACTTGCATCTAGACTAGAAGAGATTGAGGTTCAAAAGGAAGAGGTATTAGAAATACTGCAGAGTGTGAAAATAGACAAGTCCCCGGGTCCGGATGGGATCTATCCTAAGATCCTCTGGGAAGTAAGGGAAGAGATTGCCGAGCCTTTGGCATTGATCTTCAAATCATCATTGTGTACAGAAATAGTACCTGAGGACTGGAGGATAGCATATGTAGTTCCCTTGTTCAAAAAGGGTAGTAGAGACAACCCTGGTAGTTACAGACCAGTGAGTCTCACTTCAGTTGTTGGTTAAAAAGTGTTGGAAAAGGTTATAAAAAGGTAGGATTTATAACCAGCTAGAAAAGAATAATCTGATCAGGGACAGTCAGCATGGTTTTGTGAAGGGTAGGTCGTGCCTAACGAATCTTATTGACTTTTTTGACAAAGTGACCAAACAGGTAGAGGAGAGTAAACTGGTTGATGGATTTCAGCAAGGCGTTCGATAAGGTTCGAGCTGAAAATGTGTTGCTGGAAAAGCGCAGGTCAGGCAGCATCCAAGAGCAGGAGAATCGATGTTTCGGACATGAGCCCTTCTTCAGGAATGAGCTCGATAAGATTCCCCACAGTAGGCTATTATACAAAATGCGGAGGAATGGGATTGTGGGAGACACAGCAGTTTGGATCAGTAATTGGCTTGCTGAAAGAAAACAGAGGGTTGTAGTTGATGGAACATGTTCATCTTGGTATCCAGTTACTAGTGGCGTACCGCAAGGGTTGGTGTTGGGTCCACTGCTGTTCGTCATTTTTATAAATGACCTGGATGAGGGCGTAGAAGTGTGGGTTAGTAAATTTGCGGACGACACTAAGGTCGGTGGAGTTGTGGATAGTGATGAAAGATGTAGTAGGTTGCAGAGCTGGGCTGAGAGATGGCAAATGGAGTTTAATGTGGACAAGTGTGAAGTGATACACTTTGGACGGAGTCATCGGAATGCAAAGTACTGGGCTAATGGTAAGATTCTTGGGAGTGCAGATGAGCAGAGAGATGTCGGTGTCCATGTGCACAGATCCCTGAAAGTTGCCACCCAGATTGACAGGGTTGAGACTCACTGGTCAATAATTACCAGGGTTGTCTCGACTACCCTTTTTGAACAAGGGAACCACATGTGCTATCCTCCAGTCCTCAGGCACTATTCCTGAAGACAGTATTCTGGCCTTTATTAATGGAGGGATTGAGTTCCGGAACCAGGAGGTTATGCTGCAGCTGTACAAAGCTCTAGTGTGGCCACACTTGGAGTATTGTGTACAGTTCAGGTCACCGCATTATGAGGAGGATGTGGAAGCTTTGGAAAGGGTGCAGAAGAGATTTACTGGATGTTGCCTGGTATGGAAGGAATGTCTTACGAGGAAAGACTGAGGGCCTTGAGGCTGTTCTCGTTAGAAAGAAGAAGGTTGAGAGGTGACTTAATAGAGAGACACAAGATAATCAGAGGGTTAGATAGGGTGGACAGGGAGAGTCTTTTTCCAAGTATGGGAATGGCAAACAAGAGAGGACACAACTTTAAAGTGAGGGGAGATAGGTATAAGACAGATGTCAGAGGTAGTTTCTTTACTCAGCTAGTAGTAAGGGTATGGAATGCTTTGCCTGCAACGGTAGTAGATTCACCAAGTTTAAATGCATTTAAGACGTCATTGGACAAGCATATGGACATACATGGAATAGTGTATGTGGGATGGGCTTCAGGTTAGTGTGACAGGACGTTGCAACATCGAGGGTCGAAGGGCCTGTACTGTGCTGTAATGTTCTATGTTCTATGATCTATAGCGGTTGTTCACCCTCTGGAACTCATGGCTATTCTGTATGCTATGTTTGTCATGAAATCACATGCTCCTCGACTGCCTGCCATGAAGGAACAGCTTGTCTTTTTATACATATACACTATTACAGCAATATTCTGGATCAGTGGTGCTGGAAGAGCACAGCAGTTCAGGCAGCATCCAACGAGCAGCGAAATCAACGTTTCAGGCAAAAGCCCTTCATCAGGATGCACTGATCCAGAATCTGGTTTCCAGCATCTGCAGATCATTGTTTTTACCTTATTACAGCAATATATCTAGTCTTGCAAATTAACCACATACAAAGTGACTGTCTTAAACTGTTAAGTAGACTGTCTGTAGTTGAGAATGTTCAACAATGGCACTTGCATTGGCTCTCCAATGTTCAACATTTTAATTGAAGGGAAATTTGGCTGTCATTCCACCTTGTTTTTGTTACTCAACTGTTACTACTTCTGGCTTCAGCTGGTTTTTGCTCTTGGACGAGTAGCTTGGATTTGGCACAATCTTAGTCTTTGAACTTGACAACTTTCCATGCCCTCAGAAGGTGAAATTCCCAATTGAAACATTGCTCTAAAAACTGAATTGGATTTGCTCAGTTTCTGGATTTGCCTGGATGAATTTTCACTGCTAACGCAGTCACTCCATTCCATGATGATGGTGTACAATTGCATTATGTTAACTTTTGCAATCATTTGTAAAACAGCTGAATTCCTCAAGCACGAGCAAAGGGCCAGTGTCACTCAAAATGTCTGGAATGCCATATGACTGAATTGAGCTTTCAGACATTTACTATTTCACTTGTGGTCTTATAATGTCAACTGGTCTAACTCACAGTGGTCAAAATAGTCACTGAAGGTGACAATTTCCTGCAAGACTAAAGCAGTTTTAGTCTTCATGGTCTGTCTGAGATGGCACGTAATGTATGTGGCTCAGGTTGGTATTCATTGCAACCACCACACTTGCCAATTGCACGTTGTCCATTTGTAGTCAGTAAAACACTTGCTTAAAGCAGACTCAGTTCCTTGACTGGTTTAGACTGATATGATTGTGTGGGTGTTACCTCCTTTGGGATAATGATGCGATTTCCTTTTGCAACATATGATCAGTCTCTGGAGGCCCAATCCTCTTCCACCAACAGATGCAGTCTTGACATGCTTAAGCTATCTTTTCATCGCTCTTGCCTGCAGCACTTGGAGTGTGCATATTTTGTGCTGTTTGTTTGATTTGAACAAGCTGCCTGTCTTCCAGATTCAATGTTGCGACAGGGTTGATGACTGCCAGAGCACATAAGGCTGTTATTTTTTTACGGTATCCAGAAGATTTCACACACTTGGCATCTTTGACTTTCATTATAAAGACAAACGGTCAGCAACGTAGAAATATTTCATTTGCTCCTATGTCATGTCTGGCTGGTATCTCTGCAAATGAAGTAACAGTCTTTGCAGACACTCGCAGCAAGATGCTTTTAAGTGGCTGGTGTTCAGACTTCTTTGTCACCTTGCCCCTCTCAAACAGGCAAGAATTAAAATACGAAAGACAAAACCCAGTTACGCTTGCTCAATCGGAGCATAGCGTTAGTTTGCATTAATGCCTTGGATGCAAGTACGACTGATGACCTTTGAGCATAAGGCAGCACATTACGAAGTGATTCTATCACTGAAATCATCATACGTCCAAACTGGCATTGGCATTACTACTACTTTGATTCTAGTTCAAGCTGCTTGTTTTGTATACCAATAGCATGCACATCCTTAACAATGGGCTTGCACAGATGTTCACACTCCGATATCAAATTACGCAAGACTCAGAACTTATTCTAACAAATCATTGAACTGATTTCACAACAATTTATCACTCATGTGTATTACAGTTCCCATGCAGGGTCCTTTTTCTGTCAGTACATGATCTATGTACTTGACTACAGGCATTTTCATCCATATTATCTTAGTTATCTCATGAGCGCTATTTAGCGATTGTACGAGATTTCAATCATGCTCTCTGAATGCCTCTTCCATGGTGTCTTCACATCTTAAGATTTCCATATCATGCACACAAACTTCTTCTCCCGAAGATGGTTTCCAAAAGGGAATTGGAAAATTGCTCTTTGTATCCAGCTTTTCTTTCCAATACCAATTCTTGACATCAGTGAAGAGATTGCCTTGGCATGTTGTGGTAAAATCCCTAATGGTTGGATAGGGCAGAGAGGTCTCTTCAAAGCTTTATTGTGATCCTTTGAATATAAGCAGACACTTGATTTTCCTGATTGTCAGTCATTGGATTAGTAGCTTGGAAGCAGTATGCTGGAATTGACACTTCATTCTTTTTCAACATTTTCATCGGCCTTTCAGACTGGGTTTGAGGGGAGCAAGAATTCTCCTTGGCAGTTGCTAAATTTAACTCTCGTTCATATATTTCAAGATGATATTTACCAAGGCATCTATGTACTCTTCTCAGATATTCATCAATGGTTTTGTGGCCTAGATTTCTTCCGTCAAGTTCAAGATTACTACTCCAAGTTTCAGACTTGCTTCAGCTAAGGAAGATTGTATTTTGCTGAAGGTTTACCATCTGGACTCCAGAACCTCACCTCCCATTGCATTTGGTTCTCAACTTTATCTGTCCACTTCACAGGAATACGGTCCTATCACAGACTCAACTTTACCTTCAAGAGCTTTAATATTAGGTCACAGTTTTTTTTTTAAGTGACTTCGTAGATTTGCATAGCTCAACCTTGCACGAAGCACCAATGTCTGACAATTCATGGTCACTTGATGGTCTCCTTCTACAGTCACGATTCTAACAGGCCCTAACTATTTCTCAACTTTTGACCTGCCAACCTATTGTATAGTGCACAGTGATGTATCAAAATCATCAAGTGACATTTATCCAGCAACCACTTTGATTGGTATATCTTTCTTCTTTCAAGCCAAGCACAATGCAAAGTAATTCAGCCTCCTGCAGTTAAACCACTGCTTAACTCGTGTTTCCTTCAATTGATATCCTCCATAACATTTAATAACACTCAATAAATTAGATTACTTCGTGTGGAGACAGGCCCTTCGGACCAACAAGTCCACACCGACCGTCCAAACAGCAACCGACCCAGACCCATTCCCTTACATTTCCCCCTTCACCTAACACTACGGGCAATTTAGCATGGCCAATTCACCTAACCTGCACATCTTTGGACTGTGGGAGGAAACCGCAACACCTGGAGGAAACGCACGCAGACACAGGGAGTGTGTGCCTGGTCTCAGATGCTGAGAGGCAGCAGTGTTAACCAATGTGCCATCGTGCTGCCCACAGCCCTCTAAACTGGAGGTTTCTGCTGGCTCATGGCAAGTATTTTTTCCTTCTTCCAAACTTTTGTTTTCATTCAGCCTCAAATGTCTCTCATCATTGCGCTAAGTTAGCGGTATTCTCACATGAATGTGCTCTCATTGACTGACAATCTCAAAGCTTCTGCATACATTGATAACTTTGCTGAGAGCAAATTTCTCCTCTCTCAGCAAACATGCACTCACTGCAGGATTTTTTATGCCCAAGATGATCTCATAAGAGCTTTATTTTCAAGTTATCCAAACTCTCAGGATTCAGGCAGCAATGGCAGATCAATAGTCTTCCATTCCTCTTGAGCTCTGATGTTGAGCAAATGTAATGAGTATGAGGTTCAAAGTGCGTCTTTAAAGCTTTCAGACTTTCTATAATCTGCCACTTTTCACCTCACCGAGACTCAGATTGCATAACAAATTGAAGCACTCTTTCCCCAAAACCAATGGGATGGTTGCAACTCTCATACACTCAGCTGTTCTATTTAATTCTGCAGTTAATTCCTAATTTTGTCACTGGAAGGTGGAAAATGCACCGCCATGTTTAACTTCACTAATAATTCGAAGTGGCAAGCTGTTTTTTTTTCCAAACAATTTTTGAAAATTTCAACACTTTCAATTGCTCCACTCTGACACCATGTTGCTCACGGTGTGATTTGACTTTGGTTTGATTTAATTATTATCAAGTGTACCGAGATACATGAAAAGTACTGTTTTGCGTGCTATTCAAACAAATCATATCTTGCATCTATAAAAACATCAGGGTAATCTAACAGAATATAGTATATAGTATTATATCTCCAGAGAAAGATCAATTCTAATATATGAAAGATCTGTTCATAAATGTAATAATAGTGGGGACGTAGCTGCTCATAAATTCTTTGTTGTGCGTTTTCAAACTTTTAATCTTCTGTCCAATGGACGCTGGAGGAAGAGTGTATAACCAGGGGCTGGGGGTTCTTTGATTATGTTGGCTGCTTTCCCCTGGCAGTAAGACGTATACATAAAGCATGGAAGGAAGTTCTTTCTGTAATGGAGAGTGGCTTTGTTAACAATTCCGTAATTTCTTGCAGTCTTGTGCAAAGCAATTGCCATACCAAACTGTGGTGCTTTCAGATAAGAAGCTTTCTATAGTGCATCATTAGAAATTGGCAAGAGTCATTGTGGACATAGCAAATTTCCTTAGCCTTCTAACAAAGTAAAGGTGCTTTTGTTTTGTGGGATGCAGGCATCACTGCCTGGGCCAGCATTGATTTCCCATCCCTAATTGCCCTTGAGAAGGGGGTTGAGCTGCCTTCTTGAACTGCTGCAGTGGACCAGCTGTGGGTTGACCTATAAATGCCATGAGGGAAGGAATTCCAAGCTTTTGACCCAGTGACAGTGAAGGAACAGTGATATGTTTCCAAGTCAGGATGGTGAGTGACTTGGAGGGGAACTTGAAGGTGGTAGCGTTCCCATATATCTGCTCCCATTGTCTCCCTAAATGGTAGTGGTCGTGGGTTTGGAAGGTGTTGTCAGAGAATCTTTGGTCAATTTCTGCAGTGGATCTTCTCCATAGTACATACTGCTGCAAATGAGCATTGGTTGTAAAGGGAGAGGGTGCTTGTGGATGTAGTGCCAATCAAGCTAGCTGTTTTGTCTGGAGGGTGTCAAGATTCTCAATGTCATTTGAGTTGTACTCATCCAGGCAAGTGGAGAGTATTCTGTCACACTCCTGACTTGTGCCTTGTCAATAGTGGTCAGGCTTTGGGGATTCAGGAGGGGAGTGAATTGCCACAGTATTCCTAGCCTCTGACCTGCTATTGTAGCCACTGTTTATTTGGTGAATCCAGTTCAGATTTTGGTCAATGATAATGCTGAACATGGTGCAATCATTAGCAAGCTTCACCACTTCTGACCTTTTAATGAAAGGAAGGTCATTGATGAAGCAGCTGAAAATGTTTGGGCTGCTTTGTCCTGGAGCAGAGATGACTGACCTCCAGACAAACATGACCATCTTCCTAATTGTCATGTATGACTCCAACCACCAGAGACTTTGCCCCCGAATACCCATCGATTCCAGTTTTGTTCAAACTCTTTGATGGCACACTCGATCAAATGCAGCCTTGATCTCAAGGGCTGTCACTCTGACTCACCTCTGGAATTCAGCTCTTTTGTTCAGGTTTGGACCAAGGTAGTTATCAGGTCAAGAGATGAATGGCCCTGGTGGAACCCAAACTGGGTGTCACTGAGCAGATTATTGCTGAGCTGGTGCTGCTCGATAGCACTGCTGATGACACCTTCCATCACTTTATTGATGATCAAGCAAAGACTAACGGGGCAGTAATTGGTCAGATTGTACAGGACAAGACTGGCCAATTTTCCACATTTTCAGGTAGCTGCCAGCATTGCAACTGCACTGGAAGAGCTTGGCTTGGGGAGCAGCAAGTTCTAAAGGACAAATGTTTAGTATTACTGCTGGAATGTTGACAAGGCCCATAGCCTTTGCAGTATCCAGCATCTCCAACTGTTACACGATGTCATGTACAGTTAATTGAACTGGCTGAAGACTGGTATTTGTCATGCTGGGGATAAGTGGAAGAGACAGAGATGGATCATCTACTCCGAACCTCTGGCTGAAGACTGCTGTGAATGCTTCAGCCTTACCTGTCGCACTCATGTGCTGGGCTCTTCCCTTATGGGAAAATTGGTGGAGTCTCCTCCTCCAGTGAGTTGTTTAATTGCTGACTACCAGTAGATCTGATCCATTGGTCATGAGATTGCTTAGCTGTCTATCACTTGCTGCTTCGGCTGTTTGGCATCTAAGTATTCCTGTTTGGTGGCTTCACTGGGTTGACTCCTCATCTTCATGCCTGATGCTGCTTCGCGTGTGCCCTCCTGCACACTCCACTGAACCAGGGTTGACCCCCTGGCTTAGTGATATGGGTTGAATAGAGGATATGTCAGGCCATTATGCTGGTGTACAGTTTTGCTGCTTTTGATGACCCACAGCATGTCATGGATGCCCAGTCTTGAGTTGCCAGATCGGTTTGAAGTCTGTCCCATTTAGCATGATGACAGTACCACACAACATGACAGAGGTTATTCTCAATCTCCACAAACTGTGTGGTGATTGCTCTTTACTGATACTGTCTTGGACAGATGCATCTGCAGCTTGCAGATTGGAAAGGGTGAGGTCAAGTACATTTGTCCCTCTTTATGGTTCCTTGATTTCGTTGGCTGGAGTGTTAATGTGGACCAGGATAGATTGTTGCTGATATTTACTCCTGGGAACTTGATGCTCTCAACCATCTCCATCTCCATCTCCACACCACTGTTACAAAGAGGGGCATGTCCTTCACTCTGCTTCCTCAAGTTGATGACCAGCTCCTTCATTTTGCTAACACAGAGTGAGATTGCTGTCTTTATACCATATTAGTAAGCTCTCTCTCTCTGGTTCTCCCTTTTGTCTCATCAGTATTTGAGATCTAACCCATTACAATGGTGTTATTAGCAAATTTGTAAAGGTAGTGAGAATTCAATTTGGCCACACAGTCATGAGCATATAAGGAACATGGTAAGGAACTAAGTGGGCAGCCTTGTGGGGCACCAGTGATGTGGATTATCATGGAGGAGGTGTTGTTGCTTTTGCTTGCTGATTGCCATGTGCAGGTGAGGACGTCAAGGGATCCAGTTGCAGAGGGGGAAGCCAAGTCCTCAGTCTTGGAGTGTGAGAATGAGTTTGGGTGGAATTATGGGTTGAAGGTGGAGTAAAATCAATAAATAGAGGAGTTTGATGTAGGTGTCCTTGTTATCCAGATGTTCTAGGGAGAAGTCTAAGGCCAGGGCGATGGTGTCTGCCATGTTTGTTTAATGACTGCCACAGATTGCAATCAAAGGCATTTACCACAGAGTAGAGGTCACATGATTATGGCAAGCCACCCAGAACACCAAGGGTTTAATTTCATTTTTCCAACAAATACAGAAATTACTGAGAAACTCAGCAGATGTAGCATTACCTGTGCAAAGAAAACAGGCTTATAAAAAAAATCAGAAATCCTTTTAGAACAGAATCCAGTCACATGGGCATCAAACTATGAATTTTTTAAACTGCAAGCATAAAAATGGTAAAACTTTGATTTCAAATATTAAGTTAAAAGGGATTATACTCTCCTGAATAGCTAGCTGGGGGAAAAGAAACAAGCAAAAAGTGACAAATGCTTATAATTCTTTGTTTTAAAACAGAGATGAATTAAAAGTTTTAGGAAAGAACAGCAA
Organism: Hemiscyllium ocellatum; assembly: GCF_020745735.1. Taxonomy (NCBI): domain Eukaryota; kingdom Metazoa; phylum Chordata; class Chondrichthyes; order Orectolobiformes; family Hemiscylliidae; genus Hemiscyllium; species Hemiscyllium ocellatum. The sequence continues at coordinate 100,497,871 of NC_083405.1, forward strand.
GTCAAGACTGAAAACAGACAATTGTTGTGCGTTACTTCGAACGTAAGAATGTCATCTGTAGGAAAGAACCGGATACAACCAAGTACTGTAGCAACAAGATTAACTCCAATACCATGGCAGTGGGCAGAGTTGTTTTTGTTTTGTTTGGGGGGGGGGGGGGGGGGGGGGGGTAGAAAGAGGGGGAAAGAATACTCAATACCGGAAAGAAGACAGTTTCACATAATTCAGGAAATGGAGGCAAACAATGCACGCTTTGTGAAACAAATCGGACCAAGAGGTCAAGCTGCTTATTCCCACTCCTTGGATCTTGCTGTAAGTGGCATGAGCTTCCACAGCACACTCAAATAGTCCAAAACTTCATAGCTTTGACCTCAACATACTGAAAAATATTCAAGGCAACAACTTAAACATGCAACAGTTTTCTAAAGCTTTCTAGATTTTTGCTAATTGTGCCTCACAAATTTCCAAACTGCAGAAATCATGCCATTATTTAAAAGACAAATTATTGTTTCAATAATCAAAAAAAAGTAAGTTAACTACAGAGGTGGCATTTTAACTTTTTGGGAGATAGCTGTCGAAGCTGAGGTGCACTATCAGCTGTTGGACAGCCAGCATAAAAATTATCAACAATAGATCATATTTGACTGACAAATCCTTTTTAAAGGATTTTGTGTTTATGAGATAGAGGACTACATGTGGCCCATAAGATTCTGCATGATTCTATGTCAGAAATTTGTGAAATAAATATGTTGGGAATTGGGTACCTTATGCATCAGGTTGTTGAGAGGTCAGGCTAACTATCTCTGAATGGTATAATTTGACAATTAGGATCACCACGTGTATACATATGCCTTTGGATGATCAAGTATATATTCTGTGCACAGGAGCAGGGAGCTACAAAGTAATAGAAATAGCTCAAGCAAGTGTGCAAAACTTCAATGGGGTCATTCTGGATCTCAGATGGAGAAAATAATGTTGTCTGAACATTAGACAGTAGAAAGGAGATGCAAAAAGCAAAAGATCGTGGAATGTTGGCCTTCACCTCCAAGGGTTTGGACATTTTAAAAAGGAACAAGTTATCCTAGAGTTGCAAAGAGAACTGACAAGTCTCTGACTACAATGCTGTATTCAGTTCAGGCCAATGGTTTTCATGCAGTCTGCCACTGCACATTGATGTGCATTAAAAATAGTTCAAGCGTGCCATGTAATTTTGTACCAAGTTAAGGAAAAAAAAACAGTTAACTGCAGATCTGCCAATTTAACTTTTGGGGAGATAGCTGTCGAAGCTGACGTGCTCTATCAGCTGCTGGACAGGCAGCATAAAATTTGTCAATGATAGATCATGTTTGATTGACTAATCCTTGTCAAAGGCTTTTGAGACTGAGATAGAGGACCACGTGACCCATAAGATTCTGCGTGATTAGCGAGTTTTGAGAAAATTTGTAGCGCAGGTTGAGTTTCGGGATGTAGGTTTGCTCACTGAGCTGGAAGGTTCAGTTTCAGATGTTTTGTCACCATACGAGGTAACATTATCAGTAAGCCTCTAGACGAAACACTGATGGTCTGGCCCACTTTCATTTCAATATTTAAGTTTAGTTTGGTTGGGAACGTCATTTCCTGCTCTTTTTCTCAGGGGGTGGTAAACTAACCACCTCCTGAGATAAAGAACAGGAAATGACATCACCACAGGAAACAACATCACCAACCCAATGAAACCTAAACACAGAAATAAAAAGTGGGCCATCTACCAATGGTTCATCTGGTGGCTTACTAATTATTTCACCTAGTATGATGAAAACATCTGAAATTGAACCTTACAGCTCAGCAAGCAAATCTACATCCAGATTCTGCATGATTCTACCTCAGAAATTTATGAAATAAATTTGTTGAGAATTGGGTAAATGGGACGTTTATGAGCAATCATTCAGCAGAAAAAAATGGGTGTGCTACGGCATTGTTCATCTCATTAAAGTGTGAAGTGTCACTGAAAAGATTAGGAATCACTGATTTAGGGTAATAATTTGAATGAATATACAATTTACTTGGAGAGACTATAATCCAAGTTCACAAGAAATATATCTAGTGTTAAATTAGGACTTGTTCCATAAATTTGGCTTGCACACCCAAATTTAAAAAGTTGGGGAATGATTTAATCAAATTTTAAAACATGCAAGATATTTTGATGAATCGGAAACAATTATTTCCTTTGATGGGGAAATACACAATGAGAAAGAGCAACTTTCACATTTAAGGAAGGCAGTTAAAGTCAGTCAATCTCATTCGGGCATCAAGTTCCTGTAGGCTCTCAGCAATTTCTGTTTTTGTGTTGAAGATTATCCTATCTTGATCTTTATTTGTCCAGCAGGTAGAGCGACTTTGCACACAATGATTTTAAATGATCGCGTAATGATTAAAGCTGCAAATGTGTTGCTGGTCAAAGCACAGCAGGTTAGGCAGCATCTCAGGAATAGAGAATTCGACGTTTCGAGCATAAGCCCTTCATCAGGAATAAGAGAGAGAGAGCCAAGCCGGCTGAGATAAAAGGTAGGGAGGAGGGACTAGGGGGAGGGGCGATGGAGGTGGGATAGGTGGAGAGGAGATGACCTGGGGGGTGCAGTGAGGGAGGGACTCACTGAAATCCTTGTAGAGGGAGGAAGAGAGCTTCTTCAAGGAAGGCATCCTTGTAAGAGGATTCGCAGTAGGTTAAAATCTTCGAGTAAAAAATGAGGTCTGCAGATGCTGGAGATCACAGCTGCAAATGTGTTGCTGGTCAAAGCACAGCAGGTTAGGCAGCATCTCAGGAATAGAGAATTCGACGTTTCGAGCATAAGCCCTTCATCAGGAATAAGAGAGAGAGAGCCAAGCCGGCTGAGATAAAAGGTAGGGAGGAGGGACTAGGGGGAGGGGCGATGGAGGTGGGATAGGTGGAGAGGAGATGACCTGGGGGGTGCAGTGAGGGAGGGACTCACTGAAATCCTTGTAGAGGGAGGAAGAGAGCTTCTTCAAGGAAGGCATCCTTGTAAGAGGATTCGCAGTAGGTTAAAATCTTCGAGTAAAAAATGAGGTCTGCAGATGCTGGAGATCACAGCTGCAAATGTGTTGCTGGTCAAAGCACAGCAGGTTAGGCAGCATCTCAGGAATAGAGAATTCGACGTTTCGAGCATAAGCCCTTCATCAGGAATAAGAGAGAGAGAGCCAAGCCGGCTGAGATAAAAGGTAGGGAGGAGGGACTAGGGGGAGGGGCGATGGAGGTGGGATAGGTGGAGAGGAGATGACCTGGGGGGTGCAGTGAGGGAGGGACTCACTGAAATCCTTGTAGAGGGAGGAAGAGAGCTTCTTCAAGGAAGGCATCCTTGTAAGAGGATTCGCAGTAGGTTAAAATCTTCGAGTAAAAAATGAGGTCTGCAGATGCTGGAGATCACAGCTGCAAATGTGTTGCTGGTCAAAGCACAGCAGGTTAGGCAGCATCTCAGGAATAGAGAATTCGACGTTTCGAGCATAAGCCCTTCATCAGGAATAAGAGAGAGAGAGCCAAGCCGGCTGAGATAAAAGGTAGGGAGGAGGGACTAGGGGGAGGGGCGATGGAGGTGGGATAGGTGGAGAGGAGATGACCTGGGGGGTGCAGTGAGGGAGGGACTCACTGAAATCCTTGTAGAGGGAGGAAGAGAGCTTCTTCAAGGAAGACATCCTTGTAAGAGGATTCGCAGTAGGTTAAAATCTTCGAGTAAAAAATGAGGTCTGCAGATGCTGGAGATCACAGCTGCAAATGTGTTGCTGGTCAAAGCACAGCAGGTTAGGCAGCATCTCAGGAATAGAGAATTCGACGTTTCGAGCATAAGCCCTTCATCAGGAATAAGAGAGAGAGAGCCAAGCCGGCTGAGATAAAAGGTAGGGAGGAGGGACTAGGGGGAGGGGCGATGGAGGTGGGATAGGTGGAGAGGAGATGACCTGGGGGGTGCAGTGAGGGAGGGACTCACTGAAATCCTTGTAGAGGGAGGAAGAGAGCTTCTTCAAGGAAGGCATCCTTGTAAGAGGATTCGCAGTAGGTTAAAATCTTCGAGTAAAAAATGAGGTCTGCAGATGCTGGAGATCACAGCTGCAAATGTGTTGCTGGTCAAAGCACAGCAGGTTAGGCAGCATCTCAGGCACAGCTGCAAATGTGTTGCTGGTCAAAGCACAGCAGGTTAGAGCACACAGCTGCAAATGTGTTGCTGGTCAAAGCACAGCTGCAAATGTGTTGCTGGTCAAAGCACAGCTGCAAATGTGTTGCTGGTCAAAGCACACAGCTGCAAATGTGTTGCTGGTCAAAGCAATCACTGTAATGATTAAGTTTATGCAGCATTATGATTATTTACGACAAAAGGCCCTGATATTCTTTCAGTGAATCTGCACAGAATGGGCAGCATGGTGGCTCAGTGTTTAGCACTGCTACCTCACAGCACCAGGGCCCAGGTTCAATTCCAGCCTCTGGCAACCGTCTGTGTGGAGTTTGCACATTCTCCCTGTGTCTGTGTGGGTTTCCTCCGGGTGCTCCGATTTCCTCCCACAGTCTGAAGATGTGCCAGTCAGGTGAATTGACCATGCTAAATTGCCCATAGTGCTAGGTGCATTAGTCAGAGGGAAATGGGCCTGGGTGGGTTACTCTTCGGAGGGTCGGTGTGGACTTGTTTCCACACTGTAGAGAATCTAATCTAATCTAAACTTCCTGTTCCAAACTCAAACTATCATCCCTCACATGACCAACCACCTAGCATTTGGCCCTCTATTCACCACAACATAGAAATCATCAGCCTGATGCTCACCTCCACATTTGAAATCCCTGTCTCTAAAAAAATCCATTATTTTCACTGAACCTGGCCATCCCCCAATACATCTCTCATCTATGCTCTCAGACTTTAAACAATATGTTGTGCGATTGAAATAAAGGCAAACTGCTAGAGAAACTGAGCACGTCGAGCAATATCTTTGGATACAGAAACAGAGTTAATACTTCAGGTCAAGTATGACTCTTGTTCAGAACTCAAGATATTAACTGTTTCTCTCTCCACAGATACTGCCAAACCTGCTGAGGTTTTCCAGCAATTTCTACATACTTTTCATAGTTCCAGAATCAGTAGTATTTTGGTTTCATAACAGTATACAACTGGTTTAGCCATCTACTGCAGGATCTGCCAGGACCATTTAAAAGTTCACTAAATTAGGATCATCTTGGAATGTATAAATAACCACTGGCTTTTCTCACTCCACTACGAACCACCTTCTTAAACTCATCATAGTGTTGCCATCCCCACTTGCATTAAAATCTAACTAATCCTTTCAGATCTATCTAGCACATGCCTCCTTTCCACAAGCTCACTAAGCTAAACTGGCTCCCACTCCCCTGCTATGTTGAACTTGCATCTGCTCCAATTTCTCTCCCCCCATCTTTCATCATGCCCTCTCGAGTTCATGTTGCCCACAGTACCACTCCCCATTCCCTCAATTCAATTCCACAAAGCCGTTAATCTCTCACCTTCCCAACCCGGTCCTTACATTAGGCATTATAAAAGATTCTTGCCTTTCAAGTGTTCACACATTTTCTCCATCTACCATTATCCCTGCTCTCTTCAAACAAAACAAAGATCTTTGACCCAAGACTCTGCAGGCCATATTTAATCCAGAATAGTTTCACTCACAAATCACACCCATGCTTACAGCCTTCCTTGGCTCCCAGTCAATTGGTTGATTTTAAAATTGCTGGCAAACTTACATGATTTCAGCCATCAATATATCTGTAATCCCTCCCATAAAACCTACAATCTAATGTCAGCCTTCTGTACATTCCTAATTTTAATCGTGCCATCACAGTGGCTGTGCATTCAAATGTCCAGACCCCAATCACTGAAATTTCCTCTCAACCTCCACTTCCTTCAGATGGACTCTTTAAAATCACCCTCCCAAACCAAGCTTTTAATTATCTGCCCTAAAATTTCCTTGTGTGCCTCAGAGTCATAATGTGACTCATTATAACATAAAAGGCAGTTCGGACATTTCAGTTTTCCTTTGTGTGAATCCAAGGAAAGCGATAGGACCAGATGGATACCCAGGCCAGGCACTCCGGGCATGCACAGATAAACTTAACTTCCCTAGTCATGAAGTGCTTTGAAAGGCTGGTTTTGGCATTAATTATCTCCAGCCTCCCCACTCCTCTTGACCCACTCCCATTTGCCTATCCGACCAACAGATCCACATCAAATGCCATATCACTTGCCCTTCACTCCCTAGAATACCTTGACACCAAGAACAGCTACATAAGAATCCTACTCTGACTCCAGCTCAGCCTTGTGGGCGGCACGGTGGCACAGTGGTTAGCACTGCTGCCTCACAGCGCCAGAGACCCGGGTTCAATTCCCGACTTAGGCGACTGACTATGTGGAGTTTGCACATTCTCCCAGTGTCTGTGTGGGTTTCCTCCGGGTGCTCCGGTTTCCTCCCACAGTCCAAAGATGTGCAGGTCAGGTGAATTGGCCATGCTAAATTGCCCGTAGTGTTAGGTAAATGGGTAAATGTAGGGGAATGGGTGGGTTGCGCTTCGGCGGGTCGGTGTGGATTTGTTGGGCCGAAGGACACTATGTAATCTAATCTAAACACTATTATCCCCTCGAGGCTGATTACTAAATTTCATGATCTCGGACTAAGCCCTAAACTCTGCAACTGGATCCTCAGTTTCCTGACCCATAGGCTACAATCAGTGAAGACTGGGGACAATATTTCATCCTCATTAACACTCAACACTGGAGCCCCCCAAGGATGCATACTCCACCTCCTACTGTACTCACTACACCCATGACAGTGTCACCAAATATCAGACGAATGTCATTTACAAGTTTGCTGATAACACCACCATAATCGGTCGAATCTCAGATGGTGACAAAAGATGACAGACAAGAGGTCAAAGACCTGGAAAAATAGTGCCCAGAGAACAACCTAGCTCCCAATGCCAGAAAAACCAAGGAACTCATTATTAACTTTTGGCGAGATGTGACTCATGCCCCCCTACACATTAACAGCACAGAGGTGGAGTGTGTCAAGCTCCTGAGAGTGGACATCTACAACAAACTTTCTTGGACTCTTCATGTGGACGCACTGGTTACAAAGGCCTGACAATACCTTCTTCCTCAGGCTGCTGAGGAAATTTAACATGCCCTTGCTGACTTTTATAGGTGCACCACTGGGAGCATTCTGTCTGGATGTGTCACTACCTGGTATGGCAACTATACCATTCAAGATCGGAGACGGTTGCAGAGTGTGATGACCTTGGCCCAGACAATCACAAAAACCAACCTCCCATCCACGGGTGACTGTCTGCGTGGAGTTTGCACATTCTCTGTGTCTGCGTGGGTTTTCTCTGGGTGCTCCGGTTTCCTCCCCAGTCCAAAGATGTGCAGGTCAGGTGAATGGGCCATGCTAAATTGTCCATAGTGTTAGTGCATTAGCGAGAGGGAAAATGGGTCTGGGTGGGTTACTCTTGGGGGAGTCGGTGTGGACTGGTTGGCTGAAGGGCCAGTTTCCACTGTAGGGAATCTAGTCTAATCTAATCTATAGAATCCATCACCCAGGCCTGCTGTCAAGGAAAGGCCGCCAGCATTCTCAAAGATCCACCCCACCCTGGCACTGCTTTTCTACGACCTCTACCACTGGGGAGAAGGTACAGAAGCCTGAACACATGCACCAGTCGGTTTCCAAACAGTTTCTACCCTACTGATTTTAGAATACTGAATGGGCCAACAAACTCTTAGCATTTGCCTGTATCTTTCATTTTGTTTTTGTCACTGTTTACCTACTATTTACTTATCTATGCTACTTAATTATGTGATCTGCCTGTATTGCTCACAAGACAAAACTTTTCACTCTGCCTTGGTACACGTGACAATAAATTCAATTAAATGCATTACTTTATGTACCTAATATTGTTTCCATGCCTGAGCAAACCATATCAACGCTAGTGTGGCCTGACCAAAGCTCTGTATAACTGAAGCATGACTTGCTCAAGTTTGAAGCTGTCATAGACACCACAGGGTCTTTTAACTTTTTGAACCAATCTTCCAGCTTTCAATGATTTTTGGACAAAGATTGCAATTGCAGTTTTTCTTCGTGGTCCTTGTATCCTGAGGTTAAGGAACCAGCTTTTACTCACCTACTTAACAAAGGCCTGCCTCAATTTTATACACCTCAAATTAAATCAACCCTCAACCTCACAACTGAAAGCAGTTTTGCCCTGGCATACATAGAAGTGTAGCTCTCTAACCAGAAGCACTGGAAATGATGGGTTGACTGAAACCTTTAACAATGAGATGGAGTTTTGAATTAGAGCAGAAAAAGATAAATAAATGTATAATGGATGAGTCAATCTCACAGAATGGCTGGACAGTATCAGAGGCTAAGTGACAGTGCAAAAAATGAGAAATGAATTTCAAAACATGCCAGACTTGTTGAAATTGGTCCACAATGTTATAGAAATAAAAAGCTAGTGAGTTTTTAAAATCAGAAATTAAGCCAATTCTGTATTTTCAACCAATTCTCGACATTTCTTTCTTCCCTCCAAAGACCCCCTACCACCTCATTATACTGGAGTTTGAGAGGCACTTTTCAAGCATTGTGTTCAAATCATGAAAATGAGAACTTCCAAATGAACTCAAGTGAACAGTTGATGTTTCCCTCATAACAGTCAGCATTTGTTTTCAATCAAAACTCAATACACGCTTCGGTTTATCAAGACTTCAGCTACACTATAGTTCTTGTGCAGTTGAGCCAGAGTAAGGACTAAGGAGGGAGTTGGAAAACAAACAAAGTCATGTGAAGCTTTCTTGATTACAATAGCACATGACATTTAATACAGGCTTTTCAAATTGCACTAGCATTTATTACCTACAGAAAGTAAAGAAATCAATTTCTGGGAAACCTGACATTTGTCACTCATCCCCAATGGCTCTTGTAATCGTTGTCCTTTGAAATGACAGAGATCCAGTCAAGAATGACATATCGGCCAGATTGGCTAAGGATGGGAGATTTCCTCTCAATCTTTAGAATTTTTACAACATCTGACAAGTTAAACCATGCCATAAATGTGATTCGTTTTTTTAAATTCAAGATATTTATTCAAGTCGATGCTCACCATCTGTTGTGGTGGAGTTTGAACACAAAGGCTTAGATTGGGCACTGCATTATTAGTCCTGTAATATTAACACTATATCACTGGCTCCCCAGATAGTCACCAACTTGCCTAAACAAACCTACATAATGCCACTTTGGGAAATAATCTTTTAACTGAATTATTAGATAAAGTCAAAAAATAATTTTTATTTGAGCACAAGTATTGCAACAACAGTAAAACAAAAAACAGTGAACGGAGATTAATATGGACATTGTGGTTGCCCCCGAGTGGCAGGATTCTTACAGATTTTATATTTCAGAATTAGAAGATTTTTATTTTGAATCATTTTGGAACTATGGTAATCCAAAGAAGTAGAGCTTTTCTTTCCAAACATCGTTTGTGTGGGGGAGTTCCTCCATTTGCTTGATTGAATTCTTTGAAGAACTAATGAAGGGGATTGATGAGAGAAGAGTGAAGGATGTGATCTATATGGACTTCACCAAGAGTTTCAACAAGGTTCTTCATGACAGACTGGTTAGCAAGGTTAGGCCACATGGAATACAGGGAGAATTAACCATTCGGATACAGAAGCGGCTCGTAGGTAGAAGGCAGAGGGTGGTGATGGAGGGTTGCTTTTTGGACTGAAGGTGGTGTGCCTCCAGGGTCAGTGCTGGGTCCACTGCGTTTTGTCACCCGATGTGGTCTCCTCCACATCGGGGAGACAGGATGTCAACTTGCAGATTTTTCAGAGAACATCTCCCGAGAGATCCACACCAACCAACCCCACTGTCCTGTTGGCGAACATTTTAACTTCCCCTCCCACTTCACCAAGGACAAACAGGCCCTGGGCCTCCTCCAGCATCAAACCCTAAATATCCATTGCCTGGGACCCTGCAACCACATGGATTTCACCAGATTCCTCATTTCCCCTCCCCAACCCTCTTCCCAGTCCCAAGCCTCCACTCCAGCACCGCCCTCTTGACCTGTCCATCTTCCTTCCCACCTATCCGTTACAACCTCCTCTCTGATCAATCACCTCTTTTCCCCCCACCCCACCTTCATCTACCAACTGCATTCTCAGTTACCTTATCCACAGCCTCATCCCCTCCACCCACTCCTTCCCAGTTCTCTCTCAGCCTCTGGCCCAGAAGCCTCATTCTTGATGAAGGGTTTATGCCTGAAACACCGATTCTCCTATCATCAGATGTTGCCTGACCAGCTTTGCTTTTTCAGCACCATACTCTGAAAGATGGCACCTTCAACATTACGAGATGGAACACTTAACGCAAATAAACATTCCAACAGTTATGGAGCATCCAAGGAACAGGAAATTCGACAGGAAATTCCTGATGAAGGGCTTATGCCCGAAACGTCGAATCTCTTGTTCCTTGGATGCTGCCTGACCTGCTGCGCTTTTCCAGCAACACATTTTCAGCTCTGATTTCCAGCATCTGCAGACCTCACTTTCTCCTCGAAGATTCCAACAGTTATGTCAATTGGGAACATCAGGGGTGGCTGAAATAAGCAAAATGCTCATCTCATCCAAAAGAAAAGCTGCGCCATCTTAAAATTACTTATCACTGAATTCTCACCTTCAAAAAGTTGACTGTTCAATCAAGACAAAATAACATGGTCTTAGCTCTCTCCACATAGATACAGTTTTTTGGTTTTGGGTGCCTTTGGGCTTCTTGATGTCCTCCTGCGGGAGGCTGAGGCCCCGCACATCTCCATCCCCGCATCATCTCAGCTGGCAGCATCGGAATACAAACCCACACTTCCAATGGTTAATGGTCGGATCAAGGATACATCAATGCCCAGCGTTGTAGAAGATGGAGGAACCGCGCAGCATGACCGTCTCCAGCTCAGAGGCGGCAGATACTGAAGTGACATCAGTCACATCGAAAAGGAGCACATCGCCAAGACCTTGGGGTAATGTCAAACAGCAACGACTGGAGGAGCAGACAGGCTAAAGGCAACTGAGAGGCAAAGATAAACTTTTGAAGCTGTTTCAAGTTTTTTTTTGTTATAGCAATTAATATTAATTTATTCAGTATTTTACCATTTATATAATTATTCACTAATTTATTCGGTTATCTAAGATGGTGCCAGAACATGGTGACGTTGTCACTAGTAGCTGTGAAAACTGGATAATGTTAAATAAATCTAAATCTACTTAAATATAGTGAGTAGAGAGGTACTGAGATGTACAGCACGAAAACAGACCCTTCGGTCCAACCCATCCATGCCAACTAGATATCCCAACCTAATCTAGTCCCAATTGCCAGCGCCTGGCCTATAATCCCTCAAAATCCCTTCCGATTCATATACCCATCCAGATGCCCTTTAAAAAGTTGCAATTCGACCAGCCTCCACCACTTCCTCTGGCAGATCATTCCATACACGCACCACCCTCTGCGTGAAAACATTGCCCTTTTGGTCCCTTTTATATCTTTCCCCTCTCACACCAAACCTATGCCCTCTAGTTCTGGACTCCCATACCCCAGGCAAAAAACTTTGTCTATTTACCTTATCCATGCCCCTCAATTTAATAAACCTCTGCAAGGTCACGTCTCAGCCTCCAACACTTCAGGAAAAACAACCCCAGCTTATTCAGCCTCTCCCTGTAGCACAAACCCTATTAACATCTTTGCAAATCTTTCCTGAACCGTTTCAAGTTTCACAACATCCTTCCAATAGGAAGACCAGAATTGCATGCAATATTCCAAAAGTTGTCTAACCAATGTCCTGTGCAGCCGCAACATGACATCCCAATTCCTATATTCATTGCTCTAACCAATAAAGGAAAGCATACCAAACGTCTTCTTCACTGTCCTATCTACCTGCGACTCCACTTTCAAGGAGCTATGAACCTACACTCCAAGACGTCTCTGTTCAGTAACACTCCCTTGGGCCTTATCATTAAGGGTACAAGTCCTGCTAAGATTTGCTTTCCCAAAATGCAGCACCTCACATTTATCTAAATTAAACTCCATCTGCCACTCCTCGGCACATTGGCCCATCTGGTCAAGACCCTGTTGAAATCTGAGGTAACCTTCTTCACTGTCCACTACACCACCAATTTTGGTGTCATCTACAAACCATACTAACATATCTCCTATGGTCACATCCAAGTATTTATATAAAAGTGATGAAAAGCAGTGGACCCAGCACCAATCCTTGTGGCACTCCACTGGTCACTTGCCTATAGTCTGAAAGGCAACCCTCCACCACCACACTCTGTCTTCTACCTTCAAACTAGTTGTGTATCAAAATGGCTAGTTCTCCCTGTATTCCATGACATTGAACTTTGCTAACCAGTCTCCCATGGGGAACCTTGTTGACCGCCTTACTGAAGTCCATATAGATCACATCTACTGCTCTGCCCTCAATCTTCTTCATTACTTCTTCAAAAAACTCAATCAAGTTTGAGAGACAGAATTTCCCATGCACAAAGCCATGTTGACTATCCCTAATCAGTCCTTTCCTTTCCAAATAATGTAAACCCTGTCCCTCAGGATTCCTTCCAACAACTTGCCCACCACCGATGCCAAGCTTCACTGGTCTATAGTTCCCTGGCATTTCTTCACCACCTTGTTAGCCAACCACCAGTCTTCCAGAATCTCACCTGTGACTATCGATGATACAAGTATCTCAGCAAGGGTCCCTTGCCTCCCACAAAGTTGTAGGGTATACCTGATCAGGTCCTGGTGATTTATCTACTTTTGTGCATTTCCAGACATCCAGCACCACCTCCTTTGTAACATGGACATTTTTTTTGAGTGAACACAACAGTCCAATGATTTTCATTTTGAAGAGTTTTGCAATATTGTTAAAAGATCATGCTTCTATTCAAAAAGAGTTGCGTAAGGAAGCACAGTCTTACTCTGCATCTTTTGTTCAATCATCTGAATGTGTAAGTAATCTTCACCAGTTCCTGACGCGTGTCTCAAACAACTGACAACAATTCCAAATAAACAAACATTCACCAGGGCCAGTGTCCCAGAAGGTATTTTATTTATTGCCTCTTCCTGGATGATATTACCCTTAGCTTGTTCCAGATTCTGTAGAACAATAATTTCAACAATCAGTTACATCAAAATTTCTGAGACCAATGTTAAAAAATGCTGCAGTCATCCTCTATACACACACACAAGAATAAATGGCTACAACCATTGACAAACATGCAAGGTTATCGCCACCGAGAAAAGTCATGGGTTATTTTATCCACAATTATTATTTGTAAAAAGTCAACATGCTACCAAGAATACTGCATAGTGAAAACTTTTCGCCAAGTACCCAGAGTTCCTGCAATACAATGAACGAGCTTGTCGTAGTATTGAACCAACAGCAAAATGTTGCGTCTCACAGGAAACAAACTCTGCACAAGTCAAACTGAAAATCTTCAAATGGAGGAAGGAGGTAAACATTTCGAAGTTCACTGGGTAAAAAATAAGTAATGCACAAAAATACATTATCCAGAATATAGTGCAATTTATCATCCTGGCGAAAATTCATATAAAAATGGAGCAGTTATTACAAACTGTAGAATGAATTACCTTGAAGTCACCAAATTAAGTTCGTAAATTTGCTTTCTGCATCAGTGCATGTTATTAGTATAGCAGCTCTCAAAAGAACCAGGACCCTATTGATTTTGCAGATTACAAAGAAATCTGATAGTATTCATTGTTGGTTAATTAACAGCAAATGTACACAAGCAACACTCCAACCATTCAAATCCCAAACTACTGAGGGCAGACAGAGAAACAGTACAATAAATTTCAGGAAATCTAATATCAACAACAGATTTCAATTTCTTCTTCAAAACTGGACAAATTACAATCCAACTCATTTTTATAAACTTTTAAAGAAAGCAGATCTAACATACTATAAAATGTGTGTCTTCATTCTGAAATGTTTCCTTTCCAATTCCTTTCCAAGTCCCTCCCATTCCTTTTTTAAAATTTCCTCATTGACAAATCAGATTCTGGGATTCTGATGTCAACTGCTGCTCAAGGTTATAAATCAGTCACAACTGTTTTCAGCCTCATGGAACCTGCAACAGAGTCAAATGTCTTTACCCCCTGGAATAGTAGCAACAAGGCAAACTCAGCACAAATTCAAAACATCCACTCTAATCAGCCATACTGACACAGTTTATTGGTGATCATGGCCTATCATACTTCAAAGATACTCGTAAGCATTGCTACAGCTGCTCTTAGATGACAAGCCAGCAGGTGAAAGGTCAATCTTCATGAAGTACAGCAAAAGTTACGGATACCTCAGGGAAGTATTCAGGAAATGTACACGTCATTGCCACAGTTGAAATATGAGACAAAGTCAGAAATCACACAACACCCAAGTTATAGTCCAACAGGTTTATTTGAAATCATAAGCTTCCAGAGCATAGCCCTTTGTCAGGTGAAGTGAGAGAGAAACACACATGGGCAGAAAGATCAAAGTTCATACAAATGGTGCAAGTGGAGTGTCGAATGTTAAGTATCTACAGATAACCAAGGGTGTAAGATGGTCTGAGTAAAGTGAAGGGATGACCAAAGATCCAATCAAATTAGCAAAGACATAATAACAAAAAATTAAAAGTGGTGGTACTGGAGACAAACCAAATGACTGTAAAAACACAAGAACAAAAAAAGCTACTGGAAAGAGCCTGCAGGTCTGGCAGCATCTGAGGAAGAAAAATCAAGAGTTAGTGTTTCGGGTCTAGTGACCCTTCCTCTAGTTTTTCTTCACAAATGTTGCCAGACCTGCTGGGCTTTTCCAGCAGCTTCTGTTTTTCTAAGATTAAACCATCAAATCCTCCAAATACTCACTTCAGTAGTTCCTCACCAAACTTTTGGATAACCAATCCCAGATTTGTGAATAATTAATTTCCAAACAGTGGTTTGTATCTTAAACAAAAGACTTGCTCGTTTATTAGATATACAATAACTTTAGCTTTGAGAAAATTCAACATAGTGCATTAATATCTGTGCTTTAAACCCGAAACATTTGTTTCCAGCCGCATTCAACAACAGGCAGACAAACAAACAACAGAGTTAAGGGTAAAATGCAAGAAATTATCCAAACTGGCCCGCTTATTTAACAGGCTTTCACCACGTGTTGCTTCACAGGCATGAACATTGACTCCTTGGCTGTTTTTCTCAAATATTGATTAGGGTCATATTCTCAGTTCATCTCAGCAAGGGCAGCAATACTCCTAACTCAGTTTTCAAACCCTTCGGCTTTCAGAAGATGGTGGCGCAAATTAGGCAAGGGGCTTTCAAATCTTCATTGTGTCTCAGCAGCAACTCAGAACCATCTCTCAGAAAAAATAGTTGAAAAATAACTTGAATTCTGGATCTGCCCTGATAGACTGATCGACTGTTCCAGAGATCTCAATTACCATTCAACAACTGCCATCTGCTTGAACGAAGGGTTTCTTCCAGGCTTGCCTGAACCAATTCCCAGGTACTGACCTCACTATGACCAACTCAGCCTATAATTAGATTCCAGGCCTGGCCTCAAAAGCAAACAATGCTGGTTTGGTCTGTTCTTTTCCATCTATGACAAACTGCCCCAAAATCCTCAAGTCATTCGCAGAATTTTAAGAAATGAAAAATCCGAGAGGGTTCTAATATTACATAGATTAACCTTGTGAAGTTCAACAACATCTAGCAATTCCTTCAACTTAAAATAAACCTGAGGCATTTTAAGTTTAAAATAATATTTTTGCTGTGCACATATTCACCAGCACTGGAACCCTGGTCTTTACAGTGAGCAATGTGAGATCCAACACTACAGAAAACAAAGCAATTGCTTGTTTTTTTTATTCAGTTACAAGATGTGGGCATTACTACTGAACAAGCATTTAGTGGCCATCCCTAATTGCCCTCAGGAAGGTGATAAAGAACTGTCTTTTTGAACGACTGCAGTCCATAAAGTAAAATGATGATCGAAGTAAAGCGTAGGTCAATCAAAAAATTAATGATTACATTTCTGTTCAAAATGCTCCAAGTATATCAAACTTGTTTCTGCAGTTTACTTTTCTTTAAAAACTTAGCCATTAAGTAGCAGAACAGAACACTGCCATCACCTGAATGTTCTGCTAGAGGTACATTCACCTTATGAAATAAAGAAGAGGTGACCTAATTGGGAACTATAAAATACTGAGAGGGATAGGTAGGGTTGGTTCAGGCAGGATGTTGCTCATGGTTGGGAAAGTCTAGAATCAGGCGACACTATTTCCAAGTAAGAGGGTTGTCATTTAGGATTGAGGTGCAGAGAATTTCTTATACATTGCAATTCTTGACTCCCGAGCGCTATGGAAATGCAGTCTTTGAGCATATTTGAAGTAGAGACGAATAGATTTCCATTGTTTAAATGGCAAAAAGCATTATGGGGATAGATGTGGGTAAACAGCATTGAATAGTTTGATCAATTATGTTAAATGGTGGAATCTGCTTGGTGCGAGTTAGCCATTCAGCCTGTTCTTGTCCCAAATTCCCCAAATGTAACTGCTCATCTCAACCTTTGCCACTTAAAAGCTTGGACCAGAAAAGAAAATTCAGAATTGAACACCATATATGTCACATTATAACCAAGACTGCCTTTCAAACCTATTTTCTTGACAAGGACATGTTTTGGAAAGATACGCAAGTCTTTCTTTACTTTCTCTACATACAATGTTGGAGGTCAAAACAAGCATAAAATGGCAATTAAAATAATCACACAGGATCAAGGGCAAGGAGAGTGTACCACATAATTGCAAGTACAGCGTGACATGGCTATTTAAAGCTGAATCACATTCATCCATAAAAATGACACAAAGACAGTTGGTGTAATGTTTGTTCCTCCAAATAACTTGAAGCAAAAACAGTATGGTCTGTATTCAGCTTCAAACTAATGCAGGGAATCTAACCAATAACAAAACATCAAGCTTGAAACTAGAGTAAATATATCAAAAGGTCAATATGAGGAGAACGCTTCTACCTATTGTTACACCCTCAAATCGCACCTTCAACCTAACATCTTTCCATTATCATCACAAAACTGCCTACTTTAAAGAGCCAAATTAGATAACAAACCAGTCAGCCTGCTCCAAAGCTGGCTTGAGAAGATCTAACTCATATCCTTGAAGCAAATAGGTGCTCATTGAACTGACAAGTAAATTATGGCCACAAGAAATAGAGAAAAAAAAATGATGCAACAGATTCAAATGAACCATAAAAGAAAATTTACATTTCTAATGGCAAGTCTAAATCCAAATTGCACTATTTCCCACCAATGCCAAGGCTTTGAGGAGACCAGTACAAACATATAAATTAGGTGCGGAAGTGGCTATTCAGCCCCTCAAACAATCTCTGCCCAGTCAATAAAATCATGGATGATGAGATTATAAAAGTTCAATCTGTATTCCCACCTACCAGGCAACCTTTGATCTCTTCATTTGCCAAGGATCGATCAAACTTACTTTAAAAAATATTAAATATTTTGAAAATATATTAACTCTGCTTTTACCGCAATTTCAGAAAGACAGTTTTTTCCCAAAAACTCAATGCTCAAAAGATGAACTTTCATTCTAGATATTCTAGCACAACAAAAAAGTTCCTTTGATCCATTGCGTCTGCACCGGTGAAAAACAACCACCTGATCCCATTCTTCTGATGCAATTTTCCAGCTCTTGGCACGTAGCCTTAAATGACTTGGCATTGTAAGTGTATTTATAAATACTTAGGAGTTTCTACCTCTACCATCCTTACAGACAATGAGTTCCATATTCACACCACTCCTTGGGTATAAAAACTTTTCCTCCACTCTCCCTCTCAATGTCTTGCCCCTTAGTTTGAATTTATGACCCCTGGTCAATGGTCCCTCCAAGGGGAAAAGTTGCTTCCTGTCTACTCGATCTTTGCCCTTCATTATTATATATACCTTAATCATGTCCCCTCTGAACCTTGTCCGCTCTCAGGAAAACAATCTCAGTTTGTCCAATAATTTTTCTGATTGGACATCAACCCCCTCTGCGCCCTCAATCACATCCCTCCTATTCAGTAATGTGGATTCCAGAACTGCACATGTTCTTGCTGTGGCCAAACCAATGTTTTACACACCTCCAACATCATCTCCCTTAAACTCTATACCTTGGCAAGTATCAGTATGTCTTCTTAAACATTTACTTCTTAAATTACAGTAGCCTGTACTGGTCAGTACATACAACTTAAATACTGAATAATGCTCATTAACTAAGCACAATGCTGAAATTCATTGTCTCAATTTAATTAAAGCAGGTCAAATTCTAATTTTGGAAAAATACAGAGCAACAAACCATCAGCTGAGATAAACACATGTTCAATTCTTCCATTATTAAGTGCACAACTATTAAGTCTCTTCTCGCAGATCTCAACTTCCCTTTGAACCAGAATACTTATTTCACACCAATCATTCAACCACACATTCCTCTCAAGTCTGATTTGCCCAATCCCAACTTGCAATAATTAATTACGCAAAATCACATTCTTTGTCCTGACATATTTTGAGATCTAAATGATCTCCTCCCATTGCATGTTTCTATCAAGCTCTCAGCTGGTGTCCCAAACCTGGTCACTGCCAGGCAGCACAGCCTATTGGACTTGGATCATTTGCTGCACAAAACAGTGTCAATTCCTCTGACTACACAGACTCCTGCAACCATTACATTGCCTTTTGCTGTTCACCCATCCACATGAATAGCTTCATGGTGCCATGATCAATTAGCTCCTTCACCCTACTTCCCCACTCTCATACAAACAAACTGGAAGAACTGCAAAACTGTTGGACAATTGCGAAAATGGAGGCTATTCCTCCATTGATCTCCTGACCTGCCTTACTTGCATTCCCACTCTCCTGTCCTTGACCACTGCCAAATCAGAAGACCCTCTCCAAAAGGTACAAACTGCCTCCTTGGACAACCAATTTTGAGAAGCTGCAAAATAGTTTAAATAAATCACAAAAAATAATGGAACAGCTCCTTTCCATTCCTCCTTGAATCTCACTATTACCAGTGATCTATCTAAAGTCGCGCTAAGTTGGCAGGCTTTATATATTCTGAAAAGTTTCTGACCCTTTTACTGACAAACTGGTTATTTTAATTAGCTAAGCCCAATTGGACGTCCAGCAGGTAGCCTGTGGAAACAATGCTTCAGGCTGGGAAATTAAGAAGTTCAATTTAAATTTCAGTAAATGCTAACAAAAAGCAAAATGTACTTTGTACAAAAAGAGAACATTCTTACCCATGAACAGCCTGCATTTAATTCTAGCCTGATGGAAATGTTGGTGAATATAATAAACAAACCAACAAGTTAATTACTTTGAATGAATGAAGAATTTGTTTTTTGACTGAACACCTGTCAGATTTGCTATCTTGAGAAGTCATTCACAAAGTCCAAAGAAAACACAGTATCCTGGGTGGGTCATTCCATTCATTGTCCAGAAGAGGAGCAGCCATTATTATACCTATGACATGTTGCAGTATATCCATCAGTCCTGTACAGATACAAATGTTAAAGCCAGGAATGGTACATGCATTCAAATTAACCAGAAAGTTTAAAACTTTTTGGGGGATGGGGAGGGGAGGTGGGGGAATTCCATCAAGATCCGAAAAGCAAACAAGCTGATCATAATCCAGATCACCAAGACTGAACAGTGTTGACCTCAACGTTGTTATTGTTAACAATTTACCAGTTTACAGATGAAACAATCCCATTTGTTGCATATCAAATATTTAGTAAACAAATTCAAATCCAGTTTAAGAAAATCTCAATCGTATTGTCCTTCATACAAAAAGCTTCATTCAGGGACAGCTTTAAATCACAGTGAACAAGAAGGTAAATGCAAATCAACCCAAAGACCAATAACAGGATTTTCAGAAACAAGTACACAAACCTTGTTACTGAAAGTATTTCCTACTTAAGTTACTGTGTCAAATGAGTCAGATATACAATCATCAATCATGTTCCTTCTCCTATCAATGCATGTCAACAGAACCCAAAAGGAGACCTAGCCAAGAGTCTAGAATAGTTTATCTGTAGAGTAAATAAAAATATAGAAGGACCCAAATTAATGATACTTAAACTCATATTGAAGCCAAAAGGAAAACACCAAATGCAAACTTCAGATTTACTCATCAATCATAGTTTTGAAATGAATGCTGGTTAGTTTCTGGCATAAGCACGTAGAATGAAGAGACAACCAGGAAGAGAATTTTTGAAAAATACGAGATCAAAACTACGTGACACTGGGCAATATTACCATCCTTAGAGCTCAACATAGATGCAGAAACTAATCCTCAATATATCTTGAGGCTTGCTGAGAAATCCAAACTGAATTTTAACATGTCCTTAAATTCTTTTTCTGAATTTACGATGGCTAATTAAAGAAATTGAGAGATATAAAAAACAAAAAACCTCTTTCACCAGTTGTACTGCACTTCCTTTTCACCATTCATTTTGAAAGGTTAAAATTCACGCTGTCTTTAAACTTCTAATTTCCTTTTCTTCCCTCTTCAGTTGCTTTTGAATTTACTCTTTCCCCATCCACCCCATTCCTCTATTCTCCATAAGTGAATTTAAATTTCAGCGATGTTGCCAGGGTTGGAGGATTTGAGCTATAAGGAGAGGCTGAACAGGCTGGAGCTGTTTTCCAAGGAGTGTTGGAGGCTGAGGGTTGACCTTATAGAGGTTTACAAAATTATGAGTGGCACAGACAGGGTAAATAGGCAAAGTCTTTTTCCTGGGGTGGGGGCATCCAAAACTAGAGGGAATAGGTTTAGGGTGAGAGGGGAAAGATATAAAAGAGACCTAAGGGGCAATGTTTCACACCAGAGGGTGGTACGTGTATGGAATGAGCTGCCAGAGGATGTGGTGGAGGCTGGTACAATTGCAACATTTAAGAGGCATTTGGATGGGTATATGATTAGGAAGGGTTTGGAGGGATATGGGCCGGGTGGTGGCAGGTGGGACTAGATTGGGTTGGGACATCTGGTCAGCATGGATGGGCTGGGACAGAGGGTCTATTTCCATGCTGTACATCTCTATGACTATGGACAAGTTTGGAATATAATTGCTCCTTTGAATGAAAAATCCACTTGAAAAATAATTTACATTATATGAATTATGGATTTTGCACTTCACAGTGGCATGGTGGCTCAGTGGCTAGCACTGCTACCTCACAGCGCCAGGGATCCGGGTTCGATTCCCATCTTGGCAACTGGGTGTGGAGTTTGCACATTCTCTGTATCTGTATGGGTTTCCTCCACATGCTCTTGTTTCTTCCACTGTCCAAAGATGTGCAGGTTAGGTGAATTGGTCATTCTAAATTGCCCATAGTGTTAGATGCATTAGTCAGGTGTAAATGTAGAGAAATGGGTCTGGGTGGGTACTCTTGGGAAAGTCGGTGTGGACTTGTTGGGCCAAAGAGCCAGTTTCCGCACTGTAGCAAATATAATCTAATGTAACCCATTAACTACAGTATTAGGAGATAGCAGAATTTTTCATCCATTCAAATTATCAGTAACATAACTGACTTAAGTAGCCAAGGGAGAGGAGTCACTGTGTTAGTAAAATAATCCTTTTAAAAAATTCCACATCAACTGATTTTACTGTTGTCTGGAAGGAGTGTTTTGTGATAATTCACACAACATTGTACTATAAATCACATTATATTCCCAGTTCACTCAAATTATGGGTAATAATTCTGTTGAAACAAATGTTTTGCTCCAAGTTCCAATCTCTCACTCAGAAAACAAGGGACCACATGACCTGATAACAGAATACATGTCCTGTAACCCCAATGACCCTCAGTGTAAAAACTGGAGAAAGTAATTCTGCTCAAACCTATGTGCTTGCATGGACTAATCCAGTAATAGTTTGAAGGACTTAGCAGAGAGTTTCTGCCATATATGGAACCTCTTCTGTTATCTCTAACTATTTATTTCAGCTCTCAAGAGAAAGAATGGGAGGGGAGTTGGGAAATGCCTCCCATAAACAAAACCAATACATACTGAGAGAAGTTCTCTCCTGGTCTACATCAGACCAAAGTTCTGTTCTACAATCAAAATACAGAAACATACAAAAGAGGAGGGAGTCAGCCATTCGAGCCAACTCTGCCATTCAATGAAATCATGGCTGATCATCCAACTCATTATCGTGTTCCTGCTTTCTCCATGTACCTTTTCATCCCTGTAGCCTGAAGAATTATATCTAAATCCTTCATAAAACAGTGTTTTGGCCTCAATGACTTTGTGGCAGAGAATTCCATAGGTTCACCACTCTGAGTGAAGACACTTTTCCTCATCCCAGTCCTAAATGGCCTACCTGAGATCATTGGACTGCAAGCTCTTGTTCTTGATTTGTCAGTCAATCATCAGGAACATCCTTTGTGCATTTACCCCACCTAGTCTGTCAGGGTGCTATATGTTACTGTGAGTCCCCCTCGTGCTTCTGAATGCCAGTGGATATAGTTCGAATCAGTCTATCTTCATACAACAATCCTACCATCCCAGAGATCAGTTTGCAAAAAAAAAATGTGCTTTAGTGTGGTGGTATTCTTGAATAATTAATATGTTTACAATATAACCATAGTAATGCAATTATTAAACTTCAATCAAATAACAGCAAATTCACTTGGAGCACAAATGTGCAAGGCAATGAGAAGCATATGCACCCACATTCTGAATTTGAAAAAATTCACACCAGAGTATTCTATTCTTTGTTGTTAAGACACCTCCAGAATATGACTGAGCATCAGTTATGTGCTTTACTACAGATTCTGGCCATATTTCATTGGCGATACTGAACTGAATAGTGGTCAAAGATGTAATTGAAAACTAAATGATACTTTATACATATTCTGAATATAATCACAGCCATAACCAGAATTCAGCACTCGTTTATAATTGTGCAACTATTGTTCATCAAGTTTCTAATCTGTAAAAGAAAGACATACATTTTCATGTTGTCTATCACAATAAAAACTTACATTTAGAGTCATAGAGATGTACAGCATGGAAACAGACCATTTGGTCCAACTTATCCTTGCCAGCCAGATATTCCAACCTGATCTAGTCCCACTTACCAGCACCTGGCCCATATCCCTCTAAACCCTTCCTATTCATATATCCGTTCAGATGCCCTTTAAATGTTGCAATTCTACCAGCCTCCACCACTCCCTCTGACAGCTCATTCCAGACATGTACCACCCTGTGTGTGAAAACATGGCCCCTTAGATCTCTTTTATATCTTTTCCCTCTCACCCTAAACCTATGCCCTCTCGTTCTGAACTCCCCCACCCCAGGGAAAAGACCTTGTCTATCTATCCTATCCATGCCCCTCACGAATTTATAAGCCCCTGTAAGATCACACCTCCGTCTTCGATGTTCCAGGGAAAACAGCCCCAAACTATTAAGCCTCTCCCTATAGCTCAAATCCTCCAAACTGGCAACAACCTTGTAAATCTTTCCTGAACCATTTCAAGTTTTACAATATCCTTCCTACAGGAAGACGACCAGAATTGCACACAATGGCCTAACCAATGTCCTGTACAGCTGCAACATGACCTCCCAACTCCAGTACTCGATACTCTGCCCAATAAAGGAAAGATTTTAAACACCTTCTTCACTATCCTACCTACATTCAACTCTACTTTCAAGGAGCACTCCACTTTGTTCACCAACACTCCCCAAGGACCTTCCAATTAAGTGTCCTGCTAAGATTTGCTTTCCCAATAGGAAGGGTTTGGAGGGATATGGGCAGGGTGCTGGCAGGTCGGACTAGATTGGATTGGGATATCTGGTCAGCATGGATGGATTAGACTGAAGGGTCTGTTTCCATGCTGTACATCTCTATGACCTCATATTTATCTAAATTAAACTCGAGCCGCCACCCCTCAGCCCACTGGCCCATCTGATCAAGTTGCCGTTGTAATCGGAGGTAACCTCCTTCACTGTCCACTACACCTCTAATTTTGGTGTCATCTGCAAACTTACTAACCATACCTCCTATGTTCACATCTCAATCATTTATATAAATGACAGAAAGTAGTGGACCCAGCACTGGTCCTTGTGGCACTCCACTGGTTACTGGTCTCCAATCTGAAAATGTATCAAATGACAGTAAAATATTCAACAATGTTTCACATGTACATTAATGAAATCTGACACTGAGCCAAGGAATTGTTATTTCACCAGGAACCAACTGGATGTCATGTGAACAGGGGTGATGGGTGAAATGGACCTACAAATTACAATTTAAGCAGAAGATTTTCAATGACCTCAATGTGACACAGTGAAAAATAGGAGGCTGGCCAGAGAAGTGCAAGAACATTCAGTCCAACTGCAGTTGGACTTGGGCAAGACTAATGACTGCTAACATTAGAAATGGAAGTTGGTGTTGCTGGTCAGAGACCATATGCAAAGAAATCTCAGCTCCTGAAATCCCTCACAAAGTACTGTCACTCCTTTAATACAGC
The DNA here is from genome assembly GCF_020745735.1 of Hemiscyllium ocellatum. Lineage (NCBI taxonomy): Eukaryota > Metazoa > Chordata > Chondrichthyes > Orectolobiformes > Hemiscylliidae > Hemiscyllium > Hemiscyllium ocellatum. Next base: position 100,522,502 of record NC_083405.1, read on the forward strand.
AATGCAGCAATTCATTTGGCACACAAACCTTGGAGACAAAACAATGAGAACATGAACTGGCCAGTAAACCAGGTCCACCACTCAAATCCAACAAGCCTGAAACTCCACTGACCCTATCTTTGATCTGTATTCATGATAGTTGCACCTTGTAAAAACTAGAGTGATGTCAAGTGTCAGTATTCAACTGACAAACCCATTTACAGATGTCTTGGAAGGGTAATTTTTAGGACTCCAGTATACTTCATGAGAATATATGCTTCCTAATTTTACTAATCAATCGCCTCATTTAAATTTTACAATGATGCAATTTTTTTTCTTGATTCCCCTCTACCAAGCCATGTCTTTGTGCCCAGCCTGTTGAATTCTTGCATCCTTTTAGATCATTGTTTCACCTTCTACATTCAAGATAATATGACCATGTGTAATGAAACAACCCTACTGTTGTTCTCGCAATTCTGCACTGCATCCCCAACAGTCTTTCTATCTCTACGTTCGAGACCTACATGTAACTATTTGGGTGGGATCCAACTAAAATTCCTTGGAGAATTCACATAGTGGCTCAGTGGTTAGCACTGCTGCCTCACAGCAACAGGGTCCCTGGTTCACTTCCAGCCTCAGTCGACTGTCTATGTGGAGTTTGCACATTCTCCCTGTGTCTGCGTGGGTTTCCTCTGGGTGCTCTGGTTTCCTCCCAAAGGAGGAAAGATGTGCAAGCCAGATGAATTGGCCATGCTAACTTGCCCATAGTGTTCGGTGCATTAGTCAAAGGGAAATGGGTCTGGGTGGGTTACTCTTCGGAGGGTCGGTGTGGACTGGTTGGGCCGAAGGGCCTGTTTCCACACTGTAAGGAATCTAATCTAATCTAATCTAATCAATCAAATAATTCAAGACTAATAACCAGCAATTCTGTTCACCAAGTTAGCCACATTGCTGTTAATGGAAGGAGTGCAGTTAATATAATAGGTAAAAATTCAGATTAAAAGGTTCCAGATTAGATTCCCTCCAGTGTGGGAACAGGCTCTTAGGCCCAACAAGTTTACATCGACGCTCCGAAGAGCAACCCACCCAGACTCATCTCCCGGCATTTACCCCTGACTAATGCACCCAAAGTACACATCCCTGAATACCATGGTCAATTTAGCATGTCCAATTTAAAAAGAACCTTGAAAAAAAAAGTCCTGTTAGTTACCTGTTACATTCCTACTTTCTATTATAATCTTACATTACAAAAAGAGAAGTCCAAACCAGTGATCAGACTTGTTATTACATACATGAGTACTAATTCTAACTTCTCATGTAAATAACCAAGATCTATTCCTGCCTTATTGAGGTTCACAAGATTAAATATTTTGGCATCTGTTCATTCAAGTCAATCTAAACGTTTATACAAAAGCAAGTCAGATTAACTTGGACCAAGTTAACCATGCTTTACATTCAAATAATGAGCCTTCAAAACACAGCAGGTAGACTTTACGTACAGCTGCTGCAACTACACCAGCCAATTTAAAATAACCTTGTCTGATGCAAAAGGTCAATTTTGCAAGTTGGCAGCTCATTTTTATTTTGTTGATCCACACATGACCTCATGCCAAGAGAACAGCAAGACACATACGCCTCAGGCTTTAAGCTTTCACTTTGTCAACTGATCTAGACACTGCCAAGTGCAGGGACAAACTACCGTACCTCTCTATCCAACTTATTTTGTCCTTCCCGTCATGAAATAAATGGTCGTAACTCACTGCCTGAAACTAGAAACGTTCCATTCAGGTAATTATAGCAAAAATGAGAGTACTCCCAAAGAAACCCTTAACCCGTGCTGCTCTGTTGTTTCTCGCAATTATGTGGGGAGAAAGGGAGAAAAGATAAGGACTGGTGCAAACATAAGGTGACGACAATGGCAAACAAATTATTTGTTGGATCTGTTAAGAGGCAAAACAACTGTTGATAACTCAGTTCCAGTATTGGTTAAGGAAGACAGTATCACAATTATGAAGGTAGGTTTGCACAGAGTGTAACAGATCACACATAGTAAGCTCCTGATAATACAAACAGCAATCCAATTAAGGTAACTGTCAAAACAAGCATGGTCAAAGAAAGAGCAGAACATCATAGACTCTCCAACTGGCAACTGGTCAGCCAAGCAACAGAAGGAGTGAAGGAATTGGGCAGAGCACAACTGAGCAAAAGGTTGGCATGAAGCAGAGTGTGTCATTCTGTTCCAAATATGTTGAGATAGTGTCAAAGTGTAAGTTTCTAGTTTGGACAGCACTTGATAAACAATTTGACTTATACTAAGAATTAGACAACCAATCTAAAATTTTCATTGGGGCTTGCAGTGTGGTTCTCTTCCTATTTGGTATAAGCTACACAAATGCTTGTTCTTTTCAAAACAGCAAGAATCTCTCCATGCACAGCGACTATTTGGACTTAAAGGCAGGGTCATCCATTCCCTGGTGTATTGCCCACAGCAGCACCTCGACCAATGTCAACAGAACAGCCAATCACTACCCCTTTCTCATACAATATAAATTATTGCCCCATGGAGGTTGGATATTTTTGTGATTCTATCCTGCTCAATGTCAAAATACTTTCTTTGATTTTCAGCAATTCTTTCTCTAGTGCTCATCACAGTTCAATGTTTTGCTCTTCCTTTTGCCCCTTGATATTCTACCTTCTTTGGGAAATTTTCTGCATCTTCTACTATAAAGAGAGAAACAAAATACTTGCTCTAAGTCTCCGCCATTTCCTGGTTTCCTATTAATCCCTCAGTCACATACTGTAAGGAAGCCATGCTGACTTTTCTAACATTATGTTTTTCTGTGTACTTGCTGAATGTATTGGTACTTGTTTTTCTATTCTGTGCTAGCTTTCACTCATCCTCCAAACTTCTGCTTTCCAACCAAGTCATTGCAGTTTGTTTTCAAAATACATCCAATCTTCCGATTTACTACTAATCTTCACAGCGTTGTACACCTTAATTCAATTTGAAATGATCCCCAAGTTACTTAGTTAGCTGGAGATGGCGCATCCTTCTCATACAGTCTCCTTCTATGAAGCGAATGCTGTTTTTTTTTGTTTGTCACTGCTTCCCTACTTTATCTTGTAACCCATTTAACAAATCCACTTTTGCCAATTCAGTCATCATACTTTTGTAATTGCCAACACATTTAACATAAAAGCCTGAGTCTCAAGTTTCTCACCCTCAACCTGAACATGATCACCATTTGCAAGGAGTCTTAATCAGGAAGTCATAAATTATTCCTACCTCCCAAGCAAATGAAAAATAACTTGTTCCCTGGTTGGTCCTGAAATATTGTTTTAACAAACTGTCCCAAAAACAATTTGTGAACTCAAGTACAGAGAGAACATTCCCAATTTGATTTGTCCAGTCTATCATACAATTAAAATCACTCGATTGTTGTGATATCTTTACAAGTGCCCTTTGTTTAAAATATATACGCTGTCTTAATATAACCACCTATGAGGCCCATAAACCACTTACACTGGGGACTTTTCAACCCCCTTCTCTTTGTTAGCTGCATCAACTCTGATTTGACATCTTGATTTTCCAAGCTTAGTAACTCACAACTGTACTGATCTCATTTATGAAAAGTTTCTCAACCTTTTTCTTCCTTCATGCTCAATACCCTTATTGTCCAGTTCCCAGATTTAGCTATTGCAGACACATGGTGCAAAATGGCCATGATATCATAGCCATTTATCTCAATTTGCACTCAAACTTCATCCAAATTATCAAGGCTGTATACATCAAATAAAGATCGACATTTAATACAGTCTTTTTACCATTCTTCCTCCTGACCTTGTCATGATATAGTTCTACATTTGTATGCTCTCTAACTTCATATCATAGACTGGTTATCCCATTTCATGCAAAACTAGCCTGCACTGATGCCTTGTCCTTGCTCGTTTACCTGTCATGTGAACTCTTCTTCACCACAACACCCACACCCATTATTTAGCTTCATGCTCTCATTTTGAGAGATATCAGAAGGTTGGACATGCCTCATAACCAGAGAAGTGATGGGAGAACCAAAAAAAAACACGCTCTCAACAAACAACAATAACCAAAACTAAATCAAGAAGAAAACCCAGAACAGAAAGAGACAAATTAAAGAGGATGAGAGCGTGTACGTCATAAAAAGTAAATATAAAAATATGAAATAAGAGAGGCAATAAAACACAAAGGTAGATTTTTTTGAAAATTTTGAAAGCTTCAGTATATAAAATAAAGCTTACAAAAGTTGAAGAATGAAGGGATAAAAAGACTTACAGAAAGGTGTCATTCACCTATTCCAAATTAAGTTCATATGGTTACAAACTGCAACGGTCAGGAATAACTCAAGTGCCAAGATATTTTGAGTTGTGAAAGCTACCAGCACTTGAACACCTGAGGTTCTAAACATTACAGACATTGGTCTTTAGCCAATTCGATGAATTCAAAGGATACTGAGAAACAGACGAAGACACTGGACACTGTAATGACTGTGGGCCAGTTTACATTCCAGAAATTGTATCCAATACTCGTCCCAAATGAGCCATGCCCCTCCCTGAACTGTTCCAATACATCTACAACACTGGCATCTACCGGACAATATGGAAAATTGTCCACAAACATCTAGTCTACAGACAAACACACTGAATCCATTCCAGCCAATTACTACCCCAGACACTCATTTTGATTATCAGAAAAAGGTGGTTGATGGGGTGGCTGAGTTATGTTGTGGCACAGCTTCAGAATTACCAACTCACTAACACTCAATTTGAGTTCCACCACGACCACTGCTTTCATTATAACCTTGACAGAAATGCTGACCTCAGACGTGGGGTACACAAAAATGATCAAGGAGAACTGAAATCATTGGGAATCAACAGGCAAACTCTCTGCTCATTGGAGTCATACAAGCACAGACAAGGATGGTTGTTGGAGGTCATTCATCTCCAGCTGTAGCATACTACAGTAGGAATTCCTCAGCATAGTGTCAACAGTCCAATCATGTTAACCTGCTCCAATGTGCTTCCCTCCAGAGGGTCAAGAATGATAACTGATAACTGCACTGGTGACCAGCATCATTGACAATTATGCAGCACACGAAGAAAGGTTCAGTGGCTGCAAGCAGCAAGAACCTGGACAAACAGTCTTGGGCTGACAGGTGGCATTAGTGTCATGCGATTACAATTTCCAATAAGACAGAATCTTACAGTCATCCCATGAAATTCATTAGCATTCCATCACTGAATTCTCCACAATCAACGATATCTAGCTTACCAGAAATTGAACTGGACTAACCATGTCAATACCGTGGCTACAACGTATTGGGGATTCTGCCGCAAGCATCTCACTTGCTGTCTCCCCAGTGTCGAGTCATCATCTGCAAAGGACAAGTCAGGGGCGTGATGGATTACTCCCCCTTTGCCTGCATGAGTGCACTCCAACAACAATCAAGCAGCTGAACATGATCCAAGACAAAACCACTGCATCTGCTTCAACATCTTCAGTCTCTTCACCACTGATGCACAATGGCAAGTGTGTACCAGCTACGAAATACACTGCACTAACTCAGCAAGTCTCCTATGCCACCAAGATCAAAGGTAGGAGATGCATGAAAACATCACCTTCAAGTTGCCCTCCAAGCCATTCACTTTCTCGATTTGGGAATCTAATTGCTATTCCTTCGGGACTGCTTGGTCAAAATCCTGGAACACCCTTTCTGAAGCAATCAAGGTAATGGCTTGAAACCACCTTGTACTAGGGATGGATAATGATTGCCAAAATAGTCAGCAACACCCATATAATTATATATGGATGAGTTTATTCACAGGCACATAAAACTGTACATCTTGCTCAAATTCCGAAGTCACTGGTTAGTGTAAACAATTTCAGCAAACTCCTCGAAACTGCTCCTCCCTTAATTAAAAAAATCACACAACACCAAGTTCAGTCCACAGACTCATTTGGAAGCACAAGTTTCCTGATGGACTATAACATGGTGTTGGGCGATTTTTTAATTTTGTCCACCCAAGTCGAATACTGGTGCCTCCACATTAAACCTCCCTTAATTGACCAACTCAATATCCAACTAGCCGCTACCTCTGAACATACCAGGCCAGGCAGCATCCGAGAAGCACGCTCCTCCCTGCTCCTCGGATGCTGCCTGGCCTGCTGTGTTTTTCCAGCATCACATTTTTCAACTCTGGTCTCCAGCATCTGCAGTCTTTACTTTCTCCGAGTTACCTCTGAACATTACAAGCACTTCGTGCTAATTTGTCTGCAATGTTCTTTGATCAGTAATTAAGTTGCATTATTTTTCAGAACTGTTCCCAACAGATAACGTGTTTTTGTTCTCTTTTCTTTTGAAAGGAAATTCGTCCCTTAATTTCAGCTCAGTTCCAAATCAAAGGGAAAAACAAGAGAAAATTGATTATGCTCTCAACAATACATTACCCAGCAGCCTTAACATTACAGTTCTCTGCATTGGACTTTTGTCAATCAGATGCAAAACACAGTTACTTGGCCTCGCATCTAAATGATACAGTGACACATAATAATAAAAAAAGACAAGTTTACATCATTATCATCATCATCACAGAGCACCAGCAAAAGAGAACCAAGAAACTAGTTGGGGGGGGGGGGCAAAATATAAAAGTGGGAAACAAAAGCTGTTAAAATCTTGGCGAAAGACAAAATATGGGCGAGTAACCAGACACGAGAATTTCTAATGTGAAGACAGAGACAATGATCAAATATTGTGTGTTTATATGCATGGAGGAAGATACCTCCCAGCAAAACTACAGGACAAAGCAGCCAGTGAGAATGAATTACAGAAAGAAACTAGCAATATATCTACAAAGAAAAGTAGCGGAGAAATTCATAGGATTAGAAGTTGGTAAATGTCTTTAACTTCATGCTCTGTACCAGAGGTTGTATGAGGTGACAGATGGAGAGGTGATGGATGCAGTGATGGTTATCTTCCAAAACCTTCTAGATTTTGCAACAGTTACTGCATATTTTAATATGATATCTTGAAACCATCTGTGAGACCTCACCTACAGTTTTGCATAAACTTTGGTCCCCTTACTTGAAGGGGAATTGAGCTTGGGGCAATTCAGAGAATGTTCACAGATCAATTCCAGAGATGAGGAGTTTATCTTACAAAAAGAGTCTGAGCAGTTTAGGACTCGATTTGGAGTTTAGAAGAATGAGAGGAGATATAATTAAGGTGTAAAAGATGCCAAAGGGAATTGGCAGTATAGATTTAGAGAGGATGCTTTCTTTGTAGGGCAATATAGAAGCTCGAGGTCTTTTTGGAGAAGACGTAGAACATTTAAAACAGATGAGGAAAACTCACATCTTTCAAAGAGTCATAAATGTATGGAATTCACTACTCAGAGTGATGGATGCCAGCACATGTAGCAAGTTTAAGGAGCAGACACACTTTTAATTAGTACTGGCTAAAAGGGTTATGGAAACCAGGCAAGCAAGTGGTGTCGAGGCCATAATGAGATCAACCATGATCGCATTTCACAGCAAAGCAGGATCGAGGCTGAACTGTCTACTCCTATTCCTAGTTCTTATGTTAAGAAAGAAAATAGCAAATAAGCAGACCTATTAGTCTGCCCTAAGTAGACGAAAAATAATGGAATCTACTAGAAAGGATATGAAAACTGGACAGGTACTGAATAATGCTAAGATTGGGCAAATCAAGACGGACCTATCAAAGAGGTATCATAATTGACAAAGTGGTTGGTGTTAATTTGACAATGTATCTTGCAGAACACATAAGAGGGAAACAATGGATGTAGTGTATTTTGATTTTTGGAAAACATTTGCTTCAGTCCCACATAACAAGTTAATGAACAAAATTAAAGCACATGGGTTTGAGAGTAACATACTTGTACAGAATGGAGAAGTCACTGAAGAACAGAACACCATAGGAATTCTGCAAATTCCCTCAAAGTGTTTAAGACAGTGGACAAAAGCGTGACAAATGAAATATTTTGCAGAAATTGCAAAATTGTCCACTTTGGTAGGATAAACAGAAATGCAGGGGACATTTGAAATGATCAGCGATCGGAAAATGTTAATGTCCAAAGGGATGTGGGTGTCCTTGTTCATGAGTTAAAACTAACATACAGCTGCAGCAATTCAGAACTCAAACTGTGCTGGTCTTTTGTGCAAAAGCATTGCAAAAGTAAAGATATCCTGCTGCACCTGTGTAGAGCCTTGGCAAAACCCAAGTGTACAAGGAGAGACCTATTCACTATAGGGGCAGTGCCACAAAAATTGACCAAATAACAGGACTGTCCAGTGAAGAACAGACTGAAGAAACTGGGAGTATATTCTCTTGAGTTTTTAGACAACAGGAGAGAGTCAGGTGGTGTTTGTCCCTGCTTAGGAGTTGGAGAAGCACGAGACAGAATATCAATGAAAAATGTAAAGTTAGGATGGTGTTTGTTTTTGGAATTCTCTACACAAAATAGCTGAGAAGGTTCAGTCACTGAATATGTTCAAGACAGTAATTGAAAGATTGCTAAATATCAATAACATCAAGGAATTTAGGCATGTATTGAAAAATGGCATTCATCATCCAGTTGAATGTCAGAGCAGTCCTACTCTTATTTCCTACTTTGTAATGTGAGGCATGCAGAGACCAATGCACAAGTCAAATCAGATGGTGATATTTACATGTTATGGGGTTTCAGGCTGAGATGAGAAGAAATGGCTGAGCATTTGAAAATGGAAGCAAAGAGGTTTTGAGAAATGCAGTCAAGTACTATGTCCAGATTTTGGGCAAACAGGTTTCATCTGAAGCAAAGAGGGATGGAATCAGTAGCAAGGGCAATAAGAATACCTTTGAATTAATGAATTGATGAACTAATGGAGGACATTTCAGCATATTCAGGATTGTTACTCAAGGAAGTTGTGGGACATCAGCGGAGGGATTGAGAACGACTGTAGAAGGCAGTAAGGGTTGTATTTAAAAGGAAATGTACAATCTGTAGGTCGATCCTTGGCAGTCTTGATAATTGTACCAAAACTGAGTCATTGCTGGACACATTCTAGCAACAATTGAATAGTGAGAATTCAAACTGGCAAGGGCAGTTCTACTCAGCTAAACAACAGCGCAGAACCATTGGGACACTCATGTATGACCAATTACAAAGGCTGTAAGAAGGTCAAGAGGTAATAAACATATCAGGAACAGAGTTATATGTATTGTAATTTAAATTGAAGTCCCTCAAGTTCTTTAGCAGGCTACAAACCCAATTTCAGAGATTTAACTATAGTTTTGTTTACAAGAATTTCGGTACAGGTTTGGGGGCCAATATGTTTACTGAGCAATTATGTTGGCAACAGTAAAAAGCAATACAAGAAAGATCTTTGACGGAAGGCCAATCAACTATTCTTAAAGTCCTGCTATTGTTATTTAGGAACTGTTATAGTCAACTTATAAATTCCCCAACAGTGATGCCAATTAATAACTACATATCAGCCAAGAAAAATCTTGACACCAAAGAAAGTTCACTTGTTTTTTAATGATCTTTTACACATACATGAGAGGGCATACAAGGTCTTAGATGAACATTTAATGGGTCTCAGTGAAAAAAAACATAGGTTTTTCAATGCTACTTGAGCCACTGTTATAATTAATGAAATTAAGGCAAAAATAAAGGTGGCAGCAGAATGACATTGAGAAAAGCTTGCATATTCTAATGTTTCAGCTTTTCTAGGTAAAATTCAGAAGCCATTTACTACAGAGATTTCAAGGCAGTAGAAATCCCAAGAGATAATCATGGCCACATCGGTCCAGTTTGAGGTTATGTTCAAGCTTGGAATTGGTTTGTCAAATTATTTACTGCATCTGTTTATTTTATATTTTCTGTGAGCATCCTGCTGACACTGCAACTCCACCAACTATGGAGAACAAATCTAATTAAACCAACCAGAATCAACAAGGGAAGCATTCAGTACTTCAGTGGAATTTCATTTTGGACATGCTCTTGTTTTAGCCATGTTGTCCTCGTTAATGTCTAGGAGAAAGTGAGGACTGCAGATGCTGGAGACCAGAGCTGAAAATGTATTGCTGGAAAAGCACAGCAGTTCAACAGGAGGTTGAACATTCATCCACTTTACTAACACCTTCCACCCAGACCTCAAATTTACCTGGACCATCTCAGACTCCTCCCTCCCCTTCCGAGACCCCTCCATTTCTATCTTGGGCGACTGAATCAACACGGACATTTACTACAAACAGACCGACTCCCACAGCTACCTAGACCACACCTCCTCCCACCCTGCCCCTGTAAAAACACCATCCCATATTCCCAATTCCTTCGTCTCTGCTGCATCTGCTCCCAAGAGGACCAGTTCCAACACCGAAAAACCCCGATGGCCTCCTTCTTCAAAGACCGTAATTTCCCCCCAGATGTGGTCGACGATGCTCTCCACCGCATCTCCTCCACTTCCTGCTCCTCCGCCCTTGAGCCCCACCCCTCCAATCGCCACCAGGACAGAACCCCACTGGTCCTCACCTACCACCCCACCAACTTCCATATACATCATATCATCCGTCATCATTTCCGCCATCTCCAAACGGACCCCACCACCAGGGATATATTTCCCTCCCCTCCTCTATCAGCGTTCCGAAAAGACCACTCCCTCAGTGACTCCCTCGTCAGGTCCACACCCCCCACCAACCCAACCTACACTTCCGGCAACTTCCCCTGCAACCACATGAATGCAAAACTTGCGCCCACACCTCCTCCCTTACTTCTCTCCAAGGCCCCATGGGATCCTTCCATATCCGCCACAAATTCACCTGGACCTCCACACACATCATTTACTGCATCCGCTGCACCGAATGTGGGCTCCGCTACATTGGAGAGACAGGCCACCTACTTGCGGAACATTTCAGAGAACACCTCTGGGACACCCAGGCCAACCACCCTGTAGTTCAACACCTCAACGCCCCCTCCCACTCCACCAAGGACATGAAGATCCTTGGACTCATCCATCACCAGACCATAGCAACACAGTGGCTGGAGGAAGAGCACCTCATTTTCCACCTAGGAACCCTCCAACCACAAGGGATGAACTCAGATTTCTCCAGTTTCCTCATTTCCCCTCTCCCCACCCCCCCCTTGTCTCAGTCCCAACCCTCGAACTCAGCACCATCTTCCTAACCTGCAATCTTCTTCCTGACCCCTCCGCCCCACCCCTACTCCAGGACTATCACCCTCACCTTAACTTCCTTCCACCTACCGCATTTCCAATACCCCTCCCCCAAGTCCCTCCTCCCTACCTTTTATCTTAGCCTGCTTGGCACACCTTCCTCATTCCTGAAGAAGGGCTCATGCCCGAAACGTCGATTCTCCTGCTCCTTGGATGCTGCCTGACCTGCTGCGCTGTTCCAGCAATAAATTTTCAGCTCATTAATGTCTAACCTTCCCTTAATGCTATAACTCTGTACCTTCAAGCTGTTCACTTCCAATTACATGTTCATATTATCTTCATGAAAAATTGATTCACTTACATCTTCCAATAGTTTTGTCAATTCCTCTTTTCCAGCATACACTGAAATTGGACCAAATGGAGCATAAAACCACTCATGACTTCCAATACATGGAGAGAAATTATACTCATAATTAAAGTATAGCAAAAAGAACCCCAAATATTTTCAATTACAAATAAAGTCACAAATTGGGTACAGTCCAAATAATGGCCAGCAACCAAGAGATGCAAAAGAGGAATCCAAATTGCACAGGATCAATATACCCATGGCAAATTCACATCCCGTTCAATGTATCTGGAAATAAAAAGCTGGTTATGGCAGAAGTGACTGCCACTTCAACGTGACCCTTTTGTGGAGTCTCAGTGTGACTCCAGTCAACTTTGTTCTGAACTGATTTCTGAAATGATCTAACAGGCCTTAAACTTGTTTGAAACCCTCACAAAGACAGTACTGTAGAGCACCTTCAACACAGTGACATTTAACAATTTGAAATGAGAGTCCATTGTTTTCAGGAGTGGCAAGAAATGCTGTCTTAGTCAGCACTGGCCACTTCTCAAGAATAGTGTATTTTTTTTAAATTTCATGAAAAAACCAACAGAACAAGTTTGAACTACACTTGTCAGATTTCACAAGTTTTTCCAAATTATCAGTACAGCATGTAGAAAATAGCAGTCCATATTTCCAACACAGAAATAAGCCTTTCAGGTTCAGTGACCCTTCTTCAGAACTGTCCAGTTCAGTCCAAAATTGCTTGACGGTGAGTGGTGAGGGTTGGTATTCAGACTGGAGGCTTGTAACAAGCAGGATGCAATATGGATCAAGGTTGGGTCACTGTTGTTTGTCATTTATGTAAACAACGTGGACGAGATGATAGGAGGCTTGGTTAGGACGTTTGCAGGTGACAAAAATTGATGGTATAGCAGACACTGGATAAGGTTATTTAAAGAGTACAACAGGATTGTGATCAATTGAGCTAGTGAGCTGAAGAATGGCAAATGGAGTTTATTTTTGGTAAATGCAAGGTGTTGCATTTTAGTAAACAAACCAGGGCAGGATTTACACAGTTAATGGCAGAGCCCTAGGGAATGAGGTCGAACAGAGACACCAAGAGGTGCAGGTACATAGTTCCTTGAAAGTGGCTTCAAAGGTAGACAGAATGGAAAGTTGCAGACTTGCCTTCACCAGTCAGAGCATTGGGTTCATGAGTTGGGACATCTTACTGCAAACAATTTTGGTCACCCTGCTGTAGGATGTTACTCAACTGGAAAGGGCACAAACAAGATTTACAATGATGTTACCAAGACGGAGGGTTTGAGTTATAAGGAGGGGCTGAAATAAGCTGCCAGAGGAAGTGGTAGAGATGAAAATTATATAATTCAGAAGACATTTGGACAGGTACATGAATCAGAAAGGTTTAAGATATAGGCCAAACAGTAACAAATGAGACTAGTTCAGTTTAGGAAACCTGGTTGGCTGGGCTGAAGGGTCTGTTGCCATGCTGGGATATGAAGGGAAGTCACTTTAGAACTAAGATGAGGAAAGCCACTGACCCGGATGAAGTCTCTGGCCATGCAGCTAGATCCTGTGCAGACCAATTAGCGGAAGTATTCTCAGACATCTTTAAAATCTCCATCGTACAATCTGAAGTCCCCACCTGTTTCAAGGAGACGACGATCATCCTGGTGCCAAAGAAAAATCATGAAGTATGCCTCAATGATTGCTGCCCAGTGGCTCGGACCTTCGTAATTCTGAAGAGCTGAGAGGTTCATCATGGCTCACATCAATTCCAGCCCACCAAACTGCCTTGACCCTTGGCAATTCACCTACCAGCACAACAGATTAACAGCAGATGCCATCTTCCTGGCCCTGCACATCTTTGGAACATGTGGACAACAAGGATACCTACATTAGGCTCCGACTCATGAATTACAATTCCACCTTCAACACCATAATTCCAAACAAACTCATCACGAAACTCCGACCCAGATCTTGGCCATCCCTTTTATAACTGGATCCTTGACTTCCAGACCCAGATACTGCAAACAGTAATAGGCAACAACACCTCCTCCACCATAATCTTCAACACCAGGGTCCTGCAACACTGTGTATTCAGCCCCTATGATACCCCTCATCCATTCATTACTATGTGGACAAATTTCACCCGAAATTCCACTTACACATTTGCTGATGACACCACCATTGTAGTTTGGATCTCAAACAATGACAGGACAGAATACACGAAAGAGACTGAGTGCCTCGTGGCATGGTGTGAAGCCAATCTCTCCATCAATGTCAGCAAAATTAAGGAGCTGGTCAATGACTCCCGGAAGCACATTGGATGGCATGCCCCTGTTACATCAACAATGCTGGGGTGCAGACAGTCAGAAGCATCAAATTCGTGGGTGTGATGATCACCGATCTGTCTTGGTCCACCCATGTTGATGCAATGGTCAAGCAATCACAATAACATCTCCATTCTCAGGAGGCTAAGGCAATTCGCTAAGTGCACAATGGTTCTTACCAGTTTTTACATATGCACCACAGAAAGCATCCTATTTGGATACATCACAGCGTGGTACGGCAACTGCTCTTCCTAAAACCACAAGAAACTAGAGAGTCTGAACACAGCCCAGTCCATCACACAAATGAGCCTTCCATCCATTGACTCCATCTATACTTCCTGCTGCCTCGGGAATCATAATCAAAAGACCCAACCGATCCTCGTTTTACTCTCTTCCACTCTCATCAATCAGGCAGAAGATATAAAAGTTCGAATACATGTGTTAGAGTCAGAGATGTACAGCATAGAAACAGACCCTTTGGTCCAACTCGTCCATGCTGACCAGATATCCCAACCCAATCTGGTCCCACCTAGCAGCACCTGGCCCATATCCCTCCAAACCCTTCCTATTCATATACCCATCCAGATGCCTCTTAAAATGTTGCAATTGTACTAGCCTTCACCACTTCCTCTGGCAGCTCATTGCATACACATACCACCCTCTGCATGGAAAAGGTTGCCCCTTAGATCTCTTTTATATCTTTCCCTTCTCACCCTAAACCTATGCCCTCTAGTTCTGCCCCCCACACCCCCCAACCCCAGGGAAAAGACTTGGCCTATTTATCCCATCCAAGCCCCTCATAATTTTGTAAACCTCTATAAGGTCACCCCTCAGCCTCCGACGCTCCAGGGAAAACAGACCCAGCCTGTTCAACTTCTCCCAATAACTCAAATCCTCCAACCCTGTAAATCTTTTCTGAACCTTTTCAAGTTTCACAATATCTTTCCGATAAGAAGGAGACCGAAATTACACGCAATATTCCAACAGTGGCCTAACCAATGTCCTGTACAGCCGCACCACGACCTCAACTCCTGTGCTCAGTACACTGACCGATAAAGGAATGTATACCAAACATCATCTTCACTATCCTATCTACCTGCGACTCCACTTTCAAGGAGCAATGAACCTGCACTCCAAGGTCTCTTTGTTCAGCAACACTCCCTAGGACCTTACCATTAAGTGTATACATCCTGCTAAGATTTGCTTTCCCAAAATACTGGACATCACATTTATCCGAATTAAACTTCATCTGCCACTTCTCAGCCCACTGGCCCATCTGATCAAGTACCTGTTGTAATCTGAGGTGACCTTCTTCGCTGTCCACTATACCTCCAATTTTGGTGTCATCTGCAAACTTACTAACTACACCTCTTATGCTCGCCTTCAAAATCCTTTATATAAATGACAAAATGTCGTGGACCCAGCACTGATCCTTGTGGCACTCCATTGGTCACAGGCCTCCAGTCTGAAAAACAGATTCAACAACAGCTTCTTGTCTGCTTCGTCAGACTTCTGAGCTGACCTCTCAAACATCAATTTTGATGTCTCTTTCTGAATCTTCTCTGCAGCTGTAACACCATAACCTGTACTCTGTTCTGCTACCCTGATGTACTTCATATATGACCATTAGTTTAGCATGCAAAACAACACTTTGCACTGTATCTCAGCATATGTGACAAACATAAACCAAAAAGGAATTTCTTCAGCCAGAGAGAGAGAGAGAGAGAGAGATTCTTGATTTGTAAGGGGTCAAGGGTTACAGGATGAAGGCTGGAGAATGGAGTTGATAAACATAAAAGTCATGATCAAGCAGCGGAACAGACTTGACAGATCAAATTATTTTATTGTTCTGCGGTCAACTTGTCAGACAGCAACAGTTGATGATTCTCTTCATCTTTACAGCTCATTCTAGCCCATCTTTCCATTGCAAGTCTCCTTTTTTGGTTTTGCACCATCATCTCATTCTCCACCTCATCTCAGCTTTCACTCTATCATTGTTTTTATTTTCTCTGTTCATCCTTTGCTGAGCACACCACTTGTGAAAAACCTGTTGCTTTTTTTTAAAACTGTTTTCCAGTTCGAATGAAAAGGTCACTGGCCCGAATCTGTCTTCCACTCCTCCCTACCCCCAACCCCACCCACAGATGTTGGTTGATCTGCTGAGTATTTCCAGCATTCGGAATGTTCGGTTCTCGTACAGGAATCGCCAAGTCAAGAGCTGAGAAATACAAGGAAGTTAGGATCTCAGCGCACAGATGGGCTGAGGTCAGGCAGATGCAGGTTATCTGACGGAGGTGTCATTTCTGACCGAGACAATATGGATCAAAAGTCGATCATTGGGGTCGAACAGGACATCACTGCGAACAGACTGGTTATGCATGAGACAACTGTTTGGGGAAGGAATTCCGGGTCAGTAACAGACCCAATTCTCATTTTATCGAATAAATCACAGCTTGTCACTACACCTTAAAATAAATACGCTATTCACGGGTGATGTGTAAAACAAAAGAACATGAACGGTGATTTGGACTGCAAAGCAATTCGTTCGATTCAAGTGAACTCTTTAGCTTTGCTTTAAGCCTCCGCCCCGCAAAGTGATGCCCAAATCATCGAGAATCCTCCCAACCCCCTTCCTTTCAAACGGTGTGAAATCAGTGCATTTGGGAGCCGTGCTGGCCTTGCACTCTCAACTTTAACAGACAACAACAAAAAACAACGCCACCTCAAATGTCAATGATTAAATGAAACACAGCAGGTTCGTCAAGGTTTAATTTTCCGATGATCACCGCTGGTCAAAAAGCAGGAAATTATTGCAATCACAGAAACCCACCGCCCCCCGACCGCGAAGCCACGGGTTCAAATCCGCGCCGTCGCACATGATGGTGCTTTCTTCAACACCCCCCACCCCACACCAACACCAACTCGCGAGAATGCCTACACACACCGAGGAAAGGCGTCCATCTACTACTGTGCGAGCAGATTTAAAATGTTAATACCTCTGGTAGTAGGTCCAGCAGCGTTATCTCTGATGATAAGATCGTGGCGCTGCACACATTTCTTTTCACGACCGATATAAGAACGAGAGCATGAGACAACCAACGGCCGAAGCTAACTGCCACTCCTTCTCTGGGGTGCGAGTGTATGTGTGCGGACGGAAATCTGGGTGAGCATCGACACTGTGCTCGTACTAACTGGCACTATCCCCCAGAGAGGGAGGTGTCTGACTGACTGACTCAGCCTCACCGTCTCCCAGTGGGACTGAAGCCACTGTCAATGATGCCAGCTCCCTCCCGTCCTGCCAGCCCCACAGGGCCCCCTTCCAATTCGCTGCCGACCGCGCCTGCGCACTCCCTCTGCCTCATCCTTCCACCCTCCCCCCATGATTACGCCGCGACCCGACCAGCCGCCAATCACCGCCGGCGTTGCCGGGCAATCGCTGGCGTCACGCCCTCTCCGCCCACCCATCCGCGTCGTCAGCTCGAGTCTGTCTGTTCGGCCCGTCACTTGGGAAAGCAAGATTCTGATGCGACTGCGCAAGGGTATGGAAGAGTGGCCCTGAGGAAGGGTCGTTCGACGCGAAACGTTAACTCTGATATATATATATATAGATGCTGCCAGAACTGCTGAGCTTTTCCAGCAAATTCTGTTGTTGTTGTTCAAGTGTATTGCTGCTTCCTCTTGGAAAGTTTCAACGATGATCTGCAACATTGCTTTAAACATTTGGCGGGTGCAGTTCGGAATTGCTGTATTTATTATAGATTGTGACCCTACTTTTTCACTGATTTTAACTGAGACTCTTTTGTACAAAAGCTAGAACAAATAATTTTTTGAAAAAAAACCTTCCCTACACTAACCTCCTGCCATAATTCCAATAATGCCGAAAAGTCTGTGAGCCTCTAACTTGAATATACTCAACGAATGAACATCCACAGCTCTCTTGAGGTAGAAGACTCTGGGTCAGGCAGCTTCGGAGGATCAGGGAAAACAACGGTTAGGGCAAAGCCCTTCATTCTCCTGCTCTTCAGATGCTGGCTGATCTGTTGTGCTTTTCCAGCACCACACACTCGACTCCTATAACTTCCAGCATCTGCAGTCCTTACTTTCACCGAGCAGACCCTGGGCCCAGTCCCCTTCATGGAAGTCATTCAGATTCGCATCATTGCTGGTTTAGACATGTTTGACAACACTCATTGGTCAGCATTGCTGCCTCAGAACGCCAGGGACCCGGGTTCAATTCCAGTCCTGGGTGACTGTCTCGGTGGAGTTTGCACATTTTGACTGTGTCTGTGTGGGTTTACTTCGGGTGCTCTGGTTTCCTCCTGTAATCCAAAAATGTGCAGTTTAGGTGGCACGGTGGCTCAGTGGTTAGCAGTGTTGCTTCACAGCACCAGGGACCCGGGTTCAAATCCTACCTTGAGCAACTGTCTGTGTGAAGTTTGCACATTCTCCCCGTGTCTGTGTTTCCTCCGGGTGCTCTGATTTCCTCCCACAGTCCACAGATGTACAGGTTAGATAGATTGGCTATGCTAAATTGCCCAGAGTGTTAGGTGCATTAGTAAGGGGTAAATGTTGGGTGGGAGGATGCGTTGCTCTTCAAAGAGTCGGTATGGACTTGTTTGGCCGAAGGGCCTGTTTCCATACTGTAGAGTATCTGATCTAATCGATAAAATTGCCCATGATGATCCGGGATGTGTAGGTTAGGTGCATTAGTCGGGGTAATGGTAGAGTAGTAGGGTAGGGGAATGGGGCTGGCAGGGTTACTCTTCGGTGGGTTGGTGTGGACTTGTTGAGCTGAAGAGCCCATTTCCACACTATAGGGATTCCATGATTCTCTTCCTTTCATCAAAATATGGCAATTTTAGAGTCACAGAGATGGACAGCATGGAAACAGACCCTTCAGTGCAACCTGTCCACGCCATCAGATATCCCAACCCATTCTAGTCGCACCTGCCAGCACCCGGCCCATATCCCTCCACCCCCTTCCTATTCAAATATCCATCCAAATGCCTTTTAAATGTTGCAAATGTACCAGCCTTCACCACATCCTCTGGCAGCTCATTCCATACACATACCACCCTCTGCATGAAAAAGTTGAGAATAATGTTATAAGTAATTAAGAAAATGCAGAAAGATACAGAGTTGTGATGGAATTATGAGTTCCTTTGTTGACCTTCTTGGAAAGTTCCTCGATAGGATGGCTTCCTTCAAAAAAAAGGGAAGGAACTGCAGATGATAGAAATCAAACAAAAATAGAAATTGCTGGAAAATCTCAGCGGGTTCTGAAGCAGAGTCACTGAACTGAAAATATTAACTCCGATCTCTGTCCACAAGTGCTGCCAGACCGACTGAGAATCTCAGTAGGTCTGGCAGCACTTGTGGATAGAGATCGGAGTTAATATTTTCAGTTCAGTGACTCTGCTTCAGAACCTGCTGAGATTTTCCACCAATTTCTGACTTTCTTCCAACCTAGTTTTGTTAACCCAGAGGTGACAACTTTGGTTAGAGGAACACATAGGTGAGAATTTCATGAAGAGTGAGAGATTGAAAATTACTGATGTGCAAAGAAACAGTGGTGTCCTTGTTCTTAAGTCTTTGAAAGGCTAACAAGACGCAGCAAGCTTGGATCATAATGGGATTTGAGTACAGGAACAAGGAAGTATTGCTTCAATTGTATATAATATGAGTGAGATCACATTTCAAGTCCTCTTGCCTGAGAAAGATATTCTTGTTGTTGAGGTAATATAGCAGACATTCCCCAGATTGATTCCTGGATGGTGGTAATGTTCTATGAGAAGATGGACAGGTTGGAGCAAAGGGTCTGTTTCCATGCTGTACATCTCTGTGACTCTATAATTCAGAAGATGTGCAACATCGGCTGTTATTGATACTTCCAAAATTCTGAAAAGTACAGGCAAAGTAGATGCAGAAAGTCTGTGGGGTTAAGAACCAGAGGAATATTCTAAAAGCAAAAGGCTTTTAAGGCTGAGGTGAAGAGGATGTTTTCCCTCAGTGAATCCTAGGAATTGCCTGGCAGCTCAGTTATTATTAAGTTCAAGACAGATTGGTAGATTTGTTATTGCTAATGGCATTAAGGGACAAGGGAAAAACACAGGAAAATAACATTATAGTAGGTAATTAGTCATGATCTTGTATAACATAACAGACTTGAGGTCCTAAATGGTCTACTGCTCTGATGTATTTAAGTCCAGGTAATTATTAAGTGAGAGAATAAGGTTTGATCACTCTCTAACATCTTGTGAAATTCATATTTAGCACTTAACTTACCCAATGTAGTTTATTTCAATATTAGTGATAAACAAGGTCCCTGCCTAGATCATGTACAGGGTAATTAGTTAGGTGATGAGTTGAAACTGGTTCCCGAGCCTGCAGTGCGGACTCATTTCACTGAAAACTGAGGTGATATAAATGCAAAAGGTTTTGCACAAGTATGAAGTTAGTTGCACAAAGTTAATTAGAGATTGTGTAGTGAAACCAGATGCTTTATCCCATTTACTCATTTGAGGGAATTCATTTCTATGAAGGAGGAGGTGCTATTCTGACCTTTTACAAACAGCAATGTTCAAGAGGAGTAGAGACAGACTGAGGACCTGAAAACCAGGTGTGAAGATGGGTAATTGATGAGTTCTACATATTTTTCCCTGTGTAAATTTGGGCAGTAGTTTTTACTCTTATTGGAAAGGTACATTAATTACACAAATTTATAATGTCAATTGTTAAACCTCAAACAGAACTCAAAATAATCATCAAACATGAAGCCTAATTCATGAAAGCCAAACAAGGTAAAGATGATCAGGCACATGATTTATTGCAGCTGTAGTATGTGGGAGCTGATGACCAATGCTGATCACCTTTGTGATTTTGGCAAATACATCTGCATCAAGCCTGTAAACTTGGGGAACTTTTGATACAGTGGGGAAAGGTTGATGTTACTTTGTTATTTTGTTCCAGGATGCAGTCACACCTGAGGTTAAGAATTTCTGATGTGGCTTGTAGTCAGGGATAGGAGGTTGTACTGCAAATGAAGCAGTATGGTGATCCAAAGTGGATGATCTTGAATTTGTTCCACAGAGTCATGACAGTCCTAGAGATGTACGGAATGGAAACAGACCCTTTGGTCCAACCCGTTCATGCCGACCAGATATCCCAACCCAATCTCGTCCCACCTGCCAATACCCTGTCCATATCTCCAAACCCTTCCTATTCAAATACCCATCCAAATGCTTCTTAAATGTTGCAATTGTACCAGCCTCAACCACATCCTCTGGCAGCTCATTCCATGCACATACCACCCTCTGCGTGAAAAAGTTGCCCCTTAGGTCTCTTTTATATCTTTCCCCTCTCACCCTAAACCTATGCCCTCTAGTTGTGGACTCCCCAACCCCAAGGAAAAGACTTGGCCTATTTACCCTATCCATGCCCCTCGTAATTTTGTAAACCTCTATAAGATCACCCCTCAGCCTCCGACACTCCAGGGAAAACAGCCCCAGCCTGCTCAGCCCTTCCCTGTAGCTCAAATCCTCCAACCCTGGCAACATCCTTGTAAATCTTTTCTGAACCCTTTCAAGTTTCACAACATCTTTCCGATAGGAAGGAGACCAGAATTGTACTCAATGTTCCACAGTGGCCTAACCAATGTCCTGTATAGCCGCACCATGACCTCCCAACTCCTGTACTCAATACTCTGACCAATAAAGGAAAGCATACCAAACGCCACCTTCACTATCCTATGTACCTGCGACTCCACTTTCAAGGAGCTATGAACCTGCACTTCAAGGTCTCTTTGTTCAGCAACACTCCCTAGGACCTTACCATTAAGTGTATAAGTTCTGCTAAGATTTGCTTTCCCAAAATGCAGCACCTCGCATTTATCTGAATTAAACTCCATCTGCCACTTCCCAGCCCATTGGCCCACCTGGTCCAGTTCCTGTTGTAATCTGAGGTAGCCCTCTTTGCCACTACACCTCCAATTTTGGTGTCATCTGCAAACTTACTAATTGTACCTCTTATGCTCGCATCCAAATCATTTATGTAAATTACAAAAAGTAGAGGGCCCAGCCCCGATCCTTGTGGCACTCCACTGGTCACAGGCCTCCAGTCTGAAAATCAACCCTCCACCACCACCCTCTGTCTTCTACCTTTGAGCCAGTTCTGTATCCAAATGGCTAGTTCTCCCTGTATTCCATGAGATCTAACCTTGCTAATCAGTCTCCCATGGGGAACCTTGTCGAACGCCTTACTGAAGTCCATATAGATCACATCTACTGCTTTGCCCTCATCAATCTACTCTGTTACTTCTTCAAAAAACTCAATCAAGTTTGTGAGACATGATTTCCACGCACAATGCCATGTTGACTATCCCGAATCAGTCCTTGCTTTTCCAAATACATGTACATCCTGTTCCTCAGGATTCCCTCCAACAACTTGCCCACCACCGAGGTCAGGCTCACTGGTCTATAGTTCCCTGGCTTGTCAAACAGTGGCACCATGTTTGCCAATCTCCAGTCTTCCGGCACCTCACCTGTGACTATCGATGATACAAATATCTCAGCAAGAGGCCCAGCAATCACTTCTCTAGCTTCCCACAGGGCTCTCGGGAACACTTGATCAGGTCCTGGGGATTTATCCACCTTTACCCGTTTCAAGACATCCAGCACTTCCTCCTCTGTAATCTGGACATTTTGCAAGATGTCACCATCTATTTCCCTACAGTCTATATCTTCCATATCCTTTTCCACAGTAAATACTGATGCAAAATATTCATTTAGTCCCCCATTTTTTTGTGGCTCCACACAAAGGCTGCCTTGCTGATCTTTGAGGGGCCCTATTCTCTTCCGAGTTACCCTTTTGTCCTTAATATATTTGTAAAACCCCTTTGGATTCTCCTTAATTCTATTCGCCAAAGCTATCTCATGTCCCTGTTTTGCCCTCCTGATTTCCCTCTTAAGTATACTCCTACTTTCTTTATACTCTTCTAAGGATTCACTCGATCTATCCTGTCTATACCTGACATATGCTTCCTTCTTTTTCTTAGCCAAGCCCTCAATTTCTTTAGTCATCCAGCATTCCCTATACTTATCAATCAAAGTCAGGGGATAACTCTCTGCTGGTTGGAGTATTATCTGACACAAAGGATGATGGTTTTAGTGGTTGGCGATTAGTCATTTCTTCTCCAGAATATCTTTGCAACAGTTCTTTGGGGTAGTGTCCTTGGCCGAACCCCTTCTGTTTTGGGAGAAAGTGAGGACTGCAGCTGCTGGAGATCAGAGTTGAGAGTTTGGTGCTGGAAAAACACAGCCAATCAGGCAGCATCCAAGGAGCATGGGAATCGGGCAAGAACCCTTAATCAAGAATCCTTCAGTTTTGGTCCAGCTTTGGGCTGATAAGCGGCAAGTTCACCCAACACCTGTATCAGGCAATGACTATCTCTGACAAGAGAAAATGTAACTATCACCCCTTGACATCAATGTCATTACCATCACCAAAACTTCCACTATCAACATCCTATGACTCTGTGAATTGAGCAGAAACTGAAGTGGACTAGTCATATAAACACAGTGGCCATACGAGGTCAAAGGCGAGGAATCCTGCAGTGAGGAACTCACTTCCTGACTCCCCAAACTCTGTTCACAATCCACAAGGCACAAGTCAGGAGTGTGACTCCCTACTTGCTAAGGTGAATGAAGTTCCAAAAACACCCACAAAACCTGACATCAAACCCAAGGTAAAGCAGACCTGCTGAGCTTTTCCAGCAACTTCTGTTTTTGTGTTGTATTTGATTGACACCATGTCCACAAATATTTACTGCCTGACCACTGACACACAGTAGTAATGTTGTTTCCCATCTACAAGATGCACTATGGAAATTCATGATAGCTCCTTAGACAAAATTTTCCAAATTCCTGACAACTGCCATCTAAGAGGAGAAGAACGGCAAATACATGGGAACACCACCATCTGCAAGTTCCGCTCCAAGCCAGTCACCATCCAGACTTGTAAATATATTGCTGTTTCTTCACTGTCGGTGGTTCAAAATACAGGAATTCTCCCCCTAACAGCATTATGGATATGCATCCACCAAATGGACTGCACTGGTTAAAGAAGGCAGCTCACTCCCACCTTTTCAAGATATTGATATTGATGCCTGAGTTCAAGTGATTTTTGTTGTCAATTAAATTTGGGGATAGGAAAAAAAGTGAAGTTTAAGCTGCAATCAGACCAACCTCAATCTTACTGAATGTTCGATCAGGCTTGAAGGGCTTGAAATGACTCTTCATACACATTTCCTATGAACTGATGTATTTGCCAGTTTGGAAAATCAGCAAATCACGAGTTCTGCATTGCTGAACAATTAAAAAGCAGATGCTGAAAATCTGAAAAGAAACAGGAATTTTCAGTCTTCGACCAGAAGTGCCATGTGGATAATTCCTCTCAGCCTCCTCCATTGGCCCCCAGCATTACTGATATCAGTCTTCTGCCAACTCAATTCACTCCACGTGATATCAAAAACCAATTGGAGACACTGGATATTGCAAGGACTATGGGTCCTAACAACATGCCAGCAATAGTACTGAAGACTTGAGCACCAGTTCTTGCCCATTCCCTGACCAAGCTGTTCTAGTACAGTTACAATACTGGCATGCATCCAACAATGTGGAAAATTGTCTAGGTATGTCCTGTACATAAAAAGGATAAATCTAACATGACCAGTTACTGCCCCATCAGTCTGCTGTTGATCATCAGTAAAGTGATGGAGTACTATCAAGCAGCACCTGCACAGCAATAATCTGCTCAGTGACACCCATTTTGGGTTCCATCGGGGTCACTCAGCTCCTAACATCATTACAGCCTTGTTTCAAAAACGGACGAAAAATGCTGAATTCTAGAAGTGACAACTGTTGACATCAAGGCTGCATTCGACCAAGTGTGGCATCAAAGAGCCCAGCAAAACTGGAATCAATGGGTATCAGGTGGCAAACTCTCCGTTGGTTGGAGTCATCGAGGCTACCTAGATTACCTAGATTACACCCTTCCCAATTCCTCCACTTCCGCCGCATCTGCTCCCAGGAGGACCAATTCCACTACTGAACAACTCTAATGGCCTCCTTCTTCAAAGACTGCAATTTCCCCTCCGACGTGGTCGACGACGTTCTTCACTGCATCTCCTCCACTTATCGCACCTTCGCCCTTGAACCCCACCCCTCCAGTCACCACCAGGACAGAACCCCACTGGTCCTCACCTTCCACCCCAACAACCTCCGGATATATCGTATGATCCTCCGTCATTTCTGCCACCTCAGACAGACCCAACCACCAGGGATATATTTCCCTCTCCACCCCTATCAGCATTCAGGAGAGACCACTCCCTCCACACCCCCCACCAACCCAACCTCCACTCCCAACACCTTACCCTGCAACCACAAGTTGTGCAAAATTTGCACGCACACCTCCCCCTCACCTCCCTCCAATGCCACAACGGATCCTTCTATATCCATCGCAAATTCACCTGCACCTCCACATACATCATTTACCGTATCCGCTGTACCCGATGTGGTCTCCTCTACACTGGGGAGACAGGCCACCTACTTGCGGAACGTTTCAGGGAACACCTCTGGACACCCGCACCAACCAACCCAACTGCCCCCGTTGCTGAACATTTTAACTCCCCCTCCCACTCCACCAATGATCTTGGCCTCCTCCATCACCAGACCCTGGCGACACGACACCTGGGGGAAGAGCACGGCATCTTCCGCCTAGGAACGCTCTAACCACACAGGATGAATGTAGATTTCTCCAGCTTCCTCGTTTCCCCTCCCCCCATCTTATCTCAGTCCCAACCCTCGGATTCAGCACCGCCCTCTTGACCTGCAATCTTCTTCCCGACCTCTCCACCCCCTCTCTGGCCTATCACCCTCACCCTCACCTCCTTCCACCTATCATATTCCCAGTGCCCCTCCCCTAAATTCCCTCCCTCCTACCTTTTATCTCAGCCTGCTTGGCACACCAGCCTCATTCCTGAAGAAGGGCTTATGCCCGAAACGTCGATTCTCCTGCTCCTCGGATGCTGCCTGGCCTGCTATATTGTTCCAGCACCCCATTTTTCAAAGTTGGTTGGAGTCATACCTGGTACATAGGAAGATGGTTGTGGCTGTTGAAGATCAGTCATTTCAGCTCCAGGAGATCTCTGCAGGAGTTCCTTAGGATAATGTCCTCGACCAACCATCTTCAGCTGCTTCATCAATGACCTTCCCTCCATCATAAAGTCAGAAGTGGGGATGTTCACCGATGATTGTGCACTGTTCAACACCATTCTTGACTCTTCAGATACTAAAGCATTCCAATCCAAATACAACAAGATCTGGACAATATCCAGACTTGCGCTGATAAGTGGCAAGTAGCATCCGTTCTACAAAAATGCCAGGCAATGACCATCACCAATAAGAGACAATCTAACTACTGTCCCTTAACATTCAATGGAATTACCATCACTGAATCTCCCACTATTAACATCCTGGGAGTTATCATTGACCAGAAAATCAACTGGGCTCACTGCATAAACATAATGGCTACAAAAGTGGATCAGAGACTTGGAATACTGTAGCAAGTAACTCACCTTCTGATTGCTCAAAGCCTGTCTACCATCTGTAAGGCATAAGTAGGAGTGGTGGAATACCCTCCAGTTACCAGATGCAGCTCAAAGAACAGTCAAGAAGATTGACACCATCCAGACAAAGCAGCCCACTTAATTGGCTCTCCATCCACAAGCAACCACTCCCTCCATCACTGACACTCAGTAGCAGCAGTGTGTACTATCTACACAATGCTCTGCAGAAATTCACCACAGATCCTCAGATAGCTCCTTCCAAACCCATGACCAATTTCATTTGGAAGGACAAGAGCAGTAGATACATGGAAAAACCACCACTTGAAAATTCCCCTTCAAACCACTCAACATCCTGACTTGGAAATATATAACCACTCCTTCACTGGCTTAAAATCTTGAAATTCACTCCCTTGGGGCATTGGGAGTCAACTCACAACAGATAGTGGTTCAAGAAGGCAGCTTATCACCACCTTCTCAAGGGCAACTTGGAATGAGCAATAAATACCGACCAGCCAGTAACATCAACATCCCACAAATGAATTAAAAAAAGATCTGGCAGCATCTGCAGAGAGGGAAGAAGATGAAGATTTCAGGTCCAACATGCTTCTGTTTCTGTTGTGCCAAAATGGTGGTAAGCTCAATGCACATTATTGTCGGAACTATAGGGAACTTAATCCTTTTCTGGACTATAGCTGGACAATACTTGTCACTCATATTCATCAATGCAAATTTACTGGAATAAGAGAAGCTAATATTTTTGAAAACACCATCATAAATTTAAATTTGGAGCTAGTTGTTGCACCAGAACGGTCTACATTAATTACATAGAACATGGAACATTGAAAAATACAGCACAGTACAGGCCCTTTGGCCCTCGATGTTGCGCCGATCCAAGCCCACCTAACCTACACTAGTCCACTATCCTCCATATGCCTATCCAATGCCCATTTAAATGCCCATAAAGAGAGAGAGTCCACCACTGCTACTGGCAGGGCATTTCATGAACTCACGACTTGCTACTCGCTGAGTAAATTCCAAGAGTGATTGGATATTAACAGCAGTGTTTTCTGCTCTTCACTGAGAAATGCAAAATTGACAGATCCAAACAAGAGCAAAAAAGAGCAATTCATAGTGTGCAGCTGTGTGGGATTTTGCAATATCTTCATCTATTCATGTTTATCCTCGTATTTCTGAGTTTGCCATTTGATTTATCTATTCTGTGGATCAGCTGTAGCCCTGTGCATTTAATTTTACCTACTCATCTACTTTTCATATTCACTTCATTGTTTTCTCTCTGTTGATTTGTCTCTCCATTTATATTTCACCATTTTTATTCCCCGAATCTTTTAATTTTTGTGCAGCCATAGCAATGCAGAACTGGAGCAGAGAGGGGAGGAATGAAGCCAACACGAAGGTTCAACTGCAAAGATGAGGGATACCAAGAACATACTTCGCGGTTCATTGCTTTCTCTACAACAGTATCTGGAACATTGTGGATAAACAATGGATACATAGTTGAAAAGCTGATACAATTCACGACCACAGGGGCAGATAAACTGCTCTTCACTTGTTACCCATATTATTATTCTTGAAATATGAAATCATTTATGTCAGTTGTGATCGAGCTGCACAAGATTTCTTGACAAAAGCCAGGAAGACGACTCTGGAGAGCAACCTCTTCCAGACAAGAGATCAGCATTTCTGGAATCTGGTTATGGAGAGGAGAATTGCATAGAATCACAAGGTTCTTAGAATGATAAAGCTAAGCAATTTGACAAAGAAATGTGTCCTGAAGAAAGAGGTCATCAGAAAGTCATTGTATAGGACATATAATCTCAAATGAAGATTGGCAAAATCTCATTCCTTCCAAAAACTTCACTAAACATCTCACAGTAATGAGATCAATCTTGTCTTTGTTGACAATCTTGCAGCATATAAAGTTATTGGACGGGCAGCCAGAACTTTTCAGAAGTAAACACTAGTGAAACAATCCAGAAACAGATACCAGCACAGATTCTGGAGCCACAGATCTGCCAGAATATCAGATTACTGACCCCGATGCCTTGGCCCAAGACACACAATTCAAAATAATCATGATGTAATTTCTCCACGGTGGCAGTCACCAACTGCCAAGAAGTTAACTCGAGATGTGGAATAGGATTGGAACCTCATAGTTTTTCAACATAGTTCCATAGACAACAGGAACAACAGGGGAGAGCTTCTGCAGAGGTTATCAATAGCTGCAAAATTATTCCTTTTACTCAGACATCGTGAACCTGGGATTGAAGGATATGAGGTTCGTGCCAAAACATTTTAGCTAATGCTGTTAGATCCTTCAGCAAGACAAAGAAATGCTCATACACTTCCTTGGTCGGTCAGCCATCTTCCAATGTTATGCTCTCAAATAATAAAGCATGGGTGTGAGATGCAGTGGTATTGACTTCCAGCAATAATCTTGGGCATTTTGTTGCTCAGAAATAGAACTCTTGTGAGACAAGTAAAAATGGATAAATGAATGGATAAATCATCAGGGATTCCCTTTATTCCAAACAGGACAGAAGCAAATGGCATCATGTGTGAAAGGGACAGAGCTTAACTGGAGGAACACAAGTCATCAAAATGTACTCTCCTGATCAGAAAATCCCAAAGCAGTGGACACAATTGTTACCGAGCGGTGACAACAAAGAAAATGTATTCTAGTCAAAGCTTACATACATACATTGGCATACACAACAAAAAACTAATTTAACTAAAATCTTCAGACAAGTTGAATTAGAATTAAGTTTATTGTCATGTGTACTCAAGTACAGGAGCAGAGTGAAAAGTGTCCAAAATCATGATTGCTAGCACCATCTTAGGAACAAAGGTACTTAAGATACAAAATCTTTGGTACAATGTAGAAAAATAAGGAAATAAGTTAAACATTATAACATGAGAGTCTTTCTTGGTATAAAATCGGAAAAAACAAATTTCAGTCCTTCTTTTGCCATGGGCCTGAAGATGCCCCATGCTGCCTCCCTATGAGAGCACACACTCCTCCCTACGCTAAACTCAATCTCTCCCCTACACTGGGAATGCATCCCTCCATAATGCTATCTCACTATTGACTGCGAGTGCGCAGTCTGGCTCTCCAGAACTCCCATTCAGGCCCACCAAATACCTCACCACAGATCGCCAGAATCCCAATCTGAGACAACACTGAGCCCCTGAGCCACTTCCGTGCTCCATACATATGCCAGCATTTATTACTCATCCCTAATTGTCCAGAGGGTATTTAAGAATCAACCACATAGCTGCAGATCTGGAGTCACATATTGATCAGATGAGGTAAGGACATTAGTTTCTCTCCCCACAGGACATTAGTAAATCAGATAGTTTTTTTCCCAACAATCAGCAACAGTTTCATAGTCATTACAAGGCTCTCGATGAGAGATTTTTATTGAACTTAAATTCCGCCATCTGCCATGGTGGGATTTGAACTAAAGCTCGCAAAACTAATTCACTACATCACTGAATTAGTAGTCAAGCATTAATACCACTGGGCCATCACTTATCCTTGAGTCTGGTGTTATGGTTGGGCACTATAGTGTGGGGGATACATTACTTCTCCCTGAGATTATATTTCAGTTTCATTCACAAACTTTTTAAAATTGTTTTTTGGTTCAGGTACAATGCCTAGAGTCAGCAGATTTTGTCATTTTTTATTGACTCATTTGCTTTATTTCATGTACAAGCATTCCCATTCAAATAATATTCTGTGCTTTTATTCTTCCTTTCGAAATAAACAACTTCACATTTCCCCACATTGTACGAATTTTTTGCCCATTTACTGAACCTATTGATATTTCGCTGTAAACAACTTGTACCCCTCTCATAACTGCCTTTCTATCCATTTTTTGAGTCTACAAATTTGGCTCCAGTACATTCACTGACTTCCTCCAAGTCAGAGTCATTGAGATGTACAGCATAGAAACAGACTCTTCAGTCCAACTCGTCCATGACAACCAGATATCCTACCAAATCCCTCTCAACCCTTCCTATTCATATACCCATCCAGATGCCTTTTAAATGCTACAGTTGTACCAGCCTCCTTCACTTCCTCTGGCAACTCATTGCATACGTGCACCACCCTCTGCATAAAAATGTTGTTCATTCGGTCCTTTTATATCTTGCCCCTCTCACCCTAAACCAGCATGGTGGCTCAGTGGTTAGCACTGCTACCTTTCAGCGCCAGGGCCCCAGATTCGATTCCGACCTCGGGCAACTGTTCGTGTGGAGTTTGCATGTTCTCCCTGTGTCTGCATGGGTTTCGTCACACAGTCTGAAGATGTGCAGACCAGGTAAATTGGCTGTGCTAAGTTGCCCATAGTGATAGGTGCATTAGTAGGGGAATGGGTCTGGGGGGTTACTCTTTGGAGGGTTGGTGTGGACTTGTTGGGTCAAAGAGCCTGTTTTGCACTGGAGGGAATCTAATCTAATCTATACCCTCCATTTCTGGACTCCCCAACCCCAGGGAAAAGACTTTGTCTATTTATCTTATCCATGTCCCTCATGATTTTATAAACCTCTATAAGGTCACCCCACAGCCCCCGATGCTCCAGGAAAAACAGTCCCAGCCTATTCAGCCTCTCCCTATAGCTCAAATCCTCCAACCCTGGAAACATCTTTGGAAATCTTTTCTGAACCCTTTCTAGTTTCACAACATCTTTCCAATAGGAAGGAGACCAGAATTGCATGTAATATTCCAACTTTGGCCTAACCAACATCCTGTAAAGCTGCAACATGACCTCCCAGCTCCTATACGCAAAGCTCTGACCAATAAAGGAAAGCATACCAAATGCCTTCTTCACTATCCTATCACTACCTGTGACTCCACTTTCAAGGATCTATGAACCTATACTCTAAGGTATCTTTATTCAGTAACACTTCTCAGGACGTAACCATTAAGTCCTGCCCTGATTTGCCTTTCCAAAATGTAGTACCTCACATTTATCTAAGTTAAACTCCATCTGCCATTCCTCAGCCCATTGGCCCATCTGATCAAGAGCCCATTGTCCCTGCAGGTATCTTTCTTCGCTGTCCACTCTTTTGGTGTCATCTGCAAACTTACAAACTGTACTTCCTAGGTTCACATCCAAATCACTTTTAGAAATGACAAAAAGCAATGGACCCAGCACCAATCCTTACGGCACATCACTGGTCACAGGCCTCCATTCTGAAAAGCAACCTTCCACCACCACCCTCTGTGTTCTACCTTTGAGCCTGATCTGTATCCAAATGGCTAGTTCTTCCTGTGTTACATGAGATCTCACCTGGCTAACCAGTCTACCATGAGGAACCTTGTCAAACACCTCACTGAAATCCATACAGATCACATCCACCTTTCTGCCCTTATCAATCCTCTTAGTTATGTCTTCAAAACCTCAATCAAGTTCATGAGACATGATTTCCTAAGCACAAAGCCATGTTGACTATCTCTGAACAGTGCTTGCCTTTCCAAATACATATAAATCCAGTTCCTCAGGATTCCCCCAACACTGATGTCAGGCTCAATAATCTATAGTTCTCTGACTTTCCCTTACCAACTTTCTTAAATCATGGCACCATGTTGGCCAACCTCCAGTCTTCCAGCATCTCATCTGTAGCTATCAATGATAAAAGTTTCTCAGCAAAGGGTCCAGCAATCACTTCCCTAACTTCCCACAGAGTTCTAGTGTACACCTGATCAGGTCCTAGGGATTTATCCATCTTTATGTGTTTTAAGACATCCAGCACCTCCTCCTCTGCAATATGGACATTTTTCAAGACGTCACCATCTATTTCCCCATATTCTATATCTTCCATGTCCCTTCACAGTAAGCACTGATGCAAAATACTTGTTTAATATCTCCCCCATTTCCTACGGTTCCACACACCAGCTGCCTTGTTGACCTTTGAAAGGCCCTACTCTATCCCTTTGGCCCTGAATATCTTTGTAGAATCCCTTTGGATTCTCCTTAACCCTATTTGCCAAAGCTCTCTCATGTCCACTTTATGCTGTCCTGCTTTCCCTCTGACGTACACTCCTATTGTCTTTATACTCTTTTAAGGATTTACTCAGTCTCTGCTGTCTATACCTGACATATGCTTCCTTTTTCTTAATCAAAACTTCAGTTTCCCTTGTCATCCAGCATTCCCTATACATCATGGCTTTGCCTTTCACCCTAACAGAAATATACAGTCTCTGGACTCTCGTCTCATTTTTGAAGACTTCCCATTTTCAAGCCATCACTTTACCTGTGAACATCTGCCCCCAATCAGTTCTTGCCTGATACCATCAAAATTGGCCTTCCTCCAATTAAAAACTTCAACTTTTAGATCTGGTCCATCCTTTTTATCACTATTTTAAAATAAACAGAATTATGGTCATTGGCCCCAAACTGCTCCTCAACTGACATCTCAGACACCTGCCTTGCCTTATTTCCCAAAAGTAGGTCAAGTTTTGCACCTTCTCTAGTAGGTACATCCACATACTGAATCAGAAAATTGTCTTGTACACACTTAAAGAAATTGTTCTCCATCTAAACCCTAAACACTATGGCAGTCCCAATCTATGTTTGGAAAGTTAAAATCACCTCCCATAACCACCCTATTATTCTTCGGGATAATTGAGATTTCCTAACGAATTTGTGTCTCAATTTTCCACAGAGTAGTGGGCGGTCTCTTATGCAATGTAATAATATGATCATCCCCTCATTAGTTCTCAGTCCCACCCAAATAACTTCCCTGAATGTATTCCCAGGAATATCCTGCCTAAGTACAGCCATTATGTTATCTGTCATCAAGAATGCCACTCCCCATCCTCTCTTGCACCTCTTTCTATCCTTCCTGCAGCATTTTGTATCCTGAAACCTTAAGCTGCCAGTTCTGTCCACCCTTGAGCCATGTCTCTGTAATTGCTATGAGATCCCAGTCCCATGTTCCTAACCATGCCCTGAGTTCAGCTGCCTTCCCTGTTAGGCCTCTTGCATTGAAATAAATGCAGTTTAATTTATCAGTACTACCTCGTTCTCTGCTTTGTCCCTGCCTGCCCTGACTCTTTGACTTGCTCCTTTTCCCAACTGTACCAGTCTCAAATTGATCTCTTTCTTCACTATTTCTCTGGGTTTCACCACCTCCTCCCTACCCCAACCCACCTTACTAGTTTAAATCCTCACAAGCAACTCACAATTCTGATTTCTCGCTGTCAGCTGCACAAGTATCTGTCTGTGCCTCCGACTAGAGAGTCCCCTATCACAATCGATCGTTTGGAACCTGACATGCCCCTCATTATATTACAGCCAGCCAAAGAACTGAAACTGGGCTGTTCATGCTATATTCCCCTGACAGTCCATCACCTACAATATTTTCCAAAAGAACACACTTGTTTGAGATGGGGATAGCCACAGGAGGCTCCTGCACTACTAGCGTCCCTTTCCGAGAGGTAATCCCTCGCCCTAACTGTATGTGCAGTTTTTCCCCCTTCCTATAATTGCCATCCATCACACCTCTTCACTCCTGTAAATTCCTTATTACCTCTGTCACTCCAACCAATCCATGCAAGCTGATAGGATTTGCAACCAAAGACACATCCTGCAGACATTATCATCAAGAATGTGGAAACTCTTCCTAATCTCCAACATCTGACAGGAAAAGCAAATCACTCTAATGAAGGCCATCTTTGCTCTTTAACAATCTACAGACCCAGAAGATAGCACAGTCATATTGCTCTAAAAAACAATGCTCCAGGCTAAGCTAGTAACTATGTTTTCTATTTTAAAAATTTAATCAAGAGAAAGATCTTAATAAAACATATCAAAGAAGAACCCACTGTATTGGAAATTCCAGCAAGTTACACTTAAAAATTATGCACTTAGCTTCTTCCGTGCTGTCAGCTCCATCACATAGATTCCTCCAAGGTCAGCTGTGAATTTCACTGTTTTTAATTTTCCCTCAACACATTCTGATGTCCAAAGATGCTTGAAATCAAACAGCAAAGGCAGTAACTGTGAAGATTCACTGATGTGTCAGACAGTGGTGTTGGTTTCTTTCTCTAAATACGTGGTCTCTGACTGTCTTCCACCTTTTCATTAATATTATTTGTAAACATTTGAGTTCCAGCACTGATCCCTGTGGAACCCCACTGGTCACTGGTCACCAACCTGGAACAAATAAACCCTCATCCACATTCACTGTTTCCTGTCTATCAGCCAATTCTCTGTGCATGCTACTATATTTCCTCCAACACCGTGGTCTCTAATGATTAACCTTTTGTGAGGTACCTGGTCAAATGCCTTTTTGAAGTCCAAATACAACACATCCATTGGTTCTCCTCCATCCACTGTGGATTATATAAACTTGAATAAAGTATTTGTGCACAATGTCCCTTTCATGAAGCCACGCTGATACTGCTTAATTAGATTATGATTTCCAATTATTCTGTAATTACTTCAGTAATAATTGATTCTAATACTTTCCAACAATAGATGTCAGGCTAATTGGCCTATAATTATTCACTTTTTACCTCCCTCATTTTTTGAATAGGAGTGTCACATTAATAGTTTTCCTATTTATGCTACTCTTCAGAACCCGGTGACTTTAGCAAAATTACTACCAATGCATTCACTATTAGATTAGATTCCCTATAGTGTGGAAATACGCCCTTTGGCCCAACAAGTCCACACCAACCCTCCAAAGAGTAACCCACCCCCCTCTGACTAATGCAACTAACACTATGGGCCTAACTTGCACATCTTCGGACTGTGGGAGGAAACCGGAGCACCAGGAGGAAATCCACACAGACATGGGGAGAATGTGCAAATTTCACACAGACAGTCGCCTGAGGCTGGAACCGAACCTGGGACCCTGGTGCTGTGAGGTAGCAGTGCTAAACACTAAGCCACTGTGCCACCCTAATCTATCCTTTTAGCAACCTGCATTAGGTACTCAGGATGCAGTGGACGTATCTTTCTTTAGCCCCATTAGTTTGTCTATTATTACATCTTTCATGATAGGTATGGTACTTAATTCCTTCCCCGCATTGTTTCTTATTAATGGGATGATTGAAGTATCTTCCACTGTTAAGATTGATGCAAAATATCTGTTACCTCCTTGGCCATTTCCTTGTTCCCCAAAATCGTCTCTCCAGATTCATTTTCTTGGGGGCAGATGTGCACTTTAATCTCTCTACTTTTATATAAAGAAGATCTTAATATTATATTCCTTGCTAGTTTGTCTTTGTAGTTGATTTCTTGTGTCTTTACTATCTTTTTAATCCTCTTTTCCTGGATTCTGAATTTATCCCAGTCTTCAGGAATATCACTGACTTTGTCCTCCTCATGTTTTTTTCTTTTCAATTTAATATTTTCCATAACTTCCTTGGTTAGCCATGACTGGCTTATCCCTCTTTTGGAATCTTTCCTCACGACTGGGATGTATATTTGCTGGCAGTCATGAATTACCTCCTTAAATTTTCACCATTGCTTGGTTACTGTCTGTCCCGCTGATCTAACTGCCCAGTTCACTTTAGCCATTTGATACCTTGTTACCATCACTGAATCCCCCACTGTCAACAATTGCCATTCACCTCAATTGGTCTTACCACATAAACACAATGGCTACAAAAGCAGTTCAGAGACTGGGAATACTGTGGCGAGTGACTCACCCCCTCATTCCTGATATGTAGCACGGTGGCACAGCCTTTGCTGAGGTTCCAGGTTCAATTGAACCAAGGTTCAATTCCAGGGTTGTGTAACAGTTTTATGGAGTTTGCATGTTCTCCCTATGACTGCGTGGGTTTCCTTTGGGTGCTCTGGTTTCCTCCCACTAGCCAAACATGTGCAGATGAGGGGGATTGACCATGCTAAATTGCCCCACAGTATCCAGGAATGTGTAGCCTAGATGGACTAGCCATGGGAAATGTGGGGTTACAAAGCCTTTAAGCGTGTCCTGTTATTGAATTTCCCAACACTTTTATAGTTCTTTGGTACAAGATAAGATTCATACATTCTGTCCCTTCTTATTATTTCCTGGCAACAAAAACCCCTATCACTAACTTCTCCATTAACTTTGATTTTGTAATCATCCATGCAATTGACCCCCCTGCTATAGTTTAAGCCCTGCTATGCAATTTTCCAGGTCTCTGGTCGCAGCATGATTCAGACAAAGCCTGTCCCAATGGAACAGCTCCCTCCCTCACCAGTACTGGTGACAATGTCCATGAATTCAAACCCATTTCTCTTTCATAAATTCTTGAGCCACACATTTACCTCTTTAATCTTGTTGACTCTGTGCCAATTAGCTTGTGGGTCCATTAGTAATCAGGAGGTTATTGCCTTTTTGGTTTTACTTTTTAATTTAGCCCTTAGCTGTTCACATTCCCTTAATCAAACCTCTTTCCTTTATCTGCCTCTACCATTGATATTGACATGGACAATTGAATCTTCCCTCTCCCACTCCAAGTTCCTCTGCAATGCTAATGAGATACCCTGAGGCAGGCAATACAACCTTCCGAACTCTTGGTCCTGGCCACAGAGAACAATGCCTATTCCCCTGACTATACTATCCATGATTACGATATGTCTCTTTTCTACACACATCTCCCCCTCCCCTACCAAATCCCTTTGACTGGTTCCCTGTACCACGATGCTATGGTCAGTTTGCTCAATCTCCCTATACTCTCTACTCTCATCCACATGGAGCAAGAATCTCAAACTTGTTCCACAAGCTCAAGGGGTTAGGCTCCTTCAGTACGACTTCTTGGATCTCTTTTTCTTTCTGTCTTCATAACACCCTTTGAGGTAATTAATCTAAGCAGTGTGACTGCCTCCTGAAGCAGTGTCCAGGTAAACTGTTCCCCTGTGATGTTTTGCAGTGTTCAAAGCTCTGACTACAGCCCATTAACTCTGAGCTAGAGTTTCTCAAATAACCAACATTTGCTACAGATGTGGTCATCATGCACCACCATGGAGTCCACCAGTTCCCACACCATGCAGTTACAACACATGCTTGGCCCTGCATCTCTATTTAGTTTACTAGTTCTAAAGTTTTTTTGAAAATTCTTTACTGGTCTTTCAGTTACAAAGGAAGCACCAGGAAGAGAAAGGATGCTTGGGAGTTTGAGTCAATGTGTTCAAGGATTATGTAACACTTCCCAGGTGTTGTAGTTTTCAATAAAAACCGTTCTGTTAATGTTTGATTAGTAACGGGATTGAGGGTTACTGGGAGAAGGTAGGAGAATGGGATTGAAAAACATGTCAGCCATGTTCAAATGTGGAACAGACTTGATGGGCGAAATGGCCTAATTCTGCTCCTATATCTGATGGTCTTCGGGAGTTTCACAACTGAAGGCGGACCAAACAATGTTCTTTCGATATTATAAAGTAAAATCTTTGGGCATCTTTATGATGCATTTGAATGTTTTGTGGTTGGGGGGCTCCAATGAATTTGACGAAAGGATTATTAATCAAATTAGGAAGAAATTCAAAATTGGCATTCTATCTTAAACTTTCAAATATGTGGTTTTGAAAATTAAGAGGGTGAGTCAAATGTAATTCTATATCAATTGTTTTACCTGTAAAACGTCAATCCTCTTGCAGTTATTTCTACCAGATCTAGAGAAAGATGAAGCTACTACCAATAATGGAACCGATGAGGAATTGTGTTGGACAGCTTAACCATATCAGAACACAGATCAGACTAGATAACATGTTTTAAACAGGACGGTTTGATATAATAACTGTGTATCTTTATAAGTGGATCAGAACAAAAATTTCAATTTTAAAACATCTTTTTCACCCTTTACTTTTCAAACAATTGGACACAACTTGAAATTGAGCCTTTTTAAATTTTTAGAGACCTA
This sequence comes from Hemiscyllium ocellatum, assembly GCF_020745735.1. Classification (NCBI taxonomy): domain Eukaryota; kingdom Metazoa; phylum Chordata; class Chondrichthyes; order Orectolobiformes; family Hemiscylliidae; genus Hemiscyllium; species Hemiscyllium ocellatum. The sequence continues at coordinate 100,560,875 of NC_083405.1, forward strand.
GGATGCCCAAGACTGCATCTTACCTAGCTTGTGTCTGATTTCAGCATTAGTCATGTTGTTCATGAGAATGACACAAAAAACATCTGGAAATGTTACTAGTCCCGGCACTTTTATCCAACTATGACAATGGTACATGACCACAACTTTGCAGTATATTTGCAGGCAGTTCTAGTCAGCATGTTTTGGATGTTCATCAGGAGGGTTCTACATCTGTTTGCCTGGGATGTTTGTTTTTATTTCTTTTACAATGCCACCGACTTGAGAAAAGATCTGACAATGACAGACTACAAAATGGTGAAGTTTCACTGTTAAGAGCTGAGGAATGTTATCTTATGTGTGCAAGAGCAGGACAATACTTTGAATTGAAACTATTAGTGGAAGAATTCAAATATGAGGATATGAATGAATAATCAGGAAAATTACAGTGTAGATTAACTTCTTCAAAAGGACTCACACAAGGACTGTGAAGAAGCAATTAGAATTTCCTCAGAGATTGCTGCTTTCATTGGAAAAATCGAAGTCAGGTTGTATCTGAAGCAGCTGCAATCATTATGTACAAAAACATGAGATCAGTACTTCTCAAACTGAAGTCCAAGGAAGAAGCAGCCTTGAATAGCACATCAGTGAGGTGGTATGTTAACTTGAGACTGTCGTGACTCCACATCACTCCCACACATCCCTTCTCACTTGGAAGCATTACCATATTCACATTATTTCAGACCTGCAAAAAAGTAGTTACACTCACAAGATCCTCACCCAATTGCTGTACAACCTCTTATCAGTAATTCAATCTGTAGCATGAGGCAAGTATATATAAAAGAATGACAACTGCAGCTGATTGGAAAAGAGTTGCTATACTCCAGCAGCTAGGATTATTGGACCACTCTGCAGCTAGACCTTATGTTGTGAGTTTAATTGATATCTTTCATCTGAGAAATAAACATTTCACTGAGAAATAAACATTTCACTGAGAAATAAACTCAAGTGTTGCTAGCCCTGTACATGGTAGGCATTAACCTACCATTAGCTTTGGCCAGGATCATGAGGTACTCAATAATTTCAGGAAAAGTGACTATGCATGAGTAAATTAAAATGTATTTGAAATGAGTTCATGTTGCCACTGTTAGCTTTTCAGCTGAAGCCATGGGCAGTGCTGACTCAAGTCACAAAAGCAATTGAAGATGCCACAACATGTACTTCAAAAGTTTAATCAATGAAGCAATGAAACATGCTGAACAGAAGGAACACTTCAATACAGGGCATCGGGCATGTAGATATGTGAAAGATATGTTTAAATGGAAAAAGCAATATAATTGTCAGAAACTCAAATTACAAATATTTGATTTTTTTGAAAAAAAACCCTGAAAGTATCCTTCTTAACAATATTTCAGACTGTTGAAAGTAAGGAAACTCATGCAGTCGGGCAAGAGTGAATTGCTCTAGCTGCTGTGGAAGTGTTCAAACTGGTGGAAAGTGCAGTGGAAAAAATGAAAACCATGCCATTTTCTCATGATACAGGCAGTAGAATAAATGAGGACTTTCCAGGAGATATAAAATACTAATTGACAGAAAGATGTTAAGAATGCGGTTCAGCTCGATGAACCATCTCATATCAGTAGTGCAGCACAAATATTTTGTTTCTGTTTGCTATGGTTGGCTGGTCAAAGATTTACTCATGTCAGGTTTTACCAGAATGAGGAATAGATGAGGAAGTGAAATTCAACTTGCTGGATAATTTTATGAAATCAGAATTAGCTAAGTGAGAACCATGTTGCTGTTTGGATAAACACTCTCACTATTATTACAGGCAATCAAACTTGGCATTTTTGCAAGAGACAAAAACCTAAAAGCAATCATGACATAGCCAATTCCATCCTGCAAAAAAAATTCCTTTGTCAAACGTAAATGACACAGCTGTGAATTCACATCTGCTTGCAAAGCTGTATTCAGAAATGTGAGCAGGACATCAACAATTTGTTTTCATATGTTCATGACAGAGTGCAGCTTTATCAGGAACTGCTGGTCTTTCTTATTGCACACAATCATGCACTTGTTGGAAAACTGTCCAATTTTGGATGATCAAACTTGCATACCTTACTGTCATTTTTAACTTGATAAAGATTTTGCATTTTTGAAGACAAGAAGCTGATATAAGCATACTTGAAGTGAGTGACAAGATTGCAACATCTAAGAAGAAAATTGAGATGTGGAAAATTAGATTGAACCATGGAATTTAAAGATATATTATTACTACTGAATTTGTGGATGCAAACACAATGGCAGTTAAGTATGTAAAACAGATCTTCTTGTGGCTTTGATTGAAGTTGTTTGACTGCATGGCCACTTAGATTCCTCCCTCAAAATAATCAGGGACATGATACAAAGGACCGTCCTGCTGAAGCAGTGAAGAATGGGAACATCCAGATGAGGTTGAGGAGCCCTAATGTTGACATACCTCAACCCCTTTCTTTGAAGTCCCAGATCACATCATCTGGATAATGGGGAAAGGTTGGACTCTAAAGACCAGAAAAGAGGCTAACAAAGAGGATAGATATTGGCCTTGCATGTAAGACCAATATTTGTTGCCCATCCCTAATTGCCCTTTAATAGCATAGTTGGTAGGCCATTTCAGACAGTGATTAAGAACCAGCCTCATATCTGAGCATGCAATCACAGGCTAGCCAGATCAGGCAAGGACAGCAACTTCCTTCCCAAATGTGTCTGAGTAGGTCAGATGGATTTTTACAACAATTGATTACAGTTGTAATTATCATTACTCGTAGCTTTCAGCTCTAATCTTACTTAATTGAATTTAAATTACATCTGCTGCTGAGATGGGTTTGAACTTTACCCTCAGACCATCAGCTTGGGCCCCTGACTTTTAAGTTAAGTGACCTTACCAGTATGCAATAGTCACCCTTTCTCAGTTTGGGAGAAGAGTAGGTGAGGTGAGAACCCCGAGGCAGGCAGTCAGAAAGAGAGAATTAGACTCATTGAAGCTCATTGGAATTGTTTCTTGCTCTGCAACAGAGAAAGGAGGTATCTATTTGGCAGGATTCAGGTTTGTTGTTAAGGTCTTTGCTATTCTTAAATTAAAACATATTATATAAATTGGAGGTAAAGTTTATAAAATATATAAAAGGCAAACATCCGTAAGGGAATAATATCTTAAGAACCACTTAATGGTAAGGTCCTTGGGAGTGTTGCTGAAAAAAAAAAGAGACCTTGGAGTGCAGGTTCATAGCTCCTTGAAAGTGGAGTTGCAAGTAGATAGGATAGTGACGAAGGGTGGTACGTGTATGGAATGAGTTGCCAGAGGAAGTGGAGGAGGGTGGTACAATTGCAACATTTAAAAGGCATTTTAGATGGGTATATGAATGGAAAGGATTTGGAGGGCTATGGGCCGGCTGCTGGCAAGTGGGACTAGATTGGGTTGGAATATCTGGTCGTCATGGATGGATTGGACTGAAGGGTCTATTTCCCAGAATGAGACTGGAGATGTTTAAGCCAAGGTGAGACAGCAGCAGAGATTTTCAGGTTTGGGAGATATTTTTAAAAATCAGACATCACTGAGAAACAGCCTCAAGGAAAGCAGAAATTGAAAAGCTGTACAAGAGGGACATTCAAAAATATTTGAAAGTGACATAACAACAAAAACATAGAAAGGTGAAAGTGAGGACTGCAGATGCTGGAGATAAAAGTCAAAGTTAGTGTGGTGCTGGAAAAGCACAGCAGGTCTGGCAGCATCTGAGGAGCAGGAAAATAGATGCTTCGGGCAAAAGCCCTTCATCAGGAATGGCTGATAAAAACATTGATTTTCCTGCTCCTCGGATGTTGTCTGACCTGCTGTGCTTTTTCAGCACCACTCTAATCTTGACTAATGAAGTGGGAGTGCAAGCCAACATGTGTTGAGGGATGATCTTAGGAAGCAAGACAACCGAGTCCCGTCTTTCAAGCAAAAATTGATCTTTAGATCGAGTGTTTAAAGCACAAGAAATAAAGTAAGGTCCTTGGTGAAATAACTCCACAGAGGCTGGTATCCCAGGACCAGGTCATCTTTATTTACACATGCATAGTACTTGACATTGGTCTGGCTTCCACAGAGCCAGCTCTCAGAGTTACCAGAGCCTTTAACATTCACAGTTGTATCTGTCAGCCAGGGCTTCCTGACTGGGACTATTAATCTGGTTCTGTCAAGGAATTCATATTTAATAATGTCCATCTGGCTGACCTCATTACAATCAATACACCTGGTATATAAGAATCCTTGCCTTTGACCTGCTTTTGAGCCACTATGTTTATATGGCAGTCCATTTCAGCTTCTGACCAATGGTAATCCCAGGATGTTGATATTGGGCATTCAGCGATGGTAATGCCATTGAATTTCAAGGGGTGATGGTTAGATTCTGGCATTTGTACGATGCAAACATAACTTGCCACTTGTTGGCCCAAACCTGGGTATTGTCAAGGTTTTGCTGCATTTGGGCATGTGCTGTTTCTATGGCTGAGGGGAGACAAGTATTGTTGAACAATGTGTAGTCATCAGTGAAAATTCCCATTCTGACCTCATGAAGGAGTAAAAGCCATTGATGAAGCAGCTGAAAATGGCTGGGCGAAGGCCACAACCCTGAGGAATTCCTGTCAAGATGTCCTGGAGTTGAGATGACTGACAACCATCTTCCTCTGTACCACATATAACCCCATCCATTGGAGAACTTTTCCCATCATTGACATTGACTCTGGTTTTGCTTGGACACATTGATGGCACTCAGTCAAATACGGCCTTGATGTCAAGGGCAGTCACTCTCTCTCCATTTCTGGAATCCAGTTCTTTTGCCCATGTCTGAACCATGAGGTCAAGACTGGCTCCAGTGGAACCTAAACTGAACAGGTTGTTGCTTAGCAAGGTAATTGCTTGATAACAATATTTATGACACCTTCTATGACTTTACTGATGACAGAGTAAACTGATGGACAGTAATTTAGTGACTTGGATTTGTTTTGCTTTTTGTATATAAGACATGGCTGGGCAATTTTCAGGTAAATGCCAGTGTTATAAATGTATTGGAATAACTTGTACTCCAGAGCTTGCTGCGCCCCAACAAGTCTTCAATACCATTGCTGGAATATTGTCAGGGCCCACAGTTGTTGCAGTATATCGTGCCACCAGGTGAGATGATTTTTTTTAAACCTGCATTACTACACGTTACCAGACCCAAAATAGTCTGACAGTTGGATCCACAACATATTGCTTGAGGAATATTCCATGACTATACTCTATGAATTCTTCCTCATGGCTAATTTTGCCAATTTGACTATCTCAATCCACATACAGATTAAAGTCACACATGATTAACATACTACCTTTTTTACATGCATTCATTATCTCCTGCTTTATTCTCTGTTCTACAATATATCCATTTTCCCTCTGGATGCCTTCTTATTGTTTATAGATGTGATCACCTTGCAACTACTTCTCAGTAAAATCAAGTGGGTCTGTTCTTTGGCCATTTACACCTAAACCACCTTGACTTGGTCTCAGCAGATTTCAGAACAAGTCATGTGATCCTTTTATCCCTCCATGTTGTTGTTGCAAAGTAGAGACACTGTCCTGAAACATAAGAATCTGACAACATTTCCAATTTGTTACAATGTGAATGTTGACTATCAAACCAGTGATTAGAAAAACGGCTTTGTTTCCACTCACTGGAGCTGTCTGGAATAGAGCAGAAATGCTTTATTTTCTGTCTTGCTATGAACATTGTCACTAAGGCAAAAGCGGACCTAGTTTTCAACTGTAATACTCTGTATAACTCTCAATAATGTGGCAACTTTAATTTAGACAGCAGAGTTCTTCAGTGAATATTGAAGCATCCCAGCACCTAATGTAAGCAGGTCACCTGCAAATCAAGACACAAGGACAAAGCCAAATATTGTAAATGCTGGAAATCTGAACTACAAACAGAAAATGCTGGATATCCAAATTCCTGTTCTTAAAACTCAGCACTTCTTTAATGCAGTATTATACTAAATTAATATATCTTTATTGGTACTAAATTAGAATTGTACATTTTTGAGTGATTGCCTCAAACTTGAACTTTCTTTCCATAGAATTGAATGCGGAGGCATAACTTCCTGGTTCAAATTCCCTTGTTGATTAAACCGGTAAGTTGTCACTGAATCTATATTGACTCTGTCCAATGCAGTAGGAAACTGTGCTACAAAGTCAACATGGCTACATAATTTGCTATTTGATATGAAAGGACTGTCAGAGTGCTTTAAAATGAAGAAGAAAAAGGAAATGTTGCTTCTCTTGGAGAGGACTACTGGCTGTGTGCAGACAGGTAAATGGAGCTTAGGTACAAATTCATCATTATTTTATTGAATGGCGGAACAGGCAAATGCGCTGAATGGTCTATTTCTGATCCCATACAAGGAGAGTCCCAGCTGGAGGCTCAGGTAATGGAAAAATAAACAAAACCTTCATTAAAGAAATGGTTGCTTTGAAAACCAATGGTGGAACCATGAGATAAGACAGAACGGATCACTTTGAGGAATCACGCTGTGGATGGTAGAAATGATGGATGATAGTCTGACACATCAAGGGTTCTGAGATCTTTCACACACAAAAACTCCAAGATAGCAAAAGTGTAAAAGGTGTTCTTCTGAGTTTACATCTTGAGAAGAGTTGCAGGAACTTTATTCTCTATCTGGTTGTTTAACATCTGCCTTGATCTGATCAATTTCATTTCCTTATCTGTTTTGTAAGTATCATGGACTGTCACTTTAAGAGTCTGCCCACGTGATGTCGTCAGCCATTTTGGAGGGAACCAGCTCAATCTAACTTTGCTGCCTGCAGAGTGAACATTTCATCAGTCAGCATTCTGATTTCTGGTCCTTACTGAAACATAACATTGTCGAATAAAGACCACTTATTAAGGTGAGAAAGAGGACGCAGGAGACAGTCACCTGGCCCCGTTAAACTACTTGTTAGTACTTTCATCATTAACTCAGAAGGTCATGGATTCAAACCCTACTCCAGAATACATAATGTAATTTTAGACTTCAGTCTCCTATTGCAATAGCTGGAGCGTCTTCCAAATGGAATGTTGAAGTGACACTCTCACCTTTTCTCATGGCTTAATATAAAATAAAATCAGTCTTCGAAGAAAAGCAATTGAATTCTTTTCATGTCCTGGCAACATCTGTCCTTCGAGCAACATTTTTAAAGAAAGGGTCTGGTACATTTGTCTCATTTTTGGTTTTGGTAGCTTGCTATAAACATGCTGGGTCCATGTTCCCCTTCTTTACAATTGTGACTGCATCTTTTAAAGTATTTATCAAGCTGTCGAATACTTTGTGATATCCCAAGGCCATTAACACTACCATATAAATAAGGCTGAAGAACTCATGGGATGCAAAACTTTAATCCTGCTGGTCTTTCAACAGGTGCTGCCAGACCTGTTGAGTTTCTCCAGCATTTTCCGTGTTGGAGTCAGATTTTGAACATTCAGAATATTTTGTTTTTACAATAAAGATCAGTTTTTTTTAACATTAACTTTCACAATTTGATGACTATTAAAGCTGAAGAGAAATTACTGTTTTCAAAATACTTCTCAATCTTTAGCAAATAAGTGTTTCAAATTTTGAGAATAATCAGTAATGAACTGAACTGCAATTTTAACAAATGTGTAGGTTTTGTGATTGACTCCCTCTTGTGGATAGATGCATAGTTACAAAATATATCCAGTCCTGGGGTTTCCAAGCGGTATGTCCTGAAAGCACATCACTTGAACATCGAGACTGTGTCCATGCTTCCAGTCTCCTCCCTTACTCAAAGATTATGATCTCTGGTTATAGATTCTTCCACAAGGGGGAAATAATCTCGCTGCATTAACCCTGTCAAGCCCCCTAACGTCTTATGTTTCTTTAAGATTGCCTTTCGTTCTTCATTAATTTGTGGGAAGTCTGCATGAATACCTCTTCAGTCTGTGGACAAGTTTCTTACACAAATCCCCCTAAACAGCTTTCTAGCCGTCAGTGAAGCTGTAATTCCAGAAACCCTAATAGAAAGAAATGCAACTATAAGATACACTCAACTGAAGTATACTAAATTGATAACATTACAGGAAAAGCTTCTACAAAAAGATTGTATGCACGCATTTAAATTGTCATTTATCTAAAAGGTGACTGATTGGAACAAAATGGTACAGTCAAAGATGGACATTTCATTAAACATTCCTGATAGTAGAATTGCAGTTCGACACGAGAATGAAACAAGTCATAAGAGAACTTGAGGAACTACACTACATTAAGCAAGGAAATCTAAAGTTGGTAAAGGATACGTGTGATAGAGTTGGATTTTCACTTCTATAGAATTATGTAATGCAAAATTGTATGGATTATGAGACAGATTTATAAATGCTTAGAATACTGACCTATGAATTACAAAACGTTAGATTTCCAATCAAGCCTTATAGTCTCTGATTGCAAATCTACCTTTTCGTAAATATATCTTTTAGCAAATCTTTTAAACTTTACAAACATATTAAATTATTGAAAAAATACAAATCAATAACAAATATTATTAAAATAAAAATAAAAAAACTAATTACAATACAACTACTGTCTACTAACCTACACTATAGTACAAAACAAGCCCTAACATTGTGCAAAGCAACACCAATAAATACGTAAATAATTAATAGATCAAAAAAAGAAAAGCAAAGCAAACAAACCAAAACAAAAACACACAGAATACAGAACAGCTATGCTCGGTGCAAAGCTCCCAAATAAAGTTATGGGAGCATTGTCTACATACCCATATTAACTCAGGAGACCCCTCTCCAGGGCCTAGGGCTCGACAAACCTAAGCATCCTGGTTAAACAAATGCCCTCATTAAGATAACCGACAAATCTATATCCAAATAACTCAAGTAGGGCTGCCATGTCTTATAAAAATGGTCTGTTGTGTGGTGCACCATGTTTGTAAAAAAGTCCAAGGGAATATGCTCCAAAATTAATTTCTGCCATCCCAGCAAGACCTGCGGGTTCTCAGACACCCAGTTCACCAGAATATTCTTCCGTGCTCAGCATGCAAGAGCATTAAATAGTTTCTTCCCATGCCCGTCTAAAGATGGTAAATTCGGTAGATCTAAGAGGAGAGATATCTGGTTTACTTTGACTTCAATCCTCAATACCCTCCCTATCTCTCCTGCCACGGCGCTCCAATAAACAAGGAGCCTGTGGCATGTCCAGAAGCAACGGGTAAGAGTACCTACACTTATTTTACATTTGGGGCACGCTGAAGATGCCCCTTTTTTAAACTTCGCCAGACAGTCTGGTGCCAGATGAACCCTGTGCAGAACTTTTGACTGCATAGCGCATGTCCTATTACAGATTGAGATATTTCGAGCATTCTCCCATATGTTCTCCCATGTTTCAGAAGAGATCTCCACTCCTAGCTCTTGCTCCCAGACCTCACATAACCGGTGAACATCCTGCCAGGCCCTGCCACCCAGCAGGCGAAAGAGGGCACGAACTGAAAGGGTGCTTGTGGAATGTAGCAACAACCTCTCTGTATCGGGTTTAGTGAGAAGCATAGTCTTCTTCTGGATGAAATCCCTAACCTGAAAAAAATCGCAAAAGATCTCTGGTGGGCAACCCATATTTGCGGCTCAGTCGCTCAAAAGACATCATAACCTCCCCCTCAAACAAGTCTCCCAAACTAGAAACTCCTCTTGTTGCTCATAGTTTGAACCCTGAGTCCATTATCCCTGGTCAGTACCCTGACATGCCAACTATAGGTGTAAGTGGCGAAGTCTTGGATAAACAACCCTCACTTTGACACATTGCCCTCCATGCCTTGACTGTACTAATGACAATGGGGTTCCGGCAGTGGTCCGTAACTGTCCTCATCATATCCATGAACAACAGGTTAATAAGAGGGCACTTTGTCTTGGGAGGCCTCAATATCCAGCCATATTGAGTTTGGATCGTTACCTACTCAATCACAGACAAAGGACAGTAGGGAACTCAATTGATACCTCCTGATGTCTGGGAAATCAACTCCTCCCCCTCCTTGAGGCAACGGCAATTTAGTAAGTTTGATGAGGCACTGCTCACATACCAGATAGAGGAATCAATCCACCCCATAAGCTTCTGCAGCATTGACCTGGGAAACATTATACAGACCATGTGCATGGGATAAAGCAAATGAGGAAGAACATTCATCTTAATAAGAGTTATTCGGCCCAACCATAAAATTGGAAGAGCCTCCCATCTCTGGAGATCTCACCTAATATTGTCGAGCAAGTGAGCAAAGTTAGTTCAAAATAACAGATCAAACTTGGGGGTAATAAAAATGCCTAGGTATCAGAACCCTGCCCGTGATCACTTAAAAGGGAACTTGAGGCCAGCTTCAACTTCTAGCGCATACTTTAGGTTCCCCAAAAGGCATAGCCTCCAATTTTGCAAAGTTGATCTTATATCCTGAAGTAGCCCCAAATGAATTGATACATTGTATCAAATGGGGTATGGAGGTCATTGGATTTGATAAAAACAAAAGGACATCATCCGCATACAGTGTAATCTTGTGTACCCTCAATCCCACTTTCGGAGTGATGTGGACGTTCTGACGAATGGCCTTTGACAGCAGCTCTATCATCAACATAAACAACAGCGGTGAGAGGGGGCAGCTTTGTTGACTACCCCTACCAATCCTAAAATTCCCAGACTTCACCCCGTTGATGGCGACCATGGCCACCTAGCAAGACCTCCACCCACCTAGCAAAGACCCACCCAACCCAAACTGTTCTAAGACATAAAAAAGATATAGCCATTCCACCCAGTCAAATGCTTTCTCTGCATCTAAGGAAATCACCAACCCCTGAATCGATCGTTGCTGACAAACCTGGACCATATTCAGCAACCTTCTAATATTATTTGAGGACCTATGGCCCCTTATAAAGTCTGTCTGGTCCTTTTTAACAATATGGGGCAACACCTTTTCCAATCTCAACGCCAGGATCTTTAAATCTGAATTTAATAGAGAAGGGCCTGTATGAAGCACAATCCTCAGGAACCTTCCCCTTAAGAATTAAGGAAATATTAGCTTCTCTCAAAGATGGTGGTAGGCATTCATGCAGATAGGAGTGATTGTACATCTCCAACATTGGCCCTGACAGAATCCCTATAAACACGTTATAAAACTCACCCAGGAGACAATCAGGGCCAGGTGCTTTCCCACTCTGATGTTGCTTAGTTGCCTCCTGTATTTCCTGAGCTGTCAAGGGGGCATCAAGGAGAGAGGCCTGTTCCAAGGTTACTCCTAGGAAGTCCAAGTTCTTTAAAAAGGCCTCCATTTTAGCCCTCCTGTCCTCGCAACCTTCAGACCGATACAATTCGGAGTAAAAGCTCTGAAAAGCCTCATTAATCTTTTTAGCATCATATGTAAGGACCCTAGCGCTGTCTCTGATTGCAGTAATGGCTTGGGAAGCTTTTTCCTCAGTACGCTGAATACTTCCCTGGCCTATCACCATATTCAAACAGCCTTTGCCTGGCAAAAGCAAGTTCTTTCTTTGTGGAGGGCCTGGAGAGCCGTGATCTGCTGTAGCTTAGTCACCGAAGGCCACAGAAACTGTACCGCCTTGGTGGCTTTCAACTGTGTCTCAAGTAGACGCTGCTGTCCCTCCTGCTGTCGTTTCCAGCTCGCCGAATAGGAAATACCTAATCCCCTAGCAAAGGCCTTCACGGTCTCCCACAGCATAGGCGGACTACTAACTGTGCCTGAGTTGATAGTCAAGAATTCCTGAAACTCCTTCAAAACGTATTACACAAATTTGGAATCCTTAACGAGAAAAGGGTCCAAACGCCAGTGCCGCAAATCTAGCCCCTCACTCTTGGCCTTAACCTCCAAGTATACCACCGTGTGATCAGATAACTATATTGCCAATTTTACAACTCATAATCGAATCCAGAAAAGGCGAGGGAGCCAGAAAAAGATCAATCCTCTTGCGACATTTGTGTGGGTTTGATAAATAGGTGAAGTCATTTCCAAATATTCACCAGCCCCAAATCTTCGCAGAAGTTAACCAGCTGCTTCACCTGCGAAGAAATAGTTGGGGGCCCACAAGGCATCCTGTCCACTGTCAGATCCAAAAGACAATTAAACTCCCCCCCCCCCCCCCCCATAATAATTTGCCATGTTCCAAACGCACTCAGCTTAGAGAAAGCACTAATCAAAAATTTGAGGGGATGCGCCAGAGGACAGTAGACATTTAAAATGCCACATTCCTCCCCATGTATCAGGGATTAAGTATCACAAACCATCCCTGCTCATCTTTCACCTGTTCTAATAATGTGAATGGAAGATTTTTCTGGATCAGTACTGCCACTCCTCTACTTTTAGTAGTAAAGGATGAAAAGAATTCCCAGTCATAACCCCCCCTGCTGTAATTTCAGGTGTTCCCCATCATCAAGATGGGTTTCCTGCAACAAAGAGAAATCAACCCTTTCCCTCCTAAGGTGAGAAAACACTTTTTTCCTTTTAACAGGCAAATGTCTTCCCTCGATGTTCCAGGTGCACCATTTAATAAGACATTTAGCCATATCCACTTTCAGAGACCGTTGAATCCCTGGGAGAACCCTGCTTACAAAGTGCCGAGCACAAGTAAATTAAGACTCGAGTGGAAGAATTATATATTAACAAAAGCTATGCTATCATAACTATAAACAACTATTACTACCAAAAAACTACAAAGAAAACCAACTAGAAAACCTTGAATGGAAGACTCTTTCCCCTGCCCATAGGGGGCACTCACCCTACCCATCCCCTCCTTCAAACCCGGACTGTGCCCAGCCTTAGGCCAGAGAAAAAAAAATCCTTAAATCAACAGGAAAAAGACAGTCACAGGGTGAGCACTCCATCCACCCCTGGCTTCATGTCACCCCTACTTGTGACTAAAAGAGAAATAGAACAGACAAAAAAAGGAGAGACAACAAATAACATCCACAAAATTTCCCATCAGAAAATCCAGTTATTAAAAAAAGAGGAACAACTTATTCCAAATATTTTTCCCCCTTTCCAAATAAGAAATTATTAGGGAGAAAGAAAGGAATTTAACAAAAGGAAGAGAAAACATGGGGAAAGAAGGAAAAGAGAACAAACATTAACCATATTCTTCAGGCCAGTCCGTCTATTTTAAAGAGTCTACAAAGTTTTTAGCATCATCTGCTGAGTCAAATGTATAAACTGAGTCCTCAAGGCTGAAACAAAGCACTGTCGGGTATCTCATGGAGTACTGGATGCCCAGGTTCCTCAGCCTCTTTTTAACTTCATTAAAGGACTTCCTCTTTCGAATTAAAGCTGCCGAGAAATCCTGGAAAAACATGATTTTTGACCCCTTGTATAGCAGTGCCTGCGGATCATTTCCCAGTAATCTAGAAGCTTCTATCACTTTTTTTGCTTGTCCTTATATGAGTGGAAGCACACTAGGACCGGACGGGGACGCTCACTGGTCTTGACCTGTCCACTGTAACCTGACAAGCCGATTCAATGTGCAGCCTGCTGGACTTGATGTGAAGGCCCAAAAACTTCAGCAGGCCAGCTTTCAAAGAAGCTGACTGGCTGCTCACATTCTTCACCTTCAGGGAGCCCGACAATTCAGAGATTTATCCGCCGACCTTGATTTTCGAGGTTGTCGATATGGTCTCGCAAGGTCCGCACCTCTCGCTCTAGCACCTGGATCTTACTGGATGAGGACTCCATCGCAGCTTCTGAGGCCTTAGATTGACCCTCTACCTCCTCCAGCAGCTCCCCAAGGCCCTGGATCTCCTGCTCATGCTTCTGCAGCATGGAAATGGATCTCCTCAATCTCAATATTTTCAAGGTAAGTCTCTCCATCGCTGCAGCCAATTCCTGAGAGTATGTCAGGAGAGGCAGCTGCTGCTGCAGTCTGGTGTGGTAGGTGCTGCAGGGGAGTGTCCTCTCTGCTGCTGTTTGCTCAATCCTTTTTCCTTTGGCATCTGTCCCACTCCCAAATATTAACAAATTTGTGTTTTGTAAGGTTTTCAACTAATAATTCCACCACATAAGTTGGCTAGGGATGGCAAAAACACCGGTATGCCTTGGCTTTTAGGCAAGAGTTGTCCACAACAGTTCGACAGAAACGCTGTCATCTTGCCGAATCCGCAAATCTATCTGTTAAGTACATAATGTATGCTGCGTACTTAATAAATCTGTGATACCTAGTCTTCAATAATAGAAGGACTGTATGATCTGACAAGTAGGTTAAAAACACTTATTCTCACCTACTCATGTAAATAGTTTTCCCTCAGAAAATAGTTCAAAAGTCTGGCTAGAATTAACAATTTATGTGCTCACTCAGTTGTATGCAAATTGTTCATACATTACAAAATTTACTTTAAATCTCTAAAACCTGCAGTATTTTGCTTATTATTAGTGGTAATAGACTGGGCTATGATTTTCCACCCCCACCACCTCCCCCCCCCACCTTTAAGAGATAAGTAGGGTATGTTGCGTGCACACTTTAATTGTAATAGTTAACTGTCAACCATGTGGTTTACCTGTACATCGTGGACAAAGTCAAATAAAATTTACAGGCAATATGGCTTTCCCTTTTTGTATTGAGTAGGTACACATATTTGGGAAATTGTAGAAATCATTAAGCTTTTTATGTATCATCCACAACTTAATATATGCCGAAAGTGAAACGTGAAGATAAGCTACAGGAGAAGATTTTTGTTGGATATCTCACCACCAGACAAGATGGTTTAAATATTTCTTTTGAGAGTATTAATTTTATCACTGAAACACATATAGCTTTCTCACTGAGTCAATTGTATGTTCAGCAAAATATTGGTCCAGTAATTTGGTTTATATACTTTTTAAAATTAATGGGAAGTAGTCATTCCTGGCTGAGCCAACATTCATTTCCCATTCTATTTCCCCTTGAGAAAGTCATAGTGAATTGCCTTCTTGAACCACTACATTCCACTTAATGCAAGTAGACCTATAATGCTGTTCCAGGGGGAGTTCAAATGTTGATTCAGAAAGACTAAAGGAGTGGTTATATATTTCCAAACCAATAAGCAATTGCACAAATGTGACACAGAAACAAGCAATTCAACTTGACTACTCTTTGTTGGTGGCTATGCTCCACTTGAGCCTTCCCACTGGCATACAGGAATTGTCGAACTGCAATTCAGCCCTTCAAACCTGCTCTGCCATTCAACATGATCATGGTTGGTCTTACCCTGGTCTCGACTTCACTTTCATGCCTGCTTCCCATACACCTTTATCCTGCTTTTAATCAGAAACATTTCTTTCTTGAATCTATTGATTAATTCTGCCTCCACTGTACTCTGTGAAAGCAAATTCTGTAGATTCATAACCCGCTGAGTAGTTTCTTCTCATCTCAGTTTTGAACCTACCACATCTATATCTATAACCACTTGTTCGAGACTGCCCGCCATGGGAGACCATGTGTTGAATGCCCATTTTATCCATCCTGTTATGAAGTTGAAAGAGTTTACGCTCACTTTGAGAGAGAAAATGTTTTCCAAATTTTCAAGTTAAATTTAAAGTACAGCTACAGCTGCCAGTACTGAACAGCTAAGAGCGAAAAAGGCTACCTCAGAGTACAATGGGATCTTGATCAAATGCGCTGAGAAGTGGCAAATGGAGTTCAATTTAGATAAATGCTGCATTTTGGAAAAGCTAATCAGAGCAGGACTTGCACACTTTATGTTAAGGTCCTGGGGAGTGTTTCTGAACAAATGCAGGTCAATGGTTCCTTGAAATTAGAGTTGCAGGTAGATAAGATAGTGAAGGTGGCATGGAATGAGCTTGCCACAGAAAGTGGTGGAGGCTGGTACAATTATAACATTTACAAGGCATCTGGATGGAATAGAAATAGGAAAGGTTTAGAGGGATATGGGCCAAATGCTGACAAATGGGACTAGATTAGGTTGGGATATCTGGTTAGCCTGGACAAGTTGGACCGAAGGGTCTGCTTCCATGCTGTATATCTCTATGACTCTATAAGAAGGGCTGTTCCAAAATTTTTACACATAGCAAATGGCTGTTAAATGGATTCCTGCGTGTTGGTTCCAGATGTGGTCTCACCCACAACTCTGTGGCTTCTCTGTCTTAAAGAGTCATTGAGAACTAAGTTGAAAACAATTTCAACCTAGTCATAAGCTGCTTTGTGATTATTCCACATGACAAGCATGACAAATAATGTCTAAATTGTGAACCAACTGCCCCTCTGGCTGCACTCCCAACCTTGTGATGGTTGTTCCAGTTTTGGCAACAATTCAATCAATTAGTGTAAATTATGCCCAGGATACTATAGCCCAATTGAATTTGAATTTATTGTGTTGACAGCATTGGACCAATGAGAAGGATTGATGGTGTGAGTATAAAACCAGGGCATTTTGAAAACTGGTCAACTGCCATCAAGCCACAGAACAACTACTGTAGAGCAGGAGAGCCAACTGCTCATCTCACATCTTGCTCTCAAAGAAATTTCAGAAAGCACCATCAAAAGCTACCTTGACCTTTAAGAGCAGTGAAAAGAAAGACGACGACTGGGGAGAAAAAAGAAGAATTGGGAAGAAGAGGAAGAAAAGCTGAAGGGAAAGGAGAAGACCATCTGTATGGATTTTGAGAAATTAAGTTAATATAATGCTTAATAATTGTTATTGAAGCAGCATTTTTACAGATTTGGAGTCAGATAGTAACTCGTTAAGAAAAGGGGGCTTGCATTTGTTAATAGTTTTGTTTAGTGTTCACTGTTACAGTTAGAAAAAAGTTTTCTTTAAATATTGGAAATTAAGAGTTCTCTTTCATCCACTCACACTGAACAGGTTATGAAGTGAGGTAGGCTTTTCTGGGTGTTTGGTTTTAATTACCAGAGGGATTCGACCTCTGCATTGTAAAACTCCCCTTTAGAGTTATATAAATCTCAATCAAATCTCCCCCATACTTCTGAATTCTATCGACTACAAAGTCAATGTTTTCAACCGCTCCTCACACAATAGCCCTTTCATTTTGGGAAACAACCTGGTTTGCTTCCAAGTATAGCGTGTCTAAGTTTGCATAAAACAAAGATAAATGGTACAGCAAAGTATGCACAATACATTGAAAGTTTGCAGAGGAACATAAATCGGTTAAGTGACTGGCCGTGGTCTGGCAGATGGAGTATAATTTTAGTAAATGTAAGATCATCTTTTTGGATAACCGGAAAATAAATTATAGTTTAAATAATGAAAAACAACAACATTCGGCTACGCAAAGACATCTGGATATCCTTGTGCAAGAATCACAAAAAGTTGGTTTGCAGGTGCAGTAGGTAATTAAGGCAAATGAAATATTGTGCTTCATTGTTAGAAGGATGGAGTTTAAAAACATGGAGATTATGCCACAGCTGTATAGAGTGCTGATGAAACTACATCTGGAATACTATGTACAGTTCTGGTCTCCTTATTTCAGAAAGGATGTACTGGCACTAGAGAGGGTGCAGAGGAGATTCACTAGGTTGATTCTGGAGTTCAGAGGGTTTACTGCAAAGCAGCATGCTATAGTTTTTCACTATTTAAATAATAATCCATTTTCCTATTAACCCTACCAAAATGGATGACCTCACATTTACCAACATTATACTGTCTACATTAATAGGAAATATTGAGTTGACTGGGACAATACATATTATAATTTAGAAGAACGGTGGGGTGGGAAATCTTATGGAATCATATAAAGATTTGCATCTCAGGTTGTTAATGAAATTGATGACTTGCTTGCTGAGCTGATACTTTTGTTGTGACATTTCTTCACCATGCTAGGCAACAATCATCAGTGCACCCACGGTGAAGCATTGGTGTTCTGCTTGCTATGTGTCTGGTTCTGCTGAAGTTGGTGGTGTCATTTCCTGCTTTGTTGTTGGTTTTGTTTCTTAAAGGTTGATGTATGGGGTCCAACTCGACAAGTTTGTTAATAGAATTCCAGGTTGAGTGGCAGGCTTCCAGGAATTTCCATACATGTCTCCATTTGGCTTGTCCTAGGATATATATGTTGTCCCAGTCCAATTGGGGTTTTCATTGTCTGTGTCAAGTGACACATGGTATAGCTGGTCATGTCTCAGAAAATGACTTTCAGACTACTCTGACCCCAAGGTATCCTGGTAGCCTACAAATCTATCACATTATGACAACTAACATGTATAAAAGGATCCTATACCCACAACCAACAGGACCAATGTTATATACAAAATACTGTGTAAAGACTGTCAAAAACACTACAGAGAACAAACAGGAGGGAAATTAGCCACCAGGGTCCACGAACACCAACTAGCCACCAAGAGACATGACCAGCTATCACTTCTATCACTTCATACAGACAATGAAGGACATCAATTGGATTGGGACAACATATCCATCTTAGGACAAGCCCAACAGAGAAAAGCACAGAAATGTTTGGAAGTCTGGCACTCAACCTGGATTGAATCCCATATACCAACCACTAAGAAACAGAACCAACAAGTAGAAATGACACAGTCAACCCAGCAGAACCATACACATAACCAGTAAGTGGGACAGAACACCAACACTTCACCAGAGGTGCTGTGATGTGACCTAGCATGGTGACGAAGTGTCTGTGAACAAACATATAGCTCAGCCAGCAAGTCAACAAACAGAATCATATAAAATTATGAAGGGAATAGTTAAGATAGATGCATGGAGGTTGTTTTCATTTGTGGGTGAAACTGGAACTAGGGAGGAAATAGTCTAAAACAAAAGGACGACCTAGTTGAATGCTTTTAAGGCATTTTTGAACAGTAAAAGAGTTATGAGATTTGGTGAGTGGGACAAAATCCACAAAAAGATCAGCCATGATCTTATTAAATCGCAAAGCAAGCTAGACAGTCCAGATGGTCCACTCCTGCTCCTATTTATGTTCTTCTGAGCTATTCACAAGCTTGCATATCACAAACATATATGTCGATGTAGGGACCTTAGATTTACTTTAAAAAATTATTCCAAGTGATTACTTTTGCATCTTGGTCTGACGTGTGTTGTATATTAGATAAATCTTGCATGATATACTTGGGCAGAGGCAAGTCAAAGCAGAAGTCTGATCTTGCTTGATTTCCACCAGATATGGAGTGAAGAAAGTGTGCAAAAGTTGCCAGAATAGGATAAGCTTGATGGATTACTCATATTATCATGTATTGGGGATTTGAGTACACAGATTGAACCTTTGGAGGGTCAAATATAATGGACTTGGATGAAAGAGCAAGTGGATGAGTGGAGGGTGATACAGATGAAGCAAGTATACATTCATATTGGACCGGAACTTTGTGACAGATTACTTTCAATTATAGTCACTTCCAGTTGCAGGCTGTATTCCATACACTGGAGTTTTTTATTCCCTCTATGCAAGGTGAACTGGTCCCTTCATGCCCCAACACAACAATATGGCAATCCCACTGGTATATCCAAATAATAAATGTCTAAGATGAGGAGAATTTTTTAAAAAATTGTTCTTTTACACTTGCAATATCGATGCATCCTAAATTGATAACGTTTTGGAGAAAATGCTCTTGGTATAAAGTCTTGGACTTTAGGAAAGTCTTTTTCTTAAATCAAATTTCTTCTTCACTAACTTTTGAGTCATCGGCTGCTGGTTCATTAAAAAAAATCCCAATTTTCTCAAACATGGGTTCCTGCTCCTTGGTAAGCCTTAGTTTTGGTAGGATACTCTCCTTGACCACCTCGTCAACTATTCAAATCAAGTCCTTCTTTTGACACGAATACATTTGTTTGCACGTTAGGAAATATCTGCTTAAATGCCAGTTTTAATGTACTGATCTTCCATTTAATCGATTTTCCAAAACCACTTTAGACGATTCTTCCTTCATACTTCTGTAATTGCCTTTATTTAACTTGGGAGCACTGATATGTTACTCTCTCTCTGTCAAACAGGAGTTATAAGATCATCAATAATCTGTTCCATGTTAAACTCGGCCATCCAATTTGTCCAGTCAATCTGCAGATTATTACCACCCATGGAAACTGTAGTGCCCGTCTTACACACCATTTCCTGATACATACTTGATCCTATGGCAATAGTTTTTGGGGGGAAATCTACAGCTTACCCCTGTGTCTTCTTCCATTGTTATTCCTGATTTACATCCAATTTAATTCCACAGCACAAATGATTGCATGTAGATCACTATTCGCTACCGCATTAATAATTTTCTTTATCAACAAAGCCATCCAATCTCTTACTTTCGTTTCTGCCTATTCTTCCAGAATGGAGGTCAGAGTCTAACTGTATCCCAATCTCGAGTCAGACTGGTTCTATTTCCCAAGTGGAATTTACAAAACATTCCATGTATTGATTGCCCGCAAATGGTGCATTGTTTTGAGCAAAATGTCTCTGCAAATACAATTTTGCAAATACAGATTCACCCCACAGACATGTGTGTGCATGCACAAGAGACAGTGAGTGCAAGTGCACGAGAGAGAGTGTTTGTGTGTGTGAAAGCTTGGTAAAGCATACGTGTATAAACCTGTGAGAGGGCATGTGCGTGGGTGTCAGTGTATGTGTGTGTGCATATGAGAGAGGGTCTGCGTGACGAAGTACGTTTTGAAAGAGTGTGCGTTAGAGAGATTGTTAGAGACAGAGAGAGAGAGTGTGAGTGAGTGAGTGAGTGAGTTGGAGTGTTTTAGAGAGAGATTGTAAAAAGTTCTGGGATTTACATATTAAAGAACCGAAACCTACAATCCATTCTAAAAGATGAAAGACTGAACAATCCAGGTTTGTTCAATATATCATTTCAGTTGCATGATACTGTAATCTTTTGCGATAAATTCTGTGTCTTTTGACCTTATACTGCACAACTCTCTGAAGAAGGAGCAGCACTCTGAAAGCTAGTGCGTCCAAATAAATCTGTTGGACTATAACCTGTTGTGTAATTTTTAATTTTGTCCACCCCAGTCTAACACTGGCTCCTCTACATCATGGCTTCCAGACCTGAGAAAATCGAGTTCCTGATCTTCATCATTCTTCAACCAATTACTATCAAATTATATTAATGTATTTCTAATTGTGCCATCAACCCATTCATCTTGTTATAAAAACAAGATGCATTCAGATGAAGCCTTAACCTTTGAATTTTTAATCATTATGACTTACACTGGTTCCAATTTCTGCTGCACCTTTTTGACTCTTAAACGACGTTAACCAGCATTTGCTTCTTCACGACCCACACTTCATTTTATTTTTAAACTTGCCCCAATTGAACTCTTGCCACAACTCATTAAAGATCAATCTCAAACCCTAGTTATACAATTCATTTGGATAACACTTCAAATGAAGTCCATTCCAGGGAATAGCTCTCTTTTCCCAGTTCTAGTGCCATTGCCCCATGAATTGGAACCCAGTTTTTCCACAATAATCTATAAGCTATTAATTTACCTTTTTAATCTGTTTTGCCTTAAACAAATGTGCACAAGGCTCAGGTCATAATCCTTAAATTCAAACTTCAGTGGTTATTTTGTGGAGTGAGTGGATAGATTGAAATGGAGGCCAGTTAGAAAAACAAAAGGCAGACAGAGATGTTTGGATGACAGTTTCTGTCATAACCTGGGTAGCTTTCAGCACAGCTATTCCATTTTTACCCATTTATTGTGCCCATGATGGGGAGGCAATGGTATTATGGCAAAACTATTAAGCCAAAATCTCAGCAAATGATCTGGGAACTCTGGTTCAAATGACCTATTGATGGTGGAATTTGAATAAAAAGAATGTGGAATTACGAATTGACTGATGACCATGAAACTGTTGTCGATTTTTGGGAAAACTCACCTGATTCATTCATGTCCTTCAGGGAAGAAAATCTGCTATCCTTACATGTGACACCAGACCCACAGCAATATAGTTGACTCTTCACCGCCCCTGAACAATTAGCAATGAAAGTTGGCCTAGCCAGTGACACCCTCATCTCACAAATGAATGAAAAAAAATAGACACCTATAACTTTTTCTCCCCCACCTCAACACTCCCTTTGTCTGCCTTTCTTTTCCCCTTCTCTCTCTCAGCTCTGTTTCCACCTATTTGCTCATTCCTTTCGTCCATTCCATTCTATAATCAGCATAAACACCACTTTTTCCTCACTATCAGTTCTGAAGACGTTTCACTGGAGTTGAATTTCTCCAGCAATTCCGTTTTTGTTTCATTCTCCAGCATCCACAGTTCTTTGTTTTGTTCTTGGAGATGAGGTATTTATCCTTGAGAATAACGTAAATTATCAGTCACTGGTTTCAGTTAAGTTTTCAGCCTACCTGTACCAGGATGAAGCTATTTTAACCACTCTAACATGCGAGGAAAAATGAGAATAAAGTAAAACACTGCTGGAATTTTGAACTCAACAAATCTGGCAGCATCTGTGGAGCAAGAAACAGACTCGGAGTCAATGTTTCAAGTCAAATATGACTTTTCCTAAATTGTCTAGTTCCTTCAGCATTTTGTGTTGTTTCAGATTTCCAAGATCTGCAGTATTTTGCCAGTTTTCTTCCAGGTTTTTCACCTTAAAATACTGTTCACCTCTCCAAAGGGATTTTATTTTCATCTTTCAGTATATTCACTTCCTTTGTTTTATATCTTCCTCCTATTATTTGAAGTCTTTTCCATTACATGTTTTCACAGCACATCTCCTTCCTCAGCAACTGTTTCTATCTCTGCCCTCCCCTGCAGATTCCAGTTGAAGTTCCATCCTTCATGTTTCAAACCCAATCAAAATTACCAGGTCGCTCCTATTTTTACTAAATATTGTACAATATATTAAATATCGGCCACTTCATCTCTGACTTGTCCATTCAGGTAATTAGCCAGTTCACTCAGCAGTTTGTCTTCATTTAAAATTTATAACTAATCTTAGATCTACTCCATTCCTGGTTAACCTGAATGTGAAATTCAATCATTCTGTAATCACTACTACCTTTGGATGCTTTCATTATGACGTTATTAATTCATCCAGCCTCATCACATGTTAACAGATTTAGTCTAGCCTGCTGCCTGGTTGATTAAAGTTGTGCTGCTTTAAGTAACTGTTCCAAAAACACTTGGAGCTGATCATTCGGGCTATCTTTGCCAATCTGATCCATCCAAACTACATGTAGATAAAAATTACCCACGGTTATTGTCCTATCTTTCTCACAAGATCCAAAACAAAAACTTGCAACAAAAACTTCCAGTTCGGCGAACAGAACCACTACAACAAGCACCCGAGCTACAAATCTTCACACAAACTTTGATCACAAGATCCCATTATTTCTTCCTGTAGATGCTATCCAAGAGCAGTTATTTTTCAAAGTGTATAAAAGCAATTCCATAAATGATTTCTTATGTATGCTCTCATTTCTACTCCAGATTCTATGCCATGCCCTCCAAAACAAGGGTCTTCTCACTCTTCGATTAATATCATCTTCAATTAAAGTTATACCACCACATCTCCTGGCTTCCTCTTCCTCCTGAGAATCATGCTGTCCTGAATACTGAGGTCCCAGTCTTTGTCATCTTTCAGTCAGGTCTCCATGAAAAGGTATCAATTATATACATTTATTTCAGTTTGCACTCTCAATTTATGTTTTGTTATGAATACCACATGCAATAAAAATACAGTTTTAGTTTTGTCTTTTTACTATTTGTAATCTCAGCCTCATCTGCTAATACACACTGTTCCATCCAGTCACACACTGTTAAACATTCCCTTTGCCTTCTCTAATTATAACATCGTCCCAAATTTGACTCCCCCCCCACCCCCCGGAAACAATGATACGATTTCAAGTCTTATTAGCAGCACTGGTTATACGAATTATCAGAACACCGGTCACAGCACATTTCAGGTGAAGACCATTTCAGCAGTACTGCTTCAACTTGCTCCAGTGCTGAGGTGATTGGTCCATGATTGAAAACTCATTTTTCAAAATATCCTTGGAGCTACACTTTTGACCCTTTAACCCTCTAATCTTATTTAATCTTCACCAATTTGCTTGCAGTTTAGGTAGTAATCCAGAGCTTATCTTTGAAAATTTGTTCATACTCCCTTTGACCAGTGTCTTTGCTAGTTCTGCCTACTTTGTTTGTAACAACCTGGCTGAAGACCACAGGATCCTCCTCCTCCCACTCCAAATTCCTTTTCAAATCAAGACATGTTCTAGCCTGCTGTAGAGAACTGTGTCCATTCCCTAAATATACTATCCCCATCTCATCATTCAATATTTAACTGGATGGGGCTGCTCTTTTAAGTACACAATCTCTTCCTCTTGTTGACTCATGTTCTCTTAACTGCTCACCATGACCCCTCACTCAGGTCCACTTATGGGTTTTGAATTGCTCCTCAGGTCTTTCCCCCTCACTGACTCATCTCTTGACCACTCACTTGGTCCTGGAAAAGCACAGCAGGTCAAGCTGCATCTGAGGAGCAGGAGAGTTGTGGGCATAAGCCCTTCATCAGGAATGCCCTGCATTTTTGACTCTGATCTCCAGCATCTGCAGTCCTCACTTTGTCCCACTTACTTGGTCCTCACTCTTATTCTGAGACTTGCTGGATTTCATCATCATGAGCTCATTACCATTTGGTAGGTCTCTCCTTCAGGCTCTTAATTCCTCCATGATAAATTTCTATTTCAAGAGACCAACATTCATGAAGGGCCTCTTCCTTCTGTTTTATAATAGCTCACGCAATCCATTTAGAATTTCTCTTTCAACTTGCCAACATACACAGGAAATCGTCTTTTATCAGAATCATCCCAGATATCGGGCCAATTCAAACCACCTTTTCTCAGTACTAAACCAATCTCTCTCCATTCTCATTTCAAAACAGCAAATGTAAGCATGGTCAAATCTATTGACAATTTTGCTAACAGCTCAACTCTGTCTATCTACTTTACTATGCCCCCTCAAAATCCAAGTTGCACTCTGATCAACTCCAATTCTACTTCACTTGAAGTCTTCCCCTCAGCCAACAGCAACTTGAAAGTCTAATTTAATCACTCACCTTCTGCCTGTCAGTCCACAGTTTACCAACACAACTGATCGGACTCTACTACAATTCACCTTAAAAGCTGACATTGTTCCCCTTCAAATAATCCACAAACTCTTTGCAAAAGTCTTCGACAATTTTCTGTTCAAATTCCTTCAGTATTGGAAACTAAGAATCAACGTTTCCAGCAACGTCATGGACAATTCTAGGAATGTAAGTAGAAAGAACAAGAGTAGGCCATTCAGCTTACGCCTGTTCTGCCAATCTATGAGACGATGGCTAAAACTGTGCTTCTTCTACGTTGCTCTCAAAATGGGAACATCACTTCAGCACCTCAAATGCTGATTCTGTCAAGCCTACTCAGAAACATACATGTTTCAATAAGATCATCTTTCATTGTCCTAAACTTTAATTGAGTATAGATCCAACCTTCATTTATAACAGAAATAATGTAAGCAAGGGCAAAGATAGTAATGCATCACAGTGCAACTCAAGACAGAATGTGGGTTTGGGAATTTGGAAGAGGAGGGAGTTTTAAAAGATTACTCTTTCTCAAACGAAGCATACTTTACAATTCACAATTAATTTTCCAATGTGTATCCACATTTATCATTAATATTTGCAGGTGCTAGTATCTGAACTAAACAGAGTGCTGGAGAGACTCCAAGACTGGCAGCATCTGTGAAGAGAGAAACAGAGTTCTTCTTCAGAACTAGAAGAGCTCTCATACTGGAGTTGAACTAACAGAGGTACCATACTCGAGTCAAAAATGTTACCTGTTTCTCTTTCCACATACGTACGTAACTCCAGTATTGGTTTTATTATTATTAGAAGCAGCAACAGTGAATTAGTTCAAACTTGTTTCTTGAGCAGCAGTACTGACTCATCTCTGTCAATTTTCAGCTAGTATAAATGCTAGGCGGTCTTGCCAAGTGCACAAAAGTAAGCAAGCAAGCATGAAGGTTATGACAACATGTGTCATTTTTCATCCATCTCTTTCAATGAAAATGAATACTCAGTTCTCCTCTACGAAACACAAATTTGGTATAACCACACCCTCTTATGGTCTAATTTATTTCGATCTGCGTTTACATACCCAGTACATAACATTCAACAACTTTACCTCCTGCCCCTATATAATCAAACCATAGTGTGCCTCAAAATTGCACCCTCAACAAAATTCTATTCACCATCGATCTGCTTCCCTCACGATCAGTGTCACTACCAAATGAAGCTCAACTTCATGATGACCTCCTTGCTGCCTGACAGCAAATTGAATGTAGCTCTCAAAGCTATAATTATTTTCAAATCAAATTTTAAAGACCTGAAGAACAAAATTACTTGAGAAACTCACTAAGTCACACTTTCTTTGTGCACTGATTAAAATTTACTTCCTTCACATTCCATCAGAGTAAACCAGATGGCACAGACGACAGACTTGCAACTTATTTTGTGATCAAAATGACTTTGCTCCATCTTCATGGCAATATTTCTGTTTTACCTACACTACCATTAAAATATTCATTCATGGCTTCATCACTTTATGGTTTATTTCCCCAACAGTCTCATTGCTGGCCTTTGAAGGACCACCTTCCATGAATGATGCTTTATTAGTACCTAACTCAGCTGCCCCACATCAAATCACATCATTATCATTCATTAACCGCTCCTGGGAGACTATCTTGAAATACTATATTAAAATAGCCTTGGCCCATTCTTCTAGTGCAATAGTCTCTTGTCCTGAAAGACCACAAGATATAGAATTAGGCAATTTGGTTCATCAGGTGTGTGCCACCATTTGATCATGTTACCGTTCTCAACACCATTCTCCTGCCTTTTCCCAGTAACCCTTGACCCCCTTACTAATCAAGAATTTGCTTATCCCTGTCTTAAATGTACTCAATGACTTGGCTTCCATAGCCTTCTGTAACAATGAATTCCATAAATTCACTATCTTCTGGCTGAAGAAATTCCTCATCTCAGTTCGAGCAGGTTTCTCTTCACGATTAGCCTGTGCCCTCAGGTCCTAGCCTCTCCTATGAATGGAAACAGCTTCTGCACATCCACTTTGTCCAGGCTTTTCAGCATTCTGTTAGTTTCAATGAAATCCCAAGTCTCCTTGGAAACTCCATTGAGTACAGACCCAGGGTCCTCAACCATTCATTCTTTAACAAGCCCTTCATTCTTGAGAGCCTGCTCTGGACCTTCTCCAATATCAGCACACCCTTGTTAGAAACGAGGTCCAAAACTTCTCTCAACATTCCAAATACAGTTTCACCAGTACATCCCTGCTCTTTTATTCTAGCTCTCTGGAATGCATTTGACTTCCTAACTGCCAACTGAACCTGCATAATCGTTTTATTTCAGGATTCTTTTAAGATTAAGTCTCTTCTTGTTTAAGATTTTCAAAGTCTTTCCCCATTTATAAAATAGCCATTGTCTCCATCTTTCAGACTCCATTTCATTGGTGCGGGTTGCTGAAATCCTCTCTGAATCTGGAGCACAATAATTGAAGAAGCTCTCCCGACTCCATTTTTGATAACTTAGATTCAGCACTGTCATCTTTAAATGCTTTTAATAATGAACATCTCACATAATGTGGTTTAACTGTTGGATGAGTTAAACAGAACTCACAAATTTAAATCTCATAACAGCTTGATAACTAAGATTAGTTGCAAGAAATAACACTGGTAGTTCTAAAAAAGAGATAATGAAGCCATCAGGTAGGTGCAAAATCTAACAGGTGCACTAATTTTGTTTAGGGACAAACACTGGATGCTCAGCTGAGCAAGGTATTCAATTGTATCAAATGCCAGCTAAGTGCAAATCTCAAGGTCAAAATATTTTAAAACCCTGCCTTCAATCACCTCCTTTGTCAGCCACTTCCAGCTTCAAACTCTGATCACATGCCTTGGGACTGAAGTGACACTAAAGATTTAAATGTCAATTTTGTTTTTGAGGAAGCAATGTGTGAATAGGGACAGACAATTAATACATGTGAGTTAAGAAAATGATGTCATATATGTTGAGTATATCAATATTGAAGGGCATTGATGAAAAGACTTTGGAATTTCAACCACAACCACAGATGTAACCAAAAACAACTGTGAGCACCAATTTAGACTTTTGGACGAAAAGAGTACAGAAAATTTTGAATGGAAAGGTTACCCTAAGTACACATCTAAATGCAGTTTATGAAACACATATCACTCTTCTCATAATTGTTTTTTTGACATCTTAGTCTTTTATTATTTATGTAAAACAAATTATCCTTTCCAAAATATTTTTCTCACTTTAAAATCAATGAAGTGAGTCTGTTGCAACACATTTTCTCCAAGAAAACTCCATTTTAAAAACAAAGCATAAAAAGTTTACCAATTAGTTACCGTGTATATCTCACATTTTACAAGCTGGGTATGTTTTACTTTGGCTTTTTGATAAGAGTTTTAATTTCTAATTGCACAGTTTGAATTGAATCAAGGGCAATAGAGGATGAACAGCAAATAATGATTTGTGGGTTACAGTCATAGCCCACAAAAGAATTTTAAAAATGTTTTATCAATGGGTAAAGCAGTGTACAGGTTTACAAACTTGAGAATTGATTTTCAGCTGAATTTCTCTAGCCACGAAATAACCGATCTAAATTATGATAAACTTCATTGAGTATTTCATAATTTTAACTTCACTCTTGCTAGTTTACTTCGAGTGGCAAAATTACCAAATCGTATATAAAACGTTAAACTTAAATACATCCGCGACTGCTTTTCAGCGATACTGAAAATGTTGAAACAATAAGGTAACGACGTCGCAAAGTTTATTAAATACCAATAAGCAAATCAAGAATTTTACATTACTTTTCTTCAATACAACATTACCGAGCCATCCGGTTGTGTTTTATTCACTCTCATGAGTCCTCGAATGAAAATATAAAGAGACACACAGATAATATATTTTGAATCATAGCCCAACAACTAGTGGCTAAACAGTAGATCAATTAAATCAGAAATTCGCATGCATATGTAAAGCCCCAATATAAGTCAGTGACTGGCAGCCATTTACTGTACATTGACCACTCCGCAGGCCCGCGCGGCCATGACTTGCCCTGGCGCAATCCATCCATCAGTGTCTCACTAAATCTCTGTATTTACCCTTTCACTTGCTTGTGAGTTTTGTTTTTCTTTTTTGCATCGACGAGCTTAATTTGACGATAAATCATTTTCTTCAAAAAAATACAATAGTTCCTAAAGCCACTGCTCACCTCAACCTCGTTTTTTAAAAAAAGTCGGAGCGCAACACACCACGTGACCCAACTCCCAGCATGCCGTTTAAAAATTAACGGAAGAGAAAAATCAGATGCTTAGCAAATTCGGAGGCGGCCTTCGCAATATGATTAAATGTTGTGTTGTTTTATGCAGCCATCTCTGTTGACATTTGTTTGCCTTTTTGTTTTGTTCGCGTGCGGGCGGCTGTTGGGCGGAAAGAGCCGAAGGGTTTCCGGAAAAAGCCGATCATTGGCGGGAGGGTCGGCGTTCCCGATCGCTGACGCGTTACCCGTATGTAGTATGGGCCTCGTCCTCTTCAGTGTTGGTTTGTGTGTGTGAGATGGATCCCGAGAGTTGGTAGTATCTTTACCTGTTTAAAAAAACGAAAAGGGCCAGTTTTTGTGAATTTTTTCCCTCCCCTTTAGGAAAAAAATTATAATTTACCTTTTGATCCACTCCACATACAACAGCATTGATGGTAATGTATGCAAGGAAACAACCGAGACTCAATGATGGGTAAAATGTTCAGGTTTTTTTTCTTGTTATTCTTTAAATTTCCTTTTTCCCCTTTATCGAATTCCTCTTATCTTTTGACAATCCGCCATTTTTACTGTAAACCAAAATAAGTAAAAAAAACTTAAGGAAATGAATCCCCCCGCTTTGTGACCATTTTACTCTGAAAGATCTTCTTAAAAATATATACATTTTCTGCCGAGTTTTTATTTCAAAGTTTTTAAGAAAAAGACGTTTTAGACCACCACTGATATGTTCGTTTTCTGAATTTTGTTTCTTTGCAGGTGTCACGACAGGAGGGAATCCCAACCCTATCAGGTATATTTCTGAGTGAATCGAATGCCGTTTACTTTAATGAAGGCTTGTGCGTCTGAAACAGGCCTCACCACTTCACAGCTGGATCTTAAGGAGACCGGGAAATAAAATAAAATTTCATTTTAAAATGTTGTGCGAAATGTCATTTAGTTATGTTTGGGCGTATTTTAATGACTTTTAGATTCAGTTGGTTTGGGGAGCTGTTCCCTATTTTTGAATATTAATGCATAAAAACGGATGTAAATAAATTTTGAACTGTAGGTGGGCCTAGGTTTCCGTGTCCCTACTTTTTTGTTTCTAGGTTTTGGAACACATTTTTAAGGCATATTTCTGCTGTAAAGATAAGCTAATATACAGATCAATATATGAACCCTGTTGTTTCTACAAATAATTTACTAAAGTTAGTAAAATAGTATGTTAGTGTTTCTAAGCTTAGTTTTAAATTCATTAAATGATGAAGGCCAATGTCATTTTTTTCAAGATTGTTGGACATTTGTAATTATTTGCTTCAAACAGTGTTAAACTGATAGGTTAGTGAAAAATAACAACTGTATAGAAATCTTCTCTGAACTGAGGTTAAGGTGTACTTAGATTGACTTTAAATGAAGAATCAAGCTAGGGAGAACATGAAATCTTTGAAAGCTGCACATTTGCCTACAGTTGCATGTCATTTGCTTCTAGTTCATGTTTCATCTAATTAACTGTTTTATGATTATTCTATTTCAGACTCTTAAATATCCATCCAAGAGTCACACGAGCAGCAGTGATCATCGTCATGACAAAACCAGAGAATCAGGAGATCCATCACCACCCTGTAAAATGCTACGACGTTCTAACAGCCCTGAAAATAAACATAGTGATAGTACAGGACATAAGAGTAAAACTGTGCACTCACATCGAGCCAGAGAGCGAGACGGTATGTTATTGTGTAGTTAGCATGCAGAAAGTCTCAGTTTCGTTGTATTTTGCGGGCTGTCTTTTGGAAAATACATTCTGTCAAAAGCATTGACCAATGATCAAGTAAAATTACAAATAACATTTTTAGATCAGATGCTAAACTTGGCATCTTAAATGCGAAACCCAAATTAGTAGCTGCTTTAGTTTTGTGTGCAGTAGCTACGCCATTTTTGTTTGAATATAACAAATGACTGAAACTTGTGGTGTGGGCCCATGGGATTGTAACTGCAAATGAAAAACTGGATGAATTATAGTGAGACAAGTGAAATGTTGAGAGGTTTTGCTAAACTTGTATTGGGTCTTGACTGGGGCACACTTGTACTGTGTTGCCTTTTCTTTAAATAAAGAGTATAGAGACAATGGAGATGATGCAAAAACAAACTTACAAGGTTGTTATCAGCACTGTAATAGTAATATATAAAAGTACTGAGCAGGCCGAGTCCCATTTCTTTTGACAGGACCATGCCAAGGGGTAATAGAACAGAGTTTTAAAATTATTGAAAGGTTTTGATCGCACAGATGTGGAGGGAATGTTTCTCTTTTGTGTAAAGAATGAAACCAGAAACTGTTAATGTGGGATGGTAACTAATGAATGAGGAATGCGAAACAACTTCACCTCCAGTGTGGTGAGAATTTGGAACTTGTTATTCAAGTGGGTTCAGGCAAATAACATAAATGCATATTGGAAGGCGATGTGATTAGCATGTGAGACAGTAGGGAATAGAAGATTATGATGACAAAGTTTAGGGAAAGAGGAGACTTCAGTGGAGCACGAACCTGTTTGTGTATGGTAGATGTTATATTACATTATTTTGTATATTTTTAAAAATGAGTCAAAATAGTGGTGTCAAATTGCATTGAAAAGTCTTCTAACTGGAATGGACAGCTGCAGAATGAGAGCATTAAGAACATTAGTGCACCTTTACCAAAGGTAAATCTTAGCCACTGTTTTACTGTTGAAACAGTATCAACATTTTATTAGTACAGTAGTATTAACAAGTCCAAATGCAAAGGTTTGGATATTATACAAAGTCATTGAATGGAATGTTTGTTTGAACAATTATTGCTAGTCCCAAAAATTTGCAGCTTTTTTAAAGTCAAAAGTTGTATTTATTGAGCTTTTAATTCTGTAGTACAGTGTATATTATGTGTTCAATCAACAGGTCAGATTTCTAATCGTTCATGTGCAATGAATAGGATCAATCCATAGCTTTGACAGTGAACTAAATTAACAATTAATCCATTTCAATGGTCACAACCTGAATTTTCCAACAGACTGAAATGTTTGGTGAAAGGTGTTGGCCTTTATTCTTCTCTGTTTCACTCATGAGAAAAACAGAGACCCTGATCCTGTAATTGCGCTAGCTTTGCAGATGTTGTAGCACAAACAATTAGTGCAAGATTTGAATCATAAAGTCCCTGCAGTGCAGGTACAGCCATTTGGCCCATCAAGTTTGCACTAACCCTTTGAAGAGCATCCCATTCTCACCCCATAACCACATATTTACCACTGTTAACCGACCCAGCCTGCACACGATGGGACAATTTGGCATAGCCAATCCACCTGACTTAGACACATTTGGACTGTGGGAGGAAACCTCTCCGAGATCACGCAAGGCTGGAATTGAACCCAGGTCTCTGGTGCTGTAAGACAGCAGTGCTAATAACTGTGCTACCATGTGTTTCGGTGCTGTTACTATCCCAATGGAAGCAAATAGTTTCTAGTAGACCTTTCCTCCTGCAGAAATGTTTACCGTGTTGGAAGAAAATACCATGGTGGTTTTAAGGATCCTATTTGTATTCTATTCAAAATAAATAGTTTTTTTGCAAAGGCAAACAACAAGTGGCTCCAGTATTGAAATGATGCTGGTTGACAGAAGAAAGCCAGTTAACTTGCATCTGGAGCTAAGTATGTTCTCTGAAGTTGTTATCCTTTTAATGACCAATCTTGATTGTATCCTTTTTCTAAATGTGGTATGATGTCAATTCCTAAGTGTTGCCATTCTCAGCCAAAAGAAAACTTGTGTTAAATAGTCTTATGTTGACAGGCTGCAATAGTTCAGAATGAATAGTGTTTTGAAGTGCAGTGGTTTGGACAAATGTGGCAATTTTTCTTAATGGCTAATGTCCACATGTTGGGGAAAAAACTGAATTAACTGTGAAATAATTAGTTTTGCTGATGTGAACATACAGCGAGAGCCCTGCTTTTCATGAAGCTTATTCATGTACATGAAAACATTGAAACAGGCAGGTGAGACATGGTTCAGAATAGCCTCTGAAAAACACTACTACGTTAGAGTGCAGACAATTAGTGAGTTCAAAT
The DNA here is from genome assembly GCF_020745735.1 of Hemiscyllium ocellatum. Lineage (NCBI taxonomy): Eukaryota > Metazoa > Chordata > Chondrichthyes > Orectolobiformes > Hemiscylliidae > Hemiscyllium > Hemiscyllium ocellatum. The sequence continues at coordinate 100,594,315 of NC_083405.1, forward strand.
CTTTTGATTTGTGCTACAAAAACAAATAGACAAGTTAGATTAATAACTGAGCAATACCGTGGCACACTTTTGTTCAGAACTGTTACACCAGTTTGCTTTTATTAGTGAACACATTCCACTCTGTCAATTTTTCCAAGTTTGAGAAATAAGAATATTGTCAAAATCACTCCATTTCTCTATCTCATTGGCTGCCCCTTAGTGTGGTGCAGGTATCTGAAAATAAATCTTGTGTGCTGTGGACATGCAGCAGACCTTTTTGGAAATGTCAATTTCGGCTCTCATAGCAGTCTTTCTGAGCTCTTGATGGCTGTTTGGCGTTGCCAGCAGATGAGCACTAATTTTATGTGTTACAAATTTCATTCTGTGGTCAATAACTTCAAACTTCTCCTGTTTCATTTTATTTATTTAATTTATCCTAAACTTTCTAAATTACCACAATGCCACTATCTTTCACTGTTCAAATATGAAACTCAATTGAGTTGATAAAAATGTCATTTATGATATTCCCTTTCATGTTAACTTATGTTTTTGACTTATTTGGAGATTCTCAGCAAAAGGATGAGGTTCTCCTAATTGCCAATCCTAAATGGCTATATTTAGAAACAAAAAAATAACTGGAAGCTGCTTTGAACTAGTGGGTAAGGAACATTAGTATGGCAATTCCAGCTGGGCACAAAGGTATTAGTTTAGGGAAAGCTTGTGTTTTGATTTCTATCCAATGAAGCGAGTTAGAAATGTGTATGTGTGGAGATTGGCTGAAGGAATCTGCCATTATTAGATTTTTCAATCTATCCTTGGCATTTGGAAATTTAACAAGAGGATACTTAATGTCCTTGCAAGTATACTTCAGAAAGGAAATGGTGAATTTTTGAGTGGGTTGGGAGGTGAGAAAATTGGTGAAAGAAGGCACTTAAACTATTTTTAGAAAAATGTGTATAGACTGGTAACCTTGTGTGAAACAGTTAGCTCAGGCACAAACATAGTAAATTAACCTATGTAATAAATCTACTGTATTTGTTTCAGGGACCAGCTATTCTCCACAGGAGAATTCACATAATAACAGTACCCACCATAGCTCAAATTCACATTCTTCTAATCCTAGTAACAATCCAAGTAAAACTTCAGACGCAGTAAGTATTTCTTTTGTAATTCCTTCATAAAATGTCGCATATTTCATTTAAGGTCATAGGACTTCTATATTTTGGTTTTCTCAAACTCTTAATTAAACCGCTTGGCAACTGGAAATTTACTTCCTTACTTTTAGTTCTTTGCAGAGTGATCTAGTTCATGTCTTGAGTCACCAATTTTGAATGTTCTGAATTTCAACTAGAATGCAACTGTTTAAACAGAAACAAAATAAGGAAGAATTTTGCAGCTAATATTTTTCCAGTCAAATTAATCATCAACGTATTTGTAACTTAATATAGAGCAGTAAGTGTCTGAAAATACAGAGCAATTCTTATTTTGAAAGAAACCTTAGTACAGGGCAACATAATTTTATTATATCTTCATCTGAAACCATGTAAAATGATATATTGGCTGATATAATAAACTTTGCCTTGAAATTTGTGAGGTTCAATCTTTAATGCATGTAGGGTCTGAGAAATCCACACAGGATGACTTATTTGTAATGACCTTACTTGATGATTAAACCCAAAGAATTTGTTTGTTTTACATTTACATGGTGCAACACATTGAACTTACGTTTTGTGGAGAAATAGAATCAGAAGTAACCAGGTGTGGATCATCAAAAAAAAATTTAGGGCAAATGGAAATTGATTGCCTTTCAATCTGCAAAACTAATAAGTTTCCAGATGAACATAGTTGATACATTCTTATGTCCCAAGAACTGCAGCATAACAATGCATATGTTTCTGCTGCTGGACAGCTAATGGACATGGAGTGTTCCATAAATGTACACTCCATTTTTAATTTGAAAATTATCTGTCTGATCTAATTTCACAGGCGGAATAAAGCAAACTAAATCCTCTTGGGGTAAGGGAAGGACAGCTGTCTTTTAAATATTGAACATCTGTCTTTTTTTAACATGTGCAAAAATGTGGAAGTTTGAGTGTAAATTACAAAGGAGCTCTGTTTTCAAGTAGTATGCCAAAATTGTCAAAATTATTTTTTGCCTTCCAAGCTCCATGATTTTGTTTTGTTTTGAAAAACTTAGCATTGTGTGTCATAACATGGATGATCAAATGATTGGGTTTTTTTAATTGATCATCTGGGATGTGGGTATCTCTGGCAGAGCCAGAATTGGTTGCTTGTTCTTGAACTGTGTGGTTTACTTGGCAATTTCAGAGGGCAGTTAAGATTTAGCCACATGAATCTTCAATCATGTGGAAGTCAGAGCGGTAAGGATGTCAGATTTCCTTCCCTGAATGGCATTTGTGACGAGGTGGACTTTTATAAATAGTTTGACAGTTGCCACTACTGAGGCTTGCTTTCAATTCCACATTTGATTCCGCAAGTTACCATGGTAGGATTTGAATACATGCCCCACAGCATTACCGTGTTTCTGGATGACTTGACCACCATGCCACATACTCTCCATTCAAATATGGAATTGGCAATTAGCTTGTTAGCAATATGTTCTCTTAGGTAATAATTGTAGCAAAGTGCCTCAATACATGCATTGTAAACTCATTGAAACATATGCATGTTATTTCAAGTAGTGTCTGCAGAGCCAGTTTCTTTGTAAAAAATATGTGATGGAAGGTGCTTGTTTGCCATTGTGTCAGTGATGTGCTGTTTGTTAATGTAGACTGTTGTGCATGGAGCAGACAAGTCCAGTTGCTTTCAGACCAAAACAGGAAAAGCATATTTTCAAGGTCGTATTTTGTATAGGTGGTTTGCCCACACTTCAATTCAGAGAATTGTATGGTTACAAGAGAGGGGGAGAAAAAAAATGTATATAAAAGTTCTAACTTTCTTTTGGGTATTTGTAAACAAAAATGATGTGGAAATGTCTGTTTCTTAAAATGCTTGTTAAATATGATTTTAATTTTCTGATACTGCGTATAATGGGGGTTATTTTCTTCACTTCTTTTACACGACTCTCCTTCCAAAATTACACAGACCCACAACATTGCCTTTAGATATGGCTGCGATATATTGGCAAAAATGTAAATGATACAATAAGTCACATATTACGTACATGTATTGTGAGCCATGTTTGTGGGAATTGTGATCTTGCCACTGGAAATTTATCCAAGTGCTCACATAGCTGTAGTCCACGATTGTGGACCCATCACCCACATGGTAATCCGAATTAATCTTCCAGTGCACAACAAGATCTCACAAAGTTAAATGGAATGACTAGTTAAGCTGTTTTGAGACATAATGCAATGTTGAGAGGTTCTTTGAGTGTGCAAATGACATCTTACACTACTGCACAAATATAAATTTCATCTGAAGGCTCTTCAACATGCAGCAATCTCTGCGTGCTCCACAAAGTATCAATCTTCCTCAAGGTTCTAGTTCTGAGATCTCAAATTATAACAGTTGAGTGCCACCAACTAAGGCAAGCAAGTGTAACTTCTGTCTGTGATATGTGCTTTACACTTGGTGCTACTGTTGTTGGGTTTCTGTATATCAATAGTCAGTAATACCAGTAGCTGCTTCAAACCTAAAACTGTTTAGCCGATTAAAGATATAATTTCAGTTCTAACTAGAAATGTGGATAGATGTGCTGTGATTGTGGGTATGGTTATCCTATAATTGGTCAAGATATTAGGCAATCTACAGTTCCTGAACTGAACAAATAATGACTCCAGTAATTTCAAAAATCTCACAACACCAGGTTGTAGTCCCAGTAGATTTATTTGGAAGCACTAGCTTTCGGAGCACTGCTCCTTCATCAGGTGGTTGTAGAGTCCACAACCACATGTTGAAGGAGCAGCGTTTTGAAAGCTAGTGCTTCTAAATAATCCTGTTGGGCTATAACCTGGTGTTAGGTGACTTTTAACATTGTATACCCCAGTCCAACACTGGCATCTCTAAATCACGTAATTTCAGTATGCTAGATGTTTATCAGCATTAAATTGAGTAGTGGACTGCCTGCGTACAGTAAGTGGAATAATTGTTTCCAAGCTTTTGAGTTGTTGAGCACTAAATCCAGTCTGAAGCACTGAAAGAAACACAAAAGTGAAGATAATTTAACTTTTTGATTTAATTCTTTCTGTCTTTAATGTAGCCTTTTGAACCAACTGATGACTGGTCAGAGCACATCAGCTCATCAGGCAAAAAATACTACTACAACTGCAGGACAGAAGTTTCTCAGTGGGAGAAACCCAAAGAGTGGATTGAAAGGTACATGTTCAGTTTATCAAATATTATGTGATAAACAGGTATCCTAAATAGGTCACAAACAATGGTTCTTTTGTTTGTGCAGGGAGCAGAGGCAAAAAGAAGCAAGTAAAGTTGGGGTTGTTAACAGCTTCCCAAGAGATCGAGATTACAGAAGGGAAACCTTGCAAGCAACTGCTGGCAGTGGGTTTACAAGTGGAAGTAAGTAACAGCATTTAGTCAAGTAATAAACAATTAATGTTGCCAGATTTCTCTCTCAGGGTTCACATAATGTGCAGACTTAGCTGAACTTTGTAGAATTGGAATACAATTTAGTGTTATCAAACTGATGAGCAATGTCAAACAAATAGTTTATTTGTCGTAGAATATGAAGCAAGTAATTTGCTGATGCTGCATTATGATTCTGGTACATAAATTCTGACAGTCTTAAAGATTCTAAATGGGCTGAAGTTGTACACATACTGAAATAAGGCAATTTTCCTCATTGTAGTTTCATAAAAGTAAATGTAACTGAGTGAATTATTGAAAGATAACACTCATATTCATTTTTTTTTAACTCCCTCTGGCTACTGATATCATTTAATCTTCCCTGTAACAAGTCATTTGTGGCCTTAGGGTAAAAGTAACCTGCAAGAGTTGCCAGTTTGCCGCAGAGCATCTCCTCGGGAACTGATGACCCTGAATCATTTATCACCTGTTTAAAATAAAATTGAACTTGTGCATTATTATGCTAAATAATTTTGGCATTTAAATAAATGCCCAGGAGTAAACCAGTCTAATTTCTGGGTGTCCAGTTAATTATGTAAGACTGAAATACATTCATAATTTGATTTTCCTCCTATTGCCACACAACTGTCTAAACCAGGATGTATGTTGAACACGAAAGGTTTATTTCTAATATTTGTACTAGTTGGTTTAATGTGCTGGAAAAACGTGGAGTTTAATAACATCTATTCATGTCAGCCTGATATAAATGATGTTCCAGAGCTAAAATGGCTGCAACCAAAGATCACTTAAGTGAAATTAAATGGATTATGTCATAGCAGTGACACCACAAGGTACAAGGTCTAATGCATCCTGAGTAGATGTTTTGATTCTAACAACTCTTGCATTTTAAAACATTAATTATGAAGAATTGAGGGTACTGTTAATAAATTAGCCAATAGTGCTCTAATAATCATTCTAATTTCAACATTTCCCCCTTTTATTTTTTTTTGCCACATTACCTTTGTGAATCATGAAAAGTGGAAGACAAGCATTCCAGCGGTGCCAGTAGTATGCTCTCCCAGAATATTTTGTCCCAGACAAACAGACACAATGACAGAGACTACCGACTGCCCAGAACAGAGACTCCTGGTGGAGCTGCCCCAGTGCAGCACCCCGTCAAACCAGTGGTTCTCCCAACTTCAAACCCAAGCACTGTTCCTTCTAGTCCTTTTAGTCTACAGCCTGAGCATCAGCCAAAGAAATCCTTTGATGCTAATGGAGCAGCTACTGTACCGAAAGTGCCTACACCCACACCTTCCGTCCCCATTCAGAAGACAGAGAAGAAAGGTACGTATGCTGGGGTATATTTGATTTGTTTGAGTTCATGCACGTTTTTAGTTCACAAGTGAGACTGAAGCTCATTATAAAACAGTGCTAATGTACTGGTTTGAAAACACTGAACTGAGAGACAACTGAAAGTAATCACATGTCTAAGTATCTAAACTAATGTTGGATCTCATTGCAAGAATTGAACCAGTACTGCAATAAATCATTAAAACATTAACTTGGTTTCTGTTAATCAGATTGCAAAATTGGACTAATTTATCAAGGTACAAGGTTTTTAGGGAAAGTGCATGTGCCTGATTGAAGGCTTCTCTTCTGATGCTATGCTGTGTTAAAGAAATTGTGTTCAGCCTTCTGTAGCACATTGGAAAACAAGATCTGAAACCGCTTTATAGCCATCGAAACATTTTTCGAGCGTTGTTTTAATATTGTTTTGTTGGAAGATAATGGATAGCATTGGGAAAACTTTTGTTAAACAGCAGTTTATGCATTTTCTTTACTAGTAAATGTTTTAAACACCTGAAAGAGCTGTGAAGGAGATTGAATGAGCTATCATTGAATTGATTGAACAGTTTTATTTTCAGACTTGTATGTTATTGACCTTTTGTATATTTTAAAGAGGTTATAAAGTACCTTTACATTTGAATGAACTTTACTTATCAAGGCTGGGATTCGGGCAACGCACATGTGCTACCTTTTCCGTGTTAGATCTGTGAAAAAAGATTAGTGTTCTGCGGCACTGAAACAGAACCTTCCATCCGACTCATGTGAGCTGAGCAGATAGCCTAAACTGATCTAAATGATGCCAAAATTGGAGGTGTAGTGGACAGTGAAGAAGATTACCTGAGATTCCAATGGAATCTTTGTCAGATGGGCCAATGGGTTCAGAAGAGACAGATGGAGTTTAATTTAGATGAATGTGAGGTGCTGCATTTTGGGAAAGCAAATATTAGCAGAACTTATACACTTAATGGAAGGGTCCTCGGGGGTGTTGTTGAACAAAGAGACCTTGGAGTACAGGTTCATAGCTCCTTGAAAGTGGAGTCACAGATAGACAGGATAGAGAAGAAGGCGTTTGGTATGCTTTCTTTTATCGGTCAGAGTATTGAGTATAGGAGTTGGGAGGTCATGTTGCAGCTGTACAAGACATTGGTTAGGCCATGTTGGAATATTGCATGCAATTCTGGTCTCCTCCTTATCGGAAAGATGTTGTGACACTTGTAAGTGTTCAGAAAAGATTTACAAGAATGTTGCCAGGATTGGAGCATTTGAGCTCGAGGGAGAGGTTGAATAGGCTGGGGCTGTTTTCCCTGGAGCGTCGAAGGCTGAGGGGTGATCTTTTAGAGGTTGATAAAATCGTGAGGGGCATGGATAGGGTAAATAGACAAGGTCTTTTCCCTTGGGGTCGGGGAGTCCAGAACTAGAGGGGAAAGATATAAAAGAGACACAAGGGGCAGTTTTTTCAGGCAGATGGTGGTACGTGTATGGAATGAGCTGCCAGAGGAAGTGGTGGAGGCTGGTACATTGCAACATTTAAAAGGCATTTGGATGGGTATATGAATAGGAAGGGTTTGGAGGGATATGAGCCGGGTGCTGGCAGGTGGGACTAGATTGGGTTGGGATATCTGGTTGGCGTGGACGAGCTGGACCGAAAGGTCTGTTTCCGTGCTGTACATCTCTTTGACTCTGTGATTCTCGTCCTATTTGCAAGCATTTGGCTCATGTCCCTCTGAACCCTTCCTGTTCATGTACCCATCCAGATGCCTTTTAAATGTTCTAATTGTACCTGCCTCCATCACCCCTTCTGGCAGGCTGTTCCATGCACCCACATCCCTCTGCATGAAAAAATTGTTGCCAGATCCCTTTTAAATCTTGCCCCCCTCAACGTAAACCTATGCCGTCTAGTTTTGGGTTCCCCTAACCTGGGGCAAAGACCTTGGCTAGTCACACTATTCATGCCCCTCAATTTCGTAATCCTCTAAAGTCACCCCTCAGTCTCCTATGCTCTGGGAGGAAAAAAGCCCCAGCCTATTCAGCCCTTTTGATATGATTCTGTCCTCGCTTGTGTATGTGATTTGGAACTAGATCAAACAGGAAAATTCAAGCATCTTTGGTCCCACCTCCTGACAAGTTTGTACTTTTCTAAAAGAGAAGTCACTATGCAGCACCAATTTTCTGACTGTGGTAAAGGTGAGCTTTAAAAGATGTCCCTGCTTTTTCACTGCTTGACAACTTAAAAACCTGGCAACTAATACTAAATTAGGATGGAGTCTATGGTGGTACATTTACAATAGCTTCTTGGTTTAAAATGTCCCAGTCAAAAGGGAGGAATAGCAGCCCCACAGGTCACCTGTCCTCCCTTCTGTTTTAAGCAAGGAGCACACTTAGCAATGAAAGCGGTATATATCTAGGAATGGTTACCTTAATTAGAGATATTATTTTTAAGGCCAAATCTCCTTTTTAAGGGCACATTTTTAGAGCTGATTTGATGCTCAAAATATTTGTATAACCCATGACCTGTAATTAGAAATAATACTGTCTTAAGATTTGTGAGCAAGTACTAATAAATGTTTGGGGACAATCACGCAAATTATTTGATTAATGTCTGTTTGATTATTTTGAAACTTTTGTGATAAATCTAAATATTCTATCGACATAGGGAAAGTATCTCTGATTATTCTCACAACTCTAACCAGCTGATCCAGAAGGCGTAGTGCAACTAATAGATTACACGCTCATGGTCAGGCAGAAAATTGAGCTGATTTGATTCCCTGTGTGATTGGTAGATGTTTACTCCATTTGCTAATGGTTATGCTTTTAATTGTGATCCAGACTGGAATAGTCATATTATTATTTGGAATAAAACTGTGAAGTAATAGTACAAGGAAGTGGAATTCTATTGACTTCACAGAATTATGAACATAGAGAGTATGTGTTCATGATGTGCTGAAAATTGATGGATCTGTTCGATATGCAGTATTTTAACGAGTATAATGGTCCAGAATGAGTTGGAGTGAAGCATGTCATGGCATGTACTGCTGGCTTGATGTGATCATGGTGAGATGAGATCAGTGGGGTTCGAAAAGATGCGTGGAAGAGTCTCTTTCACAAACCAATGTATTTCTAAGCATGGACAAAAGCAAATTGACTGAGAAGGAAATAGTGTATGTCAGTAACATTAAATACAAAAAAAAGCGAAGACAATTTGAAAACTTAACAACCTCTTGAGAATACTTTACCTACAGGAGGAGTGTACATTGTGTACATAGATGGCTAGAACTCTGGATATTTGTAAAATGTATTTTCAGGACAAATGTGGCAATTTTTTGAGAACCGTTGAGCAGTTAATGGGCAGCTGTTGTTTTTGTCAGCGTCTTCTTGGGCAAATGTGCTAATAATCATGACTACTAATAGTACTCGTGCGCCGACTCGTACTACTACACTACTAAAATCCGAGCTCCCTTCTGAACAGCAGTCGTCGAAGACAGCACACCTTGGTTTTAAGGCAATTAAAAGATGGGTCACAAATGTTGCCATCGACAATGATATATGCATCAACTGAAAGAGTTTAAAAAAAACTGTAGATGAAAGTTTAAACTTAGAAGCTCTTATTGTGGATAAAATGTATTGGTCCCTTGTTATCTCAATCAATTTAAAAAGTTGCCAGTTTAGTAATTTTAAAGTGAATTTTATTGACTTTCAAAAATTTGTTTCGGTGAGCTGAATATCTCAAGTTCTTTGATTTTATCTTTACATTGCTGCATCAAGTGTTCGCTAGACAATTTTTGGAAATTATTTTCCTGCCCAAACTCTGAGGAACTTGATCTGGTTGACACGAGGTGGCATTCTGGGTAGAGTTGTTTGTGGGGTTAGATTAGATTTCCTACAGTGTGGAAACAGGCCCTTCTGCCCAACAAGTCCAGACTGACCCTCCAAAGAGCAACCTATTTCCCTACATTCACCCCTGACTAATACACCTACCATTATGGGCATTTTCACATGGCCAATTCACCTGATCTACACATCTTTGGAGGAAACCGGAGTACCCGGAGAAAACCCATGCAGACACGGGGAGAATGTGCAAACTCCACACAGTCACCCAAGGTTGGAATTGAATATGGGTCCCTGGCGATGTAAGGTAGCAGTGCTAACCACTGAGCCAATGTGTTGTCCCAGTTGGGCTTGTTAATTTGATTTTAGAGCATTGTGACTAATTGCTTTGAAAGAAATCTGTTGAGTTTTATGTTGATACATTTAGGATTATTTGAAAAAGTGGTTTCATTTTAGTCATTTCATTACTAAAAGCCCTTTTTAGATCGCATTTCCACATAGTAAATCTTTAACAAATTTTCCTTCCCTTCACAAAATCCTGACTGGAGCTTATTGTTGGGGTAGAACTTGTTTGATAGCTTTTGCATTTCGTCAAATATGTACATTAGTTTTGCAGAACTATGTCTTGTGTCACCAGTGTATGAAATCGAATCGGCTCAAGCAGTATCTTTTGCAGTTGTCATTTAATTGGCAAACTTGCTTTTTAGCATACTTAACTGTGAACTATGTATACACATTTTCATTTGTTTCTTCCGAGAAGTGAAATTTGAAAGTTTTCAAGTTGAGATATACAAAGAATTACTTCCCATAACGTAGAACAGGAACAAAACAAGACCGTTCATCTCCCCAAGCCTACTCCACCATTCAATAAGATCATGGCTAATGCATTTGTTTCAGATTTCACATTGCCATTAACCCCATGATAATTTTAGATTGACCAGAATCCAGTTTTTCAGTTTGAAGGGTGTAAGTGGCAGTTGGCCCAGTTCTCATTAGTTATGTAAGTCTGTGTCTTGTGCATGGATGAGACGATCACATTTGAGCTTGAAAAAGAAAGCATTTGGTAATTTGAACTACTCGAACTTCTGTTTTGAGGATGATGCACCTCATTGAAATGATTTGTTCCGCGTTGGTTTGTATTTTTAACAATCTACATTTGAAGCAAGTGTTAAAAGATGAATCCATAGAATCCCAACAGTAGGAGGCCATTCAGTCCATTGAGTCTGCACTGACCCTCTGAAGAATATCCTGCACAAACCCACTTCGCCCACCGTGACACCATAAACTGACATTAACCATGGCAAATCTACTACTGTATACACCTTTGGACTGTGGGATAAAATCGGAGTGACCAGCAAAAACCCATGCAGACATTGGGAGAATGTGCAGACTACACGCAGACTGTCACTCAGTGCGAGAGCCAAATCTGGGTCCATGGCAGTGTGAGGCAGCTGTGTTACATTTCTGGCAGATTATCACACTCAACCAAACCAAATGGTGCTCACCAAGATCAAGATGCCGAATGAAGACTGAAGCCAAACTCATGATCTACATAAACGAACAGAATGCTGGAGTAACTCAGCAGGTCTGACATATTCTGTCGTCATGAGATTGTGATGCTGAAACAGGAAGTACCTCAAAACATTTGCTTCCTTTTTTCGATGCTGCTTGCAGAAGATCCTATCTCTCAGGTGGGAAGATGACCATCATCTGCATCCTGTCTCAAATATGGAAGCTATGATCATCCACCAACAGCTTTGTTGGCTTTATGATAAAATTGGTATTTCAGATACCAGGCTTCCCAAGTGTATCTCCTTCCAAGTCACTCAGAGCAAATTTACCAGAAGAAGACCAAAACAAAACACCCAGAGGATTTACTGAAAGGTAACATATAGAAATGCATATTGAGTTACATTCCTGGCAGATTATCATACTCAACTAAACTAAATGGAGTCAAAGTTTGTGGAAAGATCCCAGTATTTTTGTGACCCACCATTTGATGAAATCAAATGGGAATATGAGAGTGGTGAAATGAAGCTGCTATGGTCCAAATGACTAACAGCTGTGACCGTAATGCCATTTAGCCCATCTTAAGTCTGCTCCACCATTTGGTCATGGCTGATAGGTTTCTCAAATTGATTCTCCTGCCTTCTTCCCATAACCCTTGATCTCCATTCTAATCAATAACCAATCTCTCTCTCTCTCTCTCTCTCTCTCTCTCTCTCTCAAATTCTCTCAATGACTTGGCCTCCATAGCTTTTGCGGCAACGAGTTCCACAGATTAAACACCCACTGGCTGACAAAATCTCGCCTCATCTTAGTTCTGAAGGGTCATTCCTTCACTCTGAGGCTAGCCCCTCAGCTCCTAATCTCTCCTACTAGTGGAAACATCTTCTCCACGTTCACTTCTCCTGGCCTCTTGGGGTCTGAAATTTTCAGAATACCCTGTCCCAAATGCTTCTGAACTCTGAGTACCAACTCGGAGTCCTCAACCACTCCTCGTTTGAATGGCCCTTGAAATGGGTTGTAGAAAATGGAGGTATGTTCATACATTATACAGAACTGAAGATCAAGGCACATATGATTATGAATAGGGCAATGGAATGAATTTTAGGACCTGGCCCAGAAAACTTTTGTGCCTTTTCTCAGCTGGAGCTATCTACACTAATCTTTTTCCCCCACAGACATTTTTGATATGTTTTCGTAATTCAAATAATTTTGTTGTCTCCTATTATTGGCAATAGCATTTCCTGTTCCAAAAAATCTTTTCAGATTAAATTTGTGTTCTGGGGATCTTGCTTAATAGCAGGTAGAAATTGTCTCACTCTTTGCTTCTTGAAATATGAAGTTTGAAAACTTCTCTCATCTTAATGCCAACTTTTTTATATGTTAGTTGCCCCTGAGTATACCAGTCTTGTATCCTGTATGGTTCTAATCTGATATTAGCAATGTAATATTCCTCTTGTACGGATGGAAAACGTTGTTAGTGCACAACACCCTGTCCAACACTTACCCATTTAGCACTATGTTGTCATAACCTGCTTCCTACTGCATACATACACAGTAAATGCAGAAAATGTGGTGTTGCAATTTTGGCATTGATGCTTTGGTTTCAAGAGCAAATGTTAGTCTTGTGTGATTATTACTAACTGGAGATCCACAGCCTTGTTCCGATGTTCTTGGGAGGCACAAATCCGTACACTACCGTGGCAACATATGGAATTTGAATTCAATAAATTAATAAATCTCTCATTGGCCACTTCCTGTCTTGGTTAATATTGAACTGAGATTTGTTTTTTTTTCTTTTATTTTTAGAAGAAACTCTTCTGGTTCACGTACTTTAAGAAATTTTAGTCTGTTCTCTCACCCTGGTTTGATTTTTGCATGTGATTGCAGACCCACAACAGTTGAGTTTGCTCTTAGTTTTACCTGCCTTATTTCATTTCTACCAAACTGCTGGAGAAAATTTGAACTTCAAAAGTGAGATAATGGGAGTTCAGAAGCATTGTGTACCTGTTACAGTTAATAGTAAGGCTATTAAGAGCAGGGCATAATGGATGAATAAAGATATTCTGTTCAAGAATAAGAAGGATGCATATGAAAGTAGAGACAGAAGAGATGAAATGAATCAGGAGGGCAAAAATTTGAGAGAGCTCAGCAGATAAGGTTAGCGACAATCCAAAGATATTCTAAAAGTGCATTAAGGGTAGAAGAGAAACTAGGGAGAGAATAGAGCCCCTTGAAGAAAAAAAAGGTCATTTGTGTGTGGAACCACAGGAGATGGGAGCAATACTAAACAAATTATACATCAGGTTTTACTGTGTAGGAAGACATGGAGGCGAAGCAACTTAGGAGAAATAAATATTCATGTCTTGAATGCAGTACACTTTTTTGAAGAGGATGTGCTGAAAAAAAAACTAAGGTGGATAAATCTCTGGGACCTGATTATGTTTCCCAGGACTTTGCGGGAAATTAGGGAATAAATTGCAGAGCCCCTGGCAGCAATGTTTGCATCACCTACAGCCATGGGTGAGGTACTGGAAGGTGGCTAATGTTTCTTAAGTTAAGAAAAGCTGTAAGGAGAACCCTGGGAACTATAGACCACTGAGTCTGACATGTGGCAGGTAAGTTGTCTGAGAGAGCGGATTTATAAGAATTTGGAAAGGCAAGAACCAATTTTGGATCGTCCAAGTGGCTTTATTGTTTGAGAAATCATGCCTCACAAACTTTGTTGAGTTTTGTGAGGATGTGACCAAAACGATTGAGGGCTAAGATTGGATGTTATCTACATTGACAAGATTCCACAAACTGATTAGTAAAATTCGATCACGTGGGATTTGAGGAGCGCTGACCAACTGGATACAAAATTAACTTGATTGTAGCAGACAGAGGGTGACAGTGGAGGTTTGTTTTTCAAATTGGAAACTTGTGAAATTGACCAGTAAAATTCCACAGGAATTGGTACTGGATCTATTGCTGTTGGTCATTTATACAAATGATTGGGAAGAAAATTTTAGGAGCCATGGTAATATGTTTGCACATGACACCAAGATTGGCAGTTTAATCGACAATGAAGAAGGTTATCTAAAATTACAAAAGGATCTTGATAATTGAGCCAACCGGCTGAGGTATAGCAGATGGAGTTTAATATGTGAATAAATGTGAAGTGTTGCATTTTGGTAAAACAAATAAGTGCAGGACTTGTACAATTGATGGTCGGGCCCTGGGTTGTGTTGTTGAAAAGAAACGCTAGAGGGTTTGGTCCCTACATAGTTTTAGGAAAGTTGTGCCATCTTGGTAGTTAAGATGTTTTGCAGGCATGCCTTCATTGCTTAGAGCACTGAAGATATAAGTTGGGATGTCATGTTGAGGTTGCAAGGGAAGTTGGTGAGGCTGGTTTTTGAATTCTGTGTATTGTTCTGGTCGCCCTGCTATCGGAAGGATATTATTAAATTGGAGCGGATTGAGAAAAGATTTACAATAATGTTACTAGGACTGGAGGGTTTGAGCTGTAAAAATATACTGGATAGGTTGAGACATTTTTCACTGGTGCATAGGAGGTTGAAGATGACCTTGTAAGTTCATAAAATCTTGCGGGACACACATTAGGTGGATAGCAAAGCTCGTTTCCCTAGGGTGAGGGAGTTGGGAACTGGAGGGCATTTTTTTTTTAAGGTGAGGCGAGAATGATTTAAAAGACACCTGACTGGCAAATGTTTCACACAGTAGTTAATCTTTTGAAAAACCGGTCGGAGGAAGCAGTTGGTGCAGGTACAATTGCAACATTTAAAAGACTTTTGGAAAGGTACATGAATAAGCAAGGTTTAGAAGGATGTGGGCCAAATACATTCAAATGAGAAGTTGAGTTTGGGAAGCTTGGTCAGCATGGACGAGTTGAACTGAAGAGTCTGCTTCCATGCTGTATGACTCTGTGATAAGCTCTTTATCCTCTGGATCAGTCTTGTAAACCACCTGTGGACCCCTGCAATGCCAACACATCATTCCTTGCTCTCAAAACTGCTCTCAAAATTTGAAATACCTTCTGATCAGAGCCCTTATACAGCTTCAGCCGTAAATCTCTGCACTTGTATTCTAGCCCTCTTAAAATTTTGCATTTGCCCTCCTAATTGCCAACTGAACCTCCATGTTAATCTGAAGAAAATCCTGAATAGGACTGGCAAGTTGATTTTGTGCTTGAGATTTCCAAAGCCTTACTCTATAAAGAAAATAGTCTATGCCTTTGTTCTCACTACTGAAGTACATAACCTCACATTTTGCCACATTGTATTCAATCTTTCACGTCTTTGCTCATTTGACTTGCATGTCCAAGTCCTTCAACTGTCCTTCTCCTTAACACTGCCTGTTCCTCCACCTGTGTGTCATATGCAAACTTTTAGTTCTTCTGTCTAGTTTGTTAATATATCATGTGAAGCGTAGCAGTCCCAATACAGACCTTTGTGGAACCCCACTAGTCACTGGCTACCATGAAAAAGAATCTTTTTCTCCCAACTCTGTCTTCTGCCAGTCAGCCAGTCCTCTATTCATGCCATTTAGCAGCCTCCTGTGTGGCATCACCACAAAGGCCTTTTGGAATTCCAAATAGATCACATCCATTGGTTATTCTATGTCCAACTTATTTGTTAACTCCTCAAACAAATCTGAATGGATTTGTCGGGCATGTCCTCCCCTTGATGAAGCACTACTGTTTTTGCCTTATTTTGCCATGTGCTTCCAAATACTCGGCAATTTCAACCTTAATAATGAAATCTCAAATGTAAACCACCTGAGGTAGGCTAACTAGCCGAAAGCTTTTTGTCTTCTCACTCCCTCATGTTTGAGCAGGAGTGTTATGTTAGCTGTTTCCCAGTTTCTTGGAACTCTCCTGATCCCGAGCAATTCCTGAAAGATCACCATTGCTTCCTTTGCAATCTACTTCAGAACTTTGGGGTGCAGACCATATGGTCCAGGTGATTAATCCACTTGCAGATCTTTCAGCTTCCTCAGCATCTTCTCCTTCACGATAGTCACTGTACTTCCCTCTGCTCCTTGACTCTCTTGAAGTTATGGAACGCTGCTGGTATCTTCCACCGTGAAAACTGATGCAAAGTATCTCTTCAGTTTCTCTGCCATTTCAGGAGGTTGGTTAGTTCCTCAAGCTTGCTCTACTATTCAGTAGGATAATGGTTGATATCTCAGCCTAACTATATGCAAGGACATTGCCCTCGTGGCTTTCAGTGACAAGGAGTTCCAAAGAGCGAGAACCCTCTGAAAGAAGAAATTTTTCATTATCTCAGTTTTGAATTGGTATCTCTTAATTCTGAGACTATGCACTCTGCTCCTCGACTCTCCCATGAGAGGAAATATCCTTTCAGTATTTACCCTGTCAAACCCCTCGAATCCTATGCTTCAATGAGATCAAGTCTCATTGTTCTAAACTCTAGTGAATCGAAACCCAACCTGTTTAACTGCTACTTGTTAATGTAGAAAATACTTTGTTCTTTTCATCTTCAGTGTGAAAGTAATTTATAATCATCAAGTTAGTAGCTATTGCCAACCACTGAACTATAACTTTACTGTGATTTCACTCAGTTCTGGGCTGGTTCCCTGATCTTGTGCTTGAATTTATCCTGTTTTTAAAAAGTATTTTAAACTATGAACTCCAATGAAAAGCAAAAAGCTTCTCTTTCCCCTATGCTAAATTGCTATGTTGCTCCAAAATCCCACAGACACACTTTGGCTGTGCATTAATCTAGGTGTGATTGATCTTCGATTAAATGATTTGGCAGATGAAAGGTAATATGGGAAAATACAGAAATGTACAGCATTTTATTTAAATGGAACGAGAGATTGTAAAATGATCTGTGTATCATGGAACATGAATCACAAAGTTAGTTTTGTGGATGTAACAAGTGATTCGCAAGTTAGATTCTATGTTGTCTTTTATTAGATTAGATTAGATTACTTACACTGACCCTCAGAAGCGCAACCCAACCATACCCTGACATTTACCTCTTACCTAACACTACAGGCAATTTAGCATGGCCAATTCACTTGACCCGCACATCTTTGACTGTGGGAGGAAACCGGAGCACCCGGAGGAAACCCACGCAGACACAGAGACAACGTGCAAACTCCACACTAACTATAAGGATTACTTGCATTTGAGTGTTCCTGATGCCACAGTGTAATCTTGGTACAGCTTTCATTGAATGAAAGTGACATGAGTTCAGTGATTACCTTATGAGAAAAGATGGGACAGACTGGGCCTGCATCCATTAGAGTTGAAAAGAATGAGGAGTGATCTTACTGAAACTGATAGTTTGGATATGGAAACATGTTTCTTCTTGTACGAGAAATTAGAACCAGGGCTGAGTTGAAAAATGAGTGATCTCGCATTTCAGCCTGAGCTGAGGAAGTTTTTGTTTTAAGGATTGGGAGATTGAGGGGGCCTGTCTTCTCTAGCAAATGGTGGAAGCAGTGATTTTAATCTTTTTAGAGCAAGGGTAGACAGCTTCTTGGTTGTGAAGTGAAACATTTTTGGGGTATAAATATAGAGTTGAGGCCACAATCCAAGCAGTCCTGATGCTGTTGAATGACCGAGCAGGCTAAAAGGGACAAATGGCCGACTCCTGCTCCAAATTCGCACATTTACTGCCTCATACTATGTTTTCATTTTCAATTTTGCCTCCTTTAATTCTGTTGAGAGGTCTCCTCAGTTCAGACTCCGTCATGACAAATTAATTGCCAAAATCCTCTCACAGCAAGCCACTGTCACCTGCAATGTGTCGGCTGCTGTTGAAATTTTTGAGCTTGCACTACATCATAGTTTCATAATCTACTTGAGATCTGTATCACAAGGGAGACCATTAAAGCTGACTGATTTGATATGCACTGAACAGTTCATAGTGTTCTGGCTTAAAAATAACAATCATTAATCAAAACTGAACTTGTAAACCACCTACTTTGTTCGCTAGTTTAGGATAACCTCTTTGGCTTTGGCAAACAGTTTTTTTTTGTGTGATGTTCCTCAAAAACATGATAAAGAAATCTCAGATTTATGGTTTTTCAAAAAAAAAGTTTTGTATTCATGTTTTCCTTTTGTTCATTATATCCTTCTTTTAGTTTGCATATAAAAATTGAGGTTTCTCGCCTGACATTTCTTCAGTCCAATTGGCTGATCTGTGTGTTGCCTGTCTTTTTATGGATGTCATGGGCCGTTTGTAAGGATGCCAAAATGAAATTGATATTGGAAAAGAGGAAATGTTCATTTTTAGATAAAATTTGTTAAATCTTCATGAGTAGATGGTGAGAGGAGAGACAGCAGTTTGCCTTGGGATACAAAGGCAGGGAGGAGCACATCGTCCATAATGGGACTTAGTACCAAAATATAGCCACAATGACAGCACAAGGAAGTCATGAGTTTGTTGTTGAACGGCTGTTATGGGGACTGTTCCATCTCCAGTTTTGAAAAATAGCAACTTCTAAACCAGCATAGGTAATATTAGAACTTTATAGACTTGTGTAGGGAATTTGATTTGTGGAAAGATTGAGGAATAGCAGTACAGCACGAGAACAGACCCTTTGGTCCACCAAGATTGTGCCAACACAATGCCTTTCTGAACTAAAAACCGTTTGCCTCTATGTAATTAATACCCATCTTATGCCTGTTTACTCATATGCCTGTCAAGATGCCTCTTAAAAGTTGCTAATCCAGGCATTTTCCACCCCCTGCAGGGAGATGAAACCTTCTAAATCATCTCTTCTAAACTTAGCCCCCTTTTACCTTAAACCAATGTTGCTTAGAAATTGATGTTGGAGTCTTTTTCCCAGGATAGCAATTGATTCTGTCTGCGTCTCTGAATTTTGTGAATTTTGATCAGGCGGTTCCTTACCCTTCATTGAAATAAGAACACGCTAAGTTTATCCTATGTCTGCTTATATCCTCCAAACCAGGCAATGTCCTGATAAACATTTTCTGCACCCTTTCTAAGGCTTCCACATCCTTCTGGTACTGTGGGGACAACACAATATGCAATATTCTAAACATGGCCTGACTAAAATTCTGTACAGCTGCAACATACCCCAACTGATGAAGGCCAGCATGCCATATACTTTCTTAACCAGCTTATCCACTTGTGTTGCCACTTTCAGAGAACTGTGACCTGTCCAGCTAAATCCCTCTATGTTGTTGATATTAGAAGTTCTAACATTTATTCAGGGCAATAAGTTATTGATGTTTTAGAAACAGTTCACACCACATAAGGGTAAGTGTTGGAGGTCTTAGAAAATACCAAGGTTGATAACTCTCCAGGACCAGATCACGTATATCCTAGGACTTTGTGGGAGTTGAGGAAGGAAATTGTAGGGGCCCTTTCAGAAATATTTCTTTCAACGTAAACCCACAGGTCAGATGCTGGAGGACTGGAGTGTGGCTAATGTTCATGTCTTTATTGAAGAAAGGTTGTAAGGAGAAGTCTGGGAACGATGGACCTGTGAGCCTGATATTAGTGGTAGCTAAGTTGTTGGAGGTGATTCTAAAAATTAGGAGATTTTGTATGTGCTTGGAGAGGCAAGGACTGATTAGGGATCATCAACATGGTTTTGTGCTGGGGAAATAGTGTCTCTCAAACTTGATTGTGTTTTTTGAGAATGTAACCAAAAGGATTGAGGGCAGAGTGGTAGACATTGTTTACTTGGACATGAATAAAGCCCGTGGCAAGGTTCTGGATGGAAGGCTAATGAGTGAAGTTAGATCACATGAGATACAGGGTGAGCTTACCAATTGGATGCAAAATTCTCTTGACGGAGACAAAGTGGTGGTGGAGTATTGTTTTTCAGATGGAAGCCTGTGACCAGTCCCTGGGGCAAGTACAGGGTGCACTGTTGTTTGTCATTTATGTAAATGATTCTGATGAAAATACAGGATAAGTTTGTAGATGACACCTAAATTGATAGTGTCATGGACTGTGAAAAAGGTGAACTAGGATTACAAAAGGATCTTGATCAATTGGGTTAATGAACTGAAGAGTGCAGACATAGTTTAATTTGGATAAATGCAAGGTCGTGCATTTTGGTACAACATACAAGGGCAGGACTTTCTAAATGAAAGTAGGGCTTTTAGGTTGTTTTGAGAACAGAGATCTCTGGATTCGAGTAGTTAAAGCTTTGAAATTAGTGTTGCAGGTAGACAGGATGGTTCAAGTGTTTAGCATGCTTATTTTCATTGCTCAGGCCTTTAACGATAAGAGTTGGGAAATCATATTGAAGATCTACTGCACGTTGGTGAGGCCTCTTCTGGGGAACAGTGTACAGTTCTAGTCACCCTGGTATAGGAAGGATATCATTAAATTGCTGAGGGTTCAGGTAACCCTGGTATAGGAAGGATATCATTAAATTGCTGAGGGTCCAGAAATAATTACAAGGATGTTGCTAGAAATAGAGGGTTTGAGTTTTCAGGAGAGATTGGATGGGCTGGAACCTTTTTCACTGAAGTGCAGGTTAATGAAGAGGTGATTTTTTACAAAGATTTATGAAATCATGGATAAAGCATAGATAAAGTGCATGATGAATATTTTCCCTCAAGTGAAGGATTTGAAAACTAGAGTGTTTTTTAAGTTGAGAAAGAAAGATTTAAAAAGAAGAGCAACTTCTTTCTCAGATGAAAGCAAATTACTGCGGATGCTGGAATCTGAAACCAAAAGAGAGAATGCTGGAAAATCTCAGCAGGCAGCATCTGTAAGGAGAGAAAAAAGCTGACGTTTTGAGTCTAAACGTCAGTTTCTTTCTCCGATTGTGTATGGGATGAATTGCCTGAGTAAGTAGTAGGTGCAGGTACATTTACACCATGTGAAAGACCTTTGGGTAAGTTGGTGAAGAGGAATGGTTTGTAGGGATATGGGCCAAATGCAAGCAAGTGGGACTGGTTTAGTTTCGGAACATGGTTGGTGTGGTCTAGTTGGACTGAAGGATCTGTTTGCATGCTGTACGACTCCTATTTACTGCACAAAAAACTCAACTTCTGAGACACAACCTTCCTCTGCCTACTTTTTAATGAATTAATGCTTTTTCAAATGTTGACCTTAAACAAGGGAACAAGGATGGCTATTCTCCAGTTCTTTGGGACTTCTCCTGTGACTAAGACAAATATAAAGATTTCATACAAAGCCCCAGCAATTTCCTCACCTGCCTCCTTCAACATTGTGGAACAGATCCCATCTGGTCCTGAGAACTTGAATACCTTGATGCTTTTCAAAACACTCAACTATGAGTTTATGACCACCACCATTTTTTTTCCACATGCCCGAGGCTATCAACATACTCACCATTCACCATATCTGTCTTTGTGAACATTGATGCAAAGCATCCCTTGAGGATCTCAGCCACTTCTTCTGGCTCCGTGCACACATTTCTTCCTTTGTCCTTGACCTATCCTTTCCCTAACTACCCTCTTGCTCCTTTAGGTGTATAAAACCCCTTGGGATTTTCCTTAATCCTGTTGCCCAAAGAAATTTCATGATTCCTTTCAGCCCTTCTAATCCCTTGTTTGAGTTATTTGCTGCTACCTTTTGTATTCTTTGAGAGCTCTGTCTGTCTTCAGTTTCCTAAACCTCAGGTATACCAAAGTTTTCTTTTTTATTAAACGCTCAATTTCTCGTCATCCAACGTTCTGAATCTTGCCATCCTTATCCTTTTTTCACAAGGTGCTGGTCCTAAATTGTAATCGGCTGACACTTAAAACATTGCCACATGCTAGATGTGGATTTACCCTTAAACTGCTTCTCCCAGTTCACATTCCCCAGTTACGTTGCTCCAGTTCCTGATTGTGGTGAGGATGATGGCTATTTAAAAGAAAGCTGCAAAAACCAAGGCTGTGGCACCAGATGAAGAGGTGAGATACATGAGTCAGAGAGCAGTAGTGATCGGGGATATTTCAGTTATGAAATAAACAGTTACTTCTATTGACATTGAACAGCCAGACAGCATGATACACTGTTGAAACAAATGCTATGGTTAGTCAGTCTGACTTTAGGCAGCTTGGTACAAAATTAGAAGCAGGACCTCAAAAGGTGTCATCTCTGGATTTCTTGCAATGCCACGTGGAAATGCATAGAGAACTAATCAGCTAAGACCAGTGAAGGTGTGGCTGAACATGTGGTGCAATGGAGGGAGGGATTAGGCTCCTGTGACACTGAAACAATCTGAGGGGAGATTGTCATTGTAAAGCTTGATCAGTTGCTGCTATGCAGAAATGAATCTGAACGCCTTGCAAGAGTTTTGCATGTGCATTTGGAAATTGCTAAATGAAGTCAGCAGGCATGTAGGAGCCAGGAGACACAATTGGAGAGTAATGCCAGAATGCTCATAATGCTGGGAGGGGCAGACAGCACTCAAGTACAAAGGTGAAGTAATAAGTTGAGCCTGAGTAAAAGAGCAAGTAATGAAGTTTAAAGCAGTTAGGATGCATGTACATGAATGCACAAATCTTAATGAATAAGATGGACAAGTTACAGACAAATGTAGGTGGTGATATGTTGATAACAAAGACTGCACTTGAAGAGTTCATCTAGATATTTAAATATACCTGGTTATAACAAGGTCTGAGAAAATAGGAATGAGGAAAAATTGTTTTTGATTAAGAAATCACTGTTGTACTGGAGGAAAAGTATATATCCAGAAGATGAACAAATTAATTTGGCAAGAACCTTACGGATGCAATTACATTGGTGTAATCCGTAGATGGCACATTACTAGAAAATAGGAAAAGTAGCAGCCATGTGGTTGTTTGAGCTTGCTGTGATGTTCTGTCTGATCATGGTTGATCATCTGACTCAATACCTTGTTATTGGTTTCATCCCATACCTTTTTTATCCCTTTAACCCTCAGAATTTTGTCTAACTTTTCCTCCTCAAACTATTTTTGAGAAGATGGGTTGCTCATATTGTGGATCAGGTTCTAAGTTGGCTCACTGAGCTGGTAGATTTGTTCTCTGACATTTTGTCACCATACTATGTAACATCATCAGTAAGCCTTCGATGAATGTACTGGCCAGTTTTGGATTTATGTGTTTTGGTTTGTTGTGGTGGGAAGTATCACTTCCAGTTCTGTTTGAGAGGTTGGTAAACGGGATCCAAATCTATATGTTTGTTGATGGAGTTCTGGTTTGAATGCCAGGCTTCTAGGAATTCCGGTGCATGGTTTTGTTTAGCCTGTCCCAGGATGGGTGTGTTATCCCAGTCGAACTGGTGTCCCTCGTTGTCTGTATGTATGAATGCGAGTGATAGTTGGTCATGTCTTTCGGTGACTAGTTGGTGCTCGTGTTTCCTTGTGGCTAGTTTTATGCTGGTTTGTTTCAGTCCTTGCAGGGTATTTGGCAAATGATGTTTGTTCTGCTGGTTGTTGGTATGGGGTCCTTTTAAATTCGTCAGGACCTGTTTCAGTGTGGTGATAGGTTTGTTGGCTACCTTGATGCCTAGGGGCCGGAGTAGTTTGGTCATCATCTCTGAGATGTCTTTGATGTATGGCAGGGTGGCTAGAGTCTATGGGTGTGTTGTCGTTTTGTTTAGGTCTGTTGTGCAGGAATCAGAGGACTGCGCTTATTGGGTACCTGTTGTTCCTGACTACGTTGTCTTGATGTTTTTCCTCAGCTTCTTGTAGTTCCTGGGTGCTGCAGTGTGTTGTGGCTTAAACAATGTCCTGATGCAGCTGCTTTTGTGGGTGTCGGGATGATTGCTCCTGTAGTTGAATATCTGGTCAGTGTGTGTGGATTTCGTGTAGACTCTGGTTTGCAGCTCTCCAATGGCTTTTTGTTCTACTGTGTCATCTAGGGAGGGGAGTCTGTTCTCTTCCTCATTGGTAAAATTTATACTGGTATGGATATTGTTTGTGTTTGTGGGTTTCTTATAATTTGTTGCATTTTGTGATGACAAAGGTGTTCTCCAAATAGTGGACCCAGAGCTTGGGCTGAATCATGGGAAGGGCTGTTCATTCTAACTTCTGCTTCTGCTAAGAGTCCTGATAATGGTGATCCCTTGGGTGTCCCGTGATTTGTTTGTGGATCTCATTGTGGAAGGTGAAGTGGGTTGTGGGGCACAGGTCTACCAGTTTGTTGAATGCAGTCCTTGCTGATAGAGTTGGTGCTGTCAGGTGTCTGTGTTCTTCGTTCATCTGACAGTTCGAGCCAACGTTTCTCTGGATAGGGTGATGTTTATTGATGTGAATAGCACCAATTAGCCACCAAAAGACATGACCAACTATCACTAGTATCCATGCACATAGATGAAAAGGGACACCAGTTCGACTGGGACAATACATCGATCCTGGAACAGGCTAAACCAAGTTACGCATGGGAATTCTTAGAGGCCTCGTTCAAACCGGAACTTTGTTAACTAACGTACAGATTTGGATCCCTTTTACCAATCACCCAGAAACAGAGTCGGAAATGATATCGCCCACCAGAACAGGCAAAGACACCTAAATATCAAGTGGGACAGAACATCAATGATTCATCGGAGGCTCACTGGTAATGTCACCTAGTATGGTGACGAAATGTTGGAGAATAAACCTGCCAGCTCAATGAGCAAGCTTACAACCTCACCTTGAAAACATTGTGTTTCACTTCAACAGCCTTCTTTTTATCAGAACTGTACAGGCTTACTGCCCTCTGGGTGAAGAAATTTCTTCTCCTCCCACTGCTAACTGCCCTATATCCTTAGTTTGAGACCAGTGGTTGAGGACTCTCCATTTGCCTGGACTGTCCTTCCTGGGTTTACTGTATCAACTCCTTTTGGAATTGTTTAGGTTTCTATGAGCCTCCTCTACCCCAAATTTGTCAACTCCAGTAAGTATAGATCTTATAAATCAAAGTTCTCTTCTTATGTCGTGCTGCCATCTCTGGAATCAGTCTGGTAAACCTTCCAAAGTTAGAACATCCTTTCTTACATAAGGACACCAAAACTGCAGACAGCACTTCGAGGTTTGGTCTCACCAAGGTCCTGTCAGTTGCAGCGAGGTGTCCCTGCTCCTGTACTTGGTTTCTTTTGCTATGAAGGCCAACATACTATTTAAGACTTTCATCACCACCTGCACCAACATCCTTACTTTGAGCATAAGCTGGGTGTGGAGTGTGTTGAGCTGGGTGCGTAAGGACACCCAGATCTTGTTGTTTTTCCCCCTTTCCCAATCGACAGCTTTTTAGATAATCTGATTTCCTGCTTTTACAATTAAAGTTGATGACCTCCCATTTATCCACATTATACTTCTGCGATGCAGTTGTAGCATCGCTCCATCCTTCTCACAGTACACCCTCCCAGCACACTTTGTTCCATCTGCCAACCTGAAGATGTTACATTTAGTTTATTGATCTAAATTATTAATATGTAGTGCGTAGTTGGGGTCCCATCACTGATTTCCTGTGGTATTCCACCAGTCACTGGCTGCTATTTGGAATAAGACCCATTTATTCCTCCTCCTTTTGTTTTCTGTCTGTCAAACAGGTTTCTATCTAGAGCAATATGTTGCTCTTAGTCCTTTGTGCTTTAAGTCTCTTACATCATTTATGAGAAGGACGTGCAGAAACAAATCTGCAAACAGTCGTTGTAATGGGGACTTCACTTCTCTGAATTTAGACTGAGATTGTTTATAGTGGGAAGGGTCGCAAGGAGACAAATGTTCTTCAATTGTATCCAGGAAAATTTCCTACTGTGATAGGGCGAGAGTTAGTAATATGCATCCAGTCTCATGAGAAGGGAGGAACTGGTTGACCTGGTTCTTGACAATGAGGAGTGCAGTTAGATGAACTGTCAACAGGGCAACATTGAGAGGACAATGGTCATTACATCATAAAGTTTAGAATGATGGTGGAAAATAACAATGAACAATCTAGAGTAAGAGTGGTCAACTGGAAGAGAACTGACTTGAATGAGTTAACAATTGACCTGGG
Source organism: Hemiscyllium ocellatum (assembly GCF_020745735.1). Taxonomy (NCBI): domain Eukaryota; kingdom Metazoa; phylum Chordata; class Chondrichthyes; order Orectolobiformes; family Hemiscylliidae; genus Hemiscyllium; species Hemiscyllium ocellatum. The sequence continues at coordinate 100,620,449 of NC_083405.1, forward strand.
CCTGATGGGCTGGAATCAAAGGATGGCAGAACAATCGGCTTAACCTTCAAACAGGAGATGGATAGGACACAGTCAAGATATATTTCTTCAAAAGGGAAAGGTATGTCAACAAGTATAGAACTCCATGGAAGAAAAACAAATTAAGTAGCAAACCGAAGTGCATGTTTTTGATCGTTGTTGCATCGTAATATAGTTAAGAATCAAGTTGAATTCGGGAGGGAGATGAAAACACACAAGGCACAAACAGCTGAGCAAAGGACTGGCAGCTGACATAAAAGGAAAACAGTTTCTTGTATCTTTTATCAAAAAAAAGGTACCAAGGGGATTTTGTATATGGAGGGAAGAGGCATAACTGAGATATTCAATGAATATTTTGCATCTATTTTGTTTACCGATGAGATAGGTGCTACGCAAGGCCTGGTGACTGGCAAGGAAAGATCACTGGAAGTGTTTAAAATTGGTAGCCAAGAGGATAGCTGTGATTATTTGAAATTGATACGACACCGGGATCACATGAGAGAATTTGAAGGAGGTGAGAGTGGAAATTGCTGGGACAATGAAGATTTTTCAGTCTTCTCTGGATTCTAGGAGTTGTGTCAGAGGTTTGGAGAATGCAACATGAGTTGGAGATGCCAGTGTTAGACTGGGGTGTACGAAGTTTAAAAATTATACAACACCAGATTATAATCCAACAGGTTTATTTGGAAGCACTAGCTTTTAGAGCGCTGCTTCTTCAGGTGGTTGTGGAGAATAAGTTGGTAAGACGGAATTTGTAGCATAACTTCAGCTCCATTGCACTGTAAACTTATGTTTAGAAAGCCTGGATTGTTTGTTAAGTCTCATTGTTTAGAATGACCATGTTGGTTTCCGTTCGTTCTTATGTAAATCACAAAACTTTTTATAGGAAATGACATTCTCAAGTGAACTTTAACAATTGGTGTCATGTCAGTCCAGATAATGTATTGAAGGTATTAGCTCCCTGTGAGGCTGTCTGTCACAATGGTCAGACTGATTCTAATCTACAAAACAGATTTACAGAATCTTGCATGGATTCATGCTGTTTTGAGCAAAGTAAAATGTAATTCTGCAAGTACAAATTCACCCCCCAACCTTGTACGTGTGCATTTGTGTTGAGGTGGGTTATGAGTGTTTGAGAGGGTGTGCATGTGTGTGAGTTTAAAGGGGTTTAAGTCTGTGAGAGGGTGTGTGTAGGAATGTGTGTGCTTTTGTGTGTGTGTGTGTGTGTGGGGTGCAGTGGAGGTGTAGGGAAGATCTTGGAGAGGTGCTCATCTTCATTGATGTTCTTTGCAGCCTGCAACACATTATGGTGTAGTTTTTCAGCTCCTAGGAAGTACTGGACAATGAAGGAACTCGGTTAGTTACAGCTCGTGTCCCTCTCCTGAGGTCATTATGGTTCTTCTGTATATGCATAGGGCTTGTCCGTAGGGGATGGCTGTTCTAATATGTTTCAGGTGGAAGCTGGGAAAGTGTAGCATTGTGAAGTTATCCCTGGGTTTGCGTAGAGCGAGGTGCTGAGGTGCCCATTCTTGGAGATGAATGTGTCCAAAAATGAGACCGATCGAGAGTAGTCCATGGTGAGTATGATAGTGTGATGAAACTTGTTGATTCTTCTCCATGGAACCAGAAGAAGAAAATGTCATCAGTGTACTGCGTGTATAGTGTTGGTTGGAGGTCCTACATAGAGAAGAAGTTTTGTTCAAACCTGTGCATGAAAATGTTGGCATATTGGAGTGCAAATTTGGTCCCCATGGCTGTTCCATGTGTCTGGATGAAGAACTGGTTGTCAAAGGTGAAGGCGTTGTGATCGAGAATAAAGCGGATGAGTTGTAGGACAGTGTTTGGAGACTGGCAATTGTTGGTGTTGAGTACTGAGGCTGTTACTGAGATGCCGTCATTGTAGAGTGCTGAAACATCCATTGAGATGAGGAGTGTTCCCAGTTCGAGTAGTCCATGGGTGCTGAATTTCTTTTTAAGACGTCTGGGGATTCCCTATACAATGGGTTTCAAGATGCCTTCGACATAGCCAGAGAGGTTTTCAGGGTCCCATTGCTTGATATGATGGGATGTCCCGGTGTATTGGCTTTTGTGTATCTTCGGAAGGCAGTAAAAGTGGCCTTTGTGAGAAGTACATGGGATGAGTGAGTGTAGGGAACTCTCAAGAACTGGGTCCAAAATCCTGATTAATGTGTTTAGGTCACAGGTGTGCTGTTTGGTCAGATCGGTCGATAGTTGCCTGTGTGTTCCTGTTTGTTCAGTACACTTGTTGTGAATGACGATGGATCCTCCTTTATCTGTTGGTTTGATGACAATGTTGTTGTTGTGATTGATTTTGAGAGCGTGGCTGGCGTTGCGCTGTGATCGGGTGATGTTGTGCTCTACCTTTTAGGTACGGCTGATGAATCTGGCATTTTTGTATAACTTCAGAATTTGGGACCGGCACCAACGAAAAGTGACCGAGCAGAGGCTGACAGCCAAGTTTGGTACCCATGGGATGGTCTGAACTGGGACCTTGGGTTCATATCACACTACAGGTGACCCCATTTCACTATACACGCACACAGGTGGACATGCATGCGCACACGCTCATACCATCTCTCGTACACCCTCACATATGCTCCCAGACACCCTCTCACAGACATTACACTCTCGCTCTCACACATACATATTCTCTCTCAGATGTTCAGTTCCCTGCCACACACATGCACAAGCGTAAGTCTGTGGGGTGAATTTGTACTTGCAGAACTCCATTTTACTTTGATCAAAAACTGCATGAATCCATGTCAGATTCTGTAAATCCATTTTTTAGATTTAGAATCTGTCTGAGCATTGTGGCGCAGATAGGCTCACAGAGGGAGCTAGCACCTTCGATACATTATCTGGACCGACGTGACGCCAATTGTTCAAGTTCACTTGAAGTTGTAACTTGTGAAAAAAGGTTTTGTGATTCAGTATGAAAGAACTGAAACCAACGTGGTCATTTTCAACGATGAGAGACTCCACAAACAATCCAGCTCTTTGTCAATACATAATTTCAGCTACATCACACGGTAAACTTTTTGCTACAAATTGTGTGTCTTGCAATTTTATGCTGCACGACCGCCTGATGAAGGAGCAGCTCTGTGAAAGCTAGTGTTTTCAAATAAACCTGTTGGACTATAACCTGATGTTGTGTAATTTTTAACTTTGTGCAAACATGATGCCATCGTTCAAAATTGTAAAGACAAGTCAGGCAATTACAGACCGTTCCACTTGACTTTGGTGATGGGGAAGCTTGCAGAAACAATTATTCAGGATAGAAGCAAAAAACTAAAATTTATCGGTTCATTTTAAGGTGCTAGTGTGGTCTTAGGGTGTGTTGCATTGATGGTTCAGTGAACGAACTCTCGCCTTCAATAACGAGAGGTCACACTTTCAAGGTGAGAGGTGAAAGGTTTACGGGGGATACACGTGGCCAGTACTTTATACCGAGGGTGGTAGGTGTCTGGAACGAGTTGCCAGCAGAGGTGGTAGAGGCAGGCATGGTAGAGTAATTAAAATGTGTCTGGACAGATGCATGAGTAGGAAGGGAGCAGAGGGATACAGATGCTTAGAAATTGGGTGACGGGTTTAGACAGTAGATTTGGATCAGCTCAGGCTTCGATGGCCGAAGGGCCTGATCCTGGGCTGTAAATTTTCTTTGTCCTTTGGAACATTAGTTTCATGTCTACTGGAGTTATTGAAGAGATAACAAGTGGATTGACAAGAAGGCCGTTGATGTGCTATATGTGGACTTCCAGAAAATGTTTGATACAATGTCACACAATAGATTTGAGGAAAGCTATGGCTCTTGAAATAAAAGGAGCAAGGACACAAAATTGGTGGGAAAGTGTGTTGCGATTCATGGTTTTTTTTATGTATGGTAGTAAGTTAGCACTGGAGTTCCTGGGGTCAGGTGAGGATCCATGTTGCTTCTCCATTTTAAATGATTGAGATTAGATTAGATTACTTAGTGTGGAAACAGGCCCTTCGGCCCAACAAGTCCACACCAACCCGCTGAAGTGCAACCCCTACATTTTACCCCTTCACCTAACACTACGGTCAATTTAGCATGGCCAATTCACCTAACCTGCACATTTTTGAACTCCGAGGAAACTCATGCAGACACTGGGAGAATGTGCAAACTCCACACAGTCAGTCACCTGAGGCTGGAATTGAACCTGGGTCTCTGGCGCTATGAGGCAACGGTGCTAACCACTGTGCTGCCCAGATCTTGGTGTGCAGGGGATGATTTCAGTGCTAGTGCATGATGCAAAACTTGGGATGTGTGTAAACTGTGAGAAGGACAGTGTAGACCTTCAACAGGACGTGAGCAACGGTGGAGTCCGAGAATAAGTGGCAAATGAGGTTCAATGCAGAGAAATGAGGTCCAGTAGTTGGTACGAAGAATATGGAGAGATGGTATAAAATGAAGGATACTGTATTGCTCTGAGGTGAGTTTTTAAATCTGTTTGAATATCATATTTATGTTCAAACTTGGTGTCAAACTTGTGGCATGGGGACTTTTGGCTGTGTGAGAGTAGTAAGTGTGTGTGTGTGTGGCTGGTTTAGTAACGTAAGTTGTTATACAAATTGAAATAGGCCATTCAGTCTGAGTCTGCCCAACATTGCATCTTGTCATGGCTGTTGAAGACTTCAACCACTCAGTCTAGTCAAATCATTATCAAGCAGGTGTCGATTTTATTAGTACTTAACATCAGTGCTAGAATTTTGCCAAATACGATGTGGCTCGAGTGTCTGTAGTTCCCAATTTTCTCTCTTGCTCCCTCCTTAAGATGACATTTGTGGCTTAAAATCTGCAGCAATCATTCTGGATGCTTTGACACTCTCTATCCACTTCTTTTAGTGCTCTTGGATGCAGATCAACGGGAACTGGGGGTTTAACAGCTATCAGCTCCATTAATTTGTTCAATATGGTCTTACTAAAGCTAATTTCCATCAACTTTCAATTCTTTTTTGCCACTTTCATCTCTGATAGGGAGATTTCTGATACTTAGTGGAAATAGTCCAGTATTAAACCAGTATATGTCAGAGTTCAGCTAACTGCAGGCTGTTTTCAAGTAATACTGAGAATTTTTGCAAGGTTTGTGAAGGTTTGTAGCTCAGGTTGAGGGTGTAGGTTTGCTCGCTGAGCTGTAGGTTCGATATCCAAACGTTTCATTACCTGGCGAGGTAACATAGTCAGTGGCGACCTCCAAATCAAGCAAAGCTGTTGTCTCCTGCTTTCTATTTATGTTTGTCCTGAATGGGATTCCTGGGGTTTGTGGTGATGTCATTTCTTGTTTGTTTTCTGAGGGGTTGATAGATGGTATCTAGATCTGTGTGTTTGTTTCTGGCATTGTGATTGGAGTGCCAGGCCTCTAAGAATTCTCTGACATGTCTTTGCTTAGCCTGTCCCAGGATAGATGTGTTGCCCAGTCGAAATGGTGTTTTTTTTCATCAGTGTGTAGGACTACGATGGAGAGAGGGTCGTGTCTTTTTGTGGCTAGCTGGTGTTCGTGTATCCTGGTGGCTAACTTTCTTCCTGTTTGTCCTACGTAGTGTTTGTGGCAGTCCTTGCATGGAATTTTGTAGATGATGTTGGTTTTGTCCATGGGAGGTACTGGGTCTTAAGTTTGTTAGTTTTTGTTGGTGGGTTTGTGTGCTCAGAATTTCTCAGAATTTCTATGTATTGAGTGTTTCATGATCAGAGAGGGCAAACCTGAAGGGCATCAGCTTGATTGTGGTTTACAGCAATCAAGCATTGTTTTTTGCCAGGAAATACTAATTGATTGGGAAACTTGTAGACTTGGCAATGATTCATTATAGCCCAATCTCTTCTGGAAATCTTCTAGAGTCAGCACGTCCATCCTTTGACACTGGGCCCAAAGCTGCTCACAATATTCCAAATGTGATCTGACCAGAGCCTTTTATAACCTCAGCAGTACATTTCTGCTGTTGTATTCTAGCCCTCTTGAAATGAATGCTACTAATTGCCAACAGAACCTGCATGTTAACCTTGAGAGAATACTGAACTCAAGAGTCTAAAGTTCATTTGTGCTTCAAATTTCCAAAGTCTTTCCCATTTAAAAAATAGTCTTTGCTTCTATTCTTCCTCCTGAAGTGGATATCCTCACACTTTCCGATATTGTATTCCATTTGCCACTTCTTTACCCACTCTCCGAGCTTGTTCAAATCATTCTGCAGCTTCCCAATTCCTCAAATGTTACTATCTTCCTTCCCACCTATCTGCACCATCCTCCCCTCTGACCTTTCACCTTTACCCCCACCTCTATCCACCAAATGCACTTTCAGCTACCCACACCCACCTTATTTATCTCTCTGCCCCCAAGGCTCCCAGCCTCATTCCTGATGAAGGGCTTGATTTTCCTGTTCCCTGGATGCTGCCTGACCTGTGCTTTTCCAGCACCACACTTTTGACTCCCCTTGATGAAGTTGTGCTATGTCTGCCCTATTTTGCCTTATGCTGACAAGTGTTCCACAATCTCAATCTTAATTATGAAGTTTAAAATCTTATCAAAGATTGAGGTAGGCTAACCAGCTAATGGTTTCCTATCTTCTATCTTTGTCTTTGTGTACAGGGGTGCTCCATTAGCCATTTTCAAATCCTTCGACACCCTCCCTGACTGGAGTGATTCCAGAAAAATCACCACCAATGCCCCTACAATCTCGTCAGCTGGAGTGTAGTCCATCTCGTCTGGGTGATTAATCCACCTTCAGACCTCTTCAGCTTTCCCAGCGCCTTCTCTTTAGATAGCTGCTGCGTTCAGCTCTGCTCCCTAACTCTCTCCAAGTTCAAATCTGCTGCTGGTGTATTCTGCTGTCTAGACTGATGCAAAGTACCAATTCAGTTTCTCTGCCATTTTTTTAATTCCCCTCACTACTTCTCCAGCCTCCTTTTCTAGTGGTCTAATGTCCTCTGTTGCCCCCCTCTTCCTTTTTAGATAGCTAAAAAAAATTTGCAATTTTATTTTATAAAAATAGCTAGATAACACTCATATGTCATCCTCTTCCTGTATATGGCAGGTTTTTAGTTAGCCATTGCTGGTTTTTCAAGTCTTCCCACATTCTGTCTGTTTTTTATTCCTTTGCTTTTATGCTCTTCCTAACTTCTGTTGTTAGCTTTAGTTGCCTTGCCCTCCCCTTGGTATGTTTCTTCTTTCTTGGTTGACTTACTGCTCTACTGTCTTCATTGCTGGGCTCCCCTTTGAATGAATTGTGGCTAGCTCCTCATCCATGTCTTCACAGCCAAATTTACTCCATTGTAATACTGTTCCATCTGATCCTAGCTTCTCCTCTCAAACTACTGGGTGAATGCTATAGTATTATGGTCTCTGCTCTCTCGGGGTTCCTTTATCATAAGTTTCCTAATCAACATATGTGAGGTATAGACAGGATAGATCAAGTGAATCCTTAGAGTATAAAGAAAGTAGGAGTATACATACTTAAGAGGGAAATCTAAAGGGCAAAACGGGAACATAGCTTTGGTAGATAGAATTAAGGAGAATCCAAAGGGTTTTTACAAATATATGAAGAACAAAAGGGTAACCAGGGAGAGATTAGGGCCTATCAAAGATCAGCAAGGCGGCCTTTGTGTGGACCCACAGAAAATGGGGGAGATACTAAATGAATATTTTGCATCAGTATTTACTGTGGAAAAGGATATGGAAGATACAGACTGTAGGGAAATAGGTGGTGACATCTTACAAAATGTCCAGATTGCACAGGAGGAAGTGCTGGATGTCTTGAAATGGTTAAAGGCGGATAAATCCCCAGGACCTGATCAGGTGTATCAGAGAACTCTGTGAAGCTAGAGAAGTGATTGCTGGGCCTCGTGCTGAGATATTTGTATCATCAATTGTCACAGGTGAGGTGCCGGAAGACTGGAGGTTGGCAAACATGGTGCCACTGTTCAAGAAGGGCGGTAAAGACAAGTCAGGGAACTATAGACCGGTGAGCCTGACCTCGGTGATGGGCAAGTTGTTGGAGGGAATCCTCCAACATGTATTTGGAAAGGCAAGGACTGATTTGGGACAGTCAGCATGGCTTTGTGCGTTGGGAAATCATGTCTAACAAACTTCATAGAATTTTTAGATGAAGTAACAAAGAAGATTGATGAGGGCAGAGCAGTAGATGTGATCTATATGGACTTCAGTAAGGCGTTCGACAAGGTTCCCCATGGGAGACTGATTAGCAAGGTTAGATTCTCCTGGCATATAGGGAGAACTAGCCATTTGGATACAGAACTGGCTCAAAGGTAGAAGACAGAGGGTGGTGGTGGAGGGTTGTTTTTCAGACTGGAGGCCTATGACCTGTGGAATGCCACAAGGATCGGTGCTGGGCCCTCTACTTTTTGTCATTTACATAAGTGATTTGGATGCAAGCATAAGAGGTATAGTTAGTAAGTTTGCAGATGACACCAAAATTGGAGGTGTAGTGGACAGCGAAGAGGGTTACCTCAGATTACAACAGGATCTGGACCAGATGGGCCAATGGGCTGAGGAATGACAGATGGAGTTTAATTCAGATACATGCGAGGTGCTACATTTTGGGAAAGCAAATCTTAGCAGGACTTATACACTTAATGGTAATGTCCTAGGGAGTGTTGCTGAACAGAGAGACCTTGGAGTGCAAGTTCATAGCTCCTTGAAAGTGGAGTCATGGGTAGATAGGCTAGTGAAGAAGGCGCTTGGTATGCTTTCCTTTATTGGTCAGAGTATTGAGTACAGGAATTGGGAGGTCATGTTGCGACTGTACAGGACATTGGTTAGGCCACTGTTGGAATATTGCGTGCAGTTCTGGTCTCCTTCCTATTGGAAAGATGTTGTGAAACTTGAAAGGGTTCAGAATAGATTTACAAAGGGGTTGCCAGGGTTGGAGGATCTGAGCTACAGGGAGAGGCTGAACAGGCTGGGGCTGTTTTCCCTGGTGCGTCGGAGGCTGAGGGGTGACCTTATGGAGGTTTCCAAAATTGAGGGACATGGATTGGTTAAATAAACGAAGTCTTTTCCCTGGTGTTGGGGAGTCCAGAACTAGAGGGCATAGGTTTAGAGTGAGAGGGGAAAGCTATAAAAGAGACCTAAGGGGCAATTTTTTCGCACAGAGGGTGGTACGTGTATGGAATGAGCTGCCAGATGATATGGTGGAGGCTGGTCCAATTGCAACATGTAAGAGGCATTTGGACGGGTATGTGAATAGGATGAGTTTGGCAGGATATGGATCGGGTGCTGGTAGGTGGGACTAGATTAAGTTGGGATATCTGGCCGGCATGGACGGGTTGGTCCAAAGGGTCTGTTTCATGCTGTACATCTCTGACTCTAACTCTAAGTCTGCCTTAATACACATTAGCTCATCCACAATTGTCTGTTCCCTAATGGGCTGTACCACAAGCTGCTTCAACAAAAAATTGTTGACATTCAGCCAATTATTTTTCATTAGAGACATTACCAAGTCCACCTTTATATTAAATTCCCCTGTAATTCTTGTAATAATGCCTTTCTTACCTGCCTTTTATATCTCCCTTGATTTTTTTTCCACTTCAGATAGAAGAACAGTCTCTCCTGGAAAAAGACAATAATGCGGAACAGTTAAGAAATAGGTTATCTCGGTGTAAGGATTTTAGTTTGAAAATGGGTTCGAACCCTAAAGGGTTATTTGAAACTCATGAAGGTTCAGCTCAGTTGTGATAATAATCAAGGGAAAGGAAATCAAGTTCTCAAGTGTGAGAATTGGAACAAAACAGCTCAGTGTGATGTAAATTTTGATATTTATTGTGAATTTGAGTTTTTTAAAAGTTCATCACAGGGTTGGGTGGGGGGGGGGGGGGCTTCTGTGACTGAAATTGTTAATCTAAGTATTTCCGTAACCACTGTGATTTATTTTCTTGCAACTTGAGAAGCTTGGCTTTAGAATGAATGGGTTTGTGTGCACCAGTAATACACTTTTTGTTGTGCAACAAAGCAAGTTAAATAATGCATTTATCTGAGACTTCTGGAACTTTATTTAGGCTAAAATGAAACACCCAGAACTTTGGCAGGGTAACTTACCAGGTAGCTTAGTGTGTCAGAGTAGTACATTTTACATTTGTGTTTTAACTTCTGAGTTTTGAGCTGTCCTGTGAAGGATGACCATAGAGACAAGTGTTCCTGATATGTTCTTCCCTATCATAAATTAAGCCACTTTAAAGTGAAGAGTTAATGTTGGTTCCAGACGAGTAATGTTGGGATGAAACTCTGAAGAGGTAATGTAAAGTTGAGTACACTTGAGCAGGTGATCCATAACTTCAGGAAGAAGCTAGCCAGCGTACTAATCTCGGTGTTGAAGCCAAAAGTGACTTGAACATATTGATGAAATGAAAGATATAGGGACTTTAGTGTGAGTATTATATGAGTAGTGTTTTGGGTACTGAACCAGAGTTGTGCTTTGGATACGATACAAAGACTTTTGTTTCTTCATTTCTAAGGAAATGTTTTGCCATTATAACCTTTTACTGTTGTTTGTAAAAATCTTTGTTTTTGTATAAGAAATAGATGGTTGGATTTACTCTCATTTATTTTCATTTGTTTTCTTCAACATTTTTTAATGTTAAATAAGATATGTGCATTGTGTGCTTGTTTCAGACTGCTTTGTTAGAAGCAATGCAAATCAAAATATGATACAGGTTTGTCTGGAATTTAAGTTATCTGGTAATAACATCAGCTGACACCATAAATTAAACCTGTAGACTTGGTACAAAACAGAATGTGCTGGTACCAAAAGAGAAAATGCTGGAAAATCTCAGGTCTGGCAGCATCTGTAAGGAGAGAAAAGAGCTGACGTTCGAGTCTAACTGACCCTTTGTCAAACCTGGTTTTGGTTTCTCTTTTGGTTTCAGATTCCAGCATCTGCAGTACTTTGCTTTTGTTAGAATGTGCTGATGTTTGAGTGCTGTGAAGTGTTCGTGTTGGGATAAATGGGATTTTGTTCTGTACTTCAAATCTGTCAAAGTGTTTACATGCAAAAAAAGCTTGGTTTATCCTATTCATCTTAATTTATTTTGTGAAATCAACTTTTGCTTTGTTGTTAAATACAAATTTGCAACATTATGTGGTTATGTTTCAGTGACTGACCACCACATCCCCTGCAAATAAACATGATCAATCGAGCTTTTATTTTAGTTGAGAATCGGACTTGTCCTGCAGGATTGTAACAACTCTGAAGGGCCAATAGGTGAGAGAGACTAATTCAAGGTGAAGAATGAGAGAGAGAAAAATAATCAGTAAAGCAAAACCATATTTAAGGTTTCAGTAATTGGGACAGAGTGTATAGGAATTTGTACAGCACAGTGGTCAGATCTCAGCTGACTACTCTGCACAATTTGAGGCACGACATTTCAGGAAGGCTGTGACTGTTTTTTGGAGACAATACAGAATATTTCTAAGAGAATGGTTCCAGATATTGAGAGACTCCAATTCTGAGGATTGCATTGACGGTTTTGCTTGAGGAGAAGGCTGAGTAGAGATTTGATACTACGTTGTTAAAATGATGATGGGTCTGGACAGATTACACAGGGAGAAACTGTTCATGCTCATAAATGGGCCAAGAACAGAAGAGACAAATTTCAAATGTTTCCCAAAGAAGTAAATGTGAAGTGAGAGAAACTGTCAAGTAGAGTCTGGAATGCAGTGCCTTATGCTAGTGCAAGTAGGTTCAATTAGGTATTGCAGAGGACATTGAATAATTATTCAAATAGAAACACATGCAGGGTTATGGGTAAAAAGCAGGAGCTTGAGCATTTGGACTTAGTCAATCAGTGCTAGTACAGACACTGTAGACCAAAATGGGCTCCCTCTGCGTTATAACAAGTTTGTGATTTTGAATTCTAGTTTTTCCCAAATGTACAGCAAACCACTGACATTTGCGGTCCTAGGTGTGCAGTTAACATAGAAAAGAGATGATGCACTGCCCTTTTCTGGTTCACTATGCTGAAATATGAAATTTTTTCATGTACTGTGGTTGTGAACTGCTGAGTCTGATTCTGTTGCTGTTATGGCTTCACAGCTTCATAAATAGAACAAAGCTTGTTGCTTCATTAAGAATTTTAGTTAACCAATAAAAGGTCTGGGGGGGGGTGGAGTTAACAACTTAGCAGTCATTGGAATGACTAGTACAAATTGCAAGCTACGCATTGGACATGGAATGTGAGATACTCAATCTTCAAAGACATTTGAAAGGATTTCACATTTAAGTTATCATTCCAGGTAACAGTGTTCATGGTGTTTAACTAAAATCAAAACTTCACTTTCACTGGTAGGAAAGTCTATACAATATGAAGAATAATAACTAACCTTGATAATTGGCTAACGCTTGCTTCCAATGCCTGAGTTTGGGGCAATTAATGTGGGTGGGTTCTAATGACTAAAGTTAATTGAGTTGAGTTAAGCCTTAATATAAATTCAGCGTATTTGAAATTTTCTCCCTTCTTTTATGCAAGACAAGATCTATTGGAATGTGTTCTGAGAACTAGCCAAGTAGCAATCTTTGCAAACTATACCAAAAAGAAAACTGTTCTTGTTTTTCTTGAATTGGTTGCAAAATCACCGGTGCACAAATATAAAATTTCAAGACCATTCCAGTTCAAGTAGAAATGTCATTCTGGACTTATGTTCCCTTGTTTCGGTTGCAGCCATTTGCATTCAGATGTAATTATCACTGTTTCGTTGGAATTTTAAGTCTTGGCAAACTGTTAAAAATATCCATGAATAGAAAAGCAGCAGCCAAATGCACATACAGAGCAACCTCAATGAACCAAAGGGCACCAGGCAGAGGGCATTTCATTTGGTAAATCGAATTCTGGGTAATTAAATGCCAGATAACAAAATAGTTTAGCCAAGTTTACGGACCTTGCAATCTTGCTGGATAATCGAATGCTGGATAGTTGAGGTTCATTTGCAGTATGTACTGCAAATACTGGGTTCCTTTAGGCTTTAGTGGAAGGGAAAGGAGCACCAGTGGAACTTGGTTGATTTATGTTTGTGGTTTATATCTTTGGATCGACTGCAGCATTAATTTATTCTTCCTTCAATGTCATATTATCTTGAACCAAATAATCATCCAAAGCTCTTCAGAATACGTCAATGAAACCTCAAGTGACTGTCTGTGTGGAGCTTGCACATTCTCCCAGTGTCTGCGTGTGTTTCCTCTGGGTGTTCCAGTTTCCTCCCACAGTCCAAAGATGTGCAGGTCAGGTGACTTGGCCATACTAAATTGCCCATAGTGGAAGGTGCATCAGTCAGCGGGAAATGGGTCTGGGTGGGTTACTCTTCGGAGGGTCGGTGTGGACTGGTTGGGCCGAAGGGCCTGTTTCCACACTTGAGGGAATCTAACTTAAAAAAAACGATTGACACTTGTGCTAAGATTTTTAAAAATTTAAGGGTGCCAGCAGTGCTCCAGTGTTTTCTCCAGTCTGTTAGAACTTTCAAAATTGAGAGTGGGCTAAAAAGGAACAAAAACCCTAGGACATGGATTTGAAGCGATCTGCAGAAGAAGCCAAGGTGAAGAGAGTACAAAGCTTTCGCTCAGGGAGTTGTTTGAGTATGGCATGCACTGCCTGGAAGTGTGGAGGTGAGGCTTCATTGACATATTCTGAAGAGCTTTGGATGATTATTTGGTTAAAAATAATGTGCAAGTGCATGGGTACTGAGGAGATTGGTGCAGTGTCATGTTCATTGAACACGTTAGTGCAGGCACATGGGCTGAATGGCCTCTCACCACAAAACTGCTCTGATTCTCTGAAGTTCTTCTTTAAGTGCCCATTATTTAATGTCGCGATCACAGACAGCCTGGGTACTGTCCAATTGTAGTTTTCAGTGTGTGTACTGGGTTGTGTACAGCAGACAATGACAGGACTGTTTTGGCTTCATTATCTTATGATCGATCTGTTATCTTGCATTATCCTGCACTTCGGTTGCACCTAAAGCAGATTTCCAAATAGCTGGCTGTGAACTTGATGATTCACAGTATCATCTGGCCGTCCGTCAAATATATTAAGTAAGATTATCACTTTCTTTGTAAATACATGAACAAATCAACTTAATTATAAACTGCAGAAGAGCGAACTGAAGAGGATAATTACCATTTCACTTAAGGCCATGATCTTTTTCTTAAAATACATGGAATCAATGATGAACAAAAGTTCACCATGAAATTTACCTCTGGTGGTGGACTGGATATGTTTCTGGAGCAGCTAGTTTTTTTTTCGTTCACTTTAAGTGCTGATGTTGACCTATCACCTCGTGGAGTAGACCATTGGATAGGCTTTCTTGAAACAGATCGAGATGATCCCAAGTTCAAGTCCCAGCCTTCCTTGATATCTTCCATTATGTAATTAAATTTGTATTTGTTGACGCTTCATGTAGCCTTTCAATCTTGGGTTAGAAGATGTGGGAACCTGGGCGGTAATTTGTCCTCCATAATATTCTTTGTTTTCAACAGAGATTTTTGAATAATGTAGCAATAGAATTCATAGTGACTCGCACATCACCACCGGTGGAAGCACATAGGCTGTTGAGCGAGTAAAGTCTCAATTTAATCTAACCTCTGATTTTGCAAGTACATAGAGCTGAGTGTGACAGCTACTCATCTGAAAGATCTTTTGCCATTACTGGCCTGTTAAGACATTCTGCTCTCATTTGACAAGCTTTATGCAATGGTTCAGTTTTTGTTTTCATGATTTTGCATTGAATCTATAGATTATGATAAGTCTCTAGAATTATAATCACAGTGGTGAGTATTCTATGGTACGTTCAAAAAATTTGGTGGCTTACTGGCTGAGTCTCTCTTTCCGTGGGATACTTCTGTCTGCTAAGTTTGAGAACTTGTGTCAATGAATTGAAATTCTATGATGGTTCTCTCTTCAATCATTAGATGGAGGGATCCATTAATGTTCCCAGTTAGAGTTAAGATCTGCTTCCAAATGTTCCTTGAATCCATGGTTCACAAATTATCTAGAGTCAAAAGCCAAAAGTATTGCACTTAGTCAGTGACCCTTATCAAATGATTGAGCAATGTATAAATTTGGGTATTTTTAACCTGGTACCCAGGTTTTCAGGTATCACTTGTTCCTGCAGCTGGATTCAAAAGATTCTTGATAATTATCTTGCATGGGCTGAGGTAAAGTCTGATCAATGTCTAGCCTCATTCTGCGCACAGTTTTTGATAGTTTCCTCTGCGAATGAGATGCCTTCCCAAATATGATAATTAATTTTCTCCAAAAGTACGAAGCCAACTAAAAATGGTTGGGACACTGCAATACAGGGACATTGTACAAGAGCTACCAACTTCGTTCTCATTATGTCAAGTTCCATTCATCAGAAGCTTTAGAAATAGCTGTCCAGTAAAAGCAAATAATTCACAGGAAGGCTTCTAATTGGGGTGTAGATGATACAAAACACTTGTTAGCTCTTGCAGTACATTTGTGTATTGAATGATCTTAAACATCTATTACTTAGTTAAGAAGGTTTGGGCAATAACTATTCTGTAGGCAGATCTAATATTGTCATTGTTTTACCAGTCATAGCAATCATTTGTTTAATTAATTGAGCTTAATGTTTATTCATTTGCAGGATATTATTACCAGTTTAGTGGTCATGATGTATCCATGAAATAAGCTGAAGAACATTTGGGATGAGTGAATAATACACCTTGTTTTCGTCAGGAAGGTGATTGTTCTGGATGATGAAAGATATTGCATATCTTTATGTACAGATTATTGTTGCCTCTCAGCATTGAGGTTGTTTCCCTTTTTTAAAAATGGTTATTAACCAGCACATAAAAGGTGGTGTCATTAAACCTGATGTTTTTGTTTGCCACCAGCTTAGACATTGTTACACACAGAAAATAACTAAATTTGTTTGACACACAAGGACCGAACGGCAGGAGAGACATTAAACATTTCCCTTATACAAAGACCTGTGTAGCTGTTGTGGTGAGAGGATTCATTTATCTTGATGTTTCTGACCCCTGGAGAAAATGATTGCCAAGTTTTAACAGCTGTGCCAGTATTATGTAAATAGTCAGATTTTCCATGAAACTCTGGAGATGGTTGGAGAAATGTTCCTTGTTTCTTGACTTGACATGAGGCATAGCAAAAAAGCTTTAAAAATGCAAATTAACTGAACAAAAGCAAGACACAATTAGAAATGCAAGTTTACATTTCCTATCCAGGTATTGTAAAGTGGTTCACAAATAATTAAGTATTTTGGAAATAAGGCTGACATGTTTTGAAATGCAGTAGCCAACAAATTGGAGAAAATAAACTTTGTGGTATTGGTTGAGAGTTGACGAAACTGCAGGGTATAAATCCCACTCGTTGAACAATATTGTGAAGTTTTTTTTATAGACCAGAGCAAGGGTAGAATCTTGGTCCAGTATTTCAGAGAAAAGATGACATTTCCAAGAGTGCAGCATTATTGTTGGGCTGAGATCCTGGGTTCAAGATGTAGTCTGGAACCTGAGCATCATTCATGGTAATGCTCACAAAAGCTGAGAATGATTTCAATTTTCAGTGTTCATAAATGCTACTTATTTAAGAGAATGCCATATTTAATCTTGCCTTGTTGAACTCCAATGAACATGGTTCTACATTCAGTACATGAAACGCTTTCCCTTAGAATTTGAAATGCTGTGAGAACTTTGAAATTTGTAGATTTTAAATTCATCCAACTGATTAATCTTGAGTTGTTGGACTTGGCTATCTTTGGCTTTTGTTAAGAAGTAATGTTAAGATTTGTAAGGTGGAGTTTTAATGTGGTTTATGATTAATGAAGTTCAGTTTTTATAAAGCTTACACCACCTTGGAGGCTGTGTAGGTTCTAGAAGATGCTTAAGATGTAAATAAAGATTGGTTTCACTGCTTGTCATCTTTGAAATATGCATTGTGCTTTCGAAGTTAAAACTGGAGCACCAGACTTCTGATTTGAGGCTGTTATGTGTGAAAAATATCACAAGTCTCATTGAAAATTGAAGAATCATTCCTGACAGTAAGAGAGAGGTCAACCTAATATGTCAGTGCCAGTTCTGAGAAAGAGCTATCTATTGGTCCAACTGCCATGTTTACCCCCACTTGCGAATTTTTTTTTAAATCACTTTTGATATTTAGTCATTAACATAATTGCAATATTTCTGAGCAAGGAATTCTGAATCATCAAACTCTAAATGTATTTGAAAAACATATTCATGTTAAATTATGTCTTCTACTTATCGATTCTCCAATCAGTGAAAACAATTCCCTCAAGTATTTTTCAAGATATTTCTTCAATCTCCTTGTTACTATATTCTTCACTCCCAGTTTCCTTAATCCCCATATCGTCAAAGTCCTTGAATCCTAGTGAAATTTTGGAAATCTCCCCTCAACTCTTTTGAAGGAAATACGACAAATTGAGGTGACCATTACCTAGATTTGATGTTGACTAACTTGTGTGTTGAAATTGCAGTGTTAAATGCTGAGTGTTCAAAGCAAAAACTGCACGTAAGCTTCCATTTCAGTGTTTTAACTTGATTTGTTTAGGTTCTTATGTACTCTGTGTTTTGGCATGTGAAAATCATGCTGAATTATCATCTGTTTCTATTTGCGTGGTGAATTTGATTTGAAGTACTAGTGTGTAAAATACTTGCAAGATTTGCAAAATGCAAGACAACTAAGTTGAAAATAGGACTCAAAAGACATCACGATTCTTGGGGGGTTGATACACCGTTGATGTTGAGAATATTTTTGTTCCTTTCCCTGCTGCACCATACATTTTGGTGCTAAGGTCTGTAGAGCTGAGGCGATGGTATCACCAAGTGTGGTAATATCAGTATTGAAATAACACTGCTGCGATATTCAAGAGCTAATTTGCTCTGCTGGCCTGAAGGAAATTTTATGTCCCGAGGCTAGGGTGGGATGTCTCTATTCTTCAGGTAGTTTATAAGGAATTTACATTTCCATCACTTGGCATTCATGAAAGCCAATCTACATTGTCATCTTGTACTATTTACCTTTTCATCCCTTGCACAGAAATCAATAAGAACATTACAGTTAGAAATTTGATTACTCCCTGTAGTTAAAAAAAAATGTTGTGCAACAGATTTGTCCTTTAAGGGATTATTCACATTATGTCGCTGATCACTCAATGTCTTGTGTTGTGGACATTAATGACTGTGATGTAAAGATTTTGCACAAAGGAAGGACTGTTTCCTTTGTTCAGGGAGATCTTTGACATGACTCTGCAAGCCCTGTGAAGTGTGTTAAAGATTCTTCCAGAAAGGTGGTACTGTACTGTGTTTAATAAAATTTTGGTTGTTCATAGAAATTGGCATGTTGCTGTTGCATCAAGTGTGTATGAGTCTCAGCAAAAAAGAATTTAATGCTGCGACTGATGTCGTTTATGAATTAGAGTCATTGAGATGTACAGCATGGAAACCGACCTTTCGGTCCAACCCGTCCATGCCGACCAGATATCCCAACCCAATCTAGTCCCACCTGCCACCACCTGGTCCATATCCCTCCAAACCCTTCCTATTCATATACCCATCCAAATGCCTTTCAAAATGTTGCAATTGTACCAGCCTCCACCACGTCCTCTGGCAGCTCATTCCATACACATACCACCCTCTGTGTGAAAGGATTGCCCCTTAGGTCTCTCTTATATCTTTCCCCTCTCACCCTCAGCCTATGCCCTCTAGTTCTGGACTCCCCAACACCAGGGAAAAGACTTTGTCTATTTATCCTATCCATGCCCCTCATAATTTTGTAAACCTCGAAAAGGTCACCCCTCAGCCTCCGACGCTCCAGGGAAAACAGCCCCAGCCTGTTCAGCCTCTCACTGTAGCTGAAATCCTCCAACCCTGGCAACATGCTTGTAAATCTTTTCTGAACCCTTTCAAGTTTCACAACATCTTTCCGATAGGAAGGAGATCAGAATTGCATGCAATATTCCAACAGTGCCCTAACGAATGCCCTGTACAGTCACAACATGACCTTCCAACTCCTGTACTCAATACTCTGACCAGTAAAGGAAAGCATACCAAACGCCGCTTTCGCTATCCTGTCTACCTGCGACTCCACTTTCAAGGAGTTATGAAAATGCACTCCAAGGTCTCTTTGTTCAGCAACACTCCCTAGGACCTTACCATTAAGTGTATAAGTCCCGCTAAGATTTGCTTTCCCAAAATGCAGCACCTCGCATTTATCTGAATTAAACTCCATCTGTCACTTCTCAGCCTATTGACCCATCTGGTCTAGATCATGTTGTAATCTGAGGTAACCCTCTTCGCTGTCCACTACATCCCCAATTTTGGTGTCATCTGCAAACTTATTAACTATACCTCTTATGCTCGCATCCAAATCATTTATGTAAATGACAAAATGTAGAGGGCCCAGCACCGATCCTTGTGGCATTCCACAGGTCATAGGCCTCCAGTCTGAAAACAACCCTCCACCACCACCCTCTGTCTTCTACCTTTCAGCCAGTTCTGTATCCAAATGGCTAGTTCTCCCTGTATGCCATGAGATGTAACCTTGCTAATCAGTCTCCCATGGGGAACCTTGTTGAACGCCTTACTGAAGTCCATATAGATCACATTTACTGCTCTGCCCTCATCAATCTTCTTTGTTACTTCAAAAAACTCAATCAAGTTTGTTAGACATGATTTCCCACACACAAAGCCATCCTGACTATCCCTAATCAGTCCTTGCCTTTCCAAATACATGTACATCCTGTCCTTCAGGATTTCCTCCAACAACTTGCCCACCACCGAGGTCAGGCTTACCGGTCTATAGTTCCCTGGCTTGTCTTTACCGCACTTCTTAAACAGTGGCACCACGTTTGCCAACCTCCAGTCTTCCGGCACCTCACCTGTGACAATTGATGATACAAATATCTCAGCAAAAGACCCAGCAATCACTTCTCTAGCTTCCCACAGATTTCTCGGGTACACCTGATCAGGTCCTGGGGATTTATCTGCCTCTAACTGTTTCAAGACATCCAGCATTTCCTCCTCTATAATCTGGACATTTTGCAAACTGTCACCATCTATTTCACTACAGTCTATGTCTTCCATATCCTTTTCCACAGTAAATACTGATGCAAAATATTAATTTAGTATCTTCCCCATTTTCTGTGTCTCCACACAAAGGCTGCCTTGCTGATCTTTGAGGGGCCCTATTCTCTCCCGAGTTACCTTTTGTCCTTAATATATTTGTAAAACCCCTTTGGATTCTCCTTAATTTTGTTTGCCAAAGCTATCTCATGTCCACGTTTTGCCCTCCTGATTTCCCTCTTAAGTATACTCTTCTAAGGATTCACTTGATCTATCCTGTCTGTACCTGACATTTGCTTCCTCCTTTTTCTTAAGCAAACCCTCAATTTTTTTAGTCATCCAGCATTTCCAATAGCTACCAGCCTTCCCTTTCACCCTGACAGGAATATACTTCCTCTGGATGCTTGTTATCTCATTTCTAAAGGCTTCCCATTTTCCAGCTGTCCCTTTACTGCGAACATCTGCCTCTAATCAGCTTTTGAAAGTTCTTGCCTAATACTGTCAAAATTGGCCTTTCTCCAATTTAGAAGTTCAACTTTTAGATCTGGTCTTTCCTTTTCCATCACTATTTTAAAACAAATAGAATTATGATTGCCGGCCCCAAATGCTCCCCCACTGACACCTCAGTCACCTGCCCTGCCTTATTTCCCAAGAGTAGGTCAAGTTTTGCACCTTCTCTAGTAGGTACATCCACATATTGAATCAGGAAATTGTCTTGTACACACTGAAGAAATTCCTCTCCATCTAAACCTTTAGCACTATGGCAGTCTCAGTCGATGTTTGGAAAGTTAAAATCCCCTACCATAATCACCCTATTATTCTTGCAGATAGCTGAGATCTCCTTACAAGATTGTGTTTCTCAATATTCCTCTGACTATGGGGTGGGGGGGGGTGCGGAAGGTCTATAATACAATCCCAATCCCTTTCTTATTTCTCAGTTCAACCCAAATAACTTCCCTGGATGTATTTCTGGGAATATCCTCCCTTAGCACAGCTGTAATGCTATCCCTTATCAAAAATGCTACTCCCCCTCCTCTTTTGCCTCCTTTTCTATCCTGCCTGTAGCATTTGTATCCTGCAACGTTCATCCCTGAGCCATATTTCTGTAATTGCTATGATATCCCAATCCCATGTTCCTAACCATGCCCTGAGTTCATCTGCCTTCCCTGTTAGGCCCCTTGCATTGAAATAAATGCAGTTTAATTTATTAATCCTACCTTGTCCCTCCCTGCCCTGTTTGTTTGTTTGTTTGTTTTTGTTTTGACTCATTTCTGTTCTCAGCTGTACCCGCCTCAGATCGATCTCTTTCCTCACTATCTCCCTGGGTCCCACTCCCTCACCTTACAATTTAAATCCTCCCAAGCAGTTTGAGCAAATTTCCCTGCCATATATTAGTCCTCTTCCAATTTAGGTGTAATCTGTCCTTCTTGTACAGGTCACTTCTACACCACAAGAGATTCCACTGACCTAAAAATGTGAATCCTTCTCCCATACACCAGCTCCTCAGCCATGCATTCATCTGCTCTATCCTCCTATTCCTGCCCTCACTAGCTCGTAGCACGAGATAGAGTTTAATGAGAATTATGTTTAAGTATGAATAATTTTGAGATGGTCTTCTGTGACAAGGTATGAGATGGAGAAGTTTGGATTTTCTGAATGGAAATGGGGAAGAAAATCCTCTAAGACTTGTGGCTAGTGTTTCTTTGCTCCTCTTAATCTTGCAGGTCTATGATGTTTTTCCCCTCGGTTGGGTATGAATTTTTCATTCTGAATTAGAACATGTTCCTTTTCAATGGCTGCAATTTATGACAATCCTAATGTGGAATAGTTTGATCCATGGTTGTAAAATATGTATTTAACATAGGTTCAAAATTGCTTTTGTATTGTTTCAAGTTAACGTTCTTCCATATACTGTTTGAAGTTTGCTTCACCTATTCGTTGCCATGATGAGAACAGTGAATAGATTTATAAATAAAGATTGGAGATAAGTTAATTAAGGTTCCAAAAGGATTTTATGAATTGAATGACTTGCAGAGTTTGATGCCACCTAGGTGCCTTCATTTAACTCCTGTAATTTGGTTCAGTTATTTAGTTTAGTTACTACTTGGATTGTCTTAGATTATTCTAAGCTGTTGTAGCAAAATAGGTGCAGTTATAATATTTTCTAGTTTTGAGATGCATAAAGAATAAAAATCCATTTTCACAGCAGGTGGAAAATAATCCTCCAAATTATTGTTTTCTGTTTACTCAAGGAATGTGGTTGTCACTGGCTGGCCGGTTTTATTTTGCCTGTCCCTCATTCCTCCTGAGAAGGTGGTTCTGAGTTGCCTTCTTGAACTGCTGCAGTTGCTGTGCTGTCAGTTGATCCACAATGCCATTTAGGGAGGAAATTGCAGGATTTCAACCCAGCGAAGAGTGGCTTGGAGGGGATGAACAGATGGTGATGTTCCTGCGTATCTGCTGTCCAAATGGAAGTGATTGTGGGTTTGGATGTTGCTGTGTAAGGATGTTTGGTGAATATCTGCAGTTCATCTTGTAGATGATACACACTGCTGCTACTGACCCTCAGTGGTGATGGGAATGAATTTTCAAGGGGGCGGATTTGGTACCAATCAAGCAGGCTGCTTTGTCTGGGGTGGTGTCAAGCTTCTTGAGTAATGTTGAAGCTACATTTACCTAGACACTGGGGAAGTATTTCATCACATTTCTGACTTGTGCCTCTTAAATGGCTGCATATGGACATGATGTGGAGGAGCCAGTGTTGAATTGCAGTGGAGAAAGTGAGAAATCTCACAACACCAGATTATAGTCCAACAGGTTATTTCAGTCCTAAAGAATAGTGGACAGGTTTTAGGGAGTCACAAGCTGAATTACTTGCTACTGGATTCCTAGCCTCTGACTTGCTCTTACAGAAGTTGTATTTATACGGCAAGTCATTGATAACCCTCAAAATGTTCATTGAGGGAGATTCAGTCATGCTAATGGCCTTTAATCTCATGGGGTAGTTGGTAGATCATTTCTTATTGGAGATCATAGTTACCTGACATGTTACGTGGTGTCAATGCTACTTGTGAAATATCACTTCCAATGTTGGACGGCATTTCCAAAATCATGGATTCCAGAGTAGTGACTGTTATGTTCAATGTTATTTTTTTACCTGACTTTGCTCTGGAAATTAAAATCATGTTTCTTTTCCACAGTCACATGAGAATTAAAATCTTCTTTTCTGTACACTTACATGAGATTCTTGGGTGTCCATGGTGAAAGTCTGGTTGAATTTTGGTTTACCATGTTTAGTTAGCATTTTCAAATGACTTGTTCCTTTTTGTTAATTTTGTCATGACATTGGATCAGGTTAGTGGAATTCTACAGAAAAAAAATCACTGCTATTTTATGGTCTTTATCTTGGGAATTTGCTTATGAATTGGTTCATTACCTATTTGTGTGTCTTATGATACATGAGCACTCCACTGACTTGAAATTTGGCTTCATTAAAATGCTAATCTTTTAAACCTTTTTTAATTCTGATTTCTTGCGATTTATCTGGCACTGTTTATTCTATTTGCTTTGGATTTACTAACAGCAACTTGAATTTGCGTAGTGAATTCATTATTGATTTATGCTCAAACTGCATCAAAGGAACTCGCATTACATTTTGTTCATGGCTTGTCCACATCAGTGGCAATGCATTATCCATTGTAGATTGTCCATGACAATGTAGTGGAGGGCTTTCATCTTGAAGTTCTGGATTTTGTGTGGTGCAAGTGTTCTTGGAATGCTATGAGCAGTTCAAGAATTTTGAGCCACTGATGATGAAGTGGCAAGTGATTGTGTCTGACTTGGAAGAGAACTTGCAAGTAGTGAATGAGCATGCACTTTTTGCTTACTCGTTTTGGTGTTAGAGTTTGTGGGTATAGCATAATCTATTAAAGGAGCATCTTAAATTGCCGAAGCGTATCGTGCACACAGTGCATGCTGGTTTACCATGGATGGAAAGAGTGAATTTTTAAGGTGGTGCCAGTGAAGCAGGCTGCTTTTTCTGAGATGTTGTTGAACCTTATGAAAGTTGAAGCTGCATCATTCAAGTGACTGAGGAGCATTTCTAACTGTTGTGTAGATGTTGCAAAGGCTTTCGGAAATTAGGAGTTAAATCTCTTGCTACATTAATGCCCACCTTGAGATCTGCTTCTGTATGTGTATAACTGATCCGTTTCACTTTGTGATTTATGACCTTCCAGAATGTTGTTGGTAGATGATGCAATCTGAGCTTTGTTGAATGTCAAAGGACAGTGGTATTCTGTCATTTTTGGTGATGAGTGAAGTTTATGCCACTGAGCATGGACGTCTGCATGTTGTCTTTCTATGTGGCAGCACAGGCCACTTTATTACCTGAGGGTTTCTGAGTGCTGCCATCTTCACCAAGCATCAGACGCTTTAGCTTATTATGAAGGAAAGGCTATTAAAGTAGCAACTATACAAGTGCTTAGTTGCAGCTAAGAGACTCAGCAAAGCTACTTCCAGCAATCACAACCATCCTCTTTTATATTAACTGATGTTAATCCACTTGAAACTTGCTGGGGCTCTTTGATGCCAAATTGTACTTTATCTCTGGAATTTTGTTCTTTTGTCCATGTCGTAATGACATTTAGTACAGAGTATCTCAGCAGAAACTTGATCAATTCTGTTGAGCAGGTTATTGCCAAGCTTTGCTCAATATATTATCATGTCGATAATTTGAGTGGAGATCTCGAGGACAGTCATCAGTCAATTAGATTTGCTTTGCCTTTTATAGACAGGTGGGTTTCCTTTTTTATTTGAGGAAATGCCATTATAGTTTTGCAGGAATTGTGACAAATTCTTGAGCACATGTTTTTAATGGTACAGAACAGACAATAGATTGGCCCTGAAGTAGCGGCCAAGCTATATCATCCATTCAGCGCTTAAAGCTGCAGGTTGTTTTAGCTTGTCTATTACACTTGGATGCAGGGCTCTTTTCTCACTGCATACGTTGGCTTGCCCCCTTATTTGAATTCTTGTCAATGATGTGTTGAGTGCAAAATGCAGAGCTTTGATAAATTGTCACTTTTGAGCAATACTTGAATTCTATCCCTGTTAGAATAAGTGTTTATGCATTTTGTTTATGAATATTTAGCTGTCATCAAAAAAAATCAATCCGTTTGAATATTGTATGCAAATGTATACCCATTTAAAGTTTGGGGGTTTTTGAATTCAGTTAAATACTTAAGGTCTAAAATCAGTGCTGGAGGCTTCCTCCCACAGTCCAAAGGTGTGCAAACTGTGCAATGTACATGGCCGTAGTGTCCACGGATGTGCAGGCTTGTTGGAATAGCTGGGGAAATGCACAGATAGAGGGATAGAGTGGCAGAATGGGTCTTGGTGGGATGCTTTTCAGAGGGTTGGTGTGGACTTGCTGGACTGAATGACCTGCTTTCGCACTGTAAGGATTCTGTGATTCTCGGAAGAATCATTCAGACTCGATGTTAACTTTTTTTTCCTCCACAGGTTTTCTCAGTCACGCAAAGTTTCTCCAGACTTTGGTTATTATTTCCAATCTCACAAATCTGCAGTATTTTGCTTCAGATGGAAGGTCTAGCAGCAGTTGCAGAAACCTTACTTGTACTTTGTTTGGGATTTTTGGTTGAAGTTTCAAGGAGCTAATCATAAACATATCTAACAGGCTGGGCTTCACTAAGATTACAAGATAATTTTACTCAAAACACAACATCAAGTAATTATCCTCACCGACAGATGTTTTGCATACTGACTGCACAACAAAATGCTGTTTTGTTCTTTGGCTCTATTTGCATGTCAAATTTTGCATTTCTTATTGTCATGTACTGTTAATTTTCTGGGACATGAGAAATGTGAAGCTTTTTATAGAAAAATGATGGATCTCTGGATATATTTTTGATATTTCAAGCAATTTGAGGAGGAGGAGAATGGACAGGAAAATGGAGTTGAGACGTGGTGGCTTGGAGGTTAGCATTGCTGCCTCATAGCAGCTGGGACAGGGTACAATTCCAGTCTTGGGTGATGGTCTGTATGGAGTTTGCATGTTCTTCCTATGTGTCGGGTTTCTCCAGGTTTCTTTACATTGTCCACAGATGTGGAGGTTAGGTGGTTTGGCCATGGTAAATCACCCATATTGTCCAGGGATGTGCAGGCTAGGTGGATTAACTGTAGGGTTGGGGGTGTTGCGTGTTCTGAGTGGGATGCTATTTGGAGAGTTGGCATGGGCCGAAAGACCTGCTCCCGCACTGTAGGGATTCTGTGATCAACAGTGATCTTGGTCAATGCAGGAGTGTGCTTGAGGAGCTGTACTGCTGTTTATTATGTCATATCCCATTTATTTATAAATTGTTATATAATAAAAGTGATGAGTTGATCACAGCAGTAAAAAATTCTCTTCAAAATATTAATATTTGGATACCTTTTTATGCTCTCCATGGAGGCCATACTTCAGGTCACACCATACTTGTATCAATTTTCCTGAGGAAATTATTTTAAATGCCTTAATTCATATATCTGTTAACCTCCTGAAACGAGTAAAATGCGCTCATGCAGTAATTCTTCTTGAAGTGTGACAGAACATAAAGCAATAAGATTGTGCTGCCAAATGGGGCAAGGTTGTCTGCAAGTTTGTAGCAGGTTTGAACCCTTACACATTAAAAGCAATACTTGGCAATCTCATCAGAATAATGTTCCATAATGCATGACTCAACGTATACTGCAATAGCATACGCTTATATAATGTACATCGCATTGCAAGTGTTTTGAATTCTTTGTTATTATGATGCACAAGCCTGACTCAGTATGACATTGGGCGAGTGAAGACAAATGGTAATCTACTTTCAGCTCTGAAGCATGTTTGAGGTTTTCTGCAACTAAAATGCTGCTGTTAAGGTAAAAGCAATCAAGTTGACAAGTTCATGAATCTTCTGTTGTGAATCAGTCAGTTTCATAACTTGTTGAGCTTTTTGACCCTTGTGCGGGCCAACTAAGACAGAACACTTCAAAAAATGCAGCAGAGATTACTCTCATTTTAAAGTACTAATCACTTTGTAAATGGTCTTGCAGGCTCCCAAAAAAACAACAATCCTTGGACTAAATTGTTGGAGCAGTTCCTTCATGGTTACCCAATGTGCTGTTGTTTCACAGCTTAGCTGTTGAGGTGTTAAGATTATAGACCACTGGCTCCTTTATTTGACTTTGGGAAAACCCCATTTACTATTTGAATGTAATCTTCAATTCATAGCTATTTCACCCCACTTCTATTGAGTGAAACAATTGTCAAATAATACTGAACTTCTACTAAGTAGAGTAAAGTTATGCATCTTGGTCTTTCCTATCACCTATGTTACAGTGAAGACTAAAGTATTTAAAGTTGTTTTTAATTGCATGAAACAATTTATTATTGAAATGCTAACAAGGCTGCTCTTACTGATTTATCCCTAACTGACTTGAAATATAGAAAATAAGTGCAGTAGTCGGCCATTTGGCTCTTTTGGAGCTGCACCACCATTGAATACAATCATGGCTGATGATACAATCTCAGTATCCCATTCCCACCCATACCCTTTAGCCGCAAGAGTCTGACTACTCTCTTTTGAATATATCTAATGAAGTGGCTACAACAACTTCTTGTGGGAGAGAATTCCACAGGTCCGCAACACTTGGGTGAAGAAATTCTTCCTCATCGCAGTTCTGAACGGCTTACCCATGTTTGATATGAAATGTTCAGAACTGTTGAATTATGCATCAAAGATAAAAGTGAGATGGTCGTCAGTTCTGTGGTGAATAACGGATGTTTTGGTGATTTCTGGAGCAATTTAAGTGCCCCCCCCCCAGTCCAAGCAAAACTCTATTCACTCACGTGCACAAAGCCATGAGTTCATGGTCTTCTCTGGAAGAGCAGTTTCTTACTGAATTCAATTTTATAGTCATTTTACAGGAAGGAGTATTCAGATAAGGCAATATACATATTGATTGGGTGACTGTTACAGTCAGTGAGTGTCAGGAGCTAAGATTAAGCCATCTGATGTTAAACAATCAATGTTCTGAACCTTGACTGGTTTCAGGTAATGAATACTTTTCACCTTGTTAAACTGATCTTACATACTGAATGATTCCAATTTTATTAGTTGGCTCTATATAATGAATGCTTTTCCACCTTGTTAACCCATTACCCTTGCCTCCAGTACCCCATTGTTAACTGCAAGTTTTATCAGATCTGAGTCATGCTCAGCTGATCATCTTGTTTCACAAAACTAAGAACTTTTTCCCTGCCTGCTTATACCTGATACACTTTCTCACTGTGATTGTACCTTGAAGCTTGTCTGTTAAATGAAGCAGTGTTTTGAATGTATTATTTTTACTACTACTGGATATTGCAGAATTACAGTGCAATGAAGGGGCAATACTGGCCAGGAAGATCTTCTGAGAGATCTTGTTTTTCATTGAATAATGCTAAAAGTTCCAACAATTCAGCTTGCAATGCCACAAGGAAATAGTGTTGTTACTTCGCCATTCCAATCCATAATGTCTTTTAAACTAGTATCCAAGGGAGGTCCTGGGAGTATTGCTTGCTTATTATTCTGGAACTGAGGGGGGAAGTTGTTATTGTAAACTCTATATTTCCTGGTTTTTTTCACAGTATGCTATATTTTAACTTTCTTCCCTCCCACTTCTTTCCCAGAAACTGCTTCAGTGGACAAGTCAGCTACTCAGTCTTGTGCTACCCCTTCGTCGTCATCCTCGGGAATGACTCCTGCTTCTCAGACCCCATCAGCCACCACGTCTACTGTCCCTGTTTCACCTATTCCTCAGTCACCTATTCCTCCTCTACTACAGGATCCAAACCTCTTGAGGCAATTACTTCCTGCTTTGCAAGCCACCTTGCAGCTTAACAATGCTAATGTGGATATGTCAAAAATAAATGAAGGTACGTGATAGTTTTCTGTGTTATAATGTGTTCTTAAAATCTTTCCCTGACCTATTTTAAACATTTAAACATTTATCTTTTAACAAGATGAGATTGACACATTTGTTCTCACACTGTGATACTTGCACTCCAACGTTTTCAGTCATAATTTGCTGATTAGGTGTAAACATTTTTACATTGGATCTTCACCCTCAACTGTGTGGCAGACTTCATGCTCCCATTTCATTCAATTAGCTAAGTCTTCAAAATATTGGTTTGGTCTTGGAAGAAAGTGGTGTTTTCTGTTGAGTTCTGGTTATGACAGTATAGAAAGGTCCCTTAAACAAAAGGTTAAGGTGATTGGCTCAGGAACCGGAGACATGAGGAACCTTACTTTGTCCCTGCTCAGGATGTGGGCATTGCAGACAAAACCAGCATTTATTGCCTCTCCCTATTTGCTCAGAGGGATATTAAGGTTTTAGTCAGCAATTATATATCTGGATTAGAAATAGAGTGCTGGAGAAACTGAGCAGACTGAGCAACATCTGCTGAGAGAAAACCAGTGTTAATGTTTTGAGCCCAATATAACGGAGTACAGCCATGATGAGTGTTTGCCATGTAGGCTGCTGACACATGCTGCAGGTCTGATATTTTACATATTAACGTGAATTGCCTTGTCTCTTCTTTGGAACTCTGTGCTGCGGAATATACATGCATATGTCTCAAATGTCCTGGTGATGGAAGGTTGTTGAGCAGAATGTAACAATCCAGTTATGGACGGTTAAAATTTGAAGAATTCTGAATACTTTGTTTAAGCAATAGGAAGATGCCTTAAGATTTCAATTCTATTTTAGTCAAACTCCGAACTTACTGTGTATACTGCAAAATGAAGGAAACAAATGTGTTAAGACCACAGCTTTGATGGACAAAAAAAACACTCAGCTTTTCTCATTGTCTTCTAAAGGAATTGCTCGTGAAGCAATCTTAGTTATTTACTTTATGAAGGGGCAGCCATCAGTATACCACAATCTTGTGGTGAATTTCTTTAGCTCAAGCTATTCTGAGATATAAAACTTCCATTTTGCCATCTCCTGTTACACATGCCTTAGTCGAATATTTTGGTTCACTTTCAATACTTGGAGACTACTTACTATTTACTCTTTCATAACATGTTGCCCAATTCTAATTACCCTTGAAATAAATGGCTTACTAGAGTCAATTCAGAGTCCAACACAATTCTGAGTGCATGGATTTGCATGTTGGCCAGACTTCGTCATGACTATGGTTTTCCTTCCCTGAAAGAGATTTGAGAGTCAGCTAGAATTTTTACAATCAGTGACCATATCAGTAATGGTGACTGTGAAACCAGCTTTATATTTTAGATTTATGAAATGAATTTAGTTATGTGAGGCCAAAGCAATAGCGTGGACCCTGGGATCACTAGTCTCGTGACATTGGCTCTGTTACCATTTTCCCTGTGTTTGTTGCTTTCATTGGCAGAAAATGCTGTAGAGTTCCACTGTTGGTAGATGATTTTTCTACTTTGAAATTATGAAATCTTCCAGTGTCTGTTCCCTTTCAAAATTCCAGCTGAGATTGACCCTCACACTCAGTGATGAAATTATGTTCTTCTTGCTGTGCAGATCTGGCTATCTGTCATTTATTTAACAATCTTCTCTGTGAGCAGCACATCATACAAGGTGCAAGT
Source organism: Hemiscyllium ocellatum (assembly GCF_020745735.1). Taxonomy (NCBI): domain Eukaryota; kingdom Metazoa; phylum Chordata; class Chondrichthyes; order Orectolobiformes; family Hemiscylliidae; genus Hemiscyllium; species Hemiscyllium ocellatum. The sequence goes on from NC_083405.1 coordinate 100,651,213, forward strand.
TGCAACTAACTTCTCCAACAAACACCCAGATCTCTGCAGAGCAGTGAATCTTCATCCTCCGTCTCTGTCCATCTCCGTATATCATGCTCTGGGCTGTCCTGAAAGTGACCTTGAGGTTAATTAGTCCCCATTTACAATTTCCTTGTTCATCAAATGACCTAAGTAGGTTTTACAATTTTTTGCGTTTTCACTGAAAAAATCATTTGGATTAAACTCGCAAAACATTTCGGACTGCACGTGTGGTAATATAGCAGACATCACGGCTGCAGCTCTTGCACGAAGTAAGCCCATCTGCTGATTTTATGAATCTGTCTCTTCTATTTGGACTTCATGGGTCACCTTTTTAAATGATTTATTTCCCTTTTGACGAGATTAGATTGCCTACGGTGTGGAAACAGGCCATTCTGCCCAACAAATCCACACCGACCCTCCGAAGAATTATAATTAGAAATAAATTTTTCAGTCTCAATAAAATATATACTATTTTATATGTTGAGATAAGCAGAAATAAGCATGTGTGGCACATTGGCTTTGTGGTCGGCACTGCTGCCTCACCGTGCCAGGGACCCGTTTTCAGTTTCAGGTTTGGGTGACTCTGTGGAGTTTGTACATTCTCCCTGTGACTCTGTGGGTTTCCTCTTGCAGTCCATTGGTGGGTTAGCCAAGGGAAATTTGGGGTTAACGGAAGAGGATAGGATACCCTTTGGAGAGTTGGTGCACATTTGATGGGCTGATTGGCCTCTTTCCACACTGTAGGGATTCTATAAATTGCCATAGAATAGGTGCTATCATGCATTTTAAAACGATTATTTATGGGATGTGGGCATCATTGGCTGGTCAGTATTTATTGCCTGAGCGTAATTTCCTATTCGAAAAGGTGATGGTGAGCTGCCTTCTTGAACCGCTGTTGTCCCATCAGCTGTGGGTTGACCCACAATTCAATGAGGGAAAGAATTCCAGGATTTTGACCCAGCAACAGTGAAGGACCAGTGGTATATTTTCAAGTCTGGATAGTGAGTAACTTGGAGGAGTATTTGAAGGTGGTAGTGTTCCCATATATTTGCTGCCCATGTCCTTCAAGATGGAAGTGGTCATGGGCTTGGAAGGTGCTGTCTGGGGGTCTTTGGTCAATTACTGCATTGCATCTTGTAGATAATAGACATTGCTGCTCCTGAGTCAGTGTGGTGTTTGAACAGCACAGCTGGTCAGGTAGCATCCGAGGAACAGGAGAGTCATGTTTTGAGCAGAGCTCTTCATCAGGCATCTACGGTCCTTGTTTTCTCCCACTGCTATTACTGAGCGTTGGTGATGGAGAGAGTGGATGCATGTTGTTGTAATGCTCCGCAAGAGAGCTGCTTTGTCCTGGATGGTGTCCAGCTGCTTGTACATTTGGAGCTGCATCCATCCAGGCAAGTGGGGAATATTCCATCACATTCCTGACATGTCCTTGTCGATGATAGGTAAGCTTTGCGGAGTTAGGAGTTGAGTTACTTGCCGCAATATTCCTCACCTTTGACCTGCTCTTGTAGCCACTGTGGTTAGGTTATGAGTCCATTTAAGTTTCTGGTCAGTGGTAATGTTAGGTTCTGTTTTTCTTGAGATTCTTAGAATCTTGATGCACCTGCAATATGCCAACTTCTGTGAACAGCCAAAGTTTTAATGAGCAAGTAAAAGCTTTGGCTGCGAAGTGTGTCAAGAGAAGCTTTCTGAACAAAGGAACAGTCCTTCCTTTATACAGGATCTTCACATCACAATCAGTGATGCCCATAAGACAACCCCATTCCACTCCCTTGCAGTCACATGATACTCCACACAATGCAAGTAACCTGATCATCTCCAGAAACAATGTAATATAAATCATCGCTTAATTGCCAGATCGGTCGTAAATTGTATTTTTTAACTATAGGATGTGGTCAGAATTCCAACTGCAATGTTTTTATTGATTCTGAATGGCAGGAGATGACTATGTAAATTTTTTACATTCTACCTACAAGACAAAAGACATACCACACTAAGAGCATACCACCCTACCCCCGGGACATCCAATTTTAGATTAGATTACTTACAGTGTGGAAACAGACACTTCGGCCCAACAAGTCCACACCGACCCACCAAAGCGCAACCCACCCCTTTACCTAACACTACGGGCAATTTAGCATAGCCAATTCACCTAACCTGCACATCTTTTGTGACTGTGGGAGGAAACCGGAGCACCCGGAGGAAACCCACGCAGACACGGGGAGAATGTGCAAACTCCACACAGACAGTCGCCTGAGTCGGGAAATGAACCTGGGTCTCTGGCGCTGTGAGGCAGCAGTGCTAACCACTCTGCCACCGTGCCGCCCACTCCTGCAGATCGGCAGAGCAAATTAAACCTTTAATATCTCAGTAACCCCAAGGATATTGATAATGAAGGTTTCATTGATGGTAACACAATTGAATGTCAGGGGGCGGTGGTTAGATTGTTTCTCATGATGTTGATTACTGACATTTGTGCAAAGTGCATGTTACTTGCCACTCATCAGCCCAAGCCTGAATATTATCCAGATCTTGTTGCATTTGAACACGGACTGCTTCGATATCTGAGGAGCCACATTCCCCATTGTTGGCTAATGTTCCCAATTCTGATCTTATGATAGAGAGAAAGTCATTGATGAAGCAGCTGAAGATGGTTGAGCCGAGGGCATTACCCTGAGGAGCTCGTGCAGAGATGTCTGGAACTGAGATAACTGACCTCCAACAATCACGACCATCTTCCGATGCTTCAGGCATTACCATAACCGCCAAAGGGTATCCTGATATCCACTGATTCCAGTTTTGCTGGGGCTCTTCTTTGCTACACTCGGTCGAATGCAGCCTTGATGTCATGGGCTATCACTCTCACTTCATCTCTGGAATCCAGCTGTTTTGTCCATGTTTGAGTCAAGGCTGAAATGAGGTCAGGAGCTGAGTGGCTCTGTAGAACCCAAACTGGGTGTCATTGTCAAACAGCAATAACCTGCTCAATGCTGTTGATGACACCTTCCGTCACTTTACTGACGGAGCGATGATTTGGCTGAGTTGCATTTGTCCTACTTTTATATACAGGGCAATTTTCCACATGGTCGAGTAGTTGCTGGAAGAGCTGAGCTAGGGGAGCGGCAAGTTTGGGACACAAGCTATCAGTACTACTACCAGAATGTTGTCAGAGCCCATAGCCTTTGTGGTTTCGAACGAGTTCAACTATATTAATGTCATGTGGATTGGATCGAATTGACTGAAGGACTGGTATTTGTAATGCTGAGGGCCACTAATGGATCATCCACAAGGCATTCCTAACTGGCAATTTGTTACGTGTGCTTCAGCGTTATCTTTTGCACTGATGTGCTGGGCACCTCCATTATTGTGGATGAGGATAATTGTGGAGCTGCCGCCTCCATTGTGTTGTTTAGTCATCCACCACCGTTCACGACTGAATGTGGCAGGACTGCCGAGCTTAGATCTGATCCATTGATTTTGGGATCGCTTAGGTCTGTGTGTCACTTGTTGTTTATGCTGTTTGGCATGCAAGCCGTCCTATTTGATGGCTTCACCAGGTTGATTCCTCATGTTCAGATATGCCTGGTGCTGCTCCTGGCATTCCCTCCTGCAGACTTAATAGAACCAGAGTTGATCCTTGTGGATGGTAGCAGTGGCTTAGTGGAGGATATGCAAGGCAATGAGGTTATAGATTGTGCTGGAGTACAATTCTGCTGCTGTTGATGGCCCATAGTCCCTCATGAATACCTGCGGTGATAGCGCCACACAACATGATGGAGGTTATTCTCAAAGTGAAGCCGGGACTTTATCTCCGCAAAGACTGTGCGGTGATTGCTCTTGCTGATATTGTCATGGACAGATGCATCTGCAGCTGGCAGATTGGTAAAGAGGAGGTCGGGTATATTTTCCATCTTTTTTTTGGTTCCCTCGACAGCTTCCACAGAGTCTAGCAGCTTGGTCAGTAGTACTGCTGCCAAGCCACTCTTTGACATGGACATGGCAATTCCCCACACGGTGTGTTTTGTGCCCTTGCCATCCTTAGTACTTCCTCTGAGCATTGTTGAACATGGGGAAGTACCGATTCATCAGCTGAGGCAGGGGTAGTATGTGGTCATCAGCCAGTGGTTTCTTTGCCCATGTTTAACCTGAAGCCAAGTCACTTTATGGAGTCTGGAGTCAATGTTGAGAACTCCCAGGCCAACTCCCGCCTGACTGAATATCACTTTGCTGCCACCTCTGTTGCGCTCTCGGCTGGTTGTGCAGAACATATCCAAGGATGATGATGATTGTGATCTCTGGCAGGTTGATAAGATAGTGAAGGAGGCACTTTGTCTGCTTTCCTTTATTGGTCAGAGTATTGAGTACAGGAATTGGGAGGTCATGTTGCGGCTGTGCAGGGCATATTTCATGCAATTCTGGTCTCCTTCCTATCAGAAAGATGTTATACAACTTGAAAGGATTCAGAAAAGATTTACAAGACAGTTGCTGGGGTTGGAGGATTTCAGTTACAGGAGGAGGCTGACAAGGCTGGGGCTGTTTTTCCTGGACAGTCTTGAGGCTGAGGGGTGACCTTCCAGTGGTTTATAAAATCGAGGGGCATGGGAAGGTAAATAGACCAGGTCTTTTCCTTGGGGTGGGGAAGTTCAGAACGAGAGGGCAAAAGTTTAGAGCGAGAGGGGAAAGATACAAAAGAGACCTATGGGGCACCTTTTTCACACAGAAGGTGGGGCGCAAATGGAATGAGCTGCCAGAGGAAGTGGTGGAGGCTGGTACAGTTAAGACATTTAAAAGGCATCTTGATGCGTATATAAATAGGAAGGGTTTAGAGGGATATGGGCCAGGTGCTGGACAATGAGACTAGATTAGGTTTGGATATCTGGTCGGCATGGACCAGTTGGACCAAAAAGACTGTTTACGTGCTATATATCTGTGACACAATGTCTGTAAGTGGACTGGTAGTGATCAGCAAAGATGAGAAACAGTGGCAGATTTTTATTTTCAGGATATAGTTCACTGCTCACGGCAAAGCCATATTTCGTTGATTAGATTAGATTCCCTATAGTTTGGAAACAGGCCCTTCGGCCCAACCAGTCCACACTGACCCTCCGAAGAGTAACCCACCCAGACCCATTTATTCTGACTAATGCACCTAACACTATCGGCAATGTAGCATGGCCAGTTCACCTGATCTGCACATCTTAAGACTGTGGGAGGAAACCGGAGCACCCGGAGGAAACCCACGCAGACACCGAGACAATGTGCAAACACCAAACAGACAGTCGCCCGAGGCTGGAATTAAACCTGGAACCCTGGTTCTGTGAGGCAGCATTGCTAACCACTGAACCACCGTGCTGCCCCACGGTTGAGTAAGAGGATTCTCAGAAAGTTGAGAATATTGTCAAACTGAAAGAAACAAACGTAGTGTTGAAAAGATTAGAGATACACCAGAAGGTTGGTCAGGGTTTAGAAATCAACAAAAGATACCCCAAAAATAAGAGGGACAATAAACTTCAAGAGGAAATATGCAAGTAACATCAAGACTGAAAATCTAAGCTGCTTTAGATACGTAAAAGGGAAGTGAGAAGTCAGTGAACATAGAGAATGAGGCTGAGGAAATGGATTTAGATTTGGGTTCAGAAGTGGCCTGCCCATAGAAGGCAGAGAATAGTGGTGGAAGGGTGCCTGGAGATCCGTGACCAGTGCTGTTTCACAGCGATCCATACTGGGACCTCTGCTGTTTGTGGTACGCAGAACAACCCCAATTATCCAAACGAGACATACAACAAGTATTTTGTTCTGATAACTGAACTGATCCGATCGTAAACAAACTCAGTCTTTCTGAACATAATTACATAAAAAAGCATGTTTCCAGAGTTTTTATTTCATTAAATCGATATGGACAAAGGCTGGGCATAGCTTAAAACTTAATGATATTTTACAAATAAAATCACTTTTTGAATAGTCTGTGAAATGATTCCTTGATTTGATCCTGGTCCACAACAGGAGCCGGCATCTTTGTGTTTGATGTCGTGCCGTCATCCAGACTAACCAAGATTGTCCTGCCCTCCTGTGCGACTGTCGAGCTCTTAGAGAGAGAGGGTGGCGCAAAATGCAGTGGGAACATGAGAGGAGATTTTTTTTTGTGGACTTTAGTCCTCTCATCAATTTTTTTTTAAATGGAGAGTGTCATGTTTTCCTCCTGTTTCCTCTGGTCAAGTTTTCCTCCTGTTTTATTTTTACATGTGCTAACTCACTATGATTTGCTCTCCTCCCTTCAAAAAAAAGTTACGTGAAATTTTCTTGTCAGCTGAAAGATGTTGAACTACTTTTTCACATAAATGATTTGGATGTGAGCATAAAAGGAACAGTTAGTAAGTTTGTAGATGACATCAAATTTGGAAGTGTAGTGGACAGCGAAGAAGGTTACCTCAGATTACAACAGGATCTGGACCAAATGGGACAATGGGCTGAGAACTGGCAGATGGAGTTTAATTCAGATAAATGCGAGGTGCTGCATTTTGGGAAAACAAATCTTAGCAGGACTTATACACTTAATGGTAAGGTCCTAGGGAGTGTTGCTGAACAGAGAGACCTTGGAGTGCAAGTTCATAGCTCCTTGAAAGTGGAGTCATGGGTAGATAGGCTAGTGAAGAAGGCGTTTGGTATGTTTTCTTTTATTGATCAGAGTATTGCATACAGGAGTTGGGAGGTCATGTTGCAGCTGTACAGGACATTGGTTAGGCCACTGTTGGAATATTGCATGCAATTCTGGTCTCCTTCCGGTCAGAAAAATGTTGTGAAACTTGAAAGGGTTCAAAAAAGATTTACAAGGCTGTTGCCAGGGTTGGAAGATTTGAGCTATTGGGAGAGGCCGAACAGGCTCGGGCTGTTTTTCCTGGAGCGTCGGAGGCTGAGGGGTGATCTTACAGAGGTTTACAAAATTATGAGGGGCATGGATAGGGTAAATAGACAGTCTTTTCCCTGAGGTCAGGGAGTCCAGAACTAGAGGGCATAGGTTTAGGGTGAGAGGTGAAAGATATAAAAGAGACTTAAGGGGCAACGTTTTCACACAGAGGGCGGTACATAAATGGAATGAGCGGCCGGAAGAAGTGGTGGAGGCTGGTACAATTGTAACATTTAAAAGGCATTTGGATGGGTATACAAATAGAAAGGGTTTGGAGGGATATGGGCTGGGTGGTGGCAGGTGGGACTAGATTGGGTTGGGATAACTGGTCAGCATGGACTGGTTGGACCGAAGGATCGGTTTCCATGCTGTACATCTCTATGACTCAGGAAAAAAACAAGAGTTGTCATGGGATAATGGAAGGAAAACGCAACAGAAACGAAAAGTACAAGCTCATTTTTTGACATTCCGGAGAATGAGCAGAGGAAAAAAATTGTTGGGTTTGCGAAATGGAGCAAGTCAATGTTGAGAGGTAATCTTGCTGCCGTAGCTTGGGCTTGCACATATGTTGTTCATAGCCACAAACCTTTGTCCTAAGTATTGGAGATCCTTTTAATAACAAGTGTAAGATTTGACTCTAACATCATGTTTAGAGTATATATTTATTTATTGAAGTATTCAGTTCAGATTTACAAAATGATGCATTAAATAGATGAGAAATAGAATTTTCCTACTTCAGTTGAGATGCGTGTACAGGGACCTTGAGATCTTGTTCAGATAATTGATATTTGGATGACCGAGGTTGTTCTGTATATATATATTAATGACTTGGATGAAAATGCAGGTGGCTGGGTTAGTAAGTTTGTAGACAATACAAAGAATGGTGGAGTTGGAGAGTATAGAAGGTTTTCAAAGGCTGCAGCAGGATTTTTATCAAGTGTAGTTATGGGTGGAGAAATGTGTTAGTTTAATTTGGCATTATGTTCAGCACAACATGATGGGCTGAAAGGCCCCTTCCTGTGCTGTTCCATGTTCTATCTGTTTGAAAATAATGGGACTAGGAACTGGCAGAGGAGTTAGAATAGTTGCATTACATCAATCTCCATAACATTCCAAAATTCCTAAATATTCAAGGACCAAACGGAGGAGAGGAAATAAATGCAATGATCGTCACCTAGAGAAAAACTGCTAGGGAAGCTAACAGGACTAAAGGTGGAGAAGTTTCTTAGATCTGATGGGATGCATCCTGGGTTACTAAAGGAACTGGTTGCATAGATAGTGGATGCACTGGTCGTTAACCTCCAGGATTCCTTATATTCTGGAAAAGTCTGAGGATTGGACTGCCACTGTCTGTTATTGGGAAAATGTTTGCGTCTATTAATAAGATGGAAAAGTGGAGCATGTAAAAATTCATGATATCAAGCAGAGTCAGCATGACTTCATGAATACAAAATCATGAATAATAAAGTTATATTCATTCTTTTGAGGAGGTAACAAGTGGTTTAGAAAAAGGGGCAAGTGGTGAATTAACATTTTCAGAAGACATTTGATTAAGTACCAGCCTTGGTAGTGGATTTAGTACATTAGTATGTATCGAGGATTGCCAGACTAACAGAAGGCAGAGGTTCAAAAGGGTATTTTCAAGATGGCAACCTGTAACTTGTGGAGTATCACAGGGATCGGTACTGGAGGTCACAATTATGTACAATAACTTGAATGTGGAAAGTGAATTCACTGCAGCCAAGTTTGTGGGTAATCCAAAGATAGCTGGGAAAGCAAGTGGTAAGGGTGGAATGAAGAATCTACAAAGCAATCTCCACAGGTTAAGTGAGTAGGCAAATACTTGGCAGATGGGATAAATGCAGGAAAATGTGATATTATGCACTTTAGCAAGAAGAACAGAGGAGCTGAATATTGTTTGAATGGATAAAGTCTGGAAAGGGAGTTGGGGTTGTGATGCATGAATTACAAACAGTGAGCATTTCAGTTCACTGTGTAATCGGGAAGGCAAATGGAGTGCTGACCTTTATTTCAGAGGAAATTGCAAATAAAGATATGGAGCATTTTCTAAAACTATGCAAGTCATGGGTGAGAATACAGCTGGACAACTGAGAATGATCTTCGGTCTCGATTGATTCCTGATGAAGCGCTTGTGCCCAAAACGTCGAATTTCCTGTTCCTTGGATGCTGCCTGACCTGCTGCGCTTTAACCAGCAACACATTTTCTACTCTCGATTGAAGCATAGAACTTGAGGCAGTTTAGAGATGGTTCACTCAGCCTCTTATGGAAGGATTATTAATGAGGAGAGATTCAGTAGATTTAGCTTGTATATGTGGGAACTTAGAATGCGATGCAACCTTATTAAAATGTAAAAGATAATTGGGAAACTTGACCAGGCAGATTAGCAAAGATTGTTTGCCTTGTGAGAGAATAGAGGACCAGAGGAGACAATCTCAGAATAAAGGGTCATCCATTTTGATATGGATGGGAAGTTTCTTCTCTTAAAACAATGTAACTTAGCAAATTTGTACTATTCCAAAAAAGCTTATTTGAATTCCTCCTAATGCTTTCGTATCAGTTTTGTAATGTGGTGACGAGCACTAAGCTGAAGATAACTTTGCTTTGTGATTGTAATCTTGTAGAATTGAACTTTTTTTGTTTTAATATAGGACCTTGTGAACCTCTCATGTGTATCTGAATTCCGATTTTCATATGTTCTTCAACTTAAATTTGATACTTGCTTTCGTGGATTGTGTAGGTTTTTATTTCTCTTTCTGCAGTGTAAGTTATGCGTAGATGAGTATGATGCAACAGGAGCCATTTATCCAGTTCTCGTCAGTGTCAGCTACTTGGAATTTGAATACTCCAAATGTTTTCATTCTTTTCCCAACTCGATGCAATGTTTCATTTAAGTATTTATTTGGTTCCCTTGAAAGTTAGCATTTAAACAGTATTTTTCATTTCATCAGGCAATGGTTGTTTTTGTCTTGCATTTTCTGGTAGTGCTAATCACTTTAAATCCATGCCTCCCAGTTCTCAACTTTCACCACTAGAAACTTGATTATTTCATTTACTCCATCTAAACCATAATGGTTTTAAAAATTTCCAACTAACCTCTGTTATGGAGAATGGTCTTAACTTTTCCAGTTGACTTATGAAACTCTCATTTCTGACCACTGCAACCATTTCAGTAAATCTGTCTAATGTCCAAAAATGGGTTCCTAAATCTAAGTCATTAATAGATATCAACAACGATGATAGTGTGTGTACTGAACCCTGAAAAACATCATTGTGTCACTTCCAACCAGTTTGAATAATAGCCAGAACATTTTTTATCTTTTAGCCAGTTTTTTTCATTTCTAAACTGTTCAGCTTGTTCGTGAAATGAAATCCTAATTATGTGGTGTTTTGTCAAATGCCTTTGGAAAATTTGTATGCACAGCTCTTGCACTTCTCTCATTTGCCACTTCTGTTAGCTAATCAAAAATTCAAGTCAACTTAATTGAAAACAGTTTGCCCTCAATACTTGTGCTGGCTCTCACTTGTTCGACCATTTTTGCTCAAGTAGTTGTTATTTTCCCTTGGTTTATTGAGATTGTCCTCCGTCAAATCACTTGCATGTTACTCTCCCATTCAAGGATCTTTGGATTATTTTTCTTTGGTAACTGTTGATATATTTGTGTACTGTGGTCTAGCCCCCTCTCTCCCCCCCCCCCCCCCCCCCCCCCCCCCCCCGCTTTCCTTTGCCAACATTCAGTCTGATTCTTCTGTTATCAGGTTGACACATTTCAGTTGCCTTTTCTACATAATCTGAATGATCTGATTTTCTAACTCCTCTCATCCAACCAACTGTATCGCCTGCACATGCAGTACATAAGAGGCCTTTTGGCCCATGAAGCCTGTCTGGCCAAAGATACATAAAATCAACACTAGGCCCACAGCATTACATGTTACAACATTTCAACTGCTCACTGAAGTCCAAGGTTACCCACTTCAACTACTTTCTCAGGCAGTGCATCCCAGACCTTCACCATCCTTTGGGTGGAAAAAATGCTTCTTGAAATCCCGTCCAAACTTCCTGCTTTTGACCTTTGAATTGATTTGCCTTGTTATTGACTGATCAACTAAGGAGAGCAGACACTTTTTTTATTCGTCCTGTTTTTGCCCCTCAATCTTGTACATCACCTGCACACCTGAGCCTTCTCTGCTCCAAACAATCATGGTCTATCCAGCCTCTCTCTTGAACTAAGCTGTTCCATTCCAGGAAACATACTGGTTAATTTCCCCATTACCTGGTTCAGTGCAATCATATCCATCCAAGAGTGGTGCCAGAATTGTGTGCACGACAACAGCTGTGGTCCAACCAAAACTTTGTACAGCTTCAGCATCATCTTCGTGCTCTTGTAATCTGTGCCAAAGCTGATAGTGACCCATAGCTCATATGTCATCTTAAATACCCTATCTATTTGTCCTGTCACCCTCCAGGAATTGTGGACAAAAACAGTTTCTTTGAGCTTCCTAGTGTGCTCCATTCATTGAGTACCATTCTTGGTATTTCTTCCAAAGTTCTGATCAGGATTACATTCCACCTGCCACTGATCTGCTCTCTGGTATTTTCTATGTTTGTGAAAGATGTTTGCCACAATTATGAGGTCACATTTCAATTTCTGTTTGTTAATTTGTGTGTCTTGTGACACTGCTGTGTATTTAAGAAGTGCATTTGTCTTTCAATGAAAGGTTGTGACAGAGGTGCTGAACAGTCTACTGCAAAACCAATAAAGTAAACAGCTTTTGAGGCCTTGGAGTTTTCTTTAAAAATTCAAACAACAGAAACAGCCTGAATGGTGGGGTGAAGCTCCCACAGAACCAGGATTTTTTTTTTGTTGTTTCAGTGATCAGTAGCAGTTGTTGCTTGGGTCTTGATATAGGATATGGAAGCTCTTACTTCTCTCTCTATTAGAGCTAAAAGCTGACATTCTCTTTGTGCTACAAGAATTACATGTGAAGACGAATTATTTAGCTGAATTTGCCTTTGCCATGGGTGTGTTTACGGGATGTTCCCACATTGGAACAGTTAATTTGTTGCAGTTAACATATACAGAGGAATCTTCATTATCTGAAGGAGATGGATGGGCACTATTTCATTCGGATAATTGATTATTTGGTTAATTGATTCAATGCCTTTCCTCTGGTGCTCGGAGTTTTTTGTTAAGTGTGCTCTCCATTCAGGAGACGAGGCAGCAGCACACCGTGTGTGAGCCCATCGCCCTCACCCCTGCCCCCCAAAACCATTTCTCCTCCCCACAGTCGGACCAGACACCAACAGTAACACTGCTGCTGCCTTTGTTGGGGGGGGGGGGGGGGGGGTGAGTCTCCAAATTGTGCAAGCGCGACACAGACACACACACCAACTTTTTACTGCAATGTTTTGACACACTCCACCTTTGCCCTGTACAGGACAATGTTGGAGAGATTATGTGGGGAAGTGGTGTTTCGGGTATACCCCTGCGTAGAACTTCAGGGAAAGCGTGGGAAGGGAGAGAGAGAAAGAGAAGGTGGGAGGTCAGTCAATAGGAGATTCAGCTCCCATCGATGTCCCGGGCTACACTCGGCAGCATTTCAGTAAACAAGGTTCATTTTTAATCCGAGTAAATAAAAGACACGATCGGTGTTGGAAACGCGTCTTTGATGTAACGTTGCTCTCGGGACCTTTAGTTCGCCTTCAGATAATCTGAAGTTCGGCTAATTGATATTCGGATAATCGAGGTTCCTCTGTATTTCGTGAACATTTCCAAAGACTGACAGTTAAGTGAATTCTTTTTGTCTGTATTTTAACTGTAATATTTTAAAAAATAGATTTTGTTTCAAGCCTGGTAATTTGGCTAATTGAATTGCATGTGGAACACAAGTTAAAATTAAAACAAAATGAGGGTCTAGCTATCTTAATATACTTTTGAGGGGATTTGATCTCGTCTAAAGCAGTCAGCATATGTAAATGCAACTGTCTTGAATGACATCATTCTGCTTATATTTTAATTGATTTAATGATCCATCTCTGACCTTTTATGGAAGTTAAATTAATTTTCCATGCAAATATCAATTTTTATCATTTATAAATATGAAATCACCTGTGATGCTCATGTTTCTTAATGAAGATTAAACTTGCATTTCTGCAACATCTTAAAAATACACTTTTAGTTTTCTAGAATCAAACTGGTAAAGACTCTATGCTTATCAGTCTGCAGTTCAGAATAACAATGCCAGTATTGCTGAAAAAGACATGTTTTGTGTAAACTTTTGCCAAGTGTGCACAATCAGTACACGCTTGCAAAAACTCATGTCCAGCATCAAATCTAATTCCACACTCGCAGAAGATTTGTCAAATAATCCTGCTAAAATCAGAACCAATGCCAGTTAAACTCCCATTCGAGAATGCATTTGTGTGTACTGGAAGCTGCAAAAATATGCAGAGTGCTATTCTTTGCAGACTAAAAGAACGTGGATACACACTACTCCGATTGAGTTTTTTTTTAAAAAGTTTCCCTTCATGGTTTAATGTTTGGAAATTATCTTAAGTGCAAGATGTAAAGATTCAATTAAAAAATGAATTTTCAGCAGTGCTGAGGTTCTGTATGATAAAATGGTCATTTGTTTCAGAGCCCTTGTCCAGCTAAGTCAAGATATATTGAATGCGAGGAGGAAATGTTTGTAAGATTAGATTCACAGTGCCATTTGCTGTGTTAGAATTCCAAATTTGTTTTGAGTGGTTTGTGTTAAGTTCTTTTCCTCTTGAGATTCTTACACACTTGATGCAACTGTAAATGCCAACTTCTGTGAACAAGCAACCAAATTTATTTGTTGTTCCAGTACAAACCTTGGAGAAACCTTTAACACACCTCACAGGACTTGTGGCATCGTGGCAAAAGCTTTCGCTGAACAATGGAAACGGTCTTTCCTTTACACAGAATCTTTGCATGGCAGTTAATGCTCACAAGACAAGCCCCAGCCATCCCATCATAGTCACATTCCACTCAAGATATAATGCAGTAACCACCCCACCTCCAGAAATGATATAATGCAAATCATTCCTTAATGGTCAAATCTGATGCGAATGATAGTTTTTTGTAACTACAGGGGGAGTAGTCAAATTCCAACTGTAATGTTCTTATTGATTTCTGGATGAAAATGTAAATAATCCCTGAATGGCAAGGAAATGACCATGGAAACCTCCCACAATTCCACCTGGTATGACAAAGATGCACTACCTTACCCCCAGTTTCGTACAGGTCAGGAGAGCAAATTAACTCTTTAATATCTCATTGCCTCCTTTTATCATTCCATGATAAACACTTAGATTGCACTACCATCTTCAGAAGAATCTTACTGCCAGTTAAGTTATTGACATACAACATGCAATTATAACATCAAAAATTACTAGTCCACGCCTTAGATAGTATCCTCTCAGGTGGGAAAAAAAAGTTCATCGATAAAGTTCTTCAATCCACGGTACTTAGTGACTATTTCACCGCCTCCAGGTTGAATGGAAATGAGCCAGTCATCCAAAATGTCCTTCAGTAAAGTCCACTCTGAAAACAAAATTCAGTCTGTCCTTGCACACCACTCCATGGAGAAATCTGTTTTCTTGGATAAGGGCAGGTAAGTACTTAACAAAACTGATGAGACTTCCATCCTTGCTGAGATGCTTTAAGCTGGAGGATATGAGTGCACTGGACCCTGCTGCAGCAGCAGCAAGAGGCCAGATAAATGTAGCATTCTTTGCTAGTTCTGCTCCTGCTCTGCTGTCTGATGTAACACAGCCAACTGGGTTATGTTAGCTTGATCAGTGAACCATCATATCCCTTAAATGAATGAAAGACAAGGGAAAGCTCACATGGTTTAATGTGCACAGGAAAGCCACCGACAAAAAGTGTACCAACCTCCTCTTAACCATTGTTGGCTTCTTCACTTTTCCTGCTCGTGACTGGGGAGCTGATCGAATCCGTTGGATCAGGTTGTGGAGGCTTGGGCAATGGTCCGAAGGCGTACTTTACATATGAATCGAGAAACTCTAGAGACAATGTTAGCTGCTAAAGGTATCTTTGCATTTCCCCTCTCATTCCTTCCTTGCCGAGGTGGATATCAATATGAAGACAGTCACCTATTTAACTAATGTAAATCGTGTCTGTCTATTTAAAGATTCTCAATCGTCTTGAAGTCTGGTACTGCCGTCACTATTTATGATGTTATTTACCTTTATCCATGAACTTCTAAATTGTACTGCTAAAACAATTGTCATTTATAAACCACTATCAACAGTCCTAAAGTCAAACTCTGAGGGGACCCATTTCAGTTTATTCAAAAATTATTTTCCTTTAACAAATTTAATACTTGGCTAATGTGAAAGCTGTCAGGAAAAGTATTTCAAAAATCTGGAACACAAAGAAAACAACAAAATGTTTCCTGTGCTTCATCAATTCAAGAGGCAGGTTCAGTTCAGATTTAAATCTCAAATGTTCGTGGGAAACAAATACAGAACATATGAAAATATATTCTTCAAATGAAACTTCCCAAGTAAAACAGTTGGAATTACAGTGGCAACTTTGGTAGTGATCAACATTCTTTAAATTTACAATGTGAAGGGGGCCAATGAAGTCTTAACAATAATTGACACCTGTAACAGCTCAGCCTCAAGTTCTATTATCCTCTTAAAATCTTAACAAAAACATCAAAATTAAAATGCCCTCTTTTTGTGAAAACTCTGTTTTAAGAACAAAGCAACAAAGACATTTTAATACAATACCCTCATGTGGCTAAATCATGACCACTGACAATTTTCTTTGAAACAGGTGTAGAATTTTGAACAAATCGGGCTCAAGTCACTCAAAGCTCTAATGGTGACAAGTTTGATCATTTTATAAAAGTCCTAATAGTGTATAATTTTAATGTAAAAACAAAATCTGCCCTATTACATAGCCCTGAAAACGCATTGAATTGAGATCTCGATTCAATTAAGGCAAAAGAGTAACTTAAAAGGATTTTCTGAACCAGTGTTCTAAGAAGCCAAGATATTTAAATATCAAACACTCTGAGCATAGCACAATTTATAGTGCAACCCCTGCTATTAGTACAACCCTAATTTCAGTGTTGCTCATTTATTTCCCATCCTCTTGATGAAATTAGACTTATAAAAATAAAATACCTGGTTGTAGGTTTGCTTGTTGACCTGGAAGGTTGAGTTTCAGACATTATGTCACCATACTAGTAACATCATCAGTGAGCCACCAGATGAAGCAATGGCAGTCTGGCTTGCTTTTTATTTGTTTCTTTCCTTGGGTTGGTGACATCATTTCCGGTGGTAATGTCATTTCCTGTTCTTTTTCCCAGGGGGTGATAAATCGGATCCAAGTCTGTGTTTGTTGATAGAGTCCAGATGGAATGCCATGCTTCTAGGAGAGTGAACAAGTGAAAACCCTGAGAGCCAACCATATGGTGGCGCATTCCATGCCATCCCCTTTCCCCCAGAACAAAGAATCGCAGAATTGAGTTTCCAGCCCAAAAACTGAGACTCTCACAGCCAAAGCTTCTCTGGCAGTCAATGCACTTGATTGTCAGTATCCAAGCAGTCTGGCTCCACTTTCTCCCCCTTTTCCCAGTGACGCCATGTTGTCCTCAAAGTACTTGTAAGGGGAGGTGTGGAGAATAAAGGCGATCACTTGAAGATGTACCACATTTTGTTTAGATATTTTTCCTTGAAGTTCCTGATTTCTAACTTTTTTTTTGAGCCTCAAACCTCACCACTAGAGGACTTCAACTCCTTTTTACTAAGAGTGCTTTAAGCTCCTTTTTCCCTTTACTTCTCATGCGGACTGTAACTCCACATTAACCCTTTTAAAATCCAGCTTTGTGTAAAGCGACTCTGTGTGTATTTGTGCGAGTTACTTAAAAGATTCCGTCATCACCGAGTCCCAGGAGACCAGGGTTCAACTGAGTGTTAAGTTCAGAAGAGAGATCAAGGTGAAGCTTACCTTGTGGGCCCATCTGTCTCATGCACCCGGCACTCAGATGATCACTTAATCACCGCACCTGGAAGCTCTGTATGTTGGAATCCCACCACGACCACCATATGTTAGGTTCTTTTTTTTCTTGAGATTGCACATACAAGATGCTACTGCCAATGCCAACTTCTGTGAACAAGCATCCAAATTTATTAAGCACAGGACAGTACAAGCTTTGGAGGAAACTTCAATACGCCTCACAGGGTTGTGGAAAAAGCTGTCTCTGAATAAAGGAAACGGTCTTTCATTTATACAAAATCTTTACATTAAACTTAGTAATATCAATAAACAGCCCCCAGCCATCCCCTCATAGTCACATGCCACACAAGATATAATGCAGTGACCACCCCATCTCCAAAAACAGTGTAATGCAAATTATCCCTTAATGGTCAAATTGGTTGCAAATTGTTTTTTTTTGTAGCTATAGGGAAGTGGCCAAATTTCAACTCTAATGTTCTAACTGATTTCTGGATGAAAATGTAAATCATCCTTAAATGGCAAGGAAATAGCCATGTAAACCTCCCATATTCCACCTCTAAGACTAAGACACACCTCCTTACCCCGGGGCATTCAATTTCTTACAGATCAGTAGAGCAAATTAACTCTTTAGTTATAAAACGTAGAACAGTACAGTGCAGAACAGGCCCTTCTGCCCTCAATGTTGTGCCATCCTGTGAACGAATCTAAGCCCATCCCCCTACACTGTCCGTCGTCATCCATGGGCTTACCCAAGGATTGTTTAAATCTCCCTAATGTGGCTAAGTTAACTACATTGGTAGGCAGGGCATACCACGCGCTTACCACTCTGAGTAAAGCACCTGCCTCTGACATCTGTCTTAAATCTCCGACTCCTCAATTTGTAACTCTGCCGCCTAATACAAGCTGACTTCGTCATCCTAGGAAAAAGACTCTGACTGTCTACTCTATCTAATCCTCTGATCATTGTGTATGTCTCTATCTAATCCCTTCTTCATTTTCTTACTTCCATTAAGAACAGAGCCAAGAGTTTCAGTCTTTGCTTATAAGACCTTCCCTCCAGACTAGGCAATATCCTGGTAATCTCCTCTGCACCTTTTCCAATGCTCTCACAACTTTTCTGTACTAGGGCGACCAGAACTGCACACTATATTTCAAGTGTGGCTGCACCAGTGTTTTGTATAGTTGCAGCATGACAGTATGGCTCCAGATCTCAACCCCTCTATCAATAAAACCGAACACACCATATGCCGCCTTAACAGCCCTATCAACCTGGGTGGCAACTTCAGAGATCGATGTGAATGGATTCCAAGATCCCTCTGCACATCCATAATACCAAGAATCTTTGTATAGACCCAGTATTCTGTCTTTCTGTTATCCTTCCCTAAGTGAATCACCTCCCATTTATCTCCATTGAACTCCAGTTGCCACCTCTCTGCCCAATTCTGCAGTTTATCCAAGACCCCCTGCAACCAGCAGTATTCTTCCACACTGTCCACTACTCCATTTGACTTTAGTGTCATCTGCAAACTTAGTAACACATCCACCTATGCCTGCATCCAAGTCATTTATGACAATGACAGTGGCCCCAAAATAGATCCTTGCGGCACAACAATAGTAACCGGACCCCAAGCTGAATATTTTCCATCAATCACTATTCGCTGCCGCCTTAGAGAGAGTCAGTTTCTAATCCAAACTGCTGAATCACACTCGATCCCATGCCTCTGCATTTTCTCCAACAGCACACCATTGCAACCTTATCAAAGGCTTTATTGAAGTCTGTGTATACCATGTCAATTGCCCTCCCCTCATCCACACGCTTGGTCACCTTCTCAAAAAAACTCAATGAGGTTTGTGAGATATGACCTGCCCTTGAAGAAACCATGTTGAGAATCTGCAATCAAATCGTTGGTTGCTAGATAATTAGAAATCCTAGATCTTATAATCCTTTCTGAAACATTTCCTACAACAAATGTAAGGCTCACTGGTCTACAATCACTTGGGTCATCTCTACTGCCCTTCTTGTGCAAAGGCACAACATTTTGCATCTCATGAGTAAATACAGAGTGGCATCTGTGATGAAGGTGTGGACACCTCCATGAGCATGGGCTTCAAGGTATTGATTCAAGTCTTCTGAAGCAGTTTCTCAGGATTTGTTAAACCAAAACGTTGGACCCAACTTTCTATCTTCTTCATAATTTGCTAAATTGAACCAGGCTTCATTCACTGTAAAATTCTTGCAAAGAAATGGCAGGATCTGACAAAAGCAGGTTGTGAAGCAATGTTCTAATGAGCAAAACCAGGAGGTGGGAACAACTGAATTGCCTTCCCAGTCTTTCCCTCCATCCATAATGTCCTTTTTTTCTGTCTCCGTGTATGTTTCTGGTCATGAGTTTGAGAAACTTGGTTCGAGTTTTGACTGATTTAGTTACATGTTAGTTCTTCGTAATTGTTTGTCATTGGAGATGATTTATCTGTAATAAATAATAATTCTTGTTAAGTACAGAAATCTGGTCTCTGCATTCTGTCAACCTTGGTCCAGTAGAAATTTAAATTGGGAATTCTAATTTATAATCTTTATCTTCTGTGACAACTTTATTTAAGGAATGGAAGAGCTAGATTTCCAATGTGCTGCCCTAATGAAGCACAACACCAAGGAGAGTGAACAAATGTGGTTAATATCAGATGAAGCCCAAAATTTTAACCCCCCCCCCCCCCCCACCCGTCATCTGTTACTGAGCAGCATGAATTTGCTGTTCTGGAATTTAGACTTCAAAGTTTAAAGTTGATAAGTGACAGAGAATAGAAAATTTTGTCACTACCTCAATTATTTATGAATTCGTGTCACCTTGTGATATTGTTGGACATTTTAACTTACTTGCTCATGTTATAATATTCTGTAAACCAGTTTGAATTGTCCCTTGTCCTATCAATCTACAGAATATTTCATTGCAAGTTTAATTATTCATATATGGATACAGGGTAATCAATTCATATGTTTTAATTAAACGTTGATATTCGGTGAATTTAGATTTTAAAATATTTTAATTAACCTGTTCAAACATGTTATGACATATAATCATGAGGGGCATGGATGGGGTAAATAGCCAAGGTCTTTTCTCCAGGGTGGGGAGGGTCCAGAACTAGAGGGCATATGTTTAAGGTGAGAGGGGAAAGATTTAAAACGGACATAAGGGGCAACGTTTAACGTGGTGCACGTGTGGAATCTGCTGCCAGAGGAACGTGTGGAGGCTGGTACAATTACGACGTGTTTTAATAGGCATTTGGATGGGTATATGAAAAGGAAGGGTTTGGACAGCTGTGGACCAAGTGCACGCAAAGGGGACTTGACTTATTAAGGATATCTGGTCAGTTTTGACAATGAGGACCGAAGGGTCTGTTTCCATGCTGTACACCTCCATGACTATTTTAAAATACTAGGTGTGTAGCAATCATATTGGTTGAAACAGCAGAACTATAAGGTTAATTTGACCAAAGGTTCAGTGCTAGTTTTGATTTGAAATATATACAAATGTTGCAACTTCAATTTATTTCATTTCTTTATCCTGGTGGAACTTTGTACAAGTTTGAGAGTGTGGTACTGGAAACGCACAGCAGCTTAGGCAGCATCCAAGGAGCAGGAGAATCGACTTTCGGACATAAACCCTTTCTTTCCTGATGAAGGGCTTGTGTCCGAAAAGTAGTTTCTCCTGTCCTCAGATGCTGCCTGACTTGCTGTGCTTTTCCAGCACCAAACACTTGACTCTGATCTGCATCTGCAGTCCTCACTTTCTCTGAGAAACTTTATATAAGTCCACAAGGCTGGTGGAGCAGGAGAAAGCAGCAATGAATCTTGAAGGTTTTGTTAGTTTGATTCACCTTTCAAAGCAAGGAAGACATTCGGGAATAGGTTCTGATTTTGAGTAAATATATTTCATGCTGTGCCTTTCTTTCGAGAAAATATACTGGAGATCATAGTGGGTCAGACAGCAGCTATCCTTTTGGAAGGTGGCATCATCCGAACAGATGCAACATAGGTGAAGGGGCTGGGAGAACGGGGTGGAGTCCTTGCAGGACGTGGGGCATAATGAGCTGTAGTGAAGGGACTATAGGAGTCAGTGGATGGCAATGGACAGTTTATTTGCTGAAATGGAGACAGAATCATAGAATCCCTAGTGTCTAAAACAGGCCCTTCGGTCCAACAAGTCCACACTGATCAGCCGAAGAGTAACCCACTCAGGCCCATTTCCCCAACCTCTTTATCTTGTATTTATCTCTGACTAGTGCACCCAAACTAAATCCCTGAACACTGTGGGCAATTTGGCATGGCCAGTTCACCTAATCTGCACATTTTTGGGTTGTGGGAGGAAACCCATGCAGACACGGGGCAATTTTGCAAACTCCACACAGACGATTGCCTGAGGTTGGAATCAAAGCTGGGTCCCTGGCGCTGTGAGACAGCAGTGCTAATTACTGTGCCACCATGTTGGCAATGGACAAAGTGCAATTTATAGAGGGGTGGAATTGGAGCTCGTGGAAATTCATGCTCCCAGCAGGACCTTGAAAGCTATTCAATTTTCCACCCCTTGACTTGGTTCATTTCCACGCTTTACACCAGCTCTCTCTCTATGGAATAATCTGACCCACTGTGATCTTCAGCATGTGTTGTCTTCATTAAAGATTCCAGCATCTGCAGTAATTTGTTCCTACATTGACCAAGTCTTTCTGTTTTGCTTAATTGCCTACTTTCAAAGTGCCAAAACGTCACTTATTTTCTGAGTATTTTCAAAGGACTTTGCTTCTTGAGATGAAATGAACAAATTTGTGTCATGCCTAGGAATTGGACTTTGCAGGTAGCTTGTGTTGACTAGTTTCATGCTTTTCAGAGGAACCTGTGCTCATTCTGCCTTTTCAGTTCAAGTCTAATTCGACAAGATTAATTGAGTTTACTTTGTTTTGGATTAGTAGCATTTCAAAATCATCCTTTACCTGAAACCGAAGTGGCATTGCTAATTTTAAAAGGTAAATAGAGAGAGAGAGAGATTTGAGCTGACTCAGTGCCTCATTCAAATATTAGGTTATGTCACTGCTTGTTGATGCGCCTTAGAATTGTGCTTTGCCTTGCCTCTTTGGCAGTTCTTACCGTAGGAACCTGTCTCAATTTTCACATGTTTGCTATTGCCTGTTCTTCTTTGTGTTGCCTCACGCATGTAATATTATCAAATTAATCTAAATGACTGGTGTGAATCTATAACAATGGTTAAGCTTCCATTTCATGCTGTTTTCTCTAATCTGCGAAGTTTGCATTTTAGTAGAGATGTTTCCATGTTCCATTAGACTTCTCTTAATAGATAAGCCCTTTCTGTTAACTATTGCCTTCAATTGCCATACCATTTTCTGACCTGAATCAAGCCAGTGATTCAATGAGCCTTGCACTGGCTTCGATTTTGCATCTTAGGAAATGCCTTTTAAAAATGCGTCAGTTGATCCTGCAAATATTTAGACCCTTAAAAGAACTGTTCGAGGCCTTGAGGTGTGACTTGTGTGTAAAGTTATAACTGCTGCATAGTGCATGATGGTTAAACACTCATTTATGCTGTGCAACACATTGCTCTTGATGGTACTTTCATGCTTAGCATTACATTATCTGCCTTGTACTAGATTTTTTGCATGGCTTTTGAAAGTACATTGGCTAAGTTGCAAAGAATGACTTATTTCTTGGATGCAATCGACAGAGAGCTGACTACATCCTGCATAAGCTTTTGGAAAGGACTGTAATCTAGGTCTTCGTTTTACATTCTTATTCTCTTTTCAACCTTGCTATTTTGTCAGATGGTTGTGCTTTAGATGCAAGGATTGAGACCTCTATTTTGGTGATGCATTTTTAACATGATTTTTAATGGCTTAGTCAAGAATGAAAACAGGATTTTCATTTCAAAAGAACTAATGCATAAGTTGGAATACAGACTCCAAGTTGAGAACATTAATCACCTGCTAGAATTATTGGGTTGCAGTCTGTTGATTCAGAATTTAATACAAGAGATCTTCTAATTTTACTTGATCTATTGTGAACAGTTTACATGTTACCATTGCATAGCACAAGTTTAAGGAAGCACTTTCCTTTTGTCTTGCAGTCCTTACAGCTGCTGTCACGCAAGCTTCCTTACAGTCTATGCTTCATAAGCTCCTCACGGCTGGACCATCAGCTTTAAGCATCACTACTCTGCTTTCCCAAGCTGCACAGTTGTCTTCTCAGGGTAAGGTTAAAATAAGTATGTACTTTTGCTTTTCTGTTAGTATTTAAAGATTGCAATGCCTCCGTGTCCAAACCCTTTGGTTCAGAATGTTGCATATTATGGAATGCATTGTTGTGCTCACTTTCTTTGTGCCTATCCAGTTGAGGGCTGTTAGGATTTGGAGGTGATCATTTTCTCCTCATGCCAATAATGAAAGTGCAGCATTTACCAGCTAGATGAGGAACATACCTATACTTTTGGCAGTTCAATGTTTGCTGTACAAATATTTTGGTGAGAAGTTTGTTGAACGCTTGTTTAAACCTTGTGTTCCTTGTACATTACCATTCCCAGTATTTAATTCATGATTGTTTACATTTTTAAAAAGTTGTCCTGAAATTCTGTCTTGATTGTATGTGTGACTGAGTCCTTTTGCTGTTTACATTATCCTTTGCAATCATTCACTTGACCGTTCTGAAAGATAATCAGTAATTAAATGCAGGGACCATTTGAAACTGGTACTTCATAAATTGTTTTGGAAAAAGACCGAATCTGAAAGCTTGAATTTATTCTTGAAAATTGACATCAACTTGGATCAGTAATACTCCTTTCTTTGATTCGATAACCAAGCACTTAAAATAACAAGTAATCAGCAAAGCTGATAGAGTAGGAATCTTCACTTAAGTTCAGACCTGCTTAGCAGTGCAGACAAAGTTACTTTGTGCAATTCCATTCTAAAGCATGTCAAAAATATTGCTTTCTTCCAATGCCCTGACAGTTGCCCAACAGATTTCATTCAGCTCTCTAAAGGTCAAAGTTCATTTTGATCAGCAACAGCAGACTTCTATTGTCTCCAACTTTTATGTTGGCATGAAAAGTCTTCATAAGCATTAAAACTGGGATTTGTGCTTTCCTTGTCTTTGACTAACACTGTCCTGTCATCTTTGCTCTCTACTTTTGTTCAGTTGCTGAGTTAGTTATTTGCTGCATTGCTCTTCATCTCAGATTGAATTATGGGTGACCAATGTGCTTCAAATTTAAATCTCACTTCAAAAATCTTTTTTGACATCATTAATTGCAGTCATCATATCACATGACTGTTTTCCGAGTTGGTCTCGTCTGACGTGTTATTTTTGTCAAAGTTTGTGTTTCTGAATGGCATTTGAGATTATCACTGACTAGAAAACTAAAGCTAAGTAGACACCAGTTTTATCTCTGGAGCTAGAATTTTAATATTTAAGAATATGTATTTTAAAATACTGTTGGAGTACATTACTATTTGATTTGCAGATACTCACTGAAGTAAATGTACGTTTTCCCAGCTTCTTTCTGGAAGTACTATCTGAACGGCTTATCCCACCACCAAATCACCTGTGGCAATTTTTACCTATTAGCCACCACCATTAAATGCAATTGTATTGTTTTCCAATTGATTAACTTAGATACGATTGAAGTAAATGCATAATTCATTCATAAACCAGTGCAAGCATGTCTAATTTTTAAGACTGTGTGTTAACACGTGTGCAAAGGTTCTTGGCTTCTTTGTTGTGAGGTGAGATGTCACGTGTACCAACCTGAGTTAACTTTGTCAGTGTTCTAATCCTATCCTTTGTAGCTTGATTAGAGTTTCTGCTTTTTGCACAGTGGACAATTTGAGTACAAATGATGCTTGTTGAAGAAGTATTTTGTCTCCATATTCTTGTTTGAACTCAGCTTATGTCAGTTAGTGAGGCAGTGCCTTAAAATGTTTAAAAAACATTTAAAAGCGAATCTTCTTATATTTGAGAATCGAATTGTTCAGTTCACTTCTTCAACATAACTCCAAAGTAAGAATCTTTAATCACATATCAGTATCATTCTTAACTAACCTGATTTAGAAGTTACTGAAAATATTTGGAACTGATGGTTAAATTGCAATAGTATATTGTCTTAAGTGATTAGAAGCCTTTAAACATGCTTGATTATGCACCACTACCTGAAATAACTGGTATAATATTGGTACACCACTTCAAGGCTGTAAAATGAGTTCAATTGGGGGAAATTTGCTACTTTAGTTATTTGGGAGATATGACCTGATTGGCCTTCTGGAGGTTT
Organism: Hemiscyllium ocellatum; assembly: GCF_020745735.1. Classification (NCBI taxonomy): domain Eukaryota; kingdom Metazoa; phylum Chordata; class Chondrichthyes; order Orectolobiformes; family Hemiscylliidae; genus Hemiscyllium; species Hemiscyllium ocellatum. Next base: position 100,676,494 of record NC_083405.1, read on the forward strand.
TGTGTGATCAGATTTGTGGATGCACCTGGTTTGTCATGTGATATTTTCTGGAAGGTTACAAAGTCATTGTAAGCTGAACATAATTTGGTTCAAAATTTCCATTTATCTCTTGTGCTTCTTATTCTGATTTTGAGTTCTCCTGGTGGAACAGCAGCTGTACACATGCATTTTGTAAATTTGTTCTTTCCATTCATCCACCATCAAGTGCCCCTGGAGCACTTGAAGTTCTGAGTTATGTTGCTTATAGTTTGTCAAGTCACTATAATTTCCTTGCAGATGTCAGAAGCCAAGACTAGCACTTGATTCTACACTTAGAAATTTAATTGTAGTCTTGGTGAATGGCAACTGATTAGATTTTTACCTTTTTCCTTTTCTCTCCTCAGTTGAAAGTCATGACATAATTGGGGGATACTGTTCAAACAAGTTCTTTTGCTGATATTTTTATTTGTTCTTGGGAGGAAAGCCCACTATTTCCCTAATCCTAGCTGCCCTTGTCAGGGTTCTGATCGTTGGTTTCCTTGAAGTTGTGCAGCCCAGGTAGCGAAGGAGCTCCTGGTATTTGACCCAGTGACAGTGAAGGAATGATGAAATAATTGTAAGTCACAGTGTCTGGAGGGGAACATCGAAGGCAGTGTACCCTGGTGCCTTACAATCCTTGTCCTTCTAGAGGATAGTGCTCATGGAAAGTGCTGGTGAATTGTTAGAATACACTTGTAAATGGTAGATGCTATTTCTTACAGTGGTCCTGTCAAATGAACTGCTTTGTCATGGATGGTACGGGACTACTTAAGAGCATGTTAGAGGTGCATGACCAGCAAATGCAATGATTTTGCTGCTTTAGCCAATGTCCTTGGTTAAAGAAGTGTCCTTTTCAGAATGTTTGTGATAAGTATACATCCAGCTGTTAGTAGTATAAAATAATATTTCACATGTAACAATTTCATAACAATTCTATCCATGGAATCATATTTGTGTCAGTTTTTTGCTTGCCGCGTGTGAGACAGCTGGCCCGATTTGGCACATATCATCGCATATTAATGAGGGTAAATTGGGCAGGATTTGTCATTTCTGATGCTCAGGCTGATGCCCATTTTTCTGTCCAATTTTATTTGGCTTCAGCTTTTCTGCAGTTTTCGTACGACTGAATGAAATGGCTTTCTGGGAGGCGAAGAAGAGGCAACCAAATTGCTGTGGAGTTGCATGTTTGTATAAAGTGTATAAATATGCATGCTAGGACATCATTTTACCCCTCAAACCTGCTATTTGTTTCGTGAGACCATGGCTGATCAGATTGTTAAATCAGTCCAGAACGACTTAATAACCCGTTGTTCTATGTTTTCCCCACCAGGAAATATTCTTTCCATGTTTACCCTGTCAAGACCGGTCAGGATTTTATATGTTTAAGCTGTCACCTCTTTCTTAACTCCAGCAGATTTTAGTTTAACCTGCCCAACCTTTCCTGATAACATAACATATCCCCTCCCATTGTAGCTACTAGTCTAGTAAAGGTTGCAGTGCACTTTTTTTGTTTAAAAAAAAAACGAGATCCATACAGTATGTGGTGCTCCAGATGTGGTCTCACGAGAGTCTTTTTTTTTGCCTGAAGCATATACTGTGTACATTTGTTTGTCTCTCTTTGAATAAATGATAAACATAAGCATTCTGAATTTTTGGCACAGCAGTTTGGCCTTTTGAAGTTCATGCACTGGGACACTCAGATTCCTCTGCATCTCACCTCTGCAATCTCTCACCATTTAGATAATTTTAAAAAATTCTTTCTGCCAAATGGCTTGTCTCTGATTTTCCCACATGGCATTCAATTTACCAGATGTATGCCTACTCACTCCTCTTTTTCCCTCATCTAAGACGTCTAGATAAATTGTATAATTTCAGGTTCCAGCACTAATCCCTGTGGCACACTGCACACGTAATCTTGCCAACCTGGAAATGATCCATGTATGCTCATTTATTTCCTGTGAGGTAGCCAGTCTTCTATCATTGCTCATCAAGCCCCGAACCATGAGCTTCTATTTTCTACAATAATCTTTTATTGCAGCCTTTTATTAAATGCCATTAAATATCTAACAATAAAACATGCAAGTTCCCTTTTATCCACACCACTATTAATTCACAGAATTTCAGTAATTGGTTAAATGAGTTCCTTTTCAAACCTTGCTGTTTGATGACCTTTAATTTTTTGAAGTGCCCTGATGTGATATCTTTAGTTGCTTCTTACATTTTGTCAATGACCAATGTTAAGCTAATTTGACTGTGGTTTACTGTTTTTTTTTCTCCCTCCTCTTGAGCGAAGAAGTAGTTTTCTATCTTGGAATCTATTAGAATCTTTCCCAAATCCTGTGGAATTAGAAAAATTTAAAACCAATGACTCATCTGTTCCCTGTGCCACTTCTTTACAGAACCAGTGGTGAAGTGCATCAAGTTTATGGGAACTTGTCAGCCTACAGTGCTAACAATTTGCTAAGTACCTTTTCTCTGGTGATTGTCATGTTCTTGAATTCCCTTTCCTGATTATACAGCTATTTGTAAAACACCACATGCATCTTCTTCCATGAAGACGATGCAAAATACTTGTTCATTTGCATCTCATTTTACATTATTAATTCCCAGATTAATTTTTATAGGACCAGTGTTCACTTTTGTAACTTTAAAAACCTTTTAAATAACTATAGAAATTCTTTCTATATGTTTTATATTTCTAGCTCGTTTTCTCTCTCTCTTCCCTCTTAAATCAGCAAAGATTTGTGCAACTACATGCTATCTTTTGACTTTTTTAACTGCAGATTAACTCCCCTTGTTGGAATGTAGCTGATTTGTCTGAAAGTATCCACATAAATGTGTACCTTCACTTAATTTGTCAGATCATTTTTGTTAATTATAAATTAAAGATGAGGACTATTATAGATCCAGTACAGTATGGAAACAGGACCTTCGGCCCAACAAGTCCACACGACCCTCCGAAGAGTAACCCACCCAGACCCATTCCCCTACCCTATATTTACCCCTAACTTATGCACCTAACACTATGGGCAATTTTAGCATGGCCAGTTCACCTGTTCTGCACAACTTTTAGATTGTGGGAGAAAACCGGAGCACCCGGAGGAACCCACACATTGGCTTTCATGCCCTCATAATTCCCCTTCCATAAGTTTAAACTACTTGTCTCAGATCCACTTGTCTCTCCGTTGAACTGAATGTAAAATTCAGTCATGTTATGGTTGCTCCAGTTTAGGAGAGCCTGTGGTCTTCAATTCCATCTCATTGCACAATAGCTTGCTCTCTGGCTCCAGAATGTGCTGCTGTAATTTAGATTTCCTTCCTTTCACACCAATCTGGGGTTTCGTGGTCATTATTTTAGGTTTATTTCACATTTAGGAATCAGAACTTGTATTCAGACCATTTGTGAGACCTTTTGTCATTGTCGTATCAAAATAGCACATTCCACTCAATGTCCAACACCAAGCCCAGAGCTGCCTGAGTGGAGATTCTGAAATTGAATTTGTTGCTTCTAATATGTGCCACCTTATGGTAATTTTCTGCTGAATTTCTTTGTGTTTCACCGTGTACATAGTAATTCCTGAGCTGAGCTCAAAGCTGTTGTAAAATGAATTGATTAAGGATTGCAATAAACAGGGTTGCACTATTGCATGCTTCGATATAGAGGGAGTATCCAAACTGTAAAGAACATGGAAATTAAGTAACTAACTGCATATCAATTGAGATCAGAAGATGGGTATCTTGGGATAACCTTGTTTAGACAACAGGGTTATTGGCTGCTAGGTAGACAGCCAGTGAAACCTCATTCTCTTTCGAGAAGGTCTCTTGCATCTTGTGACATTTGGGCACATATTTAAGTTAAATTTGCAACACCTGCTTATTCTACGTGTATTTGTTTTAAAAATGCAAACATCATAATCAGCTGCTGGGATACAGTTTCTATTTTGGTTGCATTACGTTATAGATTGAACATAATCAAAATGTAATCATGTTGGAGCTTGCAGTTTTGAGACACAAAGATGTTGACATAAACTTTTTTGTTAATTTTGAAAGAATTCAATTAGAGAGCAAGAGAGTAATTTATTTGGGTATTAGAATGCTAAGTGTATTTAAGTTTGCCTACCAAGTTTTATCTATGGGTTCTAATACATTTAATTATATTTTTAGTGGTTATAGCTACAATAAAATATTTGGTTTGTAACATTTCTCAGGGCTTCTTTCACATGAGAAAATGTTCTTTCAGAAACTAGAGACCTTGAACAGCTTTACTTTAATGTATCTGAATAATAGTTGTTCTTCCCCTGACCCAAAATGTCAGTAGAATCTTATGGTGAAAAAATAAAATTTTCCCTGTTGGATAAGATTATTTCAAATTGACACTTTTTTTTAAAACAGCCCAGCAGTCTAATCAGTCACCAATGTCATTGGCATCAGATGCATCATCCCCAAGGTCATATGTGTCTCCAAGGATAAGTACGCCACAGACTAACACTGTTCCTCTTAAACCACTGATGAGTACGCCTCCAGTGTCGTCTCAACCAAAGGTAAAACCAAAACTAGTTCATGTCTAATTTAAATGATGGATACTTACTATGAAAATACAATTTTGGAGGGACACTATTATGACACAATGTATGCTTTTAAATTTCACATGGGTAGTTTCAGGGTGGTCATAATTTGCACTGGCTAGCTTGAGTTGCAATTTAAGCAAAATTGCAATATTTTAAATGCCTGAATATGCTGCATTATTATCAACACTAGTTAATATATTTTGAAAAAATATAGCAGATGGATGCAATAGTATTTGAATAGAGTATGAGATATAATATCTGTGATAGCAAAACATGATCTTGGATCAGGATAGAAACCAAATGGGTAAGGTCAGAAATAACTGGGTAAAAGGCAATAAGTCAGGTAATAATGAGGGCAGCAACAAAAGGTAGTGCATGGATCATGAATAACTTAAATCATAGATTTTGGCATGGAATTGGTGAAGGTACCCACCACAGAGTTCATAATGAGTATTCGGAATAGTTTCCTAGAACAATATGTTGTGGTTCCAACTAGGGATCAGGCCATTTTGTGTCTGGTAATGTATACTGAGGCAGGTTTAATAAATTACTTGAGTAAAAGATCTCATGAAGCAATGACAATAACATGATAAAATGAATAAAATAACTATCATTCGAGAAAACATACGAGTGAAACTAATAGGACAAAAGGCCATTAAGTCTCAGATGGATTGCATCATAGGTGATTTGAGCGAAGTTCTTCAGTAATTTACTTCAGTAGCTGATAGTAATCTTCCAGGATCCCTTGGATTTGGCACATGTCCCAGAGGGTTTGTAAACTGCTTGTTGCCCTCCCTTTTTGAACAAAAGAAAATGGTAACTCTCGGCTAGTTAGCTTCACACGTTTAGTGATGTTAGAATCTATTATAAAGATGTAATAGTGGAACATTTAGAAATACATAATGAAGCAGAATTGGCTAGGCTTACAGCTCTTTGAAGATGTAGTAAGCAGGATAGATAAAGGGGGGACTAGTGGATGCAAAATATTTGAATTTGCAAAAGATGTTTGATAAGGTAAGGAACTCTGGTATGATGGCAGCAAATTAGCATGCATAGAAGATTGGCTGGCTAATAGACTTATGGATAGAGGGATAATTTTCAGGATGGCAGAGGACCGAAGAGATTGGGTTGGGGCAATATACAATATACAATGCCGTGAGAGATTCTTCTTCGCTAATGAGGCTAAAGCAAGAATGGAGCAGGAAGGTGATGTGCCATAGAAATCAGTGCTGGAATCATTAATATTATGGGCAGGTTTGAAGATGACAAAACTAGGTGAGAACATAAGTGATGGACATGATGCCAAGAGTCTGCAGAGGAATATAGCAAGGTTATGAGAGTGGAAAATAGAATATCATGTGGGAAAATGTGAGATCATGCACTTTGGCATAAGAACAGAATAGCTAAATGTTATTTAAACAGGGAAAGATAGGAAAGCTGCAGCACTGAGCGATTTGGGTGTCAAGTGCATGAATCACAAAGCTGATACACAAGATCAATAGGTATTATGGAATGTTGGCCTTTATTTCAAAGGGAATGGATTATAAAAACAGAAGTGTTGCTCAAAATATGCAAGACTGTATCTAATTGTGGTCCCCTCATCCAAGGAAAGATGTACTAGCGTTGGAGACAGACCAGAAAAGGTACATGAGGTTGATCCTGCATATGAGGAAAGGTTGCGTAGATAATGCTTGTATTATTGACGTTTGGAAGAATGAGGCAAAACCTTACTGAAGCACGTGAGATTCTTATGAGACTTCACTGGGTTATGTGGAGAGGTTATTTCCACTTGTGGGAGAATCTCGCACAGAGGACGTAATGTCAGATTAAGTAGCTGGCCATTTAAGACCGAGCTAAGGAAAATTCCTATTCTGAGGGAGTCTGTGGTATTTATGACTGCAGAGCACCGAAGAGATTGGGTTGGGGCAATATACAATGCCGTGAGAGATTCTTCTTCGCTAATGAGGCTAAAGCAAGAATGGAGCAGGAAGGTGATGTTGAAGATTATCTAATCAGTCATTGTCTCATTGAATGGCAGAACAGACTCAATGGATGCAATGGTCCTCTTCTCGTGTGTCTTATGGTGTTATTGTACTTATTTATCAGGCCTAGATATACTTTACATTTTCAAATTCCTGGGTTCTATACTGAACAGAATACTAAACTTTAGTTCCAGATATATGATTAGACTCTATGGCAACATGATTGACTTTCCTACTCTTGGAAGGATATGATAAAATTGGAAAGGTTCAGAAAAGGATTTACCAGGATGATGTCTGGTTTGGAGGGTTTGAGTTATGTGGATAGGCTGGGACTTGTTCACTGGAGCATAGGAGGTTTATAAGATCCTGAGGGGCATAGATATGATGAATAGCAAAGATCCTTTCCAAAACGAGAGGACATATTTTTAAAGTGAAAGGAGAAAGGTTTTAGAAGGGACCTGAGGGTTAACTGTTTCACATAAGGTGGTTCATATGTGGAATGAACTGCCAGAGGAAGTGGTTGATATAGAAACAATTACAGGTAAAATACATTTGGACAGGTATGTGAATGAGAGGTTTCGAGGGATATTGGCAAAATCAGGCAAGCGGGACTAGCTTGAGAAACTTAGCATGCATGAGTTGAACTGAAGGTTTCTGTACTGTATGACTGTATCAGTTCAAATGTAACCATGTGCCACTCCACTTCAGTTAGCATGAGTATATTACTAAAATCATGGCCTCTTCCCACACTGCCGGAAGTCTATTTGACCCATCAAATCTTCACCAACCTTCAGAAGAGCATCCCACCCAGACCCTTCGCCTATCCCTGTAACCCTACATTTGCCATGGCTAATCTACCCAGCCTGGACATCTCTGGGCACTATGGATAATCTACCACGGCCAGTCCACTTAACCTGCATGTGTTTGGACTGTGGGAGGAAGCTCATACACACATTGGGAGAATGTGCAAACTGTATAATGACAGTCACCAAAACTGGAATCAAACTTGGTGCTGTGAGGCTGCAGTGCTAACCACTGAGCCAACGTGCTGTCCCATCAATTGCTGTTGAAAACTGTGGGAAGTTCTCACTTCAAGTTGTTGTGTTGCTGATTTCAGTGTTCAGTGAAATGACTTGAAGCGCATCATAAGTTCCCACAGGAATCCAGAGTTGGATTCCTTCAGACAGTTCTCATCTGGGAAACACGGAAGTTCAAATACTTTATCATTCCTGAGCAGTACCATGCTTTCCTAGCTGAATTATTTTATGAAACAAAATGCATCACTCAAAACAGCAGAAATCCAATATACACTGCAATATTAATTTGAAAAATTACTGCCATCACTGTCACTGTTCGATTGACCAGATTCCATCTCGTCCAGTTAAAATCCCAAACTATTCACATTGACCAACTTCAACCACTAGATGGAGCCAGGCTTCAGCATAAGTTCAGGAATGGGGCCAGCTATGAAGAGAAGAACTGTACTGGAGTCTCAAAACAGTATAGGAGGTGAGGCTAGGCCATGAGGGTCAATAGAGAATGAGGCTCGGAGGTAGCAAGAGAGTAGAGGCCTAAAGGTGAGGTCATGTGTGCTGGCAGGCCAGCCACAGAACCTTTGACTAACAATGTCAAAGTGCAACTGACAGATTTAAATGGATGTATTGAAATTGTTTGTGAAACAATGTTAAATGAGTTAATGTTAAGCGGGGGCCTAATTCATTTGATTGTTATTAGACCGGTGGAGTAGAATTGAGCCTGTCAAGTATGCTCTATCATTTGATCATGGTTAATATGTTTCTGAAAATCATTCTTCTGTCTCCCTGTTCTGCTTGTTCCCCGTACTCATCAAGAACCTACCTATCTGTCTCCATGACTTGCCCTCCATAGCCTTCTGCAGCAACTATTTTCACACATTTACTACCTTCTGGCTGAAGAAATTGCACCTCATTTCTAAAAGGTTATCCATTTAATCTGAGGCTGTGCCCCCAGGTCCTAATCTCCTACGAGTGAAACTGTCTTCTCAGTATCCAGTCTATCTCAGCCTCTCCATATATTCTAAGTATCAATAAGAACCCTTTTTTCTTCAAAGCTCCATTCAGTATAGACTCATTGTCCTGAACTGCTGCTCACGTGACAAGCCCTTCATTCCTGGAATCGTTTTTGTGAACCTCCTCTGGGTCCCCTCCAAGGCCAGCATATCCTTCCTTCGATATGGGTCTCAGGTCACCACCTCAAAATGAGTGAGAATGTTGCATTTGTCCTGCCAACTGAAACTGCATGTTAACCTTAAGAGAATCCTGAACTAGCATTCCTAAGTTTCTTTGTGATTCAGACTTCCGAAGCCTTTCACCATTTAGACAATAGTTTATACCTCTCTTCTTCCTGTCAAAGTGTGTAACCTCACACTTTGCTTGTCTATTCAAGTCCTTCTGCAGTCTGCATGTTCTCTTAACACTGCCTGTCCCTTCATCTGTCTTTGTATCACATACAAACTAAGCAACAATACCCTCTAGATTGTTCATGTACAACATCAATAATTGTGGTCCCAACACTGACCTCTGCGAGTCTCCACAAGTCACTGACTGCCATCCTGAAAAAGACCTTGTTATCCCTTCTGCCATGGAGTCATAGCATCATTGAGCAAGGAAACAAGCCCTTCAGTCCAACTTAGCCATGCTGATCAGATTTCCAAAACCAGACTAGTCCCATAGGCCTGGGTTTGGCCGATATCCCTCTAATCCTTTTCCTATTCGTAGACCTGTCCAAATGTCTTAAATGTTGTAGCTGTACCCACCTCTACCACTTCTCATGACCGTTCATTTCATATACTCACGGCTGTCTGTGTGGAAAAAGTTGCCCCTTGGGTCCCTTTTTAAATCTTTCCCCTCTCATCTTAAATCTGTGCCCTCTAGTTTTGGACTCCCCCTACAGCTTATCTGTGCCCCTCATGATTTTATAGGCCACTGTAAGGTCAACTCTCAATTACCTGCGGTGCAGGGAAAATTGTCCCAGCCAATCCAGCCTCTCCTTCTAGTGGAAACCCTCTATTCTCAGTAACATCCTTGTAAAGGGTGCAGAAAAGATTTATAATGTTATAACATCCTTTTCAAAGCAGGGGCCAGTCAGCCAATCTTGCATCCAGGTCAGTAGCTTCGCCCTCGCACCATGGACTCTCATCTTATTCAGCAGTCTCTTGTGACACCTCCTTTGTCTAATTTGATGCTCTCCTTTGTCTAATTTGCTCATTCCCCTTGAAGAAGCCTTATTTTATTATCCCCTTCCAAGTGCTTTGCAATCTCATCCTTAATAATGGACTCTAAAACCTTACTAAAGACTGAGGTCAGCCTAAGCAGCCTATAGTTTACTACCTTCTGCCTGCCACCCTCTCTCCAAACAGCCATATTCCATGAGCCATTTTCCAGTCCTTTGGGGCCCTCTTTGATCCAGTGATTCCTGAATGATCAGCACCAGTGCTTCCACAATCCCCTTTAAAACTTTCGTGTGTCATTCATCCAGTATGAGTGTTTTATCCACCTTTAAGCTCCTTCAGCCCCTTCTCCTTAGTGATGGCCACTATAGTCACCTCGGCCCCTGACTATCATGAAAATCTGCTATGTTATTGGTGTCTTCCATTTGGTAAAGCAAAATCACATGTCCTATGAACTGAGTTGCATTGATGTGTCCTGGGAAACATGTTACGGGGAGGTTTCCAGTTACAAATGTCTGACTTCGGAATGTTTGTACAAATGAATGCGATCTCATACAAGGTGTAGTTGACATAGGAATGACCTGTTTTACCTTGTCCTACATTGTGTTCTGACTTAAGTACAAATTGAATTGTGAACAGACTCCTGAATGGAACCCATTTGCAACCCAGGGGACTGCCTGTGTGCAGTAATACCAATGCCTGGAATAAGAAACTAATCCTAGGCCATTTGAGGACAGGTCATGGTGGGAAGGCACCTGGTCTGTTTAGATTGGTTGTGTTAAACAAGTCCATGCCCATGAATTTCAGCTCCCGTTTAAGCTATGACTTTGGAAAAAATGATTTACATTGCACATCTGCAATATTTACTTAAGTCATCATAGACTTGTATTTATTAGAAATCACAATAGTCATGCTTTATGCGTTTTGACCTGTTTTAGGTATGTACTGAAATAGCATTGGTTTGCAGACAGTGCTTTGGGGGTCTCTGAAAATCAGTGTTAAACAACTGAAAATGGTGTCAGTTAAAAGCTATGTACTTGAGTCAGAGGTGAGAGTTTGTCTTTGCTTTTCTCTCTGTAGTCCAGTATTTCAGTTGTGAAACAAGGACCAGCACAGCAGCAAGTATCACAGCAATCTGCAACTGCTGACAAACACGGGCATGAGCCAGAATCCCCTCGTAACGTTCAACGTTCAAGGTAAGGATATCTTGCTGTAGTTGTGGGTCAGTGTTGTGTTATGAATTTAGTTTTGTTGTTGCTTCAAATAAGCAATCCACTTTGTGTCATTCTCTTGCTTTTTCTCTTGAACTGCATCATGTTCCTTTTCAAGTAGCCTCCAAATATAATTGAACCACATTGGCTGAATGCTTAAATCTATTGTGGTACAAATTGAACAGAATTGTCTATGGGAATAACTTTTGGCCAAAGGAATTTTGTAATTTGTTCACAGTACATGGGTGTTGCTAGCTAGAGCAGCAGTTATTGCACTTGAGAAGATGATGGTGACCCACCACTTTGGATTACAGAAGACTGTGTGATACATAAAGTATGTGCTCCAGTGAGAGTTTACTTTAGGAGTTCCAGGATTTTCACCCTTAGTTTGAATACGCAGGTGATTATGTTTGCCTGTATAGGAAATTTATGCTGTGGTTTGGAAAGTGTTGTTAAAGAAACCTTGAATTGCTGCAGTGCACCTCAAGGATAGCGTGTGCTGCAGCCAACATGTCCTTGTGTTGGGAGGGAGTGAATATTTAAGGTGGAGCAACAGGTTGCCTCTGAATCTAGCTGCTTTGTAATGGATCTCCTGTAACTGTGAATATTGTTGGAGATGCGTGTATCCCAGTAATTGGACAATGTTTGATCACACACTTAACTTGTGTATTTGTAGATAGATGATAGACAGGCTTCGGTGTGTCCAATGAGTTAGTTACTGCAGAATCCTCAGCCTCTAACATGCTCTTCAAAACTTAGACTGATCCAGCCTAATGAATACTAATTTCTTGATGGTGGTAATCCTTAGGATGTTGTTGATTGGTGCATTCAACATTGTTCATGCCATTGAATGTCAATGGAATGTGATTAGACAGTTCTTTTGATTGATATGCACTTGTGTGGTGAAGATGTTACTTGGTACTTTGTTGCTCAAACTTGAATTATATTCTGATTTCATTGAACAGGGATGCAGGCTGCTTCATTATGTGATTAGCAATAAATGTTGTGCAATCATCAGCAAGGACTTCTGATCTCAATTTGGAAGAATGCTTATGAACGAAACAGCTGTGTGGGGTTGGGCCAAGGTCAAATCCAAGAACTTCTTGCAGTAATGTATTTAGACTGAGATGATTGGCCTCCAGTAGCCACAATTATTTTACTTTATGTTGTGTATGATTCCGACCAGTGGAGATTTATCACACTTTCATATTGACTCCAGTCTTTCAGTCAAATACTACCCTGATGTTCCAGGCATTTGGTCTTACTTTGCTTTTGGAATTTAACTACGTTAGCTCCTTTTGATCTGAACCAAGCCCTGATGGTAGCTAGAGCCAGTTGGACCTTTTGAAACCCAAAATAAATATTGGTGCGCAAGTCATTGCTCATATAGTCATAGAGCTGTCAAGTGTGAAAACAGACCCTTCGGTTGAACTTCTCCATGTTGACCAGATATCTTCAATAAACCTAGTCCCATTTGACAGAATTTAATCCATGCCCATCTAAACATTTCCTATCCAAATACCCATCCAGATGTCTTTTAAATGTTATGATTGTACCAATCTCCACCATTTCCTCTGGCAGCTCATTCCACATATGCACCACCCTCATGAAAAAGATGCCCCATCTTAAATCTTCCCCTCTTACCTTAAACTTATACCCACTAGTTTTGGATGGCTCCAACTCCGAAAACACCTTGTCTATTTACCCTATCTGTGGTCCTCATGACTTTATAAACCTCCATAAGGTCACCCTCTCCACCTTCGCCGGTTCAGGGAAAATAGCCCCAGCCTATTCAACCTCTCTACAGCTCAAACCATCCAACTCTGGCAACATCTTTGTAAATCTTTTCCGAACGCTTTCAAGTTTCACAACATCCATTCTGTAGCAAGGAGACCAGAATTGTATGCAGTGTTCCAAAAGTGGCCTAACCTATATCCTGTCCAGCTGCAACATGACCTCCCAACTCCCATACTCAATGCACTGACCAATAAAAGAAAACATGCCAAATCCTGCCTTCACTATCTTATCTATCTGCAACTCCACTTTGAAGGAGCTTTGAACCGGCATTCCAAGATCTCTTTGTTCAGCAACCTCCCTAGGACTTCACTACGAAGTGTTTAAGTCTTGTCCTGATTTCCCTTCCCAAAATGTAGTACTCGCATTTATCTATATTAAACCCTGTGTGTTCTTTGTTGCCATTACTGAAGATGGCTTCAATTACATCTGATAGAGAGCTGACTGGAGTGATAATAGGTCAGATCAAATCCATCCTGTTCCTCAGTAAATCTGTCTGGATCATTTGGACCTCTTCCAGGGCAGGTGGAACCTGGTATAAAAAGGACCTAAACTGAAGGGGGCAATAATATCTTTGTGGGGAGGTTTGTTAGTACCACTTGTGAGAGGGTTTAAACTAGTATGGCAGGCAGCAGGTCAACATATGAGACGAGGTAGAACTTGATGAATAAGCAGGGGTAGTTTAGACAACAGAATCTGGCTATAAAAGTGTACTGAGTAAGACAGGAAGGAGAAATTGTAAGGTTAGAGTACGCAGCCAAAATTAGAATTGTTCATACAAATGAACAGACTGTAAGGTACAATTCAAATTGGAAGCTATGCCTTGGGTCAGGGGTCAGTCATGAGCGTACATAGTTTTAGGTTAAGGGGATGGAGATTTAGATGGGATTTGAGACAAAACATTTTCACTCAACTGGTGGTGCAAATCTAGAATTTATTGCCCGAGAAGGTAGTGGAGGCCGGAAATCTTACAACCTTCTAAAAAATATTTGGATGAGCACTTGAAATATCATGGCATTCCAGAATATTCAAAGTTTGTGAGAAGATTTGTAGCTCGGGTGCTCGTTGTTGTGGTTCTGTTCGCCGGGCTGGGAGTTTTTGTTGCAAACGTTTCGTCCCCTTTCTAGGTGACATCTTCAGTGCTTGGGAGCCTCCTGTGAAGCGCTTCTGTGCTGATTCCTCCGGCATTTATACTGGTTTGAATCTGCTGCTTCCGGTTGCCAGTTGCTGTCCGCTGCAGTGGCTGGTATATAGGGTCTAGGTCGATGTGTCTGTTGATAGACTTTGTGGATGAGTGCCATGCCTCTAGGAATTCCCTGGCTGTTCTCTGTTTGGCCTGCCTTATAATAGTGATGTTGTCCCAATCGAATTCGTGTTGTTTGGCATCTGAGTTTATGGCTACTAGGGATAGCTGGTCGTGTCGTTTCGTGGCTAGTTGGTGTGACCAGCTATCCCTACTATTATAGGGCAGGCCAAACAGAGAGCAGCCAGGGAATTCCTCGAGGCATGGCACTCATCCACAAATTCTATCAACAGACACATTGAACTAGACCCTATATACCGACCACTGCAGCGGACAGCAACTGACAACCGGAAGCGGTAGATTCAAACCAGTATAAATGCCAGAGGAATCAGCACAGAAGCGCTTCACAGGAGGCTCCCAAGCACTGAAGATGTCACCTAGAAAGGGGATGAAACGTTTGCAACAAAAACTCCCTGCTCGGCGAACAGAGCCACAAGATTCCAGAATATGGGACAGGTGCAGGACATTTGGATTGATGCGCCACTAGTTGTAGTTATGTTGATGCAGACTTGGTTGACTGAAGCCCTTTTTCTGCACTCTATGACACATTATAGTAGCCATTACAGAGACACAGCTGCAGGATGATCAGGACTGGGAACTAATCATACCAGGTTATAAGGTTTATAGGAGGGATAGTGAAAACAGCAGAGGGGGTGGAGTAGCATTACTGATTGGAAACACCGGTGAGGGAAGACGTAATAAGGGGAAAGCACATAGAGAGCTTGTAGGTAGAACTGAGAAATGGTAAAGGAATTAAACTCCCATAGGTGTCTTATATAGTCCAGTTCATAGCAACTCTGGAGTACTAGATTGTATGAATGTTGAAATTAGGCAACTATGTAGCAAAGGCAGAGTAGTACTAATGGATCTTTCTATTCTTAACATAGACTGGGAGAGACAGATAAACACCTACCTGGAAGATTGTGTCTGCGATGTGGCAATATGTTTTTGATGCAACGGGGGGCGAACAATTTTGAATCTAGTAATGAGCAATTACTTTGATTTCAATAGTGAAGTGGTTCATGAGTATTTGTGAAACAGTGATCATAACGTTATCGAGTTTCATGTATTGTTTTTATGAGGTAAGGAAAGATGAGATATTAGAATTTTGGTATTCGGCAAAAATTGTTCAGGGTAAACTGGGAACTTCTGCTAATCAGTAAAACAACTGTGGAACATTGGAGGGTGATCAAAGAAACAGTTAATGTCATTCAGAAGCAGTATGTACCCATGAGAAGGAAAATTTCTACTTCGGATCAGCCATGGATGTCTCAGGAGGTAAGGGACAGCATAAAATGAAAAGAAAAGTTGATAAAAACATCATGGATTGTATAGATCCCACAGAATGAGACAAATACAAACAACAACAAAGGTCCACAAAGCAGCTTATAAGAGCTACTGAAAAGGATTCTGAAAGGAAACTTGCAATGGTCATAAAAGGCTAGAAGAGATTTTTGAGTTCTGTAAACAAAGTGGTTAGTTAAGAGCACTATTGGTGTACTGAAGCCAGAGAGTGGGGATGTTGTCAATAACTTGGGAAATGGCAGGCATGCTGAGTGATTATCTTGCTTCAGTATTCACAGCAGAAAAGGAAGGTAACTTGTCAGAATACATAAAAAGTGAACAGAGGATTGGGGATCGAATCTTAATAAAATTCATTTGAAGTAAATCTTCAATAATGTGGAAATGAATGGAACGGAAGAGTGACAAGTTCCCAGAACCTGATGGTTTCCATCCATAGGTGTTAAAGGAGGTAGGAGAGCACAGTGCTGACATCCTAACTATCATCATTCAAAGTTCCTTGGATTCAGGAGTTCTCCCTCTGGATTGAAAAATTTGCTCATATTACTCTGCCCATCTAAGAAGGGTGACAGAAGGAAATCACAATTACAGACCAGATAACCGAAGATGTGTGATGGAAAAACGTTGGCTGCTATAATCAAGGATAGAGTAACTGATCACCTCAGACTTTCAGTTAATCCGGATGTGGTGGAGGCTGGTACAACTGCAACATTTAAGAGGCATTTGGGTGGATGTATGAATAGGAAGTAATTGGAGAAATATGGGCCGGGTGCTGGCAGGTGGGACTAGATTGGGTTGGGATATCTGGTTGGCATGGATGGGTTGGATCAATAGCTAAAGTGGAAGCCCATGGGGTTGAAGGCAAATTAAGGGACATGGATAGGAAATTGGTTGTCACAGGAAGCACAGAAGTGAACAATGGGTAAGCACTGAAGTTGGCAGGATGTGATCGGTGCTGGTGTCCTGTAGGGATTTGTGTGGGATCTTAATTATTCACGATATCCATTAACAATTTGAATAATTGCTTAAAAATTAAAATATCCGAATTTGCTGGTAATATAAAATTGGGCAACATTGTCAACAGAGTATCAAAGGATATGGGCCCAAGGCAGACATATGACATTAGGCACTAAAAGAAAATTCCTGAAGAAGGATCACTGGACCTGAAATGTTAATTCTGATTCTCTCCACAGATGGTACCAGACCTGCTGAGATTTTCCACCAATTTCTGTTTCTGGATATGAAGTTAGGTCACAGAGTAGCTGTAATGTGAATTGAATTGAACTAGCTTTGTTGCCTCATATACTTAAATGAGTACAGCGAAAAGTTTATGTCACTATTTACAGCACCATCTTGGGTACAAAGGTACCTAGGAGCAACTTTTTCACTGACAATATCTAGCCTTTCCAGTCTATTTTTATTTCTCAAATACTTCATTCCTGGCAGCATCTTGTTAAATCTTTTCTGAACCCTATCCAGCTTAATAATATCCTTCTGCAAATGTGTTGCTGGTCAAAGCACAGCAGGTTAGGCAGCATCTCAGGAATAGAGAATTCGACGTTTCGAGCATAAGCCCTTCATCAGGAATAAGAGAGAGAGAGCCAAGCAGGCTGAGATAAAAGGTAGGGAGGAGGGACTAGGGGGAGGGGCGATGGAGGTGGGATAGGTGGAAGGAGGTCAAGGTGAGGGTGATAGGCCGGAGTGGGGTGGGGGCGGAGAGGTCAGGAAGAGGATTGCAGGTTAGGAGGGCGGTGCTGAGTTGAGGGAACCGACTGAGACCAGGTGGGGGGAGGGGAAATGAGGAAGCTGGAGAAATCTGAATTCATACCTTGTGGTTGGAGGGTTCCCAGGCGGAAGATGAGGCGCTCCTCCTCCAGCCGTCGTGTAGTTGTGTTCTGCCGGTGGAGGAGTCCAAGGACCTGCATGTCCTCGGTGGAGTGGGAGGGGGAGTTAAAGTGTTGAGCCACGGGGTGATTGGGTTGGTTGGTTCGGGCGGCCCAGAGGTGTTCTCTGAAGCGTTCCGCAAGTAAGCGGCCTGTCTCACCAATATAGAGGAGGCCACATCGGGTGCAGCGGATGCAATAGATGATGTGTGTGGAGGTACAGGTGAACTTGTGGCGGATATGGAAGGATCCCTTGGGGCCTTGGAGGGAAGTGAGTGTGGAGGTGTGGGCGCAAGTTTTACATTTCCTGCGGTTGCAGGGGAAGGTGCCGGGGGTGGAGGTTGGGTTGGTGGGGGGTGTGGATCTGACAAGGGAGTCACGAAGGGAGTGGTCCTTGCGGAACGCTGATAGGGGAGGGGAGGGAAATATATCCTTGGTGGTGGGGTCCGTTTGGAGGTGGCGGAAATGGCGGCGGATAATACGTTGTATGCGCAGGTTGGTGGGGTGGTAGGTGAGAACCAGTGGGGTTCTGTCTTGGTGGCGGTTGGAGGAGCGGGGCTCAAGGGCGGAGGAGCGGGAAGTGGAGGAGATGCGGTGGAGGGCATCGTCGATCACGTCTGGGGGGAATCTGCGGTCCTTGAAGAAGGAGGCCATCTGGGTTGTGCGGTGTTGGAATTGGTCCTCCTGGGAGCAGATGCGGCGGAGACGAAGGAATTGGGAATATGGGATGGCGTTTTTACAGGGGGCAGGGTGGGAGGAGGTGTAGTCCAGGTAGCTGTGGGAGTCAGTCGGTTTATAATAGATGTCTGTGTTGAGTCGGTCGCCCGAGATAGAAATGGAAAGGTCTAGGAAGGGGAGGGAGGAGTCTGAGACAGTCCAGGTGAATTTCAGGTCGGGATGGAAGGTGTTAGTAAAGTTGATGAACTGTTCAACCTCCTCGTGGGAGCACGAGGCAGCGCCGATACAGTCATCGATGTAGCGGAGGAAAAGGTGGGGGGTGGTGCCAGTGTAGTTGCGGAAGATGGACTGTTCCACATATCCTACAAAGAGGCAGGCATAGCTGGGGCCCATGCGGGTGCCCATGGCAACTCCTTTAGTTTGGAGGAAGTGGGAGGATTGAAAAGAGAAGTTATTCAGGGTGAGGACCAGTTCAGTCAGTCGAAGGAGGGTGTCAGTGGAAGGGTACTGGTTAGTGCGGCGGGAAAGGAAGAAGCGGAGGGCTTTGAGTCCTTCGTGATGGGGGATGGAGGTGTACAGGGACTGGATGTCCATAGTGAAAATAAGGCGTTGGGGACCGGGGAAGCGAAAATCCTGGAGGAGGTGGAGGGCGTGGGTGGTGTCTATATTTCCCTCCCCTCCCCTATCAGCGTATATTTCCCTCCCCTCCCCTATCAGCGTATATTTCCCTCCCCTCCCCTATCAGCGTTCCGCAAGGACCACTCCCTTCGTGACTCCCTTGTCAGATCCACACCCCCCACCAACCCAACCTCCACCCCCGGCACCTTCCCCTGCAACCGCAGGAAATGTAAAACTTGCGCCCACACCTCCACACTCACTTCCCTCCAAGGCCCCAAGGGATCCTTCCATATCCGCCACAAGTTCACCTGTACCTCCACACACATCATCTATTGCATCCGCTGCACCCGATGTGGCCTCCTCTATATTGGTGAGACAGGCCGCTTACTTGCGGAACGCTTCAGAGAACACCTCTGGGCCGCCCGAACCAACCAACCCAATCACCCCGTGGCTCAACACTTTAACTCCCCCTCCCACTCCACCGAGGACATGCAGGTCCTTGGACTCCTCCACCGGCAGAACACAACTACACGACGGCTGGAGGAGGAGCGCCTCATCTTCCGCCTGGGAACCCTCCAACCACAAGGTATGAATTCAGATTTCTCCAGCTTCCTCATTTCCCCTCCCCCCACCTTGTCTCAGTCGGTTCCCTCAACTCAGCACCGCCCTCCTAACCTGCAATCCTCTTCCTGACCTCTCCGCCCCCACCCCACTCCGGCCTATCACCCTCACCTTGACCTCCTTCCACCTATCCCACCTCCATCGCCCCTCCCCCTAGTCCCTCCTCCCTACCTTTTATCTCAGCCTGCTTGGCTCTCTCTCTCTTATTCCTGATGAAGGGCTTATGCTCGAAACGTCGAATTCTCTATTCCTGAGATGCTGCCTAACCTGCTGTGCTTTGACCAGCAACACATTTGCAGCTGTGATCTCCAGCATCTGCAGACCTCATTTTTTACTCTTTTAATAATATCCTTCCAATAACAGGGCGACCAGAACTGCTGTATAACCTCAAAATATTATCCACACTCTTGTACCCAAAGGCCTGAGAAATGAAGGCAAACATGCTAAATAGTTTAACCACCCTGTCTACCTGTGGTGCAAATTTCAAAGAATTATCTACTTGAAGCCCCCGAGTCTATGTTTTACAACACTAGCCAGGGCCCTGCTCTTAATTGTGTAAATCCCACCTTTGTTTGTTTTCCCACAATGCAATATGTCGTATTTATCCAAATTAAGCTCTATCGTTACATCACAGCCCATTGAACCAATTGATCAGGATCTATTTGTACTCTTAGAAAAACTTCTTCACTGTCCACTGTATCACCAATTTTGGTATTATCTGCAAATTTATTAACCATGCCTCTGATATTCTCATCCAAATCATTTATATAAAAATGACAAGCAAATGTTGGCCCAGCACCGATCCTATGTGGAAGACCACTGGTCACAGGCCTCCAGTCTAAAGTACAACCCACCACCACCACCACACTCTGTCTCCTCCTATTAAGCCAATTCTGTATCCAGCTGGTGAGTTCACTCTGAATCCCATATGATCTAACTTTACTCATCAGCCTGTTATTTCGAACCTTGTGAAAGGCTTTGCTAAAGTCCAAGTAAACAATGTCTTGTCCATATCAAATGTTTTGGTTACTCCATTAAAAAGCTCAATCGAGTTTGTGAGGCATGATTTCCCTCACACAAAACTATGCTGACTGTCTCCAATCAGTCCTTGCTTCTTCAAATGCATGTAAATCCTGTCTTTCAGTATCCCCTCCAATAACTTGTCTAACACTGATATTAGGCTCACGGGTCTTAGTTTCCAGGCATCCTCTTACAGCCTTTCTTAAACAATGCCACATTGTTACCCACCCTCCAGTTCTCTAGTATTCTGGTAGAAATATTTCTGCTCGGGATCCTGCAATTTCCTCCCTGACTTTCCACCATGTTCTGGGATGCACTTGGTCAGATCCTTTTGTGCTTTTTAAGATTTCCAGCACTTCCTTTTCTGAAATGTGAACTATTTTCAAAACATTGATATTAATTCCCTGTGTTTTCTAGCCTCCCATTTCTTTCTCAACAGTAAAAACTGATGTGAAATGTTAATTTAGTATCTCTTCCATCTCCTGAGGTTCAGCACGAAAACTACTTCATTGATCTTTAAGGCGTCCTACTCTCTCCAGCTGCACTGTTGTGGTTGATGTTTTGCATTATCTTTTAACCTTATCTGCCAAGGCTATCTTGTATCCCCTCTGTGTTCCTGATTTCCTCTTTAAGAATGCTGCTACACTCTTTATACCTTTGAGGAAATTCAGTTGATCTCAATTATATGTATCTAATACATGATTCTTTTTCATTTTTGATTGGAACCTCAACATCTTTCTTCATCCATTGTTTCCAAATCCTACCATCCTTTCCTTTCACTCCAGCAGAAACAACATGCCTCTGAACTCTCATTATCACAGTTTGGAAGGCTTCCCATTTGTCAGTCGTCCCTTTACCCGCAATCAGTCTACTGCAGTGAACTTTTGAAAATTCTTGTTTCGTATCCTTAAAATTTACTTTGCTCCATTTAAGAACTTGAACTTCTTTGTAAAACATATAATTTTCCATAACTATTGCAAAGTTTAGTTTTGACCATCAGTAAAGTGATTGAAAGTGCTATCAACAGTGTTATCAAGCAGTAATTGCTTCACATGATACCCAGTTCGGGTTCTCTTCGGTCACTTGGCCCATACGCTCATTGAAGCCTTGGTTCACATGTGGACGAAATAACCAGAATGAGAAGTGAGAAGTAATAATCGGCTTAGATGACTTCTTTAAGACTCTAGCCTTGAAAGAGGGAGTTAAGCATTTTTCTGGGGTATGTGGGCTACCATTTGAGCCCTGGCATTAACATTTTCTTTGTGTTCTCTTTCAAGACTGAAAGTGCAAACATTGGATTTACCCTCTGACAGACAATCATCTATATTGTTATGATATACTTTTTAAAGGAAAAGGATACTTTTAAAGGATATCATCCGCAACCTTTAATGTGACTAAATTTGGAAGCTAGAATTTGATAATGTGTTCTCAATTTAAATGATATTAAGTAATATTTGAAAGTTTTATAAAATTTGTGGACCATAATTATTAAAACTTTTGCAGCAACCAGAGAAGTCCATCACCAAGTCCAAATCACATTGCAAGTAACAGCGCATCTTCAGTACCGTCAACAACATCTGCACGTTCGTCGTGTTCATTGACGCCGACACTAGCAGCGCACTTCAATGAAACTCTTATAAAACATGTTCAAGGTTGGCCCGCTGATCATGCGGAAAAGCAAGTAAGTCCATAGCTGTGTTTGTTTTGAATTATATTTATATTGCATTATTAGGAGCTGATTTAAGGATGTTGACATTTTGGAGTTTTGAGATTTCTTTGATTTCTATTTATTCTGTTCCTTTAATCATTTTTTCTACTGGCAGGTATTTTCTGAGGATAATTTAACTTATGTAACCAAGTTGTAGACTAAAATGAATGTATAAATTGCTTTGAGTTGGATTAACCACCTCAGCTGGTAACTAGATTTTCCAATGTCTTGTCACAATATGCTGATGTTTTACCTTGGTACTGAAGCATAATTTTTAATTGCAATGGGTTTGGTTTTAGCAACATTATAGCTCGGTTGTGCTAAGTACAATACATTTGGTGGCTGTGCAAATTCAACGTTTTCTTATTTTGTCGTTGCTGAACTGGAGGAAGTGGTATTATGATGTTTCAGTACAGTATTCTTAACAGCCATTCAACTCTGTCAAATTCAGACAGTGAGCATGGGGCAAATGTGATGCTAGTAATGCAGTGAAGTTTTAAAGGTGTCTTCTGCACTTGAAACTTAGGGAACTTTAAAGTCTTCCACCATTGAACAAATTATCCATCTGAAGTTTCCATTAAAAAATATTTATAAATATGCTGAATAAGTTTAAAGCTGAAACAACTGTTTTTTGTGATCCCTTGAAATTCAAGGAATGTGGAGCCAAGGCAAAACAATGGAGTTGTCCTACAAATCAGGGATGAGTTTGTTGAGGGTTAAATTATTTTTTTTTCCTCTTTGGATCACCAGTTTTGCTAAATGTCTTTTGTCATCAAATTCCAGCTATTTAACTCTTTCTTGCAAGTCTGAATCAGAACATTAAATGTGAGGTGGCGCACTTGAGCAGGGTAAACAAGGCAATGGAATATATGATGAATGGTAGGACCCTAGGAAGCACCATCGGTCAGTGGTACCTTAAGGTAATGGGACAGGTAAATAAACGTGGTTAAGAAGTAATATGGGTTACTTGTCTTTATTAGCTGAGGCATAGAGTTTAGGAGCAGGAAGCTGATGGTAGAATTGTATAATAAGTTAGTTAGGTACAACTAGGTTGTGTGCACAGTGCAGGAAGGATGTGATTGCACTGGAGAGAGTGCAGAGATTAACCAGAATGTTGTGTTGGCTGGAGAGTTTATTTATGAAGAAAGAATAGATAGACTGAGGTTGATTTTCTTGGAGCAGAGGACCATTAACTTGGGACGTATTTGAGCTATATAAAATTCGGGGGCATGGACAGGGTGTATAGGAAGAAACCTTTCTCCTTGGTGGAGGTATCACAGACCAGGGCATAAATTTCAGGTAGGTTTAGAGAGGGTGCAAGGAAGATTTTTGTTCACCCACTTGGGAATCTAGAACTAACTACCTATTAGGAGAGGAGAGGCAGAAAACCTCATAACATTTAAAAAGTATTCAGATATGCACTTGCAATGACAAAGTTAAAAATCACACAACATCAGGTCATAGTTCAACAGGTTTATTTGGAAGCATAGCTTTCTGAGTGCTGCACCTTCATCAGGTGGTTGTGGAGTATATGATTGCAAGACACAGAATTTGTAGCAAATG
Source organism: Hemiscyllium ocellatum (assembly GCF_020745735.1). Classification (NCBI taxonomy): domain Eukaryota; kingdom Metazoa; phylum Chordata; class Chondrichthyes; order Orectolobiformes; family Hemiscylliidae; genus Hemiscyllium; species Hemiscyllium ocellatum. The sequence continues at coordinate 100,699,971 of NC_083405.1, forward strand.
TTTACAGTGTGATTAGCTGAAATGATATATTGAAAAAATTAGATTAGATTACCTACAGTGTGGAAACAGGCTCTTCAGCCCAACCAGTCCACACCGACCCTCCGAAGAGTAATCCACCCAGACCCACTTCCCTCTGACTAATGCACCTAATACTATGGGCAATTTGGCATGCCCAATTCACCTAACCTGCACATCTTTGGACTGTGGAAGGAAACTGGAGCACCCAAGGAAACCCACACTGACAGTCGCCCGAAGCTGGAATTGAACCTGGGACCCTGCTGCAGTGCTAACTACTGAGCCACCGTGCCGCACCAAAAGATCTAGATTGTTCAGTCTCTCATTTTTTAGAATGGGGCCATTGGTTTCAGTTCTTCAGTGTGTAAATCGCTAAACTAACTTTAAAAGTGACATTCTCAAGTGAACTTTAACAATTGGTGTCATGTCAGCCCAGATAATGTGTTGAAGGAGTTTGCTCCCTTTGTGAGGCTGTCTGTGCCATAATGCTTAGACTGATTCTAATCTTAAAACAAATGGATTTGCAGAATCTGACATGAATTCATGTAGTATTTGAGCAAAGTAACATGTTATTCTGCAAATACAACTTCACTCCACAAACTTTTATGTTTGTGTGAGAGCAATGGGGGGTTTGAGTGTCTGTGAGAGGGATGTGGAGAGTGAGAGTGTAAAGGGGTTTAACTGTGTGGGAGTGAGAGAGAAGGGTGTGTGTGTGTGTGTGTGTGTGTATATATGTGTGTCCATCCTCCTGGGTACCGAACTTGTCTATCACCCTCTGCGCAGCCACTTTTTGTTGTCGCCTGTCCCAAAGTCTGCCTTGGAGGACAATGTCCCTAAGGTCCGAAGTTGAATGTCCTGGACTGCTGAAGTGTTCCCGCCCCTCCACAGGTGCACACATACACATGAGTTTGTGGGGTGAGTTCATACTTGCAGAATTACGTTTTACTCTGCTCAAAAACTGCATGAATCCATGTAAGATTCTCTAAATCCGTTTTTTAGATTAAAATCAGTCTGACCATTGTGACACAGACGGTCTCACACAGAAAGCTAACACCTTCAATACATTATCTTGGCCGACGACACCAATTGTTAAAGTGCACTTGAGAAAGCAACTTTTTGCTATTTACATATGAAAGAACTGAAACCAACGTGGTCATTCTAAAAGATGAGAGATTAAACAAACAGTCCAGGTCTTTTTCAATATATAATTTCAGTTATATCACACTGTAAACTTTAGCTTAAAATTCTGTGTCTTATATTCTTATTCTCCAAAATTGCCCGATGAAGGAGCTGTGTTTCGAAAGCTATGTTTCCACATAAACCTGTTGGACTATAACCTGCTGCTGTGTGATTTTTAACTTTGTACGCCCCAGTCCAACGCCAGCATCTTCAAATCATGATTGCAATGCGAAGGTATACAAGGGTATGGGACAAGTGTAGAATTAGAATGGGGTTAGAATGGTTAGGTGGTTGTTTTATATGACAGGGACAGCAAGCCAGACCAAATAAGACTTGCAAACACTGGATTGCAAAACACAGTAAAATTAAAATAGCGTTCTTCAAAATTTCTGTTGTTCCAAACCAGACTTTATGAATAACAGACATCAGACACCAAGTTTGTAGCTTAAACAGAAATTAATAACATTACTGTAACTTTTGTAGAGCAAAGTTAAGCAGCAAGGTAATTAATGTATATGATTTCAACCTAATCATCTTTGATCATGGCCCTCGCACATGTTCTCAGACAAATACAGATAAGGAGTAAAAGAAGGTAAAAGCTGTAACTGGTCAGTTCACTTAAGCATTTTCGAATGGTTGCTAAATATTCTTGCCCTCCTGAGATAATGTTGTTCACAGGCACATAGGACTGTATATCTTACCTGAATTTCAAAGTCGCCGGTCAGTGCAGCTTTCACAGATTTTTCCTCTTGGGTTCTTTGCTCAGAACTTCCAGTAATTTGATAACTGGAGAGCAACCAAAACCTTGTTCAGCAGCTTTCACAGCCACGCTGCCTTCTGCCCAAAACACAGAAGATACCAGTTCAACTTGTGGTTTCCTTTTCAATGTTCTGTGAGATTGGCTAGCTAGCACTACTCTGCCCAAGGTTGATCCATTCTGCATCCAGCCAGCTGCCTGTTGTGAGCCTAGAACATCTTGGTATTGAATTATGCGTTATGTTCTTAAGGCCATAATGAACCTTCAGTTATCCTTTCCAGGCCAATTCCCATAAGCAAACATTGTTTGTTGCCTCTTCCCTCCTAAAATCAAGCTGCTGCTCTGAGGTCAAATTTTGACTTCAACTCTGTTTCAAGTAAAAAATCAAGAAAAATGAAATAATGAAGGTATCAACATTTTTGATTGGTGCAAACTTAATGGACCATTGGGCCTTTTTTCTGTACTGTAGACCTCAATGATTCTCTGAAAGCTGTAAGATCTGCTGGAACCCAAGCTGGGTGTTAATGAACAGGTTGTTAGTTGACAGATGCTGCTTAATGCCATTGTTGCAGACTCATTTTACAGATTGTATGAATACTCCTGGAGCATTAGTTACTTGGGTGAGCTTTGTCATGCTATTTGTATGGATGGGAAATGTCCTGGCAATGTACCATTTTATTTTTACAGCTATATAATACTGTATTTAAATATCAATTGAGTAAAATCAGCTGTGAAATCCAGCACTCGGGTCGAAGTTTCAGGAAGCATCAGTGGGAGGTTGTGCACTGTAACGTAAATAGGATCAGGGCAGCCTAAATAGCCCATCAGCTTGCTCTGCAGTTTGATATAATCTTGACTGATCTTGGGCTTAAAGTCCATGTAGCTCCAGGCTCAGCATATCCTTTGATTGAGAGACCAAAATACTATATATTTCAGCCTTGAATATATTCAATTATAGTATATCCACAGCCATTCAACATAGAGAATTCCAAAGGTTCATGATCTTTTAAGTGATGACACACTTTTCTCATTTTGGTCCCAAATGATAATCCTCTTCTAAACGAAGCCAGTTTATTCAGCCCGTCATCATTGGGACATCCCTGTCATCCCATGGACCAATCTGGTGAATCTGTGCTGTACTGCTTCCAGTGTAAGTGTATACTTCCTTAAATATGGGATCGTAATTGCAGGCATTAGTCCATGTGTGTTCTCGACAGAAACTCTCTACAGTTGTAGCAAGACTTCTTTATACTTGTACTCTAATCTGCTTACAATTAAAGCTAGAATGCCAGTTGCCTTTCTAATTGTATGCTGTATCTGCATGCTAACTTTTTTTTGTTCCAGTTTGAGTGCATCCAGTTCTCTGATCAGAAGCATTTACAAGTTCTGCACCTTTTATTTTTAAATTCTGCTTTTGTATTCTTAGGACCAAAGTGAATGATCTCATGTCCTCACATTACTCTCCATCTGTCACATTGTTGCCCAACCACAAAAACTGTCTGTACCTGTGTAATTTGTTTGTGCCCTTCTCTCAATTTGCATTCCCACTTAGCTTTGTGTTGTGAGCAAGCTTGGATACATTACTGTTACTTATCTAGTTCATGAATATCACTCAAGTTCCTGTGCAAATCCCTGCTTTACTTCACAGTTACAAACTGCTATCTTCCTTCCTCCATTTCTCCTAATTCTCTGCTTTCTCTCTGTTCATGAATTCTCTGTCTGTGCTAATATATTATCCCAATGCCATGGACAATTTTGAAGAACAATGACATTGGACTCCACCATTAACCTTTTCTTGTTTTCATTCCTTCGTGAAACGTGGACACAGCTGGCTAGCCACATTTGTTGTCTGTCCCAAGCTGCCCATGAACTGAGTGGCTTGCTGGGCCATTTCAGAGGGCAGTTGAGTGTAGACAAAATTGCTGTGGGTCCAGTCATGTAAGCCAAGCCAGGAGAGGATGGTAGATTTCCTTCCCTGAAGGTCATTAGCGAATCAAATGGCAGGTTTCCAAATATTGACAGCAGTTTCATGGTCATGAGTAGATTCTTAATTTCAGATTTTCTTTATTGAATTCAAATTCCATCAGCTGTGGTGGGATTTGAACCTGGTTCCCAGAACATTCGCTGACATTCTGGATTGATAGCCTATTGGTATTATCACTAGACTATCACCTCCCCATTGCCTTTTCTCTCCATTGAGACTGCCAGACCAGCTGAATTTCTCCATCATTTAGAAAATCAATTTGATGAGGTAATTGTGGTGAATAAGGAAATGGTAAGGAGAAGTTAAACAGATATTTTGCATCAGTCTTTACGGTGAAAGATAGATAGTTTGTACATCCCATTAATATTAAAGATTACAGGAGGAGGTATTAAATATTATCACTAGAGAAGTAGTATTAGGCAAAGTAAAGAGGTTACTGACACAAATCCCCTCCTCTGTTAGTTTGCATCCTAGGATCCTAAAATAAGTAGCTACAGAAATAGTGAATGAATTGGTTCTAATTTTCTAAAAGTCCTTGGACTCCGGAGCAGCACTGGCGGATTGGAAAATTGCCAATGTGTCACACTCTTTCAAAAAGGAATGGATGCAAAAGACAAGAGTAGATCAGTTACCATCTATTGTTGAACAAATATTGGAATCAATTATGAAACCAGTAATAGTGGCAAATTTGGGAAATCGGCATGAATACATGAAAGGGGGGAACTCTCATCTGATTGGTTGAGACTTTTTCAAAGAACTCAGAGTGGATAGAGGGGAACCAGTAAATATGTTATATTCGATAAAGTACCTTTCAAAAGCTAAGTCATAAAATAAAAGCTTGTGGTGTTGGAGGTGATACATTGATATAGAGAATTGGCTGATGGGCAGGAAACAGCTTGTTGTGATGAGATGCTTTTATTCAGTTTGGCAACTTGCAAACCAGTGGGGTTCCACAGGGATCAGTGCTGGGACTGCAACTGTTTACACTATATATTAATGACTTAAAGGAAGCAAATGTACTGTAGGCAGAATTGAAATGACACAAAAATAGCTGAAAAGCTAGGTTGTGACAGGAATGCAAACGTTTTACAGAGAGATGTTGATTAAGTTCGTGGGCAAAAAGTTGGCAAATGGAATGTCGTGTGGGAAAATGACAAGTTGCTTGTTTTGGAAGGGACAACAAAAGCACAGAATATTTAAATGGAGAAAAGCTACTGAAAGCTGCAAAGGGATTTGGTTGGAGGTGCTTATACACGAAACACAAAGCTAAAATCCAGGTGCAGCATGTGATCAGGTAGGCGAATAGAATGTTTGTAAAATCCTCAGTGTGGAAGCAGCCATTCGGCCCATTGGGTCCACACCGACCTTCCAAAGAGCATCCCACCCAAACGCACACCCTTACCATGTAAACCTGCATTTCTTGGGGCTAATTCACCTTGCTTCTACATCTTTAGACAGTGGGAGGAAACTGGAGCATCCGGAGGAAACCCACGCAGATAGAGGGAGAATGTGTAAACTCAACACAGACAGTTGCTCCAATGGTGGAATTGAACCTAGATCCCTGGCGCTGTTCACATGTTGGCCCTTATTTCAAGAAAATCAGATTTTCTGAATGATGGAGAAACTCAGCTGGGCGGACCACCTCAATGGAGAAAAAAGGTGATGGGGAGGTGATAGCCTTTTGGTATCATCACTGGACTATTAATTCAGAAAATCAGCAAATGTTCTGGGAGCCAGGTTCAAATCCCACCGTAGCTGATAGAATTTGAAGTTTGGACAGTCATACTGCAACTGTACAGTAGTGAAACCACATCTGGAGTACTGAGAGCATTTTGGTCCTCTTAATTAAGGCAAGATATTATTTTATCGGAGGCAGTTCAGTGAAGGTTCACTTGGATCTTCCCAATATGGAGGCCTGATTTAGAGATGCCGGTGTTGGACTGAGGTGTACAAAGTTAAAAGTCACGCAACTCCAGGTTATAGTCCAACAGGTTTAATTGGAAACACGCTAGTTTTTGGAGCGCTGCTCTACAACCACCTGATGAAGGAGCGGCACTCCAAAAGCTAGTGTGCTTCCAATTAAATCTGTTGGACTATAACCTGGTGTTGTGTGATTTTTAAGTTTGTAAACCAATATGGAGGAATTGTCTTATGAGCAAAGACTAAGATGGCTGGGATCCTAACTATTGGAACTTAGAAGAATGAGAGGTGATCTTATTGAAACATAGAGGATTCTTAAATAGTATGACAGAGTAGATACTGAGAGAATGCTTCTCCTTAACTTATAGTCTGTTACCAGAGGGTACTGTCTCAGAATTAGGGGGTGCCATTTTAAGACTGAGATGAGGAGAAATTTCTTCTCTCTGGGGATTGAGCCTTTCAAACTGCTTGCCACAGACAGTTGTCAGGTCAGAGTCCTTGTGTATATTTCTGGCTGAGGTAAATAATTTCTTCATCAATCATGGAATTGAAGGTTTTGGACAAAGGACAGGAAAGTATATACTTAGAATGTCATCAGACCAGCCATGATCCTCTTGAGTTATGGCATAGGCTCTCCTATTACTTTTGTTATTTCCTTTGTCTTATGGTCTGTCTTTTTGTAAGTGTTTTTATTCCATACACTTACCTTCTGTGTTAACCATCCTGGTGTGTCACTTTATCACCTCTTGGAATACAATTATATTGCAATCACCAGTCCCTTTTTATCCACTCCACTCATCACATTGACAAATTTCTGAGAGAATTTATCAAATGGTTTTCTTTTTGTAAAACCATGTTGACTTATAATCATACTATGCTTTTTTAAGTGCATTCTGAAGACTGCCTGATTTCACTTTCCACATGACCGCTGTCTTGCTGACAGGCCTGCAGATTCCTGTGTCTTGTTAATTGAATAGCACAGTAACTTTGCCATTTTGCAATCTGCTGAGACTTTTCCAGAGTCTAGGGAATCTTGTAAAGTCATAGCCGGCCAATCCTTTCGGACCTTAAGACTTAGGCTGTCAGATTCTTAGCATCTTTTGGGATTTTAATTCCTGAAATTTATCCAGTACTTTTTCTCTCCTCGTAGCTACCTTTTTTTTCATTAGTCACTGGTCATTTTCTATTTCTGGTATGTAATCTTCGTCTTCTGCCGCAAAGGTGGACATTGTTTCATGTGTCTCCTCTACCGTTGATAATTTTTCTTGTCTCTACTTCTAAGAGATTTATGTTAACTCTAGCTATTTTTTAAAAAATCTGTTTAATGTTCCTTGTGAAATTTCCTGTTGTTTTGTTTCCCTATCTGTCAACTTTTTGATGGCCGTTTGGTTTTTAATATGCTCCCAATCCTTAGACTTGCTATTATTCTTCACTTTTCTAAACATTTTTCATTTTTATAAAATCTTTAAATAGTATCAAGTCGCAGGTGGATCTTTTTGCTTTGTCTCTGTTTTTCATTGGAATCTATTTTCTTTGAGTATTTCAAATGATTTCTTTAAATATTTCTGCTATGGTTTGTTTACTGCCATATCTTATTATCTGTTTACCCATGCTGCTGGCATTCTTCAAGTTTAAGGTTCCTGCTTGCAATTCAAAAAGCAACTTTTAACATTGTGGAATTCAGTTGTTTTATATCACTGTTTCCCAGTAGATTTTTACTCTTAATATTGCTAATTCACCCTGTCTCATTGAACAAATTTGGCCTAAAATATCTTCATCTTGGTTTATTCCATAACATTTGTGGTTCAGAAAAACATGAACACTTTCTACAAAATTGTCTTCTGGACCAATTTTTCTCATTTGGTTAGCCCAGTCAATATTAAGATAAGTGCCACACAACTATTGCATTGCCTTTGTTACAAGTTCCGAGAATTTCTATGGTGAACTTTTTGAACAGCTAAAACCTTAAATAATAGTTATACCTATGATGCTGTTGGAAAGGTGGTTTTTGGAATTAGTCCTTGTGACCATGAAGGAGTGACACTTTCCGATTAAGGTTGGTATGGCTTGGGGAGGGACTTGCCAACAGTAAATCTGATGTTTTTGTCTTCCTTGGTACTTTGGGTCATGGGTTTGGAATATATTGTCTTAGGAGCCTTGTTCAAGTTGGTGAATATTTTTGTCAAGTGTTGGTGAATGGGTGTGGTGGTTGGGATGAGTGGCAGAGTTGGGGAAGAGGTAGAGGAAGAAAAAGAAAAAATGGAGTCCTGAGAGTGGCAGGGAAAATGATATTTAATCCACCTGGGTTTTCAAGTAAATAGCACTTAGTTCCTCACTGGGTGTTTTCCGAACAAAAAGATCAGCAAGTTACACTGTTTTTTTAAAATTTAAAGGGGCCTTTTGTTAACTCATGGTTGGAGTAATACAGCAGCCTATGGTCCAAAACATTGGTTGGCCTCCTGACTGGGGGTCGCAACCTACGATTTTGAGAAGTGCACTTGTTCATGTCTACTATTGTGAATGCTTTAGGTTCATATAAAGTGATTTCAGTTTGTTTTTTCCACTACTGGTCTATGTATGGACTTTTCTCTCTTCACTGTTACTGTTAAACTCTTTGTCCATTTTTGTTCTCACTGAACTTGTTTTCATCTGCCTTAATATTCTCAACTTTTCTCCTCGGATTTCAAAATCTTCCTTTACCCAAACCTCCTTTGCCCCTTGGTTCGAAAACTATTTTTCCATGCTCTGGCCATATTTGGTGTGCATTAATGTTTTGTAGCTCTGACCCTTTCATACTCTGGTCACCAATATGTAAAGTATTATCCTGCATTTTTGCCTTGTCTTTTGTCTTTAACTTTGAAAATCTCCTGTCATATGACCCACCTTCAGCACTATTTTAGTTTAAAGCCCTCTCTCTTTCATTATTTATGATTCACTTGGAGACTGTCCATGTGAAGACAGTCTCAATAATGCAACTCCCATTTTCCCCAGCACTGGTACTATGAACTGAAATCCATTTCTATCAAACCAATTTGAGATATACTTCCAAATCTGATTTTCTATGCCTCTTTTCAATTTATTGGAGGCTCTGGTATCATTTGAATTATTACTTTGTGGTTCTATTTATTAATTTACTCAGTTATTTAATTCCCATAGAATCTCTCTCTCTCTTTGGAAGCAACAATGTAGGTGATACATGTGCAAAACAACAACTGGATACCCTCACACTGACCAACCAATATAGTCTTTGGACTCACTTCTAGACTGCAAAGAGTCAGCTTAACTGTACGGATTCCTTGTAGAAGTACATTTCATTTTCGTCTCTTTCCCCCCCCCCCCCACGAAATGGTTCCCTGCACCACAGTGTATTAGTCATTTTATTCATCCACACTGCAGTCCCTGCTCTCAATCAATGTGCAAGAATGTCAAGTATGTTGGACAATTGCAGGAGGTACTATAACCTCTGAATGCAAATGTTGGGGGAGGGGGGTGGGGTTGACCTCTTTGGGGGAAAAAAGAGATCTGCATACAAAGATCAATGCTGACACTCCAATACAGAGCAGAGCAGATGCAATACTGTCTGAAGTGTCATTTTCCTGACGAGCCGTATTTGACCCTTTGGGCATAAAATATTATTTGGCATTATTTTGAATAAGGGCCAGGGAGATACTTCTGTTGTCTTGGCCAATGGTTCTCCCTCAAAGGACATGGTTGTGATCATATTGCTGCAAGGTTACTGGGTTACTGTGCTTGTAATTAGTTGCTGTGTTTATTGTTATCAAAAGACCACGTCTTTTTCTTTTTGGATTGGACTAAAATGAGGAAAATTGGCACTGCTTTTGGAAGGGTGAATATGCAATGAGTTGTGAAAACGTAAGTGAAGCTAACTGCATGTGTGAACATGTTAGATTTTGCTGAAAAATTGGCGCCATCTGTTGTGGATTCAGAAGAGCTCAGCAGAATAACAACTTAGTGATTTTCTTTCTCTCTGGCTGCAACTTCTCATGCACCTAACAACGTATGAGGGAAATACAAAACAGTAATAAACACCCAGAGTAAAGATTTTAACCTACTGCGAATCCTCTTACAAGGATGCCTTCCTTGAAGAAGCTCTCTTCCTCCCTCTACAAGGATTTGAGTGAGTCCCTCTCTCACTGATCACCCTCACCTTGACCTCCTTCCACCTATCCCACCTCCATCGCCCCTCCCCCTAGTCCCTCCTCCCTACCTTTTACCTCAGCCTGCTTGGCTCTCTCTCTTATTCCTGATGAAGGGCTTATGCTCGAAACGTCGAATTCTCTATTCCTGAGATGCTGCCTAACCTGCTGTGCTTTGACCAGCAACACATTTGCAGCAATAAACACCCAGAAGCTGGTTGCTTATCTCAGTCTCCCTCTGTGGTTCTCCCATCCCCACTGTGACTTCTATTCCCTTGCTTTGTCTCGTCCCGCCGCCACTGGCCTCGCTCTGTCCGAGTTCCCTCCCCGCCCCGCACTGTCAAAGTTCTCGCCCCCTTCCCCGGTCTGTCCAAGATCCCCACCTTCACTCTTTCCTAGTTCCGCCCCCTCGCTCTATCGTAGATTCCCCCACCCCCTCGCTCTGTCCTAGATTTCGCCCCCTCGCTCTGTCCTAGATTTCGCCCCCTTGCTCTGCCCTAGAATTCGCCCCCCACCTACCCCAACTCTGTCCTAGATTACCCCCCCTCGCTTTGTCCCAGATTGCCCCCTCGCTCTGTCTTAGTACTCTCCCTACCTACCCCCCCGCTCTGTCCGAGTTCTCCCCCCCCCCCACTCTGATCCCCCTCACTCTGTCCTAGTTCCACCCCCTTGCTCTATCCTAGAACCCCCCTCGCTCTGTCCTAGATCCCCCCCCTCGCTCTGTCTAGATTTCCCCCCCCCCCCTTGCTCTGTCCTTGATTTCCCCCACTCTCGCTCTTAGGTTACCCCCCCAGCTCTGTCCTAGTTCACCCCCTCACTCTATCCTAGATTCCACCACCCCCCACTCTGTCCCCGATGCCCCCCCGCTCTGTCCTAGATTCCCCCACTCGCTCTGTCCCAGATGCCCCCCAGCTCTGTCCGAGATTCCCCCCATCCTAGTTTTCTTCCCCCCCCCGCTTTGTCCCAGTTTCCACACCCTTGCTCTGTTCTAGATTTCCCCCCTCACTCTGTCCTAGTTTCCCCCCCCCGCTCTGTCCTAGATTCCCCCCACACTCGCTGTCCCCGATGTCCCCCTCGCTCTGTCCAAGAATCCCCCCCCCACTCTGTCCTACATGCCCCTGTTCTGTCCTCAATTTCCCCCCCCCCGCTTTGTCGCAGGTGCTCCCCCCCCAGCTCAGTCCTAGTACTCTCCCTACCTACCCCCAGCTCTGTCCTAGATTTCCCCCCTCGCTCTGTCCTCTATTTCCCCGCCCCCTCCTCGATATTCCCCCCCCCGCTTTGTCCCAGATGCCCCCATCTCTGTTCTAGTTCCCCCCGCCGTTCTGTCCTCGTACTCTCCCTACCATCCCCGCTCTGTCCAAGTTCCCCCCCCATCCGCTCTGTCCAATTTCCCCCCCTTCGCTCTGTCCTCGATTTCTTTCCCCCCCCCCCTCGCTCTGTCCTCGATTTCTCCCCCTGTTCTGTCCTCGATTTTCCCCCTCTTCACTCTGTCCTCGATATTCCCCCACCCTGTTGCTTTGTCCCAGATGCCCCCCATCACTGTCCTAGTTCCCCCCCTACCCGTTCTGTCCTCATACTCTCCCTACGTACCCCCTGCTCTGTCCTAGTTTCCACCCCCACCTCGCTCTGTCCTCGTTTTCCCCCCTTGCTCTGTCCTCGATTTCCCTCCCTGGTTTTTCCCAGATGCCCCCCACTCTGTCTTATGTCCGCTCCGTTCTGTCCTAGTAATCTCCCTACCTACCCCCTGCTCTGTCCGAGTTCCCCCTCCCCGCTGCTGATCTGTCCTCGATCCCCCCACCGATCTGTCATAGATTTTGAACCGCTCTCTATCCTAGTTTACCCCCCTCGCTCTGTCCCAGTTTCCACCCCCTTGCTCTGTCCTAGATATCCGTCCCTTCGCACTGTCCTCGCTTCCCCCCCACTCGCTCTGTCCTCGATTCCCCCCCACTCGCTCTGTCCTCGATTTCCCCCCCCACTCGCTCTGTCCTCGATTTCTTCCCCCCCCCCGCTCTGTCCTCGATTTCTCCCCCTGTTCTGTCCTCGATTTTCCCCCTCTTCACTCTGTCCTCGATATTCCCCCACCCTGTTGCTTTGTCCCAGATGCCCCCCATCACTGTCCTAGTTCCCCCCCCCCTACCCGTTCTGTCCTCATACTCTCCCTACGTACCCCTTGCTCTGTCCTAGTTTCCACCCCCACCTCGCTCTGTCCTCGATTTCCCTCCCTGGTTTTTCCCAGATGCCCCCCACTCTGTCTTATGTCCGCTCCGTTCTGTCCTAGTAATCTCCCTACCTACCCCCTGCTCTGTCCGAGTTCCCCCCCCCCCGCTGCTGATCTGTCCTCGATCCCCCCACCGATCTGTCATCGATTCCCCCCGCGCCTTGCTCTGTCCTCGATTTCCCCCCCCTTGCTCTGTACTCGACTTCTCCCCCCCTCGCTCAGTCCTCTGTTTCCTCCCCACCCCTCGCTTTGTCCCAGATGCCCCCCACCTACCCCTCGCTCTGTCCTTGTTATTCCTCCCCCCATCGCTCTGTCCTTGGTATCCCCCCTCTCGCTTTTCCTTGTTATCCCCCCCTCGCTCTGTCCTGGATTCTCCCCCCCCCCCCCCCCCCCCCCCCCCCCCTTGCTCTGTCCTGGATTCCCCCCCCCCCCCGCTCTGTCCTAGATCCCCCCGCCTCGCTCAGTCCTCGATTTTCCTCTTTCCCCCCCACTCGCTTTGTCCCAGATGCCCCCCCAACTCAGTCCTAGTACTCTCCCTACCTACCCCCCCGCTCTGTCCTCACTTCCCCTCCCTCGCTCTGTCCTCGCTTTCTCCCCCCCACCCCCCAACCTGTCCTTGTTATCCCCCCTTGCTCTGTCCTAGTTCCCCCCCCCTCGCTCTGTCCTAGATCTGCCCCCTCCCTCGCTTTGTCCTGCATTCCCCCCACTCGGTCTGTCCCAGATGTCCCCCAGCTCCTGTCCTAGATTCCTCCCCCCCCGCTCTGTCTAAGTTTTCCCCCCCCCCATTCTGTCCTTGTACTCTCCCTAACTGCCCCTCGCTCTGTCCTAGTTCCCCCACCCTCCCCTCAGTCTGTCCATAAGACATAGGAGTGGAAGTCAGGCCATTCAGCCCATCGAGTCCACTCCACCATTCAATCATGGCTGATGGGCATTTCAACTCCACTTACCCGCATTCTCCCCATAGCCCTTAATTCCTTGTGACATCAAGAATTTATCAATCTCTGTTTTGAAGACATTTAGCGTCCCGGCCTCCACTGCATTCCACGGCAATGAATTCCACAGGCCCATCACTCTCTGGCTGAAGAAATGTATCCGCATTTCTAAGGTTGTGTCCACGGGTCCTACTCTCCTCTCCTAACGGAAACAATTTCCTAGCGTCAACCCTTTCCAAGCCATATATTTACTTGTAAGTTTCTATTAGATCTCCCCTTAATCTTCTAAACTCCAATGAATACAATCCCAGGATCCTCAGCCGTTCCTCATATGTTAGACCTACCATTCCAGGGATCATCCATGTGAATCTCCGTTGGACATGCTCCAGTGCCAGTATGTCTTTCCTGAGGTGTCCTAGATCCACCCCCTCCCAAGCTCTGTCCTCCTTCCACCTACCACATCTCCATCGCCCCTCCCCCAAGTCCCTCCTCCCTACCTTTTATCTTAGCCTGCTGGGCACACTTTCCTCATTCCTGATGAAGGGCTTATGCCCGAAACGTCGAATTTCCTGTTCCTTGGATGCTGCCTGACCTGTGCTTTTCCAGCAACACATTTTCAGCTCTGATCTCTAGCAATTGTAGACCTCACTTTCTCCTCTGTCCTAGACCCCCTCCTCTCTGTCCCAGTTCTCTCCCCACCCCCACCCTCGCTCTGTCCTAAATTCCCCTCCCTTCCCAGATTCCCCCCCCACTCTGTCCTAGATTCCCCCCCTCACTCTGTCCTAGATTCCTCTCCCCTTCGCTCTGTTCTAGATTCCTCTCCCCTTCGCTCTGTCCTAGATCCCCCCCCTTCGCTCTGTCCTAGATTCCTCCCCCTTCGCTCTGTCCTAGATTCCTCCCCCTTCGCTCTGTCCTAGATTCCTCCTCCTTCGCTCTGTCCTGGATTCCTCCCCCTTCGCTCTGTCCCGGATTCCTCCCCCTTCGCTCTGTCCCGGATTCCTCCCCCTTCGCTCTGTCCCGGATTCCTCCCCCTTCGCTCTGTCCCGGATTCCTCCCCCTTCGCTCTGTCCCGGATTCCTCCCCCTTCGCTCTGTCCCGGATTCCTCCCCCTTCGCTCTGTCCCGGATTCCTCCCCCTTCGCTCTGTCCCGGATTCCTCCCCCTTCGCTCTGTCCCGGATTCCTCCCCCTTCGCTCTGTCCCGGATTCCTCCCCCTTCGCTCTGTCCCGGATTCCTCCCCCTTCGCTCTGTCCCGGATTCCTCCCCCTTCGCTCTGTCCCGGATTCCTCCCCCTTCCCCCTTTACTCTGTCCCAGATGCCTCCCCAGCTCTGTCCTAGATCCCCCCCGTCCCAGTTCTCTCCCCACACCCCCGGTCTGTCCTAGATTCCCCTCCCTTCCCGGATTCCACCCCCTCGCTTTCTCCTAGATTGCACCCCCCTTGCTCTGTCCTAGTTCCACCCCCCCCCCCTTGCTCTGACCTAGTTTCTCTCCCACTCCCTTCCCCTCTCTTCCCCTGGTGTGTCTATTCCCCCCCTTGCATCAGACAGTTGGGTGTTTTGGTATATTAATTGAATGTTTACATTTTGTGGCTAAGTTTGAGAGTTTGTCCTTGTTCCAAATATCATGGATAATGTAAGTTTAAGTGATCAGAGATAAAAGGGCAAATGCCTGGTTTACATTTAATAATAGGGTGTCATTAGAAGCATTTATAACTGCCTTGTATTTCATAGAATTAGTTGAAATGATTTCACAAAATGTGACAAAAGCAGTATTTGTGGAATTAGTGAAAACTAAGACAACAGATACTTGAAGAACTAATGCAGCATTTTGGCTTGGTGGAAATAGAGGAGAAATCGCTTACTCCAAGGGATAAGTTAATATGTAGTTACAGTTGAAGCGTGACCAAACATGAGGGAAAATTTAAGCGACTGGAGATCCAAATTCATGACAAGAAGGTGGGATTCCAGATGGCAGATAAAGATGTGGACAAAGCACTTAAACTGGCGGTGAAAAATGGAAATGACAAGGTTGGAACTGAAGTAAATTAGGTAGAGATGAGAACTAGTAAAGACCAGAGATCACTTGAGTGATTCAGTTGCAGGTCCCCGAGTAATAATCTCACCAATTGGAAACTTTTTAGAAATTTTCAGCGATTGTAATGAAGGATTTTATTATGCGTGTACTGGAAGGATCAGGTGAACAAAGGGAGCCTGTATGAGGAGATCACGGAATGTTTTAGTGATCGTTTCTCACAACAGTATGTACTGGAACAATCCAGGAAGCAGTCTGTGCTAGGGGTGTTAGTGTGAAACAAGACAGGATTAATTAACATGATTGTGGTGAAAGCATCCCAAGGTAGCAAATATCACAATATGCGTTCAATCAGCAGGAGATGAGCATAGGTCTAAGTCGAGTAATTAACTTGTATAAGGGCACTTATAAGAGCATGGAATCATCCAACATGAACTGGCAATTAGGTTAAAGGTTAGATTGTTCTGTACTTGGGTTTTCTGAAGATATTTGATAAGATTCCAAATTAAAAGTTATTGCAGAAAATGACGTGACATAACATGCTAACAAGGATAGGGGATTGACTAGCTTGCAGGGATTGAAGAAGGGTCATTGAGCTCAAGAAAAAAACTCTGCTTTTCACTACACAGATGACGCCAGAACTGTTGAGTTTCTCCAGCAATTTCTGTTTTTATTCAAATTTCTAGCATCTGCAATTCTTCAGTAAACCAGGAAACTCCTTTTTATTTCCAACATCAAAACAGTATGCTGCTGAATTGGAATGAAAAATATACCAGCTATGGAGTTAAATTAATTATTAATGAGAGACAAGATTTGGAATAAATCTTGCGTGGGATCATACAGTACCGAAGTATGCCATTAAGCTCATCTCTTCCATATTGGTTCTTTATGTCACTTGCTTTCCTTTCTGATAAATAAACTGAAAATTTGCAGAACTATTATCAGTTGACCTTTGAACATCCCTATTTATTCTGTTTCCACAACTCTTTCAGACAGTGCATTCCAGATGATATATTGCATTAAAAAAAGCTTTATCTTTCACTATTTTGCCATTTGATTGTTGTTTGTTTATCCTCGTTATCATTATAGAAAGATATTGTAATTTTTGTACCTCTTAGGCATCTTCCCATGAGCATTTTTGCTGTTAGGAGCCCATCCACAATCTCTCCACAAACACAAGTCCTTCATTCCTGGATTCGTTTTATAAACCTCCTGCTCTGCAACTTCACAAGATCTTGCAGTGTGTATGTGTGCACGTGTGCATGCATCTGTGTGTATGTCTAGAAATTTCTCACAAATGTTTACGACCTCATACAAAATACTGTGTTTCATTGAGGGGTGGAGGGATAATGAATAATAGGTTAGCTCAACACAATTTACTATTTTTGAGTTGAGCATATGTTAATGTTTAGAAAGTTGGACTATTTGTTCTTGTTCCTGTTATTTCAGATCTTCGATACCTATTTATTTGCTTTTTAATTTTATGTTTAGGCATCTCGACTGAGAGAAGAAGCACACAACATGGGAAGTATTCACATATCTGAAATTTGTACTGAGCTTAAAAATTTAAGGTCATTGGTTCGGGTATGTGAAATTCAAGCAACTTTGCGTGAGCAAAGGTAAGAAACTCTTCAGTGCAGGATTAATTGAGTCCCAGAATGCTGCAAATTTCAACTCCGTTGGATGTTGCCAGATTTAGCGTAGCTGTCAATAATTCTAATTTTGTCCTAAATGTACTTGGGCCAATGCAATAGTAAGAAAATAGGATTACAGATGGTAATTAATTAATTTTGTTAAAACTAAAATGTGAATGCACATCTAAGGCAATGGCTTTGATCAGTGCAGTGTAACTTGTAAATTGCCAGTTCAGCTTTAACCTTGTAGGGCGGGGGTGAAAGTTGGGCAAGGAAAACCCTACCCACTTAACTTTGAAGCCTAGATTTCCTTTTCAGCAGGTCTACCTTGTATAGGCTCCTCTTTGCCTAGCAAAGCAGAACAAAGAGGGAAGAGTTATTGATTTCTGTTTATGCAGCATTTGATTCTATATGTCTGTTGAATATGTGAATTTTAGAAGAAAAATGTTGATTTCTGTTAAAGAGTAGAGTTGGTTGAAAGTGAATCTTTCTTCAAAATAAGTGTTGGAGTATTAACTGAAACATTTAATGCTGCCAAGATGACTTTGTTTCTGTGGTGGAATTAAGACATTCGTGAAACTCCATAAATAATTTGTTCCAAAAACTCTCAGTTTCAGGTATTTAAATGAGATCATAGGATTAAATTTCAATGAAAGCATGCAAGAAAGATATTACACAATATCTACAGTTTCTTTCATTTTGACTGGAGTTTAAGTTTTGGTGTTAGAACATGTCAATGTCGTGACTGTTTTCTCCCCCTTTTTCCAGGATACTGTTTTTGAGACAACAAATTAAAGAACTTGAAAAACTGAAGAATCAAAATTCCTTTATGGTGTGAGGACTTGTGAAGAAATTGCACATGGTTTAAAGCCAGGGACTGTAAACGTTTGCCCAGTCTTAAACAAAATTTGAGCTGCGTTTGAGAAGGCTTTGGACCGTGGGCTGGGCAAAGGGGTGGATTGGGAGGGGAATAAAGAAGGGTTCTGATTCAGGGGAGATAAGTGGTTGATTTGTAAACCCTTGAAATGTAGATTTCTTGTAGATGTATCCTTCACGTTGTAAATATGTTTTGTAGAGTGAAGCCATGGGAAGCCATGTGTATCAGAGCTTTGACATCTGAACTAATCAATGCTGAGGTGGCTAAATACCTAGCCTTTTACATGTTAACTTGTCTGCAAACTAGCTTTGGTAATTTTCATCATTCAGTGATACGCATTTCCTAGAATCCTGGCACCAGCCAGTGTGAATCACAGGCTGCAACAACTGGAACAGTTTGGTCAGTACACCAATTAGCATGGAGCACCTTCAGATTCCACAGACCCAGTCAGGAGCAGCTCTGCAGACAGCTTTCTTCATTGCAAGGCAATTTCAGTTTTTTTTTCTTAAGACATTGTGATCGAGGCATTTGGGTTCACCAACTTTTCATTCCTCTGTACAGCAGTTTATAAGTGAAGTACTGTTGTATGGAAAAAAAACAGATTGTTGCAGTAGGTAAAGTACAAATTGATTTCTTGTATGCCTACCTAATTGCTATGTATTTGCATTTGTGCCCTGTTTTAAAACAAAAAATGGCAGTGGGGAAAGATTGATACAGGGCATGTGTGTATTTATTAAGCGGCAGAAGCCACTCAAAAAATAGTGACAGAAGCCCAATGTTATTTGCTAACATTGTTGACGATGCAAGAAAGCCGGTCAGTCATGCAAAGATGTATGTAAATATAATAAACTTTTGTTGTTTAAAGCACTGGGTACCCTTCTTTTTATTCAGCTGCTGCATATAGGAAGCTGAACTGCTCTAGCAAACCTGATTGGGAGTAATCCTTGTTGGAAGCTTGTTTTTCTTTGTATAGAACTCTAGCTTTCAAGAAGCAGTAATTTGTGCAAATATGGATGAAAGAATTTTTTTTCATAAGTAATTTAGTGACTAAAACAAGAATTTCAGCAAGGATTTTGGGTTCTTTGCCTGTAATGGCTTGTGCAAAGTTTCGGTTTACCTGTATTGCTATAATTACACATTTAATTTGAAGGTTATTTGTGTTGTAGCTAACTGTGCAAGTAAGGTGCTGACTGCTGTTCTTTTGCCATCACAATACGCAAGAACTGTGTAACTTGAGCACACGACCATTATAGGAAAATGGTGGTGAAGCTCAGCTTTGTATATTGTTTCCTAAAGTATATGAAAAATAAAACTATGCTACCACTGGTTATGCTGTTTTTTTCTATGTAGGTATACTTGGAATTTGCCACGGTTTATTAAGCAAATCTTTTTTGTTTGGTTTCAACTAATAATGCCTTGGACATTTATTCGCTTTCCAGCATTTCTCATACTGGCACTTAATTTTATTTATGTCTTGAACAGGAGTTTTGGTATGTTAGAAGAAATTTAACATTTGAAATTTTTTTTATGAAGGATTATTAATTTGTAGTTAACTTGTTCTAAGTATTAGCTTATTTGCAAATGATACTTTGTATCAAAGTATATATGTGCCCACTGAGTCTGACATGACTGTCATTTTAGTTAATAGGCTTTATTGTTCATTCACATTCAACAAAGGCATGAGTAATAATTAGATTCTTACTACTTCAATTGATCTATTGTTACTCAGTTGATCTAATTTTAATAAATTGCTTCTGTTCAGTAGGCATTTGGGTCTTCTTATTGTTTTGCCTGGACCTGTCATGGTATTTTGTTTGGTTAGACATTACTGAAAGTCATCAGTTACGTCTTTCAACCTGCCAGTTCAAAAGTTTTTATTTTATTTTCTCATTATCATGTGTTTTGAACACCACTGTGCAGAAAGGTTTATGTACTAATAGTTTACCTATGTTGAGTATATTCAAATAGGAGTTTAGTCATTTCATTTTTTTGAAAATGAGCTTTGAAATATTGGTGCACTGCCTTTTTTGAGCAAGTTACATCAGTTGTCACCAATTTTACAAAGTATTCTCTTTGAGTTTTGGCTTCTGAAAATGATATAACTGGAAGTATATTAATATGATTCTTTTAGTTATTAAAATGCTTTTGTTGCCTGATTCTTTTGCTTTGTAGATTTTAAAAATAAAAATGCTCATGTTAATTTGGGTTAGCAAAGAGTGCAAGGTTTTGACCGTAACACCTTTTTTCAGTTGTGGACAGATAGAGATATGAGAACAAAACATTCTTCATTGTTGAGCTCTACAATTGAGAGGTCATCACACCTACTCTGACTTAATTTCACTACAGCACCAATGCAGTCCTCCCTTCCATATGAGATTTCCCTGAGCGGGTCAGGTAACTGAACTCAGGAGATAATTAGGAGCATGGGACTGGGGCATCATAGTGATTGCAGAAAGATGGCTCACAAATGAGCAGGCCTGATAGCTTCATGTTCCATAATATAGATGCTATAGAAAGGTGGGCAAAGAGGAGGGGAAATGGCCTTTTTGATTAGGGACAACATTGCAGCTGTACTTTGGAGGATATTCCTAGGAATATATCCATGGAAGTTATTAGGGTGGAACTAAGAAATAAGAAAGGGATTGATCACCTTATTGGGATTGTATAATAGACCCCCTAATAGTCTGAGGGAAATTGAGAAATAAATTTGTAAGGAGATCTCTGTTATCTGTAAGAATAATAGGGTGGTTATGGTAGGGAATTTTAACTTTCCAAACATAGACTGGGACTGCCATAGTGTTAAGGGCTTGGATGGAGAGACATTTAAGTGTGTACAGGAACATTTTCTGATTCAGTATGTGGATGTACCTACTTGAGAAGGTGTAATACTTGATCTACTTTTGGGCAATAAAGCAGGGCACGTGACTGAGATATGGTGGGTGGCGGGTTTGGGGGTGGGGGGGGGAAGCACTTTGGGGCCAACGACTATCATTATATTATTTTTAAAATGGAGGAACCTTGATTATCCAAATGCCTCGTGAAGGGAGTATTTTGTTCAGGTAATCGAAGGACTGCATAACACTGTTTAGCCAAGCACTGGAACATTGCGATTTGCTGGATAATCCGAAATTCAGATAATTGAGGTTCTTCTGTAGTGATTAGAAAGGATAGACCGGCTCTAAAAGTTGAAGTTCGAAATTGGCGGAAGGCTAATTTTGAACGTTTTCGGCAAAAACTTATCTTATTCCTGAAAGATTGATTCTCTTGCTCCTCGATGCTGTCTGACCTGCTGTGTCTTTCCTGCACCACACTGTCAACAATAACTTTCAAAAGTTAATTGGGGGTGGATCTTTGCAGGTAAAGGGACGGCTAGAAAATGGAAGCCTTCAAAAATGTGGTAACTAGAAAGCATATAACTGAGGGTAAAAGGCAAGGCTGATAAGTGTAGGGAGTGCTGGATGCCAAGAGGAATTGAGGTTTTGGTAAAGATTAAGAAGGAAGCATATGTCTGGTATAGACACCAGGGATCGAGTGAATACTTTGAAGAATATGAAGGCAGTAGAAGTATATTTAAGAGGGAAATCAGGAGAGCAAAAAAAGGACATGAAATAGCTTTGGCATTTAGGGTTAAGGAGAATTCAAAGGGATTTTACAAATACATTAAAGACTAAAGAGTAGCAGGGGAGAGACTAAGGCCCCTTAAAGATCAGCAAGGCTGTCTATGTGTGGAACTGCAAGAGATACGGGACATACTAAATGAGTTTACTGTGGAGAAGGATATGGAAGATAGATAACGTGGGGAAATAAATGGTGACATCTTGAAAAAAATCCATGTTTTGGTGGAGGAGTTGCTGGAGTTGTAAAACACCTAAGTTGATCAATCCCTGATGGGGGTTAAAGATTGCTTTCAAACTGGAAGCCTGTGATTGGTGCTGGGTCTGCGATTTGTCATTTTTTTTAATGATTTGGGTGTGAACGTGGAGAGGATTGGTAATTGTGTAGGTGACACCAAACTTGGAGGTGAAGTGGACAGTGAGGAAGATTACCTCAGACTACAACAGGATCTTGATCAGATGGGCCAAGGAGTGGCAGATGGAGTTTAGTTAAGTGAGGTGTTTTGGAAAGGCCAATTAGGCAGGACTTGTACACTTAGTGGTAAAGTCCTGGTGAGTTTTGCTGAACAAAGAGACCTTGGACTGCAGGTTCATAGAACCTTGAAAGTGGAGTCTCAGGTAGACCAGTTATTGAAGAAGGTGTTTGGTATGCTTTCTTTATTGGTCAGAGGATTGAGTACAGGAGTTGGGAGATGATGTTGCAGCTGTACAGAACATTGCTTTGGCCACTTTTGGAATATTGTGTGCAATTCTGATCTCCTTATTGGAAAAATGTTCTGAAACTTGAAAGGGTTCAGAAAAGGATGGTTTGAGGGTTTGAACTATCTGGCGAAGCTGAATAGACTTGGGGCTATTTTCCCTTGAGTGTCAGAAACTGAGGAGTGACCTTGGAGGTTTATACAATTATGAGGAATGTGGATAGGATAAATAGCTAAGGTCTTTTCCTTGGCATGTGGGAGTCCAAAGCTCTAGGGCATAGGTTGAAGTTCAGAGAGGGGAGCATTTAAAAAGGACCTGAGATGTAACGTTTTCATGCTGAGGGTGGTGGATGTATGAAATGAGCTGCTAAACGAAGTGGTGGAGACTGGTACAATTATAACATTTAAAAGGTATTTGGATGGGTATATGAAGAGAAAGGATACAGAGGGATATGAGCCAATGCTGGTAAATGGTTCTAGATTTATTTAGGATATCTGGTCGGCATGGGCCAGAGTCTCCATGCTGTGCATCTCTCTGATTCTATCTGCAATTTGTACATTTTGAGTGCCTTACAATATATTAAATGAATTTCACTTGCTGAGTTTGACTTTGCACATCAATTATATGCTCTGGTATTCTTAGAATCCTAATCAGGATGCTTTTGTGTCGACTAGATTTCAAATTCAATATGCATAAATTGCAGCACCTTTCTGGCATTGCATTGTCATTATTTGTGTCAAGTGTTTTGTTACAGCAGTTGTTAGATCATTTGCCTACATGCTTAGATGTATTTGCATGCTGATTTATCACTTTCTTGGGTTGGAATGTTTAATTTGTTATAGTTCGTGTTGCAACTTGGGAGAGAGTCTTCGGTACTCCACAAATGAGACACGCTGGCAAACCTCATAGAGGAAGGACACTCACTTGGCTGTTGCATTGTGAGTGCACTATACATAATGTATAATTGTGAATTTGTCGCACATTAGCCCGTGAGTTGTTATCTTTGTCACCAAGCTAAGGAACGAAGTTGGGAAATAAATATTCTGAGGTGCACATTATTTTTTAAAAAACAGCATAATAGGAGTAAACATAGATCTGAGAATCGAGAAGAGTGCCAGGACATTAGGAACGATCTGGGCTCAAAGATCACAAAATAAAATTAAAATGGGTGGTGATTTTGGAATAGCAAAAGTCAGAAAAAGTTTGTGGGAGTAATTAATAAGCTCCCCAAGAGATGTTATACCATTGGAATGACTATTTCATGCACTATTATTGAAAATTGGAGAAGAGAAAATGTAATAGGTGTGAAGAATGTAAACAGACTGGGACTGAGGAAGAAACTGAGAGGATTGAGAGTGGTAGACATTGTTTACTTGGATATTAGTAAAGCCCTTGATAAGATTCTGAATGATAGACTAATGTGTGAAGTTATATCACATGTGATTCAGGGTCAGCTTGTCAATTGAATATAAAATTGGCTTAATGACAGGAGACAGAGGGTGGTTTTTTGGACTGGAGGCCCATGACCAGTGATGTTCCACTCTTGCTTGTCATTTATACAACTGATTTGGATGAGAATATAGGAAGCATGGTTATAACTTTGCACCCTAACTTGGTGGTATAGTGGACAGTGAATAAGGTTATCTAAGATTACAAATGGATGTTGTGGTTCTGTTGGCCGAGCTGGGAATTTGTGTTGCAGACGTTTCGTCCCCTGTCTAGGTGACATCCTCAGTGCTTGGGAGCCTCCTGTGAAGCGCTTCTGTAATCTTTCCTCCTGCATTTGTAGTGGTTTGAATCTGCTGCTTCTAGTTGTCAGTTTCAGCTGTCCGCTGTAGTGGTCGGTATTTTGGGTCCAGGTCGATGTGCTTATTGATTGAATCTGTGGGTGAGTGCCATGCCTCTCAGAATTCCCTGTCTGTTCTCTGTTTGGCTTGTCCTATAATAGTCGTGTTGTCCCAGTCGAATTCATGTCGCTTGTCATCTGCGTGTGACTACTAAGGATAACTGGTCGTGTCGTTTCGTGGTTAGTTGGTGTTTATGGATGCGGATCGTTAGCTGTCTTCCTGTTTGTTCTATGTAGTGTTTTGTGCAGTCCTCGCATGGGATTTTGTACACTACGTTGGTTTTGCTCATGCTGGGTATCGGGTCCTTCGTCCTGGTGAGTTGTCTGAGAGTGGCTGTTGGTGTGTGTGCTGTTATGAGTCCTAGTGGTCGCAGTAGTCTGGCTGTCAGTTCGGAAATGTTCCTGATGTATGGTAGTGTGGCTAGTCCTTTGGGACAACACGACTATTATAGGACAAGCCAAACAGAGAACAGCCATGGAATTCCTAGAGGCATGGCACTGATCCATAGATTCAATCAGTAAGCACATCGATCTGGATCCAATGTACTGACCACTGCAGTGGACAACTGGAACTGACTACCAGAAGCAGCAGATTCAAACCACTACAAATGCTGGAGGAAAGATCACAGAAGCGCTTCACAGGAGGCTCCGAAGCTCTGGGGATGTCACCTAGACAGGGGACGAAACATCTGCAACAGAAATTTCCAGCTCGGTGAATCGAACCACAACATCGAGCACCCGAGCTGCAAATCTTCTCCCAAACTTTGAATTACAAAGGGATCTTGAACAGGTTGGTTAACGGGCTGAAGAATGGCAGATGAAGTTTCATTTGGATAAATGAGGTATTACATTTTGGTAAAACAAAGAGAGGGCTTATACAATTAAAAGTAGGACCTTTTAGGTAGCGTAGAACAGAGACCCAGGGTTCAGGTACATAGTTCTTTGACATTTGTGTCACACATCGGTAGTGTAGTTAAAGTTTTTAGCACACTTGCTTTCGTTGCTCAGACGTTTTGAGTTTGAGTTGCGACATTATTGTTGAGATTGAACAGGATATTGATGAAGCCTCTTCTGGAGTACTGTGTCCATTCCAGTTGTCCTGTTATTGGAAGGATGTTATTAAGCTGGAGAGGGTTCCGAAGAGATTTACCAAGATGTTGCCAGGAATGGAGGGTTTGAGTTATAAGGAGAGGCTGAATTGGCTGGGACTTTTTTTTCACTAGAGCTTAGGAGGTTGAGGAGTGACCTTAAGGTTGTAAAGGAGATGAATAAGATGAATGGCAGGCGTCTTTTTCTGAGGGTGGGGAATTTCAAGACAACATATTTATAAGCTGAGGAGAAAAATGTGAAAAGGATAGAAGGGCAACTTTTTTACAGAGTGGTTAGTGTGCGGAATGAACATCCGAGGAATGGAAGTCCAGAGGAAGTGGTGGATGTGGGTATAATTACAACATTTAAAAGACATTTTTACAAGTATATGAATAAGAAAGATTTAGTGGGATGTAGGCCAAACCAGTTTCATTCGATATTATTGTCAACCTAGGCTGGTTGGACGGAAGGGTCTGTTTCTGTGCTATATGACTCTAAAACTATAATTTAGCAAGTATTGTCCATAAAATGTGTTTGTAGAATGTTGTTGCAGTTTCCTAAAGCATTTGGATTGACCACACTCTTAAGAAAAGCTATTTCATATCTTCCGTTCTGTATCAAGGCATGATTGATTAGCATGTTTATAGTGAAAGATCTACTGTGAAAGTGTGATACTACTGATTAAGTTTTGAAGTTTTTGATCACAAGCAAAAATCTTCTAATTAAACAAACCTAGTTGCACAGCGATGAGGAGATAACTGGCTACGTTGATTGATAAATTGACCAAAAGGTATGGTGGTAAATAGTGGGAAACTGTTAAAGCTAAAATGCAAAGTTCGACAATGCATCCTTTTTAAAACCATCTATTAAGGAAGTTTTCATGTGGGGAAATGTGGGTTTATGAACTTTGGCATGGCATATGGAAGAGTAATTTAAAAGTATTACATAAATGAAGAAACACTGCAAGGTCCTCGTACATGAATCACAAAAAATTTAGTATCCGTGCCTGGTGGATAAATAGGGAAAGCAAATTGTTGCTCCTTTCCAAGGGAATGAGGTAAAAACATGCGATCAAGCTGAAACCATAGGAGGCAGTGGTTGGAGCATACTTGGAACACAGTGAGCAGTTTTAATCCCCTTCACTAAGGAAAAACTTATTTTGCCATTTAAATAATATTCAACTCTTCTATTCTCCCTGGGAGAAAGTGAGGACTGCAGATGCTGGAGATCAGAGTTGAGAGTGTGGTGCTGGAAAGGCGCATCGGGTCAGGCAGCATCTGAGGAGCAGGAGAGTTGACTATTCGGGCATTATTCCTGATGAAGGACTTATGCCCGAAACGTCGATTCTCTTGCTTGGATATGCCTATCCTGTGCTTTTCCAGCACCACACTTTTGACTCTTCTCCCTGCCAGAGTTTACAACCTAACGTTTTCCCACATTATATTCCACCTGCCAAGTATTTGCTTACTCTCTGTAATGTGTCTGTACTCCCTGTGGACTCTATCATCATTGACATTGAGTATATTTTGGAACGCTACTGATCAATGTAGTCCTGTGAAGACTGATGCCAAGTATTTATTTAACTCTCTACCATTCACTGGTTCTCTATTATTATTTCTTCAGTTTGTACCAGTATGTACATTGAGGGGTGGTGGTAAAGTTGAGACAGGATGTAATGAAGGCATTCATGAATGACATTTTCAACAGCAGTTGAGTTGCAACTGATGAAGTTGATCAGTGATGTGGAGATGAAATAGAATAATATGTGATTGAACATCTTGGGGTCAAAATTAACACTAATGTTGTAAACAGTCTGTTTTGTCTGAAGGTCTACATTAGGAGAAAGACTATGTTGATTGCAGAGTAGTTATTTCAAGTGGAGAAAGAAAGCATCATTTCAATTTTTGCAAAGTTGGAAGCAATTTCTCATCCAAATTTGCATGTCAAAACAGCAAATTGGTTATGTACTTACAGTGAAGCAGTTGAGAGAAAATGCTGGTGGGGTTTGGTTTTCAGTGTACATTTGAAAACATGATGCTGTGCCTTTGGATGATGATGCTATCGGGCAACATAGAGATAAGAAATAGAAATCATGAGAGATGGATCCTTGGGGGTCTCCAGAATGAGCTGCATGGCGGTAGGGTGAGACACCACAAGTATTTCAATGTAGTTGGTCATTCAAGTATTTTATGATCTAATTTTTAGAGTTTCTTTTCTAAGCAATTATTGGTGCTTACTATCATGCTACCATCACTACTCTACGATGTAATGTAACTAGCATGTTGAGACATTTGTTAGCTTCTGTAACACAAATATGAGATGTGGGTCACGTACCACTGAAGAATCCTATAATCTCTTACTGCAGCACTCAACATCTGCATTTGGAGTTTAAAAACACAGGAACATCTGTGTAGGGTTCAACCTAAGCAATTCAATTGTACTGTAGCATGCTTCCTACTGAGTGTGATACAGCATGAAGACGAAACCCAGGTGAGATGGAGACAGATTTAGATCATAAGGTAACACGCTTTGACAGGTGTGCTGCAGCAAGGTGAAAAACATGCTGCAAAATTCTTTGGAAGCAGCACTGCTTCTCTCAGATTCCCAATACATAGCGCTTCATTCTTGTGCATGTGTGGAAGATCAGAAATCCGTTTGCCCCTGCACAGGTCCAAACATTTGGCCTAACCGCGTGCAATGATTGAGGATGCGAAGAAACAGTACATATTCAGTGAAGAGGTGTATATTTTTTCGGCTGGTTTGCTTGGCTGGAGATGTTTCCATGGTAGCATGGGTTTTTGTTTGTTTGTTCCTTTTTTAATTGAGCTTTTTGTCTAAGAAGAAAATAGATAAATTGTTCTGTGCACTATGTCCCTTGCTAGCATGTAAATTTGATGTTTATGAGCAATCAGTTCAGCTCTAACAAATGGGTGTTCTGTGGAATTTCGTTTCGTTCAAGCATGCCATGTTACTGAAAAGGCCGGGAACCTCTGGGGTCTGATACAGTGATATCCTGAGTTGCACTTAAAAGTATATTGCATGTCTGCTGTGAGACATAACCTGACTGTACCTGACTTCATGGTTTGCCGCCTTCAATACTATCAAAGCAGATCAGTTGATTGTTTTTGATGTTTGTAGATGTCATGCTTCACACAAGTTGCCTGCATTTATTTGCCTTAAAAATCAGTGCTGACAAATGATCGCAAAGCACTTTGGCACATGCTGAGGATGTGAGCAAAACAAAATTTATTTCTTTCTCTGTTGTTATATTAATCTGAATAATTTTTGGTCTCTGGTGTTAACTTGCATTGTTTAATGGAGTGCTGGGAGGCTTAGGTTTTGTGTGATCTTTATGGGTATCATAGACTTAAGTGTAGGCAATGTTTTCTTAATGTAAGACAGCTTTTTATTGTTAGTTGCATGGCTCAGGGGGAATGTAGTCTGCAATTTCAGTTGTAGGATTTCAAAGGGAAGAAAACAGCTGTAAATATTTAAAGGAGTAAGCATGATCTGTGATACCCATACGTGAGAAGAAAGGAATTGTGAAACCATTTTGTGTAGCTGCAGCAATTAAGCTTTGGGCTAATTATAGTTATAAGTACAGTTAATTGTACTTCCCAGAACAAAATTTCTTGAGCCAAGCAATGGTTATCATGCAAAGGAGTAGGAGGAATCACTAATGAAGGAAATTAGACAATGAGAGTTGCGCTCAAAAATGCGTAAGTGTTAACTGAAATCATATTGTCACAATATTAGCTAGGGAAAAGATCATTACTTGTTGAGCGTGTTATTCTTAACTAGATGTATTAGATGGACAGCTCACTGTCATAAACTTTATTATACCACCATTCCCAACTTGAGGTGCTTAGCTGCCTGTGCCAGTAACAAGTAATCTGTGCAAAGCTCCAACCAACTCAGAACCTCAAATATCAGCCTTGTTTTAATGCAGTAGTTTGATTTGGTCACACCAACGGCTGAAAAATTTGCAGAGGAAAGCGTAGCTTAGTCATTTGTAGCAAATAGGAATGGCAGAAGGAATGCTGCAGAATCTTCCTCATTCAGGTATAGTCTTATAACTCAAGTCCACAAATGGTGGGACCCAGGGAGATAGTGAGGAAAGAGATCAATCGGAGACTGGTACAATTGAGAATACAAGCAAGTCAAACAGCGCAGGCAGGGACAAGGTAGGACTAATAAATTAAACTGTATTCAATGCAAAGGGCCTAACAGGGAAGGCAGATGAACTCAGGGCATGGTTAGGAACATGGGACTGGGATATCATAGCAATTACAGAAACATGGCTCGGGGATGGGCAGGAGTGGCAGCTTAATGTTTCAGGATACAAATGCTACAGAAAGGATAGAAAGGGAAGCAAGAGAGATGGGGTAGTGGCATTTTTGATAAGGGATAGCATTACAGCTGTGCTGAGGGATGATATTCCCGGAAATACATCCAGGGAAGTTATTTGGGTAGAACTGAGAAATAAGAAAGATCACCTTATTAGGATTGTATTATAGACCCCCTAATAGTCAGAGGGAAATTGAGAAACAAACTTGTATGGAGATCTCAGCTATCTGTAAGAATAATAGGGTGGTTATGGTAGGGGATTTTAACTTTCCAAACATCGACGAACTGCCATAATGTAAAGGGGTTAGATTATTTAGTGTGGCAACAGGCCCTTTGACACAATGAATCCACACCGACCATACGAAGAGCAACACACCCAGACCCATTCCCCTACATTTACCCTTTTACCTAACACTACGGGCAATTTAGCATAGCCAATTCACCTAACCTGCACGTTTTTGGGACTGTGGGAGGAAACCGGAGCACCCGGAGGAAACCCTGCACACAGGGAAAATGTGCAAATTCCACACAGAAGGCAATTTTCTGATTCAGTATATGGATTTACCTACTAGAGAAGGTGCAAAACCTGACCATTGGGAAATAAGGCAGGGCAGGTGACTGAGGTGTCAGTGGGGGAGCACTTTGGGACCAGCAACCATAATTCTATTAGATTTAATATAGTGATGGAAAAGGATAGACCAGGTCTAAAAGTTGAAGTTCTAAATTGGAGAAAGGCCAATGGTATTAGGCAAGAATTTTCGAAAGCTGATTGGAGGCAGATGTTCGCAGATGGGAAGTTTTCAGAAGTGAGATAACAAGAATCCAGAGAAAGTATACTCCTGTCAGGGTGAAAGGGAAGGCTGGTAGGTATAGCGAATGCTGGATGACTAAAGAAATTGAGGGTTTGGTTAAGAAAAAGAAGGAAGCATATGTCAGGCACAGACAGGATAGATCAAGTGAATCCTTAGAAAAGCATAAAGGCAGTAGGAGTATACTGAAGAGGGAAATCAGGAGGGCAAAAAGGGGACATGAGATAGTTTTGGCAAATAGAATTAAGGAGAATCCAAAGAGTTTTTACTAACACATTAAGGACAAAAGGGTAATTAGGGAGAGAATACGGCCCCTCAAAGATCAGCAAGGTGGCTTTTGTGTGGTGCTGAAGAAAATGGGGGAAGATACTAAATGAGTATTTTGCGTCAGTATTTACTGTGGAAAAGGAAATGAAGATATAGACTGTAGGGAAATAGATGGGTGACACCTTGCAAAATGTCCAGATTACAGAGGAGGAAGTGCTGGATGTCTTGAAACTGGTAAAGGCAGATAAATCCCCAGGCCCTGATCAGGTGCACATTAGAACTCTGTGGGAAGCTAGAGAAGTGATTGGGCCTCTTGCTGAGATATTTGTATCATTGATAGTTGCAGGTGAGGTACCAGAAGACTGGAGGTTGGCTAATGTAGTGCTACTGTTTTAAGAAGGGGGTAAGGACAAGACGGAATGATAGACCAGTGAGCTTGACGTCAGTGGTGGGCAAGTTGTTGGAGGGAATCCTGAGGAACAGGACGTACACTTATTTGGAAAGTCAAGGACTGATTAGGGTTGGTCAACATGGCTTTGTGTGTAGGAAATCGTCACAAACTTGATTGAGTTTTTTGAAGAAGCAACAAAGAAGATTGATGAGGGTAGTGCGGGAGATGTGATCTATATGGAATTCCGTAAGGCGCTCGACACGGTTCCCCATGGGAGACTGGTTAGCAAGGTTAGATCTCATGGAATACAATGAGAATTAGCCAATTGGATACAGAACTGGCGCAAAGGTGGAAGACAGAGGGTGGTGGTGGAGGGTTGTTTTTCAGACTGGAGGCTTGTGACCAGTGGAGTGCCACAAGGATCAGTGCTGGGTCCTCTACTTTTTGTCATTTACATAAATGATTTGGCTGCGAGCATAAAAGGTACAGTTAGTAAGTTTGCAGGTAACACGAAAATTGGAGGTGTAGTGGACAGCAAAGAAGGTTACCTTAGATTACAACGGGATCTTGACCAGATGGGCCAATGGGCTGAGAAGTGGCAGATGGAGCTTAATTCAGATACATGCGAGGTGCTACATTTTGGGAAAGCAAATCTTAGCAGGACTTATACACTTAATGGTAAGGTCCTAGGCAGTGTTGATGAACAAAGAGACCTTGGAGTGCAGGTTCATAGCTCCTTGAAAGTGGAGTCGCAGGTAGATAGGACAGTGAAGAAGGCATTTGGTATGCTTTCCTTTATTTGGTCAGATTGTTGAGTACAGGAGTTGGGAGGTCACGTTGAGGCTGTACAGGCCATTGGTTAGGCCACTGTTGGAATATTGCGTGCAATTCTGGTCTCCTTCCTATCGGAAAGATGTTGTGAAACTTGAAACGGTTCAGAAAAGATCTACAAAAATGTTGCCAGGGTTGGAGGATTTGAGCTACAGGGAGAGGCTGAACAGGCTGGGGCTGTTTTCCCTGGAGTGTCAGAGGCTGAGAGATGACCTTCTAGAGGTTTACAAATTATGAGGGGCATGGAGAGGATAAATAGATTAAGTCTTTTCTCTGGGTTCGGGGAGTCCAGAACTAGAGGGCATAGGTTTAGGGTGAGAGGGAAAAGATATAAAAGAGACCTACGCAGCAACTTTTTCACACACGCGGTGGTACGTATATGGAATGAGCTGCCAGAGGAAGTGATGGAGGCTGGTACAATTGCAACATTTAAGTGGCACTTGGATGGGTATATGAATAGGAAGGGTTTGGAGGGATATGGGCCGGGTGCTGGCAGGTGGGACTCGATTGGGTTGGGATATCTGGTCGGCATGGACTGGTTGGACCAAAGGGTCTGTTTCCATGCTGTACATCTCTATGACTCTACATCAGCACAGAACATAGATCCATTTTATTGGCTACGATTGTGTAAATAATGTTTGACAAATGTGGAATTTGTGAGGATGGCACTTTTAGCATAGATAAAGGAGAGCTAGTGAGATGTGATTATATTTGAATTTTAACTAACTAAACTTATTACACACTGGTTAGCAGACAGGAATAAATGTTTCATTTTCAAGGAGGTGTCAGAGGGGCTGGGGACAATTCAGAAAATAATCTAGGAATTAGCAGATAGAATAAAATGTGAATAATTGTAAAGTTATTCAATTTGGCTAAAATAAATGGCATTCTTAAATGGTGTTAAGTCGGGAAATGAGAGTTTGCAAAGGAATCTAGTACCTTTGTTGATGTGTCATGACATTGTGTATGCAGCTACAGCAAGCAATTAAGAAGGCAAACAGTATACTGACCTTAATGACCAAGGGATTTGAGTACAGAACTAAAAGGTTTTTGCTATAATTGTCTACAGTACCTGCAGTATTAACTACTGTTTTTTGTTCTCCTTTTATCTAAGGACATATATACTTGTCATAGAATTCAACAGAGGTTCATCAGATTTATCTCTGGGAAAATGGATTTGTCTCATGAGGAGCGAATGTGGAAACCGGAGCTATATTCTTTCGAGTTTTAAAGCATAATAAGTGATCTTAGTGAAACCTGTTAAATCCCTTCTAGGGCTTAAAAGGAGGGATGCAAATAGGATATTTCCTCTGGCTGGTGATCATAAAGACAATGAACATCATTTCAGGAGAAGGGGTAACACTTGAGATGGAGATGAGGAATTTCTTCGTTCATGGGTGGTTAATCTTCAGAATGCTCTATCTCCTCTGTTCCTATATTCCTATAGTGACCAGATTGGTTATTATAGGTATGATATCAACTCAGTTGCCATTTGTTCAAAAAGTAAATGAACCTGCTGTAGGTTGAACTGAGAGTTAAGAGGGATGACCGTTCCCCTGATGTCCTTTTGCCAATGTGGACCTGGCATGACCATCCGGTCTGGCAGCATCTGTAGACAGAAAGCAGAATTAACATTTTCATGTCCAGTAACTCCTCTTCTGATGGGTCACAAGGCTTGAGACCTTAACTCTGTTTCTCGATCCGCAGATGTTGCCTGACCTGCTGAGCTTCTCTAGCAATTTCTGTTTTTGTGTGTTTCAGATCTCCAGCATCTGTAATTCTTTGTTTAATTTAACTGACATAAATGTCTCTTGTTTGATGCTGAGTAGTGGCTTCTTACCTGTTCCATAATCCAGAAACCACCAGCACATCCCACCCAATTTAATTGTAACTAACTGCTATTCAATAAAAGAACTAGGTGAGCATTCAATGTTTCACCTTTGTTGAGGTAGGTGTATATCTCCTGGGATCTGGCAGTGGAAAACTGTCCAGTTGTCAGGTCTATGAAATAAATGAAGATGTTGATTGCTGAAGGACCTTGATTCGTTGAGGACAGACGTAATATTCCAAAGAAGAAACAGATGGCAAATGGCACAAAATATTTAGTAAACAGGCTGATACCTATTAGAGTGGGTAAAATATGGTGGCTCTGATAAACATATGGATAAAATGGAGCATATAACCATTTGATCCCTAAAACCTGTTAACCTGTTCTGCCATTTATTAGGTTGGTGGCTGTTGTGATAGCTTCAACTCTATTCTCCCACCTACCCCAATAACGTATCACTACAAGTCAAATGTCAATCTAGCTCTGCCTTATTATCAGAATTCAATGACTGCACTCTGGAAAGAATCTTACAGATTTGAGACACTCTGAAAAGAAAAAAATTCTCCTTCCCCCAAATCGGAGACCCTGTACTTTTTAACATTGAGCCTTAGTTCTAGTTTCTCACTTGGGGGATATCATCCTTTCAGCATCCATGGTATCAAAGCTGCTCAATAACACCATATGCTTCAATAAGATCATCTCTCATTTTTCTAAACTCCAATGGATCCAGATGCAAATTGCCCAACCTTTCCTCACAGCCTTTTCATCTTCTGCTCCTTCAGCTTATCCAGAGCAATCTATTCCATCAGTTATTTATTAATCTTCCCTCACATTTGCAACTGCTGTGAGTCTATCAGGTAATCTCCATACATTTACTAACATGGTTGAAGAGAGATTTGAGCAAATAAGTTGTTTTATGCTAAATTTACATTTTCATCTATTTAGCAATAAAATGAAGGCAGCAGTCAAGTCCCTTCAGAATGTATGTGAACACTGCCTGGACTGAAAGACCATTTATAAAGGTAAAGACAAGAGACAATCTGAGCCATTAGGATATAATTTGGCACAATGTTCAGGTGACTGGCTTCAGAATTGAAATGAGTCGGGCAGGTATCTTGTGAGAGCAATACCATGCTGCTTTAATTGGTTGATTGTACCATGCCCTCTAGACAAATAAAAACTGGATCTTCCCCTTTCCCAATTTCCTGTGTACTGTACTTTATCCAGTATAGCAGGGTGTGTAATCGTGGGGAGCCAATCCAGTCTATGTTAGATTAGATTAGATTACTTACAGTGTGGAAACAGGCCCTTCGGCCCAACAAGTCCACACCGACCCGCCGAAGCGCAACCCACCCATACCCCTATATTTACCCCTTACCTAGCACTACGGGCAATTTAGCATGGCCAATTCACCTGACCCGCACATCTTTGGACTGTGGGAGGAAACCGGAGCACCCGGAGGAAACCCACGCAGACACTGGGAGAACGTGCAAACTCCACACAGTCGCCTGAGTCGGGAATTGAACCCAGGTCTCAGGCGCTGTGAGGCAGCAGTGCTAACCACTGTGCCACCGTGTTCTGTTTTTGTTCTTTCAATTTACCTCTTATACCCCTTGAATGAGCTTTGAGAGCCTGCCCCTTGTCCCTTTGCCCCTTCCTCAATAAATTCCAGCCCACCTAACTTCTCTGGTGGTGATGTGTGCTGGAGTGTGGATGTTGGATTTTTCTGATGTGGAAGAGCAGCAGTCGTTTTACATTCAGTTAGAAATCTTTCTTTTTCAAACCCAGAAGCATCTTTGACAAGCCAGGCAGAGCATTCTTCCTATATGAGTGCTGTCAAAGATAACAGCTGTTCACAATGGAAGTGATCTTACTGAAACATACAGGGTTCCTCGGGTCTGAAGGTATAGATAGAGAAAGGTTGTTATCTCTTGTGGGGGGAGTCTAGGACCAAATGGCTAGAGTTAGAGATTTCCCATTTAATACTGAGGTATGGAGGAATGTGTTCTCTGAGGGTAGTGAATCTGTGGAGTTTGCAGCCTTGACATCCCTCTGCATTATTAATTAATTCAAAGACTGAGATGGACAGATTTGTAATCAGTGAGAGAATTGAGGGTAGTGGGGAAAAGGTAGGAAAGTGGAGTTGAGGATTGTCAAATCAGTTATCGTCTCATTGGCAGAGAAAACTTGATGGTCTGAATGGACTGTTCTGCTTCTATGCCTTATCATCTTAACAAGTCAATGCTGAAGGGCTGTTTTGACCAAAGTAATATCATTCTGAAGAATGTAACCATAGGTCCATGGTAATATCAATAAGCATCCACTTGCCAACCAATTGGCGCACTCCTTCCATAAAATGTAAGTGTTGGTTTTCCCCTTAAACCAAATGACTGATTTTTTTGTGTGTGTGTGTGTCCATTAGCCATTGATGCTCTTAATAAATTTTGAAATTGGTACATTTCTTACATTACTAAATGTATTTTCTTGTTGTTGATTTGCTTTATTTCTTTAGTGTCTACTTATTCGCTGTCTCCCTGTTTGTATTGACTTCAACTGATTAGCTTCGATTCTCTTCTTGTCACTTATTCACATTTTCCTGTCCGTCATCTTTTTGGCTATTCTTTCATCCCTTTTGATAATTCTCTCATTTCTTCTGACAGATTTCTGACTCTCGTATAATCTCTACTGCTCCACATCTTTCCCTCTTAATATGAGGAAGATTTAGAACCATGTCAGTTTGAGAAAATAGTGGGAAGGACTTGTACTGAGCAGGTAATGTTGTACTTCAAGTACACAGGTCCTCCCAAGCTAATCGGAAGCTGCTGTCACCAACTACCATCACTTCATTAAAGTTGTAGAAATGAAGGCCCTCTTGTAGCACAGCGATAGTGTCCCTATCCCCAGACTGGGAGGCTCAGGTTAAACTCCCACCTGCTCCAGAGGTATGTAGTAGCATCTCTGAACAGGTTGATTAGAAAAACAGGTTGAAGCACAGAATTCTCTCAGGTCAAGCATATCAGATGTGAAGTGGCAACGACTCTGTGAAATAGTGACAACCGCCTTGTGCTTGCATGGTGTGAAACATTACATACCATGTTCGGGATCATTCCTTAACAATAACTTGCTGAAAACTTGTCTGTGTGTTCCCTCTCTGTCCTTTCTGCTTCTCTTCATTTTTTGTTCACAATAACTCTTTGAAGCTAACTTACTTGTCTAAACATGCTTTGCCTTGTTTTCTAATCTTTAGAAAAACAAACTTAGACATGCAGCTAATTATCATCTATCTTGATGCCTCAGGTTGGTAGATAATTTGCTGAGCATCAAAATATCTGTTCAGATTTTTCTCCGGTGTTTTGTTTTTTTATTTCTCTCTCTTTATGTAAAATTCACATTATTTTAGCCAGAGAACATGCTTTATCATTTGCACTGACAGGTTCATGCCAAGGTGAGTTGGGTGATTGCTGGAACATGTGACATTGTTTAGATTAGACTTACAGTGTGGAAACAGGCCCTTCGGCCCAACAAGTCCACACCGACCCGCCGAAGCGAAACCCACCCATACCCCTACATTACCCCTTACCTAACACTACGGGCAATTTAGCATGGCCAATTCACCTGACCCGCACATCTTTGGACTGTGGGAGGAAACCGGAGCACCCGGAGGAAACCCACGCAGACACTGGGAGAACGTGCAAACTCCACACAGTCAGTCGCCTGAGTCGGGAATTGAACCCGGGTCTTCAGGCGCTGTGAGGCAGCAGTGCTAACCACTGTGCCACCGTGCCGCCCACAATGCCACCGTGCCGCCCATTGTTAACTCCCTTCAACTGGAAAGAATATCAACTCTAAGCTGATTTTTTTTTTAAAAAAAGAGAAAATGCCCAACGTCTCTCAATAAAACTAGTTGTTTAGTTCTGGGACAGTCTAATAGGTGCACTTGATTGACTTTGTAGAGACAGTGTTTACAGCACAGGAAAAGATCCTTTGGCCCATCAAGTCTGTGTCTGTCATCAAACATCCATCTATTCTAATCCCATTTTCTAGCACTTGACCTATTGCCTTATATACTATAGCATTTCAAGTGTTTATATAAATACCTCTTAAATGTCTTTAGGGTTTCCCCTTCTACAGCCCTTTTAGGTAGTGAGTTCCAGAAGCCTTCAGCCCCCTGAGTCAAAATATTGTCCTCAAACCCCCTCTAAACCTTCAGCTCCTTACCTCAAAACTATGCCTCCTGATATTGACTCTCTCTACAAAGGAGAAACATTTCTGCCTTTCTACTCCTGTTTCTCAAACTTCATCCACCTCCATCAGATTCCCCTTACCCTTCCCTACTCTAAGAATAATAGCTCCAGTCTATCTAGTCTCTCTTCATAGCTCATTTCTGTGACAGAGGTACTTGGAATTAAGAACATTGACACATCAAGGTCACAAATGGTGGACAACTTTGAAAAATATATAACTGATCCATGCAGGTTCAAACAGAAGGTTGGCTGATTATGGCAACCAAGGTGCCAGGCAATGATCTTCTCCATCTTGCAGGTCTAACCAACTGCCCTTGACATTCATCAGAAATACTAACACTGAAACTTCCATCGTTAAACTTCGGGTCACCATTACAATAAAACACAACTGGACCTGCCCTGTCAACTGAAACTGCTCAGGGACAGGACTGCCTGAATAGAACAAACTGCAGCCTGGCCTTTTCAGAAACCGTCCCAAACTCCACCCTCTGACAAAGGCAAGGAGATAGAATGATATGTCCTACTTCACGCTGCTGAGGTTTGGTGGTGTTTAGTCAAACAGGGGCAGCACGGTGGCTCAGTGGTTAGCACTGCTTCCTCACAGCACCAAGGTCCCAGGTTCGATTCCAGCCTCGGATGACTATCAGTGTGGAGTTTGCACCTTGTGTCTGCGTAGGTTTCCTCCGGGTGCTCTGGTTTCCTCCCACAGTCCAAAGATGTGCAGGTCAGGTGAATTGGCCATGCTAAATTGTCCAAAGTGTCAGAGGGAAATGGGACTGGGTGGGTTACTCTTTAGAGGGTAGGTGTGAACTTGTTGGGCTGAAGGGTGTTTCCACACTGTAGGAAATCTAAGAAGGAGGTTGGCAGGTGAGGACACGGCCATCTTTTTGTCTCAGCTTCATTCCTGGCCTATGCACATGCCATCTCCTCCACTGCTAATTAAGTGGGCAATTAACCCAGTGGGAGGTGTTGGCATTGGTTTGCTGTGCAAAATGCCTGACAAAGCAAGTTGCTTTGCAGTGGGAGGAGGTGGAGGGGCTCACTAAAATGGGGTCAGTGTCTACCGAGGTGCCCAAGAAAGCGTGGGCATTGGGGGACACACACACTGAGGGTCACACCTGCTGCCTGTATTGTTGGCACTCTCTGTGCAACCCTCAACCCCTCTCTGAGGCCCCTGCTGTTACTCATCTGTGGCCTGAGATCCGTCTCTGAGGTCAGGTCCCTGGGTTAAGTGTTGGAGCAGCAGTCACTCCTGGCATGTGCTACTGCTGCCATGCATCTTGTGTCTTCCTGGGGCTCCTTGATCCTACCACTGTTTAATGGAGAGTCACTTAATCTGACAGGGTGTGCGTACGTATCCCAGGTAGTGGGCAAGACCTCTGTCATCAAGCAAGGAAACATCAGCTTCTCTCAGTTTTCCATTCAGTGGTACTCCATGCTGATTAGATGAGCCTTCCTAGAAATCAGGATGTAGTCTGTGTGTATTGCCTTCTCTGTGGGTGCTTCATAAACACTGTCACAGAATGGTACCAGATAGGCCTCACTGGGGGACAGTGACCACAGGTCACTGCTCTAAACGTTTGCCAAGTCCTCAGTGTCACGGGTCTCTGGAAGGCATACAGGAGGAAACATTGAGCAAAGTTTATTTCTAAACTTTTTTTCTTAGAGGCAACCTCCGTTTTTTTTCTCTTTACGTTTAGTTCCGATGCCAGCTTCCCCCAATAAAATTGCAACCTGTTACTGACTTGGGCGGTAAGGCAGGTGTTAGATCCTGTGTTGTGGGTGTGTTTGAGGTGCTCATATGTGATATGTGGCTAACTACTCAAACAATAAATGTGTGTTTCTAATGCTCTTTGCAGAAAGGTGGCTCCCTAACGAGGTGCATTCTGCAAAGGCCTACCTCACGTTACAGAACATAACCAGAGCCATATCCCAATTCACCTGCACTGCTTTTATAATAGAAACTGATTTACACTCTTGCCAAACACTTTCAATTTTCTTCAAAAGTTTAATGGATGGGGCAAAGTGATTTTCAAAACAGCAATAAATAAGCATTTTGACAAACAATGGTTTACTATTTAAAATTAAAAATGGCTGTAATAAGTTAATTAGGCCTATGGCTGTGAAATTGTAAATGTTTCTCGCTGTAGATCTGCTGAATTTGACACGGTGCCTGCATCTACAGTATTTCATTCTGCGATTAGCTTCATCATAGCCGATATATTGTAACCACTGGATGGCGCTGCAGGACAGTTTGACTCCAGTCCATTCTCAAATCTAAGGCACAGAGAAAAAAATGTTTTTAAGTTTCCTTAACAGGCAACTGCTGCAAATTACAACAAACACCAAAGCATTTATTTTTTCAATAAAGTGCAATTCCTTAGCGTAAAATTGTCTTTATTTTTTGAGACTGCTACATAAAAACGTGCAGGGCAGTATTTTCACAGCCCATTTCAACATTTATTTTTCATTCTTCCAAAGAATGTTTTTCAAAACTTCATGGAGTCTGTCATGGGGTAAGTATGATTTCTTCCCAGAAGGAACATTCATCATATGTTTTACAAGTACTATTTCTTCTTGCAATTTTAAATAACCATTAGAAAAAATCAAAGTTGAAGTAAACCATTTGAAATATCAACATCAGTTTTTAGCAGCTGACAAATGGCCAGGGGACGTGTCTCTGACTTAAAGCTCAGTAAATTTTACAATCAATTCTAATATTTGCAATACAGGACAGCCTAGTTTCTGTTTCTGCCAATGTTGCACGTGATCCTCCTGTCAATAGTCACTCTCCCTGAATGTTCTAATGGAAATTCACTGGATACTAAAGATCAACTCTGCTTTCCCTCCACAGATGCTGCCAGATCTGCTAAGTTTTTCCAGCAACTTCTGTTTGTGTGGCTATATAGTGGTGGACAGAAACTAGGTTGTTGTCTTATATTACAAGTTTAAGATTAGTGGAGGGCAGTCGGTGCATCCTGGCCACTGTGTGATCAGTTATTGGTGTGCCATCCCAGATTTTGGACTTTGTGCATCATACTGTCCCATTGATTGGCCAATGGACTCAGAGACCAGGTTGGACATTTTGGGAGAGAGATGGGAAGATTGAGTCAGAAAACTTTCCAAATCAGCAAATAGATCCCCTTTAAAAAGCTCCCCACTGCATTTTGTGAAGGCAGGCGTGGAACGGTCATGTCCAAATAGTGACAATGGAGTAAGTTGGAGGTGCTGGTGTTGGACTGGGGTGGACAAAGTTGAAAATTGCACAATGCCAGATTATAGTCCAACAGGTTTATTTGGAATCACTAGCTTTCAGAGCGCTGCCCCTACATACTCCACAACCACCTGATGAAGGAGCAGCGCTCCGAAAGCTAGTGCTTCCAAATAAACCTGTTGGACTGTAATCTGGTGTTGTGCAATTTTTGACAATGGAGCGTATAGTGAAGATGCTGTAGTCTGCCACATGTTTTCATTTACAACGACTTCGGCCCAGATATAGTGAGGAATTTCAGGCCCTTGGGCAGTCACCCTGACATCTGACCTGTCCCCGGTGCTCCCTCATATTCCCCTGTCTATTCCATATTCACTTTGTTGGTATCATCGATATCCAGAACCATGAGCCATCGCCAAGTCTGACTTGTCTTTGAAACAATCCTGAAACTAACCAAGTACGCAGAGGCTTTGAAAAATAGTTGGAAAAGAAAGTACAGCTTGAAACTTCTTAAAAATGTCAAAAACCATTTGTATTAATATCAGGATTGCTTTATTTCATACTTCTTCATTTCCTGTTCATTAGCATACAGTAACAAACTTTTCAAAGAAACTAATTCTTACATTGTAATAGACATATCAATCAAATGGCCTTAGCCCAGCATTTGTAATGAGGTCATCTAACAACTGTATCAACAAGAGCTGATTGATCAGGTGACGTTAGTTTGATAATTTAAGATTGGGTACCTCTGTGGTTCACTGTTCCTCTGAGGTGTTAGAAATGACTGACTCCCCCAAAATTCGGAGGTGTTTGAACTGCTCAATCCTGAAATAGACCTGACAAAGGTGGGATTACTGTATGTAGACTCCGCATCCACAGCTCTACCATGTGACATAGAGTCATAGAGATGTACAGCATGGAAACAGACCCTTTGGTCCAACCCGTCCATGTCGACCAGATATCCCAACCCAATCTCTTTGGAATCTGATCTTAACAGGTATTTTAAATAATCTTCAGTCAATCGAACTTTGTGAAAATCTGTACCATTATCATGTCTTTGTATTCTATTGCAGTCAAGACAGCATTGTCTCTGCAGCTGACCACTACCTTTGAGTTTGAGTGGACACAATACAAATTACATAGTAACTTGTGCTCAGATTTACCACAGAATATTGTCAATTGGGATAAAATGAATCAATGTGAAAATCTTTGTGGGATTTAACCTTGTTGTCTGCTGATAACAAAACAACAACACATTGCACCTTTGGCATGGTGATACTTTGAGTTCCTTCACAGTTGTTAGAGATAGCTCGGGCAAACCAGAATTGAGAAGAATTGGGGAAATAATTGAACATTGGGTCGCAACCGTAGTTGTTTTGAAGAGACCATTGACGATAAAGAGCAATGAGGTTGGGGAAGGAAGCACCAAAGGGCAAGTCGGTGATACTGAAGGCTTTGTGATCATGAAGGAAAGGAAAGGGAAGATGTGATGGATCAGAATTGACAAATAGATGCTGCAAGTTATTATGCAAGGCTGGAGGAGACAGCAGAGCTTAGTTGGCTTTGGAGGTATTCAAACATAAGGCAAGGATTTTGAAATGCATGTGATGGGAGAACTGGGTAAAGACAGGAGTTAAAGCTGAGTAGAGATGAATAAAGGAGTGTAAGTGTTTAGTTCAGATTACACAGAACTGCAGAATTACTGCTGGATAAACAGGAGGCTGGTAGAAAATCATTGGTCAAATTCATGAGGTAGGGCATAAGTGGTTGAAATTATTGAGGTGGAAGATGTCAGTTTTGATGTTGCATTAAATGTGGGATTTGAAGCTCAGTTCAAAATTTAAAAAAAATACAAGACTTTGTATAGTTGGGTTCCATCTTAATGAGTGGTTAAGTGGGAACGCAGGAGGATGAAATGTCTATGAAGATGGTTGCCTTATC
Source organism: Hemiscyllium ocellatum (assembly GCF_020745735.1). Lineage (NCBI taxonomy): Eukaryota > Metazoa > Chordata > Chondrichthyes > Orectolobiformes > Hemiscylliidae > Hemiscyllium > Hemiscyllium ocellatum. The sequence continues at coordinate 100,742,792 of NC_083405.1, forward strand.
AGAGGGAGCAGGGCAAGTGCTAGCTGAAAGGACTCTGAACAGAGGGAGAGGAGAAGGGAGTGCAGGCTTAAGTGATGATGACACATTGAAGGACTTGAGAAACAAAGGAAAGAGTTCAGATGGGCTAGTAATTGTAGAGGACAGAGAGGCTGTGGGTGGACATTCTTAAAGGCAGGTAAAATTACAACCAATTTGAAGAATGATATTATGCCTGAGGAATTAGGTGCAAAGGTGTATCAAATTTTCTTCATGTAGAAAGAATCTTAGCTTCAATGAAACAAGGGAAGTGTGCTCTTAGCTGGGAAATCCCAGTGGGACAGTATGCCAAAAAAAAGGGCTATATATGTCTCCCCATGATTGGCTAGCTCCTGCTCCCAGTGGCTTCATGTTGACAGTACAGAATTGATGAATGAAAACCCTTAGAGTAAATAGTTCACAAAGGATCATCTGCATCTCTCTCTGAGATGGTAAACTGGCTTTGGTGAGACACAGAGAAGTTATTACGTTATTATTAAGTCATTGTAAACAGATGCCAGAACTCATGAAGCACAGACACCTTGATGGGTTTTAGTTTTGAAGGGGATTTCAGAATTAGGGATAATCAAAGCTATTGAGGGATTTGAAGACAAGAATAAGAATTTTCTATTCAAGACATTGCAATGTAGGTCAGTCATTGCAGAGGTGATAGACAATCCATACTTACTACGAGATAAGACAATGGTGGCAGGGACTGAGACAGTGGAAGAACAATTATCAGTGTGTTGGAATGACATGAATGAGGCTTTTAGCAGCAGATATGCTGAGATGAGCCAAGTCAGGCAATATTATGGAAGTGTAAATACTGTGACTCATAGCATTAGAAGGTGCTCCTATTTTTGTACATAATCAGCCAATGCCCTTTTTCAAACATGATCCATGCTATAACTCACATGGGTAATCAGGTTCAAGTTTCCAATCAGTCAACCTGACTTGGTCTGGCCTACGTGTGACTCCAGAAACTCAGAAGCTAACCCGTTATTTACTGAGCAATTGGGAATGGCCAGTAAATGAATGAAGAGAAACAAACTTAGTCATTTCAGGTCTTTCTGGATTAGTGGTGCTGGAAGAGCACAGCAGTTCAGGCAGCATCCAAGGAGCAGTGAAATCGACATTTCGGGCAAAAGCCCTTCATCAGGAATAAAGGCAGTGAGCTTGAAGTGTGGAGAGATAGGCTAGGGGAGGGTGGGGGTGGGGAGAAAGTAGCATAGAGTACAGTGGGTGAGTGGGGAAGGGGATGAAGGTGATAGGTCAGGGAGGAGAGAGTGGAGTGGGTAGGTGGAAAAGGAGATAGGCAGGTAGGACAAGTCCGGACAAGTCACGGGGACAGTGCTGAGCTGGAAGTTTGGAACTAGGGTGAGGTGGGGGAAGGGGAAATGAGGAAACTGTTGCAGTCCACATTGATGCCCCGGGGTTGAAGTATTCCGAGGCGGAAGATGAGGCGTTCTTCCTCCAGGCGTCTGGCGGTGAGGGAGCAGCGGTGAAGGAGGCCCAGGACCTCCATGTCCTCGGCAGAGTGGGAGGGGGAGTTGAAATGTTGGGCCAAGGGGCGGTGTGGTTGATTGATCCGCCCCGTGGCTCAACATTTCAACTCCCCCTCCCACTCTGCCGAGGACATGGAAGTCCTGGGCCTCCTTCACCTCCGCTCGCTCACCACCAGACCCTGGAGGAAGAACGCTTCATCTTCCGCCTCAGAACACTTCAACCCCAGGGCATCAATGTGGACTTCAACAGTTTCCTCATTTCCCCTTCCCCCACCTCACCTTAGTTCCAAACTTCCAGCTCAGCACTGTCCCTATGACTTGTCTGGACTTGTCCGACATGCCTATCTTCTCCACCTATCCACTCCACCCTCTCCTCCCTGACCTATCACCTTCATCCCCTCCCCCACTCACATATTGTACTCTATGCTACTTTCTCCCCACCCCCACCCTCCCCTAGCTTATCTCTCCACGCTTCAGGCACTCTGCCTTTATTCCTGATGAAGGGCTTTCGCCTGAAACGTCAATTTCGCTGCTCGTTGGATGCTGCCTGAACTGCTGTGCTCTTCCAGCACCACTGATCCAGAATCTGCAGTCATTGTTTTTACCTCATTTCAGGTCTTTGACTGGCCTCTGCAAAGGATGTCATTCCTTGATCTGCTGACTGAATTGAATGGAATTGGGAGGGAAATGAACGTTGCAGCCCCTCCACTGCACACCCCCCCCTCCAGTCTGCTCCAGTGTGCCAGTTAGAATGACATTCACTGATACAAATTAACTGATGATGATCTCATGAACTGGCTCCTTTTCCTACATAATAACAACAACAACACTACCCAATTTTTTCAGTGACAAGAATGCTATGGAATCCATGTGTATGAAAATAAGTGTGAACAGATGATCCAGGAGCAGGACTGGGTTATATTGCCCCTTGTACTTGCTCCACCAGTTAATAAGATCACGTCCAATCTGAATGTGGCCTTGACTTCACTTTCCGGCCTAGTCCCTCCACCCTTTGACGACGATCGATAACTTTTAAAGATGGCGGTGGAGTCAGTGGGCTGATCATGGAGATTATCTGCTCCCATTGGCTTTCTTTATCTTTTTTCCTTCTTTCCTTTTGGGCTGTTTTTCATTTTCCTTTGTTTTCTTTCCTTTTGGGTCTGGAGAGTGGTGGGTGAGGGAGCAGAGGCAGCCACATCAGAAGGAGCCGGACTTGACTCCAACCCAGCCCAGGGTCTCCAGGTAAGCGAGGAGAAGGTCCTGTGCTGACTCTCTGGGTCAGCAGCTGGGACTGGTGCCTAAAGGACAAAAGGTGGTCTCGAGACGGTATGCCGGTCTTGTCCTGGCGTGGAAATCTCTTCCTCCTGGTGTGGAGGTTGTCTTCAGCTTCCAGGTATTCCAGCGGCCTGGGAGGTCCCTGCCCGGTATGCAGGCCTCTGCCTGGTGTGGCAGTTTCATCCTGGTGTGTCCCAAAAGGAGAAATGTCTTTTCCATACTCACCCTGACAACTGCCCTCAGGATTCAGCATGTCTCAATAAGATCAGCCCGATGTACTGAGATTGTCAAAGGAGTTACAGAAATGTAGCCTCTTTGTGCCTTTCCTTTCCGTGGATTCCCTGGATCAACTTATGTTGGACCAAAATCATCCAAACCAAGTTGTTTTAGCATTTTTTGAGTTCTGTTGAGTATCTGGCCTCCTGTCAGGAAATTCAGGCAATGAGGTAATCCCATAGGAATTCCATTTGGTTTGCCTAGTGGTAGCTGAATCAGTATAGGGTGGGCTGTGGTGGGACAGCAGGTTGGTTGGTGGTGTACAGTGATCAGATGTTGCAGCCTTTCTGCCTGTGCAACTTTCAGAATGATTAGTCCCTAATTGCTGGTGTATGTCTGGTTGTATTGAGAGGGGTGACTTAATTATTTCAACAAGCACTGTGACCTGCTCCTTTGTTTTATCGGTCATGCTTCACTGGGAAAAGCTATCACAGAGCTGCTCTGGGAGCTGTGACTCACCCATTTCCTCCTTTGATGGCCCTAGTGGCCGACATTTTGAATTAGTCCCATTGATGAACAGACTCTCCCTATAGGTACATCTTGATGCCATTACTGACTGACTGGCAGTTGCAAAACATTGGCAGATCTTACTAAAACTCATCAGTAAAAAATAAATTGCTAGCTGCTCAATATGTTTAAGCTTGCTGTTTGAGTTACAAATTTGATTGTCGCATTTCAGCTAATTGAGAGATATGTTTTGCATTGTTCCTTGGTATTTAGTCTATCCTTATAGTCAGTCATGGCAGATTACCTTTAATATTGTCGAAGGAATGCCTCTTCATTTTATTTTCAGTTGGTGAATAGATAAAGACACAACCTTTGAAAAGCATTGCGATTATATCTCTTCAGGCATTCAGTGTCGGAATTGGCTGCATCAGCGGGATTTCTGGATTCCTCTGAGTTCCTGTATAGAATCGAATGTTTTAATATTGCAGCAGAGGTTTCTGTGATGATCCTTATTTGTGGAGGTCAGTAAATTACCAGCAGTTCATGAAATCAAAATGAACTCAGCGGGGAACTAAGGGAAGATGACTGGAAATTGGTTTTTAAAATTCAGATGAATAAACTCTTGTAAAATCCACGGGCTTGGCCAAAGTTTCACCAAATCTCACACCTGCTTTGTATCGAGTGAACACGGGCATAACTTTCATAAAATTATGGGAACTTAGAGCACGGAAGGAGGTTGCTTGGTTATTCAGGGCTGTGCTAATTCTTTGAAAGAGCACTTCGGCCCTAGACCCACACCCTCTTTTTTTTGTCCTCAACCCTTTAAGGGCCTCATTCTCAAATACTTTTTAAATTTCTCTTTAAAATTGTTTATAGATTCAGCTTTCAATGTATTTTTCAAGTAGCCCATTTAGAAGCAATTCACAGCTGTATGATCTTTGGAATTTTATGAAATCAGAAACATTGTAACAGCTCTTGTAAACAGCATTTCAGTAACTGACCCCTGCAGAGCGGTTTTACACTGTAGCTTGGGCCTTGACTTAGTTTAGAGAAATGGAGGTAATTCTAATTGAAAAATAGGGACTTGGTAGCATAGAAACTGAGAGAGTGATTTAATGCATGGAAAATTAAAAAAAACATGAAAGAGGCTGGATTTTGAATATGTTTAAGGTTGAGTTAGACAGATTTTTGACAGGAATGGCATCTGATGGTTATGATGGAGTAGGGGTTGGAGAGGCGATCACAGACAGGAAAGTGGAGTTAGGGCTGCAATTATTATATAAGACAGTTGGCCTGAAAAGGATAACTCCGACTTCAGAATATATAAATGACTGTGTCTGGAAGGAGCTTATCAGATGTTGGTTGTTAGTCTGTTTGATACTTTTCTATTGCAGATACCTCTGATGCTTACCTCGTGTCAATATACATAATCTTAAGCAACATAACCTGTTAGCTTACTGTTATGCAGTAATAAACTAATAGATAACAAGAAATAGTTTATGTGCCTCTTCTACCAAAGACTTAAACCTTTGCAGAACAACTACATTCTGTTCTTAAAAAAGACCCTGAGCTTCCAGTTGCCTGCCACTTCAACATGCCACCCTGTTCCCTGGCCAACAGCTCTGTCTTATGTCAGAGTGATGCTGGAAAAGCACAGCAGGTCAGGCAGCATCCAAGGAGCAGGAAAATCGATGTTTTGGGCAAAAGCCCTTCATCAGGAATGGTGGCAGGGAGCCTCCAGGGTATGGGGGCATTTATCTCTCCACCCTGGAGGCTCCCTGCCTCCATTCTTGATGCAGGGCTTTTGCCCAAAACATCGATTTTCCTGCTCCCCAGATGCTGTCTGACCTGCAGTGCTTTTCCAGCATCATTCTGATCTAAACTCTGGTTTCCAGCATCTGCAGTCCTCACTTTTACCGAACATCTCTGTCATAGCCTTGCTGCAGTGTTCCAGTGAAGCTCAGTGAAAGCTGGAACAACAATACCTCATTTGCTACATGGGGACTCTGCAGCCCTCTGGACTCAATATCAAGTTCAACAATTTTCAGGCTTGAGCTCTTCCATGTCCTTATCCCGACCCTCACACACCAGGCCTTGTTTGCTATACACACAATGTTGATAGCCACTTTCACATTAATAGCTATTCACCCTCCTATCCACATCATTGGTCCAACTGTTCTTCTCTCTCTTTGGAATCTATCTCCATCTATTGCCTGTTCCTTACACCTTCTGCCCAATCTTCCTTCTACATATAAACAAACATTTTCCAACCTACCATCAGTTCTGAGGAAGGGTCTAGACCCAAAACTTTAACTCTGATTTCTCTTCACAGATGCTGCCAAATCTACTGAACTTCTCCAGAATTTTTTTAGATTAGATTAGATTACTTACAGTGTGGAAACAGGCCCTTCTGCCCAACAAGTCCACACCGACCTGCTGAAGCGCAACCCACTCATACCCCTACATTTACCCCTTACAATTTTCTATTTTTGTTTCTGATTTACAGCATCTGCAGTTCTTTTTGGTTTTTATTGTGGAATCTTAAGAATTTGGCCAGCTGAAATATGATCTCGTCAGAGCCAAATCCAGTGAATGTTGGAGATTTGAAACAAACACAAAAAATATTGGAGAAACTCAGCAAGTCTGGTAATATTTGTGGAGATCTCTCCTCACCCCTCCGGTCTGAAAGTGTATAAAATAACATTTTCCTTTCTGTTCTGAAGAAGAGTCTTACTGGACCAAATGTCATCTACTGTCTCCATTGCACCCGATTGGTCTCCTCTACATCGGGGAGACAGGACGCCAACTTACGGATCGTTTCAGAGAACATTTCTGGGACACCCGTACCAACCAACCCCACCGGCCCATGGCTGAGCGCTTCAGCTCCCCCACCCACTCCGTCAAGGACATGCAAGTCCTGAGCCTCCTCCATCGCCTGAGGAAGAACACCTCATATTCTGCCTTGGGACCTTGCAACCACAGGGGATTATATTAGATTAGATTAGATTACTTACGGTGTGGAAACAGGCCCTTTGGCCCAACAAGTCCACACCGACCCGCTGAAGCGCAACCCACCCATACCCCTACATTTACCCCTTACCCAACACTACTGGCAATTTAGCATGACCAATTCACCTAACCCTGATTAATATGGATCTCACCTGTTTCCTCACTTTCCCTCCCCCATGTTATCCCAATCCCAAGACTCCAGCTCGGCATCACACTCTTGACCTGTCCATCATCTTTCCTATCTATTCCCTCCGCTCCACCCTCCTCTCCGACCTATCACCTTTTCCCCCACCTTCATCTAATTATTGCATTCTCAGCTACCTTCCCCCCCAACCATATCTTCCTCCCATTAATCTCTCAGCCCCCCAGCCAACAAGCCTCCTTTCTGATGAAGGGCTTCTGCCCGAAATATCGACTCTCCTGCTCCTTGGATGCTGCTTGACCTGCTATATTTTTCCAGCAACACACTCTCGACTCTGATCTCCAGCATCTGCAGTCCTCACTTTCTCCTCCTCAATGTCAACTCTGTTTTTCTCTCTTCACAGATCCACAGTAAACAGTGGGAGGGAAGCAAGTTTCTCTCAGGAAGCTGTTGGTTTGTGCACAAGCTTTGAGATTGTCAATCATTAATTTGAGCATATTAATAGGAGGATAGCTTAGGCTTCACAGTATACTGGGAGATATTCAGGCCAAATTATAGGAAGGAAGTTTGAAAAGAGGAAGAAATGTTTGCAATGGATTCAGCAACAAGGGTCAAGGTCAGAGGCAGAATGTTAATGTCATGGAGGACATGACAAAAGACAAGGGAGTATGTTTGACATGGGGAAAGCAGTGTGCTGACTGTAAGAGCTAAAAAGCTGAATCACTTTGCATGCAAATATTTCATCAGAAAGAAGCCAAACAAACCCGTAAGGATGGCTGCTGGAGAGTCGGCAGTCAATTGTTCTGATTAATCCCTTTACACTATATAACAGGTTAACATTGCAAGGTTTAAATTATAAATGGTTTGTGACTTATCACTGGTGATGGCAATCACTTGTTAGCGAGTATGATTGTCCTCCTGGGGGTTTCTGGGTCACTGGTCATGACAGTTCTGAGGGTTCTGGTGTGGCTGATGAGCCCAATCCTGGAGTTGCATCTGCAAACAGACATTCAGGAGCATTTCCAGGAGGTAGAATCGGTCCTTAGCATTGAGATCGTTGATATTCCTATTCTGTACTCCCTCTTGCTGGAGGGTGTCTCTCACACAGGAATTTGCTCCAAGTCGGTTTCTTCTGAATGACGGTCTCCCATGCATTGGCAACTATGTTGTATTTCATGAGGGGAGCCTTGAGAGAGTCTTTGAAATGCTCCCTTTATCCTCTTCTCATTCGATTAGAATGGTAACTGCAGGAGGAGTGCATCAAGTGAAAATGAAATGTTGGCTAGACACTGACATTTCATAAAGCATCATAAAGCTTTGCAGACCTGGACAAGTTGGGTCTTGATGGTGATCTAAAAATGAAGCCTTCAAGAATAAGATTGAGGCTGTATGAATGAACAGTGCTTGTAATAAAACGGACAAGTTAAGTAATGGGAAGAATGAAGATCTGGAATTCCAAATAATAGACATTAAGCAAATTCCACTCATCGAGGCTGAAGCAAATCTAAGACTGGGATTGGTAACCCGACAAGTGTGAGAAGAAAATTGCAGTGTTTTGCAAGCCACTATTTCACTGACTGAATGTGGCCTTGATGAATATTATCAAGTCATAGATGAAAGTGTGAGACCAGCTAAGTATCTACCTTAGAGAATTCAAAGTCCCTAAGTCCAGCCTAAAACGATTGGAAGACCTCAAAGACAGGAATAATCCATAATATGATAACTCCTTCAGACTGATTAGCATCATTGTAGCAGTGCAAAACACAGGAGAACTGAGATTATATACAGATTCCAAGGACATAATTAAGATTTGAAGATAGAAAGCCATTTACAGTCATAGTTATGGAATTGTCCATCATGGAAACAGACCCTTCAGTCCAACTCATCCATGCTGACCAAATATCCTAAATTAATTTACTCCCATTAGCCAGCATTTGGCCCATATTCCTGTAAACCCTCTGCTAATGACACACTGATAGGAAATATTGTAAGCAATATTGAGAAGAAACTGTTAAATTTGGTTAATGTAGGCATATTTATATATGCCTTTATAATGTAGGCACTTTCAATCTAAAAAGGATAAAACACAGTGGAGTCATAGAGATGTACAGCACAAAATCAGACCCTTCGGTCCAACCCGTCCATGCCGATCAGATATCCCAACCTAATCCAGTCCCACCTGCCAGCACCCCGCCCATATCCCTCCAAACCCTTCCTATTCATACACCCACCCGATGCCTTTTAAATGTTGGAATTGTCCCAGCCTCCACCACTTCTTCTGGCAGCTCATTCCATATACGCACCACCCTCTGAGTGAAAACGTTGCCCCTTAGGTCTCTTTTATATCTTTCCCTTCTCACCCTAAACCTATGCCCTCTAGTTCTGAACTACCCCATCCCAGGGAAACGACTTTGTCTATTTATCCCGTCCATGCCCGTCATGATTTTATAAACCTCTATAATGTCACCCCTCAGCCTCCGGCGTTCCAGGGAAAACAGCCCTAGCCTATTCAACCTCTCCCTAAAGCTCAAACCCTCCAACCCTGGCGACATCCTTTTCTGAACCCTTTCAAGTTTCACAACATCTTTCTGATAGGAAGGAGACCAGAATTGCACGCAATATTCCAACAGTGGCCTAACTAATGTCCTGTACAGCCGCAACATGACCTCCCAACTCCTGTACTCTGACCAATAAAGGAAAGCATACCAAATGCCTTCTTCACTATCCTATCTACGTGTGACTTCACTTTCAAGGAGCTATGAACCTGCACTCCAAGGTCTCTGTTCAGCAACACTCCCTAGGACCTTCCCATTAAGTGTATAAGTCCTGCTAAGATTTGCTTTCCCAAAATGCAGCACATCACATTTAACTAAATTAAACTCCATCTGCCACTTCTCAGCCCATTGGTCCATCTGATCAAGATCCCATTGTAATTTGAGGTAATCTTCTTCGCTGTCCACTACACCTCCAATTTTGATGTCATCTGCAAACTTACTAACTGTACCTTTTATGCTCACATCCAAATCATTTATATAAATGATGAAAAATAGAGGATCCAGCACCGATCCTTGTGGCACTCCACTAGTCACAGGCCTCCAGTCTGAAAAACAACCCTCCACCACCACCCTCTGTCTTCTACATTTTGCCATTTGGATACAGAACTGGCTCAGTTCTCTCTGTATTCCGTGAGATCTAACCTTGCTAATCAATCTACCATGGGGAACCTTGTTGAACGCCTTACTGAAGTTCATATAGATCACATCTACCACTCTGCCCTCATCAATCCTCTTTGTTACTTCTTCATAAAACTCAACCAAGTTTGTGAGACATGATTTCCCAGACATAAATCTATGTTGACTATCCCTAATCAGTCCTTGCCTTTCCAAATAAATGTACATCCTGTCCCTCAGGATTCCCTCCAACAACTTGCCCACCACCAACTTTAGGTTCACTGGTCTATAGTACTTCCTGAATGGTGAAAAACTAAAAATAGTGGACATTTTAGAGATTTGCTGGTCCAGTACATAGATCATTAAAAAATAATGAAGTATTACAGGACATTAGCCTTTTTGACAATGGAATGATGGCTTTCATAGCTCGAGGATGAGCGTATAAAGGGATAAGTGTCATTCCTCAGACACCATTGAAGAAAGATTGTCATGACTTGGCAAGGTAATGCTTGTTATCCTCCATGTAAAGATTGGTTCCTGGGAAGTGAGGCTGGATGAAAGCTGTGTGTTTCTAACTGCAGCCATCATGCCAGTTTGGAAATACGGATAGCTGCATTTGGATAGTTTGTCCTTTCCACTTCTGCAGGAAAGTATCAGTGGAGACTGTATGAGATTGTCAGTGGATGTTATTGTGGATGATCTGCTTATCTGTGGATGTGGAGACACATGACAGAGTTATCCCCCTCTGAAAGTGGTTATCCCCCTGTTAATGAGATGACTTAATTCTGCAAGGGTCCAAAATTCAATCTTTCAACATCGAAGGAAAACTCCCCTGATGAAGTCTTCATGCCTCAAATGGTGTTTTCAGAACCTCGCCATCTCGTGGCGAGAAGCTTATTTCCATACATGAGTATCCCGGCTTGCTGTGTTAAAACTGCACTTCCAACATTCCTCTCTGCAAATGAGAATGTTGATTGTGCAAAATCCCGACAGTGAAAACAAAGCAGCTACGTGGCGACTCCGTGTTGTCAGAGTGTGTTACTGCTCTGGAGGCTGTCCAGCCTCTCTTCACGTGGGACCACATCTCCTCAAGGTTTCTCCATGGTCAGTGGCCATGCCCTTCATCGACCCTTCATCCACACCATTCGGCATCTAATTCACACACTCGATCTCAGCCGAACACAGCCATGATTCTTCGGAGAAGAGGGGAAGCCAGGACTTGCATGCGCCTGGAAGGTCACTTTGTACTGAGGGGCAGCCAGACATCTTGTGTATCCAGGGAATTTGTGTGTTGGCATAGAGGCAGGAACTTTCTGTGTTTTCGCCTGCTTTTTAGTACACAAGGTATTTAGCACTGAGTTAGAGGCAGGAAACTTCTGTGGTTTCACTTGCTTTTGAGGGAAGCAGCTTGTGGCAATGGGGAGAACTGAAAAGGAAATGTATCAGTCAGAGAGGGGGTGGACATACTGCTGTATGGCACATTGCCATGTCAACATGAAAGCTGCAGCTCATTGGAACATAAAAGATTCTTAGAGGACTTGACAGGGTAGATGCTGAAAGATTATTTCCCTTATGAGAGAGTCTAGGACCAGAGGCCATAATGTCAGTATAAATGGTTGCCTATTAAAGATCAAGATGAAGAGAATTTTTTTCCCTCTCGGAGTGAATCTGTGGCATTCCTGCGCAGGGAGCTGTCGAGTCTGGCTCATTAAGTATATTCGAGGCTGAGACAGGTTTTTAATCAGGAAGGGAATCAAGGATTACAGGGAAAAGGCAGGAAAGTGAAAGTGAGGATTATCAAATGAGACGTGGTCACACAACTCGATGAGCTGCATGATCTAATTCTGCTCCTTTCTCTCATGCCCTGACAGGGCACTCACACCGCATTTGCTTGATGAGAATGGCAGGAGCAAGTCTAAGGTGGATTCCAGCAACTCATACAGTAATAAAGTTTGACGGCCCTTCAGTCCATTATGTCTGTACCCCCAGCCATTAGCACCGATTTACTGCAGACCCATTTTCTGGCACTTGACCTGGAATCTTGAATACTGTGGTGCTTCAAGTGATCGTCGGAATGATTCTTAAATGTTGTGATGGTTAATCCAACATGAGTCTAGGGATTGGGCCATGGTCAGTCCTTGAGGTCCAGTAGAAGTATTCTGGAATACTCATACTGCGCATAGGTCAGTGGCAATACTATTGAGAGATCAGTCACTGCCAAATCAGTCTGGATCCCATGGTTAGCCAGGGTCAGTCATGGGCCTTTGGTTGTTAATAGTCAGCAGGCAGTCCATAGCATTCTGGGGAAAACAGGCAGATTAAGTTTGGGGATACCCTTTATTGTGGTGAGTTGCTGAGGGAATGGTGATAGTGTTGGGGGGCAATGCAGAGAGCATGATGAGACCTCGGATGCTGCCTGACCTGCTGCACTTTTCCAGCAACACATTTTTCAGCTCTGATCTCCAGCATCTGTAGTCCTCACTTTCTCCTTAGATAATAAAAGAACATGGAGCTGTTGACGTGATGGGTGAGGTTCAAACGGTTCATGGTCACTCTGTCCTGTATGTGACCAGCAAGAACACAGGAACGTTCACAATCATGTGTCTGCAAGTAAAAGGACCAAATGATTCGAGATATAGAAGGCAGAACCAAAATGGGGGGAGTCATCAAGCCCACAGCACCACAAAAAGAAAGATGAAGAATGGGTGGAGCTTCCTGGATCACCGGTGGGTCACAAAGTTGGAAGCTTGCCATATTAGATAGAAAGGCAACTGTGGACTGATTCCCAAAACAGCTGGGACCATGAGCAAAGACACAGGAATGTTACAGCTTTCTCCTAGGGAGGCAGGGTTGTAGAATTAACTTCGAGGCCTAACAAGTAACATTGCGATAATCATGTCTTCTGTAAATAAGCAATGCTACAAATCAGTCTTCAAATCATAGCATCCAGATGGCAGGCATCAAACTGTGGTCTTAAGTATTCATGAGTATTACAATGTGTCCACCGATTGCTCCTTTGTCAGTGAACTCACCAAGCCTCATTGGAAGAAGGAATTTAAAAGCTCAACCCGGTGTTCTCTATTGGTGATGACAATCTATAGCAAGTGTTGGAAGAAAAGGAAATGTATGAAAAGGAAGACATGGACGGTAAAGTGGGTAGGAGTCTCAGCAGAAACATGCTCCCAATGGAGCATCGAAACATTGGTTTTCCACCATCCATTTGGTGAGATCACAAATCTCAGAACTCCTTACCGAGGTATGATGACGAGCTCCTTGTGAAGCCTCATTGCTGCTGCACCATGTGAGGACATAGCATTCAGTTTTTTGTTAAGGATGTGAGAATGCAGTCATTCCTTCAATAACACCCTGTCATCACTCTGACTTCCCAACAGATTAGCTGTGATTGGAGCTAGAATGCCAGAAACCATGCTTGCTGTTTGTGTGACCTTGCTCTTCCTGAAAAATGACAGCAGCTGTTGCACAGCCTCTGAGGGAGAATTAATAGGACAAGGTTCACCAAGGAGGTACAGAGGAATGGTGAGGATCAGGATTTAACACTTCAGTACTGTTACCCGCAAATGTCAGAATAGCCATTGTTATGAAGATGTGGGTGTATTGTACCTTAAAGAAAGTTAGAAGCTAGCAGAACAACCTAACAGCACCAAGTGTTCTCAATTAGGTACCAATGTATCACTTGGTCGAAAGCTAGATTAGCTGGGTTGCCTGGAAATGACAAAACAGATTCAAATTAGGCCAATCAGTTAAAGTTATACCCCAAAAATACCAAATTCCAATCAAGTTTGAATTTAGTATATTGACAATTTTAAAAGCCAATGACATAATGCAATGCTTTGGGGGTATAAGACTGGGGAAAATTGAACAGTTGGGAGGAAAACTGCCAAGCCACCAGCATGTAAAAAGTCTGGCTGAAAAATACCTCTCTTAAAGTTACCTTTATTGATCAGTAACCTGTAAAGCAAAATCCCCAAGAAGAAGAAAAGAAGACAGGAATACAGAGAAAACTGAAAGCTGCCTGGTTTTGAGATAAAAGTTTGGTTTTGTAAATCATAATAAGGGTTTTTTGTCAGACTAATATTAGGGAAGGGAAGGTAAAAGTTAGGTTAGAGGAAGGAGTTGTAAATAGTTGTTAGCTAATTATTCTCTGTTATAATTTAAGAAATAAAGTTGTTACTTTTTCTTTAAATAGTTCTTGGCCTCTTGGATTTTCACAGATTACTGCACGGGATAAATCTTTTCTGTGTTGCTGGTTTAAATTAAGCAGGAGGGTTTACCCGTGTCATAACAGTTTGGGGGCTTTTAGAGTCATGAAGTCATAGAGATGTACAGCATGGAAACAGACCCTTTGGTCCAACCCATCCATGCCGACCAGATATCCCAACCCAATCTAGTCCCACCTGCCAGCACCTGGCCCATATCCCTCCAAACCCTTCCTATTTATATACCCATCCAAATGACTCTTAAATGTCGCAATTGTACCAGCCTCCACCACTTCCTCTGGCAGCTCATTCCATACATGTACCACCCTCTGTGTGAAAAAGTTGCTGCATAGGTCTCTTTTATATCTTTCCCCTCTCACCCTAAACATATGCCCTCTAGTTCTGAAATACCCCATCCCAGGGAAAGGACTTTGTCTATTTACCCTATCTATGCAACTCATAATTTTGTAAACCTCTATAAGGTCACCCCTCAGCCTCCGATGCTCCAGGGAAAACAGCCCCAGCCTGTTCAGCCTCTCCCTGTAGCTTAGATCCTCCAACCCTGGCAACATCCTTGTAAATCTTTTCTGAACCGTTTCAAGTTTCACAACATCTTTCCGATAGGAAGGAAACCAGAATTGCATGCAATATTCCAAAAGTAGCCTAACCAATGTCCTGTACAGACTCAACATGACCTCCCAACTCCTGTATTCAATACTCTGACCAATAAAGGAAAGCATACCAAATGCCTTCTTTACTAGCCTATCTACCTGCAACTCCACTTTCAAGGAGCTATGAACCTGCACTCCAAGGTCTCTTTGTTCAGCAACACTCCCTAGGACCTTACCATTAAGTCCTGCTAAGATTTGTTTTCCCAAAATGCAGGGTCTCGCATTTATCTGAATTAAACTCCATCTGCCACTTCTCAGCCCATTGGCCAATCTGGTCCAGATCCTGTTGTAATCTGAGGTAACCCTCTTCGCTGTCCACTACATCTCCAATGTTGGTGTCATCTGCAAACTTACTAACTGTACCTCTTATGCTTGCATCCAAATCATTTATGTAAATAACAAAAGGTAGAGGGCCCAGCACCGATTCTTGTGGCATTCCACTAGTCACAGGCCTCCAGTCTGAAAAACAACCCTCCACCACCACCCTCTGTCTTCTACCTTTGAGCCAGTTCTGTATCCAAATGGCTAGTTCTCCCTGTATGCCATGAGATCTAACCTTGCTAATCAGTCCCCCATGGGGAACCTTGTCGAACGCCTTACTGAAGTCCATATAGATCACATCTATTGCTCTGCCCTCATCAATCTTCTTTGTTACTTCTTCAAAAAACTCAATCGAGTTTGTGAGACATGGTTTTCCCACACACAAAGCCATGTTGACTATCCCGAATCAGTCCTTGCCTTTCCAAATACATGTACATCCTGTCCCTCAGGATTCCCTCCAACAACTTGCCCACCACCGAGGTCAGGCTCACCAGTCTATAGTACCCTGGCTTGTCTTTAACGCCCTTCTTAAACAGTGGCACCAATTTTGCCAACCTCCAGTCTTCTGGCACCTCACCTGTGACTATCGATGATACAAATATCTCAGCAAGAGGCACAGCTGTTGTTCTCGGGTATGCATGATCAGGTTCTGGGGATTTACCCACTTTAGCCGTTTCAAGACATCCCGCACTTCCTCCTCTGTAACCTGGACATTTTATAAGATGTCACCATCTATTTCCCTACAGTCTATATTTTCCATATCCTTTTCCACAGTAAATACTGATGCAAAATATTCATTTAGTATCTCCCCCATTTTCTGTGGCTGATCTTTGAGGGGCCCTATTCTCTCCATAGTTACCCTTTTGTCTGCGATTTGAATAGTTTGTGGTCTTGAATTTGGGATTTGAACTGGTTTAGACAGATTTGAATAGATTTGGGGGTTTGAAAAATCCCAGCAGATTTAAACACTTCTAGGTTAGTATCTTAGATCTTTAAATAAAATGTAAGTGAGGCAATTTGTTTAATTTCAGTGACGTGTGATTGATTAAAATAAAAGTGAGAGAAATGGCTCTGAAAATTGCTGAAAGAGGTTCTCGGATTTGAAGATGATTGTCAAATTTGCTAAGAAGGTTTAGAAGGCAAGAAAAAGGCTATACTTTTAGAATCAGCAAATAAGTTAGGCTTGGATTTAACCAAGGACAAAAGTAAAGCTGAAATTGTCAAGGAATTACTCGAACACTTATGTGTGTCAGAGAAACAGACAAGTGCAGTAGGGGTAGAAAAACTTAAATTACAATTGAGGAAAATGGAGTTAGAAGATAAACAAACAGAGAGAGAGAGAGAGAGAAGGTTCTTGGCTGTGCAAAAATAGAGAGAATTTGAATTTGGGATGTTGTGACTTAGTCAACAAAGACAAGTTAACAGGATTTAAATTAAAAGAGAAGGTAGTGATATATTTAAATATGTCAAAACTCTGCCACATTTTGATGAGAAAGATGTTGAAGCCTTCGTTTTTTCTTTTGAAAAATTGGCTCGGCAGATGGAGTGGTCCAAGGATTTCTGGGTAATGCTAGTTCAGACTAAACTGGTAGGCAGAGCTAGTGAGGTATTTGACACACTGTCAGATGAGGGGGTCAAGAGATTATGAGGAGGTTAAACAGGCTATTTTAAGTGTTTATGAATTGGTATCAGAAGCATGTAGACAATGGTTCAGAATCACAAAGAAGGAACCAGGTCAGACTTGTGTTGAGTTCGAAAGAAATAAACATAGTCATTTTGATCAATGGGTGTGTGCTTTGAAAATCGATAGGACCTTTAAGGCTCTAAGAGAGATTATTCTGTTGGAAGAGTTTAAAACGGCACTTCCAGAGATGGTAAAGATTCACATGGAGGAACAGAAAGTTCAGGAAGTGAGAAGGGCTGCAGAGTTAGCAGTTGAGTACATGTTGGTCCAGCCAGAATTTTGTCCTGTGAGGGATAGAAGTTGGGAGAAAGGGAGATCCTACACTACAAAAACAGGAGTAGAGAACATTGGTAAGAATTTACTACAGGATAAAAAAAAGCCCAAGAGGGTGGAAAGGAGGTGAAAGGCCTCAGATATTTCTACTGTAATGGAGTGGGACACAGAAAATTATAGTGCTGGTGGTTTCATAAGGGCTCCGGGAAAAGGTGTTTTCACTACCAGAAAGTGGGGCATGTAAAGTCACAGTGCTGGTCATTAAAGAAAGGCACCGTGAGGAAAAATGTGGTTTTAAAAAAAAGCTAACCCACTGGCATTAGTGATGGTAATAAAGGAGATCACAAGAAGAGCCGAGGAGCTGCAGGAGAGTGCTCAGCCTAGTCAGGGACTGGATATGGAGTTAGTACCTGATCTCTATAAAGTGCCTCTGTGGGTTAAGTTTACTCAGAAAGAACAGTAGGAGGAGGACAAGAAGTTTTAATTTTGTGCGTTACAAAATCTAACTAGTCACTGATAGTAAGAGATGAGCAAATACACCTTCTTTCTGATCTGTTACACAAGATGTGGCAATTTGTGGGATAGATGGACAGAAATGTAACAATCCCCTATGTAAGGTCAGGTTGGAGTGCCAACTTAGTCTGGGGAAGTTACAGTGGGAGTGATTGACAGAGTGTCAGTTCCAGGAATCCAGTTTGTTCTTGGGAATGATTTGGCAGGATCCAAGTTGGGAGTGACACCCTTGTTGTGGAGAAACCCAAGGAAGACCAAGAAACTGAGGAATTAAAACAGAAATATCCTGGTATATTCCCAGACTGTGTGATAACGAGATCCCACAATCAGAAGTCGCAGCACAAAGCGAAAAGTAAAGAGAAAGATGAAGGAGTTGAGGTTCAGTTAGAGGATACCCTATTTGACGTAATGATGCAGGGAAATCCTGAACAGGCAGAGGGTCAGACAGAAGTGTTTACTCCTGAAAGGCTAAGGGACTTGCAACAGCAAGACAAGACGATGAAAGATATTCAAAAAGTGGATGTGTACTCCGAAAAGGAGACAAAGAATATTCTGGAGGGTTATTAGCTGAAAAATAGAATCCTAAGGCAGAAATGGAGACCACGGCCGGTTAGTGCAGAGGAGAAATAGGCCGAAGTGCACCAGAATGTGTTACCGGTAACATACACACAGGAGGTGTTACAGGTAGCACATGAACTACCTGTAAGAGGTCACCTAGGGGTATGAAAGACTCAGGCTAGGGTACAAAAACATTTTTACTGACTTGGAATACACAAGGATGTGGTTAACTTTTGCCTTATGTATCATACATGCCAAATGGGAGGTTGGCCACAGACGGTAATAACACCAGTACCTTTGTGACCAATTCCCACATTTGAAGAACCTTTCACACGGGTTAGAATTGATTGGGTAGGTCCCCTCCTGAGAACTACAAGTGGGAACCAGTGCTTGTTAACCGTAATGGATGTGTCTACCAGATTCCCGGAGGCAATTCCATTACAGAATAACAAGATGAAATGAGTAATACAGGAGTTAGTAGCTTTCTTCACATGGTATAGGCTACCCAGAGAGATTCAGTCAGATCACGGGTCACATTTTACTGTTTAGGCTTATTTTAAGGAGGTTATGGATAGCTTAGGTATACAGCACTTTAAATCCAGTATGTATCATCTTGAGTCCCAGGGAGCTTCAGAAAGGTGGCCATGTTGAGAGCATACTGTCTGGATCACCCAAATAATTGGGATAAATTTATCCCATTTGTATTGTATGCCATTAGAAATGACCCAAATGAATCTATCCAGTTCACTCCCTTTGAGTTAATATTCGGGCATGAAGTGAGAGGCCCTTTGAAATTAATTAAAGAAAAATTGACAGGACCGAAGTTGGAGATCTCACACTTAGATTATGTATCAGAGGTGAGGGAGAGACTAAATCAAGTAGGTGAGTTAGCTAAACAGCACCTAAAGAAGGCACAGTGTAGAATGAAGCAGGTGGCAGATAAAAGCTCTGAGACTCAGACGTTTTCCCGAGGGGATGATGTGTTAGTATTGTTACCAGTGATAGGAGATCCTTTCAAAGCCAGGTTTAGTGGTTCCTCTCAAATTGAGAAAAAGTTGAGTCAGGTGAACTATCCAGTAAAGATGCCAGATAGAAAAAAAATGGTATCGGGTAGGTCAGGTGAACATGTTGAAACTGTGTTATACAAGAGAGAAAGAACTGGAGAAACAGGTATCAGTTACTGCCCCGCAAAGCGAGGAATCAAATCCAGGGTGATGTGGATTTTGATGTGCCTCAAAATAGATTTAAAAATGAACATGTCCTTAAAGAGTGGGATAAGTTAGTAAGCTAGGAGAAAGTGAGAACTGCAGATGCTGGAGATCCGAATCGAGTGTGGTGCTGGAAAAGCACAGCAGGTCAGTGTTGAAGTGTTTGGCCATGGGGCAGAGGGGTTGGTTGGTGTGGGTATCCCGGAGATGTTCTCTGAAGCGCTCTGTGAATAGACGTCCTTTCTCCCCAGTGTAGAGTAGACTGCATCGGGTGCAATGGATACAGTAAATGACATGTGGAAGGCTCCTTGTGGGGCCTTGGTCCAATGTGAGGGGGAGGTGTGTACACAGATTTTGTAATTCCTGCGGTGGCAGGGAAGGTGCTGGGAGGAGAGGGTGAGTTGGTGGGGGGGTGTGGACCTGATGAGGGAGTCGCAGAAGGAATGGTGTTTACAGAAAATGGGTGGGGAAGGAAATACATTTCTGGTGGCGGGGTCCATTTGTAGGTGACGGAAATGTCGGAGTATGATGTGATATATACGAAGGTTGGTGGAGTGGAAAGTGAGGACCAGGAGGGTTCTGTCCTTGTTGTGGTTGGAGGGGTGGGGTTCAAGGGAAGAGGTGCGGGACGTGGATCAGATGTATTGGAGGGCATCTTCAACCACGTGGGAGGGGACATTGCGGTCTTTAAAGAAGGAGGCCATCTCGTGTGTTCTGTGGTAGAACTGGTCTTCCTAGGAGCAGATGTAGAGGTGGTGGAGGAATTGGGAATAAGTGAATAGCATTTTTACAGGAGGCAGGGTGGGAGGTGGTGTAGTCCAGGTAGCTGTGGGAGTCAGTGGGTTTGTAGAAGATGTCAGTGTTGAGTCGGTCCCCACTGGAGATGTCCAGGAAGGGGAGGGAGGTGTCTGAGATGGTCCAGGTTAACTTAAGGTCGGGGTGGATTCTGTTGGTGAAGTTGATGAATTGTTCAACCTCGTCGTGGGAGCACGAGGTGGTGCCGATGCAGTCATCAATGTAGCGGAGGAAAAGGTGGGGAGTGGTGTTGATGTAACTACGGAAGATGGATCGTTCCATGTAACCAACAAAGAGACAGGCATAGCTGGGGCCCATGCTGGTGCCCATGGCTACCACTTTCATCTGGAGGAAATGGGTGAATTCAAAGGAAACATTATTGAGAGTGAGGACCAGTTCAGCCAAACGAATGAGAGTGTCAGTGGAAAGCTACTGTTGGGGACATCGGGAGAGGAAGAAATGGAGGGCTTGGAGACCCTGGTCATGGCAGATGGAGGTCTATAGGGATGGATATCCATTGGTGAAGGTGTGGCTTTGGGATCCAGGGAAACAAACGTCTTGGAGGTGGTGGAGGGCATGGGTGGTGCCCTGCATGTATGTGGGTAATTCCCAGACTGGGGGATAGGACAGTATTGAGGTAGGTGGAGATGAATTCGGTGGGGCAGGAGCAGGCTGAGACAATGGATCGGCCAGGGCAGTCAGGCTTGTGGATCTTGAGAAGGAGGTAGAATCGGGCAGTGCGGGGTTCCCGGACTATGAGGTTGGAAGCTATGGGTGGGAGAATCCCTGAGGTATTGAAGTTGTGTACAGTCTGGGAATGATGGTTTGGTGATGGGGGTGAGGTCTTGGCTGAGAGAGCGGTAGGAGGAGGTGGCTTCAGCGGTGTAGAGGTCTGTGCGCCAAACTACCACAGCAGCTACCCCCCCCACTCCCCACTTGTTTGCTGGTTTGATTGTAATGTTGGGGTTGGAGCAGAGGGAGTGGAGGCTGTGCGTTGAGAAGGTAAGAAGTTGGAGGGGGGGTGGACAGGTTTGGGCAGGCAATGTCCCAGCAGCAGTTGGGAATAAAGAGGTTGTGGATGGGGTGTGTTGGAGGTGGGAGGAGGGGTCCTCGGAAGGTGGGCAGGAGTCTTGATGGAAAATATAAGCTCTGAGGTGGATGTTGTGTTCAATGTCACAACGTGTATTGAATTTGTTGATCTGGGAGCAGAGGGGGATGAAGGTAAGTCCTTTGCTGAGGACTGATCATTTGTCCTCAGTGAGGGGCAGGTTTGGGAGGGATGGTGAAAATACGGCAGGGCTGGGGGCTCAGAGCTGGTGTCGGACTGGAGCTGGGAGCCGGGGTGGAGACGGTACCTGGAATGGCCGTGGTAATGGAGAGATCGCGGGTGATGTCATTTACGGAAATGACGCTAACCCGGGGCATCAGGGGAAGTGGAGGTGGTGACCGTGGGAGCTGCAGGGGTGGAGCGTGTCGGAAGCGATTCTGCCAGTGGTGTTCAGGTGAGTGGCATCAGTGGGGATGAAAATGGTTGCAATAGTGGCAGCTACGAGGTTAGAACTGGTGAAATGTGCACGTAGGTGATGTTGGTGAAGATGGAAGTGGCTGTGGCGGCAGTAACACAGGGGGCTGGCATGATGCTCTGGTTAAGCCTCACGTCGGGTTCAGTGGCAGCTGATCTTGTTGCTTCCCCCAAGGCAGTTGTCTGGCTGGGGGTCAGGGAGGGGGGCATCTGACCATTAGGGAGGGGGAGTGTCTGGCCAGGGTTCAGAGAGGGGTGTCTGGGGGTCAGGGAGGGGGCATGCGTCTGACCGGGGGTCGGGTGGGGGGGGTGTCTGGCCAGGGTGTCAGGGTGTTTGGCCGGGGTCAGGGCGTGGGGGTGTTTGGCCAGGGTCAGGGAGGGGGGTGTCTGGCCGGGGGTCGGGTGGGGGGGGTGTTTGGCCGGGGTGTCAGGGTGTTTGGCCGGGGTCAGGGAGGGGGTGTCTAGCCATGGCTATGGGCTGTTGAGTGGCGGGGACAGAAATGACGTTATTGTTCGCCGGAGTGACGGTGGCCGGAGTGGCCGCATTGCTGATGGCAGCCTTCCCCTGCCATCGCTGGTTTTGCAAAACCTGTGCCCACACCTCCCCCCTCACCTCCATCCAAGCCCCCAGCGGAGCCTTCCACATCCATCAAAGTATCACCTGCACTTCCTGACATTTACTGTATCCGTCGCTCCCAATGCAATCTCCTCTAGATTGGGGAGACTGGACGCCTTCTCGCAGAGCATTTCAGGGAACATCTCCAGGATGCCCACACCAATGAACCCCACTGCCCCGTGGCCAGACATTTCAACTCCCCCTGCCACTTCGCTGAGAACATGCAGGTCCTGGGCCGCCTCCACCGCCAAACCCTTACCACCCGATACCTGGAGGAAGAACACCTCATCTTCCGCCTCGGGACCCTCCAACCCTATGGCACTAATGTGGACTTCACCACTTTCCTCATTTCTCCTCCCCTCACGTTATCCCAGTTCCAACCTTCCAACTTGACACTGCCCTCATGACCTGCCCCACCTATCCATCTTCTTTCCAACTATCTGCTTCACCCTCTGACCTATCACCATTATCCCCACCTCCATCTACCTATCCAACTCTCCGCTACCTTCCCTGTTATCTCACCACCCCCTTGGCTCACAAGCCTCATTCCTGACAAAGGGCTCTTGCCTGAAACATCGATTCTCCTTGTCCTCGGATGCTGAATGACCTGCTGTGTTTTTCCAGCACCACACACTAGGTTATTAAGGGAATACAGCTCCGATAAAACAACACCCCTATTGGCTTAATTCTTTTAAAGTCCATATGGAGGTGGAGGCAGTGCTCAGTGAGGACATCATTGAACCAGGGCAGAGCGAGTGGAGTTCACCAATCGTGTTAGTTCCCAAATCAGACGGAACGCAATGATTCTGCGTGGAAGGTAACACTGTTACAAAATTGGACTCATATCCAATTCCAAGATTGGAGGACTGTATTGGGAAAGTCAGACAAGCCAGTTACATCACCAAGCTGGACTTAATGCTTGGTTACTGGCCGGTTCCTTTCTCAGAGTGGACAAAAGAAATTTCTGCATTTATAGCCCCAAACGGGCTATATCAGTTTAAAGTGATGCCCTTTGGAATGAAGAACGCAGCGGCCATGTTCTAAACACTCATGAACAGAGTTGTGGCGAGGTTAACAAACCGGGCAGTCTATTTAAATGATGTAGTGATCTTTAGCAAGTCTTGGAAAGATCACATGGTACTGTTTGCAGAGCTCTTTGAATGACTACGAGAAGCAAAACTAGTGATGAACTTAAATAAAATTGTCTTCGTAAAAGCAGAAGTGACATTCTTGGGATATAACATCGGCCATGGAAGGTTGACTCCATGGAACACAAAGACTAAGGCCATCGAGGAATTTCCATGAACAATCTCAAAGAAAGAGGTGCTTTGATTCTGAGGACTCAGCAGATTCTATCAGGAGTTTGTTCCAAACTTAAGCAGTTTGGTGGCACCATTAACCGCTTTGTTGAAGAAGAACATAATGTTTCAGAACCATGCCAGGAGGCATTCGAGCATTTGAAAGCCATATTAACCACCAAACCAGTTTTAGTTATACCAAACCTTTGAACGTCACCATCAATGTTAGTGACATAGGAGTTGGAGCTGTACTCCTACACGAAGATGAGGATGGGATTGAACTGCCAGTTGGTTCCATCAGTGGAAATACTCCACAATCGAAAAGGAGCTATTGAGTTTGGGACTGGCCTTACAACATTTTAATGTATATATCACGAACAATGTGTCAGAGACGATTGTGTACACAGGTCACAATCTGCTTACATTCTTAGAACGCTTTAAAGACAAGAATATGAGACTATTTTGTTGGGAATCTTATGTTACAGCCTTTTAATTTAAAAATCATACATGTGGGTCGTAAGAGTGAAATCGCAGATGTTTTATCAGGGATTTAACTAATAAAGTTTAGTTGAGATTTATATTTGTTGAATGTTTTATATATATATATATATATAGGTATATGGGAAGGAGTTAAGGTGAACTTGTACTAAAGTTATCTGTATGTGTTTAAAATGTGTAATGTGTTTAAAAAATAGAAAAAAAAGCCATCTTTTCATTATGATGGTTCTTTTTTTTCTTAAGGGGAGAGGTGTTATGAAGATGTGGGTATGAAGAATTAGAAGCTAGCAGAACTACTTGACACAGCACAGTGTTCTCAATAAGGTAACAATGTAACACTTGATCAAAAGCTAGATTAGCTGGGTTGCCTGGAAACGACAAAACAAATTTGAATTAAGGCAATCAATTTAAATTAAACCCCCAAAAATACCAAATTCTGAGCAAGTTTGAATTGAGCATATTGACAATCTTAAAAGCCAATAACACAATCTGGTGCTTTGCGGGTATGAGACCAGGGAAAATTGAACAGTTGTGAGGAGAACTGCCAAACTGCCAGCGTGTAGATACTGTCCAAAAATAGCTCTCTCAAAAATACCTTTATCAATCAGTAACTTGTGAAGCAGAATCCCCAAGAAGAAGAAGGAAGGAAGACAGCAATGCAGAGAAGAATCGAAAGCTGCCTGATTTTGAGATAAGAAGTTTTGTAAATCTTAATCGGGGATTTTATCAGACTAGTATTATAGGAGGGAAGGTAAAAAATAGGTTAGAGGAAGGAATTGTAAATAGTTGTTAGTTAATTATTCTCTGATATGCTTTAAGAAGTAAAGTTGTTAATTTTTACTTTAAATAGTTCTTGGCTTCTCAAATTTTCACAGATTACTGCACAGGTTACTGGTTTAAATTAAGCAGGAGGGTTCACCCGGTGTCATAACACAATGCTGCAGAAGATTCAGGTTGTCCCGTTCCATCATCTCCGATCTTTCACTCACAACAACTGGATGTCAATCCCAGTTGGTGTCAAGGCTGGCTTTGATTTTTCTGCAAATGGCTCATTTCAGGGATCGACCGACATGATACTGTAATGACTCGTGAAGAAGCTCTGTCTGAGTGTGTCCTTTCAATGCTTTAGAGTGCACAAAGACCAACATGTTGCCTTAGAGTGCTTCACCATTTCTTATGAAAGTGTTTAACCTCTAAGAAACAGCACTTTGTGCAGTATTTTTCAGCTCACAGAAATGATCCAAGGGACAGTGTAAATGTGATGAGCACATTGAACGTCTCCCAACCTTCAATGACATTGCACTTCCTTGAAAAACTCATAGACAGCAACAATTTTTTCCCTATTGTAAGGATTACACCAATTTTTATTGAAAAATTAAGCCAGAAAATGAAAGTTTGGATTATTAAGTTTATTTTCACAACTCCAAGATACAGTGAATTTGTTCCTTTTATTAGTTACTGTTTTTGAAAAAACCTTGTAACTGCTCAGCAACAGTTTACACATTTGTTGAATTTAGCAGTTTGTCACAGAAATGAGAAACGTGAAAGCCATTGGACTCAGATTCCAAAAAGCCTGACAGCAAGCAACGTTATTCTCTGTATGAGTGGAAGAGAAATAACATTCGACAACTTTGCAAAAAAACATGCAAATTCAAGCCAAAACCTAGGTCCAACGAACCGGCGAGCAGCTCAGGGATTACTGCTGTTGATAATATCATGATCATTGCTAAAACCAAAAAAATTACCTCCATTTCTCCTCTGCAGCTAAGATTCTGATCCACAGACTTCTAATTTCCACTCACAATATTCCTACAAAATTTATAGGTTGGACAGGGTGGGCAAGACCAATGTGTGAATGTGTGTGTGTTTTGGGTTGAAATGGAGTACAGTAAGTTTCAGTTAATAATCTGTTTTTGCTGCAAGTTAGAGGCTAGATTTGTTATAATGAATACGTTTTTGATTCTTGTTTATTGATGAAACTGTTGTGAATTTATTTTATCTTTAAAGGGTGGTCCCAGTCATGCTTTTACCATCCTGGAGATTAAATTGGTCATACTTCACTTTTCGATGACTCATGCATGAGTGAGGCTGGCTTTCTAAAGCACTATTCTCAGCAGTTTCTTGACAAAAGTTTGTAGCTTCATGGCGCATGATCTTTGAATGTGGGCATGTTGCCCACGTTGAATTAGCCATTAAATAAATTTATCTGGTAAAGAATAAAAAGACAAATAGCGGGTTTCTCATATGGTAAAATAAGATGGCATCGGAAGAAACCAAATCTATATGGCAAATGGTACAGATGGGCGGCATGGTGACATAGTGGTTAGCACTGCTTCCTCACAGTGCAGAGACCCAGGTTCAATTCCCAC
Organism: Hemiscyllium ocellatum; assembly: GCF_020745735.1. Classification (NCBI taxonomy): domain Eukaryota; kingdom Metazoa; phylum Chordata; class Chondrichthyes; order Orectolobiformes; family Hemiscylliidae; genus Hemiscyllium; species Hemiscyllium ocellatum. The sequence goes on from NC_083405.1 coordinate 100,769,174, forward strand.
CCATGTGGATATTGCACATTCTCCCCGTGTCTGTGTGTGGGTTTCCTCCGGGTGCTCTGGTTTCCTCCCACAGTCCAAAAATGTGCAGGTTAGGTGAATTGGCCATGGTAAATTGCCCGTTAGATGAAGGGGTAAATGTAGTGGAATGGGTCTGGGTGGGTTGCTGTTCTGGGGTCAGTGTGGACTTGTTGGGTCGAAGGGCCTGTTTCCACACTGTAGGGAATCTAATCATCTAATCTAGGTCATTCTGCTATAATGCATGTTTTGTTAACATGGATTCACTGTAACAAGATTGTTGAATTGGGGACACTGTTTCTGAAGCACGATTTTTCAATAATGCGGGGTTGCACAAGAACATAACCATCGCATTATAGAAGAACTATTACACATTTGTTGAATTTAGCAGTTTGTCACAGAAATGAGAAGTGTGAAAGCCATTGGACTCAGATTCCAAAAAGCCTGACAGCAAGCAACGTAATTCTCTGTATGAGTGGAAGAGAAATAACAAACAAACCTGCAAACCTGTAGAAATAAATCTGGTTGTTTTTTTTTAAGATTTAATGAAGGTTAAGACCATAGAATTGGCAAATAAATTAAAGGTGTAGTTTTCTGCAAAGCAGAGGTAGCAATAATCAAAATATTAGTTTAGCATTTGGAATTAGTAAAAGTGCAAGAGAAACCAGGTACTTCAAGCTGAGTCATTGGAGGATATTATAATTGAGATTCAGTTAAAGCTTCTTTATAAAAGACTTACAATCACTATCTTCCAATCTAATGGGACTGTCCTTCAATCAAGGGACATGTAGAAAATTAAAACCAATGCACCCACTGCCTTGGAAGTTACTTCTTTTAAGGGTCCAGCTCCATCAGGATTCAAGTGTATATCTGGGTACTGCTTTAACAACTCTCTGATTTTTCTGAGTTGCTCCCTCCCTTCCATTTCCTGGTCAATTCACCTGCTATTTCTTTATTTGTATTATTAATTCTCCAGTCTCACTTTCTAGAGAGGCAAAGTGCACTTTTTAATTTTTCTCTTAAAATATTTATTGAAGCTCTCACTATTCTATATTTCTGGCAGCTTTCTCTAAAATCTATATTTTCTTTATTAATTTTTGGTCATTCTTTGCTCTATTTTATATGCTGTCCAACCTTCTGAACTGCCAGCTGTTTTTGCATAATTATATGCTATTTCTTTTATAAAAGCAGAACACTACAGATGCTGAAAATCTGAAACAAAAAAAAAGTTCTGGAGAAACTCAGCACGTCTGGTTTCAACTGTGGAGAGAAACACAGTTAAAGTTTGATTCCGATATGGCTAGTCTTCTGAAGAAAAATCATATTCGACTCAAAACATTAAGTCGTTTCTCACACCTCTGTCAGAGAAACATAGAAAGTAGGTGCAATAGAGCATTTGGCCCTTTAATCCTGCACCACTGTTCGATATGATCATGGCTGACGATGCTCGACCTTTTGAGTTTCCCGAGCACGTTCTGTTTTTATAGCTTTAACTTTTAGTTTGATACTTCCTTTAACATTCCTAGTTAACCACTGATGGTAGGTCGGTCCTTTGGAATTTTTCTGACTCAGTGCAATGTATCTATTTGTGTGCATTCTCAAGTATCACCGTAAATGCCTGCCACTGCTTCTCTATTAATGAGTCATTTAACATAATTTGCCAATTCATTTGACCCCGTTTTGCTTTCATGCCTTCAGAATTGCACTTTATTCTTTGTTTTAAAATAAGAACTCCACCCACTCCTCTCTCTCTCTCAAACTCAACCATGTGACAGTTGTATCTGCAGTACTCACTTTCGCCTAGTTGATTGTAACCCTACTGCGAATCCTCTTGCAAGGATGCCTACCTTGAAGGAATTCTCCTCCTCTCTCTACAAGAATTTCAGTGAGTCTCTGTCTGACTGCAACCTCCAGGTCATCTCCTCTGCCCTGAAGCTCTTTAACCGTGTCCTGAAACACACTCGCACCATCCTCATGACCTGTCCTACCTGCCAATCTTCTTTCCCACCTATCTGCTCTACCCTCCTCTCTGACCTATCACCTTCATCTGCAACTTCATCCACCTATTGTACTCTTAGCTACCTTCTCGCCCTACCCCCACTCCCATTTATCTCTCCACTCTGGAGGCTCCCTGCCTCATTCCTGATGAAGGGCTTTTGCCTGACACGTCGACTTTCCTGCTTTCCGGATGCTGCCTGACCTGCTGTGCTTTTCCAGCACAACTCTAATCTAGACTCTGATCTCCAGCATCTGCAGTCTTCACTTTTGTCCACGTCATTAACTAAATCTATCACTTTATACAATGCCAGGTTGATTATAGCCTGCTTTCTGGTTGATTCCAGAACATGCTGTTGTAAATACTATCCTGAAGACATGATATAAATCCCTCATTTAGACTATCTTTCACATCATGCCTTTCTTCCTTTGTACCCTAACTTACTGTTTGGTTACTGATAGGTGGTTTGTACACCACTCCAACAAGTGACTTTTCACCTTTATTATTTCTCACTTCTGCCCAAAGTATCTCTACTTCTTAGTTTCCTGAAATATTGTGTTAGTAAGATAATACCTAACAGAACCACCTCTATACCTTTTCCTACTTTCTTGTCATAGAGTCATAGAGATGTACAGCGCTGAAATAGACCCTTTGGTCCAACTCGTCCATGCCGACCAGATATCCCAATCCAATCTAGTCCCACCTGCCAGCACCCAGCCCATATCCCTCCCAACCCTTCCTATTCATATACCCATCCAAATGCCGCTTAAATGTTGTAATATTACCAGCCTCCACCACTTCCTCTAGCATATACATACCAGTCTTTGTGTGAAAAGGTTGCCCTTTATGTCTCTTTTATATCTTTCCTCTCTCACCCTAAACCTATTCCCTCTAGTTCTGGACTCCTCCACCGCAGGGAAAAGACCTTGTCTATTTATCCTATCCATGCCCCTCATGATTTTATAAGCCTCTATAAAGTCACCCATCAGCCTCCAATGCTCCTGGGAAAATAGCTCCAGCTTATTTTGCCTGTCCCTATAGCTCAAATTCTCCAATCCTGGCAACATCCTTGCAAATCTTTTCTGAACCTTTTCAAGTTTCACAACATCCTTACTGAAGGAAGGAGACCAGAATTGCACACAATATTCCATAAGTGGCCGAACCAATTTCATGTAGAGCTGCAACATGTTCTCCAAAATCCGATACTCGATTCAAGCATTCTACACGCCTTTTTTCACAATTCTGTCTACCTGAGACTCTACTTTCAAGAATTATAAACCTGTACTCCAAAGTCTCTTGTCATTTGTAAACACCATGAACCCTTCAACATTCATGTCTCAATCCACACCAGGCTGTAATGGCTGCCAGATTGTACTTACTCATTTCTATTTGCATTTTCAGCTCTTCTGTTTTCTCTGAATATTTTAGGCATTCAGATATAGAGCCTATTTTTTTCTAATTTTCCTCAAGTAAATTCAAGTCTTATCTGTTGGTTGACTCCTGGATTAATCCTCTCCATCCCTTCCTGGCCTGTCTGTTTTTATTTTTCATGTTAATAACTCTGTCTTTGGGTATGTCTTCTTGATTTACTGTGCCTTACCAGATTTGATCCCCTGTTCCTAACATTGAGTTTAAAATCCTCTCTACTTCCCCAGTTATGCAGTTGGCAAGAACACTGTTCAGGTGGAAACTGTCCCATTAGTACAGATCTCAGTTTCCCAGCACTGGTGGCAATGTCCCATGAACTGGAGCCCATTTCACCCACATCAATCATTGGGCCACAAATTCTCAAACTTGACTTGTTCGTTAACTGGTACCCTTGAAAACACCCTGCTTAAAATTGACAACTATAAAATGTAAACTGTAAACTTGTATTTAATACCAACACCAAACTAAATTAGATTTGGGCAAATAAAAAAAATGACTTCCTTATCCAATAAGGATCAGTGCATGTGCCCTGGCTGTTCAAAATCCATAATAATGATTTGGATCTGGGCACCAAATATAATGTTTCCAAGTTTGCAAATGGCACAAAACTGGTTAAGAATGTGAGTTACAAGTGGATGCAAAGATGCTCCAAGACTTTGAGACAGGCTGAATGAATGGGTATGAACATAACAGATAGCGTATGATGATGATAAAAATGTCCACCAGTAGGAGAATGGTGATGCAGAGCATATCTTAAATGACAAATGATGAAAGAGTGGAAAGTGTTGAAGTCCAAAAGGATCTGGGTGTTGTTGGGGATAATCTGCTATTGGGGCTAGGGAGGGGAGCACCATTATTAAAGCAGACACTGTCAGGTACCAGCTAAAACACAGCCATGTAAAATAAACCCAGCCACTGCAGGACTGTCTGCCTGAGACCACATTCCTTGGGGATTAGAACATGCTGCCTAACCTGCTGTGCTTTGACCAGCAACACATTTGCAGATTAGAACATGTCCGTCAGTTTCAGATCATCCTGTTACAATCTCATTGTTAATAAAGGAAACCGGTAACTATCGGATAGTGTAAATCGCACCGATACTACACTTGATTAATAAAGTACTTGCTAATGCCTCCGCTGACGTCAAACTCATTCAGGTCCTGGGTTAAATGATAATACCTGTATATTCAACTATGGAGAACTATTGTGAACGCCCAGACAGCCAGACGCATAGCAATGAGGAAACCCTTCCAAACAATAAACTTTTAAATTACAAGATTGGAAACTGCTGAACCCAGGATGTCTACCCATTGTTCAGCACAGCAGGAGCTGGACAGGTATCTCGGGGCAGCCAATAGAGACACTAATCCCTTCACAGACAGGTGAACCGACCAATGAGAGAACCGAACGAGGGGAACCTGACCGGGAACTCGAGGAAGCGCGAAGTATAACTGCTCCAGGTCCGTAGAGGAAGACAGAACGCCTTCTCCAACGAATTGCATGCTCTTGAATTCGTTGTATAGCTTGCCAGTCTTGATTCTGTAATAAACGGTGTTTTTGCTCCAAACTCTAGCCGGTGTGATCTCTCCTTCCAAAGAACACGTGGAGACGAGGCCCTACGGGTCCGTCCCAACAGTGTGCATGTTCATTAGTCATCAATTGGTAACACACAGGTGTAGCAAGCACTTGGAAAGTTAAATGGTATATTAGCCTTTTTTGGAAGAGGATTTGAGTATCAGAGTAATAATGTCTTACTTACGTATTTAGAACATGGATGAGACCACAACTGGAGTATTGTATCCAGGATGTTGGTGTCCTTCCTGAGGAAAGATACATTTATTAGGTATATGTATAGAGTATAGCAGCAAGTCACTACTAGGCTTCTTTCTGGGATGGTGTTATGAGGAGAAATTGAACAAACTGGGCCTGTATTCTCTTGAATTTGGATGAGCGAGAGGTGATCTCTTGGAATTTGCAAATTTCTTAAAGGACAAGACAGGATAGATGCAGAAGGGATGTTCTGCTGGCTGATGGGGCCTATAACCAGGAGTCAACATCAGAATAAAGGATAAGGAGATAGTCTAGGAAAATGGTGTTGAGATAAATAATTACCCACGCTCTAGAATAGTGGGGTAGGCTTGAGGGGCTGAATGCACCACTGTGCTTTCTATATATTCTATATATTATTTTATATATATTCCTTAATTCTATATATATTCCTTAATGCAAAACATTAGGCTCAGGCCCGAACATGCACTAAAAAAACGAATGCATATTGATTTCAAATTGCATGCAAATGTATGGTGCAAAATGATGCATTTACATCAAGTTCAATATTAAGCAAAAGCTATAACAAGTAAAGCAAATAATGGGTAATTATTTATTTTGAGTCTGATCTATGGAAGTGAGTGCATTCTTCAGATTGAAAAATCCCATCAGCAGAAACCTACTCAAACCTAAGGGAGTTTGAAAGACACGCCAGAGTTTTGAGTGACTTTCAGCATTTTGTGAACTGTGGTGTTTAAGTTGCAAGATTCTGTCTTGTAGATATGTAGTCCTATCTATCTCTGCGATCTGACGGTTAGGCTCAGATATGCTTTGTTAAATACAGTGTATTTAAATTGCAATGTAAGCTCTGCCAAGTGTCTTCATTAATTAATCTCACAGTTAATGATATCCAAAAGCTGAGAGGTACTATTTTATCGTGGGCCAGACTTCTGTTTTACAGAGTAAAGATAGAAAAAAGACGATCGATTGGTTGGTGGAATGTGGGGCAAGGGTGGGGGCTGCAAGTCGTAAATGAAATTTAATGCAGAGAAGTGTGAAATGATTAATTTTGGACGAATGCGGGGAGGGGATATAAAATTTCAGGTGCAATTCTAAACGGAACACAAGAGCAGGGAGACCTTGGTATATATACAAAAATTATTGAAGGTTATGCTCGAAACGTCGAATTCTCTATTCCTGAGATGCTGCCTAACCTGCTGTGCTTTGACCAGCAACACATTTGCAGATTAGAACATGTCCGTCAGTTTCAGATCATCCTGTTACAATCTCATTGTTAATAAAGGAAACCGGTAACTATCGGATAGTGTAAATCGCACCGATACTACACTTGATTAATAAAGTACTTGCTAATGCCTCCGCTGACGTCAAACTCATTCAGGTCCTGGGTTAAATGATAATACCTGTATATTCAACTATGGAGAACTATTGTGAACGCCCAGACAGCCAGACGCATAGCAATGAGGAAACCCTTCCAAACAATAAACTTTTAAATTACAAGATTGGAAACTGCTGAACCCAGGATGTCTACCCATTGTTCAGCACAGCAGGAGCTGGACAGGTATCTCGGGGCAGCCAATAGAGACACTAATCCCTTCACAGACAGGTGAACCGACCAATGAGAGAACCGAACGAGGGGAACCTGACCGGGAACTCGAGGAAGCGCGAAGTATAACTGCTCCAGGTCCGTAGAGGAAGACAGAACGCCTTCTCCAACGAATTGCATGCTCTTGAATTCGTTGTATAGCTTGCCAGTCTTGATTCTGTAATAAACGGTGTTTTTGCTCCAAACTCTAGCCGGTGTGATCTCTCCTTCCAAAGAACACGTGGAGACGAGGCCCTACGGGTCCGTCCCAACAGTGTGCATGTTCATTAGTCATCAATTGGTAACACACAGGTGTAGCAAGCACTTGGAAAGTTAAATGGTATATTAGCCTTTTTTGGAAGAGGATTTGAGTATCAGAGTAATAATGTCTTACTTACGTATTTAGAACATGGATGAGACCACAACTGGAGTATTGTATCCAGGATGTTGGTGTCCTTCCTGAGGAAAGATACATTTATTAGGTATATGTATAGAGTATAGCAGCAAGTCACTACTAGGCTTCTTTCTGGGATGGTGTTATGAGGAGAAATTGAACAAACTGGGCCTGTATTCTCTTGAATTTGGATGAGCGAGAGGTGATCTCTTGGAATTTGCAAATTTCTTAAAGGACAAGACAGGATAGATGCAGAAGGGATGTTCTGCTGGCTGATGGGGCCTATAACCAGGAGTCAACATCAGAATAAAGGATAAGGAGATAGTCTAGGAAAATGGTGTTGAGATAAATAATTACCCACGCTCTAGAATAGTGGGGTAGGCTTGAGGGGCTGAATGCACCACTGTGCTTTCTATATATTCTATATATTATTTTATATATATTCCTTAATTCTATATATATTCCTTAATGCAAAACATTAGGCTCAGGCCCGAACATGCACTAAAAAAACGAATGCATATTGATTTCAAATTGCATGCAAATGTATGGTGCAAAATGATGCATTTACATCAAGTTCAATATTAAGCAAAAGCTATAACAAGTAAAGCAAATAATGGGTAATTATTTATTTTGAGTCTGATCTATGGAAGTGAGTGCATTCTTCAGATTGAAAAATCCCATCAGCAGAAACCTACTCAAACCTAAGGGAGTTTGAAAGACACGCCAGAGTTTTGAGTGACTTTCAGCATTTTGTGAACTGTGGTGTTTAAGTTGCAAGATTCTGTCTTGTAGATATGTAGTCCTATCTATCTCTGCGATCTGACGGTTAGGCTCAGATATGCTTTGTTAAATACAGTGTATTTAAATTGCAATGTAAGCTCTGCCAAGTGTCTTCATTAATTAATCTCACAGTTAATGATATCCAAAAGCTGAGAGGTACTATTTTATCGTGGGCCAGACTTCTGTTTTACAGAGTAAAGATAGAAAAAAGACGATCGATTGGTTGGTGGAATGTGGGGCAAGGGTGGGGGCTGCAAGTCGTAAATGAAATTTAATGCAGAGAAGTGTGAAATGATTAATTTTGGACGAATGCGGGGAGGGGATATAAAATTTCAGGTGCAATTCTAAACGGAACACAAGAGCAGGGAGACCTTGGTATATATACAAAAATTATTGAAGGTGGTAGGACAGGTAGAGAGAGCAGTTAGTTGAACGTATAGAATTTGAACTGTAATCAAAAACTGTAATCAAATGGTTCTGGGCATTACAATTTAGGAATGTTGTGAAGGCAGTAGAGATGGTGCAGAAATGAGCTAGAAGAATTCTTCCAGCAATGAGGACTCTCAGTTTGGGATATTGGGAAGAGGGGGTTGAGAGGAGATTGGATCAAGGTATTCAAAATCATGAAGGATCGGGATAGAGTAGATAGGGAGAAACTGATGGATAACTTGAGAAGCAGAGGCCATAGATATAAGATAGTTCACAAAGGAAACAATGGTAATGTGAGTTTCCCACAGTTAGTGATTAGGATCTGGAAGGCACTGTCTGAGAACATGGTGAAGGCAGGGTCAATGAAAGCTTTCAAAAGAGAATTGGATTATTATCTGAAAAAGACAACATTTTTGTCCTGAGGGGCCATGAGAAAAGGATACATAAATAGCACTTAGTGAATTGCTCCTTCAAAAAGCTAGCACGGACTGGCTGATTGGCCACCTTCTGCATTGTAACCCTTCTGTAATTCTAAAGCTTTCAAAGAAAATTGATTTACACTAACAGCATTGTTTTTCTATTCACTTGCATGGTTCTAATTTTCTGTATCATGATGTGCAAATACACTTCAGCAGAATGTATTCCTGCAGCCTGTAGATGAGCATTTGCTGGGGGAAGAATATATTTCCACTGTGTTGCATCTATGAACCTTTGGCTTTGCATAAGCATGAGAAAGGAGGAGGGGTGTATTCCCCACAAGACCTGACATACTATCCACTGAAACTGAAGCTGTAAAGGAGCATTTGTATGTTAAGTGAATGGCACATCCATTTGAAACTCTACCTAGACTGTTGTGTAAGCATTCCTATTTGGGGTGAATTAATTTAGCACACTTCCATTTTTTTGCATGTATTTATAGTATTCTACTAAATGAACTCATGTAGGCTTTTAAAATCAATCCTTGCATCAAGTGAAATTCAAGCTTTGTTAATGCAAGATATTTTCACGTTAAAGATATAGTTCAGACTGTTCCTCTTCAGGGTCATGATCTACACAGGCTTCCTGTTATATTGCCACAAGATAATGAAGCCTCTGTAGTCAGTTTGTTTAATTTAGTCCTATGACACTTCAGCAAAGCCAACAGGAAAGAGAATTTCAACGGTAAAAAAAACATTACTGCTTCAGGCAGCAGGAAGGAACTCCCGTCTTTCAAAAACATACTTTTTGCTTTTACTTCAAAGACTTTGAAAGCTTAATGTAGAATTGGTATTGATAGGTCGATGCAGAATGGTCACAATCTCACCAAGCATTCATGGGATTTAATCTTGGAAATGATCACCACATGTTTGAAAAGTTGGGCAAAGGGCTAAGGCAAAGGCATAATGAGGAAAGGGAAGACAATGAGATCAATGAGGATGTGGATTTGGAGCAGGACTTTTAAAGTTATATTTTAAAACTTAGACAATTACATATTGGAGACAGACTGAACGAAAACCAGTAAAGTGTATGAATAACACACATTGACCTGACCCATTTTGAATCTTCAAACTGGAACTCGAGTACACTTCCTGATTTATCCCTGGTTTCTCTCTCTGAAGGAGGTAAGAAAGTCTACAGTTTGGAAGCCCCGAGAAAGGACAGTTTTGGAGAAGTCATTGAACACAGAACATTACAGTACACGCCCTTTGTGCTGACCTTTAATCCTACTCTAAGATCAAACTAACCTACATACCCTTCATTTTACTAACATCCATGTGCCTATCCAAGAGTCGCTTAAATACTCCTAATGTATCTAACAGTACTGCCATTGCTGGCTGTGCATTCCACACATCCATCACTCTCTGGGTAAAGAACCTACCTCTGACATCTCCCGTAAACCTTCCTCCAATCACCTTAAAATAATGCCCCTTGTGATAGCCATTTTTACCCTAGGAAAAAGTCTCTGATAATTCACTCTATCTATGCCTCTCATCATCTTGTACACCTCTATCAAGTCACCTCTCATCCTTCTTCGCACCAATGAGAAAACCCCTAGCTCCCTCCCCCAGCCGGGTCCAACACCGTCCTCTGCCTGCTCTCAACCCCATCCAACATCGTCCCCAGCTTGCCCCCAACCCCATCTAACACCATCCCCTGCCTGCCCCCAACCCTGTCCAACACCTTCTCCTGCCTGCCCCCAATCTTGTCCAACACTGTCCCCTGCCTGCCCCCAATCCCGTCCAACACTGTCCCCTGCCTGCCCCCAATCCCGTCCAACACTGTCCCCTGCCTGCCCCTAACCCTGTCCAACCCCGTCCCCTGCATGCCCCCAACCCCGTCCAATACTGTCCCCTGCCTGGCCCCAACCCTGTCCAACACCGTCCCTGCCTGCCCCCAACCCCGTCCAATACCGTCCTCTGCCTGCCCTCAACCCCGTCCAACACCGTCCCCAGCCTGCCCCCAACCCCATCCAACACCGTCCCCTGCCTGCCCAAAAATCCATCCAAAACTGTCCCCTGCCTTCCCCCAACCCCGTCCAACACTGTCCCCTGCCTGCCCCCAACCCAGTTCAACACTGTCCCCTGCCTGCCCCTAACCCTGTCCAACCCCGTCCCCTGCATGCCCCCAACTCCGTCCAATACTGTCCCCTGCCTGCCCCCAACCCTGTCCAACACCGTCCCTGCCTGCCCCCAACCCCGTCCAATACCGTCCTCTGCCTGCCCTCAACCCCGTCCAACACCGTCCCCAGCCTGCCCCCAACCCCATCCAACACCGTCCCCCGCCTGCCCACAACCCTGTCCAACACTGTCCCCTACCTGCCTACAACCCCATCCAACACCATCCCCTGCCTGCCCACTACCCTGTCCAACACTGTCCCCTGCCTGCCCCCAACCCAGTTCAACACTGTCACCTGCCTGCCCCCAACCCTGTCCAACCCCATCCCCTCCCTGCCCCCAACCCTGTCCAATACTGTCCCCTGCCTGCCCACAACCCAATCCAACACCGAGTAATTGAGGTTCCAAGTGTGGTCTAACCAGGGCTCTATCAAGCTGCAGCATAACTTTGCGGCTCTTAAACTTAATTCCCCTGCTAATGAAAGCCAACACACCATACACCTTCTTAGCAACCCTCTCAACTTGGGTGACAACTTTGAGGAATCTATGGATGTGGGTACCAAAATCCCTCTGTTCCTTCTCACTGCCAAGAATCCTGCTTTTAACCCTGTAATCTGCATTCAAATTTGACCTTCCAAAATGAATCACTTCACTCTTTTCCAGGTTGAACGCCATCTGCCACTTCTCACCCTGTTCTACATCCTGTCAATGTCTTGTTGCAATCCACAAAAGCTCTCCACAACTCCACCAACCTTCATGTCATCGGCAAACTTACTAATCCACCCTTCCACTTCCTCATCCAAGTCATTTATAAAAATCATGAAGAGTAGAGATCCAGAACCAATCCCTATGGAATATCACTGGTCACTGAGCTCTACGCTGAATACTTTCCATCTTCTACCAGCCAATTCTGTTTTTAGACAGCCACATTTCCCTGTATCCCATGCCTCCTTACACTCTGAATGAGCCTACCATGGGGACCCTTATCAAACACCTGCTAAAATCCATGTACACCACATCCATTGCTACACCTTCATCAATGTGTTTTGTCACATCCTCAAAGAATTCAATAAGGCTTGTGAGGCATGACCTGCCCCTCACAAAGCCATGCTGACTATCTCTAATCAAATTATGCTTTTCCAAATAATCATAAATCCTGTCTCTCAGAATCCTCTCCAATAATTTGCCCACTACACACATAAGACTGACTGGTCTGTAATTCCCAGGTTTATCCCTATTCCCTTTCTTGAACAAGGGAATAAGATTTGCTACTGTCCAATCATCTGGTATGACAGTGGACAGTGAAGACACAAAGATCATTACCAAAGGTGCAGCAATCTCTTCCCTCACCTCCTGTAGTAACCTTGGATATATCCTGTCTGGCCCAGGGAACTTATCTATCCTTCTGTTTTTCAAAGTTTCCACCACATCCTCCTTTTTAACATCAATCTGTTTGAGCATATCAGCCTGTTTCACGATGTCCTTACAAACGACAAGCCTACCCGGCTGGGGCCCAATTTAACAGCCTCCACAGAGGTAGCTGTAAAATACATCCTCCACAGAGCTGAATACTATGGTTGCAATCTTTCCAGAAGGATAAACGTCCAAAAGACGTCTCAATTCCTGCCTTGACAGCGTGTGGAGCCATGGTAGATTGGTCACTGTGATCTTTTGAGTGAGATAAACTGGGCCAAAGTTGAAGCAGTCCAACTGCTGTAAGTGACTGAGCTGCAATGTTCAGGAGAAGGTTCTGCACAGATTATACACACAAAACACTGGAACTTTAAATGGGCCAACACTTAAAGAAATTGCCTCTGAGCTCACTAAAATAATTAGAGGGAACCTTTCTCTGGATATCTAAGGTGGAAAATAAGCTTCAGTTCCATTTCCCGATCTCAATCCACTGCCTCTTGCTGATGAAATATGCATGTGCATAGCCAATGGAAGAAGAAGAAATTGGATTTGACTCTAAAGGAACAGCAAATAAGATGTAAGACCATGAGAAATAGGAATTGGAGTAGGCCATTCAACCCCTCGAGCTTCACCATTCAATAGGACAATGGCTGATTTGACATTCCTCATGTCCATCTTCCTGCAATTTCTCTATAACCCTTGATTCCCTTACTGTACTTATCTATCTTAGCCTATACACAAGAACACTGCCCAAAAACTCTATGTGGCAAAGACTCCTAACTCTCAGAGGGAAGATATTCCTCCTTATCTCAGTCTTAATTTGTTATCCCTTTATTCTGAGACTGTGCCTTCTGGTCCAAGACTGTCCAATGAAGAGAAATGTCCTTTCAGTATTTACCCAGTCATGCCCCTTTAGGATACTAAATGTCTCAATGAAATCACCTCTCATTCTCCTGAATTCCAATGAGTACAGTCCCAGCCTGGTTTAACAGAAGAATGCTGGAAATGCTCAGCAGGTCAGGCAGCAGGTATGTAGAGAAACAATGTTAATGTCAGGTGGTGCCTGACTTGCTGAAAGTTTCTAGTGTTTTCTGCTTTTATCTCAGATTTCCAGTAATGTGTGAGATTTGACTTTTAAACTTGACTGGATTTGCAATGGATACTGGAGAGTGTCACATGTTCACAGTATCCAGGCCTACTGGGGAGGAGGTTAGAAAATATGACTGAGAAAAATAAAATTTAGAGAAAATAAGTCTCAAATGTAACTTCTTATGCATGGAATTAATACAGCCTGACTAGAAAATCTTAATGCCATCTCCAAGTTATACCCAAACAGCAGTTAAGGTTCTACTGTTAACCTCAATCTCTTATGGGGAGGGGGATTGGGAATATCAGCCAGAGTTTCTGCTCTTGACTGCTATCATTAATATGTGTGAAAGAATGTTGCATAGAGAGCTATCAGATTCAACTTTGATGTTCTTCAGGGTCAGTCAGCCTCTTGTCACGATGTATGAGTATATTTGGATATTAGCTTCTTGCGGGAGGTCCTGCCAGCACACACACACAAACCATCCCTTAGCAGATGCAAATGTTTGCTGGATCTCTTGAATCACTCTGAAATCAACAGCTAAGAAAACAACAGTCTCCAGATTCAGAATGAGGCCTCTCGAAAGTTGAATCCTCATTGCACCTGGATTTCTGGAAAGACTCCTGCAATCACCTGAAAAGTAAACTAGTTCCCAATCTACAAACATCACTGTCCTGTGTCATCTCCAACTTCAAACACATTTTATAATTCCTGTCTTCAGTCATCTGGACTCACATGCATATGGAGAAAGTGAGGTCTGCAGATGCTGGAGATCAGAGCTGAAAATGTGTTGCTGGAAAAGCGCAGCAGGTCAGGCAGCATCCAAGGAACAGGAGACTTGACGTTTTGGGCATAAGCCCTTCTTCAGGAAGGGCTTCATTCCTGAAGAAGGGCTTATGCCCGAAACGTCGAGTCTCCTGTGCCTTGGATGCTGCCTGACCTGCTGCGCTTTTCCAGCAACACATTTTCAGCTCACATGCACATGGCCTCCTGAGTAAAGGAATTAACACTGGACTTTGATATCCATGTGAATTTATAGTTACACTCTGGTTTTAATATTCATAGATGTAAATAATTTTCTTTCCTGGGTGTGTCTTATGTGCTTGTATGTGTGAAATCATCAAGACTGTTCCAGATGTGATTGTGAGAATGAATAGCTCTTGGTTTAACTCAAAAGGATTGTGCTGTCACACTTTAACCTGACTTCACAATAAAGATGTTTAAAAAACAGACTACAGCTTTTTCAAAAGTAAACCACTGTGTTTCGGACAGAAGATGAAGGGAATAAAGGAGTTTGATCTGTCTCCATCCTTGTTTACAACAACAGATATATTCACTTGTAGGATGTGGTTGTCACTGGCTGGGCCAGCATTTACTGCCTGTATGTAATAGGCCTCGGTGGTGGTGAGCTGCCTTCTTGAACTTCTGTAGTTCATGGCTTTTGATTGATCTACAATGCTGTTCATGAAGGAATTCCAGGATTTTGATTCAATGCCTGTGAAGAAATGGTGATAAATTTCCAAGTGAGTGAATTCTCAATGAATCTAATGTTATTCCCCTGGTGGGTTTAGTGGCATGAAAATACTTAGTCAGGTGGGTGGCTAACAGAGCAGGTATGGGTTCCTCCACCTTCACACCTCCATCCCAGTTACTTTCCTGTCCCGCCTCTAATTGAAGTCCTTCAAAAGGCAATTAATGTCCAACTAAAAGCCTCACATGATGGAGGGAGCCAGCATATTAAATGGTGGAGTGATTGTTATTGAGTTCCTCTTCATAGTTTGGAGTATAAATTGCCTACAAAAAGAAAATAGCATTTAGTCAATAGGGCTTTTCGGCATTTGTTACAGTAAACATTTTAAAGCATAAACATTGTCACTCTTTCAGCTATTAACTGGATTTTTATTTTAAAAGTGACATAGCACCTCTTCAGTGGTGTGTCAAGGTTTTGGTTTAATAGTTACCCAAGCTTTATAATAGGTTTTTAATCCTCTAGGATTAAGTGTATTAGGCCTAAGTGTATTATAACTAGGGATGGGCATGAGTGAGTAAAGCTCTCTGAATTCTCTGACATTACAGGGCATTTTTAGAAGGTTCTACAGTTGGGGAACCGACCTTCAGGTTGGTTCCAGCTGGGTTCCAACCTGGTCCTGATGCACAACTCCAGTCTACACTGTCAGAATAATTAACTAGCCATCAGAATATCTGGGCCAATGTGGTTCAGTCAGGACAGGAGTAAGATGTGAACAGGACTTGCTGAGAATCAAAATATGGGCAGCAGAATTTTGGATCAACTCAAATTTAAAGGAGCTGAATGTACAGGGGGTGCAAGGTGGGAGGCTGGGCAGAAGAAAGTTTGGTTTTGAGGTCCAGCACAAACCAGGGTAATTATTCCCCTTTCTGAGACTCTCATTGAATTTAACAAAACATATCAGTCATCTAAAATCCTCCCATCCAAGTCCATTTTCGTTTCTAACACCATAAACCTCTCTTCAAGTTCATTTTGTTGTGTTAATTAGGTCGAACATTAAATAAAGCATACATTCAATTGAAGAAAAGTAGTAAATCCTGTAAGAAACCTATAAGTGTCCAGCACTTGTTAAATCGTGAAATCTCCAAATGTTTCTTAAACGTTGAAAAGAGTGAAGCATGCTTTGCTAACTTAAATTTTATTTTGGATGGTGGATAATTATAAATTATCAATAATGATTACTTTCCCGTGTCCCTGAAAAAAACTAGTTAAGAAAGTTGATTGGTAAATTATTCAATCTTCAAGGTGAGACAGCTTTCTAATTGAGGAAATTGCAATATTTATAATTATTTGGTAGTTCAGCATTTGAATATTATTGAAAATATACACATTTTGTTGAAGCTTTTCATCTTACATGCTTCAGGACAAATTGCAAGAACTACTAATAGAAAGGGAAAACAATATTTATTGAGTGTGAAAGGAGAGTGCTGATTGGTTGACAAGTGGGCTCTGATTGGTAGAGATGTCTCCATAGAAAGTTAGCTAATGACTGACAGTTAACTGCCAAGTTTTCTTTATATTGTAAGTCAGATAAGTTGATTCTGATTGGTCAGGGCTTTGTCCTGAGAAATGGATCAAGAATGGCTGCCAGTTACTACGTTGAGTTGAAACAACTGTAACATAGTTTCATTTTTGTCTGCAAAGAATAATGCTGGTTTCTCCTTACATTGGTATTTCTTGTGAAATATCGTGAATGCAAGACAAAATGCTTTGACTTTTATTGGTTTCTTTGGTATGCAGTGTTTCTAAAATTACTCCTAAATAAAAAAAATGATGTCACCAGGCCATATTTTATAGATGATAAGTGTTGATTGTATTTTGTCAGTCCTCATAATTAATTGTGTGGCCAAGATAATTTGCTCCACTTCATTTGTAAGTAAACAGTTTTATTGTAAAAATCTATTGTTTTTGGAAACTCAAAAAGTCTATCGATGAAAATATTCCTTCACGTCTCCACAGATGATTTGTCTGCATCCAACTCACTAGAGTCTTTCTAAAACTCGATTAGAACTGTCCTGGGGGTAAGTGATCTGCGTCCAAACTGAATGTGGTATTGCCATACCATGGGAGAACTTCACCACCATGGCAGACTCCTCTAAAGGACAATCTTTAATCTTTTCCTGACAAGCTGACGGGTTTAGCAAAAATAATAAGTCATCCGTTAGCACCAGTGAATAGATGCAGGCCTTTTATTATCTAACCACATGCATGCACAGATTGAGGGTGTGTTGGGGGGGGGGGGTGGGGGGGGTGGTATGTGAAAATCTATCCCAGGTTGTTCATGGCATCAATGACACTATTGTGTCATACCATCCAGAACTGTTTCAATGTTGCCATATTACAAAATATTATTTCAATGATTGGATGGACAAGGTTAATGGAACAGCCTCCATCCATAGTTCATTTGTTTAACACAGCAGTCAGAGTAAAACAACTTTCCACTGCTCTGGAATTAGGTATTTATCTAGTTTCCTTTTGAAAATTGATGTTGAATCTGCTTCTATCACCTCATTGAGGAACTAGTTTCAGATCACAACCACTTACTGGATACAATAATATTTATGCTGGTTCTTTCCCCAAGTATCTTAAATCAGTGAACTCTGCTTATTGAATCTTTTGCCAAAGGAGTCAGTATCTTTATTGACACAATTAAAACTTTTCATGAGTTTGAACAGCGCTGCCAAATCTCATCTCTACCTTCGCTATTTGAAGGAGAACAGGCAGCTACGTTCTTATTCATGGGATTTATTGGCCAGCATTTATTGCCCAGCCCTAAATGTGAAGAGGGCAGGCCTAAGTCAACCAGATTTCTATGGGCCTGGAGTCACATGTAAGCTAAACCAAGTAAAGATGCCTGATGTCCTTTCTTAAAGGTAATTAGTGACTGAGATTTTTAAATACTATCAATTGGACTAACTTTCTATTGAATACAAATTTCACTATCAGCCAGAGTGGTTTCCAAAACCACACCCTTAGAACATTGTCTCTTGGATTACTAGCTGAGTGACATTGCCACTATGCTCCAGTTACTTAGTTCTATCCAGCCAACTGAAGTCTGACTTCCCCAACATCGTTCTAGTTAATGTCTTCTGCATTCTCTCTAATACTTGACATCTTTCCTAAAATGCATTGCCCAGACTTGAACATCATTATTCAGCTGAGGTCATGTTGTAAAAGCTAAATTATTTTCCCCTGCTCCATCTTTTATTTTGCCTGTTACTTTAAATCTGTGCCTGAGTTTGAGTTTGATTTAATGTTGCCACATGTACTGAGGTACAATGGAAAGTGTTGTTTTGTGTGTTACACAGGCAGATTGTGTAATACAACATGCATCAGGGCAGCAGAACAGAGTACAGAATACACTGTTACACAGAAGGTGCAGAGAGAGTGAAGGGGCTGTGGAGCAGGGACACAGAGTGGAGGGGGTGGAGTGGGCAGAGGGTGGGCTGGGGGTGTGGAGCAGGAGGGGTAGGAGCAGGGTGTTAGGAGCATGAAGGTTGCACTGGGGTGGGGATGGAGCAGAGAGGTTGAGCATGGGGGGGTTTACAGCAGGGGGATGGAGTGAGGGCGTGCAGCAGGGAGGGTTGGAGCAGGAGGGTTGGAGCAAGGGGGTTGCACTGGGGGGGAGCACACAGGTTAGAGCAGGGAGGTTGAGTGAGGAGGTGGAGCGGGGAGATGGAGCAAGGAGGTATGTGGAGCGGCAGGGGTTGGAGCAGGAGGGTTGGAGCAAAGGGGCTTGCACTGGAGAAGGGAGGGATGGTGGAGCGCACAGGTTGGAGTCAGGAGGTTGAGCAGAGGAGGGTTTGTGAAGCGGGGGTGTGTGTGGAATGGAGGGGTGGCGGGGGGTGTGTGTGGAACAGACGGATGGAGTGATGGGGTGGAGCAGGTGGAGCGGGATCAGTGGTGGTGGATTGGGGGTGGTAGAGTGGGAGGGTGTGTGGAGTGGTAGTGGAGCGGGGTTGTATGGAGTGGGGAAGGGGGTTGGAGTGGGGGGTTGGAGCTGGAGACATGGAAGGGGTGATGGAGCGGGGGAGTGGAGTGGGGGGAATGGAGCCATACTTGAAATAATGGCATCTCATTGATTATGTCATTGTTTACTCCAGGGACCATCTAGAAGTGAATGTCACCTGGACTATGGTTGGATTATGCTGGACTGAAGAGGGGAATAGAGCAGGTTGCCGCCTATAAGTGCATCTCATGGGTGATGGGTGCCATTGCTTCCCAAGGTTGCCCATTGAGACTGGCATCCGAGGGAACAGCTTTAGAGTAAAGAGAAGACCCTTTAGAATGGAGTTAATGAGAAAATGCTTCAGCCAGAGAGTGGTGAATCTATGGAATTCATCACCACAGAAGGCTGTGGAGGCCAGGTCATTGAGTGTATATAAGACTGAGATAGATAGGTTCTTGAGTATCAAGGGGATTAAGGGGTTATGGGGAGAAAGTGGGAGGATGTGGTTAAGAAATTTATCAACCACGCTTGAATGGTGGAACAGACTTAATGGACTGAATGACTTAATGTCTGCTCTGATGTCTTTTTGTCCTATTTATCTATTTGTCAATTTATCCTATCCATGCCCCTCATACTTTTGTAAACCTCTATAATGTCACCCCTTAGCTTCCAACACTCCAGGGAAAATAGCCCCAGCCTGTTCAGCCTCTCCCCATTACTCAAATCCTCCAAACCTGGCAACATCCTTGTAAATCTTTCCTGAACCCTTTCAAGTTTTCAGGCATTTGGTATGCTTTCCTTTATTGGTCAGAGTATTGAGCACTGGATTTGGGAGGTCATGTTCCGGCTGTACAGGACATTGGTTAGGCCACAGTTGGAATATTGTGTGCAATTCTGGTCTCCCTCCTATCAGAAAGATTTTGTGAAACTTGAAAAGTTTCACAAGATCAGAGTGCCTCTCACCCCAAATGGTCTCCATTTAAATTGAGAGGCTTCAATAGGTGAGTGCAGATTCGCATCACATTTCTTCATTCTAGTTAGTCCGGAAATCCTCAAGGTGGAGTGTTGCTCTGGCTGTGTTAAAATCCTATTGTAAAGGCTTGCGGCTTTCTGCTCTGTAGTCCCGGCACAAGTGAGTGTCAATGTTGGAACTTTACCCTTGGGTCCTTAGTTACAAGCGACAGCTTGCTTTATGACAGTGGTCTTGTGAGGACTCCTCCAAGTCCTTCCTGGAAATCTAGGAATTAGCATCTGGTTCCTGGCTTCCCTTCCAGTTATCCAGGTGAACTCCTGCTAGGAATCTGCTGGAGCAACCGTGGCCCTTTGCACCACAGTATTTAAGTTTGCTTTTGCACTTCTTAGAAAGCCTGGCATGTCAACATGCTGCATTCATTTATCCCTTTTAAGTCAGAGAGCTTTTTTTTAATCCCTTCCTGCCTTCCCTGAGTTCAGGGGAAAGCACGCTTAACCACAGAAGCAACTCCGTCTCTTCCAGGCTTCTATCTTTGTTCAGCATTGTATGAGTCACTGTCCGTAGAGCTGAGATAGCTTTGTCCCAGTATCTGGAACTTAGAACATCTCTGAACATGTCCTTTCTTATCTTTTTAAACGCCGTGCCACCTAAATTTTGCCGAAGATCTCTGAGAAATGTTGTTGTGATTTTTATCTTGTGTCTGCAGTCTTATCTGTTCAGCTTTGAAAAGAAGAGCTCCTTGCAGCTGAAGTATGGTGTTGCCTTCTTGTGGTTTAGTTAAGAACATCCTGGTAATTATCAGATGATTCTCAATCAAGCGTGACAATTAAAGGAGACAGGACATGAAACCAGTCCTCAGCCTCGCTGTGTAGTTTGAAATTCCAAGGGTGAATTTCCTGAGGCCTCCAGCAACAGCACAATCTTGTCGGAGATCAGTAGATTGCAGAAAGGCACAGTCACGCTGCTGGAAAGCAGTTTCTTTCTATAGGCGACACTTACTTGACTCTATTATAATATTTCTGGGAACTCACAGCCATATGGTGTGGCTGTGAACAGGCAGGTCTGTCATCTTGGCACAGGTTATGGATGTACCCCAATGTGAGCTTCTCTTTAACAGGGGTTTATGAGGTCAGAGGGAGGTCAATCTATTGAAACTTGTCTGGCAGACATCTGACACAAGAACACGTATGTCTGTGAGGATCTTCTAGATCTCTGCATCACTGTGGGCAGATATCCCCTATCACACCTACATTGAGCTCTATCTGCCCTCAGTCGCATTTTCATAACCTGGAGTTTCTGGTCCTTTCTGACCTGACTGATACTCCAGTGGAGGGGAGCAAACTGCAGATGCCTGTGGTCATAAGACCATAAAAAATAGAAGTGGAAGTAAGGCCATTCAGCCCATCAAGTCCACTCTGCCATTCAATCATGGCTGATGGACATTTGAACGCCACTTACCTGCATCTCCCGAATCCCTTAATTCCTTGCAAGATTAAGAATTTATTAATCTCTGCCTTGAAGACATTTAACATCCCGGCCTCTACTGCGCTCCGTGACAATGAATTCCACAGGCCCACCGCTCTCTGACTGAAGAAATGTCTCCTCATTTCTGTTCTAAATTGATCCCCTCTAATTCTAAGGCTGTGCCCACAGGTCCTAGTGTCCCTGCCTGACAGAAACAATTTCCAATCATCCATGAATTACCTTTCTAAGCCATGAATTATCTTGTAGGTTTCTATTAGATCTCCCCTCAATCTTCTAAACTCTAATGAATACAATCCCAGGATCCTCAGAGTCATACAACACGGAAACAGACCCTTCAGTCCAACTCACACATGCATTTGGCCCATATCCCTTTGAACCCTTCCTATTTATGTACCCACCCAGATGCCTTTTAAATGTCGTAATTGTACCAGCCACTACCAACATGTCTGGCAGCTCATTCCATACATGCACCACCCCCTGCGTGAAAACATTGCCTCTCAGATCCCTTTTAAAATCTTTCCCTTGTCAATGTAAACCTATGCCATCTAGTTTTGAACTCCGTTACCCTCGGAAAAAGATCTCGGTTATTCACCCTATCCATGCCCCTTATGATTTTATATAAAGCTTTATCAGGTCACCCCTCAGCCTCCAATGCTCCTGACAAAAAAAGCCCCACCTATCCAGCTCTCCCTATAACTCAAACCCCACTTTGTCCTTTACTTTGGAGGTCAAAGTAAAGGACAATCTTGATGCCCTGTTGTCAAGCATCCCCAAGGAGGTCACAATATTTCTTCTTTTTCAATGCCAGGGTTGGTCGAGACTGCAACCTTTGGAATGGCACCATAGGAAGGGAAGATGTTGGTAATATCAACTCCAATGGAGTCCTTATTCTCACAAAATGCAGTACACCCTCACTATCACAAACACATTCTCCTGTTAGCAAAACAAACTCGAAGGAGCTTGGAGGGAGCCATACTTGAAATAATGGCATCTCATTGATTATGTCATTGTTTCCTCCGGGGACCATCTAGAAGTGAATATCACCTGGACTATGGTTGGATTATGCTGGACTGATCACTGCATTATCCATTCCCTAGTGTCCATCAGACTACACAGAGAGAAAATGGTTCAAATAAAGCAGACCCAGACAAGATTCAACATTGAGAGCCAGGATGACACAGTCATTATGCAACACCTACAGGCCTCACTAGCTAAAACCCTACCTCAGCAATGCCCAAAAGGACATAGGAGAACACTAGAGTCTGCTTAAATCACCCATTCTCAGTACCTGCAAACACACCCTCAGATACAAGTCCAGAAACCATCAGGACTGATTCGATGAGATTGACACAGAAAGTGAACAGCTTACTGCCAAGAAGAGGGCAGTTTTCTGTGACTGGCAGAATGTCATCATCTGTCAGGCCAAATGCTAGGGCTGATGTCCAGAAGAGGGCAAAGGAGCTCAAAAACAAATGGTTGATTGATAAAGCCTTGGAAATCCAGCAGCTTGTAGATGCCCGTGACACAAGAGGCATCTTCAGCGCTGCCCAAGGCAGTGTATGGTCTAAGCTACAGTGGTCTAAATACCTTGTGCTCTAAAGATGGACAAAAACTGCTCAAGGACAGCAAGGCAATCCTGCTAGAGAGACCATTTTCAAGAACTCCCCAACCATAATGCCAATGTCAATTTGGAAATCATCGACCGAATCCTTCAGAGATCCATGCAAGGTGACATAGGAGAATCATAAGGAGCCCAAGAAACAACAAGATTGCTGGGTCTGATGGGATTCCTGCAGAGATCCTATGGGAGGGTGGCCCACAGCTCCGTGATCGCATACATGCTTTGCTCTTGAAGATTTGGCTCAAAGAAGCTCAGGGATGCTCTGATGATGGCCATATTCAAAAAGGGAGACAAGGCTGACTGTGGGAATTACAGAGGCATCTCTCTTCTGTCAACCAGTGTCAAAGAACTTGCACGTGTCCTTGCCAGTAGACTTTTGCCATTATCTGAGGAAACACTTTTATTTAAGATGCATTGCAGAAATTCATCAAGTCTCCTTGAGCAACAAATTCCAAACCCAAGACCACTGCTAGAAAGTCAAGGGCAGCAGATACACAGGAACACCACTACATTCAAGTTCCCCTCCAAGACACGCACCATTTTGACTTGGAAATATATCGCCATTCTTTCAGTCACTGGGTGAAAATCCTGGAATTCCCTCCCTAAGGACATTATATGTTTACCTGCAACATGTTCAAGAAGGCAGCTCACCATCACCTTCTCCAGGGCAACTAGGGACAGGTAACAAATGCTGGCCCAGCCAGTGACACCCACATTCCATGAACTAATTAAACATTGAAACGGGAACTGTTAGCTTTGAGGTGGGCTATTTCCTAGAGGTTCAGGGACATTCTGGTTGTTGCAGAGTTTGAAGTGTTTACTGACACAACTCACTCAATTATTTCCAAATATCCAGCAAACTGGGAACAACAGAGATGTAATGGGCCACTGAACCTAAACAGCTGGAGATATCAGTGTTGAAAAGTGTGGTGCTGGAAATGCAGAGCCAGTCAGGCAACATCCGAGGAGCAGGAAGGTCGACATTTTGAGCATAAGCTCTTCATCAGGATTAAGAGGGTGGTCCAAGGGGGCTGAGAGATACAAGGGACGGGGGTGGGGCAGAGGGGTAAGGTAGTTGGGAAGCGACAGGTTGATGAAGGGGGTGAAGGTGATAAGTTGGAGAGGAGGCTGCAGCGGATAAGTGGGTAGGAAGATGGATGGGTAGGACAGTTCAAGAGGGCAGTTGGAGGGTTGGATCTTGGATAAGATGGGGCTAGGGGGAATGAGGAAACTGGTGAAATTAACAATTGATCCTGTGTGGTTGGAGGGTCCCAAAGTATACATGGGGTAGATGAGAATGGAAAATTCAAAACACAAAGTGGTCAGCCATGATCTCATTGAATGGTGAAGCAGGCTTGAGGGGCTGAATGGTCTACTTCTGCACCTATTTTGAATTTTGTGCAACTTTCAGATATGTCGTGTCTCTGATTCTCCTGAGACCAGAATGAATAGGCATGATTCTTTTCATAGAAAGTAAAAAAATAAAATATATAGGCATTACAGATAACTATATGATACTTGTAGTCTGAATGGAAACTGTCATTTCAATCAAAACTGCTGTTCCTCACTTTCCATATGTTTTATGTTCTGGTTTTGAACCACAAAAGCACAAGCCATGAGTTGCTAAATAAATATGTTACTTAGCAAAATAAACTTTTAAATCTAGCATGGACATATGGTTACCATGTTGGCTTGATCTGATTAATTCTTGGCTGGAGATTGGATTAGTTGCTATATAGTGTACAGTCATTCCATTTGATACTTGTGCCGTCTTGTCTACTTAAAGAAGGGAACCCTGAGGATCTCCTGCAATTTTTGTTTTTGTTTTAGACTTTCGGTATCTGCAGTTCTTTGTTTTTAAGAAAATATCCAATTTGACCTGTTCCCGCTCTGTCAATTCAATTTGAATGTCAGCAAAAATAACAGAAAGGATTGTTGACAGTGTGTTCTCACACAAAATTTGCCAAAGAATAACCTACTCAGTGATGTCAAGCTTCAGTTCTGCCCGGATCACTTAGATCCAGTCCTCATTGCAGCTTTGGTCTAAACATGGACAAAAGAACTGGACTCTCGAGGAGAGATGAGAGTGACTGCCCTTGACATTGCAGTATTTGACCAAGTACAGCATTGAAGAGCCTTAGCGAAATTGGTGCTAATTGGAATCAGCAGAAAACTCTCCAGCTCGCTGGATTCATACCTAACCCAAAGGAGCCCTCCACTGTCATCTGATGAAGGAACGTCACTCCGATAGCTAGTGTGCTTCCAATTAAACCTGTTGGACTATAACCTGGTGTTGTGCGAATTTTAACTTTGTAACCCAAAGGATTGTTGATTGTTGGGGGTCAATCATCTTGGCGTTCCTCAGGATAGTGTCTTAGGCCAAACCATCTTCAACTGCATTATCAATGATCTTCCCTCTATCATAAGGTCAGAAATGGGGGTGCTCGCCAATTATTGCATAACGATTAGCACCATTTGTGCTTCCTCAGATACTGATCCACTTTGTGTCCACACGCACCAAGTACTGGACAACTTCCAGGTTTGGGCTACAAGAGATAAGTAATATTCACACCAGACAAATGCTATATCATCTCTAATAGGAGAGAATCTAACCATTATTCCTTGTCACTCATTGGCATTACCATCAGTGAATCCCTCACTGTCTACATTCTGGGGGGTTAAGCATTGATCAGAAACTGAACTGGACTAGGTATACAGGCATGGATACAGAAGCAGGCCAGAGTCTAATAGTTCTGTGGTGCATAACTCATCTCCTTTCTCCCAAGTAACTGTCTAGCCTCCACAAGGCAGAAATCAGGAATACTCTCTGCTTGTGTTATGGTGTAGCTCCAATAATACTTTATTTCAACATCATCTTGGAATGTGCAAACACTTGATTGGACTGCACACATCAACTTAAACATTCACTCCCTTCTCCACCAACTAAGCAGTAGCAGCAGTGTGTGCTACCTACACAATGTACTGCTGTAGCTCACCAAGGTGCCTATGACAGCCCCTTCCAAGCCAACAACTACTTCCATCTAGAAGGACAAAGATAACAGATCCATGAGAACACCCATCCTGACTTGGAAATATAGCATTGTTCCTTCAGGGTCACTGAGTCAAAATCATGGAAATCTTTGCCTAATGGCATTGTGGATCAATCTACAGCACATGGACTGTAGCAATTCAAAAAGGCAGCTCATCACCACCTTCTCAATGCCCAGTTCATGACACCCATGTGATATAAATGAACCTTAAAAAAATGCAGCTTCTGTGGCATTGAGAAATGCAGACAGTTTTTGGGATGGTTCTTGGTTGCTAGTTCTGATTGAAGGTATACCTGAAAGTTTCATAACATGAGGTCTGACAATGTGACATTTGTCCATGTGATATCTGAGCATGTAGCAGTTGATCACACTATCTGTTAGTGGGTTTGCCTGTTAATATCAAATCCTTTGCATCTGAGTTGCTTTGCTCATGGTTTCACACCTACTGCTGTCAGTCTCCTCGAGATGAAGAAATCAGTAGCAGTGAAGCTGTATGTCCTCTGGCAGCAGCCCTGGCCTCCTGCTCACTGATTCCTGATGAAGGGTTCATGCCCGAAACGTTGAATTTCTTGTTCCTTGGATGCTGCCTGCCCTGCTGCGCATTTCCAGCAACACATTTTCAGTTCCTGCTCACTGGGTTCAGACCTTCCTCGAGTAGAGAATTGTGAAGTGCAATTATTCAAAAGTGGTGAAAGATCCAAGCTACCATTCCTTTATCTGCCTGTGGCTGACAAGTGCTGGCTACAGAACAAATATTTTAAGGATTGTCGATGCAATTCGGTTGCTTAACTCTGTTTTACACAATTGTTATTTCAAAGATTGGACCAACAAATCTATAAATTCAGGTCGTTCACTTGGATAGCGTTCTGTGATGAGGTAGCCAAAATGGACACAATTGCAGGCTTCTCTCAAACTTGACATAAAATAATTTGGTTCAAATTGTAATCACATGTGAAGATCCATTGCTTGATTTGCTTTGGTTATAAATTTCAGCTTGAGGAGATGTGGAAAGACAGTCACACTGATGTGCTAAATTATGGAAAACAGACACAAAGCTTCCTATTCATTTGGAAAAGAAAATTAACTGGAACTGAAAACAAATCGCTCATGCAATCTAACAATTACAGTTAATGTTTTTTCTTGGCAGGAACTGTGTGATTCTGTACAAAGAGTTTCAGTGAGGAGATGAACCATTAATTGAAGAAGCTCTTTGTAAAAATGTAACCAGTTCAAGTGATACAGTATTCTGTTTGTCTGACACCTGTTACAGCGTAGCTCTTCCCTTGGAGAAAGTTCCTCTTGTTACAGTTCTGTTTCTGTACTTTATTCCCAACACACCAGTGATAGTACACTGAATGTTCCTGGGATGGTGGGAGTCTCAGCGTTTTGGTTAAAACCAGTCCCCCTGGGTGGGAAACGGGATTTGGTTGGTCGTGTCCAATTAACAGCTGGTAAACAGAGAAAAACCAAACAGTAACTGGGAGAGGGTGGTGCTGGAAAAGCACAGCTGCTCAGGCAGCATCCGAGGAGCAGGAGGATTGACGTTTCGAGCATAAGTTCTTCATCAGGAATCGAAACCTCAATGCTGCCTGATCTGCTGTGCTTTTCCAGCACCACACTCTTGACTCTAATCTCCAGCATCGGCAGTCCTCACTTTCTCCCAGTGACAGGGAGAGGCAAGTGCGAGGTGCAGAGGAAGTGCTGGCAGTTCAAACACAGATGCCGTATTTAGCAGCACCCGTTGCAAATACAGACATTGAGCTCAGATGCTGACCTCGCAGGAGAAATGGGCTATCAATTGCAGGGAGTGGAGGGGACTTTGCCACTGGGGGGAGTATTGGTGCTCTTGGAGATGGATGTATTGGAGCTGGGAGGGTTCAGCAAGGTGATTGATTGCTGGGGCCAAGGTGGGTGTGGAGGTCATGGAGTGTGAGCTGCTTCATAGAATTGTTCATGACACTTCATACCAGTGGCCAATGGTGAACAAGGCGATAGTGTGATGCACAGTGAGTGAGCTGTTGAAGGTGGAGGGGTCTCATATTAATATGGTCGCCCCACAGGTGAAATAACAAATGGGAGACAACAAGGGCAAAGCAAGCAATTGAAATTCAGAAGAACAACTATTGGAGGAGACATTGCCACATTATTCTATACACCCCAGCCATGCAGCTAACAGAACTAGTTACAACTGTGGCCACAGCAACATTTGGGGCAGAGAGTTTCACATTGAGGGTGAACTTTGGGAACTATCATCAAAAATGGCAGGTGCTGGAGAAAAAGTATAAAATAGATGAAAATCTGTCAGAAATCCCAGAGGAAGTTTGCTCCCATGTGCAGACAATTCAGAAAAGTCCCTGGCTCCTCAGCTAATGATCTCTTCTCTTGAGAGAATGACTATTCTTATAGAGGAACAGATGCAGTAAACTACAGAGTGGATACAGGAGTATGGAACATTGAATAGTACAGCACAGGAAGTACTATTCAAGCATCAGCCCATCATGCTATTCTAAACTAATCCCATCTGCCTGCAGATGGGCCATATCCCTCTATTGCTATTGTATCTGCTTCTCCCACCTTCCTGACAGCACGGTTTAGGCACCTACCACCCTCTGCATAAAAAAGAACTTTTCACACACATCTCCTTTAAACTTTTTCCCTCTCACTTTAAACCTATGCCCCCTAGTATTTGGTATTTACACCCTGAGAACGAGACTCTGACCATCCACCCTGTCCATCTCTCTCATAATTTTATATACTTCTATCAGGTTGCCCTCACTCTCCAACATTCTATTGAAAACAAGGCAAGTTTGTCCAATCTCTCTTTATAGCTAACACACTCCAATCCAGACAACATCCTTGTGAGCCACTTTTCCACTTTCTCCAAAACCTCCACATCCTTCCTATAGTGCAATGACCAGCACAGCACACAATATGCTGAATGTGGCCTAACTATCGTCTTATACGGCTGCAACATGACTTGCCATCTTTTAACAGTGAAAGTGAGGACTGGAGATGCTGGAGAGTCAGTGTGGAAAAGTGTGGCACTGGAAAAGCACAGCAGGTCAAGCAGCATCTGGGTGGTGTGTGTGTGTGTGTGGAATGAGCTGCCAGAGGAAGTGAAGGAAGGTGGTACAACTACAACATTTAAAAGGCTTCTGGATGGGTATATGAATAGGAAGGGTTTAGAGGGATATGGGCCAAGTGCTGGCAAATGGGACTAAATTAATTTAGGATATCTGCTCGACATAGACGAGTTAGACTAAAGGGTCTGTTTCTATGCTGTACATCTCTATGACTCTGTAGCTGGCAGACTCACCATGGATTCCATGTGATTTGATCTTCTGGACCAGCCGACCACGAAGGACATTCTCAAAGGCTTTGCTAAAGTCCATGTCAATACCATTCACTGCCTTTCCCTTGTCAATCGTTTTCATCACCTCCTCAAAAAACTCAATCATGTATGTGCTGACCTGTGTACTAATGCCCCCGTCTGTGAGGCCTGTAAAATTTTGGAGGGGTTTGAAATGTAGGGAACTCTCAGAGAACTGTACAGATAAAAGCATGGGAACAGGAGTGGGCCTTTTGAGACTTCTTCACCAATCATTACAATCATGGCTGATCATTCAACCCAGTACCCTGTTCCACGGTCTCCCCATTCCCTTTGGCCTTAAGAACTGTATCTGACTCCTTATTGAAAACAATCAATGTTTGGCTTCAATCACTTTCTGTGGCCGAGAATTCTATACACTCACCACTCTCTAGGTAAAGATATTTCTCCTTTTGTCAGATCTAATTGGCCTCTCCTATATCCTTAAACTGTGACTAATGAGATCCCCGGAATCATAAATGCCAATTTGACTCAATCCACACAATATAGAGGGCACTGGGTATTGGAAAGGTTGGGGCTGTGACAACAGGATGGCAATAATACTGAGGCATTGTGCCTCAGACTAGCCACTCCCCTAGTTGTTCCAGGAAAACTGGCATCTGCCAAACACTGTTATGGATATACCTCAGTTTTTCATGAGATAGCACAGAGAGTTGTGTAGATTTGGTACACGTGGACTTTCAAATTTGGCAATGTGTCACAGTAGATATGTGAACAAAGTTAGAGGTCATGAACTAAACAGGACAGAGGCAGTATGGTTGTGAAACCGATGCAGTAACAGAGCAGCGGCTGCACAAATATTTCCTTCTTCTCAGGCACTTCCTCAGGGCAAAGGATGACTTCCTTCCACTCCAGGGTTGTGGATTCTGAAGTGACAAAACAGTCGAAAGTGGATCTGAACTCTTTCTGGAAGGTGTCTGAAGAGGGGAAGACAGGTGAACTCAGGACATGGTTAGGAACAAGGAACTGGGATATCATAGCAATTACAGAAACATGGCTCAGGGATGGACAGGACTGGCAGCCTAATGTTTCAGGATGCAAATAGGTGGCATGGTGGCTCGGTGGTGAGCACTGCTGCCTCACAGCGTCAGGGACCCGGGTTCAATTCCCACCTCGGGCAACTGTCTGTGTGGAGTTTGTACATTCTCCCTGTGTCTGCATGGGTTTCCTCCGGGTGCTCCGCTTTCCCCCCACAGTCCAAAGATGTGCAGGCCAGATGAATTGGCCAAGCTAAATTGCCCATAGTGTTAGGCGCATTAGTCAGAGGGGAATGGATCTGGGTGGTTGCTCTTCGGAGGGTCAGTGTGGACTTGTTGGGCTGAAGGGCCTGTTTCCACACTGTAGTGAATTTAATCTAATAAATGTTACAGGAAGGGAAGCAAGAGAGGAGGGGGATTGGCGTTTCTGAGGGAGGATATTCCTGGAAGTACATCCAGGGAAGTTATTTGGGTGGAACTGAGAAATAAGAAAGGGATGATCACCTTATTGGGATTGTATTATATTGTTGGGAAATTGAGAAACAAACTTGTAAGGAGATCTCAGCTATCTGTAAGAATAAGAGGGTGGTTATGTTAGGGGATTTTAACTTTCCAAACATAGCCTGGGACTGCCATGGTGTTAAGGGCTTAGATGTAGAGGAATTTGTTCAGTGCGTACAAGACAATTTTCTGATTCACTATGTGGATGTACCTACTAGAGAAGGTGCAAAACTTGACCTACTCTTGGGAAATAAGGCAGGGCAGGTGACTGAAGTGTCAATGGGGGAGCACTTTGGGGCCAGCGACCAAAATTTTATTCAATTTAAAATAGTGATGGAAAAGGATAGATCAGATGTAAAAGTTGCAGTTCTAAATTGGAGAAAGGCCAATTTTGATGGTATTCGGCAAGAACTTTCGAAAGCTGATTGGAGGCAGATGTTCACAGGTAAAGGGACGGCTGGAAAATGGGAAGCCTTCAGAAATGAGATAACAAGAATCCAGAGAAAGTATATTCCTGAAAGGCAAGGCTGGTTAGTACCGGGAATGCTGGATGACTAAAGAAATTGAGGGTTTGGTTAAGAAAAAGAAGGAAGCATATGTCAGGTATAGACAGGATAGATCGAGTGAATCCTTAGAAGAGTATAAAGGCAGCAAGAGAATACCTGAGAGGGAAATCAGGAGGGCAAAAAGAGGACGAGATAGCTTTGGCAAATAGAATTAAGGAGAATCTAAAGGGTTTTTACAAATACATTAAGGACAAAAGTGTAACTAGGGAGAGAATAGGGCCCCTCAAAGATCAGCAAGGCGGCCTTTGTGTGGAGCCACAGAAAATGGGGGAGATACTGAATGAATATTTTGCATTAGTATTTACTGTGGAAAAGGATATGGAAGATATAGACTGTAGGGAAATAAATGGTGACATCTTGCAAAATGTCCTTAATACAGAGGAGGAAGTGCTGGATGTCTTGAAACGGTTAATGGTGGATAAATCACAAGGATCTGATCAGATGCACCCTAACACTCTGTGGGAAGCTAGAGAAGTGATTGCTGGGCCTCTTGCTGAGATACTTGTATCATCAATAGTCATAGGCGAGGTGCCGGAAGACTGGAGGTTGGCAAACGTGGTGCTATTGTTTAAGATGGGTGATAAGGACAAGCCAGGGAACTATAGACCAGTGAGCCCAACGTTGGTAGTGGGCAAGTTGTTGGAGGGAATCCTGAGGGACAGGATGTACATGTATTTGGAAAGGCAAGAACTGATTCGGGATAGTCAACATGGGCTTTGTGCATGGAAAATCATGTCTCACAAACTTAATTGAGTTTTTTGAGGAAGTAACAAGGAGGATTGATGAGGGCAGAGCTGTAGATGTGATCTATATGGACTTCAGTAAGGCGTTCAACAAGATTGCCTATGGGAGACTGGTTAGTAAGGTTAGATGTCATGGAATACAGGAAGATATGGATACATGGAATACATTTGGATACAGAACTGGCTCAAAGGTAGAAGACAGAGGGTGGTGGTGGAGGGTTTTTTTTCAGAGTGGAGGCCTGTGACCAGTGGAGTGCCACGAGGATCGGTGCTGGGTCCACAACTTTTTGTCATTCACATAAATGATTTGGATGCAAGCGTAAGAGAGTACAGTTAGTAAATTTGCAGATAACACCAAAATTGGAGATATAGTGGACAGCGAAGAGGGTTATCACAGATTGCAATAGAATCTTGATCAGATGGGCCAATGGGCCAAGAAGTGGCAGATGGAGTTTAATTCAGGTAAATGCGAGACCCTGCACTTTGGGAAAGCAAATCTTAGCAGGTCTTACACACTTAATGGTAAAGTCCAAGAGAGCGTTGCTGAATAGAGAGACCTTGGAGTGCAGGTTCATAACTCCTTGAAAGTGGAGTCGCACATTGATAAGATAGTGAAAAAGGCGTTTGGTTTGCTTTTCTTTATTGGTCAGAGTATTGAGTACAGGAGTTGGGAGGTCATGTTGAGGCTGTACAGGACATTGATTAGGCCACTGTTGGAATATTGCGTGCAATTCTGGTCTCCTTCTCATCGGAAAGATGTTGTGAAACTTGAAAGGGTTCAGAAAAGACTTACAAGGATGTTGCCAGGGTTGGAGGATTTGAGCTATAAGGAGAGGCTGAACAGGCTGGAATTGTTTTCCCTGGAGCATTGGAGGCTGAGGGGTGATCTTATAGAGGTTTACAAAATTATGAGGGGCGTGGATAGGATAAATAGACTAAGTCTTTTCTCTGGGTCAGAGGAGTCCTGAACTAGAGGACATAGGTTTAGGATGAGAGGGGAAATATATAAAAGAGACCTACAGGGCAACGTTTTCACACAGTGGGTGGTAAGTGTATGGAATGAGCTGCCAGAGGAAGTGGTGGAGGCTGGTACAATTGCAACATTTAGAAGTCACTTGGATGCGTATGTGAATGGGAAGGGTTTGGAGGGATATGGACCGGGTGCTGGCAGGTGGGACTAGATCGGGTTGGAATATCTGGTTGGCATGGACGGGTTGGACGAAGGGTCTGTTTCCATGTTGGATCTCTATGACTCTATGACTAGGTGAGTGAATAGCATTGTCAGCTTTCACACACACCTTCCACTGGTTGTGTTTGGCCTCTCTCTGGACCTTTTGGAGATGCTTGAGATGGGTCACAATCTCACAGATGCCACCTCTCCACCTTAGGAATAGCTGCTACTGGAGGCACATTCAGATCCTGTCCAACAAGTGGCTCCGTGATCATGATCTTCACAGCAAGACAAAAACATGGGAAATGTAGAAGGCAGCAGGATCATTTACACATGGCCTTCTTTGAACTCTCAAAGACCTTCAACTCTTGATGGACTCCATCAATAAACACATTGACTTACACCCAATATAGAGAGCACTCCGATTTACAGCGTGAACCAGCAACCAAAAGCAAAAGGATGAAACCGTGTAAATTCCAGCCAACACAGTACTGAAGCACTTCACAGGAGACTCCACAGCACTGAAGATGTCAGCCAGAAAAGGGACGAAATGTCTGCAAACCAACTTCCCAGCTCGGTGAACATACCCACAACAACTGCAAGCGTCACCCCAGCTACAAATCTTTACACTAACCTTGAACCTTCACCTCTGTCAACAAGACGGTATGATGGAGTGTCCTCCTCAGAGATAGCTGAATTCATCACCGTGTCCTGCCTGCTTCATGGCAACATGCAAACTGTGATGTCCACCACAGATTCAGTACATTTACAAACTGGTTAGTGTAAGGCTGTGCCATTGTGCCAATGCTCTTCTCCAGCTTCCTTGGCACAACACTTCGCCCCAAATCAATGGAGCCTCCTGTGCGAGAAGACCTTCTCAACAGGATGAGAGGCAAACTGTTCAACCTCCATCACCTCCAGTCTAGAACCAAGACCACCTCAAACTCTGGCATTGAGTGATGGTGCATAAGTAAACTTACACACACACACACACACACACATGCGCACACACACACACACACACACACGCGCACACACACACATCCCCACACACACATGCGCACACATACGCACATACACAACACACACAGATGCGCGCACACACACACACATGCACATACACATGCACACACGCACATGCGCACACACCCCCCCACATGCACATGCACACACATACGCACATACACAACACACACACACACACACACACACACACATCTGGCTAGAGGACTCTTCCCAAAGATATGACTTATCTTGTTGTCTGTTCCTGAGGGCATAACAAGCCTCATTTTATTCCTTGTTTTATTACATGCATAACAACCTTCTCACAAGGAGGCTCTGACCTTTCGAATTCCAACTGTTGATTAAATGGCTGAAGCAGCAGTTTCAGGCACGATAATGGGCAGCTTCAAAACAGACAAAATGAACTTCTGATGGGTTCATGTTATTAAGAAAATAAAACATAGATGGAAGCCTTCCACAACAGGATATAACTTGCTTTTACAGTGTGATACTGTCAATAGTAACTAAATGCTCAGAATGTAGCTAGTGAGCATTTCATCACAAAGCAGACAAAA
Organism: Hemiscyllium ocellatum; assembly: GCF_020745735.1. Taxonomy (NCBI): domain Eukaryota; kingdom Metazoa; phylum Chordata; class Chondrichthyes; order Orectolobiformes; family Hemiscylliidae; genus Hemiscyllium; species Hemiscyllium ocellatum. The sequence goes on from NC_083405.1 coordinate 100,804,209, forward strand.
CTTCCCGTCCTGATTAAATTGGAAAGTGAAGTGTATGGTGAGCACCCCATGCTAGGCTGCATGAATTAATATTTGACCCATAAGGAAGTGATTGAAAGCATCCCACTGTGTAAAGTGAAATGTTAACATTAGCTCAGGAGTGAAGAAAGTTAAATAATTCCAGTTCCACAGGCGCAACAGAATGAAGCTTTAGTGAGATGATTATCTGGACTTAATCTAATTTGGAAAATATTCCTCTTACTTTAATAAGTTGAAGATTTTATGGGCTTGAAATTCTGATGATCCTGCTCTGTTGGCATTTAATGCACTGGTTCAGAACCCTATAATCTCAGTCACAGAGAAGACTGATCCGAGTCCAAAGCTGCAGGTTATTTTTAGGCTGATGGTGGGCTGCCAGTAGCTTCAAGACTTATAACTACTTCATGAAAGATCCTTGAGAGCTTAACAATGGTCAGGTTGTAAATATCTTCAGTTCAAAAGGCAGCTGTTCTGCCATTAGGCAAAATTGATCCATCCTAAGGATTAATGATCCAGTGTGGTTAAAGTCTGGGCCTTTTCGAAAGATCTGAAGCATAATCAATACCAGCTGGTGCGAATGACTTTGAGGTCTGATTTGAACAGGATGGGTGGCAGGGTTAGGGTCACCCAGAAATTCCTCCAGGCACAGCTCCATGACGTGGGGATAGGATAGGTAAGGGAAAGAATTATTCTCTCATTTACCCATCAGAAAATGTGAATCTCAACTAATGGGGGAGAATTGAAACAGGACTAGATTCTGCGCTAGATATTAGAATTATCTTGAAGTGATCTAGCATCCATTTGCATTTGGTGTTCAGTTGGCTTTTGGCATGTATAGTATTGCTCTTGAATCGCAGTACATTTGTTCTGAAATGCTGGTGTGGATGGTGATGGCTGATTTTCCTTTATTTTGTATCATGACTTCAATAGAAAGGAGTACGGCTCTTAGAGCAGGAAAATGGTGCTAGTGTGATTTTTGGCAGCACAGACTCAATGGGCTGAAAGGCCTCTTCTTCTGTGATTCTACAATTCTTTTCATTGACACATTGTGACATTTCTTAGGCTGTCCCTCTGACTCGAAGATGACTTGTTTCCACCGCTATTTGATGGGATGACAAAAGTCATAGTGATCTGCAGACTCTTACACATTGGCCTTGTAGATTTGGCTAGATTTGGATTTTGGGGGTTGGTCATGTGGATACTGGTGTCCCAGAACCGAAATGTCTTTGAAGAGCGCGCAATGTCTGCGCGAGATGCAGTGATTGTTGCATGCTAACTCCTGCATAGTCTGACAGAAGAGGCAAGGTCCAATGGCAAAGTGCTTTCAAGGCATTTGGAGTCCAGACACCACTGTGAGGCATTAGCAGATTCTATGTTTGATCATATGCAGATGCTTTTGTAAAATATAGCCATGAACAGATTAAAGCTGAAAATATCAGTCAAACCAACAGCTGTAATCAGTCAGAGACTGAAGTCTCTCAATTGTTGCAGTGGGAGAGGAAGGGCAATAGACTTTTCCACTCAAACTACACACTTCTCCTGATAATTCTTCACCTCCAGTTCCCCAAAGTAAACAGACTGTCCTTCCTCAGCTTATCACAATCCTTCTCATTCTTAAATCACACATTCACTTCTCCAGCAGGCTCAATACATTCGAAAGGATATAAGTTCCAAAAGGTTTATACTCAACCTGTAATGCTAATTAATCTAATCACTTTATTATTAAACTCATTCCTTTAAGTCATTTTAACAACATTTGGCCATTATAATGCCACAAGAAACTTTTTCCATTTACCATATGTAGTTGAGTAATAGTTGATCTCATTTATAAGTTGAACCCCTATTTTTGGCCAAAAAATCTGGAACTTTCCATGTATCACATGTGAAAGTCAACTCTAGTTCTTCACAGATCAACATTCGTGAGTCAAAGTATTCTCCTTTACATAAATGTTACGATGAGAAAATCATTTTTTTTAGTTAGTTTGCTAGTTTGAAAAAATAGCACAACAATAGATGACAGAAAATGGAGGGAAATAGAAGAACTAGGTGTGAATGTTTAAGATGCATCAGGTCAGAATCAGGTAACAACCTCCTTTTGTGTGTTTTTCCTTTGTTTGTTTATCAACTGGGCATCTGCTAATAATACAGTATTTTGTACTGTAGTCTGAGTTTCAGCCCTCAAAGGTCATATCCATGTAATAGTCAACCCCCATAAATTTACACTTAAAAAATATTCTAAAAATTCAACTTTAACACGAGTATATACGGTACATTAACACATCAGCATGTATTTTCTGCTCCCTAGCCTTATTAGAATTATTTTAGAGAAGAAATAATCAAAGTACACCTCAGATGGTTTCCTTAACCCACTATCTAATTTGGAAAAATGCATTAGTTCTGTCAGAACAAATTTTGATGTTGTTTCAAATCATTAAAGAATTGGGTAAAAATCACTGTGCAATTCTTTTCTAAACTCTTCACAATTGAAATTGAACATTGGAATATATCGTGGAACCTAAATGAAGTTTATTTAAAACTGAAACTAATTTCCTTGATGGTTCAAACAGAGACTACCCATTTTGGAATTGATCCTTATTGAAAGGAGATCATGCGACAGATTTCACTCTTTTTCTGTGGTCACTGATCCAGCGAGTGCTTTCATTAGCCTTGCTGTCTTTTGACAAGGAAACTAATTTTTAATATAAAATAAAGTCAGGGACACTACCACTATGCTGTAAGAGCACTTTACAGATTGAAACTTTGTCTTGCTGCTTTTGTTAGGTGCCCTTTGACTAGAAAGGAGTATAAATTCAGTAATTACTGCAGATGCGAATTGCTAACTAATGACTTACATATATGTGGGCTGAGAGCAGAGTCAGGTTTGGCTGAGATGTTGGCTGTAGCTGATTTGGTGGAACTCACTAGGGTGGTATGGTGGCTCAGTGGTTAGTACTGCTGCCTCACAGCGCCAGGGTCCTGGGTTTGATTCCCGCCTTGACTGACTGTCTGTGCGGAGTTTGCAAATTGTCCCTGTGTCTGTATGGGTTTCCTCCTACAATCCAAAGATGTGCCGGTTAGGTGAATTGGCTGTGCTAAATTACCTGTAGTGTTAGTCAGGGGTAAATATAGGGTGGGGGAATGGGTCTGGGTGGGTTACTCTTTGGCGGGTCAGTTGTTGAGCCGAAAGGCCTGTTTCCATACTGTAGGGAATCTAATCTTACTCTGAGCTAATTCTGAAGAATAGTCACTTGGACAAAATAGGCCAGTAATTACCAATGGATTGAGAAAATAGTCAAACAGATTTAAAATAAAGTTTTGTTCAACTGCAATGCAAATATACTTCAAAAGCCTTAGGGCATTGTACTTTTTGAACTCTCCACTGGTTATACAACAGTAGTTCATGATGACAGGCCATCCCCAAATTCTCCGGGAAAATAGGATTAAGCAATAAAGACTGGCATGATAACATCTCATTAATATTCAGCCTCTTATCAAATTCACTAAACAAGCTAGACATCAAGAATTCTCAACAGAAATCAGGGAAAGGTAGAATTTGTCAGCTACCTGCACTGATTTCTGTTGAGAATTCTTGATTTCTAGCTTGTTTGGTGAATTTGATAAGAAACTGATCATTAATGAGGTGAAGTATGGCCTAATTCAGCTCTCCATTTGGTCTAAAAACACTTTATGTTGGATACCAGGCACCAATATCTCAGGCCACACCTCATGGGCATCAGCCACAAAGCACCCTACATCTAGACATTGGTATCTGAAATGTGTAAGCCTCGAAGAACCCTCACAGCCCATCTTTGATACCCTACTTCTGCATATTTGAGGTACTATCACTGTAATGCTGCAGCAGGGACATTGTGTTAATTGTATCAGCTCATGGACTGAGCAGGCTGCATCTCCAGGCTCATTGTTCACCCATTCTGAGTTGACCTGGATGGTCACAGCATCCCTTGCCTTTTTGTCCCCTCAAGCAGAGATATCAGGCTTATACTACTCCTGCCCCCCCTTTTGCATTCAGCACAGATACAAAGGCAGGGAGCTTGTCATGGTTGGCAGCAGGCCTCAGTCAAGTCAAAGAGCATAGCCTTTGTGGTGCTAATATCAAGGGAAGCTTCTGATACCAGCTTGGACACAATTAGCTACTTGGGACATTCACAATCAGAATTCTCTCCACATCAGGGTTGGGGAGCTAAATGTCAGGCAGTCCACCACCCATCTTGACTCTTTCTAACTTGTTGTGGGCTCGTGCAATGTTTGATGTGAGATAATAATGGGAAACATATTTGGTGCAGCTGTCCTGGGCAAGTGAGTGAGTGAATAGGCAGCACAGACGGTATGCAAGGTGGGTGATTTCGGGAGGTGGAATGTGAGACATTGAGTGAGGGAAGATACTACAGGTAACAGTGAGAGTGATAGAGCATGAACCTTGGTGGGATGTGGGTGCAGGAACAGAGATAGAATGAGTGTGAGATAGCAGAGGTGAGGTGACGGCAGCCACACTGGCAGAGTGGAGAAGGACATTGACTTTCTTCTTACATTAGTGAGCATTTATTCACATGGCTGAGGCTGCACTGACTCAGGCAGCAATCTTACATCAGGCTGGCATAGTGTGGTGTCATATTCTCGAAGTGGCCCTGGCAAATGACCCATCAATATACCACCCTTCCTAGCAGGATCTCCTTATCCCCAAAGTAGAGCACCAATTTTCTCAGTGACCTTTTTCCAAAAGGGTCTAGCTGTCTGAAACAAAAAACAAACAAGCTTCAAAACTATTATATCGTAATAAATTCCATCCCACTACAATCAGGGACAGGAAGTGGCAGCACCAAGTCGGTGTTGGGCACAGGCAAATCATGGATCATGCCCATCGTCCATGTCTGAAAATGGTGCAGTCAAATCTTCAGCCCAAAAGGCAGTGACTTTCTTTGACAGTGCAACGTCTCACGAGTGATGGATGTTTGCTGGCATTCAGTCTCCCAAACACTATCTCTATGTTTATTACACTTGGAAAGCTTTGGCTGAGCAGACTCAAATGACTTATTCCTGTTCCTAATTTCTATATTTCTTTCTTGTTGCTGTTTTTGCAGGAATAGAACTCTGCATCAGTTCCACCAATTATATCTGTTATGACAGATGCTTGATGAGGTTCCCCATATGGCACACATACACACAGGTTAGAAATGAGTGAACGCAAATATAAAAAGTACAATTAAGAGACACACTGGTCAGTCTCTGGGACATTCATGAAGTGAAGATAGTGGCATGTTGTTAGTTAAGCAATTCATTTTGCGGTTCTTTGCTTTATAGGCTGATAGATATTTTTTATCCCGGTTTTCATGTTGCAGTTGTATAAGACTCTGGTGCGGCCGCATCTGGAGTATTATGTGCAGTTTTGGTCGCCATACTATAGGAAGGATGTGGAGGCACTGGAACGGGTGCAGAGGAGGTTTACCAGGATGTTGCCTGGTATGGTAGGAAGATCGTATGAGGAAAGACTGAGGCACTTGGGGCTGTTTTCATTGGAGAAAAGAAGGTTTAGGGGTGACTTGATAGAGGTGTACAAGATGATTAGGGGTTTAGATAGGGTTGACCATGAGAACCTTTTTCCACATATGGAGTCAGCTATTACGAGGGGGCATAGCTTTAAATTAAGAGGTGGTAGGTACAGGACAGATGTTAGGGGTAGATTCTTTACTCAGTGAGTCGTGAGTTCATGAAATGCCCTGCCAGTAACAGTGGTGGACTCTCCCTCTTTATGGGCATCTAAACGGGCATTGGATAGGCATATGGAGGATAGTGGGCTAGTGTAGGTTAGGTGGGCTTGGATCGGCGCAACATCGAGGGGCGAAGGGCCTGTACTGCGCTGTGTTTTTCTATGTTCTATGTTCTATTTCAGCTGCGGTTGGTTGACAGTACTCTTTCACCTTCTTTCCTTTTGCCTACCTTTTGACTACCCTAACCCAGGCTGGTGAACATGAGTAGCTTGGTTCACTAGCACATCCAGACCAGGTTTGAACTGGATTACAAACTCTCTCCTTGTGCATTCTTGAAAGATAACCAGGTCTCTCACCTAGGCCACTGCAGCCAAAGTTTAAGCAAACTCAGTACAAGTAAAACAATTTCTCAATAATCTAAAGTCATAGATAGCACACAATGTAACATTTCACATTCATCTCAACTTCAGCACAGAAGGAAAGCCACACAAAGAATGTTTGGGTCAACTGGTTAATTAAGCTTTTCCTTCAATTTTCGATGAAGATTCAAATGATCTGTCATCCCACAGGTGGACACAACCGCCCATTGAAAATGACAAAAACTAAATGCGTAATTTTCAGAAATGATCATTAAAATGAGATCAAAAGGATTATAACAGAGTAACACTAATTAAATATAACTGGTTTCCTTAACTTGGTCCAACAGAGAATCAGCAAAATGAATCCAGTGACAGTAGGCAAATTGGAATGAATTGATGTTAGGATATTAATCACTGTCCTTCAGATTTCAGAGACCAGTATCTCAATGTGGTATAAGGACTAGTCACTGCCTAACAGGGGAACCAGCATGAGGTTTTATGGGCTCATCAAGTAGGTGGGGCATTCTAAAGGTAGACATAACATTAAAATTAAGTCAGGTCATTCATGACTGAAGTTAACCAACAAAGTTATCAAAATAAACCTCTCCCACAAAAGCAGTACTTTCCAGCTCAATAGTCAATTTTAATTCTGAGATCATTAGATTTTTTTGTCAGCCAAGGGTTTGAAAGAATACAGAAGCAAGGCAGGTAGATGGAGTTAAGACACAGATCAACTATGATCTCATAACGGATGAGATCAAGGGGATGAGTGGTCAAGCACTTTTTCTTTATTCCAAATAGGACGGGGGAAGTCCCCATGTGGTGACAAATTTTTGATTCTCCTTGTTTTAAGTGACATATTACATGTCACAATGTAAATACTTAAAAGATATTACAGCACAATTACTGTCAGCCAAGGTCGCATATTGTCGGTGACAATTCCAGAGTAATGGTAGTTATCAGTGTGTGTAAATCAGGGTATAATTTGTTCTGATCATTGCTCCTTCTTCATGATCAAAATAAAACATCTGTATCCTTAGGCTAAGGGCATAAAATGCATTGAAGATCAGCTATGGTTCATGGGTCTGCCTGATATCGAGAACCTGTTGTGTACATGATACTCTGCATGTCAGTCAATCAGTTTGGGGCGGCACGGTGGCTCGGTGGTTAGCACTGCTGCTTCACAGCACCATAGACCTGGTTCAATTCCATCCTCGGCAACTGTCCGTGTTGAGTTGACACATTCTCCTCGTGTCTATGTGGGTTTCCTCCCACAGTCTGAAGATGTGCAGGTGAGGTGGATTGGCCATGCTAAACTGTCTGTAGTGTCCAGAGATGTGTGGGTTGACTATGGTGAATGTGGGCTTATGGAGTTGGGTTTGGGTGGGAAGCTCTTCAGAGGGTTAATGTGGACATGGTGGGCCAAAAAGCCTGCTTCTGTAATGTAGGAACTCTCTGATTCTTCTGACTGGAGTGAACCTATACCTGCAGAACTGAAGTGTTAAAGGGAAAAAAAATTGGGAAAACATCGCAGAAAGATAAAAAAAACTTGCCTCCATAATTGTATTAAATCAAAATTTCTTATTGGAAGGATATGTGTCTGTAGGGGTTTGTTTTTATGAACTGAGCATAAACAGTGCTTTCTCAGAGTCACACACAAATTCCGGACAGAAATCTGAAACTAACTTTGTCGATGATGTTTCGAAAAATGTTTCCAGTATTTCAACAAAATATTCCTGCGAGGGAATGATGATTAAAATTAATCAGGTGCCAAACTGCACTTACACAGCAAAAAAAAATGCAAGTGAATACTGGAAAGTTCAAAGAAAAACCAGAAAATGCTCCAAAAACCAGCGCAGGCAGCTGCTGTGGAGAGAGAAATAGAATTAATGCCCAGGAACTTTGCTTGCTTTAGGAAGCAGGATAAGAGACAGACAGGTCCACAACTGCTCACTGCCCTCTTGCCAGGACCCTCAGTTGGGGGCTGGTTTTTGTTCAGGTTGGACTGCGGGGTGGCAGCTATCACCAGATAGCTCTTTAAGCCAATTAAAGGGACTATTCAGGCTATTTTGTAGACGTAGACTGGAATTTTACAGATACTGCGTGGGACCAAAGTTGCTGCAGTATGGTCTCGAGAGGTCTCCTGGTGGGTGGGTGAGGTTGTCCTCCATCCTCTGGGAAGAAATCCCCTGCATCCACCATAGCGACAACACCACAGGGCCAGAGCACCGCAGCACCACAATGTCACAGCTCCAAAATGCCACAGTGCCATAAGGCCACAGCATCACAATGCCACAATTCCATAGAGCCATAGTGCCAGAGTGCCACTGTATCACATGGCCAGAGTACCAAAGTGCCACATTACCACCATACCACAGTGCCACAGTGTCACAGCACCAGAGTACCAAATTGCCACAGTACCTCAGTGCCGCAGTACCGCAGTGCCACACTACTACAGTACCACAGTGCCACAGTACCTCAGTGCCACTGCATCATAGTGCCACAGTATCACAGTGCCACACCACCAGAGTATCAAATTGCCACACTAATATTAGTGCCACAGTACCATAGTACCACAGCACCATAGTACCACAGTACCACATGGCCACAGTATGTCGATGCCACATTACCTCAGTGCCAGTGTCAGAACGCCGCAGCTCCACAATGCCACATGCCACAATGCCACAACACCACAGTGCCATTGTGCCGCAGCACCACAGTTCCACAGTACCATAGTGCCACAGCAGTACAGTGCTGCAGCACAACAGCACCACAGTACCACAGTGACACAGCACCACAGTAACACAGCATCACAGTACCACAACACCACAGCATTACAGCATCACAGTACCGCAGTACCATAGTCCCACAGTACTACAGCATCACAGTACCTCAGTGCCACAGTACTACAGCTTCACAGTACCACAGTACTACAGCGTCACAGTGCCACAGTACCAAAGTCCTGCGGTAATACAGTGTCACTGTGCAACAGTATCACTGTTCTATAGCATCACAGTACCACATTACTACAGTGTCACAGTCCCACAGTCCCACATTACTACAGCATCACAGTACCAAAGTCCTACTGTACTACATTCCCACAGTACTACATTGTCACAGGACCACATTGCTACAGCTTCACAGTTCCACAGTACCTCAGTACTACAGCGTCACAGTTTCACAGTAGTACAGTACGTCAGCATCACAGTACCATAGTACCACAGTCCCATAGTGCTAGTGTCACAATGCCACAATATCATAGTACTACAGCTTCACAGTACCACAGCACCACAAAGCTACAGTGTCACAGTATCATAGTCCCACTGCATTACAGTGCGACGGTACTACAGTGTCACAGTACTACAGTCCCACAGTACCACTGTCCCACAGTGCTACAGCATCACAGTACTGTTCCACAGTACTGAAGTGCCACAGTACTACAGCATCACAGTGCCACAGTCCCACAGTATTACTGCATCACAGTACCACAGAGCTACAGTACCACAGTATTACTGCATCACAGTACCACAGTGCCAAAGTACCACAGTGCCACAGTACACAGTACCACAGTACCACAGTGTCACAGACCAACAGTCCCACAGTCCCATAGTCCCACAGTACCACAGTGCCAGAGTACCACAGTACCACAGTACCACAGTACAACAACACCACAGTGCCACAGTATCACAGTGTCACAGTACTACAGTGCCACAGTCCCACAGTGCCACACTACCACAGTGCCACAGTCCCACAGTTCCAATGTACCATAGTGCCACAGTACCACAGTACTACAGTGCCATAGTGCCACAGTGTCACAGTCCCACAGTACCACAGTACCACAGTGCCACAGACACACGGTACTACAGTCCCACAGACCCACAGTACCACAGCGCCACAGTCCCACGGTGCCACAGTGCAACACTGCCACAGTGACACCGTGCCACAGTACCACAGTCCCACATTCCCATAGTCGCACATTCCCACAGTCGCACTGTCCCACAGTCCCACAGAGCCATAGTACCACATTACCACAGTGCCACAGTCCCACAGTGCCACAGTCCCACAATCCCATACTGCCACAGTGCAACAGTACCACTGTACCACAGTGCCACAGTACCACAGTACAACAGTGCAACAGTCCCACAGTGCCACAGTGCCACAGCCCCACAGTGCCACAGTGCCACAGTCCCACAATCCCATAGCACCACAGTACCACAGTGCTACAGTGCCACAGTACCTCAGTCCCACAGTCCAACAGTGCCACAGGGCCATATTTCCACAGTGCCACAGTATCACAGTATCACAGTGTCACAGTACTACAGTGCCACAGTAACACAGTCCTACAGTGCCACACTACCACAGTGCCACAGCCCCACAGTGCCACAGTGCCACAGTCCCACAATCCCATAGCACCACAGTACCACAGTGCCACAGTGCCACAGTACCTCAGTCCCACAGTCCAACAGTGCCACAGGGCCATATTTCCACAGTGCCACAGTATCACAGTATCACAGTGTCACAGTACTACAGTGCCACAGTAACACAGTCCTACAGTGCCACACTACCACAGCGCCACAGTCCCACAGTACCAAGGTACCACAGTGCCACAGTACCACAGTACTACAGTCCCACAGACCCACAGTGCCACAGTGCCACAGTCCCACAGTCCCACAGTGCCACAGTCCCACAGTACAACAGTACAACAACACCACAGTGCCACAGTACCACATTACCACAGTGCCAGAGTACCACAGTACCACAGTACAACAACACCACAGTGCCACAGTATCACAGTATCACAGTGTCACAGTACTACAGTGCCACAGTACCACAGTCCCACAGTGCCACACTACCACAGTGCCACAGTCCCACAGTTCCAATGTACCACAGTGCCACAGTACCACAGTACTACAGTGCCACAGTGCCACAGTGCCACAGTCCCACAGTACTACAGTACCACAGTGCCACAGACACACGGTACTACAGTCCCACAGACCCACAGTACCACAGCGCCACAGTCCCATGGTGCCACAGTGCCACAGTGACACCGTCCCACAATACCACAGTCCCACATTCCCACAGTCGCACATTCCCACAGTCGCACAGTCGCACTGTCCCACAGTCCAACAGAGCCATAGTACCACAGTACCACAGTCCCACAGTGCCATAGTCCCACAATCCCATAGTGCCACAGTGCAACAGTACCACTGTACCACAGTGCCACAGTACCACAGTACCACAGTGCAACAGTCCCACAGTGCCACAGTGCCACAGTCCCACAATCCCATAGTGCCACAGTCCCACAGTGCCACAGTGCCACAGTCCCACAATCCCATTGTGCCACAGTACCACAGTGCCACAGTGCCACAGTACCTCAGTCCCACAGTCCAACAGTGCCACAGGGCCATATTTCCACAGTGCCACAGTATCACAGTATCACAGTGTCACAGTACTACAGTGCCACAGTACCACAGTCCTACAGTGCCACACTACCACAGCGCCACAGTCCCACAGTACCAAGGTACCACAGTGCCACAGTACCACAGTACTACAGTCCCACAGACCCACAGTGCCACAGTATCACAGTGTCACAGTACTACAGTGCCACAGTACCACAGTCCTACAGTGCCACACTACCACAGCACCACAGTCCCACAGTACCAATGTACCACAGTGCCACAGTACCACAGTACTACAGTCCCACAGACCCACAGTGCAATAGTGCCACAGTGCCACAGTCCTACAGTCCCACAGTGCTACAGTCCCACAGTACCACAGTACCACAGTACCAGAGTGCCACAGTGCCACAGTCCCACAGTACTACAGCCCCACAGACCCACAGTACCACAGCGCCACAATCTCACAGTACCACAGGACCACAGTCCCACAGTACCACAGTCCCACAGTATCACAGTCCCACACTCCCACAGTCCCACAGACCCATAGTACCACAGGACCACAGTACCGCAGTCCCATAGTACCATGATGCAACAGTCCCACAGTGCCACTGTCCACAGTCCCATAGTACCACAGTCCCACAGACCCACAGTACCACAGCACTACAGTCTCACAGTGCCACAGTTCCACAGTCCCACAGTCCCACATTCCCACATTCCCACAGTCGCACAGTCACACTGTCCCACAGTCCCACTAGACCCATAGTACCACAGTATCACAGTCCCACACTCCCACAGTCCCACAGACCCATAGTACCACAGGACCACAGTACCACAGTCCCACAGTACTACAGTCCCACAGTCCCACAGTGCCACAGTGCCACAGTACCACTGTACCACAGTGCCACAGTGCCACAGTACCACAGTGCCACAGTACCACAGTACCACAGTACCACAGTGCCACAGTCCCACAGTACCAATGTACCACAGTGCCACAGTACCACAGTACTACAGTCCCACAGACCCACAGTCCCACAGTGCCACAGTGACACAGTCCCACAGTCCCACAGTGCCACAGTACCACAGTGCCGCAGTCCCACAGTCCCACAGTCCCACAGTGCCACAGTGACACAGTCCCACAGTCCCACAGTACCACAGTGCCACAGTCCCACAGTGTCACAGTCCCACAATCCCATAGTGTCACAGTGCAACAGTACCACTGTACCACAGTGCCACAGTACCACAGTACCACAGCGCAACAGTCCCACAGTGCCACAGTGCCACAGTCCCACAGTGCCACAGTGCCACAGTCCCACAATCCCATAGTGCCACAGTACCACAGTGCCACAGTGCCACAGTACCTCAGTCCCACAGTCCAACAGTGCCACAGGGCCATATTTCCACAGTGCCACAGTATCACAGTATCACAGTGTCACAGTACTGCAGTGCCACAGTACCACAGTCCTACAGTGCCACACTACCACAGCGCCACAGTCCCACAGTACCAATGTACCACAGTGCCACAGTACCACAGTACTACAGTCCCACAGACCCACAGTGCCACAGTGCCACAGTCCCACAGTGCCACAGTCCCACAGTACCACAGTACCACAGTACCAGAGTGCCACAATGCCACAGTCCCACAGTACTACAGTCCCACAGACCCACAGTACCACAGCGCCACAGTCTCACAGTACCACAGGACCACAGTACCACAGTCCCACACTCCCACAGTATCACAGTCCCACACTCCCACAGTCCCACAGACCCATAGTACCACAGGACCACAGTACCGCAGTCCCATAGTACCACGATGCCACAGTCCCACAGTGCCACGGTCCAAAGTCCCATAGTACCACAGTCCCACAGACCCACAGTACCACAGCGCCACAGTCTCACAGTGCCACAGTTCCACAGTACCACAGTCCCACATTCCCACAGTTGCACAGTCACACTGTCCCACAGTCCCACTAGACCCATAGTACCACAGTACCACAGGACCACAGTACCACAGTCCCACAGTATCACAGTCCCACACTCTCACAGTCCCACAGACCCATAGTACCACAGGACCACAGTACCACAGTCCCACAGTACCACAGACCCACAGTACCACAGTGCCACAGTGCCACAGTACCACAGTACCACAGTGCTACAGTACCACAGTACCACAGTACCACAGTGCCACAGTCCCACAGTACCAATGTACCACAGTGCCACAGTACCACAGTACTACAGTCCCACAGACCCACAGTCCCACAGTGCCACAGTGACACAGTCCCACAGTCCCACAGTGCCACAGTACCACAGTGCCACAGTCCCACAGTGCCACAGTCCCACAGTACCACAGTACCACAGTGCCACAGTGCCACAGTACCACAGTACTACAGTCCCACAGACCCACAGTCCCACAGTGCCACAGTGACACAGTCCCACAGTCCCACAGTACCACAGTGCCACAGTCCCACAGTGCCACAGTCCCACAGTACTACAGTCCCACAGACCCACAGTACCACAGCGCCACAGTCCCACAGTCCCACACTCCCACAGTCGCACAGTCGCACTGTCCCACAGTCCCACAGACCCATAGTACCACAGTACCACAGGACCACAGTGCCACGGTTCCACAGTGCCACAGTCCCACAGTCCCACAGCATCACAGTCCAACACTCCCACAGTCGCACAGTCCCACAGACCCATAGTACCACAGTACCACAGTACCACAGGACCACAGTACCACAGTCCCACAGTCCCACAGTCCCACAGTGCCACAGTCCCACAGTGCCACTGTCCCAAAGTCCCACAGTACTACAGTCCCACAGTGCCACAGTCCCACAGTATCACAGTCCCACGCTCCCACAGTCCCACAGACCCATAGTACCACAGGACCACAGTACCGCAGTCCCACAGTACCACGATGCCACAGTCCCACAGTGCCACTGTCCACAGTCCCATAGTACCACAGTACCACAGTGCCACAGTCACACAGTCCCACTGTACCACAGTGCCACAGTCCCACAGTGCCACAGTGCCACAGTGCCACAGTACCACAGTGCCACAGTGCCACAGTCCCACAGTACCACAGTGCCACGGTTCCACAGTCCCACAGTGCCACAGTACCACAGTCCCACAGTATCACAGACCCACACCCCCACATTCGCACAGTCGCACAGTCCAACACTCCCACAGACCCATAGTACCACAGTATCACAGGACCACAGTACCACAGTCCCACATTACCACGGTGCCACAGTACCACAGTGTCACTGTCCCACAGTCCCACAGTACCACAGTCCCACAGTACCACAGTGCCACAGTGCCACAGTCCCACAGTACTACAGTCCCACAGACCCACAGTACCACAGCGCCACAGTCCCACAGTCCCACACTCCCACAGTCGCACAGTCGCACTGTCCCACAGTCCCACAGACCCATAGTACCACAGTACCACAGGACCACAGTGCCACGGTTCCACAGTGCCACAGTCCCACAGTCCCACAGCATCACAGTCCAACACTCCCACAGTCGCACAGTCCCACAGACCCATAGTACCACAGTACCACAGTACCACAGGACCACAGTACCACAGTCCCACAGTCCCACAGTCCCACAGTGCCACAGTCCCACAGTGCCACTGTCCCAAAGTCCCACAGTACTACAGTCCCACAGTGCCACAGTCCCACAGTATCACAGTCCCACGCTCCCACAGTCCCACAGACCCATAGTACCACAGGACCACAGTACCGCAGTCCCACAGTACCACGATGCCACAGTCCCACAGTGCCACTGTCCACAGTCCCATAGTACCACAGTACCACAGTGCCACAGTCACACAGTCCCACTGTACCACAGTGCCACAGTCCCACAGTGCCACAGTGCCACAGTGCCACAGTACCACAGTGCCACAGTGCCACAGTCCCACAGTACCACAGTGCCACGGTTCCACAGTCCCACAGTGCCACAGTACCACAGTCCCACAGTATCACAGACCCACACCCCCACATTCGCACAGTCGCACAGTCCAACACTCCCACAGACCCATAGTACCACAGTATCACAGGACCACAGTACCACAGTCCCACATTACCACGGTGCCACAGTACCACAGTGCCACTGTCCCACAGTCCCACAGTACCACAGTCCCACAGTGCCACAGTCCCACAGTACCACAGTGCCACTGTCCCACAGTCCCATAGTCCCACAGTACCACAGTCCCACAGTCCCAAAGTGCCACAGTGCCACAGTACCACAGTACCACAGTCCCACAGTACCACAGTCCCACAGTCCCACAGTCCCACAGTACCACAGTACCACAGTGCCACAGTATCACAGTCCCACAGTCCCACAGAACCACAATCCCACAGTACCACAGTGCCACATTATGACAGTCCCACAGTACCACAGTACTACAGCAACACAGTGCCACAGTACCACAGTGCAACAATACCACAGTGCCACAGTACCACAGTCCCACAGTCCCACAGTGCCATATTACCACAATGCCACAGTATCATAGTATCACAGTGCCGCAGTACCACAGTCGCACAGTACCACAGTTCCAGAGTGGCACAGTGACGCAGCACCACACTCCCACTGTGCCACAGTACCACAGTCCCACCGTACCACAGTCCCACAGTACCACAGTACCACAGTGCCACAGTACCACTATACCACAGTGCCACAGTGCCACAGTACCACTGTACCACAGTGCCACAATGCCACGGTCCCAAGTCCAAAAGTCGCACAGCCCCACAGTCCCACAGTGCCACAGTGACACAGTACCACAGTCCCACAGACCCATAGTACCACAGTACCTCAGGACCACAGTACCAGAGTGCCACAGTACCATTGTCCGATAGTCCCATAGTGCCAAAGTCCCACAGTCCCACAGTACCACAGTACCACAGTCCCACAGTACCACAGTACCACAGTACCACTATACCACAGTGCCACAATGCCACAGTGCCACAGTACCACTGTACCACAGTGCCACAATGCCACGGTCCCAAGTCCAACAGTCGCACAGCCCCACAGTCCCACAGTGCCACAGTGCCACAGTGCCACAGTACCACAGTCCCACTGACCCATAGTACCACAGTACCTCAGGACCACAGTACCAGAGTGCCACAGTACCATTGTCCGATAGTCCCATAGTGCCAAAGTCCCACAGTACCACAGTACCACAGTACCACAGTACCACAGTACCACTATACCACAGTGCCACAATGCCACAGTGCCACAGTACCACTGTACCACAGTGCCACAATGCCACGGTCCCAAGTCCAACAGTCGCACAGCCCCACAGTCCCACAGTGCCACAGTGCCACAGTGCCACAGTACCACAGTCCCACAGACCCATAGTACCACAGTACCTCAGGACCACAGTACCAGAGTGCCACAGTACCATTGTCCGATAGTCCCATAGTGCCAAAGTCCCACAGTACCACAGTACCACAGTACCACAGTCCCACAGTACCACAGTCCCACAGTCCCACAGTACCACAGTGCCACAGTGCCACAGTCCCAAAGTACCACAGTACCACAGTACCACAGTCTCACAGTACCACACTACCACAGTCCCACAGTACCACAGCTGATGACTACCTGCCATAAGGCCCTCTCAGGCTGGTAGCTTGGCGACTGTGGCCTGTTGGAACTTTTAAAAATTTATGGCAGAAACTGTCTGAAAGTCTTGTCCCTCTTGAGGCACTTCTGTCTCCTACATCACCAATATTCAGCTCTGACAGTGAGACTGCTGCCCTCTCAGTGTTGGAGAACCTGCTGTTGGTGTCCCACCTTGGAGAAACTCTCACTAATTGCATGGTGAGCATATCTCTGGGCTCTCAGCCGTTCACTCATCAAAGCCTCAACAAGACCAGACCCTGATGGAACATCTTATGTTGGAGTCTCAGTGCTGGAACAAAATGCCCTACACTTCATCGCGGGATCTTTCCATCAAATTGATTGTTTCAATGAGAAGGCATTGACCAGAAATGCGAACTCTGTTTCTTTCTCTTTCAGACAGCAGGCATGGACATGATTGGCTGAATGGCCTCCTTCTGCACACTAACCAATACTATCATTCCAGCTGCTACTTGATCTGATGAGATTCCAGCATCTTCAATTTTCATATTTTATAATAACTTTGATATAAGCATTTTTGTGAGTTTGGCTCTTTTGTTTTTTTAGCTCATGCATTGTCTGGATTTCTGCATTCATCTTAAACAAACGAGAAAATAATTGCCTTTAAGAATATACCTTCTTCTAAAAATCGCCTTGTTATATATACCAGCAACTTCAAAGAATCATTCTTGTGCATTTAAGCCTGTCTAAAGTGCCCAGTTCAAAAGGGCAGACATTCACATTGGAGACAGTTCCTCCCTCCTGCAGTGCTTACCACACTAGATGTAGTGACATCACATCAGTACAGTAGAGACTGTGGTTTCCTCTCACTCAGCCTTGGTAAAATCACAGGGAAGGACTTGTATTTTTCTCTGCTCTGGTCCAAAGCAGCTCTTTGCTGAATACTCTTGGCTAGGCTCAGTCTGCCCTTTTGTACTCTTTGCCAACTTCGGTTGGCTCAAAATAATCTATTTCCTTTCCGACAGAAGCAGGATGCCATGGAGAATAAAGCCCTATTTACACTTGCAGTGTAGTGCTGGAGTGATTCTGGTATGCATTGAAATCCAAAGTGGTATTGGTAATGTAAACAGTGTACTGCCATCACACAACTCATCTTTTCAGAACTGAAATTCACAAAGTAAGTTTCTGTCTATGTATGAATGTAAAGACGCAGTCATATGAATGTTGTCTGGGTCTTGGTTTAGAATCTATATCCCAGAAGTCAATATAGATGTAAATAAGGAGGTGGCTATCTGCTAGCTTATGCCAATCAATGCACTGTTATCAATGATTAGCACTGGCCTACTGCATTGAGATTTCAGTTCTTGCCTGCCTATCCTTACAGCAAATCCTTCTCACTTTGCTTTGCAGACCTTTCCTGTTGCACGGTGTCATCCCTTAAAGACCACAGCACAGTGCCACTTGTGCATATGTCAAATGGAGCCTTGGCTGGCTGAGATTTGTTGATTTTGCTGTGTGGTTTATTGTACACTGCTGCATGGCTAACCGTTCTGGGGAATAGGTAAGAACAATGACTGCAGATGCTGGAAACCAGATTCTGGATTCGTGATGCTGGAAGAGCACAGCAGTTCAGACAGCATCTGAGGAGCAGGAAAATTAATAATCACATTGGACTGGAAGGGTTGACCCGGGTTCTCTTTCCACAGATGCTGTCTGATCTGTCTAGTTTCTCCAGCATTTTCTGCTTTTAGTACAATTTCAATGTTTGCAGATGATGCCGAATTTGGCAATTTAGCAAATATGAGCAGAGTAATTGTAGATATTAGAAAGACGTGGGGCAACTGGTGAAAACATTTGTCCCTCTGGACTCTTTTGTATCTCTCCCCTCTCACCTTAAACCTATGCCTTCTAGTTTTAGACTCCGTTCCCACAGGGAAACAGGGTTGGCTATCTACCTTATCTATGCCTCATGATTTTATAGACTTCTGTTAAGTCGACCCTCAGTGTCTGTGCTCCAAGGAAAACAAGGAGCAGCCTAGCCAAGTTCTACTTACAATTCAAACCTTCCAATCCAGGTGGCATCCTAGTAAATCTTTTCTGCTCTCTTTCCAGTTTAATAGTATCCTTTCTACAGTAGGTCGACCAGAACTGCATGCAGTACACCAAATGTGGCCGTACCAATGTCCTGTATAGCTGCAACATGACCTTCCAACTCCTATACTCAATGCTATAACCAATGAAGGCAAGTGTGCCAAATGCCTTCTTCACCACCCCGTCTACCTGTGACTTGACTTTCAAGGAACTATGAACCTGCACCCCAGATCTCTTTGTTCAGCAACACTCCCCAGGACCTTACCATTAAGTGTGTAAGTCCTACCCTGGTTTGCCTTTCCAAAATATAACACCTCACTTTTATCTAATTTAAACTCTATCTGCCACTCCTCGGCCCATTGGCCCATCTGATCAAGATTATGTTCTGAGATAATCTTCACTGTCCACTACACCTTCAATCTTGCTGTCATCTGCAAACTTTTTAACTACCTCTCCTACATTCATGTCCAAATCATTCATATAAATGACAAAAAGCAGTGGACCTAACACTGATCTTTAGGGTACACTGCTGATCTCAGGCCTTCAGTCCAAACAACAACCTTCCAGTATACATCTAATACCTTCAAGCCAATTTTGTGTCCCATGTGATCTAGGCTAACTAACCAATCTACGATGTGGAATCTTGTTGAATGTTTTGCCGCAGTCCATATAGACAACATCTACTTCACTGCTTTCATCAATCTTCTTTGTAACTTTTAAAAAAAAACTCAATCAAGTTAGTGAGACCGATTTCCTACACATAAGGCCATGTTGACTCTCCCTAACCAGTCCTTGCCTTTCCAAATACATGTAAATCTTGTCCCTGAAGAATCCATTCCAACAACGTACCTACTGCTGATGCAAATCTCACTGGTCTATATTTCCCTGGCCTTTCCTTAAAGCCTTTTAAAAATAATGGCACCACACTAGCCAATTCATTATTTTAGTTCAGATTTCCACCATCTGAGGTACTCGTTGTTATTTGAGCGGTGAGATAATTAGCGGCTTGGCAAGTTCATTCACATTTGTCTTCCATGCATTCACTCTGCTGGGGATAGTGACCCCTTCTCCATTAGTATTTCTCAAAAAATGCAGCAATGCAATACGAAAATCCTGTTTTCTTGCTGTATACTGGGTGATCATCGATATGATGGAACATACCATTCATTCTGTTAGACTGTTTTGGGCATGAATACTTGGCTAATAATGAGATATTGGTCACTCCCCACTGAGTACACTTGTTGTGAAATGGACTGCCAGTAAATTGTGAGCTGTTGTCAGACACTACCCATTCCAGGATACTGAATAAACTGAAATCAGTTGTCATCATATTCATGACAGTGGTACATGTTGTGTTGCTAAGTAATCAAACAATGCAAATTTTGGAGAAGTACCCGTCATAAGGATGTAATCTTTTCCGTGCACTCTGAATAGCTCGCTGTTACTTATGTCCAAAGAGTGGATGGAACATGGTGCCAATGTGGAGACTCTCTCTGCTGCTAGGGTTAATACGTTTGGCAGGTCTCACTGGCATTCATGAGTCATTAATTATCCAGAACCGTTCCTGGCCAGTACACAGATTCATGCGCTAGCTGTCTTTTGCGTTCACTACCCATATGTCAACTGGTGTAAAATGGACATGGTATTTTAGCATAATGTTTTTGACTTATCATGATATACCAAATCTGTCTCTGCATGGACAAAATGAATAATTCCTCTCAGGTACTCCTTTAATATGTCAGGTCATTCCTGGATAATGACCTTCTGCAACTCTTATTGTCGCTGAAATCAGCAGTTGCAGATTGCAACAATTCACTGGTTCTGACCAAGGATCAACCTTTGAATTTCTTCTACTTCAGTAGATTCAGTTGTGTCACATGTAGTCTGTTTTTCAAAAGTTACTTGTGGGTCTGCATTGATTGCCTGTCCCTAGTTGCTCTTGAGAAGGTGGAGTTGAGTTGGCTTCTTCAACTGCTGCAGCCCACATGCTGTAGGTTGACCCGTAGCATCCTTAGGGAGGGAATTCCAGAATTTTGACCCAGTGGCAGTGAAAGAAAAACGATATATTTCTGAGTTAGGATGATGAGTGACTTGGAGCAGGAACTTAGCAGGTAGTGGGTCCTTGTCCTTCTAGATGGAAGTGTTTGTGTGTTTGGAAGGTGCTATCTGAGGAGATTGACAAATTTCTGCAGTGCATCTTGTAAGTAGCATACACTGCTGTTACTGAGTGTCAATGATGATGGAGTGAGTGTTTGTGGATGTGGATGTGGTGTCAATCAAGTGGGTGGCTTTGTGCTGGATGGCATCAAGATTCTTGAATGTTGTCAGAGCTACGTTTGTCTAGGAACATGGGAGTAATTTTCCCCAGTCTTGACTTATGCCTTGTAAATGGTGGACATGTTTTGAGAGGTCAGAAGTCCAGAATATCTACAAATGCAAAACTTTCAGCAATCAGCAGTCCAGCATGGGCAAGGTCAATCGCAGTGCAATACAAGTGCAGTGAAACCATTTAGACATTGTTGATATTCTACAATACAGATACTGCTAGACCAACCATTGTGTATATAATAGAATGTTGTGACCTCACACTCATCACAATCCACTGTATCAGTTGAACATAAGGAACACAAGATAAACTGCAGCATGCAACTTAAAGAACACTGACAAAAATCAACATGAAGAATGAAGCCCTTTATTTCCCTCTGAACGCCTTCTGATTTGGAGAGAAAACTGCAAGTTCAAGAGAAAAAGGCTTAACAGCTAGTTTAGGATAAATCCAAATGTGAGAATACTATTAGAGTCATAGTCATACAGATGTACAGCACAGAAACAGACCATTTGGTCCAACTCATCCAGGCCGATCAGATATCCCAACCCAATCTAATCCTACCAGCCAGCACTTGGCCCATATCCCTCCAAACCCTTCCTATTCATATACCCATCCAAATGCCCTTTAAATGTCACAATTGTACCAAGCTCCACCACATCCTCTGGCAGCTCATTTCACACGTGTACCACCCTCTGAATGAAACGGTTTCCCCGGAGGTCTCTTTTATATCTTACCCTTCTCACCCTAAACCTATGCCCTCTAGTTCTGGATTCCCCGACCCCAGGGAAAGGACTTTGTCTATTTATCCTATCCATGCCCCTCATAATTTTGTAAACCTCTATAAGGTCACCCCTCAGCCTCTGACGCTCCAAGGAAAACAGCCCCAGCATGTTCAGCCTCTCCCTGTAGCTCAAATCCTCCGACCCTGGCAACATCCTTGTAAATCTTTTCTGAACCCTTTCAAGTTTCACAACATCTTGCTGAGTCTTAGTGTACAACTGTGCTCAGCTCACAAGGATGAATTAGGAACTGAAAAGAAAAGAAAGGATGCAGGCACTCTATTCCATTAACCTAATGAAAAGATCACTAGTTTCAAGGAAGAATTGGAGCAACGAACATGTAAAACAGAGTAGCTGAACAGGAGCAGCTATAGGAACATTAGCTTGACCTCAGGGCGATACTGGAGAAAATAACAGATCCTGAAGAAACAGCTGGAGATGCACAGCACATCCAACGAAAAGCTGCAAATCATTCATGAGATGGTCCTTTTCAGGAATGTATGTCATCAATGATGGCATATTGTAACAAATCAAACAGGAAGTGAAGGACGAGGACTCCATGTGCTGTCTGTATACAAATTTACTCTGAGAAAACCCTGCCCCTCCAATCGCCACCAGGACAGAACCTCACTGGTCCTTACCTACCACCCCACCAACCTTCAGATCCATGTATCATCCTTCGTCATTTCCGACACCTCCAAACAGACCGCACCACCAAGGATATATTTCCCTACCATCCCCTATCAGCGTTATGAAAGACCACTCCCTCCGCGATTCCCTCGTCAGGTCCACAGCCCCCACCAACCCAACCTCCACTACCGGCACCTTCCCCTGCAACCGTAAGAAATGCAAAACTTGCACCTACACCTCCCCCCTCACTTCCCTCCAAGGTCTCCAAGGGATCCTTCCATATCCGTCACAAATTCACCGGCACCTCCACACACTTCGTTTACTGCATCCGCTGCACCCGATGTGGCCTCCTCTATATTGGGGAGACAGGCCGCCTACTTGCAGAACATTTTAGAGAATACCTGTGGGACACCCACACCAACCAACCCACACGCCCCGTGGCTGAACACTTTAACTCCCTCTCCCATTCCACTAAGGACATGCAGGTCCTTGGCCTTCTCCATCGCCAGACCATGACAACACAACGCCTGGAGGAAGAGCGCCTCATCTTCCGCCTAGGATCTCTCCAACCACAAGGGATGAACTCAGATTTCTCCAGCTTTCTCATTTTCCCTCCCCCCACCTTGTCTCAGTCCCAACCCTCGGACTCAGCACCGCCCTCCTAACCTGCAATCTTCTTCCTGACCTCTCTGCCCCCACCCCCTCTCCTGCCTATCACCCTCACCTTGACCTCCTTCCACCTATCGCATTCCCAACGCCCCTCCCCCAAGTCCCTCCTCCCTATCTTTTATCTTAGCCTGCTTGGCACACTCTCCTCATTCCTGAAGAAGGGCTCATGCCCGAAACGTCGATTCTCCTGTTCCTTGGATGCTGCCTGACCTGCTGCGCTTTTCCAGCAACACATTTTCAGCTCTGATCTCCAGCATCTGCAGTCCTCACTTTCTCCTAGACCTAAACATAGTCAGAGTCTTGGAGCTGTACAGCAGGGAAACAGACCCTTCAGTCCAACATGTCCATGCCAACCCTATCCATGCCCTTCATGATTTTATAAACCTCTATAAAGTCGCCCCTCAGCCTCCGACGCTCCAGGGAAAACAGCCCCAGCCTGTTCAGCCTCTCCCTATAGCTCAAATCCTTTAACGCTGGCAACATCCTTGCAAATCTTTATTGAACCCTTTCAGGTTTCACAACATCTTTCCTATGTTGCTTCATCAATGATCTTCCCTCCATTATTAAATTAGAAGTGTGGCTAGTCACTGATAATTGCAATTTTCCTGACTACTCAGATGTAGAAGCAAAAATGGGCAAAAATGATGGCCCAGCCAGAGAAAACCTGAATCCCATGAATAAATAAAAAGCGATATAATTTTGAATGTCCCTATTAACTGCTCTCATAATCACAGAATAACCAAACGTTCTTTGCCCTGAGGAGGACAATCATCCCTTGCGTGATATTACCAAATCACCAAAGAAGTTCAAATATAGAAAAGGGACAGATAAAATATTTTTGTAATTCTTTTTATAATAAACAGCAAAATATAGCAATAATCAGCAAAGTCATGGTTAAAAAAGTGGAATTTCCATAAATATATTAACAGTACCTAAGGTCAGGAAAGGTGAACGTTATCTTGATGTTTTAACATAAAAGTTCGAAGGAAATGTAGGATTGGTGGAGACATTGCTTTGAGAGTTGGTAACAGGATGCTCTGAATGTTGATCTAAAGTTTGCAAGGACTTATAAGGAGCGGTCAGTAACAAGTCACGCCTCACAAACTTACTGGAATTCCTTAACTAAACTGGTGAATGAGGCCATCCAGTGGATTTTAAGACAAGGCGTCCATGATTTGTGTTTGTCGTAGAGTCAGGTGGGGATAGGAAATGAGCTGAGGGGTAGTCTTACTAACTCTCCTGCAGTCTCGATGTAGGTTTTTCCTCTGTAGAAGATGAGACCTGTGAATACACATGACATTATTTGTAAATCAAAAGGATTCACCACATATTATAGCAATTGTGCTGGATAGGAACCTCATTGCTATCTGGTGACACTAAAGTGTGGAATAGGTGTTAGGCGCAGGTCAGTTGACTATTAAATCAGCCTGCTCTTTCCAAATTTTGAATAAAAAAGCATACTGGCTGAGTTTGAAAGAGGTCCATGTAGGTGTAGAGTGGGTATTTGGGGAATTAGCTCAGACAGTTGTTGTTATCACTTGGAGGTACAGAGAAATTTACCAGAATTATATTGGCTAGGATTTTCATATATAAAATCTGTTTGTCTTTCCTAGACACCCAGTAATTGACACACACTACAGCTGAATGGGACATGCGAGATTTTCTTTCTCTGCTCACCTGTTTCCTATATTCCTTCATTTGAATGTAAGGACAGATAGTTATATGTTAAAAACATGCTGCAACTTCTTCAGCTGCCACAGACATAGCTAGTTCCCGCCGTGAGGTCTAAGGCAATGGCTTTCCTCCAGCTACAAACACCTTAACCTGAAGACAGAAGATGTCTGGAAGCACAATACTGAAACCACATTACCCATCACATTGATGTTGCATTTTAGAATTGCCATTATTGTTGGATATTAGTAGAGTAGATCCCCCAGATAATGAGCAACATGCTCTCATAGAGTCATAGAGACATAGAGTTATATAGACCCTTCAGTACAACACATCTATGCTGACCAGCAATCGTAAACTGATCTAGTCTCTTTTGCCAGCATTCCTCTAAATGCTTTCTCTTCATGTACCCATGCAGATCTCTTTTATATATTGAAATTGTACCCACCTCCACCACTTCCCCTGACAGCTTGTTTCATATATGTGCCACCTTCTGTGTTAAAAAGCTGCCCCTTAGGTCCTTTTTAAATCTTTCCCCTCTCACCCTCAACCTATGCCCTCTAGTTCTAAACTCCCCCAAACTAGGAAAAAGACCTTGGCTAATCACCTATCCATGTCTCTCATGACTTTATGAACCTCTGTACGGTCAGCCTCAGATGCTCCAGGGAAAACAGCCTCTCCCTGTAGCTCAAACCCTCCAATCCTGGCAACAACCTGGTAAATCTTTTCTGAACCCTTTCAAGTTTAATAACATGTTTCCTATAGCAGGAAGACCAAAATTGAACACATTCCAAAAGAGGCCTCACCAATGTCCTGTACAGCCTCAACATGACTGCAGAACTCCTACACTCAATGCACTGACCAATGAAGACAACTAGGCCAAATGCCTTCTTCACTACCTTGTCTACTTGCAACTCCACTTTCAAGGAATGATGCACCTGCACCCCTAGTAGTCTTTGTTTGGCAAAACTCACCGGGGCTCTATCATTAACTGTATAAGTCCTGCCCTGGTTTGTCTAATCAAAATGTAACAACTCACATTTATCTAAATCAAACTCCAACTGCTATTCCTTGGCCCATTGAACCATCTGACTAAGATCCCATTGTCCTCTGAGTCGACAATGCCCTCCAGCAAATCTCCTCCACTTCCTGTACCTCTGCCCTTGAACCCTACCCCTTCCAAAGCAACAAGGACAGAAGCCCCCGGTCCTCACCTTCCACCCCACCAACCTCCGTAACACCACTCCCCTCACCTCCATCCAAGGCCCCAAAGGATCCTGGCACATCAAAATAAATTTACCTGTACTCCACCAATGTCATCTACGGTATCCGTTGCACCCAGTGTGGTTTCCTCTACATTGGGGAGACAGAACACCAACTTGTGAATCGTTTCAGAGAACATTTCTGGAACACCCGCACCCACTGCCCCATGGATGAATACTTCAACTCCCCCTCCCATTCCGTCAAGGACATGCAGGTCCTAGGCCTCCTCCACCGCCACCTGACGCCTGAAGGAGGAACGCCTCATCTTCCGCCTTGAGACCCTGCAACCACATGGGGTAAACGTGGACCTCACCATTTCCTCATTTCCCCTCCCCCCACCTTATCCCAGTCCCAAGCCTCCATCTCAGCACCAATCTCCTGACCTCTCCATCACCTTTCCCCTTATCCGCTCCACCCTCCTGTCCGACCTATCACCTTCTCCCCCACCTTCATCTCCCTATCGCATTTCCAGCTACCTTCCCCAGCCTCACCCCCGTCCCATTTATCTCTCATCCCCCTCATTCCTGATGAAGGGCTTATGCCCGAAACATCGATTCTCCTGCTCCTCGGGTGCTGCCTGACCTGCTGTGCTTTTCAGCACCACACTCTCGACTCTGATCTCCAGCATCTGCAGTCCTCACTTTCACCTGTCTCATTGTCCACTATAAGAACAATTTTGGCGTCATCTGCAAATGTATTAACCATATCTGCTTTATTCACATTTAATCCTTTGTACAAATGAGAAAAGGCAATGGACTCAGCACTGATCCATACGGCACACCATTGGTCACAGGCTTCCAGTCTGAAAAACAACCCTCTATCATTAGCCTCTGCCTCCTACTTTCAAGCCAAATTGGCTAGCTTCCCGGGATCCCGTGTGATCTAACCTAACTAACCAATACATCACGTGAAGTCTAATATTAGAAATGTGTAGGTGTTCGGATTGGCAAGAGGAACAAAAAAAAGTATCATTGAAATGGAGAATGATGCAGAATTTGAGCTTAGAGACATTTAGGTGATTATATGCATGAATCAGAAAAAGTTAGTACGTAGGCACAGTATTTAACGAAGAAATCTTTTCTAAATTTGTTCTTGAGTAATGAGCATCACTGGCTAGGCCAGCATTTATCACCCATCCCTAAGTGTCCTGAGGATGGTTAAAAAGTAAACCAAATTGCTTTGCCACTAGAGTGACATTTCGGCCAGACCAGGTAAAGATAGCAGATTTCTTTTGAAATACCTCCACAGAGGCTGATATCCCAGCACCAGGTCACCTTTTATTTACACATGCATAGTACCTGACACTGGTCTGACTTCCTCAGAGTCAGCTCTCAGAGTGAGCAGAACGTCTGACACTCCTGTTAAATCTGTCAGCCAGGGCTCCCTGATTGGACCAGATTAACAGCCCCAATCAGGGAACTCATATTCTATGAGGTCCACCTGGCTGACCTCAATATAATTGCTACAACCTTCCTCCCTAAGTATGGGAACATGGGCCTGTGTTTTTTCTTGTAGCCTCTCCTGGGGTGATTTTGCACCAGGTCTTGTTTTCTCCAATGCCGCCTCAGATACAGGCAGCGTGAACTGGACTATAGCCCACCTCTTGTGCCCAGAGCATCTCAGAATAAATTCATTCTCTTTTTCAGGCATTAAAGACATCAAGGCTGTGACATCTGCCATACTGATCTCGGACTCTGAGATTTGTTTGATGCTAGAAGGAAAGGATTAATCCATGAGTTCTGACAGCCTTTCTGAATGTTCTGAGGAGCAGGATATATTTTGCACCTGCCCTGTTTACAAAGTTGCAGCCATCATGTGGTCCACATACTTGTTCAGTACCACCTCACCTTCCTGACCTTTGTAAGTCATGGGACCTGACTGCGCATCAACAATGTCTCTTACTCATACAGGGCCATACCAAAATGTATCCCCTGAAGTAAACTGTCTCTCTCAGCTACAGGAGTATGAATGTTTTCCATTCTGGTTGGGATGGCCCTTTGGTATCCCTCATCACCACCAGCTGTTTTAGTTTTGCCAGGACCGGATTTTTTGTGGTAGACAAGCAGAAGACTGGAAGAGCACAGCAATCCAGGCCATATCAGGAGATGGAGAAGTCAACATTTTGGGTTTAACCGTTCTTCTCTTCAGGATTATACCCGAAACATTTTTTATCTCAGGACAGGATATTTTTGCACCCACAGTCTGATACTGTCAGTGGTGACTGGAAAGGTGTCCAGAAAATTTAAAACCTGAATGGATTCCTCCAGTGGCAGTACCACCAGTGATGTACCTGCTAGCGGAAGATGGCTTAATACATTCACATTTGCTACCTGGCCTTGACGGTATTCCAATTTGTAGTTGTATGCACTTAGCATGAGAGCCCACTTCTGAATTTGACCTGAAACTATGGGCAGCATGGCCTTGTTGTCTTTCAGTGGCCCTAGTAGGGGCTTGTGGTCCATTACTGTGATAAATGTAAATCTGTAAAGGTATTAGCGGAACTTTATCACAGCAAACATGATTGCCAAATCTTCCTTCTCTATCTGGCTGTATTTGCACTCTCCAGCAGCCAAATTCTGGGAAGCGTATGCTACTGGGCGTTCCTCTTCATTGGGACATCTGTGAGCCAGTGGTACTGATACCATACAGGGAGGCATCGTTATGTCAGCACAAATCTCACTTGGGATCAGGTGCCAGCACCTCAGACAATGAGAGCTGCTTCTTCACTTTCCTAAAGGCCATGTCTTGGCTACGAGACCATTTCCAAGGCAGTCCCTTATTCAATGGCAGATGTAAGGGTGCCAGGATGAAGGTAGGTGACATATGAACTTTCCGTAATAATTCACAAGTCCAAGGAAATACCTAAGCTCCGGTACAGATGTGGAAGGTTGGGCACCTATGATTGCCCTTTTATCTTCTAATGGGTGTATCCCGGTCTTGTCGATTTTGTAACCCAAGTAGATAAATTAGGGTGACTGGAACACACCTATTTTCCCTTCTAAGGCATACCCCCGCCTTGGAGAAATGTGTATGTACTATGTTCAAGTTCTCCAAGTGCTCTTTATTGGTCTTCTTGTTTATTAGCACGTCATCCAGATAAATGGCGACCTCAGGTAAACCATGTAAAATGTTCTCCATTATCTACTGAGAAATGGCACAGACTTGATGATACTCCATATGACAATCTTATACACTGGTACAAATCCTTATGGGCATTAATTGTAGTCTACATCTGGGAATCCTCATCTAAGTGTAATTGCAGGTTGGCATGACTCATGTCCAGGTTTTGGATCAGTGGTGCTGGAAGAGCACAGCAGTTCAGGCAGCATCCAAAGTGCAGCGAAATTGATGTTTCGGACGTTTCAGGAATGATGAAGGGCTTTTGCCCGAAATGTCAATTTCGCTGCACTTTGGATGCTGCCTGACTGCTGTGCTCTTCCAGCACCACTGATCCAGAATCTGGTTTCCAGCATCCGCAGTCATTGTTTTTACCTCATGTCCAGATTTGTGAAGGACAATGTCCCCACCCACCCAACTTTGTATAAATCCTCTGTATGAGGGATTGGGTATTTATCCAACTATGAAAAGCAGTTCAACATTTGTTTAAAATACCCACAAAGTTGAACTGACCCATCAGGCTTCACAATCAGATCAGTGTGACTGGTGCTGCCTATTCTGTAATGGGACTGGTTTGATAATTCCTTCATTTTCCAGATTTCTAATTTCTACCCCTATTTTTGCCCATAAGGCAAATGGCACTGGACGTGCCTTGCAGAATCATGGAATTGCTTTCTGGTCAGCATGTAAGGTGGCCTCGACTCCTTTCATTGTCCCTAGACCTTCCTAAAAATCTTATTAGGACTTTATTCAGGCAGCCATTTTTTAATCAAAAAATGTGGAGCCAATCAAGGTGAATCTTTCTCAACCAATTTCGCCCCATCAGGCTTGAGCCCGAGCCATTGACTACAATTGGTAACTGAACCAGCTACTTCTTGTAAGAGTAAAAAATGAGGTCTGCAGATGCTGGAGATCACAGTTGAAAATGTGTTGCTGGTTAAAGCACAGCAGGTTAGGCAGCATCCAAGGAACAGGAAATTCGACTTTTCGGGCATAAGCCCTTCATCAGGAATGAGGAGAAGGTGCCAGGCAGGCTAAGATAAAAGGTAGGGAGGAGGGACTTGGGAGAGGGGTGATGGAGATGTGATAGGTGGAAGGAGGTCAAGGTGAGGGTGATAGGCCAGAGTGGGGTGGGGGCGGAGAGGTTAGGAAGAAGATTGCAGGTTAGGAGGGCGGTGCTGAGTTGAGGGAACCGACTGAGACAAGGTGGGGGGAGGGGAAATGAGGAAACTGGAGAAATCTGAGTTCATCCCTTGTGGTTGGTGGGTTCCCAGGCGTAAGATGAGGTGTTCTTCCTCCAACTGTCGTGTTGCTATGTTTTGCCGGTGGAGGAGTCCAAGGACCTGCATGTCCTTGGTGGAGTGGGAGGGAGAGTTAAAGTGTTGAGCCACGGGGTGGTTGGGTTGGTTGATCCGGGCGTCCCTGAGGTGTTCTCTGAAGCGTTCCGCAAGTAAGCGGCCCGTCTCCCCAATATAGAGGAGGCCACATCGGGTGCAGCGGATGCAATAGATGATGTGTGTGGAGGTACAGGTGAACTTGTGGCGGATATGGAAGGATCCCTTGGGGCCTTGGAGGGAAGTGAGGGAGGAGGTGTGGGCGTGCCCCCTGTAAAAACTCCATCCCATATTTCCAATTCCTTCATCTCCGCCGCATCTGGTCCCAGGAGGACCAGTTCCAACACCGCACAGCCCAGATGGCCTCCTTCTTCAAGGACCGCAGATTCCCCCCAAACGTGATCGACGATGCCCTCCACCGCATCTCCTCCACTTCCCGCTCCTCCGCCCTTGAGCCCCGCTCCTCCAACCGCCACCAAGACGAACCCCACTGGTTCTCACCTACCACCCCACCAACCTCTGTATACAACGTATCATCCGCCGTCATTTCCGCCACCTCCAAACGGACCCCACCACCAGGGATATATTTCCCTCCCCTCCCCTATCAGCGTTCCGCAAAGACCATTCCCTTCGTGACTCCCTCGTCAGGTCCACACCCCCCACCAACCCAACTTCCACTCCCGGCACCTTCCCCTGCAACCGCAGGAAATGTAAAACTTGCGCCCACACCTCCTCCCTCACTTCCCTCCAAGGCCCCAAGGGATCCTTCCATATCCGCCACAAGTTCACCTGCACCTCCACACACATCATCTATTGCATCCGCTGCACCTGATGTGGCCTCCTCTATATTGGGGAGACGGGCCGCTTACTTGCGGAATGCTTCAGAGAACACCTCAGGGACGCCCGGACCAACCAACCCAACCACCCCGTGGCTCAACACTTTAACTCTCCCTCCCACTCCACCAAGGACATGCAGGTCCTTGGACTCCTCCACCGGCAAAACATAGCAACACGACGTTTGGAGGAAGACCACCTCATCTTCCGCCTGGGAACCCTCCAACCACAAGGGATGAACTCAGATTTCTCCAGTTTCCTCATTTTCCCTCCCCCCACCTTGTCTCAGTCGGTTCCCTCAACTCAGCACCGCCCTCCTAACCTGCAATCTTCTTCCTAACCTCTCCGCCCCCACCCCACTCTGGCCTATCACCCTCACCTTGACCTCCTTCCACCTATCACATCTCCATCACCCCTCTCCCAAGTCCCTCCTCCCTACCTTTTATCTTAGCCTGCCTGGCACCCTCTCCTCATTCCTGATGAAGGGCTTATGCCCGAAAAGTCGAATTTCCTATTCCTTGGATGCTGCCTAACCTGCTGTGCTTTAACCAGCAACACATTTTCAACTACTTCTTGTAAGAGGCTAGAACTGAAGTTGAACCTTAATCAGTAAAGGTTCCCTGCTATAGGTTCTCCATCTAGTCGAGGCCTTACTGAAACTTAAGCAATGGAGTCCAGAGTGATTTTTGCTAAAGACTGGTTGTGTGATCCCTGAAAGGCTACACAGTATCAGCCTCCATTAGAAATGGGTGACCATTTAACCAGACGTTTATTTTGATTAGTTCAGATTTGGATGTTGCTAAGTACTTTAACTGTTCCAACCTAGACGTAGATGGACTTTCCAGGGTGTGCACTCTCCTGGATATGAGCCTATGAGTTCTCTTACTCAGTTTAGGTTGAGTGGGACTCTTTTACTGTTGCTAGTTCTCACATCAGCAGCAACAATAGTTTGTTGGCCATGATCCTGAATAAAATGTTAACCATTTGGTCAAGGCTTAGCTTTGTGTTGGGGTTTTGCTATGGGCTGATCTAGAGTCCCTCGGTTCAGGATTTGTCCTGAGTGAGGCTATGTAATTGCCTTCACTCAAATGGTGTTTCCCAAGTTCAGTTGGCCTGGCGAGGTTGTCCACTTCTGTCAGGACACCCTGTAATTCATATGCTCCACTTGCTGCATTTTCTAATGACAAAGTCAGTTGTAGTTGTCCTGTTAGGCTTCAGCTAGTAGGTGCTTTTGCATGGTTACATTCATTAATCCCACTCTCGTCAGTTGTAGTTGTCCTGTTAGGCTTCAGCTAGTAGGTGCTTTTGCATGGTTACATTCATTAATCCCACAGAAATAGCTCCACAGAGGCCAGTATCCCATCACCAAGTCACTCGTTATTTACATGTGCATAATACTTGACATTGGTCCGACTTCCTTCGAGCCAGCTCTCAGAATGAATAGAACCTCTGACATTGATGTTTGTGTGTGTTGGCCAGGGCTCCCTGATTGGACCCGATTAACAGCCACAAGCAGGGAACTCATATTCTATGAGGTCCACCCGGCTGAGCCCGTTACAATCACTACATCCTTTCTGACTGGACATTAGTGAACCAAATGAGATTTTCAACAATTGGCAATAGTTACATGTTTGTAATTAAGCTAGTTTTTTATTCCAGATTTACGATTGAACTCACAATTCACCCTCTGATGTGTCCTCACCAAATTAAATTCGTGAGTGGCACGGTGGCACAGTGGTTAGCACTGCTGCCTCACAGCTCCAGGGACCCGGGTTCAGTTCCCGCCTCAGGTGACTCTCTGTGTGGAGTTTGCACGTTCTCCCCATGTCTGTATGGGTTTCCTCTGGATGCTCTGCTTTCCTCCCATGATCTAAAAATATGCATATTAGGTGAATTGGCCATGGAGTGTTAGGTGAAGAGGTAAATATAGGGGAATGGGTCTGGGTGGGTTGTGCTTCGGCTGGTCGGTGTGGACATAAAAAGTTGGGCCGAAGGGCCTGTTTCCACACTGTAAGTAATCTAATCTAAACAGGGGTTCTGAATTAAACTGCCACCACACTACTATCTCCCCTCTATTCTTTATCATAGTGGGATTTGAATTTCAAAATAATGATATTATGCATCAGTGATACATTGGTGAGATCACACCTTGATACTGTGTGTAGTTTAGTTTTCCGTATTTAAGGAAGGATGTGAATGGAATGACGTTTACTGGATTCATACCTGAAATGAATGTGTTGTCCTATGAGGAAAGGTTTGACACACTGGGCTTGTTTCCATTTGAGTTTCAAAGAGTGAGGGATGACGTGACTCAAGTGTGGAAGATTCGGGATGGTCTTGGCAAGATGGATGTGGAAAAGACATTTCGCCCTCTAGGTGAATCCAGGACTGGAGGCCACTACTTTAAAGGTGAAATTGAGCGCTGCAGATGCTGGAGATCAGAGTCAAGGTTAGTGTGCTGCTGGAACAGCACAGCAGGTCAGGCAGCATCCAAGGAACAGGAAAATCGACTTTTCAGGCAGGAGCCTTTCATCAGGTATCTGATGACCCTTTGATCCATCTGAGAGATTACTGATGAAGGGCTCCTGCCTGAAACATCTATTTTCCTGCTTCTCAGATGCTGCCTGACCTGCTGTGCTTTTCCAGCACCACTCTAATCTTGTCACTGCTTTAAAGTTAGGGGTCACCCTCTTATGCCATAGATAAGGAAAATAATTTTCTCTCAGAAGGTTGCGCAACTTTGGAAGTCTGCTTCAGAAAGTGGCGATGTCAGGGGTCATTAATCATTTTAAAGGCAGAGGGAGATAAATTCTGGTTAGGCAGGGGAAGGAAGGGTTGACAGGTACAGATGGAAATATGGATTTGAAGCACAAACACATCAGCCAAGAATTGAATGGTCTACTGCTCTTATTTCATATGTTTGTCCATTTGAAAATTATTAATACTTCAAAACTTAACTCTAAATATTTGGAAGTTGACAGTTTTGAGGAACTGTTTAACAAAATATCTTGCCATGTTGGAGAGATGTCAATACCAAGGATGATTCTAGCAATACAAAAGTTTACGACATGATAAATTGTTGATAATATTGAGCTTATTTTCACAGGAATAAAGAATATTAATGATGTTGGGGTGCCAGTGTTGGACTTGGTTGGACAAGGCCAAAAATCACATGACACCAGGTTATATTCCAACAAGTTTATTTGAAAACACAAACTTTCGGAGCGCTGCTCCTTCAGCAGGTGTAGTGAGAGAGAAGGACATTAAACACAGAATTTATAAGGAAAAGATCAAAGGGTCATACAACTCATGCAAATGAATTGAATACACCTAAAATGACTCTTAAATCTTTAATCGGTTAGAATGGAGATACAGGTTTTGATTGATTAATGTGTAAGTCCCAGAATTTCTTTCATGTCTATGCCATGAGATACCTTAAGGTGTCATCAATATAAAGGATGTGACCCCTCTGGTGAGACAATCTATTTTAGTCGTGAGGTCTTGTTTGGAGTCAGTCTGTGTCTTTTATT
The DNA here is from genome assembly GCF_020745735.1 of Hemiscyllium ocellatum. NCBI lineage: Eukaryota > Metazoa > Chordata > Chondrichthyes > Orectolobiformes > Hemiscylliidae > Hemiscyllium > Hemiscyllium ocellatum. The sequence continues at coordinate 100,839,538 of NC_083405.1, forward strand.
TCCAAAGTAGGAATTTATAAAATGCCATATTGACTGACTGCCTACAAATTGTGTGCCTTTTGAACAAAGTAGAATGTATCTGCAAATACATTTCTGCAAATGCACATTCACCCCACAGATTTATATGTGTGTGTGTGCACGCATGCGTGTGAAAAAGTGTCCGTGTGTGCGCTTGCATGTGTGTATGTGCATGTGTGTGTGAGACAGTGTGTGCGTGTGAAAAAGTATGCATGTGTGTGTGCATGCATGTGGTGCGTGTATGTGTGCATGCGTGTGCGTGTGTATGTTTGCGTTTTGAGAGGGAGTGTGTGCAAGTGTGAGGGAGTATATGCATCTGAGAAAGTGTGCGTGTGTGTGTCCTTGACCGTTGAAGTGGCCCCCCACTGGAGAGAACATTCTCATCTGGTGACTGTTATGAGGTGTCCATTCATGTTCCAACAACAGATGAATAGACACTGCACAACAATCGCCAAATGGGAATGTTCCATCCCAGTGAGAGGAACACTTCGGTGCTCAAGGACATTTGGCTTTGGATCTTCAGGTGACCGTCCTCCAAGGTAGACTTTGGGATACTTAACAATGTGGACTCACTGAACAGAGGCTGATAGCTCAGTCTGGTACCCATGAGGACAGCCTCAACCAAGATCCTGGGTTCATGTCGCACAACAGGTGACCCCACCATACTATACACTCTCTCTCACACAAAAAGACATACACTCTCTCAAAAACGCACTCACATAGACCTTCTTTTATTCACATACTCTCTCTCAGATACATACTCACATATGCACTCTCTCAGATGCACAGACTCCCTCATGCACACACATTCTCTCAAACACACACACACACTCACTCTCTCACACACACACATTCTCTCTTTCTCTCTCCCCCTCATTCACACACACACACACACACACACACACACACACACACACACACACACACACACACACACACACACACACACACACACACACACACACACACACACACACCTGGTGTCATGTGAGTTTTGACCAAAGAATATTAAGTTAAAGACACAAGTGAGATCTGACAATGATGGTGTATACAAACTACTGAACCTGAATTATGAGTGTGAAGCTCAGAACTATGAATTAGAATGAACAAGCCTCCAGAGAGATTAAACGGCTTCTTTCCCGTAATGGTAGATACGTGGAGTCAAATGTCGACAGAAGTTACTGCTTTGCAGCTTAACTCTTTCAAATGGCAGTGGTATGAATATCTGATTAACAAAAGGGCTGAAAGTTTTAAGGATCATTTTAGACAGAGATGATCGAAGACCTCTTAGAACAACAGCGTTCCTGCGTTGCTGCAACCATGGAATTGTCACGACTGGAATGCAACTTGCCAGCTCTGAGCAATGTTGATTTTAATAATTTGCCACCCTGCAGTGTCGCAGGAATATTGAAAACAGGGGGGAATGGGAGCATTGAGAAACGGGGGATGGGAAGGGGAAAGAGTCAAGGAGAAATTTCACACAGTTTAATCTTTTTAATCAGGAGGCCTGGTTCAATTCCCACCTGTTCCAGAGATGTGTAATAACATCTGTGAACAGGTTGATGAGCAAATATCTCATACTTTTTCAATGGTTTTGTTGTATTTATTCATAAACTCTCTTTGGGAAGTTAAAATGATGTTATCATGTGAATATTGAACACATATTGGATTTCCACTCTATTTAGTGAGTAAAAGGAACTGTTATAATATCAGACAAAGGAGTTTGATATAAGCATGCCAAATGTTGGACAACAGCATCATTGACATAATGTCGGTGTGATAGTGCATACTTGGGCTAATGACTGCATTTCTTTCAACTTTATTCTGTCCTTTACTTTTTGTGGAAAATATTTTAGCAGTTACATTTAATAAAATTAGGTGAGAGTGATTGCCTTTGACATCAAGGCAATATTTGACTGAGTATGGCATCAAGGAGCCAGAGAAAACTGGAATCAATGGGAATCAGGGGGAGGGGGGGAATCAGGGGGAATTGGGGTGGAGGATGTGAGTGGTAAGGGAGAATGCTGCTGGTTGGAGTCAAAAAGAAAGTTGGTTGTGGTTGTTGGAGAGTAGATTAGAGTGGTGCTGGAAAAGCACAGCAGGTCAGGCAGCATTCGAGGAGCAGGAAAATCGACATTTCGGGCAAAAGCCGTTCATCAGGAAGAGGTCAGACATCTCAGCACCAGGACATCTCTGGAGGAGTTTTTCAGGGTAGTCCTCTTGGTCCAATCATCTTCAGCAACTTCACCAATGACCTTTCCTGCATCATAAGATCAGAAGATGAGATATTTGTTGATGTCTGCAAAATGTTCAGCACCGTTCATGACTCCTCAGAAACAGAAGCGGTCTAATTGCAAATGAAGCCAGACCTGGACAATAGACTGACAGGTGTGAAGTAACATTCATGTCACACATATGTCAGGTATTGACCATCGACATTCAATGGTGTTACCATCACTAAATCCCACACTGTCAACATCTTGGGGGTTACCATTGAAAAGAAACTCAACTGGACTAGTCATATAAATTCTGAAGCTACAAGAGCAGGTCGGAGGCTGGGAGTTCATAAGAACATAAGAAATTGGAACAGGAGTAGGCCACTAGATCTCTAACGCTTGCGTTGTCATTCAACAACATCATGGCTAACTGCCCCAGGCCTCAACTCCTCTTTCATGTCAACGCCTCATAGACCTTGCACACCTGAAATTTCAAAAATCTATTGACCTCCTGTTAAATAATTTCAGTGATCTAGCCTCCACAACCTTCTGGTGTAGAGAATTATAGACATCCACTAACTTGTTAGAAGTAGCAGCTCAAATCTTCCCAGTGCCTGAACACCATCTATAAGGCACAAGTCAGGAGTGTGATGGAATGTTCCCTACTGGCATGGATGAGAGTCGCCTCAGCAACACTCAAAGAGCTCAACACTGTTCAGGACAAAGCAGCCTGTTTGATTGACAGCCAACCACCACATTGAATGTTTAGTCCCTTCATCACTGATGCACAATAGTAGCATTGTGCAATATCCACAAGATATACAGCAAAAATTCACTGATGCTTATCCAAACCTATAATCTCTGCCACTTAGAAAGACAAGAGCAGCAGATACTTGGGAATACTCCCACCTATAATTGCCCCTCTGAGTCACTCACCATCCTGAACAGTCACTACGCCAAAATCCTGGAAATCACTTCCTAACTGCACTAGGTGTCCCTGTGTTCAAAGAATCATGGCAGTTCAAGAAAGAAGCTCCCTGCCACCTATTCAAGGGCAATTGGGGATAAATGCTGATCTAGCCACTGCTGATTATAATTATAAAGGAATAAAAGACACAGCTTCATGAACTGGGGATGCACATAGGGATGAAAGACATGGCAAACTGATTGACCTTAGCAGGAAGCACAGTGTAGCCAATGAACCATGTCCTCAAAGGGTGAGGGGAGGTATTGTTGCTAGACTATTATTCCCTGGGGAACGGGGATCAAATGTGCTTTGGCAGATGGTGGAATTTTAATCCAATTTGAAAAGAAAATTGCAATTCAGAGTCTATTAATGAGCATGAAATTAATGTTGGGAAAAAAAAATCTGGTTCACTAATGTCCATTAGGGAAGGAAACTGCAACCCTTACGTGGTGTGGCCAACATGGGACTCCAGACCCACAGCAATGTGGTTGATTGTTAACAGTTAGGGATGGGAAATAGTTGCTGGCTTAGCCAGAGATGCCCACATCCCATTAATGAATGAAAAAACAAAATTCCCAGCTATGATTTAGGTGTGTTAAGCTCTACCACTTAGCCTTTTCTGTTAATTTTTAGGAAGGTCTTTCTAATGAGTCAATGATAGAAGATTGAACTGGTCTGGTATTCAAACCTGCATAATGGGGGAGTGCAATTCTCGATTTGTGGCGTGTGGGGTGAACAAGCTGATTATCACCATGGCAATGGTAGTAAGTGAGGGGGTGAGGATACAGGGTTTGCTGCCTATGAGCAGCATCTTACTGTCATGTAGGGAATCACCTGAGAGGTCTGTCCTTTATTGTTAGCTGCCTTTTCTGGTTTTCCATCTTTTTTGTAAATTTATAAGTAGCACTGTCGGGTCAGTTAGGGAGCAGTGATAGAACAAACTGATTCACGAAAGCTATTTAATGTAGTAACAAAATGCAAGACCATCATGGGGATATTGGTATGCAGAGTAGGCTGTGCTCAATAAAGGAATAAATCTCATCTGGTCGGCATGCACGAGTTGGACTGAAGGGTCTGTTTCTATGACTCTATGACTCTATGGACGAATTGGACCAAAGGGTCTGTTCCCGTGCTGTACATCTCTATGACTCTGTGACTCTGTTTTCACTGTGAAGCCGAGTGAGTTCTCCAATTGTTTCTAACAAAACTCACCTCATTATCCACATCACCTCCCCCCAAGTGTGTCCCATATTTCCAATGTCAGGCTCATTCCTGGAAAGACTCATTACTGGCAAGAAATCCCAGAATTCACCAGCATCCCTGGCACCATTGCCATCTTTAAAAGCCTGTTGTACTCGTGGACACAGCACGGTCAGCCCGGAGCTGCCCTGCACAGTTCCAGAGGTGGCAGGCAGGGCAAGTTTGGGTCCTGTTTTGGAGAGAGGGACTTGGAGGTTCTGCTGGATGGGGTGTGGTGGTGCAAACACAGGACTTATTCTTCCCCCGACCCAGCAGTGCAGGCTATGAAACCTGACGATGCAAGTCTGGTCCGATGTTGCCACCTGGGTGAGAACAGTCTCAGCCATCTGGAGGAATGCCCAGCAATGTAGGAAGAAGGTCAATATTCTTTTCTACTCTGCCAGCGTAAATGGCATAAGTCTGAGACCTCTGATATCTCACACCCGCTCTATCTCTGCGACTGTATCCAGCAAGACTCATCGTGTACCATTCTCACTATTGGCTGCAACACCTTCTCCATTCACCATTGCCACCCATACTCTGACCCCACAATCGCTATCTATCTGCCACGTGACCTATTCACTTGCTCAGGACATCTACCATCTACAACAAAAAAACAGCTGGACCACCCATTAAGAAAATAATCCATTATAAAGCAGAAAGTCACAAGCTGGGAGGTGGCTGTCCAATAAGTGACTCCTTACCCCTTATGTGAAGTACATCCTGACTCTGTCACCTTGAGTGGCTGACTAACCTTATCCAAGCCACTGGTCTGGTATCAGAGGCTGCCCTTGACTTACTGTAAGGGATCCCCTGACCAAAGGCTATTCCCCTTGACTTGATAGAGCCTTGCTGTTAACCAGGAGAGGTTACTGGCCTTTGTGTCTGTCCTTAATGGCAAGGCAAGACTGAAGCAATGTGAGCCTCAATGCTCTGAGCAAGGGGGCAAAGTGAAAACAGGCAAGGTAGGGCTAAACATTACAGGGATGGTGTGAGCGTGCTCAGAGGGAGTGAGGGCTCGACAGTGAGTGAAGAGCCCAGAGATGCAGCCTGGCCTGGTCCATGTGCTTAGGGTGTGTTCCTGAGCACACAGTGTTCTTACTGCAGCATTACAATGAGAGTTGCTGGTGCAGCATTGAAGTGCAAATCATCTTGCAAATGGATTGGAGATGTGAACTGAAGGTTTTTTAAGACTGGTGCAAATCAGATGCCAATGTCAGCTGACATGGGGTACGTGTGGTTGGTGCCCATTGTCTATGTCCTCAGATGTTTTTGATTTGATTTATTGGAGTCACAGGTACCTAAGTACAGTGAAAAATTCTATTTTATGTGCAATACAGACAAATCATGATATAAAGGACATAAAGATCAAAGGATGCTTAGACAGAGTGAGGCATACAAAGTTACAGTTGCACCGGAGGTGCTCAAAGGCAAGATCAACATTGAATTTGAAATTAGAGAAGTTTTTATGCCCAATGTCCAACATGTCCTTCTGAGCAAATAGTGAGCAGAAATCACTAGGTATCTGCTCTGATTCCCATGTTGAAGAGTTTTCGACATCTAGCTAGTCTGATAAGTTTGTTAAGATAGGAGGCTATGTATTAATGAGGTGAGTGAGCCAGCAACAAGTTGCTTAACGAGTAATAATATCCCTAAATTAGCAACTTGCTGCTGCTTAGTGAGTATCTCACTCAGCTACTTGTCAAAAGCTCTTTACTTCCGTGTTCAGGGGCCTGTTAAAGATGACTAATCTGCTCTGCCCCTCCAAACCAATAACCGTTGTATAATGAGGTTCATGAACATCATGTTTATGTAACTGATGAATGACCCTGACATCAATAAGATGCAGACACATTTATGTTTTGAGAGTACACAAAAAAAGTGTCAAAAGCCATTTTCAACTCTGCTTGCTATGTGTTAGTGAACTAGTGTGCTGTAAAGGTCACTATTTGCGGACAGTCATTAAACACCTCTTCAGTGCAGGTAATAAAGGAAAGAAAGGCTTTTGCTCCTTGCTGAAGCCAGAACTGAAGTGAAACTGCAACCCAAATAAAACTGGACAAAAGCTTTACAAAGCTTCCGAAGCTAAGCATCTCAAAATCAACCACTCACACACCAACATTACTGCTACCAGTGCCATTCAATGTAATGGCCACAATGTTGTATTGTCTATTCATCACGAACAGTCCAGAAACTGATCAGTATGTCTTTCAAGTTTTGTCATCTTTTGGACTCATCTTTTATTTCTAACCTGTGTATGTATATGTTGTGCTTTTTTTTCTTCTTGTGTTTAATAAAAATAAAGGAATTCATTTGGGCCTGGGAGGAAAAACGTCTACAAGGAAAGGAATCTGTTTAAATTGACTTTATTGTGACCAACTAAAGCTGGTGGGTGAATAAAGAAGGGGAACCAGTTAATCCTTCCTCACCCAGAAGCTTGGCAGTTTGGGGTATCCCATAAGGGAACTTCAGCCAGGGACTGGTCATAACACCATCATATCTCAATACTTGCCGTCTTAGCAAAAAACGACTTCTTGTAATATCTGCATTATATGTGTGTAGAGTTACTGTTCTTACTGTTTGAGACTTTCAGTAGTGAAAACATTTTGGATTAATTGTACTTTTAATCTCTAACTTCAAACTGAATGAAATAAGTAGCCTTGAGAACACATACACAGATATACCATGTGACCCTGAAGCAACAAAGATATTCTTTAGGCATTGTTTTATTACTTATTCTTCTTCATCCTCTTCCTCTTTTACTCTCCAATGGTAAGCTTAATGAAATTTCCAACATGTAAGAGTTAGGTAGTGAGCCTTAACTGGGTACTAGACATAGGGAGCAATTTAGCTGAATCCAACTAATACCTACACATAAGCACCTTCTGGCCAGGATACCTAGGCACAGGTACTGAGACGTCCAATAGCATGGCAGCTGCTTTCTATACTGAAAACACATAGATTAAAATGTATTTTAATTCTGTACACTGGAGAGGAGATGAAAATCAATCTCCAAATTCGATCAATGATCAATACCGAATTAAGTAATCCTTTTTTAAAAAATTAACCTGTTTAGAAATGTTATTACACACCTCTTCAGCAGGTGGGACTTGAACTCAGGCCTCCTGGCCTAGGGGTAGGGACACTACAACTGCACCACAAGAGGGCCCCCATGAGTCAGCTTCTTGAACAGCTACAATGCATGTGGTGTAAGTACATCCATAGTGTTCTTAGAGTGGGAGTTCCTGAGCTTTGATGTTGCAATCGTAAATTCCTGGGAAGGCAGTTCTCCTTCTAAGTCAATAAATGATTTCCAAAGTGCTTCCCAAAAATACACACAAAAATGCTGCTCCATTTCGGGTTTAACTAGTTCTTTGTGGCAATACTTGTTCGCCTTTATTATCTAAGACTTCAGTTATAAATATTAACGTACCCATTAATCTTTTTGATTAAATTCTTGTGCCAGACTACCACATTTCAGTAATCCGTATACATAGACTTCTAAATTTTTTGAGCCTCTACTAGTCTTGTCTTTCAATACTTTAAAATGGAAGGAACATAAAACTTTGAAATGATGTGTACAGGTCCAAATTGCCCATTATACTTGAAAATAGAACCCCCATTTTCCCAGTGTTCATTTCCCAGTTTTACTGGTCTTATACTGTTTTCATCCTCTAGCAAGACAGATCCAGCACAAATCCTTGTGAGGCACCAGTAATTGTTTCCTTCCAATTCATGTGTATACTATCTTCTAACCTAACTAATCTGTTTAACAAGTCAATAATTCCTTCTAAAGCCATGAACTTAGAAACATAGATAATCAGAACAGGAGTAGGCCATTTGACCCTGCAGATCTGGTCTGCCATTCAATGGGATCATGGCTAATCGTGAATTCCTGAAGAAGGGCTCATGCCCGAAACGTCGATTCTCCTGCTCCTTGGATGCTGCCTGACCTGCTGCGCTTTTCCAGCAACACATTTTCAGATCATGGCTAATCATCCAACTCAGTATCCTGTTTAGCTTTCTCCCCTTTGATCCTTTTGCCCTAACAACTATTTCTGACTCCTTTCTAAAAACATTGAATGTTTTGCCCTCAGCTGCTTTCTGTGGCAGAGAATTCCACAGGCTCATCACACTGTGTGTGGAGAAGTTACTCCTCATCTCAGACCTAAATGATGTACTCTGTAGCTTTAGATATCTTTAGACTGCAGTTCCTGGTTTGGAGTCGTCAGCCATTGGGACCATCTGTCCTGCATCTACCCTGCCTAATCCCATGAAAACTTTCTCGATTTCTATGTGGTAAATCCAGTAAGCATACTCCGAAGTGATCCAATCCCTCTACATACACCAGTCAGGTCATACCTGGAATTCAGTTCAGTAAAAGGCACGGTGGTTCAGTGGTTAGCACTGCAGCCGCACAGCACTAGGGTCCCAGGTTTGATTCCAGCCTCAGGCGACTGTTTGGGTGGAGTTTGCACATTCTCCTCATGTTTGCGTGGGTTCCCTCTGGGTGCTCTGGTTTCCTCCCACAGTCCAAAGATGTGTCGGTCAGGTGAATTGGCCATGCTAAATTGCCCATAGTGTTAGGTGCATTAGTCAGAGCAAATTGGGTCTGGGTGAATTACTCTTACGAGGGTCGATATGGACTGGTTGGGCTGAAGAGCCTGTTTCCAGACTGTAGGGAATCTGATCTAATCTCAAAATCTTCATTGCACTCCCCCATAGCAAGAACATCTTTCCTCCAAAACAAGAGATCAAAACTGCCCACAAATTCAATTCCACGATCTTTATTTCTAGCTGTGGTTTAGCAATGTTGTTTCTGCTCAACATCTAAAAGAGAATTTCACTGAAAGGAAAAGTAAAGTGTAAAAACTGGGACCAAGACTCACAAAACCTGATGGGACATTGCCCACGAGCTAATGGATGCACTTCACAGAAGCACATCAAAGAAAGAATACATGATGCTGAACAGCAGAGAGTGTGAGAGCCAATGGTGGGGGCAATGATGAAAAAAATTAGGAATGGCTTCATGTCAGTCTTTCTTGGAGACAATGAAGAAGGCTTAGCTTGATCAATGGGACTTTGAGTAAACAAAATCACACCCTGCCTTCCTTCTGGCTAAAATGATTAAGTGCTTCTGCTGGTTATGGGTCAGGCACGTTTATGACCACAATCAGTCCAAACGTTTCAAACAGTTCAGGAATGTCATTTATTTTTTAAAGGGACACTATTGTAATCAGGAATTCCTGGCTTGTGAGCTAAATTTTAACTTTTAAATGAAACAGTGGAGGAAATAAGAGTATGTTTGAGTTTTTGTGAGTTTTCTCTTGATTATTGTCCTTTTCAGAAGGCGATGCCATGCTGGTTTATAATTTCACTGATGTTCACTATTTTACAGGAACTCACGAAGGTAGCTATGACTTCCTGGTCAATTAAAGTTGGGGTTTCATCTGATTTATTTTTAGTTCTCTACTGTTCGGTAAATGTGGCAGTGTGGTTGGAAACAAACAGGGGCGACGGATTAGTCAGTGACTCCTCTCCTCAGTCTGCGTCTCGCTCATTCCATTAGGTTTTTCTTTTTTCTTTCCTTGTTCTTCCACTCTCTTTTAGTGTTTGAAAAACTTACCTTGGGGCAAGATGTAGAACGGGCTGAAGTCTCGTTGGGAATGGGGATGGTCAGTGGGCTGGAGGATCATGGGGAGTGGGTACGGTAAGTGGGCTGGAGGCTCAGGGGGAGTGGGTTGGTCAGTCAGCTGGAGGCTCATGGGGAGTGGGGATGGTCATGGGCTGGAGGCTCATGAGGAGTGGGGACGGTCAGTAGGTTGGAGGCTCACGGGGAGTGGGGATGGTCAGTGTACCCAGAACGGGGATGGTTGTTGGACTGGGGTGCAGTGTTTTGCAGTCAGCAACCTGCAAGCCCAGTTAGACCATGTGTGGAAGCCCCCGGCGCTAATTCTCTGCAGACCCTTTATAGAAAAGCTGTAAATGTTTATCTTTTTAATTTCATTTCTTATTTTTCTAACTTCTACTGTGAATGATTGTGAGGTAATGTCACCTTTTTTTCTCTACTTTGTATCTAAATTTGTACCATGTCGGGCGACATTGTAAACTTCTCACTGTACTCCTGTACCGGTCATTCCTACATAACACAATGGTTGCATTCTTGTTACAGAAAAATTGCGCTTTTGAAGCAGTGCTTGAAGTGTTGGTGATGTAAATGTGTTACGGCCAACACACGTTTTAAAAGTTTATGCTTTAGAAATAGTGTCCCTTATTCATCAATCATGTTACAGTGAATTTGTATTAACAAAACATGAATTATATCAGAATGACCTGTATTTGAGTGCACATGACAATAAAAGAAATTCTGATTCAAATGTGTATTAAAGTTCTCTGTCCAAGAAGACAAAGGTTGGCATTTCCCATAGAGGCAGTCGGTAAGTCAAGGAGAGGTGGCCTCTGCTAGCTCTGGAAGCTATGAGCTGATTTTACATTGTCCAGGAATTTACTTGGCCTGTTGTCCTGGCTCCCACCCCTCACAGGCAAGAGCTGCAGATCATTCAGCTGGGAACAGCAGCCAGTGCTGGGATTAGCAGCAGTCATACAGTCAATAGAGGTTTACAGTGTGGAAACAAGCCCTTTGGCCTAACGTGTCCATGCCACCCTGTTTTCACAATTAAACTAGTCTCAGGTAAACAGGATAGTGAAGAAGGTGTTTGGCATGCTTTCCTTTACTGGACAGAGTGTTGAGTATAGGAGTTGGAAGGTCATGTTGCAGCTGTACAGGACATTGGCTAGGTCACTGTTGGAATATTGTGTGCAATTCTGATCTATCGGAAGGATGCTGTAAATCTTAAAAGGTTTCAAGATAAGATGTGCAAGGATGTTGCCAGGGTTGGACGGTTTGAGCTATAGGGAGAGGCTGAATAGGATGGGATTGTATTTCCTGGAGCGTCGAAGGCTGAGGGGTGACCTTATAGAGATTTATAAAATTATAAGGGACATGGATAGAATAAATAGACATAGTCTTTTCAGTGGGGTGCGGAAGTCCAGAACTGGAGGGCATAGGTTTCGGTTGAGAGGGGAAACACATAAAAGATACCTAAGAAGCAACTTTTTCACACAGAGGGTGGTGTGTGTATGGAATGAGCTGCCAGAGGAAGTGGTGGAGGCTAGTACAATTGCAACATTTAAATGCCATCTGGATAGGTATATGAATTGGAAGGGTGAAGAGGGATATGGGACAAGTGGTGGCAAATGGGACTAGATTAATTTAGGATATCTGGTCGGTGTGGACATGTTGGACTGAGGGGTCTGTTTCCATGCTGTACATCTCCAAGACTCTGTGACTCTACTGCTTGTGTTTGGTCCATATCCCTCCATACCGATCCCATCTATGTATCTGTCCAAATGTTTCTTAAAAGACAAAATTATATTCGCCCCCATTGCTTCCTCCAGTAACCCGTTCCAGACCCTCCCCACTCTCTGGACCCTTTTGTATTTCTCCTCTTTCACCTTAAACCTATGCCTTCTAGTTTTAGACTCCCCTCCCACAGGGAAACAGTGTTGGCTATCTACCTTATCCATGCCTGTCATGATTTTACAGACTTCTGTTAAGTCAACCCTCAGTATCTGTGCTGCAGGGAAAAGAAGTAGCAGCCTAGCCAGGTTCGACTTACAACTCAAACCTTCCAATCCAGGTGGCATCCTAGGAAATCTTTTCTGCTCTCTTTCCAATTTAATAATATCCTTTCTACAGTAGGGTGACCAGAACAGCATGCAGTACTCCAAATGTGGCCTCACCAATGTCTTGTTCAGCTGCAATGAGATGCTCCAACTTGTATATTCTGTGCTCTGACTGATGAAAGCAAGCATGTTGAAAGCTTTCTTCACTACCCTGTCTACCTGTAACTCCATTTTTGAGGAGCTATGAACCTGTACCACTAGATCTCTTTGATCTCTAACACTCCCCAAAGCCCTACATTGACTGTGTAAGTCCTATCCTGGTTTGACCCACCAAAAGGCCTCTGTCATGATGTAGGCCTCCAAGCGCTCCATTTCTTCCCCTCCTGCTGACCCACCCAGTGACACACTCATTCAATTGGCTGAACTGGTCCTCACCCTCAACAATGTCTCCTTTGAAGCCTCCTACTTCCTACAGATCAAAGGGGTAGCCATGGGCACCCACATGGGCCCCAGTTATGCCTGCCTCTTTGTCGGTTACGTGGAACAGTCCATCTTCCACAGTTACACGAGCACCATTCCCCACCTTTCCTTCTGCTACATTGATGACTGTATCGGCGCTACTTCATGCTCCCAAGAGGAGGTTGAACAGTTCATCAACTTCATGAATACCTTCCACCCCGACCTCAAGTTCACTTGGGCCATCTCGGACATGTCCCTCCCTTTTCTGGACCTCTCCACCTTCATTTCCAGCGACCAACTCAACACAGACATCTACTAGAAGCCCATCGACTGCCACAGTTACACCTTCTCCCACTCTATCTCCTGTAAAAATGTCAATTCCCAATCCCTCCGCCTCCACCGCATCTGTTCCCAGGATGACCAATTCCCCTACAAAACATCCCAGATGGCTTCCTTCTACAAAGACTGCAATTTCACCTTCCATCTGGTCAACGATGCCATTCAATGCATCTCCTCCCCTTCTCACACCTCCACTCTTGAATCCCACCCCTCCAACAGCAACAAGGACATTCTCCCCCGGTCCTCACCTTCCACCCCACCAACCTCTATATCCATTGCATCATACTCCACCATTTCCGCCACTTACAAACTGACCACACCACTAGGGATATATTTCCCTCTCCACTCCGTCTGTGTTCCATAGAAGCCATTCCCTCTACGACTCCCTCGTTAGGTCCATGCCCCCCAGCAGCCCACCCACCACTCCCTGCACCTTCCCTTGCCACCGCAAGGAGTACAAAACCTGCGCCCACACCTCCTTCCTCACCACCATCCAAGGCTCAAAAGGATCCTTCCACATCTGTCAGAGATTTGCTTGTATCTCCACCCACGTCATTTACTGTCTCCATTGCTCTCAGTGTGGTCTCCTCTACATTGGGGATTCAGGATGCCTACTTGTGAAACATTTCAGAGAACACCTCTGGAGGCCACGCACTAAACAACCCCTCGGCTCTGTGACCGAGCACTTCAACACCCCCTCCCCCTCCGCCAAGGAAATGCAAGTCCTGGGCCTCCTCCATTGCAAAACTCTAACCATCCAATTGGGATCAGTGTGGATTTCACCAGTTTCCTCATTTTCCCCTTCCCCCACCTTATCACAGATCCAACCTTCCAACGCAGTACCGTCATCTTGAATTGTCCTACCTGTCCATCCTCCTTCCCACCTATCCGTTCCACCCTCCTCTGCAATCTATCACCTTCTCTCTCACCTTCATCTACCTGTCGCATCCCCCGCTACCTTCCTTCCAGCCCCACCCTCCTCCCATTTATCCCTCAGCCCCGACCCACAAGCCTCATGGCTGATGAAGAGCTTTTGCCCAAAATGTTGACTCTCCAGCTCCTCAGATGCTGCCTGACCTGCTGTGCCTTTCCAGCACCACGCTCTTCGACTCTGATCTCCAGCATCTGCAGTCCTCACTTTTTCCTCCACTAAAAGGCAACACCTTACATTTATCTAAATTAAGCTCCATCTGCTATTCCTCAGCCCACTGGCCCAGTTGATCGTGATCTCGCTGTATTCCCAGATAGACTTCTTCAGTGTCCCCTATACCCCTAATTTTGGTGTCATCTGCAAACTTAGATGAGAGCAGGCCTGGAGTACATTAAATTGGGATTGGGGTCAGCAGGGGGATCAATGGTGACGCCAGAAGTGGGGGTCTCCTTGTGGAAAGGCCTGGTTGTCCTCAATGGGCTACCAGATATTTCATCAGGAGGACTCACCATTTCAGAGCTTCCTGGGAGGCTTCCAGAGAGTCTGGCAAAATTTGGCAAGAAGACAAACAATTGCAACATCCACATGACACCTCACCCAATCTTACCTCAAATTCAGGTGTTTCCATCCCAGCCGAGCTGCAGAATGACCAACCCAAACTCAAGTCATAGAGTCATAGAGATGTACAGTATGGAAACAGACCCTTTGATGGAACTCATCCATGCCGACCAAATATCCCAACCCAATCTCATCCCACCTGCCAGCACCCGGCCCATATCCCTCCAAACCCTTCCTATTCATATACCCATCCAAATGACTCTTAAATGTTGCAATTGTACCAGTCTCCACCACATCCTCTGGCATTTCATTCCATACACGTACCACCCTCTGCATGAAAAAGTTGTCCCTTAGGTCTCTCATATCTTTCCCCTCTCACCCTAAACCTATGTCCTCCAGTGCTGACCCCACCCTAGGGAAAATACCTTGTCTATTTACCCTATTAATGCCCCTCATGATTATATAAACCTTTATAATGTCACCCCTCAGCCTCTGATGCTCCAGGGAAAACAGCCCCAGCCTATTTAACCTCCCCCTATCGCTCAAATCCTCCAACCGTGGAAACAGCCTTGTAAATCTTTTCTGAATCCTTTCAAGTTTCACAGTGTCCTTCCGATAAGCACGCAACATTCCAAAAGTGGCCTAACCAATGTCCTGTACAGCCACAACGTGACCTCTCAATTCCTGTACTCAATACGCTGACCAACAAAGGAAGGCATGATTTGAATGGGTTAATCCCTAACAGGGTTCCCACATTAAGGCTGCCTTCTTATTTGCTGGAGGTAGGAATTTGTCTCTCACTTAACCTCATTATTCATTTTAACAGTTTGCTGCTTTCAAATTTCTGCCAAGATTTTGACCGATTTGTCTGATCGGAGAGGCCAGTTGTGGACCAAGGAATCACAGCCAGCTAATGAGCTCAGAGACAATATTCAATCAAAAGAAAAACCTCATACAAATGTAAAGAGAAGTGGAAACTCCAGAGAGGAAGAGGTATTCAGCGGAACAGAGGGACACAAGGGGAATGATTAAAGCACAAAATAATAAAGTAAGGTAAATAAGGGATATGAATGAAAAATTTGTGAGGGATATCAAAGCTGATAGCAAGACATTTTATAAATGTATGAGCATGAGGGCAGCAAAGGGACCATTAAAGACAGAAACAAAGACAGAGGACAGAGGTTGGCACACGGGGTCAGTGGTTGGCACTGCTGCCTCACAGCACCAGCAATCTGGATTTGATTCCCACCCCAGGCGACTGTGTGGAGTTTGCACATTCTCCTCATGTCTGTTCAGGTCTCCTCGGAGTGCCCTGGTTTCCTCTCGCAGTCCAAAGATGTGCGGATTAGAGGAATCGGCTGTGCTAAATTGCCCATAGTGTTCAGGGATGTGTAAGTTAGGTGCATTTGTCAGGAGCAATTATATATAGGGTGGGGGAATGGATCTGGGTAGGTTACTATTTGGATGGTCGGTGTGTACTTGTTGGGCTGAAGGGCCTGTTTCCATACTGTAGGAATTCTATAATGAATACAGGTGTCTTTATACAATTTTCATGCCTTTTCGCAGGGAGCAGGAGAACACAATTCTGGCTGTACAGTGGAATTTAAAAAATCAACTCAAGGTATTTATTATAAACAGGAAAATGCTAACAGTGACTCTTTCCAAACTGGAATGGTAAGTAGGGGAGAGAATTCAGTGAGTTGGCCTTGGAGAGAATTCACTTACATCTTGTTACTTCACTAATTTAGCTTTGTTTGAGAAGGTACATGGCTACACTACTCTACCTCCAGTTAAAACCCTGTAGTGGTCAGTTCATGACTATTTAAGGGTCTTAATTTACCAGCTTACTGATCACCCCCATCCCCCAACCCCCACCACCACTGTCCCCCGCCTCCCCACTTCCCGCCCCAGGCAGTGGGAAAGGTGGCTAGTTCTCCAACTGGGAAACCTCTCATAATAACCTTCCTGCTAGCTTGTGAGAGGCCTCTGCTTGCCTCGACTCCCTGATCTTAACCCTCCAGAAACGCTCATTCTGTGACAAGAATATAAAAAAAATTAAAAACGGTGAAGATAGGTGCAGCAATTGGCCATTCAGCCCTTCGAACTTGCCCCACCATTCATTATGATCATGGCTGATCATCCAACTCAAAAGTCTGTTCCCACTTTTTGCCCATATCCTTTGATCCCTTTAGCCTCAGGTGCTATATCTGACTTCTTGTTAAAATCACACAATGTTTTGGCCTCAACTGCTTTCTGTGGTAGTGAATTCCACAGGCCCACCACTGTCTGGATGATGAAAGTTCTCCTCATCTCAGTCCTAAATGGCCTACCTCATATTCTTAGATTGTGACCACTGGTCCTGGACTCCCTGCCAGTATCAAGACTTGTGATTTACCAAGACACTCACCCACCATTGCCGGTCAGCTCAGTTGGATGAGTTTTCTTGGTACTGGGAGTGATATGTAAATTGCTACCTATGGCAGTAATCCCCAGATATTAGCAAGGAGGACTTTTCAGTCTTGCCAGAGATAGAGTTTGCTTGAGTTGTCTCCAGTACTTAGATCAATGCCAGATGGTCCATTTGGTTTCATTCCTTCGA
This sequence comes from Hemiscyllium ocellatum, assembly GCF_020745735.1. Lineage (NCBI taxonomy): Eukaryota > Metazoa > Chordata > Chondrichthyes > Orectolobiformes > Hemiscylliidae > Hemiscyllium > Hemiscyllium ocellatum. The sequence continues at coordinate 100,856,550 of NC_083405.1, forward strand.
AAACCTTTAGCAATTTGGTACAACTGAATGGCTTGCTTGGCCATTTCAGACAGCAGTTAAAAGTCAATCATGTTGCTATATGTCTGGAGACACATGTAGGCCAGACCAGGTAAACATGGCAGATTTCTTTCCCCAAAGGACATTGTTTAAAGGAACTGGGAGAATGTCCTCCATCTCCATTGCATATATTCTGATGAGGCCAACTTCTTCAAGGGAGTCTTCAAAATGTCCACCCTCTTCATCAACTGAGGATTCTCCAGCACCATTGTTGATAGGGCCCTCACTGGGTCTAACCCATCCCCTGCATTTCAGCCCTCACCCCTTTCTTCCCTCCTGTAACAGCAATAGGGTTCCCCTTGTCCTTATCTACCACCTAACTAAATGGTTAGGTGGTAGGGTAGCAACTGGATGGAGTGGCAGCTGGGATAATTGGAGAAGGTGGGTTGAGGTTGGAGTCAGCAGACTGGGAGTGAGGTCTGGAGTGAACTGTCTTTCAAGGCTGGCAGACTCTGTGTGGTACAGTCAGTTGAGGGGTCGTGAGGGGAAGAACAATCACCTCACCAAATGCCCATCATTCCTCAGCCAACCCACTTGGCATCCAGCATTGTTGGACAAACATTTTCCTGCACGTTGGAAGGAGAAACCCTGGTTGATTTTTCTCTCCCTGGCTTTGGAACATGGAACATGTTTCAAACATGCGTTCTGTCAGCTGAGAAAGGAATGGGATTTACCGCCAGCACCAACTTTAGCAGAGTCAGTTTGATTTGATTTATTTAATGTCACATGTATGATGTTACAAAATACAGTGAAAATCTTGTATATCTCAAAACACAGAGAAATAAGCCAGAGAAAGGCAGAAAAATGAAGAAATAAAGTAAGTGTCCAACTTTACATTCCTTTTTGTTAAATATTCCACCATGTGCCATGTGCCATGGGCCTGGGACATAGGCATGAGGCCCCATCACCACCCTGCCACTGCTTTACAGAGAGGTTGCTGCTGCTGGGTGAGCAAGGCTTGTTCATGGGCAACATCTGACATGAATGGCCAACTAAGGACAATACAAAAGCAGCACTACACAGTGCAGATCAGGAACTAAGCTGATATGGCTCCCTCCCAAATTAGCTATTTATCCACAAAACTATGAAATGAAGTCATACAAATAGGAACACGCTATCTTGGTCTTATTGTTGCAGAACTATCAACCATTTTGGATTCCCATTGCAGCATCCAACTGTTTATTAAGTGAGCACAATGGCCAGTTACGTCTTAATTGCATTTTTAGAATAATTGGCTTTCTGAGTAGCTATATATGCTTTTCTGAGCTAAAACTTTTCCAGAGATTTCATTTTGGGACTTATTTAAATTATCATAAAAGGTTTTCATCGTAGGATTTGTATTGTTATCAGTGTGGCTGACATTTGTTGTAAACTGGTTACTGTTTGCACACAGAGACGTTTGGCTTGTAATTTTAGGCTTTGAAAGTAGATACTTCTGAAACAAAAGCCCTTTTAAAACCTATAATTATTAGTTTACTGAACACAAATTCACAGACAAAATAATGACTTATTGTCAAGCTGCAGTTGCAATGCTGCAATTTTTGTTTAATTGATTGGTTGGAGCGGTGATCCATTACTGTTCAAAGAAAGATGGGTGTTTGCGATGGCCCTTACCAGTAAAAACTGCATGTTGTTAATGCCATGTTTATTGTTTGATGTAAAGTAGGAGGTTTTAACAACATTTGAGTGAATTAAATACCTTACAGTAAAGGTTAATTAAAAGAAATGTTATTGTAACAATCCTGTTACATATGCAGAAAAGCAAATTTGGTAAGTTACAATCTTGAGATTCCATTATACCATATGGCATGTTTTGTAAATGGAAGAGAATGTTTCAAAGGGACATGGGCAGATTAAATAAGTGAACAAAATTATGAAGTTCAATGATGGGAAGTGTGAGGTCATCTAGAATGTCTCCAAGCAAGATAAATCATAATACAGGCTTAATGGGGAGAGTCTAAAAACTGTGGAAGAAAGTGATTGAGGTGTCCAGGTACACAAATCAATGAAGGCCAGTGAAGATGTACAAAAGTAATCAAAAAGCCTAATGGAATATTGATCTTTATCTCAAAGGGGTTGGAAGAGAAATGTGAAAAAAATCATATGTTTGTGTTGCACAATGTCTTGTCAAATCCAATCTGGAGCAATGCATTCAGTTTTCATTTACAGTGACACATGATGGTAAATTGTTGAATTTTCAATTTATTCTTTGAATATTTTATGCATCTTTTTAAGAAATTCAAATGATTAAATAATTCAAAATAAATCTTTCTGAGCACCAAATTCTCACTGGCCTATTTTTTAAAATGAATAATTTAACTTAGTTGGTGCATAAAATGATGCTAGGTGAAAGTGAGGACTGCAGATGCTGGAGATCAGAGTTGAGAGTGTGTTGCTGGAAAAGCACAGCAGGTCAGGCAGTATCCGAAGAGCAGGAGAATTGATGTTTTGGGCAAAAGCCCTTCATCAGGACTGAGGCTTGTGGGCCGGGGGGCTGAGAGGTAAATGGGAGGGGGGTGTGGTTGGAGGGGGAATGTAGCTGAGAATATGATAGGTAGATGAAGGTGAGGGGGGAAGGTGATAGATCAGAGAGGAGGGTGGAGTGGATAGATGGGAAAGGTGATGGACAGGTCAGGAGGACTGTGCTGATTTGGAGGCTTGGGACTGGGATAATGTGGGGGGAGGGGAAATGAAGAAACTGGCAAAATCAACATTGTACCCAAGTAGTTGCAGGGTCCTAAGGTGGAATATGAGGCGTCTTAAAATAACGCTGAGTTAAAAGAGATGGATTATGCAGTTAAATTTCCACGAGAACTAATTACAATTTTAGTCATCCTGTTATAGAAAATAAATTATTAAACTGGAAAGGGTGCAGAAAAGATTTTTTTTTAGATTAGATTACCTACAGTGTGGAAACAGGCCCTTCGGCCCAACAAGTCCACACCAACCCACCCAGATCCATTCCCCCACATTTATCCCTTCAACTAACACTACGGACAATTTGACATGGCCAATTCACCTGACCCGCACATCTTTGGACTGGTGGGAGTAAACCAGAGCACCCGGAGGAAACCCACGCAGACATGGGGAGAACGTGCAAACTCCACACAGTCAGTCGCCTGAGGTGGGAATTGAACCTGGGTCTCAAGTGCTGTGAGGCAGCAGTGCTAACCACTGTGCCACCGTGCATTTACCAGGATGTAACTGGGATTGGAGGGTTTGAATTATAAGGAGAGTCTGGATAGACCGTGATATTTTTCCCTGGGGTGCAGGGGGCTGAGGGGTGACCTTATAGAGGTTTATAAAATAATGAGAGATGTGGATAAGATGAATAGCAAGGTGTTTTCCCCAGTGTAGGGGAGTCCAAAACTAGAGGGCATAGGTTTATGGTGAGAGGGGAAAGATTCAAAAGGAACCTGAGGCCCAACTTTTTCACACGGAGAGTAGTGCATGTATGCTGGAGGAAGTGATAGAAGTGAGTGTAACTACAACATTTAACAGATATTTGGACAGGTACACAGGTGGAGAAGGTTTAGAGGGATACGGGACAAATGCAGACAAATGGACTAGTTCAGTTTAGGAAACCTGCTCAGCATGTTTGATTTGGGCCAAAGGGCCTGTTTCTGTGCTGTATGACTGTGACTCTAACTCTTTCTATGCTTCACATGAAATAGCTGCAGTCGTTCTGAAGAAGCCTCTACATTTTTGTAACAAATGCTTTATGTTTTGCAAATTTCCAGCCTACATAATGTGTGTGTATATAGAGTCATGGAAACAGGCATTTTGGCCCAAACTGGTCCGTGCTGACCATGGTGCCCACTCAGCTAGTTCCAATTGCCCACATTTGGCCCTGCTCCATATCCCTCTAAACCCACCCCCTTCATGCACCTATCCGAATGTTTTTTAAATGTTGCTATTTTATCTGCTTCAACCACTTTCTCTGGCAGCCTATTCCATAAAGGCACCACTCTCTGTGCAAAGAAGTGGCCCCTCAGGTCCTTCTTGAATCTTCTCCCTCTCACCTTAAACCTATGCCCTCTAGTTTTCAGTTCACCACTCTGTGAAAAAAGTCTATATGCATTCATCATATCTAAGCCCCTCAAGATTTTTTACATCTCAAAAAGGTCACTCTTCATTCTTCTACATTCCAAGGAACAAAGTCCTATCCTGGCCAACCTCTCCCTATAACTCAGGCCTTACTAGCGCTGGCAATATCCTCATAAATCTTTCCAGTTTAACTATATCTTTCCTATAACAAAATTAAAAATCATGCAACACCAGGTTTTGTGAAAGTACTAGTTTTCGGAGTTCTGCTTCTTCATCATCTACTTGACAAACCCCAGTCCAACACTGGCACTTCCACAACATGGCTTCCTATAACAGGGTGACCAAACTTGTACAAAACACTTTGTGTTGCCTCACCAATGACTTATATAGCTGCAACTTAATGTCCCAACTCCTACACTCAATGTTTTGACCGATGAAATGCCTTCTTCACCACCCTGTCTACCTGCGATGTTGCTTTCAAGGAACTATGTACTTGTACTCCTAGGTCCATCTGTTCCAGAGCATTCCTCAGGACCTTGCCATTTACTGTATAAGTCCTACCTTGGTTTGACTTTCCAAAGTGCAACACCTCACACTTATCTGTATTGAATTGCATTTGCCAATCCTCAGCCCACTTCCCCATCTGATCAAGATCTCTCTGTAATTTTTGATAAGCTTCCTCTCTATGAATGAAACTTTCTAATTTTGTATCATCTGCAATCTACTAATCATGTCTTGTACATTCACATCCAGATGATTTATGTAAATAACAAATAACAAAGGTCTCAGCCCTGACCCCTGCGGCCCACCATGGGTTACAGGCCTCCAGTCCAAGAAACAACTTTCAGCCATTACCCTCTGCTTCCACCATTGAACCAATTTTGAATCCGGTCAGCTAGCTCTCCCTGGATCTGATCCTAACCTTCGTGACTAGCTTGTCATACGGGATCTTGTCAAAGGCCTTACTAAAGTCCACATAGACAACATCCACTGCTAATCTCATCTATCCTCTTTGTTAAATTTTTGAACAACTCTAAAAGATTTGTCAGACATGACTTCCCGCGCATAAATCTATGCTGACTGTCCCTAATCAGACCTTGACTATCCAAATGTTGGATTGATGCTGTTCCTCTGTATCCTCTCCAACAACTTGCCTACCACTGATGTCAGGCTGACTGGCCTGTAGTTCCCTGCTTCGTCTTTGCTGCCTTTCTTAAACAATGGAACAACATTAGCTACCCGCTAGGCATCCAAAACTTCTCCAATGGCTAAACATGAAGCAAAAATCTCTGCAAGGGTCTCTGCAGTTTCTTCCCTCACCTCCCACAATGTCCGAGGATGGACTTGACAAGGCCCAGGGGATTTATCCTCCTTAATGCGCTTTAACCTGCAAACACCTCCTCTCTGGTAATATGTGTGTGGTCTAAAGCATCCCCATTTGTTTCCCTTATTTCCTTAGCATACACACACACACATATTTTATGTGTGCATGTGTGTTTGTGTTCATATGCATGTGTATGTGTGGGTGTGTGTGTGTGAGAGAGAGAGTGAGTGAATGTGTGTGTATGTGTTTGTGCACGTGTGTGTGTTTGTGTGCGTATGTGTGTCTATGTGTGTCTGTTTATGTGTGTGCACACATGTTAAGTCTGGCAAATACTGCGTTAGCTGACTAACAAAATTTGTAAAAGAGAGATAAGGAAGTTGGATCATAGTGAAGTACTTGAAGGCAATGGTGTGAGTCGAATATTGAGAGACCAAGTTGTGGCTTGATGATAAAGGGCTTGCTGCCACTGTACAGGTTGGGTGTGTAGGGAATGGAAATTAAAGACCAAGTCTGGAGATCTGAGGGAAAGGTAATGTCAACATAGGGTTTAATGAAGATGCAGATGTGCCCCTGAAGTTCGTTGTGATACAATCGTGACCTTGTAGCCACATGTTGCTGGAACTAATGCAGCTCAGAGCAGGGAATTCTGCACTTTATCATCACATACACACCGTTAATAAATCTTGTTTAAAAGAAAGCCATAAGCCTGGACTGAAGTAAAGGAGAACATTGTATGATTTCAAGGAGGAGTTTGGTATAGCATTTCAGGTTAAAAAGATCAGAGGATATGAGGGAAAAGTAAGAATGTGCTATTGTGTTGGATGAGCAGCCATGATAATAATGAATGGTGCAGCAGGCTCGAAAGGCTGAATGGCCTACTCCTGCTTCCATTTCCGATGTTTCTTCTGACCCCCTTCTAAAGTATAGAGAGGCCTGTTGATCAGCTGGCATACATCAAGGGAGGAGCAAAGGGTTGAGTTAAAGATATGGAAAACAGGTCGCAAAACTAACCCCAAGAGATATGCCAGGTCTTCCAAGATCATCCGTAATCCTTCACACTGAAAGTCAGTAGCCATCTAGCAGACATTCTGCAGTAACTGAGGTAATACTGCGTAGGAGCACGAGTCCAGGCAAAGTTACCCACAAGGCAAGAACGTACAGCCTGCAAAAAGGTAATAGGTTGGTTTTTATATGGAATATTGAACGATTTGTCTGGTTTGGAATATTTAGTTATGGTTTTTTTAGGATTGTGGATAAAAGAATGGTGAGATTTGGTTAGTGAGAGAAGGAATGGTGAGGGATGGACTTGATATAAAGTGAGGGACTGGATTTGTGTTCATGGGAAATTTGGACTTCAAGGCAGGAGTAGATCACCCGCTCTTCAAAGTCGAGAGTGTGGTGCTGGCAAAGCACAGCCAGTCAGGCAGCAACCAAGGAGCAGGAGAATTGACATTTCGAGCATAAGGAATGAGGCTTGTGGGCCAAGGGGGCTGAGAGATAAATCAGAGCTGGGTGGGGCTGGGGGAAAGGTAGCTGAGAATGCAATAGGTTGATGGAGGTGGGGGTGAAGGTGATAGGTCAGAGAGGAGGGTGGACCAGATAGGCAGGAATGAAGATGGACAGATAGGACAGGTCAAGAAGGCAGTGCCAAGTTGGAAGGTTGGATCTGGGATAAGGTGGGGGAGGGAAATGAGGAAACTGGTGAAATCCACATTGATGCTGTGTGATTGGAGAATCCCAAGGCGGAAGATGAGGTGTTCTTCCTCCAGGCCTCAGGTGGTAAGGGTTTGGTGATGGAGGAGTTCCAGGACCTGCTTGTCTTTGGGAGTGTGAGAGGGGGAGTTACAGTGTTTGGCCACAGGGTGGTGGAATTGGTTCGTGTGTGTGTGTCCTGGAGATGTTCTCTGAAGCATTCCACAAGTAGGTGTCCTGTCTCCCCAGTGTAGTGGAGACCATATCAACTCTTCAAGTCTGCTCCAGGATTCAATAAAACTGTGGTCTATCTGGTTGTGCTCTCAGCTTCACTTTTCTGTCTCCCTTCCCCTCTACCTCCCCTGATAAACCTCCACTCTGTTGTTTATCAACTTTGTCTTGAATACATTCAACTACCCTGCTAGCAGTGTTTGCAGGGGAAGAGAATTCCACAGACATGGAAACCACAATCAGTTGAGATGTACAAGGATAACCAGCAAGAAAGGGGATATACAAGTAAATAGGAAAAGGGATATGTTTCTTCCCTGTGCTCGTATCCCTCCTAATCCTTCTCCTTTTCCCCTCAAATGCTCACCATCTGTCTGACAGGGGCTGCGCAGTCACAATGGCAAGGTTGTGCAGGGAAGACCACAATCAATTAGCCCATGTTATTTAACAAATGCCTAAGAGCTCCTCCAAATTTATCCAGATGGTAGAACTGATGCTTCAGATTGCCAATAGTTTGTTCTGTGGTGCATGGTGTGGCAGAATGGCTTTCAATATGCATATTTTGCAAAGGATTTCTAAGATCTATGTGGCAGTTCAAGTATTGAGTGATCAATGAACTGGTGCAAATAACTACATTGTGGTTCCTGCAAAGATGGAAGACATTCATTTGAATGATTTACTTTGCATATTCACACACCAACTGGACACTCAAGGAGTTGCATAAATCTTGGCATTCAGACGTGGTGTCTGCAAACCCATGTATGTGCAATTGATAGCATCCTCCATTTTTGGCAAGCTCATCCATTTAGAAAACTGTTCACAACTCCACCTGCTTCTCCCTGATCAAATAGCGCACTGTTCTCCTCTCCTGACACGAAGATCACAATTCACCTTCCTTGGGAACTGAGAAATGAGAGCTGCTCCTGCCTGAAAGGATCTGAAGCTAAAGAATAATGTCCACGGCCATGTTCACGGTCATTAGCAGTGCCACCCTTGCCCTGCTCTGGCGTTGTAGAACTATCTGCAACTTGTTTGAAAAATGGAGGCAATGCACACACTGCTGCAAGATCAGATTGAGGTGAGATGTTACCTGGGCTTTTCGTATGTTGATTTTCTACTGTACACGCAGTGTGCTCCAACACAGAAAATATCAATCTAGGTAATAACTAACAAGATCTTCAAACTTACTGTGATGGAGTGAGAAAGATGATTTGAAACGCGGGGAGATGCTCAGAAAACATCCTATTTGTAATGTCACGACTTTTAAATCTCCAGTTATATATGCCTTTATTGTTATAATCAATAGTCCTAAAAAAATTACTTGGGGCAGGGGCTATCTAAAAAACTGAAATGTTAAAGCATTTTGTTGTTGTCTGATGCTTAAATAGATTTAATACAGTTGGGAACCATATTTCTTTTCTGTCAGATTTTCTGCTAGTTAAGAGACTCTGCTCAGCATTAATGACCTGTAATGGTTTCTTCCAGAATCATTAAGAGCCAATTAATCTCCCAATTAAAGGGTGGAAGGGCAGGAAAAACAAACAGTGACAGCTGAATTTCAATGATAAATTCCAGCTGTTGGCATTTTGTCCAACTTACGTTGGGCTCAATACCCACCAGACCATCATAAAAAGTACTCAACTAAGCCATAACTCATTCAGATCAATCATGTAACAGGATCTGCAAGCTAGGAGGAATGTGATGATGGATAGCACAAGAGAAGGAGGAAGAAGTAGCAGTTTATGAAATTCCTGGAAGTTGATGGCAGAGATATTTGTCTTCAGCAGAAGGCTATGTGTTCCAAAACAATTTGAAAAGTAAGCAAACACTTCACATACGCTGAGACACCAGTTTCTATAACTTTCAGAGCACTCAGCATGTGTAAATATGTGATTGCGCGTGTGTGTGTATATAAATTTTTTTTTGTTTGAATACCTATATTAGAGTCTGTAACATGAGTTGTATTGCATGCATCATTACTCACCAAAGAAATGTACACCCTATGCCATATGAGAGATACCTTGGAGACTTGGTTGTTATCAGGAAAGAGAATCATCAGCCTGAGGTCAGACAGTAGTACACTTCCTGGCTCAGTCAGTCATTTGTAGGTTCAGGTCCTGTTCCAGGATTTCCATACAAAAGTTAAAGCTGATGCTCTGAGCTATTGAAGCTGCCAACCTTTTGATGAAATGTCTCTTCCATCTAACATAGTTGAAAAAGATCTCATGGCAATGTTCCAAAGAAAGGTAGAGGAATTATCACTGGTGGCCTGATTAATATATATCCCTCAATTGTATCATGGAAATGGAGTAACTGGTCATTATTGTATTAATGTTTGTGCAAATGGACTGCTTTGTACACTTCAACAGTGACACTACTAAAAGTGGCAGCTGTAAAATGGTTTGGGATGTCCTGTGCGAACCTTCATATGGCTCAGCTGATAAACTAAGCGCTACAATTAAGGTGGCTCTATTGTTAAAACTGAATTTTTCCAAGTTTCCTGCATTTAGGAAGTGTGATGGTAGTGCCATGACAAATAATATCTGCACAACTGGCTAATTTGAATTCAATAAAAGTCTAGTGGTCCAGATGGAGATCTTGTGGTGCAGTGGTAGTGTCCCAATTTTGCACAAGAAGGCCTGGGTTCGTGTCCATCTGCTCCAGAGGTGTGTCATAGCATCACTGAACAGGTTGACTTGAAATATCTTCTCCAGTAGCCCAACCATACAGAGCTGTTGTGGTGCAGTGGTAATGTCTCTATCTCTGAACAAGCTCTGGGTTCAAGTCCCACTTACAGCATGTCTGAACAGGCTAATTATAATATTTCAAGTAGTCCAGTTACACTCGCACAATGGCTTGTACACGACAAATGGAATGAATTACCAGAAACCTCCCAGTACATTCAGGAAATGAGGGTGGAACAATGAGTGAAGGGAGAAATTTCCAGTTCAGATTTGTTGGCGTGGGAATTATAAAAAACTGAAATTTAACATCAGAAAAGGAAAACAATGCCCGGATTTTTGGATAGCCAGTCATTTTTCCAATGGGGTTTACATGGGGACCCTGCGGAATCCTTATTGTAGCAGCGTCTGAAGGAATTGCCAGGGAAATTGAGGATTCACCTGGAACAGTCCATTTACATCAGAGAATTTGGAGTGTTGCACTGAAAATAAATAAGCTGTTACTCTGTAAAAGTTAGACAATTAAATACTTAGTCTCATTATTAAATACTGCACACCCCCAACAAATTACCTCACGCATCCCCAACTATGCCTCCAACAGATCCAATATACCCTCCAGACCCCTAACCTTACAGCCCCTCCATTCGCAGTACCTAATACCTCCTGTTACTGCACCTGACATCACCTCCCTCCATGCATGGGACCCAACAAAGCCCACCATTCCTTGGAATAAGGCGGATATTTTTTCAATGGCAACCTGTAACTAGTGGAATTCATTGGGATCTGTTCTGGGACGAAATTATTTACAAAATATATTTAGATTAGATTACTTACAGTGTGGAAACAGGCCCTTCGGCCCAACAAGTCCACACCGACCCGCCGAAGCGACAACCCACCCATACCCCTACAAATACCCCTTACCTAACACTATGGGCAATTTAGCATGGCCAATTCACCTGACCCGCACATCTTTGGACTGTGGGAGGAAACCGGAGCACCCGGAGAAAACCCACGCAGACACGGGGAGAACGTGCAAACTCCACACAGTCAGTCGCCTGAGTCGGGAATTGAACCCAGGTCCCTGGCGCTGTGAGGCAGCAGTGCTAACCACTGTGCCACTGTGCCGCCCTTTTCTTGGACAAGAAAAGTGAATGCACTAAAGATAAGTTTGTGGATGACACAAAAATAGATGAGAAAGTAGATGATGAAGATAAGATGAAACTCTGCAGAGGGATAAAGATAGGTTAACCAAGGAGACAAAAACTGGGCACCTGGGATATAATGTGAGGTTCTGCATATTGTCAGGGAGAAGTGAGAAGCTGAATATTATTGAAATGTAGAAACGCTGAAGGAAGCACAGGGATCCTTGTCAATGACTCTCAAGATTTGAGCATCTTGGCAGTAATCAGGAAGGCAACTGGAATGTTTGTCTTTATTTCAAAAGGAATGGAGTTTAAATGGAGGGCAGTTTTGCAAAAGCTATACCAGACCACAGCTGGAATGGAGTGTCTTTTGCTTTCTTGTCTAAGGAATGTTGTCACAGGTGGATTTCAATAAAGGTTCACTAGGCTGATATCAGGCATGGCAGGACTATCTTATGAATAGAAGCCGAGTAATTTGGGTGTGTACTCATTGGAATAATGAAGGATGAGGAGCAACATTATTGAAACAGACAGAATTCTTAGGGGGCTTATCAAGTAGAGATAGAATGATTGATTGGTTTCTTTTACAAGAGGGTCTAGGACCAGAGGGCATAAACTCAGAATAAGGGACTGCACATTTAAAACAGAGATGAGAAGGAATTTCTTTTCTAAGAGGGTAGTGAATCTGCTGAATCCTTTAACACAGAGGACAGTTGAGGTTGGTTTATTAAGTATATTAAAGGTGATACAGACAGATTTGTAGTCAGTAAGTGACTGAAGGGTTATGTGGAAAAGACAAGAAACTGAAGTTGAGGGTTATCAGATTAGCCATGATCTCATTGAAAGATGGAAGAGATTCAATGGGCTGAATGGCCTCCTCCAATGTCTAATGATCTTACTGTCACTGAAGGATGCTCCTCATTGGCACCTGAGCTAATATATATTATGAGTTATTTGGGTATACTATTAGGTACCAATGACATCAAAGATGAGATTTTCCAGGCAGTACCAATCTCAAAAGGATTGCCAGTCTGGTTCTATTTGTTTAGAACAGAAAGGAGTTTGGCATTTTTTGAGTGGAGGTTCCACTCAGGTCTCCCTTGTGAATACTGATCTGACCTTCCATTCCAGTAAGTCTCTCATCGTGTGGAACTGTCAGAAGAAAGCCAAACCGAGCCTGTTTTCACAGCCACTTTGACAGCTTCTGTCGAAGGCTAAGTATATAAAGTAAGTCTGGTGTGAGAGTGCCGTGAGTTGGGTGCCTGATGGGTTAGGGAACAAGGTTAGGATTGGCAGAATAGGATGCCAGCTTGGAAGAGGTAGGATACCAGTTGGCAGGAAGCCAGGTGTGTACGGCTCCAAGGAACATGCATGCCAACTGGGGAGTTAGTGGGTGCCAGCTGGGCAAGGGTTAGATCACAGGGTTGAAAGGTGACAAAGAGGCAGATAAATGTTCTAGGTAGGTCAATATGAACTGGAGACATTGAGCTCAAGGGAGACTCGGAGTAGGGTTGAGGTGGTGGGGGATGCCCAGCATCAGTGGGGGAAGAGTCACTGGTTCAGTGGTCAGAGAAGGATAGGAGGTCAGTTCCAGTGGTGGGATTGGCGAGGAGGAGTGGGGTTATGGGCTGGTGGGATGGGGGAATCCCAGCTAATGGGAGGCAAGTGTGGATCAGGCTGGAGTTTCCACTCCTGAGGGGTGGGTGGGGTATTGTTTTGGCTGGGCGAAGTGTTGGATGTTAGCATGGGGGAAGTGTCGGGTGTTAGCATGAGCAAAGTGTCTGGTGTCAGGATGGGCGAGGTTTTGGAAGTCAGGATGGTTGAGGTGTTGGCTGTTAGCATGGGCGAAGAATGTTGGGTGTTAGCATGGGCGAGGTGTTGGCTGTTAGCATGGGCGAGGTGTTGGGTGTCAGGATAGGCGAGGTGTTGGCTGTTAGCATGGGGAGAAGTGTTGGGTGTCAGGATGGGCGAGGTGTTGGCTGTTAGCATGGGCGAAATGTTGGCAGTTAGCATGGGCGAAGTGTTGGGTGTTAGCATGGGCAAGGTGTTGGGTGTTAGCATGGGCAAGGTGTTGGGTATTAGCATGGGCAAGGTGTTGGGTGTCAGGATGGGCAAGGTGTTGGCTGTTAGCAGTGGTGAGGTGTTGGGTGTTAGCATGGGTGAGGTGTTGGCTGTTAGCATGGGCGAGGTGTTGGGTGTTAGCATGGGCGAGGTGTTGGCTGTTAGCATGGGCGAGGTGTTGGCAGTTAGCATGGGCGAAGTGATGGGTGTTCGCATGGGCGAGGTGTTGGGTGTTAGCATGGGCGAGGTGTTGGGTGTTAGCATGGGCGAGGTAGTGGGTGTTCGCATGGGCGAGGTGTTGGGTGTTAGCATGGGCGAGGTAGTGGGTGTTAGCATGGGCGAGGTAGTGGGTGTTAGCATGGGCGAGGTAGTGGGTGTTAGCATGGGCGAGGTGTAGGGTGTTAGCATGGGCGAGGTGTTGAGCGTTAGCATGGGCGAGGTGTTGGCTGTTAGCATGGGCGAAGTGTTGGCTGTTAGCATGGGTGAGGTGTTGGGTGTTAGCATGGGTGAGGTAACGGGTGTTTGCACGGGCAAAGTGTTGGCTGTTAGCATGGGCGAGGTGTTGGGTTTTAGCATGGGCGAGGTGTTGGGTGTTAGCATGGGCGAGGTGTTGGCTGTTAGCAGTGGTGAGGTGTTGGCTGTTAGCATGGGTGAGGTGTTGGGTGTTAGCATGGGCGAGGTGTTGGCTGTTAGCAGTGGTGAGGTGTTGGGTGTTAGCATGGGTGAGGTGTTGGCTGTTAGCATGGGCGAGGTGATGGGTGTTAGCATGGGCGAGGTGTTGGCTGTTAGCATGGGCGAGGTGTTGGCAGTTAGCATGGGCGAAGTGATGGGTGTTCGCATGGGCGAGGTGTAGGGTGTTAGCATGGGCGAGGTGTTGAGCGTTAGCATGGGCGAGGTGTTGGCTGTTAGCATGGGCGAAGTGTTGGCTGTTAGCATGGGTGAGGTGTTGGGTGTTAGCATGGGTGAGGTAACGGGTGTTTGCACGGGCAAAGTGTTGGCTGTTAGCATGGGCGAGGTGTTGGGTTTTAGCATGGGCGAGGTGTTGGGTGTTAGCATGGGCGAGGTGTTGGCTGTTAGCAGTGGTGAGGTGTTGGCTGTTAGCATGGGTGAGGTGTTGGGTGTTAGCATGGGCGAGGTGTTGGCTGTTAGCAGTGGTGAGGTGTTGGGTGTTAGCATGGGTGAGGTGTTGGCTGTTAGCATGGGCGAGGTGATGGGTGTTAGCATGGGCGAGGTGTTGGCTGTTAGCATGGGCGAGGTGTTGGCAGTTAGCATGGGCGAAGTGATGGGTGTTCGCATGGGCGAGGTGTTGGGTGTTAGCATGGGCGAGGTGTTGGGTGTTCGCATGGGCGAGGTAGTGGGTGTTAGCATGGGCGAGGTGTAGGGTGTTAGCATGGGCGAGGTGTTGGGTGTTAGCATGGGCGAGGTAGTGGGTGTTAGCATGGGCAAGGTGTTGGGTGTTAGCATGGGCAAGGTGTTGGCTGTTAGCATGGGCGAAGTGTTGGCTGTTAGCATGGGCAAGGTGTTGGGTGTACACATGGGCGAAGTGTTGGTTGTTAGCATGGGCGAAGTGTTGGGTGTTAGCATGGGTGAGGTGTTTTGTGTTAGCATGGGCGAGGTAATGGCTGTTAGCATGGGCGAGGTGTTGGGTGTTAGCATGGGCGAGGTAGTGGGTGTTCGCATGGGCGAGGTGTTGGGTGTTAGCATGGGCGAGGTAGTGGGTGTTAGCATGGGCGAGGTGTTGGGTGTTAGCATGGGCGAGGTAGTGGGTGTTAGCATGGGCGAGGTAGTGGGTGTTAGCATGGGCGAGGTAGTGGGTGTTAGCATGGGCGAGGTGTAGGGTGTTAGCATGGGCGTGGTGTTGAGCGTTAGCATGGGCGAGGTGTTGGCTGTTAGCATGGGCGAAGTGTTGGCTGTTAGCATGGGTGAGGTGTTGGGTGTTAGCATGGGTGAGGTAACGGGTGTTTGCACGGGCAAAGTGTTGGCTGTTAGCATGGGCGAGGTGTTGGGTTTTAGCATGGGCGAGGTGTTGGGTGTTAGCATGGGCGAGGTGTTGGCTGTTAGCAGTGGTGAGGTGTTGGCTGTTAGCATGGGTGAGGTGTTGGGTGTTAGCATGGGCGAGGTGTTGGCTGTTAGCAGTGGTGAGGTGTTGGGTGTTAGCATGGGTGAGGTGTTGGCTGTTAGCATGGGCGAGGTGTTGGGTGTTAGCATGGGCGAGGTGTTGGCTGTTAGCATGGGCGAGGTGTTGGCAGTTAGCATGGGCGAAGTGATGGGTGTTCGCATGGGCGAGGTGTTGGGTGTTAGCATGGGCGAGGTGTTGGGTGTTCGCATGGGCGAGGTAGTGGGTGTTCGCATGGGCGAAGTAATGGCTGTTAGCATGGGCGAGGTGTTGGGTGTTAGCATGGGCGAGGTGTTGGCTGTTAGCATGGGCGAGGTAGTGGGTGTTAGCATGGGCGAGGTGTAGGGTGTTAGCATGGGCGAGGTGTTGGGTGTTAGCATGGGCGAGGTAGTGGGTGTTAGCATGGGCGAGGTGTTGGGTGTTAGCATGGGCGAGGTGTTGGGTGTTAGCATGGGCGAGGTAGTGGGTGTTAGCATGGGCAAGGTGTTGGGTGTTAGTATGGGCAAGGTGTTGGCTGTTAGCATGGGCGAAGTGTTGGCTGTTAGCATGGGCAAGGTGTTGGGTGTACACATGGGCGAAGTGTTGGGTGTTAGCATGGGCGAAGTGTTGGGTGTTAGCATGGGCGAGGTGTTGGGTGTTCGCATGGGCGAGGTAGTGGGTGTTCGCATGGGCGAGGTAATGGCTGTTAGCATGGGCGAGGTGTTGGGTGTTAGCATGGGCGAGGTGTTGGGTGTTAGCATGGGCGAGGTAGTGGGTGTTAGCATGGGCGAGGTGTTGGCTGTTAGCATGGGCGAGGTGTTGGGTGTTAGCATGGGCGAGGTAGTGGGTGTTAGCATGGGCAAGGTGTTGGGTGTTAGCATGGGCAAGGTGTTGGCTGTTAGCATGGGCGAAGTGTTGGCTGTTAGCATGGGCAAGGTGTTGGGTGTACACATGGGCGAAGTGTTGGGTGTTAGCATGGGCGAAGTGTTGGGTGTTAGCATGGGTGAGGTGTTTTGTGTTAGCATGGGCGAGGTAATGGCTGTTAGCATGGGCGAGGTGTTGGGTGTTAGCATGGGCGAGGTGTTGGGTGTTAGCATGGGCGAGGTGTTGGGTGTTAGCATGGGCGAGGTAGTGGGTGTTAGCATGGGCGAGGTGTAGGGTGTTAGCATGGGCGAGGTGTTGGGTGTTAGCATGGGCGAGGTAGTGGGTGTTAGCATGGGCAAGGTGTTGGGTGTTAGCATGGGCAAGGTGTTGGCTGTTAGCATGGGCGAAGTGTTGGCTGTTAGCATGGGCAAGGTGTTGGGTGTACACATGGGCGAAGTGTTGGGTGTTAGCATGGGCGAAGTGTTGGGTGTTAGCATGGGTGAGGTGTTTTGTGTTAGCATGGGCGAGGTAATGGCTGTTAGCATGGGCGAGGTGTTGGGTGTTAGCATGGGCGAGGTGTTGGGTGTTAGCATGGGCGAGGTGTTGGGTGTTAGCATGGGCGAGGTAGTGGGTGTTAGCATGGGCGAGGTGTAGGGTGTTAGCATGGGCGAGGTGTTGGGTGTTAGCATGGGCGAGGTAGTGGGTGTTAGCATGGGCAAGGTGTTGGGTGTTAGCATGGGCAAGGTGTTGGGTGTACACATGGGCGAAGTGTTGGGTGTTAGCATGGGCGAAGTGTTGGGTGTTAGCATGGGTGAGGTGTTTTGTGTTAGCATGGGCGAAGTGTTGGCTGTTAGCATGGGTGAGGTGTTGGCTGTTAGCATGGGTGAGGTGTTGGGTGTAAGCATGGGCAAGGTGTTGGGTGTACACATGGGCGAAGTGTTGGGTGTTAGCATGGGCGAAGTGTTGGCTGTTCGCACGGGCAACGTGTTGAGTGTCAGGATGGGTGAGGCGTCTGGTCAGAGAGTCTCTGGGATCTGGGTGGGAGCAGGTCGGGTCAAGTTTGAGAATGCAGTCAACGTGGAGTCTGTTTAATCATTACTCAAGTAGGAGGCGATTTGTTTAACAATCTAGCTTCTCCTGGGTAACTATTTTACTCAATTGATTGGAACCCTGTGAAGTCACCCCCAACCTTTATGGAAACATTCTGCAGTTCCATGTGTTCAGGAATGGCCCAGTGAAAAAATCCATTTCCTGGTTAGTTCCTTCGCAGAGTGCTGTCACGGGGATTCCATGGGTCCCCGTGCACAACTCCGAGCTGTGACTGCCTGGGAAGTGGAGAATCTGCTCCAGGAATTCTTGGAATAGCATGAGAAGATGGTTCTGTGATAGATGATCATGAGTGACTGAGAATGTACAGAACATTCAAGGGGTTGGGTTAATATATAAAAACTGAAAGAACAGCAGATGCTGGAAATCAGAAGCAAAAACAGAAATCCCTGGAAAAGTGCAGCAAGCCGCAAACTGCTGACCTGCTAGGTTTTTCCAGCAATTTCTGGTTTTGGGCTTGAATTATTATTCCTGATTTTACTTTTCAAAATAGTTTTTTTTATCCCTGTTCTTCCTCTTCAGCTTGATGTCTCATTGCTGGAAGGGGAATGTCTCCGAGGCAGCTGCAAGCTGTGTAACTGACTGTAGCAACTTGCTCAGTCCCTTCTCCCTCTCCTGCTAAACTAGCATTCTCGCTGGTTTACGTTTTGTTAATTAGATTTGTGGTGTCAGACCTCCTGTTAACACTTGTCGTCAAATTCAGAAATAATGACGGTGTGGAATTTCCTGCAAAAGAGGTAATGATGAATGTCTCCCCTAAACAATGTGCCAATTATTTTAATGGTAAATTTTCATGATTTGTCAACACCATGTGAACAACAAAAAACCTGCCACAATCATTAATATGTCCTGAGCGGTGTTTTTCAGCAACCATGGGCCTCATGATTAAATAGCAAATTGGTCCCTGTCATCAGATCCAGCAAATTCAGGACTGAGTTGAAAGCATTACAAACGTGGTGGTGTATAAACAGGATCCTAAGAGATGCAGCCACTTTAACTTCAGTCCCACAAGATTTATTGTTTGGATCTACCTGGGGTCAAATGTAACGGGTATTTTTATACAGGAACATGCTAGCAGTACACTGACAGTGTTTAATTTACAGGCCTATTCCCACTGCTGGGTGAAGATAGGTGCTCCTGGGCACTGCTGTGTCTCCAGTTTGACAGAAACATCCTACAGACAGCACCATCAAATGATAGAAGCACATAATATTGCTTCCATCTAATCACCAAATTCTTTTTCATTCATTCACAGCATTTACTGACCATTCCTCATTAGATTAGATTAGATTAGATTAGACTTACAGTGTGGAAACAGGCCCTTCGGCCCAACAAGTCCACACCGACCCGCCGAAGCGCAACCCACCCATACCCCTACATTTACCCCTTACCTAACACTACGGGCAATTTAGCTTAGCCAATTCACCTGACCCGCACATCTTGTGACTGTGGGAGGAAACCGGAGCACCCGGAGGAAACCCACGCAGACACGGGGAGAACGTGCAAACTCCACACAGTCAGTCGCCTGAGTCGGGAATTGAACCCGGGTCTACAGGCGCTGTGAGGCAGCAGTGCTAACCACTGTGCCACCGATTAAGAGTCAACCACATTGCTGTGGGTCTGGAGTCACATGCAAGCCAGACTAGGTAAGGCTAGCAGTTTCCTTCCCTAAAGGGCATTGATAAATCAATGTGTTTTTCCTGATCTGGAGCATGGATTCATAGTAATCATTAAACTTTTACTTCTAGATATTTATTGCATTCAAATTGCACCATCTGCTGCAGTGGGATTTGAATCCAGGTCCCCTGGGCCTTTGAATTAGCAGTCCAGTGGTAATACCATTAGGCACATGCCATTTACACCGCCATGCCCAAGGCTACCATTTGCACAGGATGTTTCCCCAGTGGTTTCATCACGTGGTATAAATGGCTGGTATGGCAAAGTTCTCACAGATGTCAGGAGCCAGCACATTGCAGCATCTCAGCGTCCGTCAAGGAAGTCACTCCCAGCTGCATTGTGGTGGGCATTGATTTTTTTTAGATTACTTACAGTGTGGAAACAGGCCCTTCGGCCCAACAAGTCCACACCGACCCGCCGAAGCGCAACCCACCCATACCCCTACATTTACCCCTTACCTAACACTACGGGCAATTTAGCATAGCCAATTCACCTGGCCCGCACATCTTTGGACTGTGGGAGGAAACCGGAGCACCCGGAGGAAACCCACGCAGACACGGGGAGAACGTGCAAACTCCACACAGTCAGTCACCTGAGTCGGGAATTGAACCCGGGTCTCAGGCTAACCACTGTGCCACCGTGCCGCATTGGTTGAGATAATAGTCATACCATGACTGAGAGAAAACCCTCCCCATGCCATTTCCCTGAGGCTGAAGCTTATTTCTCCAACAGAGTAATCTCTCCACTGCAGGAATGCAGAAAGTCAGAGACTGAGCACCCATCAGTACATTTCCACACCCATTATCAAAGAGGAGCCTAGAACCTGAATTTGATGCTTGATGGGACTGGTGTAACAGACAGGGAAAAAGTGAGGACTGCAGATACTGGAGATCAGAGTCAAAAAGTGTGGCTCTGGAGATGCTGCCTGACTGGCTGTACTTTTCCAGCACCACACATTTTTCACTCTGGTGTAACAGACTGTCAGGCATAGGGCTTGCTGCAGCATCTGTTGAGTAAATACACAAGTCGCAGAGCTCAGATGTACCCACACAAGCTAGACATGGATTCCTCTTCCTATTGCAATAATCTATGGCAGCTCTTAGACAGGCAGTTCTGTGCCTCAGACAAATCGTGGCACACAACGGATATCTTTTTTTAAAAGCAGAGCTTTTGCTTTTGTACTGTGGCAAAGCCTCAAGTAAAGGATGATCAGAGACAAGAGGACATCATTCAGCAAAAAACCGAAAGAACTGTGGATGCTGGAAATCAGAAATAAAAAGAGAAATTGCTGGAAAAGCTCAGCAGGTCTGGCAGCATCCGTGGAGAGAAATCAAAGTTAACATTTCACGTTGAGTGACCCTTCTTCAATTTTTTGGTTTTGAACTGGTCATCATTCTTGTCTTTGAGATCCGGATAGAATCTCTGAACATTTTATAGCATCACTAACCATTGGTGCAAAAGTTAATACTCCACAGTTGTCTGTAAGAACGCCTCTTCTGATTTCTAACTTATTTAATGCACTTTTCTGGTACTAACTCTCTAGTAATTGCTGTAAGGATTCATCATACCATTTCAATGATTGTTTGGTTTTTCTTCCATTCCTCTTCCACATACACTTTGGAACATTCACATTTGTTGACAGACTGCCACTTTTCTATTATTATATCACTCAGTTGATGGAAGATTGTGGATTAGAACCATTCTGATCTATGCTGTGCTCATTGATCTTGGTTAAAGTGTGACAAGGGCACTTGACTTGGCTGAAGCATTTGCTGATTAGGAAAATAAAACTCAATCCCGTGTTCTTCTTGATGATTCACACCCAATGATACCAATAGGAAGTGTCTATGATAATGAGGAGTAAAATGAGCGATCCATGATGTCCACTGTGAGAAATGAAGCTCACTGTTCAATAAATTCAGTCCGAGTCAAATTCTGAAGCAGTCTTTATTCATATGTTCTTGCAAGCCTGGGTGATCACAAAGTAGGCACACTTCTGAATAATTTTATTGCATATTTATACAGTTTTCTTCGAGCACCTCTGTACCTATCCTTTTGTATCATATGTGACAGTTTAGATTAGATTACTTTTAGTGTGGAAACAGGTCCTTCGGCCCAACAAGTCCACACTGACTCGCTGAAGAGCAATCCCTCCAGACCCATTCCCGTACATCTAACACTACGGGCAATTTAGCATGGCCAATTCACCTAACCTGCACATTTTTGGACTGGGAGGAAACCAGAGCACCCGGAGGAAACCCACGCAGACACAGGGAGAAAGGGAGAATGTGCAAACTCCACACAGTCAGTTGCCTGAGGTGGGAATTGAACTGGGGTCTCTGGTGCTGTGAGGCATCAGTGCTAACCAGCTCTGTGTAGCTGCTATTCTAATCGGTTTACCACATCTGTCTTGGCCTGTTGTTGGCGCGCAAACACCGCCCCCTCCCCCCAACCCCCCCTTGATAGCTGGGTCTTATTACTTTTGCTGATGCAACACTGGGTCTTATTTGGTTATCTTGTTCATACTAATTCCCTATGTGCGTGACAATTGCAACTGTAATGTCAATACATCTGTTTCTACCAGTCAACCACCTCCCTTTACGGTTAGTTGTTTCTTGGTATACTCCCTCATGATTCCACCTTGCGATTTTTGCAGAAACAACATTTGTAAGCATCTCTCGCATCTACTATAGCTGAATAACTTGCTAACTAATTATCAGAAGTTGCACCTAAATCCAGCGACCGGACCGTGCTGCAGCCAAATATAAGTGTCTGTGTTCAAGCAGTTTGCTTGCTGAATGCAGTTGGTGGTCAAACCCTAAAAGAATGTACAAAAAATTGACAGGTGTGATATTTTTTAATTGAATATCCTCTCTTCATAATTCATTTACTGTTTAATCAGTATTCTCTTTACACTTCTCCTGCACTGCATGACCTCACCTTGCTGCTTTGGAAGCCTTTTTTTCTGCTAGCAGGATGATTTCTCCTGGCTCCAGATCTTACTCTAATCTCTGCCAAAGCTGCTGTTTGACCGACTGCACTGTGATGTGTGAGCTGAGCTGACAAGTGTCATTCAAGCCCAGAAAGTGGAAAACACTGCCATTGCACTTCACAGTGGCTTTGAGTTGACACATCTCACACGTGCTGAAGTGTCAGGCCAGCTCTGTGGCTGTACTGCCATGTTACTCTCCTTCACCACCTCACCATCAGACTGTTTGAATACCTTTTTTTGGACAATTGGTTACCACCTTCTGAAACAATATTAGACTCTAGTCACATGGATTGACGTCACATGGATTGACTGACTACACGTCGTGTGCTTTTTGAGTGAAAATGAAGTGTATCTGCAAATACAATTCTGCAAATGCAAATTCACCCTTGTGTGTGCACACACGTACATGTGAGGGAGAGAGAGTTTGAGTGTGTGCATGTGAATGTGAGTGTGTTAGTGTGAGAGAGTGTGTGCTTGCGAGTGTGCGTGCCTGGTGCAGTGTGTGCATAGGTGTGACAGAATATAAGAGTGTGAGAGGTTGTGAGTGCGAAGTGTGTGTATGAGAGAGAGTGTGTATGAGAAAGGGTCGGTGTGAGTGTGTATCATGTAGTGGAGCCACCAGAATTTGTAGCAAAAAGTGTGACATGAATCCAAAGTCCTGGGTGACCTTCACTCTTTCACATTCACTCAAATCTCTCCCTCATGGGTAAACACACACACACACACACACACACACACACACACACACACACACACACACACACTAACACGTGGGATTTAAGTGTATGGGTGAATTTGCATTTGCAGAATTGCATTTGCGGATACATTCTACTTATGCTCAAAAGGCACACAATCTGCAGATAGTCAATGCAGGCAGTCAATCCATATAACATTTTATAAATTCCTGCTTTGGAAATAGAACTAGTCTGACTCAAAATTGGGATACACACAGATTCTAACCTCACTCCTTTAATACATTGTCTGAACTGAGATGCCACCTTTTTTTTAATAAAACCTTAAGTAGCCTCGAGAATGTGGCTTAAAAGAAGTTCTGGGATTTAAATATTAATGAACCGAAACCTGCAACTCTTTCTAAAAGATGAAATATGTAGCAGCAATCCAGGTTGTTCAAAATATCATTTCAGTTGCATGACACTGTAATTGTTTGCTATAAATCCCGCCCCACTAGCTACCTCATGAAGGAGCCGCGCTCTGAAAGCTAACAATTCCAAATAAACCTGTTGGACTATTACCCAGTTTTCTGTGATTCTTAGTTTTGATAAAGAGATCAGCATCCCCTATTCATGTGATGCAGATGCATATCAGAAAACAGCAGTGTAAAAATAATGGTGTTGAATCTATTCAAAAGAAGAGTGACAATTTTTAAAAGTTTAACAAGAATTGAAGTGAAAATTACTCATATTTTTACTAACTTCAGAATGTTTATAATTTTTTGCTGGTATTATAAACAAAACACTGGGGCTATTGATGCAAACATAACTCCAGAGGATTTGTATTTTGGCATAATTTATTTCCTCATTCCCACTACAAATGTTGACATTTTTAGAAGACACTCTCCCTTAGTTTGCCATGTTTGGTTGTGCCTTTTGTTTGAACGCTTACATATCCTATAAACAAAGCAAGTAGCTTTCAAACCAGAATTATAATGTCAGAGTAGGCTTTCCAAGTTGATACTTCCAGTCCTGAGCTTCATGCAATGGGAATACAGTGGAATTTTGATAAAGAGATAGCATCCCCTATTCATGTGAAGCAGATGCGTATCGGAAATTCGTGTCGGAAAGCCTGCACGGCCAATGGAATTGAATGTAGATCAGCTCAGCCAATTTACAGCCTCAATGCTTTTTGTTCGTTCACTGCTGGGACAGACAGGTGGAGTACCATGCACAGAGGGACTGGTGAGCGAATCAACATTCCTTTTCCTGCAGAAGCATGTCTTTTGCTAGTTGTTAAAGGCCTGTGAGGCGTTTTAAACAAAGTTTAAAACATGAATTGGTACCTATGTGCTTCAGGATTCACACTCTGTGCTGGGGAATGGAAGACCAAGGGGATACTCAAGGACGTTGCTCAGCCTGAGACATTAGGCCCAGAGGGAGGAACTGGGTGAAGGTGTATGCTGTTGTTTTGTAAGATGAAGAGAAAACTGAAGTGGGTGGCTCTTTTTTAAAATCACACATTCCATCTTCTGACAAAATGGGACAAAGCTGAAGACTATATTCACTTCACAGAAAGTGAAATAAACTAAATAAAACACTTAAGTTTAAGAGGGCAGAGCAGTAGATGTGATCTACATGGACTTCAGTAAGGCTTTCGACAAGGTTCCACACGGGAGACTGATTAACAAGGTTAAATCTTATGGAATATAGGGAGAATTGGCCATTTGGATACAGAACTGGCTCAAAGATAGAAGACAGAGGGTGGTGGTGGAGGGTTGTTTTTCAGACTGGAGACCTGTGACCAGTGGAGTGCCACAAGGATCAGTGCTGGGTTCTCTGCTTTTTGTTATTTACATAATGATTTGGATGCGAGCATAAGAGGTACAGTTAGTAAGTTTGCAGATGACACCAAAATTGGAGGTGTAGTGCACAGCGAAGAGGGTTTCCTCAGATTACAACAGGATCTTGATCAGATGGGCCATTGGGCTGAGAAGTGGCAGATGGAGTTTAATTCAGATAAATGCGAGGTGCTTTGCCAGGGTTGGAGGATTTGAGCTATAGGAAGAGGTTGAACAGGCTGGGGCTGTTTTCCCTGGAGTGTCAGAGGCTGAGGGGTGACCTGATATAGGTTTTCAAAATCATGAGGGGCATGGATAGGATAAATAGACAAAATCTTTTCCCTGGTGTCAGGGAGTCCAGAACTAGAGGGCATAGGTCTAGGGTGGGAGGGGAAAGATATAGAAGAGATCCAAGGGGCAACTTTTTCATGTAGAGGGTGGTACGTGTATGGAATGAGCTACCCGAGGATGTGTTGGAGGCTAGTACAATTGCAACATTTAGGTGGCATTTGGATGGATATCTGAATAGGAAGGGTTTGGAGGGATATGGGCCAGGTGCTGGCAGGTGGAACTAGATTGGGTTGGGATATCTGGTTGGTATGTACAGATTGGACTGAAGGGTCTGTTTCCATGCTTTACATCTCTATGACATTAAAACAGTCAAACTGAAAAAGTGTTTGACAAAGGGACAGAATGTTCAATATGAACTCAACTTTTAACTTTTAGTAGGATGCGTGATCATCTTACCATCTGTTTTGATTTGAATTTGATTTGATTTTATTGTTGTCACATGTATTTGTGGGCGGCACGGTGGCACAGTGGTTAGCACTGCTGCCTCACAGTGCCTGTAGACCCGGGTTCAATTCCCGACTCAGGCGACCGACTGTGTGGAGTTTGCACGTTCTCCCCGTGTCTGCGTGGGTTTCCTCCGGGTGCTCCGGTTTCCTCCCACAGTCCAAAGATGTGCGGGTCAGGTGAATTGGCCAAGCTAAATTGCCCGTAGTGTTAGGTAAGGGGTAAATGTAGGGGTAAGGGTGGGTTGCGCTTCGGCGGGTCGGTGTGGACTTGTTGGGCCGAAGGGCCTGTTTCCACACTGTAAGTTTAATCTAAAAAAAAATCTCGACACACTGAACGGTTTGTTTTGCATGTTGTATAGGCAGATCAAACGATACACAATGCAATAGGATAGTAAAACAGAGCGAGCAATACAATGTTATGCTTGCAGAGAAGGTGTGCAAGAGTGAGATGAACATTAAATTTAAAATTTAAGTGGCCCGTTCAGAAGTCTAATAACAGGAGTGAAGAAGTTGTTCTTGAATCTGTTGGTAAATTAGTACATTGAGATTCTGTATCTTCTACCCGATAGAAGAGATTGGAAGAGAGTATAGCAGGGGTGAGAGGGGCCCAGAGCAGAGTGGAGACGGCCAGTGGGCCTGGTGTGAAAGTGGGGACTTGGTGGAATGTGGTTAGACCACGTGGAAGCCATTATGGAAGGACTATAACGTCTATCTTTTTAGCTTTATTTCTTATTTTTCTAACTTAGACTATGCATGTTTGTAATGTAGTGTAATATTTTTCTTTATTTTCTCTATTTTCTGTCGTTAATGTTTGTACCTAGGTACTTTGTGGCTAAGATGGTGCCTAGTGTTGGCAACATTTTATTATTTTTACTGCATTCCTGTTCTTTTGTAACTTGAGTGCATATTACAATAAACCTATTTCTAATTCTAATTCTTTGATGATGTTGGCTGCTTTCCCAAGTCAGTGAGAAGTATAGATGGAGTCACTGAATGGAAAGTTGGCTTGCGTGATAGACTGGGCTGTGTTCACATCTTCGGGCCCTGGACAGAACAGTTGCCATACTAAGCTGTGATGCACCCAGATAGAATCTTTTCTATGGCGCATCTAAAAACCCATAAGTATCTTTATGGAATTTCATGCGGAGGTAGAGGCATTGTTGTGTTTTCTTGACCATCACAGGAATGTGGGTGGACCAGATTGTTGGTGATCATCACTCCTTGGAACTTGATTATATGCACCTCAGCTCCACTAATGTAGACAGAGGGTTGCCCTCCACCTTGTTTCCTGAAGCTAATGGCCAGCTCTTCCATTTTGCTGATATTCGGGGAGAGATTATTATTTTAATACCATGACACCAAGCACTCATTCTCTTTCCTGTATTCTGTCTCATCATTGTTTGAGAGCTGGAGAAAGTGAGGAACTTGAGGTCAGGGTGGAAGGTATTGGTGAGGTTGATGTTTCTGATGAAGGGTTTACGTCTGAAACATTGACTCTCCTGTTCATCAGATGCTGCCTGACGTGCTGTGCTTTTCCAGTGCCACCCTTTTCCACATTGTTTGAGATCCGGTCTACAATGGTGTTGTTGTCATGAACTAGTGGATAGATTTAGGACAAAACTTGGCCACAGAGTTCTAAGTATACAGGGATATAGTAAGGGGAGGTGTATGCAGCCGTGTTGGGTGTTGGTGTTGAGGATAATCGTGGAGGAGGTGCTGTTGCCTATTCTCACTGATTACTGTCTATGAGACAGGAAGTCAAGGATCCAGTTGCACAGGGCAGAGCAGAGACTGAGATCTCAGAGTTTGGAGATTAGTTTGATTGGAATTATGATGTTGAAGTTGGAGCTGTAGTCAATAACTAGGAGCCTGATGTAGATATCCTTGATTGGGTTTTGATTTTGATTTGATTACATCTTTTGTTGTCACATGTACTGAAGTGCAGTGAAAAGTTTTGTTTTGCGTGTGGTACAGGCAGCTCATAACACACAAGGACATACAGATCACAGGGTGTTTAAACAATGAGGCATACAAGGCACAGGAGGGGCACAAAGGCAAGATCAACATTAGATTTGAGATTAGTGAGGTCCATTATTAGTCTAATAACAGCATGTGTTTATGTTTCTGTATCTTCTGTCTGTAGGAGAGCATTACCGCGGTTGAAGGAGCCTTTGATGATGTTGGCAACCTTTCCACAGCAATCAGAAGTATAGATGGACGCCATGGATATGAGGTTGGCTTCCATGATGGTCTGTACTGTGTCCACATTGTGCTAAAGTTTCGTACGTTCCTGGGTAGAACCATTGCTATACTAGGCCATTATGCACCCGGATACTATGCTTTCTATGGTGCATTTGTAAAAATTGATAAGGGACATGGACATGCCGCATTTCCTAAGTCTCCTGAGGGAGAAGGGTTTTTTTTTGCCTTCTTGACCATTGCGTCTATGTGGGAGGCCCAAGACAGATTGCTGGTTATCGTCACTCCTAGGAACATGATGGTCTCATCCTCTCAACCTCAGCTCTACTGATGTAGAAAGGGCCGTGTCCTCGTCCATTCTTCCTGAAGTCAATGATCAGCTGTTTAGCTTTGCTGACATTGAAGGAGAGATTGTTATCTGTGCTCCACAACCCCAAGAATTCTATCTCCTACTTGTATTCCATCTTGTTGTGGTTTGATAGCTGGCCTACAATGGTAGTATCATCAGTGAACTTGTAGGTGCTGTTTGTATGGAATCTGGCACACCATTGAGTGTATAGGGAGGACAGTGTACAGGGGCTAAGGACACATCCTTGGGGGGAACGCAATGTTGAGTGATATCGTGGAGGAGGTGCTGTTGCCTATCTTCACTGATTATGGTCTGTGGGTCAGGAAGCTAAAGATCCTGCTACAGAGGGCAGGACTGGGACTTAGGTCTTGGTATATGGAGATTAGTTTGGTTGGGATTTTACTGTCAAAGGCGGAGCAGTGGTGGAGAAGTAAAAGCCTGAAGTTAACCAGATGTGCAAGGATGAGTATAGGGCTGGGGAAATGCTGTCCACTGTGGACCTGTTTTGCCAGTAGGCAAATTGCAGGGGATCAAGGAAGGCTGGGAGGCTAGCGTTGATGTGGGCCATGACTAACCTCTCGGGGCATGGATTGGGTAAATAGACAAATTCTGTTCCTTGGGGTGCTGGAGTCCAGAACTAGAGGGCATAGGTTTAGGGTGAGAGGGGAAAGATATAAAAGTGACCTAACGGGTAACTTTTTTCACCCAGAGAATGGTACGTGTATGGAATGGGCTGCCACAGGAAGTGGTGGAGGCTGGTACAATTGCAACATTTAAAAGGCATCTGGATGGGTATATGAATAGGAAGGGTTTGGAGGGATGTGGGCCAGGTGCTGGCAGGTGGGACTAGATTGGATTGAGATATCTGATCGGCATGGATGAGTTGGACCGAAGGGCCTGTTTCTGTGCTATACATCATTATGACACCATGGCTGTATGACTATGATTATGGAGATTAGAGCCACTCAGCGGTAGTCATTGAGGCAGGTTACATGTGTTTTCTCTGGTTCTGGGATGATGGTGGTCTTCTTGAAGCAGGTGGGGACTTTAGATTGTAGGAAGGAGAGGTTAAAGATGTCAGTGAATACTCCCGCCAGCTGGCCTGCACAGGATCTGAGTGCACAGCCGGGGACTCCATTTGAGCCAGTCACTTTCTGTGGGTTCACTCTCAAACAGGCCAATCTGACGTCAGTAGCAGTGACTGAGGAAACAAGTGCACCCAGGGCTCTCGGAGCAGGTGACACCATTTCACTGACTTTCTGTTCGAATCGAGTATAAAATGTATTGAGCGTATCAGGGAGGAATGTATTTTAGCCCACTGTTCGGTTCTGCTTTGCTTTGTTTTGTAGGTCTTGCCACAGACGATGGGTGTCCGTCTGGTTAGTTTGGGTCTCTAGCTTAGTCCAACATTGCCTCTTGGCATTTCTAATGACCTTATGGAGGCCGTATCTGGATTTCTTCTATAGGTCAGGATCGTCTGACTTGAACACCACACACCTGGACTTCACTAGGTAATGGATCTTCTAGTTCATCCATGGTTTCCGATTGGGAACATTCTGATGAACTTTTTCAGTGCAATCCCTCTTACACACACTCTGTGTGAGAAATAATATTGTTTTTAGCAGCCATTCATTTGCTTCTGCTTACTGCTTTTTACAAACCTCATTTCTAACATTGTACTACTTCTGCTTTATATCACTGGGCTGTGGGTATATAAACATGAACTCATGGAGGCAGCTCCTGTTTATGAAGATTCATTCTTCTACCACCACTGATGCTCAGTGGCAGCAGTGTGCACAGTCTACAAGATATGCTGCAGAAATTCACCAGGACTACTTATACAACATCTTCTATACCCAAGATGACTTCCATTCAGAAGGACACAAGAAGCAGATGTCTGGGAACATCACCACCTGAAAGTTCCACTCCAATTCACTCACCATCTAGATGTGGAAATATATCACTGTTCCTTCAGAGGGCTGCTTGGTAAGAATTCTAGACTTCCCACCCAAACATCATTACTTACAACACATGGACGGCAGCAGTTCACTACCACATTCTGAGGCAAACCAGGGGTGGACGGTAAATGCTGGCCTAGCTGTAGATGCCCATGCCTCGTAAGTTAATTTTTTAAAAAAACTGTTAATTCTTGTCTCTGCTTCTTCCCTTTCAAGTCCAGTAACAGGCCAGGATCTGCTCAGAAAAGGAGGAAATGAGGAAACCCTTTCAGAGTCCATACCATCTCTCTTCTGGTCCCCTGCTTAGTTTAATGGTGATAGGACTTGTGGGAGGAGGAGCAATGCTGGGTAAGTGAATAACCGAGGAAGTCACTTCTTGAGAGGGAAGGCTGACATCCCAGGCTGACAGCAGATGACACAGTAACTGACTTCAATGATCACAGTCTACTGAAGACTCTTGAGTAGGGAACACCAACGTCAGAGTGCATTGGATTCCTTGAGCTCACACTTAAGATACTGCAGTCTGCAGCTAAAGTTCTTTGAAGTTTCCCACCCCAGCCATTTCAACTCCACCTCAAAACTGCAGTTACTGCAGAAACATCCCTTCAAGTACTAAAACTAGCAAACCACCGTGGAAGAAGGGGACCTGACTTTGCCATCCCGATGTGTGATAAATCCACGTTGAGTAGACATCAGTGGAAGAAGGAGAAACTGGAAATCTAAATTGCGGCCTCATTACCTCACTGCCACCATCTTGACAACGGGATACCAAGGCAGGTCACATCTTCCATATTCACAAACTAATATCATGCTTGCCATCAAGTTTATATTTTATTGAGTTTGAATTTTTCAGCAAGTTCGGTAGGTTTCTGAAGCTGGTGTTGTCTTGTCAGCCATGAAGGACTCCTGTTCAGGAGTCAGCAAGCTTTTTAACAAGTTATTTTAATAGTTGCTGGCAATTTACATGAAAATTAGATAATTCATGCTCAATGAAATATCTGTTAAGAACAAAACCTTACCATCGATCACTACAGTACAAATGTAAGTGGTCATTAAACTGATCA
The DNA here is from genome assembly GCF_020745735.1 of Hemiscyllium ocellatum. Lineage (NCBI taxonomy): Eukaryota > Metazoa > Chordata > Chondrichthyes > Orectolobiformes > Hemiscylliidae > Hemiscyllium > Hemiscyllium ocellatum. The sequence continues at coordinate 100,887,396 of NC_083405.1, forward strand.
GAATTGTGTATGTGATGTAAATATACTTTCTCCAGTGGATAAGGTGGTCTTCTGCATTCAATAGTATTGAAATTCATATTTGATTATGTCAGTTGGAACCTGTATTTTGGCCCTAAAATTAAAAGTTCACTCATTTATTGAGCCTTTGAAATAATTTGACAATTTGGCCACGTGTTCAGCCTTTGAAGCAGTGTAACAGGGGGATGAAGTATTTGATTCACAGTGCAGTAACTTACTTAGTCGTTTAAGCAGCATAATAAATAGCAAACTGTTCTACCACTTCAAGGTCTCTGGAGGTTTGTTCATATAGTTGTCTGATTGTATTGCACAATGAATGTTTGGCTGGGCTCCAATTCAGCATAACAGGGGCTGCTGATACAGCTGTCAGAGGGTCTAAGATCTTTGGTTAGTCTGATAGTTTTATATGAATAAAAGATTATGTTTTTGAAGAGATTTTGAACAGCTGTTAATTTTGACAATTTCATGAGCATTTCAAAGACTTCCTAAAGCTATGACAAGGTAGAGTTTATGCATTCCCTCCATTGTGTAGAGTGGGTAATTAAATACAGGGGCATGAATGTATTTAGAGGCCACAATGACATAGTGGGTGCATTGGGGTGGCTCTGGGCTTGAGAACACCACTCGTTCTGACATAACGCATGTTTTGTCAACCTGAATTGGCTGTAACATGATTGACGAATTGTGGACACTGTTTGGATCACACAAACTTTCTACTGAATGTGTTTAACCATTTTCAGTACGACCTTCTACAGCAAAAGTTTCTGTGATTTTCCATAGCACCACTTTCTATAGCACGACGTTGCAGAGGAACTGTTACTTTATACCAGGACGTACTGTAACAGAAGGAATAATTCTGTTTGCACACTAACTCTGGTCACCACCATCTGTATGATCTAGGAGTAAAGGCCCTTTCAGTTTAAAAATATCTTGTTCTTTGTCAGGGACAAGCACCACTTTATGATTCAATCCTGCCTCAGTAGGAAGTCTGCAATCCTGGTGACATTCCTGGGCAAAGTGAGAAATAGTTTCTGCTGAGTAAGAAGTGTATCAGGGACATCCCTGACTGCAGGTTGATGAATGTTGCAGGTGTTACCTGCTAAAATTTCAAAACGTGTAATCACAGAATCTTGTAACACAGAAGGATGCCAATCAGTCCATGGTGAAAACCCATTGGTAGAGCCATCCAGCTCATCCCGTTATCCTGTTCATTCCTCACAGCTTCGCAAAATATTTTCCTTCAATTTCTTATCCAAATCCCTTTAGAAAGCTGTCACTGAGTTATTCTTTTACAAGCAGTGCATTTCATATGATAGCAACCTGTACTTTTTTTCAAAATCTCTAACAGCTTAGATCCGCAACCTCTAATTATCCTTCTCCTACTGATGCACTCTCTTTTTTTTAACACTTATCCTGATGATATAAAATACGTCCCATTAGTCTTTAGAATATCATCAACCAACTGGTTGGTCTCATGGCCTGAAAGCAGCAACGTACAAAAGTGTGCCTAATGGCTGGGACAGTCATTCACAAGAGGAAAAGTCTACCCAAGGCTAATTACCGTGACATTAGCATTTATTACCCAGAATGTATGGCTCATAATGATGTCTTGAAATATTTCTGCATGGGGACTAGACTTTTCGACGACAGGCTTTGCTGGAAATAACAGTTCAATCCAAAATTCATTAGATAATTATGGAACTCTGACCATCAATGCTCTTTGTAAAAATGAATTGTCTCTGTAGTGGGACATTGACTGGATTTTTTTTTTCCCTATTGACCCTTTTTATGGTCTCAGGAAAACACTTAGCAAATGCCAAGTACTGGACATAATGGTTGTTGCAGGCAGATCTCCCTGAAGGACCTCTTGGAAAATACACTGGAAACAGTATTACAAGGGAGGTTCTGAGAGCAGTCAGGTAGATAGTTGAAAATAAGCTGCTATTTCCATTTTCCCTCTCTGAAGACGTTCCCAAAGAAACAACTACCAGGGGAAAAATTGAGAATTTTTAATAACTGTGACATTCAAAATGATTGACTGCTTTTAAGAAAAGCAGCTGATAGACAGCAGCATCACATTAAAACCTTGTCGTTCAAAGATAACCAAAGGATTTAAAATGGACATTCTGTTATCTTGGACTCTTCAATTGGAGACCATTCCCTTTTGAACTTTATACTTGTGCACGTGTGTGGGCCCAAGATACTGTACAGAGAATATGTGCTTGGCATCACTTTTATTTCTTATTACTTTCCTTGAGTTTAACATTTAATAAATTTGATCTTTCTTAGACTCAAGAAAACCTTGTTGCTCAACTCCTTTATTGCTCATAACAAAAATAGCTAACTCCATTTTAACTGGAGAGAGCTAAAAGAACTTAAATATTTATTGTGACCAATCAAGGAAGTTGAACAGAGGTGAGTCAGTTCACGCAATCCCACCTGGATGTAAGACACAATTGAAGCATGTCATTATTTTATATACAGAATTTTTTTTTTCTTTTGCTCTGCTCTAAGGAGAACAGCACACTGAATGTTTCAGGGAACATCTCTGGGGTACACACACCAAACAACCGCACTGTCCTGTGGCCGACCACTTCAACTCCCCCTCCCACTCCACCAAGGACATGCAAGTCCTGGCCCACCTCCACTGCCAAATCCAAGCCACCCGACGACTGGAGGAAGAATGCCTCATCTTCCTCCAACCACGTGGTATCAACATCGATTTCACCAGTTTCCTTATCTCACCTCTCCCCATCTCATCCCAGATCCAACCTCCCACTGCCTTCATGACCTGTTCTATCGGTCCATCTTCCTTCCCACCTGATCGCTCCAGCCTTCCTTCTGACCTATCACCATCACCCCCACATCCACCTACTGCCTTCCCAGCTGTCTTCCCCCACCCCACCCTCCTATTTATCTCTCAGCCTCCATTCACCCCCACCCTCATCCCTGATGAAGGGATTGGATGCTGCCTGATCTGCTGTGCTTTTCTAGTGCCATACTTTTTGACTCGAAGGGGAACAATCCAGCTTCTACCATTGGTCTACGTAAGTGAATATCCAGAACCCAATACCATTTTAATAAATCCCTTACCCATTCTCTCTAAGCCTTGACATACCCCTTTCTCTTTCACAGGATGTTGGTATCGCTGGCTGGAGCAGTATTTATTGCCCATACTTAATTGGCTTTGGAAAGTGTTAGGTGAACTATCTTCCAGAACTGCAGCAGTAACTATAGTATGGGTGTACTCGCAATGCTATTAAGGAGTGAGTTCCAGGATTTTGATACAGTGACAGCAAATTAATGATCTATTATGTGGCTATAACGGAAACTTGCCAGGTTACCATGTTGAAAATGTGTTGCTGGAAAAGAGCAGCAGGTCAGGCAGCATCCAAGGAACAGGAAATTCGACATTTCAGGCATAAGCCCTTCATCAGGAATGAGGAAAGTGTGTCCAGCAGGCTAAGATAAAAGGTAGGGAGGAGGGACTTGGGGGAGGGGCGATGGAGATGTGATAGGTGGAAGGAGGTCAAGGTGAGGGTGATAGGCCAGAGTGGGGTGGGGGCGGAGAGGTCAGGAAGAAGATTGCAGGTTAGGAAGGCGGTGCTGAGTTCGAGGGATTCGACTGAGACAAGGTGGGGGGAGGGGAAATGAGGAAACTGGAGAAATCTGAGTTCATCCCTTGTGGTTGGAGGGTTCCCAGGCGGAAGATGAGGCGCTCTTCCTCCAACCGTCGTGTTGTTATGGTCTGGCGATGGAGGAGTCCAAGTACCTGCATGTCCTTGGTGGAGTGGGAGGGGGGAGTTAAAGTGTTGAGCCACGGGGTGGTTGGGTTGGTTGGTCCGGGTGTCCCAGAGGTGTTCTCTGAAACGTTCCACAAGTAGGCGGCCTGTCTCCCCAATATAGAGGAGGCCACATCGGGTGCAGCGGATGCAATAGATGATGTGTGTGGAAGTGCAGGTGAATTTGTGGCGGATATGGAAGGATCCCTTGGAGCCTTGGAGAGACGTAAGGGAGGAGGTGTGGGCGCAAGTTTTGCATTTCTTGCAGTTGCAGGGGAAGGTGCCGGGAGTGGAGGTTGGGTTGGTGGGGGGTGTGGACCTGACGAGGGAGTCACGGAGGGAGTGGTCTTTTCGGTACGCTGATAGGGGAGGGGAGGGAAATATATCCCTGGTGGTGGGGTCCGTTTGGAGGTGGCGGAAATGACGATGGATGATGCGATGTATATGGAGGTTGGTGGGGTGGTAGGTGAGGACCAGTGGGGTTCTGTCCTGGTGGCGATTGGAGGGGCTGGGCTAAAGGGTGGAGGAGCGGGAAGTGGAGGAGATGTGGTGGAGAGCATCGTTGATCACGTCTGGGGGGAATTTGCGGTCTTTGAAGAAGGATTGTTCGGTATTGGAATTGGTCCTCCTGGAAGCAGATGCGGCGGAGACGAAGGAATTGGGATTATGCTTTGTGAGAATCACCAGGAGACACAGAGAATTCCTCAAGAAGTTAAACTTTTGTTTGCAACAAAACTGTGACAATCAGAAAATGGTTGCCCAATTGCCCCCAATACTTGGGGCTCGCTACTTTTTATACTTTTCTAGTTGCCGCACTTACCTCATGTCATTAGCATAACCAATCATATTAGCTTGAATTGTCTTTCTAGACCAATCATCTTCTGCAGCAATGGTCTTCTACTTTATACTTACCCTATCACATTACTCTGCTATTTTCTTTAGCAATCGCTCATCCATCATGTGATTTGACTAGCCTATCATATTATGCTCCCATTATCTTCAGCTTTAGCTCATCTATTGCTTGTCTGTTACATGATTCTATACATTGCTCTGTCAATTTAACCATACAACTGCCAAACTAATTTCCATAATAGTAACAGCGCTAAAGAGAGGGAGCCAGCCTGTGATTGGAGGAGCAGCTCCTCAGCAATTCTGTGTACACTGTTCACATCATGAGGGTGAAGGGAGTCATTTTTTTTGGTGTGGCTGCTCCAGGATTGAACTTTCCTGGGAGTTTGGGGGATGGATTTTCCGACTGCACCAATGTATTTTGATGCTCAGTTGGTAGTGCTGCTGCTGAGATGTTTCTGGTCTTGGCCATTTTATCCCCTCACCCAGAATGCATTCTGTATCTTTGCCATCCTAATAGCCTCCTCCAAATGTTGTTCAGCATAAAGGGACACTGATGCATTAGCCAAGGAGGACAGTGCATGGTAATCAGCAGGAGGTTTCCACAGCGCCTCCCTACCAATGATGTTATACCAATGTGTTACCATGTCTGGTGGGTCTGCCCTGCCTGTGGGACAGGACATAGCTAGGGATGGTAATCTGGCCCATCACCAGGCCATGAGAATGACTGTCAGGCTGTGGTTTGTCGGTATTCCTGCCATTGGGTGCCTAGAATTACACACAATGGACAAAGTGGATTGTTGGCATCTCAATGCTGGGCTCCTAAGAGCTTCTCAAACACACAATGTCCATGCACCCACTGGTACAGGGTGCATCCTCCCGAATGATAAGGCTGGAAGCTCAAACAGAGACACCATCGTGATGCCGAGCCAGCAGGGGCAGGTGCTGCTGAGATCGTCTGGTGAATGTGAAAATGGACAGCATTAAAGAAAAGAAGCCTGAAGCCTGTGGAGTCAGGCAAATGGGAAACTTCTCTGTGCATAGAGAAGATTGCAGCTTTCACCCCCACAGCCCCATAATCCTTAACCCCATGGATTTTCAAGATTGTTTTTTATCCATTGTCAAAATGCAAATACATATCATCAACAGAACTTCCCTCACCAGACCTTTTGCTTATTTCAAAGTATTTGGCTAGTGGGACTAGATTGGGTTGGGATATTGTGTCGGCATGGACAAGTTGGACTGAAGGGTCTGTTTCTGTGCTGTACATCTCTATGACTCTATTCAACCAAAACAATCAGACATAGTTTGCCTTTTAACAAACTAGTGAATTTTATGTAATGATCAACCCTTATGCAAATATTAATATTTTTTCAATGAAACTGGCCCTTTCTTCCCTCTGTTAACCATGTCTTCTCACAGTTGCTCTTTTCTCCTTGTTTCTGTTCCTGATCCTCTAACGTACAGGAGGATTGTGCAGCTTGTTAATTACTTCGGAGATTATGAATCCCCTGCACAGAGAAATTCCTGCATTTTCAAAGAGTCACTATCCAAAAGTTTCCCCACACAGCTGTAGCAGTCAATGTAGCCAAGGAAAAAGACCTACATGCTCTCTGGCAGCCGAAAAAGACTAAGCAGAAGCTGAATGCACCCAAGGGTCTTTTGCAAAAACACATGGCACATTTTCTTCCTGCTAGTTGATGCTGTGAGTTTCTGGGCAGGCTCATGAATCTGGCAGTCACACAGTTGAATTTTGTAAAAGGGCCAACAGACTGGCACAGGTACTGTATTTTACTATTTTTAAGAGACTTCAGTTGCTTGCTGTCAATCACCTGAAGTCTCCCAGTCTAAATAGATGCTAATATATTTCTGGAAGAGATCAGCATAGGGGTTCTGAATGAAGATTTGAAATGTGACTTCCTCATGTTGATTTTACGCCTAAAATAAGGTCATGCTGCGTTGAATTTCTCCTATTTGGCCAGTAATGTTGAGATTTGAGTAGGCTATATGGGGACAGGAGGGGAGGGGACGGGGAGGGAGGGAGGCCACAATTCTGCTTTTATACTGCACAGCCTGGCTTCAAGTTTACATTGTTCACAAATCTGCAGCCCAGCCTGAGGTGAAGGTCCCATTCATGTGCAGGCACTCACTGACCAATGTGGTGATGGGTTAGAATGATTGATAGAAATAATCAAATGGATCTGTGTATTACTAGGTACAGATTCTAACCCATTCAATTGCATTGTACTGCGAACCTGACTGACAATCCCAAATTGCTTCTTAGCATAATCTTTCAGACACTCAGGATTAAAATCCATGCAGATAGAAATAACATGTAGATACTTTTCGTCTGTTTCAACACAACAAGGTCAGTGACGGTCATGTTCCAGTTTATTTCTCTGGGCAATGCCTTGACCAAACTGAGTCAACCTGCTTTGATTAAAATTTATACAAAGCTCAGCAGTTAGCTGTCAGTCATCAGTAACTGGTCCATTCTCAATGGTTATGCTTCAACATATCCACAACCTGCCAACCAATCAGCACTCTCCTCTTGTACAGAATAAATGTTGTTTCCCTTTCACTTCAGTATTTTTTAAAAATTGTCCTGGTGAGCACAAGCTAAAAGCAAGCTTTGACAACATTTTTCAGCAAAATTTAAGTTCTGTATGACTAATTGAAAATTGTTATTTATTGTTCACTATGGATGAGTTATCTTGCATATATTTGTTATTAATTGAGTTTGAGTTGGTAATTACTATTTTGACATAAAAAAATAACAGTGCACAAATACAGTTCAGTGCTTTTTTAATTTGTTGCATTGGCAGGCATTAAGCCTGTGGATGGGGGTTGCTGACCTGGGGATGGGAAGGCTCAGTTTCTGATATTCCCAGTCCCTGCCAGTGTGCTATTTAGGTTCAGGGATACAGAAGCTGCACTTTGCTGCTGATATGTCTGTGCATTGCTGTTCCAATAGCCTGCCTTGCTCTTTCATATTTAAATATCCTGAACGGGAGTGACACATATTGAACAGATGTAAGAAACTCTCCTGCGGTCTTCAACATTGTAAATAGTTAATAATGACTGGAGGCTTGTCGGTAGTTGGCAGTGGAATTAGCTCTGTCTCAAAGACCAATCTGACATTTCTCCAACACAAATATGTGTTGCAGGGCAATTTAAGATGAAGTTCTGTGGAATTTTTTCCTTAAGGTTGACTGATGGCATCTGTCACAATGATTCGTGACCTTTCTTGATCAGAGTCTTCTGGAAACCTTCATTAGCAGCTGTCAGTCTCTGCTCCACATTGTTGTGGTCAACTTGCAGGGCCTGGCTTTAGATAAAGTGGCCATGGTAACATAAAGTCTGGCATAGCTTGCAGGAGTGGGGGTGACTGATGGGGAGGTTAAATGCCATGCAGGGTCCCAGTAAGGAATGAAGATGAAGAGTGCATTGCTACATGCCATTCATTTAAAAGGAGCCTTAGAAAATCGATATAGACGTTTAATATTGTTTGTAGTGCCTCACAATTCCAGTAAGTCCTGAAAGTCTGCCGTCTGGTCTGTGTTGTCATAACTGAAGCTGCATTTATCTGAATGAGTAGATGTGATAAGGTTACAGGACATGAAGGATTCTTGTTGGAACATGTAATATTTCTGATATGACAAATTGGCAAAAATATCCAGGTTTATTTGGAAAGATTAAATTCCGTTTCAGAACTGTATTTTGGGCCAGATTTTTTTAAGAACAGACCAGATGGGGAGAGGCCTCTGCTTTGTTCATTTACTGTGAATAGTATTTTCTGATACCTATTTCTTTACAGTCTTGCTCTCTGTATGCCTCCTGTGGAAATCTGGGCCAGTGTGGGGTCACTGGGATTGAGTGCAGCCTCTATTCTGAGGAAAGTGTGCCAACGTTTTAACAAAGTGAAAAATCTCAGCCTTTACCAGTAACTGTGACTGGCATCTACCCGTCAATGTGGGAAATTTCCCAGGTATGCCCTGTCCATAAAGAAAAAAAATGACAAATTCAATCCGTTTAGTTCCCAATGCAGTAGTCTAGTTTCAATCATTAGCAAAGTGATGACGAACCCATCAAGTGATTCATACTTCACAGTAACCATAGCAGGAGGCTACACCATAGTGACATTATTGCTAGACTATTAATCCAGAGACTCAGGGAAAGTTCAGGGGTCCTGATTTCGAATTCTGCCTTGGCAGATAGTGGAGTTTGAGTTCAGTAATAGTCTGGAATTAAGAGTCTAATCATGAACATGAAACCATTGACAATTGTTGGTGAAAAACTCACCTGGTTCCACTAGGATGCCCCCAGCATTGATGATTTGCGTTATGAGCAAAGCCTAAACAGGTAGGCCTCTACTCACTGAAGTTTAGAAGAATGAAGTGTGATCACATTGAACCATTTAGAATTCTTAAAGGCTTGGCAGGGCAAATACTGTGGGATGCTACCTCTCATGGGAGAGTCGAGGACCAAAGGATATAGTCTCAGAATAAAAGAGAGTTCTTTGTATATTTAAGGCTGAGATAGATAGATACTTGATCAGTTGGGGGAATCAAGGGCTATAGGAAAAGGGAAGGAAAGTGAAAGTGAGGAATGTTGGATTGGTCATGATCCTATTGAAGAGCTGAGCATGCACAAGGGGCCGAACAGCATACTCCTGTCCCTATTTCTTATGGCTCACTAACACCCTTTAGGGAAGGAAACAGCCATCCTTACTTGGTCTGACCTATGTACTATTCCAGACCCACAGCAATGATGGTCAACCCTTAACTCTTTGGAACAGCCTAACCAGCCAGTCAGTTGTAATAATGGCAAGTAAGTCTCAATAAAGAAACAAAACCAGACAAACTACCGGGCATTGACCTAGGCACTGGAAATGGCAACTACAAAAAAAACTCGTCCATTTTGCAAAGTCCTTCTTCACTAATGTTTCCTTACGAACATCGAGTGCTATCTCCTAGACTAGTCAAGAAATAGTCTGATATCGTGATGCTCACAGAATCATACCTCACAGCCAAGGTCCCAGACGCCACTATCACTATCCCTGGATATTGTTCTGTCCCACTGACTGAGCAGGCCTCAGTCGAACGATCAGTCCTCAGCAAAGGCCTTACCTTTACTCCACCCACGCATCAATGAATTTAATACCTGTCGAACACTTCTTCCTCCGCCTCTGCCTTCGCCTCCGAGCTTACGTTTACAATCAGGACTTCCACCCACCTTCCGAGGATCTGTTCATACGCGTCCAACACACTCCATCTACCTGGACACCCCGTGCCGGTCTATTATTTGCCCTCGATCTCTTCATTTCCAACTGCCGCTGGGACATCAACTGCCTCAACCTGTCTACCCCATCCCCACTCCAACCTTTCACCCTCACAACGCGCAGCCCTCCACTCCCTCTGCTCCAATCCCAAGCTCACCATCAAACCAGGGGATAAAGGGGGTGCAGTGGTAGTTTGGCACACTGATCACTACCCCGCTGAAGACAGGTGCCAACTCGAAGACACCTCCTCCTACTGCCCCCTCGGCCACGGCCTCACCTCCCTTCACCAAACTATCATCTCCCAGGCCATACACAATCTCATCATCTCAGGAGATCTCCCATCCACAGCTTCCAACTTCATAGTCCGGGAACCCCGCACCGCCAGATTCTACCTCCTTCCCAAGATCCATAAGCCTGACCACCCTGACCGACCCATTGTCTCAGCCTGCTCCTGCCCCATCAAACTCCTCTCCACCTACCTCAATACTGTCCTATATCCCCTAGTCCAGGAACTCCCCACATACATTTGAGACACCACCCACACCCTCCACCACCTCCAAGACTTCCGTTTCCTAGGCCCCCAATGCTTCATCTTCATGATGGACATTCAATCCCTCTACACCTCTGTCCACTATCACCAGGGCCTCTAAGCCCTCTATTGCTTCCTCTCCTGACGTTCCCAACAGTGTCCTTCCACTGACACTCTCATTCGTTTAGCTGAACTGGTCCTCACCCTTAACAATTTCTCCTACGAATCCTCCCACTTCCTCCAGACCAAAGGTGTAGTCATGGGCACCCATATAGGCCCAAGCTATGCCTGTCTCTTTGTAGGCTACGTAGAACAGTCCATCTTCCGTAATTACACCGGTACCACTCCCCACCTCTTCCTCCGCTACATTGATGACTGCATCAGTGCCACCTCGTGCTCCCGCGAGGAGGTTGAACAGTTCATCAACTTCACCAACACATTCCACCCTGACCTTAAATTCACCTGGACCATCTCTGACATCTCCCTCCCCTTCCTGGACCTCATTAATGATGACCGACTTGACACTGACATTTTTTACAAACCCACCGACTCCCACACTCTCTGGATTACACCTCTTCCCACCCTACCTCCTGCAAAAATGCCATCCAGTATTCCCAATTCCTCCGCCTCCGCCGTATCTGCTCCCAGGAGGACCAGTTCCACCACAGAACATACCAGATGGCCTCCTTCTTTAGAGACTGAAATTTCCCTTCCCACGTGGTGTGAAGATGCCCTCCAACGCATCTCAGAGGTCCGGCACCTCTGCCCTTAAACCTCACCCCTCCAACCGTAACAAGAGTAAAACCCCCCCGGTTCCCACCTTGCAGCCCACCAACCTTCGCGTAAACTGCATCGTCCGCTGACATTTCAACCACCTCCAAATGGACCCCACCCCACCCCTTTCTGCTTTCTGCAAAGACTGTTCCGTCTGTGACTACCTGGTCAGGTCCACGCCCCCCAACAACCAACCCTCCGGTCCTGGCACCTTCACCTGACACTGCAGGAATTGCAAAACCTGCGCCCACACCTCCTCCCTCACCACCATCCAAGGCCCTAAAGGAGCCTTCCACATTCAAAGTTTCACCTGCACATCCGCCAATGTCATTTATTGTATCCATTGCTCCCGATGCGGTTTCCTTTACATCGGGGAAACTGGACACCTTCTCGCAGAGCGCTTTAGGGAGATCTGTTCCACGCTCCGGAACTCACTCTACGGCAGGGTCAGGTAGGGTAGGGCAGGCTAGGGTAGGGTAGGGTCGGGTAGGGTGGGGCCGGGTAGGGTAGGACTGGGTAGAATAGGACCGGGTAGAATAGGGTAGGGAAAGGCCGGGCAGGGTAGATAGGGCCGAGTAGAGTACGGCCAGGTAGGGTAGAGCCGGGTAGGGTAGGGCCGGATAGGGTAGGGTAGGATAGGGCCGTGTAGGGTAGGGTAGAATAGGGTAGGGTAGGGCCAGTTAGGGTAGGGTAGGGGAGGGCAGGGTAGGGCCAGATAGGGTAGGGTAGGGCCGGGTAGGGGAGGGTAGGGTAGGGCCGGGTAGGGGAGGGTAGGGTAGGGCCAGATAGGGTAGGGTAGGGCCGGGTAGGGTAGGGCCAGGTCGGGCTGGGCCGAGTAGGGAAGGGTAGGGCCGGGTAGGATAGAGTAGGGCCGAGTAGGGTAGGACCAGGTAGGGAAGTGTAGGGCCGGGTAGCGTTGGGCAGGGTAGGGCCGTGTAGGGTATAGCCAGGTAGGGTCAGGTAGGGGAGGGTAGGGTAGAGCCAGTTAGGGTAGCGTAGGATAGGGCTGTGTAGGGTAGGGTAGGATAGGGCCGGGTAGGGTAGGGTAGGAGAGGGCCGGGTAGGTCCGGTTGGATAGGGTCGAGCAGGGCCGGGTAGGGCCGTGTTGGATAGGGTAGGGTAGGGCCGGGTAGGGTAAGGTATGGTAGGGCTGGGTAGGGTAGCGTAGGGAAGGACCGGGTAGGGTAGGATAGGATAGGGCCGTATAGGGTAGGATAGGATAGTGCCGGGTGGGAGGGAAGGGTATGGAAGAGTAGGGTAGGGTAGGGCCGGGTAGGGTAGGATAGGGTAGGGCCAGGTAGGGTAGGGCAGGGCAAGTAGGTTAGCGTAGGATAGGGTCGTGTAGGGTAGGGTAGGATAGAGCCGTGTAGGGTAGGGTAGGGCCGTGTAGGGTAGGGCCGGGTAGAGTAGGGTAGGGCCGGGTAGGGTAGATTAGGGCAGAGTATGGTAGTGCCAGGTAGGGTAGTGTATGGTAAGGCAGGGTATAATAGGGCCGGGTAGGGTAGGGTAGGGCCGGGTAGGGCGGGTTAGGGTAGGATAGGCTAGGGCAGGGCCGGGTAGTGCAGGGCAGGGTAGGGTAGGGTAGAGTAGGGTAGCTCCACGTAGGGTAGGGTAGGGGAGGGGAGGGTAGGTTAGGGCCAGGTAGGGTAGAGTAGGGCCGGGTAGGATAGGGTAGGGTAGGGTAAGGTCGGGTAGAGTATGGTAGGGCAGGGTAGGGTAGGATAGAGTAGGGCCAGGTAGGGTAGGATAGGGTAGGGCCAGGTAGGGTAGGATAGGGTAGGGCCAGGTAGGGTAGAGAAGGGTAGGGTAGGGAAGGGCAGGGTAGGGCTGGGTAGTTTAGGGTAGGGTAGAATAGGGCCGGGTAAGGTAGGGCCAGGTAGGGTAGGGTAGGGTAGGGCTGGGTAGGCTAGGCTAGGATAGGATAGGGCTGGGTAGGGCCAGGTAGGCTAGAGTAGGGCCGGGTAGAGTATGGTAGGGTAGGGTAGAGTAGAGTAGGGTAGGGTAGTATAGGGTAGGGTAGAATAGGGCCGGGTAAGGTCGGGCCAGGTAGGGTAGAGTAGGGAAGGGTAGGGTAGGGTAGGGCTGGGTAGGCTAGGCTAGGATAGGGTAGGGCTGGGTAGGGCCAGGTAGGCTAGAGTAGGGCCGGGTAGAATATGGTAGGGTAGGGTAGAGTAGGGTAGGGTAGGGTAGTTTAGGGTAGGGTAGAATAGGGCCGGGTAAGGTAGGGCCAGGTAGGGTAGGGTAGGGAAGGGTAGGGTAGGGTAGGGCTGGGTAGGCTAGGCTATGATAGGGTAGGGCCGGGTAGGGCCAGGTAGGCTAGAGTAGGGCCGGGTAGAGTATGGTAGGGTAGGGTAGAGTAGGGTAGGGTAGAGTAGGGTAGCTCCACGTAGGGTAGGGTAGGGTAGGGAAGGGTATGGAAGAGTAGGGTAGGGTAGGGCTGGGTAGGGCCAGGTAGGATAGGGTAGGGTAGGGCCAGGTAGGGTAGGGTAGGGTAGGGCCAGGTAGGGTAGGATAGGGTAGGGAAGGGTATGGAAGAGTAGGGTAGGGTAGGGCTGGGTAGGGTAGGATAGGGTAGGGCCAGGTAGGATAGGGTAGGGTAGGGCCAGGTAGGGTAGGGTAGGGCAGGGCCAGGTAGGCTAGAGTAGGGCCGGGTAGAATATGGTAGGGTAGGGTAGAGTAGAGTAGGGTAGGGTAGTTTAGGGTAGGGTAGAATAGGGCCGGGTAAGGTAGGGCCAGGTAGGGTAGGGTAGGGAAGGGTAGGGTAGGGTAGGGCTGGGTAGGCTAGGCTATGATAGGGTAGGGCCGGGTAGGGCCAGGTAGGCTAGAGTAGGGCCGGGTAGAGTATGGTAGGGTAGGGTAGAGTAGGGTAGGGTAGAGTAGGGTAGCTCCACGTAGGGTAGGGTAGGGTAGGGAAGGGTATGGAAGAGTAGGGTAGGGTAGGGCTGGGTATGGTAGGATAGGGTAGGGCCAGGTAGGATAGGGTAGGGTAGGGCCAGGTAGGGTAGGGTAGGGTAGGGCCAGGTAGGGTAGGATAGGGTAGGGCCAGGTAGGGTAGAGAAGGGTAGGGTAGGGAAGGGCAGGGTAGGGCTGGGTAGCTTAGGGTAGGGTAGAATAGGGCCAGGTAAAGTAGGGCCAGGTAGGGTAGGGTAGGGAAGGGGAGGGTAGGGTAGGGCTGGGTAGGGTAGGCTAGGCTAGGATAGGGTAGGGCCGGGTAGGGCCAGGTAGGCTAGAGTAGGGCCGGGTAGAGTATGGTAGGGTAGGGTAGAGTAGGGTAGGGTAGATTAGGGTAGCTCCACGTAGGGTAGGGTAGGGTAGGGAAGGGTATGGAAGAGTAGGGTAGGGTAGGGCTGGGTAGGGCCAAGTATGGTAGGGTAGGGAAGGGTATGGAAGAGTAGGGTAGGGTAGGGCCGGGTAGGGTAGGATAGGGTAGGGCCAGGTAGGATAGGGCAGGGCCAGGTAGGGTAGGGCAGTGCCAGGTAGGTTAGCGTAGGATAGGGTCGTGTAGGGTAGAGTAGGATAGAGCCGTGTAGGGTAGGGTAGAATAGGGCCGGGTAAGGTAGGGCCAGGTAGGATAGGGTATCGTAGGGTAGGATGTAATAGGGCCAGGTAGGGTAAGGTAGAGTTGAGCCGGGTAGGGCGGGGTAGGGTAGGGTAGAGTAGGGTAGCCCCGCATAGGGTAGAGTAGGGGAGGGTAGGGCCGGGTAGGATAGGGTAGGGCCAAGTAGGGTAGGGTAGGGCCAAGTAGGGTAGGGTAGGGTAGGGCCAGGTAGGGTAGGGTAGGGTAGGGCCAGGTAGGGTAGGGTAGGGTAGGGTAGGGCAGGGTTGGGGTAGGGCCGGGTAGGGTAGAATAAGGCGGCGGGTAGGGTAGGGTCGGAGAGGGAAGGGTAGGGTCATGTAGGGTAGGGTAGAATAGGGCCATACAGGGTAGGGCCAGTTAGGGTAGGATAGTGTTGGGTAGGGAGGGTAGGGTATGGCCAGGTAGGGTAGCGTAGGATAGGGTTGTGTAGGGTAGTGTACAATAGGGCCGTGTAGGGTAGGGTAGAATAGGGCCGGGTAGGGTAGGGCCAGGTAGGTCCAGGTAGAGTAGGGTAGGGTCGGGCCAGATGGGGTCGGGTAGGGTAGGGTAGAGTTTGGTAGGGTTGGGTAGGGCTGGGTAGTGTAGGGTAAGGTAGGGTAGGGTAGGGTAATGCCAGGTAGGTCCATGTAGAGTAGGATAGGGTCGGGCCAGATGGGTTAGGGTACAGTACGGTAGGGTAGTTTAGGGTAGGGTAGGGCCGAGTAGAATAGGGTAGGGTCGGGCCAGATGGGGTAGGGTACAGTAGGGTAGGGTAGTTTAGGGTAGGTTAGGGCCAGGTAGGGTAGGGCAGGGTTGGGCCGGGCCGGGTAGGGTAGCCTAAGAAGGTAAAAGTTGAGGTGGAGGGTGGGGATTGGAAGAAAATCTGCTGCAATGAGGATAAAAAAATGAGAAAGGAAAATGTGTTGGTGTGCAAAGGAACTCTGATTGGAGCATCTTACTCTGCCATCATCTTGTCCATCTTCCTTTAATACTGCTCCTTATTGAGAAATCTCACAGACCATCAAGGACTGAAACTGGAATTCAGCGGAGGTAATGCATTGAATGACAAGGGCTAATGGTTAGATTCTCTCTAGTTGAAAATGTCATTGCCTGGAAATCATGTTATTCACCACTCATCACCATTTATTAAGACCCCTCAAGTAAACAAGTATAAGCCTGTGACCCAACTCAGCTATTACCTGATTAATGATGAACTCTGGCCAGGATTTCAACCAACACTGTGTCTGGAAGCTCCATGGTTCAGTCCATGTAGAGTGTTGTTCTTCGAAGTTCTGCTGTTGAAGTTTTCTGGTGTTGGATTCTTATACAGTTTTCTCTCTTTTAAGTTTGTAGTGTGACATTATTTATAACGCTTAGATTCTTTAATCCTCAATGTTATAGACCTCTATACTTCGCCTTCTGATCAGAGATAGTTCCTATGATCCTTGCTACATTTGGAGTTTGGTGTCTGTTTAAAACACAGCTTTTTCCTGCAATTAACTCCTTTACTTCCGAATATTAGTTCTGCAGGAATGTCTTAATTTGTCATGAGGCAGTAGATTATCAAATAAATATTATCTCCTCTCTCCCAAGAAATGGCTTGTTGATGTTGTTTCTTTCCAGTGATCAAAGGAACAGGAAATTCGACGTTTCGGGCCAGAGCCCTTCATTCCTGCTGATTAGGTCTCTTGCTGCTTTGTGCTCTTCATTGTTTCCTGCAGCAGAGGTCCTGTTTAATTTTGCACGTAAAGGCATGAAAGAGGAGGACAAACACCACTTTGGTGGGTTCTATGATTCTAAACCAGGCACATCCTCTTAGATGAGGTAAAAACAATGACTGCAGATGCTGGAAACCAGATTCTGGATTAGTGGTGCTGGAAGAGCACAGCAGTTCAGGCAGCAGCTGAGGAGCAGCAAAATCGACGTTTCGGGCAAAAGCCCTTCATCTTTATTCCTGATTATTCCTTTATTCCTTTATTCGATTTTGCTGCTCCTCGGATGCTGCCTGAACTGCTGTGCTCTTCCAGCACCACTAATCCAACATCCTCTTGGATTGCTTAGATATATTCCAGGAAGTTTCATGGACCAGAATATAAATGAACACATCCATTGAATCGCTTTTTTCAGTGATTAGTCATAACGGATCTTGCTTTGCTGCCAATTAATCATAGAATCCCTACAGTGTGGAAACAGGCCCTTCAGCCCAACAAGTCCACACCGATCCTGCGAAGAGTAATCCACCTAGACCATTCCCCAACTCTATTACTCTACATTTACCCCTGACTAATGCACCTAACCTATACATCCCTGAAAACTATGGACAATTTAACATGGCCAATTCACCTAACCTGCACATCTTTATACTGTGGGAGGAAACTGGATCACCCGGAGGAAACCCAGACATGTGGAGAATGTGTAAACTTCACACAGGCAGTCGCCCGAGGCTAGAATCGAACCTGGGTCCCTGGCGCTGAGGCAGCAGTGCTACCCACTGAGCCACATTGCCACCCTTATTATCAAAAGATTTAATTAATATTTAAACCACAAGGCAAACTATGCTAAGTTCTGACTTCACATGCTTCAAGATCCTAAAATATCAAAACAGTATAAACCATCATATAAAAATCAGACTCTGAAGTTATTGAGCTTGATGTTGAGTCCCAGTGGCTGCAGGGTTCCCAAACAGAAAATAAGGTGCTGTTCTTCCAGCTTGCACTGAGCTTATCTGGAGCACTGCAGCAAGCCTGGTGTTAGTGAGGGAACATGTTAATGTGTTCAAATGGCAATGACCTGGATGATCTAGATTATTTTTGCAGACACAAAGTAGGTGTTCTACAAAGCGGTCATCCTGCCCCCGTTTCACCTCCCGGTATACAGGAGACCACATTGTGAGCGATGAACACAATAGAATGGACTTAGCAGATTCATCACTACTTCACTTGGAGCCTTGCATAGTGAGGAGGGAGGAGGTAAATGGCCAGGCGTTAGATCTTCTGTGCTTGCATGGGAACGTGCTGTGGATTAGGGGAAGATGCTGGAAGTGGGGGAGGAGTAGACCAGGGTGTCCTGGAGGAACAGCATCTCATCTTTTGCTTTGGGAAGCCTGCATCCTGTAGGACTCCATATCAAGTTCAATAACCTTTGAGCCCGATTCTATCTTTCCATGTTTTCTTAACATACCTCCACACCCTGGTCCTGTCATGACAGGTGTTGCTTTCAGCACATCCGACCTATTCTCCTCTGCTCTCAGTTCTCATGATCACTTATTCAGCTTTTCTTCAGTCCTGACTCACTATCAGCAATCCTCTTGTCTGCCTACACCTTTCATACCTCTCGTTCCCTGGGCACCTACCTGCTCATCTCTTCCTAGATCAGCCCCCAACCCTGTCTTAAGCATAAATATTACTTTTTTCTTGTCATTAGACTCGAAATGTTAACTCTGCTTCCTCCCCACAGATGCTGCCAGACTTGCCGAATTTCCCTATAAAAATTAGTTCAGCAAGAACATTTGGACACCTTTGAATAGCATGGAAATTTGTTGATTTTTAGTGCATGTGTGGATTTTTTTTACCCTAGAAAGCTGTAGATGCTGGGTATTTAAGAATATTCAAGGGTAACATGTCCATATTTTCAATCAGTAAGAGAATTAAGGGTTTTGGGGAAAAGGAGGAAAGTGGAGTTGAAGATGACCAGACCAGCCATGATCTCATTGAATGGCAGAGCAGACTCGAAGGGCTGAAGGCCTACTTCTGCTCATGTGTCTTATGTTCATGTCAAAATGCAGTAAGAACTGGACAATATCCAGGCTTGCGCTGCGTTTAATTGAAGCCTTGCCATTTCAATTTTTCTTGAATAATAGTCAACTAGGACTAAATACATCTTCCCTTTAAAATTTAACAAATCTGTTGCTAGCCTTTCCCATGGCCTTTCCAGAAATCTTGATGAAATCAGGCTCTGTAGGGCACTTGGCTGAGTCTGAGACACATTTGGCACAACAAAGTATAATCCTGTGTGTCTTTCGATATGCCTAGCCACCACACTGGCTGTTGTCCATTTGTTCATCAGTTTGTGATTTTACCTCGATGCCCTTTATGGAGTTTCTGTAGGATTTTTTTTCTTGCATTGACTTTGATATAACCATTTTATGTTTGTACACCAATAAAACTTCCATTATTGTGAACTGTTGGTTTTGTTCACAGTAGCCGTTCAGTGCTTGATGAAGGAGTTTTCTGACCTTTTGTACACTACTTGTCATATGTTTTGAGCTGCATGAATTTGTTTTGAGTTTGCCTTCAGTTGCAGTAATATGTTGGTTATAGCTATAGAATAAGACTCTGCTTCTCCTACAAAAATAAGATCTTTTTCTGTTCAAGCCTGTGTTGATGTCGAGAGTGTATTTGCTGTTATTTACATATTGTAAACTTATTCCATCATTATATTTCATGTTAAGCCTGAATCTTTGTATATGCAAAAACTTGTTTGAGATTTCTTTCAATCTCACTGATGCCAACATCCTCAGTGAAACTTTCAGTCCCATGAGATAGTCTCCTAACTATACACATCCCAGGTATCTGCTAATGTTTCCTTATCCATGGTTACTCTGATCAAGCTCCATGAAAGTTCTGAAAGTAAAATAGACAGCACCTTCCAAACCCATGACCACTTCTATCTAGAAGGACAAGGACAGCTGATGCAGGGGAACACCACCACCTGCAAGTTCCCCTCCAAGCCACTCACTATCCTGACTTGGAAAAAAATATCGCTGTTCCTTCAGTGTCGCTGGGTCAAAATCCTGGAATTCCAAGCCTGGGGACATTGTTGGTCAACCTATAGCAGGTGGACAGCAGCGGTCCAAGGAGGCTGCTCACCACCACCATCTGAAGGACGATTGGGCACAGGCAATAATTACTGGCCAGCCAATGTCACCCATGTCCCATAAGTGAATTTTTAAAAGCTCGTTTTCATATTCTATAAGTTTACATTTGAGAAAAGACTGTGGCACAAATGCTGTAGTGAATAATTTTGGTTTGTAATGTACTAGGATTTCAATAGAAAGTAGCTTCTCTTTCAGCCTTTCATTTGCCTTAGGAATTGTCACCACTTGTGTGCACTATTAAAGAGACAGTTTTGTCACTGATGACATGACCTCACTTTCAATTGTACAGTTGAACTGAGATTTAACTTTCCCATTAAAGGATGAGGAATTTTCACGGCAGCATGTTTCTGGCAGATGGTATTGTTGGTTTTTTTTGGCCCCAAACACCCAGCTCGAAGGGCTGAATGGCTTACTCTGGCTCTTATTTTCTATATTTTCAAAAGGTCTCGTATCGTCTGTGTAAGGTTGGCTACCTTGGGAAGAAACCTTCTCACTGATTCATCCTGTCCAAGAGGAACTGTATGTCATTTATGTATTTTGGTAGCAATTAACCGATGAATCTTGTCTTTTCTGGATCCACCTCATCACCTTGTTCTTGGACGATGTGTGCTCTGAATGTATTCACAATTCTCGATAATTGGAGAACCTCAGTAGATGTGAGGCTGCCTTCTGCAGTACTCTGATCATATCCCCGACACTCTGACCATATCCCCGACACTCTGACCATATCCCCGATTCTCTGATCATATCCCCGACACTCTGATCATATCCCCGACACTCTGATCATATCCCCGATGCTCTAACCATATCCCCGACACTCTGATCATATCCCCGACACTCTGATCATATCCCCGACACTCTGATCATATCCCTGATACTCTGATCATATCCCCGACACTCTGATCATATCCCCGACACTCTGATCATATCCCCGATGCTCTAACCATATCCCCGACACTCTGATCATATCCCCGATACTCTGATCATATCCCCGACGCTCTGATCATATCCCCGATGCTCTGACCATATCCCCGACACTCTGATCATATCCCCGATACTCTGATCATATCCCCGACACTCTGATCATATCCCCGATACTCTGATCATATCCCCGATGCTCTGATCATATCCCCGACGCTCTGATCATATCCCCGATGCTCTGATCATATCCCCGACACTCTGATCATATCCCCGACACTCTGATCATATCCCCGATACTCTGATCATATCCTCGATTCTCTGACCATATCCCCGATGCTCTGACCATATCCCCGATGCTCTGACCATATCCCCGATGCTCTAACCATACCCTCGATTCTCTGACCATATCCCCGACACTCTGATCATATCCCCGACACTCTGATCATATCCCTGATACTCTGACCATATCCCCGATTCTCTGACCATACCCCCGATTCTCTGACCATACCCCCGATTCTCTGACCATATCCCCGATGCTCTGACCATATCCCCGATGCTCTGACCATACCCCCGATACTCTGACCATATCCCCGCTGCTCCGAACATATCCTCGCTGCTCCGACCATATCACCGATGCTCTGACCTTATCCCCGATGCTCTGACCATATGCCCGATGCTCTGACCATATCCCCGATGCTCTGATTATATCCCCGGTGCTCTGATTATATCCCCGATACTCTGACCATATCCCCGATACTCTGATCAAATCCCTGATGCTCTGACCATACCCCCGGTGCTCTGACCATATCCCCGATGCTCTGATCAAATCCCTGATGCTCTGACCATACCCCCAGTGCTCTGACCATATCCCCGATGCTCTGATCAAATCCCTGATGCTCTGATCAAATCCCTGATGCTCTGACCATACCCCCAGTGCTCTGACCATATCCCCGATGCTCTGATCAAATCCCTGATGCTCTGACCATACCCCCGGTGCTCTGACCATACCCCCGGTGCTCTGACCATATCCCTGATGCTCTGACCATACCCCTGGTGATCTGACCATACCCTCAGTGCTCTGACCATATCCCCGATACTCTGATCAAATCCCTGATGCTCTGACCATACCCCCGGTGCTCTGACCATATCCCCGATGCTCTGATCAAATCCCTGATGCTCTGACCATACCCCTGGTGCTCTGACCATATCCCCGATGCTCTGAGCAAATCCCCGATACTCTGACCTTATCCCCGTTACTCTGACCAAATCCCCGATGCTCTGACCATATCCCCGATACTCTGGCCATATCCCTTCTTTATTTTGCTCTACATTAGAATGTCATCCATATGGAAGATGGTTGCCTTCCAGAAATCCAGATATTGCCCTTTGGAATATTGTTGTGCAAATCCCAAATAGCAGACAGTAAAAGTAATACTGCATGAGTGGTATAACAAATTTGGTCAACAATCTTGAGTTTTGGTCTAAGGTTATTAGTGAAAACACACAAGTTACATCCAATTTTCTGAAAATCCTGCTGGTTGCCATTTTTGCCAAACATCCATGGACAGACCAAAAAGGATACATTTAATTTCTTTCTCTTTTGATTAATTGATTGTGATCCACCCACAATCTTAGTTTGTCATTTGCGTTGGGAACAGTCACCACTTGTGTGCACTATTAAAAGATAGTTTTGTCCCTGATGATATGACTTCACTTTCAATTGTACAATTGAACTGAGATTTAACTTTCCCATTAAAGGATGGGGAATTTTCACGGCAGCCTCCAAACAGAAGGGTTCAATATCTTCCTGCAGAGTAGTGCAACACTCCTAGTTCAATGTGGCTGAATCTAAATAGCTGTGAAAATTCTTTTGAAATTTTCTCCTACCTTTGTTCTGAAGTTCAGAATTCGCTGTATCTCAGAGGCTTAGACAGATACTTGCATTTCTGCTCAACTGTGAGGTATACTGATTATTTGGAATGCTTCACTAACATGTTCCACATTTTCCACTTCATGGTAAAGTGCTCCTAGAGATAAAGAAAAATGAATTCACTTGTTTCAGTTTGTAAAGGAGCTATGTTTCTTGTTTAGTTACTGTGGGAAAAGATCTGCCACCCTGCCAACCCACGATAGGCCCACAAAAGCAAAATTGGCCAACAGTACCAAAAAACATCCAGAATGCCCACACAGGCTCACAAGCCAAATCAGACAAGGGAATACATTTCAAGCTGTCACTAACAATGACAGAGCACTACAGATATCGCAAAGCCCCAAGGGCAGTTTCACAACCCAGCAATACCAAAGCCACACAAAGAGCAGGTCAGACAGAGAGGCACCAGCAAGGCCACACTCCCAGAACAAGACAAAGGAAGCACCTCACCACTTCAGAGGAGACATGAACACCTACCTGTGAAGAGGAGTGGAACCATCAATACTGTCAGGATGTTGCATTGTTTGAAGGAACATGACATTCATCCAATAACTGTTTTCCACTTAGCATCCTTGAAACTAGATTACTCCATTTCCAGGTATATTGCATTTTCCCCATTTCTCAATCAGCCTTATTGTACAGCATTATTATAAAAACTGGTCTCATCCTCAGCTCTGGGAAGATAAAACCTGATCTACCTGAACAAGCTCTCAGTTCTGTGCCAGCCCAGTCAGTTTCTCTTCCAGTGATATCGCTTGAAATAAACTTTGTTAGTTTCGCTTTGTGATCTCTAACCTATTGGGCAGATTTCTCCCACCATTACATACTAATGGAAACTCTTACAATTGTCTTTTATGTTTCTTCCAAGTTTATTCTCCCTTTCCTTTTTTTTCTCTTCATCAACCTGTTGGTTCTCCTTTGCTGGTTTCTAAACTGCTCTCAATCCTCAGTCAGGCAATTTTTCAAACAACATATTTGATTCCTCATTCGATCTAAATTTTGTTATCCAAATATCCTTTTGTTGGACCTCTTGATCTATTGTGCTCTCTAAAATATGTTTAATTGCTGCCATTCATACATTCAATCCTCAAACATTAACCATTGCCAGCCGATTGTCATGCTTTTTTATGATTATCACTGCCAACACACTCCTCATGATCTTATAGGTTTCTTTAGTTTGACTTAGGATCCTGGTTTTGGATTGAACTACTTCAATTTCTATTCCAATAAAGAATTCCATCATGTTATGGTCACTTTCCTAAAAAAAAACCTGTCACACCGAGATTGTTAGTTAACCCTTTCTTGTCCCATAAAACCAAATCTAGGATAGCTTCCCCCTCTTGTTGGTTCCTCAATGTATTGGTCTAAAAATACATATTATACATACTCAGCAATTTTTGCAAGACAATATTATTATGTATTTGGTTTGTCCAGTATATGTGCAGATTAAAATCGCACATGATAATTAAAGCCCTTGTTGTGTGCACCTTTAATTTCCCAGTTAAAACCATTTGCTTCCACATCACCACCATTTGGAGGCCAAGATTAATGTTTTCCCCCTCTTGTTTCTTCTTGCTTCCATCCAGACTGATTCCACATCTAGATGTTTTGCAGCAATATACTTTCTTACAATCACATTGATTTTATCTTTCACTAACAGCAACACCACAATTCCTTTTCTATTTTTCCTGTCCTTCCTAAACATGGAGTCCCCTTGGGTATTCAGTTCTAAGCCTTAATCACCCTACAGTTATATCTCCATAATTTCAGTCATTTCATAGCTATGTATAATTATTTCTCTTATTAGTTCACCTGTCTTGTTGTGAATGCTCTGTGAGTTCATATCTAATACCTTTTGTCTTGTCTTTTTGTTTTCATTCTTGGAATGTCAGTATTGAAGTAATATCTTCTCTGTTGAGTTTACGTTCTGTTTCAAACCTTTAAACCTCCAAGTTGATGGTCCAGAATTTATTTTGACACTTTTGACCTCAACCAGCCATAATGGGCGGCACGGTGGCACAGTGGTTAGCACTGTTGCCTCACAGCACCAGAGACCCTCAGGCGACTGACTGTGTGGAATTTGCACAATTCTCCCCGTGTCTGTGTAGATTTCCTCCGGGTGCTCCAGTTTCCTCCCACAGTCCAAAAATGTGCAGGTTAGGTGAATTGGCCATGTGAAATTGCCGGTAGAGTTAGGTAAAAGGGTGAAATGTAGTGGAATGGGTCTGGGTTGGTTGTGGGTCGGTGTGGACTTGTTGGGCTGAAGGGCCTGTTTCCACACTGTAAGTAATCTAATCTAAAGTCATCAGCTTTTGTTCTGTATCTTTAATGTCCTGAAAATTTCTCATGTTACATTATTTCTACTGCTCTGAAAATGTTCCATTTGCAGTCCTTTTCTTTGTTTATGCGGTCATGAAAGTACCATTAATTTACAATATTTTCTAAGGTGTCCAAGTTGGCCACACTTAGCACTGGGGGCCAGGGGGTTCGGGGGTAAGGGGGAGGTGATGGCCAACTACTTTAACACTGGACTGTTAGTCCTGAGATCCAGGTAATGTTCTGTGGACCTGGGTTCAAATCTGGCCATGGCAGATTGTGGAATTTGATTTCACTTAAGGGTCTAATGGTGACCATGAATCTATTATTGGAAAACCAACATCTGGTTCATGCTAATGCCCTTAAGGGAAGGAAACTTCCATCCTTACCTGCTCTAGCCCATGTGTGACAGTTCTTAACTGCCCTCTGGGTCAGTGATGCTCTCATTGTGAATGAATGAGAAAGCAACTTGGCTGTCCCTAGACTCTTGTGTTTCTATTTGGAGCCACATCTACACAGCCTATTGTTGTCGATGATGTTGATTTTCCGCCATTTTGGTATTTTGGCAGGCTTTTGTGAAGGTGGTGACACTATCATGGGACCTACCTGTATGACCATGAGAGAAGAATCCCCAAGGTTTTCTTGCAGTACTGACTGATTTCAGCTCCATATTTCTGTCTGCGTTGTAAATTGGCTTACCTGTTCCAATGTTAAAACATCTATGTTGTAGAAAGTCTGACAATTTCTTCTCATTCACACTGACTACTGTACAGTCTCTAATTGATTGGTTATTCAATACTTTGTACCTACAACATCCTTCCAGATGATATAAATCCATTAAAAAGAGCTTATATTGATTCTCTGGAACACTGAAATTGCTGATAACTTCTTGTCCGTTCTATGACTGAATTTCTTTTGGATATAAAATATGCGTCGACTGTTTTAATCAATACATCATGTTTCATGGTACGTTCTTCAGTGCTTTACCTGATCAGAACATGTTCAGCTTTGGTCCTGCAATGTATAAAAGTATGATTTGATAACTTTACTCATTCACACACTAATTCACACTCTCATTGCAAAGGCTACCGGCCCTGATAACATTCTAGCAATTAGAGTCATGGCGTCATAGAGATCTACAGCATGGAAACAGACACTTGTCCATGCCAGCCAGGTATCCAACCTAATCTCATTCCATTTGCCAGCATTTGGCCCATATCCCTGAAAACCCTTCCTATTCATATACCCATTAAATGCTATAATTGCACCAGCCTCCACCACTTCCTCTGGCAGCGTATTCCATATATTCACAATCTGTGTGAAAAATGTTGCCCCTTCCGTCCCTGTTATATCTTTTCCCAGGGAAAAGACTTTGTCTACTTATCCTAATCATGCCTCTCAAGAATTTATAAACCTTTATAAGGTCACGTCTCAGTCTCCGATGCTCCAGGGAAAACAGCCTCTCCCTGTAGCTCAAATCCTCCAACCCTGGCAACATCCTAGTAAATCTTTTCTGAACCCTTTCAAGTTTCACAACATCTTTCCGATAGGAAGAAGACCAGGATTGCATGCAATATTCCAACAGTGGCCTAACCAATGTCCTGTGCAGCCACAATGTGACCTCCCAACTCTTATACTCAATGCTCTGACCAATAAAGGAAAGCATACCAAACATCATCTTCACTCACCTATCTACCTGCGACTCTACTTTCAAGGAGCTATGAGCTTGCACTCTAAGATCTCTTTGTTCAGCAACCAGGACCTTACCATTAAGTGCATAAGCCCTGTTCTGATTTGCTTTTCTAAGATGCAGCACCTTCATTTATCTAAATTAAACTCCATCTGCCACTCCTCAGCCCATTCGCCTGTTTGGTAGTTGCACTCCGATGTCCAGTAATGTATGAACTGAAACAGCAACGGCAGTAACTGTGCAGATTCACTGCTGTGTCAGATGGCAGTGTAGGTTTCTTTCTTTCTCTCCCTCACTGGCCATATGGTTGCTGCCTTTTGTCTGCCTTTCTACTTTTAAAAGTGCTGTTGTTTTGATCTGTTTTCCCCCAAAGTTCCAAAACAATAAAACAGTAATTGCTGCTTCTAGAATTTGAGGAAATCAACTGCAACACCTAAAATCCCCCAAAAAAGGAGCTGCTCTTACAGCCACAATTTTTTTCTCCACCTTCCATCAATTAAACTGAAGATGTGTGCTCCAGACCTTGCTGCTCCCCTCACCAAGCTCTTCCAGTACAGTTGGCATCTACCTGACCATGTGGAAAATTGCCCAGGTATGCCCTGTACATTAAAAAAAAGGACAGATCCAAATCAGCCAATTATTACCCATCAGTCTATTCATACTTGTCAGTAAAGTGATGGAAGATGTCATCAGCAGTGTTATCAAGCAGCACCTGCTCAGTGACACCCAGTTTGCGTCTCACAAGGGCCACTCAGCTCCTGATCTCACGACAGCCTTTGTTCAAACAGAACAAAAGAACTGAAATTCAAAGGTGAGTAAGTCTCTGTGATTGCAGTAACGTCATAGTTCCAGGCACCAATCCAAGCCCTAAGTTTGTCTGCCTTACCCACTGTACTCCTTGCATTAAAACATACACTTCAGGCCGCCAGTTCTTTTGCACTCATCTGCTCTCTGCCTACTCTTCCCCTTATTAATGCTAACTTCATGATACTATTCCTTACAGTCTCCAGTTTCCACCTCACTATCTACTTGTCTTCTCTTCTGGTTCCCAGCCCCCTGCCACATCAGTTTAAAACCTCCTCAACAGCAGGAGCAAAAACTCCCCCAAGGGCATTAGTTCCAGTCTGGTTCAGACGTAGACCATCCAATTTTTAATAGTCCCACCTTCCCCAGAACCGATCCCAATGTCCCACTAACCTGAATCCCTCCCTTCTACACCAACCCTCAAGCCATGTGTTCGTCCTGCCTATTCTTTCCTTTCTATGCTGGCTAGCATGTGGCACTGGTAGCAATCCTGAGATCACTACCTTTGAGGTCCTCCTCTTTAACTTCTCTCCCAGCTCCCTGAATTCTGCTTTCAGGACTTCATCATGTTTTTTACTTATATCGTTGGTGCCTATATACATCACGACAACTGGCTGCTCACTCTTCCCTTTCAGAATGCGCTGCAGCCAAATGGTGACATCCTTGACCCGAGCACCTGGGAGGCAACATACCACCCGGGAGTCTCGTTTTTGGCCACGGAACTGCCTATCTACTCCCCTTACAATAGAAGCTTGACATGATCCAGGACAAAGCAGCTCACTTGATTGGCTCCACATTTACAAATATCCACTCCCTCGACCACTAACACCCAGTGTATACTATCCACACAAACCACTGCAGAAATGTACCAAAGATCCTTGGAAAGCATCTTCCAAACCCACAACCACATCCATCTGGAAGGACAAAAGCAGCAGCTACATGGGAACACCACCCCTTCAAGTTTCCCTCCAAGCCACTCACCATCTTGACTTGGAAACCTATCACCATTTCTTCACAGTTACAGGCTTAGCATCATGGTATTCCCTCTTGAAGGCCACTGTGGGTCAACCCACAGCAATGGGACTCAGCAGTTCAAAAAGGCAGCTCACCACCACCTTCTCAAGGGCAACTAGGGACAAGCAATAAATGCTGGTCCAGATAGTGACACTCACATCCCATGGATGAATAAAAAGCAATGTTATCCTAAAAATGTTCTATTGCCCTGAAACTGCAACTTCCAGAGTTTCCATTTATGGTGTTTACATCTTATTAAATGGCTGAGGTAATGGTAATGTCTCTGCTGGAGCTACCATCCTGACATATTATTGTGCAAGACGGACCTGGGTCAGCCTTTCCCCCTTAATGTCTAGATATTCCAATCCTGCCTTTCTCTTCTTCAAAGTATTGCCTGTTTGTGGCTGGCTTCAAAGATTTCTGAGTTCCTCATTTGCCAACTGGTGCCTTCCCACCATATTGTCCCAGCATGGAAGTCCTCCAAGATTTTTTAACCTTACCATTTAGAGTCTTCTTCTTTTCCAGCTTTTGTTCTTCTCAATGACTTCTGGTCTGCCTTTGGATATAGCCTGCATTTCTCTCAGTTGCCACTTTAATGTTTTCTGAGGTCCTGCCCTGCCTCAGGAGCCTTCACTTGTCAGTTGTGTCATTTTGATTCTGTATTAACTTCAGATCTGGCTTTGGAGGCTGTTCTCTCTATAATGCTCCCACACACTAAGACACTAC
Organism: Hemiscyllium ocellatum; assembly: GCF_020745735.1. NCBI lineage: Eukaryota > Metazoa > Chordata > Chondrichthyes > Orectolobiformes > Hemiscylliidae > Hemiscyllium > Hemiscyllium ocellatum. The sequence continues at coordinate 100,916,462 of NC_083405.1, forward strand.
AGGCTGCTTGCTTCTTATTTTCAAGTAAGACCCGTCAACTCCTTATGTTTCACAGTGGATTCTCAAATACTATGTAGTGTATTGTCTAAGACATCTCTCTTCATATTCTTCTTCAAGACTGGTAATAGAGTCATAGAGTCATAAGGATGTACAGCATGGAAGCAGACCCTTCGGTCCAACTCGTCCATACCGACCAGATAAACCAACCCAATCTAGTTCCACCTGACAGCACCTGGCTCATATCCCTCCAAACCCTTCCTATTCATATACCCATCCAAATGCCTTTTTAAATGTTGCAATTGTACCAGCCTCCACCACTTCCTCTGGCAGCTCATTCCATACACATATCACCCTCTGTGTGAAAAAGTTGCCCCTTAGGTCTATTTTATATCTTTCCCCTTTCACCCTAAACCTATGCCCTCTAGTTATGGACTCCCCCACACCAGGGAAAAAGACTTTGTGTATTTATCCTATCCATGACCCTCATAATTTTGTAAACCTCTATAAGGTCACCCCTCAGCCTCTGACACTCCAGGGAAAAGAGCCCCAGCCTCTCCTTATAGCTCAAATCCTCCATGCCTGGCAACATCCTTGTAAATCTTTTCTGAGCCCTTTCAAGTTACACAACACCTTTTTGATAGGAAGGAGACCAGAATTGTACACAATATTCCAACAGTGCTGGAAAAGCACAGCAGCTCGGATGCTGCCTGACCTGCTGTGCTTTTCCCGCACCACTCCAATCTAAACTCTGGTTTCCAGCATCTGCAGTCCTCACTTTTGCCTAATATTCCAACAGTGGCCTAACCAATGACCTGTACAGCGCAATATGACCTCCCAACTCCTGTACTCAATACTCTGACCAATAAAGGAAAGCATACCAAATGCCTTCTTCACTATCCTATCTACCTGTGACTCTACTTTCAAGGAGCTGTGAACCTGCACTCCAAGGTCTCTTTGTTTAGCAACGCTCCCTAGGACCTTTCCATTAAGTGAATAAATCCTGCTAAGATTTGCTTTTCCAAAATGCAGCACTTTGCATTTATCTGAATTAAACTCCATCTGTCGCTTCTCAGCCCATTGGCCCATCTGGTCAAGATCCTGTTGTAATCTGAGGTTCCCCTCTTCGCTGTCCACTACACTTCCAATTTTGGTGTCATCTGCAAACTTACTAACTGTACTCTTATGCTCGCATCCAATCATTTATATAAATGACAAAAAGTAGAGGACCCGTCTCCCCTCTCTTCCTGAATTTAGAGTTATGTGAGCAATTACATCAACAAAGTTTACACAAATCTCATTATGCCTCAGCATGGTTCTCTGAAATGCGGTAAATTGGAAATCGTGAATGACTTTTTCCTCCTATAACCTTAACTTGTGGCTTAGTGCAATATTGTAATTGACTATGCAAAAACAAATATTTTTCAGATGAATCTCCCTACATGAGATTATTCTTTGGATTGTAATGTTGCCAGTTTCTGATCAGGAAACAGCTGAAGGGCTTATGCCCAAAACTCCGATTCTCCTGCTCCTTGGATGCTGCCTGACATGTTGTGCTTTTCCAGCACCACATTCTCAACTCTGATCCTCAGCAGCATCTGCAGTCCTCACTTGCTCCACATTTCTGATCCGACCCAGTTATAAGGCCATGGGGCTGTTGCTGATTGCATGACATAAGCTGGCCATTCGAACTGGTATCTTGTGCACTCGTAATGTGTGAAAAATATTTCTGCCATTTTCAATTGTATTCTAGACTGTTCAAAGGAGGTGACTGGTTGACACTGGAGTCTTAGGAATGCCTTGAAATTTATTTTGTTTTGACTACTTCAGAATCGGAATGGACATGTGTTCCACGACATTCGACCTGAACTAGGAAAGCCAATGGATGGATCAAAGACAACAAGACATCAATATCTTTCAAAGGAAAATTATCAGGATGAAGTCACTGCAAAAAAAACCATGATGGAGACATTTTTTTCTGGCAAAATATTCTTTTTGGCTTAAATTAAGAGTTTATTCATTGCCTCGATGAGATCATTACTGAGCGTTGGAAGGAAAAATCCAAGAAAAAAGTCTTGACACAGCAATGAGATTCAGTTTTCTTTAAAAAAAACATCAGCTTTTAGCAATTAACCCTTTTTGCATGATATGGCCCTATTGGCTGGTGGAATTCTGAAGAGCAGAAAAATAAAAACACTATCCTTGATTATTTTATATTTCTTCTTGGGACTGAGCACTATACTGAAACAATGTATTCAGTGTGGCGACATTGTGAGAGATTTGTGTGCATTGATACAAAAGTAGCCATTATATAACTGTTGCCATTACAATTGGCAACAAAGCCAAAGGTACAATGTGTCCTACCTTGTTATTCTGAAAAGTTTAACTGGTGTCTGTCCTGTCCAGTAAAATCAAACAATCAAGTGAATTCAGGTTTAGCTGCTCTCTGGATAAGTGCTTACAAAGTGAGGTCTGGTGTTAGTGACCTCATCTCGAGATGTTGACTATTTTAGTTTTGCCTCATTAGATTGGTAAAGAGCCCAAATCAATAACATCCTTTTAGCAGTCTGAGGGACTGTTCATACAGTCATATTGATCTTTGTGCATAAATTACGAGTATAGAGGGATTAGCTAGACTTGTATTTAGTGCATTTTCTTTTCATCATGCCCTCTTAACAAAATCTGGAAAGTAATGTACTTTGTCCCATATATTTGTACATGTACAGTCCTAAAGTACTGCTTTGTCTAATTTTTAGATGTCAGATGATACTGTTCATAAGAACACTGGACGCAAAATAACACCATGGCGCCTGTTCCAGTTGCTTGAAATCAGCCAAAAAGTTAAAGAAAAGGGTAATGTCCCTGCATCAGTAATTACTGGATCAGATATGTCTAACTCCCATAGACCTCTAACCTCAAATGATTTTAACAAGGAAAGACAGTCAGTAATAACTGTCTGACAGTGTTTGCAACACTGAAGCACTTAGAGTTTAAGTCAGCACTGGAGAGGTCTTCAATAAGTAATGGAGGTTATTCACAGCCACTTTTAATTACTCTGCTTTCGAAATGGTTTTGAAGATTTGATAATGTTGCAGGACACCAATGTTAAAGGTCTCATTGTTTCTCAGGCTACTGTCAGACATGTTATTCTGCATTGTACATTCTCAGACATGAACAGTGCTAATACAAGCTGAGGCAAATATTGGTCACTCCTGACAGCGCTCCAGTTTTCTGGCTTTCTTACTGCAACTGTGATATACTTTCTTGATTAGGAGTGTCTATGTGATAGTTGACCAATTTTGCAGAGCTACTATTTTTCTGTTTAAATAATAAAATATTCCTCAGAACCTCACTGAAATGCTCCTTAATTAAAGAGAACATATAGTTATTTGGAATTGCAAGACTGATTATTTCTAGAAAAGATTTATGTTGTTGAAGTGGTTCATCTTACACTAATCAGGGCAATTTTCAAGAATACAAATTTAAGGGGAAAACTAAGATTTATACTGCATTTGAGGAGAGTGCTGTTTGATGGCAGTTGGACTGTGATTGGTCGAGGCTTTACCATGGAGAATGCACCAGTGAATGATGATTGACAGACGGCTACCAGACTGTGTAAATTTTAAACTAGCTCATTTGGCTCTGATTGGCCAAGACATTACCCTGAGAAATGAACCAGCAAATGGCTGTCAGCTACTTTGCCGAGTTCAAACAGGCATAGTTCTTTCTGTCTGCGAAGAAAAGGGCCCTATGTATTAGTATGTGTAGCCTCCCATATACACAAATATGTTACAATGTGTGCCTGAGTAACATCCTTAAATTGCTTTTCAGCATACTTCTTCACACACTGAGGATTATCCAGCAAATATAATCCAATGGTATAGATGCTGTTTTGTCTTTAAATTGGCATTTTTATGAATTGCATTGATGAGTAAGGGATGAAATGCTTCAACAGCACATTTTTCTCAGCAATAATCTCAATTATCTTGACCACAGTTCACTCAACTGTTATTTTAATCTGACTGTTTTTCACTCTGGTTCACCACATTAGTTTATTAGTTTATTTTCTCATAGAATACCAGACAGTAGCTGTGAATGGAGATCAGTAATTAGTCTAAAATCAGGTTGTAAGCATTTAATATGAGGGGGGAAAGATTGATGGAGATGTGAGGGTACATTTTTACATAGAGAGTGGTAGGAGTGTGAAACATGCTGCTGGAGTGGTGATGGAGGCAGATATGATACGGGTGCTTAACAGACTTTTAGATAAGCCCATGAATCTGCAAGGACCAAGATATGGACCAAGGGCAGGCAGAAGGGATTATTTTAATTTGGTGTCATGTTCGGCATAACATTGTGGGTTGAAGGACCCATTCCTGTGCTGTACAGTTTAATTTTTTATGTTCTAGTGGTATTCTGTAGGGATCAGTGCTCGGAGCTTTATTGTTTGTAATAATATATCAATGATCTAGAGAAAAATATAAGCAGTCCGATTAGGAAGTTTGCAGATGATACCAAAATTGGAGGTTTGTTTTACACAGAGAGTGCGATAACATGCTGCCAGAGGTGGTGGTGGAGGCAGCTATGATAGGGGTGTTTAAGGGACTTTTAGATAAGCATCTGAATAAGCAAAAAATGGAGGGATATGGATCAAGTGCAGGCAGAAGGAATTAGCTTAATTTGGCATCATGTTCGGCACAATACCATGGGCTGAAATGCCTGTTCCTGTGTTGTACTGTTCTATGTTCTATATTCTATGTGACACCTGTACAAAACTTTAGTTAGGACACATTTGGAATTTCACGTGCAGTTCTGGTTGCCACACTACCAGAAGGACATCAGTGCTTGGGAGAGGGTGCAGAGAAGGTTTACTTGGACATTACCTGGTCTGGAGTGGTTAGGTATGATGAGAGATTGGACAAACTCAAACTGTTTTCACTGGAATGATGGAGGCTGAGGGGCAACTAAATAGAGATCTAAAAAAATAATGTGAGGCATTAATAGGGTGGAAAGTCAGAGGTTTTTTTTCCCAGAGTAGAAAGGTAACCTACAAGAGGGCACAGGCTCAAAGTGAGAGGAGGAAAGATTAGGGGAAATGTTCAGGAAAAATTTTCGCAGAGGGTGGTGGTTAACTGGAATGCACTGCTAGTAGAGGTGGTGGAAACAGGCACATTAGCAAAGTTTAAGGTTAACTTGATAGAACAGGATATGAACAGGAGACAAACAGAAGGATAGAAACTGCGTATGGGCAATAAGTAGCAGGTCTAAAGAAGGGTTAGGAATTGGCACAGACTTGGTGGGCTGATGGGCCTGTTCCTGTGCTGTAATATATTGCATTGTATTCTCACACAATTCAAGTTTTCAATAAAGCTGTGCAACGTTTTCAGTAAATTGTGAATATTGCTGTTCCAATATGCAATGCCTTGCATTTAGGCAGCACCTTTGACATCCAAAAAACTAACTTCAGTGAGTTGCCATAAAGTGGAAACAGTTGTTTAAGCAGTGGAGCTGAAATCAGGAGAGTTAGCTCAAACATTGGTCAAAACGTTTGCTTTTTTAAGGAGAATATTAATGGGAGTGATGTAAGGGTGGGAACTCACAGAGAATTCCATGTTCTAGAGCATAGGTGATTAAATGGTGGGAGAGGCATGAAGAAAATGTCTTTAGTTGGAGGAACTAAAAGGAGTGGTTGGACAGCTGGGGGAAGCTCAAAAGATAAGGAGTTGTTGACCATGAACTTCGTTGAACAAAGGTAGAAGAGGCTTAGTGTGGGTTAGGATCTGGGCATCAGATTTTAGATGAGTCATGTTTGTGGAGGATGGTCAAAAGAGAGCAATAAAATAGTTGATTCTAGAGCTGATATGGGCAATTCAGCAATTGTTGGCCTGAGGCAGTGTGAAGCTGGATGTGGAATAAAGGGCTAATTATGCCTTTACTTTAAGAATAGTTACTGACCATCTACAAAAGGCAATATGTCATATCGAGATCTGATGACATGGATCTGGAGTGTGAGCCTAGAAGGATTCAGCAGCATGCCCACTTCTACCTTGTAAACAGTCATGTTTAATCATATTTGGTTAATATTCCCTCATAAGTATAGATTGTTACAGCAGGAGACTTGAAGGAGGGAAGTGAATATAGGCAGGTTCTTTGCTGGTTTGGGGATGTAGTCTGATTCTTAGCTAGTCTCATTCAGTCTAAGGGATGGAGCTGGATATACAGCAGCCTATTGAAGTGGGAAACATGGTGGCTGCACCCATTTGATTGCGGGAGAGGGCTGATATCAGTCTCCTAATAGTAGTACAAACCTCCGTCAATTCAGTTGAAAGGTCAGAAATATGATTAATGACACAAGGAGCCACACACCAGCCTGCGGTGAGTGCATATCTATGACACATTTGCAAACCATGGATACAGAGTCATATTAATGACCTCCTACCTTCAAAATAATATCATTGGCACATGATAACATTGTGGCATCCAATCCATGATCATTTAAAGTTGGTATATAGTTGTCTGTAGGTCAGTGGTTTTTGTTGTTTAACTCCTCTGTACGAAAGAGTGGAACAGGAGAATGGCACTTGGATAGAGGCTCTGAACCTTGAAGTTGAGACAGTGACGAGGAGGCAAGTGTGGTTGTGGGAAGTGGGAAGTAGCAGCGAGTGTGAAAGAGTGGAAAAAATCTCCAAGGGAGGACAAAGACTGTGGTTGTGGGAATGGAGGAGCAAAGTGGGGAGGGCGTGGAATTCTGGGTGAAGTGAAAGGTGATGAGCATTATTAGACAAGATCAGAAACTGAGGGGCCTTAAGGGCAATGCAGTGCCGTTTAAAAGTGTATTCAATTCAGGGAATTAGCTGGCAGAGTCTGTACAGGGCTTTGAGATCAACTGCATTATAACATTTATCCCTGCTGGGAGTGATCATGCACAATCATCTTTAAAATACATAGAAGGGAGAGCCAGCTAAACCACCAAAGTTCTGTCATGGCACACGCAGTGGTGAGTACTGCTCTGGGTACTGACATTAACATTAAATGAAGAGTGAAGAAATGAAACAACACTCTTTCTTGCACAATAAAGAAATGGCCCTAACTCCCTGAAACCTTCAATACATGCCAACAGTAAGGTGTGCCAACAGTAAGGTGTGCCAGTACATTTAGCTCTATGACTAAGCTGGTCTCAACAACTAGCATGAACACAATGAAACAAAAAACAGAAGTTGCTGGGAAAGCTCAATTGGTCTGGCAGTATCTGTGACGAGAAATGAGAGTTAACTTTTCAGTCCGTGTCACTTGCTCAGAACCTGAGCTTTTCCACCAATTTCTGTCTGTGTTTCTTATTTACAGCTCTTTCACAGTTCTTTCGGTTTTTATGAACAAAATGAAACCACTGTAATGTAAATTACTTACGCATGAATTTAGCATTAAAAACCATCCAAGTCAGTTTTGATCTCTCAGAAAGTTTATGTAAGTGAAGTTATTGAAGTCATTATACAGAGCCTTCCCTTTCGATGAGGCTCTTGTAGAATTTGTTTGTACCTACTGTATTTTCAGCTCATGACTGGTTTCACCAATGAAGAGCATCTCTGTTGCTGAATCAAATGGGTCTCTTATGAACATCTCCCCAACTCAGAATTTTAATTATAATTACACAGGAAGCAAGAATGTCCTGGGCACCTGGTGGAATTTGTATTCAATAAAAATCTGAAATTTGTCTAATGATGACCATGAAATCATTTATAATTACCAGGGGGAAAAAAAAACCATCTGGTTCACTCGAGCCTTTTAAAAAAGGAAACTGCCATTCTTAGCTGGCCTGGTTTACATGTGACTCCACACCCACAGCAATGTTGACTCTTTACTGCCCTCTGGGCAAATAGTGATGGGCAATAAATGTTAGCCCAGTCAGAGATGCACTTATCCGGTAAATCAATTTCAAGAAGATCGTTAATGCCCCTTTCAAATGAGTCATTTAATTGGCTGCACAATATGAACAAAAAAAGCAAGAAAACCACATCACTTCTGATGAAAGGTCATCAAACTGAAATATTAACACAATTCTTCTGCATTGATGCTGCCTGACCTGAGATTTTCCAATATTTTTGTTCACGTTTCAGACTTCCAGCATCCAAAATATTTCACTTGCTCTATAAGAAGGTATAACTATAAATCATACTAACATAAAGAAGAGGTAAAAGGGCTGTAAATCGTTAATTCAGGGGGCCTCCAGCTTTGTATTGGTGTGGTACTTCCAAGGTTTCCCAAGTGGAAGTTTGAATACTTGAACCTAGCAGTGGGGCTGTGGCCAATGTCTCAAAGTATTTTACAACTGAAAGGTGCTTTTGAAATTTACTTTAATGAGGTGGGAAGGATATTTTCTTAATTTTTCTTGGGATTCCACTTGTAAAAAGTTCTGAGCAGAATGTCGCCCACAAATAGTGTGCCAGATCCACAGGATCACCAAGTTCTCCATTAAAATAGTTTTGAAAGCATCTACGCCGCCCCTCAGAAAGCTGTCTCCAGCAAACCAAGGTGACAATCAGACACATTCAATATGCAGATCCATGTTCGGAAGTGGTTCTGCAGAGATCGATGTTAATAGCTCTGCAATTAAAACGTATTAATAAACAAGGCCAGCTGGTGTCCTGGCAGCCAACTCTGGACTTGATTTTCTTTTGAAAACTTTTGCAAAATTTGTCTCTTAACTGAATCCAGAGACATTAACCTGGCAGTAACATGGTTTTAAAGTGACCAAGTCACATTTGGTTTGAGATATTAAAAATATACACGACCGTTTCTGATTTTAATTGTGACACAGCAGCACTTTGGCTATGTCTGGGAGCATTGAGGTCCTGCCTCATGTGCCAAAAACAATGCTAAGGACAGAGTTAGGTCAAGTCACCATAAGTATGGATCTACTGAAGAATGATCCACAGAAATTGTATAATAGAAAATGAATACTATTAAACTTTAGATGCAAATTTTTTCAATTAACTATGAGGAAGGGTCCATTTTGAGGAAGGGTCACTGAAGCCGAAACATTAACTCTGCTTTCTAGCCAAAGATATTGCCAGACCTACTGAGTTATTTCAGATATTCCTGTTTTTGTTTTAGATTTCCAGCATCTGCAATTCTTTGTTTTTTTTTGTTTCCCTTAGAACCCTGCGTTTGAAATCTAAGCCTGTGTACATGGAGTATTGTTTGGTCACAGCAGAGCGGAAAGGGCATGCTACAACAAAGAAAGGGATTTTCAGCTGGGTCATCTCTCCCTCCCTGTTATTGAATGGTTCCTCAGGAGGTAATAATGTGAAAGGTATGACGATCAGGTTGCCATAAGTGAATGAGTTCCTCTTCTCACTCCTGACAGTTTGTAACAGTGTTTACCTTTCTTAAAAGTCAACTCAGCACGTACTTCTCCTCTCAGTTCCAGACATCTCTGCAGGAGATCCTCAGGGTAGAGTTCTAGATCCAACCATCTTCAGCTGCTTCATCAAAGACTTTCCCTCAATCTTAAGTCAGAAGTGGAGAGGTTCACTGATCATCTTTCAACACTGTTTGTAACTTGTCAGATATGAAAGCAATCCATGTCTATATGCAGCAAGACCTGGTCAAGGTGCAGATTTAGACTGACAAGTGGCAAGTAACATTTGTGTGACACAAGAGCCAAACTATGACCATCTTCAACAGACATCACTGCTGAGATGGCACAGTGGCTCAATGGTTAGCAGTGCTGTCTCACAGCGCCAGGAACCCAGGATCAACTACAGCCTCAGGCAACTGTCTGCATGGATTGGCGTGTTCTTCTCGTATCTGTATGGGTTTCCTCCAGTTGCTCTGGCTCCCTCCCACAGTCCAAAGATGTGTGGGTTATGTGGATTGGTCATGGAAAGTTGCCTATAGTATCCAGGAGTGTGCAGGTTAGGTGGATTAGCCAGGGGGAATGCAGGGTTACAGGGAATGCCCTTTGGAGGGTTGGCATGGACTGGATGGGCCAGATGGTCTGCTTCCACACTGTAGGGACTCTATGAATAAGAGATTATTTAACAGACATTCCTTTACATTCAACGACATTATCTTTTTTGAATCCTCCCCCGTCAATATTCTGGTGGATACCACGGACCAGAAACTGAACTGGACCAGCCATATAAATACAGTGACTACAAGAACAGGTAAGAGGCTGGAATCCTGCAGCAGGTAACTCAGTTCCTGACTCCCAAAGCCTATCCACCATGTCCAAGGCACAAGTCAGGAGTGTATTGGAGTGCTCCCCACTTGCTTGGATGGGTACAGCTCCAACAGCACTCAAAAAGCTTTCCACCATTCAGGACAAAATAGCCCACTTGATAGCGTCACAGCTGCAAATATCCACTCCCTCCACCAGCAATGCTCAGTTGCAGCAGTGTGTACCATCTACAAGATGCACTGCAGAAATTCACTGAGGCTCCTCAGACATCACGCTACAAACTCATGACCATTACCATCTAGAAAGACATGGGCAGCAGATACATGAGAACCCCACCACCTGCAAGTCCACCCTTACTCGGAAATATATTCAGGTTTCTTTGGTGTTGCTGGGCCAAACTTCTGGAACTCCATCTGGAATGATATTGTGGGTTAACCAAAGTACACGTACTAACGCAGTTCAAGAAGGCAGCTCACAACCACCTTCTCAAGGGCAATTAGGGATGGGTAACAATGCTGACCCATCCATCAACACCCATATTTGATGAACAATCTTTTTAAAAATATTAAATATTCCCACAGAAACATGCTTCCCCAAAGCGTATTTATTTTCAGCAAACTAAGATTAAAGTAAAGGTGGAAAAATAAATAAATTATCCTGGATTCCTTTGGTGGTCTTGAATTTCTTCTGGATTTGCAGCCAATTGATTGTTCTTCTGAATTCTTTCTCTTTGAACAGTAATCAGTTCTTTTCTACACTAGGTGCTAGGCACTTGAAGCACCTTTTCCATTTAAATTCTCTATCTCTGTTGTATATTCCAAATTGTAACAGAGATACGGTCTAAATGTGAATAAAACAAGCACTGAACCAGAGCTGACTTTATTGCATCTTGCAGGTCTTCTTGCTGCTGTGTCCTTCTGTAACCAATAGACAAGCCTATAATCATGGTCTTTAATAAGAGGGAGTTTTGGTCATGTGACAGCTGGCTATTGGCATACACTGGAGTCAATCCATTGTTAATGAAGGCATTCTAGCCTCCCATTGTCAAAACTATCAAGATGCCATTGAAACAGACAGGGGAGTCTTCAGGTTAAAACAATGACTGCAGATGCTGGAAACCAGGTACCTGGATTAGAGGTGCTGGAAGAGCACAGCAGTTCAGGCAGCATCTGAGGAGTAGTAAAATCGATGTTTCGGGCAAAAGCCCTTCATCAGGAATAAAGGCAGTGAGCCTGAAGCGTGGAGAAATAAGTGAGAGGAGGGTGGGGGTGGGGAGAAAGTAGCATAGAGTACAATAAGTGAGTGGGGAAGGGGATGAAGGTGATAGGTCAGGGAGGAGAGGGTGGAGTGGATAGGTGGAAAAGAAGATAGGCAGGTAGGACAAGTTCGGACAAGTCATGGGGACAGTGCTGAGCTGGAAGTTTGGAACTAGGGTGAGGTGGGGGAAGGGGAAATGAGGAAACTGTTGAAGCCAACATTGATGCCCTGGGGCAGAAGATGAGGCATTCTTCATTCAGGCATCTGGTGGTGAGGGAGCTCTGGTGAAGGAGGCCCAGGGCCCCCATGTCCTCAGCAGAGGGGGAGGGGGAGTTGAAATGTTGGGCCACAGGGCGGTGTGGTTGATTGGTGCGGGTGTCCCAGAGATGTTCCCTAAAGCGCTCTGCTAGGAGGCGTCCAGTCTCCCCAATGTAGAGGAGACCGCATCAGGAGCAACGGATACAATAAATGATATTGATGGATTTGCAGGTAAAACTTTGATGGATGTGGAAGGCTCCTTTAGGGCCTTGGATGGAGGTGAGGGAGGAGGTGTGGGCGCAGGTTTTACAATTCCTGCGGTGGCAGGTGAAGGTGCCAGGATGGGAGTGTTGGTCGTAGGGGGGCGTGGACCTGACCAGGTAGTCACGGAGGGAACGGTTTTTGCGGAAGGCAGAAAGGGATGGGGAGGGAAATATATCCCTGGTGGTGGGGTCTGTTTGGAGGTGGCGGAAATGTTGGCGGATGATTTGGTTTATGTGAAGGTTGGTAGGGTGGAAGGTAAGCACCAGGGGCATTCCGTCCTTGTTACGGTTGGAGGGGTGGGGTCTGTGGGCGGAGGTGCGGGATGTGGACGAGATGTGTTGGAGAGCATCTTTAACCACGTGGGAAGGGAAATTGAGGTCTCTAAAGAAATAGGCCATCTGGTGTGTTCTGTGGTGGAACTGGTCCTCCTGGGATCAGATACAGCGGAGGTGGGGGAATTGGGAATACGGGATGGCATTTTTGCAATAGATAGGGTGGGAAGAGGTGTAATCCAGGGAGCTGTGAGAGTCGATGGGTTTGTAAAGAATGTCAGTGTCAAGTCAGTCATCATTAATGGAGATGGAGAGGTCCAGGAAGGGGAGGGAGGTGTCAGAGATGGTCCAGGTAAATTTAAAGTCAGGGTGGAATGTGTTGGTGAAGTTGATGAATTGCTCAACCTCCTCCACGAGGTGGCGCCAATGCAGTCATCAATGTAGCGGAGGAAGAGGTGGGGAGTGGTGCCGGTGTAATTATGGAAGATTGACTGTTCTACATAGCCAACAAAGAGACAGGCATAGCTGGGGCCCATATGTGTGCTCATGGCTATCCCTTTGGTCTGGAGGAAGTGGGAGGATTCAAAGGAGAATTTGTTCAGGGTGAGGACCAGTTTGGCCAAACGAATGCGAGAGCTGGTGGAAGGGTACTATTGGGGACGTCTGGAGAGGAAGCAACGTAAGGCTTGGAGGCCCTGGTCATGGCAGATGGAGGTGTAGAGGGATTGGATATCCATGGTGAAGATGAGGCGTTGGGGGCCGGGGAAACGGAAGTCTTGGAGGAGGTGGAGGGCGTAGGTGGTGTCTCAAACAGTTGTGGGGAGTTCCTGGACTAGGAGGATAGAACAGTGTCGAGGTAGGTAGAAATGAGTTCAGTGGGGCAGGAGCATGCTGAGACAATGGGTCGGCCAGGGTGGTCAGGCTTGTGGATCTTGGGAAGGAGATAGAACCGGGCAGTGTGGGGTTCCCGGACTATGAGGTTGGAAGGTATGGATGGGAGATCTCCTGAGGTGATGCGATTCTGTATGGTCTGGGAGATGATGGTTTGGTGTTGGGGGGGTGGGGTCATGGTCGAGGGAGCGGTAGGAAGAGATGTTCTTGAGTTGGCGTTTGGCTTCAGTGGTGTAGAGGTCAGTGCGCCAGACTACCACTGTGCCCCCTTTATCCGCTGGCTTGATGGGAGTCTTCAGCACATGCTTCCATAATGGATTTTCATAGATTTCCTTTGATAATCTTTTCTGTAAACTAGGCAGCTGTTGCTGATTGTCTTTAGTCTTTCTCCAAATTAGAAATTCTACAGAGGTCCTTCCTAGCCACATTCGCTGTAAATCCATGTCAGAAATTTTTTGGAAACTTGGCCCTCTGCAGCCCTGACTCAATTATAGGAGCTTTCTTGTCAAGTCAAAAATCACACAACACCAGGTTATAATGCAGCAGGTTTATTTGAAAACACAAACTTTTGGAGCTTTGTTCCTTCTTCAGATGCTAATGCCACTACCACCTGAAGAATGAGCAAGGAACCGAAAGCTAATGTTTTCAAATAAACCTGTTGGACCATAACCTGGTATTGTGTCCAAACACGTCCAACACCGGCACCCCCACAACAAATTAAAGTCACAGATATTATTACCAGTTAATGGAATTGAAGATTAATTGTTGATGTATTAAAATCTCATGTCAGTAAGGTGGAGCAGAGGTGTTGGTGAGACCATTCTAATGCATACATAATCCTATGATGTTAACTGAGCTGAGGGCTAGCATGGGAGGCTGCAATGACCTACTTTGCATGTCTAGAGCTTTGTGATTTTTATTTGTGTAATATCATAACTTAGATGGGCCAAGGAGCCTATTCTGTACTGGATGACTCTTTATACCAATCAATCTTTTACAAAAGCTGGTGATAGTCATGATAGTTATGTTTAGCAGCCTTTGGGGATCCATACCTGGATGCAGCAAATCATTTGTGATATAACCCTCCTTATTCCCCAAAACCACCTTCTTCACTCCACCACTGGCACATGGCAGCAGCAGTGGGTACCATCTACAAGATGTACTGCAGGAATTTGCCAAGTTTCCTTCAGTAACAGCTTTTGAACACATAATGACCATCACCTAGAAGAAGCATACAACATAGAGTCATAGAGATGAACAGCATGGAAACAGACCCTTTGGTCCACCTGTCCATGCCGACCAGATATCCCAACCCAGTCTAGTCCCACCTGCCAGGACCCGGCCTATATCCCTCCAAACCCTTCCTATTCATATACCCATCCAAATGCCTCTTAAATGTTGCAATTTTACCAGCCTCCAACACTTCCTCTGGCAGCTCATTCCATACACGTACCACCCTCCATGTGAAAAAGTTGCCCCGTAGGTCTCTTTTATATCTTTCCCCTCTCACCCTAAACCTATGCCCTCTATTTCTGAACTCCCCGACCCCAGGAAAAAGACTTTGCCTATTTACCCTATCCATGCCCCTCATAATTTTGTAAACCTCTATAACGTCTCAGCTCCAGGAAAACAACCTCTCCCTATAGCTCAAATCCTCCAACCCCGGCAATATCCTTGTAAATCTTTTCTGAACCCTTTCAAGTTTCATAACATCTTTTCAATAGGAAGGAGACCAGAACTGCATGCAATATTCCAACAGTGGCCTCACCGATGTCCTGTACAGCCACAGCATGACCTTCCAACTCCTGTACTCAATACTCTGACCAATAAAGGAAAGCATACCAAATGCCTTCTTCACTATCCTATCCACCTGCGATTCCATTTTCAAGGAGCTATGAACCTGCACTCCAAGATCTCTTTGTTCAGCGACACTCCCTAGGACATAGAACATTGAACATTATGCGCAGTGCAGGCCCTTTGGCCCTCGATGTTGTGCCCCCTGTCATACTAATCTGAAGCCCATCCCACCTACACTATTTCATGTATGTCCATATGCCTGTCCAATGACGATTTAAATGCACTTAAACTTGGCAAATCTACTGTTGCAGGCAAAGCATTCCATACCCTTACTACTCTCTGACTAAAGAAACTACCTCTGACATCTGTCTTATACCTATCTCCCCTCACTTTAAAGTTGTGTCCTCTCGTGTTTGCCGTTCCCATACTTGGAAAAAGACTCTCCCTGTCCACCCTATCTAACCCTCTGATTACTTTGCATGTCTCTATTAAGTCACCTCTCAACTTTCTGCTCTCTAACGAGAACAGCCTCAAGGCCCTCAGCCTTTCCTCGTAAGACATTCCTTCCATACCTGGCAACATCCTAGTAAATCTCCTCTGCACCCTTTCCAAAGCTTCCACATCCTTCTTATATGCGGTGACCAGAACTGTACACAATACTCCATGTGTGGCCATACTAGAGCTTTGTACAGCTGCAGCATAACCTCCTGGTTCCGGAACTCAATCCCTCTATTAATAAAGGCCAAAATACTGTATGCCTTCTTAACAACCCTGTCAATCTGGGTGGCAACTTTCAGGGATCCGTGTACATGGACACCGAGATCTCTCTGTTCCTCTGCACTCTCAAGAATCTTACCATTTGCCCAATACTTTGCATTCCAATTACTCCGTCCAAAGTGTATCACCTCACACTTGTCCACATTAAACTCCATTTGCCACCTCTCAGCCCAGCTCTGCATCCTATCTATATCTCTCTGCAACCTACTACATCCTTCGTCACTATCCACAACTCCACTGACCTTAGTGTTGTCCGCAAATTTACCAACCCACCCTTCTACACCCTCATCCAGGTCATTTATAAAAATGACTAACAGCAGTGGACCATACACCGACCATTGCAGTACGCCGCTAGTAACTGGACACCAAGATGAACATGTTCCATCAACTATAACCCTCTGTTTTCTTTCAGCAAGCCAATTACTGATCCAAACTGCTATATCTCCCATAATCCCATTCCTCCGCATTTTGTATAATAGCCTACTGTGGGGAACCTTATCGAACGCCTTGCTGAAACCACATCAACCGGTTTACTCTCATCTACCTGTTTGGTCACTTTGTCAAAAAAGTCAATAAGATTCGTTAGGCATGACCTACCCTTCACAAAACCGTGCTGACTGTCCCTGATCAGATTATTCTTTTCTAAATGGTTATAAATCCTATCTCTTATAACCTTTTCCAACACTTTACCAACAACTGAAGTGAGACTCACTGGTCTGTAATTACCAGGGTTGTCTCTACTGCCCTTTTTGAACAAGGGAACCACATTTGCTATTCTCCAGTCCTCAGGCACTATTCCTGTAGACAATGATGATTTGAAGATCAATGCCAAAGGCTCGGCAATCTCTTCCCTTGCTTCCCAGAGGATCTAGGATTGATCCCATCCTGCCCAGGGGACTTGTCTATTTTCACACTCTGCAGTATTTCTAATACCTCTTCCTTGTGAACCTCAATCTCTTCTAGTCTAGATGCAAGTATCTCTATATCTTCCTCGCCAGCATTTTCATTTTCTATAGTGAACACTGTCAAGAAATATTTATTTAGTGCTTCCCCTATCTCCTCTGACTCCACACGCAACTTCCCACTATTATCCTTGATTGGCCCTAATTTAACTCTCATCATTCTTTTATTCCTGACATACCTCTGGAAAGCCTTAGGGTTAACACTGATCCTATCCGCCAACATCTTCTCATGTCTCCTCCTGGCTCTTCTGAGCTCTCTTTTTAGGTCTTTCCTGACTTCCTTATAACCCTCAAGTGCCCTAACTGAGTTTTCACATTTTGTCCTAATATAAGCCACCTTCTTCTTCTTGACCAGGGATTCCACTTCCTTAGTAAACCAAGGCTCACGCGTTCTATAACTTCTTCCCTGCCTGACAGATACATACTTAGCTAGGGGACACAGGAGCTTTTCCTTGAATAAGCTCCACATTTTTAACGTGCTCATCCCCTGCAGTTTCCTTCCCCATTCTACGCTTCCTAAATCTTTCCTAATTGCATCGTAATTTCCCTTCCCCCAGCTGTAACTCTTGCTCGGTAGAGTACACTTATCCATTTCCATCACTAAAGTAAACCTGACAGAATTGTGATCACTGTCTCTAAAGTGCTCACCTACTTCCAAATCTAACACCTGGCCAGGCTCGTTACCCAGTACTAAATCTAAAGTGGCTTCGCCCCTTGTAGGCCTGTCT
This sequence comes from Hemiscyllium ocellatum, assembly GCF_020745735.1. Lineage (NCBI taxonomy): Eukaryota > Metazoa > Chordata > Chondrichthyes > Orectolobiformes > Hemiscylliidae > Hemiscyllium > Hemiscyllium ocellatum. The sequence continues at coordinate 100,933,845 of NC_083405.1, forward strand.
ACATACTGTGTCAGGAAGCCCTCCTGCACACACTGGACAAAAACTGACCCATCTATAATACTTGTACTGTAGTGATCCCAGTCAATATTTGGATAGATGAAGTCTCCCATGACAACTACCCTGCCCCTCTCACTCCTATCGAGAATCATCTTTGCTATCCTTTCCTCTACATCTCTGGGACTATTCGGAGGCCTATAGAAACCTCCCAGCATGGTGACTTCTCCTTTCCTGTTTCTAACCTCAGCCCATGCTACCTCAGTTAACAAGTCCCCAAACATCCTTTCTATAACTGTAATATTGTCCCTGATCGACAATGCCACACCTCCCCCTCTTTTACCAGCTTCTCTGATACATCTTACTGATACATCTGAATCCCGGAAGCTGCAACAGCCATTCCTGTCCCTGCTTTATCCATGTCTCCGTAATGGCCACAGCATCGAAGTCCCAGGTACTAACCCCCGCTGACAGTTCATCCACCTTATTTCGGATGCTCCTTGAGTTGAGCTCCACACACTTCAATCCAGTTCTCGCTTGCCAGTTTCAGATCTCTCATCTTCTTCTGTACCTGTCCTACAATTTTGATTCCCATCCCCCTGCTGTATTAGTTTAAATCCACCTTAATAGCTTTAGTGAATTTCCCACCCAGGATATTGGTACTCCCCCCGGTTTAGATGAAGACCATCCTGCTTGGAGAGGTCCCACCGACCCCAGAAAGAGCTCCAATTATCCAAAAACCTGAAACCCTCCCTCCTGCACCATCCCTGTAGCCATGTGTTCAACTCCTTTCTCTCCCTATTCTTCACCTTGCTAGCACATGGCACGGGCATCAAACCAGAGAAAACAACTCTGTTTGTCCTAGCTCTGAGCTCCCTGAATTCCTGCCTCAAGTCTCCATCTCTCTTCCGAACTGTGTCATTGGTGCCAATGTGGACCACGACTTGGGGCTGCTCCCCCTCCCCCCGAAGGATCCCAAAACAAGATCAGAGATATCACGGACCCTGGCACCTGGGAGGCAAAACACCAACCGTGAGTCTGTCTCATCCTCATAGAACCTCCTATCCATCCCCCTAACTATTGAGTCCCCAATGACTATTGCTCTGCTCCTCTTCCCCCTTCCCTTCTGAGCAGCAGGTGCACCACTGCTTTCCCCTGGTAACTCATCCCCCCCCCCAACAGTATCCAAAACGGTATACCTATTGTTGAGGGGAATGGCTACAGGGGATCCCTGCACTGCCTGCCAGTTCCCTTTGTGTCCCTTGTCACCCATCTGTCTTTTTCTTTTATCTGGGGAGTGACTGCCTCTCTATAAGTCCTGTCAATAACCCCCTCTGCCTCCCGAATGATCCGAAGTTCATCCAACTCCAGCTCCAGTTCCCTAAGCTGTTTTCGAGGAGCTGGTGTTGGGTGCACTTCCCACAGATGTAGTCAGCAGGGACACTAGTGGTGACCCTCACTTCCCACATTCTGCAGGAGGAATATTCCACTGCCCTAAACTCCACTCCCACTATTCTAACTCCCGAAGTGACTACTTATCATTAAGTATATAAGTCCTGCTAAGATTTGCTTTCCCAAAATGCAGCACCTCACATTCATCTGAATTAAACTCCACCTGGCACGTCTCAGCCCATCTGGTCAAGATCCTGTTGTAATCTGAGGTAACCCTCTTCACTGTCCACTACACCTCCAATTTTGGTGTCACAGGCTACATCTGAAAATTTCTTATCAAGTCACTCACTATCCTGACTGAAATTATATTGTCACTAGTTCCTCCCTCTCCCATTGTAGATAAACTTCCAACTCCAGCAACTCAACAATGTAGCTCATCACCATCTTCTTGAGGACTATTAGAAATGGCAAATAAATATTGGCCATGGCACTGACACTCATATCCTGTGAATTAAGGAAAACAATGCTCTAATATTCAAATGAAATGCTTGTGTAATTTTATATATATCTACAGCATGTTATTTCATCCCAGAATTTATAGCTCTTTTCTGCTTTTGAGTTTTAAATTGATCTATGTTCAATAAGTATCATGTTTTGACAGGTCAGTATGAAATTACTCTCCATACTATCTGCACAAAGGTATAATCAGTTTAAAATATAATTTTGAATAATAGATTTCACATGAAGCATTAATACATGTGTTGTGAATCTAGGGCAATGTGATTTCAACCCTTTGCTCTTTTTCTCTAGATTCTTTTCATGTCTTCAACATTTTATTCAAAATATATACTACCATTAATGACTGTTACCTTATCTTCTTCTAACAACTTTCAAAAACTATTTCACCTGCCATGGTGGAATATCTGTGACATATCTCATAACTCTATATTGTTCATTCAAATTGGTGAATAATAGACACACACAGATGATCTGGCTAATAGCTGGGAATCTTCAGCCCTCAAAGCTTTTTAAAATGATCCTGCCATTTAAGTATATTATAAAGCTATCAACAAAGGGCCCCTGGAGAGTCAAGAACATTACTTATGTCTCTGGCTGGTCTGGCTTATCTACAAACTAATGCTAATTTTTTTCCCAGAGAGTTTTCTGAGGCCCTATAGAAGTTTTTTGTCGCTGAGAATTTAGATTATTTATTTAATTAAATTATCTTTAAGCACACAGTTACAATTTGGCAGACACTGTTCTCTGCTGATGAGCCATTTTCCTCTAAGTTGTTATCAACAATAGCATCAGATGGAATACTTTCCTCATTCCTACTGTATTAAGTTGTGAGATTCTCACAAATAACTCACATTGGCTTGGCTAGTGCTGTATTTAGAGTTGGCAGTCTGTCAAAAGCTTACAGATCCTATCGTAGCAAACTGACGTGGGACCCGTATTTAAGCTCTGCTCAAAGTCTTCAGTGTATATTATGCGATAAAATTGAATATTTTTCTGTACTGTAGGTACAAAAGTATCTCACTTAGAGCACAGCAGGCCATTGAGCCCATCGTGGTTGTTCTTTGAAAGAGTCAGTCAACCAGTTCTACCCTCCTGCTCTTACCACGTGGCTCTTTTCAAATATGTATCCAATTACCTTTTGAAACCTACTATTAAATCTGTTTTCAGCACCCTTTCAGATACCGCATTCCAGTTGAAAACAACTCATTGTGTAAAACGATCTCCCTTATCTTCCCTCTGGATTTTTCTCCGATTATCTTAAATCCCTATCCTTTGGTTACTGACCTAGCATCCTGCTGGTGCCTGTTCTGTCCTGTCAGTGGCAGACCTAGCTCCTTACATGTTCTTTGAGAGCCTTCCCTAACTTATAGCAATTTGAGAAACATTCTTTGCTTCATGTTGAGTAAAACGTTAATTATACCTTTATCCTAAGAATAGCTACTGTACATGTGCGTCAAGGAGCTAGATCACAGTTACACTGCATTACAGATGCTTTCTTTTGCTCGGCTTTGTAGTGATTTTAATCAATCTTTTCTGGCATGCTGTAGCACACTTCTGGGCTAGGTGGGGCCCAAATCCAGATCTCCTGGCTCAGAGCTGGTGTGCTGCCACTGCCACACAAGATTCCCTGAAATGCAAGTTTTTTTCTCTTAGGTATTTCTGATTAACATATTCAGATGTGTTATGATGTATCTCTGGAGCAGACTGATCTTGAACCCTGATTTTCTGGCTCAGAAGTAGAGGAGCTTCTTTAAGAAGGGTGACAGAGAGAAACTGGGGAATTACAGATCAGTCTGACTAATATCTGAACTGGGGAAGTTGGTGGAGTCTTTAATCACCGCAAGGGTAACCAATCACCTCATGTTAATCAGGGAGAATCAGCGTAAATTCTTGAAGGGTAGGCTATGTCTGACAAACCTAATAGAATTTTTTTGAAGAGGTGACAAGGTTGGTGGACACAGATAAGTCAATTTATGTTGTTTACATGGACTTCCAGATGGTTTTAAATAAAATCCTACACAAGAGTCTGTTAGCTAAGATGGAAGACCATGGAATTGAGGGCAACATGAATAGGGAATTGTTCAAGTGGCAGCAAACAGAGAGTTGAAACAATGAGTCACTACTCAAGTTGGCAGGATACCACTAGTGGTGTCCCGCAGGCATCTGTGTTGCAGCCTCAACTATTCGCAATATCCATTAATGACTTGGATAATGGCATAAAAAGTCTAATATCCAATTTTGCTGATGGTACAAGATTGGGCAGTTTTGTAGACAGTGTTAACGACAGCATAAAATTACAAGAGGATACTGATAGATTAGGTGAATGGGCAACGCCATGGCAGATGGATCTGAATATAAGCAAGTTTGATGTTATCCATTTCAGGCTGAGAAAGGATAGAACATGGTATTTTGTTTAGAAGACATGAAGTTAAACACGATGGATTTGAGTGTTCAGGTGCATGGGTCTTTAAAAATACCATGAACAGGTGTAGAAAATAGTCAAGATGACTAACAGAATGTTAGCCATCAAATCTAAAGGGAGAATGACAACGTTATGCTGCAGTTATACAAAATCCTAATTAGAACCCACTTAAAGTACTGTGAGCAGATCTGAGTGCTACATCTTAGGATGGATGCTTTGGTTCAGGACGAGTTTAACACAGATTTACATGGATAATACGTGGATATCACATGTTATAAAGAGAGATTAGATAAATTAAGCCTTCATTCTCTATAATTTAGAAGGTTAATGGTGATCTAATTGAGGTCGTTAATGTTAACGGGGAAAGACAAGGTAGATAAAGATGGGTTATTTCCAGCGATTGTGGATTCTAGAGCTGGCGGCATAATCTAAGAATTAGGACCTGGTCATTCAGGAGAGATGTTAGAAACACTTCCACGTGCAAAGAGTCATGGAGCTTTGGAGTGCTCTTGCCCAAATGGCGGTTGATGCTAATTCAGTTGTAAAGTTTAAATCTGAGATAGACAAATTTTTACTAAGCAAAAGTATCAAGGGGTATGGGCCCATGGCAGGACTATGGAGTTTGGTCACAGATCAGCCATGATCTTATTGAGTAGAGAACAGTCTCAAGGGCCTATTCTTACGCTTCTATATTCCTGTGCTATAAGAACCCTTTTGTGTACAGTTATAATTAATAAAACCTGTTCATTTTCACTTCACATGAGCGTAGACCTAATTCTTTGCAAATTTCAAGCCAAAATCCAGAAGTCTTTCATCTCTCCACAAAGCTGAAGTACTTTGTGCTCAATTTGACAGAACATATGCTTCCCTAGTGGTTGATGGAGCATTACTTCTGTTGGAATAATTCACTTTTTGCTCCTTTACATGGAAGTCTCTGATGGTTGATTGCCATGTTGCAGAGAACTTGGTGAGTTATCACACCATAATATACACTGAACAATAGTTGCCTTGGAGACTTGATTGACAAAATCACTGTTTCATGTGGTAATGAGCTGAATGGACAAGCCGAATCTCAGAATCTATGTCAGTCTGCGCTGAAATGAAAACCAAAAGGAAATGACCATTTAAGGTAAAATGTCCGGCCAGGCCTACATGTGACTTCAAATGTTTAATTGTTAACTGCAGTATAACTTTTCAGTGATGGCCACATCCGAAGAATAGGTGCAGTGTGATCAGTGCAGTAAGGATGTTAATCCTGACTTTGTCCATCGTTTGTCTAAGTCTTTTCACCTTTATCTTTAACCATTTCAGCATCTGATACTGTGTTTTTGGATGATGGCACCGAGAGTGGCATGAAGTTCAGAAGGCTGCAGTGTAGATTCTTCAGGTCCAAGTCCATTGGCTATTTACAGCTGCAACACTCACACAGAGGTCATGTTGAACTTGGAGATCTTGTCCTATCGTGAATTTATCCAATGTGAGTAGTAGAACAGAAAAGATCAGAGGAACGTGCATTCCCACAAGGAGCATATTAGTGCAACCCATACAGCAGCAATTGGCAAGACACAGGAAAGTCTTGGTTTCTCCATCAGTACATTAACTTTCTTATCCATTCAGCAGTGTATTATAAATGATTCCCTGGTGTACAATCCTACATATGACTAATGTAAGATAACTAGTTTTTTTTCATTACTTTTCAGTAGTTTCTTTGGGAATTTAGAATAGTGGGAATAAAGGTGAGGACAGTTGAATGTTCCTCTTGCAGAATGAGGGAGGTCAGGATCACCACTAGTGTCCCTGCTGACTGCATCTGTGGGAAGTGCACCCAACTCCAGCTCCTTGAAAACTGAGTTAGGGAACTGGAGCTGGAGCTAATGAACTTCGGATCATTTGGAAGGTGGTGGAAGTTATTGGGAGGAGTTACAGGGAGGCAGTCAGACCTCATGTGCAAGAAAAAGACAAATGGGTACAGTCGGGGGACAGAAAGGGAACCGACAGGCAGTGCAGGGTTCAACCTGTGGCCATTCCCTTCAATAACAAGCATACTGTTTTGGATATAGTTGGGGGGGGGAACAACTTACCATGGGTAAGCCATGGAGTTACAGGTCTCTGTCTGGCACAGAATCTGTCCTTGTTGCTCAGACGGGAAGGGAGCAGAGGAGCAGAGCATTAGTCACTGGGGACTCCACGGTTAGGGGACAGATAGGAGGTTCTGTGGAAATGAGAGAGATTCATGGTTGGTGTGTTGCCTCCCAGGAGTTTTCGTGATCCTTGAGGGGGAGGGGGAGGAGCCCTAAGTCGTGGTCCACAAAGGCAGTAACAAGATAGGTAGGAAAAGGGTTAGGGATTCAGGGAGCTAGGGCAAGAAGCTTACTGCAAGAACAAACAGAGTTATTATCTCTAGTTTGTTACCCGTGTCATGTGCTAGCAAGGTGAGCAATAGTGAGAGAAGGAGTTAAACACTTGGCTACACGGATGGTACAGGAGGGAGGGTTTCGGATACCTAGATAATTGGGGCTCATTCTGGCATAGGTGGGACCTGAACCAGAGGGGTACCAATATCCTTGGGGGTGGGGGAGATTTGCTCATGTTCTTCGGCAGACTTTAAACTAATTCAGGAGGGGGATGGGAACCTAAATTGTAGCTCCAGTGTCCAGGAGTTTGAGAGCAATGAGGTCATAAATAAGGTTTCAAGATCACAAGAGTTCACCAGCAAGTAGGAAGGTGGTTTGAAATGTGTCTACTTCAATACCAGGAGCATCTGGGATAAGGTGGGTGAACTGGCAACATAGGTTGGTATCTGGGACTTCGATGTTGTGGCCATTTCGGAGACATGGATAGAGCAGGGACAGGAATGGCTGTTGCAGGTTCCAGGATTTAGATGTTTCAGTAGGAACAGAGAAGATGGTAAAATAGGGGGATGTGTGGCAGTGTTAGTCAAGGACAGTATTACGGTGGCAGAAAGGATGCTTGAGGACTTGTCTACTGAGGTATATGGGCTGAGGTTAGAAACAGGAAAGGAGCAGTCAACCTGTTGGGAGTTTTCTATAGACCTCCAAAAAATTCCATAGATGTCAAGGAGAGAATCGCAAACACAATTCTGGGTAGGAACGAGAGTAACAGTGTAGTTTTTAGGGGGACTTTAATGTTCCAAATATTGACAAGAAATACGATTGTTTGAATACTTTAGATGGGTCAGTTTATATCCAATATGTGCAGGATGGTTTCCTGACACAGTATGCAGACAGGTCGACAAGGGGACAGGCCACATTGGATTTGGTACTGGGTAATGAACCGGGCCTGGAGGTAGGTGAGAACTTTGGTGAAAGTGACCACAATTCGGTTATGCTTACTTTAGCAATGGAAAGGGATAGGTATACTCCGCAGGGCAAGAGTTATAGCTGGGGGAAAGGCAATTATGATGTGATTAGTCAGGATTTAGGATGCATAGGATGGGGAAGGAAACTGCAGGGGATGGGCACAATTGAAATGTGGAGCTTATTCAAGGTACAACTACTGTGTGTCCTTGATAAGTATGTACCTGTCAGGCAGGGAGGAAATGGTTGAGCGAGGGAACCATAGTTTACTAAAGATGTTGAATCTTTTGTTAAAAGGAAGAAGAAGGCTTATGTTAGGATGAGATGTGAAGGCTCAGTTAGGGGCTTGAGAGTTACATTAGCCAGGAAAGATCTAAAGAGGGGGCTAAGAAGAGGCTGGAAGGCACATGAGAAGTTGTTGGCAGATGGAACAAGGAAAACCCTGAGGCTTCCTATGGGTCTATCAGGAATAAAAGAATGACTAGAGTAAGATTAGGGCCAATCAAGGACAGTAATGTGAAGTTGTGTGTGGAGTCAGAAGAGAGGGGGAAAGTGCCAAATGAATATTTTTCATCAGTTTTTACACAGGAAAAAGACAATGTTGTCGAGGACAATACCGACACACAGGCTATTCGACTAAATGAGGTTAAGGTTCACAAGGAGGAGATGTTAACAATTCTGGAAAGTGTGAAAATAGAAAAGTCTCCTGGGCCTGATGGGATTTATCCTAGGATTCTCTGAGAAGCCACGAATGAGATTGCAGAGACTTTGGCTTTGATCTTTATGTCGTCATTGTCTATGGGAGTAGTGCCAGAAGACTGGATGATAGCAAATGTCGTCCCCTTGTTCAAAAAGGGGAGTAGAGACAACCCTGGTAATGATAGACCAGTGAGCCTTACTTTGGTTGTGGGTAAAGTGTGGAAAAGGTTATGAGAGAAAGGATTTATAATCATCTAGAAAGGAATAAGTTGTTTAGAGATAGTCAACATGGTTTTGTGAAGGGTAGGTCATGCTTCACAAACCTTATTAAGTTCTTTGAGAAGGTGACCAAACAGGTAGATGAGGGTAAAGCAGTTGATGTGATTGATAGGGATTTCAGTAAGGCATATGATAAGGTTCCCCACAATAGACTATTCCACAAAATACGGAGGCATGGGGCTGAGAGTGATTTAATGGTTTGGATCAGAAATTGGCCAGCTGAAAGAAGACAGAGGGTGGTGATTGATGGGAAATGTTCACCCAGGAGTTCAGTTACTCATGGTGTACCACAAGGGTTCATTTTGGGGCCACTACTGTTTGCTATTTTTTATAACTGACCTGAATAAAGGCATAAAAGGATGGGTTAGTAAATTTGCGGATGACACTAAGGTCAGTCGAGTTGTGGACAGTGCCGAAGGATGTTGCAGGTTACAGCGGGACATAAATAAGCTGCAGACCTGGGCTGAGAGGTGGCAAATGGAGTTTAATGTAGGAAAGTGTGAGGTGATTCACTTTGGAAGGAGCACCTGAACGTTGCCACCCAGGTTCGAACTTAGAACATAGAAAAGTACAGCATAGAACAGGCTCTTTGGCTCACCATGTTGTGCCGAGATTAATCCTAATGCAAAATATAGTAACTTAAGCTATGCACCCCTCAACTCAGAGGTTGATAGGGTTGTTAAGAAGGTGTATGGTGTATTAGTTTTTATTGGGAGAGGGATCGAGTTTCGGAACCATGAGATCATGCTGCAGCTGTGTAAAACTCTGGTGCGGCAGCACTTGGAGTATTGCGTATTGTTCTGGTCACCGTGGAAGGATGTGGAAGCTTTGGAAAGGGTGCAGAGGAGATTTACCAGGATAGAGGGTAGGTCTTATGAGGAAAGGCTGAGTGACTTGAAGCTGTTTTTATTAGAGAGAAGGTTGAGAGGTAACTTAATTGAGACATATAAGATAATCAGAGGATTAGATAGGGTGGATAGTGAGAGCTTTTTTCCTCAGATGGTGATAGCCAGCACAAGGTTACATAGCTTTAAATTGAGGGGTGATAGATATAGGATAGATGTCAGAGGGAATTTCTTTACTCAGAGCGTAGTAGGGCATGGAACAGCCTGCTTGCAACAATAGTAGACTCACCAACTTTAAGGGCATTTAAATGGTCATTGCATAAACATATGGATGAAAATGGAATAGTGTAGGTTAGATGGGCTTCAGATTGGTTCCACAGGTCAGTGTAGCATTGAGGGCCGAAGGGCCTGAACTGCACTGTTATGTTCTATGTTAATCCCATGGTCCATATCTCTGTATTCCTTGCCTGTTCATGTGTCTGGCTAAATGCCTCTTAATCGTTGGTATGGTATCTACTTCTACCACCTAGCAGTGTGTTCTAGGCACCTATCACTCTCTGAGTAAAAACATCTCATACATCATCTTGAAACTTTCCCACTCTCACCTTAAACCTCTGTCCCTCGTAGTTGACATTTCCTCCCTGGGAAAAAGACTCCGACTATCCACACTGTTCATGTCTCTCATAATTTATATATTTTTATCAGATTGCCCCTCAGCATCCAATGCTGTAGCGAAATCAATACAGTTTGTCCAACCTCTCATTATAACTAATACACTTCAATCCAGGTAACATCCTGGTAAACCTCTTTTATACCTTCTCCAAAGACTTCACATCCTTCCTATAGTGTGATGACCAGCACAGCACACAATATTCCAAATGTGGCCTAACTAAAGTGTTATATAATTGCACATGATTAGCCAGCTTGTGTTCTCAATGTCCAACCAATGAAGGCAAGCATATTGTACGCCTTCTTTACCATCTCATCCACTTGCTTTGCCACTTTCAGGGAACTGTGAACTCACATCCCAAGCTCTCTCTGTATATCAGCACTCTTAAAGATCCTGCCATTTACTATATACTTAGCTCTTGCATTTGACCTCCCAAAATACACCACCTCACACTTGTCCAGACTTGGCCATTTCTCTGCCCAATCATCATTTTGCAAATTTCTTAATCAGACCACCTACATTTTAATTCAAATCATCTATATATTTAACAAACCATGCAGGCTCCAGCACTGATCCTTATGGAACACCACTAGTCACAGGCCTCTTCTGAGAAAAACATCCCTCCACAATAACTTTCTATCTTCTATGACCAAGCCAATTCTTTATTGAGCTTACCAACCCATGTGACTTCATTTCACCCACCATCCTTCCTATAGTGTATATGCCTTTCCTGAGGTGTGGGGTCCAGAAATGGACACAGTATTTTAAATGGGGCCTAACCAGAGATTTATAAAGTCTCAGGAGCACGTCGCTGCTTTTACATTCTAACCCTCTTGAGATAAATGACAACATTACATTTGCTTTCTTAACCACAGACTCAACCTGCAAGTCAATCTTTAGAGAATCCTGTACTAGCACTCCCAGATCCCTTTGTACTTTGGCTTTCTGAATTTTCTCACCGTTTAGAAAATAGTCCAAAATTCTTTTTTCCAAAGTGCAAGACCTCACATTTGCTCACTTTGAATTTCATCAGCCATTTCATAGACCACTCTCCTAAACTGTCTAAATCTTTCTGCAGCCTCCCCACCTCCTCAGTACTACCCTGCCTGTCCATCTAACTTCATATCATCGACAAACTTTGCCAGAATGCCCCAGTCCTTTCATCCAGATCATTAATATATAAAGTGAATAGCTGCATCCCTAACACTGAACGCTGCAGGACACCACTCGTCACTAGTTGCCATTCCAAAAAAGAATGGCAACTTTTATCCCAACTCTCTGCCTTCTGTCAGATAGCCAATCCTCAAGCCATGCCAATAGTTCACCTCGAAAACCATGGGCCCTCACCTTACTCAGCAGCCTCCAGTGAGGCACCTTATCAAAGGCCTTTTGGAAGTCCAGGTAGATAAATCCACTGGGTTTCCCAGGTGTAACCTACTTGTTACCTCTTCAAAGAATTCTAGCAGGTTTGTCAGGCACAACCTCCCCTTACTAAATCCATGCTGACTTGTTCTAATCCGACCCTGTACTTCCAAGAATTTAGAAATCTCATCCTTGACGATGGATTCTAGACTTTTACCTACAACTGAAGTTAGGCTTATCGGCCTATAATTTCCCATCTTTTGTCTTGATACTTTCTTGAACAAGGGTGTTACAATAGTGATTTTCAAATCATCTGGAACTTTCCCTGATTCCCTGATTTTTGAAAGATCATAACTAATGCCTCTATTATTTCCTCAGCCACCTCCCTCAGAACTCTAGGATGTAACCCATCAGGACCAGGAGATATATCAATTTTTAAACCTTTTAGCTTTTTTAGCACTTTCTCCTTTGTAATGGCTACCATACTTAACTCTGCCCCTGACTCTCCTTAATTGTTGCAATATTACTCATGTTTTCCATTGTGAAGACCGACACAAAGTATTTATTAAGTTCTTCAGCTATATCACAAACTTTCCTGCATTAATTCGGAGCAGCCCAATTTCTACTTTTGCCTCTCGTTTGTTTCTTATACATTGAAAGAAACTTTTACTATCTTTCTTCTCTTTGGATGAATCTGTGCTCTGTCCTCAATTACACCCAGAACTCCTGCCATTGTTGCTCTACTGTCTTCTCCACTAGGCTCTGCTTCCAGTCAATTTTTGTCAGTTCCTCTCTCATGCCCCTGTAATTACCTTTAATTAACTGTAACACCATTGCATCCAATTTTGCCTTCTCTCTTTCAAACTGCAGACTGAACTCTACCATACCAAAGGTGGCATGGTGGTTCAGTGGTTAGCATTGCTGCCTCATAGCACTAGCGGTCCCAGGTTTGATTCCAGCCTTGGGAGACTACCAGTGTGGAGTTTGCACATTCTCCCTGTGTCTGTGTGGGTTTCCTCCCACAGTCCAAAGATATGCAAGTCAGGTGAATTGGCCATGCTAAATTGCCTGTAGTGTTAGGGGCATTGGTCAGAGAGAAATGGGCCTGGGTGGGTAAGTCTTCAGAGGGTTGGTGTGGACATGTTGGGCTGAAGGGCCTGTTTCTGCACTGGAGGGAATCTAATCTAAATATTATGATCGCTGCCTCCAAGGTGTTCCCTTACTTTAAGATCTTTTCTAAAGTCTGTCTCATTACATGGCACTAAGCCCAGAATATCTTGCTCCCTTTTGGGGTCCATCACAAGCTGTTCCAAAAAGCCATCCTGTAAGCATTCCGTTAATTCCCTTTCTTTCGATCCACCGGCAACATTATTCACCCAGTCCATTTGCATATTGAAGTCCCCCATGATCACCGTGACCTTGCCTTTCTGACATGCCCTATCTATTTCCTGGTACATTTTACGCCCCTTGTCCTGACCACTGCTGGGGCGATCTGTACAAAACTCCCATTATGGATTTTTTTGCCTTTGTAGTTCCTCAAATCCAGAGTCTACATCATCGGACCCTATGTCATTCAGTGCCATAGATTTAATTTTGTTCTTAAATAACAAGGCAACCCCTCCTCTTCTGCCCACCTCCCTGTATTTTTGACAAGTTGTAAATCCTTGGATGTATAACTGCCAGTCCTGAACCATCTACAACCACTTCTCTGTGATGCCTACCACATCATAATCATTTATGATGAGTTCTGCTGTTAATTCATCTACTGTGTAACGAATATTATGAGCATTCAGGTAAAGCGCTTAAATGTAAATTTTCTTAGCCTCATGAATTCCATCACCTCCAGTTATACGTCCTAAGTTATCCTCCCTTTTTGCTTCATTTCTTGTCTGCCTCTGCACACATGCTAATCTGATGCTTATCTTTCTACTTGACTCCATACTCCCTCTTGCTTACCCTTTTGCTTCCCCCGACTCACAAGCTTAAAGTGCTAGTGACCACCCTATTTATCTTTTTCACCAAAACACTTGATTCCAGATCGGTTCAGGTGGAGACTGTCCCATCGATACAGATTGCCCAGTTCCAAAACTGATGCCAATGTCCCATGAAATGGAATCCCTCTTTTCCAAACTCACGCATGTCAAACTCAAACTCTTGTCAAACTCATGCAGACCCTCTCACATACACAAGCTCTCTCTCATACACTCACACCCACGCACTCTTTCACAGCTTATAGTCCATCACACTCACACACACACTTTACCAAGCTTGCACGCACGCAAACACACATTCTTTCTCTCTGTCTCTATCTCTCTTTTGCACACGCACACACATATAAGTCTATGGGGTGAATTTGAATTTGCAGAATTATATTTGCAGGTACATTCTACTTTGCTCAAAAAATACACAACTGATAGGCAGTCAATGCAGACAGGGAATCCATACACTATTTTATAAATTCCACTTTGAAAATAGAACCAATCTGACTCAAGACTGGGATTCAGACAGACTCTGACCTCACACCTTTAAGGCGTCTGTGCTGAAATGTCACCTTTTTTTATAAGTTATTTTGAGAATACAACTTAAAAGGAGTGCTGTGATTTACATGCTAATGAAGGTTAGATTCCCTACAGTGTGGAAACAGGCCCTTCGGCCCAACCAGTCTACACCGACCCTCTGAAGAGGAACCCACCAAGATCCTCTGACTAATGCACCGGACACAAAGGGCAAGTTAACATAGCCAATTTACCTGACCTGCAGAATGAAGCCAGAGCAAACCCACACAGACAACATGCAAACTCCACACAGACAGTCACCCAAGGTGACCCAAGGCTAGAATTTGACCTGGGACTCTGGTGCTGTGAGGCAGCAGTGCTAACCACTGAGCCACCATACCACCCATCCTAAACCTGAACTGAAACCTGTAACCCATTCTAAAAGATGAAAGACTTAACAACAATTGAGGTTTGTTAAATACATCATTTTATTTGAATGACACAATAATATTTTGCTATAAATTCTGTGTCTTATGGTCCTATTCCACAACCACCAGAAGAAGGAGCAGTGCTCTGAAATCTAATGGTTCCAAATACATCTGTTGGACTGGTGTTGTGTGATTTTTAACTTGGTGGGGTTTGATGAATACAACTGCACATGGATTTTCCACAAAAGGCAATTTCGATGCTTGGGAATGAGACAGGCTGGGGGTTTTCTCTTCTGATTGTGGAAGGGGATTTGGAAATGATGGCCCCACCCATCTTCTCTGACCCACAGCAACTGACCAATCAATAAACAGTAGCTGGGGTCATCAATCACTTAGCAACTCAGGGCAGCATAATAGCTCAGTGGTTAGCATGGCAGCCTCACAACACCGGGTTCAGATTTGCACATCCATCCTATGTCTGTGTGGATTTCCTCCGGGTGCTGCGGTTTCCTCCCATATTCCAAAGATATACAGGTCAGGTTGATTGGCCATTCTAAATTGCCCAGAGTGTTAGCTGCTTCAGTCAGGGGAAATGTAGAGAAATAAGGGAATGGGACTGGTTGGGATACTCTTCTGAGGGTCAGTGTGGACTTGTTGAGCTGAAGTGCCCATTTCCACACTGTCAGGATTCTAACCAGAGGCGGGGCTTGAGGAGGCTGCAACATCATTTTTTTGTTGCCAGAGTCTTGTTCCCAGGGCCATCTGAATCTTTATCCTGAGGCCTAGGACAGTCTAAAACCCTGCATTAGGCAGCAGAATGTGACCCTCCCAGTACAGGCAGCTGTGTTTGAACATCCAACAGCCTGCAACCTCCTTCCATCAAACTTTACAAATTCCCCCACTACCTTCCAACGCACAGCCAGAACTCTGTGATCACCCCAGCCCCACAGCTGCTTGTAACTCCCTACCAGACATGCCGCAACCTTCAGCTTCTAGTCAGCTAGCAGCATTTAAGCTGCCTCATAATAGTCAGCAGCTTGGGAGCCTGACCCTCCAAAGAGCCAGTAACCACCGAGGTCACAGTCGTTCAGGAATGACCAGCCATGATCCTCCTGAGGTAACAGCAGCTCGTCAGCAAGATTCCCGGATGTCCATACGGTTCAGTGACGATTCCCTGCTTGTCCATCTCCAGGTTCTTCCTCAGGCAAGGCTCCTCTTCAGACCAGAAGGAGGAGAACCCTCCCTCACCCCTCACCCCCCACCCCCCTTTAACTGGCAGAGGAGGTTAGCAGCTGGTCAGGAGGATGTAGCTACAAATGAGTCAAAAAGCTTCTCCATTGTCAAAGTGAGTGTACACAGCTTAGCCTCCAATGGTGGGGGCTGGGTAGGAAATGATTTGTGGTATGGCATCTGTATTATTTCCTTGGAAAGGAATGGCCTGCAGCTCTGTGAGTGTGAATGTTCCCAGTACTGTTGACCTTTGCAAGGTCATCCCAGATAGGCCCAATGAGACATTGCTCACAAAGACTGTGACCCATTGAAGAGGGGAAGGCATTGTGTTTGCTTTGATACAGTGACTAACTGTGGCCATCAGTCTCCTGTGTTCCCAGAGGGACAGAGAAATAGCGCTGGCAGGCATGAGGGACCCAATCATCACCATCCTGATTGACAAGGCAATAGACAATAACAATAGACAATAGGTGCAGGAGTAGGCCATTCAGCCCTTTGAGCCTGCACCGCCATTCAATATGATCATGGCTGATCATTCCTAATTAGTATCCTCTTCCTGCCTTATCTCCACAACCCTTGATTCCACTATCTTTGAGAGCTCTATCCAACTCTTTCTTAAATGAATCCAGAGACTGGGCCTCCACTGCCCTCTGGGGCAGAGCATTCCACACAGCCACCACTCTCTGGGTGAAGAAGTTTCTTCTCATCTCTGTCCTAAAAGGTCTACCCCGTATTTTTAAGCTGTGTCCTCTAGTTCCACCCATCAGCGGAAACATGTTTCCTGTTGCCAGAGTGTCCAATCCTTTCATAATCTTATATGTCTCAATCAGATCCCCTCTCAGTCTTCTAAACTCAAGGGTATACAAGCCCAGTCGCTTCAGTCTTTCAGTGTAAGGTAATCCTGCCATTCCAGGAATTGACCTCGTGAACCTACGCTGCACTCCCTCAATAGCCAGAATGTCTTTCCTCAAATTTGGAGACCAGAACTGTACACAGTACTCCAGGTGTGGTCTCACCAGGGCCCTGTACAGCTGCAGAAGCACCTCTTTGCTTCTATATTCAATTCCTCTTGTTATGAAGGCCAGCATGCTATTAGCCTTCTTCACTACCTGCTGTACCTGCATGCTTGCCTTCATTGACTGGTGTACAAGAACACCCAGATCCCTCTGTACTGCCCCTTTACCTAAATTGATTCCATTGAAGTAGTAATCTGCCTTCCTGTTCTTGCCACCAAAGTGGATAACCATACATTTATCCACATTAAACAGCATCTGCCATGCATCTGCCCACTCACCTAACTTGTCCAGGTCACCCTGTAATCTCCTAACATCCTCATCACATTTCACCTTGCCACCCAGCTTTGAATCATCAGTAAATTTGCTAATGTTATTGCTGATACCATCTTCTATATCATTAACATATATTGTAAAAAGCTGCGGTCCCAGCACGGATCCCTGTGGTACCCCACTGGTCACTGCCTGCCATTCCGAAATGGAGCTGTTTATCACTACCCTTTGTTTCCTATCAGCCAACCAATTTTCAATCCAATCTAGTACTTTGCCCCCATTACCATGCGCCCTAATTTTACTCACTAACCTCCTGTGTGGGACTTTATCAAAAGCTTTCTGAAAGTCCAGGTACACTACATCAACTGGATCTCCCTCGTCCATCTTCAGAGTTACATCCTCAAAAAATTCCAGATGATTAGTCAAGCATGATTTCCCCTTCATCAATCCATGCTGACTCTGTCCTATCCTGTTACTACTATCCAGATGTGCCGTAATTTCATCCTTTATAATAGACTCCAGCATCTTTCCCACCACTGAGGTCAGACTAACTGGTCTATAATTTCCTGCTTTCTCTCTCCCACCTTTCTTAAAAAGTGATATAACATTAGCCACCTTCCAATCCGGAGGAATTAATCCCGAATCTATCAAACTCTGGAAAATAATCACCAACGCATCCACGATTTCCCGAGCCACCTCCTTCAGTACCCTGGGATGTAGACCATCAGGCCCCGGGGACTTATCAACCTGTACAGGCAGCTCTGGAGCTAACAGAGTAAAACAGCGGCAGCTCCACTGTGGACCATGAAACAAAGGTTCAGTCACAGGAAGGGGTGTGACCATGTTGATTAGATTACTTACAGTGTGGAAACAGGCACTTCGGCCCAACAAGTCCACACCAAACCAACTAGACCCATTCTCCTACGCCTAACACTACAGGCAATTTAACATGGCCAATTCACCTAACCTGCACATCTTTGGACTGTGGGAGGAAACCAGAGCAGGTTAGGTGGACAAAACCCACACAGACACGGGGAGAATTTGCAAACTCCACACAGACAGTTGCCAGAGGCGGTAATTGAACCAAGGTCCCTGGTGCTGTGAGGCAGCAGTGCTGACCACTGGGCCACTGTGCCGCCCTTATCAGTGAGTAGACGGGAAACCTCAGACAAACATATATCTTCCAACAAACTTCAATCCTTCACCAGATTATTTTGCCTCGGTGGGTATGTATTAGTGCAAATGGTTACAAATCTCTCTCACTTGTTCGCTCGCACACACACACACACACACACACACACACACAGATGCAGACACACATGGTGAGAGATTGACGACTTTTCTGGACAGCCAGATGTAGTAGACAAGACAATGGATGTGGAAGTAGCGTATGGATCTCTAGTGATCAGTTTTTCCATGAACTCAATGGAGTCATGTCAAGATGGGGTACCTGGAGTGTCCTCCAGTTCCTTGTCTACCTCAGGCCGATGGAAATCTGGCAGCTGAGATTTCTAGGGGAGGAGGCTCAGGTGATATTCCACAACTGGGGCCTCCTGTCATGGTACTCTGCATGATGCCAATGACGTCAATGTCTCAATTTGTTGCATTGATAAAGGAGTTCCCTGTATCTGTGCAGGAGCCAGTCTGCATGCTGGAGCCCATCAGGTTTGGGACAGACAGAGGGCAGCTAGCAAGGTTATGCCAGAACACAGGATCAGCAGGCTGACGCCACTGTGCTGACACAGAGTGAGGGAACACCACATACCAATCCTCATAAAAGAATTAAGAAAATACATTAGATGCTCTTTGGGTTTCATGGGTGATTAGATAGTTAATGATTCTCTGATTGTGTGTAATGGTTAATGTAATAAATGTCTGATTTAGTCTATTCCCTCCAACATTGCACAAGTAGCAAGTATTGACCTAAGAGCTGACTGAACTTGATCATAACGTGTGTACTCTTCATTTACAAAAATAGCAAGTGCTAGTGGATGAGGGGATCTGGCCTTCCAGCATAGGTGAGTGGCTTTCACGTATATTTCTGTTTGTCTGGCTGGCTGAAGGGATCTTAAATCTCAGCCAAAATGCATGAACAAAGGTTCTTGAACCTAGATCTTGGCATCCTCCAAGCAGCTTCTCCTGTCTGACAGGATGCCCGTCAGTTCCCTCCCCTTCCTCCTGGTCTGAGGATGTCTCCCGGTGTGCTCTGTCTTCAGCAGGAGAACGGCCACACTGCGCAGCACCAAGCTGTGCAATGTTCAGCAGGCTGTCATTATCCAGGAGACCTGGACAGGGGCATATTGAAGAGGAAGGACAGGGTAGACAGCAGAATGGGTCAGCTGGTGGAGACTGATTACCTGTCTGTTCAAATGTCACTCCAGTCACAGTGTGGCTCACACCACAGCACTGCCCTGCTTCAGTCCTTGAGCTCATTACTGCTGTCAAAAGCCATTCTCATTCTCATTCCCCACTATCAATGTACTGGGGTTACCATTGACCAGAGACTGATCTGACCTTAGGTGGCTCAGTGGTTAGCCCTGCTGCCCCATAGCACCAGGGACTGGGTTCGATTCCACCTTTACGCAACTGTCTGTGTGAGTTTGTGTGTTCTCCCTGTGTCTGCATGGGTTTCCTCTGGATACTCCGGTTTCCTCCCACAGTCCAAAATGTGCAGATTAGGTGGTTTGGCCATGTTAAATTGCCCATAGTATCCAGGGACATGTATGTTAGGTGGTCCAACAGATTTATTTAGAAGAATCAGCTTTCGGAGAGTTGAAAGGTGGTTGAAGGAGTGGTGCTCCGAAAGCTAGTGCTTCCAAATAAACCTGTTGGACTATAACCTGGTGTTATGTGATTTTTTAACTTTGTACACTCCAACACCGTCGTCTCCAAACTATAGGTTAGGTGGGTTAGCCATGGGGAATACAGTGCTACAAGGATAGGGTGAGGGGCTGGGATTGGGAGGGAAGCTCTTTGGAGGTTCAGTGCAAATCTGATGAGCTGAATGACCTCTTCACATTGTCGGGATTCTGTGGATTAACTATATAAATACTGTGGCTGCAATTGCAGGTCCGAGGCTAGGAATACTGCAATGAGTAATTCCCTGTCCGTCATCTACAAGACACATGTCAGGAGAGTGATGAAATACTCCCCACTTGCCTGGATGGGTGCAGCTCCAATAACACTCAAGAAGCTTGACGCCATCCAGGACAAAGCAGCCCACTTGATTGACACCACATCCATTTACTCCAGCACCGATGTTGAGGAACCTCAGTGTATACTCTCTATAAGCTGCACTGCAGAAATTCACCAAAGATCCTCAGACAGCACTTTCCAAACCCATGACCACTTTCATCTTATAGGACAAGGGCACCAGATACATCGGAACACCACCACCTGCAAACCACTCACCATCCTGACGTCACTGTCACTGGGTCACAATCCTGGAATTCTCTCCCTAACAGCATGTGGACTGCAGAGGCGCGAGAAGGCAGCCTACAGTCACCTTCTCAGGGGCAACGAGGAAGGGGCAATATATGCTGGCCCAGTTAATGATATCAGCATCTCATGACCGAACTTAAAAAAAGTAATATCATGAACATGTCTCTTAAAGTTACACTTACTGCGAGACTCAGAGAGTGGTGAGCCAATGGAATTCACTTCCAAAGAGAGTGGTTGAGGCCAAACATCATGTGTTTTCAAGACAGAGATAGATATAGCTCTTATGGCTAAAGGGATCAAGGGACTGCGGGACTGTTCAATGATCACTAAATAGTGAACCAGACTCGAGGGGCCGAATGGCCTACACCTGCTCCTTTCTTTGACGTTTCCATCAGACTTTACACAAAAGACTCCTTCTAATTTCTAGGTCAGTTTTTTCTTGTAAATGGGATTCAATCTCTTTTATAGTTTTGTATGAATTCCTTGTCAGTCAAAAGTACAATGGCAGTGATTCTGACTTTCACTTTAAGACATAAATTAAGTGTTAAACAATCAGATGATCCATTTCTGTCTTATGTTCTGTGTGGGAAACTAGTATTTCAATTCTTAAAAGAAATCCGGTGACTCAGTGACCACAGCCCCACAAACAGCTCGGGAGATGGCCATCAATCAGACAGGCTCATTCAAAATGGAGAAGGCAGTTTTTGTTATGATATTTAATAACAGAGGAAAGGGAAAGCTGCCAAATCTCATGAACATCAACTCCCATTTTTTTCCCATGAATTATTTTTCAAGCTACTCTCAGGCAATCTACACTGAAGGCTGGCGTTAGCGCTGTGAAATGACTTGCGTTTTGTCGACTTTTCAGCAACTTAAATCACGTTCATCAAGTTAGCACAGAATGCTGTAAATATGTAATCAGTCAGCTTTGAACTTGTCGTGCAGGGCTCGCTGATTAAGCTCAATTTATGCCAGCATTTCTCTGATGCCTGTTGCTGCTGTAATGATGAGTTTCTGTTTTAATGAATTCTGGGGAATATTTATATTTGTTAGTGGAGGTGATGATTTTTGCAAAAATAAATTCCCCAATTTTTTCCACATTTTCTCCCTTCTTTACTTGAGGTAATAATGACTCATGCAATGTTCCAAATCCATGAGCACTGACTGCTGAATGGAACTTTGCCCAAAACGTTAGTGTTACACACAAGGATAAACAGTCACTGCTGGCAGGTCATTTGACAATGATAGACATGGGTCTCCTTGTGTCTATTTTTCCAAACGCAAATCATCACACACGATTCCTACCAGCCATCACAACAAAAATAACTTGCATTGATATAGCACCTTGAATATGGTAAGTATGTCACCAGGACTGTCATTAAATCAAATTTGGGTCTTGAGCTATTTATGACGAAGCAAGGACAAGTGACCAAAAGCTTGATCAAAACCTTTTTTAAACACTTAGGCTTCAGGGAGTATCTTGAAGAATGATGGATAGTTTGAAAGTTTAGGGAGGGAATTTCAGAGCTTACAGTGCAGTTCGCTGAAGGCAGGGCCTCTCATGTGTGCACTAATGAAAGTCAGGATTTGAAGGAGCACAGATAACTGAAGGACTGTAAGGAGTTGGGTAAGGGGAAGCGAAGTCATGCAGGGATTTGAAAATGGGAGCAACATATTTAAAATAAAGCAGTTGCTGAATAGAGTGGAAATGTAAGCCAGTGAGCGCAGGGGTAATAGGTGAGCTGAATATTATGCAACAAAAGCAGAAATTGCTGGAAAAGCTCAGCAGGTCTGACAACATTAATGTTCCAGCAATTTCTGTTTTTGCTTCTGATTTACAGCCTTGCCGTTCTTATGGTTTTTATTGAATATTATGAAAGTTAGGATATGGTCATCAAAGATTTGGGGATAAATTTAAGTTTACTGCAGTGCAATTCTTCTGCACTTTTGCTGCTGTTTTATGTGTGTAAAGTAGATTTCATTCACAATTTGAAGAAAGTGAGGACTGCAGATGCTGGAGGTCAGAGTCAAGAGTGTGGTGCTGGAAAAGCACAGCAGGTCAGGCAGCATCTGAGGAGCAGGAGAGTCCAAAACATCGATTCTCCTACTCCTCAGATACTGCCTGACCTGCTGTGCTTTGCCAGCACCACACTCTTGACTTCGTTCACAATTTGTCCAACTAACTCAGTGTGTCTTGCTTACTTTTGCCCATTTTTGACTCCTGAGAAATCCTTCACAAAATGGTAGGCCATCCATTTACAGGGGAAGTAAGAAAAAAAAGGAAGGACTAACATTTGTATAGCACCTTTCAGCTTTTCAGACACTCAAAGTCTTTTTACAGCCAATTAAACTTTACAAACCTAGTCACTGTTTTAAAGTGGGAAATACAGTGACCAGTTCGTACACAACAGGATCCCAAAAAAATATCATCTGGACCCAAAACTACATCACTGTTCACTCCTGCCTGCTGCATCATATCTTACACTGACAGCACTGGGGACTACCTTCATCATACAGTTCACAACCAACTTCTCAAAGTTAATTAAAAATGACCAATCAATTCTGGCTCTGTCTGTCTCACTCTCCATGGCTTAATGTCCTTTTCAGTGCTTTTTTCTATTTGTGAAACATGTAGCGACTTTTTTACTACAGTTAAGACTATTCTGGATTATGTATGTATTACTTTCAGAATATATACTTTCAAAAATGGTGTTTTAAATCTTTTGGGTACTGCGATTTTAAATGTTAAATCCAAACAGGCTTTCTGGCAGATATTTTCATCAACCTTTAGATGTTTAGACACATTATGACATGCCTCTACGATAGGTAGTAGTTGAATTCAACCCTCCTGACTCAGAGGTAGAAAGACTACCTCTGCACCAAAAGATAGAGGCTTGCAGGTAAGTTTAAATCAGATTAAAAGAAAGAATGTTTATTCACATAACACCTGGAATGTAAATACAATGAAACATGCCCTTCCTCAAATATGTAGTTACATTAAAACAAGGAAGGATAGCCTTACAGACACGCATTTGGGTAATTAATGAAATACCAAAAAATTAATTCTTTAAAATATTAAAAACAATCTTTTAGCTTAATATGAAACAGTTGAACTCTGGATAGGGTCCTCACCCATTCTTTGTTGAAGGTAAAATGAAGTTGGAAGTCTCTGGACTTTCAGATAAAGCTATGATAAAACTCCCAAAGAAAAGAGGCATATTTAGACCCGCTCTCACTATCTCAGCTGACTGTATTTTTTTAAAAACAGGGTTCTGTCTTCTTGCCATAGGATGATTCTTCTTGAACTTTTTCGCGTCTCCAAACTGATTGATTGACTCACGAACAAGGAGCAAGGTCCTTCAAGCCTGCTTCGCCATTCAATAAGATCATGGCTGGTCTGATTTCAACCTCAACTCTACATTCATGGGTTAAAAAAATCATACCACACCAGGTTATAGTTCAATAGGTTTATTTGGAAGCACTAGCTTTCGGAGCGCTGCTCCTTCATCAGGTGGTTGTGGAGTATAAGATAAAGCTGGACACATGTAGCTCAAGACCAATTTTGTTGCTGCATACTTGATGGGCCAAAGGGCCTCTTCTGTACTGAATGATTCGAAAATTGTATGATAGTTTTACAACTCCTTGGTAATAAAGAATCTACCTACCTCTACTTTCAAAATGCTTAAAGATACTGCATCTACTATCATTTCAGAAAGGGAATTCTAAAAACTCACAATATTCTGGGAGAATTCTTTATTTCCTCATCTCTGCCTTAAATGCATGACCTCTTATTTTTAAACTATGAATGCTTGTTCTAGATTCTCCCACAAGAGGAAACATCTTTTCCACATCCGCCTGGTCAAATCCTCTCAGGATCTTATACATTTCAATTAAGTCACCTTTGACTCTTCTAAACTCCTGAGGATACAGGCATAGCCTTTCCAACCTTTACTCAAAAGGCAGTCCATTTATTCCAGGTATTGGCCTAGTAACCCTTCCCTGAACAGCTTCCAATGCATTAACATCCTTCCAATAGCAATATCAAATATGTATTTGCAAATGTAATATTGCTTGTGGTAGTGCATTTATTCTAATTTAACACTTTAGAGTGTTCCATTTATTGAGTTTTATTCACAATATTTGTATTTCTAAGGTCACTTTGTCTTTTTAAAAATAAAAATTAAAATAGAACATTTCAAATGGATGTAATCTTTGAAAATATTCCAAATTCTGTCCATTGATGAATTAGTGGACATTGAGTAGTTTATTGCTCTATTAGGGAGCACGCTTGAAGAAGGCTAGCAATGTACATTGGCACAATCTCTTAATTGCTCGGCTCAAAATACCTCTCTAACATTCTAAGAATACTTGTTTACTCTTGACAACAGAAATATGTTAGAATGAAAAATACTGCAAAACGTACCATTTAGGAGGTCAGTTTTAATCAATTGGCACTGCCAAATGATGGAATGGAGATTGCATTTGTCTGTAACATTGACTTGGAGGTACCGGAGTTGGACTGGGGTGGACAGAGTTAAAAATCATAACACCAGGTTATAGTCCAACAGGTTTGTTTGAAAGCATGGTTGAAACTACTTGATGAAGGAGCGGCACTCCGAAATCTAGTGCTTCCAAAGAATCCTGTTGGACTATAACTTGGCGTTGTGTGATTTTTAACTTAAGTCTGTAACATTAACAGACTATAACGGAGCACGAACAGCCAAGTTTCTGGTACTGAGACTGGCTCTAATGCAATGAGGGGTACGTCGGCTTCCAAGAGATCAGTTGTGTTCGGGGATTCTGTAGTCAGAGGTACAGACAGACGTTTTTGTGGCCAGCAGTGAAAAATCAGAATGGTGTGTTACTTCCCCAGTGCCAAGATCAAGGATGTCTCAGAGAGGGTGCAGAATGTTCTCACCGGGGAGAGGGGCCAGCAAGAGGTCATTGTCCACATTGGAACTAATGATATAGGAAGGGAAAAGGTTGAGATTCTGAAGGGAGATTACAGAGAGTTAGGCAGGAATTTTAAAAGGAGGTCCTTGAGATTAGTAATGTCTGGATTACTCCCAGTGCTACGAGCTAGTGAGGGCAGGAATAGGAGGGTAGAGCAGATGAATGCATGACTGAGGAGCTGGCGTATGGGAGAAGGATTCACATTTTTGGATCATTGAAATCTCTTTTGGGGTAGACATGAGCTGTACAAGAAGGACGGACTGCACCTAAATTGGAAGGGGGCTAATATACTGGCAGGGAAATTTGCTAGAGCTGCTCGGGAGGATTTAAAGTAGTAAGGTGGGGGGTTGGGGTGTGGTACCAAGGAAGATAGTGAGGAAAGAGATCAATCTGAGACTGGTACAGTTGAGAACAGAAGCGAGTCAAACAGTCAGGGCAGGCAGGGACAAGATAGGACTAATAAATTAAACTGCATTTATTTCAATGCAAGAGGTGTAACAGGGAAGGCAGATGAACTCAGGGCATGGTTAGGAGCATGGGACTGGGATATCATAGCAATTACAGAAATATGGCTCAGGGATGGGCAGGACTGGCAGCTTAATGTTGCAGCATACTAATGCTACAAGAAGGATAGAAAGGGAGGTAAGAGAGGAGGGGGAGGGTCATTTTTGATAAGGGATAGCAATACAGCTGTGCTGAGGGAGGATATTCCCAGAAATACATCCAGGGAAGTTATTTGGGTGGAACTGAGAAATAAGAAAGGGATGATCACCTTATTGGGATTGTATTATAGACCCACCAATAGTCAAAGGGAAATTGAGAAACAAACTTGTAAGGAGATCTCAGCTATCTGTAAGAATAATAGGGTGGTTATGGTAGAGGATTTTAATTTTCCAAACATCGACTGGGACTGCCATAGTGTTAAAGGTTTAGATGGAGAGGAATTTGTCAAGTGTGTACAAGACAATTTTCTGATTCAGTATGTGGACGTACCTACTAGAGAAGGTGCAAAACTTGACCTACGCTTAGGAAATAAGGCAGGGCAGGTGACTGAGGTGTCAGTGGGGGAGCACTTTGGGGCCAGCGACCATAATTCTGTTAGATTTAAAATAGTGATGGAAAAGGATAGACCAGATCTAAAAGTTGCAGTTCTAAATTGGAGAAAGGCCAATTTTGACATTATTAGGCAAGAACTTCGAAAGCTGATTGGGCACAGATGTTCACAGGTAAAGGGACGCTGGAAAATGGGAAGCCTTCAGAAATGAGATAACGAGAATCCAGAGAAAGTATATCCCTGTCAGGGTGAAAGGGAAGGCTGGTAGGTATAGGGAATGCTGGATGACTTAAGAAATTGAGGGTTTGGTTAAGAAAAAGAAGGAAGCATATGTAAAGTATAGATAGGATAGATCGAGTGAATCCTTAGAAGACTGTAAAGGAAGTAGGAGTATACTTAAGAGGGAAATCAGGAGGGCAAGAAGGGGACATGAGATAGCTTTGGCAAATAGAATTAAGGAGAATCGAAAGGGTTTTACAAATACATTAAGGACAAAAGGGTAACTAGGGAGAGAATAGAGCCGCTCAAAGATCAGCAAGGAGGCCTTTGTGTGGAGCCGCAGAAAATGGGGGAGATACTAAATGAGTATTTGCATCAGTATTTACCGTGGAAAAAGGTTATGGAAGATATAGAGTGTAGGGAAATAGATGGTGACATCTTGCAAAATGTCCAGACTACAGAGGAGGAAGTGCTAGATGTCTTGAAACTGGTAAAGGTGGATAAATCCCCAGAACCTGATCAGGTGTACCCGAGAATTCCATGGGAAGCTAGAGAAGTGATTGCTGGGCCCCTCGCTGAGGTATTTGTATCATCGATAGTCGCAGGTGAGGTGCCGGAAGACTGGAGGTTGGCAAACGTGGTGCCACTATTTAAGGACAAGCCAGGGAACTATAGACCAGTGAGCCTGACCTCGGTGGTGGGCAAGTTGTTGGAGTGAATCCTGTGGGACAGGATGTACATGTGTTTGGAAAGGCAAGGACTGATTAGAGATAGTCAACATGGCTTTGTGCGTGGGAAATTATGTCTCACAAACTTCACTGAGTGTTTTGAAGAAGTAACAAATAGGATTGATGAGGGCAGAGCAGTAGATGTGAACTATATGGACTTTAGTAAGGCGTTCGACACAGTTCCCCATGGGAGACTGGTTAGCAAGGCTAGATCTCATGGAATACAGGGAGAACTAGCCATTTGGATACAGAACTGGCTGAAAGGTAGAAAACAGAGGGTGGTGGTGGAAGGTTTTTTTTCAGACTGGAGGCCTGTGACCAGTGGAGTGCCACAAAGATCGGTGCTGGGTCCTCTAGTTTTTGTCATTTACATAAATGATTTGAATGTGAGCAGAAGAGGTACAGTTAGTAAGTTTGCAGATGACACCAAAATTGGAGGTGTAGTGGACAGTGAAAAGGGTTACCTCAGATTACAACAGGATCTTGACCAGATGGGCCAATGGGTTGAGAAGTAGCAGATGGAGATTAATTCAGATAAATGCGAGGTTCTGCATTTTGGAAAAGCAAATCTTAGCAGGACTCATACATTGAATGGGATGGTCCTAGAACATATTGCTGAACAAAGAGACCTTGGAGTGCAGGTTTATAGCTCCTTGAAAGTGGAGTCGCAGGTCGATAGGATAGTGAAGTATGCATTTGGTATGCTTTGTTTTATTGGTCAGAGTACTGAGTACAGGAGTTGGGAGGTCATGTTGCAGCTGTACAGGACATTGGTTAGGCCACTGTTGGAATATTGCGTGCAATTCTGGTCTCCTTCCTATCGGAAAGATGTTGTGAAATTTGAAAGGGCTCAGAAAAGATTTACAAGGATGTTGTCAGAGTTGGAGGATTTGAGCTATCCGGAGAGGCCGAACAGGCTGGGGCTGTTTTCCCTGGAGCGTTGGAGGCTGAGGGCTGACCTTATAGAGGTTTACAAAATTATGAAGGGCATGGATAGGGTAAATAGGCAAAATTTCTTCCCTGGGGTTGGGGAGTCCAGAACTAGAGGGCATAGTTTTAAGGTGAGAGGGGAAAGTTATAAAAGAAACCTAAGGGGCGACCTTTTCAAGCAAAGGGTGGTATGTGTATGGAATGAGCTGCCAGAGGAAGTGGTGGAGGCTGGTACAATTTCAACATTCAAGAGGCATTTGGATGGGTATATGAATGGGAAGGGTTTGGAGGGATATGGGCCGGGTGCTGGCAGGTGGAACGAGATCCGGCTGGGATATCTGTTCGGCATGGACGGGTTGGACCGAAGGGTCTGTTTCCATGCTGTACATCTCTATGACTCTATTTAGAATTCACAGACAAGACCAGGACAACACAAGGCTCCTCCTATTTATCAATCAATTAAAAACTGCCTCACCTTTGAAATTATTTAGAAAGTGTTTTTTTCAGAGCAACATCAGCTTGTGCCTGGTTTAAAACCAATAAAACACCAGGCCATATGTTGGCTATTTGAAGTTACCTTAAGTAGCGTCAATATCTTTTGTATATACATTGCCTCAAATATAGGTTAGAAAACTTGCCCAAACATTTATATAAGGTGTGTCAGAACTGGATGTAATCTAACCTTGAGTTAGTTATATGAAAACGTACTGTTTTATGCTTCTCAAGAATTATTTCATAAATGATATCAGTGATACAGTGGGGTAGAATTTCACTTGATAGTTTGTTTTAGCCTCAGTTGAAGATCCAGGAAAATGCTTGGAGAAATAGATTTTACCCTGGTGTTTGTGTGATTTCAATTGTCCTTCTGCTAAAATTATGTTTATTGATTCGGAGAAACCTTATCAAAATGCATTGACAAGTTAACTAGTGTCAGCTAGCATGTAATGCCTATTGTATTTGGTTTATAGAATATTTTAAGTCGGGGTGGCACGGTGGCTCAGTGGGTAGTGCTGCTGCCTCACAGTGCCAGAGACCCGTGTTCAATTCCTGCCTCAGGCGACTGACTGTGTGGAGTTTGCATATTCTCCCCATGTCTGCGTAGGTTTCCTCCAGGTGCTCCAGTTTCCTCCCACAGTCCAAAGATGTGCAGGTCAGGAGAATTGGCCATGCTAAATTGCCCGTAGTGTTAGGTGAAGGGATAAATGTAGGGAAATGGTCTGGGTGGGTGCGTTTCGGCGGGTCGGTATAGACTTGTTGGGCCGAAGAGCCTGATTCCACACTGTAAGTAATCTAATTCTATATCAGCTGGTCTGTGTAACAGTCAAAATTACAGTGGTGCTGGAAATGCACAGCAGCTCAGGCAGCATCCGAAGAGCAGGAACATCAATGTTTCGGGCAAAAGTCCTTCATCAAGTTGAAGGGCTCCTGCCCAAAACATTGAATTTCCTGTTCGTCGGATGCTGCCTGAGCTGCTGTGCATTCCCAGCAGCACTCTAATCTTGATTCTAATCTCCAGCATCTGCAGGACCTGCCTCCGCCTGAACAGTGTAACAGCCAAGGTCAATGGTGTCACATCACCAAAGCAACTGCAAGAGCTTGCCCCATGTCTGAAAATGGTAGTTCCTCTTTTTGTGCATAACACGGTGTATAACAGTGAAATATTATCATTATTTTCTTTCCTTTAGCTTGTTGCCTCATTTTTAACTGAAATGTAACATGAGAATTGAACACGCAGGTGGGCCAAAGATTGTGAAGCAGAGTTTCATTATTCCACAGTATATTTTCAAAAAAGTTTAGATATAGTTCTTTGGGCTCAAAGGATCGTAAGGTATGGGGAGAAAGCAGGAGCAGGCTGTTGAGGTGGTCAGCTGTGATTGTATTCAAGCAGAGCAGTCTGGGATGCTGAGTGGTCCTTTCCTGCTCCTATTTTGTTCTGTTTCTATGTTCATAATATTGCAAGTGTAGTGTACCTAGTGCCCTGTATAATTCTAAACAAGGCTTTCCTTTTTTCAAACTCCAGTCCCTTTGAAATAAAGGCCAACATTTCATTTGCCATTTCATTTGCCTGTTGAACCTGTTTGTTTGCTTTTTGAGATTTATGTTGGAGACTCCTAAATCCTTCTGTGCTGTAGCTGCCTGCAGTTTTTCTCCATTTTAGTTGCTCTATTCTTCTTGTCAAAGTGCATAACCTCACATTTTTTTCCAAATGATCTGTTACCCCTGTGTTCACTGATGTATATTGGCATCTGTTCCAGAAAAGCATCAAACTTAAAAGGTTTATGCTTTTATTTCTATCCCTCCTTGGCCTTGCCAAATCCCATTTCTATATCATCCTCTGGGATCCGTGTGGTTCTCCAATTCTGTCCTTCTGTATAATCCATATTCCTTTTCCCCACTTCTGTCTTCAGCTTCTTAAGGTCTAATGACTGGAATTCCCTTCCGAAACGCGATTGCCTGTTTATGCCTCTCATCCTTTCAGAAACTCTTTAAAATCTACTTAATTGATCAAGCTTTTAGTGGCCTGTCCTTGTGTGTGTGCTGATGTGACTCTGTCTTGAATTTTGTCCGATAATGCTCCTGTGAAGCCTCTTGACGTTTTCTACTGCGTTAAAGGTGATTTGTGAACATAAGCCGCGAGTTGTTGTTACTGCCATGGGAATTAATTTCCAGGGTTAATGGACAGAACCTCTGCCAGCTGTTCAATAAGAAGAAGGACAACTCATTGAAGGGATATGGTAATAGTGTAAGTAGATGCAATTTGGGTCATTGGCTCACATAAGGAATAAACACTAACATGGACTGGTTGGGCTGCATTGCCATTTTCCACATTGCTAAGTACAAAGAAATACATAGTAATTACAAAGAAAGTTAAACCCTTAGGAGAGGAGGAAGGCAATTAAAATAAAAAGCCTCAAGGGAAATGCTTTAAACTTCACATTGGATCAGCTTTATGTCTGTGCATCATTAGTCAAATCCAGTTGAAAATGAAAAGGCTACAGAGCGATGAGGAATGAACAGGTGGGTGGGACTAATCGGACAGCTTTTCCAAAGGGAAAGTCCTTGTGTGCTAAATGATACGATGATTCTATAACCATGATCTGAAAGTAACTGTAAGATAAGCTATTTTTGCAAAGCTGGCTGATCAATTGAGAAAGGGATAGAAACTGCTGCTCTCCCAGCTTCTCATCAGGCTGCAGCTTCCAAACAGTGACAGTTCTGAGCATGTCATTAGGATTCTCCCTAATCAACAACATCGAGCCTTCCTCCTGGGGGTATCACAGAAATGCACAACCCAGCACTCCTCACTGAACTTCATCAGAGTGAAGTAATGTTGGGGAAAGGCAATACAGACCCACTTTTACAGCACTGGCTGCTGTATTTGGCTTGTTCCTGTCTCTGAGTGTAGATTAGTGCTGAGTTAGCTAAGTATTGAAGTGAATCTTGGGGATGCTTGGGTGTGGCCACTTGGTTGAATGGTAGCTGGGTCTGGTCTGGAGGGTAGCCAAGTCGAGAGGAGTTAAATGGCTAGACTGTAGTCAGGCAAGGGTTAATTAGATCTGTTCAGAGAATGTAATCAGTTGGTCATGTGATATTAATATTTGGTTGGGGAGGAGGTAGTTGACAATGTGAGGGAGTTGAGTCTTACTGTGGGCTGGAGTGAATAACTCTGGGTGCAATCCAGCCTCATTAGGGAGGGTACTTGGTGATTTGGAGGGCAGGTAGTTGGGTGATCAGGGAGTAGTCAGTGGCCAGGGGACTTATCTGAGGCAGCAGCTGGCAGCTACCTGGAGGTGATCTCTGAGTGTTTCCGCTCAATTCTCCCATTCTGGAGTCATGTGGCTCCAAGGAGAGCTGCCAATCCTGTGGAAGATTACCACCCCCACCTTCATAATGATAGCCTGACCATGTTTAAATGGGCAAAGGGTTTGAGAGAGCAAGTTTACTTTGAGATTCTCTCAAGATTCTTACCTACCTGAGCAGCACCCACTCCTGCCCCAACCAGATCATGGGACACTCTGATTGGCTGTCTCCCCTTCAAACTTACCTACATTCCTTAAATGGCCAGTGAACTCAAAGACAGCCTCTTCATCGACTGCCAACTTTACCATGTTGTGGATTGGGCCATTAGTATAATGGCAGAAAAAATTCAAAGCTAGCATCTGGATTGTGTGCCAAAGTTTCCACAGTGAGTCTTGAACTTACAGGCATCTTATTCAGAGAGACAACAGTGAGAATGGGGCAGTACAGTGGCTCAGTGGTTAGCACTGCTGCCTCACAGCACCAGGGACCCTGGTTTGATTCCACTCTCAGGCGACTGTCTGTGTGGAGTTTGCACATTCTGCATAGGTTTCCTCTGGGTGCTCCGGTTTCCTCCCATAGTCTAAAAATGTGCAGGTTAGGTGGATTGACCTTAGCAAATTGCTCATCGTGTCCGGGGATGTGCAGGCTAGATGGACTGTCCATGGGATGGAATGGGCTTGCTGGGATAGAGTTTGGAGATTAGGTGTGGCTTGCTTCCACACGTAGGGAATCTATGATTCTATGTTATTAAATCACTTTACAAAAAAAGAACAAGGCTGGTAGGTTTAGCAGGAGCCGGCTGGTAACTTGGGTATAACAGGTGAGTTATTAAATGCCTTTCTGCACACATACAGTGGTACCTCAGCCACATCCCATTGTTAATTTGTCTCTGTCCCATCAATGCCAAATAGACTATCACTTCTATTCTGGACCTTCATTATAGTACTGGCTTCCTGATTTGTGCTTTCCTGTTGTACTGTTGTCTGCTTCCTTCAATGTTGGCATTGAGCCATGAAGTAGGAGCAGGTTTGGTGATCCGGCCACCCACCTCTTTTGCAGGGATTTTGCTACCCCACCACACCATTTCCACACACTCTAACATCACCACCCACACATTTCCGCTCCCAAGTCCTCTCCATTGCCTGGAGAAGGACTTATGCCCGAAACGTCGATTCTCCTGCTCCTTGGATGCTGCCTGATCTGCTGCGCTTTTCCAGCAACACATTTTTCAGCTCTGATCTCCAGCATCTGCGGTCCTCACTTTCTCCTCTCCATTGCCATGCTTGTTTTGATCATTTGACCCTGAAACACACAGCAGGATGTGCACCGAGACTGGAAGAAAGGTAAGTCACGTCCAAAAGCCTTTGGAATTTCAGCCCCAATATTTGATTAAGATATTCAAACCCCTAATTTCTTGCCCTTGAACAGAACTGTTGTTATTGCTGACCAACTTTGTACACCAATTGTGTAAAGAAAATAGAATGAATTGCTCTTGCCCATTAAGTGTACTTTTCTTCCTTAAAAGCCATGAGTCTGTTGTGGTACAAATCCATAGAAACCAGAAGGCATTAAGACACAATTTTCAGTCACATATGAGAAGCCTATTCAACTGTATAGGGCATCATGGGCACATCCAGTCCTGTCCACCCATGTATGCACATACACAAAACACTAAATAATAAGGGTGAAGTCAAATATTCAGCACAGATCAGGAATCCTGAGACAGGCACATCCATATTGTTTATATTATATCACGCCAGTGTCTTTTCCCACTGGGTCACTGGGAGACAACCAAATTGTCTGGCTTTGGTCAACTTATATGAAAGTCTTTATTAATATGGTCATATCACTGCAAGAGGTTCAATATGCAAAAATAACTTATCTTTAGAACTGCCAATCCCAATTAACTGTTGAAAATCTGTTCCAAATATCTGCTACTCTGTGGGAAAAAGTCTCCTAATCTTTAATCTTGCATGTGATGCATTTGGCTTCAGTATTGTGTGGAAACTTTTCTGGGACATTTTGACATCTTTCTTACTGTTCACAAGCCGAATAAAAAGCTGAAGCAAACTCCAGGCCCTGAACTGAGAGATGTCAGATTAATATTCACTTTTGAGGAAACCCATTCCATTAAAATACAAGGAAAATGTTTGCAGTGTAACGATCCATAGACCATGCTGTCTCTGGGAACCCAAACCTTTGCTGTACCATGGGTTGCTTCCTTTCTTTTCTTCAACTTAGACTTTGCTCATATCCATGTCAACCTCTCAAATGGCAACTCTATTAATTAACAATTAACTCCAGTTTTTACTTGTTGGATTCTCCATGAAACACATGGTTCGTCTGCTTTTGCCTCTTCCCTTGGGACTGGGGGGAAGTGGAAGAACAGTAAGAATGGAAGACAACCTGGGTCAAGAGGAATGAGGACAATAAAGAGGAGGATATTGAGTAGGATGTTATTACCAGCAAGAGAGTTTAACAAGCACTTCTTCTGTCTGAACCTCACTGAAGAGCACCATCTGAGAACCCTTCATTGTACGTCTCATCAAGTTTTGTCACTCGCTTCAACCACAGCTTGGACTTCAAACAAGGGCAAGGCAAGGACAACATTTCCTGCAACTATCGAGATTGTGATGCTGCAAAAGACAGCAGGTCAGGCAGCATCTGAGGAGCAGGAGAATTGGAATTTCGAGCATAAGCCCTTCATCAGGAATGACCTGATGACCTGAAAGGCAGAAGCCCTTCTTATTCCCGATGAAGGGCTTATGCCCGAAACATCAATTCTCCTGCTCCTTGGATGCTGCCTGACCTGCGATGCTTTTCCAGCATCACACTGTTGACTCTGATCTCCAATATCTGTAGTCCTCACTTTCTCTCATCTCTTTCCTGCAACTGTCAAGGTACTGACTTCCAATGGCCAAAGAGTGACATAAGTAACAAATAGCAGTCTTCTGGACACAGGTGCATCAAGGAAATGATGAGCACTCTAGTTGAGTAAGAACAGAGATATTGTCTTCCCACATAACTCTGAAGATCCTCCCATAGCCAAGTTAGATAATGTCGACATTTGTGCTGTTCGAAGGTCTCCAGCAGTTTTCACAGATTACTTTGGATGCTGTAGAGTTCTCGGTGTTAGTTGGAGCACATGTGGAATAAACCCCAATTGCCTTCATGATTCAGCAAAGGAGTCCTGAAGTAGGATGAGGATCTTTTGCAATTTTTTCAGGCAGTTGCCAGACCAACGTAAAAACAATTCTCTGATGAATTTGCTTGTGATTTGGTGCAGCCTATTGATGGAGTTGAGGGTTTGGTGATTTCAGTTGGCTGGACTGCTGGTTTGTAATGCCAAGCAAAAGGCACCATGAAGGTCGAGCCTTCTCAACCTCCACCCTCACTTGAGGCATGGAGACACTCAGGTTAAACTCACCCCCAGTTGTTGAATGAGAGAGCACCCCTCTGGGATTTTGGCAACTTACTTTGCCTTGCTGACCATTCCATTGCATGAGAGAATCTGTATAATGTTTAGAAAATGGTGTGCGGTGTTGAACTCTTCACCAAGTGTTTCATGTGAAGTTTTATTTACGTGAAATGTTTGATTGTTATTAAAGGTCTGCTCTGCTTCTGTGACATTGCTTACACTGTCCTCTGTAGTTATGCCAAATGTGCCCTTTCCCTCCCCTCCCCATCAGTGTTCCGAAAAGACCACTCCCTCCGTGACTCCCTTGTCAGGTTCACACCCCCCACCAACCCAACCTCCACTCCCGGCACCTTCCCCTGCAACCGCAAGAAATGCAAAACTTGCGCCCACACCTCCTCCCTTACTTCCCTCCAAGGTCCCAAGGGATCCTTCCATATCTGCCACAAATTCACCTGCACCTCCACACACATCATTTACTGCATCCGCTGCACCCGATGTGGCCTCCTCTATATTGGGGAGACAGGCCGCTTACTTGCGGAACGTTTCAGAGAACACCTCTGGTACACCCGGACCAACCAACGCAACCACCCTGTGGCTCAACACTTCAACTCTCCCTCCCACTCCACCAAGGACATGCAGGTCCTCGGACTCCTCCATCGCCAGACCATGATGGCTGGAGTAAGAGCGCCTCATCTTCTGCCTGGGAACCCTCCAATCACAAGGGATGAACTCAGATTTCTTAAGTTTCCTCATTTCCCCTCCCCCAACCTTGTCTCAGTCCCAACCCTTGAACTCAGCACCACCTTCCTACAATCTTCTTCCTGGCCTCTCCGCCCCCACCCCCACTCCGGCCTATCACCCTCACCTATCGCATTTCCAACGCCCCTCCCCCAAGTCCCTACCTTTTATCTTAGCCTGCTTGGCGCACTTTCCTCATTCCTGAAGAAGGGCTTATGCCCGAAACGTCGATTCTCCTGCTCCTTGGATGCTGCCTGACCTGCTGCATTTTTCCAGCAACACATTTTCACCTTTGATTTAAATAACCATCAGCCCAAAAATCTACTTTGTACTTTTACTGTCCAAAAACTGTCTGGAAATTTCAGTGAGAACAGAAACCCCAGAAGTTATGCATATTTCATTGGAAACCACAAAACCACTCACTTATTTCCAGACTCATTATAACCTAATTCTCAAATTTCCAATGTATTTTTGCCTCTATTTAAGATGAATAGACATTCTCAATATTGGACCATGTTTCTCCTAGTTGGAGAAATATGGTTGGAGCTGATTTTTCACTCAATTGATGGTTGTTGCCTGTGTACTATGTGGAACTTTCTTCAATGGCCAATGTTGGTACCTTGTGGCACTTGTCACCTCTAACAGTATGTGAGACTGGAAAAGGATTGCTTGAGGGAGTTCACTGCTACTAATCCTCTTCTGCCTTTGCGTTATCATATGCCTATTGAGTGGTTAATATGAGAGGATGCACCACTACAGAGATGTTTGTTGCATAATTGCATTTGTTGAACAAAATTATTTGGGGTAACCTTAGTTACCTACTGTGATGGTAGCCTTTTAATGAAAATTTCAAATCGAAATAATCTAAAATGACTCTTGAAAATTTTCAATCCTGGACTTGTGACTATTTCCTTTGACAATTTGTTTCAGGATGGGATTGTCCTTGTAAAGATAAATTATTGATACATTATCTTGGAAACAAATAGTGTGCAGTTTGTGAGATTGGCTATGTCATGTCTTGTCATTGCCAGAGACCACCTATCATTGTTTCTGTCAATTCCCACTAGTCCATTCCATATTTTATATAACCTGGTCAGTCTGTATTTATTTATCCTTCTAAAATCATGGAATTATAAAAAAGGCCATTCAGCGCTTGGAATCTGGAACGACTACACTACTATAAATCCTGCTTTCCAGTGCTCGGCCATAGCCTTGATGTTATGTCATTTCAAGTTCTCATCAATCTCACAACCTTACAAAAGGTTGTGAGGCTTCCCACCTCAACTGCCCTTCCAGGCAATGCTTTCCAAATTCCCATCATATCTGGATGAAAAAATTCTCAAATCTCCTCTAAACCTGCTGCCTTTCACCTTAAAATTTTGCCCCTTGTTATTGTTCCAAGTCTATCTTGGATCGTGATATGACACTGCTACATTTTCCACTCTGATTTGTGCAGACTCTTGAAGCAAACCTTTGAATCGCTTTAGTCTTATTTGTACGTCTCACACCTGGTGATATAGTGGGCACTAAACTAGTGATTTGGAGGCCTAGCCTAATATTCAGGGACACAGGTTTACATCTTAGCATGCCAGCTGGGGGAGTTTAAATGCAATGAGTAAAATCTGAAAATATGAAGCTAACCTCAGTAATGATGACCATGAAGATTATCATTGATTGTTGTAAAAATCCCATCTGGTCGCTTACATCCTTTAGGGATGGAAATCTGTCATCCTTCCGGGCCAACTTGTGACTCCAGATCCACGCCAATATACTCGATTCTTAACTATGATCTGAACAAGTCCAGCAATTCAGTTCAAGAACAATTAGAGAGGGGATAATACATGATGTGCTTTCAAATGACACCCAATTCCTTTAAAAGATTTTAAAGAAATGAGTAAAGATCCCTTGTACAAAGTAGGGACTCCAGAATTGGACAAACAAATGTTTTGGAAGTTATAAGTCTTATACAGACCTACATGCATGTTATCATGTTCCCACTGCTGGAACAGGCAGCTCCTAAAGTGAATGCCTCATCATGCCACCCCCTCCCCACCCAGCAAATGAAAATGTTGTCTATTGAACAAATTCTGAGGCTGTTAAAGTTGATTGTGCCAGGTAAAGATCAGCACTGTTTGTACTTCTACCAGATAGTTTTATCTGTAGATGTCTATGTTTGAGTGTTGTAAATCAGGTAACACATCTCATACCTAGAGACAGTGCTCAAAGCTGTCATTCTTCACTGATAAGAGCCATGTCTGCAAACACCAGATCACCAGATAGATTTGAATGAGATCCATTTGACCCATCCACAGTAGGATTCCCCCATTCCTCACTCACTTCACAGCATCTGTTTTCTCAATAATTCCCAGGCTTTTGCTTCGAGTTCCAGTACATATGTGAGGAACTTGTTGACATCAGCTTTGAATGTTCTGTGCACAAGTGGCTTCCTTGAATGACTAATGTTCCAGCTTGACCGATTCTATCACACTTACTATTTTAAAGAACTCTTGAGTTTTCCTCTCCTTCACCCAATCATTTCTCATATTTCAATCTTCAAGAATCCTGTTTTTTCTTTAAAAGGGCTTCCAGTCTCTTTTATCTTGAAGACCAATATGGGCATCATACTCAGAGTGAACTCTGACCAGAGTATGATCGCAGTTTAAGCATGATTTTTGTTCTACTAATTTGACTATTTGGGTAGCTTGATAGTTTATCA
Source organism: Hemiscyllium ocellatum (assembly GCF_020745735.1). Lineage (NCBI taxonomy): Eukaryota > Metazoa > Chordata > Chondrichthyes > Orectolobiformes > Hemiscylliidae > Hemiscyllium > Hemiscyllium ocellatum. The sequence goes on from NC_083405.1 coordinate 100,972,781, forward strand.
CAGTTACCTAGAATTGAGCGAGTTAAACCGGATGGCACATAGTAACCAAAGTATGAGCCAAACTGCGACTTAGCTGTTCTACTTGTTTTGTAAATTGCAGACTAGCTTTTCTGTCAATCATCTACAATTTGAAAATTATACGTTCCAAGCATTGCATCATCAAGAGGGAGTGCAATATATGTTGGAAAGAGTGGGCCATTCCTGAACTTGACAATGGGCTGTTTGTTAATCAAAAATGTTTATTTCAGCAAAATTTCCTTGTGGTTCTGAGACAGACATCTCCTGAAGTTTAAAAATAATCGTGAATAAAGTCAATTGGGCATCTGGATGTTGTAACTTTGAATTTAAGTGACATCTGCATGTTTAGGTTATGAATGTGAAAAATCCCAGTGTAGTTTGACAGGCTAGAGTGACTTTCCACTTCACAGATATTCTGGAAAAGAAGATTGAAATGCTTTTGCATGTTGGTAAATGGACTTCTGAAGTCAACCATTTGTTCCTATATTTCTATGGGGAACATGGTAAAATTTTAAAGTGAGCCTATCAAATTCCACTTGATTTTTAAAAGTGAATTATATCCAAATCTTTTAAGGGCCAATCTTAAGCCTTCCCGCACAGGGGAAAATGTGTTAAAAGGCAGTTAAAATGGTCACTGCAATCCCACGGCTTTTCTGCTGGCTGGAACTTTTAAGAAAAAGGGCTGAGATCATACCCTCTGGTCCTGGACCTAATATTTCCACATTTACACTGTCAACATCCCAAAGAATATTGCACATTTCAATAGGGTTGCCTCTTATGTTTCTAAATTCCAGTAAGTACTATCTACTCAACCTCTCCTCATAAGACTGTCCTTCCGTACCCAATCTCTGTCAAAGTGAACCTCCTTTGGACTGTCTTCAATGCCAATGTAGATTTCCTTAGATAAGGGACCGAAACTGTTGACAGTATTCTAGCTGTAGTCTGAGTAGTGCCTTGTGTCATTTTATTTTTATGCTCCATTAACTTTGAAACAAAGGTGAACATTCCACTGGCCTTCCCTAAAACCTGCTGAACTTTTCTGCTAGCTTTTTAAAACTCTTTTAAGCAAATGACTGGTAAATCCTCCAAATTGTGTGGTCCTGTTTTAATCCATATTTTAGACCTTTCTTTTAAATGGTTCATTGGGTGTGGGTATCATTGGCTGAGCCTGCATTTATTGCCCATCCCAGATTGCCTCTGAGAAGAGATTTGTCAGCTTCCTTCCTGAACCCCTGCAGGCCTCGAAGCCCAGCATGCCCATGGTGTTATTAGGGATAGAGTTCCAGGATTTTGACTGAATGACAATGAAAAAATTGAGTTATATTTCCAAGACAGCCTGGTCCATAGTTTGGATGGGAAATGACAGGGTGGTGTTCCCCTATATCTACTGGTGGATTTGGAAGGAGCTCTACTATTCCAATGTTCTCCTGACCAACCTTCCATCTTCCACCAAAACTCTGTAGCCCATGAGACTTAGGAGCAGAAGTAGGCCATTCAGCCCATTGAGCATGCTGTGCCATTCAATGAGATCATGATTGATCTGATCATCCTCAACACCAGTTTCCTCTATCAGTTTTTCTGATAACCCTTGAACATACAACTGATTAAAAGCTACCTGTGTCAGCCTAGAATATATTTAATGCTGCAGCTCTACATCCTCCGTGGTAAGGAGTTCCACACAGTTAGCATGGGGCAGCACAGCGGCTCAATGATTAGCACTGCTACCTCACAGCGCCAGGGACCTGGGTTTGATTCCAGCCTCAGGCGACTGTGTGTGTGTAATTTTTGCACATTCTCCCTGTGTCTGTGTGGGTTTCCTCTGGGAGCTCTGGTTTCCTCCCATAAGGCAAAGATGTGCAGGTTAGGCGAATTAGCCATGCTAAATTACTGTTAGTGTTAAGGGTGTGTGGGTTCAGTGCATTGGACAAGGGTAAATGTTGAGTAATAGAGTCTGGCTGGAATACTCTTCCGCAGGTCCGTGTGAACTTGTTGAGCTGAAGGGCCTGTTTCCACACAGTAGGGATCCTGTGAATCTAATCTAACAGTCGTTAACAGTATATATTTCCTTAGATAAGGGGACCAAAGCTGTTCACAGTATTCCAGCTGTGGTCTGATTAGTGCCTCGTATCATTTTATTTTCATACTCCATTCCCTTTGAAATAAAGGCAGACATTCCACTGGCCTTCCTTATTACCTGCTGAACTTGTATGCTAACGTTTTGCGATGTACGCACAAGGACTCCCAAATTATGCAGCTTTCTGTACTTTTTCTGTATTCTTTTAAATAATATTTAACTAAGAGTCAGCTCATTTATTCTTCTGCCAAAGTGGATAACCTCACATTTTCCCACACGGTATTCCATCTGCCAAGTTTTGCCCATTCGCTTGACCTGTCTATATCCCTCGACAGAGTCTTTGTGTCATTCTCACCACCCGTCTTTGCACGTATATTAGGGTAGGCCACAAATTTGGCTGTGGTCCATTCTGTTTCATCATGCAAGTCATTGACATATATTGTAAACAATTGTTGTTGAGGGCTCTGAAACAGTCCGTAGCTCTGAAACAAGAGGCCCAGGTTCAAGGCCTACCTGCTCCAGGTGTGTAATAACATGTCAGAACAGGTTGACTAGAAAATATCTGTAAATAATCATTGCCCCAGCAATGATCCCTGACGGACTCCACTCAATATAGGTTTTTATCTTGAAAATGTGCTTTCCAAACTTTCTGTATTCTATTAACTAGCCAATCCTCTACCCATACTAACATACTCCTGCCAACAATATGGGCTCTAATTATATTCAGTATCCTAAGATGTGGTAACTTATCAGATGCCTTCTGCAAACTGAAATATAATATAGAGTCATAGATTCATAGGGATGTACAGCACAGAAACAGACCCTTCGATCCAACTTATCCATGCTGACTGTAGAGTCTTAGAGATACATAACACAGAAACAGGCCCTTCACTCTAACTTGTCCATGCCTTCCTCAGTTAATCTAGTCCCATTTGCCAGCATTTGGCCCATATCCCTCTAAACCTTTTTCTATTCATATACTCATCCAGATACATTTTAAATATTATAATTGTACCAGCCTTCACCACTTCCCCTGTCAGCTCATTCCATAAACATACTATCCTCTGCATGAAAAGTTGCCCCTTAGGTCTCTTTTATATCTTCCCCTTCTCACCCTAAACCTATGCCCTCTAATTCTGGACTCCCCCAACCCCAGGGAAAAGACTTTGTCTATTTATCTTATCCATGCCCCTCATGATTTTATAAACCTTGATAGGGTCATCCACACACACCGCCCCCCCAACATTGTTCAAACCCTCCAACCCTGGCAACATCCTTGTAAATCTTTTCTGAACCCTTTCAAGTTTCACAACATCCTTCCGATAGGAGGGAGACCCAGAATTGCACGCAATATTCCAAAAGTGGCCTCACCACCATCCCATACAGCCGCAACATGACCATTTAATTCCTATACTCTGTGCACTGACCAATAAAGGAAAGCAAACCGAACGCCTTCTTCACTATCCTGTCCAACTTCAATTCCACTTTCAAGGAACCATGAACCTGCATTCCAAGGTCTCTTTGTTCAGTAACACTCCCCAGGACATTCGCTGCTTCTCCTTGATCTGCTGCTTCTTACTTCCTCTGAGAACTCTGGTATATTTGTCGGAAAAGGATTTCCCCTTCATGAAGCCAAGCTGACTCATGTGATTATATCATGTATTTCTAAACATTCTGCTATTGCATTCTTTATACTTGACTTTAACATTTTCCCAGTAACAGATATTAATCTAACTGGGCTATTTGTACCTTTTTTTTGTCTCCTTCACATTTTAAATAAAGATGTTACACTGGCTGTTTTCCAAACCTCTGGGATTTCCAGAATGTAAGGATCCAGAGTAAGTATAGGGATCCTCTTGACCTTACTTTCTGCCATCCATATTCAACGGATCATGTTCCGCTATTTTCACCACCTCCAGCAGGATACCACCATCAAACACATCTCTCCATCCCTTCACTGCCAGCATTCGTCAGGAACCTTTCTCTCCACTCCTACATTATTCCTAAAACTTCCTCACTTCACCACGGCACCTTCCCAAGCAATTGCTCCTTCCTACCTACTGATCTCACTGTCCAAGGCCCCAAACACACCTTCTGGGTAAAGAAACATTTCACTTGTACTTTTTTCAATCTGGTTAACTGTAACCGTTGCTCACGATGTAGCATCCTTTACATTGGCAATGCCAAACACAAACTGGCTGACCCATTTGCAGAACACCCTTACACTTTCTGTCAGAATGATAATCTCGTTAGCTCATTTCTGAAGCTTCCCATTTTCCAGCCGTCCCTTTACCTGCGAACATCTGCCTCCAATCAGCTTTTGAAAGTTTTTGCCTAATAACGTCAAAATTGGCCTCTCTCCAATTTAGAACTTCAACTTTTAGATCTGGTCTATCCTTTTCCATCACTATTTTAAAACGAATAGAAAAATGGTCGCTGGCCCCAAAGTGCTCCCCCACTGACACCTCAGTCACCAGCCCTGCCTTATTTCCCAAGTGTAGGTCAAGTTTTGCACTTTCTCTAGTCGGTACGTTCACATACTGAATCAGAAAATTGTCTTGTACACACTTAAGAAATTCCTCTCCATCTAAACTCTTAACTCTGACAGTCCCAGTCAATGTTTGGAAAGTTAAAATCCCCTACCATGACCACCCTATTATTCTTACAGATAACGGAGATCTCCTTACAAGTTTGTTTCTCAATTTCCCTCTGACTATTGGGAGGTCTATAATGCAATCTCAAAAAGGTGATCATCTTGTTCTTATTTTTCAAGGATGTACATGTATTTGGAAAGGCAAGGACTGATTATGGATAGTCAACGTGGCTCTGTGCGTGGGAAATCATGTCTCACAATCTTGATTAAGTTTTTTGAAGAAGTAACAAAGAGGATTGATGAGGGCAGTGTGCTGGATGTGATCTATATGGACTTCAATAAGACATACGACAAGGTTCCCCATGGGAGACGGTTAGCAAGGTTAGATCTCCTGGAATACAGGGAGAATGAGCCATTTGTATACAGAACTAGCTCAAAGGAAGAAAACAGAGGGTGGTGGTGGAGGGTTGTTTTTCAGACTGGAGGCCTATGACCAGTGGAGTGCCATGAGGATCAGTGCTGGGTCCTCTACTTTTCATCATTTATATAAATGATTTGGAAGCGAGTATAAGAGGTATAGTTAGTAAGTTTGCAGATTAGATTAGATTAGTTTAGATTTTCTACAGTATTGAAACAGACCCTTCAGCCCAATAAGTCCACACCAACTCTCTGATGACACCAAAATTGGAGATATGGTGGACAGCGAAGAAGGTTACCTCAGATTACAACAGGATCTGAACCAGATGGGCCAATGAGCTGTGAAGTGGCAGATGGTGTTTAATTCAGATAAATGTGAGGTGCTGCATTTTGGGAAAGCAAATTTTAGCAGGACTTAAACATTTCATGGTAAGGTCCTAGGGAGTGTTGCTGAACAAAGAGACCTTGGAGTGCAGGTTTATAGTTCCTTGAAAGTAAGGTCACAGGTAGATAGGATAGTGAAGAAGATGTTTGGTATGCTTTCCTTTATTGGTCAGAATATTGAGTGCAGGAGTTGGGCGGTCATCGTTGCGGCTGTACAGGACATTGGTTAGGCCACTGTAGCAATTCTGGTCTCCTTCCTATCGGAAAGATATTGTGAAACTTGAAAGGGTTCAGAAAAGATTTACAAGGATGTTGTCAGGGTTGGAGGATTTGAGCTACAGGGAGAGGCTGAACAGACTGGGGCTATTTTCCCTGTAGCGTCGGAGGCTGAGGGGTGACCTTATAGAGTTTTACAAAATTATGAGGGGCATATAAAGTCTTTTTCCTTGTGTCGGGGAGTCCAGAACTAGAGGGTATAGTTTTAGAGTGAGAGGGAAAAGATATAAAAAAGACCTATGGGGCAACTTTTTCATGCAGAGGGTGGTATGTGTATGGAATGAGCTGACAGAGGAAGTGATGGAGGCTGGTACAATTGCAACATTTAAAAGGTTTCTGGATGGGTATATGAATAGGAAGGGTTTGGAGAGATATAGGCCGGGTGCTGGCGGGTGGGGTGAGATTGGGTTGGGATATCTGGTCAGCCTGGATGGATTGGACGAAAGAGTCTGTTTTGGTACAGTATATCTCTATGACTCTATGACTTTATGAATGACCCCAAACTTCCAACTGCTCGCTCTTTCAATAAAACACCTTGCTTCGATGTTAGCATTTCCATCCTGGGTCAGCTACCGTGTTCCATTAACAAGCTTAAAATAAGTTCCAGATACAACATCTCATCTTTTATTTTGGCACCTTTGGCTCAATATTGAATTCTGCAACATCAGCGTATGACATCAATACTCCATTTTTCTCACATATCCCCCATTTTCTGCCAGTTGAGTCTTGTTACTATCTTGTTGGTTTTGCTTTCAGCAGAGTGACACCATTTTTTTTCTCTCGCTGCTAATGCTTACACCTGTTTTACATCTCTATCATTCCTTTGCAACCATTATCACGCCTTCATCTATTGCTGTAGGTGCTCTCACAATCTGTTGCATTTTCTCCTCCTCCCCACCTTGTCTACAGGGTATTAAACACTATTTTCCATCTCCTTTCAGTTCCTAAGAGGAGTCATATTGAACTCAAAATATTAATGTTGGTTCTCTCTCCATAGGTGCTGCCAGACTTGCTGGGTTTCTCCAGCACTTTGAGTTTTATTTCAGATTTCCAACATTCACAGTATTTTCCTTTGACATAAGGGTAAGGAAGCAGGCCAACATAGAAATGAAGGCTGAGGTCCAATAAAAAATACGTGGTCTAAAGAACCGACAGTGAATGGAAAGGACGCATGGAATCTAGCAACACACTGACCACCATGATACATATTGATTCTTCAGTGTAGTCTAGGCCATCTGTGGGCCAAGATGGAGTCGAAAAGGCTATCTGACAACTGAGAACCAATATGGCTGCTGGTGCAGATGGAATCCTCGCTGAAATACGGGCTAGAAGCACCCTTGCCACATCATTTCTGTCATTTGGTAGGAGGAAAGGATTTATGACAGATTGTGGTAAGTACAAGAAGGTATCCTTGTGTCCTTCTAGAGGTTAAACAGCTCTCAATAGAGTCAGAATTTCGATTTCTACATAATGGATATTTGCAAGACAAATCCAAGTAGGTTAGGAGGTACAAGCTTATAATGTGTAACTGTTAGTAAACAAAACAAAGCATGTGAAAATTGGCTTCAGTTCTATTAATTGTCAACTGTCCTCCTGGGAAAGAACCTAATTGCAGAGAATATGTTGAAGCCAATCAGAAAGAAAACTAATCAAGTAGCTATTGTGAAGAATAGCAGCAGCAAATGAAATGGATGGATATTGATTATCCTCCAATCTTCTTTGGGTATGAGCCATTTGACTTGTGCATGACGTATGGATAGGGGTCACTTCCCCTTGCAAAGAAATTGCCTAAACATTGTCCCTTACTTCAAGAAGTCAATTCAAAAGTAAACTATTTTGTGAACTAGGGGCCTATCAGTCAGATGGTGACCTTCTATTAGAGTCATAGAGTCATGGAGATATACAGCTTGGAAACAGACCCTTCGGTCCAACCCATCCATGCCGACCAGATATCCCAACCCAATCTAGTCCCACCTGCCAGCACCCGGCCCATATCCCTCCAAAACCTTCCTATTCATATACCCATCCAAATGACTCTTAAATATTACGATTGTACCAGCCTTCACCACATCCTCTAGCAGCTCATTCCATGCACGTACCACCCTCTGTGTGAAAAAGTTGCCCCTTAGGTCTCTTTTATATCGTTCTCCTCTCACCCTAAACCTACGCCCTCCAGGTCTGGACTCCCCGACCCCGGGGAAAAGACTTTGCCTATTTATGCCATGCCCCTCATAATTTTGTAAACCTCTATAAGGTCACCCCTCAGCCTCCAACGCTCCAGGGAAAACAGCCCCAGCCCTGTAGCTCAGATCCTCCAACCCAGGCAACATCCTTGAAAATCTTTTCTGAACCCTTTCAAGTTTCACAACATCTTTCCAATAGGGAGGAGACCAGAATTGCATGCAATACTCCAACAGTGGCCTAACCAATGTCTTGTACAGCCGCAACATGACCTCCCAACTCCTGTAGTCAATTCTCTGACCAATAAAGTAAAGCATACCAAACACCTTCTTCACTATCCTATCTACCTGCGATTCCACTTCCAAGGAACTATGAACCTGCACTCCAAGGTCTCTTTGTTCAGCAACACTGCCCAGGACCTTACCATTAAGTGTATAAGTCCTGCTAAGATTTGCTTTCCCAAAATGTAGCACCTTGCATTTATTTGAATTAAACTCCATCTGCCACTTCTCAGCCCATTGACCCAGCTGGTACAGATCCTGTTGTAATCTGAGGTAATCCTCTTCGCTGTCCACTACACCTCCAATTTTGGTGTCATCTGCAAACTTACTAACTGTACTACTTATGCTCGCATCCAAACCATTTATATAAATGACAAAACATAGAGGGCACAGCACCGATCCTTGTGGCACTCCACTGGTCACAGGCCTCCAGTCTGAAAAACAACCCTCCACCACCACCCTCTGTCTTCTACCTTTGAGCCAGTTCTGTATCCAAATGGCTTATTCTCCCTGTATTCCATAAGATCTAACCTTGCTAATCAGTCTCCCATGGGGAACCGTGTCGAACGCCTTACTGAAGTCCATATAGTTCACATCTACTGCTCTGCCCTCATCAATCTTATTTGTTACTTCTTCAAGACGCTCAATGAAGTTTGTGAGACATGATTTCCCACGCACAAAGCCATGATTACTATCCCTAATCAGTCCTTGCCTTTCCAAATACGTGTACATCCTGTCCCTCAGGATTCCCTCCAACAACTTGTCCACCACCGAGGTCAGACTCACTGGTCTATAGTTCCCTGGCTTGTCCTTACCATCTTTTTTAAACAGTGGCACCACGTTTGCCAACCTCCAATCTTCCGGCATCTCACCTGTGATTAGCGATGATATAAATATCTCAGCGAGAGGCCCAGCAATCACTTCTCTAGCTTCCCACAAAGTTCTCAGGTACACCTGCTCAGGTCTTGGGGATTTATCCATCGTTAACCGTTTCAAGACATCCAGCACTTCCTTCTCTGTAATATGGACATTTTGCAAGATGTCACCATCTATTTCCCTACAGTAAATACTGATGCAAAATATTAATTTAGTATCTCCCCCATTTTCTGTGACTCCACACAAAGGCTGCCTTGCTGATCTTTGAGGGGCCCTATTCTCTCCCTAGTTACCCTTTTGTCCTTAATATATTTGTAAAACCCCTTTGGATTCTCCTTAATTCTATTTGCCAAAGCTATCTCATGTCCCTTTCTTGCCCTCCTGATTTCCCTCTTAAGTATACTCCTACCTTCTTTATAGTCTTCTAAGGATTCATTCGATCTATCCTTCTACACTTGACATATGCTTCCTTCTTTTTTTTAACCAAACCCTCAATTTCTTAAGTCATCCAGCTACCAGCCTTCCCTTTCACCCTGACAGGAATATACTTCCTCTGGATTCTTGTTATCTCATTTTTGAAGGCTTCCAATTTTCCAGCCATCCTTTACCTGCGAACATCTGCCTCTAATCAGCTTTCGAAAGTTCTTGCCTAATACCTTTCTCCAATTTAAAACTTCAACTTTTAGATCTGGTCTATCCTTTTCCATCACTATTTTAAATCTAATAGAATTATGGTCACTAGGCCCAAAGTGCTCCCCCACTGACACCTCAGTCACCTGCCCTGCCTTATTTCCCAAGAATAGGTCAAGTTTTGCACCTTCTCTAGTAGGTGCATCCACATATTGAATCAGAAAATTGTCTTGTACACACTTTCTCCATCTAAACCTTTAACACTATGGCAGTCCCAGTCGATGTTTGGAAAGTTAAAATCCCCGACCATAACTACCCTATTATTCTTACAGATAGCTGAGATCTCCTTATAAGTTTGTTTCTCAATTTCCCTCTGACCATTGGAGTGGTCTATAATACAATCCCAATAATGTGATCATCCCTTTCTTATTTCTCAGTTCCACCCAAATAACTTTCTTGGATGTATTCCCGGGAATATCCTCCCTCAGCACAGCTGTAGTGTTATCCCTTATCAAAAATGCTACTCCCCCTCCTCTCTTGCCTCCCTTTCTATCCTTTCTGTAGCATTTGTATCCTGGAACATTAAGCTGCCAGTCCTGCCCATCCCTGAGCCATGTTTCTGTAATTGCTATGATATCCCAGTCCCATGTTCCTAACCATGCCCTGAGTTCATCTGCCTTCCCTGTTAGGCCCCTTGCATTGAAATAAATGCAGTTTAATTTATTAGTCCTACCTTGTCCCTGCCTGCCCTGACTGTTTGACTCATTTCTGTTCTCAGCTGTACCCGTCTCAGATTGATCTCTTTCCTCACTATCTCCTCTGTGTCCCACCCCCCTCACCTTACTAGTTTAAATCCTCCCAAGCAGCTCTAGCAAATCTCCCTGCAATATATTAATCCCCTTCCAATTCAGGTACAATCCGTCCTCCTTGTACAGGTCACTTCTACCCCAAAAGAGATTCCAATGATCCCAAAATGTGGATCCTTCTCCCATACTCCAGCACCTCAGCCATGCATTCATTTGCTCTATCCTCCTATTCCTGCCCTCAGTAGCTCATAGCACTGGGAGTAATCCAGATATTGCTACCCTTGTGGACTTTCTTTTTAAATTTCTGCCTAACTCTCTGTAATCTCCCTTTAGAGTCTCAACCTTTGCCCTTCCAATGTCTTTGGTTCCAATGTGGACAATGACCTCGTGCTGGCCCCTTTCCCCGTGAGAACATTCTGCACCCTCTCTGAGACATCCTTGATCCTGGCACCAGGGAAACAACACACCATTCTGCTTTTTCTCTGCTGGCCACAGAAATGTCTGTCTGTACCTCTGACTACAGAATCCCTAATGCAATTGATCTCTTGGAAGCCAACGTACCCCTCGTTGCATTAGAACCAGTCTCAATACCAGAAACTTGGCTGTTCATGCTACATTCCCCTGAGAATCCATCAATCCCTACATTTTCCAAAACAGCATACCTGTTTGAAATGGGTATATCCACAAAAGACTCCTGCCCTAGGTGCCTACCTCTCTCACCCTTCCTGGAGTTAACCCATCTATGTGACTGTATCTGAGACATTCCCCCCTTCCTATAACTGCCATTATTCACATACTGTTGCTGTTGCAAATTCCTCATCGCTTCTATCTGTCTCTCCAACTGATCCACTCAATATGATAACATTTGCATCCAACAGTATTTATGGCAGATATAATCTGCACTAACCCTTAAACTCACTTTAAACTCCCACATCTGACAAGAAGTACATATCGCTGCAAAGGCCATTTTTGCTCCTTCACAATCTACAGACCCAGAAAACAACACTGTCTTATTCCTCTACAAACACTGCCCCAGGTTAAATTAATAGCTATAGCTTATATTTTAAGTTTAATTAAGAGACTTATCTCCAAAAACATATAATCAAGAAAGAATCCAATATACTCACTACTGCAGCCTTTCTCTTGGACAGACTTAAAACAACAAATAACTTATCTGATTCTGTGCTGTGAACTTTGCCCAACAGTTCCTCCAAGATTAGTTGTGAACTTCAGTTTGTTAATTTTCCCAGATGCACTCGATGTCCAGTGATACACGAATTCAAACAGCAAAGGCGGTAACTGTGCAGGTTCTCTCTCTCTCTCTCTCTCTCTCTCTCCTGCACTCTCCTCACCATGTGCTTCCTTTCTCTGCTCTTCTCCCTTTTAAACTGCTGTTGTTTTGACTTTTTTTTCCCCAAAGTTCTAAATCAATGCAACTGCATATAAAACAGTAATTGCTGCTCCTGGAATTCGAGAAAATCACTTGAAATTTAAAAGAAAGATTATCTATCGGATGTCCGTGAGATAGTGATTGACTTTGATAGATTTTGGAAACCAGATGGCCATTCCAAGTAAGAATGTATCCCAGACTAAACAGATTGTTTAAAATACTGATAAATACAATTTCAGGATCCCCGGATCAGTGTGAGCACTTAAATTGCTACATCGTGCTAAGGTGTCCCATATGGACAAATGCTTTGTCTAACCAGTGCTTGGTTCTTGGAGAAGGAAGCCATGGAGGGCTAGCTGTCTGCTGTCTTCAAAAGAATCTTGAGGTAATCATCATTTCCTACAGCTGTTGTGAAATAAATAGGGCATTCTGCTGTGACACAAAGAATTCAGGACTCAATGATTGTCAGGTTTTGAAATGGCCTAGATACCACATACAGGCTGCAATACAGTGAAGGTTTAATGATAGAGAGAATAAGGAAGAAAATGCCTTTAGCAGATCTGGCTATTATTACAGAAGGCAGAATTGGATCAATGAAAGTAGGTGAATGAATCCCAGGAATGTGTCAGCAACCGTTAATTGGTGCTTTAGGTGTGACAGTCAGAATTCCATTATGTGGTGAGCCGCCCAAAGCAGAAACTCCTTGAAATGACACATTACAAAGTGAGTTCTGATGAAAAGATTGAAAATAATGATTAATATTAACAAATTATACTGGATGTACATTTTGGCCCTGTAATGAATGTATTAGTCACAGTTGTCTTTGACTGTGTAGTGCTGGATTGTGTTTGCTCTTTGACAGTATGTAGAACAATTTGGATAAAATATTTTCCCATTCTAAGGAATAAGGGTATGCTTTAGGTGATAACAGTATATTAGAGAAAAATAATTGGAATAAGACATCTTATTAGTTCTGATACAATCTGTAGTGAGACACTAGTGCTAATGAATGAAGTAGCTAAGAAAAAGGCACAAATGAAACTTGCATGGAATATGCTAAGACAATTACTTTTGAAAGACAGTGGATTTATTGTTTACCCAGTCAGAACATCATAGTATTCCCTTAACAAATGTGGATGTTTTTTGTTAGATTGTTAGACACGCATTAATTGACTCAGCTCAATAGAATCAAAGAGTTCAAAAGCTTATTGTATGAATGTTATGTTGTGAACTGCTCATTGTATTTGTCACGGGTTAATATTTCTGCTGAGTAATGATGGTGAGATTGTTGAATTGTATGTGAAGATTCCAGAAGAGGTTAATGAAAACATCAAATCTGGGAGAGGTATTGGTGCATGCAACTTTTCCATTACAATATTGGGATGCTATCATCCTAATATGATATTCTATCATATCGTATTGCAAGCTTCCGATTAGTACCTAGCTATAATGGGGGTTTTACCACTGAAAGAAATATTTTCATTTTATCTTTTGTAGAGTTGGAGACCAGATTTACTCTTTACAATAATACTTAGTAAGTACAGAAAGTGATTCTAGACCAAATAAAGGATAAATGGATAGAATCCACACTGAAGAATCAATGAAGTTTCTGATTGATAACAGAGGGAAATTTGTCAATGATGTGTTTAGAAACATGTATAAAAGCTGAATGCCACAGTCAGAAATATTGTGACCGAAAGTTTTGTGATGGACAGGAATCATGCAGTGGTCAATTAATTATTACGTAAAATGCTACCTGATCAACCATACTGCATAATAACAACTGCACTGCCAAAGAGTTCATTCCAGGTGGTTGGTGGGCACAGTTTCTACTAATCCCAAATGGTGTTTAATGCTGTGTAACAGACCTCCTGCTGCAAAAGACACTACAATTAGTTGCATTGTTCATCTGTACATTTGAATGTTTCACATGCAGGGAGATGAGCTTTGATCAAAGTTGCAATCTCAGAGAGGACTCAGATAGCACTGAGACATTATATATGATGGCCTGAGGCTGAATGGTTATTGAATGAAACAGGATGTTCCTTTGGTTGCTCTGAATATGTGGGGTACTGACTGTAGTCAACCAACACATGCTTGCAAAACCTGAATCAAAATGCGTATCGTTGATGTGATTTGGTGATTGGACAACACTTGTTGAACAATCCCGAATGTGCTCATAGCTACACTAACAATCAATTTTAGGAAAATCAATCAAGTATATAACCTTATCATTTACACTTGCTAGAAGGGACATGCATTCATAGCACAAGGACTCATTTTCTGCAAACAAGATTAGATTAGATTAGCTGAATAGGTTCAAGCTTGGTGTTCCTTTTTGACGTACCTGGAAGATTGAGGAGCCTATAATACCCCATTGATTTCTCCATGGCAAAATCTCAGCCAATTAGATTTGTCTTACCAATCAATCAACATTTTTTTTCTGCTGGAATATACGTTACACAGTATGGGTTTCTTGCACTTGTCCTGATAAGTGCAAAATCAAAACTTCAACAAGATGTCCTTTCAGCAATACTCAAGTTATTTTTTACTTTCTTGGGCTTTGGGGATGAGCAGTCTTATCAGAATAAATGTAGATACTGCTGCTATTGTCCCCAAGTGGGAACACCTTACACCTACTTTACAGCAACATGCAGGCTTCCCTTTAATCTTTAACAGTACATTATCCTTTGGTTAAGCAGATGTCAGAATTGCCCCTTTATTTAGCTCTAAATGAACAACGGTTCTGAGACATATTACTCTTATCATATCATATTTATAACAGGGGTAACTTTGCAATAAGGTATAAAACCTTAAGTAGGAGTGAGAATGAAAGGTAGAATGAAATAAAAACTACAAAAGTCTCTTGAAACTCAAGAGGCAAAACAAGGAGAATTAGATAGTTGGAGAGAATTTGGAGTTTATTTTGATTATTCCAGATTGGTGAGCTTATACGAGTTAAGGGGCAATTGGCTTTGTTACAATGAGGTGGAACTGAAAATGTATGTGTAGGTAAGACTTAAAAGGCTAAAACAGAACTTGTTAAAAGGGGTTTTGATGATCGGCTTGATGTTTATAAATGTCAGTTGTCAGAGTGGACTCTCATACAGCTAAAAAACTAATAGAACATAGAGTCATAAAGATGTACAACACAGAAACAGGCCCTTCTGTCCAACTCGTTCATGCCAACTAGATATCCTAAATTAATCTAGTCCCATTTGCCAGCACTTGTCACATATCCCTCCAAACCCTTCCTGTTCATATACCCATCCCGATGCCTTTTAAATGTTGTAATTGTACCACTTCCTCTGGCAGCTCATTCCATACTCGCACCATCCTTTGCATGAAAACATTGTTCCTTAGGTCCCTTTAAAATCTTTCCCCTCTCACCCTAAATTCTTCTTATTTATTTTAGCCACAACCTTGTGAGAGTGTAGATCAACTGATCTAAAAGCCACATTTCTACAGGTTCTTGGTTTTTAGTGAGTTTTTCTGTGCCTGTTGCAGAAAGGGGCAACAGATGGCAAAAGGAAAGCTACAGAAACTAAACAAATGTATCAATGGCTTGAATGATCCTTCCAAGGTGAGGTATTTCTCAGTGAGATCAAAATGGCTGAAAAATCGGTTGTGTTCAACAGCCCATCCTACATTAGTATCGAAAAGGGAGCTTCTCAAGTATCTCCATGATATATGATGGTTTCATGTGAGGTAGAAGTGTGGAGTTTGAGAAATGTGGTATGAATAAGATTAGAGTGGAATTTGAAGTTGGGATTCATGCTTATTGGGCCTCACAACGTATTGCCCTAGATATTCAGCAGAGTAGGTCTGGAATAATATCTAAGCAGCAATCCTATTTAGAAAATGTTACTCCCATCCCTGGTTAATCTGACAGAAAGATGATACCAGATCTAAACAAGAATCAGAACAATTGTAAAGATTGTTTAATCAACTGAACTGATTGCTCACTTGTACTCAATGAAAATGGTCAGAGTATTGAGTACAGGAGTTGGGAGGTCATGTTGTGGCTGTACAGGACATTGCTTAGGCCACTGTTGGAATATTACTTGCAGTTCTGGTCTCCTTCCTATTGGAAAGATGTTGTGAAACCTGAAAGGGTTCAGAAAAGATTTACAAAGATGTTGCCAGAGTTGGAGGATTTGAGCTAAAGGAAGGGGCATAATAGGCTGGGACTTTTTTCCCTGGAGCGCGGAGGCTGAGGGCTGACTTTATAGAGGTTTACAAAATTATGAGGGGCATGGATAGGGTAAATAGGCAAAGTCTTTTCCCTGGGGCTGGGGAGTCCAGAACTAGAGGGCATAGGTTTAGGGTGAGAGGGGAATGATATAAAAGAGCCCTAAGGGGCAACTTTTTCACACAGAGGGTGGTACGAGTACAGAATGAGCTGCCAGAGGAAGTGATGGAGGCTGGTACAGTTGCAACATTTAAGAGTCATTTGGATGGGTATATGAATAGGAAGGGTTCGGAGGGATATGGGCTGGTTGCTGGCAAGTGGGACTTGATTGGGTTGGAATATCTGGTCAGCATGGACGGGTTGCACCGAAGGGTCTGTTTCCATGCTGTACATCTCTATGGCTCTATGAGTCTATGTGCTGGTCAGCCTGGGAGCCAGAAGGAGCATTTCAACTGAGAACCTGGGATGAAATACGACTGAACTGTCTTTCTAGATTTTCTCCTTTGTTCATCACCTACTTACCCTGTGTAGTAGTGTGTGTGTGTGTGTGTGTGTGTGTGTGTGTGTGTGTGTGTGTGTGTGTGTGTGTGTGTGTGTGTGTGTGTGTGTGTGTGTGTACACAACGTGGAGTTCATCAGGGAATTTGAGTTTCAAATATGCGTATTATACTTTTGACAGTTTAGAATTATTTACCTGTAAATAGAAACTAATTACGTGCAACAAATAATGATTCTTGTTCAGTACAGAAACCTGGTCTGAGCTTTTTATCAATCTCAGGCTGAAAGTCCAGAATATTGGGAACATTGTGTATTTTATAACATTTTTAACTTTTGTGACAGCTCCAGGATCAGTGGGGCTCAATTTCCAGCATGGTATCCCAGTGAAGGGTTACAGTTGTGTCACCAGAGGTGTGTGGAAGCAGCGAATGCTTGGTAAGATCGCCGACACCATTGGTAGATATTTGTGGTGCAGTATTTGAGTGTTCAGGCTATGAGCAGCCTGAAATGTTGGTGTTTAGAAATGATTGAGCTATCATTTAATATATATTTACTGATATTGACAATCCACAGATAAGATCATTGAACTTCTGCTCAGTCCTTTGGCACCAGATTCCTTGCATTGATATCTTTTGTCACTTGCTTTCATTTCTTCCAGAGGGTCTGCCTTGAGAACTTCCTCATCCTTTTGGCCTTTCACAAGAAACATAACTTTTTTTCCTTCAGTCCATCTCTAACAATAGATTATGTAGTGCTGCATCTAAGCACCTGATGTCCCTTTCTCTGGCCCATTGTTTCTTTCAGTTGCTTCGACGTGAGATAACAGAATTCAGTTTTGACTTTCTTTAAGAGTCTGAGTCTGCCTTGAAGAGCAGGAGGCTAGTTGGAGCCTGAGCTAGCCTCACACTTCCATGTTCTCTCCATTCCCCTATCATCTGTGTTGCCCACTCAGCAGAATGGATTGAGTCAGACTGCACAACAACTCCTTGTCATGTGGCGATAGCTCCAAACCGTATTCATTGCTTCCACAGCCACAGGCGTGCAAGCCTGCTCAATGAACAGACATCTCTTTGGCTTGAGATTCTCGAACCAGAATAAATGGGTCATCATTTTGGCATGAGGTTAGGAGAAACCTCTTCACTGAGGGGATGTTGAATCTTTGGAATCTTCAACCTCAGAGGGCTGTGAATGCTCAGCTGTTCAGGATATTCAAGGCCAAGCTCGACATGCTATTGCAGCATAAGGACAACAAGAGATATGAACGAAACAAAATCAAACCAGTTCTAAAGAAGGATCACTGGACTCAAACATTTTATTTCTCCGCAGATGCTGCCAAACCTACTGAGCTTCTCCATCAATATCTGTTTTTATTTGTTTCGGATCTCCAGCATTTGCAGTTCTATGTTTTATTATACAAAAGAAATGACGATCTGGAAGTGACATGGAATTAATGGGGATCAGTCATGACTTTCTGAGAGAGCAGGTTGGAACGTTGCCTGACTAACCCCTGTTCCTTGTTCTTATTTATGGACAAATTTGGTGGTAAGTGCCATTTATCGCCTCATAGATTTCACATGCATGGCCTTTAAAAGCTGCCTCAGAGTCACCTCTGTATGACAACAAGAATCAAGCTAACCTTTGTGTTCCTGGTTTCTGCCCAGTGATGCTAAAGGAAATGCATATGGCTGTCATGGGAAAACAACACTGAGTCAGTCAATGCTCTCCTACCCTCTGGTCAAATGGTTTGCTGCCACTCATGGGTTAGGCTTGGGTCTGAGGTATTCTGGATTAGTGGGGCTTGAAGAGCACAGCGGTTCAGGCAAGGAGCAGCGAAATCGACGTTTTGGGCAAAAGCCCTTCATCAGGAATAAAGGCAGTGAGCCTGAAGCGTGGAGAGATAAGCTAGAGGAGGGTGGGGGTTGGGAGAAAGTAGTATAGAGTACAATGGGTGAGTGGGGGAGGGGATGAAGGTGATAGGTCAGGGAGGAGAAAGTGGAGTGGATAGGTGGAAAAGGAGATAGGCAGGTAGGACAAGTCCGGACAAGTTATGGGGACAGTGCCAAGCTGGAAGATTGGAACTAGGATGAGGTGGGGGAAGGGGAAATGAAGAACTGTTGAAGTCCACATTGATGCCCTGGGGTTGATGTGTTCCGAGGCGGAAGATGAGGCGTTCTTCCTCCAGGCGTCTGGTGGTGAGGAAGCGGTGCCGAAGGAGGCCCAGGACCTCCATGTCCTCGGCAGAGTGGGAGGGGGAGTTGAAATGTTGGGCCACGGGGCAGTGTCGTTGATTGATGCGGGTGTCCCGGAAATGTTCCCTAAAGCGCTCTACTAGGAGGCGCCCAGTCTCCCCAATGTAGAGGAGACCGCATTGGGAGCAACGGATACAATAAATGATATTAGTGGATGTGCAGGTAAAACTTTGATGGATGTGGAAGGCTCCTTTAGGGCTTGGATGGAGGTGAGGGAGGAGGTGTGGGCACAGGTTTTACAGTTCCCGGTAGGGGAAAGTGCCAGAATGGGAGGGTGGGTTGTAGGGGGGCGTGGACTTGACCAGGTAGTCATGGAGGGAACGGTCTTTACGGAATGCAGCAAGGGGTGGGGAGGGAAATATTTCCCTGCTGGTGGGGTCTTTATGGAGGTGGCGGAAATGTCAGCGGATGATTTGGTTTATGCGAAGGTTTGTAGGGTGGAAGGTGAGCACCAGGGGCGTTCTATCCTTGTTACGGTTGGAGGGGTGGGGACTGAGGGCGGAGGTGCGGGATCTGGATGAGATGCACTGGAGGGCATCTTTAACCACGTGGGAAGGGAAATTGCGGTCTGTAAAGGAGGAGGCTATCTGGTGTGTTCTGTGGTGGAACTGGTCCTCCTGGGAGCAGATACGGCAGAGGCGGAGGAATTGGGAATACGGGATGGCATTTTTGCAAGAGGTAGGATGGGAAGAGGTGTAATCCAGGTAGCTGTGGGAGTCGGTGGGTTTGTAAAAAATGTCAGTGTCAAGTCGGTCGTCATTAATGGAGATGGAGAGGTCCATGAAGGAGAGGGAGGTGTCAGAGATGGTTCAGGTAAATTTAAGGTCAGGGTGTAATGTGTTGGTGAAGTTGATGAATTGCTCAACCTCCTCGCGACAGCACGAGGTGGCGCCAATACAGTCATCAATGTAACGGAGGAAGAGGTGGGGAGTGGTGCCGGTGTAATTACAGAAGATCAACTGTTCTACGTAGTCAACAAAGAGACAGGCATAGCTGGGGCCCAAACATGTGCCCATGGTCTGGAGGAAGTGGGTGGATTCAAAGGAGAAATTTTTAAGGGTAAGGACCAGTTCGGCCAAACGAATGAGAGTGTCTGTGGAAGAGTACTGTTGGGGATGTCTGGAGAGGAAAAAACTGAGGGCTTGGAGGCCCTGGTCATGGCGGAATGAGGTGTAGAGGGATGGGAGATCCATTGTTAAGATGAGGCGTTGGGGGCCGGGGAAAGGGAAGTCTTGGAGGAGGTGGAGGGCGTGGGTGGTGTTTCGAACGTATGTGGGGAGTTCCTGGACTGGGGGGACAGTGAAGGGCTTATGCTCGAAACGTCGAATTCTCTATTCCTGAGATGCTGCCTGGCCTGCTGTGCTTTGACCAGCAACACATTTGCAGCTGTGATCTCCAGCATCTGCAGACCTCATTTTTTACTCAAAGATTTTAACCTACTGCGAATCCTCTTACAAGGATGCCTTCCTTGAAGAAGCTCTCTTCCTCCATCTACAAGGATTTCAGTGAGTCCCTCTCTCACTGCACCCCCCAGGTCATCTCCTTCCTGATGAAGGGCTTATGCTCGAAACGTCGAATTCCCTATTCCTGAGATGCTGCCTGGCCTGCTGTGCTTTGACCAGCAACACATTTGCAGCTGTGATCTCCAGCATCTGCAGACCTCATTTTTTACTCGTAGGTAGAGATGAGTTCAGTGGGGCAGGAGCATGCTGAGACAATGGGTCGGCCAGGGTGGTCAGGCTTGTGGATCTTGGGAAGGAGGTAGAACCGGGCAGAGTGGGGTTCCCGGACTATGAGGTTGGAAGGTGTGGGTGGGAGATCTCCTGAGGTGATGAGGTTCTGTATGGTCTGGGAGTTATGGTTTGGACTCTCACAGCTACCTGGGTTACACCTCTTCCCACCCTACCTCTTGCAAAAATGCCATTCCGTATTCCCAATTCCTCCCCCTCTGCCGTATCTGCTCCCAGGAGGACGAATCCACCACAGAACACACCAAATGTCCTCCTTCTTTAGAGACCGCAATTTCCCTTCCCACATGGTTAAAGATGCCCTCCAACGCATCTTGTCCACATCCCACACCTCTGCCCTCAGACCCCACCCCTCCAACCATAACAAGGACAGAACGCCCCTGGTGCTCACCTTCCACCCTACAAACGTTCGCATAAACCAAATCATCCACTGACATTTCCACCACCTCCAAAAAGACCCCACCACCAAGGATATATTTCCCTCCCCACCCCTTTCCGCCTTCCACAAAGACCGTTCCTTCCGTGACTACCTGGTCAAGTCCACGCCCCCCTACAACCCACCCTCCATCCTGGCACTTTCCCCTGCCACCGCAGGAACTGTAAAACCTGTGCCCACACCTCCTCCCTCATCTCTATCCAAGGCCCTAAAGGAGCCTTCCACATCCATCAAAGTCTTACCTGCACATCCACTAATATCATTTATTGTATCCGTTGCTTCCGATGCGGTCTCCTCTACATTGGGGAGACTGGGCACCTCCTAGCTGCAAATGTGTTGCTGGTCAAAGCACAGCAGGTTAGGCAGCATCTCAGGAATAGAGAATTCGACGTTTCGAGCATAAGCCCTTCATCAGGAATACATTTTACTTTTTTACATTTTTTACTGGGCACCTCCTAGCAGAGCGCTTTAGGGAACATCTCCGGGACACCTGCACCAATCAACCACACTGCCCCATGGCCCAACATTTCAACTCTCCCTCCCATTCTGCCAAGGACATGGAGATCCTACGCCTCCTTCACCGCCGCTCCCTCACCACCAGACGCCTGGAGGAAGAACGCCTCATCTTCCGCCTCGGAACATTTCAACCCCAGGGCATCAATGTGGACTTCAACAGTTTCCTCATTTCCCCTTCCCCCACCTCACCTTAGTTCCAAACTTTCAGCTCAGCACTGTCCCCATGACTTGTCTGGACTTGTCCTACCTGCCTATCCCTTTTTCCACCTATCCACTCCACTTTCTCCTCCCTGACCTATCACCTTCATCCCCTCCCCCACTCACCCATTGTACTCTATGCTACTTTCTCCCCACCCCCACCCTCCTCTAGCTTATCTCTCCACGCTTCAGGCTCTCTGCCTTTATTCCTGATGAAGGGCTTTTGCCCAAACGTCGATTTCCCTGCTCCTTGGATGCTGCCTGAACTGCTGTGCTCTTCCAGCACCACTAATCCAGATAGCTGGTTTCCAGCATCTGCAGTCATTGTTTTTACCTCTGAAGTATGGTGAACAACTGGAGAACTGAGTCCTGCTCCTCAGCATGAGTCAATACCTCTGGGAGCAGAAACGAAATAAATTAGAAGTGGCCTAAGCTGTGCACTAACACTGAAGTAAATCCTAAATCTGCAGAGAAATTGAATCACTGGCTAATCAGCTCGACACTGGGACTGGTACTTATCAATTATTTCACCTCACATCAAATATGGTTGATTTAGTAACCAAAACTCCATGTGGATAAACCGGCCATATAAAACTTGATTGAATCTGGCTCACAGCTGCTAACAGTGCTCTGCCTGTGTTGAATTAATGCTTTTGACATCTTAAAACCTCTAACTTCCCTGATAGGTAGTTTGTAAAATAAGAGCAAAATAGAAGTTCACTTTATCACAGCTAATAAATTTTGATCATAGTCTTAATGAGATTTTTAGCAGCACTTGAATTTATCATTTGATTCAACAGGGCAGAATTGAATGCAGGAGAAGGGAGTCCTGCTGCTGTCGGGAGAATTGGTGAGAGACCTTTCAACTGTTTCCAAGCAGACTTGAGGAAGGTTAATTCTACCCTGCTTGTGTGAGCGACAGAATTTCAAAATGTTTTGTGAAGTCATGCCAGATAAACTTGTTGGAATCATTGTCATTTGGTTTCCACATTCTGTTCACACACATGTTACGATGCTTGCAATCTCCATTGTTACAGAACATGGGAAGTTGTGAACAAAGTGGCTGAGTAAAATGAAAGCTTAATGTGAAAGCATAAACATATGTGGAAACCCTACAAATGAGCAACAGTGACGATGTTTAATCTGTACTAGCAGAGAACTGCAAAACATTCGTGTTCATGTTTATATCTTTATTCAAAACTTCTGGAAATGTAGGATTTCAAGTTGTTCTGAAAAGAGCCAACACTCCTCACTGAATTGAAAAGGTAGATTTACGCCTGATGGGCTCAATATTATTAAAGGAATATACACTTTTATGCTGAAATCTGCCTCTAGCATTGAGGAAAACAGCTTTCTAATTACTGTGTTCTATTACAAAATTCTTGTTTAGAATTCAAGTTTCACAGCTACCTTGATACCTGCTTCTCCCGGAGATGAAGGTTTTTTTCTCTGGAATGTCCATTGGAGTTCATGATTTGAACTGCTCCTTATGCAGAAGCAGCGCTCGGAAAGCTAGTGCTTCCAAATAAACCTGGTGGACTATAACCTGGTGTTGTATGATTTTTAACATTGGAGTTCAGGCTGTGTAGAAACCCTGGAGGGTATAGACAGTTTCCATCTTTGTCTATAGAATCAATACTGATGTATAATTTCTCATTCATCTGTCAGTTTTCAAAACATTTGTCATTTGGATCTGGTTAATGTTCCAAAAGATTAGCTTTTGAATGATTTATATCAAATTGCCCTGCCATTGTGCCACACTTGGCCAGTGTAAGCACCTCATCAACTCAATTTAAGCCATTCATCATATGCCATCTGGAATCTTCCTGTCCATAACCTCTTTCCAACTCTCTCAGGCCATATTCTTTCTGCCAATCAATGCCAATCCATCAACCATTGCACAAATCCAAATCTTGGATAGCTTGTGCCTTAGTTGGTTCCTTAATGTATTGATCTAAAAACATACACTCTTCATCCACAACAACAATATTGCTAATGTGATTTTCCAAGGCTGCATGTAGATTAATGTCATCCATAATTATTGTACAGTTCTTATTTGTGCTATTCTTATTACATGTACAGAGGAACCTCGATTATCTGGCATTCGATGAACCGAATTTCCGATTATCCAGACAAGATCACAAGGTCCCGATGCTTGGCTAACTGTGTTGTCCGGCATTCGATTGTCCGGCATTCAATTAATCAAACAAAATACTGCTCGCCTGTGTTCTTTGGATAACCCAGGTTCCTCTGTATCTCTAATTTCCTGTTTAACACCATCCACCATCTCGCCACTACTCTTTGGAGGTCACAGTCATTTCCACTAGTATTTTCTGTTTCTTGTTTCTTTTTAGCTCCATCCAATCTAATTCCACATTCCTGTGCCATGTCCTTTCTCACCATTGTCTGATGTAGCCTTTCATGAACAACTTCAATCCACTGCCTTTTCCTTCTTGCCTGGCCTATCATGAATGAGTGGATGACATTGATGAAGCAGCTGGGAGTGTTTGGTCCCAGGAAACTACCTTGGGAAAACCCTGCAGAAATGTCCTTGGGCTGTGCTGATTGGTTTCCATGAACCACAACCATCTTTCTTTGGGTTGGACGTGTGACCAAAGTTTGAAAATAAACATTCCAGTGTACATTGCATTTCAAAAAGAAATGTCAGTATCAAGAAGGTGAAGTAGCACTGATAATATAAATGAAATAAGTTAATTAGTGAGAAAGGATCTTTGCCTTTACAATCTGGAATTAGAATCAGTATGATGGAAATTAATAACTGCAATGGAATGGGCAGAAATTGCTAATGGGTGTAACATTATATAGGTTTCTAACATTAGTGAGGACATTGGACATAATGATAATGTAGACATTTTTGGAGCCTTTAATAAAGGCAATATAGTAATTGTCAGTGAGTTTGATCTGCACATAGACTGGATCAATCAAGTTGATAAAGGTGATCTGGAAAATTAATTGGCAGCATATTTCCATAACACTTACCTGGACTAAGATGCTGTGGAAGCAGCAAAAGATAAAACTGTTTAGATACAGTGTTCTACAATGAAGCAGGGTTAATTTTTAATACCAGAGGAAAGAACCCACAGAGAAATAGTGATCATAAATAGAATTGAATTCCCTATTAAGTTTGAAAGTGGCATACTCCAAGTATAAACTGGAATCTTAAAGCCAAATATGTCAGTTTGAGGAGAGAGATGGCCAAGATTGATCTGATAAATAGCCTAAATGTTATGGTAATAATTAATTCGTTGGAAACATTTAAGAAAGCAATTCAAAATGACCAACTAAAACACATTCTGTTGAAAACCAAAAACTTAATGCAAAATAATCTATCTATGTCTTACAGAGGAGGTTAAGGATATTAGATTAAAAGAATCGGTCAGAAGAATAGTTTTAAGTCTAAGGATTTGGAATATTTTAGAAGGCAGCAAATGGCTGCAAGCAAATTGATAAATAGTTGATAAATATGGAGTAAGAGTAAACCAGGTAGCAGATTGTAAATGCAGATTATAAGAGCTTTTAAAAGTATATAAAAAGGCAAAAGAGTAGCTCAAGTAAACATGTGTCCCTTGGAAACAGAGACAGGAGAAATTATGATGAGAATGAGGAAGTAGCAGAGACATTGAACAAATATTTTGTTTTTGTGTTCACAGTGCAAGATACATGCAATGCCAGAAATAGAGGGTAATCTATGGAGCGGCTAACAGCAATTAGGAAATGAAGATAATTAATACCAGCAGAGAAAATTACTGGAGAAACTCAAGGGACTAAAATCCAACAAATCATTAGAACGTGATGGCTTATCTCCAAGAAACAGGTCAGGGATAGTTGATGAATATGATTTTTCCAAAGTTCTTATATTGTGGAATGGACCCAGCAAATGCAAGACCAATTTTCAGGAGGGTGACAGACAGAAAATAGGGCACTGCAGGGCAGTTAGTCTGACACCAGTCATCTTGAAAATGCTGGAATCTATTGTTAAAGAGATATTAACAAAGCAATTAGAGGAGCATCATATAATTAGAACAAGTCAATGTGGTTTTACAAAAGGGAAAATCTGTTTTCCAATTTATTAAAGCTTTATGAGGATATAATGAGAAGAGTAGATAAAGGGGAACCAGTATGTTTCAATAAAGCACCACAGAAAAAGGTTAAAGCACAAGTTAGGGGGTCATGGAATTTGTACTGATATATTAGCATGTATGGTGGATTAGTTCATGGACAGGAAGCAGACAGTAGGGATTAATGAGGTATTTTCACACTGTGACCAGTAGAGTGTCATAAGAATCAGTGCTGGGACCTCAGTTATTTACAATTGATATTAATGATTAGATAAAGAGAGAGTGAGTGTAATCCATCAAAGTTTGTTCGTGGTACAAAGTTTGGTGGGACTGCAGGAGGAAGGCATAAAGAGGCTGCAAAGAAATATAGACAAGATGCTTGAGTGGGCAGGAAGGTGGCAGGTGGGAGGACAGTGTTGAGTCATGTGAGGTTATTCACTTTGGTCATTTGCATAGAAAAGCAGAATAGTTTTGAAAAGACATGAAAAACGATGTTGTTGGGTGCGTGTGTCGAAGGATCCCACAAACGTTCTTGGTGCAGTACAGCAAGCAATTAGGAAAACAAAAGCATGTTGGACCTTTATTGACAGGCACTTAGAGTATAAAGTAAAGAATTCCTGGTACAATTATATGGGACTTTGCTAGGTGTACACTGAGAATATCAGGTAAACTCCTGGTCTCTGTTACTAAAGGAGGATGCTGCTACATCGGAGACAGTACAGTAGCTATTCACTAGATTGTTCTCTGGGGAGAGAGAGTTATCTAATTACGAAAGGCTGAGTAAATTGGGACTATATTCTCTGGTATTTAGAAGAGCAGGTGGCATGTTGGCTCAGTGGCCAGTACTGCTGCCTCACAGTGCTAGGGGCCCAAGTTCAATTCCTGCCTTGGGCCACCATCTGTGTGGAGTTTGCATGTTCTCCCTGTGTCTGCATGAGTTTCCTCTGGGTGTTTTGGTTTCCTCCCACAATCCAAAAATGTGTAGGCCAGGTGAATTGGTCACGCTAAATTGCCCATAGTTTAGGTCTTTTAGTCAGGGTAAATTTAGGGGGGTGGGTTACTCTTTGGAGGGTCAGTGTGGATTTGCTGGGCTGAAGGGCCTGTTTCCACACTGTAGGTAATCTAATGTAAAATTTATTTGAAATGTACAAGGTTATTAAAGGGCTTGATAGGGTTTAATGTTGGGATGTTATTTTACCTTAATACAGAATCCAGAACAATGATGCATGAATTTTCTAGTCTGGAAAGCTGTCAATTACGGGTTTTCGGTCTCTCAGGGAAATGTGATATGGGGAGCAGGCATGAAAATAGAGTGCAGCTCACTATCAGCCTTCATATTAAATGGTGTGGAGGTGTCGGTATTGTCAACCACCTTATGAAGGAGCGGCGCTCTGAAAGCTAGTGATTCCAAATAAACCTGGTGTTGTGTGATTTTTAACTTCATATTAAATGGCTGAGCAAGCTGGTAGGCTGTATGCATTCTTCTATTCCTTATGTCCTTATCTTCAAGAGGGGAAATTAAACTAGAAGAAAAATAACACTGCATGATATAGAGAAAACAGCACCATCAAGAACAGTGATTTACACAGACGATATGAACTCAGGAAGGGAAAGTCCAGAACTATTTGGAACAACTAAACAATGTCTGGTTCGTGTTTGCTAAGGGCACATTCAAGGCACAAGGAACATTCCACATTAGATCCAGCAACAGGAGCTGACAAAAATAAACTACTTACATATAAATAAATAGAATATGACTGACTGTAAAACAAAGTGATCATCTTTACTGACAGCTTTGCAAATATACTTTGCTGTACTCCAATTATTTCCATGACATGTTTCCTGATACAAAGTGTTATGAGCAGAGGGAGTGGTGGGAGGATTTAATGTCTCAGAGGGAGAATATAGAGAATTAGGCAGGAATCTAAAAGGGAGGTCCTCGAGAGTAGTAATATCTGGATTACTCCCGGTGCAAGAGCTAGTGAGGGTAGGAACAGGAGGATAAAGCAAATGAATGTATGGCTGAGGAGCTGGTGTATGGGAGAAGGGTTCACATTTTTGGATCTTTGGAATCTCTTCTGGGGTAGAAGTGACCTATACAAGAAGGACGGAGTGCACCTAAATTGGAAGGGGACTAATATACTGAGGGAGGTTTGCTAGAGCTGCTCGGGAGGATTTAAGCTAGTAAGGTGGGGGGGGGGGGGACCCAGGGAGATAGTGAGGAAAGAGATCGATCTGAGACTGGTACAGTTGAGAAAAGAAGCGAGTCAAACAGTCAAGGCAGGCAGGGACAAAGCAGACAACAAGGTAGGACTGATAAATTAAACCACATTTATTTCAATGCAAGAGGCCTAACAGGGAAGGCAGATGAACTCAGGGCATGGTTAGGAACATGGGACTGGGATATCATAGCAATTACAGAAACATGGCTCAGGGATGGACAGGACTAGCAGCTTAATGTTCCAGGATACAAATGCTACAGGAAGGATAGAAATGGAGGCAAGAGAGGAGGGGGAGTGGTGTTTTTGATAAGGGATGGCATTACAGCTGTACTGAGGGAGGTTATGCCTGGAAATACATCCAGGGAAGTTACTTGCATGGAACTAAGAAATAAGAAAGGGATGATCACCTTATTGGGATTGTATTATAGACACCCGAATAGTCAGTGGGAAATTGAGAAACAAATTTATAAAGATATTTCAGTTATCTCTAAGAATAATAGGGTAGTTATGTCAGGAGATTTTAATTTTCCAAACATAGACTGGGACTCCCATAGTGTTAAGGGTTTAGATGGAGAGGAATTTGTTAAGTGTGTACAAGAAAATTTTCTGATTCAATATCTGGATATACCTAATAGAGAAGATGCAAAACTTGACCTACTCTTGGGGGAATAAGGCAGAGCAGGCTTCTGAGGTGTCAGTGGGGGAGCACTTTGGGCCAGTGACCATAATTCTATTAGTTTTAAAATAGTGATGGAAAAGGATACACCAGATCTAAAAGTTGCAGTTCTAAATTGGAGGAAAGCTGATATTGCTGGTATTAAGCAAGAACTTTCAAAAGCTGACTGGGGGCAGATGTTTGCAGGTAAAGGGACAGCTGAAAAATGGAAGGTCTTCAGAAATGAGATAATGAGAATCCAGAGAAAGTATCGTCCTGTTAGGGTGAAAGGAAATGCTGGTAGGTGTAGGGAATGCTGGATGACTAAATAAATAGTGGGTTTGGTTAAGGAGAGGAAGGAAGCACATGTCAGGTATAGACAAGACAGATCAAATGAATCCTTAGAAGAGCATTAAGGCAGTAGGAGTATACCTAAGAGGGAAATCATCAGGGCAAAAAGGGGACATGAGATGGCTTTGGAAACTAGAGTTAAGGAAAATCCAAAGGCTTTTCACGAATACATTAAGGACAAAAGGGTAACTAGGGAGAGAATAGGGCCTCTCAAAGATTGGCAAAGCAGCCTTTGTGTGGAGCTGCAGGAGATGGGGAGATACTTAATGAGTATTTTGCATCACTGTTTACTGTGGAGAAGGGAATGGAAGGTATAGAATGTGGGGAAATAGATGGTGACATCTTGAAAAGTGTCCATATTACAGAGGAGAAAGTGCTGGATGTCTTGAAATGCATAAAAGTGGATAAATCCCAGGCCCTGATCAGGTGTACCCTAGAACTCTGTGGGAGGCTAGGGAAGTGATCGCTGAGCCGCTACCTGAAATATTTGTATCATTGATAGTCACAGGTGAGGTGCTGGAAGACTGGAGGTTGGCTAATGTGGTGCCACTAGGAAAGGTGGTAAGGACAGGCCAGGGAACTATATCAGGTGAGCCTGATGTCGGAAGTGGGCATGTTGTTGGTGGGATTCCTGAGGGACAGGATGCACATGTATTTGGAAAGGTGAGGATTGATTAGGGATAGTCAACATGACGTTGTGCATGGGAACTTGATAGAGTTTTTTGAAGAAGTAACAAAGAGAATTGATGATGGCAGAGCGATAGACATGATCTATATGGACTTCAGTAAGGTGTTTGACAAGTTTCCCCCTGGGGGACTGGTTAGCAAGGTTAGATCTCATGGAACACAGGGAGAACTAGCCATTTGGATATAAAACTGGCTCAAAGGTAGGAGACAGAGAGTGGTGATGAAGGGTTGTTTTTCAGAATGGAGGTCTGTGAGCAGTGGAGTACCACAAGGATTGGTGCTGGGTCCACTACTTTTCATCATTTATATAAATAATTTGGATGTGAGCATAAGAGGTATAGTTAGTAAGTTTACAGATGACACCAAAATTGTAATGGACAGCTGGAAAGGTTACCTCAGATTACAACGGGATCTTAATCAGATGGGCCAATTGGCTGAGGAGTGGTAGATAGAATTTAATTTTGATGAATGTGAGGTGCTGCATTTTAGGAAAGCAAATCTTAGCAGGATTTATATACTTAATGGTAAGGTCCTAGGGGGTGTTGCTGAACAAGGAGGCTTGGAGTGCAGGTTCATAGCTCCTTGAAAGTGGAGTTGCAGGTAGATAAGATAGTGAAAAAGGCATTTGGTATACATTCCTTTATTGGTCAGAGTATTGAGTACAGGAGTTGGGAGGTCATGTTGCGGCTGTACAGGACATTGGTTAGGCCACTGTTGGAATATTACATGCAATTCTGGTCTCCTTCCTATCGGAAAGATGTTGTGTAATTTGAAAGGGTTCAGAAAAGATTTACAAGGATGTTGCCAGGTTTGGAGGATTTGAGCTATAGGGAGAGGCTGAATAGGCTAGTGCTGTTTTCCCTGGAGTGTCGGAGGCTGAGGGGTGACCTTATAGAGGTTTATAAAATCGTGAGGAGGATGGTTAGGGTAAATAGGCATAGTCTTTTCCCTGGGGTGGGGGAGTCCAGAACTAGAGGGCATAGGTTTAGCATGAGAGGGGAAAGATATAAAAGAGACCTAAGGGGCAACGTTTTCACGCAGAGGGTGGTATGTGTATGGAATGAGCTGACAGGGGAAGTAGTGGGAGCTAGTACAATTGCAACATTTAAGAGGCATCTGGATGGGTATGTGAATAGGAAGGGTTTGGCGGGATATGGGCTGGGTTCTGGCAAATGGAACTAGATTAGGTTGGGATATCTGGTCAGTATGGACGAGTTGGACCTAAGGGTCTGTTTCTGTGCTGTACATCACTATGACTCTATGACTCTAAGTATGGTTTTGAAACCATCTCCTCGCATTTATCAGCTTAATTCAACTCAACATTGTGCAATCATCAATGAACATCCCCACCTCCGATCTTGTGATGGAGGCAAGTTGGTTGATGAAGTAGCTGTGGATGGTTGGACCCAGGAGCCGCCCTGGGGATACTGCAGAGGTGTTCTGGAATTGAGATGACTGACCTCCAACTAGGTTCTTGCCGGGTATAAATCTATCTGGTGTAGTGTTTTATCCTGATGCCCATTGACTCCAGATTTTCTCCGGTTCCTCAATTTCATATTTAGTTAAAGGCATTTTTGACTCTCACCTCAAATCTCAACATTTGGAGAAGGAACTGGAGTTCAGCTCTGTTGCACATGTTTGGACCAAGGTTTTAATGGAGTAAGGAGCTGAGAGGCCCTAACAGAATTCAAACTGAGCGTCAATGATCAGATTAGTGTTGAGCAATGGCAATTGTTGATGACCTCTTCTATCAGTTTGCTGATGATCAACAGTTGACTGATTGAGTAAATGAATGGATTGGATGTGTCCTGCTTTTGTGGAAGACATAAATGTGCAAATTATCACATTGTTGGGTGGATTCCAGTGCTACAGCTGTATTGGAAAACTTGGCTAAGAGTGCATCAAATTCTGTAGCACATGACCTTATAGAGGTTTACAAAATTATGAGGGTCATGGATAGGATAAATAGACAAAGTCTTTTCTCTGGGGTCGGGGAGTCCAGAACTAGAGGGCATAGGTTTAGGGTGAGAGGGGAAAGATATAAAAGAGACCTAAGGGACAACTTTTTCAACAGACGGTGGTACGTGTGTGGAATGAGCTGCCAGAGGAAGTGGTGGAGGCTGGTACAATTGCAACATTTAAGAGGCATTTGGATGGGTAAATGAATAGGAAGGGTTTGGAGGGTAGGTGCTGGCAGGTGGGATAGATTGGGTTGGGATATCTGGTCGGCATGGATGGATTGGACCAAAGGGTCTGTTTCCATGCTGTTACCATTGCCAGGATTCAGTGCCTTTAATTATTTATTGAAATCATTTGAAGTAAATCAAATTGACTGAAGGCTGGCATCTGTAATGCTGGGGCCATCAGGAGGAGGCTGAGATGGATCATTGACTTGGCACTTCTGGCTGAAAATGGATGCTAAGACCCTCAGCCTTGTCTCTTGCACTGATGGATTCCCCCATCATTGAGTGTAGAGTATTTGTGGAGACTGTTATTTACATGACCACCATCAATCAAAACTGGGTGTGTCAGGATTGCAGTAGTTAAATCAGAACTGTTTGTTGTAGAATCACTTAGATCTGTGTAATGCATGTTACTTCTGTTGTTTGTCATGCAAGGAATGCTGTCTTGTACTTTCACCAGGCTGGCACCTCATTTTTAGATACACCTGCTGGCGTGCCTCCTGCACTCTTCATTGAACCACCGTTGTTCTCCTGGCTAAAGGCAAAATGCTGCAGATGCTGGAAATCTGAAACAAACACACACAATGATGGAAAAACACTGTTAGCACTTTGAGTCCGTATGACACTTCTTCATAACTCCTGATTTTCTGGCTGATGGTAACGACAAAATTAAAAATTGTACAACACCAGGTTATAGTCCAACAACTTTATTTGAAAGCACTAGCTTTCAGAGCGCTGCTCCTTCATCAGGTGGTTGTGAAGGGGCAGCTAGTGCTTCCAAATAAACCTGTTGAACTATAAACTTGAGTTATACGATTTTTAACTTTGTCCACCCCAGTCCAACACTGGCTCCTCCACATCATGGTAATGACAGAGTGAGGGGAGTGGGTAAACTGGATTGTGAAATGATGGATTAAGGTTGAATATAATTCTGCTGGGGAGCTCTTGTGAGGCTTCACAGAATATCATGGATGTCCAGTTTTGAGCTGCTTGATCTGTTTGAAATCTGTCCTATACTTTTATGTTATTTATTCTTGGATATGGGTGTTGCTGGCTGGGTCAACATTGACTGCCTATCACTCATTGTGCTTGAGTAGGTGGGCGTGAGCTGCCTTTCTGAATTGCTGCAGTCTATTTAGCAAACGATAGTGCCACACAAAATGATGGAGGGTATCCTCAGTGCGAAGGTAGGATTTCATCTCTACAGCAGCTGTACAAATATAATCATGGACAGGTGGACTGGTGAGGACAAAGTCAAGGAAGTGTTTTCCTAAAAGGCCTCAATTAATGGTGGGGCAAGCAAATGTGACTGTCCCACTAGAGAGTTAATGGGGTGTGAAACCGGTAAGCCCTTTTGGGTGGCACAGTGGCTCAGTGGTTAGCTCTGCTGCCTTATAGCATTAGGGACCCAGGTTCAATTCCAGCCTTCGGTGACTGTGTGGAGTTTGCATATTCTCCCTGTGTCTGCGTGGGTTTCCTCCCACAGCCTAAAGATGTGCAATTCAGGTGAATTGTCCATAGTGATAGGTGCATTGGTAGGGGAATGGGTCTGTGTGGGTTAATTTTCAGAGAGTTGGTGTGGACTTGTTGGGTTGAAGGGCCTGTTTCTGCACTTTAGGGAATTTAATGAAAGCTCCTTTAACCAATAAAATGTCACCACCATCAAAACTGATGGCATGGTTGTATTGTTACTGGACTGCTAATCCAGAGTCCTCTGCTCATGGTCTAGGGGCAGAGTTTCAACACCCCCTGTGACAGCTGGTAATATTTAAATTCAATTTGTACATCTGCAACTAAAGCTAGTCTAATGATGTTAATGATAGCTATTACCCTTTGTTGCAAAAACTCATGGCCCACCTTTTACGGAAAGAAAAGTTGCCTTTCTTTGGCCTGCTGATCATGAGCCCAATAGCCTCGCTGCCCACACGCTTCCCTCTTGCCAGCCCATGGACCTTTCACAAACTCACTCACCTGTGGCTTGGTATCCAGTGACTATGCTCATTCTTCAGTGGTATCAGACTGTCAGGAGCCACCACATAATGGGTGATGCTGCCATTCAGTGGCATTAGTGACTCCACTTAACTGGAAGGTAGCATGCCCTATCTCAGGATCCTTTCAGTGGCTGAGTGACACTTAATTCAGTGGGACTTCCACAAAAGATAAGTTGTGGGGTGGTAAAGACCCCAACTTCTTTCAATAGATACTATTGCACCAAGCATTAGTGGTGACGACAGGTCGTTGATCAAAATGTTCACCCTGCTTCTTTCTTGAAAGCTGCCATACCACATTCCCTATTAATCATTGCTGCAGCTATTTGAAGTGGTGTGAGCACCCTGCACACTACTACTTCATTACAAGAAAGTTAAACTACTGAACCACAATTAACTCCTGTAAATGTATCATTCTCATTGTTTATGGTGGTGTCAGCAGTGGAGAGGATCAGCAGGTGGGAATCCTTGCTGACAGGGTGCAAAGCCAATGTAAATGGCCCTGAGGATTATCAGCGCTGCTGTGTTTTCTTTAACCTGTGATTTGATAATTTATTAGTTTAACATGTTTTCTTTTGAAGTCACCTTTAATGTGTGCTTGCACCTGATGATGAGATGAGTGCAATGTTCTCTTGGCCCAAGGGAAATCAGCTATGTCATTAAGTTCTACTTTGTTTTTCCTGTTGGTGCAATGTTGTGGAAAATGCTCCATATTTACTTCAGTATTTTACTGATATTGTTGCAATTGATGTCACACGTTTTGACATAAATGATTCATTGGCTCAGTCTGTTGGTGTCAAAAAGGCGCCAGGTTAGAAAAAAGTAAATTCAGCTGTCACATTAATGATACACCTCTGACTCCTGACTATTTCCAAACACTTCAGTCTTCAAGTTGACTTCATTCTTCTCAGGGAATTTATAGCTTTGATGATCTCAGAAGTTAAATTCTTTAAGCAATAAATTGTTCTGCTGTGAACAAGATTCTCTGCCTGTTCTTATAACTGCAATATGAAAAAGACCTTGATCATTCTGTGACTGTGGGCGCCTTGTGGCATTTGAGCTAACAGAATTCAAACTATTTGCTTTCCCAAATGATGACTCCTGGGAGTTTGTCCATTTCATCTTAAAATTGTTGTTATTCATCCAAATTTGCAGTAAAGTACAAAAACATCCTCTGAATTCAAACAGTGATTCAAAAATGCCACGTTTCCTCACATCATGCTGGAGGAACTGAGTGGATATGCGATGAACAGGCCAATAAAATTCAAAGGTCCATTAACTGCACTGACCACAAAGTCATCAATTGAATCTGTAAAGCTTTAAGAAAGAAAGACTTGTCATTTTAAAGCATCTTGGGCTATGAAGTGGATTCACTATTCGAACGCTGCAGTCCATGTGCTGCTCATTGACCCACAAATTGTATTTAGGAGGGAATTCCTGGATTTTGACCCAGCGACAGTGAAGAAACAGCAATATATTTCCTAGTCAAGATGGTGAATAGAACTTGAAGGTGGTGGTCTTTCCATATATCTGTTGCCCTTGTCCTTCTAGATGAAAGTGGTCTTGTATTTGGAAACTGCTGTTTGAGAATGTTTGGTGAATTTCTGCAGTGCACCTTGTACATAGTGCACACTGCTGTTACTGAGTGTCGGTGGTGGAGAGAGTGGATGCTTCTGGATGTGGTGCCAATCACATGCGCTGCTTTCTCCTGGATGGTATCAAGCTTCTTGAGTGTTGTTGGAGCTGCACTCATCCTTCCACTCATTCCATCACACTCCTGACTTGTGCCTTGAAGATGGATGGACAGGCTGTGGGGAGTCAGGAGGTGAGTTACTCATCACCGTATTCCTAGCCTCTGACCTGCTCTTGCAGCCACTGTGTTTATGTGATGAGTCAAGTTGAGTTTCTGGTCAAAGATAACCCCCAGGTTGTTGATAGTAGGGGATTCAGGGATGAAAACACCATTGAATGTCAAAGGGTGGTGGTGGAATTGTGTCTTATTGGTGATGGTCATTGCTTGGCATTTGTGTGGCACAAATGTTACTTGTCACTTGTCAGCTCAAGCCTGGATATTGTCCAGATCTTGTAGCATTTGAATATGGACTGCTTCAATATCTGAGGAGTCGAGAATGGTGCTGAACATTGTGCAATCATTGACGAACATCCCCACTTCTGACCTTATTATGGAGGGAAGGATAATTGATGAAACAGCTGAAGGTGATTGGGGCTAGGACACTACCCTGAGGAACTCCTGCAGAGATTTTCTGGAGTTGAGATAACTGATGTTCAACAACCACAACCATTTTTGTCTGTGTCAGCTATCACTCCGACCACTGGAGAGGTCGCTCCTAGTACCCATTGATTCCAGTTCTCCTAGGGCTCCTTGATGTTAAGGGCTGTCACTCTCACCTCACCTCTGGAACACAGTTCTTTTGTCCATGTTTGAACTCAGGCTGTAATGAGGTCAAGAGCTGAGTGGCCCTGGCAGAAGACAAACTGGGTGTCTGGAGCACAAGTGGGGGCGACACAGTGACTCAGTGGTTAGCACTGCTGCCTCATAGCACCAGGGACCCAGGTTCAATACCAGCCTCGGGCGGCTGTCTGTGTGGAGTTTGCACATTCTCCCTGTGTCTGCATGGATTTCTTTCAGCTGCTTCAGTTTCCTGCCACTCTCCAAAGATGTGCACATTAGGTGAATTGGCCATGCTAAATTGCCTGTAGCGTTCAGGGTTGTATAGGTTAGGTGCATTAGTCAGGGGTAGAGGAATGGGTCTGGGTGGTTACTCTTCGGAGGGTTGGTATGGACTTGTTGGGCCAAATGGCCTGTTTCCACATTGCTGGAATTCTATGATCATGTCTTCAGTACTATTGCCAAACGTCAGGCCCTATAGTCTTTGCAGTATCCAATGTCTCCAACCATTTCTTGAAATGACATGGAGTGAATCGAATTGGCTGAAGACTGTCTGTAATGCTGGGGACCACTGGGGGAGAAATGACAAAGGACAGCAACCCCCAAAAGATTGCAGGTCAACTTGGAGCCAGTTGTTATGTGATATACAAGTATGTATGGACAGCCTGCAGTATAACGTTGGCAGTGCAAAGAGAGTCTTGATTAGTGCAATTAATTCTTTTCATCTTGGGCACTTCTCAGCCCAGTTTTATAGAGAGATGTAGTGGTACAGTCAAACAGCACAGAAACAGACCCTTCAGTCCAACCAGTCCATGCTGACCATATGATGACAATTTAATAGAAATTGGAAGCACATTTGGTTATTATTTGCCAGTACTGAGCTTTATAAAAAGACAAAGCTAATAGCAGCAGACCTCTGTAATCCAGTGCTGTTAAAAATACTGATTGATTCAGCTCATGTTCATTGGCTTCCTAATTAGGTACCATTTTAATAGAAAAGTTTTTAAAGTGCTTTTTGCACTGCCTTCTCACTCACTCAGGATCACTTTCCTCCCTGCATCAAAGTTGACAGCTTTTCCCCACTTGCATCTCCCTCTATACCTGCCTAATTCTCATTCCAGCCCACAGAAAGACAGAAAGAGTTAGGGTGGTTTATGGGCTTCCCATTATTTGACTCTTCATTCCTTATGTGGAGAACATGCTGTCTCTGACCAGCCTGAGTGGCTGACTGACTGTGTCCAAACCCCTGGACTGATACTGGAAGGTGCCTTTGATTTACTGTGCGGGGAATTCTGACAAAAGGCTATCTCCCTCAGCTTGACTCCAGCCTGGGGGCAACCATGACAAGTTTCCAGGCTTTGTGTCTGCCCTTAGTGGGATGGCAATATGACAGCACTGTGAGCCTGGTATTTCTGGCTGAGGGACAGAAGACAAGACGGGGCAGGGATGTGCAGGATGGCAGGGAGTAGGTCTGGGTGGGTTACTCCTTGGAGGGTGAGTGTGGACTTGGGCCGAAGGGCCTGTTTCCATACTGTAAGGAATCTAATTAAGTGATAAACTCAGAAATTCAGTAAGTCTGGCAGCAGCTGTGGGGAGAAGCAGTGTTTACATTTTGAGTCAGGTGACTGTTCAAGAGAATGGAGCTTCCAGAGCAAGTGAAAATAACCTGAAGATACAGCCAGGTCCAGTCTATGAGCTGGGTACCTGTCCCTGAGTGGACAGTTTCCTTGCTGCAGCATTATAATGATAGTTGCTGGTATGTTCCAAGGTGCAGCATTGAAGGGCAGAAGCATTCTATAAGTGGATTGGGACAATCCTTTGGGGTGCTCAGAGCTTGGCACATGTTGAATGTCAATGCCCTGGACTTAGGATGTTAGTGCCCCATGCCCATGGAGTGCCCTGTGCCTAAGGAGTATGCCCTGAGATATTGGTACCAGGCGGTCCTTTGGAGTGAGTGTCCACTCTGACTTCCATAGCGAGAATTTAACTACATTGAGTGGTAGGATAGGAAGCTGCAAATTAATGAGGTAAGATGTGCTGTTAATAAGGTTATTAACAAACAATAATCCCCCCTTAATGGCAACTCAGGGCAGCCGAATAAGAACCTCACCTCAATATCTGCAACTTAGTTAAAATATGCAGAGTGTTGTTCCTGATGTTGAGGTAAACCTCGGTGGACTTTGCAAGTTTCTGCCACATTTCTTGCCATACACAGCTCATATCACTCAGGCTCCTCGAAGCTTGTGCTGTCTGTTCCCCTCTCCTTGGATTTTGCTTGACAGATGGACATTTCCAGCATTTTCTGTTTTTGTTTTAGATTTCCAGCATCCGTGTTACTCTGCTTTTGTGTACACTAATTATTCTTTATGGCATTCCTCTCTGAATGTTTCGGTTGAGTTAGTCACTAGAGCAGATAGCAGTTTATTTCATAAGCTAACAATACAAATACATTCATGTCTGACCCGTCTGTGTAATATGGCTATGTTCCCTTTGAGGACTTGTTTTTTGTCAGTCGCTGCCAATTAACTGTTCAACAGCTGACATCTTTTCCTGAAGAGGTTCTTCACTCAAGCAGGTCAGCAGTTTGAAGCAACATAGGAATATGCTCCCATGGAGTAGGCCATCTTGGTCCCCGAGTATCTTCCATCATTCAGTTAAATGTGTGACCGAACTGTATATACCTGGAATAGAATTTCTGCCTTTTCCATTTTCACCTTCAGATTTCTGTTAGGTCTTTGATTTTCTGAAACTCACTTTATCTCTATCTTTTTCTTTGTGGTTTCTACAGTAATCTTTTTTTGACATTTTATATCACTTGTTTTGGTGATTCCAAGCCACACTTGGAATCTTTAATGTTTAAAAGAATGCTTTCATTACACAATGCAGCATTTCAGGGTTTATTTTATCCGTGCTTTGTGACCTTGGGCACACAATTGAAGCACTTTGTACAAAAAAGTAGGACAGATCCCAACCTCATCAGATCACTTTGTACAATAATCTATTTTTTAGATTATTTTTCTGTGGAATTTTTGTTAATCAATTGGTGGCATTAGATTGATAATGAAATCTCCCCAATGTGAGATAGAGAAAGAAAGACTTTCAGCAATGTCTAGAGCATTAGGCTGATGCAGTGGCTCAGTGGTTAGCACTGCTATCTCATAGCATCAGGGACCTAGCTCAATTCCTGCCTTGGGTGAGTGTCAGTGTGAAGTTTGCATGTTTCTCCAGGTGCTTTAGTTTCCACAGATGTGTAGGTTAGGTGGATTAGATTGTACTAAATTGCCTTTTGTATTAGTCAGGGGCAAATGTATGGAAATGGATCTGGATGAGTTACTCTTTGACGGGTAGGTGTGGACTACATGGCCTGTTTCCACACTGTAGGAAATCCAATTAGAATGTGCAGTGAGTTTCTGCAGCATTTATCTTTATCAAATGTATTTAATGATTTTTAACAATCTACACTTGTTGCATTATCCAACGAAAGAAAAAGTCATTTAAGTCTATGATCGGATTACTCAACATTCCGAGTCAACGTCACTCTAGCTTTCTGGTGTCAGTATTAATTTGTGAGGGTGGAATTTGTAGCTCTGAGGGCCCCTCACCAATTAGCACCAAGGCCATGGTTGTGTGAGTGTGGGAGGGGATGGGAGGCAGTTAAAGGGCAGAGCAGTGGTACTCAGCATGCTCCTTCAGTGCCAGGCCCCTCAATTGGCCACTTAGTGGCTTTGAAAGAGGGACCCTCAGGAAGGTGATACAATTAGTGTCAGCAGCCTTCCAGACCCATGGGAAATCAATGGGAGCTCAGGAGAACCTCTGACTTGTTGTTTGGTATGGCACTGAACACTGGTGGCTTGTGATTGGAGTAGAATATTCCTATATATGCTGACATTAAAGAATAAACAGTGGTAGATTGTAAGTCTGCATTGAATCTTAATGAGAAGAGACTACTGTTTTGCACATCAAGATGTCTATTACATGATTTCAGTAGGTAGATTGACTAGTTCAGTGTAATTATAAACACTACGAGGAGCCAGATAGGACACACCTGACTCCATCAGAAGTACTTGTTAGTGAGTTTCTTCTCCACCCAAAAGCTATGCGACATTATCACATTAACTCTTTGAGAACCATTATCTGATACAACATTACCATGTCCTCCTCCATCACCACCCTCCCCTCTGGCCCCACCACTACAACAACCACCCACCCAGGCTTTTCTTATAGTTATCATAGTTAACTATGGACTTCTGAATTTCAAGTGGTCTGGAAGTTTTATAAATCAGCCAGAGCACATTCTCTTCTAACTTGGAAATTTTTGAGATCATTTCCTAGTGGATTGATGGCCTTGATTCTGATTGTTTCTAAATCATTTCTCTGCCAGAGCTTTTGGATTTTGGATGGCCTTCATGGAGATATCATTCATGTTAGAAGCAACAGTTGGTTCTTTACCTTCTAGGGAACTCTTAATCTCCTAAATTCCTTGACAAAGGAACTCGTCCCTGAATACTCAAATTGTCCAATAACATCTTGGTAGATGGCTATTCTATTGAACTAAGTACCTTCTACCTCACAGTATCCTGGATGCTCAAACCAGGCAAGCTCTTCTTTTCTGCATGTTCTGAACCTGTGGACTTGATCTGGGTTTCCATGGAGTCACATGGAGTTTATTTCCATTTGTTCAAGTAAATATTTACCCACAATCTGTTAACATGTGTATGTTGAGCCATATTTAAGCTTTTTACCTCAACCTGTTGAGTTGGTTGGACATTTTCTTCCACCCTCTGTGAGTGTCTCTTTGGTGAACTAAAGATTTTTCTTTGTAATAATGGAGAACTGTTACTTCCCCAGCATACTCTTTGTTACTTGTACTGATAACTATTCTTCAAAAGAGAAAGGATTGAAACATTGCTTTTGAACTTACACCATCTCATCATCTGGCATCAAAGTCAAACCTGCCATTACGATTTGTTCAGCAGACTGTTTGCTGCCTCAACAACTTCAGGTAAGTATTCATCAGTGAACTTGAATGAAATGTACTGATTGCATTTCTGTGATCACTCTTTGCTTCTTATTGCAAATGTTGTTTCTTTTTGTGCTCTGACATCACTTCTTAAGTTAAGAGTAATTCCGTTCTTTGCAGACTTAATGCAGGTTATACAAGCTCTTAGAGAAGCAAGAGCTGGTAAATTATTAGCTGGGTTAAACTATTTTTTTAAAAGGAATGAATCAGTTGCTTCCAGGAAACCTCAATAGAGGCAGTCCCCATTGCTGCCTTGTAGCATTAAGTGCTGCTCTGGTGAACAGAATGTAACCTGAAAGTTTGGTGAGTGTGAGAGAGATTAGTGAAGTGGGAATAAGAAAGTAAGAACACAAGAACATTAAAAAACAGGAGCAGGAGTAGGCCATCTGGTCCATCGAGCCTGCTCTGCCATTCAGTAAGATCATGGCTGATACTTCTGTGGAGTTAGCTGCACTCACCCACCCACTGACCTTAACTCGTAATTCCTTTACTGTTCAAAATGTATCTATCTTTGCCTTATAAGAACAAAAGCAGTCAAACGTATTTTCCGTTCACTGTGATGTGTGATCTTGCTGTACTTATGCATCACAAAAGGAGGCCATTTGGCCCACTCTGTCCTTTCATGCACTGGTTGAATGACAAGACACACAAGTATCACTCGACTGAACTAAAATGGAGTGGCTCATACAGGGATCAAACCCACAACTTTGGTGCTATTAGTACCATATTCTAACCAACTGAGCTAACCAGCTAAGAGGAAATGCTCCTTCTTTTCTCAGCCAAGTGTAGTTAGCCCATACTTTGGCACAGGGAAAGAATGTGGTTGGTGAGTACACACCACGTGTCCCAGGTAAACACATCTGCAAGAACCGTCATTGGCAGCACAGGCTTAAAACTCCAGGTTTTGGAACTTGAGCAGTGGCTGAAGCCATTGTTGTACATTCACAAGGCAGAAGAAGGTATGGAAAGCACATATCTGGAGGTGGTCACACTGCTGCTTAGATGTATATAGGAAGCAAGAGAATGGGTGACTAGCAAACAGTGCAGGAATCCCTTGAGTCTATCATGCTAATTGGTTTTCATTTCAGATACTATTGAGTGCTGATTTTTCAGGACACTGCAGCCAGAGCCAGATTAGTATAATGATGGACAGCTTAGCTGAATAGAGTTGGGGTGGCAGGGTGGTGTTGAGCAAGAAGAATAGAAGAGCAACGGTGATAGACATTTCCCCAGTCAGAGGAATGGAGAGGCGGCTATCAATATGACTTTTGGATTCCCTACAGTGTGGAAACAGGCTCTTCAGTCCAACAAGTCCACAGCAACCCTCTGATGACTCACACACCCAGACCCATTTCCCTTTGAGCACCCAGAGGAAATCCATGCAGACACGGGGAGAATGTGCAAACTCCACACAGACAGTCACCCGAGGCTGGAATCAAACCTGGGGCCCTGGTGTTATGAGACAGCAGTGCTAACCACTGAGCCACCATGCCACCCCATTCAGTACAGTATGTTGCTTACCTAGTTTCAGCAACAAAGATGGCTGCAGGGTAGTCTTCTGGGAAAGATTTCAAGGAGCTAGATAAGAGGTTGAAAGGCAGGATATCTAAATCAGTGGTTTCAGGATGTCTCCCAGTTCCATGTGCTAGACAGCAATGGAATAGGAAAATTGAGTTATTGATTGCATTGCTGGAAAGTTGGTAGAGGAAGGTGGGTGTCAGGTTGCTGGAATATTTGGACCAAAGACTTTGGACTGGAGAAAGTGGAACCATCAATCTAGGGAGTCTCCAGTTGAATATGATTGGGATATATATTCCTTCAGGGAAATTTGCTAGTTTAAAATAGATTGACAAGGGGATGGGAACCTGTGAGCAAATTCAGAACAAGGAATGCGAGGCAAAAATCTGAATCTGAAAGTGAATCTGAAATAGAAAGCAGAAGTTAAGAATATGCAATAATAATAGCTGCAATTTCAACGAACAAAATATCAATTGGGATATGAACATTGTGAAAGATACAGAGGGCACAAACTTCTTGAACTATATTTAGGAGAACTTTTCTTGAGCAATCATGAAACAAGCACAACAAAAGGGACATAATTCTTGGTTTGGTTAGTGGACATTAAGCTGGGCAGATGGGTGAAACATAAATGAGTGACCATTTTGTAAATAGTGATCATAACACATCAGATATCAAATCATTGTGGAAAGGGATAAAGACAGGAGATGAATGCATTTCTAAATTATGGGATGGTAAACTTTACAAAGCTGGGGGGTGATCTGGCAAAGTTGCTTCAGCTACTTAAGGGAAAGTCAGTAACAGATCAGTGGGAATTATTCAAAAGCAAGATTCAAGAGGTAAGGTATAACAAAGAAAAAAAAGTGTTACTGACATATATGGTTATCCAGAAGCATGCAGGATAAGGATCGAGTAGAAAAGCAAAGTTTAGACATCCCAAGAAAAATAATCCTTTCGGAAGCACAGTGGACTGTAGAAAGAACAGGGGCGATGTGACACAGTAAGTTAGGGAAACAAAGAGAGGAAATGACAAAATATTGGCCTGTAAAATTAAGGAAAATTCAAACATGTTTTATCAAAAGGTTAAGAATCAAAGAGTGACTAGAGAAGGGTTGGGTCTGACAGAGATGTACACGATAACTTGTGCATGGATGCAGAAGATGTTGGCAGGGTTCTTAATGAATACTTCGTGAGGGATAGGCCAAATAATTATAGGCTGGTCAGGCTGATCTCGATGTGAGCAAATTACTAGAATCAATACTAAGAGGTAGGTAGAAAACCACGGACTTTTCAGGAATAGTCAGTATGGTTTGTGTTCTTTTGATGTAATTGAATGTTTTGGCTAATTTAAAAGGAGGATGCTGTTTTCATGGAGTTTTGTCAGGGCTTTGATGAGGACCCACATGGCAGAATGTTCAGAAAAATTAAAACCCCTGGGATACGAGGGAATTAGCCAAGGTGGGTCCAAAGTTGGCTCATTGGCAGGAAACCAGGATGAACAGTCATTGGGTGTTGATGTAAGTGGAAAGCAATTTCCAGTGGTGTTCCCCAAGGCTCACCTTTGGGCTCCTTGCTGCTTCTGTTACATATTAATGATTTCAAAATAAATGTGGGAAGCATGATCAGGAAACATGCAGTTGACACAAACATTTTCCAGGTCATTGGTAGAAAAGTGACAAATAGAGTTCAGTCTAGGAAAGTGTGAGTTTATACATTTAGAGATAGTGAACAGTATAGAAGTAATGAGAGGGATAGAGGAATTGGGAGACTGTGGAGTGCATGTCCACAAATTTCTGCAGTTAGCATGTGGTGAAGAAGGCATAAGGGTTGGTTTAGTTAAGTAGGTGTGGTATTGAATACCAAAGCAAGAATGTAATGCCAAGATCACATAAGATACTGGTTAAACTGCAACTCGGGTTTTGTGTACAGTTCTGCTTACCACATTACAGAAAAGGTCTTAATTGCTCTGCAGAGAGAACAGAGATGATGTGCAAAAATGTTTCTAGGGTGTGAACATTGCAGGTATGGGGAAAAGTTCCTTAAACCGGGATTGCTTTCCTTTGAACAGAGGGGGGTGGGGTGAAAAAAATAAAGAGA
The DNA here is from genome assembly GCF_020745735.1 of Hemiscyllium ocellatum. Taxonomy (NCBI): domain Eukaryota; kingdom Metazoa; phylum Chordata; class Chondrichthyes; order Orectolobiformes; family Hemiscylliidae; genus Hemiscyllium; species Hemiscyllium ocellatum. The sequence goes on from NC_083405.1 coordinate 101,017,753, forward strand.
GCCTTGGATAATGTGAACACAGAAGATCTGTTTTCCTTTAGGGAGAGGTCAATTTCCAGGGGGCACAGAATTAAGATTATCAGTAGAAGGATTAAAAGGGATGTCACTCCAAAAGATAGTTATCTGCAATTCAATGCTCTGTTTGGTGTTTGAGGTAGTCACCATCATTTCTTTTCAAAGGAATCTGGACCTGGACCTGACCGCGGTAACCAGGTACTGGGAAATGGCACTAACATGGGTGACTTGTTTATTCAGTCAGTGCAGACATGATCGGCTATTAGGTTTGCAACTACAGACTGACTGTCCAAGACAAAGGGTAGACAGCGAGAATCTTTCTCCCATTGGCAGATATGTCAAAGACCAGAGGACATGCCTTTAAGGTCTGGAGAAAATGGTTTAGAAGGGTTCTGAGGAACAGGTTTTTCACCCAAAGGGTGGTAGAAATATGGAGCATGCTGCCTGAGAGGGTGGTGGAGGCAGGTACTCTCGCAATATTTAAGGAACATCTGGGTGAGCACTTAAAATGGCAGGACACAGTATGCCGTGAAGTGCAGGGAAATGGGATTAACGTAGTTTGGTGTTTGTCAGTGGCTGTACCATTCTGCCAAATGGGAACATTCTTAAAGGGGAAACATATTTCTGGGCTTGAGTTTTAACAGGTAGATCTCATATTGTCCTCATCTGGCATTCCCTGACAGATGTTTTTACTGGACAGTGATCTGAAGGAGAAGCCCTGGATAATTCTTTCCTTTTCCTAGCCCAAGTCCACACTGAAGCATCGAACGACACACCAACCCCCTCCCCAATTGCTCCAGTTGAGATTCATGGTGACATGTTGAAAAGTCTTCCTCCCCTCCCACATCTATCTGTCCCCAAAACCTGAACTCAAATGAAAAGTTACCCTAATGAAGTCAGTATGCTAGCTGTGCCTCCAGTAAAATAAATCCTTTTGCTTCTAAAGATCAGGGCTTCAGATCTGACGCTAAGCTCAAAGTCTATCAGGCAGTGGGTTTCCCCACACTGACTGGTGCTTGGTACTTGGTGATTATACCTTATGGACACCATAACAGGGCCCGACAACACCATCATCAAGCTTTTAGAAAGATTCTGTGAATCAAGAAGGAGGCCCTTTTTTTTAAATAGCACACTCCATATGCAATCCTCCAAATGTGATCACAATGGCAAGACAACATTGAAAGAGTTCACAAAACCTTCCAATCAACGAAGGCAACAGTTATGGGTGAACTGTCAGAGAACCAGCAAGAGAAGAAATACTCTTCTACCAACCCTATCATCCAACAGTCACTGCCCTCCCAGTGGGACAACCATTGAGAACTTAGACAGGGCCAACACCCACAACCCTATAGCTAACATGAACATTTCACCTCCATCTAACCATCTGCAAAAACCTCCACCTGCTTGACATCAGGGACGATGCATGATGATGGCCCCAACTGCTGCCACATATGTGAAAACTACTGGAAAATTGGAAATGTTTATCAATTTCACTCCCAATTTCCACCCTGCTTTCACCTTCACCTGTTTCATCTCTTACTTCTCGCTTCCTTTCCTCAACATCTTTGTTTCCATTTCTGGGAATAATCGAGCCACCAGTAACCATTACAAGCCAATCGGTCCCCACAGTGGCCTTGAGTAGACATCCTCACACCCTGCTTTATGAAAAGACTCTATGCTCCATGCTCCTAATTCCTCTGTCTCTGTCACCAGCTTCGACAAGAGGGCATCAGAAATCCCCACCTTCTTACTGAACCCAGGATTCCTCAGCACCATAGTTGACAGGGCCCTCAGCCACGTCCAACCCATCACCCGCACTTCTGCCTACACCCCTTCTCTTCCCTCCCACAATAGCAATAGGGTGCACCTTGCCCTCACCTACCATCCCACCAACATCCACATTAGAGGATTATTACCACTCCCCCCTCCAGGAGATAAGTGAGGACTGCAGATGCTGGAGATCAGAGGTGAGAGTGTGGTGCTGGAAAAACACAGCAGGTCAGGCAGCATTCAAGCAGCAGGAGAATCGATGTTTTGGGCATAAGCCCTTCATCAGGAATGAGGCTTGTGAGCTGGGGGCTGAGAGATAAATGGGAAGGGGTGGGGCTGGGGGAAGATAGCTGAGAATGCAGTAGACAAATGAAAGTGGGGGAGAAGGGATAGGTGGAGAGGAGCGTGGAGCAGATAGATGGGAAGGATGATGGACAGATCAGGAGGGTGGTGCTGACTTGGAAGCTTGGGACTGGGATAAGGTGGGGTGGGGGGGGGAAATGAGGAAGCTGGTGAAATTAACACTGATCCTGTGTAGTTGGAGGGTCTCAAGGCAGAAGATGAGGCATTCTTCCTCCAGGCATCGGTGGTTAGGGTTTGGCGATGGAGGAGGCCCAGGACCTGCATGTCCTTGGTGGAGTGGGTAGGGCGAGTTGAAGTATTCAGTCACAGGGCGGTGGGATTAGTTGGTGCAGGTGTCCCAGAGATGTTCTCTGAAATGGTCCACAAGTTGGTGTCCTGTCTCCTTGATGTAGAGGAGACCACATCGAGTGCAACAGATGCAGTAGATGGTATTGGTGGAGGTACAGGTAAATTCCTGAAAGCTGTCCTCCTCATCTCTGTCCTAAAAGGCCTAACCCTTATCCTTGAGCTGCGACTACTAGTTCTGGACCTATTGAGAAATAACTTCCTACATTTACCTTTGCTAATCCTGTTAGAATTTTAGAAGTTTCTGTGAGATTCCCCCTTCATTCTTCTCAACTCCAGTGGACATAATCCTGACCGATAGGGTAAAAAATGAGGTCGGCAGATGCTGGAGATCACAGCTGAAAATGTGTTGCTGGTTAAAGCACAGCAGGTCAGGCAGCATCCAAGGAATAGGAAATTCGATGTTTCGGGCATAAGCCCTTCATCAGTTCCTGATGAAGGGCTTATGCCCGAAACGTCGAATTTCCTATTCCTTGGATGCTGCCTGACCTGCTGTGCTTTAACCAGCACCACATAATCTTGACCGATTCAGTCTCTGCTCATTCATCAGAGATGCAATCCCAGGAATCAGTCTAATAAACCTTTGCTGCACCCCATCATTAGCCAGTACATCCTTCCTCAGATGAAGAGACTAAAATTACACACAATACTCCAAACGTGGTACCACCAATGCCCTGTGTAGTTGCAACACAGCATCCCTGATCCTGTACTTGAATCTCCTCATTATGAAGATCAACATACCAAGTGCCTTCTTCACAGCCTGCTGTACCTGCAAGCTTATGTTCAGTGACTGGCGTACAAGGTCACTTAATTCTTGTCACTCCTCCCCCTTTCCAATCTATCATCATTCAGATAATGATCTGTCTGTTTGTTTTTGCTACCAAAATGGATTACCTCAGTTTCCCACATTATACTGCATTTGTCATATAGTTGCCACTTGTTCAAATCACACTGAAATCTCTCTGCGTCCTCCCGGTTCACTCTCTCAATCAAATTTGCGTCACCTGCAGATTTTGTTCGCTCACTTAAATTATTAATACATACTGTGAATAACAGGGGTCCACGCACTGATTCCTATAATTCCCCATTTGTTACTGCCTGCCACTCAGAAAAAGACTCTTTTAATCACACGCTTTGTTTTCCATCTGCCAAACAGTTCTCAGTCCATGTCAGTACACTACCCTCAGTCCATCGCTTGTTAATTTTACATGCTAACTTCTTATCTGGGATCTTATGGAAAGCCACAAATGACACCCACAGGCTCCCCCTTGTCGAATAGACTGGAGACATCCTCAAAAATGTCCTGCAGATTTGTCAAGCATGACTTAGCCATTGTAAATCCACTCTGACTCATTACTACCTTCTAAATGTTCTGTTATTACATCTTTTAAAATGGACTCCAGCATTTTTTCCATGCCCAATGTCAAACTAACGTAAGTATGGGTTAACCATAAGAATTGGTAATCAGAAATCTATTAATCTCTTGAGTGAGGAACAGGCTCAAGGATCTAATTAACTTAATCCTGTTGCCATCTTGAGGATGCCTCAAAATATTTCAGTCAATAGAATTGTTTTTGAAGTGTCCTTGTGATTTCTACTTGAAGGCTGTCAGGTCATTTTTTGTGCTTTTAGCTTGAAGAAGGATTCTTGAAAGTTACAGTAAAAATCATTACAGTGCAGTATGATCATCTCAAATACCCAATTGGAGGAGTAATTTGTATTGAATGTATATCAGAACAATTACAGCACTGAGAGGGGCTAGCTCTCTGTAAAGGTAGCTTATCAGTCCCAATCCCCAGCCCTTTCTCATTAATCTTATTTTTTTTTCTCTTCGGTTGCTTATTGAATCCTCCATGAGGGAAGTTGCTTCTACCATACACTCAGGCAATGCATTGCAGATCCCAACCACACATTGTACAAACAGGTTTCCCATCCTTTTGCTGTTGCTTCTTTTTCTCATCCCTCAAATATGCATCCTTTGGATCTCAACCCTTCTGCTAGTTTTTTTTCTTCTATCTATTCTCTCTAGCTCCCTCATAATTTTGAGGACTTCTACAAAATCTTCAGTTAGCTTCTACAAATTACCCATGTAACTAGAAAAGATATAAGGCCCAAGATGTCATTTATCAATGTAACTGTTTTCTCAACACACCCTACTAATCTCACTGATCTGTTTCTGTCTTAGTAATGCTATGTGTCACTTTAGAATCTACAGCAGCAAATGCCTATATCCTGTATATTGAGTCAACTGAGTACAGTATTAGCATTGGCCAATTACTGTTGGCAGAATGTGTGAAATCTACTTAGAAACTTCCTGTAATTAACTGATTATTTGTGGCTATCCCAGGAGTAATGCCAGTGGTTACAATGCCAGATTACTGAGGCACTCATATTCTGGGGTCAGAATCAGCCAGAGTTGAATGTGTCTTTCAGTCTCCATCATGTCTACTTCCTTTGTAACTTATAAACAAAATACTGTCTCAATAGATTTTTTTAACATGATTTTGGCGTTGAATCAAGGTCTGACATTCCTTTCATTGCTCTGTAAACACAGGCTACAGGATGTCACAACCACATAGTTTGACTTGTGATAAAACTGACCCTAGGATTATGTCAATGTAGAAATACAAATACTTCTTATCTTGGTATTGTGACTGATACTTGACCTCTCACCTCCATCCATTTTCAGAAAAAGGCACAGGGAATAAATTTGTGAGATACACATTTGGACTTGATTGAACACACAAACTCCTCAACGATTGGGGTGTGGGCTTGGGATTTTAAAAATGGAATAAGATAGGAAACCTTTCAGATGCCTTGTTGAATAAATAGCCCCAAATAACTCGATTGAGAATTGAATGATTCCCCAGATAGATGGAGGAGACAGAGTGTCTACTCCTAAATAAGGACATACCTGTAGTCCTGAAACTGAAATATCACTGGCACAAGATAAGTTCAGTTTTATTGATCAAAATTGATTTTGTTTACTGGGAACTAAATATAGCTTTTGGTACATTGGTACCAACATGTGACTATGGGTCAGTGATTCACTGGAACTTATTTTAACGTGACTGATATATTTTGACAGTTATTCTCCAAACTTTTCTTCCACTCCACTTTTCTCCTCCACCACTTACACAGGAACATAGGAATAAGAGTAGGCCATTCAACCTTTCAGAATTCAGTGAGATCATGGCATAGCTGAAACCCTCAACATATTTTACACACTCGATCTCTGTAATCCTGTACTCCATTGATAATCAGAAATCTATCCATCCCTTCATTTAAACATCCTCAAAGACTAAAGTGCCATAGCCCTCTGTGACTGATAATTCCCAAGCTTCACAGAGGTGTTTGAAAGGTACTTGGTGTGTCTGTAATTTCACAAATATTGCAGGATGTACACTCCACTTGAACTTTCCAACCCGCCATCCTGTAACTCTAACTATGGACTTACTCTGAAAAGTGAACAAACTATTTCTCAGAAAAAGAGGGAAAAGAATGTCTTGAGACCTCAACACAGAAATAAATACAGGACTTTAACTTCAAAGATTGGAAGTGTTGACTAAAGTTACTCATTCATCAGAATTACAGAAATCTTTCCCCATCAGCCCCCAAATTCCCATTTTGATCTAAATTCCCAGTTACTCATTCTGTCTCAGTCTCACTCTGGGGAAATCTTCCTCACTCCGAGCATGCAGCTTGCTCTCTTACTCTCTGACTTCTTCGCCAGGTTTTAAATCTCAATTTGCACATTGAGCATTGGTTGGTTGTCCTGGAGTAGATCACACATGAATTCAACTCTCCTTTCAGTCTGGATTCACACAAGTAAGCCTCTAGCTGAAATCACTAGATCAATATCAGTAATAGGAAAGTGGCAACTTTCACTTCCCTACACTAGGCATTTGCAGCTGATAGTAACACCTTGGTCATTACTGCTGTGTGTAATCAGGTCAGGCAGGAATGGGGGTAAAACCCAATACTAATTTTATACAATTAGCAAAGCTATCGATATAGATTATAGCCAGGTTGATGGTGTGTTGATGAGATGCAATATGGCAAGTAAACAATATACTTACCAGTGGGATTTTAAAGGCAGGCATGTCAATTCCCAAATGATTCATTTTAATATGACAAGTGCCTTTAGTCATTTGATCACTTTGGGAACTAAAGGTTCTGGATTCATTTGCGATGGGTATCGAGAGGTTTACTTGAAGCAAAAATCTTTTTTGTTTTTCATTCATTGGAGGTGGGCATTTCTGGCCAGGCCGGAATTTATTGCCCATTCCCAGTTGCCCTTCAGAAGATGGTGGATAGCTGCCTTTTGTATAGCTGCAGTCCACTTGGAGTGGGTGCACCTGTGATACCGTTGAGGGAGATCGGAGGCTAATGTTTTGACCTAGCCACGTTGAAGGAAAGGCAATATAATTGCTTGTGGGTTTCTGCTTCCTGTATTTACCATGGTACTAATAATAATTCTTCCACCTTTCTTGTGTTCTTAATAAAGTCTTCGAACTGCCTTCTTCTGTTCGGCCTTGCCTGCTTAGGCCTGAAACATGTTGCTTCATTGCAACAATTCTGACTTCAGATCTGCAACCGTGGATTGAATTTCTTCTGTGGCTTCTAATTTCCCTTTCCAGAGCCATGCCCCATGATGCTTATGGACAGCCATGCATCTCTCCTACTGCTGCATGTCTCTTACTGCATCTGAAATGATTTTACTATCGACTGTAGATTCTAGCTTGTTGAATCTTGCTAATTGGTTGCTTCTGTGGGGTTCAATTTTTCCTACTTCTGGTTGGCTGCTTGATCAAGATACTTAAACCTATGTCTGAAGAAATCTTCAGACCTTCATATTGGCAGCCTGTGACAGATAAATAGAATCCATACCACTGCTCGCCATGTTTTATGAGCAATTGTCACTGTAGCCCACCGTGTTATATGAGATTATCTGCATGTAGCTCACCATAGGCTGGGTTTAAAGCCACCATACTGTTTTAAAGTAGGAATCAACAGGATCCACTAGGTCTGGTGTGTTAGGGAAAACTATTTGCTAGTCTAATGCAAAGGGACTCTTATTTTAAAAAACACATAGTTTATTGCAAAACTCAGCAACAATGCACGAATGGCACTGATGTGATACACATTATTACTGAGACAATTGGGGAGCTCTGGATGTCCTTTGAGATCCTAAACTATTATCTCACCAGGTCTGTATGAGCTCATCTTATTGGGTAATGCTTAAGGCATTTCTCACCAGTAATCCTTTCAAACACTTGTACCCTGACAAAACATAATCTTTTCTCATTATTAATGTCATCCTGGATGTAGGTTTGCTCACTGAGCTGGAAGTTCATTATCAGACGTTTCGTCACCATACTAGGTAACATCTTCAGTGAACCTCCGGATGAAGCACTGCTGATGATTCCAGTTTTCCATTTATATGTTTGAGTTTCATTGGCTTGGTGATGTCATTTTCTATGGTGATGTCATTTCCTGTTCTTTTTCTCTGGGGGTGGCAAATCGGGTCCAAGTCAATGTGTTTGTTGATGGAGTTCTGGTTGGAATGCCATACTTCCAGGAATTCTCGTGCGTGACTCTGTTTGGCTTGTCCTAAGATGGATGTGTTGTCCCAGTCGAAGTGGTGTTCTTCCTCATCTGTATGTAAGGATACTAGTAGGAGTGGGTTATGTTGTTTTGTGGCTAGTTGATGTTCATGTATCCTGGAGGTTAGTTTTCTGCCTGTTTGTCCAATGTAGTGTTTGTTACGGTTCTTACACAGTATTTAGTTTAACTTGTTGTCTGTATAGGGTCTTTCAAGTTCATTAGCTGCTGTTTTGGTGTGTTGGTGGGTTTGTGTTGTTGATGAAGCAAATGACATCACTAAGCCAAAGAAACCCAAATATATAAATAGAAAGCAGGAATCATCAGCTGTGCTTGATCCGGAGGCTCACTGAAGTATGGTAACATCTTCCAGCTCAGCGAGCAAACCTACATCCAGAACCTCAACCTGAAGTACAAATCTTCTCAAAACTCGCAATTAATGTCATACATTTGTGTGTTTAATTATATTTTCCACTAACTCTTCTCCACCCAAGTCTCTGGCATCACTAAATGTAGGCAGACTGGCGATTGCACTACTCTCCTGGAATGCACTCCCTTTGGATTTGCAGGATTGTTCCATCTCTGGACTAACAAAACATAGAAACATGGCATTTGGGAGCAGACATAGACCATTTGGCCTATTGAGTCTGCCCCATCATTCATCGTGATCGTGGCTGATCATCTATCTCCAATCCTATGTTGCCTCTTTCCCCCTGACAGCTTTAACTTTGAGAAAACAATTTGTTTCCTTCTTAAGTATAACTTTAGCTCCACAACCTTTGAAAGAATTCCTTAGGTTCACCACTCTGTGTAAAGACGTTTCTCTTCACCTCAGTCTGAAATGGCCAAAAGTCTATCCTGAGACGGTGAGCCCTTGTTCAGGAACCCCTCTGGCTGGAAAATATCATCTTTGTATCAGATCTGTCCAGCCCTCTCAGAATTTTGTATATTTTAATGGGATCTTCTCTCATTCTTGTAAACCCAGTACATTCAGGCCCAATCTCTCCTCATATGACAGACCTTTCATGAACATTTGGTGAATATCTGCTGCGCTCTACATGTGGAACGTATATCTTTCCTTTGCTAAAATTTCACCCAGTACTCCAGAAGTGGTTTCACCTGGGCCTGATACAGCTGCAGTAAGACTTCTTTCCTCTTGTACTCCTGTGATGAAGGCCAACATACCAGATGCCTTTCTAACTGCTTGCTGCAATTCAAGCTTGCTTTCAGTGACCGGTGTACAAGCACACCCAGGACTCTTTGTATGTCAACTTCTCTCAATCCATGACTGTTTAAACAATACTCTGTCATTTTGATATTCCTACCAAAGTGGACAACCTTTCAATTTATCACTGCATCTGCCATGTATTTGCTCATTCACTCAACTTGAGTAAATCACCGTGAAGCCTTTTTACTTCCTCTTCACCATTCATACTCCAACCTAGATTTGTGTCATTAACAAATTGGGAAATAATGAATTCCAGGAAAAGGAGAATATTGTGAAGGAGAAGATTGAGATACGGGATATTAGACTTGAAACAATTGAGATGAGTAAGAAAGAAGTGTTATCAATTCAAGAAGGTATGCAAGTCGGTAAGTCCCCTGGATCGGATGGGTTTTATCAAAGAATTCTCTGGGACGCTAATGAGGTGGTGTTGGAGCCTTTGGCCTTGATCTTTGCATCGTCATTGTCTACAGGTTTAGTACTAGAGGACTGGAAGATTGTAAATGTGCCCTTGTTCAAGAAGGGCAGTAGAGATGACCCAGGTAGCTATAGACCAGTGAGCCTTATGTTTGTTGTAGGAAAAGTTTTGGAAAGGATTACAAGAGATAGGATTTACAGTCCTCTAGCAAACAACAATTTGATTTCAGATAGTCAACACGGTTTCATCAAGGGCAGGCTATGTCTCACAAACCTCATTGAGTTTATTGAGAAGGTGACTAAGCATGTGGATGAGGGTAGGGCAGTTGACATGGTGTACATGGACTTCAGTAAAGTCTTTGATAAGATTCCACGTGGTAGGCTATTGGAGAAAATGCAGAGGCATAGGATTGAGGGTGATTAAGCAGTTTGGATTAGAAACTGGCTTTCTGTAAGAAGTCAGCGAGTGCTGGTTGATGGAAACTATTCAGCCTGGAGTCCAGTTACTAGTGGTGTGCCACAAGGATCTGTTTTGGCACCATTGCTGTTTGTCATTTTTATAAATAACTTGGACGCAGGCATATGTTTGCAGATGATGCTAAAGTTGGTGGAGTAGTTGACAGTGTGGAAGAATGTTGCAGGTTACTGGGGGACTTGGATAAACTACAGAATTGGGCTGAGAGGTGGCAACTAGAGTTCAATGCAGCTAAATGTGAGGTGATGCACTTTGAGAGGAATAGCAGGAAGGCAGAGTACTTGGTCAATGGAAAGATTCTTCATAGTGTGGACGTGCAGAGGGACTTGGTGTCCACGTACATTGTTCCCTGAAAGTTGCCACCCAGGTTGATAGTGCTGTTAAGAAGGCATACAAAGTGTTAGGTTTTATTGTTAGAGGGATTGAGTTCTGGAGCCGTGATGTCATGTTGCATCTATACAAAATGCTACTGTGGCCTCACTTGGAATATTATGTACAGTTCTGATCGCCCCATTACTGGAAGGATGTGGAAGCATTGGAAAAGATGCAGAGGAGATTTACCAGGATGTTGCCTGGTCTGGAGGGAAGGTCTTATGAGGACTTAAGTCTGTTCTCATTGGAGAGAAGAAGGCTAAGAGGGAATTTAATAGAGACATACAAGATGATCAGAGGACTGGATAGTGAAAGTCTTTTTCCTCAGGTGATGACGTCAGCTTGTACAAGGGGCTGGAAACTGAGGGGTGATAAATTTAAGGGTAAAAACAATGACTGCAGATGCTGGAAACCAGATTCTGGATTAGTGGTGCTGGAAGAGCACAGCAGTTCAGGCAGCATCTGAGCAGCAGTAAAATCGCATTTCGGGCAAAAGCCCTTCATCAGGAATACAGGCAGAGAGCCTGAAGCGTGGAGACATAAGTGAGAGGACGGTGGGGGTTGGGAGAAAGTAGCGTAGAGTACAATAGGTGAATGGGGATGAAGGTGATAGGTTGGGGGTGGGGGGAGGGTGGAGTGGATAGGTGGAAAAGAAGATAGGCAGGTAGGACAAGTCATGGGGACAGTGCTGAGCTGGAAGTTTGGAACTGGGGTGAGGTGGAGGAAGGGGAAATGAGGAAACTGTTGAAGTCCACATTGATGCCCTGGGATTGAAGTGTTCTGAGGCAGAAGATGAGGCGTTCTTCCTCCAGGCATCTGGTGGTGAGGGAGCGGCGGTGAAAGAGGCCCAGGACCTCCATGTCCTTGGCAGAGTGGGAGGGGGAGTTGAAATGTTGGGCAACAGGGCGGTGTGGGTGATTGGTGCAGGTGTCCCAGAGATGTTCCCTAAAGCGCTCTGCTAGGAGGCGCCCAGTCTCCCCAATGTAGAGGAGACTGCATCGGGAGCAACGGATACAATAAATGATATTGGTGAATGTGCAGGTAAAACTTTGGATGTGGAAGGCTCATTTAGGGCCTTGGATGGAGGTGAGGGAGGAGGTGTGGGCACAGGTTTTGCAATTCCTGCAGTGACAGGTGAAGATGCCAGGATGGAGGGTGGGTTGAAGGGGGTGTGGACCTGACCAGGTAGTCACGGAGGGAACGGTCTTTGCGGAAGGCAGAAAGGGGTGGGGAGGGAAATATATCCCTGGTGGTGGGGTCTGTTTGGAGGTGGCGGAAATGTTGGTGGATGATTTGGTTTATGCGAAGGTTGGTAGGGTGGAAGGTGAGCATCAGGGGCGTTCTGTCCTTGTTACGGTTGGAGGGGCGGGGTCTGAGGGCAGAGGTGCGGGATGTGGACGAGATACATCGGAAGGCATCTTTAACCACGTGGGAAGTGAAATTGCGGTCTCTAAAGAAGGAGGCCATCTGGTGTGTTCTGTGGTGGAACTGGTCCTCCTGGGAGCAGATACGGCGGAGGCGGAGGAATTGGGAATACGGGATGGCATTTTTGCAGGAGTTAGGTGGGAAGGGGTGTAATCCAGGTAGCTGTGAGAGTCGGTAGGTTTGTAAAAAAATGTCAGTGTCAAGTTGGTCGTCATTAATGGAGATGGAGAGGTCCAGGAAGGGGAGGGAGGCGTCAGAGATGGTCCAGGTAATTTTAAGGTCAGGGTGGAATGTGTTGGTGAAGTTGATGAATTGCTTAACCTTCTCGTAGGAGCACAAGATGGCGCCAATGCAGTCATCAATGTAGCGGAGGAAGAGGTGGGGAGTGGTGCCAGTGTAATTACGGAAGACCGACTGTTCTATGTAGCCAACAAAGAGACAGGCATAGCTGGGACCCATACGTGTGCCATTGGCTACCCCTTTGGTCTGGAGGAAGTGGGAGGATTCGAAGGAGAAATTGTTAAGGGTGAGGACTAGTTCGGCCAAACGAATGAGAGTGTCGGTGGAAGGGTACTGTTGGGGACGTTGGGAGAGGAAGAAACGGAGGGCTTGGAGGCCCTGGTCATGGCGGATGGAGGTGTAGAGGGATTGGATATCCATGGTGAAGATGAAGCATTGGGGGCTGGGGAAACGGAAGTCTCGGAGGAGGTGGAGGGCGTGGGTGGTGTCTCGAACGTATGTGGGGAGTTCCTGGACCAGGGGGGATAGGACAGTGTCGACGTAGGTAGAAATGAGTTCAGTGGGGCAGGAGCATGCTGAGACGATGGGTCGGCCAGGGTGGTCAGGCTCGTGGATCTTAGGAAGGAGGTAGAACAGGGCAGAGTGGGGTTCCCAGACTATGAGGTTGGAAGCTGTGGTTGGGAGATCTCCTGAGGTGATGAGGTTCTGTATGGTCTGGGAAATGTTGGTTTGGTGATGGGGGGTGGGGTCATGGTCGAGGGGGCGGTAGGAAGAGGTGTCCTCGAGTTTGAGTTTGGCTTCAGCGGTGTAGAGGTCAGTGCGCCAGACTACCACTGTGCCCCCTTTATCTTATGGCTTGATGGTGAGGTTGGGATTAGAGCAGAGGGATTGGAGGGCTGTGTGTTGTGAGGGTGAGAGGTTGGAGTGAGGGAGGGGGTGGACAGATTGAGGCGGTTAATGTCCCGGCGGCAGTTGGAAATGAAGAGGTCGAGGGCGGGTAATAGGCCAGCGCGGGGTGTCCAGGTGGATGCAGTGTGCGAAGGGGTCCTCGGAAGGTGGGCGGGAATCCTGATTGTGAAAGTAAGCTCGGAGATGAAGGCAGTGGATGAAGTGTTCGACGTCACAGCGTGTATTAAATTCATTGATGCGTGGATGGAGGGGGATGAAAGTGAGATTTAAGACAGATGTCAGAGGCAGATTCTTTACTCAGAGTGGTAAGGGTGTGGAATGCCCTACCTGCCAATGTAGTTAACTTAGCCACATTAGGGGCACTTCAACAACCCTTGGATAAGCACATGGATGATGATGAGATAGCGCAGGGGGATGGGCTTTGATTAGTTCACAGTTCAGCGCAACATCGAGTGCCGAAGGGCCTGTTCTGCACTGTATTGTTTTATGTTCTATGTTCTACATCATTGATATAGAAATAGTGAATAGCAAGCACAGGCCTTCACTCCAAAATGACCCACCATTTCCACTCTTTGTTTCATGTCTGCGAACCAATTCTTAATACAAGACTGTTATGGTTTCTTCTGATAATGTAGGGGCTGAAAGTTTCTTCACACTGGAGGACCTTAATCTCTTGGATTTCCTGAGCGGAGAGTATTTTTCCTGTCATAACAAGACTATTGTACCATTGTAATATCTGGAAGACTTTTAATTTTATGTATTTCCTTCACAAAGGAGGGCTGTTCTGCTTAAACACCAGGAAATGCTTAGCTCAGTTGGCCAGATGGCTGATTTATGATGCAGGGTAAACACCAGCACTGTGGTTTCAGTTCTTTCATTGGTTGAAGTTGCCATGAGAATTCTCCTTCTCAACCTTTCCCCTTGGTATAAATGTGGTAACCCTCAGGTTAAACTATCACTGGTTGTCTCTGTTTCTTTTTAGTTAGAGAGTACTCCTTTGGTCCAGTAGAACTGTGAAGACTTTCCTTGTTGAACCAGCAATTTACTTTTTTTCCAAAATTCTGAACTAAGCCGTGTCATCTTGACAGTTCTTGGATCTCAATACATTGGGTTTCCCTTCTCAATAATGATTTTCATGAGGTTGGATGCATTGCATTTTCAATGTCAACAAATTGTTATTTTTAATTAGATTAGATTACTTACAGTGTGGAAACAGGCTCTTCGGCCCAACAAGTCCACAGTGACCTGCCAAAGCGCAACTCACCCATTCCATGCGTGTCTGCATGGGGTTGCTCTGGTTTCCTCCCACAGTCCAAAGATGTGCGGGTCAGGTGAATTGGCCATGCTAAATTGCCCGTAGTGTTAGGTAAGGGGTAAATGTTGGGGTAAATGTAGGGGTATGGGTGGGTTGCGCTTCGGCGGGTCGGTGTGGACTTGTTGGGCCGAAGGGCCTGTTTCCACACTGTAAGTAATCTAATCTAATCCTCAATTCATTTTCCTGCATTTCTTTCTCAAAACCTTATATTCCCTTACTGATTAAAAATCTGTCTATCTTAGCCTTGAATGTACAGGTAGACAACCCTTTATCTGAAATCCCGAAATCCGAACATCTCTGAAATCCAAAGGTTTTCTCGTGAAGTTGCTTTCTCATTAACAAGGTTGTGTGATATGCAAACAGTTAACCCAACTCCACACCTACTTGATGCATGTCACTCAGATGTGACCTGTGGGGACTTGGCCCAGCACTGGCAGACCTCAATTCTGTTTCAGGACCCGTTTTACTCACATTGCGTCTGCTGTTTAGTGAGATTTTTAAAAAATTTCACCATCAAACTGTCACTTATTCTGAAATTCAAAAAATTCTGAATTCCGCAAACCAGCTGATCCCGAGTATTTCAGTTAAAGGATTGTGCACTTGTACTGACAGACCCAGCCTCAACATCCCTCTACAGTGAAGAATTCCACAGTTCACTACTACTGAGAGAAAAAAAATTCTTCCTCATCTCTGTCTTAAAGAGTTGACTACTTATTCTGAGAATACGCTCGCCGGTCCTAGATTTTCCCACAAGGGGAAACAACCATTCTACATCTACTCTGTCATCCCATAAGAATCTCAAATGCTTTAATAAGGTTACCTCTCATTCTTCTAAACTTCAAAGAATACAGGTCCAACATACTCAACCTCTCATCAAAAGACAATACCTTCATATGAAGTATCAGCCAGTTGAACCTTCTCTGAGCTGTCCCCAATACCAGCGCACCTTTTATTCCAAACTGCACATAGTATTCCAGGTATGGTTTAACTATGCCTTCTGGAAATTTAGTAAGACTTTTCTACTTTTATATTCAATACCCTTTGAAATAAAGGCCAGCAGTCTAATAGTCTTCCCTAATACCAGCCATAGAGTTATAGATTGTCTGTTAACTTTTGCAATTTAGGATTGAGGACTCCCGAATCCCTTTGTGTTGTAGTTTTCTGCTGTCTTTCTCTATTTAAATAATATTCACTGCTGTGCTTTTCCAGTGACACGCTTTCAATTTACAAAACAAACTGCCATGTGGCAATGTATCGAATACTTTCTAAAAACCCAAATATACAACATCCACAGCACACCTCATCAAAGAACTCAATTTAATTTGTCAGACTTGACATGCCCTGAACTAAGCCGCATTGACCGTCTGGCATGAACCTATTTTTCTCTAAGAGAATGTTTATCTTATCCCGTATTATGGCCTTCGCCAGTTGTCCCACTGTTGATGTCAAGCTGACAGGTGTGTAATTTCCTGATTTATCCTTTGCCCTTTTCTGAAATAACACCATCACATTTGCAATCCTCCAGTTCCTCAGGACTAATCCTATGTTCAGAAGACCTGGAAAATTTCTGTCACTGATTTGTTCCTTTCACCTCTCTCAGCAATCTTGAATGCATCTGTTCTGGCCTAGTGATTACTCTACCTGGAGTAGTATCAGCCTTTTGTTTTAGCACCTCTTCTTTATCTATCACTCTCCTGCTCAGTTGCTCAATACCCACTCTCAACTTGGTCACTGTCACTGTCTTCTAATTTGGCAAAGCACTCATTTAATACCACCGCTATACCATTTACTTCAGTGAATAACATACCCTGCTTGTTCCTTATGGGTCCCACTCTATCCTTCACTAATCTTGCATAATAATATGTTACACACATGCCAGACAAAGGGGAAGTAGTGGATGCAATGTATTTGGATTTCCAGAAAGCGTTTATTAAGATACCATAGGTTTGGCTGCTTGATAAGATAGCCCATGGAATAGCATGGATATCGGATTGCCTAGCTAATAAAAGACAGACTTGTGATAAGGGGGCAAGTTTTCAGGTTGGCAACCCAAAACTAGTGGAATACCATAGGGATCAATGCTGAGGCGCAATCATTTAAAACATGTATTAAAGACATGGTTGAGGCAAGTGCAGGTACTATAGCAACGTTTGCAGATGGCACAAAGATAGATATATTTGAAAGTGATGAATTTAAAGGGTTATGGAGATAGGGCTGGAGCGTGAGACTAACTGGGTAGCTCTTTCAGGAACTGGAACAGACATGATAAATCGAATGGCTTCCTTCTGTCCTGTAAAATTCTATGATTCAAGAAGGAATTTTAATAACTTTGTCAGGCATGAATTCTCCTTCATGAAGCCATGTCGACTTGACTTGTTTAGTTTATGTATTTCTAAGTGCTCTGTTATTACATGCTTACAAAGTAAATAATTTATAATCCTTTATTTTAAATTGTAATCCCTTATAATTTTTTCCAATGACAGATATGAAGCTAACTGGCCTATAATTACATGGTTATTATGTCCTTCCTATTTTGAATAAAGATATTGAATTGGCAACTTTTTGATACTCCAATACTTTTAGATTAGCACCAGTACACCCTCTATCTCTGTAGCTCTGGGAAGCAATGGCCTTGTGATATTATTGCTGAACTGTTAATCCAGAGACCCAAGTAATGTTCTGGGAATCTGAGTTTGAATTCTGCCATGTTAGATGGTGGAATTTGAATTCAGTAAAAATTGGAAATAGGAATCTAATGATGATCATGAATCTGTTACTGATTGTTGGTAAAGGCCATCTGGTTCACTAGCTTCCGTTAGGGAAGGAAACTGCCAACCTTACCCGATTTAGCCTACATGTGACTTTAGACCCACCACAATGTGGTTGACGTTTGACTGCCCTCAGGGCAATTAGAAATGGGCAATAAATGATGGCCTTGTCAGAAATGCCTTCAGCTCATGAATCAATTTAAAAAAGCTACTTCTTTCAATATCTTAAAATGATCCACCTCACCCTCCTTCTGAGATGTTAGTGTTCAATCTCCAATGTGATTCACTCCACGTAACATCAAGAAATGGCTGAAGGCACTGCATGCTGTAAAAGCTATGGACTCTGATGACATTCCACTATCTGTAAGGAAAATTTGTGCTCCAGAACTAGCTACAAAGCTAAGCTGTTCCAGTGCGGCTATTTGCAATGAGCCGACAATGTGCAAAACCAAGTAGACATGTCCAGGCCACAAAAAGCAACAAAGATCCACCCAACAAGTTAATGCTCTATCAGCTGACTCTTGATCATGGAAATGGTAGGAGATGTCATTGGCAGTGCCATCACTTTGGGATGACCTGTTCATTTAACTTCAATTTATGTTTCACTAGGGTCTCTCAGCTTCTGACTTCATCAATGCCTTGGAGCAGGAATGGATAAAAGAGCTGAACTCCAGAGGTGAGGTGATAGTGGCTGACCTTGAAATGCTTGTTATAATTGCCTTTCCCAAAACACCCAAGACCAAGTAGGCCCTGTAGATGTCTACCCAAAAAGAAGATGGTGGCAGCAAATGCAGCTCACAGTGAAGAATCGTGCAAACAGCTTCAGACAGCACAGTGGTCAATGGTAAGAATTACCCATACAACAGACCTGACTGCCACCCTCTCTTGTAGATAGATCTGTCCCCAAAGTGCCCCTGCTGAGGGAACATGCAGTGTCCACTGGCATGACTGAGACCTTTTGTGACTGCTCATTACCACAGTGAGTGGAATGTATTAACAGACTCAGAATATGCTGCAAGTGTCCCTTTTAAGGAATTGATTTGATTATTTGTTCATTTAATTGAAGAATCAAAAGAATAGAAAGAGACACTTCTTTCTCTTTTCTCTCTGTTTATATACCCCTGGAAAGGAAGCATATGGTATGCAGTAATACAACTGAGAAGTTCTTCTGTAACAATGGTTGCAGTAATGCTGTCACCTTCCAAATTGCACCTTTGCTTAGTTTCCTTTCAGGTTTTTGTTTTAAATTTTAAATTGAAGAGATGCATATTGACACTGGGTGGAGGTAGTGTTTGTAGTCAAGAGCTAGACATTTGTAACGTCTCCCTCTGTGATTCAATCTAAAACTGAGTAAAGATCGACTTCTGGTCTCCTTTACCAACTGACATTAAGACATGTAAAGGCTACAGTTAATGAAAAGGCATTTTCAGGAGAAAATAGCGAAGTTTGCATTCCAGCATTATCTGATAAACCTGTAATTAGGTGCATTTATTGGAAGTTATGCTTATAATTATGTGGATTATAATTAAATAATAACCTGATCCTAATTCATAAGGTGTACCTACAGTACAGAAAAACACAAAGCTCTACATGCCAAGCTGCCTTTATCTAAAATACATTTTGGCCACGCCTGCTTTTAGAATGGAATATCCAAGAATCCAAAATGTTAATGCCAATTATATTTGCATGACCTGATTTTTGTATGATTTTATCAAACTTGTAAATGTGGACCTAATTTGCTCCTGTCTTTGTAAGTAAGGAGATGTTAAGCAGGACATCCCCCTCACTGCCACATGCTCTTCATCAGAGCAATTCCTCCTTCCCCAGATACCTCCTCCCAGCTTACCTGTCATCTCTGTCAACCGTTCCTGAAAATCTGGGACATTTTCCTTTGGGATGCTTTCATCACCACCTGAAATAACTCCACAGAGGCCGGTAACCCATTACCAAGTCACCCTTTACTCACACGTGGACAGCCCTTGACACTGGGTTTGGCTTCCTCAGAGCTAGCTCTCTGGGTGAACAGAACCTCTGACTCTTCTGTTTACATCTGTCAGCCAGGGCTCCCTGATTGGACCAGATTAATAACCCCAATCAGGGAACCCGAATTCTATGAGGTCCACCTAGCTGACAGTGTTACAATCACTACATCCCTCCCTCTCTGGACATCAGTGGGGTTTTTTTGTGTTCCTCCGGTTGCACAGCGGGTCAGGTTGCTCTAAATCTGCTTCTGATCTGGGCAGTGGGTAACACACAGCAGCTCACCTCTTGTGCCAGGACTGTCTCAGAAAAAAGATAATCCTCTTCTTCATGTGGCAAAGGAGTGAACATCTGCTGTGTTCATCTCAGATTCCAAAGTATCATCAGCATTTGAGGGAGACAGATGAGCCACAGGTTCTAGAACAGTCGGGTGTATTTACTTGCTGCATCGGCCAAAGTCCTGGGTGCGTAAGCTATTGGGTGTACTTCTACGTTGGGCTACCCATGAGCTAATACTACCCAATCCCATATAGGGAGACATTGCATGTCAATATTAGATCTCACTTGGGATCATAGTGTGCCAAAACCTTTCAAAGGTGATAGCTATTTCTTCACTTCCCTGGGAGCCATGGCTTGGCTATGTGACCATTTTCAAGGCCGACCCTTTTTAAAGAGATGGTGCAGAGGTGCCAGGATGGAGGCCAGGTTGTGTGTGAATCTTCGAGAATAATTCACCAGCCCTAGGAAAGACCTAAGCTCTGGTACAGACTTTGGAGCTGGGGCAGCTGTGATCACCCTCACTTTATCTTCCAACGGGTGTAACCCAATCCTGTTGACCATGTAGCCCACATACATCATTTAAAATGCCTGGAATACACAGTTTTCCCTTCTAAGGCATTAATGCGACTGGGCAAAATGTCTAAGAACTGTGGCTGTGTTCTCTAAATGCTCCTTATTGGTCTTCCTTGTTACTAGCACATCATCGAGATAAATTGCAACATGGGGTAGACTTTACAAAATGTTCTCCATTGTCCACTGAAAAATTGCACAACTGACGATACCCGAATGGGAATCTGGTGTATGGGTACAAACCCTTATGGGTATTAATCGCAGCATACTTCTGGGAATCCTCATCTAACTGCAATTGTAGGTTTGCATGGGTCATGTTCAGCTGTGTGCAGGACAGCTTTGTGTACAAGTCCTCCACACGACGGACTGGGTATTTCAGCTGTGAAAAGTGGTTTATCCATTTGTTTAAAATCCCCACAAAGGCAAACCATCCCGTCACAATTGGTATAACCGATGCTGTCCATTCCACAAACTAGGCTGGTTTGATGACTCCTTCACTTTCCAGCCTCCTGACTTCTGCCTCTAATTTTGTACATAAGGCAAATGGCACTGGACGGGTCTTGCAGAATCTGGAATTACTTCCTGGTCAACATGCAAGGTGGCCTTATCTCCTCTGATAGTCCCCAGACCTTCCTGAAAAACCTCTGTATATTAAATTAGGATTTCACTCAGGGAGCCATTTTCTAACTGAAAAAATGTCTAGCCAATCCGGGAGAATCTTCCTCAACCAATTTTGCCCCATCAAGCTTGGGCCCGAGCTATTTACTACAATCACCGTTCACTGAATCAGTTACTTCTTAAAAGAGATAGGAATTGAAGTTGTACCCCTAATCTGCAAAGGTTTCCCAGCGTAGATTCTCAGTTGAGCTGAGGTCTTATGGAAGCTCAAGCGTTGGAGACCAGAAGAGGTTTGTTAAAGACTGGTTCTGCAATTACTGAAACGGCCGAACTGATATCAGCCTTTATTAGAAATGGGTGACCATTTAACTAGATATTTATTTTGATTGGTTCTGATTTGGATGTTGCTAAGCAGTTTAACTGTTCCAAACCAGATGTAGATTGGCTTTCCGAGATATGCACTCTTCTGTATACCAGCCTATGAGTTCTCTTACTCAATTTAGGCCTAGTGCAACCCTTTTGTTGTCTCAAGTCTGCATTTTGGCGGCAACTATAATTGTTTACCGGCCTGGATCCTGAAGAAAATTTTAACTGTTTGTCTGAGGCTTGGCTTTGTGTTGGGGTTTTACTGTGGCTGACTCAGTGACCCTCTGTTCAGGATATGTCATTGCATTCACTCAAGTGGTTTTCCCCAAGCTCAGTTGGACTGGCAAGGATATCCACTTCCTTTAGAACACCTTGCAACTTACATGGTGCACTTGCCACATTTTCCAATGATAAAGCCAGTTGTAGTACCTGTTTGAAGTCCAGTTCGGTTTCAGCTAGTAGGTACTTTTGTATGGTTACAACATTAACCCCACATAACAGTCTCTCAGCATCCCATTACGTACCTCAGCCAGTTGTCTTAATCTTGTCAAAAATCCCGATGTAGATAGCCCTGGTTCTCGAATTGCTGAGTAAAACCGAGAGTGTCTAGGAATTAGAGGGGCTTGGGTCATAATGTTCCTCAGTTAAATCCATCAACTCTTGAAAGGTTTTAGTATCTAGTGCTTCAGGTAAAGTGAGGCTCTGAATAACTGAAAAAGCTGCAGTTCCACAAACAGTCAGGGGAATTACAGAGGAACCTCGATTATCCAGCATTCGTTTATCCGAATATCGGATTATCCAGCAACATTGCAAGATCCCGATGCTTAGCTAAACTATGTTATCCGACATTCAATTATTCGGAATTCAATTAACTGAATACTCCCTACTCATATTTTTCAGATAAATCAAGGTTCCTTGGAATTGTTGCTTTTCACTTGCCCCAGTGTCATTTTCCTGGGGAAAAATTGAAGTGGGTTTCATTGAAGTGCTCTGGTTTTCTCCAGCCCTGTTGTGTTTTCACTATTTCCCAGACCTCCTCCTTACTGAGGATAAATGATCAGCCCTCAGCTAAGGCCTCACCTTCATCCCACTACGCTCCCGGTTTAATGAGTTTGACTCGCGTTGCAACATTGAACATTTCTTCTGCCGCCTCCGAGCCCACTTACTCCATCAAGACTGTTGCCCAGGCTCCGAGGACCCCTCCTCCCACCACCAGCACACCCCATCCACCTGGACACCCTGTGCCGGTCTGTTACCGGCCCTTGATCTTTTCATTTCCAACTGCCGCCAAGACACAGACCGCCCCACCTTGTCCACCCCCCTCACCCATTCCAACTTCCCACCCTCACAATGTACAGCCCTCCACTCCAACTCCAACCTCACCATCAAACCAGCAGACAAGGGCAGGGGGTGTGTGCACAGTGGTAGTTTGGCACACTGACATCTACACTGCTGAAGCCATGTGCCAATTCGCAGACACCTCCTCCTACTGTCCCCTCTACCACAGCCTGACTTTCCATCACCAAACCATCATTGCCCAGACCATCCACAACCTCATCACCTCTGGAGATCTCCCTTCCACAGCCTCCAACCTCATCATCCACGAACGCCACACCTCTTACACTAGATGCACAAACTTGACTGCCCCAGCCGACCCATCAGCCTACTCCTGTTCCACTGAACTCATCTCTGCCTACCTTGACACCATCCTGTCCCCCTTCATCCAGGAACACCCCACCGATGTTTGGGACGCCAACCACGCCCTTCACCTCCTCCAAGACCTTCGCTTCCTCGGCCCCCAATGCCTCACATTCACCATGGACATCCAGTCCCTGTACACATCCATCCGCCACGATGAAGGTCTCCAAGCCCTCCGTTTCTTCCTCTCACACTGTTCCAACCAGTACCCTTCCACTGACACTCTCATCTACCTGGCTGAACTGGTTCTCACACTGAGCAACGTCTTCCAATCCTCCCACTTCCTCCAAACCAAAGGGATAGCCTTAGGCATCTGCATGTGCCCCAGCTATGCCTGTCTCTTTGCTGGTGTGTGGAACAGTCCATCTTCCGAAGCTATACTGGCACCATCCCCCACATTTTCCTCAGCTACATCGATGACTGTATTGGCGCCACCTCATGCTCCCACAAGAATGTTGAATAGTTCATCAAATTCACCAATACCTTCTATCTTGACCTCAAATTCACCTGGACCATCTTGGACACCTCCCTCACCTACCTGGACCTCTCCACCTCCATCTCCGGTGACTGACTAACCACAGACAGCTACTTCAAACCCACCGACTCCCACAGCTACCTGGATTACATCTCCTCCCACCCTACATCCTGTAAAAATACCATTCCTTATTCCCAATTCCTCCGCCTCCACTGTATTTATTCCCAGGAAGACCAATTCCACCACCTCCTTCTTCAAAGACAACAGTTTCCCCTCCCATGTGGTCGACCATGCCGTCCAGCATGTTATGAAGGTGTAGGTGTCTACTGCACCTTTAAGAGAGTTGAAAAGCGAGCAAGGACTGACTGAAAGCACAGGGAGTCCTGAACAAAGTGAAAATGTAACACTTGGTTGAAACAAATAGCTGGAGTTGTGTTGCTACGGAATAAAAACAAATTCAAATTTAGTCAATCTGTTTAAATTATGCCCCAATCCAATCAAATTTGAAGGGGAAATTAGGAAACTGGTGAAATCCACATTGATGCCATGGGGTTGAAGTGTTCCGAGGCAGAAGATGAGGCGTTCTTCAACCCCATGGCATCAATGTGGATTTCACCAGTTTCCTGATTTCCCCTTCCCCCACCTCACCCCAGCTCCAATATTCCAGTTCAGCACTGCCCTTATGACCTGTACTACCTGCCTATCTTCCTTTCCATCTATCCACTCTACCCCGCCTCTGACCTATCACCTTCATCCCCACCCCATTCACCCATTGTACTCTTTGCGACCTTCCCCCACCTTCCTCTCTGACTTATCACCTTCATCCCCACCCCCATTCACCCATTGTACTCTTTGCTACCTTCTCCCACCCTCCCCCTGACCTATCACCTCCATCCCCACCCCCACTCACTATTGTACTCTATGCCTCTTTCTCCCCACCCCCACCCTCCTCTCATTTATCTCTCCACTCTGCAGGCACCCTGCCTCTATTCCTGATGAAGGGCTTTTGCCCGAATCGTCGATTTTCCCGCTCTTTGGATGCTGTCTGACCTGCTGTGCTTTTCCAGCACCACTCTAATCTAAACTCTGGTTTACAGCATCTGCAGTCCTTGTTTTTACTGAGCTTCTCTGTGTGTCAGGTTTAAATTAGCAGAGGGGTTTACCTAAACCAAAAAAAAAGAAAATTTACAGGCCCTTCAAGCCTGAGCCGATCCAAATCTACTGTCTAAACCTGTCACCCAATTCCTAAGTATCTGTATCCCTCTGCTCCCCACCTACTCATGCATCTGTCCAGACGCATCTTAAATCTGCCTTGCCTGTCTCTGCTATCTCTGCTGGCAATGCATTTCAGGCACCTACCACCCTCTGTGTGAAGTACTTGCTGCGTTTATCTCCCTTAAACTTTCCACCTCTCACCTTGAAAGCATGACCTCTCGTTACCAAATCTTTCACCCTGGGAAAAAACCTTTCTTAATCCACCCTGTCTATATCCTTCATGATTTTGTAAACCTCAGTCAGGTACTCCCTCACCAAATCTCCTTTTCCTAATGAAAACAAACCTAACCTACTCAACCTCTCTTCATAGCTAACACCTTCCATACCAGGCAACAGCCTCATAAACCTTCTCTGCACCCTCTCCAAACCGTCCACATCCATTTGGTAATGTGGCAACCAGAACTGTACACAGTATTCTAAATGTGGCCGAACCAATATCTTGTACAACTTTAACATGACCTGCCAGCTCTTATACACAACACCCTGTCCGATGAAGGCAAGCATACTATATGCCTTCTTGACCACTCTATCCACCTGTGCAGCCACCTTCAGGGCACAATGGACCTGCACTCCTAGATCTCTCTGCTCATCAACTTTTCCCAAGGCTCTTCCATTCACTGTATAATTCGCATTAGAATTAGACTTCCCAAAATGCATCACCTCACATTTGCCTGGATTGAACTCCATCTGCCACTTCTCCGCCCAACTCTCCAGTCTATCTATATTCTCCTGTATTCTCTGACAGTCCCCTATGCTTTCTGCTACTCCACCAATCTTTGAGTTATCTGCAAACTTGCTGATCATACCAATAGTGCCCTCTTCCAGATCATTTATGTATATCACAAACAACAGTAGTCCCAACACTGACCCCTGTGGAACACCACTCCATTTGGAGAAACTCCCTTCAACTGCTACTCTCTGTCTCCTGTTGCTCAACCAGTTCTTTATCCACCTAGCTAAAATACCCTGCACACCATGTGACTTCACTTTATCCATTAGTTTACCATGGCGAACCTTATGAACGCTTTACTAAAGTCCATGCATATGACATCAACAGCCCTTCCTTCATCTGTCAACTCGGTCACTTCCTCAAAGAACTCTATTAAGTTGGTAAGACATGATCTCCCCTGCAAAAATAATCATGTTGCCTATCACTGAGAAGCCCATTCTTTTCTAAATATAAATAGATTTTATCTCTCAGTACCTTCTCCAGCAACTTCCCCACCACTGACATCAGGCTCACTGGTCTGTAGTTACCAGGAATATCCCTACTACCCTTCTTGTACAGGGGGAAAACATTAGCGACCCTCCAGTCCTCTGGCACCTCACCTGTGTTTAAGGATGCCACAAAGATATATGTCAGGGTCCCAGCCGTTTTTTCTCTCGCCTCCCTCAGCAATCTGGGATAGATCCCATCCGGTACTGGGGACTTGTCCACCTTAATAACCTCTAGCCTACCCAGCACATCTTCCCTACTTATGTCAATGTGATCCAGACTAATCAAACTTCTATCTCTAATCTCAACATTCATAATGTTCCTCTCCTCAGTGAACATTAATGCAAAGTAATCATTCAGTATCTCACCCATTCTCTCAAGTTCGACACACAGCCTTCCTTCATTATCTTTTAGTGGACCAACCCTTTCTCTAGTTACATTCTTGCTTTGGGATTCTCCTTAATTCTGCTCACTAAAGCTATTCCATGACCTCTGTTAGCCTGCCTGATTCCTCCTTTAAGACTGGTCTTACTCTTCCGATATTCCTCCAGGGTCCATTCTGTTCCTAGCTGCCTGGACCTTATGTACGCTTCCCTTTTCCTCTTGGCTAGTGGTACAATTTCTCCTGTCATCCATGGTTCACGAATCTTGCCCTTCCTATTCTTTGTTTTCAACAGGACATGTCTATCCTGCACTATCTTTAACTTATCTTTGAAAGCCTCCCACATCTCAAATGTGGACATCTCTTCAAATAACTGTGTCCAAACCACATTTCTCAGCTCTTGCCAAATTTTGATATAGTTGGCCTTGGCCTAGTTTAGTACTCTTCCCTTCGGACCACTCTCACCTTTGTCTACGGTATATTCTAAAACTTACAGAATTGTGGTCACTGTTCCCAAAGAAATCCCCCACTGCAACTTCTACCACCTGGCCTGGCTCAACACGAGATCCAGTATAGCCCCTTCCCTCATTGGACTATTGACATACTGCTCTAGAAAACTCTTCTGGATGCTTTTTACAAATTCTGCCCCATCCAGACCTCTGACCCTATGTATCCCAGTCAATGTGTTGCTGGAAAAGTGCAGCAGGTCAGGCAGCATCCAAAGAATAGGAGATTCGACGTTTTGGGCATAAGCCCTTCCTGAAGAAGGGCTTATGCCCGAAACGTCGAATCTCCTGTTCCTTGGATGCTGCCTGACCTGCTGCGCTTTTCCAGCAACTCATTTTCAGCTCTGATCTCCAGCATCTGCAGTCCTCACTTCCTCCTATCCCAGTCAATGTTGGGAAAATTAAAATCTCCCATCACCATTCCCTGTTGCCTCGACATCTTTCCATAATCTGTTTACCTATTTGTTCTTCTACCTCACGCTCACTGTTGGGAGGCCTGTAATACAGCCCCAACAATGTAACTGTACTCTTCTTATTTCTCAGCTCCACCCATAATGCCTCACTACTCAAGGCTTCCATAATGTCCTCCTTTAGCCGCGGTATCATCCCTGATTAGCAATGCAACTCCTCCCCTCTTTAACTTCCCTCTCTGTCCTGCCTGAAGCATCTATATCCTGGAACATTTAGTTGCTAATCATGCCCTTCCTTCAACCAAGTCTCTGTGATTGCAATATCGTCATACTCCCAGGCACCAATCCAAACCCTAAATTCATCTGCCTTACCCACTATGCTCTTTGCATTAAAGTTGATGCACATAAGGCCACTAATACCTTTGCGTTCATCTGCGCTCTGCCTACCCTTCCCCTTATTAATGCTATTTTCATGATTCTTACAGTCTCCAGTTTCTACCTCACTATCTACTTGTCTTTTCTTCTGGTTCCCAGCCCCCTGCCACATTAGTTTAAACCCTCCCCAACAGCAGCAGCAAAAACTCCCCCAAGGACATTAGTTCCAGTCTGGTTTAGATGTAGACCATCCAGTTTGTAATAATCCCACTTTCCTCCAAACCAATCCCAATGTCCAACAAATCTGAACCTCTCCCTCCTACACCATCTCTCAAGCCAAGTATCCATCCTGCCTACTTTTTCATTTCTACGCTGGCTAGAACTTGGCGCTGGTAGTATTCCCGAGATCACTACCTTTGAGGTCCTCCTTTTTAACTTTTCTCCTAGCTCCCTGAATTCTGCTTTCAGGACGTCATCTTGTTTTTTACTTATATCATTGGTGTCTTTATGTACCAAGACAACTGGCTGTTAACCCTCCCCTTTCAGAATGCTCTGTAGCTGATCGGTGACATCCCTGACCCGAGCACCTGGGAGGCAACCTACCATCCGGGAGTCCCTTTTTCGGCCACAGAACCGCCTATCTGCTGCCCTCACAATAGAATCCCCTTTGATTATGGCCCTACAAGTCTTCTCCTGTCCTTCTGAACAGCAGTACCCACCACGGTGCCATGATCTTGGCAACTGCTGCCCTCTCCTGGTGAGCCATCTCCCCCAAAGTATCTAAAATGGTATACCTGTTTTGGAGGGAGATGACCGCAGGGAACACCTGCACTGCCTTCCTACTGTTTTTCTGCCTTTTGGTCACCCATTCATTGCCTCCCTCAGCAATCCTAACCTGTGGTGTGACCAGTTCACTAAACGAGGTAAAAACAATGACTGCAGATGCTGGAAACCAGATTCTGGATTAGTGGTGCTGGAAGAGCACAGCAGTTCAGGCAGCATCCAAAGTGCAGTGAAATCGACGTTTCGGGCAAAAGCCCTTCATCAGGAATAAAGGCAGTGAGCCTGAAGCGTGGAGAGATAAGCTAGAGGAGGGTGGGGGTGGGGAGAAAGTAGCATAGAGTACAATGGGTGAGTGGGAGATGGGATGAAGGTGATAGGTCAGGGAGGAGAGGGTGGAGTGGAGAGGTGGAAAAGGAGCTAGGCAGGTCGGACAAGTCTGGACAAGTCATGGGGACAGTGCTGAGCTGGAAGTTTGGAACTAGTGTAAGGTGGGAGAAGGGGAAATGAGGAAACTGTTGAAGTCCACATTGATGCCCTGGGGTTGAAGTGTTCCGAGGTGGAAGATGAGGCGTTCTTCTTCCAGGTGTCTGGTGGTGAGGGAGCGGCTGTGAAGAAGGCCCAGGACCTCCATGTCCTCGGCAGAGTGGGAGAGGGAGTTGAAATGTTGGGCCATGGGGAGGTGTGGTTGATTGGTGCGGGTGCCTTGGAGGTGTTCTTTAAAGCACTGTGCTAAGAGGCGACCTGTCTCCCCAATGTAGAGGAGACCGCATCGGGAGCAACGGATACAATAAATGATATTAGTGGATGTGCAAGTAAAACTTTGATGGATGTGGAAGGCTCCTTTAGGGCCTTGGATAGAGATGAGGGAGGAGGTGGGGGCACAGGTTTTACAGTTCCTGCGGTGGCAGGGGAAAGTGCAAGGATGGGAGGGAGGGTTGAAGGGGGGCGTGGACCTGACCAGGTAGTCATGGAGGGAATGGTCTTTGCGGAAGGCGGAGAGTGGTGGGGAGGGAAATATATACCTGGTGGTAAACGGGCTATCCACAACCTACTCAGCATCGCGGATGCTCCACAGTGAGTCTATCCGCAGCTCCAGAGCCGTCATGCAGTCAAACAACAGCTGCAGCTGGACACAATTCTTGCAAGTGTAAGAGGAGAAAGTGAGGTCTGCAGATGCTGGAGATCAGAGCTGAAAATGTGTTGCTGGAAAAGCGCAGCAGGTCAGGCAGCATCCAAGGAACAGGAAATTCGACATTTCGTGCATAAGCCCTTCATCAGGAATGAGGAAAGTGTGTCCAGCAGGCTAAGATAAAGGTAGGGAGGAAGAATTGGGGGAGGGGCGATGGAGATGTGATAGGTGGAAGGAGGTCAAGGTGAGGGTGATAGGCCGGAGTGGGGTGGGGGCAGAGAGGCCAGGAAGAAGATTGCCAGACCATAACAACACGACGGCTGGAGGAAGAGCGCCTCATCTTCCGCCTGGGAACCCTCCAACCACAAGGGATGAACTCAGATTTCTCCAGTTTCCTCATTTCCCCTCCCCCCACCTTGTCTCAGTCGAATCCCTCGAACTCAGCACCGCCTTCTTAACCTGCAATCTTCTTCCTAACCTCTCCGCCCCCACCCCACTCCGGCCTATCACCCTCACCTTGACCTCTTTCCACCTACCACATCTCCATCGCCCCTCCCCCAAGTCCCACCTCCCTACCTTTTATCTTAGCCCGCTGGACACACTTTCCTCATTCCTGATGAAGGGCTTTTGCCCGAAACGTCGAATTTCCTGTTCCTTGGATGCTGCCTGACCTGCTGCGCTTTTCCAGCAACACATTTTCAGCTTGCAAGTGTAAGAGTCAGGAACGTCAGCCATGTTCCTGAGCTCTCAAGAAGCACATGCCGCGGGTCTGAGGTCCCCTGCCATTGTAAGCCTTAGCTTTAACTCAACTAACTAAAACCAAACAATGCATTTAAATATATGAAAGAAAATAAAAGAAAAAATAAAATCCTTACCATACCGAGTCTTTTTCTTCTGGTTAGAGGAGGAGGGCCAAGAGGAAGATGCTACATGTGGAGTATCTTGGGTTCAGCAGCTGCCAAAATATATACTAAGTCCTTACCTTCCCGGCACCTCCTGGTTCCACGTCACCTCCGCTGACTCCCGCTGCTTCCAAACATACCCCATGTCATAACGCAGTGTATCCCCTCCCCTTTCCGCACTTCCACCCTTGAACCCCACCCCTCCAATCGTAACAGTGACAGAACCCCCCCCAGTCCTCACCTTCCACCCCAACAACCTCTGGATACATCATATCATCTGTCGCCACTTCCACCACCTAGGGATACATTTCTACCATTAGGGATATATTTCTCTCCCCATTCTATCAGCGTTTCGGAGAGATCATTCCCTCTACTACTCCTTCGCCAGATCCACGCTGTCCCACCAGTCCATACCCAACTCTTGGCACCTTCCCCTGCCAAACCAGGAGTGCAAAACCTGCTCCCCCATCTCCCCCCTCACCCTGGTACAAGGTCCCAAAGGACCTTTCCACATCCTACAGAAATTTACCTGTACTCCACCAATGTCATCTCCTGCATCAGTTGCACCAGATGTGGTCTCCTCTACATCAGCGAGAGAGGACCTTAACTTGTGAATTGTTTCAGAGAACATCTTTGGGAAGCCCACACCAACCAACCCCACTGCCCCGTGACTGAACACTTCAACTCCCCTCCCAATCCACCAACGACATGCAGGTCCTGGGCC
The DNA here is from genome assembly GCF_020745735.1 of Hemiscyllium ocellatum. Lineage (NCBI taxonomy): Eukaryota > Metazoa > Chordata > Chondrichthyes > Orectolobiformes > Hemiscylliidae > Hemiscyllium > Hemiscyllium ocellatum. The sequence goes on from NC_083405.1 coordinate 101,048,684, forward strand.
TCCTCCATCGCCAAACCCTAACTACTCGATATCTGAAGGAAGAACACCTCATCTTCCACCTTGGGACCCTCCCACCACATAGGATCAATGTGGATTTCACAAGTTTCCTCAACTCCCCTCCCCCCACCTTATTCCAGTCCCAAGCCTCCAACTTGGCACTGTCCCCTTGACCTGTCCGTCTTCCTTCCCACCTATCCGCTCCAATATCCTTTCCGACCTATCACCTACCCCCCTCACCTTCATCTACCTATCACATTTCCAGATACCTTCTCTCAGCCCCACCCCCCTCCCATTTATCTCTCAGCCCCCTGGCCCACAGGCCTCATTCTTGATGAAGGGTTGATGTCTGATGACTTTTCTGCTCCTCAGATGCTGCCTGACCTGCTGTGCTTTTCAAGCACCCCACTCCTTCCTCCCACAGTCCAAAGATATTCAGGCTAGGTGGATTGGCCATGCTAAATTGTCCTGTTACGTGTGGGCTGGATAGATTAGCCATGGGAAAGGCAGGGTTATAGGGGTGGGTGGCAGGGTCGGGGTGGATTGCTCTTTAGATGGTTGCTGTGGACTTGGTGGACTGAATGGCCTGTTTCCACACTGCAGGGATTCTATATATAAAACTGTGGCTACAAGAGCACGTCAAGAGGGAGGGCATTCTGTGGTAAGTAATGTTTTGTCTCCTCAAATTGTGCTAACCATCACAAAGTTGTGATTCTGGAGTCTGATGGAATACTCCTCACTTGAATCTAGAAGGGCAAGAGCAGCGGATATATGGGAACACTACCATCTTCAAGTTCCACTCTAAGTCATTCACCATCTTGACTATATTGCCATTCCTTTGCTGTCGCTGGGTTAAAATTCTAGAATTCCCTCCCTAACAGCATTGTGGGTCAACCTGCAGCACATGGACTGTGGCAATGTAAGAAGGCAGCTCACCACCACCTTCTCAAGGGCAACTAGGGTTGGGCAATATATGCTGGCCCAGCCAGCGACACCCATATCCCACAAAAAAATGAATTTTAAGAATCCAAAAGACAGCAGCACCGATAGAGCAGACTTCCTTCAGTACTATGGCAGAGTGACGGCTAAGGGTTATATTCTGTGGTTGTACTGCTTGAACCTATGACCTGTGAAGAATGCTATCCACTGAGCCTCACTGACAATGAAGAGGCGCAGCCTGGGGATATGACAATGCCCTGGCGAGTGTGCACTTAATCAGTTTTCCAAAGAAAAGGAGATAAATAAATCCGTCTTATCGCTGTCAGCATTCAATTCCTGGCAGAGCTTTGTTGTAAGGCAAACACTACAAACACATTTCTTGTCTGGGAAAGGCGTGCTGAGGGAATTCTGATCCTGAGGCAGTGAGCCAGCTGCAGAAACGTGCCAGTGAAGTGTACCAGGCCAAACAGTCCCAATCTGATGGGTTTCTGATGCTACCCAGTTAATGAGATGACATCAGTCAGTACATCAAAGCTTCAGCACGGACAGATAATCTTGCAAAAGACCCTCAGAATTTCAAGTACGCTCTCAGAATTATGTCTGTCTAAAGTGTTGGGGATTTTCAGGAAAGCAGAACTGGATGATAGAAGAGGTACTTTGTGGATATTTAAATATTTACTTTGTTTGATATTTAAATCTCAGAGTTTTGTGTTTGTACTTCAGGTGGAGGTCTACGTATGATCATTTTGCAAACTGAAATGATCATTTTACTGTAGTTTCAAAGAAGGAAGAAAATTAGAGGACATTTTCGCTGCATAGTATACTTACATTTGTCTAATGGAAATGCAAAAGGGCAGTAACAATTGGGACTGACTTGGAACTGGGAAAGCAGATAATTTAATTTGTACTTTTCTTTCAATTCCTTCTGGGTGCTGGAAGTTTTTCCTACTCTCCCCCTCACTCAATTAAAATTTCTCTTCCTTGCTGTCATTCCCTCAGGGCATGATTATTCCAATGAATTCCTGGCTGATCTCCCACAGCCGACTCTCCATAACCTTGGGGTCATTCAAAATTCTGCTGCCTGTGTGTTACCTCACAGCAAGCCTCGTTCCCCATCACTCCTGTATTTAATGACCTACATTAGCTCCTCATCAAGCAACACATTGATTTTAAAATTCTCAATCTTGTTTTCAAGTCCCTTCATAGCTGTGCCCTTCCCGATGTCTGTAATCGCCTCCAGCCTCACAACCAGCTGAGGTACCTAACCGTGGCCATTTTTAAATTATTCATGGGATGTGGGCATTGCTGACTGGGCCACCATTGATTACCATGCACTGAAGGAATTGTGATATCTCACCAAGTCAGGATGGTGTGTATTGTGAAAGGGACCTTGCAGATGGTAGCATTAACATGTATCCTTGTGGTAGAGGACACTGATTTGGAAAGTGCTTTCAAAGGAGTCTTGGTGTGTCACTGCAGAATGTACACCCTGCTGCCACAATGCATCATTGATGAAGAGAATGAATATTGAAGGTGGTTGATGTGGTGCCAATCAAATGGGCTGCTTTCTCCTGGAGGGCATTGAGCTTCTTAAGTGTTGTTGGGGCTGCACTCATCCAGGCAAGTGGGGAGTATTCCATCATACTCCTGACTTGTGCCTTATAGGTGGTGGACAGGCTTTGGGGAGACAGGAAGTGAGTTACTCATTGTAGGATTCCCAGTCTCTGACTTGCTGTTGTAGCCATAGTATTTAAATGGAGGAGAAAGTGAGGACTGCAGATGCTGGAGATCAGAACTGAAAATGTGTTGCTGGAAAAGCGCAGCAGGTCAGGCAGCATCCAAGGAACAGGAGAATCAACGTTTCGGGCATAAGCCCTTTTTCAGTATTTAAATGGCTAATCCAGTTCAGCTTCTGATCAAGGATAATCTCTAGCATGTTATTAATGGGGGATTCCAGCAATGGCTATGCCACTGAACAACAATCACTTCACCATTGGTGGCTGTGCCTTAAGTGCCTAACTCCTAAACTCTGAAATATTCTCCCCAGACTTCTCCTTGTCTCTACTGGTTGGTGGCACGGTGGCACAATAGTTAGCACTGCTGCCTCACAGCGCCAGAGACCCGGGTTCAATTCCCGCTTTAGGCGACTGACTGTGTGGAGTTTGCACATTCTCCCCGTGTCTGCGTGGGTTTCCTCCGGGTGCTCCGGTTTCCTCCCACAGTCCAAAGGTGTGCAGGTCAGGTGAATTGGCAATGCTAAATTGCCCGTACTGTTAGGTTAGGGGTATGGGTGGATTGTGCTTCGGCGGGTCAGTGTGGACTTGTTGGGCCGAAGGGCCTGTTTCCACACTGTAAGTAATCTAATTCACTTTCCTCCTTTGAGACACTTTTCAAAACCAACTCCCTCACCAAGCATGTGGTCATCTGGTCAAATATCTCCTCACGCAGTCCAGTGTCAGACCTGGTTTGATAATGTTTCTGTGTAGCTGCTTGGAATATTTTGTCAAAGGTGTTATATAAATAAAGGTTATTCTTGTTGCATTCCCCTTCCCCTGGGTTAGAGATAATGAGTCATCTTTGCTGCAGCCATCATTGATGAGACAATTGGTGAGGGAGGGGCTGCGGAAACGAATGGAAGGCGAGCTCTTTAACTTTCTCCTTAATTCTCGCTCCCTTACGGGAGAAGTGCTTCATCTTCTTCAGATGACCTACGTGAACTACCAGGGTGGTCAGTATTGTATTTCTGACTGGTGCAACAGAATAGTGGCTCAGCGCAATAAACGTGAAAAAAAAACCCTGCATTTACATAGAACCTTTTACAACCTCATTCCACATTCCAAAGTGTCTTCCAACCAATGAAGTAAATTTGAAGTTTTTGGGGTCCCTACTGGTGTGAAGGGAACAGAGCAACAAAGTTGAACCTCACAAATCTCTGTGATCAGCAATCAGAATGAGAATGTTTGCTATACTTGCTTTCTTCTGCTTTTCTCCCATCTTCCAAATCTACTTCTACTGGAATATGATTTCCAACAATAAACCGAGCACTGACCTTTCCATTTGTTGCCCAGGGTATTGAGAAAGAAAAAAAAATGACGCCCCCTACTCCCAACTTGACTGAGATGAACCAGTTACTGGGATAGAGTAGTTTAGTACTGGAGAAAGTGAGGTCTGCAGATGCTGGAGATCAGAGCTGAAAACGTGTTGCTGGAAAAGCGCAGCAGGTCAGGCAGCATCAAAGGAACAGGAGATTTGACGTTTCGGGCATAAGCCGAAGAAGGGCTTATGCCCGAAACGTCAAATCTCCTGTTCCTTGGCTGCTGCCTGACCTGCTGCGCTTTTCCAGCAACACATTTTCAGCTAGTTTAGTACTGGACAAATAATCCAGACTGTGCGAGATCAAAACTCATCATGCCTGTTTGAGAAGTTGCATTCAGCTTAAAAGAAAAATCTAGGAAGACAAAGCTGGTAGCAGCGGAGGTATCATGAAGTTGTCAGATTTGTGTAAAAATTTCTTTCTTTGCTCTGAAGGAAAGAAAGCCTGCTGTCTTTATCCCACTCAGACTTGATCCAACTCCAGTTCCACACGTGTCAGAGTTGACTGCTCACTGGGCCAGTGCCGCAGCCATTCAATAAGAATGTACCCATCAGTCTCTTGGGGTGCTAAGTACAACCTTGACTATAAAACTGACAAGTCCAGTATTCAGTATCTAGAAGCTATTGCAATGCACACAGTAAAAGTGAATGTGGGAATAAGTTGTCTGGGCTGTCCACTGGTCTCAAGCCACTAGGGGAGCTGAACCATCAGGTTTTGGTGCAATTTGTTAAAAGAAACACGAGCTGAACATAACAAATACAGGAAACATTTCTGTGGAAACGTCTGTGTCTTTCCAGTGCATTTTGTCCTGATACATAAAATAAACTATCAATCTAATTACTTGCTGCTGATTGATGTCCTATTCACTATAAATGGGGTTTCAGATCACTACAGGTAGAGCTCACATCCACAAACATTAGAGCAGACTTTTATTCCCTTTGCGATTCACAGTTACAATGGATAGGATTGATAATACCACAGACAGATGACACATTTACTATAAATAGAGCTCTTATACACTATTAATAGAGCTCACATTTACTACTGTTTGAGCTGACATACCAAAGATAGACCTCTCTGAGTCTATAACTAGTCCACTCAAACATTAGAGATAGGGTTCTGAGTCACTGTGGATATGGCTGACACACACTAAAGATGGGTCTGCAAATCAAATCAGTTTTTAAAGAGCTTAAGGTCACAAGTGACCTCCACATTGTGACCTTGAGGATACGGAGTTTTATATTGAAGATTGTTTTACTGTAATATTTAAATTCCAATTGTTCACTTGTATGTTTTATATTTTATTATTCTGAACTGGATCAAACTTGGGAGGCTGTTAATTATTGCATTAGAAGTAACTAAGGTAACAAAATTCATGTGAATGTTTCAGAATCACTGGTTAAAGCACAGATATATATTTATGAAGTAAAGTAATAGTAAATGCATAACCATCTGAGAGTAATCAGCATGAAATATAAGTCCATTAAAGTCTTTAATAAGTGTAAGAAAATGGGACTAAAATTATAGTCTTTACAAATACAAAGCATCGGAAGACTGACCGGAATGGATATAGTGATTACAAATGAAAAAGATATTGCCATCTTATTATTTTATTCCCTTCATTGATTAAACAATGCAGGATAGATTTGAGACAGTCTTTTGTTGGTGAAGTGCTCAGTGGAGGTTGTAGGAGTCGTCACTTCTGTCAGCCTGTTTTTAATCTAGTAACTCAAACTAAACATTGTATACACAAAAACAGAAGCAGATGCCAGGGCGGCAGCTGATTGAGTTCATTCAATACCGGCAGCTGCTTAATGAAGAAACAGCTTCACAAAGAGCTTGGGACTAGTGGCCAGACATCATTCCCTTTAACATATAGCTGATAGGAAAATGATAAGAGTGTGCTTTAAAGTACAGAGCAAGTTAAAGCTCCCTCCTGTTGCTCCCTGCAGGCCACACTCCTTTCCTCTTCAGTCTTTTTTAGATCTCTGTCTAAGATGCCTGAAGTGCAAAGGACAGTGATTTAATTTCATTAAAGCTTTCAGTTGCTGTGCATTCCTGTTTTCCCAGAGCGGGCATTGCCACATGCACTCAGGCATCATGACTGAAGGCTCTTGATACAGCAGAACTTCTCTGGGCCTGTCTGCGTTTCTTTTGTAACCTAATTCTTGAGATAAGAATCTCAATTTGAGAATGCAGAGCCTGTAAATGGCTTGTTTTGAGTTCAGCCTCTGCTGCCTGATTATGGAAATGTGGTGCTGCTGCTCTTTTAAATCATTGTAAGAGATGAAAATTGTGAGTTTGCGTGTGAGCTGGCACTGCACGCTGGTCGTCTGTTCGACAGGCTGACACTAGCTTTGTGTTCGACGGCGCTGTGTTAAGACTAGCCTTTACAAGTAGCCAAGAAGTGCTTCTGAGATGCTGTGGCAGCTCCTGCTGCTGTGTCCACCTGTTAACCATGCAGGTATACTGCCGAGCCTGCAATAACCAGGGTAAATGCCAGGTCCATGGAGGTATAGGCATGTTCTTCATCCCTCCCTATATGCTCACTTTTCAAAGCAAAGCTCTCTCCCAGAACACTCTGGACTGCCCACAATCCTGCAACAGAATCCTCAATCAGCACCAGCCTCCACAAACAGGCTTCAGTTTGTCCTACTCCTGCTTTTAACTTGCCATTTATTCGGTTTCCTTTCTTTTGTAAACAAATCTACTTCCTAGACCTTGAGCTGATGATAAATGCTAACGTTACACCAAAGAATGAAACCCATGTTTGTTTAGCTACAGCAAGAAGAGTGATCAGTCATTTAACTGGCCAGGAACTGAACCTTACAGCCAGAAGACCATGTATTAACACTCTTATTGACATCAGGAGGACCCAGAGAGGCCCGGTTCAGTTGGGCAGACGGAGTAGGCACGAAGCTCAGGGAAGCAAAATATCTGATTGAGTCCATAGATCAAGGGAAAAAACAGAGGCTTGGTCATGTCAATATGATGAAGCAACACCACTGCTGAAAGGGGGATGAGCAAGTACCAGTCCGTCCCATTGCCACCAACAGAGAGGACCAGGGTAGCAGAGGGGATGAATTAGACAGACACATGGGTGAGACTGGTATTGAATCCTCTAATACACAGCTAACAATTTATTGATTTGCTAGCAAATGTAGACTCCTTGTCACCTGCCTTGATGCAGAACAGGATCAGACATAGTGAGGGTGCTCACTCCAATATAAGACTTATGCCAAGCAAAGCCAGCCAGCACCATCCTTGCTCCATGTAATGTGCATGTGGAAGAGGTCACTCCCAGAAAGCAGCATCCCAATGAGAAAAGCTGTCCCAGGATCAGCAGGAGATTAAACCTATGCTGCAGTGCCAAATGTGCTACAAGTATAGCAGCAATAGCTGGAGCTCCACAGTTCAGCTTGTACTCTCTGAGAAAGGATGGAATGTGACTTTGGAGCTGTCACATTGGACTCGATGCACTAATTCTGATTCTCTCTCCACAAATACTGAGTTTCTCCAGCATTCTCTGTGTTTGTTTAAGCTCATTTGAGCCTGGGAGAAAGCTTCCCAGAAGGGAAGTGATCCTTTGTCAGTGAACCTTGTTGTGAACATTTGAGGAGGGGGGTGGGGGGCTCAATTAAAAAAAAGGAGAGCCAGGTCATTTCTCCTCAGCTGGGAATTTGACAATTTGCATGGCTTTGTCTGGAACCTGTAATGTCTTGTCTGTAATGAAGACTCTGCTCCCTGACAGAGCAGTGAACCTGCACAGTTACTGCATTTATTGTTTGAATTCATGTATCACTGGACATCGGTGTGCGTCTGGGAAAATTAGCAAACAGTGAAATTCACACCTAATCTTGGAGAAACCTGTCTGAGAGAGGTCATAGCTGAAAATGTGTTGCTGGTTAGAGCACAGCAGGTCAGGTAGCATCCAAGGAACAGGAAATTCAACGTTTCGGGCAGAAGCCCTTCATCAGGAATGAGGAAAATGTGTCCAGCAGGCTAAGATAAAAGGTAGGGAGGAGGGACTTGGGGGAGGGGTGATGGAGATGTGATAGGTGGAAGGAGGTCAAGGTGAGGGTGATAGGCTGGAGTGGGGTGGGGGTGGAGAGGTCAGGAAGAAAATTGCAGGTTAGGAGGGCGGTAACCGACTGACTCCCACAGCTACCTGGACTACACCTCCTCCCACCCTGCCCCCTGTAAAAACGCCATCCCATATTCCCAATTCCTTCGTCTCTGCTGCATCTGCTCCCAGGAGGACCAGTTCCAATACCGAACAACCCAGATGGCCTCCTTCTTCAAAGACCGAGGGGGTTCTTTCTTGATTATATGTTTTATTGACATATGTTTCTTGATTAAATTTAAGAATATAAGCCATAAGTATTAAGTTAGCCTGGAGCAGTGTTTTGTAGAGGAATAAGACAGTGCTATTTTCTGGGTCTGTAGATTGAAAAAAACAAAATTGGCATTTAGTAGAGTGTTGTGATTTTCTTGTTGCATATGGGAGTTTAGGGAGAGATTGTGTTACTGAGGATTATACCTGCAATAAATACCATTGGTTGCAAATCCTAACAGATTGAATGGATCAGTTGAAGAGATAGTTAGAGGCAATGAGGAATTTACAAGAGAAAGGGGGTGTGATGGATGGCATTATACAAAAGGAGAAAATTCTCAGATACAGTCACATAGATGGGTTAACTCCAGGAAAGGTAAGAGAGGTAGGCAGGTAATGCAGGAGTATTCTGTGGCTATCCCCATTTCAAACAAGTATGCTGATTTGGAAAATGTAGGGGAGATGGATTCTCAGGGGAATGTAGCACAAATAATCATGTTTCTGGTATCAAGATTGGCTCCAATGTAATGAGGGGTACGTTGGGTTCCAAGAGATCAATTGCGTTAGGGGACTTTCTAGTCCGAGGTACAGACAGACATTTCTGTGGCCAGCAGTGGAAAATCAGATCAAGGATCTGATCAAGGATGTCTCAGAGAGGGTGCAGAATCTTCTCAACAGGGAGAGGGACCAGCAGGATGTCATTGTACACATTGGAACCAATGACATTGGAAGGGAAAAGGTTGAGACTCTGAAGGGAGATTACAGAGAGTTAGGCAGGAATTTAAAAAGGAGGTCCTCAAGCGTAGTAATACCTAGATTACTCCCGGTGCTACGAGCTAGTGAGGGCAGAAATAGGAGGATAGAGCTGGCTGAGGAGCTGGTGTATGGGAGAAGGATTCACATTTTTGGATCATTGGAATCTCTTCTAGGGTGGAAGTGACCTGTACAAGAAGGACGGATAACACCTGAATTGGAAGGAGACTAATATATTGGCAGGGAGATTTGCCAGAGTTTCTCAGGAGGATTTAAATTAATAACAGAGTGGGGAGGGGGAGGACACAGGGAGATAATGAGGAAAGAGATCAATCTGAGACTGGTACAGTTGAGAACAGAAGCAAGTCAAACAGTCAGGGCCGGCAAGGACAAAGCAGAGAACAGTGTCGCACTGATAAATTAAACTGCATTTATTACAATGCAAGATACCTAACAGGGAAGGCAGATGAACTCAGGGCATGGTTAGGAACATGGGACTGGGATATCATAACAATTGCAGAAACATGGCTCAGGGATGGGCAGCTTAATGTTCCAGGATACAACTGCTACACGAAGGACAGAAAGGGAGGCAAAAGAGGAGGGGGAGTGGTGTTTTCGATGAGAGATGGCAGTACAGCTGTACTGAGGAAGGATATTCCCGGAAATACATCCAAGGAAGTTATTTGGGTTGAACTGAGAAATAAGGAAGGGGTGATCACCTTATTGGGATTGTATTATAGACCCCCTAATAGTCAGAGGGAAATTGAGAAACAAACTTGTAAGGAGATCTCAGCTATCTGTAAGACTAATAGGGTGGTTTTGGTAGGGGATTCTAATTTTCCAAAAGTAGACTGGGACTGCCATAGTGTAAAGGGTTTAAATGGAGAGGAATTTGTTCAGTGTGTATAGGAAAATTTTCTGATTCAATATGTGGATGTACCTATTAGAGAAGTTGCAAAACTTGACCTACTCTTGGGAAATAAGGCAGGGCAGGTGACTGAGGTGTCAGTGGGGGAGCACTTTGGCGCCAGCAACCATAATTCTATTAGTTTTAAAAAGTGATGGAAAATGATAGATCAGATCTAAAAGTTGAAGTTCCAAGTTGGAGGAAGATTAATTTTGACGGTATGAGGCAAGAACTTCCAAAACCTGATTGGGGGCAGATGTTCGCAGGTAAAGAGATGGCTGGAAAATGGGAAGCCTTCATGAAATGAGGTAAAGAGAGTCCAGAGACAATATATTTCTGTCAGGGTGAAATGAAAGGCTGATAGATCCAGAGAATGCTGGATGACTAGAGAAATTGAGGGTTTGGTTAAGAAAAAGAAGGAAGCATATGTCAGCTACAGATAAGAGAGCTCAAATGAATCCTTAGAAGAATATGAAGGCAGTAGGAATATACTTAAGAGAGAAATCAGAAGGGCAAAACGGGGACAAGATATAGCTTTGGCAAATAGAATTAAGGAGAATCCAAAGGGTTTTTACAAATACATTAAGGACAAAAGGGTAATGAGGGAGAGAATAGGCCCCCTCAAAATCAACAAGGCGGCCTTTGTGTGGAGCCACAGGAGATGGGGAGATACTAAATGGATATTTTGCATTAGTGTTTACTGTGGAGAAGGACATGAAAGGTAGAGAATGTAAGGAAATAGATGGTGATATCTTGAAAAATGTCCACATTACAGAGAAGGAGGTGCTGGATGTCTTGAAATACATAAAAGTGCATAAATCCCCAGGACCTGTTCAGTTGTTCCTTAGAACTCTGTGGGAAGCTAGGGAAGTGATCACTGTGCCCCTTCCTGAAATATTTGTATCATTGATAGTCATAAGTGAGGTGCCGCAAGACAGGAGGTTGGCTGACGTGGTGCCACTGTTTAAGAAAGGAGGTAGGACAAGCCAGGGAAATATAGACCAGTGAGGCTGACATCGGTGGTGGGCAAGTTGTTGGAGAGAACCCTGAGGGACAGGATGTACATGTATTTGGAAAGGCAAAGACTGATTAGGGATAATCAGTATGGCCTTGTGCGTGGGAAATCATGCTTCAAGAACTTGATTGAGTTTTTTGAAAACGTAACTGTAGTTCCACAATTTATTACAAACAGATCCTAGACTCATTATTCCAATTAGAGAGTCATAGAGTCATAGAGATGTACAGCACGGAAACAGACCCTTTGGTCCAACTTGTCCATGCTAACCAGATATCATGAGGTAACTATCTTTGCTGTCCACTACACCTCCAATTTTGGTGGTATCTGCGAACTTACTAACTATACCTCGTATGCTCACATCCAAATCATTTATGTAAATGACAAAACGTAGAGGGCCCAGCACCAATCCTTATGTCACTCCACTGATCACAGGCCTCCAGTCTGAAAAATAACCGTCCACCACCATCCTCTGTCTTCTACCTTGGAGCCAGTTCTGTATCCAAATGGTTAGGTCTCCCTGTAATCCATGAGATCTAACATTGCTAACCAGTCTCCAATGGGGAACCTTGTCGAACACCTTACTTAAATCCATATAAATCACAACTATGGCTCTGGCCTCATCAATTTTCTTTGTTACTTTTTCAAAAAACTCAATCAAGTTCTTGAAACATGATTTCCCACACACAAGAGTTCCTCCCCTCCACAGCCTCTGCCCCACCTCCCTATAATGTTGTTGACACAGAAGCACTGCCACTGCAACAGAGGAGGGGGGCAATGACATTGTGATATTGTTACTAGACTATTACTCAGCCTAGTATCAATCATGACACCGACAGCAACAAACACTGCCCTGTCAACCTTACAAAGTCCTTCTTACTAAAATCTAGTGGCTACTGCCAAAATTGGGAGAGCGGCCTCGCAGATTGGACAAGCAACAGCCTGAATACTTACACCAGCATCACCATCCCTGGATATCTCCTGTCCCACCAGGAGAACAGAGCTAGCAGAGGTGGCACAGTGGGATACAGACAGGAGGGAGTTGTCCTTGGGGTCCTGAACATCAACTCTGCACTGAAAGAAATTTCATGGCATCAAATGAGAAATTGGCAAATAAACCTCTTCCTGAATAGTATGTATCATTTTCCCTTGGCTATTGAATTAGTTCTTCTCCATGTTGTCAATTGGTGGAAACACGTCACCTTCCCTGTCCTTCCCAACACCTCACCCTCCCTGTCCTTCCCAACTTCTCACCCTCCCTGTCCTTCCCAACTTCTCACCTTCCCTGTCCTTCCCAACACCTCACCCTCCCTGTCATTCCCAACACCTCACCCTCCCTGTCCTTCCCAACACCTCACCCTCCCTGTCCTTCACAACACCTCACCCTCCCTGTCCTTCCCAACACCTCACCCTCCCTGTCCTTCCCAACACCTCACCCTCCCTGCTAAAAGCTCTGTGAGGTTCAAAGGAGCATATTTCCACATTAGACACTGCACAATTGCGTACTGTTATTGATGTGTTACAAGTTTCTTATTTCAACTCCAATGGAGAACTTGGTAGGAGGGGAGGCCAGTTTCCTACTGATGAATGGGATTACAAGTAGGTCCCATCTTTCAAAACAGCTATCCTAATGTGCCATCTGCAACAAGACCTGGGCAACATTTAGATTTGGTCTGACAAATAAGAAATAACTTTATCTCATGCAAGTGCCAGCAATGATTATCTCCAAGAAGAGAGAATCTAACCAATACTTCTTCATATTCAATGACATTACCATTGGAAAATTCCCTCTTAGTAAAATCCTGGGGTGGGGGTTACTCTTGTCCAGAGGCAGAACTGGACCAGCCCAATAACACTGTAGTAAAGGGAATAGGTCAGATGTTCAAATCTGCAGTGAGTAACTCACTGCCTGATTCTCCAAACATGTAAACCACCTACATTAACAGGTCACAACTCAATACTTTCTACTTGCTTCTATGGGTACAGATCCAACAACATTCAAAAAACCTAAAGTCATCCATGACAGAGTCGACTGCCTGATCAGCACCCCATCTATTAAGTTCAATCTTCACTTTTTCCATCATCGAGGCATAGTGGCAGAAGCATGCACTACACACCTCCATGTGCTGCAGCAACTCAACAAGGGCTCCTTTGTCAGCACTTTCTAAACTCATGACCTCTGTGACCTGAAAGAACAAAGGCAGATTTATGGGAATACCACCACCTACAAATTCTCCTCCAAGTCACACAAAGTTCTGACTTGAAACCAAATCACCGTTTCTTCTCTGTTGCTGGGTTAAAATGGAATTTCTTTCCCATCAGCATTAATGGTGTTGTGATGATGTAAAGTGTGTGATTTACATATATTGTAATATAATTAATATTTCAATCTGAATGTGAAGCATGTAGATTTTGAGAGCATCTGAAGGGATTTAGTGATTAACTTGTAAGACTTCCATAGCCATTGTGGTTTCTTCTAAAGCATAGTGTGCAGGAAAGACATTTGTAAGAACAATGGGTTTCTGTTTACTTTTGAAGTGTTTACAAGTAACAAAGTAAACGGATAGTCCTTGTTATCTGCTGATTTACTGCTTGCTGATGTACTTACCCTCAAGGTTGAACTCAAACCATGTCTTATTTCCTCAATGTCCATTCTGCCTCAGTAAACGTCAACAGTCCTTTGTGCTACATAAGGGAAGACACACAGGAGTGGTACCTGCACTTCTAATTATCCATAGGAAGTCAATAGCCATATCCCTGTGGATAGGCAGAGCTGAGATTATCAGGCAGTCTGTTATTCTCATGGATAGATGTAGAAAAGGGAGTTAAAATGTTGAAAAAGCAGAGCTTCTCTGGATGAACCAAATGGTGCCAAAGCTCCAATTCTGGAACTCTGCCCCTGAACCTGGCACGTTGTTGGGGTGAAGGAATGGAGGTGGGGTGGAGCACAGATGAGTTGTATTTTGTACATCTGTGGTTCATGGAGGTTACCACCTGGCTTAAAATGTAACTTCTTCAGTCAGATCCAATTTTCACAATCAGATTGTCTAAAACAGAGCTAGTTGGCTTTTAACCCTTCAGGAGAAAGCTGAAAGTTGCTAGAGTTCTTTGGAGAAGTGCTACACCCCATTTGATACATCCAGTTCCAGCTTTTGGAGAAGTAAGGTGCCTTTTGCAGAAGTTAGATGCATTTTGGAATTGGTAGAACTAGTCATGAACATGCATTAAAAATGAATCAATCCATTGGAATTTTCAACCTCATTGAAACTACCAAGTTATCGAAGGAATTGTAAAACTGCAAAGGACATTGTCCTGCTGACAAGTCATTTAAATCTTGTTGCCTTTACGTTTTTGACTTAATTATCTGCTGTGTTTAAAACAAAATTTACTTGCTATTTTGCAATGAATGGTGAGTTATGCCTGAGGGCATTAAAACATTTGGGCTGCATGACTGACTTCATAGCCTGGCATTGTTACAGTGGGGTGTCTGTTGCTTCATGGCTTGATTAACATTTTTCAGTACATATGAAGTGGGGTTATGAATACAAATGATTGTTTTTATGATGGATTAAGTGGAGGGAGCAAGTTAAATGTTGTTAATGAAGGTTGAATTCTGAAGGGGAGAATCAACCTCCATTTGACAAAGCAAGATTTGACCAGGCAGCGTCAGCATAGCTTTGTCAAAAGGAAGGTCAAACTTAACAAATTTGACTAAATTTTTTGAAGAGGTGACCAGGTGCATATATGAGGATTGTGTAGTTGATGTAGTTCTTACAGATTCCAGCTAAGTTTTTGACATGGTCTCAATGGGAGACTGATAAAGAAGGTAGGCACACATGGGATTCAGGTTAACTTGGAAAGTTGGATCCATAATTGGCTCAGTGGTATCAGAGGGTGGTGGTAGGAGGCTGTTTGTGTGACTGGAGGCTGCTGTACAGTGGCATATCACAAGAATCAATGTTAGGTAACTTTTATTTGTAATACATAAGTAAGGAGGATATAGACGGATTGGTCAGATGGACAGATTAGCGACTGATTGAATTTAACCTTGATAGTGTGAGTCAATGCACTTTGGAAGATGTAACAAGGCAAGGTAGTAATCAATGAACGACAGGACACTAAGAAGTTCAGAGGAATAGAAGGATGGTGGGGTTCTTACCCGCTAATCCCTGAAAGCAGCAGGTGGGAACGACTACTGTATGGTAAGAAAGGGGAAAGCTTCCAGGAGTTTATACCAAAACTCTTTAATGTGTTGAATCTCTACTTAAGCTCAATGGTTAGTCTTTTCTTGAAAACCCGAATGAAAGTGCACAACAGCAACATATTTTGATGTACTCTATATTTTAGATTAGATTACTTACAGTGTGGAAACGCCCCTTCGGCCCAACAAGTCCACACCAACCCTCCGAAGAGCAATTCACCCAGTTCCATTCCCCTACATTTACCCCTTCATCTAACACTACAGGCAATTTAGCATGGCCAATTCATCTAAACTACACATTTTTGGACTGTGGGAGGAAACCGGAGCACCCGGAGGAATCCCATGCAGACACTGGGAGAATGTGCAAACTCCACACAGACAATTGCCTGAGGTGGGAATTGAATCTGGGTTTCTGGCGCTGTGAGGCAGCAGGGGTTAATAAAGGATAGGCAGCTGATTTGTTGAACACAGTTCATGTCTGACTAACTTGATTGAATGCGTTGACAAAGTAACAGGGAGATTTTGTGAAAATGGTTGTAGTATACTCTTTGTACATTGAACCAAAAGTTGAACCAAATTAGCTAATTAACTGAGGAAATAGCTGTTAAAGGGGCACTGTAACAAAAACAGTTTTTATATTACATTTGAAACAAAATGATGTTTTAGTAGGAGATGATGCACTTCAGCAAGAGGAGTAATCTTTCAGAGGGCTGGGGAGGGAAGGATGGGAAAGAGGGAGCCTGCAAGGGAAGGTGGAGATGGAGGCTGGAAGAGAGGTGGGGCACAGGAACGCTGCAAATAAAAGAGAAAAGTATTAAAATTGGCAACAAATAAATATTCAGCTCATTGGAAGCCTGAAAATATAAAACTGCTGAGATTATGAGTTCCTTGCAGTTGAACTTCAAATGTCTGGTGGTCACTATGGCTTAGTTGGTTTAATCCTAGTACACAGGAGATCCAGCTAGAAATTCTGGTAGTACATGTACCTTACTTTATTCTATTCTATACCTTGGTGTACTTATGTAAGGAATGATTTGTCTCTTAAGCACACAAAATGATACTCTTCACTGTATCTCTGTACATATGACAATAATAAATCAAATGAAATATGTTATTTTAAAGTACTATATGTTCAGGAACTAATTTATGAAAAAAAATGGTGAAAGCATTAAATTTAAATCTGAAATTAAAATCCAAGATGTAGTAATTTCTAATTAAAATGTTCCAGCTTTGTTCCTGTGCATTGGAAATGCATTAACTGCAACCATACGGGTTTGCAGAAGATGTTTAGGGTGATGGCTTTTTGTGTGTAGATGTGTGCATCAGGTACTTTGAAAAACTGTTCTTTGCTGAGTTAAGCCTGTTGTCCTGTGATGATTCTAATATTGCACTCTCTGGGAATACTCTTTAATTTTAGTGCTGGGTTGATTATTATTAAGGATATTGATGAATGATTCTAACACTGCTTCATTGAATAGTCCATATGTCAACACAAATGCAGGAGGTAGAATTACTAGATGGCTGGATCACCTCAAAAATGAGTTAGTGGAAATAAAAAATGATGGTGAAAAATGGAGTTCCCAAAATCAAAATGTAGCCCTTGAGAAAATCTCAAGAAGCGCCCCTAAAATAATATGAACTTGTGCCAAGCTGGGGAGAGTAATGAAGAGATTTGCTAGCAGGACACATCTAATTCTAAAACACCACTCTGCTAAAACCTTTCTTTCCAGGGTCTGAACTCGCTTTAAAACCTGCAAGGGGTAATTTTGACCAAAGGGTGATGGATGCTGTGCTAATAAGAGACGTCTGTTTGAAAGTCTGGATTTAGTATGCAATTTTCAGGCAACTGATGATTATCATGATCTGAACGTGCCTGTAGGCACTCAAACCGACAACTGCAGTTTTAGTTCTGAAACATCAATTAGACACAATCTTATGGAGTGGAATACTTAGTCTATACTCAGCCACATCCACAGAGATGAGGAGTGCACTGGTAGGAGTGAGACGATCCATCACACAACAAGAGGAAGAGAAAGAGACCAGGTTCTCTGACATGGCACTAGATATCTTGGTACAGCTAGAGAGGATGTGGAGCATCCTCTACTCGAAAGGAGATCACAAAATAAGCTATTTTGAAGGTAGGTCATATCGGACTCAAAGTATTAACTATGTTTCTCTCTCCACAGTTGCTGCCAGACCTACTGAGTTTCTCCAGCACTTTGTGTTTTTATTAACAAAGGAAGAGCTCACAGTGCCACAAGAAATTTAATGACTTGACACAAATGGTCACAAGGTAAGACCCAATCTCACAAGCACACACTATTAATGGCTCACTGTTTAGTACCTCTGTCTCTGAGCCAGAAGACCCTAGGACCAAGTCCCGATTTCAGGGCTGATTGATTGTGGGAATCAAGTTATTAAAAAAACACTTTCCATCACTGCACACTACTCCATAAAGGGAGGAAAGAGCATGAAAATATACCAAGAGGGAAATGAATGCAATTCATATTGAGTGCTCACAAAATAACTTTGATGTACACCATCCATCTGACTATATACTGGCATTCATATACACTGCAATATTTTATACTTGTCAGACCTCACTGATTCCTCACTAGTCTTCAACCACACAAAGCATTTCCATAGAATCCATACAATCCCTAGAGTGGAGAAGCAGGCCATTCAGCCCATCGAGACCACACTGACCCTTTGAAGAGCATCCCACCCACACCCACCCCTACCCTATCCCTATAACCCTGCATTTCTCATGGCTAACCCACCTAATACTATGGGGCAATTCAGCATGGCCACTCCACCTAACCTGCACATCTTTGGACTGTCGGAGGAAACTGGAGCACCAGGAGGAAATCCATGCACCTGCATAACTGCACAGTGTTAATGTACTCAATCAGCAGTCTCTTCTTTTCAACAGAAATTAACAGATAACATTTCATCTGGAAGTGTGTCACCATGACAGCCTCCTTGCAGATACATAGCTATTCCTAACCCTTAATCACTCAAACCTCTCAGCTGTAAACTCCAAATCTCTTATTACACATTCATGTAAAGTGGCTACACACACATTGCACCCTAATCCTTGCAGTTGGATCATCATGGGCCTACATAAGCAAGATCTATGTCAAATCCCCTCCCAGGCAAAGTTAGGGAGCAAAGGTGAATACGCTGTTTCAATAGCTATCCCAACAGCAAGCAAAATGCAGAGTTCAACACTTTGTAAACTTCAAGGCTACTTTAGAAGAGGGATTCTCTGTGTGTTCAATTTGGCACTAGCAGGGAACAACCATTGAGGATGGAAGGGGTGGGAGGTTTCGGGAGCTGAGGTCAGATATTGGTTCTATTGTAGAGGGGTCAAATGAAGACCTTGCAGGACCAGCCTTCAGAAGAAGGATAATGATGCAATGGAGAGCCTTTGGGCTATGGCTATGATGGGCTATGAATAGAGGAACTTGTTTTTGCTTTAATCCATAGTTAGATGTATAGCCTGGATCCCATCATCACTGGTATCGAGAGGTTGGTGAATACCAGCTAATAAAATTCCAAGCCCAATACCATGTGATATGTAAGCATTGTGATCACAACTTCTTATAGCTACCGGTAACGTCAGGTCCTCAGCTTGTGTTTCAGCACAGTGTAAAGACCTTCTCAGCTAAGTACTACAGAGACTGATCAAAGCATCTAAACCTTGGGCTCAATAGATGTGTACGAGTTCAGAGCTACTGGTGATGAGAGATTCTCAGGGCAATCATGATCCATTGCATTAGTGGGTATCCCTCATTATTCAGTAGCCAGATATATACACAGCTAGAGGGCATAGGTTTAAGATGAGAGGGGAAGGATTTAAAAGGGACCTAAGGGGCAACGTTTACAAGCAGAGGGTAGTGTGTGTATGGAGTGAGGTACCAGAGGAAGTGGTGGAGGCTGGTACAATTATAATATTTAAAAGGCATCTGGATGGTTCCATGTATAGGAAAGGTTTGGAGTGTCATGGGCCAAGTGCTGGCAAAGGGGACTAGATTAATTTAGGATATCTGGTCAGCATGGATGAGTTGGACCAAGGGGTCTGTTTCCATGCACTACACCTCTATGACACCATGACTCTATTATGGCAGAGCTCAAAGATTGTTTAAATCATTGTCGATGCATTGTGCCAACCCTCTGACTAGTGGGTATTCTGCCCTATGATGCACTGCAATAGCTGTGGAGATGCTATGCAGAGAATAGGATGCTTTCCTGTTCCTGAGTGTTGCCAAATTTATCTGATGCCGAAACTTCAGACAATTCAACTTACTCGACACTATATCAAGAAATAATGACAGACACTGAGTGCTATGAAAGCCATTTGCCTGACAACATTCTGGTGATAGTATTGAAGACATCCTTCAGAATTTGTCATGCATCTAGCCAAGCTCTTTCAGTACAGCCACTCTGTCTACTCCATCATGTGAACAATTGCCCAATTATGTGTAATGCTCAAAAAACAGGTCAAATCCAGCCTGACCAATTACTACCCCATCAGTCTTCTCTGGATCATCAGTAAACGATGGAAGGAATCATCAACAGTGTTCACAAATAGCATTTGTTTGCAATAACCTGCTCAATGATGGTCAGCTTCATTTCCACCAGTGCTACTTGGCTCCTGGAGTCGTACAGTATGGAAACAGACCCTTTGGTCCAACTAATCCTTGCCCAAACAAAACTAGTCCCAGCTGCCTGTGTTTGGCTCATATCTCTCCAAACTATTTCTATTCATATTTTTATCCAAATTTATTTTAAATGTTGTAACTGCATCTGTATCCATCACTTCCTCTGGCAGTTTATTCCACACATGCACCACTCTCTGTGTAAAAAAGTTGTCCCTTATATCCTTTTGAAAACTTTCAGGGGCATGGATAGGGTGAATAGCCAAGGTCTTTTCCCCAAGGTAGGAGAATACAAAACCTGGGGGCGTGGGTTTAAACTGAGAGGGGAAAGAGTTAAAATGGACCTAAGGGGCGGTTTTTCACACAGAGGGTGGTGTGTGTTTGGAATGAGTTGCCAGAGGAGCTGGTAGAGGCTGGTACAAATACAACATTTAAAAGGCATCTGGGTGGGTACATGAGTAGGAAGGTTGAAAGGGATGTGGGTCAAATGCTGGTAGATGGCCCTGGATTAATTTAGGATATCTGGTCAGCATGGATGTGTTGGACCAAAGGGTATGTTTCTGTGCTGTACAACTCCATAACTCTATGACTCTAAATCGAGGCCACTTTTCAATAAGGAGCACTAATAAGGATTGAGTAAGTGGGAGCAGGGAGAAAACTCTCTATTGGTTGGAATCATATCTTATGAAGGAAAATGGTCGTGATTATTGGAGGTCAGCCATCTCAGTTCCAAGACATCTCTGCAGCAGTTCCTCAGTGTAGTGTCCTAGGCCCAACCATCCTCAGCTGCTTCATCAATGACCCTTCCTCCGTCATAAGGTCAGAAGTGAGGATGTTCGCTGATGATTGCACAATGTTCAGCACCATTTGTGACTCCTCAGATACTGAAGCAGTCCATGTTCAAATGCAAGAAGATATGGATCATATCCATGCTTGGGCTGACAAGGGGCAAGTAACAGTTGTGCCACCCAAATTTCAGGCAGTGACCCAATGCAATAAGGTGAAATTTAACCCAATGCTCAATGAAAGCATCTAAACTTCAGCTTGAGGACTTAACGGATTCAACAGTGATCCATGGTATCACTGCTCCCCAACATTCAATGGACGTACCCTCACTGAATCCCCACTATCAACATCCTGCATTATACCAGTGACCAGGAACAAAATGTGCCACATAAACACATTGGCAGCAAGAGCAAGTCAGAGTTTAGGAATCCTGCACCTCCTGACTCCCCAAAGCCTGTCTACCAATTGACAAGGTATACGTCATGAATGTGATACACCTCACTTACCTGGATGAGTGCAGCTCCAACAAAACTCAAGAAGCTTGACTAATCCATGGTAAAGCAGGCTGCTTGATCAATACAATGTTTAATTTAGATAAATACGAGGTGCTGCATTTTGAAAAAGCAAATCAGAGCTGGACTTACACTTAAAGTTAAGAACAAAGAGACCTTGGAGTGCAGGTTCATAACTCCTTGAAAGTAGAGTCGCAGGTAGGTAGGATAGTGAAGAAGGTGTTTGGTATGCTTTCCTTTGTTGGTCAGAGTATTGATTATGAGAGTTGGCATGTCATGTTGTGGCTGTACAGGACATTGATTAGACCACTTTTGGAATATTGTGTGAAATTCTGGTCTCCTTCCTATCAGAAGGATGTTGTGAAACTTGAAAGTGTTCAGAAAAGATTTACAAGGATGTTGCCAGGGTTGGAAGATTTGAGCTATAGGGAGAGGCTAATAGGCTGGAGCTGTTTTCCCTGGAGCGTTGTAGGCTGAGGGGTGACCTTATAGAGATTTATAAAATCATGAGGGGAATGGATAGGATAAATAGACAAGATCATTTCCCTGGCGTAGGGGGGTCCAGAACTAGAGGACATATGTTTAGAGTGAGAGGGGCAAGATATAAAAGGGACCTAAGGGACAATTTCTTCACACAGAGCATGGTGCATGTATGGAATGAGCTGCTCGAGAAAATGGTGAGGCTGGTACAGTTACAGCATTTAAAAGGCATCAGGATAGGTACATGAATAAGAAGTGTTTAGAGGGATAAGGGCCAAATGCTGACAAATGGGACGAGATTAGGTTAGGATATCTGGTCGGCATGCATGAATTGTACTGAAAGGTCTGTTTCTGTGCTGTAACTCTCTATGACTCCATGACTCTATGTGGGAAAGTGTGAGGTTATGCTCTTTAGCAGGAAGAATAGGGACATAGACTATTTTCTAAATGGAGAAAGGCTTCGGAAATCTGAAGCACGGAGGGACTTGGGAGGCCTTGTTCAGGATTCTCTTAATATGCAGATTCAGTTGGTAGTTAGGAAGGCAAATGCAATGTTAGCATTCATTTCAAGACGACTAGAACAGAAGAGCAGAGACTTACTGCTGAGGCTGTAAAACACTCTTGGTTGACTGCATTTGAAATATTGTGAGCAGATTTGAAACCCTGTAACCAAACCAAGGACTTGCTGGTGTTGGAGATGGTCCAGAGGAGGTTCGGAAGAATAATCCCAGGGAAGAAGGGCTTGTCATACAAGAGGTGACCAAGGACTCTGTATCTGTACCTGATAGAGTTTAGAAGGATGGGCGGGGATGGGGTTTGATTGAAACTTACAGAATACTCAGAAGACATTTCCATTAATAGGAGAGTCTAGGATTTGAGGACAGAGCCTCAGAGTAAAGGGAATGACCTTTTAGAAATGAGTTGAGGAGGAATTTCTTCAGCCAGAGGGTAGTGACTCTGTGAAACTCATTACCACTGAGGGCTGTGGAGGCCAAGTCATTGAATGTATTTAACACAGGTAGGTTCTTGATTAGTAAGGGAGTCAAGGGTTGTGGGGAGAAGGCAGGAGAATGGATTTATAAAACGTATGAACCATGACTGAATGGCAGAGCAGACTTGATGGGTTGCTTGCCTATTTCTGTTCCAATATCTTACGACTGTATGGTCTTACAATGCAGCCAGAGATGCCCATGTCCCATCAGTGAATAACAAGCGTGACGAACTGACGTGGTCTCAGCTGTAGAATCCATGGGCCATGAGGAATCAAGCAATTTTTTTCAATCCAGTACCACTCCCTAACTGTGTATTTCCCTTAAAATTTGGAATCTTTGTTTTTCTGAGCAATTGGATGCACAGAGCTCTCTTGCACGCACAAATACGCAACAGATTTTGAGATGTAACTGTTATTATCTGGACTAACCTGGGGGGTACCAGTGTCTTAAAGATTAGGTGCTTCTCTGATGAATACTGACACGGGCAATGTATTCCAGCTCGTGTTAAGGTATTGCATTTTCATCCTGTGAGATTACTGATCTCTGTAGAGACCTCTGCTAAATCTGTAAATGGGTCTTGGGTTATGGAAAGGTAGGCATAACACTTTTGGCATGTCCTGACAGCGACGTCTCTGCATCCTGTCTCATGTAGCTGGTGCTGCTTTGTCGAGCATTCTCTCTTCTTTTCATTCATCAGTGCAAAGCCAGGGATCCGGTCCTCACAAAATGTCGATGACCAATCACTCTCTTCCCTCTAGAGTCCAATAACATAAAGTGGCACACCGCTCATTATTTTCAGCATGTCCAGAGAGAATATCCAGATTAATGTCAATAAAATGTTGTTGAGTTGTCCCAGAGACATTCTCAATGCACCTGAAGGTTCTTTTTCTAAAGCATTGCAGTCAATCAATGTCAAAATACTGAACAAAATTCAATATTAATTCACATAAGAACTTTTAGACCAGATAATCACAAGCTTGGCTAAGAGGTAAGTTTTAAGGAACATCTTAAAAATGTGCTGTGGAAAATGTTTGAGGACTTGGCATCCCAACAAACACATAGAACTTCAAAGTTTCCAGGTTATTACCTAAGCTGTACACCTTTTGGCAAATGAGATAATTAAATGTCAGGATGGCCACAAATAAAGGGATTTTGATTGATGGGGGCACTACCTCCAATACTCAGAAAAGAGGGGGCTTTTCCTTTGGGATGCTTGCCACTTAAGCTGGGATGGTGTCAATACCTGAGTAAATGCTATAGCCAGGGTCTTAACAAACAAGGTGAAAAGGCAGAGTTTAGATGGAGTAATGATGAGTATAGTGATGAGGGTAAAGAAAAGCAGCATGGGACAGGAAGAGAAAAAGTGTCTGACAATAATGGCCCAGAAGTGACTAAGTCTCATGCAAGTTGTAGTAGAAAACGTATAATTAAAGACTATCTGAGTGTATAAAGTATCACAGAAATAGAGATTAATGGTTTTGATCTAGTTGGTGCAACAAAGATATAGTTACAAAAGTGACCAAAAAACATACTAGTCCAGTAGCATCTATGTAGAGAGTGATCACCCTCTTCTTATTTCTGAGTTCCACTATGTAGCTTCATTGGGCAATCACCCAGGAATATCCTCTCTTAAGTACTGCCATTGTGTTTTCCCTAAACAAAAATGCCACTTCCCCATCTCTCTTGCCTCCCTTTTTATCTGTCCTATAGCACTATGACCTGGGACATTGAGCTGCTAGTTCTACCCCTTCCTCAGCCATTTTTCTGCTATGATATCCCAGTCCCATGTTCCCATCCATGCCTTGAGTTCATCTGAGCCACGTTTAGACGTAAAAGAAGAATGAATAATAGTTTCAGCAGCAGTGAGCAGACTTGGAAATCTGTGATCTTGGTGATGTAGTTGGAAACTTTCCTCAGGGTCACATAGGGTTGCAGACAGACTGGATCAGTCTCAGACAGTATCCACCAGAGGGATGGAATCATTGGCTAAGGATTGGAATTATGGTAGCCAGATACAAACATAATCATTAGGATAAGGCCATTTGTTCCCTTGAGCCTGCTCAGCCATTAGGTAAGATCATGGCTGATCTGATTGTGTTCTCAACTCACTTTCCCATCTACTCCCTATAACTGTGACTTCTTGTGAATCAAACATTTATCGTCTTCAGCCTGAAAATATTCAATGATCCTACTTCCATTACTCACAACCCTCAGAGAGAAAAACCTCTCCTGAACTCTGCCTTAAATGGCAGGCCCCATATTTTTAAACTGTGTCCTAGTTTTTCCAACAAGGGAAAAAAATTCAACATCCACCAAAATGTTATGTGTTTCAATAAGATTACTTCTTATTTTTCTAAGCTCCAAAGAGTACCACCTCAAGCTGTTGAATGTTTCCTCATAAGGCATTGCCCTTATCCTATGAATCAGTTGACTGAACTGTCCTTCTTAAACAAGGAGACTAACACTATACACCGCATTCTGAATATGGTCTTACAAATGCAACAAAGCGTCCTGGTTTTATATTCCATTTCCCTTGCAATAAAGATCAGCATTTCATTTGCTCTCCTAATCATGTGCTGTGCCTGCAAGCTAACCTTTTGTGATTTATATGCCAGGACATCCGGATATCTTTTTACCTCAGAACACTGCAGTCTCTCTCCATTTAAATAATATGCTTTTTTTAAAATAATTCTTCCCACAGTGGACAAGTTCATATTTTTGCATACTATTCTCCATCTGCCACATTTCTCTTCCCAGTCATTTAACCAATTTATATCCACTTGTTGCCTCCTATGTCCTCTTCAGAACTTATTTTCCGACAAAACATGAATCATCAGCAAACTTAGCAAATATACATTTGTCCCCTCCTTGGTGTTATTGATATAGATTTGAAATAGTTGAGACCACAGCAATGATTCCAGGGGCTTTCCACTCATTATGTCTTGCCAATCTGAAAGTTACCTATTTATACCCACTCTCTGTTTCCAGTTAGCTGACTAATCCTCCTTCCACGCATTGCTCATGTGTCATCTCCTACACCATGAACTCTTAATGCTGCAACCCTTGATGTGGTGCCTTGTCAAATGATTTCCAAGAAACTAAGTGCTTCACATCCACAATTCCTCTTTTTCATGCGCAGATACATTGGCATTCGTTTTTCAATATTTTGTGGAAGGAAATTTCTATTCATCATTACTGGATGTTGGTCAAAGAGTTTGACAACTTACAGACAGTGGAGGCATTGAGTGGAGGTAAAGCTGAGACATAGCATGCAGGAGAGAAATTGATCCTGGGGTGGGTATGTTTTGGGAGACTGACGTGGAAGAAGGCAGAAATATCATTGTGAGAGGCTGCAATTAGATCAATAATGCAAGGCTCTTGGCAGGGAAACAAACTGGAGGCCCGGGGGGTGTCTGATAATTTGATTTATTGTTGTCACTTTACTGAGGTACAGTGGAAAGTGTTGTTTTGCATGATATCCAGGCAGATTGTATCATACACAGTGCATCAGGGTAGCAGAACAGAGTGCAGAATACAGGGATACAATCACAGAGAAGGTGCAGACAGAGAGATCATTTGAGAGCTCCAATCAAAGGTTTGATAACAGTGGGGAAGAAGCTGCTCTTGAAACTATTTGTACGTGTATTCAAACTTCTGTATCTTCTGCCTGATGGAACAGGGTGGAAAGAGAGTATAATCAGGGTGGAAGGGGTGGTGAGAATGGACCACAAAAGCCAGGTGGGGACGGGGCATCTACGGGGTAACAGGTCACCATGATTACATATGGCAGACTATAAATAAGCTCGCCTTACTTTCCAGGCCAAACTCCTGCTGGAAGGTGGGATTAGTGCAGATAGGATGGTGTAGACTCAGTGGGCTGTAGGGCTCCCTCTGTGCTGTCTGATTCTACTCTGTTGGTCTTCACTACCATCCCTGAGCTCTTGTTGCCAGATGACAAATTATAGGTGGGGCAGGGAGGGACCTGTAAATAGCCACAAATTGACTATTTAAAGGCCACACGGGATGACGGTGGTTGAGGAGCCCTCATTTCTGATGCTTTGTGTAAGATTGTGACAAACTCAGGGCAGAGATGGAAGCTGCAGGAGAATCACCTCCACAATTTCCCATGATTCCTCAGCACATGGAGGAATGTAGAGTTTTGCCCTTTTTGTGCCAACAGGTTTTTGTATTAAACGGTAGCTATTCTTCATTGGCATCCCATTAGCTAGGAAATACTTTGGAATGTGCTCAAGACTTTAAATTATCTTTATAAATGCAAGTTCTTTCTTATGCCCTGCAGCAAAATGAATTGGCCCTGTAGCTATATTTTACCCACATCCCTTTCTGCCATCTAATCAATGGTTGATCTCCTGCTTCATGGTCCTATCTTCTTCTCAGTTTGACAAATATCTCGTTTCTTTCTCTGGAAGATTTATAGACATCATTTTCATTTCTTATTTTACTTTGTTTATTATATCCATTCCAGGTCACACTTGTTTAGTCTGAACCTGCTGATCTGAGGTATGTTTTCATCTTGTGTGTCCAGCATTATTGTTTCTTTCCTGAAGTGCCGAAGTATATTCTTTTCCATTCCATTTGTCTTAATTTTCCTTTCTTTTCTTTGAATTGAACCCTTTAAAATTACAAGCTTGCTTCCTGGTCTTTGCTATAACTGAATCCCACATCGTGTTCAACTTTGTCAGTCCCCCAGGGTTGCCGTGACTTCCATTTCCTGTATGTTGTCTGGGTCATTTAACTGTAACAGGTCAATATGAGCGTTACCTCTTGTGGTTTCTCAGATGCATTCATCATACATACAAGCTTTGGCCCAAACCACTTTCCTTTTTTTTTGATCCGATTTATATTTGTTTGTCTAAAGTCTGACGTTAAAATCACTCTCCTATTCTCACAAACTCATTGAAGTGAGTGAACAGGAATATCGGACAAGCTGGGCGATGGGCTGATGCCTAATGGGATGATGCTCAATTCAAAGAAATGAGACTAAAGTTAAGACAAATGATCCACACGAGATACATAGTTATAATGTCATTAGGCTAGTAATCCAGATATTCAGTCTAATATGCCAGTGGCTTGGGTTCAAATCCTACCATGGGAACTGGCAAAAAGGTAGGCAAAACCAGTACAACTGATGTATACTGTCTTTCAGACTTCAATATAGAGCTCCAGTATGTTCCTTTCTAAATATTACTGGATTTCCCTTTGGAGATTTACATTTGATTAATAAAGATGTGGAATTGAAAGATAGTTTCAGTAACAGTGACTATGAAAGTGTTGGTGATTGTCCCTTAGTGAAGCGGATCTGACGTTCTTATCCAGTCTGGTCAACATGAGTGGCCTTCAGGTTCATGACAATGAAGTTGACTCTTAAACTGCCCTCTAAATTGGCCTAGCAACCCATTCAGCTCAAGGGCAATTAGGGATGGCCAACAAACATTGACCTGGTCAGTGATGCTCATGTCCCATGAACACATAAAAGAAAATCTCAACACAAGCCAAAGAACAAAGCCAGGTATACCTCATTTGCCAGAAGTCAGTTAACATGATAAATTCAATACCAAAGCAAAATACCACAGAATGGTATTCTTAAAACAAAGAACAGAATATACTGGAAATACTCAGCAGGCCTGGCAGGATCACTGGAGTGAGTAACAGGCTTAGCAGGCAGAATTCTCTTGAGGTGTGGGGGGTCTCATCAGCCGTCTGGAGATCCAGCACTGAGAGACACTCACTGCTCTTCTGATCAGCCATACTCCAATCAGCAGGAGACTGCTTCTGGAATTAGGTCCATGGGATGGATGGTGGAAATCCCACCCAATGAGTACTACTGGCCCAACAGAGAAACTTGGGCCTCACTGTCCAGTACCTACATATAGCAGTGATGGGAACTGGTGAGCTCCAGATATGAAACCAGCCTGTCTAACCAAATGCTTAAGAAGAATTATACAAGACTCAAAACATCAACTCTGTTTCTTTTTCCAAGATGCTGCATGTCCTGCTCAGTTTGTGCTGCGTTCTCTGTATTTAGACTTCATTAAGTGCCTATCCAAGTCCATCACCTCTCAGAGCTGAATAGTTGATGCTTTTGCCAAACCAGCACCATCTTGATGTTTGACTGTCCTTTCGCTATTCCCATGACATTGTCATTTCTGACTACAACCACCACCTCGATCGTGTTTGCTTTCCCGGTCTGGAAGGAGCTGTCCTTGGCTGCATCCTCCTTTGTCTAATGGCAGCATAGTCCAATTGCTCTCCTTGACAGCTCGTCGTTTGGAGACAGAATACTAGAATTGGCATTTTAAAGATGCATTGGTAACTGAAATGGTTTCAGACACTGAGTTGGTGAGGTCTGTGGGAGAGGTCAGAGATAATGAAAGAACGTTTAGAAGATTTTCTGCATGATCTTTGACAGAGAATGGCACTGCAGGTTGCCAAGGTGAAGGTGGAGCAGCAGTGGCAGGAGATGTCATCGGCATGTCTTCTTCTTCGAAGGCTGTCCCTCAAAATACAGGATGGCTTCCTTCAGCTCCAGGGTTGTAGACCCTCAATGATCCACAGCAATCAGTACCAACCTGACTGCCATGCCAGATCAGTGCCAGAAATGAACAAAACATTCTTGCCATTGATGGCAAGGTTGGATAAATTAGCCTGGGTTTCCAATAAAATTACCTTGCAAACATATTCCACTTCTAGGTGACTGTCTGTGTGAAGGCTGTACATATTCCCAGTGTCTGCGTGCATTTTCTCTGCGTGCTCTGGTTTCCTCCCACAGTCCAAAGATGTGCAGGCTTGGTGGATTGGGCACGCTAAGTTACCCATAGTGTCTACGGGTGTGTGAGCTCAGTGGGTAAGCCATGGGAAATGCTTGGTATTGACAGGTGTAGGTAGGGGGTGGAGTCTGGTTGGGATGTTCTGTGGAGGACCAGCGTGGACTCTATGGTTAAAATGGCCTGCTTCCACACTGTAAGAATTCTATGAAATTCTATGAAATATTTATATTTTCAATTATTGCATCCTCGTACTATAAAATATCTGTGAGGCTTTGCCAGCAGGAGGCCTTTTACACACTAACCTGGTAATGGTTATGGCCAGTAGTGCAGGCTCAGTCTGACGGGCAATATAACTGACTGCTGGCTGTTTGTTGGAAAAGTTTTCCTTTTCTTTGTGTCATGGCTCTGGCAGGAAAATCTCTGAATATGCCACAAAATTCCATCTTTATGTCTAAAACAATATATAATTTCAAAAAAAATGAAAGGGTATGGGATCAGGTTTAATAGTAGCTTTGAAAAGGGAACTGAGTTAAAAAAAGGAAATACTTGCAGCGTTATCAAAGGCAGTGGGGTTAATTGGATCGCTCATTTGAAAACCCCGTATACATTTTGTGTGCCTCTAAGATTCTATGATTCATTACCCTTTGGAAAGCTTGACAATATGAACGGCCAATGGAAGCTATATGTGGCCAGTACACCTCTATTGAGGAAAGCACAAATCAATAGTGAAAAGGTCCTGGCGAGGAAAGTCAACATTGGCCTCTGATGTATCCTACACAGGAATGCCTCCTGGGCACATGCAATGGTTGGCGTGACTTTGATATACTGATCCAATACGTGCATGACAAAATATTGCATAAGGCAGTCAGCTACATATAGAGTGCCATGAAATCTGATGATTTTTGTCAATGGACTGTGTCAGAATAGCAATATTTCTCCTGTGTTTAATTGTGTAAACAAAGCAAGCATATAATGCATCCTTTCTGGACTAATGTTACTGCCAGGATGAATATTGGTTAGGAATAAGAGATCAATAGTTCTCTGTAGAGATTAAGATTGAAATTGAACACTGGCTGATCAGAGTGGGGGAGGGGGGGATAGAAATTACTTTGTGATTAAAAGAGTGGGAGCTGCTGTCATTATTGTTGGTCTGATTTCTGTCACTTGGTGAGGGTTACAACCTCTGTCTGATAGCTTTTCGTCTTTGCCCTTGCGCCTGATGATGCATGCTGATGACATGACAATGCAGACTGAATTAGAGAAACAAACCACACAACAAAGTTTGCCAGGTAGTTAGCAGTGTTATCTGATAGCTGCCGAGTCTGCCCCGTGCTATCTCTGACATCCCTGAGGATATGGCTCGATCCTCCTAATGGGTTCCCGCATTACCGCTCGCCAAAGTGCAACATTATTCCAATCAGCTAAAAGCTTTCTGAAGAAAGAATGAAAGAAATGAAGAAGGAAATAAAACAGAAATAAAAATTCATCTGAGAGTTAATTTTTACAAGAAGTAGGAAATGTGGATTTGAAATACATATTTCATGAATGGAAGTCACACTGATATTGCTGAGACAAAGTTGTAAACAGAAATCAAAGACTGTAGATATCTTGGTGAGTTGTGTATACAAATACTTTGCCCAAAGAAACCACAAAGTGTTCTGTGTTTCTGTGGCTTTTGATTGTTTCTGACTCTGAAGCTTCCACTGTTAAACATTTGGAAGTGTGAAGAATGTCACATAATATGATCTCCTGGATTGCCATTTGTGCTGACCGTGGCTCAGTGCAAGTATTTTTACATCCCTGAATCCAAATCCTAATTCCGAGACCTGAACATTTGAAAGCATATTCTCCAGTGCAGTAGAGTCATAGAGCCATTGGGTCAGACAGCACGGAAGCAGACGCTTTGGTCCGACCGGGCCACATTGACCAATATCACAAACTAAACTAATCCCCCCTGCTTGTGCTTGGCCCATATTCCTCGAAATATTTCTTATTCATGTGCTTATCCAAATACCTTTTCAACATTGTAACTGTACCTGCATCTGCCACTTCCACAACTCATTCCACATATGAACCACTCTCTGTAGAAAAGTTGTCCCTTATGTCTTTTTAAAATCTTTCCCCTTTCACCTTAAAAATATGCCCCCTAGCCTTGAAATCCCCACCCTAGGGAAAAGAAATCTGCCATTCACTTTATCCATGCCCCTCATGATTTTATTAACCCCTATAAGGTCACCCCTCAACCTCCTGCTGCAGTGAAAAACATTCCAGCCTATCCAGACTCTCCTTATAATTCAAACCCTCCATTCCTAGCAACATCCTTGTCAACCTTTTCTGAACCCTCTCCAGTACTGCAGGAATTTCATAAAGTGTTTTCTTCGAGCTGTTGCTATGGTCCTACAACTGCTTGGATGCTTTTCATTTGAGTCAGTCACACAGCACAGAAACAGGCCCTTTGATCCTACTCGTTCATGCTGACCAGGTTTCCTAAACTGAGCTGGTTCCATTTGCCTATGTTTGGTCCATATCCCCTCTAAACCCTTCCTATTCATATACCCATCGAATGCCTTTTAAATGTTGTAATTGTACCAGCCTCCATCACTTCCTCTGGCAGCTGAAAAAGTTTTCCCTTAGGTCCCCTTTAAATCTTTCCCCTCCCAACTTAAAACTATGCCCTCTTGACTCTCCCACTCCAGGGAAAAAGCCTTATCCATTTACCTTATCTATGCTCTTCATGATTTTATAAATCCTGAAAAGGTCACCCCTCAGCCTCTGACGCTTCCGGGAGAAAAGTTCCAGCCTATTCTGCTTCTCCTTATAACTCAAACTCTCCAGTTTAAAGTTGTAAAAGTCTACAGGCAGTGGGATGATGCAAAAGCTGTTTGCTTAGTTCAAGGTTTCTGTACAGTTTCTCTCAGACAAGGATGGCCTGATAACCTCGCTTGACTTTCATCAAGCTGACTCCTAGGTTTGAATATTGCCCAGCCCTCTGACCAACTTGGATAAACAGCCCTGATGGTTGTTAGTGAATAGTAGGTGGTGGGTGGAAATCTTGGGAAAATTTGTGAATTTGGTGCCAAGTGGTAAAAAAACCAAAGAATCAGAGTCAGAGGAAGATTTGCTTTAATGTAATACTGTCTGTAATGTTCAAATACTTGATGTTTGATGATGCATATCTGTTGCCTATGAACTGACTCCTGTGTGTAATTAATTAAGTCTGAGTGTGGGGACTGAGAAATGTCTAATTGTGCAAAACTGATTTTAGTAGCTTTCAGCATTTTCAATCAGAAGGGTGTCCTGCAGCACTCTGTCATTGACATGTGATGCCTCCCCATATAGGGGTAGTGTTAGCTCACACATGGCTCAATGGAGAGGAACTCCCAATAGTGTATGCTTCCTGGACTTGGGCTGATGCAGAATGCAAATAAGCCCAGATAGAGAGGAAAGTTTGGCAGTCATCTTTGGTGTGAGAAAATTCCACCAATACATTTAGTAGCAGAGAATGTGAATATTTCCTAAAGGTGAATAGCACTCAGCAAATAAGGATAGCTCCATACTATCCATCATCCAATCGTCTGACAGAAACAGCAGTCCAAACTTTAAAAAAGAGCCTACAACATCACTCGATTCCAATCTGACCCAGTTCCTATTTGATTATCAGACTACCCCCCCCCCCCCCCCACCACACACACACACACACACACACACACACACAAACAACTACAGGGATAGCCTCAGTGTGGTTGCTAATAGGGAAAAGACTCTGCGCCAGGTTAAAGCTGATCTTCCTGGACCTGGGTGTTGGGGCAGGTTGGCGGTGTGAAATGGAATCAGGAATGCAATGCCAGACACAAGACTGCTTACTTCAGGGAAGGACAGTTGGTGCTGAAACCCACACAAATGGCCCTGCATGGGTCAGAGGCATGGTCAACACGAGGTCAGGTCCCATGACCTACAAAGTTCAGGAAGGTGAGGCCGGACTGAACGAGCATGTGGACCAAATGAATGCTGCAAATTTGTGAACAGGACAGGAGCAAAACACACTCAGCCCATCAGAACAGCCAGAAAGTCTGCCAGAACCCATGGGTTAACTCCCCTTCTGAAATGGATATGGCGGATGTCACAGCCTCATACCTTTAATGCCTGAAGAAGAGGGTAAATTTATTCCAAAGTGTTCCGGGAGCAAGAAGAATTCTATGGTCTGGTACTCGCCGCTTGCATCTGAGACTGAGTCAGAGGTATCCGACCCGATGTGAAAACACCCCAGGAAAGTAACAGGCCCTCAGAGGGGGAGGGATGTAGTGAATGTAACAAGGTCAGCCAGGTGGACCTCATAGAATATGAGTTCCCTGATTGGGGCTGTTAACCTGATCCAGTCAGGGAGCCCTGTCTGACAGATTAAGACAGGAGTGTCCGAGGTTCAGTTCACCCTGAGAGGTGACTCTGACGAAGCCAGACGAGGGTGAAGTACTATGCACGTGTAAATAAAGGGTGAGTTGGTGAAGGGATACTGGCTTCTGTGGAGTTATTTCAGAATGCAAGGAAGAAAGGAACATGAAAGTTCAGGAATCAGGGGAGGAACCTATGACTCACTGTGTGAAGTGTGACCTGTGTCTCTATACTGGAACGACTTAGAAGTTTGCATAGAAATGGAAAATGGCTGCAACCATGACTGGAGTTAGCAGAGTGAGTGTCTTTTTATTCTGTCTGAGCACACAAGCTCCACTGATCAACAGCATGGGGCAATTAATCAGACATTTACCCAATCCAAGTCAAAGACATCGGTATTCATACAACGTGACATGTGTAATATATGCAGTGTCCAGATGTGTGAAATACAAACCCTGGTCACAAACAATCATCATTGGTCATTGCAGATTGATCAGAGTCATCTTCATGAAGCAGAAGAAATCACAGATGACGGAAACAGTGGCACAATGGGCACAATTCACAAAAGCAACAGAAGATCTCACAGGCTGCGCAAAGGCATGGAGCTGATCTCCTCTCACATTGAACTGTAAGTGTTTGCCATCGTAGTACTGCTTTTACTGT
Organism: Hemiscyllium ocellatum; assembly: GCF_020745735.1. Lineage (NCBI taxonomy): Eukaryota > Metazoa > Chordata > Chondrichthyes > Orectolobiformes > Hemiscylliidae > Hemiscyllium > Hemiscyllium ocellatum. The sequence continues at coordinate 101,083,194 of NC_083405.1, forward strand.
ATACTTCCCTCCTGCATTTAATCTTCCAAAATGCATCACCTCACATTTGTCTGAATTAAACTCCATCTGCCATTTCTCCACCCAAGTCTTCAGCTTATCCATATCTTGCAGGATCCTCCACACAATCCGCAGCTCCCTCAGTCCTTGTGTCATCCGCAAACTATTAAACAGACCATCCGCATTCTCCTCCAAATCATTTATATTTATTAGAAACAACTGGGATTCCAACACTGATCCCTGTGGACCACCAAACGTCACAGTTCTCCAGTCAGAATAACACCCTTCCACCACTACTCTCTGTCTGCTATGGCCAAGCCAGTTCTGTATCCATCTTACCAGCTCACTGTGGATCCCATGTGACTTCATCTTTTGGATCAGCCTGTCTTGATGGACAGTGTCAAAGGCCTTACTCAAGCTCAAATAGACAGCACCTACTGCCCTGCCTCAATCATCTTCATCACTTTCTCAAAATCTCATTTAAGTTTCTGAGGTATGGTCTTCCCGCACAAAGCCATGCTGTTTATTGTTGATACATCCATATTTTTCCAAATATGTGCAGATCCTATCCCTGAGAATCTTCTCTGCTAGTTTCCCTAATATTGGAATAAGGTTCACCAGCCTGTAATGTCATGAATTATCCCAGTTGCTCTCTTTAAACAATGGCACAACATTGGCTATTCTCTAGTCCTCTGGGACCTCTCCTATGACTAAAGAGATACAGAGATTTCACACAAGACCCCAGCAGTTTCCTCATCTGCCTCGGCCCCCCCCCCCTTTGCATTATGGGATAGATGCCATCAGGTGTTGGGAACTTGTCTACCTTAATGCTTTTCAAAATACCCAACACCACCTCCCTTGACATACCACAGAGTATCAACATGCCACTCCCAAGACTGACCATCACCGTGACCTTCTCCTTTGTGAATCTCGATGCAAAGTATCTGTTAAGAACCTCACCCACTTCCTCTGGCTCCATGACTAAATTCCCTCCTTTATCCTTGAGTGGACCCACCCTTTCTCTAGCTATCCTCTTGCTCGTACATCTGTATAAAATGCCTTGAGATTTTCCTTAATCCTATTTGCCAAAAACATTTCATGGCTGTTTTTGGCTCTCCTAATTCCTTGTTTGAGTTATTTGCTGCTATCTTTGTATTCTTCAAAGGATCTGCCTGTCTTCAGTTTCCTAAATCTTACATATGCCTCCTTTTCCCCTTTGACTAAGCTCTCAATTTTTCTTGTCATCCAAGATTCCTGAATCTTCCATCCTTATCCTTCATTTTCACAGGAACTTGCTGATCCTGAACTCTAATCAACTGGTCTTTGAAACATTGCCACATGCCAGATGTTAACTTACCCTTAAACAGCTGTCCCAATCTACATTCTGCAGTTTCCGCCTATTGTTATGACAGTCAGCCTTCCCCCCAATTTAGTACTTTCACCCAAGAACTACTCTCATCCTTATTCATTAATAATTTAAAATTTACGAAATTATGGTCACGGTTCCCAAAATGCTCTCCCACTGAAACTTCAATTCTTGTAATGATTAGATTAGATTAGATTACTTAAAGTGTGGAAACAGGCCCTTCGGCCCAACAAGTCCACACCGACCCACTGAAGCGCAACTCACCCTGACCCATTCCCCTACATTTACCCCTTCACAGGCAATTTAGCATGGCCAATTCACCTAACCTGCACATTTTTGGACTGTGGGAGGAAACTGGAGCACCCGGAGGAAACCCATGCAGACACGGGAAGAATATGCAAACTCCACACAATCAGTCGCCTGACGCTCATTGGGACTCATTCCCCAATGCTAGACCTAGTATTGCCCCTTTTGGAATTGTTTTATTTCCTTATTGTTTCATTAAACTATCCTGGACACCTGTCAAATTCTCCCCCATCCAAGCTCCTGGCACTAGGAGTTCCAGTCAATACGTGGAAAATGGAAAGTAGCTTTTGATCCACTCAAATGCCAGGCAATGATTATCTCTGCTAAGTGACAATCTAATCACTGCCCCTTAGCATTCAATGTTGATACTACCACTGAATCTTCCACTGTCAGCTTCCTTGGGGTTACCACTGACTAGAAGCACACTGGTCTGACAGTGGCCACAAGACTAGGCCAGAGGCTAGGAATACAGCGAATAACTCATTTGCCAAAACCTATCCATCTCTACAAAGCACAAGTCAGGATTGTGATGGAATACTTGCCTGGATGGGTGCAGTTCTAACAACACTGCCAACATCCAGGACAAAGCAGCGCTACCTAATTGGTACCACATCCGTAAGCATCCACTCCCTCCATCACCAATGCTAAGTAGCAGCAGTGTGTACTATCTACAAGATGCGCTGCAGAAATTCACCAAAGATCCTCAGACAACACGTCCCGAACTCACGACCGCTTCCATCTAGAAGGACAAGGGAGCAGATACATGGGACCAGCACCAACCTGTAAGTTCCCCCCCCCCAAGCTACTCACCATCCTGACATTGCTGTTCCTTCAGTGTCACTGGGTGAAACTCCTGGAATTCCCTTCATAAGGGCATTTGGCTCAACTTACAGCACATGGATTGCTGTGGCTAAAGAACACAGCTCACCATCATCTTCTCAAGGGCAACTAGGGATGGGTTATCAATGTTGGTCAGCCAGCAATGTTCATGCCCCTTGAGTGAATATATAAGAAACATTTACAAGCCTACACTTACATTTACAATGAAGTGTTGGCTGTGCTGCCTTCGTGCTCTCGGCATTTCTTTTTGGTTGCCCTTTCCCTGTGTGCCTGAGGAGCACAATGATTGTACGTAACAGTCAGCTACAATAAATGTCTCTTGGATTCTTCAACAACACAATATTTAAGTTAAATTTCTTATGTCATGAAGAATAACATAAGTGTTGTAGGATTTGGTTAAATACCCTGTAGGAGAAAAAAGTCACAGCAATGTCAGGTGCAATAAAATGGATCGGATCTGAAATTTGTGCTGAATAAGATTTTTGAAATGACACAATGAATGGGGCTGTCCTCTTGTGGACTTGATAGGCAACTCATTTGCTGGGGGCCAGCTTTTTTAAAGTGGATAGAAATTGTTACATTCCTCGGTGTTACAAGGTTATTATTTATTTAGGCTTTAAATGAGCTTTGAAAAATTATAAACATTAAACCTTGGTCTATATTATGTAGCAATTTTAGCAAATTCAATCACAACACTCTTTTGAGTTGCCCTCCCTACCCAAATCAATCCTGTTCTGACAGGCTCAATGGAGGTAAAACAGTATATATTCTCAACTTTTAGTTGGTTCCCTTCAGAGATCAGTGAGCATTTGTTTAGCCTTTCTCTCAAAGGATATAGTTAATGAGGTACAATTCATAATGTCATAGTGTCATACAGTCATACAACATGGAAATAGACCCTTCAATTCAACTCAACCATACCGACCAAATTCCCCAAACTAGTCTCACTTGCCTGTGCTTGGCCTATGTCCCTCTAAACCTTTCCTTTTCATGTACCTGTGCAAATGTCTTTAAAATATTGTAACTGTACCTATATCCACTACTTCCTCTGGCAGTCCATTCCACACACAAACCACTCTCTGTGTGAAAACATTGCCCCTTATGTCCTTCTTAAATCTTTCCCCCTCATCTTAAAAATATGTCCTCTAATTTTGAATTAACCCACACTAGGAAAAATACCTTTGATATTTACCTTGTCTATGCCCCTCATGAGTTTATAATCCACTATAAGGTCACTCTTAACATCCTATGCTCCAGTGAAAAAAGTTCCAGCCTCTCCCTTTGACTCAAACCTTCCAGTTCCAGCAACAACCTGATAATTTTTTCTGAACCCTTTCCAATGTAATAATATCGTTCCCATAGCAGTGCAACCTAAACTGTACACAGTACAGAGGAACCTCGATTATCCAAACAACACAAGCGGGGAGTATTTTGTTTAGGTAATCGAATGTTTGGGTAATCAGATGTTTGGATAATCAAATACTGGATAACGCAGTTTAGCCAAGCAGAGGGACCCTGCGATCTCGCCAGATTATCTGAAATTCGAATAATCGAATGCTGTATAATCAAGGTTCCTCTGTACTCCAAAAGTGGCCTCACCAGCTTTTCTTTCTCCACTGTAAAAATTGACACAGAATATTTGTTTAGTATCTTTCCCTTCTCCTGTGGTTCCACGCATAAGTGACCGTGATGATGGGCCCTATTGCCTCCCTAGTTCCTCTCTTGCTCTTAATTTACTTGTAGCGATTGGAATGAGGTTGGCCAGGTAGAACTCATTGAGTATGAGTTCCTGATTGGGGTTGTTAACCCGGGCCAATCAGCGAGTTCGCTGACAGATGTAAACAGGAGTTTACGCGCACACAAAATGAGTGCTGGGGAAAAATAAGCACTACTGTTGTTTGGCAATAGTGTGGGGGTTTGCAAAAAAAAAACCAAGAGAGAAATAAAATTAAAATAAAAACTGAGCTAGCTAGTGAGGATTTGTGTACTGTACAATGCGACTTTGGTGACTGGATACCATCATCCGTGGAGTTATTTCAGTACTTGTAAAATCTTTGTGGATTATCCAATCATATCCCCTTTTTGCCCTCCTGATTTCCCTCTTAAGAATGGCCCTACACTCCATATACTCTTCAAGAGATTCCGTTGATCCTAGTCGTCCGTATTTCATAAATGCCTCTTTCTTATTCTTGACCAGAGCCTCAATACCTTAATTCATCCATCACTTACTCCCCTGATGCTGTCTTCTGCTTCCATGTTGGAATTGATGTAATCCCCATTGACTGAATTGTAGAATTAAAATGATCATGTAGAGCAGCCATTCTCAACAGGGGCCATATCGCCCCCTTAGAGGCCCTGACACATTTGAAGGGGGCCACAGATGGAAAGCTGTGAGAAGGGGAGCCCCAAGGGTTTATGGGAGCCCTGCCATTTGTAGCACAACCAACCCAAGTTGAGGCAGAAATTCAAGAGAGGTTGATTGTTCTTCAGAGTGCTATAACTGCAGCAGTCAGTTTTAAAAAGATTTTTGGATCAAGAGTGATCTGCCAAATAAATCTCCAACACTGTGAAGAAAAGCCCAAATATTTTTTATTGCCTTTCCAGCAACATATTTGGTTGGGAGTGGATTGTGCAAGGTAGTTTCCTTGACAAAATCCAGGAACTGAACTAATATCGCAACAAGAGATGACCTCCGACTGTCATTGTCTAATCTGGAGCCCGATATCATAAAACTTGCAGAAAACATCAAGCTCAAGGATCGCATTAGGCCTGATAGATGTTTAATTTTCATACAGACTTCTTTTAAGTTTTGTCCAGTATGTCGGAATGTTCAAGTTTTCTTGGTGTTCAAGAATAAATAATTTTCTGTCTATCTGTTAGTGTTGTATCCCTGTTTGAAAGAGGGGGCCCTGGAACCTGAGAAGAGCTCCTAGGGTGGGGGGGTGGGGGTGGGTGGGGGGGGGGGGGGTGTTGGGGGGTGGGGGGGGGTAGGGGGCCATGGCCAAAAACCAGTTGAGAATCACTCTAGAGAGCATGTGGAAAGAAAAACAGTGAATGTCTCCTGTCTGAAACATTACAGAAAGGCACACCCATCTGAATAAAAGCAACAAGAAAGTTGGCCTTCATTGCCCTCTGTCAGGTTATGGCCTCCTTAAAATACAAAATGCAGGATATGTCTGAGACCGTATACAGATGCACGGAGAGATGATTGTTTGTACAATGTGTGCCTCTGGATGGGTGATCAATCACCGTAGGTTAGCACATGTGTAACTTGGCAGGAAGTGTAGGTAAGTGCGTGGTAAAATACCGAGAGAAGGGAGGGTACATTGTACACTGAGCGTAGTGGCGATCATTTATTTGGGAGGTAGGGGTTATGGAAACAGTGAGATTCTTTTTTATGAGATGAAGGTGTTTATCGCAGCCAGTAATTACTGCAAGGAACTATCTCCATGTGTAAATAAACACGGTTGGTTTGGCCTCGTTCGCACTACACATCCCCTTAAGGTCATGGTGATAGTTCGAAATAAAGGGGAGTTGATGCTTTATACAAAGCTGTGTGTATTCCCATTTTTATCATCAACAGTACAAATTTGTACGTACAAGCATATCCAGTACTCTCTGACTCTGGAGAGCCTGGGTTTATTTACTTGCTGGTCAGACACTTTATTTGCACAACTTTTGTAGGCACCACTGTGTCCCGCGGATAACCTACACATTATGTTTAGCAATACACAGACTGCTAACTACAGTTTGGCAGCAGCATCAGCTATGATTCAGAGCCAGAATTCTGGCAGAATTTGTTATTTTTTTGTCAAATTTACAATTTTAGTACTTTCCATCTTATCTAGGTTTCCTTACAGTTCCTCCAGCTCTGCCGGTGTAATATTGATGAAATTTTGGTGTAAGTCTCACTCACGTATCAAAGTTACACCAAGTGTTGGAGAAGCTCCAAGGCAATTTATTTCATTAGCATTGCAATGTCATTTTACCCAAAGCTCCTTCACTCATTTTGGGAAAGATTTTTTTGGATTATTTGGATACGGACATTTCCAATGCCATGGTGAATGTACAAGAGTTTTATTTTAAATGCATCTTGCAGTGTGGCTGATACCCATGGGACTTTTGGTATAAATCATACATGCTCCACAATATGTACAGTAGATTGTATAGCCGTAATTGAGACAGCAGCACAGTGCTAGAGTCTGTTAAGAGTACAGCACAGCTGGCTTCCTCTCCCCGACCACGTGGACTCTTGTATAAAGCAGCATTTTATTCAGTTTAACTCATCTATTTAATTAGAGAGATGCAGATTCTGGAGACAAATACCCTGCACCCAAAAGATTTTCCAGAAAGCCCTAAGTGGCCATCTGAAATTTCCATTTGACTCCTTACAGTCATAAATAAGAGACCTAATATCTGCTTTAGCTTTCATCTCAGTGGTCAAGTGAGACAATGGTCATGTTACTGGACTTGCTGACTGCTCTAGGTCACTATGGCAGCTGGTGAAGTTTAAATTCAATAAAGAAATCTGGGAATAAAATCGGGTCTTCAAAGAGATAAAAACAGCAACACTTGGAAACAAATGCTTGGGACCTCCATTTTGAAGTATACTAGATGAGGATGACCAGTAGGTCTCATTCAGCAGTTTTCTTCCTTGTGGTTTAATAATGGTGCCTAGGAATTTTTTGAATGTTGTTCACCTAGTTCACTAGTGCACTTTAGGAAAGGTAATCTGCCATTTCTACCTGATCTCACTTAAATGCAACTCCAGATCCACATTGTCTCTTAACTACCCACTCTATCGAGCCTCTCAATTCAAGAGTAATTAGGGATGGGCAACAAATGCTGATCTTGCAAGCTATGTTTCCTGTGATGTAGACAATGAAAAATTTCTCATTCGTGCACTTCTGCTTTATCCACTTGGAACTCACCTCAAAAATCTCATATTGATGCAAACAGCACAAGAAACATCTGGTTAACATGGTAGTGTTTAGGTACTTACAGCTGTTATGGACCAGACCAGACCCCTCAAATTAAGAAGAGAGTCTTAATGTTTTCTTATTTTAAAGTAAGTTTAAGGTGCCTCATTCCAGACGAATTTGATTTGCCAAACAAATTGACGCTGAACAAAACACAATTTATTCCTACACTCGAGTTAAAATACAACAAAAAAAGAAAGAAATGAAAAGAATTGGCCTCGATTTACCTCTATTATGAAACTTAACAGAGTAAGAGATCAGTTAGCTACTAAACAGTACTTGTTCTAATATAGTAACATCCTATAAACACTTCTTTAGCAAAGGGCAAATTCAGAACACAGATTGTCTGACATGCAACTCTCACACAGCCCAGGTGGAATAACATCAAGAGAACTCTGAGAGACTGCAGCAGGGTGAGATGTACTACAGCAACAGACCCAGCAACAACTGCAAAAACTGAGAAATTAAAAAATCCTAGTTCTGCGAGAGCTTGGATCACACCCATTCAGGCTGCTTCTATTGTTCCAAATTTGAAAACAAATCCTCAAGGCCTGACAAGCTGTTTAGTTTCTTACAGACTGCTTGTTACCTCTCATTCAATCTTTCTCTTTAAAGAAACCAGGATAAAATGTAATAGTCCACCCGCACCTGTGGGAGATACGTTCCAATACCTACCGCAGAAACCCGAAACCGCAGATAGGAGCGAACCCATTTATGTAAATGGGAAACATACCTTCCCAGTATCCCTCTGGTCTCTGGTTCTGCAAGGTTCCTTACAATATGTTCGGGCCACGGTAAACCACGGGTAACTGAAACCGCGGAAAATGATTCCACGAATACAGGGGTTACCTTGTACACCTCTTAAAGCCACAGTATGGTCACACAGCTCATCCAAATAGCTGGGTGGGGAGGAGGATGAGTAATTCACATGGTGAGCAATCTTTAAACCAACAATGTTGGAGAACCAATATTTGTTGCCTGTCAGGAGTTAATTGATTATGATTAGAAATTGAGCAGCTGGATTGATCTCTTTTGATCCAGGAGTGCTGAAGCTAATTGTAAAGTCCAACGTACCATCTTAGCTAAGGTCAGCTAACTCAGCACAGCTCAGGCAATGGTTCTGGGACCCTCTGTCTCAGGCTAACTTTGTCACCTATTCAACAGAGAATCTTTAAAAGTTGTTTAAAATAGCCCTACATAAATGTTCTACACCAGCTGGAACAATACGCTGCTTCTCTCTCTCAATGAAACCTCAGAAATATTCATGCAATCCTCAACTAAATAAAAGGTCTTTTATGCTTCTACAATAAACAACTTCAATTTTTAAAAATTGCATTAGAGATTGCAAAACCAATCATTGCTGAAAAGGACAGTGTCTTTCGAAACAAAAAATGCATTTTTGAAGGGATTAGATTGACACGGGCTGTAGAAAGGTATATTTCCTAATGGGCTTCTTTCTAAACCAAATTATATCTTCATCAATGACAACGTAAATTGAACAGAATTGCTTTTGTGTAGAATTTATTACAGTTTAATCTGCTATATCAGAGCAGCTCTCAATACAATAATCCATCTCTCCCCTTCAGTTCTTGGATTTTAATTATATAATACCCAATCAAATTTTCTGTGCCCTTTCCTGAACTAAATTCTCATTGTAGAGTTCAATCACATGAACTAGCACTGAACCACATTATAACAGTACAATTCAATCATGTTAGCTAACACTAAAATACATTTTCAAATCCCCCTTCTGCAGTCTCAGTTAATGTCACCACTGCTCACTTTGCACAACTTCACAACAGCGATGTGTTACATTGCTGGCTTCCATTTTGTTGCACAAAGTCTACTTCTGCAGGAGCAAAGTGTTGGAAAAGGGGCAGAGGATCGTGTGATATTGCTTATCGTGTTACGGGTGTTATTTAAAATGTTTTTTATTCCTATTTTGTGCTTATATTTTGACCAACAAAGATTCAAATAAAATAATATTGGTGGGAAACATGACTGGGTGAAGATCTGTCTCTGCAGCCTTCTGTGACTGAAGGTTCTTTTCAATAATAAGCAACCCAGTTCCTTGGGCCAAACTGTGAGGGGAGAAAAAAGATTCCTGGCTCAACATAAAGCATGAGATACAGCTTCACCATTTTTTAAAATATAAGCCAACAGACAGAAAAACATTTTTTCCCTTCAGCACAGGAGGTATTTGTTTTGGCAAGAGGGAAGGAAGCTGAGTGCTAAACCAGACACTTAAGCTCACAATAAACATACACCTCAAAGTTCATTATTGCTATTAGATTACAAATTTTGTTGTTTTTTTACATTTTTTTCTTGGCTAAAATTCAAGGTTTCAAGGCTGAAACAAGCCATGCATTAAATTGTTGGTTATAGCACACTTCTCAGGCTATTGTTCTGAGCTTATACTGACCTTTAGATGCTATCTGCTTCTGGCCTGCAACCACTTTAGCACTCACCAGTTTAGAGACACTTGTACCACCTTTCAAGTGGCAGGGCTCTGCTGAACTACTTCATTCCTTATTTATAAATGGAGCCATGATCCACATCTATTGTAACTAGCTCGAAACTGCATTACAGTGCTATCATTTGGTCACACAAACCAGCACCAAACTGGTTAATATTCTCCCAGTTTTCTGTAAAAACAGCACTCAGTTATTCTTCCAGAGATGTTAATTGGCATTGATCATGTGAACTGGGTGTGAGTGACTATGAGTTGCTTAATATTGAAAAAAGATTGTAACAAATGAGGGCAATTTTGTCTTGGCTCATTCAACCCCATCCCCCGCCACTCAAGGATATGCTCCTGGTCAAAGCCCCTCACTCAACAAAGTCGAGCAACTTGGAAAAACCAGCAATTCAACCAGACCCAGGGATCTGTCCTGGGGATTTTCTGATACTTATAGTACAGCAGCTCACTGGGTAAACCCAGTAAAGCTTTGGACAAAGCTGAATGGGAGGGAGGGAGCTGTGTATTCTCAACTGTGCTGATCTGTTGGAAGCCAAGGTGTCTACACTGCATGCCTGTTTCATGAGGCAATGTGTCAAATGGGTTCTGTCTTCTGCAGGGTAAAAACAAGGACTGCAGATGCTGGAATCCAGAATCTAGATTAGATTTTCCTGCTCCTTGGATGCTGCCTGACCTACCGTGCTTTTCCAGCACCACTCTAATCTCGATTCTGTCTTCTGCATACTGCAACATGAAGGGAAAGGACAATGAGGGTAACTTGCAAACTTTTCAGCTGCTCACCTGACTGAGCAGATTCCATTGCTGAACTTACCAAAAACAGAAATTGCTGGAGAAACTCAGCAGATCTGGCAGCATCTGTGGAGAGAAAGCAAAGTTTCATTTCGGATTCAGTGATTCTTTTTCATTGTTGAACTTGCCTGATTTACATCTCGTTGATTCACATAACACAATGGGGTGACCCAATCAAGGCTGACCTTAAAATGACCCTAAATGAATTTGTACAAGGCATAGGTTAGAATCTGTAATGGTGTGGAACTTTGGTCACTCAAATACATGACAACATTGAAGATTTAACAGTATAATTCAAAGATCATAGAATCCCTACAGTGTGGAAACAGGCCATTTGGCCCAACAAGTCCACACTGACCCTCAAAAGAGTATCCAACCTAAACCCATTCCCCCACCCTATTACTTTACATTTACCCCTAACAAACATAACCCTGAAAACTATGGGCAATTTAGGATGGCCAATTCACCTATCCTACACATCTTGTGGAAGGAAACCGGAGCACCTGGAGGAAACCCACACAGATATGGGGAAAAGGTGCAAGCTCCACACAGAGTCGCCCAAGGCTGGAATCAAACCTTGGTCCCTGGTGCTGTGAGGCACCAGTGCTAATCACAGAGCCACCATGCTGCCATAGGGATTCTATGATTATACAAAGGGTGGGGGAATATCCTTCTGATAAAGGACTTGAAAAAAGTTTTTATACACTTTAACACATAAGGATCTGAAAGAATAAATAATGAAAGATTATTTCCACTCATCAGTGAATTAGCATAAACTCAGAAATCATGCTCGAATCAAAATGGAGGAGGTTAGAAAAAGTTTTTTCATGCTCAAGTTTAGATTAACATTGCATACATAGCCACGTTTTGCCAGTGTTGTAGATTTAATCACAATATTTCAGGAAAACTTAAATAAACATGTAGAAAAATACGGGGAAAAGTGAGATTTTGATAAATACCCACAACATGGAGCTCAAAGGGACAAGGTAGAGTGAGCTGAACTACCTTCTTCTATGTTTAAATTTCGATGAATCAATAAAGAATACACAGCTCCCTCCCTCCCATTCAGCTTTGTCCAAAGCCTTACTGGGTTTACCCAGTGAGCTGCTGTACTATAAGTATCAGAAAATCCCCAAGACAGATCCCTGGGTCTGGTTGAATTGCTGGTTTGTCCAAGTTGCTCGACTTTGTTGAGTGAGGGGCTTTGACCAGGAGCACATTCTTGAGTGGTGGGGGATGGGGTTGAATGAGACAGGACAAAATTGCCCTCGTTTGTTTCAATCTTTTTTCAATATTAAGCAACTTATAGTCATTCACATCCAGTTCACATGATCAATGCCAATTGACATCTGTGGAAGAATAACTGAGTGCTGTTTTTACAGAGAACTGGGAGAATATTAATGAAACAAATTTACACATTGCTAAAAAGGAATACAAAGTCAAAGCTTTTCATCTTGCACTCATTAAGACCAGAAAGAAACTTAGAAAGAGAAAACGGGTTCATACAGAATGAGAAGAGTGCTAATTGGTTGGACCATGGCTGACAAAGAGGTGAGGCAGGGTTTCTTAACTGTGAATCTTATTCTGCTGATTAAACTCAGGTCAGGCAGCTCAACTCTGGCCTATGTGGGATGCAGCAAGGATTTGCAGTCTCCATAATCAATCTTACTGAAAAATGTGCAATGTGTGGACAAATTCCTCATGTGAAAATGACTCACTCTGCGATCCCAACTGAGTTGGTTTCCAGTGGAATTCTTAGCACAGTCAGTAGTGTTTGATTAGTATTATCCAGTAGTAGAATCACAGCTAATGTTTGATAAAATGTTGAGGTTTGCAAGTGTGTATTGTTTGAGCGTGGCCAATACGTTGCTCAATACAGTTGATCAAAGAGTCATAGAGATGTACAGCTTGGAAATAGACCCTTCGGCCCAACTCGTCCATGTCGACCAGATATTCCAACCTAATTTAGTCCCACCTGCCAGCACTCGGCCCATATCCCTCCAAATCCTCCATTTTCATAGGGCCATCCAGATGCCTTTTAAATGTTGCAATTGTACCAGCCTCCATCACTTCCTTTGGCAGCCTATTCGACACACGTACCACTCTCTGCATGAAAAGGTTGCCCCTTAGGTCTCTTTTATATCTTTTCCCTCTCACCCTAAACCTATGCCCTCTAGTTCTGGATTCTCCCACCCCAGGGAAAAGACCTTGTCTATTTATCCAATCCACGTTCCTCATGATTTCATAAACCTCTATAAGGTCACCCCTCAGTCTCTGCACAAACAGGGAAAACAGCCCCAGCCTGTTCAACCTCTCCTGATAGTTCAAATCCACCAACCCTGGCAACATCCTTGTAAATCTTTTCTGAACCCTTTCAGGTTTCACAAGATCCTTCCGATAGGAAGGAGACCAGAACTACAATATTCCAAAAGTGGCCTAACCAATGTCCTGTACAGCCGCAGCATGACCTCCCAACGCCTATACTCAATGCTCTGATCAATAAAGGAAAGCATACCGAACGCTTTCTTCATTATCCTATCTACCTGTGACTCTACTTTCAAGGAACTATGAACCTGCACTCCCCAGGACCTTACCATTAAGTGTATAAGCCCTGCTAAGACTTGCTTTCCCAAAATGCAGCACCTCGCATTTATCTAAATGAAATTCATAGGGATGTGTTATTTGATATGGTTTGCCAGTCACTGAGAAGTACAGCTGATAGACCTACATACCTGTCACCAGAGTGAAATTCATGTGTCACATTACTCACTTGTGTGTGAGGCAAAGTGTTTACATCTCCTCTTTACTCTGGGTGTGCAATCCCTCTACACGTCCATCCCCCATGAGGATAGTCTCAGGGCTTTCCTCTTCTTCCTGGAAAGAAGGTCTGAATAGTCCCCATCCACCATCACTCTCCTCCACCTGGCCGAACTCGTCCTCTCTCTGAACAGTTTCTCCTTTAACTCCTCCCACTTTCTTCAGGTCAAAGGGGTGGCCAGGTATACGCATATGGGCCCCAGTTACGCCTGTCTCTTTGTGGGATATTTCCTTGTTCCACTCCAATTCCAGGCTTCATCCACAGCTCTTTCTATGGTATATCAATAATATCATTGGCGCTGCTTCCCTCTCTCATTCAGAACTGTAAAAGCTTATCAATTTCGTTTCCAATTTCCACCCCATTCTCACCTTCACCTGGTCCATTTCTGAATCCTCCCTTCCCTTCCTTGACATTTCTGGGGATAGCCTAGCCACTAATATCCACTACAAACCCACTGACGTCCACAGTTAACTGGATTATACATCCTCACACCCTGCATCCTATAAAGCAGGCATGGTGCCTCACTGGTTAGCACTATTGCTTCACAGTGCCAGGGATCCAGGTTCGATTCCAGCCTCAGGCGACTGCCTTTGTGGAGTTTGCATATTCTCCCTGAGTCTGTGTGGGTTTCCTCCCACAATCCAAAGATGTGCAGGTGAGGTGAATTAGCTGTGCTAAATTGCCCATTGCGTTTAGGGATGTATAGGTTAGGTACCTTAGTCAGAGGTAAGTGTCAGATAATAGGGTGGGGGAATGAATCTGTGTGGGTTCCACTCAACCAAGGATTCCCAGCACAATTGTTGACAAGGCCCTCAGCTGGGTCTGACCCATCTCCCATGCTTTGGCCTCTCTCCCACAACAGTGATAGGGTCCCCCCTTGTCCTTACCTACCATCTCACCAGCACCCACAACCATAGGATCATTAGCCACCATTTCCATCACCTCCAGCAAAATGCCACCACCAGACACATGTTCCCCTCCTCTCTCTTGTCAGCCTTTTACAAGGACCATTCCCTACAGGACACCCTGGTCTGTTCTTCCCCTCCACAGCCTCACGGGACCTTTCTCTGTAACCGCAGAAGGTGTAACACCTGTCTGTTTACTTGCTGCCTCCTCAGTATCAAAGGGCCCAGACACATCTTCCAGGTGAAAGCAGCACTTTACCTGCACTTCACACAATCTAGTCTATTGTATTTGCTGCTCACAATGTGGTCTCCTCTACATTAGGGAAACAAAGCATGGACTGTGAATGTTTCACAGAAGACTTGCGTTCTGTTCATGAAACAGACCCTGAGCTTCTAGTTGCTTGTCATTTTAACACACTTCCCTGCTTCCTGAGCAGCATCTCTAGCTCAGGCTTGCTGTAATGCTCCAGTGAAGCTCAGTGCAAGGTGGAAGAAAAGCACCTCACTTTCCATTTGGGGACCCTGCAGCCACTGGGACTCAATATCAAGTTCAATAACTTTAGGGTCTGAGCTCTCCCATTTCCTTACCCTCAACTCCAAGGCTTAAGCCCGAAATGTTGATTCTTCTGCTCCTTGGATGCTGCCTGGCCTGTTTTTTTTCCCCAGCACCACATTTTTCAACTCCACGCATCAAGCCTTAGAACATAGAACATAGAACGATACAGCACAGTACAGGCCCTTCGGCCCTCGATGTTGCGCCGACCGAATCCTACCTAACCTATACTAGCCCAATAACTTCCAAATGCCTATCCAATGCCCGCTTAAATGACCATAAAGAAGGAGAGTTCACCACTGATACGGGCAGGGCATTCCATGAACTCACAACCCGCTGTGTGAAGAATCTACCCCTAACATCTGTCCTATACCTACCACCCCTTAATTTAAAGCTATGTCCCCTAGTAACACCTGACTCCATTAGCGGTAAAAGGTTCTTAGTATCTACCCTATCTAAACCCCTAATCATCTTATACACTTCTATCAGATCTCCCCTAAACCTTCTCTTCTCCAATGAGAACAGCCCCAAGTGCCTCAGCCTTTCCTCATAAGATTTTCCTACCATTCCAGGCAACATCCTGGTAAACCTCCTCTGCACTCGTTCTAAAGCTTCCACATCCTTCCTATAGTATGGCGACCAAAACTGCACACAATACTCCAGATGAGGCCTCACCAGAGTCTTATACAACTGCAACATGACCTCAGGACTCCGGAACTCAATTCCTCTGCCAATAAAGCCCAGTACACCATATGCCTTCCTCACAGCACTATTTACCTGGGTGGCAACTTTCAGAGATCTGTGTACATAGACACCAAGATCTCACATAGTCTGCTATTACACACCACACATTGTTAGCTACTAACAAACCCTGTTAATAGCTATTCACCCTTCTAGCCAGATCATTATCCATTCCTTCGTCTGTCCAACTGTTCATCTCTCTCTCTCTAACCTTTATCTCCACCTATTGCTTACTCCTTGCCCACTCCTTCCACCTTATTTTGTGCATATGGACCAACATTTTCCAAGGTACCACCAGTTCTGAGGAAGGGCCAGTTGACCTGAAATGTTAACTCTGATTTCTCTCTACAGATGCTGCCAAATCTGCTGAGTATTTCCAGTAGTTTCTGTTTTTGTTTCTGATTTACAGCATCTGCAGTTGTTTTGGTTTTCAATGAATTCTCTGATGTTGCTGCCAATTTAAATATCACAAATGTGTCACCTATGTATCCACTGGATGCAAGAGGTAGGAAGTCAGTGGGCCTAGAGTGGTTCTCATGGCAACCCACCTGTTTGGGTGTGATCTCACAAGTTCCTAAATTTATGGGCGCGATGAAAGCATATTCAGTCACTAGTGGAACATCTAGATTTCCATGATGTCATGACTTAGTGCAAATGGCTTTCTTGTGTAGTAATTTAAATTGAATAGTTTAGTGCTCCTCATTTTTGTTTCTACAATTTAAACCCAAAGAAACTAATTCAACCATCCCAGTGCACAACTGTAACATGTGACAAAATACTGAAAACAATTGACCAGCTGGGGAAGGAATGGTATTTCTGTATAAGCTCCATGTCCATGTGTGCTTGCATTTTGCCATGCTATTTAGACCCAATCCCATTCCCTGTCTTCATTTGCTTTCTCAACTCTACACAAGGTTTCACTCCTTCCTGCCACCCAGACCTGCCACCATCTTTGGTACTTCATTACCCAATCCACATCCTAATTTATCACTGTTTATCTGCTGCAACTCTGTTGGGCTTAAATCCACCTCCGATGAATTCTCCCTCTGGGAATTCCATGTAGGGCCGACTGTCTCTCCTTATTGTCTTTCTATAAAAAAATGGCCCAATTGCTCAATCATCCTTTTCCAACTCACACACTGGGGTGGCACGGTGGCTCAGTGGTTATCACCGCTGCCTCACAGTGCCAGAGACCCAGGTTCGATTCCAGCCTCAAGCGACTGTCTGTGTGGAGTTTGCACATTCTCCCCACGTCTGTGTGGGTTTCCTCCCACAGTCCAAAAGATGTGTAAGTTAGGTGAATTGCCATGCCAAAATGCCCATAATGTTAGGTTCATTCGTTAGAGGGAAAACGGGTCTGGGTGTGTTACTCTTCAAAGGATCTGTGTGGACTTGTTGGGCCAAATGGCTTGTTTCCACACTGTAGAGAAAATAGTCTAATCTAATCTCACTTGCTGGCTGCTCACCTTAATAATGTCCTTCCCACCTTGCGGACTCCATCCCCTACTGCTACCTTAGAGCTTACCAATAGCTGCTACCATTGTGTCATTAGTCCCCAGCGCAGGCCTGACCAAACTCTGTCTTGGCTGCCATGGAGCTCTCAGTGAGCGACAAGAGCTGTGGGGTCTCTTTTTGAAGAGAGGTTTTTACAAGCACCCTGAAAATTAAACACTCTGCCTCTGAATCCAGCACCCTCTTCTCATGCTGTACAAATTGGTGTTCCCTTTCCAAGTTTGGGTTCGTGTGTGTTAATCCTGATAAGTGCAAGATGAAAAGCTTCCACTTTTGTCTCATTTTAACAATGTTTAAGTCTGTACTACCAAGCAGTTATCAAAATCCAAGCCCTCAGCCTTGCCCTTTCACTTAGTCTATGGTTATGATTAGTGATATATCATATCAAAGCTTTTTCTTTGTATGACTCAACTCCCCCTACCCCCTTCCAACCACACTTCCTTCTGCTGCAAACCCTGAAAGTATTTCCCTCCAAGTCACTTACACTTTTCCAAGCTACTGACTACACAGCCTCTGGGCTGCCAATCATTTACAAAACTGCAGAAATCAGGAGGCCGCTGCTGCTTTATTACCTGATTTCCAGTGAAGTGGTGGTAGGTGCATTACATTTAGCTTTATCTACTCTGGGCCAAAAATGGGAATGAACCGCCCAGGTTTTCACTCCTGCGATACACCAGTTAATACAACTGAAGCACTGAGATACTGAACTACTGAAGCACTGTTTTATCTGTGCAACAGTGCTGAGGAAAGAAAGAAAGGATTTTTTTTAACAAAGAAACCATAAAAGAAACCATTATTATGAATCTAGTTTACTTTGGCTAATGTGGAGGCAGAGCAACATGAGAACAAAGCAAAAGCAGACGAAACGATTTCAGTGACTCACTATGTCTCTGTTTCCAAATGTACAGTGGATAGCTTTGTCTATTAAAAATGACAGAACTTTCAACTTGACTTTGGCGTGAAAATGGACAATAATGGCTTAGCCACCATTAATAGTCTGCTTCACATTTTCATTCCATTGTAATGGAAGCAAACGTTGTGTGGCATATGGAAACCGGCTATCAGTTCGGCTGCCACCCATTTCAGATCACTGCTGAGGTTGAAAGTTCCAATGTACATCTGCTACAAAGAAATATAACATACACGTTAAGGCCCTGATGTGTAAGTGAGGCTGGGAAGGGAGCAGGGGAAGCTGGAAGTGGCCATAATCCCTGAACTGAAGAACAGGATCTTACTGAGCCCAATTTCTGGTCCCCAGATCACCAACCCCACCCAACCTGACTAGCCCCACCAACTGGACTACCCTGCCCCTGACTTTTACCCTCTTCAGCCCTGACTACTCACCTCAACACATCCCGAATCTAACCTGAATGGCCCTAACCATGCAACTAAACCCTGACCACAACTGACCAGAGGCCACCATCGCCGCCACTACCTCCCTTGTTCTGAAGTGACTAGCCTTAACCATCCGATATGAGTGACGTCAAATGAACACAACTGCTGCCCAACATCCAATTACCACCTAATTTGACTCAACTATCCACCAGTCCAACCTGTCTACAGTCCACATGACATGACCATCCATCCTGTTCTGACCTGATTATTCCAAACTTACCCATCTACCGCTCCTCAATTAGCCCCCAATCCAACAACCCACCAGCTACGTGAGGGCTTTAGGAATCTGAACCAACCTATCAATGCTATCACAGTGTGGCTCTTCATTGGGCACAAATAGCACAGTAGGGGCGGAGTTAAGAGAGGAGAGAGAAGCACAGGGGCAGCAAGGCAGAGGCTTGAACTCGAGTCTTGTGACTGTTAGAAATTTGTGAAGAGAACAATATGGTGAAACCTGACTGGCGTTAGATAGTAAAGCTCATGCAATAATTATTCACTGATAATTAGAGTCTTGATTATCAGTTATTTACATACTCAGACTAAACACTATAACATAAGATGTTAGTGTTTTAAAATGCCTGGACCTGAAAAGAGTCTTAACATGGTCATCTCCTTGACCAGTCTATCCTGAAGCTGAACACAACAAGGTAGGTATGAAATCCAATAAAAGCCCCACCCTGATCCATTGATCTATCCATCCAGCTGTCACCATGCAAGCCTATCCACTCACCAACTTACCAACCTGTTATATTACTCAGTTCCCATCCATTTACACACCCACACCTGCCCCATGCACACCTACACGCCCACACCTACACCCCCACACCTGACACCATACACACCAACACCCCCACACCTGCCCCACACACACCAACACCCCTACACCTTCCCCCGTACACACCTACACCACACACCTGCCCCATACACACCCACACCTGCCCCCATACACACCTACACCCCCACACCTGATCCTGTACACCTACACCCCCACACCTACCCCCATACATACCCACACCTGTCCTCATACACACCTACACCCCTACACTTGCCCCTGTACACACCTACACACCCACCAACAGCCCCACACGTGTCCCCGCACACTTACACCCCCACACCTACACCCACACCTGCCCCTATACACACCTCCACACCCACACCTACCCCTGTACACACCTACATACCCACACCTGCCCCCATGCACACCTACATCCCCACACCTGCACCTGTACACACCTACACCCCACACCTGCCCCCGTACACACCTACACCCCACACATCTGCCACCATACAAACCAACACCCACACACCTGTCCCATACATACCTACACCCCCACACCAGTCCCTGTACACACCTACACATCCCCACCTGCCCCTATGCACTTCTACACCCCCACACCTGCCCCTGTACACACCAACACTCCTACCCCTGCCCCCATACACACCTATACCCACACACCTGCCCTCATACACACCAACACCCCCACCCCTGCCCCCATACACACCTACACCCCCACAACTGCCCCCATACACACCTACACCACTCATCTGCCCCCAAACACACTTACACCCCCACACCTGACCCTGTACACACCTAATCCCTCACACTTGCCCCTGTACACACCTACACCCCCACACCTGCACCTGTACACACTTACACACTCACACCTACCCCTGTACACATCTACACCCCACACCTACCCCCATGCACACCTACATCCCCACACTTGCCCCTGTACACACCTATGCACCCACACCTGCCCCCATGCACACCTACATCCCCACACCTGCACCTGTACACACTTACACACTCACACCTACCCCTGTACACACCTACACCCCACACCTGCCCCTGTACACACTACACCCCACAAACCTGCCCCAATACACACCAACACCCCCACACCTGCCCCCATAAACACCAACACCCCCACACCTGTCCCGTACACACCTACACACCCAACCTGCTCTTGTACACACCTACACATCCACACCTGCCCCTATGCACTTCTACACCCCCACACCTGCCCCTATACACACCTACACTCCCACACCTGCCCCCATACACACCTACACCCCCACACCTGCCCCTGTATACATCTACGCCCCCACACCTGACCCGTACACATCTACACCCGCACACCTGCACCCGTACACACCTCACCCCCACAGCTGCCCCATGTACACACCAATAACCCCCACACCTGCCCCTGTACACACCTACACCCCCACACCTGCCCCCATATACACTTACACCCCCACACCTGCCCCTGTACACACCTATACCCCCACACCTGCCCCCATACACACTTACACCCCCACACCTGCCCCTGTACACACCTACATCCCCACACCTGCCCCCATACATACTTACACCCCCACACCTGCCCTGTACACACCTATACCCCCACACCTGCCCCCATACACACTTACACCCCCACACATGCCCCTGTACACACCTATACCACCACACCTGCCCCCATACACACTTACACCCCCACACCTGCCCCTGTACACACCTACACCCCCACACCTGCCCCCATACATACTTACACCCCCACACCTGCCCCGTACACTCCTATACCCCCACATCTGCCCCTGTACACGTCTACACCCCTACACCTCCCCCCATAAACGCTTATAGCTGCTCCATACACACTTACACCCCTTCCCAGCCCCCATTCACACCTACACCCCCACACCTGCCCCCATACACACCTACATCCCCACACCTGCCCCTGTATACACACCTACACCTGCACACCTGCCCCCGTACACACTTACACCCCCACACCTACACCCCCACATCTGCCCCTGTACAGATCTACGCCCCACACACTCCCCCGTACACACCTCACCCCCACACCTGCCCCTGTACACACCAACACCCACCACACCTGCCCCCATACACACTTTCACCCCCACACATGCCCTGTACACGCCTACACCCTCACACCTGCCCCATACACACCTACATCCCGACACCTGCCACATACACTCCTACACTCCCACAGCTACCCCTGTACACACCTACACACCTACACCTGCCCCCTTACACACCTATGTATTCCAGGACAAACATATAAATACAAAACAGGAGACAACAGCTTCTCTTCACTTTGAGGTCGCCACTGATGATGTTACCTAGCCAGGTAATGAAACGTCCGGATACCAAACCTACACCTCAGTGAGCAAACCTACACCCTACACCTATGTACCCCATACCTGCCCCCATACACACCTATACACCCCACACCAGCTTCCATACACACTTACACACCCCACACCTGCCCCAGTACACCTCTGCATCTCACACCTTCCCCGTATAAACCTACACCCCTATACCTGCCCCTGACACACCTACACCCCCACGCCTGCCCAGTACCCACCCATACCCCTATACCTGCCCCTGGACACATCTACACCCCCACACCTACCCCTGTACACACCTATACCCCACACCTGCCCAGACACACCTACACCCCCACACCTGCCCCAATGCACACCTACAGCCACTACACCTGCCCCGTACACACCTACACCCCCACACCTTTCCCCGTACACACCTACACCCCCACACCTTTCCCCGTACACACCTACACCCCCACACCTGCCCCTGTACACATCTACGCCTCACACCTGCCCCTGTACACACCAACACTCCCACACCTGCCCCTGTACACATCTACGCCTCACATCTGCCCCTGTACACACCAACACCCCCACACCTGCCCCTGTACACACCTACACACCTACACCTGCCCCCGTACACACCTATGTATTCCAGGACAAACATATAAATAGAAAGCAGGGGACAACAGCTTCTCTTCACTTTGAGGTCGCCACTGATGATGTTACCTAGCCAGGTAATGAAACGTCCGGATACCAAACGTACACCTCAGCGAGCAAACCTACACCCTACACCTATGTACCCCATACCTGCCAGGTACACCCCTATACCCCCACACCTGCCTCTGTACACAGCTACACACCCCACACCTGTCTCCGTACACACCTACACCCTGCACATCTGCCCCTATACACACTTACACACCGCACATCTGTCTCCGCACCCACCTACACTTTGCACACCTGCCCCTGTACACACCTACAGCCCTCACACCTGCCCCCATACATACTTATACACGTCACACCTGCCCCTGTACACACCTACACCCCCACACCTACCCACGTACTCACTGACACACCCACACCTGCCCCCGTACACACCTACACACCCCACACCTGTCCCCGTACACACCTACACCCCACACCTGCCCTTGTACATACCTACACTTCAACACCTGCCCAATACACAACTGCCCCATACCCACTGGCCCCTATACACGCCTACACACCCACACCTGCCCCGTTACAGACCCATACCCCTACATCTCCCCCCATAAACACTTACACCTTCAACATACACACCTGCTCCCTCACACCTGCCCCTGTACACACCTACACACCCCACACCTGCACCCATACACACCAACACCCCCACACCTGTCCCCGTACACACCTAAACCCCACACCTGTCCCGTACACACCTACACCCCCGCACCTGCCCCCAAACACACCTATAGCCCCATACCTACCCCGTACACACCTACAGCCTCACAATTGCCCCCATAAATACCAACACGCCCACACCTGCCCCTGTACACACCTACACCCCCACACCGTCTACGTACACACCTACACCCTGCACACCTGCCCCTGTACACACCTACACACCCCACACCTGCCCCTGTACACACCTGCACACCCACACTTGCCCCTGTACACACCTACACCCCACACCTGCCCCCATACACACATCCCCGCCCACCTCCCAAACACACACCACCAGCACTAGGGAATATTAAACTGCTGGCAGAATGGTCATCCAACAATGATGATGGTGCCACACACGATCCTGGTCAATGGGGCGATCCAGCTGCAGGGTCTGCAATTCCTCCAGTTAACACCATGCAGGCTGCTGCGTTCCTGCTTGTCAAATACTGAGACCCAAACATCACAATGGCCCAGGCCTCTGCACTGACCCAGCTGTGACGGGGTTTAGTTGACTTGGCTGGTCAACTGTTGCCAACTCTCTGTTATTAGTAAAACAGCCAGCATTTTGATAAATTGGCAACTAAATTGATTTTGCTAATTAGTTACTCTCAAACGCGGATGCCGACCATGCCCAATGACACTTGCCCTGCTGTTTGGGATATTTTATTTCATGCATCAACACTCGGATCATTTGAACTTTTCTCTTTATTCCAAATTCTGACATTTAATGCTCCAGCAAAGATTGATCTCAGTGTGAATAAAGAGTCTGCAGTCGCCCTCCCGGGTAGGTTTTGGCACTCATCAGCTGTTTTCATTGCATTTGCCATATGACATTCACAACGAGCACTTCCAGCCTGAGAGGCCAGCTTTATATTCCACCAACATAACTCATTTCTCCAACATATATAAGGTGAGGAAGATGCCAAAGTTGACCAATTACATCAATCAGACCTTTTCAGATGCTGGCTCACTTACAAAGGAAATTACCAGCACTGGCTGAAAAAAGTCCAACTCACTTGCACTGACTTTACTTAAGAATCTGTTTTTAAAAACAAATGTAACTGTAAAGAGTTGACAGTTAAGAAACAGGCCAAGCATTTGGACTGACTTCAAATCTAGACAATGTCTTGCGGTTTGTTAAGGCACTGTCCTCACTGACTTCAAAGAGCTGTCATGAATTGCAAAACAATGTAAAGCATATTGATCAGCAAGAAATTATTGCCAGAGCCTTAAATTCTTCATTTCTAAAGCCATGGAATGTGGTCTAGAGAAGTTCTTATTCCTCTCAGACTCACTGTTTGAGAGTTGGCCATCTGGATTAAGGCCCACCCTCAGTGTAGCTATTGTGTTCGCCCGTATCAGATAGAGTCCCTTCCCGTGTTTTCCATTACCCTGAACAACCTTAATCATTTTTTCCTCTTCCCTTATCTCACCTCAAAAGCTCAATACCATACACACCTCTCTCCTGTACCATTCACATTGTCCCATTGCACTTCCACCAATTGTTTCTCTTTCATGTTATGAAGGGGAGGAGGAGGGTATTTCATGGTTAGGTTGGAACTTCTTAAAATGATGCAACATTTGCTCCTCATATGATTTATTCTTACGCTGTAGCATGTATAGACCTCAAGGACCTATTGGGTGTTTGATTGCCAACAACTCAGAAGGCTATGTCTTCCCACATTCCGCCAATTGCCAGCTGAAGTTTTGCAGTCCACTTCCGTCAGAAAACCAACAAAGATTACAGCGATGGCAGGATTAACTACGTGGAATTATTTTCTTTACCACTGTTTGATCTTTCCCATTGCATTGCATCAAAAATGACCACTGATGTTCCATTCAGGTCAGCCTCCCAATGTATTATCACGTCCATGGATGCTGCAAGACAAAGAGGTGAGCAAGCTGACTCTAGGATTTCATTGGCACGGGCAGCTTGGATTCTGACTGTCTCCAGGAAGAGTTGTCCGTCTGATTGTTTAAAGAGTCTCACTGATTTTGTTCTGGCCACAAATCACCTGGACGCCTGCCACTCAGAAACAGCTGCCCTGGAACACAAGGCTTCTGCTCAAAAAGCCTGGCAAAACGTTCTGGATATCTGTCAGGGAGGTGAACAGTGAGTATTAGTCACTGTAAACAGGAAAATCGGGGATTGTTGACAAAATATCAGTAGCGAATATGACCTTGTTTTGTTTGATGGTTCAAACCAATTGGAAACAAACTGTGTAGTCACATGGCCTTTCTGGATCAAGCTGATGGGATCAGCCAGGATTCTACTTGTCCTCAGGTTGTCTGCTTGTGAGTTACACGACTGTCCCCTCTTACATAACTGAAAGGTGTTCCCTTTCTAGTTGATACAGATTGTGCATAATTATTTATTTTGTAAAAGATCTTATTCAATGTTGGAAGGATCACATCATTCCTCATACTCGTTTTCTACCAGATGTTTATATAGTACCTACGTAGACATGAACTCCCGTTTAATTCCTCTCCTGTGAGAAAGGCACTAGCCTCTCATGCAGACAATGTGAGTTCAGTGGTATGGAGTTAACAAGGTGCAATATTCCCTCAGTTAAAAGGTAATGACAGGTCAAAATGCAGAATTGCTTGGGGGATGTAGCACGGTGGCTCAGTGGTTAGCACTGCTGCCTCATAGCACCAGGAACCAAGCTTTGATCGCAGCCTCGGATAACAGTGTGGAGTTTGCGCATTCCCCAGTTTCTGGATTTCTACTGGATGGCTTTGGTTTCCTCCCACTGGCCAAAGAAATACAGATCGGGTAGATTTGCCACAGGAAATGTAGGGTGTCATGGCGATAGGGTTAGGGACTGGGGCTAGTGGAATGCCCTTTGAGGGGTAGGTGGCTTCATTGTAAGGATTCAATGTGGTGAAAGTTGCACTGACTGCCTGAGAAATCTCCCTTCTTGACCCTTCGCCTTAGCTTCAGGACATTAACTTTGGAAGGATTTACAAAACTTTGCAAATATCTTGGATGTCCATCCATTATAGAGTCATAGAACAATATAGAACGAAACAGACCCTTCAGTCCAACTCGTCCATGCCAACAAGATATCGTAAATTAATCCAGTCCCATTTGCCATCACTTAGCCCATATCCCTTCCTATTCCTGTACCCATCCAAATGCCTTTTACATGTTGCAATTGTGCTAGCCTCCACCACTTCCTCTGGCACCACCCTCTGCATGAAGAAGTTTCCCCTTAGGTCCCTTTTAAACTTTCCCTTCTCACCCTAAACCTATGTCCTTTAGTTCTGAAGTCTCCAATCCCAGAGAAAAGACCTTGGCTATTCACCCTATCCATACCTCTCAAGATTTTATAAACCTCTATAAATTCACCCCTCAGTCTCTGATGCTCCAAGAAAAATTGCCTCTCCCAAAAACACAAACCCTTTATCCTTGTAAATCTTTTCTGAACACCTTTCAAGTTTAATAGCCTCCTTTCTATTGCAGCGAGACCAGAATTGAATGCTTAATTCCTAAAGTGGCCTAACCACTGTCATGTACAGCCACAATGTGACCTCCCAACTCCTATACTCACCTGTTGTTAGTGAAGCTGTGATAAGTAAAAGTAATTGTGATAATGTAGTAATAAAAAAAGAGAATATTGAAATAGAAGGGGGAAAGCAAGTTAGTGATCTGTCAAACAAATAAGAAATCAATACTGTTATGAAGATGTGGGTGTCCTGTACCTTCAAGGCATTTAAAACCAGCAGAACTACCTGATGGAATCAAGTATTCTGAAAAAATATATAATGTAACATTTGGTTGAACAACTTAATTAGCTCAGTAAAACCAGTGACTGCAGATGCTGGAAACCAGATTCTGGATTAGAGTGGTGCTAGAAAAGCACAGCAGGTCAGGCAGCATCCGAGGAGCAGGAAAATTGACGTTTCTGGCAAAGAGCCCTATATGAGGAATACAGGCAGAGTGCCTGAAGGGTGGAGAGATAAATGAGAGGAGGGTGGGGGTGGGGAGAAAGTAGCAGAAATGTCGGCAGATGATTTGGATTATGGGAAGATTGATAGGGTGGAAGGTGAGTACCAGTGGCATTATGTCCTTGTTATGGTTGGAGGGGTGGGGTCTGAGGGCGGAGGTGCGGGATGTGGACGAGATGCGTTAGAGGGCATCTTTAACCATGTGGGAAGGAAAAGTGTGGTCTCTAAAGAAACAGGGCATCTGGTGTGTTCTGTGGTGGAACTGGTCCTCCTGGGAGCAGATACGGCGGAGGCGGAGGAATTGGGAATACGGGATAGCATTTCTCTAGGAGGTAGGGTGGGAAGAGATGTAATTCAGGTAGCTGTGGGAGTCGGTGGGTTTGTAAAAAATGTCAGTGTCAACTTGGTAGTCATTAATGGAGATGGAGATGTCCAGGAAGGGGAGGGAGGTGTCAGAGATGGTCCAGGTAAATTGAAGGTCAGAGTGGAATGTGTTGGTGAAGTTGGTGAATTGCTCAACCTCCTCACGGGAGCACGAGGTAGCGCCAATGCAGTCATCAAGGTAACGAAGTGGGGAGTGGTGCTGGTGTAACTATGGAAATGGACTGTTCTACATAACCAAAAAAGAGACAGGCATAGCTGGGGCCCAAACGGGTGCCCATGGCTACCCCTTTGGTCTGGAGGAAGTGGGAGGATTTGAAGGAGAAATTGTTAAGGGTGAGGACCAGTTCGGCCAAACGAATGCGAGTGTTGGTGGAAGGGTACTGTTGGGGATGTCGGGAGAGGAAGAGACAGAGGGCTTGGAGGCCCTGGTCACAGTGGATGGAGGTGTAGAGGGATTGGATATTTGATTCTGCATTAGAGTGGTGCTGGAAATGTGCAGCAGTTCAGCCAGCTCAATTAGCTGGTTGCCGGGAAATGACAAAAAACACATTTCAGTTAGGCCAATCAGTTTAAAATGTACCCTGAAAAATATCAAGCTCTAATCCAGTTTGAATTGAGTATATTGACAATCTTAAAAGCCAATGACACAATCCAATGCTTTGGGAGTATATGATCGGGGAAAATTGAACAGTTGGGAGGAGATCTGCCAAGCTACTAGCATTCAGAGACTGCCCGAAAAATAGCTCTCTTAAAGGTACCTTTATCGATCATTATCCTGTGAAGCAGAATCCCCAAGAAGAGTAAAAGACGACTGGAATACAGAGACAACTGAAAGCTGCCTGGCTTTGAGATAGAAGTTTTGTTTTGTGAATCGTAATCAGCAGTTTTATCAGGCTAGTGTTATAGAAGGGAAGGTAAAAATTAGGTAGGGAGGACTTGTAAATAGTTGTTCATTAATTATTCTCTGTTATGCTTTAAGAAATAAAGTGGTTCCTTTTACTTTAACTAGTTCTTGGCCTATTGAATTTTGACAGATTACTGCACAGCATAAATCTTCTTGGTGTTGCTGGGTTACATTAAGCAGGAGGGTTTACTCCGTGTGTAACAGTCTGGGGGCTCGAGTCTATGATTTCAACTGGTTTAGACAGATTTGAATAGATTTGGGCGTACGAAAAATCCCAACAGATTTAAACACTTGCAGGTTAGTATCCTAGATCTTTAAATAAAACATAGTTGAAACAATTTGTTTAATTTTGGTGACTTGTGGTTGACTAAATTAAAAGTGAGAGAAGTGGCTCTTAAAATTGCTGAAGAGGTTCTGGGATTTGAAGATGATTCCCAAATTTGCCAAGAAAGTTTAGAAGGAAAGAAAAAGGCCATATTTTTAGACTTAGCAAAAAAAATAGATTTGGGTTTAACCAAGGACAAAAGTAAAGCTGAAATTGTAAGGGAATTAGTTAAACACTTAGGCATGTCAGAGAAACAGACAAGTGCAGTATAGGTAGAAAAACTTAAATTATAATTGAGGAAAATGGAGTTAGAAGATAAACAAAGAGAAAGAGAGGAAAAAGAAAGTTAGAGAAAGAGAGAGGGAAGAGAGGGAAAGAAAAAGAGAGAGAGAGAATAGAGAGAGAGGAAAAAGAGAGGAAGAAGGTTCTTAGTTGAGCAAAGAAAGAGCAAAGAAAGGGAGAGAGAAAGAGAGAGAGAAGAGAGAAGGACAGAGAGAATTTGAATGTGAGAAGTTGCAATTTAGTCAGCAAAGTCAAGTTAACAGGGATGGAGGTTAAAAGAGAAGGTAAGCACATTTTGATGAGAAAGATGTTAAAGCCTTCTTTATTTCATTTGAAAATTGGCTCGGCAGATGGAGTGGTTCGAGGATTTATGGGTAATGCTAGTTCAGACTAAGCTGGTAGGCAGAGCTAGTGAGGTATTTGACACACTGTCAGATGAGGGGGTCAAGAGATTATGAGGAGGTTAAACAGACTATTTTAAGTGCTTATGAATTGGTATCAGAAGCATATAGACAGCGGTACAGAAACACAAAGAAGGAACCAGGTCAGACCTATGGTGAGTTTGAAAGAAATAAACACAGTCATTTTGATCAATGGGTGCGTGCTTTGAAAATAGATAAGACCTTTGAGGCTCTAAGAGAGATTATTCTGCTGGAAGACTTTAAAAACTCACTTCCAGAGATGGTACGAATTCATGTGGAGGAACAGAAAGTTCAGGAAGTGAGAAGGGCAGCAAAGTTAGCAGATGAGTACATGTTGGTGCGTTAGATAAGCTTCCGGCCAGAATTTTGTCCTGTGAGGGATAAAAGTTGGGAGAAAGGGAGATCCTACAGTACAAAAACAGGAGTAGAGAACATTGGTAAGAATAAAAAAGAAGCCCAAGACGGTGGAAAGGAGGTGAAAAACCTCAGGTGTTTCCACTGTGGTAAAGCGGGACACGTAAAGTCACTGTGCTGGTTGTTAAAGAAAGGCACTGTAGGAAAAGATGTGGTAAAAGAAGCTAAGCCAGTGGCATTAGTGAAGGTGGTAGAGGAGACTCCAAGAAGAGCTGAGGAGCTGCAGGAGAGTGCACAGCCTCAGTAGGGGCTGGATATGGAGTTAGTACCCGATCTCTATAAAGAGCCTCTGTGGGTAAAGTTTACTCAGAAAGAATAGGGGGAGAAGGACAAGAAGTTAGAATTTTGAAAGATACATGATCTAAACATTGCTGATACTGTGGGATAAGTGAATATGCAGTCTTTCTGATCATTACCGTGAGTGCGGTAATTTGTGGGATAGATGGACAGAAATTTAACATTCCCCTATGTAAGGTCAGGTTGGAGTGCTGACTTAATCTGGGGAAGTAACAGTGAGAGTGATTAACAGAGTGTCAGTTCTAGGAATCCAGTTTGTTCTTGGGAATGATTTGGCAGGATCCAAGTTGGGAGTGACATCATTGTTGAGGACCAGTCCAAGGAAGACCAAGAAACTGAGGAGTTAAGACAGAAATATCCTGGTATTTTCCCAGACTATGTGGTAACCAAATCCCACTATCATAAGCCACAGCACAAACCTAAAAGAGAAAGGTGACGGGGTTGAGGTTCAGTTAGGAGATATCCAGTTTGATGTAATGGCGCAGGAAAACCTGAGTAGTAGAGGGTCAGACAGAAGTGTTTAATCCTGAAAGACTAAGAGACTTGCAACAGCAAGACAAGACAATAAAAGATATATGTGGATGCGTACTCTGAAGAGGTGGCAGAGAATATTCTGGAGAGTTATTATCTGAAAGATAGACAATAGACAATAGGTGCAGGAGTAGGCCATTCTGCCCTTCGAGCCTGCACCACCATTCAATATGATCATGGTTGATCATCGTTAATCAGTATCCTGTTCCTGCCTTATCTCCATAACCCTTGATTCCACTATCCTTGAGAGCTCTATCCAACTCTTTCTTAAATGAATCCAGAGACTGGGCCTCCACTTCCCTCTGGGGCAGAGCATTCCACACAGCCACCACTCTCTGGGTGAAGAAGTTTCTCCTCATCTCTGTCCTAAATGGTCTACCCCGTATTTTTAAGCTGTGTCCTCTGGTTCGGCACTCACTCATCAGCGGAAACACTTTTCCTGCCTCCAGAGTGTCCAATCCTTTAATAATCTTATATGTCTCAATCAGATCCCCTCTCAGTCTTCTAAACTCAAGGGTATACAAGCCCAGTCACTCCAGTCTTTCAGCGTAAGGTAGTCCTGCCATTCCAGGAATCGACATTGTGAACCTACGCTGCACTCCCTCAATAGCCAGAATGTCTTTCCTCAAATTTGGAGACCAGAACTGCACACAATTCTCCAGGTGTGGTCTCACCAGGGCCCTGTACAGCTGCAGAAGCACCTCTTTGCTTCTATACTCAATCCCTCTTGTTATGAAGGCCAGCATGCTATTAGCCTTCTTCACTACCTGCTGTACCTGCATGCTTACCTTCATTGACTGGTGTACAAGAACACCCAGATCTCTCTGTACTGCCCTTTACCTAAGCTGATTCCATTTAGGTAGTAATCTGCCTTCCTGCTCTTGCCACCAAAGTGGATAACCATAAATTTGTCCATATTAAACTGCATTTTCCATGCATCTGATCACTCACCCAACCTGTCCAGGTCACCCTGTAATCTCCTAACATCCTCCTCACATTTCACCCTGCCACCCAGCTTAGTATCTTCAGCAAATTTGCTAATGTTATTACTAATACTATCTTCTATATCATTAATATATATTGTAAAAAGCTGAATCCTAAGGCAGAAAGATAGAATCCTAAGGCAGAAATGGAGACCACGGCCGGTTAGTGCAGAGGAGAAATGGGCCAAAGTGCACCAGAGTGTGTTGCCGGTAGCATACAGACAGGAGGTGTTACAGGTAGCACATGAACTACCTGTAGGAGGTCACCTAGGGGTATGAAAGACTCAGGATAAGGTACAAAAACATTTTTTTGGCCTGGAATACACAAGGATGTGGTTAACGTTTGCCGTATATATCATACATGCCAAATGGTAGGTTGGCCACAGATGGTAATAAAACCAGTTCCTTTGTAGCCAATTCTCACATTTGAAGAACCTTTCACACGGGTTAGAATTGATTGGATAGGTCCCCTCCCGAGAACTACAAGTGGGAACCAGTACTTGTTAACCGTAATGGATGTGTCCACCAGATTCCAGGAGGCAATTCCATACGGGGTAACAAGGCAAAAAGGGTAATAGAAGAGTTAGTAGCTTTCTTCACACGGTATAGGCTACCCAGAGAGAGTCAGTCAGATCAAAGGTCAAATTTTACCGTAAGGCTGTTTAAGGACATTATGGATAGCTTAGGTACACACCATTTTAAATCCAGCGCGTATCGTCCTGAATCCCAGAGAGTTTTATAAAGGTGGCATCAGACCTTAAAGACCATGTTATGAGCGTACTGTCAAGATTACCCGAATGACTGCGATAAAGGGATCTCATTCATATTGTTTGCCATTAGAGATGCCCCAAAATGAATCTACTCAGTTCACTCCCTTCGAGTTAATATTCGGTCATGAAGTGAGAGGCCCTTTTGAAATTACTTAAAGGAAAATTGACAGGACCAAAGTCAGAGATCTTGTACTTCTGTATCGGAGGTGATGCAGAGACCAAACTGAGTAGGTGAGTTAGCTAACAGTACCTAAAGAGGGCACTGGGTAGAATGAAGCAGGTGGCAGATAAAAGCTCTGAGACTTGGACATTTTGTGTTAGTATTGTTACCAGTGGTAGGAGATCCCTTCAAAGCCAGGTTTAGTGGTGCCTCTCAAACTGAGAAAAGGTTGAGTCAGGTGAACTATTTAGTAAAGATGCCAGATAGAAAAAAAGGGTATCGGGTAGGTCAGGTGAACATGGTTAAACTGTAGTATACGAGAAAGAAAGAACTGGAGACAGGTGTTAGCTACTGCCCCACAGAGTGAGGAATCAATTCCAGATGATATGGATTTTGATGTGCCTCAAAATAGATTTAAAAATGAACAAGTCCTTAAAGAGTGGGATAGGTTAGTAAGCTATCTGTCTTAGGAGCATAGAACGCACTTGAAAGGTTTGTAACTGCAGTACAAGAACATATGTAAGAATCAGATAGCGAGGACTAATGCTTTGTACATGAAGTAGATGTAGGGAATACTGCTTCGATAAAACAACACCCCTATCAGCTTAATCCTTTCAAAGCCAGACAGGTCCAGGTGGAGGTGGAGGCCATGCTCGATAAGGACATCATCGAACCAAGGCAGAGCGAGTGGAGTTCGCCGATCGTCTTAGTTCCCAAACCGAATGGGACTCAACGATTCTGCGTGGATTAGTGGAAGGTCAAAATGGACTCATATCTAATTCCTAGATTGGAGGACTCTATCGAGAAAGTCAGACAAGCCAGTTACATCACCAAGTTGGACTTAATACATGGTTACTGGCAAGTATCTTTCTCAGAGTGAGTGAAAGAAATTTCAGTGTTTGTAACCCCAAATGGGCTATAACATCGGAATGAAGAACGCACCCGCCATATTCTAAACACTCACAAACAGAGTTGCGACGAGGTTAACAAACTGGGCAGTCTGTTTAGATGATGTAGTGACCTTTCATAGATCCTGGAAAGATCACATGGTACAGTTTGCAGAGCTCTTTGAACAACCACGTGAAGCAAAACTGGTGATGAACTTAAATAAAACTGAATTCGTGAAAGCAGAGGTGACATTCTTGGGACATAACATCAGCCATGGAAGATTGACCTCATGGAACGCAAACACGAAGGCCATCGAAAAATTTCCACGACCAGCCTCAACGAAAGAGGTGCTTCGATTCTTCGGACTCAGCAGAATCAGTCGAAAGTTTGTTCCAAACTTCAGCAGTGTGGTGGCGCCATTATCCGATTTGTTGAAGAAGAACACAAAGTTTCGGTGGACAGAACAATGCTACGAGGCATTCAACCAGTTGAAAGCCATCTTAACCCCAAACCGGTTTTAGCGACACCTAACTTTTCAAAATCTTTTCAAGTTGCCATCGATGCTAGCTACATTGGTGTTGGAGCTGTACTACTACAGGAAGATGAGGATGGGATTGAACTGCCAGTTGGTTACTTTTTGAAAAAGATCACCTTTCATCAGAGGAAATACTCCACAATCAAAAAGGGATTATTGACTTGCCTTACAACTTTATAATGTATATGTCACAAAGATGTGTCAGAGATGGTTGTGTACACTGACAACAATCCCCTTACATCCTTAGAATGCTTTGAAGACAAGAATATGAGACTATTTTGTTGGAGTCTTATGTTACAGACTTTTAATTTAAAAATCATGCATGTTGCGGGTCGTAAGAATGTAATCACAGATGTGTTATCACAGATTTAACTGATAAAGTTTAGATGAGATTTGTATTTATTTAATGTTTCATATATATGCAGATACATGGGAAGAAGTTAAAATTATCTGTATGTTAGGGTAATGTGTTTAAAAAGTAGAGAAAAATATGAAGCCATCTTTTCATTTTGATTTTTGTTAAGGGGGAAGGTGTTATGAAGATGTGGGTGTCTTGCACCTTTAAGAGAGTTAAAAACAACAGAACTACCTGACAGGACCAAGTGTTCTAAAATAATATATAACATAACATTTGGTCGAACAACTCGATTAGCTGGTTCCTGGAAACGACAAAACAGATTTGAATTAGACCAATCAGTTTAAATTATACCCGAAAACATACCAAACTCCAATCCAGTTTGAATTGAGTATATTGACAATCTTAAATGCCAATGACACAATCTGATGCTTTGCGGGTATAAGATCAGAGAAAATTGAAGAGTTGGGAGGAGAACTGCCAAGCCACCAGTATGTAGATACTGCCCGAAAAAATAGCTCTCTTAAAAGGTAACTTTATCAATCAGTAACATGTGAAGCATAACCCCCAAGAGAAAGAAAAGATGATCGGAATACAGCGAAAACTGAAAGCTGCCTGGTTCTGAGGTAAGAAGTTTTGTTTTGCAAATTGTAATCAGGAGTTTTACAGACTAGTATTAAACAAGGGAAGGGAAAGGATAGGTTAGACAGGAGTTGTAAAATAGTTGTTAGTTAATTATTCTCTTTTACATTTTAAGAAATAAAGTTATTTTTACTTTAACTCATTCTTGGTCTCTCGAATTTTCACTGATTATTGGTTGGGATAAATCTTTTCTGTGTTGGCGGGTTAAATTAAGTAGGACGGTTTACCCCATGTCATAACAATGTATTTAAAAAGGGAAATTTAGATATAAACCCCTCGAATCACGCAGTAAATTTCGTGCATTTTTTGATGTCAACAATTGAAAACAGGAGAGATGGATAGAGATTGATGAAGACTTTGTAACTAGGCATCGTAACTATCGAAGAGAAATGGCGAATGGCTTGTGTTCACTATCGAGGGTGAAATCAGAAAAGCATTCCTTGTATTGAAGTTTATAACTGGAATACAAACAACAAGCTGAGGAAATCTTTTCCACTGAACCAAACAAGCTACAGATCAATGGAACAACAATTAATTTGTGCAGTAAAGTACATGACATTTGTTTCAGGACATTGTAAATAAATAGTTCATTAGAAAAACAAAGATTTAAGATTTTAACCACAGCAAAAGCAAGAAGCTAAAATCTTAGTACAATCAAGTACCAGCAAAGCTGGAAGTTTAGCAACAATAACTATAAATTAAACGTCAACATGAGATCACAGTAATCACCATGCAGGCAGCAAATTATGTAAAAACAATATAGATTTTAACCTTGTATAAATATTAACCTGCCTATGGTTTCTGGACAATATATATATAACATGCTACCATACGTTACCACAGATCCATGTGGAATTTTTTTGTTAGGTTTTGTCTGGAACACTAACATTACTGTGGGACTGCACTCTGTTTCCTAAAACTGGTGATTCATATCATGAAATAGGATTCCTTGTTAATCTTATAAAACAGTCTGTCCATTAGTAATCAGCACACTCTCTTGCCTTTTATTACTTTCAATGCTCACATCTACAGCATGACCTCTCTCCACCTGTAGTCAGTTGCAGAACTCACACCTCTGCTCAAGGTTGCTTCCTCAATTTGAACTCAGTTCCCTTCCTTCCCACTTGAACCTTCCTCATCCTTACAGTGTCTCACTTATTCTCCCCCTCAGCTCTTCTACAACATGCAGAAGCTCCACATTTGTGTCCTGGCCTTCTTGATGGCAATGTGTAATTTGTTCCAGCTCCTTCTGAAGAAGTAAACAGAACATGGAAATGAAGAAGCAAAATTAAATGGATGCTTGAACAGTTCTGATGATGGTCCTTGACCAGATAGAGTAAAATACGCCTTAAATCAGGAGTAAAGCAAGGATTCCCAATGTTGGAAATGGTCAGCCTCTCTGAGCAGGGTGGTTGATTAAACTCTTCATGAACAGCAAGTCACCACACTTCCATCCAGCTTCAAGCAGGGTGGTCAGGGTGTGGATGTGCTGATATCATCCTTGCATACGAAAATGTCATCCTAACATCTGTTTCTTTCTGCTTTCCATTTTTGTATAAAAACTAGGAAGCAGTTTATTGTCTGAGTGGTGATACATTGGGAACAGCAGAGGTGCACCAAGACCTGGGTGTCTGTGTACAACTAGTTGCACATTGTAAGCTTTGTAGGTGCAGCAAGTGGTATGTTGGCCTTCATATCAAGAGGATTTACGTACATGCGCAGGAATAGCTTGCTGCAGTTATTCAGCACCTTTGTGAAGTCACAGTTGGAGTATAGTGTGCAGTTTTAATCTACCCATGGGAGCAAGTACTAGCAATGGATGGAATACAATGAAGGTCAACCAACTTAGTCCTAAGATTGCAGGACTGCCAGAGAGGCTAAATCAACTCGGATAATATTCACTCTGCAGAATGAGGGGAGATCTCATAGAGACCTATAAAATTCTAATGGGAATAGACAGGACAAATTTCAGAACATAGCACATAGAACAATACAGCGCAGAACAGGTCCTTCGGCCCTCAATGTTGTGCCAACCTGTGAACTTATCTAAGCCCATCCCCCTACACTATCACACCATCATCCATATGCTTATCCAAGGATTGTTTATATCTCCCTCATGTGGCTAAGTTAACTACCTTAGCAGGTAGGGCATTCCACACCCTTACCACTCTCTAAGTAAAGAACCTGCTTCTGACATCTGTCTTAAATCTGTCACCCCTCAATTTTGTTTGGTTCTGCAATCAATAAGCACTCTCCCAACCTGCTGTGCTTTTCCAGCAACACATTTTCAGTTTTGGGTATAAGCCCTTCTTTCTGCTCCTTGGATGCTGCCTGACCTGCTGCGTTTTTCCAGCAACACATTTTTCAGCTCTGATCTCCCGCATCTGCAGTCCTCACTTTCTTCTCAATGTCACATAAGCCTCCTTCTTCCGCTTAACAAGAGATGCAATTTCTGTAGTAAACCACGGTTCCCTTACCTTATCACTTCTTCCTTGCCTGACAGGGAACATCTGTTCCTTAAACCAGCACCACATTTCAATTTTGCTACTCTATTCTATGCATCCTAAGTCTTGCCTAACCACATTATTAATTGGCCTTCCTCCATCTATAATTCTTGCCCTGTGGCATGTACCTATCCTTTCCCATTTTAAACTAAACTTAACTGAATTATGGTCACTCTCTCCAAAGTGCTCACCTACCACTAAATCAAACACCTGGCCTGGTTCATTACCAAGCACCAGATCCAGTGTGGCCTCCCCTCTTGTCGGCCCTTCAACATACAATGTCAGGAAACCCTTCTGCACACATTGTTCTAACATTTCCAGTCAATGTTGGGGAAGTTAAGGTCCTCCATAATGACCACCCTGTTCCTGTCACTCCTACCCACTCCTATTCTCTCCTCCACGTCCCTAGAACTCTGCAGAGGCCTATAAAAAAACTCCCAGCAGTGTGACCTCAGCTCTTCTGTTTCTAACCACAGCCCATACCACCTCAGTAGACAAGTCCTCGTCAAAAGTTCTTTCAGCCACCATTATACTGTCCTTGACTAACAAAGCCACACCTCCCCCTCTTTTACCATCTTCCCTGATCTTAATGAAAGATCTAAATCCTGGAACCTGCAACATCCATTCCTCACCCTGCTCTATCCATGTCTCCAAAATGGAAACAGCATTAAAGTCCCAGTTACCTATCCATGCTGCAAGCTCACCTACCTTATTTTGGATACTTCTAGCGTTGATGTAGACACAGTTCAAACCAGCTTGCTGTCTGCCAGTACATTCCTATGACAGTGAAATTTGTCCATGCCCTCCCTACTCACATCCTCCTGTGCACTGGAACTACATCTCAGGTTCCCATCCCCCTGTTGAGCTAGTTTAAACCCACCCGAATAGCACCAGCAAATTTCCCACCCAAGATATGAGTACCCCTCTGGTTCAAGTGAAGACTGTCCTGTTTGTACAAGCCTCACCTTCCCCAGAATGAGCCCCAATTATCCATAAACCTGAAACCCTCCCTCCTGCACTATCCCTGCAGCCACGTGTTCAACTGATATCTCTCCCTATTCCTTGCCTCGTTATCACGTGGCAAGGGTAACAAACCAGAGATAAAAACTCTGTTTGTTCTAGCTCTCAGCTTCCACTCTCGCTCCCTGAAATCCTGCCGCACCTCCTTAACCCTTTTTCTACCTATGTTGTTGGTACCTGGTGGACCATGACTTGGGGCTGGTCACCCTCTCACTTTAGGACCCCAAAGACACAGGATCCAAGACATCATGGATCCTAGAACCTGGGAGGCAACACACCCAGCCATGAGTTTCATTTGTTCCCAACTAACCTTCTATCTGACCCTCTAACTATTGAGTCCCCAGTGACTAACACTCTCCTCCTTTCCCCCCCTTCCCTTCTGTGCAACAGGGACAGACTCTGTGCCAGAGACCTGCACTCCAATGCATGTCCCTGGTAAGTCGACCCCCCTCAACAGTATCCAAAATGGTATACTTGTTTTTCAGGGGAACGGCCACAGGAGATCCTTGCTTTACCCCCTTCTAACAGTTACCCAGCTTTCTTCATGCCTAGAAGTAAGATTTGTGCCAGGTAAATGCCTGGCAATGCCCATGTCCAACAAAAGAGAATCAAGCTATCGACCCTTGACATTCCATTACCATCACAGAATCCCTTACTATCAAAATCCTTCGGGTTCCTGTCGATTGGACAGTGAACTGAACTCGCCATATAAATACGGTAGCTCCAGGTCATTCTTCAAGACAAAACCTTCCTCCTTACTCCTCAATATCTGCTCACTATCTAAAAGGTACAAGTCAGCAATGTGATTAAAATGTCCCACTTGCCTGGATGAGTGCAGCTCCAACAATACTCAAGAACTTTGACACCTCCAAGACAAAACCATCCAATTGCTTGGCACCTTATCCACTACCTTCATTATCTTTTAGAATAAGAACTCATGTTGCAGACAATTAGCAAGAAGAATACTCAAAGCATATTATCCACTTGGTGGTAGATTTCAGAGTTCTGTGATGCAGAAAAATCAGGGAATCCTCATGTATGGATGTACAAAAGGTTTGTGTGCAGGAATAGCAAATAATTAGTAAAACACGTAAGATATTATTTATAGGGAGAAGAACTGAATACAAAAGTAGGGAGGTTGTACTTCTGATATCCAGGACACTCATGAGACCACGTTAACGTTTTTTTGACTCAGATGATTGTAAGTATTTCAAATTCTTTTCCAAAAAGATTGTAGAAGAAAAGACCCTGATTACTTTAAGGCAGAATTATATAGACTTGTGTTAAACAGGGGTAAAGTTATCAGGTGTAGGCTGAAATGTGGATTTGAGATTACAATCAGGTCAGCCATAATCCTATTGAATGACGGAGGAGGTGCTTTGGACTCCTACTCCTAATTCATATATTTGTAATTAAATTAATTCCCATCATCCCTGCAGTTTAGTGATAACAGTGTGTACCATCTACTAGATGCACTTCAGTAATTCACCCAGACTCCTCTAACAGCACCTTCCATATCTGCAACTTCTACCACCAGGAAGGGCAAGGTCTGAAATTACATGGGAATGTCATCACCTGCAAGTTCCTTCCGAAGTCACACAACATCCTGACTTGGAACCTTCTCACCATTCCTTCACAGTCACTGAGTCAAAATCCTGGAACTCCGACATGACTAGCTTCTACCCCAAGGACTGTAGTAGATTAAAAACGCACCTGACTACCACCTTTTCAGGTTAACTAGAGATGAGCAATAAATGCTTGTCTAGCCATTGATGCCCACATCCCACAAATGAATAATAAAATAAAATAAAATTCCTTTCATTGGAGGAAATCAACTGTCCTCAGCAGGTCTGGCTTGCGGATGATTCCAGTCCCACAGCAGAGGGAACCAGTTTCCAAAATGACCTCTAAGGCAGTTATTTCAAACAACAAAAGTAAAGATGAAAATGAACAAAATCAGATGGACCAAACAGCAATGAGAACTAGGAATCCGAAAGTGGAACTCCATTCCTAACATGTGCATATCCCTCCATCATACAGACTAAGGTAGCTCACCTCTGTCTCTCAAAGACAACTAGGGTCAGGCAGTTATATCAAGAACAAACTTGTTAAAAAGAAAACTCTGTGTCATTGTACTTCTTCCCCTATCAATATGCAAATGAATTATTTTGAATACTTTCTTTAAGAAGATGTTTTACGAATTTTTTGTTATTTTATATGGAGGGTAGTTCATATTTCACAGACACAACCTCTAGCAGTAGGTGGCGACAGTGATCGAAGACATTGAGCAAGAGATCAGAGTAATTCTGTGTGGGGCCTGTGCCAGAAGATGCTCATAGTGAGGGAGAGGACCAGCAGGAGGCTGGAAGAACACAGCAAGCCGGGCAGCATCAGGAAGTGGAGAAGTCAACGTTTCGGGTACAGCCCTTCTTCAGGATAGTGGGAGGGCAGCTGGAGGGGTTGAATGGACTCTCAATGGAAAAGAGAGAGTGTGTTTGATAGAGAGAGGGCTAATGAGAAGGAAGGGAGACCTACAAAGAAATTCCTCAGCCCTATGTAACTCATACAGTAATTCAATCTACGTGGTACACATAAAAAAATTGTTTATCATTAAATCTCCTTACTGTTGTTATCACCTGAAACTAATGGAATAAAGAATCCTTGTTTTGTGATCTTTGGGCTATATGTGTGTTTAAATCTTCTATTATGTTTACCTTTATTGGTCAGTACATTGAGTATAGGAGTTGGGAGGTCATGTTGTGTCTGTACAGGAACAAAAAAAAACTGCAGATGCTGAAATACAAGGTAGACAAGCAGGAGGCTGGAAGAACAGACATGAGTTAGGAAGCATGGATTGGGAGCAATTGTTCCATGGTAAAGGCTGTATAGACATGTGCGAGTGATGAATAAATATGTCCCTCTGAGATAGGCAAGAAGGGGTAAGATAAAGGAACCTTGGATGACGAGAGCGGTGGAGCTTCTCATCAAAAGGAAGAAGGAAGCTTACATAAGGTGGAGGAAGCTAGGGTCAAGCTCAGCTCTAGAGGATTACAGGCAGGCGAGGAAGGAGCTCAAAAATGGTCTGAGAAGAGCCAGGAGGGGGCACGAGAAAGGCTTGGCAGAATGGATTAGGGAGAGCACAAAGGCATTTTACATTTATGTGAGGAATAAGAGAATGGTCAAAGAAAGAGTAGGGCCGATCATGGATAGCATAGGGAACTTGTGTGTGGAGTCTAAGGAGGTAGGGGAAGCCCTAAATGAGTTTTTTGCTTCTGTCTTTACCAAAGAAACAAACTTTGTAGTG
The DNA here is from genome assembly GCF_020745735.1 of Hemiscyllium ocellatum. Taxonomy (NCBI): domain Eukaryota; kingdom Metazoa; phylum Chordata; class Chondrichthyes; order Orectolobiformes; family Hemiscylliidae; genus Hemiscyllium; species Hemiscyllium ocellatum. Next base: position 101,125,099 of record NC_083405.1, read on the forward strand.
AATGAAACCTTTGAAGAGCAGGTGTGCATGCTGGAATGGATAGAGATAGAGGAAGCTGATGTGCTGAAAATTTTGTCAAACATTAAGAAAGACAAGTTGCCAGGCCTGGACCAGATTTGTCCTCGGCTGCTTTGGGAAACGAGAAATGTAATTGCTTCGCCACTTGAAGATCTTTGCATCCTCGCTCTCCACTGGAGTCATACCTGAGGCAAATGAGAGGCAAATGTAATTCCTCTCTTCAAGAAAGGAAATAGGGAAATCCCCGGCAATTACAGACCAGTAAGTCTCACGTCTGTCGTCTGCAAGGTGTTAGAAAGGTTTCTGAGGGATAGGATTTATGACCATCTGGAAGAGCATGGCTTGATTAAATGCAGTCAACACGGCTTTGTGAGGGGCAGGTCATGCCTCACAAACCTTATTGAGTTCTTTGAGGATGTGACTAGAAAAGTTGATGAGGGTCGAGCTGTGGATGTGGTGTATATGGACTTCAGCAAGGCATTTGATAAGGTTCCCATGGTAGGCTCATTCAAAAGGTCAGGAGGAATGGAATTCAGGGGAACTTAACTGTCTGGATACAGAATTGGCTGGCCAACAGAAGACAGCGAGTGGTAGTAGAAGGAAAATATTCTGCTTGGAAGTCAGTGGTGAGTGGTGTTCCACAGGGCTCTGTCCTTGGGCCTCTACTGTTTGTAATTTTTATTAATGACTTGGATGAGGGGATTGAAGGATGGGTCAGCAAGTTTGCAGACAACACAAAGGTTGGAGGTATTGTTGACAGAATAGAGAGCTGTTGTAGGCTGCAGCGGGACATTGACAGGATGCAGAGATGCGCTGAGAGGTGGTAGATGGAGTTCAACCTGGATAAATGCGAGGTGATGCATTTTGGAAGGTTGAATTTGAAAGCTGAGTACAGGATTAAAGACAGAATTCTTGGCAGTGTGGAGGAACAGAGGAATCTTGGTGTGCAGGTACATAAATCCCTTAAAGTAGCCACTCAAGTGGACAGGGTTGTTAAGAAAGCATATGGTGTTTTGACTTTCATTAACAGGGGGATTGAGTTTAAGAATCGTGAGATCTTGTTGCAGCTCTATAAAACTTTGGTTAGACCGTACTTGGAATTCTGCATCCAGTTCTGGTCGCCCTATTATAGGACAGATGTGGATGCTTTGGCGAGGGTTCAGAGGAGGTTTACCAGGATGCTGCCTGGCCTAGAGGCCTTATCTTATGAAGAGAGGTTGACTGAGCTTGGACTTTTTTCATTGGAGAAAAGGAGAAGGAGAGGGGACCTAATTGAGGTATACAAGATAATGAGAGGCATAGATAGAGTCGATAGCCAGAGACTATTTCCCAGGGCAGAAATGGCTAACACCTCTCTTTACACAGAGAGTTGTGAGAGCATGCTGGCAGCAGTTGTGGAAGCAAGGTCATTGGGGACATTTAAGAGACTGCTGGACATGCATATGGTCACAGAAATTTGAGGGTGCATAATGAGGATCAATGGTTGGCACAACGTCGTGGGCTGAAGAGCCTGTTCTGTGCTGTACTGTTCTATGTTCTATGTTCTAACACAGCAAGCCAGGCAGCATCAGGAGGTGGAAAAGTCACCATTTCTGGTATAACCAATTTCCAGGACTGGCAGTGGTGTGTAAGGGGAACTGCAGGTAAAGGGAGTGGGGAGGGTGTGGGGTGGGCTATGGGTGGTGAGGTATGATAGACAAACAGACCTGGTTGGTCGATGGGAGGAATGAATCCAGTTGGTAGTTGGAAGAAAGGGTCGGTCAGAGGATTGGAAGGGTGGGTAGGGGCTGGAAAGGGAGTTGGGGATGAGAAGGAAGGTTATATGAAATTGGAGAACTCAATGTTGAGTCCTCCGGGCTGTAGGCTGCCTGGCAGAAGATGAGATGGTATTCCTTCAATTAGTGATCTGATTCACTGTGGCGATGGAGGAGGCCAAGGATGGTCATGTCGGAAACGGAGTGGGAAGGGGAATTAAAATGAGGGGTGACTGGGAGGTCCGGTTGGCTCCTGCAGGCCTGGCTGTGATGCTCAGTGAACTGTTTCCTAAGCATACCTTTGGTTTCCTTGATGTAGGGAAGACCACATCAGAAGTACCTGATGCAGTAAACTAGGTTGGAGGAGGCAGGTCAACCTCTGTCTCACCTGGAAGGTGAGTTTGGGGCCTTGGATGGAGGTGAGGGGACCGGTATGGACCGGGAGGTTTTGCATCTCTTTCAGTTGCAAGGGAAGGTACCTGGAGGTTCGATGGGTGTTGGTGGGGAGAGTGGCACTAACCAAGGATTGGCAAAGGAATGGTCCTTGCGGAAGGCAGCGAGGGGTGGGAATGGAGGATGTTCTTGCTGGTGGGGTCTGGTTGGGGCTGGTGGAAGTGTTTAAGGATGATACGTTGTATACAGAGACTATTGGTGTGGTAGGTGAGGACAAGGGGGATCCTGACTGTACTGCATTTGGAGAGATGGCATTTAGAGTAGTGCAAGAGGAATGGAGATGGTGTGGTGGGTGGGGGTAGGGGTGCTGTCTGGATGACAGATGGAGGAAAGGCACGTTGTTTAAAATAGGTAGACATCTGGGGTGCTTGGGAGTGGAATGTCTCCTCATCCGAGCCGATGCGATGGAGGTGGAGGAATTGGGAAAATGGAATGGAGGTCTTGCAGTATACTGGGTGGGAGGAGGTCTAATCCAGGTAGTTATGGGAGTCTGTGGGTTTACAGTAAATGTCTGTCTGAAGACTGTCGTCAGAGATGGAAATGGAGAGGTCAAGAAAGGGGAGGGAGGTTTCCAAGATAAACCAAGTAAATTTAAGGGCAGGGTGATGGAGTCATCGATGTAACAATGGAAGATCTGGGAAACAGTGCCTGTGTAAGTACTGAGAGGGACTGTTTGATGTAGGTGACAAAGAGGCAGGTGTAGCTAGGACCCATCCGAGTGCACCTGGCTACCTCCTGGATTTGGAGGAAATTAGAAGAGTTGAAGGAAAATTTATAAAGAGTGAGGCAGAGGTGGGTAATGGAGGTGGGGAACTGGATGGGTCTGTTAGATGGGGGTATGAACGTGTATAAGGGCTGGACATCCATAGTGAAGGTAAAGTGCCGAGGGCCAAGAAACTGGAAGTTACTGAAAAAGTGGAGGGGGTGGTTAGTGTCACAGATGTTGGTGGGAAGTATCTGCACCAAGGGGAAGAGGATGGAGTTGAGATAGGACACAATGGGTTCAGTGGGGCAGGTACATGTGGAGATGATGGGTCAGCCGGAGTAGCTGGGCTTGTGGATCTGGGGAGCAGGGAGAACTGGACTAGTGGACTATGAGATTGGAGGCAGTGGAGGGGAGATCACCAGAGGCAATGAGGTCATGAACATTGCGAGTGATTTTGGCCTGATTGGTCACGGTGGGGTCGTGGTCAAGGGGGAGGTAGAAGTGGTGTTGGAGAGCTGATGTTCAGCCTCTGCGACATGGAGGTCCATCATCCAGACTATAACTGCCCTGTCTTTGTCAGTGAGTTTGCTAGTGTAACAGGGATTGGTGTGGAGACATGTTTGGAGGGGGTGAGATTGTAAGGTGGGTAGAGAATTTGAGGCCACGGATGTCACGTTGGCAGTCAGCAATGAAGAGTTCTAGGTTGGGTACACAGCTGGAAGGAGGCTCTCCAAGTGGAAGAGGAAGATTGGAGGCAACTAAAGGGTAAATTTTTCATGCAGATGGTAGTGCATATATGGAATGATCTGTCAGAGGAAATGGTAGAGGCTAGTGCAGTTACAACACTTAAAAGGCATCTTGATGGGTACATGAACAGGAAGGGTTTAAAGGGATATGGGCTAAATGCTGGTAAATGGGACCAAATTGGATTGGGATATTTGGTCTGCATGGACGAGTTGGACTGAAGGGTCTATTTCTATGCTGTACATCTCTATGACTCTATAAGCAGGTAATTTGCTGGAGGATTCCCAACAGCTGAACTGGTCTTGTAGCCACAGTATTTATATGGCATGTCCAGTTCAGTTTCTGGTCAGTGATAATCTCCCAGGAGTTTAACAGCGGGGTTGAGTGATGGTAATGGTATTGAGGTGATGTTAGGTTCTCTTTTATTGGAGATGGTCATTGCCTGGCACATGTGTGGCATGAATGTTACTTGCTACATGCCAGCCCAAACGTGGATGTTGTCCAGATCTTGTTGTATTTGATCGTGGACTTTTCAGTATCTAAGAAGTTGTGAATGATGCTGAATGTTGTGCAATCATAGGTGAACATTCCACTTCTGACTTGTCTGATGGAAGGAAGGCTATTCATGAAGCACCTGAAGATGGTGGGCTAGGACACTGCAGGTTAGTCCTTGGACTAAGATGATTGACCTCCTAAAACTACAACCACCTTCCCAGTGCCAAAAGTAATGGGCTGACTGGCCTCCTAATGTGCCATAATAACTCTATCTAATAGGACATTGATCTCCAGCCCTTTCAATTAGTGATTGAGAGATGTGAGAAATCCATAGTGAGGATAAAAATGAGTAAATGTTGGGTAAACCTGCCCACAGTGTACTTCAAATACTGCTATTATAACACATTCCATCACAAATTCTGTAAAGTGCCCCAGAGAGTTTAACTGTTGAAATTATGTCAAAATATGATCTGGCAGTGACAGCACAAGTAATCACGCATGATAGATGTGATGCAGAAATACTATCGTACGACGTATCATGCTGATACAAGGACAATGTACAAAGGGAATTATGTTTAAATGTCAAGCTTTTAGACAGTCAGGATAGTTAACAGCGCATTGTGGAGCTCTGATCTTGCCTTTCTCATCAATCTGATACGAAGCAGCATTGCAATTCGGAGGTGGCTGGTCAGACTCAGTCACCCTGAGGCATTTGTTTCTTTTGTCTGCAGACCTTTGTGAAAACTAATCAGCCTCAGCAAACCAGCATTCAGTGAGAGTCAAAGAACTGAAGAGGCAGCCTAATATCCTAGAGCATTGATCAGCTTTTCTCTGGAGCCTAACCAAAGCCCAATAATTGTACAGTACGATAGCAGGGTGGAGACTGTCCGGCTGGCGAGAGCTCAATGTGCATTATGCTCAAATGATTAAAGGCGTATCAGACACTCTGACTGGAGTCAGCAGCTTGTCCTTCAGTCTCTGAGCCCTGTTGTCCTGCCTTGCACTGAGGCAAAGGCCCAGCCAAAAAGGCACTCAGCTCAGCCACTTAATATTCCTGCTGCTGCCTGCTGATATTCCTGATCAATAGCAGGCTTTCTCCTACACTCTCCTGAAGTGCTGGAGAGTCCACTGTCTCTAACAGAATCATTATAATTAAACACACTGTGGAGTTGCTATAATAATGCCATTATGAACACATACCTGCAAGTGCTTCATCCTTATAATTTAAAAAAACCCAGCTATTTAAAATTAATCAAAACAAGGAGGAACAATAATGCATTCGTTCCAATTACAGAATCCTCTTTTAGGACTTTACATTGACTCATCTGCAAAGACAAAATTATTAGCATCAGAATATTTGACCACTTCAGCCGAAAGCTTGTTTTCTTTTTGATTTGGTGTCTCTTATGCTCTGCGATAATCTGCTTATTGAATGTCATATTTCTGAACAGACAAGAGATTATTGTCAATTCAAGTTTGTTCGTAAAGTAAACTATTATGTTATAAGAAACTAAGCATTTGTGTCTGATACTGAAAATGTTAATGTGATTCTTACGTATGAACACAGCTCTCATGGTGATGCACAGTTATTTCGAGGTTTCTGTGACACATTGTCTAATGACAACATTTGAAATCATAGAATCCTTACAGTGTGGAAGCAGGCCATTCAGCCCATTGAGTCCAGACTGACACTCCAAAGAGCATCCCACTCAGAACCATCACCAATCCTATCCCTGTATCCCTGCATTTCCTGTGGCTAATCCACCGAGCCTGTGCTTTGGGGGGAAACTGGATAATCCATAACAAACCCACATAGATGCAGTAGGAGTGTGCAAACTTCACACAGTCACCCAAGGGTAGAATCAAACCCAGATCCCTGGCCCTGTGAGGCAACAGCGCTAACCAGTGAGCCATCGTGCTGCCAATCTTTTGTGAAATTCTCACTAATGATGAGACATGATTTGTCATATGCTTTGACTCCCATTTGTTGCAGTCTGCATTTCAGAGTGAGGATGGTGGTGGAGGGGAACACGAAACTTGCCTCTTCACATTTTGTAATCTTAGCTAATATTGAGCCTGAACATAACAAGTAGATATCTAAAACTCTGCATAAATTGTTATTTAAAACAAATTATGGGTGTTCTTCATTTTTAAAAGTACAAAACAAACTTAGTTAAAAATCAAACAACACCAGGCTATAGACCAACAGGTTTATTTGGAAGCACTAGCTTTCGGAGCGCTGCTCCTTCATCAGGTCACTGCGCTCCAAAAGCTAGTGATTCCAAATAAACCTGTTGGGCTATAACCTGGTATTGTGTGATTTTTAACTTGGTACACGCCAGTCTAACACCAGCACCTCCAAATTAAAACAAACTTACATTCCACTTGCATTTCACATGAGGTTAAGTATATATCAAAGAAATTAATCTTTCCCAATCCAAAAGTCTCCTTCAGAAAGCAAGCACAAATTTCACAAAAACATGAAAACTAGGTGCCGGAGTCAGCCATGTTTAATATATCACCTCACTGGTTTTAATGTTTCTGAATCTACCTCAGTATACTCTTCTGCAAGGAAAATTAGGCAGGATGTTCTCCATTATTATCTGGTTCACTCACCTTCACTTTTTGCCCTTTTACAGGATCTGATCACTGAAAATAGAACGCCCTGTTTATGGGTGAAGGGTGATTTTAACTCGAGGTGCCCAGTTGGAATTGTTCAGCTGGATATAATGCTGCTGCCCACTCATTGTTTTTTGGGGGGGCTGGAACTCAAGTACACTATGACCTGAGAGCGGTGGGTGATCAATGGGGATTAGCCTATTGTTGAATTAGTTCCCTAATGGAACTAACCACTAGCTCACTTTAGAGAGGATGGGGCCTAGATGTGATCATGGCTCTGGGTCTTTCATGATGCAGGAGAAGCTTTGCACATTTGCACAACAACATGGGAATTGGATTCCAGGCTTAGCTGTTCAAATAGTCTCCCTCCTGTCTCCCTGTGTGCCTGCTCTGTGTTCACTGTGTCCTTTACCCAATTACCACTGATCTACTGACTACACAACCTTCCTTCCCGGTTTCCAAATTGTTCTCTCTTTGAAATAAGACTTTAAGATATAGGAGCAAAAGTGGGCCATTCAGTTTATTGAGTCTGTTCCACTACTTAATGAAATCATGGCCAATCTGATCATCCTCAACTCCATTTTCTTGCCTTTTCCCATAACCCTTGATTCCCTTAATGATTAGAAATATCAGCTTTGAGTAGACTTAACAATCTGGCCTTGACAGTGCTCTGCAGTATGGAATTCTACACTCACTACTTTCTGAAAGATGAAATTCTTCCTCATCTCTTTCTTAAATGTATGACCCATTATTTTGCAATAAGGCCCTCTGGTCCTCAAAACGTCCGCAAGGGAGACTCTCCATATCTACTCAACAAGTCCCCTCAGAATCATGTCTGTTTCAATAAGGGCACTTCTCATTATTCTGAATGCCAATGACTACAGTCCCAATCTCTTCAACTTCTCCTCATAATACAGTCCCTCCCTATTTGGTATCAGCCTAATGATCCTTCTCTGGACTGCCTCTATGGCCAGTACATCATTCTTTAGAAAAAGGATCTGAAACTGTCCACAGTGTCCCAACCATGGCCTGACTAGTGTCTTGCATAGTTTTAGCAGAATTTCTCTATCTTTATGGTCCATTCCCATGAGAATTAGAATTACGTTTATTGTCACATGTGCTCACATGTGTGCAATGAAACGTTTACAAAGTCACCACTTACAGTACCAGCTTAGTACAAGTCTTATGAACAAATTAGGAAAATAAAGAAATAAAAACTGCAGCATTACAGTGCTTCACACCATCTTAGGTACAAAGGTTTAGGAATAAATCAGAAAAATAAAGAAATAGAAAGTTCAGCATTACATTCCTTCAAGTAGATCGAGGTGGGCTCCACCTCCAGATTATGTCAGGCCCCACCTCCAGACCATGTCAGGCCCCCAGCCAGACCCCACCAAGCCCTGCCTCCAGACTTTACCAGGCCCCGCCACCAGATCATGTCAGGCCCCACCTCCAGACCATGCCAGGCCTCACCTCCAGATTGTGTTTGGCCCCGCATCCTGAACTCACCAGGCCTCATCTCCATCTTGTGCCAAATGTAACCTGGGGACTGCTTGTTCTAGCCAATGCCACAGATGCTGGGGGACCTCACTCTCTTCCATGTTGGGCTCGCTCACCCCACGATGGCATGACTCACCGTTCTGGGCTCACTCTCCTCCACACTGCACAAACTCGCTCTCTATAGAAGTTAAGTAGATACATGTAAAATCAAACAATTAAAGAAGGAAAAAAAGTAAAATTGGATGCAGCAGAAGAGCTGTGCGTCAGGATCCTAGACCCTGTGCTGCTACTCTGCCTTCAATTTAGAGTAAAATAACTCCACAGAGGCTGGTATCCCGTCACTGAGTCACTCTTTATTTATGTGTGGAGTGTCCTTGACACTGATCCTGCTCCCTCACAGTCAGCTCTCAGGGAGAACAGAACCACTGACAATTCTGTTCATATCTAGCCAGGGCTCCCTGATTGGACCAGATTAACAACCCCAATCAGGGAACTCATATTCCAAGAGGTCCATCTGACTCACCGCGTTACAATCTCTACAGTCATTATCTTGAAATATAGGTCAACATTCCATTTGCGTACTCTATTATCCATTGACCTTGGATGTTAGCTTATTGTTATTCATGGATGAGGACTCCCACATCCCTCTATCGCTATCTGCAGATATTTTCCATTTAAATAGTATTCAACTCCTTGATTCTTGCTTCCAAAGTACATAATCTATCATTTTCTCACATTATACTGCATCGGCCAAATCCTTGCCCACTTGCTTAACCTGGCTATATCCTTCTGCAGACTTTTTGTGCCATGATAGACAATTTATCCAGATATTCTATTGGACTGCACCTTATGCATATTGACATGATTGTCACACTGTTAGACGTTTTGCCCAATGATCTTAGCTCTCAGTAAATGTGTAGAATAGATAAAGAGAATTTATCTACACTCTCTGGTGACAATTGTGAACTTGGGAACCTTAAGCACGAATGGTATGTTAAAAGTACAGATTGTTACAAGATCAGTCAGGTGGACCTCATAGAATATGCATTCCTTGATTGGGGTGTTAATCTGGTCAAATCAGGGAACCCTGGCTGACATATATAGACAGGACTGTTTGGTCACACAGCATTGCCCTTTTGTAAAGGGCACTGCTTGTCACTGGACACTCGGGTGTTTTCCTTTCTTCCTAGTGGTGGAAATTGAATAAAGATTCGTGCACCTTGTGTCTCACACCTGCACACACACACCATGGGTGCTGGGAAAAAGATAATCACTACTGCAGTTAGGCGGTAGAGCGGGGGTAAAGAAAGAAAAACAAAGAGGATCGTTGCTGAGAGCTGGCTCTTGAGGGAGCTGGATCAGAAAAAAAAGAGAAAGAAAAAAATTAACAAAAATAAGCAGGACTGTTAAATAAGCACTACCGCAATTAGGCAGCAGTGAGAGGGTGAAAAAAATAAACAGGACTGTTAGAGATTTTGCTCACTTTGAGAGCTGATTCTGAGGGAGCGGGATCAGTGAGTGAGGGACTCTCCTTTTTGTGTCAGAGGAGAGGACTGACTCTGAGCTAGCTGGCCCACAGCCAGTGCACTGTGAGAAGGGAGAAGGAAGAAGAAGAAGATAAACAGGACTGTTGCTCCTGCTGCAGCCTGGGCCTGCTTCTTGTGCTGCAGCCTGGGCCTTGCCCACAGCTGAACACTGATTGCTGGTGCCTGGGGCCTGTCTCAACCGCTGCTGCTGCCTGAGGCCTAAAACAAAGAAAAAAAAGGAAAAAAAAACAGGACTGTCAGCCATCCTGCTTACTCTGAGGGAGCTGGATCATTGTCAAAGACTCTCTATATGTAAATGAAGGATGACTTGGTGGCAGGATATCCACCTGTGGGGAGTTATTTCAGTAAGTATTTACATAATATTGTAAGCTATTTTCATGCACAGGAAAAAAAGATGTTTGAGTTTATTTTCATGCAATACTTGCAATCATTCAACAGTCTGGGCCAGATGCTTAAGAGGAATGCCCTAGTCAGTAATATACAAGCAGAGAAATTGTTTGAATATATAGATTGACAGCAGTTTTGCAGTTAAAAAGATTGTTATGTAAATATGATTGTGTCTTGTTCATTTTTGGGAAATATTTCTCAACTTTTCTGGTTAAAGGGCTATTTTCAGCAAAGGTAATCAGGCCATAATTATCAGTGGATGATGAGCAAGAATATTATGTACATTTTGCTTTAATACCACAATCTTGTCTGCTTATTGGAATAACCCTTCAAGCACTATAACTAGAGGGCAATATACATTAAGAATTCAGCCCTTTTTTTCCTTCTTTTACTATTTACTAATTCTGTCAACCTCTAAGTGAATTTTTAAATCTTGTAAATTTTTTTTTGCTACCTTCAATGTCATGCATGTTTGGAGGGAACGCTATTAAAACCCATGATTTCAGTTCAATGTGGGACTATTCCAACTCTCTCCTGGCTGCTCTTCCACTCTCACCCTCTGCAAATTCAATTTTGTCCAAAGACCTGCTGCCTTTGGCCTGACATGCACGAAGTTCCATTCACCCATCAGTCCCGAGTTCACTGATTGTCATTGGCTCCCTGCCTGATAACACTTCAATGTTAACATTCTCACATTTATTTACAATCCTCCCATGACCTCAAACCCTCCCTCTCTGTTATCTCCTCCAGTCCTCTAACCCTCCCTGGTCTCAGTGCTCCTTAAATTCTGACCTCTATGATGTTGCCAATTTCCATTGCTCCATTGGTAGCAATGCCTTCAACTGTCTCAAACACAAAGTTCTGAAATGCTCCTCCTCAATGTTTCAACTTGGCTCTTTTTTTAAAGATGTTGTTTAAAAATGACCTCTTTACTGAGCTTTTACCACCTCTCCTAATAGTACCTTATTTGGCTCAGTGTTAAACTTTGTTTGAGAACACTCCTGCGAAGCACCCTGGGACATTTTATAAGTCTAAAGCCAGTAGATAAATGTAAGTTTCTGCTGTTGTTTCCTATCAGTAAATGAACATTAGAGTATCCCCAATAAGAAAAACAAAGACAATCACATTGCTATGGGTCTGGAGTCACATGTAGGCCTGGTTAGGATGGCAGATTTCCTTCCCTGCGGGACATTAGTAAACCAGACAGGTTTTTCTGACAATCGATACTTGTTTCATGATCATCAGACTCTTAATTCCAGATTGTTTTTAGTTGAATCCAATTCCACCATCTGCCATGGCAGGATTCAGATCCTGGGTTCCCAGATCATTACTGAGGTCTCAGGATTAATAGTCTAATGAGAATACCACCAGGCTGTTGCCTTCCAAAATACCTGGTCTACAGCCAGATGCAGGAATTCTCTATGCTGGGATTTCAGACACCTTAGATTCACTCAAGTTCTAGTGTGTCAGTGCAGGCTGGTATATAGTGAATTGTGGTGTACTGATTGTGAGTCTACCTGATTGTGTCATGGCCAGGTAAGTTGAGAACACCCTAAAGGATTTTTAAAAATAGATTATATTCAGATCGGTTCCCTTTTCAAAAAAATGTTAGTGTCTATACCTTTGACACAACAGAGGTTGAGTTAAAAATCACAACACCAGGTTATGGTCCATCAGGTTTATCTGATTATCCGAATACCAATTATCTGGAAATTGGATTATCCGAAGGAGATCTCCAGATTCCGATGGAAACATAACATCAAAGACGTGTTTCCAACAGTCATCGGGTCTTTTGTTTCCAGTGATTAAACAGGCTGTTGGTGTCCAGTCCAGCTGCCCGGGAGCCAGTTGGGGGGGGTGGCAGTGTTGCACGGGGTTTGGGGGCGAGGGGAGGTGTTGCATGGGATTGGGGGCGGGGGAGATGTTACACGGGGTTGGGGGAGGGGGTAGTTGTTGCATGGGGTTGGGGGCGGGGGGAAGTGTTACACGGGGTTGGGGGGAGGTGCTGCACGGGGTGGGGGCGGGGAAAAGTGTTGCACAGGGTTGGGGTCAGGGGGAGGTGTTGCACGGGATTGGGGGCGGGGAGAGGTGTTGCACGAGGTTTGGGGCAGGGGGAAGTGTTGCACGAGATTTGGGGTGGGGGGAAGGTGTTACACGGGGTTTGGGGTGGGGGGAGTTGTTGCACACGGTTGGAGGCAGGGGAGGTTGTTGCACGGGGTTTTGGGCGGGGAAGGTGTTACACAAGGTTTGGGGTGGGGGGAGGTGTTGCATGGGATTGGGGGCGGGAGGAGGTGTTGCACAGGGTTGGGAGAGGAAGGAGGTGTGCACGGGGTTTGAGGGCGAGGGGAGTTATTGCACAGGGTTGGGGGCGGGGGGAGTTGTTGCACGGGGTTGGGGGAGTGGGAAGGTGTTGCATGGGGTTGGGGGCGGGGGGGTTGTTGCACGGGGTTGGGGGAGGAGGGAGGTGTTGCACGGGGCTGGGGGCAGGGGGAGGTGTTGCACGGGGTTTGGGGGCGGGGGGAATTATTGCACAGGATTGGGGGCAGGGAGAGGTGTTGCACGGGGTTTGGGGGAGGAGGGAGGTGTTGCACAGGGTTGGGAGAGGAGGGAGGTGTTGCACGGGGTTGGGGCGGGGGGAGTTGTTGCACGGGGTTTGGGGGCGGGGGGGAGGTGTTGCACAGGGTTTGGGGCGGGGAGAAGTGTCACACAGGATTGGGGGTGGGGGGAGGTGTTGCACAGGATTGGGGGTGGGGGGAGGTGTTGCTTGGGGTTGGAGTGGTGGGAGTTATTGCATGGGGTTGCGGGTGGGGGGAATTATTGCACAGGATTGGGAGCAGGGAGAGGTGTTGTACGGGGTTGGGGGAGGAGGGAGGTGTTGCACAGGGTTGGGAGAGGAGGGAGGTGTTGCACGGGGTTGGGGCGGGGGGAGTTGTTGCACGGGGTTTGGGGGCGGGGGGAGGTGTTGCACGGGGTTTGGGGCGGGGAGAAGTGTCACACAGGATTGGGAGTGGGGGGAGGTGTTGCACAGGATTGGGGGTGGGGGGAGGTGTTGCTTGGGGTTGGAGTGGTGGGAGTTATTGCATGGGGTTGCGGGTGGGGGGGACGTGTTGCACGGGGCGGGGCCTCACCCGCTATGCATTGCTGTAGTCTCCTGAACAGGGAGTAGACATTAAAAACTCTGAGCCCCAGAGGTAAGGCATTTAATCGATTACCCGAATAATCAATTATGTGAATGAAATAGTGCCCACCCAACACATTCAAGGTTCCCCTGTATCCGCTTTTGGAGCACTGCTCCTTCATCAATAGCTAATGGGGCAGGACTATAGGACACAGAGTTTATAGTAAAAGATCAAAGTGTTGAATTGAATTGAATTGAATTTATTGTTGCGTGTGCCAAGGCACAGTGAAAAGCTTTGTTTTGCTAACAGTATGGGCAGATCACAGAGTTAAGTAGCATAGATGGTAAATAATAGGTAAACAGCCACAAAAACAAAAACACAGGTACAGGCGAATGTTAAGAGTTTGTGAGTCCATTCAGTATTCTAATAACAGTAGGGTAGAAACAGTTTCAAAACCGGCTGGTACGTGTGTTCAGGCTTCTGTACCTTCTCCCTGATGGTAGAGGTTGTAGAAAAACGTTGCCAGGGTGCGATGGATCTTTGAGAATGCTGGCAGCCTTTCCTTGACAGCGGACCTGGCAGATGGATTCTACTGATGGGAGTTTGGCCTTTGTGACTGTCCGGGCTGGGTTCACCACTCTCTGTAACCGTCTCTGATCTTGAATGGTACAGTTGCCATACCAGGTAGTGATACATCCAGACAGAATGCTCTCGATGGCGCACCTATAAAAGTTGCCAAGGGTATTCACCATCATGTCATACGACTGATACGATGTATTGAATAAACCTAGATTGCTGTTAAATCTTTAATCACTTAGAATGGGTTGGAGAGGGTTCAGAAAAGATTTACAAGGATGTTGCCAGGGTTGGAGGATCTGAGCTACAGGGAGAGGCTGTTTTCCCTGGAGCGTCGGAGGCTGGGGGGTGACCTTATAGAGGTTTACAAAATTATGAGGGGCATGGATAGGATAAATAGGCAAAATCTTTTCCCTGGGGTCGGGGAGTCCAGAACTAGAGGGCATAGGTTTAAGGTGAGAGGGGAATGATATAAAAGAGACCTATGGGGCAACTTTTTCACGCAGAGCGTAGTATGTGTATGGAATGAGCTGCCAGAGGAAGTGGTGGAGGCTGGTACAATTGCAACATTTAAGAGGCATTTGGATGGGTATATGAACAGGAAGGGTTTGGAGGGATATGGGCTGGGTGCTGGCAGGTGGGACTAGATTGGGTTGGGATATCTGGTCGGCATGGATGGGTTGGACTGAAGGGTCTGTTTCCATACTGTACATCTCTATGGCTCTATAAGGAAATCCCAGAACATCTTTCAAGTCACAATCCTGAGATAACTTAAAAAAAAGGTGACACCTCGGTTTAGACAATGCCCTGGTGTTGTGATTTTTAACTTCGTCCACCCCAGTCCAACACCTTCACATCACTATGGGGAAGTCCGAGATTGAGGAGTATATTTAAATCCTTCTGTCAGAGAGTGTGGTCATCACCTTGGTGAGCATTTTTATCCCTTCCCTTGGATTGGTGGTAGTCAACTGCTTTAATTCTTGAACTGCTGTAGTCGATGGGGTTGGGTCCATCCACAGTACTGTTAGGAAAGGAATCCCAAGATTTTAACTAAGGATAACTAAATTCCTTACAGGTAAGGAATGGTAATATGGTTCCCAGTTGGAATCAATGGGGCTATTAAGGGAACATGAGGGTGATGTTTCCATGCATCTGTTGCCCTCATCCTCCTTGATGGCAGAGGTCATGGATTCTGGAAATTATCATGCAATAACCAGGGCTAAGTAATCCCACAGAGAACAAATCAGATCTAGCTCTAACATCCTACCACATCCTGCATTTGGTCTTGCGCTTTTGAGCAGAAATGGCTTCAGTGTTTGAGGAGTTTCTGAACATTGTGCAATCATCAGCAAACACCCGTAATTTGGTCCATTTGATGGAGGGAGGGTGATGGGTGAAGTAGCTAAAGATGTTTGACCTTGTCCACTATCCTGAGGAACTTCTGCAGAGATGTTCTGGAGCTGAGATGACTGACCTTCAACGACCAAACCCATCTTCCTTTGTGCCAGGTACAACTCCGACCAGTGAAGCGATATCCGTAATTCCTATTGACTCCAGCTTCACTTCAGTTCCTTCATCCCATCCAGTCATGTCTTTTTCCTTCCTAATTGATTGCAGATTGTTGGAATTGCAAATGGTCAGGTTGGATTTGTTCTGCTTTTTGGATAGTTTTTCACATTGCTGGGTAGGTGCCAGTGCTTTGGCTGGACTGGAACAGCTTGCCAAGGGATGTGCCCAGTTAGGGATCACAAGGTTTTACAGCAAAGCTAGAATATTGACAGGACCCATAGTCTTTGTAGTATTGAGTGCCTTCAGCTGCTTCTTGGTTGCATGTAGAGTGAATTGATTGAAGAATGGGACCTGTGAGGCTGGGACTTCAGGAGCAAGTAGAGATACATCATCCAATTCAGACCTTTGGTTGAAGGTGAGTACAAATATGCTGGGCTTCACATCATTAAGGATTGATATATTTGTGGAACCCACCTGCTGATTATTTAATTGTGCATTTCTATTCATGACAGGATGTGGCAGGATGGTAGGGCTGAATCTGATTTGTTTCTGGATCAGTGGTGCTGGAAGAGCACCGCAGTTCAGGCAGCATCCAAGGAGCAGTGAAATCGACGTTTCGGGCAAAAGCCCTTCATCAGGAATAAAGGCAGTGAGCTGGAAGCATGGAGAGATAAGCTAGAGGAGGGTGGGGTGGGGAGAGAGTAGCATAGAGTACAATGGGTGAGTTGGGGAGGAGATGAAGGTGATAGGTCAGGGAGGAGAGGGTGGAGTGGATAGGTGGAAAAGGAGATAGGCAGGTCAGACAAGTCTGGACAAGTCATGGGGACAGTGCTGAACTGGAAATTTGAAATTAGGATGAGGTGGGGGAAGGGGAAATGAGGAAGCTGTTGAAGTCCACATTGATGCCCTGGGGTTGAAGTGTTCCGAGGCGGAAGATGAGGCATTCTTCCTCCAGGCGTCTGTTGGTGAGGGAGCGGTGGTGAAAGAGGCCCAGGACCTCCATGTCCTCGGCAAAGTGGGAGGGGGAGTTGAAATGTTGGGCCACGGGGCGGTGTGATTGATTGGTGTGGGTATCTCGGAGATGTTCCCTAAAGCACTCTGCCAGGAGGCGCCCAGTCTCCCCAATGTAGAGGAAGGGAACATCTCCGAGATACCCGCACCAATCAACCACACCGCCCCGTGGTCCAACATTTCAACTTCCCCTCCCACTCTGCCGAGAACATGGAGGTCCTGGGCCTCCTTCACTGCCGCTCCCTCACCACCAGACACCTGGAGGAAGAACGCCTCATCTTCTGCTTCGGAACACTTCAACCCCAGGGCATCAATGTGGACTTCAACAGCTTCCTCATTTCCCCTTCCCCCACTTCACCCTAGTTTCAAACTTCCAATTCAGCACTGTCCCCATGACTTGTCCGGACTTGTTCGACCTGCTTATCTTCTTTTCCACCTATCCACTCCACCCTCTCCTCCCTGACCTATCACCTTCATCTCCTCCCCCACTGACCCATTGTACTCTATGCTACTCTCTCCCCACCCCACCCTCCCCTAGCTTATCTCTCCATGCTTCCAGCTCACTGCCTTTATTCCTGATGAAGGGCTTTTGCCCGAAACGTCGATTTCACTGCTCCTTGGATGCTGCCTGAACTGCTGTGCTCTTCCAGCACCACTGATCCAGAATGTGGTTTCCAGCATCTGCAGTCATTGTTTTTACCTAGTTGAATCTGATTTGTTGTCTATGGGATCCCTTAACCCTGGTTATTGCATGGTAATTTACTGATTGACACACAAATAGTCCTGTGTGTAATGTCACCAGGTTGACAGCTCAGTTTTAGGTACGCCTGACGCTACTCCTTGTATATCTTCCTGCACTCCTCATTGAACTGGAATTTGATAATCTGGCTAAAGTCAAATACTGAGGATGTTGGAAATTTGAAACAAAAACAGAGAATGCTGGAGAAACTCAACAGATCTGGCAGCATCTGTGGAGAAAAGCCATAGTTAACATCTCAGGTCCCAGTGATTCTTCTTCAGAACTGGAGAAGGACCTGCTCTGAAGAACAGTCACTGGATTCGAAATGTTAAAGATTTCTCTTCACAGATGCTGGCCGACCTGCTGAATGTTTCCAGTAATTTCTGATTCCCAGTATCTGCAGTTCTTTTGGTTTTCTAGCCCATTTTTCTTGGTGTTAATGCTGCAGAACAAGATGGGCAATATCTTTGCCATGAAATTGGAACACCAGGACTGTGCGCTACCAATATCGTCTCAGACAGAAACATCAGTCCGAAACATTGATTCTCCTGCTCCTCAGATGCTGCCTGACCTGCTGTGTTTTTCTAGCACCACACTCTTGACTCTAATCTCCAGCATCTGCAGTCCTCATTTTCGCCCAGTACAGGTGCTGCTGAGCCACTCTTGCTGACAGACATTGAAGTCCTCCACCCAGCATACTTTCTGTCCCTGATCAACTCAACGCTTTTTCAAATGGCATTAAACATAAGGAAGTATTCTCTCGTCAGTTAGCGTGTATTGGTTTTGTTGGCAATGTGTGATAATCAGCAGGAGGTTTCCTTGCATATGTCTGACATGGGGTCTGACCTTGCACATGGGGTTTAGAGTCAAGGTTGAGGACTTTTAAGGTAGCAATCTCCCAAAAGATAATTCTTTTCCTCCACCTCTAATGGATCTCATGATGTGGTGGTGCCGGTGTTGAACTGAGGTGGACAAAGTCAAAAATCACACAATACCAGATTAGTCCAACAGGTTTTTTTTTTAAACCACAAGCTTGCAGAGTCCCTGTTCCTTCCTCAGGCAGTTACCTGAAGAACAAGCAGAGCTGCAAAAGCTTGTCGTTTCAAATAAGCCTGTTGGACTAACCTGATGTCATGTGATTTTTGACTCGAATGTATCTGTCATGCCAATGTGACAAACCATCCAGGGATAGTGATGGTTGTATCTGAGATATTGCCTGTTCCTGCTTATGTTTCTTATTTAAATTTGGTTTTCAGTGTAATTTGTGACAGAAAATGAAGTCAAAAGAATACTGTCTTCCTGTAAACCTGATGGTGAAATCAATTTCTTGGTTTGCTTAAAATATGCAAAATGATGTCTCTAAGGTCAAAACCCATCATTGTGCATCTTGTGTTTATGAAACTGAAGTAGAACTAATGGCAAACCAGACTTTGTTCTTCTTTTACAAGCAAATAAAAATTGATGAATCTTTTCATGTGAAGGCTATAGTTTTTACAAACAATTTCAATCTGAAATTAGATGATGTTTAGACAAGACATATTGAATTGATTGCACGATACGCAGATTTAGAGAGTAATACACATAAATGTCACATTTATATACTGAACCAAAATGGGCCTATTTAATTTACTTTACCCAATGTACTGTCCAATTGTATCATGTTCTTTTGGAATAACGACTTGGTGGAATGGTAAACCACTGTTTATTACATCATGTTTATCACAACAAAAGCAGGTAATGTTTCAACAACTGCACATTTACGATACTTGCCTGAGGGAGCTGACAGATTATAAAGTACTGTGCCTTTGTTTTGTGAATCTGATACTTATCAGATTGATATCAAAGGCTTTGATACTCCCTGACACAGGCCCTGAGGAGATTGTTCTTAATAGCACACAATGTCATTGGCTCAGTGTGACTTACTTTTGTATGAAATATAGCTTCTGGAGGCAGCTTCTGACAAACTTACAAATTTTGTTTGATTTTTACATCTGGTCTGTAATCAGTTGCTCTGTATTGATAAAAACTAATGCTGACTGAAGTAGCAATAAACCATTTGTTGCACTCCAAGAAAGTAAGCATTAAAAAAGAATCAAAAGAAAAATTTCCAGTCAGTTTAAAAACATCGCCTATTTAGTAGCAGACCAGATTTCATCCAAGGAGTAAAATTGAATTCAATAACCAGATGAACTCTAAACAGTGATCCCAAGTCACTCTGAATCCAGCTTGTTAAATTGTTTCTGAAATCAGTGGGTTTCTATCTCCAGGTCTCTATCTTTTGCACCGATGTATTGGCCTCCCCCATCATTAAAGGTGGGAATATTTGTGTCATCTCCTCCTCCACCTGTGTCATTTAATTGCCTGCACCATTCAAGATTGATCTGATCTATTGCCGTGGTTTCATTGCGCTCTGCCACTAGATGACTATGCTGTTTAAAACACAAGTGGCCCTGTTTTGGAGTTTCCCCATTTTTAGGCATGCCTGAGGTGTTCCTGGAAGACCATCCTGCACTCTTCATTGAACCAGGGCTGAGCACTTGGCTTTTGGTAATGGTTGAGTGGGAGATATGCTGGGCCATGAGGTTGCACATTCTGTTGGAATATAATTAAACTCTTGTTGATGACTCTCAGCACCCGACAGTTGCTCAGTCTTGTGTTGTGTTGAGTCTGTTCAAAGTCTATCCCATTTTCTCTCAGTGATAGTGCCACACAATATGTTAGGCATTCTGAATTTGAAGACAGGACTTCACCTACACAAGGACCACATAGTGGTCACCTTTACTTATTATTATTGAGAGATGCACCTGCAGCAGGCAGATTTATATGGATTAGGTCAAATATGTTTTCCCTTTTGTTGACTCTCTCTCCACCTGCTGTTGATCCAGTTCTTTAGGACTCAACCAGCTTGGACAGTAGTGGTGCTGTCGAGAGCTTGGTGAGTGGTATTCAGCAGGAAACCTCTTTGCCCATGTTTGCTGTAATACCATGAGACTCAGACTCAGTGTTGAGGAATCCCAGGGTAACTTCCTCATGACTGTATGCCACTGCGCCACCACCTCAGAGGATTGGTCAGAGTATTGAGTACAGGAGTTGGGAGGTCATGTTGGCCTTGGTTAGGCCACTGTTGGAATAATGTGTGCAATTCTGGTCTCCTTCCTATCAGAAAGATGTTGTGAAACTTGAAAGGGTTCAGTAAAGATTTACAAGGATGTTGCCAGGGTTGGAGGATTTGAGCTATAGAGAGTGGCTGAACAGGCTGGGGCTGTTTTTCCTGGAGTGCCGGAGGCTGAGAGGTGACCTTATAGAGGTTTACAAAATTATGAGGGGCATGGATAGGGTAAATAGACAAAGTCTTTTCCCTGGGGTCGGGGAGTCCAGAACTAGAGGGCATAGGTTTAGGATGAGAGGGGAAAAATATGAAAGAGACCTAAGGGGCAACTTTTTCACACAGAGGGTAGTACGTGTCTGGAATGAGCTGCCAGAGGATATGGTGGAGGCTGGCACAATTGCAACATTTAAAAGGCATTTGGATGGGTAAATGAATAGGAAGGGTTTGGAGGGATATGGGCCAGGTGCTGGCAGGTGGGACTAGATTGGGTTGGGATATCTGGTCAGCGTGGACGGGTTGGACCGAAGAATCTGTTTCCGTGCTGTACATGTCTATGCCTTTATGACTCTGTGACCTCAGTTAGATCTGTCCTGCCTGTTGGGAGGATGATGGTGATGTCCAGGACATTGTATACTAAGGTATGATTTCGTGAGCATGTCTATGTCAGGGTGTTAATTGACTAGTTTGTGGAACTACTCTCTAAATTTTGGCACAAGCCCCCAATTAATAGTAAGGAGGATGTTGTACTGTCAGCAGCACTGTGGTTGTCATTTCTGATACCTTATTTGGTGCCAAGAGTTCTCCCTGTTTCATTCCTATTTTCCATTCTAGTAATTGATACAACTGAATGGTTTGCTCATCCATTTCAGAGAGCAGTTAAGAGTTAACCACATTACTGTGGGTCTGGAGTCACATGTAGGCAAGACCAGGGAATTAATGAACCAGCTATGTTTTTACAACAATCAATAAAGGTTTTTTTGGTCATCATTAAGGCTTTTCTTTTTTTTTGTTGAATACAGGGATTTGTTCTCAGTTCACCAGAACATTACCCTGTGTCTCTGGAACAGTAATCCTGTGACAATGCCAATACACCACCTTCTCTCTCTCTCAAACTGGGACACCCAGGATCTAGGTCGTAGTGTCATCAGCATGGAAACAGACCCTTTGGCCCAAGTCATTCATGCCGACCAGGTTTCTTAAACTGAACCAGTCACATTTGCCTGTGTTTAGCCTATCCCCTATTAACCTTTAATGCATTGTCTGAGCTGTGATGTCACCTTTTTATATACTGTTATAACCTTAAGTTATGTTGGGTCAGTGACTTGAAAGGAATTCTGGGATTTACATATTAATCAATCAAAACCTGCATCCCCATTCAAAGTGATTAAAGCCTTAACACCAATCTAAATTGGTCTAATACAGTTGAATGACACTTTAATCTTTTACTTAAATTCTGTGTCCTATGGATCCTACCCCCTCTAGCTACCTGATGAAGGAGCAGTGCTCTGACAGTTTGTATTTTCAAATAAATCTATAATCTCGTGTCATGTGATTTTCAACTTTGTCCACCCCAGTCCAACACAGGCACCTCCACATCATATATCCCTCTAAACCTTTCCTATTCACATACCTGTCCGAATTTCTTTTACATGTTACAACTGTACTTGCCATTTTCTCTGGCAGGGCATTCCATATACAAATGACTGTGGCAAAAAGTTGCCCCTTTTAAATCTTTCTCCCCTCACCTCAAAATTATGACCCCTAAGTTTGAACTCCCCTATGCTAGGGAAAAGACCTTTGCTATCCACCTTATCTATGCCTCCCATCATTTTATAAACCTCTGTAAGGTCACCCCTCAACCTCTACGCTCCAGTGGAAGAAGTCCCAGTTTTCCAGCTTCTCCTAATAAGTCAAGCCCTCCATTCTTAGCAACATCCTTGTAAATCCTTTCTGCACTCTTTCCAATTTAATCTTCTTTCCTACAGCAGGGTGACCTGATCTGCATACAGTACTCCAAAAGTAGCCTCACTAATAACCTGGCCTCACTTAAAAGGTCCTTAAGCTACTTTATTTTCTCTCCAACCAAGTCTGTCATTGTCTGACCCTTTCAGAATTATCAATTTATACAACATCTCCCTCTCCAAAGAAGGTTTACCAGGATGCTGCCTGGACTGGACGGCTTGCCTTATGAAGAAAGTTTGAATAAGCTCGGACTTTTCTCTCTGGACAGAAGGAGGAAGAGAGGAGACCTGATCGAGGAGTACAAGATAATGAGAGGAATAGAGTCAATAGCTAGAGACTTTTCCCCAGGGCAGGATTGACTGGTACGAGGTGTCATAGTTTGAAGATATTAGGAGGAAGATATAAAGGAGACATCAGAGGTAGGTTCTTTACGCAGAGAGTTGTGAATACATGGAATGCGTTGCCAGCTGACGTGGTGGAAGCGAAGTCATTGGGGGATTTAAGCGACTGTTGGACATGCATATGGATAGCAGTGAGTTGAGGGGTGCATAAGTTAAGTTACTATATTTTACATTAGGATTAAATCTTGGCACAACATTATGGGCCTAAGGGTCTGTTCTGTGCCATACTTTTCTATGTTCTATGTAAGTTTTCTTTTTCTCATGATTAACATTTTGATATTCATTCATGTAATTATATTTGACATGACCCCATTACCCCAAGTCTGACTTCAGGCAATTTGGAAGTTTCACAATTCTTCCACAAGTTTGTAACAGGTCTGGGAAATGTGTGAGCCTTCACCTTAAGGACTGTATATTCTGTTCTTGACCTTGTGATCTCGATAAATCATTGCAGTCAAGATGTTGCTCACCAAATCATGGTGGATAATCATTCTTCAAAAAGGAGTTTTCTTTCTTTCCTTTATTTTTTCACCGACTGTGGGCATTTCTGGAAAGGCCAGCATTTGCTGCCGGCCCCTAATTGCCCTTGAACTGAATGGCTTGCTTAGCAATTTTGGAGGGCAATTTGGAACCAGCCACACTATCATCCATCCATCAAGAATCATATGTAAGCCAGACCAGGTAAGGATGGCAGATTTCCTTCCCAGAGGTACATTAGTGAACAGGTGATTTTACCCCGATCAGAGTTTACTCGTTTATTACTAGGCTAGTTTTTAATTGCAGGTATTTATTGAATTGAAATTTCATCAATTTTAGTTTATTAACCCACATCCTTAGATCATCGTATTCTGAATGACACTATAACCATGATGCTCCCAACTTTGTCTCCTTTGTTCAGTTCCCTTAGTGAGACAAACAATATATGTTTGCTGTTGGTTTACAGCTTCTTTAATATTACTGTATTGTACCTCATAGAGTCATAAGCACAGAAACGGACTTTTTGGCCCAACCCGTCCATGCCAACCAGCTTTCCTAAACTGAACTAGTCCCATTTATCTGCATTTGGCCAATATACCTCTCAACCTTTCCTATCCATGTACATGTACAAATATCATTTAAATGTTATAATTGTACTTACCTCTATCACTCCCTCTGTTAGCTCATACCATGTACGCACCACCCTCTGTGAAAACGTTGCCCTTCAGTTCCCTTTTAAATCTTTCCCCTCTCACCTTTAGCCGTACGTCCTCTAGAATTGGACTCCTTCACAATAGGAGAAAGGCCTTGGTTATCCACCCTCTCCACGTGCCTCATGATTTTATAAAATTCTATAGTCTCCCCCTCAGCATCCGATGCTCCAAGGGAAGAAGGTCTCAACCTATTCAGCCTCTGCCAATAATGCAAACACTCTCATTTCAGCAACATCCTTAAGACATTTCTGCATCCTCTCAAGTTTAATACCATCCTTCTTATAGGACAAACAGAATTATACACAGTATTTGAAAAGTGGCCTTATCAATGTCCTGTACAGCTACAACATGACCTCCCAACTCCAATACTCAATGTTCTGACTGATGAAGGCATGCATGCAAAATGCTTTCTTCACCACCCACTTTCAAGGAACTATGCACATGCACTCCTACGTCTCTTTGTTTGGCGACAGCCCCTATGCCCTACCATTAAGTGTATACGTCCTGCCCTGGTTTGTTTTTCCAAAATGCAACATCTCACATTTATCTAACTTAAACTACATCTGCCACTGCATAGCCTTTTGGCCCATCTAATCAAGGTGCCATTATACTTGGAGATAATCTTCTTCACTGTCCACTACATCATCTATTTTGGTGTCATCTGCAAAACTTACTAAACATTCCTCCTTTATTCACCTCTAAATCATTTTTATAAATTATAAAAAGCAATGAATCCAGCACCGATCCCAGTAGCACACTGCTGGTCACAGGCCTCCAGTCCATCCCTGAGCCCTTTTAAAAGGGAGAGGAACAGACAAAGGCAGCACATAGTGAGATCAGTGCAGAGGGGAGAGAGAGAGAGAGAAAGAAACCCACATTGCTAACTGACACAGCAATGAACATGCACAGTTACTACCTTTGCTGTTTGAATTCATGTATTGTTGGACGTTGGAGTGTGTCTGGGAAAATTAACAAACAGTGAAATTCATAACTGATCGAGGAACCTGTTTGGGAGAGATCACAGCACAGAAACAGATAAGTGAATATTTTTAAGTGTGGCCTTAGAATAAGTCCGCAGTAGAGAGTAGAGTGGATTCCTTCTAGATTATATGTTTTATTGAGATATGTCTCTTGATTAAACCTAAAAATGTAAGCCATAAGTATTAAGTTAGCCTGGAGCAGTGTTTTGTAGTGGAATAAGATAGTGCTATTTTCTGGGTCGGTAGATTGGAAGAAGCAAACATGGCATTCCTTTGAGTGATGTGCTCTTCTTGTCAGATGTGGAAGTTTAGGGAGAGTTTATATGTTACTGAGGATCATATCTGCAATAAATGCCGTTGGTTGCGAATCCTCTCAGGTCAAATGGATCAGTTGGAGAGACAGTTAGAGGCAATGCGGAATTTACAAGAGCAAGGGAATGTGATGGATGACAGTTTTAGGAAAGGAGAAAAGTTGTAGATACAGTCAGGCAGATGGGTTAACGCCAGGAAATTTAAGAGAGGGAGGCAGGTAGTACAGGAGTCTTCTGTGGCTATCCCCATTTCAAACAAGTATGCTTTTTTGGAAAATGTAGGGGGTGATTAATTCTCAGGGGAATGTAGCACAAACAGACAGGTTTCTGGTATCGAGGCTGGCTCTAATGCAATGAGGGGTACGTTGAGTTTCAAGAGATCAATTATGTTAGGGATGGAGAAACTGCTGCCTTCTAGGCCATTGTGCGTGGCCTTTTGAATGAATCCAAATTTTGCAGAACAAATCTTTTATTTTTTATTAATATGTTTCTTTTCGTCCTTTATGATTTTTATTTTAATCTTAATATGAATGTATTTAAAATACCAGAAAGTACAAGAAAATTCAACGAAACAATCCTCACAGACTGACCGCCACAATTAAAAAACTGTGAATTTTGAAGAATATATAATTGAAGTTTCTTGGATGCAGCCTTATTAGGTTACAACTAACATAATGCGGCCTTCCAACACGAAAAGATTCCCCACCTCTGCTCTAGTCCGAGGCACAGACAGACATTTCTGTGGCTAGCAGCATAAAATCAGAATGGTATGTTGCTTCCCTGGTGCCATGATCAAGGATATCTCAGAGAGGATGCAGAATGTTCTCAGAGGGGAGAGGGACCAGCAAGAGGTCATTGCCCACATTGGAACCAATGACATAGGAAGGGAAAAGGATGAGATTCTGAAGGGAGAATATGTAGTTCGGTAGGAATTTAAAAAGGAGATCCTTGAGAGTAGTAATACCTGGATTACTACTGGTGCTGTGAGCTCGTGAGGATAGGAATATGAGGACAGAGCAGATGGATGCATGGCTGAGGAGCTAGTGTATGGGTGAAGGATTCACATTTTTGGATCATTGGAATCGCTTCTGGAGTGGAAGTGACCTGTACAAGGAGGACAGATAACACCTAAATTGGAAGGGGACTAAATATATTGGCAGGGAGATTTGCTAGAGCTGCTTGGGAGGATTTAAACTAGTGAGGGGGGATGGGACCCAGGGAAATAGTGAGGAAAGAGATCAATCTGAGACTGGTACAATTGTGAAAAGAAGCAAGTCAAACAGTCAGGGCAGGCAGGGACAAAGCAGAAAACAAGGTAGGACTGATAAATTAAACTGTGTTTATTTCAATGCAGGAGGCCCAAAAGAGAAGACAGCTGGACTCGGGGCATGGTTAGAAACATGGTACTGGGATATCATAGCAATTACAGAAACATGGCTCAGGGATGGGCAGGACTGGCAGCTTAATGTTCCAGGATACAAATGCTGCAGAAAGGTTAGAAAGAGAGGCAAGAGAGGAGGGGGAGTGGCGTTTTTGATATGGGATAGCATTACAGCTGTACTGAGGGAGGATATTCCTGGAAATACATCCAGGGAAGTTATTTGGGTGGAACTGAGAAAATAAGAAAGGGATGATCACCTTATTGGGATTGTATTATAGACTCCCTAATAGTCAGAGGAAAAGTGAGAAAGAGATTTGTAAGGAGATCTCAGCTATCTGTAAGAATAATAGGGTAGTTATGATTGGAAAGTTAAAATCCCCTATTTGTTAAGTATGTACAAGAAAATTTTCTGATTCAGTATGTGATGTACCTCCTAGAGAAGGTGCAAAACTTGACCTACTCTTGGGAAATAAGGCAGGGTGGGTGACTGAGGTGTCAGTGGGGGAGCACTTTGGGGCCAGCGACCATAATTCTATTAGTTTTAAAATAATGATGGAAAAGGACAGACCAGATCTAAAAATTGAAGTTCTAAATTGGAGGAAGGCTAATTTTGACGGTATTAGGCAAGAACTTTCAATAGCTGATTGGGGGCAGATGTTCACAGGTAAAGGGACGGCTGGAAAATGGGAAGCCTTCAGAAATTAGATAATGAGATCCAGAGAAAGTATATTCCTGTCAGGGTGAAAGGAAAGGCTGTGGTGGGTGCAGGGAATGCTGGATGACTAGAGAAATTGAGGGCTTGGTTAAAAAAAAGAAGCAAGTTAGGTATAGACAAGATGGATCAAGTGAATTCTGGGAAGAGTATAAAAGCAGTAGAAGTATACTTAAGAGGGAAATCATGAGGGCAAAAAGGGGACATGAGATAGCTTTGGCAAATAGAGTTAAGGGGATTCCAGAGAGATTTCACAAATACGTTAAGGACAAAAAGGTAACTCGGGAGAGAATAGAGCCCCTCAAAAGATCAGCAAAGCAGCCTTTGTGTGGAGCTGGTGGAGATTGGGGAGATACTGAACAAGTATTTTGCATCAGTGTTTATTGTGGAAAAGGACATGGAAGATATAGAATGTGGGGAAAAGATGCATCTTGAAAAATGTCTATTTTACAGAGGAGAAAGTGCTGGATGTCTTGAAACCCATAAAAGGGATAAATCCTCACGACCTGATCAGGTGTACCATAGAATTCTGTGGGAAGCTAGAGAAGTGATTGCTGGGCCTCTTACTTACATATTTGTATCATCAATAGTCACAGGTGAGGTGCCGGAAGACTGGCTGACATGGTGCCACTGTTTAAGAAGGGTGGTAAGGACAAGCCAGGTAACTATAAACCAGTGAGCTTGACATCGGTGGTGGGCAAGTTGTTGGAGGGAATCCTGAGGGACAGGATGTACATGTATTTGGAAAGGCAAGGACTGATTAAGGATAGTCAACATGGCTTTGTGCGTGGGAAATCATGTCTCACAAACTTAATTGGGTTTTTTGAAGAAGTAACAAACAGGATTAATGAGGGCAGAGCCATAGATGTGATTTATATGGACTTCAGTAAACTGTTCGACAAGGTTCCCCATGGAAGACTGGTTAGCAAGATTAGATCTCAAGGAGAACTAACCATTTGGATACAAAACTGGCTCAAAGGTAGAAGACAAAAGGTGGTTGTGAATGGTTGTTTTTCAGACTGGAGGCCTGTGACCAGTGGAGTGCCACAAGGATCAGTACTTCTTGTCATTTATATAAATGATTTGGATGCGAGCATAAGAGGTGTTGTAGTTCTGTTCGCCGAGATGGGAGTTTGTGTTGCAAACGTTTCATCCCCTGTCTAGGTGATATCCTCAGTGCTTGGGAGCCTCCTGTGAAGCGTTTCTGTGATGTTTCCTCTGGCATTTATAGTGGTTTGTCTCTGCCGCTTCCGGTTGTCAGTTCCAGCTGTCCGCTGCAGTGGCCGGTATATTGGGTCCAGGTCCATGTGTTTGTTAATAGAATCTGTGGATGAGTGCCATGTCTCTAGGAATTCCCTGGCTGTTCTCTGTTTGGCTTGCCCTATAATAGTCGGGCAAAAAGAGGAAGAAGAACACCTATACAATGTATTCGCCAAAAACGGATACCCGCGCAATTTCAACAACAGATGCCTAAGGGAAAGACAACGAAACGAAGACATACCGCATCCCAAAGGATTAGCCACACAAGATTTCCGAACTGACAGCCAGACTACTGCGACCACTAGGACTCATAACAGCACACAAACCAACAGCCACTCTCAGACAACAACTCACCAGAACGAAGGACCCGATACCTAGCATGAGCAAAACCAATGTAGTGTACAAAATCCCATGCAAGGACTGCACAAAACACTATATAGGACAAACAGGAAGACAGCTAATGATCTGCATCCATGAACACCAACTAACCATGAAACGACACAACCAGCTATCCTTAGTAGCCACACACGCAGATGACAAGCAACATGAATTCGACTGGGACAACACTACTATTATAGGACAAGCCAAACAGAGAACAGACAGGGAATTCTGAGAGGCATGGCACTCACCCACAGATTCAATCAATAAGCACATCGACCTGGACCCAATATACCGACCACTACAGCGGACAGCTGGAACTGACAACTGGAATTGGCAGAGACAAACCACTATAAATGCCAGAGGAAACGTCACAGAAGCGCTTCACAGGAGGCTCCCAAGCACTGAGGATGTCACCTAGACAGGGGATGAAACGTTTGCAACACAAATTTCCAGCTCGGCGAACAGAACCACAACAACGAGCACCCGAGCTACAAATCTTCTCCCAAACTTTGAGCATAAGAGGTATAGTTAATATGTTTGCAGATGATACTAAAATTGAAGGTGTAGTGGACAGCAAAGAAGTTTACCTCAGAGTACAACAAGATCTTGACCAGATGGGCCAATGGGCTGAGAAGTGGCAGATGGAGTTTAATTTAGATAAATGCGAGGTGCTGCATTTTGGGAAAGCAAATCTTAGCAGGACTTATACACTTAATGATAAGGTCCTAGGGAGTTTTGCTGAACAAAGAGACCTTGGAGTGCAGGTTCATAGCTCCTTGAAAGTGGAGTCGCAGGTAGATAAGATAGTGAAGAAGGTGTTTCATATGCTTTCCTTTATTGGTCAGAGTATTGAGTACAGGAGTTGGGAGGTCATGTTGCGGCTGTGCAGAATGTTAGTCAGGCCACTTTTGGAATATTGCATGCAATTCTGATCTCCTTCCTATCGGAAAGATGTTGTGACCCTTACCTCCCACATCCTGAGAGAAGAGCATGCAACTGTCCCGGCCTCCATCCCCTCTCCTCTAAATTGCCAAGAGAGATTGAATGAATAAACAAAAGCTTACCTTACTAACCCTCTACACAGTGTTGTTTTTTTTGATTAGAGGAGGAGGACGGGTGGGAAACACAACAGGCGTTGTGTCTCGGGTTCTACCACAGCCCATTTATCAGTTCATGTACCAGCGTTCCCTGTGTCTGCTACTGCTCCTGTTGAGCCTTTATTCCACCTACTCACGAGGTAAGTATTTACTAGGAAAACCTACCTTCCCAGCAGCCCATGCTCTCACCATTCACACTGCTGCAAATGAAGGTATTGTATAATGAGAAAGGAAAAATTGACAGTCTACCTGTATGAAGCCTCTTGGGCAAGGATGACTATAATATGATAGAATTTTTCATTGGCAAACAGACTTGAATCTGAGACTTGTGCCCTGAATCTAAATATAGGAAAATGTAATGGTATGTGGTGTGAGCCGGCTCTGATAAATAGAGGACTGATACTTAAAGGGATGACGGTGGATAGACAATGTCAAACATTTTAAAATCCATATGAGAGATATAGCCCAGTTATGACAAGCAAGGGAAATTTGAGATCGCGTTGGATCTAAGCAAGGGGCATACTAATTTGCCAAAAACAAAGCTGCAAACTACAGGATTGGAAACAGCTTAGATTTCAGCAAAGGAGGACAAAAAGATTGATTGTGAGTGGAGAAATAATAGTGCATGAGTAGGCTTATGGGGAACACACAAGCTTCTCTACATATGTGAAGAGAAAGACTGAGAGAAGCTAAATGTCTGTCCCTTAAAATCAGAAACAGGGTAAGTTATAATGAGGAACAAAGAGATGGCGGATAGGATAGAGTCAGCATGGACTTGTGAAAGGGAAATCATGCTTGACCAATCTATTGCAAGGTTTTGAGGATTTAACTAGTAGAGTTGGCAAGGGGGCATCGGTGGATGGGGTTGACTTAGATTTTCAAAGATTTTATAAGGTCCAATCTAACAGATGAGCGAGTAAAATTAAAGCACGTGGAACTCGAAGGTAGCGTTTTGACATGGACAGAGAACTAGCTGACAAACAGGAAACAAAAGCAGGAATAAATAAGTCATTTTCACTCCCTTTCATTTCCATTAGGATCAGTGCTATTCACAATAAATATTAATGATGTAGATGAGAGAACTAAATGTTTGTTTGCAGATGACACAAAGGTGGGTAAGAGGGTGACCTGTGAGGTGGGTGCAAAGTTTCTTCTGCGTGATTTGGACAAGTTGAGTGAGTTGGCAAATGCATGGTAGATGAAGTATAATGTGGATAAATGTGAGCTTATCCATTTTGACAACAAAAACAGGAGCGGGGATTATTATCTGAATGGTGATAAACTGGGAAACTGAGGGATGTAACAAGACCTGGGTGCCCTTCTGAATCAGTGACTGACAGTAGGCATGCAGATGCAGCAGACGGTGAAGAAGGTGAATGCTATATTGGTTTTCATGATAAGAGGATTCAAATAAAGAAGCAGGGATGTCTTGCTGCAATTGTATAGGGTTCTGGAGAGACCACACCTGGAGGATTGTGCACAGTTTTCATCTCCTTAGCCGAGGAAAGGTGTTCTGACTTTGGAGGGAGTGCAACAAAGGATTATGGACCTAATTCCCAGGATGGCAGAGTGTATAAAGAGAAGCTGCTTTGTCAGGACATTATTCTTTGGGGTTTCAAGGGGTGGGGGGTGGAATCTCACAGAAATCTATAAATTTCTAACAGGACTAGATACAGGAAGGATGTTCCCAATGACCAGGGACCCATGCCAATGTCAGGAAGGTTTATAGGCGAAGGATATAGGGTCAGCAATTTAAGAGTGAGACAAGGAGAAATGTCTTCACCCAGAGAGTGGCGATTCTGTTGAGATCTCTGCCATAGAAAGTTCAAGAAAGAATTTGATATAGCATTTGGAGCTAAATGTTTCCAAGGATATGGGGGAATGGCAGGAACAGTCTACCGAGTTGGATAACTGATGATAGTAATAACTGGCAGAACAGGCCCAAAGGACCAAATAACTTACTCCTGTTGTTATTTTTCTGTTTCAGTCCTCTGACAAAGAAATTTGATCGTATTGGGTGCATTAACTTCCCTCAATGGGTGGTGTTATTGCTGGATCTATTAATCCAGAGAACCAGGAAATGCACCTGTTTGATCTGGGTTCAAATCCTACCACTGCAGATGGTGGAATTTGAATTCAATAAAGAGTCTAATGAGAGGAAAAATCCATCAAGTTCATTCACACCACCTCAGGAGTCTGCCATCTTGACCTGGTCTGTCCTCTGTGTAACTCTGGCTCCACACCAATGTGGCTAACTCTTAACTGTCCTCTGGATAATTAGGGACAGGCAATAAATGCTGACCTGGCCAGTGACAGCCACATCTTGCGAATAGATTTTTCTTAAAGCCATTTCATAAATGGTTTTCTTCACATTTCCTGACAATTCCATTCAAACAAGTGATCTGTCAAAGACCTGTAATTCTCTTGGACTTTCTAGAGTTGGGATTTGCAGAATTCAAGGGAATGAGTTCAGGTCATCTTACTGAGCTTATTGTGGAGATTGCCATGGTGAACTAGTTGGTAAATAGGTTCAGACTTAACCAAATTTTCCTTTTTCTGTAAATTCTCTCTAATGACTTCTCCTCAGGCTATTCACTTACAAGGATCTCCAAGTAACCACTCATTGCAGCAATATGATTAGTTTTTTGGGAATACCAGATGTTCAACTATATTTAATGGAGACAGTTTCTTAGCTACAAATAGGAGCTAAAGGCACAGGCAGCAATCAGCGTATTCAAAAAATCTACTCATGCAGAAAGTTTGAAACCTAAACAGAGACCTGTAGAAAGATTCATCTGCTTGATAATGATGAAGCTACATTGAAAATTTTAGACTACCTTTTAGTTTTACAGATCAGAATAGACCTGCAGTGTGAAAGTGAAATACATTCACTATTACATCAAATGTACAATAAAATATTTAAATTTGAAGAAACACTAAGTTATGAACATCATTAACATTTTGTTTAGCTATCTCATTCAGGATATGTTAGGCCACAATTATCGGTTATTGTGGATTATGCAAAACGTAACCATCTTTTAATCGCTCAATTCAATCACCCTTTAAAAAAAGCTCTGGGATGATGACATGTGATTACTTCATGATCATATAATGTGGGCATCACGCCAACAACATGCTGACTGCTTTAAATGTTTTCAACATCCAGCCAGTGCTAACAGCTCTCTTGGTTGGCTGAGCACTTGATCTGTGGTCAATGACATGATTAATAAATATTGCTTCAAGCTGGACTGCAGTTCATAAAAAAGAAGTGTGCTCTGGTTGCTACAGTTGCTGCCAGCTGTATGGGTAGTGAATGTGATATCTGAAAAATTGAATAACTGCACAACTGGTGCTATATTAATGAAGCCAACCAGCATCTCTAACTCATGAGAGCCCTCTGTTTCATTGTTGTGGTTCTGTTCGCCAAGCTGGAAGTTTTTGTTGCAAACGTTTCGTCCCCTGGCTAGGAGACATCATCAGTGCTCTGGAGCCTCCTGCGAAGCGCCTCTTTGATGTTTCTTCCGGTATTTATAGTGGTCTGTCCTTGCCGCTTCCGGGTGTCAGTTTCAGCTGTCCGCTGTAGTGGTTGGTATATTGGGTCCAGGTCGATGTGTTTGTTGATGGAGTTTGTGGATGAATGCCATGCCTCTAGGAATTCCCTGGCTGTTCTCTGTCTGGCTTGCCCTATGATAGTAGTGTTTTCCCAGTCGAATTCATGTTGCTTGTTGTCTGAGTGTGTGGCTACTAGGGATAGCTGGTCGTGTCGTTTCGTGGCTAGTTGATGTTCATGTATGCGGATTGTTAGCTGTCTTCCTGTTTGTCCTATATAGTGTTTTGTGCAGTCCTTGCATGGTATTTTGTAAACTACATTAGTTTTGCTCATGTTGGGTATTGGCTCCTTTGTTCTAGTAAGTTGTTGTCTGAGCGTGGCTGTTGGTTTGTGTGCCGTTATGAGTCCTAAGGGTCGCAGTAGTCTGGCTGTCAGTTCTGAAATGCTCCTGATGTATGGTAGTGTGGCTAGTCCTTTTGGTTGTGGCATGTCCTCAGGATGCCTAAGAGATAGACCACGGAACGAGGACATGCCACAACCAAAAGGACTAGCCACACTACCATACATCAGGAGCATTTCAGAACTGACAGCCAGACTACTGCGACCCTTAGGACTCATAACGGCACACAAACCAACAGCCACGCTCAGACAACAACTTACTCGAACAAAGGAGCCAATACCCAACATGAGCAAAACTAATGTAGTAGACTGCACAAAACACTATATAGGACAAACAGGAAGACAGCTAACAATCCGCATACATGAACATCAACTAGCCACGAAACGACACGACCAGCTATCCTTAGTAGCCACACACTCAGACAACAAGCAACATGAATTCGACTGGGAAAACACTACTATCATAGGGCAAGCCAGACAGAGAACAGCCAGGGAATTCCTAGAGGCACGGCATTCATCCACAAACTCCATCAACAAACACATCGACCTGGACCCAATATACCAACCACTACAGCGGACAGCTGAAACTGACACCCGGAAGCGGCAAGGACAGACCACTATAAATACCGGAAGAAACATCAAAGAAGCGCTTCGCAGGAGGCTCCAGAGCACTGATGATGTCTCCTAGCCAGGGGACGAAACGTTTGCAACAAAAACTTCCAGCTCGGCGAACAGAACCACAACAACGAGCACCTGAGCTACAAATCTTCGCACAAACCTTGACCTCTATTTCATGTTTCAGGTGGTGGCTGCCAGTATGATGCTCAACTGAGGCCTAAGATCATCGCTGGATCTCAGACCCAAAGTGTTGAATGATGGCAGGAGGCAGGTCATGGAGTAGGGAAATCACAGGAGAG
Source organism: Hemiscyllium ocellatum (assembly GCF_020745735.1). Lineage (NCBI taxonomy): Eukaryota > Metazoa > Chordata > Chondrichthyes > Orectolobiformes > Hemiscylliidae > Hemiscyllium > Hemiscyllium ocellatum. Next base: position 101,159,926 of record NC_083405.1, read on the forward strand.
TAGGGATGAGGAGAGTTGGGATCCTCCTTCTCACATTCCAACTTCCATTCATCCTACACCCTCTTCTGACATACAGGCCGCAGCCGGTGAGAATTACTTTGCACTCGTCCCCACCCCGAATCTCAATTTTCTCTTTGTATCTTTCTTCTTTCACGTAGCCAGGGAGTGCAACCTGGCCTGGCTATGGAGAGTGATGAAAATGCACTGACTGTTTCTTGCTTTCATACTCACAGCCATTAGCTCAAATCCTGACACTGTTTGGTATTCTGGAGATTGTTTAAAGGAGGATCTGCATATATCAGGGGGACGGGGTGCAAGGAGGAGCTTAATTCAATCAATGGGGATCGCTGTTGGCTAGACATCGGCGGTGAGTCTCCTCTTACCAAAGTTTAGGAAATCCCTCTGTTTAATGCCCATAACCTCTGAAAGCTGCCATCCAGTCAGAAAGTGACAGCTTTCTAGTACAAGTGGCAGCACAGGGAGTGGTAGTATCTGCTAGCAATAAACCCACGGGAGACTCAGAGGCAATAAGGAATCAGAAACCCAAAGGTGAGTCAGAATGGGATGGGGCCTGTGGGGTCTCAACCTGGGGCCTTCAGTCAGACTGTAAGTGTCTTTGAACAAGAGAACCCCAGTGGGAGCTATTACGATGAGACCCTGAGAGGGGAACCCCAATTGTTACAGTTTCAGATGTGTTACCTCAACCGATAAGGAGAGATTAACTAACTCCCTTTCTCTTTTCACCCATACACCTCAGTTGGCCACAAGGAGGTTAATTTTAAAAAAGGCCCCTTCATTATGGATTCCTTCCACCCAAACCTCAAAAAGGAGCCAACTAACCAGGCTTTTCTGAATGACCAAACAGGGAGTTTATTAATCTCTACACATGAGAAGAAATACTATTTTGAAATAAGTGATGACTCCAAAAGTTAAGGAAATGCTGATAAATGAGATTAATTGTTCGCAAAGAGCAGATAGTTGAGCATTCCAGCATTGAACAGTCAGTATCATGATCCTTAGTTTTGCAGATTGGTTGAGATTATAGAGTTCTGACTTCTATCAATTGTGATTGAATTCCAGCATTCTGGGTGAGAGAAAGTCCTTTGTTCCCTGTTTCCATTTTGTCTGGCTGCTAGCTAGTTGATATTTAGCACTCCGAGTGAGAGAGGTTCTGAACAGTGGAGTGATGACGGGATAGTCTTACCACTGTGACGTTCACAACCCAGCGATTCAGCAACCCATCATTACCTTTGCAGTCACCTTTAGTTGTTACTCCCGTTGGTTACACCTGCAGGTAGTTTGTCTCTGTTGCAGATCTCCTTTAAAAAGAAAGATCCCTGTTGTTTTGTTTGTGGGGAACTCCGACCCATCATCATAACAGAGCCTACAAGTAATCTGACAGGAATTTGCTTTTCAGGCTTGCTGCATTGTGGCACCTCAAGTGGGCAATAACACAAGACTTAACATCCAGACAGGCGTACTCAAGTGGGCAGAAGCAAGAAAGCAACAGCACTCCCAACCACACCCTTCAATCACTAAAATGTCTCCTCATCTCGGTTATGGGTAAACCACCACAAGTAATCTTTAATTCAGCTACTTATTTAAAAATCTCATATATATTCAAGTACTCCAACACTGTTTTAAACTACATTGCATGCAGCAACCAAAACATAACCCCTCAAGTAAGCAAGTTAAGCCTCACAACCCAACTTGGCTATGACTCAATTAATAGTGGAATCTGGCCTGGATTTCAAGCAGTGGTGGTCTGTCACTGGAAGTATCCAAGGTTTGATCTTTGTATAGTATTGTTCTTCAAGTTTCGCTCTGGTGGAGTTCTGGGGGTATTCAATTCTTATACAGATTTTCATCCTTCTGTCAATGTGTGACACTACTGATCAATTTTTCAAAGTCCTTTCATCCAAATTACTGCAAGCCTGCAGTTTACCTTCTTATCAGAAGTAGCTTCTTTGTTCCTTGTTACACTTGGCCCTGACTATCTATTCAAAGATATAGCTTCCTTGCAGTTCACTCAATAAATTCTTCTGCCTGCAATCCTTATTCTTCATGGCAATAAAACATTCAGTTTATCAAGCAGCTGACAAAGCAGTTTTGTCCATATCGCCTTCACTTCTCCTTTTGCCAGACATGAATAATTGCTTTTAATTCCTGTATAAGTTTGTCCTTTCCTTTAATATTTTATTCCAAATGCAGTTATTGCTGCTGCTTTGGAGTATGACAGTTTATCTTTTGTTGATTCATTCAAACCATGAACAATTATTAAAGTTCTGAAGTCTATAATATCACACCTCTCTGGGGTGAGGTATTAAATTCCATCTCAAAGTTCATTTACTCGGTTTCACTCCAAACATTATAGAATGTGACTTCAACCCATCGGTTTTCACCAAGTCCAACATCAGCAATCAAACCTTCTCTTTTGTATTGTGAATTTTCTCATTCTGCTGTTTGCGCAGGTGAATATCAAAAACATCACAGCCATCCTCACCAATCATGAGTAGAAATTGCTGACCTAAATAATCATTACATAAGTCCATTAAAGGGCTTCCATTTAAGTAGCATTATGGTCTTTCTGAATTGTGTGAATTGTTTCAGAATTGTTAATAGCAGTCACCTCCATTTACCACACAGTCCATCCCTCTGCCTAACACAGCATTGTTTTATGTCCTTAAACCTAATGTGTAACATAATTCCACCAGATGCATTACCAATTTGCAGTATTTCTCTAACATTGCTTGAGTTTGGTATTGAACAAGTACTTTGTGCAGTTATTTTCCATCAGCTGTGCAACACCCCTTAGACAAAGACTGCTGAGACTAAAGGAGCCATATACGACAACCATTGGCAGCAGAAATGACCAATGACTGTCTTCTCATTTGTGTTTTTAACTTTTTCCTGGTTCCCAGTTTCTCCTGGCCTGCCCACCTATCCGACCAGAAGCATAAGTTTAAACATGTAAAGAGTGCAAGCCTTGCTAGTTATCTACCTCTGGTCTGTCTCTGGTTCCAAGCAGCATCATAGATGTAACTATTTGGTTATCCCTTCAGTTGATGTAAAAGAAAATAAGTGCAGTCGAATGCTAGAAAACAACTATAGAAAATAAAGAAATAAATGCTAAAAAACCATATTCCTGAGGATTTATTCCCGGGTGACATTTGGTTGGTAGATCTCAGTCAGGAAACTAGCAGATCATTGAAATTTCCCCCAGTATCACTGGGATGATGAGGAGAATATACTGACCTGGGATTACATTCTTGGCTATGATCCAGTGTCCTCCATCACATTCGCTGTTCCAGCAGACTAGAAATTGTACTTCTGCAGAACTGAATTGAGATTTTTTTGATGCTGCCCACATCAAATAGTCTACAACTACCCATGTCTGAGGTCATATGAGTGACAAAATGGATATATATAGGGTAGCAATTAATAGGTTTCTGATCATTAGCAGCTTACGGTGTTATGGGAATGGGGCAAGTAAGAGGCATTGGAGTGTTCAGTCAGCCATGATCATTTTGCATGATGGGATAGGCTCATTAGGCTGAATGGCCTAATCCTATTCCTGTGTTGGCCAACTGGATAGAGGGCTGAACGGTGATTTAGGAACTGCCTGAGTTAGTGCTTTTGACAAGAGATGGGGGTGAACTGAGAGGAGTGAATTATTTCAAAAATAGGTAAAGTCACGTGGTAGAAACCATTTTATGCAGTTTTCTTTTCATTCTCCAGAAACTGGTGAGTGTTCAAAGTTTAACTTAAGAGAACAGGTGGGTGACTGTTTGGTACACTTGCAAGATTGTGTGGTTCTAAAAATGGACAGCAGTTGAACCAGGTGCAGGGAGATATCAGTGGTATATTCCCCACAGTAACAAACAGGCACATTAATGATGAACAGATGCCAGAAACCACATGTCACTGTATGTCACTGCAAACATTACCCACTCACAGGCAGGCAATGCCAAAAGCACTTCAGAAAGTCCCAGAATGGCATCTCGTACATATATCAGCTGCTGGCTAAACACCTTTGCCCACAAGGACTGGGTGGCAATCCCATGTTGGTCACCTTGAAGGTAACAGCTGGCTGCAGGTTTTATTAAGTGTATCATTTTGGGGAGTGAATCAGGATTGCTGAAGTATTTCCAAGCGCACCATTCACATATATCTCTGGGAGGTGACTGAGGTTTTCTTCACCAAAGTGCACAAAGCTGTGCACTTGCCCTCAATGCAAGGAGTCAGGTAGCCAGGGTGGTCTGAGCAGTTTCCTCACAAGTCTAGAGAATTATCAATTGCATCCACATTGCCATCAGAGCTCCCTGGCAAAAGCCAACCATGTTTGTCAATAGGAAAGCATTCCAGTCCCTTAGAGGTACAGTTAGTAAGTTTGCAGATGACACCAAAATTGGAGGTGTAGTGGACAGCAAAGAGGGTTACCTCAGATTACAACAGGATCTTGACCAGATAGGCCAATGGGCTGAGAAATGGCAGATGGAGTTTAATTCAGATAAATGTGAGGTGCTGCATTTTGGGAAAGCAAATCTTAGCAAATGAGTGCAATTCTGTACTCCTTCTTATCGGAAAGATGTTGTGAAACTTGAAAGGGTTCAGAAAAGACTTACAAGGATGTTGCCAGGGTTGGGGGATTTGAGCTATAGGGAGAGACTGAACAGCCTGGGGTTGTTTTCCCTGGAGCATCGGAGGCTGAGGGGAGACCTTATAGAGGTTTACAAAATTGTGAGGGGCATGGATAGGTTAAATATATAAAGTCTATTTATCCCTGGGGTTATGGAGTTCCGGTCTAGAGGGCATAGGTTTAGTGTGAGACGGGAAAGATACTGGAATCAGTACTGGGACCGCAGCTTTTTATAATTTATGTTAATGATATAGAAGATATAGAAGATGGTATTAGCAATAACATTAGCAAATTTGCTGATGATACTAAGCTGGGTGGCAGGGTGAAATGTGATGAGGATGTTAGGAGATTACAGGGTGACCTGGACAAGTTAGGTGAGTGGTCAGATGCATGGCAGATGCAGTTTAATGTGGATAAATGTATAGTTATCCACTTTGGTGGCAAGAACAGGAAGGCAGATTACTACCTAAATGGAATCAATTTAGGTAAAGGGGCAGTACAGAGAGATCTGGGTGTTCTTGTACACTAGTCAATGAAGGAAAGCATGCAGGTACAGCAAGTAGTGAATGCATGCTGGCCTTCATAACAAGAGGGATTGAGTATAGAAGCAAAGAGGTGCTTCTGCAGCTGTACAGGGCCCTGGTGAGACCACACCTGGAGTACTGTGTGCAGTTATGGTCTCCAAATTTGAGGAAAGACATTCTGGCTATTGAGGGAGTGCAGCGTAGGTTCACGAGGTCGATTCCTGGAATGGCGGGACTACCTTACGCTGAAAGACTGGAGTGACTGGGCTTGTATACCTTTGAGTTTAGAAGACTGAGAGGGGTCTGATTGAGACATATAAGATTAATAAAGGATTGGACACTCTGGAGGCAGGAAACATGTTTCCACTGATGGGTGAGTGTCGAACCAGAGGACACAGCTTAAAAATACGGGGTAGACCATTTAGGACAGAGTTGAGGAGAAACTTCTTCATCCGAGAGTGGTGGCTGTGTGGAATGCTCTGCCCCAGAGGGCAGTGGAGGCCCAGTCTCTGGATTCATTTAAGAAAGAGTTGGATAGAGCTCTCAAGGTTAGTGGAATCAAGGGTTATGGAGATAAGGCAGGAACAGGATACTGATTAAGGATGATCATCCATGATCATATTGAATGGTGGTGCAGACTCGACGGGTAGAATGGCCTACTCCTGCACCTATTGTCTATTGTGTCTATTGTCATAAGGGGCAACTTTCTCACACAGAGGGTGGTACGTGTATGGAATGAGCTGCCAGAGGATGTGGTGGAGGCTGTTACAATTGCAACATTTAAGAGGCATTTGGAAGGGTATATGAATAGGAAGGGTTTGGAGGGATATGGGCCGGGTGCTAGCAGGTGGGACTAGATTGGGTTGGGATATCTGGTCGGTATGGACGGGTTGCACCCAAGGGTCTGTTTCTGTTCTGTTTAACTGTATGACTCATTATCCTCTGAGGTGTTGCTGTTGCAGAGGACATTGTGACATTTCATGCCTTGTTCTTTTCTAGTAGTCTCTGATATCAGCAGTTGAGAAGACAAAAAGAGCTAGATGCTGGATATGCAAATTCTATAACTAACGATCATCTGATGTTGTGTATCTGAGACCAACAGACGACAGACACCCTCACTGGCTTCCTGTGACCATCCTACCTCTGTCAGTGCAGATACTATCAGGAGTCTCCCTTGCTAGCTCTGTGGTCAGTTTATCGAAAAGGGTGTGGATTGGAATACCTGGCACGCTGCAGAGTGCATGAGATGGTGCCTTCTCATTCAACGCTGTCTCCAGGACCTTGGAGTACAGGTCCATAGCTCCTTGAAAGTGGAGTCGCAGAAAGATAGGATAGTAAAGAAAGCATTTGGTATGCTTTCGTTTATTGGTCAGAGTATTGAGTATGGGAGTTGGGAAGTCATGTTGTGGCTGTACAGGACAATGGTTAGACCACTTTTGGAATAGTGTGTGCAATTCTGGTCTCCTTCCTATTGGAAAGATGTTGTGAAACTGGAAAGGGTTCAGAAAAGACTTACAAGGATGTTGCCAGGGTTGGAGGATTTGAGTTGGGAGAAGCTTAATAGGCTACGGCTGTTTTCCCTGGACATCAGAGGCTGAGGGGTGACCTTAAAAAGTTTTGTAAAGTCATGAGGGGCATGGATAGGATAAACAGACAGAGTCTTTTCCCTGGGGTGGGGGAGTCCAGAACTAGAGGGCATAGGTTCAGGGTGAGAAGGGAAAGATGTAAAAGGAACGTAAGGGGCAACTTTTTCACGCAGAGGGTAGTGCATGACCTGCCAGAGGAAGTGGTGGGGGCTGATACAATTGCAGCATTTAAAAAACATCTGGATGGGTATTTGAATAGGAAGGGTTGAGAGAGATATGGGCCAAGTGCTGGCAAATGGGATTACATTAGATTGGGATGTCTGGTGGGCATAGACAAGTTGGACCAAAAGGTCTGTATCCATGTTGTGCATCTCTCTGACTCTATGACTATATGGTGTGAGCCCTTGATACTGATCTGCACTGCCACCTAGATCCAAGTCACTGCTAGGAGGAATTCCTGCTCCCATCACTTGGGAAGAGGATCTCCATTCCCTTATGGACAGCCTGGTACAGAACCTGCTGTCACTGATACATGGGCCAGTTTCTGATTTGTGTGTGAGACAGTTCCAGGCAGCAGTGAAATGACTGACATAGGCTCCAGTGATGCTGCAGCCTTGCAGTGAGTGAAGTTCTTTCCAAATGGACTGGATCTTTGACTCTGGAAGGTCCTGACAGGTATGTGAGAATTTATCATCTTCCCACATCACTAGATTCATTTTTCAGGTTGCAAAACTACTCGCGTGTTTACATAATAAGCTAAACTCTGTGTAATTGTGCAAGAAAACATATCCTAACCCCAACCAGAAATGATGGTTTCTAATGTGTCTGACGCCATACTTAAACTCTATAATGGAAGATTCTAACCACAGAGTCTGTTCAGATCTCCTGAACTTGTTTCACAATTGTTTCTGAAGTATAATCACAATTGATATGTGGGTAATTATAACAGCCGCCATAATCTCCTGTGAGCTCCCAGCTACAGCAAATGTGGTGGATAACTTAATCTTCACTGTTCATCTGTTTTAGCTGAAGGAGGAATAGAAGCCAGGATTTTGAGCTAGCTCTCCAACTTTTAGATTCAATTGGTCAGGGCAACAGGACCTTCTTCTTAACACCTCAGTGAAAGTACAGCATTTCTAACCAAGCAGTATAGTTCTATCCAAGTTCATGTGATGCTGGATGATAAACATTGGTTGACACCTACCCTCAGGACAGCTACATAGAACTTTCATTCTGACCTCACCTGATACTAGGCAAGAGCAACCTAGCAGCTCAACCACCTTCAGCTGCTTCATCACTGACCTTCCCTCCATACTATCAGAAGTGTGATCTTCGCCGACAATTGCACAATTATCAGCGCCATTTGTGACTCCTCAAATACTGAAGCAGCCCATGTTCAAACACAACATGATGTGGACAATGTCCAGGCTGAGGCAAGTAACATTCACACCACACAAATGCCAGACGATGACCAATTCCAATAAGAAACAATGTAATCACATCCCTGATATTCAGTGGTTTTACCATCACTGAATCCTCCACTATAAACTTCATTGACCAGAAACACAACTGGACTTACCACATAAACACAGTGGCTACAAGAGCAGGAATACAGCAACGGATAACTCACCTCCTGACTCTCCAAAGCCTGTCCATCATCTACAAGCACAAGTCAGGAGTGGGATGGAATACTCCCCACTTGCCTGAATGAGTGAAATTCCAACAATACTCAAGATGCTTGACACCATCCAGGACAAAGCAGCCTGTTAGATCGGCACTGCATCCACAAGTATCCACCCTCTCCAACACTGACCCTCAGTAGCAGCAGTATGTACTATCTACAAGATGAACTGCAGAAATTCACCAAATATCCTTAGAAAGCACCTTCCAAACCCATGACCACTTCCATCTAGAAGGACAAGGGCAGTAAATACATGGGAACACCACTACTTGCAAGTTCAGCTCCAACCCACTCGCCATCCTGACTTGAAAAAAAACCCAACTGTTCCTTTACTGTTGCTGAGTCAAAATCCTCACTACCACCTTCTCAAGGGCAACTAGGGATGGGCAATAAATGCTGGCCTAACTAGCAACACCCACATCCCATGAGTGAATAAAAAAAATTTGTGGCCTAAAAGATGGTTGAATTCACCTCCCAAGATGGATGCCACTGAGGACTATTGGTATGCCACTGTTGGTTTCCCCCTACAGACTGTTCATGGCTACCATGCATCAGGTAGCTACAAAACCTTGCAGACAGTGAATTAAAAACTCTAAGGATTCCTAGCCATTCAATGTCAAGCTAGTCCTGACAAAACCTTGGGGGTGGGAGAGACATATGCATGATGGGAATACAAGGCATTCTAGCTATCAAGAGGGCACCTCACTGGCCATATTTTCTCCTTTCCTCATTGGATCTCATTTGGTTTCAGAAAAGATCACAGAAGTGAAGCCCCTCACTACCCATCGCTCAACATTCATCTTCTGGATTCAAACTGCAAAGATAAACCGTTTATATTTTCTACACTGTATTTTTTAACAATCATTCACAGGGTGTGGGCTTTACTGGCTGGGTCAGCATTTATTACCCATCCCTAGTCATCCAGGAAGAGATGGTACTGACTCGTTTTTGTGAACTTCTCCAGTCTATAAGGGTTAGAGAACTCACAATCCTGTTAGGAAGAGAGTCCCAGAATAGTAACCAAGCTGCCTTCACCATAAGGTCATAATATAGATATTTAGGAGATATTTTTAAAAGGAAAGTTAATCTATTTTGAATGTTGGAAAAGATATGTTGTGTAGAAATGTCAGTAAAATTATTTCTAAACATAGCTGATATAGACTGCAAGAAAACGACACAGTCATTACATCGTTTATGTTGAAATTCTCAACAAAGTCAGTCCTCAACAGTGCCAAACAACTTTATTACAATTTTTAGTTCAGCTGAGTAACCTGTCTCCCACCTAATTATGCTTTGGGAGTAGTGTGGGTGCTGGTAAAATAATAAGGAATAATCACTGCTTAGTCTCACTAGCAAGTTAGCTAATGTTTAGTAGTGGGTGTATACTTGAATTCCTGGTATTGTGTAATTAGATACATTCCATTCTACATTTCGTGCCAGATATAATCAGCTGGGAAGCATGAAGCTGCACAAAGTGGGCATGAGCCAGGAAACATTGCAGAGGGGAATAGTATAATGAATATCGTGTAAGATATAGGTGAGAGTGCCTCCTATATCATGTTGCATTACATTGCATGTATATGTTACCACACCCAATGCTGCATTGTAGACATACTACTTAGGTACAGGATGCAGTATTGGTAGTGGCAGGTTTCAGTTTAGCAAAACAATCTTTAAAAGATTATAATTATCTTGCTTTTCAATTCTCTTCATATTTCTCCTCCCTACTTCTGAAAGGGGCTCTCATGTAAGAACACAAAAGAGAAGAAAGATCTGTACTCATAAGCACTTTATGGATAATTACAGACAACCAAACAATTACTTTATCAGTGTGGCCAATGCTGTTTGTAGGCAAATGTAGCAGTCACTTTTGCACATAGCAAAACCCTCAGTATTTGGTGGTATCCTTATTGGGAAATGTCAACACCGATTTTGCTTTTATTGCTCAAACATGTATTGCAACCATCAAGTCTTTTCATTTGTAATGAATGATCTTATTCTTGGATATCAAAGGACTGGAAGGAACCTTCAGCGTTGAGCAAGCTATCATGGATGTCAAAGCATCAAAGCTCTCAAAGAAGTCAGAAGCTTTTAATTAAGGTGTCAAAGACTCTCAAAGCTATTAAATAACTTCAGAAGACAGAGATGGTGGCCCAGTGGTAATGTCATGTGCTTGTTATCTGAAGGCCCAGACTAATGACCGTGGACAAAGGTTTAAATCTCACCTTGACAAGTATTGACTCTGAAATTAAAACTTTGTTGCAGTCGTGATGACCATTATCATTTCTTGCTGGGGAATGAGCCCATCTATTTCACAAATGGCCTTTGGTGAAGGAAATCTCCTGGCCTACATGTGCCTATAGACTCCGAGTTGCCTTCTAATATGGCCTAGGTGCAAGTGAGGATTGCAGATGCTGGAGACTAGAGTCATGAGTGTGGTGCTGGAAAAGCACAGCAGGTCAGGCAGCATCCGAGGAGCAGGAGAGTCAGCCGCTCAGTATAAAGATAATAAGGCATGGGAAACAAGGGGTTGGTCTTGCAGTGATTCCCACATCCCTGAAAGAGAAGTGGGAAGCTTTCACCGGCATTGTTTAAAAAGCACCAATTGACATTGAATACTTGAGGGGAAAAAGAAGGCTCTGAATGTATTAATCATTTGATTTAGTGTAACAAAACTACAGAATGTTATGGTCTCAGCTGACATTATTACTGGAAAAGTTCGAACCTAGGCTGAAATCTGGTTTATTATGCAAAAGAAATTATGCATCACACTCAGGAAAATCCAACTCGCCTTCCCCGAACACAAGGGGAGATGGGACATGAACCTAGGTACAGTGACACTACCACTGCACCACAAGAACTTCTAGCTCATCAAATATGTCTCCTAAATGAATTTTTATTAATCTATAAATTCATGGGATTTGTGCATCACTGGCTGGCCAGCATTTATTGCCCATCCTTAGTTGCCATTGAGAAGATTATGATAAGCTGCCTTCATGAACCGCTGCAGTCCCCGAGCTTTGACAAAAGGTTAGTTAGACTCAAAACATCAGCTCTTTGCTCTCCTTACAGATGTTGCCAGACCTGCTGAGATTTTCCAGCATTTTCTCGTTTGGCTGCAGTCCCTGTGCTGCAGGTAAATCAACAATGCCATTAGGCAAGGAATTCCAGAATTTTTACCCAGCAACAGTGAAGGAAAGGCAAGGATGGTGATTGGATTGGAGGGGAACTTGCAGATAGTGATGTTCCCATGTCTCTGCTGCCCTTGTCCTTCTAGTTGGAAGTGGAAAGAGGTTTGGAAGGTCATCAACCCAAGGAACATGACCCACCCAATGCATTTGCAGGAGGATGTTGATGTTGTCTGCTTATATAAATGCTACGAATATTTGTGATGTGGTCCTGCCAGTGGAGTTAGATGCAGTGGAGCCAAAGCTGATGGAAGTGGCTGTAAGGTCTACACAGCAGTAATATAGGATGATCAGAAATATGGTTCTGAACATATTCTGAATTTCTCCTGTACTCAGCACAAACAATAACTTTGAAATCTGTAAAAGTAATATCAAAACTTTGGAAAGAATAAACACAACAAAAATAAAATCAATTATGAATGAGAAAAGATAGACGATAAAAATAAAAAAATATGGAAAATGCACATCCCATATCAATTAGTTTTTAACTAGCTACATGTGTCTGATTACAGGATTGAAATCAACTTGTTGTCTGGTGGAAGGCTGTTTTGTGCTTGTGCAGCCAGGATTGATGCTGTGGTTGAACTCTGTCTTACTCATTACTGGAACAGTTTTGGTGAACCCTGCATTGTTAAACAGGTTATTGTTTGGACAATTCACTGGAGGTTGCAGTTCATCATTAAATATAAGCAAATCAAATCACAGCACTATAACAACATAATACATAGAAACAGAAGGAGGCCTTTCAGCCCATCAAGTGTTTCCTGCCTTTTAATGATCTGATAACTATGATCAGCCATGATCATAATGAATGGTGGTGCAGGCTTGAAGGGCAGAATGGCTTACTCCTGCACCTATTGTCTATTGTCTATTGTTTAACCTACAACTCCACTTTCCTGCTTTTAAACATAGTCCCCAATTCCCTTACTGATTAAGCATCTGCCTATCTCTGCCTTGAACATACTTAACGATTCAAGCTCACTGTCCTCAGTAATAAAGAATTCCAAACTTTCACTGTCCTCTCAGAGAAAAATATTCCTCCTCATCACTGTCTTAAACTGGCCAACTCCTTACTCTGAGACTATGACTTCTGGTCCTAGACTCTCTCACAATGGGAAGATATTCCATGCCTATCCTAAGTTCCCAAATAATCTCATAAATGTTATAAGGTCATCTCTCATTCTTCTAAATTCCGGTGAGTACAGGCCCAGCCTACACAACCTGTCCTCATACAGCATTCCCTCCATACCTGGTATCAGCCTCGTGAACCTTGTCTGATGTGCTTCAAATGACTCAATATCTTTCCTTAGATGAAAGGACCAAAACTGTTCACACTATTCCAGCTGTGGCCTGACTAGCATCTTGTATAGCTGTGACCTATATTACTGCTGTCCCCACTTTTATACTCCATTCCCTTTAAAATAAAATCCAATGTTCTTTTTTCCTATGCAGTGACCAGCTGAACTTGGATGCTAGTTTTTTTGTGATTGAAGTTAAACAACCCTCAAATCCCTCTGTTCTGTAGCTTTCTGCAGTCCTTCTCCCTTCACCTCCTCTATTTTGTCTGCCAAAATGCTTCACCTCACATTTCTCCCCGTTGTATTTCACCTGGCACTCTCGTGCTTCTAAATGCTAGTGAATACAGGCCCAGTCAAACAACCTCTCATCACAAGACAGCCCCTGGCATCCCTGACATCAGGCGTGTGAACCAAAGTTTCACTCTCTCTATGGCAGATATTTCATTATTTAGGTAGGGAGAAGAAAACTGCACACAATACTCCAGGTGCACTCTCACCAAAGCCCCACTGAACTGCAGTTAATTATCCTTACTTCTGAACTCCAATCCTGTTTCATTGAAGGCCGGAATATCATTTGCCTTCCTAATTGCTTACTGCACCTGCCTGTATATTTGCTTTCGCTAGAATATAAGGACACCCAGATCCCTTTGCACATCCACTGTTTCCAATATTCATCATTCAACATCCTTTCTGTTTTTTGATACTGAAGTGTGTAACTCCACATTCACCCATGTTTTAATGCATGCCATGAGTTTGCCCATTCCCTCAACTTATCTAGATCACTTTGAAGCTGCTACAGTAATCTGGAGTACAATACAGGAGTATTGCACAAGTCTCCTAACAGTAAACCCACAATAGGTGGGGGTGTAAAGGAGGAAATAACGGGAACTTGTCAGAAAAGTGCAGCAATCATATGGTCGCTGTCATCTATATATAGACAAAAAAAAATCAGATGGGGGAAAGAAGCCTAGAGGAGCAATTCATAAAATGTTTTTGAGATTGTTTGAACAGTACAACCTGGATCTAACCAGAATAGACTATACAAGAGTTAAACAAAGAACTGTGGATGCTGGCGATCTGAAACAAAAACAGAAATTGCAGTTGAAACTTGGCAGGTCTGGCAGTTTTTGTGTACAAGCTATTCCTCAATGAGATAGAATTCGTTCATGAACTCAATTTGAACTATGGGGAGAGGCTGAATTGTCTGAGGCTATTTTCCCTGCAGTGTCGGAGGCTGAGGGGTGACCTTATAGAGGTTTATAAAATCATGAAGAGCCATGGACAGGGTAAGTAGACATTTCTTTTCACCAGGCTAGGAGATTCCAAAACTAGAGAGCGCAGGTTTAAAATGAGAGGGGAAAGATTTAAAAGGGACCAAAGGGGTAGTGCGTATATGGAAAGAGCAGCCAGAGGAAGTGGTGGAGTTGAGTATAATTACAACTTTTAAAAGGCATCTGGATGGGTGCACGAATGTGAAGGGTTTAGAGGGGTATGAGCCAAATGATGGCAAATGGGACTAGATTAATTGAGGATGGCTGGTCAGCATGAATGAATTGGGCCAAAGGGTCTGTTTCTGTGCTGTACAGCTCAGTGACTCTATCAGTGAAGGTGCTATAGGCAGCAGCCATCATAAAGTGATTGACTTCTATATTCAGATGTAAAGAGAGAAAAGGAGATCCAAGACTGGCATTTTGAAGTTAAATAAGGGCGATTGTGAACATCTTACCAGCTTTCAAGAAGTGGCTAGTGAGATAGTTAAACTATTTATTTAGATTTTTCAAAATTCTTTTCATTTCAGGAAGGCTTCATTAGAATGGAAAGAACAAATGTAACTCCTTTATTCCAAAAAGGAGCGGGACAGACAGCAACAAACCGAAAGGCGGTTTACTTTGGATCTATCATCAGAAAGATGTCAGAAAAGATTGCCTCTTGCTGAAATATTTGTATCATCGATAGTCACAGGTGAGGTGCCGGAAGACTGGAGGTTGGCAAATGTGGTGCCACTGTTTAAGAAGGGTGGGAAAGACAAGCCAGGAACTATAGACCCGTGAGTCTGACCTCGGTGGTGGGCAAGTTGTTGGAGGGAATCCTGAGGGACAGGATGTACATGTATTTGGAAAGGCAAGGACTGATTTGGGATAGTCAACATGGCTTTGTGCATGGGAAATGATGTCTCACAAAATTGATTGAGTTTTTTGAAGAAGTAACAAAGAAGATTGATGAGGGCAGAGCAGTAAATGTGATCTATATGGACCTCAGTAAGGCGTTAGACACGGTTCCCCATGGGGGACTGATTAGCAAGGTTAGATCTCATGGAATACAGGGAGAACTAGCCATTTGGATACAGAACTGGCTCAAAGGTAGAAGAGAGAGGGTGGTGGTGGAGGGTTGTTTTTCAGACTGGAGGCCTGTGACCAGTGGAGTGCCACAAGGATCGGTGCTGGGCCCTCTACTTTTTGTCATTTACATAAATGATTTGGATGTGAGCATAAGAGAGTACAGTTAGTAAGTTTGCAGATGACACCAAAATTGGAGGTGTAGTGGACAGCAAAGAGGGTTACCTCAGATTACAACAGGATCTTGACCAGATGGGCCAATGGGCTGAGAAGTGGCAGATGGAGTTTAATTTAGATAAATGCGAGGTGCTGCATTTTGGGAAAGCAAATCTTAGCAGGACTTATACACTTAATGGTAAGGTCCTAGGGAGTTTTGCTGAACAAAGAGCCCTTGGAGTGCAGGTTCATAGCTCCATGAAAGTGGAGTCGCGGGTAGATAGGATAGTGAAGAAGACATTTAGTATGCTTTCCTGTATTGGTCAGATTATTGAATACAGGAGTTGGATTAGATTAGATTACTTACAGTGTGGAAACAGGCCCTTCGGCCCAACAAGTCCACACCGACCCGCCGAAGCGCAACCCACCCATACCCCTACATTTACCCCTTACCTAACACTACGGGCAATTTAGCATGGCCAATGCACCTGACCCGCACATCTTTGGACTGTGGGAGGATACTGGAGCACCCGGAGGAAACCCACGCAGATACGGGGAGAACGTGCAAACTCCACACAGTCAGTCGCCTGAGTCGGGAATTGAACCCGGGTCTCAGGCGCTGTGAGACAGCAGTGCTAACCACTGTGCCACCATGCTGCCCACTAAGCGGGAAGTCATGCTGCGGCTATACAGGACATTGGTTAGACCACTGTTGGAATATTGCATGCAATTCTGGTCTCCTTCCTATCGGAAAGATGTTGTGAAACTTGAAAGGGTTCAGAAATGATTTACAAGGATGTTGCCAGGATTGGAGGATTTGAGCTATAGAGAGGGGCTGAACAGGCTGGGGCTGTTTTCCTTGAAGCGTCGGAGACTGAGGGGTGACCGTAGAGAGATTTACAAAATTATGAGGGGCGTGGATAGGATAAATAGGCAAAGTCTTTTCCCTGGGGTTGGGGAGTCCAGAACTAGAGGGCATAGGTTTAGGGTGAGAGGGGAAGGATATAAAAGAGACCTAAGGGGCAACTTTTTTATGCAGAGGGTGGTACATGTATGGAATGAGCTGCCAGAGGATGTGGTGGAGGCTAGTACAATTGCAACATTTAAGATGCATTTGGATGGGTATATGAATAGGAAGGGTTTGGAGGGATATGGGCCAGGTGCTGGCAAGTGGGACTAGATTAGGTTGGGATATCTGGTCGGCATGGACGGGTTGGACCAAAGGGACTGATTCCATGCTGTACATCTCTATGACTCTTAAGTGCAACATCATGCAGTTTCACGGACTATAAATCACTTCAGCTGAGGTGACTGGTTCCCTTGAACTGGTCTCAAAAATGTGCTTCTGAGCTCAACTGTTGTTTCTTCTGAATTAAATTGAAAACGTTAATGGTTCTGCACTAAAGTCAAAACAAAACTGGTACTCTTAATGTCTTTACTCAGTATGACTCTTTTCAGAAACTGGTTGTAATATCTCAGGTTAGAATTTCCATGAGGCTTCTCTCAATTATCCACAGCGTTATAATTAGGTGTAGGAGTGAATAGCTTCACTCCTTTTCAACCTCCTCAGTTGGCCACAACAAAGATTTATGTTCTTTTAAGCACAAGGATGTGCAAATACTTTTCTCAATTAAAACCGTGATTGCCCGATATCTACTGTATCTGGAAGAAACCAAGCCCAAGGTTTATTGGGTGAAAGGTAAAGTCATTTTATTATCCCAAGAAGAGTAATAAGCATACATTTCAAGCGCATATACACAAGGTACAACATTAAAGCAAAGATGGTGTCCACACAAAAGGAAAATGAAATAAGTATCCAGTTTAAAGTCCATAGGGTGTCCTTGGGACATAAGAGTGAACCTGAGCAAGATTATTTCACTCTTGAGCCACTAGCAATCCTGAATATTATAAATATCCTTTTTAAATATTTGGTGTCTAAATGTTTTCTCGAATGCGTGTTGTCATTAGATGCCTTGTCCTTTCAGAAGTACAGAAAAAATTTTGTTTGGTTCTGCAATCAATAAGCACTCTCCCAACTTTGTAAAAGCAGTGTCCTGAAATAGAAGTTGATTTATGTATTTCATTGCTGAAGTTAAATGTTTCCAAGTGTGATAATTGTATGTAATGTCTTCAATCTCTAGTATTTGAAAGTGATATTACTGGATATTTGGGTCTTGGAGGAAGTACAATGTAGGTTTGCAGAATAATACCAGGACTACGGGGGGGTGGTTTAAGTTATGAGGAGCAATTATACAAATTAAGCATGATTTCTCCAGAACTTAGAAGGCTAAGGATGTTCTGATTGAAATCTTGAAGATATGAACAGGAAAAGACAGGGTAGATAAAAGTAAACTTTAATCACTGGTCAGTAATTCTAGAACTAGAGGGTCAGAGAATTAGGACCAGACTATTCAGGAGAGCAAGAGTGGCAGACACTTGGAACAGTCTTCCACAAACAACAGTAGTTATTGGATCAGTTGTGAATTGTAAATCTGAAATAGATATTTTTTTGTTAAGCAAAGGCAGTAAGCGATGTACACCAAAAGCAGGTCTATGGAGTTGGGCAACATATCAGCCATGATCTCATTGAATGACAGAACAGGCTCAAGGAGCTGAATGATTTACATCTGTTCCTATGTTCATATATAGGTGTAAATCAAAAAGGGAATTTAGGGTGTTCTCATACCTGACTGGATGGGGTAGTTTCAAAGTCTAACAATATAATGTTAATTTTAGTTTGGATGCTTGTTTATTCCACCTTGATTTCATGAAGACTGGTTAACTTGTGTGGTCATTTAGTTGTTGTGGCCATTTTCAACAAGAGATTCACCTCCTTAAGACCAGTCAAGTCCATAAAAGTGCCAAGGATCAAAGTCAAATAATGGAATTTGAAAATCATTAGTCCATATTAACACTATCATGACAATAATAATTTCATGTGCCTTCCTCAAGCTCAGGAGAAACTGTCATGAAAGCTCTTCCTGACATTGAGTTATCAGCTTAGATTTAAATTCTAATGTCGGGTTAGAACTACCTTCATAAGCTCTAAACAGTAGCAGCACTACCAATGGCTCAAGGCATAATGGCAGACATCTGACATCATGTTTTGGAGACACTCACGGAGCCTCATATTGACTGATCCTTCACTGAGTTTGAATAGATTGGGAGTAAAGATCTGCTCATTGTTTACATTGAAACTGCTGCAGACTTTCAGTCCCAAGATGCAGCTCCAGGCCAATGAACCTGCGTTTCTACCAGATTTCCTGGTTCCCATTGGTGTGAAACTTCTGCCTGCTCTTAAAAACTATCAACAGAAGGCAATGTCAGTCTGGAGTGGGGAATGTTTGATTAGGAGTTCACATGTTCAGATGGGCTAAGGGGTTATGCAATACCTTAATCACTACTGGAGGGAATACAGCTGTAAGTCCATATCGGATCTTCGAAGGTAAACAGTCAAATCTATTTCAATATTGAGAGTTATCCTCCATGCAAGCTGGACCATTATTTTTAAATAGCGACACTTACTTGTCGATTTTCTGAGAGTGACAACATCCTCTCCACATTGAACCTGTCCAAACATTCAGGGGCTTGTATTTAAGGCTGAGATACATAGATTATTGACCAGTGGAAGAATCGAGGGGAAAGGGGAACGGTCAGGAAAGTGGACATGAGGAGTGTCGGATCAGCAATGATCCTATTGAATGGTGGAGCAGGCTTGTGGGGCTGAACAACCACCCCGTTCCTAGTTCTTATGGTCTCATATGTTGATATAGCTGCTTACCCTTTCACTTATTATCCATTTCACTTCTCCAGAATTCAGGGATACCTTAAGTGCACTGTAAAACTGGCAAGGCTCACTTTGGGGCGTACTATAACAGATAGCAAAGGTTTGTGTTGGAGGCCACAGAAACACTTTGAGTGCTTCTCTCTGTATTTCCAGATTAACTGACAGTCAAAGCTTCAAGATATCATCTTATTGATATTATTCAATGTGCTTCATATGTATTGCCAATTTTTCTTTCTGTGTGCAGTATTTTATGTTGTGAACAGTGCATTTCATATTCTGTAGTCCACTTGACACATTTCACAAATCACTGCATTTTCTCCTTGAATCAACTCCTGACAATATTTGAGAGTTTGTGTCCCATGTACCACCCATATTTGCAGTAGAGTACAACAATATTTTCCTACATAGTTTCTTGTATAGACACGGGTATGAATAAGAGCAAAACATTTAAAAGACTCCGTAATTCTAGCATTGCAGTCATGTATGTACAAGAAAAATAATTGCCTAACTTTAGAAACTAACAATGCATTAATAGTTCACAAACCACCTGTGAACATTATGCTTCTCTCTCATATCTCTTCATTACCTTTCTCCTTATGTGTTCCACTCCAAGGCTTCTTCATTTCATATTTGTGTCCTTTTCCCGATCTCTTTGCAGTTTGTTCTGTTCAAAAGATAATAATTTCTGTGATGTGGAGGAGCTGGTGTTGGACTGGGGTGGACAAAGTTAAAAATCATCACCTGTCCTACCTGTTCATCTTCCTTTCCACCTATCCACTTCATCCTCCCCTCTGACCTATTACCTTTACTCCCACGTCCATCTGCCTATTGCACTCTCAGCTACCTCCAACCAGCCCCACCCCTCTCATTTATCTCTCCACTCCCGAGGCTCCTGCTCCTCAGAATCTGCCTGGCCTGCTGTGCTTTTCCAGTATCACACTCTCAACTCTGATCTCCAGCATCTGCAGTCCCTACTTTCTCCTAGTTGATTTTAATCTCATCGTGAATCCTCTTCCAAAGATGCCTACCTTGAAGAAGATCTCCTCCTCTCTCTACAAAGATCTCAGTGAGTCATTCTCTTACTGCAACCCCCAAGTACCCAATGCCCCATGATCAAACACTTCAACCCCCCCCCTTCCACTCTGCTGAGGACATGCAGGTCCTTGGCCTCCTCCATCACCAAACCCTAACCACCCCACAACTCTACACAATAACACAACACCAGGTTATAGTCCAACAGGTTTATCTGGAAGCACTAACTTTCGGAGTGCTGTTCCTTCATTAGGTAACTGGTGGAGCAGAGCCATAAGACGCAGTATTTATAGAATTATATCTAGCATTATGTCTATCATTTAACTCTGCTCCATTAGGGTGGCACGGTGGCTCAGTGGTTTGCACTGCTACCTCACAGCACTAGGGTCCCATGTTCGATTCCAGCCTTGGGTGGCTGTCTGTGTGGAATTTGCACATTCTCCCTGTGTCTGCGTGGGATTCCTCCCACAGTCCAAAGATGTGCAGATCAGGTGAATTGGCCATGCTAAATTGCCCATAATGTTAGCTGTATTAGTCAGAGGGGTCTGGGTGGATTACTCTTCAGAGGGTCAGTGTGGACTTGTTGGCCTGAAGAGCTGTTTCCATGCTGTACGGAATCTAGTCTATCATCAGAAATAACCTTTAAAACCACACTCCCACCAAAGAATTAACACAATTTCCCATATGGAACAAGTTACTGAAATCTTGCAAGTCATTCTGCCATTGTTTTGAAGATGTCTTTTAAATTCCAATATAGTGTTTTAAAGGTGTCACAATTTAAATGCTGCAGAGTATTTTCATAGGATTTCACAAGTTCATTCCTGCATCCATGCCTGTACAAAAAAACATTGTGAAATCAGGGAGTTGTGTGTATATGGGGGGATGGCATCAGCTGAATTAGTTCTGAGATTCCAGACATGAAAAGGCAGGGCTCCAATCCACGCTGCCACCCATTCCCACTAACCCAGTTACGCAATTTATCTTTCACCATGATTGGACTTTGCAAGTCGGTGCAACTCCATAACAGTGTTCCGCAGCATTCTGCCATTCGCAAAATATTTCTGCTCTGTCCTTAGTTAAAACAACCACTGATTTGCCAAAACTAGAGGAGGTGCTGTAAGAAAAATATTTGCAGGTGTGCACTGGAGTGAGGTGGATATCTGGAGTTTTGACCTGGTCTTTGTCTTTGCTGCTCTACATTATTAGATTGAGGGAAATAACAGGTATAGGTGCAGTAATAGTTTAGTTCTCCAAATCAAACCTCGAAGGAAAGAAGCTCAAATTCCATCAGAGCAGGTGGGGAAATTTGAATCCAGTTAATAATAAATATGAAATTGAAAGCTAACCTTGGTAAAGGTGAACAATTATCATTTCCTGATTAAGGGATTTTGCCTGAAACGTCGACTCTCCCTCAGATACTGCCTGCCCTGCTGTGCTTTTCCAGCACCACATTCTGAACAATTATCATTCACAACCCATCTGGAGATATACTTTTCTTATATGCTCATATGTCTACATATGACAGCATTGTGGTTGACTCTTAGCTGCTTCTGGAATGGCTTAGTCAACCACCCAGTTCAAAGGCAATTATGATTGGGTGACAAGTTCTGGCTTTGTTAGCAATGCTCATTACAGAAAAAAAGGAGTCAAGAGTATGCGTAGGAGAACGGTATGGAGGTGGTAAGATTAGGGAGGATTGTGTTAATATTCTAGGGCATGTTGGTATTAAAGAAGGAGGTGGTGTTGCGTGCCTTGAAAAACATGAAAGTAGATAATTCCCAGGGCCTGATGGGATCTATCCAAGATGGTTAGCAAGGAGATTTCTGGGACCTTGACAAAAATCTTTGGATCCTTTTTAGCCACAGAAGAGGTCCCAGAAGACTGGAAAATAGCCAATGTTGTTCCTTTGTTTAAGAAAGTCAACTGGGATAATCCAGGAAATTATAGACTAGCGAGCCTTACATCAGTGATAGGGAAATTATTAGAGAAGATTCTTATGAATAGAATTTACTCACATTTGGAAATGAATGGACTTATTAGGGATAGTCAGCATGGCTAATATGCAGGGGAGGTCTTGTCTCATAAGTTTGATTGTGTTTTTGAGGAAGCGATGAAGATGGTTGATGAGGATAGAGTGGTGGGTGTTGTCTATGTGGACTTTATTGAAGCATTTGATAAACTCCCTCATGTTAGGCAGGCCTAGAAGATTAAGTCACATGGGATCCACGGTGAGTTGGTAAGTTGATCATAGAAGACAGACAGTAGTTGTGGAGGATTATTTCTCTGACTTTTGCTCTGTGACCAGTGATGTTCCATAAGGATCGGTGCTGGGACCTTTTATTGTTTTTAATATAAATAGCTGATGTGATGAAATATATGTCTGATTAGCAAGTTTGCATATGACATGAACATTGGTGAAGTTGGCGATAGTGAGGAAGGATGTTAAAGGATACAGTAGGATATAGGTCAGTTGGAAATTTGGACAGAGAAACAGCAAATGGAGTTTATAAGAGCCCATGGGCTAGGGGCAAGATACTGGCATGGATAGGGAATTGGCTGACTGGCAGAAGACAGAGAGTGGAAATAACAGGGTCTTCCTCAGGATGACTGCCAGTGACTTGTGGAAGTCCTCAGGGGACAGTGGTGATACCACATCTATTCATGTTATACATTAATGATCCAGACGAAGGAATGCAGGGCATTGATGCTGAGTTTGTAGATGACACAAAGAAAGGTGAAGGGACAGGTGGTGTTGGTCAAGTTGGGAGGCTGCAGAAGAATTTGGACAGGCTAGGACAGTGGGCAAAGAAGTGGCAGATGGAGTACAGTGTAGGACATTGTGACATTACGCACTTTGGCAGAAAGAATGGGGCATAGTTTATTTTCTAAACGGGGAAAAGCTTCAGAAATCTAAAGCAAATGGGGACTCAGGAGTCCTAGTCCAGGGTTCCTTTTAGGTTAACATGAAATTTCAGTTGGTGGTTAAGTTTTACCTGCACATCCACCAATATCATTTATTGCATCCATTGCTCCCGATGCGGTCTCCTCTACACTGGGGAGACTGGACGCCTCCTAGCAGAGCGCTTTAGGGAACATCTCTGGGACACCCGCACCAATCAACCACACCACCCTGTGGCCCAATATTTCAACTCTCCCTCCCACTCTGCCGAGGACATGGTGGTCCTGGGCCTCCTTCACCGCCGCTCCCTCACCACCAGGCGGCTGGAGGAAGAATGCCTCATCTTCTGCCTCGGAACACTTCAACCCCAGGTCATCAATGTGGACTTCAACAGTTTCCTCATTTCCCCTTTCCCCCCTCCTCACCGCAGTTCCCGACTTCCAGCTCAGCACTGTCTCCATGACCTGTCCTACCTGCCTATCTTCTTTTCCACCTATCCACTCCACCCTCCCTCCCCCCGACCTATCACCTTCATCCCCTCCCCCACTCACCTAATGTAATCTATGCTACTTTCTCCCCACCCCCACCCTCCTCTCAATTATCTCTCCACCCTTCAGGCTCTCTGCCTGTATTCCTGATGAAGGGCTTTTGCCCGAAACGTCGATTTTACTGCTCCTCGGATGCTGCCTGAACTGCTGTGCTCTTCCAGCACCACTAATCCGGAATGTAAGTTAGCTCGCTGAGCTGGAAGGTTTGTTTTCAGATGTTGCGTCACCATACTCGTTAACATCATCAATGAGAGTCTCTGGTGAAGCGCTGGTGGTATGTCCCACCTCTATTTATAGGTCTTGGTTTCTTAAGGTGGGTAATGTCATTTCCAGTTCTTTTTTTCAAGGAAGGTAAATCAATGTGTTTATTGTTGGAGTTCTGGTTAGAATGCCATGTCTTGAGGAATTCTCGCGCATGTCTTTGTTTTGCCTGTTCTAGGATGCGTGTGTTGTCCCAGTCAAAATGGTGTCCTTCTTTGTCTATATGTATAGAAATTAGTGATAATGGACTGTGAAATTTAGTGGCCAGTTGGTGTTCATATTTCTAGCAGGACTTAAGAAATCAGGAGAATTAAACAGGACAGATTTCCAAAGCATGAAACCAGATGGATCCACCACACCATGCTTCCATGGATTACAAAATTATACAAACCTGGGCCCCCCCTCAGACCCATAGTCTCCCCACCTGGTACACCAACATACAGCGGAGCCAAATAACTCCACCAAAAACTAAAACATCTAATTGAAGATTCATACCTCTCCATTCAGTCCACCCAAGAACTCCTGCACACCATCAAAGACACCAAGATAGAAGAGGATGTAATAGTGGTCTCCTTTGATGTTACATCCCTTTTCACATTAATTAATATCGACCTGACATCACTACTAGGGCAATCAGGACCACAAGTACCAGACAGCACCATCTTCATCAGCAAAGACAATATCCACAAGCTAATGGACCTGTGCCTCACCAGCTACTTCACATTCAATAACAAAACCTACAAACCAAGTCAACGGAACACCCATGGGATCACCAATATCAGGGCTCATAGCAGAAGCAGTAATGCAGAAACTTGAACAAGCTGCCCTCCCATCTATCCAACACAAAGTTTGGGTCCGCTACGTAAATGGCACCATTGTCATCACAAAATGGAAGAAATGAGACGAAACGTACAACACCATCAAGAATATCCTGACAGGCATAAAGTTTGCAAAATAGGAGGGAGAATGACAGCAGACTTCCATTCCTAGACGTGACAGCTGAATGCTAACGGAGAGCTTCAAAGCAGTGTCTACAGAAAAACAACACACACAGACTGAATACTTAACTTCAGAAGCGGTCATCCCAATGCCCACAAATGGAGCTGTATCAAGACATTATTTCAATGAGCTACATCATACTGCAGCACCCGAGAACTACAAAAAGCTGAAGAAGAATATTTATACAGTGTTTTCAAGAAAAAAAGGTACCCAATGAACACAATCTGTCAATTCCTCAGAAACAAACACATACAAGCAGACACAATGCAACCAAAAGCTATAGCCACATTATTTTACGTCAAAGACATACCAGAAATGACTTCCAGACTTCTCAGACCCCTTGGCATCATGGTAGCCCATAAAGCTACCAACACACTTAAACAGCCGCTAATGACCCTAAAGGATCCATTCGATACCAGCAGCAAAACTAATATAATTTACAAGATTCTGGATTAGTGGTGCTGGAAGAGCATAGCAGTTCAGACAGCATCCAAGGAGCCAATTTACAAGATACCATACAAGAACTCTAAAAAACAATACATCGGACAAACTAGCAGGAAACTTGCCACCAGGATACATGAACACTGGCCACCAAATTATCGCTAGTTTCTATACATATAGACAGAGAAGGATTCCAATTTGACTGGGACCACACACATATCCAAGGACAGGCGAAACAAAGACACACACGAAAATTCTTAGAGACATGGCATTCAAACCAGAACTCCATCAATAAACACATCAATTTAAATTCTATTTACCTTCCTTTGAAAAAAACAACCAGAAATGACATCACCCACCTTGAGAAACCAAGACCTATGAATAGAGAGGCGGGACATACCATCAGTGCTTCACCAGACACTCCCACTGATGATGTTACCGAGTATGGTGATGAAATATCTGAAATCAAACCTTCAAGCTCAGTCAGCTAACTTAGATACTTATTCAATTTGCCTTCCCAATTTCTTGCTAAAGTAGCATTTTGCTTTTTGTGAATCATGTCCCAGGACACAGCATTCCTCTGTACGTTTCAATCCTGCAATCTCCCTCCGTTTAAATAAGATATGTACTGGATTTCTATCTTTTCTGTCAAAATGGGCAAATTCTAGTGTGTCTGGCTCGTATAAGTGTGGAAAGTGTTTGCACATTCAGCTACTGACAGAGCATATTGCAGCACTGATGAAAGAACTTGGGGACCTTAGGCTCATCCGAGAGGACGAGATCTTTCTGGATAAGACCTTCAGCGAGGTTATTACACTGACCATACCAGAAGAGAGAAGAGAGCAGATGATGAGGAAGGCAGAGAGGAGACAGGTGCAAGAGACCCCGGGGGAAGTACCTGTCAGGAACAAATTGAATCCTTTGGAAACAGTAGAGACAGATGACACTGCCAGTCCGCGAGGCAGCCAGGTCTGTCAATCAAAGGTTGGCACAGGGGCACAGCGGAAGAGTCGGACATCGCACAGAGCCGTGGTAATAGAGGACTCCATAGTGAGAGGAACTGACCGGAGTTTTTGTGGCAGCAGGCGGGACTTAAGGATGGTGTGTTGCCTTCCTGGTGCCAGGGTTAAAGACATCACAGACAGAGTGCAGGACATCCTCAAGGACAAAGGTGAAGATCCAGAGGTGGTGGTACATGTCGGCACAAATGATGTCAGGAAGAAGAGGAGGAACATACTATAGCGGGACTTCGGAGAACTAGGAAGAAGTCTGAAAAGCAGGACGTCCAAGGTGGTTATCTCCAGTTTGCTTCCAGCTCCTCGGGCTGGTGAGGCCAGAAACAGAGAGATAATGGTCTTGAACGTGTGGCCGGGGAACTGGTGCAGGAAGCAAGGATTTAAATTCTTGGATCCCTGGGGTATGTTTTGTGGTAAGCATAAATTCTACAAGAGAGACGGTTTGCACCTTAATAGGTTAGGGACCAGCATTCTGGCAGGCAGGTTTGCTACTGCAACACAGCTACATTTAAACTAAGTAGCGGGGGAGGGGACAAACTGGATGTTTAGGAAGGAAATTGAAGGGAAAGTTAGAACAAGGGAAGTCAAGCAAGACAACGGTATCAATGAGGCAGAAAACTCAGAAAGGAATCATGCTGTAAGGTTGAGTGAAATAGGAGTTGATGGGAAAGGTGAGGGCAGTAACAAATTAAAAATACTACACATGAATGCACAAAACATTAGAAATAAGATGGATGAGCTTGAGGCTCTTTTGGAAATTGGCAGATATGATATTGTGGGGATAACTGAGATGTGGCTTCAAGTGGACAGGGCCTGGGAAATGAATATTCAAGGCTACACGTGCTATCGTAAGGACAGACTGACAGGCAGAGGGGGTGGGGTGGCCATGTTGGTAAGGGATGATATTCAGTCCCTTGTGCGGGGGGACCTAGAATCAGGGGATGTAGAGTCAGTGTGGATAGAGCTGAGAAATACTAAGGGTAAAAAGACCCTCTTGGGAGTTATCTACAGGTCCCCAAACAGTAGTCTGGATGTCGGATGTAAGTTGAATCAGGAGCTGAAATTGGCCTGTCGCAAAGATGTTACTACAGTTGTTATGGGGGATTTCAACATGCAGATAGACTGGGAGAATCAGGATGGTATTGGACCTCAAGAAAGAGACTTTGTGGAGTGCCTCAGAGATAGATTCTTAGAACAGCTGGTGCTGGAGCCGACCAGGGAGAAGGCAATTCTGGATCTGGTATTGTGCAACGAACCAGAATTGGTCAGGGACCTCGAAGTGAAGGAGCCAATGGGAAGTAGTGACCATAATGGCTTCAATCTGCAGTTGGAGAGGGAGAGGGTACAATTGGAAGTGACAATATTTCTGTTGAATAAAGGGAACTATGGAGCTATGAGGGAGGAGCTGGCCAATGTTTAATGGTGCAATACCTTAGCAGGGATGACAGTAGAGGAACAATGGTGGATATTTCTGTGTATAATGCAGAAGTTGCAGGATCAGTTCATTCCAAAAAGGAAGAAAGATCCTAGGAGGAGGCATGGGTGGCCGTGGCTGATGAGGGAAGTTAAGAAACATATAAAGTTAAAAGAGAAGAAGTATAACATAGCAAAGATAAGAGGGAAAACGGAGGACTGGGAAGCTTTTAAAGAACAACAGAGGTTTACTAAGAAGGAAATATGCAGAGAAAAAATGAGGTACAAAGGTAAACTGGCCAATAATATAAAAGGAGGATAGTAAAAGTTTTTTCAGGTATGTGAAAGGCAAAAAAATGGTTAAGACTAAAATTGGGCCCTTGAAGACTGAAACAGAGGAATATATTACGGGGAACAAAGAAATGGCAGAAGAATTGAATTGGTACTTCAGATCTGTGTTCACTGGGGAAGACACAAGCAATCCCCCTGAGGTAACAGTGGCTGAAGGACCTGAACTTAAGGGAATTTATATTTGCCAGGAATTGGTGTTGGAGAGACTGTTAGGTCTGAAGGTTGATAAGTCCCCGGGGTCTGATGGTCTACATCCCAGGGTACTGAAGGAGGTGGCTCGAGAAATCGTGGATGCATTGGTGATTATTTTCCAGAGTTTGATAGATTTGGGATTAATTCCTGTGGATTGGAGGGTGGCTAATGTTGTAGCACTTTTCAAGAAAGGCGGGAGAGAGAAAACAGGAAATTATAGACCAGTTAGTCTGACGTCAGTGGTGGGAAAGATGCTGGAGTCTATTATAAAGGATGAAATTATGACACATCTGGATAGTAGTAACAGGATAGGACAGAGTCAGCATGGATTTATGAAGGGGAAATCATGCTTGACTAGTCTTCTGGAATTTTTTGAGGATGTAACTCTGAAGATGGACGAGGGAGATCCAGTAGATGTACTGTATCTGGACTTTCAGAAAGCTTTTGATAAAGCCCCACATAGGAGGTTAGTGAGCTAAATTAGTGTGCATGGTAATGCGGGCAAAGTGCTAACTTGGATTGAAAGTTGGTTGGCTGATAGGAAACAAAGAGTAGTGATAAATGGTTCCATTTCAGAATGGCAGGCAGTGACCAGTGGGGTACCGCAGGGATCAGTACTGGGACTGCAGCTTTTTACAATATATATTAATGATATAGAAGATGGTATTAGCAATAACATTTTCGAGGAGAAAGTGAGGTCTGCAGATGCTGGAGATCAGAGCTGAAAATGTGTTGCTGGAAAAGCGCAGCAGGTCAGGCAGCATCCAAGGAACAGGAAATTCGACGTTTCGGGCATAAGCCCTTCCTGATGAAGGGCTTATGCCCGAAATGTCGAATTTCCTGTTCCTTGGATGCTGCCTGACCTGCTGCGCTTTTCCAGCAACACATTTTTAGCAATAACATTAGCAAACTTGCTGATGATACTAAGCTAGGTGGCAGGGTGAAATGTGATGAGGATGTTAGGAGATTACAGGGTGACCTGGACAAGTTAGGTGAGTGGTCAGATGCATGGCAGATGCAGTTTAATGTGGATAAATGTATGGTTATCCACTTTGCTGGCAAGGCAGATTACCACCTAAGTGGCATCAATTTAGGTAAAGGAGCAGTGCAGAGAGATCTGGGTGTTCTTGTACACCAGTCAATGAAGATAAGCATGCAGGTACAGCAAGTAGTGAAGAAGGCTAATAGCATGCTTGCCTTCATAAGAAGAGGGATTGAGTATAGAAGCAAAGATATTCTTCTGCAGCTGTACAGGGCCCTGGTGAGACCATACCTGGAGTACTGTGTGCAGTTATGGTCTCCAAATTTGAGGAAAGACATTCTGCCTATTGAGGGAGTGCAGCGTAGGTTCACGAGGTCAATTCCTGGAATGGCGGGACTACCTTACACTGAAAGACTGGAGCGACTGGGCTTGTATACCCTTGAGTTTAGAAGACTGAGAGGGGATCTGATTGAGACATATAAGATTATTAAAGGATTGGACACTCTGGAGGCAGGAAACATGTTTCCGCTGGGTGAGTGCCGAAACAGAGGACACAGCTTAAAAATACGGGGTAGACCATTTAGGACAGAGATGAGGAGAAACTTTTTCACCCAGAGAGTGGTAGCTGTGTGGAATGCTCTGCCCCAAAAGGCAGTGGAGGCCCAGTGTCTAGATTCATTTAAGAAAGAGTTGGATAGAGCTCTCAAAGAGAGTGGAATCAAGGGTTATGGAGATAAGGCAGAACAGGATACTGATTAAGGATGATCAGCCATGATCATATTGAATGGTGATACAGGCGTGAAGGGCAGAATGGTCTACTCCTGCACTTATTGTCTATTGTATCTATTGTAATTCACATTTCCTCACATTCTACTCCATCTGCCAAATTATTATGCATTTATTTAACCTAACTATATCATGTTGCGGACTCTCTACCTTCTCTTGACAACATAGTTTCAAATTTGAACTTTAGTGTTAGTCTTACTCTCCGTGCACCTTCTATGCAGCTGTAACATTGTATTCCTTGCTCTGTTCTATTACCCTAATGTACTTTGTACAGAATGATCTGTCTGTACTACACACAAAACAAAGCTTTCCACTGTACCTCGATACATGTGACAATAATAAATCAAAAAAAATCTATTATACCAAACAAATACACAGAACTGTGGATGCTGAAAATCAGAAACAGAAACAAAAATTGTTGGAGAAACTCAGTATGTCTGCAGTATCTGTGTAGAGAAAACAGAGTTAACGTTTTGGATCCAGTAATGCTTCTTCAGACCGTTCTGAAGAAGCATCACTGTTTTCTCTCTACAGATGCTGCCAGACCTGCTGAGTTTCTCCAGAAATTAAAATTGTTGCTTCTACTTTCTTACCATTGTTGATGTCATTAACAAATTTCGCTACTGTGCAGTTGGCGCTCAGATCCAAGCCATTGAAATACAATGCAAATCTACAGCAATCATAGAAGTATTCTCACAATGTGGTCTTTGTAAAACCAGAAATTTCTCTCAACATCTTCCTCTATTTGCATTCCAGTCACTTGCTTATTTTGAAACATTTCCTCGTTTGGTTGACGTTATGCTTTTTGTTTATGCTGAGCATGTAGGTTACCAACACAAGCCCCATGTTTGTGCGTTTTCCTAATCAGTAGACATTATCCATTTCACACCTTCGCTTTTCACAGAAGTAAATGGTAGGCAGTACTGGGAAAAGGAATAATGTTAGGAGAATCTCACTCCACATTGCAATGTTCTCTCATCAGACATGCCAAGCATGGGATGTCTTTGAATCATGTAAAGGTGTCTGAGTCAAACATTCCATGGTCACTGCCTTATCTGAAAAGGAGCCCATTCTAATCCTTCGCTGCCTGTCTGAGAAAAATGACGAGATTGCTGAAAACTGCTATCCTTTCATGTTCCAGAATAAGTGCACAAACAAGGAGCAGGAGTACACTACTCAGCCCTTCAACACTTCACTGCCATTTAATATGATCATGGCTGGTCTGTTTTTAACATCAAATCCACATTCCTGTCAATCCCGATAACCTTTCGCCCTTTGCTTATCATAAAGCTATCCACGGCTACTTTAAAAATATTCAAAGACTCTGCGTCCTTGCCTTTTCAAGAAGGAAGTTCCAAAGACTTCCTGTGAAAAAAAAAGTTACCATCTTTATATAAATGGGCGATCTTATTTTTAACTGGTGACCCCTTAGTTATAGATTCTCCCACAAGAGGAAACATCATCACCACTTCCAACCTTTCAAAACTTTCAGCGTCTTGTACATTTCAGTCAAGCCTTCTCTCAACTTCTTAAACTTCAGCAATTACAACCCTATCCTGTCCAAGCTTCCTCATGAGATAAGCCTCCCATTGCAGGTATTAATCTAATAAAGCATCTCTGAACTGCTTCTACCATATTTATGTCTTTCCATAAATAAGGTGACCAACACTCTGCACTGTACCCCTGATGTGGTCTGATCAATGCCGTCTTCCATTGAAGCATTTGCTTTGGTATTTAACTGGGGTTCTTATTAATTCCTCATCTGTGCTATATTGTGCTTCATTGGCATTTATTCAGTAAGACATTTGTGCCATTTAACATAGTACTTTTAATAAATATGATTTGGTTTCCTCAGCAAGATGGTGTTTTTTTCAGGCAAACAGAATTAACTTCACAGGTTTTGAGAAGGTTCCTCAAAGAGGTTGGGGGCAACATTAAAGCACATGGGATAAAGTGTAATAGATTGGCATGGATCAAGAACTGGTTGACAAACAGGAAACAGAGAATGAGAATAAATGAGTCTTTTACTAACTGGGGTACAGTGTTTGGGCCCCAGCTATTCATAAATACACATAAATGACCTGAATGAGGGAACCCTCAACACAATATTTCCAAGTTTGCTGACAACACACCCTAGGTGGGATTGTGAGTTGTGAGGAGGTTGCAAGGAGGCTTCAAGATGATTTCAACAGGTTGCCTGGGTGGGCAAACACATGGCAGATGAAGTAGAGCATGGCTGAATGTGACGTTATTCACTTCGATGTGAAAAACAGGAAGGTAGAGTGGTACTTAAATATGATTAATTGGGAATTGTACAAAGGGATCTGGGTGTCCTTGTACACCAGTCAATGAAAGTAAACAGGCAGATGCAGCAAGCAATTAGGAAGGCAAATGATACATTGCAAGAGGGCTTAAGTTCATAATAGCCATGTCTTACAGGCCTTTGCTGAGGCTGCATCACATTTCTATTCACCCATGAGATGTGCAAGTTGCTAGCTAGGCCAATATTTATTGCCTGACTCTAGTTGTTCTTGAGAAGGTGGTGGTGAACTGCCTTCTTGAACTTCAGTAGTTAATGTGCTAAAGGTGAACCCACAATACCTTTCAGGAGGAACTTTCAGGATGTTGATCCAATGACATTGAAGGAACAGCAATACATTCCTAGGTCTGGATGGTGAGTGGTGGTGATATTTGCATGTATCTGCCGCCCTTGTCCTTCGAGTGGGAAGTGATCATGGATTTGGAAGGTGCTGTTTAAGGAGCTTTTGTAAATGGAGTATTACGTGTAGTTTTAGTCCCCTTACCTATGAAAATTCATGCCAACCATAGGCAGTGCAACAGAGGCTGATACTGGGAATGGCAGGATTGTCCTAAGAGGAGAGATTAGTTTGAGTGGGCCAGTATTCATTAGATCAACATTTTTAGATTTACATGTAGATTTTAGATTTTATTGTCACATGTACTCAGGTACAGGAGTACAGTGAAAAGTGTATAATGTTGCCATGCCAGGCGCCATCTTAGGTATCAAGATGCCTAGGTATGAGAGGCTTTAAGTACAATATAGTAAGAGAAACAAAGTTAAAAAGTTAAGTATTACTTCACAGAATAAGTAGGAAAATAGAGAAATAGGTAATAGTTAACATTAAAGTCTTTCTTAGTTTAAATTCAAAAAACAAGGAATAAATTAAAATTTCAACAGTCTCTTATCTGTTGTCTGGAGGCCTCAGCTTGATGACGTTCTTGATGACGCCACTGCAGATACCATTGGAGCTTCCTCACAGCTCGCTCTTCCCGCATTTAGCAGGATAAGAGGAGGTCTAATTGAAATCGGTCTGGACTCATTCAATGCAAGCTGGATGTTTTCCCAGATTGTGGAGCCACTGAAAGGGTAGGAATTCTGTACTTCTGAAGGTTGTGGAGGTCATGTCACTGAGCATATTCAAAAAAGAGATGGATACATTTTTAGACTTTAACACCATCAAGGGGTGTTGGGAGAAAGCTGGAATATAGCATTAGGGCAGAGGATCAGCCATGATGAGATTAAATGGTGGAACAGGCTCAAAGGACTGAATGGCCGAGTTATGCTTCTAGTTTCTACGTTTTATGACAACTGCCACATACAAGAGATGTACCTTTCCTCATCTAATGATTGCATGATAAACACAAGCCTTTTAATTACATCAATGTACAACACCTATACATTGATTTGAATAAATGAATGATTTTATTGTCACATATATCTTGAAGGTACGTTGTTGCTACAATCTGGTGTCATTTTGAGCTACACAAAGAATGAAAAGAAATTACTTCAATAAAGTTTATCTTCTGTTCAAATTGGATCTCAATTGTGGCTCCGGGGCTTCTGCAAGTTCTCTGTAAAGTGTTGTGGCCCTCAACAATGATGCTAATGTCCCAGGAGATCCTGGCTCTGCTGCCTTCCAACACCACTAGAAGTCCAGGCTCTGGGCCTACCGTCACCAGGAGTCTGCACTCTGGGAACTGCCACTGCCAAGAGTCTAGGCTCTGGGTCTATCACTGTGACCAAGAGTCCAGGTATTACCACTTCCACCAGGAATCCTGATCCATGCCATCAATGTTGCAGCCATCCCTTCACTGACACCACTCCGACCTCGAAAAAGAAGAAAGGAAAGAAAAAGACGATGAAAATCAGATAGGGAAAAGGTTGCTGTGTACGGGCTCCGACAAGCCTGAACCTACCTGCTGTGCCAGTGCAACTGTCTTCAGGAAAAAAAACTTCCAAAATACTTCTTCAATGATGTTAGGAAAACCTGTTCCACAAATGTTGATGTGACAAACTCTTTGTGGGCACTTCACCATTTTAAACATTTAAACATTCGTTTAAAATGTTGATAAGACTTCAGATTTATTTGCTGCCAACAAAAGATATGAATGTTATGTGAACTAATTTCTAGGTTGTTCACCAATATTTTATTGCATTTACACAGAAGGATTTGTTTCCTACCAGCAGCATAAACACATTGTTCCTTTCTTTTATAAAAACATCTTTCCATGTTAACTACCAATAAATGTATAAATACTTCAATTACACCAGAACAGTCTCAGGTTAAAAAACAGCAAAGGATAAAAAGCGAAACATTTCTAAAGTGCATGCAGAAGAATTGTTTTCTAAACTATGGGGAAGGAAGCATGCCGGATATTGTTCTGGGAATTTAGTAGGGCAAATATAGCTTATTTTAGTAGAATAACAACTTCGTGATAGCGATCATAATGTAGTTTGGGCTAAAATTGTTCCAGGGAAGGGACAAGGTGAAAATACCCAACTGAAAGAAAACCAACTTCAGCAATTTGAGAGGAATCTGGCAATAGTGAAATGGAAACATTGGCTGGTCAGGACAACAGTAAATAAGCAATGGAAGCTGTTCAAGGCAGAGGCCCATCAGGTAAAGTCACAACACTGTGGTAAAAGAGGAACAATGGGGAATCCTAAGCTAGAACTCTCTGTGTAAGGAAGGAAATGAAAATTAAAATAAAGCTACAAAAGTAGTTAATGATAAATGTCAAGTATAGAAGTTAGTCAGAAGCAATGCAAGGGTACATAAATTTCAGCGGCAGATTGAAAAAGATCACAAGAAAGGCGTAATGAGCCAAATAGTTCATTTATTTATTACAACATTCT
Source organism: Hemiscyllium ocellatum (assembly GCF_020745735.1). Classification (NCBI taxonomy): domain Eukaryota; kingdom Metazoa; phylum Chordata; class Chondrichthyes; order Orectolobiformes; family Hemiscylliidae; genus Hemiscyllium; species Hemiscyllium ocellatum. The sequence continues at coordinate 101,195,199 of NC_083405.1, forward strand.
ACAACTGAGATTTAAAGTGGAGACACGGCCCTGAAAGACATATCTTAATTTGAAATGGCTCAGGCAATTCGCTTCTGTCCCTCTTTCCCACCTCAAAGGGCTAGTAGAAAACTACACAGGTAGCTCTTCAGCCTCAGTAGTGATGGTCCTGGCTGGGACTATAGTTTTTCCAATCCAGGAGCATTGCTGGAGGCTCAGAGACAAGTTGAATTGGGTAGGCCCACCAGGCCCAGTCAGGCAGGCCTCAGTGGTGGGGCTACCTAGAGGCTGGATTGGAGTGGCCATTAATTAGGAGTGGGCTTTACCTCTGAAGAGGGCTCTCCATGGGACCTTAGGTGCCTGAGCAGAAGATGGTGCTCCCATGTCTTGAACTAGGAGACAGAACATATGACATGCATGGTAAACAGAAAGGTGCCCCTAAAGTGGCCACTAAATGGGTAATTAATTGGGTGGGGGATAGATATAGCTATCCCTACCCTCCTATCTGATGTTATGCCCTTGTCTCTTGCCTTCTCATTTCTGGCACTGGTGGGGGGAGTGGGGCAGGTGAACCCAGGTAGGGGTTTGCACTAGGGGGCTGAAAAATGTGTTGCTGGAAAAGTGCAGCAGGTCAGGCAGCATCAAAGGAGCAGGAGAATCGACATTTCAGGCCTGAAACGTCGATTCTCCTGCTCCTTTGATGCTGCCTGACCTGCTGCGCTTTTCTAGCAACACATTTTTCAGCTCTGATCTCAAGCATCTGCAGTTCTCAATTTCTCCTTGCACTGGGGGCTCCAGGTTATGGTCCTGATTCAGGTATACAGAGGTAGGAGAACCCCCCACTCCACAAACCCAGCTTTTAAAAATGGCCTCCCGCATTCTGATTTTGCATCTGGGATGGTGGGCTGCTGGTCTGGATTTTGAGAGAGGCCAGGCAAGTCACAAATCGCATTGGATGATGTCAGTTCCCAAAAGCCCATCTCGAGACTCCAGCATAGTGGTTAGAGTCTACAAAGGTGAAAACATGAAATACTCATCCACTCACCAAGTCACACTATGGCAAATCCACCTATCCCCATATCTCCTAATAGCCCCTGTGCCACACTGTGCACATTTACCCACAGCCTATGGTCTTTCATACCCTCTGTCCCATCATATTTCCTTCTATGAACTCCATTGCCTGTCATCCCTGTGTCAACCTATTAATCCCAATTACTCTTTATAACCCTTTTGCCAAATCATGCCAACCTATTCCCCCTTACTCATCACCTTGTGCCCTTTCCTCTCCATGCCAATTCACCTGGCATCCAACATGTAAAAATCTCAGAAGGCATACAGATAGTGTCTATTGATATCGGAATAAAACATATTCATGATAACCAAAATATTCAACACACTTAAATTCCTTCAACTAATTCCTTGTGAAAACAAACATTCCACTAGTACTTAATTCCTTAAATGGTTAATTCCTTGTGTAAAAAATGTTTTCAGAAATATAGTCTGGGTGTACTATTGCTGAATCATAATCCAGGGACCATAGGCCAGCCTTTGATTCCCACCACAGGATTGTTCAATTTACATTTTTTTAAAAATTGCAATTAAAAATCTAATGATGGTCATGAAATACTTGTTGATTGTTATAAAAGCCCATCTGGTTCAATAATGTCCTTTCTGGAAGGAAGTCTGCCCTTGAGCTGGTCTGACCTACATGTGAGTCCGGACCCACAGGGCAGTGGTTGACTCTTAACTACCCGCTGAAACAGCCCAGCAGGCCACTCAGTCATGTTTAACCACTAAAACATCTTGAAGGAGTTAAACTGGAAGGACTACCAGACAGTGACCTAGGTGTTGGAAGTAACAATGGCAAACTCAACCCTATTGACCCTGCGATGTCCTCCTTCACAATAGTTGTGGCTAGAGCAAAACTTGGGAAAGCTGTCTCACAGACTAGTCAAGCTACAGCCTCTCATTGTCATATTCCCAGAACTGTAACTTACAGGCAATGACATCAGTCCCAATGGAAAGGACTGTGGTTCCTAAGAATGTGGATTGCTGCTTCTCTCACCTCAAGTTTTCTACCAAGTCTTGAGCTGGATATCCTGTTAGACCTTTCACCTATCAGTCATTGATTTCCGTCTCTGGCTTCAATACTCTGACCCTTAAGTGGTAAATTATTGATTATTTCAGGGTTTCAATTAGCTGTTGGGTAACCCAATGAAATTACAGTAGGGTTAGGGATAAGCAGGTAAGCCCCAGAAAAATGCCTGTGGCATCTCACCACGTTTCACACCCCTGTCAGGCTGCCAACGTGCCCCTAGGGTGAGTATCATTTGCACATTGGTTCAGAAACTCATCTGAACACACTTAAACTCTTCCCTCTTTCAGCCTTGACAGTGTTACCAGTTCATCAGCAATGAAGCACGTTATAGTTTGGGAATCGTGAGAACAAAAATTAATAAATACCTGCAACTATTTACCTTCCTTGAGCTAATAATAGTGCTGGCATTAACAGGTGATCCCATGGAAAATGAACACTGATATCCAGAAATTTCACAAGGTTATTGAGACAGAACAAGCACCAGCCAATTTTCTGTCAAATTTACTCTTAACATACTTAACATCCAGTCAAGTGGCCTTCCAAAACTGTAACCATTACTGCCTAGAAGGAAAGAAAATGAATGTTTATGACTATCCAATGTCTCAAAGTACTTTAAGGCCAATAAAATAATTTGTGGTGTATTCACCGCTGTCATGTAGGGAATATGACAGTCAATATCCATACAGCAATCCCCCACAAGCAGAAAGCTGACAGAGGTACAAGGACAGCAGATGGATGTGAGCACAACCACATCCAGAATCCCCACTGAGCCCCATGTCATCCTGATTTGGAATTACCATCACTCCTTCATTGCCACCAAGTCAACTGTTCAAGAAAATGCTTCACCACTACCTGTGCTTGAGCAATTTTCAACGTGGCACAGTGGCCTGTTTCCACACTGTAGGGAATCTAATCTAATCTAAACATCGGTTCTGCCAGTGCCACACGCATCCCATTGTTATGGACCAAACCAACCCTCTCAAAGTATATTCAGAGGATAGTCTAAACCCTAACCTTTCTTATGTTAAAGGTAAGTGTAAGATGTTGCATTCCAGATGCAAGTTGATTGGTCAAACTATTTGATATTAAGCAAAACACACTTTATTCACACACAATAGTGAAAATACAACAAAAGAAAGAAGCAACTGGAATAATTTTGTTCCATCGAAAAACTTAAATAAACTATTATTCTGTTAACTATTAAACAGTAACTGTTCCAGTATAGTAACATCCCATGAACACGTCCTTGACAAAAGCAAGTTCAAAAAATAGATTATCTCACAGGCAATTCTCCAGTTCAGGAGGAAAACATGATGAGAAAAATGAGACATAGAGAGAGAGAGAGAGAGAGAGAGAGAGAGAGAAAGAGAGAGAGAGAGTATCAGGGAGAGATTTACTGTAGTTTCCAAACACAGCTTCAAGACCCCAGCAACAACTGTTCCTGAAAAACTAAAACTAAAAGTCTTGGTTCTATGGGAGCTTGACCCCACCCATTCAGGCTACTTTGATTGTACCAACCTCAGAGAAAAAAAACACCCAAAGGCCTCACAAACCATTTACTTTATTGGCTTTGAAGTAGACCAATCTCAACCTTTCTTCATAAAAAAAGGACAAAATACATTTCTTAGAGCCATAGTATCCTCGTACCATGAATGAACAATGTAAAATAATGATTTTGCTAGCAGTCGCTAATTCTTACATGTTTGATTCTGATTTCCAAGCAGCTTGATCTTAATAGTTCTGATTAATTTGGTGTCAAATGTGACTGCATGCTGCCACCAAGGTATGCTAAGTTTGGCATGGGGTCCTCAAAACCCATGTTAGACTTCACATTGACGTATTCTGTTTTTGGTAAGTATGCTGAGTACTTAAAGTCATTAATTACCATTTTGGGGAGAGGGTATGGCAGAATCAGATATGAGCAATCAAATTCAGATCCATAGTACTCCCCAGTTTTAACTTTTTATCCTTAAGAAGTATGGAATATATACTTATTCCATGGGGACCACTTGTCTCGTTTTAAGGTAAAATCCAACTCTGCTAATGTTTCACCATAATCTCCAATATTTGAGGTTTGTTATGACTCAATATTCAGTATGTCACATGAGTTTATGGGGAATGGGAATCAGCAGGTAGATCACAGGAAAGGCTAGATTATGATGGAGAATTGTGTTCAAATTAAAATGTTTATAAGATTATTATGTTGATGGCATATGTCCCTTTTTTTTAATTCACAGAAAGTGGTAATTGCATTTAATGCCAATCCTTAATTGTGAAGAAGTAGCTAAGAGCCAATCACATTACTGTGGGTCTGGAGTCGTATGTAGGCCAGACCAGGTAAGGATGGCAGTTTTCTCTACTGAAGGTCGTTAGTGAAACAGATGGGTTTTTCCGATAATGAACAACAGTTTCATGTTTATCATTAGACTCTTAATTACAGATTTTTATTGAATTTAAGTTCTACTATCTGTTGTGGCATGAGTTCAACCTAGGTCCTCACCACCCATGCCTCTGAATTAAGAGCATGGTGATAATACCACTAGACTGTAGTCTGCCCAAATAAAATAGAAGTTCAAGGCTGGCATAGTGGCTCTGTGGTTAGCCCTGCTGCCTCACAGTGCCAGGACCTGGGTTCAATTCCATCCTCGGGTAACCTTCTGTGTGGAGTTTACACTTTCTCCCTGTGTCTGTGTGGGTTTCCTCCTGGTGCTCTGGTCTCTTCCCACAGTCCAAAGATGTGCGGTTCAGGTGGATTGGTCATGCTAAGTTACCCACAGTATGTAGGTTAGGTGGATCAACCATGGGAAATGTAGCGGTTGGGTCTGAGTGGATGGTTTTTGGAACGTGGTGGACCAAAAGGCCTGCCCCTCACTGTAGAGATTCTGCAATACAATGAAAGGGGCCATGTAACCTGCTCTGAAGTCTGTCTGACAGGAAGCCTGGGTGCCTTGAGTGCTGGGAATTAAACAGCCCTGACTGTATTACTGAGAAGGAGATGTAAGGTCCTTGGATTTGGAGAGAACAGAAGTAGCCTGTGTGCTAACAGTGGCTCAACCGCAAGTCTTTCATGTCCCAAATAATTGTTGAGAATGTTGGGTTGCAAACAGAGATGATTTAAACTGTCCACTTACTTCTGAGATAAAAGAGAGTTGAGGTCTGAAGCATAGTTAGTTAACATTTCAAATCTGGATATAAAGCACTTGTAATTCACATTGTCATTTGATAGGTTTTGGGTTAGAAAGGGGACTGAGGAGGCCAATGTCAGATCAGGTCACAGGCTTTGCTGAAACAAACATATGAACATAGTGTCATAGAGAACAGGCCCTTCGGTCCAACTCATCCATGCCGACCAGATACCCTAACCTAATCTAGTCCCATTTGCCAGCATTCAGCCCATATCCCCCTCATATCCCCCTTCCTATTCATATCCCCATCCAGATGCCTTTTAAACGTTGTAATTATACGAGCCTCCACCACTTCGTCTAGCAGCTCATTCCATACACATACCACCCTCTGCATGAAAAAGTTATCACTTAGGTCCCTTTTATATCTTTCCCCTCTTGCCTTAAACCTATGCCTCTAGTTCTGGACTCCCCCACCCCAGGGAAAAGACTTTGTCTATTTATCCTATCCATGCCCCTCATGATTTTATAAACCTCTGTGAGGTCACCCCTCAGCCTCTGACTCTCCCAGGAAAACAGCCCCAGCCTGTTCGGCCACTGTCGAGAGTTCAAGCTGTCCAACCCTGGCAACATCCTTGTAAATCTTTGCTGAACTTTTCAAGTTTCACAATATCCTTCCTATAGCAGGGAGACCAGAGCTGCACACAGTATTCCAAAAGTGGCCTAACTAATGTCCAGTACAGCCGCAATATGACCTCCCAACTCCAGTACTTAATATACTGACCAATAAAGGCAAGCATATCAAACACCTTCTTCACTATCCTATCTACCTGTGACTCCACTTTCAAGGAACTCTGAACCTGCACTCCAAGTTCTTGTTGATCAGCAATCCTCCCCAGGACCTTACCATTAGGTGTAAAAGTTCTGCCCTGATTTATCTTTCCAAAATGCAGCATCTCATATTTATCTAAATTAAACACCATCTGCATCTCTTCAACTCATTGGCCCATCTGATCAAGATCCCATTCTACTCTAGGGTAACCTTCTTCACTGTCCACGAGACCTCCAATTTTGGTGTCATCTGCAAACTTGCTAACTATAACTCTTATGTTCACATCCAAATCATTTATATAAATGACGAAAAGAAGTGGATCCAGCACCAATCCTTATGGCACTCCACTGGTCAAAGGCCTCCAGTCTAAAAAGCAATCCTCCACCACCACCCTCTGTCTTCTACCTTTGAGCCAGTTCTGTATCCAAATAACAACTTCTCCTTCTGTTCCATGTGATCTAACCTTGTTAGCCAGTCCACCATGAGGAACTTTGGTGAGAGTCTTACAGAAATCCATATAGATCATGTCCACTACTCTGCCTTCAATACTCCTCTTCATTACTTCTTCAAAAAATTCAATTAAGTTCCTGAGACATGATTTCCAACGCACAAAGCCATCCTGACTATCCCTAATCAGTCCTTGCCTTTCCAAATACATGTACATCCTGTCCATCAGGATTTCCTCCAACAACTTGCCCACCACAGAGGTCAGGCTCACCAGTCTATAGTTCCCTGGCTTGTCTTTACCACCCATCTTAATCAGTGGCACCACATTAGCCAACCTCCAGTCTTCCGGCTCCTCACCTGTGACTATCGATGGTACAAATATCTCAGCAAAGGGCCCAGCAATCACTTCCCTAGCTTCCCACAGAATTCTTAGGTACACCTGATCAGGTCCTGGGGATATGTCCAGTTTTATGTGTTTCAGGACATCCAGTGCCTCCACCTCTGCAACATGGACATTTTTCAAGATGTCACCATCTATGTTCCCACATTTTACATACCTTCCATGTCCTTCTCAACAGAAAACACTGATGCAAAATGCTTGTTTAGCATCTCCCCCATCCTGCGATTCCACACATAGGCTGCCTTGCTGATCTTTCCCTAGTTACCTTTTGTCTTTAATGTATTTATAAAAACCCTTTGGATTCTCCTTAAGCCTATTTGCCAAAGGTATCTCATAACCCCTTTTGCTATCCTGATTTCCCTCTTAAGTATACTCCTACTGCTGCTGAGGATTCACTCAATCTCTGCTATCTATACCTGACATACGCTTCTTTCTTATTTTTAACCAAAACCTCAATTTCTCTTATCATCCAACATTCCCTATAACTACCAGCCTTGCCCTTCAGCCTACTGTCCCTGCAATCGTACTATCTCATTTTCTAAGGCTTCCCATTTTCCAGCATTCCTTTAACTGCAAACATCTGTCCCCTAAACTTTTGAAAGTTCTTGTCCAATACCGTCAAAAATTAGGCTTCCTCCAATTTAGAACTTTAACTTTTCGATCTGGTTTTCGCTTCCGTCACTATTTTAAAACTAATAAGTCTTATGGTTGTTGGCCCTAAAGTGCTCCCCCACTGACACCTCAGTCTCCTGCCCTGCCTTATCTCCCAACAGTAGGTCAAATTTTGCACCTTCTCTAGTTGGTACATCCACATATTGAATCAGAAAATGTTTTAATACACATTTAACAAATTCCTCTCCATCCAAGCCTTTTACACTATGGCAGTCCCAGTCTTTGTATGGAAAGTTACCATAACCACCCTATTATTCTTACAGATAACTGAAATCGCCTTACAAATTTGTTTCTCAATTTCCCTCTATCGGGGTGCCTATAATACAATCGCAACAAGATGATCATCGCTTTCTTATTCCTCAGTTCCACCTAAATAACTTCTCTGATGTCTTCCCAGGAATATCCTCCCTAAGTTCAGCTGTAATGTTATCCCTAATCAAAGCACCACATCCCCATCCCTCCTGCACCCCCCCCCCCCCCCACCCCCACCTTTCTGTCCTTCCTATAACATTTATACCCTGGAATATGAAATTGCCAGTCCTATCCATCCCAGAGCAATATTTCTCTAATTGCTATGATATCCCAGTCCTACATTCCCAACCATACCCTGAGTTCATCTGCCTTACCTCGGCCTCTTGCATTGAAATAAATGCAGTTTAATTTATCAGTCCTACCTTGTTCTCTACTTTGTTCCTGCCTGCCCTGACTGTTTGACTCACTCCTCTTCCCAACTGTTACAGTCTCAGACTGATTGGTCTCCTCATTATCTCTCTGGGTCCCACCATATTCTGCTCCCGCCATCCCCCGCCGCCTATTACTAGTTTACATCCTCCTGAGCAGCTCTAACAAATGTCCCTGCCAGTATATTAATCCCCTTCTAATTCAAACGCAATCCATCCTTCTTAAAGCAGAAGAGATTCCAATGATCCAATAATGTGAATCTTTCTCCTCTCAGATCCTCAGCCATGCATGCATCTGCTCTATCCTCTTATTCCTACCCTCACTAGCTCATGGTACCAGGAGTAATCCAGATATTACTAAACCTCGAGGACTTACTTTTTAAATTCCTGCCTAGCTTCCTATATTCTATCCTCAGAATCTCATCCTTGACCCTGGCACCAGAGAGGGAACACACCATTCTGATTTTTCACTGTTGGCCGCAGAAACATCTGTTTGTGCCTCGGACTAGCGAGTCCCTATCACAATTGATCGCATGGAACCCAACATACCCCTCATTTCATTCTAGCCATTGTCAATATCAGAAACTTGGCTGTTCGTGCTTCATTCCCCTGAGAGTCCATCACCCTCTACATTTTCCAAAACAGCATATTTGCTTGAGATGGCGATAGCCACAGACAATTCCTGTACTACCTGTCTACCCCTCCTACCTTTCCTGGAGTTAACCCATCGACCTGAACTTAGGTGAGGGGTTTTATCTCCCTTTTGATAACTGTCATCCATCACACTCCCTCATTGTTGTAAATTCCTCATTGCCTCCAACTGCTGCTTCAACAGATCCATGTGATCCAATAGGATTCGCAACCAAGCACACTTCCTCCAGACATAATCATCAGTAAAATGGAAATTCACCCTAAACTCCCCCATCCGACAGGAAGAACACATCACTCTACTAAAGACCATCTTTGCACTTAAACAATTTACAGGAAATAGCACAATCTTCCTGGTCTGAAAACATTGCTCCAGGCTAACTTAATACTTAATGTTTTATATTTTTGAAGTTTAATCTGTCATGGACCAGGCTAGACACCCTCAAAACATTTCAAGAAGGTAGCCCACACCCTAACCTTGCTAGTTGTTTTAAGCAGGTGCAACACATATATTCAGCGAGGGATGCAGTTTGTAAAACCATGCAGTTCGAAACAAAACCAAATTTATTGACCAAATTACTGAATGAAGCACAAACAAAAGAGAACAGAATACCGAATAATTTAACCTAACTGAAAACCCAACAGACTATCCCAACTTAATGATGCTGTTCTGAATACTTGCAACCATCCTCATAAACCATCCTCATACCATTTGGCATAAAAGGTAAAATCAAACACAGACTCTTACAGGAAAGACGTCAGAGAGAGAGGAGGATCAGCATGGACCTGCTTCTTTGGAGCCAGCAGCTTTTACTAGTCTGGATGTAGGTTTGCTCACTGAGCTGGAAGGTTCGTTTTCAGACGTTTCATCACCATGCGGTGATGAAACGTACATCCAGAGCCTCAACCAGAGCTACAAATCTTCTCAAAATTCATTAGCTTTTACTACTGCCTGACGTTTTCAGTGAATAGCCAGATCAAACCAGAGAATAGCTGAGCTGGGAGAATTGGCCATTCCCCTTTCATTGTACATCTTCGTTTTCAAAATCTTTCAAAATGTGAAAGCCTTTCACCTGAGGCAGTATCCGTTAGCTAAACCCAAACTGGCCCTAAAACTCATCGAAGTCCAGACTTTTCAGAAACTGTGTCTTTTATGACCTCCTGTAAAAAACCAAGGACAACATAACCTTGTTAAAGGGGCAGCATCACCACAAATCAAGAGACAGTTCTCAATATAAAGAACCTACTTTATTCACTATTGTACATTTACAAACAAAAACAGTAAAATTACTCCTAAAAACTAACCAGGTGGCTGCACCCCAGCTGTGAGCTTTGCCACATAGGTTTCTCCAGGGTCAGCTATAAATTTCACAGTTTGTTAATTTTTCTTTGACGAACTCCAATGTCCAGAGATATCTGAAACCAAACAGCAGAAGCAGTAAGCTGTATGCTACTGCTGGGTCAGACATCTACGAACACCATATACACTTCCTATCATCCTCCTTCCTTCAATAAAGGAGATACTTTGACTATTTCTTCAGCCAATGTCTTTATGGTCTGGTCTATGTTTGCCAGGATCCACAAGAAGGAGAGCAGCAAGATGGGAATGTGATTGAAAACCTGGGTTCAGTTTGAAGAGAACACATTTGTGAAAAATTGGAATGACACTGGCAGATTCATTTGGTTTATACTGTAATGCCCGTCTCCAATTAATACTCTCAAAGTATTATGTGATTGGATAAGGAAGAAAAGGAACGGGAGTAATTCCTCAGCAGCTGAGAAACAACTTGGACTGATTCTGGAAGAGTTGACTGCTTTCATAAAGGATAATGAATCCCCATGATGTGCGTTTTTGCAACAGTGCCACAAGTCAGAAGGAAGTTGATCCATTCTGTGGTGTAAAGTACAAGTTGCCTATAAAGTTAACGTTTAATTCACCATAATTTTAGTCTTTTGTTACAGTAAACATCTAAAAAAAATGAAATCTTAATGTGTCATACTTCCAGCTATTGACTGAAAGATTTAATTTATTTTTAAAAGTAATCAGTCACTGCTGAGATTGTGTCATTTGAGACACGTTATATTTTAGGGGAAAGAAACAAATAGAAGTGACTTCCACCCAATTTGATGGCCAGAAAAAAATGGTGTTTCAGTATTAGGCCCTAGAAGTAACAAACATTATAATCAGGCTGTGGTTCAGTTGCCAGCACTTGCATCTCTGAGTCGATAGGTCCCTAACCAGTGACTTGAATACAAACTCTGTGTTGACTCTAGTGCATTGGGTAAGAATCGTATCCCTTGGAGGGCATATTAATTCAATGTTCTGTCTGCTCTCTCAATTGTTGCTATAAAATTTCTTGGCACTAATTTGAGCAGTTTGGGACAACAGTCATCCTTCAACCAATATCACAAGCTGATTCGTCATCTTGGTGTTTGTTGGAACTTGCCACAGACACAGCAGTCACTGTGTTTGCTATGTTATAGTCCTGGTGACAGGTAAATGTACGCCATTTGCTGCAAAGTGCTTTGGGATATGGGGAAAAGTGCTATCAAATTGCAAAACCATTTTATTTTATTTTGTATGGGAAATACTTTGTACAATTATCTTTAACCCAGATTACACGCTCCAAGACCCAGGGCTTAAATCAAAGTCCCTTGTTTGAAGAGGTGAATGACGTACTGGAGTGCTCCCTGGCTGGCAGTCAACACGGAATATGTACAAAAACCGAAAGAACTGTGGATGCTGTAAATCAGAAACAAGAACTGAAGTTGCTGGAAAAGCTCAGCAGATCAGGCAGCATCTGTGAAGAGAATTCAAAGTTGACGTTTCAGATCCTGTAACCCTTTGTTAACTTTGATTGCTCTTCATGGAATATGCACATACTGGAGCTAGTTCTGGAATTACAGATGTAAACTTGCTTTGCAATAAATATATATTTTTGTTTATTTGTTGTGGCCTTTACATTTTCTTCCTCTTTCCTGGTATCTGAGAGCCCTGATTCATGGCAGGTGTCAGGAGACCCAAGTAGTCTACTGAAGTCGAAAGGTGTTTCAATTAGCAGTGATAGTGTTTTCAAATAAAGAGCAGGCAAACTACACAGCAGAGACTCATCACATCATTCATCTTGCACTTTCACTTTAACAGCATCAGCATCTGAAACCTTGGCTGACATTTCTTGCTCCTTTGGTCATGGAGTGGTGTTGGGGAGTGTAGATCCCACTTAAAGACCAGTGAGTCTGATGTCGGTGGTGGGCAAGTTGTTGGAGGGAATCCTGAGGGACAGGATGTACATGTATTTGGAAAGCCAAGGACTGATTAGGGATCGTCAACATGGCTTTGTGCGTGGGAAATCATGTCTCACAAACTTGATCGAGTTTTTTGAAAAAGTAACAAAGAGGATTGATGAGGGCAGAGCAGTAGATGTGATCTATATGGACTTCAGTAAGACATTTGACAAGGTTCCCCATGGGAGACTGGTGAGCAAGGTTAGATCTTACGGAATACAGGGAGAGCTAGCCATTTGGATACAAAACTGGCTCAAAACTAGAAGACAGAGGGTGGTGGTGGAGGGTTGTTTTTCAGACTGGAGGCTTGTGACCAGTGGAGTGCCACAAGGATCGGTGATGGGTCCTCGACTTTTTGTCATTAACATAAATGATTTGGATGCGAGCATAAGAGGTACGGTTAGTAAGTTTGCAGATGACACCAAAATTGGAGGTGTAGTGGACAGCAAAGAAAGTTACTTCAGATTACAACAGGATCTGGACCAGATGGGCCAATGGGCCGAGAAGTGGCAGATCAAGTTTAATTCAGATAAATGCGAGGTGCTGCATTTTGGGAAAGCAAATCTTAGCAGGACTTATACACTTAATGGTAAGGTCCTGGGGAGTGTTGAACCAAGAGACTTTGGAGTGCAGGTTCACAGTTCCTTGAAACTAGAGTCACAGGGAGATAGAATAGTGAAGAAGGCATTTGGTATGCTTTCCTTTTTTGGTCAGAGTATTGAGTATAGGAGTTGGGAGGTCATGTTGCGGCTGTACAGGACATTGGTTAGGCCACTTTTGGAATATTGCGTGCAATTCTGGTCTCCTTCCTATCGGAAAGATGTTGTGAAACTTGGAAGGGTTCAGAAGAGACTTACAAGGATGTTGCCAGGGTTGGAGGATTTGAGCTATTGGGAGAGGCTGTACAGGCTGGGGCTGTTTTCCCTGGAGCGTCGGAGGCTGAAGGGTGACCTTACAAAGGTTTACAAAATTATGAGGGGCATGGATAGAGTAAATAGGCAAAGTATTTTCCCTGGTGTTGGGGAGTCCAGAACTAGAGGGCATAGGTTTAGAGTGAGAGGGGAAAGTATAAAGTCTGGTTGAAGATTTGTAGCTCGGGTGTCCGTTGTTGTGGTTCTGTTCGCCGAGCTGGAAGTTTTTGCTACAAACGTTTCGTTCCCTGGCTAGGGAACATCATCAGTACTATTGGAGCCTCCTGTGAAGCGCTGCTGTGATGTTTCTTCCGGTATTTATAGTGGTTTGTTCTTGCCGCTTCCGGGTGTCAGTTTCAGCTGTAGTAGTTTGTATGTGGGGTCCAGGTCGATGTGTCTGTTGATGGATGTTCTTGCCACTTCCGGGTGTCAGTTTCAGCTGTAGTGGTTTGTATATGGGGTCAAGGTCCATGTGTCTGTTAATGGAGTTTGTGGATGAATGCCATGCCTCTAGAAATTCCCTGGCTATTCTCTGTCTGGCTTGTCCTATGATGGTAGTGTTTTCCCAGTCAAATTCATGTTCCTGGTTGTCTGAGTGTATGGCTACTAGGGATAGCTGGTCGTGTCGTTTTGTGGCTAGCTGATGTTCATGGATGCGGATTGTTAGCTGTCTTCCTGTTTGTCCTATATAGTATTTTGTGCAGTCCTTGCATGGTATTTTGTAAACTACGTTAGTTTGGCTCGTGCTGGCTATTGGGTCCTTTGTTCTAGTGAGTTGTTGTCTGAGTGTGGAAGTTGGCTTGTGTGCTGTTATGAGTCCTAAGGGTCGCAGTAGTCTGGCTGTCAGTTCTGAGACGCTCCTGACGTATGGTAGTGTGGCTAGTCCTTTTGGTTGTGGCATGTCCTCGTTCCGTGGTCTATCTCTTAGGCATCTGGTGATAAAGTTGCGTGGGTATCCGTTTTTGGCGAATACCTTGTATAGGTGTTCCTCTTCCTCTTTTCGCAGTTCTGGTGTACTGCAGTGTGTTGTGGCTCTTTTGAATAGTGTCCTGATGCAGCTTCGTTTGTGTGTGTTGGGGTGGTTACTTTCATAGTTTAGTACTTGGTCTGTGTGTGTTGGTTTCCTGTGTACCCTTGTGGTGAATTCTCCATTGGGTGTTCTCTCTACTAACACGTCTAGGAATGGGAGTTGGCTATCCTTTTCCTCTTCTCTCGTGAATCGTATTCCTGTGAGTGTGGCGTTGATGATATTTCTGTGTTTTTGATGATTACAAAGGTGTCATCGACGTATCTGATCCAGAGTTTGGGTTGGATTTGTGGTAGGGCTGTATGTTCTAACCTTTGCATAACTGCCTCTGCTATGAGTCCCGAGATTGGTGATGGAAAGATATAAAAGAAACCTAAGGGGTAACTTTTTCATACAGACGGTGGTACATGTATGGAATGAGCTGCCAGAGGATGTGGTGGAGGGGGCTCAAGATTCCCCCTCACTCTGCTCCGGGGCTCAAGATTCCCCCTCACTCTGCTCCAGTACAATTGCAACATTTTAGAGGCATTTGGATGGGTATATGAATAGGAAGGGTTTGGAGGGATATGGGCCAAGTGCTGGCAGGTGGGACTAGGTTGGGTTGGGATATCTGGTCGGCATGGACGAGTTGGACCGCAGGGTCTGTTTCCGTGTTGTACATCTCTATGACTCTATGACTCTACGACACTACAGTAGCCCTGTGAGCACATGGTTGGACTGTCCATACCAGGCCCCAGGCCAACAACTGTCCCGTTCCACTCCAAGCCTCCCGTATACTCCACACCAGTACTCAGCTGTACCAAGATCAGTTCGCAGCTCTGGGACTCACTTCCCCTCGCGCTGCTCCTTGACTTGGGAATCCCACTCACTCTACTCCGGGGCTTGGGAATGCCACTCACTCTGCACCGGGGTTCGGGATTCCTCCTCACTCTGCTCCAGGGCTCGGGATTCCTCCTCACTCTGCTCCGGGACTCGACAATCCCCCTCACTCTGCACCGGGACTCGGGATTCCCCCTCACACTGCACCGGGGCTCGGGATTCCCCCTCACTCTGCTTCGGGACTCGGGATTCCCCCTCACTCTTCTCCGGGGCTTGGGAATCCCCCTCACTCTGCACCGGGCCGCGGCATTCCCCTCACTCTGCTCCAAGGCTTGAGATACCCCCTCACACTGCTCCGGGGCTCGGGATTCCCCCTCACTCTGCACCGGGTCTCAGGATGCCCCCTCTCTCTGCACCGGGATTTGGCATTCCCCCTCACTCTGCTCCGGGGCTCGGGATTCCCCCTCACTTTGCACCGGGACTTGGGATTCCCCCTCACTCTGCACCGGGACTTGGGATTCCCCCTCACTCTGCTCCGGGGCTCGGGATTCCTCCTCACTCTGCTCCGGGACTCAGGATTCCCACTCACTCTGCACCAGGATTCGAGATTCCCCCTCACACTGCTCTGGGACTCAGGATTCCCCTTCACTCTGCACCGGGACTCGGGATTCCCCCTCACTCTCCTCTGGGGCTTGGGATTCCCCCTCACTCTGCTCCAGGCCTCAGCATTCCCCCTCACTCTGCTCTGGGGCTCGGGATTCCCCCTCACTCTGCTCTGGGACTCGGGATTCCCCTTCACTCTGCACCGGGCTCGGGATTCCCCCTCACTCTGCTCCGGGACTTGGCATTCACCCTCACTCTGTTCCGGGGCTCGGCATTCCCCTTCACTCTGCTCCGGGACTCAGGATTCCCACTCACTCTGCACCAGGATTTGAGATTCCCCCTCACGCTGTTCTGGGACTCAGGATTCCCCTTCACTTTGCACCGGGACTCGGGATTCCCCCTCACTCTGCTCCGGAGCTCGGGACTCCCCCTCACTCTGCTCTGGGGCTCGGAATTCCCACTCACTCTGCACCGGGATTCGGGTTTCTCCTCAGTCTACTCCCGGACTCAGCATTCCCCCTCACACTGCTCCGGGACTTGGGATTCCCCCTCACTCTGCACCGGGATTCGGGATTCCTCCTCACTCTGCACCGGGGCTTGGGATTCCCCCTCACACTGCTCCGGGGCTCAGGAAATCCCCCTCATTCTGCACCGGGGCTCAGGATTCCCACTCACCTTGCACCGGGGTTCGGGATTCCTCCTCACTCTGCTCCGGGGCTCGGGATCCCCCCTCACTCTGCACCGGGACTCGCGATTCCCCCTCACTCTGCTCCCGGACTTGGCATTCCCCCTCACACTGCTCTGGGGCTCAGGATTCCCCCTCACTCTGCACGGGTTTCAGGATTCCCCCTCACTCTGCACCGGGACTTGGGATTCCCCCTCACTCTGCTCCGGGGCTCAGGATTCCCCCTCACTCTGCACGGGTTTCAGGATTCCCCCTCACTCTGCACCGGGACTTAGGATTCCCCCTCACACTGCTCTGGGGCTCAGGATTTCCACTCATCCTGCACCGGGGTTCAGGATTCCTCCTCACTCTGCACCGGGACTCGGGATTCCCCTTCACTCTGCTCCGTGACTCAGGATTCCTCCTCACTCTGCTCCGGGGCTCGAGATTTCCCCTCACTCTGCTCCGGGGCTCGGGTTTTCCCTCACACTACTCCAGGACACAGGTTTCCTCTCACACCTCTCTGGGACTGCTCAGAAAAATCAAAAAAAGAATAAAGCCAGGCAGAGGAGGAGAGCTCCGGGCGGAGTGTTCAACTTCCCATCCGGCGTGTTCTGTAATTTACAAAGTTGTCATTGCAATTCTTTCACTGTAACAAAATCACATGCTCCCATTTAAAGTGGCTCCTCTTCTTTACCTTTATAAATGACATTGCAAATCACACAACACCAGGTTATAGTCCCACAGGTTTAATTGGAAGCACTAGCTTTCAGAACGACGCTCCTTCACCTGATGAACCACCTGATGAAGGAGCAGTGCTCCAAAAGCTAGTGATTCCAAATAACCTTGTTGGACTATAACCTGGTGTTGTGTGATTTGTAACTTTGTACACCCCAGTCCAACATGGGCATCTCCAAATCATTTATAAATGATGGCAAACTTTGATGCTGAGGAATTTTCTGGTATTTTTGGCCAAATTATAACTCTTGTGGATGCTAACTAGACTTCATCAGGTCATATTTGCCAAAGCTTCTTGCTGTTCTAACTGCTAGTTCTGGTTGTGACAGGATAAACAAGGTTAGAAAAAAGTAATTATAATTACCACTGAGAGATCCTGACCATTCATGGATTCCTGTTCCCATGGTAACTGCATTTGTCTGAACTACAATAGCAAACAAGGGACCAAAGGCATGCCAACCAGCAAGATGGAGAAGATTTACTTAATCACTAAGTAAAATTAAAAGATTGATGAGGGAGACAAATGATCATAGGTTCCAGCAGACATTTCTACTCACTGTATTCTATAAAATAAGGATGTTAGCTTACAATTATTTGGCATGTTTAATGTTGTAAAACATCTCAGGGCACATCATGAAGGAGAGCAGACAACAGTAGGAAGGAATGGTGAAGTTTCGGTTGAGGAAACAGATTTTCAGGAGGTCAGTTAAGCCAGGGAGAAATAGAGAAGTAGGCTTTTGAGAGTCTCATGTTAAGTATAACGGTAACATATCATGAATTTCAGACTATTCTTTAAAAACTGGACACAAACAAGCTATTAAAATGACTGTGGCAAATCATGTAACATGTGGTATTTCAGCTATTGACGGTACAAAGTCTCAAAGGAATACCTGATTACTATAGATACTCTCCGCCATCCAGAAAACCTACATAACTCTTTGTCGAAAGACAGGCCAACACAATGGAACTATAAAATGTCCAGATTATCTGTATCTTTGTTTTGTGTTGGACAAGAGAAAAGGTTGGTACTCAGTTTGTGACAGATGGAAGTGAATTAACTTATCAACCCTTCTCTTCTATCCTGCTGATCTTCCCCAACCAAACCAGACAGGGTGAGTCTCAAAGGTGTGTAACCATAGCACAGCTCGAGCAATCAGCATGAAACCCACCCTGTAAACTTGAGAAGCACTTTGCACTTGTTACAGGTCACATGATAAGGGGTTGTGTTGTCGTCTGCTACTAAAATGTCGTCAGCTAAGAATTGTTATTCAGTTATTTTGACAAAAGCCATTGATGCAGCAGTTAAGACCATAGGACAAAGCAACAGAGGTAGGCCATTCAACCTATCAAGCCTGCTCTGTCATTCAATGAGACCATGGCTGATCTGATCATCCTCAGCTCACTTTCCTGACTTCTCTTCATAATTTTCCATTCCCATCCTGATTAAATACCTGTCTAAATCAGTCATAATATTCTTAACAACCTCGGTTTCAATAGCTCTCTGGTCAAGAATCGACAGTTTCATTTCCCTGTGAGAGAAGAACTTTCACCTCAGCTCTCTCTTAAATGGTAATGCCTCACTGCAAAATTGTGCCCTCCCATTCTAGACTCTCCCACAAGGGAATATGACCACTCAGCATTTACCCTGTCAGGTCACAGAATCATAGACTCCCCACAGAGAGAGGCCATTCAGTCTGTCGAGTCCACAATGACCCTCTGATGAGAATTCCACCTAGATCCAGACCTCACCATCACGGATTCTGTGGGACCCTGTATCAGGCAGGGAATGGTTGCTGAAAAGAAACAGTCTCCTTTCCTTTGCTTCCAACCTACTATCTTCTTCCTCACAATATCCACCCTCAGGCTCCACATCTTGCTTTCTATCAGCCTGTGGCCTGGGTTCCCTTTGCGATGCTAGGCCTCTGTTGGGTGCAGTATTGCCAGCTGCCACTTCTGCTCATAACGGACACAATGATGAGTCACCGGTCAGTCTCTGCTTCCCTGGAGCTCCCAGAATATGGGGCTGTTGCTGGTAGATGACCTTATTTGAAGTGATGGCTTGATGAAGGCCAAATTAATGTCAGCCTTCCCCTTGGATCTGAAACACTCACAATTCTCGAACTAGTAGCAGGATCCCTGTCAGCCTGGGGAAAACATAGCTAATGGCTTCAATATGAACTTGGGCAAACATTGCAGCACACGCACCCGAATGCCAAACATGAATGTGAGACTTAACAGCAGTCAAACAGTGTGAAGCTGACCTTTGCGTTCTCGGGATCTGGAAGAGAGGTAGAACTAACTACAGTAAACCTGGTTTTCTTGATGCCTCATTTGTAATAAATGCAAATGGACTGGTACTCATGATAAGATGCACACTTCCAATTTTTGTTTTTCCAAGTGTGAATCTCTGGAGATCATAGTTTGACTCTGACACCACCCATGCTTTCCCTATCAATCTGCTATCCTATAGCTTCCTCTAAGGAAGTTATCGGATAGCAGATTCAATCTGGAGTCTCGTGAGGCGATGCCTGGCCGTAGGCATCGGAGCAGCATTGAA
Source organism: Hemiscyllium ocellatum (assembly GCF_020745735.1). NCBI lineage: Eukaryota > Metazoa > Chordata > Chondrichthyes > Orectolobiformes > Hemiscylliidae > Hemiscyllium > Hemiscyllium ocellatum. The sequence goes on from NC_083405.1 coordinate 101,214,681, forward strand.
TTGGGAAAAGGTAGGACAGAAAGCAGGAAGCATGTGAGCTATGGAATGTGCAGTGTATCCATAGCCAGCGGCATGAGTAACAACCCGCTCAGACAGCAGTTATATGGTTCTTCCTTCATCTTTCACTACTCAGTCATTGGGAACTCACAAGGTCAAACAGGACTGTCCCGGCTTAGCTGGGGAAAAAGAACAGGCAAAATCATATGCAGGCAGGAAATGTGCAACAGTTCCCAACATTTCTGTGAAGGAATACCTCTAAGAGTTTTGTGACCCAATGTGATATTGGAGTTGAGGATGCTCCTCAGTTTTCATACTGACCTCATGTTGTATTAGTTGATCTGTGCTGGGGTGTGGTAAAAGTTCTAAGGATTTATAATCATTCACATTAAGAAATTTTGTCACGTCTCACACCTGAGTAGCTGCCCATTTCTCTTAGACTATGAGGGTGTTTTAGAATCCGAGGAATGAGAAACATTTTAGATTAGATTAGATTACTTACAGTGTGGAAACTGGCCCTTCAGCCCAACAAGTCCACACCGGCCTGCTGAAGCACAATCCACCCAAACCCATTCCCCGACATTTTACGTTTAGATTAGATTACTTACTTCGATTATTTTCTCAGCATCCAACTTGTCAAGTCCTTTAAGAATTTTGTATGGTTCAAATCGATTACCCCTCATGCAGCAGGGAATACAGGTCTATCCCAGAAATCAGTCAGTGAATCTTGGTTGCACTCCTAAGTATGTCCTCCCTTTAATAAGGAGACAAAAATAGGTACAGTACTCCAGATGAGGCTTCACCCAGGCCCTGTATAATTTTAACAGGGCTTCTTTACTTATACTCCTGTTAGTTTGTAACAAAAACAAACATATCATTTGTCTTTCTAATTGTTCGCTGTACCATGGTAACATTCTGTTATTCCTGTAGAAGGACATGCAGATACTTCTAAGTGCAAAACTTCCAGTATCTCACCATTCAAAAATTTCTTTAGTTCTGGATAACTTCCCACATTGCCACAGTGAATTTCATTGATGTGTTCTTGCCCACTCACTCAACCTGTCTTTGTATTTTCCTTGCTCCCTACATTGGCAATTCCCTTTGTACCATCTGTAAATCTGGGTATATTGTACACAGTCCCTTCATATCAGTCATTATCATTGAATGAAAATAAATGAGGCACAAATACTTTTTCTTAAGTTATCCCACAGGTTACAACTTCCTAGCACAAAGGACAATTTTGATTGACAACAAGAACAGCTTGCGTTTGTCGAGAAGCTTTTTATTCATTTGGGGATGAAGACTCGCTGAATGGGACAGTATTTATTACCCACTTAGTTGTCCTTGAGAAGGTGATAATGATTTGCCTTCTTGAATTACTGCTGTACATTTAACATGTAAAACAGAAAAAGTGTTTCACATGGGTTTTATCAAACAAAATTGAGCACCAAGCTCCATAAAGTCTCTGAGGGGACTGACTCTGAGCTGGCTGGCCTCACAGCCAATGTGTGCTGCTACTGTTGGTTTCTGGGTTTTTTGGTTCCTGGGTTGACTTGTTTGCGTGGCCATTTTGTTAACTGGTGTTCATTTTTCTTCAAGACTGATTTCTGGGCTGCCTGCTCTACACGGTCAGTGTGTTGCAGGCATTGTTCAGTTCTTGTTGGGAAACTGTTGTTTCACTGGATGGTTGCAGCCTGGATGTTGGTCTTTTCGTTTGCTTTTGTGGTGGGGCTTAGCCCTTGCACTCTGTTTTTCTTTCTATTTTGCATGTGGTTTCACTTTTTTTGGTGTTTGAACTGAACCCCTATGAGATAGTGGACCTTTCCAGATGAACTGTTCCTCTGTGGGTAGGCCTGGCTCTCTGTGGGTGGACTAGGCCTCTGTAAAGACTGAATATTGTGTGTTCTGGGAGGTGAGCATTTGTTCCCAATGGAGTGGATTCTGCCTTCAGAAGTAGACGATCCCCTGTAAGTAAACTGCACCTTTTATAATGAACTATATTCCTCTGACTGGGCCTGGTCCTCTGTAGATAGACCAGGCCTCCATGGAGAACACCTGTGTTGTGCTGTGGGATATGCATTTGCTGCCTTCAGGAGTGGACTCTGCACGTTGGAATGGGTTCTGCCTTCAGTTTTGGACTCTGTTTCTGACAATTCACTTTTCATACTGGAGTTGACTATGTTCCTGGATGGACTTACATTCTGAAGAGAATTGTTTATACTAATGGACTTTGTGTACGAGAAGGGACTCTGTTTGTTGGTAATTGACTCTTTTTTGTTGCTTGTCAGGTTTATCACCTGCACTATCTTGTGTGTCCCGGGATCTGGCAGGCCCCACTGTGAGCTGGGAGGCACATAGGTCATCCCGAAAGCTGTCACTCCAAGAGCCGGAGGGTGGTTAGGCCACGCTGAGAACTGGAAGGTGGGTAGGCTGCCGAGAGAGCCGGAGAGTGGGTAGGTCATCCTGTGAAACAGAAGGTGGGTAGGCTGCCCAGAGAGTCAAAAGTTGGAGAGTCTGCCCAGATGCTGGTCACCCTGAGAGGTTTAAGGTGGGTAGGCCGTCATCTTGCCAATTGCTCTGAGAGCTACAAGGTGCCTGTTGTGAGCGCTGTCGTCCTGAGAAGGGGTAATCAGGATAGACTGTCTTAGAGGTGGCTGGAAGGTGTGTCAGAATGGCTGAAAGCCTGAGGGTACATCAGGGCAGGCCAAGAGCCAGAAGGCTTGTGGGCTGCCCTGTGTGCCATCTTTCCAAGTAGGGGGACAGGCTGTCCTAGACTTGGCTCGGACAGCTGTCAGGGCCATCCACAGGCCGGATGGCTCATTGGGGAGGGCGAGAGCCCAATGGTATGCAGGGCCAGACCGAGAGCTGGAAGGCGGGTAGGCCGTCCTTAGCATTGTTACATCATGAAGGTATCAGAGTGGGCTGTCCCAGAAGTAGCCAGAAGGCGTGGGAGGTGATTAGGTAAGCCAGAAGGTAGGTAGACTGTCCTGATTACTGTCATCCTAGGGGCAAGGGTTTGGGGAAATTGGATGGGCTGCCCTAGAGGTGGCCATACGGGGCATGGGGGCACCGAGAGCCGGAAGGAGCATGGGGGGGACCACTGGTTGGATTGGTGGAGGGGTGGGCTGCCTTTGAGTGGTTGGAAGTGGGGAGGGATGGGTGGCTTGTTGGGTTGCTGGGGACAGTCTGTATTCAATGCACAGTTCTCATTTGATTGGACTGTCTTGTATATATTTGTTACTGTTACTTTGCGATGACTGAAGGTGGGATTTGAGGTTTTCCTCACTTCCCTGAAAACTGGTTATACGCTGGGGTTTGGGGTTTAGCCTTGCCGCCCTTTCCCCTGTAAGTTGCTGTTTCTTGTATACAGCTGTTGATGTTAACTGTTTGTTTGTATTTTATACTGTTTAAAAAATTTTAAAACAGACTCTTTGGGGACTGACTCCGAGCTGGCTGGCCACAGTAAGTGTACTTAATCAAAAGACTCTTAGGATGGATGACCATAAGACCATCAGATCATAGGAGCAGAAATGAGGCCATTTGGTCCATCGAGTCTGCTCTGCCATTCGATCGTGGCTAACAGAACAAAGAACATTATAGTGCAGTTCAGGCTCTTCAGCCCCCGATGTTGCACCAACCTGTGGAACCAATCTGAAGCCTATCTAACTGACACGATTCCATTTTCATCCATACGTTTATCCAATGACCATTTAAATGCCCTTAAAGTTGGCAGGTCTACTACTGTTGCAGGCAGTGCATTCTACGCCCCTACTACTCTTTGATTAAAGAAACTACCTCTGACATCTCTCCTAAATCTATCATCCCTCAATTTAAATCCCTCGAGCTAGCCATTCTCATCCAAGGAAAAAGACTCTCACTGTCCACCTTGTCTAAACAACTGATTATCTTATGTAATGAAGATGTGGGTGTATTGTACCTTTAAGAGAGTTAAAAGCTAGCAGTGACAGCACATGCGTTCTCAATAAGACACAATGTAACATATGCTCCAGATAGCTGATTGCCTGGAAACAACAAAACAGATTTGATTGAGGCCAATCAGTTTAAATTATACCATGGAAAAATACCAAATTTCAATCAAGTTTGAATTGAGTATATTGGCAATCTTAAAAAACAAAGGCACAATCCGATGCTTTGCAGTCTGAGACCGGAGAAAGTTGAACAGTTGGGAGGAGAACTGCCATAACACCAGCAGATGTAGGCTGCTAGTCAGCACTCTCTGAGAGGTACCTGTCTGGAGAAGGAATTTGCACAGAGAAAATGCTCAACACTGCCCTGGAGAGCCGATCTATCAAGAGAAGATTCAATCACTGGCTTGTTTTAAAATTTGAATTTTTATGTTCATCTTAATCAGGGTTTTATCGGACTAATATCAGACAAGGGAAGGTAAAAAATAGCTTAGAGGAAGAAATTGCAAATAGTTGTTAGTCAATTATTCTCTGTTATTCTTTAAGAGTTAAAGTTGTTTATTTTTACTTTAAATAGCTCTTGGCCATTTGAAATTTTACAGATTACTGCACGGGATAAAACTTTTCTGTGTTGTGGGTTTTAAATTAAGCACGAGAGTTTACATCATGTTGTAACTCTGATATGTCTCAATTAAGTCACCTTTCAACCTTCTTCTCTCTAACAAAAACAGCCTCAAGTCCCTCAGCCTTTCCTCAAAAGACCTTCCCTTCATACCAGGCAGCATCCTAGGAAATCTCCTTTAAATCCTTTCCAAAGCTTCCACATCCTTCCCATAATGCAGTGACCAGAACTGTGTACAATACTCCAAGTGCAGCCGCACCAGAGTTTTGTGCAGCTGCAACATGACCTCATGGCTCCAAAGCTCAAATCCTCTACCAATAAAAGCTAACACACCGTATGCCTTCTCAACAACCTGATCAGCCTGGGTGGCAACTTTCAAGGATCTATATACATGGACACCGAGATCTCTCTGTTCATCTGCACTACCAAGAATCTTACCATTAGCCCAATACTCTTTATTCCTGTTACTCCTTCCAAAGTGAATCACCTCACATTTCTCCACATTAAACTCCATTTGCCACCTCTCAGCCCAGCTCTGCAGCTTATCTATGTCCCTCTGTAACCTGCAACATCCTTCGACAATATCCACAAAAGTCTGGTTGAAGATTTGTAGCTCGGGTGTCCGTTGTTGTGGTTCTGTTCGCCGAGCTGGAAGTTTTTGCTGCAAACGTTTTGTTCCCTGGCTAGGGAACATCATCAGTGCTATTGGAGCCTCCTGTGAAGCGCTGCTGTGATGTTTCTTCCGGTATTTATAGTGGTTTGTTCTTGCCGCTTCCGGGTGTCAGTTTCAGCTGTAGTGGTTTGTATATGGGGTCCAAGTCCATGTGTCTGTTAATGGAGTTTGTGGATGAATGCCATTCATCCACAAACTCCATTAACAGACACATGGACCTGGACCCCATATACAAACCACTACAGCTGAAACTGACACCCGGAAGCGACAAGAACATCCATCAACAGACACATCGACCTGGACCCCACATACAAACTACTACAGCTGAAACTGACACCCGGAAGCGGCAAGAACAAACCACTATAAATACCAGAAGAAACATCAAAGCAGCGCTTCACAGGAGGCTCCAATAGCACTGATGATGTTCCCTAGCCAGGGAACGAAACGTTTGCAGCAAAAACTTCCAGCTCGGCGAACAGAACCACAACAACAATATCCACAACTCCACTGACCTTAGAATCATCCACAAACTTACTACCTCATCCTCCTACGCCCTCATCTAGGTCACTTATAAAAATGACAAACAGCAGTGGACCCAAAATAGATCCTTGCTGTACACCACTAGTAATTTAACTCCAGGATGAACATTTCCCATCAATCACCACCTTCTGTCTTCTTCCAGCTAGCCAATTTCTGATCCAAACTACTGAATCACCCTCAATCCCATACCTCTGCATTTTGTGCAATAGTCTATCATGGGGGACCTTATCAAATTTCTTACTGAAATCCATACACATCACATCAACCACTTTACCCTAATCCACCTATTTGTCACCATCTCAAAGAACTTAATAAAGTTTGTGAGGCACAAGCTACCCTTCACAAAAACATGTTGACTATCCCTAATCAACTTATTCATTTATAGATGATTATAAATCCTATCTCTTATAACCTTTCCCAACACTTCACCCACAACTGAAGTAAGGCTCAGTGGTCTATAATTACCAGGGATGTCTCTACTCCCCTTCTTGAACAAGGGAACAACATTTGCTATCCTCCAGTCTTCTGGTACTATTCCTGTAGACAATGATGACATAAAGATCAAACCAAAGGCTCTGCAATCTCCTTCCTGGCTTCCTAGACATTCCAACAATAAATACCATCTGGCCCAGCGAACTTGTCTATTTTCACACTTTCCAGAATTGCTAACACCTCTTCCTCGTGTGCCACAATCCCATCTAGTCTAGTAGCCTGTATCTCAGTATTCTTCTCAACCACATTGTCTTTTTCCAGTGTGAATACTAACAAAAAATATTCATTTAGCACATCCCCTACCTCCTCGGACTCCATGCACTACTTCCCACTACTGTCCTTGATTGGTCATAATCTTTCTTTAGTCATTCTTTTATTCCTGATATGCCGATAGAAAGCTTTAGGGGCTGTCTTGATCCTAACTGCCAAAGACTTGTCATGTCTCCTCTTACCTCTTCTTAGCTCTCTCTTTAGGTCTTTCCTAGCTAACCTGTAACTCTCAAGCTCCGTAACTGATCCTTCATGCCTCATCCTAACATAAGCCTTCTTCTTCCTCTTGACAAGAGATTGAACATTTTTAGTAAAGCACGGCTCTCTCACTTAACCACTTCCTCTCTGCCTGACAGATACGTACTTGTCAAGAACACACAGTAGCTGTTCCTTGAATAACCTCCGCATTTCAATTGTGCTTATCCCCTGCAGTTTCCTTCCCCATCCTAGGCATCTTTAGTCTTGCCTAATTGCATCATAATTGCCTTTCCCCCAGCAATAACTCTGCCCCTGCATTATATGCCAATTCCTTTCCATCGCTAAAGTAAACATAACCAAATTGTGATCACTTTCACCAAAGTGCTCACCTCCTCCAAATCTAACACCTGGGCAGGTTCATTACCCAGTACTAAATTCAATGTGGCCTCGACCCTTGTTGGCTTGTCTACATACTGTGTCAGGAAACCCGCCTGCACACATTGGACAAAAACTGACCCATCTAAAGTCCTCAAAGTATAGTATTTCCAGTTAATATCTGCAAAGTTAAAGTATCCCATGACAACTACCCTGTTGCTCTCAGTCCTATCCAGAATTATCTTTGCTATCTTTCCTCTGCATCTCTGAAATAATTCAGAAGCCTATAGAAACCTCCCAACAGGGGGACCTCTCCTTTCCTGTTTCTAACGTCAGCCCACACTACCTCAGTAGACGATCCCTCAAACATCCTTTCCAATACCATAATACTGTCCTTGATTAATGATGCCACACCTCCCCCTCTTTTACCATCTTCTCTGTACTCCTGAAACATCTAATTCCCGGAATCTGCAACAACCATTCCTGTCCCTGCTCTATCCATGTCTCTGAAAAGGCCACAACATCGAAGTCCCAGATACTAACCTATGCTGCAAATTCACCCATCTTATTTTGGATGCTCCTGCTATTGAGGTAGACACACTTCCTGCTTGCTGGTGAACTCTTGCAATCTTGAAACCTCATTTCTGGCCTCACTGCTCACAACCTCCTGGACAATGGAACTACAATTTAGGTTCTCATCCCCCTGCTGAATTTGTTTAAATCCTCCTAAAAAGCTTTCGCAAACTTCCCCCCCAGGAAATAGATAGGCTTTTAAATCCCCCTTTTTTCACTTTCTCCCTGTAACCTTTGATCTCCTTAGCAATCAAGAACCTATCTATCTCAGTCCTAAATTTACTCAATGACCTGGCCTCTACAGCCTTCTGTGGCAATGAGTTCCATAGATTCACCACTCTCTGGATCAAGATGTTTCTCTTTATCTCCATTCTAAAAGGTCTTCCCTTTATTCTAAGGCTGTGTCCTTGGGTCCTCGTCTCTCCTGCCAATGGAAACATCTTCTCAACATCCACTCTGTCCAGTCCATTCAATCTTGTGTAAGTTTCAATCAGATCCCCCCTTATCCTTCTAAACTCCATTGAGTATAGTCCCCAGTGTCCCCAAATGTTCCTCATATGTTAATCCTTCTCATGAACCTCCATTGGAACTGCTCCAGGGCCAATACATCCTTTCTGAGGTATGGGGCCCAAAATTGCTCACAATACTCCAAATGCAGTCTGACTAGAGCCTTAGAAAGCCTCAGGAGTACACGCCTGCTTTTATATTCTAGTCCTCTTGAGATGAATGACAACATTGTATTTGCCTGCCTAATGACTCACTCAACCTGCAACTTTACCTTAAGAAAATCCTGGACTAAAGCTCCCAAGTCACTTTGCATTCCAGATTTCTGAATTTTCTCCACATTTAGAAAATAGTTCATGCCTTTATTCTTCCTGTCAAAGTGCATGACCTCATACTTTCCACTTCTTAGCGCAGTCTCCTAACCTGTCTAAATATTTCTGTAGCCTCCCTGCCTCCTCAGTATTACCTAGCTATGTTGGTATCATCTGCAAACTTAGCCAGAATGCCCTCAGTTCCTTCATCCACGTCATTAATTTATCATGTGAAAAGTTATGATTCCAACACTGACCCTTTTGGAACACCAGTAGTCATTGCCTTCCATCCTGAGAAGGACCCTTTTATCCCCATTCTCGGCATTCTGCCAAACAGCCAAGCATCTATCCATGCTAGTACCTTGCCTCTCCCACCACAGGTCCTTGTCTTATACAGTAGCCTCCTGTGCAGCATCTTATCAAAGGTCTTCTGGAAGTCGAGATAGATAACATTCCATTGGCACTCCTTGGTGTAACCTGTTCATTACCTCCTCAAAGAATTCTAACAGACTTGTCAGGCATGACCTCCCCTCGATGAAACCATGCTGACTTTGCCCTATTTTACCATACACGTCCAAGTATTCAGAAATCTCATCCTTCACAATGGATTCCATGATCTTCTCAACAACTGAGGTCAGGTTAATCAGCCTGTAATTTCCTATCTTTTGCCTTACTCCCTTCTTAAATGGGCTGGGGGCAGGGGGTTACATTAGCAATTTTCTACTCCTCTGGGCTCCCTAACTCCACTGATACCAGAAAGATCACGACTGAAGGGTCTACTATGTCTTCAGCTATCTCCTTCAGAACTCTGGGGCATAGTTCATCTGATCCAGGTGATTTGTCCATTTTCAGACCTTTCAATTTTTCTAGTACCCTCTCCTTGGTGATGACCATCGTACTCATCTCTGCCCCCACAACTCTCTTGAATTTTTGGGATTTCACATGTGTCTTCTACCTTGAAGACTGAAGCAAAGTCCTTATTCAGTTCCTCAGCCATTTCTTTGTTTCCCATTACTAGTTCTCCAGCATCATTTTCCAACAGCCCAATGTCCATTTTTGCCTCTCTTTTGCCCTTTATATATCCAAAGAAACTCTTGCAATCTTTTTTCATATTAGATTAGATTAGATTAGATTACTTAGATTAGATTAGATTACTTACAGTGTGGAAACAGGCCCTTCAGACCAACAAGTCCACACCGACCCGTCGAAGCGCAACCCACCCATACCCCTACATTTACCCCTTACTTAACACTACGGGCAATTTAGCATGGCCAATTCACCTGACCCGCACATCTTTGAACTGTGGGAGGAAACCGGAGCACCCGGAGGAAACCCACTCAGACATGGTGAGAACGTGCAAACTCCACACAGTCAGTCGCCTGAGTCGGGAATTGAACCCAGGTCTCAGGCGCTGTGAGGCAGCAGTGCTAACCACTGTGCCACCATGTCGCCCACTACTGGTTAATTTACCCTCATATTTAATTTTCTCCCTCCTTATTTTTTTTTGTTGTCCTCTGTTGGTCTTTGAAGGCTTCCCAATCCTCTGGTTTCCTCTGATTTCCCACTGTCCTTCACCATAATATGCTTTTATTTTATTTTTATGCTATTTCTGACTTTACTGGTCAGCCATGGTTGTCTCATCCTCCTTTTGGTATGTTTCTTTTTTCCTCTGAATGAATCTCTGTTGTGTCTCTAGAATTACTCCCAGAATCTCCTGCCATTGTTGTTCCTGCTCGGCTCCTCTCCCAGTCAATTCTACAGAGCTCCTCCCTCACGCCTTTGTAGTTGCCTTTTTTTCAGCTGTAATACCGTTACCACTGATTCCATCTTCTCCCTCTCAAATTGCAGAGCAAATTCTATTACATTATGGTCACTGCTTCCTAAGGGTTCCTTCACCATAAGCTCCCTTATCAAGTCTGCCTCATTGCACATTACTAAATCCAGTGTTGCCTATTCCCCAGTGAGCTCCACCACAAGCTGCTCCAAAAAGCCATCTCATAGACATTCCACAAATTCTTTTACTTGTGATCTGCAAACAACCTGATTTCCCCAGTCCACCTACATATTGAAATCCCTCATGATCACTGTAACCTTGCCTTTCTTACACATCTTTTCTATCTCCTGGTGTATCTTGTGCCCCAAATCCTGACTACTACTTGGAGGCCTGTAGATAACGCCCATTATTTTGTTTTGACCTTTGCGGTTCCTCAACTCCACCCACACAGATTCTGCATCATCTGACCCTATTTTGACTTAATTTCATCTTTTACTATTAAGGCCCCCAACACCACTCCCTCTGCCCACCTGCATGTCTTTTCAATCGGACGCATATCCTTGGATACTTAGCTCCTCGGCCTGATCCCCTTGCCGCCACATCTACGTGATGCCCACTACATCATTCCTGCCAATCTCAATCTGGGACACCAGCTCATTGACCTTATTTTGTATACTGCACGTTGCATTCAGATACAACACCTTCAGTCCTGTACTGACAATCCCTCTTTTCATTGTTCTTCGTTTATCCAGTGTGTTTGAAGTTTGACCCCTAACCTTTTCTAAACACTCTGGCCTAGTTTGTGTGCTGGAAACTTTAATAACCTCTCCTGAGTTCTCCTTTCTTCTCAATTTTTTCATATTTTTCAATGCAGAATCTACTCCCAAAGATGTTCACCTGCAGCTTTGCTTCTCATTGGTCATTATACTTCTTGGAGTTTTACCTCTCCTTTCCCTCTTCCCTAATTCCTAGTTTAAGTCCACTTGCACCCTATTTACTGTTTTTGCTTGAACGTTGGCCCCAGCTCGGTTCATTTGGAGACCATGCCAGCGTTGCAGATCCCCATTGCAATACTGCTACCAGTGCCCCATGAAAAGGAGCCCCTCTTTCCTGCACCACTCTTTTAGCCATGTGTTTACTTCCCTTATTCTCGTGACTCTATGCCAATTTGCTCATTGCTCAGGCAGTAATCTGGAGATTATGACTTTTGCGGACCCGATTTTTAATTTGGTTCCTCATTCCTGATAATCCCTGAACAGATCCTCTTTCAGAGTCCTGCTGATGCTGCTTGTGCCGATGTGGATCACAACAACTGGATCCTTCCTCTCTCGCTCCAATATCCTTTCAAGCCGGTAAGAGATGTCCCGCACCGTGGCTCTGGGCATGCAACACACCACGCAGGACTCTCAATCCAGCTTGCATAGGATACTATCCATTCTGAGTCAAAAAGTGTGGTGCTGGAAAAACACAGCAGGTCAGGCAGCATCCGAGGAGCTGGAGAGTCGACGTTTTGGGCAAAAGCTCTTCATTAAGACTCTGACTCTCCAGCATCTGCAGTCCTCACTTTCTCCATACTATTTATCTCCTTAAATATAGAATCCTCTACAACTACCACTTGTCTTTTTGATCCCCCCTCCTGAATGGCCTCCTTTACCATGATGCCATGGTCAGCTGGCTCATCCTCCCTACAGCCCTGTTCCTCATCCACACAGGGAGCAGGTACTAAAAGACCTGCTGAGTAATTTGAAGACAGGTTGTATGGAGTGTCTTAACAGAGGAGGGAGCGTTAGAGAGTAATAGTGCGCAAATTCCAGAGCAGAAGAGATTTGGAGTTGAAGACTGATGAAAAATGGCTTGCATAGTAAGTCAGGATGGAGAAATGCAGGAATCCTGGAGGACTGGAGGCCCAGATGAAGTTATTGAGTTGCAAGGGTAAGGGATAAAATATTTGAAGGCATAACACTTTTACTGTAAACACGCAGCCTAAATAATACATGGAGTTATAACTCAAGAAAGAAATGTTTTCGTGATAGATGAGGATAAGCTCAGTCAAAGGCCCTGCTTTTAGAAGTGACTAAAACAGGCAGCAATGTTCCTCTGCTGCTGGACACTTCAGTGTCATTGTCTGGAATACAGATCGAGTTGTGCAACTTCTCCTTTAACTTCTCACTAGATTAAAGTTACAGAATTTGCAAAAAAATAGAACTTAAGCTGAGCTGTACATTCAAATGATGACTGTTTGAGTTGATTCTTGTTGCTGTATATTGGTCTGTTCAGTTTTCCCAAAGTCCTACTGAACAGCCCGGGGCGCTAAATGGTGCAGATTACTGACACTAACAGCTGGCTCAGAAAGATACAATGGTGTTATTAGAGAAGTGAAAATATTAGACCTTTCATTACGCACTGTAGCATTTAGACTGAATGGTATGTAAATAATTTTCAAACACCAATAATCATTTTCATAACTGGCATAGCACAGTGTTCTTTAATTTACAATTATAGTGTCTCAGTACGTAACAATGAATGCTTTCAAAAGTTCAGTACAGAAACATTTTTTGATGATAATCTAATTATGCAGACTTTAAACATATAAGATTAATCATTTTTGATGAAAATAATTGCGTGAAAATATTTCACAAGAGAAGAAATAACACAGCTAACATGTTGATTATAAAACAAATTGAATACAATTTGGGCAACACGGTGGCACAGTGGTTAGCACTGCTGCCTCACAGCGCCTGTAGACCCGGGTTCAATTCCCGACTCAGGCGACTGACTGTGTGGAGTTTGCACGTTCTCCCCGTGTCTGCGTGGGTTTCCTCCGGGTGCTCCGGTTTCCTCCCACAGTCCAAAGATGTGCGGGTCAGGTGAATTGGCTAAGCTAAAATTGCCCGTAGTGTTAGGTAAGGGGTAAATGTAGGGGTATGGGTGGGTTGCGCTTCGGCGGGTCGGTGTGGACTTGTTGAGCCGAAGGGCCTGTTTCCACACTGTAAGTCTAATCTAATCTAATAATGTGTGAGGTAAATATTGGTGGCTGATCAGTCAAAGAAAAGCAAAACCATTCTGTCTATCATGCCTGGCCAGTTCTTCCGAAGTGTCCAAGGTTAAAGTCTCCAAGCTAAAATGATTTAAAGAACTAATGTTTGATAGAAAGAAAATATTTCCTTTTAGTGGAGTGATCAAAAACAAGGGGAAATGATAGGAAGATTAGAGACAGACGAGTGAAATATGAACTCAAGAAGCATTTCTTTACACAAAGATTGTTGGAAATTTGGAACGCTCTCCAGCTAAAGGATGCTAAGCTGAGTCCATAAGACCCTAAAGCACAGGAGTGGAAGTTAGGCCATTCAGCCCTTTGATCCTGCTCTGTCATTCAACCATGGCTGATAAGTTTCTGAATGCAATTCTTCCACTTTCTCCAGATAACCCTTGATCCCCTTAACAATCAGGAACCTATTTATCTCAGTCTTAAATACACTCAATGACCTGGCCGCCCCAGCCTTCTGCGACAATGAATCCCATAGGTTCACCACCTTTTGGCTGAAGAAGTTTCTCCTTATCTCCATCCTAAAAGGCCTTCCCTTTAATGTAAGGCTGTGCCCTCATGCCCTAGTCTCTCCTATCAATGGAAACGTCTTCTCAACATCTACTCTGTCCAGGCCAGTCAGTATTCTGTATGTTTTAATGAGATACCCTCCTCCCCGCACCCCTCCCCATCCTTCTAAACTCCATCCAGTATAGACCCAGAGTCCTCAAACGTTCCTCATATGTTAAGCTTTTCATTCCTGGGACAATTCTCATGAACCTACTCTGAACACACTCCAGGGCCAGTACATCCTTTCTGAGATATGGGACCCAAGCTGCACACAATACTCTAAATGTGGTCTGACCAGAGCCTTGCAGTGCCTCAGAAGTACAACCCTGCATTTATATTCAAATCCTCTCAAAATAAATGCCATCAATGCATTTGCTTTCCCAATTACTGACTCAACCTGCAAGTTTACTTAGAAAGAATCATGGACTCGAGCTCCAAGTCTCTTTATACTTCAGACTTCTGAATCTTCTTCCCATTTAGAAAATAGTCCATGTCTTTATTCCTCCTACCAAAGTGCATGGCCTCACACTTTCCCACATTGTACTCCATCTACCACTTCTTTGCCCACTCTCCCAATCTGTCCAAATCCTTCTGCAGCCTCCCCACCTCCTCAATACTACCTGTCCCTCTGCCTATCTTTATATTGTCTGCAAGCTTAGCCAGAATACCCTCAATTCGTTCATCTAGTAATTAATGTATAAAGTGAAAAGTTGTGATCCCAACACTGAGCCTTGCGGAACACCGCTTGTTACCGGCTAACATCCTGAGAAGGATCCCCACTGTCTGCCTTCTGCCAGACAGCCAGGCTTCTATCCATGCTCACACCTTGCCTCTAACACCATGGGCCCTTACCTTACTCAGTAGCTTCCTGTGAGGCACCTTGTCAAAGGCTTTCTTGAAGTTCAGGTAGATAACATCCATTGGCTCTGCTTGGTCTAACCTGTTCATTACTTCCTCAAAGAATTCCAGCGAGTTTGTCAGGCATGACCTCCCGTTGATGAAGCCATGTTGACTTTGCCCTATTTTCCGTTCAGGTTACAATTCTAAAGTGGGTAGAAGAAATTCAGCAAATCAGCAATAATCTAATTGAATATTGCAGACCAAGCTGAAGGGCTGAATGGCCTACTCTCATTCTTACGTTCCCTTCTTTATTACTTAGTTAACAAGCCATAATTTCCTTCTTGTGTGACATACAAATTTCTCAAATGGTCACAGTAAAGGGCAGTAGGGAACGAACTGTTAGTGTTGGTTGAACTAAGTCTATTTGGAAAATGACCATAGACCACGTTTGTTTTGACAGGCCATGGTAACATCAATCTGTCATGTCGAACAAGCAGCTCTTTACTGAGATTTATTGTCTGTGTGAATATATTATTTATCGTTTGTCAGTAAAACAATGTTATACATGTACCGTCATGCCCTAACTTTCAAGTCAGTTGTATGCTGCACTTTTGAACTATGTTTGACTGGTGGATTGAGAAATGTTTAATTTCTTGGAACACTGCTGTGATGCACGTTAGTTACTTTTCTCTCCCCATTGCCCTCCTGAAACCAGGCTGAGGGATCAGTTGCCTGTGAAACAAAATCAACGCATGCCAGCCCTCCTCAACCGTTGCCATGGCTACCGAGCTGGTCCCTTCATTGTGGTGAAACATTTTTTAAAAAGCACTGTAGAGCTAATAGAAATTAAAGGGACATATCTCCAACGAAAATGTTTGAAGAGTAGATAAAAAGAGTGGAATTTTCCCAGTCCTTGAACAGCATTGGGCAAAGGCAAGAAATCTGGGAGAAAAATATCACCATATTGAGAAAGAAATATCTGAGTTACCCTTTTAGGTTTTAATGATTTGATGTGAATCTCACTGGTAAGATGCAAAGACCTTATTTCCATGAATTTGCATCTCAATTGTAACTGATTCACCTCATTTTTATGAAGTTTATGGGGAATGGTGAAGAACTAGATGACACAGATTCTCAGCTTGAGAGTCAGAGGTGTGACCTGATGGCTGCCACTCACTAGTTGCCTCTCCAGGTCTCCAAGATCACCTCCGTACACCAACATCTCACGGCACAATCCATGGGCAGGGACTGCTCCCAACCTTTCTCCATTAAAATCGGCAGAACACCAACCTCACCTTTTCATTTTGGCTGATCAGACTAACTCAGGATGACTTCAATATTGGGGTTCGTGCATACCTTCCATTGCAATGCTCCTGCCAGGCTGTTCTGTGTGCACGGAAACATTTCCACCTCACACAGCTGAGCAGCCCACATCTTATCCAACTCTTAGCTTGCTTTCTGTTTTTTTTATATTTTTGAATCAATTTGTTTGGAAATGTAATTATACACGCCTGGTGCAGATGGGATTTGAACCTGAGCCTCCTGTCTCTGAGGTAAGGACGCCCCTACTGCACTACAGGAGCCCTGTCAGCTTGATTTCTGAGCAGTCACTCACTTTGCATTTACTTAATCATGGACAGCATCTCTGCCTCATGACATCTCTGCTTTGCTTCTAAGTGCAGACACAAATCCAGACAGTTTGTCATGGTTGCCAGCACTGATCGGTCAAGGAACTGGACATGTTACTCCATGGTATCTTGCCATGACAATGCGACACCTACAGCATGTGCAGCAGACACACTGTGTGTGCTTCAACCAAATCGTCACATCTGAAAGTATAAGAGGAATCATCCTTAATTGAGTGATGGAGGTCTTCAGTCAGTCTGAGGATGTTACATGCAGTCAAGGTCATCCTCTGAGCTCAGTCCAGGGGCTTGGTCATGGTCACTCAGGCACTTGGTGCAATTAGGATCCACAGATCTGTATCCTCCCAGTGTGGGATTGGACCACAGTCAGACCTGCAGGTCAAGTCCAACAGGCCTGAGGATTACATGCAGGTCAGTTGAGGAACTATACATCAGTTGACAGGCAGGGCTGTCCTCTCAAGTCAGTCTGCTGGAGGGGTGAGCCACAGTGTTCAGACCATAAGACCATAAGAAACAGGAATAGGAGTAGGCTATTCAGCCCCTCGGGCCTGCTCCATCATTGAGTCGGATCAATACTGACCTATTGACATTCCTCACGTCCACTTTCCTGACCTTCCCTATAACCCTTCCTCTCCTACTGATCAAGAATCTATCTATCTCAGCCTTGAATATACACCAGGACGCTGCCCCCACAGCTCTCTGTGGTAAGGAGTTCCTAAGACTCATAACACTCTGAGAGAAGAAATCCCTCCTTATCTCAGTATTAAATTGTTGCCCCTTTGTTCTGAGCATGTGCCCTCTGGTCCTAGATCTCACCCACGTGGGAAACATCCTTTCTGCAATTACCCTGTAGGGTCCCTTAAGAATCCTGTATGTTTCAATGAAATCATCTCTCATGCTTCTAAACACCAATGAGCAGAGATCCAACCTGTTTAGGCTTTGCTCATAAGACAATCCCTCATACCAAGGAATCATCCTAGTGTAGCTTCAGTCTTGGGGGATTGGGCAGTAAACATCAAATGGAGTTATCAACGGGGCAGTCCATATTGTGTTTTGGAAATGGGGAGGATATAGCCAAGTGCTTGGTAATGTTTTGGGCACCCAAGTTCAAATGTGCCATAGTAGATGGTCGAACTTGCATTCAATTTTATAAGTCTGGAATTAGGAGTCTAACAGTGACTATGAAAAACCATTGGTGATTGCCAGAAAGAAATGTCTGGTTCACTAATGGTCTTTAGAAAAGGAAACTGCTATCCTTACCTGGTCTGGCCTACATGTGACTCCAGACCCATAGCAATGTGGTTGACACTTAACTGTCCTCTGAGCAATTAGGAATGGGCAATAAATGCTGGCCTAGCCAGAGAGGCCCACATCCTGTGAATAAATTGTGTCAATGATGTGCTCACCAGCTTGTGCTCCCAAGTCTAATCTAGAAAGAGAACTCCCACCAAGGGGAAAGAATCTGAGCTGAGGAAAGGGTGCTGAGGAAATCCATGCTGATCCATCTTCTGAGGAATCTTGGCTTGTTCCTCAGAGGTGAAGCAGGCTCCGATGGTTGTGGGGGGGTGGTGATTGTCTCTTTTGGGCAGAGGCTGTGTAGTTACTACTCATGGCTGGATGAGAAGCCTTTGGATATGCAATAGGGATAGATGCTTGAGCAAATTAAGAAGACATTCACAGTGGTATGTTATGGACCAGACCAGACCCCCTCAATATACATTAAGAAGGCAGAATAGACCCGAATGTTTTCTTATTTTAAAGGTAAATGGCAGGTGCTGTGTTCTAGATGGTATTCGATTGGTCAAACTATTCAATGTTAAGCAAAACATAACTTATTCATGATTTGGAGGTGCCAGTGTTGGACTGGGGTGGACAAAGTTAAGAATCACACAACACCAGGTTATAGTCCAACAGGTTTATTTGGAAGCACTAGCTTTCGGAGCGCTGTTCCTTCAATAGGTGATTGTGGAAGTGGTGCTTTGAAAGCTAGTGCTTCCAAATGAACCTGTTGGGCTCTAACCTGGTGTTGTGCAATTTTTAACAATTTATTCATACACTGTTGTTAAACTACAACAACAGAAAAAGGAACTTGGAATAACTTAACTCTACGCTATTGGAAAACTTAACCAAAGAATAAATATAATAGCAATTACTAATTAACTGTTCCAATACATTAACAGCCCATAAACACACACTTGGTAAAAGGCAAATTCTAAAAACAGATATATCTCACATGCAGTTTAGCATCCTAGGAAAAGAACACTTCACTATTGGCTGTAATCGAGAGAGGAAAACAATAGCTTCCACTTCTTCAAGACCCCAACAGCAACGGCTGCTGGAAACTAAAAATCCCTGATTCTGTGGCTGGGAGCTTGACTAGAGCCATCCAAGCTACCTCTATTGTTCTAACTTAAAAAAACCTCAAGCTTCACAAGTTGTTTATCTTCTCATACAATGCTCAGCACCAGTCCCCTAATCTCTGTCTAAAAGGAACTAGGACAAAACACACCTCTTAAAGCCACAGTATTGTCACAGGTGGTAATGACAGAACAGTGCAGCATAGCACAATGGAGCTTACTGGGTTTACTGGCTATTGAGGTCTTGCATCCTCACATTAGCAGCTCTGTCCTCTCCAGCCAGTTTGAGGATATTCTCCTCAAATAGAATGTGGACATGAATGTTGGCCACACACTGAACTAGACATCCTCAGGATACTGGATTGACATTTAGGACTATGATTTGGAGAAATGTCTTCACTCAGAGGCTTATGAGTCTTGGAATGTTCTGCTCTCACAAGCTAAGGACAGTCTCTCATTGAGTATATTCCAGGCTGAGACTGATAGATTTTATTCTGTCTATATGGGAGCTAATCACAGTGTCACCATCCAGAATCACTTCATGGCCACAGACAGGGCTCCATGGACGGAACTCTGTGCTGGGAGCCTATTTTCTCTTCTCACCTTAAAAAATATGTCCCTTAGTTCTGAACTCCCTCAATCTAGGGAAAATACATTTGCCATTCACCTTATCTATGCCCCTCTTGATTTTACAAACTGCTATAAGGTCACCCCTCAACCACAAGGAGACCTTGGAGTGCAGGTTCATAGCTCCTTGAAAGTGGAGTCACAGGTAGATAGGATAGTGAAGAAAGTGTTTGGTATGCTTTCCTTTATTGGTCAGACTATTGAGTACAGGAGTTGGGAGGTCATGTTGCGGCTGTATAAGACATTGGTTAGGCCACTGTTGGAACATTGCGTGCAATTCTGGTCTCCTTCCTCTCTGAAAGATGTTGTGAAACTTGAAAGGGTTCAGAAAAGATTTACAAGGATGTCGTCAGGATTGGACGATTTGAGCTATAGGGAGAGGCTGAACATGCTGGGGCTGTTTTCCCTGGAGCGTCAGAGGCTGAGGCATGACCTTATAGACGTTTACAAAATTATGAGGGGCATGGATAAGGTAAATAGGCAAAGTCTTTTCCCTGGGGTCATGAAATCCAGAACTAGAGGGCATAGGTTTAGGGTGAGAGGGAAAAGATATAAAAGAGACCTAAGGGGCAACTTTTTCACACAGAGGATGGTACGTGTATGGAATGAGCTGCCGGAGGAAGTGGTGGAGGCTGGTACAATTGCAATATTTAAGAGGCACTTGGATGGGTATATGAATAGGAAGGGTTTGGAGGGATATGAGCTGGGTGCTGGCAGATGGGACTAGATCGGGTTGGGATATTTGGTTGGCATGGATGGGTTGGACTGAAGGGTCTGTTTCCATGCTGTACATCTCTATGGTTCTATAACTCTATGACCGGCACTCCAATGAAAAAAGAGTCCCATCTATCCAGCCGATTTTTAGAACTCCAACTCTCCAGTCCCAGCAATATCCTTGCACATCTTTTCTGAACCCTCTCCAGTTTAATAAAACCCTCCCTATAACTGGGAAACGAGAAGTGCACACGAGAGACCTCACCAACATCTCGTACAACATCAAGATGACAGCCCACTCCTATACTCTATGAACCAGAGCACTGAAGGCAAGCATGGTAAATGCCTTCTTAACCACCCTGTCTACCTGTGACACAACTTTCAAAGAACTATGTACCTGACCCCTTCGATCTCTCTGTTTGACAACACTTCCTAGGGTTGGAATGCTGCTGGAAAAGCACAGCAAGTCAGGCAGCATCCAAGGAGCAGGAAAATCGACTTTTCAGGCCAGAGTCCTTCATTAGGAATAAAGCTGGGAGCCTCGGGGTTGGAGAGATAAATGGGAGGGGGTGGGGTTGGGAAGAATATAGTTGAGAGTGCAGTAGGTGGATAGAGGAAGGGGTAAAGGTGATAGGTCAGAGAGGAAGGTGGAGCGGATAGGTGGAAAGGGAGATTGGCAGGTAGGACAGGTCAGGAGGATGGTGCAAAGCTGGAAGGTTGGAACTGGGGTAAGGTGGGGGAAGAGGAAATGAGGAAACTGGTGAAGTCCACATTGATGCCATGGGGTTGAAGGGTCCAAAGGTGGAAGATGAGGCATTCTTCCTCCAGGCGTCGAGTGGTGAGGGAGCGGCGGTGGAGGAGGTCCAGGACCTGCTTGTCCTTGACAGTGGGAGGGGGAGTTGAAATGTTTGGCCACATGGTGGTAGGGTTGATTGGTGCAGGTGTCACGGAGATGTTCTCTGAAGCGTTCTATGAGAAGGCATCCAGTCTCCCCAGTGTAGAGGAGACTGCATCGGGAGCAGTGGATATAGTAAATGACATGTATGGAAGTGCAGGTGAAACTTTAATGGATGTGGAAGGCTCCTTTGGGGCCTTAGATGGAGGTGAGGGAGGAGGTGTGGGCATAGGTTTTGCAATTCCTGCGATAGCAGGGGATGTTGCCAGGATGGGAGAGTGGGTTGTTGGGGGGCTGGACCTGACCAGGTAGTCACAGAGGGAACGGTCTTTGCGGAAAGTGGATGGGTGGGGGAGGGAAATATATTGTTGTTAGTGTCCGTTTGGAGGTGACGAAAATATCAGCGGATGATGCGGTTTAGGTGGAGGTTGGTGGCATGAAAGGTGAGAACCAGAGGGGTTTTGTCTTTGTTGCGGTTGGAGGGGTGGGGTTTGAGGGCGGAGGTGCGGGACATAGATAAGTTGCATCAGAGAGCATCTTTAACCACTGGGAAGGGAAATTGTGGTCTCTAAAGAAGGAGGCCATCTGGTGTGTTCTGTGTTGGAACTGGTCCTTCTGGAAGCAGATACGGCAGAGGCGGAGGAATTGGAAATACAGGATGGCATTTTTACAGGAGGTAGGGTGAGAGGAGGTGTAATCCAGATATCTGTGGGAGTTGGTGGGTTTGTAAAAAATGTCAGTGTTGAGTCGGTTGTCATTAGTGGAGATGGAGAGGTACAGGAAGGGTAGGGAGGTGTCAGAGATGGTCCAGGTGAATCTCTGGTCGGGGTGGAATGTGTTGGTGAAGTTGATGTACTGTTCACCCTCCTTGTGGGAGCAAGAGGTGGTGCCGATGCAGTCATCAATGTAGTGGAGGAAAAGTGGTGCCGGTGTAACTACGGAAGATGGACTGTTCCACATAGCCAACGAAGAGACAGGCATAGCTGGGGCCCTTGCAGGGGCCCATGGCTACCCCTTTCATCTGGAGGAAGTGGGAGGATTTGAAGGAGAAATTTTTGAGGGTGAGGACAAGTTCAGCCAAACAAATGAGAGTGCCAGTGGAAGGATATTGGTGGGGATATCAGGAGAGGAAGAAACGGAGATCTTGGAGGCTCTGGTGATGGCGGGTGGAGGTGTACCAGGATTGGATGCCCATGGTGAAGATGAGGCATTGAGGACCAGGGAAACGGAAATCTTGGAGGAGATGGAGGGCATAGATGGTATCCCGAACATATGTGGGGAGTTCCTGGACCCGGGGGAATAGGACAATATTGAGGTAGGTGGAGATGAGTTCGGTGGGGCAGGAGCAGTCTGAGACAATGGGTTGGCCAGGGTGGTCAGGCTTGTGGATCTTGGGAAGGACGTAGAACCGGGGGCAGTGCGGGGTTCCAGGACTATGAGGTTGGAAACTGTGGATGGGAGATCTCCTGAGGTGATGAGGTTGCGTACAGTCTGGGAGATGATTGTTTGGTAATGGGGGGGGTGAGGTCATGGTCGAGGGGGTGGAAGGAGGAGGTGTCTTCAAGTTGGTGCCTGGCTTCAGCGGTGTAAAGGTCAATGCGCCAAACTACCACAGCAGCTCCTCCCACCTTGTCTGCTAGTTTGATGGTGAGGTTTCACCTATCCATTGCTCCCGATGCGGTCTCCTTTACGTTGGGGAGACAGGATACCTTCTCACAGAGTGCTTCAGAGAACATCTCTGGGACACCTGCTCCAATCAACCCCACCACCCCGTGGCCAAATATTTCAGCTCCCTCTCCCATTCTGCCGAGGACATACAGGTCCTGGGCTTCCTCCACCACCACTCCCTCACCACTCCACACCTGGAGGAAGAACGCCTCATCTTCTGTCTCAGGACCCTTCAACCTCATGGCATCAATGTGAAAGTGCACTAGTTTCCTCATTTCCCCTCCCCCCACCTTACCCCAGTTCCAACCTTCCAGCTCAACAGCATCCTCCTGACCTGTTCTACCTGTAAATCTTCCTTCCCATCTATCCACTCCATCCTCCTCTCCGACCTATCACCTTTACCCCCACCTCCATCTACCAATTGCACTCTCAGCTACCTTCTCCCCAGCCCCACTCCCTCCCAATTATTTCTCCATCCCCGAAGCTAACCTTGACTTTAATGTCCAGCATCTGCAGTACCCACCTCCACCTGGTTGATCTTAACACTTCCCAAGGACCTATTACAATTAACTGTATAGGTCCTGCCCTTTTTCGCTCCTAGCACAAGGTCTAGGTATGACACTGGCAGATCACACTGCCATATAGCAAAATGTCTGCACCTTTGACTAAAGACTGCTGACCAGCAAGCTGCTTGGTTGTAAAACTGCATTAATTGGCATGGCAAGGTGAAACAAGACATGCATGCCATGGGCATGGTGGTATGCGCTGAGTTAATGTACGCTAAGGAGAGCAAGCGAGCAGCCCTGAGGTATAGTCTGGTCCAGTCCATGAGCTGGGGCCAGTTCTGTGCATAAAGTATTCCTGCTGCAGCCTTTCGATGATAGCTGCTGTTGTTCCCTTCAATGTGAGCCTAAGCTTCCCGCATGCGCTGCCAATACATCACTGAGATGCCCGGATGTTTTGACGGATGATGGATGCCAATGTCTGTGGAGGATGCATGAGTGCAGCTAATGCCCTGGGCTGCAATGTGGTTAGAGGCAGCTGATGATATATATATGTATATCTATATTTCTCAATGTCAGAGAAACAAAGAAGGTTGTAAGTCTCGAGAAGGTTGCAGATCTGAAAAGGCAGAGCCATGAAAAGGTTTAAACTGAAGGATGAAAATCTAAACATTAAAGCTACTGGGGGTAAAAGAGGCCAATGCAGATCAGCAAGAGCAGAGTTGGTCTAACTGTAGACCTGGTGTGGGATTGGTGATGACCTGCAGGGGTTTGCATGTGTTGGTTGACAGCAAGTGGGGAATAAAAGACCAGCCGGCAGTGCATTGGAAACCAGTGCTGCCATATGGATTAGCAGAGCAAAGAAGAAAGAGACTATCTTGTCAGGAAAGTCCACCTCACCTTCACATTACAATGGGGAATAGGCAATAAATTCAGTCTCACCTGCCCCATCCATATGCAGAGCACAAATGTAAAACAAAATTGAAGATTTTCCCAAAGTGGCTGGATAAGATCAGTCCTTTTGGCAGTTACAAATGACAGCTGACACATGGTGGACTCTCCTTCCTCTTCTATCTTGAACTAACACCTATCAAAGAACAAAGAACAAAGAAAATTTACAGCCCGGGAACAGGCCCTTCGGCCCTCTAAGCCTGAGCCGATCCAAATGTACTGTCTAAAACTGTCGGTCAATTCCTAAGCATCTGGATCCCTCTGCTCCCCACCTACTCATGCATCTGTCCAGACGCATCTTAAATGAATCTACCATGCCTGCCTCTACCACCTCTGCTGGCAAAGCATTCCAAAAGCCCACCTCCCTCTGTGTGAAGTAATTACCACGTGTATCCCCCTTAAACTTTCCACCTCTCACCTTGAAAGCATGACCTCTCATTATTGAATCCTTCACCCTGGGAAAAAGCTTGTCTCTATCCACTCTGTCTATACCCTTTATGATTTTGTAAACCTCAATTAGATCCCCCCTCAATCTTCTTTTTTCTAGTGAAAAAAAAACCTAACCTACTCAACCTCTCTTCATAGTTAGCACCTTCCATGCCAGGCAACATCTTCGTAAACCTTCTCTGCACCCTCTCCAAAGCGTCCATATCCTTTTGGTAATGTGGCAACCAGAACTGTACACAGTATTCTAAATGTGGCCGAACCAATGTCTTGTACAATGTTAACATGACTTGCCAGCTCTTATACTCAATCCCCATCCGATAAAGGCAAGCATACTATATGCTTTCTTGATCACTCTATCCACCTGTGCAGCAACCTTCAGGGTACATATCTCTCCCATATCTCTCTGCCATCAACATTTCCCAAGGCTCTTCCATTCGTTGTATAATTTGCTGTAGAATTAGTTTTGCCTAAATGCATCACCTCACATTTTTCTGTATTGAAATCCATCTGCCACTTTTCCGCCCAACTCTCCAGTCTATCTATATACTCCTGTATTCTCTGACAGTCCCTTATGCTTTCTGCCACTCCACCAATCTTTGTGTCATCTGCAAACTTGTTGATCATACCAACAATGCCCTCTTCTAGATCATTTATGTACATTACAAACAACAGTGGCCCTAATACTGACCCCTGTGGAACACTACTGGGCACCTTTCTCCATTGCAAGATCATTGGAATGGTTGAATGCACTGTCCTCCTGAAGTGCCTCTTCTCCATTCTCCAGCTGGGTGGAGTACACTTGCTGAGTTCCATTCTTATTTGTCCTGTCATGGCCAGAGAGTTAACTACAATGCCTTCCCTTCCTGCTCCTACCCCATTAGCTCCAGTGTCCCCAGGACCCCTGCTATTAATCATCTACCGCCATCACCTGGGTGACATCATCCAAAACCACAAATTGCATTTCCACATTTTTAAAATTGATTTTCTCATGGGACTTGGGCATTGCTAGCAAGGGCAGCACTTGTTGTTCATCCTTAGTTGCCCTTGTCCTGTGTAGTTCTCTCGGCCATTTCAGAGGGCCGTTAAGAGTCAACCATAATGCTATGAATCTGGAGTCATATGAAGGGCCAGCTCAGGTAAGGATAAGAGATTTCTTTCGCGAAAGGGCATTATTGAATAAGATGGATTTTTACAAAATCAGTGATAGTTTCATAGCCTCTATTGCTGACTGCTTTTTCCTATCAGATTTATTGATTGAATTTAAATTCTACCAACCAGCATGGTCAGATTTTAACCTGAAGCGTTAGGGTTGGATTATTGGTCTAGTAAGATTACCATCATGTCACCATCCCTTCCCCAACATATTCCATATATGCAATCTGAGTGCATTCAGCTCTGCCTCCTCCATCTCTCTTCACTCCTCCACTACTTCTGAGTTGTCATATTACTTGTCAAGCATCCATTACCGAATGATCAGAACTTTTCTCCACTAATTATGGGGAAGACTGGAGCCATTGTTTCAATCCTGCCACAATCTTGGTTTTCCAGCTGTTGACTGCATCCTCCTCCCTAACCACTGTCAGAGATTAAACCACACTGTTTGACAACATACAGTCACGGAGTCATAGAGTCAAACAGTCCAACTTGTCCAACTTTCAATCTGACCTAGTCCCATTTGCCAGCATTTGGCCTATGTCCCTCTCAACCCTTCCTATTCATGTACCTATCCAGCTGCCTTTTAAATGTAGCAATTTGTACCAGACTCTTCCACTTCCTCTGCCAGTTCATTCCATACACATGCCCGAAAGTGAGGACTGTACAGGCTGGAGATTAGAGTCGAGACTGTGGTGCTAGAAAAGCACAGCATGTCAGGCAGCACCCAAGGAGCGGGAAGGGTTTTCCTGATGAAGGGCTTTTGCCCGAAAAGTCATTTCTGTGGATCCTAAGGTAATATGAAAGCATTTTTTTCTAAATGCAAGTTTTCCTCTCTTTCTCATCCTTTATGAATGGCAGTTGATGGGGTTTAACTTTCTTTTCTCGAATGATTGACCAGTGAAAATTCAGCAGGCGAGTGCAACATATCCTGGCTGTGAGTTACAGGCAGGACCTTGAGATGACTGATAAATGGACATCTCCTGACCCTGAACATTCCCTCTGGAAAATAAACTTCAGTGTTTGCTTTTGAATGGCCTTGTTCAATGATGTTGCTACTTTTACTGATATAGGTATTTCCTTCCTGGTTCCTTTCTCCTCTCCACCATCTAGATCAGTTATTTTGGTACGTTCATGGGATACGGGCATCTCTGGCCAAGAAGGCATTCATTGCTCACCTCTTCCACATGGGAGACTGGTTATCAAGGTTAGATCTCACGGAATATAGGGAGAACTAGACATTTGGATACAGAACTGACTCAAATGTAGAAGACAGAGGGTGGTGGTGGAAGCTTGTTTTTCAGACTGGAGACCTGTGACCAGTGGAGTGCCACAAGGATTGTTTCTGGCTCCTCTACTTTTTGTCAATTACATAAATGATTTGGATGCGCACAAAAGAGGTACAGTTAGTAAGTTTGCAGATGACACCAAAATTGGAGGTGTAGTGAACAGCGAAGAGGGTTACCTCAGATTACAACAGGTTCTTGACCAGGTGGGCCAATGGGCTGAAGTCGCAGATGGAGTTTAATTCAGATAAATGTGAGGTGCTGCATTTTGGGAAAGCAAATCTTAGCAGGACTTACACACTTAATGGTAAGGTCCTAGGGAGTGTTGCTGAACAAAGAGACCTTGGAGTGCGGGTTCATAGCTCCATGAAAGTGGAGTCGTAAAGAAGGCATTTGGTATGCTTTCCTTTATTAGTCAGAGTACAGGAATTGGGAGGTCATGTTGCGGCTGCACAGGACATTAGTCAGGCCACTGTTGGAATATTGCATGCAATTCTGGTCTCCTTCCTAATGGAAAGATGTTGTGAAACTTGAAAGGGTTCAGAAAAGATTTACAAGGATGTTGCCAGGGTTGGAGGATTTGAGCTACAGGGAGAGACTGAACAGGCTGGGGCTGTTTTCCCTGGAGCGTTGGAGGCTGAGGAGTGACCTTACAGAGGTTTACAAAATTATGAGGGGCATGGATAGGATAAATAGACTAAGTCTTTTCCCTGGGGTCAGGGAGCCCAGAACTAGAGGGCATAGGTTTAGGGTGAGAGGGGAAAGATATAAAAGAGACCTAAGGGGCAATGTTTTTACACAGAGGGTGGTACGCGTATGGAATGAGCTTCCAGAGTAAGTGGCGGAGGCTGGTACAATTGCAACATTTAAAATGCATCTGGATGGGTATATGAATAGGAAGGGTTTGGAGGGATATGGGCCGGGTGCTGGCAGGGGGGACTAGATTGGGTTGGGATATCTGGTCGGCATGGACGGGTTGGACCAAAGGGTTTGTTTCCATGCCGAACATCTCTATGACTCTAGTTTCTTTTGCTGAGCCTCCATCTTGAACTGCTGTTTTGCAGAGACACCCACAGAGCTGCTAGGGCAGGGATTTCCAGAATGTGTACTCAGCAACAGTGAAGGAGCAGCAATGCAGTTCCAAGTTAGGCCAGTGTGCGACTTGGAGGGGAACTTGTAAGGGGTGGGTGTTCTCATGTATATGCTGTCCCTATTCTTCTGGGATTTGCAAGTTTGGAAGGTGCTGTGAGAGGATCCATGGCTAGTTGCTGCAATGAATCTTGCAGATGGTACACATTGCTGCCATCGTGCAATGGTGGCAAAGGGTGTGAAGGTTTATCAAATTGGACATGGTGTCAACCAAGCAGGTTGCTCGACATTGAATGGTCCCGAGCTTTTATGGGCGGCACGGTGGCACAGTGGTTAGCACTGCTGCCTCACAGCGCCAGAGACCCGGGTTCAATTCCCGCCTCAGGCGACTGACTGTGTGGAGTTTGCACGTTCTCCCCGTGTCTGCGTGGGTTTCCTCCGGGTGCTCCGGTTTCCTCCCACAGTCACAAAGATGTGCGGGTCAGGTGAATTGGCCATGCTAAATTGCCTGTAGTGTTGGGTAAATGTAGGGGAATGGGTGGGTTGTGGGTCGGTGTGGACTTGTTGGGCCGAAGGGCCTGTTTCCACACTGTAAGTAATCTAATCTGTGAAAAAAACACTTCTATGTTTTTCTATTAGTGGTTCCCACCCTGATCCTTGTAAGAATCCCCTTTCCCCATTTGTTACACTGAATAACCTAACTCTTGCAATCTGCTTACAATTTATTCTGATACTTAACCTCTGACTTCATTCATGAGTCTAGAATAGATGTAAAACAAGAGGAATCTATGGCTCTTGTGAAGTGGTGCTATATTCTGAGCCATGGTGTGGAGGTGCCGGGTATTGGACTGGGGTGGACAAAGTTAAAAATCAGAGTCTAGATTAGAGTGATGCTGGAAAAGCACAGCACGTTAGGCAGCATCTGAGGAGCAGGAAAAATCGACGTTTCGGACAAAAGCCCCTCATCAGAAATACGGAAATTATAGGAGAAAATTAGGATTGCAGATGCTAGAGACCAGAGTTGAAAAGTGTGGTGCTGGAAAAGCGCAGCAGGCCAGGCAGCATCTGCAAATTATAGTCCAACAGGTTTATTTGGAAGCACTAGTTTTTGGACCGCTGCTTCTTCATCAGGTCTTCTGAGTCAGGCAGGCCTGGGTTCAAGTCCCACCTGCTCCCAAGGTGTGTAATAACATCTTTGAACAATTTGATTAGGAACTATCTGTAATAGATGTGAAGGTTTGTTACATTGTTAAAATGTCTTTACTGGTCACCCTGAGGCTGTGAAAGGTGATATTTCTGAAAGTGGTGCCTGTGAGCAAACCCATCTGAGCTAAACAAACAAATCCAGCTCATGATACTTGCTGTTCACTCTTCATTCAATTTCTGGATAATTTGGAAGATTAGCTGGATCCACACCATGACTAAAGATCCACAAGAATCTACTTTGGAATGGAGGTCATTCGGGTCATAAGGCTGACTAGAGTGGATCTTCTGCAATCTGCCATTCAATCTGGTCTGGAGCTCCTTCAGGGCTTAGTCCTGACTGGACTAGGTGCCATCCAGTCTGGCAATGAGCAGCTGCAGGGCTCAGTCCAGCTAAGCTTTACAGAATAGAGCAGAACACTGTGGCTAAATTGAGTCAGAACATTGTGTCTTTGCTGGAAAGAAACATTTCAAAAGTATGAGGAGTTCAATAAAATGTATTTACATACTGCATTTTTTTCTTATCTCTTTCCTTTTGCTGCACTTTTATGGCTCTGTGTTAATTATACAACAATTATAGTTCCTTCTAAAGATAAAAATTCTGAACTTGCAGATACAGGAAGAAGTCCCCACATTAAAAAGCAGCTACTGTTAGTGTACGGTACAATCTGGAGACAAGAGAAATCTGCTGCTCAATTCCATCAGTCATTACGTCTCTGTTTCTGTTTGTGGTTTCTGTATACAAGGCACACATATACTGTTCAGCTCCATAAATTACATGGAAGAGATGAGGATATAAATAGTTAAAAGACAGGCATTATGTCTGGGAACTACCATTGTGCCAATCACAATTTAAACACATTTTTGGAATTAGATTCTTTGGATACAGTCAGTTTGAATATGCCTATTTTGGGGAAAGATGCATCCAGCTGCAGAGTAACCTTTCAGGGTATGAATGATGTTTTTATTGCCACTGCCATCTTAAGGATTGCTGCCCCACTTGGGGACGACCGGACAAATTTGGTTGTGTGATGTTTTGTCTATGGAATGTCTGGTCACATGACACCTAACCACATCACAATCATGTGACATTGATCGCACAATACCTGCTCTTCAAATAACTCAGCTCCTACCTCCTCTAAGCCTATCTACCGTCTACAAAGTGTGCGATGGAGTTTACTGTTTACTTGCCTGGATGGGTGTAACGACACTCAAGAAGGCCAGGTCTATCCAGGGCAAATAATAGTGCTTGACTGACATCCCATCATCAGCATTCTGTACCCCCTCCACTGATGCTCAGTAGCAACAGTGTGTACTGTTATAATTCACAAAGGATCCTTTAACATGACCTTCCAAACCTGAGACCTCTGCCACATGGAAAGACAGGGCAGCAGATACATGGAAACACACTACCAGCCCACAGCTGGCAGTCTGGTTTTGGTCCACCTTATCGAAAGGAAAGATATGCTGAAGGCAGTCTAGAGAAGATGCATTAGGTTGATCCTGGATATGGGAATGCTTTCTTGTGACAAGAGGTGGAATATTTTGGGCTTCACTCATTGGACTTTAAGAGAATGAGAGGAGACTTCATTAAAATAGATAAGATTCTTCGAGGGCTGGATAGGGTGAATGTGGAGAGGTTGCTTCTCCCTGTGGAAGAGTCTAGGTCCAGAGGTCATCCTCTCAGAGTAAGGAGTCACCCATGACTGAGAGAGGGGATGAGGAATTTCTTTCTCTCAGAATGTGGTGAATCTGTGGAATCCTTTACCACAGAGGGTTGTTGAGTCTGAGTCATTTCGTACATTCAAAGCTGAGACAGACAGATTATATTCAGTAAAGGTATCAAGGGTTATGAAGAAAAGGCAGAAAAGCAAAGCTAAGGGTTATCAGGTTCACTAAGAGCTCATCGAATGGTGGAGCAGGCTCAATGGGCTGAATGGTCTACCTCTACTCCTACATCTTATATTCTTATGGCTATAGCCTTACAAAGCAGGTTTCCACCCTCAAGCAACTGTCCGAGTGAAGTTTGCCTATTCTCACTGTGTCTGCCTATTCTTTGTTTTTATCTGACTACTTCCCCTTCTACTCCAGCCTTGAATCAACCATCCCACCCAACAGCCTGGCTACCACCCCCAGCCCTGAACACCCCATCTCTCCTGACAAACCAGCTAATCACTGATCCAAATACCCACTGACCTACCTTTTCCGTTCGTCCACTTGCCAACTCACTAATCCACCTCATAACCGAATAAAGTACGACCAGAATATGGCAGTGACTGTCATCAAAAAGGGGTATTTCCTCTGGTAGCTCCAAATCTGCTAACCCTGCTGCAGAATGCTCAGCTCCAGACTGCAGATCTACCACATGAAGCAGAGGGTGTTCTCTAGGAAATGCAAAGCACACTGGCAGCCTACTTTTTACAGAACGTGGCCACCTTTCCATCTCATGTGCTCAACCTCATGAACACAGCAGTGATGCCCACCATATTGATCATGTGCTTGAAATTTCCAGGGTAATTAAGACAGCTGCATTAAAGATCAAACAGCTCCAATCTTGACTTTGATGGTTAATGCTGAAAGGGTCTTCCAGAACGTTACCTAAACCCTGGGCTTTCTTTTTGCGCACAGCAGGAAGAATGTTGAAGCACAGTCCCAGGGTAGTGTCTGTTGCCTGGCTCCATGGATCAGGCACCTATTCTGCCCATTTCAGTTGACTATGTGCCTACAGCACTACCAACCTCTTAACCAGTGGCCTTGCTGGTGAAAGATGGCAGTGACTCAGCCTAGACTGAGAGATTGTAGTCTGCGATTTGTTTGAAGTTCTCCATTATGGTCATCCAAAGTGTTCTCAGTGAAAGTTCAGCAAACCCTCCACATCTCAAACTGTAAACACAATATTTTCTAACACTCAGATGTAAATGGAAAAGAAGACTGGTTGGCACTGCTGCCTTACATTGCCAGGGACTCGATTCCTTCCTCGGGCGACTATCTGTGTGGAGTTTGCACATTCTCCCCGTGTCTGTGTGGATTTCCTCTAGGTGCTGTGATTTCCTCCCACTGTCCAAAGATGTACAGGTCAGGTGAATTGGTCATGCTAAATTGCCCATAATGTTAGGTGCATTAGTCATGGATAAATATTGTGTAGGGTAATGGGTGTGGGTGGGTTACTCTTTGGAGGGTCAGTGTGGACTTGTTGGGCCAAATAGCCTATTTCCATACTTTAGGAAATCTAAAAAGGCTGGCAAAGAGGCTTGTTCAATAATAATTCATAACAGTTTCTCAAATTAGAGGAGTAAAAATAATTTGTTTTGTTTTCATTATGAATTACATGGTGATGGTTTTATTTGTAGTGCAGCAGGCGTGTTATGTATGAGATTGAACTGAAAGGGTGTTAGTAAGGATAATGAAGGTACAGAGAAGGATGTTGGCTCTAGTAGTGGTTAGAAGATGGTTCATGCGAAGTCATCTTGAATAAGCTGATCCCTCAGGCTTTGGCAGCTGAAAGTACCAAAGGGTAAAGGTTAATCCTCTTCTGCTTTCTTTTCTTTTTAATTCATTGACTGGATCTGGGCATTGTTGACTACTGCAGCATTTATTGCCTATCCATGATTGCCCTTGAGGAGGTGGTGGTGAATACCCTCTTAAATAGCTGAAGTCCACATGCTATAGGTGCTGTTAGAGAGGGAGTTTCAAGATTTGACTTATCAATAGTGACAGAAAGGCATTATAGCTGCAAGTGGTTTGAAGGAGAATTTGTATCTGCTGCTGTTGTCCTTCTAGGTGGATAGTGATTATGGGCTTGGAAGGTACAGTTGAGGTGAGTTACTGCAAAGCATCTTGTAAATAGTATACCCTTCTGCCTCTGTACATCAGTGATGGAGAGAGTGTATGCTGGACATGATGGATAAGGTAAAAACAAGAACTGCAGATGCTAGAAACCAGAGTCTAGATTAGAGTGGTGCTGGAAAAGCAGAGCAGGTCAGGCAGCATATGAGGAGCAGGAAAATCGATGTTTCAGACAAAAGCCCTTCCTCAGGAATACCTGATGATGGATAAGGTGCCATTTAAACAGAATGTATTGTCTTGGATGGTTATGATCTTCTTAGACATTGTTGGAATTCCACTAACTGAGATGACAAGGAGTCAAACAATTAATGGTCTTAATTGTGTAAGGCCATAGCTTTTTTTTCTATTTGTTCATGCAAAACAAATGACCTGCCAATTAATTGCATCTTGATGCCAGATGGGTGGCACTTGTGAATTGTTGGGTGCAGGATTAATACAATTGTCCCTAGCAGTGCCTCACAGTCAAAGAACTATGTTCTGCACAGACAGTTACCAGTGACTTACTACTCCGCGTGCAGCGGAAGCCATTTTGTCACAATATTGTGGGGCCAAATTTTTATTGATGGCGGCACAATTTCACACTTGTATCCTTGTGACAGCCTGTGCCTTAGATGCACAATGATCCCCCAACCTTCATGATCCCTTTTGTGTTGCTTTTGTGCCTTCCTGATAACTTTCAGCTTATATCATCAGTTAACTCCTAAGCCCATGGCTTTGTGATTTACCATGTCCTAGTTGGCCGGACACTCACTTCACGTGGTGGTCAGAGAGATAATGGCCTATAAAACTCCTCCTGAAGCTCCCCATTCTCTACGATGGTCTATGACACCCTGTCATTCTATTTTAAATTGTTCACTTTCACTATCACCATTCCCTTAATGTGTCAATCCAATGAACCCCAATCACGGACTGCAAATTCTCCGTTTTCCCATGGACTGACGCCCAATGATCCCCTGACCAATAATTTCCAAACTCTTTGAGCTAACTAAAGCCTAGCCCCAGCCTGACTACATGGGACTGTCTCAATGGAGAATGACCCAGCCTCTGGACTGATATCCTGTCTGAACATCACGTGATGTACCTGTTATTTCTGGACTAGTTGCACTTGATCCACTGGACTGACCCTGGACCAACCCCTAAGATTTCAGAAGCATTCATTCCCAACCTTTGGTAGGGCCAAGCATCTGATTGACCGTGGCCAAGTAACTATGCTGATTTTCTGATCAGGAATTGATGCCATTTTGATTTCTCAAGGAAGGTGGGGAGACTTGGGAGTTGATTAACCAATAATTAAATTGCCACTGTTGTAAATAAGGTAGTCACTGCTCATTAAGATGTTAAGCATCATGATCCAAGATGGCGGCAGAGTAGGACTCCTCATCCACTCTGTCCATTTCTTTCCTTTCTTTCTTTTTCGTGTCTTTTTCCTCTTCTTTCTTCTTACTTCTCATTCTTTAGCCTCGAGGTGAAGCCAACGCAGACTCCTGACACCATTGAATTCTAGGCCCAATTATAAGTCATGACAACTGACTCAGTATCTAAGGATTAAATGATAACTATTTCATGTTTAGTTGATTACAGAGAATATCAGAAACAAAAAGGCTTTTGGATTTTGGATCTTTAAGAAGAAAAAATACTAAAGGAAAAGAAATGTGGAAGTGAGGGAAGATGCAGGAAAGGCACTGCATACAATGTCCAGAGAAAGGATCAATAACAAGTTAAAGACAAAGTTAAAAACACACAACACCAGGTTATAGTCCAACAGGTTTAATTGGAAGCACACTAGCTTTCGGAGCGCCGCTCCTTCATCAGGTGATAGTCATGTATTGACATGTATGCTCAAACTGTCAGGAAATATATAAATGCCAGATTCATCAGCCGTACCCATAAGGTAGAGCAAAACATCACCCGTTCACAACGCAATGCCATCCAGGCTCTCAAAGCCAATCACAACATTGTCATCAAACCAGCAGATAAAGGAGGAGCCATTGTCATTCAGAATAGAACAGATTACTGCAAAGAAGTGTACCGACAACTGAACAACCAGGAACACTGCAGGCAACTACCAGCTGATCCGACCAAAGAACACACCCGAGAATTAAACACATTGATCAGGACTTTGGATCCAGTCCTTCAGAGTTCCCTATGTGCCCTCATCCCACGTACTTTTCATGTAGGTGACTTCTACTGTTGAGCAATGGGACCCTATGTGAGAATCTCTCTGGTTATGCGGAAGGCATCTTGAAACCTATTGTACAGGGGATCCCCAGCTTCTGTCGCGACACTATGGATTTCTTACAGAAACTCAGCACCCACAGACCAGTCGAACCGGGAACATTCCTCATCACAATGGCCATTTCCACACTCTACACCAGCATCCCCTACAAGGATGGCATCGCAGCAACAGCCTCAGTACTCAACGCCAACAACTGCCAGTCTCCAAACACCATCGTACAACTCATCCGCTTCATCCTCGATCATAACGTCATCACCTTTGACAACCAATTCTTCATCCAGACACATGGAACAGCCATGGGGACCAAGTTTGCACCCCAATATGCCAACATTTTTATGCACAGGTTCGAACAAGATTTCTTCTCTATGCAGGATCTCCAACCAACATTGTACACCGGGTACATTGATGACATTTTCTTCCTCTGGATCCATGGCGAGGAGTCACTGATAAAACTACACAGTGACATCAACAAGTTTCATCCCACCATCAAACTCACCTCGGACTACTCTTGACTGTCTGTCTCATTCTTGGACATGTGCATCTCCATCAAGGACGGACACCTTAGCACCACACTCTACCGCAAACCCACAGACAACCTCACAATGTTACACTTCTCCAGTTTCCACCCAAAACATATTAAAACAGCCATTCCCTATGGACAAGCCCTACACATATACCGGATCCGCTCAGATGAAGAGGAACGTGACGGACACCTGGAAGTACTCAAGGATGCCCTCACAAGAACGGGGTACAATGCTCAACTCATCGACCGCCTGTTCCGACGTGCCACAGCAAGGAACCGTAATGACCTCCTCAGGAGACAGACACGTGCTGCAACTGACAGGGTACCCTTCATTGTTCAGTACTTCCCAGGGGCTGAAAAATTACGCCATGTTCTTTGTGACCTGCAACACATTATCAATGAGGATGAGCACTTCACCAGGACCTTCCCCACACCTCCACTACTGGCCTTTAAACAACTGCCAAACCTCAAACAGATCATTGTTCGTAGCAAACTGCCTGGCACTCAGGACAACTCCATACAACCCTGTCACAATAGACGCTGCAAGACATGTCAGATTGTGGACATAGATACCACCATTACACATGGGAACACCTCCCACCTTGTACATGGCAGGTACTCATGTGACTCAGCCAATGTTGTCTATCTTATACATTGCAGGCAAGGATGCCCGGAGGCATGGTACATTGGGGAAACAGAGCAAAGGCTACGACAATGGATGAATGGGCACCGCACAACAATCAACAGACAGGAGTGTTCCCTCCCACTTCAGTGGTCCAGGACATTCAGCCTCGGACCTTCGGGTGACCATCCTCCAAGGCGGACTTCGGGACAGGCAACAGAGAAAAGTGGCTGAGCAGAGGCTGATAGCTAAGTTCGGTACCCATAGGGAGGGCCTCAACCAGGACCTTGGGTTCATGTCACATTACAGGTGACCACCATTACACTACACACACACACAGATATTCCTACACACACACACACACTCTCACATACACATGGACACAGGTACACACAGACGCGCACAGATACCCACACACACCCTTATAGACACACACACTCCCACATGCACCTCCTCGCAGACTAAAGACACTCTGCACTCACTACACACACACACACACACACACACACACACACACACACACACACACACACACACACACACACACTTTCTCACACTCACAACCCCCACCCCAGACAGATAGACACACACAGACAGACAAAGACCCACATGTACACATATATTTTGTGGGGTGAATTTGTACTTGCAGAGTTACATTGCACTTTGCTCAAAAACTGCATACATTCATGTAGAACTCTGAGCTCAAAAACTGCATGAATTTTATCTGTTATCTCACTTTTTAGATTAGAATCAATCTAAACATGAGGTTATAGACAGAGAATACAGGGGGCTAACACCTTCAACATATTTTCTAGCTATCACCATTGCTAACAGCTAACCCAAGAATGCAACTTTAAAAAAAAAGGGTTTTGTGATTTACACATGAAAGAAGTGAAACTATCACAGTATTCTAACAGATGAAAGGCTTAACAGACAATCAATTTTTCAATGTATAATTTACATCACACTGCAAATTTTTGCTATAAATTCTGTGTTATGATCGAGCCCTCCACAATCACCTGATGAAGGAGCGTCGCTCCGAAAGCTAGTGTGCTTCCAATTAAACCTGTTGGACTATAACCTGGTGTTGTGTGATTTTTAACAAAGTTAAAGAAGCTGTGCTTCTGCTAACTGCCTCTAGTGGGCACCACCTGCAGCTCATCAGCGATGCCATTGGTCATTTTGGAAGCATCAGGCCACTGTAGTGGAAAGGCATGCAAATATCTCAAGTAATGAAAATACCCTTTGAAGAAGAAACAGAAACAACTAAATACAATATAGGATTGCCTCGATACTGCACTGTAATTACAAATTAGGCTGACTTTACCCTAAAATAAGAAATAAGATTTGTGTGTGGAATGTGAAGGCTATAATTGGTCTAAGAAAGACTGGTTAAGACTAGCCAGATTCAAAATATTCAGAAGAATGGAAGTGAACAGGCCTTAACTGCTAATTATAAAGAAGAAGAGAGTTAATGATAAAGTAAATGTAATTTTAGATAATGAGAGACTTGAGTTGGGTTTAGGTGAAGATCTAAGACTTAAGGGGAGAGATTCCTACAACATAGAATGGGTGTGGATTATTAGGGTAAGAAAATGTATATGGAATTATTACTTCAATGAATTGATTGAAACTTACTCAGGATAAAATGGAGACTGGGCTTGATTCAGCATCTTCGGTGAATGTGAGCAGAAAAGAGATAGTGAAGGGATAAATACTGAAGGGAATATGAGCAGGGTAGAAGTGTATCACAAAAACTAATCTATAGTATTCCTGAAATAGCCTGAATAATTTACATACTCCCAGTGATACAGCCAAATGTTACCTTACAGTTTATAACTGAATTGCCTCACTGTT
The DNA here is from genome assembly GCF_020745735.1 of Hemiscyllium ocellatum. NCBI lineage: Eukaryota > Metazoa > Chordata > Chondrichthyes > Orectolobiformes > Hemiscylliidae > Hemiscyllium > Hemiscyllium ocellatum. Next base: position 101,252,993 of record NC_083405.1, read on the forward strand.
ACTTTGAGATAGCATTACGGGCAGCATAGATCAAAGCAGGAAACGCTCACAGTGAAAGCTCTGCAGGGTGAACTCTGTTTCTGGGCGACGTTTAAGTAACACAATTTCCATGTGTAATGGGAGACCAAAGACTAGACACAAGTCCAAATGTGCAGACAGCATCTTTTCAACTTTCACTTTTCTGGTTCTGCACACTGTAGGCATAAAAGAGGAATACTTAGAGGTAGTGTAATACATTCCTAACATTTAATACATTCTATCCCTTTGAAAAAAGATCCTCTTAAACATACTATTACACTATTATTCATTCAGGCACGTTTTCCTTTGAATGCTTTAAGCTAATGTGACAGTTGGTCTCATTAAATGAGAAGTGCCAGTCAGATGTGAAATTGACCTCTGAATGTTGCTCCTTATTCTGTAAATACTTCCATAATATGAGGCAGGGCCTGGTGATCTGAGCCAGACTGCCTGTTCTGTGCTTGACTGATTTACTTGTCTAGGTGTCAAGGTACAGCTCCTGTTTGTAACTCCATCAGTCGGCTGGTATTTCCTGTGCAGAAAACCTGATGGTCTGAGTGAGGTCCTTCCCTTGACCTCGGCACGACACTGGGCCATGAATAACTGGGTTTGTTAACTGCCCTCCGCGCTATGTTGTCTCTGAGGAAGTCTTCTGTTAAGCGGCAAAGAGTTTTCCATTTCATTGCCACAAACGCCAGCTGCTTGTTATTTCACTTGGCTCAGCCTAAAGAGCTAATGGGATGTTTTATTTCCAGTACGAGCTTCCTGCTTTGCTAACTGACTGAGACTGCTCCCTGCTCCCCCCCCCTTCCCCCCCCAACCACCACCTTTAAGTCAAGCCTCCAGAACCCATCAAGTAAATGCTGAAGGATTCATTCAGTGAGGGCTGTGAGAGAGGCTGCCTAGCGAGCTCAGGAAGAGGTCAGATAAAGTCAGATACCCTATAACTGAGGGGCCTTCACTTTTGTTACTTTCATAAGGTATGCGTTGTTTTTCTTACGAATTTTATTCCTTCCTAATCTGAAGGGATTAGGAAAAGCTGGAGTGCAAATTCAAGGATGTGCGTCCTGTACCTTCCTGTGTTTCAGCCGGGGGACAATGATCGATGCTATGACCATCAAGAGTCAACAGTTCATTCAAAAGGCTAAGAGGACAGGCCATTCCAGAGATTCCTGCTTGCATAGATCTTCCTGCAGTCACAGACAAATTTGAGAGAGAGGTGAAATATTGGGTTGTATCCTGGGAAGCAGCATGGGAATAGGAGTCTAGTCAGCATAGTCTCAGCAGCCCATATGGCTTCTCTCTCCTTAGGGAGAGATGACTGGTGGTGATTTAACCTGAGGGTCACTACACCTCAAGCAGGATGAGAGGGTGACTCTGTCAAGGTAACCTCAGCCAGTGTAGGAATTGGACTCATGCTGTTGAGTATTACACTGCTTTGCGAACCAATCTACCAGTCAACTGAGCTAAACCAGCCCCCTGGGAACATGAGTAGGCCATTTGACACTCTGACTTGTTTTACCATTCAGTTAGGTCAAGGTAGATCCAGCTCCCTTTACCTGCCATGTGTCCAAGTTTCTGTCAACTAACCAAACAAAAATCTACTCATCTCAGTCTTGACACTCTCACTTGACTCAGCGTTCACTGTCTATAGGGAGTTCCAGCTTTCCAGGGCTGAACTTTGCCACTGTAACTTTGACCAGTTTTTTCAGATTAAGGTTAATTTATTATGCAGGGTGTATTCCCTTTCAAATCACAAACACCACAATATCCTGTGAAGGGGGTGGGTTGGTCTCTTAAAGAGGGGGTGGGTTGGTCTCATGGAGGCCGACTCGTAGGCAGTCAATGGATGACCTTAACTTCCATCCCGAACTACTTGCAGCAGTGGTGAAGGGGTACAGAGAACAAACATTGGTTCTGGAGAAAAGCTTTAGGCCCCACCCAGCTAGTTTTGTCCAACTTGTAACTAATAGCAAGATGGCTGAGGAAAGTTGGGCACAGATCTCTGATATAAAAACAGAAAGTACTGAGGAAACTCAACAAGTCTGGCAGCATCCCCGGAGAGAAAACCCAAGTTTATATTTTGGTGACGGGAGACCGGCCTCTGTGGAATTGTTTCACTGACCTTCTATAACAGCTAAAGACCACCCTTATCAGAAACTAGAGGTCCTACTCTTACCCAAAGGAATACAGCACCGTGGCACAGTGGTTAGCACTGCTGCCTTACAGCGCCAGAGACTCGGGTTCAATTCCATCCTCAGGCGACTGACTGTGTGGAGTTTGCACATTCTCCCTGTGTCTGCGTGGGTTTCCTCTGGGTGCTCCTGTTTCCTCCCACAGTCCAAAAATGGGCAGGTTAGGTGAAATGGCCATGCTAAATTGCCTGTGGTATTAGGTTGCGGGTTGCACTTCAGCGGGTCGGTGTAGACTTGTTGGGCCGAAGGGCCTGTTTCCACACTGTAAGTAATCTAATCTAATTTGAAGTCTTAAATGACACTTCTTCAGAACTGGAACAGAAACCAAATCCAGAAAGATTGCATCGCAAGGCTTCTGTGGCATGCAGGGATCAATTCCCTTGCAGAATTCAATGCTGAATTCCTGTGGGTAAGAGTAGGACCTCGAGTTTCCGGTTAGTCTTCAGCTGTTATAGGTCAGTGAAACATTTCCACAGAGGCCGGTCTCCCATCACCAAATCACCCTTTCAATACATGTGGAGAATCCTTGACACTGATCCAGCTCTTAGAGTGAACAGGGTGTCTGACACTCCTGGTTTTTGTTCCCCCCACACTTCAGCCTAACTGCGGCAGTGCTTATTTTCCCCCAGCACCCACGTAGTGTCTGCAAGTGTGAGACACGGTGAAGAACAACAGGTGTACAAATCCTTATTCAATTTCCACTGCCAGGAAGAAAGGAAACATCCGCGTGGCCAGTGACAAGCAGTGTCCTTCACATCAAAGGGCAATGCTGCAGGATCAAACCGTGAAGGGGAGGGCAGGGGTTAAATCAAAATAGAGTTGGAGGGGGAAACACTCGTGTTTCTTTTCATTTTTTGGTTTTTAAAATTTTTTTCCTTTTTAACCCCCACACTACTGCCTAACTGCAGTAGTGCTTATTTTTACCCCAGTACCCATGTTGTGTGTGTGCAGGTGTGAGACACAGTGAAAGACACAAGGTGTACAAATCTTTATTCAGTTTTCACCACCAGGAAGAAAAAAAAACACCCAAATGGCCAGTGACAAGAAGTGCCCTTCTACACTCGTGTTTATTTATTTCTTTTTCAACCCAGGAAACAAAACAATTACAACAAGCAATAAAGAAAACCAAAACTCTACCTGAAACATGCGGTAGAGAAAAAAAGGAAAACTCTCTTCCTCAAGTAGGAAACCCAACAGCAGTAATAACACACCAACTGTGTGGTTCAGGCAGATCAGAGGTCAGTTCCCCCCCTCCCCAACACAAAATGGAGAGTCCCTCACTACTAATCTAGCTCTCAGTGTGAAAAGAACCTCTGACACTCCTGTTTATTTCTTATTTCTTTTTTTTTGTTTTTCTTTTACACTACTGCCTGACAGCGATAGAGCTTATCTTTTCCCCTGTACCGATGTTGTGTGTGTGCGGGTGTGAGACACAGTGAAAGACACAAGGCTCACAAATCTTTATTCAAATTTCCACCACCAGGAAGAAAACAAACACCCAAATGGCCAGTGACAAGCAGTGCCCTTCTACACTAGTGTTTTTTTCTTTTTTTTCAAGTGTAGCCTCCAACTGAGTAATCTCTAGTTTCTAAAAAGTTGTACTGGTGAAATAGAAGTATCATTCACTTCACTTGGAGGCTCTAGACTTAACAAAGAAGTGACCAGGAGTTCAAACCTTCTTGAAATAACTCCACAGAGGCTGGTATCCCATCACCAGGCCACCCTTTATTTACATGTGGAGCGTCCTTGACACTGATCCAGCTCCATCAGACCCAGATTTTTTTTACCCCCACACGACCGCCTAACTGTGGTAGTGCTTATTATTTTTTCCCCCAGCACCCATATTGTGTGTGTGTGCAGGTGTGAGACACAGTGAGAGACACAAGGTGCATGAACCTTTATTCAGTTTCCACCACCAGGAAGAAAGGAAACACCTGAGTGGCCTGTGACAAGCAGTGCCCTTCACATCAAAGGGCAATTCTGTGTGATCAAACAGCGAAGGGGAGGGTAGGGATTAAATCAAAATAGAGTTGGAGGGGGAAATAAGACATTCCAATCCCTGCGGCGCCCACCTCTCCCTGAACAACTCCAGGGTGTTGGTGGACACAGCGTGCTCCTTCTCCAGAGACACCCGGGCTCTTACATAACCAGGTAAGAGGGGCAGGCAGTTGGCCCTAATGACCCCCTCCACGGCCCGCTGCAATACACTCGCGTTTCATTTTTTTTCTTTTTTTATGTTGTGTGTATGCAGGTGTGAGACACTCCTGTTCTTTTTTCTCTCTCTTATTTTTTTCTTTTCTTATTTTGTTTTTTTTCTTCTCTTTTTTTTGTGCAGTTATGAGACACAGTGAAATACACAAGGTGCACGAATCTTTATTCAGTTTCCACCACCAGGAAGAAAGGAAACACCCAAGTGGCCAGAGACAAGCAATGACCTTCACATCAAAGGGCAATGCTGTGTGATCAAACAGTGAAGGGGAGGGCAGGGATCAAATCAAAATAGAGTTGGAGGGGGAAATAATGCATTCCACTCCCTGCAGCGCCCACCTCTCCCTGAACAACTCCAGGGTGTTGGTGGACACTGCATGCTCCTTCTCCAGAGACTCCCGGGCTCTAATGTAACTGTGGAAAAGGGGCAGACAGTTGGCCCTAATAACCCCCTCCACATCCTGCTGCAATACACTTGTGTATCTCTCGGCCAGGGCTCCGTGATTGGACCAGATCAACAGCCACTCATATTCTATGAGGTCCATCTGGCTGGCCTCATTATTATCACTACAGTCGGCACTTCAGGAAGCTCAGGGCCAGTGGAATCTCCTGACCTAACTTTAGGTATCTCAGTTGATCTGAAAATAATTTTCCAATTTCTTTCCCCAACTTGCCCTTGACTCTTATCCAGTTTTTGGACTCTCCTAAGAGATCATGTGATTCTGGGTGGGCTGTGAAAATTGTGGCACAGAAGTTATTACAACCAATATCAAACAATGGCTCTGCCTGTCTATTGATGTTAACATCTCTGCAATGCTGTTCTCACTGGGAACACAAGAACGAATAGTTTTCAGTTGATGGCAATCTGGTTTGGATAATAACCCCATTCCAAAAGCTCAGAGATGCTGAAGTATATTGTGAAAGTTGTACTATCACCTGAAATGAGAACAGTGAACTTAGAATAGTCAACCCTCAGATCTTTATCCACTGCACAGCACGGCTTTGTTCCAAACTGAGTAATATCTTACTATCGGAACTGTTGATATCATAAATTAAATCTCAGTTAAGTGGAGTTCCTTGTGACATTTTACGCTCATTCCTTTTAAAAGCAGAATTAGTGGCTCCATTGAGAATTCCAAGTAATTGAATTTAAAGGTTTTTTTTTGCTTCAGGAACAAGTGAGCAATGGATCTATTTTTGGGTAAGGGCCAGACTCTGGATAGAATGTGAATTGTATTTTATCATGGTGTTATTGCACAGAAGCCCATTGGTAAAAAAAGTTCAGATATAATTTATTACGACGCAGATGGCTCAACATACAAACCAAATGAAAAGCTTGCTAAACCCTTTTCTTTGCATGACAATTGTACCGTTTTAAGTTTTAATTTAGTTGGCATAGTGAGTCAATGCACTGAATCTTTCATCTGAAGCATCAACGATGCAACATAAGATGTTGCTGATACACACCTCACTGGTACAGAGCTAGGTTGCAGAAGGCAGCTGACACATCACCTTCCCCAGAAGAACGAGGGACGGCAATAAATCTGGAAAGCCCACATCCCATGAATGGATTTTTTTTTTAAATCACTCAAGCAGATCTGAAAGATGGAATTTCTTTTCCCTTGGGAGAAAATGTTTATCATGTTTACTATTGTAGGACAATCAGGAATTACCAATGAATTAGACAGTTTTTCTAATAATGATGATAAATTCTTGTTGGCAATTTTAACTTGCAGCTGAACCGTTTATACAGAATGTTTGAGGACGTGCCTATATTGACATTGTGAATGCAAAAGATTCTATAGTTCAACTCACACTGTAGCTTCACTGGAAACAAGCAAGAACATTTCCATGTGCACAGTAAGACAGAAAGTAGAGCAATCTGCCAAGGGTGCTGTGTGGGTCTGTTAACTTCTGCTTGTTTGACATTAACATCTGTCTTCACTAAGTTGTGACTGGACCCCCTAGTATATTACCCAGCTCAAGCCAGCTCAAGGGAAATTACTGAGGTTGCCACTCCAGTCAGAGGGATGGAAATAATGGTTCCTTCATAAAGATTAGGGCATAACCTTTTCTTGAGGCTTCTTTTCCCCGAATGAATAGATTTCCATGAACCAAGGAAGGAAGTTGACCGTGATCTTAATCTGTGCAGCTTCAGGTTTCTCAGCCCCTCCAGTGACCGTCCTCCATTGCCTGCTACTGGGCTTCAATCCACTAGTTCTGTCAGAAACAACAGCATTCCAGCTCAAAGAGAAGACTTACACTTAATAAGGAATTCAGCTGAAATATCGTTGCCCAGAGTGGTTGAGAATGTGACATCCGCTCCCACGTACTTGAAGCAAATAACAAAGATGAATTTAAGGAAAGTTGGATGAACACAGCTGGGGAAAGGAATAGTTCATGGAATTATTTGCAGCAGGAGATTTGTAACGTGAACCCCAGAATAAATCATTGGGCCGAATAGTCTGTTTCAATGCCGTGACTTCTATGCAATTCAACCAGTTTGAAGAACAGTTTTCATTTTTTAATAGTTTAATCACCTTTTCTGTGGAATTGGCCTTTTGAGACAAAAAATAGATAATCAGTCATATGTTGTATAAGAAGAGACGTAAATGTGATTGTGGATAAACATTTCTCATACGTTATTATATCAGAGATCATTCACAATTTAGTCATTGTTAAAGCCATATGACAGTAAGCATTTTCTATAACATTATGTCAATTTTTTTATATTCAGAAGTATTCTGGAATATGTCCTGTGTATTTAGATTTTACTTCCTGTTGTTTTATGTAGCCACCAACAACTCTTCTCATCGACATCCAATCTCAACATAAGCACCACCCCAATCCTAATAGATGACTGGGTAACCAGACAAGATCTTTAATTAGATTCTCATTGATTTTGTCTTGTGGCTCTCCAAAACTCTCCTCAGAGATCTAACTGTATGGTTGAGAAGTGGGTGAAACCCATTGAATCTAACTCATTATTTTGAAGGTAAAACTCTACAAAGTCAGCACAATTGCAGTAATGTTAAACAGCATCCCATTTGATTCCCTGATGTCAACCTTATCTCTTTCTCCCCTGGACTCAGTGTTGACTCATACTGTGATCCAGCCTCATAGACCCCAGTAGCCCTCTGTCACCTCAGGCAACTGCTCATTCCACTTTGTGTAGTCATAAGAATGATTTGAAAAGTGTGGTGCTGGAAAAGCGCAGCAGGCCAGGCAGCATTCAAGGAGCAGGAGAATCGATGTTTCGGGCATAAGCCCTTCTTCAGGAATGATGCTGGTGTGCCAAGTGGGCTGAGATAAAAGGTGGGGGGGAATTTGGGGGAGGGGCGCTGGGAATATGATAGGTGGAAGGAGGTGAGGGTGAGGGTGATAGGCCAGAGAGGGGGTGGGGGCAGAGAGGTCGGGAAGAAGATTGCAGGTCAAGAGGGCGGTGCTGAATCTGGAGATTGGGATTGAGATAAGGTGGGGGGAAAGGAAATGAGGAAGCTGGAGAAATCTACATTCATCCCGTGTGGTTGGAGGGTTCCTAGGCGGAAGATGAGGCGCTCTTCCTCCAGGCATCGAATGGCCAGGGTCCACTCAACTCTGGTCTCCAGCATCTGCAGTCCTCATTTTCTCCTAGTTGATCTTAACCTACTGCGAATCCTCTTGCAAGGATGCCTACCCTGAAGAAGCTCTCCTCCTCCCTCTACAAGGATCTCAGTGAGTCCCAATCTCACTGCACCCCCCAGGTCATTTCCTCTGCCCTGAAGCTCTTCAGCCACGTCCTGAAACAGACTCAACATTTCAGGGAACACCTCTGGGACACCCGCACCAACTAACCCTACCGCCCAATGGCTGAACACTTTAACTCCCCCTCCCACTCTGCCAAGGACATGCAGGTCCTTGGCCACACGATGTCTGGACGAAGAGCGCCTCATCTTCCTTGGATGAGGGGATTGAAGGATGGGTCAGCAAGTTTGCAGATGACACAAAGGTTGGAGGTGTCACTGATAGTATAGAGGGCTGTTGTAGGCTGCAGCAGGACATTGACAGGATGCAGAGATGGGCTGAGAGGTGGCAGATGGAGTTCAACCTGGATAAATGCGAGGTGATGCATTTTGGAAGGTCGAATTTGAAAGCTGAGTACAGGATTAAGGATAGGATTCTTGGCAGTGTGGAGGAACAGAGGGATCTTGGTGTGCAAGTACATAGATCCCTTAAAATGGCCACCCAAGTGGACAGGGTTGTTAAGAAAGCATATGGTGTTTTGGCTTTCATTAACAGGGGGATTGAGTTTAAGAGTCGTGAGATCTTGTTGCAGCTCTATAAAACTTTGGTTAGACCGCACTTGGAATACTGTGTCCAGTTCTGGTCGTCCTATTATAGGAAAGATGTGGATGCTTTGGAGAGGGTTCAGAGGAGGTTTACCAGGATGCTGCCTGGACTGTAGGACTTATCTTATGAAGAGAGGTTGACTGAGCTCGGACTTTTTTTACTGGAGAAAAGGAGGAGGAGCGGGGACCTAATGGAGGTATACAAGATAATGAGAGGCATAGATAGAGTCGATAGCCAGAGACTATTTCCCAGGGCAGAAATGGCTAACACGAGGGGTCATAGTTTTAAGCTGGTTGGAGGAAAGTATAGAGGGGATGTCAGAGGCGGGTTCTTTACACAGAGAGTTGTGAGAGCATGGAATGCGTTGCCAGCAGCAGTTGTGGAAGCAAGATCACTGGAGACATTTAAGAGACTGCTGGACATGCATATGGTCACAGACATTTGAGGGTGCACACACGAAGGTCAATGGTCGGCACAACATCATGGGCTGAAGGGCCTGTTCTGTGCTGTACTGTTCTATGTTCTATGTTCTATGTTCTATGTTCTAAGTAGGGAGCTCACTGCTGAGAGTAGGAAACACGGATTGGGAAATCTACACTTAGCATCGCCGTTTAACTTAGCTTCATCTAATGCTTTAAAGCTGCAATGCTGTTTTGCACAAACACTGCATTTCATACTATCTCTGTGAAAAAAGAAACTTTATACCCTAATACCTGGATATGAATATGAGGTCCCCTCAACCCTATTAGTCGATTAACCCTCTTAGCTCTCCATAATGTCATAATAGGGCTCTGGCCCGAAACGTCGAATTTCCTGTTCCTTGGATGCTGCCTAACCTGCTGTGCTTTAACCAGCAACACATTTTCAGCCATAATGTCATAATACGCCAATTTACAAACCAAGAGGCTCCAACATTCAATCCTTGATCTAGATTGCATGAAGTTTGACCTCAAAGTATTCTCGCTGCAGTGTCTGACATCAGTTGATGCTGATTATAAATTCATTTTTGTGTGGACAACTGAATTGTTGCACTTGGTTAGATTAAATAAATGCAGGAATATACCACATATGGTCATGGGGCTGAATTTTCCTCTTGGAGGTAGGAATTGAGAGGTTTTCTGATGTCCTGGTCCTGCCTCCTAACTAGTAGTGCCCACTAATAATATCGTTCTGACAGGGAGTCAGGGATAAGTTACAGTTAGGCCTGCCTTTCACAGCAGGCATGAAGCCAAAGTGGCAGGCTGATGCAGGGATTGCCAGATTTTTTTATGGTTGTTCTATTTGACATTGAAGCAGCCTGGAAATGAGTATGAGGTCCCTCAACTCTACTTAGTCCAATAACCCTCTTAGCTCTCCATAATGTCAAAAGCCACTCACACAGATCTACTACAAACACAACTCACCGAATCTATAATAACATTGGAAAATCTTTGAGAATCTCATACATTTATCAAAACAAACTAAGTCTGAGAATCCTCTTAAAACAACCCTGTCACCATCATGCTAGGGAGGTAAAGTGATATTATTGCTAGACTATTATAGAGTTAAAGAGTCATACAGTGTGGAAACAGACCCTTTTGTCTAACCAGTCCATGCTGAGCATCATCTCAAACTAAACTAGTCCCAATGCCTGCTCCTGACCCATATCCCTTGAAACATTTCCTATTCATGTATCTATCCAAGTGTCTTTTAAATGCTGTAATTGCACCTGCATCCATCACTTCCTCGGGAAGTTCATTCCACAGGTGAACCACCCACTATGTAAAATATTTACCCCTTACATCATTTTTAAATCTCTCTCCTCACACCTTAAAAATGTGCCCCCTGTGTCTGGAATGGGCTACCAGAGGTAGTAGTGGAAGCAAGTACAATTTGGTCATTTAAGAACCATTTATTCAGGTACATGGGTGGGATTGGTAAGGAAGGATGTGGACCAAATGCAAGCAAATGGGACCAGCTTAAATGGTGAAAATTTGGCAGCACAGGCAAATTGGGCTGAATGGCCTGTTTTTGTGCTGTAGACCTCCATGACTCTATCTATGACTCTATGACATACCACAGCAGCTGGTGGAATTTGAATTCAATAAAAATCTTGAATTAGGAGACTAATGATAACCATGAAATAGCTGTCAGTCATTGGACGGTTGAAAACATCCACTTTTGCGATGGAGTTGGCAATATCAGGCAGTTGCTGAGTACAGAGTGTGACCCCCCCTCCCTCCTCCCTTTGCAGAACAGGTTCAAGGTGTCCATGCAAGGAATGTGAATGGGTGTCCTGCAAACAGAATCCATTCTTAATTTTTAGGCACAGAAGTCACAGTACAGCCCTGGGTCAGGATTGGAAAACTGAGCTCATATTTCTGCAAATTAAAACCTTGAAGAAGTTACTTTCAGCAGTAAATAAACAATTAATCAATCCATCTCTGTAAAGGAAAGACAGAGCCTGCTTGCAAATAATGAAACCACATTCAAGACATTTTAAGAGGGAGAAACTGGCTTAGGGATAGGTTTGATAAGGTTAGGCAGAAAAAGTAAAAGTTAAAAGAATGAAAGGAGTAGAGATAAGTGGAATGTAAACAAAAACAAAGTAAACAGAAGTAAAATGTTTGGAATATTTGCTGCTCATTGTAAGTTGTGCTTTTACTGCCATGGTTAAAAAAAAAGCTGCTTGCTCTGTTTGAGTGACTTGATTAGCAGGTTAGTGTTTGTTCTAAAGTCACTGGCTCAGGAAAATTGATCTTTCCTTGGACTTTCTGACAGCTTACAGGTTACTGGAGCTCTGAGGGGTCAGTCCAGGGCGAAAGATGAAAATGGAACAAAGCCAGACTTTGCAGGCAGTGTTTGCAGATGCAGAGTGAGCAGCAATAAACTGAAATTGATTTAACTTGCTCCTGACATGGGCCCATGTTCATATCTGTTGATCCAGATCAGGTCACACTGTTCTTGTTAGTTCAGTACCCAGAATCCGGGGGCAGAATAATTGAATGATATTAAAAGCTGAATACATTTATTAATGTGTTCCTTGTTGAAAGACTCCAGTGGCGTCTGATTTTACTTTGGAAAGGTTAGGGCCACATTTTGTTTCCTCTTCTCTCCTCCTCCCTTTGTGATCCATTCTGTAATATTGTTGTAGTTACCCTTTGCCACCCTGTTAAAGTATACGTTGATCTGGTGTAATAGTTAGCAAATCATTCAATCAGAGTGAGCTCCACAAAATAGGTCCACATCTACCCCAATGCTCTCTGCTTTGAGACTCTCTCAACTTTGGTACCATTTAGCTTGTAATTGGATTTTTAATAATTGTGAATTGCATTGAAAATATTGCCTTCCTTGTGGATAAGATATATTGCTCTGTTATGTTCTATAGCTTTGGAAATAGATTTCATTTACTTGGCTTATATTCTGGTGCTGAAGGTCTCTCTCTTATCTCTGTGGAGATAGCCAGGACTATCCACATTAATGTCATCATCTCCAGCACAATATAAAGAGGGAGAATACCAGTTTAATCAATGACAAACTCCAGACTGGCGGGTAGCTGTCAGATTTACCTGAGAGCTCAGAATCCAGGTCTCATTTCTGCCGTCAGCTTTTGGCAACTTTCCCTGTTGGTGTAATTTATTTCCACTATAAGAAAACAGACTTTTTTTTCAGAATCGACAGCATTACAGGCTTGAAGCTAATGATGGTGCCTGTCATGAACAAATGTGTTTGTACAATACCGTTTGTAAATGACCACTCTGTTTGATTTCTATTTTAAATGGTTAATGTACAGCCTCAAATTAATGCCAACCTGGGATGGACAAAAATGCAGCCTGTTCAAGTTCCAAGGACAAATAAAAAGAGTAATAGTGGACAGAGGAATGCATTAAACTTTCACCAGCTACAACAGGAACAGTGGTTTGTAATTGTGTGCTTTAGGGTTTGAAATACAGAGAATGTTTTTCACAAATGCATGTGCAATGTGTTTATGAAAATGAAAAGTGGAAAGGACAGGTTCACATTTCCATAAGGAAATAAATCTAAAGCTTTAACACATTTCGGCTTCAATAAATGTTACATTCAGAAAACTGCATCCTGTGAGTTCTTTACTTTTGTTCTGATGGTCAGTTAGCTCAGTTGGCTGATTGCCTGGTCTGCAATGGTGAGTGATGCCAACACTGTGGGTTCAATTTCCACAATGGCTGTGTTTACCATGAAGGACTCTCCTTATCACCTGAGGCATGGTGACCCTCAGGTTAAACCACCACCAGCCATTTCTCTCCAATGAGAGAGCAGCCCTACGGTCCAACAGGATAATGGCAACCTTACATTTTATTTTTCACCCTGGAATTAACTTGATTGGGAGTGATTTTGACTTTAGCAGATAGTGTGGAATGGATTGGATACCTATTATACATATTTCAATATTTTTATTTTCATTGTTTTACACTTTCAGCCAAAGTCAAGTTTACACCTTTTCAAAACTGATGTACTCACAGCAAACAGGAACGGGATCCCTGACAGAATACAGGACACCCGAGTACGGAACTGTTGGACTATTGCTGTGACCAAGATCAGCTCACTGAGCTGAAGCAGCCTTTATATCGATCAGAGTTATGCGGACATCAGGACTAACACACAAGCTTTATTCAGCTGGTGACGACTTTAAGGTGAACCTGCTGATTTCAACCAGATCAGCCGCCAGGAAGTCTTAACAAAAACAGGATCTTCCCAATGAGTGGCCTTAGAGAATCCATCTTCGGATGTAGCTGAATGTACAAGTCTGGGAACTGGCGGTGCCAGCAAAGGGCCTTGGAAAAGCAACTCCAGACTAGGGATCAAACATAGGACTTCCTGTTCAGTACAATGTCAACCTTCAGAAAAGTCCACACTGTGGCAACTTGAAAGAGTCATTAAAGAAGTCAGCTTGAAGCCTGTGAGAACATTTTTGTGACCAAAAAAAAGGAGGTACCTGTGTTTCTGATAGCTGTGGCTTTGTGATGGATGTTTGTGATGGCTGGAAAATCGAGCTTCAAAGTCCAAAGAAAACACAGGCTGCATCTACAAGGCGATTCACTGCTTTTAAATCTGAGAAAGAGCTGATAGGAATCTGCACTGGCCATTTAGCAGCTTCATGGCATTCTGACAAAGTTTAACTTTGTTCCTCATAAAAGCCTCTATTTTACAAGCAAAGATTTAAAACGAAACAAAAAGAAACACAATTTTAACAAAACAACATTTCTCTATCCCTCATCCGTAGGAAATAATTATTTGTGTTCACTCCCAACAGCTGCAACATCAAACATGAAGAGACTTCTCTGTCGGCAAAACTGTCTGAGCCCGACTCCTGAAGGTGCTGCCTCTTACAGGGGTACAGCTGTGTGCTATCTGGCTTCTTTCTGCTACCTTGGCCACATAGCAGCAACCTTCACACATCAGGGTGGCCAAGTTCAAGCCTGTCATTGAATAATGGGGAAGTTCACAGTTTGCCCATTTTACACTTTCTACAATAGCAGTTGTCAACAGCAGTGTCAGCGTTCCATTACGAGGTGTCCTTGACATATGAAAATGTTCCTTATTAATATTCTGGAACCCAGGCCTGTTTGTTTCCCTGTCTGAGCCACTGAATCAGTAGAGGTGAACTGTTAGTTTAATTTAACTCTGGAAAAATATCTTGTAATTAATTTGTGTTTGTAGTATCATGGCCTTCCACATGAGTTAATCAGGAGCAGTAACTGTGTAATGTGAATATGTGAGCATATGTGATAATTCCTGAACAGGAAGCATCATGATTAACAGCATTGATTGTAAAATACCAGCTTATTGATTTTGGTGTAATGCAAAATTGCTCTAACATAAAATCAGTTGGTTGTATTTGTGGAAATGTCATCATAGAACAGAATGCAATGTACATAGACAGTCCCATTTCTGTTTATTATTCACTCATGGGACATGGACAGTGCTGGCTGAGCCAGTATTTATCATCCATCCACAGTTGCCTTTGAGAAGGTGGTGGTGAGCTGCCATCTTGAACCACTGCAGTTCAATGTTGCTTAGGTATTCCCACAGCCCATCACCACTTTCTCGAGGGCAACTACAGACAGGCCTAGCCAGTGGAGCCCTTGTCCCATGAGTGAATAAAAAACAAGCCATTAGGGAGGGAATTCCAAGAGTTTTACCCTGCAACACGAAAGGAATAGCAATATATTCCTTAATGAGCAGCTTGGAGAGGACTGTGGATTATTAGTTCATAGGACGGTTTTGTCACTACCTGTTTCAAAAGACCATGCACCCTTTTGATTTTTAACCTACTCCAGTCCAATTTCTGAGATTATATTGGACTGGAGAAGATAGAGAATGTACATCCCTATTCAGAGATTGATAAAAATAAAGTTGATTATTTAAGCTGTGCTTTACAGAAAAATCAGAGATTTGGCAAGAATTTGATCAAGCCAATGAGATTATTAGAGGCATTTCCTATTCTGCAAGTAAGTAGGGCATGTTGAGGTAATGAGATTGAGTTGCACTTGAGGCTATGTCCATAAGCTGAGGAAGCTGAGAGTGAGTTTGGACATGTAGAGTTTTCTTGTTTTCACATAGGCATAAGATATTGGCTGACTATGAATGTTAGCTTGTGATGCTGACACAACTAAAGCAGAAATTCAACGACTATGCTCAGATAGTACCTTCCAAACCCATGCCCACTTCCATCTAGAAGGGCAAGGGCAGCAGATATACGGGAACACCAATAGCTGCAAGTTCCCCTCCAAGCCACTCACCATCCTGAAGTGGAAAGTTCCTTCACTGTCGCTCGGTCAAAATCCTGAAATTCCCTCCTTGAGGGCATTGTGGGTCAACCCACAGCTGGTGGACTGCAGCAGTTCAAGAAGGCAGCTCACCGCCACCTTCACAAGGGCAATTAGGGATGGGCAATAAGTACTGGCTCAGCAAAAAAGAAATGAAGCAGAGAGAGCAGAGGTTGTACAGCAGGATTCTGAAAGGGATTCCTTGAGGAAGGAATCAGATGGATTGCTGCAATTCAATGATTGGTGGATGTGTGACTGTCTTGCACTTGCTCTGCATTAACCGTGTACAACTGGGGAGAGATTTCTTGTAAAAGACTGCCTGCAATTGCCTCAGGTTCTGATCTTTATTGTTTCTTCTATTCAAGAGTTCTGGGGAAAGAATGTTTTTTATATGAGTTGACAATTAGTCAATGGCTGGGTGTAGGCAACTGCAATGCCGATGGCCTTCTCTTGTTTCAGATATATAAACATTGTTGTCCATTTACTCATTATTTGCTGTGGCAGTGCTTCTAATGTTATTAATGCTCCATTGACTTTGAAATGTGCAAAATCATGCCTTACAGCAGACTGTGCAATCTTTGTTAAACTTTCCACATTTCTGGATGACTTTTACATTCCTTCAGTACTTACATCAGGTTATCCTTGAAACATTTTGCCTGACCTTCCCACTCTCCTTATTTTCTGTCCCAGCGGACTGCACATTCTGGGTTTTGCAAGCTGCTCATCTGAGATGCAGAGAATCGGGTAATACTTCCCTCGTACATCCCCCCTTCCCTCATCTCCCTATCATAGTGCCAGTTGGGAGGTGTGTTTGCTCCATTGCATCCGGCTGGAGCACACCTTGGACCCAGATATGTTTCAGGGTACAATTAATTAGATACACTGGCCTTCACCTATGATGATTGTAAGACATTGTCCCTGGGATAGATAGGGTCACCAGATTAGTACTGAAAAAGTTTACTGCAGTGCTAAAACCATCTGGTTCACCCATGCCCTTTAAGAGATGAAATCTGCTGTTCTTAGTCAGTCTGTCCTACAACTAACTTCAGATTCACAGTAATGTAATTGTCTCTTAACTGCCCTCTGAAAGCACCCAGATTCTCCAACCACAGAAACATTAGAAAGCACTGGTGGTGCAGTTCCACCACATAGACTACAGATATTCAAAATGGCAGTACAATAAATGCTGGCCTTTGCTTTGATGTCACTTCCCATGAATTTTTTTTTAGATTAGATTACTTACAGTGTGGAAACAGGCCCTTAGGCCCAACAAGTCCACACCGACCCGCCGAAGCGCAACCCACCCAGACCTATTCCCCTACATTTACCCCTTCAACTAACACTATGGGCAATTTAACGTGGCCAATCCACCTAACCTGCACATTTTTGGACTGTGGGAGGAAACCGGAGCACCCGGAGGAACCTCACGCAGACACGGGGAGAATTGCAAATTCCACACAGAGAGTCGCCTGAGGCGGGAATTGAACCCGAGTCTCTGGTGCTATGAGGCAGCAGTGCTAACCACGGTGCCGCCAAAAGAAAAACAGAGTTAATGTTTTGAGCCCAACGTCTTTTCTTCAGACCCGTCAGAAAATTCCAGTGAGAGTTACACTAAATCCTGAATGGAACCATGGAATGTCACACCTGATGAGCGTGAAGGGAACTCCAAATGGCAAACTTCAAAGAGTGAGTTGCCATTCAAAAAATTAAACTTTAATCACCTCTGGGTTATATCTTTGACTGCAGACATAGTATAATTGAAAGGAATGTAGTATCACTGGAAAACATGTTTATTTTTTATACTTCCAGGAACATACAAGAAAGGAGATTAAAAACTACAACCCCAGGTCTGATTATGCTAATATGCTACAATGCCAATGTGTTAGTTTGTTAGCTTTTAGTTCATGTTCCACTGTGTTAAAATGTGCTGTGAATACAGCTGAGAATTTCCATAAGACTTCTGGCTTGTGACTCTTGCTGAACACAAGATTTCAGCAACGCCACTGTGGATAGGACTGGGAAAATACTTTCCAATTAACTGCAGAACCGAGAATATCCAAGTAGTTATTCTACTGCCAAAGTCAGTACTACTGGAATGATGCACTTTAATGCTGCAACATTTCATAACACAAACAAAACTTCCTCCCTTACTTTTAATTTTACTTTTGGACTCAATTTTCATTGTTAAACTGTGTGCAAGTGTGTTCCATTTGATTATCTTTTCTCACATATTAATATCTAGATAACTTGCTTTTTTTTTAATTCAAGAGAGTCTGGTTAAATTGGCTACTTTTAAAGTATAACCCTTTTGGGCTGGGAAAAGGTATCAATGTGGAAAATGATCCTTTGTAAATTAATCTTGTTGAAGGGGTTGAGTAAAGAAGGAGCACCAATTCATTCCTCCTTGACTGGAGCATGACCATTTGGTGGTATCCTTTCTGAATTATACTGAATTGTAGACTCTTATTTAGAAACCAGTCAAATGTGGTAGCTTCATTTAATATTGAAGAAGATGGTGAAGCCAAGGATGATGGAACTGAACAGGAATATGGGTGGAATGGAAAATGCTGATTCAATGAACAAAATTGTTCCTCTCTATGATAATCAGTTTGAAGGTAATGCAGATTTTTCAATCAGCTTCAGACGTCTGGAATAATGATTAACCTTATTTGTTGGCAGCTTTTGGTAGATGAGACTTCAAACTTGGGGTCTTGATTGCAGGAGAAGACCCACTGGTGGCCTCACAAATGCCTGATCAACTTGTAGTTTGGCAGGACTTCCTGAGAAGAGGTAGTGCAAGTCCTGTATCAGTTCTTCAGGCAGCAGATGCCTGAACAAGATTCCACACAACAGCTTTACAATCGATTTCCAGAATCAACAGCAAAATAACATGATAGTGTAAAAAGGTTTCATACGGAGGGAGGAATGTGACATAGTGAACATAAGACCAGATGTAAACGTGGGGATTTAATGGGTTGACCTTGCTCTGCAGCACCATTCTTTCAAATGTCAGTCATATTTTGTGGTGCTCTTCCATCTGAGTGCCAAAGATCTGGGTTTGTGTCCCACTCTGTAGTTCAACCAAAAATATCAAGGCTACCAACCTATATAGCAGTGAGAGAGCACTGTACTGTTGTCAGTGTTGTCTTTTGGGTGAGACATTGAACAGAGATCCCAACTGATTGCATGTTGGACGTCACTATCGAAGAGCAGTGAGTTACCGCTGATGTGCTGGCCAATCATCAATAGTTATCACTCAATCAATATCCCAAAAACAGACGGTTTGGCCATTACAGTGCTGTTTTTGGAAACTTGCTGGTGCTTCATTTTCTCTAATATTATAGGGACTATACTTCAAAAATATTTCATTGGCTTTAAAGGTGATTATGAAGAAATACTGTATGTTTGTCTTACCCCCTTATAACCTGGATAATTTTATATGTTTCTATGAATGAAAGATTTATCTAATATCATGAAGTCATAATGAAACATAATGTTTACATATGCATTCACACTTCCAGCAGTAATGAGAAGTTTTCAAAAGCCCAGATCATTTCCTCAATTTGTGTACTTTGGAAGACCATTGCCAGGAATTTTATTGGAGCAGTTTCCAATCCAGAATCATACCTTCAATGGATTGTGGACAGGAGTTCTGTTAAAACAGTGAGTGAGAGTGTTTTTTTGAGCAAATTTCAGGTCTAATGTTGATAACAGAATGTACAATCTGTGGTAGAAAGAGGGATTTCATTGAAATCAATTCATATTCCAAAGTGACCAAGGCAGGAAATCTCCAGGAGCTGTATTTGGAATCAAAATCAAATTCTCATTGATGCAGAGCAGAACAAAATGTACCATTGGCCCATATTTGTCATGTATATAGTTTGCAAGAATACTAACAGCTAAATTGTGGAGAAAAATATGGTTTTAAGGAAAAGTAAAACAAATTTAATAGCGTTCAGCTCTGAAAATAGATTGATTAAAAATAAAAAAAAGCTTTAGAAAATTCTTTAAAAACAATTCCCGAGCACCAGCCACCGAGACCTGAACTAATGTAGGGCTTCAAAAATGTTGAGTTCTTTGAATATTATTACTTTATTTCCAAGTTTACATGTGGTATGGTTTATATGAATGTCATAGGCCACTTGCTGCACTGTTTCTAATGTAATGTACTTCATTACATTTACACTTTGAGCTGGGATTCCTTAGATCTGAATTAACTTGTTGAACTTCAATTTCCTCTTCCCATTACATGGCAGCTGGCTAGGGAAAGATATACCGCTAACTTGAGTTGCTAAGTTTCATGGTAGCGCACTAACAGTGCGGCTGGAGTAGGCAAGCCACTCTAAGTACTCATTAACCATTGCTCGATCATATATACGCCATCACACAAGGTTAAAACTGCTGACATCTGCCTTAAAGCTGGTTTCGATTCTGCATGATGCTTTCTCAAGCAGGATTTTATTCAGCTTCTATTTGCTATAATCGGCATCAATGGATCTGGGCATGCATCGAAAAATCAGTTATTTTCTTGGATAGATCCAAATCCTTTACCATGGTCTGTGTGATTGTATGCCTGTTACTATTACCTTGTCATCAGCATTATGCCAATGGCTACCCAATCACCTTTCATATCACTTAACAGATGCCACAAGCTCGAGATTTCCTCCAAGTTGCTCCACCTTTGCCACTGAAACGTTGTCAAAGTGTCATAAAAACCCATTCAAATTTGAAAGTGGGTTTCTGACCCATTTTTGGTAAAGATATGCTTTGAGAATGGCTGGTGAGAGGAAACTCCCACCCACTGTCAATTGTTTTTGGCTGAGCCCTTCGATCGATGTAACCGAATGGTTTCCCAGGGCTCTGATCATCCACTCACTTCATTTTCTATTAGATTACAGACATTCTTTATTTACCATGGTTATCACTGACTCGACGGACTCCCGGTCTTTAGGTGAGGGACAATGTGTACTCCTGGTCTCGAGGTGAGGGACAGTGTGTACTCCTGGTCTCGAGGTGAGGGACAGTGTGTACTCCCGGTCTTTAGGTGAGGGACAGTGTGTACTCCTGGTCTCAAGGTGAAGGACAGTGTGTACTTCCGGTCTTGAGGTGAGGGACAGCATGTACTCCCAATCTTGAGGTGAAGGACAGCATGTACTCCCGGTCTCGAGGTGAGGGACAGTGTGCACTCCCGGCCTCGAGGGTGGGACAATGTGTACTCCTGGTCACGAGGTGAAGGACAGTGTGTACTCCTGGTCTCAAGGTGAAGGACAGTGTGTACTCCCGATATCGAGGTGAAGGACAGCATGTACTCCTGGTCTCGAGGTGAGGGACAGTGTGTACTTCTGGTCTCAAGGTGAGGGACAGTGTGTAATCCCGCACACGAGGTGAGGGACAGTGTGTACTCCCGGCCTCGAGGTGAAGGACAGTGTGTATTCCTGGTCACGAGGTGAAGGACAGCATGCACTCCTGGCCTCGAGGTGAGGGACAGTGTGTACTTCCAGTTTCCAGGTGAGGGACAGTGTGTACACCTGGTCTCAAGATGAGGGACAGCGTGTACTCCCAGTCTCGAGGTGAGGGACAGTGTGTACTTCCAGTTTCCAGGTGAAGGACCATGTGTACACCTGGTCTCAAGATGAGGGACAGCGTGTACTCCCAGTCTCGAGGTGAGGGACAGTGTGTACTCCCAGTCTCGAGGTGAGGGACAGTGTGTACTCCTGGTCTCGAGGTGAAGGACAGTGTGTACTCCCGGTCTTGAGGTGAAGGATAGTGTGTGCTCCCAGTCTCGAGGTGAAGGATACTGTGTACTCCCGGTCTCGAGGTGAGGGACAGTATGTATTGCAGGTCTCAAGGTGGAGGACAGTGTGTACCCCTGGTCTCGAGGTGAAGGACAGTGTGTACTCCTGATTAAAAGGTGAGGGACAGCGTGTACTCCTGGTCTCGAGGTGAGGGACAGTGTGTACTCCTGGTCTTTAGGTGAGGGATAGGGTGTACTCCTGGTCTCAAGATGAGGGATAGTGTCTACTGCCAGTCTCGAGGTGAAGGATAGTGTGTACTCATGGTCTCGAGGTGAGGAATAGTGTGTACTCCTGGTCTTGAGGTGATGGACCCTTGCAGTGTGACCATCTCCAGCTCAGAGGCAGATGTGGAAGTGATATTGCTGCTGGCAGCTGGAAAGGAGACATTGCCAGGATGCCATGGACATTGGATGGCGGAGATTGGAGGAACAGGGAAGGTGCAGGCTACAGAGAGGGAAAGATGAACTTCTGAAGCTGTTTCAGTTTCAGTTCAATGTATTCAGTATTTTACAATTTATACAATTTATTCAGTAATTTATTCATTAATCCAAGATGGCGTCAGAGCATGAAGTAGATACAAGTGCCAATATTTAATACATTTGCAATAATGTAAAGGTCGCGTTCTTGTGCAACCTCTTATTGTAGAAAAACTATGCTGAAGATCAGGCAGGGTCATATTGAAGATGCTGAATGGGCCTCATGGTCTGTGCTTGCTCATATCTGTTTTGTTTGTGTGTTCTTCCAGATTTAGCTTGAATGCTCTTTTATTCCTTGTAGATTTATAACACAAATACAAGTCATGGGAGATTAGCTGTTCTGCTGCTTGGAATAGGGAGGAATAGAGGATATAACCCACGCTAATAAGATGAGACGCATTTGTTTCATCATGCCTGGTAAGCTACCCATCTTCTTGAATTGGCTGATGTATGCACCTTGCCATTCAATTTAATTATTACATTTTAAAGAAAAATAAGTTAAATGGTATGAATGGAATACAATATCTCTGGGTGAATCCAAGCATATTGCATTCCTGAAATCACACTGGTATAAAACATACTAATCAGCCAATAATTGGTCAAAAAAAAGCAATACAAATACAATTCCCATTGTGGAGAAGAGTGACTTAATAGAAGTCCTATGGTTACCTGAATATCTTGGGAAGAAAGAGTAAGCAGCATTCAGACCTGGAATTGCTGAACATGCTGTTAAAACATGGATTTCTTTTTCTCCTTCAGTGGCTTGGGATGATAGCTACAATGCATCGTGTACAATTTTGAATCCATTAACTTACTTTTTGTAGACTTAACTGACCCTAACTGTTCCCATGAAAAAAATGGCTGAAAATAGGGAAAGGGCATTTTTAACAACCTAATACAATTACTGTTTATTGATGGAATTGGTCAGCGTTGAAGAGTGTTGTATAAGGTAAATGGTTCTGAAAGGGTGAATATTGGAGATTGCATTAAGCCCCACCCAATTGTTAGTGCTATCGGGATTTGGATGGGGAAAGGCAGAACATCTCAAGATTTGTAGAGTGAAGAACTATATCCACACACCTCAAAATGGTCTGAGTGGCAATGTACTTTCTAATGTATTGCCTATCTGATTGCTAACATGCAAGAAGCTATACCTTGTGAAAGATAAGAGCTTTTTCTTGTTTGTACTAACTAGTGGTTTGTCTCTACTGCTGTAAACCAAATGATCTTTAGACACAGTACACAGTAGAGGATCATGGAAATAAACTACCCCATCCACAAGCTGGTAGGGGTTGCCACCACAGCACACACAAAATAGTGCATTGTTGCTTAATACAACAAGGTAAGAACAGTGAATATCCCTGCGGATTCAAGAGCAGGGAACTTCAACAGATCAAGGACACTTTGAAAGATTTTAATATCTGAAGAATTACTCATTTGAGCAGTCAGCCCCTGCAGCAGCTGAACTGTCAAACAATCTGCAGATAAACTCATGAACAAATCAATAAGGGATAAACTGCATTTAACAGCAAAACCTTTAACTCCACACCTGGTAAGAGAACTGCAGGAGGACATCTGAGCTGGAAGCTCATCACACCAGACAGTTACAGATTTTATTGGAAAGCAAAGATTCAGATACTAATTGATCAGGAGTAATCCCAATTGGTGGTTCAACAAGAGGGCAAATAGGCTTTGGAGTTCTATACATAAAGTTAACAGTCCCCGATGGGCAAAGGGAAAATAAGGCTAGTTGCTTTGCTCTGTACTAACTGCTCTGAACAGGTGTTGTCACCATGCTGAGCATATGTCATGAGGCACAGTTACATTTGGGTAATCAAGGATGATCGTGATAATTCACACCAAGACTGAAGCACCAGCAATATTGCTGAGTCAGAACTTAGGTGATAAAGGGGCAATTTAAAAGACAAGACAGAAAGAATCTACCAGAAGAAGGTAGTAAGGAGATTATTGAGGCTACGAAAGATAAGGGGATAGTTTAACCTATTGTTCAGCCAGAAAGAATTTTCTAAGACTGCTGATTCCAGGCTTTATTTGGGAGTCATGGAATAGGACAGACATCATTCATTAGGCTGGAAATTCTGCATTTGCCTGCAAAAAAATTGGAAAAATGTAATTTTACCAAAAGGAAACAAGGATCCTCAATTTTGACTGTAAAAAGGCAGGAAAACCCCTGCAAGGAGTATAGAGATACTGCATCATTACTGAGTTTAAAAACCTTTAATGTAAGGGAAATAAAATGGCATTGCTATGTTGAGGAAGTGATGTGTAGGTGCCTGTGTTGGATTGAGGTGGACAAAGTTAAAACAAATCACAGAACACCAGGCTAGAATCCAACAGGTTTAGTTGGAAGTACAAGCTTTCAAACGCTGTGCATTCATCAGGTAGATAGTGGAGTAGGATCATAAGACACAGAATTTATAGCAAGAGATCACAGTGTCATACACTGATGTGATATACTGAACAAACCTAGACTGCTGTTAAATCTTTCACCTTTTAGAAAGTGACCTCTCAGCTCAGACAATACATTAAAGGTGTGAAGTTAGATTCTGTCCGTATTCCACACACGCATGCATATAAGTCTATGGGGTGAATTTTCAGTTGCAGAATTATATTTGCAAGTACATTTTATTTTGTTCAAGAGGTGCACAATTTGTAGACCGTCAGTCAATGTTGCATTTTATAAACTCCTACTTTGGAAATAGAACCAGTCTGACTCAAAATTGGAATATAGACAGACTCTAACCTCACACCTTTAATACATTGTTTGAGCTGAGGTATCACCTTTTCTTTATAAAACCTTAAAGTATCTCAAGAATGTGACTTGGAAGAAGTTCTGGGATTCACATATTAATGAATCGAAACCTGCAACCCATTCTAAAAGATGAAAGATTTTACAGCAATCTAGTTGTTCCATATATTGCATCACTTGCATGACACTATGATCTTTTCCAATAAATTCTGTGTCCTATGATCCTGCCCCACTCACTACCCGATGAAGGAGCAGTGCTCTGAAAGCTTATACTTCTAAATTAACCTGTTGGTCTATAAACTGGTGTTGTGCAATTTTTAACTATGTTGAAGAAGGAAGAATCTAATTCAGCAAGAGATTAAAGTAATACTGATATACTGCAAGATCAAAAGGCTTTGAAGTTAGGAATAAACGCAGTAATAAAATTGTGCCAAATTAAAATGCTTTGAAGTAGGAAGAATAAGTAATCACATTAGGAATAAGCCTGGCAAATTCAACATCAGGGATGGGCCAAACAGAGCATGGGATTAGAACTCTTGGAGGAAGCAGTTCTCATGAGATAGGCTTACTTTTAGGATACACAATAAATCACAAGCTAAACAACTAAATATACTATAATGTTCAATAGAACCAATAGCTAATGATATCAAAGTTCAATTGGAACATGCAAAAGTTAAGCCATTGGTCATACAATGATGTCAATGTAGGTCTACCTACAGCACATGGACTGCAATAGTTCAAGAGGCAGCTCACCACTACCTTCTCACGACCAACTCAGGAATGGCAATATATGCTGCCCAGCCAGTAGCATCCATGTCCTATCACTGAAAGAAAACCTTCAGAAGAATCAAGAAGAAATTGCCTAGTCCAGAAATACCAGATACTGCAAAAAAGAAAATACCTTTGTGGACTGAGCAGGCATCTTCCATGAAGGGAATTTGTGAGATTAAAGGTCCTTCAAATAATATTATACTCCAGCGACCTGATTCAACAGGCACTGCTGCCTCACAGCTCCCAGGACCAAGGTTCAACTCCAGCCTTAGTCGACTGTGTGGAGTTTGCACATTCACCCTGCAACTGTGTGGCTTTCATCTGGGTGCTCTGGTTTCCTCCCACAGTCCGAAGATGTACAGGTTAGGTGGATTAGCCATGGGCATTCTGGAGTATGTAGGGATTTATGGGTCTGGGTGGGATGGTGTTTGGCAGGTTGATGTGGGCTGAATGGCCTGTTTCCACACTGTAAGGGTTCTATACTGAGCAGCCCTCACCAGTGTCTGGGTGGGAGGACCTATGCAGATAAGCCTTGACATGTTTTGGATGATTTGACATTTACTTGAGTGCCCCCACTGCTACATAATCCTGACCAGGCTTTTTTTTTTGTATAAAAGGTGTCACTTTAAAAGGTCTTTAAATTAAGTATATGCTCTCAAGCTTATACTCAAAAAGTGGTGAGCATATTAATGGAAACTGCATTCTCCAGAGATGAAAATAAGCAGATTTAATAACTTGTCCAGATAATTTGAAACACACCATTGTGTTGGAAATTCTTTGATGCCTGTTTTTGAAAAAAATGATATCATAAGCAAAGAGTCATCAGAGCTTTTAGCAGTTTTAAAAGGTCAAACTTGTGAAAGAATAGTTAGAAGCCAACTTGCTTGAAGTCAAATAAGGCACCAACGTGATGAAATTTACTTCTTTGCTTTGTACCATTAGATTTGAAGTTAAATTGTACTGTTTGAACAAAGTGATGCTGACCAGGCCTGCTGTTCACATCTTGTGAAATAAATTATTCACATTGGTCCTCTCCTTTCACTTTATGTTTGCTTTAATCGACCTGAGAAGAGATTGAAGCATGTCCAGGCTAGATCACAAGTGGATGTACTTTTTAAAATATTCTTTGATGGCATCTGAGCTTTGCTGACAAGGTCATCATATGCTTCCCATCCATAACTGCCCTTGAGCTGAATGGCTTACTGGACCATTTAAAGGACATTTTAGAATCAACCACATTACTGCGGATTTAGAGTCACACATAGAGCAGACCAGGTAAGGATAATGGATTTCCTTCCTTATCTGACATCAGTGAACCAACTGTGTCTTCTGAACATTGATACTAGGCTCATGGTCACTGTTACTGAGACTGGCTTTCAATTCCAGATTTATAAACTGAACTGAAATTTCACCAACTGTAATATCCTCAAAGAAGAAAACTGAGTCTCAAGTCCAATTATATTAAATCTATTACCTCTAATCCAAAGATGTGCATGTTAGGTGGATTGGCAAAGATGTGGAGGCGAGGTGGGTTAGCCATGGAAAATGTTGCATTACAGGGATAGGGTAAGGGGTTGGTCTGGGTGGGGTGCTCTTCAGAGGATCAGTATGGCCTGCTTCCACACTGTAGGGAAATTCCATGACTAGTCCAGCAACTCTTTCTAAATGTCCCTATGGTGTGCTTTTGTCAGAGAACAACCAGGCAGCAGTAGTAACAGTTAGATATTCAAACTACTTACAGAAAAATGCCAAAACTGACCATTAGAAAAGTATATGTAATAGATCTGAATTTACTTACAGCACAGAAACTATGACACA
Source organism: Hemiscyllium ocellatum (assembly GCF_020745735.1). Lineage (NCBI taxonomy): Eukaryota > Metazoa > Chordata > Chondrichthyes > Orectolobiformes > Hemiscylliidae > Hemiscyllium > Hemiscyllium ocellatum. The sequence goes on from NC_083405.1 coordinate 101,280,158, forward strand.
AAACAAGACTAATTGTCCCTTTTTGGCTGTGCTGATGTTAGTATTTCACCTGGAGATCTCTGCATTCTCGAGCAACTCAAAGACATTAACTGAGCATACTCATCGAGTATGGATGCCCTTCTGGGCAACTTGTTCAGAGACCACTGATGCCCATGAAGCAGTAACCGGGCATGCACCAACCCAGTCAGCAGAAGGATAAGGAGTGAAATTTGAAGAAGGAAAAATGCTCATTTGGTAAACAGCACACAGACTGCCATTGCATAAACTCATAGAGGAAGAATGTCTAATTGGACAAGCTGCTGGGAAGTCATTGGTGCCCACAAAGCCACATCCTGGCATGAGTCGACCCAGTTTAATGAAGCGGGAGGAGAAGAAAAAACATGCCCATTTATAAAATTTGGTGTGCAAATTCTAGTGCGATTCTCAATGTATTAAATCAAAATTTGTTGCTCAGGTGAAGAATAAATATGAACAGAAAGATTACGTGTTCATCTTGTGTAGATTTTTCTCCCTTAACATTTGCTGTGGTTTCAATCTGCTAGCTGCCCGGGCCAGTGTAAATTCTTTATGTGTGATTCCAAGGAATGAATCTATTTAATCAGAGGCAATCTCACAGATCTGCTTAGCCCAGTTCTCATCCAATGCCAACGCAATTCTGAGTAAGTCTAACTGGAGAGCAAATCATGGAGGGGATTAGATTTCCCCTTCCTTGCCCATCCTGAGGTCACTTTGCACCCCTGCTGAGATCACAAAACTTACACAGGCCAGGAATGGGATCTTTCCTTTCTATTTGTGTCAGTTAATCACTGTCTTGGTCAGCACTGGCATGTTTTTATATTTTAGAGTGAAAATGTAAAGATGATTCTCCTTTTTTGGTATAAAGGAATTCTAAACTGAACCTCAGTCAGATCTGAATTACATGTAGAAATAAAGTAAAGATTACATTGCTTCAGCAAGTTGGAATGTTCTGATACAGAAAATTGTGCACACAACACTGACATAGGGTGCAACCTGACTGAGTTCAAATTTCCTCTTTTAAAATCATTGACGTTTGAGGTCTGGAGAGATCAGAGGCTTTTCTGTAGTTCAAAATAATCACAAAGGCCCATCTCCCATCAGCTAGGTTCACATGAGACTTGCTTCCCTGGCTGCCTTTCTGAATAGAACTTATTGATTTAACATCTCAGGATACTGCAATATTCTGTCATTAAAATGATTTATCGGGCCATGGGAAAAATGTCTCCTGCCAAGAACACAGGACTCGAAGAGACAATGACTGTATCTGTTTGGCATATGCCATCAAGGTAGCCTTTCAGATAAGAGCAGGGCCCGGGATTGTTTCTCTCTAGAGCTTTGTGAATGCTTAACTAGTTACTGGGCAGGTGCTGAATAGTTGGTCTGAAGCAACTCAGTTTCCATCCGAGAAGCGCAATTATCAGTTAAATCAGGACAGTGCCTGTCTCACATGACTTCCAGCTCCACTCTTGCCCGTGCAACCCTCCCACCCTATCCTGATTATCAAAGTGGAGCCACATTCACTCGGTGTATCCTGTTGTTCCAGGCAATTTATTGTATAACAACATCTGACATGCATGGCAGTAACTGCTTGCTAATTACGGTGCAAATCGACAGTGTCAGGTTTATTGTGTCGCTGGGTCTCTGGAACAATTGGACATTTGTTGTGTGAGAAGATTACACAGTGCTGGGCAGTTTCCTTAAAATTATCCCCATTTACTGTGACTGCTTGGACCTCTTATCTGAGAATAAGAGAAAAAAAAGTCATTAATGAGTCCTCCTGCAGGTTCTGGAAGCTACTGAACTCTGAGACTCTCTGTTCAATTTGTATCAAAACAATCCCTGTTTCTCTTTCATTTTTAATGATTACTGTTTCATGTCACCTTGGGCTCCCTGCCTGAACTTGTTATCTCATTTCAAACATTACACATAATAACACACCGACCAAGTTATCGCAGCAGTTTGTGAAGAATGCCCCAACAGCATTGATAAAAGTAATGATTTTCTTGTACGCTCGACCTCTTAGATTTTTGCAAAATAAATTAGGTTTTTGAAACTCACTATAGTTTTACATTCCTACTTCACCCCTTTGCTTCTCAAGGTGTATGCTCCCCATCAGAAAGGCTTGTATTTATGTAGAGCTTTCATGACCTTGGAATGTCACAATGTGTTTTACAGCCAATTTACTACTTTTGAAGTGTAATTGATGTTGCAGCAAAGAAAGCATTGCAGCCAATTTATGTGCGGCAATCTCCCACAAACAGTAATTAAATATATAACTACTGTTTTTGCTGTTGTGGGGGTTAAATGTTGGCTCAAACTCAAGAAGTGATCCTTTTCTCTTCCTGGAATAGTGCTGTGAAGTATTTAGATCCACCCGAGAGAGTAGACAGGGCTTTGGTTTAATATTACATATTAAAAATGACACCTCCAGCCGTGCAGCACATCGACTGCTGCACGAAATTACCCCCCTGGTTTACAGGCACAAACCCAGAACATTTTGGGTCAAAGGCTGCAGTGAGACTACTAAACCAAAGTTGATCCTTGGGTTGATGCCATGTGAGTTGAAAAGTGCTTTGCATATTTGTTCATGACTGTGAATTTTGTTTTAATTCATTCACAAGATGAGGGCATCACCTGCTAAACCAACACTTATTGACCATGGCAGTTAGAAGTCATCCATTATTGCTGAGTTTGGAGTCACATGTAGGCCAGACCGGGTAAGGATGACTGTTTTCTTCTCTAAAGGGCATTAGTGAACTAGATGGGTTTTTCTCACAATCGATTCGTGGTTATCATCAGACTCTTAATTCCAGACTTTCTTCATTGAATTCAAATTCCACCATCTGTCATAACTGGATTCGAACTTGGATTCCCAGAACATTACATGGGTCTCTAGACTAACACTCCAGTGATACCACTAGGCCATCACTTAACTCTATTGCTGGCAAGGTAAGGATTTTACCCCAGCTGCCTTTGAGGCATAGTATTCTTGAAACAATGCTGTCCACAGGGTATAGGTGCACCCACAATGCTGTTAGAAAGGATCTGTCGCAACTAGGAAATGTTGATATAATTCCAAGGCAGGATGGTACGTGTCTTGATCGGAATTTTGCAGGCGGTTGTGTTCCAATTGGTTTGCTGGCTTTGTTCTTCTTGGTGGTAAAGGTAGATGTGGTCAAGAAAGGCCCAGTGAATGGCTGCAATGCATCTTGTATTTCGTACACGCTGCTAATATTGAAGGAGGAATTACATGCCTAAGGCTGTGAATAATATGCGAGTCAAGCAGGCTGCTTTGACCAGATTGAAGACTTGAGTGTTGGAGCTGCACTCAAAGAGTTAAATGGAGAATGTCCCATTATACCCCTGATTTGTGCAATGTAAATTTAAGGCTTTGAGATGTCACTTGCTGTGAATTACCCAGCCTCAGACCTGTCGGGCAATATTGATATGACTTGTCCAATAAAGTTTTGGTCAATGGTAATTCCTAGGATGTTGAGGGTGTTGCACATCCATAAGGATGCCCATTGCTGACTTGATATTTAAATTATCTTTTAATGATGTGTTCTGATAGGGAACCACAAATGCTGCTTGACAATTGTATCAGATATTGGATTGCAAATGGTAAAATTGGCTTGGGCTCCCACTCCTTGTACAATGGTCCCTGCTGGGTGCAGATATATATTGCTATTGGGTGACAGCAGAATCAGCCTTGGTTGTACATGATGCCACTCACAGTTGAACAGTCTGCCCATACTCCCCAACAGAGCTCACACAGAAATGATCATTAACTTTTAAGTTGAGAAAGGGCAAGGGGTGCCAATGGGACGAGATTAAGAAAACATGAATCCTTCATGTTTGAGTTGGGGAGAACATTGGTGTGGGACAAAAGCCAAGTTGTAGGTTGGCTAACATTTCAAAAATTAGGAGGTGTATTCCCTCCCTTCTAAAATCAGGCAACTGTTAGAGGCTGAAATTAAGAATCAGAAAACAGGTTGCAATCCCATTCAATCATCTCATGCTGCACCTATTTTCACAGTAAGATGCGTGAGGTTACATTCAAGGACTGAATGATTTCCACTTCAAAATGTTTGTGACTTGGCAGCTCCGCATTCCAACTGAGAATTGTCCCAAGGAATGAAGCAGAAAGATTCTGTTGCAGAAATAGTACTTCCTTCTGTCCTGCTGCATTATAAATAACACGAGAGCAGGTTGCAGACGTAAAGGAAGTAGATAGGTGTTGGATTTGCACATAACAGTGCACACCAGACCCATTGTTCTCTCCTGAACTTCTGAACCTATTGCACTGTTGCAGCTGTCTGGTGCCGAGGGATTAAGAATGAATTCTCGGGGACTTATCATTTTCGGCTTTGTTATATAAAAAAGAGAAAAAAACATGAAGTGTTTCTTTCAGAAAAATTCTTTAAAATAAGCACTGAAGCCTGAGGAAGTCTTAACATTTAAAGTCATTAAACTGCAGTAATTGTCAGTCCTCTCAGATCCATTTTAATACAATCAGGATTCTCTAACCTCACGGCCTTCTCACAGAGCTTTCAGCAATTAAACAATATTTTATACTCTGAGAATGATGGCTGCACTGCAATAGGATAATATTTTTCAGTTTAATATGAGAACAAAATAATATTCAGTATCAAAATGGCAAGTTTAACCCCTGACTCTTCTCTCTCAATATTTTTACACATGCACTTTAGGAACAACTGGAGATGATGCTATTCCACCTTAAATTCACACAGAACATCCAGACAGTCAGAAATACTTTACTTTCATCGGTGCACAACTTCATTAAAAATAGTGTGCAAAGAATGTTTTTTTTAACCTAGAGGACAGTCAGAAATGTGAAAAAGTTCTATGTTAGAATATTAGTGTTGGGGCAATAAGAATATTGATCAATACAACAGACTTGCATATTAAAAATATTGCATTTTTTAAAATTGGGTTCATTAAACTTGGCTTAATCACTGGCTAGGCCAGCCATTACTATGTATTAATTGCCCAGAGGCATTTAAGAGTCAACCACATTTCTGTGGGTCTGGAGTCACAAGTAGGCTAGGATATTAGTGAGCCAGATGGGTTTTTTTTCTGACAATGGTTTCTTGGTCATCATCAGACTACTCATTCCAAATTTTTACTCAAAAGCCCCCCCAGCCATGGCAAGGTTTAGACCCAGGTCCCAGAACATTACTTGGGTCTCTGGATTATTAGTCTAGTGTTAACAATAACTCCTTTAAAAATGTAAATGTAACTGATTATCATAGGGTTATAGAGGTGTACAGCATGGAAACAAACCCTTCAGTTCAACTCGTCCACACCAAACAGATATCCTAACTAATCTAGTCCCATTTGCCAGCACTTGGCCCATATCCCTCTAAACACTTGTGAGAGGCACTTGCAAATGTTGTTGTTTCTGCAAAAATCATAAGGCTGAGTCATGAGGGGAGTATATGTTAAGCTAGCTATGCTTGCACAAACAGCTACAAGTAGCTGTATCTTGCTTCTGCAAAAATCACAAAGCGGAATCATGTGGGTGTTATACCAAGAAATAACTAACTGAAAAGGGAAGAGGTTGACTGGTAGAAACAAATGTATTGACATGACAGTTGCAATTGTCACGCACATAGGGAATTAGTATGAACAAGATAACCAAATAAGATCCAGTGTTGCATCAGCCAAAGTAATAACACCCAGTTATCAAGGGGGTGGGTTGCATGCCAACAACAGGCCACTGACAGATGTGGTAAGCCGATTAGATTAGCAGCTGCACAGAGCAATAAAACTATCAGATATGAAGTAAAAGGGGAGTACCGAGAGACTCAACTGAACTGTATATAAATTACAATGTAACCTCCTGATCGGGGTGCCTACTTTATGGTCACCCAGGCTTGGAAGACCGTCTGAATACAGACTTCTTCAGAATTTGACTCGGACTGAAATTATTGAACAGTGAGCTTTGTTTCTCACAACTTCCTATTCATATACCTATCCAGATGCCTTTTAAATGTTGCAATTGCACCAGCCTACACCACTTCCCCTGGCAGCACATTCCATACACGTACCACTCTCTGCATGAAAAAGTTGCCCTAAGGTCTCTTTTATATCTTTCCCCTCTCATCCTAAACCTATGCCCTCTAGTTCTGGGCTCCTCCATCCTGGGGGAAAAGACCTTATCTATTTATCCTTTCCATGCCCCACATGATTTTATAAACCTCTGTCAGGTCACCCCTCAGCCTCCGATGCTCCAAGGAAAACAACCCCAGACTATTCAACCTCTCCCTACAGCTCAAATCCTCCAACTCTGGCAGTATCTTTGTAAATCTTTTCTGAACCCTTTCAAGTTTCACAACATCTTTCCTACAGGAAGGAGACTTGAATTGCATGCAATATTCCAACCGTGGCCTAATTAATGACCTGTACAGCCATAACATGATCTCCCAACTCCTCTCCAATACTCTGACCAAAAAAGGAAAGCATATCAAATGTCTTCTTCACTATCGTATCTATCTGCGACTCTATTTTCAAGGAACTATGAGCGTGCACTCCAAGGTCTCTTTGTTCAGCAACATGCGCCAGGACATTACCATTAAATGTATAATTTCTGCTGTGGTTTGCTTTTGCAGAATGCAGCATCTCGCATTTATCTAAATTAAACTCCATCTGCCACTCCTCAGCCCATTGTCACATCTGATCAAAATCCCATTGTAATCTGAGGTAACCTTCTTCGCTTAAAGGTAAAAAATGAGGTCTGCAGATGCTGGAGATCACAGTTGAAAATGCGTTGCTGGTTAAAACACAGCAGGTCAGGCAGCATCCAAGGCATAGGAAATTCGCGTTTCGGGCATTTCCTGATGAAGGGCTTATGCCCGAAACATCGAATTTCCTATGCCTTGGATGCTGCCTGACCTGCTGTGCTTTAACCAGCAACACATTTTCAACTGTAACCTTCTTCGCTGTCCACTACGCCTCCAATTTTGGTGTCATCTTCAAACTTACTAACATATCTCCTATGTTCACATCTAAATCATTTACATAAATGATGAAAAACAGTGGACCCAGCACAATCCTTGTGGCACTCCATTGGCCACAGGCCTCCAGTCTCTGTCCTCTACTTTGGAGCCAGATCTCGATCCAAATGGCTAGTTCTCCCTGTATTCCATGAGATCTAACCTTGCTAACCAGTCTCCCATGAGGAACCTTGTCAGATGTCTTAATGAAGTCCATATAGATCATGTCCACCGCTCTGCCCTCATCAGTCCTCTTTGTTACTTCTTCAAAAACCTCCATCAGGTTCATTAGACATGATTTCCCATACACAAAACCATGCTGCCTATCCCTAATCAGTCCTTGCCTTTCCAAATACATGTACATCCTGTCCCTCATGATGTTACACAAGACAGGTTCCACTCTTCCTTTCCTGAAGGTTTCGGATGCGAACACCACTGAATCTGACATTCAGTTATTTTTGAAAACCCCAGTAGAATATCTATTCTTAATGTGTGTTGATAAGGTGTATCAGCAGGCAACTCAACTGCAGGAGCATCACAGCTGAATCTGCTGCTGTGCAGCCTTCAAGCACTAATTATGACGCAGCAATCACTGGCCAGAATCTCAACTTGACATACTGACCCAGAAACACAGGTCAGTTGTCATGGAAGAGCAAAATCATTGAAAGGTTACAGAATCGATTCTCATCTACAAGTTGAAGGACAATGTTAGTTTTCAAATACATGCTGACTCGGCCTCACTGTCATCTCTTATGATTCTTCCACTATTGTTGAAGGTTTAGTCTGCTTCTTTGCCATTGAATACTGTGAGAGCAAGAAATTCATTCAGTTAAAGATTGAAGCATCGGTCCCTGTTCATAATTCTATTCCCGACCACTCCTTGGTAACAGTCTGACATTAAGCCAATCTATCTAGTAATTTTGGTGTCATACTTGATGCTAAGTTAGTCCTTCCAGCCGCCTCCTCATGGCATCTTTAAGATGGTCTAGTTCCACTACTATATGCTCGGGTTCACCCAGTCTCAACTCGTGTACTGCTGGAACCTTCGCCCATGCCTTCATTATGTCTAAAATTGATTACTCCAACTTACTCCTGGCTGGCCTCCCACAATGTACCTTTCATAAATCTCTACTCCCTGTATCGTAACTCCGAACAAATCTCTCCAGTACCCTTTTTCTCGCTGACTTACAGTGGACTACAATCACAAGACCCTGAGATGTACAAGCAGAAGTACACCATTCAGCCCATGGAATCTGCTCTGTCATTCAATTAGATCATGGCTGATCTAAAAATCCTCAGCTTCACCTACCTGTCTTTTCCCTGTAACCCTTGATTCCCTTATTAATTAAAAATCTTCCCTCTCAGCCTTGAATATTCTTAACAACCCAGACTTGACAAAAATCAGACAATGTTGTATTTTTAAATTTCTCCATGCCTTGCTTCTCCATATTTCTGCAATTTCCTGCAAACCTTCAAACCGCCAAGATATTGGCACCTCCTTTAATTCTGGCCTTTTGGGCATTCCAAATTTAATTGCTGTCAAGGCCTCTGTTATATAATGTATTTGCCACTCAAAGACTTAATGCAACATCCAATATGATGATGTTATGCAGAGTAGGGAGAATGGGAGAATGGTTCTCATCTCAAAATGAGTAAGACAACATTTAGACCTCCCTCATAGTCTTCTTAAAGCTGTCTATCGTATCAACGTCACCTGGACCTGATTGCTATCATGCAATAAACCACATTTTGGTGAAGTCAAGAAACACTTCTTGTGAGACTATCACAGGGTTTTCCTCTCCCACATTAGACCAGTCAGGCTCTTTAGATCCTGATTGATGACGGCTGCAAATCTACCTGATATATTTCTCACAAAGGTCACTGTAGTCAGGATCCATTGTCTAATAGCTCCCAGCTTTGGAATTCACTTCCTATACCTCTCTGCCTCTCTTTCCTACTTTAAGATATTTGTTGATTCTGAAGGACAGGTGATGTTGGGTGTGTTGTCAATGTGTGCAATTGAGGTGCCAGTTTCACAATTAGCCATGAGTTAGAGTAAGTTTTATTTCTTCTATCTGTTCCTGGATAACTTTAAAATAAGTTGGAGTTCTCTGAAGTCTCCAATTCTAATGTCAAGTTGGGGACCTTTTCCAAATGTTTCAGATGACAGGTTTAAATTTCCCAGCAATTGCCATGTAGTCAGTTGTGACAGGTGTTCTGAGAAGTCCCAACATGCACCTTTCAGTGGACATCTGGTTTCCAACTACCTGGAAACCGGAAGATTTGGAAGCTCTGGTTCTCTCTCAGCAGATACTGCCAGAGCTGCTCGCATTTCCATTTTTATTTAATACCTACATCATCCTGAATCAAGGGATTTTTTTAAAAATACCAGCAATGCATTCATTATCTCATCAGCAACCTCTTTTAAGACCCTGAGATTAAATCAACTTAGACCCAAAAACTTTTCAGTCTGCAGCTCCATCTGTTTGCTCAGTACCACTTCCCTAACGATTGTAAATTTGTTAAGTTCTTCTCTCCTCTCCTGCTCCCAATTTACAGCTGCATTCTCGAAGGTTTTTTGTATTCTCTATGGTGAAAACAGATGCTAAACACTTGCTTATTTCATCTACCATTTCCTTATTATCTCCTACTAACTCCCATTCTCACTCTCTATGCACATTTACTGACACTTTTCCTTTTTAAACATCTTAGAAACTCTTTTCATCGGTTTTACATCCTAGCCAACTTTCTCAAATGTTCTAATTCCTCCCTTCTCATTAACCTTTCTGTAAATCTCTATCGTTCTTTATATTCTGACAAATCATCTGATCTGGAAAAACGCAGCAGGTCATGCAGCATCCAAGGAACAGGAGATTCAATGTTTCGGGCATAAGCCCTTCTCCAGCATCTGCAGACCTCACTTTCTCCTCAATCATCTGACCTGTCAGTCAGTTTGATGCAGTCACATGCTTCTCTTTAAGTTTGATACATTCCTGAGCTACTCGAGTTAACCACAGATGGTGGTTCGTCTTTTTCACATTTCTATTTATAGTAGGAATATACTTCTGATTACCATTCTGAAATATCCTCTTAAGTATCTGCCACTGCTTCTCTATTGATCTATCCCCATGCCTAGCATCCCAGTTCACTTCAACTAGCTCAGCTTTCATGTCCACATGGACGCTCTTATTTTGATTAAAAATAATCGTCTCTCTCTTTCAAAATGGATGTAAAATTCAATCATATTGTGGTCACTGCCACCTGGGAGCACCTTTGCCCTGAGGTCACTACTTAGTCCTGTAACACTACATAGTACAGGTAGTGCTGCTATAATGTGTGTTTCGTCCAAGCGAATTGGCTGCAACGTGATTAACGAATAGCACACTGTTTCTAAAGTGTGGACTTTAAAAATGTGCGTTGGCTATAACGTGATTGCATCGCAATTTTTATTGCTATTTTTATTGCAAGATTTTTATATAACCCTGGGTCACTCAAGAACACATCTATCAAGCATTAGCAGAATTATTGTACCAAGTCCAATATAACCTGCTCAGTGGTCAGTTCCAAACCCAGCTACTCTGAAAAACTCTCTCAAAATCATTCTATGAACTTCTCATCCAGGCTACTAATGCCAATCTGATTTTTGTAGTTGGTAATTTTTAATTAATATCATTTACCCCTTAATATTCAGGACCTAATCTTTATCATCCTGCAGCTAAGCTTCATAACAATTACCAGGTCATATTTATTTACTTCAAAGTGTGCTATCAATTCATTTACTTAATTGTGAATGCTGCTTTCATGCTGATACATAGCCTTTAGTTTTGTCTCTTTGTTACATTGTAATATGTAATCTTGATTGTTGGTGAATTCCTAGATTCTTTCTCTCTACTCTTTTCTCCTATTCTCTGTCCCCATTTCCCATATTATTAATTTCTTCTCTTACCTTGCCTTGACTCCACAGCTTTGTACGTTTGATTCCTCACTCAATTTTTAATTTATTTCTCTAGTTATGCAGTTCATAAGATTAATGGCCCCACCACAGTTCAGGTAAGACTGGCCCAATGGTACAGTCCTCGCTTTGTCCTGTACTGACGCCAGTTGCCCACAAACCAGAACCCATTTCTCCTACACAAATGTTTGAGCCACATATTTATCTCTCTAACTTTGTATACCATATACCAATTTGCATTCAGCTCAGGTAATAATCCAGAGCTTAGTGCCTTTGGGGTTCTGCTATATATTGTAGTGCCTAGATCCTTATGTTGCTGGTACCTACATAAGACAACCTCTTCTCATATCCTCCCCTTCTAAGCTCACATTCCTGTCTAGCCCTGTGCAAATGTCCCTGTGCAGTGTCTGTAGTTTAGTCTCCAATTTGAAATCTCTGATGTAAAACTATTCAAACTTCAAACACTTACTGCAGGCATGCTTGCCCTGGATCACAGCTGTTTGCAAGGAGGTCCCACATGTCACAGCCTTGACACATCACACAAACTGCCACCCTCAATTAGGTTAAATTTTTTAATTGTACTATGAAGTTACTTTCATTGTTATTAACATATTTTATTACCTTTACCATCAATTTGCACTCTCTGTTATCTTTTAAGAATAAGAAAGATCTCAACTATTTTCCAGAGACTCAGAAAACACTAGCTCCTTTCTCTGTAATACGGCAAGAACTAAGTCCAGTCAATGCCAGTGAAGGTAATTCCATCTCTGCCAGCCACAGTGTGTTTTTTCTCAGCTGTTTCTCTTAGTGATAATGCCTCTTTAATGGTCTTCATCTTGTCCAGTCCTCAAGGTGATGCTGGCTGCTTCTCTTTGGGTTCTCCTCTCACCTGCTCCTTAGCTGCATTATCCTTCAATTACCTGTTGAGTCATCTTTGAAAAGTTGGTGGTTCAGTATTTATTCCAAACAGGATGACACTACATTGATAAAGTCCATCTAGAGTTAGGAAAGTTGATATTTCTTTAGACGTATCTGTTAATGGAACTTGATAATATCCTTTGATAAATCAATCTTTGTAACAAACCTTACTTGACCAATTCTCTGAATGCAATACTCCGTCATGGAATTGGATATGATTCAGCTGTTGTCATTTCATTAGTTTTATGATAATCTGTACATAATCCTAATGAGCCATTTGGCTTTGGCACCATTACAATAGATGAGCTCCAGTTACTGTAACTCGGTTCAAAAATGTATCTCCCCATGAATTTTATCTCTTCCTTCACTTGAACTAGTTCTATAGGTTCAGTCTATAAGAATGTTGCTTTGCGGGTGACGCAACAACTACATTAACATTACATATTATTGAACCGAGTTACAGTAGCTGGAGCTCATCTATTGTAATGATACCAAAGCCAAATGGCTCATAAGGATTATGTATAGATTATCATAAAGTAATGAAATGACAACAGCTGAATCATATCAGGCGGCATGGTGGCTCAGTGGATAACACTGCTGCCTCACAGCACCAGGGTCCTAGGTTCAATTCTGGCCTTGGGCAACTGTCTATGTGGAGTTTGCACATTCTCCCCGTGTCTGCATGGGTTTCCTCCAGGTGCTCCAGTTTCCTCCCACAGTCCAAAGATGAGTAGGTCAGGTGAATTGGCCATGCTAAATTGCCCAGTGCATCAGTCAAAGGGAAATGGGTCTGGGTGGATTACTCTTCAGAGGGTCGGTGTGGACTTGTTGGGCTGAAGGGCCTGTTTCCACACTTAGAGAGTCTAATCTAATATGTGGCCAAAAACATTTTCCCTGATCTATTGCACAAATCAATTTATCCATTTGCAATAGCGTATGTTAGTTACATTGTCAGTATTTTGGAAGATAGCATATTATTACATTTAATTTTTTGGACACCTCTATCTTATCCAATCTATTTTTGGAGAGTTAATTACAGAATTTTAAATTCCTGATTCATTCTCTAATTGCTCTTTCATCTTAGCAACACTCAACATCATTTTTAAATACCAACTAATATATGTCACACCAACTCCTATTTCTATGCCCAGTACCTCCGTGCACTCATTGTTTTAAGGATGCACAGATCCCTCAAAAATTCAATAAACTTTAATCCTGAATGAGTCCCCACTTTGTTAAGATTCCAATTCTGTTAAGTCAGATTCAAAAATGAAATCTGTCCATTAGATCCTAGCTTTTATTTTCAACTGCGGAAGTCAGTTACTGAACATACTCACAAGAGACAGCCTCTGCACCTTTAACAGAAAGAATGAAACATTTATTAAATAAAGGGGGGAAGAATTTGAATTGTATTACATGAAAATGAAGTTTGGAAAGATTTTGATTAGACACATCAGAAATGGATTCAAGTCCACGCATTCTCTTCATTTTCACCCAGCAATATCTTGAACAACAAATCTAAGGAGAAAGTGAGGACAGCAGATGCTGGAGATCAGAGCTGAAAAATGTGTTGCTGGAAAAGCGCAGCAGGTCAGGCAGCATCCAAAGAGCAGGAGAATCGATGTTTCGGGCATGAACCCTTCCTCATGCCCGAAACGTCGATTCTCCTGTTCTTTGGACGCCGTCTGACCTGCTGTGCTTTTCCAGCAACACATTTTTCAACAAATCTAAGGGAAGAGTTACCAGATGAAAGCTGAAAACAACAAATGCTGGGGGTCACAGCAGGTCAGACAGCATCCATGGAGAGAAAGCAAGCTAACATTTCGAGTCCAAATGATAAACCAAATCTTTTCTTTCTTAACACAAAGCATACATGGTTTAATTTAAACTTAAAGTAAGATATTATCCTTAGAAATTCAGTTTCTTGATTGAACGTCCCTCCACCACAGTCAGGTGGCACATTGCAGATCCGCAACCCCTTGTTGTGTGAAAGATTTTCCTTGTGTTACTGTTGCTCCTTTCACAAATGATCTAAATGCTGAGCCCTATTGTTCTCGATCATTCCATCAATGGAAACAACGTTTGTCTACTCCATCCAGAACCCCTCATTATTTTGAATACCTCTATCAAATCTCCAACTAATCTTGCCTTCTTGAAGAAGAGTGTCCACAGCTTCTCCAGTCATTCCCTCATGCCTGGAATCATTATCATGAATATTTTCTGCACCCTCGCTTCTGCATTCATATTGTTCCAGAGACTAGAATTGAACACAATGCTGCAGTTGAGGCTGAACCAGTGTTTTATCTAGATTTCTTATAAATAATTTGGTTTTGTTTTCTAGACTCCTATTATGAAAATCCAGAATCCTGTATGCTTTATGAACTGCTTTCTTAACCTACTCTGCCACCTGCACTGATTAATGCAGGTTGGTGTGGCCCTGTTCCTAGTCGAGAATTAATACCATTTATTTCATATTGTCTCCCTGCATTTGCTACCCTGAACGTGCAGAGTTGACATGGTCTCCTGTTAAGAGTCCTTCTCTCCAGCCTTCTACTTTCTCTTCCAGAAAATCTGTGTCGACCCTTTTCATTCCCATGGTCATGCTGAATAAAGGGCAGTGATTACTAGCATACCTATGTCTGGGACCAGTTGGTTTCTGCTGTTACAACTGACACTGGAGGATGTACTAGTCCCATCAATCCACAGATCCCAGGATAGAATAAAGACATTTTCCAATTTCCAAGGCGACCAATTTAATATGTTATCCACATCAAGATTTTTAACAAAAAGATCAATTAACCTGGTTCCTTATGACATACACTTATGATCCTATTATCAAAACAAAGTTTATTCAATAACATATAGTCAGTAATATAATATTATAAATGCCAATCATTTAAATATTCCTAAAACACAGACACACAGACATACACTCTTCTGGGAAAGAGAAAAATAAAACAGATTTCTTTGCACAGATTGGCTTTCCGAAAACAAACTTTGTCCGATAGGTTAATTTTGAAGCCAAAAAGATAGGATCCTCTCAATCTGTTGCTGTGATATTCTGGCATGTGTTGTCAAGTCATTACCTTGCATGGTTTTCTCTAAAGTCTTGCCGATGCAACTTGCTCCAGAATAGATTCCTGAGATGTTATTTCAATCACTGTTTAAAAAGAAAAAGTAAGATTTACCCTGAACTGATGTCAAGGGTTTTCTTTTCAGAAGTAGGAGAGATCGGCTGGGTAGCCTATTCATAGCAAGCTTTCCTTCAGTTTTTCAGGCTTTCTTCCAAAAACCTAGAAAAATCAACAATCTCGCCAAACCAGTCGCTGTTCAAAACTGATTCAACATTCTACTGTAAAGCAAATAGTTTATGTTTATGCCACCTGTTATGGGCCTGTTATGTTCAAATGCAACAAGATCTGGACAATACCCAGGCTTGGGCCGACAAGTGGCTAGTTACATTTGTGCCACACAAATTGTATCATCAATAGTCACAGGTGAGGTGCCGGAAGACTGGAGGTTGGCTAACGTGGTGCCACTGTTAAAGAAGAGTGGTAAGGACAGGGAACTATAGACCAGTGAGCCTGACGTCGGTGGTGGGCAAGATGTTGGAGGGAATCCTGAGGGTGGGGATGTACATGTATTTGGAAAGGCAAGCACTGACTAGGGATAGTCAACATGGCTTTGTGCATGGGAAATTATGTCTCACAAACTTGATTGAGTTTTTTGAATAAGTAACAAAGAGGATTGAGGAGGAAAGAGTAGTAGATGTGATCTATGTAGACTTCAGTCAGGCGTTTGACAAGGTTCCCCATGGGAGATTGGTTAGCAAGGTTAGATCTCATGGAATACAGGGAGAACTAGCCATTTGGACATAGGACTGGCTCAAAGGTAGAGGACAGAGTTTGATGGTGGAGGTTGTTTTTTTTAGACTGGAGGCCTGTGACCAGTGGAGTGCCAGATCGGTGCTGGGACCACTACTTATCATCATTTATATAAATGATTTGGATGTGAGCATAAGAGGTATAGTTAGTAAATTTGCTGATGACACCAAAATTGGAGATGTAGAGGACAGCAAACACGGTTACCTCAGATTACAACGGAATCTTGATCAGATGGGCCAATGAGAAGCAGCAGATGGAGTTGAATTTAAATAAATGCGAGGTGCTGCATTTTGGGAAAGCAAATCTTAGCAGGACTTATACACTTAATGGTAAGGTCCTGGGGAGTGTTGCTGAACAAAGAGACCTTGGAGTGCAGGTTCACAGTTCCTTGAAAGTGGACTCACAGGTAGATAGAATAGTGAAGAAGGTATTTGTCATGCTTTCCATTATTGGTCAGAGTATTGAGTACAGGAGTTGGGAGGTCATGCTGCGGCTGTACAGGACATTGGTTAGGAACTACTGGAATATTGCATGTAATTCTGGTCTCCTTCCTATCGGAAAGATATTATGAAACTTGAAAGGTTTCAGAAAAGATTTACAAAGCTGTTGCCAGGGACGGAGGATTTGTGCTGTAGGGAGAGGTTGAACAGGCTAGGGCTTTTTCCCTGGTGCGTTGGAGGCTGAGGGGTGACCTTATAGAGGTTTATAAAATCATGAGGGGCATGGATAGGGTAAATAGACAAAGTCTTTTCTCTGGGGTGGGGGAGTCCAGAACTAGAGGTTTAGGGTGAGAGGGGAAAGATATAAAAGAGACCTAAGAGGCAACTTTTTCACTCAGAGGGTGGTACGTGTATGGAATGAGCTGCCAGAGGAAGTGGTGGAGGCTAGTACAACTGCAGTATTTAACAGGCATCTGGGTGAGTCGATGGATAGGAAGGTTTGGAGTGATTTGGGCCGGGTGCTGGCAGGTGGGACTATATTGGGTTGGGATATCTGGTCGGCATGGACGAGTTGGACAGAAGAGTCTGTTTCCATGCTGTACATCTCTATGACTCTAGGACTCTAAATGCCAGGCTATGACCATCACCAACAAGAGACAATTTAACTACTGCCCCTTGGCATTCTCTGGTGTTACCATCACTGAATCCCCCAACTATCAACACCCTGAGGGTTATCATTGACCAGAGACTTAATTGGACTCACCACATGAACAAAATTACAATGAAAGCAGGTCAGATGCTAGGAATGTTATGATAAGTAACTCTCTTCTGGACCCCCCAAAACCTGTCCAACATTTACAAGGCACAAGTCAGAAGTGTGATGGCATCTTGCCACTTGCCTGGATGAGTGCAGCTCCAATAACACTCAAGAAGCTTGACACCATCCAGGACAAAGCAGCCTGTTTGACTGTCACCACACCCACAATCATCCACTCCCTCCACCGTCATTACTCAGTAGCAGCAATATGCACTATCCACAAGATGAACTGCCGAAACTCACCACAAGCCACCTTTCCAAACCCACAACCACTTCCATCTAGAAGAATGAGGGCAGCAGGTATGTAGGCACACCTCAACCTTCACGTTCCCCTCCGAGCCACTCACCATCCTGACTTTGATACATATCGCTGCTCCTTCACTGTTGCAGCATCAAAATCCTGGAATTCCATCCCTGATGCCATTGTGGGTCAACTCACAGCTGGTGGACTGTGACAGTCCAAGAACGCAGCTCACCACCACCTTCTCAAGGGCAACTAGGGACGAACAATAAATACTGACCAGCCAGTGACACCCACATCCCACAAGTGAATTTTAAAACATGTGATTTCTAGCAAGCCTTGTTAGAAAAAAACTTTAATGTCCACAGTGACCTTCAATGACCTTTTTATAGAAACAACATCAGGTATGTCCAGAAAACTGTCAATAAAAACATTTTCCTAAAACTTTCAAAACTAAAGCCCTCCAAGCTTATTTTCATTTTATTTTTTCTATCAATACTGAACATGTGAAATCAGTGAAACCACTTTGAGAATGTGTCTCACCATTCCTTTTGGCTTCTGAAACTTGAAAGGACTATGGAAGGTAGCAAGCACTTGCAGCATTGGAACAACAGACATAGAAATCAACCTGCAACAATCTGAAGGTAACTGTGATGATCCCTTGATATGGAATTTGTAAGTTGGAAGTGAGAGAGGAATCTTGGCTGCCCTTGAATGCCTGAATTGAATTGAATTAGCTTTATTGTCACATATATTCACTGAGTACAGAGAAAAGTTTATATGTCACTGTTTATAGTGGCATCTTAGGTAAAAAGGTACCTAGTACAACTTCTTTAGATACAAGATCTCAAGAAAATAAAGAAATAAAATGCCCAGGGTTGCAGAAATCAAAGGCCAGGACTGTGGTCTTCCAACCCAGACCAATCTGGCACCTAGCCCCCAGTCCGCACCAGGCCCCGGCCCAGATTGTGCTGGTCAGGAGGTTGAGAGATTGCACCAGACCAGGCCGAGGATGTCACTTCAGGATGCTGTCCAGGGAGATCACCATGCCAGGCCGCAGAGATGTGCCAGAGGCCTGAAATCATTGCCAGATGCCAGGAATCGGTGCCAGAGGCCAGGAGTCATTGCCAGAGGCCAGGAGTCATTGCCAGAGGTGGGGAGCCAGTGCCAGAGGCCAGGGGTCATTGCCGGAGGACAGTAGTCATTGCCAGAGGCCGGAGTCGTTGCCAGAGGCCAGGAAAGAAAAACACCAAGAGGTAAAAAAAGAACTAGTGGAGCAGCTGAAATAAAGTGCTCCAAAATGACACCACAATATTCGATGACATAATCTGCCAGCTCTATATATGTTCTGTAGACATTCCCTTCACGTACACAATACAGTGATGACTGGTCATGTGTGTGCATACTGTGCACACCTATGTGAAACTCTAAGGTCATTTACTCACAGTTGCCAAAAAAGCACAATATTTGGAGATGCCAGTGTTGGACTGGGGTGTACAAAGTTAAAAATCACACATCACCAGGTTATAGTCCAACAGGTTTGTTTGGAAGCACTAGCTTTTGGAGTGCTGCCCCTTCACAACCACCTGATGAAGGAATGGCACTCCGAAAGCTAGTGCTTCCAAATAAACCTATTGGACTATAACCTGGTGTTATGTGATTTGAAAGAAAAATAAAGATTTTTCACTTCAATTTCTCACTAATTACATGGGATATTTCATCAAGTGATATTAATGACAAAAAAATTAGTCCCCGAGTTGAAAGTTTATGCTGACGTGTTACCCTAGAAAGCAGTACCATTGAGAGATTTGCCTGACTCAGACAGTAGTATCCTGGCTGGTTAATCCGAAGGAAGTGATAAATATTTGAATTGCACAGAGTTGAACATAAGTAGCTGATCTGATCTTGTCAGTTTCACGCCAAGGTGGATTAGGTTAGAATTATCCCGATATCCAGGAGGAATTTAAATAGCTCAAGTAACAATAGGGAGTCCAGCACTGCAGAATGATAAGAGGCAAGTTTAATGGCTTTGAATCTGCTGTACTAGGAATCGGAGGGAAGCAGCCCACCCATTATCAGGATTATTACAACAGGCATGGGAGGAGATGGCAAAAAGCAGGCAGGATTAATCAGTGTTCATACACAGTCCAAGGCAGATCAAAGTCAACAGAATTCCAGCAGGCCATTACACAGGCAGAATACATAGTCATAAGGCACTGGAATTGTTGCAACACATCATATCTGCCACACAAGGATAAGTCTCAGAAATAAGGGTAGGGATTGATCAGGGATAGTTAGCACAAATTTATTAGGGGGAGATCTTGTATAATTCAGTTAAGTTTTCTGAAAAGGTGACAATATATATTGATGAGGATAATGCAGTTAATATGGTTTACATAGACTCCAGTAAGGCCTTTGACAAGATATCACAGGGAAGACTGGTCCAAAAGATAAGAGCCCTGAGGATCCAAGGCAAGTTGGCAAACTGGATGCAAAATTGGCTTACAAATAGGAGGGAAAAGGTAATGGTGGAGGGATGTTTTTGTGATTGGAAGCCTGTGACCAGTGATGTACCACAGGGATCAGTGTTACTAACATTAATGACTACATTAAAGTGAATGTACAAGGTTCAATTAGTAAGTTTGCAGATGACACAAATTGGTAGTGTTTTTGATACCAAGGAGGATGGTATCAGGCTCCAGTCTGATGTTGGTCAGCTGCTAAATTGGTCAGAACAATGGGAGATGGAATTTAATCCTGGTAAGTGCAAAGTAATGCATTTTAGGAGGTCTAATAAGGCAAGGATACACACAAGGACTGGTTCAAGGGACAAAGGGTGCTTGGTGTACAAGTCCATAGATCTTTGAAGGTATCAGCACAGGTAGACAGTCTAGTGAAAAAGGCAATTGACATGCTTGCCTTCATTAGCTCAGGCATAGAGTATAGGAGCAAGGAAGTCTTGTTAGCCACAACTGGAACCCTTTAGGCAGACTGGTCACCACACTTTTGAAAGGTCATGAATGCACAGGAGAGGTGCAGACCAGATTCACTAGGAATGTTTCCTGGGTAAAAAGTCTTAGTTATGAGGAGAGGCTGGATAGGTTGGGGTTTGTTTTCCTTGGAGCTGACGGTGGAACTGATTGAGGCACACAAAATGACTCGAGCATAGACAGAGTAGAAAATGAGAATCTTTTCCCCATCGCATATGTCTTTAAGACCAGAGAGCATAAGTTTAAGGTGAGGAGCAATCTTTGGGAGGCAATCTGAGAAGTTTGATTTTCACCCGGAGGGTAATAGAAACATGGAGCATGCTTGCTGAGAGGGTTATGGAGGCAAGCATTCTCACAATGTTAAAAAGGAATCTGGATGAACACTTAAAATATCCGGCCATAGCAGGCTGTGGACTAAATGCAAGCAAATGGAATTAGTGCAGTTTGATGTTTGTTGATCAGCACTGACATGGTGGACTAAAGAGCCTGTTTCTATGTTGTATGACTCACTGACTCTATGACACGAAGTATAGTCAGGTTAATAACTCAGTCCCAACTCAAGTTGATAATGTTCATGCACCACTCATCAGGTAAAATAAATGGAAAGGATGTGGGCCACTTATTTGTCATTAAATGTCAGTCTTACTTCAATGACAAAACTTTCTCCCCTGAGTTTGAAAGCTGAAACTTGGATACACGATACACATTATGTAGTACTGAAAAAGAACTATGTTGTCAGAGAAGCTCTCTTTCAGTTGTGAAAGCCCATCAACTTTTAATTTTCCCAATACCCCATTTCAGGCATGTCCTGCCTAAAGTTAGCTCTTAGAATCATAGCATCCCTTGTTGCTCCTTGATATAAATTCCTATTTAACTATTCTTAACCTGCTGTTGCACTATTTGCTGATGTAAGTTATTCACTCTCCTCAAATAAACTCCATCTTGATTTCAATTCTGCCATTAATATCCCTTGCTCCGAGAAAACCCATCTTCAACATCTCAGTCCTTTCGAATACCTGTCCCATTGCCAAGCTTCCTATTTGTTTCAGGTGGTATTTTGTCACCTCCTAAGTATATGAAACAGACCTCCTACTCCAGACACAATTCCATCCTCCTTCCTGACCATCGTCACAGGCTAGAGCACTCTATTCACAAACTTGGTGTCCTACATGATTCCCACCTAATTTCTGACTCCAGATCCTGTCCATCTCATGTGACAACTACTTCCAACATCCCCTATTTCCACTGCTGTCTCAGCCCATCTGCTGTTAATACTCTCACCCCGAGTTTCACCATCTCTAGCTTTCATTATTCTAAGATATTGGAGACCAACCTCACAGCTTCCATCTTCTGTAAGCTTCAGCTCAACTCAACTTTAGGGCAGCACGGTGGCACAGTGGTTAGCACTGCTGCCTCACAGCGCCAGGGACCTGGGTTCAATTCCTGCCTCAGGCGACTGACTGTGTGGAGTTTGCACATTCTCCCCGTGTCTGCATGGGTTTCCTCCGGGTGATCCGGTTTCCTCCCACAGTCCAAAGATGTGCGGGTCAGGTGAATTGGCTGTGCTAAATTGCCTGTAGTGTTAGGTAAGGGGTATATGTAGGGGTATGGGTGGGTTGCGCTTCGGCGGGTCGGTGTGGACTTGTTGGGCCGAAGGGCCTGTTTCCACACTGTAAGTCTAATCTAAAAATTCTGGTGACCATACCTTATCCCATATGCCATCAAGCTATGATCAGCATTGCCTCTGACTGCAATGGTACACAATACTTCAATTTGAAAAGCACATCCATTAATGGCCTTGCACATCCCTGTATCTTTGTCCAGATCGACAATACAGTATGAATTCCTCTCTCCTCTGACTAACATCCCCACGTGGAAATCTGTGCCCTTTCCCTTATCATTGAGAATGGTGGGCACTTGCATCCCATTCCCAAACCATTCCCCTTGTCCATCTCTCTCTTCCCCTTGAAGATTTTCATGAAAATCAGTTTCTTTAACCAAGTTTTTGGCCTGGTTTCCTGTTCTCTTCTCTTTTCGATGGTGTCCATTTTCTAAACTTGTCTAAGTGAAGCTACTTACACCACTGGGTAAAAGCAATTGCAGAGGTTTTCTGCAATTCTGGGGAATGCCATTCCTTGCTCATATAGGGGCAAGTGTGAACCCCTTCCTACACTGTCACTATGTTAGTGCTTGCCTGAAAATAGTCCAGCAACCATTTATATTTATATAGCATTTTTAATAAGTGAAATGTCCAACATGATTCATAGGACAATAGAAAATAAAATACAGCCCAAGTCATGTGAGGAATTATTAGGTTTGATGAGTAAAATCTTAAGACAAGAGGTAGTTTTTGAATGTTTTAAAGGAGGGAAGTGAAGTCAGGAAGTGGCCAGGTGTACGGAGAGAATTCCAGATCTTGGTGCTTCAAAAACTGATGGAGCCATCGATATTGGGAACGCTGCAGAGGCTAATAAGTAGGAGGAAGTGAGGACTGCAGATGCTGGAGATCAGAGCCATGAGTGTGGTGCTGGGAAAGTACAGCAGGTCAGGCAGCATCTGAGGAGCAGGAGAATCCACATTTCGGGCATCCTCATTCCTGATGAAGGGCTTAATGCCCGAAACATCGATTCTCCTGTTCCTCGGATGCTGCTTGACCTGCTGTGCTTTCCCAGCACCATACTCTCGAGGCTAGTAAGTAGCCACAGCTGGGAGAGCAGATCCTAAAGTGGAACTTAATTGGCCTTTTTTTTAATAAAAGGTTTATAGGAAGTAGCATCATTGTCTTATTCATCAATTATTGACCATTACTAATTGCTCAGAAGGCAGCTAAGAGTTAACCACATTGCTATAACCCCACAGTCAAACATCAGCTGGATAAGATAAGAACAGCAAATTTCTTTCCCAAAGAGGATATTAGTGAAATAGACATGTATTTATTTAAGAGCAACTGACAGTGGTTATATCAGAACAGCTTTTATAAAAAAATTCTGCCAAAGTAGAATTTGAACCCATATTCCTGGAATAGAAACTTGAGATCTCCATTACTAGAGATCCTGAAGAAGGGCTTATGCCCGAAACGTCGAATCTCTGTTCCTTGGATGCTGCCTGACCTGCTGTGCTTTTCCAGCAACACATTTTCAGCTCTGATCTCCAGCATCTGCAGACCTCACTTTCTCCACCTCCATTACTAGTGCATGTGACATTCCTATGATCTCCAATGGTTCGGGTGGACTCATTTTTGAAGTACAGCCAGTCCTGGGTTGCAAAGGGGCTCCATTCTGGAGTCTGTTCACAAGTGGATTTGTAAGCAAGTCAAAACACAATGCAGGACAATATGAAGTAGCCATTTGTAAGTCCAGGAAATGTTCAAATGTCAGATCTTTAAAGTTACATCCCTGTGTGGGATTGCATTTGTAAGTATGAATATTTGTAAGTCAGAACTTTGTATATCAGTGACCCTCTGTGTGTGAGCAAACAATTGCCTGAAGCAACCTTAAGAATATGCTGTACCCATGAGGGTGGGTAATGAGGGAACAATCTTACAGATTTCCAAAGCTGGCGACACCACTGTTTGTGACAGCTTCTAGTTTCGAATCTCAAACTGCAACTGCAATGAATCAAATAGTCAAGATGTGGAGGTGCCAGTGTTGGGCTAGGATGGACCTCAACTGATGAAAGAACAGCACTTCAAAAGCTTATGATGTCAAATAAACCTGTTGGACGATATTGTGGTGTCATGTGACTTCAAGTAGTCAAGGTCCACTCTAGTACCAGAATCAGCAGGAGGACCTGAAGAATAATGGCAGGATACTTTGGCCTGAACAGGAGTTCTCTCTGGCTTGTTGAGCCAAGTTGCAGTCTCACAACTGGTGGTAAAACAAATAATTTAAATGCCATTCCTTAGCCAAGTCTGATCATCATTTGCTTACAGTGCCCTTATTTCAGATTGAAAACTTCTTTTTTTCCATTTCCCAGATGAAGGTAATCTTTAAACCAAATTATCCAGACCTTTTCACTCACATATGCAAATTGTACCTCTCACTGTGCACTTTTGTATCTGTTATCTGTGATTTTTATTTGCATCAGAAATTAAATGCACATGTTAACTGAAGCTAGTTTTTAGCCTCAAAATACATTCCACATAAATCATAGAGCACCTCAAACTGCTTTACTGACATCTGAATTCTTATTAATTTTGTTTCCTTTAACAAAAGTTCCTTCCGTGATCTTCTTGGTTTGTTTTTTTTAGAGTTTGAGGAACAGCAATAATTTGTGTTTAAATCATTTTATTGGAAAGTGAAAATCATTTTATTAGAATCATTTTATTCCACCAAGCTGTAGAAGGAAACAGAAATGGAGCCTGAGAAGGAGAAAGAAGAAAGTGATGTGGAAATGGGTAATGCTTGAAATGAGCTGTGATTCCAGTGAGATACTACAAGGACACACCAGGGCAGACAGGTTGGAGGAACAGGAGATATCATGAACAAAATGTGTCCTGCACTTAAAGCAATATCCACATATTGAGATCTTACTGCATTTGGACATGGAGGGCTTCCATATTTGAGGAATCATGAATACATCAGTAATAAAACATGAACAGCAATATAGTTCCTAGTAAAGATAATGTATTGCTTAAAGAACTTGAAGGCAATGGTGTTCCATGTATCTGTTGGTCCTGTCCTTCTGGCTGGATAAGGACACAGGGCTGAAAACTGCTGATGATGAGCCTTAGTGAATTAATGAAGTGCATCTTCTACAACTGTGCAATGCTGGTAGAGGGAGTGAATGTTGAAGATGGTGGTTGGGGATGACAATAAAGGAGGCTCCTTTGTCCTGAATGGAGTCAAGCTTTTTGAGCATTGTTGGCACTACACTTGGCCAGGCAAATGGGGAACATTTCATTCCATTCCTGACTAGTGCCTTGTTGATGGTGAACAAGCTTTAGGAAGTCAGAAGGTAAACTGACCACCACAGAATTCATAGCTTCAGATCTGCTCTTTTAGCCACAGTATTTATTTGTCTAGTCCAATTCAGTTTCTGGTTAAGGTAAACCACAGGATTTTGGTAGTTGAGAATTCAGCAGTAGCCAAGGGAATAGTCAGAGAATGAACCTAAGATATGCCAGTCAGCAGAATCTAGACCAGCAAGCAAGAGAAGGCGGTCAGGGCAGGATGTCAGCAGTACCTAGACGAGCAGATGTGATGATAACCTGGAGGAATGCAGTCAGAGACAAAGCTAGAGTCATTGGAGCTGAGTTTGAGTAATCCTATGTTCTACTTTCTCATCTTCAGCTTAAAAAATATAGCCTGAAAATAAGCTTAAAGAGCCACAGGAGTGCTCAGCTTTGGGAGATACCCATCCAATGCCATGTGGGGAATCATGGGCACTTTAAAAAAGTTATTCATAGGATGTGGGTATTGCTGATCAGGACAATGTTTACTGCATATCACCAAAAGCCCAGATGGCAGTGAGGAGTTAACCATATTGAGTTATATGTCGGCCAGAGCAGCAACGGTCAGAGATTTCCTTACCAAAAATAAATTAGTTGAACCAGATGGCAAAAGGCAATGTTTTCATGGTTGCCATTAGATTATCCTTTTATTCCAGATTTGCACTGATGTCAAATTCACTGTCTGTCATGATGCAATTTGCATCCATGTCCCCCAAAAGGTTCTGGATTACTACTCCAGTGATATTACCACTGTCTAACTCAGACTGGTTGTTTAGAAAATATCTACCCAAAAAACTCCTGCGGCGATGTCCTGGATCTGCGATGATTAACCTCCAACAATAACAACCATCTACATTTTGGCAGGTGTGATCCCAACCAGCAGAGAATTTCTTCCTTGATTCCTCTCAACTCTAGTTTTACGAAGACTCCTTGATACCACGTCTAGTTAAATGCAGCCTTGATGGTATGGAGAGCAAGTATTGGCTCAGTTAAAGTCGCAGGTATGCCATGCAATCCTAAGAAAATCTTGATGAGCCCACATGTAGCAATTAGACGAGAAGTTTAAACTTCGCATTGCTGTTTTCAGCCTGTCTGGACCTCTGCATGATTCCTTATTTCAGTGGGATCAGAAAGACAGATAGACAGGCCTGGTCTGTTTGTCCTCTATTTACTTTGGTTTGAATGTGGATTTTCTTAAGTCTTTACACTGCAGATCTAAAGCCTATTGCACAGTGAGTTTCCAAGGGATGGACTTAAAGTATGGGAATTGGGATCACTGCTGTCTAACAAACGTGTAAAGCCTGGAATAATGACACTGGTTGAACATGACGGACTCCCATCATATAGCAGTTGGTTGGCTGCTGAAATTGGTAACTCACCCACTTAGTTTAAAAAGATCATTGAAGAGCAATTGAGCTTATTAAAAGACAAATGACTCAAACAGTACATGCCACATGAGACTGGCAAGGGAATGCAGGTAAAAGGGGGAAGTCTACTTTTTCACTATCTCTGGTGAGAAAACAGGAGGTTAGGGAGGGTACTTTCGGCTGGGTTCAGGGTGAGGTGGGGTGTGCGTGGTAGTGACCTGTAAGCATCAGAAGTACCTCGCTAAGATGGTAGTCCCTCATGTCCCTCTCTCCAGATCTTCAAGCCAAGATCACACCTCCTAACCCTCCCTAGTTTCTCACTGTCTGAAATTCCCAGATTTACCCAAGTCTGGAATCCAGGCTCTTTTCTATGTGGGCCCTACTCCAAGTGGCACTCATCACTGAGCTCGAGCCCTGCTGGAATTGCAGGATATGGCCATTCCGTTTGCCTGGCAGCTCAGGGGCCTGGGTCTCCTCACACTGAGGAGTGGATGGCCCACACTGAGCTTGAAACCCCTGAAGTAAATCAGCGCTGTGAGGCAGCACCCACTAAGGACACCAGCAGCCATAATATTGTCATTGGTGAAGGTGGAGGATGGGGCAGGGGATAGTGGGTGAGCTCTATCAGGTCTCAGCACTAACGGGGGGAGTGCTATTGGATGAGGACTGAGATTAGATTAGATTAC
This sequence comes from Hemiscyllium ocellatum, assembly GCF_020745735.1. Classification (NCBI taxonomy): domain Eukaryota; kingdom Metazoa; phylum Chordata; class Chondrichthyes; order Orectolobiformes; family Hemiscylliidae; genus Hemiscyllium; species Hemiscyllium ocellatum. Next base: position 101,307,438 of record NC_083405.1, read on the forward strand.
TTACAGTGTGGAAACAGGCCCTTCGGACCAACAAGTCCACACCGACCCGCCGAAGCGCAACCCACCCATACCCCTACGTTTATCCCTTACCTAACACTACAGGCAATTTAGCGTGGCCAATTCACCTGACCCGCACCTGGGAGGAAACCGGAGCACCCGGAGGAAACCCACGCAGACACGGGGACAACGTGCAAACTCCACACAGTCTGTCGCCTGAGTCAGGAATTGAACCCGGGTCTCAGGCGCTGTGAGGCAGCAGTGCTAACCACTGTGCCACCGTGCCGCTCACAAAGGGTGAGGAACAGGGTGGGTGAGGGGGTATGAGCACTATTGGGGGTGCGAGAAGTGAGAGCAAGGAGAAGGTGAACCCTGTTGGGAGTGAGGGCTGCGCCTTTCCAGAAGTAAGGCTAGAGGTTGAGCATTTTCAGGTGTCCGAGAGGGTGCTTACCATCAAGGATAGAGGTCAGTTCAGTTTTTGAGCTAACAACTCAGCCAACTAACAGAGCACAAATCTTTCAGACATGGCAGGAATTATACTCACCTTAATCTCCCAATTCTGTTCATTGTTGCATCATTGATGGACCATGGGCCATTACATAATAAGCTCTTCAGCTCTTACCCCGCTGATGTGTCCACTCCCCAACCACCCCATTAACAGTGCTCACTCCCCCCTCCCACTGACAGTGCCCACTCCTCCCCACTGACAGTGCTCACTTCCCCTCCCACTGACAGTGCCCACTTCCCCACCACTGACAGTGCTCTTTCCCCCCACACTGACAGTGCTCACACCCCCCCCACACTGACAGTGCTCACACTCCCCCCCGCACTGACAGTGCTCACTCCCCCCCGCACTGACAGTGCTCACTCCCCCCACACTGACATTGCTCACACTCCCCCCCCCGCACTGACAGTGTTCACTCCCACCCTCACTGACAGTGCCCACCCCCCCATGACAGTATTCGCTCCCCCCCACTGACAGTGTTCACTCCCCCGTCCACTGACACCACTCACTGTCCCCCTACTGACAGTGCTCATTTCCCCTCAACAGTGCCCACTCCCCCCCACTGAGTGCACTCCCCCACTGACAGTGCCCCCACTCCCCCACACTGACAGTGCCCACACACCCCCAGTGACAGTGCCCACACACCCCCACTGACAGTGCCCACTCCCCCCTCACTGAAAGTGTCCACACACACCCACTGACAGTGTTCACTCCCCTCCACTGTCACCGCTCACTCCCTCCCCCCCCATGACAGCGCCCACTCCCCCCAACTGTCACCGCTCACTCCCCTCTATTGACAGTGGCCACTCCCCCCCCCCCCCCATTGACAGTGCTCACTCCTCCCCCACTGCCTGTGCCCACCCCACCTACTGATTGTGCTCTCCCCCCCCACCCCCCATGGTGCCAACAGATCACACCTCCTCCCCATCCAGCTGTCAGTGCTCACACCCTCGCCCCATCCACAGCACTCAGCCTCCCCCAGTCTGCCATCAGTGCTACTCCGTCAGCCTGCTTTACTGAACATCTGAAGCCTCTGTGGACCTGGCATGTTATAGTGTGTCTCTTCAACCAATTAGATTGAGGAATTTTCACTGCAGCACACAGAGTTACACAGGAACTTTAAGAACTAGGGGGTAGACAATTCATCCACATGAGCCTGCTCTGCCATTTAATATGATCATGGCTGATCTCATCTCACCTTCAACTCCACCAGCCTGTCTTCTCTCCATAACCCTTTAACCCATTACTAATTTGAAATCTGCCCGTCTCCTCTTCAATTTACTCAACATCACAACTTCCACCACACACTTGGGTAGCGAATTACACAGATTCATGACCCTTTGAGAAAAGTAACATAGAGCCCAGATGTGTAAATTGGAAAATTTAGTTCAACATAAAATCATGTATAACATGGGCAAGGAAACTGGGGACAAGCAATGAATGCTGGCCCAGGCAGCAACGCCCATGCCCATGAGACCATAAAGAAATACAGAAAGAGAAAAGAAGATGGGCTTAACAAGGACAGACAGAATAAGGAGAGGCTGGGGCTTTTTTCTGAGAATCAGAGTTGAAAAGTGTGTTGCTGGAAAAACACAGTCAGGCAGCATCCGAGGAGCAGGACCCCTGGAGCTCAGGAATCTGAGGGGTGACGTGATGGAGGTTTATAAAATCATGAGGGGCTTAGATAAAGTGAGCCTCCAGAGTAGGAGCGTCCAAAACTAGAGAGCGTAGGCTTAAGGTGAGAGGAGAAAAATGTAAAAGACAACACTTTCACACTAAAGGGGGTTGTAACGAGCTGCCAGAGGAAGTGATAGAGGCAAGTATTTATTATAACATTTAAAAGACATTGGGCAGGTACATGAATAGAAAAGGTTTAGAGGAGCATGGGCCAAGTGCAGGCAAATGGGACTAGTTCAGTATAGGATATCTGGTCGGCATGGACAAGTCAGGCGGATAGTCTGTTTCTGTGCTGTATGACTGTCTGACTTGAAGGTTAAGAAACAGTTCAATGTCTAAACTTCAAGCAGTAATTAAAACCTAATGAAATGGGATTCTAGGCAAGTAAAAGTAAATTTTTAATGTCATGATTGATGGCTGTTTCATAGTTGTTAAAGTTATAATTTTGTTATAAACTCACTTAAAGTTGAGTAGACAATATACTGGCATAGGTATGCAGTGGTTAACTGTTGCAACTTCACACCCTTCTCATGTATTTATCATGATGTGGAGGTGCCAGTGTTGGACTGGGGTGTACAAAGTTAAAAATCACACAACACAAGGTTATAGTCCAATAGATTTATTTGGAAGCACTAGCTTTCCGAGTGCTCCGAAAGCATGTACTTCCCAATAAACTGGTTGGACGATAACCTGCATTTATCAGCAAGGTACAGGTTTAGCACATCTTAAACAGAAACAGCAAATAGGAGGGAAACATTTGGATTTCCACCTTTAACTGTGCACATGTGGATATTTGATATTGTTCAACTGAATCTGATCGCTCACTGTTATTTCTAATACAAAATCTGAACCATTATATCATTTTAGAGAAACAGGAAGACAGTTAACATCATTGTAGAATTTGCAACTCCTTGTTTTGCTTGAATCAGGAATTCTGGAATGTTTCAATATTCTGCTATGGTACAGGCAGGTTATATTGAGGCATTCATGGAATTTTGAATAGTGATGGTTTGCAGTGGAATGGGGAAAATTAGACTGGCCCTCACTTATAGGGTCAGTGCAGGCATGGTGGGCCGAATAGCTGTAATAATTCTGTGGAATTCTATGTGAGGGTAGACTTGGGGTACTCATGTTAAATGAGCATTTATTTCTAGTTCACTGTATAGTGCTCACATGTTTAATTCAGTAGATAGCCTATTTGTTTGCTGTTCATTTTAGACAATAGAAATGCAAACAAACTCCTTAACAATGAAGGGAGTTGGTCTGTTGTATTTTACAGAATATCACAGAGTTTCCTAAAGGGTATTGTTTCATTTGCAGAGAAGCTTGCCTTTTTAACACTCTTGAAATGTTTAACACATGGCTAATGAGTTCAACAAACACTTTAGGAGAATGTTCACACGTTGTTGAAGGCTTTTTGCACTAATGTGTCAAGTTGTGTCATTAAACTGCTGTTGTCAGTTTGCCTTAGGCTGGATTACAGCAAGCTTCCAACACCCTCTTTTAGCTTTTTGGTCTGAATGTGACTGAGAAACAGGGAGGAAGTACACTTTCAGCACAAGCACATAGTTGGAGTTCCTTTAAAGTGACACTGCATTAAAATGGATGCATGCAGTCAGCATCATTTTCAGGAATAGTTGTATCCTTTGAATTCTAAAAGTTTAACTATTTTTCTACTTTATTTACGCCTGCAATAATAGTGACTGAAATATTTATCCCTCTGCGCATTTGTGAAATGATCATCATAAACAGGGATTTAGAATTAGTTATGAGGAGACGATTAGGAAGTTTAAACTTTTCTGTCGAGCTGCTACAGTTAAAGGCTGACAGAGATGTCATAAAGATTACAGTAAGATAAATAGTGCAGACTGTTGAGCTGGGAACAAAATTCTATAAGTGGAGGTGGACTGGGGTTGACAAAGTCTGAAGTCAGGTGATGAAGAAATGAAAGAGCAGCCCTCCGAAAACTTGTGATTTCAAATAAACCTGTTGCACTATAACCTGGTGTTGTGTGACTTCAAACAAAATTCGATGATGTGTTCATTTTAAAATAGTCCACACAGGAGGGGAGATCATGGGATGGCAGCTGAGTATGGCTAGACTCTTGAACAATGACCAGTAATGTGTGGAGTATTCCTCAGATCATGAGTGGAGTATTAGTGCAATGCCTAGCTATACCGTTATAGCCATATCTGTTACACTATGTTTCATTTCAAAGAGGTCTCAGCAAAAATCCACCTGATATGACAGACCTCAAAGGGAAGCAGGACCATAGCCAGAAGAGCAACAGAAACCTGAAAAAAAGACAGCAACCAGCAGAGAATTTTATTTGTCATCTGTATCTATCCAATTATATCCTTGGTTCAGTAAACCTGTACCTTCAGACATAAGACAATAAGGTATAGCAGAACTAGGCCTTTTGGCCCATCTGCTCTGCCATTCAATCAACTCCACTTTTCTGCCTTTTCTCCATAATGCTTGATTCTCTCACTGATTAAAACTCTGTTTATCTCAGCCTTGAATCTACTTACTGATACAACCTCGACACGCCTCTGCAGTAAAGAATTGCCCAGATTCACTACCCTCTGAGAGAAGTCACTCCTCTTCATCTCTGTTTTTTCTGGGTGACCCCATGCTCTGCAGTGATGTCCTCTGGTCCTAGACTCTCCCACATGGGGAAAAAAACCAACCATCTACCCTGCCAGGTTCCCTAAGAACCTCAGTTATATATTTGCATTGTGAAAGATTCTCCAGGAGCGTGACATGTCTCAGCTTTTGTCCTTTTTCCAGTGTTGTACTATCTCTCCCCACCCACTCTCCTGTCAGAGCAAGATTAGCAAATGGTAGTTATTTTCCAAAATTTCAACCTCCTCTCTCAGGGCTGTGTCACCGGAGATGCAGAATGTGTCTCCCTTATATATTTGAGCATCAGAAATGAAGGGGAGCTACAATGTCCCAACTGCAAATAGCAGTCCTTCAAAGTGAAAGTATTACGAGAGATTGCCTGAGAATGCAAACTACCTTGTGTACACAAGTATGCTAAAGTTCAAATGAGAAAAGACCATTAGGGTAAGCATGGCTCCTCCCTGGTTCATCTTTTTTAAATTTACCAGAGGCATGTGGATGTCACTGGCTGGCCAGCATTCACTGCCTGTCCCTAGTTGCCTTAGAGAAGGTGGTGGTCAGCTGCTTTCTTGACCCACTGCAGCTGGTTCTTGGACAACTTGCTGTGGGTCGTCCCACAATACCATTACGGAGGAAATGCCAAGATTTTGACCCATGTCAGTGAAGGAATGGTGATTTATTTCCAACATCAAAATGGTAAGTGGTTTGTAGAGGAAGTTGCATGTGATGTATCTGCTGCTCTTGCCCTTCAAGACTGAAGTGGTCATGAGTAGGAATGCATTGTCTATGGATCTTCAATGAATTTCTGCAGTGCATTTTGTTTATGCACTGCTGCTACTGAGTGTTGATAAGGGAAGGAGTTGATGCTTGTGGATGTGGTGCCAATTCAGCAGGGTGCTTTGTCCTGGATGCTATTGGAACTGAACCAATCCAGGCAAGAGGGGAGTATTCCAACACACTCCTGACTTGTACATTGTCGATACTGGAATGATTTTGGGGATTCAAGAGGCCGGTGTCTTGCTGCAGTATTCCTAGTCTCTGACCTGCTCTTGCAGCCAGTATGTAATAAAATACCAATTCATTTGGCACCTACATCATCGCAATGATAACCCTTTGAGGAGATGTACTCTATTGCTGTCTAGATGTTGTTGTACTGGCACTGTAATAGATGTCCCAGCTATAAAAGTAGTTCTGTGCTGTGTTGAAGTCTGGGTAAAGATCTGTATCTTGTACATAGTTGTTGAGCGTAAAGTTTCCGAAAGACCATTTCCTCCATGACTACCTGGTCAGGTCCATGCCTTCCACCAACCCACCCTCCCCTCCCGGCACCTTCCCCTGCCACTGTAGGAATTGCAAAACTTGTGCCCACGCTTCCCCTCTCACCTCCGTCCAACACCCCAAAGGAGCCTTCCACATCCATCAAAATATCACCTGCACTTCCACACGTCATTTATTGTATCTGTTGCTCCCGATACAGTGTCCTCTACATTGGGGAGACAGGATGCCTACTCACAGAGTGCTTCAGAGAACACCTCCGGGACACCAGCACCTACTAACCCCACTGCCCCGTGGCCGAGCACTTCAACGCCCCCTCCCACTCTGCTGAGGACATGGAGGTTCTGGGCCTCCTCCATTGCCAGTCCCTAACCACCCGCGCCTGGAGGAAGAATGCCTCATCTTCCACCTCTGGACCTTCCAACCTCATGGCATTGATGTGAATTTCACCAGTTTCCTCATTTCACCCACCCCTCCTTACCCCAGTTCCAAACTTCCAACTCAGCACCGTACTCATGACCTGTCTCAACTGTCCATCTTCCTTCCTACCTATTCACTCCTCCCTCTGACCTATCACCTTCACCCCCACCTCCATCCACCTATTGCACTTTCAGCTACCTTCCTCCTAGCCCCACCCCCTCTCATTCAGCTCTCCACCCCAGAGGCTCATAGCCTCATTCCTGATGAAGGACTTTTACCAGAAACATTGATTTTCCTGCTCCTTGGATGCTGTCTGACCTATGCTTTTCCAGCACCACAATGTCAACTCTAATCTCCAGATCTGCAGTCCTCGCTTTCCCCTGCATAGTAGTTGACCCTGGTAGATAACACACACACACATATCACCTGGTGTTGAAAGAGGGTCAATATATTCCATCTGGACTGAATTTGAAATCAAATCTTCAGTTTCAACTTTAAGCATTTCTATATTATGAAGTCTAATCCTGTCCCATCTTAATCATCAGCAATACAACCATTTTGTGCCAAGAAAATCTAATGACTCAGAAAAATTGCCAAATAATTTACTACCACTTGCCACTCCCAATACCAACTCTGTCCCAGCTAGTGCTGTGGCTCAGTTAGTACTCTTATCTTGGAGACACAAGGTTATGTGTTCAATTGGCATGCCAGGATTAGAGCACAAAACTCAAGGTTAACAGTCAGTGCTCTGAGGGAGTGCTGCACAGGCCGGGGTCTTGCTTGTTCAGATGATTTGTGAATGAGAGAGACCCTGCCTGCCCACTGATGTGGATATAAAACATCCCATAATGTGATTTCAAAGAAGGAGAAGAGGATTGCCTCCAGTGGGCTGGCCATTTATTTCTCGAACAGTTCCAAAATAGGTTACCTGGTTGCTATGCCATTGTGGTTTGTGCGATATTGATATTCTGATGAAAGATCATAGACCTGAAACATTAACTATGTTTCTCTCCACACATGATGCCTGGCCTGTTGAACATTTCTACCTTTGCTTGTATTTATTTGAAGTTTCCAATATCCACAATATTTTACTTTTATATTGCTATTTGTGGGAGCTTGCTGTGTGTTAATTGGCTGCTATTTCAAATACATTACAATAATGACTACACTTCAAAAATATTTTAATGAGTACTGAAGTATACTGGGACATCAGGTAGTCATACAAAACTCTGTATAAAGATGAGTTTTCCCTTTTTCTCCTGAAATAGATGGAGAGGCTAATGGTCGCTTTTCTGGTTTTCATACACCTCAGTATGTTGACCAAGTTTCTATTTTTATGTGAACGCTTGTTGGTTATTTAATCAATTTGGATGGTTCAAAAATCCACATATTTGCATGCACACTTGTGCTCACAATCTCACATATGAGCATACACATGTGGGCTCACAGTCTCACACGTGACATGCACATGTGTACTCACAATCTCACACATGAGCATACACGTGTGCTCACAATCTCACATGTGACATGCACACATGTACTCACAATCTCACATGTGAGATACACGTGTGCTCACAATCTCTCACATGAGCATACACATGTGTGCTCACTATCTCACCTGTGACATGCACACATTGAATTTGCTTTATTGTCACATGTGCACTTGTATACACACATATATGGACACAAACACATACACACAAATTAGCTGATAGGAAAAGTTAGGATGTGTAGAGTCAGGAATAAACAGCTGAGTGGATATCAAAATGACTCATAAAAACCCAGAAAGTGGAAAGCAAGTGTAAAGTGTGCTTTTTCAGATTTTGATGAAATCAGCCTTCCACAAAGATCACAGTTAAGACCACTGTTACTGACTATTTACATTAACATATTCCTATATGTAACACAATGTCAAATTTGGAGATGACACCAAAGTAGTCATGGTAGGAGATTTAACCCTGAGTAAGAATGTAGCAGAAAACAAAAAAAAAATGGTAAATTTTCAGACTGAATACTTTACTTGTCTTTAAATGAATGTGAGGTGATGCATTTTTATGGGAAAAGTAGAACCATCACCTATGTCTTAAAAATTAAGAAATTGAATGGAGTAGAAGAGCAAAGAGATCCAGGATCCAGGTGAATAATTCAACAAAAGCAATATTGCAGGTCAGAAAAGCGATTAGGACTGTTAACAAAACCTGAGATTTATTTCTATAAGGATAGAATTCAAAGATAGTGAAGGTGTATTAAACTTCTTCAGGATTCTGTTCATGCTGCACTTACTGTGCATTTTTCTAGCCTCCATACTACAAAATAAACAAAGAAACATCGGAATAGATGCAAACACCATGGACAAAGATGTTACCGTGGAGTCGTAAGATAAAACAGGTTTGGACATTTTGCTTCAGAAAAGAGAAGATTTGGAGGTGAGTTGGTAAGTGTCTTTAACATTAGAATAAAAATAAAGAACTGCAGATGCTGGAGATCTGAAACAAAAATTTAATGGAGAAGTTCAGCATGTCTCGCACTGTCAGTGGAGAGAAAATAGAATTAATGTTTTGTGTCTAATAACCCTTCTTCAGTTCTAACATGTCCAATCCTACCTAATTTTAAGGAAAAAAACAGAAATTGCTGGAGAAACTCAGCATTTCAGGTCTAAAAAGGGTTTCTGAATTCGAAATGTTAATTCTGCTTTCTCTCCACTCTTGCTACTACACTTACTGAGCTTCCCCAGCAATTTCAGTTTTTGTCTTTAAAATTAGGTTAGATTGGATAGGGTAGATGCAGACAGACTGTAACCATATATGGAAGAATCCAAAACTACAGCTTTCACTAACAATTCCACAAGGAAAATCGTGGAGAAAGCTGTTAGAATCTGGAACCTGCTACCACAGGAAGTGGTTGAGAAGAATTAAGTAGATGCTTTCAAAAGGATAATTAGGTGGGTCTCTCTGAGAAAACCAAAAGGAAAGAGAAATTGAAAGGCTAAGATGAGGAAGATGGAAAAAAAGGAGACACCTTATGATTATAATGATTATAAACACCAACACATACTAGTCAGACCAAGGAACTGTTTCTGTCTGTATATTGTATATAATTTTATCTAAACCATATGAATATAAACAGCAGCCAAGGCTATCATAGATACATGTCTACTCGAAAGAATCTTCCAATATAAAGCTGTCCTTATTCCACACCTAAAAAATTCTATAAATAATTTGTCTTACTCTGCAAAAGAAACATATGCGCTCCATAAAACAGACTCTGATTTAAACTGAGAACAAATATTTTGGATGAATTCTAAGAGGTGAAAGCAGTAAGAAAAGTCTTCACTTGCCAATTTGAAGTTCCAAATAAAATTGTTGTTTGTTGTGCAATAGTTAAAACTGTCTACCATCCTCAGCCATCCTCCAATCCTGGTTTCTTGTATATTACTGACTTTCACCCTTCCACCGCTGACAGCCTTATCTTCAACTTCCAGGGCTCTGAGCTCCTGAATTTCATCCTTAAACTTCTCCAGTTCTCAAATTCTGCACCCCGCTCTTTATCTGTGTTGACCCAGAACCTTACCCATTTGACCCAGTTTTTGGTCATCAGTCTTAATACCACCCTCATGTGGCTTGGTGTCAAATTTTGTTTGATCAAACTTCTGTGATGTGCATTGGAATGCTTTACTATATTAAAGGCACAATATAAATGGAAGTGGTTGTTGTACATATGTATCCATTCAACGCACTAGCATGTGACACTATTGTGACAACAAATTGCATTTATACATTACCTGTAATGAAATAAAGCACATTAAGGCATTAACCATTATACATCAAATTGCATTCCATTCTATAAGTGCCTGAGGTAAGTCCTTTGTTCATTGTTTCAGATACATCATCCTGACCCATTTGTTCTTGACAGTTTTTGTCATTAGCAGTTTGCCATTGTCTTCCACTGTCAGGGATAGGCCAAACAGGCAGGTCCCAAGTCTACCTCAGCTAAAATAAAGTTAAGAGTCACGCAACACTAGGTTATAGTCCAACAAGATTGTTTGGAAGCACTAGCTTTTGAAACACTGTTCCTTCGTCATGATGAATGAGCAGAGATCCAAAAGCTAGTATTTCCAAATAAACCTGTTGGACTATAACCTGGTGTTGTGTGATTTTTAACTTTGTCCACCCCAGTCCAACACCAGCATCTCCAAATCGTCAGCTAAAATAGGAATCGAACCCGTGCTATTGGCATTAATCTGAATCAAACACCAATGGAGGTAACCACCTCCCATATTCGAACATAACGTGTTACTACAAAAGGGAATTAAATCAATGAGTTGCACAGAAAATAGCCCTACAAGAAAACTAATGGATTTTTTGACCATAGATCATTGTTAGAAGCCATTTTCTTGATAGTGATGTGGATGATTTTATTTCAAATATTTACCAATGACTATGAGTTAGGAGTAGGAGTTAAAAACAACAAGGTAAAAACAATGACTGCAGATGCTGGAAACCAGATTCTGGATGAGTGGTGCTGGAAGAGCACAGCAGTTCAGGCAGCATTCAAAGTGCAGCGAAATCGACATTTCGGGCAAAGTTCGCTGCACTTTGGATGCTGCCTGAACTGCTGTGCTCTTCCAGCATCACTAACCTAGGAGTAGGAGTTGGCCACTTGTTTCTTTCAGCTTACTCTGCCATTTGATAACATCATGGCTTATCTGATTCTGCCTGCAATTCATTTTCCTGGCTATTTTCATTAGCCTTTTGCTCCTTTGTTAGTCAAAAATCTGCCTAGAGTACTTTACAAAGATTTAATGGCCCTGCCACCTGTTCTCTATCTTTAAAAAAGAATTCCAAAGACTCCCCTTTGAGAGAAGTAGCAACTTAGAATAGACAAGAATAGTTTCTCTTTTTCCAGCAACACATTTTCAGCTCTGATCTCCAGCATCTGCAGTCCTCACTTTCTCCAGGAATAGTTACTCCTCATCTCTTATTAGATTCATCAAGTCGAAAATCATACGACATGAGGTTATAATCCCAACAGTTTTCAAATAAATCTGTTGGATGATAACCTGGTGTCATGTGAGTTTCCACCTTGTCCAACCCAGTCCAATACCGGCACCTCCACGCCATAGTTTTCTAGAATCATACATACGGAAGAGGCAGTTTGGCCCATTGAGATTTTGCCACCAAAAGTATGCTACTCCCTATACTAATCCCACTTTCCTGCACTGGGCTCATAACTTTGAAGGTATGGCACTTTAATGCTCATCCAAGTACTTTTTAAAGGAGATGAGGTTTCCCGCCTCAACTGTCTTTCCAGGTCAGATGTCACATACGATCAGTTTATAGTCCGATGAAGGGGCAGTGCTTTGAAAGTCTGTGATTTCAAATAAACCTGTTGGACTATAACCTGCTGTCTAGGAGAAAGTGAGGACTGCAGATGCTGAAGATCAGAGTTGAAAAGTGTGGCCCTGGAAAAGCACAGCAGGTCAGGCAGCATCTGAGTAACAGGAGAATTAACGTTTCGGGCATAATGCATTCCTGATGAAGGGCTTATGCCTGAAACATTGGTTCTCCTGATCCTCGGATGCTTCTTGACCTGCTGTGTTTTTCCAGCACCACACTTTTCAACTATAACCTGATGTCCTGTAACTTTTAATTTTGTCCACGCCAATCCAGCATCAGTATCATCACATCATAATGATCTTTCCAGACAGTCCATTCCAGAACTCCAGAATCTTCTGGGTGAAAAATGTTTGCCTCAAATCCCTTCAAAAGCTCCTGCCTTTCACTTGAGAAGTGTGCCCCTTGTAAGGGGCAACATCCTTTCAGAACCTACCTCGTCATGTCCCCTCACAGTATTACATGTTTCAATAAGAAAACCTCTCCATTCTTCACCAATCTAATAAATACTTGCCCAACTTGTCCAAGCTTTCCTCTTAAGATAACCAGCCACTCATCTCAGTACGTGTCAGTCGAATGAACCTTGCCTGAACTGCTTCTAATGCAATTATGCTTTTTCTTCAGTAAAGAGGCCATATGAGACCCTCATACTTGCCATTTTTAATAGGTTTCCAGGTCACTGGAATGTCGACAGTACAAAAAAACAATGTAAGGAGCAGTGTAAGACAGATGACTAATACAATTTCAAAATGACATGAAAGAAAGCAGAGTTGAACAATCCACTTCTCAATGTATTTTTCCCACTAACAGTATCTGTAAGTGGTGCTCCCACCCAGAGACTTTGACTCTTGCCTGAAGCACTGTCTCTGTTTACCAGTCATCTACTTGTCAATTTAAGATTAGTTTCGAATAACCAACGCCTTTAGGCCAATTGAGAAGTCGAACAGTAAATGGATCCAAATATTCGGGATTAACCATTTTTAAAAGAAGTTTGCCAGTAAACATTTGTAGAATTTTAACTGTAGACTTTAAACACAAACCTACTGAACAAACAGAAAGAAAGGGCAATTCAATTTTCAATCGTAATGTATTTCCCTTTGACATCTGCTTAGGGCTGTCTATCATTGATGAGGGAGTTTGCTTGACTCATATTGGAATCAATCCCTGATATTAATTGAACTAACAAGTTTTGACTGAGACAGAGTAAAATTTGCAAACCTTTCATAAATATAACTCTGTCCTAGCCAAGATCTGTTAGTGGCCTTAGTGTCCAAACCTCAGAGGAGAAAACTTGCCCAAGTTACTGCCTCAAATTATTATTCAGTGACATCGCCTGGAAGGTCATATATCTGGACTCTGGGTATTGCTATGATGGCCTTTCTTCAGATGTTTGTTAACATTCAGCTCTCCATGTTAGTCGCTCTGACAGTCAAGATAAGTTCGGTTAAGGGTTTAAATCCTAAGTATAAAGGACCCTTTTCTAAGTCAGTGACAGTATTGACTGCAGTAATTCAGGTCCTGGGGAGTGTCACTCTACAAACAGATGCCACCAGCACTGCAACATCATTTGAACATTCATGTGAGGAGACTGTTTGTTTGAAACATTTATTGGCCAAGGGAGACCAGACTGGTCCATGGTACTGATCTCATTGGTCCCCAGCGCTGTCAGTTTTTTTTAATTCCTCATCACCAAACAGGTTAGGCAATCTATCCAGGTCAGCCTCTGGAAATATCTGATCAAATGAGCAGGATCTCTACACCAATGTTCTGGCCATCCTATAATGGCTCCCACACACCCTTCCCATTCTCTTTCCATTAGTTATTGAGGCCTTAGAGTTAAGATTCACACATAATAATGATGGGATGGTGTCCAATTCCAACAGAATGTCTTTTAAGACCATGAGACCATAAGACATAGGAGCAGAAATTAGGCCACTCGGCCCATCGAGTCGGCTCCACCATTCAATCATAGCTGATAGGTTTCTCAACCGTATTCTCAGACTAAGTGATTGATGTCCCCTCTGTACACTTAGGTGCACGCAAGACACATGGCTGCTATTTGGGAAAGACCATGGGAGATCTCCTTGGAGTCCTGTCCAGTATTTACCCACCACAAACATCACTACAACAGTTTGCTTGTCATATTCAGATTGAAGTTTCTGGGATCTTGCTGTGTACATTTTGATCTTTGAGTTTCCTACAAGAATGATAAGGTTTCAAAACAGTTGTTACTGCTATAGAATAAATAGTTTAAATATAAGTCTTTGTCTTTGTTAAAATTGAAATCCAATAAAGAATGCACCTTTTTAGCAACAGGGGAAGGGAGAAAACTCCAAAAGAAAAATAGAGAAAGCCTGTGCTAGTTATTCCCCCTACGCCCAAAGAAACTGAAGCTTGACTTGTACAGCCCTTCCTGCTGGCTAATTGAAAGCACTTAACTCAGCAAATGCTGGGGGTAAAGATCCTTGTGGCATAGTGGTAGAGTCCCTACCTCTGAGCCTGGAGACGTGAGTTCAAGTGGAATCGACGTTCCAGGCAAAAGCCCTTCATCAGGAATAAAGGCAGTGAGCCTGAAGTGTGGAGAGATAAGCTTGAGGAGGGTGGGGCTGGGGAGAGAGTAGCATAGAGTACAATGGGTGAGTGGGGGAGGAGATGAAGGTGATAGGTCAGGGAGGAGAGGGTGGAGTGGATAGGTGGAAAAGGAGCTAGGCAGGTCGGACAAGTCCGGACAAGTCATGGGGACAGTGCTGAGCTGGAAGTTTGAAACTAGGATGAGGTGGGGGAAGGGGAAATGAGGAAGCTGTTGAAGTCCACATTGATGCCCTGGAGTTGAAGTGTTCCAAGGCGGAAGATGAGGCGTTCTTCCTCCAGGCGTCTGATGGTGAGGGAGTGGCGGTGAAGGAGGCCCAGGTCCTCCATGTCCTCGGCAGAGTGGGAGGGGGAGTTGAAATGTTAGGCCACGGGCGTGTGGTTGATTGGTGCGGGTGTCTCGGAGATGTTCCCTAAAGCACTCTGCTAGGAGGCGCCCAGTCTCCCCAATGTAGATGAGACCGCATTGGGAGCAACGGATGCAATAAATGATATTAGTGGATGTGCAGATAAAACTTTGATGGATGTGGAAGGCTCCTTTAGGGCCTTGGATGGAGGTGAGGGAGGAGGTGTGGGCACAGGTTTTACAGTTCGTGCGGTGGCAGGGGAAAGTGCCAGGATGGGAGGGTGGGTCGTAGGCGGGCATGGACCTGACCAGGTAGTCACGGAGGGAACAGTCTTTGCGGAAGGCGGAAAGGGGTGGGGAGGGAAATATGTCCCTGGTGGTGGGGTCTTTTTGGAGGTGGCGGAAATGTCGGCGGATTATTTGGTTTATGCGAAGGTTGGTCAGGTGGAAGGTAAGCACCAGGGGCATTCTGTCCTTGTTATGGTTGGAGGGGTGTGGTCTGAGGGCAGAGGTGTGGGATGTGGACGAGATGCATTGGAGGGCGTCTTTCACCACGTGGGAAGGGAAATTGCGGTCTCAAAAGAAAGAGGCCATCTGGTGTGTTCTATGGTGAAACTGGTCCTCCTGGGAGCAGATACGGTGGAGGTGGGGGAATTGGGAATACGGGATGGCATTTTTGCAAGAGATAGGATGGGAAGAGGTGTAATCCAGATAGCTGTGGGAGTCAGTGGGTTTGTAAAAAATATCAGTGTCAAGTTGGTCGTCATTAATGGAGATGGAGAAGTCCAGGAAGGGGAGGGAGGTGTCAGAGATGGTCCAGGTAAATTTAAGGTCAGAGTGGAATGTTTTGGTGAAGTTGATGAATTGCTCAACCTCATCACGGGAGCACGAGGTGGCGCCAATGCAGTCATCAATGTAGCGGAGGAAGAGGTGGGGAGTGGTGCCGGTGTAATTACAGAAGATTAACTGTTCTATGTAGCCAACAAAGAGACAGGCATAGCTGGGGCCCATTCGTGTGCCCATGGCTACCCCTTTGGTCTGGAGGAAGTGGGAGGATTCAAAGGAGAAATTGTTAAGGGTGAGGACTAGTTCAATCTTCCCACTTCCTCCAGACCAAAGGGGTAGCCATGTGCACAGGTATGGGCCCCAGCTATGCTTGTCTCTTTGTGCGCTACATAGAACAGTTAGTCTTCCGTAATTACACCGGCACCACTCCCCACTTCTTCCTCCGCTACATTGATGACTGCATTGGCGCTACCTCGTGTTCCCGCGAGGAGGTTGAGCAATTCATCAACTTCACCAACACATTCCATCCGGACCTTAAATTTACCTGGACCATCTCTGACACCTCCCTCCCCTTCCTGGACCTCTCCATCTCCATTAATGACGACCAACTTGACACTGACATATTTTACAAACCCACCGACTCCCACAGCTACCTGGATTACACCTCTTCCCACCCTACCTCTTGCAAAAATGCCATCCCGTATTCCCAATTCCTTCGCCTCCACCGTATCTGCTCCCAGGAGGACCAGTTCCACCATAGAACACACCAGATGGCCTCCTTCTTTAGAGACCGCAATTTTCTTTCCCACGTGGTGAAAGATGCCCTCCAACGCATCTCGTCCACATCCCACACCTCCGCCCTCAGACCCCACCCCTCCAACCGTAACAAGGACAGAACGCCCCTGGTGCTCACTTTCCACCCTACCAACCTTAACCAAATAATCCGCCGACATTTCCGCCACCTCCAAAAAGACCCCACCACCAGGGATATATTTTCCTCCCCACCCCTTTCCGCCTTCCGCAAAGACTGTTCCCTCCTTGACTACCTGGTCAGGTCCACGCCCCACCTACGACCCACCCTCCCATCCTGGCACTTTCCCCTACCACCGCAGGAACTGTAAAACCTGTGCCCACACCTCCTCCCTCACCTCTATCCAAGGCCCTAAAGGAGCCTTCCACATCCATCAAAGTTTTATCTGCACATCCACTAATATCATTTATTGTATCCGTTGCTCCCGATGCGGTCTCCTCTACATTGGGTAGACTGGGTGCCTCCTAGCAGAGCGCTTTAGGGAACATCTCTGAGACACCCGCACCAATCAACCACACTGCCCCGTGGTCCAACATTTCAACTCCCCCTCCCACTCTGCCAAGGACATGGAGGACCTGGGCCTCCTTCACCACCGCTCCCTCACCATCAGATGTCTGGAGGAAGAACGCCTCATCTTCCGCCTCAGAACACTTCAACCCCAGGGCATCAATGTGGACTTCAACAGCTTCCTCATTTCCCCTTCCCCCACCTCATCCTAGTTTCAAACTTCCAGCTCAGCACTGTTCCCATGACTTGTCCGGACTTGTCCGACCTGCCTAGCTCCTTTTCCACCTATCCACTCCACCCTCTCCTCCCTGACCTATCACCTTCATCTCCTCCCCCACTCACCCATTGTACTCTATGCTACTCTCTTCCACCCTCCTCAAGCTTATCTCTCCACACTTCAGGCTCACTGCCTTTATTCCTGATGAAGGGCTTTTGCCTGAAACGTCGATTTCGCTGCTCGTTGGATGCTGCCTGAACTGCTGTGCTCTTCCAGCACCACTGATCCAGAATCTGGTTTCCAGCATCTGCAGTCATTGTTTTTACCTGAGTTCAAGTCCTACCTAGTTCAGAATTGTGTTATAACATTCCTGAGCAGGTTGGTTGGAAAGTATGTAAGCCAGGGCTAAAGCATTGGAAGAATTCATTTTCTGTGTAAGCTACACTGACCAGTGCATTCACCCAATATATATCTTTAATAGTTCATCCACACTTCAGGCCCTAATTGTAGAATCAGTCAGTTCTAAGTCAAAGGTTGCAGATGATTGGGTTGCCATGTATAAACTCCAGATTTCAGCTTCTCTGAAATGAAGACCCCACTCCATTTGTAAAGTGGAAAGCTTCTCGAGTTACTTTGATAACTGCTTCTTGCCAGACTTTGCCGCTGGCTCAGTGTATGTGGATTGTTGAAAGATATGAGAGTATCTTTAACTGAGAATTGGAGGCCCTGCAGTTCTGTATTCTATCTTAACACAACTTCAGCAGAATCTACAATTATTCCTCCCACAGTTAGCTCCCCTGGAGAGTTGTATCAGTGGCTGATTTCAACTGGTTATTTACTTTCCAGGAAGATTCTTCCTATTTCCTGCTAATTACAGAGAGAGACTGGGAGAATTCCCAAAGAACTTAGAATCTTACAGCACAGAACTACAGCAGTGGGCTAATGATGCTATTGTTGACTCTCGAGAAAATCAATCTAATAAGTTTCATTTTCTTGTCCTTTCTACAGACATTGTGCAAATAGTTCTTTATCAGAATAGAAATGTTAGGGAAGATCGAAATCAAAGTTCCAAACTTGTTTCTAAGTCGTGGATGATGGAAAGTAACCTCCACCTCATCCCAGCACCAACTCATCACCTCCCCATCCACTGTGTCAGTGCAAAAAGTTTACATTGAAGAATATCTTATCAAAATGTATGAAAGTTCAGGGAATGTTGTTCCACAGACAGATCAAACAGTTTACAAAGCGACATGTAGGTTGGAAGGAGACCGTTTAGCCCATCAACTAGTGAGCCAAGCTGCTCAGTGATGCCAGTGATTAAGCCCAGTGGACCATATAAGTGAAGTATTGCTCTATCAGTGAAGTAAATCCCTGGTTTATGAATGATCACTTATGTGTGGAGGAAGGACTCTTAATCAGACTTCAATCAGTTCATTTTCCAGATGAAGTTATAAATTGGAGTAAAGCCAATTTTGATGGTATTAGGCAAGAACTTTCAAAAGCCGATTGGAGGCAGATGTTTGCAGGTAAAGGGATGGCTGGAAATTGGGAAGCCTTCAGAAATGAGATCACAAGAATCCAGAGAAAGTATATTCCTGTCAGGGTGAAAGGAAAGGCTGGTAGGTATAGGGAATGCTGGATGACTCAAGAAATTGAGGGTTTGGTTAAGAAAAAGAAGGAAGCATATGTCAGGTATAGACAGGATAGATTGAATGAATCCTTAGAAGAGTATAAAGGAAGTAGGAGTATACTTAAGAGGGAAATCAGGAGGGCAAAACGGGGACATGAGATAGCTTTGGCAAATAGAATTAAGGAGAATCCAAAGGGTTTTTACAAATATATTAAGGACAAAAGGGTAACTAGGAAGAGAATAGGGCCCCTCAAAGATCAGCAAGGTGGCCTTTGTGTGGAGCCACAGATAATGGGGGAGATACTAAATGAATATTTTGCATCAGTATTTACTGTGGAAAAGGATATGGAAGACTGTAGGGAAATAGATGGTGACATCTTGGAAAATGTCCATTTTGCAGAGGAGGAAGTACTGGATGTCTTGAAACGGGTAAAGGTGGATAGATCCCCAGGACCTGATCAGGTGTACCCGAGAACTCTGTGGGAAGCCAGAGAAGTGATTGCTGGGCCTCCTGATGAGATATTTGTATCATCGATAGTCACAGGTGAGGTGCCGGAGGACTGGAGGTTGGCAAACGTGGTGCCACTGTTTAAGAAGGGCAGTAAAGACAAGCCAGGGAACTATAGACTGGTGAGCCTGACCTCGGTGGTGTTGGGAGGAATCCTGAAGGACAGGATGTACATGTATTTGGAAAGGCAAGGACTGATTCAGGATAGTCAACATGGCTTTGTGCATGGGAAATCATGTCTCACAAACTTGATTGAGTTTTTTTGAAGAAGTAACAAAGAAGATTGAGGAGGGAAGAGTGGTAGATGTGATCTATATGGACTTCAGTAAGGCATTCGACAAGGTTCCCCATGGGAGGCTGATTAGCAAGGTTAGATCTCATGGAATACAGGAAGAACAAGCTATTTGGATACATAACTGGCTCAAAGGTAGAAGACAGAGGGTGGTGGTGGTGGAGGGTTGTTTTTCAGACTGGAGGCCTGTGACCAGTGGAGTGCCACAAAGATTGGTGCTGGGTCTCCTACATTTTGTCATTTACATAAATGATTTGGATGCGAGCATAAGAGGTACAGTTAGTAAGTTTGCTGATGACATCAAAATTGGAGGTGTAGTGGACAGCGAAGAGGGTTACCTCAGATTACACAGGATCTGGACCAGATGGGCCAATGGGCTGTGTAGTGGCAGATGGAGTTTAATTCAGATAAATGCGAGGTGCTGCATTTTGGGAAAGCAAATTTTAACAGGACTTATACACTTAATGGTAAGGTCCTAGAGTGTTGCTGAACAAAGAGACCTTGGAGTGCAGATTCAAAGCTCCTTGAAAGTGGAGTCGCAGGTGGATAGGATAGTGAAGAAGGCGTTTGGTATGCTTTCCTTTATTGGTCAGAGTATTGAGTACAGGAGTTGGGAGGTCATGTTGCTGCTATACAGGACATAGGTTAAGCCACTGTTGGAATATTGCGTGCAATTCTGGTCTCCTTCTTATCGGAAAGGTGTTGAGAAACTTGAAAAGGTTCAGAAAAGATTTACAAGCATGTTGCCAGGGTTGGAGGTTTTGAGCTATAGAGAGAGGCTGAACAGGCTGGGGCTGTTATCCCTGGAGTGTCGGAGGCTGAGGGGTGACCTTATAGAGGTTTACAAAATTATGAGGGGCATGGATAGGATAAATAGACAAAGTCTTTTCCCTGGGGTCGGGGAGTCCAGAACTAGAGGGCATAGGTTTAGGGTGAGAGGGGAAAGATATAAAAGAGACCTAAGGGGCAACATTTTCATGCAGAGGGTGGTACATGTATGGAATGAAATGCCAGAGGAAGTGGTGGAGACTGGTACAATCGCAACATTTAAGAGGCATTTGGATGGGTATATGAATGGGAAGGGTTTGGAGGGATATGGGCAGGGTTCTGGAAGGTGGGACTTGATTGGGTTGGGATACCTGGTCGGCATGGATGGGTTGGACCAAAGGGTCTGTTTCCATGCTGTACATCTCTATGACTCTATCTGTGCAACCAACAGGAAACTGTAGCAGTATTTTAAATAGTCAGATGATCAATACTGTAGTTGAATTTCCAGCACTTACTGACAATGCAGGGCAAAGACCCCTCCCTACATATAGTGCAACATTTAGAAATGATCTTAGGGGTATTTTCTCTTCCAATTATTCTTAACACTTGAATGAACTGATTGGCATGAATTTATTTGAATGGAAAGGACAGCACCAAGAGCAGACTCACGATGCTACTTTGTACGGGCTTCTAGATTTTGGGATAGATATGAAATCGTGCCCTCAATGCACAAGGGCAGTGTAGAATTAATGTCTGACCTCTGCATCTAGCCTTCTGTCAAAAGTGCTAATTTGTAAAATCTGTCCCCTCCCTATATGACCTTCTGTGTGGACTTTTCATTTAAATTCTTCTCCCTCAGCACAAGAATGTGCAAAACTATGCCTAAGTGGACAGTGTGAAGAGAGATTTTCTTTTGTGGGTACATGTGTAAACAGCAATTGTTAAATGAGACAGCAAGACCACACTAGGCATCTTGTAAATGGGGCAGTTTTGACAGTGACTCCTGATGCAACCTGCAAGCAAAATTTTCCTGAACCTTCTTTGCTAAATTAACCAGCTGTCCGTTCCATAATACTAAACAGTTATGCTCTGAACCCTCCTTAACTGTAACATATTCTGACTAACAAACTGTAATGAAAATCTGTTACTTATTTCAAACTAAAGAGAGAAACTACTGCAGGGATTCTAAGTACTTCCATATGTTTGTGTGTCTTTGCTAGTTTGTACTGTGCCCTGCTGCTTCTCCCTGTGGCTAAATAGACTATAAAAAAAGCTGAATGGACAAGACTTAACAAGGTGCATGAGGAACAACATAATCAAAGATTTTTTTTAATCGCTCAGCCCCTTTCCTACAATCAGTTGTAGATGTTGCAGATGCTTCTGGCTGCAAGGTTCATGGTTTTAAAGGTTTGTATTTATGTGAAGCCAGGAATTTAGATGTAACACACGGATGTCATCCAATTATGTGACAAACCCATGTAATGAATATAGAAGAAGTGCATCTTGGTGTGCTCTTTATTTCTCTTTGGTTGTTAACGTTATCAATTGCACACCCTCTACCTCTGGGTCTGTGGGGCAGTCTAGTCAGCAGACTTTGCCAGACAGTGCACTGCAGGTGAAATTCAGACAAGATGAAGCATCTTTTACCAAGTGGTACTCAATCAGAACAGCCAGCTGGTATTCATAAAGTAAAACATCAGACCATCTTACAGGTCAAAAGGTAGACACACTGCAATTTAGCTAAGAGGTGGTTAAAGGGATGACGTTTTGGGAACTACACAATCCTATAGTAAAGTGGAGGCCATTCAATTTATTGTGTCTGTGGTGACCTTCTGAAAGAGCTATTTACCTACCCCTCCCCTTTATGGCTCATTGGAGCTTTTATTTCTGAGGCAGATGATTATCAGTTCATCCCCCACTTCACAGACTTGAACACTTAATCTGAGCTGCCACCTTCACTCAGCACAGAAAGCATCCAACATTCTCAGGGATGCCACCTTTGGGACGATGTGTTAAGCCAATCCCCATCTACATTCTTCGAAGCACAAAATCAAAGGGGTTTTATAGTGCAGAAAGAGGCCATTCAGCCCACTGTGTCAGCATTGGCTTTCCAAATGAATATGAAGACTTGGTGCTGTTCTCCACATTCATGCATCTATTTAATTATTCTTGAATGTCTTGAATACCTTATTTGAACCTCCTCCAACACACTTCCAGAACCAAACCATTGTTTCATTTCTCAGCTCACCTTTTTTTTTACAAATAACTTTAAATTGGACTCTCGTGGTTCTTGATACTTTTACAAATGCTGTACTTCTTCCCTATTTACACTATCCAGTCCCCTCGTGATTTCAAAACTTTAATCAGACCTTTACCTAGTCTTCTCTCCAAGGAATTCCCTTACTGCTCTTCTTTGCCTCTCTAGTTCTTTTTCCCCTTTTAAAAATAATGTTGTGAAACTTGAAAGAGTTCAGAAAAGATTCACAAGGATGTTGCTTGGATTGGAGAGCTTGAGCTGTAGGGAGAGGATGAATAGGCTGGGGCTGTTTTCCCTGGAGCATCAGGGGCTGAGGGATGACCGTGTGGAAGTTTGTGAAATCATGATGGGCATGGATAAAGTGAATATTCAATGTTTTTTTTCCCAGGTGTAAAGGGAGTCCAAAACTAGAGAACCTAGCTTTAAGGTGAGAGGGGAAAGACTTAAAAGGGACCTGAGGGGCAATATTTTCATGCTGGAGAATTGTGCATGTATGGAATGAGCTGCCAGAAGAAGTGGGGGAGTCTGGTACAACATTTTAGAGGTGTCTGGATGGATATATGAATAGGAAGGATTTACAGGGATATGGGCTAAATATCGAAACATGAGACTAGATTAGTTTAGGATATCTGGTTGGCATGGATGAGTTGGACCGAAAGGTCTGTTTCCATGCTGTAAATCTCTATGGCTCTATGATTACATGACAGTAAATCCGATTTATCTTTATGACTGAAATGCCTCATCCTTGGAACTAGTCTAGTAAAGCTCTTCTGCACTCTCTTTAATGCATTCACATCTTTCTAGCAGTGTGATAGGAATGAACCCAAGGACCCTGTCTGATTTATTAAATACTCATTCCACCTGCCCTGCCACCATCATGAACTGTGCACATACACACCCAGATCCCTTTCTTCTGGCACCCATTTTAGAATTGTACACTTTACATTACATTGTCTTTTAATGCTCTTCCTCCCAATATTCATCATCACAATTGATCTCTCTGCATTGAACTTCAATTGTCACTTATCCACATACTCCATTGACTTGTCAATGTAGTTTTCAATTTCTACACTGTCCTCTTCACAGTTCACAGAGCTTCCCAGTTTCATGTCATCCACAATGTTTAAAATTAGCCCCTGCACACCAAGATATTGATCATTTATGTAGATTTGGAAAAGCACAGGTCTCAAACTCGACCCCCGGGTATTTCCAACGCAAACCTTCCTCTAGCCTGAAAAGTATTCATTGCCGAATACTCTCAAACTCATTGCTCAGCCAAGTTTCTATCCTTGTTGCTACTATCCCTTTTATTCGACGAGTAATAACTTTTCTCACAAGTCTGTTGAGTGGCACTGTATCGAACACCTTCTGTAAATCCATACACACCACATCAACAGCATTGTCCTTACCAATCCTTTATGTTCCCTCAACTTCAGCAAATTCAGCATGATTTCTCCTTTAAAAATACATTTGGCTCCTCCTTATCTGCCCATCTTTTTCCATGTAACTACTAATTCTATCCCAAATTATTGTCTCTGAAAGAACCCCATCACTGAAATTAAACTGACTGGCCTGTAGATTTTTGTACTTATCCTTATAATCATTTTTGACAACAACGTAATGTTCATAATTTGCTTGAGTTCTTTAGCGTAGTGACACAGGCAGCGAATGAGGCAAGTGCTGTGATTGTTGAATAGTTGGACTTTCAGAAAGCATTGGATACAGTGCCACATGATTGGTTGGTTGGCAAATTAGAAATGCTTGGGATTGATGGGTCCTTGGCAGCATGGATTGGAAATTAGCTAAAAGGTAGGAAACAGATAGCGATTTCTCAGACTGGAGCCAAGTTGAAAGTGATGTTCCCTTGAGGTTGGTGTTAGGACCCTTCCTTTTAATGACCATATAAAAGATTTGGACATTGAGAGCAATATCTCTAAATTTGCACATTATACTATGCCAAGGAGAATAGTAAATTGTGAGGATGCTGCCTGAGTGACTTCAAGGGGATACTGACAAGTTGGTCAAATGGGCAGATTCCTGGCAGATATATTTCAGTGCAGCTAAATGTGAGGTAATGCAACTTGACAAAAGAGATATGGATAGATAATACAGACTCAATGGTACAATTTTGAGGGAAATGGGATGTTAGGTTTCAAGTCCATAATTCTCTGAAGGTGGCCAGGCAAGTATACCTCTACAAATTATTGGTCAGACCACATTTGGATATTGTGTTCAATTCTGGGAACCTTATTTAAGGAGGGATGTTAAAGCTGAAGAGAGTGCAAAGGAGATTTACTATAATGATACTGGGAATGAGAGTTTTAGCTTTAAATTGGGCTTATTATGACTTCCAATATCTCTAATGATAAGAATGTTAGCATTCAGGCACTTTACCTGAATGCTCGTAGCATTCATAACAAAGCAGATGAACTAATGGCGCAGATCATAGTGAATGATTATGATGTGGTAGGCATCACAGAGACGTGGTTACAGGGGGGTCAGGACTGGCAGTTAAACCTCCAAGGATTTTCAACTTATCGAAAAGACAGGGAGGTCGGCAGAGAGGGTGGGGTTGTCTTGTTAGTTAAGAACAAAATTAAATCTATGGCACTGAATGATATAGCGTCAGATGATGTGGAGTCTGTGTGGGTGGAATTGAGGAACCACAAAGGCAAAAAAAACATAATTGGAGTTGTGTACTGACCTCCTAACAGTGGTCAGGACCAGGGACACAACATGTACTGGGAAATAGAGAAGGCATGTCAGAAAGGCAAGGTCACAGTGATCATGGGAGACTTCAATATGCTGGTGGACTGGGTAAATAATGTTGCCAGTGGATCCAAAGAAAGGGAATTCACGGAATGCTTACAGGATGGCTTTTTGGAACAGCTTGTTATGGAGCCCACAAGGGAGCAGAATATTTTGGACCTAGTGCTTTGTAATGAACCAGACTGTATAAAAGATCTTAAAGTAAGGGAACCCTGAAGAAGCAGCGATCATAATATGGTAGCGTTCAGTCTGCAGTTTGAAAGAGAGAAGGCAAAATCGGATGTAATGGTGTTACAGTTAAATAAAGGTAATTATGAGGGCATGAGAGAGGAACTGACAAAAATAGACTGGAAGCAGAGCCTAGCGGGGAAGACAGTGGAGTAAAAATGGCAGGAGTTTGTGGGTATAATTGAGGACACTGTACAGAGGCTCATCCCCAAGAAAAGAAAGATTATCTGGGGAGGGATTAGACAGCCAAGGCTGACAAAGTAAGTCAGGAAATGTATTAAAGAAAAAGAGAGATCCTATAAAGTGGCCAAGAGCAGTGGGAAATCAGAAGATTAGGACAGCTACAAAAACAAACAGAGGATAACAAAGAGAGAAATAAGGAAGGAGAGGATCAAATATGAAGGTAGGCTAGCCAGTAATATTAGAAATGATAGTAAAAGTTTCTTTCAATACATAAGAAACAAATGACAGGCAAAAGTAGACATTGGGCCACTTCAAACTGATGCTGGAAGCCTAGTGATGGGAGATAAGGAAATAGTAGGAGAACTTAACAAATACTTTGCGTCAGTCTTCACAGTGGAAGACATGAGTAATATCCCAACAATTAAAGGGAGTCGGGGGCTGAGTTGAGTATGGTTGCCGTTACAAAAGAGAAAGTGCTAGAAAAGCTAAAAGGTCTTAAAGTTGATAAACCTCCTGGCCTCGATGGGATACATCCTAGAGTTCTGAGAGAGGTGGCTGAGGAAATAGCGGAGGTATTGGTTGAGATCTTTCAAGAGTCACTGGAGTCAGGGAAAGTCCCGGATGATTGGAAGATTCATGTTGTAACCCCCTTGTTCAAGAAAGGATCAAGACAAAAGATGGAAAATTATAGGCCAATTAGCCTAACCTTGGTTGTTGGTAAAATTCTAGAATCCATCATTAAGGATGAGGTTTCTAAATTCTTGGAAGAGCAGAGTCTGATTAGAACAAGTCAACATGGATTTAGTAAGGGGAGGTCATGCCTGGCAAACCCGTTGGAATTCTTTGAAGAGGTGACAAGTAGGTTAGACCAGGGAAACCCAGTGGATGTGGTCTATCTAGACTTCAAAAAGGCCTTTGATAAGGTGCCACACGGGAGGCTGCTGAGCAAGGTGAGGGCCCATGGTGTTTGAGGTGAGCTACTGGTATGGATTGAGGATTGGCTGTCTGACAGAAGGCAGAGAGTTGGGATAAAAGTTCCTTTCTCGGAATGGCAGCCGGTAACAAGCGGTGTCCCGCAGGGTTCAGTGTTGGGGCCGCAGCTGTTCACATTATATATTAATGATCTGGATGAAGGGACTGGAGGCATTCCAGCGACGTTTGCCGATGATACGAAGTTAGGTGGACAGGCAGGTAGTACTGAGGAAGTGGGGAGGCTACAGAAGGATCTAGACAGTTTGGGAGAGTGGTCCAGGAAATGGCTGATGGAATTCAACGTGAGCAAATGCACTTTGGCAAAAAGAATAAAAGCATAGACTACTTTCTAAACAGTGAGAAAATTCGTAAAGCCAAAGTACAAAGGGATCTGGGAGTGCTAGTCAAGGATTCTCTAAAGGTAAAAATGCAGGTTGAGTCCGTGATTAAGAAAGCAAATGCAATGTTGTCACTTATCTCAAGAGGGTTGGAATATAAAAGCACCGTAGTGTTACTGAGACTTTATAAAGCTCTGGTTAGGCCCCATTTGGAGTACTGTGTCCAGTTTTGGTCTCCACACCTTAGGAAGGACATACTGGCACTGGAACATGTCCAGCAGAGATTCACACAGATGATCCCTGGAATGGTTGGTCTAACATACGAGGAACGGCTGAGGATCCTGGGATTGTATTCATTGGAGTTTAGAAGATTAAGGGGAGATTTAATAGAAACTTACAAAATAATACATGACTTGGAAAGGGTGGACGCTAGGAAATTTTTCCGTTAGGCGAGGAGACTAGAACCCGTGGACACAGCCTTAAAATTAGAGGGGGTCAATTCAGAACAGAAATGCGGAGGCATTTCTTCAGCCAGAGAGTGGTGGGCCTGTGGAATTCATTGCCGCAGAGTGCAGTGGACGCCGGGACGCTAAATGTCTTCAAGGCAGAGATTGATAGATTCTTGATGTCTCGAGGAATTAAGGGCTACGGGGAGAATGCGGGTAAGTGGAGTTGAAATGCCCATCAGTCATGATTGAATGGCGGAGTGGACTCGATGGGCCGAATGGCCTTACTTCCACTCCTATGTCTTATGGTCTAATGGTCTTATTTTCCCAGCAGAGAAAATTAAGAGATGACCTTGGCAGATTAAAGAAGGATATTTATTTACACTAGTTGGTATGTCAGAAACTAAGGTTCACAATTTAAAGAGTGTCAACAAGAGAGCTAGAAGTGAGATGAGAAGAAACTTCTTTACTCAGAGAGTTGTTAGAATTTGGCAAGTGTTACCTGGGAGAATGGTGGTGGTGGATTCCATTGGAGATTTCTAAGGAGAGCTGGATATATATTTGACAGTGATTAATCTAGAGGGTGACAGAGATACAGCAGGAGAATGGGATTAGCTGGGTAGTCCTTTAGGGAGCCAGTACAGACACAATCGGTCAAATTGACTCCTTCTATGGTTCTATAATTCTCCAATCTCCTGACTCTGAAAGTTATGGCCAGTGCCCTGTAATTTCTGCTTTCACTTCCTTTGTTGTCCTTGGATGAAGTTCATCCAGCCCCGGTGTCTTGTCAACTTTAAGTATCAACAGTTGAACCAATACTTATCAATTTGCAATCTTCCAAGTGACAGAGCTCCTTCTCAGTCACCAGCCCTGGGTTACATCTACCTCCCTGGCAAAGACAGATACAAAATATTTATTTAATAGCTCAGTCATGGCCTACCTACAGTTGGAAATTCCTTTTTTAGTCTCTAAGTGGCCCTCTCACTATCTATAAACCTAGGGAAGTTTTTGGAAATCCTATTTAATTGGCTGCCAGACTTTTCCTAAAGCCTCTTTGCTTGTCTAGTATACTTTTATCACCTCTTCTCTGAACCTTTTGTATTCCTTTTGGTTTTCAATTGTAATTTCTGCCTGTTAAATATCATACACACACTTTTCCCACTTTGCCATGAATTCTGTTTCCTTTGTAATCGAGGGGCCTCTGGATTTGTTTGTCCTCCCTTTCTCTTTTGAGGGAAAATACGTACCACAAAGAAGATTCAATGAGACCATTAAATAACACCATAAGGGAGTTGTCCTTATTGCCCTGGTCAATGGTTATCATTCAACCAGCATTATTAATGCAGATTATGAAGCAAGTTACTTTCTTTCACTGCTGCTTGGATGGGATTTTCACTTGCCAAGTCTGAAGCCTTGTGTAGCCAATTGCCATATTATAAGACAGCAACAATTTCATCAAGCCTATTGATAATTCCTGATACTACAGCACAGTTTATAATCCTTATGTATCGAACAACATATCAGAAGAATTAAGTGTTTTCTACACACCATGCTGTTTAGGTGTAACCCCTCGGTATTATGGATGCCACAAACCTCACAGTTTAGACTGGTATAACTTTACAATTTTAAATAATGTGGGCCAATTCATGTTTACTGGTGGAACGATTTAAGTTGGACCTGCAACAGTACCATGCCTTCCATATTCTCATATGTCAGAATATTTCACAGGCAATGAGACATTTTTGAGGTGCAGACAAATGTAACAGGCAAATTAAGTAATTGGGAAAGAAAACAAACCAGTAAAGATAGATTCACTGTGGTTAATAACCTCACAATAGAAAGTAAAATGACCTAACAGAAGCTGTAGCTTTTAGCTAAAATTGTTATGAGCAAGAATAAATCAACAGCCAAAGGAGTCATAATTAAATAGGAAGTGGGAAATAGATCCTAAAATTCTTCAGTTTTTGTTCTCAATTTTCTCCTCTGCTCGCTTGGAAATTCTGACTTTTGCTCAGGTAAAGAGTTCAAAAGTGCAAAGTGTTCTCCAGCACTTCATTGAAATGTAATTCTTCAAGTATGTATTTAAAAGATCAATATAGTACATCAAACAACCATGTGGGCACTTTCTTACATTAGGAAGCTAAGTGAACAAGAAAAAGAATGGTTCTACCTTCCTGATAACAGCGTGCAAATCGAGTGGGATTAAGAACTTGGGAGGAAGAGAAAAGAGAATGAAAAATGCCACAAGGGAAGAGGTATTATTGAATGCAAGTAACAACTATGCCACACAGTTGTTAGGCAATGACATCTCCAATAAGAGAAAATCAAATCATCACCCCTTGGCATTCAATTGCATCACTATTCCTGAATACCCCAGTACCAACATACTGGGGTTACCGTTGACCAGAAACTTGACTAGCCATATAAATACTATGCCTACAACAACAATTCAGAAAATGCAAATAGCTGGCTTCCCAAAGTGTGACCACATGATACAAATCATGTGGAATACTTGCCACTTGCCTGAATGGGTGCAGTTCCAATAACACTCAAGAAGCTTGACACCATCCAGGACAAAGCATTTTGTTTGATTAGCAGCATACCATCTACCACTTTCAACAGTCACATCCTCCATGACAGTGACATGTTGGTAGCAGTGTGCATCATCTTTAGGATGCATTGCATTATGCATTGCAGGCACTCACTAAGGTCCCTTCAGCAACAATTTCCAAACATTTAACCTTCTCAACCAGAATAGCAGATTCATGGGAACACCACCATCTGCAAATCCTCCTCCAAGTTACTCCTCATCCCAACTTGGACATACCTTACTGTTCTTTCAGTGTTACTAGATCAAAACTTTGGAATTTACTTCCTCACAACACTGTGGATGGACCTAGACTCCATAGATTGCAATAGATCAAAATGGCAGCTCACCATCATCAAGGCAATTGGGATTGGTAGTAAATGCCAACTCATAACCCTTAATAAGCTGAGGTTAAAATAAAGCAATGAAATGTAGTCTTGAAAGTTTATTAGCCCAACTCATAGCTAACATACAGAGGGATGATGGAATCGTAGAATACTTACAGCACAGAGGAATGTCAATCAGCTCAGTTTATCCTTAATGATTCACTTTTTAAAATCATCAAGAGATATGGTCTTCATCAGCCAGGCCATCATCGATTGCTATTCTTAATTGCCTTTGAGAGGGGTTGGTAAAAGCTTCTTGAACCACTGCAATCCATTTGGTGTAGGGAAAGCTCACTAAGCTGTTCTGAGGAGATCCCTCATTATTTTGAAAACCTCTACATCCCATTTTCTCTTCTCAAAGGAGATCTACACCAATCTATCACCCACAGCTGAAGCCCTTCATCCCAGATCCATTCACTTGAATCTTTCTCCAACTTCAATCATGTTTTTTCTATCTTTCCAAACATTCAGTGAAATGAATTAGGTACATTACTCCAGCAGAGGCTGAAGCGATGTTTTTTAAAGCTCATCCTAATCATTTTGCATTGTCAGCTTCTGTTTTTAAAGTCCAGGATTCCAAAGGCTTCATTAACTACTTTCTCAACCTGCTCAGCCATCTTCAATGACTTGTGCACTACTTTCAATCCAATCCACTCTATTCACTTCTCACAACGCTGTCTCCTGTACGTTGGTGAAACTGTTTCCCCTGCACCACGTTTAGGATTGTGCCCTCCATATGATATTGCCTCTCCACGTTCTTCCCACTAAAATATTCCACTTCCTACTTTTCAATATGAAAGTTAATCTGCTATGTGTCCTCCAATCCCACCAGCCTGGCTGTATCCTTTTGAAGTATTTCACTATTCTTTTCACTGTTCACAACATTTCCAAGTGTTGTGCCATCTGCAAATATTGAAGTTGAGCCCTGTACGGCCCATTGTGTATCGTCCATATAGCTCACGAAAGGTGATGTTTCATTGCAGTGGTGGTAGTGCAGTGAAGGAGAGTCATGCCTGGCCACCAAGTCCTTGGCCCATGACAGAACACTTAACAAGACGGATTGTAAAGTTGGACACGTTTTCCTTATTTCTTCATTTTTTTTGTCTTTCTATTCTATGTTTTGGTTCATTTTTCTGTGTTTTAAGATGGGGCCGGAGAGTGGCAACACTACACATTTTTCACCAGGTTTTTATAACAAAGTACACATGACAATAAAATAAATCAAATCAAATAAATCAAATATATCTTCCAATTTTGTAGAGCAGGTATTAACTTGAATCACTGGTGGACTGGTGGACAATTGGTGGTGACCAATTAGATGCCTGTGTTATTCTTTGCTTGATGATCCTTGCCATTAATGTCAAATTGAAAGGAACTTCAGGTGGGATGAATAACATATGTCTAATCTGCCATCGTCAGTTTACAGCAAGTGATGAAGTTAAGATTTACATCATAATTTATCTACAAAATCAGAAGTTAATTTACTGTAATGCTGATTAGGAAGTTACCCTTCTGTTACCCTTTAACACAAAGCTTACCTTTTAACACAAGATAAGTGCCAATTGTTCTGTACCAATCCCAATGCTATATTTTGCGGTTCTTTATAACTCCCATAAAATGCTTTGCTATGTCCTGGGATTGTCAAAGGGATTGTATGAATGTAATTCTTCCCTACACTTTCATACTTCTCTGAAAGAACTCTCCATAGTGTGTCCTGGTAACTTGGTATTTATTATAAAGAAGTAACTATTTCTTAAGTACTAAAAACAGAAAGTATGGGGAAAACTCAGTATCCACAGTATTTTACTATATTTAACTGCTGGAGAAGTTCAGCCAGTCTGGCAGCATCTGTGGAAAGAGAAACGGAGTTGGTATTTTAAGCATATTTTGACACTTCTTCAAAAGTGAAGGGGGCTGGAAAAGTGACATTTTTAATGCTGCAGAGAAAGGGGAGAAAGAGGAGCTGAAAAGTAGACAGTCATCAACACATCAACATGTAGTACACATTCTCTGGCCACTTCTATGCAAAACTATGATATGCTGTCCAGAAGAAGTCATTATTATGCACCTCAGCATGGATGAACATCAGAATGAAAAATGATAAATTTACAAAGTATGTTTTCAACACTGTTGAAGTATGGTCTATATACACGGCTTCTTGTAGTGAGAATGTTTATACTCTACTCAGCCAAGATGATGACAAATGTTTACAAAATTTCTTGTCATCTGCTTTGACTAACTTTTACAGGCACTGTGAGATCTTAAAGTGGGACAAGTACAGAAGTATGGCTTGTGGTTAGTTGTTACTGAAGGTAGCTGATGTCAGACTACAAAGGGATGTAGTGTCTCCTCAGAAACATCAGTTGTCTGTGTTGCCAACTACAAACTGAAGAATCCAGCCGTAAGCTTTAATAAGTGAAAACCACTATCTATAAAGGGTTAACTTCGCAAAGCAAAGCCAGATGTAGTTGTACGTATCTGCCCAGAGGCAGGAGCAGACTCCTGCTTATCCCTTCCCCAATACAGCTGCCCTGCTTATTACATTGGGCAAACAACATTGACAGACAAAAGCAGAAAGTGCATTTTAGTGAGAGAAAAGAAGTAATTACACGTTTCATGTTGATTCCTCATGTTAGCTTCACACAGAGGAGGGAAGCAAAATCTTTACAGGGATGTGCCATTTTAGCTGAATCAAACTCCCAGAAAGCGGAGCTGCCTGCAATATCTGCTTATAAATCCAACCCCATACATTGGGCTCAAGCTGTTTCACTAGTTGCCTCCATTCGGCAGCTTTTTACTGAAGTTTTAATTATAAGGCTTGCTTCTGAGCTGTATGTCTGATCACAGAGTCTGACATTTGAGTGCTGTTTAATCTGCTGATGCAGTCATGTCTGTCCACAGAGTGTCTTTCAAGCTGCCGCCAGCTATTTTGTTGTGGAAGGTGTGTTTCTGCAAGAGAACAAAAAGGGCAGACTGTTTCTACAAGAAACTTCAAGAACATAGCTGTTATTTTTATTGTGATTGCTTTCCTCATTCACTTCTACTTAAATTTGGTTTCCAGGCTAATAGGAAATGAGCATTGTGAGAAAAATGTCTTCTTGAAAATGCACTTCTATTCTATCCTCCAAAATCACTAAAGATGTCACTTCCAAACCTCCTGGATGGCCGTCTGTTAAGAAATGCAGGATTTGCCATCTCTTCTGCTTCCAAGCCCAGAATTGCAAAGAGAAAGCAGATCCCTATGCTATTTCCACTATTTTTCAAAAGTAATCTGCAGCCTCCGGGGGACTGGGGGAGCTCGGGCCATTCCGATGGAGAAAACTAGAATGGGTTAGCAGTTTGAAGTTATCACTTGGATCACAATCTTTGATCAACAGCTGCTGAGAAACCAGAATTGTCCGCAAAAGTTGGGCCCCATTCCCATCAGGACTTGATCCACATATTCAGAGAAACTGAAAGCACACTTACGTTCCATGTATTGGTAGGTTGGACACACAGGGTTTCTGATGGGTGATGTGTGCTGGTCTTGCCACTTTTATTGGGTTTGTGGATGGGGGTCCAGGAAAGAACAAGTGGAGCCATTGCATTTCAGAGCATAAGAAAGGGA
Source organism: Hemiscyllium ocellatum (assembly GCF_020745735.1). NCBI lineage: Eukaryota > Metazoa > Chordata > Chondrichthyes > Orectolobiformes > Hemiscylliidae > Hemiscyllium > Hemiscyllium ocellatum. The sequence goes on from NC_083405.1 coordinate 101,341,557, forward strand.
GGGCTCCCCAAATTAGCAACAACTTTAAGCACCATTCCCGGAATTCCACAGCTCTTAGGGTGTGGAATATGTCTTGGGCATTAACACAAGGCAATTGATAGCAAATGGATGTCTTTTTCATTCTCAAAACCCAATCTTAGTCCATGTTAATTATTCAGGCAAGGAGTAGTGATGAGGAATCAAAGGTAGGAATTGTTAAGCCACTGTCTCTCCCCTCTGTCCATACAGCTTGAAGACATTGACGGCAACTGTAATGGTATCTCCTGTTGTAACACTGACCACAGCCAATCCTGGCATGTTCTATGGCTTAGTAAGCACAGTGTAGAACATGCTTTGTTACTGAGCCTGCAGCAGAATGGCCATCTCAAATATTGGAAACCCCTAGTGAGGTCACTTACAGGTGTTCATCTGAATGCCACCATGCATTAGACCTCACTCAAAACAGAATTTTATACATATCCACCCATTAGCATGCGTGTTTATCAGTCTGCCATCCAAACCCAGCTCCATATTTCATTTGCAGCTTGTACTGGGTTAGATTAACTCATCAGGGGTGGAATAGTGTTACCCATCAGTTTGCTGAAGTGCTCCTGTGTTAATCCCCACTAGTGTTTTTATCCTGTCACCTCTGTCTAACAGTGATTGCAGGTGGCTGTCAGGTGAGGGTAAGGTTGTCAACTGAGAGAAAAGTTATGTGGGGAGATTTGTTTTCTCCTTAAAAACATGCTGATGTAATCAATCGACCTTTGAACTGTCATAATTTTAAAAAGCAATCTTTTTTGTAATATGGCTGAGAGATGTGCTTATTCAAACAATTGCTATGTTTTAATTTAAAATAGGAAGAACAAGGCACAAAAGGGGAAGCAGAAACATTTCAGCACACTTGATTTCATTCCATGCATGTGTCATATGCTCTGAGTTCTTCCAAGATGGCGCTATTAATGTTGTACTGTACTAACCTCCACCAAATTTGATGATGTCACAAGGTCTTTGGAAGGTGAAACAGCTGGTCTTGCATGACATTGTGATGGAGATAAAGCTAACAGACATTTCCTGAAAGTTACCAGTGTGCATTGCTAGCTAATACTAATTTTATCCATTGCTGCAATGCAATAAGCTATTGCACTGTAAGACAAATGTTTCTTCTTACTAAACCTCTGTAGTTGGTCTCTCTTCTACCACTGATAATAGATGGGATCCCTAACTGAGTATAGAAAGGAGGATCTGTAGCAGCCAACAGTCCCAGTCACAAGTAGTGATTGGTAATCAGGAGATACAACATTCTAATGCCTAAAAATACAACATAGTGAACAGCAGTGTAAATTTAGATTCCATTTGAATAAAAGGTTCTAGAATATAAGTGAATTTATCATCTTAAGAACCTTATTGCTTTAGGGAGACACAATCATTCAGTCAGCAGCTGGAAAACAAAATATGACATTCAACAATAGTTATTGGGAATAGCAGCTGAGCTAAAAAAAAGCCCTCCAGAAGGTTTTCCCCTCAGAGCTGACAAAAGCTACAAGGCAAGCAGTGTGGCCTAAGAGTCAATGCTAGCCACACTGGAAAGAAGCAGAAACCTTCGAGACGAAGGTTCCAAGGAGAACAGGCTCCAATTTGAGACTCCGACAAAATAGGGGAAAATCTTTACAACAGAACAATATAATGGTACAAACACCAAGCTCAAAAGGAAAAGGAGTAGAAAGAGAGTTCTCACCTCTCAAAACGAGCTTTGCTTCATCACAAATATGTTCCAAAGGATACAGGTGCAAGGGATGGGGTAAAGGTCAGAAAAATAATTTGTACTGGGGCTGCAGGTCTGAAAGGGCTGCAGGTCTGATGAAGTACATAGCACATTTAAAAGATTGCAGAAAGAAAATATCAGAAGAAGAAAGATTAAATTTTAAAGGTTTTAGAAAATCAAGACACACTGTGTTTAATTCATAATTTTGACAAGTAGATTTATTAATGCAGTAAGCAAATTATTTTGTTATAAAAATTATGCAAAGGGATGTGCGTTCTGATTTCAGGTGTAAAAGATGGAAAAGAGGAGGAAGTGGGAAAATATCCATATTGGTTGCCAAAGTTGGGAAAAAATCAATGAGGTAAAAACAATGACTGCAGATGTTGGAAACCAGATTCTGGATTAGTGGTGCTGGAAAAGCACAGCAGTCCAGGCAGCATCCAAGGAGGCAACATCCCGCACCTCTGCCCTCAGACCCCACCCCTCCAGCCGTAACAAGGACAGAACGCCCCTGGTGCTCACCTTCCACCCTACAAACCTTCGCATAAACCAAATAATCCGCCGACATTTCCGCCACCTCCAAAAAGACCCCACCACCAGGGATATATTTCCCTCCCCAGCCCTTTCCACCTTCCGCAAAGACCGTTCCCTCCGTGACTACCTGGTCAGGTCCACGCCCCCCTACAACCCACCCTCCCATCCTGGCACTTTCCCTTGTCACCGCAGGAACTGTAAAACCTGTGTCCACACCTCCTCCCTCATCTCTATCCAAGGCCCTTAAAGGAGCCTTCCACATCCATCAAAGTTTTACCTGCACATCCACTAATATCATTTATTGTATCCGTTGCTCCTGATGCGGTCTCCTCTACATTGGGGAGACTGGGCGCCTCCTAGCAGAGCGCTTTAGGGAACATCTCCGGGACACCCCCACCAATAAACCACACCGCCCTGTTGCTCAACATTTCAACTCTCCCTCCCACTCTGCCGAGGACATGGAAGTCCTGGGCCTCCTTCACTGCTGCTCCTTCACCACCAGACGCCTGGAGGAAGAACGCCTCATCTTCCACCTCGGAACACTTCTACCCCAGGGCATCAATGTGGACTTCAACAGTTTCCTCATTTCCCCTTCCCCCACCTCACCCTAGTTCCAAACTTCCAGCTCAGCACTGTCCCCATGACTTGTCCGGACTTGTCCTACTTGCCTATCTCCTTTTCCACCTATCCACTCCACCCTCTCCTCCCTGACCTATCACCTTCATCCCCTCCCCCACTCACCCATTGTACTCTATGCTACTTCCTCCCAACCCCCACCCTCCTCTAGCTCATCTCTCCACGCCTCAGACTCACTGTCTTTATTCCTGATGAAGGGCTTTTGCCCGAAATGTCGATTTCGCTGCTCGTTGGATGCTGTCTGAACTGCTGTGCTCTTCCAGCACCACTAATCCAGAAAGTTGGGAAAACCCTCCTGAAGGTTAGAACCACCATTCTCTTCATTTAAAAAGGCAGGAAACCCCCAGTAAGCAGCTCAGAGATACAATGTTAGGAGCACAGGAACATAGGAGCAGGAGTAGACCATTCAGCCCCTCATATCTGTTCACCATTCACTGAGATCTGTGGACTAACTCTATACACCTGCCTTTGGCCCATATCCCTTAATACCTTTCCTCAACAAAAAAAATTATCTGTCTCAGAGGTAAAATTAACAACTGATCTCAAGTCCAGTTGAAGAGAATTCAAAACGTCTACCACTCTTTGTATATAGAAATGCTTACTAATGTCTCACCTGAATGGTCTGGCTCTAATTCACAGACTATGCCCCTAGTTCCAGAATCCCCAGCAGTGAAACCTGTTTTTTTTTAACCTGTCTTTTCCTGTGAATATCTTGAAGACTTTGATCAGATCACCCCAAATCTTTTAAATTCTAGAGAAGAGGCCTAGATTGTGTAATCTCTCCTCATAACTTAACCCCTGAAGTCCAGGTATCGTTCTTGTAAATCAACATTTTACTCCCTCCAAGGCCAATATATCCATTTTAAGGTGTGGTGCCTAGATCTGCTCACTGTACCCAGCACGGGTCTAACCAGGGTTTTGTATAACTGCAATATAACTTCAGCATGATTTGGCGGTGCCGGTTTTGGACTGGGGTGTACAAAGTTAAAAATCACACAACACCAGGTTATAGTCCAACAGCTTTATTTGGAAGCACTAGCTTTTGGAGCACTACTCCTTCATCAGGTGGTTGTGAAGGGGCAGTGCTCCGAAAGCTAGTGCTTCCAAATAAACCTGTTGGACTATAACCTGATGCTGTGTGATTCTTCACTAACTTTGGCATGTTTGCACTCCAGCCCTCTAGATATAAAGACTCGCATTCCATTAGCTTTCTTGATTACTTCTTGCACCTGTTCATGATATTTTAAAGACCAATGCATGTGAAACCCAAAGTCTGTTTCAACATCTACTGTATTTAACTTCATCTCATCCAGAAATTACCCTGATCTATTGTTACTGAGGAGAATTTGAACTGCTATTTAGCTAAATTTAAAATTATATTGGAATAATTTCATATAGCATTGCTGTGGAACAAAGTTTAAAAGCCTGAATGCAGAGTTTAAAATTTGGAAGACAATTTAAGACAAAATAATTCGAACAATGTTCATGCAAAAACAAAAATTTGAAGGTAACAGTTTTTTTAATATTCATGTATTACATCAGCATTTATTATCTCTCCCTAATTTCCCAGAGGGGCACTTAAGAATCAGCCATATTGCTATGAATCTGGACCAGGTCAGCACAGCAATTACCATTGCTAAAGGGACATTTGTGAACCAGGTGGGTTTTTCCCAACAATTGATGCTGGCTCATAGTCACCATGACACTCTTAATTCCAGATTTTTAAAAAACTAAATTTCAGAGTAGCTAAAAGCCAGATATTTATTCGTACAAAGAGATTATTGCAATTGGTTCACCACCATTAGAAAATGTACCCACATTAGACAATATACCACCTTTAAGAAAAGACACCCGAGGAATTATAAGGAGAAATTGAATGTGAGCATAAGAGCATTAGTAAGTTTGCTGACGACATCAAAATTGGAGGTGTAGTGGACAGTGAAGAAGGTTACCTCAGATTACAACAGGATCTTGACTAAATGGGCCAATGGGCTGAGACATGGCAGATGGAGTTTAATTCAGATAAATGCGAGGTGCTGCATTTTGGGAAAGCAAGTCTTAGCAGGACGCATACACTGAATGGTAAGGTCCTAGGGAGTGTTGCTGAACAAAGAGACCTTGGAGTGCAGGTTCATAGCTCCTTGGAAGTGGAGTTGCAGGTGGATAGGATAGTGAAGAAGGTGTTTGGTAAGCTTTCCTTTATTGGTCAGAGTATTGAGTACAGGAGTTGGGAGGTCATGTTGCAGATGTCCAGGACATTGGTTAGGCCACTTTTGGAATATTGCGTGCAATTCTGGTCTCCTTCCTATCAGAAGGATGTTGTGAAACTTGAAAAGGTTCAGAAAAGATTTACAAGGATTTTGCCAGGGTTGGAGGATTTGAGCTATAGGGAGAGATTAAATAGGCTAAGGCTGTTTTCGCTGGAGCTTTGGAGGCTGAGGGGTGACCTTATAGAGGTCTATAAAACCTTTGAAGGGCATGGATAGGGTAAATAGACAAGGTCTTTTCCCTGGGGTGGAGAAGTCCAGAACTAGAGGGGACAGGTTTGGGTTGAGAGGGTAAAGATATAAAAGAGACCTAAGGGGCAACCTTTTCATGCAGATGATGGTGTGTGTGTGGAATTGGCTGCCAGAGGAAGTGGTGGAGGCAAGTACTATTGCAACATTGGCTCATCTGATCAAGGTCCTGTTGTAATCTGAGGTAACCTTCTTCACTGTGCTCCAATTTTGGTGTCATCTGCAAACTTATTAACTATACCTCTAAGCTCACACGCAATTTCTCCAAGCAATTCCTTGAGTATCTTTTCAAAAGGTGGTATATTGTCTAATGTGGGTACGTTTTCTAATAGTGGTGAGCCAATTGCAATCATCTCTTTGTATGAATAAATATCTGAATTTTAGCTACTCTGAAATTTTTAAAAACATGGCAGATTTTAATGCAGCTGGATGGGTGTATGAATAGGAAGGATTTAGAGGGATATGGGCCAAATGCAGAAATGGGTCTAGATTGGGTTGGAATATCTGGTTGGCATGGATGAGTTGGACCAAAGCATCTGTTTCTGTGCTGTACATCTCTATGACTCGTTGACTCTATGAAATTACTGTTTTAAGGAAAAGTAGTGATTCAACCAGCTTGATTTTCACAGAGCTTATTTAAGTCAATGGACATAATGTTAATTTGGGACTTCCTAAAGGAATGACTGCCTCTATCCTATCAGATAGATACCTTCTAATATTAAAGGTGTGCTACATGTAACACTGCAACACAAACAGCATTGAGGAGATGAAAATATATAGGGGATTGACAATCAACATTCCTTACCTTTGTGCCTCTCCAGATTTCTTGGTCTCAACATTCTTGTGCTTGGAGGAGTGCATCGGTTCAGAAACAAACCAATATCAACCATCCAGTCAGGGAGCAACCAAAAGAAGGTTTTATTTGGAATTCATAGACTGGTGATGGAACCCAGAGAGAAGAAAACAGTCAATGAGAGTACCTGTAGTAATATCAGAAAATTGTCTCAAACTGTCAACAAGAGAGAAGTTATGGATTTCACAGGACTGGTTTTCCATTCCTATCATCTCCAAACGGATGTTTCAATCTGTTGTCTATCCATGTAGGTTTGTCGATGTTAGTGACAAAGTTGGTGCTAAGTATGCAATAGTCCTGCCATACCATGACTGAGGATGTGAAATTATCCAATTCACTTGAAAGACAAGCACAAAATGTGAATGAAGGCATCTAATTGAATCAAAAAGTTGAAGTAGTGAGTCTTTAAGCTTCAGCTCAGATGTTTCTTCAAATTGAACAGAAAGATTTGCTGGAGCGAAATGGAGATAAACTGCATGCAGCTCCATGGAAGCTCGACCATTTTACATACATACAGGACAATAACAAAAAAAAATGCATGGTCTGAACATCCAGGAGACTGCAAAAAACAAAATTCAAATTAATTGCCTCGTCCAAAAATCTAGCGTACTACAAGGAAGAAAATATTTGCTTCAACACAGCAGCCATCATCCGTGATGGTTAGTCAGGAGATTATAAATTTCCCAGATTATTTTATGGAATAATTACTGGAAGTAGCAGGGAAGAGATCCCATGCAAAGAAATTTGGAAAGTTCAGGAGGGTCCTCCAGATAAGGAAGAGAATTCAGCAAGATTAAGAAAACATCCAAGAGATATAAGATGCTGCAACAACTAAATGATTTATAGACACTCAACATTGACTGTCCTCAGGGCTGCCAACCTTCTAAATCAGAAATGCATTTCAGAAGTATCGTTCAACTTCCAGACTGCCTACATTTATGAAATTAGAGATTTCATAGAATCCCTACAGAGTGGAAACAGGCCCTTCAGCCCAACAAGTCCACACTGACCTTCTGAAGAGTAACCCACCCAGCCCCATTCCCCATTATCATACATTTACCCCTGACAAATGCACCTAACCTACACATCCCTGAACACTTTGGGCAATTTAGCATGGCCATTTCACCTGACCTGTGCATCTTTGGATTGTGGGAGGAAACCAGAGTGCCCACTGGAAACCCACGCAGACATGGGGAGAATGTGCAAACGCCACACAGAGAGTCGCCCAGGGCTGGAATTGAACCCGGTCCCTGGCACTGTGAGGCAGCAGTGCTAACCACTCAGCTGCCATGCCGCCCATTTGGGGGGAGATAGGGTAGTGATAAGCATGTAGTATATGAACGTATGACAGTTAACTGAGAGGAAATCACTTGTATGGAATGGGGAACAATGTACACGGTAATGGTTCTGAAGGAGTTAATGTTGAATTGTATTGTGCTCCACCCAATCTGGCATAGTCAAGCAATCTTTGGGTCGAGAAACAGTTTGTTTTACATGGGGTTATGATGGAGATAGAAGTGACATAGCTGGCTCCTGATAGTTGTGATTATGTCTGACCGGTTGATGATAATTGTATCTAATTACTATCCTGCAGTAAACCCTATTTTGGTATATAATGTCATTGCATCTTCTTGTTAAGATCCTCTACTACTGTTAATAGATAGATCCTTAGACTCAGCAGGGGGGTTGGGGGGGGGTGGTGGGAATGGGAACCTGTGGTGTAGTTCCAGTACACAGGAGGTTCTGAGTATGGAGGATGTGGACAGGATTTCATGGGCATGGGAGTGTGCTGGCAGACAGCAAGCTGGTTTGAAGTGTGACTGCGGATGTGGAGGAGAGGATTGGCAAAACGATTCTAGGTAGGAATGGAAGGAACAGGGCGGTCATTATGGGGGACCTTAGCTTCCCCAACATTGACTGGAAATACTATAATTCTAGTACGTCGGATTGATCAGTTTTTGTCCAATGTGTACAGGAGGGTTTCTTGACACAGTATGTCAAAGGGCCGACAAGAGGGGAGGCCACACTGGATCGATACTTGCTAATGAACCAGGCCAGGTGTTATAGGTGGGCACTTTGGAGAGAGTGAGCATAATTCAATTACATTTCGTTTAGCCATGGAAAGGGATAGGTATATGCCACAGGGCAAGAAGTATAGATGGGGGAAGGGCAACTAAAATGCGACTAGGCAAGACTTAGGAGGCATAGAATAGGAAACAAAATGCAGGGGATGGGGACAATCGAAATGTTGAGCTGGTTTAAGGAACAGATATTGCGTGTCCTTGATGGGTATGTCCTTGTCAGGCAGGGAGGAAATGACAAGGTAAGGGAACTGTGGTTTACTCAAGAAATTGCACCTCTTGTTAAGTAGAAGAGGGAGACTTATGTGATGATGAGATGAGATGGTTCAGATGAGGCAATGGAGAGTTACAGATCAGCGAGGAAGGATTTAAAGAGAGAGTTAAGAAGAGCAAGGACGGCACATGAGCAGTCTTTAGCAGGTAGAATAAAGGAGAATCCTAAAGCTTTCTATAGGTGTGTGAGGAATAAAAGGATGACTACGGTGGGAATAGGGCCAGTCAAAGACAGAAGTGGGGAGTTGTGTGTGGACCCTGTGGAGATTGGAGAGGTACTAAACAAATATTTCTCATCTGTTTTCACTCAGGAAAAGGAGAATATTGCGGAGGAGAAGACTAAGATACTGGATATTAGACTTGAAACAATTGGGATGAGTATGAAAGAAGTGTTATCAATTCGAGAAGGTGTGAAAGTCAGTAAGTCCCCTGGATCAGATGGGTTTTATCAAAGAATTCTCTGGGAGGCTAGTGAGGTGGTGTTGGAGCCTTTGGCCTTGATTTTTGCATCGTCATTTGTCTACAGGTTTAGTACTAGAGGACTGAAGGATTGTAAATGTTGTGCCCTTATTTAAGAAGGGCAGTAGAGATGACCCAGGTAGCTATAGACCAGTGAGCCTTATGTCTGTTGTGGGAAAAGTTTTGGAAAGTATTACAAGAGATAGGATTTATAATCCTCTAGCAAACAACAATTTGATTTCAGATAGTCAACACGGTTTCATCAAGGGCAGGCTGTGTCTCACAAACCTCATTGAGTTTATTGAGAAGGTGACTAAGCAAGTGGATGAGTGTGGGGCAGTTGACATGGTGTACATGGACTTCAGTAAAGTCTTTGATAAGGTTCCACGTGGTAGGCTGTTGGAGAAAATGCAGAGGCATAGGATTGAGGGTGATTAAGCAGTTTGGATTAGAAACTGGCTTTCTGTAAGAAGTCAGCGAGTGGTGGCTGATGGAAACTGTTCAGCCTGGAGTTCAGTTACTAGTGGTGTGCCACAAGGATCTGTTTTGGGACCACTGCTGCTTGTCATTTCTATAAATGACTTGGACGCAGGCATGTGTTTGCAGATGATGCTAAAGTCAGTGGAGTAGAGGACAGTGTGGAAGAATGTTGCAGGTTGCTGGGGGACTTGGATAAACTACAGAATTGGGCTGAGAGGTGGCAACTGGAGTTCAATGCAGCTAAATGTGAGGTGATGCACTTTGAGAGGAATAGCAGGAAGACAGAGTACTTGGTCAATGGAAAGATTCTTCATAGTGTGGATGTGCAGAGGGATCTAGGTGTCCATATACATTGTTCCCTGAAAGTTGCCACCCAGGTTGATAGTGCTGTTAAGAAGGCATACGGTGTGTTAGGTTTTATTGGTAGAGGGATTGAGTTCTGGAGCCGTGATGTCATGCTGCAACTATACAAAACGCTACTGTGGCCTCACTTGGAATATTGTATACAGTTCTGGTCGCCCCATTACAGGAAGGAGGTGGAAGCATTGAAAAAGATGCAGAGGAGATTTACCAGGATGTTGCTGGTCTAGAGGGAAGGTCTTATGAGGACCTAAGTCTGTTCTCATTGGAGAGAAGAAGGCTAAGAGGGGATTTAATAGAGACATACAAGATGATCAGAGGACTGGATAGTGAAAGTCTTTTTCCTCAGATGATGATGTCAGCTTGTACAAGGGGCTGGAAACTGAGGGGTGATAAATTTAAGGGTAAAAACAATGACTGCAGATGCTGGAAACCAGATTCTGGATTAGTGGTGCTGGAAGAGCACAGCAGTTCAGGCAGCATCCAAGGAGCAGCGAAATCGACGTTTCGGGCAAAAGCCCTTCATCAGGAATACACTCAGAGAGTCTGAAGCATAGAGATAAGTGAGAGAAGGGTGGGGATTGGGGAGAAAGTAGCATAGAGTAGAATAGGTGACTGGGGGAGGGGATGAAGGTGATAGGTCAGGGGCAGGGGGAGGGTGGAATGGATAGGTGGAAAAGAAGATAGGCAGGTAGGACCAGTCATGGGGACAGTGCTGAGCTGGAAGTTTGGAACTAGGGTGAGGTGGGGGAAGGGGAAATGAGGAAACTGTTGAAGTCCACATTGATGCCTTGGGGTTGAAGTGTTCCAAGGCGGAAGATGAGGTGTTCTTCCTCCAGGTGTCTGGCGGTGAAGGAGCGGCGGTGAAGGAGGCCCAGGACCTCCATGACCTCATGGGATGGAGTGGTGAAATGTTGGGCCACAGGGCGGTGTGGTTTATTGGTGCGGGTGTCCCGGAGATGTTCCCTAAAGCGCTCTGCTAGGAGGCGTACAGTCTGCCCAATGTAGAGGAGACTGCATCGGAAGCAACGGATACAATAAATGATATTGGTGAATGTGCAGGTAAAACTTTGGATGTGGAAGGCTCCTTTAGGGCCTTTGATGGAGGTGAGGGAGGAGGTGTGGGCACAGGTTTTGCAATTCCTGCGGTGGCAGGAGAAAGTGCCAGGATGGGAGGGTGGGTCGTAGGGGGGCGTGGACCTGACCAGGTAGGCACGGAGGGAACGGTCTTTGCGGAAGGCGGAAAGGGGTGGGGAGAGAAATATATCCCTGGTGGTGGGGTCTGTTTGGAGGTGGCGGAAATGTCGGCAGATGACTTGGTTTATGCGAAGGTTGGTAGGGTGGAAGGTGAGCACCAGGGGCATTCTGTCCTTGTTACGGTTGGAGGGGTGGGGTCTGAGGGCAGAGGTGCGGGATGTGGATGAGATGCGTTGGAGGGCATCTTTAACCACGTGGGAAGGGAAATTGCGGTCTCTAAAGAAGGAGGCCATCTGCTATGTTCTGTGGTGGAACTGGTCCTCCTGGGAGCAGATACGGTGGAGGCGGAGGAATTGGGAATATGGATGACATTTTTGCAGGAGGTGGGGTTGGAAGAGGTGTAATCCAGGTAGCTGTGGGATTCGGTGGGTTTGTAAAAAATGTCGGTATCAAGTCGGTTGTCATTAATGGAGATGGAGAGGTCTAGGAAGGGGAGGGAGATGTCAGAGATGGTCCAGGTAAATTTAAGGTCAGGGTGGAATGTGTTGGTGAAGTTGATGAATTGCTCAACCTCCTCGCGAGAGCACAAGATGGTGCCAATGCAGTCATCAATGTAGCGGAGGAAGAGGTGGGGAGTGGTGCCGGTGTAATTATGGAAGATCAACTGTTCTACATAGCCAACAAAGAGACAGGCATAGCTGGGACCCATATGAGTGCCCATGGCTACCCCTTTGGTCTAGAGGAAGTGGGAGGATTCGAAGGAGAAATTGTTAAGGGTGAGGACCTGTTCAGCCAAAAGAATGAGAGTATCAGTGGAAGGGTACTGTTGGGGACGTCGGGAGAGGAAGAAACGGAGGGCTTAGAGGCCCTGGTCATGGTGGATGGAGGTGTAGAGGGATTGGATACCCATGGTGAAGATGAGGCATTGGGGGCTGGGGAAACGGAAGTTTTGGAGGAGGTGGAGGGCGTGGGTGGTGTCTTGAAAGTATGTCGGGAGCTCCTGGACTAGGGGGGGATAGGACAATGTCGAGGTAGGTAGGGATGAGTTCAGTGGGGCAGGAGCATGCTGAGACAATGGGTCGGCCAGGGTGGTCAGGCTTGTGGATCTTGGGAAGGAGGTAAAATTGGGCAGTGCGGGGTTCCCGGTCTATAAGGTTGGAAGCTGTGGGTGGGAGATCTCCTGAGGTGATGAGGTTCTGTATGGTCTGGGAAATGATGGTTTGGTGATGGGGGGTGGGGTCATGGTCGAGGGGGCGGTATGAAGAAGTGTCCTTGAGTTGACGTTTGGCTTCAGCGGTGTAGAGGTCAATGTGCCAGACTACCACTGCGCCCCTTTATCTGCTGGTTTGATGGTGAGGTCGGGATTGGAGCAGAGGGATTGGAGGGTTGCGTGTTGTGAGGGTGAGAGGTTGGAGTGGGGGAGGGGGGTAGACTGGTTGAGGCGGTTAATGTCCCGGCGGCAATTGGAAATGAAGAGGTCGAGGGCGGGTAATAGGCCAGCCCGGGGTTTCCAGGTGGATGCAGTGTGTTGGAGGTGGGCAAAGGGGTCCTCGGAAGGTGGGCGGGAATCCTGATTGTGAAAGTAAGCTCGGAGGTGAAGGTGGCGGAAGAAGTGTTCAACGTCACGGCGTGTATTAAATTCATTGTTGCGTGGATGGAGGGGGATGAAGGTGAGATTTAAGACAGATGTCAGAGGCAGGTTCTTTACTCAGAGTGGTAAGGGCGTGAAATGCCCTACCTGCCAATGTAGTTAACTCAGCCACATTAGGGGCACTTCAACGACCCTTGGATAAGCACATGGATGATGATGAGATAGCGTAGAGGGGATGGGCTTTGATTAGTTCACAGTTCAGCGCAACATCGAGGGCCGAAGGGCCTGTTCTGCACTGTATTGTTCTATGTTCTATGAAAAGGATAGGCGGCAGTGAAATTCCTCAGCCACGTGGCAGCAGTAGGTGTTAACTGGAAGATGAACATGCTGGCAATTCTAGTGCCTGAAAATATGGGGCCTGTGATCCAAGCAAAGGACAATATGGAGCTTCACTGAGTCAAAGCTGCACTACCCTAGGGCTGTGAGCCGCAATTCGTCTGCTTCCATAATGTGCTTTAGTGAAGTTGTATGGGCAGTATCTGGACTCTGTACCTTAAATTTCAAACTCCTTATCTTTGCGTTCCCTGTCTGGCTCCAATGAGCAGAGACTGGTTATTAAATGTGAAAACCTTTTCAGACTTAAGTGTAAAAATACTAAGTTGCTCCTAATATCCTCAGATTCAGATTCCCTGTTTTTCTCTGCTGTTTACAGCTTGTTATGGGATGGCCGGCCTCAGTTATTGTCAGGAAAAAAGACAAGCAGGTCAGCAAGAATTAACCTCTGTGAGACTGCAGTATATTGGCCTGACCCTAACATGAACCCTCCAGAATATCATGTACCTATAAACGCAAATCATCTCAGCTATGCAGTTAAATGGACTCAGTGACCACTCATTCACGGCATCCCATAAGTTTAAAATCTCTTGGACTGCATTTAATAGTATCTGAGAGATAGTGAGTGAGCCTGGTAATCGAGGAGAGTTGGTAACCCTGGGTAAAGACCTGTTAATGTGTGCCTCTCAGTAAACCAGCCGATTAAAAATGGTACCAAACACACACAATACGACTGAGATGCCAACATAAGACCAAAACGCATAGAAAAAGAAGTAGCCTGTTCAGCCCATTGAGCCTGCTCTGCCATTTATTGAGATCCTGGCTGATCTGGTCATCCTCATCTCCCCTTTCCTGCCTTTTCTGCCATAGCCTGTAATACCCTGACTGATTACAAATCTGCCTATTGCAGTTTTGAAATTTGCAAGCTGCTGTCCAACAGGAAGTAACCCCACTGAGAATAGAAAAGAATTGAATTGAATTTATTGTCCCGTATACTGAGGCACAGTGAAAAGCTTTGTCTTGTGAACAATACAGGGAGGTCACTGAGTTAAGTAGCATAGATAAGTAAATAAAGGGTAAACAGCAGCAAAAACAAAAGGTGGAATGAATCTAAAAAAAGGAGCTGTTTCTACTGAGTCAAATTGTCTTTCCCAACACAGTGGTGCTCTACTTGCCCTCTGGCAGAGTTCGGATGCCTGTCATAAGAGCTACATCCATCAATGGCTTAGTTTAATTTTGTTTTGGGGACTGTCTTTCTAACCTACGTACCCCATTCTCATCTCCTCCCATGAAATAACGTGACTACTGTGAGCATCAAAGCCAAGCCTTATTTCCTCCTTCACCCACTGTCAACACTGGCACTGGACCCGGGCAGGAGACACACAGCTTTCTCCTCTGGAATCCAGGGATACTCAGGCCGGTTGGACTGTTCCTAGCACCGCAGCCTCAGACCAAGCTCGAACAAGCGAGCATACTTTCAGTCAACGTGCTGTCACTGAGAACACAAGGGGGAAAGAAAACAACATATGGAGCTGATTTGTTTTATTGCAGACGAGAAAAGAGAACTAAAGGCCCATGATTTTGAAAAACATTTACATCAGTCCGAACATTGGCAAACAGTCTAAAGCCTCATGTTTCATTTCTAAGATATTTTAAATTAATTTTAGTTCTTCTTTGGTTCCAGCACTCAAGGCATTTTTTTAGTGGGTGGGTTTGGGGTCACCTGGAGGCAAGGGTTGGGGGAGGGTGCATGCTTAACGTTACAAAAATCCACCTAACCCAGCTATTTCTGGTTAGAAGGGAGTTGGAGATGTGAGGGGAAACAAACTCAACTATATAGGAAGGTTGGAGCTTTAATTGAAATAATCAGGCCCAATCAAGCCCTAATATTCTTCCACTCTGGAATCTTTTCAGTTGTCGCCTAGTTTTCTGCAAATGTCAGGAAACATGGCAGCTTTTGGATGCTAGAACTTGGTGGATTGTGGAGACCTGGCCTTCACTCCTCCTGAATTAAAGGGTCTGTCCAGGAGAGTGGCTCAGTCATCAGGAATTCCTCAATGACCTTCCTCCAAAGTCTCTGACTTCCACAGCTCTCCGGCCTCTCACCAAGAGCTCTCCGACTCTCAGGCACTGATCTCCCGCCTGGGATCACTACCCCAACCAATTGTGCATCCCTTTGCCCTATCCCCCAAGTGACCACACTCAGCCCTTGACAGCACCCACCCCTGATGATTACGCCCAGCTCTAGTAAGTGTCCCCTGTCCTAACCCCATGAGTATTGTCACCTTGATAGCTCCTGCACATCTGATTGATCTTGACCCACTGACTAACCCAGTCTCTGGGAATTCCTCCTCTTGCCCTCCCCCCTCCACCCCCAACAGTATTCAAAATTTATTTCCACACCCTCTCCCCAGTCCTATCTCATTGCAGACCTGCCTGCTGCTATATCTGTCAATGCTCTGCTCTCTGGGTGACTGAAGGCTTAGCTCTGGGGGTAGGGAACTGATCAGTATTATCGAAGAAAATACCCAAGAACTGTGAATGCTGGAAACCAGAAACAAAAACAGCAATTGCTGGAAAATCCTAGCAGATCTGGTGGCATCTGTGGAGAGAAAGGCATGTTAACGTTTCAGGTCCAGTGACCCTTTCTCAGTGAGACTTCTTCAGAACTGTTGATCCTTTTGCCAATTACCTTAATCTGTTTTCTTTCATCCTTAATTCTGCACAAGTGGGAAAGGATGTTCCCTCTTTACTCTGTTTTTAACACTTCAGATTTTAAAATTAATATTGAATCACAGAATTGGTGCTGCGCAGAAGACCATTTGGCCCATTGTGTCTGTACCGGTATTTTAACTTGATGCCAATCTCCTGCCTTTTCATCTGTACTGCTGCACAAGCGTTATATTTAAAGAATGATTTGATGCCCTCTTGAATGCTTCAACTGAACCTGCCTCGACTACACTCCCAGGCACTCCCATTCCATGCCAGCATTCCATCGAGGCTACAAGGCCACAACATTTTATAGGGTAAAAAGTGAGGTCTGCAGATGCTGGTGATCACAGCTGAAAATGTGTTGCTGGTTAAAGCACAGCAGGCCAGGCAGCATCCAAGGAACAGGAAATTCGACGTTTCGGGCATAAGCCCTTCATCAGGAATGAGGAGAGTGTGCCAAGCAGGCTAAGATAAAAGGTAGGGAGGAGGGACTTGGGGGAGGGGCGATGGAGATGTGATAGGTGGAAGGAGGTCAAGGTGAGGGTGATAGGCCGGAGTGGGGTGGGGGCAGAGAGGTCAGGAAGAAGATTGCAGGTTAGGAGGGCGGTGCTGAGTTGGAGGGAAGTGAGGGGGGAGGTGTGGGCGCAAGTTTTGCATTTCTTGCGGTTGCAGGGGAAGGTGCCGGGAGTGGAGGTTGGGTTGGTGGGGGGTGTGAACCTGACGAGGGAATCACAGAGGGAGTGGTCTTTTCGGAACACTGATAGGGGAGGGGAGGGAAATATATCCCTGGTGGTGGGGGCCGTTTGGAGGTGGCGGAAATGACGATGGATTATACGATGTATATGGAGGTTGGTGGGTTGGTAGGTGAGAACCAGTGGGGTTCTGTCCTGGTGGCGTTTGGAGAGGCAGGGGTCAAGGGCGGAGAAGCGGGAAGTGGAGGAGATGCAGTGGAGGGCATCATCGATCACGTCCGGGGGGAAATTGCGCTCTTTGAAGAAGGAGGCCATTTGGGTTGTACGGTATTGGAACTGGTCCTCCTGGGAGTAGATGCGGCGGAGACAAAGGAATTGGGAGTATGGGATGGCATTTTTAGAGGGAGCTGTGGGAGTCGGTCGGTTTGTAGTAAATGTCCGTGTTGATTCGGTCGCCCGAGATAGAAATGGAAAGGTCTAGGAAGAGGAGGAAGGAGGCTGAGACGGTCCAGGTAAATTTGAGGTTGGGGTGGAAGGTGTTGGTAAAGTGGATGAACTGTTCAACCTTCTCGTGGGAGCACAAGGCAGCGCCGATACAGTCATCGATGTAGCGAAGGAAAAGGTGGGGCATGGTGCCAGTATAGCTGCGGAAGATGGACTGTTCTATATATTCTACGAAGAGCCAGGCATAGCTATGGCCCATGCGGGTGCCCATGGCTACTCCTTTGGTTTGGAGGATTGGAAAGAGAAGTTGTTCAGGGTGAGGACCAGTTCAGTCAGTTGAAGGAGGGTGTCAGTGGAAGGGTACTGGTTGGTACGGCGGGAAAGGAAGAAGCGGAGGGCTTTGAGTCATTCGTGATGGGGGATGGAGGTGTACAGGGACTAGATGTCCATGGTGAGCCACATCTGCTTCCTCATCACTGCACACATTGTATGTTTCAATGTTCCTCTTCACAACCAGCCCCAGCAACAGATCTGTAACTGAAGAGCAGAAAAGTGTCACAACAATCCCAGTGTGTTACAGCAATACAATCCTCTCAGTGGCATTCCTTAAGCATTTCCAGTCTGGGGGAATTGTGGTGTTACTGTAGGTGCCCATCTTCTGTAACAATCAGCAATGAATTCCTTCCACCGAATGGATCTGTAATTTTATCAATAATAACTCAGCAAAATACAAGGTGCCCATAATCCGATTTTGTGCCATACTCTTTGGCTTGTTTCTTGCTATTCCTTGTGATCAGAAGTGGTTTCTTCTCTCAGCAATGTGATGTGACACAGTGTGGGTAACCAGACAAAAGCCAGGTTATACGGTTACATGTTTAAGCTCCAAGGAGAGGGCCGGGCTCTTCAGAGTCTGCCTTGAACAAAGAATTGGACATAAAATCAAACTTGCTGAATAAAAGGAGCCTGGTTAACTGATCTGTTTACTTTAGCTGCTATTGTATCTACTGACATTGCAGTCACTCCAAATTGCTTTTAACACATTGTCAGAACATCATCAATGTACTGTATGGCAACAACAGTGTTTTCATCTTATGTCTGACCTTTTTATTCCTGCTTTTCCCCGCTGGCTAGTTCCTTCATCATCTTCCCTTAGATGATAAAACAAAAAGATTGAAGTGAGATTAGAGTGGTGCTGGAAAAGCACAGCTGGTCAGGCAGCGTCCAAGGAGCAGGAAAATCGGGTGGGTGGAACTGGTGGGAGATAAATGGGAGGGTGTGGGGCTGGGGAGGTAGGCCAGTGAAGTCGGCCACTCGGCCCACTGAGTCCGCTCTGTCATCCAATCAGATCATTGCTTACCTGATAACCCTTAACTCCATTTTTCTGTCTTTTCCCCCATGATTTTCCTTTACTGATTAAAAATCAGTCTATCTCAGTCTTGAACATTCTTAATGTGCCACACACCAGCGCCAGAGACCCGGGTTCAATTCCCGCCTCAGGCAACTGTTTGTGTGGAGTTTGCACATTTTCCCCGTGTCTGCGTGGTTTTCCTCTGGGTGCTGCGGTTTCCTCCCACAGTCCAAAGATGTGCAGGTTAGGTGAATTGGCCATGCTAAATTGCCCGTAGTATTAGGTGAAGGGGTAAATGTAGGGGAATGCATATGGGGGGATTGCTCTTCGGAGGGTCAGCTTGGACTTATTGGGCCGAAGGGCCTCTTCCCACATTGTAAGTAATCTAATCTAATTTTAATGTCCCAGCCTCCACAGGTAAATCATTCCACAAGTTAATTACCTCTGAGAGAAGAAATTCCTCCTCACCACTGTCCTAACAAGCGAACCATTCATCTTGAGATGATGTCCCCTGGTCCTTGACACTCCCACAATGGGAAACAATATTTCCACATCTACCCTGTCAAGTTCTCTAAGAACCTTGTATGTTTCAGTAAGATCCAATGAATACAGATACAGCTTACTCATCTCCATATCTGGGAGCAGTCTAGTTAACCTTCTCTGAACGGTCTCTCAGGCCAGTATATCTTTTCTTAGAAAAGAGGGTCAAACCTAGTCACAGTATTTCATCTGTGGTCTGACTAGTGTCTTGTGTAGCTTTTACAAAATCTCCCAACTATTATAGTCTGTTCCTTTTGAAATAAAGGTCAGCATCCCTTTTGCCTTCCCCTATTACCTGCTGAACTTATATATTAGTGTTTTGTGATTCATGGATGAGGATTCATAAATTCCCTCATTCAATAGCATTTGCAGTCTTTCTCCATTTAAATAATATTCAGTATTTCTATCCTTCCAGCCAAAGTACATAACTTCACGTTTTACCACAGTATATTCTCTGTCTAAGTTTTTGTCCACTCAACCTGTCTGTATCCCTCTGTAGACTCCCTGTGTCATCCTCACTAATTGTCTTCCCCTAGGTATCTGTGCCAACCTCAAACTTAGCCATAGTACATTCCTCATCCAATTCATTAATGTAAACTGTAAATAATAACTGATTCCGGAGGCACTCCACCAGTTAAAGGTCAGATGAGGTGGAGGACAAGCCTCTTTCTCCAGCCAGCTGGAACGAAAAGGTGGATTCATCAAATGGGCCTTCCTACATTATTTTGGCTTAGTAGGATTTTCAAAATTGGTATTGGGTTTTATAATCCGAAATCATTTGCTCTCCACAGGCAGTATGAGGTACGTCAGTAATGTGATATTTTAAGTTGTGCATATATTTACATTGTCATTAAATGGTACAAGATCGATTGGCTAATGGAAATTGAACAAAGTCATGTCAAAGGATGTGCTGGGTGGGGTTGACCTGGTTTTGCTGAATTTGCATTCTGAAGTTAACAATTGATGTGAAATGTTAGCTCTGGAATTCTCTTGTCACAGGTACTGCCTGATCTTGTTGTTCTGCTCCTATCACATCTCATTTGCTGCTGAGCTAAACCAAGAAGAATTTTGAAACATTTTTACTACACTAGAATGGAAAGAATTTAATTTACATAGCACCCTTCATGACCACCAAATGTCCAAAGTGCTTTACATCCATTTAAGTCATTGTTGAAGTGTAGTAATAATAAAAGGAAACCCAAGAGCCAGTTTACATCCCATTTACATTCAAGCTCCCAAACACAGCACCATGATAATAGTTAGATGAGCTGTTTTGATGATTAGAATTAGAATCCTGACAGTATGGAAATAGGCCCTTCAGCCCAACAAGTCCATACCGACCTTCCAAAGATGATCCCACCAAGACCCATTCCCCTACATTTATCCTTGACTCCTGCATCTAACCTATACATCCCTGAACACTACGGGCAACTCACCTGACCTGTTCATCTTTGGATTGTGGGAAGAAACCGGAGAATGTGGAGGAAACCCACACAGACATGGGGAAAATGTGCAAACTCCACAGACAATCACCCAAGGCAGGAATCAAACCTGGGTGCTTGGTGCTGTGAGGCAGCAGTGCTAACCACT
This sequence comes from Hemiscyllium ocellatum, assembly GCF_020745735.1. NCBI lineage: Eukaryota > Metazoa > Chordata > Chondrichthyes > Orectolobiformes > Hemiscylliidae > Hemiscyllium > Hemiscyllium ocellatum. Next base: position 101,361,940 of record NC_083405.1, read on the forward strand.
GAGCCACCATACCACCACTCCCCATCAAATGATGTTGATTGAGGAATAGATTTTGGTCAGATGTTAAGACCAGTCTATGAACAGGGTGATTAGTGAATTGGTGGGTGGACAGAACAGAGAAGGGGGTGAGAGAACAGACAAGGGGCTGGCAAGAGGAGAGAATGGACAGAGGAGGTGGTTAGGTCTGGAGGTGGGGTGGTGGTGGCTAAATGTCTCACCTATCCACCTTCTGCCATCTGTTCTCTCAGGCTATTTAATTCTGGCAGCTAGTCCGGTTCCAAAAAGGCGCAGGTAGACACTTAAATAAATGTCAGTCACTTGTACATGAGCAAGTCTCTCCCTAGAACATGCTCCTCAGTAAACATAGTTAAATACTAACTGCAAGAAGAAATAGTGACAGAACACACGTAAATACAGTTTAAAAAGAAGTGAATTCAAAATAATAAGTTAATAAAATGGCATATGGATTAATCTCTGAATTCTTCATAAAGAGTGGATAGTTGAACATCGTGGCCAGTGCAATGTATATAACAGTTAGCATTAACATCGGAAGTGGAATAGTTGTTTCCAAGATTCTTAACTTTGCAGGTTGATGAAAACTCTCTTAACCTGACTGACATTGCTCAGAGTGTGTGTGTGTGTGTGTGTGTGTGTGCGATTGTTTGTTTGAGAGAGCGTTTTGTTTTCCCATTCTTTACCTGCTTTGCAGGGGTGTCTAATTGTCTGAACTCAAAGTTATGACTCTCACAGCACACAATTGGGCCACACAATGAGACATCAATCAATTAATGCACAGATGAACGTTGCAGTCAGTTTCTAATCCTTTCTTTTATATTCCTGGAAGATCAAAACATAAAAATTCTGCAAGAAATACCTTTCTACTAAGACGTGAGAGACAGTAAGGCCCCTTGTCACCTATTCTTGTTGTATTTCTCTTTCTATTCAAAGTCTCCCTGACACTCTTTAGGTGCAATGATCCATGGGTCCTACAGGATTTTATCAGACAGCAATCAGTGTTTTTTGTCTGTAGCCCATGTCTTTTAAAAAACATATTTGGATAAAAGCTAACAATGCCTACGGCACTTTGGGGGTCTGCATGGTTGTCATGACTTCAGCCATCAGCAAAGGTGTGTCCTTATGAAGACATCTGCCATTGATTGTTCATTGTATGTCCATCAACTTTCATAAATGGAAGGATAACACAACAGATATTTTAGTTGTGAATTTGATAGTTGATCCCGATTGTCATCCAGGGACTTACGCATTCATTAACACCAGGTTAGGACAGGATTAGTCAAGTTCTGGTACCTACCTGCTAGCGTTCCCACAACCCACACAAATGAATGAGATATCAGTGCATGAATACTTAACATCCTCTTGGGGCATTCGTCTGTCAGTAAAATAATGCTCAATCTCCAAGCTGTTTCCTGTATGGGTTGCTGCTGTCTTATTTTTAAATACATTTGTTAGAAGTCTCTGAAAATTACTGACTTTCATTTGGTCACTGTAAAGTGCAGTCAGTTCTCTTTGATTATACAAATGTCTTTGAGTGGGTAAAATTACATACTGCCATTCACCTCTGTAATATTCTGAGCAGTAGTCATTGCATAACTGCACTCAATTACAGTCAGTATTTATGTGGCATTGTTCGAGGACTACAATAACGTCAGTTAGGGAGCAGCAGTGTTCTGTTTTGCAGCTCTGAAACAATGTTTTGTTTCTCTTCCCAGTAAGTAAGAAAGTTTCTACTCTTAAACATTTGAATGCAAATGGTGAAAATACATGCACTTAAAGCACAACAGTCCTCACCATTATGCTTTCAATAATTGTCAAAAGCTATACTGCTTCCATTTAGATATCAGGGATAGTCGCACGGTGTGGTGTGACAATGAACTGGATAAAGGAAGCCTCAGGTCAGTTAAAATTGTCACACAATCTTTTCTTCATCAGAACAGTTGGGTTCCTATCAGCCTCATTGTACACATATAACAATTACAATTGCACATTGCATTCAATCACATTCTATAACATAGAACATAGAACATAGAAAAATACAGCGCAGTACAGGCTCTTCGGCCCTCGATGTTGCGCCGATCCAAGCCCACCTAACCTACATTAGCCTACTTTCCTCCATATGCCTATCCAATGCCCGTTTAAATGCCCATAAAGAGGCAGAGTCCACCACTGTTACTGGCAGGGCATTCTATGAACTCACGACTCGCTGAGTAAAGAATCTACCCCTAATGTCTGTCCTATACCTACCACCCCTTAATTTAAAGCTATGCCCCCTCGTAATATCTGACTCCTAAATATAGACATATCTCAGAACTCTAAATACAGCTGTTTAATCTTCCCCATTATTTAAAAATTGACATTGATTAAAAATCCAATTCCTGCTTAACCAAGACCATGAAGGTAATCATTTGCTTTTATCCCTCCTGGAGTATGTAGGAAATGATCTGCACACAAACTGTGAGAGCCATCATTTTTAAAATGTTGATCTTGGACTTAAACACAGAGGTTAAACTCCCCAGATACGTTATGCAGCATTTACAAACATGATTCTGTCTACACTCTTCACTTTCAGCTAAGTAGAGTCAGAGAGATGTACAGCATAGAAACAGACCCTTCGGTCCAACTCTTCCATGCCGACAATTCAATCTAGTCCCACCTGCCAGCACCCGGCCCATATCCCTCCAAACCCTTCCTATTCATATACCCATCCAAATGTCTCTTAAATGTTGCAATTGTACCAGCCTTCACCACTCCCTCTGTCCGCTTATTCCATACACGTACCACCCTCTGTGTGAAAAAGTAGCCCCTTAGGTCTCTTTTATATCTTTCCCCTGTCACCCTAAATTTATGCTCTCTAGTTCTGGATTTCCCCTGCCCCACACCCCCCACCTCAGGGAAAAGACTTTGTCTATTTACCCTATCCATGCCCCTCATGATTTTATAAACCTCTATGCAGTCACCCTCAGCCTCTGACACTCCAGAGAAAGCAAATCTTAGCAGGACTTATACACTTAATGGTAAGGTCCTAGGGAGTGTTGCTGAACAAAGAGACTTTGGAGTGCAGGTTCATAGCTCCTTGAAAGTGGAGTCACAGGTAGGTAGGACAGTGAAGAAGGCATTTAGTATGCTTTCTTTTATTGGTCAGAGTGTTGAGTACAGGAGTTGGGAGGTCATATTCTGGCTGTACAGGACATTGGTTAGGCCACTGTTGGAATATTGCGTGCAATTCTGGTCTCCTTCCTATCGCAAAGATGTTGTGAAACTTGAAAGGGTTCAGAAATGATTTACAAGGATGTTGCCAGGGTTGGAGGTTTTGAGCTATAGGGAGAGGCTGAACAGGCTGGGGCTGTTTTCCCTGGAGCGTCAGAGGCTGAGGGGTGACCTTTTTTTTTGATTAGATTACTTACAGTGTGGAAACAGGCCCTTCGGCCCAACAAGTCCACACCGACCCGCAGAAGCGCAACCCACCCATACCCCTACATTTACCCCTTACCTAACAACTACGGGCAATTTAGCATGGCCAATTCACCTGACCCGCACATCTTTGGACTGTGGGAGGAAACCGGAGCACCCGGAGGAAACCCACGCAGCCACGGGGAGAACGTGCAAACTCCACACAGACAGTCGCCTGAGTCGGGAACTGAACCCGTGTCTCAAGCACTGTGAGGCAGCAGTGCTAACCACTGTGCCACCGTGCCGCCCACCTTATAGACGTTTACAAAATTATGAGAGGCATAGATATGATAAGTAGACAAAGTCTTTTCCCTGGGGTTGTGGAGTCCAGAACTAGAGGGCATAGGTTTAGGGTGAGAGGGGAAAGAAATAAAAGTGACCTAACAGGCAATTTTTTCACATAGAGGGTGATACGTGTATGGAATGAGCTGCCAGAGGATGTGGTGGAGGCTGGTACAATTGCAACATTTAAGAGACATTTGGATGGGTATAAGAATAGATAGGCCGGGTGCTGGAGGTGGCACTAGATTGGGTCGTGATGTCTGGTTAGCATGGACGGGTTGGACCGAAGGGTCTGTTTCCATGCTGTACATATCTATGACTCTATGACTGTATTCAACCTCTCCCTATAGCTCAAACCCTCCAACCCTGGCGACATTATTTTGCATTTATCTAAATACTCTTGACGTAAATGAAATAGTGAAAGAGACAATTTGTCCCATTGTGTCTGTGATGGTTCTGTGATATCAATCTTATAAAATACTCTAATGATTATTTTAGCCTCACTAGGATCCATTATCACAGAAGAAACTAAAAGACACACTGCTTTACTTGCTTGCTAGTTCACCCTGGCAATGAGATGATAATAATGAGGTACCTTTTTAACACTGCCAACTGTCAGCAGCAGATTCCTGGCCTCCTGGCATATGTCTATGAGAGAATTGTCAAAATACATTGTAGGAGCACCTGCCACCTTTGCAGACAGCCATGGCTCAATGCCAATCGCAAGTTGGTTTGATACAAAGTCCTTCGGTATGGTATAACATCACGATTCAGGCCCTCAGGTAGTACTGAGAAACCGCATCAGAACAAATAATGGGCAGGCACCTCAAAGGATAAACCAGTAAATTTGGTGAATGAACTGAAGTGGTACCCAGAATGTACATGGACTTGGAATGGAGTGAGGTTGGAATGCAACAAAGGCATTCTCCAAAATCATGATCCCAGCAATCATCTCAGGATTCCAGTACCTCTGGGTCCGTTTGCAATTTTCAAAGGACTAGTAAAGGGAGACGGAATGGGAAACCCACTTGCTGCCAAGTTAAACAGCCTATTAAACTCCTCAAGGAACTGATTAAGGAGCCTGTCAGAGAAGAATGCTATTTTTGAACTATGTTTTGGTGAGCCCTACAGGGTGGTATACATTTGATTCTCCACAGAGCAAATTAAGTCTTTTCCACTGGAACCTTATTTTTTCCAGGACCTACTTGTACTGGGGTGAATGCTGGACCTCCATTTTTGTTTTATAGCCTTTTGGGGCCCTGTCAACACTGCAGGCCGCCTAAGCAATAGCACAGGCAGAAGCAGCCCCCAATGTGGCTGTCATTTGCGTTCCTGAAGATGCTCAGTATCCAAGTATACCACCAGGCTGATTCAGCTATATAGATTTAAAATTAGTGTTATGAGAGAACACTGAGGCGGGGGGTTATGTTCCTAGCCTCACTTTGAGAAGCATGCCTGTGGAGTCTGCAATAACAAACTGGCCATAAGCATTTTGCAATTTTCTTTTGGAAACTAATACAAATAGAGATGCTGATTTGTTAATCATGGTGTCATACAGGAAAGGCAGCAACTTGTTGTTCAAAGCAGGACAGAGTCAGATTGAGCTGTAGTTTTTTTGATTGGATCTGTCCTCTGATTGGTCCTTGCAGCAATTGCCAATCATCCTCTGCGTGCAGTTACCTCTGGTATAAACAGAGCCTCTCCTGAGTAACAGGAAGATTGGGATTTCAGAAGGGAGAAGGTGCAAGATCTGAGGAAATTACAGAGGTAGGGAGAGGGAAACTCATGTTGAGATTGAGAGTGGGAAATGTTAACTGGAGTGCTCCAATCCATGAGCAGCAGTTGGTTTTGGCCAAGGCATTCTGCCCTCCTCTCCAGAATGGGGTGACTGGATGTGACTTTTATGGCCTCCATTTATATTTTGCCAGGAAGTAGCCATGCCCTATTTCCACATTGCAATGAAACACCTTTAAGCAAGGTTAGGTAATGGAGAGACTAAAATTGGGCAAGTCAAGATTCATGTCTTGTTGAAGTTACCCAAACATGTTGCCAATCCTTGAGTGGCCCAAGGGAGAGATTTGCAACTTTATGAACTTCCCTGTACGTGAGGTACAATTCTGAGGAGAAATGAACTGGAAATTAAGCTCAACTACTCAATGTGACACATGAAAAGTTTAAATGCCTTATTCATTTGCCTAAAGTGTTAACTTGATTCATTTCTTTATTGTAAACCAGAACAAGAGATTCTCATCCAGACTTCCAATAAATACAAAGATAACAGCTGCACTTATTTTTCAAGCAAGTGGCAAATTGGTTATCAACTACGTTACGTTGTGAATTAAACTAAGTCCCCCTTAATACCAATCCCACACAGATTCATAAACAGACAGGCTGAGAGAAACCATTAGCTCTGCAGAGCTATTATGAATGGAAAAATAGGAGAATGCTGAGCATCAAGATTTCAAACTAAAATTGTAGAATGTGATGATTTTCTCACAGTTTTGGTTTCTTATGAACTAATTCTCATTGCTGTCAATCACAGAACACTGGGAAATTTTCAGGACTGAGTTAGGAATCCCCGATGTTTGAAACGTTAACAGATTTTTTTTCTCAAGCTATTTTTCTGAGAGAGAGATAGTGTATTGCTTTCAGCTCTAACCTTTCACACTCTGAGCGAGAGGACAGTGCTGTATCCTTGCAAATTTCTACATCAACTACTCACAGCTTCTAGGTATGTGTGAGAAAAATACATACCCATTAGCTCAGTCCAGAGACAATTGTTCAATCATGGGGCATAGCTTCAACAGAATCTTTCAGGTCTGTTTGCTCAACAATCAAAGCAATAAAGCTTCATTTTGATCTCACTTTACTGATGATTGAAAGTAGACTGATGGGGCAGTAATTAACCATGTTAGATTTTCCTGTTCTTTTGGGCACAGTATATACCAGGGCAATTTTCCACATTGTTGGCTAGATGCCAGTGTTGTAGCTGTATTGAAACAGCTTGACTCGGGATGCAGAAAGCTCCAGAATACAAATCTTTAGCACTACTGTCAGGGCTCATTGTCTTTGCAGTATTCAGTACATCCAACCATTGCTTGATATCACGTGGAGTGAATTGAATCAGCTGAAGACTGGCATCTGTGGGACATCTGGAGGAGGCCAAGATGGCAGCAAAGCATTGGCAGCAAAGGCTGGGCAACTTACACCCAGCAAGAACAGAGGGTCAGTAACATTCTTTTCTCTAGTGATTACAATGTAATGTTGTCATAACATGGAAAGATAAAACACTAATGGCCTTTCCCGAGCCAATGTGTTATGAATGCTCGCGCTAATCAAGGAAGGGCATGTTCACAGGATGGAGGTAGCTTCTGCCAAAGAGACCAGCACAGCATGAACAAAGAATCAATAGAATTCTTCTCGGATATTACGATGCTGCTAGTCATCCAAACATGGAACTGTTTCGGTGTAATGCTTAATGATAATATTAGAATAACATGAAATATTACAACAAGAAAAAGGGTAAACTGTGAGGAAAGTTCAAAAAAGCAAATTCAAAGCTATTTTAGTTCATGTTTTCACAAATAGGTTAGCAAAGTTCAAAATATAAATTCCTTCCCCCAGAAAGCCTGTGATATTCTCTGCCACAGTAAGTGGCAGAGGCCAAAACATTGAATATTTTCAAGAAGGAGATAGGAATAGCTCTTAAGGTTAAAGGCATCAATGGGAATAGTGAGAAAGAAGGAATGAGGTACTAAATTCAATGATCAGCCATGATCATACTGAATGGCATAACAGGCTTGAAGGACCAATGGCCTATTTTTCCTCCTATTCTCTGTCTATGTTTATATGGCAGTTGAAGCTCTAATACAAGCACACTGCCCAATGAGACATGAAAAGCCTAAACATCAACCACAACAAGTGGGAAATCCTAGCTGCTGATCAATACGAATGGTGACACAAGCTGTGGGCAGGAGTTCACCATGACAGTGGCATGTGGTTTCAGAAATGCCACAGCAGATGCCAGTTCTGCAAGCAAGGCTTCAGCCAAGATCATCATGCATCACCAACAAGGGACAGCCTTGTGCACAGTGCAGACCTTATCAAGCATCAGATGGAGTGCAACGGATGAACTTATCCAAGGTTCATTGACTGGATAGTGCTGTCATCTCATAGAGTCTGGCAAAGATGCTTGAGACCAATTGGAACTAAGGAACAAGTTATGTCTAGATGTTGATTTGGAAGGATTGGTGAGTGTTGTTAGAACACTGGGTGATAAGGGAATGACTCTTCAACAGTAATCTTCATAACTCAGTAACACTTGAACCCAGGCCGGTACACACAGGCCCCTTAGCCCTCTCTGTCCCACTAGCACTTATAAAATCATTAGAGGTTCAGAGCCTCAAAGTATTGTGGGAAATTTAACTTGAAGTTCCAAAAAGTTTTGTAAAATAATGGATATAGCCCATAGATGGCTGCAGATTTAAAGTGGCTATCCAAAGACAGAGATCCATGGAATGTCACACCTAAAAGATATGAAGGGAAATTCAAACAACATCCCTTCAAGGAGGGGGGAAAGAGACAAGTCATAACAGCTGGAATGTGATCTCTTGTGACTACAGAGAAAATGAGGGACTGATGACTCCCTGTTCAAGAGCAAGCTATCCTCTGTAGATGAAGTCCCAAAATACAGATATGGGTTTTATTTCCTTTGAAGAATATGTAAGGGCAAAGATAAAAAGAAAAACAATTTCAACTTTATTGGAGTGTGTTAGTGGAACAGGATGGGCCAATGTACCTGTGTACACCAGCCTGGGTTCAAGTCTTAGCAATTTGTGAAGATCACTATTGAAGAACCATTCTCTTACCAGCCCTATGCTGCAGGTAAAGCAATACTTTGACTCTGAGTGTGAAAAGTCAGCAAGCTAGCAAGACAGTCAAAAGGAATCAGAAGGACTCTCACCCACCCTGAATGTTGGAATTCAGTCACTGTCAAAAATAATCAAACAACAGAATTTCAACTAATCCGCAAAACTAAGAATCTAGAAATTGACTGTTCAACGACCACCATCAATTTTACTGGTCACCTCCACTGCAATGCCACAGTATTCAGCTATCTGCTCTTGTGAACAATTGAGACTGATCCATGTATCAGTTTTTATTTAGCTATTATCTTTTTTAACTGACCTTTTATTTCCAGTATGTGTGCATGTGTATTGTGTTAATAGTTCTTATTACATTTAGTAATTAATACACTCACTCTTTGTTAACTTCAGAAAACCTGGTTAAATTGATTCCCTTGAAAACATAAATTCAGTTGAGCCTGGGAGAAAGATACCCACAAAGGAAGGAATCTGCATTTAAATTTCTGCAACCAACTGAAGGAGGGGTATGAATGAATAAAGAAGAGGAACCCATTCATCCCCCCTCCCCATGAGTTTAATGAATTGACAATGTTCATCTGGAACTGCTACAAAATAGGCAACCATGCCAGGATTAGGGCTCCACAAATATAAAATCAGTGTGGTTAGAGGTTTGTGATCTGTGAACTAGAATAAATCTCTGCCTGGAAAGATAGAGACTGTCTACACAAAATGTAATCTCTGGTAAAGACAGAGGTACTGAAAATATGAAACAGAGATTTCTGGAGAACCTTGACAGGTCTGACAGGATCTGTGGGGAGAGAGAGAGAGAGACAGAGTTAATGTTTCAAGTCCAATATGACTTTTCTTCAGAACTGGACTCGAACGTTAACTCTGCTTCTCTCTTCACAGATCCTGTCAGACCTGCTGAGTTTCTCCAGTATTCTCTGTGCTTCTTTCAAGTAACCACAAGTGTGTGAGACATAGTGGACTGGGTAGATGTGGCAGATTAAATATAATGCAGAGAAGTGTGAAATGATTCACTTCGGTGATCAAAATGAGGACAGGCAATATAAAGTGAAGGATGCAGTTCAAAATGGAGTGAAGAGCAGAGCTGGGGATAAATGCACAGAAATCATTGAAGGTGGCAGGGCAGAGGAAGTGGTTAATAAAGCGGAAGGAATCTTAGGCTTTACGAATGAGAGAATGGAGCTCAAGAACTTGATGATAAACGTAAACTGATTTGGGTTTGGCCTCAACTAGCTTGCAGTGTGGGCACACACTTGAAAAAGGATGTGAGACCATGTGAGGGAATACAGAAAAGATTAAGGAGAATGGCTTCATGAACGACATATTTCAGTCACATGAACAGATTAGAGAATCAGGGAGTTTTCTCTCTCAAGAAGAAAGGATTGAGAGAATGCTGGGTAAGGGTGCTCAAGATAGTGAGGGTTCTGGACAGAGTCGGTCAGGATAAATTGTCTGCATCAGTTCAAGGGTTGAGAGCCAGAGGACAGTGATATAAGGTGACTGACAAAAACAAAGCTAAAGCAACATGAGATAAACCTTTGGTATGAAATGAATGGTTAGGATCAGGAGAATGTGGTGGAGGCTGATTTGGCTCCAAGTAAAAGAATTGGGCTATCATTGACCAGGAAAGACAGGATATGGAGAGGAGGTGACTTGTTCTTGAAATAAGTCAGTATGAAAATGACGGCCCAAATAGTCTCCTTCGGTGTTGCTGCTATTCTGTGAATCCCAGATTGACAAAGGTAGTTGTTGAACTCTCTAATCTTCTGAAATAAAGTGTTACAGGATTATTGCATTCACGTCTGAGGAGAGTGGGAGCCTTGATTTAATGCCTCACCCTGACCTGTTCTACACTGCGCTGAGCTACCAGTTCAGATTGCATGCTAAGCTTTCTAAAGTTTCCCTTGAGCAATTTACTGCCTCAAAGGAGACAGGGCTACCTGGACCCAGCTGCCACTTAAGTGCTAGGGCCTTTAGGAAAGGAAATAAATTGAAAAGTAATAGAAGAATACCATGACCTACCTTAAAAGTCAACCTGTTGACTTGTTCCCTAATGGACTTGGATAAACTGAACAAGGTTGAAGTAGCTCTCCTATGTACACATGCTTTTGAAGTAACTGAAAGGATAGGTCTGAAATTGTTTTAAAAGCCTTGTGTGTATTGAATTGAAGACGTCTGCAGAGCGTGAGCAAAGGAAAAATGAGAACCCTGGTTTATGTCTGAAAATGATCTAATCAGGAAGAACAAACATCTTGTAAGAAGCCTGTGTTACCCATTCAGCCAGTGCCACTGATTTACTTAAAAAGGAGTCAAGTGTGTCTCTCAGGGACCTCCCATTTTTAGTCCCATTTTGGTTCCATTTTGACAGCACTGGAGCTATTTAAAATGATCAGAGGAAACAGGCCTGACAGTCAACTGATTAGAAATCGCTCCGAAGGTCCCCTCAGCTGAGTGGAAAATAGTATAACTTTCTTTAAATGTGGTTGGAGATTTCCCTGGGGTGCTCTTGCCTCTGACGGGATATCCTTGGCGAGACTGGGTGAAGAGGTCTGGCTGTGGATGTATTTTAAATGGTCCTGTTTTCCCCACTCTGAACAAGTATTTCACTGAAACAGACCCCTGCCAGCCTTCCTGTTTCCGACAGCTTTCAGCTCTGACGGGGATTGTCTGTAGATAAGAGAGAAGGAAATAATGAAATGTGGAACTCTTAAAGCAAAATCACCCAAATTTATGAAACTGCAATCTGTTTCCTGCATGGGGTCAGTCCCACTTCTGTGAACTCTTATCAGTGTTGGAAACATTGCAATTAATGCCTCATGTGGACAGCTTATTAAAAATCCCACTGTTTGCTTTGTGAGGCAAGCTGAAAATGAAACACTTCTAAAGCATCTGTAAAGCAAGGAGCAGATTAATGCTTTGGGTGGGGATTGTCCATTCTGGTGAATGGTCTTGATTCAAAACATTAATCTACCACTTTGCATTCCAAATTCAGCACACGCTGCTGTACATTTCCAGCTTTGACAGTTTCTTTACTTCTGTTGATCAGTACCTATCATTTTCTCTTTGCTTTTTTGATCTTGGCAATAGAAGAGCTTTGCAGAAAATTTTTAAAAATTGCTGAAAATAAAACCTTGTCAAGGTCTAATGATGAAGGGAAACCTTAACCAGATTAACCAGCCAGGGAACTATAGACCAGTGAGCCAGACGTTGGTGGTGAGCAAATTGTTGGAGGGATTCCTGAGGGGCAGATGGAGTTTAATTCAGATAAATAAGAGGTGCTGCATTTTGGGAAATCAAGTCTTAGCAGGACTTATACACCTAATGGTAGGTCCTAGGGAGTGTTACTGAACAAAGAGACCTTGGAGTGCAGGTTCATAGCTCCTTGAAAGTGAAGTCGCAGGTAGGTAGGATAGTAAAAAAGGTTTGCTTATCTTTATTGGTCAGAGTATTGAGTACAGGAGTTGGGAGGTCATGTTGTGTCTGTACAGGACATTGGTTAGGCCACTGTTGGAATATTGCACGCAATTTCGGTCTCTTTCCTATCAGAAAAATGTTGTGAAACTTGAAAGGATTCAGAAAAGATTTACAAAGATGTTGCCGGGGTTGGAGGATTTGAGCTATCGGGAAGGGTTGAACAGGCTGGGGCTGTTTTCCCTGGAGCGTCGGAGCCCTCATTCTTAGACTATGACCCCTTGTTCTGGCCTTCCCCAACATTAGGGACATCCTTCCCGTAACTAGCCTGTCAAATTCCATCAGGATTTTGCTGTGTTTCTATGAGATCATCCCTCATTGTTCTTATAGAGGTTTACAAAATTATGAGGGGCAGGGATAGGATGGGGCGGCACAGTGGCTCAGTGATTAGCCCTGCTGCCTCGGGCAATTGTCTGTGTGGAGTTTGCATATTCTCCCTGTGTCTACGTGGGTTTCCTCCAGGTACTCCGGTTTCCTCCGGTTAGTTGGATTGGCCGTGCTAAATTGCCCATAATGTTAGGTATATTAGTCAGAGGGAAATGGGTCTGGGTAGGCTACCCTTTGGAGGGTCAGTGCGGACTTGTTGGGCTGAAGGGCCTGTTACCACACTGTACGGAATCTAATCTAATCTAAAAAGACAAAGTTTTTTCCCTAGGGTGAGGGAGTCCAGAGCTAGAGGGCATAGATTTAGGAAGCGAGGGGAAAGATATAAAAGAGGCCTAAGGGGCAACATCTTCACAGAGGGTGGTATGAATAAGCTGCCGGAGGAAGTGGTGGAGGCTGGTATAATTGCAACATTTAAAAGGCATCTGGATGAGTATATGAATAGGAAGGGTTTGGAGGGATATGTGCTGGGTGCTGGCAGCTGGGACTAGATTGGGTTGGGGTAACTGGTTAGCATGGACAAGTTGGACTGAAGGGTGTGTTTCAGTGCTGTGGATCTCCATGACTCTAAGTGAATCTTACAGACATTGTTATGGAGAACGTTACCAGGTCTTATCCTGGATGGCCTCCATTAACCAGCTGCAGATCAGGAAACTGAGCAAACCCGAGTGTTGATCTGGAAAGGAGCCCATCAGATTTCCCTCAGTATAAATAGATGGAGGCAAATAGATGGGGATTTCTGCAGATGTGTGCTTTGATTTGGCTGATCCTTCCAGTATTTACTGTGTTTGAATGATGCAGCATTCCTGGACTTGCCTGGAGTTTCTTTCTCAGCCACTGAGCAGTTCTGAATGACATGCACTATAGCAGGAAATATGCTAGAATCACTGTTAGAAATCCAGGTCTTGATATAGGGAGTCGCTGTATCTTTGAGCTAAGTTCTAGGTGACAAGGCAAGAATCTCATGAGGCTAAAGCAAGTCACATAGAAACATAGAAAATAGGTGCAGGAGTAGGCCATTTGGCCTTTCGATCCTGCACCACGTGTATGATCATTCTATACAACCATGGCTGATCATGCAATCTCAGCAGCCCAGTCCCACTTTCTTCCCATTCCCTTGAACCCTTCAGTCACAATGGCCACATCCAGATCCCTCTTGAATATATCTAATAAACTGGTCTCTGTGGTGCATTAGTCAGAGGGAAATGGGTCTGGGTGGGTAATTCTTCGGAGGGTCGGTGTGGACTGCTTGGGCCGAAGGGCTTGTTTCCACACTGTAGGGAATCTAATCTAGGTTCATAACTCTGAGTGAAGAAATTCTTCCTCAACTGTGGGCGGCACGGTGGCACAGTGGTTAGCACTGCTGCCTCACAGCGCCTGAGACCCGGGTTCAATTCCTGACTCAGGCGACTGACTGTGTGGAGTTTGCACGTTCTCCCCGTGTCTGCGTGGGTTTCCTCCGGGTGCTCCGGTTTCCTCCCACAGTCCAAAGATGTGCGGGTCAGGTGAATTGGCCATGCTAAATTGCCCATAGTGTTAGGTAGGGGTAAATGTAGTGGTATGGGTGGGTTGCGCTTCGGCGGGTCGGTGTGGACTTGTTGGGCCGAAGGGCCTGTTTCCACACTGTAAGTCTAATCTAATCTAAAAAAACTCCGTCCTGAATGGCCTACCCCTTCTTCTTAGACTATGACCCCTTTTTCTGGCCTTCCCCAACATCAGGGGCATCCTTCCCGTATCTAGCCTGTCCAATTCCATCAGGATTTTGCTGTGTTTCTATGAGATCGTCCCTCATTGTTCTCAACCTATTACCTATTAAGGGGAGCATTATTGTCTATTAATGACCTTACTAACCACACATCTCACCTCTGCCCTATTATGAGCTGTTTTTCCCCCAAAATGAGAGACACAGGAGTATTCGCGGAGATGAGAATGGGTGACACAGCTCTTCTTTTTGGGACAGAGCAACTGAGTGGGCAGCACAGAGGGTATATAGAGTCAGTGATGTCAGGCGTTGATGTGACTGAGACTGAGTGAGGGAAGACATTGCAGGCAATAGTGAGAGTGGCAGAGCATGTGTCTTGGCAGGAGGTGGGTGAAGGAGCAGAGACAGAGAGAGTGTGAGGTAGCAGAGGGAAAAGTGTGTCACTCGTGCTGACAAAGTGGAAAGGACTTTAACTTTCTTCCTACATTTCTGTGCCCAGGTGGCAATCTCGGACCAGGTTGGCATGAAGTTGGTTTAGTGGATGTCCCACCTCTGCATCCCAATATCCACCTAAACCTGCAGATCCATGTCACCAATCAGCCATTCCTGATGAAGGGCTTATGCCCGAAATGTCGAATTTCCTGTTCCTTGGATGCTGCCTGATCTGCTGCGCTTTAACCAGCAACACATTTTCAGCATGTCACCAATTTGCCAATTTTCCCTTCTTTGCTAAGTTCAGGACAAACATCAGGAAGCGTGCAGGGCAGCTCTGACCTGACAGTTTGTCCGGTTATGCAATGGACCTTTAAAGAAGGCTCCAAGATGCTGAAAATGTGTTGCTGGAAAAGCACAGCAGGTCAGGCAGCATCCAAGGAGCAGGAGAATCGACGATTCGGGCATGAGCCCTTCTTCAGGAATGAGGAAGGTGTGCCAAGCAGGCTAAGGTAAAAGGTAGGGAGGAGGGACTTTGGGGAGGGGCGTTGGAAATGCGATAGGTGGAAAAAGGTCAAAGTGAGGGTGATAGGCCGGAGTGGGGGTGGGGGCGGAGAGATCAGGAAGAAGATTGTAGGTTAGGAAGGAGGTGCAGATGCAATTGTGGTCCACATCTCCCCCCTTATTTCCCTCCAAGGCCCCAAGGGATCCTTCCATATCCACCACAAATTCACCTGCACCTCCACACACATCATTTACTGCATCCGCTGCACCTGATGTGGCCTTCTCTATATTGGGGAGACAGGCCGCTTACTTGCGGAACGTTTCAGAGAACACCTCTGGGACACCCGGACCAACCAACCCAACCACCCCGTGGCTCAACACTTCAACTCCCCCTCCCACTCCACCAAGGACATGCAGGTCCTTGGATTCCTCCATCGCCAGACCATAATGACACGACGGTTGGAGGAAGAGCGCCTCATCTTCCGCCTAGGAACCCTCCAACCACAAGGGATGAACTCCGATTTCTCCAGTTTCCTCATTTCCCCTCACTCCACCTTGTCTCAGTCCCAACCCTCGAACTCAGCACCACCTTCCTAACCTGCAATCTTCTACCTGACCTCTCCGCCCCCACCCCCACTCTGGCCTATCACCCTCACTTTGACCTCCTTCCACCTATCGCATTTCCAATGCCCCTCCCCAAGTCCCTCCTCCCTACCTTTTACCTTAGCCTGCTTGGCACACTTTCCTCATTCCTGAAGAAGGGCTCATGTCTGAAACGTCGATTCTCCTGCTCCTTGGATGCTGCCTGACCTGCTGCGCTTTTCCAGCAACACATTTTCAGCTCTGATCTCCAGCCCTCACTTTCTCCTCCAAGATGCTGCCCCATTTTGGGAAATCCAGCAGTGGTGAATTGTTCCGAATACTTTGAGTGTTGAATGGGGCTAGAATTGAGGAAGAGGGACACTGTGAGACTTGGATAGATAGCTCGAGGTGTGTTTAGTACAGCACAATAAGAGGTCCCTGGCACTGTGAGGCAGCAGTGATAACCACTGAGCCATCACAGTGCTCATAAATCTTACAATTGGCCAGTTTAGCTCATCATCTATTATAGGGGGAAGAGGTCACTTCCATAGTAATTTTGCTATAGTTAACTTCCTTGACATAGAATACTAAGTGAACTTTGTAAATCCTTTCTGTTCCTTTTCAAGACCTAGGGCTTAAAGAACAGTGTGTACCAAAGCACTAACACACTCCATTACAGATATAACTCCATCTCACTGCTGATGTCACCTCCTTCTCACCACCAGCATGATACAATGATAGATTTGATACCATCTACATTGCTGCAAGAACATCTTTAAAATTAATTTTTATGTAGTATTATGGAAAAGCATCAAATTGAGACAAAGAACAGAATCTTCCCAATGCTGAATGTCCCAAACTTCTTGCCATAGCCAATGTCAATCAGATGAGAGAAAGATTTTCTGGTCATTACCACATTGTTGTTTGCAAGAGCTTATTGTGTGAAAATGTGAGGTCAGAATTGGGGAGGTTTGCTAATGATTGCACAATGTTCAGCACCATTCCTGACTCCTCAGACACTGAAGCATGTCCTATTGTTAAAAAAAAACACTGGGAAATATCCAGGTTTGAGTGAGCAAGCAGCAAGTAACATTTGTGTCACACAAATTCTAGGCTAGGAGTATCTCCAGTAAGAGAATTTAACTACTGTCCTTTTGGCAATAAATGGCATTGTTACCACTGAAATTCCCACTGCCATCTTCCTTAGGGTTACCATTGACTGGAAACTCAACACAATGGCTACAAGAGCTACTAGGACAACTGCAGCAAGTAACTCACCTCTCAACTCCCCAAAGCCTGTCCATCAACTAAAAGGCACAAGTCAGGAGCCTCACCAATGTCCTATACAGCCACAACTGACCTCGCAACTTCTGTACTCAAAGCTCTGACCAATAAAGCATTTGGTACTTTTGCCTTTATTCACCACCCTGCAACTCCATTTTCAAGGAACTATGAGCCTACACACCTAGATTTTTATTTGGCAGCACTCTGCAGGGCTCTACCATTAACTGTGTAAGTCCCACACTGATTTGCCTTACCAAAATGCCAAAGTTTTCTTCTCTAAATGGCATTACTGAATCAGATGAGTTTTTACAACAGTTGACAAGAAAAACATGATCACCTAGCTTTTCATTCCATATTTTCATTGAATTCAAATTTTATCATCTGCCACAATGGGATTTGAACCCATGCCATCAGGACATTAGAAATGGACTGTGTATGTCACTAAGTAACCCTAGGGGCTGAAGTACTAACTAGACACAGCAAGGTGCATGTGGTTATTATCAGTTAGAAGTCTTTCAAACTTTTAATTCCAAAGTGTATTTTTATTACAGGAAAAGTGGACTAGCCATATAAATACTCAATAACAAGTCAGAGGTTAAGAATCCTGCAGCAAGTAACTCACCTCTATAATCCCCAAAGCCCATCGATTATCTACAAGGTACAAGTCAGGAGAGTGATGGGATGCTCCCCATTAGCCTGGAAAAGCCCAATTCCAGACAGTTGGGTACCATTCAGGAAATAAAACAGCTCTTTTTGATTGTCATCCATTCTCCAGTTTAGCATTCACTCCCTCCAACACTGAAATATAATTGCAGTAGTACCACAAGATCCATTGCAGTAACTCACCAAGATTCTTTAGACAGCACCTCTCAAGCATTGCCAATTCAACATCCTGCAGCTTCATATCTAATACCACTGTGGCCTCACCACAAAGTAGGTGGTACATTGAAGGAGGTGGCAAACTATCACTTGCTCAAGGACAAATTGGGATGGACAATAAACTCCATCTTTCTAGTGAAACCCACAAGCTGTGAATGAAAGACTAAAAAAGAATATTAGGTTTTGATGGGTCTCTCTAGTTAAAAAGTCAGCATGACACAGGAACAAAGGACAGAATACCCTATTCCATGCCATTAATTCACAATCTGTATGTAAAGGGGAGTATTATCACTTCAAGATAATTGCAAGATAAGCTACAGCTATTCTTAATATTCCTCCACATTGCAAGATTTCAGTTTATGAAAAATTGACTTTAATTAGAAGTCAAGAGTTGCAATACAGCTCAAGCTTAAGGAATTAGGAACCATCAGTCCTTATGGAAATGATGAACAAATGGCCTACTAGTATGGTCACTGAACTGGCAATTCAGAGACCAAGGTAATGCTTTGAGGGCTTGGATATAAATACTGCCATTACAGATGGTTGAATTTAAACTGAACAAAAATCCAGCATTAAGAAGTTAATGATGACTGTAGTGATTGTAACGAGGTCAGCCAGGTGGACCTCATTGAATATGAGTTGCCTGATTGGTGTATGGTGGATTAGGAATGGTGGGCTGGCTAGCAATACTCAAGTCCTCTGAATGAACAAAATAAAGCAACAGGACATTTTAAATTTGATATCTATCAAAGTTTAAAAATTTGCCTCTTCATTCTTGCTTCAATATATTTGGCTAAAGGCATTGTTGGACTGAGCCCTATGTTCAGAATAGCCCATCCTGCTACAAAGTACAGCACACAGTGACCATAATGATCCAGTGGAACTATTCAGATTTACTGCGTATCATAAATGTTCCTGACCTCCATAAGCTGGAGGCCCTCGAAGCCTGCAATCTTCCTTAATCTTCTTACACACCCATAATTATATATGAAAAGACTGGAGTATTAAATCAACTGAAGAAATTTCCATTTTTAATATGTAGCAGCAGCAGTTCCAGACCTTGCATTTTTAAAACATACACCATTATATTTATTATGGATTTTTGCTGCATCCTTGTCTTATGATCTTTAGTAAAACTTTGTCCTCCTTTATTTAAAGTTGAGCAAGCTATAAAAAGCACAGTTTTAACATTGTAGTTAAGAGTTCTAAGATAGTCTGCACTAGATTATAGAGCTAAATGCTGACTGATAGAAACTCAAACACAACATCACTGTTTGGATATTGACCACAGAAAATGCACAATAAATGAAATCTGTACATAGAGCAGTCGCTCATACTTTTAGAAGACAAGACATGAAGCATGATGTAACTCGAAGCTTTAAAACATTTCCTTATTCTTAAATGCCCAAGCCCATCAAGAAACGTCAGCAAAGATCAAAAACAGCTTCAAATGAGCCTGTAAATATAAACAGTGATATGCAACTCTCACTGTGTAAGGGCCTGAGTTCCCCAATATCAATGGCCAAATAGTCCTCAAAATTACATTGGACTTCAGGTCACTGCATACCATTGTTCCATCCACTTTTTTCAGTGCCCACTGAAAGCCAATGGCCTCACCTATAAACATCCAAAAATGTTTGGGGCATATTAAGATTTCAGTGATGCCTCATTTGCCTTCACTTTGATTTTACTGCTGGTGTACACCTCCCAGCAACAATCATTGATTTATCTAAATATTCCAGTGGCTCCATTTATGCCTATAGTTCTTTCGTTCATTGGGCATATACCACCTCTTTATGCGAGCAATCAAAAATAAACATGTTTCTCCACTCTGTCTTCACAACTTTGAACCTTTTTAAGCTCCAAATGTTTATGAACTGTTCCTTTCACAAAATGGTTTCCAATGTCTCAACCACATCCTTTCCAAAGTATTGCACGCTCCAACAATGCTCCAACACTCCAACACAGACATAATGGGCTAAGGTGATAATTGCACGGGGCATGCATATTGGACACCAGACCCTATCATGCCAGTGGCATGGGTGGAGGGTGGCAAGGCGGCACCACACATGGCATTGACATCACTACCAGCCTTCCATCGACAAACTCACAACGCAAAATTGCAGTTGTCTGTGATTGTAAGTACAAGGACTTACAAGGACAGTTTCAAATGAAAAATAAATATGAACAGAACAAACTCAATCACAGCACATTTCTGATTTAGACTCCTATATTTTAGAGCATACATCTTGAAATTATTCTTCTGTTCTGACTCCTAATGTTATGGCTAGTATGGCGGACAATGGACAAATCAGACCAACCAAAAGCCAGTCTGTTCACTATAATGTCACAATTAGAAATGCAGAGCCTTTAAGGCCCAAACAGACCAGCTCCAGAGTTCAAGGAGAGTAGATGAACAGGTTGATTAACAATGTCAGATGGAATTACCTAAATGTGGACTGGGGTCATGATTGTATTAATGCCATAGAGAGGTAAGTATTCTTAGATTGTGTTTGAGAGTATTTCCACAGCAGTATGTATCCAATTGAACAAGAAAGCAGGCACTGCTATACCTGGTTCTTGGAACTCAGGTGAGTCAAGAGATTTGAGAATCGCTGGGGCAACACTTAAGGGACAGTGATCATTGCATCATAAGGTTTAGGGGGCAATGGAAAAGTACAAAGAATAATCCAGAGCAAGAACAATTAACGAGCAGAGGACTGAATTTAATGGGACGGAAGTAGAGCTGGGCTGGATCTACCAAAACCAAAGGCTAGCAGGAAGGGTTGTGGCTGAACAGAAGACCATTACATAAAGAAGCAGAACTAGGCCATTCAGCCCATTGAGTCTGCTCCACCATTTAATCATGGCTGATATGTTTCTCAACCTCATTCTCCTACCTTCTCCCCATAACCTGTGGTCCCTTTCTCAGTCAAGAACCTATCTTGACTATCTTAAATATCTCTGTGTTAAATAAACTCAATGACTTGACCTCCACAGCCCCCTCTGCGTCAATGAATTCCACAGATTCACTACCCTCTGGCTGAAAAACCTCCTCCTCATCTCAGTTGTAAGAGGTCACCCCTTCACCCCGAGGTTGTCCCTGTGAGTTTTAATCTCACTGACTACAGGAAACATCTTCTTCATGTCCACTCTATCCAGATTCTGAGTATTCTGTAAGTTTCAATGAGATTCCCCCACATCCTTCAAAATCTATTGAGTACAAATCTAGATTCCTCAACCATTCCTCACATGACAGGCCCTTCTTCCTACATTCATTCCTGTGAACCCTGTCTGGACTCCCTTTAATTCTGTATGCTCTTCCTTACTGCTCACAATATTCTAAATGCGGTCTGACCAGAGCCTTATACAGCCTCAGTAGTACAGCCCTGTCCTTGTATTCAAGCCCAGTTGAAATGAATGCTGACATTGCATTTGCCTTCCTAACTGCCAACTGAACCTGCATGTTAGCCTTAACAGGCAGGAGGCCTGGCTGAGCCGTTAAATAAATACTTTACATGTGTCTTTACATGTGGAGCAAATGTTGTTCAGGCCATAGTGACAGAGGAGGTAACTCAGCCAGTAAAAAGGCTTAATATTGATAATGAAGAGATACTGAATAAGTTGTCAGTGTTTAAATTTAATAAGACATTGGGAATGGATGAGATGCATCCAAGAATATTGAAGGAAATGAGAGTGGCAGTTGCAGAGGCAATTACCTTTCAATGTTCCCTGGATTCAGGTGTGATACGGGAGGTTTGGAGAATTGCAAATATTACATCCTGTTCAAAAAGGTTGTAAGATTAGACCCAACAGTTATAAACCAGTCAGTTTAACTTCAGTGATGGAGTAACTTAGAGAAACAAAAATTTGGGATACAGTGAACAGTCACAAGGGAAAATTTGAGTTAATTTGGAAAAGTCAGCACAGTTTTGTTAAGAGAAAATTGGGTTGAATTATTTTGCTCGAGTTCTTTGAGGTAATAACAAAAAGAGTTGATCAAGGCATTGCTGTTGATATGGTGTGTATAGATTTTTAAAAACCATTGAGGAAACTTGAATTTTTGAGATAAAAAAGGATAGTAGCAATGTGAACACAAAGTTGGCTGGGAGATGAGAAACAGAGAATGATGGTGCTTTGGGGCTCGAATTTGGTTTTCTGGTGGATGTAAGAATATATATAGCTTACCGGTAAACTTTCGAGTGGGCGTGTCCTCGGCGTTCAGAGGTCACGTGGTCCTCTGATGCATGCACAGAGGATGATCACGTGATGCTCCGAGACGCGGGCGCGGTCACGTGGTCTCCCTGTTTCTCGTTCCGGAAGAGTGCCGGGAGGTCACGTGATCGGCCGTTTCACGCCCCAGAAGTGTGTGAGTCTGCCGTTTCGCACCCGAAAGGAGGTCGCATCGTGCTCCTTTTCAGAGACAAAGGAGGGCCACGTGGGATCGGACATCCGGGAATGCAAGGAGGCGGGGAATGGAGTCAGAGCAACAGCCAATTAGAAGACAATTTCACTTGAGTGATGGTATGATGTTTTGTATGGTATAAAAGACTGGGTCAGGGACAGATATATGTCTTTTGTTCTTTGTGAACTGACTTACTTAGTAGTTTGTCAGGGACAGAAAGGTTAAGACCCAGAGCTCTGTATACTTTATCCACTTACTGATAGAATAAAACTAAAAGTGTAAGATTAAATATTTTTTCCTATTGCTTTATTTAAAGAGCACGCAGGACTTGGCTCACACATAAAAGAAAATAAGTTTGTAGATTGAGCTTAAAGTCCTTCATGGAGATTCCCTGGGGTTGTTTTTTTTTAGTATAAGAATATATAAATGATCCAGATCTTGATCTACAGGAGACAATGACAAAGTTTGTGGATGGCACAAACCTTGAGAGAATTGTAAATTGTGAGAAGGGCAGTGTTGTACTTCAAAAGGACATTTTCACATTGCTGAAGTGGCCAAACAAGTGGCAGATATAATTCAATGCAGGGAATTATGAGGGAATGAATTCTGGTACAAAGATAATGGATAGTTAGTATAAAATAAAGGGTACCATTCTAAATGGTGTGCAATAGCAGAATGATTTGGGTGTATATGTGCATAGGTCATTCAAGGTGGTAGGGCAGTTAGACAGAATCTTTAATATCAAACAGTACTCTTGGCTTCATTAATAGGGACATAGAGAACAAATGCAGGAAGGTTACGCTATACTGATATGGGACAGTAGTTCAATCTCAGCTGGAGTATGGTGTTCAATTCTGAGCACCAGCCCTAATGAAGAATGTAAATGTATTTGACGGAGCGCAGAAGAGATTTAGGGAATCGTTCCAGAAATGATAAACATCAGTTATGAAGAATTGGTGAAATTGGGACTATATTTCTTGAAGAGGAGAAGGCTAATAGGAGATATGATAGATGATAGGAGAAAGTAAGGACTGCAGATGCTGGAGATCAGAGTCAAGAGAGTGGTGCTGGAAAAGCACAGCAGGTCAGGCAGCATCCGAGGAGCAGGAGAATCAATTTTTTGGGCATAAACCCTTCATCAGGAATTGAGATAGATGTTGTCAAAATCATAAAGAATGGGATTATAGTAGATTGGGATTAGTTGTTCCTACTCGTAAAAGGATTGAGAATGAGAGCTCACAGTTTTAAAGTGTTTTGCAAAAGCCCCAAATTCTAGCCGAGAAAGACCTTCTTCACTCAGCAAGTAGGAATGCACTTCCTCAAAGTGTGGTCAAGGCAGGTTCAGTTAAAGAACTCAATCAAGTATTGGATGTTTATTTAAATAGGAGTAATTTGCAGGGCTACAGGGAAAAATACTGGGGACTTCAGGGGTGATGCTGGAGGTTTGGAAAATTGCAACTATCGCATCCTGTTCAAATAGAATGTAAGATTAACCCTTGCAATTAAAGACCAGTCAGTTTAACTTCAGTGGTGGAGTAACTTCTAAAAACAAATATTTGGTGTACAGTGAATAGTCACAGGGCAAAATTTGAGTGAATTTGGAAAAGTCAGCACAGATTTGTTTAGGGAAAACTGGGTCGAACTAACTTGTTAGAGTGTTTTGAGGCGATAACAGAAAGAGTTGATCAAGGCATTGCATTTGATATGGCGTGTATAGATTTTTAAAGACCTTTGAGGTTAAATCAAAATGCTCAGGCAGTTGATGCAGACGTGGTAGGCCAAATGGCCTCATTCTGCACTGTAAGAATTCTGTAATTCTGTGACGATTCAATGACATCTTTGGACGATGATGTGCATATATAAAGTGAGTTTCTATCAAATTCTTGAGGCATTGTTAGGAATGGCCAAAACTCAAAGTTGTAGGATTGATTCAGAATGTTTGCAGTGAGCTCAGTAACTGATTTAAATGATCTGAATGTGAGCTACAATTGCTGCTAACATGCACCCATGATGTAGCTGAGGACAAAATCGAATAGAGACTTCAGTATCTCAATAGATCCAAAGCTAAACATGTCCAACAAAGCTGAGCAGCAATTAACAAAACCTTGAAGATACTATGCCATCATATCACAAAACAGGAGAATATTTGTCATGGTAAAATAAAAGCTTATATTTATATAGTGTCCAAACATAATCTCGGGTCATTCCAAATCACTTTACATTCAGTTTCAAGTAGGGTACCTCTGATTTGCTCACAAGAAATTCCACAAACCGCAAAGTAAATGGTGGCAGCTAAGGATAAATACTAGCAAGGACCCTGGAAGAACTTCTCTGCTATTCTACAAATAGTCTCATGGCACATTTTACACCCATCTAAGAAGGCAGGTGGAGGCTTGGTTAAAGACCATTAAAAGTATTGCCTCCAGGACTGATGCTATATCAATCATCTGGAATTATGATGAAATTTTATAGGAAGCTGAACTTTTCAGTTTAGAAAAAGATACGTCTAGGAGGTCATCTTATAGAGGTATGTAACATTGTTAAGGATAATAAAATGTTAACTTACTTTAAATTAAATGATACTTCCATACAAAGAATAATCAACCAGTTGAGTAACTTTTCAGAGTAGAGGCAACACTACACATTCTAGTTTTGCAGGTAGGAATTAAGATTCTCTGGATGAATGAATTTAGATGATTGAAATAGTTTTCCTTATCTGTAACTATCTAATGGACAGCAATCAGGAGCAGACGTCCTTGGTTTTTGGTGGCTCCCTCATTCAACACTATTGAAAAATTATAAACACTTTCTCAGAGTGCATTATCACTTCATTTGGGTTAGGCAAATTTCACAAAACCAGCAGTAATAAGTGTGGACTCTATCTGCTTCTCTGGCTCAACCCTAACTTTGACAGCGCACTGGCCAATTCAGCCTTAGAGAGAGACTGGTTTTGGTTTTCGTCCGGGTCTAAATAGCAGTGTTTAATAGAGTTGTAATGAGACGCTGACCATCTCAGGACTTATTACAGAGACATTCTTCATTTTATCAAAAAAGAATCTAAACTCAGAGTGCAATATCCTCTCAGGCACAGACCTTTCATCTCAGAGACGTGGCCAAAATCGACAGTATACCATGCAATTATCAAGCATGACAGGACATGAGAAAAAACATCTGGTATGAGGCTGCCAGTCCACTTTGCAAGAGAGGGGTGCCTTTGATCTTCATCACAAGTTGTCTGCAGACTTTTTCAGATCAATTAGCTGATACTCATTCACCGCTGATAGCCCCATCAACTGACTGGTTTGTAAAAATGGGTATATTTAGTAAACAGTTTTGACCAGAATTCTCTAAAATAACATTATCTATAAGACACTTTAATGTCTTGTTTATATCCTTTCCAAATAATGATTTCCTCCATTACCTTCCTTTATAGCAAATTACATTTTGGAATTCAGACCATTACATCAGATGTATACAGCTCATTAAATAATCACCAGCTTTTCTCTTTAAACCTTCACTGATGCTTTGCTTAAGTGCTTTTGTAGACACTGTTTAGCTGAACTGTATACAATAACTAACCTTGCATCACAAATAATAGCAATAATAAAATGCTTTATAAAAGGATTGTAAAAATCTATTGATAAGTGGGGTGCCACGATGACTTAAGTTGATATGTTAGGCTAATGTACTGTGTAAGTGAATAATGCTTGAGAGAAACAAAAGTGCCTTTTCAACTGCTAGATAGGATAAATTCTGAATCTTCTTTCACCAGTGAAAATATTTCTATTATTAGATGACTAATGAATTAAAAACAGAAAGTCCTAAAGAGGACAACAGCCTGATCACCTTGTGAAAGAGAAAGACGGATTGATTTTTTGTGGTAATGCTTGATATTGTGCAACTTGAAAGGTTCAGGAGTGATTTACAGAATGTTGCTGGGGTTGGAGGGTTTGAGCTAGAGGGAGAGGCTGAATAGGCTGGGGCTGTTTTTACTAGAGTGTCAGAGGCTGAGGGGTGACCTTACAGAGGTTTATAAAATCATGAGGAGCATGGATAGGATGAAAAGCCTTGGTCTTTCTCCCAGGATAGGGGAATCCAAACTAAAGGGCATAGGTTTAAGGTAAGAGGTGAAAGATTTAAAAGGGATCTAAGGAGCAACATTTTCACCCATAGGGTGATGGGTATGGAATGAGCTGCCAGTGGAAGTGTGGAAGTTGGTACAATTACAGCATTTAAAAAGCATCTCTATGGGTACATGACTAGGAAGGGTTTAGAGGGATATAGGCCATATGCTGGCAAATGGAATTAGATTAATTTAGGATAGCTGGTCGGCATGCACGAGTTGGACCAAGGGGTCTATTTCAGTGCTATGCAACTCTATGATTATGACTATGACTACAACAAAACGTTTTGCATTTATCTTCTACCCAGAAAAAAAAGCCCAGAGAAAGACCCCCCACTCTGGCCTTTTACCTACAATCAACCTGTTCATTGAGAACTGTTGTGTCACATCCATCACCTCAATTTCTCACTCCTTTCTTCCCACCCCACCCACCCATTCTAACCTATCATCTTGGGAACTGACTGCACTCTGTGGTCTCAGATCTAACCCAGACTTTTGTAACTGAGCCTGCCTGCTGACAAGGGTGATGCTGGTGTTGTTTGGCAGATTACTACATTGCAGAAGCTGAGTGCTAGCTCTCAGATACCTCCTCCCATCTCCCCCTGGACCATAACCTCACCATGATACATCAGGTCATTGTGCCAACTATGGTCACTGACCTCACTTCATTTGGTGATCTCCCCCCACCCCTGACTGCCTCCAAGCTGAGTGTTCCCCAACCGCACACAGTTCATGTCTACCTCTGCCCCAAAATCACAAACAGGACTGCCCAGACCAACCCATTGTTTCTGCCTGCCTCACAGAACTCATCTCTTCTTACCCTGACTCAGTTAAAAATCAGAGCTGAAAATGTGTTGCTGGAAAAGCGCAGCAGGTCAGGCAGCATCCAAGGAGCAGGAGAATCGACATTTCAGGCATGAGCCCTTCTTCAGTTAAACCTGAGCCCTGGCTCAGTTAAGAATCACACAACACCAGGTTATAGTCCAACAGGTTTATTTTAGTTTTCGAAGCACTGCTCTTTCATCATGAGACGGAGCAGCGCAATGAAAGCTCGTGCTCCCAAATAAACGTGTTGGACCTGGTGTTGTGTGCTTTTTAACTTTGTCCAGCCCACCCCAACACCGGCACCTCCAAGTCATACCTTGTTTCAATCTTTCTGGTCCAGTCCCTTCACACTTACATCCACAATTCCTCTGATGCTTTCCGTCAGTTTCAGAATTCCCATTTTGTGGAATCCAGCCGCCTAGTTATGACTGTCTCTTTGTGGGGTTCCTTGTTCCAGTCCTATTCAGGCCCACATCCACAACTCTTTCTCTGCTATATCAGTGATTTCATTGATGATGTTCCTGTCTTTCATCTCGAATTGTAAAAGTTTATTACTTTTGTTTCCAATTTCCACTCCGCTCTCACCTTCATCGGGTTCATCTCTGATTCCTCCCTTCCCTTCCTCAACATCTGCTTCCATTTCTAACTACCAATATCCACTATAAATCCAATGGCTTCCACAGTTACCTGGACTATACGTACTCACATCCTGCTTCCTGCAAAGTCTCTATTCCATTCTCCCAGTTCCTCAGTCTCTGTCACATCTGTTCAGGTGATGTCAACTTTGACAAGGGGGCCTCAAAATGTCCATCTTCTTCCTCAACTGAGGATTCCACACCGTTGTGGTTGGCAGGGCCATCAGACAGGTCTGTCTCACCTCCCGCATATCAGCCTTCACCCCCACTCTTCTCTCCCACAACAGTGATAGGGACCCCCTTGTCCTTACCGACCATCCCACCAGCACCCACAACCAGAGGATCATTAGCCAACATTTCACCATCCCTGGTGAGATGCCACCTCCAGACACATATTCCTCTCCCCTCCCTTGTCAGCCTTTCACAGGGACCATTCCCTCCGGGACATCCTGGTTTGCTCTTCCTTCACTCCCAACACCCCACCACACCACAGTCTCACGGGACCTTTCCCTGCAACTGCTGAATGTGTAACACCAGTCTGTTTACTTGCTCCCTCCTCAGTATCCAAGGGCCCAAACACACCTTCCGAGTGAAGCAGCACTTTACCCGTACTTCACACAGTCTAGTCTACAGCACTCACTGCTCACAATGGGGTCTCCTCTACATTTGGGTAAATGAACATAGACTGGGTGACTGCTTTGCAAAACACTACATTCTGCCTGCAAAAAAGACCCTGAGCTTCCATTTGCTTGCCACTTTAACACACTTCCCTGTTTCCCGGGCAACATCTCTGGCTCAGGCTTGCTGTAATGTTCCAGTAAAGCTCATGACAAGGTGGAAGAACAGCACCTCACTTTCCGTTTAGGAACCTTGCAGCCTTCTGGACTCAATATCAAGTTCAATAACTTTAGGGCCTGAGTTCTCCCATATTCTTACGCTAAACCCCACACATCTTCTTGTTATCACATCGCTTGCTATTACAGACTACCTATTGTTAGCTACTAACAAACCCCGTTAATAGCTATTCATCCTTGTAGCCAGATCATAATCCATTCATTTGTCTGTCCAACTGTTCTTCTCTCTAACCTCTATCCCCATCGATTGTTTACTCCTTACCCACTCCCCTCACTTTTTCATCTGCATATAAACTAACATTTTAATAGCTACGATCAGTTCTGAGAAAAGTCACTGTGATTTCTCTCCACAGATGCTCCAAAGCCTGTTGAGCTTTTCCAGCAATTTGTGGGTTTTTTTTCTGATTTGCAGCAAACTCGGTTCTTTGCTTTTTTTTAAATCTGAGGGGGGACTTGATTGAGGTGTATTCGATTATTAGGGCACGGACAGGGTGGCTAGAAAGCAGCTGTTCACCTTCGTTAAAGGGACAATTACAAGCACACATAACTTCAGCTTAAAAGTATGGGGACTTGAGGGACATTTTTCTCACCTAGAGCGTGATTGGCCTGTGGACTGAACTGCTTGAGAGGGTAGTTGAGGCGGGAAACCTTCCAACCTTTTAAAGGTACTTAGGTGAGCACCAGAAGTGTCATAACTTTCAAAGTTATGGGCCAAGTGTGGGAAAGTGACACTAGTGTAGCTTTAGTGTATTTTTGGTAGCACAGCCTTGATGGGCCAAATAGCCTCTGCTGTACTGTGTGTGATTCTATGATATTAAGAATGAAGTGGGAGCTGAGGGAAGAACATCATAACATTCTATCAGGCTAAGTGTTGATGATATCGAATCCCATGGACTGTGTGTCACCGTGCACTCAGTGATATCCAGGTCTGCTAACAGGCTCAGGAGATACACACATACTGATCCCTACTGGGTCTGCTCTGCTCCCTTCCATCGTGCCCCTCTTCCTGCAAGAAAGAGGGAGGAATCTCGGGTGGATGTACTGTGTTTAGGTGACGTACCTTTCAAAGATAAATAGGTGGAGACATGAGGACTATAAGGCTGCCAGAATTGGAGGGTGCTTGAGGGTGAAGTGGTGAATGTTGAGCCCCATGTGCTGGGGATTGTTAGTGGATGGGCAATCAAGGGCACTGAAGCAATGGAGCAATGGATATAAAGTGTTCTGTATAGATCCTCCACCCAGAGAGGGCTATTGAATTTCAGATCACAATACTAAAAAGTCCTCAGGATGAGATGTCTGGGACTCATTGCCCCGTTGGTTTGATCTCATGGGTAAGGAAGAACGGTGGGTAGGCGAGATGCCAATAAACGAAGGGTCTCAATCGTACTGGCAAGGAGGTCTATGTGCTGGTCAGTTATTGTTGAAGGTGGAAGTATAGCTACACAATATTGTGGAGGTCAAGCATGGTTTTAGAATTTTCTGCTTTTCTTCATAGCATTTTTTGTCCTGTAGCTCTGTACATGATATTTCAGCACTTGCTTGCGAGAACCAATAAGTTCAGGAAAGGTGCTGTGAAGACACAGCACTGGATTGAAGGAAATGTTGCATTCTGTACATGTCTTTTAGTTTCAAAACTAATTGCCAATGCAGGGTTTCAGGAATGGGAGATGTGAAGCGACAGTTTATCTCTTCAAGCTGTTCATGAGCAACTCAGCTCTTATATTCCAGTCTGACCTGCTGTGTTGTTGCTGGAGTGACAACAGATGACTGTGAAGTGATGAGCCTGTGAATGCACTGTGCATTGTCAAGATGCAGGTGGTCACAAACACACAACTGCTGTCTCTTCAGTCCACTTACCTGCAAATGATAGACCTGGCAGGGTGCAGAGTGATGAGCCACTCTTGAAAAGAGAAATAAATGTCAATGATTGGAGAGATTGTCTGCTGGTAGAGTCACAATATTAAGAATTGTTCCAACTGAGGAAGCACATTTCTGTAAAAGCACCTCCACCGGGGCACATCACCCATTTCTATCAATCAGCCCTGTGCCAACAATCGTCCCACCTTTAGGCATTAAAAGTTCTTTTTTGTAAAACTGCCTACACATTTTCTTGCCTCAGCTGCTAATGGTAGTTACTTCTGCCAGTGTTTCCCAATGTAACATTTATGTTACTCAGCCAGAAATCTAGAAGGTCATTGGTTTGAATCCCATGTAAGTTGGTAAGTTGAATTTAATAAAGTGATGATAAAAGGTCTTTTTAAATGACCTTCATCCCTGTAGGATGTGCAAAATGCTTTCGTGCCTTTGAAATATGGTTATTACTGTAATGTGAAAACCATGGCAGCCAACCTGTCACTTAGATAAGATGTTAAATCAATAACCTGTTTGCCCTCTCAAAGTGACATAGAAATGACAGCATGTTACTCCTTATTGGATCCAGCTGGCAACAGGAACTATTACACATGCTCACTCAGTGTGCTGTACAGTTGCTTATGTCAATGAGCTGGTGTAAAGAGGGGCCCTGACTGCTGGAGCCCTGAGCCCTAGTTATTGAGCCCTGAGGTACCCATGTCCTGGACACTGGTTAGCGAGTACAGGTCTGTCCCTCCACAAAGTACCACCAGTCGATGTGTATAGCTCTGGGAGCTCTCCTGCCTGCCTCTGGCCTGCTCCCTCCATCACTTTTCCTTCGAATCACCTCCCTCTCATTCTAATTACAAGTAAAACTGTTACTTTGTCCAAACATATCAGTTTCCTTCTCTGGATTTCAGTTGGTTCAGGGCACAGATTGGCTGTTGCACTTTGAAGCTGGGCTGTAAAGCACGGTGAGATGTTCTGAGGTTATAAAAGGCACTATATAAATGCAAGTTCTTTGTTTTTGTTTTCTCCAATTTGTGCACATTATGCTCCAACACACAACAATGTGATCATAAGGAGTGAATCTGTTCTTAGTGATGTTGCTCAAGAGACAAATACTGACCAAGGAGAAAGTGAGAATTGCAGATGCTGGAGATCAGGGTCAAGAGCGGCGTGCTGGAAAAGCACAGCGGGCCAGGCAGCATCCAAAGAGCAGGAAAATTGATGTTTCGGGCATAAGCTTTTCATTCCTGATGGAGGGCTTATGCCCATAACGTCGATTCTCCTGTTCCTCGGATGCTGCCTGACCTGCTGTGCTTTTCCAGAACCACACTCTCAACACAAAATACTGACCAAGAGCTAGAGAGAAAACTCTTCACTTCTTCTTTTAAGTGATGGAATCTTCTATTCTTCCATGAAAGGAGTCAATGTCTCACCTGAAAGCCAGCCCTTGTCACCACTGGTTCTGGGAGCTTGCTGTGTGTAATTTGGCTGCCATGTTGCCTATACTCTGTCAGTGACTACAATCCAAATAGTTCGCTGTTACACAACTGGGACCTCTTGAGGTTGAAGAAATATGATATATAAACAAAACTGCAACATCAGACAGCTTCAGAGCATTACTTTAGATTATAGTCTCAAATCTTAGTAGTGGGACTTGAACCACAACTTTCAGACAGAATGAAATCAGTGAACCGTAGCCATATCATGAGCTACCTCCAATAAAAAAGACTATAAACACTACTGTTTAAAATAGTTGTAAGTCCATAGAAGGAAACTATGGGAGGAAAAAATACATTTTGCTTGTATTCTTTTTAAACTTCTGGTACTGTAATGTTGCATTTTGCACATAGAGGGTTCATTCCAAACATTGTGCAGTATTCCCTTTTAAGGAGAAAATCATTGGCCTGAATTTGTTTGTTTACCAAATTGATTTTTCAAATCATTTTTACACAATAGTTATTTTCAAACATTATTATGTCAATCACACTGCGAAATGTATTATTTATAGTTATTTATAATATTTTATATTATCGAAAAAAAACTGAAGACTTGTATTGATATATTGTTTTTGTTAAGAAATCAATTCATTATCCGAGAGCAATATACCAGTGTCATATAACAGCTAGGTTGAGATGTCAT
Source organism: Hemiscyllium ocellatum (assembly GCF_020745735.1). Lineage (NCBI taxonomy): Eukaryota > Metazoa > Chordata > Chondrichthyes > Orectolobiformes > Hemiscylliidae > Hemiscyllium > Hemiscyllium ocellatum. Next base: position 101,394,661 of record NC_083405.1, read on the forward strand.
TCACCTTAATTTACAGGAATAACCAGGGAAACTTCTGGAAGACCTGCATATATCAAGCAATATAGCCTTTCAACCCAGGGGCAGGCGATTTTTATTAGTAACTATTTCTGTCGTCGTTGAAAAGCAGAATCAATTACTTTGGCAAAATCCTTGTGTAATTGAGAAGCTGATGGGCAGGGACTTTATCTCATAGATTTGGAAGAGGGCTCTACAAATAAAAGGGTATACATTAGGTATATTGTGCTGAAGCTCATCAACTAAAAAGGATGACAGTGCAATATAACCTGAGCTGTGGAGACCTCAGTAGGTTAAAGGTGTGAACGTTGTTGGCCATGTAAGGATCCACATTTAGACAGACACTTGATTACATAATTTTTGTTTTACATACATTTGGATGCTGATAATACATGTGATTGTTGTTTATGTAGAAGTATCCTGATCATTTATCAATGTATTAAAACATTTTTCCTTTCCTAATGGCCCATTTTCCAAAGGTTCTTTATAAATTGTTACTACAGTATTCCCATTAAATTTCCCACTGTTTTCTGTTGGTCGATACTTAATACAATGGAAGCTTTTTTTAAATATAACATATTTTGTTCTAACCTTTCTCCTGTTAATATTACATCCTTCTGTCTATTCTCTGGTACTAGGACCATTTCCATTCCTTTTTGATCCAAACTGTTTCAGGGCCAACTCATGTTTTTTTTTAAGTTGCCTCTCTCTTTGGAGTTCAAGTGTTCTGAATTCCGTCTCCATTTCCATTTTCTTACTCCTCACTTTCCCTCTTTGTCTGATTTTCTGTTCCCTCAATTTCCATTATCTTCTTTTTATTTTGTTTTCCTTCCTCTCCATTTCACATTTTCTGAATAATATGTCCCTCTGTTTTTCTTGTTCTTCTAATTCAAGTATTTCTTTTTCTCTCTCTAAGTCCAATTTTTCTTTTCATTTCTAACTGTATCTGAACTAATTCCAGGGCTGACACTGAAAATTTCAGGTTTCCTTTCTTTCAATTCTAAATGTGACACAGTTGGTGACATTGAATACTGCAAAAGCTATGGGCTCTGACAATATTCCAGCAATAAAACTGAAGACCTCTGCTCCAGAACTTGCTGTACCCTAAACCTAACTGTTCTGCAACAGCTACCAATCTGGCATCTACACAACAAAGTGGAAAATTGCCCTGGTATGCCCTGTACATCAAAAGCAGGACAAATTCAACCCGACCAATTACCGCCCCATCAGTCTACTCTCAATCATTAGTAAAGTAATAGAAGGCATTATCAACAGTGCTATCAAGCAGCGCCTGCTCAGCAATGACACCCAGTATGGTTTTCGCCAGGGCCACTCAGCTCCTGACCTCATTACAGCCTGGGTTCAAACATGGGCAAAAGAGCTGAATTCCAGAGGCGAGGTGAGAGTGACAGCCCTTGACATTAAGGCTGCAATTGACTGATTGTGGCATGAAGGAGTCCAAGCAAAACTGGAATCAATGGATATAAGAGGGCAAAATCTCCGGTGGTTGGAGTCATACCTGCCACATTAGAAGATGGTTATTATAGTTGTTGGAGGTCAGTCATCTCAGCTCCAGGACATCTCTGTGGGAGTTCCTCAGAGTAGTGTCATAGACCCAATCATTTTTAGCTGCTTCATCAATGACCTTCCCTCCATCATAAGGTCAGAAGAGGGGATGTTTGCCGATGATTGCACGATGTTCAGCATCATTCACAACTCCTCAAATAGTGTCCAAATGCGGCAAGAGCTGCATAATATCCAGGGTCAGCTGACAAGTGACAAGTAACAATCACGGCACAAAAATACCAGGATATGACCTTCACCAATGAATGGTAATTTAACCACCACCCTTTGATTTTCAGTGGTATTACCATCACTGAATCTCCTACTATTAACACCTTGGAATTGTTATTGACCAGAAACTGAACATGATTTGTACACCCTAGTGTTGGGCTGGGGTGTACAAAGTTAAAAATCACACAACACCAGGTTATAGTCCAACAGGTTTAGTTGGAAGCGCTAGTGTTGGGAGCGCTGCTCCTTCATCAGGTGGTTACAACTAACAGGACTCACTACATAAATGTAGTGGCTACAAGAACAGGTCAGAGGCGAGGAGTACTACAGCAAGTAACTCACTTTCTGATTCCCCAATGTCTATCCACCATCTACAAGGCACAAGTCAGAGGTGTAATGGAATACTCCCTACTTGCCAGGATGGATGCAGCTCCAACAATACTCAAGAAGCTTCAGGACAAAGCAGCCCACTTGATTGTCACTATATCCACAAACATCCACTCCCTTCACCCCCAATGCTCTGACCAAAGGACGTTCTGTGTCTACTTAAGTCAAATGGATTGCAGTAGTTCAGGAGCATTGGAGGCTGAGGGGTGACCTTATAGACATTTATAAATTAAGAGGGGCATGGATAGGGTGAGTACCCAGGCCTTTTTCCCAAGAGAAGGTAGTTCAAAAACTAGAGGGCATTGGTTTATGGTGAGAAAGGAAAGATTTAAAAGGGATCAGAGGGACAACATTTTCATGCAGAGGATGGTGCATGTATGGAATGAGCTGCAAGAGGAGGTGGTGAAGGTGTGTACAATTACACCATTCAAAAGGCATCTGGATGAGTACATGAATAGGAAGGGTTTAGAGGGATATGGGCCAAACGCTGGCAAATGAGATGAGATTAATTTAGGATACCTGGTTCACATGGATGAGTTGGAGTGAAAGGTCTGTTTATGTGCTCTGTAACTCTGTGACTCTTTAATGCAGCTCATCACCACTTTGGTGAGGCAATAAATGCTGGCCAAGCCAATGACGCTATGACCCACATATGTTCCCTGTGTATAAAATATAATTGTTCAATAATGAGTTGTAACATTTCACACATACACCGTGCTGCTTTTACATCTACCTTTAATTTATCTCCAATTCTTTCAGTCTAGCTTTAGTCAAAGGGAACAATTGAAGCCATCTTCAAATTCCATGCAATAAACTGCATCACTATGCAAGCATTTTATATCCAGAATTACCATGCACCCATTACTTTAAAAGGAAATACACTCTTTAATCCTTCTTAAAGCCAGTGAATACTAATCCTGCATGAGCCCTCAATCGTTATAATCCCTGCCGTGATCATTACTGGATAAGTCAGCTTCCATTCTGAAATCCTTAATACATTACATATTTCTGGTATTAATGAGGTAGTCTTTCACTGACATGCAACATGCAAAGCTGTAGATTTGGTTTCAACAATTAAACAGAAGTTTATCACACAAAAGAAATGAGGAAAAAACAGAATTAACGAAGCTATTTACATATGGCACATTTAAAGATTTTCAAACATGCGGTATTATACAATACCAATTAATCCTACCAGCAATGTTTTACATACTTAACACCAGAGAGAAATCTATTTTCTCTCAAATCAGCAGGGCTTAATTTAATTGTGGCTTCAATTCCCAGGCTTGAGAATCTGATAGCCTTTTCCTCAGGTCTTAACACAACATAGCTTAGATTTCTTTTTACCTTCAAATAAACCCTTCAGGGCTTTATTCAATCATTTCTGGCCTTGAACATTCAAACTGGAATCCTCACATTGAGGTGTGCTATTTCCTATTGGTTTTAAAGCTATTTCTTCCCTTCAGAAGTAACTATTTTATACATTTAGTTTCAGACAAGAATCCTCCAGTTCAAAATAAAATCCCAAGCCAAAAACAGAAAATCTTACATTCGTCCATGCAAACCTAATGCATAACTGTTTATTCTGTCCACTTGTAAAATTCTCACAATAAAACAAAATCCCACTTCACACCAGGAAGATACTCACCCTCATGTTGTGTTTTAAAAGAAATTGCCATGGCTATAGAAATGCTTACAAGTTAAATAGTAAAGTCTTTCATTGACACAGACCAAATGCACAAGCCACCAGTTCTCCATTCAATCTCTAATATAAATTATATATAAATGATATACCTTATATCACCGGTTCCATGAGATCACATGTGCTGATGAATTTATCTTGAAAGTAGGACATGATTTAAAAAAAAACATTCTGCCAATGGATATTCATGACATCTTCACAGCATCACAGAATAGTTAATGTATAGAAAAGGGCTATTTGATCCATCATCCCTACATCGGCTCTCTTGGCATTTTAACTCAGTGCCAATTTCTTGCCTTTTACCCATAACTCTATACATTATTTCTGTTTAAATAATGCTGTAATGCCCTCTTGAATGCCTTAATTGAACTTACTTTTACCAGAGTCCAGACATTGAATTTTATAATCTAACATGTCGCTGTGTGTAAAGGTTTTGCTTATCTCTCACTTGCTTCTTTAACATTGTGTCCTTGAGTTCTCAAACCTGTTTACAAGTGGAAATGTTTCTGCCTGCCCAGTCTGTCCAGACCCCTCATGATGTTGAAAGCTTCTTTCAAATCCTCAGCCTCCTCCAATCAAAGGAAAAAGTCCCAACTTTTCCAAACTTTACTCCTTATTAACGAATTTCATCCCGGAGCCATTTTTGTAAACTTCTACCTTCTTTCCGATACATTCACAACTTTCCTAAAGCGTGGAACCCAGAATGGAACACAACACTAGAGCTGCGGTCTAACCAGTGCCTAATATACATTCACCATTACCTTCCTGCTCTTGTCTTCTAAGGCCCAATTAATGAAATCTAGAATTCTGTAAGCTTTCTCTACCGTCCTGCCACCTTTAGTGACGCAGGTCTCTCTGCTCTTCTACACCTTTTAGAACTGTACCCTTTATTTTTTACTGACTCTCCACACTTTTCATACCCAGACTTCTGTGCTTTGAAATTCATCTGCCACCTATCCACCCCCTTCACCAATGTGTCAACATCCTCCTCACATTTCTCCCAACTTTTATGTCATTTGTAAACTTTGAAATTATCTCCTGTGTACAAGCTTTAGATCATGTATTTAACAGGAAAAACAAGAGTCCAAATAATGACGCCAAAGATTTTCCCATATGGGCAGCACAGTTGCACAGTGGTTAGCACTACTGCCTCACAGCGCCAGAGACCCGGGTTCAATTCCCACCTCAGATAACTGTCTGTGCGGAGTTTGCACATTCTCCCTGTGTCTGCGTGGGTTTCCTCCAGGTGCTTCGGTTTCCCCCCACTGTCCAAAAATGTGCATGTTAGCTGAATTAGCCCTGCAAAATTGCCCATAGTGTTAGGTAAAGGGGTAAATGTAGGGGAATGGGTCTGGGTGGGTTGCTCTTCGGAGGGTCAGTGTGGACCCATTGGGCCATACTGTAAGTAATCTAATCAACCTGAAAAATATCCATTAACTGTGCTTAATTCCTGTTTCCTATCCCTTAGCCAATTTAGTATTCACATCACTACTGGTCTTCTTATCTCATGAGTTATAACTTTGCTCACAAATCTGTTTAGTGACAATGGATCAAATGTCTTTTTGGGGTACCATATGTACGGTATAAACAACCTTGTCCTCATTAATAACTTTTTTGACCTAATTCATGTCACTCACCCGAATCAATCCACAATTTTCCATGTGACTTTTAATTTTAAGCTGAATAACTCTTTCTGGGAGTCTCCAGACCACCAAAGTTAAACCAAGCACTCTGTGATTGCTTGGCTGATGTTTACAAACATATTTCAACAGGGCGTTATGTTTGCGATTCTCCAATCCTCTGGTATTACCCCCCCCTCCCCCCGCCCACTTGAATTGAGGAAGATTGAAAAATAATTGTCAGTCCCCTTGTAATTTCCACTCCCATTCACTTCCTTCAATATCCTTGCATGTATTTCATCTGGTCCTGATGCTTTATCAATATTAAGTACTTACATTTTATCTAATACTTCCTCAACAATTTTGAACCCTTCCAGTGACAGAGATTTCTCCTCCATCCCCAAGACCTTGGCAGCATCTGCCTTGTCATAGAATCACAAAGTCTTACAGCATGGAAAAGATCCTTTGATCCAATTTCACCATGTTGACAAGGTTTCTCAAATTAAACTAGTCACACTTACCTGCATCTGACCCACATCCCTCTAAACTTTTCCTATTCATGCATCTGTCCTAAAGTCTTTTAAATGTTGTAACTATACTTGCATTTATCATTTCCTCTGGCAGTTCATTCCATATAAGAACTGTGTGAAAAAAGCTGCCCCAAGGTCCCTTTTAAATCTTTCTCCTCTCACCCTAAAATTAAGCACCCTGGTTTTGAATTCACCTTCCCTAAGGAAATGGCCTTTGCTATTCGCCTTATCTATGACCCTCATGATTTTATAAACCTCAATAATGTCATCCCTCAACCTCCCAAAAAAGATTAAGACAGATGCAAAGTATTCATTTAACACCTCAGCCATGTCTCTTGTTTTTGGTCTTTACTTGAGAGTGATTCATCTCTTACCACCCTTTTATAACTGATGTGCTTTCTTCATAATCCCGTTTTGGTTTTCATATTTGCTTGTGCACTTCTCTTCTGACCTATATGAAAGTCAAAGAAGGTCTTCTCATTTGGCACGATAGCTCACAGTGCTGAGAATCCAGATTTGATTCCACTCTCAGGTGACTGTGTGGAGTTTGCACATTCTCCCCATGTCTGCATGGGTCCCCTCCGGGTGGTCCAGTTTCCTCCCACAGTCCAAGATGTGCAGGTCAGGTAGATTAGCCATGCTAAATTGCCCATAGTATTCAGGGATGTACAGGCTAGGTGGATTAACCATGGGAAATGCAGGGTTACAGAGATAAGAAGGCTGGGTCTGGGTGGGATGCTGTTTGAGTTTCGGTGTGGACTTGATGGGCTGAATGTCTTGTTTCTACACTGTTAGGATTCTAAAGACTGCTGGCTATCACCCAATTGTTAACATTTGCCAAGATTGGCGATGCAAGAAGGAAATGCTGCCACTAATGTGGACTCAAACAGTTCTAGTCACCATGACACAATTAAACCTCCTCATCATGCAACTAATTAGCAAATGTGCAATAAGTAGCTGCTGCATGGCAGAGAAGGGTATAATGGAACCATAAACAACAGGTGGCAATGGTGGGGAAAGGATAGCTGGAGCAGTCAAATAGACCTCCATGGAAAAGAGTTGTCTGTGAGGGAAGGAGCTTTATTGGGAAGAAGAAACAGGTAGACAAAGAATTCCTCAATCCACTGTCAACCATAAGCTTCATTCCACATAAAGGTCACAGATTTAGAAAATTGTCTCAGGGCAAAACGAGGCCATTTGGCCCACTGTGCTTGCACCAGCTCTTCAGATAAGCATCGTTACTGAGAGCCAATTTCCTGCTTTTTCCCCATTTCTTACACACCATTTCTATCCAAAGAATCATCCAATGCACTTTGAATGCCTCAGTGAAACCTATCTCCATCACACTTCCAGGTAATGTATTTCATACCCTAACTTCTTGCTAAGTGAAACCTGTTATTTTAATCTCACATCGCTCTTCTTTCTTTTGCACATCACTTTATATTCTTCCCTCTCATTCTTGCTCCTTTTATGAACAGAAACAGCTTCTCCCTCTCTACTGTAAATGCTTCCTTGTTTGACCTGAATTTCCCTCCATGTCTGTAATAACCTGATGCCAGTGGAACAAAGAATCCTTGCTTCAGGATCCCTGTGCCTTCTGTGTGTTTAAATCTCACATTACACGATCTTTGTATCGTCAACAAATTTGCCAACCATGCCTTCCAAACCCTTCATCGAAGTCATTTATATAAATTGTAAACAGTAGACATCCCTGTACTGATCTATCTCACCACACCTTGCCAATCTGAAAAAGAACCGTTTACATCTACTTTCTGCTTCCTATTGACCAGCCAATCATCTGTCGATGTCAATGTGCTAACCCCTTTGCCTTGAACTTTTATTTTCTGCCATAATTTTTGATGTAGTACCTTACTAAATGCATTCTGAATTCTGGCTCCCTTTAAGTGCTGCCAGTAGTACCTCCCCAAGGAACTCCAATAGATTGATCAAACATAATTTCCCTTTAACAAAACCATGTTTATTCAGCCTGATTACCTTGAACATACCTTGAATATAAAAGCAGGGACGTACTCCTGAGGCTCTATAAGGCTCTGGTCAGACCACATTTGGAATATTTTGTGCAGTTTTGGACCCCATATCTCAGGAAGGATATGGCCCTGCAGTGTGTTCAGAGGAGGTTCACGAGAATGGTTCCAGAAATGAAAAGCTTAACATATGAGGAATATTTGAGGACTCTGGGTTAATGCTGGATGGAGTTTAGAGGACGGGGTGGTGGGGGAGTTCTAATTGAAACTTACAGAATACTGAATGGCCTGGACAGAGTACATAGGCAAAAGTGAGGACTGCAGATGCTGGAAACCAGAGTTAAGATCAGAGTGGTGCTGGAAAGGCAGAGCAGGTCAGACAGCATCTGAGAAGCAGGAAAATCGATGTTTCAGGCAAAAGCCCTTCATCAGGAATAGAGGCAGGAGGCCTCCAGGATGGAGAGATAAATGGGGAGGTGGGGAATGGGAACTGGGCTGGGGAGAAGGTAGCAAAGAGTACAATAGGATGGAGGTGATAGGTCAGAGGGGAGGGTGGAGCTGATGGACAGAGTACATGTTGGGAAGATGTTTCCATTGATAGGAGAGACTAGGATCCAAGGGTATGGCCTTAGAGTAAGGGAACAGAGGTAAGGAGAAACTGCTTCAGCCAGAGAGTGATGAATTAATTGCCACAAAAACCTATGGAGGCCAGGTCATTGTGTATATTTAAGATTGAGAGAGATAGGCTCTTGAGTATCGAGGGGATCGAGTGTTACTGGGAGCAAGCAGGAGAATGGGGTTGAGAAACTTATCAGCCATGATTGAAGGATGGGGCAGACTCAGTGCGCTAAATGCTTTAGTTTCTGCTCCTATATCTTGTGGTCTTATGGAGGATAGCTAATGTATTCCTACTGGAGGTAGATAGAAAACATCAGTATTGGAGAAAATGCCTGTGCTTATTGTAAAAGATTTAGTAGCAGAGCACTTGGTAAACAGAGACCAGATCAGACAGTCAGCATGGATTTATGGAAAGGAAGTCATGCTCAACAAATCGACTGGAATGTTTAGAGGACATACCAAGTACAGGTTGATATTGGGGAGCTAATGGATGTGCTTTACTTGGACTTCTGGAAAATTTCTATAAGATGCCACATAAGAAATTAGCTTATAAAATTAATGCACATATGATTAAGGGTAGTTTATTGACATGGAGAGAGAACTGGTTGGCAGAGAGGAAGCAAAGAGTAGGAATCAATGTGTATTTTTCCCATTGGCAGACAGTGACTGTGAAGTACAGCAGGAATCCGAGCTTGCACCCCAACTACTCAGTAAACATTCTTGATTTAGATAGAAAAGCTGAATGTAATGTCTGCAGATTTGCAGACGACACAAAGCTGGGTGTGAGGGTGAACTGTGAGGTCAATGCAGAGACACTGCAGTGTGATTTGAGCAAGAAGAGTGAATAAGCAAATACTTGGCAGTTCAACGTACATAAATCCATCAAGTTTAATGAGGATGAATGTGAGGTTATCTACTTTGATAGCAAAAATGGGAAGGCAGATTATTATCGGACTGGCAATAGATTGGGAAAGGGGGAGATACAATGAGACCTGGACGTCCTCGTACTCCATTCTGCGAAAGTAATCTGCAGGTTCAGCAGACAGTGAGAAAGATAAATGGCATGCTGACTTTCATAGTGAGAGGAATTACAGGGGTATGGATGTCTTGCTGCAATTGTTATTTATTGGTGGTTCCTCACACACAAGGATGACTCTCTTCCACTCTCAGGGTGAGTCTGTAGGTGCCTGTACAGACCAATGTGGCTACTGCAATGATGAGATCAGTCCTGATGTATTGTGTACAGTTTTGGACTCTTTATCTGACAGAGGATATAATGTTCATGGCCAGAGTGCAATGAAGGTTTACCAGACTGATTACTAGGTTGGCAGAACCAATACATGAAAAATGACTGGATTGGTTAGAACTACATTACAGAAGAGGTTCTGCTGGAAGTCTTAAAATGCATTAAGGTAGATAAATCCCTGGGATCTGATGAAGTGTGCCCCAGGTCTTTATAAGAAGCTAGAGAGGAAATTGTGGGAGCCCTAGCAGAGATATCAACAACCATGGCTGTTGATCTGCCATTATTTAAGAAAAGCTTTAGGGAAATGCATGGGAACTATGGACTGGTGAGCTTAATGTCCATGGTAGTTAGTTGTTAGAGGAGATTCTGAGAGACAGGATCTACATGCTTTTGGAGAGGCAAGGGCTGATTTGGGATTGTCAGAATGGCTTTGTACATGGAAAGTCGTGTGTCCTGAATTTGATAAATGTTTTGAAGGAGTGACCAACAAAGTAGATCAGAGCAGTGCAGTAGATGTTGACTGCATGGACTTTAGCAAGACCTTTAACAAGGTACCACTTGGTAGGTTGCTGAGTAACATTAAATCTCATGGTCTCCAGGGACAGCTCACCAATTGGATATAAAGTTGGCATGAAGATAGAAGACAGACGTTGGTGGTACAGGTTGTTTTCAGACTGGAGGCTTGTCACCAGTGGTGTACCATAGGGCTTTGTGTTTGATCCATTGTTATTCATCATATATATGGATTTGGATGAAATTTTAGAAGGTATGGTTAGTAAGTTTGTGGATGTCAACAAGATAGGCCATACAATGGGCAGTGTAGAAGGTTTTTTGGAATTACAGTGATATCTTGACCACATGGGGCAATGGGTTGAGGAATGGCAGAGGGAGTTTAATTTAGATAAATTTAAGGTGTTGCATTTTGGTTGGTTAAACCAGAGCAGGACTTACACAGTCAATGGTAGGGCTATGGGGAGTTTATAGAACAAAGAGATCCAGGGGTAATGTTCATAGCTCCTTGAAGATGGAGTCACAGGTAGACAGAGTGATGAAGAAAACTTTCAGCATGCTTGCTTTCATCAGTCAGGGCACTGAGGAGTTGAGATATCTTGTCGCAGCTGTACAGTACGTTGGTGAGGTCACATTTGGAGTTCTATGTGCAGTTCTGCCTACCGTAAAGCATATTAGCTGGAAAGAGTGCAGAAATTATTTACTAAGATTCTACCAGGACTGGAAGTTTGAGTTATATAGAGAGATTAGATGGACTGGGACTTTTTTTCCCTGGAACATAGGAGACTGAGACTTTATCAAGACCTATAGAATCATGACAGGTAGAGATAAGGTAGATAAGGCAGAGATGGTAGGGAAGTCTAAAACTAGAGGGCATACATTAAAGGTGAGGGGGAGAGATACCAAAGGATCCAGAGGGACAACTTTTTTTTTCACACAGACGGTGGGGAATGTCTGGAATGAGTGGCCAGAATTGTGGTGGAAGCGAGTACAATTTTGTCTTTTAAGAAACATTTAGACAGGTACATGATGGGAGAGGTATGGAGGGCTATGGACCAAATGCAGACAAATGGCTCTAGTTTAAATTGTGAAAACTTGGCAGCATAGGTAAATTGGGCCAAAGGGCCTGTTTCCATTCTGTCGACCTCTATGACTCTATATTCACGGAGAAGAAGGAAGGTGGATCACACAGAAACCTATAAAATTCTAACAACACTAGACAGAGTAAATGCAGGAAGGATATACCACATGACTACAAAGTCCAGAATCAAGAGTCACAATCTAACGATATGAGGTTGGCAATTTAGGAATGAGATGAGAAATTTCTTCACCTTTGTTGCTTACTTTCCTCCTCAAAGACACTCCTTAAATCCTACCTTCTTGAGAAAGCATTTCATCATTTGACATTATATCTCATTGTATAGTTCTTAGTTGTTATATCTTGGTTTATAATGCTCCTATAAACTGCCAGGAGATGGTTTCTTATGTTAAAGGTGCCATATCTAAGTTTTTAATTTTACAAAAACCTTCTTTTCAATATTTAGACAGATCTCTTTTTAAAAATCTGTAGAACCTTAAAAGTACTGATGCTATCTACTTCATAACAGGTCAGACCAGTTTCAACATTGCCGACCCAAGTAGATTCCCAGTCACTCTAGAGTAACGTGCAATTATACATACCCATTATTATTGAAGAGGATAATACTAGACACTGAAAGATTAATGCATCCTTTTGAACTTAATAATACAACCAACATTTTCTACAACAAGTTATTATAAAAATAACTCGTGTGTTTGGTATACATTGGAGGCCATACTGAAAACATATTCTTGCAATGAAATTCCATGGGCTGCAAAGCTCAGGTTGAGTGTCTATCCATCTCTGTGAAGGGAAGATCAGACTCCCAGCTCAGTCTTGTGGGATAAAATGTACCAATACTTGTTCAAGGCAAAATACATTCAGATTACATTTCTTTTCTCCAAAAATATACTTTGTTCATGACATTACTTAAAGAAGATTACAAAGTATGTTTTCAAATTTACAACAAGATTCAACTTACCAAGTAGGTAAAGGAGTAGGCTATTTAGCCTTTTGAGCCTGCTCCACCATTTAATATGATCATGACGGATGGACCCTCTTCCCATTTCTTCACTGAGTAAAGACATTTCTCCCTTAAATTTCAGTCCTAAATGGCTCATCACTTAGACTGTATTCTTAGGCTGTGTTCCTTGTTCTGGACTCTTCCTATTATCAGTCCTGCTATCCCAGGAATCAATCTGGAAAACACTCGTTGCATTCCCTCCAGAGCCAGAATATCCATACTCAGATAAGGAGATCAAAACTATCCACGACTTTCGAGGTGTAGTCTCATGCAAGGCCCTGTATAATTGTAGCAAGAAATCCCTGCTCCTGCCCTTCAACACTCCTGCAGTTGCATGCTTACTTTCAGTGACTGGTGTACAAGGACTGGTGTACCCAAGCCTTGTTGCATTGCCCCCTTTCCCAATCTATCGCTATTCAGATAATAACCTGCCTTCCCCTTGTTTTTGCTACCAAAGTGCATAGCCGTGTATTTGTCCTATACTATATCTGGCATCGCCCAACTTGTCCAAATCACACTAAAGCATCTCTATTTCTTCCTCACAGTTCACCTTCTCATCCGACTTTCTGTTTTCTGTTAATTTGTAGATATTATATTTTGTTCCCTCATTTAAATCATTATTACATATTGTGAATAGCTGGGACCCCAACATTGAACCCTGTAGTATCCTGTAGAGTGAAAATTCCAGAACCTAAGGCCTAGGCAGGTGAAGACATAGCCGGCTGAAGGCATAGCCGGCTGAAGACATAGCCAGCTGAAGACATAGCCAGCTGAAGATATAGCCAGCTATGGTGGACCAAATAAAATCGGGGACGCACACGAACAGAATTAGAGAAGAGCAGAACTTTTCAAATGTTATTGGAATGGAGGACATCACAGAGATTGGGTAGAATGAAGATCAGGGAATAGAGTAAGCAATTTCACAGCAAGACTTACCTGGACAGGCAAAAGGAGTAGATCAGCAAACATTGGCACAATGGATAAATGAGAGCTTTAGATGATATCACATCTAACTTTGCATCCTTTATTTGAGTAATGGAACTGGTCTAAATTATTTGGTGAATTAGCTGATCTTAATCATTGTGTTACAGCATAAAGGTGATACAATGAGCTTCAATGGTGGTACAGGCAGCAACATAACTAGGAGTGATGCTCGTGATCACAGCGAGCTTTGTTGCCAGATGATATAAGGTTTGGACTTAGCTGTAATATTCTCGATGGCTCATAGCTCGGCCAATGCTTAATGTTGATTTTGTACATAAAACGTGGTTACTCACAAAGATGCTTTAAGGAAACTGAAACCTATAGAACTGCAGCAAATGTTTACGCCTATGAGAGGAGACAAGTTCTGAAAATACCTTCTGAATGAGTCATATCACAAAGTGTAGTGAGTGGATCTCATCTTCCACACCTTCTTCAGAATGTCCTTGATATTTATCTTCGCTGCTGCTTGAAAGTCAAGCAGCAACGCTGTGTCAGTCTCTTTATATCCTCGCTGCTTTTTCTCCTATTTGTCAAGTGAAAAGGATTCTGTTCCAGAGATGATTTGTCTTGGTTGGTATGACAAGTGAGACAACCATGGTGTTTTGACAGATAGGAGGCAAGATCTTGTTGTCAAATTAATATTAATAGGTTAGAAGGTAGCAGAGTATTTCAGTATACCAGTCTATTGACATTTTGATAATCTGTCACGTGCTGCGCACTGCAAAAACTCTAACTTTTTAAAGTATCTATCATAGTTTTGTTTTCTTGTGATAATGGGAGGATTTTTTTCTTTATTACCAAACATGTCAATAATGGAAACAATTCTATGATTCTTTGCAGGAAATTAACTGCATTGTACTTAATTTTCTCTTAGCAAAAGAAATGAGTCGTGGGCGGCATGGTGGCTTAGTGGTTAGCACTGCTGTTTCACAGCGCCTGAGACCTGGGTTCAATTCCCGACTCAGGCGATTGACTGTGTAGAATTTGTACATTCTCCCCGTGTCTGCGTGGGTTTCCTCCGGGTGCTCCGGTTTCCTCCCACAGTCCAAAGATGTGCGGGTCAGGTGAATTGGCCATGCTAAATTGCCCGTAGTGTTAGGTAAGGGGTAAATGTAGGGGTATGGGTGGGTTGCGCTTCGGCGGGTCGGTGTGGACTTGTTGGGCCGAAGGGCCTGTTTCCACACAGTAAGTCTAATCTAATCTAAGAGCCCAAAAGACTAAAGAGGAGAAGGTATGAGGGAACAATATCTCCTCTAAGTTGCCCACAAAGTCATATCCATCCGGTTTAAATATATATCACCCTTTCTGCATTGCCACTTTGTTAACATAGCAGAACTCCCTACCAAACAACATTGTGGGTGAACCTTTGTCCTGTTACCTGCTGCAGTTGACAGGGCCCAAGGTTAACATGGCAGATGATGGTATTTGAATTCAATTGAAAATCAGGAATTAAAAGTACTTGTGAACTGTTGACAACCATTTCACTAAGAGCCTTTAAGGAATGCAATTGGACATCATTGGCCTGGCTTACATGTGACTCCAGGAGGGAGGGGTCTTTGATTATGTCAGCTGCTTTCCTGAGATAGTGGGAAGTGTAGATGGAGTCACTGGAAGCAGGACTGGTTTTTGTGATGGACTGGGCTGCATTCGCAACTCTGTCATTTCTTGTAGTCTTTGGGCAGAGCAGTATCCATACCAAGTTGCGATACATTCAAATAGGGCATTTTCTATGGTGCTTCTATAAAAATTGGTAAGAGCCAGTGTGGATGTGCTGAATTCCCTTAGCCTCCTGAGGAAGTAGTGGCATTGTTGTTCCCTCTTGACTGTGGCTGGAGTAGGTTAGATTATTGATGATACTTATTCCCACAGACTTGAAGCTCTTGATCATCTCCACTTCAGCACCATTGATACAGATAGGAGCATGTCCTCCACTCCACTTCCTGAAGTCAATGACCAGCTCCTTTGTTTTGATGATAGCGAGGGAAAGATCGTTGGGTTTACACCATGTTACTAAACTGTCTATCTCTTTTCTGTACTCTGTCTCATCATTTAAGATCTGACCTCCTATTGTAGCGTCATCAGCAAACTTGTAAATCAGGTTAGCGCTGAATTTGATCACACAGTTGTGACTGTATAGGGAGTATTGCAAAGGGCTGAGTATGCAGCCTTGCAGGCACCAGTGTTGAGGATTATTGTGGAGGAGGTGTTGGTGCCTATCATTACTGATTGTGGTCGGCGAGTCAGAAAGTTGATGATCCAGTTGCACAGAGGGAGCAGAGTCCTAGGTCTCAGAGTTTGGAGACGAGTTTTGTTGTCTCCCACACCACCCATTTAACACAACATGCAAAGAATACTCAGTTACTTTCCCTCCAATGACTAAAGTAAAATATTTTTGTTTATTTCTCTATTTCAAATGCATCTCTCAATCATCAGTAAGTTAGTTCCTCTTTTAAAAAATGTTAATTGATTTTGACTCAATAATTTTCTCTGGGAAGCTATTCCAAATATCTCTGTGAGGAAATGTTCGAGGGATAATTAACCTTGACCAAGAATTATAAACATTGTATTTCTACCCTATTACTCTTCAGAGTAAATAGCGTTTTTTAAATGGAAATCTTATACGCCATTCATTATTTTGACGACCTGTGTTGTGCTCTTCCCAGTCTTCTTTCTCCACTGAAAGTTACTCTTGCCATATTAAAGTCTTTCTTCACAATTTGCTCATCTAAGGCCTGAAGTCATCCTGGTCACACTTCTCTGAACATTTTTTCAGTGCACACACCCCATCTGTTTTTAAGATAAGGTGCCAAAGTTGTGTGTCATAATTCATAATGTGCTTCACCATTGAGCTGGACAGTGTCAGTTTTACTTACTCTGGCATGCAGTCCAATACTATCCAGTTGCCCCCCCAGTTTCCAATCTGCCTCAAAGATAGCTGCCTTACATTGACCAGACGCTCTCAAGTATGATTAATGGTTCATTACAAATTCTTTTTCATTTTGGCCATTAACAATGGAGACTTTTACAAATGGGAGGCATTTGTTTGTACCCTGGGGACTTAAGCTTGCCTGGCCTTTATATATGCTGCTGACTTAAAATAGAAGCCTGATACACCTACATACTGTTATCAGTCCCTGTGTGCATTAACCCACGTTTTACTGTTTCAAAACCTACATGTATATCTCAGTCCATCTACATTATTGATTCTTATTTTCATTTGCATCCGTACTTTCAAATTCTTCTATGATCTTGCCCCTGCCCATCTCAATCTCTTCTGGCCATACAACCCTCCAGCATCTCTGCACTGCTTCAGTCATGAGCATTTTAATCATCTCATAATTGCATCTTTCTCTCTAACTCTATAATTTGTTTTCCCTTCATCTCTTCTCCTCCATTACATCCTTTCTTCCCTTCAGACATTCCTTAAAGCTTACGTATTTGGTCAATAGCCTTAATATCTCCCTATGGCTCAACACTTTGTTTCATAAGGCACCTTTGAAGTACTTTCGCATGTTTGACTACCTTAGAAGTCTTATATAAATATAAAGAGCTTAGATTAGATCCCCTACAGTATGGAAACAGGCCCTTCGGCCCAACAAGTCCACACTGCCCCTCCGAAGAGGAACCATTCCCCTACCCTCTATTTACCCCTGACTAATGCACCTAACACTGTGGGCAATTTAGCATGGCCAATTCACCTGACCTGTACATCTTTGGATTGTGGGAGGAAACCGGAGCACCTAGAGGAAACCCACGCAGACACGGGGAGTATGTGCAAACTCCACACAGATAGTCAGCGAAGGCTGGAATCCTAGTGCTGTGAGGCAGCAGTGCTAACCACTGAGCCACTGTGCTGCCGCTGTCAGCATTTGATGTAAAAGTGTCTGAAAACAATTTTTCTTTTATTTGCGATCTCTGGTGAGGAAAGCAGAGACAAGAAGGCAGAATCTTCATGTTCAAGAAGAAATTAGGAAGCATACTTTTGTACAGAGTTTAGTGGAAATTCAAAATTCATTCCACCACAATGCTGAAAGTGTGGATAAAGTAGACAGGGAGCGGATGCTTCCTCTTGTGGGGCAGTCTTGGACGAGAGGCTGTGTCTTAGGATAAGGAGTAGCAAATTTAAAATAGAGTTGCGGAGAAACTACTTGCCCCAAAGGGTTGTGAATCTGTGGAATTTGTAACCCCAAAGTGCAGTGGATGCTGGGACAGTGAATAAATTTAAGGAAGAGTTAGACAGATTTTTAATTGGTAATGGGTTGAAGAGATATGGACTGAAGGCAGGAAAATAGGGGTGAGGAGCATATCAGCCATGATCAAATGGCAGAGCAGATTCGATGGGTTGAATGGACTAATTCTGCTCCTATATCTTATGAACTTATGAACAATATCGTAGGTGCGGAGCCAATTGAAACGTTCACAGTTTCAGTGAGGTTGATGGATTTTTATTAGTTAAGGGTAACAAGAGATAAGAATGAAATACCAGGAAATGAAGTTGGCGAATCAGACATGAAATTGAATGATGGAACAGACTTGATGATTCAAATGGTCCACTCCTTGGACCTTTCCATGGAACTTCATGTTATCAGCAAATCTAACCATGCATTTATTCAAAAACCTGTTGTATATCACTGACCAATTTTGAAATTAATAATATTAAGAACAATGAAGAGTGAATGTTTGACAACAGTGCCATTTCAATCAGGTTTCCTGTCGTGTGCACAAAGATTACTGTGGAAACTCATTGGGTCTGGCAGAATCTGTGAAGAGAGAAGCAGAGATCATCTTTCAACTCCAGTAAGGTTCTCCCTCAAACTTCATGGGTTACTGTAAATCTTCTTGAAGCAGATGAAATATATGTGTACCTCTGTAACTAGCTCCTTGTCTCAACTTTACGACATAATGCCCTTCAATCAATTCTATTGGCTTCACTGGTGTGCTAGTGCAAGCAGCTACCTCGATGTGGTTTTTACGCAACTAGTGGTCTATTGGTCTATCACTATGGTTGGAAAACCTGAGTATCCACTTTTCCTAGTGAAAGTATATCGTTAGTGCCTTTTACCTTCTCTAGCAATCCAATTCTTTGATCCTCTTGCATTTCTCTGCTGAGTCAAGTGCTGGGTACAGTGAAAGCTATCCCTGCTTCAGGGAAGTTTAGTCAGCAGTGAAACAGCAGGCTAATGCAAATAGGAACAAGTCACTGTAAACTTGCAATGGCAGCGGCATTCCCATGTTTGTTTACTTTCAACGTTCCAATAGATAGGAGCCTAGTTCAGCTGCAATGGCTGGTTCAAATGGATGCTGGGAGCGCATTGCACAAGCAATCCCTTTAACAAAATAAATATACAAGCAATAACATCCACAAGAACCTGAACGCAAAACTGAAGTGCAGACACACAATACTTCAGCAACTCCACAGGAAGTTCAGGCCAAGGGCTAAATGAACACTACACATTTTAATGCGTTTCTCTCTGGCATAAGGGTTCATGCTGACAGCAATTTTTAGATGTAGAAGCTACAGGGACTCAGTAACATCATGTTTGTGCCAGCACCTCAAGGGAAGGGCATAAAAATGGTGAAAGAGTTTTAAAGGTATTGTTTCAGCTGGTTTGTTAACTCACATGTCCTAAATTCTAATTGAATCACTTACCTTATATAAATAGTACAAAACTACTGGATGGAGTAGCAGTTTTCCTTTAATGTGAGTATTATTGAGTCAAACCACCCACTTAAATGTGAGTTCAAAGCCTTAAGAGCTCTGCAGACTGGCATCTGCACAGAGTCCAGACACACAAACCAAGCCAGAAAAAGGTATGGAATCCAGAAAATGAGAGGGTATTTAGCCAGTAATTCTTACTATAGCAGCCATTTACTTCTGGAACTCATCTCAATCATTCATTTGTGGCAAGCATATTATCATTTCGAGGGGCCATGCCATAGTTTATTTCAAGAACATATATTCTGAGTGTTGTGTTTGGCAATTTGACAGGCTACAAGCTTGCTCGTTATAAAACTTGGGCGTTTGATAAAAAATAGCCTTATTTTCAGAGCCCAGCTCAAATTACTCTGAGAATCTTTACTGTAAGAGCCTCATTATATTAATCAAGAAACATTGTACAAGACTTTTGTTGATTTGGGCTTTTAAAAAATGGTAAAGGAAGTAAAAGAGAGCCAGCTGTTGTAGGACCCACTCCAGTATGACCCCTCATTTCATTTCCATCTTTCCCAAAATGTGTAAAACTATAATTATAAGGCAAAAGTGTTAGCCGTTTTTCAGAATGGGCAAGATTGGTGTAACATGATGCAGGCTATAGGGTTTGTTATTATAGTAATACTATTAGCTGAGGGTAAATTTAAAAGCATTATAGAAAATATCATTGATACAATAAATATAACATCCCTGCCTTATTTTCCAGAAATATTTACATGCTATAAATTCACTTTCACTTAGTTCATTTTTAGAGAAGTTGAGCAATTAAAATGTCCCTATTGTTTGCTTTATTCATGAGACATGCTAAACTCAATGGGGAACTCAGTGACAGTCATAGATGAGTTACAAAGGTTCCTTCATAAATGGAACACATTCTACACTTCCTTCAATATACATTCAATATAAATATTTAGTTGAACCAAAATAGTGGAAGTAGGGGATTGGTCTCTGTTGATGGTTAAGGGGCTAAATGTGTTACTCAAGATGATAGTGAACCACACAGAGCTGAGGTCAGGACTCCCATACCAGTGGCTCTGCTGCATCAATGGATCTTAGTCAGAGCAGCAAAGGGGCTTTCAGTGCACTGGGACAGAAATGGGGGAAATTGCTGCCAGCATTCACACTCTTGATGGTTGCTCAGTGATTCTGGGCAAGAAATAAAAATGTGTGGACTGTTGCATCAAGCTGGTTCAGATCTGTCTTGATGGTGTTGCCTCCTAATGTTGAATAGCTTCCAAGATCATGCAATTTGAGTTAGATGAGATCCTGTATCCATTTGGTTATGAATCATCCATTCAAAAGAGACAGAGAGTTAGGAGGAGATTTCTCTTTTTGTCAACAGATGGAAGTTTGAGATGTCGCTAACCTATTGATAACAATGTCTAAATACAATTGGGCAAAAATCAGACAAGCATTAGTTCCTCTTCCAGATTTCTAACCCAGTAACCATACTGTTATCCTACTGTCCATTAGTACCTGCAGAGTTGCATGTATACATCGAATGGTTCTGTGTGCCATAGGGCTCCCTGTTATTTACCAAAACCACGTGCCTACACATCCAGCTTCTCTCTCATTGAACAGAAAACAATGAACACACCTTTTGTCACATACTGGCCACCATCACTGCTCAGATGCAGTCATGATTGCACACTAATATCATTTTGTTAAGTAGCCCTCACCTGCCTATAAAGATTGGTACTTGAAAATTTAGAATGATGGTGGCTTTTGTTGTACACCACTGTAAGGATGTGAAAGGAAACAATTGCTGTTATATCGGTGTAACTTGTATCTAGTTACTACCATGTATCATTTATGACAAGATGTGCCAAAGCTGGTATTGGGGCAAAAAGAAAAGAGAGGACAATGTGTTCTCTCACCTCTCCAGAGGTGCTGCTGGACTTGCTGAGTTTCTTGAGCACTATCTCGTTTTGATTGTTCCAGAACTTTAGCATCCATAGTTCTTTAATTTAACTCAGGAAACACAGATAGTTCTCCTATAATGCATGTTTATTAAACACAATTTGCCTGTAATGCGATTTGTGAATTGCTGACCATCTCCATGTCCCTGCCCCAAAGACAGGCACAATTTTCAATTGTCTGCCACATCCAGGGCCAATATCAGATACCATGCAGGGCAGCTCCGGGCTGACAGCTCATTTCTGGGTGCACAATGCCTTTTTAAAGATGGTGCTGCACCATGGATGTTGGTCAGTTCTGAGATATCCAGAAAGTGAGGAGTTGTTCTGGGAATAGCAGCTGGCGTGGTAGTGCGAGAACGGGAGAGAGGGGCACCAAAGGGTCATAAATCAGGGCGGTTTCATAAAATAAGGTGATAGACGTTCCCATACATCATGATGTGAAACCCTCTGAAAAACTTGACAAAACTGACAGCGAAAGAAATTAAGATTCACCCCTTGACCTATCAAGGCAGGTTGCATTCTGGGATCTGACTTGTGCAGTGTTACCAGTGGATGGGATCAGAAGACTGGTTAAAATGTACTGCAGCCAGCAGGTATTGATATCAATCGAGAGTAATCAGTTGAAGATTCTGATAAATTGCACTATACAGTACCATACAACAGGTCTGTTACAACAGGTCAAAATTTACTTAGAATGTGTTATTGTTTGTGTTAGGCTAACTATTATTTTTGTTTCGATTTTTACTGGTATTTTTGGTGGTTTGCCCTAACCCTGTTTTTCCCAGAGGCCCCGTTATTTCTATTGCATGATTTTTTATAACATAGCATCGCTCAGGAACACAACTACAGTGTTATAGGAGAACTGCCTGTAGGATTTGGAGGGTAAATATCGCCAACCATATCCTGATTGATTCACGAAAGTTCAAAGGCTCATGTTTTATAAGGCCGAATCTCAATGCAATATGATCAAAGGAAATTTTTATATATTTAGGGAAAGCACAAGCCTTACAGAGCTCCACTAGTTTGGAAAGTCAACTGATATTTGTTGAGAGGCGGTTCAGGAAATATCCCATAGGTTCTGTAAGCATGGAAAACCTTGGCAAATATTTGATGGTTGGTACTGAAGTGATTTTATGAAGAATAATGAACATAAATTGGGACTTTTGTTTTCTGTAAGTCTGGTTGCTCTGATGATATCTTAGGGAATTCTTTGGCTTGAATACACAGGGCAGGATTTGACCTCCCTGACCTCCCTGAGGGGATTGGGCCAACACCGCTCCTTGTGGCACTCCACTGCTCACAGGCCTCCAGACTGTAAAAGAAACCTCCACCACCTTTTACCTTTGACCCATTTCTGTATCCAAATGACAAGTTCTCCCTGTATTCCATGAGATCTAACCTTGCTAACCAGTCTTGCATGGGGAATCTTGTTGAACATCTTACTGAAGTCCATAGAGATCATGTCTACCACTCTGTCCTCATCAATCCTCTTTGTTCTTCAAAAAACACAATTAAGTTGGTGAGACATGATTTCCCACGTACAAAGCCATGTTGACTATCCCTAATCAGTTCTTGCCTTTCCAAACATATGTACATCCTGTCCTTCAGGATTCCCTCCAACAACTTGTCCACCACCGATGTCAGGCTCACCAGTCTATTGTTCCCTGGCAGATCCTCACCACCTTTCTTAAATAGTGGCATCATGTCAGCCAACCTCCAGTTTTTTGGCACCTCTCATGTGACTATTGATGATACAAATATCTCAGCAAGAGGCCCAACAATCACTTCCCTAGCTTCCCACTGAGTTCTAGGGTACACCTGATCAGGTCCTGGGGTTTTGTCCACTTTTATGCATTTCAAGACATCTAGCATTTCTTCCTCTGTAATATGGACATTTTCCAAGATGTCACCATCTATTTCCCCCACATTCTATATCTTCCATGTCCTTTTCCACAGTAAACACTGATGCAAAAATACTTGTTTAGTGTCTCCCCATCTCCTGCGGCTCCACATAAAAGCCACCTTGCTCATCTTTGAGGGGCCCTATTCTCTCCCTAGTTACACTTTTGTCCTTAATGTATTTGTAAAAACTCTTCGGATTCTCCTTAACTTTTTTTGCCAAAGCCACCTCATGCCCCCTCTTAAGTATACCCCTACTGCCTTTATACTCTTCTAAGGATTCACTTGATCTAGCTTGTCTATACCTGACATATGCTTCCTTCTTTTTCTTAACCAAACCCTCAATTTATTTAGTCTTCCAGCATTCCCAGCACCTATCACCCTGACAGGAATATACTATCTCTGGACTCTCGTTATCTCATTTCTGAAGGCTTCCCATTTTCCAGCTGTCCCTTTACCTGCAAACATCTACCTCCAATCAGCTTTTGAAAGTTCTTGCCTAATCCGTCAAAATTAGCCATCCTCCAATTTAGAATTTCAGCTTTTAGATCTGGTCTATCCTTTTCCATCACTATTTTAAAGCTAATAGTATTATGGTTACTGGCCCCACTGACACCTCAGTCACCTGCCCTGCCTTATTTCCCAAGAGTAGATCAAGTTTTGCACCTTATATAGTAGGTTCTGGATTAGTGGTGCTGGAAGAGCACAGCAGTTCAGGCAGCATCCAAGGAGCAGTGAAATCGATTTTTTCCTGATGAAGGGCTTTTGCCCAAAACGTCGATTTCGTTGCTCCTTGGATGCTGCCTGAACTGCTGTGCTCTTCCAGCACCACTAATCCAGAATCTGGTTTCCAGCATCTGCAGTCATTGTTTTTACCGTCTATAGTAGATACATCCACATATCGAACCAGAACATTTTCTTGTACACACTTAAGAAATTCCTCTCCATCTAAACCCTTAGCACTATGGCAGTCCCAGTCTATGTTTGGAAAGTTAAAATCCCCTACCATAACTACCCTATTATTCTTACAGAAAACAGATCTCCTTACAAATTTGTTTCTCAATTTCCCTCTGACTATTAGGAGGGTCGATAATACAATCATAATGAGTTGATCATCCCTTTCCTATTTCTCAGTTCCACCCAAATAACTTCCCTGGATGTATTTCCAGGAATATCCTCCTCAGCACAGCTGTAATGCTATCCCTTATCAAAACTGCCACACACATCCCCCCCCCCCCCCACCCCCCACCCTCCTCTCTTGCCTCCTTTTCTATCCTTCCTGTAGCATTTGTATCCTGGGACATTAAGCTGCCAGTCCTCCCCATCCCTGAGCCATGTTTCTGTAATTGCTATGATGTCCCAGTCCCATGTTCCTAACCATGCCCTGAGTTCATCTGCCTTCCCTGTTAGGCCCCTTGCATTGAAATAAATGTGGTTTAATTTATCAGTCCTACCTTGTTCTCTGCTTTGTTCCTGCCTGCCCTAACTGTTTGGTTTGCTTCTTTTCTCAACTGTACCAACCTCAGATTGACCTCTTTCCACACTATCTCCCTGGATCCCACTTTCCCACCTTACTAGTTTAAATCCTCCCAAGCAACTCTAGTAAATCTCCCTGTCAGTATATTAGTCCCCTTCCAATTCAGGTGCAATCCGTCCTTCTTGTACAGGCCAGCTCTACTCCAGAAGAGATTCCAATGATCCAAAAATGTGAATCCTTCTCCCATACACCAGGTCCTCAGCCATGCATTCATCTGCTCTAACCTTCTATTCCTCCCCTCACTACCTCGGAGCACTGGGAGTAATCCAGATATTACTACTCTTCAAGGACCTCTTTTTAAATTCCTGCCTAACTCTCTGCGATCTCCCTTCAGAATCTCAACCTTTTCCCTTCCTATGTCATTAATTCCAATGTATACAATGACCGCCTGCTGGCCCCTCTCCCCCTTGAGAATGTTCTGCACTCTCTCTGAGACATCCTTGATCCTGGCATCAGGGGAGGCAACACACCATTCTAATTTTTTGCTGCTGGCCACAGAAACGTCTGTCTGTACCTTGGACTAGAGAGTCCACTATCACAATCAATTTTTTGGAACCCAATGTACCCTTTATTGCATTAGAGCCAGTCTCAATATCAGAAACTTGGCTGTTCATTCTATGTTCCCCTGAGAATCCATCACCACCTACATTTTCCAAATTTTCCAAAGCAGCATATTGTTTGAAATAGGGATAGCCACAGAAGGCTCCTGTCTACCTCGTTTACATTTCCTGCAGTTAATCCATCTACCTGACTATATCTGCGACTTTTCCCCCTTCGTATAACTGCCGTCCATCACACCCCTTTGCTCTTGTAACTTCCTCATTGCTTCTAACTGTGTCTCCAACTAATAAGATTCGTAACCAATGGCATTTATTTAAAATGTAATCCTCAGTAATATATAAACTCTCCTTAAACTTGCACATCTGACAAGAAGAGAATATCACTCTACTAAGGGCCATTTTTGCTCCTTCCAATTACAGACCCAGAAAATAGCACTGTCTTATTCCTCTACCAACACTGCTCCAGACTAACTTAATGTTTACGGCTTATATTTTTATATTTTTAAATTTAATCTACTCACTACTGCAGACATACAGCAAGGCCACTCTTACAACTGTTCAACTTATCTGTTTCTGTGCTGTGATCTCTCCCAAACAGATTCCTCGATCAGTTGTGAATTTCACTGTTTGTTAATTTTCCCAGATGTACTCCAATGTCCAATGACACATTAATTTAAACAGCAAAGGCAGTAACTGCACAGGTTCACTGCTATGTCAGTTAGCAATGTGGATTTCTTTCTCTCTCTCTCTCTCTCTCTCCTGCATAGACAATGTGCTGCCTTTGTCTGTTCCTCTCCCTTTTAAAATTGCGTTGACTTTTTTTTCTCCAAAGTTCCCAAACAATGTGTATGAACAAAGTTCACAAACTGGCTTGTGTTTGTTAAAAGTGTGGAGCAGTTCTCAGATTTTTCAAATCATGTAAGTGAATGAAAGCAAGGAAGATGCATTAACAGAATATATTACAAGAACAGCATTTGAAGCCAGTGGTGCAACCACTGATTCTCTGAAGGGAGACAAGAAACAGCATCAAAAACAAACCCCCAGTATGTGTTTTTCAACCTGTACAGAAATAAGCATAAAGCTCCAAACATGTAAGTCAGGATGTGCCACAGCGTTTCAGAAACAATGATTTTGGGGATATAATCAATGCTGCAAATGTCACGATCCCACAAGCAGTAAATTAAATCCAATAGGGTGATGTTGGTTGCTTGAAGAACATTTGTCAAATCCCTCAACTTTCTGGAATTGGATCCCTTATTTGAAAGTGAAAGACAAAGAGAGCCCCATCCCAAAGACCAAATCTCCTAATTGCGTAAAAGTCTTCTATTACTGGAATGGGGTTTGAAGCTGACATTTTCAGGTAGAGTTATAGAGATGTGCAGTATGCAAACAGTATTCCAACTTGTCCATGCTGAGTTATCCTAAAAATAATCTAGTCCCATTTACCAACACTTGGGCAATTTCCCTCTAAACACTTCCTGTTCATATATTCATCCAGATGCCTTTTAAATATTGTAATTGTACCAGCCTTCACCACATCCTCTTCCATACGCACACTATCCTCTGTGTGATAAAGTTGCCCCTTAGGTTCCTTTTAAGTCTTTCCCCTCTTACCTTAAACCTATGCCCTCTAGTTTTGGACTCCCTCACCCCGGGAAAAGACCTTGTTTATTTACCCTATCCTTGCCTCTCATGATTTTATAGACCTCTGTAAAGTCACCCCTCAGCTTCTGGTGCTCCAGGGAAAATAGTTCCAGTATATTCAGTCTCTCCCTACAGCTCAAATCCTCCAACCCTGGCAATGTCCTTGTAAATCTTTTCTGAACTCTTTCAAGTTTCACAACATCCTTCCTATAGCATGGATTTGAGAATTGCATGCAGTATTCCAAAAATGGCCTAACCAATGTCCTGTATAGCTGCAACATAACCTCCCAACTCCTGTACTCAATGCGCTGACCAATATAGGCAAGCACACCAAACACCTTCTTTACTATCCTATCTACCTTTGACTCCATTTTCAAGGAACTATGAACCTGCACTCCAAGGTCTCTTTGTTCAGCAACACTCCCAGGACCATACTATTAAGTGTACAAGTCCTATCCTGATTTGCCTTTCCATAGTGCAGCACTGACTGCTGATAGGTATAGTGACCAACTGGTACACAAGCTTGTTCACATTTGGAAGCAACGAGGTATTCAATATTTAGAGCACTGACAGTTGAATCTTGAGAAACTGTTTATTATGTTACCCACATTCCCAACGTTGCTTGGGGAAAACTCAGAATTGAAGGGGAAATGATCAGATTCAATATATGTACTTTATTCAGAGAATGGTGGATATGAATTGCTCAGGTAGACGACTGAGAACTCTCAGACTTTTAAGCACAAGTTGTACAGCCTTTTAGCAAAACATATAAGTCTTTGAGGTCTATTGGCAGCAGCATATGCCCATTGATACAAATTATGAACAGGAGTAGGTGATTCACCCCTCTAGATTAGAGTGGTTCTGGAAAAGCACAGCAGGTCAGGTAGCATCTGAGGGGCAGTTTTCCAGCACCACTCTAAGCTAGACTCTGATTTCCAGCATCTGCAGCCCTCACTTTTGCCTAGTTGAAACGCCCCTCTAGGTGACTGTACCAAATTAAGAGTTCGGAATTTGATTAGATGGACTAAAATAATCTTTATTGATTATTTATGAGCTCAAAAGAAACACAAGCATCTTGTTTATAAGTTTGAGCTGGTGGAAAACATTGGCAAAGTCCTTTTTTGCACAAGCAGCTACTTCCCACATCCATCTGTTCAAATTGCACCTCTCAACAATATAATTATTTTCAACTCTTTCGAGACTGATGCCTTCATCAGAGGAGCAAATTGTTTGCATCTGGTTTCCAAATCAGCCACATGGCTAGCTAGCTAACCTTCTCCACCGCCAAAAATGTTCTAGATTTATCTCTGATTCCCTCAACATTGCCAAGAAACCTTCTTATGGAACATTGTATTTTTCCTTCAAAGATATAATTGTAGGTGGAAACTAAATGGATTTCTAATCCTACGGCAGCATCTAAACACCAGAATCAGTGAGTTGGCTCCCCACTTTGTTTTATCTTTTTCAGAGTCATGTTGGCTACTGTCAGAGGATTTCAATTTCCTTTTGCTGATATCTATTTTGACAAAATGTTTCATTCCTCAAAGATCAATGAGCAGTAACTGAGCTGCTGAAAGTGACAGAGAGGAAATCAAATATTGAGCAGGGAGATTATGTTGTACTTTCACCACTGAGCAGATCCAGTCACAATCAATGACAAAAATACACAGTGATGGTATTTCCCACTATGACTTTGCAATTTCATTACCAGGTTTTCTCCCCCGCCAACATATAGATTTTTGGAATTGTGTTTGCAACTGAACACAGTGGTTGCAAAGGAAGCTAGAAGAACTGTCAATAACTCACATTCTCATTGCATGTTTATCTGAGAAAGCAGCCTCAGACAAAAATTGACACATAAGAACAGAAAACTTAGGAGCAGGATGAAGCCATTCCTCACGATGAGCCTGCTCCATTAAGCTATAAATTCACAGCTGATCTGACTGTGGCTTCAAATACTGTCTCACCTCCATCCTGCAACCCCCCCCCCACCCCCCCCAATCCCCCATACCCTTTCGTAACAAGAATTTATGTACGTCGTCTTTAAGAATGGTCAAAGACGCCACCTCCACCACTCCCTGTGGAAGAACACTCTAAAACCCTTGATCCTCGGAGAGAAAACAATTCTCCTCATTGCCACCATATATGGTGATGGTGGGGGAGAAGATACAGGTCAGACCAGAGGTGGAAGAACACAGAGCTCTTAGATGGTGGAAGGACTGGATAAAATGTTCACATTTTCAATAAAATTCATGTCTTCTGTTGACAACAAAATTACTGCGTGAAAGTCGTGTGCAATACAGAACAATACAGTGATAAATTCTGGAAATAATAATTCTAGAAATGTTGGAATGCACCGTTTTCAGTAAAGAAAATTTCTTATTGGATATAGAACCCGTTTCAGAACTTTGTGAACCAAAGGTGAAAAATCCCACTACTGGTGGCTATGTTGCAGCTCTGCAGGCTCTGTGGTCTATAATTCTTTCTCTAAGCTTGTGGTCCTCTCAGTCCCCCTTTATTCTTTAACGCTTCCCTTAAAATCGATAGCCCAGGTTTGAATTCACGTATTGTAATATCCCCTTATTTGTTTCAATGTCATTTCTTGTTTGACTATGATTCTATGCATAGGAAAGCAGGAGTAGAAGGACTTGACTGGATATGTGCATTGATCATTGATGTTGGCAGGATAGGTGGAGAGAGTAGTTTATAAAGCATACTGTATCCTTAGCTTTATTAGTAGGGACATAGCGTACTTGTATAACACCCTTGTTAGACCTAAGGAGAAAGTGAGGACAGCAGATACTCAAGAGTCAGAGTAGAAAAATATGGTGCTCGAAAAGGATAGGAGGTCAGGCAGGATCTGAGGAGCAGGAGAGTCAACATTTCTGGAATAAGCCAGCCCCTAATAAAGGGCTTATGCCCGAAACTTCAATTCTCCTGCTTGTCAGATGCTGCCTGACCTGCTGTCCTTTTCCAATACCACACTTTTTGAGTTGTTAGACCTCAGTTGGAGTATTCTGTACAGTTCTGGGCACCACACTATTGGAAAGATGTGAATGCATTGGAGAGAGTATGGAAGGCATTTACAAGAATGGTTCCAGGAATGAGAAACTTCAGTTAAGAGGGTAGATTGAAAAAATTGGGGCTGTTGTCCTTACAGAGGAGGCCGAGAGGACATTTGACAAAGGTTTTCATAATCATCAATGGGCCAGAGAGCATAGGTAGGAGCAATTGTAAAAGGAGCAAGAACAGAAGGGGAAGATTGAAATTAATCTGTAAAAGAAGCAATGGTGACTTGAGAAAAAGACTTTTCACACAGTGTGTAGTTAGGGTATGGAATACATCGTCTCGAAGTGTGGTGGGAGCAGATTCAAGTGAGACATTGAAGAGGGCATTGGATGATTGTTTGGATAGAATGTGTGTGTGAGAGTATGGGTAAAAAGCAGAAGATTGGCACTTAGTACTGATGCTTGTTTGAAGAGTCAGTATAGGCACAATGGGCTGAATGACCTCCTCTGTGCCACAACAATCCCGTCATTCTGTGAAGCTCATTGGGGTGGGTTTTCTACGTTAAAGATGCGATGTGAATATGAATTGCTGCATGACAGTTTTGTTTTAGCATTCTTCACATGCAGCAGCACCATGCCATGAAGAAAAGGCAGTATGTTGGCAGGGAGGGTACCTTGGTAATTAGGCTTGCTGACAGTGGTTCACTCTTTTCCTGAAAGTTATATCACATGATTTCTCCCATACTCTAGCTTCTAGTTGCCCAACACATCCACTCTTGAGTTTTACTGTCTTCCTTTGCCAATCGGAAAGCACAAAGACTGACTACCCAGTCGGATGATAGAAAACATAGAAAACATAGAAACAAATACAGCACAGTACAGGCCCTTCGGCCCTCAATGTTGCACCGATCCAAGCCCACCTAACCTACACTAGCCCACTTTCCTCCATATGCCTATCCAATGCCCGTTTAAATGCCCATAAAGAGGGAGAGTCCACCACTGTTACTGGCAGGGCATTCCATGAACTCATGACTCGCTGAGTATAGAATCTACCCCTAACATCTGTCCTATACCTACCACCCCTTAATTTAAAGCTATGCCCCCTCGTAATAGCTGACTCCATACGGGAATAAAGGTTCTCATGGTCAACCCTATCTAAACCCCTAATCATCTTGTACAGCTCTATCAAGTCACTCCTAAACCTTCTTTTCTCCAATGAAAACAGCCCCAAGTGCCTCAGCCTTTCCTCATACGATCTTCCTACCATACCAGGCAACATCCTGGTAAACCTCCTTTGCACCCGTTCCAGTGCCTCCACATCCTTCCTATAGCATGGCGACCAAAACTGCACACAATACTCCAGATGCGGTCACACCATACAACTGCAACATGACCTCAGGACTCCGTAACTCAATTCCTCTACCAATAAAAGCCAGTACGCCATATGCCTTCTTCATAGCACTATTTACCTGGGTGGCAACTTTCAGAGATCTGTGTACATGGACACCAAGATCCCTCTGCTCATCCACACCACCAAGTTGCCTACCATTAGCCCAGTAATCCATCTTCTTGTTACTCTTAAACTTGATGTTTGACTGTTAGCCAGATCACCCTTTATTCACCCATTTTCAATATTTTTACATTTGGTAAAGAGAAATAGTCAACAAAAATGACAATAAACAATTAATCTTTTTAAATAATCATATCATTTTTTTCTCTGGGCTTGCACACAACAATGTCCTGAAGTGTTGTCTTTAGTTTCTGGACTCTCCAGGCCAAACCTGGAGCATCGGAATCCAATCATTCAGATGCAGGAAGCATCAAATCCCAGTTGAAAGCAATGGGTAGGATTTTCTGCTCTCTTGATCAAAGGTGAGAAAATACAGTGACAATGAAATAAACTCAGAATCCAAACTCCAAAACAAAATTCTGAATTTTCCCTTCAGGTGAAAACAGCAAGTTGAGAATCTCTCTAATGAGTGGTCCCAAATGTATTTCCTCCCATTTGCATCTCATTATTATCCCAAATTGCTTCGTTTAAACTCACTTCCAATTCTCTTCTCTGTCCCCAAGATACTCCATGTCTCCAATACCTGACCTGAAAGACAGAGGTAGTTACCAGCCTGTCGCTTGCTTCTCTGAGTCCTCATCTAACTCTGTCTTCACCAGAACATCTTTGCATTTCCAACAACATCATCCTCCAGCCCGCATCCAGGCAGTTCAGTGATGGCAGCCACCAGCCTCAGCTCATCATCATACCACCTCTCAGACCAACTTCAGCCTTTCGGGATTTCTCTTCAGAGCTCCGGGACTCCTATCACTTGCATGCTTCCTCCATTTTGTAAAAAAGACACTCATCCATCTCATGTGTCTAGATAGGGTGCATCTCACCTCATTTCCTAGCCCTCACTCACTTTGCACTTGGAAGCTGCCAGCTTCTTTCATTTGCGTTGCTTTTTCATGCAGACAGAAAGATGGCATTTTATTACAGAACAAAGAACTGAAGAGTCAAGGGGTGGGCACTGCACGGTACTATGACAATGTTACGCAGTTTATGTGGCAAACACAATCAACCAAATGGCCATGTGTAAATGTCAAAGGGCAATAATCCTTAGTGGGCTCAAAGGGGATGACAGCTAATCAAAGAGCGCCATCACGATCAGTCAAGGGTCTTGTCCAATTCCACTCTAAAGCCGTCGCCATAGTCAGTTCTGCAAGTTAAGTGCAACAAATCCAGGGATTATGGATATATCAGTCATGGTGCTGTGGAGTGGGCTAATTGTTCCTACAATGAGATAAAGGGAGGGATTGAATATGATGGAAGTGGATAGAAAAGCAGTCAGTGATGATTCAGGAACTGTATGATGAGGAGTCGCCAGTGAATTATTAGTAAATGTAAAGTGCGAGCAGGATGCAGTGGGTGAGACCCATTCAGTGACATGATACCTGCAAAATGAGAGTTATAGTGCATGACTCTTAGTGGGCAATGTGTGCAGTGGCAGAGTTAGAATAAGTGGTGTTCCTGTGAAAGTGAGGCAGAAGAAAGAAGATAGAGGCACATGTTTCTGCTGAACACATAGGATCACTGTAACCTTCTGCTTAAACTGCTGTGCACTGAGTTTTGGCCAGGGCACTGCACTTACCCCAGCATGGTTTCCTTTGCCAGTCAGCAGGAGCGAAAGCACTGCCTTGTTTTCCACCAGCAACTCCACCAGCACCTGACAGTGAACCGAGGAGCTAACTCACCTTTCTGGGTCAGTTCCTTGGGAATAATACTAAAGGGCCAGAGGGCAAAGTCAGTTCCTAGCCTGCAGTATCTGAAGTGATATTCAGCTGGAATTTAAATATGGCACCAGTAACATGAACATGACAAAATCCCACCGTCAGTGAGCAGTATTTTTTAAATTCACTCTTGGGGTATGGACATCGCTGCAGTCCACGTGCTGGAAGTTGATCCACAATACCGCTAAGGAAAGAATTTCATGAGGTAAAAACAAGGACTGTGGATGCTGGAAACCAGAGTCCAGATTAGAGTGGTGCTGGAAAAGCACAGCGGGTCAGGCAGCATCCGAAGAGCAGGAAAATCGACGTTTTGGGCAAAAGCCCTTCATCATGAATAGAGGCAGGGTGCTTGCAAATGAGATGGGGTGGGGGTGGGGAGAAAGTATCATAGATTACAATAGGTGAATGGGGTTGGGGTTGGAGTTGATAGGTCAGAGAGGAAGGTGGAGGAAGGTAGCAAAGAGTACAATGGGTGAATGGGGGTGGGATGAAGGTGATAGGCCAGAGAGAAGGGTGGAGTGGATAGGTGGGAAGGGAGATTGGCCGGTAGGACAGGTCATGAGGGCAGTGCTGAGCTGGAAGCTTGGAGCTGGCATGAGGTGGGGGAAGGGAAAATGAGGAAACTGGTGAAGTCCACATTGATGCCCTGGGGTTGAAGGGTTCCAAAGCGGAAGATGAGGCGTTCTTCCTCCAGGAGTCGGGTAGTGAGGGAGTGGCAGTGAAGGAGACCCAGGATCTGCATGACCTCGGCAGAGGGGGAGGGGGAGTTAAAATGTTGGGTCACAGGGCGGTGGGGTTGATTGGTGTGGGTGTCCTGGAGATGTTCCCTAAAGCGCTCTGCTAGGATGCATCCAGTCTCCCCAATGTAGAGGAGACCACATCGGGAGCAACGGATACAATAAATGATATTGGTGGATGTGTCTACCTGGATGTTCCGTGACTACCTGGTCAGGTCCACGCCCCCCCAACAACCCACCCTCCGTTCCTGGCACCCTCCCCTGCCATCACAGGCATTGCAAAACCTGCGCCCACATCTCCTCCCTCACCTCCATCCAAGGCCCCAAAGGAACCTTCCACATCCATCAAAGTTTTATCCGCACATCCACTAATATCATTTATTGTATCCGTTGCTCCCAATGCGGTCTCCTCTACATTGGGGAGACTGGACGCCTCCTAGCAGAGCACTTTAGGGAACATCTCTGGGACACCCGCACCAATCAACCCCATCACCCTGTGACCTAACATTTCAACTCTCCCTCCCATTCTGCCAAGGACATGCAGGTCCTGGGCCTCCTTCACCGCTGCTCCCTCACCACCTAGCGCCTGGAGGAAGAACGCCTCATCTTCCGCCTCGGAACACTTCAACTCCAGGGCATCAATGTGGATTTCACCAGTTTCCTCATTTCTCTTCCCCCACTTCACCCCAGCTCCAACCTTCCAGCTCAGCACCATCCTCATGACCTGTACTACCTGCCTATCTTCCTTCCCACCTATCCACTCCACCCTCCTCTCTGACCTATCACCTTCATCCCCACCCCCATTCACCCATTGTACTCTTTGCTACCTTCCCCCACCCCCCTCTCTGACCTATCATCTCCATCCCCATCCCCATTTACCTATTGTACTCTATGCTAATTTCTCCCCACCCCCACCCCCTCTCATTTATCTCTCCACTCTGCAGGCTCTCTGCCTCTATTCCTGATGAAGGGCTTTTGCCTGAAATGTCAATTTTCCTGCTCCCTAGCCTGCTGTGCTTTTCCGGCACCACTCTAATCTAGACTCAGGGAATTTCATGATTTTGATTCAGTTATAGAGAAGGAGCAGTGATATATTCCCAAGTCAGGATGGTGAGTGGCTTGGAGGGCAATCTGCAGCTCATGGCGTTCCCATATTTTTGTTACTCTTGTCCTTCTAGATGGAAGTGGTCATTGTCTAAGGAGCCTTGGTGAATTTCTGCAGTGCATCTTGCAGGTAGTACACACTGCTGCTACTGAACATTCATGGTGGGAGGAGTGGATGTTGTGGTTACAGTGACAATCAAGTGGCTGCTATGTTCTGGATGGTGTTAAGCTTCTGGATGGTGGAGCTGCACCTATCCAGGAAAGTGGGGAGTGTTCCTGACTTGTGCCTTGTAGCTGGTGGACAGATTCAGTCCATTCATGAAACGTGCCGGACAATGTACGAACATCACCTTAGTCGAGAGTGGGGTGCTGGCAAAGCACAGCAGGTCAGGCAGCATCCGAGGAGTATGAGAATCGACGTTACGGGCAAAAGCCCTTCAACAGGAATGTTTTATCTTAGCCAGGCTAAGAAATGCTGATAGGATAAAGGATCAAATGATCCCAAAAAAGGAATAGAGAAAAATAAGTCGGAAGTAATTAATAGAAAAATGAGAGGGCAGCTAACTTGCCAGTGTTGATGATCTGCACATGGAGTTGTTGTGTGTGATCTGCATTTTCAATCTGCAGAGACAACATTTTTGCTGCTTGACTCACTGTGGCTCAAAGCCATAAAATGTGAACGAGGGTGGCCCACTCCATGCCAATGTTTTACTCCCTGCAGAATGGCAGAGATATGCCGAAGCTCCATATGATTCTAAACTGCTGATCCTTTTGGTATGCACTGTGACCTCAAGGCTGTGGGTTCAAAACCCACTACACAATGCCTGACCCATGTACTGACAACAGGTTGAACCCATGTGTTGCTGCACCTTCATCTCAATTAATTTCCTCTATGAATTCAAAACATTTGTATGAAACACGAGTTTCAAACTCGTAGAATTGCTGACATCTTTTGAGAACATTTGCCGAAAAATCTAATTGCACAGAATTGTATCCCTTAGCCGCAAAGGTTCAAAATGTGAAACAGGTCTGGTCATAGCGGGTATGATGCTCATTGTACTGTAACAGAAGGAGTTACCTTGGGCCATCAGCACCACAAGGGCAGCCGTAATACAGCCTGCCTGATATTTATTGACATTGAAGTTCGTATCCCTGAAGTTAAACTTTTACCCAAATTGTGTCCAAAGATTCCTGCACTCTCAGCAGCTGTTGGGGTAAGGGTTTTTTTTGGAAAAAAAAATCATTGCCTTGTCACAACTTGTTCTGACCTCATTGTGCCACTGAATATGCAAACGGAAAGTAAAACAAACAATGAGGGAGAATTCATTGGATAGTACCAGTCCAGGCCCTGGATTACTCTAGAACAAACTGAAAATCAAATTGCATCTGCAATGTTGGTAATGTCAAATTGAGCTCACTTCTTGTCAATATTTTGACTCACCCACAAGGTACATGATGCTATTTCATCAAAAAAGCAACCATTGATTCTAATGTAATCTCTGTTAACTCTCTGTAAACAAAATTGAAAATTCACTTGGCATTAGTCCACACATTTCTGCTCCTATCTGGCAAGCCAGAACTTTAGGAGCACAAAGCTTTAAGTTTTTTTTTGCAAAAGTGCTATGTTGTGAAAGTAATGAACCACAATGTAATAGTAGAACGTAAGCAAAAATGAAAGGAGAGACTATTTTACATATGTTATTTAAGTAATATAACTGGTGAGTTTAAAAGGCAATAAATGGTTCCCATGTGCTGTATAAAATATAAGGCTGCATGTTGCTATTTATGACTGTGCCGGAGCTAATTTGGTTGAGCTAAATACGTGACTTCAAGAAATATATAATAGTCAGTTAGTAATAATACAAGCTTTGTAGATTTTTGAGTTGTTTTAACTATAGTTAATAATAATAAAATTGATTTTGGATCGTTTGTGGAAGTTGATTCATTATATTCCTTGTTAAAAAGCCCAGATCTGGAAAAAAAGACACAAGGAATTAACACAACATTTTCAGCCAGTAAAAAAACCAAGAATGGATAGATAGGTTTTGAGATGAGGATTGCTCTGATTTGCACCAAATTCTGGGATAGAACTCTGAATGTAGTTTCATGATGATTCCAGAGAGGAGGAAGAGTGGTCGATAGATGCTATACCATTTATTCATGGATTTTAATCTGAGCAAAGAAAGTATTTCCAAAATGAAAGATCGTTAATGGATATCATCAGGAAAGAGCACCAAGGCTGGATTGGCAATATTCTAAGGCATGCGCACTTAGTCAAGAGGAGTAGAAGCTGTCGATCAGGACAGAGAACAAGAATGATGATGTTAACAAACTTGAAATTGAAATTCCAATACGCAACCAATAAGGAATGGAAGACTGTGAGGGAATTTTCAGAAAACTATTCTTAGAGAGTTCACTTTATAATTAAAGAGCTAACAGAGGGTTAGATGCTATGCTTAGAACTGGACACCACACAAGCTGTTTCTCCACAGAAAAGGGGGATGAAACAGAAAGGGACATATTGACACAGAAAGATCCTTCAGTCCTGCTTGCAGCAATGTACACTGAAGTACAGTTGCACGTATCCCAAGGGAATTCTAATGCCTTGCCAAATTTTCATAAGCTTGGACAGTGAATGCCAGTAAAATGTTCCACTCTGAGTTTTGCTGAACTTTGTCCTAAACTGACATCCATGCCTTCTGCCGAACAGCAGTGTGAGAAACTCTGGCTATTTTGTCCTCCTGCTGTCATGGGGCTGCTGAAGTTAATTATTCTACGTCTCTACACCAATAATTTACAGGTGGCCAAGGACAGACCTTGGAATTACCTATTTTTTGGCTGTGTCAGTTTTCTCGAGCTTCATAGAGCGTCTCTCTCTGTGAGGCAATGAGTTTTTCCACTGGGTCTTATTAAACTCTCTACACTGACTACCCCATACCAAGTAAGTAATGTCAAGATGGACAGAGAGAAGCTAAAGTGAACTTAGCTCATTAGAGAATGAGGCTGAGGAAACATAATGGGAGAGGGATTGGCAAAGGAGTTGAATTAATAATTTTACACAGCAGATGATGCTAATAACATCCCAAAATAATCAAATATTCCAGGAGATAAGAAGGTGAGAAGATAAATATAATAGTTTTCGCTGTGATTAGGGATGTTAATGAAGCAGAAGAGATTTTTTCCAACAGTTGGCTCTGGCTTCATGGGCATCATTAGACTCTGAATTCCATGTTATTATTGAATTCAAATTCCACCATCTGCCAGGGCAGGATTCAAATCCAGGTCCCCAGAACATTACCTGGGTCTCTAGATGAGTCGTCCAGTGATAATACCACTCGGCCATCACCTCCCCATAATGGAGTTGAAGTATAATATGGGAAAATGTGAACGTATACACTTGGACAGTAATGCAGGGTAGCTGAATATTATTGAAATGGATTTAAATAGACTGCAGGAAATTACAGAACAGAGGGATTTAGGAGTCCTCATTCATGCATCACAAAAAGTTAACATTTAAAGTCAGCGGGTAATTGAGAAGAAAAATGGAACATTGACCTTTATTTCAAAGAGAATGGACTCCAAATCTAAGAAAGTTTTGCTAAACCTCTCCCATCAGCAGCTGTGCACATCCATCATCCTAACAATGATCGATGTTGGGAGCATAAAAAACAAAACAGGTTCTTCAATTTGAAAACTCTCAGCAGTGGCATAGCCCATAGATGTGTGCTACACACACCATTCCACACAGTAAGACACATGGAGCACACCCCAACTAGGGCCATGTCTCTATCATTCATTCAGCCTTAGCCTGAACATATGCTCCAGTTAGGTGAAGGTGCCACACTGATTGGATGACTAACACATTACATAAAAAGAGGAGTGCCTGTTGTGCTCCACCGCCATCTCATTCTATACCTACACCAACTATGAAACTTGTATTCAGTAGAGTCTAATGCACTATTTCCATGACAAATACTGAAGTGAGCATAACCAAAATCAGAAATGGCTGGTCTAGCAGCATCTGTGGAGAGAAAGCAGAGTTAATAATTCAGGTCCAGTGACTCTGATTCAAGAACTGAAATGATCATCTCGATTTCCCACAGCACCCTTTCTGGTTTCACATATGAGTTTCACGTTTGGCCTCTTTTTCCATCACTGCCATTAAATCCTGCATCATTGAGACACCAATGTCCAATTTGCAAGCACCAATGGTATGGTGAAATTCACCCTTGAACAGCATTTGAACTGGAAGCATGTTCATTCTGCATGTCCTGGACATAAATGATGAAATGGCTGCTCATTAAATGCATTTGCATTTGTAGTTGCTTCATGTATTTACCCCCTTTAACGTTTGAGTAACCAGCAGGTGGAGATTCTGTGCTTCCGCCCATCAAACCGACTGTGACTCTGCTCACCCTGAGTGTTGCCCCAGTTATTTTCCAGTTGCAGGTAGCATCTAGTGAACATTGTGAACAACAAATGATGACAGGGAATGCAGTACACAGAAAACACCCGCAGCAGGGGGTTTGGCCTGATAGCCAAGTAAATTGCAAGCCCCCCACTCCCACCAGAGTTTCCCTGTTCCCTTTCACTGCATGCTGTCCAACAGCCAATTTCAACCCATCCCTTCACGTGGAAACCCACCACATTGCACTTCCCTCCAAGCCTTGTCCCTGCTCACTGATATTACACCTGACTGTACATTCCCCTGTGGAGACCACAGTATGGTCACTGCCAAAGGTCCCCTCACGCCCTCTCACCAACTAATGCTGTGCCACAGACCCACATAATACCTTGGCTTACCTCCCACCCTGTCACCATCCTCGTGCCCACCAAAATACATGTTTCTGTTTCCCCCAGTTTGCCCAAATACCTTCGTCAATAAAACTCCCTTAGATCACTCTTCATTTTGACACATGACTGACAGACTCTGACCTCTGTCTCTTGGCTGAAGATGAGCTTCAGTCCTTATTTCTGGGGGTAGTCCCACACAACTGACCACAGTGTGCACCCCAGACTATAGTCAGAAATATTGCCTGACGACGACCAACCAAGCTGATCACTGACAATGGCCAAACCCCTGGACTGAATGCAAACTGTGCCACTAACTGCTGTTACCAGGACTCCCTGCCTAATGTCAGGTCCACCTTGACTGGACTGCAGACTAGCCCTCTCATACTTTCCCAACATGGCTGTTTGGTTAAATAAATGAGCAGAGTGTCTGCCACACAGGGAGTCGGTATGTGCGGCAGGGGGGAAGATTGACATCTCACTATACAGCATGATGTTCACCCAGTACTCCCAGACAGATCCCTACTGACAGGTAATCTGTCCAAAGGATACAGTTGATACAGCAGTAGTGATAAACCTTGACTCTGGCTGAAGTGCCAACATGCTAACAGAGGTGGCACATCTTGGTAAAACAAGACAAGCCATGAATGCTGGGAGCATGGATGTTGGTGCTCAGGGAGCGATGCTAAGAGAGCAAATGAGCACCCTGGGATACACAGTGTGATTAAAGGCAGTCAGCATGGCTTTGTGAGGGGCAGGTCATGCCTCACAAATCTTATGGAGTTCTTTGAGGAGGTGTCAAGACAGGTCGATGAAGGTCAAGCAGTGGATGTGGTGTGTGTGGATTTCAGCAAGGCATTTGACAGGGTTCCCCATGGTAGGCTCATTCATAAAGTCAGGAAGTATGGGATACAGGGAGATTTGGCTATCTGGATTCAGAATTAGCTGGCTGACGGAAGGTAGAGAGTGGTTGTAGATGGAAAATATTCTGCCTGGAAGACAGTGTTTAGAGGTGTCCCGCAGGACTCTGTTCTTGGGCCTCTGCTCTTTGTAGTTTTTATAAATGACTTGGATGTGGAGGTTGAGGGGTGGGTTAGTAAGTTTGCAGATGACACAAAGGTTGGAGGTGCCATCAATATTATCGAGGGCTACGGCAGTCTGCAGCACGACATAGACAGGATGCAGAGCTGGGCTGAGAAATGGCAGATGGAGTTCAACTTATATAAATGCGAAGTGATGCATTTTGGAAGGTCGAACTCAAATGTTGAATATAGGATTAAAGACAGGATTCTTGGCAGAGTGGAGGAACAGAGAGATCTGGGTATGCAAGTACATAGATCCCTCAAAATTGCCACCCAAGTGGATAGGGTTTTTAAGAAAGCATATGATGCTTTGGCTTTCATTAACAGGGGTATCAAGTTTAAGAGCCGTAATGTTTTGCTGCAGCTCTACAAGTCCCTGGTGAGACCACACTTGGAGTATTGTGTCCAGTTCTGGTCGCTCTACTAGGAAAAATACAGAGGCTTTGGAGAGGGTGCAAAGAAGGTTTACCAGGATGCTGCCTGGACTGGAGGGCTTGTTGTATGAAGAAAGTTGAATAAGCTCAGACTTCTCTCTGGAGAGAAGGAGGAAGAGAGGAGACCTAATCGAGGTGTACAAGATAATGAGAGGAATGGATAGAGTCAATAGCCAGAGACTTCTCCCCAGGGCAGGATTGACTGGTACGAGAAGTCATAGTTTGAAGATATGAGGAGGAAGGTGTAAAGGAGACATCAGAGGTAGATTCTTTACGCAGAGAGTTGTGAATGCATGGAATGCGTTGCCAGCTGTGATGGTGGAAGCAAAGTCATTGGGGACATTTAAGCGATTGCTGGACATGCACATGGATAGCAGTGAGTTGAGGGGTGCGTAGGTTAGTTACTATATTTTACATTAGGATCAAGTCTCGGCACAACATCGTGGGCCTAAGGGCCTGTTCTGTGCTGTACATTTCTATGTTCTATGTTCTATGTCCTGCTCAATCCGTGAGCTGAATGCCTATTCTTGCACACTAAGTGTCTTTACACCATGAAATGAACATTGCCCATTAGCCATTATGGAAAGTATGTAAATCAATGTTTATTTCAACCATGCGAAGATGTGGGTTTAGATCAGAGTGGTGCTGGAAAAGCACAGCAGGTCAGGCAGCATCCGAGGAGCAGGAAAATCGACGTTTCGGGCAAAAGCGATTTTCCTGCTCCTCGGATGCTGCCTGACCTGCTGTGCTTTTCCAGCACCATTCTGATCTAAACTCTGGTTTCCAACATCTGCAGTCCTCACTTTTGCCATGTGAAGAGGTGGACCATGGATCCATGGTAGTGTCCATTAAAAGAAAAACAAAGCATGCTTGTCAAATCCAGGATACAACTTGACTGCAGTTTTATACTTGTATAATTGTTGCCTATTACTTTGACTCTACCCATGTTATGGAAAAAGCAGCAATATTTGTAATAAAGGCTTGGAATCAATCATTTGTGCTTCAGGTCTGAAACATGTTTTCTGGACCAACTAAACTCAGAGTTGGCATTTCAAACACTGAGCTGAACAGACATGTTGGAGCATTATCATGGTGGATTAAAGGGTCCCAAAACATACTACTATTTTGAAGATGAATGATCCAGTGAATACAAATTTAAGACAAATTTTAATCTTGTGGTCTGCATTTTGTTTAATAATATCCTTTATGCTTTTCCACGTTAGAATTATATTTTGAGAAATTGTTGCTGATGGAAAATGATGCCTCTGGTTTGTTAGCTGAGAAATGCAAAGCCCAGTTGTTAATGAGTTCCAGTTCAAACTGGATTTTGGATTGCTCTCAGTTATGGTTTCAGTAATTGTCTGCCTTCAGTCAATATCTAAACGTGGATGCTAGGAAACTTGAACATTAGGACAATTTTGTTGTAAAAAATCTCCTCTTTTTAATATTTCCCACTTCATTGTTTTTTTTATAGATATTTTTATTAGAAATTTAACATTTTAACAAGTTTACAAAAATAAACAAAACTCTCAAGTACAAACATTGATATACAAATAAATCTTAAATATATAATAACCAAAATTTAACAAAAGAAAAATACCGAGAAAAAAAACAAAACTCAATTAACTACTAATCTAACCTACAATTAGCCAGAGTGTATAATTGAGTCACTTACATTTTTCAAATAAGAGAAAGAGAGAGAGAAAAAAAAAGTGGGGGAGAAAAAAAAACCCCAACGGATAACATAGAAGTTGGATAGTGAGATAAATGCTCGGAATGTGTTAACATCATATATAGCAAAACCTGTACTCGTGCGGGATTCCCCTCCCAAGGGGCCCTGGACCAGCCATGTTTGTAATCTCAATTAAATAAAAGCCCTTGTTAGGATAGCCAAAATATCTGTATAGAAGGGTTGCCATATTTTATAAAATAATTCAGTCTTTCGGTGCACCATATTTATAAGGAAGTCAAGGGGAATACATTCCATAATTAATCTGCGCCAATTTGAAAGTCCAGAGGGGCCGTCAGCCACCCAGTTCACCAAAATATTTTTCCTTGTACAGAAGGAGAGAATAGAAAATAGTCTCTTCCTATTTGACATTCCAGGTGCGCCACTTAACCGACTGATCAACCATAATCGTCCGGGTAAATCCGAGACCCCTTGGGAGGGGAAACCCTATCTAAAACATCCCGAGCGTAGAGCATATAAAATTCACAAAAATAAAGATTCTCTAATACACTATAACAGTATAATAAAAAACTATTTCTAGATAATAATAAAAAATATAAAACATATTTAAATGGAGATTATCCCCCTTGTTCCCAGGGGGTATCACTTCTTTTCCAACTGTCCATTGTATCCTCTCCCAACCAGTGCCCCATCCTTGACCCAGGCACTCCTCAATAGGATGAGGAGAATTCAGATATAATACAGAGCTAGAGTTAACAGTGAGCACCCTACCCCCCGCCCACCCCCCCAACCCACACCTGGGTATATATATTATCCTTTATAGATCATGGCTTGGGGATCTTTTCCAAGATTTCTAGAGGCTTCTATGAGTATCTGCCTCTCCTTATAGCTCTGCAGCCGGAACAGGACCGGGCGGGGGCGCTAGTTCGAGCCGGGCCCACGTATTGCAACCCGGTAGGCCCATTCTACCCTTACCTGGCCTGATCCAGCCTCCAGATTTAAAAGTTGTGGCGGCCACTGCTCGAGAAACGCTGTAAGCTGGCCTTCCTCTTCCCGTTCGGGAAGGCCCAGCAAACGAATATTTTTT
Organism: Hemiscyllium ocellatum; assembly: GCF_020745735.1. Lineage (NCBI taxonomy): Eukaryota > Metazoa > Chordata > Chondrichthyes > Orectolobiformes > Hemiscylliidae > Hemiscyllium > Hemiscyllium ocellatum. The sequence continues at coordinate 101,438,637 of NC_083405.1, forward strand.
CGGCGACCTCGATTATCGAGGTCATCGATATGATTCTCTAAGGTCCGGACTCACTGTTCGAGAGTCCGGACCTGATCCACGGCCGATTGTGCTGTAGTTTCGGAGGTCGTGGCCTTTAGCTCCGCCCCTCCAACTCGGCGCTCGATTTCTTTAATATCTCGGTCGTGCTTCTGCAGCGCAGCCGAGAGTGAGTCCCATCGATTTTGAGATTCTTCAATGAAAGTGTCGATTTTCACATCCAGCTTGGAGATCATTTCCACAAGGCTTGTTATTGTAGGTAAGTCCCCCGGGGCGGCTGCGGACGCCTCTGCTGCAGCTGGAGAGGGTGGGGGAGGGGTTCCTGCTTGCTGAGAACTGTGGGCTCTCTTCCCTTTAGTCATTTTTCCTAAAGATTAGATTATTTAAATTTAATACTTAACAACTAATTACATTAAATAAAAGCTTTTTTGGATGATTTGGTGAGTGTGGTGGGGGTGGGTGACCCACTTTGCCCAAGTCTTGGGAGGAGCAATGTAGACTCAGACTTGCTGGGTCGCCGCCATCTTGGATCTCTCCACTTCATTGGTTGTAAAGCATTCTGGAGCACCTCGAGGGATTCATTTATGTAGCACCTATCAGCATTGCCACAGAATCCAATTAGCATAGTCAGGTAAGCAGACAACTTGCCTTAGTCAGTAGTACTCAGTCCAGATATCTTGCTGTGCTTTACATTCATCTCCCACCTCCACAGTGTGCTTGCAACTTACACAACAAACACACTGCACAGCAGGCAGCCTTGTCTCAAAGTCTTTGGGGAGTAATCCTCAACAAGATGTCCATGAAGGTACTGATCAGTCAGGGGGCATCAGCTCATTAATTCAAGGGCAACCTCTGAAGCCAGTCCGGGGGATTGACCATGGATAGACATCCAGTCAGGGTGGGCACAGCTAGGAGGTTCGTACTTCAGTAGTCCAGGGAGTGAGACGTAGTCCAGGGAGTGAGCCGTGGTCCAGTGAGTGAGTTGTGGCCCAGGGAGAGAACCGTGGCCCAGGGAGAGAGCCATGGCCCAGGGAGAGAGCCGTGGCCCAGGGAGAGAGCCGTGGCCCAGGGAGAGAGCTGTGGCCCAGGGACAGAGCTGTGGCCGAAGGAGAGAGATGTGGCCCAGGGAGAGAGCTGTGGCCTAGGGAGAGAGCTGTGGCCTAGGGAGAGACCTGTGGCCTAGGGAGAGAGATGTGGCCCAGGGAGAGAGATGTGGCCCAGGGAGAGAGTTGTGGCCCAGGGAAAAAGATATGGCCCAGGGAGAGAGCCATTGCCCACAGAGAGAGTTGTGGCTCGATAGTCGGGATGGTGGGGAAGGAGGCCTGCTACGGTCAGGGACATGTCTTGGCACCATTCTGGGTTTAGGCAAGTCTCATCTTGGGCCATCTGGACTGCTGAGTCTTGGGTAGGGGCCACAGTCTGCCATTGAAAATAAGGGAATAAGGGAATGGAGTCGGGGCACATAAGTGCTGAGGACTGAGTCTCAGGAGGTTACACTTTGAGACTATAACCTTCAGGCTCTAAAAAAAGGGAGGTTGCAATTCTGAAGTGGGGACATCAACAAAAAAGGGGATAGAGTGAAAAATAGCTGGAAGAGAGGAATAATGTTGGGGGAAGTGGGTGGGGGAGGGACAGGGATATCAACAGTCAGGAACACCCCAGGTTCAGTATTGACTGCACCAGACATGGTCACCTCACATGGCTGGCACTGTGTGAGGAAGATGGTGGATGGATGGGGTGAGTAGAGACATGAGGAAGTGTAAAATCTCACTGCATTTTACAGGATCGGTTACTGGGAAGAGACTGGGGGTGTATGGGGGCTCACGAATGTGTTCAGAGTGAAGCTGAGAGCCACTGAATGAGGAGTACTCACTGTCACCTTCCAACGTGACACAAATTGAAAGTACTCAAAGAGGAAGGGAATGGCTGTGATCACACTGAGTGGGAGAGTAGGGTTCTGCAGCAACCACTGATGATTGACCTTTTAAAGGGAGGTCGCTTCTGCTGTTGGAGGGGTTTTGAAACTTATTTGGCAAAGGCATGGAGCATAGAGTGGATGTAAAGTTGGAAGCAAGGTTCAATCAGATAAAGAGGAATACTAGGTGTGTCCAGCAGGTGGAGAAGACATCAACTGGACAAGGTACGTGGGAGGACTAGAAAGCTAAATTGTATTTATTTTAATGCAAGTAGCCTGACTGGTAAGACAGATGAACTTAGAGCATTGAGCAGCATGTGGAAATATTATACTGTTAAAATCACTGAGACATCAATGGAGGAAAGAGAGGATTGGCAGCTCAATATTCCAGGGTATAGACGTTTCAGGGACATGAATCAGTATGTAAGAGAGGTAGGGGCATTGCAGTGTTGATAAAGGAAACCAACATGTTGGTAACATGGGAAGATGTCTTCAATAGGTCTTCAAATGAGGCCATCAGGGTAGAGTTTAGAAGAAGAAAAGGGATAATTATCTTCCCGGGATTATACAACAAATGTCCCAATGGTCAGAGGGAGATAGAGGAATAGATATAAAGGAACGTCACAGAAAGGTGTGACAGAAACAGTGTTATGGTTGTAGGGGGCTTCAACTTTGCTACCATTAACTGGGATCAGCTTAACATGAAAGGATCGGACAGGGTGGAATTTTTAAAGCATATCCGGGAGAGGTTTTTGTGTCAATACGTAGATAGCACTCGCTACTAGTTTGGGGAGTTGTAAGGCCTAATCCTATAAATGAAAATGATTGAAGTTCCAGTGAACAAGCATTTTGAGGATGGTGAGTATGTTTCAAAGTCATTATAGAAGGAGATAAGGATAGTGCAGAAGTGTCTAAACTGGGGGAAGGTCAATTTCAAGTAAAAACTGAGGTCTGCAGATGCTGGAGATCAGAGCTGAAAATGTGTTGCTGGTTAAAGCGCAGCAGGTCAGGCAGCATCCAAGGAACAGGAAATTCGACGTTTCGGGCATAAGCCCTTCATCAGGAAAGACTTATGCCCGAAACGTCGAATTTCCTGTTCCTTGGATGCTGCCTGACCTGCTGCGCTTTAACCAGCAACACATTTTCAGCGAAGGTCAATTTCAGTATCATTCGACAGGACCTGGCAAACATAGACTGGGCGCAATTATTCGCCGGTAAGTTAACATTTGGAAAGTAGGAATCTTTTAAAAATGGTATAGTGAGAATTCAGGGCCAATGTATTCCTCTCAGAATGAAGGTCAAGGGAAGCAAGTCCAGGGAATCCAGGATATCAAAGGATATTGAGAGTTTGACAAAAAAGAAGGAAGCAATGTTGGCTACAGAGCATTAAAAACAGGAGAGCCTCTTCAGAATTATAGAGAATGTAGGAGGTGCTTAAAAAGGAAATTAGGAGGAAACTCCCAAAGCTTTTTATAAGTATATTAACAGCAAGAGGATTATCAGGGAAAGAGTGGGGCCTATTAGAGACTAAAGGGGCAATCTGTGCATACAACCAGATGATGTGGTTGATGTGTGTGAATAGAGATGAATACTTCCCATTTCTATTCACAGAGAAGAAAAACATTGTAGCCAGAGATTTCATTTGGAATGATGACATTTTAAACCATGCTAAGATTAATAAGAAGGAGGTAGTTTAGATGTTTTGGCAGGACAAAAGTGCAAAGCCGCCCCAGGGCCGGATGAGATCTATCCCAGGCTGCTATGGGAAACAAGGGAGGGGACTGCTGTGTCTCTGACAGAGATATTTAGTACTTTACTGGCCACAGGTGAACTGCCAGATGACTAGAGGAAGAGCTAATGTTGTTCCTTTGTTCAAGAAGGGCAGCAGGGATAAGCCAAGTAATTATGGACAAATTAGTCTGTCGTCAGCGATGAGGGAAATTACTGAAAAAAAATCTAAGAGATGGGATTAATCATCACATGGAAAGGCAGGAATTGATCAGGAATTGTCAGCATGGATTTGTTGGAGGGAGATCCTGTCTGATTAATTCAGTTGAGTTTTTTGAAAAGGTGACCAAATATACTGATGAAGGTAGTGCAATTGATATGGTTTATATGGACTTCAGTAAGGCTTTTGACAAGGCCCCTCATAGAAGGCTGATCCAAAAGACAAGAGCCCATGGGATCCAAGACAAGTTGGCAAACTGGATCTAATGCTGGCCTACAAATAGGAGGCAAAAGGTGAAGGTAGAAGAATATTTTTGCAATTGAAAGACTGTGGCCAACAGTGTAGCACCAGGATCAGTGCTGAGATCCTTGCTGGTTTTTATGTACATTAATGACTTGGATGTGAATGTAGAAGATTTAATTAATAAGTTTGCAAATGACATGAAAATTGATGGTGTTATCGATAGTGAGATGGATGGTCTCAGGCTACAGTCTGATATTGATCAGCTACTAAATTTGACAGAGCAATAGAAGGTGGAGATTAATCCGTATAAATGTGAGATGTTGCCTTTTGGGAGGCCTAATAAGGGAAGGATATACACAATGAATAGTGTGGGAAACGTTGAGGAAGAAGAGGACCTTGGTGTACAGTGATCTTGGTGATTCCTGACAGTGTCAGCACAGATAGACAGGATGGTGAAGAAGACAAAGGGGATGCCTATCTTAATTAGCCAGGATGTAGAAAACAGGAGCAAGGTCCCTGGACTGTCTGTCTGGCGTTTAACTTCTGCTTCTTTCCCAACATATGGTGCCAGAACAGCCAAGTATCTGCAGCATTTTCTGTTTTTATTTCACAACCAGCTGAGGTGAGAGTGTTAATACTGAACCACAGATGGCACAGCCATGAAATGATTTTGTGTACCAACAGCGGGCTTATTCAAACTGACTGCTAAGGTTGTGGATTTGACCATCTTAAAGATTTATCTCATATTCATTTCTTCTGTGTTACCTAATGTTTCAGAAACATCCCTCCAAAAAAACAAAACCAATACTGCCTGCCTACTGTTGCTCTGAGAATCCATCCGTTAGCTTTTTCCATCTTGTACTGATCTTCAGATTCTTTCTGACGAAATAGATGCATCATGTTAGTTAATTCATAAAAATCACCCCTGGCTCTCCTGTCTGAAAACTAAGTTATTTAAAATGGAAGCCTTTGTACCAAGCTACATGTTTTTTTTTAAATTTCCCATTCAAAACCTTGGATTACATCTTTAGTGAAGCACACTTCCAGATGTGTAATTTCACTGGAATTGGGAATGAAGTTTTTGAAAAGGAGATAAATTAAACCTCATTCTTATTATCTCCTGGGCAAATCCTGTGCTGGCAATCACCACAACGAGCAGGTTCTGAAGCAATTATGTTGAAATGAAGGAGTTAGATGAAAAGTCTTGAGATTCTTGTCTCATGAACACAGCCAGGCAATTGCTTGGACATAGCCCCTTCACTCTCACAATGGTGTGTCAGTGGCTAGTTTTTCCAATGATTTGCCATTGGCCGCACCAATACTTCAGTCTTGCTTGGGAGCTTGAAGAAGAAGATTGTCCAACAACGCACAAAGGAGGAAAGGAAGGAGAGCAGATGCCAGAGGTAAAGAGATTGCATTTATATAGCACCGGTGCTGACCTAAGGACATCCCAAAGTGCTTTCGAGTTAATGAAGTTACTTTGGAAGTGTAACTGAGATGTCTCTGCAGGCCATGTGGCAGCTATTTTGTGCACAGCAAGATCCCACAAATAGCAATGCAACAATGGCAGGATATCTGGTTTTCTTTCGGATGGTGATTTAAATATTAGTCAAAGCAACAGGGAGAATTCACTTGTCCTTCTTTATTTTTGTGTTATGAGATTTTTTTTCCACCTTGAGGGGTAGACAGGCCTTATTGCTTTATTCCTGATGAAGGGCTTTTGCCCGAAACGCGATTTCGTTGCTCGTTGGATGCTGCCTGAACTGCTGTGCTCTTCCAGCACTACTGATCCAGAATCTGGTTTCCAGCATCTGCAGTCATTGTTTTTACCTTATTGGTTCATCCATAAGACAGCGCCTTTGATTTTGCAGCTCTCCCCCGGGACGGTCAGCCTTGATTTCTACATCCAAGCCCTGAGCCAGGATTGAACGCTCATATTTCTGACTCAGAGCTAAAAATAGCACCAACTGAGCCATGGTGAATACCAAGTTGAGAAAAAAGAAAAAAATGTTCTTCTTACTTGGTGAAAAAAAAACATAATCTGTGACAGCAAAGGTGAGAGGACTTTAGTAATTGAAAAGACAACAGCAGGTTCTAGGAAAGTTTAGTGTTCCTGTCTTAAGCAAGTTTGGAATGCTCTATTCTGAAAGACTGAGGATATTAGGACAATTGGAGCTTCTTAGGCTGTGGTTCGTAGGATTGGTTCTGCTATCTCGGGATCTGGAAAAATCAAGGGTAAATGGAGTTGAAATAAAAACCATGATCTAATTGAATGGTGGAGAAAGCTCAAAAGGCAAAATGGCCTATTCCTATTCAAAATGCTCCTATGTGTCCCAGGTTCAATCCTCCATCTGTGCTGAATTAGTTAATTTTAGCTGGATAATGGCAGTCAGGAGGATTATGGAGGAGAAAATTGGCCAAGTTTCACATTCTTTATGATAATTTAGTAAACGCCCCCTCAGAACCTTGCATGTATTGGTATCAACTGAGTAGAAGTGAGCTCAGATGAATGGCATGCCAGCAATCAGTGCCAAGGCTGATGCTGCTATGTAATCAGAATATAAAACAAAGAACTGCGGGTGATGGAGATCTGAAACAAAAACAGAAATCGCTGCAGAAACTTAGCGGGCCTTGTAGCATCTGTGGAGAGAAAGTAGAGTTAACATTTCAAGTCTTCATCAGAACTGCTATAATATCCACCCTTAAGAGCATGCCCAGTTTTCATGGAACAATAGCCTCATTTTCTGAAAAGGGGAGGAGAAAGAAGGGGGAGCATTGCCAAGAAGAGAGAGAAAACGACCAAAAATAACTAAGCTGCCACCTCATCATAGTATTCATAAAAAAGCCTAGAGAGTGAAGGATCCACATGCCACAAACTTTACCAAGTGGGAATATGAGCAATAATATTCGGAAAATTATGTTTCTGGAATTTACCAGCTAGCGCCACTTTCCTCCTGCTCACTGCCATTTTGTTTTAAGGGCCTTGCAAATGTGCCCCAACAACATTCCCAATTCAGACATTGGATTTCTTGGAATGTGTGAATAGGAAACCAACCAGCAAGTTTCACCCTCCGATCGGCACTAAATGAGGAATGCCCAAAGCCGCAAACATTAATAGGACACTTGGAAAATTGAGCAAAGCCATTTTGAAAGAAGGAGCATAGGACATTAATGGACAAGATTTTCAGAAAGACCTCATTCCATGCTGTGGATTTCTGTGATTCCATGCCTTTTTCCCAGTTTTCTCTCCCTCTTTTAGCTCATTACGTTCAGCTGAGCTCAATGTAGGAGCTATCAGATTTTCTGTGCCCTATTACCTACCCCCATTATGTACTCACCCGCAACTCTTCCTCCAAAAATATCAGCCAGTGACTTGTGAATGCTAGCTCAGCACAACAGCTGCAATGCTATTGAAGTGAAACTCAACCATTAAAATCATCTAGTCTCTTGGTCACAACATCAAAATTGCAACTCAATAATGTCACCTGCCAGTATCTGCCCAATGCCCAGCCAAAGGTGAAGCTGCTCCAATAAGAAAACAAACTATTATCCAGAATCTCCACACATGCCATGTATTGGAAAGGATAACAAAACGGAACAGGTCCTGAAGTCTCGGGAATCACAATCCATTCAGGCAAAGAATTTAACAGTATTTAATCAAATATGGCCAACATTGCAATGACAGGGTATGGGCTGGCAGCTCTACGGATGTATTGCATTGTGTTCTGCTGAGCCACATTGAGCATTTGTGTTAAAAGTGGGTATAATGTTCTAGGGTTTCTGAAGGATTCAGAAATTTCCTGGTAGCTGATAAAGATCGACACAAACCATCAAGTGGAAACCACATTGTTCACCAATGAGTGTGCAGTTCACTGTTGACCAGGAAATTCATGTTCCCTTTACTCTTGGGAAACTAATGCATGGCCGTGAACAGTTCTTTCTTTGTCAGACAAGCAATTCCTGTAATTTTGAGCTTGGATCACATTTTCTCATTTTTTTTCTGTCATGATCACTTTAAATCTTTGCTATTTGGTCCCTCAACAGTGAACTGCTTAACAATTCTGCGAATTCCAATCTTTTTCCCTTATATAGTCAGTTCTTCTATAACGTAGTGGTTGTGTTCTGGTGCAACCTTGTGTTATAGAAAAATCGTGTGTTAGAAACAGTGCTTCAAATGTTGTTGCTGTAACCGCGTTACAACCAACACGTTTCAAACATTCAAGCTTTAGAAACAACGTTCCCAGTTCATCAAACACGTTATAGCGAATTCATGTTGATGAAACGTGCATTTTGGCAAAACGCCCCGTATCTGTCTCCATCTTGTCTCCTACTCACCAGTTCCTTGTGGTCTCTGTTTTGAGCTTAGAAAAGTATTATTGCACGGTAAAGACATCAAAAGTACTGAGAATATATTGCAGAATGGTTAGAAATGCGAGAGAAGATTAATCATTTTTGCTCCATTTTCACTTAGCTCGTCAGAGCATCTTACCAGACCTAGAAGTAGCCCAGAGGCATAGACCAGAGAGAACACAGGTAATGAGGCTGAAATGTTTTCAATGGAGATAAAGTATTGAACATTAGTATTGATGAGGACAGTATAGTGGAAGAGCAGAAAATACTGGTATTCCTCCGTAAGTAACAGATGAACAATCAAGCTTGCAATTGTCTTCTTAAGCTCTTTAGGTCTGTGTGACCATATCCTGCAAGTGGATAAATGGACGCTGTTAGTTGGAAGGGCAAAACCCTGATAATTAGCGATAGCTTGAATGCACCCTTGGGGGTGAGCAACTTTCATTGTGTATACGAAGGTTTTCATTTGAAAGTTGCTTTGTGGACAGAACTTTACAGATTTGCTGTTCTTCAGACGAAATGTTTAAATGAATGTTGGTTGTGGGTTTAGATGGATATTTCAAGGTCCAATGGTACAAGAGCAGAAAATTCCCCTGGCTTCCTGACCAACATTCCTTTCCCAACCATTATCGCCAAATCTCAGGAATTTGCTGGTGCAAAATGATTACTGCCTCCAGTCACTTCATTTCACAATGGAATTCATTCTGAGACACTCTGTGAAATGGTTTGATGGGATAGGTTGCTAAAGCAGGGCAAAATGTGTTCATTAATGGAATGGATGCATAGCTACATTCCTGTGGGAATGCCTGTGTAATAGGACAAGCTTCCCAGAACCCACTATCAAATTTGAAATACCATGTCAGAAGTGTGGGATGCCTGCAGAGTTCAAAGTTGGTTCCTTCCTCACCAGATCATTACACATTCTCTGGAGGAAGTATGAGCTCTTAGGTTAGATTGGAAAAGAAGGTAACCATCATTTCTTCGTAGTAATAATCTATCACTACACTTTCTTCACACCAAGTTACACAATAAGAACTTTCAGCAAGCATGGGAGAAAGTGAGGACTGCAGATATTGGAGATCAGAATCAAGAGTGTAGTCCTAGAAAAGCACAGCAGGTCAGGCAGCATCTGAGGAGCAGGAGAATCGACGTTTTGGGCATAAGCCCTTCATCAGGAATGGGACAGGCACAGGCTGAGACAATGGGTTGATCGAGGCAGTCAGGCTTGTGAATCTTAGGAGGGTGGTAGAATCAGGCGGTGCTGGGTTCACTGACAATGAGGTTGGAGGCTGTTGGTGGGAGATCCCCAGAGGTGATGAGGTTGTGCATGGTCTGGGAGATGATGGTTTGGTGATAGGAGGCAGTAGGAGGAGGTGTCTGTGAGTTGGCGCCTGGCTTCAGCGGTGTCGAGGTCAGCGCCCCACACGACTACTGTGCCCCACTCCCCCTTACCTGTGGGTTTGATGGTGAGGTTGGGATTGGAGTGGAGGGAGTAGAGGGCTGCACATTGTGAGAGCGGGAGATTGGAGTGGGTGAGGGGGTGGTCAATGTCTGGGTGGCAATTTGAAATGAAGAGGTTAAGGACAGGTAACAGACCAGTGTGGGGTGTCCAGGGAGATGGAGTGTGTTAGAAGCCGGAGAAGGGGTCTTCCACCGGGGCAGAAGTGGGTGCCAGGGCAGGGGAAGTGCCGCGGTACGTAGGTATCGCGTCTGTGCTGGTGAATCTAGCGATGCTGGTGGATCCTGCAGCGGTAATCTTCTCAACAGTTGTGGTGGTGGTTGGGTGGACAGCGAACCTGGAGGTGGTGTGGATGGCATTGGCTCCAGGGCGTGCGGCAGCAGTGGGGGTGGGAGTGACATCATCAATCGCCCCAACAGTCATGGAAGGAGCGGCACGGGCTAATGGCGTTGGGGTGGTTCCAGAGGCCAGGGGAAAGTTCTAGAAGGTTCAAGGAAACCCGTGCATTGAGGGAAGTACATGAAAGTTTGTTCAACTTACGTTCTTTAATATCTGATGCAGTAAAGAAAAACAGTTTTTTGAATGCATATATCCTTCTGAGGATGTAGAAATACTGAGGTCCGTTGCAAGTCTGGGAGAGTGTGGCTCTGGGGAGAGTAGATGGCGGCTCATGGCTGACAGCGTGAAGTCGAAGATCCGGAAAGACAATCGTTGCTGAAGGTTTTGGATTCATAGTGTGTACTGGCTATCCTGTTCAGGTCTAAATGTGGTCCGGAGTCCATGTGGGATTGGTCAGTTCCGTAGGCAGGAACTGAGGAAGGAGATGTGGCTGTGGTAGCGAGTCAGCTTGAGGACGTGGCTGAAGAGCTTCAGGGCAGAGGTGAGGACCTGAGGGGTACAGTGAGAGAGAGAGACTCACTGAGGGAGGAGAGAGGAGGAGAACTTCTTCAAGGTGGGCATCCTTGGAAGAGGCTTCGTAGTCAGGTTGACATCAACTAGGGGAAAGTGAGGACTGCAGAAGATGCTGGAGATCAGAGTCATGAGTATGGTGCTGGAAAAATATAGCAAGTCAGACATTATCTGAGGAGCAGGACAAATTACTTTTCGAGCATGAGCCCTTCATCAGCAATCATCCAAACATTGTGCGATTAGACCATCTCAGTTGTGGGGTGCAGCTCAGTATAAGTCACTCTGCTGACTTGCTCATGGTGCAGGCAGGGGTTATTATTAATGGATCAGGATGGATTTCCATTGTGTGCGCAGACACTGGATTTTCCAGTCTGGGAGAGTGAGGCTGGAGATTAGTAATGGACGAGACAAGAAGTCAGGGAAACCTTTATCCCAAATGTAGCGGTGAGAATGCCAGGTGCAGAAGTGGACTGAGTAATAAGTCGACGTTAGGGCACCAGTAGTATATACAAATTTTAAAAAGAAAGATGAAAACATTAAGCACTCTCACAGACTCTCTAAGCCCTTCCATACCTCCACACACTGTATGATGTCTAGCTATGCCTCCATGCCCATGGACCCTTAGACTCTCTGTGCTAACCTTTGCCCTTGGACCACTCCACACACATTCCAATCTCCAATTCCAAAATCTGCCTGTCTATAAACTACATAACCCTTTATAGCTTCAGGGCCAATTAGTGTTAACTAATACCAACCCAAGCCCCAACCCATTCCCCTTTGTTCTTCTGAATTCACCATGTGCAGATCTCAAGATCCATGTAGTGACTTAAATAAAGAACAAAGAACTGTACATCACAGGAACAGATCTTTCAGCCCACCCAGCCTGTGATGACCCATAATGCCTTTCTAAATTAAAAACCCGTTGCCTCTACATGATTATTTCCCACTATTCCCTACCTATTAATGTATCTCGGAGAAGTGAGGACTGCAGATGCTGGAGATCAGAGTTGAAAAGTGTGGTGATGGGAAAGCACAGCAGGTCAGGCAGCATCTGAGGAGCAGGAGAGTTGACATTTCGAGCATAAGCCCTTCTTGATGAAGAGCTTATGCTTGAAATGTCCATTCAATTGCTCCTCAGATGCTGCCTGAGCTGCTGTGCTTTTCCAGCACCGTACTTTTCAAATCTCAATGTATCTGTCAAGATGTCCCAGACCTGATCTATATGGTCTTCAGTAAGGCATTCGAAAGGTTCCCCATGGGAGACTGATTAACAAGGTTAGATCTCATGGAATACAGGGAGAACAAGCCATTTGGATACAGAACTGACTCAAAGGTAGAAGACAGAGGGTGGTGGTGGAGGGTCGCTTTTCAGATTGGAGACCTGTGACCAGTGGAGTGCCACAAGGATCGGTGCTGGGTCCACTGCTTTTCATCATTTATATAAATGATTTGGATGTGAGCATAAGAGGTAATAGGTAGTATGTTTACAGATGACACCAAAATTGGAGGTGTAGTGGACAGCGAAGAAGGTTATCTCAGATTACAACAGGATCTGGACCAGATGGGCCAAAGGCTGAGAAGTGGCAGATGGCGTTTAATTCAGATAAATGCGAGGTGCTGCATTTTGGGAAAGTAAATCTTAGCAGGACTTATACACTTAATGGTAAGGTCCTAGGGAGTGTTGCTGAACAAAGAGACCTTGGAGTGCAGGCTCATAGTTCCTTGAAAATGGAGTCTCAGGTAGATAGGATAGTGAAGGCGGCGTTTGGTATGCTTTCCTTTATTGGTCAGAGAATTGAGAACAGGAGTTGGGAGGTCATGCTGCGGCTGTACAGGACATTGGTTAGGCCACTGTTGGAATATTGCGTGCAATTCTGGTCTCCTTCCTATCGGAAAGATGTTGTGAAACTTGAAAGGGTTCAGAAAAGATTTACAAGGATGTTGCCAGGGTTGGAGGATTTAGCCATAGGGAGAGGCTGAACAGGCTGGGGCTGGTTTCCCTGGAGGTTCGGAGGCTGAGGGGTGATCTTATAATGGTTTATAAAATCATGAGTGGCATGAATTGGATAAGTCGACAAAATCTTTTCCCTGGGGTGGGGGAGTCCAGAATTAGAGGGCATAGGTTTAGGGTGAGCGGGTAAAGATATAAAGTTGCCCAAGGGGCAACTTTTTCATGCAGAGGGTGGTACATGTATGGAATGAGCTGCCAGAGGAAGTGGTGGAGGCTGGTACAATTGCGACATTTAAAAGGTATCTGGATGGGTATATGAATGGGAAGGGTTTGAAGGGATATGCGTCAGGTGCCTGCAGGTGGGACTAAACTGAGTTGGGATATCTGGTCAGCATAGATGAGTTGGACTGAACGGTCTGTTTTCGTGCTGTGCATCTCTATGACTTAATGAGCTATAGGGAGAGGCCAAACTGGCTGGAACTATTTTCTCTGGAGCGTCGGAGGCTGAGGAGTGATCTTATAGAGGTTTATAAAATCATGAGAGGCATGGATAGGGTGAAGACCAAAAAGTCTTATTCCCAGAGGAAGGGAGTCCAAAACTTGAGGGCCCAGCTTTAAGGTAAGAGTGGAAGGATTCAAAAAGGACCTAAGGGGCAACTTCTTCACACACAGGGTGGTGCATGTATGAAATGAGCTGCCAGAGGAAGTGGTGGAGGCTGGTACAATTATATCAGTTAAAAGGCAGCTGGAAGGATACATGAATAAAATGGATTTAAAGGGATATGAGCCAGATGCTGGCAAATGGGATTGGTCTAATGAAGGATATCTCGTTAGCATAGACAAGTTGGACCAAAGGTTCTGTTTCCATGCTGTACACCTCTTTGGCTCTATGACTCTATGTCCACCCAAACATTTATCCTGAGTGGGATATGAATACACAGCGTAGAGCCTTGGAAGCTCCATACAAATTGTGTATATGCCTACATGTCAAATTCCCTTTGCCAGCAGATTTTGCCATTGGCTACATTTGTGGCCAATGCCAGCGTGAAGTGGATCAACATGTGGACAAGTGCAAACTCATTCCAATAGGAATGGAATGGACTCCTCTGTTCAGATTAATCCCAGTGTAGATCACTCTGACTCATCAACAGCATTCCTCAACTTAACTTTTAATAATTTTCCATCTAGAGCCATGAGCCCAGAAAGGTTTTAGTATTCAGCCCCATTCTCAGGTCCATATATAAATAATTAAAGTGTTTTAAAGTAGGATCTCATCAGAAAATGGAAGAATGCTCATTTATTTGGGATGGATAGCTCTTAAGGCAAAACAAAACAAATGCACATCTATCTATCTATGTCTAAATCAACAGAAAACAGATTTACTCCAGTTTGACTTGGAGCACAAATTTTTGCCATAAATTGGCACCAACAGCCAGATTAGGCAAGCACAGCATTGTGGAATCTATTTATGTAGATCACGCTCGATACCATCTTGACTGTGTTGGGAACAGACACTCCATGTGCCATCTTGATTTTGGATTTCTCCGTCAGTGTGATAATTGCGCAAAAAACAAAACCTTATAAACCTCTGAGTCCACAATGATCAAATAACTATAACAAGATGATAGGAATATACACATAAAAAGAACTGGCTTCTATGATCTTCGAGGATTGTACTGTTAAGAAGAGTATAACCTTATATTAAGTCCAGGTAATCCAGAAATCATCCACATGTTGTGGAGTGATGGCTTGCAGAGTGTAACTGAAAGGCAAGAGCTTTCAACGTTAATCACTTAGGCCAGATTAGTATTCTGGGCAATCTTTTCTAAATTCGATCTCTAGCTCAGTGATAAAACTCTGTGAATTAACTTAGTGATATAGTGGCATGGAAACAGTCTCTGCACCAGCAGTGTACACTGTGCAGAATGAGTGCGGTCCTGTCATCACCTACATAGTCACTAATCAACAAGCATCTGTTTTCTGTTTTCATTTACAACAGGCACTGGTTTAACCTATATTAGTTTCACATGCTGCAGTAAACAGATTCTTAAACACACAGGGGGCTAAATTCGATAGTCCCCCAAAACGGGTGCCGGGATCGTGGTGTGCAGTTAACCCCCTCCCCAGTGTTGCAATGCAGGCACTATGCCACTTTCATGCTGCCTGATTATGTGAAGGATCTCAGCGTCCAACTAACTCCAAACATCTCATTCATTGGCTGAACACGTCAATGAAAGGCTGAGACTGTGAAAGATTAGAATGACTTATAATCAACAACCTGGCTCACTTAAAGGGGATGTACATTGTGATTGGGGCAGGTACTGGCTAAATGGAACCTGGCCTGGGAAAGAGTGAAGGGGAAAGAATGAGGCAAAAGCATGGAATGAAGGAGAGGCACTATCAAAACGTACTGACAATAAATGGCTCTGGAAGTCAACATCCGGAGTCAGAACCTAGCTCCAGGGTTAGTATCCGGTGCTCCCAATGCAGTCCTCTCTACATCGGGGAGACTAAAGTAAACTAAGGGAACATTTCACTGAGCCCTACAGGTGCTGAGCTGACCTCCCAGTCACTGCCCATTTTAATTCCCCTTCCCATTCCCTTTCCGACATGAACATCTTTCCCTCCTCCATTGCAATAACAAATCAAACCACAAGTTGGAGGAAAAACGCTTCATCTTCCACCTGGCAGGCTGCAGCCTGGAGCACTCAACATTGAGTTCTCCGATTTCACATAACCTCCCTTGCCAGCCTCCAACTCCCTTTCCAGTCCCTCCCCCTCCGTTCCATTCTTCTCAGCGACTCTTCCTTCCAGCCACCAAGCGGATTCATTTCTCCCGTCAACTAACCTGTTCATACCCTCTGCCTGTGTTCACCTATTGCCACCTCACCACCCTGCCATCCCCCACGCCCTTTATCTGCAGTTACCCCCACACCCACCCACAGTCCTGCTTCAAAGGGATGGATTTAAAAGGATAGAGGAAATTAAAAACTGAAATGTAATCTCTTGAGGGTTAGCTCAGACCCTGAACGTGGAGGGAGATAAGACAGCTGCCTGGGTGACAAACATGTTTTATGTCTTCCCTTTTCAAGAGTACACAAGAACAGAGGTAAAAGTCACTTCCGTATGTGTTAATGGAAGAACATGTGCTGAGATGCTCCTATGCAGTAGCCTGTGTTCAAGCGCTCATGTGTCATGAAAAGCACAAAGAATCACCCACTAGTCATCCCTGCATTGCAGGTAACTGATTCTATTGCTCTGAATACTAGTAGCCAGCTAGCCAACAAATCAGACAAAAGGAATTAGGACAAAAGAATTTTAGATAGCCTGCAATACCATGAATCTTTAAATGTACTGCACAACTATTAACATTCCAATCTCAAACCTTCATGATCAAACCAGAGACTAAACCAAATATCTTTTAATTTTTTTTTGGACTCACTGATCATTTCTAATCTATTTATATGGTGTGATGTTATTTTTTTTCTCTTACATTGAACAACAAATAAACTCTCACTTTTGTTCATTCAGATAAACTTAGTTAAATTGACTCTTGATGAAATCAGATAAAAAATAATGAAGGGAGACCAGGTTACTATCAGTCAGGCCTCAGACCAAACATGCACATGTTTCATCTTTATAGTGAAGCCCCAATGAGTCACTATGGTTGGGAAGTGCTAAGACTCAGCAGCTACTCCCACCTTCAGGTAAACCTGTGAAAGATCCACCTTTGTGAGTTTTTAACCATCTGCTGACCTTTGATCCAGTGCTGTGGGAAAAGAATCATTTATCCGAGATGACCAGAAAGGAGTGATTAAGTACTGGTCCAGTGCTACAACACTAATAGCAAGAGGATACCTGTCAGGGTCCTGGCCAGGTAGGTCTCATATCCTCCACGGTCCAAACCCAGGAAGAGATTGTGCTGGCCAGTTGTGAGAGGCATACCCTTTAGTAAGTTAACACCATCTAACCACAGGACCTATGGAAGGGTGGGATACCTTCACTGCAGAAACCCATCATAGCCAGTGAGGATGGGGAAGAGACTGACTGTATACCCCACAGGAATGGGTCTCTTTCACCTGAGATTCCCAGTATCCCTTTAATGAATCCTGCACTGGAAGGAAGAAGCCAACTGTCAATTGCTTATCTAATGGTGCCTCCTGTTTGTTGTACCCAATAGAATTGTATACCATGCCCATGTACATAGCTTTGTAGCTTGTACATGACTTTTGTGTTTGGGACGAAGCAAATATTGGCGTTGATTGTTTAAGAGGAAGCTTGAAAGTAAAGGGGGAGGGGTGTTATTCCTTCAAGTTGGTGTAGGTTATGTTGGAACAGTGTCCATTTAAGAGCAAGTTACCAAACTCTGGTGAGTCAGAAGTCAGGGCTCCTGAGCTTGTTTAGCCTTTGCAGAGTGCGCATCTACAGAATAACATTTAGAGAAGGGTGAGGATTAGGGTTAGGGTTAGGGTTGAATTACAGACCACATTGACTTATGTATGTTTTTAATTCTGTCTGGAGTTGACAACTTGCCCAGTACAAAATAACTAAGAAGGCATTTTTTAAATTTGTATAGGGTACAATAATCAGGGACTTAGAGATAAGTGGTAGAAAGCTAAGAGTGAAGTTGAAGAGAATTCTTTTTCATTCAGAGAGTGCTGTGAGTCTGTAATTCACTAGCTGACTGGATAGTTGATTCAGAAACTCCCATATGTTGAAGCAGTGTTTAGATATTCGGTGCTTTGCTGTACCCTTCAAGGCTATGTGATAAGAGCTGGGACGCAGGACTGACGTAGTTAGATCTTTGGTAAGCAGCAAAGAGATGATAGGGCACATGCCCTCCTTCAGTGCTGTAAGTATTAATTATTCTGTGCATCAATTAGGCAAAGACTAAAACAGCGCTTAAAAAAGAATGGCATGTGCATTTGAAAAGGACAAATCTAACTTGATGCTGTGGGTGGCACAGTGGCACAGTGGTTAGCACTGCTGCCTCACAGTGCCAGAGACTCGGGTCCAATTCCCCCCTCTGGCAATTCTCTGAGTGGAGTTTGCACATTCTCCCAGTGACTGCTGGGTTTCCTCCAGGTGCTCCGGTTTCCTCCCACAATCCAAAAATGTGCAGGTTAGGTGAATTGGCCATGCTAAATTGCACATAGTGTTAGGTGAAGGGGTAAATGTAGGGGAATGAGTCTGGGTGGGTTGCACTTTGGCGGGTCAGTGTGGACTTGTTGGGCCGAAGGGCCTGTTTCCACACTGTAAGTAATCTAATCTAATCTTGATGCCATTGATTGTCTCACTGAGAGAAAACTTTGCCATGGTGACATCGTGCATGACCAGAGGGTGACAGCCAGCAGTCAAGTTAGAAAGGAGCAGGGGAAGGGCAATGGTATGTGCAGGAGTGGTGGATAAAGGCAAACAGGGGATTAGGATTGGGGCTCTGTGAGAAGAAGGTGGGCAGTATGAGTGGGAACTGGAGAATTGGTGTTTGGAATACAGGCAGTGAGTAAGGTCAAACTGACAGACCATAGGGAGGGCAACAGGGGCTCAGATCAAAAGGCAAGTGTCTGCGAGTCAGTGGTGGAGAGGGTGCAGGCAGAGTAGATGTTTGGTGAATGACACCAATTTGGTGAAGGCTGATTGGGGATTTGAAAGAAAGGCAGGGTTAGAGACTGGGTGTCGGGGGAAGGGAGTTGGTGAGAGAAGGTGGAATTGTGACACAAGATCAGAGGATTGAAGAGAGAGAGAGATCAAGACTGAAGTTTGGGTGCAAGTAAAGATCTTGGCAAATGGAAGTAAGCCATGGTGACACAGAGGTGAATAATGGCAAGTACATGTAAAATCAGGTGAGCAGCTCAACAGGGGAGAGGAGAAGACTGCATCGGGGGTTTTAAGCAGGAGAGAGATGATGGGTACATCATCAGATAAAACCTCTGTGAATATACGGTTGGCAACTATAAGTATAATGTCATTTATTTCATGTCACCTCTGCTCGCTACCCTCCCTGCACATTGTGATATTGACTTTCTCCTCATGAAATGAAAGTTGGCAGGCCCAGCAACCTGCTCAAATCCATTAGAAAGCTGATTCCCCACTTATCTCACCAATTGGACATCATCCACAAACACTGAGCGATTCTGTTTCCAACTGGCCAGCACCTTCACGACAGGGCAGCTGAAAGTTGTGGGGCTAAAGAATAGGAAAAAAATACGTTTTTCTGTTTTATATAATTGTTCCCACATAGGAATTACTGAGGACAGAAAACTGAAGACTGAAACCCTAGTTGCCCAATAGATGTTATATCTATAGTTATGCTGCAAAGCTGCAGACACATTCATTTATTTCTGCCACACTCTAACCCTGCAATGGCAGAGTGAACATTTTCTGCTTTTCATCAATGTAACAAGACAGCCAAATTAGTGACTTCGAGATTTATAGTGGGCTCAAGGATTTTGTTTGAGCCTAACCAAAGGTCTGTGCCATGGAAAGATGAAATGCACCATGCCCTATTCTGGATGCGCTAAGGAATCTCCTGATTCAAATTGAGCTTGACTTCCAGTCCTGTTAGACATAAAGAAATAACTGTTTTACATGAACAGAAAAAAAAAACAAATATTGTAATCTTGGCATCACATGTGTAGACCTAACAGTTACAGAGACTGCAAAGACCATTATTTTAGCGTTTTCTTTCAGTACCAGACATAACATTTTGATTGAATCTAGTACAAGGGACTGGATTTTAAAAGTGCAGTGAATTCTTTTTTAAATGTGTCACATGCTGTCGTACATAGAATGGGCTCATTGTTTGGAAGTGTAAATCATTCTATGCCTCTGCCTCTAAATATGGAGAAGACCCTATCATTACAAAAAAAATGGATGGATAATGAAGTATCTCTCTCCAATAATCATGTATAATTTCCCGAACCATTAAGCTGGTCAGGAGAAAACAATGGAACTCTTGTCAGAGAAGGCCTGTCATGGAGAGAATCACATTTTATGTATAAGTCAATGGGAATTGTATGAAGTCAAGAGTGGATTTGAGAATCTTTGCCTGTTCCTCTCTTAGGGTTCTGCCCTTGCTAGGTACAGCATAGTACTAAGAAGTTCAATTGTCACATCCCACACTGATATTAAACCGTTATGCCTCCTATACCGATTTACTAAACTTCAACTTTGTAATGCTCTTACTCATTCCATTTGCCCTGACAACATAATGACCTTCATTTCATAATAAGCCACTGCAGAGGGCATTCATCTACAAGACCCCTTTACTATCTAACAGATTTTGGATGTCCAGATTTTTTAAGGCACTTTTATGATTTCATTTCAAATAATTATAAGACCACACCTTCTGAGGAGGTCATTCAATCATCACTTGATCTTACCTATACTGCAAGGGGCAATGTTTACTTTTTAGAACTCTTTCTGTGAACAAAGAACTGTCTAGCTTAATTTTCTTGAGGGCTACATTTGATTTTCAAGGCTCGGTTTTTGGAGGCGATGTTTTAATTTTCGCTAACTTATGACACAATCACCTTTGTTGCCTTTTTTTTTCAGTTGGCGGCACGGTGGCACAGTGGTTAGCACTGCTGCCTCACAGCGCCAGAGACCTGGGTTCAATTCCTGCCTCAGGTGACTGACTGTGTGGAGTTTGCACATTCTCCCCATGTTTGTGTGGGTTTCCTCTGGGTGCTCCGGTTTCCCCCCCACAGTCCAAAGATGTGCAGGTTAGGTGAATTGGCCATGCTAAATTGCCCGTTATGTTAGGTACAGGGGCAAATGTAGGGGAATGGGTCTGAGTGGGTGCGCGTCGGTGTGGACTTGTTGGGCCGAAGGGCCTGTTCCACACTGTAAGTAATCTAATCTAATCAAAGTTGTATTCAATTTCTTTCTCTATGAGGCTAAGATACACAACTACTGAACAGAAATATTCTGCATACTCAAAATGCTGCCTGAAATGGCTGTCTCCAGCATAGAATAAAGGGAATCCTGAAATATGTACAAACTTGTATTTCTACAGCACCTATCATAACCTTGGGAAATCCCATTTCATTTTGCAGCTAATGTGCTGGTTTTGAATTGTAATCACTGCTATATTGCTGCAAATGTGTTGCTGGTCAAGGGAGGCGCGGTGGTAGTTTGGCGCACTGACCTGTATACCGCTGAAGCCAAACGCCAGCTCGCGGACACCTCCTCTTATCGCCCCCTTGACCACGACCCCACCTCCCACCACCAAACCATCATCTCCCAGACCATCCAGGACCTCATCACCTCAGGGGATCTCCCATCCACCGCCTCCAACCTCATAGTCCCACAACCCCGCACCGCCCGTTTCTACCTCCTGCCCAAAATCCACAAACCTGCCTGCCCCGGCCGACCCATTGTCTCAGCCTGCTCCTGCCCCACCGAACTCATCTCCCAATACCTCGACACGGTCCTGTCCCCTTTAGTCCAAGAACTCCCCACCTATGTTCGGGACACCACCCACACCCTCCACCTCCTCCAGGATTTTCGCTTCCCCGGTCCCCAACGCCTTTTCACTATGGACATCCAGTCCCTGTACACCTCCATCCCCCATCACGAAGGACTCAAAGCCCTCCGCTTCTTCCTTTCCCGCCGCACCAACCAGTACCCTTCCACTGACACCCTCCTTCGACTGACTGAACTGGTCCTCACCCTGAATAACTTCTCTTTTCAAACCTCCCATTTCCTCCAAACTAAAGGAGTTGCCATGGGCACCCGCATGGGCCCCAGCTATGCCTGCCTCTTCGTAGGATATGTGGAACAGTCCATCTTCCGCAACTACACTGGCACCACCCCCCACCTTTTCCTCCGCTACATCGATGACTGTATCGGCGCTGCCTCGTGCTCCACGAGGAGGTTGAACAGTTCATCAACTTTACTAACACCTTCCATCCCGACCTGAAATTCACCTGGACTGTCTCAGACTCCTCCCTCCCCTTCCTAGACCTTTCCATTTCTATCTCGGGCGACCGACTCAACACAGACATCTATTATAAACCGACTGACTCCCACAGCTACCTGGACTACACCTCCTCCCACCCTGCCCCCTGTAAAAACGCCATCCCATATTCCCAATTCCTTCGTCTCCGCCGCATCTGCTCCCAGGAGGACCAATTCCAACACCGCACAGCCCAGATGGCCTCCTTCTTCAAGGACAGCAGATTCCCCCCAGACGTGATCGACGATGCCCTCCACCGCATCTCCTCCACTTCCCGCTCCTCTGCCCTTGAGCCCCGCTCCTCCAACCGCCACCAAGACAGAACCCCACTGGTTCTCACCTACCACCCCACCAACCTCCGCATACAACGTATCATCCGCCGCCATTTCCGCCACCTCCAAACGGACCCCACCACCAAGGATATATTTCCCTCCCCTCCCCTATCAGCGTTCCGCAAGGACCACTCCCTTCGTGACTCCCTCGTCAGATCCACACCCCCCACCAACCCAACCTCCACCCCCGGCACCTTCCCCTGCAACCGCAGGAAATGTAAAACTTGCGCCCACACCTCCACACTCACTTCCCTCCAAGGCCCCAAGGGATCCTTCCATATTCGCCACAAGTTCACCTGTACCTCCACACACATCATCTATTGCATCCGCTGCACCCGATGTGGCCTCCTCTACATTGGGGAGACAGGCCGCTTACTTGCAGAACGCTTCAGAGAACACCTCCGGGCCACCCGAACCAACCAACCCAGTCACCCCGTGGCTCAACACTTTAACTCTCCCTCCCACTCCACCGAGGACATGCAGGTCCTTGGACTCCTCCACCGGCAGAACACAACAACACGACGGCTGGAGGAGGAGAGCCTCATCTTCCGCCTGGGAACCCTCCAACCACAAGGTATGAATTCAGATTTCTCCAGTTTCCTCATTTCCCCTCCCCCCACCTTGTCTCAGTCGGTTCCCTCAACTCAGCACCGCCCTCCTAACCTGCAATCCTCTTCCTGACCCCTCCGCCCCCACCCCACTCCGGCCTATCACCCTCACCTTGACCTCCTTCCACCTATCCCACCTCCATCGCCCCTCCCCCTAGTCCCTCCTCCCTACCTTTTATCTTAGCCTGCTTGGCTCTCTCTCTTAGTCCTGATGAAGGGCTTATGCTCGAAACGTCGAATTCTCTATTCCTGAGATGCTGCCTGGCCTGCTGTGCTTTGACCAGCAACACATTTGCAGCTGTGATCTCCAGCATCTGCAGACCTCATTTTTTACTCGCTGTAAAGCTGCAGCCAATTTACACACAGCAAGCTCCCACAGGTAGAAAATGGATACTGACCCGACATTCTGTGTTTGGAATGCTATTCCACCAGTGAGATGGTGAGGAGGAGGAAAGGAAGGGAAATAAACTGGAAGGGATCTTAATGTTGCTACTTGCTACTGCCCTTTCAACTCATGAACTATGTTGAAATTTCTAACCCTGACTGTGGGAAGCATATTCTAATTTCCCTCTGTCGGCTTAGAGGGCACCACTTAAAACAATAATTGTCGATGCAGTATGGTGTCATGGATCTTACATAATCAACTTGTGGAATCAGGGAAGGAACTTGCCAAAGCTATCCATGAAAGGACTAATGCATCTAACACTATGGACAATTTAACTTGGCCAATTCACCTAACCTGCACATCTTTGGACTGTGGGATGAGCCAGAGCATCCAGAGGAAACCCACACAGACATAGGGAGAGTGTGAAAACTCCACACAGATAGTTACCCAAGGCTGGAATTGAACCCAGGCCCCTGGTGCTATAAGGCAGTAGTGCTAAACACTGAGCCATTGTTGAGTTGTATACGCAATGTGCCTGTTACATGTTCCTATTGTCTGCAAAGAACTGGGCCCTGTGCATTATTCTATGTAGCTTTTTGAAGACACATATGCACCACAATGCAATCCTGGCTGATAATTCCAAATTGGTTATTTTTCACACACACAATTATTTAGCAAATGTTGCCCAACAGTTAAGTTGGACACTGTGTTATGAGTTTTAAAGCTGAAAATCTGTTGCTGGAAAAGCGCAGCAGGTCACGCAGCATCCAAGGAGCAGGAGAATCGACGTTTCGGGCATGAGCCTTTTTTCAGGAATGAGGAAAGTGTGTCCAGCAGGCTAAGATAAAAGGTAGGGAGGAGGGACTTGGGGGAGGGGTGTTGGAAATGCGATAGGTGGAAGGAGGTCAAGGTGAGGGTGATAGGCCGGAGTGCGGGTGGGGGCGGAGAGATCAGGAAGAAGATTGCAAGTTAGGAGGGCGGTGCTGAGTTTGAGGGATTTGACTGAGACAAGGTGGAGGGAGGGGAAATGAGGAAACTGGAGAAATCAGAGTTCATCCCTTGTGGTTGGAGGGTTCCTAGGCGGAAGATGAGGCGCTCTTCCTCCAACCGTCATGTTGCTGTGGTCTGGCGATGGAGGAGGCCAAGGACCTGCATGTCCTTGGCGGAGTGGGAGGGAGAGTTAAAGTGTTGAGCCACGGGGTGGTTGGGTTGGTTGGTCCGGGTGTCCCAGAGGTAGTCCCTGAAACATTCTGCAAATAGGCGGCCTGTCTCCCCAATATAGAGGAGGCCACATCGGGTGCAGTGGATGCAGTAAATGATGTATGTGGAGGTGCAGGTGAATTTGTGGCAGATATGGAAGGATCCCTTGGGGCTTGGAGGGAAGTAAAGGGGGGAGGTGTGGGCGCAAGTTTGCATTTCTTGCGGTTGCAGGGGAAGGTGCCTATGAGTTTTAAAAGCATGTGCTGGTTGGATATGTTACAGCATATCCTTGTGGCTATTCACAAAAAACAAGCAACTGATTGTACCTATTACTCAGGTCAATGTCTTGACCAATCAAAGTTACTGTGCCTGGTTTGGTATTTAAATACAGTTTGGCAGTTAATTTGTCAGCGTTCATTAACAGGTGAGTTTTCTATGGTAGTGTCTACACCACTTACAGTCCTCTATCCAACTAATCAGAATTATCCTCTCATGCAGTAAAATGATGTTTTCACTTTAGTGTTTCTTACAAATTGTCCTGATGAATGCAAGGTGCGGAGCTTTGTTAAAATGTGTTTTTATTTCAATAATACACAATTTACTGTATATAACAAGCATTTTCAGAGGAAAGAGATATGTAGAGAGAGATCAGTTACTCTTTGGAAAGCACAAAAAGCACAAAGAAGTTTCTCTGCAGTGAAAAATGTACCATTTCCCCACCTGGCCCAGCTCAGCCCAGACCAGACTAGGGCAGACTAGCCCGAAACAGCCCAGCCCAGCCCAACATAGCCCACCGCAGACCAGACTAGTCGAACACAGCCAAGGCAGAACAGCCATGACCGGCCAATGCCATTCCAGACCAGAGTAGTTCAAACGAGTCCTCTGGTCTCTTTTCAATAGATTTTCAAAGAACTATGCCAAAATTCTGGACACCAAGCAAATGAATCTCCACTTAGCAACAGAAGTGCTGTCCTTTTTACATTAATTGTACCTAATAAGTTTTAATTAAAGTGAGTTTCTGAACAAACAATGCATAAGGAAACGCAATGGGAGATTCATCAGTTGGAGCTGTAAGCCTGGGCGATCTGCCCGTGTGGTAATGGCAAGAGGCTGCAAGCTTTCTTTCTAAAACGTTTAGACAGAAGATCACCCAACCCTAAAAGAGTTGCTGTCGATCATTGAAAATAAAATTAGCATTTATTTTATTTTATTTTTGACTTCAATACCCTCACTCCTGCCCTTCTCCATTCCTGCAATCTGAGAAGGGCTGGATACAGGACAAAGAACCTATTTTTCTGGGCAATTTTTCTTGTAGGCATCACTGGTATGGTGCAAGAAAATAAGAAGGCTTTTTTTTTGTTTTATAACAATATGTTGGTGAAGAGCCCTCGCACACTTTACAGCGTGACTGCACATTTTTCTTATTGTTGTGCCTGCTTTAGGTGTCAGGTAAGTGCTCCACACCACTGTCATAGATCACAGGGCGTTGCTTAGCAGCACAGAAGAACAAAACTGACCCTAAAGCATATAATAGCTTCAATTCAACCAGAATAGATGTTCACAATGTATAATAATGGTATTCCTTGAAATGACTAAGTTTACTTTGCTGATGAATGGTTCCAGTTCTGATAATCATTATCCAAAAGCCATTAATTGCCTCATAAAATCAACAGTTTTGCTGTGTATGATTTCTCAGCCCCAGTCATGTGCTTATGTCACCTCACTTACAGCTTAGAAACACAACATAATTCAATAACTAGAACATTACTCTGCGGAACTCCAATTTAACATGGAACAACTTACTGGCAAGCAAAACAGAGACATTTTCGCAATTTTCTCCCTCTCCTTGCTGTAGCTTGAAGAATCCATGTTAATAAACACAACAATCAGAGTCATTAGTCAGAAATGAAGTTGGCCTCTGTGTCTGGAGACTGAGCATTAAAGGTGGAAATATAGAAAATAGAAGCAGCAGAAGCTATAAGATCATAAGATGGAGGAGCAGATTTAGACATTTGGCACATCAAGTCTGCTCCACCATTTTATCATGGCTGACGTGTTCCTCCTGCCTTCTCCCCATGACTCTTGATCCCCTTACCAATCAGGAATCTATCTATCTCTGTCTTAAATGCACTTGATATCTTGTCCTCCACAGCCTTCTGCAGCAATGAGTTCCACCGATTCACCATCTTCTGGCTGAAGAAATCCTCCTCATCTCAGTTCTAAAGGGTAGTCCCTTCACTGTGAGGCTGTGACCTCACCTCCTAGTCTCTCCTACTCATGGAAATATCTTCTCTATGTCCTCTCTATCCAGGCCTCTCAGTATTCTATAAGTTTCAATCAGATCTTGAAATTAATGTCAAGATCACATTTGGCTTCCTAACTGCTAATTGAACCCACATGTTATTCTTAAGAGAATCCTGAACTAGGATTCCCAAGTCTTTGCACTTCAGATTTCCAAAGTCTTACCCCATTTCGAAAATAGTCTTTCCTCTATTCTTTCCAAAAAAAATGTATAACATTACACTTTGTATTCCATCTGTCATTTCTTTGTCCACTCTCCTAGCATGTCCAACTCCTTCTGCAGCCTCCTTGCTTTCTGAACACTACCTGGTTCTCCACTTATCTTTAGCAACAATGCCCATCCAGATCCTTAACACAAAACATGAATAGTCCAGTCGCAACATGGAACTCTGGAAAACTTCACTAATCACCAGCTGCAATCCTGAAAACAAAACCCTTTATCCCCACTCTCTGCCTTCTGACAGTCAGCCAATCCTCTGTCCTTGCAAGTACTTTTCCTCTAACATCATGGACTATTATCTTATTTGGCAGTCTCCCATGTGGTACCATGCCAACAACCTGTGGAAATAGATCACATCCACCGGCTCTCTTTTGTCTAACTTGCTTGTTCTCTGATCAAAGATTTCTAATGGATTTGTCAGACGTGACCTCCCAGTCACAAAGCCGTGCTAAGTTCACCCAATTATACCATTTTCTAAGTACTCAGCAATCTTATTCGTAATAATGGACTCTAAAATCTTAGCAACGACCAAGTTTAGGCTAACCGGCTTATAGTTTCCTGTTTTCTACCTCCCTCCCTCCATAAACAGGGGTGTTACATTAGCCATTTTCCAGTCCTCTGTTTCCTTCCATTTGGTCCTTCAAGTCTACTCCACTATTATAATTATGGCAGATCATCCAATTCAACAGTTTTCTCCCTTACTCTTTGATCCCTTTACCCTCCAAGTGCTAGGAATCACATATTGTTTTGGCCTCGACTGCTTCCTGTGGTGGTGAATTCCACAGGCTCACTACTCTCTGGGTGAAGAAGTTTCTCCTTGTCTCAGTCCTAAATGGATTACTCCGTATTTTTAGACTGTCATCCTTGGCTGTGGTGTTTATGCCTTCTCAGAATGCATCAGTAACGAACACTGGTGCAAAGGCCTAGCAGGGGTCTCCTCAACACTTGCTGGAACTTTGTTGGAAATTTCAGCAAAATAATGTGGACAGTCATTTGACTGTTTCTCTCAGGTTGCACCAGTCTTTGGATGAATCAGTGGTGACACTCTTACATGTGAATCTGACAGCCATGGAGTGGGGGCAGTAGGCATCATATTCCACCAGAGCTGGTCCTGCAGCTGGACTTTAGAACAAAATTTAGGCTGATGTTTCAGTCTATTACTGAGGTGGTGCAGCACAATCTTGGGTGCCACATTTTGCATCAGATGGTAACATGCTTAGGTGGGAGTGAATGATCTCATGGTACTGCTTCAAAACAAGAGACACTCAAGTTTCTTTTTACTGACCTTACCAGGCCATAATCCCAGCTACGTTCTCCATTTTGCATACACTCCTTAATGCTTTACTGTTTATGGGCAACCTTCAAGAAGTTTTGCCAATTACAGAACTCTCTTCCTAAATCACTCAACGTTTCTGTTTATGTTCTCACTTAAATACTGGTTAAATTTAAGGACTTGTTACTATAGTGTATAGCAAGTGTGCACAAATGGGAACTGGTGAATACATAATCAGTTGCACAGTCTGAAGCTTTTGGACCTGTGGTGTCCCTAAGTTGTTCCCATATTTGTTTTCTCGTAACTCTACATATAAATCTCTTCAAAAGTCCATGGTTGCTCGATATTTATTCTTTTAAAAAACAAAAAAATGCTGTTGTGAAAACAGCATCTGTGTAGAGAAAGAAATAAAATTATCATTTTAGTTTGATGACCTTTCATCAGATCTGGGAAAATTTTGAGATGTAATTGGTTTTGAGAGAAAGGGCTGTGGGATAAAGACAAAAAGGGAGCTTAAAGTGAAGGAACTCCTAGGGAGCAGTGTCATAAAGTCATAGAGTCATAGAGATATACAGCATGGAAACAGATCCTTCGGTCCAACACGTCCATACCGACCAGCTATCCCAACATAATCTAGTCCCACCTGCCAGCACCCGGCCCATATCCCTCCAAACCCTTCCTATTCATATACCCAGTGACTATAATATGATAGAATTCACCCTGGAGTTTGAGAGGGAGAAGTCGGATCCAGATGTAATGGCATCATATTCGAGTTAAGATAACTACAAAGACATGACGAGGAGCTGGCCAGAGTCAATTGGAAGAGGAGCCTAGTAGGGAAGACAGTGAAGCAGCAATGGGAGATGGCTCTGAGAGTCATTCAGAAAGCACATCAGAAATTCATCCAAAGGAAGAAGATATATACTAAGGGGAGGACAAGGCAACCATGGCTAACTAGAGAAGTCAGGGACAGTGTAAAAGCAAAAGAAAAAGCATACAATGTGGTGAAGATTAGTGGGAAGTCTTTAAATACCAACAGAGGAAAACTAAAAAAAAAATCGGGGGAGAAGATGAAATATGAGGATAAGCTAGCTAGTAATATTTTTTAAAATTATAAGAGTTTTTTAAAAAATCTACAAGGTAATAGAGTGGCAAGAGTGAACGATGATCCGCTGGAAAATGAGTCTGGAAAGTAATAATGGAGGGCAAAGAAATGACAAGGAAACTGAGTAGGTACTTTACCTCAGTCTTCATGATGGAAGATATCAGCAGCATCCCAGAACTTCAAAAGAGTCAGGGGCAGAGATGAATGTACTGGCCGTTACTAAGGAGGAGGTACTGGGGAAGCTAGAAGATCTGACAGTGGAAAGATCACCTAGACCTGATAGACTGTAGCCCAGTGTTCTGAAGGAGATCACTGAGGAGATTGTAGAGGCATGAGTGGTAATCTTTCAGGAGTCACTGGAGTCAGGGAGAGTCCCAGAGGAGTTGAACATGGTTAATGTAACATCTCTGTTTGAATGGAAGGTGGCAGAAGACAGGAAACTATAGGCCAGTTAGCCTAAACTTGTCAGTTGGTAAGATTTTAGATTCCATTATTAAGGTTAAAATTGCAAAATACTTGGAAGTGCATGGTAAAATAGGGCTGAGTCAGCACAATTTCATCAGGGGAGTTCATGCCTTATAAATCCATTAGACTTCTTTGAGGAGGTAACGAGCACGTTAGACAAAGGAAAGCCAGTGAGTATTTCTGATTTCCAGCATCTGCAATTCTTTCACGTCCTTTTTCTGACCTTGCCAGGAACGCTCACATTTGATCAGACCTTTTTAAAATGATCAATCACTACTCTGGACAGATACAATATATTTATAGTTACAATGATAAGACAATCGGTTACTTGTACTGGATTGGAATTTTTAAGATGTCTTGAGTTAAAGAGTAAGGTTGCCAACTTGTCTTTGATGTCTTCCTAGTAGTTTCAATAGAGCCAATATCCCACCACTGTGCCCATTTAAGCAGACCTTTTTTTAGTCACAGAGTCAAAGAGGCATAGAGACGTACAGCACGGAAACAGACCCTTCAGTCCAACTTGTTCATGCCGACCAGATATCCCAACTCAATCTAGTCCCACCTGCCAACACTCAGCCCATATCCCTCCAAATCCTTCTTATTCATATACTCATCCAGATGCCTTTTAAATGCTGTAATTGTACCAGCCTCCACCACTTCTTCTGGCAGCTTATTCCATTGACGTACCACCCTCTGTGTGAAAAAGTTGCTCCTTAGGTCCCTTTTATATCTTTCCCCTCTCACCCTAAACCTATGCCTTCTAGTTCTGGACCCTCCTGCCCCAGGGAAAAGACTTTGTCTATTTACCCTATCCACGCACCCCCCATGGTTTTATAAGCCTCTGTAAGGTCACCCCTCAGCCTCCGAACCTCCAGGAAAAACAGCCCCAGCCTGTTCAGCCTCTCCCTATAGCTCAAATCCTCCAACCCTGGCAACATCCTTATAAATCTTTTCTGAACCCTTTCAAGTTTCATAGCATCTTTTCGATAGGAAGGAGACCAGAATTGCACGCAATATTCCAACAGTGGCCTAACCAATGTCCTGTACAGCTGCAACATGACCTCCCAACTCCTATCTTTCCTCAGATAGCAGGAGCCAAAATGGTTTACTGGTTATGGTCTGACTTGTGGTTTGTAAATTTTAACAAAACCTTCTTACTTTTATGCCCCATTCTTTTTTAAATAAAAGCCAGAAACAGATTGTTAGGCCCATCTGGTGCATGCCAGCATTTAAGGTGTACACATGTCACTTCCCACCACTTTCTATTTGCCCAGGTCTCCCTGACATTCAGTTCCATTCTCCCTTGTGCGTTTATCCCGCTAAGTGCATCTGTTTTATCTAACTCACGTGATAATGAGCTCCACGTTCTCACCACTCTCTGGTTGAAGGGGTTTCCCCTGAGTTCCCTTCTGGATTTATTTTTGTTTACTGGATGTGTGGCATCTCAAACTGACCTTCCAAAAATGGTAGTGTCTCCACTACATCTACCCCATCGAATACTTCATAACCTTAGGGCTCTCGACCAGCTCAGCTCTCAGTTTTTGGTTTTCAAAAGGGAATAAAACCCATGCAGTGCAAATCAGAACAACCACTGGTTCTGTATCATTGGAGACTCCAAAGGTCACACAGCACAGAAGAGGCCCTTCAGACTATTAATCCTGCATTGGCTTATTTACACTTCCCAACAGTTGACGATGATGATTCATTGTCACTTGTTCTCTACAATGAATGACACGGTAAAACACAGTGAAAAGCTTCAACTGTTACAACAACCCGACGTTATTCAAATGCTTTAAAAACAGAAAGATAAAGCTGAAAGAAAGTTAATTCCCTCACTCCATCATCACCAACATGAATTTGGAATCCTGTGCCAGCTGACCACCACCTGTACCAGACCCAGCAATGTCAGAGTCTCTTCAGGTGCCATATCTTCATCACTGGGCCAACTCGCTGATGGGGCACCAATGCCAGGTCGTGTGCTGGACCCACACTCAACTCTGTAACCAGGAGGCCCCCGCTCTGAGCCTACCACAACCAGGGGCTTCTAACGCTGCCAGCCAACGGCGAGGTGACCCCGTTCCTGGCCCATGTCAACCAGGAGCTGCCAGGCCAGGCCGCTGCCTCACCAATGTCACTCCAGTCGCTCTCTTCCACAATGTCACCCCTTCCCCACCCCTGCCTCCGACAGGAAGAAGACAAAGAAAAAGAAAGAAAACAGAAAGGGCTAAGGGAGGAAGCAGCCACCTAAAGTGGACAGGCCCAAGAGCTGCCTGCCTCACCAGCACCGCCATCTTGGCCCTTGGCCTTGAATGTTATGTACTTTTAAAAGGTCATGAGGGTTCCTGCTGCAACCACTCTCTGAGGTTAGTGACAAAAAAGCTGCAGATGCTGGAATCCAAGGTAGACAGGCGGGAGGCTGGAAGAACACAGCAAGCCATGCAGCATCAGGAGGTGGAGAAGTCGACAGTTCAAGTGTGATCCTTCTTCAGGGCTCTTGTCCAATATTTTTACAACTAATAAACACGCATAAAAAGCAGTCAATTAACATTTTTGGCCCATGAATTTTTCCTTGGAATGTTCATAACATAATTTCAATTCTCTTGAGAGTCAAGGGCAATCTGGGAGAGCTGGTATTCACAGTAAAATGTACAAAGTTAGGGAATAATTGCAAATAAAACTAAATGAAAAAGACATTCAGTAGAGCATATGTACCTGCCATGCTGTGTTGACCGTCTGGGTGATGTTCTATAACTAGAAAGATGAAATTTCTTTTTTTAAATTTAGAGCTTCCACCTTCCTGAGGCAGTCAATCCATATCTAACAACCTGTTCTGAAAACTCTGCTTTCATTTTGGCAGCTGTGACAAATTCTGCGAAAGCAACTGATACAATATCCTGAGGAAAAGACATTTGTTCTATCTCCCAGTTTTAGGGGAATTTAAAAACAAATCCAGGATCTGGATCTACATCTTTGCTCAAAGAAAATCAGTTCTTCATTGGACCAAACAGTGTGTGTACAAAGTTTTATTAAAATTTCTCCATAGGGTTTCAGGGGCAAAAACATTATCCCCCACCAACCTCCTGTAGCAGAAGTAAAGACTGATCCTTTGAAAAAAATCATTCCTGACTTACCACCATGGGCAAAATGTAACTGCATATGTTCAAATTAATGTGCCTTAGTGTCTCAATGCAGTGAGTACCATTGCACCATTACCTCCATACGAATTAATTGTAAAACACTGAGATGTGAAACATAATGTATACATCATAGAGTTTTGTGGTGTAAGACGTCTGTGCGACTTCTGCACAGATTTTCATTTTTTTAATCTGAACAATGCAGTTTGAATAAACATTAGTTAGGCTAAATTCACATCATGTTTTCGGCCTCATTTGCTTTGCAGCCTTTTCGGTCATTTCGCTCTGCAAGTTCTTTGTGACCTTGTCCAGATAAGTGTTGAGGTACTTAAGACTTAAAGCTATCACAGTCCAAATCAGCAACTGTCATCAAATAGTTAGAAAAATGCAGAAGTTCTGGCCAAATTGCCACTAACCACCATGGAAAATGAGTTCACGGAAAGTTATTGTTCACAAAAGGGGAGTATTTCACAACCAGCGCAATCCAAATAAAACAAATTCAGGCAATCTTGTAACAGCAGGAAGTAATTTGCATATAACTAAAAACAGTTTCATCACCCATTCAACAAGATTCTAGATGTAGCTGAACAGCATTCTCCATTCAATGAACAGTCTGTTCTTCTCTGCAGATCAATACTGTGGCAAAAAGATTGGGTAAGTGACAGGGAGGACCCATGACCTGAGAATTTGACAAGTAGCCGTTGCTGGGTCATTTGCTAAAAGCCCTATTTACACTCAATTTTCATTAGCAGGCCATTTCCAGTAAATTGCTTTCCAACTTCAAAGCAGAAAACGTTAATAATTCCATAAAAGTTAGTATTTAAGCAGACAAACAGCATGCCATACAGTGAGTCACAAATTTGCAGGAAACTGGTTTTCACCTTGCACGGGTTTTCATTGTAAAATCTGAAGGCTCACATAGCTTGGTCCCTAAACTGAGCTGCTTTCAGCCATGGTGATTGATAGGGTTCTGAAGTTGGCCCCCATTATCCCAGGTTGGTTAACGTTGGAGGGAGTGGGGAAAATGGAATGGCAAAATCAACAAGTTCTTTATTCAGATCCTTTCTGAAAAGTGTAGGGACAGAAACTCAGGAGTTGGCAGAGGTGGAAACCTTGCTCTGAGAGAGAATTTGGTGCCAGATTGGGATGATTATAGTTCCATGCCTTTCCTGCATTTTGATAAAATGAAAATGAAACCACCTCCAGTTTTCATTCCAACTGGCCCTCATGGGCTTTATGAAGATATTCACAGGATTTCAACAATTTGATTCAGTGACAATTGCACCTCTTGACAACCTGAACAAGTCCTCTACTGTGCCTTAAAACCCCAAGGAAGAGTAATTAATTTTGGAGTGTAACTGCTTTGTTCCGATTGGATTGTTTCATGTCTGCATTTTATGCCAAGTTCTCCTCAAACCTTTAAGCTTTTCCTATTTCCTAGAGGATGCAGGATATGGGATCAGTTTAGGTCAGAGGAAGGGGATGAATTCAGTGCTCTTGGCTGTCCTTTTGCCACTGGTATCTAAATTGGGAAACTGCCCGGTAAAATATGGCAACGTCCCTCATGTGCTCCTGTAATCTACAGAAGACCCAACTACAGATGTCTGCCCTACTCCCATGACTGGCCCCTCCCTATCATCAAGATCTAACTGTTTGGATTATCCAATCCCCAATCCAATTTACTTGACACCAAATCGGTTTGCTGGTCCACTGCAATTCCAGTGGTGGCCACCCCTCCTGGTGGCACTGCTGATGCTGAAGAGCTGCCAGATTCTTAATTGATCAGCATCTCTTTGAGGTGGAAAATGCTGATTCAGAGGAACAGAGACCACGGATTTAGAAAGCTAATTGACTAACAATATGGAAATATGTAACACATCAGATCAAAACATCATACAAAGTGTTTGACCCAAGCAATTCAAACTGAGTGTAGAGTGCAACCTGTTCAGACCTGTCCTGATAGATATCCAGGGGAGATGGCCCAGATCTCTTGGCTGAGAGGTAGTGACACTACCAGTGTGCCACATGAGTCTCAGCTGTAGAGTACATTATGGTAACGTGCCATCACTGGTAAGTTAAAATGGGATGGGAGCGAAGGGTCATGTGAAACAAACATATACAAGTTGGGCAAATGTCATGATTTTAATGCTAGAGCTGTTTTCATGATCTTGAAGATCACTTTCCCATTCTCCCAATCTGATCTGAAGCATCTGCAAGTGCTAAACTGGATCAGGGCCAATTTTGGGGCCAACAGGCAGGATCTGGCAGAGGTTGATTGGGTGAGGCTGTTTGAAGGAAAAGGAACAACTGGCAAATGGGAGGCTTTTAAAAGTGTGATTTCAAGAATCTAGTTAGATTGAAGGGAAAATCTGGCAGGTTTAGGGATCCCTGGCTGACAAGGAATATTGAGGCGGTGGTCAGGAAGCATACATTGGGTTTAAGGTATCAGGCGCTAGTGAATCCCTAGATGACTACTAAAAATGTAGGCGCATACTTAAGAGGAAAATCAGAAGATCAAAAAAAAGGGTATGAGATAGATCGGGCAGATAAGGTTAAAGATAATCCCAAGAGGTTCTATAGCTATATTAAGTATAAAAGGGTGGTTAGGGAAAGAATAGGACCCCTTAAAGATCAGCATGGCTGCCTATGTATGGAGGATGCAAGATGTGGGAGATTTTTAATGAATATTTCTCCTTAGTGTTTACTGAGAAGGGAATCATGGATACTAAGGAAATAAGGAAAACAAGTGAAGATGTTTCAAACCACATACATATTACCAGAGAGGAGGTGTTTGCGGTCTTAAAGCTCATTAAGGTGGATAAATCCCCTGGGCCTGGTCAAGTCCATCCTCGGACATTGTGGGAGGTGAGGGAAGAAATTGCAGCTGTCCTTGCAGAGAATTTTTGTTTCACATTTAGCCACTGGAGAAGTTCTGGATGCCTAGAGGGTAGCTAATGTCGTTCCATTGTTTAAGAAAAGCAGCAAAGACAAGTCAGGAAACTATTGGCCAGTCAGCCTGACATCAGTGGTAGGCAAGTAGTTGGAGAGGATACAGGGGGATAGCATCAACCAACATTTGGATAGTCAAGGTCTGATTAGGGACAGTCAGCATAGATTTATGCGCGGGAAGTCATGTCTGACAAATCTTTTAGAGTTGTTCAAAAATTTAACAGAGGATAGATGAGATTAGCAGTGGATGTTGTCTATGTGGACTTTAGTAAGGCCTTTGACAAGGTCCCGCATGACAAGCTAGTCACGAAGGTTAGGATCGGATCCAGGGAGAGCTAGCTGACCGGATTCAAAATTGGTTCAATGGTGGAAGCAGAGGGTAATGGCTGAAAGTTGTTTCTTGGACTGGAGGCCTGTAACCCATGGTGGGCCGCAGGGGTCAGGGCTGCGACCTTTGTTATTTGTTATTTACATAAATCATCTGGATGTGAATGTACAAGACATGATTAGTAGATTGCAGATGATACAAAATTAAAAAGTTTCATTCATAGAGAGGAAGGTTGTCAAAAATTACAGAGAGATCTTGATCAGATGGGGAAGTGGGCTGAGGATTGGTAAATGCAATTTAATACAGATAAGTGTGAGGTGTTGCACTTTGGAAAGTCAAACCAAGGTAGGACTTATACAGTAAATGGTAAGGTCCTGAGGAGTGTTTTGGAACAGAGGGACCTAGGAGTACAAGTACATATTTTTGAAAGCGGCGTCTCAGGTAGAAAGGGTGGTGAAGATGGCATTTAACATGCTAGCCTTCATCAGTCGAGGTATTGCATGTAGGAGTTGGGACGTTATGTTACAGTTGTATAGGTCATTGGTGAGGCTGCACTTGGGAGGATTGTGTACAGTTTTAGAACATTGAACATTACAGCACAATACTGGCCCTTCGGCCCTCGATTTTGCACCGACCTGTGAACCAATGTGAAGCCCACATAGCCTACACTATTTCATTTTCATCCATATTTCTATCCAATGACCATTTAACTGTCCTTCAAGTTGCTACTACTGTTGCAGGTAGTGCAATTCCATGCCCCTACTACTCCCTGAGTAAAGAAACTACCTCTGATATCTGTCCTCTGTCCATCACCCCTCAATTTAAAGTTATATCCCCTCATGCTAGCCATCACTATCTGAGGAAAAGATCTTTCACTATCCACCCTATCTAACCCTCTGATTATCTTATATATCTCAATTAAGTCAACTCTCAACCTTCTTCTCTCGAACAAAAACAGCCACGAGTCCCTCAGCCTTTCCTTGCAAGACCTTCCCTCCATATCAGGCAACATCCCAGTAAATCTCCT
Source organism: Hemiscyllium ocellatum (assembly GCF_020745735.1). Classification (NCBI taxonomy): domain Eukaryota; kingdom Metazoa; phylum Chordata; class Chondrichthyes; order Orectolobiformes; family Hemiscylliidae; genus Hemiscyllium; species Hemiscyllium ocellatum. Next base: position 101,475,716 of record NC_083405.1, read on the forward strand.
CTGAACCCTTTCCAAAGCTTCCACATTCTTCCTATAATGCAGTGACCAGAACTGTATGTAATACTTCAAGTCGGCCACACCAAAGGTTTGTGCAGCTGCAACGTGACTTTGTGGCTCCGATACTCAATCCCTCTAGCAATAAATGCTAGCACACCAAATGCCTTCTAAACAGCTCTATCAACCTGGGTAGCAACTTTCAAGGATCTATGCACATGGACACTGAGATCTGTTCATCTACACTACAAGAATCTTACCAGTAGCCCAGTACTCGTTATTCCTGTTGCTCCTTCCAAAGTGAATCACCTCAAACTTTTCCACATTTAACACCATTTGCCACCCCTCAGCCCAGTTCTGCGGCTTATCTATGTCCCTCTGTAACCCAAAACATCCTTCAGCACTATCCACAACTCTACCAACCTTAGGGTCATCTACAAATTTACTAACCCATCCTTCTACACCCTCGTCCAGGTCATTTATAAAAATGGCAAAACAGCAGTGGCCCCAAAACAGATCCTTGTGGTACACCACCACCAACTGAACTCCAGGATGAACATTTCCCATCAACCACCATCCTCTATATTCTTTCAGCTAACCAACATCTGATCCAAACCAATAAACCACCCTCAACCCCATGCTTCTGTATTTTGTGCAATAGCCTACTGTGGGGACCCTTACTGAAATCCATATACACCACATCAACTGCTTTACAGTCATCCACCTGATTGGTCACCTTCTCAAAGAACTCAATAAGGTTTGTGAAGCATGGCCTACCCTTCACAAAACCATGTTGACTATCCCTAATCAACTTATTCCTTTCTAGATGATTATAAATCCTTTCTCTTCTAACCTCTTCTAACACTTTTACCCACAACCAAAGTAAGGCTGACTGGTCCATAATTACCAGAGTTGTCTCTATTCTCCTTCTTGAATAAGGGAACATTTTCTACCCTCCAGTTTTCTGGCACTATACCTGTAGACAATCTCCTTCCTGGCTTCCCAGAAAATCCTAGGACCATCTGGTCCAGGGGATTTATCTATTTTCAAACTTTCCAGAATTGCTAACATCTCTTCCTTAGCACCTCAATCCCATTCTAGTGGCCTTTATCTCAGCATTCTCCTTGACAACATCGTCTTTTTCCAGTGTGAATATTGATGAAAAATATTCATTTAGCGCTTCCCCATCTCCTCTGACTCCATGCACAAATTCCCGCTGCCATCTTTGACTGGCCCTAATCTTACTCTAGTCATTCTTTATATAGCTATAGAAAGCCTTAGGGTTTTAATTGATCCTACCCGCCAATGACTTTTCATGTCCCCTCCTGGATCATTTTAGCTCTCTCTTTAGGTCTTTCTTGGTTAACGTGTAACTCTCAAGCGCCCTAACTTCATGTCTCGTCCTAACATAAACCTTCTTCTTCCTCTTGACAAAAGCTTCAAATTCTTTAGTAAACCACAGCTCACTCAGTCGACCACTTCTTCCCTGCCTGACAGGTACATACTTATCAAGGACACACAGTAGCTGTTCCTTGAATAAGCTCCACATTTCAATTGTGCCCATCCCCTGCAGTTTCCTTCCCCATCCTATGCATTCTAAATCTTGCCTAATCACATCATAATTGCCTTTCCCCTGCTATAACTCTTGCCCTGTGGTATATACCTGTCCCTTTCCATCATTAAAGCAAGCATAACCAAATTGTGGTCACTATCACCAAAGTGTTTACCTACCTCCAAATCTAACACCTGGCTGGGTTCATTACCCAGTACCAAATGCAATGTGGCCTCAATCCTTGTTGGCTTGTCTAAATACTGTGTCAGGAAATCCTCCTGCACATATTGGACAAAAACTGACTCATCTAAAGTACTCGAACTATAGTATTCCCAGTCGATATTTGGGAAGTTAAAAGTCCACCTAACAACTACCCTGTTACTCTCATTCCTAGCCAGAATCATCTTTGCTATTCTTTCCTCTACATCTCTGGAATTAATTGGAGGCCTATCGAAGATTCCCAACAGGGTGACCTTTCCTGTTTCTAACCTCAGCCCATACTACCTCAGTAGTGAATCCTCAAACATCCTTTCTGCCACCATAATACTGTCCTTGACTAACACTGCCACACCTCCCCCTCTTATACCATCTTCTCTGTTCTTACTGAAACATTTAAATCCTGGACCTGCAACAACCATTCCTGTCCCTGCTCTCCCGATGTCTCCGAAATGGCCACCCTGTTATAGGAAAGACATTGTTAATCTGGAAAGAGTGCAAAGATTTACCAGGACATTGCCACTAAGGCCTGAGCAATAAGGAGCGGTTGCCCAGGATAGGACTTTACTCCTTGGAATGTAGAATGAGGGGTGACCTTTTTGATGTATATAAAATCATGAGGGCCATAGATAAGATGAATGCATATAGGCTTTTTCCCAGGGATGGGGAATTGAAAACTGTAGGATATTGGCTTAAAGTGAGAGGGGAAAGAGTTAAGAAGGACGTGAGAGGGAATGGTGCATCTATGGAATGGGCTTCCAGAGAAAGTGGTTAACACAGGTACAATAGCAACATTTTAAAAAACATTTGAATAGGTGTATGGACAGGATGGGTTTAGAGGAATACGGACCAAATGTGGGCAATTGGAACTAGCTGTGTGGGCATATTGGTTGGCGTGGACCAGTTTGGACCGAAGGGCTTGTTTTCACGCTGTCTTACTCTATGAGTGTATTAGCCTGCCTTTAAGAAGAGTTACTACTTACTTAAATTGAAAAAGTTATTTTGAGTTATTACCATCATGGCACAAGATGATACCGTGATACCAAGATAAACTTTGAGTGATTCCATAAGAACAAACCAATAATGGTACTGATCCACACTAGAAAGATCCCTCTGGAAATTGCCACTGTCAGCTGACTTAACAGATCTTAGCTAATTCTGCAATTACTTTCAAAATCCTTGGACAAAAAGTGGACTCTAGTGATTAACTGGTTATCTCTAAGTTCTGGTATCAGCTAAGGGCAGGCTGAATTAACAAAATCATGTAACTCTTGACTCACGCATACTAAAAATGAGTACTTTTTATGAAGTACTTCCAACTTGGTAAAATCTACAAAACAGTTGCAAAACTTAGAAAAAAAAACTTATTTCCTGGTAGTTATTTCAAGGTAAAATAAATATAAAACATACTTGAAGCATGTCTACTAGCTGTCAAAGCAAGGGCTGCTAGGTTCACATGACAAATGTTCTGTTACTTCAGAAACAGCAGAAATGCTTCATTTATGTTATTTCTGTAAAAGAGAGTCTGGAATTATGGACCATGTTTAGTAATATAGTACCTGTAACATAGTATGCATCTCACTGGACGATTTTAATGAAACAGAAGTTGAGACAGAGGCAGATAAGTCGATATGGGGACAGGTGACCAAATTTTTTGTCAAAAATAAATGGTTGCAAGGAGTATCTTAGAAGAGGTCGAAAGCTAGCAGCTTCATAAAGGAATGCTGGAGTAAAAGGCATGACTTGTGATGAGGCAATTAAAATTGGGGTACACAACAGGCCAGATTAGGAAGAGCACAGGCTTCAGAATATAGTAAGACTGAAGGAGATCACAAATAATAGTGAGGGACTGGATGTGACCCACTTTGAATGAACTACTTCATACTTAAAGTGAATCTGTCCTGGAGAAACAATGAGGTGTTGGGGATTCATTTGATTTGGATATGCACCTCATTGAGTATTATAGACGAGAGTTATTTTTCAGACCGGGACATGTTAAAGGAACCCCATAATCATTGACAGATGTTCCTCTAACATGCAAGGCTATGAAGACATGTTAAACATTTCTAGTCGTGTACATGCCAGTATAATTGCTTACAAAGAACAACTTTGAACATAAACAATTTTAACAAGAAATAGAAACAGCAATGGGTTGTGTAGACCTTTGTGCCAGATCAGGTATCAGGTAACTCCACTTACCCACCACACTTCCCATTCCACCAACCCCACCGCCTCCCCCTCCCCCCCAATCCCCACTACCTGATTTGTGTGACTCCCCCAGACACCAGAAGTCTCTTGATAGTTAAAGTGTATTTGTTGGAGCATCCACGAGCCTTTTAAATGAAGAGAGATTCACAAATCTTTTATTTATTGGGTCCTAATTGGAGATGCTGTTTCTGATGTTTTCCCAAATCGAGGAAACAATCTTTCAAGATTTTGAAGAAGTTTATTTATTTCACTAAGATCAGCCTCTTATTGTACTAAAGTCCCAGGAATAAAAAGGTCCCATTTACTCTGTTTCTCATCAGGAAAGTGCTCTCCTCCCATAATCTAGTAGAGCACAAATGTGCCATTTCCAATAGAAACTGGAGTAAAACAACAATTCATCTCACCATTTCTTATATAATTGGAGCAAGAGTTCCTTATATTTGTATTGCAATATCTTTGCAGTAAAGACCAACATGCCATTTGCCGTTATAATTGCTTGTTGTATTGCATGCAAATCTTGTTCCTTATGAGTACACCCAAGTCTCTTTCAGCATGAAAATTACACACCTTCTAAAAAAGGTTTTTAAACTGGTTAATCATATTATGCTTTTAAGTTCCACCTTGTTGCCCACTCACTTAAAATCAGTCCATGAACTCTGCAACCTATGTTGTCCTGTTGGCTTGCATTCCCATCCAAGCTTTTTATCATTCAGACTTAAAGACATAAAATTCTAGTCATCAATACTGATCCTGACAGCACTCCATTAATCACTGCCTGCCAACTTGATAATGCCCCATTTATCCCTATTCTTTGTTTACTGTCCATTAACCAATTTTCAATCCAACTTTAGCTGTCAAAGCATTGAAAACGGCCAATTTATAACATCCATGGTAGTTACTACATCGCTTGCAAGACTAAACAAAGCAAGAAAGAGTGTGGAAGGTATGCTTTCTATTATCAAGGACTGTAACCCTATTTATAAATAACAACTCATTAAATGAAAATGCTGCACACAAAGTATCTCTGGAAAACTATTTTGTCCATCCACTTTCTAACCCACCTAAGTCTACTTAAACCTATAAGTCCACACTTTACAGCTCATTTAAAACAAATCACACAAGTTTCCTACAAAAATCTGAATATGCTCACATTGCAATTTGCCAATCTTCAAGGGTTAATCTAGATTACTCATTCTGCCTAACAACAGTATATCAAAACCTTGTCTTAGTGAATAATCAGATTTTCATCAACCTTAGTATTTTTTTTTAAAAAGGAAGTCTGCTTTTACTGGAGAAGTATACCCTCAAATAAAATGTACAACTTGACACATGGTAAATTTGATTGAATTCTCATAACTACTAAGAAACTAGAGAAGCACTGGACAATTTGGTGTAACTACAAGGAAAACAGTGGCAGGGAAAAGGTAGTAATAACATCTTACCTACGAACTTATGAGGGTTGGCTTTGTTCAAACTAATTAGCAAAGTTTTAGTTTAGAAGTGGGACTAGTGACCCGAAAGAAGAACCAATTTGTTTTGGGATTCTTTCTACAATGATATTGGATAAAACTTCAGACCTTTCTCTGGATGTGAGTGTTGGTAAACCTTGCTACATTACATCTGATTTGTGGGGAATCAGTTAAGCTCAGTTGGCTGGGTTGTTGGTTGACCTGTCAGGTCAGGTAGGGGAAGGACTCCAAATAAGCAAATGACCTACTTTTTCCATTATCCCAATATTACAGAAGGACAAACATTGGGGAGGGGCTGAAAAGAAAAAATAATTCCTTTCTTGTCATTATACCCATTGAAAGAGTGGATGCAATCAGGTACAGCTCAGGAAAGCCTAACAATCATTTGTGCCATACCTCAGTGGCCTCTTCATTTAAAAGGGAAATACTGCAACGTCAAAGAAAATATTTGCATTTGTCCACCCAGAAATGCACTGAGTCGCGATGGCAATTTACAATAAAACCAGGATATCTGATCAGAATTAGAGAAAAAATATATTTTCAGATTTTTACAATAAATTGGAACAGGAAACATATAAAGAGCAGGATTGGACACAAATATACATACATCAGTTTTCTCCATTTCTGTTAGCTCAAAAAAAATCCAATCTTTTCCTTTTGTTCCCCCTTTCCCCGAGCTATGTGAACAGTTTCTAGAAACAAAATGTAGAGAATTCATCCTTATACAAAGTGTGCAAATGAGAAATTTTGGAAACCTTCACAGAGGCAAGGACTCTATGTGTAGAATATATTAAAATCAGGTCCCTTGTTCAACCTAGAGTCTTCTTTAAAATTACCGTCCTCAGCAAGTCTATGATTGTCTTTCACATAAAGTGCATTTGTCCAGCAGAAAAGAACCACAAGTAGTTCCGAGATTAAACTCGGGGTCATACAAACTCCAACTTCCCGTGTCCGCTGTACATCCCCCAGTGAACGAGAGAGAGAAGCTTGTCATTACTGAGCTCGGAGTGCCTCATTTTATCACAGGTCATGCAGCAGTTCTCATGGCCAGTCACAGGTACCATACACTCCAGATCTAACTTAGCCACCTGCCCCTTTTTGGAGTGGTGCCCATGGAAACTGTAATGCAAACGAGACAGCATCTGCCGTCGTTGGTCCTGAAGTCTTTTGTTTTCACTGCGAAGCATCCGCAAAGCCAGCATGATGAGCAAAACCAAAATGAGGCCACCAGCGATGGGCACAGCAATAACTGCAGCTCTGAACCACAGCTCCTTGGAGGAAGTGAATTCTTGAACTCTGGTGATCAGGTTCTTACTGGGGTCCTGATGGTACCGAGCCCCCTGATCTGAGAAAGAGAGCCGAAGAAACAAAAAAGAAGAAAGAGTGAGCAGAATGCAACAAGCAACTGACCATCACATTAACCTTGATTCAATCTCCATTTTCCAAAAAGTTGTAAGATTGTCCGAGTAGAGTACCAACTAAGATAGTGTATCAGAACATTTCAAAAATTAAATCCTTTCTACCCAAATGTAAATTTAAAAAGCTGCAGTCCATTAGGCAGTTAGATGTACACACTAGTGTTCCAACCACTTCCAAAGTTTTAATCACAAACAGACCAAAACAAGGAAAAAAAGATAGTATTGAGACTCACTCAACTCCCAAGAAACCATTTTGCTTTAATCTCATTTGCTGTCCCAGGAAAACAAGAGAATTTTTTTAACAAGTGAAATCTTTTTACTAGCCCTCCGAAACGTTCACAGAGACATAATATCTTACACTGCTAAAGATCCAGCTCGCATCTTGTCATTCCCTTTCTGTGGCTCTAATTACATCAACAAAATCAATACCAGCCACCCAAAGCCCTTGGCTGTCAGCGCCCTATAGATCTGGCCGAAGTTCCGCAGAGAAAACTCTTACCAGAGGTTTCACTCCCAGGATGTGAAAGCACGTCTTGGAGCCCTCTATAATTGCACATGTCCTCGTGACAGCACTCCAGCATTGGCCAGGTCCCGGTGTGATTCTGGGATCTTTTTGCATGACATATGCTTGCTGAATTTGAAATAGTGTCTAAACACCCATGAGTTAAAGGAGAGTTCATATTCTGGGGGTCCAGCAACCTTGAGAAACATGCTGACAGTTCTGATTTGCACATGTAACCTGTCGCCACACAGTTAGATGCGTCACAGTAGCACCTAATTTCACCTGAAGTTTACAAGAGAGAAAAAGTTACATTAATTTGTGCCCAAACTTGGCTAGTCATACCCTCAGAAATATGAATCATTAATTTTCTGTACTGCAAACAAACTCAATTCTGAACTGCTGATGTGTGTTCTTGATTTGTATGCAGAAGGAGGTTGATGATTACTAGTTTAGTCCTTCCAGCTCCCTAAGTGATGTCTCCAAGCATCCCAGCGTACTTAGTTATTAAAACTCGATTTTCTAACCACAGTCTACACAAAAAACGCAATAAACTCGAATGCTGACAAAATCTGGCTGATCAGATCCTTGGAAAGAACGCCACCTCGGGCCCTTCAGACGAAAGCAAAAGAGAAACGGCAACACTAGAAAGTTCTGCTCTTCCAAACTAGTTATTTATAAACTGAAGATGAGGCAGGTACAGAGAAATACACAAAAGGCCTTTCTTTTCAGAGCGTTCCGTGCAAATAAATGCCTTTCAGGCAGCAACCATGAACCTTATAATTAGCGGTTTGTTTGCCAAAAAGACAATTTCTTTCAAAACCAAATGGAACTGTTTTTTTTAAAATGAACATCTTACAAGCAGCCGTCTTGTTCGGGCTGTGCAATGTACAAACTTGGCTGAGGATAATAAGGGTGGGCACCTTAATATTCTGCCGATTTGGAAATCAAGATATTTCTTAACAAAACATCTCTTTTATTCAAAAAAAAGTCTTGGTAGGAGCCTCTCCCTGACCACAAACAAGCTTAAAAAAAATGCACGTGCATCTCCCTTTTAAAAACCTTAATAGCTTCCGCTACTGAAAAATTACTGGAAAAAAAACTCATAAGTCCTCTTTGTATGCAGCAGGACTCACGGAGCTTTGCTATATTGGCCTGTCAGAGATCAAGTTTCAACCACCTCAACTCAGCTCTCAATGCTAACAACGCTGCCCTTAATGACTCAGGGCTAATGGAAGGTAGAAGATTGACTGTGTAAAACGACTAATGTCGATACATTTGTTGTGGTTCCCTGTTCAAACCTCCCCCTGGACAACAGTCTACAGAGCAGAGTTTATAAATCTTCCAATGCGCCGAAAACTTGGGGTCTTTAAATCTTAAAACCAAAAAAAAGTTCCAACCAGCCATTCATCCTCCATCCTTAGTTTTACGAGTCCACACTCCGCCAAAATGGCTACAGGAGACACTGCAGACTTTTAAAACTCAGCTTTTGATGTAAACTGGCAGGAGAAAAGTCTTGTGATCCCCTAATTATATCATTATCAGCCACATAGTTTCGGTATCGGTGACTTCCCATCAGTCTGGCTCGCTCCCAGCCTCCTGCCTTTGATGGAGCCACAGGGAGAGCCAGCTGCTGACGACAGGGCTCTTCTTATTTTGGGTTTAATTACACGTTTGTAGCAAAATAAAAATTTTTAAAAAGTAACAATTAGCTTGTTCATCCTAACCTCCAGCGCCGAGTGCAGGAGATCACTTACAAACAAACATCAAGAGAACAGATGATACATCCCTCCAAAAAGACTTGTTTTTTAAAAATCTTTTTGCAAAAAAACTCTCCGGTAACTGGCATCACTCTACAAGTAGAAAAGACACCATTTACCATGAAAGCTTAATCTGGAATCCAAAAGGATTTCCAATTGATTTAAAAATTATAATTGGAACATAAACAGTGTTCCCTCACTACCTCCCCCCGAACAGAAATAATGAACAGAGAGCCTCCCTCCCACAAATAAAAATGCTGGAAAAAAAGTTCGTGTCCTTTGTTTAAGGAAAAATCCGCTTGGGGCTACACACACTGTCACCTTCGAAGCTACAACGGATCGCTTTCTCTTAAAAAGATTTGAGAAGTTCATTAAGGGGCAGCTAACAAAAATATTGACGACTGATTGCCCCTTAGATCTATTTACATCAATGGACAGCAAAGAACTGCCACTTGCAGCAAGACTGGACTCCACCGGGATAACAATCCCATTTCACGGCAGCCAGCGATCCGTGGAGGGGCGAATAAGCCGGACATACTGCGTTCACACAGCCCTGGATGAATGCGTTAGTTAGATTACCGACGAACAAGAGACTTCTAACTGAAGAAAGAAACAAGGGCAGCAGATGGTGTACAAGAGAGAGAAGGGAGTCTTGTCAGCCAGGCTGGGATCCCCTCTCTCCGGGGGAGGAGAGGGAATGGGGTGCTCTAGCCTCCATCCCCACCCCCCACCCCCCTCGCTCACAACCTCAGAAAACCCCCTCACCTTCCGTCAGGAGGATGGCCATCGCACACAACTCCAACTGCAGCCAAATCCCCCAGATGAGATTCGGATGGCGATCCATTTAATTTGTATCAGCTTCTTACAAGACAAAATGAACAAGTTATTGGACACGACCTTCCAGAGGGATGTCTGCGGCGGGGTAGCGGATACAGACACGGAGCCCGCTCTCGGAGATGCCCTGGCCCTCCCAGATTGTAGCTGTCCTTCAGGAGACAAGCTCCATGTGGTGGTGCTGCTGCAGCAGCCTCGCTCAGCCGCCTTTCTCTCCGTCTCTGGTGGGTACAACAAGTCAGTGCAGTGCAGCTCCGAAGACTGACCTGGCCCCTGCTTTAACTCTGTGCCCTGAGTGACAGCGGCCAGCCCGCCCCTCCCTGCTCTCCCCACCCCTCCCCGGCGCCACGAACCAACCAGTCCCCGGGAGCGCAGCCTCTGCTCCCCGCCCAGAAACTGGAGCCGGCCCCCGGACTGACGGCACAGCGCCACCGGGAGGGGGCGGAGGGAGAAAGGGAGGGCAGGTTCCCTCCCAATCCCCCCCTCCCCCCGACAATCCCTCTGCCCGCCCCTTCCCGGCTGCTCACTGGATGTCCGCGCCTGTCACTCACACCCCCAGGTTCATTCATACTTGCGGCTCTTCCACCGCCCCTTGGGAATTTTCCAGTGGTGAAAGGCAGCTTTTTACTCCCCCCCCCCCAATGCCTACCACCCCCCCAAGCCAGGAGGAAACCTCTCCGAATGAAGGAAAGATAATTTCATAGAATAAAACTTATTTCGGCTTACACCAGGAAGAGTGGGGCAGTGTGAAGGTTACCGTTCTGCGTCGGCAGGGAGTTATAGTAATAGAAATTAAATGTTGAATGGATGAAATGTTGCTCATTTCACGTGGCCAGTTAACTGAAGCCTTCGCGTTAAGCTGAGTTACAACATGTCAGTGCAGTTAATCTGTATTACACCTCACATGGATAGTCACATAGCACGGAAACAGACCCTTCTGTCCATCTCGTCCATACTGACCATGTTTCCGAATCTAGTCTCATTTGGCCAACATCCCTTCAAGCCTTTCTTATTCATGTACCTGTCCAAATGCCTTTTAAATGTAGTAATTATACCTGCACCGACCATTTCCTCTGGCAGTTCATTCTACATTCTGTGTGAAAAATTTGCCCCCGAGGTGCCTTTAATATCTTCCTCCTCTCAACTTAAAATCATGTCCTTTTGTTGTGTGAACTCCTCCACCCTAGGGGAAGAAAAACAACTTTGCTATTCCCCTTACCGATGCCTCTCATTTAGATTTGGAAATAATCTTTACATTTTACAATATTGACAGGGTCGACCTTCCTGGCAATAAGTTGAAAATCACACACCACCAGGTTTAACTATGTCCAGCCCAGTCCAACACCGGCATCTCCAAATCATTCCTGGTAATACAGTCTATTTATTCGCTTGTCTTCGGACTCGCTTCAAGCGACGATCCCGTTTGTATTCCGAAAACGTTGAGCTTTTTTGTTTTATTTGCCGAAGTGTTTTAAAATCAACGCAAAGGAGTGATATTCCGCATTTGCACAGTGGGACTTAACTGGGGAATCGGTGACAGTGCCGGTTAAATGGGCACGGTCGGGTGAGAGCACAAATGCGTCCTTTAACCAATATGTGAGAGATGAGAGTTCTGGCCTGAGAGGCAGTCTGTGTGTGTGTGTGTGTGTGTGTGTGAGGGAGGAGGGGCAGCAGACAGTTAAGTTAAATTAACAATCAAAAGGCACCCGGCGCCACAGAGACGACAAAGAGAGTAACTGACAGTCAATTATCAGCCCCAGAACAATGCGGTGCAAACACCGCCGATTGTGATCAGTATCAAACCGCTGTAATATTGTCGGTGAGATGTTAATTACTTCGCTGGTCCAGCGTCTGAGAGCATCAAAAGACTGTGCGCCCTTACACCCTATCGCACTGACATCACTTTGAACCACGGCTCAGTATCGAACCGAATGTGTGTGACATTTAGCCAGCTCGCAACAAGTATTTTTACATATAAAAAAAAGCAATTGCTACTTCAATCTGAGCGAGGGAGGAAAACAAGGAACTCGGGCGCCTGGAAACTTTACAGTGTGTTCTCATCGCTAACTCGGTGGCGTGGCCTTGACACTAGTTTCCAATGCTCTGAGCTCCGACCACAGTTGTTCAGAACTTGGGGCTCAGAATTCTTCAGAGAATAGATGGGCGTCCTCCCCCCACCTTCCCCCCTCGGTGAACACACGGTGTGTCACACATAATACATGGACATCCCAGCGACAGGACGCGTGCCTTTAAATCCATACTGAGCTCAGACATTCACCCAGCCTGCTCTCGTCCTCATAGGGAGAATATAGAAATGTTAATATGGGAAAGCCAGTGGGAACCTAGCTGTTAAAGAATTGCGTAAAGGTTTGATACATTAGCACTCATATAGCGCTTTCACGACCACCGGACTACCCCAAAGCACGTTGCAGGCAATGGAAGCAAAAACAGACATTTCCCCAGCAATTTATTTTCGTTTCAGATCATCAGCATCTGCAGTGTTTTGTTTTATTTAAGGGATTTAGAAGTGGGGGCGATGACGTTAAGATTTCAACTCAGCACACAGTAGGGAGTTACTTGGAACGGTGCTGAAACCCCTGCCCATTACCAATACAGCATGGTAACCTTGTAAATCACTTCAATGTCTGCAGTTCAGTTGGAGAGTGTCTGACGCATGCCGAGCCCAATACAAAAACTACGGAATCCCAACAGAAGATTAATTTAGAGTCTTCAGGTATTCATGGAAGAGGAATCGGAGCGTGTATGTATTTAGTATTAATGCACAAGAACAGGCAATGAGTAACGGGAATGTGAACAATCCTTCCCATTGCCACATGCAGAAGATAAAAGTGAGACTCCGAGCCAAGAGAGGATCCGCCTTCCTGTCCTAAGGAAGGGTCACCGGACCCGCAACGTTAACTCTGGTTTGGCTGCACAGATGCCGCCAGACCTGCTGAGTTTTTCCAGCAACTTCTGTTTACGATTGCCCTTCCTGAATCCCTTGACTCTGTTTAAACATTCAGGTCTGCAAAAGCTGACCCTGTTAGGAAGCTGAGATAGCAATGCGCTGTGGGCTGGATGGGCGAGCGAGGATTATGTGGCGAGAGAGAGAGAGAGATAGCCGGACAATGATGTGAAGCATGGCTCCGCTGCGCCTCGGGGAATGGAGGAACTGGATAGGCAACAATTATTTTAATTGGAGGTAATAACGCTCAGGCGCCAGTTGAGTATCTGTTTTGCATCAACCCCCAGAGTCGCTCGAACTGGTAATACTGCCGTGTCAGAGTGTCGCTTCAAAAAAAATCATTAGACAATTCTCCAAATTAATTATTCATTCGTTAAACTGGAGACAGCGCTGGAGACTGTGAAAGCATCGGGGACCTGTGAAATCAGATTGGCAGATCTCTGGGGGTTCCAATTATCGCCGTTCAAAGAAATGTTAGCGCCGAGATCTTTTTTAAACATGTTAATATGGGGTTGATTTTTACTTTTTCATTTCAATTCAAAGTTGAAATAACCCCGTAGACTGAAAGATGACAATAGTTATTGTGAATGTGACCATAAATGGAATTTAGCCCTCACACGTGGGCATTGGAAAGACAGGGTTGGGGTAAGAGATATGTTTTGGACAGGCAAATGCTTTTGTAGTTTGGCCGAAGTATTTGTGTATTATGTTTCCAGAATATCACTGTTTATATTTTGGCATATTTTTATGACCTCCATCTTCACTTATATCTCTATTATTGACCTTGATCTAGTTTCTACATATCATTCAAATACCCTGTGTATGAAACTCCATGTTGATGCTGTTTAAAAGCAAGAAGCTATTGTGGGTCAATTCACAGACCACTAGCATCTTCACAGACAAAAACAACCAAGCAACGTGTTTTATAACTCACTCGGCATTGTGCTCTAAGGCACTTAGATTCCTTGGAGCAGAGCTGATATTAAAAATTAGGGTGAGGGCTCAGTAGTTCACCAATTTGTCAAAGATCCTTAGGCAGCATTTTCCAAACCCATGATGACTTCCAGAGGAGGACAAGGGCAGCAGATACATGAGAACATGAGCTGCACGTTCCCCTCCAAGCCTATTGCCATTTTGACTTGGAATTATATTGTCTGTTCTTCACTATTACTGAGTCAATCTCCTGGAATTACCTCTCTAAGGGCATTGTGGGTCAACATATAGCACATGGACTGCAGTGGTTCAAGAAGGCAGCTGACCACCACCTTCTCAAGGGCAGCTAGGGACAGGCAATAAATGCTGACCTAGCCAATGACACCCACATTCTGTGAATTAATATTTTAATAAACATTCATTCAGGAAATGTTTTGAAGTGAGCTAGAGGTTCTTGTGGTGCAGTGGTAGTGTCACTATGTGGCTAAGTCCCACTCTCCCCCTGTGTGGGGGATGGCCTAGGACCAGAGGGTACAATCTCAGAAAAAGGGGTCACCCATTTAAGACAGAGATGAGGAGGAATTTCTTCTCTCAGACGGTCATGAATGTGTGGAAATCTTTCTGTTGAGGCTGTGTCATTGAGTATATTCAAGGCTGAGGGAGTTTTTTTTAATAAGTAAGGAAATCAGTGGTTATAGGGAAAGGCAGGAAAATGAAGGTCATGATTATCAGATCAACCATGGTCTTACTGAATGGTGAGACCGACTTGGTGGACTGAATAGCCAACATGTGCTCCTACATCTTAGGATGTCTCTCTTCCTCTTTAGGCAATACCTTGGGAATTACTTCCACTCCAGTGCGATGGGATTCAGAGCTGACTGCTAAGTCGGTGTGTGATCCATACTCGCCCAGGTGGAGGGCAGTTGGTGGTTGAAGGCTCAGCTGCATAGATTCTGTACAGGTCTATGCATTCCTTCGAAGAACTTGACCTGACCTCTCCACACACTCCCACTGCAGTTTCTCGATATGTTAGGCGGTTTTCGAATGAACCTTTTGCTCAGTCATGAGAGTCAGGGGGTAATGTTTGATTTCTTTAGGAAAGCTTGAGGTCACCTGTAAAACATTTCTGCTTTCCTCCTAGGAGTCTCCTTTCATCACTGAGTTCAGAGTTAGATCAGTTACTACAGGAATCTGGTATCATGGATGGCAACTACATGTCCCCTCCAGCAGAGCTGTTTTTGACTGATAAGCCCCTCCCTTCTGGGCAAATTGGAATTGGATGTTGCTGTTGGACTGACTGCCTTGCAACTGGGCAGAAGTGGGCAGATGCTGGAAATCAGAGTCTTGATTAGAGTGGTGCTGGAAAAGCATAGCAGGTCAGGCAGCATCCCGAGGGAGCAGGAAAATCGACGTTTCGGGCAAAAACCCTTCATCAGCAATGGAACTGTTGTAGTCAAACATTGAGGTGGTTTGTTTTCCAATGTGTACTACAGTATACTTCAGGTGAGAGGTATCATCAGGATTCCAATATCAGATGTGAGCCCAATAAATGGTTTCTTGACACTCTCGCCGTGTTCAATTTATATTTGAATTTTATGGGTTGATTTTAAAAGGGGTACTTTTCCTCCATAATCCCCAGGTAAGCTCTTCATTCCTTATGAATTATGCCACTCACTTGCAAAGAAACACAAATTGTGAATCATCATCCTTCACATTGTTTAAAAAAAACAAAATTATTTACAGAGAGAAGTTGTATAATACGCTAAAAGCATAAACGTAAGTTAAAATATTTCATTGTGGCTGCACAATGAATTGTATTATCAGCAACAAAGGCCTTAGGGAATTGTTGCTATGTTTAGAAGGAATTCAGAGGAACCATCCAACTTCCTTGACTACCAGCATGTCCGTTATTCTCACAATTAATCCTCATAGGTGTAAAAATTGGACCTTGGGCTGTGTGAAGAAAGAATTTCAGGGATAGTGATCCAGAAAGAAAATATAAATTTGCATTCAGTATCTTTCCTGTCCTTTCAGGGAATCCCAAAATGCTTTAGAGCCAAAAAAGCACTTAGAAGGTGATTGCTATTTGAAATTTCAGAAAGGATAGCAATTTGTGTATTGCTAAATCCCATAACAGCAAGGTGACCTGATCACCTCTTTATCACGTCCATTAAGGAACAACTATTTACATTCCCTGAACATAAGAGTTAACTTATAGGAGGGGATAATCTTGGTAGGAATCAAAAGTGCAACTGTAAACCTGCATTTACTTTCATGATAAACTGCAAGGTATGGTACGTAACCATTAAGTTAATATTGAGTATCTTTATATTGGACCTTGCATTACCAGGACACTCCAGTCCTGGAAAATTGTCAACATGTTCTCAGTTACTTCAAATTGTAAAATGGTCAGCCCAGGGAGAAATGCGCAGTTTAGAATTGTCAAATCAAAAACTTGACAGGGAACAAAAGTAGAATCACAGTTTAATCCACTTGTTTACTGTAAAATGAAAATCCTTTGAAAACCTTAATACCAAGTGCTTGTGAATCATGAGAAACAGAAGTATCCAGAAATAATATGGACTTTCATTTTAAATATAGGCTTTTGGTGTCTGGTTTTCATTTGAGAATTTTCCACACAACCCACTCAGAAATTAAACAGTTTCGTCCGCAACTGGATGGGTGGCAGCCTGACTCCAGACTTGCCCCTGAAGTCACTCAAATTGCCTTCTGCTTTCCTATTCTTTTAATTGGAGTGAATTGGGAACAGAAAATTGAACCATTAGCATTGCATTTTTTAATCTGTAGTTTAACAAATTAGAGTGTGCCTCAAACTGAATTAATGTTCCAGCATTGAGATTTGAGAGGTGAAATAGATTTGGTGTGCTAAGTATGCTTTGACCATCAAATGCACTTTAGGAAATACCAATTCAAGTCAACATGGCTTACTTATGAAAACCTGCCCTGACTGAATCAGGTAAATCAAAACCAGGAAATGCTGGCAACAGTCAGCAGACCTATCAGCATGTGTGCAGAAAACAGATAAGCTGATCTTTCAAAAGATGACCTTCATCAGATAATTTAGGATCTGACTAGGATTTCAGATGAAATTCATCATCTATCCCAGCAAACACTGAGCTACTCCACCCTGCCAGCATTAACACGTGTATATTCCAGTCAAAAACAATTGCATGGTCTGAGCAATGGTGTTCAGCATATACGCTCTTATACACCACAATAGATTCCATTGAACCAAAAGTTTTAAACACAATTCAGTAATTTGCAAATTTGTTGCGTGCTTATACTCAACCAGTGGCTAGAGTGAAAACTTTATCCCAGACTAAAATAAGTCCCTTCAGTTCTCTGGCAGCCATTTTCCTGATAGCAATCTTTTTGAGGAAGGGGGATTTTGCTACCTCAGGGCAATGACACTTGTCTTATTTAACTTATTATGTTGCAGTTCAAGTTGGTGCCATTGTAGTCTCAGTCATGAGCGCATTCTGGCCAGCACAAAAACTCTATACATTAGTTCAAATTCCATCCTCCTTTTATATCATCTTTCAGGTGTATGATCTCAATCAATATTCTATTTACATTTCCATGGTGGACTTTATATGCCATAAATCTATTACTTTTTTAGGGTACTTAAGATGAACGAGTGAGTGGCGTATATCTATATTTGGACTTTCAGAAGGCATTTGAATCTAACTAATTTTGGTGAAGGAGAAAACTGACCCACAATGGATTGTTTCCTTTTCAGGCAGACCTTAGGATCAAAGGGAATTTGAAAAGGTTAAAAAGGGCAGTTTTCTTATATGGACTGGCCAGTAAGGGGGCAAAAAGACAGCAATTGATCCTTTTCCTCTAAGAAGGATGATATAGTAGCACCAACAATACATTTGTAGATTCAGAGACAAATGCTCATTGGGGTGATGAATTGTGCAAGGCTCTGCAGTCTATAGGATCTTTGCTATGTTCAGGAGAGAGGAAGCAATTTCTGCTTTTCTTTTAAGTGGACGCTTTATGTATAATGCACACCTCTGATTCATTTCCTCTTTATCCTTCTTTGATATTATTTCTTTCTAATCATCTTTTTCTCTTTCCTTAATGCTGTCTCTTCTGATGTTCCAACACAAACAAATAAAAGAAGAATGAATATTTTATCATACACTAATCAGATTTATCATTTTTCAGTTTTTTTCTATCTCTGGATAAATTATTAGTTTTGTGAATATGACAAAATAAACTAATATCACTTAATTTATTCCCCAAAGTTTACATCTTAAAGAGGTACTGTGGAATGCTGTAACCTCTCTTTGTCATCCATTAGAAACTCTGCAACACTGGGCTTTTATATGAATGTACAAGTGCCTTGAGCATTGTAGGTGAGTCCACTTTATCGAACATCTGTCTACAAATATTTTCTTGCAGCATCAGCTGATCAGAAGCAGAAAAGTTTTCATCTTTTGAGAGTAGAATTGTTGAGGGCAGTTGCAGTTTTCTGAAATCTAACTCTGTACAGACCAGGGATCAAATCTGACATTTCAGTGTCCACAAGACTTAGTTCCAGTCTGGGTTCTGTATTGAATAACTATTAGTGCATCTTCAGAAGTGATTGACTTGTGTTCCAAATTCTGAATACTCTACCTGACTTTGTTTCACAAGAGAGTCTCAAGTGAAAGTTACCTGGGGAATTTGGCTCAGCACTGTAACATTGATACATATTTCTTCATTGTTGGCTGAGCCCATTGTACAGATAGTTTAGATAAGTTGTGTCATTGGTGCCTCTATTTAATTTGAGGACATGTGCTTCCTGTTTGCTAATGTGGCACCCGCCCAATCAGATCAAGTTTTTAATATTTATTCAGCACTCCAAATCTATCATATTGATTCAACAATTTATATGTATACAAAAGGACTCCCTCCCAAAGAGCATTGTAGAGCAACCTACAGCACGTAGGCTGTAGCAATTCGAAAAGGCAGCTCACTACCACCATCATGTCAAGGGCAACTAGGGATGGGGAATAAATGCTGGCCAGCCAACAACGCCCATATCCCATGAATGACTGAAAAAAAGGTGCTCCTTGGGGACATAATGAAATATAATATTAACACCAAGCCACATGAGGAGATATCAGATCAGGTAACCCAAAGTCTGGTCAACCAGCTGTGTATTAAGGACAGCCCTCGAGGGGAAAGAGGAGAAGATTCCAGAGTGATGGGCTAAAGACAACTAAATGCATCACAACCAATGGGGGAAGCATTAAAATCAGGGGATGCTAAAGGCTAGAATTAGAGGAGTCCTGAAGTAAAAGAACAAGACAAACAACAATTCAAGAATGGAATTTATTTCAAGACAGTAAATGTCAGCTCGAGAATGTGGTGCTGGAAAAGCACAGCAGGTCAGGCAGCATCCAAGGAGCAGGAGAATCGATATTTTGGGCATAA
Source organism: Hemiscyllium ocellatum (assembly GCF_020745735.1). Classification (NCBI taxonomy): domain Eukaryota; kingdom Metazoa; phylum Chordata; class Chondrichthyes; order Orectolobiformes; family Hemiscylliidae; genus Hemiscyllium; species Hemiscyllium ocellatum. The sequence continues at coordinate 101,495,012 of NC_083405.1, forward strand.
GCCCTTTACCAGGAATTAAATGTCAGCAGCCAGATTACAATTTCCACATTTAACGATATCTTTCTGTAATAGGAAGTGTACACTTGGACTTGATAAGCCCCAGCAGCTATATGGTTTCCTGTACAATGTTGCCTTTACATCTTGATGTTGGGCAGAAATCCACTCTACACAGAGCTCCAGCCAGCATTGGAATATTCCCTATGCTGTAAATATCAGTTGCAGATAATAATTAATAAACAAGCCGCAAAGTATCTATGAATAAACAATAAAGCTCATTGGTAAAGACTGACTGACATATCCCACTCCTGACTGGCCCCTTTTTTTTCAGTGTGAAGCATCTTTGCCCCCTTGTGGTGTATCTATGCTTTGTTTGAGTCTCAGCGAATATTGATTAACAGTAGTATATTTGCTGAACATTTGAGAATAAGGACATTTTTCTGCACTAGATCGCTGAGGCTTATATTTTAGCTGTATACTTATGAAAATCCTACTTTTCCAGTAATCTTTCCACATGATCAGGAGAGTGCATAATTGAGGTAAGTATTAAGGTTGCTCAGGGCTATAAGAAAGATGATCACAAACTCAGGTAGCTAATGGAAAAAAAGAGAAAGATACAATTATAATTGTCCCACCCAAACAATACGACAACAGGAGAATGGAGGCTATCCTTTATTTCCAGACAGGGAGCTGAGAAATGTAATTGCTACAAATGTAACATTACATCGTGCACTATGTACTAATTATATTCTATAACTAGAATGTGATTTAATAGATAGGAATTGAAATACTGGGAAAAAAGTAGTGACAATGATATTTCCACTTCCCAGAGCGGTGGAAACAGCAATAATTAATGATTTCCAGAGGAAGTTGGATGGGCTCTTAAGGGAAATAAACTTGCAGGGTTACATGGAAAGAGCAGGTGAATGTACATGATAGCACTGTTAGCTCACCGCGCCAGGGATCTGGCTTCGATTCCAGCCTCGGGTGGCTGTCCATGTGGAGTTGGCACACTCTCCCAGTGTCTGCATTGGCTTCCTCTGGATGCTCCGGTTTCCTCCCACAGTCCAAAGGTGTGCAGGTTAGGTGGTTTGGACATGCTGAATCGTCTGTAGTGTCCAGGGATGAGCAGGCTAGGTGGGTAAACCATGGTATATTGTCTGTACTGTGCAGGGATGTGCAGGTAGGAGATTAGCCATTGTCTTTTGTCTGTAGTATTTTGCCAAATGGCCTCTTTTCACACTAAGGATTCTCTGCAGACAACATGTGCTTAACAGGCCAAATGGATTAATACTGTACTGCTGACTTGTTGCCACTCTAGTTAATCTAAGTTCTGTGATTTAAGGTGGCCGTATTTATGTTTCTTCATGAACCTCCAACAAGTGGAGGAGGAGGTGCTGGAAGTCTAGCAATTCATAAAAGTGAATAAACCACCAGGACTTGATCAGGTGTATCCCGAGAACTCTGTGGGAAGCTAGAGAAGGGATTGCTGGGCCTCTTGATGAGATATTTGTGTCATCAATAGTCACAGATGAGGTGCTGGAAGACTGGAGGTTGGCTAATGTGGTGCCACTGTTTAAGAAAAGTGGTAAGGACAAGCCAGGCAACTATAGACCGGTGAGCCTGATGTCGGAGGTGGACAAGATGTTGGAGGGAGTCCCCAGCGACAGAATTTACATGTATTTGGAAAGGCTAGGACTGATTAGGGATAGTCAGTATGGCTTTGTGCGTGGGAAATCATGTCTCACAAACTTGATTGAATTTTTTTGAAGCAGTAACAAAGAGGATTGATGAGGGCAGAGTGGTCGATGTGATCTATATGGACTTCAGTAAGGCGTTCGACAAGGTTCCCCATGGGAGCCTGGTTAGCAAAGTTAGATCTCATGGAATACAGGGAGAACTAGCCACTTGCATACAGAATGGGCTCAAAGGTAGAACACGGAGGGTGGTGGTGGTGGAGGGTAATATTTCAGACTGGAGGCCTGTGACCAGTGGAATGCTACAAGTATTGGTGCTGGGTCCACTATTTTTCATCAATTATACAAATGATTTGAATGTGAAAATAGGAGGTATAGTTCATAAGTTTACAGATGACATCACAATTGAAGGTGAAGTAGACAACAAAGAAGGTCTCAATCCTATTGGATGGCTTTTGTGAAACTTGACATATTTCAGAAAAGATTTACTAGGATGCTGCAAGGATTGAAGGATTTGAGCTATAGGGAGAGGCTGAACAGGCTGGGGCTGTTTTTCCCGGAGTATCGGAGGCTGAGGAGTGACCATATAGAGGTTTATAAAATCATGAGGGGCATAGATAGGATGAATAGGCAAGGTCTTTTCCCTGAGGTGGGGAAATCCAAAACTTGATGGCATAGGTTTAGGGTGAGAGGGGAAAGATATAAAAGGGACCTAAGGGGCAACGTTTTCACTCAGAGGGTGGTGCATGTATGGAATGAACTGCCAGAGGAAGTGGTGGAGGCTGGTACAATTACAACATTTAAAAGGCATCTAAATGGGTATATGAATAGGAAGGGTTGGGAGGGATATGGGTCAAGTGCTGGCAAATGGGACTAGATTAGGTTGGGATATCTGGTCAGCATGGACGAGTTGGACCAAAGGGTCTGTTTCCGTGCTGTACATCTCTCTGACTCTATGACTCCATAAGTGCAGATATCTCACAGGATCATAGGGCTGGAGGGATTTGAGAACAAAGATGAAACTTTTAAACTCAAGATGTTGCTTGATCACAGGTCAATGTAGGTCAGCAAGTACATGGTTGATAAGTGAAGAGGACTTTATGCGAGTTCAGATGTGAATTGCAATCTTAAGTCACAGAAGCATACACCATAGAAACAGACCATTCAGTCCAACTCATCCATGCTGACCAAGTTCCCCAAACTGAACTAGTCCCATTTGCTTGCGTTTGACTCATATCCTTTTTTCCTTTCCTATTATCCATCTGTCCAAATGTCTTTTAAATGTTGTAACTATACCTGCAGCTAACACCCCCTCTGGGAGTTCATTCCACACATGAACCACCTTCTGTGTGAAAAAGTTGCCCCTCAGGACGCTAGGACCCCTTCTGTATTACATCCTCAGGAGAATTCATACTCTCAACAAACACTATTTCAACTCCACCTCAAACATCAAAAACTGTAAGTACAACAAACTTTTATCTACCCACCTCCATAACCAGTGCTCCTCAAACATTCCAGAAGATTCCCCCGGCCTCTGGAACTGCTCAGACGCCATTAGCCATGCGGCTCGTGCAGCCACCATCCCCACGCTGATTGATGATGTCACTTCTGCTCCCATCATGGCCACTTCCACAGCTACTTCCACACCTCACAATTCCTCATGCACTACACATGACTTCACTTCCGCCCCTCACATCATCACTGATGTCACACGCTCAGTGACTTCCATCCCCTCCACTGCCGTGTTTGCCATCCCTTCCGCCCCCAATGCCACTCACCTGCATTCTGCTGGTACGCCCTCTACAGATCCCACTGTCACCATCCCCGCCCCCCCAGAATGCTGAGCGGAGCACCACCTCTGCTTATGACTCCACTCCATTCCCCCCCACCACCACACCCACTCCAGTTACTGGCTCCACCCCCACTCCCAGCTCCACACCCAGCTCGCAGCCCTGCCGAGTTTTCAAGATTCCCCCTGATCTCCCCTCACTGAGGATGAACGATCAGTCCTCAACAAAGGACTCACCTTCATTCCGCCTCCACTCACACATCAATGAATTTAGTACACGTGATGTCGAACACTTCTTCCGCCTCCGAGCTTACTTCCGAGGACCCCTTCGCCCACCTTCAACACATTGCATCTGCCTGGACAGTCCGTGCTGGCCTATCACTTGCCCTTGACCTCTTCATTTCCAACTGCCGCCGGGACATTAACCGCCTCAACCTGTCTACCCTCCTTCCCGACTCCAACCTCTCACCCTCACAACGTGCAGCCCTCCAATCCCTCTGCTCCAATCCCAACCTCACCATCAAACCAGGAGATAAAGGGGGTGCAATGGTAGTCTGGCGCACTGACCTCTACACTGGTGAAGCCTAACGCCAACTCGAGAACACCTCTTCCTACCGCCCCCTCGACCATGACCCCACCCCCCCATCAACAAACCATCATCTCCCAGACCATACAGAACCTCATCACCTCAGGAGGTCTCCCAACCACAGCATCCAACCTCATAGTCCGGGAACCCCACTCTGCCCGGTTCTACCTCCTTCCCAAGATCCACAAGCCTGACCACCCTGGCCGACCCATTGTCTCAGCATGCTCCTGCCCCACTGAACTCATTTCTACCTACCTCGACACTGTCCTATCCTCCCTAGTCCAGGAACTCCCCACATACCTTCGAGACACCACCCATGCCCTCCACCTCGCAACGCCTCATCTTCACTATGGATATCCAATCCCTCTACACCTCCATCTTCCATGACCAGGGCCTCCAAGCCCTTCGTTTCTTCCTCTCCCAACGTCCCCAACATGACCCTTTCACCAACACTCTCATTCGTTTGGCCGAACTGGTCCTCACCCTTAACAATTTCTCCTTCGAATCCTCCCACTTCCTCCAGACCAAAGGGGTAGCCATGGGCACCCGTATGTTCCCCAGCTATGCCTGTCTCTTTGTTGGCTACATAGAACAGTCCATCTTATGTCATTACACCGGCACCACTCCACACCTCTTCCTCCGCTACATTGATGACTGCATTGGCGCCACTTTGTGCTCCCATGAGGAGGTTGAGCAATTCATCAACTTCACCAACACATTCCACCTTGACCTCAAATTTACCTGGACCTTCTCTGACACCTCTCTCCCCTTCCTGGACCTCTCCATCTCCATTAATGACGACATTTTTTACAAACCCACCGACTTCCACAGCTACCTGGATTATACCTCTTCCCACCCTACCTACTGCAAAATGTCATCCGCTATTCCCAATTCCTCTGCCTCAGCTGTATCTGCCCCCAGGAGGACCAGTTCCACCACAGAACACACCAGATGGCCTCCTTCTTTAGAGACTGCAATTTCCCTTCCCACGTGGTTAAAGATGCCCTCCAATCCATCTCGTCCACATCCTGCACCTCCGCCCTCAGACCCCACCCCTCCAACCGGAACAAGGACAGAATGCCCCTGGTGCTCACCTTCCACCCTCCCAACCTTCGCATGAACCAAATCATCCGCCAACATTTCCACCACCTCCAAACAGACCCCACCACTAGGGATATATTTCCCTTCCCACCCCTTTCCGCCTTCCACAAAGACCGTTCCCTCCGTGACTACCTAGTCAGGTCCACGCCCCCCTACACTCCACCCTCCCATCCTGGCACCTTCCCCTGCCACCGCAGGAATTGCAAAACCTGCGCCCATGCCTCCTCCCTCACCTCTATCCAAGGCCCTAAAGGAGCCTTCCACTTCCATCAAAGTTTTACCTGCACATCCACTAATATCATTTATTGTATCCGTTGCTCCCGATGCAGTCTCCTCTACATTGGGGAGACTGGACGCCTCCTAGCAGAGCCCTTTAGGGAACATCTCCGGCACACCCACACCAATCAACCACACCACCCTGTGGCCCAACATTTCAACTCTCCCTCCCACTCAGCTGAGGACATGGAGGTCCTGGGCCTCCTTCACCGCTGCTCCCTCACCACCAGATGCCTGGAGGAAGAACGCCTCATCTTCTGCCTTGGAACACTTCAACCCCAGGGCATCAATGTGGACTTCAACAGTTTCTTCATTTCCCCTTCCCCCACCTCACCCTAGTTCCAAACTTCCAGCTCAGCACTGTCCCCATGACTTATCCTACCTGCCTATCTTCTTTTCCACCTATCCACTCCACTCCCCCTCCTCCCTGACCTATCACCTTCATCCCCTCCCCCACTCACCTATTGTACTCTATGCTACTTTCTCCCCTCCCCGACCCTCCTCTCATTTATCTCTCCACCCTTCAGGCTCACTGCCTTTATTCCTGATGAAGTGCTTCTGCCCGAAACGTCAATTTTACTGCTCCTCGGATTCTGCCTGTGCTCTTCCAACACCATTCTAATCTCGACTCTGGTTTCCAACATCTACAGTCATTGTTTTTACCTTTTAAACCTTTGTCCTTTCACTTTAAAATAGTTCTGTTTTGAACTCCCTTACGCTAGGGAAAAGACCTTTACTATTCACCTTATCCATGCCTCTCATGATTTTATAGAGCTCTATAAAGTCACCCTTCAACCTTCTATATTCCAGTGAAAAACATCCCGGCCTATCCAACCTCTCCTTATAATTCAAATGCTCCAGTAGAATACTAGAGTCAAGCATTGGAAGAGTCAAATCTACAGATGACATCGGCATGAATGAGCTGAGCCAGAGGCAAAGTTAGGGATGTTATAGGAGTGGAAATATTCAGTCCTCATGGTAGATTTGATATCAATTTGGAAGCTCATCTCAAGATCAATTACAATTGTGTCCCGAATGTTTAGATTCAGTGGAAGGAGCAGAATTGGGCCAGAACTTTATGGCTCCCCCATTGATCTCCCCTGGGACGGGAGTGTCCAGAAAATTGGCTGCCATGGTAACAGTGCTGTTCCTGGCACTCGCTCAATATTCAATGTGAATGATAGATTAGACACACCCAGGGTCTCCTGCCGGTACCTCCTTATAAGGGAATCATCTTTTTCTCAATTGGAAATCGGTGGGGGGGGAATGTTGTATTTTCACTGGGTACTGGGCCATGTATTGCTTTTGTGGCTTGGAGGAAATGGTGTATCAAATTTGTTGAGTTTTTGTTTTCATTTGCAGTCCCTGTTGAATTACTTAAAGGGGCTGCTTTTACATTTTTGGTTACAATTCAACCCCATGCTCCTGATCAATAGGCACCCCTGTGAAGAGGGACACTTTTCCAGCACCACTAATCCAGAATGACTTGATATAGTTAACCTTTCCTGTTCCAAAATCTCTGCTCAGAGCATCGAGTTGTAATGTACGCTGTTGTGCGGTCTGAGTTACACAATAGGTATTTAGAGTCATAGAGGTCTATAGCATGGAAACAGGCCCTTTGGCCCAACCTGTCCATGCTGCCTATGGTATTGCATGCACAGTGAACTATCTTTCGAATTTGGGTGGAATCATAATAAGGTTGCTACTTGCCTGGGTCTAAAAACCTCTTTTATTAATGGCTTTGTGTAAGGTCTCAGGAGATGCATGTTTTTACTCCTATTATTAATGAAATAATTCATTTTGGGCTGTCAACTGAGTCTCTCAAAATAAATTTCAGTTCTGCACATTAGCTGGTCCTTTGGACTTGTATTGTAATCAGTTCTGCGTTGTGTAAAAATGTTACTTGCATCGTTCTGCCTCTTTCCATACTGACATAAACTCACTGCAATTCTTAATTAGCTCCATATGAAAGGGAGATCAGCGTTCTGGTTGTACATCAGGCAATCCATGGTCAAAATGCCATTGGCTATTTAAGCTTTAAGTTGCCTGAGTAGTTAATTTCCCAAGAGCTGCTAACAGGTTGGTGCACTGGCAATGGTAAGTTGGCTGACCAAAACCACACAATTCAAAGTGAACACCAACATCTGGTCAGAACACAGAAGGCTGTTCACCTTTCCCACATTTGTGCTTTCTGGAGGAATAGGTCATCAATAGTATGAATGTTTTCAACCACTAATGATCAGTGTGGTATTGTGTTCAAATAATGATCAAAATTGGTGAGTAGTGAAAATAGTCTCCTTTATTCAGCAACCACAAGTTGTACAAGTTCGAGGTGGCAGTAGAATTCTAAAATACAGCTCTTACACTAGCCTCTTTATACACAATTCTTATATAAGTTAAAATTCTATTACTGTGATCTTACATTGTTTTATCTATAGTACACAAAGGGTTTGAGGGGTATCTGTCCTGGGATTCAAGAGATGGGTTGAAACATATGCTAAATGCTGGCTGCTACTCCTGAATGAATTAGGAGTGTCGATATGATCTGCTTGCTTAATTAAGATGCGTTAGTCCTATTGTCTTTTAAGTTACTAAATGATAGTTAAAAAAACTAGGTCTGTTTTTAGTTAAAAAGATGTTAGTTAAAAAAACTAGGCCGAAACAATTAAGTTAGAAATTGTACCTGTACTTAATAAACGAATAAAGGATATTAAACTGATTATCGCAGTTGCACTGTGAGATCTGTTTACTATTTGCTGGTGTGAATTTTATTCATTCATACAATTTCACAAAAGTGTTGTTTTGACAGTTAGTTTCTTAAAGTGATAACAGCCCAGTTAAAAGGTATTTAACAAGTACATACTAATTGGGGAAAATGTTTGGTGTTCTATAATCTATTCAGGTCTGAGAGATAGTTAGTAAGGCCTGATTAATATTATAATTTTTTGTGGAGATATGATGGTATAGATGGTATTGCTCTGAATATGCAACACTTATTCAGAGGTAAATAGGCCTAAACACTGTTTGTAGCAAATGCTGATAAGAATTGAAGTTGTGAAAAAGCAGTAATGGTTGGACAAGTTGTTTTAATTTGGTCTATCTTATGATAGCAAAATATACTACAGAATTACGGTTTTATGAATGAATGAATGAAACCATGTTATTGTAAATAATGGGTTAGTAATGGGTTGTGAATGAATGAACAGCAACCCAGTAATATTGAATATGGCAAGCTGGTGAGTGAATTAATGAAGATAACCTATAACACAATATCTCACATCAGCTGTACAAAAGCAAAGCAATAAGCCCCAAACTTGCCATGCATTAATCCCGTCTCCCATCCAATTTAGATTTGGTGTGACACAGTAACCTTAAGTTTAGATTAGATTACTTACAGTGTGAAAACAGGCCCTTCGGCCCAACAAATCCACACCGACCCGCCGAAGAGCAACCCACACAGACCCATTCCCCTACATTTACCTCTTCACCTAACACTATGGGCAATTTAGCATGGCCAATTCACCTAACCTGCACATCTTTGGACTGTGGAAGGAAACCAGAGCACCCAGAGGAAACCCACGCAAACTTGGGGAGAATGTGCAAACTCCACACAGAAACTTGCTCAAGCTGGGAATTGAACCCAGGTCTCTGGAGCAGTGAGGCAACAGTGCTAACCACTGAGCCACCGTGCCACCGAAGTTATTTTAGATTTGGTGAGACACAGTAATGTACAGCAACTAAATAAGCTTCTTTTAGAGCAAAACACAAGGCTCTGCAAGTTGTACGTGCTTGCTGGTCTGCTAGGTTCTAAGCTGCCTTTTGGATGGTGTGCAGATTCTCTAAAAGTAGTTTGTGTTAATGGAGAGCAGGTAACAACACACTCTAAAACTCCAGCAGTCTACATGACATCTGAACATATAAGGAGAGGCTAGATAAGTTGGGTCATTTTTTCCCTGGAGCTTAGGAGGATGAGTGGTGACATTATAGAAGTACAGAAGATCATAAGAGACATAGATGAAATAAATAGCCATGGTCTTTTCCCCAGGATAGGCAAGTCCAAAACTAGAGAGCATTGGTTTAAGGTGAGAGGGGAAAAATTTAAAAGGGACCTGAGGGGCAACTTTTTCACACAGAGAGTGGTGCGTATATGGAATGAGCTGCCAGAGAAAGTAGGAGAGGTGGGTACAGTTGCAACATTTAAAAGCATTTGGACAGGTACATGGATAGAAAGGGTTTAGAGGAATATGGATCAAATGTAGACAAAGAGGACTAGCTCAGTTTAGAAAACTTAGTTGGTATGGGTGAGTTGGGCTGAAGGGTCTGTTTCTATGTTGTATGACTCTGTGACCCAACCTTCAGAAACCTCTCCACCACCAGATAGCAACATTTATATCAAGTCTCTGATTGATGCTAACGTCATGGAGTTTAATTCCTATTTTCTTTCTTTTTAGAATCCCAGGGGTGTGTGAGTTTGCTTGGGAATGAATGAATGATTGAATGAAAACAGGAATTAGGAGAGAATGATGTTAGGAAGTCATCAGTTTGTCTCGGAACATTCGGGCCATTTTAGATGGGTGATTTCAGTGGGAAGTTATTCTTCTGGGAAGGCCAGCCTAAAGTGTAACTCTGTTGAGAGGCCATGATATGTCACCCTCTAAACTATTTGCTCTTGCTCCCCTCCCATTACAGTACAGGATTATATCCAGATGGACCTTCCAGCTGTTTGATGTGGTCAGAAAGATGGCAGTGATTTTATTTTTTGAATTCTTATAGAGATTTGCACAATAGTTAGCTGGCATAGAGTCAGTCTCAGTAAGATTAGATTAGATTAGACTTACAGTGTGGAAACAGGCCCTTCGGCCCAACAAGTCCACACCGACCCGCCGAAGCGAAACCCACCCATACCCCTACATTACCCCTTACCTAACACTACGGGCAATTTAGCATGGCCAATTCACCTGACCCGCACATCTTTGGACTGTGGGAGGAAACCGGAGCACCCGGAGGAAACCCACGCAGACACGGGGAGAACGTGCAAACTCCACACAGTCAGTCGCCTGAGTCGGGAATTGAACCCGGGTCTTCAGGCGCTGTGAGGCAGCAGTGCTAACCACTGTGCCACCGTGCCAGGTTAAAAATAAAATCACTCTGTCGAAATCTGTTATGCTGATAGCTGGTGACTTCCAAGTTGCAGTGTGCCTAAATGTATAGGTGTAAATCTGCAATTATGGCATATAATCTAAAATTAATGTTGTGAATCCAGGCAATTCATCTGAACTGGTCTTTTTCACGTGTTGACAAGCGGTAGAACAGAGGGGGTGCCAATCAGGAGACTTGTGTTGCTGCATTTCAGCTTTAGCTGAATCACTTAGAGCAAGTTTTGTTAGGGAGAAAAAAAGACAATTCTGCTCCCACACTGATTTCTTCCAAGAATATTAGCACCATGGTAGCTGATTCTCTGACTCAATCTAGCTACATTATAGAGTCACCTCTTTGTAACATAAAGTGAGCATACATTTTCTGTTTGAACTGCACTTGGCTATAAACAGAGACAGTAGAACAGCAATGAAATAGATCATAGCACATGCGACCCCTTGATGCTGCTTCACCATTCAGCATGAGCACGGCTGATCATCTGCCTCAACTCCACCTTCCTGCCTGCTCCCCTAATCCCTTGATACACTTTCCGCCCCAAGACACACTTGCCCAAGGCAAGTAGTACACTAACATCATCATGGTTTCGTTTTCTGTATACACACTGACATGTTTCATTGTCTCTCCGTTTTGATAACGAACATTGAAAGCAAGTTCTGGAAAGTCTGTGATGACTCATTGTGCCTATTGCAAGGTATACTCCCTGTCAATGGCACTTGTCATTACCTAGAGAATGCTGTGCCTTCATACATTAAGCAGCACACAACCATTTGAAAATGCATGACAATGGTGTGCTCCATTATTTATGTAATTTTATCATTACTGGCAGTATAATTTAATAAAAATATAGATCTGGATTACATTTCTTAAAGGTTTGTGAAAAAAATAGATATTTTCTGACTTTTTTCAGAATATCAGAAGTGAACAATGCTTTTGTTTCAGTTTCTGACCACACTTTATGGCATTTGCAGCATTTCAAAGGCCCTTTGCCCTCTTGTAAAGACTCAATTGATAGTAGCCTATACTTCCATTGGTCTTCTTCTCTCTCATCTAGGTTCAGATTCCCTGCTGAGATATGGAGACTAGCACTAACTGCAGCTGCAGAGTGATCAACTTGTTGCAACATGTGTTATCACATTTGTAGTGATGTCCCTTTCAGAGATCAAAATTCAAATAGATCAAATATCCAGATATTCTCACATGACCAGAAAGCAAAGATCCTCTATTTTGCAAAGTGCATCTGGAGATTACACTGTTGCATCAATTAGCTTAGCTGTAAATAAGAAAGGTCTTCAAGTAAAATAAAATCCACATTCTTCATTTCTGTTGCATTTTGATAGCACGTGAAAATATAATTGGAAAACACACTCTCTGTGTGCTCAAAACTTGCTGGTCTTCAAATGCAAAAAGGTTGTCTTTAACTGGGTATTGCATACTAGCCCGTTCCAAGATCCAGAACTACTTGCTGAGAGATGCACTGAAACTCAGGATATGAAAGCTCGCTGTTTAGCCTCACCATATTGAGGGTTGGAAACTGTAAAAGCCCTCAGGCTGTGTGACTTCCAATGAATGTATATTGGAAACATTATGAGGCTTGAAATTGAGTGAAGACCCCTCAGAGTGAACATGGTGCAGGGCGAAATGTTTATTTCTGATGCATATTCACGAATTTCCAATTTGAACAGTTTTGCCCTCAGACTGTATATATGACACAATTGTATTCAATATCATGACATTGGACCTGAACCCTGAATCAGTTTCAAAAATATTGAACTCTTGGACAAGATGTGTTATTTTAAACAAAGACTGCAAGCTGATAATGTCTGTTCCAAGAATGGAATTCACCGACGGCGAAAAGATTCCCTGTGTGAACCCTGGAATGTCATGCATTGTAGGTTGTCAAGGAAGCTCCAAAGAGCCGGTCTTCAGAGGGCAGTGGTGCAAGGCAATGCAATTACCTCCTCTCAACAGGAAAACATTTCTCATGGATTATATTCCAGACGCTCGAATGAGTTGGAAGGCTTGTTTATGTTTTACCCTTCTACAAATGTACAAAGCGTAAAACCAACTGCTTTTGCTGCTCTGTGTATGTCAGTGGGTTGATTATTAGTGCATTCTGTAAAGATCACAGCTTGATGACAGCTATTATATACTTCCAGCACTACAGGTATGAAGAAACAGGAATATACAATCCCCAGAGTGTGGAAACAGAGCATTCAGTCCACACTGACCCTCCAAACAGCATCCCACCTGATCCCCACACCCTGCATTTCCCATGGCTAATCCACCTAGCCTGCACATCCTTGAACACATTGGGCAATTTAGAATGGTTAATCTGCCTAATCTGCACATTTTTGGACTGTGGGAAGAAACCCACACAGATGCAGGGAGAATGTACAAACTCCCCACAATCACCTGGGGGTGGAATCAAACCCGGGTCCCTGGCACTGTGAGGCAGCAGTGCTAATCGCTGAGCCACCGGGCCACCCTTGCTCTGATTGTTGAAAGTCAATCAGCAAGGTAAGCAAACAGGACGAAAGCTAACCTTCAAAATCAAGCATCTCAAAATTGACTGTGCAGGCACCTACACAAACATTATCTGTATCACCAAACATAACAGCTACAGCTTTTCACTATCTCCTCTTCATCAATGATCTAGAGACTGACCCATGTAGCCTTTAATCATTACCTTTCTTTTAGCTCACTGTTAAAACATAAAGTCATTTAGCCGGGGAGCATGAGGATAGGAATTGTTTTTAATTAGCCTTGTTGCAACTAGTCAAGAGTGCAAGTAAATAAAAGTTCATTCTGGAATATAATGTGCAGTTTGGGGCCCCATATCTCAGTAAGGATGTATTGACCCTGGAGTGTGTTTAGAGGAGGTTCATGAGAATAGTCACAGGAATGAAAAGCTTAATATAAGATGAAAGTTTGAGGACTCTGACTTTACACTTGTTGGAGTTTAGAAGGATGAGAGGGGATCTAATTGAAACATACGGAGTACTGAATGGCATGGACAAAGCAGATGTTTCCATTGGTTGGAAGGACTAGGACCTGAGGGCACAGCCTTAGAGTAAAGGGAAGACCTTTTAGGATGGAGATAAGGAGAAATTTCTTCAGCCAGAGAATGGTGAACCTATGGAATTCATTGCCACAGAAGGCTGTGGAGGCCCCGTCATTGAGTATATTTAAGACTGAGATAGATAGGTTCTTGACTATCAAGGGGATCAAGAGTTACAGGGAGAAAGCGGGAGAATGGGGTTGTGAAAATTATCAGCCATGATTGAATGGCGGAGCAGACTCAATGGGCTGAATGGCCTCATTTCTGCTCCTATGTCTTATGGTCATAACCATTTGGGGTATGCCATCTGGAACCATAAGAAACTGGGGAAACTTGCCCAGGGACTGGTCATGGCAAGGGACACCTATGGAGACAGGTTGAACTTTATTGCTAATTCTGTAATATTCAAGTAAACATGTTATGAATAAAGCATATTTTGGGGAAAAAATAAGTTCTACAAAACTCAGTTCCCACTGAGAGTGTATTTGTTAATTTGTTGCAAACAACTTTGGTTTCCTTACCTGAGGAGGGATGTAGTTATATTGATTCAGAGGATGTTCACTCAATTGATTTTAGAGATGAATGGTTTCTCCCATGAAGAGAGATTGAACAGTTTAGTTTTATACTCTCTCGAGTTTATAAGAATGCAAGGAGGTCTAATTGAAGAATCAAAGTGCAAAAGGGGATTGACAAAGTAGACATGGAGAGGATGTTTCCTTATCAGGGGCAACCTAGAATATTAGGTTATAGTTTTAGAATAAGGGGTAGCAGATTTCAAACAGAGATGAAGAGAAATTAATTCTCTCAAAGAATTAGGCATCTGTGGAATTCATTACCCCAGAGTGTGGTGGGTGCAGATACATTGAGTAAGCTAGACATGTTTTTAAATAGTAATGGGTTAAAGGTTATGGAAAGTGTGCAGGAAAGGAGATTGGAGGCGAGATGTGATCAACCATGATCATATTAAATGGCAGAGTAGGCTCAAGGGCTGAATTGCTTACTCCTGCTCCTAGTTCTTATGTCCTTAATTGAGTCATTAGAGCAACAAAATTTGATCAAAAATAACATTCCCATGAACAGTGGATTTGGCCCCACACAAATGGAGGGATTTGAGAGGTGTGTTTCTGTTCCAACATTATAATTTCACTAGTTTCAGAACGTTGGGAAAAAAGGCATGTGGTACTAATGGAAAAACGGACTATGTTTACAAATTTACAGAGATCCTTTTTAAATCCAACAGATGAAATAGAAACATCTGACAACACAGTGCCAGAATATTATATGTACTGTACACTATTTTGGTAAACTTATGATTAGAAGGTCAAAGGCATTGATAACCCTCTGCCAGACTAACAGCTGAAAAAGAATTGAAATGAGAAACTATGACCAATAGTTTTAACCACTTTGTCCAAAAATTCATTACATTTTTACCTAAAGTAATTATTGCCAAAAAAAAATGTTTTGTCAAAGCTGTTGTTTATTTTCTGTCATTTATTAGTTCATTTTTTCAGGGCAATGCCCTGATCGATTAGTCAATCTGCCTGGCTTAAAATTCAAACAAAACATGGCAGTTAACTATCAATCATCATCAATTAGTTCATTCTGCAGAGCAACACCTCTTCCAATCAAACTCCACTTGTTAACCAATCAGTACTCTCTTCTCATACAGTTGGTTTTCCCTTTGCATTTGGATTTTTAAAAATCCTCCTGATGATTGCAAAACAAAAAACTTTTAACAACATGTCTCTTTTTACAGCAATACTCAAGTTTTGTGTTCCCAAACAACATTTTAAAAATACAAAACAAAAGAACTGTGGTTGCTGTAAATCAGAAACAAAAACAGAAATTGCTGGAAAAGTTCAGCAGGTCTGGCAGCAACTGTGGAGAGAAACCAGAGTCAACGTTTTGGATCAAGTGATCCTTCCTCAGGACTAACAATGGGGTAAATCCAATTTCATTTTAGAGTGGCCTTCTGTGGTTGAAAGTTCTTATCTCTGGGTTAAGGACGTAGAAAAACAGTTTGGGTTTCCCATTCTTATAGTTATCTAACAATCCTGTTTGTATTGCATGCTGTAGTGTAGTGCTTGTTTGTAGCACATGCAGTTGCTGGCCAGTAGAAGATGGCTTAGCTATTACATTCCTGCAGGTGAATAACTAGTTAATATTTGCTATCACAGGGTGGCATGGTGGCTCAGTGGTTAGCACTGCTGCCTCATAGTGCCAGGGACCCGCATTCAATTCCTGCCTCAGGCAACTGATTGTGTGGAGTTTGCACATTCTCCCCGTGTCTGCATGGGTTTCCTCCGAGTGCTCCGGTTTCTTCCCACGGTCCAAAGATGTGCAGGTCAGGTGAATTGGCCATGCTAAATTGCCCGTATTGTTAGGTGCATAGTCAGGGGTGAATGTAGGGGAATGGGTCTGTGTGGGTTGCTCTTCGGAGGGTCGGTGTGGACGTGTTAGGCCATAGGGCCTGTTTCCACACTGTAGGGAATTTAATCTATCAAATTATGAAGAGGAATAAGGTTTGTAGTACCATAACCCTACAATTATTTCCCTGTAATGAGAGGAGGAGTGAAACAGCAGGTGGGGTAATTCATAAATAGCAAGTACAATTTCTTGATAAAATGGCTTATTTCCATTAGTAAGTAAACATATGTGTCAATTTGTTTTTAGTTTAGGGTCTGGTTGAAGCTCACCAATTGCCAACTCTGTTTTCCTAACAGTTGGTATTAGCAATAGTACATTTATTACATCAAACAAAGAAATGATTGACTTGATGGATACAGTTTCAAGTCAGAGAGATTGTAAAGTCAGTAATCAAATGCCAGCTGCTATTATTTGGGGCCTTTTTACTTCTCCAACAGGCCTGAGCTTTACTTGTGTTAATAATTAATGATGAGGATGTTAGCTGCCTGTTCAATGGTTTCACTCCTGAAGCTAGGAGCCCAGCACTGGGTCTATACACGCCTTCCTGAGCATTTCACCCTCACTTGCTCTCTGTCAGAACTTGAGCTAGTTTCCTTCATCATACACAAAGTAAAGTCTGTGATAAAACCTATTCAAGGTATGTATTCAAAAGTCCAAGTACAATTTGCACCAAGGTGACCAATCAAGGAAGACCTTCTCGTTCCTCTCAAGCAAAATCCAAACAAATTAATCTGATTAATCGCAATTAACATTAGGATCACAGGAACAGGAGTGGGCCATTCAGCCCCTTGAGCCTGCCCTGCCATTCAATAAGATCATGGCTGATCTGTTGCGTGCTCCAAACACCTGCCTTGGGTCTATAACTCTTGATACACTTGTTTAATAAAAACTTGTCTATCTCAGATATAAACTTAACAATTGAGGTAGCATTGACTGCCATTTTAGGAAGAGGGCTCCAAACCCTTTGATCTACACTGATCTACTCTACATAGATCTAGCAAGCTGTTTTTTTTTTAAAGATGGGCAACACTGGCACTGCAATATTTCATTGCCCCTCCTGATTACCTTAAAGAAACCAATGGTCAACCACATAGTGTGGACTGGAATGATGTGCATCAGATCGGAATGGGAGAGGATGGAAATTTAGCCAGGAAAATCAGAGCAGAAAGAGATGATTGAATGTCGCATAGGCCACAATGCTTCATGCAGCCATTGATGCCATGGAAAAGAGCCTTGGGCTGGCCTGAATGAAAAAGGGTTTCCTGTAAGAGGAGCAGGGCAGCATTTTTCAGATGTTACTGGCTGAGCAACTTTCGAGAATATAGGTATAATAAACACAGTTTATACAAACACACACACACTCACCACACACACACAAACACACACACACACACACACACTCACCACACACATCACACACACACACACACACACACACCTCACACACACTCACCACACACACACACACAACACACACACACTCACCACACACACACCACACACACCACACACACCACACACGCACACACACACACTCACCACACACACACTCACCACACACACACACACCTCATACACCTCACACACCTCACACACACACACACCTCAGACACACACACACCACACACACACCACACACACACACACACACACACACCACACACACCTCACACACACACACACACACACTCACCACACACATCACACACACACTCACCACACACACATCTCACACACACCTCACACACACACACACACAACACACACACACTCACCACACACACACACCACACACACCACACACGCACACACACACACACTCTCACCACACACACACACACACTCACCACACACACACACACCTCATACACCTCACACACCTCACACACTCACACACCACACACACACCACACACACACACACCACACACACACACACACACACACCACACACACAGAAACCACACACACACACACACACACACAAACACCACACAAACACACCACACACACACACGCACACACACACATTCACACTACACACACACACACACACTCACCAATGGTCAGTCTCACAGTTTTATACTGCATTAGAATCCTGAGCAGGGATATCTCATAGTGATCTTCTCAATTAGATAACTAATTCCCATGCTCTCCCACATGGGAGAGCTACAAGTAGCCTTTGTGGAAATTAAATCTCCTCCTAAGTCATAACCAGTCTTTAAAGGATGAAGAATGGCACTAGACTTGGAAATATATTGACACCTAACCCCCATCCCGCTCCTCACCCGCCTTCACTGCTTCACAGTTGCAGGATCCAAACCCAGGAACTGCTCCCTAATGGCATCGTGGGTCAACCATGTCAAATAGATTGCAGCAGTTCAAGAAGGCAGCTCACCACCAACCTCTCAAGGGCAACTGGTGAAGGTCAATAAATGCTGGCTCAACCAGTGACGCCTACATCCCACAAAAAGAATAAATAAAAAGAAATATGTGTTAAAGGATATTAATGAATGCTGTGTGCAAGAAACCTGCACTTTATATAGAATTTATTTGGAAACAAATACACATGCGACTGTTGGGTTATCCTCTTCTGCATCAATATTTACATGTGGGAGAAATTAACATCCTATTGGCTACTTCTGAAAGGCTCTATCACATTCCATGGCCAATCTGATTGGTCATCACTTAATCAGAGAGCATAGCAGCCCATCATATTTGAGGTGATCCAGTGCTGCACTATCTAATTATCTTACTGACCGCTGATCATCCTTCTTCAAGACATCTTACACCTTGGTCTCATTCCTGATTTCTAACTGATCTGATTGGTTAACATGACAACCTGGAATCCAATTTTGTCAGGAGGACAAAAAGATCAAAACACTGATATCAGTCAAACACCAATAGTATGAACAATGAGCTCAATGTCACCTGTACAGGAAAATATTGGGAAGCATGTGCTCATCACAGCCAGTAACAGAATACATCTGCAAGTGTATCTCCAGGTATGCAGACAACACACAGCTGGGGGAGAGGGACAACTGTGAGGAGGATACAGAGATGCTGCAGTGTAATTTAGAAGGGTTGTGTTTGTGGGCAAATGCATGGCAGATGTAGAGCAATGTAAGTAAATGTGAGGCTATCCACTTTGGTAGCCAAAACAGGAATGAAGATTATTATCTGAATGGCAATAGATCGAGAAAGGATCAGGTGCAACGAGACCTGAGGACCTTTGTACACCAGCTACAAAGTCAGCATACAGAAGCAGCAGTAGAAAACCAGGCAAATGGAATGTTGTCCTTCATAGTAAGAGGATTTGGATACAGCAGCAAAGATATCTTGCAGCACTTGTACTGGCCTTTCACAGACTATACCTAGAATATTGTGTACAACTTTGGTCTCCTTACTGCAGAAGGATGCTTTGGCTATAAAGGGAATGCAATGAAAATTTACCAGATTGGCAGGACTGACGTATGAAGAGAGATTACTTCAGTTAGGACTATATTTACTGGAAGAATGAGAGGAAATCTCGTTGAAACGTATACCAGTCTAACAGGACAAAACAGGTTAACTGCAAGAAGGATGTTCTCAATGACCGGGGAGTCCAGAGGATTTACAGTCTAAGGATACAGGGTAGGCCATTTAGAACTGAAATGATGAGAAATTTCTTCACTCAGAGAGAGTGGAGCATGTGGAATTCTCTATCACAGGAAGTGATTGAGGTCGGAATATTGAATGTTATCGAAGGAGTTTAGATTAGATTAGATTCCCTACAGTGTGGAAACAGGCCCTTCAGCCCAACAAGTCCACACCGACCCTCCAAAGAGCAACCCACTCAGACACATTCCCCTACATTTACCCCTATCACTCTGGGCAATTTAGCTTGGCCAATTCACCTAACCTGCACATCTTTGGACTTTAGGAGGAAAGGAGAAAGTGAGGACTGCAGATGCTGGAGATCAGAGCTGAAAATGTGTTGCTGGGAAAGTGCAGCAGGTCAGGCAGCATCATCAATGTTTCAGGCATGAGGCCTTCTTCAGGAATGTGAAGAAGGGCTCATGCCCAAAATGTCAGTTCTCCTGCTCCTTGGATGCTGCCTGACCTGCAGGAGGAAACCCACACAGACACAGGGAGAATGTGCAAATGCCACACAGACAGTTGCCTGAGGCTGGAATTGAACCCGGGTCCCTGGCACTATGTGGCAGCAGTGCTAACCGCTGAGCCACCGTGCTACCCAATATAGTTCTTAGGCTAAAGGGGTCAAAGGGAGAAAACAGGAATAGGGTACTGAGTTTAATGATCATATTGAATTACAGAGTTGGCTCAAGGGGCCGAATGACCTCCTGATACTTTCTGTGCTAACATTTGTTGCATTGTCAGGATGCTCATATAACTGTTTAATTTTTGTTTGAAGCTCTGAATCTTTCAGATTCTACAGGCAGAGTTAGTTAGGTGTACAGCAGCAACAGGGCCACAGTATAAACATGTTAGAAAGCGTTAGATGTCTGGATTTGGAAAGGTCGAGGTAAATGTACATTTCTTTTATGTGGCAATGATTATAATAGGAATTTGAATGTCCAGCTTCCAGCTAGATTTAGGAGTACACTATACCACACAACAAGTGTGAATCATGGGCTGACTTTGCCCAGTCTCCGAACAATGTGGACAATGGCAGCTTTGTGGAGAACACATGGTGAGATTATAAAACTGAGCTTGTCACCATCAAGAGAAAAGATCAGGGTTTGCACCCAACGTTTTGAATAGCGAGAGGTGAATCTCGCTATTGGGCATTAAGAGATCTATTTGCATGTAGTGACATCTAAATTATAATCTCTTTACACCTCAGTAATATTCAGTTTGTGACTCTCCCACAGGGGCGGGAGAGTTTAAAACAGGTCAACTATGATCTTTCTGAATGGCAGAGAAGACTAGAAAGGCCAAGTGACCTTCCTTGTTCCTTGTTTGTATGATTGTATGTAATGGCTAGGAGCTAGTACCCAGTGCCTGTCGTCTGTTGCTTGCTTTGCCAGCCCTCCATTTTAGCCAACATTTCCCAAAGACTCAGGGCATGCTCAATGGACATCAGACACTAACCATGTCATCCAGGCACATCACTGACTCACTTTTAATATAGTTATCCGCTGCACTTTGAGTGCACTGACAGATTACATTAAAATGCTGCTACCAGGCCACTTTCATACAGGTACTCATCTCTTGAATCAGACCAGGATGCATCTTAGTGCTTTTCATTTGCTCTCTTATTGTTCACTGACTTCACACCAATTGGATGTTGACAGCATCGTTGCCTTGTCTTGTCTTTTAATGCCACCTGATTCAGAACTTACAAGCTCATTGTATTTTTGTCTTGCCTGGCATTTTAGTTCAGACACAAAGCCAGACAAGTTGTCATGTGATGATCAGGCAATGAATCGGACGTTATTGGCAACTGCGTCTGTGTTCTATTGGTACAAAATGTTTTCTCCTTCCCAGAAGAGGGAACACTCTCTCTGTATCTCAACTTTTCAAGATGTAAGTATCTCTAGGTCACCCCTCAGCCACTCGCTTCACTTGTTGAATGAGCCTGGATGAGTGAAAAAGATTATCTAAGATTGCAAAGAGATCTTGCTCAATTGGGCCTATTGACTGAAAAGTGGCAGATGGAGTTTAATTTGAATAAATGTGAGGTATTGCATTTTGCTAAAATGAATAAAGACAGAGGACAGGTGACTGAGGTGTCAGTGGGGGAGCACTTTGGGGCCAGCGACCATAATTCTATTCGATTTAAAATAGTGATGGAAAAGGATAGACCAGATCTAAAAGTTGAACTTCTAAATTGGAGAAAGGCCAATTTTGATGGTATTTGGCAAGAGTTTTCAAAAGCTGATTGGAGGTAGATGTTCGCAGGTAAAGGGACGGCTGGAAAATGGGAAGCCTTCAGAAATGAGATATCGAGAATTCAGTGAAAGTATATTCCTGTTCGGGTGAAAGGGAAGGGTAGTAGGCAGAGGGAATGCTGGATGACTAAAGAAATTGAGGGTCTGGTTAAGAAAAAGAATGAAGCATATGTAAGGTATAGACAGGATAGATCAAGTGAAACCTGAGAAGAGTATAAAGGAAGTAGGAGTATATATAAGAGGGAAATCAGGAGGGGAGAAAGGGTTCATGAGATAGCTTTGGCAAGTAAAATTAAGGACAATCCAAAGGGTTTTTTACAAATACATTAAGGACAAAAGGGTAACTAGGGAGGGAATAGGGCTGTAGAAAATGGGGAGGTACTAAATGAGTATTTTGCATCAGAATTTATTTTGGAAAAGGATATGGAAGATATAGACTGTTCAAAGTTTGTGCGAAGATTTGTAGCTCGGGTGCTTATTGTAGTGGTTCTGTTCGCTGAGCTGGAAGTTTTTGTTGCAAACGTTTCGTCCCCTGGCTAGGAGACATCATCAGTGCTGTGGAGCCTCCTGCGAAACGCTTCTTTGATGTTTCTTCTGGCATTTATACCACTATAAATGCCGGAAGGAACATCAAAGAAGCGCTTCGCAGGAGGCTCCACAGCACTGATGATGTCTCCTAGCCAGGGGGCGAAACGTTTGCAACAAAAACTTCCAGCTTGGCGAACAGAACCACTACGATATAGACTGTAGGGAAATAGATGGTGACACCTTGCAAAATGTCCATATTACAGAGGAGGAAGTGCTGGATGTCTTGAAATGCATAAAGGTGGATAAATCCCCAGGTCCTCATCAGGTGTACCCTAGAACTCTATGGGAAACTAGAGAAGTGATTGCTGGGTGTCTTGCTGAGATATTTATATTGAGCAATTGTCACAGGTGAGATGCTGGGAGACTGGACATTGGCTAACATGGTGCCACTGTTTAAGAAGGGCGGTAAGGACAAGCCAGGGAATTATCGACCAGTGAGTCTGACGTCAGTAGTGGGCAAGTTGTTAGAGGGAATCCTGAGGGACAGGATGTACACATATTTGGAAAGGCAAGGACTGATTAGGGATAGGCAACATGGCTTTGTGCGTGGGAAATCATGTCTCACAAACTTGATTGAGTTTTGAAGAAGTCACAAAGAGGATTAATGAGGGCACTGCAGTAGATGTGATCTATATGGACTTCAGTAAGGCATTTGACAAGGTTCCCCATGGGAAACTGGTTAGCAAGGTTAGATATCACAGAATACAGGGAGAATTAGCCATTTGGATACAGAAATGGCTCAAAGGTAGAAGACAGAGGGTGGTGGTGGAGGGTTGTTTTTCAGACTGGAGGCCTGTGACCAGTGGAGTGCCACAAGGATTGGTGCTGGGTCCTCTACTTTTTGTCATTTACGTAAATGACTTGGATGCGAGCATAAGATGTACAGTTAGTAAGTTTGCAGATGACACCAAAATTGGAGGTGTAGTGGACAGCAAAGAGGGTTTCCTCAGATTACAACAGGAACTGGACCAGATGGGCCAATGAGCTGAGAAGTGGCAGATGGAGTTGAATTCAGATAAATGCGAGGTGATGCATTTTGGGAAAGCAAATCTTAGCAGGACTTATGCACTTAATGGTAAGGTCCTAGGGAGTGTTGCTGAACAAAGAGACTTTGGAGTGCAGGTTCATAGCTCCTTGAAAGTGGAGTCGCAGGTAGATAGGATTGTGAAGAAGGCGTTTGGTATGCTTTCCTTTATTGATCAGAGTTTTGAGTACAGGAGTTGGGAGGTCATGTTGCAGCTGTACAGGACTTTGTTTAGGCCACTGTTGGAATATTGTGTGCAATTCCGGTTTCCTTCCTATCGGAAAGATGTTGTGAAACTTGAAAAGGGTTCAGAAACGATTTACAAGGATGTTGCCAGAGTTGGACGACTTGAGCTATGAAGAGAGGCTGACCAGGCTGGGGCTATTTTCCCTGGAGCATCGGAGGCTGAGGGGTGACCTTATAGAGATTTACAAAATTACGAGGGGCATGGATAGAGTAAATAGGCAAAGTCTTTTGCCTGGAGTTAGGGAGTCCAGAACTAGAGGGCATATGTTTAGGGTGAGAGGGGAAGGAAATAAAAGAGAGCTAAGGGGCAACATTTTCACACAGAAGGTGCTACGTGTATGGAATGAGCTGCCAGAGGAAGTGGTGGAAGCTGATAAAATTGCAACATTTAAGAGGCATTTTGATGGGTATATGAATAGGAAGGGTTTGGAGGGATATGGGCCAGGTGTTGGCAGGTGGGACTAGATTGGGTTGGGATATTTGGTTGACATGGACGGGTTGGACTGAAGGGTCTGTTTCCATGTGGTACATTCTATGACTCTATGACAGAACTTCTACAGTTAATGGTAGGGCCCTGGGTAGTGTTGCCAAACAGAGAGACCAAGGGGTTCAGGTATATAGTTCTTTGAAAATTACATCACAATTTGACAGGATGGTTAAGAAAATATTTAGCATGCTTGCCATCGTTGCTCAGACCATTGAGGATATAAGGTGGGACATAATGTTGAGGTTATATGGGACATCGGTGAGGTCATTTTTAGAGAACCATACACTGTTCTGGTCACCTTGTTATAAGTAGGATATTATTAAATTGGAGAAGGTTCAGAAATGATTTACCAGGATGATGCCAGTGCTGGATGATTTAAGTTGTAAGGAGAGGCTGAATAGGCTGGGAACTTTTTTCCCTGGATTGTAGGAGGTTGAGGGGTGATCATATGGAGGTTCATAAAATCATGAGGGTCATGGATAAGGTGAATAGCAAAGGTCATTTTACTAGGGCGGGAGAGTTGAAAACTAGGGAGCTTGGGTTTAAGGTGAGAGGAGAAAAATTTAAAAGGAACCTGAAGGGCAACTTTTTCACTCAGCTGGTGCTGCATGTATGGAATAAACTGCCAGAGGAAATGATAGATGCAGGTACAGTTAAGTGAGATTTGGACAAGCACATGAATAGCTGAAAATGTGTTGCTGGAAAGGCGCAGCAGGTCAGGCAGCATCCAAGGAGCAGGAGAATCGATGTTTCGGGGATGAGCCCTTCTTCAGGAATAATTCCTGAAGAAGAGCTTGTGCCCAAAACGTCGATTCTCCTGGTCCTTGGATGCTGCCTGACCTGCTGCGCTTTTCCAGCAACACATTTTCAGCTCTGATCTCCAGCATCTGCAGACCTCACTTTCTCCGAGAGGATTTTAACCTACTGTGAATCATCTTGCAAGGATGCCTTCCTTGATGAAGTTCTCTTCCTCCCTCTACAAGGATTTCAGTGAGTCCCTGTCTCACGGCACACCCCAGGTCATCTCCTCTGCCGATTCCTGAAGAAGGGCTCATGCCCAAAACGTCGATTCTCCTGCTCCTTGGATGGAACCTGACCTGCTGTGCCTTTCCAGCAACACATTTTCAGCTCTGATCTCCAGCATCTGCTGTCCTCACTTTTTCCAGGCAAATGAATAGGAAAGGTTTAGTGGAGTATGGGCCAAACACAGGCGAATTGGAATAGTTTTGTTTGGGAAAACTAGTCAGCATGCACTGAAGGGTCTGTTTCTGTGCTGTATGACTCTATGACTCGTGGGTGGCACAGTGGCACAGTGGTTAGCACTGCTGCCTCACAGTGCCAGAGACCCCGGTTCAATTCCTGACTCAGGTGACTGACTGTGTGGCGTTTGCACATTCTCTGCGTAGGTTTCCGCCCAAAGTCCAAAGATGTGCAGGTTAGGTGAATTGGCCATGCTAAATTGCCCACAGTGTTAGGTAAATGTAAGGGAATGGGTGGGTTGCGCTTTGGCAGGTCGGTGTGAACTTGTTGGGTCGAAGGGCCTGTTTCCACGTTGTAAGTAATCTAATCTGAGACGCCATATTATTGCTCGACATAGTTCTACCCTTCCACCAACACTCTCATTCATTTGGCCGAACTGGTCCTCACCCTTAACAATTTCTCCCTTGAACCCTCCCACTTCCTCCAGACCAAAGGGGTAGCCATGGGCACATGTTTGGGCCCCAGCTATGCCTGTCTCTTTGTTGGCTATGTAGAACAGTCGATCTTCCGTAATTACACCGGCACCACTCCCCACCTCTTCCTCCGCTACATTGATGACTGCATTGGCGCCACCTCGTGCTCCCGCAACGAGGTTGAGCAATTCATCAACTTCACCAACACATTCCACCCTGACCTCAAATTTACCTGGACCATCTCTGACACCTCCCTCCCCTTCCTGGACCTTTCCATCTCCATTAATGACGACCGACTTGACACTAACATTTTTACAAACCCACCGAATCCCACAGCTACCTGGATTACACCTCTTCCCTCCCCACCTCCTGCAAAAATGCCATCTTGTATTCCCAATTCCTCTGCCTCCGCCGTATCTGCTCCCAGGAGGACCAGTTCCACCTCAGAACACACCAGATGGCCTCCTTCTTTAGAGACCGCAATTTCCCTTCCCATGTGGTTAAAGATGCCCTCCAATGCATCTCATCCACATCCCACATCTCTGCCCTTAGACCCCACCCCTCCAACTGTAACAAGGACAAAACGTCCCTGGTGATCACCTTCCACCCTACCAACCTTCGCATAAGCCAAATCATCCGCCGACATTTCTGCCACCTCCAAACAGACACCATCACCAGAGATATATTTCCCTCCCCACCCCTTTCCGCCTTCCATAAAGACCGTTCCCTCTGTGACTACCTGGTAAAGTCCACACCCCCCTACAACCCACCCTCCCATCCTGGCACCTTCCCCTACCACCACAGGAATTGCAAAACCTGCGCCCTCACCTCTTCCCTCACCTCCATCCAAGGCCCTAAATGAACTTTCCATATCCATCAAAGTTTTACCTGCACATCCACCCAATATCATTTATTGTATCCATTGCTCCCGATGCAGTCTCCTCTACATTGGGGAGACTGGACGCCTCCTCGCAGAGTGCTTTAGGGAACATCTCCGGGACACCCGCACCAATCAACCAGACCGCCCTGTGGCCCAACATTTCAACTCTCCCTCCCACTCTGCCAAGGACATGGAGGTCCTGGGCCTCCTTCACTGCTGCTTCCTCACCACCAGACGCCTGGAGGAAGAACGCCTCATCTTCTGCCTCAGAACACTTCAACCCCAGGGCATTAATGTGGACTTCAACAGTTTCCTCATTTCCCCTTCCCCCACCTCACCCTAGTTCCAAACTTCCAGCTCAGCACTGTCCCATGACTTGTCCACTCCACCCTCCCCCCACTGACCTCTCACCTTCATCCCCTCCCTCATTCACCTATTGTACTCTATGCTACTTTCTCCCCACCCCCACCCTCCTCTAGCTTATCTCTCCACCCTTCAGGCTCTCTGCCTGTATTCCTGATGAAGGGCTTTTTCCCAAAACATTGATTTTACTGCTCCTCAGATGCTGCCTGAACTGCTGTGCTCTTCCAGCACCTCTAATCCAGAATCTAGTTTCCAGCATCGGCAGTCATTGTTTTGACCTCCCGACATGGTTCTATGCCAATGCTGCACCTAGAACACGTGCTAGCATCTTACGTTGCAAACTCACTGCTGTGCTTCAATCTAATGGCCATGTCTCAAAATCTAGAGGATGAATCCTCAGCCATGTCAAGAAAAGCTGTCATTAGTCAGGGGTCCCACAGCAATCACTGAAGGTTCATTTTCAGTCAGGGAACATGGATCTGCTGGGAGCCATCAGTCTCCTGGGTTCTGTATCATTACATTCCCAGGAGTGGGTCATGGTCAATCCTGAACAATAACAAGATGTTCTACTATACAATGCATGAGGGAAAGAGTAGAACTCCTTGAGGTAATGGATGAGTGGCCTGGGTATCTTTAGTCTTGTAGCAATGATTTAAAGTGGTAATCCATTCAGGAATGTGATATTCAATTTCCAATGAAGTGACATCCATGTTACATATGCACCCACTGAAGCTTCTCTTTTTCATTTCCCTCCCACTGTCTCCATTATGAAGGGCTGTTCCTGGTGGGCAGTAATTCCCCCGGTGTTCTGCTGGGATTTCATATGGTGTTAGTGGTGGAAGCCCCATAGGTTCCAAGCAGTGGTGAGTACTTCCAAGATAGTGTGAGGGCAATGGATCAAGCTGTCATACACACACAATGAGGTGAGCCGTGGAGAACTGTGTGGGATAACACGCTAGAGCACATGGAGACAGACACACCATGAAACTTCCCAAAATTGAGAATTTGTCGATTTTTGGTAAATTCAACCCTATGTTTTTGACTACTTGCCAGGAGTTCACCATTTGTTTTAGGTGTAAAAGAGTTCGATGTACAAAGGAAAAAAAAACAGAACCTACACTAGAAATTGAAGTTAAAAACCTCATAACACAAGGTTATAGTCCAGCAGGTTTATTTGGACTCTAGCCTGGTGTTGTGTGATTTTTAACTTTGTCCATCCCAGTCCAATACCGGCTTCTCCACATCCTAGAAACTGAAGGTCTCCATATGGTGTGAACATGAATTAGCAATGATGCTGAAAGCTGAAGGGGAATTGTGGGAGAGTGAATGAACATCCCCATCTATATAAGGCAGGCACTTTTAAACAAAAAATGAAATAAATTTCATTGCTTGTTTGAAGACAGTCAAGATTAGAGTCCTTCTCTAAACCAATGGAGATCTAACATACACACCCATCTTTGAATAAAAGGGATTGGCATTATTTTCTTTCATTTTTTTCTAATCCAAAACAGTCATTAACTTTCTGATCCATTAATTACCGACATTGACTACCCATAATAAGCATACTACCTCGCAGTGTGGAACAACTCTTAATGATAACTTTTGGCCAGTTAGTTTAAAGTTCGTGCTGGCTGGGAAGGATAGACTGTGTTGATGGATATTGTTGTAAGATCTATAACGAAACATCAATAGATGGAACACATGATTTTAAAAAAAGTTAACTTGGATATCTTAAAAAAATTCATTGCTAATCAACTCATCCATTGAATTCTTTGTAGACATGGCGGAAAGTGTCAACTAAGTGTGATGTACATGGACTCTCAGAAGATTTTTGTTAAGGCGTGTGCAGTATTTAGAAACAACAGAAATCAGGACATGGCGTATGGGATCAGATGTCAATGAGCATAATAAGTTGAAAGAAAGCAACAGAACAATAAACTAAGGAGGAGTTAAAGGAAGTTTCTAGGACTGGAAGAAAGTAGGAAATGAACTCACAAAGGAATCTACACAAAGATCCCTGTTTATCATAGAAATAAACAATTCTGACTCAAGAATTTGAGATATAACTTCAAAGTTTGAAGATGATAACAGATCGGTGGTACAGGGATTTTGAGTACAGTTAGTAATATGGATGATGACATGGTGTGAAATAAAGGAAGGCATGTAGAGTGTAGTAGAAAGGATAACAAGCATATTAAATTCACTTTAGTGTGTCCTATATTGGAAGGAAGAATGGGAGGTTACTTTCACCTTGGAAAGTAAGAAATTGAATGGAGTAGAGACGTAATGAGGTCTCAGAATACAGATGTGTATCTTGTTAAAAACAGCCAACTGATAAGATCATAACAGTGTACAAACAAAGTACTAAGAATCATTTCTTGAGAAATAGAATACAAAAGCAGGGATCAGATCTTGCTTTGATCAAACTGAGAGTAATCGTTGTGCTTCTGATCTATGAGATATTGAGGCACTGGAGAAGATACAAAAACTTTTTGCTCTCTCTCAGGCACACACACTGCACCCCCCCACCCCCACCCCCCCACACTCATGCGCACACCCTCTCATAGGCATTACAATCACGCACACACTCCATCAGGCACGCACACACACTGTCTCTCTCTCTCTCTCTTTCTCTCTCTCCCTCTCCCCCTCACTCTCACATGTACACAAATATACACACAGACACACAGACACACATATATAAGTCTATGGGGTGAAGTTGCATTTGCAGAATTGTAGTTGCGGATACATTGTATTTTGTTCAAAAACCATACAATCTGTAGGCAGTTGACATTTTTATAATCGATGTATCATTTTACAAATTCCAACTTTGGAAACAAAACCAGTCTGATTCAAGGTTGGAATACATGCAGACTCTAACTTCACACCTTTAATACATTGTATGAGCTGAGATGTTACCTATTTTTATTTCTTTCTCTTTTTTTTCGGTGGCAGTTGGAGTGGGAGGAGCGACAGCAAGGATCAGAGGCTTGCCGGGAAGGTACATTTTAAAAGATTTACCTCATGTAAAGGCGGAGCGCACTCTGAGCAGGAGTGGACAAGGGACTGCTGGGTAAGTGAGGCTTTATATTTAGGTGGTTGCTTTAGCCAAAACACTACTCGGTTAGTAACTCCCACCCATCCTCCTCCTCTAACCAAAGAAAAGATTTTGTGTGCCAGACTGGTAAGGTGACTAGTTTCTTTTTTTTTAGTTTTCAGTAGTCTCATTGGGAATTTAAAGTAATGGGAATGGAGGTTAGGGCAATTGAATGTTCTTCCTGCAGAATGTGGCAGGTAAGGGTCACCACTAGTGTCCCTGCTGACTACATTTGTGGGAAGTGCACCCAACTCCAGCTCCTTGAAAACCGAGTTAGGGAACTGGAGCTGGAGCTAATGAACTTCGGATCATTTGGAGGCGGAAGAAGTTATTGAGAGGAGTTACAGAGAGGTAGTCACACCTCAGGTAAAATAAAAAGATAGATGGGTTACTGTCACGGGACAGAAAGGGGACCGGCAGGCAGTGCAGGGATCCCCAGTCACTGTTCCCCTCGACAACAAGTTAACCATTTTGGATACTGTTGGGGAGGATGACTTACCAGGGGTAAGCAATGGCGAACAGGTCTCTGGCAAAGAGTCTGTCCCTGTTGCTCAGAAGGGAAGGGGGTAGAGGAGCAGAGCATGTCATTTGGGACTCCATTGTTAGAGGGACAGATAGGAGGTTCTGTGGGAACAACAGAGACTCACAGTTTGTATGTTGACTCCCAGGTGCCAGGGTTCATGATGTCTCTGATCGTGTTTTTGTGATCCTTGAGGGGGACGAGGTCCACATAGGGACCAATGACATAGGACGCGAGATGGGGATTTAAAGCAGAAATTCAGGGAGTTAAGTTGGAAGTTTACAACTAGAGGTCACCCTGTTGGGAGTTTTCCATAGGCATCCAAATAGTTCCAGAGATGTAGAGGATGGGGTAGCAAAGATGATTCTCAGTAGGAGTGAGAGTGACAGGATAGTTGTTGTGAGGGCTTTCCAAATATTGACTGGGAATACAAAATGTGCAGGATGGTTTCCTAACACAGTATACAGACAGACCAACAAGAAGTGATGCCATATTGGATTTGGTACTGGGTAATGAACCCAGCCAGGTGTTAGATGTGGAGGTAGGTGAGCACTTTGGTGACAGTGACCACAATTCGGTTATGTTTACTTTAGCCATGGAAAGGGATAGGTACATACCATAGGGCAAGAGTGATAGCTGGGAGTAATGCAATTCTGATGTGATTAGGCAAGATTTAGGATGCATAAGATGGGGAAGGAAACTGCAGGGGATGGGCACAATTGAAATGTAGACCTTACTCAAGGAACAGCTACTGCGGGTCCTTGATAAGTATGTGCCAGTCAGGCAGGGAGGAAATGGTCGAGCAAGAGAGCTGTGGTTTACTAAGGAAGTTGAATCTCTTGTCAAGAGGAAGAAGGAGGCTCATGTTAAGGTGAAATGTTAGGGTGCTTGAGAGTTACAAGTTAGGCAGGAAAAACCTAAAGAGAGAGCCAAGAAAAGCCAGGATGGGACATGAGAAGTCATTGGCGGATAGGATCAAGGAAAACCCTAAGGCTTTCTGTAGTGATATCAGGAATAAAAGAATGACTGGAGTAAGATTAGGGCTGCAAATGTGTTGCTGGTCAAAGCACAGCAGGTTAGGCAGCATCTCAGGAATAGAGAATTCGACGTTTCGAGCATAAGCCCTTCATCAGGCCAATCAAGGACAGTAGTGGGAAGTTGTGCGTGGAGTCAGAGAAGATAGGGGAAATGTTAAATGAATATTTTTTGTCAGTATTCATACTGGAAAAAGACAATGTGGTCGAGGAGAATGCTGAGATACAGACTACTAGACCAGATGGGATTGAGGTGCATATGAAGGAAGTGTTAGCAATTCTGGCAAGTGTAAAAATAGATAAGTCCTCTGGGCCAGATGGAACTTATTCTAGCATTCTCTGGGAAGCTAGGGAGGAGATTGCTGAGCCTTTGGCTTTGATCTTTATGACATCATTGTCTACAGGAATAGTGCCAGAAGACTGGAGGAGAGCAAATGTTGTTCCCTTGTTCAAGAAGGGACATCCCTGGTAATCATAAACCTGTGAACCTTATTTTGGTTGGGGGTAAAATGGTGGAAAGGGTAATTAGAGATAGGATTTATAATCATCAAGAGATGAATAAGTTGATTAAGGATTATCAACACTGTTTTGTGAAGGGTAGATAGTGCCTCACAAACTTTATTGAGTTCTTTGAGAAGGTAGCCAAACAGGCAAATGAGAGTAAAGCAGTTGATGTGGTGTATAAGGATTTCAGTAAGGTGTGTGATAAGGTTCCCCACGGTAGGCCATTGCACAAAATACAGAGGCATGGGACTGAGTGTGATTTAGTGATTTGGATCAGAAGTTGGCTAGCTGAAAGAAGACAGAGGATGCTGGTTGAGGGGAAATATTCATCCTGGAGTTCAATGTAGCAGAGGAAGAGGTTGGGCGGGGCGGGGGGGGGGGGTGATGCTGGTGTAGCTATGGAAGATGGACTGTTCTACATAGCCAACAAAGAGACAGGCATAGCTTGGGTGGATATGTGTGCCCATGGCTACCCCTTTGGTCTGGGGGAAATGGGAGGATTTGAAAGCGAAATTGTTAAGGGTGAGGACCAGTTCAGCCAGATGAAGGAGAGTGTCAGTGGAAGGGTACTGTTGGGGAAGTCGGGAGAGGAAGAGATGGAGGGCTTGGAGGCTCTGGTCATGGCGGATGGAGGTGTAGAGGGGTTGGATATCCATGGTGAAGGTGAGGCGTTGGAGACCGGGGAAACGAAAGTCTTGGAGGAGGTGGAGGGCGTGGGTGGTGTCTCGAACATATGTGGGGAGTTCCTAGACTAGGGGGGGTAGGACAGTGTCAAGGTAGGTAGAAATGAGTTCAGTGGGGCAGGAGCATGCTGAGACAATGGGTCGGCCAGGGTGGTCAGGCTTGTGGATCTTGGGAAGGAGGTAGAAGCGGGCAGTGCGGGGTTCCCGGACTATGAGGTTGGAAGCTGTGGGTGGGAGATCTCCTGAGGTGATGAGGTTCTGCATGGTCTGGGAGATAATGGCTTGGTGATGAGACAGGTGGGGTCATGGTCAAGGGGGCGCTAGGAGGATGTGTCTTTGAGTTGGTGCCTGGCGTCAGCAGTGCTCCTTCGAATCCTCCCACTTCCTCCAGACCAAAGGGGTAGCCATGGGCACCTGTTTGGGCCTCAGCTATGCCAGTCTCTTTGTTGACTACATAGAACAGTCCATCTTCCGTAGTTACACAGGCACCACCCCCCACCTCTTCCTCCGCTACACTGATGACTGCATTGGCGCCACCTCGTGCTTTGCGAGGAGGTTGAGCAATTCATCAACTACCAACACATTCCACCCTGACCTTAAATTTACCTGGACCATCTTTGACACCTCCCTCCCTTTCCTGGACCTGTCCATCTCCATTAATGATGACCAACTTGACACTGACATTTTTTACAAACCCACCAACTCCCACAGCTCCCTGGATTACACCTCTTCCCAACCTACTTCCTGCAAAAATGCCATCCCGTATTCCCAATTCCTCTGCTTCCGCCGTATCTGCTCCCAGGAGGACCAGTTCCACTACAGAACACACCAGATAGCCTCCTTCTTCAGAGACCGCAATTTCCCTTCCCACATGGTTAAAGATGCCCTTCAACGCATTTCATCCACATCCCACATCTCCGTCCTCAAATCCCACCTCTCCAACTGTAACAAGAACAGAACCCCCCCCTACCCCGGTGCTCACATTCCACCCTACCAACCTTCGCATAAACCGCATCATCCGTCAACATTTCTGCCATCTCCATAAAGACCCCACCACCAGGGATATATTTCCCTCCCCACCCCTTTCTACCTTCAGCAAAGCCCGTTCCCTCCGTGACTGCCTGGTCAGGTCCATGCCCCCCAACAACCCACCCTCCCATCCTGGCACCTTCCCCTGTCACCGCAGGAATTGCAAAACCTGCGTCCACATCTCCTCCCTCACCACCATCCAAGGCCGCAAAGGAGCCTTCCATATCCATCAAAGTTTTACCTGCACATCCACTAATATCATTTATTGTGTCCGTTGCTCCCGATGCGGTCTCCTCTACATTGGGGCAACTGGACGCTTCTTAGCAGAACGCTTTAGGGAACATCTCCAGGCCACCCACACCATTCAACCCCACCGCCCTGTGGCCCAATATTTCAACTGCCCCTCCCACTCTGCCAAGGACATGGAGGTCTTGGGCCTCCTCCACCGCCGCTCCCTCACCACCCGCGCCTGGAGGAAGAACGCCTCATCTTCTGCCTCAGAACACTTCAACCCCAGGGCATCAATGTGGATTTCACGAGTTTCGTCATTTCCCCTTCCCCCACCTCAGCACCGTCTCCATGATCTGTCTTATCTTCCTTCCCACCTATCTGCTCCACTCTCACCTCTGACCTATCATCTTCATCCCCATCCCCATTCACCCATTGTACTCTTTGCTACCTTCTCCCTAGCCCCACCCCCCCGTCATTTATCTCTCCACCCTGAAGGCTCCCTGCCTCTATTCTTGATGAAGGGCTTCTGTCCGAAACGTCGATTTTCCTGCTCCTTGGATGCTGCCTGACCTGCTGTGCTTTTTCAGCTCTGATCCAGACTCGGGTTTCCAGCATTTGCAGTCCTCGTTTTTCCCCAGAGAGATCTCGGTGTCCAGGTACATAGATTTCTGAAAGTTGCCACCCAGGTTGATAGAGTTGTTCAGAAGGCATATGGTGTGTTAGCTTTTATTGGTGGAGGGATTGAATTTCAGAACCATGTGATCATGCTGCAGCTGTGCAAAGCTCTGGTGCGGTCATATTTGGATTGCGTACAGTTTTAGTCAGTGTATGATAGAAAGAATCTGGAAAATTTGGAAAACGTTCAGAGTGGATTTAATAGGATGCTGCCTGGTATGGAAGGAAGATCTTATGAGGAAAGACTGAGGGACTTGAGGCTGTTTTCATTAGAGAGAAGGTTGAGAGGATTAATTGAGACATACAAGGTAACAGAAGGTTAGATAGGGTGGACAGTGAGATCCTTTTTCCCCGAATGGTGATGGCTAGCAAAAGGGTACATAGCTTTAAGTTGAGGGAGGATAGATATAGGTCAGATGTCCAAAGTAGCTTCCTTACTGAGTAGTAGGAACGTGGAACGCACTGCCTGCAACAGGAGTAGACCCGCCAACTTTAAGGGCATTGAAATGAATATTGAATGGGCATATGGATGAGAATGGAATACTGTAGGTTTGATGAGCGTCAGCTTGGTTTCACAGGTCGGCGTTACATCGAGGGCCAACAGGCCTATACTGTGCTGTAATGTCCTATGTTCCATGTTCTATAAAACCTTAAGCTATCTTGGGAATGTGACTTGAAAGAAGTTCTCGGATTTACATATTAATGAATTGAAATCTGCAACCCATTCTAAAAGATGGAAGACTTAACAGCAATCTAGGTTTGTTCATTTTATTGCATCAGTGTATGACACTATGATCTTTTGCTATACATTTTGCTTCACTAGCTACCTGTTGAAGGAGCAGCGCACCAAAAGCTTGTACTTCCAAGTAAACCTGTTGGACTATAACCTGGTGCTGTGTGATTTTTAACTTTGTCCACCCCAGTCTACACCAACACCGCCACATCACATCTCGGATGTTAGCAGATTCGAGAGATTGAAAGTCTCAGCAAAGATGGAGGATAGGCCATTTGCTCTGGGTCTTTAAAATGATGTGTAGATTTTATATCATGAATGTGGAGGGTTGTTTTAATATGTGGGTAAGTCCAGAACAAGCGCGTTTTAAATTTTAGACTATCATCAAAATATCATTAAAAGAAGGAATTTCTTTGGACAGAATGACAAAAATACATCACATTGTGGAGCAATGTAAGTAACTAATTCACTTAACAGGAGCTTTGATGTAGGCACAAGGGGGAAGGAAGGTGAGGGATATGAGGCCAGGATGAGGAGGATAATTACGAAGTCAGAGAAAATTCATGTGGAATTTAAACACCATTGCAGGATCCAGTTCAGTCTGTTTCTATGCTGCTATGTTCTGTGTAATTCTGTGACAGCGAATGATTGTAATTACCTGCTGGACAGTGCCATCTGCTGACCCTGCAGTTGAATTACACCAGGTGATCCGTGTTAATGTAACTAAGGTTGCTAAAAGTCAAAGGGTTGGATTTTGTCGAGTGAGGGAGTTCACTTGGAGACTAACCACAACTACAAGATGTTGGGTGTGACGATCTTAGTTCTGAGGAAGGGTCACTGAACCCAAAATGTTACTCCGATTTCTCTTCACAGATGCTGCCAGGCCTGCTGAGCTTTTCCAGCAACTTCTGTTTTTGTTTCTGATTTACAGTGTCTGCAGTTCTTTTGGTTTTTTATGGAAACAGACCCTTTGGTCCAACCAGTCAAAATCAATCACATTCCCAAATTAAGCTAGTCCCACTTGCCTACGTTTGGCCCATATCCCTCCAAACCTTTCCTTACTCCTGTACATTCCAAATCCCTCAGGTCTCATATTCCCATTCCTACTTCACTGTTAGAAACCTCTTAAAAATAGCACCAAGTGCATTCAGGTTCTTGATGACAATGTGCTTAATAACATTTGATAAACAACAGAATTGGCCTTAAAAATAATTTCATAATTTTGGATTGCTGTTAATTTACTAATTAGTGGATTTTAAAAAATATTTAAACAATTGTCTTTAAAAGATAGAGAAGTTGGAATAGATTCAATGGGCTTCTCCTGTTCTTATTTCTTATATTCTTCCTTCTCTAAGACTCTCATTAAAACACACTTTTTTGACCAAGCTTGTGGTAATCTGACACAGCATGTAGGGTTGTTTTTTTTATAAATGCAAGCCTCTCTTTATTTTTTCTCAACAATACAATATTTTAATTTTCAGCAGATCATCAAGATGTCTATAGCTGGACTACTCTCTTTGGACTGTTGTATGGACACCTAATACCTCACACATTGACAGATGATATACTCTGTTCATGAAGGTGCAGAATGTCAACATTGGACAACAGAAACTCAGTAAAGGCTAACTTTAATCACAATACAATCCTTAATGGAAATTCAAACTGCAGAGCTGATTATTAGTGAGTCTGCAGCTGATGAAGCATCCTGCTTTATAAAGCTACTGTGAAGCATCTTGGGATGTTTTATTATGTTCAAGGTGCTACGTGAGGATAAGTTGTTGTTGTTGAAAGAAGTGAAATTCTTGTCTGTGCATTCATTAAGCTGATGCTTGCCCAATGCCCACCTCTGTGGATGGAGGGTCCGGGGCAATGCCATCCACGGACCTTACCCAGGATCTTCATCCCGCTCGTCAAATGAATGCCTTGTCCGAATATTTGAGCTTTTAATGTTTATTTTAAATTCATTCAAAACTTTTCATAACTGGAATAATGGAGGCTCTGATAAAAGTTTCTCTCTTTCTGCTGTTTCAACCATGCCTCCCCTCATGTTTCTGCCAGACGGACAAGTCATCCGCTGCACCCGATGTGGCCTCCTCTATATTGGGGAGACAGGCCGCTTACTTGCGGAACGCTTCAGAGAACACCTCCGGGCCGCCCGAACCAACCAACCCAATCACCCCGTGGCTCAACACTTTAACTCTCCCTCCCACTCCACCGAGGACATGCAGGTCCTTGGACTCCTCCACCGGCAGAACACAACAACACGACGGCTGGAGGAGGAGCGCCTCATCTTCCGCCTGGGAACCCTCCAACCACAAGGTATGAATTCAGATTTCTCCAGTTTCCTCATTTCCCCTCCCCCCACCTTGTCTCAGTCGGTTCCCTCAACTCAGCACTGCCCTCCTAACCTGCAATCCCCTTCCTGACCTCTCCGCCCCCACCCCACTCTGGCCTATCACCCTCACCTTGACCTCCTTCCACCTATCCCACCTCCATCGCCCCTCCCCCTAGTCCCTCCTCCGTACCTTTTATCTTAGCCTGCTTGGCTACTCTCTCTCATTCCTGGTGAAGGGCTTATGCTCGAAACGTCGAATTCTCTATTCCTGAGATGCTGCCTGGCCTGCTGTGCTTTGACCAGCAACACATTTGCAGATTGACAGGATCCCTGTGGGCTGAAAATGTGTTGCTGGAAAAGCGCAGCAGGTCAGGCAGCATCCAAGGAACAGGAGATTCGACGTTTCGGGCATAAGACCTTCTTCAGGAAGCCCTTCCTGAAGAAGGGCTTATGCCCGAAACGTCGAATCTCCTGTTCCTTGGATGCTGCCTGACCTGCTGCGTTTTTCCAGCAACACATTTTCAGCGCTGATCTCCAGCATCTGCAGACCTCACTTTCTCCTCAAGGATCCCTGAGGGGTCAAGTTTTCAGTTTAGGCATTTCTCGGCCCTGATTCTTTGGTCTTTTACCAGCGAGTGGTTAAATTTAACTACAATAAGTTCAACCATTTTAAAAGCAAAAACAATGCAGCTGTCAAAAAAAGAGCAGCAAAACTGGAGAATGCTGAAGGGAGGTGGAGGAGGTGTACTGAGGATTCAGCACAAATGACACCAGAGTCGAAAGGGTTAAGGACAGGCAGAGTAGACCAGGGCTGTACACCTTCAAATGAAGAAAGATTAAGGTAGGATCCAATTGAAGTCGTTAAGATGATTAAAGGATTTAATAGGGTGGTTAGACAGAAGCTATTTCCTGTGGTGGGGGAGTCTTGAACAAGAAGACATAATCTTAAAATGAGAACTAAGCCGTTTATTGGTGATGTCAGGAAGCAGTTCATGTGAAGGGTAGCACAAATCTGGAACTGTCTCTCCAAAGACAAAGCTGCTGGGCTGGGCTAGGCCAAGTAATCATTTCAGGTTTTGAAGAGAGAGAGAGATGGAGGTTTTAAGCCTGTGGAAGGCAGAGGGAATAACTGCGCAAAAGTGGACAGCAGGAAATATAATTCACCAAAGATTTCATATTGCCAAAACTAAAGAGAGTCGTAATGGTTATAAATAAAATGACAGAGGCGTTGTCCAAATGAAGGGTGAATGGCCACATGGTAACCATCTCAACACAACTTGAAAGGATAAAGAAATAAACTAACAGAAAAACCCAAAGAAAATGGAACACTATTGAAATGGAACTTCTGATCTAAAGTTGTTGACCTCAATATTGAGTCTAGATCTTTGTACAGGGTGAAGTTAAGTCACACTTTTATTGGAAAGCTGAAGCAGGCTGTGGGCAGAAAGCTCAGTGTAGGACCAAGATCCAGAATTAAAATGATAAGAGACAGTTGGTACAAGTTTATCCTACCCTACTCTATCACAGATCTACCCTTTATTTCTTCCAACCTCTTTCCCCCCTACCATTAGCTTAAAACTCTCCCTTTTAAAATCTTTTATAATTCCGATGAAATGACATTGACTGTAAAATATTAACTTTGTTTTTCTCCACAGATGCTGCCTGACCTGCTGTATATTTCCGACAGCTTTTTTTTCATTTTTGTTTCAGATTTCCAGCATCCTCAGTATTGTATTATTGGATCAGAGTTTTGAAGTTTTGTTCAACCAGGTCACAGAGGGCTGTTGAATCAAGATGGGGTTGTGGGCTTACAATAACAATCGCCAAGTCATTTATAGCACCGAAACAAAGCCATTCCCCATCAGGTCCATACTACCAGCTTGTGGAGCAAACAGTCAGTGACCTGTTTCGTTTCTGCAAGCCTGCAAGCTTATTTTCTTCCACTGTGCATTCTGATTACCTTTTGAAATCATTGATTACTTCTGCAACCACGTTATCAAAGGAACCAAGTTCAGACTGCACAAAAATATTCTCCACGTGATGATGCTGCTCCTCTAACAGGGTCATATTGTCCTTGGTTTTTTTTCAGAGGGGCCATAAACCCAGAGACTCCAAAACAACTTTAATTGAAGGGTTTTAGAGCCAATGTGATTCCAGCTAACAGATACTGCCTTATGCAAAAGGCTCTCAAGTTTAAATAAAAACACTGGTACAATGAAAGGGTGGCCAGTTCTCCCAGCTCAGCATTATTGTGGTTCGCTTTGCTTTTAGCAAGCAGTCAGTTCAGGGCTGCAGAATTGTGAAGCTGCTGGCCCCAAAGAAGCAGGTCCAGGCTGATCCTCCTCTCTCTCTGACATCTCTCCTGTAAGACCCTGTGTTTGATTTTACCTTTGGTGCCAAATGGTGTTTATGGCGATCATTGCAAGTATTTGGAACAGCATCATTAAGTTGGGATAGTCTGTTAGACAATCAAATAGGTAAATTATTCTGTATTCTGTTGTCTTTTGTTTGTAATCTTTTGTTTCATTTGGTAAACTTGCAATTAAATTCTGTTTTGTTTAAAACTACGTGGTTGGGCCAGCTGCATCCCTCCTAGAATATCCACTGTACACCTGCTTAAAACAGCTGGCAAAGTAAGGGTCTGGGCTACTTTCTTGAAATATTTTGAGGGGGTCTGGCCTGGTCTAAAACAGATTGGGAGCTCTTTGCAGGGTTTGTTCTATAGTTCTGATAGGGATTAGGGTCGTTGGACTCAAAGGCTACAAGTGGTAAGTCTTTTGTTTAGTGTCTTTTGTTCTGGATGTTGATTTCAGTTGGTTTAAACAGTGCTTGGGATAGCAATGGCTCTTTCAGTCACTAAGAATTTTCTGGGGATGGAAGGAGTGACCTTGGGAGTTTTGCAAAAGGTGATTAAGGCCAAGCTGCTGGAATTAGCAGACAAACTGGGGTTGGAGCTGCCTCCTTCCATAAGGAATGGAGGGATAATTACAGCAATAGCTCAATATTTAAATTTGCTGGAAACTCCATCAGAATCTTTAGAGATGGATAAAATATAACTGAAAATGAAAAAGCTTGAGTTAGAGGCAAAAGACAAGGAAAGGGTAACAGAAATGCAATAGTTTGAATTACAATTAAAAGCAGAGGAAAGAGAAAAAGAACGAAAGGCCTCAGTAGAACAAAAAGAAAAAGAGACAGAGAAGAGAGAGAAAAGGAGAGAGGAAAGGAAGAAAGAGAGGGAGTTTGAACTTCAGAAACTGGCATTTAGAGAGAGGAAAGTCAGCTGAAACGGATGGAGATGAAGGCAGAAGGTAAGCTTACCGAGGAAGAGAGTGAGGCTGAGCAAACCCACAGTAGCCAAAGGCCTGGTGAGTAACTGATTAATTATATCCAAGCTTTGTCTAAATTTGATGAGAAGGATGCGGAAACCTTTTACATCTCATTTGAAACCGTGGCTAAACAAATGCCGTGACCAGTGACCATGTAGGTTTTGTTAATCCATGTAGGTACAGCTAGCGAGGTATTTGCTTCACTATCAGAGGGGATAGCTGGGGCGTATGAGGAGATGAAGAAAGCCATCTTAAGTCCATATGAGCTTGTGCCAGAAGCCTACAGACAGTGCTTCAGGAATCCAAGGAGGGTCCCTGGTCAAACATGCATTGAGTTTGAAAGGATCAGAAAAAGTAATTTGGATAGGTGGGTAAGGACATTCAAAATAGAACCAACCTATGACGTATTTAGAGAGACAATTATTTTGGAGAAGTTCAAAAATTCACTTCCTGAAGTAATGAGAACTCATGTGGAAGACCAAGATTAACAGCTGAAATGGTTGATGATTATGAGTTGGTCCATAAATCAAAGTTTGGCTTCCAAAATCAATTTCAATCCGTGAGAGATAGAAATTGGGGAAAAGAGAAATCCTTACGTGGAAAGAGAAAAATAGATCTTGGTGAAGGTCATAAGGGTAATTTACCACAGGGTGAAAAGGCAACCCTGGAAGGGGAATGAGAAGTTAAAAGCTCCAGTGTTTTGACTGCAATAAAGTAGGCCACATGAAATCACAGTGTTGGTGGATTAGGAAGAGTACTGGGACGACAGATGTAGGTAAACAGGATAAGCCAGTGAATTTTGTTGGATTGGTAACAGAAAGCAGAGTGGAGGCTACAAAGCTGCACCAGAATGTACAGCCTGGTTGGAGGCTGGTTAAGGAGGAAGTGCCAGATCTTCTTAAACCATACACCTGTGAAGATAAAGTTTACTCACATAGGCCAGGAGCAGTAGGTAAAGAGGTTACAATATTAAGAGATACAGGGATGCTCTCAATTATTGATGTTTGAAGTAGTCTGGCTGTTCAAGGCTGCAGAGTTGTCAAGCTGCTGGAAACAAAGAACAGGTCCACGCTGATCCTCCCTCGCTCTGTCATCTAGAACATAGAACATAGAACATAGAAGGATACAGCGCAGTACAGGCCCTTCGGCCCTCGATGTTGTGCCGACCGAGTCCTACCTAACCTATACTAGCCCAATAACTTCCAAATGCCTATCCAATGCCCGCTTAAATGAACATAAAGAAGGAGAGTTCACCACTGATACGGGCAGGGCATTCCATGAACTCACAACCCGCTGTGTGAAGAATCTACCCCTAACATCTGTCCTATACCTACCACCCCTTAATTTAAAGCTATGTCCCCTAGTAACACCTGACTCCATTAGCGGTAAAAGGTTCTTAGTATCTACCCTATCTAAACCCCTAATCATCTTATACACTTCTATCAGATCTCCCCTAAACCTTCTCTTCTCCAATGAGAACAGCCCCAAGTGCCTCAGCCTTTCCTCATAAGATTTTCCTACCATTCCAGGCAACATCCTGGTAAACCTCCTCTGCACTCGTTCTAAAGCTTCCACATCCTTCCTATAGTATGGCGACCAAAACTGCACACAATACTCCAGATGAGGCCTCACCAGAGTCTTATACAACTGCAACATGACCTCAGGACTCCGGAACTCAATTCCTCTGCCAATAAAGCCCAGTACACCATATGCCTTCCTCACAGCACTATTTACCTGGGTGGCAACTTTCAGAGATCTGTGTACATAGACACCAAGATCCCTCTGCTCATCCACACTACCAAGTAGCCTACCATTAGCCCAGTAATCCATCATCTTGTTATTCCTACCAAAGTGAACGACTTCGCACTTAGCTACATTGAATTCCATTTGCCACATTTCCGCCCAGTTCTGCAACTTATCTATATCCCGCTGTAACCTACCACTTCCTTCCTCACTATCCACAACTCCACCGACTTTTGTGTCATCCGCAAACTTGCTTACCCAGCTTT
This sequence comes from Hemiscyllium ocellatum, assembly GCF_020745735.1. Taxonomy (NCBI): domain Eukaryota; kingdom Metazoa; phylum Chordata; class Chondrichthyes; order Orectolobiformes; family Hemiscylliidae; genus Hemiscyllium; species Hemiscyllium ocellatum. The sequence goes on from NC_083405.1 coordinate 101,538,430, forward strand.
CAAGTCCTTCCTCTAGATCATTTATAAAGATAACAAAAAGCAATGGTCCCAAAACAGATCCTTGTGGTACACCGCTAGTAACTGCGCTCCAAGATGAACATAATCCATCAACTACTACCCTCTGTCTCCTTCCAGCCAGCCAATTCCTAATCCAAACCTCTAATGTATCCTCAATGCCATACCTCCGAAGTTTTAGCATTAGCCTACCATGGGGAACCTTATCGAACGCCTTACTAAAATCCATATACACAACATCTACTGCTTTACCCTCATCCACTTCCATAGTCACCTTCTCAAAGAACTCAATAAGGTTTGTGAGGCACGACCTGCCCTTCACAAAACCATGCTGGCTATCCCTGATCACGTTATTCCTACCCAGATGTTCATAAATCTTATCCCTTACCATTCTCTCTAAGACTTTGCCCACCACTGAAGTCAGACTCACTGGCCTATAGTTACTAGGGCTATCCCTACTCCCTTTCTTGAACAATGGGACCACATTCGCTATCCTCCAGTCCTCTGGTACTATTCCCGTAGACAATGACGACATAAAAATCCAGGCCAATGGCTCTGCTATCTCCTCCCTAGCTTCCCATAGGATCCTGGGGTAAATGCCATCAGGCCCAGGAGACTTATCTATATTCATCCTCTCCAATATTCCCAAAACCTCTTCCCTGCATATTTCCAGGGCATCCATTCTAATTATTTGTGATTCCATATTCACATCAGCAGTGTCCTGTTCCTGAGTGAATACTGATGAAAAGTACTGATTTAATGTCTCTCCAATCTCCTCCGCCTCCACACACAACTTCCCACTACTATCCTTGACTGGACCGATACCTACCCTAGTCATCCTTTTATTCTTGACATACCTATAGAAAGCCTTTGGGTTTTCCCTAATCCTACCAGCTAAAGACTTTTCATGTCCCCTTCTCGCTTTTCTTAGCTCCCTCTTTAGCTCCTTCCTGGCTACCTTATAACTCTCAATCGCCCCTACTGAACCTTCACGCCTCATCTTTACATATGCCGCCTTCTTCCCTTTCACAAGGGACTCCAATTCCTTACTAAACCACGGCTGCCTCACAAGGCCCTTTACACCATGCCTGACTGGTACATACCTATCGAGGACACACAGTAGCTGCTCCTTGAACAATCCCCACATCTCATTAGTGTTCTTCTCTTGAAGCCTGTTTTTCCAATCCACACAACCTAAGTCATGCCTCACTGCATCATAATTTCCCTGCCCCCAGCTATAGCTCTTGCCCTGCGGCGCACGATTATCCCTCTCCATCACTAAAGTAAAAGTCACCGAGTTGTGGTCACTGTCCCCGAAGTGCTCACCTACCTCCAAGTCTAACACCTGGCCTGGTTCATTACCTAGAACCAAATCCAATATAGCCTCCCCTCTTGTTGGCCTGTCGACATATTGTGTCAGGAAACCCTCCTGCACACATTGTACAAACACCGACCCATCTAATGAACTCGAGCTATAGCTCTCCCAGTCAATATCTGGGAAGTTAAAGTCCCCCATAACAACCACAAATCTCTCCTGTAACAACTTGTGTAGGATTTTTCCTTTTTTTGCCAAGGGGTCGTTTATCGGGATCATTGCAAAAATTTGGAACAGCATCATTAGGTTGGGACAATTTTTTTATTTTTGGATAGGTTAAGTTAATCTACATTCTGTTCTCTTTTATTTGTGTTTCATTCGGTTATCTTGCAAATAAATTGTTTTGTTTAAAACTAAGTGGTTGGGCCGGATGCATCCACTGTACACCTGCTTAAAACAACTCGCAAAGTTAGGGTCTGGGCTACTATCTGGAAGTGTTTTGAGGGGGTCTGGCCTGGTCCATAACAGCTTTGCTATAAACACTCTTTGTCCAATGTGACCTACCATCATTAAAGTTTGATGAATACACCTCAAGGTCCCAGCACATATTTTACAATTATGCCCTTAAGCCTTATTGCCTCTCTCCGTCCTATCTGCAAGAATATATCACTTCACTTTATTAAAATTCATCTGCAGTGTGTTTGCCCATTTTGCTTGTCTATCTGTGTCCTATTGCAAGCAATCTGAACTATCCTTACTGTTTGCCGATTCTCCAAGTTAATTATTATCATCAACTTTTGAAATGTTATTCTCTGTATTCCAAGATCCACTTCACTTATAGATGGCAAAGAAAACAATGCCCCTTATCCTAGCCCACAGAGACAGTGAGACTTTGCAATACCTGTTCCCTTTCAATTTACACAGTCTCCTGCTATCAGAGGTCCCACTGACACTTTAACAGATTCCTCTTCCTTAATAAGAACAAATACATTTAATTTATTCAATAATCCAGCCCTTACCTTGCACCTGAATGCAATATCAATGTCATTCTCCCCAAAAGACCCCCTTCACTCTTCCATCAACTTTCTATTTCCATGCTTGAGAATAATTTGACTTCCTACTTACGTTAACTGATCTAGTTTATAACTTCTCTTTGCCTGTTTCTCTCCTCTTAGTCGACTGTATTTGATTTGTCTTTCATATGTTCTTCCCTTTTTGTTTCAGTGTAATCCTTAGCTCCCTTACCAAGAAGACCTTCTAAACTATGCAGCTTGGAGGCAATGTGCCCAAGATCACCTACTCTTCTCTTTCTAGTTTTACTTCTCAGCCCCGGTTCCATTGCTACCAGGTTAGTCATGATCCAAAACAGCCTTCCTAAAAATGCTGCAAATGTGTTGCTGGTCAAAGCACAGCAGGCCAGGCAGCATCTCAGGAATAGAGAATTCGACGTTTCGAGCATAAGCCCTTCATCAGGAATAAGAGAGAGAGAGCCAAGCAGGCTAAGATAAAAGGTAGGGAGGAGGGACTAGGGGGAGGGGCGATGGAGGTGGGATAGGTGGAAGGAGGTCAAGGTGAGGGTGATAGGCCGGAGTGGGGTGGGGGCGGAGAGGTCAGGAAGAAGATTGCAGGTTAGGAGGGCGGTGCTGAGTTGAGGGAACCGACTGAGACAAGGTGGGGGGAGGGGAAATGAGGAAACTGGAGAAATCTGAATTCATACCTTGTGGTTGGAGGGTTCCCAGGCGGAAGATGAGGCGCTCCTCCTCCAGCCGTCGTGTAGTTGTGTTCTGCCGGTGGAGGAGTCCAAGGACCTGCATGTCCTCGGTGGAGTGGGAGGGAGAGTTAAAGTGTTGAGCCACGGGGTGATTGGGTTGGTTGGTTCGGGCAGCCCGGAGGTGTTCTCTGAAGCGTTCCGCAAGTAAGCGGCCTGTCTCACCAATATAGAGGAGGCCACATCGGGTGCAGTGGATGCAATAGATGATGTGTGTGGAGGTACAGGTGAACTTGTGGCGGATATGGAAGGATCCCTTGGGGCCTTGGAGGGAAGTGAGTGTGGAGGTGTGGGCGCAAGTTTTACATTTCCTGCGGTTGCAGGGGAAGGTGCCGGGGGTGGAGGTTGGGTTGGTGGGGGGTGTGGATCTGACGAGGGAGTCACGAAGGGAGTGGTCCTTGCGGAACGCTGATAGGGGAGGGGAGGGAAATATATCCTTGGTGGTGGGGTCCGTTTGGAGGTGGCGGAAATGGCGGCGGATGATACGTTGTATGCGGAGGTTGGTGGGGTGGTAGGTGAGAACCAGTGGGGTTCTGTCTTGGTGGCGGTTGGAGGAGCGGGGCTCAAGGGCGGAGGAGCGGGAAGTGGAGGAGATGCGGTGGAGGGCGTCGTCGATCACGTCTGGGGGGAATCTGCGGTCCTTGAAGAAGGAGGCCATCTGGGCTGTGCGGTGTTGGAATTGGTCCTCCTGGGAGCAGATGCGGCGGAGACGAAGGAATTGGGAATATGGGATGGCGTTTTTACAGGGGGCAGGGTGGGAGGAGGTGTAGTCCAGGTAGCTGTGGGAGTCAGTCGGTTTATAATAGATGTCTGTGTTGAGTCGGTCGCCCGAGATAGAAATGGAAAGGTCTAGGAAGGGGGGGGAGGAGTCTGAGACAGTCCAGGTGAATTTCAGGTCGGGAAGGAAGGTGTTAGTAAAGTTGATGAACTGTTCAACCTCCTCGTGGGAGCACGAGGCAGCGCTGATACAGTCATCGATGTAGCGGAGGAAAAGGTGGGGGGTGGTGCCAGTGTAGTTGCAGAAGATGGACTGTTCCACATATCCTACGAAGAGGCAGGCATAGCTGGGGCCCATGCGGGTGCCCATGGCAACTCCTTTAGTTTGGAGGAAGTGGGAGGATTGAAAAGAGAAGTTATTCAGGGTGAGGACCAGTTCAGTCAGTCGAAGGAGGGTGTCAGTGGAAGGGTACTGGTTGGTGCGGCGGGAAAGGAAGAAGCGGAGGGCTTTGAGTCCTTCGTGATGGGGGATGGAGGTGTACAGGGACTGGATGTCCATAGTGAAAATAAGGCGTTGGGGACCGGGGAAGTGAAAATCCTGGAGGAGGTGGAGGGTGTGGGTGGTGTCCCGAACGTAGGTGGGGAGTTCTTGGACTAAAGGGGACAGGACCGTGTCAAGGTATTGGGAGATGAGTTCGGTGGGGCAGGAGCAGGCTGAGACAATGGGTCGGCCGGGGCAGGCAGGTTTGTGGATTTTGGGCAGGAGGTAGAAACGGGCGGTGCGGGGTTGTGGGACTATGAGGTTGGAGGCGGTGGATGGGAGATCCCCTGAGTGATGAGGTCCTGGATGGTCTGGGAGATGATGGTTTGGTGGTGGGAGGTGGGGTCGTGGTCAATGCATCAATTTGAAGTTAATCATCTTCCAGCATTGATTACCTTGCTACTCTTTCACCCGTCTTTCTCTCTTTGGCCTGTCCTGTGATGGATATTGCCTCTCATAGCTGCAGGCTCCATTATCTGACCGTTATGCCCCCATTGCTATCACCTCTCAATTGTCTTTAGCTGCCTTGCTCCCTGCTCTTCAAGCCTTGCAATGCAGCACTTGACAATTCCATTCAAAATCCAGGCAATGGCAGCTGATAAAAGGAGAAGTTATCTACAGGTTTTATAACATGAGGAGTGACTCAAACTTCAAATACAGGGGATGCAATGTTCTGTTTTCTGATGTGAGTCAAACATAATCAAAGGTGAAGAGAGGGTGTTGGGAATCTGGAGTGGTTGGAGTGTCAGAATAACAATGATCCCTTCATTAATAATTGGGGATCCTTCCATCCTTCCAAAATTATATGTATATTGGTCCAGGACAGATAAGCTCGGCGGCACGGTGGCACAGTGGGCGGCACGGTGGCATTGTGGGCGGCACAGTGGCACAGTGGGCGGCACGGTGGCACAGTGGTTAGCACTGCTGCCTCACAGCGCCTGAAGACCCGGGTTCAATTCCCGACTCAGGCGACTGACTGTGTGGAGTTTGCACGTTCTCCCCGTGTCTGCGTGGGTTTCCTCCGGGTGCTCCGGTTTCCTCCCACAGTCCAAAGATGTGCGGGTCAGGTGAATTGGCCATGCTAAATTGCCCGTAGTGTTAGGTAAGGGGTAATGTAGGGGTATGGGTGGGTTTCGCTTCGGCGGGTCGGTGTGGACTTGTTGGGCCGAAGGGCCTGTTTCCACACTGTAAGTCTAATCTAAAAAAAAGCTCCACATTCCAGCAACACAAAAAGACCCGTGAGGATCACTATAACAGCAAGAGAAGCAAACTGAATCAAGATACAGTGGTGGGGAAGAGGGAGAGGGACAGTGGGGTGAACAGGGAGGAAACAGGATCTCAAATGAAATGTATGAAGAAGTAAGGCTCAGGAACAGTATTGGAAGTGCAAGCCTTACCACCCTTCGGGGACAGCAACCTCAGACTTTTCAAGTGTCATGTGGGACTAGGAATACTTAATAAAAATCCTGGAGTTAGGTAAATGACTTCAAAAATGGTAAAGTTGTTGAAACAGAGAAGAAATTTATGAAAGCAGTTGAAGTTTCGACAGAAATGCCAGCAGAAGACCTTGAAATCTTTCACATGGAGAAAGCAGGTGCTAACTCAACCACTTTCAAAGTCAGAATTATATCAATTGTTCCTCAGTCCTGTATAATTTCTTTGGTTTCCTGTTTGCTGCTGATCACTTTTGAATTGGTCAATATTGGATAGTAATGCCTCTAATGTCTTTTCCCTACTTTTAGTAAGCATCTATGAATATAATTTATTGATTCTGCGAATGAAACCATAACCAGCTTATTTACATACTGATCAGTACCTTCACTAAAGTAGGCTTGGGGTACGAAACTAAGATGCTTCAACCATAAACCCCACTCTGTAGATTCTAAAATATTTTTTGGAAGTTATCAGCCAAATTTGATTTTGGAAAATGAGAAAGGAATTATCTTGGCAAATTGCAGGGAATATGTAATGAAGCTATCTTAAGCTATTTCGCAAAGTTATTATAAAAAAGGGAAAAAATTGCATCTTCATTTCTGACAGAAGTTAGATTTTTCAAAAAATTGTTTTCTTCAAGATGTTATAACAAATGTCAACGATTCAGATGTAGGGATGGCAGAAATTGTTGCCACGTTTGCTGGTGACACAAAGATATATAAAAAGGTGAGTTGTGAGGAAGACAGCAGGATGCTACAGAGATTTATAAATAGGTGAAACATGTGGGCAAAGATCAAACAAATGGTGTATAACGTGTGAAAGCATGAAATTGTCCATCTTTGGCAGGAAGAATAAAAATAGAATATTTAAATGCCAAGCTCTGAGGTGCAGAGCGATCAGGAAATTCTAGTGCATGAATCACAAAATGTTAGAACATTGACAAAGCAATTCGATGAAAAGTAAATGGAATGGTATTAGAATAGAGTACAACAGTAGGGAGGTTGCTATGCTGTGCTAGGCATTGGTGAAACCACCTTTGGACTACTGCATACAGTATTGATCACCCTATTTAAGGAAGAATATAAATGAACTGGAAACAGGTGAGAGAAAGCTGATCAGGCTAATACATGGAATAAGCAGGTCATCTTATGAGGAAAGGTTGAATAGGTTCACCTTGTATCCAGTGAAATCTAAAAGAGTAAAAGGTCACTTGATTGAATCATATAAGATCCTGAAGTGTTTTGATTAGGTCGATGAGAAAAAGATATTTCTTCTCATAGGACAATCTACAAGTAAAAATCACTGTTTCAAAATCACCTACTTAAAATTAGGATGAGGTGAAATGTTTTCACTGAGAGTCGTTGAAACTCTGTTCCTGAAAGGATGATGGATACAGACTCCTTAAACCAGAAGTGGAGAGATTCTTTTTATGCAAGAGGTTGGGAAATGATCCGGGGTAGGTGGGGATGTGGATTTAAAGATACAGTGAGAACCAGCCATTTGGATACAGAACTGGTTCAAAGGTAGAAAACAGAGGGTGGTGGTAGAGGGTTGTTTTCCAGACTGGAGGCCTGTGATCAGTGGAGTGCCACAAGGATCGGTGCTGGGTCCACTACTTTCTGTCATTTACATAAATAATTTGGATGTGAGCATAAGAGATACAGTTAGTAAGTTTGCAGATGACACCAAAGTTAGAGGTGCAGTGGACGACAGAGAAGGTTACCTCAGATTATAACAGGATCTGGACCAGATGGGCCATTGGGCTGAGAAGTGGCAGATGTAGTTTAATTTAGATAAATGCAAGGTGCTGCATTTTGGGAAAGCAAATCTGAGCAGGACTTATACTCTTAATGGTAAGGTCTTAGGGAGAGTTGCTGAACAAAGAGACCTTGGAGTATAGGTTCATTGCTCCTTGAAAGTAGAGTCACAGGTGGATAGGATAGTGAAGAAGGCATTTGGTGTCATTTCCTTTATTGGTCAGGAGTTGGGAGGTCATATTGCGGCTGTATAGGACATTGGTTAGAATATTTTGTGCAATTCTGCTCTCCTTCTTATCAGAATGATGTTGTGAAACTTGAAAGGGTTCAGAAAAGATTTACAAGGATGTGGCAGGATTAAAGGATTTGGGCTATAGGGAGAGGTTGAGTAGGCTAGGGCTGTTTGCCCTAGAATGTTGGAGGCTGAGGGGTGACCTTATAGAGGTTTATAAAATCATGAGGGGCATGGATAGGTAAATAGACAAGGTGTTTTCCCTGGGGTGGGGGAGTCCAGAACTAGAGGGCATAGGTTTAGGATGAGATGGAAAAGATATGAAAAAGACCTAAGGGGCAATGTTTTCATGCAGAGGGTGGTACGTGTGGAATAGGTTGCCAGAGGAAGTGGTGGAGGCTGGTACAATTACAACATTTAAAAGGTATCTGGATGGTCATACGAATGGAAGGGTTTGGAGGGATATGGCCCGGTGCTGCAGATGGGACTAGATTGGGTTGGGATATCTGGACAGCATGGATGAGTTGGACCTCTGAGTCTGTTTATGTGCTGTACAGCTCTATGACTCTATGACTGTAATCAAGATCAGCCATGATCTTATCGAACGATGGAGCAGCCTCAGTGGACAAATGGCCTCCTCCTGCTTCTGTTGTAGTTTTGAACGTTCAATCAATAACAAAAAGCTACAGTAAAATTATTGAGTCCATTAAGACTAGCTGGTTACAAAGTTTTCTCTGACATATAGGCCAGTGGTTCCCAACCTTTTCAGTAGCATGATACACTTCAACGCGACATACAATTCCTGGTGCATTCACTTACTTTAGCTGAATTGTTTGCTCAAAAGCATCACATTTACTTGCATTTACTATGATCGAGGTCTTAGTAGAGATGTTTGCAACATAATGCATGCAACAAGCTAAAGAAGGATCAAACTAATCAATGTTTCACGTTTACTGTATACTGATTTTCATTACCTTTGTACAAAATTGCATGACACATACAGACAGTTGTCACAGTGGCACACTGGTTGAAAACCATTAATGTATAGAGCATGGGTCATTAATGTTAGGAGCAGCAATGCTATACTGTAGGGTTTACTTGTGTGTGTCGCTGAGTTTACATGTTCAATATGAATACAGCACCTGAAATGTAGCAATTCTGGTGGTGTGGTGAGATCCCTGAACTTGATTGCCTTCCACCTTCAGTTTCTCATGATACTCAAAAGAACTGAGTTTTTTAAAAAAAATTGGCAATTTGTATATTTACCTTAGCAATTGCAATATTTCACAACAGTGTCCATTTCTATAGAGTGATCCCTAGAGTAGGGACTTCTGTTGGTATAAAGGGGACAAAAGGTGTTTGGAGACAATTAGGTTGAGGGACCAGAATTAAGTCTCTGCTGGAGTTCAACTGCAGTTTGCAACAGAGATGCACCTCTGTTGGGGTCACTCACACAGGTAATGGTTTTGAACAAACTAATGTGACTTTGGTAGGATCTTGTAAAGCAGGTCAAGAAATGTAGGTGTATTTGAAAACTTCTTCCCATGGCACACTGCACATGGCCTGGTTCAGGACATTAGTGGCTCAATCCTGAGAGAGAGGGAAGAGAGAGGGAGTCTGTTACAATACCATCCACACTTAACAGGCTGGACTTTCACCCTTGAGGTTGGTAGCAGGGGTTGTGAAATTCTTTAGCTGGGTTGGTAGCCTGGGAAGAAAGTGCCTGCAGAAATGGGAGTATAATGTTTTTTTGGTGAGGGTTGTGGCAGGTTCCATCTGTGTTGGGTGTGCTACAGGACTTCATCCAAGTTAGCACAACATCAGTGAGGTCCTCTACCCATCTCGTCCCCTCTGCACAATCGCTATGCCCCCTCATGCAAACTCATGACCCTTACCCACCCACCAAATGCCCCTCATATCCTCCAGACCAAGCTGTACCCCTTCATTTAAACCCACCATGGCTCTTATACCCTTCATGACCAGCTATGGTAAATACAGGCCCATTCACACATTATACATTTTATCGAGAACCAATTAAGCTGATAGTGACAATAAGATATCTTTTCTTAAAAAAAACTTTTTAAAACAGTGTTTTTTAAATTGATTTCTGGGATACCAAGGACCTCAGGAAGTGACCAAGATCATTTATCCATCACTACTTCTGGTTGAAGGGGTATCTTTCTTAACTGCCCTCTGAAATAGCCCCAGAAGTCATTGGTTTAATGGCAATTAGAGACAGGCAAAAAAAATGGCTTGCTTTGTCAGCATTGTCCACATTTCATGAAAGAATAAAGAGAACAAAAAGACTCATTTGTACAATAATAATCTTCACAGCAGTTGCATTGAGGACTTGTAACAGTTGCTGAAACTTCTCTGTTTGTATATATAGTGGTGAGATCACTTAGAATAAAGGTAATTGAGCTACAGAATGACTGAAGCCTGGACTAATATTATTTTATGAGAGTAGAAAATCTCCAATTCCTCACTCATTAGTAAAGTGTCACTTTGGAAACAATTAAGCAGTAAATGGAAGCTGTAAACAGCAATGAAGGAAGTTGACCAGCTGGTCTCGAAACAACACAAATATTAGCATAGGGCCAATATTGACACTGCAGTAATAACAAAACAAAATCTTTAATTCCCCAGTTTTATAAAGGACAGGAGATTACAAATGATCTACAATCTAGGATAGCACATTTGTATTATAAAGTAATCATTGTAATCTTTATTTTCCATATATTAAACAATGCTACATTGCATATACTTTATACATTAAAAAGATTAGACATGTTTAACCTCTGCTATGATTAGCTGCTGGTTGTTTGAAGTGTTATGATTGAATGTAATGAAAATAGACTTTCAATATTTAACTTTCATCAGTATAAAGGCTATAGGAGTATACTTAAGAGGGAAATCAGGAGGGCAAAAAGGGACATGAGCTAGCTTTGGCAAATAGGGTTAAGGAGAATCCCAAGGGGTTTTATAAATATATTAAGGACAAAATTAAAAATCACACGACACCAGGTTATAGTCCAACAAGTTTATTTGGAAGGACTGTCTTTTGGAGCGCTGCTCCTTCATCAGGTGGCTGTGGACAAAAGGATAACTAGGAATAGAATAGGGCCCCTCAAAGATCAGCAAGGCAGTCTGTGTGCAGAACCACAGGAGGTAGGCAGGTACTAAACGAGTATTTTGCATCAGTGTTTACTGTGGAGAATGACACAGAAGATATAGAATGTGGGGGAAATAGATGGTGATATCTTGAAAAGAGTCCATATTACAGAAGACAAAGTACTGGATGTCTTAAAGTGTATAAAGGTGGATAAATCCCCAGGACCTGCTCAGGTGTACCCTAGAACTCTGTGGGAAGCTGGAAAGTGATTGCTGGGCCTCTAGCTGAGATATTTGTATCATCGATAGTCACAGGTGAAGTTCTAGAAGACTGGACGTTGGCTAATGTGGTGCTACTATTTAAAAAAGGTGATAAATAAAAGACAGGGAACTATAGACTGGTGAGCCTGACATCGGTGCTGGGCAAATTGTTAGTGGGAATCCTGAGGGACAGGATTTACATGTATATGGAAAGGCAAGGACTGATTAGGGATAATCAACATGGATTTGTGTGTGAAAAACCATGTTTCACTAATTTGACAGAGTTTTTTGAAGAAGTAACAAAGAGGATTGATGAGCTCAGACAGGTGAATGTGATCTATATGGACTTCAATAAGGCATTCAACAAGGTTCCTCATGGTAGATTGGTTAACAAGGTTAGATCACATGCAATTCAGAGAGAACTAGAGAAAGGGACCTTGTTGATAATTGAGAACACTATGGACCAGGTTAATAGGCTTGAACAGATTGATATTAAGAAAGTGGATATGCTGGAAATTCTGGAAAGCATCAAGATAGATAAGTCCCCAGGGCCAGACCAGATATATCCAAGGTTATTACAGGAAGTGAAGAATGAGATTGCTGCACCTTTTTCACACAGAGGGTGGTGTGTGTATGGAATGAGCTGCTAGAGGAAGTGGTGGAGGCTGGTACAATTGCAACATTCAAAGGCATCTAGATGGGAATATGAATAGGAAGGGTTTGGAGGGATATGGCCCAAGCGTTGGCAGATGGAACTAGGTTAATTTAGAATATCTGGTTGACATGGAAGAGTTGGACCAAAGGGTTTGTTTCTGTGCTGTATTTTTCTATGTCTCTATACCTCTACTTGCCTTCAGTACCTGAAGCTTTCATGAATTAAAAGTGTTTTTTAAGAGGACACTGCTGGCCTAAAATGGCTGCTGTGACAGGCCGAGACAAAGCATATGGAATTTATGAAACCTTAAAATTATTCTGTTTCAAAATGACAATGGAGCCATTCTTGGCATATCAAAGGTATCATGCTTCAAAAACTTGCTTTTGAACAATAGGAATAAGCAAGCAACATGGACTGAAAACAGCAAGGATACTGAAAGCTCTTTCTCCATATCTCTGTCTTAACCTCAAAAAATAGTATCTAATGAAAATGCAACTTAAAACAATAATTCTTCACTGGGAACTCAAGGACTCCACACTTTGCCATGCTATAGAAACGAAAGCCTTTACTGGTCAGTGCACTGAGTATAGGAGTTAGGATGTTATGTTGCAGCAGTACTGGACACTGGTCTGGCCATTTTTGAAAAAACCTGTTCACTTCTGGTCTCTCTGGTATAAGAAAGATGTTGTTAAACTTGAAAGGGTGCAGAAGAGATTTACAAGGTTGTTCCTGGGGTTGGAGGGTTTGAGGTATACGCAGAGGCTGAATGGAGCATTGGAGGCTAAGGGATGACCTGATAGAGGCTTATAAAATCACAAGGGACATGGATAAGGTGAATAACCATGGTTTTTTCACAGGGTAGGGTGAGTCCAAAGCTAGAGGGCATGGGTTTAGAGTGAGAGGGGAAAGATATAAAAGGGCCTAGGTGACAATGTTTTCATGCAGAGGGTGGTGCGTGTATGGAATGAGCTGCCAGAGGAAGTGGTGGAAGCTGGTACAATTACAGCATTTAAAAGACGTCTGGATGGGTACATGAATAGGAAGGGTTTAGAGGGATATGGGCCAAGTGCTGGCAAATGGGACTGGATTACTTTAGGCTCTCTGCTCGGCATGGACAAGTTAGATGGAAGGGTCTGTCTCCATGCTGTATATCTCTATGGCTCTAAGACAGTAGCTAAACCTTTGAGAATCAGGTTTCACACCACAAAGGCTCTAATAATTTTACGTTCTAAATTGCAACTGCCTTTATCTTCCTGCTGACATAGACACCCTTTCCTCTTCTTTTTAAGCGTAGTACCCGTGTTTGTATGTGTATGTGTTTGATGTACATTTTTATTATTTTGTTCCAGGGTGGTGGGTAATCAAATTCTTCTATTTCCCAGTCAAAAAATGACTCCTCATTTTGATCTAGTTAACCAAATTTGAAATGAAGCAGAATAAGCTGGAGGGAAAGGAGAAATAAAATACATTTTTGTGATTGACCCTGAAGGGGTTAATAAAGAGAGGACCAAATCACCTCTCCTCACTTTGTGGTATCAGTAATGTAGTAATTGTAACAAAGTCAGCTAGTGGACCTCATAGAATATGAGTTCCCTGATTGGGGCTGTTAATCTGGTCCAACTAGGGAGCCCTGGCTGACAGATATGAACAGGAGTGTCAGAGGTTCTGTTCATCCTGAGAGCTGGCTCTAAGGAAGCTGGACACTGTGAAGTATTATGTATGTTAAAAAAAAGTGTGACTTGGTGACAGAATAGTGACCTCTAAAGAGTTATTTCCAGTAGTTTCTTCTTACTATTGCGTTAGCACAGTACCAAACTGTACCGATGGTTCTGAGCACCCTCTGCTTCTCCTTTTCTTAGGTAGTCCCTTGAGATCAAGGATGTTCAAGAAGACACTATTACTGGAATGCCTATCCTGCCAGTAGTTTTGAATATTTTATGGATGACATTTCTTTCAGGATTTGTTCACATCTCCGGCACATACTAATGACCTCCTAGTTGGGGGCAATTACACTGATGCTCCTGTCTGATTCCCCTGCTGACACCTCCTACCTACCATCGTGTCTCTTAAATCCAGCTCCTAATTTTTATGCATTACACCTAGCTAACAAATGAGCAAGAATTTCTGTTGAATCAGCTGTCCATGCTGATAACTGACCGCTGCTTGAGATTGTAAGGGGATGATTTGTGGATAATGTCACTGAGACATTGGAGAATTATGTTTCTACAGAGTACTGAGGTGATTTAGACTTTTAGCAAAAGGAATCAACTTAATCCTCTCAAAAAATTTGGAAACTATATGGTCAAAGTTAGCAATTAACTTGAGTTCCATGTGCCATTCCTGCATTATCATCTAGATTCTTCATTCATCCGATGTGAAACCACCAATCACCAGGAGCTTGTTCATTTGGGATGAAGGGAACTTCTAAAGGGTACAGTTCATTTTCATTGGCAAATGATTGTGTAGAAGTCAATACTTCTAAGAGTTCACAATTATTTTATCCCAAAAATTAAAGGGAGTCAGGAGGCTGAGTTGAGTATGGTTGCCGTTACAAAAGAGATAGTGCTAGAAAAGCTAAAAAGTCTTAAAATTGATAAATCTCCTGGCCCCGATGGGATACATCCTAGAGTTCTGAAAGAGGTTGCTGAGGAAATAGTGGAGGCATTGGCTGAGATCTTTCAAGAGTCACTGGAGTCACTGGGTGATTGGAAGATGGCTGTTGTAACCCCCTTGTTCAAGAAAGGATCAAGACAAAAGATGGAAAATTATAGGCCAATTAGCCTAACCTCGGTTGTTGGTAAAATTCTAGAATCCATCATTAAGGATGAGGTTTCTAAATTCTTGGAAGAGCAGAGTCTGATTAGAACATGTCAACATGGATTTAGTAAGGGGAGGTCATGCCTGACAAACCTGTTGGAATTCTTTAAAGAGGTGACAAGTAGGTTAGACCAGGGAAACCCAGTGGATGTGGTCTATCTAGACTTCAAAAAGGCCTTTGATAAGGTGCCACACAGGAGGCTGCTGAGCAAGGTGAGGGCCCATGGTGTTCGAGGTGAGCTACTGGGATGGATTGAGGATTGGCTGTCTGACAGAAGGCAGAGAGTTGGGATAAAAGGTTCTTTTTCGGAATGGCAGCCAGTGACGAGCGGTGTCCTGCAGAGTTCAGTGTTGGGGCCACAGCTGTTCGCATTATATATTAATGATCTGGATGAAGGGCCTGGGTGCATTCTAGTGAAGTTTGCAGATGATACGAAGTTAGGTGGACAGGCAGGTAGTACTGAGGAAGTGGGGAGGCTACAAAAGGATCTAGACAGTTTGGAGAGTGGTCCAGGAAATGGCTGATGGAATTCAACGTGAGCAAATGCGAGGTCTTGCACTTTGGCAAAAAGAATAAAAGCATAGACTACTTTCTAAATGGTGAGAAAATTTGTAAAGCCAAAGTACAAAGGGATCTGGGAGTGCTAGTCGAGGATTCTCTAAAGGTAAACATGCAGGTTGAGTCCGTGATTAAGAAAGCGAATGCAATGTTGTCATTTATCTCAAGAGGGTTGGAATATAAAAGCACCGTTGTGCTACTGAGACTTTATAAAGCTCTGGTTAGGCCCCATTTGGAGTACTGTGTCCAGTTTTGGTCCCCACACCTCAGGAAGGACATACTGGCACTGGAACGTGTCCAGCGGAGATTCACACGGATGATCCCTGGAATGGTTGTCTAACATATGAGGAACGGCTGAGGATCCTGGTATTGTATTCATTGGAGTTTAGAAGATTTAGGGGAGACTTAATAGAGATGTACAAGATAATACATGGCTTGGAAAGGGTGGATGCTAGGAAATTGTTTCCGTTAGGCGAGGAGACTAGGACCCGTGGACACACCCTTAAAATTAGAGGAAGTCGATTCAGAACAGAAATGCGGAGACATTTCTTCAGCCAGAGAGTGGTGGGCCTGTGGAATTCATTGTCGCAGAGTGCAATGGAGGCCGGGACGCTAAATGTCTTCAAGGCAGAGATCGATAGATTCTTGTTGTCTCGAGGAATTAAGGTTTACAGGGAGAATGCAGGTAAGTGGAGTTGAAATGCCCATCAGCCATGATTGAATGGTGGAGTGGACTCGATGGGCCAAATGGCCTTACTTCCACTCCTATGTCTTATGGTCTTATTTTAAAAAGTGCGCTCCATACTTATATACGCCATCTTTAACAGACACTAACAAGAGGTTTATAAGACAAAGTAAGACACTTAAGGTTATGAATGTATGGAGGTTATGATGGACTGTATGTAATGTTGATTAGCTGGATTACTGTGTGCAGTTCTGGTCACTGCTCTATGGAAGGATATGATTGTACTGGAGGGAGTGCACAGGAGATTCACCAGGATGTTGCCTGGGCTGGAGCGATTCAACTATGAAGAGAGACTAGATAAGCTGAGGTTGTTTTTCTTGGAGCAGAGAAGGCTGAGGTTGGACATGATTGAGGTGTGCAAAACCCTGAGGGGCATAGAAAGATTAGATTGGGAAAAATCTTTCCCCTTAGCAGATGGGAACAAAGAAAGTTTAGAGGGAATTTGAAGGGGAAAAATTTACACAGGGGCTGGCGGTATTGGGAACTCCCTAATTAAAAGGCTGGTAAAGGCAGAAACTTTCAGGACATTTTAGATGTGCGTAGCTGAAAATTGTATTGCCAAAACATACAAGGCTATGGATCAAGTGCTGGAAATAGGGACTAGAATAGAGGGATATTTGATGATCAGTGGAGACACAATGGGCTGAAGGGTCACTTTCCGAGGTGTAGGAACTCCAAGACGCTGTGAACCACATAAGGAAATATTTATGTCAGATAACTGATTTCCTGCACAAAGATAGATTTTTAGAAAATTCTTAAATGGAGAAGAGATGTAGAGTGTTGGAGATGTGTATGGAGGGAATATCAGCCCTTAGGGCCTAGACAACTAAAGGTAAGGAGACTAATGGTGAAGTCATTGAAAAAACGCCAGAATGAAATGAGTGTCGCAGAGGATAGTGGGGTTGGAAGAGATCACAGTGATAGGGTAATTTGCAAAACGTTTTCTTTGGACCAGAAGAAACCGCGACGGTATGGTGGCCCATTAGTGCCTTGACCAAGCTGATTGACAATGTGTGCATTCCACACAGAGTTTCCTCATCATATATTCATTAATTGACTTTTGATGTAAAACATTCGATTTTGGTATTGAAAAAGCAAATAGTTACAGGGCTATAAGGCAAGAGTGGTGATTGGGACTAATCGAATAGCTCTTTCACTGAGGTGGACAGGAACACAATGGGCTGAATGGGTTCCTGGTATCCTGTAAAACTCAATGATTCGGGTGACTACTATGAAGTCTTGATTGGTTAAGATACATGCAATTACTGTTACAGGACACAAATTTCAGCAATAGTTTCCAATTGTGAGTTCCCACCAAAACTCTTGGCGCACTGCCCATTTGGAATAGAATATGGTGAGCTGCCATTAGTGCGAAAGGACAAGCTAGTGAATCACAGGCTGTATTTTGCTTTTATTTGTTCCTGGTAAGTGGGCATCACTGGTTGCACTGGTATTTATTGCCTATCTCAAGTTACTCTGGGGAAGGTGGTTGTGAGCTGACTTCTTGAACTGCTTCCATCCATGCAATGCTGGGACCCCCACGGTGCTGTGAGGAAGAGAGGTCCAGGATTTTGACCCAGCAACAGTGAAAAAATGGTGACGTAGTTCTAAGTCAAGATGTTGTGTGGATCAAGAGGGGAACTAGCAGGTGGTGGTGTTTTCATGTGTATACTACCCTTTTCCTTCAAACTGGTCATGGCCATGGGTGTGAAAGGTACTGTGGAAAGAGTAAGTGGCTGCTTTGCATCTTGGAGAAAGTGAGGTCAGTAGATGCTGGAGATCAGAGCTGAAAAATGTGTTGCTGAAAAAGCGCAGCAGGTCAGGCAGCATCAAAGGAATAGGAGAATCGACGTTTCGGGCGTAAGCCCTTCTTCAGGAATGAGGAGAGTGTGCCAAGCAGGCTAAGATAAAAGGTAGGGAGGAGGGACTTAGGGGAGGGGCATTGGGAATGCGATAGGTGGAAGGAGGTTAAGGTGAGGGTGATAGGCCAGAGAGGGGTTGGGGGCGGAGAGGTCGGGAAGAAGATTGCAGGTCAAGAAGGCGGTTTGGGACTGAGAAAAGGTGGGGGGGGGGGGGGAAATGAGGAAGGTGGAGAAATCTGCATTCATCCCTTGTGGTTGGAGGGTTCCTAAGCGGAAGATGAGGCGCTCTTCCCCCAAATGTCTTGTGCATCTTGTACAAGCTACACACTGCGGCTACTGTGTGTCATTGGTGCATGGGCCTTCCCAATTGCTGCGGCTATCTGTCTGATCTTGCATGGTGAGGTCAGAGGCTACCTTGTCTCTTACTTACTGCTGGTAAAATCCAGCTGGAAGCCCACACATAGGATTAGTCTCAGTCTTTTATTTGTTTCCGTCTTTTAAGCCACTATCAAGACTGTCTTACAGAGTGACTACTGCTTATGAGACTGTATCCCAATAAGTAAACACTTCCTTTTGAAAGGAAGTATATTAATAAGACAAAAAATCCAGTCAAGTTGCTGAGCACCTTTATGATACCAATAATGACAAACAAAATTGTTACTTTGAAAATAAGCATTACCTGCTCATCTGCATTCCTCTTGACTACATATTTCTGCTGCACAGTTTAGTTGGGTTTAATGTGGTGTGAAAGTTTCCTGTAACCTTCAGGAGGAAGCACACTCATGTCCCTCCAGAAGAGTAGTTTCAGTTCATTGCTGTTACTCAGACCCAGGGAATTTCTCAATATCTGGATTGAATTGCTTAAATCCAGACGTAGTATACATAACAGCAACTTTTCCTTCAAGTGCTTCATTAAAGAGCAGTTCAGAAAACAACATGGATAAGAATTTTAATGAATTGTGTGTAGGTAGAGAAATGGGGAATCCCTACCAAATCTGAAGCACTTAATTCCAGTTTATCAGTTACAGCAATAGGGTATTTTCCACTCCGTCTCTGCCTTTCCATTCAGTTCTCATGGGGCTTTTACAAGCAGGAACTAATCCAACAAAGATTTATGCTATCTTTTGTAAACATATGCTTGTAAAAAAAAGCTGTCGTGTGTATTTCCACAACATAAGCAATCAAGGTTACACTAAATGATAACTTGAAGTTCCTTAGCCTAGCCATCATTGTAGTTACTGTCAGGCTTTCATGAATACCTTATCTGGGTGAAAGCTTCTTTTGCAGTATCAGACAGTTTCCTGTCTGTTATTTATGATACCCGTTGACTTCCCCTTTCATGTAAAGACACAAAGATATGTGTCTGCCTGAACATTTCTCCACCAAACAACTTAGCTGGAAGTAAAAGCAAAATTTCTCATGGCAACAATTGTTTTAATTTTGTAGAGACAGGCAGGAGAGACCCTGGATATTAATAATTTGTTTCTCAATATTTTGTTTATTGGGTCTGTACTTCTGCCTATTGTGTGTGTGTGTAATGCTCATTAAATAGACTGACACCTGCAAAGTGACCCTCATGGGACATATCTATTTAAATTCTTTATACTGTGGTTAAGCAGAATGGGCAGAATCTTATCACAGTCTGAATGATGTGGGCAACGGTAATTTTGTGGAAATATGAGGTGAGAAGTTTGGTGAGATGCACATTGAGTAGCGTGGGTGAGTGTCGCACTGGGCAGTTGGAAGTTTCCAATTAAAGGGTATTTGCTCATTGAAGTCCTAATTAACAGCCCAGCTCGCTGCATGACTGTCCAACCTTCTATCTGGCCAGACTTGCCAATCAAGCTAGACATTGAGAACACTTGACATGGAAACCATAACAGGTACACAACAGATGCGGCTCATCACTGGCTCCGAACAGCCTCCATGTTGCTTATGACAAAATCATAGCTCAGAGTACAATCCATGGGCACCAGTAGCATGGCACACCCTTCCTCCATGGACGTTGACATGCAACACCCGGGAATCCCTCATGACAAATACTTCATTTAAATTCATTCCTAGCATGTGGATCTTCAAGGTCTGTGGGTGGTATTGAATTCCAAAACCAGTAGTCAATGAGTTGGCACTCTCATTGTGCCTTGATCAGTGTGCCCAGAACTGTGGAGGAAGCTCAGAGCAGTTGTGCAGCCACAGCATGTGCTCATGACCATCCTGGCACTTTCCTGAGCCATCAGCAGGGTACTCTGGAAGCACAGACTGGCATTGTTGAGTTCACCGGCAACCTGCATCGAAAGGCTGCCATGGGGATACTTGGTGCCCAAGGGCAGGTACCCAGTTCATGGATTCACTGAGGCTGGATCTCAGCTCTGTTCGCATTTGCTCACTTTGTGAGTACCTGCCCTCTCACAGCACCCATGCCTTGTCATGCTGTGCCCATTAGTGCAGTCACACATTGGGGCAGCTTGCCTTACCAGTCAGCTGTCCTTAGTCCAGGGAGCATGGGTACCTTGCTGTATGTCGATGGGTATGCCAGTATCAAACTACACCACGTGCCAGTACTCACTGTCACCTTCCATCGTGACACAATGTGAAAGAACACAATGAAGAAGGGAATGGCTGTGATCACATTCAGAGTGGGTGGGAGTAAACCTGACAGAGGGGGCTGCAACAATCACTGATGATTGGGCTTTTAAAAGGAAACAGCTTTGGTTCCAGACCCATGCACTCTACAGCACACAGACTGCCTACTGCCTGGCCATCCGACAGCATCGCCTCTCTTGGTGGATTGTACCTCCCAGGTACAGCCACTGCTGGGGATGTGTTTGAAAGCTACACTTCCATGTACAGATGGAGTGTAGCAGGAGGGATATTGAATGGGGAAGGCCAAAGCTGTCAGCATGACCCAGTGTCAGGTGTAAACATTGATTGCCTTCTTCCAGACGGTGCAATAGGCTCCCAGCACAGAGCTCTGTCCACGGGTGCCGGTCTGTGGCCATGAAGTGATTCTGGATGGTGTGACACTGTGGTTAACTCCCACACAGCCAGACTCACAACCACATGTATGATTATTGCACAAAATTGATACTTTATTGGGAGTCATGTACAAACCATAGTTACCCGTGGCACTAGTGTGGTCTCAGTAAGTTTTCTTCTTCCTTTCCCCCGCCTAACCTTAGTGCATTCCCAGGTTCCATAGTGGGCCTGAAAGGAGCAGTGCAGATCATTGACCCTGGTTGCTTGGCCAGGCAACCCCACTGGCACTTGTGTCTGGGTGGGCCAGACATTCTGAGGATCTTCCTGATGAAGGCATTTTGACCCTCCTCTGGCTGTGCTGCTAAGGTTTAGTGGGTGGGGGTCGGCTGCCTCTGGAGTGTCTTGTGTATGGAATCTGTCTTGGTTGGGGGGAGGGGTCTGTGTGTGGTTCCTCCTCCAGATGGGTATCACCTGGCAGTACCCTGACTTCTTTGAACCTGCCCTCCCTCCACCCCTGGCTGCCCCACCTTTGGTTCAGTGCATGGGCCACTGGAGTGGACGTGTGTGAGCCTCTTCAGCAGAACCTGAGGATGCTGGGCCTGGGTCTCCATGGTAACTGCCACCCAGTTCATGGAGACAGACAGACAGTCACATGACTCACCACACACCTGCAGCTTCTGGACAATGAGGACCATTGTGTCTCAGACAGCTGTCTGTCTCTGCTGCTTCTCCCTGTGCATGTGGGCAAAGTCCCCAGATTACTGACACCACTGAGCCCCTCCTGCCTGGGGCTGAGCATGAGCCTGGTCACCGACAGGCCTCTGTGGGACAGCGGCCTGGAGTGTTTCTTTGACAGCCAGCTGCAGAGCTGTTACCATGAGGTGCTCATCAGCTGGTGCTCCCACACTCTCTCAGGTTAACGTTCCCATCAAGGTGTCTGTATCTGAGCTGCTGGGAGGTGCAGGAGACAGTCTGGCCAACGCTTCCTCTGGGGCCACAGTACTCTCACCCTCAGAGGTTGAGGATGTGGCTGTATCTGCAAGATAAAAGAGAAAGACAGTGTCACGGCCAGTAGTTGGACATGGTGTGCAAGGAAATAACACTGCCGGTGTGGGAGAGTGGGAGATAGTGACTGTGGCATGCAAAGTGATGCCTTCTCATTTGACAGGGCAAGGATGTCTCTGCATCGCCTCGGGAGTGTCCTTCGACCATGAGGATTCTCTCCTCACAGTGGTTGAGGAACCGAATGTCAGACAAACTTCACCCAATTGGCCTTGCTCTGCCCCATAATGGGCTGCATTCTCCTATAATGATAGAAAGTGAAGATTGGGTGCGGGGGATGAATGAGTGAGATAGCAATGAATGGGGTGGCTGTTAGTGGTGGGGGAACAGTGGTGAGTTGTTCCACAAAATGGAGATGGTATTGCTGATGGCGAGCAACATTAATAATATGATAGGTTAAAGCGAAATGAGAATGAGTGAGGGAAAGTGGTCCATGCATTAATGAGAGCAGTAGAGCATGAGCCTTGGTGGGTGATGGATACATTGGACAGAGAGACAATGAGTGTAAGATAGCAGAGAGAGGATGGTGCCACTCACTGTGGTGGGGCAGAGAAGGTTACTGGCCTTCTTTCTGCACTGCTGGCTTTTCCTTCACATCAGGAAGAGGACTCCACTCCTATGTACCATGCTGTCCACCAGAACCTCCAAGTCCCTATCACAGAATCAAGATAGCATCTTACTCTCTTTCTTTATGTTCTGTCCATCAAATAGCAGCTTCCAAAAGGTGGTCACACTATGGCACTTCTCAAGGTAGCGTGGTAGCAGGGGATGCCAACATTTTGGCAGGTATCTGCTGAGTGGCGAGTCATTGTGCGAATGGCATGTATGAAAACTGATTTCATAAGGGCAGGATAGTGCTCCTGGGTTTGTCCGAAGGAGCCAATGATGTCAGGGAGCCTAATGAGACACTGAAGAAAGCACCTGATAATTGCCTTGACGCCATCCATGGCCAGACAAGCTCAGTCAGTGGAGACTGAGATGATGCTCCAGACAGAAGACCATCCAGTCTGGCTATCTAAAACCTTTCTCAGAAGACATAAAAGAGGCAATTAAAAAGGCTTTCTTTGTGGCTGTTATTAAAACCACGAGTTCAGACTGCTGACGTACAAGTTGAGGTACAGTCAGTCCCTGTGTGCTACTGCATTCAAAATAAGGTACAAATGAGGAAGTGGAGACCTCCACACTGTCCTAAAAATGTGGTCCAACTAGTAGTGGTATTATTGAGGTATCACAGGGAAATATTGTTGGGGAGTTCACAAAAGACGACTGAGCATGTTGGTGCACACAAAACCCAAGAACACCTCAGGAAACATTTTTACTGACCACATCTCTACAAGGATGTAGTAAGGTTTTTGCAGAACCTATCACTCCTGTCTGTTTGTGGCAAAGCCTCAATCTGCAATTGGACCTGCCTCTATCATTCCCATGCTGGCTTTTGGGGAACCAAACTGCAAGATGTTACTGGACTATGTGAAACCCCTGACCAAACCAAAAGGGAGTTACCTGTATTTCCTTACCACCATTTCCCTGACAGCCATTCCTGCCAACACAGTGATAATAGATTAGAGTTGAGAGTGTGTTGCTGAAAAAGCACAGCAGGTCAGGCAGCATCCGAGCAGCAGGAAAATCAATAAGGGATTATCCCAATTCTTATCCCAATGTGGTCTGCCCACCGAGATCCAGTTAAATCATGTATCAAATTTTCTGTCCAAACTATTCCTCAATGAAGAGCAAATAAGCAGATCTTTAAGATAATGTACTCTTTACCTGATGAGAACTGACTCCCTTTTTTGAATGAGAAAATTAGCTTTCTGGTGTACAATCGATCTAATAGATCCTCTTTCCTGAAAGGGGCCTAAAGTGCTTGTTTGGTCTTGTGTGGTAGAGGAGATGTGCCAGGAGTCTAACAAGAAGAGTTCTCATCTTAAACAAGATACATTTATTGCATGATATAAGTCACATTGGTACAATAGACATTCTTACTGAGACTAAGTCTTACTAAGTAAGTCTCACTCCTGTCAGATCCAAAATTGCTCCTCTGTCCAGGTCCATGTGACATCATTGTAATAGGCAGTGGTTAACACATCCTGAGCATTACCCCTTTAAGGCCCTTAGACCTTGACTCAATATCTCACTTTATATCTGTGTATATATTTACATTTACCACTACTCCCTAATCCTTCTCCCTGTAAATTCAGGCAATCTGGAGATTATACTATTCTTCCTGAATGGGTTGTTTTTGGACTTGGATGATTAGTAGGCTTCTGTGTTGAAAACTGTCGACTTTTGATTCTGCTCTTGACAGTGTGAAGTCTGTAGGTCCCTTTGAAATCAAGTATCTTTTATCACTTGGAGGATTCATTTTGCAGAGAATATTTCCTTACGAAACAGGAAATTGCTCCATTGTAATATCTGGAGAACATATAATCTCATAAATTCTCTTAAAAAGAAATCTTTTGTCCTGTAGCATTCCAGATAAGCAAGACAAACATTTTTTTTTCTTTTTGGCTGTGTCCTGGATCTCTGAGCAGGCAATTTCTTCTTAACCATGTCCTGCATCTATGTATGTTGTCTCATCTCAGGAGTGGCTACCATTAAGCTGCGTGTACAACATCCTGAATCTGAATGAGCAAACTTCTAATCTCAAACTGTTGGCAAAACAGTGTTCATTGGGTTGGATACTTTCATTCATGAGAGTGTGGTGCTGGAAAAGCACGGTGGGTCAGGCAGCATCCAAGGAGCAGGAGAATTGATGTTTCGGCATAAGTCCTTCATCAGCTAATATTAGATACCATTGACTTTCTTGATCCACACTGAGCTGTGCTTAAACATGGGATGAATCCCACTTCATGAATAACTTGGATCTTGTTGACTCCGCACACAAACCATGGGAAGTCTGTCATGAATGTTGCTCATCATCTGCTACCTGGTTGATTGTGACTTTCTACACCTCGTATTGTTTTTGTCTGATTTGGGCCCTAGCATAATTGGATTGATCAGTCATTGTAGTCAGTTTTAATTAGCACATGATATCTCTCCAGCTTCTACAGTGTTTCAATTGTGTTTTGAGAACATAAGGAACTGGCCTAGCTATGTGTTATGTCTCACAATTGGTAAACAAGTTTTAAGAGACATGTTAGTGATGTCATAGCTGCATCACAACATGTGACCTGAGAATATGAAGTTCTCAGACTCCATCTTAACTGGGGCCACATGAAGCATGTCATGCTAATGGTACTGTGGTGCTGCTTGTAACCAAGGAGCTTAATATTAGCCCAGACACTTTAGTACCTGTGACTGTACTATATCCATACATCAGAAGGTGTAATAAATGTCTATTGAACCTTTCAATACTGTGTTACCCATATTGAGTTCTTAATTTATCAAAGCTAATGTAAGCATTACCGCACTAGGCACAAATACCTCATGGAGGTGAAGTCCACACCATCGTGGCAGTGCACCCTCTTGCAAAATTCTACCCCGATCGGATGTATGCTTCCACACTGCTTATCTCTTCATAGTTGTCCTTGACAACATTGCTGTCACTATTCAATAGGCTTTCAAAAACTTCCTAGTTGCCTCAACATGGAAAACATATTTCCAATCTAACTTCAGTTTATAAAATCAATCCTTAACCAGTAACCTTTATTGACTGATATTTCTCATGGCAGCAGTGGACAATTTGAGAAACTTGCTCTTCCATTAGACATTGCACCCCTTGTTTCAATGTTTCCCCAGAAGATCCGGCACTGACCCTGGTTGAGGATGCCCAGCATGCCGATAAGGATGTTTGGCTGTGCTAGGTTCAATCAGGTGTGCAGGGAGGAGGGCAGGGGCAGACTTCCTCCAGGAGGCACTTTTGCCTCTGGAGGCCACCACAGAGTGACTGATCAGTATGGTCTATTTCACCCAAAGGAACCCAGCCAGTATTTACTCAGTGACAAAGTGCCAGGTTCTGTCAAGCACAAAGAACCCCCTGCTTCTGATAAAATGCTAGTAACAGCAGGAGAAGGCTCCGTTAGGACATCTTTAAGGGCCTCAATTGGTTGAAACATCTTTTTGCCATTTATAAAATGGTAGTGGAGGTGGGAAGTCAACAGGCGCAGCAACCCCAACCACCCCAATCGATTTTATGCCAGTCCACATCCCAACCGATCCTGAAGGGGCTATAGGTTTCTGGCCAACATCTGTACAATGCTTGGAATTGCCTATGATGTTATTAGGTGGTGCTATAATAATCTTTTCCCACTCAGTCATTTCTTATGTGCTATTCTCTCGTTCTGAATTCGGGTGGAACCAGCAGATGGCGACGTAAAGCAGCTTTCTCAAGTACTGGCTGAAATTCTTTGGGTTGCAAAAATTGGCTTTGCAGTGCTCCTAGTTTTAAGGGGCTGATATTTCAATCTACTTGTTCAGACATGTTAGGACACATCTCTAGAAGAGGTGGGACTTGAAGCCAGGACTTCTGGCTCATTGGCATAAGCACTACCATGATACCACAAGGACCCTATAGTTTCAGTGGGCTTTTTTTCTAATGTAGCTTTAGTGTTATCTGAAAGGATTATCTGCCTTTGTGTTGTTAGCTGATGACTCTGTGGTGGCACTGTTTGTGCTCGTGGAAATGTTGAGAGGTTTGAGGAGCTGGGGTATTGGGAAAGCTAGCAGAGAGTGATGCTGTGTATGCACACAGGGTTGGCTGCTATTGTGAGGACTCTCATCATGACCCTCACTCCCAGCCCTGAGTGTCATATTGCAAGTCTCCTTGGGCTGCAGCAGAAGATGGAAATGGTGCAGAGGCAGCAAATAGGAAGACAATCTGTTATCAGAGAGAAGAGAATCAGAAGCAGGACTCTCAAACAAGAACTTCTCATGAGCAGTGCCCTTACCTTCACCTAAACCAGGAGCAGGCTGGGTTAGGTCTATATTTTGTGAAGGATCTGCTCACGGAACTTTGCCTTCTGTTGGAATAGCAGAGCTGCAGCCTCAGAAGTGCAGGGTGAGCACAGTACTGACAATGACTGTGAAGGTAACCATAGGCCTGAGATTCTTCAAGTCGAGACCAGTTCAGAATATCACAACTGACTTTGCAAAGCTGAGACCCTTTGAACTGTAAAGATTGCCTCTTGCTCGATGTGCAGCTGGTAGCAGCTGTCACGGTGTGTTCATTCTGCACCAGTCCTCTTACTGTTCCATCCATCTTCCTGTGACCACACCAACAACACGGTGAAACAGCTATCAGCCTGACATCTGACCATTGGCTTCACTTACTACCGCACCACGTAGGCCCACATTGAGGTGACTATTCAGCTGGTGAAGCTTCACTTTCATTGCCTCATTGGAGTGGGTAGCCTGATTCACAGTGCTCTGATGTAATTCTCAAGAGCTAACAACCCTTACCCTCAGGCATCTGGTGGTAATCTCAAGATCAAAAGAAGCAGTGAAAACAACAAATGCTAGAGATCACAGCAGGTCAGACAGCATCCAGGGAGAGAGAACAAGCTAACATATCAGAGCTTTGATGAAGAACCCTCTGGGCTCGAAACGTTAACTTGCTTTCTCTCCATGGATGCTGCCTGACCTGTTCTGATCCCCAGCATTTGTTGTTTTCAGTACAGATTCCAGCATCTGCAGTAATTAGTTCCTACAAAAAGGAGCAGGAAGGGAGGAGTCAGGAGCACATTCACATTCCAGTCAGGCTGGCTGTACGCAACTCTTTCAACTCTTTTTGTCTTGAATGCAGATGCTTCTTATACAGCCTTTCCTTCCCTCTGATCTTGAAATAAAAGCCACCCTATGGCATTTCTGTGTCAGTTTTATCTCCTGAAAATCCAATATTCCACACACAAGTCACCAGTCACCCTTACACACTCTCTTAATGCCTGCCATGTTGATACCTTTGCCTACACCATCATTTTAATCCTCTGCAGTGGAGCGTTTGCACACAAATATGATCCTGCCCTGGAGAATGCTCACTTTAATACTGTCCCTATGTCCCGACCTAGCTGCAAGCCACACATGACTTAGCACATACAGATCCCAGCTGTCTTCATACTATCCTCGAGGTTATGAATAGGGCTGAGCTAGTGATGATAGTAGTGCTGGCAGTTCATCTTGCTCATCGTCCTCAGGGACTTCATCCTCCTGCACATTCCCTTTCCAGGCAGTGTTTCTCAGGGCTGAAAATGTGTTGCTGGAAAAGCGCAGCAGGTCAGGCAGCATCCAAGGAGCAGGAGAATCGACGTTTTGGGCATGAGCCCTTCTTCAGGAATGAGGAAAGTGTGTCCAGCAGGCTAACGTAAAAGGTAGGGAGGAGGGACTTGGGGGAGGGACGATGGAGATGTGATAGGTGGAAAGAGGTCAAGGTGAGG
Source organism: Hemiscyllium ocellatum (assembly GCF_020745735.1). Taxonomy (NCBI): domain Eukaryota; kingdom Metazoa; phylum Chordata; class Chondrichthyes; order Orectolobiformes; family Hemiscylliidae; genus Hemiscyllium; species Hemiscyllium ocellatum. Next base: position 101,566,625 of record NC_083405.1, read on the forward strand.
GTGATAGGCCGGAGTGGGGGTGGGGGCACGAAGAGGTCAGGAAGAAGATTGCAGGTTAGGAAGGCGGTGCTGAGTTCGAGGGTTGGGACTGAGACAAGGTGGGGGGGAGGGGAAATGAGGAAACTGGAGAAATCTGAGTTCATCCCTTGCAGATCATCCCTCTCCACCCCCACCCCCACTCCGGCCTATCACCCTCACCTTAACCTCCTTCCATTTATCGCATTTCCAATGCCCCTCCCCCAAGTCCCTCCTCCCTACGTATTATCTTAGCCTGCTTGGCACACTTTCCTCATTCCTGAAGAAGGGCTCATGCCCGAAACGTCGATTCTCCTGCTCCTTGGATGCTGCCTGACCTTTTCCAGCAACACATTTTCAGCTCTGATCTCCAGCATCTGCAGTCCTCACTTTCTCCTCGAAGTGTTTCTCGGGGGTTGAAAACATAAAGTTGCAGTGTGTGGTGTTGGGACGAAAGAAACAGGATGGAGGCAAGTAGTATATCATGACATTTCACCATCTGCGGCCTGAAAACCATGCAAACAAACAAGACCCCGTAACAGAGAAAGTCTGTATAAACAATGGTGACGACAGTGCTTAAAAGGGGAAACCAAGTTAGTGCTCACTGCTGCTAATTACTGAGATTATTATTAGGCAGAGAAAAGGGGAACTCTAAATCCTCTGAGTGAGTGAATTGCAGCTGCTACGTAATTTTCAATATTTCCCCCAGAACTGCCCTCCAATTTTCGGCATTTTTGCAATACCAACTGATTCCCTCATTCTAACTCCACGGTCCGCCAAGAGAGTCACAAAAACCACAATTTGGCAATCACAACAAAATGGGGGGGAGGGTACCTCCATGTGTCACGGGTGCGGCACTGTTACAGGAGGAAGGGTGGGCCTTGCTACATTTTGCAGAGCTAACCCTTTCTTGTAAAATGAGCAGCAGGACCTGAGCCAAGTGGCTAAGTGCCAAGAAATCTCCTGGGTAGAAGGGCAGCCTCAGCAGTGAAGCAGAACCCACAGGGTGTGCTGTAACAGTCCTCACGAGTGGACTTAGCCCTGAAAGACATACAACTGTGTGAGGTTTAGGTCCTTGCCCATTAGTTCCCTGATAAAAACCCAGATGTTTGAGCTGTCACAAACTGATATAAATGAATGTTTAAAATGTGATAAGGGAAATTACTGCCAACAAACTCACTGACCCTAACATTTTATAATTATATGTGACATTTGAACTTGCAGGTAAAATTTACACCATGCAAATGACAGACAATGACCATCTCCAACAAGAGAGAATCTAAACAACATTCAATGGCATTAGCATCACTAAATCTCCGAGATAAGTGTATTGGGAGTTACCATTAACCAGAAACTGAGTTGCGAAAGTCACATACATAAATACTGTGGCTAACAGAGCAGGTCAGGGGCTAGGAATACTGCAGCAAGTAAAACACTTCCTGTCTCTCCAAAGCCTGTCTACCATCTACAAGGCAAAAGTCAGGAGTGTGGTGGAAAACTCCCCACTTGCCTGAATGGCTGCTGCTCTAACAACACTCAAGAAGCTTTACATCAGTGGGTAAAGCAGCCTGCTTAATTGGTGCCACATCTGCAAACATCCACTCCCATCTATCATAGCAATATATATAAAATACAAGATACTCTGCAAAGACCACCAAAGACTCTTTAGCCAGCACCTTCCAAACCCAAGACCAGTTCTATCTGGAAGGATAAAAGCAGTAGATACATGGGAGCATCACCACTTGCAGGTTTGCCTCCAAGCTGCTCACCATCCTGACTTTTTTTCAATCATTCACGTGATGAAGGCTTTGCTGGTTAGGCCAAAGTTTGTTGTCTAGAGGGCAGTTAAAAGTTACCATGGGTCTGGAGCCACAAGTAGGCCATACCAAGTAAGGATGGCAGAGTCCTTCCCAAAAGGACATTAATGAACCAGATGGACTTTCCCAACAATCAATTCACCATCCCAGATTTTTCATTGAATTCAAAGTCTACCATCTGCTCTAGCAGGATTTGAACTCAGGTACCGAGCAAGCTGCCTTGATCTCTGGAGGAAACAGTCTAGTGATAATACCACTAGGCCATTTCCTCCCCCAATGGGGAATGGCTCATCAGATATCCCAACAGGTAGGTTTTCAAATTAGCAGGATGTGATGAGTGACCTTCCACAAAGATCTAGGTTAGGGCATCAATTATTCACATTTTGGTCTGAAAAAGGAGAGATCAGGGTACTTTCTGGATGGTATGAAGGCAAATACTGTGGATGTCCAAAGAGACTTGGGGGCTCTGGTGCATTGGTCTTTAACAGGTCATAAACTGGTGCAGAAACTAATCAAGAAAACTACTGGAATACTTGTCTTTATATCCAGAGGACTGGGCTACAAGGAGACAGAGGTTATGCTGCAGTTATACAAAATCCTGGGTTAGACCCCGCTTGGAGTACGGTGAGCAGATCTGGGCACCATACCTTATAGACATAGAACATAGAATGTTACAGCACAATACAGGCCCTTCAGCCCTCCATGTTGCGCCGACCTGTGAAATTAATCTGATACCCATCTGACCTACACCATGCCATTGTTATCCATATGTATGTCCAATGACCAGTTAAATGCCCTTAACGTCAATGAGTCTACTACTGTTGTAGGCAGGCCATTCCATTCCCCTACAACTCTCTGAGTAAAGAAACTACCCCGATATCTGTCCTAAAACTATCACACCTCGATTTAAAGCTATGTCCCTTCTTATTAGTCTTCACCATCCGAGTAAAAAGGCTCTCACTGTCCACCCTATTTAACCCTCTGATTATCTTATGTGTCCCGATTAAGTCACCTCTCAACCTTCTTCCCTCTAACAAAAACAGACTCAGTTCCCTAAGCCTTTCCTCGTAAGATCTTCCCTTCATACCAGGCAACATCCTAGTAAATCTTCTCTGAACCCTTTCCAAAGCTTCCACATCCTTCCTTTAATGCGGTGACCAGAACTGTAATACTCCAGGTGCAGCCTTACCAGTGTCTTGTACAGTTGAAGTATGACCGCATGGCTCCAAAATTCAATCCCCCTCCCAATAAACGCCAACACACCATTTGCCTTCTTAACAACCCTATCCTTCTGGGTGGCAACTTTCAGGGATTTATGCCCTCACACACCAAGATCTCTCTGTTCATCTTAATTGCCAAGAATTTTACGTTTAGCCCAGTATTCTACATTCCTGTTACTTCTTCCAAAGTGAACTACCTCACACTTTTCTTCATTAAACTTCATTTGCCACTTCTCAGTTCTGCATCTTATCTATGTCCCTCTGTAACCCACAACATCCTTTGGCACTATCCACAACTCTGCCTACCTTAGTGTCATTCGCAAATTTACTAACCCATCCTTCTAGAAAAATGACAAACAGCAGTGGCCTTAAAACAGATCCTTGTGGTACACCACTGGTAAGTGAGCTCCAGGATGAACATTTCCCATCAACCACCACCCTCTGTCTTCTTTCAGCTAGCCAATTTCTGAGCCAAACTGCTAAATCACCTTCAATCCCGAAACTCCCACATTTTGTGCAATAGCCTACGGTGTGGAATCTTATCAAATGCCTTACTGAAGTCCATATACACCACATCACCCACTTTACCTTCATCCACCTGTCTTGTCACTTTCTCAAAGAACTCAATAAGGTCAGTTAGGCATGACTTACCCTTCACAAGACCATGCTGACTATCTGCAATCAAATTATTCCTTTCCAGATGATGATAAATCTTATCTCTTATAACCTTTTCCATCACCTTACTTACAACCGAAGTAAAGCTCCTGGCCCTTAATTACCAGGGTTGTCCTGACTCCCCTCCTTAAAAAAGGGAACAATATTTGCTATCCTCCAGTCTTCTGGCACTACTCCTGTTGACAATAATGAAATAAAATATGGCTTCGCCCCTTGTTGGTCTATCTACACAATGTGTCAGAAAAATCTCCTGCACACATTGAACAAAAACTGACCCATTTAGATGACATGAACCATAGTATTTCCACTCAATAATGGGGAAGATAAAGTCCCCCCATAACAACAACCCTGTTACATTCAATCTTATTGAGAATTATCTTTGCTATCCATTTCTCTACATCTCTGGAACAATTTGGAGGCCTTTAGTAAATTCCTAACAGGATGACCTCTCATTTCCTGTTTCTAACCTCAGCCCAAATTACCTCAGTGGATGAGTCCTCAAACGATATCTCAGCTGCTATAATATTACGCTTGTTTAACAATGCCACACCCCACCCACTTTTATCATCTTCTCTGTTCTTACTGAAACATTTAAATCCTGGAATCTGCAACAACCATTCCTGTCCTTCCTTTAGCCGTGTCTCTGAAATGGCTACAACACCACAAAAAAGATTAACCTTGGAGGGAGTACAAATAGGTTTACAAGATTGATACTTGGACTTCAGGGGTTACGTTATAAGGAAAGATTACATAAATTAGGACTGTTCTCTCCAGAAATTAGAAGGTTAAATGTTGATCTCACCAAAACTTCCAAGAAATGAACAGGAAAGGGACAGGATAGATATAGATAAACCATTCCCACTGGTTGGAGATTCTACAACCAGGAGGCATAATCTAAGAATTCTGACATCTCTCCCTAATTCAGGAGAGATGTCAGAAGCAGCTCGACACACAAAGATTGGTAGATCTCTGGAACCCTCCTCCACAAATAGCAGTGAATGTTGGATCAATTGGGAATTTAATTGTGAGGTAGATTCATTTTTGTTAAGCAGAGGCATTAAGGGATATGGGCCAAAGGCAGGTATGTAGAGTTAAGCCAAATATCACAAATAATGTCATTGAAAGGTAGAGTCGGCTTGAGGGACTGAATGGCCTACTTCTGTTCCTGTGTTTCTATAATTGAGTGTGTGACCCTTAAAGTATTAATTCTGTTGAGTCCATTTTGCAGCTTCAGTTGTCTACATCCAGTTTACATTTTTGCAAAGTTTTCTCCTTTTGATCAGCGAATATGTTGACAGCAGGTAAACAAAAGTAAACTTGTACACCGTAAATGTTATTTTCTGCATGAACAGTTTTGTGTGGTACATATGTTTGTTAATAGATATTTAAAGCAAATGATAATGTATATTTAATTAGTTTCACAGAGCAGATGAGGGGACAGTTGTCTCTGATTCATTCTGAAACTAAAGCAAGTTTAGTGTTTTCGACATGCAAGAAACAACTTGAAGCTTGAGTCAAGCCTTTGTGCAAAACGGTGTTACAGTCAACAGCCTAGTTTACACTTGTCTTGTATTTTAGTTTTATAATTTTGTCTGTATTCTGATTGCTATTTCCATTGAAGTCAAGAGAATTGTTCATCAGGAGAAACATAATCAGGAGAAACAGAGGCTTTCAACTGACTATTCTATTGCACGAGGTCAAGATCCAACAAACCAGCAGTCAAAGAGATACTGTGCCAACAATTACTAAAGTGCAGAAACAACATCGCTGTAACAGCATTCTGTTCAATTTCATTATTCAATTATTGTGTATGGCAATTGTAGTAAGTTTGAATTCAAAGTGATAGAGAATGGTGTGTGAAATTGCCAATTTTCTAGCCAAATGTCCTCAAATTCTCAGGGGTATCCAACTGACAAGCATCTGCTGCTCCTATATGAGACAGATTGTGGATTGACTTGAAAGAGTTGTAACAGCTGGGTTCACTTTCCTCACTAGTATGTTGGAAGCTGCTCTGATTCTGACTGCTAGTCATCCTGCCTTTGAGTAGAAGAGAAGATACAAGCTGAGATTACCAAACCCTAAAGCCTCTGTATCTCTATTCAATGCAATCTGCCCTCTGGAAGGATGAACGAGAGGTAGACATTATTGGGTTTGTGCTGCCCCGGCATCCGCAGCTATCCTCTGTACACATTTCAGGAACCGGAAAATAGAACACAGTGATCCCTGTGTGTATTTTCCTAACATCTGCTTAACTCATGTGAGACGTCATTTAACTATTAGACACACCCATGGTTCATGCATTTAATCCTAGTGAGGACCCAAGATATTTACAGAATATCTGAGGTGTACCTGGATTGCAAACTAGAATAATGAAATATGGTCAAATCAAAGGGATGATGGGCCCAGTGGCCTCCCTCTTTATCCTAAAATTTCATAGTTTAATGTTTCTATAAACCATCACATCCTGTGTAGCCCTCACTGTCCAGTTGTTAGTCTTCAATTTGTTTTCGTGCTGGAATGTAGACTGCCTCAAATGAAGGCAGGAACTGATGCCAGGAAGTCAACATTAACTTAGATGGCGTGCCAGCTAAGGTGTTGAAGGACTGGAATCGATTTCAGTTTTGCTTTGTATTAAAACCAGTATGTGATGCCCACAAAGCATTGTGCAGTCAGTCAATGATGTACCCATAAGAAGCCTGCAAAGTTTGCAAATTCTTATGCTTGATCAGCCTTTCTCATCCTTGCAAGTGGAAGATATTTCTCTTTGTAAGAGAGACCAAGTGACTTCCATTAGGCAACAGTGAATGGGAAACTGTATGATATATCTAGTACCTTCAGCAACTGATCAGAATTCATCAGTCTGCCTCAACATTTATCACAATAGTCACTTGGTTCTCTTCTACATCATGCCAACAATCAGGTGCCCATCTGATCCAGGACAATTTTCAAATGATTTCTAAACAAGGGCATGCGATTCAGAAACAATTTTTTTCTTCAGGAATTCTTCAGCATGGGCCTCACCAGTGGGCTCCACCTTGTGACTTATCATGATTGTATCGTGATCAGCCAGATGGACTTTAGAGAATATGAGTTCCCTGACGGGGGCTAATACCTGATCCAATCAGGGAGCCTTTGCTGACAGACATAAACAAGTGTCAGAGGTTCTGTTCACCCTGAAAGCTGGCTCTGAGGAAGCCAGACCGGTGTCAATTACTGTGAACATGTAAATAAAGGGAGACTTGGTGACAGGATAACAGCCTTTGTGGAGTTATTTCATGACTCTTGGTATAATTGGCAACTAATTCTGCATTGGCTGATTCCCTGACTTGAGTGTCGAGGTAGGAGATCCCAGCTTAGAGATTCACCACCTACGGGTCCAAGATTCAAGGGACCCTTATAAAACTGAAAGGACTAAAGACCCTTATAAAAAAATGTTGGGAATGGAGAACATCCAACATAAGCAGTTATAACAGCATAAGGAGTAGGAACAGGAGTAGACAGGATTGCACTTCCAACTGGCTCTGCCATTCAATATATTCATGACTAATCTCTTGCCCTCAACTAGACTTTCCATTAGCAGAAGGACATCAAAGGATGCTGCGGAATATTTCCATTATTTGTGGTGAACGTTTTAAAGGGATAGCAAATGCAGGATTCATATACAATGTGCAGTAAGTAATTAAAATGTTCAGTTTGGAAATGGAGTGTGGAGGTTTATTTATCATAAACAAATCTAAGTAACTTATTTATAGGTTTCACATCAAAGGAATTAATTACTTATATACGTATACAATCTATGATAATTGTGCTATTTTGTTAACCTGATGAAGAAATTCCTAAAACGTTCAGCACAAATATAGAAAATAATGTTAGTGCCTGACAGTATCACCTGATAAAGGAGGTAATGGGAATGAGACACAATCCCTGTAAAACTATAAGTAACTCTGAAAATTTGAAAGTACTCCTCAAGAAAATCTCAGAAATAGCTCTCAACAAAAAAAAATATTTTGACTAATTCCAGAGGACTCAAGGTATTAACTCTGTTTCTTTCTTGAGAGATACTGGCAGACCGGTGAGGTCTTCCAGCATTTACTGTTTCCAGGTTTCCAGCATCTGCAGTGTTTTACTTTTATAGAAGTATTTTGGCCCTAAGCCAGCTCCTTGAAAGTGCTTTTTTGTACCTTGACACCTAAGATGGCGCCATGGCAACATTATCCACTTTTCACTGTACTCCTGTACTTGAGTACATGTACCAATAAAATCTAAATCTACATCTAAAATCTAAAGCATAAAATTTAAAACATAAAATTTGGAATCTAAAATCTTCAGAGAATCCCCAAATTATATCCCTGCAGCAAGGCACACTCTGTCAGCTCCTCAGACCTTCATCTCCGTAATTCCTGAATGTAGGGCCAAATCCTGTTCAAGCAGTGGCACTCTGCTTCCACGGCAGCCTCATCAAACCATATATTAATCAGGAAGTGGCAATGCCATCCTTCAGCCTTTGCTTGGCATTAGGTCCAATGAGGCAGATGTCCTGCCTAGTGAGAGCTGACAGCCAGTCAGAAGCCAGCGGCTCTTCTGGGCTAGGGTGTATCTTGGGTTGATGATAGCCAAGAAATGGGAGTTAGGGTTTGGAAGCAAGGGAAGAAGGGGTACCCTTCTACATTAAATCGAGTCCCTCAATCAGACACTGAAGGCCTTTGATCAAGTAGTGAATCCCCCTCGTCCCATCAAGCCAAGATGGCAAGCCACCAGCTCTCTGGAGCTGGGTTAATGCCTGTGGCAATGGGCTGTGGCTCTTTACTGATCCTTAATCGGATACTTAAGGATCTTAGTTGATGATTGGTTGGAAGAGTGACCTTGGAGCTTCTCACCCAGAGCCTGAAAGGTGGTGAAGTTTGGGTATACCACCAAATCAAATGGCCTTTCTGCATCTAAGCTCAACAGATTCTGTCTAGAGATCCAACTTACATTGGTGCCCTGCTTGGTGACTTACACAATCAGTCTTTTCCTTTGCTTTGCACTGCAGCAGCTGTTTCTGTGTCTATTCAGAAAACCAGTTTCTCTGCTTCTCTGCCAAGTTGCGAGAACTGGCATTTACTTTTCTTTACTTTTCAGCCTGGCTATCTTCCCCATAGCAACAATGTCACATGGGTCTTTCATTGGGCAGAGTCTAATATGATCTCACCATTCTACTATTCAGGGAATTACACTGCATCATAAAATAAGGGAAACATGTTCAAATAGCACAGTATCATTGAAAAGTCTTACTTTAGTAATGCTAGATTTATTTTAAGATATGGCGACCAAAAGTATACCACAGTTGTGGTTGAAGTGTTGTCTCAGACTTGTTAAAACTAAGATTGTTCTAAAACAGTGAGAGAAAATGAATTGCAGCAACTAGCTGCTCATGAGGTGACCACGCCTTCCTCTGCACTATGGGCTGGCTGTGAGAAAGGGCCAGGCAGAGGGTAGATGCAGACAGGCAGCTCCAGCCAGCTGAATCCACCCACGTTTCAAGTGCTGTTTTTAGCCTCTTGGCAAACCAGCCGAAATCATTTCAACTTGCTGATGAATTGTGGAATGCAACATAAAATCTGATTCATTGAAGCACAAAGTGTGCCAACAGCCAGTCAGACCACTTTGTGTGAGTCACAGCTGCTGAGTAAGGGCTGGAATACCACTGAAGTCAGGACCACCGAGAGCCAAGGTGGGCACACTTACAGACAATAGGTTGCCTAATGTAGGAGAAGCATACTGGGCACATTGGCACACACCTTGGCACTAAGCCATACAAAGGGCAATTCCTTGGTACCCTCATGTGAACAAAAGTCCCTTATGCTTACAATGTCAATGTCGTGAGGAATTTTTGAGCCTATTTCCAGCCCATCAGTAATACTATGTTTAGATCTGAATGTAAAATATTACTGTTGGAAGGTAAGCAACCAACCAGAGTAAATGCCAGTGTGAAAAACAAAACATGGTATAGTGACTTACCAACAAACACATTCATTTTAAATGGGCGAATGGAGTTTATTAATGACTTGTAATTTACCTGAACCAAAACAACCGCAGAAATTTGTGTTCAGTGGTTTAATTTTCACGTTAATTGTACTCCATAAATATAGAGGGAAAGCTTAGAATCTGGGTACAGAACATATTCAGCCCCTTAACAACACGCCTCACAAGCCTTTGAGGGTGTGACAAAACACATTGGTGAAGGTAGAGCAGTGGATGTGGTGTACATGGATCTTAGCAACGCATTTGATAAGGTTCCTCATGGTAGGCTCTTTCAGAAGGTAAGGAGACATAGGCTACAGGGAAATTTGGCTGTCTGGATAGAGAATTGGCTGGCCCATAGAAGACAGTGTGGTAGTAGAGGAAAGTATTCAGCCTGGAGCTTGATGACCAGTGGTGTTCCACAGGGATTGGTTCTGGGATCTCTGCTCTTTGTGATTTTTTATTTAAATGACTTAGATGAGGAAGTGGAAGGGTGGGTTAGTAAGTTTGCCAATGACACAAAGGTTGGTGGAGTTATGGATAGTGTGGAGGACTATTGTAGGTTGCATTGAGACATTGACAAGATGTAGGACTGGGTTGAAAAGTGGCAGATGGAGTTCAACCTGGAAAAGTGTGAATGATTCATTTGGGAAGGTTGAATTTCTTCAGCCAGAGGGTGATGAATCTGTGGAGCTCATTGCCACAGAGGGCTGAGGAAGCCAAGTCATTGAGAGTATTTAAGACAGAGATAGATAGATTCTTGATTGGCAAGAGGATCAAAGGTTATGGGGAGAAGGGAGGAGAACGGGTTTGAGAAACATATCCTCTCATTGTAATGTGGCTGCCAGGAAATGATGCGCACAGGAGCATGAATCTATCTCGAAGATTTAACCAGGCTGCATCTTAGAGGTCCTCATTTAATGGAGGCAATGACGGAGTGGTATGATCACCAGACTATTAATTTAGAGACCCAGGTAATGTCCTGGGAATGCAAGTTCAAATTTCACCATGGCAGATAATGGAATTCAAATTCAATAAAAATTTGGAAATTCCTCCTCATCTCCTGACCAGAACCGAACACAATATTCCAAAGTCTAACCATGGCTCTATTAGTGGAAACATCTTCTCCACAACCACTCTATCCAAACGTCTCAGTATTCGGTAAGTTTCAATGAGATCTCTCATTCTCCTAAACTCCATTGAGTACAGAACTAGAGTCCTCAATCACTCCTCATATGACAGGTCCTTCATCTCTGGGATCATTCTTGTAAACTACTTCTTGATCTTCTCTAATGCCAGCATATCTTTCCTTAGACACCCAGGTCTAAACTTGCTCACAATATTCTGAATGCAGTCAGACCAGAGCCTTATATAGCCTCAGCAGTATATCACTGCTCTTGTATTCTATCCCTCTCAAAATGAATACTAACATGACATTTGCCTTACTAACTGATAATTGGACTTGCATGTTAACCGTTACAGAATCCTCAGTTAGGAATCCCAAGTTGCTTTGTGCTTCAGGTTTCTGAAGCCTTTCCCCATTTAGAAAATAGTCTGTGCTTTGGGTTTTTTTCCTACCAAAGAGCCTAACCTCATACTTGCCCATATTGTATTCCATCTGCCAATTCTTTGCCCACTCTCCAAGTTTGTCCCAGTTGTTCTGCAGGCTCACTGCCTCCTCATTATATGCCCTCTCTATCTATCTTGTGTCATCTCTACACTTAGCAACAATGCACTCAGTCCCTTTCTTCAGATTGTTAATGTATAATGTGAATAGTTGTGGTCTCAACATGGAGTCTTGTGGAACTCCACTAGTTACCAACTGCCATCCTGAAAAAAGACTCCTTTATTCCCACTCTTTGCCTTCTGCCTGTCAGCCAATCTTTTATTCATGCCAGTACCTTGCCCCTAACGCCATGGGCTCTTATCTTAATTAGCAGCTTCTGTGTGGCACCTTGTCAAATACCTCCTAGAAATCCAAATAGATCATGTCCACTTGCTCTCTCTCATCTAACTTGCTAGTTACCTTCTCAAAAACGTAAAATAGATTGGTTAGGCAGAACCACTTCCCTTGATGAAGCCTTGCTGACTCACCCCATTTTACCTTGTACTTTCAAGTACTCCGCAATCTCCTCATTTTTAACAATGAATGCTAAAATCTTACTGACTGACTTGTCCGATGCCAGTCTAAATGGATAGAGTGGTTGTGGAGTAGATGTTTCCACTAATAGCAGATACAAGGATTTGAAGGCACAGGCTCAGAGAATAGGCATGACTCTTTAGAACTGAGATGAGGAGGAATTTCTTCAGCCAGACGGTGATGAATCTGTGGAGCTCATTGCCACAGAGGGCTGAGGAAGCCAAGTCATTGAGTGTATTTAAGATAGAGATAGATTCTTGATTGGCAAGAGGATCAAAGGTTATGGGGAGAAGGGAGGAGAACGGGTTTGAGAAACATATCCTCTCATTGTAATGTGGCTGCCAGGAAATGATGCATGCAGGAACATGAATCTATCTTAGAGGTCCTCACTTAATGGAGGCAATGACCTAGTGGTATGATCACCAGACTATTAATTCAGAGACCCAGGTAATGTCCTGGGAATGCAAGTTCAAATCCCACCATGGCAGATAATGGAATTCAAATTCAATAAAAATTTGGGATTAAGATTTCAATGATGACCATGAAACTGTTGCTGATTGTTGGGAAAAAAAAACATCATTAATGTCCTTTGGGACAGAGATCTGTCATTCTTACTCCAGACCCATAGCTTGACTCTCAATTGCCCTCTGGGCAATTAGGCATGAGCAATAAATACTGGCCTGGCCAGTGATGTACACATTCTATGAGAAGGAGAAAAACTTACTCTCTTAGCACTCACTTACTTTGTATCTATTTAGATGTGAAAACATATGTCCCTTCCTTTGTCTTTTTGCACTTTGCACCCTCAGTCAAAACTTAAAGGCTTTTAAAGTTTTTCTGTTTTGCTTTGCTAAGTTGCCAGGCAACTTGTCATGATTGTCAGCAGTTTTCCATCAAGGGGATGGATACCTTGCTATACTGAACTGTGCTATGTCAATGTCCCACCTATAACATGTGCCAGCAGCTTATGTGGCAAACACATGGCACATGCTTCAACCAAATGGCTATGTCTCAAAGGAGAACAATAGTCCTCAGTTAACACAAGGGATATAACCTTCTGTAAGAGGATCTTGGTCTAGGAATGCCTTGAAAAGTATTCATATTACAGAGGACGAGGTGATGGAAGTCTTTAAAAATATAAAGATAGATAAATCCCTTTGACTTAATCATGTGTTTCCCAGAACTCTGTGGGGAGAGATTGTTGGGCCTTGTGCTGCGATATTATCAACAGCCACAAGTCAGGTGCCAGAAGACTGGAGGGTGGCTTATGTGGTACCATTATTTGTGCATGGGAAATCATGTCTCAAAAACTTGATTGAGTTTTTTGAAGAAGTAACAAAGAAGATTGATGAGGGCAGAGCAGTAGATGTGATCTATATGGACTTCAGTAAGGCATTCGACGAGGTTCCCCATGGGAGACTGGTTAGCAAGGTTAGATCACATGGAATACAGGGAGAACTAGCCATTTGGATACAGAACTGGCTCAAAGGTAGAAGAGAGAGGGTGGTGGTGGAGGGTTGTTTTTCAGACTGGAGGCCTGTGACCAGTGGAGTGCCACAAAGATCGATGCTGGGCCCTCTACTTTTTGTCATTTACATAAATTATTTGGATGCGAGCATAAGAGGTACAGTTAGTAAGTTTGCAGATGACACCAAAATTGGAGGTGTAGTGGACAGCGAAGATGGTTACCTCAGATTACAACAGGATCTGGACCAGATGGGCCAATGGGTTGAGAAGTGGCAGATGGAGTTTAATTTAGATAAATGCGAGGTGCTACATTTTGGGAAAGCAAATCTTAGCAGGACTTATACACTTAATGATAAGGTCCTAGGGAATGTTGCTGAACAAAGAGACCTTGGAGTACAGATTCATAGCTCCTTGAAAGTGGAGTTGCAGGTAAATAGGATAGTGAAGGCATTTGGTATGCTTTCCTTTATTGGTCAGAGTATTGAGTACAGGAGTTGGGAGGTCATGTTGTGGCTGTACAGGACATTGGTTAGGCCACTGTTGGAATATTGTGTGCAATTCTGGTCTCCTTCCTATCGGAAAGATGTTGTGAAACTTGAAAGGGTTTAGAAAAGATTTACAAGGATGTTGCCAGGGTTGGAAGATCTGAGCTACAGGGAGAGGCTGAACAGGTTGGGGCTGTTTTCCCTGGAGCATCAGAGGCTGAGGGGTGACATTATAGAGATTTACAAAATTATGAGGAGCATGGATAGGATAAATAGACAAAGTCTTTTCCCTGGGGTCGGGGAATCCAGAGCTATAGGGCATAGGTTTAGGATGAGAGGGGAAAGATATAAAAGAGAACTAAGGGGCAACTTTTTCACGCAGAGGTGGTACGTGTATGGAATGAGCTGCCAGAGGATGTGGTGGAGGCTGGTACAATTGCAGCATTTAAGAGTCATTTGGATGGGTATATGAATAGGAAGGGTTTGGAGGGATATGGGCCGGGTGCTGGCCGGTGGGAATAGATTGGGTTGGGATATCTGGTCGGCATGGGCAGGTTGGACTGAAGGGTCTGTTTCCATGGTGTGTATCTCTATGACTCTATTTAAGAAAGGTTGTAAGGAAAAGCCATAGACTAGTCAGCCTTACATTAGTGGTAGGTAATTTGTTGAAGGGGATTCTGAGCGACAGGATTCACATCCATTTGGAAAGTCAAAGACTGATCAGGGATAGTCCACATAGCTTTGTGTGCTGGAAATTGTGTCTCACTGACTTGATTGACTTTTTTGAAGAGGTGACAAAGATTAATGAAGGCAGAAAGTTGTTGTTGTCTATATGGACTTCAGCAAAGCATTCAACAAGGTACCACATGGCAGTTTGGTTATCAAGGTTAGATCACATAGAATCTGGGGAGCTAGCCAATTGGTTTCAAAATTGGCTTGAAGGTAGGAGGTAGAGGGTGGTGCTACAACATTGCTTATTGGAATGGAGGTCTGTGACCAGTGGTGTGCCATGGGAATCGGTGCTAGGTCCACTGCTTTTTGTCATTTATATAAATGATTTGCATGTGAATATGGGAGGCATGGTTAGTAAGTTTGCAAATGATATCACAATTGTTGGTGAAGTGGACAGTGTAGAATATTACCTTTGAATACAACAGGACCTTGATCAGATGGGTCAATGGGCTGAGGAATGGCAGGTGGAGTTTAATTTGGATAAATGTAAGGTGTTGCATTTTGGTAAGGCAAACCAGGGCAGGACTTTTACACTTAATGGTAGGGCCCTGGAGAGTTTTGTCGAGCAAAGGGACATAGGACTGCAAGTACATAGGTCCTTGAAAGTGAAGTCACAGGTGGACAGGGTGGTGAAGAAGGTATTTGGCATGCTTGCCTTCATTAATCAATACATTGAGTACATGAGTTGGAATGTCATGTTGTGGCTGTACAGGACTTTGGTGAGGCCACTTTTAGAATACTTCATATAATTCCAGTCACCCTTCTGTAGAAGGATATTTTTAAACCTGAGCTGGTTCAGAAAAGATTTACATGTACCGCAGTTGAAGGATTTGATTAATAAAGAAATGCTGGCCAGCCTGGGGAACCTTTTCCCTGGAGGATTGGAGGATGAGGGGTAAACTTACAGAGGTTTGTAAAACCATAAGACGCATGGATAGAGTAAATAGCCAAGGCATTTTTTCTAGGGTGGTGGAGTACAAATCTAGATGACATAGGTTTAAGGTGAGAGGGGGAAGATTTAAAAAGGACCTGTGGGGCAATTTTTTCACAGATAATGGATCGTGTATGGAATAAACTGTCAGAGGAAGTGGAGGAGGCTGTACAATTACAACATTTTAAAATATGGATATTTTAATTAGGATGGATTTAGAGGGATTATGGGCCAAATGCTAGCAAATGGGACTAGGTCAAATTGGGATGTCTGGACAGTATGGACAAGTTGGACCGAAGGCTCCGTTTCTGTGTTGTAATCCTCTATGACTTGAAGTCAAGGGCAGTGTCTGTTATCATTATATAACACATATTACTACAGTCTGGAGAGTGAGCTATAGCCAGACCTGTAGGTTCAGTCAGTGCAACCAGTCTGGGATTTTGCAGAAAGTCAGTCAAAAGCTGCACAGATATGCACAGATGGCTATCCAAATCTGCCACAGGGCAGGGCTATGATCAGTTCAGAATCGGCTGAATGTAAGTCAGGATTGGTCATTAGGAGCCATTGACATGGTAGAGAAGTTGACAGTGTTAATTCTATGACTGGGAGGCAGCATGCTGGGATGTAGAAAGGCAATAATTGTAAAGGGGAAATGTCAATATGTAAATGGGAATGACAATTGAGTTTTGGAGGATCAGGGTTACTGCAAGATTTGGGGAAGCTCATCAAAGGTTACAACCAATCTGCCCTGAAATGCTGTTTGTTGCTAAGCAACATGGAGGCTGGTCACAGCCTGTGATGAGCTGAAGCTGCCAGGGACCTGCTGTGATATCCATGTTGAAAATTCTTGATGTCCCACTTGTTTAATAAGATAGGAAGCTGAACATTAATTTGATGAATTGTGACATTAATAAGATGGTTAACAAGCTGTAATCCCCTTAACTCTTTACTGCCTAGTGAGAAACTGGCCTTGCTTCTTCTCTGAGATGCTCCTGATGTCAAGATAGGCCTTGCCAGGATTCTCACCCAATTCTGTCACAAACCTTGCCATTGACCATGTTTTTCAAGCCCCTAGAGGATTCCTCGCATAATAAATATAAGTTAGTTTTGCAGGCTGCTTCTCCACTAATTTGACAGTCATCACATTATCGAGTAAATTGAAGCACACATCACATTGGAACACACATTTCTTTGTTAGTGGAAACAGCATTGTAGTCATGGTGAGTATTTCATCAACCCGTGTACATCTTGTACTGCTGTCCTCCTCAGCCAGCCTGGTACATTCACAGGGAACTATTAGTTCAGCTTTTTATTCACTTGACGTAACATTTTTAAAAACCAATACGTAGTCCAGCAAACCTCTCAGGATCCTATCCATTCCATCTCTTTTTTTTCCCTGTCTTTTCTCTGCAGCCGCATGATATTTCCTCCTTCTGTCTCTATCTCTGCTAGTTTTACCCACTGTATTCTGACAACTTGCTGCAGATAGTTCAGGATGAAGGGCTTATGCTCGAAACGTCGAATTCTCTATTCCTGAGATGCTGCCTGGCCTGCTGTGCTTTGACCAGCAACACATTTGCAGCTGTGATCTCCAGCATCTGCAGACCTCATTTTTTACTCGCAGATAGTTCAGGAGCTTACTCATTCCTGGTAGGAAGAGGGGGTTCAACGAGAGAGTTAACATGGTGTACAACAAATCGATCC
Source organism: Hemiscyllium ocellatum (assembly GCF_020745735.1). NCBI lineage: Eukaryota > Metazoa > Chordata > Chondrichthyes > Orectolobiformes > Hemiscylliidae > Hemiscyllium > Hemiscyllium ocellatum. Next base: position 101,583,814 of record NC_083405.1, read on the forward strand.
ACTCTAATGCAACAAAGTCATAAATTTTAGCAAGGAGGTGGTGTTCGTTGCAAACAATGTTCCAAATTGCTCAAGGCTCCTGCAGTTTTATGGTATTTCTCACAGAGTATAGGCCCTAGTACACTAACCCTAGAAAGAGTTCTGCCCCTTCTCCTGACACCTCTCACTGACCCTTTAACAGCCATCTAATTGTAACTGCTTTGATCGTGCCGCCAGCATCAGCCTTATATCTTCTGAGTGTCACTTCTTGATTCAATCTCCAGACTCCCACAGCTGACATATGTGGGTCAGGCAGCAAAGAGGAGCAGAAAATCTACATTTCGGGCCGGTGACCTTCATCAGGAAACATCAGGGTTCTGAAATGTCTATTTTCCTGCTCCTCGGATGCTGCCTGACCTGCTGTGCTTTTCCAGCAACGCACTGTCAACTCTGATCTCCAGTATCTGCAGTCCTCACTGTCTCACAGCTGACGTATGACAGGGGTGAGCTCCTGCTGCTCAAACAGGATGTTGAGTAAATTGAGGAATGAAATCAATATTCTTCATAGGTATATCCAATTCCACTTCTAAAGAGCTAAAATGAAAAAGGGTCCTATCTAACTCAGTGGGGACAACAAGAAAACAGAGAAGATGCAAAGAAAAGCTGAACTAAAATTGTGCATTTCGTGCTTTCTGCACTGCATTCTCATCCAATGCTTCTTCTTATAGTATTTAAAGACTTTATAGTATTTTCAAAACACAGGAGAAAAAGAAAATAAAACTCCATCAAATTTTGAACAAAATGAGTTAGATTCCCGGTGGGCACCAAAAGTTGAGACTTTACTGAGTAATCTCGATGGGCAATTTGGAGGGGGTGGTGGTAGGGAATCCAAAGGAAAAATCTCTGAAAAAATGTGAGAAAAATGTTTCAAAGTTCATGGTGTTAGTAATTAGTTATGTTGCGGAATTTGCTGATTATTGAGAACTAAAGTATTTATTGAGAGATCACTAGTTATTCTCATTGTTGAGCCCACTTGCTGTTCGAAAACTACTTTATCAGGGGTTTATGCTTCCAGCAATGAGGAATTCCTCCAGCTAACACTTCAGGAATTTTTACTCAGCTGCAGCTCCATAGAGACACAAAGAGCAGCCATTTAAAATTATAGACAGAAAAGGAAAGGAGGAGGAGGGAGACAGAGGTGGAATTAACAGACGTCTAGCTTCCTATATCCGGAGCTATTGCAGCCAAGTTGCAACATCGGGCAAAGCATTGCTTCACTGATAACAGTAAAGAGAGGAATAATAATGCTGGAGATACCGAGTTCTGAATTGTTACACCGCAGAAGGAGGCCATTTGGCCCATTGCGTCTGCACCAACTCTCTGAATAAGAATGATGATTGGGTACCATTGTCTCGCCTTTTTTCCATAACCTCCTTGCTTCTAATTAAACACTTATCTCTGGACAGCAGTTTGGCTATCTATTTGTTTTCAGAGTCACAAGAAACATGCTGTCAGTATGCAATGGGTTAATGTGGTTAGTTAACTTGAACTTTGGCAAGTCCAACCCACAAAGTAGTTTCACTCTCATAATATTGATTAAAATACAGAATAATTGGGCCATGTACAGCAGTAAAGATTCATTTCCTCATTGTGTTGGGTTGGCTGATCTGTAATAAAATGTGATGTTTGACCTCTCTGTAGTGGATTGGAAAGGAAAACAATCTGACTCTGGGCTGTTATTATGCATGAGATGAAAGCAAAATGCTTCTGATGCTGCAAATCTGAAAGAAAACACCAAAAGTGTCGAAGGAAAAAGGCAGGCCTGGCAGCATCTGTGGAGAGTGAAACAGAGTTAATGGTTCAAATCCAGTCTGACTCTTCTTTGAAGAAGATCCTAATCCTAACTCATTGGTGATATAATTTGGTGTTTGAAATAAATTGAAGAAATCCTGTTAATTTGCATGAATTTTCTCTGTATTCTTTCCTCTACAATAAAAGATAAAGTCACCACAGTACCACTGGACCATAGATTGTGTTCTCATTAGAGAAAGACAACTGGTAGTGGTTTAACCTGAGGGTCACCATGTCTTTGGTTAAAAGGGGAAATGCTGAGATGGAGAATCCGTCATGGTAACTGCAGTCAGTGCAGAAATTGAACTCGTTCTATTGGCATCATTTTGCATAACAGACCAGCCATCCAGCCGACCGAACGAACTGACTTCCTCCTCTACAATACATGCTCTACAGAAATATTGGTATCTCAGTCACAAGCTTAACAAATTAATTGCCTCTGTTGCTAAATACACTCTGGGTATATTTAGTGTTACAGACTGAATGCTCTCTGATGGATATGGTTAGTGTTACAGACTGAATACCCTCTGATGGATATGGTTAGTGTTACAGACTGAATTCCCTCTGATGGATATGGTCAGTGTTACAGACTGAATTCCCTCTGATGGATATGGTTAGTATTACAGCCTGAATTCCCTGTGATGGATATGGTTAGTGTTGCAGACTGAATACCATCTGATGGATATGGTTAGTGTTACAGACTGAATACCATCTGATGGATATGGTTAGTGTTGCAGACTGAATACCATCTGATGGGTATGGTTAGTGTTGCAGACTGAATACCATCTGATGGATATGGTTAGTGTTACAGACTGAATACCCTCTGATGGATATGGTTAGTGTTGCAGACTGAATACCATCTGATGGATATGGTTAGTGTTACAGACTGAATTCCCTCTGACGGATATGGTTAGTGTTACTGGATGTGCAATTCTATCATGTGATGATCACTCTTGCGTAAAGGATCCTTTACTATAAGCTCATTATTGCTACAACGTGATGAAACTCAAAATGTTTCCATCACTTTATAAAAGTAAACACCATTAGTCTTTGCAAGCTGCCTTGGAGATAAAGATCCCAGTGGTCCATTAAGAATTCCCTCTAATGGATATAGTTAGTGTTACAGACTGAAAGAGTAGTTTCATTGGACTATGTGGCCAATGCAAAGCCCTCCAATGTTATGTACAGAATTACACAGGTAGAACTTCAAGCTAGTGGTAAGTACAAAACAAGCAGCATTGCTTCAGTGGCCTGCTCAAAGTCTTACTCAATATTCAGTTCCATTCATTTTCATCTGAAGTTCTCTTCCAGAAGCTTCAGCATATAATCCAGGCAGGGGCTTCAATTGACAGCTCTGGGGAAGTGATCCCATAGTCAGCTGGTCAATTCTGAACTGTTGAGTCTGATAGGAAAATGATGTTCCTCGAGCATTCCCATTTAATATAGATTTAAGGTGAGAGGTAGAAGGCTCAGGGGAAGAGTTGAGAAGAATGGTTTTTGACTCTGAGGGTGGTGGGAGTCTGGAACTCACTTCCTGACAGAGAAACCTTTGTAACATTTAGGCAGCATTTAGATATTCACTTACATTGCCATCCAGCCTCTCTTTACAACTTAAACCCTTCATTCTCAGCAACATTTTTGTAAATATTTTCTGAACCCTCAAAGACCGATGCCACAGCTAGAGGTCCACAAGCTTAATGGGGAATGTGCAGGGAGCATCAACCACTCCGACATCAGAGGGCTCTAGGGTCTGCACTTAGGACAACATGAGGGAAATAGTGGATGGATCTTCTTCAACACCGCAGCCTCAATCTCGCCAGCCAAAGCAAGTGCCATTGATTGTCAAGCAACCTATATTAACAGGATCCTAATGGAATGAAAATCTTCATAATACAAATCATTCAATAGTATTTTGAGTTTTTTAAACTGATACAATGGTATAAAAGAACTTGCCATTAAGTTAAATTCCATCTTCACTGGCTTGCTATACCCTCTGCACATGTAGCATGCTTAGGGTTGTTTTTCTTATTTCTTTCTGTGCCTATGGACAGCTCAACAACTGGAATACCATCCTGAACATTCAAGCCTACTTTGAGGAGTATTGTTGTTTGTATATGCTTGTGATAGGTTCGTTTTGCTGCACACTAGCCTTCATGTTCTAACAAGCATCTCAATTCGGCACGGTTAACTGCAAGGTCTATTGTGGATATGGTTGCTTGTTGTCTATCGTTCTTAATGGACCACTGGGATCTTTATCTCCAAGGCAGCTTGTAAAGTTTAATGGTGTTTACTTTTATAAAGTGATGGAAAAAGTTTGAGTTTCATCACGTTGTAGCAATAATGAGCTTATAGTAAAGGATCCTTTACACAAGAGTGATCATCACATGATAGAATTGCACATCCAGTTTGAGGGTCAGAAACATGGGTCTAACATTAATGCCTTAAGATCAAATAAGAGAAATGATCGCAAAATTTGTTTTAACAAGCACTTGACAAGGTTCCTTATGGTAGACTGGTTAGCAAGGTTAGATCTCATGGAATACAGGAAGAACTAGCCATTTGGATATAGAACTGGCTCGAAGGTAGAAGACAGAGAGTGAAGGTGGAGGGTTGCTCTTCAGACTGGAGGCCTGTGACCGGTGTTATGCCACAAGGATCAGTGTTGGGTCCAATGCTTTTCTTCATTTATATAAGTGATTTGGATGTGAACATAGGAGGTACAGTTAGTGATTTTGCAGATGACACCAAAATTGGAGGTGTACTGGACAACGAAGAGTGTTAACTCAGTTTACTACAGGATCTGAACCAGATGGACCAATGGGCCAGGGAGTGACAAGTGAAGTTTAATTTAGGTAAATGTGAGGTGCTGCATTTTGGGAAAGCAAATCCTAGCAGGACTTATACACTTAATGGTAAGGTCCTAAGGGAGTGTTGCTGAACAAAGAGACCTTGGAGTGCAAGTTTATAGCTCTTTCAAAGTGGAGTCACAAGTAGGTAGGATAGTGAAGAAAGCATTTGGCATGCTTTCCTTTATTGGTCAGAGTATTGAGTACAGGAGTTGGGAGGTCATGTTGTGGCTGTGCATGACATTAGTTAGGCCACTTTTGGAATATTGCATGCAATTCTGGTCTCCTTCCTATCGGAAGAATGTTGTGAAACTTGAAAGGGTTCAGAAAAGATTTATAAGTTTGCTGTCAGGGTTGGAGGATTTGAGCTATATGAAGATGCTGAATAAATTGGATCTGTTTTCCCTAGCGCATCAAAGGCTGAGGGGTGACCTTATAGAGGTTTATATATCATGAGGGGCATTGGTAGGGCAAATAGACAAGGTCTCTTCCCTGGGGTGGGGAAGTCCAGAACTAAAGGGCATAGATTTAGGATGAGAGGGGAAAATTTTAAAGGAACCTGAGGGGCAACATTTTCACACAGAAGGTGGTACATGTATGGAATGAGCTGCCAGAGGAAGTGGTGGAGGCTGGTACAATTACAGCATTTATTAGGCATCTGGATGGGTATATGAATAGGAAGGGTTTAGAGGGATATGAGCCAAATGCTGGCAAATGGGACTCGATTAGATTAGGTTAACTGGTTGGCATGGACGAGTTGGACTGAAGGGTCTGTTTCTGTGCTGTATATCTCTATGACTATGAAAAGCTGGAAAATGGGATTAGTGTGGTCAAGCTTTGTGGACCAGCATCGCAAGACTAAATAGCGTCTTTCTGTATTACAAAGATCTATGAGTCTGAGACGTCAGTAAAATGTCTTGATTTCATTCAAAGAAGCAAAAATAGATATTTATGAAATCTTAGTAACAGCTGTGCAATCCAGAATTGCAACAGCTTTAGCATCTTATTGAAACTTTGCTTTCTGCAGGAGTCTCCACTCTTGATTGACAGAGGCTGGCCAATAGCGCGATAGAGAATAGTTTCTGCTCTTAATTTTTCATCCAGCTGAAACTCACTTGTTGGTTTCTTGCTTTGCTTGGTGTGTTTGGTGGCATCAATCCTCTGGCAGATTAAATAAAATTTAATGAGCTGTCATCATGAGGCTATGATAGCATCTGGTAGAAGGTCAATAGGTTAGAGATGTGGACCAAAGCTTCCGGGACAAGTGTTCAAATTCCATCATACTGCAGTGAAGAGTTAACTTCAGACAGTTAATAAATTCAGAATAAAAAGACTAGTCTCAATAAAAATGATAATGAAACCATCATACAGTTATTAAAACACACACCTGGATATCTAATGCCCTTTAGGAAAGCCACATCCAGTTGTGAATACTGATTAACAATTAAACAATTGACTGCAGAAAGAGATTCCGCAAATGTCCCCATCATGAATGCTTAGGATTCCCCACCACAAAAGACAAGGCTTTAACCAGAAGTGCCAAGAGAAAGCATTCTTTCTCTACTCCTTAACTCCCTCACATTACACCAACGTGCCAATCTTTGGTCAATTCAATTCACTCAAAGTGATATCAATAAGTGGTTGCGTGCTTTGAATACAGCAAGCTATGAGCTATGACAAGCTCCCTGCTGTAGTACTGTAGATTTAAAGTCATGGAGTCATAGAATCATGCAGCATGGAATGGACCCATCGGTCCAACCAGTCCATGCTGAATATAATTCCAATCTAAACTACTCTCACCTGCCTGCTCCTGGTCCATTTCCCTCCAAACCTTTCATTTTTTTATGTACTTATCCAAATGTCTTTTTAATATTGTAATTGTACCCACATCCACATGCAAACCACCTTCTGTGTAAAACATTTGCCCCTCATGACTTTTCAAAATCTCTCTCCTCTCACCCTAAAAATGTGCACCCTACCTAGGGAAAAGACAATGACCATTAGCCCGATCCATTTCTCATCAGTATTTTATAAACTTATATAAGGTTACCTCTCAACCTCCTACACTCCAATGAAAAACATCTTGCCTGTCCAGTCTTTCTTGATAGCTCAAACCTTCCATACCCAGCAACATCCTGGTAAAACTCTTCTGAACTCTCTCCAGCTTAATAATATCTTTTCAATAACTGGGCGACCAGAACTAGACAGTGTTTGCCAGACTAAGCCTCACCAATATCCTGTACAACTTCAATATGACTTCCCAACTCCTATACTCAAACGACTGAGCACTGAAGGCAAGCTGTTTTTTTAACTAACAGACCATGTGTCCTCCACAGATAGCCATGCTGCTAGCCGTGTAATTCCAGTACACCCACAATTTCAGTAATTACCTAGCAAAGTGTAAAATTACCCCCAAAGCAGGACAAATAAGTCTGGCAGAGTACTTGCCCATCTTTCTATTTTATTCTTTGTAGGCACTGCTGGCTGGTCCAGCATTTATTGCTCTTCCTGGATTACCATGAGAAGGTGGTGGTGAGCTGCCTTTTTGAACCTCTGCAGTTCACGTGGTACAAGCCCACCCCATAACAGCAACATGATGTCAGCATGGTCATTGCTGAGAGGATGTTTCCCTTCATGTGAGAATTTCGAACCAGAGGGCATAGTCTCAGAATAATGGGATGCTAATTTAAGACTGATGTGAAGATATCGCTGTTGTACTGGGTTGGATAAGGTCACAAATCACAAGACGCCAGGTTATAGTCCAACATTTTAAAATGCTAGCTTTCGGACTACTGCTTCTTTAGCAGGTTACTAGCACCTGATGAAGGAGCAGAGCTCCAAAACCTAATGTTTTCACTAGTTGTGTGTTTTTTGACTGAATGTAAGACTGAAATATGGAGGAATTTCTTCTTTCATAGGGTTGTGAGTCTTTGATCTCCTTGCCACAGAAAGCTGTGGGGCACAGTCCTCATGTACATTTAAGGCAGAGACGATAGATTCTTGATCAGTGAAGGAAATCAAGGGTTATGGGGAAAGGTAGGAAACTGGATGTGAGGGGTGATTCTATTGAATGGTGGATCAGACTTGAGGATTGGAACAGCTTGCTCCTATTTTTATTTCTTAAGGCCTTTTCGTCTTCTGGCAGAGCTATCTGGATCTTATTACCATTTCATTTTGACTGTATATATGGGGACAAAGTATGAAATCCAGGAATGTAAGGTGAGTGATTGTGCTTAACATCAAAGCAACATTTACCCAAGTGGGGCATCATGGAGACTGGACAAATTTCAACCAAGGGCATCTCGCTCCATTGGTTGGGATAAACACAGAAAGTTGTGGCTGTTGGCAGCCAACTATCACATCCCCGGATGTCTCTGCTGGATTTTCTTGAGATATAGCCTAAGCCAAACCATCTTCAGCTATTTCATCAATGACCTTCCCTCTGTCACACAGTGAGAAATAGGATGTTCTGGGTAATCCAAGATGGAGGACAGAAAAAAATTGTTGCTGTTAGAGCTACTCCATTTTGAGGTGTTTTAGGTGTTAGAGGTGATTTCCTTGAATTCCAGGAGCGGCAACTACTGTTTTATAAGTGTTACATTGTTTTAGAACTTTGGGGATAAAAGATCAAAACAATGGCACTTTTAAAAGTAGGAAGTCAGACGAAAGGCAGCGAGCACATGGTCAGTGAAGGGGAGTGAGAAAGAAACCTACATTGCTAACTGACACAGCAGTAAATCTGCACAGTTACTGCCTTTGCTGTTTGAGTTCAAGTATCTCTGGACAGCCGAGTGCGTATAGGAAAATTAACTAACAGTGAAATTCACAGCTGACCTTGGAGGATTCTGCATGGGAGATCTCACAGTACAGGAACAGATAAGTGCATTCTTTGTAAGATGTAACCTTGCTGTTAATCTACAGTAGTGAGGAGAGTGGGATCTTTCTTTATTATATGTTTTACTGAGATCTGCCATTGATCAAATTTTAAAAATATAAACCATAAGTACTACGTTAGCCTGGAGCACTGTTTTTAGAGCAAAAAGACAGTGTGATTTTCTGGGTCTGTAGATTATGAAGCAGCAAAGATAACCCTTTGTAGAGTGATATGCTCTTCCTGTCGGATGTAGGAGTTTAGGGAAAGTTTCCATGTTACTGATGATTATGTCTGCAGGAAGTGTCTTTGGCTGCAAATCCTATCAAATCACATGGATTAGTTGGAGTTGCAGTCAGAGACAATGAGGAATTTACAAGAGCTAGGGGCTGTGATGGATGGCAGTTATGTGAAGGGGAAAAAATAACGAATATACAGTGAGGTAGTTGGATTAACTCCAGGAAGGTATAAGGGGTAGGCAGGTAGTGCAGGAGTCTCTGTGGCTATCCCCATTTCAAACAAGTATGCTGTTTCGAAAAATGTAGGAGGCGATAGACTCTCAGGGGAATGTAGCATGAGCAGCCAAGTTTCTGGTATGGAGACTGGCTCCAATGTAACAGGGGGTATGTCAGGTTCCAAATGATCAGTTGTGATAGGGGACTCTAGTTCGAGGCACAGACAGATGTTTCTGTGGCCAGCAGTGAAAAATCAGAATGGTGTGTTGGCTCCCTGGTGCCAGGATCAAGCATATCTTGGAGCGCGTGCAGAATGTTCTCAAAGGGGAGCAGGACCAGCAGGAGGTCATTGTACACATTGGAACTAATGACATAAGAAGGGAAAAGGATGAGATCCTGAAGGGAGAATATAGACAGTTAGGCTGGAATTTAAAAAGGAGGTTCTCGAGGGTAGTAATATCTGGATTGCTCTTGGTGCTACAAGTGAGTGAGGGTAGGAATAGGAGGATAAAGCAGATGAAGGCATGTCTGAGGAGCTGGTGCAGGGGAGAAGGTTCCATATTTTTGGATCATTGGAATCTCTTCTGGGGTAGAAGTGACCTGTACAAGAAGGTACTCACTCTCTCAGCGGAGCAGGTAACGGCTGTCTGGTGGTGTTTTTTTTAAGTTGTGGGTATAGTCCAGTTTTTGTTTTTTAACGGCTAAAATTTAAAGTTTTTTTTAAGCGCCTAGCGGACCCGGCAGCTGGTGTCGCGCTAGCTTACCTGGGAAGGTTTTTTTTTCTTATATAAGCGCGCAGGCGAAGAACCCGAGGCACTACAGGGGTAGAGCCTCCCGCCCGCCCTCCTCCTCTAACCTAATAATAAGACCTGTTGTGGTAAGCAGGTAAGTGCTGCATTTTGCTTGTTTGTTCCTTTAGATCTAGTTTTTTAAAGTTTACCTTTTAGAGGGATGGCAGCGAAGGCAGTGCAATGTTCCTCTTGCAACATATATGAGGTGAGGGAAGCCATTAGCGCCCCTGCTGATTACACTTGCAAAAAGTGCACCCATCTCCAGCTCCTCCAAGATCGTGTTAGGGAACTGGAGCTGGAGTTGGATGAACTGCGGATCATTCAGGAGGCAGAGGTAGTCATAGATCAGAGCTTTAGGGAAGTAGTTACACCGAAAGTTATAGACAGATGGGTGACAGTGAGGGGGAGTGGGAGGAAGCAGCCAGTGCAGGGACCCCCTGCAGTCATTCCCCTCAAGAACAAGTATACCGTTTTGGATACTTGTGGGGGGGATGATTTACCAGGGGTAAGCAACGAGGTTCAGGCCTCTGGCATGGAGCCTGTCCCCGTTGCTCAGAAGGGAAGGGTGGAGAAAGGTAGAGCGATAGTTATTGGGGACTCAATAATGAGGGGCACAGATAGGCGGTTTTGCAGGGGCGACAGAGACTCACAATTGGTATGTTGCCTCCCAGGTGCAAGGGTACGTGATGTCTCTGATCGTGTTTTCCGGGTCCTTAAGGGGGAGGGGGAGAAGCCCCAGATCGTGGTCCACGTTGGAACCAACGACATAGGTAGGAAGAGGGGTGAGGATGTTAGGCAGGCTTTCAGGGAGCTAGGTTGGAAGATCAGAGCTAGAACGAACAGAGTTGTTGTCTTTGGTTTGTTACCCGTGCCACGTGATAGAGAGTCGAGGAATAGGGAGAGAGAACAGTTAAATGCGTGGCTACAGAGATGGTGCAGGAGGGAGGGATTCCAGTTTCTGCACAACTGGGGTTCTTTCTGGGGAAGGTGGGACCTCTATAAACAGGATGGTCTACACCTGAACCTGAGGGGCACCAGTATCCTTGGGGGGAGGTTTGCTAGTGCTCTTTGGGAGGGTTTAAACTAACTCTGCAGGGGCATGGGAACCTGGACTGTAGCTTTAGGGTGCAGGACCTTGAGTGTAGGGAGGTTAGGAACAAGGCATCGATCTCGAAGGAGGGTGAATGTAAACAGGAAGGTGGCTTGAAGTGTGTATACTTCAATGTCAGAAGTATAAGAAATAAGGTAGGTGAACTTGCAGCGTGGGTTGGTACCTGGGACTTCGATGTTGTGGCCATTACAGAGACGTGGGTAGAACAGGGACAGGAATGGCTGTTGCAGGTTCCAGGGTTTAAAAGTTTTAGCAGGGTCAGAGATGGGGGTAAAAGAGGGGGAGGTGTGGCATTGCTTGTCAAGGATAGTATTACAGCGGTGGAAAGGACGGTGGAGGAAGACTTGCCATCTGAGGTAGTTTGGGCTGAGGTTAGAAATAGGAAAGGTGAGGTCACCCTGTTAGGAGTTTTCTACAGGCCTCCTAATAGTCCGAGAGAAGTAGAGGAAAGTATTGTGAGGATGATTCAGGAGAAGAGTGAAAGTACCAGGGTGGTTGTTATGGGGGACTTTAACTTCCCAGATATTGACTGGGAAAGCTATAGCTCAAGTTCGTTAGATGGGTCGGTGTTTGTCCAATGTCTGCAGGAGGGTTTCCTGACACAATATGTGGACAGGCCAACAAGAGGTGAGGCTATACTGGATTTGGTTCTAGGTAATGAACCAGGCCAGGTGTTAGACTTGGAGGTAGGTGAGCACTTCGGGGACAGTGACCACAACTCGGTGACTTTTACTCTAGTGATGGAGAGGGATAAGTGTGCACTGCAGGGCAAGAGTTATAGCTGGGGGCAGGGAAATTATGATGCGGTGAGGCATGGCTTAGGATGCGTGGATTGGAAAAATAGGCTTCAAGAGAAGAACACAAATGATATGTGGACATTGTTCAAGGAACAGCTAATGCGTGTCCTTGATAAGTATGTACCAGTCAGGCAGGGAGTAAAGGGTCTTGGGAGGGAGCCGTGGTTTAATAAGGAATTGGAATCCCTTGTGAAAGGGAAGAGGGCGGCCTATGTAAAGATGAGGCGTGAAGGTTCAGTTGGGGCGATTGAGAGTTATAAGGTAGCCAGGAAGGATCTAAAGAGAGAGCTAAGAGCAGCGAGAAGGGGACATGAAAAGTCCTTAGTTGGTAGGATTAGGGAAAACCCAAAGGCTTTCTATAGGTATGTCAGGAATAAAAGGATGACTAGGGTAGGTATCGGTCCAGTCAAGGATAGTAGTGGGAAGTTGTGCGTGGAGGCGGAGGAGATTGGAGAGATACTAAATCAATACTTTTCGTCAGTATTCATTCAGGAACAGGACACTGTTGCTGATGTGAATATTGAGTCACAAGTGATTAGAATGGATGACCTTGAGGTATGTAGGGAAGAGGTCTGGGGAATACTGGAAAGGATGAAAATAGATAAGTCCCCTGGGCCTGATGGCATTTATCCTAGGATCCTCTGGGAAGGTAGGGAGGAGATAGCGGAGCCATTGGCCTTGATTTTATGTCGTCATTGTCTACGGGAATAGTGCCAGAAGACTGGAGGATAGCAAATGTGGTCCCCTTGTTCAAGAAGGGGAGTAAGGATAGCCCAAGTAACTATAGGCCAGTGAGTCTCACTTCTGTTGTGGGAAAAGTGTTAGAGAGAATTGTAAGGGATAGGACTTATGAACATCTGGATAGGAATAATGTGATCAAGGATAGTCAGCATGGTTTTGTGAAGGGCAGGTCGTGCCTCACAAACCTTATTGAGTTCTTTGAGAAGGTGACCAAGGAAGTGGACGAGGGTAAAGCAGTAGATGTGGTGTATATGGATTTTAGCAAGGCGTTCGATAAGGTACCCCATGGTAGGCTAATGCAAAAACTACGGAGATATGGCATTGAGGGTGCATTAGAGGTTTGGATTAGGAATTGGCTGGCTGGAAGGAGACAGAGGGTAGTAGTTGATGGTATAGGTTCATCTTGGAGTGCAGTTACTAGTGGTGTTCCACAAGGATCTGTTTTGGGACCATTGCTGTTTGTCATTTTTATAAATGACCTAGAGGAGGGGCTTGAAAGCTGGGTGAGCAAGTTTGCGGATGACACAAAAGTCGGTGGAGTTGTGGACAGCGAAGAAGGATGTGGCAGGTTACAGCGGAATATAGATAAGTTGCAGAGCTGGGCAGAAAGGTGGCAAATGGAGTTCAATGTAGCTAAGTGTGAAGTCATTCACTTTGGTAGGAGTAACAAGAAGATGGATTACTGGGCTAATGGTAGACTACTTGGTAGTGTGGATGAGCAGAGGGATCTTGGTGTCCATGTACACAGATCTCTGAAAGTTGCCACCCAGATAAATAGTGCTGTGAAGAAGGCGTATGGTGTACTGGGCTTTATTGGTAGAGGAATTGAGTTCTGGAGTCCTGAGGTCATGTTGCAGTTGTATAAGACTCTGGTGCGGCCTCATCTGGAGTATTGTGTGCAGTTTTGGTCGCCATACTATAGGAAGGACATGGAGGCATTGGAACGAGTGCAGAGGAGGTTTACCAGGATGTTGCCTGGCATGGTAGGAAGATCTTATGAGGAAAGGCTGAGGCACTTGGGGCTGTTCTCATTGGAGAAAAGAAGGTTTAGGGGAGATTTGATAGAGGTGTATAAGATGATTAGGGGTTTTGATAGGGTTGACAGTGAGAACCTTTTTCCGCTAATAGAGTCAGCTGTTAATAGGGGACACAGCTTTAAATTAAGGGGTGGTAGGTATAGGACAGATGTTAGGGGTAGATTCTTTACTCAGCGGGTTGTGAGTTCATGGAATGCCCTGCCAGTAGCAGTGATGGACTCTCCCTCTTTATGGTCATTTAAGCGGGCATTGGATAGGCATATGGAGGTTATTGGGCTAGTGTAGGTTAGGTAGGCTTTGGTCGGCGCAACATCGAGGGCCGAAGAGCCTGTACTGTGCTGTATTTTTCTATGTTCTATGTTCTATGATAGATTGCACCTAAATTGGAAGGGGACGAATATACTGGCAGGGAGATTTGCTGGAGCTACTCAGGAGGATTTAAACTAGTAAGGTGGGGTGAGTGGGTGGGGAACCCAAGGAAATAGGGAGGTAAGACGTCAATCTGAGACTGGTACAGTTGGGAAAAGCAGAAGTCAAACAGTCAGGGCAGGCAGGAACAAAGCAGAGAACAAGATATGACTGATAAATTAAACTGCATTTATTTCAATGCAAGAGGCCAGACAGGGAAGGCAGATGAACTCAGGGCATAGTTAGGAACATGGGACTGGGATATCATTGCAATTACAAAAAAATGCTCAGGGATGGACAGGACTGGCATCTTAATGTTCCAGGATACAAATGCTATAGGAAGGATAGAAAGGGAGGTAAGAGAGGAGGGGGAGCGGCATTTTTGGTAAGGGATAGCATTACGGCTGTACTTAGGAAGGACATTCCTGGGAATACAGCCAGGGAAACTATTTGTGTGGAATTGAGAAATAAGAAAGGGATGATTACCTTATTGGGATTGTGTTATAGACTCTTCAATAGTCAGTGGGAAATTGGGAGACAAATTTGTAAGCAGATTTCAGTTATCTGTAAGAATAATAGGGTAGTTATGGAAGGGGATTTTAACTTTCCAACCATAGACTGGGACTGCCATAATGTGAAGGGTTTAGATCGAGAGGAATTCATTAAGTGTGTACAAGAAAATTTTATGATTCAGTATATGGATGTATCCACTAGAGGAGGTGCAAAACTTGACCTACTCATGGGAAATAAGGCAGGGCAGGTGACTGAGGTGTCAGTGGGGGAGCACTTTGGGGCCAGAGACCATAATTCTATTAGATTTAAAATAATGGTGGAAAAGGATAGACCAGATCTAAAAGTTGAAGTTCTAAATTGGAGGAAGGCTAATTTTGACAATATTAGGCAAGAACTTTCAAAAGCTGATTGGGGCAGATATTCACAGGTAAAGGGACAGCTGGAAAATGGGAAACCTTCAGAAATGAAATAATGTGAGTACAGAGACAGTATATTCCTGTTAGGGTGAAGGGAAAGGCTGATAGGTACAGGGAATGCTGGACGATTAGAGAAATTGAGGGTTTAGTTAAGAAAAAGAAGGAAGCATATGTCAGGTATAGGATTCCGGATTAGTGGTGCTGGAAGAGCACAGCAGTTCAGGCAGCATCCGAGGAGCAGTAAAATCGATGTTTCAGGCAAAAGCCTATATGTCAGGTATAGACAGGATAGATTGAGTGAATCCTTAGAAGAGTATAAAGGTAGTAGGAGTATACTTAAGAGGGAAATCAGGAGGGCAAAAAGGGGACATGAGATAGCTTTGGCAAATAAAGTTAAGGAGAATCCAAAGAGTTTTTACAAATACATTGAGGACCAAAGGGTAACTAGGGAGAGAACAGGGCAGCCTATGGTGTGGAGCTGCAGGAGATGGAAGTGATACTAAACAAGTATTTTGCATCAGTGTTTACTGTGGATAAGGACATGGAAGATATAGAATGTGGAGAATAGATGGTGATATCTTGAAAAATGTCCATATTACAGAGGGGGAAGTGCTGAATGTCTTGAAATGCATGAAAGTGGATAAATCCCCAGGACCTGATCAGGTGTACCCTAGAACTCTGTGGGAAGTTAGGGAAGTGATTGCTGGGCCCCTTGCTGAGATATTTATATCATCGATAGTCACAGGTGAGCTGCTGGAAGACTGAAGGTTGGCTAACATGGTGTCACTATTTAAGAAAGGTGATAAGGAAAAGCCAGGGAACTATTGGCTGGTTAGCCTGACATCAGTGGTGGGCAAGTTGTCAGACAGAATCCTGAGGGACAGGATTTACATATATTTGGAAAGGCAAGGACTGATTAAGAACAGTCAGTATAGTTTTGTGTGTGGGAAATCATGCCTCACAGAATTGATTGAGTTTGTTGAAGAAATAACAAAGAGGATTGAGGAGGGCAGAGTGGTGGATGAGATCTATCGGGACTTCAGTAAGGCATTTGACAAGATTCCTCATGGGACACTGGTTAGCAAGGTTAGATCTCATGGAGTACAGGGCGAACTAGCCATTTGAATACAGGATTGGCTCCAAAGAAGAAGAAGGTGGTGATGGAGAGTTAATTTTCAGACTGGAGGCTTGTGACCATTGGAGTGCCACAAGGATCGGTGCTGAGTCCACTACTTTTCGTCATTTATATAAATGATGTGAGCATAAGAGTTAGTAAGTTTGCAGATGACACCAAAATTAGAGGTGTAGTGGGCAGCAAAGAAGGCTACCTCAGAGTTCAACAGGATCTTGATATGATGGGCAAATGGGCTGAGGAAGTGGCAAATGTTGTTTAATTTGGATAAATGCGAGGTGCTACATTTTGGAAAAGCAAATCAGAGCATGACCTATACACTTAATGGTAAGGTTGTTGCTGAACAAAGAAACCTTGGAATGCAGGTTCATAGTTCCATGAAAGTAGAGTCACAGGTATGTAGTATACTGAAGACGACATTTGGTATGTTATCTTTTATTCATCAGAATACTGTATATAGGGGTTGGGAGGTCATGTTGTGGCTGTACAGGACATTGGTTAGGCCACTGTTGGAGTATTACATGCAATTCTGGTCTCCTTCCTATTGAAAAGATGTTGTGAAGCTTGAAATGTTTCAGAAAAGATTACAAGGATATTGCCAGGGTTGGAGGTTTTGAGCTATAAGGAGAGGTTGAACAGGCTGGGGCTGTTTTCCCTGGAGTGTCAGAGGCTGAGGGGTGACTTTATAGATGTTTATAACACCATGAGTTGCATGGTTAGGATAAATAGACAGGGTCTTTTCCCTGTGGTGGGCAAATCCAGAAGTAGAGGGCATAGATTTGGGGTGAGAAGGGAAAGATACAAAAGGGGCCTAAACGGCAACATTTTCACGCAGATGTTGGTGCATGTGGAGAATGAGCTGCCATAGGAAATGGTGGAGGTTGGTACAATTACAGCATTTAAAAGGCATCTGCTTGGGTATATGAACAGGAAAGCTTTGGAGGGATATGGGCCAAGTGCTAGCAAATGGGACTAGGTTTGTTTAGCGTTGGACCAAAGGGTCTGTTTCCGTGCTGAGCATCTCTATGATTCTCAGACTCTATGATTGTACAAACCTCAGCACCATTCTTGACTGCTAGAACCAGAAGTCGCCTCTGCCCAAATGCAGCAAGATTTGATTAGGTTTCAGGTGTTGGCTGATAAATGGCAAGTTTACAACAGTAGAGAATTTATCTCCCCTTGGCTTTCAACTTTGTTAACAATGCTGAATTCCTCATTTCATTGTCCAAGGTGTCAATATTGACCAGAAACTGAAGTAGACCAGCTTCTTGAACATGAAGACAACAAGAACAAGCTGCTGAAATTCTACAGAGATTAATTTATATCTTGGACAACCCCATTCCTCCCTAACCTACTGTTGTCTATAGCTTACAAGGCACCTGTCTGGAATTTGGTGGAAAACTCTTCATTCTCTTCCTCACCACCAGTGCAGCAGCAGTGTATACCATTCAGAAGATCCACCAAGGATCTTTCAAACACATCTTCCAAACCTATGACTCCTATCTATAAGAATGAGGGCAGCAGATACATGGGAACACCGTGCCTGCAAGTTGCTCCTGAAGCCACACATCATCCTGACTTGAAAATATATTGCCATTCCTTCACTGTCATGAGCTAAAACCCTGAAACTCTTTTCCTGACAGCACTGTGGGTCTGCCTACATCACTGGGACCAGAGCAGTTCAAATAAACAACTAATTTTGTTTCTCAAGGCAAGGACAAAAATACCAGCAATAGTGACACTGTGTGAATAAATAAAAAATAATAATGAGGAGGCTCAATCAAAAGGTAACATTACCAGAAAGAAGTGAATCTTCCCCTGGAGACTGAATAGGGAAGTTCTGACTAATAGTGCAAATGAGACCTTTCTGGTTTCTTATATGATTGTTGTAATTCTACAAAGTTCATCAAAGGTAATCAGGTACAGTGACTCAAATGTTTATTTCTGGAAAAGTCCCTCCTTCAGCTCAGTTGTTTTTGTTCAGTTGACTGAGACTTCCTTTTTTTTATACCTTGGTTTTAATATTTGGTTGAAGGATTTCTGCGAAGCACGTTATCTCAAATCCAAACTTATTTCCACATAGACCAGCAGAATGAATCAGGGGTGCATCTCTCCCATGTGCTAATCAGCAAAGTGAATGGAAATAAAGATTGTCATCTTCCAAATCTGATGTGGTGGAAATTGAATCTGATCTCTAGTTAATTTTCATCTACTGTCAGTGTTCAGTCAGTGCCAGCACTCTCTCCTCAGCCATACAGTCACTTCTGTTCTGATAAAACTCTGCACAAGTACAGGGAATTCCCAGGGGGGGAAATCTGTTAATGTATTATTATTGAAGCTGAGATAGCAGAGCTGTGGCCCACAGCGATCACAAATGCATCTGAACATCAGACTGGCAATGATTAAAAAAGATAGCCGGCATAAGGTCACATCTGGGGTATGACTTCCCCACAAAAATCTTCCAAAAGAGCTCTTGAAATCACCCTTCAACAACTATTTGCATTCATTTGAGCTTTTGTTCACATCGAGAAATTAACCTGGAGGCTTCTCGGGGGGGATTTTGTTTTCAAAAGGAAAGTATCAGAAGGAGTGGAGAGAAATATAACCAAAAAGGTGGACATTGTGCATGTTTTTGAAATTGAAGAAAGCTGACTTTTTATAAATGCTATGATTGGGAGGTGCCAGTTTTGGACTTGGTGAAAAGTCACACAACATCAGGTTATACTGAAACAGGTTTATTTGGAAGTACTTCAGGCAGAAGATACAGAAGCTCAAACACATGCATCAACAGGTTCAAGACAGCTTCTTCCCTGCTGTTATTAAACTAATGAATGGAACTTCCTAATTTCAAATCTAATGTTGATCTTGCGTTTTGTCCACCTGCTTTGCAGCCATAACTTTGTATTCCTCACTCTATTGTCTCACCCAATGATCTTGACATTATTACCTGCCTGTGCTGTTCACCAAGCAAAACTTTTCACTGTACTTAGGTATATATGACAATAATAAATCAAATCAAACCAAATCAAATCAATGAATTAGTCCTCATGGCTTTCTCTGTCAATCTAATTATCCCAATCTACAGGATAGTTTAAGATGGCCACAATTAATGTGAGATGCCCTCAGTATTTTCGGATTTATTCCTGTCCCACTCCATAGCTACTCATGGAGGCTTATAGAATATTCCCAACAATGTCTTCTTTCCCTTTAATTCTTGGCACCACTGATGTGGAGATCCTGAATTTGTTTGTGTCTTTCTCAATAAGAACTTCCTATAAGAGGTGCATGAATACAGCAATGCATATCTTTGTTCACGGTTCATCGCTAGATGTGTTGCTCATGTGGGGTTTGGGGTGGGTGCACCATTTTGCCTTGTCATCTGTTTTTAATAGTCATTGAAAATAGATTTTGCTCAAACTGCTGAGATTATATTTTCCCTCTGAGCTTTATGAAATTAGGGCTGAATGTTTAAAGCTAATTAGCTGGAATTGAAATGGAACCTGATCTTCAACATGACAAATGCAATATTGAAATAATATAAATGTTCACTATTTAGAAGAGTAGAAGATGACTAAAGTTCTAAAATTTCACATTTTTAAATACATTTATGATGGAATTCCTTCTCCCTGTTCTGAATTTTCCATATTCTATTCCATCTTTCCCTCTGTGTTTCTCATATCACCTTTCCCACTGTTCATTTCTTAAATCTTCTCTCCCCTCTATTCTACTCCCACCTTACTCTCTGACCTTGCTCTCCCTCAATCCTTACCCTTTGATGGCAACAGATACACATGCACAGACTTATAACATTACATTGTCAAGCCTGCTGTTTTTGAGTGGACAGCGCACATCCGATACCTTAATTGCGAAATTCTCTTTTGGAATAACAAGCTTGATAAACAAGGATTACGTAAAGATGCAGGTGTATTGTTGAAAAACTAACTGCACCATGCCAATGTCTTCTTACTCTATCCATCTCTCTCTCTGCCTCTTGCACCACCTTTTTTTTATTATCTCTCCCAGGGCAGCCACTCTTATGGAATATGTTTTTGTTGGGAATAATGTTCTTTATGAACTCTAGCAAAGTGAATGGGGTAGATCATGTAGCGTTGTATGGAAAGGGCACTTCAATTCTAGCCTTTCTGATTGGACCCTTCCCTGTCTGTAGTCTTCCCTGGGGATGGTGCCATCTTTGTCTGAAGCATTCTCTTCTGAAGTCTTCCTTCTATGGGATTTTCACCATTTGGAGCCTTCACTTACTGGAGACTTCCCTTTCTGGGGCAAGCCTAACCTGAAAAATTCATCCTTTGCACCCACCAACAAAGCAGGCCTTCAAACGGGAGAAACCACAAGGTCTGTCAGAAAGCATGATGAAGGCTGAAGGTTTGTTGGCTTGACAGCAATTAAGTCCCAAGAGATTGTAGGCCCAGTTATTTCTCCCTGCAGGCTCTCCTCGAGGCTATTTGGCCAAACATGCAATGCCTTTTCCACAGGAACAGAAGGAAGAGATCTCCAGCCTTCCCTCCGATTCTACCTACAGAGGTCACTGTGGAGGTCAGCAACTACCAGATCATCTGGAGAGCTTGGCCAAGTGCCACAAGAACGGTGAAGAATATTGTTTGTCCAGCCAAAGTGAGTACCCCCACACCTCGGTCTCTTTAAGGATGAATGAATGGGCACTTATGAAGGGTGCAGCTGCTTGGAAACAAGGGCATAGCTAGTCAGTGAATGGCAATAGGCCCAGGCCATGTCACCACCTGGAACACGAATGGACACATCTCAAAGAACAGGTGTCGCCTGTCAATGGATATCATTGCAAAGTAACTGTCAAGTGGCTGAATGCAGTACACATTTGAGTGCCCCAAAATAGACAGTTAGGATGCTATCCAATCAGAAATTGTGCCTGTTCTTGTGATGCAGCTAATGTTTGTCTACTTATAAACATATGAACAAGGAATGAGAGTATGCTAATTGAGCCTGCTCTGCCATTTATGAATGATCTGATTTTAACCTACATTCTTGTACATCCCTGATGATTGTCCATTGCCTTGGTAACCAAGACTCCATCTAACTTCCCTTAAAAATATTTAAATAAGGGCCCAGGCTTGTGGTGGGACTTTATGTCTCCAATTCCTCAGCACCATGAAAGACGATACCCTCAGGGTGGCTAATCCATCAGAGACAGAGATACAGAGGAGTCAGTCCAAGAGGCTGAGTGTCCTCATAACTGGACAGAATGGAGCCTTGGGAGAAACCAAGGGACTTCTGTATTCTCAGCTGCAGATACATCGATCAGAACACCAGTCAGTTTTGGAATACGATGTTTGGAGGGCAAAACCCTTTGTCCATCTGTTCTCTGGCCAAGTTCATCTGCAGGAACAGAGAGTCACCATCTCTGGGAAGAGTACGTCAAAAGGTGCACTATCTCATCATTCCCTACAACCTCCACCAACCACAGATACTTCAACCTGGTGGCTATCTGCTGCATTTAGATTGCCCTCACTGTGATTATTCTGAGCATCACATGTTCCTGACCAGTTACCAGGGTCTGAGGCAGCTCAGGCCCCTGACACTGAGTGGTGTGGAGGAGATATGGATGAGAATAAGCCCTGGGCTACTGAATGCGTTTGGAATCAGCGGTGAGACAATGTAGGTCATGAAGACCTGGCGGAGAATCTGGAGAGAATGTGAATACGGCTCAAAGACTAGGGGAGATCATTCAGGCCATGAGCACTGCAATCTCCCTCTCATTTATATGTATGGCCTTGTCTTTTGACAGATTGGTGGCCTTTGAGGGCCACCTAAGATTAACCAGCAGTAGACTCCTGAGATGTACACAGTGCAGCATGTACTTTCACCTTGCCTAGGAGTTCAATGCAGTTGTGTTGAGGAGAGAGGGGGATGATGGAACCTCCAACAGTTCCTGATCTTTCTGAGATTAGAAGGGAGGTACAAATTAACCTTGTGAGAAGAAGTGGTTGGCTTCCATATTAGAGTTATCCTTTCAGCTTATTCCACTTCCTCAATCCCTCTGTCAGTTAAACCAATGCCTCAAGTTAGCACAGTGACACTTGAGGCACCTGTACATGTGCAGGGATCCACTGCAGCCAGTCAGAATGCAGACAGCCAGAGGGGTGTCATCAAGCCAACTAATTGAATGGAGATGAGGTCAATGGCGCCCCTTTGCAGCAACAGAAAGGAGAAGCATTATGGACGAGCACTCATAAGAGAATTAAGGAAACATGTGATGTACACTTATGTTTAATAGGCAAGGAGGTAGCTAAGGAGGCACAAGCTCTAAAAACAGCTTCTCATTTTCTGCATGGGAACCCTGGATCAATAACAGTCAATCATTTTAGAGCCCAATTCCTGATGTACTGAGTTTCTCCAGGAAGTTCTGGTTTTGTTTCAGGTTTCTAGCATTCTCCATTCTTTATTTTGCTTTAGTTAAGGAGTTATTGCTTGTTTCTGCCATGTTTGTAATAAAGGTATTTTCTTTTTCCTTTGGTAACATTTCCATGGTTTATTGAAGGACCTCTGGAAGTGAAGGAGAGCCATGATTCACCCCAAATACTTTGGAGAGATAGATTATCTTGAGCAACCAATAGTGCCTGCTGTCACTAGGGGCAGGAGCCTGGGATGAGCCTGAAATAAAGGGCAACAGTGGAGGATGAAGGTGGGCTTTCTTATGACTAGGAGGATGTCGTGGGAAGGGATGTATTCAACATATGGAAGTGGGAGCTCCTTGAACCTCTGACTCACTGTGCCTTCCTTGCAGCCCTTCATAACTCTCAGATTCTTGCAGCTAGGCTCATGTTCATCATCCTGTTCATCTGAGGATGCCTTGCACTACAGCATTGTAACACCAGTGAGGGCTTCTCCTCCCGCAGCCCACCATGCTGGGGCGTATTGAAGTGTGCCACCAGATTGGTGCAGTCTCCTGACTCTCATGTCCAGCTGACCTATGGTCTACCTGATGGCGATTTGTATCTTCACAGGGCTGATGTAAAATTTCTTCTCTGCCTCTAGTCTTTGGCCCCTTGCTGAAATTAGTAGCCGCCTAGTAATCTGTCATTTCCAGGAATCCAGCCAGTAAGTACTCAAGGAGATAAAATGAGAAGGGTCTGTGGTTGTGGAAGTGAAAAGCTCAGGCTACCCGAGTTCGTAGACATTGTACTATTTCTATGAACACACCTTCAGGGTGTATTAACAGAAACGTTGGGAATGGAATTCCTTGTAGTTGGTGGATCTCTCTAACTGACCTGTGGGAGACTTGATGACCACATTTCTACATCCAATTGTGTCTTGCATGTGGGGTGACTCACTGATGCTATGAATCTTATGACTGTCGCAGACTAACTCTCTTGACCGGTATGATTCAGTATGTTGCGACTGGCCCTCCTGAGAAGGATGTTGGTCACCACCAATGATAAGACCACAAGACATAGATTCCTCCCTCATATCAGTTATCAGCCGAATGAACCTTCTCTGGACTATCTCCAATGCCAGTACAGATCATTCTTCTATAGCACGTATTCGTTAAAGCGCATTCACTGTAACATGATTGACGAATTCGGGCCACTGCTTCTAAAGCATGAACTTTTAAAGCTTATATGGGTAATAACGCAATTCCAGTTCCATTGGTTTAAATAGTGCTGCAATTATGCGATTTTCTTATAACATTGCGTTGCACAAGAATGGAACTACCGCATTATACCTTTCCTTCGATAAGGGGACCAAAACTGTGCACAGAATTCCAAATGCGATCTAATTAGTGCCTTGAATAGATTGAGCAAAACCTGCCTACTTCAATATTCCCATTCCCTATAAAATAAAGGACACCATTTGCTTTTCATGTTAGCCATTGCACTCAAATATCAGCTTTTTGTGATTTGTGGAAGAGAACACAAATCCCTCTGTACCGTAGCTTTCTGCTTTTAATTAATATTCAATTTGTCTATTCTTCCTGTCAAAGTGCATCACCTCACATTTTCCCACATTATATTCCATCTTCAATTTTGTGCCATTCATTTAACCTGCCTGTATCTCTCTGTGTCACCCTAACAACTTGCCTTTCTGGTATTTTGTGTCACCTGCAAACTTGGCCATAGTACATTCCCTTTGGTCATCCAAGTTATTAATATTTTGAAAATAATTGTGCTCCAGCACTGATCCCTATGTCACACTGCTAGTTACAGTTGCCATCCTGAAAATGTCTCCTTTATCCCAATTAAGTAGTCTACTAATTATTCAATCGTGTACCCATGTTAATATATACTCTCCAACACCATGGGCTCTTATCTTATTAAGTAGTCCAATGTGTGGTAGCAAATGCCTTTTGGAAATCCAAATATATGACAACCACAGGTCCCCTTTGTCTATGCTGCTTGCTACCTCTTCAAAGAATTCTGAAAGATTAATCGGGCAATACTTCCCCTTCATGAGGCCATACTGACTCTGCTTGGTTTGAATATGTTTTTCTAAAGGCTTTGCTGTTACATTTTTCATAATGGACGTTAACATGTTCCCAATGGCATTTGGGAAACTATTTGGCCTAGAAT
Source organism: Hemiscyllium ocellatum (assembly GCF_020745735.1). Taxonomy (NCBI): domain Eukaryota; kingdom Metazoa; phylum Chordata; class Chondrichthyes; order Orectolobiformes; family Hemiscylliidae; genus Hemiscyllium; species Hemiscyllium ocellatum. Next base: position 101,608,323 of record NC_083405.1, read on the forward strand.
CATCTATATTTGTCTTCCTCCCTTTTTAAATCAGTTTGATATATTGGCAGTTTTCCAATTGTCTTTGACTTTTTCCAGAATCAAGGAATGTATCACTGACTGAGAGATACCACACATATCTCCAGTGGGACAGCAGAATGAACAAAGTCAATGACATTTAGGTCACGGTGAACTTTACTATTACTGGCTTTGGTGGTAACAAGGATTTAGCCTGTCTATCATCAGAGACAGGGCCTTGGGAGTGCAGCAGCTTTTAGTGACACTGTTGCTCTGAAATCTGGAAGTAGGACCCTTGTTTTACACACACGTGTATCGGCATGTTCCTGGTGTCCTCGGCAGCTTTCTGTCTCTTCCTCATCCCACAGTTGCCCCTGCAGGTGACCATGAAGTTGCTATTGCCCAGATCTCTGCACTGCAGCTCCCTCTCCCTCAGGTTTCCTGCTTCACTGGCGATTCCCCTTCAGAATAAGTGTGCCATGATATTCTCAAGTACCAGTCCCCCAGATGTTTCCAGCAAACGATCCAACCACCTTCTCAGCCCCTTTTCAATCAACTTAAAAACTGCCAGTCAGACCTTAGATACCTGGATTTCGAGATCCACCTACAGAGTGCGCTGACTTTCCTGGGATCGCACAATCCCTCCCCAATAGCTGCCAAATCCAACAATCACAGCATCACAGAATCCCTACAGTGCGGAATGAGACCAAGCAGCCCATTGTACTTGCCCTGGAGCTGGAATGACCAGGACTACCACCTCACGGTCATCCTGCCAAGGCACTGACTCTCTGTGACCCCTGTGAACTTGCCGGAAAATTCAAACAGGTCCAGAACATCATTGTCAATTGAAGTTTTAATCACACTTTTTATCAGAACTACACATCATCCAGCTTCTGTAACTTTGATACCTGATGTGATTATGTTTCCCCACCCCCCAGGCAAATTTAAGTTACTGACCTCCCGCTGCCAAGGTCTAGGAGGCCAATAAAATCTTGACTTGCTTTGCAATGAATTTGACCCAGTTGCTACCAATTATTTTTCCATGGAACCATCTGAGTAGTTCACTCATGCTGTCCGTACCATACTGCTAAATAGACTCTTATTTTTGTCTATATATTCCCATTTGAGTGAAAGCATTCTGGACGGCTCCCATGACCCTCTGGTGGCAGAGGTTAAATGGTCTCGGCTCCATGTATACTGGTTTGTTTATGGAAACCAGATGTTTCCTGTGAACACGACAGTGCTGGGAGAAAGCCAAAGCAGTTTTGCATTATCATTTCTGAAAGACTGCGCAAGTGCTTAAAAAGTGTCCTAAAGGTAAACCAGGAAGGATGTGGCCCTAGCTTAAACACAATTTTCATAAAAGTACTGTTGGGGCTAAGAACCATTGTGGTTACACTGGGTTGGACTGTTGTTGTGTCAATGTTTTGTAGAGTCGAATCTAATTGAGCAATTTTTGTTGCACTGGCTATGTATGGTTGGTTAGGAAAATCTTCTTCAGGTCAGATTCAATGTACAGTGAAAGTTACTAACAAATTATCTAATAACATTCAAAATCTCAAATGATAGAATGTTTGAGACGAAGCAGAGCACTATGGTAGTGTACAGAGCTATAAGAAACTATTCAGATCATCAACTCCATCAAGTTCATTTCTGGATTAATCCAAACTTTTCTCACAGTTCTATAGTTTCTCTACTTAAAATAATTGTCCAATTTTTCACTTTAAAGGTTCAGTCATGCTCCATGACAGTCTCTCATTATGGAATGGAATGGAATGGAATGGAATGGGTTGTGGGCATCACTGCTAAGTCCAGCCTCTGTTGCATAGCTCTACTTGCACTTGAATTGAGTGACTTGAATGGCCATTTCAGAGGTGGTTCAGACTGTGATCTGGAGTCACCATGTAGGGTGGGCCAGGTAAGGGTGGTAGATTTGCTTCACTAAAGGACATAATGGGTTTTTAACAATGATTGTTTAATGGTCACCATTACACAGAACAGCTTTCAATTCCAGATTTTATTGATTGACTTCATATTTCAGCAGCTTGCATTGTGGGATTTGAGCCCATTTCCCAGGACATTCGCCTGGTTTCTGGATTGCCAGTCCAGCGACAATCTTACCCTGCAATAAAATATTCCCTGCTCTAAAAACCTATGCATAGAAATATTACTCAGAAAAAAAATGTCATTGTCACTAATTCCCCAAATAAAGAAGATAGCCTGTTAAGTTCCATTATAAACAAAAACAGAAAGTGCGGGAAGAGCTCTGCAGGTCCAGCAACACTTGTGGGGAGAAATCAGAGTTAACGTTTCGGGTCAAGCGACCCTTCATCAGTTCTATTCTTAGTTTCAAAGAGAAATATGGCTGGAAATGTATCACAAATACAGAAAATGCTGGAGAACTCAGCAGGTCTGGCAGCATTTTCTCAAATGGTATCAGATTTAAAACATTAACACTGTTTCTCTCGCCACAGATATGGCCAGCCCTCTGGTGGTTCTCCAGCAATTTTGTGTTTTTAGATTACTTACAGTGTGGAAACAGGCCCTTCGGCCCACCAAGTCCACACCAACCCGCTGAAGCGCAACCCACCCAGAACCATTCCCCTACATTTATCCCTTCACCTAATACTATGGGCAATTTAGCACGGCCAATTCACCTAACCTGCACATCTTTTGGACTGTGGGAGGAAACCGGAGCACCCAGAGGAAACCCACGCAGACACAGGGAGAATGTGCAAACTCCACACAGTCAGTCGCCTGAGGTGGGAATTGAACTCGGGTCTCTGGCGCTGTGAGGCAGCAGTGCTAACCCGTGTTTCATTGCTTGCTTGCTTGTTACCTTATGTTTCCCTGAAGTCTTTTACAGTGCTGTTGTTTCCCATTCCAGGTACTTTTGAGGTTGTATTGTGGATACCCAAAACCAGGTCATAAACAGAACTCAGTTCTCAGCTCCTGGATGTGAAATCAGGCTTGACAGTGCTTATTCTTGAGTAAGAAGCTGAAAATGAGTTGCTGGAAAAGCGCAGCAGGTCAGGCAGCATCCAAGGAGCAGGAGAATCGACGTTTCAGGCATGAGCCCTTCTTCAGGATTCCTGATTCCTGAAGAAGGGCTCATACCCGAAACGTCGACTCTTCTGCTCCTTGGATGCTGCCTGACCTACTGCGCTTTTCCAGCAACACATTTTCAGCTCTGATCTCCAGTATCTGCAGTCCTCACTTTCTCCTTATTCTTGAGTAATACTTGTGCTATTCAGGTATCAAACACACACGCGTACACACAAACCTCTGCTCTGAATCATGTTATACATTGGGACCAAATTACTGCAGATGCTATATTGAAAACCACAAATGCTGGAGATCAAAGTAGGTCAGACAGAATCCATGGAGAGACGGCAAGCTCATGTTTCGAGTCTAGATGACTCTCCATCAGAGCTGAAGTGAAGCGTGAAGAGGACAGCATTTCTGTTATCATTTGTAGGGGAGCAGTGGAGATGGTGGGTGTAGGGCGCTGGTGGAGAAAAGATGTTGATAGTTCAGATTAAGTGATCGGAATGTGAAAATGACAGAACAGTGGTGTGTCTCCTGCCAAACTGGAAAGGACAGCCAGTAATCCTGGGATGGGGAGAGGGGAGAGAGGACATGATAACAGAGTATAACAAGCTAAAAGAAAGGGAAGAAATGCCAGTTGATTCACAATTTAAAGATGTTGAACTCAATATTAAGTCCAGAAGGCTATAAAGTGCCTAGTTAGAAGATGAGATGTTGTTCCTCCACAGGAACAATACGTGATTCACTGGAACACTGCAGCATGCCAAGGACAGACACGTGGGCATGCAGGCAGGATGCTGTGTTAAAATGACCAGCTACAGGAAGGTCAGGGTCCTGCTTGCAAACAGACTGAAGGTATTCTGCAATGCAGTCACCCAGTCTGCATATGGTTTCTCTAATGTAGTGTTAGCCCCATTGGGTCTGGCGAATATAATACACAAGACTGGAGGAGCTGCTTCATCTGGAAAGACTATTTAGGCTGTTGGATGGTGAGCAGGGAGGAAGTGAAGGGCCATTACATGGGAAGGTGCTGTCGGTGGGGGGAGGGTGGGGGGGGCTGCTGTTTGGGGCTATGGAATGGAGAAGGGTGTCCCAGAGGGAAGGGAATGATTGCTGCGAAATACGGATGGGAGTGAGGGGAAGATGTGTGTGCTGGTGATGTTTTTGCTGGCGTTGTCTGCACGTTATACACTATATTGGTAAGGTCGTGAGCACTCACAGCCATTATCTGGCAGACGTTTGCAAAGTGTGAAGACCATGATGTCACCCAGTGTGTAATGTTAATTCGATACTAGCTGTGTGAACCTGGGGTTTCTCACTCCAGGCGACACCCTCTATTAACTTCACACAACGGAAAATGTATTCAACGTCAGGAAGGACCTCCACCACCAGCATTATTTAAAGTGATCAGCAATTACATACAGCGCAATTGCACAGACCAGTGCATTTTTCCTGGATGTTTTTGGTACTTTTCCTAGCTCTGTTGAATTGCAAAGTTCTACACTGAATGATGAGACTGCTCTTGAAGGACCTTTCCTTAGCCTCTGCCTAAAACAGCTGCAGTAATAGTATGTCTATTAGAATGTACTGTGCTTGGGAAACTGAACAGAGATCTCACAGAACAGGACAAACTTCAGGAAAGGGGAGAAGGATGAGGATAGGGGAGAAAGGCTCTCATCAGGAGGCCATATTCCCCACAATGTGTTCAGGAAGCAAATCTGCCACTTGCGTCTCAGGAACAACAAATGTTTGAGATATTTGTACTCCACTGGGGACATACTCAATGAAATTGGTCATTTTCTGCAACTACAACTGCAAACTTAGAACAGGACCAATATTACATGGTCCATTGCTGTGAAGGTCCACAAGAGGGTGGCCTGGTGGCTCAGTGGTTAGCATGGCAGCTTCACAGTGCCAGGGACCCAGGTTTGATCCCAGCCGTGGGTTTGCATGTTCTCCCTGTGTCTGCGTGGGCTTCCTCCCACGGTCCAAATATATGTAGGTCAGGTGATTTGGCCATCTTATTAATTGAGAAAGAGAAATAATTACAAGAAAATCAAAAATAAGGTGTAATTATCTTTCTTCCTCAATTAACTGGATCATAGGTCATTCCTTCTCCTGCTATTCAGCTGTTGACACTTTACTCACAGCGTTTGACACGTATGATCACCAGCAAAAACTTGTTATTCAGCCTGTCGACATTCCACTCATACCATTTGTCCTATCTTTTGACACTCTTAATTATCTCGAATTATCTTGCAATGATCTCTCTGCCTACAAATCCTGTTTTAGAGATGCCGGTGTTGGACTGGGGTGTACAAAGTTAAAAATCACACAACACTAGGTTATAGTCCAACAGGTTTAATTGGAAGCACTAGCTTTCAGAGTGCTGCTCCTTCATCAGGTGGTTGTACACAGATACAAATCCTGTGCCTGTGCACATCCCTCCACTTCACCTGATGAAGGAGCAGTGTTCCAAAGGCTTGATATTGTATAAACTTGTTGGACTATAACCTGTGTGACTTCTGACTTTATCTTAGAGTAGAACTGGAAGTTCTCATGTCTATTAAGTTTTGGTGACTCCCCATAAACTTAAGGATAAGTTATTTAAAGAGGTAAACTGAAGTGATCCAAACAGTTTGAGAGAGCTTGGAGTTTATTCTGAGGTACTAGATAAGAGACAATTAATTTTGCCACATTGCAGTATTGGAATTCAAGGGATTCTTGCAGATGGATTGTCACACACGCTGCAAAATTGAATTTGATTTTTTTTCAGCCTCTTTCACCCTATAGCCATGGCTACCTAGATTAATCACATTTGCATTAAGTCGTATTTCTACAGCATAATGTTACTCAGAGATAATTGTTTCTGAATTCCAGCCAAAAGAGGCAGGAGTTGCAGGAGGAACTATAAGCAAACTAAGCATGTTGCGCATATGGCCTGACTGATGCACCTAAGGGTATGTTTTCTCTCAGTGAGATCTATTTCATTGAAAATAAGCCATTTTTAAGCAAAAGTAGGTCTGCCAATGTTTTATTGCTATCATAAAGGAAAACCTACAGGCGTCGTTTTGATGCTTGCAGGTAATTGCGTAAAGGCTGATTTGATACAATGAAAAGTATTGGCTTACGTACTATCCAAACTGCTGGCTCAGTGGTTAGCAATGCTGCCTCACAGCACCAGGGACCTGGGTTCAATTCCCACCTCAGAATATTCCTGACTCCTCATCTGATTTCCCTCATGGCTTCCGAAATCTCTTAGCTGATGGATTTTCCAATGGTTTTAATACTCAGCCAACCTAAGTTTGCACCTTCTCCCCGTATCTGCATGGGTTTCCTCCTACAATCCAAAGATGTGCAGGTCAGGTGAACTGGCCATGCTAAATTGCCCATAGTGTTCTGTGCATTAGTCAGGAGTAAATATAGGGTAGAGGAATGCGTCTGGGTGGGTTACTCTTCAGAGAGGGTGGGTGTGGACTTGTTGAGCCAAAGGGCCTGCTTCCATGCTGCAGGTAATCTAATCTAAATCATTTTCAGAGAATCCCTACAGTGTGGCAGGATGCCATTCAGCCCATCACGTCCTCACCAACCCTCTGAAGAACATTCCTCCCAGACCCAGCCTTCTACCCTATCCCCCCTAACCCAGTATTAAGCATGTTAATCCAGCTAGCCTGCACACCCCTGGACACAATGGACAACTTCACATAGCCAATCTACCTAACATGCACATCTTTGGACTGTGGGAGGAAACCCGTACAGACACAGGAAGAATGAGCAAACTCTACACAAAATGTCACCTGAGACTGGAATCGAACCTGGGTCCCTGGCTCTGTGAGGCAGCAGTGCTAACCACTGAGCTACCCCAAAATTAGAGACAAACAATTAGGGGTCATCTGACATTTGAACCCAAGACCTCTGCAATGTACAATCCCCAAAGAAAGAATCACGTCTTTACACCAATAAGCCATTGCATATCCTTAGACCAATGAGAAACATATCAAGTTCATAGAACAGAAGGTAGAATATACTGTAACAGCGACAGAGAAGATGCAGAAAGATCAACTCTAATTTATAAGAATCTGTTCATAAGTTCATAAATGAAATTTGAGGGAAGTTTTATTGTTAAGATTAGAGTTGAATTTAAATTGGAGATTGTGCTTTGTGGGAACTTTAAAAGATATTGGTTTAGATGTTAAGTAAAATAAGATAACTCTAAACAGCCTGGCTCATCCATGGTACGACATCATCAAAATCTAACTACAGATGGATGTGAACATAGGAGGTAGGATTGGTAAGTTTGCAGATGACACCAAAATTGGAGGTATAGTGGACAGCAAAGAAGGTTATCTCAGATTGCAACAAGATCTTGATCAGATGGACAAATGGGCCAAGGTGTGGCAGATGCAGTTTAATTTAGATAAATGTGAGGTGTGCATTTTGATAAAGCAAAACCAAGAGGCTCTGTGGTGCATTGAACCTCTAGTCAAAAGCATTTGAAGGTTGTGGGTTCAAGTCCCACCAGAGTTGGGTTTTAAGCTGCATTCTGGGGGGTGCGGGGCTATTTTGGGTGGCACGGTGGCTCAGCAGTTAGCACTGCTGCTTCACAGCACCAGGATCCGAGGTTCGATTCCAGCTTTGGGTGACTGTCTATGTGGAATTTGCACATTCTCCCCGGGTTTGCTCTGGTTTCCTCCCACAGTCCAATGACGTACAGGTCAGGTGAATTGACCATGCTAAATTGCCCATAGTGTTAGCTGTATTAGTCAGAGGGAATGGGTCAGGGTAGGTTACTCTTCGGACGGTCGATGTGGATTTGTTGGGCTGAAGGGCCTGTTTCCACACTGTAGGGAATCTAATCTAAAAAACAATCAGGGCAGGATTTATATACTAAATAGGAAGGTCCTGGGGACTGTTGATGAACAAAGAGACCTTGGAGTGCAGGTTCATAGTTCCTTGAAAGTAGAGTCACAGGTAGACAGGATAGTGAAGGTGGCTTTTGGCATGCCTTCTTTTATTGGTCAGAGTATTGAGTATAGCGGTTGGGAGGTCATGGTGTGGCTGTACAGGACATTGGTTGGGCCACTTTTGGAATTACGCATGCAATTCTGGTCTTCCTACTATAGGAAGGATGTTATAGAATCATAGAGTCATAGAGATATACAGCACAGAAACAGAGCCCTCAGTTCAGCTCGTCCATACCGACCAGATATTCCAAATAAATCTCGTCCCATTGCTATATCCCTCTAAACCATTTCTATTCATACACCCATCCAGTTGACTTTTAAAAGTTGGAATTGTACCAGCCTCCACCACTTCCCTTGGCAGCTCATTCTATACACAATCCTGGCAACATCCTTGTAAGTCTTTTATGAACCCTTTCAAATTTCATTACATAATTCCTAAAGCAGGGAGACCAGAAGATCTACAAGATTGTTGCCAGAGTTGGAGAGGTGAGCCGTAGGGAAAGGCTGAATCCACTGGGGCTAGATTATTGGGCCATTGGAGACTGAGAGTTGACCTTATAGATTTTGAGGGGCTTTGATAGGGTGAATCGCCAAGGTCTTTTCCCCATAGTGGGGGAGTCCAGAACTAGAGGGCATAGGTTTAAGGTGAGAGGGGAAAGATATAAAAGGGACTTAAGGGGCAATGTTTTCACACAGAGGGTGGTGCATGTATGGAATGAGCTGTCAGAGGAAGTGGTGGAGGCTGGTACAATCACAGCATTTAAAGGGCATCTGGATGGGTTAATGAATAGGAAGGGTTCAGAGGGATATGGGCCAAATGTTGGCGGGACTAGACTAATTTAGGACATCTGATTGGCAAGGACGAGTTGGACTGAAGAATCTAGTTCCGTGCTGTACATCTCTATGACTCTATGACTTTAAAAGATTTTAGCTTGCTGAGACACAGATTTGTTTTGATTCTATTTGCCAAGTATTGTAAATGAGAATTGTACAATAAGCATACTAAAGCTGGTATACTTATTGAATGCTGCATACATTACTGATTCTTTTTGTGGGATAATGTACACTATTAAAAATCTGAGAGAGAGAAGTTTATGTTGCTGGCTTGAAACAGTTCCAGAGAGGAATACAATCTCTAAAATTAAACGGATGATGCATGCCATGAATTATTGGCTTGCTTTACACATATGAAGAAATTTGAAAAGTCCTCAAGCGGGGGATGAATCACAACATAATATTTTGGACAGCACATTGTTGCCTTGGGTTTAATCTGTTTTGAAACTTTGCTTACCCACTGTAGTGATTGGAACCAGGTGGACCTTGTTGATTACAAGGTTCTTGACTGGGGTTGTTAACCGGGACCAATCAGGAAGGCCTTGACTGACCGACATAACCAGGAGAACCTGAACACAAACAACATGGGTGCTGGGGAAAATACAAGCACTACCACTGTTCGGCAATAGTGTGGGGAAAAATATAAACAAGACTATAACCAGGAGATTAGTATCTCCTTAGCTCAGGGAACTGACTCTGAGCTGGCTAGCTATAGCCAGCGTACTGTGCGCAAGTGAATAAAGGGTGATTTGGTGACAGAATACCAGCCTCTAAGCAGTTACTTCAGTAACAAATATGACTTCATTCATTCAGAATTGCCACCTATCTGGCTTCACTTAGAAAGAAAAAAAAGAAAAGGAAAGAAAAAAAAACGCGGAGAGTATTTGGTCACAGACAATGTACTGTACACTAGTAAATAAAGGGTGACTTGGTAAGGGTACCAGGCCTTTGCACAGTTATTTCACTCACATAAAGTGTAACTTTTATTTAAAGAGAGAATATGGTGAATGATAGTTGTATAATAATTGTATTTAACCATATGCAGATAGTGGTCAGTAGAGTAATAGAAATGTACAGCATGGAAACAGACCATTCGGTCCAACCCGTCCATGCCGACTAGATATCCCAACCCAATCTAGTCTCACCTGCCAGCACCCAGCCCATATCCCTCCAAACCCTTCCTATTAATAAACCCATCCAGATGCCTTTTAAATGTTGCAATTGTACTAACCTCCATCACTTCTTCTGGCAGTTCATTCCATACACGTACCACCCTCTCTGTGTAAACGTTGCCCCTTAGATCTCTTTTATGCCTTCCCATTCTCACCCCAAACCTATGCCCTCTAGTTCTGGACTCCCCCACCCCAGGGAAAAGACTTTTGTCTATTTATCCTAACCGTACCCCTCATGATTTTATAAACCTCTATAAGGACACCCCTCAGCCTCCAATGCTGCAGGAAAAATAACCCTCACCTATTCAGTCTCTCCCTATAGCTCAAATCCTCCAACCCTGGCAACATGCTTGTAAATCTTTTCTGAACCCTTTCAAGTTTCACAACATTTTTACAATAGGAAGGAGACCCAAATTGCACGCAATATTCCAACAACTGGCAATTTGCTTTATGTCCCTATAAATAGATACTTAAATCGTGATTGTTGGGTGAGGACTTGCTTATTTGAAATATCCTGTTCGAGGCTATTAATGCTTAAAGAAATCTAAATACCTGTGACTAACTGATAGAACAATACTAAAAGATTTGGTGTTTTATAGAAATGCAAATGTTATTGTATATAAAAATAATTAAGCAAATTGAATATGATTAAAACTATACTGTAATTCATAACTACATGTGCTATGGACTCAATTCTATATGTTACTTCCTCTCTAGAGTTCTTAAGAAGAGTTCTAGAATCTTGATGATTCATTCGCCTATTTGGAGACTAACAAAAGGTAAAACATAGTCCTGTGGTATTCACTTTAACCCTCTTTAGTGTCCCAGCTCTTCATTGCAGGAATATATTTTTATGGAGATCCTTCAATTAGCTTTTGACTGTAATTAACTCCAGACTAGTTTGAATTGTAATCACTTGCGATGCATGTTAGTTCCTCAATCGTTTCCATTTATTTATCTTTAACTCTTAAATTCTTACAACTATGTTATATTCTCAAACATGCATGTTATGCACTAAATATTAACAACATATAAAGAAATGCACAATGACTGGCCTCGATTCTATCCATCAACACCTGAGTTTCTGAAATATAACAGCACTGACATCAAGTGAATATTCCCCACTGATTGGCATTGCGTCTTCTCTGCATGTCTCTGTGGACCCAGCACACTGAACCTAGCAAATCTACATGGACACATCAGGCTTCAATTTGGAATATTATGGGGCCTTGTAATAACCAATTTTACCCCTGAAGCTTATAATTAGAGACTGTTTTTATTGAATCTCTGTGCACGATGATGTCTCCTAGTAAGAAGTCAGTGTGATTGCAGGTATGAAACAAGTCAAGTGCGCAAGTTAAAGGTCAGCAACCTGGAACACTAACTCTTCTTTTCACACTTGACCTGCTGAGTATAAAACCATAGAATCATACAGCTGTATAGTATGGAAACAAACCCTTTAGTCCAACTAACCCATGCTGACCAGATATCCAAACTTAATCTAGACCCATTTGGCCCATATCCTTCAAAACACTTCCTATTCAATATACCCATGCAGATGCCTTTTAAATATTGTAATTGTACCAGCTTCCACCACTTCCTCTGGCAGCTCATTCCATATGTGCACCACCTTCTGTATGAAAAGGTTGCCCCTCAGTTCCCTTTTAAGTCTTTCTCCTCTCACCTTAAACCTGTGCCTTTAGTTTTGGACTCCTCCACTCTGGGTAAAAGATCATATCCATTTACCGTATCCATGCCCCTCATGATTTTATAAACCTTTATAATGTAACCCCTCAGCCTCCAATGCTGTAGAGAAAACAGCCCCAGCCTATTCAGCCTGTCCCTATAACTCAAACCCTCCTACTCTGGAAACATCCTTTGTAGATCTTTTCTGAACCCTTTCAAGTTTCACAACATCCTTCTTATAGCAAGGAGACCAGAATTGAATACAGTATTCCAAAAGTAGCCTAACCAATGTCCTGTACAGCCACAATATGACTCCTCTCCTCAATGTATTGTACGAAACACCTTCCTGTCTATCTGGGACTCGATTTTCAAGGAAGTATGGACCTGCCTCCAAGGTCTCTTTGTTCAGCAATACTTCCCTTACCATTAAGTGTATAAGTCCTGCCCTGATTTGCCTTTCCAAAATGCAGCACCTCACTTTTATCTAAATTAAAATCCATCTGCCACTCCTTGTCCCATTGGTCAATCTGACCAAGGTCCCATTGTCCTCTGAGGTAACTTTCTTCACTGTCCACTATAACTCCAATTTTTGAGTATTTCCAACATTGGTGGTTTTATTACAAATTTCCAATATCAATAGTATTTAGCTTCTGTTTTGTAATTAACACTGGCGCTGTTTGTAAAGCAGCCAGTTCATGTTTCTCATGGGTTGCATGAGGATACAGACTTTAGTTGCCTACTCAAGGGGGTACATCAGTCACATAGATCATTGTAAAAAAAGAAAGGTATTCTGCATAACACCCAAATAAATGATGCACATTATACACGAATAATACACTGGAATACCACAATCGTGCAGTATACAGAGGGAATTGTTTTCACTGCAATTTAAATTGTTGAAGTTCAGTGATTGCATTTGAAGTGTGTGCGGCATACACACGAGCAATGAAACATGGCCTTTGTACAAGAATTCATTCTTTAACCCTAGTCTTTATGTCTCTTATTAACAGTGGAATTTCTGATATGCATGACTTCTGATTCCTTTTTACAGCACAGTATAACGGAGAATTTGTCGATCAGCAGTGTGTGAATGTTACCATTTAAGATAACAAGTCGATGATCTCATCCCACAAACTGAAACCACTTCCTATGATACTTTATGTCATGAAAAGTTCTGTGACATAAAGACAACTAGGTGTTTTCCAGCTGTGCAAATATTCACTGAATGGATTATGTTGCAACTTTCTTAGGAGCTCCACTCTGCTTTCTGGAATACTTTTGATAACACTAATTCTTACCACATGGTTAACAGGCAGAATTTAAGCAGATTCCTTCAGTAGATTCGAAAGGTCAAGCCAATTTTCCATTTTGTTCTGCCCCTATTTTCTTCATTCAGGAACACTTACTTTTTCAGCTGCAAATCCTTTTGCGTCACTTCCTTCTGCATTTTCACCAGATTTCTATTACAGAGGGAAAATGTGCAGAAACTGAGAGAGGGAAACCATTGCTCTTGATCCCTGCCCATTTCGTAATCAGCTTACATTCCACCGAAATGTCAGCAAGTGCCTATCCAAAAACAAGATGAGGGGCTGCAAATTTGCTAGGCCCTGAACAGCACTGGCAACGGGGAGTCAGTCTGAATATGTGGTGAGAATGAAAAAATGAGGTTCTCAATGAGAATGATATGAGTGGGCAGCACAGTGGCTCAGTGGTTAGCACTGCTGCCTCACAGCACCAGAGAACCAGGTTTGATTCCCAGCTTGGGCAACTGCCTGTGTGGAGTTTGCATGTCCTTCCTGTGTCTGCGTGTGTTTCCTCCAGATGCTCCGGTTTCTTCCCACAATCTAAAGATGTGCAGGTCAGGTGAACTGGCTATGCTAAATTGCCCGTAGTGTTAGGTGCATTTGTCAGGGGTAGATATGGAGTAGGGGAATGGGTCTGCATGGGTTACTCTTCAGAGGGTCAGTGTGGACTTGTTGGGCCGGAGGGCAGTTTCAATATTGTAGGGAATCTAATCTAATCTAAGTCCTCTTTTCTACCCAATGTTTTAACAAGAAAATGGGAATCTTGCTGCTGAGCAGTGAGATGTCTATCTGCATGCATTAGCCTCTAATTATTATCTATTCTCACCTCCTTTATAAGCAGTTTGATATTTTCCCGAACAGTAGAGAGAAAAATATATATCCACAATTCCGGACCTGGAATTCTGAGTGGATAACTGTACTTGCATCACATTATGTCCTCTCCATATATATAGCTTGATTCAAAATTCCTGAAAGCCTCCATTGGCAGGCAGTGACCGGCTGTACCCTCTAACGTTGGAGATTTGCAGCAGCCTCACCACACCCTCACGGTTCATTGGGGCTCACTTTTAGTATCGTTCAGCACTTTGATATGGTATTTTGGATCCTGGAATCCTCACTATCTCCTACTTTGGATTTCACCAACACTTTACATTACAGGGCTGGTGCTAGGTTCCCTTGCACATCATGGCGAAAGTGAGGACTGCAGATGCTGGAGATCAGAGTCGAAGAATATGGTGCTGGAAAAGCGCAGCAGGTCAGGCAGCATCCGAGGAGCAGGAGAGTTCCCATTCAGGAATGAGGCTGCAAGCGGTTAGATAAATGGGAGGGGGTAGGGCTGGGGGGGACGGTAGCTGGGAATGCAAAAGCTTGATAGAGATGGGGTAATGATACTAGGTCAGAGAGGAGAGTGGAGCAGATAGGTGGGAAGGAAGATGAACAGGTAGGATAGGTCATGAGGCCGGTGCCGAGTTGGAGGGTTGGATCTGGGATAAGGTGGGGGGAGGGGAAAGTGAGGAAACTGGTGAAATCCACATTGATGCCATGGGGTTGGAGGGTCCCGAGGTGGAAGATGAGGCGTTCTTCCTCCAGGCATCGGGGGTTTTGGGAGAGACAATAGAAGAGGCCCAGGACCTGCATGTCCTCGGTGGAATTGGAGGGGGAGTTGAAGTATTCAGCCTCAGGGCGTGGATTGGTTGGTGCTGGTATCCCGGAGATGTTCTCTTAAGCGTTCTGTGAGTAGGCATCCTGTCTCCCCATTGTAGAGAAGACTGCATCGGGAGCAATGGATACAGTAAATGACATGTGTAGAAGTGCAGATGAAACTTTGATGGCTACGCAAGGGTCCTTTGGGACCTTAGACAGAGGTGAGGGGGGGGCAGGTGTGAGCTCAGGCTTTGCAATTCCCACGGTGTCGGGGAAAGTGCCGGGTGGGGAATGTGGGTTGGTGGGGCATGGACCTATCGAGGGAGTCACAGAGGGAACAGTCTTTATGGAAAGTGGATAGGGGTGGGGAGGGAAAGGGGTTTTGCCTGAAACATCGATTCTCCTGCTCCTCAGATGCTGCCTGACCTGCAGTGCTTTTCCAACACGCTCTCCCTTGCACATCTCTCATGCATCAGAACAACGTGACCTTCAAAGTTCTTAGCTTGCTCTCTTAGTGCTTTTTTACATATGTACTTGCTTAGATGTTCACAGCATCTCTGCCTTGTCTGGTTGTACTGTTAGTGAGCATGAGGTAGCGGAGAGAAAGAGAAGATGGTAGCACTCACCCTTGCAGATTGCAGAAAATGATACCACCTCTTGCAATATTGCTGAATGTTCCTGTGGATAGTGGATACCTCATTTCAGACCAAGCCACTAGTCATTGACATAGTGCACAGCTGAGGTTTAAAAATGGTGGTGTGGATACCAAGAGATCCCAGAACCAGCAAGCATTCTGTCACTGCTAATGTGAGAGAGGGACCATAGGGTGTGGTACACTCTTAATGAAGTGAGCAGTAGAAAATTTTATGAGATAACTCACTAGACCTTAGAGATAGAATCCCCCATGAAATTCCCCAAATTGACACTGAACTAACATTTGGTCAAATTTAGCTTAGTGTGTTAAAATTTTCCATTTTCCAACATTACAGATTTACTTAGGCTGGATCCTGTTAACAATAGCATTGCTTAGTCAAACACAGTACTATAAGCTACTTAAATGGTCAAAGCAGGATTGGGAATAATTCAAAGTAAAAATTATATTTACAGGGTTAGTTTTAAGATCTCAGGACCTCCCAAAGCATGTTACAGCCAAATGGGATCACTGTTGTGATGTAGAAACCATACCAACCGATGTGCACACAGCAAACTCTCACAAATGCCCATGACATATTGATCAATAATATATGTTAATCTCATTTGTTCACAGACAAATATTAGCAAGATTAATCACTCAGATCTCTGCAGAAATCATTTGCTGAATCTTCAGAGGTTCAGGCCTGAATACTGATAAAGGTCATGGTTCATTGAGGCGGCACAGCCAGAGTCAAATCCAATACACCACAGGATGCTCAGCTCTGTGGGGTGGGGAGTCAGGGGGGATTGGTGGTGGGGAAGAGGCAAGAACTGGAAGAGCTATCGTCATAAAGTGACTGAATAGGCAGGAACACAGATAGGCCCTTCTGCAGCCATTGGCACTAATCCAGAATGGTAATTGCCTACTTTCTGGCACAAGGTTAATGATGTGACTGGGTGGCTGCACAGCACTCGAAGGGGAGGGTCCACAGACAGCAGTTGTGATCACTTTGGTACCAAAAATAAAGACAGAAAGAGGGATCTGGTCTTCCAGATGGAATTTTGGGAGCTAAGTAGGATATTAGCAAGCGAGACCTCAAACTTATAAACCTCTGAATTACTCCCAGAACCATATGCATATGGGTCCCGAACTAGAATGATAAAGCAGATGAATGCATAGCTGGAAAGATAGTGTACAAAGGAGGGCTTCAGATAGGACTATTACTTGAATAGTGAAAAAATTGAGCATGCTGTGTGCGGAGGGACCTGGATGTCCTTGTGCATTCATCACAGAAGTTTGATCTGCAGGCGAAACAGGTAATTAAGAAGGCAAATGGAATTTTGTCCTTCATTGCTAAAGTGATTGAGTTTAAAAGCAGAGAGGTTATGTTACAGCTGTATAGGGTGCTGGTGAGGCCACACTGAGTGCAGTTTCGGTTTCCTTACTTGAGAAATGATGTACTGGCACTGAAGGGGGTGCAGAGGAGGTTCACTGGGTTGATTCCGGGGTTGAGGGGGTTGGCTTATGAGGAGAGACTGAGTAGACTGGGATTAGATTCATTGGAACTCAGAAGAATGGGGATGGGGATGGGGGGGGTGGATGGGGGGATCCTATAGAAACATATAAAATGAAGGCAATAAATAAGATAGAAGTGAAGAGGATGTTTCCACTGGCAGGTGAAACTAAGACAAAAGGGCATAGCTTCCAAATTAGGGGGAACAGATTTAGGATTGAATTGAGGAGGAACTTTTTCACCCATAGGATTGTGAATCTGTGGAATTCCCTGTTTAGTAAAGGGTTACGACACGGGGTAAACCCCTCTGCTAATTTAAATCAGCCACACAGAAAAAGCCCACCTCACACCACAATCTGTTAAAATTCAAGAAGCAAGAATTATCCCAGAGGTCACTATTTAAAGTAAAAATTAACAATTTTATTCTTTAAGTCCAACAGAGAATCTTAAATTACAACTCCTTTCTCTTAAATCTATATTTTACCTCCCGCTCTACAATATTGGTCTGATAAAAACTCCCGATTAAGGTTTAAAATAAAAAAAAATCACATTTCAAAAAAATCAGTCAACTTTGTCTACTCTCCTTGGTATATTTTCTCTAGGTCGGTTTCACTGTTCTGCTGCATATACTTCTTATTGACGGGTACCTTTCAGAGAACTCTTCAAATAGCAGTTTGTATTTATGAATATCCTTGGCAGTTCTCCCTCTAACTGTTCAAAACATCCAGTTTTATATCCCAAAACGTTGAAGATCTGATCCCCCAATGGGGTTTCTTCATTCCGCCATCAGTCAATAAACAATCGCAATCGATCTTGTCCTTTAAGACATCATTCTTTATTCCTTCATACAGCGGACATAGATCATCCAGAAACATAGAGGTTATACACTTCCATGTTCCTCAGAGGAGCTGCACACATGGCTTAAAGCAAAGACATTTTTATACTTTTCTTAAAGAAAGTTACAGGCTATGATCACATAGTACATTCGGACAATTACCAATCAATATATGATATTGCTTTATTTGGCAGTTACTTGGTCCAATGATATTTCCTGGGAACCAACTTTGATTTCCAACACTCAGGCCACCCTCGTCTCACTAACTGAGCTATTGCACCTGTATTTGAAGGTCAGTTTGGATGGCCAGTAATGTCTTATCTAGTCTAGTTATTTCTATGCTGTAAAGGAAGCATTGTCTGCTAATCGCTATTGAAGCAGACTGTGGTTATCAATTATGCAGCCATAGCAAAATTAAAAGCCGTTTTATGCAGCTTTTAGCAGAATTGTCAATTTGCAGCCTAGAAGCCATTTGTCATATTATTTGCATTGAGAAACCATTTTATTGCCACCTAAGTTATTAAGAACATCTGTTAAGCGGTTGTTCCTGACAACAACTAGTTACCTCAGCCTGTATTCAAGTTTCAGATCCTCAACATCGGATTGTTTCATTAGTTTTAATATTATCAAAACACTAAATTCAAACTTGATTGGATTTTGGTACCTTGGGGCATAACTTAAACGGATTGTCTGAATTTGAATTTGTTTTTGTTTCATGGCAACTCATCTGAAGCTGTATTTGTTTCACCAAGTGTTACATTCTTACTTTGTTCAAGACTCTCTGTGCTTTGTCAGTCTTTGCTAGCTTTTCAATTCTTTTAAAGGTAATAGTACACCTCTACACCTTCAAAACAGACCTAGTTGAGGCTTCCTCAGTAAATGCTTTCAAACCCAAGATAGGTAAAGTTTTGAACAGTAATTAAGGGCTATGGTGAGAGAGTGAGTAAGTGGAGCTGAGGCCATGAAAAGATCTTGTTGAATAGTGGAGCAGGCGTAAAGGGTCAGATGGCCTACTTCTGCTCCTAGTTCTTATGTTCGTATGTTCAGTTCTTTGGGACTGAAATAATTGCAGAAGCTGGTATCCTGTTACCAAGTCAGTCTTTATTTGCTGGTGCACAGTACATTGCCTCTGGCCAGCTGGCTCAAAGTCAACCGTCAATTCAGGGGATTCTAATCTCGTGTTTTTTTTAAACAGTAATGTCTTATTATAATAAAAGAGGTATACTATTTCACTGTTCTAACTTATTTGCATTTCGCTCCCTTTGTGGTTCTCCGGGTTATATTGGTTAGCCAAGGCTTTCCTGATTGGCCCAGGTTAAAGACCTCAATCAAGAACTCTGTAGTCAACAAAGTCCACCTGGTTCCAATCATTACAACCTCATTGGGACCAGGTGGTGGAGATGGAACTCATATTGGCAAGAGAATTTGTACCAACTAGAACAAGAACTGAGTTCCTTCCTGTGCTATCAGGGAAGATTGAGACTAAACCAGTAGATATCTGGGAACCAGACAACATCAGAGAGGAACTGGGGAAAGTGAGGACTGCAGATGCTGGAGACCAGAGTTGAAAAGTGTGGTGCTGGAAAAACACAGCAGGCCAGGCAGAATCCGAGGAGCAGGAGAATCGACGTTTTGGGCATAAAGGCTTATGTCCGAAACGTCGATTCTCCTGCTCCTCGGATGCTGCTTGGCCTGCTGTGTTTTTCCAGCACTACACTTTTCAACACCAGAGAGGAATTATAGTTGCAAGAATAGTAGTAATCTTCCAGGATCCATAGATTCTGGAAAAGAACCAGGGGATTGGAAAAGTGCCAATGTAACACCTTTATTCAAAAACTGAAGGAACAAAGAAGTTAGCTAAGCATTTGTTATTGGGAAAATGTTAGCATCTATTTTAAAGAATGCAATAGCAGAGTGTTTAGAAATGCATAACATGATCAAACAGAGTCAGGACTGTTTCCTCTGGGATGTATTGGTCCACTCCACCTTTGCTCCCAACACATCCCCATACCTAATTGCACCATCCCTTGCAATCACAGAAGGTATAATATTGCCCGCTTGCATCCCGCTCCCCCCCCCCCCCCCCCCCCCCCACCCCGACTCCTCAGTTTCCAAGGTCCCAGGTGAAATAGTGATTTCCCTGCACTTCACACAATCTAATTTACTGTATTTGCTAATCACAGTGGTTTCCTCTACATTGGGGAAATGAAATGCAGACTGGGTGACGGCTTTGCAGAACACCTGCATTCTGTCCATAAAAAAGACCCTGAGCTTCCAGTTGCCTGCCACTTTAACACAATACCCTGTTCCCTGACCAACATCTCTGCCTCAGGGTTGCTGCAGGGCTCCAGTTAAGCTCAGTGCAAGCTGGAAGAACAGCAGTTAACTTCCTCCTCACCTCACTCCTAGCTCTCTTGCTGACAATTTTAAAATTGTGACCCCTAGTTACTGACATACTGAGTGGAAATAGAATATTCTTCTGCTATATAAAACTTTAGTTGGGCTACATTTGGATTATTATGTGAAGTTCTGGTTGCCACAGTATAAGAAGGGTGTAGAGGCTTTGGAAGGTGCAAAAGAAGTTTCCCTGGATGTTGCCTGGATTGGAGTGTATTAGCTATAAGAAGGGGTTGGATAAACGTGGATTGTTTTTGTTAAAGCATTAGAGGTTGAGGGGCAACCTGATAAAGTATATCAAATTTTGAGAAGCATTGATAATGTGGATAGTCAGAGTACTTTTCCCAAGTTGGTAATGTTGGTGCAGTGGTTTAAGGTGGGACTGGGAAAGTTTAAAGGAGATGTGTGAAGCAGGGTTTTTATGCAGAGGATATTAGGTGCCTGGAACACACTGCCAGGGGAGGTCTATAAGCAGATATGATAGCAATGTTTATGAGGCATTTAGACAGAGGCATGAAACAGGCAGGAAATAGAGGGATACAGGTCAAGTGCAGACAGATGGGGTTCATTTAGAATGGTATCATGGCTGGCACAGAAATGGTGGCTGAAAGGGTCCATTCCTGTGTTTTACTGTTCTATGTTCTATATCACAAGTTCTTTACTCTGTTAATATCGTCCATGATTTTGAATAAGTCAAATTCTAAAGGGAGTTGAGAGAACCATTCAAAAGGGTCCCTAAGTCTTGATCAGTTCCAAGACCATTTCAGGTAGACAAGTTGCAAAAACTTTATAATGTTCAACGTAATAATTACAAAAGAATAATACTCAATAAAAGCAGTTATTTTTAGTTAATCCATTTCCAAACATGATCTGACCATTTCTGGTTGACTGCGTGTATGTCTCATGTTCTTTCCTGTTGACTGCTTCTGCTTTTTATTCTTACTGAGTGTGCACTGCTTAGAGTTATGGCTAATAACGCCTTGCTATCTAACAGCGCCTGACCAAGCTTGAGCGCGTCCTGAACTCTAATCCGTCTGACAATGTATGAATACCTCATGATCAATCTCAGACTGGCTAGGAAGTATGTGCCCACATTATGATTGGTATCTTGCAAATAATATCTTTGCAAATATCTTGCAAAAAGGTGATGTCCATCTTGCAAATATCACTTTTTGTTATCCCACATAAGAGACTGCTAGCTAAGGTAGAAGCCTGAGGAAACAAGAGCAAATTACTGACATGGTTGGGGAATTGGTTGAGTGCCAAGTGACGGAAAGTAGGGATAATGGGTAGGTACTCAAATTAGTAGGATGTGAAGCCTGGTGTTAGGGTCGCAGTTATTCATATTATTTATGGACAACTTGGATAATAGCATAAAAGTCATGTATCCAAACTTGCTGATGACAAAAGCTAGGCAGTGTTGTAGACAGTATAGATATCAGCATAAAATTACAAAGAGATATTGATCGATGAGATGAAAGGGAAAGCTGTGGCAGATGGAGTTCATTGTAAGCAAGTCTGAGGTTATCCATTAGTTAAATACAATGGATGTCCAAAGAGATTTTGGGATTCAGCCGCATTGGTCTTTAAAATGTCATGAACAGGTGCAAAATAATAGTCAAGAAAGCTAATGAAACAGATCATAGAACAGTACAGCACAGTACAGGCCCTTCAGCCCACAATATTGTGCCGAACTTTTATCTTACTCTAAGATCAACCTAACCTACATATCCCTCAATTTACTGCCATCCATTTAATTGTCCAGCAGTCGCTTAAATGTCCTAATGTGTCTGACTCTACTACCACCACTGGCAATGCATTCCACACACCCACCACTCTCTGTGTAAAGAACCTACCTCTAACATCTCCCCTACACCTTTTTCCAATCACTTCAAAATTATGACAACTCGTGACAGCCATTTCTTCCCTGGGGAAATGTCTCTGGCTATCTACTCGATCTCTGCCTCTCATTACATTGTACACCTCTATCAAGTCGCCTCTGTTCCTTCTTCTCTCCTGTGTGAAAAGCCCTAGCTCACTCAACCTCTCTTCATAAGATAAGCCCTCCAATCCAGGCAGCATCCTGGTAAGTCTCCTCTAAACCCTCTCTAAAGCATCTATATCCTTCCTATAATGAGGCAACCAGAACGGGACACAATATTCCAAGTGTGATCTAACCAGCGTTTTAAAGAGCTGCAGCAAAACCTCATGGCTCTTAAACTCAATCCTCCTGTTAATGAAAACCAAAACACTGTACGCCTTCTTAACAACCCTATCCACTTGGGTGGCAACTTTGAAGGATTTATGTACGTGGACCCCAAGATCCCGCTGTTCCTCCAAGAATCCTGCCTTTAACACTGTATTCAGCATTCAAATTCAACATTCCAAAATGAATCACTTCACATTTATCTAGGTTGAACTCTATCTGTCACTTCTCAGACCATCTTTGCATCCTATCAATGTCTTGTTGTAGCCTGCAGCAGCCCTCGACACTATCTACAACACCATCAACCTTTGTGTCATCGGCAAACTTACTAACCCACCCTTGCACTTCTTCATCCAAGTCATTTATAAAAACTACAAAGAGCAGAGGCCCACAAGCAGATCCTTGCAGGACACACTGATCACCAATCTCCAGGCAGAGTACTTTCCATCCACGATCACTTGCTGTCTTCTTTGGCCAGCCAATTCTGTATCCAGACAGCCAAATTTCCCTGTTTCCCATACCTGCTAACTTTCTGAATGAACTTACAATGGGGAACCTTACCAAATGCCTGATTGAAATCCATCTTCACGATATCCACTGCTCGACCTTTATCAACTTGTCTCATCACATCCTCAAAGAACTCAATAAGGTTTGTGAGGCGTGACCTGCCCCTCACAAAGCCATGCTGACTCTCTTTAATCATACTATGTTTTTCCAAATAGTCATTAATCCTATCTCTCAGAATCCTTCCTTGTACCTTGCTTACCATAGACATAAGACCGATTGGTTTGTAATTTCCAGGGATTTCCCTATTTCCTTTCTTGAACTGAGGAACAACATTTGCCTCTCTCCAATCATCCGGTAGTACTCCCATGGACAACGCGGATGTAAAGATCATTGCCAGAGGCGCAGCAATCTCATTCCTCACTTCCCATAGTAACTAGCTCTGGCGACCTATCTATCTTGATGCTTCCCAAAATTTCCAGCACATCCACTTTCTTAATACCAACCTGTTCAAGCCTATTAACCTGGTCCATGATGTTCTCACTGTTAACAAGGTCCCTCTCTCTAGTGAATACTGAAGCAAAAAACCCATTTAGGGCCTCCCCTATATCTTCAGACTCCATGTATCTAGAGAGCTGATGTTCAAGGATGGAAAAGGCATTCTGCAATTATACAAAATCCTTGTTAGACCACTTAGAAGGGATATATTGGCCTTGGAGCAAGTACAAGAATACAAGGTGTACCAGAATAATACCTGGACTTCAGGAGTTAAGTAATGAGGATAGAATGTACAAATTAGGCCTGTTTTCTCTAGAATTCAGAAGGTTTAGAGGTGATCTGATCGAAGTCTTCCAGTTATTAACATAAAAAGGCAGGGTGAATAAAGATAAATAATTGCCACTGGTTGGGGATTCTGGAACTAGGGATCATAGTCTGAGATATAGGGTCAGACTATTTAGGAGAGAGCTTAGGATGCATTTGGGCACATAAAGAGTAGCAGAGGTTTGGAACTTCCTTCCACAATTGACAGTTGATGTTCAGCAATTATTAGTTTTAAATTTGACATAGTTATGTTTTGTTAATCAAAGATATTAAGAGATATGAACCAAACATAGTTATGTTAAGTTAGGCCACAGACCAGACACATTGAGGGGCATGGATAGGGTGAATAGCTAAGGTCTTTTCCCCAGGATAGGGAATCCAAACCTAGAGGGCATAGGTTTAAGGTGAGAGGGGAAACATTTATAAAGGATCTAAGGGGCTACATTTTCCTGCAGAGCATGGTGTACATATGGGATGGGCTGCCGGAGGAAGTGATGGAGGCTGGGATAATTACAACATTTAAATGCCCCTGGATGGTTAAGTGAATAGGACGGATTCAGAGGGATATGGGCCAAATATTGGCAAATGGGACTTGATTAATTGAGGACATCTGGTCGACATGGACGCGTTAGACCGAAGGGTCCGTTTCCATGCTATATAGTAATCTAAGATGGAGGACAGGAAAAATTTCTGGCTGTAAGAGCTGCTCCGCTTTTTGAGATATTTTAGGTGTTGAAGGTGATTTCCTTGAATTGATGTTCAGCAATTACTGCTTCAAATGCTGTTGCATTGTTTTGGAACCTCGGAGAAAAAAAGTCAAAACAACAGCAGTTTTAAAAAGGGAGAGGGACAGACAAAGGAAGCACATGGTGAGGTCAGTGCAGGAGAGAGAGAGAGAGAGAGAGAGAGAAACTGACACCACAGTCAACCTGCACAGTCACTGCCTTTGCTGTTTGAATTCACAAATTGCTGGACATCGGAATGTTTCTGAGAAAATTAACGAACAGTGCAATTCACAACTGATCTTGGAGGAACTGTTTGGGCGAAGTCTCAGCACAGAAACAGATAAGTGAATAGTTTTAAGTGTGGCCTAAGAAAGTCTGCAGTAGTGAGTAGAATGGGTTCTTTTTTGATTATATGTTTTTTGAAATATGTCTTTTGATTAAACTTAAAATGTAAGTCATAACTATTAATTTACGCTGGAGCAGTGTTTTGTAAAAGAATAAGACGGTGTTATTTTCTGGGTCTGTAGATTGTGAAGGAGCAAAATTGACCTTTAGTAGAATGTATGTGCTTCTTGTCAGATGTGGGAGTTAAAGGAGAGTTTACGGTTTACTGGATTATATCTGCAATAAATGATGTTCGTTGTGAATCCTATCAGATCGAATGGATCGGTTGTAGAGACAGTTACAAGCAATGAGGAATTTGCAACAGCAGCGGTTTGTGATGGCTGGCAGTTACAGGAAGGAGAAAAGTCGCAGAAACAGTCACATGGATGGGTTAACTCCAGGAAAGGTAAGAGAGGTAGTTAGTGCAGGAATCTTCTGTGGCTATCCCCATTTCAAACAAGTATGTTGTTTTGGAAAATGTAGGGGGTGATCGATTCACAGGGAAACGTAGGACGAACAGCCAAGTTTCTGGTATTGAGACTAGCTCTCATGCAACGAGGGGTACATCGGGTTCCAAAAGATCAATTATGTTAGGGGACTCTCTGTGGCCAGCAGCAAAAATCAGAATGGTGTGTTGCTTCCCTGGTGCTAGGATCATGGATGTCTCAGAAAGGGTGCAGAATGTTCTCAAGGGGGAGAAGGGCCAGCAAGAAGTTATTGTCCACATTGGAACCAATAACATAGGAAGGGAAAAGGTTGAGATTCTGAAGGGAGATTACAGAGAGTTAGACAGGAATTTAAAAAGAAGGTCATAGAGTCATAAAGTCATAGAGATATACAACATGGAATCAGAGCCTTCGGTCCAACCCGTCCAGGCCAACCAGATATCCCAACCCAATCTAGTCCCACCTGCCAGCACCCGGCCCATATCCCTCCAAACCCTTCCTATTCATATACCCATCAAATGTTTTTTAATGTTGCAATTGTATTACACTCCACCACTTCCTCTGGCAGCTCATTCCATGCACGTACCACCCTCTGCATGAAAATGTTGCCCCATAGGTTTCTTTTATATCTTTCCCCTCTCATCTTAAACCTACGCACTCTAGTTCTGGACTCCACCACTTCAGGGAAAAGACTTTGTCTATTTATCCTATCCATCCCCCTTATAATTTTGTAAACCTCTACAAGGTCACCCCTCAGCCTCCAACACTCCAGGGAAAACAGCCCCAGCCTGTAGAGCTTCTCCCTGTAGCTCAAATCCTCCAACCCTGGCAACATCCTTATAAAGATTTGCTAGAGATTTGCTAGAGCTGCGCAGCAGGATTTAAACTAGTAAGGTGGGGGGGGACCCAGGGAGATAGTGAGGAAAGAGATCCATCTGAGACTGGTACAGTTGAGAACAGAAGCAAGTCAAACAGCGCTGGCAGGGACAACATAGAGCGAATAAATTAAATGCATTTATTTCAATGCAAGGGGTATAACAGGGAAGGCAGATGAACTCAGGACATGGTTAGGAACATGGAACTGGGATATCATAGCAATTACAGAAATATGGCTCAGGGATGGGCAGGACTGGCAGCTTAATGTTCCAGGATTCAAATGCTACAGGAAGGATAGAAAGGGAGGCAAGAGAGGAGGGGGAGTGGCATTTTTGATAAGGGATAGCATTACAGCTGTGCTGAGGGAGGATATTCCCAGAAATACATTCAGGGAAATTGTTTGGGTGGAAGTGAGAAATAAGAAAGGGATGATCACCTTATTAGGATCGTATTATAGACCTCTTAATAGTCAGAGGGAAATTGAGAAACAAATTTGTAAGGAGATCTCAGCTATCTGTAAAAATAATAGGGTAGTTATAATAGGGGATTTTAACTTTCCAAACATCGACTGGGACTGCCATAGTGTTAAGGGTTTAGATAGGGAGGAATTTGTTAAGTGTGCACAAGAACATTTTCTGATTCAGTATGTGTCTCACTTCTGTTGTGGGCAAAGTCTTAGAGAGAATTGTAAGGGATAGGATTTATGAACATCTGGATAGGAATAATGTGATCAAGGATAGTCAGCATGGTTTTGTGAAGGGCAGGTCGTGCCTCACAAATCTTATTGAGTTCTTTGAGAAGGTGACCAAGGAAGTGGACGAGGGTAAAGCAGTAGATTTGGTGTATATGGATTTTAGCAAGGCATTCGATAAGGTACCCCATGGCAGGCTATTGCAAAAACTACGGAGGTATGGCATTGAGGGTGCATTAGAGGTTTGGATTAGGAATTGGCTGGCTGGAAGGAGACAGAGGGTAGTAGTTGATGGTATAGGTTCATCTTGGAGCGCAGTTACTAGCGGTGTTCCACAAGGATCTGTTTTGGGACCATTGCTGTTTGTCATTTTTATAAATGACCTGGAAGAGGGGCTTGAAGGCTGGGTGAGCAAGTTTGCGGATGACACGAAAGTCGGTGGAGTTGTGGACAGCGAAGAAGGATGTGGCAGGTTACAGCGGGATATAGATAAGTTGCAGAGCTGGGCAGAAAGGTGGCAAATGGAGTTCAATGTAGCTAAGTGTGAAGTCATTCACTTTGGTAGGAGTAACAAGAAGATGGATTACTGGCTAATGGTAGACTACTTGGTAGTGTGGATGAGCAGAGGGATCTTGGTGTCCATGTACACAGATCTCTGAAAGTTGCCACCCAGATAAATAGTGCTGTGAAGAAGGCATATGGTGTACTGGGCTTTATTGTTAGAGGAATTGAGTTCTGGAGTCCTGAGGTCATGGTGCAGTTGTATAAGACTCTGGTGCGGCCCCATCTGGAGTATTGTGTGCAGTTTTGGCCGCCATACTATAGGAAGGACGTGGAGGCATTGGAACGAGTGCAGAGGAGGTTTACCAGGATGTTGCCTGGCATGGTAGGAAGATCGTATGAGGAAAGGCTGAGGCACTTGGGGCTGTTCTCATTGGAGAAAAGAAGGTTTAGGGGAGATTTGATAGAGGTGTACAAGATGATTAGGGGTTTTGATAGGGTTGACAGTGAGAACCTTTTTCCGCTAATGGAGTCAGCTGTTACTAGGGAACACAGCTTTAAATTAAGGGGTGGTAGGTATAGGACAGATGTTAGGGGTAGATTTTTTACTCAGTGGGTTGTGAGTTCATGGAATGCCCTGCCAGTAGCAGTGGTGGACTCTCCCTCTTTATGGTCACTTAAGCGGGCATTGGATAAGCATATGGAGGTTATTGGGCTAGTGTAGGTTAGGTAGCTTCGATCGGTGCAACATCGAGGGCCGAAGGGCCTGTACTGCGCTGTATTTTTCTATGTTCTATGTTCTATGTGGACGTACCTCCGAGAGAAGGTGCAACTCTTGACCTACTCTTGGGAAATAAGGCAGGACAGGTGACTGAGGTGTCAGTGGGGGAGCACTTTGGGGCCAGTGACCATAATTCTATTAGTTTTACAATAGTGATGGAAAAGGATAGACCAGATCTAAAAGTTGAAGTTCTAAATTGGAGAAAGGCCAATTTTGACGGTGTTAGACAAAAACTTTCAAAAGCTGATGGGGCGCAGATGTTCGTAGGTAAAGGGATGGTTGGAAAGTGGGAAACCTTCAGAAATGAGCTAACAAGAGTCGTGAGACAGATTTTAGGAAGGGCTTCTAGGTATAGGGATGCTGGATGACTCAAGAAATTGAGGTTTTGGCTAAGAAAAAGAAGGAAGGTCTCAACAGGATAGATCGAGTGAATCCTGAGAAGAGCATAAAGGCAGTAGTATACTCAAGAGGAAAATCAGGAGGGCAAAAAGGGGACAAGAGATAGGTTTGGCAAGTAAAATTAAGGAGAATCCAAAGGGTTTTTACAAATACATTAAGAACAAAAGCATTGTGAGGGAGGGAACAGGGCCCCTCAAAGATTAGCAAGGCAGCCTTTGTATGGAACTGCAGAAAATGGGGGAGATTATAAATGAGTATATTGCATCAGTATTTACTGTGGAAAAGGACGTGGAAGATACAGAATGTAGGGAAATAGATGGTGCCATCTTGAAAAATTTACATACTACAGAGGAGAAAGTGCTGGATGTCTTGAAATGCAAATAGGTGGATAAATCCCCAGCACCTGATCAGGTGTACCCTAGAACTCTGTGGAAGCTAGGGAAGTGATTGCTGGGCCTCATGCTAAGATATTTGTATCATCGAAAGTCACAGGTGAGGTGCCAGAATACTACAGGTTGGCTAACATGGTGCCACTCTTTAAGAAGGGTGGTAAGGACAAGCCAGGGAACTATAGACCAGTGAACCTGACATCTGTGGTGGGCAAGTTGTTGGACGAAATCCTGAGGGATGAGATGTACATGTATTTGGAAAGGGAAGGGCTGATTAGGGATAGTCAACATGGTTTTGTGTGTGGGAAATCATGTCTCACAAACTTGATTGAGTTTTTTGAAGATATGACTCTAAGTAACAAGGAGGATTGATGAGGGCAGACCGGTAGAAGTGATCTATTTGGACTTCAGTAAGGCGTTCAACAAGATTCCCGATGGGAGACTGGTTAGTAAGGTTAGATCTCACGGAATACAGGGAGAACTAGCCATTTGGATACAGAAATGGCTCAAAGGTAGAAGACAGAGGGTGGTGATGGAGTGTTGTTTTTAAGACTGGAGGCCTGTAACCAGTGGAGTGCCCCAAGGATCGGTGCTGGATCCACTACTTTTCGTCATTTATAGAAATGATTTGGATGTGAGCATAAGAGGTACAGTTAGTAAGTTTGCAGATGACACCAAAAGTAAAGATATAGTGGTCAGTGAAGAAGGTTAGCTCAGATTATAACAGGATCTTGACCAGATGGGCCAATGGGCTGAGGAATGGCAGATGGAGTTTATTTCAGATAAATGCGAGATGCTGCATTTTGGGAAAATAAATCTTTGCAGGGCTTATACACTTAATGGTAAGTTCCTAGGGGGTGTTGCTGAACAAAGAGACCTTGGAATGCAAGTTCATAGCTCTTTGAAAATGGAGTCGCAGGTAGATAGGATAGTAAAGATGGTGTTTGGATGCTTTCTTTTATTGTTCAGAATATTGAGTACAGGAGTTGGGAGGTCATGTTGCGTCTATTCAGGACATTGGTTCGGAATATTGGGATATTGCATCAATTCTGGTCTCCTTCCAATCGCAAAGATGTTGTGAAATTTGAAAGGATTCAGAAAAGATTTACAATGATGTTGCCAGGGTTGGAGGATCTGAGCTATAGGGAGAGGCTCTACAGGCTGGGGCTGTTTTCCCTGGAGCGTCGGAGGCTGAGGGGTGACCTTATAGAGGTTTACAAAATTATGAGGGGCATGGATAGGATAAATAGACAAAGTCTTTTCCCGGAGGTCAGGGAGTCCTGAACTAGAGGGCAGAGGTTTAGGGTGAGAGGGGAAAGATATAAGGGGCAACATTTTCACACAGCGGGTGGTACATGTATGGAATGAGCCATCAGAGGAAGTGGTGGAGGCTAGTACAATTGCAACATTTAAAAGGCATTTGGAGGGTATGTGAATATGAAGGGTTTGGAGGGATATGAGACAGGTGCTGGCAGGTGGAACTAGATTGTGTTGGGATATCTGGTCAGCTTGAATGGGTTGGACCGAAGAGTCTGTTTCCATGCTGTACATCTCTATGACTCTCTGACTCTAATATATATATATATACATGGCTGTCTCTCATTAAATGGCAAAACAGGCTCAAGGGGCTGAATGGCCTACTCCTGCTCCTACATTCCTATGTTCCGTGACTTGTGCCCTGAGATGTCAGTCATTTTTTTGGATCGCCCTTTTAATTACGATCTGTTCCTTTTCAGTTCAGGAACTTTATAACAGCATCCGCAATACTGAGGCATCAATTACTATCAATCAACTATGTGGTGCTGGCCACATGTCTGTATGCCTGACGCAAGACTTCCAAAATAAACTTGCTACTCAGTGACAAGGGATAACCAAAGAAGAAAGCATTAGCTTTATAAATCTGCAGTAAGATTATGAGGCACTGTCAGAGTAATTTGTGAGTCTGTTTGAGATTATATACTGTCATACCCCAGTGATTAATATCATGTCAAATATCCCAACTGATGCATCCCAGTATTCTGGAAAATCCCAAAGCCAAATGATATCTTTTAGTTAAAGGAACCACCTTTGACTCCATAGTAACTGTTGCGTGCTTGAAACAAGTAAAGTAAAGGTATTTGGAAAGACCATAAGGGCTTCCTTTGTTCTCCAAGTGAAATAGGACACAGGTAGCATAAACACACCCTATCACCATTTTGAAGAATGTAAAGACCGAAGCAACAAAATATTGTCACAAAATGTAGCAAAACTCATAAATTACAGCAAAATACAGAAATTACAGCAAAATACATAAATTACAGCAAAATACAGAAATTACAGCAAAATAAATGAATTTTAAAATATCAATACAAAACCATTATATGCACTCCTGTTGCACATTTTTAAGTTACAAATTTAAAATATAGTTGTGCATTAAGTAAGCATTTTTTTTAACTTTAAAGCATTTATTATCCTGGGTTTACATTAGCTCAGGTCATAAAAGACAGCCCTAAAACATTAAAGCCATGACTTTACTTTGCCCTGACCAGTTAACTGTATTCCCTTGCAGAAAATGTTTTACAATTAAATGCAATAAAGCAGAACATAATTTAATCCATTACTTCCTCAATCATGCTAAAATTATTTTTAAAAATCTCTTCAATCTTACAGGCTTTCCTGACCTTTAAAGCCAGGCACAAGTTTGTCATTCACTGTGTGTCATGAATACTCATGAACACCTCAGCCTGAAGGAATTGCATTCAGATGAGCAATCTCCGAAGCCAAAACTAGGAATCACATGGGTTCACAATTCTAACTGTACAGCTGAGGCATGTACTTGGCAGTGTAGACTACTTCCTCCAAGCTTATGTGTGTACAAACTTCTTCAGTTATTTGACTCCTTCATAACCAATGTGTTTCTTTGCCTCAATCTTTACAGTGTTAGAGTGAAGCCTCTCCAGGTTGATCAGCTCACTCTCTGGCTTTGTAATTGTTAAATGCGTATTGCTAGTGCTGAAGCCTCTCTAAACCAATAAACGTGGCAGCCACACTGGCTGATACCAGCAAACCTGACCAAGGCAGACAAGCAGGGCTGAAATCTAAAGGGGATCCACTCAATACAGTCACCATTTGTGAGTGTGTCCCTGTCCCATGCAAACCTTCTAATGAAAAGCTCTCCAATGTGCTCCTTGGTGTGGTGAAAGGTTCAGTGATGGTGCTGATGGTGTATGAACTGCTGAGTGTTTTATGTTTTTCTGTACTAAGTGTATGGCAGATATTTATGAAGCAGTGCCACTGTGGTGTCCATAATGCTACACTGGTAGCTGCACTGAAGTGATGGGCATTGATTGGACATGATGTGATGGCATACCTGACACCCATCCTCCTATGCGACAGTCCTGTGCAATGCCTACTTTACAATGCCAACTCACACTCATAGGAGCACTGAGCAAACATGGTACACACACTGGCAGAGCTACAGACCAATAATCCTCTTGTGACACTGGAGTCAGACTCTCCTAAGCTGCCTTCAGGCTCTGATCTCTGCAGCCACCTCTGACCAGGCTAGATTCATTAGCCAGGATGGTCCATTGTTGGCATCCATGGGAAAAAGAGCATTCCTTTTCTCCTAGCGTATAGACTTCAGGAGAATGTTGTTAGAGGCATTGCTGAAGCGCAATGCTTTTACCTGGTCCCTGATATCTCCAGTGGTGGGTGGAGATGATGAGCAGAGGGTGAACAATGGTTTATCAGGTTGGTTCCTGGAATGACAGGACTGAAGAATGAAGAGAGACTGGATCAGTTAGGACAATATTCACTAGAGTTCAGAGGAATGAGGGTCAATCTCATAGACACTTGTAAAATCCGAACAGGGCTAGATGGGGTAAATGCTGGAAGGATGTTCTCAATGACCAAAGAGTCCAAAACGAGGAGTCACAGTCTAAGGATATGAGTTTGGCTATTTAGGATAGAAATGAGGAGAAATATCTTCACTCAGAGAGTGGTAAGCCTATGAGATGCTACAGAAAGTGGTTGAAGCTCAAACATTGAATGTTATCAAGAAGGTGTTAGATATAGTTCTTAGGATTAAAGAGATCAAAGAGTACAGGAGAAAATGGGATTATAAAAGTGCAACTGAAGTGGCGTGAAAGATTTTCCTTGCAGCCCACATTTCCACAGCAAAGCAGAGCAGTAAGCGGGTCAGAAAACTATTATGTACAATGAATGACTGTGGAGATGATATCACTGCCAGGTGTGGGAATTATTGAAGATACAAATATGCAAACACTCAAATTAGCAACACGAGTAGGCCATTCAGCCCTTTGAGCTTGCTTGACCCTTCATTACGGTCACGCTAATCTCATTGTAACCTCAAATCCTCTTCCTGTCTATCCTGATCACCTTTGATCACCTTGCTTAATACAAATCCGTCCACCTGAAAATGTTCAAGGGCTGTGCTTCCACCATTGTTTAAGGAAAACCATTCCAGAGACTTACCACCCCTTGAGTAAAGAAAGTTATCTCCTTTCTTGTTTAAATGGGTGAGCCCTGATTCTTAAACAATAACCTCTAGCTCTAAACCTTTTATACATCTCCCCTATGAAGGCCCCTCAGAATCTTGTGTATTTCAATAAAATTACCTCTTAATCTTCTGAGCTTCAGCTGATATTAGCCAGCCTTCCCAATCTTCCTTCATAAGAGGACACCACAATTCCAGTAAGTCTAGTAAACATTCTTTGAGCTTATCTCCAATGATTTGGAGATGCTGGTGTTGACTGGGGTGTACAAAGTTAAAAATCACACAACACCAGGTTATACTCCAACAGATTTGTGGGTGGCACAGTGGTTAGCACTGCTGCCTCACAGCGCCAGAAACCTGGGTTCAATTCCTGCCTCAGGCAACTGCTGTATGGAGTTTGCACATTCTCCCTGTGTCTGCGTGGGCTTCCTCTCACAGTCCAAAAATGTGCAGGCCAAGTGAATTGGCCATGCTAAATTGCCTGTAATGTTAGGTGTAGGGGAATCTGTTTGTCTGGGTGGTGGGTCGGTGTGGACTTATTGGGCCGAAGGGCCTGTTTCCACACTGTAAGTAATCTAATCAGGTTTATTTGGAAGCACTGGCTTTCAGAGTGCTGCTCCTTCATCAGTTTAAGATTGTAAGACTCAGAATTTAAAGCAAACGTTTACAGTGTGATGCAACTGAAATTATATATTGAGAAAGACCTGGATTATTTGTTCAGTCTCTCATCTTTTAGAATGACCATGTTGGTTTCAGCTTTTCATATGTAAATCCCAGAACCTTTTCTGAAGTTAGATTCTCAAGTGAACTTTAAAAATAGGTGTCATGTCAGTTCAGGTTGAAGGTGTGAGGTTAGAGCCTGTCTATCTCTGCCCCAATGCTCAGGCTGATTCTATTTCTAAAAGAGGGATTTACAGAATCTTACTGGATTCATGCAGTTTTTGAGCAAAATAAAATGTAATTCTGCAAGTACAAATTCACCCCTCAAACTTATGTGTCTGTGTGCATGTGAGTGTTTGTGAGAGAGAGTGTGTATGTGAAAGTGTGTGAGTGTGAGGGGGTATAAGTCTGTGAGAAGGTGTGTGTGTTTGTTTGTGTGGGATTGTATGTGTGAGAGTATGAGAGGGAGCTTGTGTATGAGAGAGGGAGTGTGTGAGTGTATGAGTCTGTAGAAGGTGTGTTTGTGTGCGCGTGTGTGTCTGTCTGTCTGTCTGTGTGTCTGTCTGTGTGTGTGCGTGCATGTGTATGTGCCTGTCTCTGTGTGTGTGTAGTACAGTGGGGTCACCTGCAGTGTGACATGAATTCAAGGTCCCAATTGAGGCCATCCCCATGGGTACTGAACTTGGCTATCAGCCTTCGCTCAGCCACTTTACATTGTTCCGAAGTCTGCCTTGGAGGATGGTCACCCAAAAGCAAAAGAGATGGACAACTTCGGTTGAGTCATCTGAATACCTGCCACGTGCATGATGGGAGGTGTTCCCATGCGTAATGGTAGTATCTGTGCCAACACTCTGACATGTCTTGCAGCATCTGCTGTGACAAGGTCGTATGGTGTTGTCCTGAAGGCCAGACAGTTTGCTGCAAACAATGATCCGTTTGAGGTTTGGTGATTGTTTAAAGGCAAGCAGTGGAGCTGTAGGGAAGGTCTTGGCGAGGTGCTCATCTTCATTGATAATGTGTTGCAGGCTGTGATTAACATGGTGTAATTTTTCGGCTCCTGGGAAGTACTGGACTGTCGGTTGCAGCTCGTGTCTGTCTCCTGAGGAGGTCATTACGGTTCATTGCTATGGCACATCAGAACTGGCAGTCGATGAGGTGAGCATCATACCCCGTTCTTATGAGGGCGCGCACACACACACACACACACAACAGACCCATACCATCATGCACTCCCTCTCTCATACACAAGCTCTCTCTCATACTCTCACATATACAGTCCCACACACACATGCACACACCCTCTCACAGACTTATACCCCCTCACACTCATACACTTACACATACACACACTCTCTCACAAACACTCACATGCACACAGACACACATAAGTTTGCGGGGTGAGTTTGTACTTGCAGAATTACATTTCATTTTGCTCAAAAACTGCATGAATCCATGTAAGATTCTGTAAATCCCTCTTTTAGAAATAGAATCAGTCTGAACATTGAGGCACAGGCAGGCAGACTTTAACCTCACACCTTCAATGCATTATCTGAGCTGACATGGCACCTATTTTTAAAGTTCACTTGAGAATGTAACTTCAAAAGATATTTTGGGATTTACATATAAAAGAACTGAAACCAACATGGTCATTCTAAAAGATGTGAGACTTAACAAACAATCCAAGTCTTTTCAATATATAATTTCAATTGTATCACACAGTAAACTTTTGCTATACGATCTTATACTCCACAACCACCTGATAAAGGAGCAGCACTCCAAAAGCTAGTGCTTCCAAATAAACCTGTTGGACTATCACCTGGTGTTGTGTGGTTTTTAACTTATCTCCAATGCTTCCCTCAGTAAGAAGACCTATTTTATGCACAGTGCAAAAGTTTTCACTGTACCTGGGTATATGTGACAATAATGAATGAAATTTAGAAAAAAAATTAAAATGTGCTCTCAGATCTAGTGCTCTGCATATCGGAAGCATGACCTCCATACTTTAGTATTCAGTTCCTTTTGTGATAAATGATAAAATTTGATTATCTTTTCTATTCAGATGTATCTGCATACTAGCCTTTTGCGATTCATGCACAAAGACACCAGATACCTTTGTACCTCAAAGTTTCACAATCTCTCACCATTTGGATCAGATGGTCCTTTTTTATTCTTTCCGCCAAAATGAACAATTTCACATTTACCGACATTATAGTCCACATTTTGTCACCTCTTCATGTCCTCTTCACACTTTGTATCTTACCTCCCTTTGTGTAAAAGGTTATCTATGACAAAGTAAAAAAAACAACCGAAGCCTACTTCAATATACAAAAAAAATCTTTATTCAGCAGATTTAATTTCATATGCATACCCTGTAACTGTGGGAAATTATTTATGTTTTCCTTATTGATGTGTATAGACTTGCAGAGACTGTATATTAGCTTAAAAGTGGAGCCTCAAAAGAAGAATTATGGATAGAATGGTTGCTAGTGTTTTATGTGAAACACTGCCAGACAATTTGTGGTCAAGAGAAGAATTCACATTGACAAAGTCAATATCATTGAGCAGACATGCTGAGGTCAAGAAAAAAGGGTCAGTCAGTGACTCTGGATGACCACAGAGTCAAAGTGATGTAGAGCATGGAAACAGACCCTTTGGTCCAACTTGTCCATGCCAACTAGATATCTTAAATTAGTCCGGTCCTATTTGCCAGCATTTGGCCTTTATTGGGCTCCAAACCCTTCTTATTCATGTACACATCCAGATGCCTTTGTGGGCGGCACGGTGGCACAGTGGTTAGCCCTGCTGCCTCACAGCGCCTGAGACCCGGGTTCAATTCCTGACTCAGGTGACTGACTGTGTGGAGTTTGCACGTTCTCCCCGTGTCTGCGTGGGTTTCCTCCAGGTGCTCCGGTTTCCTCCCACAGTCCAAAGATGTGCAGGTTAGGTGAATTGGCCATGCTAAATTGCCCGTAGTGTTAGGTAAGGGGTAAATGTAGGGGAATGGGTGGTTTGCGCTTCAGGGGGTCGGTGTGGACTTGTTGGGCCGAAGGGCCTGTTTCCACACTGTAAGTAGCCTTTACCACTTCTTCTGGCAGCTCATTCCATTCACGCACCACCCTTTGTGTGAAAAAGGTGCCCCTTAGTTCCTTCATAAATCTTTCTCATCTCGCCGTAAAACTATGCCCTCTTGTTTTGGATTCCGCTACCCTGGGGAAAAGACCTTGACTATTCACCAGGAGAAGCAGCTCCCAAAAACAACTGACTCAGTGGAGTGGGTGGATTAAAAACAGAGAGAGGGCCATAGGAAAGCACGTGAGGTAAGAGTGGGTGGATCGGTTTCCCCATTTAACTAGGCAGGCAAAAACCCAGGTACCACAAGAGTCCTGTCAAAGAGAATGAAAGCTTTGAAGAGTGACAGCAAGAAGCTTCTATGTTTTAGACTAAAAGAAATATCCTCAAAAGATGATGAAATAGAAAGTAGCTATGATATGGGAAGATGCCTTCCCTTTGTGTGACCAAGCAACTATTACCAAAATGTGAATATCTAGGGAGAGAGAAACAAGCTATCATTTAAGTTCAACACATTTACAGTAGTTTGATTCTTTCTGATATTCAACTGTGGTTGGAGACGATTCTCTTCAGCCATCACCAATGAAACTATTTGGGCCAGGGGCTAGAGAATTCAGGTTCAAAGGATAACTAAATGTTCAAAGGCAGACCACCTGGACTCAAACAAAGTGCCAGAAATGACAATAACAAACATAGCCCTGATAACCATACAAAGTTCTCCTTATTAATATCTGGGGGCTCATGCCAAAACTGGAAGCGCTCTCGCACAGACTAGTCAAGCAATAGCCTGACATAGTCATGCTCATGGAATTGTATTTTCAATGTCCCAAACAACACCATCACCATGACTGATCTCCACTAACCATGTCAGTCTGTCTATGTACCAGATATGTCTCCAACTAGCAGAGAGGTTTCCCCCAATTCCCATTAAATCCAATTTTGCTACAGCTTCCGATGCTACACTTGATCAAGCACTTGACGTCCAGTTCAGTTACTCTCATCTCAGTGTTGTAACTGTATTGGACAGCTTGGCTAGGGATGTGGCAGGTTCCAGACTACATGTCTTCAGTGCAATTCCTGGAATGTTGTCAGGGTCCATAACCTTTGCAGTAACCACTGCCTCCAACCATAGATTCTTAGAATCATCATAGAATCTCTACAGTGTGGAAACAGACCATTCGGCCCAACAAGTTCACATCGACCTCGGCAGCGAAATATCAGAATGGTGTGTTGCTTCCCTGGTGCCAGGATCAAGGATGTCTCAGAGAGGGTGCAGAATGTTCTCATGGAGGAGAGGGGTCAGCAAGAGGTCATTGTCCACATTGGAACCAACAAAATAGGAAGGGGAAAGGTTGAGATTTTGAAGGGAGATTACAGAGATTTAGGCAGGAATTTAAAAAGGAGGTCCTTGAGACCAATAATATCTGGATTACTCCCGGTGCTACGAGCTAGTGAGGGCAGGAATAAGAGGATAGAGCAGATGAATGCATGGCTGAGGAGCTGGTGTATGAGAGAAGGATTCACATTTTTGGATCATTGGAATCTGAATTCTCTAGCCCCTGGCCCAAATAGTTTGGGGTGGAAGTTACCTATACAAGAAGGACGGATTGCACCTATATTGGAAGGGACTAATATACTGGCAGGGAAATTTGCTAGAGCTGCTCGGGTGGATTTAAACTAGTAAGGTTGGGGGAGGGGACCCAGGGAGACAGTGAGGAAAGGAATCGATCTGAGACTGGTACAGTTGAGAACAGAAGCGGGTCAACAGTCAGGGCAGGCAGGGACAAGATAGGATAATAAATTAAACTGCATTTATTTCAATGCAAGGGGCCTAATGGGGAAGGCAGATAAACTCAGGGCATGGTTAGGAACATGGGACTGGGATATCATAGCAATTATGGAAACATGGCTCAGGGATGGAGAGGACTGGCAGCTTAATGTTCCAGGATACAAATGCTACAGGAAGGATAGAAAGGGAGGCAAGAGAGGAGGGGGAGTGGCGTTTTTGATAAGGGATAGCATTACAGCTGTACTGAGGGAGGATATTCCTGGAAATACATCCAGGGAAGTTATTTGGGTGGAACTGAGAAATAAGAAAGGGATGATCACCTTTTGGGATTGTATTATAGACCCCCCAATAGTAAAAGGGAAATTGAGAAACAAATTTGTAAGGAAATCTCAGCTATCTGTAAAAATAATAGGGTGGTTATGGTAGGGGATTTTAAACAAACATGGGCTGTGACTTCCATAGTGTTAAAGGTTTAGATGGCGAGGAATTTGTTAAGTGTGTACAAGAACATTTTCTGATTTAGTATGTGGATGTACCTACGAGAGAAGGTGCAAAACGTGATCTACTCTTGGGAAATAAGGCAGGGCTGGTGACTGAGGCGTCAGTGGGTGAGCATTTTGGGGCCAGTGACAGTAATTCTATTAGATTTAAAATAGTGATGGTAAAGGATAGAGCAAATCTAAAAGTTGAATCCAGAGAAAGTACATTCCTGTCAGGTTGAAAGGAAAGGCTGGTCAGTATAGGGAATGCTGGATGACTAAAGAAATTGAGGGTTTGGTTAAGAAAAAGAAGGAAGCATATGTCAGGTATAGACAGGATAGATTGAGTGAATCCTTAGAAGAGCATAAAGGTAGTAGGAGTATACTTAAGAGGGAAATCAGGAGGGCAAAAAGGGGACATGAGATAGCTTTGACAAATAAAATTAAGGAGAATCCAAAGTGTTTTTACAAATACATTAAGGACAAAAGGGTAACTAGGGAGGGAGTAGGGCCCCTCAAAGATCAGCAAGGCAGTCTTTGTGTGGAGCCGTAGAAAATGGAGGAGATACTAAATGAGTATTTTACATCAGTATTTACTGTGGAAAAGGACATGGAAGATACAGAATGTAGGGAAATAGATGGTGACATCTTGAAAAATGTACATATTACAGAGGAGGAAGTGCTGGATGTCTTGAAATGCATAAAGGTGGATAAATCCCCAGCACCTAATTAGGTGTACCCTAGAACTCTGTGTGAAGCTAGGAAAGTGATTGCTGGGCCTCTTGCTGAGATATTTGTATCATCGAAAGTCACAGGTGAGGTGCCGGAAGACTGGAAGTTGGCTAACGTGGTGCCACTGTTTAAGAAGGTTGGTAAGGACAAGACAGAGAACTATAGGCCAGTGAGCCTGACATCGGTGGTAGGCAAGTTGTTGGAGGGAATCCTGAGGGACAGGATGTACATGTATTTGGAAAGGCAAGGACTGATTAGGGATAGTCAACATGGCTTTGTGCATGGGAAATCATGTCTCACAAACTTGATTGAGTTTTTTGAAGAAGTAACAGAGATGATTGATGAGGGCAGAGTAGTAGATGTGGTCTATGTGGATTTCAGTAAGGCATTCGACAAGGTTCCCCATGGGAGACTGGTTAGCAAGGTTAGATCTCACGGAAGAACTAACCATTTGGATACAGAACTGGCTCAAAGGTAGAAAACAGAGGGTGGTGGTGGAGGGTTGTTTTTCAGACTGGAGGCCTGTGGCCAGTGGAGTGCCACAAGGATCGGTGCTGGGTCCACTACTTTTTGGCATTTACATAAATGATTTAGATGTGAGCATAAGGGGTACAGTGAGTAAGTTTGCAGATGACACCAAAATTGGAGGTGTAGTGGACAGCAAAGAAGATTACCTCTGATTACAACAGGATCTTGACCAGATGGGCCAATGGGCTGAGAAGTGGCAGAAGGAGTTTAATTAGATAAATGCGAGGTGCTGCATTTTGGGAAAGCAAATCTTAGCAGGACTTATACACTTAATGGTAAGGTCCTAGGGAGTATTGCTGAACAAAGAGACCTCGGAGTCTAGGTTCATAGCTCCTTGAAAGTGGATAGTGAAGAAGTGCTTGGTATGCTTTCTTTTATTGGTCAGAGTATTGAGTACATGAGTTGGGAGGTCATATTGCGGCTGTACAGGACATTGGTTAGGCCACTGTTGGAATATTGCGTGAAATTCTGGTCTCCTTCCTAACGGAAAGATGTTGTGAAACTTGAAAGGGTTCAGAAAAGATTTACAAGGATATTGTCAGAGTTGGAGGATTTGAGCTACAGGAAGAGGCTGAACAGGCTGGGGTTGTTTTCCCTGGAGTGTCAGAGGCTGAAGCGTGACCTTGTAGAGATTTACAAAATTAAGAGGGGCATGGATAGGATAAATCGAGTCCAGAACTAGAGGGCACAGGTTTAGGGTGAGAAGGGAAAGATATAAAAGAGACCTACGGGGCAACATTTTCATGCAGAGGATGATACATGTATGGAATGAGCTACTAGAGGAAGTGGTGGAGGCTAGTATAATTGCAACATTTAAGACGCATTTGGATGGGTATATGAATAGGAAGGGTTTGGAGGGATATGGGCCAGGTGCTGGCAGGTGGAACTAGATTGGGTTGGGATATCTGGTTGGCATGGACGTGTTGGACTGAAGGGTCTGTTTCCATGCTGTGACTCTATGACCCTCCGAAGAGTATCCCATCCAGACCCATTTCCCTACTTTTCCCATGACTAATACACCTAACCTACACACACCTGAACAGTATGGGCAATTTAGCATGGCCAATTCACCTAACCTGCACATCTTTGGACTGTGGGAGGAAACCGGGGCACCTGAAGGAAACCCACATAGACACGGGGAGAATGTGCAAACTCCACACAGACAGTCGTCCGAGGCTGGAATCAAACCTGGGGCCCTGGTGCCATGAGGCAACTGGGCAAAACCACTGAGCAAAAGCGAAGCCTGCAGATGCTAACCACTGATCTACCGTACCACCTTTGATCTCATGTTGAGTGATTTGAATTGGCTGACGACTGTAATGCTGACAATGTTTGGATGAGACCAAGGTGAACCATCCACTCCTCATCTCATTGAAGATTATTGCAAATGTTCAGCTTTATCTTTTGCATAAATATGTTGTGTTCCCCAATTATTGAGGATGGGGATATTTGTAGAGTCTTCCCCCGCAGTGAATTGTTTCATTTCCACCACCATTGTTGACTGTGTGTGGTAGAGTTCAGATCTGATTTGTTTGCTGTGGGATTTCTTATCTCTGTCTATCACTTGCTTCTTATGTTGTTTAGCATGCATGTAGTCCTGTGTTGTGTCTTCACCAAGTTAGTACCTAACTTTTAGGAATGCCTGGTACTGCTCCTGGCATGCCCTCCTGCACTCTATGTTGAACCAGGGTTGATTCCTAGTTCGATAGTAATGGTAAAGTGTAGAATATGACAGGCCATGATGTTGTAGATTTGAGAATGTGGAGGTGGAAAAGCACAACAAGTCAGGCAGCATCCGGGGAGCAGGAGAGTCGAAGTTTCAGGCATAAGCCCTTCATCAGGCTTCCTGGTGAAGAACTTATGCCTGAAACATCGATTCTCCTGTTCCCTGGATGCTACCTGACCAGCTGTGCTTTTCCACCACCACATTCTGAACTCTGATCTCCAGCTTTGTAGTCCTCACTTTCTCCTCCATGATGTTGTAGATTATATGCTCCTAGTGGGCCATAACTCCTCATGAATGCACAGTCTTGAGTTGCGAGATCTGTTTGAAATCTATATCATTTAGCATGGTGATGCTGCCACACGACACAATGGGGGCAGGGGGAGGTGTTCTCAATGTGAAGGCAGGACTTCATCTCCACAAGGACCGTGCGGTATTCACTGTTAGCAATACTGTTATGGACAGATGTACCTGCAGTTGACAGTTAGGTGAGGGTGAGGCAAAGAATGCTTTCCCTCTTGTTGATTCTTTCACAACCTGCTGCAGCACCCTGACTCAAAACATTGACCTTCAAAACTCAACCAACTCTGTCAGTGGTGCTGCTGCTGAGCCATTCTTAGTGGTGGACATTGAAATGCCTCCACCCAGAGTGCTTTGCTACCCTTAGTGCTTCCTTCAAGTGTTTTTGGCATGGAGGAGCATTAAATCATCTGCC
The DNA here is from genome assembly GCF_020745735.1 of Hemiscyllium ocellatum. NCBI lineage: Eukaryota > Metazoa > Chordata > Chondrichthyes > Orectolobiformes > Hemiscylliidae > Hemiscyllium > Hemiscyllium ocellatum. The sequence goes on from NC_083405.1 coordinate 101,651,268, forward strand.
AGGAGTTGGGATGTGGTAATTCACAGGTAGATTCCTTGTCCAAGTTTGACCTGATGCCATGAGACCTCATGGTGCCCAGAATCCATGTTGATGACTCTTGGAGAATTGTGTACTACTATGCTACAATCTCTGCTGGGTCTTGCTGTCGGTGAAACAGGACATATCCAGGGAGTTCCTCAGGGTGGTGTTCCAGACCCAGCCATCTTCAGCTGCTTCATCAATGACCGTCCCTCCAACATAAAGTCAGAAGTGGGGATGTTCATTGACGATTGTGCTTTTTCACTCCTCAGATATTGAAACAGTCCGTATCCAAATGCAGCGAGACCGAGACAATATCCAGGTTTAAGTTGACAAGTGGCAAGTAACATTTAATTAGATTCCCTACAGTATGGAAACAGGCCCTTTGACCCAACAAGTCCACACCGACCTTCTGGACAGCAACCCACCCAGACCCATTCCCCATATTTACTCCTGACTAACACATCTAACACGATGGGCAATTTAGCATGGCCAATTCACCTGACCTACAAAGCTTTGGATTGTGGGAGGAAACCGGAGCAAACCCACACAGACACAGGGAGAATGTGCAAACTCCACACAGACAGTCACCCAAGGTGGGAATCAAACCCAGGTCCCTAGTACTGTGAGGCAGCAGTGCTAACCACTGAGCCACCATGCCACCCAAAATAGCCCTGCACCCCCATGAATGCAGCTTAAAACCCGACTCTGCCCAGTGGCTTATCACAGAGGTCAGTGCCAGGTCTCTTATGGTTTGTAATATACATAAATATTGTGGATGAGAAAATCAGGGGTAATGTTAATAAAGTTTGTGGATAACACATAGATTGGAGGATGGTTAATAGTGAGGTTACAGTATGATAAGGATGGGTTAGTCTGATGGGCAGATCAGTGGTGGGTCAAATTTAACACAGAAAAGTGTAAGGTGATGCACTTTGGAAGAAGAAAGAACCCAATGAATGGCAGGATGCCTGGAAGCTCAGAGGAACAGAGGGATCGTGAGATCCACAGGTTTGTCCACAAATTCCTGAAGGATTTGTGGCAGGGCAAGTTAATAGAGTCTTTAAGACGGAATATTTAATAACACTGCCTTTATGCTGGAGCCATACCAAACTGGAGACCTATCTGCATTTCTAGTCACCACACTGCAGGAAGACTATGATTGCATTGGAGAGGGTGCAGAGGACATTCATTGGGATGTTTCCTGGTTTGGAACATTTCAGCAATGAAGAGAGGCTGGGTAAGCTGGGGTTGTTTCCTTGAGAACAGAGAAGGCTGAGGGGTGAGTGATTGAGGCGTTTAAGATTATGAAGGGAATGGGCAGTGTGGATAGGAAGCAGTTGTACACCTTAATTAAAGGCTGAATAATAAGGTGCCATAATTTTAAAATGAAAGGCAGGGCAATTGGAGTTGAGGGAAGTCACTTTCACCCAGAGGGTAGTGGGAATCTGAAATGCACTGCCTGGGAGGGCAGGAGAGATGGGAAACCTCACAACCTTTAAAGAAATGAGCACTTAAACTGTCACAACGTTCAAGGCTATGGTCAAAGTGCTGGAAAGTGGGATTAAAATAGATAGGTTGGCACAGACTTGATGGGTTCAAGGGCCTTTTCTATGCTATATGACCCTATAACTCTATGACTCTATATCTGAATCAAATCCCAAGTACTGGTGTCCTTGAACTGCTTCCCCAATTTTCGTTATCCTCCACCCATAACACCAATTTTTTGTTTTGCCTTTTTTTGTCTGTCTGAATACGTGTATAAGGGTGGTTTAGAAAGGGTTAGAGTTTTAACCACTAGAGATACATGACATAGGAATATAGGAACAAGAGTAGGCAATCAGTGCCTTCAGGAGAAAGTGAGGACTGCAGATACTGAAGATTAGAACTGAAAATGTGTTGCTGGAAAAGCGCAGCAGGTCAGGCAGCATCCAAGGAGCGGGAGAATCGACGTTTTGGGCATGAGCTCTTCTTCAGGCTCATGCCCGAAATGTCGATTCTCCTGATCCTTGGATGCTGCCTGACCTGCTGCGCTTTTCCAGCAACACATTTTCAGCTCTAATCTCCAGCATCTGCAGTCCTCACTTTCTCCTGAAGGCACTGATTGCCTACTCTTGTTCCTATATTCCTATGTCATGTATCTCTAGTGGTTCAGCATCAGTGCCTTCCACCTGTTCCAGTATTCAATGAGGTCACGGCTGAACTGTGCCAACTCCATGCACCTGCCTTTAGCCCATATCCCAGAATGCTTTTGCTGAACAAAAATGTATCTATCTCAGATTTAAAATTAATAATAATCACGTCTGGAAGAGAATTTCAAACCAGTACCACTCTTTGTGTTCAGAAGTGCTTCCTAACATCTCTCCTGAATGGTCTGGCCCTAATTCACAAACTATTCCCCTAGTTCCAGAATCCCCAACCAGTATAGATTGTTTATCTAAACTACCTTTTCTTATTGACAGATCATAGTTGCTTTCCTGTGGTTACATTCTATTTATTTATAATAAATAGTTGTTTTTGGTAAGTACATTAACTTGTTCCATATCTTCTGTTAACTGGTCCATCTAACAAGTAAACTGGGGACTTTGTGTACTTTGATAGAATTCTTTTGGGACAACTCCAGGAATAACAGGGCTTCATTTCCAGTGCGGAAGCCAGTGAGGCATGACAAAGGCAACAAAAGTAAATTAATAATATAATTAAATAACTAATGAAAACTCATTAAAGATCACAGCACAGATGATTACATTGCAATGTTTGCAGCAAGTTTTTGACATCCAAGTTGCTTCCATTCAGAATTTATGTGCTGGAGACCGGACTTCAGAAACAGAAACATATCAGGGAGGGGAAAATCTTACTCAAATTCTTTGTACCAAGATGTAGTTCATGTAGGTCGGTGCAACATTGAGGGCTGAAGAACCTATGTTGTGCTGTGATTTCCTAAGTTCTATGAAGTTCACTACTTAGAATAGGGTCTACTGATTTGGTCAGTGGTCAATAACAGAAGATGTGACTGCAAGGGAGGTAGATAGGGCAAACCACAGGGCATCATTATAGGAGTGTCAGTTCTTCAGTTGCTTGAAATGTCTGAGGTTCTTTCATGCTCATTTGGATAAGAGCAGGGGCTGTAGGCTGGATGAGCAAGTTGACTATGTCACCATGGTACAGGAGTCATGGAGATGTACAGTGCGGGAACAGACCCTTCAGTCCAAAAGGGACAAAAGCGCCAAGGACTACCATGTTAATACGGATAGTATACTGAGTAGGATTGGCACCATTCACAGGAGCAAACAGTACAGTCAAAACAGCTGTGTTGCCTCCAGGTGCCAGTGTTCCAGAAATCTACTCAGGATTGGAAAAAAAGCTTACAGAGGAGGAAGAGAATCCAATGGTCATATTCCTTGTAGGTAGCAAAAATTTACTTAGAAGCACAGTGGCTCAGTGGTTAGCACTGCTGCCTCACAGCACCAAGATCCTAGGTTTGATTCCAGCCTCAGGCTGTAACTGAGTGTGTGTATTATTTATGGCAAAGTAAACAATTCAATTGTGCAAACTCTGTGTGGAGTTTGCACATTCTCCTCGTGTCTGCATGGGTTTCCTTTGGGTGCTCCGGTTTCCGCCCACAGTCCAAAGATGTGCTGGTCAGGTGACTTGGCCATGCTAAATTGCCCGTAGTGTTTGGTGCATTAGTCAGAGGGAAATGGGTCTGGGTGGGTTACTCTTTGGAGGGTTGGTGTTGGACTTGTTGGGCTGCAGGGAATCTAACCTAATCTAAAAACTAGGAAAGAGTTCTACTTAGATTCAAAGGAGTGAGGAACTGTGTTAAAAAGCAGAACCTCAGAGGTCATCATCTCTGGAATATTACCTGAGACACATGCAAGTTGGTACATAGTACATCAACTTAGAGAGATGGATAAATGACTGAAAGACTGCTGTGGGCAAAGTGGCATCCAATTTATGGGCCAGTGGCATTGTTAGTGAGATAATGGGGTGGGGGTGTATTGTTGGAATGTCCACACCTGAACTGTGCTGAAGCCAGTATACCTGTGAACTACTACACCAGAGAAATAGACAGGGCTTTAAACTAAATAAGGACCAAATATGGAAAGATGTGTTATATTAAAAAATAAAGACAAAGTAAAAGAGGAATATAGTAATATAGGATGTGACAGTCAGGGAATGGCAGGCTGGGACAGAAACATAAAGAATGCACCTGCAATCAAAACTTGATGTTTTAACAGATAATAAAAAGACACAACTAAAGGCTCTGTATCTGAATGTGTGTATTATTTATGACAAAATAAACAATTCGATTGTGCAAATTGGAATAAATGCGGAGATGTATCTTGGATGAGAATCACTTCTTGTCCTGCTGTTGCCTGAAGACGGTGATAAATGTAGAAGCCAGAAACCTGATCTGAATTTTTGAAAACAGAAGCAAAGCCTTCTCTGCACACAGCACTACCAACTGCAGAGTTTCGGAATTTAAGAGACTATAACATTCAAGAGAAAAAGAAAGCTTTGAGAAAAAGGAAAGATATCACGTTACTCAATCTTTGCATTGATTCCATTGTTAGTAATGTCCTTGGTTCAGGTGATTAGGATATAGAATCAATTTGGGTGGGGATGAGGAATAAAAGGGGAAAGAAATCATTAGTGGGCATAGTCTACAGGCCCCTTAACAGTGAACACTATATGGGTCAAGGAATTTAAAAAAAGAAATATTGGATGCTTGTAATTAAGGAATAGCATAAATATATTAACTGGGAAATCAGATTGGCACTGTTTCTGAAATCATGTGGAATGAACTATTTTGAACAGAAAACTGGCTTCAGTCATACCAAGGAGTTGAGGAGGAGGCTGAGGTGAATGCTGTTACACTCTCTTGTATAATGAGGATTTGTGGTGCGTTCAGTGGAACATCACCACATGAGGAACTCATGGCTGACCTGGGCAGAGAAGGGATGTTCTGGCTGCCTTCTCCCTTTCTCCTGCCCCACCCCATCCTTCTTGTGCTGTGTCTTTTCCTTCCCCCTTTTTCTCCTCCTCAGTTGCTCATTATAACCCTGGTGACAGGGTTTGTACCCACATGTCAGCGGGGTTCTGGGGGACAACTAGAACTTCCAGAATCGGGCTAGATGCTGCAGTGAATATGGTCAGCTTACTGCAAAACCGTGAGGCAGTGGACCCAGTGCTTCTGCCTCACAAAGTCCTGTGTCTGTTGCTTTGTGGGGCTGTATGGATCTCAATACGTCCACATGCTGTTAACGTGGATGCAGTTGTCAGGTTAGTCAGTGTCAGCTGGTCAGCTCTTGTGGGCCTTGTCTATATTACCCAGCAGTCTGCTCAGAGTCCTTCTCCCAGCCCCTCCTCCCACTTCCCTCTTTATCACTTCTTGTCCTGCTGTTGCCTGAAGATGGTGATAAATGTAGAAGCCAGAAACCTGATCTGAACTCTTGAAATCAGAAGCAAAGCCTTCTCTGCACACAGCACGACCAACTGCAAAGTTCACCTACTCTTAAATACTAAGCACTTCTCAAACAAGGTCCAGTAGTATTTTTTCTGTCATGGTTTAGGAGTGGTTGAAGATACATTTCAAAAGCCTGGTTGAGGGTGCTTCCTGATGAATGCAGGGGTGATTGTGTATGGTTAAGAAATAATGTTCGACAGAGCAATGAGGTTGATGTCAGCACTACATTTCAAATCAGTGTTATATCAATAAGGTGATGTTTAGCTTGGACCTGCCAGAAGGACAGTGGAAGTGCTATTTTGGTACCATCAAAAAACCAAAACTAACATTTTTGACACCCAATGTTGTCGCCTGTGTTTGTACATCTCTGCGTTCACAACTTGCAGCCAATGAGGCAAGAGCGCTACAAATAAACAATCAAGGAAACACATCCAGAGTTAGCATCAATAGACAAGCTATTACAGGAACAAAATGTTGGTTTTCATTTTGAGAAATGATATCCCTTGAATTTCAAAACAAAAAATTTTCTCCAATGAATTGGTACAATGTACGGTTAGTGGTAAGAGCTATTTATCGTTAGAAGCTGCTGGTGCTTCCTGTGAAGCAGTGCTCTGGAAGTGGTACATAGAAGCAGTTACTGTTCGGGTTGCCACAGCTTCGCTTTGTGAGGTATACAACCGGTTGCTACTTCCGTTACCACGAAGTAGCCCATAAGAAAAGACTGTGTTCACGAGATTCATTTTCCTCAACTACATCCTGCTGAGCAGTCTGAACTCAGGAAACAAAAGCATCAGATAAACATGAAATGATGTACCAAGTGAATGAAATAAGGGTTGGATTTTCAATTCCCGAAGGAAATAAGGTCAGATGAGGGCACGTTTTGAAAATTACATGCACGGATAACGTCACAACTTCCTGATGTCGAAGAAAACCAGGTCTTCTCAGTGTGTTGAGCTTGTTGTGAGCTCATTAAGAGTCTCAAAAATAAAGAGACAAATGGCATGGCAAGTCTCACGACCAGGGATCATAATCCTGGATCACTATCAGTATATTCAACTTCATAGAACATAGAACATAGAAATATACAGCGCAGTACAGGCCCTTTGGCCCTCGATGTTGTGCCAATCTAAGCCCACCTAACATACACGAGCCCACTATCCTCCATATGCCTATCCAATGCCCGTTTAAATGCCCATAAAGAGGGAGAGTCCACCACTGCTACTGGCAGGGCATTCCATGAACTCACGACTCGCTGAGTAAAGAATCTACCCCTAACATCTGTCCTATACCTACCACCCCTTAATTTAAAGCTATGCCCCCTCGTAATAGCTGACTCCATATGTGGAAAAAGGTTCTCATGGTCAAACCTATCTAAACCCCTAATCATCTTGTAAATTGCATTTTAAAAGGAGACAGATAAAACCAAAGTAACTGTAGATTCAAATGCAGCGGCTGTCTGGGAAGGAACTCTGGAATGCCAGGCTTCCCTGTGTCAGGACATGAAACTAACAGAAACATTTCATGCTCTGGCTATCTTTGATTTGTTGTTCAGTTTGCTGAGATACTTTCCTTTTTGGGGGGTCTGAAGGAGACTTTGGCTCATCTGTAAGTTTGCTTGGTAGATAGTGAACAATGGAGGAAGTGAGCACTGCAGATGCTGACCTGGAGGGTGCAGTGAGAGAGATTCATTGAGATCCTTATAGAGGGAGGAGGAGAATTCTTCAAGGTAGGCATCCTTGGAAGAGGCTCTGCAGTAAGGTTATAATCCTGATGAAGGGCTTATGTCCAAAATGTTGACTCTCTTGCTCCTCAAATGAGTGGCTGTGCTTTTCCAGCACTACACTCTTTGAGATAGCAAACAATGACCTGATAAAGGTGGATATTTTCTTTGATGCATTGTATTTCAGTGTCACACAAATGCCAGGCAATGACTATCTTCAACAACTCTGGATTTGGAGTTGTGCAATGAGGCAGACTTGATAAGGGAGATTATGGTGAAGGAACCCTTAGGAGGCAATGACCATAATAAGATAGAATTTACACTGTAATTTGAGAGGGCGAAGGTGGAATCAGAGGCTTACAGTAGTACAGCTGAATAAAGGCAACTACAGAGGCATGAGGGTGGAGCTGGATAGAATTGATTGGGGGAGGAGCCTAGCAGGAAAGACAGTGGAATAGCAATGGCAGGAGTTCCTGGGAGTAATTCAGGAGACACAGCAAAAATTCATCCAGAGGAAAAGGAAGCATTGTACAGGAAGGATGAGGCAACCGTGGCTGACCAGGGAAGTCAGGGGCAGCCATAAAAGCAAAAGAGAAAGCAGGGAATGTGGTGAAAGGCAGTGGGAAGCCAGAGAATTGAGAAGACTACAAAGACCAACAGAGGATACAAGAAATGAAATAAGGAGTGAGAAAATTAAATATGAGGGGAAGCAAGCTGGTAAAAAAAATAGAAAAGATTGGAAGAGTTTCTTTAGATATATATGAAGGGCAAAAGAGAGGCAAAAGTGGACATTGGTCTGCTGGAAAATGATATTCCTGGAGAAGTAGAAATGGCTGAGGAACTGAATACGTACTTTGTGTCAGTCTTCATGGTGGAAGACATGAGTAATATCCCAAAAATTCAAGAGTTGGGAGTCAGAGATGGGTACAGTAGCTGTCAGCAAGGAGAAGGTGCTAGAAAAACTGAAATGTCTGAACGTGGGTAAATTGTCTGGACCAGATGGGCTACACACGAGAGTTCTGAAAGACAAAGCTGAAGAGATAGTGGAGGCATATCACTGGAGTCAGATGTGGTCCCAGAAGACTGGAAAATTGATAAAGTAACCCCCCCCCCCCACCTCCCCCCACTGCTGTTTAGGAAGGGAGCAAGGAAAAAGATGGGAGATTATAGGCTGATTAGTCAGACTTCATTCATTGGTAAGATTTTGGAGACCATTCTGAAGGATGAGATTTCTAAGTACTTGGAAGTATGTGATAAAATAGGGTATGGTTTCATCAAGGGGAGATCATTGCTTGACAAGTCTGCTGGAATTCTTTGAGGAAGTAACGAGCAGGTTAGACCAAGGAGAGCCAATGGATGTTATCTATATGGACTTCCAGAAGGCCTTTGATAAGGTGCCACCCAGGAGGCTGCTGAGTAAGATAAGGGCCCATGGTGTTAGAGGCAAGGTGCTCGCATGGATAGAAGCTTGGCTATCTGACAGAAGGCAGAAAGTGGGGATAAAAGGGTCCTTCTCAGGATGACAGCTGGTGACAAGTGGTATTCCATAAAGGTCAGTGTTGGGACCACAACTTTTCACTTTATACATTAATGATCTGGATGAAGGAACTGAGGGTATTCTGGCTGAGTTTGCAGATGATACAAAGATACATAGAGGGACAGGTAGCATTGAGGAGGTGGGAGGCTGCAGAAGGATTTGGACAAATTAGGGGAATGGGCTAAGAAGTGGCAGATGAAATATAATATGGGAAAGAGTGAAGTCATGCATTTTGATAGGAAACTTAGGGGGATGGACTATTTTCTAAATGGGGAGAAAATTCAGAAGTCTGAAGTTCAAAATGACTTGGAAATCCTAGTCCGCATTTTCCTTAAGATAAACTTGCAGATTGAGTCAGTAATTAGGAAGGCGAATACAATGTTGTCATTCATCATAAAAGGACTAGAATATAAAAGCAGATAGTTACTTCTGAGGCTTTATAAGGCTCTGGTCAGACGACATTTAAAATATCACGAGCAATTTTGGGTCCCATACCTCAGGAAGGATGTAGGTAAAAACAAGGACTGCAGATGCTGGAAACCAGAGTCTAGATTAGAGAATATAGGCATTCCTGATAAAGGGCTTTTGCCCGAAACGTCGATTTTCCTGCTCCTCGTATGCTGCCTGAACTGCTGTGCTTTTCCAGCACTACTCTATTCAGGAAGGATATTGACCCTGGACCGAATCTAGAGGAGGTTCAGGAGAATGATCCTGGGAATGAAAGGCTTAAAAGGAATGTTTGAGCACTCTGGGACTATACTCGATGGAGTGTTGAAGAATGAGACAAGATCTGATTGAAACTTACGGAATGCTGAAAGGCCTGGCCAGAGGGGATGTTGGGAAGATGTTTCCATTGGTAGGAGAGACAAGGACCTGGGGAACAGCCTTAGAGTAAAGGGAAGACCCTTTAGAAAGGAGATAAGGATAAACTTCTTCAGCCAGACAGTGATGAATCTGTGGAATTCATTGCCACACAAGGCTGTGGAGGTCAGGTCATTAAGTATATTTAAAACAGGGTTGCTGATTGCTAAGATAAAAACAATGACTGCAGATGCTGGAAACCAGATTCTGGATTAGTGGTGCTGGAAGAGCATAGCAGTTCAGGCAGCATCCAAAGTGCTGTGAAATCGACATTTCGGGCAAAAGCCCTTCATCAGGAATAAAGGCAGTGAGCCTGAAGCATGGAGAGATAAACTAGAGGAGAGTGGGGGTGGGGAGAAAGTAGCATAGAGTACAATGGGTGAGTGGGGGAGGGGATGAAAGTGATAGGTCAGGGAGGAGAGGATGGAGTGGATAGGTGGAAAAGGAGATAGGCAGGTAGGACAAGTCTGGCCAAGTCATGGGGACAGTGCTGAGCTGGAAGTTTGGAACTGGGGTGAGGTGGGGGAAGGGGAAATGAGGAAACTGTTGAAGTCCACATTGATGACCTCGGGTTGAAGTGTTCCGAGGCGGAAAATGTAGCGTTCTTCCTCCAGGCGTCTAGTGGTGAGGGAGCGGCGGTGAAGAAGGGCCAGGATTTCCATGTCCTCAGCAGAGTGGGAGGGGGAGTTGAAATGTTGGGCCACAGAGTGGTGTGGTTGATTGGTGCGGGTGTCCCGGAGATGTTCCCTAAAGCGCTCTGTTAGGAGGCGTACAGTCTCCCCAAAGTAGAGGTGACCGCATCGGGAACAATGGATATAATAAATGATATTAGTGGATGTGCAAGTAAAATTTTGGATGTGGAAGGCTCCTTTAGGGCCTTGGATGGAGGTGAGGGAGGAGGTGTGGGCGCAGGTTTTGCAATTCCTGCGGTGGCAGGGGAAGGTGCCAGGATGGGAGGGTGGGTTGTAGGGGGGCATGGACCTGACCAGGTAGTCACGGACGGAACAGTCTTTGCGGAAGGTGGATGGGGTGGGGAGGGAAATGTATTTCTGGTGGTGGGGTCTTTTTGGAGGTGGCGGAAATATCGGCGGATGATTTGGTTTATGTGATGGTTGGTAGGGTGGAAGGTGAGCACCAGAGGCGTTCTGTCCTTGTTATGGTTGGAGTGGTGGGGTCTGAGGGCGGAGGTGCGGGATGTGGACGTGATGCGTTAGAGGGCATCTTTAACCACGTGAGGAGGGAAATTGCGGTCTCTAAAGAAGGAGGCCATCTGGTGTGTTCTGTGGTGGAATTGGTCCTCCTGGGAGCAGGTACGGTGGAGGCGGAGGAATTGGGAATATGGGATGGCATTTTTGCAAGAGGTAGGGTGGGAAGAGGTGTAATCCAGGTAGCTGTGGGAGTCGGTGGGTTTGTAAAAAATGTCAGTGTCAAGTCGGTTGTCATTAGTGGAGATGGAGAGGTCTAGGAAGGGGAGGGAGGTATCAGAGATGGTCCAGGTAAATTTAAGGTCAGACACTAGCACTTAAATGTTTGGGCAGAGTGGGCTATGGACCAAGTGTAGGTAAATGGGGTTAGTGTCGTTTGGTGTTTGTTGGTATTACATTCCATCCTGGCCACCACATTGCCAGAAGGATGTGGAGACTTTGTGGAGGTTACAGAAAAAGGTTTATCAGGATGTTGCCTGGTTTGGATGGTATTAGCGATGAGGAGAGATTGGAAAAACACAGTCTGTTTTCACTTGAATGTTAGAGGCCAAAGGATGACCTGATCGAAATTTACAAAATTATGAGAGGTATGGATAGTCAGAGTCTTTCCCTAAAGTAGCAATGTCATTTACAAGAGACATAGGTTATTTACACGGATGGTGTAAAGTGCCTGGAATGCGCTGCCAGAGGAGATGGTGGAGGCAGATACAACACCCACATTTAAGAGGCATCTTGACAGATACACGAATAGGCAGCGAATAGAAGGACACAGACCACGTACAGGCAAAGGGTTTTTAGTTGAGAAAGGTGTCATGTGTCAGTGCTGCCTTGGTGGGCTGAAGGAAGGGCCTGTTCCTCTGCTGTACTGTTCTTTGTTCTAAGGCAGCATGTACATGGTGGGCCAAAGGGCCTGTTTCTATGATGTATGACACTATGACTTCATAACTGTTTTCAACATCAGGCAGGATAATATTTATTGACAAAATGTCAAGTTCAAAGGGAAATCACACAGTGAAAAACAGCTGTAGTGAAGCCTTAGCAGAAAGAAACAGATTGTTAGTCAATTTGTGGAGAATTGTGACTCACGGAATAACTATTTTAGGCTGCAGGTTTTTTTCAAAATCTATAATGGTGGGTGCCATTAATGCATTTTTATAATGAAGTGATTTCACAGCAATTTCTGATCTAAAATATAATGGAATCTGACCAACATGGGGTAGTATTTAATCCACAAACCCAACCTGCACAAAAGGAATGGCCGGTGTGGTCTCTGTTAAATCTGAATTGCCCCATAACAATGAAAAGAAAATTAATTAAGTTAGAACATTAATCTGATCTCTGATTTAAGTAGAATTTCCCCTTGATGAACTGCTGATTACATTTTTTTATACTCCTGCAACACCACAACTCCTTTACCTGAATATCACGCTGCATCTTCTCGGCAGTGTTTACCACAGAAAATTAGAAGGAACTGAGAAGATAGGACTTTCAAAAAAAAAAGTACAAAAGAATATTTCTTTCTCAAATGCTGGTAGGCATGGTTTTGACACCACCACTGATAAAAGATGCATTTTTTTTCAAACAGGAAGCCCACAACACACTTGAAAAACATTCACACAGAGTAATTTCCCAAGGGCTGAACGAAGCCAACCCAGGAGTAAAACAGAAGTATCCAAGGTCTTCATTTCTGAATGATCTTAAAGTTTTTGCACACAAGTAAATTAACAATAATGTGAGTTGATCTCTTGCATTAAATGAATTGCTAATTGTGTTATATCTTGTGCCCTGGATTAGAACAATACAGTGCTGTGGCAAAGCCAGTTGAATTAATGAGTCTTGTTATGTCCATTATTATTGTCTTTGTACATCGTAGGGTCTTTAATGGCTGCAGCTTCTGTATCTCTGTGACTTGTTTGGTTTATTCAAATATTAACATGCTTCTTTGAGTGGAATGTGAACCAATACCTTCTTTGACACGTTTCCCCTCAAAATGTTGGCTGTGGACCATGGCTGGTCTGCAAGAGGTCATCAGATCATGGAATCCCTTTAGTGTGGAAGAAGGCCATTTGGCCCATCATGTCCACACCAACCATCTGAAGAACATCCCACCCAGATCATCTGTCCCGGACCCTGTAACCCTGCATTTCCTATGGCCAACCCGCACAGCCCTGGACACAATGGGCAATTTAGCGGAGCCAATCCACCTAATCCATTAGAAATCAGATAACAAACACCGAATCTGAGGAATCCCATACAGACACAGGGAGAACATACAAAATCCACACAGATTGTTGTTCAATTGCAGAATCACAGCTAATATTGAACATTGGTGGATCATATTAAATAGCAAATCCCCTTTGGCTGTTCATGACAAGCAAGAGACTGACCGTATCTAAAATCACCCCGACCATTAAGAGTCAACCAACCTGACATGACATCGCAATAAAGCATGGAAATTAACTGTCAATCATCTTTAACGGCTGCATTTTATATGGCACTACCTTGACCAAAGTCCACTTGCCACCAATCAACACTTTCCTCTCATATATTATAAATATTGGTTTTCCCCTTTATTTGTAGAAGTATATACAGTAAGCTTATATAAATTATATATACTTTTGCCACTTGTCCTGGCGAGTTTAAGACAAAAAGCTTTGACAAAATATGTCCTTTTTCTGCAATACCCAAGTTTTGTATGATCAAATGACTACTTATAAAGAAGTTACTTATGTACATTCATCGTGCTGTCTCTCTTTAATACACATATAATGGAGCTGCACCAATCAGTGTAATGCTTGAATTTCTAGATGATGTTGCATCATAATACTGAATCCAAATTCAGTTTGAGCTTCTCTTGAATGTTAGTGCTGCACTTACGAGGAAAGTCAATGCTGGGTAGGACATCAGCTTTCAGATGTAATACTGCACCACGTTTATAGTTGTTGATAGTGTCCAACTGGTCTGGGTCAAGGTTCAGTCAGATGATGGATAGAAGTTGCTCTTTCTGATCTTCGGTGTTGCATCTGACAAGTCTGTTACCTTCTGGATTGTGATAATACATAAATTTGTGAATACTGGCAATTGATGTCAGATGCAGCATCAGTTTGAATAATTTAAAAGGTTTCAGGTGTCCATCCAAAGGGATCATATTGTTTTTAAAGATAGATCCTACCAGATTTGAGGAATGTCATATCTATTTTAAGCAGTTTGCTTGTTTATGTGGACTACACCACATCATATGTATAATTCATGTAAGATGAATAAAGGGAAGATATTTGCTCTGGTGCCAGCATCGATCTTGGCATATAGTACACAGTGTCCATTCTTTAGGGAGGCAGAAGTGTCAGATAGCAACCATGTGATGTTTTGAGGAAGGATCACTCAACCTGAAACGTTAACTCTGATTGCTGTCCACAGATGCTGCCAGACCTGTTGAGCTTTTCTAGCAATCTCTACCTTTGTTTTTGGTTACAGTATCCACATTTCTTTTAACTTTTGTCTATGTGATGTGTTAAGTTTACCATACGTACTGACTGATTGGAATCTGTAAGCCATGTCATTGCAGTTTCCCCTTAGACCTTGTTCACATGCTTGTGTGCCATGGGCAGACATTTGGAGGCTTTTCTAGCATTATTCCTTAGTTGGCTATTCCTCACACACTGTTGTGGAGCATTGCATTATACTTCTGGTTTCTCTGGGTGATTGGACATCTTACACAATTTAGCTCAATGTCATTTTTTGTAGAACATAACTTGTGTGTGTCATGAATTGCTGGGCACTGTCTTTATTTAGAGCAATGTACTAGGCATTTGTAATAAACTCCTGTTTCCACTGTCACACAGGTCTTCCACTACACCCCACCCATTCGCAACAACCATGATTTGTTGGAACTGGAAGCTGCACGGGAGAGGGGTAAGCAATTCTGTGATTGAACATGGAACATAGAATATTACAGCGCAGTACAGGCCCTTTGGCCCTCGATGTTGCGCCGACCTGTCATATCAATCTGAAGCCCATCTAACCTACACTATTCCATATACGTCCATATGCTTGTCCAATGACGACTTAAATATACTTAAAGTTGGTGAATCTACTATGTTGCAGGCAAAGCATTCCATATCCTTACTACTCTCTGAGTAAAGAAACTACTACTGGCATCTGTCCTATATCTATCGGAGAAGTAACTCTTAATATAATTTGTGTCTCCAACTTCTGTTGGTCACCAAACATGATTATGTTTTCAGGAGTGATTTCAGGACTAGTCGGCAAATTCCTTTGCTACCCCCCATGCTACTGTGCTATCAGTGAAGATGGTATCTACACCTGCCTATTGCAAGGTAGTGCACAGTGTAGTGGAATACTTCTAACTGTTCTGTTCTTGTTTACTTATTTTGGTCTTCATTTCCATTATTAAAGGTGACCAGATCTGGTCTCCCTGTTTCAGGAAGTCCTTAAGCTGGAGAGGGTTCAGAAAATATTCACTAGGATGTTGTTAGGTGTGGGTGGTTTGAGTTATAAAAAAGGCTGGATAGGCTGTTTTTTTTCCACTGGAGCACAGGAGGCTGAGAAATTACCTTATTCAGGTTTATAAAATCGTGGAGGGCATTGATAGGGTAATGCTTGGAATCTTTTCCCTAGGATAGGGGATTTCAAGACTGGGCGGCCTAATTTAAAGGAGTGGAGAAAGATTTAAAAAAGACATTGGGATCTTTTTTTTACACACAGAGAGTGATTCATGTGTGGAATGACCTTCCTGAGGAAGTGGTAGATGTGGGCACAATTACAAAGTTTAAAAGACACTTGGATAAGTATTTGAATAAGAAGGGATATGGGCCAGGAGCAGGCAGGTGGAAGTAGTTAAGTTTGGAATTACGTTCGACATGGACCTTTGGACCGACGAGTCTGTTTCCATACTGTAGGACTCTATCACTATAAGACTCACCCTTCACTGATTACAAGTTTGCTGCTCCATCACAATGAACATTTGTGCTTATATAGAGGCTCTAACAGTATAAAATGTCCTAAAACATTTCACAGGAACCTTATCAGATAAGTTTTAACATTGGACCACGAATAGATAATAGGACAAGGTTGAACAAATATTTTGTGTTAGAAGTAAGTTTTAACGGGTTAATGAAAGATTACAGGGAGGTAGATAGAGGCAGAGATGTTTATAGAAGGAATCCAGACTTAAGAGTCTAGGCAGCTAAAGGCATAGCCACAATGGAAATCAGGGATGTGCAAAAGGCCAGAATTAAAGCAGCAGAGAAATCTCAGAAGGTTGTCGAGCTATAAGTAATTGTAGACAAAGGAAGAACTGAGGTGAAAGAAGGGTTTGTAGACTGGAAAATAATATTAAAATTGTGGCAATATTAGGCTGGGAATCACTGTTGATCATCAAGGAGAAAGTTGACTGATGAGTGACACTTTGTGGGAGGTAAGATACAAGTAATGGAGCTTGGGGTCACTATGGAAAATGAATATTTTAGTGAGCCCATTACATTGTGTCTTAGTATGAAGCCTTTTTAAGGTGCACGTTTGTGGATACCATAACACCTTTTCCTTTTCACTTTGGCCTCAGTACTTCAGGTAAGCTAGAACGGGTTGATTAGAAAATATATGCCAGTATGTAAATAGTTTTAGGGATGTATAGTTGCAAAAATGCATAAAAATTCCTTTTGGTGTCAGCAAATTGCAGATCACAGGGAAGATGAGGAAAGAGAGATGTTCATTCCTCAACTTGGCAGATTTAACAACATAGCTGAAAATGTGTTGCTGGTCAAAGCACAGCAGGCCAGGCAGCATCTCAGGAATAGAGAATTCGACGTTTCGAGCATAAGCCCTTCATCAGGAATAAGAGAGAGAGAGCCAAGCAGGCTAAGATAAAAGGTAGGGAGGAGGGACTAGGGGGAGGGGCGATGGAGGTGGGATAGGTGGAAGGAGGTCAAGGTGAGGGTGATAGGCCAGAGTGGTGTGGGGGCGGAGAGGTCAGGAAGAGGATTGCAGGTTAGGAGGGCGGTGCTGAGTTGAGGGAACCGACTGAGACAAGGTGGGGGGAGGGGAAATGAGGAAACTGGAGAAATCTGAATTCATACCTTGTGGTTGGAGGGTTCCCAGGTGGAAGATGAGGCGCTCCTCCTCCAGCCGTCGTGTAGTTGTGTTCTGCCGGTGGAGGAGTCCAAGGACCTGCATGTCCTCGGTGGAGTGGGAGGGAGAGTTAAAGTGTTGAGCCACGGGGTGATTGGGTTGGTTGGTTCGGGCGGCCCGGAGGTGTTCTCTGAAGCGTTCCGCAAGTAAGCGGCCTGTCTCAGCAATATAGAGGAGGCCACATCGGGTGCAGCGGATGCAATAGATGATGTGTGTGGAGGTACAGGTGAACTTGTGGCGGATATGGAAGGATCCCTTGGGGCCTTGGAGGGAAGTGAGTGTGGAGGTGTGGGCGCAAGTTTTACATTTCCTGCGGTTACAGGGGAAGGTGCCGGGGGTGGAGGTTGGGTTGGTGGGGGGTGTGGATCTGACAAGGGAGTCACGAAGGGAGTGGTCCTTGCGGAACGCTGATAGGGGAGGGGAGGGAAATATATCCTTGGTGGTGGGGTCCGTTTGGAGGTGGCGGAAATGGCGGCGGATGATACGTTGTATGCGGAGGTTGGTGGGGTGGTAGGTGAGAACCAGTGGGGTTCTGTCTTGGTGGCGGTTGGAGGAGCGGGGCTCAAGGGCGGAGGAGCGGGAAGTGGAGGAGATGCGGTGGAGGGCATCGTCGATCACGTCTGGGGGGAATCTGCGGTCCTTGAAGAAGGAGGCCATCTGGGCTGTGCGGTGTTGGAATTGGTCCTCCTGGGAGCAGATGCGGCGGAGACGAAGGAATTGGGAATATGGGATGGCGTTTTTACAGGGGGCAGGGTGGGAGGAGGTGTAGTCCAGGTAGCTGTGGGAGTCAGTCGGTTTATAATAGATGTCTGTGTTGAGTCGGTCGCCCGAGATAGAAATGGAAAGGTCTAGGAAGGGGAGGGAGGAGTCTGAGACAGTCCAGGTGAATTTCAGGTCGGGATGGAAGGTGTTAGTAAAGTTGATGAACTGTTCAACCTCCTCGTGGGAGCACGAGGCAGCGCCGATACAGTCATCGATGTAGCGGAGGAAAAGGTGGGGGGTGGTGCCAGTGTAGTTGCGGAAGATGGACTGTTCCACATATCCTACGAAGAGGCAGGCATAGCTGGGGCCCATGCGGGTGCCCATGGCAACTCCTTTAGTTTGGAGGAAGTGGGAGGATTGAAAAGAGAAGTTATTCAGGGTGAGGACCAGTTCA
This sequence comes from Hemiscyllium ocellatum, assembly GCF_020745735.1. Taxonomy (NCBI): domain Eukaryota; kingdom Metazoa; phylum Chordata; class Chondrichthyes; order Orectolobiformes; family Hemiscylliidae; genus Hemiscyllium; species Hemiscyllium ocellatum. The sequence continues at coordinate 101,669,382 of NC_083405.1, forward strand.
GTCAGTCGAAGGAGGGTGTCAGTGGAAGGGTACTGGTTGGTGCGGCGGGAAAGGAAGAAGCGGAGGGCTTTGAGTCCTTCGTGATGGGGGATGGAGGTGTACAGGGACTGGATGTCCATAGTGAAAATAAGGCGTTGGGGACCGGGGAAGCGAAAATCCTGGAGGAGGTGGAGGGCGTGGGTGGTGTCCCGAACGTAGGTGGGGAGTTCTTGGACTAAAGGGGACAGGACCGTGTCGAGGTATTGGGAGATGTGTTCGGTGGGGCAGGAGCAGGCTGAGACAATGGGTCGGCCGGGGCAGGCAGGTTTGTGGATTTTGGGCAGGAGGTAGAAACGGGCGGTGCGGGGTTGTGGGACTATGAGGTTGGAGGCGGTGGATGGGAGATCCCCTGAGGTGATGAGGTCCTGGATGGTCTGGGAGATGATGGTTTGGTGGTGGGAGGTGGGGTCGTGGTCAAGGGGGCGATAAGAGGAGGCGTCCGCAAGCTGGCGTTTGGCTTCAGCGGTATACAGGTCAGTGCGCCAAACTACCACCGCGCCTCCCTTGTCTGCGGGTTTGATGGTGAGGTTGGGATTGGAGCGGAGGGAGTGGAGGGCTGCACGTTCTGAGGGTGAGAGGTTGGAGTGGGTGAGAGGGGTGGACAGGTTGAGTCGGTTAATGTCACGGCGGCAGTTGGCTATAAAGAGGTCGAGGGCGGGTAGGAGGCCAGCACGGGGTGTCCAGGTGGATGGGGTGTGTTGGAGGCGGGAGAAGGGGTCGTCAGAGGGTGGGCGGGAGTCTTGGTTGTGAAAGTAGGCACGGAGGCGAAGGCGGCGGAAGAATTGTTCAATATCTCGCCGCGTGTTGAACTCATTAATCCAAGGGCGTAGGGGAATGAAGGTGAGGCCCCTGCTGAGGACTGATCTTTCATCCTCAGAGAGGGGGAGATCTGGAGGGATGGTGAAAATCCGGCAAGGCTGGGAGCTAGGACCTGGTGTGGGACTGGAGCTGGAGCTGGGGCTGGGGGCGGGGTTAGGGGCGGGGACAGAGATCGAAGTAGGGGCGGAGTTAGACGTGGTGACGTTGCTCGATGTGGGGGCGGGGTCATGCGTCGTGACGGAAATAAGCCTCCAAACTAAAGGAGTTGCCATGGGCACCCGCATGGGCCCCAGCTATGCCTGCCTCTTCGTAGGATATGTGAAACAGTCCATCTTCTGCAACTACACTGGCACCACCCCCCACCTTTTCCTCCGCTACTTCGATGACTGTATCGGCGCTGCCTCGTGCTCCCACGAGGAGGTTGAACAGTTCATCAACTTTACTAACACCTTCCATCCCGACCTGAAATTCACCTGGACTGTCTCAGACTCCTCCCTCCCCTTCCTAGACCTTTCCATTTCTATCTCGGGCGACCGACTCAACACAGACATCTATTATAAACCGACTGACTCCCACAGCTACCTGGACTACACCTCCTCCCACCCTGCCCCCTGTAAAAACGCCATCCCATATTCCCAATTCCTTCGTCTCCGCCGCATCTGCTCCCAGGAGGACCAATTCCAACACCGCACAGCCCAGATGGCCTCCTTCTTCAAGGACCGCAGATTCCCCCCAGACGTGATCGACGATGCCCTCCACCGCATCTCCTCCACTTCCCGCTCCTCCGCCCTTGAGCCCTGCTCCTCCAACCGCCACCAAGACAGAACCCCACTGGTTCTCACCTACCACCCCACCAACCTCCGCATACAACGTATCATCCGCCGCCATTTCCGCCACCTCCAAACGGACCCCACCACCAAGGATATATTTCCCTCCCCTCCCCTATCAGCGTTCCGCAAGGACCACTCCCTTCGTGACTCCCTTGTCAGATCCACACCCCCCACCAACCCAACCTCCACCCCTGGCACCTTCCCCTGTAACCGCAGGAAATGTAAAACTTGCGCCCACACCTCCACACTCACTTCCCTCCAAGGCCCCAAGGGATCCTTCCATATCCGCCACAAGTTCACCTGTACCTCCACACACATCATCTATTGCATCCGCTGCACCCGATGTGGCCTCCTCTATATTGCTGAGACAGGCCGCTTACTTGCGGAACGCTTCAGAGAACACCTCCGGGCCGCCCGAACCAACCAACCCAATCACCCCGTGGCTCAACACTTTAACTCTCCCTCCCACTCCACCGAGGACATGCAGGTCCTTGGACTCCTCCACCGGCAGAACACAACTACACGACGGCTGGAGGAGGAGCGCCTCATCTTCCACCTGGGAACCCTCCAACCACAAGGTATGAATTCAGATTTCTCCAGTTTCCTCATTTCCCCTCCCCCCACCTTGTCTCAGTCGGTTCCCTCAACTCAGCACCGCCCTCCTAACCTGCAATCCTCTTCCTGACCTCTCCGCCCCCACACCACTCTGGCCTATCACCCTTACCTTGACCTCCTTCCACCTATCCCACCTCCATCGCCCCTCCCCCTAGTCCCTCCTCCCTACCTTTTATCTTAGCCTGCTTGGCTCTCTCTCTCTTATTCCTGATGAAGGGCTTATGCTCGAAACGTCGAATTCTCTATTCTTGAGATGCTGCCTGGCCTGCTGTGCTTTGACCAGCAACACATTTTCAGCTGTGATCTCCAGCATCTGCAGACCTCATTTTTTACTCGAAGATTTAACAACATAACTTGGCCTGGGAGCTTTGTTCAAGCAGCGTTTAATGATCCCCTGTCTTTCATTGATAACAGCAGAATCCAAATCCAATCTTCCAATTCTTCCACAAGTGATGCACTGGGAAGAAGCAGGAATTACACAGTTGGCCAACTGTGCTCAGAGGATTTTCTCCTAATCAATGCTGTCAAACTAATTTGATACGATAGGCATGATGCTACATCTTGGCATTTGGCTCCATTCAACAGACGTTACTTAGACATACATAGAAATAAGAAAGTGCCTTGCTCAGTTTGGGGGTAAAACAGACACAAGGTCCCACATTTCAACTATTGTGACTTCTGTCTTGGTCCTCACAGTGTTGAGGAGAAACCTCTTCACCCAGAGAGTGGTGGGTGTGTGGAATGCTCTGCCCCAGAAGGTTGTGGAGGCCAAGTCTCTGGATACTTTCAAGAAAGAGTTGGATAGAGCTCTTAAGGATAGTGGAATCAAGGGTTATGTGGATAAGGCAGGGACAGGATACTGATTGAGGATGATCATAATGAATGGTGGTGCTGGCTCGAAGGGCAGAATGGCCTACTCCTGCACCTATTGTCTATTGTTTAGGCAAACCTAATCTCTGCCTGAAATTAGTGTTTGGTTAAATGTGGAGAATGCTTTAGAAGCGTCTTTGAACACATACAATGCAAGCTCCAATCACTCGACACCACTGAAACTTTGTACAAAATGTTTACTTTTTGTGAACTTCACCTGCACCTTCACAGAGGAGTACCATAGCTTCCCCATTCCCATGTTTTATAATGGGTTGCTGCCAGCCAAAATTTGTGCTTCTCACTCCCTGCCATGTATTGGTGCTTATAACAGAAAATGAAGCAAAAGCCATCCACCTCTGTACTTTTGTTGCCCATTTAGCTGTCAGTTTTAATCCACAATCAGGTCACCAAGTTGCACTCACCATTTTACTAGCTGTTGCTCTCTCAATGCTGCAGCCACTCAGCATATTGCTGTTTCGATGTGTAGAAAATTGATGCCCCATCACTAGGGTGGATGAAAGTGATTTGCACTGTGTGTTTAACCTACCTACTATATTAGGAAATTATGAAACAATGGTAACTTAGCTTGTTAATACCAGAGCTAACCTGGAATAAATCGCTTTATGGAGTGCACACTGACAAATGCTACACCAATTCATAATTAATAGCCTTCATGAGCATGGAATTCATAGCCTCAGTCTGTGTGAATTGTCAGTTATCATTTTCTACGCAACTGTCAGCTCACATCATTTCACTACTAGAAGAAAAAATATTCAGAACTCAATCTATTGTTTCAAAATAGTTAATTTAAATAATTGTTTATTCAACTATTACTTTGTGTACAAAGTTGCAAAACAATCTGATGACCATGAAATCGTACACTTAAAATCAGTCAAAACCTTCATAAGAGTTGGAAAAGACAACAATAAGGAAGAAAAAGTACATCAAGTACAAGGTCCAAGATCAATCAAATTGTTTCCACAATGTTTTCATATTGATTACAGCTGGAAAATATCACAAAGCATTTGTTGTGAACTGCCAATTACTAAACAAAATATGATATGTATCATAAATTTGTGAGAGCATTTAATGCAGAAGGGACAGAGGGACTGAGAAGCAGCTGATAATTTCTGGGAATCAGTTGATATACTGGTGGTTCTGACTGGATCGTAAGAGATTAGATTGCTTTAGCATATCCAGTGTAGATTTTGAAAGGATCTATTTTTGTGTCAATTATGCACTTAAACCAAAAAGATGAATAGAAACTGATCATCAGGCCTCTTCATTGTAAATCGGTGTGAAATGTCAGCACATGTCACATTACCACTGACAAATTGCCTGAGGCAACACTTCTCCTTCAGGCAATCAGCTTTAGCTCAAATCCTGAGAGGAGGTGAGGAAAGCATTGCTGGCTCCACTTATTGTAAAACCAAAAAAGCATTTTTCAATTTACCAGTCCAGGAACCACTTAAGAATGGCTCCAGTTATGGCTCCTATTTTGCTCATCACTGACTAATCTCTGGCTAGGCACACCAAGTTTAGCTTTCTAACTTGTATACTTCACACAAGCGTTGATCCCACTGCCAAATTTATGTTGTATATTTTTTAGCCAGCACATGTGGACATCCAACATAGGTTTAAGCCCCATTAAATGTGCTAGTTACAACAGGTAAAGGACTGGTATGTAAAATCTGTTATCGAGATTTTGCTTGTGTGACAACCCACCAGAAATGCCTTCCAGAAAATATGCTTGAATGTGGAGTCAGAAGCAGCAGGTGTTCCTCCCTGACTCTATTGTACTGACAAAAACACTCTGCTCTCCAACATCATGCAAACATGAGGCATCAACATCTGTAACTTGCCTCAATTCCTTTCGATCTCCTGGCCAAAGCCAAATCTACCTCAAGACTGTGTGGAAACCATACTTTTCAGGAATTATTATGATCAGGGTTGCTGATATTTTCGCCTACCTTGGTTTGAGGATGTTGCAATAATCAACACCGACAAACCAATGGAGCTCCAAAATTGATCAATTTTGATGATATTTTGATTGATCTTTGGGGCCCAACTAGCTCTGTTGACTTAATCTGATTGCAGTTTCTGGCAATTTCATTGCCACGTTTCCTTAAAGAAAAATGTGTTATGGGTTCACTTCACCTCCCGGTCAGCCAAATCACATGATCACAAGCTTCTGGTGATACCACCCTTTAAGGTGAAGCAATCTAGTATGTGCGCACCCTATCAGAAGGTCTGAACTGATTGTACCTTGTGTATTTTAGATCAGTGATTGACAAGAATATAGATCAAACATGTAAAATGATAAAAAATATTCGTTTCACAGCAGGAACTTTTAAACACTTTCATGAGAAAATAAAATCTTGTCAGTAATCTTGGACTTTTTAAAAATTAAAATGTATAATAGCATTACATGGATAAAGAGTGAGAACACTCGTACTCAACATGAAGCAAAATTTGTATCATAAGTGCCTGCAAGATTCAAATCCAGGGTTTCAGTAATACTCAGTAAACCTCTCCAGGCTAGACTAACTAGCTTGAATTATGCACTGAAATATTTAGACAAATATCTTTTTTCTGCATTTCTTCAATTCACTCAGAATTTTGCCATTATGAGAGAACCCAGCATTTATTGACCATCTCGAATTTCCCTGAGATGATATTGGAGGGTATTTTTAGGTATTTTAATGCAAGATAGGGGGCTTGATTAGTCAATTCAGTGGGAAGTCAAGATGCAGTTGCTTTGGTCTAGTTATAGATGGACCTGAATGGATGACAACAGGTTTCTCTCCCTGAAGAATACACTAATTAAACAGTTGGGTTATTATAACAACCCTATAGCTTCATGGACACCATTTTTTATTATTTCCAAACTTCTCATTAGATTAATTTATATTCTCACTTTGTCAAATATTCTCTGGAGTATTAATTCAGGTCATTAATTACCAGACCAGTAACATAACCACATTGCACTTCATCAGACTGGGGGGGGGGGGGGGGGGATGACAATTTGAATATTGCAGGTACCAGCAGACCAATTAACATTCGTTCAGCTCAGCTGCAAATTTTCCCAGAGTCTTCCAACAGAAAATAAAATGTTAATCAGAAAATAAAATAGGCTAACAACAACATGTTAGGTGTTCTGCTACCTAAAGTTGCTACTTCAGTAATAACTTCATTTTTTAAAATCCTTTGTGGCAGCCAAAAAAAAACCTATGAAACACAACATGCTGCTAATGCATGCTATGTTTCCATTATTGCTTAACTAACCCTTTGCAGAACAAAGCAGAGGCTAAGCCATCCCATAGGGTGTACAGAACTATCAGCTCATTATATGTATAGAGCTACAGGGTTACTGTAAACCCACAGCACACACTGTGTGCAATTTAGTCATCTGCATGGCATTTATTCTTATTCTACATGTTCTTATTTCCATAGGAACACATGTATTCTGACAAGTCTATTCTCATCATTTTGAATAAATTTTCCATTAGAGAAATACATTAATCAGCGATAATCACTGAAAGCAAAGAAGGGGAGATTGGGAACATTTATCCATCAATCAAATTAAGTATAACAGACTAAAAGAAGTGAGTGGTTTTGTTGTGGGAAACAGTCAAGAATTATTCATATTCCTCACACTGTCCTCTTCCATCAAACTAAGGAAACACACAATGAGGAAATTAGCTAAGAAAAAATTAGTAATGCGACATTTTTAAAAAAAATGTTCTTAATGCCATTATCACAATGATGAAATGTTCTGTAACTCCTCCACCAGACTGACTCCTCTGATTCTACAACAGGTAGCTTGATCTTTGCAACACTATGAAACCAGTAGATGAAGAGAAAGCAAATCAGCCATATTCTGCCCCGGGAGGACCCCTGATGATGTTGAAGTATCCAGCCAAGGCACCCAGATCAATATAGAGAGACCGATTCCTTTTCCCCACAGTTGATTCTTCAGTGCTGCTCACAGAAGTATCTGGAATTAACATAAAATCAAGTTAAGGAAATCAAGCTTCCCCCTACTCAAGAACTTCCTAAAACCAAACCATGTATTACAGGAAAGGAAATAATATATATTGCTTCAGCACTTCTGTCTCAACTTTCAACATTTCAGCTTCAGAGATTGTGCAATCACTCTGCGCAGTAATACTCTGGCAGTTTCTGACATTTATGCTGAATGAATGGGGGAGGTGAAAGCACCAATTAGTGTCAGGTTACCTCCTTCTGGTCACTGGTTTTAAATGTGAGCCTAACCAATTGGCCTTTAAATTCTAGGATCTGTGATCTATTGGAAGAAAAGTGAAGGAGATCTCATGCCAATATTGAGGCAAAATTCAGGAGGGTCATTTTAATCTGGTAGCAACAGGCCGCTTGCTACTGTACTAGAACAAGAAAGATACCTAGCCCAAAGGCTAAGTGGAAAATTAAAGAGTCACCTGCCAATGGCAGAGAAGCGCAGTTGTTTTGAGTTTATATGGGTGTAATGGGGAAAATGTGAGGTGGTTTAGGAATTTCCTCTACAATCATCAACATAAAGCAATCCCAGTATATAAGGGAGCAGGCACCCTCACCCCCCACTTAACTGTAATTTGCATCATTACATAGGGCAGTGTTGATTGCAGTCTCCCAGTCACAAACAATCTGCCTTTTCTATGCCTCACCTAACCACAGGATCCCAGACCAATATTTATTTGACAAGGCTGTGGGTGTTGGGCTGCTTGTTGACATTCACGATGACTCCAAGAACTCAGTACTGTGCAGGACAGGTTTGGTAACATAACTTTGCAGCTCTGCCCTCAAGGATCATGATGAGATTACACTTGTCAATGTAACAGTGGATGAGATTGTTTTCCTAATCTCTTATCTATGTAGATGATATGCACTGGATGCTTCCATCTGCTACATACAATTCTGCATTTTTCTGCTTTCCCAACATTACAAAGCCTAATTTTTTTCTCAAGGGGCTGATTTATTTTGCAGGATTATTTAAAGAAAAGCAGCAAATGGGCAGAATTTTCCCTACCCCCTCACTAATTAAGGCCCTTAAGTGGTCAATTAACAATCACTTAAGGCCCTCAGTTCTTCACTTCCCTGATTACCTGTCTTTCCAGTAGACAGGAGAAGGTACCTGGTTTCCACACCGGGGAACCAGGGTGACTGAGCCTCACGAGGAAGGGAGCTCCAATTGACTCAGTGAGAAGGAATCAGAAGTCTAGATGGGATGGTTGGTTACTGACAGCCAAATCCGTTCCCTTGGCTCCAAATTCCTACTCTTGTTTCTGTTTATGAACCCCAATCTGCAACAAGAAGAAACAAAACCTTCCTCTCACTGGATCCTGGGGAGCGTGCCTTAATTGGGGCTTTATGATACAGAGGCTGGCATTGTTCTGGTGAATTGGCTGCCACTGTCGAGGCCTGTGATGGGTTGAGTTTTGAATTTCTTGCCCTATCAAGTCTTAACAAGCTGATTAGTGGGGAGATAGGTCACATTATCTCAATAACGAATATATGCCTGTATATGTTTTTATTTGCAAAACAAGGAAATTTGTATATGTGATTATTTTGTGGGTACAAATATTACACTATCACTTGGATATTAAAAAAATACCTGTACTGTTCTAAAACTAAGCTCTCATTTCACATTACAGTTAAGGTTTACTGTTGAATTTCTACCAGATTCGGTTTAATTTTACCAGTCTTATCTTTGGAGATTTGGAGGTGCCAGTGTTGGACTGGGGTGTACAAAGTTAAAACTCACAACACCAGGTTATGGTCAAACAGGTTTATTTGGAAGCACTAGCTTTCGGAGCACTGCTCCTTCATCAGATAGTTGTGGAATTAGAGATGCTGCTTGTGTAAAGGATAAAAGTTAAACCGGTCTGGTTTCAATGTTACGTCTATGTTATAAGAGTAATTATACAAACTGGATGTCGTATTCAAGTTGTTTGACACAGAAGACATTCGGTGATCCAAACCTAAACCGTACCCAGCTCATTCTCCAGCAAATACACAAGTCAGAATAAAGCACTGATGCTTCACATGAACCTGTGCACTACCTTCCTTTATCCCAGATTCTGTGTACAGTCTTTTACAATTTGCTTTTGATTCTAAGAATGTTAAAAATGCTTTAAACAGTTGGGAGTCAGTACTTTTTTTATTTATTGTACACGGTAATTTGTAAATTGACCACCTGATGACGGAGCAGTGCTCTGAAAGCTAGTGCTTCCAAATAAACCTGTTGGACTAAACTCTGGTGTTGTGTGATTTTAACATCTATGGAGAAGATCCCTTTAGCACTCTGTCTGTAGCAAAATTGCATTTATTTACAAACTAGCATACACAATAAATAGAAACAATGTTTAAAGCATTTTTTAAATAATTAAAAAAAAACAAATTGAAACAACAGTACACAAAATCTGGGATAAAGGAAGGTAGTGCACAGGTTCATGTGAAGCATCAGTGCTTTATTCTGACTTGTGTTTTTGCCGGAATATGAGCTGGGTATGGTTTAGGTTTGGATCACCGAATGTCTTCTGTTATCAAACAACTTGAATACGACATCCAGTTTGTATAATTACTCTCATAACGGAAACAATACTGAAACCAGGCTGGTTTAACTTTTATCCTCTACACAAGCAATATCCTTAATTCCACGTGACTTCCATGTTCCCATTAGTCCATATTCCCTATTTAACTAATCACTTAATCAAGAGTGTCAAGTTCCTACGAGTGATGATAACCAACCATCTGTCCTGGACATCCCACGCATATGTGATGGTTAAGAGGAACATTGCCTCTTTTTCCTCAAATGGCTAAGGAAAATTGACACGTCCATATCAGCCCTCACCAACTTTTACAGATGCACAATAAAAGCATTCTATCTGGGTGCATAATGGCCTAGTATGGCAACTGCTCTATCCAGGACTGCAAGAAACTACAGAAGGTTGTGTGCACAGCTCAAACTAGCACGGTTGCCAGCCTCCCATCCATAGACTCCATTTAGACTTTGCATTGCCTTGGAAGGCTGCCAACATCAAAGACCCCTCCCATCCTGGTAATGATCCCTTCCAAACTCTTCCATCAGGCTGAAGAGACAGAAGCTTGAACGCATCAACAGGTTCAAGAACAGCTTCTTCTCTGCCATCATTAGACTGCTGAATGGACCTCTCGACCTTCAACTAATTTGATCTTGCTTTGCATACTCCTGTGCAGGTGCAACCCTGCATATTTTGTTCTGTCCAAGTACCATATGATCTGTATGTTCTTGTTTGCTATGGGCTGCCTGTACTGCTTGCAAAACAAAGTACTTCACTGTACTTAGGTACACGTGACTACAATAAATCAAATCAAACTTATTCAAGTTATTTCAAAAATAATGCTTTCTGCTTTCATTACTAACTGATCCAGTGTGGGCATCATTTAAAAATCTTTATCAAATCATCCCATTATCTCTTATGTTCTAACAAAGACAGTTTAATTTTACAAGTCTGATTTACTCTTTCCAGGCCGAATCTCAATGAATTTATGATATATCCTTTTCTGTTGTTTTCACTTTTCCACACTATAAAACTCAGAACTGTACACAGTATTCCAATATGATCTTGCTTATTATTCCCATTTATAAATATAAAACATTCATCTTGCAATAAACCCAAAATTCCATTTAATTTTAAGTACCTCAGAGCTGTTCCTTTTTTCCTTGAAATTGACAATTGAATTTGGTAGCCACCAGTTTTGAACAGATGGGACACAGGGATGGAAATGCATGCTTTCAACAAAACACCATGGAATCACACTGCCAATAACTAATAAACAATCATCAATACATCCGTCCTGCTGAACCATAACCAGGTAGAAGCAAAGAAGCTGAATGTGTGGTTTAACTGGTGGCTGATATACTAGGGATCATAGAGTTTAATGAGGTCTTAAATGTAACCGGGTAAAAAGTGAGGTCTGCAGATGCTGGAGATCACAGTTGAAAATGTGTTGCTGGTTAAAGCACAGCAGGTCAGGCAGCATCCAAGGAATAGGAAATTCGACGTTTCGGGCATAAGCCCTTCATCAGGAATGGAGGGCTTATGCCTGAAACGTCGAATTTCTTAAATGTAACCAGTGACTTTAAGAAAGGAGGGGAGAAATTTACAGACAACAATTACCAGTTGAACAAAGCCATTAAGAATAAAATATTCCCAAGCTACAACTAGAAGGTAAAGATAACTGAGCTGTAAAATATTGTAGGTCAGATACTATGCTAAAACAAGGGGCTTAACTATCCTGGTCAGATCATCAGTAGAAGTGTTATGTCTTTTAGTGATATTTTGAACAAACTGGTTAATACCTTCAGATGATATCCCTTTGTTTGCTATTTAAACAAGGCCATTAACCTTGTTATTTTTCCTCAAACATGTTATTTATTATCATTCATAAACAGTGGAAATTTTATCCCTCAGGATTGAAGCTAGCCACTGTTACAGCAACATTCTTCCTCTGTATCCTTTACATCTTTATTGATCTCAGCTAATACTTCAGCTCAATTTGTAACTGTACACTGGATTTGAATGGAGAAACACCAATTTGTGTTGTATTTTAAAAAATATTTGCAACTCTCACATTCCCTGCATTTACACAATCCCCAGCTCAAATTGATTCACCTCCACTCCTGAAGGCACTAACTCATGCTGAGCGCACAGTTACTCAAATGTGTCCACTCTTTACACTCCAGTGGCTACTCTTTTTGTGAGCACATAAACCTGGGTGGCATGCTAGCTCAGCTCAGACTGACTGCAGGATTGTTAGGGTATTGTTGTGAAGGCAAGAGGTTAAAGCAACCCCCTGTCTGCTCTCTCAATGTTCAAGAGACTGTAGGGAAGTTCACCTCAATGACTTGACCAACATTTATCTCTCAGTTAAACAGAAGGCAGATTACCTCATCATTTTGTCATTGCTGTTTGCTGAAAATATGTCATGTTTCCTACATTGCAAATATATATCTGCGAAGAAAGTCACTAGTTATAAAGCAATTTGGGACATTTTGAGGTCATGCATGATACTTTCTAAAAGCTTGTTTATTTATTGATGTGAACCCAGATTCTAAACACTGATAGGTTAATCAAACGGGGAGACAGAGGGGCAGAGTTAAACCACAGTTCATCCTAGTCAATGATCACAGGTTTGAATAATTGGGGGGGAAATCTGGACTTTCTTCACCCACTGAGAAACTGATGGGATCAGGTGCAATACTGGATTCACACTCCACCTGATCAGACTCTGAAAGCAATACTGGACTGGTATAAAATGTAGTTCCAGCTGATCCCATGGATCTCCATGCTGGAGAGGCAGGTTAAAATTATCCATGTTATTGGTTTAAAAATAACTTCTGTTGCCCCATCAGGTACAAATTGAAAGGACATACCACAAATTTGTTCAGGTAACTCCAGTTCTTTTCTCTTAAAGGTGCGATTTATTTCAAAGAGAGCTGAGTCAAGGCTCTGGCAACGTGGTTGGTCTTCAGGTGGAGGGCTAAGTGCTGAATGTCTTAACAACTGTCCTGCACACCACCTCTGTTTTGGATTTCTCTCCAAAGTGGCTTCAATAAACTGCCTCATGACAGGGCTGCAGTCCTCTGCAATGTCTTCTAATGGTGGAGCTTGCTTGTGGATCTTCAGGGAAAAACACAGAATTAACAACAGAACTCAAATTTACAAATACAAAAATAAGACCATCAAAAAGATAAGCAAGAAGTAAGCTACTACTCTGCTTATATTTACAATTTAGTTTTGAGCCCTCACTCATTTTTCTCACTAGCTTTCTCCCATCCCCACTCTTCATTCAGGGTACCTTGTTCCATAGATACAAAGCAGTTTCCAGTACATTAAACACAATTGCCCTTTTACTTCAGACAAGGGTCCAGTTTGATTCTATTCTTAACTGAAATAACAGGATCTGTGAAGTTGGGGAGTGGAAGCTGAAATTCTGGTCAACTTCCTCCTCCCTAACAAAAGCAAAGAAGCCCATTCTTAATTCCTCCATCTCAATGGATTAACAAACCAATAAAGTGGGAAACACTCCAGGCTGTTCCTGCTCTATAGGACACACATACTCAATGTCCATTAGAAGAGATTGGTAAAAAAGACTGGTAAAACATACTCCTTTCTCTTAATTATTTCTAAAATTTTAAACACGTGAACCTTCCTTTCCCTCTAGTTCTCTTTTGAAATCTAATTTGATACTAAATTTACCCATTTTGATCCACACTCAGTCATTCTCTTTCCAGTATTAATTTCTCAATCATTCAATATTATTGGTTGAAGAGATATATCAATTGCTGTCCTGTTCACTCAGATGTCCAGATTGCCTCGCTATGCCGCTGATAGTTGCACTTTTTACAACTTAGTGGATGATAATGTTGTAAGCAAAATCTTGTAGGGAAACAACTGACTAACTTCACACATCATGAGGAATTATTACAGCAAAATTTTAACTGACAGCATGGAAAATAAAGAACATGAAAGCATGGGAAGGGTTAAAGCATAAAGACCACTGGCAATCTGTGTGTGTGCAAGGCAAGATGGGATAAAAATAGTGGAACATTCTTACACCAATTAGCAGAGTAAGGTTAAGGCTGAAAGGTCACTATGGCAAGATGAGATAACACAAGTAATAAAGCAAGTTCCTCTGTTAAGTGTTATTATGACAGGATTGGGACAATAAATATTTGGGACATGACATTAAAATATCTAATTAATAGTTAGTAGAGTCCGCTTGAGACAGGAGACTATTGTAATAGATGAAATAGCTAAATATCTCTCATGACAGGTTAGTCTGGAATTGAAGATCACTATAGCAGAATTAACAATAAATATCTAACCGTGACATTAGAATAACATTAAGTAGAATGTACAATTAAAGAGGTAATGGGAACTAACGTCACTGGTTTATTGTGTAGCTAGAGTGAGGTACTTTGATTAATAAAGTTGGACATGCTGATAAGCTGACAGAAACATGATTTTTAAAAAAATCCACAGACCCTGAGGTTTGTGGGCATTCGAGAATCTGCTTTCTCAGTGTCATGGTTTTTTGTTTGCAAATAGAAGACCTACTTGTCGAAGAACTCTCTGCATCTCCTGGTGACTCTCTATATTTTCTCCACAACAACAGCAGTTAATTTTACACTTACTCATTCAGTCTTGCTTCTAAAAAAAGGATAAATATCCTTTTTCAATAAAATTGGTTTAGCTAATTAAAAAAAATTGATGCTTCCATGGGTCATAAAATTGGGGTACTTCTTACATTTCTCAGTCATGTCTGAATCTACTTACCTACCCATCAGATGACCAAATCTAATTACTACTTCTTGACATTCTTTGTCATATTATTTGGTGGTGACCTTCATCTGGTATCTTGGCCCCTCATCCAGGTTTCTCAATTTAAAATTGCAATCCACTGTTTTGCAACAATGCAATTTCTTTATATTCACATTTATCCAATTAAGTCTTCTTATTCAACATTGCCCTTAACTTGAATGTAATACCTACTTTTTAAAAAATTTAGATTTAGTGATGGCAAAACTTACAATGTACAGGTATGATGGGTAAGCTGACCTAGGATACCTCTTCACCCAGGGTGGATTCCCAGTCTGCATGTGGATAATTGTAGAACCAAGACTGTAGATGTCTGATTTTGTTGAATGGCCTCGGCAGGTAATAACTTCGGGACTCATATAGAACTAAAACATAATATAGATCTATAGTTAATTCATGACTTAAAAAAATCATTTTCACAAAGCTTTTACCTCTCGCCATAACAAACCTCATTACTAAGAAAATCAATTGCACATAAAGTACATTAAATATAAAGCCATCACTAGGCCATATTACTTCTCAGTTATCAGATAACATTTTCAAAAATACTGAACTCTAAAGACATGTTAATCTTTTTGAAAGTAACAGGAAACACAAGGCTGCTGCAGAATATTAATGGCTTTTATTATCTCTGACTAAATGTACTGCCCTTAAAAAGAACTATACTAAATGTTGTATCCTTTCATTGCAACAACACATAAGGACATCAAGATTAGTGAGTGCATCAAAACGACTGGTGAGCACATTCACTGTGTAAACTGTAGACAAAATATTTCTAATATACTGCAAACATTCTTCTTCCAATATTCTGTGAATAGATGGAAAGTAGGTATAGTTGGGGAAGAGTTATGTCTCTTGACTAGTAATCCAGAGACCTGGACTTTTTCGAGAGCAAGAGATCAAATCAGACAATTAAGGTCTTATTTTTTTTTTAAAAATGACTGGCAAAAGACTGTTAGATTATTCTAAAAATCCAACTGGTTTGGGTTAATGTCCTCTAGAGGAGAAAATCTGTTGGTCCCAAGTCTGACTTTAGATGGCTTCAATTTCACATCAACTTCATTAACTCTTAACTGTCCTCTGAAATAGCCCAGCAAGCCAATCAATTGTCTCAAACTGGAGAAAACTAGAGTGGGACAACTAGGATGGGCAACAGATGGCAGCTATGTCAATATTCCAAGCATCATTAATTTTAAAAATCTATCATAAACACTGATACTTGGTTTTGAAATCAAGTATAATCTTTACCTTTGTAATCGCATATATCCCACATTTAATGTTATCAGATTGCTTATGTATTTTGTAGTGAATAAATGTTTAGCCCGTCACAGCCATTGGGTTTGTGGTATGCCATATTTAATTTGCTGCAGACAGTAGACCAATGACTACATCAAGAGTCTGAGATAGCTTTGTGCAAACCTCACATGTCACTGCTAGCTCACAACCACCCTCCAAAGTGATAAACTGGCCAATGAAAGAGTTAAATAGAACTGAACTACTTGTAACATAAACTACTGAATAAACTAATCAACAGAACTTTCCAATCCAATTGTGAACAGAGCTTTGTATAATACTAGTATGACCCAGCATTTACAAAAGTTTGTAAATATTATTTATTACTCACCTGTATGACAAATCTTTCTGGAAAGAATGTGCTTATTTATAGAAGTTACTTATTAAGACTACTGAAAATTCAGGTATGTAAAATTTGTTCTGCTGGACCCATGTTTGTCCCATTTAAAGGGAAATCGCTTTCATGAAACAATTTACAAAATGTATTTGTTCAAATGCAGCACACAATGAAATGGCATTCAGCAAAGAAACTATTTTGCAGCTTGTGTGCAATAGTACAGTGACAAAATGGCAACAAACAACAAGTTGTTAAAGTAATTCATTATGGAAACACTGTCCCTTTAAATTTGTACAGTAGCTTACGGGAGTAAAACAAAAACCTACTTGGGCAATTCCTTTGCATATCTGTTGCTGGATAATGCACGCTTTAATACAAAGAAATGTCGTTAGTTTACCAAGGGAAAAACTTCCTGGCAGAAATCCATCAACAGCCTAAGGAATGATCTAATTGCCTCTTGCGTTTGGAAATAACCTTGATGCATGGTTTCAACTTTGTTTTTAATATTTATTGTAAAGTCTCTTCAGACTCTGGTCCAACTACTGACATCAAAAACTAATTTTCTACTCATGGAAGTTATCGGTATCAGCATTTTTACTTAACATATTTTTCCTAAAGGAATACTGGAGCACAATTCCTTGGGATCTTGACAGTCTTGATCTATTCCAGTGTCATGTTCACAGTTATCCGCAGGATAGTTAAAAGCAGAAACTCTGGAGAAAGTTTGTTGTTTGTATCCCAGGGACGTTGAAGGTAATATCATCTTGCTGCTTCCTAGTTCAAGATCAGATAGGTTGGCACACTCAGGATTGAGCTAGGATCCTCCCCTGGTCAGCATGCCACAAATGTGGAATGAGTAGAGCTTTTAATGACTCATTTATCAGGATATTTGGGCTACAGAGAGTCTAATGAAGAGCATGTTATGAGTTTATTCTAAGAACAGAAAAGCAGAATCTTTTTTTTAAAAAGGACACAGAAGTTATATATGTTGATGTTCAGAGGAACTTGGGTGCACTCATAAGTGAACACAAAGTTAGCATGCAAGTACAAGAAGCAATTAAATAGACAAAAGACACGTTGGTCTTTATTACAAGGAGACCAACCAAAATAAGGAATTCTTGCTAGAATTATAGCTTTGATAATACCAGACTTGGACTACTGTGAAAAATTTTGGTCTCCATTTACGAGGAATTATGTTCTTATATTGGAGGCTGTGCATTACTAGATGGAATGAGAAAGTTGTCCTATGTGAGAAGCTGAGTAAATTTGGTATATACTCTTTGGAATGTCGCTAAAAATGAGATGTTCTCATGAAATATATGAAACTGAACAGGCTTGATAGGGTAGACAGTAGAGAGGTTGCCTATACTGGCTGGAGAATCTACAGTGTCATCCCGTGCTTAGGATAAGGAGTCAACCATTTAAAGAGGAAACAAGAAGAAACATTTTCATTTAATAAGTCATTAATTTTTGTATAGGTGGTCCCCAATTTATGAATGCCTGACTTATGAATACTTGTACTGATGAACAAAATCAATACAGGGGTGTATTAATATTAATGTTAAAAATCTAACATGCTAATATTTCCTCATACCTATGAATGGCTATTTTATATTGCCCTGTATTGTGTTCGGACTGGTATACAAATCAACTTAAAAACATACTCAAGAATGAAATCTGTTCGCAACTTGGGAACTGTCTGTATTTTAATACTCATAGGCTGTAGATACACCATCATTGATTATATTTATGGCTGACTGAGACTGTATCCAGGGATATGGGCAATGGGTAGTTAAAACTGATGATCAAGAATTATCTTATTAAATTGTGGAGAAGCTGTAGAGTCTAATCCTGCTAACATTTCTTATGTCCTTCATCCTTATATTCATTGATTATTTCACTTGGATTTAACATCCCCATCTTCTGAGTTTCTCCACAGCAAGCACGTCAGCAGGACCTCCATGCCTCAACTTCACAGTGAATTGACTGCAAAGAAATCTCCATAGGCGTTTCAAAGCTTCAATTTTGTTTCACACCTTAAGAGTACCAGGTTTCTATTCTTCGATAGAATCATACTTACAGAAAAGGCCATTTGGCCTATCAAGTCTGTGCCATCAAAACTACACTACATCTACAGTAGTCTCATTTGCCAGTGCTTGGCTCTTAGCCTTGAATGTTATTGCATTTCAAATACTCATTCAAGTAACAGTCAAGGTTTAACAGTCAAGACTACCTGCCTCTACTGCCATTTCCGATCCAATCATCCTCATGCACAAAAAAAATTTCCTCAACTCACCTCTAAACTCCTATCTTTCACCTTAAAGCTGTGCCCCTTGCAATTGACCCTTCAAGTGAGCAGAAAAGCTGCTTTCCATACACCCTGTCAATGTCCCTCATAGATTGATTCCCTACAGTGTGGAAACAGGCCCTTTGGCCCAACCAGTGCACGCCAACCCTCTGAAGAATAACCCACCCAGAACTATTTCCCTCTGGCTAATGCACCTAACACTATGGGCAATTTAGCGTGGCCAATTCACCTGACCTGCGCATCTTTGGACTGTGGGAGGAAACCGCAGCACCTGGAGGTAACCCAGACACGAGGAGAATGTGCAAACTCCACACAGACAGTCACCCGAGGCTGGAATCAAACCTGGGACCCTGGCACTGTGAGGCAGCAGTGCTAACCACTGAGCCACCATGCCACCCAGTTCTATACATCTCTAACAGGTTCCCCATCAACCTTCTTTGTTCCAAGAAAACAATCTGAGCTTATCCAGCCTCTTTTCATAGCTGAAATACTCCATCTCAGGCAGCATCCTAATTACTTTCCTTTGTACTCTTCCAAGGCAATCACATTTTTCCTATGGTATGGTAGCCAGAACTGCATTCGGTACTCCAGCTGTGGCTTAACCAAAGTTCTGTACAACTCTTATAATCTATGTCTTATTTGATAAAGGCAAGTGTCCCATATGCCATACACCCTAATAGCCCGCCCTTGCCATCTTCAGGGATTTCAACTCGGTAAAAACAAGGACTGCAGATGCTGGAAACCAGATTCTAGATTAGAGCGGTGCAGGAAAAGCACAGCAGTACAGACCTATTCCTGATGAAGGGCTTTTGCCTGAAACATCGATTTTCCTGCTCCCGAGATGCTGCCTGTACTGCTGTGCCTTTCCAGCACCACTATAATCTAGAATCTTCAGGGATTTGTGGACAAGTAGCCCAAGATCATTCTGTTCCTCTGAGCTTCCTAATACATTACCATTCATCAACTAATTCCTTGTCATGTTATATTTCCAAAGCACATCATCTGACACTTATCAGGATTAAACTGCATCTGTCATTGATCTGTTCTTCTGGTCAATCTTCTTGTAACCACAGAACTTCTTCCTCATTTTGGCTGGGTGGCTGACACTTGTCATATTTACAGCAGTATGGGATACAATTCATCCAGACCTGGGTACTTATCCAATTTTAAGCCCGCCAAAACCTCCAATACCTCTTCACTCTCTATATCAATCTGCTCAAGGACCTTACTGTCCACCTTCCCAAACTTTTTAACTACATCCTCCATCTCTCGAGTGAAGTACTCACTTAACACTCTTCCAAGGTTGTCCAACTCCATGCACAGATCTTCCCCTTGGTCCCTCATCTTTCCCTGGTTATCTTCTTCCCTTCAATATGCTTGTGGAATCTCTTAGGTTTTTGTCTACTCTTCCCTGCCAGTGCTTTTCATGCCTCCTCTTTACTCTCCTAATTGATTTCTTAGGTTCCCTCAGGCACATTCTACACTCTACTACAGCCTCCGTTGATTTGCTCCCTCTGTACCTGTTATATGCCTCTCTTTTCCTTTTTATCCAGTTCTGAATGTTCCTAGACATCCAGGGTTCTCTGGGCTTGCTGCTCCTACATTTTACCCTGAACAGAAAATGTTGGGCCTGTATTCTCCCTATTTCCTTACTGAACACCTCCAACTGTTCTGCTATGGATTATTCCTCAAATTGCCATATCCAGTCCACTTTGGCCAGATCTTGCTTTATTTAATAAGATCTGTTGGGAGGTCATGTCGCTGCTGTACAGGACATTGGTTAGACCACTGTTGGAATATTGTATGCAATTCTGGTCTCTTTCCTATCAAAAAGATGTTGTGAAACTTGAAAGGGTTCAGAAAAGATTTACAAGGATGTTGCCAGGGTTGGAGGATTTGAACTATAGAGAGAGGCTGAACAGGCTGGGGCTGTTTTCCCTGGAGTAGAGGCTGAGGGGTGACCTTATAGAGGTTTACAAAATTTAAAGGGGCATGGATAGGATAAATAGACAAAGTCTTTTCCCTGGGGTCACTATCACCAAAATGCTTCCCTTCTTGCCACTTTGTTGATATAAAAAGCTCTTCCAAATATATTGAGAACTCTGCTCTCTCTAAACCTTTTATACTAAGTTAGCCCAGTCAATGTTAAGGAAGTTGAAATCCCCATATATAATTACCAAATTGTTTTTACTTCAGTGATTATCTGCTACTCAATTTCCTGCTGTCAATTTTAAAGAACCTACAATATACAGTACTCCTCAGTGTGACCGCCTCTTTTTATTAAGTTCCACCCACAAAGCTCCATTTGATGACCCTTCCAAGCTACCATCCCCCTTTATTGTAGTAACTGACTCCCTAATTAATAATGTAACACCACAACCTCTTTTTCACCCTCCCCTGTCCTCCCTTAAGATCTTATCTCCCAGAATTTTGAGTTGTCAATCTTGTCCCTCCCTCAGCCATGCATGTGATGTCAACAAAATTGCTTTCCCTATGATGTCAACAACCTTGCTTTCCCTGCATTATTTTGCTTGACGCATTGTAAATTAGGAACTCATAATGCAATAATCAAGACATAAATCATATCCTACATCATGTGCTTTTGTGCCCCCTCAATAAATGTTCAATGTCTTTGGCTTTCTACAAATCTGTTTACCTGCTCTGAAACACAACATGAGACAATGTGCATAAAGTCAAGTTTCACAAAAATTGAGAAAAAAAATCTTATGTTGCACAAGGGTTTATTGAATATGTGAGCACTTTTTCTTCAAAATAGTTCTGACTCATTGCACTACAATCTCATTGCATTCTTTAGTGTTGTGCACTATATTATAGTCTCTCTGAAAACCTTGAGTCAATCAGCAAACCACATTCATCATAAAACCTGAAAAGTCTCCCCAAACATGGACCAGATCATTGGCCAAAGATGAAGCAGTCCACAAGGATGGGAGAAAATCAAAGAATACATGCAACAATACCAAAGCAAATTCCTGAGATACATGTATTCCAAACATTAAACACACGGCACATCATATTTATTTTTAAATCAGACTTGAGGAAGTGAAACGGCAGGTCTGAATACATGGAGATTGATAGGACCTCAATACCCTTATGGTTCGTCATTGTTAACAGGGTGCATAAGAAACACCACTGCCAATTCATAGTCATAGTCTGCAGACAACATGAGAAAAGTGCTAATTGAGGAAAGTAATCTGGTCATTACACCAAAAGTAATCATGAATGATTGAGATGGCCCACAAAGTCCTACAGGGAGCCAAGTAAGCTAAAAGCACCATCTTGAAAAAATTAAGAGTTTAAAAAGTGTGGCCCTACACAACTTTAATGTTAGGAACACAATAACCATTCTCACCTCTGTTCCTCGAATATCTCTGGGAATGTAGGTTTCTTCAGTCATCTGAACAGAAAGGCCAAAATCCACCACCACTGCTTTGGTTGACATGAGAACTATGTTACTGGCTGAGAAGACATGAACAATAAGACAAATGAACAAATCATTCCAACATTTACTTTTGCAGAACAGACTTTTTAACTGATTTGCTGTTATCCAAAAAAAAGTCATGAAAGGGCAAAAAAATCACTTACGTTTAATGTCATGATGGATTACATTTTTGGAATGCAGAAAGTCAAGTGCTTTGAGGACATGTTTGGTCAACCATATGATTTCAAATTCTTTCATAGGCCCACAACTTTCCAACTTCTCTGCAACGGAACCTCCTTCTCCTGCCTCCATGAAGAGATGTATGGTTTCATTCCACAGTAACGCACCATATAATTCTGCAATGTTCTCATGGCGAAATTGTGCTTGTATTTGTATATCAGCAGGCTTGAAAAATTCCACTGGAATCTTGGAATTTAAAACAAAATTGATTATATGACTCATGAAAGAGGATTTGCATGTATAGGTTTACAGTAATGATATGGAAAATTAAAGAAAAAAAGCACATTTACTTCATTAATTCCCTTGCCTCTTAGCCTGAATACAAGCTGAAATATTGTGTCCCCTCTAAATGGTTATTCATGATGTGAGATCATCAAAAGATGCAAGAGCAAAACTTCAGCCTATTGTGTCTGTTCCACCATTCAACAAAGTTATGATTGATCTGATAATCCTCAACTCCATCTTCCCGCCTTTTTCCCATAACCCTTATTGATTAAAAACCTCTCAGCACTGAACATACTTAGCTACACATAAACCCATAGAACTCTGTAATAAGGCATTCCACAGATTCACTACTTGTGGAGAGAAGAAATTCCTCCTCAGCTCAGTCTTAAATGGGTGACTTCTTACTTTGAGTCTCTGGTCCTAGACTCTCCCATGTTGAGAGATAGACACTCAGCATTCACCCTGTTAATCTCCTAAAAGAATATTTATATTTCAAGAAGGTAATTCTTCTGAAACCCACTGATTACAGGCTCAATCTACTCATATGAAATTTACTTCACACCTGGAATAAACTTGATGAAATGCTTTCAATTCTAATATATTATTCCGTACATCAGAGGACCAAAACTGCTCACAGCAATCTAAGTGTAGACTATAAACTTCAGGAGGATATTTTACCATTTGGAGAGCCTGACACAGACGTCCGTTGGCATCTAAAAACCTTCACACTATGACAGTTGGAATTCTGGTTAGCCTTTCTTATCATTAGCCCGGTGATACAAAGGCCAATTGTATCAACTTCTGGCACTGCATTAATGCAAAACAAACCAGCAGCAAAATTCAGTTTATTGTCATTTGTTCAGCAATGTACAATGCACATTCCCACACAGCCCTCCAGGGAAGCCCAAAAGATAAGGAAATCTTAAAATTACTTATTTTTCAGATTACATTTTAAACAAAATCCTTTTCTGCTCACTTCTCACCCCTTTTGTTTTCCATTTTTTGATGACTTATCATTTCACATTTTAGCTTTCCCTTGGCCACCTACTGGCCAAGCTACAATCACAGCTGCTATGGCTGTCAATTATCTCAGTTGGCTGGAAGGCAAGTGTGTGATGTGCCATGATGCCAGTGGTGTGGGCTCATTTCCCACATCAGCTGAGATTATCCACGAAGTACTCTTCTTCTGAACTTCTTCCCTCACCTGAGATGTGGCAATCCTCAGGTTAAACCTCCCTAATGGCAGAATAGATGTACGGGTCTGGTAGGGCTATGGCAACTTTATCTTCACCATGTCACCCCTTATTTAAATCCTGGGAAACAAGTGAAAAAGGCCTGACAGGATTTCTTCTTCTCCCACCCTGTAGCTTTATTTCCTGTCAGATTTGGCTTTTGATTTCACTTCCACTGACAGCATATTCAAAAGTGGGAATCTGCTTCATGAACATCTCTGGTGTGATGACTTCTCCTGCTAATGTGTGCTCCAAGGGCATCTCAGCAAAAAGACTTGGGCGTGCCATTTTAATATTTTCATTAAGTGCAATGTGCAAATACTTGGAGAATTAATTTAAGACATTTTCAAATATACTTACTTTCTAGATCACTAAATGATCATGACATTATAGCAGTTTAATTAGTTTTACACATTTTTATATTTACAAAACATGCCTTGTTGAAAAAAACAAATTGCGCAGTAAAATGAATGAAACCAGTCATAGTCCGTTAACTATAAAACCACAACAAGTTTGTTACATACAGAAAAATCAATTTTTAATACAGATTTTAAGAACACTGTCTTTTTTCACCCAAATCAAATGAGCATTACAAGTATAGGAGTGACTTGCCTGTGTCTGTGCCCAGGTGCATCAATTTGCCTGGCTGCAGTAAATTACAGATAATGGAATAGGCTGGAATGTACAACTTTTTAAAAAATGCTGTCAAGTTTTCATTTCATTGAAATTTTGAAGGTTACAAAAGGAAATAATAAAAACTGACTGGGGTACATTAATATTTGTGCTGTTGGACTCAAATACTAGGAGTCTGAAATTAAAATTAGGAAGTTAGAAATAAAAAGGGAAGTCACATGGAAACATTTCTTGAAAAAAATTGTCATGCAAATTTCAAGAAGTCATTAATGTGAACAGTATAAAATCTGTTTGAGAACTCTGACAGTAGGTAGAAGGATTAAGATTTCTCAATGGGTTGGTTTTATTAAGACAACTCACTTTTTAACTCCTAAAAATTCTTATATTCTTAAAAAGTTTTGTATAGGTTTAATAATAAAAATATATGCATTGAAAATATTTTTAAGTAGATTAAAAAAAGGTATTCATAACACTAAGTGACTTACTAATTTACATGCCATTCGCTTCTTTGTTTCTCTGTCCTGTGCAAGGTGGCACCTTCCAAAAGTACCGCGAGGAATGTAACCAGGGCCAATGTTCCTATGGGCAAACTTCCATGGAAACAGGAAGACTTCTGAATCAACTTGATAATGTCCATTTTTAATAACTATATCCTTCTGTGGAATAAATAGAAAGCCACAAAAAAGACTGCAATAAGAAAATTAGTTTAGCCTTTCCCACCCACAATGACAATTTGAGGAACACAGACCAACTGTAAATGGTAAATGCACATCTGCATATGAAGAGCACAGTGGTGGATTTAAAGATAGTTTAAAAATAGGTTAAGCTGCAGAACATTTTCCATTCATCAGAAATCTAGCAGTCACACCAATGCAACACTGAGAAATCATGAGGGACAGAGATAGCGTGAATAGCAAAGGTCTTTTCACTAGGGTGGGGGAGTTCAAAACTAGGGACATATCTTTAAGGTGAGAGCAGAAACATTTAAAAGGGACCTGTAGGACAACTTTTTTAATATGGTTTGTGTGCAGTATGAACTGCCAGAGGAAGTGGTAGATGCAGGTACAGTTACAACATTTATAAGACCTTTTGACAGGCACATGAATAGGAAAGGTTTCGATGGATATGGGTCAAACGCAGGCAAGTGGGATAGTTAGTTTGGAAAACTTGGTTGCATGGATGGGTTGGACTAAAAGATTCTACAACTCTATAAAATGCTGTCTCTCAGATGCAACACTAAACCAATGCCTTTTTATTTTCTCTGGTAGATGCTAAAGATCCCTTAGCACTTTTTTGAAAACAGCAAGGTAATTCTCCCCAGTGTCCTTGCCATAAACTAATATCATTTGTAACAAAAAGTGCATTGCTGTTTGTAACACCTTGTTATACATAAAATTATTTTGCTGCAGGTGATCTGCAATTTGTGACTTTGGAATTGTTCATAGCTCTTTAATATCCCATTTGCTGTTTGCAACCTGTTCCAGTCAGATCATGTTAACATTTTAAATATTGTGAAGTAAAGAGTCTTGTTTTCTAGTTTAGGGAACAAAAGGAAAAACAATTTGCTGCACTTCATGGTTCCAATTGACGTTATCAACATTAATTGTGAGAAAGATTTCGTCAGGCAAATTAGATACAGATTTCTTGCTACCCTTTTCAAATTACAACTGTGACTACACATCAATTGTAGTTCATAAGTTGTAAAACAACTCGTGACGCCCTGAGGTAATGAAAGGCGCTACGTAAATGCAAGCGTCTTATCTGTCAATATCCAGTATATTCAAAAAGATTTGGATCCACTTCGGGGCAATTTCCATCTTTCGGGGCGCTACAAGATCATGGAACATAATTATATTTTAAAATCAATCTTTAAAAGACCACACGGTAGAAACTACCGTATTATGAACAACCTCTTGAATGTACACAAAACATTGCTCACTCACCTTGTTCAATATTACTCCCGTCTCGCGGTTTCGGAAGTGCTGGGGGTGATTGCGGAATGTATTGCACACCTGATTTGCAAAGTTAAGTAAATCCTCAACTGTGCCATATCTGACTGAGTAGAACAGCGGCTGTTGACCGTCCCTGGCCCTACTCGCTGGCACTCCATCCGAGTGCTGCTCTAGCGACAGCATATTGTCCTGGTAGAGTGCTGTATCCTCCAAAGGGTAAAATGCCTCGATCACATCCATCATGTCCAGCTCCAGCAGCAATTCCAACCTGGCGTTATCGATACTTTGGGTCAGCATGTACTCCATTGCCTTTCTCTTTCGATCACTACAGTCTGTGCTGACAGAAGAGATGCAACAGAAAGCGTCAGCTCCTCACCACAGCAGACAACCACAGGAGCAGCGGCAGAGTCTTGCTGCTGCCATGATCCTGCTCTGACTCTACTGTCAAGCATGTGACACTGAGCAGAGATTCCCCAGCTTCAGCGCGATGGGTGGAGCTCAGCTTTCGGTGCATGGAACCACTGAGAACCGAGTGGGTGGGCAAGGAGGCGGGTCATAACCGAGATGGGGTTGCCCCAGATCCCATAGCTTCACACATTATTGCCATACCTGCGCCATGATAACTCTATGACAGTGCATTATCAACATCAGCACAAGAACTGTTCCAAACAATAGTGGCTCTCGTTTAAATACAGGGTTTTTTTTGGTGAGATGAAATGAGGCTACTGGTGTGGAGTTGGATTGAAATTGGCTATTACTGTGCTGTAAATGCTAAGTAATAATTTACGTAAAATGTGGCTGCAGCGCACGAAGAATCAGCTACAGCCTCACAATGATAAAAGGAGAAAAATGAGTTTCTCCAACAACTTGTTTTTGTTTCAGATTTCAGCATCAAGAGTTCTTTGTTTAATTAAGATACAAACAGGTTAGTGTCTGCATTTCTCTCTCCCCAGATGCTGCCAGACCGTTGGAGTTTCTCCAGCATTTTCTGTTTCAGATTTCTAGCATCCACACTATTTCGCTTTTGTGATCACGTATGCACTTTAAACAATTCAGTCTTTAGCATACTTCAGGTAAAAAGTGAGGTCTGCAGATGCTGGAGATCAGAGCTGAAAATGTGTTGCTGGTTAAAGCACAGCAGGTTAGGCAGCATCCAAGGAACAGGAAATTCGACGTTCCTGATGAAGGGCTCTGGCCCGAAACGTCGAATTTCCTGTTCCTTGAATGCTGCCTAACCTGCTGTGCTTTAGCCAGCAACACATTTTCAGCTTTAGTATACTTCAGCCAGGACTTGCATTCTTGAGGGGACGGTGAGCCACCCTCTTCATCTACTGATCCCATCCAGTGTTGGGACACTCATTATGCTTTGAAAGAGGGCACTTCAGGTTTTTGACCCAGTGACAATACAGCCCCAGGATGCTGTGCAGCTTAGAGGGATCGTGTAGGTGGTGATGTTGCCGTGTAGACACTATCCTTGTCCTTCCTGATGGTAGGGTTATGGGTTTTGGAAGGTGCGGCCTCAGAAACACTGAGCTATTGCGGTGAATATCATAGATGGTACACACTGTGTTGGGGGTAGTGAATTTTGAGATGGTGGAGGATGAGGTACGAATCAAGTGGGCTGCTTTGTCCTGGATGGTGCTGAGCTACATTAGCGCCGTTGGAACTGCGCCAGTGAAGCAAGTGCAGAGTATCCCCCCATCCCGGCTTTTGCCTTATGTCGGGTAGCAAAGGCCACTTGCTTCCACAGACTTTCCAGTTTCTGACCAGCTCTTGTAACCACGACATTCATGCGGCTGGTCACTTTCATTTTCTGATCAATGGTAAACCCCGGATTCTGGCTTTTTTTTTGTCCTGTATTAATCTATTTTTCTGCTGGCGGTGCAACAGTTGACAATAGTAATGCCAGTGAATATTCGGGGTTGTGGTTGAAATTTCTGTTGGAGACCCACTTCCATAATGTTATCAGCCCAAACGTGTATGCTATTCAGGCCTTACTGCACGTGGGGAATTGCAAATAGAATTGAATACTGCAACCAATGAACATTCTCACTTGGACATGATGATGGGGATAGGGGATCGTGTGTTGGTTGGGCACTATTTCGAACAAAAATACATCTGCGCACTGGAGGGAAAGATTTCGGACCACACTGCAGATATTCCTCTGAAGAGTTGTGATCTGTAAGAGGAGATTACAAAAGTGGGGGTTGCAAACTGTCCATTAATGAACAAACCCAACCCTTCACTCACCTACACCACCAGTCACCCCTCCCCCACAGTGTCATTGTGGTAAACGCGATAATAAACTCTCCACGTTGACGAAAACACTTAACCATAAGGGTGAAAACATATTCCGAATGAATATATGCTGCCCAACCGGAAAAGAAAACGAAAATACAACTGCGCGGTGCTGAGTACCATGCAGTGTAGCAATGTCTGGGGAATTCCTACTGTGCCGACTGACAGGCGCACACGTCCTCCACAAAATTCATGGAAAGCTACCCTTTACTGCACCACCAGCTTCTTCATCATTTCGGTTACCCATTCTTCGGTTTAATCCTTGAGTTGCTGACAATTTCGGTAACATTCTTCATGACCTGGTCTAAACGTTTTTCTTACTAGGTCCAGTCAGCAGTGAGACTGTCTCCATTTAGCGTTGAACGGACTCGCCTACATTTTATTTTTAAGTGTTGTTGCAATGTCTTCATTGTGAAATACCCATCACCAAATGTTTAATTTTAAAACAACCATTGAGTGATTATCAGATTTTGTTCTGAGGACTTTCGCTCTCCAATTTGACATTTTCCATAGTTTGATTTTTATTCGGGTCATTCATAGCCAAAGTAAAAGATTGTTTTCACTTCATTGAGCGGCAGTGTTGGTGTAATGGTGCCAGTTACTCGGCACTGTGGGTGAATTAGAATGCCAGACACGATCGTAATTGGCTTTGTTGTTGTCTCAAAACGTGGGTAGTCAATCATCTCTTTAGAGGATGATATACCTTTAAAACGTATCCCCGTTACCAAACAGTCGCTTCCTGTTTTGTGGCGCGGTCATTCACTGGTCCCTTCATGTGAAAGAAGACTGCCCTAAGTACGTCAATGTTACGCACAGTCTTTTTTTTCCGTCGACAGAGGGTATGTTTTCCTTTTCAAAAGTTTAGCTATCTGAAGCTGGATCATTCTCCGCTTTAGAAACTGCGTGATACAGATTCCTGACATCGCCACATAGAAGAATATATTTTACTGGTCGGAAGAATAGATACATGGGGCGGGGGGCTTTAATAACTCACCATTTTAAACAATAGACGCAGGCTGAAATGCTCCTCGTGTTTTTGGAAGCGTTTCAATTTGGCTTTCAGTTACTAAGCCACTGAGTTTACATTATGATCAATCAACATTTGAGTGTTTGTAAAATAATAACACATCGATGCACCTGTGGAAAGATTGGCAGAATATTTGATTCATTTAGCCTGTCTCAGGTCTCTATGATAGTCTCCAGCATTGCAATTAATTGTTTAGGATGTTGTGTGGGCAGAGAGATTTGGTAGCTATTCTATATAGTACTTCAGCATAATTAAGCATGACTCTTTAGCTAGCTTGTGTACGCAATGAAATTTCACCATTCCAAATAAAAGCAGAAATGATGGAGAAACTCATTAGAACTCTGTTCTGAAGGACTCACATAGGACTTGAAAGTTAACTCTGCTTCCTTGCACAGATGCTGCCAGACCTGCTGAGTTTCTTAAGCACATTGTCTCTGAGAAGAGGGTACTCATGGACTAAGGAACTTCAGAGACCACCCCAGTTCTGGGGTGAATGGTCTCTCAGTTTAATAGCTTGTTCAAAAAATGCTAAACATTTCAGAGGCTGGAAATCTGAAATAAAAGCCGGGAATACTTCAAATACAGCATTTGTGCAGACAGGCAAAGTTCACTCCAGTTCTGATGAACGATCATTAACCTGAAATACTAACTTTGTTTTCTTTGCTGCAGATGCTATTAGGAGAAAGTGAGGACTGCAGATGCTGGAGATCAGAGCTGAAAAATGTGTTGCTGGAAAAGCGCAACAGGTCAGGCAGCATCCAAGCAGTAGGAGAATCGACGTTTCGGGCATCAGCCCTCATGCAGATGCTATTAGCCCATCAGATTATAAGATGTAGGAGCAGGTCATAAGAACAAACGATTATAGCAGCAGGAGTAGGCCATTTGGCTCCTCAAGCCTACTTCATCATTCAATGAGAATGTGGCTTACCTACCTGAGGCCTCAAATTCTCTTTCATGCCAACTCCTCATAGCTGTCAATTAGAGTCAGAGAGATGTACAGCACAGAAACAGACTCTTTGGTCCAACTTATCCATGCCGACCAGATATACAAAACTTAACCTAGTCCCACCTGTCAGCACCCGGCCCATATCCCTCCAAAACCTTCCTATTCATATTCCCATCCAGATGCCTTTTAAATGTTGCAATTGTACCAGCTTCCACCACTTCCTCTGGCAGCTCATTCCATACACTTACTACCCACTGAGTGAAAAAAGTTGCCCCATAGGTCTCCTTTTTTTCCACTCTTACCCTAAACCTATGCCCTCTAGTTCTGGACTCGCCCAATCCCAGGGAAAAGACTTTGTGTGTTTATCCTATTCATGCCTCTCATGATTTTATAAGCCTTTATAAGGTCAGCCTTCAGCCTCCGATACTCCACGGAAAACAGCCCCAGCCTATTCAACCTCTCCCTATAGCTCAAATCCTCCAACCCTGGCACCATCCTTGTAAATTTTTTCTGAACCCTTTCAAGTTTCACAGCATATTTCTGATAGGAGACCAGAATTGGACACAATATTCCAACAGTGGCCTAACCCAAGTCCTATATAGCCGCAACATGACCTCCCAACTCCAGTACTCAATACTATGACCAATAAAGGAAAGCCTACCAAACACCTTCTTCACTATCCTATCTACATGCGACTCCACTTTCAAGGAGGTATGAACCTGCACTCCAAGGGCTCTTTGTTCAGCAACACTCCCTTAGGACCTTTCCATTAAGTGTATAAGTCCTGCTAAGATTTGCTTTCCCAAAATGCAGCACCTCGCATTTATCTGAATTAAACTCCATCTGCCACTCCCCAGCCCATTGGCCCATCTGATCAAGGTCCCATTGTAATCTTAGGTAACCTTCTTCGCTATCCACTACACTTTCAATTTTGGTGTCATCTGCAAACTTACTAACTATACCTTTTATGCTCACATCCAAATCATTTGTATAAATGATGAAAAGTAGTGGACAAATCTATCTAGCTCTCTAGAGTCGAGAACTTCAGACATTCCCTCTGGAGGGGAAGAAATTCCTTTAGTTTTAAATTAGTGTCCCTTATTCTGTAACTATGTCCTCGAGTTCAAGATTACCCCACCAATTAGAAACAACAAAATTTCCCTGTCAAACTCTCTTGGCATCTTGTATATTCAATACGATTACTTCCTAATTCTTCTAAACTTAAATGAATAAAGGCCTAAGCTGTTTAGCTCTTCTTTCAACCCCCTTTATTCTAGTAATAAGCCTAGTGAATCTCTTTTGAACTGCCTCCAATGCCAGTATAACCTTTCATAAATATGGGGGCCAAAACTATCCATGGTACATCAGATGCAGCGTCATCAACACCCTGTACAGTTATAATTGGACTTGCTTATTTTTAAATTCCACCCCTGAGCAGTAAGGACTAAAACATTATTCTAATACACAGAGAGATTTTGAAGTCATGCCCCCATAACATTAGTCTGGGTCTCGTGATGATTGGCTCAGTGATGTTACCACTAGACCATTACCTCTCAGATCATGGCCTATCCACTTCATTGCCTTTTCCACATACTATTTGATTCCTTTACTAATTAAGTCAGTCTTGAATAATCTTGGCAATCCAGCCCCAACAACTCTTGGTGTTAAAGAATTTGACAGATTCATTCCTCTCCAAGAGAAGATATTTCTCCTCACTTCTGTCTTAGATCAGTGACCACTTACACTGAGATTATGCCTTCTGTTCCGGAACCTCTTCACATCTGCTTTTTTAGCATCCTAAGAATCTTGAATCCAAGAACCCTAAAAATATTTTAATAAGTTTGCCTCTCATTCCTCTAAACTCCAATAAGCATAGGGCCAATCTACTCAACTTCTCATATGAAAATCCCTTCATACCAGAGGTCAAGCTAACAAACCTTCTTTGGTCTGTGTCCAATGCCAGTATATTTTTCCTTAGTTAAGGGACCAATACTATTTCATGACCCCTTGAGTGAAGTAATTCCTCTTCCTCTCTGTTTTAAATTTGCTAGCCCTTATCCTAAAACTGTGAGCTCTTGTTCTTGAGAAAACATCCTCTGTATGCCTACTTTGTCAATTCTCTTTAAAAGTTATATTCCTCAATCAGATCTCCTCTCATTCTTCTAAAACCTCTACACTGTATAGGCATAAATTGCTGAAACTCTCTTCATAAAATAAACCCGTCATCTCTAAAATCAGAGTGAACTTCCTCTCCTTCAAAAGGATCAAAACTATATACATTAGTCTAGGTCCAGTCATACCAAAACCTAGAACAACTGCAGCAACACTTCTCTACTTTAATACTCTATTCCTTTAACAATAAATGACAAAATGTAATTTTCCATCCTTATTACCTGCTGTACTTTTATGCCACTTTTCTACAATTTATACAGGAGAACACCCAGATCCCTGTGTATTGAAGCTCTCTTAAGTTTCTCTCCGTTTAGATAATATAATAATTTTCTTTTCTTTGAACAAGATGGATAATCTCACACTTATTCACTTCAACCTCCATGTGCCAAATTCTGGTATATTCACCGAATCTACCCACATTCATTCATAATTTTCTTAAATTCCTTCATTGCAACATAGTTTCTGACCTACTTAACTTGGATGCTAACTTTTTGTGATTTGTGCACAAGGACCCCCAAATCCACCTATGCTGCTGTATTCTTTAGTCTTTTTCCACTTAAATAATATTCAGGTCCTCTATTCCTCCCAAACTGCATAACCTAACATTTCCTGTCATTACATTCCAACTGCCAAGTTTTTGCTCACTCAGTTAAACTGTCTATCCCCTCCTTCAGAATTATTCTGTCATCCTCGATACTTGCCTCCCTAGTTATTTTTGTGTCATCTACAACTTGGCAGTAGTACATTCACTCCCATCATCCAAGTCATGAATATACATTGTGAATAATTGTGACCCAACACAGATCCTTGTGGTCTTTATTAGCCGTTGCTTTTTAATTCAGAAAATACCTCTTTATCTCAACTTTCTATCTTCTATTTGTTAGCTAATCTTCTACCCATGCTAATACGTTGTCCCCACCAACACCATGGACTCTAATTTTCTTAAGAGGAGACGATCATCTAGTGCTATTATCGCTAGACCATTAATCCAGTGGCCCAGATAGTGTTCCGGGGACCACTTTGAATCCTGCTATGGCATATGGTGGAGTGTGAATTGAATAAAAATCCAAAATTAAGACTTGAAAGATGACTATTGTCAATAAAAATAACTCACCTTGTTCACTAATGCCCTTTAGGGAAGGCAATCTGCTGTGCTTATCTGAAAGGTCCTGCCAATGCAAGAGGAGGCAATATCCACATAGTCAGCATCTTACAGTAGAGTTGTTGGTTGGTTAGGGGCTGGCCTTCCCTGTCCATGAAGGGCACCAATATCTCCAGAAACAGGTTTGATTTGGTGATGGCACTGTATTAGGCATTGCAGAGTATGACTCCTTGAATATGGAGGCTGATGGGAGGAAGTGAATCCTGTTGCACTTCTGGAAAGGATGGGGACAAAAGTGTCAATATAGATGAGGGCCCTGTCAGCCGTAATGAGAATAATCCTCAATTGAAGAAAATATAAGACAAATTGAAAAAAGTGGTGAATGAAAGTGGCATCAACAGGAAAGATGTAAAAGAGTTGGAAAAACTGAGAGAACTAAATAGAATCCTTAAATGGAAGAAATTGTGAGTTAATGGATCTATATTTAATATTTGTAGATAGCATATCCCCAGAAGTAGAGATATAGATGTTCAGGCAGGGAAGTGAAGAGGTCAACATGGGCCACTTGAAGGAAAGTGGTGTGGAAATTTGAGATAAAGTGATGACATTCTCCAGTTCAGGGTGTCAGAAGCGAGTTACACAGATGCTATCAACTATCTATTGGGGAAAAAAAAACTAAGAGAGGGGATGTGTGGGACTTGAATACAGAATGTTCCATTAGTCATTACAGTGTTTGACATGTCCAAGGCATAGGAGTTTCTACAGTGACACCAACTTATTTGGAGGAAGTGGCAGGAAGACGTTTTCCTCCTCTCTCTACAAGAATCTCAGGGAGTCCCTCTCCCACTACAACTCACCTTCATCCCCTCCCCCACTCACCTATTATACTCTATGATACTTTCTCCCCACCCCCATCCTCCTCTCACTTATCTCTCCACCCTTCAGGCTCTCTGTCTGTATTCCTGATGAAGGGCTTTTGCCCAAAACGTCGATTTTACTGCTCCTCGGATGCTGCCTGAACTGCTGTGCTTTTCCAGCCCCACTAATCCAGTAAATAGACAAAGTCTTTTTCCCTCGGATCGGGGAGTCCAGAACTAGAGGGCATAGGTTTAGGGTGGGAGGGGAAAAATATAAAAGAGACCTAAGGGGCAACTTTTTCACGCAGAGAGTGGTACTTGAATGAAATGAGCTGCCAGAGGATGTGGTGGAGGCTGGTACAATAGCAACATTTAAGAGGCATTTGGATGAGTATATGAATAGGAAGGTTTGGAGGGATGTGGACCGAGTGCTGGCAGGTGGGACTAGATTCGATTGGGATATCTGGTCGGCGTGGACAGGTTCGACCGAAGGGTCTGTTTCCATGTTTGTACATCTCTGTGACTCTATGACTCTATAATAAGTAGTTGAAAGAAAGAATGAGGTCAGTCAGACAGAGAATGGGTAGGTGGGTGCATCATGAATGTGTCTGTGTTATGAAAAGAGATTATAACCCCATATAATTTATGGATTTTAAGTTTAATTTGTGTTTCTTTAATATAAAGACATACAGGCCAAAAGATGACTGAGGGTGTAAATTCAGTGGCTGTCTCAAATCCCTAGGTAATTACACCAAGTCCCAAGAGGAATCATGGAATGTTGCAGCAAAATGCAGTTGAGTGACTTTCTGAAAGCAGCACTTTAAGAGGTACCATTAAAAAAAAACTGAACTATGATACCCCGTGGATTGTGTCCCGGACTGGAGGTATGATATGAGTTAAATGAAAGGTGGTTTTAGGCTTAATATATGTGCATGCTTTTTCCCTCTAGGAATACACAAGAAAGGGGGGTAAAAACCATCTGCAAACCCATGTCTCTGTATGCTGGTGTGCTAGATTATGGCTCAAGTTACATTGTGCTAAATTGTGCTAGGAAGCTGAGAACTTCCACCAGGCACCCCTGTATGTGCAGATACAAAGGAATAAAGTCGCTTTCTGATTGTAGAAAACAAGTCAACTCAGAACAGCTGAAGGAAACTGGACAAATTCCTTTCAGCCAATCGCCAAACCAGAAATCTCCAAACAACTACTCAACTGCTAAAGTCCAGTGCTACCAGAATCAGCCACTTTAATAACTGCAACTATCCATTAGTGTACAGACTAACCAAAGACTTTTTTTCCTTTTATCTTTTTGGAGTCACCTCTCATTTCAAAACTGTGTGTCTATCTATTGCATTTTTTTCCCATACTTTAGTAACTAACAAACTCACCCTTTAACACAAGAAAGCAGAATTAAATTGGCCATTTTAAAGAAATTAACATTTTCAAAGTTTGTGCGAAGATTTGTAGCTCGGGTGCTCGTTGTTGTGGTTCTGTTCGCCGAGCTGGAAGTTTTTGTTGCAAACGTTTCATCCCCTGGCTAGGCGACATCATCAGTGCTTTGGAGCCTCCTGCGAAGCGCTTCTTTGATGTTTCTCCCTGTATTTATAGTGGTCTGTCCTTGCCGCTTCCGGTTGTCAGTTTCAGCTGTCCGCTGTAGTGGTTGGTATATTGGGTCTAGGTCGATGTGTTTGTTGATGGAGTTTGTGGATGAATGCCATGCCTCTAGGAATTCCCTGGCTGTTCTCTGTCTGGCTTGCCCTATGATAGTAGTGTTGTCCCAGTTGAATTCATGTTGCTTGTTGTCTGCGTGTGGGGCTACTAGGGATAGCTGGTCGTGTTGTTTCGTGGCTAGTTGATGTTCATATATGCGGATTGTTAGCTGTCTTCCTGTTTGTCCTATATAGTGTTTTGTGCAGTCCTTGTGCAAGGACTAATAAAATGCAGAGTTGAATGGCACCACTCCGGAATATAGACTTGTAATGATTGAGATATTTGATTTCAGGTTTTTACTTTCTAGCTGGGCACCTATGGTTACCAGTTTTAACATTGCAAATCTATCATTTCTAGCTGATGTACATGATTGCCCGAGTGTTTTGTATTGCTGTCCTTTATGAATTGATTTTTCTCCCATTTGGACTGATGCCTGTTCTGGTCATTTAATTAGCCAATTCATTAAAGTATAAAAATCATACCATGTCTTTGTTTAACAGATGCAGTGCAGGCAGATATATTCAGGAGTTCCGAATATATAATCAGGATACATAATCAGAGTTCAGGATCCTAGCAAAGGAGTCTGAGTGGCAGTAATAATTCATATGTAAGAATAAACGTGAGAGTTGCATATTAAAATTATGTCATATGACTGCAGTGATGTAAGTCGGGTGGTCGTGCCATTAATTTTTGAATGCCTCAGGAATGATCGGATTCATCTGTGGGATGTGATCAATATTCTAAAAGGATGCATCCGTCCTGGACAAATAAAATTACTCACTGACCTTGAGAGTAATGAAAGTGAGTCACATTTTCTTTAAGAAAACGACTTGACATTTAAATCCCAGTCATGAGATGTCTGGCTCACCCTGATCATTGTTACACAGGGAGAGGGTTCCGAGAATCAGAATCTGATAGACGTGAGCTCCATGCGAAATGTAAATCGAAACTTAACGAGGTTCGATTCTCAGCTCTTGTACTATTCGAGGCGTGTCAGCAAGCGAATTGAATATCGAACGCCGAAAATCGTAGCGCCATGAACGCTTTTTACAATAATACATGAAGTCACAATGCCAAAGCAAGGATCTAAGTCCGTATTATTAATTCACAAACTGTTCAGTTGCCTACCCACCCCCGGAATCTCAAAGCCGGGACCTCAAAACCCACAGATCCATTTACAGGAAATGAAGGAAAACGTATCTAAGATAGCGTTGGAGCGGCAGTTTCTTATGTACTTCCCCGATAGATTCTAGACAACGGGAAGTTCCTCCTTTCAGTTTTGCTAAACCCGGCGCCCTTTAACCTACATTGCTCTTGGGTTTCAATAAACAAAACACACATGAAACAAAGAAGGAAAAACAAAGAATTGTAAATGCTGGAAATCAGAAAAAACAGCAATTGCTGGAAAAATTAATCAGGTCTGGCAGCATCTGTGGAGACAAAGCAGAGTTAACGTTTCAGGTCCAGTGGCTCTTCTTAAGAATGGAACATTGACTGGTTCTGTGGAATTAACAAAGATACAGGATTGATCGAGTGAATCCTTAGAAGAGTATAAAGAAAGTTAGAGTATACTTAAGAGGGAAATCAGGAGGGCAAAACGGGGACATGAGATAGCTTTGGCAAATACAATTAAGGAGAATCCAAAGGGTTTTACAAATACATTAAGGACAGAAGGGTAACCAGGGAGAGAATAGGGCCCCTCAAAGGTCAGCAAGGCGGCCTTTGTGTGGAGCCACAGAAAATGGGGGAAATACTAAACAATTATTTTGCATCAGTATTTACTGCGGAAAAGGATATGGAAGATATAGACTGCAGGGAAATAGATGGTGACATCTTGCAAAATATCCAGATTATAGAGGAGGAAGTGCTGGATGTCTTAAAACGGTTAAAGGTGGGTAAATCCCCAGGACCTGATCAGGTGTACCCAAAGACTCTGTGGGAAGCTAGAGAAGTGATTGCTGGGATTCTTGTTGAGATATTTGTTTCATCGATAGTCACAGGTGAGGTGCCGGAAGACTGGAGGTTGGCTAATGTGGTGCCACTATTTAAGAAGGGAGGTAAAGACAAGCCACGGCGGCACGGTGGCACAGTGGTTAGCACTGCTGCCTCACAGCGCCAGGGACCTGGGTTCAATTCCTGCCTCAGGTGACTGACTGTGTGGAGTTTGCACGTTCTCCCCGTGTCTGCGTGGGTTTCCTCTGGGTGCTCCGGTTTCCTCCCACAGTCCAAAGATGTGCGGGTCAGGTGAATTGGCCATGCTAAATTGCCCGTAGTGTTAGGTAAGGGGTATATGTAGGGGTATGGGTGGGTTGCGCTTCGGCGGGTCGGTGTGGACTTGTTGGGCCGAAGGGCCTGTTTCCACACTGTAAGTAATCTAATCTAATCTAAAAAAAGCCAGGGA
Source organism: Hemiscyllium ocellatum (assembly GCF_020745735.1). NCBI lineage: Eukaryota > Metazoa > Chordata > Chondrichthyes > Orectolobiformes > Hemiscylliidae > Hemiscyllium > Hemiscyllium ocellatum. The sequence goes on from NC_083405.1 coordinate 101,708,108, forward strand.
ACTATAGACCGGTGAGCCTGACCTCAGTGGTGGAAAAGTTGTTGGAGGGAATCCTGAGGGACTGGATGTACATGTATTTGGAAAGGTAAGGACTGATTTGGGATAATCAACATGGCTTTGTGCATGGGAAATCATGTCTCACAAATTTGACTGAGTTTTTTGAAGAAGTAACAAAGAAGATTGATGAGGGCAGAGCAGTAGATGTGATCTATATGGACTTCAGTAAGACATTCAACAAGGTTTCCCATGGGAGACTGATTAGCAAGGTTAGATCTCATGGAATACACAGAGAGTTAGCCATTTGGATACAGAACTGGCTCAAAGGTAGAAGACAAAGGGTGGTGGTGGAGGGTTGTTTTTCAGACTGGAGGCCTGTGACCAGTGAAGTGCCACAAGGATCGGTGCTGGGCCCTCTACTTTTTGTCATTTACATAAATGATTTAGATGCGAGCATAAGAGTTACAGTTAGTAAGTTTGCAGATGACACCAAAATTGGAGGTGTAGTGGACAGCGAAGAGGGTTACCTCAGATTACAACAGGATCTTGACCAGATGGGCCAATGGGCTAACAAGTGGCAGATGGAGTTTAATTCAGATAAATACAAGGTGTTGCATTTTGGGAAAGCAAATCTTAGCAGGACTTATACACTTAATGGTAATACACTTAATACAAAGTCTAGGGAGTGTTGTTGAATAAAGAGACCTTGGAGTGCAGGTTCATAGCTCCTTGAAAGTGGAGTCGCAGATAGATGGGATAGTGAAGAAGGCATTTGATATGGTTTCCTTTATTGGTCAGAGTATTGAGTACAGGAGTTGGGAGGTCATGTTGCGGCTATACAGGACACTGGTTAGGCCACTGTTGGAATATTGTGTGGAATTCTGGTCTCCTTCCTATCTGAAAGATGTTGTGAAACTTGAAAATGTTCAGAAAAGATTTACAAGGATGTTGCCAGGGTTGGAGGATCTGAGCTACAGGGAGAGTCTGAACAGGCTGGGGCTGTTTTCCCTGGAGCGTCGGAGGCTGAGGGCTGACCTTATAGAGGTTTACAAAATTATGAGGGGCATAGATAGGATAAATTGACAAAGTCTTTTCCCTGGGGTCGGGGAGTCCAGAACTAGAGGGCATAGATTTAGGGTGAGAGGGGAAAGATATAAAAGAGACCTAAGGGGCAACTTTTCCACGCAGAGGGTGGTACGTGTATGGAATGAGCTGCCAGAGGATGTGGTGGAGGTTGGTACAATTGCAACATTTAAGAGGCATTTGGATGGGTATATGAATAGGAAGGTTTTGGAGGGATATGGGCCGGGTGCTGGCAGGTGGGACTGGATTGGATTGGGATATCTGGTCGGCATGGACGGGTTGGACCGAAGGGTCTGTTTCCATGCTATACATCTCTATGACTCTATACAGGAGTTTGTTGGTGATGAACAGAACTTTTTTTGTGCACCTGGCGACATGAATTATACAGAAGGCTTCGGATAGTGCTGGATTATCATCAAGGTAAAAACAATGACTGCAGATGCTGGAAACCAGATTCTGGAGTAGAGTGGTGCTGCAAAAGCACAGCAGTTCAGGCAGCATCCGAGGAGCAGGAAAGTTTTTTTTCAAAAATATACTTTATTCATAAAATTATTTGGATCTCTTTACCAGTGGTTATGCCATTCTTGTGCACACATTACATTTCTTTACAGATAGACATCGAAATTTATTTTTCCTATATACAAGTCTGTACATTTATTATCCAGCTCTTCTGCTGAGGTGTCAGCGGAGCCCAAATGATAGGGTGGGCCCCCTGTTCTTCTTAGGCAGGCAGATGTTACACGGTGGTCTTTCCCCACGGTGCCTTGGCAGCAGCTGCCCCAAGCTTCAGCACGTCCCTCAACATGTAGTCCTGGACCTTGGAATGTGTCAGTCTGCAACGTTCAGTTGGGGTCAACTCCTTCAGCTGGAAGATCAACAGGTTTCAGACCACCCAGAGAGCGTTCTTCATTCAGTTGATGATCCTCCAGGCACAGTTGATGTTCGTCTCGGTGTGCGTTCCAGGGAACAGACCATAGAACATGGAGTCCGGTGTCACGGAACTGTTCGGGACGAACCTCGACGAACACCACTACATTCCTCTCCAGACTTCTTCTGCATAGGCACATTCCAGAAGGAGGTGCGTGACAGTCTTGTCCCCTCTGCAGCCGCTTTGAGGGCAGCGTGCGGTGCGGCTGAGAGTCCGGGCGTACATAAAGGATCTCACAGGCACAGCCCTTCTCACCACCAGCCAAGCCATGTCTTGGTGCTTGTTGGAGAGTTCTGGCGATGAGGCATTCTGCCAAATGACTTTGACAGTCTGCTCAGGGAACCGCTCGATAGAATCCGCCCTCTCCTTTTCCCGAAGGGTCTCAAGGGCACTACATGCTGACCACTTCCTGATGGACTTGTGGTCAAAGGTGTTTTTCTTCATAAACTTCTCCACGAAGGACAGCTGATACGGAACAGTCCAACTACTCGGAGCGTTCCACGGCAGCAAGGCCAGGCCCATCCTTCGCAACACCGGGGACAGGTAGAACCTCAGTACGTATTGATACTTGGTGTTTGCATACCGGGGATCCACGCACAGCTTGATGCAGCCACACACAAAGGTGGTCTTCAGGGGGAGGGTGACATTGGGTGTGTTTTTTCCCCCGTTGCCAGATCTTTATACATCGAGTCCCTTTGGACCTGGTCCACCTTTGATCTCCATATAAATTGGAAGATGGCCCGGGTGACTGCAGTGGCACAGGTTCTGGGAATAGGCCAGACCTGTACCACGTATGACAGCAATGACAGTGCCTCACACCTGAAGACCAGGTTTTTTCCTGCGATGGAGAGCGACCGTAGATTCCATCTGCCCAGTTTCTGCCTCACTTTGCTGATACACTCCTCCCAAGACTTGGCGCACCCCCAGCTCCCCCCCCCCCATACCAAATACCCAGCACCTTCAGGTGGTCGGTCCTGGCAGTGAAGGGGATCGAGGATTGGTCGGCCCAGTTCCTGAAGAATATGGCCTTGCGCTTGCCTCAGTTTACCTTGGCCCCCTAGACCTCTTCGAACTGGTCACATATGCACATGAGTCTGTGCACGGACAGCGGATCCGAGCAGAAAATGGCAACGTCATCTACGTACAGGGAGGCCTTAACCTCCAGGCCCCCGCTGCCAGGAATAGTCACCCCCCCCAAACTTGCATCCTTCCTGATGGACTAGGCAAATGGCTCTATGCAGCACAAAAAAAGGCAGGAGAGAGAAGGCAACCCTGCCTGACTCCAGATCTGACAGGGAAGCTATCGGATTCCCACCCATTGATTGAGACTGCACTGACAATGTTGATGTAGAGCGGTCTGATCCAATTGCAGATTCCCTCCCCAAAGCCCATTTTGGAGAGAACATCTCTCATATACCTGTGTGATTTCCTGTCAAAGGCTTTCTCCTGGTACAGGCTGATGAAGCAAGTGTCCAACCCTCTGTCCTGCATGTAGGCGATCGTATCCCTGAGGAGTACGAGACTCTCAGCAATTTTCCTGCCCAGTAGAGCACAGGTTTGGTCAGGGTGAATCACCGAGCCCAGAGCAGACCTGACCCGGTTGGCAATAACCTTTGACAAAATTTTGTAATCCGCATTCAATCGTGAGATTGGTCTCCAATTTCTGAGTTCCTCCCTCTCCCCCTTCCGCTTGTAGGTGAGGGTGATGATGCCTTTCCTCATGGATTCACTCATGGTACCTGCCCGAAGCATACTGACATACACCTCCAGCAGGTCCTGGCCAATCAAGTCCCACAGAGCAGAATAGAGCTCGACTGGTAAGCCGTTGCTTCCGGGAGTTTTATTCTTTTCGAAGGACTCGAGGGCCTTGGTCAGCTCATCCAGAGATAGCGGCTGGTCCAGCCTCTCCCATATTCTGTCATCTAAGACCTCTGTGATAGAGGACAGGGACGACTGGGAGGCCATGCTGTCAGTTGGGTTTGTGTCATACAAACTGGCATAGAAGGATTTGCTGATCCTCATGACGTCATCCTGAGATGACATTATCGAGCCATCTTCTTTCTTCAGGCTGCTGAGCACGGAGCTCTCTTTGTGCACCTTCCAGAAGAAGAAACGTGAGCACGTCTCATCCTACTCCACGGAGCGGACCCTGGACCGGAAGATTATCTTATCTCCAAGGCAAAGAGCAGGAAAAATCGACATTTCAGGCAAAAGCCCTTCATCAGGAATACAGGCAGAGTGCCTGAAGGATGGAGAGATAAATAAGAGGAGGGTGGGGGTGGGGAGAAAGTAGCATAGAGTACAATAGGTGAGTGGGGGTGAGCATGAAAGTGATAGGTCATGGAGGAGGGTGGAGTGGATAGGTGGAAAAGAAGATAGGCAGGTAGGACAGGTCATGGGGACGGTACTGAGCTGGAAGTTTGGAACTGGGGTGAGGTGGGGGAAGGGGAAATGAGGAAACTGTTGAAGTCCACATTGATGCCCTGGGGTTGAAGTGTTCAGAGGCGAAAGATGAGGCGTTCTTCCTCCAGGCGTCGGGTGGTGAGGGAGCGGCAGTGAAGGAGGCACAGGACCTCCATGTCCTTGGCTGTCGCTGACTGCCTGATTACTTCGAATTTATTTGTCAACTGTCATGTATTTAATAATTGCTACAAGCATTTTCCCTACGGTACATGTTAAGCTCATTGGCCTGGAGTTTCTGCTTTATGTCTCCATGCCTTTTTAAATTAAAAATATATATATTTGCTGTTTTATAAAGGAATCTCGCTTGCCCCAATCAAGGCAATTTTGGAAAATTAAAACCAATGAAGTCCATAAGGATTCTGGAATTTATTGGACTACAACTCCAAAATTTGCATAATATAATTTCCCTGGTCATTATAATTTTCTTGAGTTGCTCCCTTCTTTTCATTTCCTGATTGAGTTATTCTGGGATGTACTTTGTATCATCTGTGGTGAAGACTGATGCAAACTCCTTTTCAATTAATCTGTCATCCTCTTTTTTAACTATGACTAATTCCTCAGATTCTTTCGATAGGACTTGTTTAAATCTTTACATCTCTAGCCAAGTTTCTCTGGCACTTTATTTTTTCTGTCCTTATTAACCTTTTAGTCACTCCTTTTCAAAGTACTGTGTAAACACCTGACCTGCCAATCATCTTTGTACAGTGATATGTTGTCTTTGAATTTGATATTATCTTTAACCATTCTAGTTATCTAGTCAGTGGGTCCTCCCTTGGAACTATTCTTTCACATTTTATTCTAAAATACCTCTTTAAATGTCTGCTACTGCATGTCATTTGACCTATCCTTTACCCTAATTTGCCAGTCCACTTCAGTTAGCTCTGCTTTCATAACCTCACAAATCAAGTTTAAAATAGTAGTCTTGGATTCACTCTTCTCTCCAAAATGAATGTAAAATTCAAATCATTGCATGATTGCTGTCACCTTCGGAGATCATTATTTAATCTTATTCATTGCACCATATTAGGTGTAGCATAATATGCTCTCTGGTTATCTCCCACGCGTATTATTCTAACAAACTGTCCTGAAAACATTCTAATAACTGAAATATACCTGAGTTGTATTAGGAGGGAAAGTTGGACAGACTAGACTTGCACCCGCTCAAGTTTCAAAAAGTAAGAGACAACTTGATCGAAACATGTGGGATCCTGAGGGTTTTTGACAGGGTGTATGTGGAAAAGATGTTGCCTCATGTGGGAGATTCAGGGGTTACTGTTTAAAAATTGGGGCGGGGGGGGTGGTCACCCATTTAAAGCACATGACAAAGAGCTTTTTTTGGTAACAGAGGACCATGATCTTTTGGAAATCTCTTCCACAAAAGGAAGCAGAGTCTTTGTATTTTTTAAAGGCAGAAGTAGATGGCTTTTTTGGTGATCGAGAGAGTAAAAGTTTACCATGGGAATGGGGAGCAATCAGATCAGACAAGACCTTAATTGTAGGTGCAGGTTTGAGGGACCAAATGACCCACTCTCACTCCTAATTTGTAAGTTATGTCTAGAGATGCGTAGAGCATTTCAGACTGTAATTATGTGATGAACAGTGTGTTAAAACCAGTACAGCACTTATGTAGAGAGGTGGAGCCAGCGTGCATGACTTTTTAGCCTTAGGGAATGGAAGCTTGAGTACTTGCCTGCATGCACAAGTCTTTGGTGCAGTAATATCTGAATGCTAAAAAATAGTTACTGTTTAAAAAACATTCAGTTGGTTTAAAACATTTTAGAATAAAAAATCCCAGGTAATTTAGTGTACAGCTTGGGAACTTCATCAAGTTTAATTTCAATCAGTGGGATAGTGGTAATTGTTATGACACGAGGTAAACAATCCTGCTTAATTTAAAACCAAGAACACAAAATATATATCCTGTGCAGTAATCTGTAAAAATGAGAGTGACCAAGAACTATTTAAGGTAACAATTAACAACTTTATTTCTTAAAGTATAACAGAACATAATTAACTATCAGTTATTTACAAGTTCTCACTCTAAGCTCTCTTTTACTTTCCCTTCTATAATACTAGTCCAATAAAACTCCTGATTATGATTTACAAAACCAGGCAGCTTTCGTGCTTCTCGGTTTTTCGGTCTTCTTTTCTTCTTCTTGGGGATTCTACTTCACAGGTTACTGATTGATAAATCTACCTTTTAAGAGAGCTATTTCTGGGCAGTGTGCAGAGGTTGTCGGCTTGGCAGTTCTCCACTCAATTGTTCAATTTTCCCCGGTCTTATACCCCAAAGCATCGGATCATGTCATTGGCTTTTAAGATTGTTAATGTAGTAAATTCAAACTGGATTGGAGTTTGGTATGTTTGTTTTTGGGACATAACGTAAACTGATCGGTCTAATTCAAATCTCTTTTGTCATTTCCAGTCAACTGGCCCATCAAGTTGTTCCACCAAATGTTACACTTTTTTTTTCAGAACACTTGGTTCTGTCAGGTAGTTCTGTTGCTTTTAACTCTCTTAAAAAGGTACAGTACACCCACATCATCATAGCAGTAATGTCACTGGACTAATAATTCAAAATCTCAAACTAACGTTAAGGATGACTGGTTCAAATCCCATCATGGCAGATGTTGATATTTGAATTTATTACATATTTGGAGTTTGAAAAAAATGCCAGCCTATTGGTGACCATGCAATCACAGTTGTAAAGACCTAAAACAAAGATGCATGAAATCTGAAACAAAACCAGGAATTGCTGTAGAAACTCAGCAGGTCTGCAAGAACTTGCACAGAGAAAGCAGAGTCAATGCTGTGTGTCTAGTGACACTTCTTCAGAATAATTTGTCCAGGAATTTCTGTTTTTTGAAAATATCCACATGGTTTACTAATATCCTTCAGGGAAGAAAATCTGTGAAATGTATCTGGTTCAGCCTATACATGACCCCAGAGCTATTATAACATTAGGGATTGTTAACAACACCCAAATTCCACTAGTAAATGAAACAAAGATAGCTGCACAGCTTGGCAGTAAGAGACGATTGCTTCGTGCAAAGCATAGTGGAAATTCAGAACCCAGTCCTCCACAAAACTGTTCAAGCAATTCAAGACTAAGCTTGATACATTTTCCTGAGAAAATTGTTCTAAGAATACTAAAACAAGACAGATACTAAGTTATAAGACAGACCAGCCATTATTCAACTGAATAGTGGGAAAGTCTCAAGGGGCTAAAAGGCCCTTATATGTGGAGGAGGAAGATCATTCATATTAGAATTGTAAGAATCACATGAAATGTAAAATCCCAAAACATTTTCAATGCACTTAACCCATAAAGTGTGATATACACATAGCATTAGGATTATTTCTTTCAAAAATTTTCTTTTGTACTTTGTACTTTAAGCAATCTTCTGTTCTTTTCCTCTTCTGAAAGCAGTTGTTTGCAAAGGCAATTCCATAGCTAACAGTATTTAGAAGTTGGATGTTAACATCGGCTCCTTATCACGTGTAAAAGGCTGGCCTTCATGTGTGTCCTGACATTGATTAATGAGATATCAATGGGGGCATTACAACTTCATCAGAAAAATACAATTTAATCTCCTGCAGAATTGAAACTATTGCTAGATTTTTCTTTGCCAAGAATGCAAAGGCCAATTCCATAGTTGTTAGAAAAAAAAACTGAACACTGTTCTTTGTATATCCTCAAATCATAGAGTTTTATAGTAGAAAGGAGGCCATTCAACCGATCATGTCTATACTGGCTCCTGAAAGAACTACTGAGAACTAGTCCCATTCTTCAGCCCTAATACCCCAGCGGACTAAAATAATTACTTTCAAGCATTTCTCCAGCTCTCTTTTAAAACCTCCAATTGAATCCCCTTCCTCCACTCTCCCAAACATTCCAAATCCTAACAACTCTGAGTAAAGAAGTTACTCCTCATCTTACTCGCTGACAATCCTGAAATTGTGACCCCTGGTTACTGACATACCAACCAGTGGAAATAAATATCTTTCTTTACCCTGTCAAAACTGTTCACTTTAAAAAGGCCATTTCTTAATCTTCTCTGTTCCAAGGAGAATAAGCCCAATTCCTCCAATCTTTCCTAGTTCTTAAACTCCTCATTCTTGGTATCATTCTAGTAAATCTCCTTTGCACGCTCAAGGGGGCTTGAACATCCTTCAAATGCCCAGAACAGAAAATAATACTCCACATGTGGTCTGACCAATGACTGATAGAGGTGTAGCATCACTTAGAGTCAGAGATGTACAGCACAGAAACAGACCCCTCAGTCTAACTTGTCCATGTCAACCAGATATCCTAACCTAATCTCGTCCCATTTGGCAACACTTGGACCATATCCCTCTAATCCCTTCCTATTCATTTATCCATCTAGATGCCTTTTAAATGCTGTAATTGTACCAGCCTCCACCACTTCTTCTGGCAGCTTATTCCATGCACACACTACCCTCTGCGTGAAAAAGTTGTCCCTTAGGTCTCTTTTATATATATCATCCTCTTCTCACCCTAAACCTACGCCCTCTAGTTCTGGTCTCCCCCACTCCAGGGAAAAGACCTTGTCTATTTACCCTATCCATGTCCCTCATGATTTTATAAACCTCTATAAGATCACCCCTCAGCTCCGACGCTCAAGAGAAAGCAGCTCCAGCCTTTTCAGACTCTCCCTATAGCCCAATTCCTCCAACTGTGTCAACATCCTTGAAAAGGTTCAGAAAAGATTTACAAGTTTCAGAATAGATTTACAAGTTTCAGAAGATTTACAAGTTTCACAACATCCTTCCAATAGGAGAGAGAGCAGTTCTTTGCTTTTATATTCTACTCCTTTACTTATACTTATAAAACCAAGGATCCTATAAAAGTTTTAACTGTTTCACCTTGCCTAGCCACCTTCAGAGAATTATGCACTTGAAACCAGAGCCCCTCTGCTCCTGAATTCCCCTCAAAAATTGTACTACAGAGCCTGTATTGTCTCTCCATGTTCCTTTTACCAAATTGCATTACCTCACATTTCTCTTCATTAAAGTTCATCTGCTGGGTATCTGCCCATTCACCCAATATATCAATATCTCTCTGAAGTCATTCAGCACCATGCTCAGAATTCACTATTTTCTGTAGCTGTTGTATCATCTGCAATTTAGAGATTGTGCCATCACCACTCCTCTCCAAATTGTTACATAAAATAAAAAAAAGCAAAAGTCCCAACACCGATCCCTGGGGAACATCACTTTCAATTAGTCTCCAGGCTGAAAAGCCCATTTTATGCCTACCTGTCTTTTAGCTAACTTCTAACACATGCTGCTAAGGATCGATCAATCCCAAAAACTTCAAACCAACCTGCATGCGGCACCAAATCTAATGCTTTCTGAAAATCTAAATATACACCATTCACAGCACTACCCTCATTTACTGCCTGCATCACCTCAAAGAACTCAATTAAATTTGTCAGGCAGGATCTGCCTTTGACAAAGTCATGTTGACTGTCTAGTGTTAACTTATTTTTCTCAAAGGAGTGTATTTATCTTGCCCTGTATTATGGCCTTGATCATTTTTCCCACTGTTGCTGTCAAGCTGACACATCTGTAATTTCCTGTAATATCCATTGGCTTAAAAAACACCATCACATTTGCAATCCTCCAATCCCCTGGGACTAATCCTACGTTCAGAAAGGCCTGGAAAAATTCTGGCAATAGCTCCACGATTTGCTCTCTTACCTCTCTCAGCAATCTAGGATGCATCCTAACAAGGCCTGGTGACTACTCTACGTGGAGCGCTGAGACCTTTTTAGCACAACGTCCGTATCTATGTCTATAACTGCACAGTTGCTCACTATCCACATTTTCAACTAGGCCATTGACATCATAGAGTCATAGAGATGTACAGCATGGAAACAGACCCTTCAGTCCAACCTGTCCATGCCGACCAGATATCCCAAACGAATCTAGTCCCATCTGCCAGCACCCAGTCCATATTCCTCCAAACCCTTCCTATTCATATACCCATCCAATTTCCTTTTAAATGTTGCAATTGTACCAGCCTCCACCACACCCTCTGGCAGCTCATTCCATACACATACCACCCTCTGCGTGAAAAAGTTGCCCCTTAGGTCTCTTTTATATCTTTCCCCTCTCACCCTAAACCTATGCCCTCTAGTTCTGGACTCCCCAACCCCAGGGAAAATACTTTGTCTACTTAGCCTATCCATGCCCCTCATAATTTTGTAAAGCTCTATAAGGTCAGCCTCAGCCTCCGACGCTCCAAGAAAAACAGCCTCAGCCTGTTCAGCCTCTCCCTATAGCTCAAATCCTCCAACCCTGGCAACATCTTTGTAAATCTTTTCTGAACCCTTTCAAGTTTCACAACATCTTTCCGATAGGAAGGAGACCAAAATTCCATGCAATATTCCAACACATCTTCTAACAGAATCAAAGTACTCATTTAGTGCTGTGCCATACTCTTTACTTCAGTGATGTCCTAGGATTCTTATAGTAGCAGAGTCGGTGGTTTTATTCAACCAGGCAGGGTATTCAAGCCAGGTGTGATGGGGATGGTTTATGGTCAGGGAGTGTAATGGGCACATCAATATGTTTACTGCAAAAAACATCCCAACCATCCTCTGTAAAGTGCATGATACAAATGCAAGGTTTTATTGTTGTCACATCAAACCTTAACATACCTCACCTGAAAGATGGCATCGCTGAAAATGCAGCATTTTTACTACATAAGTGGGTGTGTCCAGAATATGCACCAAAGTTGGGTTTTTTGATTAAAAATAACACCAGCCTGACTCAGACCAAAAGTGAGAACCATGCTGAGAACTCATTGCCAAGAAATTCACCTCTATATTTTGGCCTTCTCCCCATCTCCTGTCATAGTACTAGAAGTATTATAAAAGAAAATGGGAATTAATATTGATTTGTGGTTTTTGTCTGCTGACTATATTTCTTTTAGAAGGCTGGAAATGTCAGTTTTGTATCCAGCAAACAGTACAGTGGGAATCAAAAGTTACCACAGACTAACTGATAAGCATTCAGCTACATGTTTGCTTTGTTCGAATCCAACGCAATTTCTGGAATGGCTCAACTTCTCCAAGGTCAGAGTCCTAGAGTCCTACAGCACGGAGATAGGCTCTTTGGCCTAAATTGGTCCATACTGACTAAAATGTCCATCCACGCTAACCCCATTTCCCTGCACTTGGCCCATATCCTTCTAAACCTTTTTTAATCCAAGTATTTATGCAAATGCATTTTAAATGTTGCTCATGTACCTGCCTTAACCACTTCCACTGGCAGCTCATTCCACATGCGTACCACCCTCTGTGTAAAAAAAGTTGCCTCTCACCTTCCCTTTTATTCTTTCCCCACTAACCTTAAATTGATGCTCTCTAATCCTCAATTCCCCAATCTTGGAAAAAGACTGAGTGCATTCACCTTTCCATGCTTCTCCTGATCTTATACACTTCTATAAGCTCCCCCCTCAGTCTTCTATACTCTAAAGAAAGAACTCGTAGTTGTCCAACCTCTCCCTGTAACTCAGACAGCTGAGTCTTGGCAACATCCTTACAAATTTCTTTTGCACTCTTTCCAGTTTAATAACATCCTTCCTATAGCAAGGTGACCAAAACTAAACACAATACTCCAAGTGCAGCCTCACCAATAACCTGTATAATTGCATCACAACTTCCCAACTTCTTTACTCTGTACCCTGACTGATGAAGAGCAGTGTGCCAAAAGCCTTCTTCACTGTCCTGCCAAACTGTGACTCCACTTTCAGAGAACCATGCAACTGAACAGAGGAACCTTTTCAGTTCAACTACACTCCTCAAGGCCCTACCACCATTCACCATGAAACTCCTGCTTTGATTTGACTTTCCAAAATGCAAGACCTCACACTTATCTATATTAAATTCTATTTGCCATTTCTCAGCCCACTTCCCCAGCTGATCAAGATCCTCCTGCAATCTCTGATAACCTTCTTCACTGTCCACAATACCACCTACTTTTGTGTTATCTGCAATCTTATTAATCGTGCCTTGTAAATTTTCATCCAAATCATTGATATAGATAACAAAGAGCAATGAGCTCAGCACTGACCTCTGAGGCACTCCACTAGTCACAGGCCTCCAATCCAAAAAACATCCTTCCACTAACATCCTCTGCTTCCTAATATCAAGCCAATTGTGTTTCTATTTGCCAGCTTCCCTAGATTCCATGCGGTTGAGCCTTCCAGAGCAGCCTACCATGTGAAACCTTATCAAAAGCCTTACTGAAATCCATACAGACTACATCTACTGCCCTGTCCTCATCAACCTTCCTGTCACTTCAAAGAAGTCTGACAAATATGTGAGGCATGATCTCCCATACACAAAGCCATGCTAACTACTCCTAATCAAACCCTGTCTTTCCAAATGCAAGTACATCTTATCTCTCAGAATCATCCCAAGTAACTTACCACCACAGATGTTAGGCTTACTGACCTATAGTTCCCAGGTTTTTATTTGCAGTCCTTCTTGAATAAGGGCTATTCTCCGGTCTCCCGAGACCTCCCCATGCTATCGACGATACAAAAATATCAGTCAGGGCCCCCCACAAATTTCTTCTCTAGCCTTTTGCAGTGTTCTTGGATATATCTGGTCAGTACCATAAGATGTATCCATCTTCATACACCCTAATATCTCCTCTACTGTGATGTGGACTATCCCCAAGATATCACCACTAAATTTGCCCAAGTTCCAAAGTCTTCATGTTTTTCTCCACAGTAAACAGGAGAAATATTCATTGAGGACCTCACGCATCTCCTGTGGTTCTACACATACATGTCCATTTTGGTCTTTGAGGGGTCCTATTTTCTCCTTAGTTATTTTTTTCCTTTAATATATTTAGAGAACCGAATCTTCTCAGCCAAGGTTATCTCATGCGCCCTTTTTGCCCTTCTGATTTCCTTCTTCAGCAAACTCCTACATACCTTCAGGGTTTCCCTTGATCCCAGCTGCCTGTACCTGAGCCATGCCTCCTCTTTTTTTCTGGTAAAGGCCTCAATATCTCTTGTCATCCAGGGTTCCCTATTCCTGTCAACCTTGCCCTTCATCCTCACAGGAATATGTAGACCTTGAACTCTAGCTATCTCACTTTTAAAGACCTCCCACTTGCCAGAGGTCTCTTTCCCTGCAAGCTCCTGACTAATTCAATCAAAATTTGCCTAGCTCCAATTTAGAACTTGAATCTGTGGACCAGTTTTCTCCCTCTCCATACTTAAAAAGTTAATAGCACACCTGCACATGGTTAGTGATAACCCACCTGCAGAAGAGTCTTGGGTCCCTCGAACTGTGTCCATTTGAATGGCTCGATTGGCAGCTCAGTCAAGCTGAAAGCTTGATGTCTGATTCTTTTAAGAGCTGAAATTATTGCAGCTGATTAGATGAGGTGAAGTATGAGATACTATTCCACACAAAACTAAATTCTGGCAGCTGAACTGTCAAAGGTAAATATCATACTTCTTGGTGATTTCAATACCACAGAAGGGGTAAACCACATTCTTTGGCTGAACATTGTTCCAAATCATGGAGTTGCAACTGTGAATGCCTTCTTATCCTGTGTGCTGAACACGATCTTGTGGTCAATAGCATCCATTTGTGCCAAAAGAAATTTTCAATGCATCTTTACGCATCCAGGATCAAAGCACTAGCACCTGACAGACAATGCCATAGACAAGACCAGGAATTGAACAGATATGTATATTGCACATACTAAGGTAATGACCAACAAATGCTGGACAGACCATAAACACGCTTGCTACTTATTGGTGCTTGAGGTGGCTCCAATAGAAATCAGCAATCACTGCAAGTTGAGAAAAAATTTGAGTATCAGGACTGTCAACAACACAGACCTCAAGGAATTTCAAGAGCAACTCAATTACTGCAGTGCAGAAAGAAGCCATATCACCCATCATGTCTGCATTAGTTGTCTGAGTAAATCAGGCAGAAATGATAAGAACAAAGTTTGTGAGAAGATTTGTAGCTCGGGTGCTCGTTGTTGTGGTTCTGTTCGCCGAGCTGGGAGTTTTTGTTGCAAACGTTTCGTCCCCTTTCTAGGTGACATCCTCAGTGCTTGGGAGCCTCCTGTGAAGCGCTTCTGTGCTGATTCCTCCGGCCTTTATAGTGGTTTGAATCTGCCGCTTCCGGTTGTCAGTTGCTGTCCGCTGCAGTGGCCGGTATATAGAGTCTAGGTCGATGTGTCTGTTGATAGAATTTGTGGATGAGTGCCATGCCTCTAGGAATTCCCTGGCTGTTCTCTGTTTGGCTTGTGTTGTGTTGTTCGAAGGACTTATCCTGATAGGGGTTGGTTAGCTCAGTTGGCTGAATGTTTGGTTTGCAATACAGAGTGTTGCCAACAGCTTAGGTTCAATTCCAGCACCAATTGAGGTTACCATGAAGTCACTCCTTCTCAACCTCATCCCCTCACCTAAGGCATGGTGACACTCAGGTCACACCATCACCAGTTCTCTCACTCTCATGAGAGAGCAGCCCTTTGGTTTGGCAAAATCATTCTGAGTAGGTGAGAATGGGTGAGTTCGGTGATTAGGAAAGTTTAGAGTCATAAGAGGCCTACAGTACAGAAAGAGGCCCTTCAACCCATTGAGTCTACCAGTCAAAACTGCCACCTCTCATTCTCATCCCATTTTCCAGCACTTGGCCCATAGTCTTGAGTGCTTTGGCACTGCGACTATACATCTAAATACTTTTTCTGTCTAACACCCTTACAGGCAGTGAGTCCTATATTCTCATCACAGAGTGAAAAGTTCTTCCCCCTCACAACCCGTCTAAAGTTCTGCACCGTTACTTAAATCCATGTCCCCGGTTACTGATCCCATCAAGGGATACCCTCATGCCTCGCATACATCTTATATGCTTACATTTTATACATCTCAATATCTTCTTGGTCTCCGCTGGAGGTCCAAGAAAAACAACAATTCCCTTCATAACCAAAACTTTCCAGCCCAAGCAACATCCTGGTAAATCTGCTCTGCAGTCTCTCCAATGCAATATAGATTCCAGAACTATACAAAAGCTTTAACTTCACAAACATTTTATACAGTTCAGGCATAAACTCCCTGCTCTCAGACTCGAAGTCTTGGCTACTAAAAGCAAGTATCCCATATGCCAGTTATAAATTGGAGCGAGGCCAATTTAGACTGTATTAGACAGGAACTTTCAAAAGTTGATTGGGAGAGGCTGTTCACAGGTAAAGGGGCGACTGGCAAGTGAGAGGGTTTCAATTGTGAGATAACAAGAACAGTCAGCATGGTTTTGTACAGGGAGGGCATATCTGACCAATTTGTCCTCCTACCTTAAAAGACTGATGGACATGCACACCAAGGTCCCTTTGATCCTTGGTTCTTCTTCTTACTGTTCATCAATTCCACTGCCTTTTTGACCTGTCCAAGTGTATCATCTCACACCTATTTGGATAGAATTTCAATTTGTCACTCATCAGCTCATTTATCCTCCTAGCCTCCTGTAATCTAAGGCTATCCTCCTTACTATTTATCACCATACCAATTTTCATAGCATCTGCAAACTTTCTGATTAACCTTTCTTGATATTCAAGTCTAAATCATTTTCTAACAGCAAGGCCCCAACACTGATCCCTGTGGAACCTCACTGGACACAGGCAGCCCTCTGGTTCCTGCCACTCAGCCAATTCTGGTCTAATTTTCCAAACATCCTTGGATCCCATGGGTGCCTCCCTTCACTATTACTCTCCCATGTGGGATCTTATTGAAAGCTTTGCTGAAATCCAAGCAGACTATGTCAAATGCATTGATCTCATTGAACTTTTCAAAGAGGTGACCAGCATGTGTCAATTAAATTGGTCAGATATGCCCTCCCTGTACAAAACCATGCTGACTGTTCTTGTTATCTCATAACTGAAACCCTCCCACTTGCCAGTCGCCCCTTTACCTGTGAACAGCCTCTCCCAATCAACTTTTGAAAGTTCCTGTCTAATACAGTTTAAATTGGCCTCGCTCCAATTCATAACTTTAACTTTTAGAGAAGGTCGATAATATTCCACAACAATTTTGAAACTAATAAAATTATTGTCACTGCTCCCAAAGTCACCCTCAACTAACACCTCAGGCATTCACCCTGCTCTATTTCCCAAGAAAAGTTCAAGTTTTGCTCTCTCTCTAGGTTGTAATTCTACTGTTGGGGAGAATCTGCTATCGGGGTACCTACATTGGGGCTAGGGAGGGGAGCACCATTATTAAAGCAGACACTCAGATACCAGCTAAAACACAGCCATGTAAAGTAAACCCAGCCACTGCAGGACTGTCTGCCTGGGGCCACATTCCTGGGGGATTAGAACATGTCCGTCAGTTTCAGATCATCCTATTACACTCTCATTGTTAATAAAGGAAACCGGTAACTATCGGATAGTGTAAATCGCACCGATACTACACTTGATTGATAAAGTACTTGCTAATGCCTCCGCTGACGTCAAACTCATTCGGGTCCTATGTTAAATGATAATATCTGTATATTCAACTATGGAGAACTATTGTGAACGCCCAGACAGCCAGACGCATGGCAATGAGGAATCCCTTCCAACAATAAACTTTTAATTTACAAGATCGGAAACTGCCGAACCCAGGATGTCTACCCATTGTTCGGCACAGCAGGAGTGGGACAGGTATCTCGGGGCAGCCAATAGAGACACTAATCCCTTCACAGACAGGTGAACCGACCAATGAAAGAGCCGAACAAGGGGAACCTGACCGGGAACTTGAGGAAGCGCGAAGTATAACTGCACCAGATCCGAAGGGAAAGACAGAACGCCTTCTCCAACGAATTTGCATGCTTTTGAATTCGTTGTATAGTGTACCAGTTTTGATTCTGTAATAAACGGTGTTTTTGCTCCAAACTCTAGCCGGTTTGATCGCTCCTTCCAACGAACACGTAGAGACGAGACCATTCGGTTTCCGTCTCAACAGATGGTGAGCCTGACCGTGGGAAGGGAAAGAGACGACCGCAAGTTGGCCACGTTGGCGGACCGGAGGGCAGACAAACTTTCGGCCAAACTTTTAAAAGGTGAGGAAGCGCCTGTTAAAGCAAAGGCTTCCAGTAGGTAAAACTTTTCAGTTAGTCAGTCTTTGTCTGCTCCCTGATCCTCACCAACACAAACAGTACTTTTAAATCAGTTTGGCAGCAACGTTGCACAGTCCATACTGGTAAGCTATTTTCTCACTTCTTCACTAATACCTGCCTGTTATTACGGTACTGAAGTGACTAATTGATCCATGGCTAGCCTTAGGTTAATGCGCGCTTTTTGAGTCGACTTACTGCGTGGATTTCGGATCCTGGACGCAGCTTTTTGAGTTTGAGTTTAATGCGTGGATTTCGGATCCTGGACGCAGCTTTTTGAGTTTGAGTTTTACGCGTGGATTTCGGATCCTGGACGCAGCTTTTTGAGTTTGAGTTTTACACGTGGATTTCGGATCCTGGACGCGGTTTTTGAGTTAAGTTAATGCGTGGATTTCGGATCCTGGACGCAGCTTTTTGAGTTTGAGTTTTACGCGTGGATTTCGGATCCTGGACGCGGTTTTTGAGTTAAGTTAATGCGTGGATTTCGGATCCTGGACGCAGCTTTTTGAGTTTGAGTTTTACGCGTGGATTTCGGATCCTGGACGCGGTTTTTGAGTTAAGTTAATGCGTGGATTTCGGATCCTGGACGCAGCTTTTTGAGTTTGAGTTTTACGCGTGGATTTCGGATCCTGGACGCGGATTTTTCAGTAAAGTTTATGCGTGGATTTCGGATCCTGGACGCAGCTTTCTGAGTTAAGGTAAAAGCGTGGCTTACGGAGCCTGGACGCTTTCTGAAATTAATTAATACAGCGCTGACTGCACTTGACTGATTGGATCCTTTCTTTTTAGTAAGCACTTTATCTCTGACAACTATCGATAGACACACTCGCTGCTAGCATCCTAAGGGGACAGAGGGCGGATCTCATCTCCTGGATAGGGTTTACCTGCACAGGCGTTTGCCTTAGACCGGTTGTTAAGAGCAGAAATCTGCCACGCGAAGGTCAGGCTTTTGAAAAACGCACTGGTTTTAAAGCGGTACCCACCAGGTGAGATCCGTCATGGGGGACTTGAACTTTGGACCACCAAAAATGACCCACTTTCGACCATTACGCCCCAGAGTGCCCTGGTGGCACCTCACGGTTGGCACAGACGTAACTTGGCATGCTCATTTATTACTGGACAGTGTAACAGTGCACAAGACAGCACTGGATCAAGTGTTTAACCAAGCGCCCGCCAAAAAAAAAAGACCTGATATTGACCAAACTAAAACAGACCCTCACAAATACGGCGCTAATGAACAAAATTTTACACGGTCTCCTACTCTCGCCGCAATATTCAGTGCGGCAAACAATAGCCCTAGGAAAACCCCCTACTGATTGGGCACCACTGACCGCCGATAAATCCCTGGGGTGGAAGATGAAACTGTTAGTCACATTCAACCCGCAGTGGCAAGGGGGCCACTGTACCTCCACCACAGCCCCAGTCATTTCGGACGCCCCTGCCAAACATGTCACTAAAACTGGGGACAGGGGACCGCGACAGGCTGAGACGAGAGTACGAACACACCGACAGTATGCGTGGGTTGGCATGTATGTGGATGGAAACCAGTGTGGGGCCGGCCCAGTGAGAGAGGGAGTGAGTGAGTGAGTGAGTGCAGTGATTTTAACAGACGCGGCGAACGGAGGTGTCGCAGCAAATGTTTCATCCCAGGTCTTGGTGTACAGCGGACCGGCACCGACAGCCTGAGTGATGGAGAGGGACCGTGGGAAGCCGCCCAGCAGCCGAAAGCAGTTTTACTGCTGTCGGAGTACGTGAGTGTTGTTCCCTACACTTAGCGTTTTGGGATTGATCACTTAATGGTCTGGGATTTTTCTCCATAGTCTCGTCTTGATTTTTATGATTAAATACCGCTTGTTCCCCCACTATCACTTTTAATTACTCTTATACTTGGGAAGGAATACCTGGATGTAGAGAGGGGGCGCAGGAAGGGATGGTGGAGTTTTTTATTTTAATAACACTACGGTTGTGGAATCCTAAGACGGCAACTCCCGGGGTGTCCCGTGCTGACCCTAGTTTTGGCGGGTCACCCTTCTCTGGGCGGGTCACCTTAGTCCTTGGCAGGCTTTCTTGCTTTTGGCGCGAAGGCTCAGGTTGGGCGGGGCCAGCTGACTTTTGGCGCGAACGCTCAGTTGGGGCGGTGCCCGTTCGCTTTTGGCGCGAATGCTCACTCTTGGCAGGATTGCACAGTCTAGAAGGGGCTGCTCACCTGCGGACGTTCCACGACCCTATCAGCTCAACTACCGCGCCACCACTACACCGATGGGTCTCTCAAGTGTCATTGCCCTACTCCATGGGATTACTCGATGAACAGGTCCTCTTCAGTTACTGGGATGTCGATATGAATCATGCCTCTAACCACATTTTGTTTGACAGGTTGTACCTTTTACTATTAACTATAACGTCCCGACCAACAACATGCGCATTGCCGTCTCGCCGTCCTGTGCGTTTTCATTTACAATGTTTTGTCTATCCAGTGTTTGGCCGTCCCACTGCCCAAATATCCCCCAACCCACTTATTTTTGTCTCTCTCTCTTTTTCCCCCGCTGCTCACAGGCCTCAGGCCTCCAACTAGGACGTGCTACTCAGCACACAGCAGTGTGCTTGGCCCATCTCTCTCTTCCTTGCGGCCGCTCACTCATCTTTTTGTCCGCCGACATGGGTGTGTAGGCCATCCCTTTTCCCCTCGTGTTCACAAAGTGCCAAGAATGAGGGGGGGCCCACCTACTCCTTCTTCCCTCTATGCCCTCCAAATTTTTCTGCCCCTTCTCACGAACCCATTTTTATCCTTTCTCCCAAGTCCACAGATTTTTCTTTCGCTAAAGCATTATGGACGCTCATTTTAAAGCAATTTCCTCCTGCTACTTGTCCCCCCCCTCCTCAAGTTTGCGGCTAGGGAGGGTTGAGCTACTGCTGCCACAGACACTGCCATTTCCAGTCCCTAAAGCGGGTACTGACAACCATGCGGGGTGAAGATGCCAGCCAGTCTACCTGTCTGACGCTACACTCTCCAATGCGTTTAACATGCAACCTGTAACTGCCAGTCAGTACCAAACCTTCCCATTGAAATCTACTACAGACTCCTCTTGCCGATTGTACTGCCCTATCCTACACCCCGCTCTCCATTCCCCACGCCGTGGTCACGTCCCTTCATCGTCTCCTCCCAAACCTACACACTTTATGGTCACCGCCGGATCTGAGGTCGTCTCAGCTTTGTCCTTCACTCAGCCTGCATTGAATTCACCTGGTTCTCATTGAATTGAGGATCCGCTGATCCCTACGCTCCATCTCTTTTTAAGGTTTTACGCTCCCTGAGGTTTTCTACCAGGACACAGTAACTCATCTTCTGGCCTCATCTCTCCATTAGGGCATTTCACTCACTATGCTTCCACTGCCGTGCTCTGCGCCCCATCTTCTTTCCAAAGTCTTATGCTCCCTGAGGTTTCCTACCAGGGTTCGTCACGTCGTCTCCAAAGACTAAATGGCTTCTTTCCCCAATCTCACGCTCCCTGAGGTTTGCTACCAGGACTTTTCCCACTCTCATGCTCCCTGAGGTTTGCTACCAGGATTCCTCACGTCATCTCCAAATAATAAATGGTGCCACCGCCACTGCAAACTTAAAGGTTCCCGACCCCTCTGTTGCACTGTGGGCGCTCACGCCTGCCTTTCATTTTTCTCTGTTACACTCCTGGCCAACGCTCTCTTTTGTCCTCCACCGCACCTACAGTATCGGCAGCACTTTGCTGTCGCCTTTTGCTTGAAGGCATTATACATACCATCGCCTCCCACAGGGATCAATACTCAGCTCCTGCCCAAATCCTTCAGTCTCTTCAACTGCGAGTAGTCCTCTCCAACTCATCTGTTCGTATCTTTTGCAAGGCGCTGGTTCGCGCTGAGAACAGCAGGGTCACCAGGTTCCTTTATGATTCTTTTCCCGGGGTATCTTTTAAAGGCTGTTACTTCCCTCAAACTGATCAAATCCTCAAGTGTCAAACGGAGCAAAGTGCTACACAGACAATTTCTGTCCTGACCTGTCTGACCATCCTTTTATGATTCTCTCTCTCTCCCTCTCCTTTACGCAGGGATGAAGTCCGATATGCCCGCAGCACCTGCGCATTCTCTTTTGTATATGCCACACGGCCCTACACACACACAGATTCTTGCATACACAAGGATTATACTTGCACCTCTCGTTTTGTATCTCGTTTGGGGGGACAAGTCCCCTCAGGCAAACAGTCCAATTTCGTCCCACCGCAAATCTCCTAATTGCCCAGAGTTTTACATTGTCCCCCTCTCCATAATCATCATCATCATATCTTATACTGAGCTGGCTGGAAACACATAGGCCACCGCACGCACCACTTCTCTCATTGCTCCAGGTCAGCGCAACCTAATATATCCCTAAAGTCACTCGATGAGACGGGACCTGACGGGGAGGTGCAGAAAGAGAGGGGATCATGCAACCCCACCTTGGCACGGTTTCTACGTAGAGTTGGGGTTGCTGCCCTTCTACACCGACATGGCTCTGTTTCACTGATATCTTTGCTCTTCTGGTACTTTATTCTGCTGTCTAAACTCTTCATTGGGCCTTCTCTTGGGAGGTCCACCTGGTTTATCATAGACTCCGCTTCGAGCGGGCAAATAGCCGCCAGGATAAGTTTGTGCCCTTTAGCTGGTGACTCAACCCCTTTTTATCTACATTGGTCTTTCTCCATTGTATAGGCACCTTTCTCGATGTTACCAATACTGTCTGCCTCACAGTCGCGGTTCGCTCCAATATCATACCCAAGTGTCTGGGGGCGAAAATCCCCGCCCTGCCTGCTAGACGGGGTCCCGGTCGCCTTGAGGCTTACGCTGCACGCCCTGAGAGGTTAGGGGGATCTCCTGCGCTGTGTCTTCCCTAACCACACGGTGGAAATTTACCTGCTCTATTGTCCTGTTGCCACAGAGTTGATGGGGATCCTCATCATTTCCACATTAATGACCCTTATCCTAAACGGTCTCCATGGGTGACTCATCAAACGATTGTCCTACGACAACCCCATTGGTAGTGCGCCCCGAGCACGGGCAGTTCCCCGGGGTGCAAATCGAGATTGCTTGCGCCCCTTACCGCGCAGTATCAAGGCGTACCGTAGGCCTTCCCCTATGCAGTCTATTGTAGTTCCCTTCTCACTATTACCAATCCCACTTCCCTCTCGAGGGACTTACTCTATTTTTTCGACACAACTCCTGGACGAATGTTTTTACACTTCAAACATTGCGTTTTAAAACATACAGGCGCCTGCGCTCCTGCAGCTGCTAGTATACATTCCTACCGAGTCAGAACTGCCACTCGTACTATCTTGCATTTATATCAGTGTCCCGACTTTCATCTACCCCGTGTAGTGCTGCTGCTCAAATGGACACGGATTATCCTACTAATTGTCTTCCACACTATGCGCACACTTGATTTTAACTTTGTCAGAATATTGCGACTTGACACAGTTTGCGTGACTGCTCCCCGCAATTACCTCACCGACACTGGACCAGTGTCATGATTACGTTTTTTACATTTTTCCTCTGCCTCTTCGTAATTCAACGAACATTAAAACACCTACAGTATAATCTGGCTACCCCTGCCTCGACTGCCTTTTTGTGGCAGCCCGTGCTGGGGAGCCTTTTTTCTCTGATTTGAGATCACGAATCCCTCTGACTACCTTTGTGTAAAGTTGTACCCTTTCCCTTACATGAAACCACTCCTTCTACCTCACACAGGGTTCTCTCTATTTTGATGTGACTCCTTTTTGTGGAATACTGCCACATACAGGTCCGCGACTCATAAGAATAGTTAAGGCTTTCACACTACCGTCATTATTTTCACCATGGTCTTTATATCTGCCCCCATTCCTCTTACACAAATGGTTGAGTACACTCTTCCTGGTTGCATTTGACAGTCCACATGAGCACAGACCTTATGTTCAGGAGTACTGACTGGAGACTTTGGGGACTGCCTCCCGTCCATTCCGGTCTCCCAGACATGCCACCCCAAAGACCCCTTACAACACAACACTTTATTTCCCATAGTAGTCACATAGTTCCTGACTGACCCCGCCATATATCACCCTGGTGATGCGGGGACTCCTTTTTACTGCATTCCCACAGCCCCATCTCACTGATTTAAAGGTGATAAGGTATCATTACTTTTCAACCGGACCCCCATCCGTTGAGCTCCACCAGGAGACGCCGCTGCCACCAACTCCAACAACACGACAGCCTGTACAATCCCATCAAAGGTGATCATCCCCTTCTTATTTCTCAGTTCCAGCCACATAGCTTCATTGGGTGACCCCAAAAATATCCTAAGTACAGCTATAATGGTTTCCCCGAATCAAAAATGCAACTGCCTCTCTTTGCTTGCCTCTCTTTCTAAATAACCACTATGGTCCTTAACAATTCCTTTGTTATTTTTTACCCTTTAAAATGTATTTGCAAAATAACTTAGGATCCAGGTCTTGTGTGACTCAAGCAGCGACAGGAGCTGTAACAGGGCAAAGGAGAGCAAATCTGGATGTGAATACAAGTAATGGCAGCAAGATAAATACCTAAGGAATGGGGTCTGAACTGAGCTTAGTTCAAGCAGCAACTGTAATAGCAACAGACCAAAAGGAAAGAGAACTTGTGAATGAATAGCAGCATGTGGGGGAGGAACTCTGGAGGCTATGTCACAATTCAAAACATTTGAAGAAAGAATGAGTGCTGTCTGGTGAGAGATAAAATATTTACTTTTTGTAGTTGTGGTCTGCTAGGAATACAGAGCAGGAGTGTGAGATCTGAATTTGGTGACAAATAGATAAGACTGTGTTATCAGTTTCTGGATTATTGTCTATAGTTGGTAAGATTAACTTAATCACTAAGGTTTGAAATGGCCATATGGAATTCCCCTCCTGCACTGTGTGGGAAATCTGTGACACTTCCAGTGTGCATGTTGACTATGTATGCAGGAAGTGTGTTCAGTTACAGTACCTGATATGCCACACGGAGTGGCTGGTGCTGTGGGTGGACCGAAGCATTAATGAGGCTGAGAATGTTATAGATAGCATGTTTCCTGAGCTGGTCACATCACAAGGAACAGCTGGTAGGTATAGGGAATGCTATGACGAAAGAAATAGAGGGTTTGGTTTAGAAAAAGGAAGTATATGTCAGGTATAGACAAGATAGATTCAGTGAATCCTTTGAAGAGTGTAAAGGCAGTAGGAATATACTTGAGAGAGAAATCAGGAGGGCAAAAAGGGACATGAGATAGCTTTGGCAAATAGAATTAAGGAGAATCCAAAGGGTTTTTACAAATACATTAAGGACAAAAGGGTAACGAGGGAGAGAATAGAGCCCCCCAAAGATCAGCAAGGTAGCCTCTGTGTGGAACCGGAGAAAATGGGGCAGATATTAAACAAGTATCTTGCATCAGTATTTACTATGGAAAAAGACATGGAAGATATAGAATGTAGAGAAATAGACGGTGACATGTTGAAAAATGTCCATATTACAGAGGACGAAGTGCTGAATGGCTTGAAACGCATAAAAGTGGATAAATCACCAGGGCCTGATCAGGTGTACCCTAGAACTCTGTGGGAAGCAAGGGAAGTGATTGCAGGGCCTTTTACTGAGATATTTGTATCATCGATAGTCACAGGTGAGGTGCCAGAAGACTGGAGGTTGGCTAATGTGGTGTCACGGTTTAAGAAAAGTGGTAAGGACAAGCCAGGGAACTATAGACCAGTAAGCCTGATGTCAGTGGTGGGCAAGTTGTTGGAGGGAATCCTGAGGGATAGGATGTACATGTATTTGGAAAGGCAAGGACTGATTAGGAATAGTCAACATGGTTTTATGCATGGGAAATCACATCTCACAAACTTGATTGAGTTTTTTTGACAAGGGTTCCCCATGGGAGACGAGTGAGCAAGGTTAGATCTCATGGAATACAGGGAGAACTAGCCATTTGGATACAGAACTGGCTCAAAGGTAGAAGACAGAGGGTGGTGGAGGGTTGTTTTTCAGGCTAGAAGCTTGTGACCAGTGGAGTGCCACAAGGATCAGTGCTATGTCCACTACTTTTCATCATTTATATAAATTATTTGAACAGGTAATAGTAAGTTTGCAGAGGACACCAAACTTGGAGGTGTAGTGGACAGCACAGGTTACCTCAGATTACAACAGGATCTTGATCAGATGGGCCAATGGGCTGAGACATGGCAGGTGGAGTTTAATTCAGATAAATGCGAGGTGCTGAATTTTGGGAAAGCAAATCTTAGCAGGACTTATACACTTAATGGAAAGGTCCTAGGGAGTGTTGCTGAGCAAAGAGACCTTAGAGTGCAGGTTCATAGCTCCTTGAAAGTGGAGTCGCAGGTAGGTAAGATAGTGAAGAAGGCATTTGGCATGCTTTCCTTTATTGGTCAGAGTATTGAGTACAGAAGTTGGGAGGTCATGTTGCGGCTGTACAGGACATTGGTTAGGCCACTGTTGCAATATTGCGTGGAATTCTGGTCTCCTTCCTAGTGGAAAGATATTGTGAAACTTGAAAGGGTTCAGAAAAGATTCACAAGGATGTTGCCAGGGTTGGAGGATCTGAGCTACAGGGAGAGGCTGAACAGGCTAGGGCTGTATCCCTGGAGCGTTGGAGGCTGAGGGGTGACCTTATAGAGGTTTACAAAATTATGAGGGGCATGGATAGGATAAATAGGCAAAGCCTTTCCCTGGAGTTGGGGAGTCCAGAACTAGAGGGCATAGGTTTAGGGTGAGAGGGGAAAGATATAAAAGAGGGGCAACATTTTCACGCAGATGGTGGTACATGTATGGAATGAGCTGCCAGAGGATGTGGTGGAGGCTGATACAATTGCAACATTTAAAAGGCATCTGGATGGGTATATGAATAGAAAGAATTTGGAGGGATATGGGCCGGGCGCTGGCAGGTGGGACTAGATTGGGTTGGGATATCTGGTCGGCATGGACGAGTTGGACCGAAGGGTCTGTTTCCATGCTGTACATCTCTGTGACTCTTACCTGAGTCAATGAAGTATTAAAAGAATTTCCTCATTGCTGAAAAATCATTAAATGGAAAGACTCTATCCACTCAGTTGGTCCAATTATCTACTTGGGGTTACTTGCTGAATCATGTTTGCTGCTAGAACAGAGAATGAAATTGTTTTCCCAGTGAAAGCCATAAGCTCACTCAAATAAAGCACTACATACTCCAAAACCTGTATTTTAATTTCCCAAAATATTGAACTATGCCTCAATCTTAAAGCACACTTCCTATTGCACCAAGGGCACTTCCCTTTCTCATTAATTATCCTTTCCAGACTCTAGTCAAATTATGGACTTTTTTTGGTTGCTGCTGTGGATGTAGAATTAATCATTATTAAGCTGAGGCTGTTCAAAACATTTCAAAGAAAATTCTTGGAATGTAGATCATCACTGTATTTATAGTCCATCTCCGGTTACCCTAAGATAGTGATAATGCACTTCTACTGAATCAGAGGAATCAACTTACATAGGTATTCCTAGGATGCTGTTTGGATGTTCCAAGATTTTAACCCATTGTCATTAAAAGGAACAGAAGTGTATTGCCAAGTCGGGAAGGTCTGCGACTTTGAGTTGAAATTACAAACAGTGGTGCTTCCATGCATATGCTTCCCTTGACTTGCTAAATGGTGGAGATTGTGGATTTGAGCAGCACTGTTGAAGAGGACTCTGCGATCTTCTGTAGTGCTAGATGTAGAAAGAATATGCTGCAGGCATTGTGCAGCTGACGTGGAGGAAATGGATTCTTTTGGGTGCACAGTAGAACAACAAGTTGAGAGTTGCATTTTGTCTTGCAATGAGTTTCTGAAGTGATGTTGCAGCTCTACCTATCCAACCAAATAGAGAATGTTCTAACACAATCCTAATTTGTGCCGTGTACTTAGTGTAGAGACTTTGGTCATTCAGGCGGGTCAAAAATAAACAATACATATTGTGTGATTATGGATTGTAAGTCACCATTTCCGTTACCTCCACTGGATGTCATAAATAGACACAGTCCCACCCTCTCCCCTCCTTTGACAGCACTCTGGAGGAACTGTTTCCTTCAGGTCACTGTGGTCCACTTCTTTACCATTCACAACAGCTCCCAACATCCCCACAGCATCTTCCTCCGCAACTGCAGAAGGCGTAACACCTGCCTATTTACCTCCTCCCAATCTAAGGTCCCAAACATATCTTCCAGGACAAGTAGTGATTTACCTCACTTCATTCAATCTTGTCTACTATATTTGGTGTTCACACTGTGGTCTTCTCTACATTGGAGAGGTGAAATGCAGACTGAGTAACTGCCTTGCAGAATACTGTAAAAATGACCTTGACCTTGCGGTTGCTTTCAACACACTTTGTTCCCATGCCAACATTTCTGTCATGTGCCTGTTGCAAGCTCAAAGAATAGCATCTCACTTTCCACTTGGGGACCCTATGACTTTTAGGACTCAGTATAGAGTTCAATAACTTTCGAGCATTATTCTGTCCTTTCATTTTTTTTAAACCCACCCCATATCCTCATCCTGTCATGAGATGGGTTGCTTTCAGCACAACCAATTGACTCTCACCCACTCTTAATCCTATAATCACATGACATGGACTACTTTCATGACAGCCTACTCATTCTCTCCTACTCTCCTTATCACTTAAGTGTCTCTACAGCAGGTTAGGCAGCATCCAAGGAGCAGGAGAGTTGACGTTTCAGGCATAAGTCCATCATCAGCAATGGAGGGTGGCTGAGAGAGATAAATTGGAGGGGGGGGATGGGAGGTAGCTGGGAAGTTGATAGGTAGATGGATATGGCAAGGGAGGGGAGGGGAGAGTAGATAGGTGGGAAGGAAGATGGCCAGGCAGAACAGTTCAAGAGGGCAGTGCTGAGTCAAAGGTTGGATGTGGAATGTTGGGAGGGGGAGGGGAGATGAAGACTGGTGAAATCAACAATGATGCCAAGTGGTTGGAGGGTCTCAAGGTGGAAAACGAGGCATTCTTCCTCCAGGCATCAGGTGGTTTGGATTTGGCAGTAGAGGTTGCCCAGGACTTGCATGTCCTTGGCGGAGTGGGAGGGGGAGTTGAAGTGGTCGGCCACAGGACAGTGGGGTTGTTTAGTGTATGTGTCCCAAAGATGTTTCCTGAAATATTCCATGAGATGCCGTCCTTTCTCCCCAATGTACAGGAAACCACATAGAAAGCAATGGACACAGCAGACGAGGTGTTTGGATGTGCAGGAAAATCTCTGCTAGATGTGGAAAGATACTTTGGGGGCCTTTAACAGAGGTGAGGAGGGAGATGTGGCCACAGGTTTCACACTGCTTGCAGTAGCAAGGGAAGGTGTCAGGAGTGGAGGGTTGGTTGGTGGGCGGAACCTTACGAGGGAGTCACAGAAGGAATGGTCTCTGTTGAAGGCTGATGGGGTGGGGAGGCAGCGGAAATGGTGGAGGATAATGCGTTGTATCCGGAGGTTAGTGGGGTGGAAGGTGAGGACCACTGGGGTTCTATCCTTGTTGTGGTTGGAGTTATGGGTTCAAGGGCAGAGGTGCAGGAACCGCAAGAGCTTAGCAGGAGCACACTGTTGTGCATGTGAGAGGGGAAGTTGCAGTCCTTGAAATAGGAGGCCATCAGGGATGTCCTGGAGTGGAATTGCTCCTCCTGGGAGCAGATACAGCAGAGGTGGAAGAATTGGGAGTAAGGGATAGCATTTTTAATGGGGGGGGGGGGGGGGGGGGGGGCTGGTGAACTGGAGGTCAGGGTGGTGAACTGGAGGTCAGGGTGGAAGATGTTTGTGAAGTTAATGAACGGTTCAACTTTGAATTACTAGCCCAACAACATTACCATTATACTACTAGCTCCCTTGGAGTGTTATTCAAGACAGATTTATCCAGGTAAGTGAAGAGTATGCAACACAACTCCTGAATTTGCCCTGACCATGACAGACTCTGGGATCAGGAGATAAATTACTTGACTCATACCTTTCTTGTTTTAAAAGCGCAATAACATATACAATGACTTCTTGTCTCCTATGCCTGTCAATATCTACATCAAACTCTGGACAGTTTAGTGCAAGAAGATGCATTTCCAATGCACAAAACCGAATAATTCTGAGTTTGACATTCAACATTAGGAAAACTTAAGTTATTGTCTGCTGCTCTTGGCAGAAATTGCACACCTTTGTCAATAAATTTTAAAAACAGTTACAGAAAATAATCAAGAAAGCTAATGGAATAGTCCTTTCTGTCAGCAGAGGGTGGGGTAGCACGGTGGCTCAGTGGATAGCAGTGCAGCCTCATAACATCAGGGACCAGGTTCGACTCCAGCCTTGGGTGACTGTCTGCGTGGAGTTTGTACATTCTCCCTGTGTTTGCGTGGGTTCCCTTCCGGGTGCTCCTGTTTCCTCCCACAGTCCAAAGATGTGCAGGTCAGGTGGATTGGCTATGCTAAATTACCCATAGTGTTAGGTGCATTAGTCAGAGGGAAATGGGTCTGGGTGGATTACTCTTTGGAAAGTTGGTGTGTACTTGTCGGGCTGAAGGGCCTGCTTCCACATTGTAGGAACCTAATCATCTAGACAACAAAGGGTTTCAAACGTTATTCTGCAGTTATACAAAACCCTGATTAGACCCAATGTTGAGCATTGTGAGCAGATCTGGGCAATGGGGAAATACAACATAGCTTTACGAGACTTCGGAGGGTCGGTGTGGACTGGTTGGTCCAAAGGGCCTGTTTCCACACTGTAGGTAATGTAATCTAATTAGACTTCAGTATTAAGTAATGAGGAGAGATTAGACAAATTAGGTCTGAATTTAGAAGGTGATCTAATCAAATTATTCAAGATATTAACATGAAAAGACAGGGTAGATATAAAGAAGAACTATTTCCACTGAATGGAGATTCTAGAACTAGGGGACATAATCTGTGAATTAGGGCCAGATCATTCAGGAGAGATATTAAGAAGCACCTCTACATACAAAAGGGGTTGTAACGGTTTGGAATTCTCTTCTACAAACAGGAGGAGTTGATGGAAAGTCAGTTGTGACTTTTAAATCTGATACATTTTTATTAAGCAAAAATGCTGTGGGATTATAGGTCAAAGGCATGTATATGGAGTTCAGCCACAGCTCAACCATGCACTCACCGAATGGTGGAACCGGCTTGAAGGGCTGAATGGATTTTGGATTAGTGGTGCTGGAAGAGCACAGCAGTTCAGGCAGCATCCGAGGAAGGACTGAATGGCCTCTCCTGTTCCTAGTGAATGCACCTTCTTCGGCTGAATCACAAGTTTCTGCCCCGACTTCAAAATCCCCAACCTCACCTTTAACTCCTATCCATAGCCCTACCAACGTTAGCTCCACAGGTTCTTCCAACTCTGTACCAACATGCCCCAAGAGCCCAATGCTGCAGCCAGGGCACTGCCATTACCCACTGTCTGGAAATGACAGGGTCAGCTGGGACTGGGCGGAGCAGCAGATTGCACTCGGTTTTCACATATGCCGCCAGACCTGCCAAGTTTCCCCATTCCTTTCCGTCTTTATACCCCCACCCCATCTACTCCCCTAACCTCACCACCGAACCCCCTATCCCGGGATTCTCGATCTTTCCACCCCCCTCTGGCGGGCTGCGCAGGCGCACGAGGCCCGTTCAAGATGGCCTCCTCCGTGTGGTGGCGGTGCCTCCGGCTCCATCTCAGGCCCCGACCCGGCCACTTCCTCCACAGGAGCTGCTCGGCCAAAACCGCATCGGCTCTGGACGGTACCGAAGAGTCAGGTAAGGCAGGTTCCCCCACCCCCCGAGAATTCCTCTCCTTGTGGGGAGCCCCTGTGTGGTCAGCCCGGGCCTGGTTTGGATGCGGCTCTTTCAGGATTAAACTGACCCTGTGTATCCCCTGGCCAGAGGGTCAGCCCTCTCAGACAACAAGGGAGAAGGGGGTGCTGTTTATACCAGTGTTTTAATATTCATCAAAGCCGGGAAATGTCTCACTTCAATACTTTGATGTCTCTTACTAGGTAAATTCTACTCAACGATTGAATTCGAAGTCTCCTAAAACAAACTTGCAGAATGCTGAAGTTTGATGGAATCTGTTGACAGAAACAGGAGAATTAATGTTTCCTGTTCAGTATCATTCCTTTTCAGAGTTTAAACGTGTTGGAATTTTTAAAACACTTTTGGCAGCTGACGAAGCAGGTAGTGCACATAGAGCTACTTTCTCGTTAGAACGAGATGACTTGGAGGGTGAGTTTTTTAACTGAGGGTCAATATACCTCAAGCGAAGTGGAGGTGGGACCTTTATGGTTACCTCGGCTAGTGTGGGGAATACACCCACGCTGCTGATGTCAGTCTGCATCGTAAACCAGCTATTCAGCCAGTTGAAATGTGGAATTATGAATTTTTAACCTTTGACTCAAGTGTGGTTGCAACTAGCTGAGCTAGAACTGCCAGCAGAGAACTTCAGTAATGTGGACACTAGAGAATCTGGAATTATGTTCCTTATAGCAAAAAGATTGAGCTGTTAATATGTTAAAAAAGCTTGATTTTGGTGCAAATTCTGAAAATATATTTCCATCATTCAGAGAACACAACTGAGAAATAGGAGTTCCTGTTTCTCAGGTGCTGACTGACCTGTGCTTTTCCAGCACCCCAATCTCAACTCTGATCTCCAGTATCTGCAGTCCTCACTTTTTCGCAGGAGTAAGCCATTCAACCCCTCAAGCCTGCTGTGCCATTCATAGCTGATCTGACATTCCTCATATTCATTTTCTTGCATAACCCCAATAAGAGAAATTAAGCTTTTGTTTGTTAATGTTATATCAATCATAACAACAAAAGATAATGGGAAGTTGATTAAAGAAAATGAGTAGGCCTTCTAAATGTGTATCTCTGAATGTGTGTCAAAGAAACTGCAACTGTGCCTGCTTTTTATTTGGAAGGGACGATATAGCAAAACACTTTTTAAAAAAAAATACCATTATTCATTGTAAAAATAAGTCAGTAATTGTTTTTAGCTGCTTTCTATCTCTCAGTTCTGATCACAAGGTTTACATCCAATTTGTGATCTCCATTGGTAACAAGAGAATGTGAATTATCCACTCACTATAACAGGGAAAGTGAATGTATACAAATACCAGAGTTGCAGCATGTCACAAAGATAAAACAAAGAACTGCAGATACTGAAAATCTGAAACAAAAGTAGAAATAACTGGAGCAATTCAGCAACTCCAGCAGCATTTGTGGAGAGAAAGTAGATTAATGTTTCGAGCTCAGAATTGGTTGTAGTTAGAAAAAGGCGGCATATATAGTGAAGTTGGGATGGAAAGGGAAAAGAAGTGAGTGGATGGGTGGAGATGGAGCCTAGAGAGAAAGAGCAACAGTTGGGCAGAGAAAAGAAGACTGGAGATTGGCTAACATGGTGTCACTGTTGAAGAAAGGTGATGAGGAGAAGCCAGGGAACTATAGACCAGTGAGCCTGACGGTTGTGGGCAAGTTGTTGGAGAGAATCCTGAGGGACAGGATGTACATGTAATTGGAAAAGCAAGGACTGATTAGGGATAGTCAATTTGGCTTTATGCGTGGGAAATCATGTCTCACAAGCTTGAGTTTTGTGACGAAGGAACAAATAGGATTGATGAGGGCAGAGTGGTAGCTGTGATCTTATGGATTTCAGTAAGGTGTTTGACAAGATTCCCCATGGGAGACTGGTTAGCAAGGTTAGATTTCATGGCATACAGGGAGAACTAGCCATTTGGATACAGACCTGGCTCAAAGGTAGAAGAAGAGGGTGGTGTTGGAGGGTTGTCTTTCAGACTGGAGGCTTGTGACCAGTGGAGTGCCACAAGGATCGGTGCTGGGTCCACTTTTTGTCATTTATATGAATGATTTGGATGTGAGCATAAGAGGTACAGTTAGTAAGTTTGCAGATGACACCAAAATTGGAGGTGTAGTGGACAGCGAAGACGGTTACCTCAGATTACAACGGGATCTTGATCAGGACAGCCAGTGGGCTGAGAAGTGGCAGATGGAGTTTAATTCCGATTAAATGCGAGGAAATTTTTGGAAAGCAAATCTTAGCAGGACTTATGCACTTAATGGTAAGGTCCTATAGAGTGCTGATGAACAAAGAGACCTTGGAGTGCAGGTTCATACCTCCTTGAAAGTGGAGTCGTGGGTAGATAGATAGGATAGTGAAGTAGGCATTTGGTATGCTTTCCTTTATTGGTCAGAGTATTGATTACAGGAGTTGAGAGGTCATATTGTGGCTGTACAGGACATTCGTTAGGCCACTGTTGGAATATTGTATGCAGTTCTGGTCTCCTTCCTATTGGAAAGATGTTGTGAAACTTGAAAGGGTTCAGAAAAGATTTACAAGGATGTTGCCAGAGTTGGAGGATTTGAGCAAGAGGAAGAGGCTGAACAGGCTGGGGCTGTTTTCCCTGGAGTGTTGAATGCTGAGGGGTGACCTTGTAGAGGTTTATAAAATCATGAGGGGCATGGATAGGATAAATAGACAATTTTTTTCCTTGTGGTGAGGGATCCCAGAACTAGAGGACATAGGTTTAGAGTGAGAGGCAAAAGATATAAAAGAGATCTAAGGGGCAACTTTTTCGCACATAGGGTGGTACATATGTGTATCGAATGAGCTGCTAGAGGAAATGGTGGAGGCTGGTACAATTGCAACATTTAAAAGGTTTTTGGATGGGTATATGAATAGGAAGGGTTTGGAGGGATGTGGACTGACTGCTGGCAGGTAGGACTAGATTGGGTTGGGACATCTGGTTGGCATGGATGGGTTGGAATGAAGGGTCTGTTTCCATGCTGTACGCCTCTATGACTCTAATGGATGATAGTGTGCTAGGGAGAAAAGAAGAGATTGTATTGGGGACCATAGGTAGATGAAAATGGGTTGGCTGTGCTAAAATCAGTCCGTGTCATGATAACACATGAAATGTGGGGTGGGTGAAAGTCATAGAACAAGGTATTCAGGTTCTAAAATTATTGAACTCAATATTGAATCCTGAAAGCTGCAGGGTCCCCAAGCAGAAGATGACATAGTAAGCCTCACTGGAGCACTGCTGCAGGTCTGAGACAGAAATGTTGCCAGGGATCACGATGGTGTGTTGAAGTAGCCAGCACCTTAATTAGAAGCTGCCATTTCTGCCACTTCTAATAGGGTGGCACCACCAGGCATGTATTCCCCTTCCGTCCCTTGTCAACATTTAGCAGGAACCAAACCTTCTGGGACACTATGGTCTACTCGTCCTCGACTCCCAACAACACCATGCACCCCTATTGATTGATTTTGTTGTTGTCATGTGAATCAAGATACAGTGAAAAGCATTGGTTTGTACCATACAAAATGCATCAGGGTAGTAGAACAGAATGCGGAATACAACATTACAACTGAAGAGTAGGTGCAGAGAGAGAGATGGGAATTAACATGACTGAAGTGAAGGGGCCTGTGATTATGTTGTTTGCTTTCCCAAGGCATCGAGAAGTATAAATGGAGTCAATAGGTGGAAGTCAACTAGGTGAAAGTGAGGACTGAATATTAGAGTTGAGAGTGTAGCGCTGGGAAAGCATCGCAGGTCAGGCCGCATCCAAGGAGCAGAAGAATTGATGTTTCGGGCAAAAGCCCTTCATCAGGAATTCTGGAGATGTTCTCTGAATTGCTGTGCAATAGGCGTCCTGTCTCCCCATTATAGAGGAGATCGCATCGGGAGCAAAGGGTACGGTAAATGACATGTGTAGGTAAAACTCTAATGGATGTGGAAGGCTCCTTTGGGGGGAGGTGTGGGTGCAGGTTTTGCAATTCCTGCGGTAGAAGGGGCAGGTGCTGGGAGGGGAGGGTGGGTTGATGGAGATGGAGGGGGGATGGTCTTTATGGAAAGCGGATAGGAGTGGGGAGGGAAATATATCTCTGGTGGTACGGTCCGTTTGTAAGTGGCAGAAATGGTGGAGGATGATGTGATATATACAGAGGTTGGTGGGGTGGAAGGTGAGGACCAGTGGGGTTCTGTCCTTGTTGCGATTGGAGAGTTGGGGCTTGAGGGCAGAGATGCAGGAAGTGGATGAGATGCACTGGAGAGCATCATCAACCACGTGGGAGAGGAAACTGCAGTCTTTAAAGAAAAAGGACAATTTTGTGTGTTCTGCAGTGGAATTGGTCCTCCTGGGAGCGGAGGTGGAGGAATTGGGACTAAGGGATAGCATTTTTACAGGAGGCAGGGTAGTCCAGGTAGCTGTGGAAGTTGGTGGGTTTGTAGAAGATGTCAGTGTTGAGTCGGTCACCGTTAATGGAGATGGAGAGGTCCAGGAATGGGAGAGAGGTGTCTGACGTGGTTCAGGCGAACCTAAGGTCGGGGTGGAATGTGTTGGTGAAGTTGATGAACTGTTCATCCTCCTCATGGGAGCACGAGGTGATGCTGATACAGTCATCAGTGTAGTAGAGGAAAAGGTGGGAATGGTGCAGTTGTAAGTGCGGAAGATGGACTGTTCCACATAACCCACAGAGACAGGCGTAACTGGGGCCCATGTGGGTGTCCATAACCAACCCTTTTGTCTGGAGGAAGTGGGTGGATTCAAAGGAGAAATTATTGAGGGTGAGGACCAGTTCAGCCAAGAAAATGAGTGTCAGTGGAAGGCTACTGGTGGGGACATCAGAAGAGGAAGAAATGGAGGGCCTGGAGGCCTTGGTCATGTCAGATGGAGGTGTATAGGGACTGGATGTCCATGGTGAAGATGTGGCTTTGGGGGCCAGGGAAACAAAAGTCTTGGAGGAGGCGGAGTGCATGGATGATGTCATGAACGTATGTGGGGAGTTCCTGAACAATGGGTGATTGGACAGTATCAGGGTATGTGGAGATGAGTTTGGTGGGGCAGGAGCAGGCTGAGACGATGGGTCAGCTGGGGTAGTCAGGCTTGTGGATCTTGGGTAGGTAGAACCAGGCGGTGCAGGGTTCCAGAACTACGAGATTGGAAACTGTGGGTTGGATATCCCCTGAGGTGATGAGGTTGTGTACGGTCTGGGAGATGATAGTTTGGCAATGGGAGGTGAGATCGTTGAGGGGTCAGTAGGACAAGATGTCTTTGAGATGGCCCCTGGCTTCAGCTGTGTAGAAGTCAGTGCGCCAAACTACCACTGCACCCCCCAACCCCCCTTTATGATCCGCTGGTTTGATGGTGGGGTTGGCATTGGAGTGGAGGGCTGCGCATTGCAAGGGTGAGAGGTTGGAGTGGGTGATGGAGGTGGACAGAATGAAACGGTTAATGGCTGGCTGATAGTTGGAAATAAAGAGATCGAGGGTGGGTAACAGACCGGCACGGATTGTCCAGGTGCTTTGATGAAGGGCTTTTGCCCAAAGCGTTGATTCTTTTGCTCCTC
Source organism: Hemiscyllium ocellatum (assembly GCF_020745735.1). Lineage (NCBI taxonomy): Eukaryota > Metazoa > Chordata > Chondrichthyes > Orectolobiformes > Hemiscylliidae > Hemiscyllium > Hemiscyllium ocellatum. Next base: position 101,745,141 of record NC_083405.1, read on the forward strand.
GGATGCTGCCTAACTGCTGTGCTTTTCCAGCATTACACTCTTGACCCAATGGGTGGAAGGCTGATTTGCGTGATGGACTGGGCTGTGTTTATGGCTCTCTAGTTTTTTTGCAGTCTTAGGAAGAGCAGTTGTCATACCACACTGTGATGCATCCAAATAGCATGCAACACCTGCCTGCTTACCTCCTCCCTCCTCACTCTCTTCGGCTCTGGATACACCTTATAAGTGAAGCTGTAATTTTCCTGCACCTCACTTAATCTAGTTTACTGTACTCGCCGCTCATAATGCGGTCTCCTCTACATCAGGGAGGTAAAATGCAGACTAGGTGACCGCTTTCCTGAACAACTGCATTTTGTCTGCAAAAATGACCCTGAGCTTCTGTTTTTATTTGAGGGAGAGGTCACAACTTAGAGGATCAAGGAGTGCAGAGCATGCTCGATGACCAGAATTCTTCAGATCAGTATTCAACATGTTCTGAAAAAGGGTCACTGGACCCTAAATGTTAATTCTGATTTCTGTCCACTAATGCTGCTGTTTTTGTTTTAGATTTATCAATGTAATGATTTATCCTTTGTTCTGATAAGATCCTGCAGAACCTCGTTGCCGTTTTAATGTTGACCCTCATGGATATCCAAGTTTCACTTAAAGTCGTTTCACTTAAAATCATGATTTGCAGGAATGCAGTCACAAATTCGAGTAAGGACTTAAGTGGCCTCCTTTCCATCCATAGTCACTGTGCTTATCAAAAAGCTCCTTTCAGTAAAAGACTCATGATGCTTATCAAAGACCAGATAGAAGCTGACAAAAAGCACAGCTAAAATCATGTTTTCCAGATGCTTTTAAAGGTGCCACATTTGAGATTTTAAGGAAAATGAGATAGCCTGGGTCAATTGAAGGATATGCTGCCAATGGGGGGTCCACTGTATGGTTTGGTCACAATGTTCCTTTAACTTGTATTCACTTGTTTCCTGCATTCTATTTTGTTGGAAAAAATTATAAATTTTGCATAGATTGTGAACATGAGGGGGATTTCTGGCCTGTTGATAATCTACTGTTGAAGTTCTCATTGAATTTAACATCTTCCAAAGAAAGGTGCTTTTGTGATTTTTTTTTGAGAAGATTAGTAGCTCAGGTTGAGGTTCAGGTTGTATGTTGGCTAACTGAGCTGGCAGGTTTGTTTTCAGACATTTCATCACCATGCTAGGTAACATCATCCCTGAGCCTTTAGTGAAGTGTTGGCGTTCTGTCCCACTTTCTATTTGTGTCTTGGTCTGTAACAGTGGGTGTTATCATTTCCGGTTCTTTTTCTTAGAGGTTGGCAAATGGTCAACAGTAAATGGACAGAATACCAGTGCTTCACCAGAGGCTCTCTGATGAGGTTATGTAGCATGGTGATAAAATGTCTGAAAACAAACCTGCCAGCTCAGCAAATAAACTTAAACCTAAAGGTGCTTTTTATTTTAACTCAGAATCTGTTATATTAGCACAGGAGAATGAACTGAATTCATTTCCACTACCCAGGTTCTTGTGTCACGCAACCACAATAATATACCTTTTACCTCTCCTAAACATTGAGTGCAATTGCTGAGTTTGTACTTGCAAATGACAAATTGGGTTAAGGTGACCAAAGTATCCCTCTCCCAGTCAGGCATCATTCCACTGAGAAAGATACATGTGAAAGAATTCAAGGTGATGTTTACAGTAACTAGTACCACAATAAATCACTTTATCTTAAACATATCAATTTTGTAAAGTGTGTGAAGTTGATTATTTTGAAATTAAATTCCATCCAAGCTTTTATACTATGTAACTCATATTATTTCCTTAATGCTTGTGTAATTTAGAAGTAGACTGAGGGCTTTTCTGAATGTTATCATTGAATAAATGTATCAATAAGTATTTTTACAGTAGCATTATTTGAAATACTTTTGATTTACTAATAATATTGCTAGGCTTAACTTCAGCTAGTATTTAAATAGGTCTTTTCTCATCAGATGTGTTTTGTCTGTTTGCAGATTTGACAAGCTTCTCTCCCATCATGGGCTGTTTTATTGATCCATATGTTAGTGGATGTTCTGATTTTCAAGTATGGTGTAAATGAAGCATAAACATCAACTCATTTAATTTACCATTTTATTGTAAGCTTTGTAACCAGTTGGTACTGATTAGTCAGAAAGGAAACAAGAATTTAGTGTCTTGAGTGAAATCACACTATATATAATTACAAGCAAATATGTTCTCTTCTAATTTGTCTAGTGTCTAACATTGCTAAAATGTTTAAACTAAAGTCATTTGCCAGTTTATGTTCAAAAAAGTAACAGCAAGGGGGCTGTATGGGAAACAGATCTTGCATGAATGAGTTTGTGCGATTGAGAGTACAATTTATTCATAAATTAACCACTTTCTGTTTTTTTGACATCCATGAAAACATTAATATACTTAATTTCTCTGAGCACTTGCCAATGTCATATTTGCAGATTTAACTGAGAAAACTTCAACAAAGACATTTTCTGAATTGCAAGCAGAAAGGCACGAACAAGCAGAACGGACCATTTTGATCAGCTGTCCTCCTAATATCAATGAAAAGAAATTCTACAAGTCCATATCAAGCTATGGGGCAATCAATAAATATTTCTTCTATGAAACTTTTGTAAGTGTTGTAAAACCAAAGCCTGAATGTTAAATGTATCAGTATCTATCCAAATATAGATTTTGACTGTAAAATCTTTATTACTGCTGTTAAGTCCCCCATGTCCATGCTCTTCTCTATCTCTAATGTACTCCAACTCTACTACATCCAGCTTGTCTGTACCTTCCTAAATGGTCTCTGGATTATTCCTGAATTCAGTTGCCCCACCATTGTGATCATACTGTCAACTGTCCATGCTTCAAAATTCCCTTTTGAAACCTATCTTTCCCTCCTTACACCCCTGTCTCTTTTTCCATCTCTTGCAATCATGTAATTGTCTTTAAATCTAGTCGTTGATTATAACATATGCAACTTTTATTTGTAGAGATTATATCTGCTCCCAGCAACTGATATATATTCTGGACTACTTCAAATTTTGCTTCATCGTGACATATTTTGATAAATATGTTACGCTTTTTTCCCACAGTTTCACACACGAGATGTAATTCGCACGCACCAACGTCTGCAAACAGTAAAAGTTTATTAAAGCCTGTACGTGACCTCTTTTGACTCTTCTCGCAGGTGTGTGAAGTTGAGTCAAAAGAGACCCTGAACAAAGAAAACACAACCTCTTTATACAGGTCAGTCGGTAATGCTCTCAGGTACTCTGGTGACCCCCCCCACCTGCCCCATAATCATGTTACCCCAGGTACAATGGTAGGATGAGACCGTCCTTGGAGATAATGTAAATGTAAATGCACTAATCTTGGGGAATCCTTATGCAGACCATTTCCTGACTCCATGATTCCCAAAGGCAATGTAGGTGTGATATATCTCCGCTTCAGGGTGGCCCTGCAAACAAGTTCTGGCTCTGCTGCTTCCCCAGACAATGTAGACATTGATCACGCAAGCGAACCTGATTGGCTGGTGGAGGGTGGCTATGAAAGTATATCTGAATAGAAGGGCCTGAATGAGAGTTTAACTTGACAATAGCAGCAGACAGCAGTAAATGGCTGCCCAAATGAAGTGAGTCATCAACATTAAGGGCGGCACGGTGGCACAGTGGTTAGCACTGGTTCAATTCCCGACTCAGGCGACAATGTGTGGAGTTTGCACATTCTCCCCGTGTCTGCGTGGGTTTCCTCCAGGTGCTCCGGTTTCCTCCCACAGTCCAAAGATGTGCGGGTCAGGTGAATTGGCCATGCTAAATTGCCCGTAGTGTAAGGTAAGGGGTAAATATAGTGGTATCGGTGGGTCGGTGTGGACTTGTTGGGCCGAAGGGCCTGTTTCCACACTAAGTAATCTAATCTAAAAATTCCTGCATGAATATCACCCATTTTAACACTACATTAATGGTCCAGAGAGATAGTACAATTTAATCTTTTAACCTTACATTTGGACCTAAGCAAAATGAATTTGCATATACTTTATATACCTTTCATAGACTCACCTTTTCTAAGTTAGACTATAACCTTTTGGTTAAAAGTATTTCATCAGAATTGTTAAACATGAGTACCACCTCTTTACATATTGATAAATCAACATTTCATCTATTTTCTTCAGAATTCAGTTTTTCCATCTATCTTAATATTTAAGTTAACAATGGTGTTCTCCATTTTTACTAACAGTAAATTCACAAATGTGAATCATTATTAAAAAAATTGTATGATCGGTATTTTCATAGACATGCAGCTCTGTGTCGAGAAAGAAAGCCATAAGCCTCATATGTGTTAAAATAGTAAAGAGTATGGATTAATGTTATCAAGGCCTGAGAAATAACTGAAAATAATTTTAAATGTTTACACTTTAACTTTTAAGGAAAATTGAGCTTGCAAATTAAAAACTGCATGGAGATTTATCTCCTTCTTGGAGATAAATTTATGGCACGCATTTGGGATTACAACTGCACTCTTAACTGTTGTTTTCATTATGGCAGTGCAAAGCCAGTTATGTTAGAACTGGTGCAGTGGCCTTCTTCGCTGAGACAGTGGTTAATTGTGAATCCCAAGCTAAGTTTTGGCTTCAGACGGGCAAGAGTTAGAGCAATACAATTTATCTCTGTTGATGTATATGTGTCTGTAAGCATCTTGCATAGCCCTAAGGCTTAAATCTTCATAGAATGAGAGTTTTTTTAAAAATGTGAATTAGTGACTGTAAATTTATTAAATTGGGTCACAGAATTTGCATTGTGGTTACAATGGATGTGGTTTTCCATTAAAGAAGTAGTATGTTTTGCACCTCAATACCGGCTTTTGAAAACTGCTTATAAAGACGTTTGATATCTGTAATGTACACTGCTCTTTTGAATATTGAGTTTACGTGTGCACCCTTTTTTCACAGTGGTCTTTAGGTCTTATCCACTTATGGTGTGTGATCACTGAGTTGTTTATCATAGTCATTATATTAAAATATAGGAAATTTCTTCATTGTTTAACTAATTGTTTTATGATATATGTAAGTTATTTTAATTTTTTCTTTCTTCTCCACAGGGTATTTATGCTGTAGTGGAGTTTGCTGACAAGGACAGTATAGGAATGCTCAAAAGCTTTTCTCGTATCCCAAACCTTCAGTATGAATGTGCCATTCCATTCAAATCTCGTTTTTTCAGCTTGGTCAATAACCATCCTAGGGATCTTTCTGCTGCACAGCCTTCGGTATCATGTCTTAAACAATCTGTTATCCCTCTCAATGAACTTTTACGGAAGCTTTCTGGCACAGAATGTGTAAGTTTTCCATCAGATTGCTAAATACCATGAGATTTTGTTTAACCTTGAGAGGATGAAACATATCTATTTTACCACTATGATATGATAACATTGTAATTTTTTGATCACTGCCATGCTGTGGGTGGAGCATTTCTGTTTTTGAATTTACTATTTTGAAATGTGAAGTTGGCTACTTTGGGAAGAAAGTTAGCAGATAAAAATTTTCTTGAAGATTGTGCAAAGCTAGCAAATGTTGGCATTCGGAGGGACCTAATTGTCCTTGAATCACAGAAAGTTAACGTGCAGGTACAGGAATCCATCAGAAACCAAATGGCAAGTTAGCTTTTATTACAACAGTATTAGAGGGATTGAAAAATGTGAAGTAGTCTTGTGTAATTATATATAGCATCTTATCCAACACATACAAAAATTGCGTATAGTAGTCTACGTCTCCTTCTTTAAGGATGAAGGGAATGTATCAAAGACGCACTAGAATGTTAGTTAGGATGAGGAAATCGTCCAATATATTCCATGGAATTTGGAAGAATGAGGGGTGATCTGATTGAATCATAAAATTCTTAATGGGCTCAGCAGAGTCAAATGAGAACATGAAAGCAACAGAGGGATATAGACAGATGAAGTGAGGTAGAGTGAAATGTAAGGAAGTGTGAATTATTCACTTTGGTTGTAAGGAGGGTAAAACAATTTTTCAAAAAGTGAGCAATGTAAGTTGTGTTGTTCAGAGAGATTTGGGTGTGCTCGAAGAATGAATTCACTAAGTTAGCATGCAGGTACACCAATTAAATATGTAGGATTTTGATGAGACCACATCTGGGTGCAACAAAGGTTCATTTTTTTATTCTTGGGATGAGAGGTTTATGCCGAGACATGAGGCTAAATAAATTCACCCTATATTCTCTGAAGTTTAGAAGATTTGAGAGGTGATCTCATTGAAACATAAGAGATTCTGAATGGGATTGATGGCGTATACAATGACCACACAAACAAAATCACGGGGGCACATTATCAGGATAAGGAACGGATTATTAAGAGCAGAGATGGAGACAAATAACTTAATTCAAAAGGCTGTGATATAATTCTTCCCAAGAAAGTTGTAGCTGCTCCATATTGAACATAGTTAGGGCTGATATAGACTGATTTTCACCTTGAAAATTAGGTTATGGTGAACTGGCAGATAGTTGGGCTTGCATCCTTAGATCAGCTCAATTATATCGAAAAGTTGAGCAGCCTTGATGGGCCATCTGGTCTTCTCCTACGTTTTGAGTTCCTGGAGTATATTTCCCCTGGCTGGGAAGTCTACAACCTGGATCATCACCTCCCAGAATAAGAATTAAGAATGAGATGCAAAGTTCCTTTACTCCAAGAATTGTGGATCTTTTGAATTCTCGATCAGAGAGATGTGGGTGTACAGTTGTTGAATATATTCAAGGCAATGATTGATAAATGTTTGGCTCCCAATGGACAAGTGATAAATAGAAAGTGTGGAAATGTGGAGTTGAGGTAGAAGATTAGCCATGATTTTTGCAGAGCAGGCTCAAAGCCCTAAATGTCCTTTTTCTATTTCTTAAGTAAATCTTAATGTAATATTTAGAAATAAAACACACAAGAACTGCAGATGTTGCAAATCTGAAATAGAAACAGAAATTGCTGAAAATTTTCAGCAGGTCCGGCAGCCTTTGTGGAGAGAACCAAAGGTCACTGGATCTAAAATGTTAACTCCTTATTTCTGTCCACATGCTGCCAGATTTTCCAACAATGTTTGTTTATGTGTCTTAATCTAATGTCTTTTTGGTTCATTTATCTTTTGTACTTGAAGCACTATTAAATCAGTATTACTAGGATTGGTAATGATGGGAATGTGAAGGTTTTTTTTAAACTCTGCTCAATTAGAAAACAATCTACAGTACAGTTAGTTTTTCCCCTCCATACTTGGAGGTGGACAGCATTTTTGACCAAAACTATTGTGGTTAGATGCCTAAGGTGTAATAAATAAAATTACACCACATCTCAGTCATTCGTTATTGATCACTTAGATTACTTACAGGAAATAGGCCCTTTGGCCCAACAAGTCCACACCGACCCGCTTAAGTGCAACCCACCCAGACAATATTCTCTTACATTTACCCCTTCACCTAACACTGTGGGCAATTTAGCCTGGCCACTTCACCTAACCTGCACATTTTTGGATTGTGGGAGGAAACCGGAGCATCCAGAAGAAACCCAAGCAGACACTGGGAGAATGTGCAAACTCCACACAGTCAGTCACCTGAGGCGGGAAGTGAACCCGGGTCTCTGGCGCTGTGAGGCAGCAGTGCTAACCACTGCGCCACCGTGCAGTGAGCTTCTGATGAAAGATGTTTTCATAACTAAGGAAACATAATACCAAACAAGTGCGCCGTTGTTAGTAGGCCTACTCATCATATGATAGTCATTGTTTCTCCTTACAACATTTATTTTTCTCCTGAGGTGACACAACTGCTCAAGAATTCCAAGAATTTGTGATGCTTCCCGATCTTCGTGGCCATGTCGTATACAGGTCTCAATACTTAATGTTCGTTGACGATTCAGTATCCCTAAAATCATAGCCGTATCCAATTTTATCCTGCAGAGGTTATTTACCCAATGGCAATTGCAGCAGTCAGGAGTAGAAAACCTAACTGATTTCTTGCAGTGGTTCAAGAAGGCAGCTCAACACAATCTTCTCAAGGGCAACTAGGAATAAGCAATAAATGTGGGCCCAATCAGCGACCTCCACATCCCATGAGTTGGTAAAAACGTGTCTTAAGATTAAGCCAAAGTATAGCATAGACCTACATATAACACGATCACTTGGGTGAAGTACAAGAGGCAACCTTAGTTTTGGAACACTGCAGCAGATTTGATTCAATTTATTATTGTCACATGTACCGAGGTACAGTGAAAAGTGTTGTTTGCATGCTAACAAGACAAATCATATCTTGCATATGTCTGTAAAACGCAGATCTATAAACTTAGGAGTACAAATAAGGTAAGGGAAGGGAAGTGAAAAGAAACAAAACCGATTTTATTATCAGTAGGCCTAACAACAGCAGTATAAATGCTTAGTATTATATTTCTTTCATTAAATTATGAAAGTATCTTTCGTTAGAAGTTCCTTTCACTAATAAATGGCTTAGATTGTTGTGTAATTTTATTTATTACATCTTAGTCATGTAATTACAATAACTTGGCTGAGAAAGTAATCAGTTTTATTTCAGTTCAGAAATGATTGAGAAATAATACCAGATTTACTTGTCAGGTTACAGCAAAAAAAACTATTTTATAAATCCATCAAAGTTTGCAACTTTGGTCTATTTTCTGATGGTAGTTAGTTTAATGTTTGCTTCTTTATTTTTTCTTTCTTAGATAGATGAGCAATTATACACAATCTGCAAAGAATACCAGCTTACAGAAGAGAATACACGTCTTCGGTTCCTTGTGTGCTCCCTCGTGAATGACATTGCGGCTGCTTACTTTCCTGAATGCTCAGTTAAACCATTTGGATCATCCGTAAATAATTTTGGGAAGATGGGCTGTGACTTAGACATGTTTTTGGATCTGGATAGTATCAGTGGAAGAAATAACCCTAAGGTAATCCTATTTCACCAGTAAGGAAAATGAAATTTGTTTTGTAATTTATAATATGCAGTAACTTAGAAAGGCAAATGTACACTGTACTTTGCTTGCGTTACTGTGAGGTTTCAGCCCTGTAGCTTGACAGTAATGGTCACTTGTGGGGTTGGATAATGTCAGAATAGGGATCAGCGGTTTCATAAAAATTTAGCAAGTAGTAAAGTTAGTGACCTTTTACAGGAGAAATGATGGGTGGTTTAGGTGATGATAGCTTAAGGAGAAATTAGAATAGTGACAAATTTGGAAGTAGTTATTTTGAGATGACAGTCTCACAGGAGGTAAAATGTCAGAAAATTTAAAAAGAAGAAATTGAGGCAAGAACAAGTAAGGAGTAGGCAGGTATGTGGTATTGTTGGTGTGAGATACAAGTAGAGAAAGGGAACTATGGAAGGCTTCTTAAGCAGTCCATTAACTTGAGAAATACAGGAACAAACAATGAGCTGCAAGTGTCTTTGGGGATGGCAATGTAAATAATTTGATTTCAAAATTACAATAATTTTCATTGTCTATTTTGGTTCTGCAACACTATAGGGGTGTGGAGAGCAACTATTGTTTAATTCTCAAGAGCATCTCTGCCTCTATACGTCTCTCTGCGCCCTTTACATTCTCCCACACCACTTCAACTACCATCTCTCATACTAGTCTACCTCTATCAAGTTACAAGGCCCTCTGTATCCACCACTGCAGTGTATCTAGGATGTTTATGCTCTATCATGACTTCCAACATCTTGAAGTGCAAGGTAATCAATATTATGTATGCTGGGAATATCTCAAGAACTCTAAATGAAGCATTCACAATAATATGGGGTATTGACAGAGTGTGTACCAAGGGATAATGAGAATTGAGAGGTGTAAGGACAAAGGTGTAAGGTGATTGGTAAAAGAATCAATATTGATATAAATAAATATTTAATGTTGCAAGTGATAAGAATTTACAGTGAGAATGTGGTGGAGGCAGATTCAATTGTGACTTTCAAAAGGTTATAAGCTAAGCACCTAAATAAAGAATACTTCCAAGGCTACGTGGAAAGGTTAGGGAGTGGGGCCAGCTAAGTTACCCTTGCAGAAAGCTGCCGCATGATTTACCTGAGCTATAATCCTTTTATGATTCTTTTCTATAGATCTGGCAGTATCTGTGGAAAGAGGAGCAGAGCTTACTTTTCAGGCCTCTGATCTTTTGAGAGAAATGCAAAGTCTTCCAGCAGAAAGCTGGTTATGTGTACAGCTAAAATTAAGTTTCTTTTTTAAAAAGAAGCTACCCCTCTCACTACCCATCTAGCGATGTACATTACTCCTTTATGCTTGCTGCTCAGGCTTAACTTTCTTTTCAAAGATGATTTTGGTCAAAGAAATACTCTTGTTCAGGATATCAGGAAAACATTCTGGTTTCTTGTAATTGTGTCATGAAAACTTCAGGCAGAGACTGAATCTTTCTTTAAGGTCTCTTCTGAACAACAGTGTCTCGAACAATAGAGCAACTCTTCAGTGTTGCATTGGAGTATCAGCCTGGACTACGTGATCACAATCATCACGAAGCTCAATGCAGATCTTTCTGTCCAACATCGTTGGCCTATGCCTGGTGTCGAACTGGCTGAATAAAATGCTTGTGCTCTGAGCCCTACAAAAGACCTTTGCTAACGATTCTCCTGTGAAGCAGTGTTCTTTTTTTTATGGTTAATGAGGTAGAGCACATAGAAATTGGTATTTGCATCAAAAAGATATTCCCGTGTTGCCGCCACCTTTTAAACAAACGAAATGTTATTGAGCTTATAAAAAATTCACAGCTGTTTGGGCAAGTCATTCAAAGGCATGTTAAGTTCTTTTTTGGTGGGAAAATAAAAAGAATATTCTTAACAGGGCTTTGAATATGAAGAATCACTGTGAAGAGAGTGCTGCTATCTTAAAGCATTTTCAAATTGATACTTTAACCAAAGAAACAGTGATAGAAATTGTGTTAAACGCCATTACATCAATTGTACATGACTCTCTCATGAAGAAAATGATGTGCAATGTTTGAGAGATTAAAAAGGTTTAATTTTTGCCTCCCCGAGATGCTTTGCTTGTTATTTACTGGAAGAAATTTTTTTTTTTTAAAAAGGTTTTTGGTTAATGTAGGGTTGGGAAATTTATGATTTATCACTTGCAAGTAAAGGTAAAATGCGCAACTGGGTTTTGCAAAATTGGTGATCAGAAGTTGATAGTTAGCCTTTGTTTACTGGCATTACTAGTTGCTGGTCATGATTAATGTGTGTTTAGAATGTTTGTAGTCTTTCTAGTAATGCAAAGTGAGCATTAAAATATGCTCAAAATAATGAAGACCAATATGAAGTATAATTGTTTTCCCTGCTTTTCTAGACTATTTTAGAATCATAGCAATTTGCATCTGTAGCTAAGTTTTTCAGTATTTTCTAAATGATAATTAATCCATGCTACTAAATGTAAGTATGGTTAGATTGCTGAAATGGACCAGTGGAAGGGGTTAAGTATCGGCGAGTCCTAATTTACTGTTGTATCCATCAATTTCTTGTCCAGTTCACTGCAAAGTTAGGCATGCAAATCTGACTGTGGTGGAGCAACTAGTTCAAAAGACCATGGTTCAAACTCTCTTCCTTAAATTGAAAGCAATTTCAGCAGGGAAACAATGTTGATCTGAAGGAGTGCTTCATTGTCAGAAATACTGCATTCCAGGTGAAATATGCTAAATCAAGGCCTTCTCTGCCTGTTTGAGTTGGTGTAAACGATCTGTAATACTGTTCAGAAAAGAGCAGAGATGTGTCAAGTGACCCTGTCAACAGCCCTGTTCTTAATCAGTAACATTAAAGAATAACAATTCAACTCATTGCTGCTTTTGAGACTTCGCTGTGCAGACAATGGTTTCTGTATTTGCTGTTTAACGTGTGATTATTTTTCAAATGCAATTTGTCTGCTATGGAGAATCTATGCCAAGGATTTAAAAATGTTGTATAAATACAAGTTCTACTTTTGGTATTCAAATGAAACAAAGGATTTGAATTAATTTTGTCAAAAATGTTAAAGCTCCAAGAATACATAAATGGGAAGGGAGAAACTGGAGGGAGGTGTAATTAAAAGATTGGAATAGTTGGATTATTATAGAGATTTATGGCACTAAAGGAGGAAGTTCTGTAAAGTAGGACAGTCGATGCTAAAGAATAGAATTAACAAATGCTAGAAATACTCGGTAAGTCTAACAGCATCTATATATTGTTTAGGCCTCTCACATTTCATCAGTTCAAGGCTCTGCAGCCAATGATAGAGCAGCAGGGAAGGGAATGTAAATAATGGAACAATTTGACAAGTGAAACATGGCCAAAGGAGATTGTAGAAACAAGATGTCAGCCTGTAGAGAGATGAAAATGGTGAGGGTTGTAAATTGAATATGTTGTGTGACAGGAAGTCAATAGAGCTAATTAAGAATGGCATTGAAGGCCTGCAGAGCTTTGAGAAGTTGGTCTTTCTGGAGGGATGTAAGATGGTAACTTAGCACTTGAGTATTATGTGCAGTCATGTTTTTGTTACTTCAAGGTATGTGAATGTGACTTAAGGAACTGAGATGGATTAAGTGGGCAGTGTCGAGGGGTGAATTTAAACACCTTCATTATGCTGCTCTTTGGGTAGAACAATACCACAAGGTTTCAAAAGCTCTTGTTCAGTTTGAAACAATGGCCAAAGAAGATCAGTGTCAAATAAGTCATTCGTTGTGCAAGCCAATTGCTTTATTCTTCTAATATTGATATTGAGGAAGTTGTGATTCACGTAAGAGAGAATTTCAAACAAATAGTCAGGTGATAGAGGATTTGAGAGAAGTGGTATAGAATCACCATCAGTGTTTACACAGAAAAGCTGATCTCATACCTGTGGAAGTTGACATATCCCAAGGATGAATAAGGAACGAGAGGGAATGTGTTTAGATCATTGTAGCTGTTTGAAACCTCTTTTTCACTGTTTCTTATAATGCCAAGTGTCATTAAATGGTGAACTGAATTGCATATTGTAGGCAAAATTTACTCCAAGAGTTACAATGTCTCATTTATCAGTTTTTATCATTTATGATATCCTGTTAATTTGAGATTGGCGATTTTTTAAATTTTATGTCCTTGATCATTTACTGCTATCAACTGGAACATCTAGGCTAATGTTTCTTTTGACGTTTTGCCATTAGTAAGAGTTTCTATAACGTTTAATTTACTTTTTGGCATCAAATTACATTCATTTCTCCAGCATAACCTGGACAAGGGTTTGCTCATCAACAGCAGTATTATTAGAAGTAGATACAATAATCAACACCCACAACTTTGCAGTATGTTTGGTAGAGTTGTGCTAAGAAAGTTGACAAGAATGGATCAGGAGTCCAATTCCTTTGGATAGCAGTGAAGTGTGAACTCAGCAGGTCTGGCAGCAGAGTCGATGTTTAGAGTCTGAGGAAGAGTAATTGGATTTGAATCGTTAGTTCTGCCTCTGAAATGGCCTAGCAAGGTACTAATTTGGGGCAATTAAGGATGGCAATAAATTTTATTCAGGCTAGTGATGTCCATATCCAATGAAAGAATTAAGGGGAAAAGAATGGAATTTTGTCCATTTTGTGGGAAAGGTTTAGTGAAGGAACATTGTTACTGGCTCAGTTAAAGTAAATGCTGAACCATGTATGCAGAGACTGCAACAATAGTCATTGATCGTTCTGTGTAAGTTGTGTCATGTCGATAAAGAATAATCAGACAAAACATATCTGTTCAGGTTTTGGAAACAAGTTGAACAAATATGATTTTTCTGGGCCATTTGGGAACAGGATTTGGTGTTGCTGGACATGTCAAATACAGCACTGTAGAATATACAAGCACGTAAGTTAGGATTAGGCCGTTCAGCCCTTGGGCCTGTCATTCAATACAGTTGTTGTTAATCTGATTATGGTTTGAATTCAACATCTAGTCTATCTTCAACAACCTTTGATTCCCTTCCCTAACTAGAATCGATGTACCTCTATCTTTAAAATGTTCAATTACCCTGCCTCTGCACCTTCTGAGGCAGAAAGTTCCAAAGTTTCAGAACCCTTTGAAATAAAATAATTGATTTCATCTGAATACTACTAGGGTGACCCCTAATTTTAAAATTGTATCCCTTAATTCTAGACTCTCCCAAAAGAGGAAATATCCTTTCTATGTCCATCTTGTTGGGACTAATCAAGATCTTATGAACTTCAAACAAATCACCGGCTGCTCTTTTGAACTCTTATCTCATAAGACAATCTGCTCATCAATCTAGAACACTGTTCAGAACAAACAGTAACGTGTGTGTTCTTCCTTAAATAAGTAGACTAAAACTGTACATTGAGACATAGTCTTAATAATACGCTGTAAAACTGAATTCATTTTTGTTTAATTCTTCTCCTAATAAAGACAAGCATCACTTTAGCATTCCTAATTACACGCTGTGTCCGCACCCTCATCTTTTGTGACTCATGCACCAGAATTTGTAATTCTTTCTGCCTTCAGAATTCCACAGTTATTCTCTATTTTAAGTAATGCTCTGTTTTTTATTCTTCCTACCAAGTCAAACAACTTTACATTTTCCCACATTTTATTCCACCTGCCAGAGTTTTGCCCATTCCATTAACTTGTCTCTCTGTCAGCAACCTTGTTATGTCATCTTCACAGCATACCTATCTTTGTGTATTTTACGAATATAGCTACCGTGTCTTCAACCTTCATCAAAGTTATTGTTGTAAATGGTAAAAGGTTAAAGGCCAGACCTCAGATGGGCCTTGATTCTAGTATGTTACCCCCCATACTATGAGGTCCTACTTTGCACAATAACTTTTTATGTCAAATGCTTTCCAGGAATCAAGCTACAGTAGAAGATGTAATGATCTCTTACTCATAACTGTAATAGTAGTGGATTCTGTATTGCAAGGTGAGAGTTTAAGTCCAAACCTGAAATTTCCTTGCCTTTTTGTGAGTGCTACTCTGCCCTCGGCTGTTTTCAGTTAATCATATTTAACCTGTGCAGTCCTACCCAATCTTTGTCAACAAAATCAGCAGCCTCAGTCCCACAAAATAAAGCACATATTCAATTACCAATGCACCTTCTTTGTCTTTGACTTATCCTCCTCCTAAAATAGGAAAAATGCTAATGCTACAGCAATCCAGAAGGTAGGGTATTTGAGAAGATAAGGCCTATAAGAATATATCATTATGTTTTACAGTAACTTGATTACTATACTGTACTATGGTTTCTAAATTAATTGAAGATTTTTTTCAAAAACAAAGTGCATAGTTCAAGTTAGTGTGTTTTATAGATATTAAGGTGTAATGTAATAGTTGGGAGGTCACTTTTCTTTATTATTTATTTGTGGCTGGCTGGGTCAGTATTTATTGTCTGTCCCTAGTTGCTTTCAAAAGGTGGTGTTGAGCTACCATCTTGTACTGCTGCATTCCATGTGCTGTATGTTGACCCAAAATGCCTAATGGGAGGGAATTCCAAGATTTTGACAACGGCAATATGTTTCCAAGTCAAGATAGTGTGGCTTGGAGGAGAACATACAGATGTATGTACAGATTCCCATGTATATGCCAGCTTTCGCCTTCTGGATGGACGTGATCATGGATTTGGAAGGTGTTAAGGATGTTTGAATTTCTGCAGTACATCTTGTAGGTAGTACATACTGCTGCTACTGAGCATCAGTGATGGAGAGAGTGAGTGCTTGTGAATGTGGTGCCAGTCAAGCAGGGTACTTTGCCCTGGAAGTTGTTGAGCATCTTGAGTGTTGTTGGAGCTGCACCCATCCAAGCAAGTGGGGAATATTCCATCACACCACTGACATATACTTTGAGGTTGGGGTTTGGGGAGTCAAGAAGTGAGTTACTCGCTGCAGTATCCCTAGCCTCTGATCTGCTCTTGTAGCCACTGTTTATGTGGAGAGTCCATTTGAGTTTCGGTTCAATGGTAACCCCGCGTGTTGATGGTGGGGGATTCAGTGATACTGGACCCACTGAATGACAAGGGATATTGGTTAGATTATCACTTACTGGAGATGGTCATTGCCTGGCATTTGTGTGGCTTGTCAACTCGCCTTGGCTATTGTCCAGATCTTGTTGCGTTTGAACATGGACTACTTCAGTATTGGAGAATCCTGAATAGTGTTGAATATTGTGCAATCCTTGGCTAACATTCACACTTCTAACATTATAATAGAGAGGAGGTCATTGATGAAGCAGCTTAAGTTACTGACTTGAAACAGTAACTCATCGAATCGTTTTTTGCCTAAGGAGAGAAATGAGTATTTCCAGCAGTTTTTTTTGGTTTTCTTCTTGTAAAAATATAATTGCAAGAGAAAAACGTTCTCTTGGTGAACAAGTTTTCAGCAATTTCAATAAATACTACCCACACATTTTCACTTCTGTCCAGCTTCGTTTTGAAATTTTCACAGTGACCGATCCAAAAATCTCATTTTTCTAGGAAACCCAGTCATAGCAAAGTTTATCACAGTTGTTTCAATTGGCATGTAAACTTCTAACTACTCATCTATGCAGATATGGGAACAAGTTAATGCAGTGAGACTCACTCTCAGAAATCAATTCTGACAAGTAGTCAACAATGACTCATAACATCTTTCACCTCAGGGAATTCCCTTTTGGGCCTTTTGTTAGATGTTTTGTATTTGAATTATATAGGTAAATATATTGTAGATGATGACTAGTCTTTGGAGAAAAGGGAGCTGAGGTACTCTTTGCAGAATTCCCAACTTATAACCTGTTCTTGTTACAACATTTGGAAATGTACAGGCAACCATCCATCTCAAAGTATGTTCAGAGAAGTTTGGCTACTGTTACATGCTACACGGACTTTTAAAGTCTGACTACTGGTGATAGAGTTAAGATTGTCTCCCAAAGTGGCTGTCTAATAGGTTCAGGATGCTCCTACAAAAAGGCAATACATGTTTAAGCAGCATTTGTGCAAATTTGGTAAATATTTTAGAATAATCCCTATGGGATTTGAGTCATTGGCGAGAACAAGTTATTGCTATGTTTAACATAGCAATATTGTTGTATTGAGGGTTAATAAGCTCTGAAGTCTAATTAAAGTCCAGTGTTAATGTTATGAAGCTACATATGCCTGTATAATGTGAGTTTAGTCTGTCTGATATTTTGCCAAATGTTACATACCTTAATATGTCATGCTGTGAAATCTCACAGCCCTGTTCAGCCTTTTTTGTAATTCCCATTTTTGCTGCATGTTATTTTTGGCATCATTTGACATTTTTAAAAATGGTTTCAAGGCAAAGTACTTGATTACAAATTTGAAGCACAATTTAACACTTTTTAAAATACTTGTCTTCACAGAATTTAATCCATGCAGTTGTTTTTTGCATTAAAAATGGATAAATATACATTAAATTCTGGAGTGCTAAAACCCTTTTTAGAGTATTTGAAAAAGTAATTTATACTTAAAATCCCATGTTGACTTTGCTATTTTGTTATGTCTGAGCGGTTCTGCTAATTGTACAGCCAGCTGAGTCACTGCAGGGTGTCCTACACCAAATGGGCTGCAGAAGTTCAAACCAACACTTCATCGTGATCTCGAGGGCAATTAGAGATGGACAATAAATGCTACCCAGTCAGCAACACCTACATTACATGAAAGAATACTGAAATAAGAATATGTCAAAGGAATATTGCAAAATATATTTTTTGTTTTCACTTGATGCATTTTTATTCAGAAGAAAATACACTAAATTTTCAATGAAGATTATAATGACTAAAATTTAGAGTACAAAAATGGTTAAATCTGAAGTTAATATCTTTTTTTAGGACTGAAATAACTAATAGTCAAAAAGTGTGGTGCTGCAAAAGCACAACACCACAGTTTTTGACTCTGATCTCCAGCATCTGCGGTCCTCACTTTCTCCTGAAATAACAATGGTCATTCATTCACCTTGGGACTAAGATATTTGAAATTTAAAAGTCTAACTTTTCAAGCAGCTAATTGTTGACCATTTTTGGTACATTGCTTGAAACAAAATTAGAGCACTTTTTAAAAAAGAACTAAATCTTGGAAAAATTGGAGACTAAAATATGAAAGGAAAACTCCAAATAATTGACTAACATGGAATGTCAATTTGCACCAGAAGACTAGATTGAAAATAGGATTACTTTATAAAGATGCACCAAATTTAAAAACAAACTGCCGACAACTATGGGGATTGTAACCTATAACCCTGGAGATGTCCACATCTAGGTGAGTTTCTCAGGACTCTTGCATTTAATTATTTAGCATAAATGTTTTCTTTAATTAAATTCAAATCCTGGCAACCTGTTTCTGTCCTATGAGTAATTAGCAACTGTTATCAAACAAAGTGGTGGAGGCTGGTACAATTACAACATTTAAAAGACATCTGAATGGGTATATGAATAGGAACAGTTTAGAGGGGTGTAGGCCAAGTGATGGCAAATGAGACTAGATGAGGTTGGGATATCTGGTCGGCATGGACGAGTTGGATTGAAGGGTCTGTTTCCGTGCTGTCTGTGCTGCTCTATAACTCTATTTTCCTTCTGTTAAGGATCATTTTTGTAGACTATGTGTAAATTTGGGATATCTTTCTTCCTGAACATTGGTTAAGGGGGATATTAAGTTATACTCAGTCAGTATCTCATCATATCAAATCTGTTTTCAGCACTGCGCAGAATTCATCAATCCCCTTTCGTCACTTGGAGACAATGTAGTTTACTAAGCCATTGCTGAACTGCCATGAAGACTAGAGTGTGTGACTTAAAATGTATGACTTGTCACCTGCTTTACTAAAGTTACAGGTTTTATTATCTCGCATTGTGGTTTTATTTCAAAGTAAACTTAGTAGGTCAGCCTTCATAAGCAGTTCAGAAAGACTTTGTCCTATTCTCATTAACCAAGTTTAGTGAGGCAAGTGACAGTTCATTAAATATGGCTTGTGACTTTTTATGGTTAATTTTGAAGAAATTCATCATTCAGTTTAAGCGTTATCAGTGCTGTCCATCTTTCAGTATCATAGGCTTTATTGAAAAGCAATTTTCAAAAGAGATTTTGATGACATTAAATGGAAAAATTGCTGGAAGTACAGAATTGATTCATTAGCACCTGAAACGAATGCATTTATTTAAATCAAATGTTTTTCATTTTGTGTTTTGGGTGAAATGTACGAAGTTGTATTGTATGACACATTGGAAATCCTTTTAATTTTCACTAGCTTCATTTAGGACTGCTTTCTTCACTATTATCTGTATTGTAAAATCTGCTTAGAAAAGATAACGGAATTCCTGTAGCATTGCTTACGTCAAATGATGTGGAGGTGCCAATGTTGGACGAGGGTGGACAAGGTCAAAAGTCACAGAACACCAAACCATAGCCCAACAAGTTTATTTGAAATAATGAGCTTTCGGAGCATGGCCTCTTTATCAGATGAAGTGGAGAGACCACCCAGGCTCAGACTTTATAATCAAAGAGATCAAAGATCATACAAATGATGTGCTGAGGTCACATGTATTTTGTTACTTGTTATGATCTCTCTATCTTCATTGGTTTGCATAATTTAGGATTACTTGTTACTTTGGTTAGTCCCTCAGCGTGCAACTCTTTTATAGCTAGCGCGTTACTCCATTCGTTTGGTTTGTCTCCAGCACCACCTTATTTTTAATTTTTTTGTACTTGCCTCTCTGCCTCAATTAATCGGGTTACAGGTCATCCCTTCACTTGTTGTTCAGCTGTTAACCCTTTACTCACACCCCCTGACACTCCTGATCATATATACAGAGACCTATTCTTTGGCCTGTCCACTCTCCAGACTCACCATTTGTATGGTCTTTTGATCTCTTTGATTATAAATTCTGTGCCTGGATGCTCTCTTCACTTCACCTGACGAAGGGGCAGAGCTCCAAAGGCTTGTGATTTCAAGTAAACCTATTGGATTATAACCTAGTATCGGGTGACTTTTGACCTACATTAAATGAAGCAGTCAGCTATTTTATAAAGGAAAGATTGTAATGTGTTATTGTGTTAAGGTGAGAGTTTATCATTTTTCTAAGGTCCCCTTCTGTAATTTAGAAATTATTGTTTATTGTTTGCGAAGTGCTTTTGAATTTTAGGCTTCCAAGTCCATGACTACCTCTTTCTCTTTATCTTTGAAACAATTTCCTGTACAATAATGCTGGAATGGTTACACACCAGCATGAACCTTCAAGTTGTCCGTATCAGTGATATTGTTTACTCACTAGCTTTGTTTTCTTTTAGAAAAGAAGTGTCTTCTCCATGGAATATCAAACAAAAAGAGTGGCATCAGAAAGGGTGGCAACACAAAATATCCTTTCAGTGATAGGCGAATGCATTGATCAGTTTGCCCCAGGATGTGTAGGAATACAGAAGATACTCAATGCTCGTTGCCCATTGGTACGGTTTTCCCATCAACCATCAGGATTTCAGTGTGACCTCACTGCCAATAATAGGTAAGGTGTACCAAAATCAAATTGTGTATTCCATGCTGTATGTCCTGTGAAACATTGCTTAATTTCATATAGTTTTACATTAATGTCAGTATAATTACGTAGAGAATTGTAAAATTTGTTTTAATTTTATTTTCTGGTTCTAATAGGCATAATCTGCGGCCAGAGGAGCATATGCCTTTGATTTTAATTTTTAACAATCTGTTCATTTTACTACAGAATAGCTATGCGAAGCACAGAACTCCTTTATATTTATTCTAATATTGATCCTCGCGTACGGGCTCTCGTGTTTGGTGTTCGGTGTTGGGCCCGTGTTCAAGGGATTACCAGCAGTGTTCCTGGTTGCTGGATCACTAACTTCTCTTTGACCATGATGGTTCTGTTCCTGCTGCAGAAAAGAAATCCACCAATTATACCAACATTAGACCAGCTCAGAGACCTAGCAGGTAATGCAAGTCAAGAGATTTCAGTATCCTTTACATGCTGGGACTGTACAACATTCATATCAAAATCTTCAAGTCATAGGAGGAAATTTTCCCTCATCATTTCTATGCCGCTTCCTTGAAAGAGCAAACCACTTGATTCTATTCCTCAATTTTAACAATTATTCTGAGAAGTTTCTTCCTCAACTTCTTGAGTGTTTCTTGGGATCTGTTGTTTCCACCACTGTTGCTGTACGTGTAACAACAAACACTTACATAGAAGTAAATTTCATATAGTCTCTCCATTTATATCTGCAACCACAGACAAATGAAAACTGTTTTTATTTACCTGATAAAATCTGTTCTTGTAAATCAATTTGCTAAATTTTTACAAAAAGTTATTTGTTTATAGGATGCAGATGTCACTGGCTAGGCTAGCATTTATTGCCTATCCCTTGTTGATCATTCAGAATTAACCTCCAGTGCTGTAAGATTCTCCAATCCAAGTAGTTTAACACATTTTCAACTAATATTCAACATTAACTCTTTGATTCTGTCACCCGGCTGTAAGTTCTACAGGGAAGAGGACAACATAACTCTTGAAACCAGGATAGACAGGAACTCAGCAAACCTTTTGGCATTCCCTGAGTTCAATGGAATTGGTCATTCGAGGTGAGATACTCAGTCAGGTTTTCTGGATCTTGCTGATATTTACATGTGCAGGGGTGATATAAGCATAACCTGTGGAAGGAGATAAATCGAGGTTTGCTTTGAAAGAGGATGTGAATGTGCCCGGCTCTACCTGTTGAATTTTCTTAAAATTTTGAATGTTACAGCAAAGAAGTTAAGGAATGAAGTACAGAAAAATGAGGAAGTGCATTTTTGCAGAAAGGATGAGAAGAGGTAATGTAGACTGGCACATTTTTAAAAATGTGTGCTGATCAAAGTGACCTGGTGAATATGCATCAATCTTTGAAGGTGAGAGTTGTTTACAAAGCATATCAATATTGAATTTTTAAGCGAAGGTATTGAGTATAAAAACAAGCAAGGAAGTTATGCTAAACTCTTAAAACTTTGGTCAAGCCCCACGTGGTATATTGCGTCTTGTTCTGATTGCAACAGTTTAGGAAAGATGTACCATCCTTAACTCATTTCAGAGAAGATTTGCTAGAATGGATTCAGGTTTTGGGTATTGCAGTTTTAAGTTTAGATTGGAAAGGTTGCGGTTGCTGTCCTTGGAGCAAAGGAGATTGACAGGAGATTTGAGAGAAGTGTACAAGATTGACTACTTTAGATAAGGTAGGCAAGAAAAACCTCTTCTCATTTATATGATTGTATAGGGATTCAGGACACCGATTCTGCCTCGCTTCCCTCTTGCATCTCTTGACCAAAATCTTAAATCGTTCTGCACAGTGAGTGGTAATGACTTGGAGCGTGTTGTCTGTGATGGTGGATGCAGAAACAATCAGCTGTATTTTAAAAGGAAATCGGATGGGCAGTCGAAAGAAATAAATTGTCAGCATACAGGGATGAAGCAGGCAGTGAGACTGACTGGACAGTCAGTGTGCTTTCATGGACTTGAAAGGATCAATCGATTCCTTCTGTGCCATTAATGACTCTTTGACACTCAAAGTCCAAATCCATAAATAAAGTTCACAGATTTTGTAAGGGAACATTATCATTAATCTTAAATTATGTTACACCACTTTGCTGATTTACATTGACATCAGAAATGGCTCTTTTGAACAGAGTCATTCAGCTCGTCTGAACTGGCATTCTGAAGGAGCAATTCAGCTGGTGGTACTCCAATTCTTTTTGCCTGTAACCTTTTTTATTTTATTTTCAAATAATAATCTAACTCTCTGTTGAAAACCCCCATTGACCCTGCCTCCTCCACACTCTTAGGCATTGCATGCCAGATCCTAAGACTTCACTGTGTAAAAAGATTTTTCGTCACGTGGCCATTGCTTCTTTAAAACTGTGTCCTTCTGGTTCTTGATTTTTTTTTCACCAGTAGACACAGTTTTTCTCTGCTACTCTGTACAAATCCCTGATGATTTCGGATGGCTGCATCAAATCTCTCCTCAAACTACTCCAAGGAGAATAGTCACAACTTCTCCAAACTATGTACAAAACTGAGTTCCTCATCGCTAAAACTATTCCCACGAATCTTTTCTGCACTCCCTCTCAGACTTTCACTTCCTTCCTAAAGTATGTGCCCAGAATTGGGAAGAACACTTTAGTTGAGGCTGAGCTAGTATTATATAGGTTTAACTTGCCAGATTTTGGATATTAGGCCTTTTTTGATCATAAAATATATAGAACCCCATTGTAACTGTTGTCACAACCTTCCTGCCACTTCACATGATTATGCACCACCTGTACCCAGCATCCACTGCTTCTGTATCTTCTTTGGAATAGAACACTTCATTTAATATTATTATGTGTTCCTCCTAATAAAACAAATCACTTTACACGACATTGCATTAAATTCCGCATTGTCTTCCTGTTCTGCGTTCCTATCTATGTCCTTTTAAAGTTCCACACTATCCTCTTTGGTCATTTAAGTAGTAAGTGACTTAATATTTGGACGAGGAGATGAGATTTTTAACAGAAATCTGTGTTTTATTTTTAATTGATTGAACTTCATATTCAAGTCCCTATTTATGTAAAATCAAAATAGAATAGGAATCGCTTGTCACTTATGCAAAACATGAAAAGTCATAGAGATGTACAGCATGGAAACAGGCCCTTCGGTCCAACCCGTCCATGCCGACCAGATATCCCAACCCAATCTAATCTCACCTGCCAGTACCCAGCCCATATCCCTCCCAACCCTTCCTATTCATATACCCATAAAATGCTGCAATTGTACCAGCCTCCACCACATCTTCTGGCAGCTCATTCCATACATGTACCACTCTCTGCGTGAAAAAGTTGCCCTTAGGTCTGTTTTATATCTTTCCCCTCTCATCCTAAATCTATGCCCTCTAGTTCTGGACTCCCCGATCACAAGGAAAAGACTTTGTCTACTTATCCTATCCATGCCCCTCATAATTTTGTAAACCTCTATAAGGTCACCCCTCAGTCTCTGATACTCCAGGAAAAACAACCCCAGCCTGTTCAGCCTCTCCCTGTAGCTCAAATCCTCCAACCCTGGCAACATCCTTGTAAATCTTTTCTAAACCCTTTCAAGTTTCACGACATCGTTCTGATAGGAAGGAGACCAGAATTGCACGCAATATTCCAACAGTGGCCTAACCAATGTCCTGTACAGCCGCAACATGACCTCCCAACTCCTGTACTCAATACTCTGACCAATAAAGGAAAGCATACCAAACGCAGCCTTCGCTATCCTATCTACCTGCGACTCCACTTTCAAGGAGCTACGAACCTGCACTCCAAGGTCTCTTTTTGTTCAGCAACACTCCCTAGGACCTTACCATTAAGTGTATAAGTCCTGGTAAGATTTGCTTTTCCAAAATGCAGCACCTCGCATTATCTGAATTAAACTCCATCTGCCACTTCTCAGCCCATTGGCCCATCTGGTCAAGATCCTGTTGTAATCTGAGGTAACGCTCTTCGCTGTCCACTACACCTCCAATTTTGGTGTCATCTGCAAACTTACTAACTGTACCTCTTATGCTTGCATCCAAACCATTTATGTAAATGACAAAAAGTAGAGGACCCAGCACCGATCCTTGTGGCACTCCACTGGTCACAGGCCTCCAGTCTGAAAAACAACCCTCCACCACCTCCCTCTGTCTTCTACCTTTGAGCCAGTTCTGTATCCAAATGGCTAGTTCTCTCTGTATTCCATGAGATCTAGCCTTGCTAATTAGTCTCCCATGGGGAACCTTGTCGAACACCTTACTGAAGTCCATATAGATCACATCTACTGTTCTGTCCTCATCAATCTTCTTTGTTACTTCAAAAAACTCAATCAAGTTTGTGAGACATGATTTCCCACGCACAAAGCCATGTTGACTATCCCTAATCAGTTCTTGCCTTTCCAAATACATGTACATCCTGTCCCTCAGGATTCCCTCCAACAACTTGCCCACCACCGAGGTCAGGATCACCGGTCTATAGTTCCCTGGCTTGTCTTTACCGCACTTCTTAAACAGTGGCACCACGTTTGCCAACCTCCAGTCTTCCGGCACCTCACCTGTGACTATCGATGATACAAATATCTCCGCAAGAGGCCCTGCAATCACTTCTCTAGCTTCCCACAGAGTTCTCGAATACACCTGATCAGGTCCTGGGGATTTATCCACCGTTAACTGCTTCAAGACATCCAGCACTTCCTCCTCTGTAATCTGGATATTTTGCAAGATGTCACCATCTATTTCCCTACAGTCTGTATCTTCCATATTCTTTTCCACAGTAAATACTGATGCAGAATATTAATTTATTATCTCCCCCATTTTCTGTGGCTCCACACAGAGGCTGCCTTGCTGATCTTTATGGGGCCCTATTCTCTCCCTAGTTACCCTCTTGTCCTTAATATATTTGTAAAAACCCTTTGGATTCTCCTTAATTTTATTTGCCAAAGCTATCTCATGTTCCCTTTTTGCCCTCCTGATTTCCCTCTTAAGTATACTCCTACTTCCTTTGTACTCTTCTAAGGATTCACTCGATTGTGGGCGGCACGGTGGCACAGTGGTTAGCACTGCTGCCTCACAGCGCCTGAAGACCCGGGTTCAATTCCCGACTCAGGCGACTGACTGTGTGGAGTTTGCACGTTCTCCCCGTGTCTGCGTGGGTTTCCTCCGGGTGCTCCGGTTTCCTCCCACGGTCCAAAGATGTGCGGGTCAGGTGAATTGGCCATGCTAAATTGCCCGTAGTGTTAGGTAAGGGGTAATGTAGGGGTATGGGTGGGTTTCGCTTCGGCGGGTCGGTGTGGACTTGTTGGGCCGAAGGGCCTGTTTCCACACTGTAAGTCTAATCTAATCTATCCTGTCTATATCTGACATATGCGTCCTTCATTTTCTTAACCAAACCCTCAATTTCTTTAGTCATCCAGCATTCCCTATACCTACAAGCCTTCCCTTTCACCCTGACAGGAATATACTTTCTCTAGATTCTTGTTATCTCATTTCTGAAGGCTTCCCATTTTCCAGCCATCCCTTTACCTGCGAACATCTGCCTCCAATCAGCTTTCAAAAGTTCTTGCCTAATACCGTCAAAATTGGCCTTTCTCCGATTTAGAACTTCAACTTTTCGATCTGGTCTATTCTTTTCCATCACTATTTTAAAATGAAAAATTGAGAGAATCTAAAATAAAATGAGAACTTCACTATTTTATATACGCGTGTCTGTACGTTTAAATTTTCAGAATTTATTAGATAACTGTGATCCATTACTACTTTCGGCAAAATATTTTCTTTCATGCTGAATCTGATTTATACTGAGTACAAATTGAACATAGAACAATACAGCACAGAACAGGCCCTTCGGCCGAACATTTGTCGTAGCTTAAGGTACCTATCCATGTACCTATCCAATTGCCACCTAAAGGTCATCAATGATTCTGACTCTGCCACTCCCACAGGCAGAGCATTCCATGCCCCCACCACTCTCTGGGTAAAGAACCTACCCCTGACATATCTTCCACCCTTCACCTTAAATTTATGTCCCCTCGTAACACTCTGTTTTACCAGGGGAAAAAGTCTCTATTCTATCTATTCCTCTGATCATCTTTTAAACCTCTATCAAGTCACTCCTCATCCTTCACCGTTCCAATGAGAAAAGGCCTAGCACTCTCAAGTTATCCTCGTATGACCTCTTCTCCATTCCAGGCAACATCCTGGTAAATCTCCTCTGCACCCTCTCCAAAGCTTCCACATCTTTCCTAAAGTGATGCGACCAAAACTGCACACAGTACTCCAAATGTGGCCTTACCAAGGTCCTAATCAGCTGCAACATCACCTCACGACTCTTGAATTCAGTCCCTCTGCTAATGACCATATGCCTTCTTACAAGCTCTATCCACCTGAGTGGCAACTTTCAAAGAGCTATGAACATAGACCCCAAGATCCCTCTGCTCCTCCACCTTACTAAGAACCCTACTGTTAACCCTGTATTCCGCATTCTTATTTGTCCTTCCAAAATGGACAACCTTACACTTGACAGTGTTGAACTCCCATCTGCCACTCCTCAGCCCAGATCTGTATCATATCTAAGTCCCTTTGCAGCCGATAACAACCGCCCTCACTATCCACAACTCCACCAATCTTCGTATCATCTGCAAATTTACTGACCCACCCTTCGACTCCCTCTTCCAAGTCATTAATAAAAATTTCAATCAGCAGAGGACCCCAAACAAGCGGAACTCCACTTGTAACTGGGCTCCAGGCTGAATATTTACCAACTACCACCATTCTCTGACTTCGACTGGTTAGCCAGTTCTCTATACAACTGGACAAACTTCCCACTATCCCCTGCCTCCTGACTTTCTGCATAAGCCTACCATGGGGAACCTTATCAAATGCCTTACTAAAATCCATGTACACTACATTCACTGCTCTACCCTCATCCACATGCTTGGTCACTTCCTCAAAGAATTCAATAAGACTTGTAATGCAAGACCTACCCCTCTCAAATCTGTGCTGGCTGTCCCTAATCAAGCAGTGTCTTTCCAGATACTCATAAATCCTATCCCTCAGTACAGTTTCCATTACTTTGCCTACTATCAAACTAAGACTAACTGGCCTGTAATTCCCGGGGTTATCCCTATTCCCTTTCTTGAACAGGGGCACAACATTCGTCACTCTCCAGTCCCCTGGCACCACCCCCATTGACAGTGAAGATGAAAAGATCATTGCCAACGGTTCAGCAATTTCCTCTCTCGCTTCCCACATAATCCTAGGATATATCCCGTCAGGCCCGGGGGACTTGTCTATCCTCCAGTTTTTCAAAATGCCCAACACATCTTCCTTCCTAACAAGTATCTCCTCTAGCTTAACAGTCCGTTTCATACTCTCTTCAACAATACGGTCCCTCTCATTTGTAAATACTGAAGAAAAGTACTCATTCAAGACCTCTCCTATCTCTTCCGACTCAATACACAGTCTCCCACTACTGTCCTTGATCGGACCTACCCTCGTTCTCGTCATTCTCATGTTTCTCACATACGCATAAAAGGTTATGGGGTTATCCCCATAATGACTAGGATGAGCTAGTCTTTTCCTCATTCAATCCACACGCTTTCTGTTGCTAGAATTAAGGATGTTTGTCTGACTCCAGTGTAGACAAAAACCTATAGTTGGTTATATAACTCCAGGAAAATGTCCAAAATATCAGCTGGAAATTTATCTCTATTCCTAGGCAAACCCACTGAGAATTGCATATTACCATGGAGTTACATTTATCTACAATAAATAACATAGTTATTGCAGCAAGCTTCTTATTCAAGGCAGTTATTTTGAGTAGACAGCATAAACGTAATACAAAAATTTAATGGCATAATTACCGTCACCTCGGAGAATCTTTCTGTTGTAGTCCTGTATGGTTTAGAGTTTGTTTTCCCAGAAATCAGACTTCAAGATGATTGGTGAGGGAAGACTCTCCAGTAAGCACGAGGCAGCGCCGATACAGTCATCGATGTAACGGAGGAAAAGGTGAGGGGTGGTGCCAGTATAGCTGCGGAAGGTGGACTATTCCACATATCCTATGAAGAGGCAGGCTTAGCTGTGGCCCATGCGGGTGCCCATGGCTACTCCTTTGGTTTGGAGGAAGTGGGAGGATTGGAAAGAGAAGTTGTTCAGAGTGAGGACCAGTTCAGTCAGTCGAAGGAGGGTGTCAGTGGAAGGGTACTAGTTGGTACGCCGGGAAAGGAAGAAGCGGAGGGCTTTGAGTCCTTCGTGATGGGGGATGGAGGTGTGCACGTCACGAGGGACTCAAAGCCCTCCATTTCTTCCTTTCCCACCATACCAACCAGTAGCTTTCCACTGACACCCTCCTTCGCCTGACTGAACTGGTCCTCACTCTGAACAACTTCTCTTTCCAATCCTCCCACTCCCTCTAAACCAAAGGAGTAGCCATGGGCACTCGCATGGGCCACAGCTATGCCTGCCTCTTCATAGGATATGTGGAACAGTCCATCTTCCACAGCTATACTGGCACCACCCCCCACCTTTTCCTCCGCTACATCGATGACTGTATTGGCGCTGCCTCCTGCTCCCACGAGGACGTTGAACAGTTCGTCCACTTTACTCTCACCTTCCACCCGACCTCAAATTTACTTGGCCCGTCTCAGACTCTTCCCTCCCCTTCCTAGACCTCTCCATTTCTATCTCAGGCGACCGAATCAACACGGATATTTATTATAAACCGACCGACTCCCACAGCTACCTAGACTACACCTCCTCCCACCCTGCCCCCTGTAAAAACGCCATCCCACATTCCCAATTCCTTTGTCTCCGCCGCATCTGCTCCCAGGAGGACCAGTTCCAACATTGAACAATCCAGATGGCCTCTTTCTTCAAAGACCACAATTTTCCCCCTGGACATGGTTGACGATGCTCTCCACCATACCTCCTCCACTTCCTACTCCTCCACCCTTGAGCCCTGCCCCTCCAATCGCCACCAGGACAGAACCCCACTGGTCCTCACCTACCACCCCACCAACCTCCATATACATCGTATCATCTGTCGTCATTTCCACCACCTCCAAACGGACCCCACCACCAGGGATATATTTCCCTCCCCTCCCCTATCAGCGTTCCGAAAAGACCACTCCCTCCGTGACTCCCTCGTCAGGTCCACACCCCCCACCAACCCAACCTCCACTCCCGGTACCTTCCCCTGCAACCGCAAGAAATGCAAAACTTGCGCCCACACCTCCCCCCTTACTTCCCTCCAAGGCCCCAAGGGATCCTTCCATATCCCCACAAATTCACCTGCACCTCCACACACACCATTGACTGCATGCGCTGCACCCGATGTGGCCTCCTCTATTTGGGGAGACAGGCCGCCTACTTGCAGAACGTTTCAGAGAACACCTGTGGGACACCCGGCCCAACCAAACCAACCGCCCTGTGGCTCAACACTTCAACTCCCCCTCCCACTCCACCAAAGACATGCAGGTCCTTGGACTCCTCCATCGCCAGACCATGGCAACATGACGGCTGGAGGAAGAGCCACCTAGGAATCCTCCAACCACAAGGGATGAACTCGGATTTCTCCAGTTTCCTCATTTCTCCCCCCCCCCCCCCCCCCACCTTGTCTCAGTCCCAACCATCGAACTCCGCATCGCCTTCCTAACCTGCAATCTTCTTCCTGACCTCTCCGCCCCCACCTCCACTCTGGCCTATCACCCTCACCTTAACCTCCTTCCACCTATCGGAATTCCAACACCCCTCCCCCAAGTCCCTCCTCCCTACCTTTTATCTTAGCCTGCTTGGCACACTTTCCTCATTCCTGAAAGAGGGCTTATGCCCGAAATGTCGATTCTCCTACTCCTTGGATGCTGCCTGACCTGCTGCGCTTTTTCAGCAACACATTTTTAGCTCTAATCTATTTATTACGCAAGGATCTTAAGGAACTGCAGAATTTACAGCCCAGAAGATTATTTAGCCAACTGTATCTGTGCCAATAAAGAACTTGAGCTGGAGTTGCTAAATTGTAGTCATGTTTCCCTGCCTTCTACTTAAGTCTGATAATGATTCTTCTTTTCCAGAAGCAGAAGATGAATGTATCATTGAGAGTCACGACTGCACGTTTGTTTCTAATAACAAAATAAAGCCTTCCCAAAATACAGAAACACTGGGTAAGCAAGAAGATTTTAAAATTACCATATGATTTGAATGCAATTTGTGGCAGAGTGCTAGAGTTAAGTGAATGAAGGGGAGGAAGAAAAGTGATGTTCTTTTTGTTTTTCGTAAACTCTTTCCTTCAGCCTCAGGAATTGGTTCTTACTTTACTGTAGAGGAGGAAGCTGGTTATTAGGTGAGTATATAATTGTCAAAAATTGAAATATGAAAACACAACTAAAGTTTCATAAATTATTTCTGAGCCCATATTAAGGATGGAAAGGCATTTGACAGAAGGATGTGTATACTTTGGAGAGGGTACAAAAAATGTTTACCAAAATGTTGCCTGGTTTGGGATAGTTTAGTTATAGACTGGCTTTGTTTTCACTGGAATGCAGAAGGTTGAGGTGGTGACCCCTTATAAATTTATAAGATTGTGAATAGCTTGGATAGAGTGGAAAGAATGAAGCTTTTTCCTAAGGTGGAGGGGTCAATTACCAGGGCACACAGGTTCAAGGTGCAAGGGGGGAGGGAATTTTAAAAGAGATGTGCAAGGGGATGTTTTTCACAGAGTGGTGAGTGCCTGGAACGTGTTGCCGGAGGATGTGGTGGAAGCAGACACAATAATAACATTCAGGAAACTCCTGGATGAATATGTAAGTAGGAAGAGAGTAGAGGATCCTGTAAGTGAAGACAGTTTTAGCATGGAAGGGCAAAATATGTTGGCTCAAGCTTGAAGGACTGAAGAGCCTGTTTCTGTGCTATATTATTCTTCTTCTCTGTTCTTGAAGGAAAGCCAATGACTGACAGGAGTTGGGATGTCATATTGAGGTTGTACAGGACATTGCTCAAGCCTCTTTAAGGTTACAGTGCGCAGTTCTCGTTGCCCTGTTATGTATTATTAAAGTGGAGAGTGTTCAGAAAAGATTTACCAGTATGGTGCTGGGAATAGAGAGTTTACGTTATAAGGATAGGCTGGGACTTCTTTAACTGAAGCATAAGAGGTTGCAGGGTGACCGTATAGAGGTTTATAGAATCATGAAGAGAATAGACAAGGTGAATAGCAAGGGTCTTTTTCCTAGAGTGGGGCAGTTCAAAATCAGAGGGCATATTTTTAAGGTGAGGGGAGAAAGATTTAAAAAGGACATGAGGGACAATTTTTTAGATTCATGTGCACTTACAGTATTTAAAAGACATTTGGATAAGTTTATGAATAGGAAGGACTTGGAGGGATTTGGACCAAACACAGGCAGGTGTTTGGGAACATGATCGGCATGGACTAGTTGGACCGAAGGGTCTCTTTCCATGCTGTATGATTCTATGACAGCTGCAGTATATGGGAGTTCCTGGGCATCTTTTGGTCCAAAGCAAACACATCTGCAGCAGCAATTGAATTCAAGCATCTTTGACTCAGTTTATGGGCTGGAGACTGAACTACAGACACTGCAACACATTTAAGGAGGGAGAACATTACCTGGATTCTCTGTATCGGGGGTAATCACATCTGTAGTTTGGTCAGTTTTCAGGGAAAGAGTATGACTGCAAGTGAGACAGGTAAAGAAACAGAAATTTCAATCTTTGCAGTTGACCAACAAGTTTGAGATTCTTTTAACTTGTTTAGATGAGAGCAAGGGCTACGTGGTGAATGAGCAAATTGACCATGGTACAGAAATCATTCAAGACAGCGGAGCAAGAGGAGATGTTATGGAAGTAGGGGACAGTACAGTGCAAGGGATGGACACCATTGGTGTTGTTATTAAAGGGATTAAAACAGTGATTATCCATGAAAACTGCTCTTTTTTTAATACAATCTATTTTTCTGTACAATCATTAGCATTGGAAGAATAAGAATTACCATATCTATAATAAAAACAAAATGTTGGAGTTATTCAGAAAGGCAGCCTCTGTGGTGAGAAACAGCGTTAACGTTAAAGCAGAATAAAGAGCATGTGTCAAGATTGCATGACAGTTGCCAGGGTTTGTGGCTGGAAAATGGGACTAGTGTAGTTTGATGTTTGTCATTCAACTTCGGCATGGTGGGCCATAGGGCCTGTTTCTATGCTGTAGGGCTTTATGACTCTCTCTGTTCAGGGCTGGAGAGAAACTTGTAGTGTGAGAGCAAGCATGCAATTCGCTTGATCCATGTTGATACCAATGGCATAGACAGGAAAAAGGAGGTACTGCATTGTGACTGTGAGGAGCTAGGTACGAAATTCAGAAGCAGAGCCACACAGTCATAAACTCCATTATTTAAGCCATGTCCTCCGACGCATCTCATCCAAGTCCCGCACTTCTGCTCTCAAACCCCACAACTCCAACCGTAACAAGGACAGAACCCCTCTGGTCCTCACCTTCCACCCTACCTTCATCCGCTGACATTTCCACCACCTCCAAACGGATCCCACCACCAGGGATATATTTCCCTCCCCACCCCTTTCCGCTTTCCGCAAAGACCGTTCCCTCCGTGACTACCTGGTCAGGTCCACCCTCCCCTCCTGGCAGCTTCCCTTGCCACCGTAGGAATTGCAAAACCTGTGCCCATACCTTCCCCCTCCACCTCCATCCAAGGCCCCAAAGAGCCTTCCACATCCATCAAAGTTTCACTTGCACATCCACTAATATCATTTATTGTACCCATTGCTCCTGATGCAGTCTCCTCTACATTGGGGAGACTGGACGCCTTCCCGCAGAGCGCTTTAGGGAACATCTCCAGGACACGCACCAATCAACCCCACGGCTCCATGGGTCAAACGTTTCAATTTCCCCTCCCACTCTGCCGAGGACACGCAGGTCCTGGGTCTCCTCCACTGCCTCGCACCCAATGCCTGGTGGAATAATGCCTCATCTTCCACCTTGGAACACTTCAACCCCAGGGCATCAATGTAGACTTCACCAGTTGCCTCATTCTCCACCACCACCCCCACCCCAAACGTGCCCCAGTTCCGACTTCCAGCTCAGCACCATCCTCATGACCTGTCCTACCTGCCAATCTTCCTTCCCAGCTATCACCTTCATCCCCACCTCCATCCACCTGTTGTACTCTTGACTACCTGCTCCCCAGCCCCACCCCCTCCCATTTATCTCTCCACCCTAGAGGCTCCCTGCCTCAATCCTGATGAAGGGCTTTTGCCTGAAACGTCGATTTGTTTTTTTTAATCTTGCTCCTTGGATGCTGCCTGACCTGCTGTGCTTTTCCAGCACTATTCTAATCTAGACTCTGATTTCCAGCATCTGCAGTTATTACTTTTGCATCTGGAAAATCAGCCTTAAGATGAATGCAGAGCTCAAAGACTGGTCTGCTAGAAATGGGTTCTGATTCATGATCACTGGCACTGATATTGGGGCACATTTTTTACGAATGCTTATGTTTTATTCTTAGCATATCAGTGCAACAGATAAGGCTGAAGTATTCGTAACACTCTCCGGCCGGAAATGTCAAGTGGATGACCCATTTTGGGCATCATCCCTAGCATCATAGATGCCAGACTTCAGTGAAATTAATTCGCTCCATGTGATATCAAAAAATGGCCGGAGACGCTGGATACTGCAAAGGCTATAGGCCCTTACAATATTCTGGCAAGACTTGTGCTCAGGGAACTTGCCATATCACAAGCTGCTCTGGTACAACTACAGCACTGGCAACTGCCCAGAAATGTGGAAAATGACTCCGGTATATTCTGTTCACAAAAAAGCAGGAAAAATCTAATCTTGCCAATTACTGCCCCAGACTACTCTTGATAATCAGCAAAGTGACGGAAGGTCAACAACAGTGCTATTAAGCAGCACCTGCTCAGCAACAGCCTGCTCGCTGATATACAGTTTGAGTTCCACCAGCGCCTCACAGTTCCTGACCATATTACAGCTAGACAAAATCCTGGACCAAAGAGCTCAATTCCAGAGTTGAGGTGAGAGTGACAGCCCTTGACAACAAGACCACATTCAACAATGTGTGGCTTCTAGGAACCTTAGCAAACCTGGAATCAATGGGAATCGGGGTAAACTTTCCACTTGCTGGAGTCATACCTGGCACATTGGAAGATGGTTGTGATTTTTGGATGTCAGTCATCTCAACTCCAGGACATCTCTGCAGACGTTCCTCAGGATGTTGTCTTCGGTTGCTTCTTCCCACAATCATGAGGTCAGAAATGGAGATGTTGGCCAATGATCAAACAGCGTTCAGCCCCATTCACGGTTCACCTAATACTGAAGTCTATATCCAAATGCAGCAAGACTAGGATAATCCGGTTTGGGCTGACAAGTGGCA
This sequence comes from Hemiscyllium ocellatum, assembly GCF_020745735.1. Lineage (NCBI taxonomy): Eukaryota > Metazoa > Chordata > Chondrichthyes > Orectolobiformes > Hemiscylliidae > Hemiscyllium > Hemiscyllium ocellatum. The sequence continues at coordinate 101,780,071 of NC_083405.1, forward strand.
AGTAACATTCATGTCACATAAATGCCAGGTAATGACCATGTCCAATAAAAATAAGCTAACCATCACCCCGTAACATGCATTGACATTACCATAACTGAGTCCCATACTGTTAACAACCATTGATATGAAACTCAAATAGACTTGCCATGTAAATACAATGGCTTCATGAATAAGTCGGAGGCTAGGGAAGAAGCAACATCAAGAAGTTTGACACCATTCAGGCAAGGCAGTCCACTGAATTGATACCACACCCTCAAGTGTCCACTCTCTTCACCAGCGATGGTCAGTAGCATCAATATGTATGATCTAAAAGTTGTGCTGCAGAAATTTGCCCAGATCCTTAGACAGCACCTTCCAAACCTACAACCACTACCATCTAGAAAGACAAGAGCAGCAGATACAAGGGAACGCCACTACCTGCAAGTTCCCCTCTAAGCTACTCACCATCCTGACTTAGAGATATATCACTGTTGCTGGATCAAAATGCTGGAGTTCCCTCCCTGACAGCATTGTGGGTCTACCTACAGTGCATGGACTGCAGTGGTTCAAGAAGGCAGCTCACCACAACCTTCTGAAAGGCAACTAGGGACAGGCAATAAGTACTGACCAGTCAGTGAGACCCACGTCCCAGGAGAGAATTGATCTCTATCTGATCAGTGCTGGAGCCAATGTTCTTGCCAGCTGTATAGATAGGGAAGAAGAGAGGGTGTTAAATTGAATTGTGGGGGCAGAGGTAAAATTGGGAGAGATGTGTTAACTCCAAGAGTAGAGTCATAGCCAAAGAGAATGTTTATTAATGCTAGAAATGATGACAGGAAGGGATAGAGAATGTAAATCTAAGAGTTAACTAACATGGCCTGTTTAATTCTAGTTAGGACTAGAATTTAGAAAACAAGTAAAAGAATAAACCTGATGATGCTACATCTAAATGCACATAACATTTGAAACTAAGTGGGTGAACTGACAGCATAATTAGAAATTCATAAATACAATCTGGTACAAGTAGCAGGGTCTCATAGATTGAGAGCTGAATCTTGAACGCAGGACATTTACGAATGATTCTGCAGGATGAAAATTACTACAGCCAAATTTGCAAATGAGACATAAAATAAGTGAGAAAATAAATTGCAATGAAGGATTGAGAAATTTACAAATGGATATAGATAAGTTAGATGAGTAGTCCAAAATTCTGCAGATGACATTTAAAGTGGATTTGTAAATGTATCCATTTGGTCAGAAGAATAGAAAGGCAACTTAACTAAATGGAGAGAAACTTTAGAGTGCTTCAGTGCATTGGCAGCTGGGTGTCCTCATGCATAAATCACAGAAAACCAGTATACAGGTACAGCAGGTAATAAGAAAGGTAAATAGAATTTTGTATTTATTGCTAAAGGAATAGGGAATGTGAAAGTATGCATGTGCTGCCACAACTATATGGGTATTAATGAAACCATACCAGGATTGTTGCATACAATTTTGGTCCCCTTGAGGAGGGATTAGACTAGTTTAGTTTTAGATTAAATTTGATGCCCAACAATGTGGAAACAGCCCCTTCGGCCCAACAAGTCCACACTGGCCATCCAAAGGGTAACCCACTTGCCTCTGACTAATGCACCTAACACTATGGACAATTTAGCATGGCCAATTCACCTGACCCGCACATCTTTGGATTGTGGGAGGAAACCGGAGCACCCGGAGGAAACCCATGCAGACACTAGGAAAATGTGCAAATTCTACACACAGTTGCCCAAGGCTGGAATCAAACCTTGGACTCTGCTGCTGTGAGGCAGCAGTGCTAACTACTGTGCCGCCCCTACATAGTTGCACTGGAGGCAGTTCAGAGAAGGTTCACCAGATTAATTCGAGATGAGGGATTTATCTTTTGAAGCGAGATGGAACAGTTTCGGCCTGTACTCTTTGGAGTTTAGAAGAATGAGAGGAAATCTAATTGAGATATAGAAAATGCTAAAGGGGATTGACAAAGTGGACATATATAGCTGATGTATCCTCGCAAGAGGCAATCTAGAATGAAAGATCAAAGTTTTAGGATGGGAATAGCAGATGAGAAATGGCTTCCAATGGGTTGTGAATTTGTGGAATTCACTACCCCAGTGTGGTGGATGCTCGGACATGGAGTAAACTTAAGGAAGAAGTAGATTTTTAATTATTAATGGATTGAAGCATTATGGAGAGTGGGCAGGAAAATGGAGTTGAGGCCAAGATGAGATCAAATTAAATGGCAGAGCAGGCTCAAGGGGGTGAATTGCCTAATCCTGTTCCTAGTTCTTGCTTAAAAGAATGGAAGGCAGGTCAGAAAATCGATTTCTGATGAAGGGCTTAGAAACGTCAATTCTGCTGCTCCTCAGATGCTGCCTGACCCTCTGTGCTTTTCCAGCACCCCACACCCGACTGATCTCCAGCATCTGCAGTCCTCACTTTCCACTAGGTCAGAATATTGGACAGAATATAAAACCTGCAAAGAATGACTGACAAAACCTAACAGGAAAAGAGAAGACCAGCCAGATCATAAGAGTTTCTCTAAATACTTCAAGAAGATTTAACAAAGTAAACATTGGCCCTATAGAAGGTGAGACTGAAGAGTTGATGATGCAAAATAAGGAAGTGATGGATGAACTAAACAGGAATATCTTTATGAAGTGACTTGCAATTTTGGTATGTAAATTAAATAATTTTAAGTTTGGATTTCTCAACAGAAGAACTTCTGCAAGAATTCTTTGAATTTTATGGCAATTTTGCTTTCAATCAACTGTCCATCAATATCAGAAAGGTTAGTATATTGCAGACTTTGACTATTTTTTTATTTTCTAATGTGAAGTAGTGATCTAGTTTTGATCATGCATTACATGACTGTTCTCATGAAATCTAAAACAAGATCTCAGTCCATCTTATGCATTATTATTGGGAGTTTCTGTATGAATCATGGGAGCGAGGTAAAATTAGGAATGTTAGGTCAACTCAAAGGTAATGTGTTAGTCAGAACTTAAACTTTACAAATGTTCAGAGATGAATCACTAAACTACCTTTTAAGGAGAGCCCTATTGAAAAATTGAACTTGGGTTATCTTTTGAATGAATTAACTACAAAAGTAAAATTTGTAACCTTAGCTTTATGCATTCTTGGGATGTGGGCTTTATTGGCAACGTCAGCATTTATTGTTCATGCTTTTGAGAAGATGGTATTTTCAGGCAGCCAGCTAGATATGACCAAAGCCACAGACTGCAACTGATGTGTGATTGAGTTTACAGGGCAGATCTCGAAATGAGTAGAGTTAGTCAGTTTTCCCAGTTTCCTTCTGCAGCTGTTTAGAGACCTTGCAATAGCATTTTGCCCTCACATCATTTAATATTGTGCTACTCATTCCAATGATTTATCTTTTGCATCTTGCATTTTAACTTCTTCTTAAACACAAAGTTTTTGGAAATGTTACATTTTAACAATTATTAAGCACAAATTAATGAAATTTTAAAGTTGAACTTGGAAACTTTAAATACACAAATGAAATGTTTGATGTTTTAGGAATAAAATTGAGTAAGAATGAATTATATCAGAATACATAGCCAATCAAACAGTGCTTTGCAAATCATGCATTGAGTGTGAAGAAATCAAATTCAGTGCTTTGTAATAATAACCTTTGACCCACCTGATCAAAACTTTGTCAACATTCTTGGACTATTCCGATCATGTGATGATGTTTGTCGTTATGTTTTTGTGTGTCCTAGCTTTAAAATATCATCCGGGTGCTGCTTTGATTTAAGGGTGGTCCTCAATAATTTACTAGTAGCTGCAAGAAATGGTTGAAAACAGTTAGATTCTGTCAAATGATATTACCCTATTTTAGAATTGGTAACATATGAAGAGCCACTTGTATATAATAAACCAAACAAATTTGTGCTTTAACGTTAAAAACATATGAATGTTAGTGATGACATCCTGCTATTACACACATCTAAAGCAAGTGTTTGCAACTCGAGGGACTTCAATTCTAGTTAAGGACATGAGTCTAAGCTCCAGAATTGCACTGATGCAGGATCCTCGTTTGTTATGACTCCCATCTCCTGCAGCTCTCCACAAAGGCCACCTTGCTGATCTTTGAAGGGCCCTATTCTCTCCCTAGTTACCCTTTTGTCCTAAATGTGTTTGTAAAAACTCTTTGGATTCTCCTTAGTTCTATTTGCCAAAACATTCCTAATGAAGGGCTTATACCCAAAACATTGATTCTCCTGCTCCTCGGATGCTGCCTGACCTGTTGTGCTTTTCCAGCACTACATTCTCGACTCTAGCACAAAGGAAGGTGGTTGTCGTTGTCGGAGGTCAGTGTATGTGTCACTGTCTTGAGTTTTTCGTGCAGAGGAGATGGAGGAATGTTACAGACATTACGGTACTTTTTACCAGTAGGGTTCATTCTGTAATTGAAAAATAGATTGAGATTTTGGCTCAGCAGGATGATTTGAAAATCTTTTGCCCTGGTTCCTTTCCCTGGTGGCTGGCAGGACTCGGTTTAAAAGAATATCTTATTCCTTACGTGCAGTGCAGTAGCATTTATTGGCTGCTCTCAAAGCGGAAACCATCACAGCACACTACATTAGAGACGTACAGAAAGCCAGCATAGACTTGGTGAGTAGATTTATGTTGGCCCCAGGGCTTAATTTCCCTCCCCAGCATGTGTTTATTCCTGAAATCAGACTTAAAAGCTGGGGATTGCTTGTGATCCCAGTTCTAACCGCTGCTAGCATTGCCCGAACAACGCAACTGCCAGCTGTCTGAGGCAGCATTTCATCTGAGCAAAGGAATGAAGCTCTGTCTCCTGTCAATTAATGCTCTTTGGAATGTCAAAAGGCTGTAAGGCTGCTTTGATTGGCATGGGTCTGTTCCTCAACACACATTTTTAAGGTAATAGAATAGGAAATTCCACCATCCAGAAACTTCTGCCCTATTGCTGTGACTCTGTTTCTCAGTGAGTCATAGAATTAACAAAAGGAAACCGTGCTGACTCTCAGGCTGGAGCACAAGTAAAGGCACAGAGGAAAAGTGAATAGCAGTTTCGGGTGGAGTGAAAGGAAACCAAGGCGATGGGAGAGGGGGGATGGAAGCACACTCCTGAAATTCTTTTCCAAGAAATTGTAGATAAGTAGACTTCACTTATACACAGCCATTATTAAATGGCTTATGAGTACTACTTCACCTCCGTTTTAATACCATAAGTCTTACATTGTTGCAGTATATTAATTCACCAGTAACAAATATTTTTAGAAAAGTTGGAATAAAGCTTCTTTTAGTTGGCTGGTATAATGCGAGTTACATTTGTTTTGTAATGTAACTCCGCTGTAGGATTCAACATTGGTGCGATAACGGAGCTGTTATATAGCTTGTAGAATACCAGTTCGATAGATGCTAGAACATCCCATCTGTTAACTTGGGTCTAATTCTGTGAAATATCTACTGAAGAGCCAGTTTTACCATCGAGCAGATAAAGCGGGCAATCATGTGCTCATAGATGTCTAAATATCTTAATATATTCATTTTGCAGTGAAATTGCAAATAAATTCAGCAAATATAGCATTAAATATGCAAAAATGCATATCACAGTGTTAAAATGTATCCCAACCATTTGATTTTCCTGATTTATTATATGAATGGTGATGGGTTTGGAAAAAGGAAAGTGCAGTGAGACCTAGTGTTCTTGTAAAACAGTCCCTGAAAGTAAACATTCAGGTACAGCAAGCAACAAAGAAGCCAAATGTAGGCCTTCATAGTGAGAGGATTTGAGTACAAGAGTGCAGATATTTTGCTGCTATTGTACAGGGCCTTGGTGAGATCATATTTGGAAATATTGCATGCAGTTTTGGTCTCCTTTGTAGATTGAATCACTTGGGGATATATTCACAGGAATTTTTTTTTAAAATGTAGGGGATGTCATAGAAACCTATCAAATTCTAATTAGATTAGTCAAGGTAAGCATAGGAAGGATATTTTCTAACTGCGTGCAGTCTCAGGATACTGGGGGGAGGCTATTTTAGACTAATATGAGGAGAAATGTCATCATGCAGAGACCAGTGAGCCTGGAGAATTCTCTGCTACAGAGAGCCGTGGACGTCAAAGCATTGATGTTTTCAAGAAGCGGGTAGACATAGTTCTTGGGGCTAAGGGTATGGTGAAAAGTGAGAACAGAGTTGCATGATCAACCATAATCTTATTGAGTGGTGGAACGGCCCGCTTCCCTGATTTTCTATGTTGCCATGATTCTTGAATAAGAGTAATTAATACAGTCTAGGATATTTTTGTATTGGTCAGTTGGTGCATTTGATTAATTTAAATATCGGACTTCTGACTTTATGAAGTGAATTTTTATAAATTGATTGCTAATTTGACAGTTATTTTTGAAGTGAAATAGCTTTTTTGGATAAATGTCTCATGAAAAGTAATAAGATATCTTTAGCATCTTTTTAATTCCAAGGAAGGCAGATGCAACCTCTGTGTAATGTTTCATCTGGAGATCAGAAGTGTTTTGAGTTATTCTGCAGTATCATAATTAAATATATATTAAATGAACTGGTGTTTGAACTAAAGTAGAGTGTCATGTGTAGTTTTCATTTAGACTGTAGTATTAACATAAATACAGCCCCTGCTATTCTTAAAAACAGGAACTATATGTGGGTGTTTGTACAAGAATGCGATGTCACATTACTTTAAGGTTGCTATTGCATCATTCCTGAACTATTTGGACTGATCTCTTTGATTATTAGTTCACTTACAGAGTTTAATGAACATGCCAAAAGCCTACATTGTAAAGTTTAAATGAGCTTCGAATTCCAAAGATGCAGATTAGTTGATCTCTGGAAAAACTCAAGTTTGCTTACTCATGGCAAAACAGCTTCATTCATTCTCGGGGATAAGCAGTTTTTTTTTCTGTTCTGAGTCCTATGTTAACAATGGGTGGCTAAAAGGAATCTAAATCTTTTTACATTAACTGCATCAGTATAGGATCTTGTACAAATTCAAGATAGCTAATTTCTTTATTTACACTTGTAGATTTCTGGTAGTTCAGGATTCAGCTGTTTCTTCTCCCATCTGCACTACACTGCTGCAGTACCCGGAACAGAAATAAACTGATAAGATGTATAAAAGAACCAGGCAATGCTACAAATTCCTTGAGTGAATGCTAGGTTTTCTCCCTTTTAGACTTTTTAATATACTGTAGATGCTGTAAATTAATTGTTATTTTTCTTCTTGTAATCATTCCAGGGGAAAGAGCAACATAAACCTGAAGCCTCTCCACTTTACATTCAGAACCCATTTGAACAGGCGCTGAATGTGAGCAAGAATGTCAACCAAACCCAGCTGGAGAAGTTTGTGACTGCAGCAAGAGAGAGCGCGTGGCTATTACAGCAGGAACGGCTAAAACAGCCAGTGTCCAAAACCAAGCCATGGGGACTAGCAACCTTGCTGCATCCTTCCACACAGTCCTCTGGAGGAAGGAGCAAAAAGCAGAGACAACCCGCTAGTGAGAGGATTAGAAGTTTGTTGGATTCACTTAAGACAAACGAACAGACTTCTGGCTTTTTAAATGGTCCAAATAGTAGGAGAAGACACATCTGCACAGTTGCCTGGAGCAGCCCTTTATAAATAAAGTTAACTAATGTCCGTATAAATGTTACTTCACCACCACAAGGACTAAGACTGCAACAATCAAGACTGTACAAATCCAGTTATTTACATGTGCTGCTAGAATTGTTTAATGATGCAGTCAGTTAGCAGTAAGAGTTTATTTGATTTAAATTTTTCAAACTTCAAGTCTGAATCTGTTGCAATGGAAAATAATACATAAACTGGATGATGCTGTAGCTAAGTAGCTAATAATTTGAAGGCAAACATTGAAAGAGTTGGAATCAGCAGATGACCTAAGCAACCATTCCTACGTGCTTTCATCCAGATGAAAGGTACTGGTGTGTCCAGACTGTGTTTGAAAGCTTCTGAATTGAATGTAAATTTATATTAGCAGCAACTACATTTTAAATAAACTACTGGAACATCACGAAATGTTTATAATCTTTTTAAACATCGATTTCTCTGTCTTCATTTCCAATTGGATCCGTGATATTAAAGTAGCTCTTAATTTTACAAATCATAAATTACCTTTCACTTGGACTGAAATGAGTAATCCACTTAATTTATAATTACTTCAGGATATTATAAATGTTTCACTACTTTTCCTCATTAAAATCGAGAAGGAAGAGCTGTGGCAGAAGTAGAACTAATTCATTCAGCTTTGTATAAATTGATCAGTTCAAACACAGCTTAAGGAAGTAGTTCTAGAGTGGAATCATTTGCTGATTTTGCAAAGGCGTCCAGATGAAAATTGAATCAAGTATTGAACATTGGGTTTCCGTGTGGATTGACAAAGTACCTTTGAAGAAAAGCAAAAACCATGATCACTGACCAGATAATTCTGCTCAAATCAATCCATTTAATTACTAAAGAAAGCAAACAACTTATGATGTCATAAAATGCTTTGCAACCATTGCAACCATTCATATGCCATGAAGTTGTTATAATTTAGGAGAGTAATTTGTAATCCAGAGTGAAGAGAACTGAAACATGATTAAAGCTGTCACTTTCACTATTAGACAAAATGCATTCAACATGAAATAATGAAATTCACTTATTAAAAAGGAAAGGCTATAATCCGATTTTAATTGCGACACTAATTCTGGTTTGCTTCTGGCTGTTTGTAGCTACTTCTACCAGACGATCTGCTGTCCTATTATGTCACACTCATTAATCCTGTACTATCCTCTCTTAGCCACTACAATTCTTCTCCAACTACTCTGACATCCATCAACAAACTATACATCTAGGTTGACCCCTCAGCTGTCCTCTACTTTGCACTCTGGAGAAGATCTCTGAGGCTTCACATCTCTGATCAAATGGTGAAATACTGACTATCCTTTTTGGATATCACTTTTTAAAGAGTTATTTTTGCTGTTATATTTTCAAGTGCCTCTTCTGTCTTAGTCTGCATATGGAATTTTCATACATTCTAGCTATCACATTTGAAAAGGTTCAAGGCATATATGCAATTGGATAAATGTAGCATCTTAGAGATTTTCCATTATTACAAGCTTGAGTTTTCATATTAACACATCTTTATCTTCACAAAATTACTCCTGGCTATCACTCTATCCCTCTAGCTTCTTCCTCATATCTGCCACCTTCTGTTATCATCTGTCCTAAACAACCATGGGCTATAGTGAGGTTTTGGGCATAATGGATACAGGACGTCCATTGAGAGCAACTCACTGCATTTTTAATGCATTTAAATTGCAATTGATAGAAGCTAAGTTTCACACCAGGCAGCATATGTTGCCAGAGGGATGATAGTTTTGTTAAATGCCTCAATAATGCCTCACTAATGTCCTAAACAGATTTAGTTACTTGTTAATTTGTCGCTATCGACTCAGTCTTCATTCTGGTTTCTCCTAATTTATTCCTTCTGACTACAATGTCTTTTTGATGTGCATTCAAAATATATATCACTTGATCTACAATATTTAGTAAGGTTTCCTTTGCATCTGCAAAATCAGAAGAAATCTTTTTGTAAAAAGAAATTTATAATTAAGTATCATTTATTGTCATTTTCTGTGCTTGTGACATCCAGTATTTCAGGTTACTAATAATAAGTATGATCTAAATGTTTCTATATTGTATTTTCTCTACTGGAATAGATTGGGTTTCATCAGGAATTCTGCACCTAATAATTAGTAACCATGAAAGTATTCCCAGAATATGTTGAATAACTAGATACTGACAAAATATAAGAAATAATAGACCTCGCACTCCTACAGGCTTAGAAATTGTTTATGCTTTCTGCTTGTATGTTTATTCAATGACACTTGCTGCAATGGAACCTTTCTTATCTACATTCTCATAGTTTAACAGCATCTGGTGAGAGAAAAGCAGTTAACGTTTCGAGTCGAGTGCAACTTATTCAGAACGTTCTGTTCTGAAGAAGTCATAGTGGACTCAAAATATTAATTCTGTTTCTCTCTCCTCCATTTCTCCAGCATTTTCTGTTTTTATTTCAGATTTACAGCATCACAATATTTGCTTTAGTCCCATTGTTTATCATCTGCCAATCTTTACTGAACAGAAACATTGTGAAATGAGTCATTTGGATTTTTGTTCTTTGATTTTATGCCCTTCGTGGAGACAATAGCATAATATTTGTTCACAATTTACTGGTCTTTGTCCCATGCCTACTGTTTGCTGAAGGTTAATTATGTAACTCCAAAGTTACATAACTCATAATTAATTATTATAATTAATGGAGATAGTAGCTAAACTTGCAGTGGAGTGCTCCATGTGAAAAAGAGGCACCTGATCCCTTCCTGCTGTTCTGGACACTTGCCGGACTCTTCCCTTGCTCCTGAATTCCTCCCACCAGCCTCAAATAGCCCTGAAGAAGTCATCAATTCCCAACTAAGGGGCAAGGGCAGGCCAGCCTAGACGTAACCCATCCCACTGTAAAGTTGTTCGCTGTCAGGATGCACAATTGAGTGGTAAGAAGACCATTGGGGAATTTTCCACCCCTCCTTCCCCCAGCCCACTAGCAGGGGAACATAAAGTTCACTGCTGGATTTTTGCCTGTCAGGAGATCACATGGTTTATAGGTGGGATTATGTACTTTGTATGTATTGTGATGTGCGGTCGTGTAGGTAAGGTGCCTGGATCTTTTGTCCTTACCTTTTGGTATTGTTCGTAAGACACTTACACATGAAAAGGACATGATGTGTTTTTACAGAAATACTTTGTCAAATGTCCTCAGGAATAAGAAATCAGTTAGAATACGGATGATGGGCTGACTGTCATGGGCACAGGCCCCAGCTATTTTTGTCTCTTTGTTCTATAATTACACTGGCACCACTCCCCACCTCTTCCTTCGCTGCATTGGTGCCACCTCGTGCTCCCGTGAGGAGGTTGAGCAATTCATCAACTTCACCAACACATTCCACCCTGACCTTAAATTTACCTGACCATCTCTGACACCTCCCTTCCCTTCCTGGACCTCTCCATCTCCATGAATAACTACCGACTTGACACTGACATTTGTTTTACAAACCCACCGACTCCCACAGCTACCTGGATTACACCTCTTCCCACCCTACCTCTTGCAAAAATGCCATCCCGTATTCCCAATGCCTCTGTCGTATCTGCTTCCAGGAGGACCATTTCCACAACAGAAAACATCAGATGGCCACCTCCTTTAGAGACCACAATTTCCCTTCCCACATGGTTAAAGATGCCCTCCAACACATCTCGTCCACATCCCGCACCTCTGCCCTCAGACCCCACTCCTCCAACCATAACAGGGACAGAACGCTCCTGGTGCTCACCTTCCACCCTACAAACCTTCACATAAACCAAATCATCCGCTGACATTTCCGCCACCTCCAAAAAGACACCATCACCAGGGATATATTACCCTCCCCACCCCTTTCCGCCTTCTGCAAAGACCGTTCCCTCCGTGATTACCTGGTCAGGTCCACGCCTACGCATCTCCCCCCCCCCCCCCCCCCCCCCAAACAACCCACCCTCTCATCCTGGCAACCTCCCCTGCCACCGCATGAACTGCAAAACGTGCGCCCACACCTCCTTCCTCATCTCCATCCAAAGCCCTGAAGGAGCCTTCCATATCCATCAAAGTTTTACCTGTACATCCACTACCATCATTTATTGTATCCGTTGCTCCCGATGCGGTCTCCTCTACATTGGGGAGACTGGACACTCCTAACAGAGCGCTTTAGGGAACATCTCCAGGACACCTGCACCAATCAACCACACCGCCCTGTGGCCCAACATTTCAACTCCCCCTCCCACTCCGCCGAGGACATGGAGATCCTGGGCCTCCTTGACCGCTGCTCCCTCACCGCCAGATGCCTGGAGGAAGAACACCATCTTTCACCTCTGAACACTTCAACCCCAGGGCATCAATGTGGACTTCAACAGTTTCCTCATTTCCCCTTCCCCCACCTCACCCTAGTTGCAAATTTCCAGCTCAGCACTGTCCCTATGACTTGTCCGGACTTGTCCTACCTGCCTATCTTCTTTACCCCCTATCCACTCCATTCTCCCCCTGCCCCCTATCACCTTCATCCCCTCCCCCACTCACCTATTGTACTCTATGCTACTTTCACCCCACCCCCACCCTCCTCTAGCTTATCTCTCCACGCTTCAGGCTCTCTGCCTTTTATTCCTGATGAAGGGCTTTTGCCCGAAACGTCGATTTGCTGCCTGAATTGCTGTGCTCTTCCAGCACCACTAATCCAGATATCTGGTTTCCAGCATCTGCAGTCATTGACAGTCAGGTAGGTAAAAACATTCAGAGAGATACTGCCATCTGGTGTTAGAATGATACTTAGCAACCATGAGATTAGGTTACCTTCTGCATTAAAGCTTCCTGATGAAGGGCTTTTGCCCGAAACATCGATTTTCCTGTCCTTGGATGTTGCCTGACCTGCTGTGCTTTTCCGGCACCACTCTGATTTAAACTTTGGTTTCCAGCATCTGCAGTCCTTGCTTTTACTCAATATAATGGGCCTTCATGACTAAGAACAATAGCAACCTCATTCTTCAGGGAAGATGGTGGCCTGGTGCTAATATCATTAGGCTTCTGGAGGTAATAATTTAATGTTCTTGGGACATGGGTTCAAATTCCACCATGGTATACGGTGGAACTTCAATGAATAAGTCTGGTTTATAAAGCTATTGTCTACATACGTAAGCTAGGCAATTAGATTGTCAGAAAAACCCTTTGGTTCGCTAATGTAAGGGAAGAAAATCTGCTATCTGTACTTGGTCTGGCCTATCTGTGCATCTGGCCCTGCAGCAATATGGTTGATTCTTAACTGTGCTGGGCAAGGGCAATTAGACAGTGAAATAAATAAAGTGCAAGGAGGTTTATGGCTTTGGCAATTAACATCCAAAGCCTATCAAAGATTATTTAATATATTCCATATGCCAAATCCTCCTAAGAACGGGCAATAAATGAAGTTAGTCAGCAGCACCCATGTCCACATCATCGGTAGAGAAAAGGGGTAGGAGTCCCTGTCCCTATCAGGGATGATATGGATTTTGATGTGCCTTAAAATAGATTTAAAAATGAAGAAATCCTTGAAGAGTGGATTAGGTTAGTAAGCTATCTGTCTCAGGAGCATAGAACATAGTTGAAAGATTTGTGACTGCAGTATAAGGACGTATGTAAGAATCAGATAGAGAGGACTAATGCTATTGTACGTGAAGTAGATGTAGGGAATACTGCTTTGATAAAACAACACCCCTATCAGCTTAATCCTTTCAAAGCCAAACAGGTCCAGGTGGAGGTGGAGGCCATGCTCGACAAGGACATCATCGAACCAAGCCAGAGCGAGTGGAATTCGCTTAGTTCCCAAACCAGACAAGACTCAACAATTCAGTGTGGATCATCAGAAGATCAACGTTGTTACAAAATCAGTCTCCTATCCAATTCCTAGATTGGAGTACTGTATCGAGAAAGTCAGACAAGCCAGTTACGTTACCAAGATGGACTTAATGCGTGGTTACTGGCAGGTACCTTTTTCAGAGTGGGTGAAAGAAACTTCTGTGTTTGTACCCCCAAACAGGCCATAACATAATAAAGTGATGCCCTTTGGAATGAAAAATGCACCCGCCACGTTCCAAAGACTCATCAACAGAGTTGCAGCGAGGGTAACAAACTGTGCAGACTGTTTGGACAATGTAGTGATCTTTCGTAGATCCTGGAAAGATCACATGGTACTGTTTGCAGAGCTCTTTGAATGACTAAGAGAAGCAAAACTGGTGATGAACTTAAATAAAATTGAATTCTTGAAAGCAGAGGTGACATTCTTGGGACATAACATCGGTCATGGAAGGTTGACTCCATGGAACACGAAGACGAAGGCCCTGGAGGAAGAAAGAGGTGCTTTGGTTCTGAGGACTCAGCAGATTCTATCGGAAGTCTGTTCCAAACTTAAGCAGTGTAGTGGCACCATTAACCAATTTGTTGAAGAAGAACATAATGTTTCAGAACCATGCCAGGAGGTTCTGAAAGCCATATTAACCACCAAACCAGTTTTAGCTACACCAAACTTTTCCAAACCTTTGAATGTCACCATCAATGTTAGTGACATAGGAGTTGGAGCTGTTCTCCTACCCGAAGATGAGGATGGGATTGAACTGCCAGTTGGTTACTATTCGAAGAAGATCAAAATTCATCAGAGGAAATACTCCAAAATCAAAAAGGGGCTATTGAGTTTGGTCCTGGCCTTACAACATTTTAATGTGACAGAGATAGGTGTGTGCATGGATCACAATCTGCTTACATTCTTAGAACGCTTTAAAGGCAAGAATATGAGATTATTTTGTTGGAGTCTTATGTTACAGACTTCTAATTTAAAAATCATACATGCTGCGGGTTGTAAGAATATAATCACAGATTTAACTGATAAAGTTTAGATGAGATTTGTGTTTATTTAATATATATATCATATACAGATATATACACACAGATATCGGAGAAGTTAAGGTGAACCTATATTAAAGTTATCTGTTTGTGTTTAAAATGTGTAAAGTGTTTTAAAAAATAGAATAATAAATGAAGAAATCTTTTCATTATGATCGTTCATTTTTTCCTAAGGGGGGGGGGGGTGTTATGAAGATGTGGGTGTACTGTGCCTTTAAGAGAGTTAAAAGGTAGCTGTGACAGCACCAAATGTTCTCAATAAGATACAATGTAAAATGTGCTCCAGCTACTGAGGTAGCTAGGGTAGCTGGTTGCCTAGAAACAACAAAACAGATTCAAATTAGGCTAATCAGTTTAAATTATACCCCAGAAAATACCAAACTCCAATCCAGTTTGAACTTAGTACAATTTCAATCTGAATTTATGATACAATCCGATGATTTGCAGGTGTACGTTCGGGGAAAATTGAACAGTTGGGAGAAGAACTTCCCAGCCACCAACATGTAAAAAGACTGCCCAAAAATAACTCTCTTAAAGGTACCTTTATCGACCAGTAACCTGTAAAGCAGAATCCCCCCAATAAGAAGCAAAGAAGGCAGGAATATAGAGAAGAGCTGAAAGTTGCCTGACTTTGAAATAAGAAGTTCTGTTTTGTAAATCTTAATTGGGGATTTTATCAGACTAGTATTAGAGAAGGGAAGGTAAAAGTTAGGTTAGAGAAAGAAATTGTAAATTGGTGTTGGTTAATTATTCTGAATTATACTTTAAGAAATAAAGTTGTTAACTTTTACTTTAAATAGTTCTTGAGCTCTCGAAGTTTCACAGATTACTGCATGGGATAGATCTTTTCTGTGTTGCTGATTTTAAATAATCAGGAGAGTTGCCCTTGTGTTGTAACAATAGGCTGAAAATGTGTTGCTGGTTAAAGCATAGCAGGTTAGGCAGCATCCAAGGAACAGGAAATTCGACGTTTCAGGCCAGAGCCCTTCATCAGGAATCCTGATGAAGGGCTCTGGCCCGAAACGTCGAATTTCCTGTTCCTTGGATGCTGCCTAATCTGCTGTGCTTTAACCAGCAACACATTTTCAGCTCTGATCTCCAGCATCTGCAGACCTCACTTTTTACTTGTAACAATAGGCCCCTGAGCAGCTGTTATACTAAGACTAAATAGAAATCAGGAAATTGTGGAAACATGTAAGGAGGGCACTACAACGGTCAGGGTTGATTTAATCTGCATTTATCTGGACTAATTAGGTGGGTAAGGTAACATGAAAACAAAATTTCTATCAGGGATCATTTCTTAAAGCAGTACAGTGCAGAACCTTCCTTGACTGGCTATTTTAGATGTGTAATGAGGTTGAATTAATGAGTAAGAGATCTCATGGTTAGGGACCCTCTAGAGGTTATTAATCAGAACATGGTAAAATTTCAAAATCAGTTTCAGGGAGAGCAATACGAATCTCAAGCTAGTGACTTAATTTAAAAAGGGTAATTATTAGCTATGAAGAAAGACCCATTCTGAGGTAGCGTCACTGGACCTGAAATGTTAACTCTGACTTCTCTTTAAAATTGCTTCCAGACCAGCTGAGGTTTTCCAGCAATCCTGACAGCATTGTCTAGTGTGGGATTAACAGGAAAATCAGTGGAGTGAGTAGTGGAAGATATTTCTAACGTTCAGCAACACTTCCTTCCACTCAAAAAGAATGACTCAAGGAGAAGGATGAACTAGCTCTGGTTAACAAATGCAATCAAGGAGAGTTTCTAATCAAAAACTAAGTCAGAAGATTGAGAATTCTCTAGCAACCAGCAACAGATAGAAATCCAGTGGAAATGGAGCAAATTTGATTATGAAATGAAATTGTCAAGAAATAGAAAAAAAACAAGCACTTCAGCAAGGTGTATGAAAATAGAATAGTTAAATAGAGTGTGGTACCTTTGAATGCAACTGGGAAATTAATAATGGGGAACAGACAAACAGTAGATAATTTAAACTAATACTTCACATTGGTCTTCACGGTGAGTGACACTGTAAATATCCTAAAGTTAGTATTTAAATGGAGAGAGCCTCCAAATGTGCAGCACAGAGGTGTCTGGGTGTTCACATATACAGCGAGTATTTCAGAAGGCAAATGGCATTTTGGCCATTGTCGCTAGGGGATTGGAATTTAAAAATAAGAAAGTCTTGTTAAAATCCAACAAGGTATTGGCAAGGCTGCACATGAAGTTTTAGTCCTAATTAAGGACATATTAGCATTAGAGGCCCAAAATGATTCACTAGGCTGATTCCTGGGATGAAGGAATTGACTAATAGTAAATGGCTAAACAGGTTAGAGTTCAGCAGAATTAGGGTGATATTGTTAAAACATAAGATTCTGAGGGAACTTGATAAGGTAGATATTGAGAAGATGTTTCCACTAATGGGGGAATCTAAACTATTGGACAATGTCAAAGAACAACATGAGACTTATTCAAAACTTAAGTGCAAAGAAATTCCTTTCCTTAGAGTGCAGCGAATGTTTAGATTTTTTCTACTCTAGAGCGTTGTGGAGGCTGGATGATTGAAACTAAAGAGGAGGTAGATAGATTTTTGAAATATTTCGTATTTGATGGCTATGCTGAGCTGGCAGGAGAAAGGAGTTGAGAGCTGGGCCAAGTCAGCCATGATCATTTTGAATGGGGGAGCAGATTTGTAGGGTTGAATGGCCTCCTCCTGGTCCTACTTAGAGAGTCATAGAGATGTACAGCACGGAGGTCCAACTCATCCATGCCGACCAGATATCCCAACCCAATCTAGTCCCACCTGCCAGCACCATATCCCTCCAAACCCTTCCTATTCATATACCCATCCAAATGCCTTTTAAACATTGGAATTTTACTGTTGCAGCTCATTCCATACACGTACCATCCTTTGGATGAAGAGGTTGTCCCTTAGTTCTCTTTTATATCTTTCCCTTCTCACCTGAAATCTGTGCCTTCTAGTTCTAGACACCCCCCACCCCAGGGAAAAGACTTTGTCTATTTACCCTATCCATGCCCTTCATGATTTTGTAAATCTCTATAAGCTCACCCCTCAGCCTCCGACGCTCCAAGGAAAATAGCCCTAGCCTATTCAACCTCTCCCTATAGCTGAAATCCTCCAATCCTGGCAACATCCTTGTAAATCTTTTCTGAACCCTTTCAAGTTTCACAGCATCTTTCCTATAGGAAACAGACCAGAATTTCATGCACTATTCCAGCAGTGGCTGAACCAATGTCCTGTACACGCGCAACATGACCTCCCAACTCCTGTACTCAATACTCTGACCAATAAAGGAAAGCATACCAAAAGCCGCCTTCACTATCTTACCTACCTGCAACTCCACTTTCAAGGAGCTATGAACCTGCACTCCAAGGTCTCTGTTCAGCAACACTCCCTAGGACCTTACCATCAAGTGTATAAGTCCTGCTAAGATTTGTTTTCCCAAAATGCAGCACATCGCATTTATCTAAATCAAATTCCATCTGCCACTCCTCAGCCCATTGGCACATCTGATCAAGATCCTGTTGTAATCTGAGGTAACCCTCTTCGCTGTCCACTACATCACCACATTTGGTGTCATCTGCAAACTTACTAACTATACCTCTTATGCTCACATCCAAGTCATTCATATAAATGATGAAAAGTAGTGGACCCAGCACTGATCCTAATAGCACTCCACTGGTCACAGGCCTCCAGTCTGAAAAGCAACCCTCCACCACCACCCTCTGTCTTCTATTTGAGCCAGTTCTGTTTCCAACTGGCTAATTCTCTCTGTATTCCACGTGATCTAACCTTGCTAACCAGTGTCCCATGAGGAATGTTATCAAATGCCTTACTGAAGTCCATGTAGATCGCATCTACCACTCTGCCCTCATCAATTCTCTTTGTTACTTCAAAAAACTCAATCAAGTTTGTGAGACATGATTTCCCACACACAAAGCCATGTTGACTATCCCTAATCAGACATTGCCTTTCCAAATACATGGACATCGTGACCCTCAGGATTCCCTCCAACAACTTGCCCACCGACGTCAGGCTCACTGGTCTATAGTTCCCTGGCTTGTCCTTACCAATGTTCTTAAACAGTGTCACCACATTAACCAACATCCAGTCTTCCAGCACAAATATGTCAGCAGGAAACCCAGGGATCACTTCTCTGGCTTCCCACAGACTTCTAGGGTACACCTGAGCAGGTCTAGGGACTTATCCACTTTTATGTGTTTCAAGACATCCAGCAATTCCTCCTCTGTAATATGGACATTTTTCAAGATATCACCATCTATTTCCCTACATTTTATATCTTCCATGTCCTTTTCCATTACTATGTTCTTCTATTTGTATATTCAACCTTAACAGCTTTTCTCGGAAGGAAATTTTACTCAGGGTTCAATTAGCTCAGCTGGCTGGATAGCTGATTTGCAGTGTATAACACCACTAATGCCACAAGTTTAGTTCTTGTACTAGCTAACATTATCATGAACCTGGACAACTCCTTGTGAGCTCTCTGCATCAGTTCCAACCGTAACATTTTTCACAACCATTCTACACTTTTAAACTTGAATTCTAACCCTGTCCAAGTTTGTTTCCACTCTATGATCTCCATGTCCTTGTTTACTATGATCTGACTGTACTAATTACAAGCAGAGGTTTTCACTGGACTTAGGACATGTGACAATAAATCAAATCAAATAATCTTCTTCAACTCACCTGAGACATGTTGATCCTTATGTTAAACTCTCCACGAGTTGCCTCTTTCTAATGGAAGAACAACTTGTGGTGATTTTTCCCTTCCTACTTTTCAATTCTATCCCTCCAGAAATAAATCCCAGGACTTGGTTTACTATTTTTTTCTATTACATTTATAGCCCGAGTCATCCCATATAATGATTTGTGTATCGGTATTCCAATATTTCTAGGACGAAAGGATTTAGAAGCAGGATTAAGCCAATCAGCCCTTTCATCCTGCTGGAGCATTGAAAAAGATCACGGCTGATCTGATTCTGCTGGCAGCCCCATTTTCCTGTCTGCTGCCATAAGCATTGAATCTCCTGTTTATTGAAAATCTTTCATCTGGTCCTCTCCTTCCTTTAGAGTCTGACTTTCCTAATTAGACGGGACCTGCGTATTTTTCTTAGATAAATGCATTTCATATGTTGAAATTAATTTGCCAATTATCCAGATTGCAAATTTGTTAATGTCTTTATGCAAGCTGTTACCGTCCTCCTCAGTAATGTCTGTACCCTAGATTTATCAATACAAATTTATCAATTAGAATTTGCATGTTCGACATGCCTTTTTGAATTTAGGGATTAAATTAACATTTTGTCCACTCCCTGCCACTGTTTTCATCTGCAGTAAAAAGCTTGGGCGTTATCCATTTTGTCCTGGCCAATCTCTCAATCAATGTGAAAAAGCTGGTTATCTTGTCATCAGCACATTGCTGTTTGTCAGAGGTTGTCATAGTCAAATTATTTGGTGTGTTGTTTTTATTACAAGAGTGGCTACTCTTCAAAATGATTAATTGGCTGTAAAGCACTTTGGTCTGGTGATTGTATAAGTGCTGTATAAATATAAGACATTTTTTATAAACCAGTGCCAACAGCGCTTCCATCAAAGAAGAAAGAAGAACCCTCACTATTCTCAGCACTGTCAAAATTCCTCACTTGTTGCTTGAAGCTGAAGTTGTTCTCCATTCCCAAAACCCAGTTCACTTGCTTCAGTAAACAAGCTATCCTGTGAGATGAATTGGCTTTAAGTCAGTATGTTTACATGTAAATGTGAATCACTTATTTTTGTTTTCCCTGAATGGTTCAAGAGTTCTTTCTTATCCCTTTTGAAATGATTGTATCTTCGGTTAAACTGTTTGGAAATTTGAGAGCAACTTCCTGTTCTGGGGAAATGTCTTTGCACTGAGGTCACTCACAAGATTCCCAACACTTTCTCTGTTCTTTGCCAAGAGATGATTATGTGCAACTTGAATCATTTTCTCAATCACTGTTTACAAAATAAAATTAACTTCAAAGTATAGAAGTAAAAAAGTCTGGTTGAAGATTTTTCTCCAGACAACCAGGAACATGAATTTGACTGGGAAAACACTACCATCACAGGACAAGCCAGACAGAGAACAGCCAGGGAATTCCTAGAGGCATGGCATTCATCCACAAACTCCATTAACAGACACATAGACCTGGACCCCATATACAAACCACTACAGCTGAAACTGACACCCGGAAACGGCAAGAACATCCATCAACAGACACATCGACCTGGACCCCACATACAAACTACTAATAGCCAACCTACTGGACATACATAACAGAACACAGGAGGCCGAACCTATCAACAAGGACGGCATACTTAAACTACTAGACCTGTGCCTCACCATACACTTTACATTCAACAATCAGGTATACGAACAAATCAACGGAACACCCATGGGATCACCAATCTCGGGACTCATAGCAGAGGCAGTTGTGCAAAGGTTAGAACATATAGCCCTACCACAAATCCAACCCAAACTCTGGATCAGATACGTCGATGACACCTTTGTAATCATCAAAAACACAGAAATAGAAAAAACACACCGAATCATCAACGCCACACTCACAGGAATACGATTCACGAGAGAAGAGGAAAAGGATAGCCAACTCCCATTCCTAGACGTGTTAGTAGAGAGAACACCCAACGGAGAATTCACCACAAGGGTACACAGGAAACCAACACACACAGACCAAGTACTAAACTATGAAAGTAACCACCCCAACACACACAAACGAAGCTGCATCAGGACACTATTCAAAAGAGCCACAACACACTGCAGTACACCAGAACTGCGAAAAGAGGAAGAGGAACACCTATACAAGGTATTCGCCAAAAACGGATACCCACGCAACTTTATCACCAGATGCCTAAGAGATAGACCACGGAACGAGGACATGCCACAACCAAAAGGACTAGCCACTCTACCATACGTCAGGAGTGTCTCAGAACTGACAGCCAGACTACTGCGACCCTTAGGACTCATAACAGCACACAAGCCAACTTCCACACTCAGACAACAACTCACTAGAACAAAGGACCCAATAGCCAGCACGAGCCAAACTAACGTAGTTTACAAAATACCATGCAAGGACTGCACAAAACACTATATAGGACAAACAGGAAGACAGCTAATAATCCGCATCCATGAACATCAGCTAGCCACA
The DNA here is from genome assembly GCF_020745735.1 of Hemiscyllium ocellatum. Classification (NCBI taxonomy): domain Eukaryota; kingdom Metazoa; phylum Chordata; class Chondrichthyes; order Orectolobiformes; family Hemiscylliidae; genus Hemiscyllium; species Hemiscyllium ocellatum. Next base: position 101,801,831 of record NC_083405.1, read on the forward strand.
AAACGACACGACCAGCTATCCCTAGTAGCCATACACTCAGACAACCAGGAACATGAATTTGACTGGGAAAACACTACCATCATAGGACAAGCCAGACAGAGAACAGCCAGGGAATTCCTAGAGGCATGGCATTCATCCACAAACTCCATTAACAGACACATCAACCTGGACCCCATATACAAACCACTACAGCTGAAACTGACACCCGAAAGCGGCGAGAACAAACCACTATAAATACCGGAAGAAACATCAAAGCAGCGCTTCACAGGAGGCTCCAATAGCACTGATGATGTTCCCTAGCCAGGGAACGAAACGTTTGCAGCAAAAACTTCCAGCTCGGCGAACAGAACCACAACAACAAACTACTACAGCTGAAACTGACACCCGGAAGCGGCAAGAACAAACCACTATAAATACCGGAAGAAACATCAAAGCAGCGCTTCACAGCAGGCTCCAATAGCACTGATGATGTTCCCTAGCCTGGGAACGAAACGTTTGCAGCAAAAACTTCCAGCTCGGCGAACAGAACCACAACAATAGAAGTAAAGTCTGTTCGGGCTCTTTAAAAGGGCTATGTATTTATCCAATATTCTTGCTCTTTCATAGAGGCATACAACATGAAAAAAAGGGTTCAGAAAAGACTAAACAGGACGTTTCTGGGGATGGAGGGTTTGAGTTATAGGCTAGGACTTTGTTCACTAGAGCATAGGAGGTTGAGGGATGACCTTCAAGAGGCTTATAAAGTTATGAGGGGCATAGGTAAGGTGAATGACAAGGTCTTTTCCATAAGGTGTGGGAGGTCAAAACTAAGGGGCACATTTTTAAGGTGAGAGGAGTAAGATTTAAAAGGGACCTGGGGACAACTTTTTCACACAGCGGGTGGTTTGTATGTAGAATGAATGATCAAAGGAAGTGGTAGCTGCAGGTACATGAAAGGAAGGGGATTTGGGCCAAAGCACAAATAAGTGAAACTAGTTTAGTTTGGGGAAACTCGGTCTGCATGGGTGAGTTGCATCAAACACCTCATATTCCGCAGAGATTTAACCTTCAAATGAATAGTCAGTTACCTGTTGAAAGTTATTATTGCATCTGCCTCCACCACCCAGGCAGTGCAATCCAGATCATAACACGTTGTTGCAGGAGTTGTTTTGCATTGCATTTGGTTCAATTAGCTTTGATCTTAGATTGCCTTCAGTTGTGATATATTAGACGTAGATTGATTTGGATTGATATCAAGCTGGATGCAACACCCAGCATCAATTCAGGCATTGAACTGACAAAAATACAATCAGCACAATTGACTCTGCAAAGTCTTCCACACAAACTTTTCATGACATGCACCAAAACTGGGAGAGCTGTTCCACAGCTGGTCGACGGACAGTCTAAAATCTTTACACTCATTGAATTCAACATCCCTGATTCTTCCATCACCCTGGAGGAGAAAGTGAGGTCTGCAGATGCTGGAGATCAGAGCTGAAAATGTGTTGCTGGGAAAGCGCAGCAGGTCAGGCAGCATTCAAGGAACAGGAGATTCGACGTTTCGGGCATAAGCTCTTCTTCAGGAATGAGGAAAGTGTGTCCAGCAGGCTAAGATAAAAGGTAGGGAGGAGGGACTTGGGGGAGGGGTGTTTGGAGATGCGATAGGTGGAAGGAGGTCAAGGTGAGGGTGATAGGCCGGAGTGGTATGAGGGTGGAGAGGTCAGGAAGAAGATTGCAGGTTAGGAAGGCGGTGCTGAGTTCGAGGGATTTGACTGAGACAAGATGGGGGGGAGGGGAAATGAGGAAACTGGAGAAATCTGAGTTCATCTCTTGTGGTTGGAGGGTTCCTAGGCGGAAGATGAGGCGCTCTTCCTCCAATAGTCGTGTTGCTATGGTCTGACGATGGAGGAGTCCAAGGACCTGCATGTCCTTGGTGGAGTGGGAGGGGGAGTTAAAGTGAACACCTTCCACCCCGACCTCAAATTCACCTGGACCGTCTCAGACTCCTCCCTCCCCTTCCTAGACCTTCTCATTGCTATCTCGGGTGACCGAATCAACACGGACATTTACTATAAACCGACTGACTCCCACAGCTACCTAGACTACACCTCCTCCCACCCTGCCCCCTGTAAAAACGCCATCCCATATTCCCAATTCCTTCTTCTCCACCGCATCTGCTCCCAGGAGGACCAGTTCCAATACCGTACAGCCCAGATGGCCTCCTTCTTCAAGGACCGCAGTTTCCCCCCAGACGTGATCGACGATGCCCTCCACCGCATCTCCTCCACTTCCCGCTCCTTCGCCCTTGAGCCCCGCTCCTCCAACCGCCACCAAGACAGAACCCCACTGGTTCTCACCTACCACCCCACCAACCACCGTATACAGCGAATCATCAGCCGTCATTTCCGCCACCTCCAAACCGACCCCACCACCAGGGATATATTTCCCTCCTCTCCCCTATCAGCGTTCCGCAAAGACCACTCCCTCCGTGACTCCTTCATCAGGTCCACACCCCCCATCAACCAAACCTCCACTCCCGGCACCTTCCCCTGCAACCGCAAGAAATGCAAAACTTGCGCCCACACCTCCTCCCTTACTTCTCTCCAAGGCCCCAAGGTATCCTTCCATATCCGCCACAAATTCACCTGCACCTTCACACACACTTCATCTATTGCATCCGCTGCACCCGATGTGGCCTCCTCTATATTGGGGAGACAGGACACCTACTTGCAGAACGTTTCAGAGAACACCTCTGGGACACCCGGACCAACCAACCCAACCACCCCATGGCTCAACACTTTAACTCCCTCTCCCACTCCACCAAAGACATGCAGGTCCTTGGACTCCTCCATCGCCAGACCATAACAACACGACGGTTGGAGGAAGAGCGCCTCATCTTCCGCCTAGGAACCTTCCAACCACAAGGGATGAACTCATATTTCTCCAGTTTCCTCATTTCCACTCCCCCCCACCTTGTCTCAGTCAAATTCCTCGAACTCAGCACCGCCTTCCTAACCTGCAATCTTCTTCCTGACCTCTCCGCCCCCACACCACTCTGGCCTATCACCCTCACCTTGACCTCCTTCCACCTATCACATCTCCATCGCCCCTCCTCCCTACCTTTTATCTTAGCCTGCTGAACACATTTTCCTCATTCCTGATGAAGGGCTTATGCCCGAAATGTCGAATCTCCTGTTCCTTGGATGCTGCCTGACCTGCTGCGCTTTCCCAGCAACACATTTTCAGTTCTTACATCACCCTCTCTGGTAGTTCAGACCTAGCAGAGATGGCAGGAGAGCGGTGTATCTTCAGCAGGAAGTTGCATTGGGAATCCTTAACATTGATTCTGTATCCCATCAAGTCTCATGACATCAGGGCAAACATGTGCAATACAACTTCCTCAGGAGTTCCTCGGGCCAGCCATCTTCAACTGCTTCACCAAAGATCTTCCCACCATTATCAGGTTGGAATGGGATGGATACTAACACTGCAGTCCCATCAGATACTGAAGTAGATTGTGTCTGCATGCAGCAAGACTTGAATGGCATGTGAGTTTGGACTGTTGAGTGGCAAATATGTGCCAGATGAAAATCAGTTTCAATAAGAGTAAATCTAACCATCTCACTTTCATATTCAATGGCATTACCACCCATGAATCTCCCAATAACAACATGCTGGGGCTTAATGTTCTGTAATTGGTTGACATTCCAGGAACATAATCCAAACATTAGTTTCTACGAGATTGTGTATTAATGCAGTTTTACTTAATGTAATGATTTTCAAGGGCATAACATTAATGCAGGGCTACTTGTAACTCACTTTCTGTCTCGTCAAATCCTGTCCACCGTCTCAAATGCACAAGTCAGGAATGTGATGGAATACATCTAACTTTCGGGGCGGCATGGTGGCTCAGTGGTTAGCACTGCTGCCTCACAGCACCAGGGTCCCAGATTCGATTCCAGTCTCGGGTGACTGTCTGTGTGGAGTTTGCATGTTCTCCCTGTGTCTGTGTGGGTTTCCTCCCATAGACACCTCCAGGTGCTCTGGTTTCCTCCCATAGTCCAAAGATGTGCAGGTCAGGTGAATTGTCATGCTAAATTGCCCATAGTATTAGGTGCATTAGTCAGAGGGAAATAGGTCTGGGTGGGTTACACTTCGGAGGGTCGGTGTGGACTGGTTGGGCCGAAAGGTCTGTTTCCACACTGTAGGTAATCTAATCTTAACTGGATGTGTGCCACTCCAACAGCATTCAAGAAGCTTGACACCATCCTGGAGAAAAATCAGCACTTGACTGGTATTCAATTGACCACCTTCAACTCTCTCCACTACTTATACACAGTACTCCCACTGAGACCATCTGCAAGATAAAATGCACCAACTTTCGAAAGCTCCACTGACAGCACCTTCCAAAACCCATGCATTTTACTACCTAATATACAAAAACCCTGGATATTGAAATAGTATCACTCGTAAATTCCCTTTACCAATAAACGTTACTTGGAAATAACGTTTCCAATGGATCAAAATTATAAAATTCTTAACCTAACAACACTGAGTGTATCTGCACATGATACTGACTGTCGTGTTCCAAGACAGAACCGTGGAGTCCGTTCCAGCAGAGAACATTCAGCTTATTATTTCAGCACCAGTTCTCTGTCGGAGAAATTTAGCCGGTACATCTCCCCCACCCTCACACTGGATGCTTGCACATTCTTCCTTTTCAGACAACAATTAAATTCCCTTTTGAAAGCCCTGATTGATCTGCTTTCACCGTATTCTCGGACAGTGCATTCCAGATCCAAGGGTCTCGCTGCGTGAAAATGTTTTTCCTCAAGTCACCATTGATCCTTTTGTCAAGAACCTTAAATCTGAGATTTCTGGTTGTTGGTCCTTCTGCAAAGGGAACATTTTTTTCCCCAATGCTCTGTTCAGAACCCTCAAGATCTTGGAGACGTCTATCAAATTTTCTTTTGACATTTACAGCTCTAAAGGAAACAATTCCAACTTCTATCTTCATTTCCTCATCCTTCGAGCCACTTTTGTGAATCTTTTCTGCATTCTCTCTAATGTCTTCATATCTTTTCTTAAAGGTGGTGACTAGAATTGACAATACCCAGTAGTACAGCAGTTAAAGCTGAAGCAGTGTTCTATACATAACTTCTTTGCTTTTATACTCTACACCCTTATAAATAATGGGGATCGAAGAGTGTGGAACTGGAAAAACACAGCAGGAGCAGCATCCGAGGAGCAGGAAAATTGATGTTTCAAGCATAAGCCCTTCATCAGGAAGGTTGATTCTCCAGCTCCTCAGATGCTGCCTGACCGGCTGTGCTTTTCCAACATCACACCTTTTGACTCTGATCTCCAGCATCTGCAGTCCTCAATTTCTCCTAGTTGATTATTACCTCTATAAATAATGCCTGGGATGATGTAAACTTTATTAACCATTCTCTCAACTTATCTGGCCACCTTCAATAATTTATGAACGTATGCACCCAGGTCCCTCTGCTCCCGTATCACCTTTGAATTGTACCCTTTATTTTAATTAAGATTATCACCTTCTGTAGGGCAATGTGGGAAGGCGTATAAATCTGGTCTTACCAGCTTGAAGGAATAAAGATAAGTATTATGCTGAATGGGCTGGGTGGATTTAGATTGTGCTGTGGGCGGATTTATCTCTCCACCCTTCAGGCACTCTGCCTGTATTTCTGATGAAGGACTTTTGCCCGAAACATCGATTTTCCTGCTCCTCAGATGCTGCCTGAACTGCTGTGCTTTTCCAGCACCACTCTAATCCGTGAACTGACATCTAAAAGATAATGTCACCACCACTGAACAGACAACATTGTTAAAGGTCAGGAGCAGTACAGTGTGCATAATTGGGAGCTGCTGCCAGTCACATTGCAAAGTGATCAATTTTTTGACAGGACATCTGTGGGTACTGTAGCTTACATTGTGAGCTGGAGTGGTCTAGTTCTGTGAATGCTGTACACTAGGAAAAGTTAAATAAGCTAATAAAAATCATAATCATTTGTGAAAAAGACTGCACCACTCCTTTGGGAGTAAGCATTTCAATAACCACTCCCTTGTCATGATGCATCTACTTGTGATTGATGCCTTTGTTCTGTCACCTCTCATGACTATTACTAATACTATCAGGAGTAGATTGTTGTTAGTCTGTGATAACAGCTGGCACTTGTTGAGAAAGTTGACATTGATGCTTAGATCAGGAACAGTGGAGGAAAACAAGAAACAATGCAAAGACATGAAAGCAAGGTCTGGCTGAATGTACAGTTTGGCGTCATCTTATTTGCACAACAAAATACTTAAAGGTTAGTAAAGTTCTCTGTTCTTATTGTAGCTGATGACTGATCCTCTGTGTATTTAGACTCACCAATTTTGAAAACTAGTAAATGCTGAAAAGCAGCTTCATAAATGCTAGATTTGGACAAAAGACTAATGGCCCAAAATGACATGGACTTATGACTATGTTAATGATGGTGAGAAGTGCACTCTTAGTACAGTGAGACTGGTGCGCAGGGTAATCAATGCTTCCAGTCCAATTGTCATTTTAAATGTGTAAAGAAAAGCACTGTAAAGAATGGATTGATTTAAATATTACTGAAGAGAAGTATGTGAATGTTAAAGGAATGAGTTCTATTCCAAGTGAATACATCGCCTGGAACAGTTGAGGGCAGTAAAATTGGACAAACCTGAAAATAGGAGCAAGATTGTGATACAGCACCACCTACAAGTTCACCTCCAAACCACTCATCACCCTGACCTTGAAAATTTATCACCAGTCCTTCATTGTCATTGTGTCAAATCTGAGGACTACCTTGTTAAACAACTCTGTGGGTGCCCTTACAGCCCAAGGACCATAGTGATTCAATGAAGTAACTCACTGCTACCACCTCCTCAAGGACAGGTAGGGTTGGCACACCTATCTCTGGTGATAAATCAATAATCTGTATACGTTGATTCAAATGCAGGGAGCCAATACCAACTTGCTATTGACTGGTCATTGTAATGATTTCAATGTGCAGCCGGTGCTAATGTTTACTGCCTGGAAACATCAGTTGGGAGCCCAAATTTATAACTTCCTAACACGGCTTTAAAGGGGAGGCATATTGTGGCTGGAACATTTGTGCAGGAAGTGAATCTATTCTGGGAAACAGCCAAGAATGGCATAACATATGAGAGTACAGGCTGCAAGGTTTATGGGTGTTGCACTGGAGGTCTTTACAGATGAAGTAGAAAGAAATCCAGATGTTGTGTATTTGTAGGGAACCAGGATGTCTTCCAGACACAGGCAGAATACAATAGGACTTGTTAGCTGTGGTGGTGTTGGTATCTAACAATCCCAGTTTTAGGTCTATTTATTTTCTGTTTGTCTCGAAGACGGTAAAGTGCAGTTTTTGTGAATTTGTTAGTGCCCTTAGAAGGAATGTTCTGGGAATGTCATCTTTGAATTTTGTTAATACTGATGATCCTTTCTTGAGACTTAATAGATGTCTCCTACTCTGGATGCATTAATATACTTTTATGAGCATCCCAGTTGCTTCATTCATAGAATTATAATGGTCTGGAAATGGAGAGTGGAGTTAACGTGTTGACATATATTATAATTTTGAAATTATTTTGAGACTCAGAGCCAGATTAAAGTGTCTCAAGTTAAGTGCATAAGTCCTGAAATGTAAAATTGCCAGCATCTTTTGTTCGGGGTGTACAGTTGCAGTTGGAAACAAAAATGGTGTTACTGTTAACAATCGTCCACTTCTTCTGTGAAACCTGGCAGACTATGAGAAACCAAAACATCCTTCCACTACATCCTTCCTGAGATAGAGGGCCCAAAGCTGTGCCAAATACTCCAAATGTGGTCTGACCAGAGCTTTATGGAGCATCAGAAGTACATCCCTGCTTTTATATTCAAGTCCTTTCAAAATTAATGCCATCATTGTATTTGCCTTCCTAACTACTGACTCAACCTGCAAGTTTACCTTGAGAAAATCCTAGACTAGAACTCCCAAATCTATTTGCACTTCAGACTTCTGAATTTTCTCCCCATTTAGAAAATAGTCCATACCTCTATTCTTCCAACCAGAGTGCGCGACCTCAAACTTTCCCACATTGTATGCCATCTGCCATTTCTTTGACCACTCTACTAATCTGTCTAAATCCTTCTGCAGTCTCCCTGACTCCTCAATGCTATATGTCCCTCATCCTATCTTTATATCATCTGCAAACTCAGCCAGAATGCCCTCAGTTCCTTCATCTAGATCCTTCATGTATAAAGTGAAAAGTTGTGGTCCCAACACTGAGCTTTGCAGAACACCACTTGTCACCAGCTGCCATCCTGAGAAAAACCCTTTTATCCTCACTCTGATAGCACCTTGCCTCTGACACCATGGACCCTTATCTTACTGAATAGCCTCCTGTGTGGCACCTTGTCAATTGGCTCTCCTTGGTCTAACCTGCTCATTACTTCCTCAAAGAATTCAGCAGATTGGTAAGGCATGACCTCCCTCGATGAAACCATGCTGACTTTGCCCTATTTTACCATACATTCCAAGCATTCAGAAATCTCATCCTTCACAATGGATTCCAAGGATCTTACCCATGACCGAGATTAAGCTAATCATTCTGTAATTTTCCATCTTTTGCCATAATCCCCTTTTAAACAGGGATGTAATATTAGCAATTTTCCAGTCCTGCAAGACCCTCCCTGATTCTAGCAATTCCTGAAAAAAATCGCCATTTACACCTCCACTATCTCTTTAGCTACCTCTGTTAGAACTTTGAGGTGTAATCCATCTGGTCCAGGTGATTTATCCACCTTCAGGCCATTTAGATTTTCTAGCACCTTCTCTTTGGTGATGGCCACCATATTTAGCTCTGCCCCTGCACTCTGTTGAATTTTTGGGATATTACTCGTGTCTTCTATCATGAAGATTGACACAAGGTAATTATTTAGTTCTGCAGCCATTTCCCTACTACTATCTCTCCAGAATAATTTTCCAGCTGCCCAGTGTCCACTTTTGCCTCTCTTTGCCCTTTATATATCCAAAGAAACTCTGACAGTCTTCCTTTATATTACTGTTTAGTTTATCCTCATATTTAGTCTTCTCCCTCCTTATTTCTTCTGTTTGTTGTCCTCTGTTGGTCTTTGTGAGTTCCCAATCCTCTGGTTTCCCACTGCCCTTCGTCACATTACATGCTTTCTTTTTTGTTTTTATGTTGTCCCTGACTTCCCTGGTCAACCATGCTTGCCTCATTCTCCCTGTACCATGCTTCTTTTCCCTCAGGATGAATCTCTGTTGTGTCTCCGGAATTACTCCCAGAAACTCCTGCCATTGCTGTTCCACTGTCTTTCCTGCTACGTTCCTCTCCCAGTCAATTCTACCCAGCTCCTCCCTCATGCCTTTATTCAGCTGTAATACCGTTACCTCTGATTTTATTTTCTCCCTCTCAAATTGCAGAGTAAACTCAATCATATTATGGTCACTGCCTCCTGATGGTTCCTTCACCTTAAGCTCCCTTATCGAGTCTGCCTCATTACACATCACTAAATCCAGTTTTGCCTGTTCCCCAGTGGGTTCTACTACAAGCTGCTCCAAAAAGCCACCTTGTAGACATTCCACCAATTCCTTTTCTTGTGAACCACTACCACCTGATTTTCTCAGTCCACCTGCATATTGGAATCCCTCATAATCAATGATCCCATACCCACCACAACAGAACTATTTAAAGATTTTCCTAACGACAATTCCACAAATATTTGATGATTTTTATATATCTTTCAAATTCCGAACGTCTGGAGAGAATGGTATGTCAGGTGCTGAAGAACTCTGCTGATTTTACATCTTCATCACGAATCATTTGCTTCTAGGCAAATGCATGACAGTAACCATTTCTCTTGGAAGATAACACGATGCCTTTCCAAACTAAAAACTTGTTGCCTCTTTGCAATTCATATCCTTCTATTTGCTGCCTATTTGTGTATCAGTCAGGATGCCTCTTAAATATTGCTATTGTATTCACCTTCACCACCTCCTCTGGCAGCGCATTCCAGGTACTTACCATCCTGTGTGTAAAAAACTTCCCTGTCACATCCCGTTTTACTTTAAACATTTGTCCCCTCTTAATTGACACTACTCTCCTAGGAAAAAGACTCCAACTATCCTTTTCATCCATGCCTTCCAAACCTTTGTAAACTTCTAAACCTTTGTAAACTTGTAAACTTCCCGCCTCAGGCGACTGACTGTGTGGAGTTTGCACATTCTCCCCGTGTCTGCGTGGGTTTCCTCCAGGTGTTCCAGTTTCCTCCCACAGTCCAAAGATGTGTGGATCAGGTGAATTGGCCATGCTAAATTGCCCAAAGTGTTAGGTCAGGGGTAAATGTATGGGTGGGTTGCGCTTCGGCGGGTCGGTGTGGACTTGTTGGGCCAAAGGGCCTGTATCCACACTGTAAGTAATCTAATCTAATTTTCTACCAAGTTGCCTCTCATCCTTCAATATTCAAGTGCAAACTACGTTTGTCTAATTGTTCCTTATAGCAAATACCCTCCAAACTGAGCAACATCCTGGTAAACCTTTTCTGTAACCTCTCCAAAGTCTCCACATCCTTTTGGTAATGTGACCAGAACTGTACAAAAGTACAAGTGTACAATTACAACAATACACCCAATTCTTCTACCTGAATCTCAGCCAAGGACATATGAGAGAATCTACACTTCAATAAGGATATCCTCACTGACATCTGCCATAATGGCAACTTCAGAACAGTGTACGAACAAAATTGCTGATGTAAGAAGGTGACCAGGCCACAAACTTTAGTAGATGCTTTAGAAAGATGTTGTCAGTATCTTTGAGATACTGACACCATCTTTCGGTTTGCTGTTCACTATCGCCTGAGGGAGATTAATGAATCTCTTCATTCAAATAGAGCTGACACATTTCATTCATTAGACCATATGTGATACCTTGGCCCAGGCAATGTTACTGAAGAGTTCTGAACAATTTACTGTCCTCGGATTTTGTGGGCTTGGAGAAGGCCGGTTCTTAGTGATGGTACATCATTAATGAATTGATGCTTCAACGGAAGGAAAAGAATGGAGATGTGATATGATATGTCTACAGTGGGTGGGACTTGAACCAAGGCTTTCTGGCTCAGAAGTAGGGACATTGTCACTAAGCCACAAGAGCCCAATAGTATTGCTTTTAATCAGTCTGTTTGGGCATAACACTTGGACAGATGGGATTTGAATGCAGACCTCCTGGCCCAGAGGTTGGGATACCAGCCCTACATCACAACCACCTTGAAAATGCCTGCACAGGCTGGGGTCCCATTGCCCTCATGTGCTCATGGCCATGCAAACACATTTGAAGGCACTTTGCTTGAGGGAACTTCATTACTAGGAGAAAGTGAGGACTGCAGATGCTGGAGATCAGAGCTGAAAATGTGTTGCTGGAAAAGCGCAGCAGGTCAGGCATTCCTGAAGAAGGGCTCATGCCCGAAACGTCGATTCTCCTGCTCCTTGGATGCTGCCTGACCTCCTGCGCTTTTCCAGCATCACATTTTCGGAACTTCATTACTAGCATCAGAAAGTTAATTGATCGTGGATTTAGACTGGGTGTTTAATTCCTGAGGCATCATAGCAAAGTGCAAGCTAACACTAGTGCAAACTATGGTTATATAGGATGGGTGGTTTGTTTTAAAGAACAAATCACATAGATCGCAAGGTGCATGTGGTGAGTGGAATGTGTCCATTACCTTTACTGTTTGATGTTAATATTGTCTTTTCTTGCTTATTTATGCAAAAAGATTCAGATCCTATCTATAACATCTCAGTCCAATTTCTCACTAAAATTGTATGTGTAGATCTTATTATTTGATTCCATCAAAGGAAAAAGATGGGATAATTGTGTTAAGTCAAAATCTATAAGCGTCCCTTCCAAACACACACACTGATTTAATTAAAGATGATTTCAACACTCAATTCTCCAATGGAGGTTTCAAAGTGGACCAGGATAAAACTCTGATGTGTATAAATTGCAAGAAAAAAGGGATAATTAGGCAGAATAATGTCATCTTACATTCTACAGGATTCAGGGTCGGCGTAGCTCGGGTCAGGCTCAGAATGGGGGAAGGTGACAGATGCATGCATGCTTTGACAAGATGCTCAATTAACTTTGTGATTAAATATTAATACAGAGCTTTCATTCAAGCAGTAAGTGAGAATAGCATTTCTATTTGACTTTTTCTATGATATAATGACATTTTTTCATGTAACAAAACATCACACAGTGTTGGGAATTTGCAATGAATGTGGATTGAGAGGAAATGACAGAAAGCAGTACTTTGGAGATGACCAAAGGAGGCAATAAATGTTGTAAGATATAGGCTTTGAAACAATCAAACAGGAAGCAAACTCCAAAATCTAGTTACACATTAGAAATACAGCAAACTCATCACTATCCAGGACCTATGGGATCAGGAATGTTTGATCAAATATTCCAGTTGATCAACAGGTCCACATAATCAATATAAAAACACACTCACAATAATAAAAACGTAATGCAGGAAGTATACACGTCATTGTTATACTTCATTTATAGCATAAATCACTAAAATAATAATTCAACTTCTCCTTAAATAAAACTTAGAAGGCAGAGAGCCTTCTAATTCACACCCTCAAATGACTAAAAACTCAAAAGAACTGCAGATGCTGTAAATCAGAAACAATTTCTGTTTTTTTTCCCTCAACTAACTACTCAGATATCGGTAGATTGCGGCATTTGAGGAGAAATTAAATCAAAATTGAATCAACTATTGATATTTCATGTGGCCATTCAATTGAGCGACAAATATATTTATATTGAGGTAGATAAATTTAAAAACTATAGTAATTGGGCAGAACAGTACAGACATTGACAGGATGCAGAGCTGGGCTGAGAAGTAGCAGATGGAGTTCAACCTGCATAAATACGATGTGATTCATTTTGGACAGTCGAATTTGAATGTGGAAAACAGATTAAAGACAAGATTCTTGGTAGTGTGGAGCAACAGCAGGATTTTGGGGTCCACGGACATAGTTGCTACACAAATTGATAGTAAAAAATGAGGTCTGCAGATGCTGGAGATCACAGCTGCAAATGTGTTGCTGGTCAAAGCACAGCAGGTTAGGCAGCATCTCAGGAATAGAGAATTCGACGTTTCGAGCATAAGCCCTTCATCAGGAATAAGAGAGAGAGAGCCAAGCCGGCTGAGATAAAAGGTAGGGAGGAGGGACTAGGGGGAGGGGCGATGGAGGTGGGATAGGTGGAAGGAGGTCAAGGTGAGGGTGATAGGCCGGAGTGGGGTGGGGGCGGAGAGGTCAGGAAGAGGATTGCAGGTTAGGAGGGCGGTGCTGAGTTGAGGGAACCGACTGAGACAAGGTGGGGGGAGGGGAAATGAGGAAGCTGGAGAAATCTGAATTCATACCTTGTGGTTGGAGGGTTCCCAGGCGGAAGATGAGGCGCTCCTCCTCCAGCCGTCGTGTAGTTGTGTTCTGCCGGTGGAGGAGTCCAAGGACCTGCATGTCCTCGGTGGAGTGGGAGGGGGAGTTAAAGTGTTGAGCCACGGGGTGATTGGGTTGGTTGGTTCGGGCGGCCCAGAGGTGTTCTCTGAAGCGTTCCGCAAGTAAGCGGCCTGTCTCACCAATATAGAGGAGGCCACATCGGGTGCAGCGGATGCAATAGATGATGTGTGTGGAGGTACAGGTGAACTTGTGGCGGATATGGAAGGATCCCTTGGGGCCTTTGATAAGAAAGTGTATGATGTTTTGGCTTTTATTAACAGGAGAATTGAGTTTAAGAGCTGCAAGGTTTTGCTGCAGCTCTATAAAACCCTGGTTAGATCACACTTTGAATATTGTGTCCCGTTCTGGTTGCCTCATTGTGGAAAGGATATAGATGCTTTAGAGAGAGTTTAGAGGAACTTACCAGGATGCTGCCTGGGTTGGAGGGCTTATCTAATGAAGACAGGTTGAGTGAGCTAGGGATTTTCACACAGGAGAGAAGAGAAGAGAGGTGGCTTGATCGAGGTGTACAATGTAATGAGAGACGTAGATAGAGCAGATAACCAGAGACGTTTCCCCAGGGAAGAAATGGCTATCATGAGAGGTCATAATTTTAAGGTGATTGGAGGAAGGTATCGGGAGATGTCAGAAGTAGGTTCTTTACAGAGAGAGTGGTGAGTGCATGGATTGCACTGCCAGTGGTGGTAGTAGAGTCAGAGATATTAGGGCCATTTAAGCAATTGCTGGACAACTACAAACACATGAATGGAACTAAATTGAGGGATGTGTAGGTTAGGTTGATCTTAGAGTAAGATAAATGGTTGGCACAACATTGTGGGTTTACGGTCCTGTACTGTTTTGTACTGTTCTTGTTCTATGTTCTAAACTTCATAGTTCATAAAGTGCAAGTTAAAATGAAGGTTGCTGTAAACACAATCATATTTGGTGAATAGGTAGCAATTGGAATGAGTACACACCATTTGAAATTTAAGTATTGCTGAAAAAAGAGACAGCTGCCAAATCTTTTCATTTTGCGTTTATCAGGACAAATGCAAGAACATCAAATTTCAAATGGTCACAAGGGTGTTGATTGGTTGTCAGGTTGACCCTGGTTGGGTTGTTATGAAGGAAACAACACGGAACGTTAGGCTCCCAATTCTTCCAGATAATTCAAACTTAACTTTACTGTTATGCTTCATGTATTGAATGAAGGAATGGCTTGCCAGGCTAATGTAACATGATTGGCTTAAATGAAAGAGTCAGATGAAATGCACTAAGGCACTGGCTCATGCTTGAAATAGTTCCTCAATATAATATGTTCTTGTGCTGACCTGGTGGCAAACACAAGCTAATTCCTGCATGTCACAGAATTTCCTATTGATAGTAACCTTAACAACAGACAGAGAAACATCAAAAACATGCAAGGTGAACCATGAAACAAAGTCTCAACAGGACGTGCTGACCTCACAGCAAAAGCTAAAACAATTGAATAAACAATGACAGAACAATTGTAGGCCTTAACTTGCTTGCAAATGTACTCAGTGGTTGTGTGATTGATGACTCAATATAATGGATTTGGGAAACAGTGTAAAGGGGTGTAACAAAAAAAAATCAGGAGGAAATAGGCAGGAGGAATGAGTAGGGAGAAGGGATGGCAAAAATATATGTGGAGAACTTTAAAAATCAAGGAATAAGTGTATTCATTTAAGGAACAATATTAAAGTGTAAAACATTTTAGGTTTCAAATACATTATTTTCAGGAAAAGTGAGTATAGGTGCATTAAACAACAAAAACAAAAGGCACATTTTATCAAAGCTATTCATCTTGCATGTCATGATTTTCTTAACAAATGTTCCTTTCAATCAAAAATGTTTTGCAGCGTTCCCTGATAATTTGAATTGGCTATAAAAGGTTGATTTACTAAACATTATTATTTATGCCTTTTTAGACTTCTCAGCCTAGATTTTCTTTTCCTTAAATATAAGAATGTTTATCCTTCCTCTAAGGACTTAACTAATATCATGCATCCAATATTGACTACTGTGTCCCAGGTTATCGATTTGGATTTTTCAACTGGTAACTTTGGTAAGAGTCTGTGGAGTCTTCACAAGCTTTTTCAATAACGTTCATTGTTTCTTGCTGTCTTGAACTTTCAGAGAAAGGCTTTTTCTTGTCATTGTTTTTGCAGGCTTGGTTTTAACTGTTGATTGCTGTATTCACAGGCGCCGATAGACTCTGTGCTTTTGCGTTACTGAATATTTAAAGGTACACTCATAATTTTCTAACAGGATACTTTCCCATTCTTCTTTTCCTTAGATGGCTGTGACTTTTGTAGTGCTGACATTTTTTTCAGGCTAGCAGGTCAAAATCACTTATTGACCATGGTATATTTTCAGGACCCACCACTGTCAACAAGCTATATGTCTGAGCTGCATTAGATATATCCATTGCTACTTAACCTCCTTATGAAAAGTTACTAATACCAAATGGGGAGGAATGTGAACACAAGTCTGCAGCAGAAGATAAGTTTGCCTGCTAAACAGAATGGTATTTAATTGCTAGTTGTATTATTTCTGAAATGCACGAGAGTCCTCTTTATGTTGAGGTATACTTAAGGGTAAAGTACTCATTTCTGCTACTGAAATATTCTGATACTTTATATAGATGAGCAGAGCTTATGTCAATTAACCTTTTCTGGTACTAACTGTCTTGAACAATGTTGAGCTCCCAAAGTGTTGTTGGAGCTGCACCCACCCAAGTAAGCGGAAAGTATTTCATCATACCTTTAACTCGTTCCTTGTAGATGGTGGACAGGCTTTGAGAAGTCAGGTAATGAGTTACTAACTACAGAATTCCCAGAGTCTAATCTAAAGAAAGTGATGCCATGCTGTTTACATGGCTGGTCCTTGTATAGTAATGGGTTAAGACCTGTTATGTTAATAAATAGTACACATTGTCGGTGATGTTTGCTGATGTCAACACGCTCCTAACTAAGATTGGGTCAGCATAGTTCTAAGAATACATTCCACCTCCTCCAAGACTTCCGTTTCCCCAGCCCCCAACGCCTCATCTTCACTATGGATATCCAATCCCTCTACACCTCCATCCGCCATGACCAGGGCCTCCAAGCCCTCCATTTTTTCCTCTCCCAACGTCCCCAACAGTACCCTTCCACCGACACTCTCATTCGTTTGGCTGAACTGGTCCTCACCCTTAACAATTTCTCCTTCGAATCCTCCCACTTCTTCCAGACGAAAGGGGTAGCCATGGGCACACGTATGGGCATGACTCCTCACCTCTTCCTCCGCTAAATTGATGACTGCATTGGCGCCACCTCATGCTCCCACAAGAAGGCTGAGCAATTCATCAACTTCACCAACACATTCCACCCAGACCTTAAATTTACCTGGACCATCTCTGACACATCCCTCCCCTTCCTGGACCTCCCCATCTCCATTAATGACGACCGACTTGACACTGATATTTTTTACAAACCCACCGACTCCGACAGCTACCTGGATTACACCTCTTCCCACCCTACCTCTTGCAAAAATGCCATCCCATTTTCCCAATTCTTCTGCCTCCGCCGTATCTGCTCTCAGAAGGACCAGTTCCACCACAGAACACACCAGATGGCCTCCTTCTTTAGAGACCACAATTTCCCTTGCCACGTGGTTAAAGATGCCCTCCAACATATCTCGTCTACATCCTGCACCTCCACCCTCAGACCTCACACCTCCAACCGTAACAAGGACAGAACACCTCTGGTGCTCACCTTCCACCCCACCAACCTTCGCATAAACCAAATCATCTGCCGACATTTCCACCATATCCAAAAAGACTCCACCACCAGGGATATATTTCCCTCCCCACCCCTTTCTGCCTTCTGCAAAGACTGTTCCCTCCCGGTCAGGTCCACGCCCTCCTACAACCCACCCTCCCATCCTAGCACCTTCCCCTGTCACCGCAGGGACTGCAAAACCTGCGCCCACACCTCTATCCAAGGCCCAAAAGGAGCTTTCCACATCCATCAAAGTTTTACGTGCACATCCACTAATATCATTTATTGTATCCGTTGTTCCCGATGTGGTTTTCTCTACATTGGGGAGACTGGACGCCTCCTAGCAGAGCACTTTAGGGAACATCTCCAGGACACCCACACCAATCAACCACACCGCCCCGTGGCCCAACATTTCAACTCCCCCTCCCACTCTGCCGAGGACATGGAGGTCCTGGGCCTTCTTCACCGATGCCCCCTCACCACCAGACGCCTGGAGGAAGAATGCCTCATCTTCCGCCTCAGAACACTTCAACCCCAGGGCATCAATGTGGACTTCAACAGTTTCTTCATTTCCCCTTCCCCCACCTCACCTTAGTTCCAAACTTCCAGCTCAGCACTGTCCATATGACTTGTCCAGACTTGGCCTACCTATCTTCTTTTCCACCTATCCACTCCACCCTCTCCTCCCTGATCTATTACCTTCATCCCCTCCCCCACTCATCTATTGTACTCTATGCTACTTTCTCCACACCCCCACCCTCCTCTAGCTTATCTCTCCACACTTCAGGCTCTCTGCCTTTATTCCTGATGAAGACTTTTGCCCGAAACGTTGATTTTGCTGCTCCTCGGATGCTGCCTGAATTGCTAGGCTCTTCCAGCACCACTGATCCAGAATCTGGTTTCCAGCATCTGCAGTCATTGTTGTTACCTATTGGCTATAGTTAACACTAATTCCTGTTCATGAGCATGAGGAAAGGCATGCCTCTCCCTATATCATCAGTATAACCTCATAACATGTGACAGTGGCAGGAGACATTTTGCTCAGTACAATTTTCTGCCCTTTGGCTTCATGGTGGAAACATTCAGAATAGTCAGCAGAACAATATAAATCCTGGAGAATTACCAAAGTAAAGGAAGTGCGACACTCTTAGTCTTAGACAATACCATGGAAGGAGATGAGCTCTAGAATCAACCCTCCACACAGTCCATACACACAGGTCAGCAGCAGGAAGAGACCTCTCAGTTTCACCCGCAGAAGATGGCGAATAAAAGCTCTTATGTAAACATACTTCTCAACTTCTCAGCCATCAAACACAAATGAATTTACTCACGTACCTGTTCCACTGAAGAACATTGGTAGGGAGTCGAGCTAATAAGGCCCAAACCTTACTAAAGCCTTTAGATTTGTGGCTGGCCTAGACCAGGCCTCTTAGTGGATGAGGTAGAGCCAACAGTTTACTCAAGACTTAACCACTTCAAGCCTTTTTTCCAAATTTGATCACAACTGGATTTGTGTGATTTTTTATGTTCCATTCAGTAGCATAGCTGCAGCAATTCTTACCAAGCTGAGATCGGATGAAGTAAAGGCAACATATCAAAATAGAATTAAGGTGTTCAGCACTTATTTCAAGTCAAAGACTTTACACAGTTATTGATGGAGCTGGGTTTAACTGGCACAGCCAAAGTAGGAATGAACCACAGAAAGTGCTGGAAAAGCTCAGCAGGCCTGACAGCGGATGTCGAGAGAGAAACAGGGTTGATGTTGAGAGTCCAGTCTGACTTCCAAAGAGCTTCTGTTCTGTTCTAAAGAAGAGAACTACAGGACTTGAAATACTAACTCAATTTCTCTCTCTACAGATGCTGCCAGACTTGTTGATTTTCTCTAACAATCTCTTTGTTTGTTTCAGATCCACAATATTTTGCCTTTAAGACAGGAGTAATAGTTTGAGAAAAGTTTGTTTCATAAACTGTCTCTAGAGTTGAGAGGTCATGTTGCGGCTATACAGGACATTGGTTAGGCCACTGTTGGAATATTGTGTGCAATTCTGGTCTCCTTCCTATTGGAAGGATGTTGTGAAACGTGAAAGGGTTCGGAAAAGATTTACAAGGATGTTGCCAGGTTTGGAGAGCTTGAGCTATAGAGAGAGGCTGAATAGGCTGGGGCTGTTTTCCCTGGAGCGTCAGAGGCTGAGGGGTGACCTATAGTGGTTTACAAAATCATGAGGGTCATGGATAGGGTAAATAGACAAGGTATTTTCCCTGGGGTGTGGAGGTCTAGAACAACAGGGCATAGGTTTAGGGTGAGAGGGGAAAAATTTAAAAGGGATCTAAAGGGCAAGTTTTTCATGCCGAAGGTGGTTTGTGTATAGAATGAGGTGCCAGAGGAAGTGGTAGAGACTGATACAAATACAGCATTTAAAAAGCATCTGGATGGGTATAGAATAGGAAGAATTTGGTGGGATATGGGTTGAGTGCTGGCAAATGGGATTAGATTACCTTATGATACCTGGTCAGCATGGACGAGTTGGACTGAAGGATCTGCTTCTGTGCTGTACGTCTCTATAACTCTATTTTGCAGACACTGTGACTGCAGGACATTTCCAGATGAGCTTATCCGAGTCTACATTATAGTTGGCTTCCTGAATGAGGCTCTGTATGATTTCTCACAATCGAGAGAAGACCCTGTGCAGTCTAAGGCTGTTCAAATAGCCTGGGAGGCTAATGTCCATAAGCAGAGTTAGTCCCTGGGGAGTCACAGCTGAGTCTGCTGCCCATGTTGTTAACTGCAAGCCAGCTAGGCCAGTTAGAAATCAAAAGCAATGGAAGATAGACACAGTCACCACCAACTGCTCCTTGCTCACTGTGTGGTGGGACATATCCCCATCACTGACAAAATTGCAGTGAGCCAAGCCTGTTACAAAAAAAAGGCCAATACAATATTTTCTTCAGAAATAGCAGAACAATTCCAACCTTACTTACAGCCACCTCGCTTTGCTCCTTTGATATTTTCTTCCTTGAGTTGCTGACGATCAGTCCATCCAATTCAGTGCCTGCCCTTTCAGCTCACTGTGACTGTTGTCCATGCACCCCTCACCCCCTCCACCACTGCAGCCCATGCCACCAGTCATGTCAGCTCACACTCCGAGACAGCTCACAATTCTGCCTTCCTACCAGCTGCAAGTAAGCAACCTGCTTCAAGAAGGCCACCATCGTCCCCGTTCCGAAGAAAGCACATGTAGCGTGCTTTACTGACCCCCGCCCAGTGGCTCTGACCTCTATAATCACAAAGTGCTTTGAAAGGTTGCTCATGGCTCACATCAACTCTAATTCTCCCAGCCTGCCTTGTTCCCCTGCAATATACCTAGGGCCACCTACGTCATCAACCACGGCTATGCTTTCAACACCATTGTCCTCTCCAGACTAATCTCAAAGCTCCAAGACCTTGGTCTCGGCTCCATCCTCTGCACGTGGGTCCTCAGCTTCCTGACCCACAGACTGCAATCAGTGAAGATAGCCAACCGTTCCTCCTCCACAATAATCCTCAACAATAAAGCCCCCCTCCCCAAAGGATGGGCCCTCAGCCCCCTACTGTACTCCCTGTATACCCAGGACTATGTTGTCAAATTCCATACAAACACCAGCTACAAGTTTGCTGATGACACCACCGCTGTACATCTCTATGACCCTATGACTTGAGGGAAGGGGTATGATAATGGTTAAGTCCAAAGAGTTTGAGCTACAGATAAAGACTGAATAAACTGGGGTTAATTTCCCTAGAGCATCAGAGGCTGAGGGGTAACGTTCTGGAAGTTTATAAAATCATGAGGGGCATGGATAGGGTAAATGGACAAGGCCTTTTCCAGAGGGTAGGGGTGTCCAAAACTAGCAGGCAAACATTTAAGTTGAGAGAAGGAAAATTTAAAAGGGACCTAAGGATCAACAGAGAGTAGTGTGTGTATGGAATGAGCTGCCAGAGGAAGTGATGAAGGCTGGTACAATTACAGCATTTAAAAGGCATCTGGATGGGTTTATAAATTGGAAGGGTTTAAAGGGATATAGGCCAAATGCCGACAAATGGGACAAGATTAATTTATAATATCAGGTTGGCATGGATGAGTTGGACCAAAGCGTCTGTTTCTGTACTGTCCATCTCAATGACTCTACAATGTTAGCACATACCTGGACCTGGGACTGAGACAGTTTGGGTCTCTCTTCTACCTGTTTATTGGTATAATATTAATAGTTAATAAAGGTTCCTGTTCACCATTATGAGAGTGGACTTGGATACCTTCAAGTTGCTGGTATGCCCAATAGTCCAGTTAATTTTCTGATTAATGTTGAATGCCCAGGCGTTGCTAATGGGATTTCCGTGATGATAATGCTGTTGAATAGCGAGGAGAAACAGTTCAATTTCATTTGTACAAAATGGTTTTTATCTGGTATTTGTGTGGGTGTGGATGGTAATCGCTACTTTAACAGCCAAGCCTGAATGGTGTCATTCTGGAAAAGCGCAGCAGGTCAGGCAGCATCCAAGGAACAGGAGAATCGACATTTCAGGCATAAGCCTGAAGAAGGGCTTATGCCCGAAACATCGATTCTCCTGTTCCTTGGATGCTGCCTGACCTGCTGCGCTTTTCCAGCAACACATTTTCAGCTCTGATCTCCAGCATCTGCAGTCCTCACTTTCTCCTGAATGGTGTCATGGCCTTGCACCCTGGAGATGCATTCTGTGTTGGAGCAGTTACAAATGATATCAATCACTTTGCAATTCCTGACAAACCTCCACATTTAGACCGTAAGACTATGATGGAGAAGCAAAAGTAGGCCATTCCGTCCATTGAGTACGTGCTGCCATTCAACACGATCATGACTCATCTGATATTCCTCAAATTCACTTTCTTGCTTTTTCCACAAAAGGTCTTGATTTTTTTACTGATTAAAAATCTGTATAATTCAGCCTTGAATGTACTTAACAACCCAACTTTGATAGCCCTCTAAGTTCAATAATTCCTCAGATTTTCTATTCTCTGAGAGAAGAAATTCATCCACATCTCTGTCTTAACTGGGTGACTGTCTACTCTGAGAGTATGGCCTCACATTGGAGACTCTCCCATAAGGGGAAACATGATTTCCCCTTTGTGAAGACAAGTTGACTCTGTTTGATTATATAGTATTTCTAATGCTGTGTGCTACTATGCCCTTTATTATGGATGCCAACATTTTTCTAATAGCAGATATTAAGCTAACAGACCTCTAATTACTTCTGTATTACAATGAAGAGAAAGGCATTGAAGAAGCAGCTGAAGATAGTTGGACCTTGGGCACTAATCTGAGGAACTCCAGCAGAGCTGTCCTGATGCTGAGATGATAGGTATACCTCTCAGTTCAGATATCATGAACATGCAATATTGGAAATCTGAGACATATATCTTTCTAATATACCATTGTGCCTTCTGTATTCACAATTGCTGAGATACATTTTGTTGAAGCATACACCAGGACATTTCACAGGATGAATGCAAGGTGAAAGATTTTGACAAAAATGTGTCCTTTCCTGCAATACTCAATGCCTGTACTACCAAGTGACTATTGCATACTCCTATGATAGTATGTTACACAAGTTTACAACATGGGATATTTTGGTAAAACCCGGAATGAGATAATGGACTGGCTGCGAGAGAAGAGTTTTGTAGCACATCGAGACAAGATGCAAATTGAGAGGATATGCCAAATGGAGTGCCCCAGAAATCTGTGGGGGACTCCCTCAATCTGATCATGTTACTCTTTTGAATTTTAAATACAATATCAATTTTCAAATGGTAATAAATATGAGGAGGCAGTTGAATCAGATAAAGAATTACAGCAGGGCCTAGCCAAAATAGGCAAGTGGACAGGGCCAGTAAAGTTTCATTCATCACAGATAACTGCCTTAGATTGTCATAGGTCTGGAAGTCAGAGTTATAGAGTCACACAGCAATGATACATGACTAAGCACCGACAACATCCCATTATCACATGATCAGTAATTGGCAAAAAAGCAGAAATCTAAGCTGTAGCAGAATACAGCCTGGTTTTATTGCCCTTCCTCCCACTTCCTGTTATACTGGTGGATACTGGACAGTCAAAAGCAGAAAATGTGCCACAGTTGTATTCCAGCACAATTCTGCATGTACCAGTTTCTAGACCATTGTTCATGTGATTCTGACAGTTAGTAAAACTCCCTGCTATTAAAGTATGTACAATTCAAATGTTTCCCTATATTTTGTTTAGCAACAAGTAGCATAGTTTTAGTTAGCCTGAAGATACAGCCATCTTTTTGGAAATATTAACAATTGGATGAATTGATGCCAGTAAGTGAGCAGAGAGAGTATTCTAGATATTGGGCTGTCTTTATATACTAACATTCTTAATGATCATAAAGAATGCAACTGTGCCAGTATATAATAGTAAAGAACTTGCAGTATGCAGATTGTTCCTTACTAACCATATGATATTATCAGTTGAATGATCATTAAAAGTACTAAACACATTATTCTAGGTTTTTTTTTATTAATGCGCCATGTTAAAAGGAGAATATTAACCCTGTGAAAAATTTCAAACCTTCTAAATCAAACATGAGGATTCTTTGACAAACCGGATTAGTTGATGGTCTGCCACTAGAGGGCACAAAAGGACTTTGTAAATGAGAATTCACGTTGTAAGTAAAGATGACGTGGACGAGCTGGTGTTGGATTGGAGTGAACAAAGTGAAAAATCATACAATACCAGGTTATAGTCCAAAAAGTTTATTTGGAAACACTAGCCTTCGGAGCACTGCTCTTTCATCAGGTAGCTTTGGAAGAGGATCATAAGATCATAAGAATTTATAGCAAAGGATTACAGTATCATGCAACTGGAATGATATGTGATACAAACCTAGATTGCTACGAAGTCTTTCATCTTTTAGAAGGGGTTGCAGGTTTACCAGAACACCTTTTTTTATACATTGTCTGAGCTAAGATGTCACCTTTTTTCATAAAATCTTAAGTTTATCTTGAGAATGTGACTTAAAAGAAGTTCTGGGATTTGCCAATCAATGAACCAAAACCCGCAACACATTCTAAAAGACGAAAGACTTAACAACAATCTAGGTTTGTTCAAAATATTATTTCAGTTGCATGACATTGTAATCTTTTGCTATCAATTCTGTGCCTTATGATCCTCTTCCAAAGCCACCTGATGAAGGAGCAGCACTCCGAAAGCTAGCCTTTCCAGATAACCTGTTGGACTATAGCCTGGTGTTGTGTGATTTTAAATAAGGGCGGCATTAGTGTCAACTGATGACTCAGATTTTACAGTAGGGATAATTACTGTTTGGTATTGAAGCACACGAGAGTGTGAAATTGCAAAACCTGCCACTGGTATGTGAAGCAAGGTCTCAGATCCTGATGAAGGGCTTATGCCCGAAACGTCGAATTTCCTGTTCCTTGGATGCTGCCTGACCTGCTGCACTTTTCCAGCAATACATTTTTAGCTCTGATACTCCAGCATCTGCAGACCTCACTTTCTCCTCTCAGATCAGCCAGGTTACCACTGAACAGTGGAATATGTTCGATGGGCTGAGTGGTCTACTTTTATTTTTGGGAGCTGGATTTTATACTTCCTGCAACAGAAAGTTTGAAGATGAGTGGCATGTAAGGTCCAGCAGATGGTCTTCCTTGCCACCTACGGAGGGCAAGGCTATGGCTGTAATGTTGTATTCTGCACCCTGTTCTGCTACCCTGATGTACTTTGTATGGTACAATCTGCCTGTACAGCACGAAAAACAACACTTTTCACTGTATCTCAGCACATGTGACAACAACAAATTAATCAAACCAAGTCCCTATCTCTGGGCCAGGATAACCAGGTTCAAGACATACCCGTCTCAAGGTATGTAACAATATCTTTGAACAGGCTCTTTAGTAAAATATATTTACACACTGTTTGCCCAATTAACACAAGTCATAGCCCACCTCGAGGGCTGTAGCTGTTTTTAATTTCTAATCGCTACAACCTAAGTGCAAAAGGCCAAAAGGAGTCTGTGGCTATTGTTGTAGAGTGAAGAATCACTGATGTCATTTAGTTTGTGAGAACCACAGATTTTGAATCTAGATGTTGCTCATTATTTGTGGCAGTAAGGAGTAGCAAGGCTTGATACTCGCTGGAATTTGTTTTACACTTCAAGTTAACTTTGTTCATTACAATTCCACTGTGACCTGGCTACAAGGATGCAGATCCTTTTGGAACACCTCCTGCCTCAGGAAACTGAAAAAAGTAGAGGAACAGAGGCACGGCTTTTGCCCGAAACGTCAATTTTCCAGCTCCTCGGATGCTGCCTAACCTGCTGTGCTTTTCCAACACCACTCTAATCTAGAATCTGCATTGTGCTAAAGACATGCACATAAAAGATTTCACTTGACTTGACCTGAACAAAATCATCTGAAAGGTCATTATTCAGCAAATACTCTTCACCAGGGTGGTTTTTATCCAGCTCAAGATTATGCCTGGCATTGCCATCTTATTGTCCAAGTAGAAACATTGACTTCACATAGTGCCAATTAAAGAAATCCTGACACAATGACAGCATATGCTCAATCTCCATGACAACCAGGAGTCCACCGGCTGTGCACCATGCAGCCATGTTAATTTATTTTTACAAATATTTGGGTTGTAGCCATGGGAGAGGTTAATGTACCAAACTGAAAATATATATTGCGTGTGTGCTGAGCTGAAATAAGGGTATGTCGGAGATGCAATGAAACAGCTGTGAGGAACTTGTGGAACAGGTAAAACTTTGTAGCATGCAACCATGGGTCCACCAGCAAAAAGGAAATGGTACTGCGAGTTAGCCAGGGCGATCTCAGTCATGTTACACCGACTGGATGGTATTCTCAGTGCAAAACATGATTTTGAAAAAGATGCTTTAACTCTATGAAGCTGCACACCACTGTGACCTAAGGTGCAGTGTCAGGAACATGAATGACAGCCACCCTGACACTTACCCAAACTTCCATTGGTTCAGGTTGATTCATGGCGAGGGTGCAAGAAGGAAACCTGCTGTTGCTTAGAAACCAATTACCTCCAGAGCTTCGAGCAGAGCATGTTCTGAGTAGAGTATATCTGGACTCAGGGTTAGCCCAGAGTATATCCGGGCTCTGGGTTTCACTGCAGAGGGTCCTGAAACAGTTACTCTCTCCACTGTAGTCAATAGCCTGGACTTATTGATCGTAAATAGTTACACAAACACTGTGGGCATCATCCTACTATTTCCAAACTGGGCAGGCTGCTTGACATAATCGCAGATGGACATGTGACTCATTGCACCACTGAGTTGTCTAGGTTGATGAATCCTGGAAAATCCAAGTTTCTGAGCAGCATTTGGAACCCATAAGAAAGCAAGCTGTTTCTCTTCCAATTTCACCTGAATATTGGTGCTCCTCAAACAAGCTATGTTTCTCTAAACATTTTTAGGTTTTCCTTTCAGGTTGTAAATACCATATCTTTTTATTTTGCTGCATTTTTATTTAACCATTTATTCATTTATGAGATATGGGTGTTGCTGGCTATTGTTGGCATTTACTGCCTATCGCTAATTGCCCAGAGGGCAGGTAAGATTCACCAAATTGTTGTGGGCCTGGAGTCACATATTGGTCAGGCCAGGTCAGAATGGCAGTTTCCTTCCTGAGAAGATATGAGTGAAAGAGTTACCAAATCACAACTGGTCAGTTAGTTCAGTTGGCTGGATAGCTGGTATGTGTTGCCAATAGTGTGGGTTCAATTCCGGTACTGCATGAGGTTATTACAACAGTCTCTCCTTCTCAATCTCTGTCCTTGCCTGAGGTTCAAACAAGTGAAAGTACCTGGAGAAGAAAGGTCACTCATCAACTAATGGTCATCTCCGCATACCTTGTGAACTGGAACCACAGAACTGCTTTCTTTTTCAATGTCTCTGTCTGTGTGTAGAGGGGGAGCTTATAAGTGGGCTTAATTAGTAATTAACATGTCAATTTTTTTTATCTTTAGTTGGAATCATTTATTTGTAATAATACACAATTCTTGTTAAGTATGGAAACCTGGCCTGTACATTCTGGGTCTCAAAGATAAATTGGGGAATCTGAGTACTTTTAAAAATTTTTAACTTTTGTTATGATTGTGGGAAAATAGTGGGACTTAACTTTCAGTGCACTACCCCAGTGAGGCATAACAAGGTGAAAATTGTGTTAAATCACTTCGCTTGGTGCACTTTCAACAATCACAAAACACATTTGGCTCCGATCTCCACCATTTTGTCACCACCTCATGATATCATCAGAGTGGCTAGTCTCCAGCCAATGTTCATCCAGATGCTGATGGAGCTGCAGTTCCAGCATTTCCTGAGTTGATGTGAGTAATTTGGTTCTTGTTGGTATGTTGATGCTTGAAGCGTTGCATAAACAGCTCTGTAAATAACGCTTTTGCATAACAATTACTGTTGGGTCTTGGCCTGAATTACCTGTCACGTAGTGGTTGTGCTAAAAGAACAGTCAGCCAAGTATTCCCTCTGAAGGCAAAACAGAAAAGAAACGACCACAAGTGTAACTAATTACAACATGACTCACTTCCTACAGAAAGTTCCATGAATTGTTTGTGCTATTGTGTAGATCCGAAGCCTGTTTCCTAAACCTTTATCTTCTGCTGGGAAAATCAGCCACAAGTTATTGTTGTTTGAGTGGATTATTCCAATGAGATAATGGACGTGCAATATTGTGGAAAATGTTGCATCATTTAATTTTTCTCTATGCACTAATTAAATGTTCATTAGTTCTGCAGTAATTTACACAATAAAGGGCCCTACTTTTCAGCAGTCTCCAGAGATTGTAAATATGAGTTTTGTTGGTAAAATCCACAGACATAATTAGCCTTCAAAATTATACATTAACAATATTGAGTGTGCTTGTTGTTAGATCACTTGAACCTCCCTACAGACAAGCAATCCCTTTTTAAAATTTCTTTTTATGCATATGAAAAGGAAAGAGGGAGGTAGTGTTTTAAATACAGAACCAGGGCAGCAGCATTATTTTCAGTATGTATAAAATAGTCACGTTTACTTTTTATCAAAAAGTGCAAATGTTGTACATCTCTCTTCTAAAGCGATGGTGATACTGTCTTCCAATTATGTGTTTGTTTGTTGAGATGCCAGTGCCAGAACTGCATTTCCTGTTCAATGATCTCTTTCAGCGTTGTTTCAAAACTGAGGGGCGAGAGCGATCTGTGCTTGGAAAGTAAGTGAATCTCTTCCTGTCACACTTGCACCTCAGAGGAAGGTGGCTGGTCATATTGGTACAATTGATGATTCAACCTGGGCAGGATTGAACTCGAATTGTCGATAAAGGTTTTGCTTTTCTGGTTGGAAACATCAGCCTCATGTAATTGCCTGCGATGCTTCTCCCAATCCACAACAATTAACAAGAGATGTCTTTGAGCCTTGTTTCAAACCGATTGAAAGGCTATTTTATTCAGACTGGCTGGTATTTAGAGAACAGCTTTCTCTTTGGCTGTGCCTGGTCAACAGGTTAACCAGTGATATGGTGCTGTGCATTACTGAGCTCTGTTGACGGATATTTATAGGTCTGAATGTCCTCACAGTGATTTGTACACAACAATGTGATGGACTTGCATTTCTATTATGCCTTACATCCTCCTCAGGACATCCCAAAAACACTCTACATCCAACGAAGCACTTTTTGTGATAGGGGACCCACCTGTACAAAAAGAGATGAATTAACTTGGAGTATTCTGGATACCCATTGGAGCACCGATTGGTGTATCTCCTATGCATAAGATGTAGGGTATAAGCCAGTGGACAGTGTAGACATTCCAAAGAAGGCTTTGAGAAGGCGGTTGTTGCTGAACATGGCATCAGCAACTTTGGGGGACGGAGGGGAAAAAAAAATGGTGGGAGTGGAAACTATAATTTCAAAAGAAATGGGATTGCTACTTGAAAGAATTAAACTTCTAGTGTTCTATAATATGGTTTGAGCAGGGGAGCAGGACTAACTGGATTGCTTTGCAAGAAGCTAGCAAGGCCTCATTGGGTTGAATGGCCTCCTATAAAATAAATCTAAGTGGTTAGTTTTAACCTGTTTGAAGACAGATATGGGGCTGTAAAATTGAATGGATTGCCAACTCGTGGCCTTCCTGTAGCCCAACTTGTCCAGATTATGATGGATGAACACTGCTTCTAAAAACCTGGTGGTGATGCTGCAGCCTATTGAGGGCACAATTAAAGGCTTCATTCTTTCTCCACAGCAGTTTCACATGTGGCTGGGAAAGGCAGAGGCAAGGCCAGCAGCTCTGAGTCTGCAGATTACTGTCAGGCAGAAACACACAAAGAGACACAGGTGTATGCAGTGAACATAGGAGGTATAGTTAGTAAGTTTGCAGATGACACCAAAATTGGAGGTGTAGTCGACAGCAAAGAAGGTTACTTCAAAGTACAACGGGATCTTGATCAGATGGACCAATGGGCTGAGGAGTGGCAGAGGGATTTTAATTTAGATAAATGTGAGGTGCTGTACTTTGGAAAAGCAAATCAGGGTAGGACCTTTACACTTAATGGGAAGGTCCTGGGGAGTGTTGTTGAACAAAGAGACCTTGGAGTACAGGTTCATAGTCCTTTGTAAGTGGAGTCTCAGGTAGATAGAGTAAAGAAGGCAATTAGTATGCTTTCCTTTATTGGTCATTGAGCATTGAGTATTGAGTATAGGAGTTGGGAGGTCATTTTGTGGCTGTACAGGACATTGGTTAGGCCACTTTTTGAATGTTTTGTACAATTCTGTACTCCCCCCATCAGAAGAATGTTCTGAAACTTGAAAAGGCTCAGAAAAGATTTACAAGGATGTTGTCAGGGTTGAAGGGTTTGAGCTATAGGAAGAGGCTGAATAGGATGGGGCTGTTTTCCCTGGAGCATCAAAAACTGAAGGGTGACCTTATACAGGTTAATGAAGTCATGAAGGGCACGGATAGGATAAATAGACAAGGTTTATTCTCTGGAGTGAGTGGGGGGGGGGGGGAGGGAGCGGGGAGTCCGGAGCTAGAGGGCATAGGTTTAGGGTAAGTGAGGACAGATTTAAAAAAGGGACCCAAGGGGCAAGATTTTCACACAAAGGGTGGTACATGCATGGAATAAGCTGCCAGATAAAGCGGTGGAGGCTGGTACAATTACAACATTTAAAAGGCACCTGGATGTGTATATGAATAGGAAGGGTTTGGAGGGATATGGACCAATTGCTTTCAAATGGGACTAGTTTAGTTTAGGAAATCTGATCAGCATGGACGAGTTGGATCGAAGGGTCTGTTTCCATGCTGTACATCTCTATGATGATGACGACTCGAGGCCACTCAGCCCTTCAAGCTTGCTTCACCATTCAGTAAGATCGTGGCTGACCTGATTTATTCCATATTCCTACCACCCTCGATAACCCTCACCCTCTTGGTTATCAAAGTTCTACCTACCTCTTCTGTAAACACCTTCAAAGACACTGCTTCTGTCACCTATTTCAGAAAAAAAACAAGTTCCAAAGCCTCTTAGCCCTCAGTTGAAGAAAAGACGTTGCTTCATCTCTGTTTTAACGAGATGACCGCATTCTCTTATGCAGTGACCCCTAGTTCCAGACTCTCCCACAGCAAGAAAAATCCTTTCCACTTGGACCTTGTCAAGACCCCTCAGGATCTTACATGTTTCAATCAAAGTCATCTCTCTTGCTCCAGCAGATACAAGTTTAAAATGTCCTTCCCTCAAAAGACAACCCACCCATTTCACATGCTGGTCTGATAAACATTATTTGAAATCCTTCTTTAAATAAGGAGATTGAAACTGTTCACAGTACTCTCAATACCTTTGACTCTTGTCAATACCCTGCATAACTGAAGCACAACTTTGCTACTTTTATATTATATTTCTGTCGCAATAAACACCAAGATTTTGTGAACTTCCTGAATTGCTTACTGAAAAGGTGGTACCTCCTCAGAGAGCGTGTCTCCTGTTCCCACCAATCATACCATTCAACCCAAAGATGTTAGTCTCCCTTTATGCCTCCTCTCCTGGCTTCCAAACCTCATCCCCTCCCACACAATCCCCTCAATTGCAGTCCGCCAGCTCCAACCAAATCCCCGATTTCCCTGAAGTCCAGGATTGCATGTAGTCCTGGCAGTGGCTGCTACTCAATTCCAGTGTGATTGGGATTACAGAGCACTCAAGGGCAGGTCTTTCTCCAGGAGTTCCCATTCTGGTCAAATAAAGGATGTCCACCAGCTTCATTGTCATTGAGGAGCAGTGGGTCTTTGGTGGAGATTTGTGCTGGGTGATCATCCCACTTAAAATCCCCCCTGACCCACCCCCCTCCCCCATGGCTGTATGCTACCTTTAGTTTGATTAGATTAGATTCCCTACAGTGTGGAAACAGGTCATTTGGCCCAACAAGTCCACACCGGCCCTCCGAAGAGTAACCCACCCAGACCCATTTCCCTCTGACTAATGCACTTAGCAGTATAGGCAATTTAGCATGGCCAATTCACCTGACCTGCACATCTTTGGACTTAATTCAGATAACCTAAAATCCTGTCAATCTTGTCCACATTCCACGTAGGGATGTCTGCTGGAAGCAGCAGCCTGATGTGATAGTGGGAAACAAGATTCAGGAATAGAAATGGGACTGGTAACAAATTCTCCGATCTCCAACTCGGATTTTTCACAGGACTGCTGACCAGTCCCACAATAAGACTGTTGGCCTGACTTTAGGAAGTTAAAATAATACAAAGGGCATCTTCCCTTTTCTTACTTCTCCAACCTGAGCAGCAGTACACCCTTAACCCTCTAGAAGGAGCACAGTTCAAGTCACCCAAATTGGAGTGGTCTTGGACTTTAATTCTAGGACATTGTATGATAGTCACCCAGCTCTAAGAAAAACAAATGCAGAAACCTGAACCCTTGTCTCCATTTTGTGAGGCTCACATGCCCAACAAATCTCACTTCAACTCTCTCTGAAGTTTGGTGCACACACCAATTGTTGTACTCCTCTTTTACTTAGTCTCTTATTTGAGAAATGGGTGCACAGTTCCTATGAGAGGCAAGTCATTGGAGAAGGCATTTCCATCTTAAACTAAGACATTTCCCCTGAGGAGGAGTGCTCAAGGAAAGGCCTTTGTTCATGATCTAGGAGATGATGAGGTTGGTTGCAAATTTCTGGCATCACATTTGTGATAGACAAACTCTGTCAATATGGCATCCTGATGAGCATTCACACTGTTGCAACTTTCCCCCTTGCTTGAAGCAGGGGTGTCCCCCCATTGCCTTCTCCTGTAGATTGATCACAGCAAAAAGGGAGCAGAGAAGGAGGAAAAAGATGGTAGCGATGGGGAAAACCAAGGCCTTCTGTCAACGTGATGATAACGTTAAAGAAGCCAAGAAAGACTTTAATGAAAGTGGATGTGAAGGTGATTTCAAGCTTGAATTCTTGTACAATATACCAACCCCATGACCCTCTGCTACAACCCATTCAACTCATCCCTGGCACCACGTCCAACATTCCTCCCATGCAGCAGCAGCACAGACACTCAGATCAATTAGTCACTTTTTAGTGAGAAGTCAGAGTAAGAGTGGGATGTACCTCTTTCCAAGAGGAAGCTGAAGATATATCCATTGTTTCAAAGTCAGGTCCTTGATGGGAACAGAAATATGCTCAAGGAACATTTTTTAAAAATTTCTTTCACGGGATGTGGGTGCCACTGGCTGGGCCAGCATTTACTGTCCATCCCTAATTGCCCTTGAGAAGGTAGTGTGAGCTGCCTTCAATGAACTGCTGCAAGGATACCCACAGTGCTATTAGGAGGGGAGTTCCAGGATCTGGACCCAGTGACAGTGAAGAAAGGCAATCAGGTTGGTGAATGGCTTGGAAGGGAACTTGCAGGTAGTGGCATTCTCTTGGACGTATGGCCCTTGTCCTTTTAGGTGGGAGAGTTCACAAGGTTGAAGGTGCTGTTAAAGAAGATGTGGTGAATTTCTGTGGTGCATCTTATGCATGGCACTGTGCACCATTGCTACTGTACATTATTCATGGAGGGAGTTAATGTTGGAGGTGTTATGGGAAGACATATTATGCCTTTTGGTTGTCTTGTGGTTCCCATATGTCATAAAGACTCGCACTTTAAATTGGACAGTTTTGAGACCTTTGTGTTGAATACAGCCTGCCATGCTAATCAATACAAAGACAGCTTTCAGCTGGTATGCTGTAACATGTCACCAAACCCTCCATCACAGCAGTACTTTTACCTAGAGACTCTGAAGCCAGTCTCCGAGGAGGTGTAACAATGCAAAAGTGAAAGGGTCAGAATGACGGTACCATTTGGCCAAGGACAAAGAGACAGGCCATATAAGGTATGCTGCTGGGGCACTCCCATTGTGGGCAGGCTTTGTGGAGGAGAGGGTGCAGGGAAAACTTGCCCACAATCTGACTGTGACTGAGATTTGAAGACAGCAATTCATGTCTCTGTCAGGAGAGGAGCAGAAAATGCACTTCCAAAAGCATTTGCTATCTTAAGAACTGGTCAAATTATTAGCTGGCACACTGAGAAAATTCTCACTTCTGTCTGTCTCAGTTATTTCTCACAACAGCAATCCATTACAAACCTCTGACCAAGTTACCCTGACAGTAAGTGTGCAGAACGTGTAAACGCATTAAAACTGAAGGTATCCCAGTATTTCCTCATAACCGTGAAGGAGCCTAGAACTTGCTGGGTGGGGGAGGGAAGGCATTTGTATAGTGTGAACAGTAATTTAAATTTAATAGTGGAAATCATACAGAAGAAGTTTCCTGACACAAAATTGCTTTGAAAGCCAGAAAAAGAGCCAATCTAGTCAGGAAGGCCATGCATTTTCCATTGCGATGAACCTGTTCCTTTAATTAACTTAGACCGTCCTTGGTTTTTCTAAGAGAGTAAATGGCCCAGACTCTGTGCTGCAACTGACAGGGTACCCTTCATTGTTCAGTACTTTCCAGGGGCTGAAAAATTACGCCATGTTCTTCGTGACCTGCAACACATTATCAATGAGGATGAGCACCTCGCCAAGACCTTCCCCACACCTCCACTACTTGCCTTTAAACAACCGCCAAACCTCAAACAGATCATTGTTCGTAGCAAACTGCCCGGCTCTCAGGACAAGTCCATACAACTCGGTCATGGTGGACGCTGCAAGACGTGTCAGATTGTGGACATAGATACCACTATTACGTGTGGGAACACCTCCCACCTTGTACATGACAGATACTCATGTGAGCTGAAAAGGTGTTGCTGGAAAAGTGCAGCAGGTCAGGCAGCATTCAAGGAATAGGAGAATCGACATTTCGGGCATAAGCCCTTCTTCAGGAATGAGGAAAGTGTGTCCAGCAGGCTAAGGTAAAAGGTAGGGAAGAGGGACTTGGGGGAGGGGCGTTGGAGATGCGATAGGTGGAAGGAGGTCAAGGTGAGGGTGATAAGCCGGAGTGGGGTGGGGGCGGAGAGGTCAGGAAGAAGATTGCAGTTAGGAAGGCGGTGCTGAGTTCGAGGAAACTGAGTTACTCATGTGACTCAGCCAACATAGTCTATCTTATACGTTGCAGGCAAGGATATCCGGAAGCATGGTACATTGGGGAAACAGAGCAAAGGCTACGACAACGGATAAATGGGCACCGCACAACAATCAACAGACAGGAGAGTTCCCTCCCAGTTGGGGAACACTTCAGTGGTCCAGGACATTCAGCCTCAGACCTTCAGGTGACCATCCTCCAAGGTGGACTTTGGGACAGGCAGCAGAGGAAAGTGGCCGAGCAGAGGCTGATAGCTAAGTTTGATACCCATAGGGAGGGCCTCAACCGGGACCTTGGGTTCATGTCACATTACAGGTGACCACCATTACACTAGACACACACACACATATTCCTACACACACACGGACACAGGTGCACACAGACGCACACACAGACACCCACACTCCCACACAGACACTGCACTCACTACACACTTTCCCACACTCACAACCCCCACCCCAGACAGAGACACACACAGACAGACAAAGACCCACATGTACACATTTTGTGGGGTGAATTTGTATTGCAGAGTTACATTGCACTTTGCTCAAAAACTGCTTACATTCATGTAGAACGCCAAGCTCAAAAACTGCGTGAATTTATGTAAAACTCTGTTATGTCACTTTTTAAGATTAGAATCAATCTAAACATCAGGTCATAGACAGAGAACACAGGGGGCTAACATCTTCAACATATTGTCTAGCTATCACCGTTGTGAACAGCTAACCCGAGAATGCAACTTTTAAAAAAAAAAAGGGTCTTGTGATTTACACATGAAAGTAGTGAAACTATCACTGTATTGAAAGGCTTAACAGACAATCAATTTTTCAATGTATAATTTCAGTTACATCACACTGCAAATTTTTGCTATAGATTTTGTGTTATGATCGAGCCCTCCACAATCACCTGATGAAGGAGCGTCGCTCCGAAAGTGTGATTCCAATTAAACCTGTTGGACTATAACCTGGTGTTGTGCGATTTTTAACTTTGTACACCCCAGTCCAACACCGGCATCTCCAAATCAAAAATGGGGTATGAATATATTCTGGAGCATTGCTGACTAGCCTTATGTCTTTGAACTGTAGATGCTCCAAACGTTTTACTGACCTGCACACCTCTGTGCCTATACTAGATCTTTTGAGCCCATATCGATTCACGCAGTATCAACTCGCCATAATGTCCTGTGTCCTCTTGCAATAGCAGCACTTAAACTTTGTGCAGGGTCACCTATGGCCTGAGTAAGCATCACATGGGTCAGGATTGAGAGACCCCCAACCTGACCGAGACACAGCCCACATTCAGGCACTTTGGAGGCAGTGTGAAAATTCAGTGCAGGGGAAATAAGTGCTTTCTGTTTGCTTTTTTTTGGTTCATAGTTTGTAAGGTTGGTTTTTTTAAGAGGATACTTTAAAACCTCGGATCAGAGACCCAGCCCAAAACAATGGGTTACATCAGAAGAAATCCAGAAATTCATTGGTTGGTAAGAGCTGCTAATTTCACTATCCATTATGGGTTCCTTTCAGGTTGAAGGTAAATAGGTGAAATGTTTACAGATTACTAAAAATCTATTAGAAATTGTAAAAAGAAATGAATTAAGAACAAAACAATTCAAGTCAAGGTGTTGGGCCAGGCGATGAGTTGTATCTGCATGATGTGAGAACTGGTGGACCCTAACGTGGGTCATAGGAACCACATCTGTAACAAGTGTTGATTGCTTGCAGAACTCCAGCTCAGAGTTGATGAGCTGGAAACTGAGCTACACATTGGGGAGAGCAAGAGTTACCTGGTTTGTAGAGTGTTTTCCTAGAGAAATTAGTTCTAGAGTGTGTGGTCTCACCAACCATCTTGAGGATGTATAATGTTCTCTCCTGAGCAGGATGTTGGCACTGAGTGTTGCTTTGAGCAGTTACTCTTTACATTAATGATTGTTCCTTCACTGTTGTGTGGGGAGTTGGATGAAGAGAATACAGTCTGAGTGGTTTGTTTAAGAGAGTTCAAAAGAAAGGTTCTGTGTTTTATTTATTTCAGTTCGGAGTCAGCTCAATATCAGGGCTTGACTTAGGTATTTCATTCAATACCTGGAAGTTGTTCTTTCAGGAGGCAGTCACACCCCTTAGATTAACTATCGCAAATTCAGTCAGTGGTTAGGGACAGGAGAATGTGACTATGAGCGAGGGAGATGAGGGATCCAGGAACTTCAGCCCTTGAGTTTGTTGAAAAGGTTTGAGATTCTTGTTCACGGTGTGGATGAGAGTAGGGGCTTGAGAGAGGATGAGCAAACTGACAACAGCATCATGGTACAGGGAGCAGGGAGAAAAGAGAAATGTAATTGTAATTCAGCGTAGTATCGTCAGGGGAATAGGTACTGTTCTCTGTGGCCAGGTTCGAGAGTCCAGAAAGCTATGTTGCTACCTGGTGCTGGGTTCAGGATATCTCACCTGGGCTGCAGAGGAACTTGGAGTCAGAGGGGAAAGATTCTGCTGTCGTTGTTCATAAAAGTACCAATGACATAGGTAGAAAAAGGAAAGAGGTCCTTCTGTAGGAATATCAGCAATTAGGATTACTACCGGAGCCATGAACAAATTGGCACAGGGTCAATAAGATTAAAAAGGTAAACATTTGGCTCCAATATTGGTGTGACAGAAATGGGTTCAAATTCATGGGACTTTGGTACCAGTATTGGGAAAGGAGAGAGCTATTCCAATGGGATGGGCCTCTCCTGAATCTTGCTGGGACCAGAATCACACAACTAGGGCTGTGGATAGGGCTTTAAGCTAAATAATGGGAGGGTATATTCAGTTGCATGGGAAATTATGGACAAGGTTAACAAAGGGATGACTTGAGAAGTTGTTTCCAGCGCAAGTATGGAAAGGACAGAGTATGGAAAGAGTCAGGAATCTAACTTCAGGAACAGCAGATGCAGGGACAACTATGAGAAATAGTGTGGTTCATATAGGACTCAGGATGTTGTAATCAAGCACATGCAATTTACAGAATAAGGTAACTGGGCTGGGAATGCAGATTGAAATTGGGTACAATGCTGTGGGCATCACAGAGACGTGATCGTAAGGGGGTCAGGGCTGGGAACTAAGTATCCAATGGTATGTATCTTACCGAAAGGACAGGCGGAACGGCAGAGGGACAGGATTGTCTTCTTGGTAAGAAATGGAAATAAATTGATTGCAAGAAATCAGAGTGGGAAGGTGTAGAATCTGTATGAGTAGAGTTGAGGATTCACAAAAGTTAAAAAAGACACTATTGGGAGTTGTGTCCACGCCTCCAAACAGCAGTCAGGAGGTGGGGCAGAAAATGAATCAGGAAATAGAAAATGTATGTAAGAAATGTGCTATTACAATAATCATAGGGGACTGGGAAAATCATTTTGGTAGCAGATCCCAAGAAAAAGGAATCTGTGGAATATCTTAAGATTTTTTTTGGAACAGCTTGCGATAGAGCCCAAGTTCTGGATTTGGTGATGTATAGCGAGGCAGATTTGATTAGGGAGTTTAATGTGAAGCCTTTAGGGGGCAGTGACCATAGTATAACGTTCACGTGCAGTTTGAGGGGGAGAAGCCAGAATCAGATGTAAATGTATTACAATTGAGTGCAAGTAACTACTTGGAGGAGCTGGCCAGAGTTGATTAGAATGGGAACCCAGTAAGGGAGACAGTGGAATGGCAATGGCAGAGGTTTCTGGGGGTAATTTGGAAAGCACAGCAGAAATTCATCCCAAAGGGAAAAGAAACATGCTAAGGGGAGGGGAGTAGAGGGTGCTAGAAAAGCTCAGCAGTTCAGGCAGCATCCAAGGAGCAGGAAAATCCGACATTTCGGGCAAAAGCCCTTCATCAGGTATTCCTGAAGAGCTTTTGCCCGAAACGTTGGATTTTCCTGCTCCTTGGATGCTGCCTGAACTGCTGTGCTTTTCCAGCACCACTCTACTCCAGAATATGGTTTCCAGCATCCGCAGCCATTGTTGTTACCGAGCTAAGGGGAGGAGAAAACAATTTTGGTTAAAAAAGGGAAGTCAGGGACAGTATAGAAGCAAAAGAGAAAGCAGATAACATGGTGAAGATTAGTGGAAAACCAGAACATTGGGAAAACTTTGAAAATCAGCAGAGGAAAACTTCAAAAAACAATAAAGGGGGGGAGAAATTGACATATGAGGATAAGTTATCAAATAATATAAAAGAAGATTACAAGTGGGTGGCACGGTGGCACAGTGGTTAGCACTGCTGCCTCACAGCGCCTGAAGACCCGGGTTCAATTCCCGACTCAGGCGACTGACTGTGGAGTTTGCACGTTCTCCCCGTGTCTGCGTGGGTTTCCTCCGGGTGCTCCGGTTTCCTCCCACAGTCCAAAGATGTGCGGGTCAGGTGAATTGGCCATGCTAAATTGCCTGTAGTGTTAGGTAAGGGGTAATGTAGGGGTATGGGTGGGTTTCGCTTCGGCGGGTCGGTGTGGACTTGTTGGGCCGAAGGGCCTGTTTCCACACTAAGTCTAATCTAAAAAGTGTTCTTCATTCCCACTAATACAGAGAGATGCGACTGAAAAACTAAGCGGCTGTCAGCCAGTTTTCCACACCCATTCCCAGCGATGGCCAGGAAGACAGGCAGGCAGGAAGTAACTCGGCTTAATCAGGGATTAAGGGAACAGGCAGAGTGGGGATGCAGCCAAAGATTGCTGCCTACGGTTACCTTCTTGTTGGAACCATATCCCAATTACTTACTTTTTAGTGCAACCCACTGTGCTGCTGAAGCTTGAGATTCCTGCCTTGTATGTCCAGCTTCGAGACTGTCCAAACAGTCAATTTGACAGTGAACCTGTCTCGCCAGTTAACAGAGTGCTTAAAATTCCAAGTGGGTGACTGTTTCATCCGAGGATCCTGACTTCTGCTTTCCACACTGAAGTAAAAATACAGCTGGCAGACCGTCTAGCAACATGCACAGAGTAGATACTCAAAGCCGTGGCCTGGGGATACTCTCAGTCCATGTCACTTTTCTTCCATCAAAAAGTAGGCCATTGTTGTCAGCTCATCTCACATAAGGATATCCATTAGATTGTCCTGCCTTCAAGTGAAAGTCCACCTCCCCATGTGGACATTTCATGTAAGGAACCTGGCTTGCTTTGAGAATTCACTCAAAACTGCATTGTAGCTTTAAAAAAAAAACACAATCATTCAAATTTTATAGGTTGCAATTAGGTTCTTTGTGAATTATCAGTGAAGAGTTTTATGATTGAAAATCCTATTACCTATTCACCATGCAACTGAAGTGGAAGAAAATACATAGCAACAAGAGACCAATATATTTTGAGAGTGCAACTCATGGTAAATACAGGTCACAATGTAGAAACCATCTGCATATATGCTAATAGCTATCCTTACCTTGGTATGTTCCCAATTGCAAATGACTTAGTTCAGTTGTTCATAGTTCAACAGTATTTATTTGCCATGAAGCACTTCACCAGTTGCTCTGAAACCAGCAAAAAGTGGGTTTTTGTGTATTCCACACCAAGGCGATGTAAAGGATCTTTAAGTGCTATTGGCTGAACTAACTTTCTCATTGCCAGCCAATCAACATTGATGACTCAATCATGTGCATATTTTCCCTAGCTCATTCAAACTGAAATTTCAGTCAACTAGACCTTCTTTAATTAGTAACATAGTGGGAGGTGATGATATAGTGGTAATGTCACTGGTCTAGTAATCCAGGAACTGAAGCTAATATTCTGAGAATGAATATAAATCCCACCGTGGCAGATTAATTCACTAAATGAATCTGTGTTTAAGCTAGTTTAATGGTGACCTGTAGTCACTGTTGATTGCATTCATGTCGTTTAAGAAGGGAAATTACCATTCTTACCTGATGTGGCCTACATGTGATTGCAGACCCTCAGCAATGTGGTTGCCAAATTGGCAATTAGGAATGGGCAGTGCCCACATCCTAAGAGCAAATCAAAACAAGGGGTTATTCAAAGCAGAGAAAGCTTAAGCTCAGTCATGTGACTAACCAAGAAAGCGACCACCAAACACTCAAGAAAGGAAATTGAAATGAACAGTTAAGTTTAACCAATAGAGAATTAGAGAATTAATAATAGAGTAACAGAGAAGCAATATCTCTCTGATGTTTAAATACTGTACAGTGATGGTGGTAGGATAGATTGGATTTTGTTTCTACTGTATGTTTCAAAATCTTCCAAATTTATGTGTAATAGGTTTAGTTTCTTCTATTTTATCTTTTATTTTGTAAAATGCATTTTTGGTGCACTGTAAAAATCAGATCTAGAGTATTTGCATACTTGAGTTTTAATGAAAAATCTCTCTGCTAAATGAAAAAAAATCTAGCATGCTGAATTCCAGTCTGGAATTTGATTCATCCAATATTAGCTGGGATTGCAAAACTAAAGCTATGTTTCAGATCAAATGTTCAAGCACAGATTGAGCATTAAGCATAACATTTTCCACTGTTAATGATTTCCTTTACATGAAATATGCATCATGTTATATGTTTCTAACATATATATTTATCATTTGGATTTTTCAAATAGAGGTAGATAAATTATGATTTCAGTTCTGTGAAGATAACTGTTTTAAGGAGATCAGAAAATAAGTTGGAACAGTTATCTTTGCATATCATTTCTAAGGAAGCATGTGATTCATTTAAAGGTTAGCTGAATACCTGCAATGTTACTTGGTGAAAAGTTTACACTGCTGAATATATAAAATGGTGAAAACTGACCAAAAGTCATTAAGTGATGGTCATCTCTAATAAAAGAGAGTCAAGATTAGAGTGGTGCTAGAAAAGCACATCAGGTCAGGCAGCATCCGAGGACCAGGAGAGTCGACATTTCAGGCATTAGGCAATATTCCTGATTAAATGCTTTTGCCCAAAACATTGATTGTCCTGCTCCTCGGATGCTGCCTGACCAGATGTGCTTTTCCAGGGCCACACATTTTAATCCTGCAAGTTAACACTGTCCAGAAATTGAACCGGACAAGCCATATAAATACAATAGCTACAAGAGCAGGTCAGAGAGTAGGAATCCTGTAGGGAGTAACTCACCTCCTGACTCCCGAAAGCCTGTCATAGAAACATAGAAATATTGAAAATGGGAGCAAGAATTGGCCATTTTGTGATTGGAGGCTGCTCCGCCATTCAAGATGATTGTGGCTGATCATCCAACTCAGTAACCTGTTCCTGCTTTCTCTCCATATTCTTTGATCCCTTTCGCCCTGCAAACTATTTTTAACTCCTTCTTGAAAGTATTCAATGTTTTAGCTTTACCTGCTTTCTGTGGCAGAGAATTTCACAGACTCACTATACTCTAGGTGAAAAAGAATTCTCCTCATTTCACTCCTGTCTTTAGTCTGGTTCTGGACTCCCCGGTCATCAGGAGTATCCTCCTGCAGTTACCCTGTCCGGCCCTATTAGAATTTTGTTTGTTGCTATAAGGTCAAACCTCACTCTTATAAACTCCAGTGAATATACCCTTAAATGATCCATTCTGCCTTTATATGTCAGTCCTGCTACCCCAGGAATCAGTCTGGTTATCCAGAAGTCCACCATCTACAAGGCACAGGTCCGGAGTATGATGGAATACTCTTTACTTGCCTGGTTGTGTGCAGCTCCAACAATACTTGACACCATCCAGGACAAGCAGCCCACTTGATTGGCATCACAGTTCCATACATTGGGTCAAAATCCTGGATTTCCCTTCCTAACAGCATCATGGGTCTCCTTACAGCACATGGACTGTAGTGATTCAAGAAGGCAGCTCACTGCCGCCTTGTCAAAGGCAACTAGAGGATGGATAACAATGCTGGTCTTGGCCAGATATACTCAAAATCTGGGAATAAATGAGAAATATAACCCATGGAGCCAATCCTCTGATATTATGCGCAAGAAAATTTATTTCTAAATCTCCTAGTTTTTCTCTATTTTTACAATTTTTATTTTGAAGTAATTCAATTAGAATAAACCAATTGGAATAAGACTGATCATAAAATTAAACATGAGAGTGTTTAGTTAAATCAATCTAATTAAATTTGTATGATACAAAATTAATATTCAAAATAAAAATGAGCTGTAATTGAAACTGAGAAAATAATTGGCATCCATTTCTTAAGAGGAAACATAAGCTTGTGGCTAAATTTGAAATATGTTGGTCTTTGTTTTAATAGATTATAACCTTATTATAAACTTTCTGGTACAAAAGTTTCCAACTTCTGGTCAACAAAAGTATAGAGCCAGATGAGGAAGGAATCAAAGTTAAGGCTATGTCTGGAAGTGCTAAACATTAGAAATTCTCCTATTGCTGCACAGTCAGAATTTCTTAGTCAGGTGCTAAAGTTCTTGTTTATAATTAAGAATACTTGACCCTTTTCAGTACTTAGACTTCCAGACAGTTCATGGTTTTGGAATTTGGATTTTATTTGGATTCAGCTCATGACTTTCAGTGTATTGGAGATACTGCAACTCCTGCAAGATTCAAGACTGCATTGAACAGCCTTTCCCATGGGGGCATTTCATCAGGTGGAAGGGTGGTGCTTGAGAATGCTGGTGTGTACTCAACTCTGATTCAGTCCATGATGGGAAAGTCTGTACATAACCGACCACTCCATCTG
This sequence comes from Hemiscyllium ocellatum, assembly GCF_020745735.1. Classification (NCBI taxonomy): domain Eukaryota; kingdom Metazoa; phylum Chordata; class Chondrichthyes; order Orectolobiformes; family Hemiscylliidae; genus Hemiscyllium; species Hemiscyllium ocellatum. Next base: position 101,845,398 of record NC_083405.1, read on the forward strand.
ATGCCCTTAAGTGAGAAATTAAAGGCTAATGGACCACAAGTATGAAAAACAAACTCAGTTGGGGTTTCTGGTTGCTCTGGGGTGGAGTGGTAGTTTGAAGGCAACCAGTGTCTGATAAAAGGAGCTAGCATCATGATAGATGCACTTGGTGAGAAACCTCCTGAAACCCTCACTCTGTGACCTGCACTTCCTACTATGATTCACCTATAGCCTGCGTCGCTCAGTTATCCTTAGCCTTGGATTGACAGTACCAGTTGCAGCCACCACCTCTCCAGTGGCACTGCTACCAATGAAGAGATGCAGGCCTCTGGTTGGGCAATGAGCTTCATGTGGCAACACTTGTCCATCCCTGGGCCTGATCCCATGGAATGCCTTCAACTGTCCACTTAGGTGCCTGATTAGCGCCTAACTTATTGGGCCCGAATGAAAAGAGATGACATTGGGCTCTCCCCAACTTCCAGCCTGCAGTAAGATCCCTGTCATCTCCAGTAAGTATTATCAATTAACTCTATTACTATAAGGTGCTCAATTAATTAAGCAAAATCTTACTTTGAACCAATTAACTTGACAAATCAAGATTACTTTGTGTCGATGGAGTCCCAAGACAGAAGCTTAAAATTGAACAGAACTAAGCACATCTAAACAGTTTACATTCATACTAACTTATTATACCAAGTTGTAGCTGCAGTTCCGTGTTAGTCAGCAGACATAAATAAGGGACACTGGTTAGCTCAATTGTCTTAATGACTAGCCTGTGATTTGGAATAATACGAACAGTATATGTTTGATTCTTATTCTGACCGACAGGTAGACTTGGGACATGCATCTTCCCCTTGTCCGCAAGAGGCAATTGGTAATCTGTTGCATGTTGTGAGATGTTGTTTTGTAGTTGGTATCATGGAATGACATTTCGTGGGTTATATGTCTTTTACAATGTGTTGAAATTCATTGATACTAGTTCTTGAATATCAGGGTGTGTAGACCTGCCTTTTGGGGACATGCAATGTTGATGGTCATAAAAGCCTCTGCTCATCTTATACCACCGATGGACTGTGCGAGGTTAACGTTAGGAAACACTTGGACAACTTCCAAAGAGGGCTTTTCAGTTTGTTGATATGTTTGACTCCCTGTGCTGCCAATGTTGTGGTGTCATATCATCTTCGTCACCCAGGTCTGGTTCTGGGGTCTGGATTGGCTTTTGAAACCAAGTTTTCTGAAGATGTACACCCAATATCCAACAAAATACAGAACAGCATCTGGGAAGAAGGGTCTGACAAACCGCATGGTTGACAGATGTTGGGAGGGAGACTGCCTATTGGTCTTATCCCTGCACTGTTAATCCAGAGACTCAGGTCATGTTCTGGGGAGGAAGTTGAATTCAATGAAAATGTGGAAGTAAGAGTCTCGTGATGACTACGAATCCATTGATAATTATCAGGAAAAACCTATCTGGTTCACTAATGTCCTTTAGGGAAGGAAACTGGTCTTACCTGGTCTGGACTACATGTGACTCCAGATCCACAATAATGTAGCGGACTTTTAACTGGGCAATTAGGGATGGGCAACAAATGCTGGACTAGCCAGCGATGCCCTAATCCCATGAACAAAACATAGAAATCTTGCTGGTTTGATGCAATTTGCTGACTGTAGCCATGGTGCTATCTATCCACAGAACACATAATTGATATTGATCTGCCACTATGGCTTTATGCTTGAACGTATCTTCCAGCAAGGCATTTATGATGATGCTCTTTTTGTTGTCCAGAAGAACTTTCCAGACAGTTTTGATTGAGCAAGAGATATTTTGAAATCAGTAGTCTCTCTGTGAGTTCTTCTTTGGAGAAATCACACTTAAGCAATGGCTTTTGGCTACAAAGTCATCCATAAGTTCTCAGGATTTCTGTCTGTATGGAATGAGTTAGAATACATTGATGCAGGAAGTTGGTTCATACTTTTGAACTGGTCTTTAATTACTTTCCAGATCTTCTCTGGATGTTCCTTTCCATCCTTAGAAAGACTAGTTACTTTTATTTCGTGAAGGTTTTCCTATGAATAGCAAGTAATATTTTAAGAGCCCTTCCCTCATGATCACTTAATGCTTGATCTATGAAATAAAATGCATATTTTGCTTAATACAGCTGTAGCTCAGTAATGATGTCAGTTCCTGCCTGATGCATGGTCAAATCCTTGCCTTCTATTATTTGTTGAGTATTCAGTGGCTTTTTGTTTTGTCAAAGTAGAGTGCAGGGTTTGTTTGTTCCTTTCTTTCACTTGGTATACCATTGTGCCTACTATTTTTCCGTTTTGCTTCTATTTTGCTTTATTTTTCATTGCTGTGGCTATGATAAGTTTTATAGAGTGTGATTCTGTGACTTGAAGAGATATGAGCCTATTGTAGCAGGTTTCAGCCACTTGAGGGAGAGTACCCCAGATAGGGAGTGATGATGTCACATCTTCTCTGACAGAGCCATCTGACCCCAACACGCAGATAAGCTGCTCTAGGTTAGAAAATCACTCTTTAGCATTTACAACAACATTTTCTTAAACTGCAAGGCAGTGTATTGAAACTGAAAATCTGTTGACTGCCGATATTACATTTAAGCTTGTAAGAAGACTTTTTTGGTGGCTGGGTTTTACTTTAAAATGTACAGGTCTTTTGGTTGCTATGTCTTAACTTATTTGTCAGGAAGTAGACTGAAATCATTTTTTATTTTTATAAAGGAGATAGAGGGCTTTGTCTTGCTAAGTCTTGAACTGTATGTCGAAAGAAGGTAAGTCTGAGACCTGTCTATTTAAGTTGGAAATTTCCACGCACATAATCTTATTGTGTTTGGTTGTATGAATGCTATATAAATGAGGGCTTACTGATCTTCAGTAACAATTCTTTTTATGAACAGTTACTGGTACTTATTACTGCTCTAACATCATAACAAAAGGTTGTAACTGATGGACTGATGATCTACCACTATCACGCTGTGATAATTATGATAGCTCCCACAATATAATTACACTGCATATAATCAGAAGATTATGATTACCTTATTGATATTCTGTCAAAACTGTACATCAAACTATGGGAAAAGGTAAGAAAAAGACACATATCCAGGACAAGTATCATATCACCCCTCATTTAGCAACGGTTATTAAAGTGTATGAGAATAAGTGGCCAATGTAGAAGTCTAACATTACATCAACTTCATTAATATCTTTGTTTCAGAAAGAACACCATGGCTACAGAAAAAAAACAAAAAATGGCCCCACCTTCACAATGTAGGATTTGAAAATACCTGAAGGAACAAAGGTTTAGTGGCTTTCTGTTCCTGAACTGCTCCTTCTTTGATTTTTTGTAAATCATAGGAATCATAGAAGATTATTGATGCTAATTCAGTCCATCACATCGATGACAGCTTATCACTTTCCCTAATAACTCACTCTTTGGATTGGTGTTAAGTTTCCTTGTTTATGTTGCAGTGAAGCACCTTGGGATATTGTACTAAATCATAAATTATGTGAAAACGCAAGTGGTAATAATCAGAAAATGACACTACCTCCTTAACCAACAGAGCATAGTGGATTGCAAGAGATAATGATGTGAATTAGACCCACATGAAAACACTAAAATATCCACAGGACTTGTGCCAATGAGACTGAATATGTGTTTACTTAGAGTGATAGAAACGTACAGTATGAAAACTGACCTTTCGGTCTAGCTTATGTAAGCAATCGAATATCCTAAATTAATCCAGTCCCATTTGCCAGCACATGGTCCATATCTCTCTAAACTTTTCTTATTCATATACCCATTCTGATGCTTTTTAAATTCTGTAATTGTACCAAACTCTACCACTTCCTCTGGCAGGTCATTCCTCTGCATGAAAAAAATGCCCCTTAGGTCCCTCTATGACTTTCTCCTCTCACCTTAAACCTATGCACTCTAGTTTTGGACTCCTCTACCCTGGGGAATAACTTATCCATGCCTATATAAAATTCTATAAGGTTATCCCTCAGCCTCTGATGCTCCAGAGAAAATAGCCCCAACCTATTCAGCCTCTCCCTAAAGCTCAAACCTTCCACCCCTAGCAACATACTTGTAAATCTTTTTTCTGAACTCTTTCCAGTTTCGCAAATCCTTCCGACAGCTGAGAGACCAGAATTAAACGCAATATTCCAAAACTTTTTAAATGCCTTTTAATCTTATGTACTGTTACCTGAAGTTTAATATTATCTTTAGGCCTAGAATATAGCAGGCTTTATTAGCAGCTCTCTCTACCTGTCCTGCCATGTTTAATGACTTGTGTACATAAACACTGAGATCTCTTTGCTCCTGCATACTCTTTAGAATAGTACACCTTTATTTAAGATGTCTCTCCATAGTCTTTGTGCCAAAGTAACACAGCACATTTCTATATCCTATAAAACAAAGGAATCAAAGTGCTGCGCTCACCCAGACAGCAAAGAGGGTGATTACCTTTGTGAAACAGAGGTTATCCGAGTATGGTGATAAACTGGGTAGGTATTTGGTGTACTTGGCCAGAAAGAAGAATGCCCCCCCAATCTATCACATCCATTACAGAGTGTGCTGGTACTAACACCTGCAAACCCAAAAAGATTCATGCAACATTCAGGAATTTCTGCTCTGAGCTGTACCGGTCGGAGGGTTGTGAAGACAGATTGGTGAAGATAGAGTCTTTTTTAAGACTTTTGACCTCCCTGAACAGGCGTCTCTTTTGAATGCCCCTTTGACAATCCAAGAGATAAAGGAGGTGGTGAGGCAGCTCCAGAGCAGTAAAGCGACCAGCCCAAATGGATTTTGGAGTGAGTTTTATAAGGAGTTCAAAGACATGCTGGCCGGGCCAATGTTGGATATGTACAATTATTCATACAGTCAGGACTGCCTCCCATCCTCTTTGAGAGAAGCAAATATTTCTCTTATTCTCAAGAGAGGGATAGCCCCAGAGGATTGCATTTCATATAGACCCATATTATTAAATGTGAACTTTAAAATTTTGTCGAAAATGGTGGCATTGAGGCTGGAGAAGGTCTTGCCCTCCATTGCAAAGGAGGACCAGACAGGTTTATTAGGGATCACAAACCCTCTAATAATATTAGGAGAGTGCTAAACGTGGTTCAGGTGTGCCAGTAAGGGTCAATTCCGGACTTGGTAGTCTCCCTGGATGCAGAGAAAGCATTTGACCAGGTGGAGTGTCCTGGAATGGTTTGGTATTGGAGGAGTCTACCAGGTGAGTGACAGTGTTATGTAGTGCTCTGAAGCAGCAGTTCTCACTAATGGTATAAAGTCTGACAATGTGAGTATTGGCAGAGACAGCTGACAGGGGGTGCCCCCTTTCACTGTTACTATTTACATTAGTGATTGAGCCGTTGGCAGAGACCATCCAGAAGCACTCCAATATAACTGCCCCGGAGGTAGGATCAGGAGGCGTAAGATCACCCTTTACGCAAAAGACGTTCTTCTCTTTCTAACTAACCCAATGATATCTGTGCCCCATTTAATACAAGTGACTAATGTCTCTGGCTCTTTCTTGGGGTGTAAAATCAATTTTATCAAATCCGAGGCCATGCCTCCCCGGTCTTATTAGATTGCCCGACCTTGGGAGTGGAATCCGATTCCCTTTCAGATGGTCACAGGGAAGTCTCCTGTATTTAAGCGTTTTTATCAACCCGGCCTTCAATCAATTACATAAAGCTAACTTTGTTCAGTTGCTAGAGAAGATAAGACAGGACCTTTGGCACTGGGAGGATCTTCCGATATCCTGGTTGGGTAGAATAGCCCTGATTAAAATGAATATTATTCCTTGTTTATTATATCCCTTGCGAATACTCCCTCTGATGCTGCCCAGGCAAGTGCTACAGAGCCTTAACAGGTGACTCTGCTCTTTTATCTGGCATCACAGGCAGCCTCTTAATAAGCTTGTCAAATTGCAGCTTCTGCAGGAAATGGGTGTGTGGATTTTCCAGCCTTTAAGAATTACCAACTAAATTCCTATTACTCTGTGCGGCTGATTGGGCTGGCCAGAACCCGCAATCAATTTGGCTGGACATTGAGGCCTCCCAGGCAAAATGTCCCCTCATTAATTTGTTGTTCATGGACAAGATGAGGACTGTTATGGACCATTGCAGAACTCTGATTATCCTTAACACGGTTAAAGCATGGAGAATGATGCAACAAAATGAGGGCAATTTACAAAAAACTTCCCCTTTTACAACCATAGTAGGATTGGTAGGATTCCCGCCTGGATTGAAGGATTCCAACTTTAGGTTCTGGGAGTCCAGAGGAGTTTCTTATTTGGGCAATTTATTTGATGGGGAGTTCATGATGTCTTTTGAGCAGCTGAGCTAGAAATATGAGCTATCCAGGAGGGACCTCTTTCATTACTTTCAGATTAGGGACTTCTTACAGAAAAAGACGACATTAATAGTTTGGATATGGAGAGGAGAGTGCTTCGGTCCATGGGCACTCCTTTGGTTAGGACACTCTTAAATATTAGGAAGTAGTGTTTCAAAGTACACCGAGCGGCTGTGTGGATTCTGAGCTCAGGAATTGGATGTGGAGACCCCCCCCGTAACCACCTGTTGAAGGAGCAGCGCTTCGAATGTTAGTGCTTCCAATTAAACGTGTTGGACTATAACCTGGTGTTGTGATTTTTTTTTAATAATAGATTTTTAAATATTACAACAAATACAAAACAATGCAATTCAAAACAGTACAAAAATAGTACAAAACTAAACCCAAATAATAAAAAAATTCCCCAACTCACCCTCCTATACAAATGTATAAACATATATAGAGAAATATAAAATTTTAAAAAAACCTAAACTAGCTATTTAACTAACTAAATAAATACCTAACAACAAACAAATAAATAGTAATAACTCAGCCCAGCCAAACAAAACACTCTTACATTCACAGTTCCTCCTCCCTGGATATTGGACTCATGAAACGCAAACGTTATAGCTATATAAAAGCCTTGTTAGTGTAGCAGGTAAATCTGTGTCCAGGTATTTCAAAAAGGGTTGCCATGTCTTGTAAAAGTTCTCAGTTTTGTGGTGTATCATATTTGTGAGAAAATCCAGGGGAATATGCTCCATAACAATCTTCCACCAACCCGACAGGCCTGGGGGGTTTTCTGATATCCAACCTAGCAAGATATTCTTCCTTGCACAGAATGTAAGAATATTGAAAAGTTTTTCCTTATGCGAGTCTGCAGGAAATACAATGGGTAGGCCCAAAAGGAGCGAAATAGGGTCCTTCTCCACCCCTACACCTAAACTCCGCTCCATTGCACCCACCACAGCGCTCCAATATTTTTGAAGCCTGTCACAAGACCAAAGACAATGGGTAAGAGTGCCCGTGCAGACCTTGCACTTGAGACATGCTGAAGATACCCCTGGTTTAAATTTTGACAAATGGTCTGGGGCTAAGTGGACCCTGTGTAGAATCTTCAACTGTAAAGCATGGGTCCTATTACAAACTGATATCTTCCTTGCATTCTCCCAAATATCCTCCCATGCCTCAGAAGAAACTTCAACACCCAGCTCTCTTTCCCACATCTTGCAGGGTCGATCAGACTCATCTGAGGTGGCACCCCCCAATTGGTGATATAGAGTACTGACAGAGTGTGTACTCTTAGCCCTTAGTACCCCTCTTTCTATGTCAGATTTGTAGGGATCAGTCAAAAGTGTGGTCTTTTTTTGAGTAAAACCCCTAACTTGAGAAAAACAAAAGAGGTCTCTATTAGGTAACTCATACTTCTGTACTAACTGATCGAAGGATATCATTACATCTCCCTCAAATAAATCACCCATGCAAAATATACCCTTAGCTTCCCAACATTTAAATCCTGAATCTATCATACCTGGTTGAAAACTCAGCATACCCTCTAAAGGTGTAAAAAAGATGTTTTGCCAATATTACCTTCCCTCTGCCAATTTGCCCTCCATGCTTTAACAGTATTGATGACTATTGGGTCATGGCAATATTCGCTAACTGTCCTCACCTTGTCCAAAAACAGCAAACTGGTAAGGGGGCACCTTGCCTGGGAGACTTTGATATCTAGCCATATTGAAAGAGGGTCCCCACAAACCCAATCACTTACATAGGTCAAAAGTGAGCTTAATTGGTAATTTTTAATGTCTACTCCCCCCAATCTTTGAGGCAACTGCAGTTTGGCTAATTTAATGAGGGGCCTTTTACGATGCCAGATAAAGGAGCTGAACCAACTGTTCAGTCTCCTGAGTGTTTGTTTATTGAAATTCAGGGGAGCATCCGTATAGGGTATAGCAAACGAGGGAGAATATTCATCTTAATAAGTGCTGTTCGACCCAACCATGAGACTGGAAGTGCCTCCCATCTTTGGAGATCTTGTTTAATTTTTTCGAATAATTGAATAAAATTGGCTTTGAACAGCCAATCCAGAACTGGAGTAATGAATATGCCCAAATACACAAAACCCCCCTGTGACCGCCTAAATGGGAATCTATAGTTACTCTCAAGAGCCAACTCTTTCGTAAGACCACCCATAGGCATAGCCTCTGATTTAGCAAAATTAATCACGTGTGAATGCATTGTATCAGGCAAGGCACTGACACTGCTGGATTTGTCAAGAAAATTAGAACATCATCTGCATACAGCGAGATCTTATGTAATTTTGACCCCACTTCTGGAGCTGATATTTTGAGATCCCCACGAATGGCCTCTGCCAATGGTTCAATCACCAACATAAAAAGTAATGGTGAAAGGGGACAGCCCTGCTGGCTGCCTCTAGAAATATTAAAATTGCTTGATCATACCCCGTTGGTAATGACCGCAGCGAGAGGTGCACTGTAGAGAACATTTAACCATCTTATGAAAACTTCGCCCAGACCAAACCGGTCTAGAGTGTAGAAAAGGTACAGCCACTCAACTTGGTCAAATGCCTTTTCTGCATCTAAAGAAATCACCAATCCCTGTATGGAATGCTGTTGGCATGCCTGAATTACGTTAAGCAGCCTCCTAACATTATTAGAGGATCTGCGACCCTTGATGAAGCTCGTCTGATCCTCTTTAATAATAGAGGGTAACACAGTCTCTAACCTTAACGCAAGAGCCTTAGAGAGGATCTTAAAGTCCATATTTAAGAGTGAGATGGGCCTGTTTGAAGCACAGTCTTCCGGATCCTTCCCTTTTTTAAGGATAAGTGAAATGTTGGCTTCTCTCAGAGATGGTGGGAGACAAACATGACTGTATGAATCATTAAACATATTCAGCATCGGGCCTGACAGTATACTTATAAATTCCTTATAGAATTCACTGGGAAGTCCATCAGGACCGGGCGCCTTTCCACTCTGAAGCTGTCTCACAGCTTCCTGCACTTCTTGCTCTGATAATGGGGCATTGAGAAAGGATTGTTGTTCGGGAGTCACACCCGGGAGCTTCAGATCTCTAAAAAAGGATTCCATTTTGGCCTGCCCCTCCTCACAATTCTCAGACTGATATAACTTAGAGTAGAATCTCTGGAACGCCACATTAATCTTTTTAGAATCACATGTTAGGTTCCCAGACCCTTCCCTAATTGCTGTAATGGTTTGTGGGGCACTCCTCTTTCTGGCAAGATATGCTCAGTATTTGCCTGGCTTGTCACCATGCTCGTATAACCTTTGCTTTGCAAATGCCAGCTCCTTCTTTGCCGTCTGCGTGAGCACGGAATTTAGTGCAGACCGCAGTGCCGTAATCCTCTGTAGTTTGACTAACGAGGGTCTGTCAAAATAGGCCTTCTCGACTGCCTTCAGTCGTGTTCAAGGAGACATTGCTGCTCAACCTTCTGCCACTTCCTACTGGTGGAATATGAAATAACTAAGCCTCTGGCATAGGCTTTGGCAGTTTCCCAGAGAACAGGTGAGCTACCAACCGAGCCTATGTTGATGCCTAGGAATGCCAGAAATTCCCTAGAGAAATACTCCACAAACTTATTGTCCATGAGAATAAATGGGTCCATTCACCAGTACCTTGAATCCACTGTATCATCATTAAATGTAACCATGAGGTACATTACAGCATGATCAGAGATGGCAATATTATCAATCATACAGGATGCCACCAGATCCAGGGTTACCGCAGGGGTCAGAAAAAAAATCAATCCTTGTGTGACGTCTATGCGGATTGGAGAAAAACGTGAAATCTCTACCTGTTGAGTGGAGACACCTCCAGACGTCCACCAATCCTAATTCCCCACACAGACCCAATAACTGTTTAGTTTGTGCAGAGGGTATCGAGGGACCTTTAGGCAACCTGTCTACTATGGTGTCCATTAAATGGTGTACCTGGAATATCAAGGAAAGTCACTCATCAATTAAGAGGAAGAAGGTACTCTTGAGTCTTAGAAAGGAAGTGGATACTTATTTGTTAAAAACTCCCCCTGTAATGATGTGCTGAGACTTGAGACCTATCAGTTTAGAAAAAGCATCTACAAAGAATTTAAGAGGATGAGCTGGGGGACAATAAACATTTAAAATGTCATATTCTTCCCCATTTATCAAGGCTTTAAGAATTACAAACCTCCTGTATGTGTCTTTAGCACATTCCAACAATTTAAATGAGAGATTTTTCCTTACCAATATAGCCACTCCCCTACTTCTGGTATTAAACGATGAAAAATAAACTCGGTCAAAGCCATTCTGTTGTAATTTCAGATGCTCCTTGTCATCCAAATGTGCCTCCTGTAACAAATAAGTATCCACTTCCTTTCTAAGACTCAAGAGTACCTTCTTCCTCTTAATTGATGAGTGACTTTCCTTGATATTCCAGGTACACCATTTAATCAAATCATTAGCCATAATCTTCTGCAATTACATTTAAATTCCAGAGAGGAGGAACCCAAAACACAAATGGTCCACAAAATATAAAAACTACATAAACTAAAACCACTATGTTTAACAAACATACAAAATTATTAAAAATAAAAAAACAACAAAAACCAGAAAATAAACCAACATATAAACTCACTCCCTGCCCGGAGGGGGCAACTACCCATCCCGAACTGACCATAAATAGGCATCTAATCATCTCAACCACCTTCACTTCTCCCAGCTAGAGCCCCATCACAAGCACAAGCTGAAAATAATAGACACTCCATAGAATATCAATATGAATAAAAAAGCATTATTTTATTAAAAAAAGGGAATAAATACCCCACCCATCTTTTGGTATGTCCTAGCTTAGAAATTTAAAATGTACATCTTAACCACCGCCAGACATAGTTTGAACCAAATTATTATCAATAGAGGAAAAAAAAGGGGAAAAACAAAGTTCCAACCGGATTTCCTCCATTTCTTTTACAGAATGATAAACGCATACCCAAGCAACAATATTTATTCATACTACAATTGTTTAGATTAGGTTAGTTTGGCCACAAAGTCTCCTGCCTTCTCCAATGTGTCAAAGAGATGCATGGATCCATCTAAGGTGATCCAAAGCACTGCCGATATCCCAGGGAGTACTGAATCCCAAGCTCCTTCAATCTTCTCTTGACACCATCATGCGATTTTCGTTTCTGGATCACCGCTGCTGAAAAGTCCTGAAAAAACATGATCTTAGACCCCTCGTAAATTAGGGCCTTTGGATCCTTCCCCTGGAGCCTGGAAGCCTCCATGACTCTCTCCTTATCCCGGTAATGATGGAACCGCACCAGGAAAGGGCGAGAGCGTTGACCCAGACCCGACCTCCGTGCTGCGATCCAGTGAGCCCTCTCTATCTTCAATCCTCTCATGCCAGTCTCCAAGTCAAGGAATTTCGGAAGCCAATCTTCAACAAATTCCGCAGGCCTCTCACCTTCCTTACCCTCAGACAGACCAATGATCCGAATGTTTTTTTCTCCTGCTCCTGTTTTCAAAATCATCCACTTGGTCACACAAATTATGAACCTGCGTCTTCAGGGCTTGGATCTCTTCCTTGAATGAAGTGGCATCAGCTTCCACCACTGTGACCCTGTGCGCCACCTCATCCGTCCTCTTCTCCAGGTCTCCCAGCGGCTGCTCATGCTTCTGCAGCATGAGAGAGACTGGAGTCAGCTTCTCACCAATCTGTTTCCCCAACATCTCACGAGATTTCGAGAGCTGGTTCACCAGGTCCTGGAGAGTAATCGGCTCCAAGGCTGCTGCAGGCTGGGCTGCAGGCCCGGCCTCAGATGCTCCTCCTCCCTTTTTAGGCATTTCTGGACAGCTGGAAATACAGGTCAGTCAATTTTGAAACGTTTCTTGGGGCTCCACAATCTTTCCAACACCCCAAGAAATCCTGATCACCTGGGTTGGGTGGGTTAAAGGACCGTCCTGCTCCTGCTGCGATGTGAAGCTCTGTAGTGTGATCTTCTCAGATCACCGAGTAAAAAATGAGGTCTGCAGATGCTGGAGATCACAGCTGCAAATGTGTTGCTGGTCAAAGCACAGCAGGTTAGGCAGCATCTCAGGAATAGAGAATTCGACGTTTCGAGCATAAGCCCTTCATCAGGAATAAGAGAGAGAGAGCCAAGCAGGCTGAGATAAAAGTCTCAGCCTGCTTGGCTCTCTCTCTCTTATTCCTGATGAAGGGCTTATGCTCGAAACGTCGAATTCTCTATTCCTGAGATGCTGCCTAACCTGCTGTGCTTTGACCAGCAACACATTTGCAGCTTCTCAGATCACCGCCATCTTAGATCCCCCATTGTGTGATTTTTAACTATGCAATTGAAGGTATTCTACTGGGTTTATTTGTGAAAGTTAAGACAAGAGCACCCCCAATGTGCCCCAAATGTAAAATAGACGTTGCTCATTGCTTGTGGTCATGCCACAAGCTTCGTAGGCATTGGGACACTATAATGACTGTTATGAAAGGGGTCTTGGGAACAGAGTTTAAAGTAGATCCGACGTCCGTCCTCTTGGGCTTGCTGAACCTCACCTCTTTGGATGTGCATGGGAAGAAATTGTTTCGTATTCTTTCATTTTGTGCGAGGACATTGTGATGAGCTGGGTGTCGGAGAATCCCCCTGGACTCTCGGGCTGGCGTAGATTAGTTACGGAGCATATCCCCCTGACGCGCCAGAAAACAGAATTGTTTTATAGGATGTGACGGCCATATTTGAACCATATAGACACAGGCTTATTGGCTATATTAGTTAGGGCCTTTGTGTAGCCATGAGGGCTGTGTCTGGTGGCCCAGGGGCCTCTGGGAGGAAGAATCCTGAACAAATACGGGTATGCCAACTGATGCTCCCGGTGATAGGGAGCTTTGGTGGGATTGCGCTGAGTGTGATCATTTAATTGAATTTAATTCAATTTGCTTTGGTTCAACTCAGTTTAATTTAGTTTCTTTCTTTTTGATTTAGTTATTTATTGAATTGTAGTTTGTGTAGCGTTTTATGTTTCTCCTAAATTGTCTGTGGCGTAGAGTAGTAGTTTGTTTACTGTTATTGTTATGTTGCAAGATTGTTATATTACTTTGTAATAATTTTATACTTCTGTAAAAAATTTAAAATCTTCTTCTCAAAAAAAGTTTATAAAAAAGAATCTGTCTAATTTTCTGACTTACCATGAATTTCTGCACATACGTAGCTCTCACTTTGATACTATCCTTAATTTCCTTACTTAGCCATAGATAATATGTCCTTTTTTTTTCTCACAGGGATAAATGTTTGTTGAGAGTTATTAAATATCCGTTTAAAATCTGCCACTGCATCACTATTGTGTTAACTTTTATCCTAGGTTCATTTTAGCTAGTTCTGCCTTCATATCTTTATAATGATTTTTATTCGAGCCTACAATATTGGTCTTAGACCCATATTTACTCCTTTCAAACTGAATGTGACGTTGTAACATGTAATGATTGCTTCACCTCAGAACTCCTTTACCATGAGATTATTTACCAGGTCTTCACTCTGGTTGCCTTTAGAATGTACTGCTGAAAAAAATTGTTCTGAATACACTTAATTACTATAATATGGAGGTGTCGGTGTTGTTCTGTGGTGAACAAAATTAAAAATCAGACAACACCAGGTTATAGCCCAACAGGTTTATTTGGAAGCACTAGCTTTCGGAGTGCTGCTCCTTCATCCAGTAGCTGAAGGAGCAGCGCTCTGAAAGCTAGTGCTTCCAAATAAGCCTGCTGGACCAGAACCTAATATCGTGTGATTTTTAACTTTGATTTCGGTGGTGATTGTAATGAGGTCAGCCAGGTGGACCTCATATAATATGAGTTCCCTGATTGAGGCTGTTAATCTGGTCCTGTTAGAGAGCCCTGGCTGACAGATACAAACAGGAGCTTCTGTTCACTCTGAGAGCTGGCTCTGAGGCAGATGGATCAGTGTCAAAGATTCTCCACAGTTAAGTAAAGAGTAACTTGGTAGTGGGATACAGGCCTTAGTGGAATAATTGCAATTTCTAGAGGAGTTTATCCAATCTGATTTGACTATCGTAAATATAGATTAAACTCATCAGTGAATATTTGCGGTACCTTTCAGCCACATCCCTCTTATTTCTTCCTATATACACTGATGTACAGTGCGACTAATTTTTTGAGGTCTATAATCTATTCCTACAAGTGACCTCTTACATTTCCTATTTCTCATCTCTACTTACTCTTATTCCAAACCTTACTGTTTTTAGCTAAGATCATAATTCAATATTGTGCTAATGTCATTCTTAATCTCCCCCAACCTTAAGTAAATCCATCATACCTTCTCCTCATATTCACCTTCCTAAGTTAATGCATTGTGAAAACAACATAAATAATGTAAAGTTACAATGTTTCTGGTCCTATTTTAAAATGTAATTTGAATTTGCTCAATAGGCATTTAATCTGTGCTGTAACACAATATCTAAACCATACAATACACATCATAATGTAACAGTGGAAGTGTAGTACAATATTATCTGTAATATATTGTCATACAAACAACACAAACCATAGATAGACCCAAGAATATTCATGTGCAATTAAATATACTGGATTTTCGAGATGTGTTTGAATTATTGGTGATCGTATTCAGTCAAAGAGTCACAGAGATGTACAGCATGGAAACAGGAGTTGGGAGATCATGTTGTGGCTGTACAGAACATCGGTTAGGCCACTGTTGGAATATTGCGTGCAATTCTGGTCTCCCTCCTATCGGAAAGATGTTGTGAAACTAAAAAGGTTCAGAAAAGGATGTTGCCAGGGTTGGAGGATTTGAGCTATTGGGAGGGGCTGAACAGGCTGGGGTTGTTTTCCCTGGAGCATCAGAGGCTGAGGGGTGACCTTATAGAGGTTTACAAAATTATGAGGGGCATGGATAGGATAAATAGACAAAGTCTTTTTCCTGGGGTGGGGGAGTCCAGAACTAGAGGGCATAGGTTTAGGGTGAGAGGGGAAAGATATAAAAGAGACCTAAGAGGCAAGTTTTTCACACAGACGGTGGTACATGTATGGAATGAGCTGCCAGAGGAAGTGGTGGAGGCTGGTACAATTGCAACATTTAAGAGGCATTTGGATGGGTATATGAATAGGAAGGGTTTGGAGAGATATGGGTCGGGTGCTGGCAGGTGGGACTAGATTGGGTTGGGATATCTGGTTGGCATGGATGGGTTGGACTGAAGGGTCTGTTTCCATGCAGTACATCTCTATGACTCTTTGACTCTGAGTTTATAATACATCGGGTAATCTGGACTGATCAGAGAAAATTAATAAAATGGCTTGAAAATGAATCAGCTTAGTTACCAACCTAGGGTTTGTGTTGCAATAAAGACACACAGAGTCACCTAGTTATTATAATGGGGTATAGTTTCAAGATCTTTCAAATCCCATCCACTCATTTCTAATAGTTTTAATGTTAGTGACTCTGAAAACATTGCTTAGAAATGTTCATCATTGCTGATCTTGGTCTGGTTCTTGTATTCACGTTGCCACCAATTTGGTGATGTTAACCTTGTTTACCTCACAATATCCCCTGGCCAAAGCTCTGTAATGGACATATGACACCATATTGACTTGTGCAATGTTCAGACATTCCTGACAGCAGCTTTAAATTGGCAAAATGTGCCAATGAGGGGTCCAGTATTTGTTAAGAACCCATCTCCAAAATTGGTCAAAAATTGGATTTTACCCAACTTTTCTGGCTCTAATCAGCAGCCCTTCAAAGGAAGCTCCAGAAGCTGGTAAAGACAACATATAAAATAACTCGAATGTGAAACCAGGAAAATCTGGAGTGGCCTTCCTGGCTCCATTACAATGCTGTCTGCATTGTCTCTCATGAATGTATTGGGTGAAAGGTCAGATGGTGGAGCATGGAGGCACTCAAATGAGAGTGGCTTTGAGTGCAGACTGGCAATACTTCTTAGAGGAGAGCAAACTACCTTCTCGCTTAATATTTTTCAGCGGCTCAAACTAGAGATTTTCTTCCCCCATTCGCTTCTTCCTTTTAAATTTTACAGCTTTCTTCCCCCAAGTTTTCCACTAATCACTGCAACTCAATTTGACTTATCTTCTATTCTCCTCCTACATTATACTGATTTATAGCTCTTGGCTCTGTGCCCAGTTTCTCAATTGACACGTTGCCCAAACTAATACTCCAGCGTGTGGTTCCACCTCTTGAAATCGTCCAGCTTTTACTTTATCATTCATTCATTACCATTCACCCATTGATAGTGCTTGGCAAACTCTCATGACTGCCTACATATTTAAATCTTCCACGGTACAAATGTGGCTATGCCTCCCACCAGCACACACCAGCAGCACAGTCCAAACTCCGATCCCTATTTTCACAGCACTCAGCTGTATGCATGGATATGACTGGCTGGCTGTGGTATCTGTATTATTTACTCAGGTTCAGAGAGTAATCACTGAGCATGTTGCCACCCCTAATAAGTACTTACTCTTGGCTGACTCATGAAGCAAGTTAGCAATGTTTCCATTTTGCTGTAACCTTTTCTTAAAAAGCAGTTACATCTGCCGGCATATGACAGTTTGAAGCTTAGTTCATGTCCATGCAGATGTAGCAGACAGATTAATCTTGGATCTGATGTGAGATACATAAATCAGTTTTTTGCAAAAGAAAGTTAGTCCAAACTTGTGCGTTTGTGCAGAAGGGAATATAATAGCTTCCAAACGTTGTAGATTCCACTTGGCATGCTCAATGCTAAAGTTAGAATTCCTGCCTTACACTTGAAATTGACAATAAACCTGTCTTGCTGAGCCACTTCTGCTCTTCTGGTTTATTATGACCTCACTGAAACAATTTTACTTTGGAGGGCTGATGATTCACTAGAGGTTGGCCCAAAATTTCTTTCCAACCCTGAAATATTACTTTCTTTACCACTTTCCTATGAAAGAACTTTTATGAAGAAATAAAACAATGTGTTTTCATTTCTGAACCCCCTTTTTTTGATATTTTTGAATAGTTAGATAAAGAGCTGATTCCGTCAAGGTTCGGATCTCATCTTGCCCCCAGCAAGCAGCAGTTCAGCGTTTTGCGTGGTCAGGAAATCGGCCAGTTCTCACAGCGACATCTATTATGAAGCTGTGGGTCAATCTTTAAGAGAGTTAAAAGCAGCAGAACTATTGGACCCAGCAACAAATGTACTCAAAAATGGTAACAATGTATACTGAGTCGAACCACTCGATTAGTTCGTTACTTGGAGTCAAAAACAAATTCGATTCAGCCAATCAGTTTAAATTATACCCAAAACATAACAAACTCCAGTCAAGTTTAAATTGAGTATATTGGCAATCTTAAAAGCCAATTACACAATCCGATGCTCTGGAGTATAAGACCAGGGAAAATTGAACGGTCGAGGGGAGATCTGCCACGTCCTAACATGTAAGAGACTGCTTGAAAAAAATCTCTCTCTTAAAAGTCCCTTTTTGATCAGTAACCTTTATTGCAGAAATTCCTAACAAGGAGAAAGGAAGACACAGGAAAATCCAAAGACAGCTGCCTGGTTTTGAGATAAGAAGTGTTGTTTTGTAAAATCTTAATTGTGAGTTTTATCGGACTAGCATTATAGAAGGGAAGGTAACAAATAGGTTAGAGAAAGAAATTGTAAATAGTGGTTAGTTAATTATTCTGGAGGAAACCCACGCAGACACAGGGAGAAAGTGAAAACTCCACACAGTCGTCGAAGGCTGGAATCAAACCCATGTCCCTGGTGCTGTGAGGCAGCAGTGCTAACCACTAGGCCACCATGCCACCCATAAAGATGACCAGCAGGTTGGGCCTTAGGGCAGGCTACTCCAGAGTGGGGTATCATGCATACAAGGACTTAGAAGATGGCCATTCAGCCAATCAAGTCCATGCCATCTTTCTGTAAAGCATCTGGTCAATCTCGTACTCGCACTCTCACCATTTAGCCAGACATGTTTATTTTCCTCATGTGCCCATCCAATTTCTTCTTAGTAAACATTCATTGTCTCCACTTTCACCATCCAGGCAGCAGATTTCAGGTCATTAGCATTTGCCATATGCAAAGTTCTTTCTTAGATTCCCTCATCATCCCCTATCCAACATCTAGTATCTCCTAGTTGTACAGTCATAGATTGAGCTAGTTGAGTTAGAATCAGAGAGTCATAGGGTGCAGCATGGAAACAATCCTTCAGTCCAACTCAACTATGCTGACCAGGTAGCTTCAATTAAACTATTCCCATTTGTCAATATTTAGCCCATATCCCTCCACACCCTTCCTATTCATATACCAATCCAGGTGCCTATTAAAGGTTGTAATTATACCAGTCTCCATCACTTCATCACATCCTATGAATCCACCTTCAAGGAACTACGAACCTGCACCACAAGGTCACTTTCTTTAGCAACACTCCCCAGGACCATATCATTAATTGTATATGGCGAACTTGAGGACTGCAGATGCTGGAGATTAGAGATTAGAGTGGTGCTGGAAAGCACAACAGATTAGGCAGCATCTGAGGAGCAGGAAAATCGATGTTTTGGGCAGGAGCCCTTCATCAGGAATGAGGCTGGAAGCGTCAAGGGTGGAGAGATAAATGGAAGGGGTAGGACTGGGAGAAGGTAGCTGGGAATGCAATAGCTGGATGGAGGAAGGGGTAAAGCTGATAGGTCGGAGAGGAGGGTGGAGCGAATAGGTGGGAAGGAAGATTGACAGGTGGGACAGGCCATGAGGGTGGTGCTGAGCTGTAAGTTTGGAACTGGGGTAAGGTGGGGGAGGGGGGAAGGAAATGAGGAAACTGGTGAAGTCCACATTGATGCCCGGGGTTGAAGGGTTCTGAGGTGGAAGATGAGGTATTTTTCCTCCAGGCATCGGGTGGTGAAGGAGTGGCGGTGGAGGAGGCCCAGGACCTGCGTGTCCTCAGCAGAGTGGGAGGGGGAGTTGAAATGTTCGGCCCACGGGGCAGTGGAGTTGATTGGTGCAGGTGTCACGGAGATGTTCCATAAAGCGCTCTGCAAGAAAGCGTCCAGTCTCCCCAATGTAAAGGAGACTGCATCGGGAGCAACAGATACAATAAATGACATTTGTGGAAGTGCGGGTGAAAGTGTGTGCGGAAGTGCACCAGTTTTCTCATTTCCCCTCTCCCAACCCCGCATCAGTTCCAATCTTCCAGCATAGCACCATCCTCATGACCTGTCTTATCTGTCAATCTTCCTTCCCACCTATCTGTTCCACCGTCCTCTCCGACCTATCACCTTCACTCTCTATCCACCTATTGCACTCTCAACTACCTTCTCCCCAGCTCCACCCCCTTCCCATTTATCTCTCCACCCGTGAGGCTTCCAGCCTCATTCCTGATGAAGGGCTCCTGTCCGAAATGTCGATTTTCCTGCTGCTCGGATGCTATGCTTTTCCAGCACTGCTCTCATCTCTACATTAATTGTATATGTCTACTCCGATCCGCCTTTCCAAAATTCAACATTCCACATTTATCTAAATGAAACTCCATCTGCCATTCCTCAGTACATTGGCCCATCTGATTAAGGTACCCATTTTACTCTGAGATAATCTTCCACAACACCTCCAATTTTGAAGTCATCTGCAAACTTACCAGCCATTGCTATATTCACATCCAAATCATTGTTATAAATAACAAATAGCAGTGGACTCAGCAGTAATAGTCCTTGTAACACCAGCTGATAGGAACAGTCTTTCTTTGTCTACCTCAATTAGCTTCCACCCTACCTCTTTAGCTCCAAGGAGACCAACTCTAACTTCTCCAACTTTTGTGTCAGCCCAATTCACTCATCTCTGGAACCGTTCTGGGAAATCTACTTTTAGGCTCAATACAAGCATGAAATGATGCAAATTGTAAAGCCATATTTTTAAAAAATAGACACCAAATGCTTTTAAGATGGCTGCAGTATATCATATATCTTTTTGGCAGTATTCAGCTTGAGACAACCCAAGCAAATACCTAATTAAATACCACACACATTCACTCTATCAATAAAACCCAAGATTTCAAATGTTGTTTCTCACTACTCCCTCAGTTGTCATAGTAATCTAGAGAAACAGTAATCTAGAGTTTTGTTTTAGGAGACCAGGCAGAGCATTAAAATGTTAAGAGCTGCCCAAATTGTTTTTGAGCTAAACTTTTTGAAATTGGTTCTATTCTTGGTACACAACTATTGACCACTCCTCATGTTTATCGTAGGAAATTGCAATATGGTAGAAACCCCTATTTCTAAAAGAATTTTACCATACCAGCTTCAGATAGTTGAGGTGTTCCTTCAATTATAAGTCCATCTGAAAATTGCAGTTGACTGATGCTGAGGTGGGAAGCTGAGTAGTTCACTTATATTTGTTAGTGAGATATGGGTAGTTAGCAGGAGAGAATTGCCCTCTACATATCAAGAGAGAATGTCAATGTGTCTGTCTGATTGGTAAGGTTCAGGAAGAATCTGAAAGATCAAGCTGATGTTTGCCATCTTTTCTTCCAAGGAGCTATGTATTGGATGCTTATTTAGATAGAAATAGTCTGCAACAACATGGGGAAAAAGCAAGAGATTGGCAGTAGGCAATGATGCTCATTTGAAGAGCTGGTGCTAACACAATGGGCCAAATGGCCCCTGTCTGCACCTTCTGCAATTCTTCTGTGGTGCTGCATCTTTTTGATGTTTAGTGGGTGGGGGTAAAAAAGTTCATGCGAGGAAGGCAAGAATGCTACAGTTTCAGTAGGTTCCACAGCTCAGATTTATGTGATTCTTGGGAGGCAGACACACCCACTATTCAAACTTTCAGGCCACCCTCATTGCCTTGTTTTCTTTGAGCTCATTCCATATTCGAGTTACAAAGATAAGAGGCAAGTATTAATACCATCACATAACAATCAATTAAAAAGAAAACACATCAAAGTTGCTTCTTGGCTTCTAGATTTATATCACTTTATCTGGTATGTCTAGTTTTTCAGTTTTTTCAGTTAGTTTTTCAGTGATCTGATTCTAATAGCACAATACTGATCTATCTAACTCTGCTCTTCAACACCACTGCCATTAATTTGCCTTTGTATTCAGATCACTGGATACTCTGGGACAATCTTTGAACAAAAAGACTGTTCAAAAAGATCAGCGTCCAGAGGATATTTGCCTGACAACAAAGAACAGAATCCCCTGAGCCCGTTTATTAAGAGACAAAGGTAAATGGGGAAGCCTGATTGCACAGGAAGCCAAACTTCCCAACGATGGCTTCAAATTTTGGCCTGTTCGCAGAAGGCTTCAGGCTGATTACCCTTCCTAATGGTCGTTGTCAGAAAGCTCTTTACATTCATCAGCATGAACACTCACTAAAAGCCCAGGCCGCCACTATAATGTTGATAGCTGTATACTTCTGAGGAATGAGCAAGGTAAACATGCCTTCAAATTCTGGACAGTTTGTATGAGTTGGGGTAAAAAATGAGGTCTGCAGATGCTGGAGATCACAGTTGAAAATGTGTTGCTGGTTAAAGCACAGCAGGTTAGGCAGCATCCAAGGAATAGGAAATTCGACGTTTCGGGCATAAGCTCCTGATGAAGGGCTTATGCCCGAAATGTCGAATTTCCTATTCCTTGGATGCTGCCTAACCTGCTGTGCTTTAACCAGCAACACATTTTCAGTTTGTATGAGTTGTACATTTGGTGAGGGTTATTTCTTCCTGGTGCTGAGTGCATGCTCTTTTATACATTCTTTCAAAAAAAAAGTCACTCATCAGATATGAATATCACTGGCTGGGCCAGCATTAATTATCTGTTCCTAGCCACCCTTGAGAAGGTGGTGGTGAGCTGCCTTCTTAAACCTCTGCAGTCCACCTGCTTTGGGGAGCGAATTCCAGGACTTTGACTCAGCAATACTTCAAGGAACAGTGATATATTTCCAAGTCAGGATGGTGAATGGCTTGAAGGGGAACTTGCAAGTGTTGGTGTTCCCATGTATCTGCTGCCCTTGTCCTTCTCAATGGACATGGGTTTGGAAGGTGCTGTCTGAGGAGACTTGGTGAACCTCTGCATGCATCTTGCAAATAGTACACAGTGCTGTTACTGGTGGAGGAAGTGGATACTTGTGGATGTGATGCCAGTCAAGTGGGCTGCTTTGTTCTGGATGGTGTCGAGCATTTTGAGTTTTGTGCAAACTGCACTTAGTGTGGCAAGTGGGAGTATTTCATTACACTCCTGACTAGTGTCTTTCAGACAGTGGATAGAATTTGGGGAGACATGATGTTTATTTATTGACAGTTCTTGACACAAAGTGAGCATTACTAGAGTGGTGTTGCATGGTGTTGGGAGACTGGCTCACATCAGGAATATTGTGCATGGCAGGAAGGGGGCACAAACATACACTTTAACAGTGCAGCTAAATGTGGTTTCAGGCAGGGTAAGGACGTGCTCACCTGCGTTGACAAAAGATTCCCAGAAACAGACAGAGGTAACTGGGAAACTGAGTGAATGATGACAATGCTGAAAATGTGTTGCTGGAAAAGCGTAGCAGGTCAGGCAGCATCCAAGGAGCAGGAGAATTGATGTTTTGGGCATGAGCCCTTCTTTAGGAATCAAGCAACAGGAAAATGAATGAGTTCCATTGCATCTCATGCAGGCTCACTGTGCAGCCCACCACTGCACTGGAGAAACTGATGGGGCTGTGGGACTCGTTCCACAAGGTTCAGGACGGCTCAAAGGCCCAAATGTGAGAAGCAAAACTGAAACCAATAAAAAGCAGTGCATTGGCACACAGTTAGGGACTGAATGTTGAAATGATACACGCTGACAGGATAAAGGGCTCGTTACCTAGCCTATCAAAACACTGATATCCCAACCAGATTAGGTAATGTACTGAAGTCTAAACTGAAGGTCAAACTCATCCTGAGCAGTGCTGGAACATGGGGGATTAGTGGGTATGGTGCCATGTAATACTATGCAAGAATCTTCACTGTCCAGGGCAGCTCCCTCTGTGTGGGAATACAGGTGCTGTATGTGATAGTAATTCCAGGTTGCAGGCTTGGCTGAAGGGGATAAGGAAGGCTACCAAGAGGCAGATTGAGCAGGTTTGTGTTGTGCAGAGTGCAGTGCAATGCTCAAGGCTCCAGACTCCTTGCACATCTTTGCATGAGGGCAAGTGACGCTGGTGGTGGTGAGGGTGGGGGTCATGCTGTGTGGACCTCAAAGTGAGTGAAAAGCAGACTAAGATATAAGCAGACTGATGAGGGGCCAAACGTTAGGGAGACCAGGGAAGATCTCAAAAGGAAATCAATCATACCTCTTCTGCTATTTGTTTCCAATGGGCCATTGACTGCACTTTTGTCACTGGGCTGGGTGTATCATCCTACCAGATTCCTGAACACAGGGGGATTTCAGTCCCTCAAGGTCAGCTCCTTTCTGACTACAGGCAACAAACCCTGCAGGTATATACTCACTCACCAGGGAATTGTTATGATGCTATTGTTCTACATGACTTCCAGATTCCTCTCATATTCACTCCTCCCTGTCACCTCCAGGTCTGGCTTCGGAAGTGACAAAGGACAGCCCCTGAAGTTGTCATTAATGAGTACAATTCAGGACCTCTGAACTGATGCTGATCAGTGACAGAATGCTGCCCATGCACCAACAAGGGTGATCAAAGAGCAGACAATTGGTCTTCTTAAGATAAGTTCTACTGACAGCGCACTTGAATTCTCACCAGACCGTGTCTCCAGGATTGGGAGTTTTGCTGCTCACTTCACAACCCAGCAGAACCATAGTGCAAGAGCTCACCAAGGGGGAAGATGGATGAACTAAATGTCTCTAAATAGGGCAACTTTCTGCCTGGCCTCATGCTGTCCTGACCTGAGGGTTTTGGGAGTGCTGTTGTGGATGTAGTGGTATGGAGAAGGGGAAAGTGTCAAACAAACACAGCTGACCAATACTCCATGCTTGCAGAAAACAAAGTACTGTTCTGGCCCCCTTTAAATATGGCATCCAAAATTTCAACCCTGGTCCCAATTAGAGCTTCTTATTCACCTGCCCCATGAGATTCACTGTCCTACTCATACATGCACACGTAATGAGCTAGGCAAACCTGCCCCACTCACGATGCCTGATGCCAGATATAGATGGTATAATGGGACATCCAGCCCCTGTGTGTCTGGAGATTACAGCCCCTGATGCCCATGGAAGCACAGGCTGCGATCCCATTGACAGTAGGAGATTTAATAGACTTTCATAGTGAGTTGTCTGTACATTGGACTAGTGTGGAACAGTCCTAGGATGGGGGTGCTGCATCCTCTGCACTGGCTTGCAGCAATTTGGCAGAGATTTTCTGAACCAGGGGTCATAGTTTAAGGATACCCTTTCAGGAATGAGATGTGGAGGTATTTCTTCACCCAGAGACTAGTGGGTCTACGGAATTCATTGCCACAGGAAGTGGTTGAAGCCAAAACATTATGAGTTTTCAAGGAGTTAGATACAGCTCTTGGCATCAAGGGATATGAGGGGGAGGGGGGGGGGGGGGCGGTAGGACGGACTTAGGGCATTAGGCTGGATGATCGATCATGATCATATTAAATTGCAGAGCCGGTTCATGGGGTTGAATGGTGTAGTCCTTCTCCAATCTTCTATGTTTCTATGTTATGCTGTTCTCTGTGTGCTACAGTCATTCAGAGTTTTCAGCTTCTGATGGTTGCAGGTCTGTGGACAGCGCAGGGTCCAGGCTGGTGGCTGGTGATGGCCATTATGAAAACATCTTGTGCGAGATATGGTGCCTCACCCCTCAGAGCCTCCATACATGGTGAGAGCAGACAGTCCACAAAGCTGTCTAGAAAATCCAAGGTGGACAAGCAGGAGGTTGCAAAACTACAAAAAGCCAGGCAGCATCAGCTTGCTCTGTTCTTCCAGCCTACTGCTTATCTACCTTAGATTCCAGTATCAGCCATTTTTTATCTCTAGCCTAGAAAATACAACCAAAGTATGTGTTCTGAAGGTGAACATTGCCTCAGGTATTTAGGATGGGAATGGGCCAATATTCTCCAGTAGCGATCATCCACTTCACATCAAGTGGCTGACTCTCAGGCTTCCTCCACTCAGCCTTGGTGATCCCACATCATCCAGGAAATGTATTCAGCTAATGACTTTTCCATTTACATAATAACATCACTGTGTCAATCAGGATATTTCCCATGTAGGTTCAAAATAAACAGGCAACACTATCATCCTCTCAACTTTGATGATGTGAAGGAGATTGCCAGCTTATCATGAACTCCTCTCCGGCCTCGAATAATTTCTATGCAGCTTGGTAAAATAAGTTGATTCATCTATTTTTGAGACAATATGATCTTCAATGACCCCAGACTAAGCTTGTTTTCCCAGGGTTTTCAATAATAATCACTCCAGGTTAGTATTATACACAACTGTATTTCTCAAGAGTGTTATCAAAAGAGGAAGGGGCCAGTTTCCAACACTGAATGATACTCTTGGCCATCCTACAGAAAGTCCAAAAACATAACATCCTCCATGATATGATGTTCCCACTGGTGCGGTATAACTCAGAGGTAAATGTCACTCAGCATGGGCAGACTCAGAAAGTTTGGCCTCATCTTCTGGCTTCCAAACAGGAAGAAGCAGAAATTTTACCCTGGAGATTAATGCCTTAGGGCAGCCAAGTCTCAAAACTAACAGCACAGCAAAACTAACCTCGATAAGAAGCTAACTGACACAAAGCTGCTGTTTGAGAGAAGATGGAACAATGACTATTGAAAGCCAGTACTCGTGCGGCCACAGTAAAGTGACACCAACGTAAAGACAGCAGCAGAGTTACACTGGGGATAGACAGACGAAAGCCAGCAGATGTATTGTAAGAACAATGACATTTATATACACGTGAGAGTTGATGTGCAGTGCAGTATCACCTGTGCCACTATGTTGCTCTCAATAAGTCTCAGTGCACTCCCTAGTTCTGCAGCTAGCGGGGAGGGAAACTGCTTGGAGTTGGTTGACTCTGGAGGTCATCCAGGGCCATTCATATTTGGAAGGCCCAGATGGGTCAAGAGTCTTCTTGCTAGAGTTAATTTGGCTTCAATTTCTGAGGGTCAGAGGAGTTAGGTTGACTGGAGGTAGAGAGCCAGGCTACCTCTAGAGTGTCCTGAGAGGAGATTTCGGAGGGCCATGTATATGGTTCCCTCTCATTTGGCTGTGTGTCTCCTGGCACTGTCTCCTTGTGAGGAGAGTCTAGTGAGAAGTTGTAGTACTTTCCAGGTTCCATGTACACGCCCCTATCACCCCAGTCATCATGCCTTTGGTCCTGAGGTTCAGTGAGTGGTGCACTGGAGTGGACGTGTGCGAGCCTCTCCAGCAGAGCCTGCGGATGCTGGGCCTGGGTCTCCATGGTAACTGCCACCCAGTCCATGGAGACAGATAGACAGTCACTTGACTCACCACACACCTGCAGCTTCTGGACAATGAGGACCATTGTGTTCCAGACAGCTGTCTGTCTCTGCTGCTTCTCCCTGTGCACGTGGGCAAAGTCCCGGATTACTGACACCACAGAGCCCCCTCCTGCCTGGGGCTGAGCATGAGCCTGGTCACCGACAGGCCTCTGTGGGCCAGCGGCCTGGAGTGTTTCTTCCACAGCCAGCTGCAGAGCTGCCACAGTGAGGTGCTCACCATCTTGTGCTCCCACATTCTCTCAGGTTAGCGTTCCCATCAAGGTGTTTGTATCTGAGCTGCTGGGAGGTACAGGAGGCAACCTTGCCAACACTTCCTGTAACCCCTTGGTACTCTCACTCTCAGAGGTTAAGGAGGTAGCTTCTGGTAGAGCCAGCCATTTCTTCACAGTGATGGTGGACATCCCACTGGGGCCTATAAGGCAAAGGAGAAAGAAAGAATCACAGCCACAGGTTGTAAACGGTGAACAATGAGTGACACTTACAGCAGGGTAGCTGTGAGATTTGCAGGTGAGTAAAGAATGGTACTTACTTAGCTGGTGGCCTTCATGTAAGCGCAGTTCCAATCTTCTTCTGGGAGGGCTGGGATTCTCTCCTCAGAGAGGCTGAGGAGTCTTCTGTCGGGTGATCCTCCACCTGTCCAGGCTCTTGTGGGCCGAATTCTTCTGCAATGAGAGAAAGGGTGGGATTAAGCCAGCTGAAAATGGATGTTAGTGTTGGAGAAAAAGTGGCTTGGGAGGTTGTGATGAAATTAGAATGAGTGTGGGGCAGTGTGACAAGCAATAGTGAGCTTGGCAGGCCATGAGCCTTGGTTGGAGGTGGATGCAGTAACAGAGCTAGAGCAACTGTGAAGTAGCAGAAAGAAGAGTGTGACATTTTATCTCAGTAAAGCGGAAAATGGCATTGGCATTCTTACGTTCCTGCTGACCATTCCTCTGGACTGTGGAAACAGCACTGACCTGCATGGCGATCTCAGAGCAAGTGACACCCCTCCTTTGCACCCTTCCATCCACCAGGACTTCCAGAGCCCTGTTGGAAAAATGCAGTGTCATTTCCCCCTTCTCTAACGTGCTTGGAATCTGTCTATCAATGAGCAGGGCATCTTCAGAATGCCAGTGCTCATCTGAGTACACAACAGCCATTTCAAAATGGCGCAGGTGCTGAGAATGATAGTGTTTCAACCAATAT
Organism: Hemiscyllium ocellatum; assembly: GCF_020745735.1. Taxonomy (NCBI): domain Eukaryota; kingdom Metazoa; phylum Chordata; class Chondrichthyes; order Orectolobiformes; family Hemiscylliidae; genus Hemiscyllium; species Hemiscyllium ocellatum. The sequence continues at coordinate 101,873,428 of NC_083405.1, forward strand.
CCAGTGATTAATCAGGTGTGAAACGCTTTGGAAAATTCTGAAAGTCTGATGAGAGACAGGACATACTGCTACTGCTAAGTTTCCTTCAATTCTTGATCTAAGTCATGAAGAGAGAACGGGGCGAAGGTGATGACTGCAGATATTGGAGATCTGAGTCTAGATTAGAGTGGCGCTGGAAAAGCACAGCAAGTCAGGCAGCATCCAAGGAGCAGGAAATTGATGTCGATTTTCCCTGCTCCTCAGATGCGGCCCGACCTGCTGTGCTTTTGCAGCACCACTCTAATCTAGAATCTGAAGAGAGAATGGGCTTATTTTCATGGATATTTCACTTCCAAACTTCTAATCTACATTTTAGAATTGACTTTCAAATCGAACAAAATCTAGCAATCCATACAATGTACCATGCACTGGGCCGTAGTTATTTTCCTCTCTGGAGATACTTTCTGTAGGGAGCTCATCATGCAGGCAGCAGCGGTGACGTGGTGGCTGTGGCTCAGAGTGGGAACGTTCATGGTCGGCTGTGAGGCAATTGGTAGAACTCTGGCAGTCGATGGCATTGTTGAAGCAGCTGGGGGGCTGGGGGGGCACCAGAGTGGGACTCTGGCAGCCTATGGCAAGGTGGCTGGTGAGTCTGGATAGCAGTCTGCAGTGAGATGGCAGATGGTCTGGAGATCGAGGGATCAAGCCCACAGCAGGTGAGAGATTGAGCCCAGCCCAGGAGAGAAATTGGGCCCAGTGTGGGACAGAAATTGAGCCCAGTGCAGGAGAGGGATCAGGCCCAGAGCAGGAGAGAGATTGAGTCAAAAAGTATGGCACCCAGTGAAGGAGAGAGATCAGGCCCAGTATGGGAGAGAGATTGGGTCCATTGCAAAAGAGAGATTTAGCCCAGGGTGGGAGAGAGTTTAGGGCCAGGGTGGGAGAGAGTTTAGGCCCAGTGTGGGAGAGAGTTTAGGCCCAATGCAGGAGAGAGATTGGGCCCAGAGTGGGTGAGAGATCAAGCCCAGAGCAGGAAAGAGATTGGGCCCAGAGCAGGAGAGAGATTGGGTTTAGTGTGGGAGAGAGATCAAGCCCAGCAGGGGAGAGAGATTGGGCCCAGCACAGGAGAGAAATTGGGCCCAGTGTGGGAGTGAGACCGAGCCCAGAGTGGAAGAGGGATCAGGGCCAGAGCCAGAGAGAGATTGAGCCCAGTGCAGGAGGGAAATTGGGCCCAGCGCGGAATAGAGATTGGGTCCATTATGGCAGAGAGATTGGGCCCAGACCGAGTGAGAGATCAGGCCCAAAGCCGGAGAGAGATTGGGCCCAGTGCAGGATACAGATTGGGTCCATTATGGCAGACAGATTAGGCCCAGACCAAGTGATAGAGCGGGAAATTAAATCGAGCCCAGAGCGGGAGAAGGATCGAGCCCACTGCAGGAGAAAGCCCAACGTGGAGTGACTGAAGGCCCTTGAAGGACTATAACATTGAACTTTTCACTTACTTATTTTCTACTTTCTACCTAAGATTTTGTACCTAGGTACCTGAGATAGTACTGTGAATGGAAACGTTGTAAACGTTTCACTGTGCTCCTGTATCTGTGTACGAGTACACATGACAACAAAACCTAATTCTAATTCTAATAAAAAGACGACCTAAATTTTCTACAGTCTGCAACCACTAGCAGTTTAAGGAAGAGCTAGTCCTGTACCAAGTTGTAACATTGGGACATTTTGACAAACAAAGGACCAAAAGTCCATCAAGTTCATGTTTGACAATCCTAACAGTCACATGAAATATCGATAATGTAGGTTTTGATGAGTCCAAGCAATCCATTTCTATCAATTGATTTACATCAGCTCCAGTGAGTGGCACGGTGGCACAGCAGTTAGCACTGCTACCTCACAGTGCCAGAGACCCGGGTTCAATTCCCATCTCAGGTAACTGTCTGTGTGGAGTTTGCACATTCTCCCCATATCTGTGTGGGTTTCCTCCTACAGTCCAATTGAATTGGCTGTGCTAAATTGCCAGTAACGTGAAGGGGTAAATGTAGGGAAATGAGTCTGGGTGGGTTGCTCTTCAGAGGTTCAGTGTGGACTTGTTAGGCCGAAGGGCCTGTTTCCACACTGTAAGTAATCTAATCTAAAAATGATGAGGGATACATTGTTGAAAGTTAACCCTTTCCATGTGAGCGTGCTGCAAATACAACACACCTTGCCTCCAGTTACCTCTGCTGCATCCCAACATGTTATTTTGAAAAAGAAACCTTAATTTTCATTTATAGGGATCAATATTAACAGTTTCCATCATGTTCCAAAGGAGTCTGTAATCTGCACACAAGTGGCAACACACCCTGAAGTAGCTTTTTGTGCACTTTGCCTCAGTGTTAATTGTTCCCTGGGCAGTGCATGGAATGTATAATGAGAGTGTCAGGATAATGCTTCAAAACCAGATCTCATCTAGCATTTCTTCTTTCAAATTAACAGCAGACATAGCATATAGATTCCATTCTAAGGGCATATCCCTTGACCCACTGGTGCCAGATGATTGGACAGCTCTAAATGTCACAGCATGGTTCAAAACCTAATTCCATCAAAGCAGGACCAATCAGTTTAACCTCAGGGATAGGGAAAACATTTAGAAATTATAATTAGCGGCCACATGAAGAGTTTCTTGTGCAAATATTCATTCACTTTAAAATTCCAGTTTGGATATGTTAAAGGAAAATTGTGTTCAACTGATTTTATTACGTTTGCTGAATGAGCTAACAAAGAGGGTTGATGAGGGTAATGTGGTTAATGAAACATATATCGACTTCCAAAAGGCATTTGTTGAAATATCACAGACTAGCTGAAGAAAAAGCCATTCTACAGAGCTATGGGGAAAAAAATGGGAGAGTGGGACTGGATTAACATAGAGTATAGAGAACATAGAACATAGAAAAGTACAGCGGAGAACAGACCCTTCGGCCCACGATGTTATGCCGAGGATTATTCCTAATGTAAAATATAGTAACTCAACCTAAAAACCCTTCAACTCACTGCTATCCATGTGCATGTCCAGCAGTCACTTAAATGTCCCAAATGACTCTGCTTCCACCACTGCTGGCAACACTTTCCATGTATTCACAACTCTCTGTGTAAAGAATCTTCCTCTGACGTCTCCTTTATACCTTCCTCCTAATATCTTAAAACTATTAACCCTCGTGCCAGTCAATCCTGCCCTGGGGAAACGTCACTGGCTACTGACTCTATCCATGCCTCTCATTACCTTGTCCACCTCGATCAGGTCACCTCTCTTCCTCCCACTCTCCAGAGAGAAAAGCTTAGGCAACATCCCTTCATAAGACAATTCCTCCAGTCTAGGCAGCATCCTGGTAAACCTTCTATGCACCCTCTCCAAAGCCTCTGTATCTTTCCTATAATAGGGCAACCAGAACTGGACACAATATTCCAAGTGTGGTCTCACCAGGAACTTGTAGAGCTGCAGCAAAACCTCGTGGCTCTTAAACTCAATCCCCCTGTTAATGAAGGCCAAAAACCACATGCTTTCTTAACAATCATTTCCTCTTAGGTAGCAACTTTGAGGGACCTATGCGCTTGAACACCAAGATCCCTCTATAGCTCCATACTGCCGAGAATCCTGTTTTTAATCCTATATTCAACATTCAAGTTCGACCTTCCAAAATGCACCACTTCACATTTGTCCAGGTTGAACTTAGTTGCTGTTGCAGAGTGGTGTCTTGGGTACAATGAGCCAACTGGATACTTCTGTGCTGGAACTATTCAATGATTATTCCATGGCATTATCTATCTGCCTGGGGAACACTTCACAGGCAGGCAACAAAAATTAAAATCTACGTTTTTATTTCCTGCAGAGAGTCAGTTCTTATTGGTAAATGGAAGTTAATATGAGTGGGCTTTCTCTCTTAAAAAGTTATTTCCAGATGGCATGAACTCCAAGGGCCAATTAAATTGCAAGGGGAAGAAATGGTAGGAGGAGAGGCAGGCTATCATTACCTATACAGGCATAATATAGGCTTAATTGGAATTGCCACTGATTTAACAAAAGGGGAAAAAAAAATTAAATGGCTGCAGCACAAATTGATGGTTTACAATTGTAATCATCCAAAACTCTGTAGAACTGTCAATGGTTTATATGGCAAGAGTAGAAGTCTCTCTATAGATGGCAATATTGCAATAGTAGATGATTTCAATCACCCAGCATAAACTGAGCAGTCATATGGAACAGACTGTAAACTGGTAAACATGGTACAACCATGTCTTAATTCAAGTCCTTACCTAACTGGCAGTGCAAGCTGGAAATAATGCTGAATGTGTTAAGATTGACTTTCTGAGCCACATTTCAAACTAGCAGTGGAACTTTGCAATATCAAGCCTAACCTGCAAGGATCCCAGTGACGGGCACTTGTCAAGTTTTGAGGATCGTTTGCTGCAAACAATTGGGACACCATTCACACTTTAGAAATAAAGAGGTTTTCGGGGAATGAGTGGTCACAATATGAACAGACTTCAAGTGACATGGCAAATCGCACCAGCATGGACTTAATTGAAGTAAAGGTACACAGCTGCAGGAAAACCAATGTCCTTTGAAAAAGGAACAGTCTGAAAACATTTCAATGGGATGCAAAAATGGGAGAAAAATCTACAAAGCATAAGTAGAATATTTTCAAACTTATAATCTTAAATATATAGCAAAATACATACCACACAAAAATATGTACACAGTCTCCAAAGTGGATGATGAGAGAAATTAAGGTGTAAATAAAGAAGGAAAACAGGTATGATAAAATGATTACGAGAAATAACTGCAGAACAGATAGTCAGAAATGCTAAAGTAGCTTAAATGAAGTTTCAGGGATCAGCGTTATTTCAGGAAGAAAGCTGAGAGGTACCCTGAGTGCCTGTTATCAGGCCCTTGCCACTATGAGACAAGTATATCTTAGTCCTGGGCAGGTTTAGTTGCAACTTGGTAGAGTATCCCCATACCAATGAGCATTGGACATCTGGACTAATTTTCTGTTGATGTGGATTGCTTTGCTCTGTCAGGCTACCATTGTCTATGGAAAAGGTCGAATAACTGTACTATTGTAAAAATATCTAATAAAATCATGTGCCTTGAAGTTATTTTATCACCTGATTCAATACATATAGTTCTGATTTTGTATTTGTTTGGGCTTTCATTTGTACATCACTTCCATACCTCCAAAAGTCAAAATTTGCTTTTCTTCTGTCATCTTACTTTTTGGCCCTGCCTCTCACTAATTTGTCCTGGAAGTCATGTGAATAGCTTCAGTATATTCATGAGGTCAAACAGAGGCTCACAGAGGTTAAAGCAAAGAGTATCATCACACTTTGTAAACTTCTGGCACTTGTGCAAGTCACAAAAGATTCATTTTCCATAAACAGTCAATTTCCAACTTTTTGACCAGTTAAAAGAGACTGGGTCTCTGCTTTTGGAACAACAATTTCTACTAAACCCTTTTGACTCAGCAACTTCAACACTATACTATAGTTTGACTAGAGTATGATATGCATATAGGCCAACCCAAGGTTGTAGTCAATTTATTGCTTCTTGCAGATTTTAAGAGGGTAATGTTACTAATAATCTGACAAAAATTGAATGGGTAACTCCACGAGTAATGAAATCAAGAACTGGGAACAAATAAGGTCTATTTAAAAGAATTTTCAAACAGAATGAAGCACTGCATGTCCCAGTATTTGAAAGAAATAAAACTGTTATGGTTGGCGAGGATGTCACTGAGGTAAGTTTGATTGAATCAGCGACACTCCACACATTTAAAGAATTTAGCCCATATGGGAACAGAGAAATCGTGCATGTATTACAAGTTTTATAAGTTTGGTAAAAATCTTCAGAGGAGCTGCAATCAACATCAGATCAAGTATTCCCCTAACTCAACATTAGTTTGCATTCTTATGGGACATTCCAAGTCTGACTTTTGCAGAAGTGCAGAGCACAACATTCCTCAAGAGCCACATCCAAGTTGAATAGATTCAAGAGGAGGATAAGACACATGCCATTACAGCACGAATTGTTGCATGAAAAGTTTAATAGTCCAGTGTCAATGTTAAGGATTGGATGAGTGACTAGGTGGTAAAATGGGTAGGTGATTGAGAGAGGTGGCTTGGTGTAGGTGGGTGAGCTTGTAGGTTGGTGAGGTTGTAGTTGGTTGGGGTCCTAGGTGGGTGTGGTTGTAGGTGGGTGAGTTTGTAGGTGGGTGAGGTTATAGGTGGGTGAGGTTGTAGATGGTTGAGGTTGTATGTGGATAGGGAATAGGATGGTAAGTGGAGGAAGTAGGAAGTGGTTATGACAGGTTGGTAAGATGGCAGGTGTATGAGGTGTGAGCAGATGAATTCGGTAGCAGTTAGTTGAGTAAGGTGATAGGTGGGTGATAGTGGATGAATGAGGAGGTGTGTTAGACGTGGTTGAATTTGGTTGTGGGCTACTCAGTTCATGGCAGAGGGTAGAATTTCAGTTGAATAAAAATCTGGAATTCCGGGTCTATTTATGATTGTAAAACCATTGTTGACTGTCAAAACGATCCATCTGGTTCACTAATGTCATTTAGAAAGGAAATCTGCCATTCTTACCTGGTTTGGCCTACATGTACTTCCAAGCCAATTACACTATGATTGACCCTTATCTAACAAATGAAATCCCCTAGCAAGGCACTCAGGTAACACAATCATGACAAAATCTCAAATCTGAACAAAACCATGTGGACATCCAACACATAGACCATAGCAGTTCAAGAAGGTAGCTCATCATTACCTTCTTAAGGGCAACTGGAGATAGGCAATAAATGCTAGTGACTCCTATGCCCCATTAGTGGATAAAATTTTTAAAAAGTTGGGAGGGCAGTCCGATTATGATGGAGTTAATCAAAGTGATGAAGCTAGCATTGGGGTGCAGGAATTTAGCCGGGTGGTTGGCAATGTCGATGGTGGAGGTCACTATGCGGTGGTCAGAGGTAGTCAACTGGTAAAAGGGGTGTTTGAGATTTCAGTGGCTAGTCAGGGATCAGAGGGAGATTGGTGTTCAGGTATGGCAGCACTGACAGGCACCTTCAATCATTGGCCTAGTCTCTGACAATCTGGAGATCTGAAGTAACAATGGAGATGGTGAGACTTTGGTTGTAATTTTCCAAAATCTTTGGATTCTGGAGAAGTACCAGAGGATTGGAAAACTGTCAATATGACACCTCAGTTCAAAAAGGGAGGGAGGCAAAAAGCAGGTAACAACAGGCCGATTGGCCTAATATCTATTATTGGAAAAATGTTGCAATTAGTCATTAAGGAAGGAGTAATAACATTTGGAAAAATCATAATCTAATCAAGCAGAGTCTTGGCTTCATGGAAGGGAAATGTCTGACTAATTTATTAGAGTTTTTCGCGAAAGTCTCAACCAGAGTGTATAGAGGGGAGCCAGTAGATGTGGTGTTTTTGGACTTTCAGAAGGGTGTGGGACAAGGTACCTCACAAAAGGTTAGGTCAAAAGATAAGAACCTGTAAGTAGTAGTGGAGATAGTGTATTGGCATTGACAGAGAATTGGCTCATGGACAAGAAACAACCAGTGGGGATAAGGAGTTCTTTTTCAGTTTGGCGACCCAGTGGGTTTCCACAGGGATCAGTGCTGGGACTGCACCTGTTTATAAAACTTGTTAATGACTGGAAGAAGGAAGCCAAATTTGCAGAGACCCAAACATAGGTGGAAAAGCAAGAAACGAAGTGGGTACAATTAGGTTACTGAGAGACAGTGATAGGTTACGTAAGTGAGCAAAAAGATGAAAAATGGAGCTTAAGATGGGAAAGTGCAAAGTTGTTTATTTTGGAAGAGACAACAAAATAACAGAGTATTATTCAAATGAACAGAAACTGCAGAAAACTACAACACAAAGGGAGTTGTGAATCTTGTGCATGAAACGTAGAATGCTAGCACACAGGTAATCAGGAAGGCTAATGGAATGTTGGCCCTTACTTTAGGGGGTTGGAGTATAACAGTGGGAAATCTTATGCAGTTGTAGAAGGTGCTGGTGAAACCACATCTGGAATACTGTGAGCAGTTTTGTCCTCTTATTTAAGAAAATATATCATTTCATTAGAGTCAGTTTGGAGAAAGGTCACTAGGATGATACCTGGTATGGAGCAATTATTTTATGAGCAAAGACTAAACAGGTTGGGACGCTACTCAGTGGAGTTTGAAAGAATGAGAGGTGATCTCATTGAAACATATAGCATACTTAAGGGGCTTGACAGGATAAATGTTAGGAAGATATTTCTCCTCATTGGACAATGTAGGACCAGAGGGTGTAGTCTCAGAATAAAGGGGTGCCAACTTAACGCTGAGATGCTGAGGGGTGTCTACTCTCAGATGATTGAGAGTCTTTGGAACTCCTTGCTGCAGAGAACTGTGGTGACAGAGTCCTTGTGTATATTTAAGGATGAGATAGATCAATTTTGATCAGTAAGTGAATCAAGGGTTATGGGGAAAGACAGGAAAGTGGACATGAGGCATGTCAGATTAGTCATGATCCTATTGAATGGCTCAAGGAGTTGAGCAGCCTACTCCTGTTCCTATTCCTTCTGATCTGATTTTTGTCCATTGTTATGTTTCGGGACAATGTCTTTAATTAAAATAAAACGAAGGAAGTCACGTGACCTCTTCTGAAGAATGCCTGACTTCAAGCTGGAGTGATTGCTTGTCAGAGTAAAAGGATATAGATCGTTTCATTGAGAAGACTGTTTACCTTTATCGACAATAGCATCAGCCTGCAGCCTAACAGTGGGTAGACATTAAGTCTGTGACGTCCCAGGAAATTGTTGAGAAGGTCCAGTTGAAAATATTTATGCATCATGCTGCCCATTCACTTCCAAGATAAAAGATAGATGGGGTCCAAGTATAGCCAGTCATGATTTCTACCTGGACACAAAGCCAACATGATTCAAATTGCCATGGAGATGGGCTTTGAGAGAAGAAGGGTCTAAGGTATCCCAGAAACTCACAAATGCTGATAGTCTGCTGAGATAAGGAAGAGAGAGAGAACAGCTGTACGACAAGATGCCGTAATACGTTACATAGGATGTGAGCTCATACTTTGAATTTAAAAATGACCACATTCACCAGGAATTAAAATAAGGTTGGAAGATTTGCTAAGCTTATGCTGAAGGAAGAATCTCAGGGGAATAAACCTGACTCTGAAAGATAGTTCTGAGATTAAAATTTACTAGTCTGAGAAAGGGAAAGACTGGCAGTGATCAATTGCGAATTAAGCTTCTAAGAATCAAATGTTATTTGTAAGACACCAGTGAACAGAATTTTTGTGTTACGGTTAGAGTGGTGCTGGAAAAGCACAACAGGTCAGGCAGCATCGAAGGAGCAAGTAAATCGACATTTCAGGCAAAAGCCCTTCATCAGGAATAGCCCTTAATATCGATTTTTCCTGCTCTTTGGATGCTGCCTGACCTGCTGTGCGTTTCCAGCACCACTCTAATCTTGACTCTGATCTCCAGCATCTGCAGTACCCACTTCTGCTGAGTTTTTGTGTTGTTTTCAAAGTAAAAAGAGAAAGTTTAAATTTGAAGGTTTAAGTTGCCCACAAAATAGTGTGACAGTCAATGGTGCTTTTACTCTGTTATAAAGAAAATTTCGAAACTTGGAATCCTGATGGTAACATCCTTTCTTGCTTTCAATTAGAAGTTTGAAATTTCTTTTTAAAAGCTACTGGTTTCCTTAGTGATTGTAACATATCCAACTAAGGAAGACAAAAAACAGCCACAAAATTAGTCAAGAAGCTGGTACAATGACATTTAATTGCTGCAATGTTAGCTAAAACGTTCCCTGGTTATGTCAGAATTAAAAGAAATCATGAAAGACTGTATAAGATTACTAAAGAATGTTTTAAAGCGGATTCACACCAATTCTCAGGTAATAGTTTCAAAAAGATTGCATTTTACCAGTTTGCGCTTCTGTATATGATAGTCAAAGAGTTATAGTCATAGACATGTACAGCACGGAAACCTACAGTTCAACTCGTCCATGCCCACCAGATAAATCTACTCCCATTTGCCAGCATTTAACCCATGTCCCTCTAAACCCTTCCCAATTACATACCCATCCAGATGCCTTCTAAATGCTGTAATTGTACTAGCCTTCATCACTTCCTCTGGCAGCTCATTCCATACACGTACCACCCTCTGCGTGAAAAAGTTGCCTCTTAGGTCTCTTTCATATCTATCCCCTATCACTTTAAACCTGTGCCATCTCGTTCTGTATTCCCCCACCCCAGGAAAAAAACCTTGTCTATTTATCCTATCCATGCCCCTCATAATTTTATAAACTTCTACAAGGTCATCCCTCAGCCTCCAGCAATCGAGGGAAAACACCCCCAGCCTATTCAGCTTCTCCCTGCAGCTCAAATCCTCCAACCCTGGCAACATCCTTGTAAATCTTTTCTGAACCTGTTCAGGTTTCGCAACATCCTTCCGAAAGGAAGGAGACCAGAACTGCACACAATATTCCAAAAGTGGCCTAACCAATATCCTGTACAGCCACAACATGATCTCTGATGTTTGTTCACATTGCATGTTCCTCATATTGAACAATGTAAAGGATATTAAAAAAGATAGCAATGTTGTTTTGAATATAAAGCAACCTTAAAATTGATGAATGAATTTCATCCAAGAAGTGATTAAAGAGTTGGGATGGATGCTATGCTTGCTCATTGCCCATTTCTCCAACAGTTTCATAGAGTCGGAGGTAGTTCCCTCAGACTGAAAACCAGTTTGTGTTGTTTTTATTCCCAATAAAGAGGAAAAATTGAAGTCAGGGAACTACAGGCCCAACAGCTTCACATCCATTATCAAGGAGATGTTGGAAAGACTCAAGAAACAAGGTCCTGAAGTCCATCATCAAGGGTGCACTGTTGATCAAGAAGATAGGATTGAGCTCAGGCCTTGGAACTGATCCATGCCCGGTAAGACACCAAGTAAAGCATTTTATGGCTTAGTAAAAGCATATGTTTTGACTTGTGACTTTGTCAGTGTGAGCTGGACTTCGGGAACCTCGACGTTTTGATACCATGAGGACAATTAGGCAGCAGGTCAGAGCTGACTCACAAAGAAGAAATATTTTCTGCAGGTTTGTCACAAGTATTCCAATGTGTGAAAGAACTTGCTTTCTAGTATAAAAAAAGATTTGCAGCAACACTTCAAAAGAGAGGGGAGGAGATAGAAAAGAGAACTTTATCACTTCACGTGGCCATCACCCTCCTGGCATCACCTTGGCACCACCCAAGGCCGTGTGGGTCACCCTTGAGCAGCAGGAAGGGTTTCTCCAGTGGTCTTGATCTGTTGTGTCCTTTATAGAATGATCCAGGAAATAGCAATTACCATTTAGGATGCAGAGACTGTGTAAAGACTGAATTCACCAGAGAAAGAGGCCAATTTGGGAAAGGATACGAGCTGGGATGTCAAACAAGTATATTCATCTGTGAGAAATGGTCCAGCTGAACATGGAAGTGTCCAAACTTGGGGTTTACGAATCAGGTCTTCCCAGGAAAACATCATTGTGAGGGACATTCTAATCCAGCAAGGATCCATTCCACAAGAATCTAAATGGTCCAAGATTGTACTCTGACAAGGAATAAGAACAATTCCTCAGGGACCGCACTGGTTTTTTTTCAAAATGTAGTCACCACCACCCTCTCCAGGGCAATTAGGACAATAAATCCTGGCCCAGTCAGCAACACCAGATCCCATCCATGAATGAAAAAAAATTACACATTTGTACTCAGAGAGAGCTGCACTACTGCATGGAGCATGGTATCCTTAATTACCATAAGTACAGGTTATGCTGACTAGTTAGACATAAACACTTGAAGTAACAGGAGCTATTGGCATTTGGAGCTAGACTACTCAGTTCTCCACAAAAATCTATGGGACATTTTCAGAATGACTGGATCCGAATGCAATCTCCAGCGTTAACCCTTTCAGGACTGTGACCTTACGCAACAAAGAGTTCAGTTTAAAATGGTGTCTTGTGGCCTTAAAAATAAGATGTCTGCTACGTTTACTTTTGAGGAATTATTATCCTAAGAAGCAAATTAAATTCTGCTGTAAGTTCCTGTGGGGATTTCATGCTATCTGTTGTTGTTTCTGAATTCTCACACCTTTATGGAGCATTTTATTGTCCAAGGAGTAACCAAATTCTAAGTGGTTCAGCCACAGATACTGTGTCTATAAATCAAAATAGCTTCCTTTATAAAACATGTGTATCATAATTGCATAGTTGTGACAAATGATTTTACCAACCGATCTGCTTTCTAAGAGTGAATTGATCATCCCACACTTGCCTGCCTCTATTGGAACCAAGAGTGGGTACACTGGAGTTCCCTCTGTGAGTTGAATCTTTTGGATTCCACCATTCTGATGAATTGAAACTTAAATGTGATATTCTCAGATGTAATGCAACTTGGATTGCATCATGTTTGACCAACCATCACACTACGAATGGTACGTTAGTTCAGATAAAATCACATGGCACTCTTATTAACAATTGGATGAATATTCCTGTAGTACAGGCAATGCCAGCTCATGTTGGAGATCACAGCCACCACATTCTTTATGTGATGGAAACCACAGTGTCTGCTTGGTTTAGTGTGATGAAGGAAAATAATTTCCAAGTCTGGCCAAAACAGTCTATTGCAATTAATCCCAGCTCCCAGCCCTGCCGAGATTTTACCATCCCCCCCAGACCTCCCCCTTACTGAGGATGAGCGATCAGTCCTCAGCAAAGGACCCACCTTCATCCCTCTCCGTCCATGCGTTAATGAATTTAATACACGCCGTGACGTCAAACAATCCTTCTGTCACCTCCACCTCCGAGCTTACTTTCACAATCAGGAATCCCGCCCATCTTCCGAGGACCCCTTCGCCCACCTCCAACACACTGCATCCACCTGTACTCCCCGCGCTGGCCTATTACCTGCCCTCGACTTCTTCATTTCCAATTGTTGCCAGGACATTAACCGCCTCAACCTGTCTACCTCCCTCCCCCACTCCAACCTCTCAACGCGCAGGCCTCCAATCCTTCTGCTCCAATCCCAACCTCACCATCAAGCCAGCAGATAAAGGGGGTGCAGTGGTAGTCTGGCGCACTGACCTCTACACTGCTGAAGCCAAACGTCAACTGGAGGACACCTCTTCCTACTGCCCCCTCGACCATGACTCCACCCCCCCCCCCATCACCAAACCATCATCTCCCAGACCATACAGAACCTCATCACCTCAGGAGATCTCCCACCCACAGCTTCCAACCTCATAATCCGGAACCCCGCACTGCCCAGTTCTACCTCCTTCCCAAGACCCACAAGCCTGACCATCCTGGTCGACCCATTGTCTCAGCATGCTCCTGCCCCACTGAACTCATCTCTACCTACCTTGACACTGTTCTATCCCCCCTAGTCCAGGAACTCCCCACATATGTTCGAGACACCACCCACGCCCTCCACCTCCTCCAAGACTTCTGTTTCCCCGGCCCCAATGCCTCATCTTCACCATGGATATCTAATCCCTCTACACCTCCATCCGCCATGACCAGGGCCTCCAAGCCCTCCATTTCTTCCTCTCCCAACGTCCCCAACAGTACCCTTCCACCGACACTCTCATTCGTTTGGCCGAACTGGTCCTCACCCTTAACAATTTCTCCTTTGAATCCTCCCACTTCCTCCAGACCAAAGGGGTAGCCATGGGCATACGTATGGGCCCCAGCTATGCCTGTCTCTTTGTGCGCTACGTAGAACAGTTGGTCTTCCGTAATTATACCGGCACCACTCCCCATCTCTACCTCCGCTACATTGATGACTGCATTGGCGCCACCTTGTGCTCCCGCGAGGAGGTTGAGCAATTCATCAACTTCACCAATACATTCCACCCTGACCCTAAATTTACGTGGACCATCTCTGACACCTCCCTCCCCTTCCTGGACCTCTCCATCTCCATTAATGATGACCGACTTGACACTGACATTTTTTACAAACCCACCAACTCTCACAGCTCCCTGGATTACACCTCTTCCCACCCTACCTCTTGAAAAAATGCCATCCCATATTCCTAATTCCTCCGCCTCTGCCATATCTGCTCCCAGGAGGACCAGTTCCACCACAGAACACACCAGATGGCCTCCTTCTTTAGAGACCGCAATTTCCCTTCCCACGTGGTTAAAGATGCCCTCCAATGCAACTCGTCCACATTCTGCACCTCCACTCTCAGACCCCACCCCTCCAACCGTAACAAGGACAGAACGCCCCTGGTAGTCACCTTCCACCCTACAAACCTTCGCATAAACCAAATCATCCACCGACATTTCCGCCACCTCCAAAAACACCCCACCACCAGGGATATATTTCCCTCCCCATCACTTTCCACCTTCAGCAAAGACTGTTCCCTCCGTGACAACCTGGTCAGGTCCACGCCCGCCTACATCACACCCTCCCATCCTGGCACTTTCCCCTGCCACCACAGGAACTGTAAAACCTGCGCCCACACCTCTTCCCTCACCTCTATCCAAGGCCCTAAAGGAGACTTCCACATCCATCAAAGTTTTACCTGCACATCCACTAATATCATTTATTGTATCCCTTGCTCCCGATGCGGTCTCCTCTACATTGGGGAGACTGTACGCCTCCTAGCAGAGCGCTTTGGGGAACATCTCCGGGACACCCACACTAATCAACCACACCGCACCGTGGCCCAACATTTCAACTCCCCCTCCCACTCTGCCGAGGACATGGAGGTCCTGGGCCTTCTTCACCACCGCCCCCTCATCACCAGACGCCTGGAGGAAGAACGCCTCATCTTCCGCCTCGGAACACTTCAACCCCAGGGTATCAATGTGGACTTCAACAGTTTCCTCATTTCCCCTTCCCCTACCTCACCTTAGTTCCAAACTTCCAGCTCAGCACCATCCCCATGACCTGTCCGGACTTATCCTACCTGCCTATCACCTTTTCCACCTATCCACTCCACCCTCTCTTCCCTGACCTATCACCTTCATCCCCTCGAGTAAAAAATGAGGTCTGCAGATGCTGGAGATCACAGCTGCAAATGTGTTGCTGGTCAAAGCACAGCAGGCCAGGCAGCATCTCAGGAATAGAGAATTCGACGTTTCGAGCATAAGCCCTTCATCAGGAATGAGAGAGAGAGAGCCAAGCAGGCTAAGATAAAAGGTAGGGAGGAGGGACTAGGGGGAGGGGCGATGGAGGTGGGATAGGTGGAAGGAGGTCCAGGTGAGGGTGATAGGCCGGAGTGGGGTGGGGGCGGAGAGGTCAGGAAGAGGATTGCAGGTTAGGAGGGCGGTGCTGAGTTGAGGGAACCGACTGAGACAAGGTGGGGGGAGGGGAAATTAGGAAACTGGAGAAATCTGAATTCATACCTTGTGGTTGGAGGGTTCCCAGGCGGAAGATGAGGCGCTCCTCCTCCAGCCGTCGTGTTGTTATGTTCTGCCGGTGGAGGAGTCCAAGGACCTGCATGTCCTCGGTGGAGTGGGAGGGAGAGTTAAAGTGTTGAGCCACGGGGTGATTGGGTTGGTTGGTCCGGGCGGCCCAGAGGTGTTCTCTGAAGCGTTCCGCAAGTAAGCGGCCTGTCTCCCCAATATAGAGGAGGCCACATCGGGTGCAGCAGATGCAATAGATGATGTGTGTGGAGGTACAGGTGAACTTGTGGCGGATATGGAAGGATCCCTTGGGGCCTTGGAGGGAAGTGAGTGTGGAGGTGTGGGCGCAAGTTTTACATTTCCTGCGGTTGCAGGGGAAGGTGCCGGGGGTGGAGGTTGGGTTGGTGGGGGGTGTGGATCTGACGAGGGAGTCACGAAGGGAGTGGTCCTTGCGGAACGCTGATAGGGGAGGGGAGGGAAATATATCCTTGGTGGTGGGGTCCGTTTGGAGGTGGCGGAAATGGCGGCGGATGATATGTTGTATGCGGAGATTGGTGGGGTGGTAGGTGAGAACCAGTGGGGTTCTGTCTTGGTGGCGGTTGGAGGAGCGGGGCTCAAGGGCGGAGGAGCGGGAAGTGGAGGAGATGCGGTGGAGGGCATCGTCGATCACGTCTGGGGGGAATCTGCAGTCCTTGAAGAAGGAGGCCATCTGGGCTGTGCGGTGTTGGAACTGGTCCTCCTGGGAGCAGATGCGGCGGAGACGAAGGAATTGGGAATATGGGATGGCGTTTTTACAGGGGGCAGGGTGGGAGGAGGTGTAGTCCAGGTAGCTGTGGGAGTCAGTCGGTTTATAATAGATGTCTGTGTTGAGTCGGTCGCCCGAGATAGAGATGGAAAGGTCTAGGAAGGGGAGGGAGGAGTCTGAGACAGTCCAGGTGAATTTCAGGTTGGGATGGAAGGTGTTAGTAAAGTTGATGAACTGTTCAACCTCCTCGTGGGAGCACGAGGCAGCGCCGATACAGTCATCGATGTAGCGGAGGAAAAGGTGGGGGGTGGTGCCAGTGTAGTTGTGGAAGATGGACTGTTCCACATATCCTACGAAGAGGCAGGCATAGCTGGGGCCCATGCGGGTGCCCATGGCAACTCCTTTAGTTTGGAGGAAGTGGGAGGATTGAAAAGAGAAGTTATTCAGGGTGAGGACCAGTTCAGTCAGTCGAAGGAGGGTGTCAGTGGAAGGGTACTGGTTGGTGCGGCGGGAAAGGAAGAACCTTCATCCCCTCCCCCACTCACCCATTGTACTCTATGCTACTTTCTCCCCACCCTCCACCCTCCTCTAGCTTATCTCTCCACGATTCACGCTCACTGCCTTTATTCCTGATGAAGGGCTTTTGCCCAAAACGTCGATTTCGCTGCTCCTTGGATGCTGCCTGAACTGCTGTGCACTTCCAGCACCACTAATCCAGAATGATGTAAATTATTGCATGTTTGCAACTACTTAGAGGTTACATTCGACATTGTTACCGAGTCTTTGAAAAGAACCAGATGTTAGGATTCACTCCTCTGAGACCCTAAGTTTTTTCCTACACAGGTCCATAGGAAAATGGTACTCCTCAATGTTAACCCTTTCAGATCCATGTACCACAATTATGTTTGCTAGCACGGTACAGGAGCCAACCCAGAATGCTCAATCTACCCTCTTCTGCTTTGCCCTGCATACAGACTGCATGAAGCATATTGTAGACAAGTAGCATCTGTTCAACAGAAAGCTGACCGTATATTCCTGATGAGAAAACTTGTTCCCTTCTCCTCACCTCCTTACAAGGTTTCTGTTGGTATGAGGGCTGGTTTCTCACATTTATGTTTAAATGCCACGTCATAGTAAGCTGTTGCGCCTACCGTTAATCTAATGAATTATATTGTATTGAATTTTTTGATCCAACTACATTCATGATATGAATAATCCCTTGGTGTGAGGGTTATGAGAATCAATACGACAAGCTGATATGCTACGCAGCAGAGGGCAATGTTGTGGTCATGATTAGAAGTGTAAAATCTCCCTGGTCTTAGAGTCCTCTTATTAATCATTTTGATGGCACAATCTTTTCTTTAAATGTCACTAAACATCACACAACCGCTGCCACCCTCACCTACAGACACTACTGTTACATTTGTCCATAGGTCCCAGACCTCTCCCCGTTCCGCTGTCATCAAAACACCTCTGTTAACATATCTTAGGTCTGGCAGTCAAAGATTCCAGCAGGCAACATAAAATTGCAGATGATTGAGTTGTTGACAAGTTCATTGTTTGGTTTTGTTTTTACAAATGTTGGGGAAGCTCCTGACATCATTTTGCCATATTTGAACATGAACACTGTCCACACGTCTGATTTCTAAACATGACATTCATCCCTCGATCTGTCTATGGGCCAGTGCTTTGCTTGCCTTTCCCACACTGAAAAATAAGGTAGCTTCCATGAATGCTTATTGTGGAGCTGGATTATATATGACCCCCAATGGACACACGGAAAAACCATGCAGATAGTACCATGGAATAACATCCAGTTTATCGGACAGGGCCAAGCCAAATCAAAAGAGCTGCAGGAAATCAAGAACATGAGGCAAAGTAATAACTAGAATGGGCAAAGTTACAATTAGAGTGCAACAAGGTGAACCATTTTGTCAGTCTTGGTGGTATGAAGTCTCACGAGACAGGAAAACTTTCAAACTACTAAGTCAATTCTGTTTCTGAGGTTGCATCCAAGATGTCTCAACTCCAAGTATCAAAGGAATAGGTCAAGAATGTCGTCATCGTAGAATTTCCTGAGAGAAGAATGACAAAAACGTACAGATGAAATACTTGTAAGGAACAAGGCTAGAAAAATACAGTGGAATTCTTTTCTGGCCCAAACATAAGCAAATACATACTGTCCAGCCAATTCACTCAGCCTTACCCTGTCAGGTCTGCCTGCTTTCTGAGCCGGCAGCTGTGGCTCAGTGGTTAGCACTGTTGTCTCATAGTGCTAGAGACCCAGGTTCGATTCCTGGCTTGGGTGATGTTGCGGAGTTTGCATGCTCCCCCAATGTCTGCACGGATGCTTCACTGGATGCTCCGGTTTCCTCCCACACTCCAAAGAGGTGAGGTGGATTGGGCTTTAGTGTCCAGAGCTGTGCAGGCCAATGGGATTAGCCGTGGGAAACAGGGATAGGGTGGATGGCTGGGCCTGGGGGGGATGTTGTCTGGAGTGTCAGAAACAAAAACATCTGCAGATGCTGGAATCCAAAGTAGACAGGCAAGAGGCTGGAAGAACACAGCAAGCCAGAGAACTTCTTCAAAGTGGCATCCTTTGAAAATCAGTGCAGACTTGATGGCCGAATGGCCTTTTCCTGCACCATAGGGATTCTACAATTCTAAACCAGTTATATACCTCAAAATATAGACCCGGTTCAAATGTGAGCAAACACAGAACCCTTTGCTGTTATTGGGGGATTGTAATGGGATTGGGGAGCAGAAATTCTGGATTTGCACTGGAACCTGTCCCTGATACTAGCAGGACCCTTAAGTGTGCAATTATAAGCTGTTTGCACAGTATGTGTTTAACTTTTAAACAGATATGTTAGAGCAGGTGTAGGACCCACTTTGGGTGCAAATCTTGGAATCAAGAGGAGTATCAAAGTACTCTAGCACCTTTAACACGTCTCACCCACAATACAGCGCAACATTGATTCACAGTGCACCCTTCCTTCCCTCATCAACACTGTTGACAGCCTCCAAACCCTAATCCACCTCAATACCATCACCCCCCACAGCCCTGACCCCGCAGACACAGCTCAGTCCACCATCCTGACACTTCTCACACCACCTCCCTGCACCCACTCCCAGCCTGCCCACTCAAATGCCAACATAGCCGACCACCCCTCCATGACATTCCTCTCTGAATGCTGACAGCAAGCCAGCACAACCACTGATAAAGGATGCTGGCCAAAGTATCTTCAATTAACCACAGAACCAGGAATGTCCAAACAATCACGCCATTGCCAAAGTCAGTGCTCCTGGCACTGAACAATTTAGTGGCCAAAACATTCCACAATCAATTTCTCACAGACAAGCCAAAGACTGATGCATATATTCCTCCATAACATGGACCCTTTTGGATTCATTTCTCATTTCTACTGTGTATGTTATGGTTATGATCTTTTTCTATGTTTCAGTCGCTAATAATCTCACTTTGTCTTGAACTCAAGAAACCCTGGTTAAATTGGCTTCTTTTAAAACAGAAGTACTTTCTGAGTTGAGAAAAGATATTCATGAAGGAAAGGATCCTTGTAAGTTGACCTTATTGTGACCAACCAAGGAATGGGTTGAATAAGGAAGGGGAGCCAGTTCACCTCTCCTCGCCCAGTTCACAGAGAACTGGGGACCCTCAACTAGGGATTGGTTATAACAACTGTCATTTTCAAGTCACAACAATGTCAAGTTTTGTAAACGATTATGATTTATTCTGACAATTTAATTCCATAATGGAATGGAGTTGGGGTCTAGACAATAACTAATTAGTATTTTTACCTAGGTACAAGGTCCATGTGATTCATGTTTCCATTGAGATGGGCTTTGACAGGGACAAGGGCTTTGTCCAAGTTGGGCACCATTGGGCAGTGGGTTCCTGAGCAGGAGGGTTCCACTCTCATCTGAATCACCTATCATGGGCACTTTTTATGGTGGTGAAATGCAGGCGGGTTGTGGGTTTGTCATTAATTAACTGCTTCAGGCCAAAGGGCTGGTGTGCTGCCTGACTCGGGAAAAAAATTACAGGAGAGTGGTCAGGAATGGGTATGATCCCAGGCCACCATTCTGTGCAATTTCATGACCATTCTGCCTGTGTCCTCCTTGTGGAAGGCATTTTCTGTCCTGTGAAATTCCTTTCCTCAAAACGCTCCTTTCCTCATTCTGGGCTGATTGAAATTTTTAGGACTTAAGATCAACAGATTATTATGAGGTAAGGGTAGCAGATGCTAAAAGTAGGTAAATGGAGTTGAGCTCCAGTTCAACCATGATCTAATTAATCAGCCGAGTGTGCTGAAGTGGCTGAATGACCAATTCCTATTCTAATGGTCCCACCTCCTGGAATTGTGCTTATCCTACAATTGTTTGCCTGAGTTCAGCTTCTAACTTTGGTTACTATCTTGAATTGCTTCCTGATCTAATCATTGTAACTTTGAGCTTCTGAAGTCCCTAAGATAAAAATGAAAGACTGCAAATAGTGGAAATGAAAAGAAACTGCTGGAGATACAGTTGTATGGTTTGGATACAGGCCGATTTTGATCCTCTTTTTCCTGGGGACTTCGATTTGGTTATTAATCAAAGGATTGTCATCGTAATTTTTGTTATTGGAGCAAAGTTCACATTATAATTCCAAATACCAGGGCTCGGATCTATAATCCTGTGCCCTCCAGTTCTCAGCATGTCTGACATCGAATATGATCTCTCACGTCTTTTTGTATATTTCTCTTGTGTGTACCCATCTTCTCAATTTTAACTCATGAAAGATAAACTTGGATGCAACTGTTTGGAAATGTTCATCATTGCATTTTTAATTTGTTACATTGGGATGAATCCTATGTTTGTTTAGCTACGTATCAGTTTTTAAAAAAGGCCATGGAAGGTATCTCTCAGCGAATTTTCTCATCATAATTTACAGAACTCCCCTCATTACCCACCTAACTCAACCTTATGATGTCCCTCTCACACAGCTCTAGACCCATTCTACCACTTGCCATATTTTGAACAATTCATCATTGTCGGGATATACCAGAACAGACTGGCATCACTGGCACTGGTGCCTTCTTTGAAAGGCTATGTGCACCTAGACAAGCACCAGCAGTCCAGAACTCAGAAGAGAAAATGCTGGAAAATCTCAGCAGGTCTGGCAGCACCTGTAAGGAGAGAAAAGAGCTGACGTTTCGAGTCTAACTGACCCTTTGTCAAAGTTCAGAACTGGCCTCTACACTTTGTGATGTTTACCCCCAACATGGCAGAGAAGGGAGAGTTGCTACTTGCTTTCTGTGCAGGGACCTGGAGAACCTGCAGGATGGGATGTCTTCTTTCCCCAGAACCAGCAGCGAAGGCCACGACACCAGAACATGCCAGCTTGGTCCGAACCTGCCACCTGACTCAGTGTGGTGTCAGACATCTGCAAGAGTTCCCAAACACTGTAGTAAGAAAGCCAGTGACTTTGTCTACTGCACCAATGCGTCACCATCTTCTCTCCGATGTTGTGCACTCACTCTATCACTGCCACAGTATCCCACCTCCACCAAGGCACATGCTCTACCACTCTCACTGTTTTCTGCAACATGTCCCCGCATTCACTATCACCCACCTTAATCTCCAATACTGCTAACCCTGTTACCCAAAATAACAGCTGTGTCATCTATCTAATCTCCTTTAATCTCTGCCTCTCTCCCATTCCAGGAGGGAAACAGACCACTGTCAGGCAGTAAGATTCAAATTTGGTGGCTGGATAAGAGGATACTGACTCTGAATACTGCAAATGGCTGACTCACGATGACCAAGCCTTGGCACATTTAGGGACCTGTGGATCTGCACGCTAAGGTCCCTCTGATCTTTTCTGGGTCTTACAATTAATATTGGAACCCCCTACCTTGTTAGCCCTACCCAAAGCATTACCTCTTACTTTACCAGGTTGTATTCCATTTGCTACAGCTCTGCCTAGTTGATCTCTGCCTACAGCACACATCTATCCTCTACACTATTTACCACCTTACTCATTTTCATGGCATCGCAAACGTCTTATCATGTCCCTACATTTATGTCAAAGTTATTCAGGTACACCGTGAAGAACAAGGATCTGGATTAGAGTAGTGCTGTAAAAGCACAGGCGTTCAGGCAGCATCTGAGGATCCTGCACCTCGGATGCCGCCTGAACTGCTGTGCTTTTCCAGCACCACTCTAATCCAGAATCCGGATTCCAGCATCTGCAGTCATTGTTTTTACCATGAAGAACAAGGACCCCAGCACAAAGGCCAATGGAACCCTGTTGGAAATAGACTTCCAGTCACAGAGACATCTCTGTAACATTACCCTCTGCTTCCTGCCCCTCATTCAAATTTGAATCCATTATGTCATTTTGCCTTGAATCCCATGGGCTCTAATTTTCTTGATCCATTTGTCAGGAGGCACCTTGTCAAAAGCCTTGGTAACGTTTATGTAAGCCATATCAAATGCATTACCCTGTTGTGGTTCTGTTTGCCGAGCTGGGATTTTTTGTTGCAAACGCTTCGTCCCCTTTCTAGGTGACATCCTCAGTGCTTGGGAGCCTCCTGTGAAGCGCTTCTGTGCCGATTCCTCCAGCATTTACACTGGTTTGAATCTGCCGCTTCCGGTTGTCAGTTGCTGTCCGCTGCAGTGGCCGGTATATAGGGTCTAGGTCGAGGTGTCTGTTGATAGAATTTGTGGATGAGTGCCATGCCTCTAGGAATTCCCTGGCTGTTCTCTATTTGGCTTGTCCTATAATAGTGGTGTTGTCCCAATCGAATTCATGTTGTTTGTCATCTGAGTGTATGGCTACTATGGATAGCTGGTCGTGTCGTTTCGTGGCTAGTTGGTGTTCATGGATGCGGGTTGTTAGCTGTCTTCCTGTTTGTCATATGTAGTGTTTTGTGCAGTCCTTGCATGGGATTTTGTACACTACATTGGTTTTGCTCATGCTGGGTATGGGGTCCTTTGTCCTGGTGAGTTGTTGTCTGAGAGTGGCTGTTGGTTTGTGTGCTGTTATGAGTCCTAGTGGTTGCAGCAGTCTGGCTGTCAGTTCAGAAATGCTCCTGATGTATGGGAGTGTGGCTAGTCCTTTGGTTTGTGGCATATCCTCGTTGGAATGAGGACATGCCACAAACCAAAGGACTAGCCACACTACCATACATCAGGAGCATTTCTGAACTGACAGCCAGACTGCTGCAACCACTAGGACTCATAACAGCACACAAACCAACAGCCACTCTCAGACAACAACTCACCAGGACAAAGGACCCCATACCCAGCATGAGCAAAACCAATTTAGTGTACAAAATCCCATGCAAGGACTGCACAAAACACTACATAGGACAAACAGGAAGACAGCTAACAACCTGCATCCATGAACACCAACTAGCCGCGAAACGACACGACCAGCTATCCATAGTAGCCATACTCTCAGATGACAAACAACATGAATTCGATTGGGACAACACCACTATTATAGGACAAGCCAAACAGAGAACAGCCAGGGAATTCCTAGAGGCATGGCACTCATCCACAAATTCTATCAACAGACACATCGACCTAGACCCTATATACCGGCCACTGCAGCGGACATCAACTGACAACCGGAAGCGGCAGATTCAAACCACTATAAATGGGGGAGGAATCAGCACAGAAGCGCTTCACAGGAGGCTCCCAAGCACTGAGAATGTCACCTAGAAAGGGGACGAAACGTTTGCAACAAAATCTCCCAGCTCGGCGAACAGAACCACAACAACGAGCACCCGAGCTACAAATCTTCTCACAAACTTTGAATGCGTTACCCTCATCAATCCTTTTGGTTACCGCCTCAGAAGATTGGATGAAATTTGTCAAACACAACCTTCCCTTTACAAATCCATGCCACCATTGATTAATCCAGATTTCTTCTCCAGATATATTTTGTCCTTTAGAATTCTTCCTCTTACCTTTCCCAAGATCAAGGTTAGACTGACTGGTCTGTAATTTCCTTCTCTATCACTTCCTCCCTACTTTAATAATGGAACAGTGTGAGCTGTCCTCCAGTCCTCTGCCACTTCATCCAAAATGCTCCTTGTTTTCAAATCCATCCATGTTCCCTAACACTGTCATCGCTTTCAGCCCCACAGCGCTCTGAGATATCTGAATGTCACTCATTCTGATATTTAGAATACTTTAGCTTTTAATCATTCCATCAGTGCTGGCCTGAGATTTAAGCCCTGAAATTCCCTTTCTTCTTCATCTTTTTGCCTCAATTTTTGATTTTAAAATGTCAGTTTAATAAATCCTTGGTTCCCTGCCCACCTCCTTAAATTCCTCAACATATTCTGGATTTGAGAAAGACCCAGTAGCTTTCTGAAATAGCTATTGTTCATGTATTTCCAAGTTAATCTTGCTTCTCTCAAACTGTTACATATGTACAATCTCCAATAGGAATCTCCAGTGATTATGGACAGAATTTAATGTTGGTAATAGGATCACAGCTGGAGAACCATTGAACATGTTGTGTTAGCTACTTTTGGGAAAGTCTACAATTTAGATATCAATCTGGGACACAACTGGGTAGCAGTGGTCTTTCCCTGTGATCAATGAACCCAGCACTGGAAATTTCGTCATCTCCACGGTGTTGGCCAATCAGAGACTGACAGCTGTAAGTTACGAGGTTGGTGTTGCACCCAGTGGAGTAATGACAGCATGTCTTGGCAAGTAATAAGGGTAGGGAGATGCCCTCCACCTTTCTTCCTGATGACAGATCCCATGACCAGGCATTGAGTGCCTGACAATGAAAGACGCGAAGCCAGAAACAATCCTAACTTGCTTTGCCTATCATGTTTCCCACATGGCAAGTCCTCCACCAGCTGCTGGATGAAGAGCAGCGGGTGGTGGGATGGTACCCTTACAGGAGTAAATGTTTACCCACTTAGACTCCCCAGTTAGCAGTGGTTCAGGAAAGCCATCGGTGATCCTTCCCATTCTGGATTTAATTCACAATAGAGGTGGGAAGGCAATGGAGACCCCAGACATTACTCTCCTGCCCATTAACAACTCCACACTTCATCCTCCAACCCAGAGGGAAGATATTAAATTCTGTCCCCATTTTATGAGCTATGACTGATATTGTCCTTTCCTCATCTAGAGACACTGGTGGCCATTGTAATGTTCAACAGCTGTTTCAGCTGTGAGCAGTCCAGACCAGAGGTGGAATCTGAGACATTCCTGGTCTGGGTGGCACTGTATACTAACCAACTGAAGCCTGAAGTGAGAGAGGTTCATGAATTTGTTGTAAGATCAAATTTAAATAAAAAAGCATGAAGCAGAACATCTGCTTTAAATTTCTCCTGTTGTTATGTTACTTCTTCGAAAACAAACATCTGGAAATTTGTCTTTGAACTCATTTCCCTTTCTTTTTGTGTTTATTTCCTGGCAATTTGTAGCTGGTGTCTCACAGCTGTACTATTTATAACCCCAAGTGACTAGATTTGTTTCTGCTCTGGGACCAGTGCCTCATACACTTGTGTGAGGTGTGGACAATTAGCTTGGAGCTAGTTTCAAAACTCCGCTGCTTCAGCAATCCACTCTGATCACAGGGCCAATCTCACACATTTCAAATGTTCGTTTCTGGATGTGCAGTGTACTATATCTTTAAAAAAATCTCTTTGAGCTCTCAGCTATTGTCTTATTGCCAGCCCTTTTAAGTATTCAGCACGTCTTGCATAAACAGCCGCAGGTGATAGTCGCGCCTGTTCTGTTTTGCCATATGCAGTTTGTCTGGAATACTAATAAGTTCAAACTGTTCTGGATGCGCTCAGTTTAAAAAAAAGGCAAACTGGCTAACTCACATTGAAAGTGCACATTGTAACAAAACCTATTGACATCAGATAGTTCAGACAAACTGACTGAGACAGTAAAAGAAGCACAAACACAGCAAATGAAGACTGACTTTCTGTTTTAAAAAACACTCAGTAATATTCTCCATTTGATTATTTCCTCTCTTTGATACCTGTGCTTGTTTTCAATGAATAAACCTGGAGTTATTTAATTTAAAGGTTATAATTTAATACTTGATATTACTAAAGTGGAAAAGACTTTTTATCCACATGATATCGCATTGAGTATATTTCTGTTCAGCACCAAAGTTATACTTTACACTAGTCCAAAAGCCTGCTCAACAGATTAGCCTGTTATGCTACCACATCTGTTAGAGTGTAGAATGGACGCCCTTTCTTGTGCTGAATCTAGCTTTAAATTCCACACATGCCTTTGATTTACTTGAGAACGCAGGAGTATGTTATCTTAGTGCTCTGGAATTTTCCACCATTACTTAGAATATTGGCTTGGACATCATTGTAGCAGACTTTCAAAGTTGAATTGTGAGCAAGGCAAAAGGGCTGCGAACGTTCTGAGCTTTTTGTTGTTCTTCTCATTAGACTCAAAGAATTTCATCAATGGGACAATTTTAACTTGCTCTTCCCCAATACATGGAACCCTGTGGTTGTAAGGCTGCAGCATTCAGTCATCCCAGCACAGAGTATCACTTTCCATCAACTACAAGCTTGGGATTTGCTTGATGCATAACAGATAACAGCAGGGAGACTTTATCAGCTGCTGCTGTCCCAGCTGTGGAAAAAAATTATCATTCTTCTTCATTTCCCGTGAGGTAGGTCTTTTACTTGTGTTTTAAGGTCATAATTACGTTAATTGCTTTGTAGGTAACTACACATGGAGGGTAATTTTTTTAGCAGGTGTGAAGCTCCCAGATGTCTAAGGTTACAGACAGCTCTCTGCATGGGCTGACCTTTTCACAACCGGAGCTGGTAAACAGATTTCGTGCCACACTTTGATTGAACTCTAAAGCAAACATCATGTCAGGCTTGTCATATTGATGTTGAAGAAGGGTTAGATGCTTGTATAATTTTTTAGTGCAATGCCCAAAATGAGGTGCTCTTCTTTTTGTGTGTGACTTATCACCAGTTCTAACCATGGTTCAGAGGGTCCACTGTAAAAAAAAATGATTTAATTAATGTAGTTGTATGTGTATACACACCCTGTATAATTGTTAGGAGCTCATGCTGTTTTTATTTACTGTTCTAAGAGGCACTGCTGGAGACGACATTTTTGACATTTATTTCTGTTTCCATGCTTCTGTATTTTTGAATTTCAGTGCATTTTATGAATGATTCTGTTGTGTCTCCTGGTGGATCACTCAACTATGCACCATGTGGTGGATATCTCAACAACACAGATCTGAGTCAGATCAGAAAAGATTTGATCAGCTCTCAACCAGAGCAGCAATGACATGAGATAAGGAGGACTAAAGACCACCAGGATTCTCAAACCTGGTTATTGATTAACCAGAGGGCACATTTCTCCCTGTTCTCATGTAATAAAACTATTACCTCCAGAGATACAATCATCAATGGAAAACTGGGTCTTGGAAACAAATACGTCATTTGTTAAATGTTGAGTACATTGCTTCTTCCGTGTATTAATTATCTCTGTTTAATGCTTTAATCGCAAAGCCAGACTCTGCTGGGAATGCACATCAAGTCTATCCATAAGGAAGAAGGGAGGTTAGTTAATGTTTCAGGCGGTCGGGCCCTTTGACAGTTCTGATTAATAAGCCATGAACTGAAGGAGTCAACTCCAGCACATAGACTGAGCTCACTGTCATCAGTCCCAGAAAATGTCACAAGTGACACATCGACCAAATGATGTAATTCAGAATGATGTCATCTGGCTGAATAGGCACCAGAGACTGATCAGTTCCGCGGCCAAAACGGCTGTGGTTTGTTGGCAAGAGAAATGTGAAATGTGAAGAATTTGCAATGTAAAGTGCCACAACAGACGGGTTGCTAACTTATTGTTTATCTCTTTACAAGTATTAGCAGACTTGCATTTTCTGTCTTTAGAACAGATTTACAACAGTCCACAACTTGCCTTTTAATCTCTCAATTTTACAAAAGAGCATTGTTTTTGTTACAGAATGTCTTGTTAATTATATAGATGGAAAAAGACACAAAGTAACCAGGGACCCAGAACAGCTGACGGATACAGCAGGTGTGACGACTTTAGGGAGATTCTGTCTTACGTTAAAATGATGGTATTGAGGAGGTTTGGAAATTCTGAACTAGTTTTCAATAGCTGATATGAATAATAAACTGAGAGATCATTGCCCCACTTTGGTCCAATGGTCCTTCTGATCACAATTTCCACATTATTTACTGTTCAAATTTCCCTTTCCATTTTTTGTCATGTAATGGATTGCTGTGTTCTGAACGCAGGACTGATCTGGTTATTATGTAGTCACCACAGAACATCATTTTAGATAGTTGTGCATCAGTTTTAAACTTCTTGAATGTTTGTTTGCGAGGGAAGTGGACATTGTTGATAAGATCAATCTTTCTTGCTGATTCCAGTTGTGCCTGAGAAGGTGATCATCATCTTTCTCCTTGAAGCACTACACTCTGTGGGGGTGAAGATGCTCCCATGATTCTAATGAATAGAGGTTTTCAGGATTTGAATCTTGTGACAATGAAATACCAATAAAAGCTAACATACCGCATGCCTTCTTAACAACCCTATCAACCTGAGTCACAACTTTCAGAGATCTATGTAAATGGACACCGAGATCTCTCTGCTCATCTACACTACCAAGAATCTTACCATTACACCAGTATTCTTTATTCCTGTTGCTCCTTCCAAAGTGAATCACCTCACACTTTTCCGCATTAAACTCCATTTGCCACCTCTCCACCCAGCTCTGCAGCTTATCTATGTCCCTCTGTAACCTGCAACATCCTTCTGCACTAGCCACAACTCCACCAACCTTAGTGACATCTGCAAACTGTCTAACCCATCCTTCTATGCCTTCATCTAGGTCATTTATACAAATGACAAACAGCAGTGAACCCAAAACAAATCCTTGCAGTACACCACTAGGAACTGAACTCCAGGATGAACATTTCCCATCAACCACTACCCTCTGTCATCTTTCAGCTAGCAAATTTTTGATCCAAACCATTATATCACACCCAATCCCATGCCTCTGTACTTAGGGCAATAGCTTACTGTGGGCCTTACTGAAATCCATATACACCACATCAACCACTTTGCTCTCATACACCTGTTTGGTCACAATGTCAAAGAACTCAATAAGGTTTGTGAGGCATGACTTACCTTTCAGAAAACTGTGTTGACTATCCATAATCAACTTATTCCTCTCAAGATGATTATAAATCCTGTCTCTTATAACCTTTTCCAACACTTTACCCACAACCAAAGTAAGGCTCACTGGTCTATCATTTCCAGGGTTGTCTCTACTCCCTTTCTTGAACAAGGGGACAACATCTGCTCTCCTCCAGCATTCTGGCACTATTACTGTAGACAATGGTGACATAAAGATCAAAGCCAAAGGCTCTGCAATCTCCTCACTGGTTTTCCAAAGAATCCCAGGATAAATCCCATCCAGTCTGGGGGACCTATCTATTTTCAAACTATGTTGTTAGTGCCAATGTGAGCCTCCCCTTCAAGGATCTCCAAAACACAAAATGAGAAATCATGAACCCTGGCACCTGGGAAGCAACATACCAACCATGAGTCTCTCTCATTCCCACAGAACCTCTTATCTGTCCCCCTAACTATGGAATCCACAATGACTAATGCATTGCTCCTCTATCCCCTTCTCTTCTGAGCAAAAGGGACAAACTCTGTGCCAGAGACCTGTACCCCACGACTTATCCCTGGTAAATCCACCCTCCCCCAGCAGTATCCAAAACAATTTACTTGCTATTGAGTTGAACAGCCACAGGGTTCCCCGCATTGCCTCTCAGTTCCATTTCTGTCCCCTGACTGTAAGCCATCTGCCTTTTTCTTGCATCTGAGGTGTGAGTACCTCCCTGTGACTCCTCTCAATAACCCCCTCCGCCTTCCGAATGATCCGAAGTTCTTCCAGCTCCAGCTCTAGTTCCCTAATGCGGATTTCGAGGAGCTAGAGTTGGGTGCACTTCCTGCAGATGAAGTCAGCAGGGACACTAGTGGTGACCCTTACCTCCCACATTCTGCAGGAGGAACTTTCAACTGCCCTAACCTCCATTCCCACTATTCTAAATTCCCAAAGAGACTGTAGAAAAATAAAGGACAAAAAAAAACTAGTTATTTTACCAATCTGGCACACAGGATGTTTTTTTGGTTAGATGAAAAGGATGGGTGGGAGACAGTACCTAAGTAGTGTTTTGGGTAATGCAACCACCCAAATATATTACTTCATTGACTCAGCAGTCCCGTGTCTGCTCCTGCTCAGTGTGTGCTCCACCTATTCATGAGATAAGTTTTTAAAGCAGTCACTCACCATCTCAGCAGCCCCCGGATGATGTTCCTGCTCTTCCCGCTGCTGAAACAGACCATAGTAATAAGAGCTATTATGATATCGTTTTGAATGTATAGCTAGATTTCAACAGCTACCATTATCTCAGCAGGGGTATTCTGAGTTCATAGTTTGATTGATAGCTTAAAGAGACTTTTAAATGATTAACTGTCTTGGCATGAGTTTAAAGGAAATTTACCACACTTGTTGGAAATCTGAAATCAACACAGAGAACACTGGAGAAACTCAACCAGCCTGGCGGGATCTGTAGACAGTGGAACAGATTTGATGTTATGAGTCTGATATGACTTTTCTTCAGAACTCCAGTTTAATACACTGCTGGGAGTGCATCAAACAGTACAGCCCTTTGATACTGTAATATGTACAGTACTACCTGCACTCAATCAGCCTTTGCTTGTTAAATTCAAAACATGATGTCCGAAATTAGATGCTAAGCTATTATTGAGTAGCACTTGGTGAACAATTCTGACTATACTAAAAATTACACTAACAATCAATTTAAGATTATCAGTTGGGGTTGCAATGTCTGAATGTTAGAAGCTGCCTATTCATATTCAGGAGGTCATCCAGACCTTGTACTTCCTTTGAATTAAATAAAAGTGTAGGGCATAATAGTTCTGTGGTGTATTCTCCATTGCAATATCCAAACCAATTAAGGTTAATTGTCAGAACAATTTTCTTATGCACTACAAGTTATAGCTCCCTTTGAAATTTGGCATTTTTGAGTCTGTTCTGAAGAGTGCAAAAGCTTTGATATCATGTCTCCTTTTTCAGCAATATTCAACTCTTCTATCACCAAGTGACTGTTAAATTCAATTAATAAATCTGGAACTGAAAATTGGTCTTAACAATAGTGACCATGAGAACTATTGTAAAAATTCACCTGGGTTCATTAATGTCCTTCAGGGAAGGAAATTAGATTAGATTAGACTTACAGTGTGGAAACAGACCCTTCGGCCCAACAAGTCCACACCGACCCACCGAAGCACAACCCACCCATACCCCTACATTTACCCCTTACCTAACACTACGGGCAATTTAGCATGGCCAATTCACCTGACCCGCACATCTTTGGACTGTGGGAGGAAACCGGAGCACCCGGAGGAAACCCACGCAGACACGGGGAGAACGTGCAAACTCCACACAGTTGCCTGAGTCGGGAATTGAACCCGGGTCTCAGGCGCTGTGAGGCAGCAGTGCTAACCACTGTGCCACCGTGCCGCCCACTAATCTGCTGCCATTCCCTTGTCTGACCTAAATATGATTCCAGATTCACACCAATGAGGTGGACAAAGCAATCACCTGGATAGCACTCATCTACCACTTTCAGCATTCATTCCCTTCACCACTGGTGCGCAATGGGCCAGCAATGTGCACTATTTGTGAGGTGCACTGCAGAAAATACCATTGGCTCCTCAGACAGCATCTCCCAAATCTACAACCACTATCATCTAGAAGGGCAAGGGCAACATGTATATGGTAGCATGACTACCTGCAAGTCTCCTTGCAAGAAACATGCCATCCTGACTTGAACTATACCATTGTTCCTTCACTGTCACCAAGTAAAAATCCTGGAATTCATTCCCAAAAATCATCATAGGTGCCTCTACATCTGAAGGATTCAACAGTTCAAGAAGGAAGCTCTCCACCGCATTCTCAAAAACAAATCTGGTCTAGCCAGAAATGATCCATCCCACAAACGAGTTAGAAACAGCCATAACTGCTCTCAAGGACAACTAGGAATTGGCAATAAATGCTGGTTTTACCAGTAACATTAACATCACATGACTGAATAAAAATAACATGGGATCAACAAGACAGAGAGTTGGGTTTTCAATTGATGTCTCCCACATCAACACCTGAGGAAGCCCTGTCTAAAAGATACCAATGATTGAATAAATTGGAGCAGAATGTAAAAAAAACAGCAACCTAGTGTTGTCAGACACAGAGGTTTATTTACATAGGAAACAGGAGTAGGAGTAGAAGTAAAGAAAGTTTAACATTTAGTATTAATCAACATGGGCCCACAATTTTGACAGAGCTGCTCTTGGAGGTGCAGTAGAAATATATACAAATGGGCTTTTGCTTGTCAATTGGTTAGGTTACAATGACAACGTGAAGTTGGCTGTGAGGGAATGTCAAATCTTAAAATAAAATCATTAAAATCCCAACTCTAACTCAGTTATAAGCTTCATATTCTCTCAGCATGAGCTAGATTTTCTTCCCAAATATGTAAAGTTTTAGATCAGGATCATAAAGAGGTCATTGTATGTTGAGTATTTCTATTTAATTTGCCACTCTATTATGTAGCCTAATGAAATGGAGCTTGCAATATATGCCACAGTCAGTCAGTAACCCATTTGGCAAAAAGTAGAAGAAACTGGCATCAGGTGCTATCAGGTCCAATGGGTCTAATGGGTCTAAAAGTCAGAGAAATTGGACTTTTACAGTGCACTCTACAATGCGATGTGCAGCTCACTTGAAACACAGATTAAACATGTGGAATATGCATTGAACTCTTCAGCACCTGCTTTGTTCTCAGGATATGAGCTCCACAAAGTTAGGTTTTGAAGCTAAAGGTACTGAGTACTCCCTCCCACACTAAGATATTGAAATATCAAGTAAGGTTATGCAAAATTTATCAAATGGAACTTGAATCTACAATCTTTGACTAAAAGCTAAAATTAGTTAGAGATTATAAGATTGCAACTACTCAGTACATTGATACTTGTCTTTAAAATATCATTGGGTTATTTTCAGTCTTAAAGCTCCTTTTCAGGTGTAATGAGCATATAATTGTGTACTGCTCTCTTGAGTAGCAGTTCTTGACTTTATGTATACACTGAGGTCAGCTCTGGAACATATGTATGTGTCTTCGATCTTTTGTTATCTTGCTTCATAGCTGAAATAATTTGACATGCACATACCTATTAACTATTATACTACATGTTTCTCCATGCTCTGAAACGTTTAATTAATATTTTACACAATTTCACCCAAATTTGTAAGGTATTTTAAAACTTCCAAATCCTTCATCCTCCAAATGCTTGTGAATTCTCTTATAGTCATAGAGTCATAGTCATAGAGATGTACAGCATGGAAATAGACCCTTTGGTCCAACTCGCCCATGCCGACCAGATATCCCAACCCAATCTAGTCTCACCTGCCAGCACCCGGCCCATATCCCTCCAAACCCTTCCTATTCATATACCCATCCAAATGCCTCTTAATGTTGCAATTGTACCAGCCTCCGCCACATCATCTGGCAGCTCATTCCATACACACACCACCGTCTACGTGAAAAAGTTGCTCCTTAGGTCTCTGTTATATCTTTCCCTTCTCACCCTAAACCTATGCCCTCTAGTTCTGGACTCTCCAACCCCAGGGAAAAAGATTT
Source organism: Hemiscyllium ocellatum (assembly GCF_020745735.1). Classification (NCBI taxonomy): domain Eukaryota; kingdom Metazoa; phylum Chordata; class Chondrichthyes; order Orectolobiformes; family Hemiscylliidae; genus Hemiscyllium; species Hemiscyllium ocellatum. The sequence goes on from NC_083405.1 coordinate 101,907,426, forward strand.
GCCTATTTATGCTATACATGCCCCTCATAATTTTGTAAACATCTATAAGGTCACCCCTTAGCCTCCGACGCTCCAGCCCCAGCCTGTTCAGCCTCTCCCTGTAGCTCAGATCCTCCAACCCTGGCAACATCCTTGTGAATCTTTTCTGAACCCTTTCAAGTTTCACAACATCTTTCCGATAGGAAGGAGACCAGAATTGCACGCAATATTCCAACAGTGGCCTAACCAATGTCCTGTACAGCCGCAACATGACCTCCCAACTCCTGTACTCAATACTCTGATCAATAAAGGAAAGCATACCAAACGCCTTCTTCACTATCCTAACTACCTGCGACTCCACTCTCAAGGAGCTATGAACCTGCACTCCAAGGTCTCTTTGTTCAGCAACACTCCCTAGGACCTTGCTATTAAGTGTATAAGTCCTGCTAAGATTTGCTTTCCCAAAATGCAGCACCTCGCATTTATTTGAATTAAACTCCATCTGCCACTTCTCAGCCCATTGGCCCATCTGGTCCAGATCCTGTTGTAATCTGAGGTAATCTTCTGAAAACTTGTTTTCTTAACAGTGCTCTCTCCCTTTCCATTTTATAGTCTCAGGTAAAAACAATGACTGCCGATGCTGGAAACCAGAGTCTAGATTAGAATGGTGCTGGAAAAGCACAGCAGTTCAGTCAGCATCCAAGGAGCAGTAAAATCGACGTTTTGGGTAAAAGCCGTTCATCAGGAATACAGGCAGAGAGCCTGAAGGGTGGAGAGATAAATGAGTGGAGGGTGGGGGTGGGGAGAAAGTAGCATAGAGTACAATGTCTTTTATAGTCTTGCCTTGAGTAGCTTAAATTATTTTAAAAGGAATACTAATTCTGGCCACTTTAAATCAAAAGCCAGTTTACTTAAAAACTATTTCAAAGATGTGTCCAGGTCTACTAAAATTTCTTGAACAGTAATAATTGTGCCTGTGGGAATTGTAGCAAAATAACACATTATCCTGATAACAAGGTTGAGAAGGATAAGCATACAATGCTTTCTAGCCATAAACCTGTCTAGATCCTTGTTCTGATTTCAGGTCTGAGATTGCTTCACCTAATGAAGTGAAGTACTTCTTTGTTTCCACACATATAAAAATACTATTTGGTGAAACATTATCATGTTACTAGGGGATTATCTGCTTGGCTGGAAAATCACAACTTAACAATCACCTCCATTTGTTTCTCACTTAATTCCGCAGTCTTCACTTCCACTGACAAACAAATAAAAGGTTAGTTATTGTTTGTGTGATAAAGGTCATGATATCAATTATTGATTTATGTTTCTAGATTCCATCTTGAGATTCTTTGACCTAATTTAAAAATCATAGGTTCCCAGAGAATCTGTCCTTGGCCTCCTCCTATTTCTCATCTGTATGTTACCAGTCGTGACATTCAAAAACCCAGCAATGCCTATCTGTATACTGTTAATTCCCAACTCCACCTCACCACCACCTTTCTCAGCTATTCCATTGTCAGAATCCTTATCTCACATTCATGTCTGGTTCAGCAGAGATTTCCTGCAAAGTGGAAGACTGAAGCTATTGACTGTGGTCACTACCACAAACTCTGTTCTCTAGTCACTGACTCCATTCTTCACCATTGCAACTGTTTGAATCTGAACCACTTCTGTGCCAGTGCCCAGTGAGAAAGCAAATTTGGGCAACAACTATTCATTGAGAACTCAAAGACATGTTCAAGTTTCGCTACAGCTAAGGATACTCGTCAATAATTAAACCACTGTGGTCTGCAGTTAAAGGTCTAACACCGTAAGGACGCTAAAGAGTGGTAGATTGCTTAGACTTTCATCTTCCTACCTATACCAGACACTCCTTTTTAAATTTGCTACCTGAATTTGTGTGTGTGTGTTTGATGTTACGTTTTTATATTTTTCTCTCGTTTTTACTAAATAATGAGATTATTCTTACTTTCACTCAAGAAAACCATGTCATTGGCTCCTTCATTCTGATCTAGTTTACTACATTTATAATTGACATGTGTTATAGCTGCAATCTAAAATATGAAATATTTGTTGCAATAGACTGAGATAGAGTTAAATGAGGCAAAGCAAATTGCCCCTCTTCATCTGTTGTAGCATCTATATATTCACGCATTCACTAAATGCACTTTCCCTCTTAGTAACATTGCTTTCCAGCTCCCTCTCTGTGCTATATCTGTTGAAAAGGTCCTTCCCAGTCTTAAGATTATGTCACAAAGCATTCCTTTGAATGTCTCATAGCTAAGGCTTTTGAGTTGTATGTCCTGCTGGGTTTTGGGTAGAATATGGTGCTGCAATATTTGAGCATGGTTCTGATGTCACACCGACTTCTTATAGTGTGTCCTTGCTGACTATCCCAACCAAACCTGGAAAAATCAAGACCGAAGAATCAACATCATGGTGCTTCACTGAATTGGGTCTGAAGTATGAATGTGTTCGGTGATCAAATTTGGTACAGTACCCAGGTGTGGTCTCATTAGATTATGCAGTTTGATTGACATCTTTCATGATTATTTTTCTGTTCATTTGCTGTACAGTTGAACTTACTGTTTGTTTTTGAACTGCTCCATGTTGAACCCATTAAAACCCCATTGTCTCTTTAAACTTCATCCTCAGCAAACTCAACATCATTTGTGGAATTAATGTGAGGATCCTTTGACCTTGTAAGTGTATTTTATAGTATTTTGCACTTACCTGTAATAAATATTGTCTGTTATTGTTCTGTTCACTTAAAAAAAAGTTTCTATCTCATCTTAAATGTCCCCTGATATAGCCTCACAAAACAATCTTACTGCTAGTTTGATATCATCTGCAAATTGGACCAGATTAGGCTCAATAAAAGATGAAGCCATTAACGAGTAATGACAGATAATTTATTTTCTCTCTATTGTTATGGCACCATACAGAAGAGACATGGGTATGGGGATCACCGTTAAAATGTTTCAATATAAATTAAAATTAAACAATAATGAAGTGTGCCCTGCTTAATGTGTTGAGACCAACAGATGGTTCTCATTTACAGTAAAGAACTTATCTACACTACAAAAAGAGCAATTGATTTATGTCACCATCCTCCATTCAACATCATAAAGTTTACAGCACTCAACTAAACCCCAACTGTTTCCCTATGTCTTCATATATTTCTCATTTTTAAAAAAATACTTATATACTCTCCTTTTAAATTAAGTTAGTCTGTATCTCAAAGCCACTTGTGGGGAAACATTCATTTGTCTAATGGTCCTCTGTGTGATAAAAATTCTTATATTTCACCTCTAGTGATCATTTGCAGCCAATATTCTCAACCAATGGAAACATTTTTGTCATGTTATGTAATGCAGTGAGAATTCCTTTTTGATAAAGTATATGCTCAGCATTCTGATTCTCTCATTTAAATGTTAGTAAGTCTGGAGAGCACAGAGTATTGAAGACTTTTGGTGATACTGTATGGTTAATTTGTTCAACTTCCTGTTATTGTTGTTTGACAATGTGGAAAATCTGTGTGTTACGAATTATATAAATAGTCATAGCAAAGTATCTGCCTCTGTCACCAACTCCACCAACATAAGGAGTTTACAGATTAAAGGCTAGAAAGAGCACCATGGGAAATGAGATGGCCATGGGTAAGGAAATGGGGGAAAGCTACAGGAAGAAGGCAATAGAGAAGGGAAAGGCCCTGAGGCCATAGAGAGACATGGGCCATGGAGAAGGATAAGGTCATTGTTATAACTGAGATAGGAGGGATTAAACTTCCCTTGACAACTTGCAGCAATGAAGTCTTCTCATGAGTTTTTGAACAAACTTTGATGAGAGGAGATTCAGAGAAAGAGAGACAGCAAGAGGTGGTTGTCCTTGCATAGGTTCTCTGTGTCTATATTCAAAACCTGTATATTTTAATCCCACAAACCTCCCTCTGAAAACATTGCAGACTCAGTGACTCCATTCTTTAGTTTTGAAAATGTTTTTTTTCAGAAAGTTTAATATATATGTCTGGCTCATAATACTATAAATTAATAATGTAGTGAACACATCTCCATTGCACTCTGGACTGTAAGAAAGTGGTGGAGATAGAGATGGTCATAGAAGGAGCCATGGGGAATGAAAAATCTATTCAGATAATTGTAAAAGAGCCATCTAATCTTGTAGCACATTACGTGGGGCCTTATACAAAGAGTGTACTTGATCCAATTTTAATATATTCAGAAGACATTTCTCTTAGCTGGTACTGCTGTATGTTGTTAAAGTCATTGAATGTATTGTTGTCACCCAAACGTGTCCATTATTCACGGAGCCCCATTTTGAATTATTCCAATCAGGTTTCAGCTCGTATTGAAATGGCTCTTGCTGAAGTCACTCATGACCTTATATGTGACTGTAACTGTTATGTCTTCATGGTCATGTGTCAGTGTGGCGTTTAACAGGCACAGTATGTCCATATGCCTTAATGAGACATGCTCATAAAATAACCACTGCATCATGCCATGTGACCAAAGAATATAAATAGCTCAGGCTTCATCTTTACTTAGATCTCTGGGAGCATGACATGCTACTAAAAGTATACACTTCTGCCTCAGTATAACTGAACAGCCTTTTACTAGCCCAGACAGTTATGTGTCTGGATATAATGGCCAGCTACAAGAAGCATCCATTGGATCTTTTGATACCAATTTGCCAATGCCCAGTTTCTTATGTTATGAGTGAGTTTGCAAACATTGCTTACATTGGGTAAGACAAGCTGCGAGATGTAGAACCCACAATAAGAAAGATAAGCTACCCTTCTTATTAATTCCTCTTGACCTTTCTGCAGTGTTTGATACCAGCTGAGCACATGATTCTCCTTCAGAAGCTCTCCATCAGTGTCCAGCAAAGTGGGACTTTTCTCCATTCCTATCTATCTAAGCATGCAGAGAATTGCCTGCAGTACCTGCTTCTCCAGCTCCTGCATTGTGCTCTTAGTGTCTCCCTTTAGTCCTGTCTTATTTTCTATCTACGTGCCATATCTGAATTCATAATCTTCTGATGACATTAACCTCCACCTCGCCACCACCTCTTTTGACCCCATCACTGTTTCTGAGCTGTCGAACTGCACAGTCAACATCCAGGACTGCATAAGCAATAATTCCCTCCAATTAAATGTTGAGAAGATAGCTGTTATTGTCTTTTATTCCTGTGACAAATTCCATTCCCCACCACTAACTCCCTCCCGCTTCTTGATGACTGTTTGATACTGAACCATACTGTATTGAAACCTTAATGTTGTACTTGACCCAGAATGGGCTGCTGAGCATTTGCCTACACCATCTCAAAAAGGCCTGTTTGCACCTCTGCATCTGATTCTGCTTCTAACTTAGCTCATCTATTGCACCTTTGTGACCTCTAGACCTGATGGCATTCCTTGCCATCCTCCCTCATTCTATCTTCTATAAACCTGGTGTCCTCTAAACCTCTGCTGCCATGTCTAACTTGTATTAACCAGGTCCTGTTCACAGATTACTCTGTGCTCACTGACTTCCACTGGCTCTCAGAAGCAATGCTTTAGTTTTAACATTACCATCTTTCTTTTTAAAATATAAGGTCTTGTCCCTCCCAAACTCTACAATGTTCTCCACAACTTGTTATGTTATCAATTTCCCTTATAATTCTGATCTCTTGAGCATAGCTGACTTTAGTTACTCCACTATTTGTGGTTATGCTTCAGCTACCTAGGCCTTAGGCTCTGAAACTCCCTATGTTTAAAAGTCTCCATTCTCCTATCCCACTTTCCTCCTTTGAGATGTTTCTTAAAACCTAGCTCCTTGCGCTAATACCATCTAATGTGGCTTAGTGTTAAATACTGTTTTATAATTCTCCTGTGATGTGCTTTAGGTCATTTTATTACAATAAGGGTGCTATATAAATACAAGCTGTTGTTGTTTTTGTGTTGAATCTTTTAGAATAATAGAAAATAGTGGTGGAAGGAGGCCATTCAGCCCTTCAAGTCTGCGCCACCATTCAATATGATCTATTGTAGTAAAAAGGACAAGCTAAGCAAAAGTGAAAATGAATCAGTTAAGTTTCTGTTTTTTTCTCAGTAAGCTGCAACGATAACCCACTCCAATGGACCCCACAACAAAACTCTAGGCCTCCTGTGCTTGAGGTTTCTGTGAAAATCATCTCACTATATCCCCAAACATGGAAAGTGCCCTCCTGGACACCCCGTAATGGGCTTCTCTTGTGCTGGGCACCCTTCCTATAGGCTTTGGAGGAGAAGAACTTACTAACAAAATTGCCACTGCCAGTCACCATCCAGGACATGCTGCTGCCAGTTTTGGGTAGAAGTCGGATTTTGCCCAGTTAAGTGAAGCTCTGACTCCTCTGGGCTTTAGCACGCCTCTGCCCTAAATGACTTTCTCTGGTCCTGCCTGGTAATCAGAATAAGCAGATCCACACCAAATCTGTAACCCACACAGGAATGTTACCGCCCTATCTACAGTCATAATAATAGCTTTTATCTATTGACACTTCATATTGGTCAATGGAATGACTTGTTTTGTATTTGAGCATTCAGTTCATAATTAGATATTTTAAAACCTAATTACAAGTCATTCTGGTATAAAGCATGTTTTGTCAATGCGAATTGCCTATAATGTGATTGACGAATTGTGGATGTAGCTGATTTTCTATTAGTGATCTCTTACAGTGTGATTTTCTGCAGCAGGTCGTACAGTATTAGGTAGTGAGTGGGCCAAGTCTATAATTTCTTTAATCCATCAAGGTACCTGCAGTGAGGTGGAGGTTTCTTTGTTTTGAACCAGGCGTGGCTCTTCCAACTTTCACTTAGCTGTTGTCATAGGGAAGTGGTTACTAACTAAAATTTGTCAAAACCCTTTTTCTTGTAGTTTGTTGCACTTCACTGCACAGAAAACATTTCCTGTTTTATCTCACAGAACCACACTGGATAATTAATTCAATGTGTGATGTTTTGGGACTTTCAAAAGAAATGAGAGTGCTGTTGGAAATCTATTATTTTATCTTTAGCCTTATTTCAATTTTTCTCATGCAGCTAAGAATCTTGTAAGGAAGGCACTGATTGCCTGGCTTAGTGCAAGAACTGTGGAATTACATCAGAGCCTGATGGAGACAAAAGGTTTTGTTCCAGTGAAGAGGTTTCTAACTGCAATTTTACAACTGCAAGCTTCCAACCTGATGTCATTTATGATTTGGAGATGCCGGCTTTGGACTGGGGTGTATAATGTTAAAAATCACGCAACACCAGGTTATAGTCCAGCAGGTTTATTTGGAAGCACTGGCTTTTGGAGCGCCCCTCCTTTATCAGGTAGTTGTGGAGTATAAGATCATAAGACACAGAATTCATAGCAAATATTTACAGTGTGATGTAATTGAAATCATACATTGAAAAAGACCTGGATTGCCTCTCACCTTTTAGAATGAAGATGTTGGTTTCAGTTCTTTCATATATAAATCGCAGAAGTTTTTTAACGTTACATTCTCAAGTGAACAATTGGTGTCTCACAGACACTCCTAACCATTCCCCACCCACCACCCCCCCCACACACACACACACACGCACACAGACAGATGCACATAAAAGCTTGTGGGGTGGATTTGTACTTGCAGAATTAAATTTTATTTTGATCAAAAAATGCATGAATCCATGTAAGATTCTGTAAATCTGCTTTTTAGATTAGAATGGGTCTGACCATTGTGGCACAGACAGTCTCACACAGGGCACCTCACACCTTCAATGCATTATCTGGGTCGACATGACACCAATTGTTAAGGTTCACTTGAGAATGTAACTTTCAAAACGTTTTGCGATTTACATAAGAAAGAACTGAAACCAACATGCTCACTCTAAGAGGTGAGAGACGTCAACAATCCAGGTCTTTTCAATATATAATTTCAGTTACATCACACTGTAAACCTTTGCTATAAATTCTGTGTCTTATGATCTTATACTCCACAACCAACTGATGAAGGAGCAGAGCTTCCAAATAAACCTATTGGACAATAACCTGGTCATAGAGTCATAGAGATGTACAGCATGGAAATAGATCCTTCGGTCCAACCCATCCAAGCTGACCAGTTATCCCAACCCAATCTAGTCCCACCTGCCAGCACCCGACCCCTATCCCTCCAAATCCTTCCTATTCATATACCCATCCAAATGTTACAATTGTACCAGCCTACACCACTTCCTCTGGCAGCTCATTCCATACATGTACCACCCTTTGCATGAAAAAGTTGCCGCTTATGTCCCTTATATATCTTTCCCCTCTCACCCTAAACCTATGCACTCTAATTCTAGACTCCCCCACCCAAGGGAAAAGACTTTGTCTATTTATTCTGTCCCTGCCCCTCATAATTTTGTAAACCTCTATAAGGTCACCCCTCAGCCACTGACACTCCAGCATTTTAACTGATGTCATTTATTGCAATCAATTACACTTTGAGATATGAGAATGTCACGGCACATGTGTGGCATTTATATTAAAGGCAATAGTTTTACACTTGGGGGGGGATGGCTGCATGGGGATTAACAACAGCAAGGGAGTACGTGGGAATACATTGGAGAGATCACATTGAAGATGGTCGTGTAAATTGTGAGGAGAATGCAAAAAGGTTTCAGGGGAAATGGGGCAGGGTAAGTGAATGAGCTGGAACATGGCAAATGAAATAAAATGCAAATAAGCGTGAAGTTGTCTACTTTGGTAGAAGAAACAGACACACAGAATATTTCTTAAATGGTGAGAGCTTGAAAAGTGTTGTTCCAAGGGGATCTGGGTGTCCTTGTTCTTAAAAGCTAGCATGCAGGTGCAACAGTCAGTAAGGAGGACAACTGGTATAAAAATCGAAAGAACTGCAGATGCCATAAATCAGAAACAAAAAGAGGAGTTGCTGGAAAAGCTCAGCAGGTCTGGCAGCATCTATGAAGAGAAATCAGAGTTAATGCTTCAGGTCGAGAGACCCTTCCTCAGAACAGGAAGACAAATGGTACGTTGGCTTTCACCAGAAAGGGATTTGACTGCGGATGCAAAGACATCTTGCTTTATTTGTATAGATCCTTGGTGACAATAGACAATAGACAATAGGTGCACGAGTAGGCCATTCAGCCTTCGAGCCTGCACCGCCATTTAATATGATCATGGCTGATCATTCCTAATCAGTATCCTCTTCCTGCCTTATCTCCATAACCCTTGATTCCACTATCTTTGAGAGCTCTATCCAACTCTTTCTTAAATGAATCCAGAGACTGGACCTCCACTGCCCTCTGGGGCAGAGCATTCCACACAGCCACCACTCTCTGGGTGAAGAAGTTTCTCCTCATCTCTGTCCTAAATGGTCTACCCCGTATTTTTAAGCTGTGTCCTCTGGTTCAACACTCACCCATCAGCGGAAACATGTTTCCTGTTGCCAGAGTGTCCAATCCTTTCATAATCTTATATGTCTCAATCAGATCCCCTCTCAGTCTTCTAAACTCAAGGGTATACAAGCCCAGTCACTTCAGTCTTTCAGTGTAAGGTAATCCCTCCATTCCAGGAATTGACCTCGTGAATCTACGCTGCACTCCCTCAATAGCCAGAATGTCTTTCCTCAAATTTGGAGACCAGAACTGCACACAGTACTCCAGGTGTGGTCTCACCAGGGCCATGCACAGCTGCAGAAGCACCTCTTTGCTTCTAAACTCAATCCCTCTTGTTATGAAGGCCAGCATGCTATTAGCCTTCTTCACTACCTGCTGTACCTGCATGCTTACCTTCATTGACTGGTGTACAAGAACACCCAGATCCCTCTGTACTGCCCCTTTACCTAAATTGATTCCATTGAGGTAGTAATCTGCCTTCCTGTTCTTGCCACCAAAGTGGATAACCATACATTTATCCACATTAAACTGCATCTGCTATGCATCTGCCCACTCACCTAACTTGTCCAGGTCACCCTGTAATCTCCTAACATCGTCCTCACATTTCACACTGCCATCCAGCTTTGTATCATCAGCAAATTCGCTAATGTTATTGCTGATACCATGACAGAGTTGTTATAGACAGTTTGTTTCCCTTAATTGGTTGGTCCAGAAACAGGAGACATAGATTAATGATACCAAGGGATTTGGTGACAGAACAGGAAAATGGTGTTGAGGTGGCTGATCAGCCATGAATTGTATGGCGGAGCAGTTTCGATGAACTGAATGGTCTGCTCTTGTTTCAATATGATGGCATAAGAAGGGATGGGATAAGGAATAAGATAGAGGTGATATGCAAGGGGTGAAACAATGAGATGGATGCGGCATGAAAGGGATTACTAGGAAGGATGAAATGGCACGGGATAGGAATTTAAGAAAACACTGCTGCTACAAAAGCACCAATTTCACCACATATGTTTTGTGGGTCTCTGTGAGAAGATCAATTATTTTGAAGCCTAGATCAGATATGAACATGGGAACAGGATTAGGCCATTCAGATTGTTGCTGTATTTACCCATCTGAATGTCCCAACCATCTGTTCATATCCAGTAACACATATTACAATCTACAGGGATAAACCATACTGCAGTGTTGGATCCAGAAATGATAATATTTCCTTCATTATTAAAACTCTATTCTTTTATTCCCAATACACAATGGTTTATATAATCACAATCCTATTTGTACTATAATTTCAGTTCTGTATTTCAGCTTCTAACAAGTGAGAGCCCCTTTACACTTCACTGTCTTTTTCATAAAGGTCATTGAGTGACCCTGATAGAACTCTCCTCATTGCAATCCTGATGGATAGTAATAGTCTGTCATTGACTCACTGTGCAGAGATTGCTGAGATTGCTTTTTTGGAAAGAACAAAAATGATCGTGACACCAATTTATCAGGAACATCGCAAATGCTGGAAATCTGAAATAAAAACTGAAGATCATGAAAAGTCCATACATTATCATTGACTTGAATTCTGAACATCTTTTCTCTCTTCACACATGCTGCCTGGCCTGCTGAGTGTTTCCAGCATTTTCTACTTTTAGATTTAATGGATTAAGCTTGTGTTAACTTCAAACCTCATTTTGTTTCCAGTCTGTTAAACTGGCTGCACATCTACCTCACATACTAATGATCAAGTTAGTACCTTTTGGCAGAAAGAAAGAGTTTGCAGTTATAAAGCACCTTTCATATTCTCAAAATATTTCACATGTATTGATTTGCTTTTGAAGTGCATTCACTGCTGGTTTCTGGGCAAAACAGCAATCAATTTTGAGCCAGCAGGGGCCCTCAAGCAGCAGTCAGATGAATTATTAAATTGCTGGTGAAGGATGAATGTTGGTCACAAGACTGAGAGAACGCTGAGCTTCTGTTGAAAAGTGCCAAGGGATTCTTTTGTCCATCCAAGCAGGGAGGCGGGGCCTCAGCTAAATGTCTCCACAAAAAGAAAGCGGCCTAGACATTAGTTTCTGCTCCATCGGGCTGCACATCAAGGTAAGCATAACATTTTATACGGAACTTTTTGGTGGCACTCACCAGTGGTCCCTTTCAGGGCTGTATGCCAAAGATAGCTGTGTACGTGTGCACAAACTGCAGCCAATTCATAAAACAGGGATGAAGTTAGAGTTACGCCCTGTTTGCAAAGGCAATGGATTATTTCATTTAAATCTGTGTTGCATGAGGAAATGATGGTATATTGGTAATATAACAGGAATAATAATCAAGAAGCAATGCTTATTTTACTGGAAACATGGATTTAAAACCCTCCGTAGTGAAGTTTAAATTCAAAAATATAAAGCCAGTCTCTCAGTATTACTGACCATGACAACGATCATCAATTGTCATAAAAAGCCATCTGATTCACTACTGTCCTTTAAAGAAATAAATTTCATCTGCTTTCCTTACGTGGTTTAACCTACCTATAAACTCCAGACCCATAGCAAGGTGGTTGGTCCTGACCAGAATTGGAAGCCACCTCTCTGGTCAAGGGCAATCGATCCAAGGCAACAAACGTTGATCTTGCCAATGCCACTGTCATCTCATGAAAGAATAATGGAAGAAAGTGGCCTCCATTCCAGTGCTGATGGAGCATGCACATCTTGTCCTGAACCTTTCAACTCCTTTTTCCTGAGCAAAAGATAGGCTCCACACAATTGACCCTGATGTCCATATGGTGTAATACTTCATCTCACATTACAGCAGTGACTATCCTACAGAAGTATGTCATTGGCTATTATGCACATTTAGACGTTGTGAGGTTATGAATGGTGCTATATAAATGTAGATCCATTCTTTCCTTTCTTATTAATTTACTGAGTTGTCGACTGAAATTATGCTAAAAACCTGTAAAATGTCATAAATCCATAATCTCCTGACTGAATATCAAAAATGCTTCCAATTTTGACATCATGACTCCTGCAATAGAGTTGCAATAGTATAATACATTACTTTTAGAGTATATATAATATAGTAATTGTTTTTGCTAAAACTGGAGTATTGCTAAAAAAAAAGTTCTTAAAGTATTTTGTCCTGCACACAACAGAACCACTCATAGGAAATAACAAAGTAAAGGGAAATGCACTGCTTATACTGTGCTCGTTAGTTGGTAAGAGTGTTGTGATGAAGAATGTGCCTGTTAGATGATGACTGACAGCTAACTGACAAGTTTTGCTTAAATTTTAAACCAAAGCATTTGACTCTGGCCTAGGCACTTCCTGAGAATTGAACCTGAGAATGACTATCACCTATTTTGTTAGTTAAAACTGACCCAATGTGGGTACATGTCCTTTCAGTCTTCTCAGGGCAATGCTTTGAATTGGTTAAATTGCAAGCACTGAATTGAATTGAATTGAATTGAATTTATTGTCACATGTACTGAGGCACAATGAAAAGCTTTGTCTTGCGAGCAATACAGGCAGGTCACATAGTTAAATAGGATAGATAAGTAAATAATAGGTAAATAGTGGCAAAAACCAAAACACAGCTACAGGCAAATGTTAAGAGTTTGACAGGCCATTCAGTATTCTAACAACAGTCGGGTAGAAACTGTTGTGAAAGCAGCTGGTGCGTGTGTTCAGTTTTCATAATTTCTCCCCGATGGTAGAAGTTGTAGAAAAACATGGCCAGGGTGGGATGGATTTTTGAGAATGCTGGCAGCCTTTCCTTGACAGCGGACCTGGTAGATGAATTCTATAGATTGGAGGTTGGCCTTTGTGATTGTCTGGGCCGAGTTCACCACTCTCTGTAACCATCTCCGATCTTGAATGGTATAGTTGCCATACCAGGTAGTGATATACCCAGACAGAATGCTCTCGATGACACACCTATAAAAGTTAGGCCCAAGTGGGTACTGCAGAGTCAAGATTAGAATGGTGCTGGAAAAGCACAACAGGTCAGGCAGCATCCAAGGAGCAGGTAAATCAACATTTTGGACAAAAGCCCTTCATCAGGAATTTGCTTTTACCTGAAATGTTGATTTTCCTGCCCCTCGGATGCTGCCTCACCTATAAAAGTTGGCAAGGGTATTCACAATCATGCCAGGTTTTCTCAGCTGCCTGAGGAAGAAGAGACATTGTTGGGCCTTTGTAATCAGTGCATCCACATGAAGAGTCCAAGAAAGCTTGTTGTGGATGACTACTCCCAGGGCTTGACACTGTCCACTCGTTCCACCTCTGTGCTGTTAATGTGTAGCGGGCATGAGTAATATCCCGCTAAAAGTCAACAATGACTTCCTTGGTTTTGCCGGCATTGAGAACTAGGTTGTTCTCAGTGCACCACTTTTCCTGCTTTTCCAGCTCCCGTCTATAGTCTGTTTCATCACCGTCAGAGATTCGACCGACTATGGTGATATCAGTGTGAACTTGTGAATGGCATTTGTCTGGTATTTGACAACGCAGTCAAGGGTATACAGTGAGTACAGTAGGGGGCTGAGTATGCACCCCTGGGGGGCTCCAGTGTTGAGTGTTAGTGAGGATGAAATATTGTCCCCAATCTTCACTGATTGTGGCCTGTGGGTCAGGAAACTGAGGATCCAGTTGCAGAGAGTGGGGCTTAGTCTGAGATCACTCAGTTTTGTAATTAGTCTCATGGGGATAATTGTGTTGAAGGCTGAATTGTGGTCAATGAGTAGCATTCTTACATAACTGTGTTTGGTGTCAGGATGTTCTGGGGAGGAGTGAAGGACAAGTGATATGGCATCTGACATGGATCTGTTGGTCCAACAGGCAAATTGCAGTGGGTCAAGAATAGTGAGGACTTAATTAATGCCATGACCAGCCTTTCAAAGTACTTCATGACCACCAAAGTTAGGGCCACTGGGCGGTAGTCATTGAGACATGCTGCGTGAGCCTTCTTAGGCACAGGGATGATGCTGGCCATCTTGAAACAGGCAAGGACAGTGGCCTGCTGCAAGGAGAGGTTGAAAATGTCTGAGAAGACCTCTGCCAGTTGTTCTGCCTACATCTGAGCGCACAGCCTGGTACTCCAACTGGTCCCATCGCTATTCTTGGATTCACATGAAGGAAACTGATCTAACCTCTGATGCAGTGACTGTTGGGATAAGTTCATCAGGACTTGTCGGAATAGGTGTTACCTCTCTACCAAAAGTCTGCTCAAAGCAAGCACAGAAGGCGTTGAGGCGATTTGGGAGGGATTTGTCATCATGCTATCTTGCACTGTCTCTTTTTAGAACCTGTGCTATCATTCAGTCCTTGCCATAGTTGCCGGGTGCCTGGGTCTCTAATTTGGATCATTATTGTCCTTGGCTGTCTTAATGGCTCTGCGAAGATCATACTTGGATTCCTTATATTTGAGTTGGTCTCCTGATCTGAAGGCTTCACACCTGGTTTTTAGCAGGTTTATGTATGCCCTGATTCATCCAGAATTTCCAGTTGGGGAATACCCGAGGAAGCTTTACTGAACAACTCATGAAATTACAAGTTGATAGGATCACCAGGTCCTGATCCACTGATGAGATGGTAAAGGAATAGTTGATGGGTTGTTGTCAATTTTCCAAAATTTAGTATATTCTAGAAAGGTTCCGTCAGACTGGAATGTTGCAAATAAACCCTTCTATTAGAGAAGAAAATGAAGCATAAACCAGGAAATTATGGGTGGCGAGCTTGACAGCTGTTGTGGGAAAGTGTTAGAATTGATCAATAAAGAGATTATAAAGTGACTTGATAATTTGGAAGTATCAGCATGATTTTGTAAAGGAAAATCCTATTTAATCAATTTATTGGGAATCCTTTGAAGGAGTAATATGTACTGTGGATAAAGGGAAGCAGGTTCTTGTAGTGTACTTGGATTTCCAGAAGGCATTTGACAAGGTTCCACATAAAATGTTATTTTGCAAAGTAGGAGTTGAGATATAGGTGGTAACATAGTAGCATGGATAGAAGATTAGCTAGCTGGCAGAAAAAATATAAACTAGCCAATGGACAAAAATATCTTTTTCACAATAAGACCATAACATGCAAAACAAAATCATGGCTAATATGATAAACTTCAAATCCACTTTTCTGCGTTGAATACACTAAACAACAAAACCCCAGCAGCCCTCTGCAGTAAGGAACTTCACAGATTCATTACTCTCTGCAAGACAAAGATCTCCTCATTTCTGTGTTAAATGGTGACTCTTTATTCTGAGATAATGCACTATGGCCCTAGACTCTCGCACAATGAGGAACAAACCATCCTCATCTACCCTATCAATGCCCATAAGAGTCTTACATGCTTCAGTAAGGTCAACTGTCATTCTTTTAAACTTCAATGAGTACAATCTCAACCTATGCAACCTCTCCCATATGAAATCCCTTTATATCCAGAATCAACACAGCTAGCCTTCTCTAGATTGCCACCAATACTTTAGTGATAATTCATTCATTTCCATTATCCAAGTCATTGATATTTGTTGTAAATAATTTGGAGACTCAGCACTGACCCCTGTAGCACTCCACTGGTTACAGGTTGCCAGCAAAAAAATACACCCCTCTATCAATTAACTGTTCCTCCATGCATGCCAATATACTATCTCCAGCATCATGAGCTCTTGTCGTGCTGAGCAGTCCTTTCTGCATTAACTTCTCAGGTGTCTTTTGTGAATTCAAAAATATTGCATTTATTGGATCCCCTTTATCAATGCTGCTTGTTACCTTCTCAAAGAATTTGAATAGATTCGTCAGACATGATTTCCCCTTCATGAAGTTGTGCTGATTCTGCTGATTATATTGTGCATTTCTAAATGCACTGCTATTACATCCTTTAGACTCAAACATTTTCCCAATGACAGATGACAAACTAAGTAGTGGCCTTTTTATCTCCCGCACTTTTTGTGTGTCACATTGGCATTTTTGTAATCCTTTGGAACTTTGCCAGAATCTAAGAATTCTACGAAAATTACTATCGGCGAATCCAATATCTCTACAATTATTTCCTTTAAACTCCTAGTACCTAACCTACCACTTCCAGGGGATTGATCAGCATTTTCATTTTGGCAGGATGTGACACATAGTGTCTTTCAACGGTCTGTGCAGGGTTGTCAGCTCTTTGCAATTGATGCTTTCCTTTATTGGTAGAATATTGAGTATAGGATTTGGGAGATCATGTTGCGACTGCATAAGACATTGGCTAGGCTGCTTTTGTGTGCAATTCTGATCGCCCTCCTATTGGAAGGATGTTGTAAAAATTGAAAGGGTTCAGATAGGATTTACAAGGATGTTGCCAGGATTGGAGGACTTGAGCTATAGGGAGAGGCTGAATACGCTGGGGCTATTTTCCCTGGAGCGTCAGGGGCTGAGGGGTGACCTCATAGAGGTTTATTAAATTATAAGGAGCATGGATAGGGTAAAAATATGAGGTCTTTTCCCCAGAGTGGGGGAGTCCAGAATTAGAGGGCATAGGTTTAGGGTGAGAGAGGAAAGATTTGAAAGTGACCGAAGGGGCAATGTTTTCATACAGAGAGTGGTGCGTGTATGGAATGAGCTGCCAGATGAAGTGATGGAGGCTGGTACATTACAATATTTAAAAAGCATCTGGATGGGTATATGAATAGGAAAGGTTTAGTTGGGTATGGGCCAAGTGCAGGCAAATGGGACTAGATTAATTTAGAATATCTAGTCGGCATGGACGATTTGGATTGAAGGGCCAGTTTCCATGCTGTACACCTCTATGACTTTATGACTATGTCAATGATATAGATGAGGGTATCAAATGCACAATAACTAAAACTGCGAAGGATACAAAGGAGGTTGGAAATTAAGTCGCCCAGTGAAATTAAGGAGGCAGATCAGAGAAAATTTACCCGATTGATATCTGGAAAGCATTGCTTATCTGATGGTAAGTCATTCCCCCTAGAATTTAGAAGAGTGATAGGTGACTTCATTGAAGTATATAAGATCCTGATTAATCTTGACAAGGTGGGCAGGAAAAGAATGTTTTCACTTGTGGGGTCAGTCCAAAACCATTATACATTAAAATTGTGGGTTTCCTTTTCACATTAGAGATTAGAGGACTTTTTTTTCTCTCTCAAAGACTTTTGAACTGTCTGCCTTGAAAGGCAATGGGGCTGGGGTCATTGAATATTTTTAAGTCAAATTGGGATAGATTCTTGTTAGGCAAGGGAATTAAATGTTATCAGGGTAAAAGACAATGTGGAATTTGGAACAAAAATTTGAACGATGATCTTATTTAATGGCTTTAAGGGCAGAATGGACCATATTTCTGGCTGTATGATTGAGGGAAGGATATTGATAGAACAAATGAAAATATTTGGGCTTGAAACATTACCCTGAAGAACTCTGCAGTGATGTCCTGGGATTGAGATGAAGGGCCTCCAACAACTGCAGTCCTTGTGCTCAATATGATACCAGAGCTTTCCCCTGCTTTCCATTGACATCAATATTACCACAGCTTCTTGATCAGATACTCAGGCAAGTTTTGCCTTAACTTCTCTAACTACCACTCTCCCCTTGGCTCCGGTATTCTGTTCTTTTATCCATGTTTGGACTGATACAATAATGCTGTCAAAGGTCTTGATGACGTATTGTTGAGAAGCTCTGTTACGACATCAAGTAAACCCTCCTGCTTATTTAAACCACCAACACAGAAAAGATTTATCCCGTGCAGTAATCTGAAAATTCGAGAGGCCAAGACCCATTTAAAGTAAAAATCAACAACTTTATTTCTTAAAGTATAACATGTTAACTAACAACTGTTTACAACTCCTTCCTCTAACCTATCCTTTATCTTATCTTCTATAATATGCGTGTGATAAAGACCCCCGATTAAGATTTACCAAAAATTCAAGGTTTCAAAACCTGCTAGCTGTCGAATCTTCTATGTGGATCTTTGTGTGTCTTCTTTTCTTAGGGATTATGGTTCAGAGGTCACGGATCAATAAAGGTGCCTTTAAGAGAGCTATTTTTTGGGCAGTCTCTACATGCTGGTGGTGTGGCAGTTCTCCTCCCAACTGTTCAATTTTCCCCAGTCTTATTCCACAAAGCTTTTAAGATTGTCAAAATACTAAATTCAACCTTGATTTGAGTTTGGTTTTTTTGGGGCTTTAATTTAAACTGATCAGCCTAATTCAAATTTGTTGTTTGTCTCCAGGCAACCAGCTGCTGGCCCACATTACATTGTATTTTATTCAGAACACTTGGTGCTGTCAGGTAGTTCTGCTAGGTTTTAACTCTCTTAAAGATATCTACTAACTGAACCTCAACTCCTTCATCTTTCTCTTTACTTTTTGCTTCGTGCAGTGACTTATGATAGTGGGATCTGCTTACCACACAGTCTGGGAAAATACCAGGATATTTCTGTTTCAATCCCTCAGTACCTTGGTCTTCCTTGGGCTTCTCCATAACAAGGGATGTCACTCCCACCTTGGATCCTGCCAAATCATTCCCAAGAACAAATTGAATTCCTGGAACTGGCACTCTGTTAATCACTCCCACTGTAGCTTCCCCGATCTTGAGTTGGCATTCTAACCTAATCTTACATAGGGGAATGCTAAATTTCTGTCCATCTATCCTACAAATTACCACACTCACGGGTAACAGATCAGAAAGACTGCATACTCACTCATCCCTTACTATCAGCAACTGGTTAGATCCTGTATCTCTCAAAATTCTAACTTCTTGTCCTTCTCCCACTGTTCTTTCTGAGTAAACTTTACCCACAGAGACAAATTATTTATAGAGATCAGGACTAACTCCATATCCAGTCCCTGCCGAGGCTGTGCACTCTCCTGCAGCTCCTCGGCTCTTCTTGGGGTCTCCTCTACTACCTTCACTAATGCCACTTGCTTAGCTTCTTTTACATCTTTTCCCACAGTGCCTTTTTTTAACGACCAGCGCAGTGACTTTATGTGTCCCACTTTACCAAAGTGGAAACACCTGAGGCCTTTCACCTCCTTTCCACCCTGTTTGGCTTTTTTTTTAATCCTGTGGTAAATTCTTACCAGTGCTCTCTATTCTTAGTTTCATAGTGTAGGATCTCCCCTTCTCCCAACTTCTATCCCTACAGAATGAATTTATGGCCAGAAGCTTGTCTTATTCACCAACATGTATTCATCTGCTAATTCTTCTCACATCCTGAACTTTCTGTTCTTCCACGTGAATTCTTACCATCTCTGGAAGTGAGATTTTAAACTCCTCTTATCGATTTTCAAAGCATGCACCCATCGATCAAAATGACTATGTTGAATTCTTTCGAACTCAGCACAAGTCTGACCTGGTTCCTTATTTGTGTTTCTGAACCACTGGCTATATGCTTCTGGTACCAATTCATAAGCACATAAAATAGTCTGTTTAACCTCTACATAATATCTTGACCCCTCATCTCACAGTGCAGCAAATATCTCACTAGTTCTGCCTACCAGCTTAGTCTGAACTAGCATTACCCATAAATCCTCGAACCACTCCATCTGCCTAGCCAATTTTTCAAATGAAATAAAGAAGGCTTCAACATCTTTCTCATCTAAATGTGGCAGAGTTTTGACATATTTATATATATCACTATCTTCTCTTTTAATCTCCATCCTGTTAACTTGAATTTGCTGACTAAGTCGCAACTTCTCAAGTTCAAATTCTCTCTGTCTTTCTCTCGCTTCTCTCTCTCACATTCTCTCTCCCTTTCTTCTCTCTCTATGCTGAGCTAAGAACCTTCTCTTTCTCTTTTTCCTCTCTCTTTTCTCTCTTTCTCTCTCTCTTTTTCACTCTTTGTTTATCTTCTAACTCCATTTTCCTCAATTGTAATTTAAGTTTTTCTACCTGTACTGCACTTGTCTGTTTCTCTGACATACCTAAGTGTTTGAATAACTCCCTTACAATTTCAGCTTTACTTTTGTCCTTGGTTAAACCCAAATCTAATTTATTTGCTAAGTCTAAAAGTATGGCCTTTTTCTTTCCTTCTAAACTTTTTTGGCAAATTTAAGAATCATCTTCAAATCCCAGAACCTCTTTTGCAATTTTAAGAGCCATTTCTCTCACTTTTAATTTAGTCAACCACAGGTCACCAAAATTAAACAAATTATCTCACCTACATTTAATTTAAAGATTTAGGGCATTAACCTGCAAGTGTTTAAATTTGCTGGGGTTTTTCATACCTCCAAATCTATTCAAATCTGTCTAAACCAGTTCAAATCCCAGACCTGAGACCCCAAACTGTTACATCGTGGGGTAAACCCTCCTGCTTAATTTACACCAGCAACACAGAAAAGATTTATCCCGTGCAGTAAGCTGTGAACATTCAAGAGGTCAAGACTTATTTAAAGTAAAAATTAACTAAATTTCTTAAGAAATAATTACGTAACAGCTATTTACAACTCCTTCTGCTCACCATCTTTTATCTTATCTTCTACGAACTCGTCCGATAAACTCCCCTAATAAGATTTACCAAAAATTCAAGTTTTCAAAACCTGCCAGCTGTCGAATCTTCTATGTGGATCTTTGTGTGTCTTCTCTTCTTAGGAACTCTGCTTCAGAGGTCACAGATCGATAAATGTGCCTTTAAGAGAGCTATTTTTCAGGCAGTCTACATGCTGGTGGCATGGCAGTTCTCCTCCCAACTGTTCAATGTTCCCCAGTCATATGCCCCAAAGCTTTTAAGATTGTCAATATACTAAATTCAAACTTGATTGTAGTTTGGTATTTCTGGGGAGTATGATTTAAACTGATTGACCGAGTTCAAATATGTTTTACTCTCCAGACAAACAGTTACCCTAGCTGCTTGTCCACATGTTACATTGTATCTTATTCAGACATTTGGTGCTGCCAGGTAGTTCTGCTAGCTTTTAACTCTCTTAAAGGTACAGTACACCCACATCTTCATAATAGCTTACTGCTGAGAAAGTGATATTGATAACATTATTCAAGACACTTTGTGGATGATTGAGAGTAGACTTTGTCGGATTGGATTTATCCAAATTATATTTTGGGATGGGAGATCCCTGGATAATGTTCTCCATTGTACGGTAGGAATAGTGTTGTAGCTCAAATCTTTAGCACAAAAGCTAAATAAAGAAACAAAATAAAATACTGGAAACAGTTCTCAGGTCAGTAAGCTTTTGTGAACAGCATAGGCACTTAGTGACCTGTCAATTAGTCAGTGTGTTCTACAATAACATCATTATGATTCATTGATTTTGTTTCGTTCTTACGAATTAGTTGCTTAAAGAACCATGGGTTCTGCTGAATTAATTAATTTGAGAAAAAAATATAAGTATTGTCTTTTTTTCTGAAAAACTGGTAACATTAGTTCGCTATGATTTGTTAATACATCTTACACAGAATATTGGGTGGCATTATATCGTCTAAATTCAAAAGGATATCGACATATTGAAGATAATTCAAACTTGACCAAGAAACATAATCAGGATGGGACTGTGATGCAACCAATCTTGCACCATAAGACCACAAGGTGTTGGAGCAGGTGTAGGCCATTCGGCCCTCGAGCCTGCTCCTCCTTCCACTGAGATCATGGCTGAT
Source organism: Hemiscyllium ocellatum (assembly GCF_020745735.1). Classification (NCBI taxonomy): domain Eukaryota; kingdom Metazoa; phylum Chordata; class Chondrichthyes; order Orectolobiformes; family Hemiscylliidae; genus Hemiscyllium; species Hemiscyllium ocellatum. Next base: position 101,929,392 of record NC_083405.1, read on the forward strand.
CTGGTCATCCTCAACTCCACTTTCCTGCCTTTTCCCCACAGCCATTGATTCCCTTACTGATTAAAACTTTACCTCAGCCTTGAATCTCATCCTTATTGACCCAGCCTTGACAGCCCTCTGTGGTAAAGAAGTCCATTAATTCACTGTCATCTGAGAGGGAACAAATCCTCCTCATCACTACCTTAATTGTGCAACCCCCTTATTCTGAGATTATGCACTTGATCCTCAAAAAGGGTCGTGCCCAAAACATCAACTCTCCTGCTCCTTGGATACTTCCTGACCTGCTGTGCTTGTTCTAGTGCCACACTTTATCACTCTGACTCTCCAGCATCTGCAGTCCCTACGTTCTCCTAGTCTCTTCCACAAGGGGAAACAACCTTTCCGCCTCTACTCTGTCAATCCCCCAAGACTCTTTCGTGTTTTAATAAGATCGCCTCTCATTACTCTGATCTACAATGGGTTTATTTTAGCTTGAGAAGAAAATTAACAGTAATACATTTGGGACAACTAAAATGCTGAATTGTTGAAGGTTGGTTCATGTAGACGCACAGAGCATCATTATCCTGAATACAAAATTAGCAACCTTCAAGCCAAATTAGAGATTAAAAGTCTTTGTTTCACCACAGAATAATGAATATATGGAATTGACTTCCAATAAAAACATGTCACTGACTCCCAAAAATAGCTCCATAATTATGTGTCTGAGAACAGGATTGCGGGTTATATGAAAAGACACTGATGATGAAATAGTCTGTGAAACACAATGGCTCATCTTGTACTGCCTGGATTATGCAAGAACCAGCTGCCCATGTGTGTATCAAGTAGTGGTTTTAGAAGTTATAGGGGCTGAACCTTAACCTGCAAGGGCAGGGGCAGCAGCTACGAGACCAAAGCAAGGCTTAAAGCTTCACAAACCGGCAGCGTGTTGGAAACTTGACATGACTCCATTTCCTTCCGATTTACCCAGTGTGCTTTTGAAGACATTCATCAAACTTCCGTGGGGATGGGAGTCTGCGAATTAAATACATCAAAGACCCTCAAATGTAATTTGAACCAAGCGTTGGAGCTTCATCATCCAAATCTTTCTGAATGTTAATGTCAATAAGAGTTCAGTGGGATTAGACTGGACCGTGATATTCACAGACTGGCAAGGTTATAACTGCTGGAACAGGACAGCTGCTTCCTGGCATAGATGAAAGATGTTCCTAAGCGATTTCACATGTCTGCTGCCTCGGACTTTTCTCATTTTGATCTGCACTTCACCAGGGTCATCGTTGTCGAATAGGAGCAGTTTAAACAGTTGCACTACAGACCTGTAATGTAGATGAAGAGGAATAAAAGCAGCAACACCAGCAGTAAAAGGAGCATCCAGGACAACACCAGCAGCACCAGGAATCTCAGGGATAGCATCAACAGCACCAGGAACCTCAGGGACAAAACCAGCAGCATCAAGAAGCTCAGGAATAACACCAGCAGCTCCAGGAACTTCAGAGACAACACCAGCAGCACCAGGAGCCTCAGAAATAACACCAGCAGCACCGGAAACCTCAGGGACAACACCAGCACCACTAGGAACCTCAGAGACAACACCAGCAGCACCAGGAACCTCAGGGACAACACCAGTACCACTAGGAACCTCAGGGACAACACCAGCAGCACCAGGAACCTCAGGAACAACACCAGCAGCAGCAGGAACCTCAGGAACAACACCAGCAGCAGCAGCCAGTGTCCGCTTAACCATTTGCTATTTGACATGATAGAAGATGAATTTTAGCTAATGGAGGTGTTGCCCCAGAGAATGCGGACAGAGGCTCAGCATTCTGGCTGTAATGAAACAACAGTGTATCAGAGGGGTCAAAATAACCCTGCAGCTCATTGCTGACACCTGCAGCTTTCTAGGGTAGGCTTCCACCCAAGTGTTATTTTTATTGAGTCATGGGATGAAGACATCGCTGTCCAGGCCAGCATTCATTGCGCATACATAATTGCCCAGAGGGCAGATAAGATTCAAGCATGTAGCTGTCAGTCTGGAGTCACATATAGGCCAGACCAGGTACGTGGACCAAGTTGGTGGCCACTGACAGTGACGATTATAGTCCTCATTCACCCCTGCCCCAGAATTACTTCATTTCTAGGATTTTCATGATGCCATATTCTGCTTGGCACAAGTGCAGTTTCCCGGTGACCGATGCCATGTTTGCCAGCCCTGCCTATCGCATCCACTTTACAATCAATTAAGTCAATCCGGACAAGAGAGTCCTTGGATAGAGTGATCAAGATGCTTTCAGACCAACCAGTAACTTTCATCAATCAAAGGGAATCTACTCCATAAATATCCTGCTGGCTGCTAACAACCAACATGTTCTCATGCAGTTCCATGGAAGAGATTCCAGGAGCCTCCATGATGCCTCCCCACTGAGACTGTCTAATCAGCTGCAAATCCTTAAAGCTCCATCGAGCATGGGGAGGTTCCTCCTTGGAGACAAGGACTACTCTCTGAAAACTCATGAGAAAATCCAGTAGATTTGCATATGGGGGATGTAACAAGGGTCACATCAGCACACAGATGATCTCTGGGTAAGTCAGTTGCTGAAGATGGGTTTCAGGTGACAGGGCAGGCCTTGAATCTCCCTTCAGTATGCACCAAGTGTCGAGATTTGTCATAGTCTTCTCAAGGAGCAGAAAAAACAGGATGCGGATCAGCCTGAGTTTTGCTGGAGCTGAGTTTCTCTGGCGCTGCTGCCAGAAAAGTTAAAGGACTCATACTGCAGTGATTCAAGAAACCTGTGCGTGTCAAAGCAAATGGCACAATAATGCTAAACCCAATGTCCTGTACTGACTCCCTCATTCCCAACATAAATCGCTCCCACTGTTAATCATCCCTCCTGCACATTGTCCCCTTTGTTTGTGTCCTGATCACACAGCATCACTCTGGATCCCCTTAGGAGATGTCAAACTTTAATTCTCAGAGATGCGTTTTAAAGGAAAGGACGGACAGCCCAAAACTGTAGACAAAAAAACCCAAGAGAACTATTGATGCTGGAAATCTGAAACAAAAACAGAAGTTGCTGGTCTGGCAGCATCTGTGGAGAGAAATCAGTTAACGTTTCGGCTCCACTGACCTTCCTTCAGAAATAAGGAAAAGGTGTGTCTGAAAAAGGTCATTGGACCCAAAACATTAACAAGGATTTCTCTCCACAAACACTGCCAGACCTACTGAGTTTTTCCAGCAATTTCTGTTTTTGTTTCAGCCCAAAACTGTCTCTGGATATAATTTCAGCAGCTGTGTCCAGATAAAAAGAGATCCTGGAATGACATACCTGATGAGCTATCGAGGAAGTTTCAAAGGGAGAAATGCAGCACAAACTAAATTGTATTTTCCTGGGAATTATCTCAGACTGTGAACATCATGGGAGAAAAAGGGTGGCAGTCTGCGTGAGAGATATGTTTTCTGTCTTCTCTTTTCAAGAGTACACAAGAACTGGGTTACAAGTCAGTTCAATCCTGTTCTGGGTGTCCTGGTGGAAGAAGGTGTGCTAGTGAACAGAGGTACTCATGTGTAGTTGCCCATGTGCAAGAGCTACTGTGTTATGAAACTTACAGTCAAAATACCACCTACTACTCACCCCTGCATTGCAGGTAAATGATTCTGTAGCTCTGAATGTTAGAAGCCAGCTAGCAAGAAAGCCAGTCAAATGGAAAAAGGACAAAAGGATTTCAACTAACCTGCAAAACTAAGACTTCTGATTGACTGTTCAGTTATCAATTTCCACTATCCACTCTTCATAAATGACCCGTATAGACTGACCTGTATATCTTTTAACATTTAACTTGTTTTGGACTCACTTCTCATTCCTAATCCACGTGTACGTGCATTGCATTACCATTTCTCCTCACATTTATTAACTCATAAACTCACTCTTTTGTTAACTCAAGAAAGCCTGGGTTAATTTTAAAGCATCAATTCAGTTGGCCTGGGAGGAAGGTATCCACAAGGGAGGGGGTCATTTGTAAATTAAACTTGATGCGACCAACCAAGCAGCCAGGTTAATACAGAGGAGAGGCTGATATCCTAACAATTTGAGGTGTTCTGTCAAGGACCAGAATAACCTGGGAGAACCTTGCTTGGAGCCTGGTCACAGCAGCTTGTCTTCCTCTCAAGATTGATGGCAATTTGCCAGATGAGGCAACAACAGAGATGTTGATGAGACTCGAAATAAAGTTCATGTTTCATTAATATTTTCAAAGACATTGAAAAACGACATTGTTATTAATATCAAAGGCGACCCTTGGAGAACTGAGTAATGTTTCTCTTCTTTTGCCAACCCCTCGGCATAGTGCTATTCCCCAGCTGTGGTTTCAGCGGTATGAACAGACGGCTTATTCCATTGCTGTGGCTGCGGGGCTGCTCATGGTGGATCTCCTCTGGGCTTTGGAGACCACAAAGACTCAATCAATGGGATAGAAAGCAGAATGTCAAGCTCTGATTAAGGGGGAAATGTAAGGGTTGAGAACTGGAAGGTCTTTGCTTTCATGTCCCCTTTCTACACCTTCCCTCTCATGGTCCTCACTCCCTCTGCCTCCATATTTCCCTACTAGCTGACAGCTAGGGACAGGATGTACATGTATTTGGAAAGGCAAGGACTGATTAGGGATTGTCAACATGGCTTTGTGTGTTTTGACTTGATTGAGTTTTTTGAAGAAGTAACAAAGAAGATTGATGAGGGCAGAGCAGTAGATGTGATCTATATGGACTTCAGTAAGGCATTCAACAAGATTCTCCATGGGAGACTGATTGCAAGGTTAGATCTCATGGAATAAGGGGAGAACAGAATAAAGGGTTGGACAGAAGGGTCTGTTTCCATGCTGTATATCTCTATGACTCTATGACTCTATGAGTAAAAAATGAGGTCTGCAGATGCTGGAGATCACAGCTGCAAATGTGTTGCTGGTCAAAGCACAGCAGGTTAGGCAGCATCTCAGGAATAGAGAATTCGACGTTTCGAGCATAAGCCCTTCATCAGGAATAAGAGAGAGAGAGCCAAGCCGGCTGAGATAAAAGGTAGGGAGGAGGGACTAGGGGGAGGGGCGATGGAGGTGGGATAGGTGGAAGGAGGTCAAGGTGAGGGTGATAGGCCGGAGTGGGGTGGGGGCGGAGAGGTCAGGAAGAGGATTGCAGGTTAGGAGGGCGGTGCTGAGTTGAGGGAACCGACTGAGACAAGGTGGGGGGAGGGGAAATGAGGAAGCTGGAGAAATCTGAATTCATACCTTGTGGTTGGAGGGTTCCCAGGCGGAAGATGAGGCGCTCCTCCTCCAGCCGTCGTGTAGTTGTGTTCTGCCGGTGGAGGAGTCCAAGGACCTGCATGTCCTCGGTGGAGTGGGAGGGGGAGTTAAAGTGTTGAGCCACGGGGTGATTGGGTTGGTTGGTTCGGGCGGCCCAGAGGTGTTCTCTGAAGCGTTCCGCAAGTAAGGGGCCTGTCTCACCAATATAGAGGAGGCCACATCGGGTGCAGCGGATGCAATAGATGATGTGTGTGGAGGTACAGGTGAACTTGTGGCGGATATGGAAGGATCCCTTGGGGCCTTGGAGGGAAGTGAGTGTGGAGGTGTGGGCGCAAGTTTTACATTTCCTGCGGTTGCAGGGGAAGGTGCCGGGGGTGGAGGTTGGGTTGGTGGGGGGTGTGGATCTGACAAGGGAGTCACGAAGGGAGTGGTCCTTGCGGAACGCTGATAGGGGAGGGGAGGGAAATATATCCTTGGTGGTGGGGTCCGTTTGGAGGTGGCGGAAATGGCGGCAGATAATACGTTGTATGCGCAGGTTGGTGGGGTGGTAGGTGAGAACCAGTGGGGTTCTGTCTTGGTGGCGGTTGGAGGAGCGGGGCTCAAGGGCGGAGGAGCGGGAAGTGGAGGAGATGCGGTGGAGGGCATCGTCGATCACGTCTGGGGGGAATCTGCGGTCCTTGAAGAAGGAGGCCATCTGGGCTGTGCGGTGTTGGAATTGGTCCTCCTGGGAGCAGATGCGGCGGAGACGAAGGAATTGGGAATATGGGATGGCGTTTTTACAGGGGGCAGGGTGGGAGGAGGTGTAGTCCAGGTAGCTGTGGGAGTCAGTCGGTTTATAATAGATGTCTGTGTTGAGTCGGTCGCCCGAGATAGAAATGGAAAGGTCTAGGAAGGGGAGGGAGGAGTCTGAGACAGTCCAGGTGAATTTCAGGTCGGGATGGAAGGTGTTAGTAAAGTTGATGAACTGTTCAACCTCCTCGTGGGAGCACGAGGCAGCGCCGATACAGTCATCGATGTAGCGGAGGAAAAGGTGGGGGGTGGTGCCAGTGTAGTTGCGGAAGATGGACTGTTCCACATATCCTACGAAGAGGCAGGCATAGCTGGGGCCCATGCGGGTGCCCATGGCAACTCCTTTAGTTTGGAGGAAGTGGGAGGATTGAAAAGAGAAGTTATTCAGGGTGAGGACCAGTTCAGTCAGTCGAAGGAGGGTGTCAGTGGAAGGGTACTGGTTGGTGCGGCGGGAAAGGAAGAAGCGGAGGGCTTTGAGTCCTTCGTGATGGGGGATGGAGGTGTACAGGGACTGGAAGTCCATAGTGAAAATAAGGCGTTGGGGACCGGGGAAGCGAAAATCCTGGAGGAGGTGGAGGGCGTGGGTGGTGTCCCGAACGTAGGTGGGGAGTTCTTGGACTAAAGGGGACAGGACCGTGTCGAGGTATTGGGAGATGAGTTCGGTGGGGCAGGAGCAGGCTGAGACAATGGGTCGGCCGGGGCAGGCAGGTTTGTGGATTTTGGGCAGGAGGTAGAAACGGGCGGTGCGGGGTTGTGGGACTATGAGGTTGGAGGCGGTGGATGGGAGATCCCCTGAGGTGATGAGGTCCTGGATGGTCTGGGAGATGATGGTTTGGTGGTGGGAGGTGGGGTCGTGGTCAAGGGGGCGATAAGAGGAGGCGTCCGCGAGCTGGCGTTTGGCTTCAGCGGTGTACAGGTCAGTGCGCCAAACTACCACCGCGCCTCCCTTGTCTGCGGGTTTGATGGTGACTCTATGAGCTGGTGAGCACTTAGTCAAACTTCAGTAAGTTGCTCAGTGGCCGAGGTGACATTTTCCTCCTTTCTATTAAAAGTGGCAGACTGAGTAATTCAGGTGATTTGTGAGAGCCAGTGTATATTCAGTTGTCATAGCTGTAGTTTGTAGTGACAGCGTGATTGTAAAGTGTCATATCACAGTGTTTCCTAATTCTGTCACCAGGTATACATGTGAGAAACTACCATCCCTCCTTTGCCAATGGTCATATACTCCATCCCCTTCCAGCCCACTGCACAATTTTCAGTATTGCCTCTGAACCCAGGGTCACCTTCCCTCATGACCTATCTACCATCTCCATTCATAGATTGCATATGGAGCCATTCTTAAAGAATGGAAATAATTCTAAGTGAATTTAACATGGCCCAATTAATTTGAGTTATGAATTCTGTTCAGCAATTATCTTCAACCATTGCATCTGTGACACAACTGCTTCGTGCAATGATTATTAACCAACAGCCTTTAAAAGACAAAGTTGCATTGATCAGCCTCAAATACCAGATAAAATCAGTGTTCTTCCTCAACCGACTTCTGTCGCAAGCCAGTTTTGAAGAATTTGTTTTTGTTTTAGTGAATATGGAGCATGACAAGTGCGATTATACTCTGCAATGTGACAAGCTTTGCAGTAGTGTGTTACTGTAAGTCTGATACAGACCTTTGCACACAGGGATCGCAGAGAAGGGCATGTTTGTGGTGCAGATAACAGAACAATAGCAGAGTTTTGTTTAGGAAGCAGCTGCAGGAAGAAGGGGAGTGTACTTTGCAGAAGAGAGTAGCAGTGTATTTTTCCAGACTGCATTTTTATTCAGTTGGGGCACTTCAATGAGTAACAGCGGTCGCAATGGCAGAGTGAAAAGCAATTCTTGTGCCTCAGGTAAGGTTATCTTTATGGCATTGCCTAAATTAAGCAACAAATCCAAACATAGTCTGTTGTTTTCAAAGTGATTTCACAACTTTGAAGAGAGATTGTTGTTTCCTCACTGTCTCCCAGCTGAGAATACAGCACTTTGGAGAACAGCAGATGACCTGTAGCAATCAGAATTTATTGCATGTTATATTGTATTGATGACACTGAACGTTCACTTAATCAGGGCCCTTTGAATTTCTCAATCATAGACAGCATTGTAACATTTGAGGTGTTTGCTGATTTGAGATTTTATCCTATGATTCATGTATTTTCTCTGATTTTTGGACATGTTTTGGGAACGTATGTTCACAAGTGGGAAAATTATCCTTTGGACAGAAATTGAAGCGGATAATCTCTTTTTTGCTAAGTTTTAAAAGAAATGTCTAACCCAAACTAATTGAGTTGATAGGTTTATATTATTGATTTTCGTCGATTCATTGGATTGGATGAGTGAAGTCGTTGTGATTGTAATTAATAGCTAAAATGCATTACAAATGGATTTCTAAACATTTTGCACATTTAATTTTCACCATGATTTCATCTCAGAAGTAGATTAGCAGTATGTAATGCTATTGGGCCATTCACTTTCAGCAAATACTTTCACACTTGTTCTGCTTTTTCCAACTGTATTTTATTTGTTAATGATATTCCCAAATGGCACTGTGGCATTCCGACAGAGCCTACCAAAATGTGCATGCAGGACCTTTCCCAAAAGACTATGCTCTTGTCAGCCTGGAATGTGTATTCATTAGTGAAGATATTCTCAAGTGATCCCAGTTCAGCCTGGCCAGACAACCATTTTCTGGCAGGTGTTGCGGAGTAGACACTTGATTGACTTCCCCATTCTACAGCTCTGCTATTGCATAGCCCAATGTCTTTCTTCTGCAGCCATTGAAATTGAGAATACAGAGCTCAGAGCAAGGATTGCAACTGGACATCTCCTCCTGTTCTATGTCATGTTTGCTCAGGAGACACACAAGGGTTGCCAATGCCTTTATTATTATTATTATTATTATTAATATTATTATTATTGAAATGGGAAGCAGATCCAAAGTGCATCAGTGCAGAGGGATCTGGGTGTCTTTGTGCATGAATTGCAGAAAGTGGATATGCAAGTGCAGCAAATAATAAGAAAGGCAAATGGAATCCTGGCATTTAAGGACTGGATTATAAAAGTAATGAAGTGTTGTTACAATTATATAAGGCATTGGTGAGACTACATCTGGAATATAGTGACCAGGTTTGGTCTCCTTACTTGAGGAAAAATGTGATGGCACTGGAGGCAGTTCAGAGGAGGTTCACCAGGTTGATTCCAGGGATGAATGGGCTGTTGTACGAGGAGCAGTTGACTAGCTTGAGCTTATACTCTCTGGAGTTCAGGAGAATGAGGGGGGATCTGTTTGAGGTATATAAAAAGCTGAAGAGGATTGATAAGGTGGACGTTGAACAGATGTTTCTCCTTGTGGGACAGTCTCGAACAAGCTGGCTTAGATATAGAGACGGGGGAGGTAGGTTCAAAACTGAGATGAGAGAAACTATTTCTCTCAGAGAGCTGTGATTCTGTAGATTTCATTGCCCCAAAGTACAGTAGAGGCAGAATCAATCAACTGATTCAAGAAAGAAATAGACATATTTTTGATGAAAAGCAGGAAAAAAGGCTATGGGAAGCAGGCAAGGAAGTGGAGTTGAGACCAGGATAAGATCAGCCATGAGCATATTAAATGACTTGAATGGCTGAATTGCCTACTACTGCCTACATTCCTATGTTGTGAAAAAAATGTTTAGCGATCTGGCCTTGTATTTAAATGTAATGCAATCACTGGTATTTGCAAGGTTAGGCCAGGAACCTCACTGCAGTAGGACAACTCGAATTCCAAAATAAGCTGTCAATGAATTGAACATGTGCATTGCACGTTCAATTGATCATAATTTGGTGTTTATCTTTGATGAAAATAAAACTCTGTCTGACTTTTTTATGAGCATACAAGTTCTGGTGAAAAGGAAATAAAAACTCTGATTCATCTTGTCTGTCCCTCACAATTGTAATACTTTGTGCATTCCAATACATATGCTCTGTCCTCCACCCAAACCACGTGGTCTCATAGCAGAGGCAAGGAAACAGATTAAAAACCCATCCAAATGTGGGGAAACACTCGTGGAAATTTATTGTGGACTACACCCCCATCAAAACAATCTGAAATATTGTCCATGATTATCCTCAAAAAGGATTGCTCTCTGACAGCAACCCTCTGATGGCCTTGTTTAATCTAAAATTGACTCCTGCTGACATAGACAATCGACAATAGACAATAGGTGCAGGAGTAGGCCATTCAGCCCTTATAGACATATTTAGTTTAAAGTAACAATCATTTGGAATGCAATCTAATTCTTTCATCTTCCAATAAGCCTCGATCAGAATATTTCTAATTCTAAGCCTCTTTGAAGTGAGCAGTACTGATTCTTTTATTTGATTTTATTGACAAGGAAGCTTCAAAATGATAACCAGTCTCAAACTTTCCACCGTACCCTATCCAAAGCACCTATGTGAGGAGACTAAAGTTAGGCCCAGAATTCTAACAGAAGTTTGACCAAGGTCTCACAGTCTAGCATGTAGTCTAATCAATTTGTCACAATATAGTTCCTCACACTACATTTGTAGCTCGTATTCTGAAGGCTAGTATATAATGAGAAATTATTGTAGAGTTTGCTTTGAAACAGAGAATGAACTGCACAAGGAATCTCAATTCACACTGAATGTTATGCGTGAATGGATTGAATCTCTTTCAAGGTTCATTGGAAGTCTTGAGCTGGCAGACAGTTCCAAATATTAAAAGCAGCTTCTTGATTTAGCACAATGAGAATTGACAGAATTGATCTGGTTGTTTGAGATGGTCACAGGAGACAGGACTAGTAGTAAGTCAACCATTGACAGCTTCCTTAGGACAGGCAAAAATCTTTACAAAACATTAGTTGAACCTTTTCCTTGTAGGTCCCTGTCCATTTTCTATCTATCAGAAATGAACAGGAACTGTGTCTCATGGACACTGTCTTTTGTAGGTCTAACTTGTCCTTTTCCTGAAGGGAGCACTGACCACTTACTTCCTATTTCAAATCTTGTTTAAAATTGGTGGAGAACAGGCATTGAGAGGGAAAAGCACAGTGCATGTTATTTAGGGATCTCTGTGCTCACTGTTTCAATCAGGAAAATCAGGGAACCTTGGTTACTCCTCTCACATGAGGCAATTATTAATTATTCCACTTAACGGTCTTATAGTCAGTCCCTCCAATATTCAGCTGTAAGCCTGAATTAAAGAACTGGCTTGTATTACAGTCAGACACTGGGCACAATTGCTCCAAACAGGAACCCCCACATTGTCAAGTTCCTGGGTGAGGAGGGATGAACTGGTCCCCTTTCTTTGTTCACAGGGTTGGTCATTGCAGGGCTAATTTACAGAAGGTAAATTTGTCAATACCTTTCTCCCAAACCCAAATGAATTGATGTTTTAAAATGAACCATTTTAACAGGCTTTCTGGAGTTACGGAGTGATTTTCTTTGTTACCTAGCGTAAGAAGGAATGATAACACAACACAAATCCACGTAGTTTAGAAACGACTGACTCAAAAAAAATCCCTGAGCCATTCATGAAGAGTAGATAATGAAACATTGATAGTAGAACAGTCAGATTCGAGATTCATGGCTTTGCAGATAAGTTGGAAATTTTTTTACTTTTACTTTTAGAGCCATAGAATCATAAGAGATATACAGCATGGAAACCCTTTGGTCCGATTCATCATGCCGACCAGAAACCCTAACCTAATCTAGTTCCATTTGTCAGCACCTGGGCCATATCCCTCGAAACCCTTCTTATTCATGTACCCATGTAGGTGCCTTTTAACGCTGTATTTGTACCAGCCTCCACCACTGGCAGCTCATTCCATACACGCACCACCTTGTGTGTGAAAAAGTTGCCCCTTAGGCCCCTTTTATATATTTCCCCTCTCACCCTAAACATAGTTCTGGACGCCCCCACCCCAGGGAAAAGACAATATCCATTTAATCTATCCCCTCATGATTTTATAAACCTCTACAAGGTCACCTCTCAGCCTCTAACACTCCAGGGAAAACAGCCCCAGCCTATTGAATCTCTCCCAATAGCTCAAATCCTCCAACCCTGTCAACATCCTTGGGTCTGGGTGGGTTGCACTTCAGCAGGTCGATGTGGACTCGTTGGGCCGAAGGGCCTGTTTTCGCACTGTAAGTAATCTAATCTAAAAAAACTTTCTGAACCCTTTCAAGTTTTACAACATCCTTCTGATAGGAAGGAGACCAAAATTGCACGCAATATTCCAACATTGGCCTAACCACTCCTGTGCAGCCACTACATGACCTTTCAACTCCTATACTCAATGGTCTGACCAATAAAGGGAAGCACACCAAACAGATATCCTATCTACCTGCATCTCCACTTTCAAGGAACTATGAACCTGCACTCCTAGGTCTCTTTTGTTCAGCAACACTCCCCAGGGCCTTACCATTAAGTGTGTAAGTCCTGCTTTGATTTGCTTTTCCAAAATGCAGCACCTCACATTTATCTAAATTCCATTTGCCACTCCTCAGTCCATTTGCCCTTCTGATCAAGATCCCATTGTACTCTGAGGTAACCTTCTTCCCTATTCACTACACCTACAACTTTGGTGCCATCTGCAAACTTACTAACTAGATCTCCTATGTTCACATCTAAATCATTTATATAAATCACGATAAGTAGTGGACCCAGCACTGATCCTTGAGGCATTCCACTGGTCACAGGCCTCCAGTTTGAAAGGCAACCCTCCACCACCACCCTCTGTCTTTGATGGTGATTGACTTGTAGCACTCAGTGTGAGCAATCACTTCTTTAATCCTGTTTCCTTTTGACTGACTTGCTGGTTAGCTGGCTTCTAGCCCATAGCAAAAGCATCCTTTACATCCAATACAAAGGGAACTAATGAGTCTCCTTTGATTGTGATCTTCTTAGCATGCTCGTGCTTGAACCCAGGCTAGTACACATGAGTTCTTCAGCTCACCAGCACCCCTTCTTCCAATAGCACACTGAGCTGAGTCGAATTGGCTTTCGACCTCTATTCTTGAGAGGAGACAGAAATCATGTCTCTTGCCCAGTCTTTTCTCCCATCTTGTTCACCGTCTGAGGCAACTCCCAGGAGATTACAGTTTAGTTAGAAATGCATTGCAGGGTCTCTGTCTGTAGCTAGACAGCCAGCAGATTTTCATCTGCAGTCATGTTTTGGCAAGTGCCCCATTTCTAAAATAAAACATGTATTGTAATTCGAAGTTTAATGTACCTACAAGTACTTTGGAGTTCCACTACCGAGGTTTTCTTGGTTCAATCACTAATTCTGGGTGAAAGGGCAGAGAAGAAACTCAAAGAACGAAGAACAGTACAGCACAGAAACAGGCCTTTCAGCCTTCCAAGTCTGTCCCGATTCCTAAACCTTATTTAGACCCACTACTAATTGTCCATATGCAGTTTCTGTCTCTCTGTTTGCCTCCCGATTCATGTGTCTATCAGGATACACTTTAAATGCTGCTAACGCACCTGTTTCCACCACCACCACTGGCAGTACATTCCAAGAACCCACTACCTTCTGTCTTCCCAGCACTTCGCCTCTAAACTTTCTCCTTCTCACCTTGAACCTATGCCCTCTTATTGCTGACCTTTCCATCCTGGGGAAAAAGCCTCTGATTATCACCCTATCTATGCCTCTCATAAATTTGTAGACCTCCAGCAGGTTGCCCCTCAGCCTCTTTCTTCCCAGTGAAAACAATCCGTGTTTATCCAACCTCTCTTCATACCTAAAACTCTGCAGATCAAGCAACATCCTGGTAAACTTTTTCCAATGCATCTGCTTCCTTCTGGTAATGTGGAGACCAGAACTGCATGTAACTTTAATGGCATCAAGTGTTATGAGAATGTGACATTGAGACAGAGAATCAACAATAAGCATATTGAACAGAGAAGCAAGCTCAAGGGGCTGAATGCCCTAGTATGCTCCTACTTTCTATGTTTCAATGCTCTATGCTTCCAATACTTCATCAGTGATACCACACAAGATCCTTTTACCATGCTTTGCTCAACTCCACATGTGGATAGTAGGTTAAAGCACTGTTCAATTTTCGAACTGGGCCCAGCCCTACTGAAAAGGTGTCAGCTTTAGTCTATCACCTGATAACATTTTAGATAGAGGCAGCTATATTCAATTTCATCTGTCTCAAAGAGGGGAAGAAACCATCAGCCAAGGTTCTGTCTCCTGGTGAAATCCAGTGACCCTGCTGGAAAGTGTCTGTGGACATAGAGTGAGGCCAATACTTTGCCTGGTTTTTAAGGCCTCTATCATCAAAATTCTGTGATTTCCGAACCAAGGCTAGATGAGAGCCAGCAGCAGAAAGGTTGTAGCAGTTCAACATGAGGGCCCACTCTGCCTTATCAGTGGATTTAGGGATGGACATTAAATGTGGCCTGGCCAATGTTACCCACGTACAAACTAATTAGCAAGTAAACCTGTTTATCCTCCAGCTTATATATGATGATCTCTTTGTAGAACTGGCCTGGCGAAGTGTTCAGAAACAGTTTAAAAGGATATTTCCTCCTTTGATTTTCAGTTTATGTCATTTTAATTGTCTTGACAGTGGTAACATCCTGGATCTAAAGCTTTGGCAATGTTTTGGTAAAGGTTTGAGTAAAATGTAATCTAATACCAAAAAGTACTGGAGAAATCTAATCTACTTCTTAAGGATGCAGAATGGCTCAATCATTTTATGCTAAAATGATTTCGGAACATTGAAAATGAATTTTAAACGAGCCAGATGTCTTTGAGACAGAGGAGTGAGGACTGGGATATTTCAAGACAGCTGACATGTTTGATTGCAATCCTTCGAATTTCTGATTGCGACTCATTACTATGTGTTTTCAATGGCTGAAGTCCAGCAGGTGGCAGCTGTTGGGGGCCTGGTTATTTGAATAGCCTTGTAAAGTGTCACCCAATAACATGCACATCCAAACTGCTAATGTTCAAGGTATCAAGTTTATTAAAGTGAGTGAAAGCGAATGAGGAATTTATGATCCTGTTATGGCAAAGGATATTCACCATCAGTGTGGAAGTGACATTGGAACCCAAATCAGAGAGAAAGACAAGCCTATGGGGACATATTAAAAAAAGAAATAGCGCGCCTTTATGCACAATCTTTCATGACCTCAGAAAGTCTCAAAGTGCATTACAGCTGGTAAAGAATGTTTGACATGTTGTTTATCTTATGATGTAGAATAATTAGTGTTTATGTTGTTCATTTTAAAAACACTTTTAAAATATTATAGCTTGCTGGCTCAAATCTATCTGATCTGAATAATAGTATGTTTCATGTGTGTGTTATTCTTACTTGTGAATGACCCATTAGCAAAATGTTTTGATAAGGATCAAAGTCCCCACTCCTCCAGTAGTGTGCAGTCACCCATCTTCAGGATCTATTCCCTAAGGTTCACTGCTGTCAGTTCCAAACTGTGTTTATCATGGAGACACCCTATCTAATCCAAACAGCTGGGTTTCAAAATGTGTACATCAGGGATCGAAGCTGAACAGTCTCAGGTTAATTTGAATTTTAATGGATATTGACTCCTAATCCTAAGATCTATGACTTACAAGTCAGCATGTAGTTTCAGTGATTGTTCACAACATTTCTCACACTGTCCTGTGATGTGTTACTGAGTGTACAGTATCCAAGTCAGAACAATGCATAATTGTCCCCAATGATAATTCCTCGAGCCCATTCTGGTAAAGTATCAATTTCTGGAACCATACGCTAGCGTGTTATATTTTTCGGAAGAAAGGGGAAAAAAATCAATAGCTTCCCAAGACAAAAACGAGTCTCTGCAGCCTTTCTGACAATCCCATGATCATTCTAAATGAACCATTTGGCCTTGCTGGGAACAGAGCCCAGATTAAGCTATCATCATTGGTATTGGAGATTGGGCAAGGTCCACAGATACCCCGTGCTGTGTTTTCTCACTTCTCTGACCTGGAACATGTAATCAGGCATCTTTAGTCACCATGATGTAAGAATGAGACATTGCAGGTGGAGCATCTGTGTTGAAGGCCATATATATAAGCACCATTTCTGGCCTGTGGATGCCTGGTGGCTATTCTAAATGTTCCCCAATATCATACAAACATGTGTGAGGAGCCTTATAATTAAAGGTCCTTCCAATGACTCCAACATCAAACACGAGTCCTTGGTAGCCACATCCCTGGATAAGTAACAGGATGCACCCCTGACAAATTGCTCCTTGCCAACTTTCCCCCCTTCCCCCAACCCCACAAACAGAGGGTGGCCTACACGAAAGATCCCTTCAAGCAATATCAAAATGCTGAGGATGCTGGGAGCCTGAAATCAAAACAGAAAATGCTGAGAGTGGTTTAAGTAAAGAAACACTATCTGAAAGAACAAAAACAGAAAATACTGCAGAATCTCAGTACATCTGACAGCATCTGTGGAGAGAGAAACAGAGTAAACATTTTGAATCTTTGATGATTCTTGAAGAATCGTTGGTGTACAAAGAGTACAATGGGTGAATTTGTTAGGCATATCAACTGTGCAACACGTTTAAGATATTCACGCCAAGAGTAGTTCTTCCTACTTTCAGGACTTTATACAAATGTTTGTGCAAAGCTCTGCAGATATTTGTTTGCACACATCAATTTTGGTTTTGCCAGGTCAGAAAGAAATGTAAAGCTGGTGGTATAACTGTAGTTCACTGGCCTCATCTTGTTTCAAACAGATAACAGTCTCAGAAATTGCAATTGCGCATAAGTGCAGGGATTATTATAAACATAGAACGTAGAACATAGAACAGTACAGCACAGAACAGGCCCTTCAGCCCACGATGTTGTGCTGACCATTGATACTCATGTGTGCACCCTCAAATTTCTGTGACCATACGCATGACCAGCAGTCTCTTAAATGCCCTGAATGACCTTGCTTCCACAACTGCTGCTGGCAACGCATTCCATGCTCTCACAACTCTATGTGTAAAGAACCCGTCTCTGATATCCCCTCTATACTTTCCTCCAACCAGCTTAAAACTATGATCCCTTGTGTTAGCCATTTCTGCCCTAGGAAACAGTCTCTGGCTATCGACTCTATCTGTGCCTCTCATTGTATTGTATGCCTCAATTAGGTCCCCTCTCCTCCTCCTTTTCTCAAATGAAAAATGTCCGAGCTCAGTCAACCTCTCTTCATAAGATAAGCTCTCCAGTCCAGGCAGCATCCTGATAAACCTCCTCTGAACCCTCTCCAAAGCATCCACATCTTTCCTATAATAGGGCGACCAGAACTGGACGCATACTCCAAGTGCGGTCTAACCAAAGTTTTATAGAGCTGCAACAAGATCCCACGACTCTTAAACTCAATCCCTCTGTTAATGAAAGCCAAAACACCATATGCTTTCTTAACAACCCTGTCCACTTGGTGACCATTTTAAGGGATCTATGTACTTGCACACCAAGAAGCCTCTGTTTCTCCACACTGCCAAGAATCCTATCCTTAATCCTGTACTCCAAAGTGCATCACCTTGCATTTATCCAGATTGAACTCCATCTGCCACGTCTCAGTCCATCTCTGCATCCTGTCAATGTCCTGCTGCAGCCGACAACAGCCCTCTATACTGTCAACGATCCCTCCAACCTTTGTGTCGTCTGCAAACTTGCTGACCCATCCTTCAATCCCCTCATCCAAGTCATTAATAAAAGTTACAAACAGTAGAGGCCCAAGGACAGAGGCCTGTGGAACACCACTCACCACAGACTTCCAGGGAAACTATTTTCCTTCTACTACCACTCGCTGTCTTCTGTTGGCCAGTCAATTCTGTATCCAGACAGCTAAGTTCCCCTGTATCCCATTCCTCCTGACCTTCTGAATGAGCCTACCATAGGGAATTATTTTGGTGAATTTAGCATTTCATATTGTCTGCATGAACTGAAGATTCCGGATTGGGCAAAACATGTCAAGATCATTGTAATGCCTTGAAAATAAGCAGATTAGTGTCTTAATGCTTTGCCATCATTATTTTCACAATGGTTTGCTTATTCGTGTCAGCTAGAAATTAGAAATGTTTATGAATCATTGGATTTAAACCAGAATAATAACTTAAACAAGACAGTTCTATAGCTTCACCAATATAAACATGTCTACAGCATAGATTGATCTCATATAAAAGGATTACATATAGTAATGAAGGCACAAGGAGTTTTTTTTATGAAGGTGAAAAAAGGTTGCATTGTGATAAAGTAACAGTATGGATAATTATATTCTTGTCTTCTGACATGTTGCATCAGAGGACAGCTCACACTCTAATGAAAACAACTCAATTCCTTCATAGCACTGTTTTGTGTTGGGGAAGGCGGCAAGTATAAGCGAGGATGGTGAGTCACGTTAGCAATTAAATGTGTTAACATTGCTGAACTTACATTCCCAAGCCTCCGCTTCCAACTCGGACCCATATGCTTCTCATCCAGTTTGGCCCTCTTACATCCTCATCCCAAATCTGAACTTTGTCATTGCTGGGACAATTAAACCATTCCAGATTCTATAGCTCACGTGGTGACGTTTTGACAATTTCCCTGAGCTAGTCATCCACACATCAAGGTGAATGCTGTGGGGGACATGGTTTCAAATAGCACCATGGCAGCTAGTGGAACATCAATTCAATCCATGAAGTCTGGAACTAAAAACTGTTGAATGTAAATATGACAACAACTAGCATCTATTATCATAAAAACCCATCTGTTTCACTAAATCCCTTTATGGAAGGAAATGTACCCCTCCCTTCATCCCCACATGATTCCAGACTCGTAGGAAGGTAATTGACTCTTAATTGCTCTTTGAAATGGCCTACAGGGTAATTAGGGGATGGTGGGAAATGCTGGCCATGTCAATGATGCCCACATGTCATGGAAGAATAAAAAAAGTAATCAATTCCCAAACGTCTAGCTATATTTCACGTGAACTTTAAATTGAAACTGCTCATCCAGTTCCAAACTTGATTGGCTAAACATTTCCTTCCAATTGTTTTGTTTGGTTGGTCGATGGTCTTGTAAATCATCATAAAGTTTGAAAATGTTTTCAGGTTATTAAATATTAAGAAGGTTAACTAAGCCCAATTTTCATATATTCTAACAGATTGATAATAATCAACACTAAGAATGTGAAGTCTGACATGGGAAAAGCTTGTTTGGTCACATAGGTCCATTCCTTCTGCATACATTGTACAATGTGCATCAACTCTTTATCCAAAGTTTTGCTGTTGAGGTGGATGGCTCAGGTTGGGATTTCCTGACTCAGCAGACCTGCCTTGGTTCCAAAGGGCCTCATTAAACCCAATTTCCACTTGTGAGGTGTCTGGATGGGATAGACTCAAGTCCATCAACACTGGAAGCAGATTGGAGGTGGCCAGGTAAGTGGGCAAGTGTTGAGGTGTGTTGGTTAAAAAGCTTGCCTCACCTCACTGAGACTTCATACCAATTGTTTGAGAAGCCCACTCAACCCTCCATGGCTCATCCATGCCAACATGTGCCCCCTCCATCATGCCTCTTCTCATATGCCCCATTGTCCCCATGACATCTTCATAATCACTCAACCAACAGCTTCACTGGCAGACCATACAAACCTCATGGAGATGAAAGTAAATTTCTAACAATTAAATAAAGCTTCTCACGCACTGTCGATAATGAAGAAAACATCCATTCATGAAACCCACTGAGTACTTGTAAATTTCAAGTGGTTAATTTATTGTGAAAGTAGGTAAATTACTCAGACACCATATCAAAGGCAGGTCATCCTTTATTATCCTCTTTAACTGTGAACGCAGAACACCCGCCAAGAGAATTATCAGAGACGATAGAGAACAAAAACAACTCGTAAAAACTGGAAAATGGACATACTGGTCAGACTGAAGTTTCAGTTTCAGGTGTATAGAACATGTCAGACCCATACGTGTCATTTCCAAGTTTTACTTTTTTTTAAAGTTGTTTTTGAAACTTGGCCAAACATTCATTATGACATACTAACAGCTCCTGGAGAAATTTCAAAAACAAACTCTATTGAAACTGCAAGAAAAAAATGTTTCAGTAACCAACATTGGCTGGCCAGTTAGTGGCACAATGACTCAATGGTTAGCACTGTTACCTCACAGCACCAATCTCCCTGGTTCTGTTCCAGACTCGGGCGGCTCTTTGTGTGGAGTTTTCACATTCTCCCCAGTCTGCATGGGTTTCCTCTGGGTGATCTGGTTTCTCCCCACAGTCCAAAGATATGCAGGCTCGGTGGATTGGCCATGCCTGTGGTGTCCAGGGATGTGTAGGTGAGGTGGATTAGCCGTGGGAAATTCAGGGATAGATTAGAGTCATACAGATATACAGCATAGAAACAGACCCTTCGGTCCAACCCATCCATGCCGACCAGATATCCCAATCCAATCACGTCCCACCTTCCAGCACCAGGCCCATATCCCTGCAAAACCTTCCTATTCATATACCCATCCAAATGCCTCTTAAATGTTGCAATTGTACCAGCCTCCACCACTTCCTCTAGCAGCTCATTCCATACACATACCACCCTCTGCATGAAAAAGTTGCCCCTTAGGTCTCTTTTATATCTTTCCCCTCTCACCCTAAACCAATGCCCTCTAGTTCTGGACTCCCCAACCCCAGGGAAAAGACTTTGCCTATTTATCCTATCCATTGTTGGGGGTGGGAGGTAGGACTGGGTGGGATGCTGTTCGGAGGGTCGGTGTGGACTTGTGGGCTGAATAGCCTGTTTTCACACTGTATGGATTCTATGAAAGCAGTCAGTCTAGCAGATTATACTTAACTATCACACTGACAGCTTCAGCCTGTGTATTTTCATGTTTAAAGAGCAAGGAATTTAAAAACTTCAGATCATCACACTTAAATACACTTTATCTGCCTTGCAAGAGTTTCTGTGCCGACTCCATCAATTAGTTCTGGAGGTCTACAACACAGAAAAAGCTCTTTCCGCCCAGTCTGTGCCAGTCAAAATCAACTGCCTAACTGCAATTTTCCAGCACTTATCCTATAGCTTTGTATGCCCTGATTTTGCAAATGAACATCTAAACATTTCTTAAATGTTATGAGTGTTCCTGCCTCTTTTGGCCTTATGGACAAGGAGTTCCAGATTCCCACCATTCTCTGGGTGAAAAAAAAACATTTCCTTACATTCTCTCTAAACCTTCCGCTCCTTATCTTAAATCTATGCCCCTGGTCATTGATTTCTCCACCAAGGACAAAGCTCCTTTTTGCCCACATCTATCTGCTGCACATAATTTTATCCATCTCAATTGTGTCCCCCCTCAGTTTCCTCTGCTCCAAAGAAAACCAGTCTCTTTCCGATCTCTTTCCATAACTGAAACTCTCCAGCACATGCAACATCCTGGCAAACCTCCTCTGCAACCTCTCCAGTGCTATCACATCCCTCCCATAATAGGGATTCCAAAACTGCACATAATACTCTAGCTGTGACCTAACCATCCGGTTATATAGTTTCAGCATAGCTTCTTTGCTCTTAAACTCTTTGCTTCAGCTAATAAAGGCAAGAATCCCAAATGCCTTCTGAAACACTTTATCTAACTGATATCATAAGAGATTGGAAGACCTGTACACCAAGGTCCCTTTGATTCTCAGTACTTCCCTGGTTCCTCCCATTCATAATGTCTGCACTTGTTTGTCCTGCCCAAGTACATTACCTTACATTTATTTGGGTTAAATTCTATTTGTCATTGATTAGCCCACTTGACCAACCCATTTATATCCTCCTGCAATCTAAGGCTATCTTTCTCACTATTAACTACCCCAACAGTTTGCGTATTGTCCATGAAAATCCCATCCTCAATGAACCCCACACTATGGGTAACAATCAAACACAGAATTTTTTGAATTCAGCACTGAGTTCAAATGGTACTGTTGAATTAGGTTTCCCTACTGTGTGAATTGTCCCCTTCCTCATGCTCACTGAAATTAAATCTGCCAGAAATTAGGATAGGACTTTCACATTCTGCTCCTGCCTGCCATTTTGAAGGCATGTGAGTCCGCTCCCTCTAAAAATTCAGCCTGCCTTTCTATCTATTTAATTTCTGAGGAAAGAGCAGAGGCAGAACCTTCTGCCCTTGCTGAGGAAATGCCTGGAGGTGTGGCCATTTAGTTTGGAGGGGTTAGCTTGTACCCAAAATTCATTGTCTTCCCATCTTCACTGGAATTCAGAGTGGGAAAGCCATGATTAACCTTCCAACCTGCTGTCTATTGAGGTCTCTTAACTGTTCAATTAATGACCACTAAAGGACTTTTTTAGCCATTGCTGTGATAAATAAATGGGTCTTTTTCAGGTTGGTAGAAATGGCATGCCACAGGGAGTTATACAAATTCCTTAGCTTGTGCTGTGGCTACAAAACCAGGCCAGAGGCCAGCAATCTTGCAATGTGTAACTCACCTCCTGACCCCCCCCGACAACCTACAATCAAGGGGCTGATGGAGTACTCACCACTTGCCTGGATGAGTATCACTCCAACAAAACCTGGGAACCCATCCAGGATACAGTAGCTTGAATAATTGTCATCACATTCACTGCCTTCACCACTAATGTTCAGTGGCAATGACCTGTGTACAGATGCACTGTAATAGCTCACCATAACTCCTCTGGCAGCACCATCCAAACTCATAGGTCTGCCATCGAAAAAGTACTAGGGCAGCAGAGACATGGGAATACCAGCACCTGCAAGTTCCCCTCCAAGTCACAGACCATCCAGGCCTGGAAATACAACATCATTCCTTCAATGTTGGGTTAAAAATCCCTCCCAAACAGTATTGTGAGTATGCTATACCCCAAGAACTGCAGTCTTTCAAAAAGCAGCTCATCACTACCATCATGTCCAGGGCAATTAGGGATGGAGAGTAAGTTTTGGCTCAGTCAGTGAAACCCAAACTCCATGAATGAATCAATAAAGAAAGGTCAAGGAAAGGGCAATGACCTCAGACTAGATTTCGGGTTAATTTTGAAATGTACTGCAGCTTAGGAATGATCACAATTAATCTTTGCCTTCTCTTAGCGTCATAGCACTCAATTCCTTATACATCATTACAATCCTTTATGTAAGGATGTGAATCAGTGCAACATTAGGTGTTATAACTGGGAATCTATTCTACAAGCCCAATGAGAATACAAGTGCTTCTTGAATGAGATTTTGTACAAAACCTGTTAATATCCGATCTTCTCCCCAAGTGAAATAACTTACATATGCCCTTCACAGCCCAGTTCCTCAAGGCAAAGAGACATCATTCATTTCTTTGTGTATTCTATTCTCAAATAAAAACAAATCCAGCTGTCTGAGATTTTCTTGATCCACTGAAATAATGAATGGAACTTGGGCAGCTTCTCCAGGAGGTGATGCCTAACAATGACTGACCCTGCAGCTTCACAATGGATAGCTTAAAAACTCTGTCTATATATTAGGGAGCTCGAAAACCACAGTGATCTCCCATATTGGTATTGAACCCCATGGGGTGAAAAATGTTAACTGTTTACATTTTTGTAACTAAATACTAGTGCTGTTCTAATGTACAGTCAACACCAGTCACCACGGAGCTTTGGTATCAAGATATCACTTGTTTGTGCTGACTGGTTGAGGGAAGTTAGTGCTGTGAAGCAGTTGTTAATGCTCTCTTTTACACACTTAGCATCAGTTTCCATGAGTGCAAGAGGGTGATATAATGGCAACATTATAACTGGAGTATGGATTTGAAAAGAAAAGAATTTGCTAAAAATCAGATAAAGAAAGGAAAGTACATTTTCTTACTAACTGGATGAATTCATTTATATACTGAGCAACTCGAAACAGAGACAAAGTCTGCTTTTCATTTAGGAGAATGAGGCATTGGCACAAGTGCAGTCGCGTGTTTTGCTGATGGCAACCTGGCACAGTGCAGCTTAGTTTCAGCCTGAAGAAAATTGCACCTACACTTAGGAACTGGGAGATCTATCATTCAAAACATGCACAACAACTTAGAACTGGAGGCTGGGTCACACATCTGGTTCTGACCGGATTGGTTAGAGTGTGTTCTCTTTTTTCCAGCAGTCAAAAACAACAACACTGACATGTATTACTGAAGAGGCAGCTTACTGACAAATACCAGGGTTATACCGACCTGTAGTCAGCTTTATTAAAGAGGCATGTTTGCCATCACCTTGCCATTTTTCTTTCACTGCTCATGAGGATATTATTGTTAAGATACAGCAAATTCTCTGGGCTCTCTGGTAGTTTCAACTTTGAGTATACGCAGGTTAGATATAGCCTGGTTGACCTAGTAACTTGAGGTCTCCAGTTCAGCTGTCAATGGGTAACCAGCTATACCAATACACTGGTTGGGCTTGACCTACTAATATTGTGTCTGCAGCCAATGTCTTTCTTCTTATTTCCAGATAAGTCTGAAATCTCATGGAGATTGCATGGCATAAAATGGACAAGCAAGAGAAGGCTTATCACTGACTGATCCTTATGAGCTGCCTGGAGTTGATCAATGTAGAGTATAATTTATTCTACACGTCCCAATAAATCATCTTAATTCCAAGTTTCAAAAGAGAACCAACTGTTACTTAATTAGGTTTCCTACATGAGCCTCTCCTCTGGCATCCTGTAAAAATTAACTAATAAAATGGATTCTGATTAGCTTTGCTTTTGCTGCTAAAATATGTTGGTGGGCATTTTGTGATTTGGCCCTGCCTCAGACCTCCAGACTATCAGTGGTGTATCTGTTCCCTTTTGTAATTGGAGGCATTCGGCCACTCGCCAGCAATATTTACCCATCAGGTCATGCAAATGAACTGAACATTACACCAGTTGGTCGAGTTGGAAATGTGTAACAACCAGAGAGTGGTTGGCAGTGCTGTGGGCATCAGGGGTTAGTCTTACATATCAGGCTCACAGAAGGGATTTACCACTTACACCTGGTGCTGGAGTGGAGAAGAATGAAAGGTTGAAACATCCAAGGTTCTGGAGCTGGGTAGCGTAAATGCTGAGAGGTCAGGGAATTTAAAACACCAGGTCATGGCTCTGGATAAGGGAGCAATCATGTAGGATGGAGAAGATGAAAAATTTCTTCATCCAAAACATTGTGAATCTTTGGAATTCTCTACTCACAGACGCTTATTACATCTCCACCATTGAACACATTTCAGGCTGGGTATGAAGTATTTTGACCTCTGCAATAGAGAACATATGCACCAAAAAAGTGGGATTGAAGGCCATATCAGGGCAGGCTTGTTGGGGTTGCATGGTCTATTCGTGCCCTGGCTTGTTATATTCTAGTGTTGTTAATGTGTATGGACCATTGAGCCTCAGCACAAGGTGTTGAACCATGGCAAGTTCTGAAGGAGGCCATTTAGCCTCGCTGAGTTGTGATGGCCATTTTGAAAAAAAAAACTCGTGTTTCGTCTCCCATTGCCATGTTTTACTACATCTCTCTAAGTTCCTCATCCACAAATAACTGCAAAGTTCCTTTTTAAAATCAATTGTAGAATCAGTTTTTGTAACATTTTAGGAGAGATGGCCATCTAGGAAAGTATTGTACTTTACTACACTGAGGCAAGAGGTAAAGAGAAATCAGCAACAAAAGAAAAGTTTTAAAAACATCAGGTTGTGCACTGTTGCCTATTTTGTTTACCTCATGAGATTCAGATTCATGTATTAATATCTAATGGATGTTGCACATGGACAGAAACAATGGACAGCAGTTGTTCACATTACAGTGCAGGCACATGCCTAGTGCATATAGCAGCTGCTGAGCTCATTTCCTCATGAGAGAAGCTTCATAATCAACAGGAACTTTCAAAGCAGCTTTCGCAGGCCAGAACTGAAGTGACCCTGATGCTTGCCGAAAACAAATCTCACGCACTCGAATCCCTTAATTATTGAATATTGAACAAATAACTCCACACAATTATTCTGGACTTCACTGACATAATCACTCTTCATTCTGTACACCTCAAGTACGTGACATGAACTCAACAGCAAGGGAACTCCCCCCACATATAAAACCTATTATTGAAGTGTTGTCGGTGTGAGCTGTTGTAATGGTAATGTGAAGCTCGGAATTGGTGAACGAGATTTGAAAGCTGCGTTTGTTTGTGCCAAGTTAAGAATAAAGATGCCCTTCACTTGGGGCAGAAATGTGCCTGAGACAGTATAACACAGCAGGCAATATTCCACCAGCTGCCTGTTATATTACCTGTTGGATGTTCAGTTCCACTGAAGTCAATAGATTAAATTCTGAGCCAGCCATGTAATAACTAATTTAATATAAATTACTGGAGAAACTCAGTAGTTCTGTCAGTATTTATGGAGATAAAGCAAAGTTAACATTTCAGGTCCATGACCATTCTTCAGAACTAGAGTCATTCAGTTGTACAGCATAGAAACAGACCCTTCAGTCCAACTCATGCATGCTGATCAGATATCCTAAATGAATCTCGTCCCATTTGCTAATATTTGGCAATATCCCTCTGAATCTTTCCTATTCACATTACTATCCAGATTCATATTAAATGTTATAATTGTACTAGTCTCCATCATTTCCTCCAGCAGCTCAGCCCATACATGCACTATCCCCTGCGTGGAAACATTGCCCCTTAGGTCCCTTTTTAATTTTTGCCCTTTTGTCTTAAACCTATGCCCTCTAGTTTTGGATTCCCCTATCCTGAGGAAAAGACCTTGCCTATTTACCCTACCCATGCCCTTCATTATTTTATAAACCTCTATAAGGTCACCCCTCAGCCTCCGATGCTCCACGGAAATTATCGGCAGCCTATTCAGCCTCTCCAGTAGCTCAAGCCCTCCAACCCTGGCAACATCCTTGTAAATCTTTTCTGAATCCTTTCAAGTTTCACAACATATTTCGTGTAGCAGGACTTTAAACATTAACTCTGCTTTCTCTGTACAGATGCTGCTAGACCTGCTGACTTTCTCCAGTAATTTATGTTTTTGGTTCAGATTACTAGCATCCGCAGTTCCTTGTTTTTTCTTAAACAAATATAACATCATCAGGTTTGCATTCTTGCTCCAAGAGCCATTATATGTACCGCTGAAAATATGTTGCTGAAAAAGTGCAGCAGGTCAGGCGACATCCAAGAAGCAGGAGAGTCGACATTTCGGGCATGAGCTCTTGTTCCTGAAGAAGGGATCATGCCCGAAACGTCAACTCTCCTGCTCCTTGGATGCTGCCTGACCTGCTGCGCTTTTCCAGCAACACATTTTCAGCTTTGATCTCCAGCATCTGCAGTCCTCACTTTCTCCCAGTATATGTACCCCCCAGTAGATCTATGCAGAGCCCAAGAGCCCTGCAGCTGTCATACAGGTTTTTGTTAGACTTGATAACTCACCTGCTTTTACAGTTAGGAATCTGTTTAGATGTGGCTTCAGCTCAATCGTCATCATAATAAACTGACAGGACATCCTGCTTTTGTTGACTATGTCCTGCAGATATATTTCCCAGTAACATGTTTCACAGCAGTTTTAAGTTACGTTACCGCATTCCAAAATGAAAAAAAATGCTGATTTGCACATGACATTCGTTTCCAAAGCACTGCCTAACAAATCTCCTCTCTACCTCTTTGCAGCTATGATTTAATTGGTGGATATCTAGGATAAATTCCAAAGTAAACATAATGGGATGCAGAGTTTGTTTTAAATATACCACGTTACATATTCAAGTTGGCTGAATGATCTCTATTCATGGTATTGGAAGCTTTGGTGAGACCTCTCCTGGAATATTATGTGCTTTTTTAATTGGTCTATATGTCCTACTACGATAGATTGAATAAGTTGGGTTTGATTTTTCTGCAATTTCAAAGAATGAGAGTGATCCTGTCCAAACATCTAAGATTATGAAGAGATTCACTAGAATATAGATGAAGTGATGATTTCCCTATCTAAGGATTGAAAATAAGGAGCACAGTTTCAGGTTAGGGAACTGATCAGTTATGACTGAAATGAGGAGACATTTCTTCACATAGAAGTTTTTAAATCTCTCTACCTGAGGAAAATGTGGATTTTGTATCACTGATGATATTTAATCTTGAGACAGACAAATGTTGGTTTCTCAGGGGATCATGGGATATGGAGGAAATGAAATTGAAGCTTGTTGAATGGCAGAACGGGCTTAATGGGCCAGACAATCTTCTGTTCCTCAAACCTAGAACCCTCAGCAAGGACAATGTACAAATCCACTATATCCTCCAATAACAGTTTAATTTCTGAAAACTCAGTATAAATGTGTTGCTATTTTTTGATTGTCAGATGATTATTAGAAATAGTCTGTAAACTGGCATGACTATGAGAACGACACCATAAATACAGTGGAGTGAGTCAATACTGAATATAGACAATAGACAATGGACAATGGCAAATATTGAGTTATGTTTCACTCCTTCAAGATGCTGTCATGATATTTGAGTCATGAAGCAGTTAGCAAGCTATGTAGACCATCCTCACCAGTCATACATAAATAGTCATTTGACACATACCTTACTCACAGCTCTCACATGGCCCCTGGAGTGTGGAAATTAAAACATATTTCCATAGCAGCAACACTGTAAATTCAATGACTCAATCTCCTTTTCCATCTATAAAACAAAAGGGAACCCTGCAAAATATTTTGTATGAAAGCTAACCTCTATTCTATAATAAAGAGATGAGACTCCAAACTTAAATCATAAAACCTTCCACTCTTGCATAGCGATTGGTTGTTGTTGCAGAGGTTTTATATAAATGAAAAAGACCAATTAAGGATCAGTTATGGGTCACAATGTCCAACACCACAAGGAAGCCTGAGAAAGAAACATCACCCTGAAATTCGGCTGAAGCATTTAGAGGCTTGTCAGAGTGGGTGCCATGGGCCTTGCACATGCTCACAAGGTACCAAATCCTGTCGATTTGCTATTAACAAGACAAACATAGTAATTGGGCCTTTAAATATGCCAATCACAGTCAGTCAGTCTGTCTGTATTCTTCTGTTGGTAAGATTCAGTCCACGCAGAAATATGTTTTTATAAATTTATGTAAAGGGAGGAGTTTCAGAGTCAGCCTGAAGACAGCAGGGGTGTGGGGAAAGCAGCTAAAAGCCCCCTTGACCTTATCTTTCTTCCATTTTGCAAAGCTCTACTGAAGTCCTTAATAGACCAAATAATGGCCACAAGTGTCTCATCTGTAGCCTCTACCTCCCCATCCCTTGATGGCAGAAGCAGTACCGTGCATTTACTGAGGTAAGAAAGGGAAGACCTCCTTTGAAGAATCCTCTTTGTCCATCGGAGACACCCACACAAGAACATACCATCCCCTCTCAAACTCGCTCTCAGACACATCCCCTTTGCTGTAGCTCACTGGTTAGGCCCGATGAATACCCCAGATGTACCTATTGGCCTCCATTCACTCCTGTTCTTTGGCAACTGTCTCAGCAATGGCCACCATCCAAACCTGGCACAGATGAGACTACAGAGCTGTTGGTCAATCAGACTGGCTCAGCAGCTCTCTACGGCAGGACCTTCCTCCTGGAATGGGTTTGGTAGTCTCACCTTTGGCTAATTACAGCACTGACAGGTCAAAATGGCAGCGGACAGCCAGTATCGGTGGGTATGTGCTCCCTGCCAGCTCCTAAGATGGTGGTGGGGGAGAAAATTGAGACATTTGAAATGTGGAGAAAGTGAGGACTGCAGATGCTGGAGATCAGAGCTGAACACTGTGTTGCTGGAAAAGCGCAGCAGGTCAGGCAGCATCCAAGGAGCAGGAGAATCGACGTTTCGGGCATAAGCCCTTCTTCAAAGGGCATATGCCCGAAACGTCGATTCTCCTGTTCCTTGGATGCTGCCTGACCTGCTGCGCTTTTCCAGCAACACATTTTTCAGCTCACATTTGAAATGTGGGTTGGTACCTCCATTAACATTAGTGGTGATAACAATTTCATCAGAATACTGTCATACACTGCTTGGCTATTGCAAGTTTCACCCAATGGGGTAAATCATAAATGATAGTAGAACAAAGCCAATCAAAGTAGAATATCAAGATAACTGTACAATGGGCTGCCAGTACATTGTCACCATTTTAGACTATCTCACAGAGTCAACTTCTACGCAGTGTCTTTTTGAATTACCCTTGGGAAGTGAGTGCTCTTGATCATTTGTACAAACGAGTGGTATCAGCAGCCATTTTGTGGTGTGAGTGGGAGTGTGGTGAATGTGAAGGCAGTGGCAGATTCTCTTCAGCAAGCCTGTTTTTTTTTAATATTGAAGAATACTGCAGCCTCCTTGCTCAATATGTTTATGTAACCCCAAAAGTTACCAGATTAATTTTAATTCAATTTCATACCATGCCACAGCAGAATTTCTGAACTTGCCCTGAGTTTCTAGTGCAGTACTGTACCCACTGGGCCATCATAGTCAATGATCTTTGTAGTATCTTTATACCAGGAAAATATAGATGAAAATAATGTTATGGTCATTAGTCTGATTTTGCAGCAGCTGCCTTTGGCACCTTTTTGTGAGATACTTCTTTGAAAATGAGTCATCTCTGTCCGTGAATTCAGAAGACTCATTCTCTTTCTTCTTTTTCTCCACCCTTTCCTCCTGAAGGTAGTTTGGAGGGTAATAGTAACTCCCAGATATGCTTCAGACATTCCAGGAGTGTAATTCAATGAGTGTGTGTATGGTGAGTCATGGGTGGAGAGTTTTCAATTGTAGCCATCACAGCCTGAGTACAGCAAGTATTGATGGACCAAGTTCTCACGACAAACTGATGCCAATGCTCAACAACAACCCTCTCTGACCCACCTTAACTGGTGGACTTGTGCGCAGAGCCATTCGAAGAGACTGTAAATCGAAACAGCATGGCCCAGCGAGGTTCCTGAGGTCATGAAGGGAGATTTGAAGAAAGCTCAGAGATATGGAAACAGATGGTTCTCCTGTGCTGTTCTGCCTGTGCTCCAGGTGTTTTGCCAAAGGGATCCTATCAGAGAACATGGATAGACATTCCACATGTGTCACCTCATCCTTGGTAGCAAAGAACTTGCTGAAACATTTAAAATAACTTCATGGCACATTTCAGAGATTGGAATGGACATGAAAGATTCAGGCAACAAATTGTCAAAATAAATTGTAAAAGTAAAGACTAGGGAAACTAGGAAGCAGGCATGAAGTGCGGACCTCAGAGTTTGGTTACTTAGTTGTTATGAAATATCTAAAAGAAATAGAGGCAGATATAAACCTATTGCCCCTCAAGCCAGTTCTATCCATTTGACTATATCATGTGTGGCTGAACTAATTCAGTTCACTTTCCTATGTTCCCCCATAACTTTTTAGTCTCTTTATATTAAAAAAAATCTAAGTTGTGATCTTACATACACCAGTGCATAGTGTAAAAATGTACTTCTTGAAATAGTCCTCGTGGTATTAAAACAAGAACAAATTGCATGTACTACCATTTGTGACTGCAAGTTACTCAAAATACATGGACTATCAAAGAAAATGACCAGTCATAAACAAAAACTGTTTGCTCTTCCAGTGTGTCCCTCTCACTTTCATCAATCTCTGTACATGCATTTTGCCCATAATCTTTGAAGTGTTTAGGTCTTTTAATGGTATATGTATACTGCTACTCATCTGTTATCTGTTATTCCTGGGGTGATATTCCTCCTCCAGTTGCAGGCAGTATTGTTCAGTTTGCATTAATGCCCTGGGTGTAACTGGAACTGCTTAGGTTTGCTATACGAGGATTGATCTAAGTCTTGTCTCTTCAACACTAACATTTTAGTACTCCAGCATTCTGTTGTCATTACTAATCATTTGACGTGAATGAAAGCTGCTTGTTTCCTGTGCTCCAATTCCACAAAGCATCTTTTGCAATGAGCAAGCATAGAGGTTGGCACTCTTATGACAAATTAGGTAAAAGCTTAGCTAGATAGTTCCTAATTCCAAAACATCATTGCATTGTCTTCACATCGATTGATACCATGCTTCTACTGTAGCTCTCACCTCATCAGGATCAATGCCAAGTCCCCTTGCTCAATGCATGACAATTAAACCTGACCTTGGGTAACTTCAATTATATTTTTTCTTGTTCAGCTTCAAGTTACACTGCAAAGCTGTCTCATGTATTCTGTCTCTCTCTAGAATATGACTGTAATCTGCGACAACTTATTTCATCATGTCTCCACACCCATAGCTTGGCTCAACATCCACAATTGTATCCACTCTTTGATGATCACTGACTATCTTGTGTTGAGCATGTTTACAATCTTCTGAATCCAAGAAAATGCCAATAACATGTCTGAAACTCCTTAATGACATCCAAGACGTAATTAGAAAACAGCTACCTTCATTGAACTTCATTTGTGAGTAACCATCCTTCACATCAAGGACATTTAAGATCCTAGCCTTGGCAAGATTTCCCTAACAAGATTTCTTTAATAGTTGACATGGGACAAAGAGAGCTCTTCAAGCCCATATTGAATCTTTTGGATTCATGCTCACCCATTAATTTTTCCAGCATAGTTTTCATTACCACCAGGGTGCAATTCGAGTCTGTAGGAGTTTCATAGACTCCCTACAGTGTGGAAACAGGCCATTAGACCCAAAATGTCCACACCGACCCTCTGAAGAGTATCCCATCCAGACCCATTCCCCTACCCTATTATATTTCCCCTGACTAATGCACCTAACCAACTCATCCCTGGCCACTTTGGGTAATTCTGCAAATGTGTTGCTGGTCAAAGCACAGCAGGTTAGGCAGCATCTCAGGAATAGAGAATTCGACGTTTCGAGCATAAGCCCTTCATCAGGAATAAGAGAGAGAGAGCCAAGCCGGCTGAGATAAAAGGTAGGGAGGAGGGACTAGGGGGAGGGGCGATGGAGGTGGGATAGGTGGAAGGAGGTCAAGGTGAGGGTGATAGGCCGGAGTGGGGTGGGGGCGGAGAGGTCAGGAAGAGGATTGCAGGTTAGGAGGGCGGTGCTGAGTTGAGGGAACCGACTGAGACAAGGTGGGGGGAGGGGAAATGAGGAAGCTGGAGAAATCTGAATTCATACCTTGTGGTTGGAGGGTTCCCAGGCGGAAGATGAGGCGCTCCTCCTCCAGCCGTCGTGTAGTTGTGTTCTGCCGGTGGAGGAGTCCAAGGACCTGCATGTCCTCGGTGGAGTGGGAGGGGGAGTTAAAGTGTTGAGCCACGGGGTGATTGGGTTGGTTGGTTCGGGCGGCCCAGAGGTGTTCTCTGAAGCGTTCCGCAAGTAAGCGGCCTGTCTCACCAATATAGAGGAGGCCACATCGGGTGCAGCGGATGCAATAGATGATGTGTGTGGAGGTACAGGTGAACTTGTGGCGGATATGGAAGGATCCCTTGGGGCCTTGGAGGGAAGTGAGTGTGGAGGTGTGGGCGCAAGTTTTACATTTCCTGCGGTTGCAGGGGAAGGTGCCGGGGGTGGAGGTTGGGTTGAACACCTCCATCCCCCATCACGAAGGTCCCCAACGCCTTATTTTCACTATGGACATCCAGTCCCTGTACACCTCCATCCCCCATCACGAAGGTCCCCAACGCCTTATTTTCACTATGGACATCCAGTCCCTGTACACCTCCATCCCCCATCACGAAGGATCCCCAACGCCTTATTTTCACTATGGACATCCAGTCCCTGTACACCTCCATCCCCCATCACGAAGGATCCCCAACGCCTTATTTTCACTATGGACATCCAGTCCCTGTACACCTCCATCCCCCATCACGAAGGAAGAACCCCACTGGTTCTCACCTACCACCCCACCAACCTGCGCATACAACGTATTATCCGCCGCCATTTCCGCCACCTCCAAACGGACCCCACCACCAAGGATATATTTCCCTCCCCTCCCCTATCAGCGTTCCGCAAGGACCACTCCCTTCGTGACTCCCTTGTCAGATCCACACCCCCCACCAACCCAACCTCCACCCCCGGCACCTTCCCCTGCAACCACAGGAAATGTAAAACTTGCGCCCACACCTCCACACTCACTTCCCTCCAAGGCCCCAAGGGATCCTTCCATATCCGCCACAAGTTCACCTGTACCTCCACACACATCATCTATTGCATCCGCTGCACCCGATGTGGCCTCCTCTATATTGGTGAGACAGGCCGCTTACTTGCGGAACGCTTCAGAGAACACCTCTGGGCCGCCCGAACCAACCAACCCAATCACCCCGTGGCTCAACACTTTAACTCCCCCTCCCACTCCACCGAGGACATGCAGGTCCTTGGACTCCTCCACCGGCAGAACACAACTACACGACGGCTGGAGGAGGAGCGCCTCATCTTCCGCCTGGGAACCCTCCAACCACAAGGTATGAATTCAGATTTCTCCAACTTCCTCATTTCCCCTCCCCCCACCTTGTCTCAGTCGGTTCCCTCAACTCAGCACCGCCCTCCTAACCTGCAATCCTCTTCCTGACCTCTCCGCCCCCCCCCCACACCGGCCTATCACCCTCACCTTGACCTCCTTCCACCTATCCCACCTCCATCGCCCCTCCCCCTAGTCCCTCCTCCCTACCTTTTATCTCAGCCGGCTTGGCTCTCTCTCTCTTATTCCTGATGAAGGGCTTATGCTCGAAACGTCGAATTCTCTATTCCTGAGATGCTGCCTAACCTGCTGTGCTTTGACCAGCAACACATTTGCAGCTGTGATCTCCAGCATCTGCAGACCTCATTTTTTACACTTTGGGTAATTCACCTGATCTGCACATCTTTGAATTGTGGGAGGAAACCGGAGCACCTGGAGGAAACCCATACAGACACAGGGACAGTTGCTGGAGACTGGAATTGAACATGGGTCCCTGGTGCTTTGAGGCAGCAGTGCCAACCACTCAGCCGCTGTGCTGCCCGAGTTATAATTTCCTTGACTATTCCCTACTTTTCCAGAGCCTGTATCTTGTATTTCAGGCTGGACTTGAGGGCCGCAACAAAGCGATTCAGCAGATACTGAGTTTGTCCCCCCACTCCCATCTATTCAAGATTGCATTCAGCTGAAGACATCCAAGATCTGTAAAACACATCTTGGTAATTTCTTTAGGATCTGTTCAGCAGTCAATGGTCTGGTGCAATAGAAATTGCTACAGATCCCTTCAGGTATATGTTGGGAGGTGAGCAGACTGCTTTGTGTGTGCTATCTGGAACTGTATATCTTCTCTCTTTCCATTGCACTGGTCTTTCAGCTTAGTTTGTCCTCTAAAAATTGAGGTCACCATCTGAGGTCTGTGAAGCTCATCATGCTGCAGTTAGTAGTGGGATGTCTATCTAATGCTTCATATTCATTGGATGAATGTACTCTTCTTCTGCAGCTATCAGCTGAGCTTCTATCTATACTATGAATGATGGCCATGGAAGGTGACCATGAAGGAATTCTGGGACTTGCAGAACTTTCCCAGTAAAGATCTTTAGCTTGATTCCTCTGATCATCTGGCATGAGATCATGAGGAGCTCCACAAATAACCTGAAGCAGTTGCAAAGGTATAGCTCCGACTGTTGATGTGTGCAAGCCCGAATTGTGAACTGGAGTGTGCCGGGTTGGTCAATCTCACACAACAGCAGTTAGATTCTCCATGAGCTAGAACAGGACATTTTTATGAATCTGCCATTAAGAGTTCTATTTTCAATTAAGTATAATATCACTGGTTGTGAAGTGACAGACTTTAAAGTTAGTTATGTTTGAATAATACTGGTGCTGTGCTTGTATATTTCACTCAATCATTACAACAGTGATGAATGTTTCAAAACTGCCTCATAGCCAATGTAAGGCACTGTGAAACACTATGAAAAAAAATCAGAAAGACCTGCAGATGCTGTAAATCAGAAACAAATATTGAAAAAGCTCAGCAGGTCTGGAGCATCTGTGGAGAGAAATCAGAGTTAATGGTTCGGGTCCAGTGACCTTTTCTAGAGAAGAAGAGCTATATAACTGCAAGACTTTCAATTCTTTCTTCAATTAAGAAGGAGAGGTGAAAAATAGAGAATAAAATTTCCTTCACAGATTAAATAAATGGGGTTGTGTTTGCAAAAATAAATGATGGGTCAAATGGTCTTAATTTTGTTCCATACCTTCTTATGTCTCTAAAAATCTGTCAACCCATCTCTTACAAACTGCTGGCAAAAGACAGCAAATACAAGCTGTAGTGCACATGACATGGACATAGTCACGTAACTGATGAAACAGCAGATTCTATTACAGGCTGTATGCACCAAAATACACCATGAAAGAAAAGGTTAAACCCAATGTTTATTCCATTGAAATCTGAATCAAAGCATTAGCTGATGCCCCACTTGTAATACAGTGGTTGTGGTTGGGTTAGATCACACAGGAATGTAGACTGCTGTGAGTGAGGAGCCAGCAGTAGCACCAATTCCAGCATGAATAAAGCAACATGTTGGTCACTTGGATTGAATGATCTGACAGGATTTTATCAATGACATCAGGATATTCCCTTCTTACAAAGCCTTCCAGTTACCAAAAGGTGAGAGAGAACTACAGCATTTCAAAAAAATATTTCAATGAATACATTCTTCTGTCTTCTACTATAATTCAGTTGTGATATGCTGACTTTGACACTTTGGCAGAACTCCCACATTGTTACTCTTGTGCTTGAAAATTGCATATAACAAACACATCCAGCATATAATATTAAAATTTTACAGCCTGCTGACTAGGAACATTACCTATGGTCTGTGTATCATTGTTGAGGTCACTGAGGTTACTCCTGTTAAATCTTTATGCAAGATGATTTCCTTGTAGAATGAATCTAAAGGAAGTGCAGAAGTGCTGAAAAATATAAGCCAGCCTTTTTTTGTTTACTATTTTCTATCGAATATAAGAGGCAATGTGAAAATGGGGGGGGGGGGGGGAGGGAGGCATTGGCAGTGGGGGTTGTGGAGGGAGGGAGCAAAGGGAGAGGAATAAATCTTGCATTCTGGCAATTTACTGGCATGGAGCAAAGTACATTCAAAAAATTATAATATAATGTTTAATGAAACCACTTAATGCTTAAACAACATTAGGGAGCAAGTCTCCTCTTATTTGCGTCCAGCTAGTTTTATTCAGCTCTTCTGGCAAGTGCAGCTATAAATAATTTTCAGCATCCATCTTCTGTCCATCTTGGCCAATAAAAAAGAAACCTTTTAACTTTTTGGACTAGTCTCCCATTCACTGTTGCATTCTGTATCTAAGGTCTGCATGTCACCAACCCGAATGATACAGGAGATTTGAAAAGCTTAGTGCCATATTTATAATATATTTGGGGGTAACCTTATCGAGGTGTATAAAATCATGAAGTATAGAGATGAATGGAAGGTATTTTTTTCCCCAGAATGTGGAATTTCAAGACTAGGGGGCATATTTTTAAGGTGAGAAGAAAAAGATTTAGCAAAGACATGAAGGCAACGTTTTTTTTTACACAGCGAGTGGTTTGTGTGCAGAATGAACATTCGGAGAAAGTGGTGAATGCAGGTACAGTTACAACCTTTAAAAGACATTTGGATAAGTGCTTGAATAAGAAACGTTTGGTGGGATATGGGCCAAATGCAGATAGGTGGTGTTAGTTTAGCTTGGGATTATGGTTGGCATGGACTAGTTGGACCGAAGGATCTGTTTTTGTGCGGTATGACTAGATGACTCTATGACTGCAAATGAGAAAATTACTTTAGAGGTTTTCTTACATAGTGCAGGACTCCTCTCTGCTGCACTCAGAGGTGTGTTGGAATAGCAACATGAAAGCACTTAATTTAAGTTACACAACAGTTAAACAGCACTTAGTCAAACTTGTTGCATTTAAAAATCAAACTGTCATACTAGCATTTCACATTTATGAAAGTCACATTCATGTTAGAAATTTAAAATTATATTGTACAACTTTAAACAAGGCTATTTAAAAACTTAATTGTCTTTTAAAAGTTCACAGCTGAACAACAAATTATTGCAGTGCATACAGCAGGAGAATAAGTACCTAATGTGGGAAATTCTGCTCAATACAGTAACAACTCATCCGAATATTCACCTCACACTTAAAAGTTTCCCATGTTGAAATATCAGCTCAGAGAAGCAGCTCATAAGCATCATCCCTTCATGGAGTGATCTTTCTGGATGCTGGTCATGGCACAATGGGATATCTCTCCAGTCCCTTAGAAGAGTGGAGATAGTTTTGCATGATTGGAATTTGCAATCACAGTCATGACGTGGCAGAGCAGTGAAGTGGCTACCAGTTGCTTCCCCAAGATGGATCACCAGAGTTGGCAAAGTTCCCTGTATTTGCACTAATTGGGATAAACAAAATTTCAGTGATGAAAGGGCAGTGAATAGAGGCTGTGGGAACAAAAATGTCACAACTATTCAAGAAATCATTTTTTTCTTCAGTTAATACAGAGGTTGCCTTGGAGACAGTGGGTAAAATCTTGTAGAGGCCGGTGTGATGTGAACTGTGGAACAATAGGTAATTCTGCCGCGGCCAATCTAGACATCAGGAGCATCTTGCTCCATCTTATATGCTTTTAACAAATGGTGAGACAAGTTTCACCCCAGGCAGTGGTCAGTTGGCAATTAAGGGGAATTATTTCTTTTTAAACACTTTGTTCATGAACAACTCACCTTATTAATATTCAACTTCCCATCTTCTAAAAGGCAGAAAATTAGATGTCGAGAAAATTCAACATGTCAATCAGAGCTGATCTATTCTTGCTCTGAAGGTAATCTGTGTTGCGCATGACAAAACTGCATTGCAGGGTACAACTGGCAAGCACCAACCTTTCGCAACAATCATCCATGGACATTGGCATTTACATTTGCCAACCTCTTACGACCAGTATGGTAACTCTCTGATACCCTGGCAGTGCACTCTGGAAACACAGACTTGCACTGTAGGACACACCAACAACTGGCATTGTTAAGGCTACTGCATAGGGGCATGCACTCAGCTCATGGATTGGACCAGGCTGCATCTCAGGACTGTTCACTTTCTCCTCTTGCCTTTGCTCACTTAGCGTCTACATGCATGCTGGCAGCATCCATGTGATGGTGTGCCAATTTGAATAGCCGTATACCAGGCAACATGCCTTGCTGGTCAGTAGGCCTCATACATCTTGCTGTATAGCAGTTATCACATCAATCTCACACCTGCATCACGTGCCAGCAGGTAATAGGGCAAACACACTGTACGTACAACAAGTAAGCAGCCATACAGTTAGAGAATCATAGAGAAAAGGCCCACTGATCCATCCCATCCACATCAGTCAAAAACAGCCACCCAACCTTTCTCATCCCAATTTCCAGCACTCGGCCCACAGTCCTTTATGCCTTGGTGTTCCAAATGCATGTCCAAAAAAGTTCTTCAATGTAATGAGAGCTTCTGCCTTTACCAGCTTTACAGGCAGTGAGTTACAAATTCCCAGCACCCTTGAGATAAACAGGTTGTTCCTCTTAATTCCAGGTCCCGTGTTAATCTATGGTACATTGTGTGTGGCTGTGAAATTGTGCGTCATGCTCGAACAGTGCAATTCAGAGACACACAGAGTGATCACGTAACCAGATGGAATGGGAAAATACTGCCAATTATTAAAAAAAAGGAGCAAAATAACATACACTGTATTGTCACCAATGCAACCAAAATGCCCTCATTATGTTTCCTTCTTTTTCTCCTTCCAACTGAATCCCAGAAGGCTCCCTGATTCCACAGCTGGGGTGGATAGAGCCAGCTCCACCCTTGAACTTATTGGCCCTGGAGCTTTGATTGGATGACCTGGGGTGTTTGTGTCTGGATTGACCAGACATGCCAGATGCAAATTGACCTTCTTTGGCCTGAACTCTCAAAGATTGGAGAGAGCAGGCAGAATTAAGGTATACTGTGGGCAGTTTTATTCCACTTATTTAAGGAAAGGGTGTATCATTTTCATTGGAGGCTGTTCAGAGAAAGTTCACTGCAATGATCTCTGGTGTGAAGAGATTGTATTATGTGTAAAGGATAAACTGGTTGGGAGTCTACGCATTGGAATTTAAAAGACTGAGAGGACATCTCATTGAAATATATAGGATTCGTAAGGGGCTTGACATGGTAGATGCTGAGAGGGTGTTTCTCCTCATGGAAGAGTCTAGTACAAGAGGGTCAACTATCAGAATGAAGGGACACCAATTTAAGTCTGCGATGAGGAGGTATTAGTTCTCTCAGGGATTGTGAGTCTTTGGAACTCCTTTTCAGTGAGGGGTCAGACTCCTTGTATATTTTTAAGGCTGAGATACATAGTTCTTGATAAGAAGGAGAAGCAAAGGTTATGGGGAAAATGCAGGAAAGTGGGTATGAGGAATGTTGGATCAGCCATGACCCTATTGAATAGTGCAGCAGGCTTGAGGGTCCAAATGGTCTACTCCTGTCCCCATTTCATATAGCCTTAAGGCTATGGTTTTCTTAGGTGGAGGGACTGCCCACCTCTGCAGTGTCCTGTGGTGGAGCATACTGAGGGAGCTGTGTGTGGCTTCTCCTCCCACTAGGTGCCACCTGACATTGCTTGTCTCCTGCAGTGTTTGCCAGGTTCCATGCCCACCCCCACCACCACCACCTAGTCATCATGCCTTTGGTCCTGTGGTTCTGGGCCACTGGAGTGGAGGTGTGTGAGCCTCTCCAGCAGAGCCTGAGGATGCTTGAGTCTGGGTCTCTATGGTAACTACCACCCTGTCCATGGAGACAGACTCACCACACGTCTGCAGCTTCTGGGCAATGAGGACCATTGTGTCCCAGTCAGCTGTCTGACTCTGCTGCTTCTCCCTGTGCATGTGGGCAGATTACTGACACCACAGAGCCCCTCCTGCCTGAGGCTGAGCATGAGCCTGGGCACCAATAGGCTTCTGAAGGTCAGCTGCAGAGCTGTCACAGTGAGGTGCTCCCCAGCTTGTGCTCCCACACTCTCTCAGGTTAACGTTCCCATCAAGGTGTTTGTATCTGAGCTGCTGGGAGGTACAGGAGGCAACCTTGCCAATGCTTCCTGTAACTCCTCGGTACTCTCACCCTCAGAGGTTAAGGAGATAGCTTCTGGTAGAGTCATCCATTTGTCCACAGTGATGGTGGACGTCCCTCTGGTGCCTGCAAGGCAAAAGAGAGAGAAGGAATCACAACCACTAGTTGTAAATGGTGAACAATGAATGACACTTACAGCAGGGTAGCTGTGAGAG
Organism: Hemiscyllium ocellatum; assembly: GCF_020745735.1. Taxonomy (NCBI): domain Eukaryota; kingdom Metazoa; phylum Chordata; class Chondrichthyes; order Orectolobiformes; family Hemiscylliidae; genus Hemiscyllium; species Hemiscyllium ocellatum. Next base: position 101,970,706 of record NC_083405.1, read on the forward strand.
TTGTGGGGGAGTGAAGAATGGTATTTATTTAGTTTGTGGGACATGGCTGCCTCAGCATCCCTGCAGGAACCAGTCATCTCTTGTGAGGGGAAAGATTCTCTCCTCATGAGGAGCCTATTACCTAGTACCTTTTCCACTTGTACGGGGCTCTCTCTGCCCTGTTATCGGCTGTCTTCTCCTGTAATGAGAGAAAAGGAGGATTCAGTGTGATGAAAGATGAGATTAGATTCCCTACAGTTTGGAAACAGGCTCTTCGGCTCAACAAGTCCACACCAACCCTCTGAAGAGTAAGTGGCATGGCTATTAGTGCTGGTGCACGTGGGCAAAAGCTAGTGGGGCGTTCTGAAATAGTGAGAAGACAGAGCAGAAACCATGCAGGATTAGTGCTGTGGGAGTTTTGGGGGTTGGGGGTATTGGAGGGGAGTGAGTGACAATGTCGCAGGTAATAGTGAGAGCGGCAGAGCATGAGTCTTAGTGGAAGGTGGGTGCAGTACTGGAGATGGAGTGAATGTGATGACGCACCATGTAGCACTTACACTGACACAGCATTGAATGCCTCTGACTTTCTTATGGCACTGCTGGCTGATCCTACACAGACTCAAGACTGCACAAATGGCCACCGCAGGCTAGGCTGGCAGTGTTTGGTAGTATGGCCTCCTCTTCCAGTCCTCCAGAAAGAGGGTTCCTTTCCTTTTTCACCAATCCCTTGGCCAGGACCTCCAAGTCCCTGTCAAAGATTCGTGGTGCTATCTTCAGATTCTATCCGGCAACGAGCAGCATGATATCAGAATGTCAGGGTTCAACCAGGGCCTTTTAAATATGGTGTGGGCACAAGGAATGTTGGTCATTGAGCAGATATCCACTCAGTGGCAAGGTATTCTAGGAATGGTGCCTGGTAATATGTGGCTGGAATCAGATGCAATGGACACCAAGGAACTGGTGTAGATAGTTAATGAGTTTGGTTAGAAGACAGAAACCCCATTCAATCTTGAAGAAAAACCAATGCAACTCACACTTCACTGAAAAAAAACATAAGATTCAGCCCAAAGTCCTGAATCTAAGAGCTGAGAGAGGGGTTGATGGATGGTATAACTAGATCTGAAATGATTTTTAAAAAACACTCTTTATTCCTAAATCCCTTTCTTCCCCTTCAAGGAGATTGCAGACATAGTGAAAGGGCCCTGAGAGATCCTTGTCAATGATTGAAGTTAGCAGTTTGCAGATTGAAATCAGTAATTCAGCAGCCTTTCTCATTTCAAAACGCACAATCGAAAAGCAGAGGTGTCAGATTTAATTAACCGAAAGTAATCGGAGCTGTGTTTGAAGGCCCACCTGCTCCAGAGGTGTGTAATAATAGCTCAGAAAGGCTGATTAGAAAAACAGGCTGGAGTGAAGGCAGATTTATTGTTTCAGTCTTTGGATGATTGCTTTTCATTGCAGTAACACTTCACTTTGTGAGTAATTAAGCAGGGTTTGTTGCTGCTGTTGTGCTCCATCACTTATTCTCAGACAGTTTCCTGCCTGGGTATTTGCTTTGCCATCCACTAATTTATTTACTGACCTTTGGAAAGGCATCGGTCCATTCTTACAGCCATTCTCCCTCACATGGTCATCCCACATGGAATCTTTACCGACAGAAATGTCAGATATTTCACTGCCATCGCCAGCAAATTCCCAGCTCAAAGCCTGATCCAGGCGAGCTCAACAATAGGTTATTAAAAATGCTGGCTAAGTCTTGACTGGAGTGTTACATCCAGTTGTGGGAGTCACATTTCAGGGAGGCTGCAGAGGAGATTACAGCCATGGTTCTGGGATGGAGAACTTCCGTTCTGTAATGGTGAAATCACCTGACCTTAGGGCTGTTCTCTCAGAGAGAGGTGACTGGTGGTGATTTAACCTGAGGATCACCATACCTTAGGTGAGGCTGAAAAAGAGTATCTTTCATGGTAACCCCAGCTGGTGCAGGAATTGAACCCATATTTTTGGCATCACTCAGCATTGGAAGCCAGCCACCCAACCAACTGAACTAACTAGCTCCCTTCAGTTATTTCAATAGCCTGGAGAATCTGACATAGTTCTCCTTTGTGAGAGGAGATTTAATAAAGGTATTCAAAGTCAGCAGGGGTTTGAAGACTCTAGATGAGAAGCTGGTGCTGTAGATGAACAGACTAAGCAGTTCAAAGCTGAGCACCCATGATGCACTGTGGGCCATCAGCAGCAGCAGCAGAATTATACCCCCTCACAATCTATAACATCATGGTCCAGCACATTCCCACTCTACCGTTACCATCCAGCCAGGGGATCAACATTGATTCAATGAAGAGGACGGGAGAGCATGTTAGGAGCAGCACCATGCAAACCTAAAGTTGTCAACCCTGTGGATGTACAAAACAAAGCCAAATGTGTGCCAGACAGTATAAGCACCAAGAGATAAAACAGAGGTAATGGATCAGATCTAAGATTTGCATTCCTGCTACATTCAGTCATGAATGGTGGTGGACAACTAAACAATTCAGTGGAGGAGGAGACTCCATAAATATCTCCATCTTCAATGATGGATTAGCCCAGCACCTCAATTCAAAACAGAAGGTTGAAGCACTTACTGTGCATTGCACTATGGTGTAACTTATAGAAAGGGAATAGGGATAATCCTGGGAAGTACAGACCAGTCAGTCTTATGTCTGTGGTGGGCAAATTATTGGAAAGGATTCTGTGAGACAGAATTTATGATTACTTGGAAAACCAAAGATTGATTATGATTTGGAGATGCCGGTGTTGGACTGGGGTGTACAAATTTAAAAATCACACAACACCTGGTTATAACCCAACAGGTTTATTTGGATGCACTAGCTTTCAGAGCACTGCTCCTTCATCAGGTGGTTGTGGAGTATAAGATCATAAGACACAGAATTTATAGCAAAATAAACTGTGATGCAATTGAAATTCTTTATTAAAAAAGACCTGGATTGTTTGTTAAGTCTCTCATCTTTTAGAATGACCATGTTGGTTTCGGTTCTTTCATATGTAAATCACAGAACTTTTTTTAAAAGTTACATTCTCAAGTGAACTTTAACAATAGTTGTCATGTCAGCTCAGATAATGCATGAAGGTGCGAGGTGCCCTGTGTGAGGCTGTCTGTGCCCCAATGTTCAGACCGATTCTATTTCTAAAAAAGGGATTTACAGAATCTTACGTGGATTCATGCAATTTTTGAGCAAAATAAAATGTAATTCTGCAACTACAAATTCACCCCACAAGCTAAAATATGTGTGTGTAGTGCAGTGGGGTCACCGGTAGTGTGACATGAACTGAAGGTCTTGAATAAGGCTATCCCCATGGGGACCGAATTTAGCTATCAGCCTCTGCTTGTCCACTTTGCGTTGTTGTCTGTCCTGAAGTCAACCTTGGAGGATGGTCACCTGAAGGTCTGAGGTCGAATATCTCAGTCCACTGAAGTATTCTCCGACTGAGAGGGAACACTCCTGTCTGTTGATTGTTGTGTTGTGTCCATTCATCCATTGCCATAGACTCTGCTGAATCTCGCTAATGTACTGGCCTGGTGCACCCCATGTCCGCAGACATTGGCATCTAATATGTATTGGCCTCTAGGATCCCTAATCCTACTCTTACAGGCTGCTTCTGTACTTCAGTGCTGAATCTCAGTTTACACCAGTAACTCTCAATGCAATCCTGCAGCAAGAACACTGTGTGCTCAGGAACACACACCCACCACAAGAACCAGGCCAGGCTGTATCTGCAAGCTTTTCATTCACTGTCAGAGCACTCACTCACTCTGAGCCTATCTGCATGCTCACATCATTCCTGCCTCACATTGTCTTTGAGTACCTTACCCCTGGCTTGCCTTGCTGGACACAGTCAGTCAGCTACTCAAGGCAGTCAGAGTCAGGCTGCTCCCCACACAATGTTGGACAACCCATCACCCATCATGACACTTTTTGTCTGTTGTGATCTATTTACTCTCTGAAATGAGAGTGAGGCAGGTACTTCGGGAGATGAGAGTGGGTTGCACAGCGCGGCGGTATCCTGAGTGAGTGAGACAGTGTCGAGGCCAAGTGGGTGTGGTAGTGGGGGTTCGGGTGGGGGAGACCTAGTGAGGGAAGATGTCGCAGGCGATAGTGAGACCGGTAGGCTAAGCTTTGGTAGAACGTGGATGCAAAAGCAGGGACAGAATGAGTGTGAGGGATAGGAGAGAAGGTGCTGGCATTTACACTGGCAGAGTGGGGAAAGCTGAGACTGCTTTAACCCAGCTAGCAACTTGGGTGAAGCTGGCACCATCATGTGGATTCACATTTACTGCTGGTTCTGTGGGAAGAGGAACACCTGCCCTTGTATATCCCAGCTCCATCCCAGACATGACCCTTCGGCAGAGGGTAATGAAGGCTGAGTGAGGATACTGGTGAATATTTGATTGAAAATAGGAATCCATTTTAAAGTCAGATTCCAATTATAGCGTTTAAATTAAAATAGCCCATTTAAAAAAGATAAATGTGTGATTCTGGCAGTTGGAATTCAAGTAGCTGAATCCTTCCTTGTATGATCATATAACCCCAGTCCACTATGTCGAAGGGAAATGTTAGAAATAATACAGGGCAGCTTTGAATGATGGCACTTGTCCAAATGCACAGGTGGCTTTTCAAGTTGCTGCCTGTGTATGTAATGCCAGTTAATGCCAGGATCTCCCAGCAGTGGCAACTTGTTCTGGGCACAGTGTGTGGCAAGACAGGGCTGGAATTGGACGTAAGGGATGCCACCCAATCCTTCCTTAGTAAAATAGGCCAAACCTTTCTTCTACACAAACTTTTAAATTTTGCCTGTCACCTTTTTAAATCATCCAACTGAAATTTATTGAGTTCTAGTTCTTTTAAGTCTTTCATTTTTCCTGAATTTTCTTCTTCAAATATACTTTTTCACTTCATTTCTTTACATTTTCTCCCTTAAAGCTTAAACAAATACTCAGGTCTTCCTGATTACAGAGACATCATCTAAATCTCTTTTCTGATCCTTTCAGCTGTACCTCACGTAGCTTAATGTCGATGACACCAAATGTCATTGTGAGAGGCGATGAGCATCATTGTCCCTTTCTCATCTTTGTGCCATTTTTTGAACAGTTATTCCCTTCTCAGTTAGAGATTTCTAAGTTTACCTTCTGGAGCCTTCTATTTCTCCAAACAAAGCCTCCTTCATTAAGGCCTCTGTCAGCATACATTTTGGCTGACTTTTCCCTCTTTCAGACACCACCATCTTTCCCCAGTACCTCTTAATAGCATCTGAATGAAGTTCTGCCTCTGTAGTCTTGGCCTTGCCTACGTTTGCACAGCTCTTTGTCAGGGATTGTATTTGAGCTGCTGACTGGCAGTCGCTTCTGAAAGCTCTTAAAGTGGTAAACTGATCTGCTTCACTTTTAGAACATCTTCCCATTCATCTGGATTCTTTTTCCTCATGGTGGGGAGTCTATCTGTGTCATTACAACCGTGTGGTATTCTCCCAGATGGCCACTGTTGGCACCTTATGCGACTTGCTTCCTGTGGTACTGGGGAAGAGTTGTTTGAGATAGTTTGCTGCACCAATCTTGCTTTCTCTTTGCTTTGCCTTGGATCCATTGAATGAATAGTGATTGGGGATACACCACCATAAAGTATCTACAGAAAAGGATAAGTGCAGTTATGGTTGGTCAGGTATAATTACCCAAGGCCAAAGTGAGGACTGCAGATGCTGGAGATTTGAGTCGAGATTAGAGTGGTGCTGGAAATGCACAGCAGGTCAGGCAGTGTCCCAGGACCAGGAAAATCCATGTTTCAGGCAGGAGCCCTTCATCAGGAATGTGTTGTTGAAGGGCTTCTACCTGAAACGTCGATTTTCCTGCTCCTCGGATGCTGCCTCCCTGCTGCACATTGCAGGGAATCTAGTCTAAATCTATATGATTAAAGTAAAAGCTCTGTCATTCAGCACCAAGCCAAGCAGCATGTTTTCTACACAAAGCACTCCTGAAATCTGGAATTCTCTTCCTTCAATGATTTGTGGATGCTGGGAGAATAAAGAAAAGCTGTTACAACCGAGAACAACAGATTTTACATTTGGTCAAGGAATTAAGCAACAGGAAGTTGAGTTGCAATTCTGCCAAGTTCTGCAGAAAACTTTATCTTAAAATGGACTGCTTTCTGTGCATTAATTTTAAAAAAACACTCAGTAAAAGTTGTTTAAAATAGTATCAATCAGATGGGGAAGGCATTAATGCTTCTGATGGTCCCATCAGAAACACCGCTAAACTGCTGGTGCCACAGCATCTCACCAAGACTTCACTGACAGCATCTTCCATATTCCCAAACTCCACCATGCAGAAACACCAGAGCAAGAGATACATGGGAACACCCCCACCTGCAGGCTCCCCTCCAAGTCATTCACTATTGCTGGCACTGGGTCCAAATTCTTGAAAACCTTCAGAACAGCACTGTGGCTGCATGTGCAGAGGAACCTCAATTATCCGGCATTCGATCATCCGAATGTTCAATTATCCAAACATTTGATTATCTGAACAAAATACTCCCCGCCCGTGTTGTTCAGATAATCAAGGTTCCTCTACACTCTGCACTGGCTGCAATAATTCAAGGAGTGAAGGCTATCAGCAAGAATGACACCAATAGTCTGCAAAGTCATACAGACAGCTTAAGAGAGTGGGCAAAAACTTAACAAATGGAATATAATGTGGGAAAGTGTGAGGTAGGAAGAATTGATGAGCTGAATATTATGAGGCCGTTGCAGAGCAGTTATGAGTCACATGTACAGGCAGAACAGAGAAGGATAAGGAAACATTAATGAACCAGATGGGTTTTTTTTTAGATTTAATTAGATTTCCCCAACAGTGTGGAAACAGGCCCTTTGGCCCAACAAGTCCACACTGACCCTCTGAAGAGCAACACTTTAACTCCCCCTCCCACTCCACCAAGACATGCAGGTCCTTGGCCTCCTCCATCGCTAGACATGGCAACACGACGCCTGGAGGAAGAGCGTCTCATCTTCCGCTTAGGAACCCTCCAACCACAAGGGATGAATGCAGATTTCTCCACCTTCCTCATTTTCCCTCCCCAACCTTTTCTCAGTCCCAACCCTCGGACTCAGCACCGCCTATCTGGACCTGCAATCTTCTTCCCGACCTCTCCGCCCTCAACTCCTCTCCGGCCTATCACCCTCACCTTGACCTCCTTCCACCTATTGCATTCCCAATGCCCCTCCCCCAAGTCCCTCCTCCCTACCTTTTATCTTAGCCTGCTTGGCACACCCTCATTACTGAAGAAGGGCTTATGCCCGAAACGTCGATTCTCCTGTTTCTTTGATGCTGCCTGACCTGCTGCGCTTTTCCAGCAACACACTTTTCAGCTTTGAAGAGTAACCCACCCAAACCCATTTCCCTCTGACTAATGCACCTAACACTATGGGCAATTTAGCATGGCCAATTCACCTGACTTGCACTTCTTTGGACTGTGGGAGGAAACCCACACAGACACAGGGAGAATGTGCAAACTCCATACAGACAGTCACCCAAGGCTGGATTTGAACCTGGGTGCCTGGCACTGTGAGACAGCAGTGCTAACCACTGAGCCACCACGCTGCCCCTAAATTGATAAGACTTTCAAGCTCACCATTACTGAGAATATCTTTATGAATTGCGCTTGAATTCCACCAGCCTCTGAAGTGGGATTTGAATCCATATCCCCGGAACATTACTGGATTACTAACTCAGTGTCATTACCATAAAACATTGGCTCCTGATAACAGAGCACTTTACCAATTCCTGCCTGTCATTTCTGCAGGTTTATAAGCAGCTAATCTTGTTCTCTCTGCATTATCCATTATAAAATATATCCATTTGTACAAATAGCATTCTCTTGTTTGCTTTTTAAATTTAAAAGAATTTCGCGCTGGGTGCAGGCAGCAGATAAGATTGCCACAAATTCCGTAGCTCAGAATGCACCATGCAGAGCATAGGCTGCATCTCAGATAAAAGAATTCATCTCTCAGTCTTCAAAGCAGCTCCAGTACACTTTTTCAACCCTCAGTCAGTGACTAGCTCTTTTGTGTGTTTGATGAGATGCTGCAACATTTGCCAATAAAGAAAGGAAGCCAGAATTGTGCTTAAGAGCCTGCTTCTGAAAATAGTCAACCAGAGCTTGCCACTTCTTTCTGATTGCCCTGGGGAGCACCTCAATCAGCACTCCATGCAACAGGCACTGACAGAAGCATGACTAATAGAGGCGGATTAAAGCCTGGAGGTTTCGTTTATGTTTTCGCTCAATGTCCGCTAATACCAGCAATGCCCTGATTGCTGTTCCTCAGGGAGCAAGTGCATGCATGGAGATATCCAGGATTATGGTCCACTCACAGTAGTGAACTTTATTTTAATCTGTTTCCAGTATGTCTCCGTGGCATCCTGGCAGCTCTCAGAGGAAGGTCTAGGATTGTCAAACCTTCCGATCGCTTCTAGGGTCTATCAAAGTGGAAGCTTAATTTTTTGCACACTTTTGCAAGAAACCCTACAGGTTTAAAAAAAATGCTTGAGCTTCATTTTCCGGAAGGCTTTCATCTATTACTAAGAAAAATATTAGGGATGGGGAGAAAACAGCTGATTTGAGTGGATTGAGCCAAGAAGGGATGGCATGTGGTAAAATTGCCCGAAATGCAATCCAATTCCACCTTCACCAATTAAACATGAACAAAAACACAGTGGAGCTCTGCTAGCTGGTCTTTGTTAGACTTTTATCTCTAAAATAACTTGAACTGAGAGCCTAGAGTGATTCCTTGAGCTCGAGGTAGCTTCAAATAAATTCCAAGGTTTTTTTAAATCTTTGATCAGTTTTATGACTGGAGGCTTGATAAGAACGTGGGAAATAAGAACAGAATTAGACCATTCAGCCTCTCAAGCCTACCTCACTCACATCATGGCTGACATTTTACCTCAACACCACTTTTCCCACACTAGCTCATCTCCTTTGATAGCCTTAAAGTCGCGTCACATCCCTTCAACAGCACTGCAGAGACCATCAGCCTTTTCTCCCTCACCCAGTACTTTTATTACAAACAGAAGGCTATAAGAAAAAGAAGAGAGGGCAGTATCTTACAGGGCTCGGAGTGAAAGTGTTACATTGAGTTTTGCAGCAGAATCTGACGAAAAGGCCTACCTTCAAAGATTTTGCTGAGAATGAGGTGAGTTTGTCACTAGGCAGTGGTGAGTTGACCATTAAGGGGACTATTGTTTGTTCAATGCTCTAATGACACCTCATTAATAATCAAATTTCCATTTTAACAATTGGACCAAACAACCCAAGGTACTGAGTGATTGTGAGATGGAAATCAGAGTGTCTAGCTGTCAATGTGAGCACGCCACTTACTCCAAAGGACCTCCATGTTGGACATGGGCATCAATAATAGGGCACACTCTATGGGTTCCCGCCAGACACCTGCATGACCTCTTGAAACAGGCATCACTATGTAGTGCCAATTTCCTGCTTTCCCCAAACCCTTGCACATGAATGCCAGCCAAAAAATCATCGAATGCCCTCTTAAATGTTCCCATTGAACCTGCCCTCACCACATTGGCCGCCAGTCTATTCCATACCCCAACTAAATGCTGAGTGAAAAAGATTTTATGTTTGCTTCTTTTGCAGATCACTTTAAATCTAGGCCTTGTGTTCCTTTTTCAAGTGGGAACAGCTTCATTCCATCCATTCAATCAAACCCACTCAGGATCTTGAAAACCTCCATCAGATCTCCTCTCAAACTTCTTGTCTCCAAAGAGAAGCCCCAACATCTTCAATCTGTCCTCAGAACGGAAGTTGCTCATGCCCTGAGCCATCCTCTCCTCCTGTCTTTCTCCTGCACTTGTGATGGCTGCTCCTTACCGAGCTACAATGTAAATGCTATACAGATGGCTGCCAGTGAGCTTTGCACCAAACATCCTTTAACAATACCAGATGCAGTCTAGCAGGAAATTGCTCTTGTAAAACCTGGTGCTACTGATTCCTGCATTGCTGTTTTGCTGCTATTAATTTTATGGGTAAAGCTGGTACTGTCACAATACATTTTATTTCAGACATGTCAAATGTTAAAAATAGATTTGCTGCTTCCACACTTGAAGAGCAGGAAGCACTAATTGCTTTCCTTTTCCTCATGTCCCTGTCGCATTTAGGCACCAGCCATCCTTCTTTTGCCTGTTAACTCTGTTCTCCCCTTCCCAGTCCCTGCAGGCATTAGTCCCTGCAGGCATTAGTCCCTGTTAGCGGAAGTTCCATACTCTCTGATCTCTTAGTTCAGTCATATTGTACAGATTGGACCATCAACTATAATTGCCAATGGATTATGGGACAATAAATGTAACATGCCTGACACTGCCTTCATCCATCTTTCTCTCAGAGATGTGTGTCTTGACACAAAAAAAAGTCAAAATTCCTCATTCCACTATTGTCCTTCAATCATATGACTAAGCTAAGCTGCTATCATAGTGATCTCAATATCAAATGAATTCTGGGTCGGAAAGCCAGAAAAACAAGACATTTCAGAAATGACCTGAAGCGTTGGCAGAGGTTAACAAGTCACCTTCAGGAGCCGCATCACATGAGGTGTATCGGTTCCAGCACAAGGAGCTGCATTCAGCTTGGTCTGTCAGACTGCTGTCTGCCTTCACATTCTAGGCCATCTGTATTCACAATCTGCACTGTCTGTGTTCACAATCTGGGCTGTCTATGTTCACAGTCCGGGCCGTCTGTATTCACAGTCTGCGCTGTCTGTGTTCACAGTCTGGGCTGTCTGTGTTCACAGTCCGGGCCGTCTGTATTCACAGTCTGCGCTGTCTGTGTTCACAATCTGGGCTGTCTGTGTTCACAGTCCGGGCCGTCTGTATAAACAGTCTGCGCTGTCTGTGTTCACAATCTGGGCTGTCTGTGTTCACAGTCTGAGCCATCTGTGCTCACAGTCTGGGCCGTCTGTGTTCACAGTCTGTGCCATCTGTGTTCACAGTCTGTGCCGTCTGTGTTCACAGTCTGTGCCATCGGTGTTCACAGTCTGGGCCATCAGTGTTCACAGTCTGGGCCGTCTGTGTTCAGAGTCTGGGCCATCAGTGTTCACAGTCTGGGCCGTCTGTGCTCACAGTTTGGGCCATCAGTGTTCACAGTCTGCTCTGTCTGTGTTCACAATCTGGGTCGTCTGTGTTCACTGTCTGTGCCATCGGTGTTCACAGTCTGTGCCATTGGTGTTCACAGTCTGTGCCGTCTGTGTTCACAGTCTGGGCCATCAGTGTTCACAGTCTGGGCCGTCTGTGTTCACAGTCTGTGCCGTCGGTGTTCACAATTTAGGCCATCAGTGTTCACAATCTGGGCCATCTGTGTTCACATTCTAGGCCATCTGTGTTCACAGACTGTGCTGTCTGTGTTCACAATCTGGGCTGACCGTGTTCACAGTCTGGGCCATTTGTGTTCATAGTATGGGTCGTCTGTGTTCACAGTCTGTGCCAACTGTGCTCACAGTCTGGGCCGTCTGCGATCACAGTCTGGGCCATCTGTGATCACAGTCTGGGCCATCTGTGTTCACAGTCTGAGCCATCTGTGTTCAGAGCCTAGGCCATCAGTGTTCACAGTCTGGGCCGTCTGTGTTCAGAGTCTGTGCTGTCTGCGTTCCAATCTGGGCGGTCTGTGTTCACAGTCTGGGCCGTCTGTGTTCAAAGTCTGGGCCATCTGTGTTCACAATCTGGGCTGTCTGTGCTCACAGTCTTGGCCATCTGTGTTCACAGACTGTGCCGTCTGTGTTCACATTCTAGGCCATCTGTTCTCAGTCTGCGCTGTCTGTGTTCACAGTCTGGGCCGTCTGTGTTCACAATCTGTGCTGTCCGTGTTCACAGTCTGGGCCGTTTGTGTTCAGAGTCTGGGCCATCTGTGTTCACAGTCTGAGATGTCTGTGCTCACAGTCTGCGCCATCTGTGTTCACATTCTATGCCGTCTGTGTTCAAATTCTAGGCCATCTGTGTTCGCAGTCTGCGCTGTCAGTGCGCACAGTCTGGGCCATCAGTGTTCACAGCCTGTGTCGTCTGTGTTCATAGTCTGGGCTGTGTGTGCTCACAATCTGAGCCATCTGTGTTCACAGTATGGGGCGTCTGTGCTCAGAGTCTGGGCCGTCTGTGTTCACAGTCTGGGCTGTCTGTGTTCACATTCTATGCCGTCCTTGTTCACAGTCTGGGCCATCAGTGTTCACAGTCTGGGCCATCGGTGTTCACAGTCTGGGCCGTCTGTGTTCAGAGTCTGGGCCATCTGTGTTCACAGTCTGGGCCGTCAGTGTTCACAGTCTGTGCCATCGGTGTTCACAGTCTGGGCCATCGGTGTTCACAGTCTGTGCCATCGGTGTTCAAAGCCTGGGCCCTCTGTGTTCACAGTCTGGGCCGTCTGTGTTCAGAGTCTGGGCCCGTCTGTGTTCACAGTCTGGGCCATCTGTGCTCACAGTCTGGGTTGTCTGTGTTCACAATCTGAGCTGTCCGTGTTCACAGTCTGGGCCATTTGTGTTCATAGTCTGGGTCGTCTGTGTTCACAGTCTGTGCAATCGGTGTTCACAGTCTAGGCCATCGGTGTTCACAGTCTGGGTTGTCTGTTCTCAGTCTGCGCTGTCTGTGTTCACAGTCTGGGCCGTCTGTATTCACATTCTAGGCCATCTGTGTTCACAGACTGTGCTGTCTGTGTTCACAATCTGGGCTGTCCGTGTTCACAGTCTGGGCCATTTGTGTTCATAGTCTGGGTCGTCTGTGTTCACAGTCTGTGCCATCGGTGTTCACAGTTTGTGCCGTCAGAGTTCACAGTCTGGGCCATCAGTGTTCACAGTCTGTGCCGTCTGTGTTCACAGTCTGGGCCATCAGTGTTCACAGTCTGGGCCGTCAGTGTTCACAATCTGGGCCATCTGTGTTCACAGTTTGGGCTGTCTGTGCTCACAGTCTGGGTTGTCTGTATTCACAATCTGGGCTGTCTGTGCTCACAGTCTTGGCCATCTGTGTTCACAAACTGTGCCACCTGTGTTCACATTCTAGGCCTTCTGTGTTCACAGTCTGGGTTGTTTGTTCTCAGTCTGCGCTGTCTGTGTTCACAATCTGGGCTGACCGTGTTCACAGTCTGGGCCATTTGTGTTCATAGTATGGGTCGTCTGTGTTCACAGTCTGTGCCAACTGTGCTCACAGTCTGGGCCGTCTGCGATCACAGTCTGGGCCATCTTTGTTCATAGTCTGGGTCGTCTGTGTTCACATTCTATGCTGTCTGTGTTCAGAGTCTGGGCCATCTGCGTTCACAATCTGGGCTGTCTGTGCTCACAGTCTTGGCCATCTGTGTTCACAGACTGTGCCGTCTGTGTTCACATTCTAGGCCATCTGTTCTCAGTCTGCGCTGTCTGTGTTCACAGTCTGGGCCGTCTGTGTTCACAATCTGTGCTGTCCGTGTTCACAGTCTGGGCCGTTTGTGTTCAGAGTCTGGGCCATCTGTGTTCACAGTCTGAGATGTCTGTGCTCACAGTCTGTGCCATCTGTGTTCACATTCTATGCCGTCTGTGTTCAAATTCTAGGCCATCTGTGTTCGCAGTCTGCGCTGTCAGTGCGCACAGTCTGGGCCATCAGTGTTCACAGCCTGTGTCGTCTGTGTTCATAGTCTGGGCTGTGTGTGCTCACAATCTGAGCCATCTGTGTTCACAGTATGGGGCGTCTGTGCTCAGAGTCTGGGCCGTCTGTGTTCACAGTCTGGGCTGTCTGTGTTCACATTCTATGCCGTCCTTGTTCACAGTCTGGGCCATCAGTGTTCACAGTCTGGGCCATCGGTGTTCACAGTCTGGGCCGTCTGTGTTCAGAGTCTGGGCCGTCTGTGTTCACAGTCTGGGCCGTCTGTGCTCACAGTTTGGGCCATCAGTGTTTACAGTCTGCTCTGTCTGTGTTCACAATCTAGGCCATCTGTGTTCACAGTCTGGGCCGTCAGTGTTCACAGTCTGTGCCATCGGTGTTCACAGTCTGGGCCGTCTGTGTTCACAGTCTGAGCCATCTGTGTTCACAGTCTGGGCCGTCTGTGTTCACAGTCTGAGCCATCTGTGTTCACAGTCTGGGCCGTCTGTGTTCACAGTCTAGGCCATCAGTGTTCAAAGTCTGGGCCATCTGTGTTCACAGTCTGTGCCATCGGTGTTCACAGTTTGTGCCGTCAGTGTTCACAGTCTGGGCCATCAGTGTTCACAGTCTGGGCCGTCTGTGTTCAGAGTCTGGGCCGTCTGTGTTCACAGTCTGGGCCATCTGTGTTCACAGTCTGGTCGTCTGTGTTCACATTCTGGGCCGTCTGTGTTCAGAGTCTGAGCCATCTGTGTTCACAGTCTGTGCCATCGGTGTTCACAGTCTGGGCCGTCTGTGTTCACAGTCTGTGCCATCAGTGTTCACAGTCTATGCCGTCTGTGTTCAGAGTCTGGGCCATCTGTGTTCACAGTCTGTGCCATCGGTGTTCACAGTCTGGGCCATCGGTGTTCACAGTCTGTGCCGTCAGTGTTCACAGTCTGGGCCGTCGGTGTTCAGAGTCTGTGCCATCGGTGTTCACAGTCTGGGCCGTCTGTGTTTACAGTCTGGGCCATCTGTGTTCACGTCTATGCTGTCTGTGTTCACAGTCTGTGCTGTCTGTGTTCACAATCTGGGCTGTCCGTGTTCACAGTCAGGGCCATTTGTGTTCATAGTCTGGGTCGTCTGTGTTCACAGTCTGGGCCATCTGTGTTTACAGTCTGGGCCATCTGTGTTCACAGTCTGGGCTGTCTGTGTTCACAGTCTGTGCCATCGGTGTTCACAGTCTATGCCGTCTGTGTTCACAGTCTCGGCTGTCTGTGTTCAGAGTCTGTGCCCGTCTGTGTTCACAATCTGGGCTGTCTGTGCTCACAGTCTTGGCCATCTGTGTTCACAGACTGTGCCACCTGTGTTCACATTCTAGGCCTTCTGTGTTCACAGTCTGGGTTGTCTGTTCTCAGTCTGTGCTGTCTGTGTTCACAGTCTGGGCCGTCTGTATTCACATTCTAGGCCATCTGTGTTCACAGTCTGTGCTGTCTGTGTTCACAATCTGGGCTGTCCGTGTTCACAGTCTGAGCCATTTGTGTTCATAGTCTGGGTCGTCTGTGTTCACAGTCTGTGCCAACTGTGCTCACAGTCTGGGCCATCTGTGTTCATAGTCTGGGCCGTCCATGTTCAGAGTCTGTGCCGTCTGTGATCACAGTCTGGGCCATCGGTGTTCACAGTCTGGGCTGTCTCTGTTCACAGTCTGGGCTGTCTGTGTTCACATTCCACGTCGTCTGCATTCACTGTCTCGGCTGTCTGTGCTCACAGTCTCAGCCATCTGTGTTCACTGTACGGGCCGTCTGTGTTCACAATCTGGGCTGTCTTTGCTCACAGTCTTGGCTGTCTGAGTTTAGTCTGGGCTGTCCGTGTTCACAGTCTGTGCCAACTGTGCTCACAGTCTGGGCCGTCTGTGTTCACAGTCTGGGCCGTCTGTGTTCACAGTGTGGGCCATCTGTGTTCACAATCTGGGCCATCTGTGTTCAGAATCTGGGCCATCTGTGCTCACAGTCTGAGCCGTCTGTGTTCACTGTCTGAGCCGTCTGTGTTCACAGTCTGGGCCGTCTGTGTTCACAATCTGGGCCGTCTGTGTTCACAGTCTGGGCTGTCTGTGTTCACAGTCCTGGGTGCCTGTGTTCACAGTCTGTGCTGTCTGTGTTCACAATCTGGGCTGTCCGTGTTCACAGTCTGAGCCATTTGTGTTCATAGTCTGGGTCGTCTGTGTTCACAGTCTGTGCCAACTGTGCTCACAGTCTGGGCCATCTGTGTTCATAGTCTGGGCCGTCCATGTTCAGAGTCTGTGCCGTCTGTGATCACAGTCTGGGCCATCGGTGTTCACAGTCTGGGCTGTCTCTGTTCACAGTCTGGGCTGTCTGTGTTCACATTCCACGTCGTCTGCATTCACTGTCTCGGCTGTCTGTGCTCACAGTCTCAGCCATCTGTGTTCACTGTACGGGCCGTCTGTGTTCACAATCTGGGATGTCTTTGCTCACAGTCTTGGCTGTCTGAGTTTAGTCTGGGCTGTCCGTGTTCACAGTCTGTGCCAACTGTGCTCACAGTCTGGGCCGTCTGTGTTCACAGTCTGGGCCGTCTGTGTTCACAGTGTGGGCCATCTGTGTTCACAATCTGGGCCATCTGTGTTCAGAATCTGGGCCATCTGTGCTCACAGTCTGAGCCGTCTGTGTTCACTGTCTGAGCCGTCTGTGTTCACAGTCTGGGCCGTCTGTGTTCACAATCTGGGCCGTCTGTGTTCACAGTCTGGGCTGTCTGTGTTCACAGTCCTGGGTGCCTGTGTTCACAGTCTGGGCTGTTGGTGTTCACAGTCTGATCGTCTGTGTTCACATTCTAGGCCATCTGTGTTCACATTCTGTGCTGTCAGTCCTGACAGTCTGTGACCACAGTCTGGGCTGTCTGTGATCACCGTCTGGGCTGACTGTGCTCACAATTTGGGCTGTCTTTGTTCACAATCTGGGTCCTCTGTGCTCTCTGTCTGTGCCGTCTGGTCATGGAGGTGCTGTCATGATGTAGGAAATAGCTGCCCTTGCCGCAGGGTGGCCTCTTGCCGCACAGTAATGAAGTAATGTGAAGATTTTGCCTGCTGCCTGGGATCAAGTCCCCTTTGTGAATTGCTCTTAGCAATGAATGCGACCTCCCAACTGAGTCACAGTTCAGATACTGACTGCAAAGCCAACTCAAACCCATTCCCGCTCTGTGCAGCACTGGAAATGTTGCAGTGCTGGGGTAAAATGATTATTGATTTGGGCCTTAATTTATTGCATCTTCTGCCTATTTCCATGGAATACAATCCATTCCAGGAAAGCTGCTGAGAGCAGGAACAGCATCAGCCAGCTCACCTAATGACTGTCTCTGATACTTTCCCAGCTATGAACCAGAGGAATGCACTGGCTGTGTTCGTGATTAGATTACTTACAGTGTGGAAACAGGCCCTTCGGCCCAACAAGTCCACACCGACCCGCCGAAGCGCAACCCACCCATACCCTTACCTAACACTACGGGCAATTTAGCATGGCCAATTCACCTGACCCGCACATCTTTGGACTGTGGGAGGAAACCAGAGCACCCGGAGGAAACCCACGCAGACATGGGGAGAACGTGCAAACTCCACACAGTCAGTCGCCTGAGTCGGGAATTGAACCCGGGTCTCAGGCGCTATGAGGCAGCAGTGCTAACCACTGTGCCACCGCGCAATGGAGATACTCTGTTAACATTTGCAAATAGGTAAATCAGGAAGGAGAAGAAAAGGAGAATTAAAGGATTTGGGACTGAAACAGACAGTGTTATAATCCAGAAGCAGTAATGGATCAAATTAGAACCAACCTTTATTCTAATGAATATTTACAGACACACATTTTACAGGCATGTACTCCTCCCCCAACAATCACAGTTTTGCTGTGTTCTTTTTTATAAAAGCACAAGTGAGCCCCGGTAAAGTGGCCACCTACATACAAGTAACCACAATGATGACTGCCAGGGGTTTGGGCTCCAGCTCCTGGGTTATATCATTTGCAAGCTTATCAAAACAGGCATACTGAGAATGGGAGGAAAAACATAATAAAACCCATTACCTTACATTAGGGCCCGGGTGTCTTTGGAGAAGGAGCTCGCGGTGTCCACCAACACCCTGGAGTTGTTCAGGGAGAGGTGTGTGCCGCAGAGAGTGGAGTGCATTATTTCCCCCTCCAACTCTATTTTGATTTAGTCCCTGCCCTCCCCTTCACTGTTTGTTCACACAGCATTGCCCTTTTTGATGTGAAGGGCACTGCTTGTCACTGGCCACCCAGGTGTTTTCCTATCTTCCTGGTGATGGAAATTAAATAAAGATTTGTGCACTTTGTGTCTCTCATGCATCTCACACTGGCACACACACCATGGGTTCTGGGGGAAAAAAAAATATGGAGTGTTGATCACACAGCATTGCCTTTTGAAAAAAAATAAAACCATTACCTCCCATTCTCTTCACTGGGCTCTCATTGCATCATGGTGTATGATAATGACATCCAAGGACAACGTACAGCGCAACATTTGGATAAGATGCATGAGTTTATATGGTACAAATCAGGTTTTGCCATCTGTGTATTTTAAACAGGAACTGTCCTCACGCATCTCCAAGAACAACAAATTCAAGTTGTGTTGTGCACTCCATCCTGATCATCTGACATTTGGCAAAGGAACAACCAATTTGTTTCTTTGAAATCTTACTTTATTGGATCATTGGGAAGCAATGGGTGGCATTAGTAGAAATAATGATCTGTATCAAATAAATCACTTTGAAAGGAAAAAAGTTATAAGGGAAAGTGCAGTAGCATTTCATTCTTATTGAAGCAATAATACTTGAAAAACTTAAGTGGGGTCTGGTGATTAGAAACTTGAAGTGTGCCTTCTTTCACAGATATAAGCTAGGAGGATCAATTTTGGAACTATACTTCAAGGGTTACCTAAGAAATATATACCTCAAAATCAGATTGGGTTACTGCCCAGGTGTCCATAATGATCACCTAGAACAGGCATCAGGTCCAATGTTTTGACTAAGCTTCACTGCTACCTGAAATCTCTCAGTCAGACTGAGTACGAGCCAGTTTCTGTAAGCTAATCTAAAGTGCAACCCCATAAAAATATTTAAAGGGTGCATGCACTCAAATGAATATGCCACACGTGACAATAAATCAATCAATAAATCAACAAGATAACTAGAGGTAATGTTGGTTTGGTTCCTTACCCGTGTAACAGTCTGAACCTCTCTTTATGACCAATCACTGAAAATGGGTTTTGTGAATGTGGTAGGCATGTGGCTCTCAGGATTCTTCAGTTGGCACCATGTTATTCCCTGTACCCAGCACCACGTCTCACAGCAGCACATCACACACTCCAACACGTCTTCCTCCAGCTATCCTCCATCAGTACTCCCAACACCCTGTCTCCCCTAAAACCCTAACATTTACCTGAGGCTATTGCTGCCAAAGGAGAAACCTGAGGCCTAGTTCCCTGTTCTGGCCAATTCTAGGTGGAGAAAAAGACACAACTGAATTATCATCCCCTGATGCCTGTACAAACACATTGCACTCTTCTCTACAGTTCAAGAAGTTCACAATGATCTGCTCAATTTCACATTCAAAAAGGAAAACAGCGAAAGAGCCTGCAATATAAAGCAACTTTTATATCGTTAGCATGTAATAGAATGTTTTATAGCCAATGAATTATTCGTGAAGCATAGTGTGGTTACTTGGAGATAAATGTGATAACCAATTAGAAAATAATAAAATTGTACAAACAGGAATGAGTTTAATGACAATGTGATAACAATTCCAGGACTGAGGCGAGCAGAGTCTCCTCTCCTTCTGTAATTTCCAACTGCAACCTTCCCAAAGTGACCAAAATTCTCAAAGGTTACCTTTAGCTGTTGGTCAGCCCCTACTAATGCCTACTTCAGGTATCTACCTGGGACTCCCATAAAATAGGCTCCCTGTGAATTTGGCAGTGGTATTAATGTGCATGTAATCATTTGAGCTGCAGGCTGGTCATCCAGCAACTTAACAAAAAGTTTGATAAACCCAAAATATCTTCGTTAAGCTCTTTCTTTGAAGCAACATTTATCTCATGACATTTGTCATTCTAATTGACCTGACAGCGATTATCTCAAACTGTTTTTACACAGCTCTTCACAGCCACGACTAAATTGGCACATATCTTTTCAAAGGAACACTGGCACAACACATACACTGGTCTGACTTTCCTCTCTTTGTTTCAGCTCTCCTGCTCTGTTACATTACCTGCTCCTGACCGGGGTCTGTAGACTAGTTCCTAAGGGTTTTATTATCCTACCATTAAAGGATGTCTAAAAAACAGCTGGAGATAATTGTAATCAGGCCAATCGCAACAGTAAATGTCATGGAGATAAACTTGGCTTCAATGAAAAGGCTCTATAAAGATGTTTTGGTTTATTGAGCTTTTGGTTAAGTTGCAGGATAACCAGTCTAAGGTTGAAGTGACTGATAAACCTCTAGCTAATCTGTTGTCATGGGGTTTTGTGCCCTGCTGTTATACAGATGTGACACAGATTTAATACAGATTTGAACTTAAAACAGTGTAGGAGCTCCATAAGAGATTACTATTCAATAACAAGTGGGTCAGGACTCTGAAAACTACTGAACTGTAGACAGACTGGCAGTGCAAGGAAGAGGCACTTCAGATAGCTGGTTTCAAAATACTTTTGCCATGTGATTTGATTTCTGCTGTCTGTACAGCTGTCAGAGTATCGTAAAATGTGGAGTTGTCTGGACGTTTGAAGTGAGCCTGATTAAATTATCTAAACTTTGAATCAGTTGCTTTAGCTCTTAAAGAAGAGGAGACTTGAGGTGGTGTTCCCTGACATGGCACAACTGGACCTTTCCAGCTTATTCACCTTGTCTCTGAATTAGGGAAAGCTTAAACTTTCTTTTACTGACAATGAGATAACAATTCCAGAGCTGAGGCAAGTTGAGTCTCCTTTCCTTCTGTAATTTCCAATTGCAACCTTCCCAAAGTGACCAAATTGGCAAAGGTCACCTTTAGCCGTTGGCCCAGTCCCTCCTTTACCTTTGCTTTAATAGCTGTTTTATAGGTTTACAAGATGTCTTTGAGGTCTTCAGGTATAGTGGGCAATTGCCTGCTTCTGAGCTAGAAAATCCAGATTCAAGTCCAACTCCAGGATTTGACAGCATTTGTAATATGATCAAACAGGTTGAGTATCAACCAGCAAATCCTTCCAACACATACCAATGGCAAGTCGTAAGAGTGGGAAACATTCCTGATCAGCCATGTGATGGCAAGAATGTTGGAGCCTCTACATAGTACATAACTTGAGACCACAACGTGCATCTAAAAGTGTATATTGCCATGGCAGGTAATCTTTGAGATCATATGTTGGATATTTTTTCATTGCTTCAATTCTTAAGTTTCAGTAATAATATTTTGTGACATTAGTTTCCTGTTCATTAGACTTTCTACTCTGGTATGCGTTCCCCTTTATCTCTCCCTTAGCTGTAGCCCAGGGGTCTCTCTGCTATGCCTCACCCCAGTCACTTGAGAGGAATGACATTCTGAGCTGACATTCCAGGCCAGTCCAGCAGGGGGATGGTTTTGTTGTCCGGAGCTGTCTTTTGGTTAAGATGCTAAACTGGGGTCCTGGTAGTTGATTTGAAGAAGAACATAAAAATGTCCCCAGTGTCCTGACTAAGCTTCATTCCAATCACACTGAAATAACAGATTCTTTGCCCATGTCAATTGGCCTGACATGGGATCTTAAGTGTAAATTAGCTTCCATATTTCTGACCTCACCAATGATTTGTTTTACAGTCAAGAGGACTAGGTTTGGTTCAGGAATTAAATCCCTGAAATTGACAGACAGTAAAGATCCCAGCATTGTCCGTACTCTTCCAGGCTTTTCCAGGGGGAGATCGAAGGCAAGATTGAAATTTGTTAGATCTGTAAGATAAATAATTCAGTCAGTTAAAAACAAAATCCTCAATTCTACCACTTGGAGAGTTTTAACAACTAGAAAAGGTTAATACTGATTACTGCTACCCCTGTAACATATGGGAAGGATAGATATGGGCAGCACGGTGGCACAGTGGTTAGCACTGCTGCCTCACAGCGCCAGAGACCCGGGTTCAATTCCCAACTCAGGCGACTGACTGTGTGGAGTTTGCACGTTCTCCCTGTGTCTGTGTGGGTTTTCTCCGGGTGCTCCGGTTTCCTCCCACAGTCCAAAGATGTGCAGGTCAGGTGAATTGGCCATGCTAAATTGCCCGTAGTGTTAGTTAAAGGGGTAAATGTAGGGGAATGGGTGGGTTGCGCTTCGGCGGGTCGATGAGGACTTGTTGGGCCGAAGGGCCTGTTTCCACACTGTAAGTAATCTAATCTAATCTAATAAGAGAAAGAGTGGAAGATAAGTGCTTAGTGAAGAGATGGAGTAATTTCTACCTCTGCAAAAAAAAAATAAAAGAGAAAAAAAACATACCCCTCAATTTTGGATTTAGAGGGCAAGCACCTGCTCCTGATCTTAAGGTGACCATAATATGATAGAATTTACCCAGCAGTTTGAGACGGAGAAGCTAGATTGAGTTGTCACTGTATTATAATTGAGAAAAGATAACTACAAAGACATGAGGAAAGAGCTGGCCAGAGATGATTGGAGGGAGAGCCTATCAAGATGGTGGAGCAACAATGGCAGGTGTTTCTCGGGGTATTTTGGGAGGCACAGCAGAAATTCATGCCAAGAACAAAGAAACATACTGAGGGAAGTGTGAGGCCACCACATCTGACAAGGGAAGTCAGGGACAGCATAGAAATAAAAGAAAAAGCATGCATTGTGGTGATGATTAGTGGAATACCAGAGGATTGGAAGCCTTTAAAAACCAGCAAAGGATAACTAAAAAAGCATTAAGGGGGGAAAAGATGAAATATGAGAGTAAACTAGGCAGTAATATAATTGAAAATTGCACTAGTTCTTTTAGATATCCAAAAGGTAAGAGAGAGTCAAGATTAGACATTGGGCTGCTGGAAATTGAGCTTGGAAAAGTAGTTATGGGGAACAAAAGAATGGCAGATGAACTAAATAGATACTTTGCACAGTTTTCACAGTGAAAGACACCAGAAGCATATCAGAATCCAAGAAAGTTGGGGCAGAGGTGAGTATAGTGGCCATCACTAAGGATATTGTGCTGGGGAATCTGAAAGGTCTGGATAAATCACCCAGAATAGCTGAATTATACCCTAGGGTTCTGAAGGAGATAACCAAGGAGATTGTAGAGGCATGGGTGGTGATCTGCTGGGAAGGTGAGTATAATAGTTTTAAAAACTTATCACAGGCATCGGGTCCTCCATTTGCCGAGAGGTGCGAGGGAGGAGTAAAGGACTGCTGGGAAGGTGAGTATAAAACATTTTTTTTAAAAGAGCAATGAGAAGAGAGGGCAGAGAGAAACGAGGGCTGCTGGGAAGATTTTAAGTGGGTGGGATCTAAACCCGAGACCCTACACGGTAGGGCCTCCCTCCCACCCACCTCCTCTAACCTCCTCTAACCTTACTAAGAGTCTATAAACATGAAAAATGTTCAGGTTTCTCTTTTTTTTCTTCTCTTCCTTTGTTTAGTCTTGTGCGTGCTTTCAGAGTAGCGTGATATGGATATTAGGGCAATTGCATGTTCCTCCTGCAGAGTGTCTCTGCCGACTACACCTATGGGAAGTGCACCCAACTCCAGCTCAAGTTAGGGAACTGGAGCTGGAGCTTGATGAACTACAGATCATCCAGGAGGCTAAGGGAGAAATTGCGAGGATGTACAGGGAGGTGGTCACTCCCCAGACACAGGATAAAGACGGCTGGGTTACAGTCAGGGGCAGGAAAGGGCACTGACATTCAGAGCAGGGATTCCCTGTGGCTGTTCGCCTCAGCGATAAGTATAGCGTTTTGGATACTGCTGGTGGGATCGGCCTACTAGGGGATAGCCATAGTTGTCAGGTCTCTGGCACTGAGCCTGGCACTGTGGCTCAGAGGGCAGGGGGGAGAATAAAAAATTGCTAGTGAAAGGGGACTCAATAGTTATACGGATTGACAGGAGATTTTGTGGTCAGGAATGGGACTCCCAGAAGGTATGTTGCCTCCCCGGTGCCAGGGTCCAGGATGTCTCCGACTTGGTTTACAAGATTCTGAAGGGGGAGGGTCAGCAGCCAGAAATCGTGGTACATATATTGGCACCAATGATATAGCCAGGAAAGCAATTGAGGATCTGAAAAGTGACTACAGAGAGTTAGGTTGGAAGCTGAAGAGCAGGACGAGTAGAGTAGTGATCTCAGGTTTGCTACCGGTGCCACGCGATAGTGAGGTAAGGAACAGTCAATGAATGCAGCTTAACACGTGGCTGCGAGGCTGGTGCAGGAGGGCGGTCTTCAGACACCCAGACCATTAGGATACCTTCTGGGAAAGATGGGACCTGTACATGAAGGACAGATTGCGCTGAACTGGAGGGGCACAAATGTACTGGGTGGGAGATTTGCTCGTGTGATTCGGGAGGGTTTAAACTAGTTTGGCAGGGGGGATGGGAATCAGAGCCACATGGCTGGGAGGGGGTCAGTTGCAGATGGGACAGTGACAGGATGTAGTGAATCCATCAGGAAGGTTTCTCACTTGATGAAACAAAGGGATCGGTTAAAGTGTGTCTGCTTTAACGCAAGGAGTGTCTGAAATAAGAGTGACGAACTTAGAGCATGGATCAGTACTTGGGGCTACGATGTTGTGGCCATAATGCTGACATGGGTTTCACAGGGACAGGAATGGTTGCTTGATGTTCCAGAGTCTAGAACATTTAAAAAGAACAGGGAGGGTGGAAAAAGAGGAGGGGGTGTAGCATTGCTAATCAGAGCGTGCAACACAGCTACAGAAACGAAGCTTGTTGAGGAAGGTTTGTCTACTGAGTCAGTATGGGTGGAGGTTATGAACAGCAAGGGAGCAGCCACCTCATTGGGGGTTTTCTACAGAGCCCCTAATAGCAGTAGAGAGATTGAAGAATTCTGGAAAAATGCAAATGTAGCATGGTTGTGTTATGGGTAACTTCAACTTTCCCAATATAGACTGGAACCTCCTTGGTGCAAATGGTTTGGATGGAGCCGTTTTTGTCAGGTGTGTTCAGGAGGGTTTTCTTACTCAGTACATAGACAGACCGACAAGAGGAGAGGCTATTTTGGATTTGGTGCTTGGCAATGAGCCAGGACAGGTATCAGATCTCACGGTAGGAGAACACTTTGGTGACAGTGATCACAATTGCCTCACATTCCCCATAGCCTTGGAGAGGGAAAGGAGCAGTTACCAAGGGAAGATATTTAATTGGGGAAAATGAAATTATGACGCTATCAGACAGGAGTTGGAAGTACAGACTGGGAGCAATTGTTCCACAGAAAGGGCACATCAGACATGTGGAGACTATTTAAGGAGCAGTTGTTGCAAGTGATGCGCGAATTTGTTCCTCTGAGTCAGGTAAGAAGAGGTAAGATTAAGGAACCTTGGATGATGAGAACAGAGGAGCTTCTCGTCAAAAGGAAGAAGGCAGCTTACATAAGGTGGAGGATTACAGGCTTGCTAGGAAGGAGCTCAGAATTGGACTGTGGAGAGCCAGGAGGGGGCACAAAAAAGGCGTGGCAAGAAGGATTAGAGGCATTTTACTCATACATGAGGAATAAGACAATGATCAGAGAGAAGATAGGGCTGATTAAGGATAGCAAAGGGAACTTGTGCGTGGAGTCTGAGCAGATAGGAGATGCCCTAAATGAGTTTTTGGCTTCAATTTTCACTAAGGAAAGGGACCTTGTTGTGAATGAGAACTTTGAGGAGCTGGGATACAGGCTTGACCAGATCAAGATTGATGAAGTTGATATGCTGGAAATTTTAGAAAACATTAAGATTGATAAGTCTCCAGGGCCAGACCAGATTTGCTGCTCCAGGATGCGCGAAAGGAGGTTGCTAAGCCACTTGCAAAGATCTTTGCCTCCTCACTCTCCACGGGAGTCATACCAGAGGATTAGAAGGAGGCGAATGTTGTTCCTCTTTTCAAGAAGGGTAGTAGGGAAATCCCTGGCAATTACAGACCAGTCAGTCTTACGTCTGTAGTCAACAAAGTTTTGGAAAGAATTCTGAGGGATAGTATTTATGACTATTTGGAAAAGCATAGCGTGATTAAAGGCAGTCAGCATGGCTTTGTGAGGGGCAGGTCATGCCTCACAAATCTTACTGAGTTCTTTGAGGAGGTGACAAGACAGGTCAATGAAGGTCGAACAGTGGATGTGGTGAAAATGAGCTTCAGCAAGGCATTTGGGAAGGTTTCCCATAGTAGGCTCATTCATAAAGTCAGGAGATATGGGATACAGGGATATTTGGCTATCTGGATTCAGAATTGGTTGGCTGACAGAAGGCAGAGAGTGGTTGTAGATGGAAAGTATTCTGCCTGGAGGTCAGTGTTGAGTGGGGTCCCGCGGGACTCTGTTCTTGGGCCTCTGCTCTTTGTAGTTTTTATAAATGACTTGGATGAGGAGGTTGAGGGGTGGGTTAGTAAATTTGCAGATGACACAAAGGTTGGAGGTGCCATCGATAGTATCGAGAGCTATTGCAGGCTACAGCGCGACATAGACAGGATACAGAGCTGGGCTGAGAAATGGCAGATGGAGTTCAACCTGGATAAATGCAAAGTGATGCATTTTGGAAGGTCGAACTCGAATGTTGAATATAGGATTAAAGACAGGATTCTTGGCAGTGTGGAGGAACAGAGGGATCTCGGTATGCAAGTACATAGATACCTCAAAGTTGCCACCCAAGTGGATAAGCTTGTTAAGAAAGCATATGGCATTTTGACTTTCATTAACAGGGGGATCAAGTTTTAAGAGCTGCGAGGTTTTGCTCTAGAAGTCCCTGGTGAGACCACACTTGGAATATTGTGTCCAGTTCTGGCTGACTCTCTATAGGAAAGATACAGAGGCTTTGGGGAGGGTGCAAAGAAGATTTACCAGGATGCTGCCTGGACTGGAGGGCTTGCTTTATGAAGAGAGGTTGAATAAGCTCGGACTTTTCTCTCTGGAGAGAAGGAGGAAGAGAGGTGATCTGATTGAGGTGTACAAGATAATAAGAGGAATAGATAGAGTCAATAGCCAGAGACTTTTCCCAGGGCAGGATTGACTGGTATGAGGGGGTCATAGTTTTAAGATATTAGGAGAAAGGTATAGAGGGGACGTCAGAGGAAGGTTCTTTGTGCAGAGAGTTGTGAATGCATGGAATGTGTTGCCAGAGATGGTGGTGGAAGCAGAGTCATTACGGACATTTAAGTGACTGCTGGACATGCACCTGGATAGCAGTGAGTTGAGGGGTGTGTAGGTTAAGTTATTTTATTTAACATTAGGATTAACCATCGGCATAACATCATGGGCCAAAGTGCCAGTTCCGTGCTGTACTTTCTATCTTCTATGTTCTATATTCTATTAATCACTGGAGCCAGAGCACTGGAAAATGACACATGTAACAACCCTCTATAAAGATATCCCTCCTTAGTTTTGAACATCCCCATCCTAGGGAAAAGACCCCTCCTATCCACCTTGTCTACAGCCCTCATGATTTTATAAACCCCATTAGGATCACCCCTCAACCTTTTATGATCCAATGTAAAACGTCCCAACCTACCAAGCCTCTCTTCATAACTCAAACCTTCCATTCACACTAATTAAAATGGAAGTGCATGGTAAAATAGGGCTGAATCAGCACAACATCATAAAGGGGAGACCATGCCTGACAAATCTGTTAGAAGTCTTTGAGTAGTTAACAAGCAAGTTAGGCAAAACAGAGCCAGTGGACGTGATCTATTTAGATTTCCAGAAGGCCTTTAACAGGGTGCCACACAGGAGGCTTCTAAATAAGATAAGAGCCCATGGTGTTATGGGTAAGGTACTGACATGGATAAAGGATTGGCTGCCTGGTAAAAAACAGAGCAGTGGTAAAGGAGTCTTTTTCAGGATGGCAGCCAGTGACTTGTACAGTACTGCAGTGGTCTGCAGCTATTTTTGTTATACATTGATGATCTTGACGAAGGAACTGAGGACATTGTTGCTATGCTAAGAAATGTCACAAAGGTAGGTGGGGGACAGGTTGTGTTGGGAAGTGAGGCAGCTGCAGAAACACTTGGACAGACTAGGAGAGTGGGCAGAGAAGTAGTAAATAGAATACAATGTGCGAAAGTGTGAGGTTATGCAATTTGGTAGGAAGAATAGAGGTGTAGACTATTTTCTAAATGGGAAAATACTTCAGAAGTCTGAAGCACAAAAGGACTTAGGAGTCCTAGTTCAGGATTCTCTAAAAGTTAACATGCAGCTTCAGTTGGTAGTTAGGAAGGCACATGTAATGTTGGCATTCACTTTAAGAAGGTGAGATAAGCAGGGATGTACTGCTGAGGCTGTATAAAGCTCTGGCCAGACCGCATTTGGTATATTGTGAAAAGTTTTGGATCCTGTATATAAGAAGGGATGTGCTGGCATTGGAGGGGGTCCAGAGAAGGTTTTTAAGAATGGTGTCGGGGATGAAGGGCTTTTCATGTGAAGATTTTGAGTCTGTACTTGAAGAGTTTAGAAGGATGAGGGAGATCTGCTTGAAATTTACCAAATACTGAATGGTCTCTTACACAAGGTCGACAGACAGAAGATTGGAAGATCTTGACATGTTTGAGTACTAGTGCCTGAGGAGGACCATATTCTCTGAGTAGATTGCTACTGAGATCTACAGCCTCCGAAACAATATGCCCTTCACAGTGGATTAGATGGGGATGAATCGACAGTGGTTTGGAATGTGCCACACTCCAGCCCCTGACTTCCTCTGCTGCCTCTATCTTCACCATTTGGAGAAGTTGTTCCTTCTCTTCTTCGTGTCCTTGAAAGAGATTGCAGCCACTCAGGAACAAAACCTGCAGATCTGCAGCACCTCCACAGAAGTGTGAGAGAGGGAGAGAGAGAGAGGTGGAGGCGAGAGAGAGAGAGAGAGAGAGAGAAGGAGAGACTTACAGAATTTTGGTGAGAACTTTACCAAGTCTCCCCTCCAGTCCTGTGGTTGCTGTAGCCTGAGAAGCCATATCCCAGTGAGTCATTGTCATCCTAGCTCCGCTCCCTCTGATCAGGAATCCCTCCTTCTTTAGAATAGGCTGGCCATTCCATCACCTCAATTGGTAACAGAAAATGAAGGCAGTCTGTTGAAGGATCTCAACAAAGTTGGGTCCTTCACCACGTCAGTTCTCAATCCACCCATGGTTCTGACATCAGCTATGGAATAAGTTCATCAGATGGTGCCAACAACAATGGCTACACTTTGCGTTATAAGTTGTCAGGCGGTTTAATATATTGTGTAGCCATGGGGAGGCTTTACATAGCAAGTCTCTCTTTTCTTGAAACACTGGCCCTTGCTTGTGCAAAGTTCCCTGGGTATTGGTAGCTCTTCAGCAGCTTGCTTGACTGGTCTTTCTTCAAGCATGAGCTTCCTGGTGAATCTAACAGGCTATTTGACCATGGAACACCACAATGAAGTGTAATTCCCCAATTTCCACCCAAAGTTGCTGGATGCTACTTAAACAGCAATGCGCCCTTCCAGCACTTTTTACTGAACGAGAAAACGCAGAGGAGGAATCAGCCTTGAAGGTTGATGAGGATATGCTTGAAAATAGACAAAGGGTGAAATATAAGTGGTAACATTCTAATGAAGTTGATATTTGGATGCAGGACAGATTAGAAGGCCAGAGGATACGGTGAAATCAACTCGAAACAATGATGCAAACATTGATGAGGGTTTCAGTACTAGTGACACTGGAAGTGGAGGCAGCTGCTGTTCGTGTGGAAGTATCGGTCAGTTTTCACTGCTGTACTGAATTTTCTGAAGCTCACCTCAGGGCCGAATAGGAAAGGGAGCCCTGCCTGATTTTTACTCTAATTCTCAGCAAATACAAGTTGATATCTTGTATTGGCTCCATCTAAAATCCCAAATAAAATTTCTGAAGTACCTCTCACGGTATGTGCATTGAATCTTGAAAGTACCTGGTTTATAATAAGTGAGATAGCCCCAGAGTGGCATTTAAATTCTAATCCTCTTGGGTAAGCTATTTCATGTGCCTTAAGTATTTTGTGATGTGATAATGAAGCTGAGTTACACTAGATCCTGCAATTTGTCCTGTCAGAGGAAGCACTGCTTTAATTTTAAGTGAAGGATGAAAGGTACAGGGAGGAGAGGAAAATACCGTCAGCTAAATGTCGTCTCTGTCAGCTTTTGCGCCACTTCAGAGATACTGAACTGGTGAGAGCAGCAAATCCAGCCACAATTCCTTTTATGAATGGTTGTCTCCACTGAGCATGCTCAGCAGTTGCTTCATGCAGTGTTTTATTACCGTACCCAAGCACAGCAAGCAGGCAGCCAGGGCTCGAGATGAGCTTGAATAAGTAAGTGACCCTGTTCTGTTTACATCAGGAAACCAGCAGTCAAATTGCATTGAGATTAATCCACATGCATTTGGGGTGTTTCTGCAAATTCAGGCAGGAGTTTGAGTGAGTCTGGATTGTCTTGTCAAACTGAAACTACAGTAACTGGGATGGTAATCCTTTGCCCTCACAAGTTTACTGGGTAATTTAAACTTCAACCAATATTTTGCTATTTAAAGTAAGCACAGAGATGTCATTTATTTTAGATCCGGAACCTTTTCAGAATCTTTCAGTTGTGCTTTATCATAATTTTTTTAGACTTTGACTAAATGATTTAATATGACTGTGGATATTAAATAATAGTCTGCAAGAGCAGAAAGTTACTAAAGAAATCAGAGACAGCTTTTCTTATGTCTTTGAACTGCTCTTGTCAATAGCTGCAAAGCTAATCTTTTCAGTGTTTAAGACTTAGAAGCTGCTTATTTTGCTTATGATGCAAATGATTCAGATATGTCTGTCATTAAAGGAAACCCAGTATGTGACTCATTACAGTACTTCTGATTTGTAACCAGAATGCGTATCTGTAAGGAGGCAGCTAGCAAGCCTGTGGAGAGTTCCTTTCAAAAACATCTTCAATGGCTTAAGCAGTCCACCAGTGCTAATACTCAACCCCCTGAAAGCTTGAGATAAGATGCCTTGAAGACTGACGCCATGGTTGTCAGTGAGTTTTCCTTTCCCTTCTGTGGCCAAGGCGAGCCAGAGATGTGTGGAAAGGAAGAAGCCAGATGTGCTACAGTGTGTGAAACTGTTGTGGTTACTTATTGTCCTGATTGGTGTGGGATTTCATGAGCAGAGCAATAGATGAATAATTCACAGGAGGTTGGCAGCGTCTGTAGTCCAGATGTGGGTTTTTGATACGTGCCATTTTCGTGACTGGTGCACTGAACGGCAAGCCCTGGATCTTAGCAACTTCTTAAAGATGTTCTGTTCTTTAGACCTGTCTCCCACATCTCATAGACTGCTACTGAAACAGCTATTGTGCTAATGACATTGTTACTCCCTTTCTTAGCTCCTGAGCCAGCCAGTCAGTTTGTTTCTGTTCTGCTTGAGTGGCTTTCTTGGCTTTGTATACTCCATATGCCCCACCCCCTTTCTGACAAGTTTCTACCTGCAGGACCTTGTCCAGTTTGTCAGGTTTCTGGGTTTGGTTTCACGAGTGGTCCAGCAAAGACTTTCAGCAGGTCAGTCAGGAGTGCTCTGTCTCAGATATTTATTAGCTGCCTCATTGAATCGCTCCGTGGGGTTTCTGCAGGTTTCATTACAGCCACCCATCTCCTCTGAGTGGTACTCAGCTGGAAAAGCTGAAATTTTTTGATCAGTCTGCTGGCTTAAGTTAAAAGAAAAAACACAATGAGAACAAAATAACCTTCAGAATAATCCCAGGCGAGGACCTTTTATATGCTTAAAAAAAATCATTCAACTACCCATGAATGTGAATGGAACCCTTTACAAGGAATGGAAGATTGAAGTTTTTCTGTTCTTTGTTGCTAATCTTCTTTAATTAATCAGCTGTATTTGTAGGGTTCAAAACGACAGCTTTCACCTTGAGTGACAAATGAGGGGCTTGTAATTGGAAGTTGGCAAACAGCTTAGAAATGATGAGATAAAGAGTTATTCATTTCCCAGCAGCATTCAAGAAGGAAATCAATATTCCTCAAAGGAATCCATACACGTTTGGGAAGACATTCCATGAAATGATATGATTTTGCCTCCACCAAGATATTTTATCTGTCTTTATTTCAAATTTCCAGTATCCACAGTATTTTGTTTTTATTATAAAGGCTTTTATCTGATGCAGCAATGTTATCCCTCATAGCATAAAAAACAGGACACAGAAATTGTGGTATTGAAGAATCCAACAGATATTTATTAATTTAACTATAAATTAATTTTTATGATATTGATACAGATATTAGATTACAACAAAGCAGCATTGAGCATATATTTAGTCGCATGTCATACTTCAATTGATCTCAGGGTAAGATGGAGTATGAGATTTTTATACTTTCAGGTCACATGTTATACAGTGATGACATTCCAATGGTGTGACATAGCACCACATGATAGAATAGATGTATACATTGCAAAGCCATGCAGGAAGAGGTGAGGCAACAGAAGGTAACCCCTAGCTATTGGGAAGGATTTTGCATTCTGGATCAGAGTCCTGACATTAGCATCAAAAGGAGGTTCCATCCCATAAGCTGTTTGGAAAAATCACCTGATGATTTTGCCCAGATTGGTCAAGAAATGACAGAGGGCTCTCAAAACTGGAAGGAATGTAGATAACCCTTAAAGCAGAAAGTAGCTGTAGCCTTCCACTGTAGGTAAGGGAGATAGAGGGGATGCTTTCATCTTGAAGAACCATCTCAGCAGTTTGAACACTTTAAGGAATACAGTCAGAGGTGCCAGACCACCATTCTGGAGAAGGGTTTCCTGCATAGGGCAGCCAACAGCTACAGCTGTGGCTCAGCAAGTGGAATGGGTAATGCCTCTAGGTCAATCTGGACCCTTGCTGCACCATTGCATAGAGGTAGCTGCAAAGCTTCTGACACTGCATGGGACCTGTTAGCTAACTGGAATTTTCCAGTTCGATTCATGAATTGCTTTAATTTACCTTCTAATGTCTTGATTCTGCCCCAATCCAACCTCTAGTAAAGATGAACAGTGCTGGTAAACTGGCACACTAACTGGCAACATGAAATTACCCTCATGTCTGCCAATGATTGCCGGACACAGCAGACCAGATGACCCTTATGGCCAATTCCTCCTCCCAAGATTTTCATCTGTCCTTAAACAGAGTAAGTAAATGCAATGTTTTGAATGTGAAATACTTTGGATCCTTGGTACAAAGTCTCCAGGTGGGACAGGCCACACTGCTGCTGCTGACTTCCTCAGCTCGTCCATCCACACCTGATCAGATAGAGAGGCTACTCTCTTCTTGCTGGCCTTAGGAAACATTATCTCACCTCAGACCTTTGCAGACCTTGGGAAAGAGGTCAGGCTGAGCAGTCTTGGCCTGGTCTCTTGATTGATGAAGAAACATGGAAACCGAATTGGGTGGCACACTGGCTCAGTGTTTAGCACTGCTGCCTCACAGCACCAGCAAACTGGTTTCAATTCCATCCTTGGGTGACGATCTGTGTAGAGTTTGCACATTCATCCCTCTTGTTTTTGTGGGTACCCTCCGGGTACTCTGGTTCCCTCCCACAGTCCAAAGATGTACAGGTTAGGTGGACTGACTGAACTGAATTGCCCATAGTGTCTAGGGATGTGCAGGTTGGGTGGATTAGCCATGAAAAATGTGGGCTTACAGCGATAAGGTTGGTGATGGGATACTCTTCGGAGGGGAATTGTGGACTCAATGGGCTGAATGGCTTGCTTCCACAAAGTAGGGATTCTACAATTCTGGAATGATGATGCTCTGTCTTTACCATTTGCGTTTCCAACCTGCAATTGGCCATGTCCTTTCAGCAGGGCTAAGAATTGAAAATTCCACCCTGTGTATTTGGATCTCTTCACCAAATTACAACTTAAATTGAGAGACTGATACGTACGAATAATATTCTCTGTGTGTGTCCTGTCCTTAGATCTGCTTCCTTTAATGAATTTGGCTCATACAAAAAGTCCTACAAGCTGCATGCTGTGGGAGGAACAGAAGGGATACATCTGCAGTGAAGAAAGGAATTTCTAACCTTCATCTCCATAAATAAACCTTTCCAGAGGCCTTGAAAATAATAAGGGAGGAATGAAAAATGTAATTTCATTTTGAATTCTCTCTATTCTAGGGATGATGTATAAGTACAATCACAGTTGTTTTATCTTTGGAGAATACTTTAAATATACAATCCTTTTTGAATCAAGCACGCAGATACATTTCATACATTATGTAATCCCTGTAATTACTTCTAGTCGATCTGAAAGCGAGACTCTTTGTGATAATCATTCTGCTGACAGTGTGGAAATCTAAAAATGGTCTGAAAAGTATTAATAATGATGAATAAATGAACAGCAATTTCCAATGGAACAATTCATATTGGGCATGACGCTGGAGGCTGTCATTTAATATCATGGATCAGATGACACTTTAAACACTATTTCAGTTTATGACTTATTTGGAATCTATCAAGAAAGTATCAGTTCAATCAAGTACAGCAAGATGGTGGCAGTAGAATCAAAGGATCAGATTATACACTGCATGTAGGAAGATTAATCACGTTTATTACCACCATATGAGATGAGCTTTGATTTCATTTCCACTGCTGTTTTATATATACATATAATGTGTCCTCCAGATCCCATGAGCTGGTTTGATTCTTCAGATTTCTAAATTTCCACCATCTGCTGTCAACTAGTGTACTGTATGTCATCGGCCTGTACCAAAGATTTGACAACTGTGAATTACGCTGCACAGAGAAAGAAGCCAAGAAATCTTTGGCCTTCTTCCACCTGAAGAGTGTGGCAAACCTAGCAGATGTAGCCTTGGCTCCTGACTCTGTCGGGAGTCTACAGACTCTCGGTGGGACTACTTTACCTGCCCTAGCTCCTTGCAAACTTATCTTCTCTCTGTATTTCCTCAAGAAAACGTTAGGAGCTTACTGGAATATGGAACTGAGTGCCATCAAAATGGGATGGAGCTTCAGTTCAGATTCTCTGAGCTGCTCCCTCCAAGGATCTACTGAGTCAGTTCTAAAGAATCCTTCATTGGGAAATCACTCAGAAATATCAGAGTGAGTGGATATTGCTTTGGCTGATGGGTTTGAGAAATAGGATTTACAATCCTGTGTGGAAGACCTTGGCTCATGCTTAAATTGTTATATAGATCGTAAATAGCCAAGGCCCCCATAACAGACCCCAGCACTCCACTAGTCACAGCCTATTGACTTAGAAATACCTATTCATGCTTACTTTATTTCCTGTTCATTAACCAATCTTCAATCCATGTCAATATATTACCCCCAAATCCAAGAGCCCTTACCTTCCCTGTTTCCCTTTTTTGTGTTACCTTACCAAACACTTCTTGAAAGTTAGATATTCCATATCTTTGGTTCCCCAGTACTAGATAAATCCTCTAAAAGTACATTTATCAAACACAATTACTCTGTCAGAAAATCATGTTGAATTCATCTGTTCATACTATGATTTTCTAGGGGCTGTGTAAGACATCCTTAGCTGGGACTGTACTGCATGCAAACAAAACTTTGCACTGGTGCATGTGACAATAATAAATCAAATCAAATTTTAAGTATTCATTAGATTCCAGCATTTCATGAGGACTGATTCCAGGCTAACTGACCTGTACTTCACAATTTTCTATCTCCTCCTTTCCTGACTGAAAATGTGAGGGAGAGCACTGTGGCTCAGTGATTAGAACTGCTGTCTCACAGCACCACGGATTGGGTTTGATTCCAGCCTTGGCTGACTGTGTGAAGTTTGCGTGTTCTGCCAGTGTCTATTGGTTACTCTGGTTTCCTCCACAGTCTAAAGTGTGCAGGTTAGGCTGATTAGCCATGCTAAATTGCCCAGAGTAATGTGCAGGCTGAATGGATTAGCCAGTGAAATATAGAGATTGTGTGGAGGTATTGGTCTGGGCGGGTTGCCCTTCAGAAGGTTGGTGCTGACTCGTTGAATGGCTTCTTTCTGCATTGTTAGGGATTCTACCTGGGAACTTCCACTTAGTAGTACTGAGTTTGAATATTACTGAAAAGAGAGACATATTACTGAAGTTCTTCATCTTCCACTCATAAATACAAATGCCAAATATCAGTCACAAGTTATGCTACAGAAAAAGTAGTGTTAACTGGTTGAAAAATCAGTTCTGATGAATTGAGGATTTTCCATGGAGAAAGTAACCAAGAACTATATGTGCCACAGGCTTCTGAGGTACGCAATAACTATGTCATGATTGAAACAAAACATTCCTTTTGTTTGAAGAGAAGAATCACTGGATATGAATGTAACTCAATCCTAGAAAGCATAAACGTAGTGACCATCTTAGGCTGGTTATCAGTGCTGCTGTTAGCGAAAGTTGTGCCCAATCACAGATCATATCTAACAGTTGACCTTTTACTACTATGCAGGGACTCTACTTGTGTAGTTTCCATGAATAGGAAGCTGCTATAATTCTGTACAGACGTTATGCCTAACAGACAACTGAGCAATGTTCACGATGATTTTCAGAGCCAGTGCAGTGTGGATGGTACAGCTCAATGAATTGCTGAACAAATTAAGTAACATGTTCTTTCATTTGCCTGTAATAAGCAGAGGGCTGACCATACCAAACCAATGGGTGTATGCAAATCCCAAACCAAAACTTCAATTGTTTGATTTCATGATACAACATCCCTTGCTAAATAATCCTGAGTGCACAAATAGCTGCATTAACACACAGTTTAAGATTGCTAATTGAACTCACAACATGCCTGATGAATGATTAGATTACTTACAGTGTGGAAACAGGCCCTTCGGCCCAACAAGTCCACACCAACCCGCCAAAGCGCAACCCACCCATACCCCTACATTTGCCTCTTACCTAACACTACAGGCAATTTAGCATGCCAATTCACCTGACCCGCACATCTTTGGGCTGTGGGAGGAAACCCACGCAGACACAGGGAGAACGTGCAAACTCCACACAGTCAGTCGCCTGAGGCAGGAATTGAACCCGGGTCTCTGGCGCTGTGAGGCAGCAGTGCTAACCACTGTGCCACCGTGCTGCTCAACTTGTTCAAAGCAACATATACTTGGCAAATAAAAGGAATATGTTGGAGCCTTGAGCAATTTTTGAAGTACTAGGATCTAGTTGCACCTGCAGTTCCCCATTGCTTTCTCCATGGCAACACCTTAGCCACTCTGAGTCAACATGTCAGTGATTCAACATGCCTTTCTCCTTGAGTATAAATTGTTGAGATTGTTTGCAAGGGATTCTTCTATTTGTCCTGATGAGCACAAAAAGCAATGTACATGTTGAAGTTGTCAAAATATTTGATATTTACTTGTCAGAATATTCCCGATTCCTCACCTGATTTCCATCATGGTTCCTGAAATCTCTTAACTGATGGATTTTCCAACGGTTTTCAAAATTCAGCCAACCTAAGTTTGCACATTCTTCCTGTGTCTCCATGGGTTTTCATCAGGTGCTCCAGTTTCTTCCTACAGTTGAAAGATGTGCAAGTTAGCTGGATTAGCCATGCTAAATTGCCCACAGTGTTCAGACATGTGTAGATTAAGTGCATCAGACATGGGAAATGCAAGGTTACAGGGATGGGGTCTAGGTGGGATGCTCTTCGGACGGTTGGTGTGGACTTGTTGGGCTGACTGGCCTGTTTCCACACTGTGCGGATTCGATAATGAAAATATTGTGGGACCTTAGGCTTGTCATTGGTGAACCAATATCATTGGCCATATGTGAGAGGTCAGAACCTGATCCTAACACTAACCTCTTCCTGTCTCTGGGAAATTCATGTGGGGCACTTGTTGAGAAAAATTTCAAAGTTCCATCCCCATGGCCTCCATTTTGCTGATTGCAGCCTCCATTCCTGAGTTTTTAGGGATGTAAAAATCCAACTCTATGTTTCTGTTCATAACAATCAGAATTTCATATGTTTCAATGCAACATTATTAACCTGTTCTCCCACTTTCCAATATTAATGTACATGAACCTTCAGGTCTCGCAGGTCCTCTTTTCCCTTTAATTTATATCATATAGTTTATATTGCTTCTACGCCTCGGTTTTTATGGCTATTAATTCAAATAGAAAATTTAAGGTCTACTTCACAATTGAAATTTCAAAACAGAATCCAATCATTGTATCCAAGCTCGGAGATTTACAGCCAGCTCCGATTACACCTAACTGTGCCTTTTCCAATTTGCCTAAACAATGACTGTTGCAAATTAACATACAGGAATTGCAACCTACTAGAGAAACTCTGCATATATCTCTTTTCTATGGAAGCTTCAAGAATCTCAGACACTGACTTCAAGTTGCAGAAAGATACCTTCCAGCTTTTGTTATCTGACTCTATCAGTCAACTGTGGGGACCACTGACAAGTTCACTCACTGTATATACTCAATTAGAAAACACTGCATCGTTCCAGACCACTCAGAAGGACCAATTTCAAACCTTGCAAGATGCTTTCAACAAGACGGCTAAATTAAACTACCTCATTCTGAGAACATTTTGTTGCCATGGAGCTGCCTTAACATTGTTGGGTGGTCTTCATATGACACCATTTAGAAATCTACTTTACATGCCATCAGAAAACTTTCTTTGACATCCTGCCAAGGCACTTCAATCTGATAATTTTCATAGAATCTTTATAGAAAGTTATCTGGAATTAACCTATTAAAATAGCAGAACTTCTTCCAAACCAATATGTTCAGTGTCGAGTTGCTAATCGCTCAAAAGCAGCTCTGCTGAACCTAAACATTGCTGTTCGCTTATCTGACATCAGGCTCCCAAAGCAACTGCTCTGCTCAGAACTTGGTCACAGCAGGGGACTACCAGGATGACAATATAGATACCTTAGGGATGTCTTCAAAGCACCAAGTAAGGAATCAAATCATCCTCACCAGCTTATGAAAGATCCAGGCTTGTGACAAAACAAAATGGAGAAGGTTCATCCAAGAAGGCAACAAATACCTCAAGGGACTTTATCAGAAAAATACAGAGGTATAGTCAATGAGTCAGCAGCTTGTTTCATCATTGGGCCTGGCCACCTAGATTTCCAGCTACTTAAAATTGATGGCACTTTTTTTGGCCTAGAAACAGGTTCAAGAGCTCAAACCTCTAGTAATCTCGAGTTACTTGCTGGAGTATCCCTAGCCTCTCATAGCCATTGTGTTTGGGTGACGAATCCCATTAAGTTTCTGGTCAATGGCCACCCTCAAAATGTTGATAGTGGGGCATTCAGTGATGGTAACTCCATTCAATGTCAAGGGCAGTGGTTAGATTGACACTTATTGGAGATGGTCATAACCAGGCATTTGTGTGGCATGATGGTGCTAGCTATTTTTCAGCCCAGCCTGGATGTGATCAGATCTTGCTGCATGGACTGCTTCAGTACCTGAGGAGTTGTGAATGGTGCTAAGTTTGTGCAATCTTTGATAAACAGTCCCACTTCTGATCTTTTGATGGAAGGAAGGAGTTGAGATAAAAGCTGAGAGTTCTTGAAAGTAGAATTCATCTGCAATTTATGATAATAATTAGTGATTTCAGTGATGTTAATTTAATGTTTACTCAACCTGAAAAGGTTTGAGGAGTTGGTTGCCTGAAGGAAACAGAAGCAAAAATATTTCTAGAATGGATCACACCTATCTGATGAACACCGGGATTTACTTCTCTGAATCTGGTTTGGATCTCACTCATTAGGCCCCAATGGCAGCTGTCACCTCCCTCACAGACATGACTAGTTTCAACCCCTATACTGACTGCTCCATCTTGGCCAGCAACCTTTTGACCTCGTTCACCGTGACTTGATTCCTGTGCTGTGGAATCCTGCCAACTCCACCAACACTGTAGCACAAAAACAAAGAAACATACATCAAGTGAGATTTAAACATACGGATTGTGTGAAGGTTATGAAGCAGGGATTCTTCATCCCACTGACATTTGGTATCTATAAACATTAAGAGAAATTAAAACTAAAATTACGATAAATTGACAAAGCCTGTAGTTCATATTGTGGTTGAGGAATCCTTTGACTCTCTATATCTGTCTGTCTATCTCTTTCCATGAGGCTTCTCAGGATGAACTTAACTGCAAAGAAAACAAAAGGGCAATTCAATCAGTAAAGGACTCTTTTAGTTTCTGTTTCACCAGAGCCATATGGGTGGAGGCCTTGTGGAGTTGGGCTCCTCTACACATTGATGGCAAGCAGCAGCTGTGACCATCATCAAAAATTTAAACAACTGAAGAAATCTTCAGAGGACACCATTCTGAAGCGCCCTCACTCTTCCCCACTTACATCAGCAGTACCCTCCTCCCCGGTCTCCAGTTGGCACTCTGGTCTGCAGACCCTACCCCCATAAGAGGTGGAATGTCAATCAATCACACAAATGGGTGGCATTTGGACACTATCAGGGTCAAGACCCCTGTATAATCCTGATGCTGAGTATCTTCTAAGGAGAAGATTCCACCTGGGATGTCTGCATTAGCATTGTTTGATATTTCAGACTTAAGTATGTAGTTTACATCAGTTCATTCATGCTGGTTCTTAAGAACAGCTCCAAGCCTTGTTTTGGCAACAACACAGATAGATATGAAAGGAGATCATTAGAGTATATTTTGATTCCAAAAGACTTTTATACCTTGATTTGTTCATGAGTTAAGGCATATCCTGACTAAGTTAACCTAGAATATATACCCCATTTGGGCTGTGTTGGTAACATCAGAGTGAGTGTTAAATATAGCAAATTTATTTTTGTATTTTCTCAGTGTATATGGAATTTACATATCCAAAAGCAAATGAACTTTTAGCTAAAACTACAGTCATGAGCAGGCATTGAGAAGTTGTACCATTTTTATAACTTTCTGAAATGGTGTCTAACTTTTGCTTTACAAGTGGCATGGATTTGCACAGCAGCCAGTTTTTCTTATTCACTCATGGGCTGTGCGCACCACTGGCTGGCCAGAATTTATTGCCCGTCCTTCAAGCAAATGGTGGGCACCATTTAAGAAAGTTATAAATATTGTACAAGTTCCCTGTGCAACAACTTCTCAGTGCCTGCACATGACTATGTATTTTAGCCAAAGGTTCATTTATTTTTTGTGCTGAACAAGTAGTTCTGGCTGCTTCCTGACAATACTTTGCTCGTCATATACACATTGTGAGGTCTTGCTGCTGTAATGCTGTTCTAATGACATTGGCCAGAATCCATACCAATTAACCTTGAAGAGTGAGGGTCTGTTCAAACCAGTAGGAAACAATTGTTCTCTTGTATTTTGTTCAGACAAAGCATTTTCCCTGGGCCATGTTTCTATCTGCGGTCGTTTGCCTCACTGTTGTCCTCTTATCCCCTTTCGTGCACTGAGTTGCTGAACTGCTCTGAGTTCAACAGATGGTTCCTCTTGACCTCCTGACTCTTCATAACCTTTACGGAGTATTTTTCTCCCCTTTTAGAAGTCCTACCATAGTCACTTCGGTTTTTTTTCTTAAACCGAGGGAAAGAAGACTATCAGAAGTTTATGCACAAGCTGCAGTCATGTGAAGGAAAAGGTAGGTCAGTGGGAAAGAAGCTGCTGCTGAGTCGGCTGTCTCTGGCTGTCAAAACATTGAGATGCAATAGTTGATTCTAACAGCCGAGGATTCTTAACAATTCTGGAAAGCCATAGTCTAGTGAACTCCAGTCAGCTGCACAGGCTGGTAAATGCTCAATCTGATAAGAGACTATGTATTGGTACTTTCTGGCACTGCCACTGGGGTGGCACGGTGGCTCAGTGGTTAGCACTGCTGCCTCACAGTGCCAGGGACCCAGATTTGTTTCCAGCGTCAGGCCACTGTTTGTGGGGAGTTTGCACATTCTCCCCGCATCTGCATGGGTTTGCTCCGCTTTCTTCCCACAGTCCATAGATGTACAGGCCAGGTGAATTGACCATACTATATTGCCCATAATGTTAGGTGCATTACTCAGAAGGAAATGGGTTTGGGTGGGTTACTCTTTGGATGATGGGTTGGGCCCAAGGGCCTGTTTCCACACTGTAGTAAATCTAACTGCTGAATGTTTTGCTGTGGCATTTTATTATTCCTTCCTTCAATCGGCCTGTGAATCATTTTGCAATTGTACCACTAAGAAAAATCATTCAATATAGTTCTGTCATCAGTCACTTTAGAAAGGGCCACCTGCTTTGGATACGCTCC
Organism: Hemiscyllium ocellatum; assembly: GCF_020745735.1. Classification (NCBI taxonomy): domain Eukaryota; kingdom Metazoa; phylum Chordata; class Chondrichthyes; order Orectolobiformes; family Hemiscylliidae; genus Hemiscyllium; species Hemiscyllium ocellatum. The sequence goes on from NC_083405.1 coordinate 102,012,700, forward strand.
AGTGCAGGTGGAGCTGCCTGACTTAGTAGCTCTGTTCGTAGCTCTTTGCAGCAAAACAATAACATATAACAGGCTGAATGAGTTTCCAATTCTTTACAAAGGGTCTGTAGTCTGTTAAAAGAAAAAAACAAAATCTGCTTGGACCATTGTTCAGGATAGTTCACTGCAAAACTTTCACCAGCCTCTCTCCTCCCCAATCCCCACTGCTTGATAGACAGCACTTCAGACGTGGAAATACTCCAAAGTTACCTTTCACCAACATCAAACATAAGATCTAAAGTGGGATTTTCCACAGCAATCTAACATAAGGATCCCAGTATTAATGGGGAGGTGGAAAGAGTGCTGTGGAGCTGGAGAACAGACTACAAACCCAGATTGGGCACAGGTCCTGATGATCCAGTTGACAGAACGTCATTTAGATTAGTGTGGTGCTGGAAAACCCTTCATCAGGAATTTGCCCGAAACGTCGATTTTCCTGCTCCTCAGATGTTGCCTGACCTGCTGTGCTTTACCAGCACCACTCTAATCTAGACTCTGGTTTCCAGCATCTGCAGTCCTTGTTTTTACCTAGAACGTCATTTACTTGATTCTATTCAGACTGCCACATGACAGCCAGCTAGATTGATTGCCGGCCTGGCCAACAGGAGGCAATACGTGGCAGCAGGAGACCACAACAGCAGTGCAACTTCAGCATGTTATGTAGATCCTGTTTGCCTTTCGCAAAAACCTTATCTGGAGCCCGAATCACCTTTGTAAACATTGTGTCGACTGGGAATGTGGTTGAGTTGGGGTTGGTTTGCCCAATCTGATGTTATTATCTCCCACACCCTGTGTATTCTCTCTTATCCATAAGATTGGAGTCAGGTTTAAAATCAATACTATAAATCATCAATAAGATAATAGCAGTGGTGATATTTGTAAATGGTAAAAATATCATATGAATATTTCTTGTTTATTTGCAACTTTCCATAATGTTATAAGAACTCTTATTAATTGTGATATACTGTATTGCTTTTATTTTTAAAGTGTAGCAAATGGCATGTCACTTTGGTAATTGTCATTTCCAAAATTGGATGTAAGTAACTGCTAATGAAGGGGTGAAATCATGGGAACCGATTGCCAGAAATGCAGCACTACTTTTCAGTGACAGTCTAATTAAATGGATGTTTTTGATAATCAGGATTAGTTTTCAATGCAAGTCTCAAGGTGGCTTTTTCACTTGCAGTTGGAGTGTGAGCCTGTGCTAATGGTGTTATACTTAGCCTTTCTTGTCTCCTTGCATCTTGGACTGAATATCGTGTGGAGCCTGGAGAGATTAGTTGAATGCTAATACATTTAATTCCTTTGATCTCCACATTCTTCTGGAGCATCTAACGCTGTGGCAGCTCTAATTAGAGATATTTTAACTACTCCACTGAGGGAAATGAAAAATCACAACATCTTGTGAAACTTTGAAAGCTAAGGCAACCAGATACTGCTGAGGGTTAGCATCCACCGCTGCACTGTGGGACACATAACTTTGGAGTTTTGTTGCACATTTTGAATAGTCTCTTCAAATCTTTCACACAGTTTAATTACTGATGTACGATTTCAGTCAATTTACCCATTCAAACATAGTCAATTTTCCTCTCATACCATTGTAATTAGTAATGTTTTAGATTAAGCTTCTATTGTGATTGAAGGCTGTTAATTTCAATCTTTAACATTGTTAAAAATCACACAAAACCAGGTTATAATCCAACAGGTTTATTTGTAAGCACTAGCTTTCGGAGCACTGCTCCTTCATTAGGTGGTTGTGGAGTATAAGATCGTAAGACACAGAATTTATAGTGAAAGTTTACAGTGTGAAGTAACTGAAATTATATATTGAAAAAGACCTGAATTGTGTGTTAAGTCTCTCATCTTTTAGAAGGAACATGTTGGTCTCAATCTTTAATTCTTTTAGAATGAACATGTTTGTCTCAGTCTTTATTGGCATGATATTCAATCTTATTACGATCAGAATTTCCCAGGAGATCTAGAAAGAGATTGCTGATTAGAATTAGCTCACCAGCCAAGGATTTCCAAGGTCTGGCTTATACACTATACCTATATTGTGATCTGCCTCTGAACTTGAACGATGAGTAATGAACTTGATAGGTGGAATACAATGATAATGAGTTCCCACTACTTCACCAGTCACACGATTATGACAAATGTATTGATCCAATCACCACAATGGCCAATTGATACTTGTCTTTGACCCAGGATAAAAGTTTAGAGAATGGACTTGAAATCTCTAGGGGTCTTGTAGCACAATGGTGATGTCCCAACCTCTGGGACAGAAGGTTTGGTTTTAAATTCCAATTGTCCTGGAGGTATGTCGTAATGCATTCAAGCAGGTGGATTAAAATAATTAAAAGAGACTTTATGCAGGCTTTTTAATGAATAACCTGTTTATTAAAACACTAAAAGTTATCTTCAAACAAGTGACAAACATTGACTAAGATCCCCTTAATCCCAAAGACAGAGTCACACAACACAAATCAGAACTGTCTCTGCAGAGAAGATGTTTTAAAAAGGCAAAACAACCCTACTGGCAGAAGGTCTGCAAAAAAAAATGATAAAGTTGGTGACCCCAGGTTTCTTGTCAATGGAACTGAATCACTGACAGCTTCAGGCTGATGGAAGAGCTTCAGTTCAGTTTGGAATCAAGCTGAATCTGCATCTTTGGAAAGTGGCCACAATTCAGCTTTTCTGGGTTTATATTTGGAAATTTTACCACTTCCATTGAAAGGGAGAGAGACTGCAGGTCCAGGGACTTACTTCCTTCTACTACTTAGGTCTTTGAAAATTGAAAAAGTCCAGAAAGAATTGCTAGGCAATCTTCAGTATAGAGGCCTCCATAATCCTTTCAAAGGCATGTTTTCTAGCAGTTAAGAGACTTTAACACTATCTTTTATCTCCTTAACATAATTGATAGTCTTGTCTCCAAAGTTCCTTGACTTTTTGGAAAGGTAAACCATAGCACCCATTAAACTGCTGTCTTCATTTCCAAGAAATCACATAGCGAAATACCTTTTCAATAAAGACCGTGCCAGACCATTCCATATCTTCCAGTTTTTTTACATTGTCCATGAATATAAATACATTTTCCCAAGTGATGGTATGATCCTTTTCCTTTTTTGTAACTTTATCTCTGCTACTCTTTAATTGGATCCTTTCTCAGCTATGCATCAGCACACATAAAGGGTCATCCTTCAAAAATCCCTCCTTGCAATTCTGTGAAACAGACTAAAGTGGACATTGGTTCTCAACATACAATGCATCATTTCCAATGGGGAAAGGTTATACACATGCTGAGGAAACTGAATTGTCTTTAAAGCAAGGTGGAGCCAAACAATGAGCTGGGCTTTTGAAGAAAGCTATTTTATTGCCACATTACAGAACTCTCTCATGAAACAGATCTGTCAAAATTTAGCAATCAGCCTGCAGAAGCAGCAGATTATTAATATTATCTCAAGGCTAGAGATTAATGTACACACATTAAGCTACTGTGATTAGGTGTTGATGAGGAAACCTAGCTGCAAGTCAGGGAAATTGGAGCTCTTTTTGATTGGAATATAAGCAGGACATAAAATGCGAGTCTCCTTTGAATCCTAGCCTGCTCACTTAATTATTTTCTCTTTATTTTTATATGTCATTATTAATTGGTAGATGTAGAATGTTTAATATTTATTACATCTTTTTTCTCTATCTTCTGTAAACTACTATCAGTATTAAGCCAAGGCCCTTAGTACAGGCTGTAAGGAGTGGGTGAGAATACTAATTATGAGCAGTTTGGGGCATTTTTAATTATCTTCTAATATTTTGCTATGTTAAAATCCTGACATGATTTTGACCCAGGGTAAAAACAAATACAGAATAAATGCTGTGCCAATGCTACTGATCACTGTGTAAATATGGAAATTTAGAGAAGATAAGGCCATTTATTTCCTTGATCCTGGCTAATCTGATTGTGGCCTCAACTCCACATCCTCACCTATCACAATTAACAGCGGATTCCCTTGTTAGTCAAGAAGCTAACTCTATCACAGTCTATTTCCACCTTAAAAACATTCACTGACTCTTCCTTCATCACTCTCTGAGAAAGTGAGTTCCAATAATGGAAAAACATCAAAAAGATTACATCTATGTCTTCAGTGGAAGAGCCATTAATTATAACCTGTATCCCTGACTTCCAGTTTTTCTAACAAGAAGAAGCTTCCTCTCAGCATTTCCTCTGTTAAGTCATTGCAGAGTCTTATATGCAACAATGAGATGACTCTTCATTTCTGAAACTCCAAAAGATACAATCTCAACTTGTTCAACCTTTCATCGTAAGATAATTTTCTTCGAAGCACTAGAATGAATACCACAGGTTTAGGGTTCAAGCATTGATTAGAAGCAATTTTCCTGATTATTTATATGTGGGTTCTATTTACCCACTTCCTCCAAATGGTGTGGAATGTGCTCCCTTGCACACAGCAGCACATTTCAGGATGCTGCAGGAAGCAAGGAAGAGGATACACAGTTCTCGGACACAGTACAAGGGCTCCTGGTGGAGGAGCTCCAGAAGAAGAAGAATATTCAGGACTTGCAAGGGAAAAGAAACTTATCTGACCATTCTTTCCCCCTCTCCTGCAGTGACTGGTGTTACTCTATCTGGCTTCTCCTCTTCCAGATTAATGGAGATTCCTAGCAAGATACCAATGGCCAAGTATTACCTTTCTCCTGGTGACTTCTACAATGTCTCCAGTAAGGTACAGTAGCATGGCATTAACAATCTTTTGCTGAACTCTCAGAGAATTTTCACAATAATGTTGATACAGTATTGATGAAGCCCTTGGGGATGTGGTCCAGAAAGTCTGCTTATGTCTTTCAAAAACTCTCTTCAAGCCCCTAGATGCAAGTGAACCGTGAAAGGCGAGAGAGCTCTAAGTAGCCCTTGAAACCTTAGAAATGACTAGTTGAATCCCACAGTTTGGTCACTGTCAGGTAAAGACTTGAAGGTAAATACAAGCCACCAATGAGTACCAACAGGCAACTTACTTTAAAATTAGTCCTTACAGATCCTCCATTAGATGTTCCCAAAACAGGCTTCAACACCTTCACCAAGCTGGTGTCTTAAATTAAATTAAATTCTGTCTAAACCGGGGTATCAGCTTCACATTCCACTTTGGCTCCCTCTGTTGTTCTTTAGCACCTAAAATATCTGGGAAAAAATGTATGACAGTGTTGTGCATGAATCCATAAGACATGAGAGAAGAGGTGGACCAATCTCCCCAACAGTCTGCTCTTCCATTCAATGAGATTATGACTGATTTGATAATCTTCAACTCCACTTTCCTGCCTTACCTCTATAACACTTGACTCCTTTAATGATTAGAAATCTGTCTATCTCAGTTTGAATTTACTTAATAGCCCTCTGTTGTAAAGAATTTGATAGATTCACAAATGACCTATCTCTGTTTAAATGAGTGACTCCAGCACTGAAGAAATAGCCCCAGCCTATTCAACCTCTCTCTATAGCTCAAATCGTCCGAACCCGACAATATCCTTGTAAATCTTCTCTGAACCCTTTCAAATTTAACATCTTTCCTACAGCAGCAAGACCAGAATTGGACTCAATATTCTAAAAATGACCTCACTGATGTCCTGTATATCTGCAACATGATGTCCCAACTCCTCAATTCAATGTTCTGACCAATGAAGGCAAGTGTGCCAAACGCTTTCTTCACCACCCAGTCTACCTGCAACTCCACTCTCAAGGAACTATGCACCTGCAATACTCCCCAGCACATCAACACTGAACTCAGATACCACATTACTAATTTGTGCAAATGTCAGAGAATGAGGGGTGACCTTATAGTGGTTTTAAAATCATGAGGGGCATGGATTGGGTGAATAGTCAAGGTCTTTTTCCCAGGGTATTGGAGTCTGAAACTAGAGGGCAATGGTTTAAGGCAAGAGGGAAATGGTTAAAAGGGTCCTAAGGGACAATTCTTTCACACAGAGGATGGGTGCGTGTATGGGACAAGCCTCTGGAGGAGATAGTGAAGGTGGGTATAATTACCACATCTAAAATAGACCTAAATGGTATATGAATTCAAAAGGTTTGGAGGGATATGGGCCAAATGCTGGCAAATGGGACTCAATCATACTAGGAAACCTGGTAGGTGCAGGTGAGTGGGGCAGAAGGGCCTGTTTCTGAGCTGTACATCACTATGATTCAATGACTCTATGTGATGTCAGGCATAGTTGTTATACAGATCAGAGGCTGTCAGATCATATCAAACAGCATATCCATCAGCTGGTCACAACAAGCACGGTACTGATAGTACCTGATCAGACTGTGCTGGCAAAACCCACAACACAATATCCACGTTAGATATTCTAGAAATCGACAACATTTACTGGATTATCTTGAATGTTTGAAAATATACCCTGACAACCAATTTAGGACTGTCATTTGGACTTGCAGTATGGTGCACTTGAGTGTATTGGAAGCTGCATATATTAATGCACGGGACCTTGTTCTTTTCTTTAAAAACTTAACCTATTTTTACTAATAAACCTGTTCAGAGATGTTATTATACACCTCTGGAGTGGTGGGACTTGAACCCAGGCCTCTCCGTTCAGGGTCGGGACATTATCACCGCCCGATACTTTTTAGATAGAAGGAATATGTACTGCATCGGTTTCAACTCAACAAAATAGATTATGGCTTTTTGTTGGTTCATTTCTGAAGGCAATAACTAGACAAATGAAAGTCAAGTTGTCTTGTTTAAAATTTAAACAAAGCCTGACAATTAACTATCAATCAACATTAATTTGTGCATTCTCCATGGCAACACTTCTGTCAATCAGAATTCATTCACCAACCAACCATAACTCTCTTCTTATGCAGTATAAATATTGGTTGTACCTTTGAATTATGACAAGTGCAAAACAAAAAGCTTTAACAACAGGCTTCTTTTATCGGCAATATACAAATTCAGCATCATTACTGGCAGGATATCTCTATAATACTATTAATGCAGGGAGATCCAACTTTGTTGAAAATGTGTTACTGGTTAAAGCACAGCAGGTTAGGCAGCATGCATCTATTCCTTGGATGCTGCCTAACCTGCTGTGCTTTAACCAGCAACACATTTTCAGCTGTGATCTCCAGCATCTGCAGACCTCATTTTTTACCCGAAGATCCAACTTTGTGTCTGTTTGTCCGTATCACTGTTCAAAATGCACTGGGCAGCAAACAAATTGAGGCCAAAACTCCCTAGAATGCCTGGGAAAATCTAATCATTCATTTGGTCAATTTGAGAAAGGTTTTCCCCTGCCCTATAAGCAAAACAGACAGAATTGGTGAGGAGATGTTCCTCTAGTCACTGGCTATTTCTCCCCCTACACACTGCTGATACATTCATTGTCAGCAGCAACAACCCAGGAGGAACAGCCTGCAGTTGGTGAAGCAGCAAGAGGGATAAGCAACAAGGAAAGGAAAGGCAAATAAGTGAAGCATTGTGGGCCAGGGAGGTGGGGAAGCTTACTGCCACTGGACGAAGAAACATTGGTAGTAGGGATGGTGATAATATCGACATGGGAGAAGAAAGAGGCTGTAAGTGAGGTGGAGGGTTCAAGGGACGACAGTGGGATTGGGTAATGAAAGAGATCATGGGTTAAAGAACTTACCTGGGGAGTGAGATGAGGGAGGCAGTAGGTGAGTTTAAGAGACAGTGAGGCTGCAAAGTTAGGAATGGGAGTAGAATGTGTTTGCAAGTTTGGAAAGGGGGAGGCTGCGAGGGGTAGGAAGACAGACTGCACAGAGAGAGAGAGAAGCTGCAAGGCAGGAGAAGGCAACTACAAGTAGACTAAGAGGGAGACTACAAAGGAGACAGATCAATTTTAAACCTGTCAGCAAAGGAATGTTCAGCTAACAACTAGAAAACCAGAAACCACTAAGGGTAATGAATTCCTTGCAAATGAATGTGGAATCTTGAACTTAAGGCTGTATATATCCCAGAACTACTCTATGGTGAAAATGCAGTGGAAGCTGTTAGAATGAACATGAAGTCAATTGTTACATTTAAATCTGAAATTGAGATTGCAGATTCAGTAAAAAAGATAGCAGCTACTTTATTAAATCTTCCAGCTCTGTTCGTTTACAGTGGAACTATATTGGCTATGATTTCAGTCATCTTTCGAAGATGGGTTCAGGGTTGTGTCTTCCTGTATGTGGGAATATGTATTTTGCATCTGTTATCATGTGCTAATTTAAATACTGTGTGTCTAAGAAAATAACGTTTTCTTTGTGTGGTGGGGCTTTAAATTTTATGTTTGGTAATTATTGAGAATATCAATGAAGTATTCTAATTTTGCATCTGTGTGAATCAAATGGCCCCTATGTCAACACAAATACAGAAGGTAATGTTACTACATGACTGCATGACTTCTAATGAATTAGTGAGAATGACAAAGGAACCCCTGAAAACCAAAAGGTAGCCCCCTAACCTCAAAAAGCAGCTATCAAGAAAGTTCAAGAAAAGCACTCAGGGTGTAGGTGTCAATTATTTTGTCTTTCTATGTCTGTGTCTCTGTATGTGTGTATAATGTCGAAGTGCATCTCCTGTGCCACTGCTCATCACAAGTCAAAGGATCTATAGTGTTATAAGGGTGGGAACATGTTAAATATAATTTCAAATCTAAACTAGTTTTCTGCAGGTGGGCAGTGGATTAAATTAAGAGTTGCTTCCAATATGGGACCCACAATACTTTAACTCCCAGGTCTAACTTCAAATCCAGCAGACAATTCCCAGGCCATTTTCCAAGCTGGGAAGCAGCTGAGAATTGCACCGCTCAAAGTTCCACCCACAATCCGTAGAGAAGTGGTAGGATCAGTTACGAGACTGTTCATCAGAGACAAGGCCCATGGCCAGGAAGAGAATGACAGGGGAGGATTAATCAGGCGATCTCACCTACTAACCAGTTTTAATGAGCGTTTAATTTCAATTTAAATTTTCTGATGTTTACTCAAATTGAGCATACATTACAGTAATTAGTAGCTATTTAAATATCCCTACATTTATGAAGACTTTTATTTCAAAACCCAAACGTGCTTCATGTTTTGAAGGCCTGGGCGATTCCGAAACTGACAGCAGCTTGTTATTCTTCTGGAAAACAGAATGGAATCCTGCAAAAGGGATTTAATATTTTTGAAACAGAGGGAAATGCTTGGTCTTTTTTTTTCAGGCCAGTCAGCCTCCTAATAATTGGCCTAATTAATGTTAGGTCAATCTGTGCTGATGCATTACAGCTGAACAAAGTGGAAAATGTGATTGTGCAGTGATTATGCCAAGTTACATCACTGCTCGCACTAATAATATGCACAAGACTTGTATGGTTCAACAAACAGTGTTCAAGGAAAAACTAGAATCTTAATTCTGTTCAGTTCAGACTGCAGTATTTTCTGGCAACTCAAAATCAGTAACATTTGCCTATTTACTTGCAATGGCATTGCAGAATTCATCTAGGGCCTCTTGTTACGCAGTGGTAACATCCCTTCCTCTTAGCCAGGAACCCCATATTCAAGTCCCACTTGCTCCAGTATTGTGTCATACAACTCTAAACAGATAAATTGGAAAATATCTGTACAATTCATCCTGACCAGAATCTTCTTGCAGCATCAAGAGTTTCACAGGCTGCTTAGAGAATCAACAGGAGGCCTAGATGCCTTTTTATCCAAAGGTCCACCAAACCACAAGCCAATCAGACAAAAGCGATTTGCAAAGCCACCATCAGGCATCTGGAGGCATCTGGCAAAGATTTTGCTGACCAGGCTAGTGGCTCTTTTGTACAACAGCAGGGCTACTGAGAAGGTAGTCATTGCTCCTGGTAGTTTAGAGTCCAAGGCTTGAGGAGTAATGCAAAAGGGCACAGGGCTGTCATTATATAGGAAGTTGGGTTGGAGGAGGGGAGCCCACCAGGTGGATCTGAGACGAGAGGGATACAGGATGGTTGGCAGCAACAGCAGGAGGCTGGTTCTCAGCAGTCCCACCCCTTTCTAATATCGAGTCCCTCCCATCAGCCACTGAGTGCCTTTGACCAAGGAAGGCCCCATCTCCCAGAGTTGACAAACTCTTCCCCTACTTTATCAATCATTCATACCACATGGCAACAGGTCCATCAACAGACAGTTAATATCAGCAAAAGCAGAATGAGGCTCAAATGTGATCATTACTTTAGCCACTTAAGGACTTCAACTGGCAGAGGTGGGGAGGTCGACCTTGACCCTTCCCTCTCAGAGCTTAGTTCTGGTGGTGGCAGGAGGGAGTTGTAGATCAGATATGACACTATCCTGCCTACTGCAGTCCTTCCTGCCTCCAGGTTCAACACCAGACAGAGCAGAAAATTCTACCTCACCTCTCACCCCACCGCTAACCATAGCAATTCAAAGAGGAGAAGTAAGGCACAAAGTATCAGTGAACAATTTAAGAGCATTGAAGAAAAGTTAGATCAATATATGTTTTAATGAATGTCAATAGAATTTGGTTTTCTTTAATAGAGGCAAAAGTAAAGAGTTAAAAAAATCACTGCTGCCTCACAGCGCCAGAGACCCGGTTCAATTCCCACCTCAGGCAACTGACTGTGTGGAGTTTGCACATTCACCAATATACTGTAGGCCAAGCTTTCTGCTCCCCATGTCTGCGTGGGTTTCCTCCAGGTGCTCTGGTTTCCTCCCACAGTCCAAAAATGTGCAGGTTAGGTGAATTGGCCATGCGCACAGTGGTTAGCACTGCTGCCTCACAGCGCCTGTAGACCTGGGGTTCAATTCCTGACTCAGGCGACTGACTGTGTGGAGTTTGCACGTTCTCCCCGTGTCTGCGTGGGTTTCCTCCGGGTGCTCCGGTTTCCTCCCACAGTCACAAAGATGTGCGGGTCAGGTGAATTGGCCAAGCTAAATTGCCCGTAGTGTTAGGTGAGGGGTAAATGTAGGGGTATGGGTGGGTTGCGCTTCGGCGGGTCGGTGTGGACTTGTTGGGCCGAAGGGCCTGTTTCCACAGTGTAAGTCTAATCTAATCTAAATTGCCTGTAGTGTTAGATGCAAGGGTAAACGTAGGGGAATGGATCTGGGTGGGTGCGCTTCGGCGGGTCGGTGTGGACTTGTTGGGCCAAAGGGCCTGTTTCCACACTGTAAGTAATCTAAAGTTAATTGATTACACCACACCATTTTAAAAAGAACATGAAAAACACAGTGACTATACTATACAGATTTCACCAAGATACATCTTAGGGCAGTAAGAAGAGAAATGGGACTCGTTTCACTGCAGGAGAGAAGTTGAGAGGAGATTTAATGAAGGTTTTCAAAATTGTGAAGTGTTATTTGGGTGAACAGGGAAAAATTACTTTCTCTGACCAAGGAACCAATGGCAAAGAGTTATTAATATATATTTTATTCTTTCAGGAGATGTTCAGGCATTGCTGTCAAGGCCAGAATTTGTTATCCCATAATTGCGCCTTGATCTGAGTGGCTTACAAGGCCATTGCAGTGTGCATTTAAGAGTCAACCACATTTCTCTGTGTCTGGAGTCATATGTAGGTCAGTCAAGGTCAGGGAGCAGAAAGCTTGGCCTCCAGTATATTGGTGAAGTAGTTGGGTTTTACAACAATCAACAGTATCATGGTCACCATCGCTGGTGGTTAGCTGTGTATTCCAGATTTATTGTGGCCTGAGTCATTAGTCCATTGATCTTACAACTATGCCACCATCTTCCCCATAGGTTTGTCATTATGACTAGGAAAGAGTTGAGTGGAATTTGTTTTACATAGAAGGTTGTTCGAATAAGGCTAATCTGCACAGAGAATGGTTAAGGAAAACACCAGCGGGTTAAATAAATATTTGAAGCAAAGTAAAACATTAGACGATCATGAAGTATTGGGGTTAGACTTGGATTGTTCCAGCAAATAATCTTGTCTAAACAAAATGAGCTAAAAGCACTCTATGGGTGCTACAGTTTGTACTGTAAACTTCTATGGTTTGATAGAATTTTAAAGGTGTGAAAAAATATAAAATATTGGAAGGGTTTTGTGGGGAGGGGTTTAAGATCAACTAAATACCATCTAGATTGTCTCAACACTCGTCCTACACCTCCTGCTTACATGGTGAAATATAGGAAAGTCAACTCTCTGGAGTTATGTGGAAATATAAAGTGTCTCAAGATTTATCCTGGCAATGTAGCTCTCTATCCAGGGTCACTGCATTTGAATAATTGAAAGTAGTGATATTGCAGAGGTTAGAAATTGATATCACAAGCTTTGGTAGTTACTCAAAAGACCAAGTGAGTTATCCAGCAAATAGCTGAATCATTCAGACAGGGAGAGGTCACACTTGCCGTTGTAGACTCTGCTAGCAGCAGCTGCATTGTGAGTAAAGATTTGACTACTGGCCTCGGTTCCTTCAGTTCTGAAGTGGAGACAATGTGCCAGTTCTCTCATTCGTCCATTGTTGAAGAAACATCTGACATTCATCCATTATTGCTCCCAGACAAGTAGCTCCTTCTTGACTGTATTAGAAGGAAGCTGATGTCCATGGAACTGTTGCAAACAGTCAACACGTCAGGCAAGCAGAGGGCAACAAATGGCCAGAGAACAAGTCTAACCCCAATGCTTCATACTACCACGATCGTCTCATGTTTTACTTTGCTTCAGATATTGCCCTGGTTGTGTTACTGCCAGCAAGGCTTAAGAAATGTAAGTGAAGTATTTTCAGGCAACTGCAGACCTAGCCCCATGACTTTTCCTATTTGCTCGGAAAGGAGTGAATACCAAGCACTACCAGGGCATCAGTCCTTGCTGTTATAATTGAGAAATCAAATAGTTTCTCTTTTCCTTGCTTCATCCAACCTGTTTTGTCAATGTAACATAAAATGCAGTGTATTCTCTCAATGTCTGAAACTGGGTGAGTCATTTTACCCAGTCACCCAACTGAGAACTGCCAAACTCATTTCCAAACACTTGTGGTGCAGGTTTCATTTTATTATATTTTCTTCCACTAATTCCTTTTGTTTCTGAGCAACATTCAGTCACATGGATGACTTACACAGGGGTTGACTCAATTAACAGTCTCCACATAAGTTTCATCGCAGCAGCTGCTCCTCGACTGGAATTTGAATGCAAGTGAAAAAACAACAGCAGCTCAGCTGCTCAGTGCATCTTCCTAAATAGCTCTACATTTCACAGTCTACTCTGAATGTTATAAGCTGCTCCAATCATCTATATCATCTATAATTAGGCCAGGCTGGGGAGGGCCAGACTGCAAAATGACATTTACTACAGAAGGATCGTTGAGTTTATAGATTTAGATTATAGTGTACAAATTGACTTGCTCTGTACTCCCTACGCACCAAACAAACACCAGCTATACAGCCAGCAACAATTAAAACTCTGCAAATGGAAGAGGACATGGCATTCGCATGTTCCCAGAGGTACAGTGCATTGAGGGTAACACATAGACTCATGTCTCAATCACACATGACACAAATTGGTCATCTTAGCAAAGCAGATAAGCCAGAGGTTAAAACACCTCTACAATCAAACTACAGCAGACAAAGTCACATAGACCCAGAAGACCTGCTCTCTCATGACAGACAGAGATGGCTGGTAGTCGTTTAAAGTGAAGGTCATAAATTCCAGGTTTACTTTAATTCTTCATCTGGGAGACAGTGGTGCAGTGATGTTGTCAATGTGCCTGTAAGTCAGAAGCCAGGCACATGTTCCAGGCACGTGGGTTGAAGCCCCACTGTGGCAGCTGATCAACCATAAATTCAAATAATGCCAAAACTGAAGGCAAGTCTCAGTAATGGTAACCACAAAATGATCATCAATTATTGTAAGAGTCCATCTTCTTCACTAATGTCCTTCAGAGAAGGCAATCTGTCACCTTTACCTGGTCTGTCTTACATGTGACTCTAGACCCAGAGCAATGTGGCTGACTCTTAACAATCCTTTGGCTTATTCAGCCATTTCAATCAGTTCAAGGGTAATTAAGGGTGGGTAACAAATGCTGATAACATCAGAGATACCTACATTCTGTGATAAAATAAAAATAAATCTGAATGCTCTATTGGAACATGGGGCACAGTTACTGTGCAGTTATGCTAAGAGGTAATGACACAACTTTGCCATATCTTTTAAATTTTCATCATATTAGTGTAGGCCATTTTCAGAAAAAAATGAACAGTGTTTTGATTTAATACCAGTCAAAAATACAGTCAGAAGCAATCTTGGAGATAAATCATAAATTACAGTAGAGTCAAATGTTTTGGTCTGGGCAGATAACAATGGAAAATGTGGATTGTCATTAAAAACCACAGAAAATCTGTAGATAATTCAGCTAGTGTTGCAGCTTCAGATCAGAGAGAAACAGAGCTCATGAACAGGATTTTAGCAAAGGCCTTGGATCCTAATGAAAAAAACAATTGGACCTCCTGAGAATCCATTTCCTGGCACTGAGAATAGTGAGGGGATATATCCAGAGGTGAGCTTCGAATTGGCTTAATGTAGGATAACAAGATATAAATATAGATAATGATAAATTACTACCACTGGTGATAGGGCCAATCACAAGATGGCAAAAGACTCATGTTCCTGGAGCTTCCTTCCTAATAGCACTGTGGATGACCCAACACCTCAAGAATGGCAATAGTTCAAGAAGGTAGCTGGACAACTTCTTCTCTAGGGCAATTAGGGATGGGCAACAAATGTTGGATTAGCCAGTGATGTCCACATCCCATGAATGAATTTGAAAAATGAGAAAAATGCTTCTCGTCCTGTGAATGACTAAGCACAGGAATGCATATCCTGAGAGTGTGGTAGAGCCAGGTTCAATCGAAACATTGAGAAGACTGTGTTATCTGGAAAGGAAGAAAGTGTGGGACTATAGGGAGAAGGAAGGAGAATGGCATTAAGTTAATTGCTCATTCAGAGAGCCAGCAGAGATATGGTAGGCTGAATAGCTTCCTTCGGAGTTGTGACAATTCTGTCACCTTTCATCGGAGCGTTGTGTCCTGAAACTTTGCTCTGAAAAGTATATAAGCAGCAGAAGTCCCTTCATCACAGTGCAACATGGGATGGAGTGGACCCACTTAAGCTATTCTGTGACCACAGAACACGTTTTGCTCACTATCCCTTTGAAGAAAAGTGGCTCACTGCCCCATTCAGAGATCAGCAGCCTCATCACAGCCAACCCACCACCACTGCAGCATGAACAGAAGGAAAGCCCATCAATGGCCACATGCCCTCAGAGATAGACAATGTCTGGGTATGCAAGACCTGGTGAGTAGGAGGATTCACTCAGGCCAGTTGGCCCTGCTTCCAGAGGGGTGGCCATTGACACTGCAAGGCTCAGAGCCTTCCATAGGCCAAGGAGGATTCAACAAGGAGATCTGCAAACCATAACCCACTGGGAGACCACTATTTACTGGATTAACTCCATCACACCCCACAGTGGAGGAATCCCAGAGGCAAATAAAATGTCAGCAGACGAAGGAATAGACCCTTACTTGGTTACTTATGTGGCTCAATTGAACTCTGGAAGGACTAATTGTGAAAGTCATCTCTAACCTTAATCTGGGCCTGCTAACTTTCTCCAGGATCTTACTAATGTGACTCATCTCACATTCTGAAATAGACGATCAATGCCATCAGTACATTGATTTGCAACAATCACTGTTCTTCCCCTTAAGCAATGGGAAGACACCTTCCTCTACCATATAGTCAGACTCCTCACCTCCCAGGCCAACATAAACAGTGAGTAAAGTTCAGTCCATCCACTCTCTGTATGCTGCCCAAATTGTTGAGGGCTTCAAGCATTTTCTGACAGATTGTTTTGTAGTGTTTCACAATATGACTAGGCACAGGAAGCTCTGAACTAAACCTGAAGTGAATGACCTATTAAGTGACCTTCAACAATATATGACTATCTTCCTCCATTATAGTCATGATATCAGTACATGTTTTTCCACATACTTCGATATCAGAGCTGGTGATGATATTCCTAAAGGCTGCGAAGAGCTGACAGCTCATTTAAAAATAATCTACCATTCTGACACTGAAATATCTCAGATAAGAAGAGATGTGGAAAGTATCCAAAATATTTACACTTCATTGCCCTTTACCCCTCCCCCAATCTCTCCTGCCCGATTCCCGACCCAGAGATCCTCACTGCACAGGAATAACCCAGTGATATCGCAATCCATGTTAAAATGTGAAGGATAGTTGCTTGGCACATTGCTGGAAGGTAAGGAATGCAACAGTCTATCTGCACCAACCTTAAGCCTGTTTCTTCAGGAGAGGAAGGAAGAGAATCCCGAACAAAACATTACTTCACCAATATTTAGATACAAGAAACCACATATGAATTTTTGTTTTGCAGGTTTGGCTGAAGATCATACGATTCGAAAATGTAGAAAAGATATTCCGAATCCGAACACTGAGATTCTACTTAACTGCATTCCATGGATTACAGTGTACCACCAAACTACCAGTCAGGTGAGGGGGCTGTAACTTCCCAAAAGCTTTTTGGATTGGGGATGTGGGAGGACATTGCATAGATATGTCATTAATGGAACAGCGATGACTGTAAACAGGTCAATAGAAACATTCAGCTCACCATTCCTTAAGATTCTAAGAGGAATGATTTGCATTCCACTCTGATGAACACTGGGAAGCCAAGAAAAAGTGTGGGGAAATGTTCTCTTTGCTTTATATACAGCAAAGTCTTAACTGTTAAGCTAAAAAATATGATATGTGTGTACAATATACATTCGTTGCTTACATACAGGAACTCCTTCACCATCCTTCAACCAACTTCTGATTGAATCCTTCCAACTTATCCAGTTCCATTTACAGGAATGCACCAAGTTATCAAATATGTCTTCAGCCACTTTCATGTTAAACTTTTAATTCTGATTCATGTAGCAAATGCACTGGCCACTGGACTACAGGAAACAGATTTAACAGCATAAACTATAAATGCAACAGACGTAAGAATAAGAGGTCAGCATGAAAGTAACCTTAGTTTTTCAAAATCATTGAATATTCCAAAGATATGTTTTGAATCAATGAGTGAATTTATGCTGTTTTACAATGATTTGGAAAAAGACTAAAATTGCTAGCATTTCCATAATCTCTCACCTACTATGTTTCCTGCTTTCTCTGTTTCAGCTTCTAATTTCCCTCAGCCCCAATAATGCTTACATTTATGCGTGTGTGTCTGTTTGCATGTGTATGTCTGCGTGTGTTTGTGTTTGTCTGTCTGCATGTGTGTGTCTGTCCATTTGTCTACATGTGTCAGAATGTGTGCGTGTCTGTCTGCGTGTGTGTATCTATACGTATGTGAGTCTGTCTGTGTGCATGTATCTATCTGTGTGTGTGTGCATGTGTGTGTTTTAAACACAACACAAACACAGCCATTACATCCTCTGTGCTTCTCACCACTTTTGGTGAGTTTGACATAATAATATGCCCAGATTTCACCAACATTACTTTCCTATTGTTATCCCACTCTCTAGAATGTCCTTCAAATGCTTCCATTCCTAAACTTCTGGGCTGAGCCAGAACGACGGCATCAATGTTTCATATAAACACAAAATGGTGAAAATACACAGCAATATTCCTGGTCAAGGACCTTTATTCAAAACTGAAAGAAGATAGAATTCTGTTGGACGTTGTGCAAGTGCAAGGGGGCTTGGAGAAAGAAGAACTCAAGGAAATGTCAGGCAAAGAAGGTAGAGGATGGGCAAGATCAACTGGTAGAAAATTTGATGATACAAGTTATAAAGGGAATGGTGACAGCTGTGGCAGGGATAAAGATTTGTCCCAGGATGGTGTGGGTGGCAGAAAGATGAATAGGTATGTCTGAAAACAACAGGAAAATTAAGACTAGCACATGCGGCAGCAGAATTGGTCAGGTGGAAGGAGAGGAGAATTTATCATAATTACAGTTGTATCTTCAGTGGCTGCCTCCAGAGAGAGAAAGAGACAGTGAGAGAGAGAGAGAGAGACTCTGGGATGCTACCTCTGATGAGATGCCAAATAAGCTTCCAAGGGAGAAATTGTACTACAACCTCCTAGGAGTATCTCAGACCTTGAGGTTAAAAAAAAGACAGCAGTCTGGAAACTGGCAGATTTGTGTTCTTCCCTTTTCAAGAAAACACAGGGACAGGGGTTGAAAGAGATCTCTAACCCTAGACGGTGTGTGTCTCAGTAGCCTGACAGCCTAGCTTGTGGACTAGAGTGCTGTGAGGGTCAGAGCTCTGAAAAGAGCCATTTAAACACCCATTCATGGCAGGGAAAGCAAGAAAAAGTGTTTTCACTCAGTGGTGCCAGTCAGGAGCTATGTAAAGGAATCAGGACAAAAGAGTTTCAATCAACTCATTAAACAAAGAATGTCAAAATTAACTGTTCAACTATCAATGTCACTGTCAATCACTATAATGATCATGTCACGCTTTGTGAACAATTCAGAGATTGATCCATATCTCTTTGTTTTAACTTACCTATGTTTGGACTCACCTTTTATTGCTAAACTGTGTGCTGAATGTTGCATTGTTATTTCTTCTCATGTTTAGTAACTAAGAAACCCATTCTTTTCATTGATTCAAGAATGCCTAGTTCATTGATTCCTTTGAACCGTAAGTTCATTTAAGTCTAGAAAAAAAGTATCCCTAAGGAAGGGGTTCCTATTAAAATTAACCTTAAGGCACTGACTGATGGGGGTGATGAATAACCAAGGGTTAAATCACCTGGGAACTTAATAGTTTGAAATATCCTGTCAGGAACCATAGCAAATTGTGTAACTTCACCTGTGAGCAGTCTGCAGTGACCTCAAGCTTGCATTGAGCTTCACTGGAGCAGTGCAGCAGGCTGAGGATAGGGATGTCGGCCTGGAGAATTAAAACAATGGACTGCTGGACCTTCACTGTTAAAACGTGGGGGAGGCAGTGGCCTAGTGGTCATGTTATTGGATTAGTGATCCAGAACTTGGGTTACTGTTCTGCAGACATGAGTTTGAATTCCACCATGGCAGATGAAGAAATTTAAATTCAATTAAAAAACATTCTGGAATAAAAAGCTATCCCAATGGCAACTCTGTTAATTGTCATAAAAATCCATCTAATGTTGTAGGGGAGGAAATTTTCTGTCCTTATTCGGTCTGGTGTACATGTGAGTCCAGACTCACAGCAATGTAGTTGACTTTTAACAGTTGTCTGGGCATTAAAAGCTGACTTAGTCCTGAATCCTATGAATGAATAAAAAAGCCATCACATCCACACTTTTTAATTTCAATTTAGAGGAGCCTGCACTGTGAGTGTAGTACTCAATTGAAAGAGGTACATGTAAACCACTGTTATACATGGTAGAGCTTTAAGCCTTGGATGATGAGAAGCGAGGGTGGGTGCTGTATTTATTGCGATTGCAGTGGGAAGGGAGTTGGAGCTGATTGAGCTGTATATCAAACTGCTGGGGATGGTATGATTCCTTGAGAATTCTTACAGAGGAGACAAGAAAGATATGTTTAGTTTAAAAATGAAAGAGTCCACTGACCAGGGGAAGACTCCTTGTCAAAGAAGCAGTAAAAGAGATATATAGAACATAGAACATTACAGCGCAGTACAGGTCCTTTGGCCCTCGATGTTGCGCCGACCTGTCATACCAATCTGAAGCCCATTTAACCTACACTATTCCATGTATGTCCATATGCCTGTCCAATGACAACTTAAATGTACTTAAAGTTGGCGAATCTACTACCGTTGCAGGCAAAGTATTCCATACCCTGACTACTGTCTGAGTATCAATGGGAAAAGACAGGGTAAGTAATGATAAACTATTTCCACTGGTTGGGCACTCTACAGGTAGGGAGCACAGTCTGAGAATGAGGGCCAGACCATTTAGGAGAGATGTTAGGGGGGCATTTGTACACGCAAAGGGGTGGGAGAACTTTGGAACTCTCTTCCACAGATGGCAGTGGATGCTGGATCAGTTAAATCTGAGATAAATCTTTTTTTAAGGCAAAATGGCGAGGAGATGTGAGCCAAAGGCAGGCATATGGAGTTAGACCACAGATCAGCCATGATCTCATTGAATAGAGAAACAGACTCAAGGGGCTGAATAGCCTACTCTTGTTCCTATCTTCCTAAGCAATAAAAAAAATTTATTTAGCAAATACAAATCTCCAGAGCCAAATGATCTCCTCCTCTTTTGTTGACTTTAAGGTGATTGGTCCATCAATTCAGCTGAGATTTTCAAACTTTTTTCAATGTGTGGATAGGTGTTATCTGGTAACTAACATACTGCCCCCTGGCAAGATAATTACTCTTTGCCCACCCATCCCCATCATTAAAATGTGACAGGGGAGCGCATACAGGAGAGTATCTTGCCCTTTCAGGGGCCTCGGCATTGGTGTTTTGGGTCACCAGGAGTTGCCAGCCAATCAGAGGCCAGCGGCTTCTAGGAACGTGTATGGCATAATGGATGCCACCATTTGAGAGACATAGTTGTTCACAGACTATCTGTATATATGTTGAACAGCACTGGGGCTAGCACTGAAGCCTGTGGTAGTCTGTTCAGCAGTCTTCTCCATACCCTTCGCCCATGTCCAAGGTGGAGTGTAAATCATTTGATGCAAAGGAGTATTTCAATAATTGCCCCACACTGGGTTGGAAACACTCTGAGCAGCTTTAGGAGCTGTCCTATGTGCCACAATGTATCATAGGCAGCTGCCAGGGCCAATAGCATTGTGCCTGTCTTCAGATTCTTGAAGTCATTTTCAATGCAGGTGATGATTAAACACATTAATCCCATGCTGAGCCTCTTATGTTAATTAGCTTAATCAACATTAAAGATGATGAGTATCACAAAATCCTCAAAGATCTTAAAGCAAACAAATAGTAGTGAGATCAGTCACTAACTGGCTACCAAAGTGAGACCATTGCTGCTTTTGCAAAAGCAATGCTTTTATCCCTTATGCCAGTCTTTCAGGAGTAATTTTTTTTAGAATTGTCACAATATCCCTACAGGATGGAAACAGGGCCTTCGGCCCAACAAGTCCATACTGATCCTCCAAAGAGTAACCCACCCAGACCCATTCCCCTGCATTTAACCCCTGACTAATGCATCCAGCTTACACACCCCTGCATATATTCTCCAACCCATGGCCTGTGCATTTGTAGAGGTGGGGAGAGATCCCTTAACTTTTATCCCTTTTGCAGATCTCATTCCCCCATGGAGGAAGCCAGAGAATCCAGCCAAAGACCACCAAGAGGGTTTATGTTCAACCCACCTCCTCAATCCCTGCAATAAATTTTCATTTACACTGCGGTCGTCTTATTCAGGGAGTTGCCTTAAAAGTTTTTATTCAAAGTTTTCTAGAGGAGTACCAAGACACAGTTAAGTCTGGCAAGTCCCAAATCCATATTTACTGGATATACCTAAACTGGCCACACAAAGACAACAGGAAGGCTTGCTCATGCGCTGCATCAAGACTTCTATAAAAAATGACCTATTTGTCTGTTGTAAAGTCTGTATAACTCTGTATAATTTAACACTGCCAGTATCCAGGTGTTCATGGATGCCTCCAGCAAAACAGACTCAACATAAACATTCATCCCAGTGGAGCTGTATTGCAGGAAATAAAAACAGCTGGATCTTTATCTCACTGAGAACAAGATTCAAGTCAGTTATTTATTTTAGAAGATCCCAAGATAGATACAAATGAAAATAGACTTCCAGTTCATTGTGCTCATCTTATTCTGTATCATAGAAATTGCGGTGGTCCTTAATTAACATGTTTGGTGTTTATTCAATACTAAAGTGGAGCATCTCACCTCATGCCCCTTTATTAGAATTGTTTGTTTTATCATTTCTTTAGTTTTAGCATTTCTTACCCACAAAATTGCTTCAAGTCTGAGTTGGTAACGGTGCATGAAATGAAATAGTCAGCTGAGTGTTGTAGAACACATAGGCATTTCCACAACCAATAAGGTCAAAGAATTCAGAAACCTCTAGTAATGGGTTAAAAAATGTAAATTTGAATGAATAAACTTAATGTCAAAATAGACATACAAAGAAAACTAAAAAGAGGAAAAGGAAGATTGGATGCAGCAAGTAAAAAGAAAATATTTAAGATGTGACACTTTTAACATCTGCTTAAATAGTTCACAACCTTAATAAGTGAGGTTCTACATTTCCTAACTGGATAAAGAGGTTGATTAGGAGACCATGGAAAATGATGATTTGGAGATGCCGGTGTTGGACTGGGATGTACAAAGTTAAAAATCACACAACACCAAGTTATAGTTCAGCAGGTTTAACTGGAAACACACTAGCTTTCGGAGCGACGCTCCTTCATCAGGTGATTGTAGAGGACTCGATCACCTGATGAAGGAGCAACGCTCCGAAAGCTAGTGTGTTTCCAATTAAACCTGTTGGACTATTACCTGGTGTTGTGTGATTTTTAATATGGAAAATTATCACGTTATTCAATAATTACTTTTACTGTTAATTACTAGCTTTAATTTCTTGTAGTGAGTTTAATGAACAAATGCAACGTCTTACACTTTGGAAAAAAAATACAGACATGGACTATTTTCTAAACAGTGAGAAAATTCATAAAGCCAAAGTACAAAGGAATCTGGGAGTGCTACTCCAGGATTCTCTTAACTTGCAGGTTGAGTCTGTGATTAAAAAAGCAAATGTAATATTGTCATTTATCTCAAGAGGGTTGGAATTTAAAAGCAGTGATGTGCTTCTAAGACTTTATAAAGCTATGGTTAGGCCCCATTTAGAATACTGTGTCCAATTTTGGGCCCCACTCCTCAGGAAGGACATATTTGTACTGGAGTGGTCCAGTGGAGATTCACACGGATGATTCCTGGAATGGTAGGCCTAACTTACGATGAACAGCTGAGAATCATGGGATGGTATTCATTAGAGTTTAGAAGCCTAAGAGGAGATCTAATACAAACTTACAAGATAATGCATGGCTTAGGAACGGTGGAAGCTGGGAGGTTGTTTCCATTAGGCTGGGAGACTAGGACCGGTGGACACAGCCTTAGAATTAGAGGGAGTCAATTTAGAATGGAAATGAGGAGACATTTCTTCAGCCAGAGAGTGGTGGCCCTATTGAATTCATTGTCTCAGAGCGCAGTGGAGGCCGGGACGTTAAATGTTTTCAAGGCAGAGATTGATAAGTTCTACGAGGAGTTTGCAGGTAAGTGGAGTTGAAATGCCCATCAGCCATGATTAAATGGCGGAGTGGACTCGAAGGGCCAAATGGCCTTACTCTCACTCTTATGTCTTATGGTCTTATGGTCCAAACATTAATGTGTAAATACAGCAACCAGGTAATGTGTGTTTCCCAAAAACAAAATGTTTTAAATTTGCCCAGCTAGGCCATTAAATATTTTCAAGACCCGAGACAGATTTTTAACCAATAAGGGAATCAAGAGTTATGGGAAAAAGGCAGAAAATTGAGGATTGTCAGGACAGCCATGATGTCATTGAATATTGGAGCAGACTCAATGGACCAATTGGCCTACTTCTATTCCTACCTTATTATTCCCATTTTAACAATGATCCATTTGTTTGCTGCAAACAGATAAGAGAAAAAGGGTGAATAGGTTTCTCCATTATAATGATTATTGCTGAAAGTTTCAAGGCAAAACCACAGAAAGAAATGAGAACAGAACATGCTGGAGAAACTCAGCAGGTCTGGCAGCATCTGTCAAGAGAAAGCAAAGTTAACGTTTTGTATGTGTGACTCATCTTCAGATTTCTGAGGAAGACTCATGTTAAACTGGAAACACTAACTTAGTTCCTATTTCCAAAGATGCTGCCAGGCCTGCTGAGACTCAAACATATTCTGTTTTTATTTCAGATTTCCAGTAACCGCATGTTACTATAGATTAGATTAGATTCCCTACAGTGTGGAAACAGGCCCTCCGGCCTGACAAATCCACACCGACCCTCTGAAGAGTGACCCACCCATTCCTATTTCCCATTGACTAATGCACCTAACACTATGGGCAGTTCTCCTGACCTGCACATCTTTGGCCTGTGGGAGGAAACCCACGCAGACACGGGGAGAATGTGCAAGTTCCACACAGACAGTTGCCAAGGCTGGAATTGAACCTGGGACCCTGGTGCTGTGATGCAGCAGTGCTAACCACTGAGCCACCATGCCATGCATGTATTTTACTTTTACTGCAGAAAAAAATGTTTTCTTCTTTGGGGAAGCATTTAATGGGGGTGTAGATAAACACAAGAGGGAGAAGGGAAAAGAGGGTTATTTTAGTCATTAAATGAAGAAGGATGGAAGGAAGGTCAACATGGTATCATTGGACTTTTTTTTATTCTTTTATAGGATGTGACTGTCAGTGATTAGGGCAACATTTTTTTTTCCTTCACAATTGACCTTGAGAAAGTGTTGGTGAAAAAAAATGTTTTAAAAACTGTATAAGTATTAGTTCAACATTTGAAGATCTAGTATTCTAGTTACATGGTATTGGTGACATTTGTTAATCAAAGACGGAAGAAAGAACAATGTTTCTGTACCACCTTCAGTAACCTGAGGATGTCCCAAAGTACAGCCAATGTGGTAATTTTGAACTGTAGTCACGTAGTGATTGGAATAGGGGCCAGGTCTATTGACTATGAGCTACTCGATTTCTGAGCTGTTAACCTGGGCAAATCAGGGAGCCCTGGCTGACAGATATAAACAGGAGATTCTGAGAATCTCCTCATTCTCGGAACTGACTCTATGCTGCCTGGTCAGAGCTCTTGTAATCTGAACATGTAAATAAAAGGGTGACTTGGTCACGGGATACTGGCTTCTGTGCAGTAATTTCAAGTCACTACTGTAGTATTGGAGTCGTGATAGCCAATCTTCATATGGCAAATTCCCATAACAGCAGCAAAAGATTAATCAAATAATCCACTCCAGGATGTTGGTTGAGAGCTAAAGATTGGAACAAGGGGAGATCTTCCCTGTTCAGGTTTAAATAGTATTGTAAAATCTTTTGAATCCCCCTAATAGGACATGGTTTTGCAATTAAGCTGGCATTTCTGAGAAGATAGTATTCTTTTGACTCATGAAACAAGAGCAACACCACTGAAACTCAGCTGACACTTAACATAGTGGAATGTGAAGAATTAGATCAGGTATGTTTGCTTCCATCCATCAAGTAAAAGTAGACTTCAAGGAAATTTTTTTGTCGCTGTATCACACTTCAGCTCCCCTACCCTGACAGGGCTCCTGCCATAAATAATAAATAATTTATTGTGAAGCAGGATATCATTTGGCCCATCGTATTAGTGCCAGGTGACCGAAGCAATCCAGCCTAATCCCAGTTTTGAGTTCTTGGTTCATTGGTCTATATGTTTTGGCACTTCAAGTGCATATCCAAGTATTATAGAGTGTAAACACGGCTTCTGTTTCTCCTGGCATTGAGTTTCAGGCCTCACAAAACGTTGCCATAGTCCCAGCGTCTCATTAGAGGGAAATGACTGGTGATGGTTTAACCCAAGAGTTACCACGATCAGGTGAGGGGAGAGGTGGAGAAGGAGAGTTCTTCATAGCAATCTCAGCTGCTGCAGACATTGAGCCCATGGTGTTGGCTTCACTCTGTATTTTAAACCAGCCATCCAGCCTACTGAGACCTACTGACCTCTGAGTGAAAAGCTATTCTCCACATCTCCCTGCTAATCCTTCTATTAATTGCTTTAAATTGATGATCCTTCCTGAATGGCCTCTCTGTTAACACAAGAATGGGAGAAATTAGAGCAGGAGCTGACCGTATTGCCTGTCATGCCCGCTCTGCCTTTCAATATAATCACGGTTGATCATGGCTTCAATTCTGCCTTCCCATCCACTTCTCCTTGATTCTCTACAACAACCAAAATCTGTCTGTCTCAGCCTTAAATAAATAGGATGGCGCATTCACAACACTTTGCAGTAAAGAATTCCAAAGACTTTCAGTTCTTTTAGTGCAGCAATTTAACTTCATATTAGTCAGAAATGATACCAATCTAACTAGGTAATTTCCAAATCTAATGCATCTTTGAAAATCATAGTATGCACATCCACTAGCTCTGCAGCTAGTTCTTTTAGAACCCTAGACCATCAGGCCCTGAGAATGCGCCAGAACTTAGCTCCTTAAATTTCTCCAGTGTTTTTCTCTGCTGATATTAATTACCTTAACTTTCTCACTTTTTTTAGCATATAGATTATCCACTGTTTCTGGAATGAAAGTTGTGTATCCTGTGAAAATAGACACAAAACATTTGTTCAGTACTTCTGCCATTTCCTTATTTCAATGATAATTTTTTCTGTCTCTGCTGTCCCTTTTTAAATACTAATAAGAGCTCATATATTATGTTTTAATGTTGTTTCCTCTCATTATGAAGTTCTTCTTTAAATCCAAAACTATCCTTAACTTAATGAGTGAGGCATTTCAGCACAGCACCCTAGCTGATTAAAAAAAGACATAACTTGCAGGTAACAATTTATCTCAAATTCCAATCTGTGATGAGAATATAATCACAGTGAAATTTTATGAGTGTTGCCACCTTAGGCCGAGACTTTGTGCAGAGCCTGGTTAGGAAGTTCAAATGGTAAATACTGGGACTCTTCATCCTGAGTCCTATTATTGACTTTTTCTTAAATATTTTAGTCAATTCTATTTTCATTGACATTTTAATACCAGAAAGTGTCCTTAAAATGAATATTACAATCAATTTACTCCATTTGAGAAGTTGAGAATCTCATGTGCTGAAATGTTCTGATTATATATTTCCATGATTTACTGAGGAATCACTTGCTAGGTGGACTAAGTACAAGATCTTGTAATTGGTTAAGCCCTGCATATACCTATGAATCGATAACTGAAACTTTATTATTAGTCTGTGTCAAGCCAGCTTGTTGTTATAATATGGCCAACTGTGAAACTATGGTTGCACTGAGTATATGGAGGAAATACTCCTCCTAGTGTTAAGGCACAAAGCAATATGCCCGTCATTAATACCTTCCTGCTCTCTAATTGGCATATTGAATACAGGAATTGGGACTTGATGTTACAGCTGTACATGGCATGAGTGAGGCCATATTTGGAGTACTGTGTATAATTCTGCATGCCCTGCTATATGAAGAATATTATTAAACTGGAAAGGGTGCAAAAAATATTTACAAGGATGTTACCAAGACTGGTGGGTTTGAATTAAAATAGAAGATGGATAATTTGAGATTTTCTTCCCTGGAGTGCAGGAGGCTGAGGGGTGACCTTTTAAAGGTCTATAAAATCATGAGGGGCATAGTTAAGTTGAATACCCAAGTTTTTGTTTTCGCCAGGCTAGGGGAGTCCAAAACTAGAGGGCATATGTTTATGGTGAGAGGGGAAAAATTTTAAAGGGACTTGAAAGGCAACTTTTTTCACGCAGAGAGTGGTGCGTACATGGAATGAGCTGCCAGAGGACGTGGTGGAGGTGAGGTCAATTACAAAATTTAAAAGACATTTGGACAGGTACACGGATGTGGGATGAAGAGGAATATGGATCAGATGCAGGTTAGTGGGACTGGTTCAGTTTAGGAAACCTGGTCAGCATGGATGAGTTGAGCCAAAGGATCCATGCTGGCTGACTCTATGATTCTATGAATCTATGAATTTCAGACGGCTTCCAGTAAGTTTCCATACAGGATATCGGTAAGCAAAATTAGAGCACATTGAATTGGCAGTACTGGGTGGGATTGAGCATTGACTAATGGACAGAAAGCAGAAAGTAAGAATAAATAACTCATCCTCAAATCAACAGGCTAGATCAGTGCTTGTGGCCCAGCTATTCACAATCTATATCAATGATTCGGATGTAGGAACCAAATATAATATTTCCAACTTTGCTGATGACACAAAATGAGTGAGAGTATGAATTCTATGGAAAATGCAAAGAGGCTTCAAGGGAATTTAAACAGGATACATGGCTGGGCAAAAAGATGCCAGTTCGAATTAAATATGGATTTAATAAAGTGAAGTACTTTGATCAGAGAAACAGAAGAGCAAAACACTTCTTAAAAGATAAGAGATTGTGTATGAAAGAATCCAAGTATCATTCTTCATAAGTCACTGAAAACTGATAGAAGGTTGTAACAAGCAATTCGGAAGGCACACGACATGGCCTTTATTGCAAGACAATTTGAGTTCAGGAGTAAAAAGGTCTTTCTGCAATTGTATAGAGCCTTGGTCAGACTGCACCTGAGTATGATGTTCAGTATTTATTTCCTTACATAAAGAAGGCTGCATTTTCCTTTGAAAGACTGTTAACAAAGGTCAGCAGTGCCGGAAATACAGAGAGACAATGGGCAAATTCACCACCAAGGATCTCCTAAACAGCGGGGAAACATTAATCGGCGGGGAAGCTGATTGAGGAAAGTTTGACCTGTCGATATAATGGGTGAGGAGCTGCTTGCCTCATTTGAGGCTGTTTCTCTTCCGTGTGTGCTACTGGTAGATTCACTAGTGAACTTATCAGCAGCAAGTGTGGGGGAGAAGCTGCCTGTGACTCAAATAGGAACAATAATGGAAATAAGGAAATAAAAATAAGGAATAAATTAAGGACAGTAGAGACGAGGAATGGGGCACCTGCCAAGATTAAAGCGCTTTTTTTGTCAATACTTGGAAGGCATCACATTTTGCCAAAGATAGGAAGTGGGGTAGAGGGTGTGGATGGGGAGGTGCATTTTGCCAGGTCCACAATTTGCATCTGTTAGAAGTTCCGTCTGCCAGGCTTAAGGTAAGGGAGGCATTAGCAAGGATAATGGAGGCCTAATGGGAACTAATGGGGAACAAAGAGGCTGCAAGTCCAGTAGAGGAGAGTAGGACACTGAAAAAGCGAGTTGTGGGGAAGGAGGAGAAGCTGTAAGAGCTTGCAAAAAGGGATACCTTTATGACTGGAGCACTGTTACTAATAATGTGCAAGGAACCTTCATAATTGATTCCTTGTTTTTCATGATTTAAGTATAACAATTGACAGTGTTCATTACAATAGCATCCACCACATTTTGTCCCCCCAATTGTATCTCCTGAATTAAGCTAGAGATTCTATACTAACTGGTAAGGAATTCATGACCATAGTGATTTCAAGTTTTCTTTGTTCCCAGTTAGCTTGTTAATCCTTTATTGACAAGTTTAAACCTGTTTTCTGTTGCCCCTTGCAGCTCTCTCCCCCATTTGCAGCCTTTTTCTTCAACCACCATCATCACTTGAGGCTTGTTTCTCCCTCTAAACCCCCTTGCATCCTCCTCCTCCCCTACAACTCCCATAAAACCATAAGATATAGGAGCAGAATTAAGCCATTCAGCTCATCGAGTCTGCTGTTCCATTCAATCATGGCTGATATGTGGGCTCTACTACAAGCTGTTCCAAAAATAATCTTGTAGACATTCCATGAATTCCTTTTCTTGAGATCCACTCCCAACCTGCTTTTCCCAGTCCACCTGTATTTTGAAGCCCCCATGATTATTATAATAATGCCTTTCTTACATGCCTTTTCTATTTCCTGATTTATTTTCTGCCCTACATCCTGACTACTGCTAGGAGGCCAGTACGTAACTCCCATCAGGTTTTTTTTTCCCTTTGCATTTCCTCAACTCTAGCCATACAGATTCTACACCTTCTGACTCTATATCACCTCTTGCTATTTATTTCATTTCATTTCTCACTAACAGGCAACCTCTGTCCATCTGCCTGTCCTTTCAACTGGATGCGTGTTATTGAATATTTAGTTCCCTGCCCTGATTCCCTTGCAACCACATTTCTGTGATACCCACAACATCATTTCCACCAATTGCAATCTATGCTACAAGCTCATGTGGTACGCTATGTGCATTTAAGCCCAACGCCCTCAGTTCTACGTTGATTGTGCCCCTCTCACAGTTGTCCCCTTATCCGCTGAGCCTGAAGTTAGATTCCCAACCCTTTTCATACTCTCTGTCCTATCACTTGTTCTGGAAACATTAAGAACCTGTGCTGAGCCCTCCCCTCCCCTTATTTTTTTCAATCATTTTCCATATAACTGAAGCCACTTCCACTTCCTTCATTGATCTCTGCCTCTCGTAATAACGAGATTATCAACAATTTTCTAACAATTTGCTGAGGTTAGGCTGATTAGCTTGTACTTACTCGGGCTACTCCAGCTTCTCTTTTTAAGAATGGTACAATATTATGACTCTGTCAGTTCTCCGGCAGGGGGTCTGTGGTCAGATGATGATGGCCAGAACATTCTCTACTTCTTCTTTGATTTCATTAACTACCAAAGGATATATTTTATTCAGAACCTATGTGGTTTATCCATTTTCAAAGCAGTTAAACAGCTTAATATTTTGTCCCTCACTGTTTTTATCCCATCCAATATGTCTCAATCCTGCTCTTGAGCTTACTACAGTCACAGCATCTGTAATGAAATAAAACAAAGCATGGAAGCTTCATATTGGTGGGCAAGAAACAGGACAATCTCTCATTGGGATCATCATGGAGGTGGTCCCTTTAATTGCTGCATTATTATGGGCAGAAAGTAAGTTTTTGAAGCAGGAGGAAAGATCAAAGGCCTTTCAGCTCGAGAACATCAACAAACTTCAAAATGGCTAATTCCACAAGAGGACACTTTAACATGGAGGTGTCCCAGCACCAGCTCCTTAGAAACTTTAAATGACTATCAGAAAAGGCAGCCAGCCAATCATGGAGTGTGGTGCATGCATATGTGTGCACACATATGTGTCTGTGTGCATGTGCACACATGCATGTGTGTGCATGTGAACATGTGTCTGTGTGCATGTGCGCTTGTGTCTGTGTGTGTTCACACACGTGTGTGTGCATGCACGAGTGTGTTGTGTGTATGTGTGTGCCTGTGTGTGCATGCTTGCTTGTATGTGTGTGCTTGTCTGTGTGCATTTGTGTATGTACATGTCTGTGAGTGCGCGTGCGTATCTGCATTGTGTGCTTGTCCATGTGTGTGCAAACACACATCATGCATGTCTGTGTGCATGCATGCCCATTCGTATGTGCATGCATGTGCGTGTATGCAGGTGTGTACATTCACATGTGTCTCTGTGTGTGCCGGTGTGTGCATTAGGAGGTCGAGGAGGAGTAGCAATTCAAAGCAATTTTTAAAAAATTCATTCACAGGTAGTGGGTTCATGGAAGAATAGAAGTAAAAATGCTTGCCCCTGTCATAATGCTGCAAATACATCCTGGAGCTGAGATGACTGACATTGCTGTGGGTCTGCAGTTTCCTTCCAGCACACTTCCTTTAGGGAAGGATTACCGTCCTTACCTGATCTAGCCTACATATGAGTCCAAACTTTCAGCAAGTGGTTGACTCCTAACTGACCTTTGGGCAGTTTGGGATGAGCAATAAATGCTGGCCTAGCCAGAGATACCCACATCCCACGAATGAATAAAAAGCAGTTTCTAAGAATTGCAGTAAAATAACACAATATTTTTCCAACAATCAACACTGGTTTCATACTCAGCATTAGACTCTTTTCTAAAATTTTATTGGATTCAAATTTCATAATCTGCCATGGCAGGATTCAAACTTGGGACTCTGGAGCATTACTTATATCTCTGCACTAGTAATATAGTGGTAACATCACCAGACCAGTACATCCAATCTTGCAAAAAAGTCCCAGGGCTGAGATGACTGACTTCCAACAAGCATAACCATCTTCCTTTGTACCAACCAGTGGGACTTCCACCAATTCCCATTGACTCCAGTCTTAATAGGGCTCCTTAATGCCACCGTCAGTCAAATGTGGCTTTAATGACAAGAACGATTACATTCAGCTGTTGTGTTTAAACTGAAGCTGTAATGAGGTCAGGTTCTGAATGGCATTGATAGGACTCAGATTGTGCATCAGTGGGAAGGTTGTTTGATAGGACTGTTGACACTGCTTCCATCACTTTTAGAGATCACAATTTCCCTTCCCACGTGGTTGAAGATGCCCTTCAACACATCTCATCCACATCCCGCACTCCTGCCCTCACACCCCACCCCTCCAACCGTAACAAGGACAGAACCTCCCTGGTCCTCACTTTCCACCCTACCAACCTTTGCAATAACCATATCATCCACCGACATTTCCCCCACCTCCAAAAAGACCCCACCACCAGGGATATATTTCCCTCCCCACCCCTTTCCGCCTTCTGCAAAGACCGTTCCCTCCGTGACTACTTGGTCAGGTCCATGCCCCCCTACAACCCACCCTCCCATCGTGGCACCTTCCCCTGCCTCCACAGGAATTGCAAAACCTGCGCCCATACCTCCTCCCTCACCTCTATCCAAGGCCCTAATGGAGCCTTCCACATCCATCAAAGTTTTACCTGCACATCCACCAATGCCATTTATTGTATCCGTTGCTCCCAATGCGGTCTCCTCTACACTGGGGAGACTGGTCACCTCCTAGCAGAGTGCTTTAGGGAACATCTCCTGGACACCCACACCAATCAATCACACCACCCCGTGGCCCAACATTTCAGCACCCCTTCCCACTCAACCGAGGACGTGCAGGTCCTGGGCCTTCTCCACTGCTGCTCCCTCACCACCCGATGCCTGGAGGAAGAACGCCTCATCTTCCACCTCGGAACACTTCAACCCCAGGGCATCAATGTGGACTTCACCAGTTTCCTTAATTCCCCTCCCCCCACCTTATCCCAGTTCCAACCTTCTAGCTCAGCACCGTCCCCATGACCTGTCCTACCTGCCAATCTCCTTTCCCCCCCTATCCACTCCACCCTCCCCCTGGCCTATCACCTCCATCCCCACCCCCATTCACCCATTGTACTCTTTGCTACCTTCCCCCACCCCCTTCTCTGACCTATCACCTCCATCCCTACCCTCATTCACCTATTGTACTCCTTAATACCTTCTCCCCAGCCCGACCCCCCCCCCCCCGCCCATTTATCTCTCCACCCTGGAGGTTTCCTGCCTCTATTTTGATGAAGGGCTTTTGCCCAAAACATCGAATTTCCTACTCCTCGGATGCTGCCTGACCTGCTGTGCTTTTCAAGCACCACTCTGATCTAAACTCCATCACTTTTCAGTTGATTGAGAATAACTGATGGAGTAGTAGTTGGCTGGATTGGAGGCATCTTGTCTTTTGTGCATTGTACATACCTCAACAATTTTCCACATTGTTGGGTAGATGCCAATGTCTAGCTGTACTGGAACAGCTTGACCTTGATTTGATTTGATTTATTGTAGTCACATGTACCTAAGTGCAGTGAAAAGTTGTTTTTCTAACAGTGCAGACAGATCATAGCAAACAAGGACATATAGATCATAGGGTATTTAGACAGAGTGAGGCATACAAGGTTAAAGCTGCACAGGAGATGCACAAAGCAAGATCAATGTTAGATTTCAAATTAGAGAGGTCCATGAGAAGTCTAATAACAGCAGGAAAGAAGCTGTTCTTGACCCTGTTGGTGCGTGTGTTCAAGCTTCTATATCTTCTGCCTGATGGGAGAGGTTGGAAGAGCGTATTACCAAGGTGGGAGGAGTTTTTGATGATGTTGGCAGCCATTCCGTCTTTCTGCAACAATAAGCTGTGTAAATAGAGTCCATAGATGGGAGGTTAGCTTCCGCAATAGTCTGGGCTCTATAGCTTCTTACAGCAGTTGCTGTACCAGGCCTTTATGCACCTGGTTAGAATGCTTTCAATGCTGCACCACCAAAGGTTGGCGAGGGTCCTTATGGACATGCCAAATTTCCTATACCACCTGAGGAAGAAGAGGTGTTGCTGTGCCTTCACGTTCATTGCATCTATGTGGGAGGTCCGGGTCAGATTGTTGGTTGTCATCACTCCTAGGAACTATGGGATGACAAGTTCTGGAGCAAATGTCTTTAGTAATATTGCCAGAATGTTGTCAGAGCCCACTTCATTTGCTGTATCGAAGGCCTTCAGCTGTTCCTTGATATCATATGGAGTGAATGAAATTGACTGGAGCCTGGCATTGAATAATGCCAGGGACATTCGGATAAATCATCCAACTGACACTTCTGGCTAAAGATAAATGTAAATACTTCAGCCTTGTCTTTTGCACTGATGTGCTGAGATACCTCATCACTGAGGATGGGGATAGTTATATAGTATCCACCTCTCAACCCAGAACTGAATCTGCAGAGTTTGATGCACCTATCTGCAAATGACAGGCTATCGATGTCATCACCAACTCAGAATATCCCAGGAAATTGACTCCTATCCTAATGACCAGTATTGAAATTTGAAATTCCAATGTGCCAATGCAGCAAAAATGTCTCCTGACGTAAATCTAACTCTGGAATGTCGCACCTACAAATGTCAAAGAAGTTTCAAATGGAAAGATGCACTACAAGCTGAACTTAAATCACCAGTGATCATCTTAGAGTGGAAACATAATGGTTAAAACTGATAGTAATGTTGGTATGAGGTATTTTGTGTTTTCCCCTGTCAAAAATGCACAGGGAAGAGGGAAAAAGCTAACTTTAACCATGGTTTGTGTGTCTCAGTGAACTGATGCCCTAAAGGTTATAGCTTTCACAAAAGCCATGACATACCCCTGCAATACATCTAAAGATAAGGAAAAAATACATTCTTACTTTGAATACTGCCAGCCACCATTGAAAAGAACCAGGACAAAAGAATTTCCATCAACCTTTAAAGTCAAGAGTCTCAAAACTGACTGTACTAAAAACAATATCAAGGCAACTGGTAGCTATCCCTCGGGTCCTCTTGTAACAAAGTGGTAGTGTCCCTATCCCTAGACCGGGAGGCAAGTCCTACCTGCTTTAGAGCTTGTGGCCACGATTTGACCCTACAGAAGAATTAGAGTGGGTAAATTGTCACGTTGAAACCAAAAACAAAACTGCTAAAGTCTGTTTTGAGTTTGCATTACCATAGTATACAGATGTCAGCAATCAACACTAACACATTCCTAGCAGAATTAGGGAATTTACTTTTGAGGAGTTGAAAGCTCTATCCCCTAACAGTTCAAAGATTTAATGAGACACTTTCCTGAAGAAACTCTCCCTTAATCACACCCAACCAACTAGAAATGATAGATTTGGAGGGAGTGATAGAAAACTGAGCACTGTAGGAGCAAGAGAAATGATGGGAGCCCTTCTCAAGACTGAAAGTATGCTGTTAAGATGAAATATGATCCCAAAACATCTCTGTCTTTTAGCTGTCGAAAGGTGGGAGACATCAGGGCACTTGGATGTAATAGAGTACCATATACCCCAAACTGAGAATGGGAGTCAGTCTCAGAGCAGAGCAGATCAGAGACTTCCTGGAGTTTTTTTTTAAGTAAAATCCACGTAATATGATCAAGCTTTTAATAGGCAGAAAAAACTGTTATTGATGCTTAAATCTCATTGAACTGCCTCAATGTTATAATTGTTCAAACATAATATCGGCCTTTTATATCACTGAATGGTAACAGATCAATCAAAACATTGCCAATTTCTTGTAAGACGATTCTCAGTAGGACTGCAGGAGTCCCACCTACATACATCAGATTTGACCAAAAATATACAGATGGCAGGCAATCTATAATCTTTACATAACCTCTACAAAGTAGCATTAATAGCAAACCATTATCACAGTGAAAAGTAGTGCTCAGTCTCAATGGACACTTTAATGACAGCTGTGTATGCGGTACCTATGTATCTTGATAAATTGTTCCAATGTTAAAACACTGATAAAATATAAGAGCTACATTGATGCTTCTTAATAAGTGGCTTTGTGTCGAGATTGTAGGAGCTCTCATGCATGGAATTTTTTTTTAGCTTGCAGCCTTTGGATAACACAAATGAGATCCCCCTTTTGAAATGCCGATTAAGACCTAAATGCTGTTGTCAAAATATGAGACGCTGATGCCAACAGACTGAGTCAGCATCTCTTCACAGCTGCCTCTGGCTAAAAAGCAGAGAAATATTATCTGGGGAGAAATAGTACAAAAATATTTATAGTGTGTTTCTGAGCGTGTGCAGTTCAGCGTTACAAATTGGTTTGTCAGACCAGAGAATACAAGGGCAAGTGAACGGAGTAAAACTGAAGCTTGATAATGTCAGCAATAGGTTTATTGACCTGTGAATCTTAATGGATAAAATAATGAGCAATCGTCTCGAGAGTTACATTCTGCTTCTCCTTTTATTTTAATACATACAGTGATGACTTCTGCAGCATGGTTTTGTCACAGAGCAACCTGCTGTGACTGAAGCAGTAGCAATATGTTCAGTGTGGAGGACCTCCTGATTTCTCATGGCTATCAACCCCCAAAGAAAAGTTCAAAAGACAAACCCCTGCCTTCCGATGAGAACACCTACACCAGCTGCCGTTGCGAAGGGAGAGAGAACAAGCCTAGCCATGGAACACTGAATGGATATGAGACCGACACTGGGGCCTATTCTGCCAGCAGGCACACACGCAGTCTGGAGGGCTCCTACAGTGACAGCGAGGGCAGGGACAGGAGTGCAAGAAGACAAGCTGGTGTCAGCTGCTGTGCTGATGTGCAGCGTTTGCCCACGTCTGCCACAAGGGAAGCATGGTGAGTTAACGAGCTGTTGCAAAATGAAACAAAAAAGCCTTTACAGCAGATATCAGAATGGTGTGATGTAATGTGCTGATGCTCTCCTATACAGTAACGAAGAATGCTTGAACAACTGGGTTCATTGCATATGTGGTCACCTGTACTAGATTGAACGCCATTAGAATTAAGTGGAATTTACCTTCGTTTCATAAATTCTCTGAAAGCTGTTCAATGGTTTCCAGTGCTGTTCTTTTCATAATTTAACTTGGATTTATTTGGAAGTTGTGAAATATTTTACAGGGATGTCTACTGCTTGTTGCTTAGGGGAAGCATTACAAATGACTTAAAATCAATAGCAATTGCAATTACAAAAACTAAATGCTGGGCTCTTTATGAAATGGTGCCTGTGGCAGTTCAACTGTCCATACTGCTGAAAGAAAACTATTACAATGTAAAAAGCAATTTGGTGACCATCACTTAAATCATTGTCACAAATTGTATTGGATTGTGAGTTCCATTGCAAGGTTGTACTTTTTAATTGCTATACAAGGGGCCTCCAATTTACGAATGTCCGGTTTACTATTGCTCATACTAAGGAATGTGATCCCAGGCAGGGGTTTAATTTTAAAGATCCAACATACGAACTGTTTCCTGTACTTATGAATGGCTACATCATATTGTCCTGCATGCTGTCCCAACTTGTGCACAAATCAACTTGCCAATGGATGCAAGAACACAACCCCATAGAATCAAAAATATCATGATATTGGAAAAATGTTTCCAAGCAGGTTAACTGCTCTCATGTTTTCATGGGTAAATTCACCATGCAAAGCCTGCTAGATCATTCAGATCTATAGGACTAGTGTGTGATCTCTGGAGGCAGACCATTTGGGGCCCACCAGGGTCTG
This sequence comes from Hemiscyllium ocellatum, assembly GCF_020745735.1. Classification (NCBI taxonomy): domain Eukaryota; kingdom Metazoa; phylum Chordata; class Chondrichthyes; order Orectolobiformes; family Hemiscylliidae; genus Hemiscyllium; species Hemiscyllium ocellatum. Next base: position 102,050,234 of record NC_083405.1, read on the forward strand.
GAACAGAGATGGATAGGATGTAAAATGATTAGCGTTTGCCATCATGCTGGTTTCCCAAAACCATTCCCAACACCAAACAACTTAGGAACATGGGTTTTGGGATCTTGTAATCCTGCAACCTCCGTGCTCCTTATAAAGACACTGATAGGACATGACTGGGCATTTCGAGTTCTCTGAAATGACAGAGTGTAGTCTAACTGCCTGAAGGACAGGGCCAGCAACAAACCAGGGGTGGGGGGAGCAGTACTCAGAGCCGATCTATCAGTCTTCAATACCTGATAACTAATAACTAAATAATACTTTGACTCATAAGTAATTCAGAGTCACAGTGGGATTGGCAAATGGCTGAAAAGGTCAGGTTGGGCCTTTCTCTGGCAATAAGCCTGTTTAGAGAGGTATATAGCCCGGGCTGTTCTCATTCTAAATACAATGCTATGGGAGGCACGGGCTATCTTTTCCTTTCTGAGGCAAGTAGTTCAAGTTGACATATATTCAGATTCCCCGGACACAGCTCAGGAAAACGTATCTCGATCAGTATACTTTTAGCTTGTAGAGGGGTGTGGCTGGAGGAGGAGCAGGGCATGATAAAGTCTGCATTTGATCCTGGAAGTAAAGGGAAGTTGGAAAAGATGGTGGGCGAGTGTTGAGGCAAACTAGTTAAAATGCACACCTCAGTTCTCTAGGTGTCCCAGCTATTTTACAATCTTTGAGGTCCCTTGGTGCTCATCTGTCACACTGTTCACTCACATCATACAGCCCTTCATATACTCCCAGTGTCACATCCACACCAATGCATGCACCCCACACTGTCCCCTCATCCTTCATGCCTGCTGCTCACCCACCTCTAGTGCCTGTCACACCCTCCAAGCCTCATCCATAGTCACTCATTCAGTATTCACCATGGGCAAAGCTCAGGCATTATGTGAAAACAAAACAAAACTTGCAAAAAATCTAATATATCTCTTAATTATGCAGTCATAACAGTGACAAAGCTTCCATTTATAAATTCAAAACTCTATTCAGACGCCATATCAAAGACAATCGTAGAATTGCCTCTTTACACCGTCAACAATGAATGCAGACTCCTCCTAAGATAAATGTAGCCTTTGAGACTTAGTCAATTATCCAAACTGACGTAAAAATAATCATTGGAAAACGTAGACAAAAATGCCGTATTGAAACTGAGCAAATATTTTATTCTAATCTACACCAGATGTACTGTCAATCAAAGCAGTCAATGGAGGTTTTCTTAAACTGTCACTGACAGCTGGAGCCTTTTTATTTCTTTAAATTATGGGTATCAAGAAAGTAGTGATCCTGGAAACATAACAGACTGCTATCGGCTCTTCAAGAGAATTTACATACTCCGTCAATTCTTGACACCCATGCTATGAATTAAGGCTTTTTGCTTGAGCGCAAGTAGGGTCCATTTTAATTCATTATGAAGTGCACATGACTCTGCTGAGTTCAGTTCCCTTTGTGTGAAATTATACCCCACTCCACCATGTAAAGACAGATGGATCTGTCTAAAATGGAAGGAGAGACAATGGGAAAAGGCAGAGTTTCTGCCTCCAGGTCTCACCATCGTTTTTAAACCTTCCTCCATGATAATCCACCTATTATGTTGACATAAAGTTAACTCTACTAAGTAATGCAAATTTCTAAGCTGTTGTAGGCTTTCCACATCCCCATTGATTGCAAAGTTAGTTATTTGCAGTAATGGCAGTAAAAAGGACAAGAACAATCTTTTTCATCTTGTTTCATTGCCAATATGTTTTCTGTTTTCATAATGTCCCCGCCCCATGTAAGATGTTAATCAATGACTAAAAGGTCAGGCGACCAAATTGCTAAAGGCCTGAACAAATGCAGCTCTTGATCTAACTATTACATATTGGAGAGTGGCCGAGGATGATACATCCTCTGCATTTATAATTTTTTCTGCCTTCTCTCTCAACGTAGAAAGTGACTTGCTGAAACCATCTGTGATGATACACAGTGCTGCCAAAGCAAATAACTCTCCGATACTGATTTCATAAGCTATGCCAATTACCCGTATGTCTTACCTATTCTGCTGAAACACAACCTGGCTCACTTTAAAACTAAACAGTAGACGCAGGAATTTGTACTGAGCAAAAACAATGTTGAATGTTTTCAGCAGGAAAGTTTCACATTTGACTTCACATTCCGGGAGATACTCCTGGCAGAGTGCATGCTGAAAACATTTGACCATGCCAGTGCTGATACGCTGTCTTACAGTGTTGGAATAGGATAGTGAATCCTTACCTTGATTAAGATCTTCCTGCAAGTTCTTAATTGTCTATTTAGGTTCTCTCTCACCACAGTGGAATTTATCCAGCTCTATTGTTTCAGTGATCACCTTTTCTTTAATTTTTTCGTGGTCTTGTTCAAGCCTCCCTTTTAGTTTTATTAGTAATTTACATGGGAGAGGAATCATTGATTTCTTTGATGGATCGTTAGAGTTGTGATATTCAAAATGGTCAAAGTAAGCAGCCCTATCAAAGTACTCTGGGTACACTTGTACCAGATAAGACCAGTTTTTTTTCCCTAGCTGCTATCAGTTTTGAAGAAGAGTCACTGGACTCGAAACATTAACTCTGCTTTCTTCCTATAGGTGCTGCCAGACTGGTTGAGTTTTACCAACAATTTCTGCTTTTGTATTAGTTTTTTTTCTGATAGGAGGCAACTTTTAAGAAATGTATTGCCTTCAACCTTCAGTGTCATCTCCTTCTCCTTATGGTTTACAGAGGTCAGTTGTAGCTTCTCACAAGGTTCAGTCCCATGATTATCAGACTATCCCACATTTCACATAATTTTTTCTTTCTGTTTCTCTGGCACTGATTAAGTTTGAGTTCTCTTAATTTAATTTAAACTTAAATCCAATTAAATTGCTTTAGACTTACATGCAGGCACCTGCTGCCATCATTTGATGAATTCTGGTTCCTAGAATCTCAAAGTAATCACACTACTGCACTCAAAATGCTCAATGAATATATTTCTTACAGACTCCATATGGGCTGATGGATTGATGCACTGTTCCTCAGCCCCTGACTGTAGTGTGTGCAGTAAATATGGCACTCTGGAGAAAGATTCTGACAACAATTAGTTCCAGCTTTCTTTTACATTAATATAATGGTGATATGACAATGGTGATACAATTATTGCAAAACAAAATAAGTTATCTGGCATTAAATTACAGGGGGTCCCTGATTTACAGACATCCAAGTTATGAGTACTTATACTTGCGAATGCAATCTTATCCAGGGCTGTAATTTTAAAAATCCAACATATGGACATTTCATGTACTAACAATCAGCTCCTTTAGATTATCCTGCATTGTATTCTGCATTGTGTACAAATCGGGACAGTGTTTTGTAGAGGATTAAGACGGTGTTATTTTCTGGGTCTGTAGCTTGTGAAGGAGCAAAAATGGCCTTTAGTTGAATGATATGTGCTTTTGGTCAGATATGAGAGTTTAAAGAGAGATTAAAGGTTACTATGGATTATATCGGCAATAAATGCTGTTGGTTGTGAATCTTATCAGATCGAGTGGATCGGTTGGAGAGTCAGTTGGAAGCAATGAGGAATTTGCAACAGTAGCAGTATGTGATGGATGGCAGTTATAGGAAGCGGGGAATGTCTCAGATACAGTCACATAGATGGGTTAACTCCAGGAAAGGTAAGAAAGGTAGGCAACTAGTGCAGGTGCCTTCTGTGGCTATCTCCATTTCAAACCAGTATGCTGTTTTGGAAAATGTAGGGGATGATCGATTTTCAGGGAAATGTAGCACGAGCAGCCGCGTTTCTGGCATTGAGGCCGGCTCTAATGCAACGAGGGGTAAGTCGGGTTCCAATAGATCAGTTGTGTTAGAGGACTCTCCAGTCCAAGGTACAGATAGACATTTCTGTGGCCAGCAGTGAAAAAGCAGAATGGTGTGTTGCTTCCCTGGTGCCAGGATCAAGGATGTCTCAGAGAGGGTGCAGAATGTTCTCACAGAGGAGAGGGGCCAGCAAGAGGTCATTATCCACATTGGAACCAATGACGTAGGAAGGGAAAAGCTTGAGATTCTGAAGGGAGATTAGAGAGAGCTAGGCAGAAATTTAAAAAGAGGTCCTCGAGAGTAGTAATATCTGGATTACTCCCAGTGCTACGAGAAAGTGAGGGCAGGAATAGGAGGATAGAGCAAATGAATGCATGGCTGAGGAGCTAGTGTGAGAAGGATTCACATTTTTTGAACATTGGAATCTCTTTTGGGGTAGAAGTGACCTGTACAAGAAGGACGGATTGCACCTAAATGGAAAGGGGACTAATATACTGGCAGGGAGATTTGCTAGAGTTGCTCAGGAGGATTTAAATTAGTAAGGTGGGGGTTGGGACCTAGGGAGATAGTGAGGAAAGAGATCAGTCTGAGACTGGTACAGTGGAGAACAGAAGAGACTCAAACAGTCAGGACAGGCAGGGACAAGGTAGGACTAATAAATTAAACTGCATTTATTTCAATGCAAGGGGCCTAACAGAGAAGGCAGATGAACTCAGGGCATGGTTAGGAACATGGGACTGGGATATTATAGCAATTACAGAAACATGGCTCAGGGATGGGCAGGACTGGCAGCTTAATGTTCCAGGATACAAATGCTACAGGAAGGACAGAAAGGGAGGCAAGAGAGGAGGAGGAGTGGCGTTTTTGATATGGGATAGCATTACAGCTGTGCTGAGGGAGGATATTCCTGGAAATACATCCAGGGAAGTTATTTGGGTGGAACTCAGAAATAAGAAAGGGATGATCACCTTATTGGGACTGTATTATAGACCCCCTAATAGTCAGACGGAAATTGCAAAACAAATTTGTAAGGAGATCTCAGCTATTTGTAAGAATAATAGGGTGGTTATGATAAGGGATTTTAACTTTCCAAACATAAACTGGAACTGCCATAGTGTTAAGGATTTAGATGGAGAGGAATTTGTCAAGTGTGTACAAGACAATTTTCTGATTCAGTATGTGGATGTACCTACTAGAGAAGATGCAAAACTTGACCAACTCTTGGGAAATAAGTCAGGACAGGTGACTGAGGTGTCAGTGGGGGAGCACTTTGGGGCCAGCGACCACAATTCCATTAGATTTAAAATAGTGATGCAAAAAGGATAGACAAGATCTAAAAGTTGAAGTTCTAAATTGGAGAAAGGTCAATTTTGATGGTATTAGGCAAGAACTTTAAAAAGCTGATTGGGGACAGATGTTTGCAAGTAAAGGGACGGTTGGAAAATGGGAATCTTCAGAAGTGAGTTAACGAGAATCCAGAGAAAGCATATTCCTCTCAGGGTGAAAGGAAAGGCTGGTAGGTACAGGTAATGCTGGATGACTAAAGAAATTGAGGGTGTGGTTAAGAAAAAGAAGGAAGCATATATCAGGTATAGACAGGATAGATCGAGTGAATCCTAAGAAGTGTACAAAGGCAGTAGGAGTATACTTAAGAGGGAAATCAGGAGGGCAGAAAGGGGGCATAAAATGGCTTTGGCAAATATAATTAAGGATAATCCAAAGGATTTTACAAATACATTAAGGACAAAAGGGTAATGAGGGAGAGAATAGGGCCCCTCAAAGATCAGCAAGGTGGCCTTTGTGTGGAACCGCAGAAAATGGGGGAGATACTAAATGAGTATTTTGCATCAATATTTACTGTGGAAATGGATATGGAAGGCATAGAAAGTAGCAAAATAGATGGTGACACCTTGCAAGAGGAGGAAGTGCTGGATGTCTTGAAATGCATAAAGGTGGATAAATCCCCCAGATCTGATCAGGTGTACCCAAGAACTCTGTGGGAAGCTAGGGAAGTGATTGCTGGGCCTCATGCTGAAATATTTGTATCATTGATAGTCACAGGTGAGGTACCAGAAGACTGGAGGTTGGCTAATGTGGTGCCACTCTTTAAGAAGGGTGGTAAGGACAAGCCAGGGAACTATAGACCGGTGACCCTGAAGTTGCTGGTGGGCAAGTTGTTGGAGGGAATCCTGAGGGACAGGATGTACATGTATTTGGAAAGGCTAGGACTGATTAGGGATAGCAGCCTGGATTTATGCATGGGAAATCATGTCTCACAAACTTGATTGAGGTTTTTGAAGAAGTATCAAAGAGGATTGATGAGGGCAGAATGGTAGATGTGATCTATGTGGACTTCACTAAGGCGTTCGACAAGGTTCCCCATGGGAGACTGGTGAGCAAGGTTAGATCTCATGGAATGCAGGGAGAACTCACCATTTGGATACAGAACGGGCTCAAAGGTAGAAGACAGAGGGTGGTGGAGGAGGGTTGTTTTTCAGACCGGAGGCCTGTGACCAGTGCAGTGCCACAAGTATCGGTGCTGGGTCCACTACTTTATGTCATTTATGATTTGGATGCGAGTATAAGACGTATAGTTCATAAGTTTGCAGATGACACCAAAATTGGAGGTGTAGTGGACAGCGAAGAAGGTTATCTTAGATTACAACAGGATCTTGATCATATGGGCCAGTGGGCCAAGAAATGGCAGATGGAGTTTAATTCAGATAAATGCAAGGTCCTGCATTTTAGGAAAGCAAATCTTAGCAGGATTTATACACTTAATGGTAAGGTCCTGGAGAGTGTTACTGAACAAAGAGACTTTGGAGTGCAAGTTCATAGCTCCTTGAACATGGAGTCACAGGTAGATAGGATAGTGAAGAAGGCGTTTGGTATGCTTTTTTTATTGATTAGAGTATTGCATACAGGAGCTGGAGGTCATGTTGCGGCTGTACAGGAGACTGGTTAGGCCACTGTTGGAATATTGCGTGCAATTCTGGTCTCCTTCCTATCAGAAAGATGTTGTGAATCTTGAAAGGGTTCAGAAAAGATTTACTAGGATGTTACCAAGGTTGGAGGATTTGAGCTATAGGGAGAAGCTCAACAGGCTAGGGCTGTTTTCCTTGTCGAGATTTACAAAATTATGAGGGGCATGGATAGGATAAATAGACAAAGTATTTTCCTTGGGGTCGGAGAGTCCAGAACTAGAGGGCATAGGTTTAGGGTGAGAGGGGAAAGATATAAAAGGGACTTAAAGGGCAACCTTTTCAGGCAGAGGGTTGTACGTGTATGGAATGAGCTGCCAGAGGAAGTGGTGGAGGCTAGTGTAATTGCAACATTTAAAAGGCATTTCGATGGGTATATGAATAGGAAGGGTTTGGAGGGATATGGGCTGGGTGCTGGCTGGTGGAACTAGATTGGGTTGGGTTATCTGGTCAGCATGGATGGGTTGGACTGAAGGGTCTGTTTCCATGCTGTACATCTCTATGACTCTCTGTCTCAAAAACAACTCCTGAACAGAAGCCAGTCATACCTGTAAAACTATGCATTAAGGTATAGTCCTGGGCAACTAATTCAAGAGAGGAGCTCAGCCCGCTGAGTTTATCCAGCAATTTCAGTTTTTGCATGTTTCACATCTCCAGCATCCACGGTTCTTTGTTTTATTTTAATTCAAGAGAGAGTTACCAATATTTTTTTAAAGCACAGGCATTCAAATTCTTCTGGTTTAAGAATGTAAGCAGCTCCCTTAGATTAAATGAGAAAAGATAATTAGTCCCAGTATCTTGATCTAATGTTTTCCAATAAGGTTTCGCAGTACTTGATTCAAGCATAGAACACCTTCATGTTTATGTGAACTGTTACTTGTGTGTGGGGTTCACAGGCATTTTCAGCACTTGTAAGGTTTTTGTTTCTAGATTGGTTTTTACTTTATTGTTACTTATAAAATACAGCTAATTGGTAGACCATGAATAAAACTAACCCAATGAAGAATAAATAGCAACCAGTACTTTGAATCTTATCCTATCATTTGATAAAAAATTGAACTGCAAATTCAAGGCACTGTTATCAAATAGATAGGGAGATCTCCATATCTTGATATAGCCTTAAATGTCTAACAAATACTAAGAGCTGAGGTTGATAAGCCATCAATATCCTGTCATAATGGTATCCTGTAAATGTAACAAGACAATAGTTATTACTTTCTCCATTCAGAGTGTGAATGTTGATGGACTTTGACTGAAATTTAAATATTGCAATATTGTACAGAATAACAAAGTTACCGGCTATCACCACCACATCATTGTATTTTAACGTTATTCATTGTACTTTACAAGTATATGATCCTAGAGTTACCAATAAGACTGATTAGATAATAGGTTAGGTTACAGTTATAGAACCATGTACCTATTACAGAAAGCCACCAACATTATCCAACATAGATTTACCAGGATGATGCCACAGATGGAAAACTACAGTTATTTCGAGAGACTTAAGATACTGAGATTGTCTTCACCAGAAACTGGGATTCTTAAATGTAAATGGCAAAATATCATTTGTCCTGCTTGGGCTGTTGGTAATGAAGCTGGTGATAACATTATAATTAAGATCGTAAGAAAGTCTCATGGAAATTTCTTTATATAGTGGATTCTTGGAATACAGAATAATTTGTTACAAGGAATCACTGTGATCAGAACCATTGTTGATTTGAAGGGAAAATTAATAATCAAAACATGGTGGATGTACCTACACCAAATGGACTGCAGCAATTCAAAGAGGCAGCATATCACCATTTTCTCAAAGGTAGCTGGGGATGGGCAATAAATGCTGGCCCAGTCAGAGATATCTACCTCCCCTGTGTGAATACGTACTCAGGAGGCTAAGGAAATTCGGCATGTCTATGAACACTTGTACCAATTTTTATAGATGCACCAAAGAAAGCATTTTATCCAAATGCATCATGTCTTAGTATGGCAACTGCTCTGCCCAGGGCTGTAAGCAATTACAGAGAGTGATGAACACAGCCCAGTCCATCATGAACACAACCCAGTCCATCACACAAGCCAGCTTTCCATCCATTCACTCCATCTATACTTCTCACTGCTTTGGGAAGGCAGCCAACATCATCAAATACCCCTCTGACCCTGATTATAATCTCTTCCAACTTCTTTCATTGGGCAGAAGATACAAAAGCTCAAACACAGATACCAACAGATTCAAGAACAGCTTCTTCCCTGCTGTTGTTAGACTTCTAAATGGACCCCTCAAATTTTAAATTTAATGTTGATCTTGTTCTTTGTTTCCCTTCTCTGCAGCTGTAACATTGGATTCTTTGCTCTGTTCTATTACCATAATGCATTTTGAATGGTACAATCTGCCTGTACTACATGCAAAACAAAATGTCTCACTGTACCTAGGTACACATAACAATAATAAATAAAATCAAGTCAAAAATAAGAGGAAAATTCAAGAATATGGAGAGAAAAACCAGATGGTGGGAATAATTTTGAATAAAGAGCTAACACAAAACACAAAAGGCTGAATGGCCCACCTCTAAAATGTTAACGTCAATGGTTCTGTAGTTTTATGAACTTCTCAACATCTGATTATAAATAGCATTTTTGAACTATGGAAAAGATACAGATATTGATAATAGAATCAATAATTTTTTTGTTGTAAAAAGGAATTTGAGCTATTAAGATTAATTCCCTTGAACACAGGAGAACAGATTGAAACTATGAAATATTTTGAGAAGGTTATTAATAATTGATGAATTAATAACCAGGGACATGAACACAAGATCATTAAAACAAAGTGAAGGAAAACTAGAGAAATATCTTTTCCACATGCACTATTTTCTTACAAGTGACTGTTGCGGCAAAAATTAAACCAACACTTCAACACTAATTGTGTAATATTCAAAATGGAAAAATATAAAAGCATATAAAAAAAACAGGGCTTATGGCTATTGTGATGCAGTGGTAGTGTCCATATCTCTGAGCCAGGAGGTCTGGGTTCAAGTCTCACCTGCTACAAAGGTAAGAAATAACACTTCCCTGCAGATTGATTAGAAAGTATCTCCAAGAAAAGGGGAAGGAAATAAAATCGAAGATGACTGCACCAGTTGAACTGAGCACTGGTACAGATGCAGTAAGGCTGAATTGGCAAGCAGTGTGCTGAAATTACTATTATCCTGCACATTCAACCTAACCCCCAGGCAGCAGAGACAAGGATGTTATTAATGGTCAATAGTTGTCCTGGTGTTTGAAACCCAGTTAGGTCTCATGTCTGCAGTTGCTTTGTGTTTGACATCTATTGGTGTAGTGGCAAGAGGGATTGTCCAACTAAATTGTAGTGATAGGATGGTTTTGCTCGCAATTCAGGTACTGGAGAAGGTGGGCTATTTAATTCTCAGTCTTAAACACTGGCAAGACTGTAGATTCTTCAATATCCTCTGACAATCTAGAAATGTTAGACAGGGCACTTAGAAACTATTTCATCTCGGGAGTGAATTGAGCATGACTGTAATTTTCGAAAAAAGGTCATTATTATTAGTGTTATTACTATTATTGGTGTTATTAGAAACATAGAAAATGTATGGCACAGAAGGTGGTTATTCAGTCACAATGTCTATGGATGCTACAAAATAATTATCAAGTTCTGATGTGCTGTATTAACCACAGTATTGATATGGCAAATCCAATTCAGTTTCTGGACAATGGCAACCCCCAGAATGTTGATTGTGGGGGAATGCAGAGATGGTGACGTCATTGCATATCAACAAGTGATGGTTAGGCTATCTCTTGCTGGTGATGGTCGTTATCTGGCACTTGTGTGGTGTGGATTTTACTTTTCACTGGTCAGCTTCAACTTGGATGTTGTCCAATTGTTGCTACGTATGGACATGGAATGCTTCAGTATCTAAGGCTAGTGCTGAACATTGTGTAATCATCAGCAATCATTCCCAGTTCTGACTAATGATAAAGGGAAGGTCATTCATGAAGTAGCTGAAGATGGCTGGGTGCTCAAGGCAAAATCCCAAGGGTCTTTGGTGCAGTAATAGTGTCCCTATCCCTTAACCAGGAGGTCTGGGTTCAAGTTCCACTTGTTCTATAACTGTATCATAGCAATTGGGGTGGCACGGTGGCTCAGTGGTTAGCACTGCTGCTTCGGGTGACTGTCTGTGTGGAGTTTGCACATCTTCCCATATCTGCATAGGTTTCCTCTGGGTGCTCCGGTTTCCTCCCACAATCCAAAGATGTGCAGGTCAGGTGAATTGGCCATGTTAAATTGCCCATAGTGTTAAGTGCACTAGTCAGGGGTAAATACAGTATAGGGGAATTGGGTCTGGGTGGGTTACTCTTCGAAATGTTGGTGTGGACTTGATGGGCTGAAGGGCCTGTTTCCATACTGTAGGGAATCTAATCTAATCCTATCACGTTAACAATATCCCCAGGCAAGAACCCTTATCACATACATGCTCTTGAACTGCTGTAACTTATGAGGCTAAGCAGCAAGATCAGGAAAGGGAACTTGATAATTATTTTGTAGCATCCATAGACATTGTGACTGAATAACCACCTTCTGTGCCATACATTTTCTATGTTTCAAGACCTCTTTCCCAGTGGACCAGGTGGACGTGCACTTCAATAGTATCACTGCATCTACCTCCCTCCCTCATACACCCCACCATATCCCAGGACTCTACCCAAGGTAGTGCTGGAAAAACACAGCAGGCCAGGCAGCATCCGAGAAGCAGGAAAATTATTGACTGTGCCTCATTAATTGATGTCTTTTTGAATGACAATTTCTACTATCAATGAGACTTTTTTCAATTGACCAAGGAAGCACTTCGTCACACAAACCTGTCAAACTCTCCCCAGAAACCCCAAGACTAGATTAGTGTAAAATTTTGAAACAGCGAGTGATAAATGTTTGTCAGATAAAGGTATTAAGTGAGCCATGTCTTGCAATGATCTCACTTCCCAAATGGTTAAATGATCTGCCCCTGTTCCCATTTGTTGTATTGTTTATCTGGGTCTTTAGCATCAATCACCATTCTTAATTTTTAGACACAAATACATCTAGGCCACCAGAAACGGAAAGAGACTCAGATTCATCTATTATATGCAGTTTGTTTCTTTCAATCCTGCGACATGAGCTGTAATAATTCTCAATATTTCTCAAGGAAGAGGTATGAGCAGAGCGAACGAAGTTCACAAAATGGTAAGACATAGTGGCCAGAAGTTGGAACTGATAGCCCCTGGCCAAATGGCAGGTTATTTGTTGTTCTGGTATGCACTGGACTCTTCAGTTAGCTTTGCTACATCATCAGCATTCCCGTTCATGGTGGAAGGGCACATAGAATGACCCTCTGATCTGTCAAAGGAAGGATTTTGAATTAAAGGACCCACAGCTGAGGCTGTGTATGGATTTTTAAGGCTGCAGCAACTATATGAATGGAGAGGAGGCCTGGAAAGGTTTCTCCTCCACCTCTCACTCTTACCTGCAGTTCATCTTCTGGAATCTGAAGGACTACAATGAGGTGATCTGACCCAAGGAGCAGAGGAAGAGCAACATCCTCTCCAACTAAATTGCGGGACATGTGAGTGGCTGAGGAAGTCAGTTGTGGTGTTTTCCCTCTATCCTGGAGACAGTTCACCTCAGGAAGGTGTGGAAGTCCCATACTTCTAGAGCCAAATCCCTCGCTCCCAGTTGTCCAACATTCTCCTGCTCTGCACTCATCATGGTCAACACACCTCGGAACCCCATTTCACTCATTCAGTATACTTCCATCACTCACCATAACCCTCATGACATTACCCTCTTCACACCTCTACCTCAGTCACCCTCTGCAAATATTTTCTGCTCTCCTTTACACAAAATCCGTTACTAAGACTCAGAACTCTGTTTTCTACCCTTGTTGCAGGAGACAGGACACAACCTTGGGTAGAGTCCTGGGATATGGTGGGGTGTATGAGGGAGGGAGGTAGATGCAGTGATACTATTGAAGTGCACGTCCACCTGGTCCACTGGGAAAGAGGTCTTGTTCCAGGAGACTACGGGTGTCAGCAGTGCCCTGCATGAAAGACTGAGGGTCCTGAAGTACTGGTATTCAGGCATGTCCATAGAAGTGTTCCCTTGTTTGGAGTCTTGTCTCCATGAAGATGAATCTCAGGGCGGTGATAACACAGCCCTGATATCAGGATGCAAATTGGATGGTTTGGCTGAGCAGAAAAGGAGCAGAAATTAGTAACCAGTGTTGTTGAGACTGTATAAAATGTTAGTGAGGTCACATTTACAATATTGCACACAGCTCTGGCCACCACACTATCAGAAGGATGTGTAAGCTTTGGAGAGGGTACAGAAATGGTTTACCAGGAAGTTGCCTGGTTTAGAAGCTATTAGCTATGAGGAGAGTTTGGACAAACTTGGTTTGTTTTCAATTGAACGTCAAAGTTTGAGGGACAACCTGATGGGAGTTTACAGAATTATGACAGGCAGGGATAGATGGAGTCATTCTCCCAGAGATGGAATATCAATTACTAGGGGTTACTGGTTTAAGGTAAAAGTGGAAAAGTTTAAAGGAGATGTGAGAGGCAAACGTTTTACATAGTGGGTGATAAGTGCCTGGAATGGATGACGGCAGATACAATAGCCATGTATAAGAGGCATCTTGACAGATACATGGATAGGCAGCGAATAGAGAGATACGGACTGCATGAAGGAAAAAGGTTTTTAGTTTAGAAAGGCATCATGTATCAGCACAGTCTTAGTAGGCCAAAGGGCCTATTCCTGTGCTGTGCCACTCATTGTACTTTGTCCTTTATCAATTAGAGAGCTAGCAGCCATCACCTGCTGCCAAGGCAAAAGAAGAGTGGGTGCCTCCATTTTGATATGTCCTGATAGGGTTGATGGGGTTTGTTTAGCTCACTGAAGTGACTGGAGAGGAAGCCCCTCTAATAGTGCATTAAGGCAGTGGGGCCATCTTTTGCTGCTGGCGGCCCCCTCCTTGTGCCATGGGAATCACTGATTTTGATTACCTGGAAACTGCTGTTGGTTTTGCTCTGCTGCTACTCTATTTGTTGCCTCTCGCACCCTGCGCTCCCACGTCACACCGAAAGCTCAAAGCAGAGGTTTGCAGGTGAAAGTAAATGCTGAGAAGTGATGTGGCAGTCACCAGCAGCAACCGTGCTTCTGAGAGAAGGAGTAGCAGCCTCTCGTCTGGCGATGTCTGTAACTCTTCACTGCCCACCCTGCACCTTCCTTACTTACCCTGGGGGATTACTGACAGCTCAGGAAACTGGGTCCCCTGGCTGATAAAGCTGGAATCTTTGCTTAAAACAACACTAAATGACTTTCATTAAATATTTAAATCTCCTACTCAATAATTGCCTGGGACTTCCCTTGCTTGCCTTCAAACACATTACAGTGAAACCTGGAAAAGGGCGGGAGTGAATCCCTGGCACACACTCAAGCCTGAAAATGTTTGCCCATTGTTTCTGAGCGAGAGGATTGTTTCTATGTTGTTTAGGGTGGAGTATCCTGATCGGAAGATTACAATCATTCTCACTGACCTCCCAGTGATCTTCCAAGTGATGAGAAACAGCTGCACTATCTGGGCACAGCTTTATTAATATTGATAACTGCTAAAATTGTGCTACAAAACAAAACATTCCTTGGAAAAGAGGGCTACATGGGGAAGATTGCAGCTGAGCAGCTGAGCAGGTAATCGGTTTTGAACAATATCCCTTCCCAGCAACTTCTTAATTCAGTGAATTTGAACAGATCTTCATATCACCTCCCACTGTTTCACGTCGGTGTGTCTAAAGTTAGGATTCAATTGGTCTGCCTTACCTGACAAAATTGGGGATACTTCATCCTTAAACAGAAACATTTACTGATTTCTTGTGCCTTGATTTACTCCATCAGTAAACTCAGAAGGATCTATTGCCTTTACCCACTAGGGTAGGAATTCTCTGGAAGGACACTGTACAACTGTACAAATTCTACAGATTTGTTATTGCACTTCCAACATCCAGGCCTTTACATGCCTTTTGTTTTATGTCAAATGGTCTCCAGGAACATATGACCATTTAACCCTCCTAGTAAAAACAATGACTGCAGATGCTGGAAACCAGATTCTGGATCAGTGGTGCTGGAAGAGCACAGCAGTTCAGGCAGCATCCAAAGTGCAGTGAAGTCGACGTTTCGGGCAAAAGCCCTTCATCAGGAATAAAGGCAGTGAGCCTGAAGCGTGGAGAGATAAGCTAGAGGAGGGTGAGGGTGGGGAAAAGTAGCATAGAGTACAATGGATGAGTGGGGGAGGGGATGAAGGTGATAGGTCAGGGAGGACAAGTCCGGACAAGTCATGGGGATAGTGCTGAGCTGGAAGTTTGGAACTAGGGTGAGGTGGGGGAGGGGGAAATGAGCAAACTGTTGAAGTCCAAATCCCCACCCTCCTCTAGCTTATCTCTCCACACTTCAGGCTCACTGCCTTTATTCCTGATGAAGGACTTTTGCCCGAAACGTCGATTTCGCTGCACTTTGGATGCTGCCTGAATTGCTGTGCTCTTCCAGCATTTAACCCTCCCGCCTGCTCTGCCACTTCATAAGATCATGGCTGATTTCATTGTAAACTCAAATCCCCACCGTCCTGCCTACCTGTGATAATCATACACACACTTGCTTAAAAAGTGAAAAGAAAGTTTGTCCAATCTCTCCTCATAGCTAATGCCCTCCAAACCAAGCATCATCCTGGCAAATTATTTCAGCACTCTCTCCAAAGCCTCCACATCCTTCTTGTTGTGTGGTGACCAGAATTGTATGCAATATTCCAAAGATGGCCGAACTAAAGTTCCATATTGTGGCCTCACATTTTATACAGTCTCAACCTGTCCACCCATGCCTTTAAATTATTCAAAGACTCTGCTTCCACACTTTTCCAGAAAAAGAGTTCCAAAGATTCAAGACCTTCTGAAAAAAAACCTAATCACTTTTTGAAATAGGTGCCCATGACATTTAGACACTGTGACCCCCTAGTTCTAGATTGTCCCATTAAATATCCTTCCTACATCTATCCTGTCATGTCCGATATGTTTCAATCAAGTTACCTCTTCGTCTCTAACCAGATTCTTCAAATCAAATTTATTATCCAGATCTACTCCTTTACTCACCCAAGGAAAGCCTCGGTCTTTATCTTTGCAATCATTCTCACCACAGCCAGCTTCCTCTTCACTTTCAAACCTCCTATCTCCCCAATTTGAACAGCTCAGAGAGCTTTGACAGAGTTGTCTTGGTAGTCCTGGTTTTGAGTATTTATCAAATTCCCTTTTGAAGGTTACTATTGTATGTATTTCTCAGATGGTACGTTCCATCTCACAACAAAACCAAACCCAAAGAACCACAGATGCTGGGAATCACAAACAAAAACAGAAATTGCTGCAAAAAGTCAGCAGATCTGGCAGCATCTATAGAGAGAAAGCAAAGTTAAAGTTTCAGGTCCAGTTCTGAAGAAGGGTCACTGAAACCCAAAACATTTACTCTGCTTTCTCTTCACAAATGCTGTCAGCCCTGTTGAGCTTTTCCAGCAATTTCTGTTTTGTTTTCCAACTCATTACAACTTTGGGATAAGAACTTGTCTCACCTCACTTCTGGTCTTTTACATTTAAATCTGCAGCCTGTGATTATTGGTGCTTCTCTTTTCTTGTCAGTAATGTTAACATGCCGTGAAAGAATTAAGAAACAATTTTTCTCAGGTGTCCTGTTCAGCTGTCTATTGGTCTGTTTTGAGGCTCTGACAGATGCCTTAGCTTCTGACTATCTTCAAAAAGTTGAATGAATTCAGCTCAGATAGTTTTATTGACGCAGATGTTCAATGAAATCTCATAACGAATGTTTGACCCCAAGTTCCAAGCATTAATGAATGCAGCTCAGCAGCTGTATTCATACAGTTCTTTAGTAGAGTTTTACTATGAATGCCTCAATTCCACCACTGGCTTCATTCATCAGCTGTTTTGATGCAGCTATCAATCAGAATGCAAATGTTGCTAGTTTGACAGACTTATGAGCTTTCCAGTGAATTTTATTTCTCAAGTCTGTCTTCAAATACTCTTTATTTTGAAAAGGACAATGTTTTAAGTGGATTCTGACTAAAGCTTTTTCTCATCGATAAAGTTCATCACTTAGGAGTTCAGGTACATAATTCTTTGAACTTTGCATCATATGTAGACAGGGTGGTTAAAAAGGCATTGAGCATGTTTGTCTTAACTGCTCAGATCTTTGAGTATAAAAGTTGGGACATCATGTTGAGGCAGTAAAGGATTTTGGTGAGTCCTCTTCTGGAATACTGAGTCCAGTTCTGGTCTCTCTGTTAGGAAGGATGTCATTAAGCTGGAGAGGGCTCAGAAGAGACCTACCAGAATGACGCTGGTAATGGAGGGTTTGAGTTATAAAAATAGACTGGATAAGCTGAGACTTTTCTCGCTGGAGCATAGGAGGTTAAGGGGTGACATTGTATAGGTTTATAAAATCATGAGGGTTATAGATAAGGTGAATTTCAGATGCCTTTTCTCTAGGTTAGGAATTTCAAAACTAGAGGTCATTTTTAAAGTGAGAGGAAAAAGATTTCAAAAAGACATGAGGGCAATGTATTTTACGCAGCGAGTGGTTTCTCTGTGGAATGAATTTCCAGAGGAAGTGGTGGATGCAGGTACAGTTACAACATCTAAAAGGTATTCGGAGAAGTACATGAGTAAGAAATATTTGGAGGGATATGGGACCAGATGCAGGCAGATGAGACTAGTGAAGTTGGGTTATAGTCAGCATGGACTGGTTGGACCAAAGGGCTTGTTTCCATGTGGTATGACTCTATGATTCTAAGACTCCGTGACAAATACCTCTGAACCTTACCCTGTTTCCCATGCCTTGCATGTAAGGAATTTCCTGGGGCTAAGCAGAGAATAATTGAACCTGATGCTGAGCCATATTGATCAGGAAGTGTTGGATGCTGATCTGAGTGCTAGCACTCTTAGACAAGTTGCGACTTATTTTGAGTGAAAGTAATCAACAGTCATGGTGCATATGGGCCGTTAGCAAAATAGCAGCTGAGTTTACACTGTGTCTGTATTTATTTTTTCAAACTTGGAATATTGCCAAGATGGCTAATTTCAAAGTAAGTAAAAGTAACAGACCAGGAAACAAGTCTCCAAGAAGTGTTTGACCTATTGTTTTGCGAACTTTAGCAGAAATAAGACTGGGTAGAGTGAAAAATCAACTGCCAATTCTCAATGAGCTGATTTCATGCTGTTGCCATGGCCTTATCTTTCTCTGTTTGAATGTTTCAGTGTTACCATGGGGCAGAGGCTGGAGAACTTTGGTAAACTTTAAGAGTATTGTTGATGTGTGATTTAAAAATATATTTGAAAATTAACATTATTTTGCTTCTTTGGAGAAGGTGCAGCAGATTAATTCCAAAGATGGAAAGTTTATTTCATAAAGAGAGACTGAGCAGTTCAGGTTTACACTCTTTCAAGTTTAGCTTTAATGGAGGTGTGATGTTAAAAGCGATTGATAAATTAGATGGAAAGTGGATGTTTTCTCTTGTGGAGCAACCTAGAACGAGAGATCATCATTTTAGGCTAAAGGATGGCAGACTAAAATCAGAGATGAGGAGAAATTGCTTCTCTCAAAGGGTCATGAATGTGTTGGATTCACTAACCCAGTACATTGAACGCCAGGTTGTTGAGTACATTTAAGGTGGAGATAGACAGATTGTCAGTTAGAAATGGATTCAAAAGTTATCGGGAGCGAGCAGGGAAGTACAGTTGAGGCCAAGTTGAGATCAGCCATGATCATATTAAATGGTGGAGCAGGCTTGAGAGGCCAAATTACCTGCTGCTGCCCGTGGTTCTTATGTAATGATGAATCTGAAGTTGGAGTTACTGGGTCCTATGAAGTTATACAACTGTTTCTCAATACTTGGAAAAATCTAGAATATTTCTAGGTGTTATAAAGGCTTTGTATTGAATAATATTTAAAGTCTTGAGTTTGAAGGGTAAGTATAATTACGGGGATTGTTTCTTTTAAAGATGTAAATGAAAAGACAGTGGAACATTTTCTCAGCAAGGCACTGTTTGGTATAACATGTTTTGTCATAACTGCTTGTTTATTGGAGCACCGCCTGCCTGGGTTTCTGACTGATGGATTGTATTTCCTCCTTTGGATATAGGAGAAAGTGAGGATTGCAGATGCTGGAGATCAGAGTTGAGAGTGTGGTGCTGCAAAGCACAGCAGGTCAGACAGCATCCGAGGAGCAGGAGAATCGACATTTTGGCCATAAGCCCTTCATCAGGAGTTCTGATGGAGGGCTTATGCCCAAAACATTGATTCGCCTGTTCCTCAGAAGCTGCCTGACCTGCTGTGCTTTTCCAGCACCACACACTCAGTTTTGCATACAGTTTGGAGTAGTCAGTGACTAGCCTACTGAAAGGAAGAAGCTTCCAAGCTCTGCTGTCCTGTTTCAGGTGAAAATAAAACAAAACATGGTTTCTGGGACCTTGGCATCGCTGTTTTTGAAGAACAGTGTCTGACTTTTTTTCGATATTCTCCAAGCAATTGCATTTTGCAAACACACCCCAGCAACAGCTGTAAGTGTTCAGTGACAATTGTCTTTCTGTGCCAGAACACCAAACCTATAGTTGTCTAATCCTTTCAAGCATCAATATTTTTGTCTTTATGAACTAAAGTTTATAGGCCAAAAGTTTTTTTTAAAGTAAATTTCTGCAGGGACAACTGCAAATATTTGTTTATCTTTACTCTCTGTGTGTGCTTAACCAAAGCTGCATCTTCATGGAACAGGTTTTGTTTTATAAGTTAAAAATGTTACATCTCTTAAACAAATTTCGTTGATGAATCTTTTTATTTTAAGTCTAACTTGATTGATGTAAATAAGGAAAAGGATAGTGAGTTAATGGAAGCATTTTCTGTGCGAAGCTTTACAAAACAGTTTTCTAGTCACTGTTCAGAAAGTACCCTCCGCACCCCAGTTTCATTGGCCCTAGTGTTGACTGGCATTTTCCACTTCCACTAGCTTTGTAAGCTGTTTGAATGGCATATCTTAGTGATCTTATGTTTATACTAGACAGTTTCAGTCATTTAAATTGGAGCTAGGCTGAGAGTATCCATGCAGCTCTGTCGCCTATAACTTTACAGGACATGGGGTGGAAATGCCAATTACGCACAAAGACACATGTTTTCCATCAGATTTCTTGCAATATTAAGGACAAGGCATAGTAGAAGTTCCAAGGAAATTCTTGACCCCAGTGGTATAGACTAATTTAGGAAATAATTTGAAGCTACTCAATGGAAGAACTGACTGCCCCCGATGGAGTCAGCAGCAGTGCCTGGCCTTACTGAGGCCAGGTGATTCCTGAACAGTTTGGAGGTTGGTCAGAATTGGTAAATTCCATGAGATAAATTGACATTGAAACTTGCAGAATAGAAATTGACCATTTGACCTGTGTTTATGTTCCACATAACTTTCCTCCAACTCTGTTTGCCCCATTAATAGATCCTTCTACATTTTCGCTTACTCACTTTATTTAGCTTCCCCTTAAATGCTTTGATATTTATAGCACAGAGGAGGCTATTCAGTCTCTCTTGAGTGCCAGACAACAAAGGCCCAGCTGGTCAAACCTGGTTTCCAGGTCTTGCCCAATAGAGTGGGAGGCTATGGCAATGCAGTGAATATCAAAATGCCCATTAGATGTTACAAGAGTTTCTGATTCAATCATTCTTTCAGGCAGTTGCAGACTCTCACCACCGCTTGAGAGAAGAAAGTTCTCCTCGACTCTTACCATTGCCTTCTACCTCTTATCTTAAATTTATACACACGCCCACGCAAACTTGAACCCTCTACTTGTGGAAAAGGCACCTTCCATCTATTAAAACCATGATAATCTTTCTCAACCTTTGCTACTCCAATAATAAAGTCCCAGCCTATCCAACTTTTTCTCACATCTTGGAATCTCCAGCCCAGGCAGAATCCTGGTAAATCTCCTTTGCACTCTCTCTAACACAAACTGATCCTTCCTACAATGTGGGACCAGAACTGCACATAGTACTGCAGTTGCCACTTACCCAGCACTTTATGCAATTTCAGCATTACCTCCCTTCTCTATATTCTATGCCTCAGCTAATTAAGGCATGTAATCCAGATACATTCTTAACCATCTATCTACCTGCCCCCCTTATATCTCGGGGTCTTGAATATTAGGTCAAAAATCTCTAATCTTCACTACTTGTCTTATTGCAACTTTATGGAGCATTGTTCAGGCCACAGACGAAATACTGGCTGCCACACTATTGGAAGGATGTGATTACACTGCAAGGGGTGCAGAGGAGATTCCATTTGCTGCAGCTCTGCCAACTGGCCAACTTGTTGTTATCCTCTTGCAGCTTTAGGCTATCCTCACTATTTATCACCCGACTAATTTAAATTTAAGTCTTTTACCATTAATGTACAGCCAGGATCCCAGAACTGAGACTTGCAGAACCCTACTGGAAGCAGACTGTCAGTCACAGAAACATCCCTCTACCATCACCCTTTGCTTCCTGCCTCTCAGCCAATTTTGTATCTAATGTACCACTTTGCCTTGGATCCCATGGGGTCTTACTTCATTGACCAGTCTGTCTTATCAAAAGAGTAAAAAGTGAGGTCTGCAGATGCTGGAGATCACAGTTGAAAATGTGTTGCTGGTTAAAGCACAGCAGGTTAGGCAGCATCCAAGGAACAGGAAATTCGACATTCCTGATGAAGGGCTCTGGCCCGAAACGTCGAATTTCCTGTTCCTTGGATGCTGCCTAACCTGCTGTGCTTTAACCAGCAACACATTTTCAACTGTCTTATCAAAAGCCTTGCTAAACTCTATATGGACTACACCAAACACATTGCCCTCCTCAATAACCCTGATTACCTCATCATGAAAAGTTGATCAGATTTTTCAGACATGAGTATAGGAGTTGAGAGGTCATGTTGTGGCCGTACAGGACATTGGATAGGCCACTTTTGGAATATTGTGTGTAATTCTGGTCTCCCTTCATAGGAAGGATGTTGCAAAACTTGAAAGGGTTCAGAAAAGATTTACAAGGATGTTGCCAGGGTTGGAGGGTTTGAGCTACAGGGAGAGGCTGAATAGGCTGGTGCTGTTTTCCCTGGAGCGTCGGAGACTGAGGGGTGACCTTATAGAGAAATCATGGAAAGGATAAATAGACAGGTCTTTTCCCTGGGGTGAGGGAGTCCAGAACTAGAGGGCATAGGTTTAGGGTGAGAGGGGAAAAAATTTAAAATTTAAAATTTAAAAGAGATACCTAAGGGGTAACTTTTTCATGCAGAGGGTGGTGCATGTGTGGAATGAGCTGCCAGAGGAAGTGGTGGAGGTTGGTACAATTACAACATTTAAAAGGCATTTGGATGGGTATATGATTAGGACGTGTTTGGAGGGATATGGGCTGACAAATGGGGCTACGTTAATTTAGGATATCTGGTCAGCATGGACAAGTTGGACTAAAGGGTCTGTTTCGATGCTGTGCATGCCTCTGATTCTATGACATTCCCTTAATAAATCCATGCTGGCTATCCCTGATCCATCAGATTGCCGACATATTCTATCCATCAGAATTGTTTTCAATAATGTCCCCACCATTGAGGTTAGACTGACTGGCCCAAAATTTAAAGTCTATTTCTTCTTCCCTTTTGTTGAATAGTGGGACAATGTCAGCTGTCCTCCAGTCCTTTAGCACTTTACTTGTGGCAAGATAGCATTTGAAAATTGCGGCCAGGGCCTCTGATATCTCCTCCCTTATCTCCCTCAGCAGCCTCATTCAGGGGTGCTGACTTATTCATTTTTAATACTGCTTCCTCTCTATGTCAATTTCTTCTAATATATCATAGTCCTACACCCTGATGTCTATTCCTGTGTTGTCCTTTTCTGTATCAATTCCATTTGCCTCAACATTTTTTTTTAACTGTCAGAATGTAGGCCTCTCTGCCTGGGCCAGCATTTATTGCCCTCCCTAGTTGTTCTTGAGAAGGTGGTGGTTTGCTTCCTTCTTGAGCTGCTGTCGTCCATGTGCTGTAGGTTGACCCACAATATGGAGGGAATTCCAGAATTTTGACCCAGTAAAGTAATGGCGATATATTTCAGGTTGGGATTGTGATTTGCTTAGAGGGGAACTTAACAGGTGATGGTGTTCCCCATCTTCCCCAAGTATCTGCTGCCCTTGTCCTTCTAGATGATCATGGTTGTGGTTTGGAAGGTGTGGCCTGAGGAACCTTGAAATATTTCTGCAGTGCATCTGCGCACTGCTGTTCCGGAATGCCAGTGTTAGAGGGAGTGAATGTTTGTTCATGTAAAGCCAATCAATGTATATCTGAATGCACACATTCAGATGTGGCACAGATCAAAATTGGCAGGTATGACATGGTGGACATCACAGAGACGCCGCTGCTAGGGGATGAAGATTAGGAACTGAATATTCAATGATATACACCCTATCGAAAATATAGGCAGGTTGGCAGAGAGGGTGGATTTGCCTTATTAGTAAGAAATGAAATTAACTCAGTAGTAAGAAATCAAGTAGGGTCGGATGGTGTAGAATTTGTGTGGGTAGAATTGAGGAACCGCATAAGTTAAAACAAACTATAATTGAACTTATGTACAGGCCTCGAAACAGTAGTCAGGAGCTGGGGCGCAAGATGGGCGGCATGGTGGCACAGTGGTTAGCACTGCTGCCTCACAGCACCAGAGACCCGGGTTCAATTCCCGTCTCAGGCGACTGACTGTGTGGAGTTTGCACGTTCTCCCCGTGTCTGCGTGGGTTTCCTCCGGGTGCTCACAAAGATGTGCAGGTCAGGTGAATTGGCCATGTTAAATTGCCCGTAGTGTTAGGTAAGGGGTAAATGTAGGGGTATGGGTGGGTTGCGCTTCAGCGGGTCAGTGTGGACTTGTTGGGCCGAAGGGCCTGTTTCCATACTGTAAGTAATCTAATCTAATCTAATCTAAAAGATACATCAGGAAATAGAAAAAATGTAAAGGAAAGGCAAAGTTACAGGATCATGGGGGATTGCAATTTGCAGGTGGACTGGGAAAACCAGGTTGGTTGTGGTTTGCAAGAAAAGGAGTTTGTGGAATGTCCACAAGACGGCTTTTTGGAGCAGCTTGTGGTGGAGCTCACTGGGGAACAGGCAACACTGGATTTAGTGATGTGAAATGAGGCAGACTTGATAAGGGAGCTTATGGTGAAGGGACCCTTAGGAAGCAGTGACCATAATGTAATAGAATTTACTCTGCAATTTGAGAGGGAGAAGATGGAATCAGTGGTAACGGTATTACAGCTGAAAAAAGGTAACTACAGAGGCATGAGGGAGGAGCTCTGTAGAATTGACTGGGAGAGGAGCTGAGCAGAAAAGGCAGTGGAACAGCACTGGCAGGAGTGTCTGGGAGTAATTCAGGAGACACAACAGAGATTCATCCCAAGGGAAAAGAAGCATGGTACAGGGAGAATGAGGCAACCATGGCTGACCAGGGAAGTCAGGGATAACATAAACACAAAAAAGAAAGCACGTAATGTGACGAAGGGCAGTGGGAAACCAGAGGATTGGGAAACTCACAAAGACCAACAGAGGACAACAAACAGAAGAAATAAGGAGAGAGAAGACTAAATATGAGGGTAAGCTAACCAGTAATATAAACACTGTAAGAGTTTCTTTAGATATAGAAAGGGCAAAAGAGAGGCAAAAGTGGGCATTGGATAGCTGGAAAAGGATTCTGGAGAGATAGCAGTGGGGAACAAGGAAAGGAAACTGAATAGTTACTTTGTGTCAGTCTTCATGATGGAAGACATGAGTAATATCTCAAAAACTCAAGAGAGTGAGGGGGAAGAGATGAGTATGGTGGCCATCACCAAGGAGAAAGTGCTAGAAAAACTGAATGGCCTGAGCTATATAAAACACCTTGGCCAGACGGACTACACCACAGAGTTCTAAGGGAGATAGCTGAAGAGATAGTGGAAGCATTAATGGTGAACTTTCAGGAATCACTAGAATCAAGAAGGGTCCCACAGGACTGGAAAATCGCTAACATGACACCTCTGTTTAAAAGGTAAAAAATGAGGTCTGCAGATGCTGGAGATCACAGTTGAAAATGTGTTGCTGGTTAAAGCACAGCAGGTCAGGCAGCATCCAAGGAATAGGAAATTCGACGTTTCGGGCATAAGCCCTTCATCAGGAATCCTGATGAAGGGCTTATGCCCGAAACGTCGAATTTCCTATTCCTTGGATGCTGCCTGACCTGCTATGCTTTAACCAGCAACACATTTTCACCTCTGTTTAAAAAGGCAATATGGAAAAAGAAGGAAAATTACAGACTGATTAGACTAACATCGGTCATGGGTAAGATTCTGGAATTCATTGTGAAGGATGGGATGAGATTTCTGAATACTTGGAAGTTTGGGGTAAATAGGAAAAAGTCAACATGGTTTCATCAAGGGGAGGTTATGACTGACAAATCTTCCAGAGTTCTTTGAGGAAGTAACAAGCAGTTTAGACAAAGGAGAGCCAATCAATGATATCAACCTGGATTTCAAGAAGGCCTTTGACAAGGTGCCACACAGGAGGCTGCTGAGTAAGATAAGGGCCCATGGTGTTAGAGGCAAGGTACTAGCATGGATAGAAGCTTGGCTGACTGACAGAAAGCAGAGTGGGGATACAAGAGTCTTTCTCAGGATGGCAGCCGGTGACAAGGTTCAGTGTCGGGATCACAACTTTTCACTTTATATATTAACAATCCAGATGAAGGAACTGAAGGCCTTCTGGCTAAGTTTGCAGATGATAGGTAGAGGGACAGGTAGCATTGAGGAGGTGGGGAGGCTGCAGAAGGATTTGGACAGATTAGGAGAAGTGACAGATAGAGCACAACGTGGGAATATGTGAGGTCATGCTCTTTGGTAGGAAGAATAGAGGCTTGGACTATTTTCTAAATGGGGAGAAAATTCAGAAGTCTGAAGTACAAAGAGACTTGGGAATTCCAATCTAGGATTTTCTCAAGCTAAACTTGCAGGTGAGTCAGGAAGACAAATGCAATATTGGATTTATTTGGACAGGATTTGAATATAAAAGAATGTACTTCTGAGGCTCTATAAGGCTCTGGTCAGACCACATTTGGAGTATTGGGCACAGTTTTGGGCCCCATATCTCAGGAAAAATGTACTTTGCCCTGGAGCATGTTCAGAGGAGGTTCACAAGAATGGTCCCAGGAAGGAAAGCTTAACATATGAGGAATGTTCAAAGACTCTGGGTTTATGCTGGATGGAGTTAAGAAGGATGGGGGGTGGGGGGGAGGTTGGGGGGGGAGGTGGAATCTAATTGAGACATACAGAATACTGACTGGCCTGGAGAGAGTAGATGTTGAAAAGATGTTTCCAATGGTCAGAGAAACTAGGATCCGAGGACATAGGCTTAAAACCTTCTTCCTGAAGAAGGGTTCATGCCCGAAATGTCAATTCTCCTGCTCTTTGAGTGCTCCCTGACCTGCTGCGCTTTTCCAGCAACACATTTTCAGCTCTGATCTCCAGCATCTGCAGTCCTCACTTTCTCCGCATAGCCTTAAAGTAAAGGAAAGGCCTTTTAGAATGGAGGTAAAGAGAAACTTCTTCAGCCAGAGAGTGGTGAATCTATGGAATTCATTGCCACAGAAGGCTGTGGAGGCCAGGTCATTAAGACTGAAAAGATAGGTTCTTGAGTATCAAGGGGATCAAGGGTTACAGGGAGAAAGCAGAAGAATGGGGTTGAGAAACTTATCAGCCATGATTGAAGATTGGAGCAGATTTGATGGACTGAATGGTCTAATTTCTGCTCCAATGTCTTATAGTCTTATCAGGCAGGGTGCTTTGACCTGAATGGTACCTAGCTTGTTGAGAATTGTTGCAGCTGCACCCAACCACATAAGTATTCCAACAGATTTATAAAATCATGAGGGGCATGGATAGGATAAATAGGGAAAATCTTTTCCCTGGGGTGGGGGAGTCCAGAACTCGAGGGCATAGGTTCAGGGTGAGAGAGGAAAGATATAAAACGGACCTAAGAGGCAACCTTTTCACTCAGAGGGTTGTGCCTATATGGAATGATCATCATGAATATATGATCATTTCTCCTAATTCATTATTGTTGATTAGCTAATACTCATGGCCCTTAGTTTTGGATACCCCCACAAATGGAATTGTCTTCATCTCGTCTGCCATATCAAACTACTTCATAATTTAAAGACCTCTGTTACATCAGTACTCAACCTCTTTTAAAGGAAAGATGCCTGGTTTGGTCAGCATCTTTTAGACTGAACTGTGCTCTGAAATATACCCATCCATTTTAATAAAGAGAAATGAAGACTTGAAAGTTAACCTTCATGGGTTGTAAAACTAATTTTAAAATTAAAGATTATTTTATATATTGTAATTTCATCCAGTCATGAATGTTTTAGTCTATGTCATTTCTGGATTTCAGAATCGTCTGGATTGTAGAATGATTTTAGAATTATAACCATCAAATATGCAAATTAAAAACATATACATACACCTGAAAACAGTTATAAAACATTATCAAGTAGTCTTAACAGTTGTTTTACTTATCCACATACTGCGTCTTCTATGTTTCCACTTTAATATACCGTATAAAATTACGCTGTGACTTTCTTAGATCTGCTCAAAACATTTCTGGATGATTGGTGTTCGCAATTTGCAGACTGGGTAAGTTTGAGTGTATAATTTTTACAGAGTATATCTTTCCCTCTTTTTCCACCAACCTCTAAAAATTATATGCTTTAATATAGTGTTTTGTAAGTGATTGATTTATGCCAGGATCTTTTTGTCCTGTCTGCAAGATAGGAGTTTTCTGGGCACTTTGATCCTACATTTCTAGCTTTTCCTTTTTGCAACTTACTAATTAATGAGGGCTTCTAAAAGTGAACGGGGGTCATGAGCTGAAATGTTGGGTTTGTGAACTCTGGGAGACCGGTGGCCAGCATGGAGCTCTGGCTGCGTTTTAACAGCTATGCTCCCATTGTAACAAGCCCCCGACCACAAAACCAAACCCCTCCAGCCTTCCAATCACTACCCACTGTCATGAGGGGGGATGCCTACTTCAAGCCTCTAAGTGGGATCACAGCAGCAAAATGTTGGGAAGCATTGAGCCAAATGGTCTCGGAAAAGTAGCTTTTCAATTCCCTTTTCCCAAATTCTGGTATGTCTAACTTTGAAATAAGGCCCAAAGAGAAGGTATTGGCCAAATGTTTTGCCAAATACTGAGCCTTTTAGTAGCTCTGCTGTGACTGGCTAGGTACTGAATTTACTGAAGTCTCTCATATCCCATTATAACAAGGCTGTCTTACAAAGGGCCAATCTATTATATTCCAAGAGAGGTCACTGCCTAAGGCGTTATGTTCTATCTACACATTGTTTACCTTCCACATCTAAACTATTAGTTCTGCTGTTGCTAGTTTATTTTTCACTTGTATCTGTTCAGACCACCCTGGCACTATGTTTCCTCCTCAGCTGCATGGACTCTTTTCTGTTTGGAGCCTGGGAGCTCCTGTCAACCTCAGGATAATGTTAGGATACTGGGGAACTGGATTTAACAGATCAGCAGAACCCATGCCTGGAATTTGAAAAATCACTTGGAGAGAGGAAAAAGAAATGAGCGCAGCATTAAGATAATGTTTGAAAGAACCCTGGCCAAAGAGAAGGTCATTGAATCTGCAAGTGCAGCAATTGTAACGTTGTTATTCTAGCTATTAATTTTACTTATGGATAAAACTTGCTCCAAGTATTTTTTTTCAACGTCTGTCTGATTTCTGAGCCAAAATTCTGTGGGAAGTTGTATAACACAGCTTAAGCACAGAGCAGTCTGCTCGCAGCAATAAAATCCCACCCAGAAGGAAGAAGGTACGGCTGGGAAGGGGGAATGGGGGAGAAGGGGGAAGGGAGCTTTCCAGGTGCAAGGCTATGAGCTATATTTCTCCACAGTGCATCAAGGCATGACGTCTCCAAGCACTCTTATTGTTTGTTTCAGTTCGGTTCAGTTCTCTTGTAAACAGAACCAGTCAGACTGACACTTTATTTTTTTTGGTTGTTGTTCCAGACTCTTGTCTTTCTCTAGTTAGCAGCCCAAAGCAGATGATTTGCTTGAGGTAAGAAGCGATTTTGAAGAGATTGTGCAGAATAGTCTTGCTGACATGGTGCACAGACCTCCCTTTATATCAGGGAGTGGGTTTGAAACCACTGACTGACACCGGAGAAGGTGATGTACAGTCTGTGTGCTCAGTGGTGCTGAGGTTAATTGCAATCTGTTTTTCTTTTATGTTGCTATATTATTTCAGCTAATATGAGAAAGACAATATACAAACGTTGCAGACTATTCAGTAATGCCAAGGTAGTGTTGTACAATTCATATGAAACGTGGGTGTATGAGATATTTGTACGAAGCATAGAACATTAGTTTCCCATTTGAATATCACATTTGCAAAGTAGGAATATATTGAAAAACTACTTGGCGTTCACTCCTGTTTATTTTGGGGTTCTATTTCACTGCAAATTCAAATGGGATTTCTAACTTTAACTTTGCTTTTATTTGTGATTAAAATGTGATGGATACATGCATGAAGTACGACTTCATTACAATTTAATGAGAATCTCATTTTTATCCCAGTCTTACAAATGCCATTGTCAACATAGGTGGCCAATTTATTTAATAAACAAGACAGTGCTGGAGAAGCTCAGCAAGTCAGGCAGCGCCTGATGAGCAAGAAACAGCTGTTTCAAGTCCAATATTACTCTTCCTCACCTATAACTCTGAAGAAGAGTAAAATTGAACTCGAAATATTAACTCTGTTTCTGTCTTCACAGATCCTGCCAGAGCTGCTGAGGTTCTCCTGTACTTTCTGTTTTTACTTCAGATTCCCAACAACCATAGTATTTTGCTTTTGTTTCCTGTTTGATTTAATTACTGTTTAATCTGGGCAATCCCTCAAATACTGTGGGCAAATGCCATTGCCACAGCTTCACAGACCTCTTATACAATATTATCACAGTAATGGCACTGCTAGAGGAAATTAATTTAGAAACTCCTGGGATTTGACTGGAATCGTGACTCACCCAATACTCAAAATGATGTTTCAGCCTCTAAATATGCAATTCTTGATCAAGGAGAATGTGTATGCATGTGTGTCCACATATCAGCGGTGTTAAGAAGGTAGATGTTGGCTGTTCGGCTTATCTTTGTGCTTGTCATCACTCTGTCAGCTTAGTTAACATGACATCATCAACTGTGGGGTGGCACGATGGCTCAGTGGTTAGCACTGCTGCCTTACAGTGCCAGGGACCCGGGTGTGATTTCACCCTGACTGTGTGGAGTTTGCACATTCTCCCCATGTCTGCGTGGAATCCTGCGGGTGTACCTGTTTCCTCCCACAGGCCAAAGATGTGCAGGTTATGTGGATTGGCCATGCTAAATTGCACGTGGTGTCCCAGGATGTGCAGTCTAGGTGGATTAGCCATGGAAATGCAGGGTTACGGGGTAGGGGGAAGGGTCTGGCTGGTCTTTGGGTGGACGCTCTTTAGAGGGCTGGTGTGGACTCAGTGGGCTGAATGACCTGTAGTGGTTCAATGATGATCTCAATAATATTTATTTAAACATGTTGAATCATTGATGAGCGAGCAATTACAATATTGGGACCAAATTTAACAGTGTTGTACATGTTCTACCAGCACTGAGGCCTGTTCTCAATCTGCACTGCTCTTAGAGATACTGGTAAATTGGTCCAGGCCATTTTTTCTTTTGGTGGTTCCTGACAGCTGCCTGAAATAAGTACTCATGCAGCTCCCACGTCCATTAGAGATGTGGACTCCTGAATGTAATAAAATCTGTTGGAGCTCCAACACGTATATATCCAGGTCTTCAATTAATTATGCTTCTTAAAGGGACCATGGAAGGCTGTTCAGAAAAGGTATTTTTAATGTATATTTGGGAAAGTGCAGGAATATTCTTCCTGGTTCCCTGAAACGACAGCCTGCTGTGATCCAAGCCTGTTCTCCTTCCCCAGTTGCTCCTTTTGGGCCCAACTGTTGCCAAATTAGTTTGACCTAGGGAGGTAAGTTGCGTCCAGGGCCACCTTTAGCCTGC
This sequence comes from Hemiscyllium ocellatum, assembly GCF_020745735.1. NCBI lineage: Eukaryota > Metazoa > Chordata > Chondrichthyes > Orectolobiformes > Hemiscylliidae > Hemiscyllium > Hemiscyllium ocellatum. The sequence goes on from NC_083405.1 coordinate 102,081,296, forward strand.
GTAAATTGTCATAGTGAGACCTGTGGATCAAAGTAAGAAGAGGGACATCATCTTTCGCACACTGAAATAATACACTGATCTGGTTTATTATTCCTTCCTGGAAATGAGGGCATCACTGGCCAAGCCAGCGTTTATTGCTCAGCCCAGAAGGCAGCTAAGAGTCAACCATATTGGGTGTGGGGTCATATGTAGTGCAGATAAGGATGACTGTTAAAGAGCATTAGTGAATCATATGGGTTTTTCTGACAATCAACAATGGTTTCACAGTCAGAATTGGACTCTTAATTCTAGATTTTTGTTAATTTCAAATTCCACCAACTGCCATAGCAAAACTAAAACCTGAGTCCCCAGAATATTACCTGGGTCTCTGGATTAACAGTCCAGCAATAATACCATTGGATCATCACTTCCCCCAGGTATGAATGAATGTAACTCACAATGTATATACATTTGGGGACCTTATTTTAGAAATAAAGCTATTGCCATGGAAAGTGCACAAAGAAGACTTAATAAGAGCTGGATGGTGTGAAAATTGGTACTTAATTTTCTGTCCATTTTGGTTGAACTTCTTTCCACTTGACAACCGAGTCACACGTGCTTGACTCTGGGCAGAATTATCATGGCCACCCCATCTGCCAAGTACAGCATTCTGTTTCACCTTAAATTGAAAGAGAGAATTTAAACATAGCCAGCTTATAAAATCTGGAACTATGAAAAAGGTCAAGGGTGACTCTCTCAGCTCACCTCTGTAGAGTGCTTTTTTTAAAATCCATGTATGGACCAAGACCACAATGAGATTTGAAGTTACGTGGCCCCCATGGACCCCAGTCTGAGCATTGATGAATAGGTTGTTACTGAATTAATGCCATTTGATAGTACTATCAATAGCACGCTTCATCACTTTACTGATGTTTGAGAGTATTCCATTAAGTCACAACTGTCAAGCTGGATTTATCCTGCATTTTGTGGACTGGACATATCCAGTAAATATGCTGCTTTTTTGGGTAGATGCCGGTGTTGTACCAGCAACCAGTTTTCTTCAGTACTACAGCCAGGATGTTTTCAATGCTCATAACCTTTAATATATCCAACGTGTGCAGCCATTGATTGGTATCGCATTGTATTACCAGAAGACTAGCATCTGTTGAGACTTCAGAAGGAAGTTGAGATGGATCATCTACTCATCACTTCTTACTGAAGAGGTTAAGAATGCTTCACCCACTGGGTTCTGCTTTTGTTGAGAATAGACTGTACACTGTATTCTTTCTCAGAGTTATGGTTTAATTATCCACTACATCTTCACCTCTTAGCAAAGCAACATTACAGAACTTTAAACTGATCCATTGCTTGAGAATTGTTTAGCCTGATCAACAGCATGTTGCTTCCTCTATTTAGTCACTAACCACCCAATCAGGATGGGATGTAGCATGAAAATGGAAGAGGTGGGAAGCATATAGAGATAGCTGAAACTCTGACTGCGATCTTTAATCCTTACGAGGTGAAACAACACCCTGGTTGGACCTCAGCTGGAGTATTGCTTACAGTTTTTGGGGCACCATACTAGAGGAATACAGTGGGGGGAGTGCAAAAGGTGTACATGAGAATGATTTCAGGGTTGAGACAATTTAGTAATGAATGAAGATTGGAAAAAAATGGGACTGTTTTCCTTGATACGATTAAGATTAACAGGAGATTTAATAGAAGATTTCAAAATCATGAGGGTTCTTGACAGAGTAGGATTGGAGAAATTCTTCCTACTTGCAAAAAGATCGAGAACCAGAGGGCAGTCTTAAAGTGATTTGCAAGAGAAGCAAATACTGTTTGGGCGTGGAATGCATTGCATGGATTTATGGTGGACAAAGATTCATTTGAGGCATTCAATAGGGATCGGATTATTTAAATAGGAACAGTATGGAGGGTTGTCAGGTAAGGTTGACATTGGAACTAAGTTAAAATGCTCAGAGAATGGATGCAGACATGATGGGCTGCATGTACATGAGAATGTACATGATGGACTGAATGGCCTTCCTCTACATCGTAACAATTGAATGATTCTGTTCCTTAAGGAAGAAATGTACTGTTGCCTAAGTTGCCAACAACACAAACAAAATAAATGAAGAAGATATGAGGAGGCTACAAAGAAACAAGGAGGAATAAGTAAGTGGCCAAAGATATGGCAAAAGGAGTGTAATGTGGGAAAATGTGAGATTGTCTATTTCAGCAGGAAGATTAAAAACATTTATCTAAATGGTGTGAGAGAATGCAAAGAGATCAGGATGATGTCCTGGTGCCCGAATCAGAAAGGTTTACTGTGTATGTACAGCAAGTAATTAGGAAGACTAATAGATTTTATAAGATGACTTGAGCAGAAAAGTTTAGTTAAAATTTATTAGACTAATGCCTAGAAAGTACAAGTTGTCTTCTGAAGAGATGTTGGGCAGATTAAGATAGGCTTGAAACCACTGAAGCTTTGAAGAGTAAGAGACAACTTGAGTAAAACATATAAGATCCCGAGGTTGTAGAATGGATGTTTACTCAAGTAGGAATGTGGAATGAGGGGTGACTGTTACACAATAAAGGATTGTCCATGTAGAGTAAATAATAAGAATGTTTTTTATCTCTGAGCAGACTAGCACTTTGAAAATCTCTCCCTCTAAAAGGCAGTGGAAGCAGAGTCTTTGAATATTTCTAAGGCAGTGTCAACTCCCTTAGGAAATATACTAATAATTGAGCCACTGTATACTTCACAAGGTCTCATAAAGTCATAGAGGTGTACAGCACAGAAACAGACCCTTCGGTCCAACTTGTCCCGACCAGCTATCCCAATCCAATCTAGTCCCATTTGCCAGCACCCGGTACATATCCCTCCAAACCCTTCCTATTCATCTACCCATCCAAATGCCTTATGGATGTTGCAATTGTACCAGCCTCCACCACTTCCTCTGGCAGCACATTCTATACACGTACCACCCTCTGCATGAAAATGTTTCCCCTTATGTCTCTTTTATACCTTTCCCCTCTCACCCGAAACCTATGCCCTCTAGTTCTGGACTCCTCCACCCAGGGAAAAGACTTTGTCTATTTATCCTATCCATGCCCCTCATGATTTTATAAACCTCTATAAGGTCAGCCCTCACCCTCTGACGCTCCAGGGAAAACAGCCCCAGCCCATTCAGCCTCTCCCTATAGCTCAAATCCTCCAACCCTGGCAACATCCATGCAAATCTTTTCTGAACCTTTTCAAGTATCAAAACATCTTTCCGATAGGAAGGAGACCAGAATTCCACACAATATTCCAACAGTGGCCTAACCAATGCCCTGTATAGCCACAACATGACCTCCCAACTTCTGTACTCAATAGTCTGACCAATAAAGGAAAGCATACCAAATGCCCTCTTCACTATCCCATTTACCTGCAACTCCACTTTAAAGGAGCTATGAACCTGCACTCCAAGGTCTCTTTGTTCAGCAATGTTACCATTAAGTGTATAAGTACTGCTAAGATTTGCTTTCCCAAAATGCAGTACCTCACATTTATCTAAATTAAACTCCATCTGCCACGTCTCAGCCCATTGGCCCATCTGATCAAGATCCCATTGTAATCTGAGGTAACCTTCTTCGCAGTCCATTACACCTCCAATTTTGGTGTCATCTGCAAACATACGAACTATGCCTCTTATGCTCACATCCATATCATTTATATAAATGATGAAAAGTAGTGGACCCAGCACCAATCCTTGTGGCACTCCACTGGTCACAGGCCTCCAGTCTGAAAAACAATCCTCCACCACCACCCACTGTCTTCTACCTTCACAAATATGTATTTAGCCAATTAAACACCTAGATAAAGGATTCTTATGGTGCAGTTATAGTGTCCCTATCTCTGAGCCAGGAGGCCTGGGTTCAAGTCTCACCTGCTTCCGGAAGTGTATAATAATATCTCTGAACAGGTTAATTAGCAAAATATTTAAATTACATTAAACAAGATGCTTCTTGTTTCCAGACGTCTGGTTGTCCCTGTGCAGTGCATTCACAGGTGTATGACAACAGCAGCTAGACCAATCTAAAGACAGTCATTAGACAGACTTTCCTTAACGCAAACACTCCTGGTATCACACTATCATGATGTGTCCACCTCACTGCCCCGAAAAGTAACACAGGGCTAAATTTTACATTTTTTGGGCTAAGACCAAGTTGTGTCCAGTTCTTTGGAAGGACTGCTACCATGAAGCCAAATGAATTTTCTCACCTTATTTTCCTAAATTCATCACATTAACTACCTACCCTACCCCCATGGTATCCATCACATCTGATTTTAGCCCGGTTTTACTACATGCCATTCCCAGAACAACCTGCCACTCAGCAGATACCCACCAAAACTCTGGCATTTCTTAAGCTCATGCCATCTTTGAAAGGCTCTGTGCATTCAGACAAGTGTTGGCAATCTGGCATTGCCCCTCACCAGTAACATCATGACACCTACTGGTGGCACATAGCTGGCATGACTGACCCTCCTTCACACATGCCACTTTGTGCCCTCGCACTAGACCCTGTGTTGGCACCAGGCCACAAACTTTACCTTGACATTGCTATATCCTGTGTGAACACTGTAACCCCGTACTACCTTGTCCCCTGTGCCCACTGCAGATCTCTGACTTGTCTTCATCCAGTCGGTTCCTGAAGAAGGGCTCATGCCCGAAACGTCGATTCTCCTGCTCCTTGGATGCTGCCTGACCTGCTGCACTTTTCCAGCAACACATTTTCAGCTTCAGCCAGTCGGGGAATATTAGCTACATACAAGCAATCAGACAATATCAAACATGAGTTTTTATTTACAGAAAGCAAAAGCAAACGCAAACGAAACCAAGAAAAGGCTGAAGTTAGCGCCAACAATTAAACCACATTTCCACATCATGACCAAAGAATATTGTTCAATCCTCAAATGTCTGCTGCACCCAGTTGTCATCTGTTAGAAACGGCTGTCTGGAGGATGGCTTGGTCATCCACAAAGGCAGCTTTGTCATTCTTCCCCTTGTCCTCCTCATTCTCCTTCGGAGACTGCTCCTGTCTCCTCTGTTTCTCAGCATTTGACATGTTGCCTGCTCAGATTGTACTCAACCCAGCATACCACGATGAAGCAGCACAGACTCTTCGGAACATGTTGGAGATTTACGCCACAGCCTGGTCCAAGCAGTGGAACTGCATCTTCATCAGTCCTATGCTCTTGTCCACCATGACCCTGGTCGATGCCTGGGCGGCAGTGTATCTGCATTTTGCATCAGTCAGGTACTTGTGTAATGGGGTCATGACCCATGGTGTCAGTGGGTAGCCCTTACTCCCTCAGTACATTGCTTTGGGAGGTAAATGGTACGCAATGCATCAGGGGCGGCACGGTGGCACAGCACCAGAGACCCGGGTTCAATTCCCGCCTCAGGTAAATGTCTGTGTGGAGTTTGCACATTCTTCCCGTGTCTGTGTGGGTTTCCTCCGGATGCTCTGGTTTCCTCCCACAATCCAAAGATGTGCAGATAGGGGAATGGGCCATGCTAAATTGCCCGTAGTATTAGGTGAAGGGGTAAATATAGGGAAATGGGTCTGGGTGGGTCCCTGTTCGGAGGGTGGACTTGGTGGGCCGAAGGGCCTGTTTCCACACTGTAAGTAATCTAATCTAGATACATTGTTCCAGGTGTTCCAGGTTTGAGGATTCATGGCAGCTACCAGGAGATTGGGCATATATCTCCAGCAAATGGCTCAGAGATCACATGAGCATTAATGGAAAGTCTCCCTTCCTGTTGATGAATTTTGCAGTAGTAAGATGGCCCTCTCAGTGCAATGTGTGTGCAGTTCGTGGCAGCAATGTACACCAACTATCAGGTTCACAGGAGTAACATGCCAAGACTCCTGCAACAGAACCTACCAAACCTGCAATCTCATCCACCTGAAAAGACAAGGGGAGCAAATGTATAAAATCAGCACCATCGCAAGTTCTCCTTCAATTCACGCACCATCCTGACTTGGAAATATATCAGTATTCCTCTACTACCACAAGATCAAAATGTTGGATCTTACTTCCTAATAGCACTGTGTGTGTCCCTATATTCGAAAGACTGCAGCAGTTTGAGTCAGCAGCTCCCCACCACCTTCTCCAGAGTAACTCAGAGTGTAGTCTAACTTTCTGGCACAGCCAGTGATGCCACATCCCACAAACAAATTAAAACCGAATGAACAAAACCCTTACTGCTGTTTATAACTACTCACAGTCTCTTCTGTGGTGCTGCAAATAAAAGCAGGGCACTTTTATCTGTAAACAGGCTGGATTATTCACCCATGGTCTGAACAGTAAAGGACTGAAAGTTAACATTAACATTTTAGAAGATAAGATGAAGAGATTTTTTTATGAATTAGTAAATGGAGATACAGGTAGTTCTTCTATAATGTGATGGCTGTGTTCTTGTGCAACCCCGCATTATTGAAAAATCACAATTTAGAAACAACACTTAAAGCCTTGTCATGTGATCGCGTGACAATCAACACACATTTTAAAAGTTTGCGCTTTAGAACAGCATTTCCAATTCGGCAATTGTGTTACAGCGAATTCATGTTAATAAAATGCACATTATAGCAGAACAACATTTATTCATTCTGTGGACATAGTGACTGAATGAGCTAGTCAATAGAGCTGAAAATTCGACCACAGGATTTTTTAATAGAGTAATTTATTTGAAGAATTGTTTGTATCTAATATTTTCCTTTATCATCACACATAATTATTTTCTCCTGCATAATCAATTTCATAACTATTTTAATTTGACAAAAATAAAACACCTAAACTCACACAAAGTTGTTATACTAATAAACATTTGGCAAAAGATTTTTTTTCACAATTTGTTTGTTTGCACTTGATTTACTTGTCTCAACTCTAGTTTAATTTGACTCTCAAATTTTACGGTATGATTTCTACTAATTATTCTCTACCTCCCACACTTTCACTCTTAAAATTGTCAGCACCAAAATTTATATCTACTCCTAATGTCTCAGAGTTGGCTCATGCTCTGAATTTCACATCACCATCATCAAAGTGAAACTGAACTATCAATGACTTTGTTTTCAATGTCACCATCTGCATTTTCAATGTTTGTTGAAACATTAAAGTTTTCAGATAGACCACATAGGAAGTTGTTCTTCTTGTATTAAGGTGAAGTGATTTAGTTTATGGTGATCCTATTCAGCTGTTATATGTTTTCAAGTCATGTTTTGATTTTTTTTTGTAATTTCCATAAGAATAACATTTAATGGGTTGGAGGTTCATTTAAAGGTTACAACTTGTTTTTGTATAACACTGAAAGTGGGTCCTTTCCACTTTTTTCACCACAATATTCATGTATCTCTGATTTACTGCCCGTACATTTTGAATCTGACTCAGCTTCTATGATGAGGACCAAAGTTGCGAACCTCTTTAAGGAGGACATAGTCTCTTTCTTGTAGCTCTGGTAGTTCTTGCATTCTGTGGCTCTCAGTCAACTTCTCACATTCTTACTCTGCCCTCTACACTTTCTTTTTCACTATCTGTGGCCTTTTAGATTTTGTCAATTTAATGCCTTTTTTTCTTTAGCCCCTCTATTACTTCTGTTTGTTCATGCTGCCTGCCACTTTCCCTTTCCAAGTAACAACATATCTTGTTTCAGAATATAAATTATATAATACAAATGTATATGCAAAAAAAACAAATGAAGGAGGACTGAAGGTAAATTTTTATGATTTATTATGTAAATTTGGAACGTGTGGTTATGGTCGTTTCTGAGTTGTACTGTCAGTGCAGATACAGTCTAGGAAGAGCTACAGGATCCCCAACCAGAAGTTGAAAGCCTTTTGGTTGCTTAGGTTGTTAGATGTCAATCTTCCCATATCATGCCTTTCGATCCAAGGTAACATCTACCAATTTTGATTGAGATCAGCCAGAAACCTCGGAGAAGTTTATGACCAAGCAGAAAGACACATTTCACAAACATCAGCTTGATTCATCAATACTATTTGACCCGCCCTTTCAGTGGAAGTGCGGGTGATTACCTGGACTTGCTGCTGACATTACTGCTGAGTCCCCACAAAACAATTGTATTATTTTCTGTCTTCTTTCCGTTTTTCATGATCAGGTGTATTCCAGATGTCAGGATAACTATGGTGTACTGCTGCAGAATCGCTGGCATGTTGCCCATCAAAGCACTTTACTCTTTTCAACGAAGAGTGGCTTCAGGTCCGCCCTACTCCATGTTTATTAGTGAAGAGGAACTCCTGAAATAACTGTCTGCTCATTGGATCCAACTGAAGTTTGACTTCAAAATACTAACTCTGTGGATTCAAATGTATCCATTGCAAATGTTAAACTTGCATTCAGCAACATTTGCATATTTGCAACTCTCAGTTCACTTCATATGAATCTTTCATTTTGGGTTGCACTACTGTGAAACACTTGCTATTCGTTAGAACATAAAATGGCAGCTATTGCATGATTCTGTGAAATGAATGCACTCTGAGAAGCCAACCTATAATTCAAGGTAGAATATTTGGCATAATTTAATTCTTATACATTGTCAAATATTGCCTGCTGAATTGGTGTTTGTTCAATGTACAATAGCCATTTATTTCCTTTTAAATCTGTACTCCTAAATTTATCCAAAAAATCATTAGTGAACTAAATGACAAGTATTCAATAAGGAAATTGGCATTAAAAGCAAGATAATTTTTTCAAATGCCTTAACCACCCTCTATGTTTCTATATTTGTTTTAGGTTAAACAGTGGTCCTCTGCTACCTTCTTCATCCAGGCCCAAACCTGGGAAGGATGTCACATATTGGAGACGAAGAGGGCAAGACTTCAGTGTTTTATTGGATTACACAAACCGCGGGGACTCAGGCTGCAAAGGAAATAATGTGACAAAAGATCTAAACAATCCAAAGACTGAACAACAAGGGAAATGTTCACAAGACGTACGGCTGAAGAACATGCAACACAAACCAGAAGTAACGAGAATGAATGAGCAAAAAGGTTGGATGTCAGAATGTCAGAGTGTGACAGTGAAAGAGATGGTTGAAGACAAGTGGAGAATGCCAGAGGATCGTAAGTGCCAGAGCTTGGGGACAGAGGAATGGAAAGCGTCTTTAGGAAGACAGTTGTCTGATGGTGATGGAAACAAATTGAAACAGGGCATGTTGCCTCATGTGGTTGATGGTGAAGAATTAAAAAGAGAAGGATTACCATACATAAAGAAGGAAAAGTCTCAGTCATTGCCCAGAGTTATACCAGAAAGTAATGGTAAGGAATTTCAGACAGGTCTATATTATGTAGATATGCCTGGGTTTGACAGAAACAGAGTGGAAAATCAATTTTTGAAAGATGATCTTGTGTTGCAGGATAATGGCTCTTATTGTCATCCTAAATCAAGTACAAAATGGACAGAAAATTTCAGGCCATGTGCTCAGTTGCCAAAAGCGAAGTTGACTAGACCACTGAAACCTCCTTCATATGAATTGTATCAGCAAATTAGGAGAAGTTCAGAAATGATACCCAATCTCCATCTGCACAGAGAAACTGATGGGCAAGTGGTTTCTTTTGCCAATGACAGTGAAGCAAGTGTTGATACTAATTGCTGCCTTCAAGCTCCTGCTGGTAGCAGCTTGGAACCTCCTGTCTATGTGCCTCCCCCATCTTACAAAGCACCACCTCAGCAGAACGCTGGTAAGAAATGTTTTGAAAAAGTGCCTGCTTGTGATAGCACATCTCAGCCCTTTCAGTCAGTGGATACTGTTACTGCTCAGTCACATTGGTGTTTAGATAACCAGGAGAGTGATCATGCTCAGCAGAAACATATCTCTCATGATAGCAGCACAAAGCAACATCTGCAAACCAAGAGTGTTAGTGATGATGTAGGTAAAAATATCCCTCACAAAAGACAACCCTATAGTTCTTCACATAACGGCTACACAGATGACCAAAAGGCTTTTGTCAAGTACATACCATTTAATGATCCACGATTAAGACACATTACTATAGTGCAGTCTGAGAAGCAAAACAGTGAAGCCAATCGTAAGTATGAACCGTGGAAAGCAAAGGACAATGTTGTAGATGGAAACAAGACATTTGGACCATCAGACCATTGCAGTGCCTTTTCTGTTCCATCAGGATCATATTATTCCACTCAGGCAGGCCTGAGGCCTATTACTGATACTATGACTAGCCACAAATGGTTTGTAGCATCCAAGTCAGAGATTGAGAATGGTACTAAGTCTGAACATTGTTCTAAACCATATCTGGACAACCAGTTTGACAACTCATTCAAATGTAATTCCAGGGTTCTTTCAACCTTAAACCATCCTGTTGGTTATCCGCATTCGAATGCCAATTCTAAAGCAGAATCACATGTGCATCAAGACACTGTTGAAACCATTACCCAGGTGAAGAAGTGGGAACCAGATTCCCAGGGTTTTGAGGCACAAGAGAAGAAACACTCCAAAAGAAGAATTTCAGAAACAATATTTTGTCTTGTTTCCGTGCCAGTTAAAACATGCGAAGAAGAGTCAAATGAAGATGTCTTTGTTAATGATGTGAGAAATGGGAGTATTGACAGTATTCTGAATGACAGCACTGGAAACTTAACAGAGCAAAGTTTTTTAAGCATGTCTTCCTCCGACTTGGAATTACAAGCTCTGACAGGAAACATGATCTCAGAAAATGGGTTGAAGCGACCTGAGCCTTGGAATGAAGTTAGCAATAGACGTACAGTTAGCTATAATTTTAACCAGCACAGAGAATTAACAGCTTCTGGCTCTTGGCCGGGTGACCAGTATAGAGATCAAGAAACGCAAACGAGCTTCATTAAAGGTCCCCGTACCACTCGGTCATTCACTGGTGCTACAAAAAATATTAGAACACGCAGCCAGATTCAAAGTCAGAATGACTCAGAACCTGAATGCAGTACATTAATGCAAGGGGATAAAAGGAATGCAGAAGTTACAGCCATCAATGACCAGAAACGTAAGCTGAAAACCTGTTCAATAAATGGTCAGGCAAACTTGTATCCCTCTACAGGTAGTGCTTTCTCAAAGGCAGCTCCTAAACAGCATCAGGTCAATCACACTAGCTCAAACCAAAGTCATGTTCACGGGGCTTCGAGATGCTCACAGAAAGAAAGTGGAGGTGGAAGTGTGGTGGATCAGTTGGAACAGAGCAGAGTGGTTTCACAGGCATCGTCAAGCAGTGGCAGAGAGGCAGTCGGGTTTGGTCAGTTCCTCTTGAAACCTGTAAGCCGCCGTCCTTGGGACGCAATTAGTGAATTAGAAAGTTTCAACAAAGAGATTCAAGAGCAAGAGGATCGCAATGTTCAGGAACTGCGGAAGGAAGTTGAAGACAGTGAGCTTAGTGCAAATCAGTCAATACACCCAGACAATGATTTTTCAGACAGTCAGACTTACCAAACACCTGAGTTGTGTGTGTCTGAAAAATCATCAGTCAAGCTGATCAAGCCCAAAGAAAAGAAGGACAGTGGCAGTGATAAAAGTTGCTCAAATCACACTAATTTTACCCCTGATGTACAGGACCATTCTAAAAGATCTGCTGTCAATAACAGCAACCAGTCAATCAATCAATTCCAAAAACCCATCAATAAAAGAACAACTGATACCAAAAGTAGCACAATTCTAAATGTATTCACAACAAAGAATGCCTACTTCAGTAAATTAAAAAATGAAAACAATTTGGAGGACACCAAGAGCAAAAGGCAGTGTATAAACATCAATGGAGTTCGAACGCCTATGTGTCAGTTAATTCAAGAACGAACAGAAAGCACAAATGATCCGGACACGTCAAACAAAGTGATGGTGCCAGACCCCAAAGCTCAGCCAGCTCCAGAAACTGAATGTAATGACAGTATTGGAAAAATGTTCACTCAGTTTGACAATGATCAGGGTTACTCCGAACCTATTCTGAACTCTCTAAACTGTCACAAAAGCACAAAGCCAAAAACTGACAACCTATACGACCTCTTAGAGCAAAAACCTGTGGAAGGAATTTCAAAAACTGAATCATTAGAAGAAAGAGCTGCTCGGATTTTGGGAATAGATGTAGCTGGAGAAGCCTTGATTTCTCCAGTGAAGAAGACATCACACCAGAATACAGGAGAAAATGAGACAAAACCTCCTTTTGATGTGGAACTGGGCTATAACGGTAATCATTTTGTGGCAGACAGGAAAAATGCTTCAGTGGGACAGACAAGACACATCGAGGAGAAATCTTTGGAAAGCAACAAGCTTTCAGAATGGAAACAAAACCCTCTGTATGGAAGCTCAAGTGGAAATAATTTACATGAGAATAAATTGCTGAAGCATCTTGCTAAAAGTAACAAGGAGTCAGGGAAAAGGGCCATCATAAACGAGTTCTTTCATGGACCTTTCAAGGAGTTTTATAATTGGACTGATGCAAATTGCTGTCTGAATGCAGAAAGCAAGGCTGCCTCTGTCCCAGATGCAGACAGGAAAGGTCGAAATTCTTCAGAGAAGATTGAGTCATTGCAAGGCAAAATCTCATCATCTCCCCCAAACCGAACAGCTCTCGACCGCTTGGCCAGAATGAAAGAAGTAGATTCGGTTTCCCGTATCAGACGTCTCAGCATCAAAAGTACAGGTTCTGGTGATGATTTTGATGAGGAAAAATGTAGAACAGAGAGGGGAGAAGAGGAAGCAGATGACATGTTGGCCAGACAGGAAGAACTCTGTACAGCAAGGAAGAGAGTCATATCACTGGACCAAGATTTGGAACCTATTGCATCTTCAATGACAGCTGATTCTGAGCACAGACATATGGCAGGTACGTCCTTACAGTACATCATGCCTAAAGTCTTAGTATCTCAGAGACTGGAGGATGGGTACTTGTAGAATCATAAATATAGTGATGAATTTAGTATTAACAATCTTAAGAAATTATTGTCATCCCAGCTGATGTTATTACTGGACATGTCAGATTCCAGATTGAAATCGTGATTGATAGATTATGTTTTATTTGGTTTTAACTTGCATGTCTTTCATAATGTTGCAGATTTGGCTTTAACAATAAACAGTAGAATTAGAATCCTTACAGTGGGGAAACAGGCCCTTTGACCCAACAAGTTCACACTGACCCTCCGAAGAGTAAACCACCCAAACCCATTTCCCTAAAATATATATTTGCAATCCTTGTTTTTACCTAATGCACCTAACCTACACATCCCTGGACACTACGGGCAGTTTAGCATGGCCAATCCATCCTAACCTGCACATCCCTGGAGTTTCGGGGAAAACAAAGCACCCAGAGGAAACCCACACAGACACAGGGAGAATGTGCAACTCCACACAGACAGTGGCCCGAGGCTGGAATCAAACCCAGGTCCCTAGCACTGTGAGGCAGTGCTAACCACTGAGCTGCTGTGCTGCCTTAGTAGTTTAATAAAGAAAAGAAGAAATGTAGAATAAACCGTCTTATTTATGAATAACACAAATTTAAAGATTTTGAAACACGTGTTAACATATAATCCTGTTAATTTCTAAAAGACCCCTGTACAGTACCCAATGGCATTCCATGTACAGCCCTTCCTGATAAAGAGCTTTTGCCTGAAACGTCAATTCTCCTGCTCCTCGGATGCTGCCTGACCTGCTTTTCCAATACCACATTCTCGACTCTAATCTCCAGTATCTATAGTCCGCACTTTCACCTTCTTTGTACAGTTCCTACATAAGAGAAAACTCACCTTCCTGAACACCTCCCAGTCTGGAAAATCTAATAAACTCTTCCTGTAGTTTTTATAGACCTGAGCTTAAATATTCTCAGCTTCAAAAGACCTTTTTGGGGTTTTAACAATATGCTCTAGATCTGGAACCATTACTAAACTCCTTACTCAAAGGTTAACCAATTTTTAATGTCTATTTGTATCCTTTCACACATCCATCATCATCCAAGACTGAGCATAACAGGTACAGTTAGTAAGTTTGCAGATGACACCAAAATTGGAGGTGTATTGAATAGTGAAGAGGGTTACCTCAGATTACATCAGGATCTTGATCAGGTGGGCCAATGGGATGAGAAGCGGCAGATGGAGTTTAACTTAGATAAGTGTGAGGTGTTGTGTTTTAGGAAAGCAAATCTTAGCAGGACTGACACATTTAATGGTAAGGTCCTACAGAGTGTTGCTGAACAAAGAGACCTTGGAGTGCAGGTTCAGAGCTCCTTGAAAGTGGATAGATAGAAGATAGATAGATAGAAAAATACAGCGCAGTACAGGCCCTTTGGCCCTCGATGTTGCGCTGATCCAAGCCCACCTAACCTACACTAGCCCACTTTCCTCCATATGCCTATCCAATGCCCGTTTAAATGCCCATAAAGAGGGAGAGTCCACCACTGTTACTGGCAGGGCATTCCATGAACTCACAACTCACTGAGTAAAGAATCTACCCCTAGCATCAGTCCTATACCTACCACCCCTTAATTTAAAGCTATGCCCCCTCGTAATAGCTGACTCCATACGTGGAAAAAGGTTCTCATGGTCAATCCTATCTAAACCCCTAATCATCTTGTACACCTCTATCAAGTCACCCCTAAACCTTCTTTTCTCCAATGAAAACAGCCCCAAGTGCCTCAGCCTTTCCTCATATGATCTTCCTACCATACCAGGCAACATCCTGGTAAACCTCCTTTGCACCTGTTCCAGTGCCTCCACATCCTTCCTATAGTATGGCGACCAAAACTGCACACAATAAGTCGCAGATAGATAGGATAGTGAAGAAGGCATTTCGTATGCTTTCTTTTATTGGTCAGAGTATTGAGTATAGGAGTTGGGAGGTCATATTGCGGCTGTACAGGACATTAGTTAGGCCACTGTTGGAATATTGCGTGCAATTCTTGTCTTCTTTCTATCGGAAAGATGTTGTGAAACTTGAAAGCGTTCAGAAAATATTTACAAGGATGTTGCCAAGGTTGGAGGATTTGAGCCATAGGGAGAGGCTGAATAGGCTGGGCTGTTTTCCCTGGATCATCAGAAGCTGAGGGGTGACCTTATAGAGGTTTACAAAATTATGAGGGGCATGGATAGGATAAATTGACAAAATATTTTCCCTGGTGTGGGGGAGTCCAGGACTAGAGGGCATAGGTTTAGGGTGAGGGGAAAGATATAAAAGAGACCCAAGGAGCAACTTTTTCACACAGAGGATGGGATGTGTATGGAATGAGCTGCCAGAGGATGTGGTGGAGGCTGGTACAATTGCAACATTTAAGAGGCATTTGGATGGGTATATGAATACAAAAGGTTTGGAGAGATATGGGCCGGGTGCTGGCAGATGGGACTAGATTGGGTTGGGATATCTGGTCGGCATGGATGGGTTGGACCGAGGGTCTGTTTCCATGTTGTTCATCTCCATGACTCTATGACTTCCACAGAACTGCCCTAGACTGAAAAGAAAACTAAATCCTTCTTTTTTCCAGCTTTGGTGGTTTTCCCAACCTTACAAAAAACAAGCCAGGAAGCATAGATCAGAAAACATAAGGTTTTGTTCTGTGTATATTGCTCAGTCATAAACCCTCCTAATATAAACTAAACACCATTAGCTCTGGAAGGTACCTCTCCATCAAGTAGTTTTAAAATAAATCACCATGGCTACAGGCATACTTACAAGTTAGTCATTAAAGTCAACAGTCAGTCACTTCAATATGACTACCTGTTGAATACTAGCAAATAGGGAACAGAAATAATTGCTCCTGATTCACAGTAATATGGTAGTTATATGAAAAACAGGAAATTTCAATAGGAAATGATATCTTTGTGAAAGGGGTACTTGCTATAATCAGTATTTGCATCATAACTGTGTCATGTAAATCATATTTCATCCTTGCATAGAATCCATGGGGGCTAAATCCATCAGCTTACAAAAAGGGAACATGATGCGTAATTAATCTATATTTGTGATTGAAATTCAGTTTGCACTGATGTTCCCTCTTAGCTGCATGGCTGCACATACATGCAGAGCTGAAAAGTGTGACACTGGAAAAGCACAGCAGGTCAGGCAGCATCTGAGGAGCAGGAGAGTTGATGTTTCGGACTTAAGCCCAAAACGTTGACTGTCCCGCTCCTCGGATGCTGCCTGACCTGCTGTGCTTTTCCAGCATTACACTTTTCAATTCTGAAGTCCAGCATCTGCAATCCTCACTTTCTCCTGCACGTACATGCAGCCACACTGAGGGTCTACATATGGTAATCAGCCGACCCACAGCATTCACAGCATTTGCTTTCGGTTCAGGAGGTTGTTGCTATGCGCAGGCTTTAGAGATCTGCACAAAAGAAAAATTAATTAACAGGAATGTGGGTTAACCTTCCAATTTAGGCTGCTCATTGCAATTTTATTTGCTCAATTTCATTTGAATTTCGTTTTCAAATTTCATTTGCTCAACTTCTGCATGCTTGTGAGTCCAAATAGCCTTTATGAATGTCAATGCAAATACAGAAGATATTGCACCTCCATAACTGCTCATAAATGAGCTAATGAGAATGAAAATTTAGTCACTGAAAGCCAAAGTCTAACCCCTAAAAGAGATCACTACATAGTAACTGCCTGGCCCACCTAAATAGTTTGGATAAGTTTGCTTAGGTGGTGTATTTGACTGTCACTGCTATAAAGCAGAATGGCTTATGTTAAAAGAATCCAAGCTAGACAGGAAGTTAGCACAATTGCAAATTTCACCATATAGTCATTCCTGAATATATGCAGCCAGGAAATGCCACCTTTGTTTTCAAGGAATGAATTGCTTCAGTGATTCAAGATTTTTCCTGGCTCCGAGTTAGCTGGGTATTCCTTTAATGGCAAGTTGAAAACTCTTCTCATTCCTTTGCTGCCATCTTCTTCACCACTCCCATCTTTCTATCTTTATAGCCTTTTTCTCTCCCCATCGACCCTTTGCAGCTTTCTTCATCCAAATGCTTCCTCTTCCAGCTTCCTCCTCCCTGCCCCTCAGCCTTCTTCCCCAACATACAGCCCCTTTCTTTTCCATATTTATCCCACTGCCCTTGCATCTCCTTTGTCTTGGCTGAGTGCATCTCCCTGAGACCCCTGGCCCAGTTGACAGGACTCCCATCACAACCCCTGCCAAACTCCAGACTCAGTCCACAGCAAGCCCACTGACACACTGTTACAGCCATGACCGTAATTAGCTCAGAATAGAACAATCCTTCCCACCCCTCACTGTCAGCACCTATTAAAATACATTCAGTCAAGATAGTTCTTTTTCCATTAGTCATAAATATCTTTAAAAACCTGATATGCAGCAAGTTAATAACTGACTTGCTGTTGGTCAGAACTAATTCTGATCTGTTCCTGCCACTTCCCACTCCTACTCAATGTTTTTGCTCCATTACAGCTGATCATTTATTTTTATGTCAGCTTTCAGCTTGCTTGCCACTGCTGCTGCCCCCACCCAGCCCCCAGTGCTTCTGACAACAACAATTTGCATGTATGTAGCACTTTTTAATGTTAAACTGCTCATGGTACTTTACAGTGTTATAAATCAATATGGATTACATTATCCAAACACAGGGAACACCGAATGTTCTGGGCAGGAGGTCTGGTCTCCAACTCAATGTGGATCAACATGAGGTGATATTCAAATGGATAAAGTCATAGAAGCCCTACAGTGTGGAAAGAGTCCATACAGCCCATCTGGTCCACACTGTCCTTCCGAAGAGTATCCCACCTGGATCCACCCTCCTACCTTATTCATGTAACCCTGAATTTTCCATGGCTAATCCACCTCACCTTCACATCCTTGAACACTATGGGGAATTTAGCATTGCCAGTCCACCTAACATGCACATCTTTGGACAAGGACAAACCTTAACTCAGTTTCGCTGTCCACACATCCTGCCAGACTTGCTGATTTTCTCCAGCATACTCAGTTTTTCAAGGAGACATTTTTCCCATCATCGTTTTTGCCAGGCAGCTACTGTTCAAATTGCCTGCTAAGTATCAGAATCAATCAGTGTATGTGATATCAGTCAGTATAATGGGATCAACAACTATTCCTTAGTGTTTTCATCTTCCACACAGGCAAGAACAACACAAGAGCATCACTTCAACATTTTCATTACAACTTTATATAATCCCTACTTGAACCTATCAGAGTAATCACCGTAATTTTCAATATAGTCATTCAAAACCCCTCTTAAAGAAGCATATTTAATTTAAAAGCAATTGTATTTTGCTGAAGTAGTCTTCAATTCAAAACAAAAAGACTTCACTACACTGCATGCATGCATTCAGTAACTATAGCACTTCAGTTCATTGCTTTTAGTTTTCACTGGCACATATGAGGGTTAGCGTAGACTCGATGGACTGAATAGTCTGCTTTCACACTGTCGGGTTTCTTCCTCCAAATGCAGCTGAGCATAAAAGTCTACAGTGTGGAGGTGAAGACTTTTCATGTTGGTCAGCTCATGAGAAGGCTCAGTCATCTGAAGCCGGGTTTGTGGTTGTAAATATTTACTGTTAGAGGTGAGCTCTGACTGAGCAAACAAGCCTGTCCAAGCAAGACAGCCACATCGACTGACACCCACAAACTTGACCAGGGCAGGCCAGTGTTGCTGAACTCAAAAAAATCTCAACTCAAAGGATCGTGTCTTGAGGTTGTACCCTTGCCCCGCACTAACTTTTAATGAAAAGTTCTCAGACGTGTATATTTTCTTGGTTTTGAAGAAAGACCTGAGCTACTGAGTGTTGTAATTCCTTTTACATTTTGAGTGTGTACCCTGACACTGTGAAAGGGGCAGTGCCACTGTGGTCCCAGTGGTGCTATATTGGTAGGTGCATGAAAAATTACAGATGTTGAAAGAAAGGGTGTCTGATGGAGATGCCTGGCACCCATCCTCCTGTGTGACAGATCTGTGCCGTGCCAACTTTACAATGCCAACTCACACTCCTAGGAGCATGAAGCACTGGGCAGAGAGTAGTACACACCCTGGCAGAGCTACAGCAGATCATTCATCCCCTTGTGACACTGCAGTCAGGTTCTCCTGAGCTTCCCAAAGGTGCTGACCTCTGCAGCCACCTCTGTCCAGGGTGGACTCTCATTGGCATCCCCAGGGAAAAGAGCTTCCCTTTTGTCCCAGACTGTAATCTTCAGGGAACATCTATTGAGGCATTGCTAAAGCATGGTGCTGCTTTTCCCTGCTGGTCTCTGATATCTCCAGGGGTGGCTGGAGATGATGAGCAGAGAGTGAGTGATGCTCCCAAATTGCAGAGAGTGAAGTAATATACAGGTGATGTATAGGTAATGTGCAGTAATGTATAGGTGCCTTTTAAATCTGACACCTGGATGTAAGAACCTAAAAGATGTTGGAGCGGGTTGGCGGTTAGAACCTCCTACACAGAACACTTGGTGTTTTACCTACACTTTCATAAAATAATGAGCTGAGAAATATGTAATTGTATGAAAAGATTGCCCTGTCTCAGTTTAGAAATCTCTCCTGCTGTTAAATTCATCTCCGCATTGTCTCTAAAAATGCAATTCCACTACCAAGTTGCTTACAAGGTCCCCATTCAAGTTACTCAAGCCAAATTCCTGAAACTCCCTAACTGCACTATGGGTGTCCGTACAGCCCAACGATACCAGATGTTCAGGAAGGTGGATCACAAGCACCACAAGGCAATTGGAAATGGGCAATAAATGTTGGTCTAACCAGTGATGACCACATCCCATGAAACATTAAAAATAATATGTCGTCTGTATCACTAGCCTACCTATGTCTAGTCACCTCACAATTCACAATTCATTGAAATCATTAGGTTTTAAAATTGTGCCCCAAACATCGACATCTGGGTCATTAACCAGATCAAGAAAAGCAGTGGTCTTAAGACTGACTGCAGGGAATCCAAGACATTCCTTGCATCAGTCTGAGGAACAACTGTTTGCCATTACTTGGTTTCCTGATACTCTTTTCCTTTTATTCCACACACTTCAACATAACTGGCTAGTGTATTAATTGGCCTTTTATCAAATATTCTCAAAGGAAATATACATCACATCAGCCATCTCTTCCATTGATCAAGTTAGTCAAACATGATTTGCCCGATCAAATTTTGCTAGTTATTTTTAATCAATTCATTCATATTTGCCCAAATGGTTACCAGTTTTGCCCGGAATGTTTTCCCATTATTGAGGTTAAACTGATCTGCCTCCACAGCTGGGTTTGGACTTGCATCCTTTTTTCACAAGAACACTACAACGTTATAATTCTCCGATCCTGCATCTAAGGAAAATTGGAAGATGATAGCCAGTTCCTCTATAATTTCCCCCCTTATTGTTTTCATATGCATCCCATCTCGTTCCTGAGAACTTATCAATTTTAGGTCGAGCTAGGCTTTCTAGTGACTGCTGTTTATCAGTTTTAAACCATTCTGAAATCACTTGTCTCTTACAATGTTTTTGGTCGAATTCTCCTTGTTATAGCCATTCACTACCTGAAATATGCCCTTTACTTCCAAGAATGGATTATATTTCACTATTTATCTACATAAATTAGACATTTGCACTTCCTTTAATATTTCCTGTCACTCTCTTCTCAATCTGTCTTTTTGCCTCGCTTATTACCTTTTTAACTTCACTCAGAACCTGACATATTCATCTTGGTTTTTACTTGTACTTTCAACCTGACACCTAATAGATTAGATTCGTTTTGCTTCATTTTATTTCTCTCGGCAAAGAGGGAATGCTGGCTTTGACCTTTGTACCATTCCTCCTGTTTGAAAGGCAACTCGACTGTACCTGAACGATCTCCAGATTAGCCTTCCAAATCTTGGCTCTGCCCTAGGTAAATTGTAATCAGTCTTACAGCCAAAGACACGGCCCCTCTGAGAGCTCTGACTGACACTTGGTCCAATAGATGATTAGTGCAGTAAGTCCAAGCTGTGTAATCAAGATTTCCAATGATTTCATGCAGCAAAATGGAAGGAACAGTCATTCATTGGGATTTTCCCTGGTGCAGCAATATGTAAGTATTTTAGTTTTCACGCAATAAAGCCAACACCATTTGACTCTTTCTAGCAATTAGTTAGCTCTTCTGAAATGAGAGAGATGAGCATTATTACATGGTGTAAGCTGTAAGCACTCTCACCTTACATCATGGATTCAGCCCCACTCTAGAGATATGAGCACTAAATGCTGCTCAGACTTTGATACAATGCTGAGGGAGTGTTGCATTATTGGGGGAATCTCTTTCAGAAGAGAATTTAATCTAAAGCTTCATCTGTCTTCTCAGGTGGATTCTAAAGATCCTCAGCCACTATTTTGAAGTATAACAAATCTTTGATTTCTTGGCAAAGTTCCTCCCTCAATCAGATTTCTGAAAAAGAGATTTGCTTTTCTCTCCTTGCTGTGTGTGGGAAATTATTCCGTGCAAATTGGTTGCAATATTTGCTATATTATAGCAGTGACTGCACTTAAAAAGTACTTCATTACCTGTAAAGCTCTTTGGAGTGTTGTGCATTTATGAAAGTCACCGTATCAATGTATGTTTTTCATTGTGATTGGAAATTTTTCAGAATTGTGAGGCATGGAATCAGCTGCTGCAAAATTATGAGCCACAGATCATTTGGTTGTTTAATACAACCAAAAACAATGAGAAAGTGGACACATTTTTCTTAACATCTTCTGCAGTCTGAATTTATCAAGTGTCTTAGCTTGCTCACGGAAGGCTGAATTTGCAAGTAATTCTGTAATTGCACATACACATCAATATTCTATAAGGACAATTGTGCAAAATAATAACAAGAATACGATCTCATTTCACAATAGCTTAGAAGTGATGAAGGGGACCAGGAGTAAATCTGCACGTGATAGGCCAGATATGCTGTAAACTGCTGTGGGAATTGAGGTTCCTTTTGCAAAGCTAGAAAGGTCCATGTATTCATAAACGTAAAATATGCTTTCTCTCAATTCCCAAATAAAGCAAAATTCTACAAGTGCTGGAAACCTGAAATTAAAAAAATGATAATGCTGGGTAAACTCAGCAGGCCTGGCAGTATTTGTGAAAAGAGACTTTGAGCTTCATGTGACTCTTTCTGAAGAAGTGTCTTATTGTTCTTGAAACGTTAACGCTGTTTCTCATTCCACAGATAATGTCAGAGCTGCTAAGTTTCTCGAGCAATTTCTGTGTTTATTTCTCTAAATTCCCTTCATAACTATGTAACAGAAGGCACTTTTACAATATAGAAAGGAATAATGGTAACGTTCTGCTTAGGAATGATTTAATGATAATTTAGTATAATTTTCTTAAATGAAGATGTCTTTGAATGTATTGATTGCTTTTCATATCTTAGTTATGAAGTGCACTTTGATGGTATTTTTAAAAGTCTGCCAGTGAGGGATTACAATTGATTAAATCATAATTTTATGGAATGATGTTATTTTTATCTCACTTGGATACAATCACACCCCTGAGCCAGCAGATCATATGTTCAAATCCCACTGCAAATATCCAAAAGCTAACACCTGGATTTATAGATTAGATTAGTATAGGAAGGATGTGGAAGCTTTAGAACGAGTGCAGAGGAGGTTTACCAGGATGTTGCCTGGAATGGTAGGAAAATCTTATGAGGAAAGGCTGAGGCACTTGGGGCTGTTCTCATTGGAGAAGAGAAGGTTTAGGGGAGATCTGATAGAAGTGTATAAGATGATTAGGGGTTTAGATAGGGTAGATACTAAGAACCTTTTACCGCTAATGGAGTCAGGTGTTACTAGGGGACATAGCTTTAAATTAAGGGGTGGTAGGTATAGGACAGATGTTAGGGGTAGATTCTTCACACAGCGGGTTGTGAGTTCATGGAATGCCCTGCCCGTATCAGTGGTGAACTCTCCTTCTTTATGGTCATTTAAGCGGGCATTGGATAGGCATTTGGAAGTTATTGGGCTAGTATAGGTTAGGTAGGATTCGGTCGGCGCAACATCGAGGGCCGAAGGGCCTGTACTGCGCTGTATCCTTCTATGTTCTATGTTCTATTACTTACAGTGTGGAAACAGGCCCTTCGGCCCAACAAGCCCACAACAACCCTCTGAAGAGCAACCCACAAACCCATTCCCCTACATCTAACACTACACGCAATTTAGCATGGCCAATTCACCTAACCTGCACATCTTTGGACTGTGGGAGGAAACCCACACACACACGGGGAGAATGTGCAAACTCCACACAGCCAGTTGCCCAAGGCGGGAATTGAACCCTGGTCTCTGGCACTGTGAGGCAGCAGTGCTAACCACTGTGCTACCCATAGTAATAATGCCAATACTATCATTAACTTACGTTCGTACACTTTTAGCTCAAAGGAAAAACCCTACAAAGTGTTGTCAGTGATTGTATATTTTGAGATAGAGGGGTACGTCCTCAAAGTCTTCACTATTTGCAACCTGTTAGAAATCACTGAACTGATACAAGCCTGCCCTGTTATGCCAGTCTTTCTGAACACACACATACTTTGACATTGAAAAACTAATTTCATGTTAAGGAGTGTAAAATTTAAAAAAAGATTATATAAATCCAGAAATGTAAAGATTTTATTTATAGATTGCTGTTTCAGTTTCTACTTTAATCCCATGTGTGCCCCCCAGTTATTTTGTTAAAATATAAGTAAAAGTGAAGGATTATCAGTACATTTTGCTTGTTAGCTCTGATCATTCTTCAATGTGAGTGTCTGCCGACCCTGGACATCTGGAAATTTCTTGCCTTGCTGCCAGAATCACACCAGGGAGATCATTCGATCAAAGCAAACACCACAGTAGGATAGTGGGGGAGTGTTCTACGGTTTGAGATGCCAGTTTGCAAATGAATTTTAAACCAAACGTTTTGACCTCTCAGGTAGATACAAAAGGTCCCAAGGCAATATTCCCAAATTTTCCAAGCTAACTTTTATTCCATTCCACAACTTTAGTTGAAATGAAGGAAATTAAGTTAATTATATTGTTTGAAATATCTTGACACAATGTGGTATCAAGGATGTGTGAATTGGATTGAAGTACCAACAGCAACTCATTGATTCATGATACCGTACGTGTTTGGGTAGAGTTTCTATTTGGGCATAATATGCCTAAAATTGAACCAATTTTGAGAAATTTCTTTGTCTTGAGCTTCTGCACAAATGTATTTGCATATAGTCAAGTGTAAAGTCTGGCATGAATGAGTACAAACAGATAGTATTTTAAATTAGCATCCATTTTGCTTTAAAAATATTTCTTAATGCATTTCAGGGTGATATCTTAGTTTAGGTCGATTAATGCAGTTGAAAATGGACTTATCAGAACAATACGTACTTTGAATGCCTTGTCCTCCACTTCTGAATGCAGTGATAAAACTATTTTGATCATTGAAAACTAAATAGAGGTATCTCATATTTACATCGGTGCACAGTAGTCAATTTTGATATTTTAAGCAAAGAAAAATATACGTGTTTGAAATTTGTTGCATGGACGAGACCAAACTCCCTCAACATATATTAAGAAGAGAGCCTGGACCCCAACTTTTACTTATTTTTGAGGCAAGTGTAAAGTCTGTTCCAGATGTAATTCAATTGGTCAAATTACCATGCTTGATGCAAGACACACTTTATTCTTACACCATAGTTAACACACAAACAAAATAAATAAGAACTGGAATTACTTAAATCTACTGGAAACTTAACAGAATTATGCATTATTTAACAACTAAACAGCAACTGTTCCAGAAGAGTAACAACCCGTAAACACATGCTTGGCAAAGGCAAATTCAGTAAAATTGCTGATCTCACATGCAGTTCTTCAGTCCAGGAGGAAAGAACATCAAGAGAAAACTCTGAGAGAGAGAGAGAGAGAACTCAAGCATTTTGCTGTAGCAAGGAGAGAGATATATAGCAGCTTCCAGACCCCAACAGCTACAGAAAGTTAACCTAAAATCCTAGTTCTGTGAAAGCTTGACTCCACCCCTTCATGCTGCTTCTACTGTTCCAATTTAAAAAAACTCAAGGCTTCACAAGCTCTTCACATTATTATCATGAAACAGATCACTCGGCATCTGTATCAACCTCTCTTATTAAAAAAAGGACAGAAATACACCTCTTAAAGTCATAGTATCATCATGTTTTATTTTTCAAGCTTCCTCAAAGATCTGCAAAGAAGTACAATTAGCAAAAACTAGGACATTCCTGATGATGGGCTTATGCCTGAAATATCGCTTCTCCTGCTCTTCAGTTACTGCCTGACCTGCTGTGTTTTTCCAGCACCACCCTTTTCGACTCTAACT
The DNA here is from genome assembly GCF_020745735.1 of Hemiscyllium ocellatum. Lineage (NCBI taxonomy): Eukaryota > Metazoa > Chordata > Chondrichthyes > Orectolobiformes > Hemiscylliidae > Hemiscyllium > Hemiscyllium ocellatum. The sequence continues at coordinate 102,106,620 of NC_083405.1, forward strand.
CTACAGCTTCTGCTGTCCTCATTTTCTCCTAATTAGATTAGACTTACAGTGTGGAAACAGGCCCTTCGGCCCAACAAGTCCACATCGACCCGCCGAAGCGCAACCCACCCATACCCCTACATTTACCCCTTACCTAACACTATGGGCAATTTAGCTTGGCCAATTCACCTGACCCGCAGGGTCTTTGTGACTGTGGGAGGAAACCGGAGCACCCGGAGGAAACCCACGCAGACACGGGGAGAACGTGCAAACTCCACACAGTCAGTCGCCTGAGTCGGGAATTGAACCCGGGTCTACAGGCGCTGTGAGGCAGCAGTGCTAACCACTGTGCCACCGTGCCGCCCTTAGCAGAACAAAAAATGCAATCCAACCACTTGGCCAGTTTGATGGCCACAAGTCTTTTTAAACCAATGCCAAAGCTTGCAGAAATTCAATTTGTACAATTTGAACTGAATTCATGCTCAAATTTTGCTATCTTTTTTGCTAGTCTCAGTGATTTTGGGGAATTGCACTGAATTAACTATTGCAGCTGGGCGGAAATGCCATGCTAAAATACACCACTTAAACAATTTTGAGCAAAGTTTTTTATTTTAAATTTTAAAACAGAAGGCTAATATAAATATCGCAGATGGACATAATTTGGAATTTAATGGGACATGCTTCAATCAGAAGAAAGGGCTTTTCTTCTCTTTATTTTACTGAGATATTACTGGAAGAAGCTTTGCAGGTTTCCATTTACTCATGTAAAGGGTGAGATCATTGGAAACTCCACAATGTCACTGACTGTACACCAGAATCAGTTAGGAACCATCTGAATGTGAACTAATAGGTGATAGACACCGGCCAGAAAGGCTGGGTTGTGGGAAATTGAATGTAATGCTGCTTATAAACCATTCTTGTCACGATGTGATGACAGCTTTGTACAGCAGCTGGGTTCTTTCGCCACTGAATTAACTAAAAAGCTTCTCAAAGTAGTGACCCAATACCCTTGAGAGCTTTTACTTTTGTCCCTCAGGGTTCACAGTTCCACATTTTCAAAGGATTGTTTTTCATTTAATTTGGAAATCAGAAGGTTTCCTTTCTAGCTGAGAAAAACAAATTTTAACTATTGACTGAACAGCACTTACTAAACTCAGCAATGTCCCTGCAGGACAAACTTGAGAATCTGTAAGGCGGCAGTGGTTGTGTGCATCTGGTGAAATTGCCGTGCATTAGAAATGCTCTACAAAGTAATTCCTTACGGGCTGCAACACATGAGAAAATGTGCATTAACTCCAGAGATTGCCACCACTCAGCATTTTAAAGATTGACCAGTTCTCTCTTAGAGCCACAGTGGCATACAACACGGAAACAGACCCTTCAGTCCAACCAGTCCATGCCAAACATAATTCCAAAATAAACTCGTCTCAGCTACCTGCTCCTGGCCCATATCCCTCCGAACTTTTCCCACTCATGTGCTTACCTAAGTGTCTTTTAAATATTGTAACTGCGCCTGCATCCATCATTTTTCAGAAAGTTCATTCCACACACGAACACCCTCTCTTAAAAAAATTGTCCCAATGTTTTGTTTTTATTCTCCCTCCTCTCGCCTTAAAGAAATGCCCCCTAGTTTTGAAGTTCCCCATCCTCAGGAGAAGACACCTAACATTAGCTCTGTATCGATATCCCTCATTATTTTATAAACGTCCATAAGGCCACCTCTCAATCTCCTGTCTTCAGTGAAAAACAGTCTCAGCTTACCCAGCCTTTCTTTCTAACTCAAACCTTCCATACCTGGCGACGTCCCGGTAAATCAATACTGAACCCTTTCCAGCGTAATAATATCTTTCCTATAACAGGGCAATCAGAGATGCAATACTTCAGAAGAGACCTCACCATGATGTCCCAACTCCTATACTCAAAGGACTGAGCAGTGAAGGCATGCATGCTAAACTTCTTTTTAACCACCTTGTCTATATGTGACACGTTCTTTAAAGAATTTAGCACCTGAATCTTTCTAGAGATCTGGCACGTACTCAGAACAAAAATCTTGAATTCTTCCATTTTGCATCAACAAATTTAATCAAAGACCAGTATATTCTATCAGTGACCAGAGAATGGAAACTTCAATGTTAAAGGTAACACCATACTTACAGCCAGATGTTATAGACTAAGTGGTTTCCTATCCATCTTGAAAATGAGTGAGGAGTTGGGAAACACACCGGCATTGGAGCAGGAGGAGGCTATTCAGGCTTCCAGATGTGTACAAGCATTCACCTGGAATTGGCTGACGTTTACCTCAACCCATTTGATCCCCATCTCTCACCTAACAAAAATTCATCCATCTCCATCTTGGAGAAACATTTCATTGAATCGCTATCAATAGCCCTTTTGGGTGAGAGTTCAAATTTCAACTACCCTTTTGGAAGTTCCAATTTTCAATCCAATAGATGTACTGTCAGTAAGTGAGAAGGCAAATTTATGGGATAAGCAGGAATACAAGCTCAAAGAGATTTTGGAATGTCTGCTCAGGATCCACATTAATGGCAAGGAACGCCAGTCAGTAACAGTGAATATTTAAATTCCGTTCTGAAGAAGGGTCACTCAACCCAAAATGTTAACTCTGCTTTCTCTCCACAGATGCTGCTGAGTTTTCCCAGCAATTTCAATTTTTGCTGCTGAATATTCTATCCTGCTTCTTTTAAAGTAAGTGCGAGAGAAACCCATCAGGTCTGACAGCATCGCATTACTTCCAAAGAAGAATCAGATCAGACTTGAAACATTAACTCTGTTTCTCTCCCAACAGGTGCTGCCAGAACTGCTGAATTTCTCCAGCATTTTCTGTTTTTTTTGTTTCAGATCTCCAGCAGCCTCAGTTCTTTCTGGATATTTTTGAAAATACTTTGGAGTGGGATTGTTTATGAGCATTGAGGGAAACAGAATTTGTTTCTATTTTGATAGAGGTAGGGGTGGTATCAGGAAGGATAAGGATAAGGAGTAGACACAGAAGTAGGCCATTCTGCCCCTCACCTGCTCCACCATTCTATGTCATGATTGGTCATCTACCTCAGCATCATTTTCCCACTCTATCCTCATATCCCTAGCCCCATAACTAGAAACCTTTTGATTATTGTCTTGAACTTATAGAAACATAGAAAGTAGGAGCAGGATTGGGCCACTTAGCTCTTGAATCCTGCTCCACAACTCCCTGGAGGAGAGAATTCGAAGGATTTTCCAACCTGTGACCAAAGAATTTTATCCTCATCCTGATGCCAGATGTCTTGCTTCTTGCTGTGATTCTGTGTCCTCTCCCAGCTTCCTGTACCTTACCCTGTTTATCCCATTGAGAATTGTTTCTATGACAGCGGAGACTTCAAGAGATGATTTAACGTGGCTCTGTGAACATTGAACCAGAGCCTTCAATTTTTCACTCTATTTACTCCTGCAGCCGGGTATAATGTCAGGTAATTTAATTAGGACATTTTCAGGAGCGCTGCACTTGTCCCTAACATTTTCAGGGTTTTCTACCAGTTATGGTGCTGGGTGTACAACAGGTCACCTGAGTGTGGCAAACATCTCTATTTGACCGGGGACCAATTGCTGCAGCTGGTGGGTCAGAGAGCTTTGATCTTTATGTACAAATTTAATTTTGTTTGTCGTTAGCATTAATTAGCGGAAACAGGCTATTGAGTTGGATGATCAGCCATGATCATATCATGATAACAGGCTCATAGAGCCAAATGCTCCATTCTTCTATGTTTCTACAAGTTCAAGGCAGTTGAACAGAGAGGATTGACTAGTTACAGGATACAGGGAACAGGACATGCAGGGAACAGGGGATGCAGGGAGAAAGCATAAATAGGTCTTTTCTGGTTGGCAGGATGTAACGAGTGGTGCATCACATGGATCATATAAGCTCAAGGAGATTTTGGAGATATCCAGGATCAGAGTGTTCACACCAGCTCAATCTGACCAGCACCAGATATTGCCCTGAACATAATGCAGCGCCCACAGCACTGACTGATACAGAGCACTTCCTGCAGTGCATCAGGGTGACGATGAAACCATTGATGCTTTCTCAATTAAGCCATTTCCTCATATCAAAGTTAGCCATACTACTATCCTGAAAGGAAAAATAAATGAGGGTTTCTTGGCTTTATCGAACAGTGCTTTCCAACATTTGCACTCAAGTGCAAAACCAACCTATAACATATTTCAAGCCAGTTATGACTGAGATGAGAAGACAGTTCTTCACCGGAAAGTGGTGAGCCTGTGGAATTCACTACCATAGAAAATGGTTGAAGCCCAAAAGAACTGAATGACTTCAAGAGGAATTGGATTTTATTCTTAGGGCTAAAAGAATAAAAGGGAATGGGGAGAAAGTGGGAACGGAGGATGGGTGTGTGTGTGTCGGGGGGGGAAGCTGTGGGGAAAGGGAGGTGATGGAGTTAGATGATCAGCCATGATCATATTGAATGGTGGAGCAGGCCCGAAGGGCTAAACGGCCTACTCCTGTTCCTCCTATATTTCTGAGTTAAAGCACAATATTCTATTAATTGGTCTTTTTTTTATAAAAAGAAATATTTGAATTGACCCAGAAAACTGTCAATGATTTATTTGCTTCCTCAGTAATATTCCATCCTGTGAAGTCCCTCATAGTCAGTTTTCCAAGAAAAAAAATGTTAATGTAGAGTTGAAATTTGGTGCTTCAATTTATCCCACTACAAAGTCAAGGAGTCAACATGAAAACACTAGCAGGCCTGTAATCGCTCCTGTTTTACTGATGATATTTATTTTGTCTCTGAGTTTGGTGAGGATGACCTGTCTGCAGACAGACATCAACAATATTTGAACAAGCACCCACTCTCCACCCTTTGCCCAACTTTTCAACTCTCCCCAAAAATGTAGCTGACATCATTGGAACCAAGGGGCTAATATTCACAGGGAACAGGGAGGACAATTTGCTGAGGAACAGACTGTCAGCCTGCGCACTGTGACATTCCTAACTGGCAACCAGTCAGATTTGTTTATATGCACATACTCATTCATGGGGTGGGCATGTAACTAGCTAGGCCAACGTTTGTTGCCCTTCCCAGTTGCCTACAGTCTGGAGTCACATGTAGGCCAGACCTGGTAAGGACAGCAGTTGCCTTCCTTGAAGGACATGAGTGAACCAGATGAGCTTTTCCAACAATTGACGACGGATTCATGGTCATCATTCGACTCTTAATTCCAAATTTTTATTGGTTTCAAATCCCATCATCTGCTGTGGCCGGAATCAAAATGGATCCCCAAAACACTACCTGGGTCTCTGGATTACCAATCCAGCGATAATACCTCTAAATCATCACATCCCCATCAGGGCAGCTGCCTGGTCAGAGGATATCAGCAGAAATCAGCAGCAGTCTTTTCTTTTTGTAAATTTGTTCATGGGATGTGGGTATCCCTGAATACTGTCCATATCTAATCACGCTGAATAAGCTGGTGGTGAGTGACTTTCTTGAAGTGCTGGAGTCCATAGGGTGTAGGGACACCCACAGTGCTATTAGAAAGGGAGTTCCAGGTTTTTACCCAGTGAGAGTGAAGAAACAGTAACATATGCCCAAGTCAGGATAGTGAGTGAGAAGTGAGTGAATGCTGAAGAGGATGGATGTGGCACCAATCAAGCAGGCTGCTTCTATTCTGGATGATGTCAAACATCTTGCGCTGCACCTTCCAGCCAATTAGAAAGCATTTCATCACTTTCCTGATTTATGCCTTGTAGATCATGGACAGACTTTGAGGAGCTAAGAGGTGAGTTAGACAGCCATCTTACTTTGTGCCAGATGAGACTCCAACAAGCAAAGAGTTTTCCCACTGATTCCCATTGATTCCAGTTTTGCCAGGGCTCCTTGATACCACATTCAATCGAATGTGACCTTCATGTCAAGGGCTGTCACTCGCATCTCACCGTGGGAATTCAGCTCTTTTGTCCATCTTTGGACTGAGGGTATAATGAGGTTAGAGCTGAGTAGTTCTGGCAGTCATTCCACTTTATCTCAGTATTGACAATACATTCTAATTTTGAGGGTAGAGTGATTACCTGTCCCTGTCAGTATGTTCTAGCAGTGTTCGGGAGGAAGACTCCGGACCACCATCAGGAAGGGCGCGCAGAATCTGCGTGGTCAGAGACATGATCGGGGAGGGTACACATTGTTGGAGAGTTTGTGACCACAAGTGAAACTGTGGAGGCTGACGCATCCTTGGGAAATTAGAAAATATCAGTAAGTGCTGGAGAAACTCAGCAGGTCTGGCATTATCTGAGGAGAGAGAAAAACACAATTAACATTTCAAGTCTAACATGGAACTTCAGATTCTGAATAAGAGTTATATCGGACTCTAAACCTTAACTGTTTTTCTGTCCACAGTTACAGCCGGACCTTCTGAGTTTCTCCAGCCTTTTCTGTGTTTGTTTCTGACCTGCAATGTCAATATTCTGCTAATTATTTGAGCTTCTGATGTTACCTGGGGAGAGCACCTCTTTTCCTCCTGGCACCTGAGGAGCTTATAAAATGAGCAATTGTCAGCACTTCCTCATAGCAAGATTTATGATAAGTCTCATCCCCAGTCTGCAATGTTTATATACCAAACCCAAACCCTGCTTGCTTTTCACTGATGCCTTCTTCAAAGCATGAAGATTTACAGTAGCATGAAACAGACAGGCTTGGGCCTGGGTCTTTAAGCCTGTCATTTTGCAAGTAGGAACCTAGGATTAAGAGTCACTGTTTCAAAATAAGGAGGCACCCATTTCAGATAAAGATGAAAAGAAACCTTTCTTCCAGAGAATTGTGAGTCTTTGAAATATCCCTCCTCAAAAGCAGTGGATGAAGAATCTTTAAAGATTTTAAGACAGAGGCATAGATAGATATTTCATTACTTAGGGGGTGAAGGATGATCGGGGATATGCAGGAAACTAAGCTAAGGTTAAAATCACCCCAGCAATGATCTTGTTGCATGGCGGAGTCGACTCAAAGGGCAGTGTCCTATTCTTGTTCCCGGCCTATATAAGCCAGGGTTTTCTTTCCCCTGGTTTTAATCACTCCCTAGCAGATGACACCTATTTACATCAAAATACAAAGAGATAAAGAGCAAGTTGGTAAACGCTAGACAGACAAGTTTAACAGAGGTCAGGACGAGTCCTCCCTCTAATCTTGTCCTACATGTGGCCCATGGATTAAAAAGTAACATTACAGAAAGACGACTCAATGTCTGATGGTTAATAACCATCGAGACCTCTTCCCAAAAAGTGAAAGCCAACATCGGTAGGTATAGACAGATTAATAATCCACATAATGAAGGCAGATTGTTGAAGTGATCAATACATTTTTTCTTCCAATTATTTACAATTTAACATCATAAAATAAATAATGACAATATGCAAAATGTGAAGGCAACAATGTATAAATGCAAGCTTGGCAGATTTTTCATTATTGAGAAACGATGATGTGCAAAGTGTCGATGGAGTCAGTAAATGATGACTCCTGAAAGGTTGTAAACCATCAGATAGACATTGACTGAGAAAGACAAATTCACATCTCCACAGCCTGGAGAAAAGCTGAATTAGCTGTTTGTTGCATACCTGGAGTGTAAGAGGTTAATAGTTTGAGCTAATCCAAAGGCTGAGACCTCCAAGGATGCTGTTCAGGTACGGGCAATCATCAAGGAGCTGAATACTTAACTTGGCCACCTGTAGAACTGAGTCAGATCTGCTTCGAGAAATCCCAGAGCAAGAATTGCGTGAATCTAAAGAAATCCAGTGTTGCAATGCCCAAAGCAACCATAAGGGAGAGCTAATGACCTCCACACGAGTGCTGTAATTAAGCATAGGCATCGCTTCGACTTCAGACTCAATGGTGTTGTTTTGTGTGCCTACATTTCCTGATAAAGTCTAACTGGTAATTACCTTGTGTATCAACAGGCCAGCCTTTATCTGAATATCTCCACGCCAAATGACTTGATGGGCCAGTGTTTAGAGAATCCTAATGACACTATTTATTTTGGCAGGAGATCTGTTTCTTTATGAGCTGCACACTGTAAACAATCTTATCGAAACAGATTGTTTTCATTTGCAATATTCGTGAAGCCATGTAGACGTTACACATCAAACCAAACCTTGGATCTCTTGTTAGGGGGTTGTTCTGTTCCATTTAACATTTGACATTTTTTTTATAATTAGCTGTTCCAAATGATTTACAAATATAAATATTTTGGGTAACTATTAAACATTTTACATAGCTTCTGAGGGAAACTGACAGTTTCTATCGAACATTTATAAATTGTACCTTGGGAATGTGGTGAATCTGTCAGCTTGTTCAGATAGGTATTGACTTACTGGATGAATTGGTACAGGAACAATAATTCCTAGATTGCAATTTACAAGTTGTATTTTATTTTATGGGCCCTGTCTGCCCAGGAACAATTAAAGGTATGTTCTCCATCCGATTATCATTGGACTCAGTGGCATCTGAGGAGGTCGCTATCAGTCATTTACAGCTGTCTTTAGTTCTGCTTGTCCCCTCCCTATCCGAAGTGTTGATTCACTTGAATTTTGATCTATTAGGTAACTATTTAATCTGATGTAATTGTGCTGTTATCCACTAGAGGGCAGCTGATCTTGGTGTTAATCATGTACTTGGTAACTGGACAGGAGAGATTCAATGTGCCATTGAAAGCAGGGATCCACACACACAGGAAGACTGAGGCAGTAGCCTTGTAAATCAAGTTGTTTATTTTCATGACACTTCTCACTCAGTCCCTGTTACAGACAGGGAGGGGTGGTGGTGGGACATTTTTTTATCCATGGATCTACTACCCACGAGGTCAGATCCCATACCATATCTTTTCTTTCCCCACTAACTCTTCTGGTCTGGTCATACGGTCCTACCAAATAGATTTGAGTTACTTTGTTGCAATGTCTGCCTTCTTTTGATATCCACCAGAGGCCTGTACCACTATCCCCTACTGATAACAAGGATTTAGTATATTTAGAAAAGGTTTCTAAATTCGCTTGAGTATTGTGACTTTTAATAATGGACACAAAACAGGCTTCTTCATAAGTTTAAATGGAAAAAAATATATACTTTTATTCACACAACACCTAGACCATAAATGTTACAAGATTTTCTCAAACACTCTCTCAGACATAAAGACACACACACACACAAGAAATGATTGCACTATAGATCACTCTTATGAACAGAATAACATAATAATATCACGTGTCCAATTAAGGCCTTTAAGATGCAGCTGTCAGCCTGGATCATTTCCTCTGGGTTTTTGTAGTGAAGACAAGGTCACCGTCATGCTGCTCTGGGACAGATAGGCTTCTGTTAGAGCAAGGAACAGTTTTGCCAAACTCTGATAGCCTTGGTTGATTGGTGTTCAGTAGGATTCTGGGAGAATGGTCCAAATTGTATCCTGTTGGGTGTGACACTGACCTGTCTGTGGCCAATCCTTGGAGTAATTGGGATATTTATAATGTCATTATCTTAAGAAAAGGTACAAAAAGCCAAATATACTGAAATTGCTTCAACTAATACAAACATTTTCTCAAGATCTTAATATTTAATATCAACAAACATCTCATAGAAGTGTTTAGTTCCTTATGTCAACATAAATTTCCATTTATAAGCAATTACAGCTGTTCGTCAATATGCAGCTCATTGTGAAAATGATTGTTTGGTAATCAGTCATACCACACAAGTCCATTAATGGTTTTATAAGAAAAGGCAGTCTGAAATTCCCATCACTGTTTGCTAACTCCACATTTCCTTTTCTGGTTTCTCAACAACTTTGCCAGTCTCAATGAATTTGCGCACTTTTAATGCATAAGCATCCATTGTCACAATTCCAAAGGGTATCTTGCTTTCATCAAAGGATCATTACCTCTACTAAAGGGGTTAATGGACCACTTTCAAAGAAATAGGACCTTATTTTTCCTCAAGCAGAGAAATATCAAACACTCTGCCAATCCTCATCTCTCACCCCTACACACTCCCCTTGGCCCACGTATACAATCCAATGTTCACTACCATCCCTATCTCCCCTCATACTCTTATGTCAACTTAATATCCACTTCTACTCACCAGCCTTGCACTTGACACGCCAACTTGTAACCTGGGTGAATGCAGCTCCAACACCCTCAAGATGATCAACACCATGCAGGCAAAAACAGCTTGCTTGATTGGCACTCCATTCACACTCAATGGAAACTTGCTTCACCACCATACGTGTACCATCTGCATGTTGCACTGCAGTAACTCACTCAGCAGCACCTTCAAAACCCATGACCTCCACAACCTGGAAGTACAGAGGTAGCAGGTTCATGGGAAAGCCAACACTGGCAAGCCATTCAACATCTAGAATTGAAACTACACCACTGTTCCTTTAGTGTTGCTGGGTCAAAATCTCTTCCTAACAGCATTTTGACTATGACTATACCACTAGTTCAAGAAGGTAGCTCACCACTACCTTCTCAGTGGCAAGACCATAAGAAATAGGAGCAGCAGTAGGCCATTCAGCCCTTCAAGTCTGCTGTGCCATTCAATGCAATTGTGGCTGATTTGATAATCCTCAACTCCAATACCCTGCCTTTTCCCTATAACCCTTCATTCGCCCACTGATTAAAAGCCTTCCTAGCTTAGCCTGGGTTATACTTAACAAGCAAGTCTCAACAGTTCTCTGTTGAAAAATTCCACAGATTCTCTACCCTCTGACAGAAGAAACTCGTGCTCATCTGTCTTAAATATGTGACCCCCTTATTCTGAGGTTACGTCCTGTGGTCTTAGACTCTCCCACAAGGGGAAGCAATCATTCTGCACCTCCTAAAAGCCTTGTCACATTTCAATAAAGTCATTTCTCATTCTTCTTTATTGCAACAACTACAAGCCCAATCTACTTGGCCTCTCCTCATAAAACAGTTCCCCCGCACCTGATATCAGCAGAGTGAACTTTCCCTAGACTGTTTCCAATGCCAGTATATCGTTCCTTGGATAAGAGTCCTAAACTGTTCACAGTATTCCGGCTGTGGTCTGATTAATGCCTTATACACTTTTAGCAAAATTACCCAATGTTTATATTCCATTCCTCTTGAAAGAAAGGCCAATATTCCATTTGCCTCCCTTGCTATGTGCTCAACTTGGATACTAGCATTTTGTAATTTATGCACAAAGTCTGACAAATACTGTAGTCTGGACTCTGTACAGTACTGTTGCTTTCTGCAGTCTTTCTCCATTTAAATAATATTGACCTCCTCTATTTTTCATGTCAAAGTATATAACCCCACACTTTCCCACATTATGTTCCATCTGCCAAGTTTTTGACCACTTGCTTAACCTGTCTATGTCCCTCCAGCAATTAGGAATAAGGAATAAATGCTGTCTAGACAGCAATGCTCACATTCCATGAGTGAATTTAGGAAAACGTAACAGACATAGATACAACTTAGACAGAGATTGCATTTCTCTTGTTGGATCAATATGTTTAATGCATCAACAAAGAAGTCTAATAGTGAATATCTGGACACATCCTGGAGTGTTGATATTTTTCACTCATCTGTGCACTTACAAGCTACGTGTTTTATGACTGATTATAATGAACTCATTGTAGTCCACCTCAATAATGCTTCTACCTCGAACCCAGCCATACTTCACTTGTAAGCAACAGTTAGAACACTATTTTGTGTTTTTCTTTAAACTTTCCCTCAGATCATATCCCTGATTAATTCCATATAAGTGAGAGACATGTAGATGTAGGTTTGGATGTGGGAGAACAGTTTGGACTGAAACCGAAGCCTCCTCCAGGACCCCTCCCCAACTTAGCGAAAGCACTGTGTGTACACAATTTATCTACCACAAGGCCACAATTAAAATAACTCCTCATCCTCACTTGTGTCCATTCTGCCAAGTGTGAGAGTCACTGGAGGAAATCTAAATGCATAAGAATTAAACTGAGCTGCAGTGGATGATAAGAAATGTGAGAAGCTGGGAGGTTTAATTCGAGACAGCTTATACCTGTCCCCACCGACTTTGAAGCAGGTGAATAGGCAATGCAGGTTACTGGGTCCAAGCATTGATGAGACATGCATAATGTGGATATTTCACCTACAGACATCATTCCACATTAACTTCAACATATGGTTTAATGAGTTGACCATTTCATACACTGAACAATATAACATAGGATTACATCGGCTGAACAGTGCACAAGCTAGTGGCTGTAAGAATTAAGTGTGAAACAGATGCTGATGCCATTTTCTTTACCCCAGATTATTTCTGTTTTCCAGATGTTTATGATCCCAGCAAAGTTGAGACTGTGTGAAAAGAAGGAGAGATGACAAGAGTGAAGAGATTCTGGGAGAATGTTATAGATTTTACACTGTGATCTGCTTCACAAGACTCTCTTTCATCAAATGCGAACTCCTGGACTGCCTTCTGCACACACTGTTTATATTAATGAATACAATGATAAAATGCTGTATCACTGCCAGGAAGAAATTAGTCAGGCATTGAAACCACTATTAACCATCCAGTGTCTAAACCTGAACAGATAATACTGTTCATCACAAAGTACAGCCTTCTAAAACTGGTAGCTGCAATACTTGGTGCACATAGGCATTTGGCACAAAACCACCTCTAATTTTCTATTTAATTACCATCTCAGTCTGACTTCAGAGAATGACTGATAAAATGCCTTATCGGTGCAGCAAAGAGTTGTTCCTCTGAGTTTGGGTTTGAGGCAGAGTAGAGGGATTGAAATTCGCAATGTCCTGACCTAGGCATGCTTGATGCTTACACTGGACATCTAAATTTAAGAAGTTGTTCATCTCTCCAGAGGTAACACCAGTGCACATTTGATAAGCACAAAATTAAGAAATTTCAAGCATTCCACACTGAGCTCCCACACAGTCGATCTGATATCAAATGGCAATGTCCAATGTGTTTTACTGGATTTCCTTCCTCTTTATTCAAGGTATTTGTAAATTCATAGGTTTACAACTTAATAACAAGTAATTATGTAGAATAATTTTATGAAAAACAGATGTTTCCAGATTATGAAATCCCCAGCCTAGATTTCCCAGAGTTGGTACAATTTAGGTTGGAATTGTTGTCAGTGATTTTTAGACACTCTCAAGAAAAAATAGGTTGTGTGCAGCGAGTTTTACCAGATTAGCATCGCTTCAGATGCAAATCAAGACAGATCCAGGAAGCCGACTGGGGATGGGAGAAAAATGAATGAAAAATAAGTGCATACGTGAAATTTAAACCGATGTGTCAAAGTATAGTTACCAAAATTCAGAAAACCTCAACAGTATTGGGTCTAATCTCCTACCTTCCTTCAGACAGAGGAGCCTTCTCATGCAATAATTGTGCTACCAAAGCATGTCAATCAAGAGTTGCTGATGTCAGCATCTGACTGGGCAGGCAAAGACTTGTCTGTGGGTACACCATTCTTTCCCAAGTAATGATTGGTAGTAGGGAGAAGTCATGTGGTCCTGTCAAGAGAAATCCATTAATATTGGTAAAAAGAATGAACAATGGCATGAAAACTCCAGAGTTTAAGTGCCTGCAAGCCAACAATAAATAAGTAAGTTGAGCATAAATGGGTAAATATATTTATGATATATCACAACCAAAATGTATTTGCCACAGGCCTTTAAATCCCTAAGCACTGTGGTATAATTCCTTTGATATTGGTGAGTTGCTGTTTGACATGGATGCTCTTTAGAATCAATGGTCTTCCCACCTAAATGTTGGGAAACACAGTGCAGGATAGACAAAACCATGTCTCACTTAAGTTGATTAGCTGCATGAGGAACCTACTTATATGAGAGGGGTGGGGGGGGCTCCAAAGCTGCTGATCTCCCCGGCAATAAATGATACTACAAGAAACTATATTCAGAGCTGCAGAGAGACAGAGCTCCCATCCATTTCCCACGACCAGGCACCCAAGTCATTACTCACATGGCCAAGAACAGAAACTCGAAAATAATTGACTATAATAATCTATATTTCTTACCTTTCCTACAGCATTGCAAATTTTATTGAGATCTATGCAGAATTATGTGTATCTCAAATTAACATTAATTTTACATTCATTAAAGAACTTTTGATATGTATTTTTATTAGACATGAATTTAAATATTTCTGACATAAATTGTGTATTCACTACAAATTCAATAAGCAGTGCACTCTGAAGTTTTTTTAAAAATCATTTTGTGCATGTGATTTTCAATAGAAAACCTTCCGGAGATGGACAATTCCATCCAAATTACATTCACAATGAACCATCCAGTGCCATTACGCTGCAAAAATTGTCGATGTATCAACTTGCCTTTTGTTTTTTGTTTTGGAAAATTACGGACAGGCCACAAAAAGCAGGGAAAGTAACAGTTGCTCAGATCACCAAATCCATCGGCACGTTTTGCTTCCTTTCTTGGCGTTCTTTAGATCTGAGGTTGCTGTGAACTGCTGTTGCAACAGCTTGCAAGAATATAGCACCCCTGAGTAAGAAAAACATCCCAATGCGCAGTATTGATTTTTAAACATAAGTGGAATGTAACCTTTTAATTGCTTGTTGGTGCCTTTCTGACTGACTATATATTAATGAAGAAATAGGCTCAAAGATTATTGCTGTAAATAAAATTTAAGGATATTTATTTTTAGCCTATACAGTATTATTAGAATGAAAGTAACAGCAAGATTTGGTATCTTAATGAACACAGTGAAGCAATAGTAGCCGCCTGAAAATCAATTGTTATTGACTTATAAATGATGTGGAGGTCAAGGCTATTGTGGGTGAGATATCCTTTCTTTCGCTGTGCTTCCAAGGGCTTAAGGGTCTGTTGTAGCTTACGTGTTAAATGAAAGCCTACCACCATCTTAGCAGGACAGTGAGGATTGGGTAATAAATGTTGACTTTACTAGTAATGCCCAAATCCTAAGAATGCATTTTTTTTTAAGTTTAATTGATATGTGTGTGAATAATTCCTGTCAGCCCAATGTTTGCATATGGCCTGTCAAGTGTCAGACTGTACTTGGTAAAAGATGCCAAGGTAGTATGTGCAAAGTAAACTGTTCAGTTAATACAACTGGATGCTTTCATCTAATCCTGTTGTTTTCATCTGAAAAGCACAAGGGGCCAGTATTTACATTAAGATTAAACACCACAGAATAATTGTTTTTAAAAACCCTGAGACTCAATGTTCAGTGATCAGATTTTTGGTCCACTGTTTATGGGGTGATGGTAGGATTCAAGGATAGCTTTTATGCTTCTGTAAAACTAAGGACACTATTCTTAGTTCAATCATATCATTACAATTAGAGAACATTATTAACTCTAACATAACATATGTGCTTCCTAAAATTAACATATACATTATTTTTCTAACATTTAAAGAAATAACATAGAAAAAAGTAAACTATAATCTATGAAGTTGCATTTAAAATTTTAAGTGTGAGTTCTCTTTCTGAGCACACGGACACATAGTATTCAAAATATAATTAAAAATTAGCAGCAAGTTAAGGACGCTTAAAGCTGATTTAATGTATAGAGATAAATTTAATACTTTATTGCATATATATGTACATAGTATGTATATGGGCAACAAATAAAATGGCTGAGAATAAGAGTTGAATTATATGCAGCATTAGCATTTCCAGATAAGTGTTGGTATGGACCTTCCATTTGATTGGTTATCTCAAGTCCAACATGTAGTCACTTTCATTGGAACTCAGGAGTGAGACTTGAACGGGATCCAGCTAATGATTACACAGCAAAGCCTTGGAAGTAAATTTAATGGGTTGGGTTCCAACTTATCAAAGGTGAGCATTGTTACTTATTGTATTTTATCCCATTGATATTAATCCACTTTAGGAAGCATCACACTCAAGCCAATACAATTTGACTTTGGCGCATTAAGTGTTTTGGCGATATTCCTTATTGATGTCGTGGTTCTGTTCGCCGAGCTGGAAGTTTTGGTTGCAAACGTTTCGTCCCCTGGCTAGGAGACATCATCAGTGCTCTGGAGCCTCCTGCAAAGCGCTTCTTTGATGTTTCTTCTGGCATTTATAGTGGTCTGTCCTTGCCGCTTCCGGGTGTCAGTTTCAGCTGTCCGCAGTAGTGATTGGTATATTGGGTCCAGGTCGATGTGTCTGTTGATGGCGTTTGTGGATGAACTCCATCAACAGACACATCGACCTGGACCCAATATACCAACCACTACAGCGGACAGCTGAAACTGACACCCGGAAGCGGCAAGGACAGACTACTATAAATGCCGGAAGAAACATCAAAGAAGCACTTCGCAGGAGGCTCCAGAGCACTGATGATGTCTCCTAGCCAGGGGACGAAACGTTTGCAACCAAAACTTCCAGCTCGGCGAACAGAACCACGACAACAAGCACCCGAGCTACAAATCTTCGCACAAACTTTGATTTCTTATTGATGCTCCCACCACTACCATACTGAGACCTCTGACCAAACCACCTTTATGTTGTATAGCTCCAGACACATTCCAATTACAAAAAAATGAAATCCACTATTGTGTTATAAACCATTTTATTACAATTAGAGTAGAGAAAATATAAATATTTTCCCATTTGACTAAAATCCTAGCAAAAACAGACGATTCAGTGATTTCAGCAGAAAGTCATATTTTGACATTAATGCCAAATAAAGACTGGAAACTTCCGCTCATAGGAGAGTCTTCTAACAGCTAATCCTCTGCCATTGACAAAAAAGTCACCTCAGTACAATATAATGCATGTTTTCGTTTTCGGTAAAGTTAACCTTCTAAGCAAATGTTTTGTCTCTATCTTTGTGGAGCTAGCATCAATGTTAGTGGACTGAAGTGATGGAAATGTGTCCTTTTCACTGAAGACAGGAATGAATTTGCATTTCAGTAACCCAGAAAAACACCTAATTAAAACACCTATTATTTTTGAAAACAAAAGCTGTTATATTATTTGTAATCATAAATATAAGACTGTATAGAACCCAAGAGGATGTGGATTTTCCATCTGTTTTCCCTTGAGGCTTGCCATTAACTTCTATTTATCAACTCAATGTAAATACTAATTCATAGTCTGACTTGTGTATTCACTGGTGTATATTATTCCAGCTTACCACTGAATAAAGTACATGCATGAAACTACTTTCAACCATCATTTGAGTTATTCTTCAATCTCTCCAATTTCTTCCCCTTTTTTTTCACTTGCTGCCATACACGGCACTGTTGCCTCACAGCACCAGGGTCCCAGGTTCGATTCCAGCCTTGGGTGACTGTGTGGAGTTTGCACATTCTCCCCGAGTCTGCATGGGTTTCCTCCAGATGCCCCAGTTTCTTCCCATAGTCCAAAGATGTGCAGGTCAGGTGATTTGGCCATGCCAAATTGCCCATAGTGTTAGGTGCATTAGTCAGAGGGGAAATGGGTCTGGGTGGGTTACTCTTTGGAGGATTGGTTTGGACTGGTTGGGCCAAAGGGCCTGTTTCCCCACTGTAGGGAATCTAATCTAATCTACATTCTCCTCCAACCAAGGGTAAACTTTAGTAGCTCAGTCAGCTGTTTGTCAAACTTGGAGTTGTCAATTCAGACCTTGAAGTGGATAGAATAAGTATGTGTTTGAGGAAGTGAAGAATCAACAGAAGACTTCCAGAGCCCGCACTGCGTGTGGGGTTGCTGTTAATTCAAGAGAAGCATACAATTACATGGCACTTCTAATATAGTAAGTAATTACAAATTACTCAACAAAATCTTTACTGGGCACCATTTGACACTGGGCTACACATTTGTGTTAGGCAATCAGAAGCTGAAGCAAGGACGTTTTTAAGGACTGTCTTGAAGGATGGGAAAGTGGTGGCTTTAGAGAGTGAATTAAAACATTTAAGGCCAGAATGCTGAAAGTACTCTTAAAAACTGTAGTGAAATAGTATCTGAAGCTTGAGACATGAGTTCAAAGGTTTTTAAGCATGCAATCTAAAAGGAAGAATTCTGATACAAAGTCATCACGTTAAATTACTTCACAGACATCCAGGTGCCTGTGAACGGTATAAGCCAATGCACATCAAGTGTAGATTCTAACAATATAACTTGAGCACCAAATCAAAATGACAGCTCAGGTATTACAGCAAAACTTGGAAAAATACAATGATGAAGATCCTCAAAACAGTAAGACCAGTTTAATGATTTTGGCCGCTTTATTTGAGACCTGATTTTCCAATGGGAGACCTGGGTGGAACACAAGGTGTAACACTACTATTCACAGCACTGCCATATTATAGCACATTATGATGGTTCAGCCTAACCACTGTTTTAAAGACATTGTGACAATTTGTATGTTGCATCAATACAAAACTTACCATCCAGTTCGACTACCAGAGAGCTCTTTCACTATTTGATGCTTATTTTCAAACTGCTGACTGTTCCTTCAGCTCTGCAATCATGTTAAACATTCCATCTGCAATCTAATGGTTAGTTGCCAGACTGAAGAGTGATGTCAAACCAGCAATAACATTCAGTAATGTCAACATTGTATTGATATAGCACCTGTCACAAACTTAGAGTCCACAAAGCATTTGACAGTCAATGAACTGTTCAACTGAATGTGGAGAAGCCAGTGTTGGACTGGGGTTGACAAAGTCAGAAGTCAAACAAAACCAGATTATAATTTAACAGAGTTATTTGAAATCGCAGGCATTTGGAATGCTGCTCTTCATCAGGTGGAGTGTATAAAGCAGCAGTGCTCCGAAAGTTTGTGATTTCAAATGAACTTATTGGACTATAACCATGTGACATCTGATCTTGTTCAACTGAAGTCAGTGGGTGTAATTGACTGCCAATTTATGCACAGCAAACTCCCAAAAACAGCAAGAAGTTAATGACCAAATAGATCAATACCAACAATGCACTAGTAGGAATTCACTGCTCTCTTTCTTTTAAGTCATACCAGAGGAACTTTAATGCCCATCATGTAGAGTAGGCAACATCTACAATTCATTATTAGTATGGCACTAAAGTAAGTTTTTTTTGCCCAAGTCTATGGGATGAGATTTGAATACATAAACCTCTGATTCAGAGGTGACTGAGCTACTTTTCAGACCTAATATTTAAACAAACTGCTTCAGACTACAAATCCCTTAATTAAACACAAAGCGATTTTGGTTCTCCCACTGTCCTATGTAGACAGGCTGAGAGAGGCACATCCCTTGACTTCTTAAGCAAATTTTTGAATATCTTTTCTTGGGAAAAGCCAGCTTGATGATATTTCACAAAGTAACTGCTCCAATATTGTTTGAAGCTCACACACACCATTTATTCAATAATGTAAGTTCCCACAGGCATCAAGTATCATCTTGTGTAAGTATATTTAGCTTACAACCAACAAGTATGGAAATGGAAATCATGTACACATATTGTTCTGATATAAGCATGAGACAGACTTGAACGGAACATTATTCAGGATCACTGAGACATTTAATGCAATAGAATTATCCCTTGGTACCATTAGAAACATTCACAGCTGCCCTTTGTAGCAGCAGCTTCTTGTCAAGTCAATATTTAAAGAACTGGACAGATAAAATTTGGGAAGGTTGCACTCAGAGTCATAGAGGTGTACAGCAGAGAAACAGACCCTTCAATCCATGCTGACCCAAGATCCTAAATTAATCAAGTCCCATTTGTCAGCATTTAGCATATATCCCTCTCAACCCTTTCTGCTCATATACCCATCCTGGTGCCTTTTAAATGCTGTAATTGTACCAGCCTCCACCATTTCCTCTGGCAGCTCATTCCATACACTCACTACTTTCTGTATGAAAAGTTGGCCCTTGGATCCCTTATAAATCTCTCCCCTCTAATCTTAAACCTCTACTCTGTAGGTTTGGACTCTGCCCACCTGGGGAAAAAGATCTTGTCTATTTACCTTATCCATGCCCCTCATGGTTTTATAAACATCTATAAGGTCACCCCTCAGCCACCGACGCTCCAGGAAAATAGCCTCAACTCGTTTCGCCTCACCCTATAGCTCAAAGCCTTCAACCCCAGCAACATTCTTGTAATTTTTTTTCTGAACCTTTTCAAGTTTAATAACATCTTTCCTACAGCAGGGACAGCACTCAGAAACCTTTATATTTTTAAGAAGCATTTTGTTCACAAGTTGATAAAGACCTATGTGTGTATCTCTTTAGATATTCTTGGAGCAATCAAAATTGGTGATGGTTCTATAATCATCAAATCCTTAATGTTAAGAGCATTCTATGCACACAAATTGTCAAGTTTCAGTGAAACTGTTCAAGTGTACCTAATGAATTTGGAGCACAATACAGCCAGCAAATGCGTGTTTTGCTTACCATGTAACTGGGCACAAGGAATAGGGCAGGCAATTCAGAATGTGTTTCAGAAGGTAAGTGTGAGCATAAGATATGTCCCACAAAGCAAGACCAGCATGGCAAACCCCAAAGGGGAATCAGCCTTCCATCAGAACAATAAAAGACGAAGCTGGTTTCAACCTAAAACTTGGAATGTTTGCAAACTTACCAACTGACCTGCAACAACAGAATTCAATATTAGTGAAAACCTGGTGCAAGAAAAAGGAATCTACAATGAGGAAGATGCCCAAGTGCAAATGCTCCAAGAAATCCGGGACCAGCTACTGGCCTGGACTTAAGAAGCTTGTATCAGAATGGGTCCTTGGATGATAATACATTGTCATCAGAATTGCTAAATGTTTATGCATACTTAAGTAGGCCAGATCAAATCCCAACAAAGATTTCAGAGCAATAGCTAGTTGGTGCAATCCCTCTATGGAATGAAAATATCTAGTTTTGCAGCAGAAGGCTAAGATCACTTAGAAACTTCCAATAGACATTAGTGGCAAAATATCCAATTTCCAGCAATTCACTATCACACAGCAGGAAAAACATAAGTATCCACTAAGTCACATTGGTAATACAGATGAAACACCTCTCAAGGTCAATATGCTCAACACCCAAACTGTGGATGGAAATGTTTAGTAATAATTCTAGTGAAAACACTGGACAAAATTTATGGTGCTACTCATATCTATGAGGTAAAAACAATGACTGCAGATGCTGGAAACCAGATTCTGGATCAGTGGTGCTGGAAGAGCACAGCAGTTCAGGCAGCATCCGAGGAGCAGCGAAATCGATGCTTCGGGCAAAAGCCCTTCATCAGGAAGAAAGGCAGTGAGCCTGAAGTGTGGAGAGATAAGCTAGAGGAGGGTGGGGATAGGGAGGGAGTAATATGGAGTACAATGGGTGAGTGGGGGAGGGGATGAAGGTGATAGGTCAGGGAGGAGAGGGTGGAGTGGATAGGTGGAAAAGGAGCTAGGCAGGTCGGACAAGTCCGGACAAGTCATCTGGGAGCAGATATGGCGGAGACGGAGGAATTGGGAATACAGGATGGCATTTTTGTAAGAGATAGGGTGGGAAGAGGTGTAATCCAGGTAGCTGTGGGAGTCGGTGGTTTGTAAAAAATGTCAATGTCAAGTCGGTCGTCATTAATGGAGATGGAGAGGTCCAGGAAGGGGAGGGAGGTGTCAGAGATGGTCCAGGTAAATTTAAGGTCAGGGTGGAATGTATTGGCGAAGTTGATGAATTGCTCGACCTCCTCGCGGGAGCACGAGGTGGTGCCTCATAGTCTGGGAACCCCGCCCTGCCCGGTTCTACCTCCTTCCCAAGATCCACAAGCCTGACCACCCTGGCCAACCCATTGTCTCAGCATGCTCCTGCCCCACTGAACTCATTTCTACCTACCTCAACACTGTCCTATCCCCCCTAGTCCAGGAACTCCCCACATACGTTCGAGACACCACCCACGCCCTCCACCTCCTCCAAGACTGCCGTTTCCCCGGCCCCCAACGCCTCATCTTCACCATGGATATCCAATCCCTCTACACCACCATCCGCCATGACCAGGGCCTCCAAGCCCTCCGTTTTTTCCTCTCCAGACGTCCCCAACAGTACCCTTCCACCGACACTCTCATTTGTTTGGCTGAACTGGTCCTCACCATTAACAATTTCTCCTTTGAATCCTCCCACTTCCTCCAGACCAAAGGGCTGGCCACGGGCACCCGTATGGGCCCCAGCTATGCCTGTCTCTTTGTTGGCTATGTAGAATAGTTGATCTTCCGTACTTACACCGGCACCACTCCCCACCTCTTCCTCCGCTACATTGATGACTGCATTGGTGCCACCTCATGCTCCCGCAAGGAGGTTGAGCAATTCATCAACTTCACCAACACATTCCACCCTGACCTTAAATTTACCTGGACCATCTCTGACACCTCCCTCCCCTTCCTGGCCCTCTCCATCTCCATTAATGACGACCAACTTGACACTGACATTTTTTACAAACCCACCGACTCCCACAGCTACCTGGATTACACCTCTTTCCACCCTATCTCTTGCAAAAATGCCATCCCGTATTCCCAATTCCTCTGCCTCCACTGTATCTGCTCCCAGGAGGACCAGTTCGACCATAGAACACACCAGATGGCCTTCTTCTTTAGAGACCACAATTTCCCTTCCCATGTGGCTAAAGATGCCCTCCAATGCATCTCATCCACATCCCGCACCTCCGCCCTCAGACCCCACCCCTCCAACCGTAACAAGGACAGAATGCCCCTGGTGCTCACCTTCCAACCTACAAACCTTCGCATAAACCAAATCATCCGCCGACATTTCCGCCACCTCCAAAAAGACCCCACCACCAGGGATATATTTCCCTCCCCACCCCTTTCCACCTTCCACAAAGACCATTCGCTCCGTGACTACCTGGTCAGAACCACGCCCCCCTACGACCCACTGTCCCATCCTGGCACTTTCCCCTGCCACCGCAGGAGCTGTAAAACCTGTGCCCACACCTCCTGCCTCACCTCTATCCAAGGCCCAAAAGGAATCTTACACATCCATCAAAGTTTTACCTGCAAATCCACTAATATCGTTTATTGTATCCATTGCTCCCGATGCGGTCTCCTCTACATTGGGGAGACTGGATGCCTCCTAGCAGAGCGCTTTAGGGAACGTCTCCGAGACACCCGCACCAATCAACCACACCCCCCCGTGGCCCAATATTTCAACTCCCCCTCCCACTCTGCCGAGGACATGGAGGTTCTGGGCCTCCTTCACCGCCGCTCCCTCACCACCAGACGTCTCATCTTCTGCCTCGGAACACTTCAACCTCAGGGCATCAATGTGGACTTCAACAGCTTCCTCATTTCCCCTTCCCCCACCTCATCCTAATTTCAAACTTCCAGCTCAGCACTATCCCCATGACTTGTCCATACTTGTCCAACCTGCCTAGCTCCTTTTCCACTTATCTACTCCACCCTCTCCTCCCTGACCTATCACCTTCATCCCCTCCCCCACTCACCCATTGTACTCTATGCTACTCTCTCCCCACCCCCACCCTCCCCTAGCTTATCTCTCCACGCTATCAGGCTCACTGCCTTTATTGCTGATGAAGGGCTTTTGCCCGAAACGTCGATTTTGCTGCTCATTGGATGCTGCCTGAACCGCTGTGCTCTTCCAGCACCACTGATCCAGAATACTCATATCTATGGCTGATGAAATGACATTAAAGCTTCCAATAATTTTCAAACATAAATTCTTGCAAAAGTCATGTTTCCAGCAAGAGATTTTGTGCATGCCCATGATAATAGTTGGATGGGTGAGGATAGAATGAAGTTGTGAATGGATAATGTGCAATGTTAGTGTACACAAGGTAATCCTTTGGATGTGTCAGTCAAAAAGGCCACTCTTTATACCTAAATGGGTAAATGAATAGGAAGGGTTTGGCAAAATATCAGGCAAATACTGTCAAATGAAATAGGTCAGATTGGGATGTCTGGTTGGTTTGGACTGATTGGACCAAAGGGTCTGTTTCCATGCATATGACTTTATGATTTTACAACTCTCTGTTTCTATCAAATGGGATAGGTGAAACGTTGATGGGAGAAAAATCTTTCATGAAGAGTGTGAGTAGACCATAAAACCATAAGATATGGAAGAAGAATTAAGCCATTTGGCCCTTCACATCTGTTTCACTATGTAATCGTGGCTGCTGTGTTTCTCAAGCCCATTGTCCTGCCTTCTTCCCATAATCCTTGATCCCCTTACTAATCTATCTATCTCTGTCTTAAATACACTCAATGACTTGGCCTCCATAGCCTTCTGCAGCAAAGTTCCACAGATTCACAACCGGCTGCTGAAGAAATTCCTCCTCATTCCAGTTCTAAAGAGTTTCTCCTTCACTCTGAGACTGTGTCTGGTCTCTCCACATCCACTCTATCCAGGCCTCTCAGTATGCGATAAGTTTCAATCAGATCTCACCTCATCCTTTTCATTGAGTACTGATCCAATGTCCACAATCACTTTTAATGTAACAAGCTCTTCATCCCAAGATCATTAATGGTGTGAAATTATCTCTAACAGGATGCTTTGCCTGCTGCAGCAATGTTTGTGTTTGCCTCGTGGCACCAGAAGAAATGGGTGTAACCATCCTGACATTGAAGATTGTGTCAAACATTTATTGCAACGAATGATTATGTACAAACATTACATTCCTCAGGCACAGAAAAGTCTGGACCAATATTAGACTATTAGATTACAATAGAGGAGTGTGCATAGTGGAGTGCATGTTTCAAGTGATCTGAGGAAAGTTAAAGTGTGAGTCCTTTATACTCTCAGGTCACATGCTAAGATACAATGATGAATATATCTCTTAAAGACATATTGACATACTGCCTGTTAGACAAAATACAATATTCCCAATTTTTTAAAGACTAAATCTTATCCCAAATAGATACAGCTGGTTGTTTACAGGCACAGTGTTAATTTGATAATTATGCAAACAAGTAAAATACAGTCCAAAAGATTAACATTTTAATTTTTAATGTAATACTTAGAGGTTTGACAACTCATTCTGGTCTAGTGAGCATATATCTGTCTGGAAAGGTACATGATGACTGTGTTGCATTTATTTCACAGTTTGGTTGTCTTCCCGCTGGTTGTTGTCACTCAACATCATGGCACTCAACAAGATATTCTTCTTCACTTTCTTTGTGCATGATTGGAATGCTATACACCAATCTGAACTGCTTTATATTGCTTTGCATTTTAGTACCAAGATCAGTGACAACTTCATATAAAGCTGGTTGCATATTTTAGAAAAGGGTGTCTGAGTGTCTGAGCTAATATTAATCTAGTAAGTTACAACAAAATACCTTGCTTCCACTGGTGTCTAATACATCAAGTAACCTTAGGTCACATGCCATGATACAGTGATGATATCATCACTGTGTCCCTTAAAACCATAATGTCAAATTACAAGCCCTCCTATAATAAGTAACATCGTTCAATAACAATGGCTACAACATTTATGAATTAACTATTGTGTTTATGCCAATAATCAAAGCCAAAAATAGTTGTTATGTGCTAAAACATATCACACTGTAAGCATGTCCACTGAAGATATTTGGATCTCAAAGGGTTAACCTCCTTCCCCCAGCCGCTACATGCACAGACTATTCTGGCATACTTGGCAAAGGAAACATGTCGAACATTTGGAATATAGAGTATGAGAAAGGTTGAGCCTGTGGTTTATTAACATTTATCAGAGGTCAACATTTATTTCACATTTTAAGAAGATTTGTTGTCGATGTTGGTAGATGTAAGGAGTTTTTTTCTGAACAGTCAAAAATAGCAGGTGGCTTTTTAATTTAAAGGCTTTCAAAGATCTATGTGTGCCAATTTATTGCTTTCATTAACATTCTTTGCACTTACTTCTTAATGTTTTCCTGATCATCTCCTCACATGATCGGTCATTTTTAAAAGCAGCTGCACACATGCTCATCTTGATGCATTATTCTTCTCTTCATTATCCAGGTAAAGTTCATTCTTAGAACCATAAAAGATAGGAACAGGAGCAGTCTGTTCTGATCTTCATGCCTGTTCTAGCATCCAAATAAATCAAACATAATCTGTTTCTTAACTTTATCTACCTACATCTGTACTGAAATCCTTCAATCCTAGGCTTAACAATACCGTGCTCTATCAGACCATGATAGAGGGCAATACCATACACAAGATACCTGGGAAGGAATTGAACCAAGCCTCATCTTTGTTGAAGCTACTCGACCAATGCTGACACTGAACCCCTAACCATTCAACTACATGAGGAAAGCTACCAGTGTCACAAGTCCTTTTTTTCCAGAAGTATAGGCCATTCTGCCATAATGCACATTCCATCAGCACAAATTAGCTATACGTGATTGTCAAATTGTGGACGTTGTTTGGACAGGTATAGTGAATTTCTATAAGTGATCTGCTACAGCACGATTTTCTATAGTGCAAGATTGCAGAAGATAACAACTGTTGCGTTATAGCAAAACAACCTGTAGTCCTGAAATAGGAATCTAGATTTACTTTAAGAAGATTATAGTATGACTTGTATTAAGTGCCATTCCAATCATTCTGATATGTTTTTATTTAAACACTCTTTCATCTCAACATGTTTTTGAAATTGCAACGTGCAAGTTATCTTCTGCTCTCATCTTGCACTGCATGCAGTTGTTAGTAACTATTTTTAACTTCTTCCATTACTACCAGCATTGTAAAAACAAGTGACAGTATTAAAGCATTGTTATCTTATACTGGTTCATGTCATCCATCCCATGCCTCTGTACATGAGCGTCTGGTTGATCCTTGTGTCATCCAAATCTTTTGTAAACAATCCCGTTCTCTCATCACATGTGCTCATTTTATTTAACATTTTAAAAATTATTATTAGGCCCATAATCCCATGAGTTTACGGGAATCACTGGGAATTCCCATCTTTTTTGAACCCTTTCAAGTATCACAACATCTTTCTGACAGGAAGGAGACCAGAATTGAACGCAATATTCCAACAATGGCCTGTACAGCTGCAACATGACCTCCCAACCCCTGTACTCAATACTCTGACCAATTAAGGAAAGCATACCAAATGCCTCCTTCACTATCCTATCTTCCTGCGACTCCACTTTCAAGGAGTTATGAACCTGCACTCCAAGGTCTCTTTGTTCAGCAACACTCCTTAGGACTTTAACAGTCATTTGGCATTCCTGCCTGCCTTTTACTGGTGGCAAAGTGCCTAAGGAGGCTGTCAGCTAGATTGAGATGGCTGCCTAGCACCTCCTTCCTTAACACTCTTCAATGGCCAATGGTGGAGAGTTCCTGACAGCCAGGCACACTTGAGTGTTTCTGAACCATTGCTAATAGGTCAATGCCTCTGTCTTGGGGATGTGCCCACTAGCCTCAGCAGGTTATGGAAAATTCCACCTGGCCCTTCAGAGACATCACAACATGGAGGCAGATTCAGTTTTCTCCTCATGGTCTCAGTATCAGCCACCTGCACTAGTAGAGGAGATTGGGGCAGTGGGAACTCAGAGGCAAGAGGTACTCTGGTAAAATTCCAGTAATGCTGAAGTTCATCTGATCTTATTCAGCCCTCAGGACCTTCCATGTGGAGGAGGATATGTTTGGGGACAGGGAGGACTTCTATTAAGACAGACAGTGGCAGGTGGGGACACAAGTACCTTCTCACCTCTCCCTCAAATAAAGCCCTGATAAGAAGGCCCACAGACAGCCTTCCAATGCTACTGCCAGTTGAAGTACTATCTATATCCCTTTACAGTCTCTCCACATTCTCCTCAAGTTATTTTCCTACCTTCTTTTGTAGCATCACCAAACCTGGCTACAATTCTTTCTGTCTCTTCATCTAAGCTATGAATGTCATTGGTAAATAGTTGAAGTTACCCCACTGTTTGCAGTTTACCAAGCTGAACATGGCCCACTTATCGCGACTCTCTGCTTCCACGTTATTACTGCCAACACCATGAGCTCTCTTCCTGCTTAGTAACCTTTAGTATGTAATTTTATTGACTTCCATTCTAAAATCCAAACACGCTCCATCTACCGGTTCTCCTTTATCCCTCCTGCTTCTTCAAAGAACTCTTATCAAATTTCAATGTGTCAATGTCAATCACATTTTCCGTTTCATTAGACCATTCTTCCCAATTGTATTACAATTTTCTAATCATCCAGCTGTTACTTCCTCAATAATGGAGTCCAGCATTTTCCCAATCTCAGGCATTGGTTTTCTGTTTTCTGTATCCTCCCCCTCCCATCACCTTTCTTGAATAATGATGTCACATTTTTGGTTTCTGGTCAGATTTTGGAAGATTACAATATTTATCTCTGTAGTCATTCGTTTAAGACGCGATTTTATTTTATTATTTGTGCGATGTGGAGTTGCTGGCTATGTCAGCATTTATTGCCCATCCCTAACTGCCATTCAGAAGGTGGTGATGGGCTGTTTTCTTCAACTGCTGCAGTCCTTGTGTTGTCAGTGCACCCACAGTGCTGTTGGGAAGGGATTTCCAGGGATTTGACCCAGAGATAGTGGAGGAATAGCAATATGGTTCTAAGACAGGTGTGTGATGTGGATATCCAGAGTCTAGTTCATATGGTCTTACATTCTGGGCTCCTAGCTGCATGACTGCATTTCAATAATGTACAGGTGCCCTGTTTCTCTAGATACTAACATAGCACATTTCTTGCCATTATATAAATGGCAAGCTGGCTTGTATGCTGGGGATCGAGCTTGTATCATGCATCATTTGATTTCTAACACATCGACTCCACCCTCCTCCAACTGCCTGGAGGGTTTGTGAAATTCACCCCAAGTTCTTGCCAATATTACAGCCAAAATATGTTTTCATTCATTTGCAAGCTGAGGAGACCAGGGCTGTTCTGAGTTATCATGATCATAACACAATGATTCACTCACAGGAGGTTTCAAAACACCAGAAGGCATAAAGTTTAAAATTCCAAAAAAAACTCTTAGTTCTGTAACTCATTTAAACAATGGAGTTTGTGGATACTTATGTTAAACTGGAAAGTTGGGAGGCTTAAGCCTAAAGTTCCTCTCTTGCATCGATCCACCAAGACAGGACCATTCCCGTCTTTGAAACAATGTGTCCCAGAAATTCAAATTTTCATTCCTGGATGACCACACAGTAAAAGTGTGGAGGTTGTCATGTACCAAGGCAGCCTGGGTAAAAGGGCTACCTCAGAGCACCAGCAATTTGTCAAAGATATGAAACAGAAGTAAAATAAAATCCAGCCCTTATTTCTCACACCCAACATCTCCCTCACACCGTTCCCTCATACCCTAACAAAACCAACTCGTCACTTCATCTCCTCTGTCCACTTCCCATAGTTCCACACCTTCCAAGGCAACCTGTTTCCTTCACTAGTTCCACAACCTTTACAGCCACTATTCCAAGTTAATGCCAACAGCCCCACCCCCAACCCCACCCATTGAGTCCAACCCCAACCCTCTGAACAGCATCCCACCCAGACACACCACCTGACCCTATCCTTGTAGCCCTGCATTTCCCATGGCAAATCCACCTAGCCTGCACATCCCTGGACACAATGGGCAATTTAGCATAGCCAATCCACCTAAGCTGCACGTTTGAACGTGGGAGGAAACCTATGCGGACAAGGGGATAATGTGCAAACTTCACACAGTCACCTGATGGTGGAATCAAACCCGAGTCCCTGGAGCTGTGAGGCAGCAGCGCTAAGTATTGAACCACTGTGCCACCCAGTGTCATCTTCCCTTTGATAATTCCTTTCAATAGCAGTTTAGACATATCTGTTGGCAGCTCCTTTATGGAGAGGTTTTTGTAGACCTTTTAAAGACTGCATTTTACAGCTTTGTTGAAAGCTCCTTTTGACAGCTGTCTTGACAGTTTGAATGAGCTTGTTAGTTCCAATACGCTAACATACTTTCTCAGACATCCGTATCTACGTTTAACAGAAGCAAAGAGCTTTAGAGTCATAGAGATGTACAGCATGAAAACGGACCCTTCGGTCCAACCCATCCATGCCGACCAGATATCCCAACCCAATCTAATACCACCTGCCAGCACCCGGCCCATATCCCTCCAAACTCTGCCTATTCATATACCCATCCAAATGCCTCTTAAATGTTGCAATTGTACCAGCCTCCACTACTTCCTCTGACAGCTCATTCCATACACGTACCACCCTCTGTGTGAAAAAGTTGCCCCTTAGGTCTCTTTTATATCTTTCCACTCTCACCCTAAACCTATGCCCTCTAGTTCTGGACTCCCCGACCGCAGGGAAAAGACTTTGCCTATTTACCCTATCCATGCCCCTCATAATTTTGTAAACTTCTATAAGGTCACCTCACAGCCTTCGACGCTCCAGGGAAAACAGCCCTAGCTTGTTCAGCCTCTCCCTATAGCTCAAATCCTCCAACCCCGGCAACATCTTTGTAAATATTTTCTGAACCCTTTCAAGTTTCACAACATCTTTCTGATAGGAAGGAGACCAGAATTGCATGAAATATTCCGACAGTGGCCGAACCAACACTTTACCTTTTCCAATGGATAACTTACTTCCTGCAAAAGGCTTCTGACCCCCACTCATGTGTGTCCCTTCACACTATCCAAAAGGGTATTGTAACACTTCAAAAAGATATTGCACCTTCCCAAAGGTTTCCAACAGCTTTCGATCTTCTCTAATCTAATCTAAAGTGCACAAGTTATATTTTCGCCTTGCTATCTAAAGGACTGGAGTACACAGATGCAGACATTATTCTGCAGTTATACAAAATCTTGGTGAGACCCCAGCTGGAGCACTGTCAGCAGACCTGGGCACCACACCTTAGGAAGGATAGATTGGACCTTGGAGGGATTACAACGTAGGTTTACAGCAGTGAAAGCCAGCCGTTAGGGATTAAGTTATGAGGCGAGATTACAAAAATTAGGCCTGTCTTCCTGGAATTAAGAAGATTAAGGGGTCATCTGATCAAAGTGTTCAAGATTGGCTAGGAATACTGTAGTGAATACCTTACCTTCCAACTCCCTGAAACTTGTCCACCATCTATGAGGCACAAGTCAGGAATGTGATGGAACATTCCCCACTTGCCTGGATAGGTGCAGCTCCAACAACACTCATCAGACACCATCCAGGACAAAGCAGCACACTGGATTGGCACCACATTCACTGATGAAGGGCTTTTGCCCGAAACATCAAATCTCCTGCTCCCTTGGATGCTGCCTGACCGGCTGTGCTTTTCCAGCACCACTCTAACCTAGCCTCTGATTTCCAGCATCTGCAGTCCTCACTTTTGCCTACCACATTCACTCACTCCAGCACCAATGCTCAGTCGCAGGAATGAATACCATCTTTAAAATGCAATGCAGAAATTCGCCAAAGATGCTCAAACCTATATTCATTTCCATCTAGAAGGACAAAGGGGCAGCAAAGACTTTGGAACACCACCATGGGCAAGTTCCCTTCTGAGCCTATCCTAACTTGGAAATATATCACTATTCGTTCACTGTCGCTGGGTCAATATCCTGGAATTCCTTTCATAGTGGCATTGTGGGTCAACCTACAGCATATGGACTGGTTCAAGAAGGCAACTCATCACCACCTTCTCAAGGGTAACTAGGGACAGGAAATAAATACTGGCCAGCCAGGAACATCAATGCCCCAAGAAGGAGTGAAAAACAAAAATATTGACAGAAAAGACAGGGTAAATAAATATTAACTAATCCTCTTAAGGGAGGTTCTAAAACTAGGAAGTATTGTCTAACAATGAGGGCCAACCTGTCTGGGGAGGTGTTATGGAGCATTTCAACACACAAAGGGTGGTAGATGTTTGGAACTCTCTTCCACAAATAGTCATGGATACTGGATCAGTTGTTAATTTTTAATCAGAGATAGATCCATTTTTGTTAAGCAGACATATGAAGGGATACAGGCAAAAGACAGGTGTATGGAATGAGCTCACAGATTAGCCATGATCTTTGAATCAGGCTCAAGGGGTTAAATGGCCTACTCCTGTTCCTATGTTCATCGAATTGCCATTGCCTTGGTGGTCTAAATGTATGTCCACCATTGCGATGCAAGCAAATTACTTTAAGACTGTAAGACCATAAATCATGGGAGCAAAAGTAGGCCATTCAATCCATCTAATCTGCTGTGCCATTCAATGAGATCATGGCTGATCTGATAATCCACACTTCTACTTTCCTGCCTTTTCTAGAACTTTTGATTCCCTTACTGATTCCAAATGTGTCTATGAATAAGAATCCCACAGATTCACAACTCTCTAAGAGAAGGAATTCCTCTTAGAAATTTGCAAAGCCTTATTCTGAGATTATGACTTCTGGTATTGGTCTCTCCCACAAAGGGAAATAACCATTTCGCATTGACCCTTTCAAGTGCCCTCAGAATATTGTATGTTGTAATGTTCTTCTACATATTCCAACCAGTACACGCCTAATCTACTGAACCTCTCCTCATAAGGCCATACCTCCAGACCTGGCATAAGCCTTGGGGATCTTCCCTGGCCTGTCTCTGATGCCACTGTATCTTCCTTCAAAAAGGCACCCAAAACTGTTTGCAACATTCCAGCTGTCGTCTGATGCCTTTGCTCTCAGACTGCCCCTCAGTAGCGTCTCCAGTGGCTGAAAAACATCAGGAAGCAATCTCTCAATCTGCGCAGTTTCCTTTATTTTTCCAGCCCCTCTCTACTTTCAAATACATCTCGGCAGGGCCAAGAAAATTCAAGCCAATGTGTCCTGCCTCACTAGAGGAAACCACTTATCCTGGCTAACCTTAGCTTTGTTTTATCCATTTTAAAAAACACCCCATTCAAGCATTTGTTTAAATTCACATTGTGGAAAAGGTTCTGAGTGATAATTATGGGGGTATGTTTCAATAAATAAAACTGTTGTCCATTGTGATAAAGTTTAATGGGTGTAGTTGGTGAAGAAATATTGGTGTCATGCGCCTCTCAATTTTACAGGGGAAAAATACAAAAGAGTCTTTATTCTCTGAAAATAAACACTGCTATGAACTGAACGACATGATGGTTAACAGCTGTGGGGAGGGCTTAATGGGCCTAGCATGTATTATTTTACACTCAGAGTGTGAGGTAAGTTCACATGGAAAATCTTATTTGTATAATGCTAGACTAAGCGAAAAATGAGATTCAGCATTTTGTCACTCAACTGGGTCAAAAAATGGTCCTCCTAACTCAGTTTGGAATTGGAGATTTGGAGATTGCGCCTCTGTGTTTAAGATTTCCATGAGAATGTAGCAAACCAACAGCCTTGACTGTGTTTCAATCAGCAGGCATTCAAATTTTTACACTCCAGTTTTAGCTGTTTCTTTACCAAAAGGCACAGTAGGAATTTAACCATTAAGAAATGAAACACATGCATGGAATATTTTATATTATGCAGACTGCGAAACCTCAACTTCACAGAATGACAGAAATCAATATATTCAAAATTATAAACTTTCACCTCTGCTTTAATTGGACAAACAAATCTTTCAAGAATGGATTTTGTTTTTCTCAAAATTATTTCACTTTGATGTGGATTAACTGGATTTATTAGTCCAGCAAAATCCAGCAAAAACCATTTCCAGCACCACTCTGAAAGAATTATTGCAGTATCAAGTAGGATCAGCATTTTCTGTCTGAGAAGTGTCCAGATAATTGTGACTTGTCCACTTCAGAAATGATGATGTGGGATTATCATACTGATCCTTCAAAGATTGAGAGTGCATTAGATGTACTTTCAAGGTGAATTGATTCACCATCTGAGAAGTACAATATATGTACTTAGTGTATTTCATTCTTAATAAAAATGCCCTTCTCCCTTTTCCTGTTCACTCAGTGGAATCCAGCCATTTTAATGTAGCATCTATACCATGAATACCTAGCATTAAGATCAAGTGGTGCCAGTTATGGACACTTGAGGCCGGTGCTTATGGCAGATAGGACCTGAACAAATTAACTGATATCACAAGATAAGCTCCACCTATCAGGATATAAAAACCTTTAACACTGTATATGATAGCATGGTGGTGAAAATGTTAAGTTTGCAAAGCTAAGGAGATCTTGTGGTGCAGTCATTGTGTCCTGGAAAAGGAGGCCTTGATTCAGGACCTACCTGCTCAAGAAATGTGTAAAAACATCTCTGAATAGACTTATTAGGAAATTATCTGTAAAAAACACAACAATTCCTGGGAGGAGCTCGACAATAACCAGAGCTGTGTCTCTGTCCTATAAGTTCCCCATGTGTTCACCAGAAATCAGAGAGCTCCTGATTGTTCTCAGTATTAACATGTAGCTATAATATAGCAATAATGTGCACTTACTCTGAAATTAAGCATGATGTCTCACAAGAGACAATTATATATCTTAGACATAATACAAATAACCACTAAATGACATGTAGTAAACCTTTATTGTTTAATCAAGACCAAAAGTATCCTCTGCTAAATACTTTGTATGTATCCTTTGTATGTATCAGCAGCTCAACCAACACCAGCAAGAAGTATTGGTGCAAATGAATCTACTCAAAACAGACCATATAGTTCCAGCTGAAACCAACATTTATAATATGTTGACAACATACTACATTATAATATAGCATCAGTGGTTAGATATGAACCCTTGTCCCCCAAAACAACTGGAGGCATAATGAACAGAAATAGCTTGGACAACATCAGTACTAGCCAGCTATAGGGTTGATACTTGTCTTTTCCCCCAGTTCTCATTACCATCCTCTCAAATGCATGAAACTCATTGTTTATCATAAAACCCCATATGGTTTATCATGTTCTTTGGAAAAGAAAATCTGCCATCTCATCTGGTCTGGCCTACATGTTAGTCCAGACTCACAGCAGTGAGGTTGACTCTTAACTGCCTGTGCAGGGCCCTGAAAACTCACTCAGTTTAAGGGCAATTAGGACTGAGCAACAAATGGCTGCCTTGCCAGTGATACTTACAACCGATTAAAGATTTTTTTAAAAAAAAAGCTCATGTTACTGTTCTGAAAAACTTGGGCTGGAGTGATAGCCCTTGCTGTAGAATAATCCGTCAGTATTTACTGCTCGCTGTCATATAGGACAAGGGACCAATTGGGTGATGCATTCTTTAGAACTGTAACCTGGCAAAATGCAGCAGGAGAGGGGGAGAAGGGGACAATACCTTAATCTTGAAATGATTTTCTGAGGAGTTGATTATAGCAAAAACCCCTGCAATGTTCCTATCTATAAAACATTTATTCTTAGACCAGATTACGTCTGATTGCTCTCATAAATATTTTCAATTATGACATCCATGGGACTGAGGCAGACCCCATTAAGTTGAATTACTCCCACAAGACTGCCCTCTGTAAAATAGTGTTTACAGCACATCTGCAGGATTGTAGAGATGAATGTAAAATGCTAAATTTATTAAAGGAGCTAAATTTGGCTGAAACAGTGCTGATTTAACACTCCCTGATGGTTCAGAAACATGATCTTTCTCAGCTGTAGTAACTAGCTCCCCTAGTCAAAATCTTACATCTGTTCATTGAGTAGGTTTGTCGAGGGGACCAGGTTTTGTAGCTAAGTGCTACAATGGTTGGTACCTCTGGAACTCTGGGCCAGCATGACTGAATTGGAATTTGTCTTGACTCAATGCAGTAGTATAAATCAGCCAATGGTGGGTGAATCACAGCAAGTTTTTTTTTCAAAGTGCTTTATATTTCTAATGGAAACAAAAATTGGGAGAGCAACTGTCAACCAATGTGACACTTAGGCACACCCAGTCAAAACCGCCCTCTTATTTCAGACACAAAGCTCCTAATCATAAATTCCCTCTAACTGGCAATTATGCAGAGATAATCACAACAAGATCAATTTAGGAGGACCTTTTTTAAAAATTTAAGAAACGAGAGCAGAAAAAATGGCTAAAAAATGAGTATCAGATTAATGTCCATATCCTGCTTGAATGGTCTCAAACTGAAAAAACATGTTAGCTGGTTTTCCATCAGCAAGTGTTTTATTTCTGAAGAAAGCCTTCTCCTGGGATCCTGGCCAATGTCAGGAATGCATCCATGTGACATCTTATCCCAGATGCTTCCATTGCTCAAGACAGCTCCATTGGTGCACCTGCAAGTAACCCTACACTATGTTTACAAGAGAACTCTTTGTAATAAAGCCAAAATAAGCTCCTGTGGTACAGCAGTAATGTTCCTATCCCTGGACCTGGAGGTTCAAGTCCCATCTGCTCCAGTGTAATGACGTCTCTGAATGGGTTGATTAGAAAAATTGGGTTAAATAAAAACATGTAAACTTACTATTTCACACTACTGACTCCAAGCCTCTCGGACATCACAAAAAACCCTGGACAAGCACTTTATCATAAATGTTTATGAAGTATTTCTAGAATTTTTTAAATCAATGTGTATAACTGAGCCAAAACATTGGCCCTCTAGTGGTGTAATTGGAGGCAATAGCATTCAGTCAAGGTTCTCAACTTCCAGTCAGGCGGCCTGTGGTTTATAAGAGTGACATAAGGTTTTGTTGCTCCCCCTACATCCCTTCATCAGGTACTCATTGCTATTGATTGAGAGATCCCCTCACACCTATGAGATAACACATTGCCTGCACAGTTTCACCTGCCTTGCATTCCAGATGGTGACAGGCACTTACAGCTGGGTAGAGCTCAGCAGGGGCATTGGGCTCTTCAGTACTGCTTAGTTGGCCATTGAAGGACTCCAGTTAGCAGCAGGGTGGGAAGGACCACCATTGACCTTGCTCCCCAGAATTCAATTCCAGTGGAGGAGACGAAGTGGCAGTCTTCACATATAACACCACCCCACCGAATGAAATGTCCTTCCCACCTGCTTCAAGCACGCTAGCAGAGAAAACAGTTGGTTCTGCCACTTTTACACAATAGGAAAACACAAAGTAGTCACCACTATAGTGAGAAGCTAAATAGGCTTGGGGCTATTTTCCCTGGAGTATCAGAA
Source organism: Hemiscyllium ocellatum (assembly GCF_020745735.1). Classification (NCBI taxonomy): domain Eukaryota; kingdom Metazoa; phylum Chordata; class Chondrichthyes; order Orectolobiformes; family Hemiscylliidae; genus Hemiscyllium; species Hemiscyllium ocellatum. The sequence continues at coordinate 102,143,556 of NC_083405.1, forward strand.
GCTGCAGGGTAACTTTACAGAAGTTTATAAAATCATGGATAGGGTGAATAACCAAAGTCGTTTCTCTGGGTTAGGGGAGTCCAAAACTGGAAGGAAAAGGCTTAATGTGAGAGGGAAAGATTTTAAAAAGACCTAAGGGGCAACTTGTCACACAGAGGGTGGTACGTATATGGAATGAGCTGCCAGAGGAAGTGGTGGAGGCTGGTACAATTACAACATTTAAAAGGCATCTGGATGAGTATATGAATAGGAAGGGTTTAGAGAGATATGGGCTAAATGTTGGCAAACAAGACTGGACTAATTTTAGGATATCTGGTCAGCATGGACAAGCTGGCTGAAGGGTCTGTTTCCATGCTGTACATCTCTATGACTCACAACTATACCCAGATGTCTCTTAATACAACCACTAGGTGGCATATCAACAGAACCCAAAATTATTATTAATAGCAAGGGCTTGTCAAGATGTCATGGTCAGGCATAGATGTTTAGAAGACGTTTTAAAAGTTTAATTCTTATATATTTCTGATCATAACATCCAGCCCATCTTACTTATTATTAAGAATAAGAAAGTGTGTTATTGGACACTAAGCAGGCTTATTCTCATTACTTTTTACAATCTTCCACAATTGAGCATGTAGTGATTACTAACACATTATTGCAGATTCATGGGCATTTATGGCAAGACCTTTGTTTCAAATAATGTTTTTAAGAGTACTTCAGGTATAAAATAGTAGGTGCATAGGGACACAATGTTGCATGGTCTTGTGATGTTGTCGACATGTTGCCTGCTTAACTGGTATGAAACAGGGCCTAAGCTTCCAGAAGATCACATGGAGTTTCCAAGTTACAGGTCACATGGACTTTCCAAGTTGGATGTGCACAGCTGCTCCCTCCTGGGCACCCAGCGCTCAGGTCTGAAACAGGCAAGCACCCCTTCATATGACCCTCCTTCCCAAACCTGAGCTATCCCAAATGCAATCAAAATACTGAGGTCAACAGCCAGTCTGACCTGCAGACATTATTTACTTGAAGAAACTAAAACCAGTAGAAGCAGAAATGCTCCTCTTGTATTGGAGCAGACCCAGTGATAAGTGACTTCTTTCACTCCACCCCATTGTAGTCAATAATTGTCTCTTTGTCTGACTTCCTTCTCCTTACCCCCATGCTCCTCATCATACACAATAGACCCCATTGCTCCATTACCTTCTTAGCTCACCAAACCCCTCCTGACATTTCATTGACAGGAAAGTCCTTCTCTCAGACCTGTCACCCTGTCTACACAGCTCCCCGGGGAGAAGGAAGGGTAGGCATTCCCAGCCTGAGAGCAGGTTACCACCCACCTATCTTTGCCACAAGAGGGTGCTGTCAAAGTGATAATAAAGTATCCTAATGGACAGAATGCCACTGGACTCTCCCACGGGGACAATGTGGAATCCCCAATGCAGATGATTTCATGGAAATTGCTTGGAAAATTGAAAATTCAGACACGCAAGTCCCCTCCATTTGATGCCTGTTTCAAGCCTCTTGAAGTTGGAGAGTTCTGATTCAGCTAAGTTTATTAGTCCCCAGGAAAAATTAAAGGATTAATAACCTCTCTAGCTCCTGGGCAACAGGTAAATGGAACCCTCTGACTCACCACATAAACATGCCCCTCCCACCTCATTGATTGCACCATGTCCCTTGAACCACCTGACTAGCCACCTTTCTGACCCAGAATGGACACCCTGCCTATTGCTCTCTTACCAGGTGACACCTTCACTGTCTCACTTATTCTTTCACAGGAGCTGTCAAAATGACTGGCTGTGCTGCTGCACACAATGGTGGCACATTGACAGGAGTGAAAGGGTCCATGACTTTGACGATGATCTTCACTGCTAGATTCAAGGGTTCCTGAACAAGTTTCTAACAGACAGTGTCTAAAGTAGAGTCACAGAATCAAAGAATCAAAGAAATGTACAGCATGGAAACAGACCCTGTGGTCCAACTCGTCCATACTGACCACATATCCCAATCCAATCTAGTCCCACCTGCCAGCACCCGGGCCATATCCCTCCAAACCCTTCCTATTCATATACCCATCCAAATGCCTCTTAAACGTTGCAATCGTACCAGCCCCCGCCACATCCTCTGGCAGCTCATTCCATACACGTACCACCTTCTGCATGAAAACATTGCCCCTTAGATCTCTTTTATATCTTTCCCCTCTCACCCTAAACCTATGCTCTCTAGTTCTGGACTCCCTGACCCCAGGGAAATGACTGTGTCTATTTATCCTTTCCATACTCCTAAAATTTTGTAAACCTCTATAAGGTCACCCCTCATCTTCCAACACTCCAGGGATAACAGCCCCAGCCTGTTCAGCCTCTCCCTATAGCTCAAATCCTTCAACTCTGGCAATGTTCTTGTAAATCTTTTCTGAACCCTTTCAAGTTTCATAACATCTTTCCGATAGGAAGGAGACCAGAATTGCATGCAATATTCCAACAGTGGCCTAACCAATATCCTCTACAGCCGCAACATGACCTCCCAACTCCTGTACTCAATACACTGACCAATAAAGGAAAGCATACCAAATGTCTTTTTCACTATCCTACCTACCTATGACTCCACTTTCATGGAGCTATGAACCAGCACGCCAAGGTCTCTTTGTTCAGCAACACTCTCTAGGACCTTACCATTAAGTGTATAAGTACTGCTAAGATTTAATTTCCCAAAATGTAGCACCTTGCATTTATCTGAATTAAACTCCATCTGCCACCTCTCCATCCATTGGCCCATTTGGTCCAGATCCTGTTGTAATCTGAAGTAACCTTCTTCGCTGTCAACTACACCTCCAATTTTGGTGTCATCTGCAAACTTATTAACTATACTTCTTATGCTCACATCCAAATCATTTATGTAAATGACAAAAGGTAGAGGGCCCAGCATTGATCTTTGTGGCACTCCACTGGTCACAGGCCTCCAGTCTGAAAAAAAAAGCCTCTACCACCACCCTCTGTCTTCTACCTTTGAGCCAGTTCTGTATGCAAATGGTGAGTTCTCTCTGTATTCCATGAGATCTAACCTTGCTAATCAGTCTCCCATGGGGAGCCTTGTTGAATGCCTTACTGAAGTCCATATAGATCACATCTACTGCTCTGCCCTCCTCAATCTTCTTTGTTACTTCTTCAAAAAACTCAATCAAGTTTGTGAGACATGATTCCCCACGCATAAAGCCATGTTGACTATCCCTAATCAGTCTTGATTTACAGCACGGACTCTTTAGTCCATCTCATCCATGCTTACCTAAATTAATCCAGTTCCATTTGCCAGCACTTGGCCCAGATCCCTCTAAATCCTTCCTATTCATATACCCATCCAAAAACCTTTTAAATGTTATAATTGTACTAGCCTCCGCCATTTCTTCTGGCAGCTCATTCCATACAAGCACCATCCTCTGTATAAAAAGGTTGCCCCTTAGATCCTTTTTAAATCTTTCCCCTTTCACCTTAAACCTATGCCCTCTAGTTTTGGAGTTCCCTACCCTGGGGAAAAGACCTTGGCCATTCATGCTATCCATGCCCCTCACAATATTATAAACCTCTGTCAGGTCGCCCCACAGCCTCCAATGCTCCAAGGCAAATAGTCAACTTTTAATTTGATCAGGGTTACAAAGAGGTGATGCCATACAGAGAATTGTAAGTATATTGAAAACTGAAAAAGAAAATCAATTAAAACACAGGTGAAAATGGAATAGGGTAGTATTAGTTTTGGGGACCCTGTACATGTGTGTCGAATTCCAGTGAAAACAATGGCCTCAGAAAGAACGGGTAGTACTGGATCTGACAAATTCAGCATCTAATACTGAAGGATGAAAGACAGCACACATTGTAGTACAAACAGAAACTATAACATGAAATAAAACCTCAAGGTGGCCCAGAGAAAAAAGCTGTGCTGAACAAATGTTAGTCATGTTCTGGAAGGGACAGTGGCAGTTGTAACAAGTTTCATAACATCTTTCTGATAGGAAGGAAACCAGAATTGCATGCAATATCCCAACAGTGGCCTAACCAATGTCCTCTACAGCCGCAACATGACCTCCCAACTCCTGTACTCAATACTCTGACCAATAAAGGAAAGCATACCAAATGTAAGGGTTAAGTGAATAGTCAATCCAAGGAATGTGAATCCAAACACACTGCATGTGCTTTGTGTAGAATCTCCCTTGGGCCTGACAGACACAATCAGACCTAAGAGGATAACAAGGTACTACTAACTATGAATGTGAGAATTGTGTAGCTCCCAATCTCTGTCATGTACAAGCTGCAGTGTAAATATACCCTGTGACACCGTGGGCAGGTGGATTTGAAATAGAGCATTGACCCTCTCAGTCAGGGGCTGTTCCCATCTTTTCCCTTTCAGAACTCAAATAACTCCAAAAATTAGTAGCCTGCTCTCCTCCAGCTGAAGTTCGCTTTTTCAAAGAAGCGGACGGGAGTTAACTGTTGACAAAGCCAGAGGACAGAGACAGACAGTTACTTGAAGAAATGCTCTCTGCTTCACTGAAAGAACCTTTTATTCTCCCGCTCCTCCCCATGCTATGCATGATCCACTCAGGCAGGAAAGTGTAAGGGAACATACTGGGTGCCATCATAGTTTAAACTCAACTTTTATTAAAACAAATTTGAAAACAATAACAAAAGTGCATAGACTCTAAATAATAATTCTGCTTCTCTTTCTCCACAGATTCTGATGATTAACTGAATGCTTCCAGCATTTTATGTTTTCATTTCTGAATATAATGAATCTAATTACTTTTTGACAGTCTCTCTGCACGTCATAAAGTGGCAAATAAGAGATTGAGAGTATAAAAAAAGTCAAAAAGATGAAATAAGCAAAAAGGATCCAAAATGTGTAAATTTGCTTTTAATTTTTCATTGCCAAATTGCCTACAAGAAATATCCTAGTAACTACATAGATGCCCCCAGATAAATCAAAGTTCCTCATAATCATTTTGAGATTAAAATTGCATTTCATTATAACCGATATGCTTCATTAAGGTGATCAAAGCAAAGGTCCACACCTGATATCTATGACAATAAAATGTTTCTCAAGGCTCATAGAATTGTCAGGATATGTGGGCAACACTCAACACTGCAGTCTGCTCTGAATATTAAGTATCATCACTTATTTACATCACCCAAAGGGTTCTATCGAATCATTTAACTGAACTTTTCAGTGAACACTTGTTTCATTATAGCCGTTGGTTTAATTTACCAAAACAAAGAAAATGCAGTTGTCGATATTAGTTTGAAACAACACATTACTTTGCGATTTTGTCTACTGCTCTGGAGGATGCAATCGTTCCCCAGCTAACAATGAACATCACCTGTGAGCATTTCACTCGGAAAAGGGCTGGAACAGAATGGTGTGTGTTATTGTTTTGGGAATGCAGCTCAGGAAAGACATTGATATAAAGCAAGTCAAGTAGAAAGACTCCATTTCCGAAATAAAGAAGTAACGTTTGGGCAATGGTGTCCAATGGGTGATACCAAATTGGTCACTTAGGAAACACCACACCTATTTACCTTTTCCATTAACCACAATCAAGAAGAAAATTTGGCAGGGAATAATCGGCAGGTAATTTGATTATTGTCCATTGACATCAGTATGAAAATTATCCCTACAGACTTTTTTTAACAATGTGAGAGAAGCCCCCCCTCCCTCCTCCCACCCCCCTCCCCCGTAAGCTCATTCAGAAATGACAAGTGGACAAGAAAAATAATTTACTTGAAACATATTATTCCAGTCCATCTAAAAGAAATGGGTTGACGTTTCACCTACAGTTCCTTCAGTAGTTCTGACCACAGTAACATTAACCTGCCTTTTCCCTCTACTGATTGATGTGGCCTTTTTGGTATTCTGGCTCTTTTAGTTTTTGGCTTTGCTTTCAGTATTTTTGTTCTTACCTTGATAATTTATAATTCATCACTGAATCTCTCTGCACTGAAGTCACATGAAAACATAATGTCCCACACCAAATGTAACGCTACAGAAGCAGCAAAAACCTAGTGGCACTGCACGTTGTTAGTTCAGTCAGTTTGATGTGCTGCAGTTAGAGGTCACCTTCAAAAGCTGACTCACCATTTATCATTCTGTTGTCCAGTATTATCAAGGGCACAATGTTTCACCTCTTGGGGTAAATCCTCTTTTTCTTACAAAGCAGCAACATTGCTCTCCAGCAGCAACAGGATCTAAACAACTTGTACAGCTTGTAGGTTAAAATGCAGCTTGAAACATACATTGTCAGAAAATCAGCTTGAACCTTCTTTTCTACTACAGATGATGTTTCCTAGCTAATTCTGTATCGTGCTTGAACAAAGGTTTGATTACTTGTTTTACGTAGAAAGCTATAACTTTTTTTCACTTACTCATACAAACTGACTATGATTAAATTGACAATTTTTAATCAAGATAGAAAGTTCTTGGAACCCAGTCCACTCTGACAAGGGTAAAAAGTGAGGTCTGCAGATGCTGGAGATCAGAGCTGAAAATGTGTTGCTGGTTAAAGCGCAGCAGGTCAGGTAGCATCCAAGGAACAGGAAATTCGACGTTTCAGGCACAAGCCTGATGAAGGCTTGTGCCCGAAACATCAAATTTCCTGTTCCTTGGATGCTGCCTGACCATTCTGACAAGGGGCTATATACTGTATGAGTTTGGGTCTTTATAGTGGTGTGTGCAATCTACAATGTGCACTGCAGAAATTCAGCAAGGCTCTTTAAACAGCACTTGCAAACTTACAACCACCACCATCTAGAAAGACAAGGGCAGCAGGGAAACTACCACCAGTAAGTTCCCCTCCAAGCCACCTCGTCATTCTGAATTGGAAATATATTGCTGTTCCTTCAGTGGCACTGAATCAAAATCCTAGGAGTCCCTCCAGAACAGCATTTTGGGTCTGAATGCCAAATGGACTCTATTACATCAAGAACGCAGCTCACCTTCACCTTAGCAAGTAGGAATGGGCATTAAACAGCACAAAAACAGATAAGTGAATAGTTTTAAGTATAGCCTTGCTGTGAATCTACAATAGTGAGCAGAATGGGTTCTTTATTGATTATATGTTTTATTGAGATATTTCTCTGAAGACATAAGTATTAAGTTAGCTTGGAAATGTGTTTTGTACAGGAATAAGATGGTGCTATTTTCTGGGTCTGTAGATTGGAAGAAGTAAAAATGGACCTTAATAGAGTGATATGCTCTTCTTGTCAGATATGGGAGTTTAGGGAGAGTTTACGTGTTACTGAGGATTACATCTGCAACAAATGCCATTGGTTGTGAATCCTATCAGATCGAATGGATTGACAGAGGCAATGAGCAAGGAGGTGTGATGGATAGTATTTATAGGAAGGGGAAAAGCTGCAGATACAGTCACATAGTTGGGTTAACTCCAGGCAAAGTAAGACAGGTAGGCAGGTAGTGCAGGAGTCTTCTGTGGCTATCCCCATTTCAAACAAGTATGCTGCTTTGGAAAATACATGGGGTGATGAATTCTCAGGGGAATGTAGCATGAACAGTCAAGTTTCTAGTATCAAGACAGGCTCTCCAGTAATGAGGGGTACGCAGAGTTCCAAGCAATCAATTGCGTTAGGGGATTCTTGAATCAGAGGCACAGGCAGACATTTCTGTGGCCAACAGCGAAAAATCAGAATGGTGTGTTGTCTCCCTGGTGCCAGGATCAAGGATGTCTCAGAGAGGGTGCAGAATCTTCTCAAGGGGGAGAGGGACCAGCAGGAGGTCATTGTACACATTGGAACGAATAACATAGGAAGGATAAAGGATGAGATTCTGAAGGGAAGATATAGAAAGTTAGGTAGGAATTTAAAAAGGAGGTCCTCTAGAGTAGTAATATCTGGATTACTACTGGCGCTACAAGCTATTGAGGGTAGGAGGACGATGATAGCACAGAAAAATAGATGGCTAAGGAGCTGGTGTATGGGTGAATGATTCACATGTTTGGATTATTGGAATTTCTTCTGGGGTGAAAGTGACCTGTACAAGAAGGACAGATTGCACCTGAATTGGAAGGGGATTAATATGCTGGCAGGGAGATTTGCTAGAGCTGTTCGGGAGGATTTAAACTAGTAAGGTGTGGGGGTGAAACCAGGGAGATAGTGAGGAAAGAGGTCAATCTGAGATTGGTACAGTTGAGAAGAGGAGCAAATCAAGCAGTCAGGGCAGACAGGGACAAAGCAGAGAACAAGGTAAGACTGATAAATTAATCTGCTTTTATTTCAATACAAGAGGCTTAACAGGGAAGGCAAATGAACTCAGGGCATGGTTAGGAACATGGAACTGGGATATCATAGCAATTACAGAAACATGGCTCAGGGATGGGCAGAACTGGCAGCTTAATGTTCCAGGATACAAATGCTACAGGAAGGACAGAAAGGGAGACAAGAGAGAAGGGAAGGTGGCGTTTTTGATAAGGGATATCATTACAGATGTACTGAGAGAGGATATTCCCAGAAATACATCCAGGGAAGTTATTTGAATGGATCTGAGAAATAAGAAAGGGATGATCACCTTATTGGGATTCTATTATAGACCCCCTAATAGTCAGCGGGAAATTGAGAAACAAATTTGTAAGGAGATTTCAGTTATCTTTAGAGTGGTTATGGCAGGGCATTTTAACTTTCTAAACATAGACTGGGACTGCCATATGTTAAAGGTTTAGATGAAGAGGAATTTTTTTAAGTGTGCACAAGAAAATTTTCTGTGGCCAGCAACCACAATTCTATTAGTTTTAAAATAGTGATGGAAAAGGATAGACCAGGTCTAAAGGTTGAAGTTCTAAATTAGAGGAAAGTTCATTTTGATGGTATTAGGCAAGAACTTTCAAAAGCTGAATGGGGACAGATGTTCGCTGGTAAAGGGACGGCTGGAAAATGGGAAGCCTTCAGAAATGAGATAACAAGAGTCTAGAGAAAGTATATTCCTGTCAGGATGAAAGGAAAGGCTGGTAGGTATAGGGAATGCTGGATGACTAAAGTAATTGAGGGTTTGGTTAAGAAAAAGAAGGAAGCATATGTCAAGTGTAGACTGGATAGATCAAATTAATCCTTAGAAGACTATAAGGCAGTAGGAATATACTTAAGTAGGAAATCAGGAGGGCAAATTGGACATGATACAGCTTTGGTAAATAGGGAGAATCCAAAGGGTTTTTACAAATACATTAAGGACAAAAGGGTAACTCAGGAGAGAATAGGCCTCCTCAAAGATCAGCAAGGCGGCCTTTGTGTGGAGCTGCAGGAGATGGGGGAGACACTGAACGAGTATTTTGCATCAGTGTGGAGAAGGACATGGAAGACCTAGAATGTGGGGAAATAGATGGTGACATCTTGAAAAATATCCATATTGCAGAGGAGGGAATGCTGGATGTCTTGAAATGCTTAAAAGTGGATAAATCCCCAGGGCATGATCAGGTGTACCTAGAACTCTGTGGGAAGCTAGGGAAGTGATTGTTGGGCCCCTTACCGAAATATTTGTATCATCGATAGTAATAGGTGAGCTGCCGGAAGATTGAGGTTGGCTAACGTGGCACCACTATTTAAGAAGGGGGGGTTAGGAAAAGCCAGGGAACTATAGACCAGTGAGTCTGAAGTCATTGGTGGGCAAGTTGTTGGAGGGAATCCTGAGGGACAGGATTTACATGTATTTGGAAAGGCAAGGACTGATTAGGGACAGTCAAAATGGCGCTGTGCATGGGAAATCATGACTCAAGAACTTGACTGAGTTTTTTGAAGAAGTAACAAGAGGACTAATGAGGACAGAGCAGTGGACATGATCTATATGGACTTCAGTAAGGCATTCGACAAGATTCCCCATGGGACACTGGTTAGCAAGGTTAGATCTCACGGAATACAGGGATAACTAGCCATTTGGGTAGAGAACTGACTCAAAGGTAGAAGGTAGAGGGTGGTGGTGGAGGGTTGTTTTTCACACTGGAGGCCTCTGACCAGTGGAGTGCCACAAAGACTGGTGCTGGGTCCACTACTTTTAATCATTTACATAAATGATTTGGATGTGAACATAGGAGGTATAGTTAGTAAGTTTGAAGATGATATCAAAATTGGAGGTGTAGTGGACAGCGAAAAAAGTTACCTCAGTTTATAACAGGATCTTGACCTGATGGGCCAATGGGCTGAGAAGTGGCAGATGAAGTTTAATTCAGATAAATGTGAGGTGCTGCATTTTGGGAAAGCAAATCTTAGCAGGACGTATACACGTAATGGTAAGGTCCTAGGGAGTGCTGCTGAACAAAGAGACCTTGGAGTGCAGGTTCATAGCTCCTTGAAAGTGGAGTTGCAGGTAGGTAGGATAGTGAAGAAGGTGTTTGGTATGCTTTCCTTTATTGGTCACAGTATTAAGTACAGGAGCTGAGGGGTCATGTTGCGGCTGTACAGGACATTGCATGCAATTCTGGTCTCCTTCCTATCGGAAGGATCTTGTGAAGCTTGAAAGGGTTCAGAAAAGATTCACAAGAATGTTGCCAGGTTTGGAGGGTTTGAGCTAGAGGGAGAGGCTGAATAGCCTGGGTCTGTTTTCCCTGGAGTGTCAGTGGCTGAGGGGTGACCTTACAGAGGTTTATAAAATCATGAGGGGCTTGGATAGGATAAATAGGCAAAGTCTTTTCCCTGGGGTTGGCGAGTCCAGAACTGGAGGGCATAGGTTTAGGGTGAGAGAGGAAAGACATAAAAGAGACCTAAGGGTCAACTTTTTCATGCAGAGGGTGGTACGTGTATGGAATGAGCTGCCAGAGGAAGTGGTGGAGGCTGGTACAATTGCAACATTTAAGAGGCATTTGGATGGGTATATGAATAGGAAGGTTTGGAGGGATATGGGCCGGGTGCTGGCAGGTGAGACTAGATTGGGTTGGGATATCTGGTCGGCATGGACAGGTTCGAGTGAAGGGTCTGTTTCCATGCTGTACATCTCTATGACTCTATGACTCTATGTAGAAAATGTATTCATTACTAATGAATCAACGAATTAATGCTACTTATGCTATGCATTAGTTCTGGCTTAACTTTCCATCTCAGATCTGAGCTGCTCACAGTTCAGTTATTGTTTGATAATTGTTCATTTCTTATATAATTGTTCTTATTTTCAATCGCAATGGATTGATTGACACTACCCTTCATCCTGTACCCAGCATCGTGCAGTAAGACACAATATACAAACACTTGGTGTTGCACCATCCTGACAGACTTACCAGGAGATTTTGTGATTCACAGACCAATGTCCAGTTTTGGTTCTGCTATCACAATACTCCTAACAAGCACAGACATTGAAACAGAAACTGCTGGAAAAGCTCAGCAGTATTTATGAAGAGAAATCAGAGTTAATGTTTTGGGTCCAGTGACCCTTCTTCAGAACGGATGCTGCCAGATCTACTGATCTTTTCCAGCAATTTCTGTTTTGGTTTCTGATTTCCTCCATCTGCAGTTCTTTCAGGTTTTATTAAGTAAAGACATTGGTTATACAGAGGCCATGCTTTGTCCATTCTGAGTCTATTTTCTGAAAGACATTTGTAATCAGTCGGGTGTAATTACTGAGTAGAACATAAACTCAGGGCTGGACCAGAAGAATATTTCACTTTAATAAGTTATGAAGCAGCTAGAAAAGCTTTTAACTGAATATATAGATTTACTGTTCTATAAAAGTGTGTGTGTGTCCTTTATGTCTATAGAGCAAACATCAACTCACAAAGCAATCACATGTATAGTAATGACTCACAATCAAAGCTTTTCTCTTTGCACTAGAAGTACTTCATGGAAGTCACAATTTTCTTATCACAGAAGTTAATTTCTAGCTCACAATAACCAGAACAATTATTGGTCTTACAACTCCAGGGCTCAGGGGTTCCAATTTTTTAAAATCTATTCACCTACATAAGTTTCAGATTTTTAAACAATATTTTCTAATCAACCTGGGCAGAGATATTATTTCACATCTCTAGAGCAGGTGAGACTTGAACCTAGTTCTCCTGGCTCATTGGTACCACTGCACCTGAGAGCCCTCACACTTAATGCACTGAAAAATGACTAAAGAAAACCATCATGACATAAAGGTAAGTGCAATTTCCAGAAATATGCAACTTTCTAATTCTCATTCTGAAGGATTCATTGATAAATGCTGTTAAAAGATTCTTGGCGAAAGTGCTTATCTCTATTTCCTGTTACAATTATGTGTCTTTTGTTGTATTTATTAAAACGTTTTAATTAATTTACTTATTAAAATGCCTTTTGTCTACTAAGTAAGCATTTCTTGCAAGAGAAGGTTTGTCTTTCGGTGCCTTGCAATCATTAATACAAATTAATTTAAAAGCTGTGGCAGAAAAGTTAGAAATAATTTTTAAGTAGGTGTTAGGAAGATGGAAATGTCTGAGGTACTGGCTCAATATTTGAACCTTGAGCTAAAGAAAGGAAAGCCAGGTAAAGTGCAGATTGCGTTGGTCGAGATTTCATTGCAAATGGGTAGCAACTTGAAATGGATAGAAAAAGAAACAATTGAACTTGAAGAAAGGAAAAAGAGGAAGAACAAGTATTGTGAAAACTTAATTCCGAAGAGAAAAACAAGAAAGAGAGGAAGGAATTTGAGAAAGAGAGTGTAAATTTCAAAGAGTAAAAGAAAAGGAAAGTGAATCCAGAAAATTAAACTGAACAGTAAAGGGGTTTGACTATTTGAATAGTAAGTGACAAGCAGATTTGATACTTGATAACATTCCTGATGAACAGCTTATGCCAGAAATGTCAATTCTCCTGTTCCTCAGATGCTGCCTAACCTGCTGTGCTTTTCCAGCGCCACACTTTTCGACTCTGATCTCCAGCATCTGCAATCCTCACTTTCTCTTAGATTTGATAATTAGTCTTACTCTTGGTTTTGATCTAATGAGGAGTATTCATTCACTTTGTACCTAAATTCAGTGAGGAGGAAACTGAAATGTGCTTTGTATCATTTGAGAAAACTGCTACAAAGTCAGAGGAAAAGAAGTTTGGGTAATTCTGTTAAAAATGTTTTGTTAGAAAAAGCATTAGAGATGTAATCAACTCTTTCTGATGAACAGTCTTCAGATTATGGTAGAGTTAAGATTGATTTGCTTAATGTGTACAAATGAATTTCAGAAACTTACAGACAACAGTTTAAAGTCTAAAACAGAGAAAGAATTAGACTTCTATGGAATTTGTTAGAAAGAAAGAAATGCTTTTTGATCATTGGCATGGACGATGAAATTTGATCAAGATTTTGAGAAACGTAGCAATGGGTTGTTAATGGAGGAAGTTAAAAACATTATCCCCTGAGGAAACACCTGGAAAATTATAAGGTTTCTAAAATAAGGAAGGCTGATGTCTTAGCTGATTGTAACAAACTTGCCCATAAATGTATAGGTGGCAACAAACAATTGTTTACTAACACAGAGAGAAGCTAAAGAGATAAATAACTGAATAGTGAATGGGACACTAATTACAATAAGAGGAATCTCATAAATGAAAAAAACAAATGCATCTCAGACAAGTGAAAGAAATAATGTAGAAAAGAAAAATAATTCAAGGAACACAACATGTCATTTTTACTGTGAAACAAGGTATATGAAAGCAGAGTGCTGAAAGCTGAAAATCAAATGAATAGCTTTGATGAGAGTTTCAGTGTTTCTCCAGGAAATGTTCTATCAGTGAGTGAAGCCTGTAGCAAACTAACATCATCTAATGTATAAAAACTGAAAGAACTGCGGATACTGGAAATCAGAAACAAAAACAGAAATTGCTGGAAAAGCTCAGCAGATCTAGCAACATATTTGGACAGAAATCAAGTTAACATTTTGGGTCAAGTGACATTTAGAACTTCTTCAGAACAATCTAATGTATGGGAGTTTTATACATGAGGTTGAAATAACTCTACTTTCATCTAGAGCTAAAAAAATTGTTATTCTTCAGGATATAGGATTGGCTCAAAGTTTGACGTTCTTAAAAAATGTGCACTTGTCTCTGGAGTATTTGTTAAATAGACCCATACAGATGCAGAATATTAATAGAAATTGTTTACCGGTTCCATTGTGTTGAGTGAATTTAAAATGGGCTTTAGTTGAAGTGGTATCAATTATATTGATTTTGATTTTATATTAGGAAATGACACATCATGTGATAAATGGCGAACATCAATTAAGTTTAATACCAGTCAACATTAAAGAGCCAATTACTAGGTTTTCTTGAGTGAAAGTAAGGAATTTTATTACTCACTAACCCTGAGGGAAATAATAAGACTTGACATCAAAGTACGCATACACAAACAGGTTTTCATGTTTAAAAGGGGAGTGTCTAGTCCAAAAAGGAAAATCAAGAATAGGCAATTTAAAAGATACCTTTCTTCAGGTGTTAGGTTTTAAACTGAAACCATGGTTGCTTAATTGATGGGGTTGAAAATGTGTTGCTGGAAAAGCGCAGCAGGTCAGGCAGCATCCAAAGAGCAGGAGAATCGATGTTTCAGGCATGAGCCCTTCTTCAGGAATCACATTCCTGAAGAAGGGCTCATGCCCGAAAAGTCGATTCTCCTGCTCTTTGGATGCTGCCTGACCTGCTGCGCTTTTCCAGCAACACATTTTCAGCGTTGCTTAATTGATGTCTTGTATTCTCAGTAGTGGTAAAGCTTGTAGATATCCTTGAGTTCTCAGTGAATGGATGTTTCTCCAATTTGCTTTATGACCAAGCATGGCTTTTCACTCTCTGGCTTCATTGCTTTTCAAGCAGGATAATGTACAAATGGTTTTCACCCAAATACATGAAACTTACAGGAATGTGTGAATCAATCAAGGGTTAATTTATAAAAATGATGCTAATTGCAGCTCAGACTTATTCTTATTTTTTAATGGTTTTATAAGTTTGGCTCAACTTAATCAGGTGATCAGTTCATCAATCTCACTGATTTCCCCTTTTTTTTAAATGCCATTTTAATCCATGAAAAGTTTGAGATATTAAGAATCAGACGATGGAAGTCCATCTTACCACAGTAAAAGCAATTTTCACAGGGATTACCAGGCCAAAGATACAATTGCCTAACCAAGAACACTATGAAGTTTCTTTCATGCTAAATGTAAAACCAAGATTGCCTCATACATTGGAGAATAAATCATATTAGTTCAGTAAAGAATCAGCAGATTGTGCACAATAATTGTCAAACATGAAATGGTAAAGTGCATCACCATAATACACACCATGCATCCTGCACAACATCTGGGAGCAGGACATGCAGGGAGCAAGGACTATGGATGCAACTGGTGAACTCCTGCAGTTTTCAGTGAAATGGAGATTCATTGGTCTGTTGCAGATAGTGTCTGGTGCATGAATGAACTTCCAAGCAGGCTGCCTATGTTTACAGGATAGGAGCAGCATGTCGTGGGAGGTTGACTGCACATTTCAAGTGACATACCTTTCTGATTTAGCTGTGGGAAGCAAAGGATTAGAATTTCTTACCTCATACTACCATGACAGCACCATCACAAAAACTAGATTGACTCGTGAAGAAGGTTGAGCCAAAAAGTGGGGTGCTGGAAAAGCACATCAGATCAGGCAGCATTCGAGGGGCAGAAGAGTTGATGTTTTGGACATAAGCCCTTTATCAAGCTTTTCCAGCACCACCCTTTGCTACTCTGACTCTCCAGCATCTGCAGACCTCACTTTCTCCCAGTCACAAAGAAGGTTGACCAGGCAAGGAGAATTAATAACTGCATCTTTGCAGCACATGAAAGCACAGACCATATAACTGTTAAATGGTACTGCGCATTGACGTGAATCAACAATATTGCTGCATTTTGGACACAAAGGCCTCTTATCATGTAATAAATATTGAAGCCATTTCCACCCTCGATAGATGTTAAAAATGCAGACCTTTTGAAATGTTATGAGGAACTGAGGTCTTTCCAGCACACATTATCAGACTTCATTACCAAAACTAAAATGTCAGATCTTTTAACATATCACAAATCTCCAGCTTTTCTCAAAATGCTGATGGAAGAAACCACTTCAGCTTTCTGATACTAAAGGAAGAGGGAGGAGCCTTTTTTTAAATTCATTCTCAGGATGGGCATGTCACTGGCTTGGCCAGCATTTATTGTTCCTTCTCTCCCTTGTCAGCCTTCCACAGGAACCATTCACTCCTGGACACCCTGGTTCTCTCCTCCTCTACTCCCAACATCCCCTGTCTGCCCCCATCACAGCTCCTTCCCAAGCTATGGCAGAAGTTGTAACACTTGCCCATTTATATCTTCCCTCCTCACTATTCAAGGCTTTGGTGTGGTTCCTGATAAATACTTCTGTCTCTGGCTTGCTTCAGTGCTCCACTGAGGGGCCACATAAGCTGGAGGAACAACACCTCATAGAGTCATTGCGTCATACAGCATGGAAACAGACCCTTCAGTCCAACCAGTCCACGCCAACCATTATCCCAAACTAAGCTAGTCTCAACTGCCTGCGTTTGGTCCACATCCCACCAAATATTTCTTATTCATGTACTTATCCAAACATCTTTTAAACATTGTAATTATACCTGGATCCACCATAGAGTGATAGAGATGTACAGCATGGAAACAGACCCTGCGGTCCAACCCGTCCATGCTGACCAGATATCCCAACCCAATCTAGTCCCACTTGCCAGCACCCAGTCCATATCCCTCTAAGCTCTTCCTATTCATATACCCATCCAATTGCCTCTTAAATGCTGCAATTGTACCAGCTTCCACCACATCCTCTGGCAGCTCATTCCATACACATACCACCTTCTGCGTGAAAAAGTTGCCTCTTAGGTCTCTTTTATATCTTTCCCCTCTCACCCTAAACCTATGCCCTCTAGTCTGGACTCCCCAACACCAGGGAAAAGACTTTGCCTATATATCCAATCCATGCCCCTCATAATTTTGTAAACCTCTATAAGGTCACCCCTCTGCCTCCGATGTTCCAGGGAAAATAGCCCCAGCATGTTCAGCCTCTCCTTGTAGCTCAGATCCTCCAACCCTGGCAACATTCTTGTAAATCTTTTCTGAACCCTTTCAAGTTTCACAACATCTTTCCGATAGGCAGGAGACCAGAATTGCATGCAATATTCCAACAGTGGCCTAACCAATGTCTTGTACAGCTGCAACATGACCTCCTAACTCCTGTACTCAATACTCTGACCAATAAAGGAAAGCATACCAAATGCCTTCTTCACTATCCTATCTACCTGCGACTCTACTTTCAAGAAGCTATGAACCTGCACTCCAAGGTCTCTTTGTTCACTTCCTTTGAACGTTCATTCCACATCCAAAACATACTGTGTAAAATTCTTTCACTTGGGAACCTTACAACCCACAGGGCACAACATTGAGTTTAACAATTTTGGAACATGAACTCCTCCTTTCATATCTATTACCCATCCTTACAGTCCAGATCCAGTCATGACACAGATTGTTTGCAGCTCAGCCAAACCATTTTCAAACACTTGAAGTCAGCAATATCACCTACCTAGTTTTCCTCTTCACTGGTTTACTATCAACACCCCCTGGCCTTGCATTTTCTCTCTCTCTCAGAGCTTTGTCTCCATCTATCCACTCATTTCTTTGCTCACCACCCTGTCATCAGCAGAAATACCAGCTTTCCCTAGATGCTATCAATTCTGATAAGGGTCACTGCTCTTGAAACATTAACTCTTTTCTCTCCACTGACTCTGCTGACTTGATGAGTTTCTCCAACAATTTCTGTTTTTGTTTGTTTCAGATCTCCAGGATCCGCAGTTCTTCGTTTCATGTTAAACCAAATATTACGTCAGATAAGCACAAAAAGTAAGAAATACAGAGAACGATCAAGGACAAAAAGGAGAACTCCAGGAATAGAGTGAAGATTTTAGCAACATTAGTACCTGGATGACAGGTATGGATCAGAGATCAAATATCTGAGGCTACTGTCCCTAACAAACTGGATAACTGCAATCTTATCTCACTTAAGTTCCATTTGGAATGTTGAGGTGAAACTGAAAGGATCCATCAATAGAAACTACAAGAGAAAATGAGTTTGAACGACACAGTTCTGGGACGGAGAAAGGAAGACTGCTTCATTGCACATAGAATAATGATCAAGTCAGAGAAGCGATTGAAGACCAGCACAGTTGATCAGCAAGGACAAGAACGAGTTCTGGGAGAGCTGTAAATGCAGCACATAGACATAATCTGTGAAGATCAAACTTTAGGGGAGATGGTGGGGATGTTAATAATAATTTAAGAAAAAAATTAAAGATTGTTATTTAAGAAGTTGAGATTATACATTGGGGAAATGTATATTAATGGGTTAATATTTGTGGTAATTAGATAGTAATATGTATCATGCTATACCAGTGACATCAGCAGTCATGTGAAAAAAGTCTAAGAAGAGGTAGATGTACTTGCCTAGGGGTATAGAAGGTACAACTGTGTAAATAAAGGAATTTTGAACAAACAAACCAGACTGGGTCCTTCATCATTCATAAGAAGAGGGGAACCTTCCCAATCCAGAACAGGCCACAAGTTACTCCAGAAAAAAATCTAAATAGTATTCAAAGTGTAACTAACCTATTTGGTTATCAAAGCACTTTTGCGATTGTAAAGTATCAAGTGCTGTGACATATGTTTGGAATTGTTGCAGTTGCTTGCCTGGAATTAGCAGAGAGAGTGGCTGCATAGAAGACAGATGCAAGTGTCACACAAAGACCTGCAGCTGCTGTTTCTGAATCTGCAGCATTGCAAAGTGATAGAACAGGAACTGTGGAGAGGACAAACTCTGCACAATGCTCACCTGTCAACTTAGAGGCTAACTCTTCTGTGCACTTTGACAGTGAAAGGAGATTGCAGGCAGCCTAACCAATGCACTCAGCAAGAAATGCTGTCCTGGGTGCCACCTTATCGAGAACCTCATCTGGGCCCCGTGCAACAGAACCTGCCTGTGATTTCACCCTCCTGTGAGTTGTCAAACAAGCCATTCATTACCAAAGGCCTGACTGTGACAATACATACTCATGATGCCTCAATGTGCAGATCTCTGTACGCTGCTAACTTCCAAATTAAATGCATCATCAATACTTGTGCTTTGATTACAATCGTCAGGTGTTTGATCTCTTCATCAGTGCTGGGCTGTTGCTTTCTCTCGGTCCCAAGTTGCCTGCGGCCAGGCAGCTTCTGCATACCTTAGGAAGTCAAAAGGGGAATGCTGATGTGAGAGAAAGATGTGACATGGGAATCCAAAGATCCATCATCATACTGCAGGATCTGCAGTTTGTTTATCTTCAAATCAACTCATGGAAGGCTTACAGCACTGATGGAGACTATTGTGTCCATATCGACTCCTTGCAAGGGTATAGACTCTATTGTAGAGAAAATATAGAGAATCACCAGGAGATGCAGAGAGTTCTTCAAGAAGTAGGTCTTTTATTTGCAAAAAACCATGACATTGAGAAAGCAGATTCTCGAATGCCCCCGAATCTCAGGGTCCGTGAATTTTTATATTTTTTTTATCATGTTTCTGTTAGCTTATCAGCATGTCTAACTTTATTAATCAAAGTATCTCACACTAGCTACACAATAAACCAGTGATGTTAGTTCCCATTACTTCTTTAGTTGTACATTCTACTTAATGTTATTCTAATGTCATGGTTAGATATTTATTGTTAATTCTGCTACAGTGATCTTCAATTCCAGACTAGCCTGTCATGAGAGATATTTAGCTATTCAATCTATTACAATAGTCTCCTGTCTCAAGCTGACTCTAGTAACTACTAATTAGATATTTTAATGTTATGTCCCAAATATTTATTGTCCCAATCCTGTCATAATAACACTTAACAGAGAAACTTGCTTTATTACTTGTGTTATCTCATCTCGCCATAGTGACCTTTCAGCCTTAACCTTACTCTGCTAATTGGTGTAAGAACATTCCACTATGGTTATCCCATCTTGCCTGGCACAGACCACAGATTGCCAGTGGTCTTCATGCTTTAACCCTTCCCATGCTTTCATGTTCTTTATTTTCCATAACCCCAGCCTCACCTTTTCCTAATAGCAGTGCAAATTTATTTTTCTTCACATAATTACCTGGTTCTATTTTGGAATCTATTATTGAACATCCTCTACCAAATTTTCCATCAGTGCATTCCAGATCCTAACTGCTCGCATCTTAAAAATGGGTTTCCTCATTTCTCCATTGCTTCTTTAACAGATCACCTCAAAATGATTCTTCCCCCAGCCTGGTTATCAGTTGTTTGCTCACAAAAACATTTTTTTTCTTATCCACTCTGTCCAGACCCCTCATGATTAGATTAGATTAGATTAGACTTACAGTGTGGAAACAGGCCCTTCGGCCCAACAAGTCCACACCGACCCGCCGAAGCACAACCCACCCATACCCCTACATTTACCCCTTACCTAACACTACGGGCAATTTAGCATGGCCAATTCACCTGACCCGCACATCTTTGGACTGTGGGAGGAAACCGGAGCACCCAGAGGAAACCCACGCAGACACGGGGAGAACGTGCAAACTCCACACAGTCGCCTGAGTTGGGAATTGAACCCGGGTCTCAGGCGCTGTGAGGCAGCAGTGCCAACCACTGTGCCACCGTGCCGCCCACTAATCAACAGCTCTACTGAACCTCCTCTTAATCATCCGTTCTCCATAGAGAATACATCACAGCTTCTCCAATCTACCCACATATCTGAAGTTCTTCATCTCCAGAAGCTTTCTTGTGAATCTATGCTCACCCTCTCTAATGTCTTCACATCCTTCATAAACTGTGCTGCCCAGTAACCTGTACAAAACTCCAGTTGAGGCTGTACCAGCACATCCTGATTTATCATAATTTCCTTTCTATTGTCCTTTGTGCATCTATTTATAAACCCTGCCGTGTGAAGTATTTTGCAGCCTCCCTGTCACCTTCAATAATTTCTGCACATATATCCTCCAGTCCCTCAGCCCCTGAAATCCTTTCAGAATTATATCCCTTAATTTATATAGTCTCTCTTCATTCTTCCTACCAAACTAAACTACTTCACACTTTTGCCAGTTCACAGGATGAACTGAGAGTTAAAAGGGGGCATTAGAAAGGTTCATACTATTATCTTCAATGTTGCTTAGTGTTGCTGGATAACATGGGTTCTGTGAGAGCCAACCTCTGGATACTGAGTGCTCGAGAGTGTTGCTGGAGTGATGGGCAGTGTGAGGAGTGATGCTGGGAAGGAGCTATGATGTGAAGGCGCATTCTGGACTTCCAGACACAAGACGATTTCAGAATGATCTCCCGGCCTTGAGAGTTTCTGGAGGCTGGGTGGAGTGGGTAGGAAGGGCTGTTATTATGAATGTTTTATTTATTTATTTTTCAAATTTTTTTCTCCCTAAGAATTTGCACTTAAGAATCTGTATCTTAGGTACCTTTGTAAGATAGCGCCATAAGTTGGTAACTTGTGAACTTTTTTACTGTGTTCATTTGAGTATATGTGACAATGAAGTTGATTCTAATTCTAATGCCCATGTGAGGTATTTGAACTTCTTATGATCCTTGAGGTCAGAACTATGTCTCTCCTCAAGTCCACCTCCACCATTAAGTCCCCCAATGCCCATCAGACACCCTGGAAGCCTCTCTCTGCCCTGGCAACATATTCACCATTTCACAAAGTCTGGTATCATAATAAAATGTGATTTCCCTTTAATTTGGACAGATTAGCTTTTAGGACAGGAGACTGGCTGCTCCATGTGCTAACAGAGGAAGGATGAACACAGTGTAGCCAAAACCAGGCCAAACACTCATTCCTAGGCTATAATGATGTTAATAAGGTGGCCACAACAAATTTAGTTGCTGCCCACTCAAAACATATCCAGTATAGGCAGGCTGTAAAGTCTGAATTCCAAGTTATAGGCAAATCTGTACCCTAAGCACACTTATGTTGGAAATTCCAAGGATAATTATATTCTCCCTTGGCCTACAAAGTTAAAAATCACACAACACTAAGTTATAGTCCAACAGGTTTAATTGGAAGCACACTAGCTTTCACAGCGACACTCCTTCATCAGGTGGTAGTCGAGGACACAATTCTAAGGCACAGAATTTATAGCAAAAATTTACAGTGTGATGTAACTGAAATTATACATTGAAAAATACCTTGAATGTCTGTTGAGTCTTTCATCTATTCGAATACCATGATAGTTTCACTTCTTTCATGCGTAAATCACAAAACCCTTTTTTTAAAAGTTGCATTCTCAGGTTAGCTGTAACAATGGGTGATAGCTAGACAATATATTGAAGGTAAAAACAAGGACTGCAGATGGTGGAAACCAGATTCTGGATTAGAGTGGTGCTGGAAAAGCACAGCAGGTCAGGCAGCATCCGAGGAGCAGGAAAATCGACGTTTCGTCATCAGGAATAGAGGCAGGGTGCCAGCCAATATGTTGAAGGTGTTAGCCCCCCCGTGTTCTCTGTCTATGTCATGTTGTTTAGATTGAATTTAATCTAAAAAATGAGAAAACAGAGTTTTACATGAATTCATGCAGTTTTTGAGTAAAGTACAAATAACTCTGCAAGTACAAATGCACCCCACAAAATATAAGTGTGCATATGGGTCTCCGAGAGGATGCCTGTGTGTGAGTGTCTGTGTGCGTGTCTGTGTATACGTGTGTGTGTGTGTGTGTGTGTGTGTGTGTGTGTGTGTGTGTGTGTGTGTGAAGTGAAACTATCATGGTATTTGAACAGATGAAAGACTCAACAGATAATCAAGGTATTTTTCAATGTATAATTTCAGTTACATCACACTGTAAATTTTTGCTATAAATTCTGTGCCTTAGAATTGTGTCCTCCACTACCACCTGATGAAGGAGCGTCGCTGTGAAAGCTAGTGTGCTTCCAATTAAACCTATTGGACTATAACCTGGTGTTGTGTGATTTTTAACTTTGTACACCCCAATCCAACACCGGCATCTCCAAATCATGACCCTTGGCCGACTGTTTCATAAATCTAAGGCAGTGAAATAAAGAACAAGATTTCAGTAATAAAGTTACTATTAGAAGTTTAGGGTAATTATGTTTCAACTTAATTCACTTTAATCGATCAGGATAAACAAAGTTGGGAAAACATTACATGTTTGGAAATGAAAATAATTTCACAGAAATTGCATGAAGTCACTGCAAAAGCTTAGCTGATTAAAATGCTCAAAACTTCAGACTGGCTGTATAAGTTCATCTAGAAAGGAAAGACTGTTTACAAGCAAGGAGACCTGTTGGTGGCCATTAGAGACTGACCACATCCTTCAAACTAAATCTGTTGACGGTTCAATGAGAGTTTACAGCTCATTAAGAAAAATGGCCAACCATGAACATTTACCCAATAATTAATTCTGCTTTTCACAGAACACATTCTGCTTTTGGTGCTACAGGATAATATTGTATGAACATGTGTTTTGGCTAATGTCTCATTGATTAGTTCTCACTACAGCAAAGTGCAGATTTAACAAGAAAAATCTACTGTTCTGTGCTAAAAGTATGATGTATCTACCACCATTCAACAGAAGTGAGGAAAGCTGTTCCAATGTCAATACTATTTAAGTCTGATGTTCATTCAGACTGATTGTGTTTCCAGGAACTTGCCATTAATGAAAGGTTATGGCCATAAATTTTATCTTCAGCTAGGCTTTAATGCCCTTTGAATTCACAACACCACAATGATTAAAGATTTATTGTCAGTAATGGCTATTACAATACAAGCGCTCATTCCATATACTATAAACCAATTGAACTGCTTATTGGAAAAGTCTCCATTACAGATGTAACCTACCTCTGATTCCCTTGATACATTCTTAGCATGCTTCTGAGCAAATATCCCCACTTCTGACCTTATGATGGGATGGGGGAGGTCATTATTGAAGCAGCTGAAGATGGTTGGGTCTAGGATACTACCCTGAGAAACTCCTGAAGAAATGTCCTGAAGCTGAGCTGACTAACGTCCAATGACCATCAACCATCTTCCTGTGTGCCAGGTATGACTCCAACCAGCAGACAGTTTGGCCTGTTACCCATTGAAGCCAGATTTACTAGGGCTCCTTGATGCCACACACAGTCAGATTTGGTCTTGATGTCATGGGCTGTCACTCTCCCTTCATCTCTGGAATTCAGCTCTTTTGTCCATTTTTGAGCCAGGGCTATAATGAGGTCAGGAGCTGAGTGGCCCTGGCAGAACCCAAACTGGGTGTCACTGAGTAGGTTATTGTTAAACAAAGGCTGTTTGACATCTTTGTTCATAACACTTCCCATCACTTTACTGATGATTGAAGGTAGATTGATGGGGCATGAATTTATTGGATTAGATTTGTCCTGCTTTTTGTGCATGGGATATATCTTGGTAATCTTCCATATTGTTGGGCAAATTCCAGCATTGGAGCTGCACTGGAACAGCTTGGCAAGGCGTGTGGCAAGTTACCAATACTTCCAACTGTTCCTTGACATCCCGTGGAGTAAATTGATTTGGATGAACACTGTGGAGGAGGCCAAGATGGAACATCCACTCCAAAACTTCTGGCTGAAGATTGTTGCAAATACTTCACCAAACTTCCTCAACTCCAGAGGGAGAATTTTCCCCAAGATGGGATTTCCAGCCCTGCCATTGGAGAAGTTGATGGGAAATAAACCTCTGCCCATCAGGGATTCCCCACAGTTATTGAACTATTTAAGCGTTGCACACAGCTGGATGTTCTGCTTCAGGGAGCTGTGATTAATCATATTATTGATCTGCAGCTTTGTAGTCAAAGCTAAACATTAATCCCGAGTGATCCCCCACCACCCCCGGGACACAGGGATAGTGGGGGTCATGCAGAGAGGAGAGGAAATCAAATAGAGGATAGAATTGGGGACAAAGTTGTGAATTGAAGGGGAGGAGTGGTGGAAGCAGTGCCTGAGGGACTGATAACTGGAGCCTGGGTCACTCATGGCCCCATTGCACTCAGATCTGGGATTGTGGGAGAGCCTGTGGGGCTTGGGCCCAGAGCAACACCAGGGACAGAATTCCTGCTCCTCATGAGAGGGCCAGGAGTCCCAGATATTGGGGGAGTGTCCGATTTCCAAAGAGGGCCAGGAATCTAAAAATCTCTCTGCCTGCCCAAATTCCAAGCAGGGTTCTACACACTATTCATCCATAACATCCACCCACAGCCTTGATTTCCCCAAGCTGTCAGCAGTCTGTGACATAGTTGACCACCGCACCCTCCTCCAATGTCACTGCGTCATCATTCAGCCAGTGATACTGTTTGCCACTTTTACCTATCTTGGTGCAGAGCCACTTGCAAATGCTTCTCTTCCCTTGGCCTCCTTCTATTTCTCATCCAGATACAGCACCTTGATGGTATTAGCCGAAAGCATGAACTTCATTTCCCACGTGTACATTTCCCAGAGTCAACGCCCCTCTCAATCCCTCCACTCCCTCCAATTTGTCAGATTGCTTGCATGACACCCAGTATTGGATAAGGAGAAATTTCCCACCATTAAATTTTGAGAAGACCAAAACCATTGTTGCCCTTGCTCACCATAGATAGTATTTACTCTATCGCTCCTAAACTGAAATATTCCAAAACTGGCCTGCCAGGCCTCCCAGCTCGCACCATCCATAAGCATTAGCTCATTCAAGACTCTGCTGCCTATATTTGAACTCACACCAAAGCCCTTTCAGCCACTGTCCTGCGTTCACTCACCTACATTGGCTCTCAGTTAAGTAGCTTTTTCATTTTAGAATCACTGCATCGTTACAGCGCAGATGGAGGCTATTCAGCCCATTGTGTCTGCACTGGCTCTCCAAGTGAGCGTTATTACTCCAAATGAGTGTTATTACTTCTACCACTTTCCTGTCTTTTTCCCAAAGCACTTATTTCTATTTAAACAATTATCTATTGCTGTTTTGAATACCACAATTGGACCGCCTCCACCACTCTTCCATTCTCTAACTACCCTGATTTATAAAGGCATTTTTCCTCACAAGGAGATTCACACAGATGATCTCTGGAATGGTCGGCCTAACATACAATGAATGGCTGAGAATCCTGGGATTGTATTCATTTAGAGTTTAGAAGGTTGAGGGGAGATCTAATAGAAACTTACAAGGGTGGACGCTGGGAAGTTGTTTTCATTAGGCAAGAAGACTAGGACCCGTGGGCACAGCCTTAGAATTAGAGGGGGTCAATTTAAAATAGAAACGAGGAGACATTTCTTTAGCCAAAAAGTGGTGGGCCTGTGGAATTCATTGCCACGGAGCATAGTAGAGGCTGGGACCTTAAATGTCACCCAGATTGACAGGGTTGTTAAGAAGGCATACAGTGTCTCGGCCTTTATTAATAGAGGGATTGAGTTCCGGAACCACGAGGTTATGCTGCAGCTGTACAAAGCTCTGGTACGGCCACACTTGGAGTATTGTGTACAATTCTGGTCACCACATTACAAGAAGGATGTGGAAGCTTTGGAAAGGGTGCAGAAGAGATTTACTAGGATGTTGCCTGGTATGGAAGGAATGTCTTATGAGGAAAGGCTGAGGGCCTTGAGGCTGTTCTCGTTAGGGAGAAGAAAGTTGAGAAGTGACTTAATAGAGACATGCAAGATAATCAGAGGGTTAGATAGGATGGACAGGGACAGCCTTTTTCCAAGTATGGGAATGGCAAACACGAGAGGACACAACTTTAAAGTAAGGGGAGATAGGTATAAGACAGATGTCAGAGGTAGTTTCTTTACTCAGAGAGTAGTAAGGGTATGGAATGCTTTGCCTGCAATGGTAGTAGATTCACCAAGTTTAAGTGCATTTAAGTCGTCATTGGACAGGCATATGGACATACATGGAATAGTGTAGGTGGGATGGGCTTCAGATTGGTATGACAGGGCAGCGTAACATTGAGGGCCGAAGGGCCTGTAATGCGCTGTAATGTTCTATGCTCTATGTTCTATGTCTTCAAGACAGAGATAGATAAATTCTTAATCTCGCAAAGAATTAAGGGCTACGGGGAGTTTGCAGGTAAGTGGAGTTGAAATGCCCATCAGGGAGAAAGTGAGGACTGCAGATGCTGGAAATCAGAGCTGAAAATACGTTACTGGAAAAGCGCAGCAGGTCAGGCAGCATCCAAGAGAAGGAGAATCGACGTTTCAGGCATGAGCCCTTCTTCAGGAATGAGGAAATTGTGTCCAGCAGGCTAAGATAAAAGGTAGGGAGGAGGGACTTGGGGGAGGGGAATTGGAAATGCGATAGGTGGAAGGAGGTCAAAGTGAGGGTGATAGGCCGGACTGGGGGTGGAGATGGGGGCAGAGAGGTCAGGAAGAAGATTGCAGGTTAGGAAGGTGGTGCTGAGTTTGAGGGATTTGACTGAGACAAGGTGGAGGGAAGGGAAATGAGGAAACTAGAGAAATCTGAGTTCATCCCTTGTAGTTGGAGGGTTCCTAGGCGGAAGTTAAGGTGCTCTTCCTCCAACCATCGTGTTGCTATGGTCTGGCAATGGAGAAGTCCAAGGACCTGCACGTCCTTGGTGGAGTGGGAGAGGGAGTTGAAGTGTTGAGCCACGGGGTGGTTGGGTTGGTCTGGCCAGGTGTTCCAAAGGTGTTCTCTGAAACGTTTCGCAAGTAGGCGACCTGTCTCCCCAATATAGAGGAGGCCACATCGGGTGCAGCAGATGCAGTACTCCATTGTTCCGGGTTTCATTTGATGATGTTCCTGTAAATTGCCTTGGGATAGTTTATGTATAAAAAGTGTTATATAAGTGCAAATTGATGTCGTTGATTATGTGAAGAAATCAAGATTAGGATTATATCAAGGGATGCAAGGATTGCTCATCCAGTCCGTCATCAATTTAAGCAGATTTTAGTTGAGCTTATACTGGTAGATTACAGAGATGGAGTGTACTAAATAAAATGCCTATGGCATTTCTGCAAATGTTTCAAAATTGGACTAGATTAGATTCCCTACAGTGTGGAGACAGGCCCTACGACCCAACAAGTCCACACCGACCCTCCGAAGAGTAACTCACCCAGACCCATTCCTCTACATTTACCCCTGAATGACCTACATAATATTACGAGCAATTTAACATGGCCAATTCACCTGAACTGCACATCTTTGGATTGTGGGAGGAAACTGGAGTACCCAGAGGAAACCCATGCAGACACGGGGAGAATGTGCAAACTCCACACAAACAGTCGCCCAAGGTGAGATTGAACCCGGGTCCCTGGCACTGTGAGGCAGCGGTGCTAACCACTGAGCCACCGTGCTGCCCCTAAGAAATATGTTCCCAAGAAATAATGTGCAATTCATTGGTGGAAGATTTAACAGCCATTAGGGTAAGGATTATGTCGTAGAGAATAAAACAAAGACAATGCATTCCAGTATATTTTTTAAACAACAATCTACAGTGTTATGGATTATAGTCATTTAATTGCATTTAACTCAAAATAAAGGAGGACAATGAACAGTGATACAGAAAAATATTGCCTATTTCAAAAAATACACAGTTCCAATATCAGAAATGTTGGTTTATTGTTTTGGGTTATGGCACAATAAAGATCAGTCTTGTTCTGGGTCAGCATATATTGGGTTAATTATACTGATGTGTAGAGTGGAGGACATGTAAGCTAATGTTTCCTGGGGTGAAGAGTTTAGTAAGTTCTCCACTGGGCAGATGCTTGCACAGTTTGCCTTTCATGCGTTGTAACCTGATGCTGAGGCACATGTGTTGCTTCATCACGGCGACACTGTGCTAGATATCAGCGTACTATTTGTAGGAATAAATTAACCAGCACAGGCTGAATCACTTTTTTTATTATTTATGTGTCATACTAATGCCAACACATTGGAAAGTTAGCTTGGTGTTTGCTGCAGGGCTACCAACCCTCCAGGCTTGTCCTGAAGTCTCCAGGAATTAAAGAGTGGTTTCCTGCTGCAAGCCAGTCAGGGAAAAAAAACTATCATCACCAAAAATAGTTCAGGTTTTTTTCTTTTGTAAAACATTTGGAATTTATTACTTTTCAGTTAAAGAGTGTTAGAGATAGGAAAAAGGTCTGTTTGACAACAGTCAAAAATTCTCTAATCTGTTTATTTTCTAAGAGGGGTGAGCAAATGGTTTGCTGACAATCTAGATGTGTTGAGTGACCAATAGTGAGAGAGAGAGGGCAGGATGGTTGGAGATACAAGTTCATACAATGGAACTTCCTGTTAAAAGTCTGCCAAAGTAGGATACCCTGCTTTGATGGCATGAAACATTGCTGGGTGTGATTTGACATTGAACCAAACTAAGTCAATGTTTTCAAATGGTGATGAATAGACAAGAACAAAGAAGCCAAGTACAGAAAGTGAGAATCACGTTGTTGCGGAAGGTGATCAGAAATTCATAGTTTTAGTACTGGTATTTTAAATATTATTATATATGTATTGCAACATTGTAGCCAGAAATGTGAACGGTTACCGTTAATGAAACACAGTATAATATAGAAAACTTGGCAAAATAAGTGAAAGGGACTTGTCAAGTTAGGTCGTTGTCAACTGTATACTTGATGACGTGGATTAAACTTCAAAATTAAGTAACTGAGATATTACAAATTAATGTTGACACACAGCCAAGCCACTGAGTTTTTAAGTTACAATGAAACATTCCTCAATGAATAAAAGCAGTCATCATGATATAATGAGAACCAATAAATTAATGTTAAAAAGGGCAAGAATTATAGATGGAGAGATTATGGATCACATCTGGAGGGATCCAAGGAAGCTCATTAGAATTTGATAGGTATCCAGCAATTTTTGGCTTGATATTTCGCCCATAGGAATTATGCTGACGAGATGGACAAACTTCTCATCCATTAGATCAGAGGGGTATTTTTGGAAGCACTCATTGTTTTCGCATTTGAATATCTTCAAACAAATTTTTCAACATTGAGTCTTTGATTGCTCTTTGAAAATCCTATCAAGTTCTGTGAGGTTTAGAAATGCTATTTACTTTCTTAGCTCTGAGATTATCTCATAGACTCACAGATGTTACAGAACAAAGCTTTTCAGCACATTGTGTGTGCTCTGGTCAAAACTACTTATAATGTAAGGTTACAGGTCAGCTATCTGTTGCAGAAGAAACAGTTATAATAATAACAATAAATCAGTGATCTAATGCAGGACATCAGGTCCATACAACATTCCTCGACCTCTCCACTGTACTTGTGTAACCCTGATTTAGTATGCTCCACCACAGCCTTTGGTTGTTGAAGTCATGAGCTCTGGAATTCTGTTCCTAAACTTTCACGACCCGCTCTCATTTATCAAAACTCTCTTAAAAACCTACTACTCGGACCCAGCTGAAACCATTTGTCCTAATACTTCCAGTTAAGGATCAAATATTATTTGCTATTGCTCCTTTGAACTGCTTAAAATGTTTTACGAGACTAAAGACACTCTATAAATACAAATTGTTGTTTGTTATTATGGGCAAATGCACTATTCAATGGAAGCATGGAAAAATCGCAGGGTCAGATTTCTACACAGTTGCTGAGACGCAGTGGATGTTCCAAAACGGTGGAATGAATTTGGATCTGGATGTCCCAATTCCAATGCTGTCAGATTGCGTTTTCAGAGGTAGGTTCACACGTGAGGGAATCACAATTTAACAGGATCCTTTCAACTCAGAGACCCTACCTTCACAAGAGCAGGAAATTTAACTGTGGTGTGGGAGTTACAATTTTTTAGGATGAGTGTAAGAGATGTAGAGGAATGGATTGCAAAGATGTATCTGGACAGGAGCAAAAGTAATGGCGTAGTTGTTACGGGCAATTTTAATTTTCCAAATATTGACCAGAAATGCTATAGCTCAAGTACTTTAGATGGGTCAGGTTTTTCCAATGAGTGCAGGAGGGTTTCCTGACACAGTCAGTAGACATAGAAGAAAATGGGGACTGCAGATGCTGGAGATCAGAGCTGAAAATGTGTTGCTGGAAAAGCACAGCAGGTCAGGCAGCATCCAAGGAGCAGGAGAATCGATGTTTCGGGCATGAGCCCTTCTTCAGGAATGAGGAGACTGTGCCAAGCAGGCTAAGATAAAAGGTAGGGAGGAGGGTCTTGGAGGAGGGGTGTTGGAAATGCGAAAGGTGGAAGGAGGGTAAGGTGAGGGTGATAGGCCGGAGTGGGGGTGGGGGCGGAGAGGTCAGGAAGAAGATTGCAGGTTTGGAAGGTGGTGCTGAGTTCGAGGGTTGGGACTGAGACAAGGTGGGGTGAGGGGAAATGAGGAAACTGGAGGAATCTGAATTCATCACTTGTGGTTGGAGGGTTCCTGGGCGGAAGATGAGGGGCTGTTCCTCCAGCCGTCGTGTTGCTATGGTCTGGCGATGGAGGAGTCCAAGGACCTGCATGTCCTTGGTGGAGTGGGAGGGGGAGTTGAAGTGTTGAGCCACGGGGTGATTGGGTTGGTTGGTCCAGGTGTCCCAGAGGTGTTCTCTGAAACATTCCGCAAGTAGACGGCCTGTCTCCCCAATATAGAGGAGGCCACATCGGGTGCAGCGGATGCAGTAAATGATGTGTGTGGAGGTGCAGGTAAATTTCTGGTGGATCTGGAAGGATCCCTTGGGGCCTTGGAGAGAAGTAAGGGAGGAGGTGTGGGCGCAAGTTTTGTATTTCTTGCGGTTGCAGGGGAAGGTGCCGGGAGTGGAGGTTGGGTTGGTAGGGGGTGTGGACCTGACGAGGGAGTCACAGAGGGAGTGGTCTTTTCGGAATGCTGATAGGGGAAGGAGGGATATATATCCCTGGTGGTGGGGTCCGTTTGGAGGTGGCGAAAATGACGACAGATGATACGATGTATATGAAGGTTGGTGGGATGGTAGGTGAGGACCAGTGGGGTTCTGGCCTGGTGGCATTTGGAGGGGTGGGGCTCAAGGGCAGAAGAGTGGGAAGTGGAGGAGATGCGGTGGAGAGCATTGTCGATCACGTCCGGGGGGAAATTGCAGTCTTTGAAGAAGGAAGCCATCTGGGTTGTTTGGTATTGGAACTGGTCCTCCTGGGAGCAGATGCGGCAGAGACGAAGGAATTGGGAATATGGGATGGCGTTTTTACAGGGGGCAGGGTGGGAGGAGGTGTAGTCTAGGTAGCTGTGGGAGTCAGTTGGTTTATAGTAAATGTCCGTGTTGATTCGATCGCCCGAGATAGAAATGGAGAGGTCTAGAAAGGGGAGGGAGGTGTCTGAGATGGTCCAGGTAAATTTGAGGTCAGGGTGGAAGGTGTTGGTAAAGTGGATGAACTGTTGAACCTCCTCGTGGGAGCACGAGGCAGTGCCGATACAGTCATCGATGTAACGGAAGAAAAGGTGGGGAGTGGTGGTAAGTAGACATGCCAACAAGGGGTGAGGCCATGTTGGATTTGGTACTGGGTAATGACTTGGGCCAGGTGTTAGATTTGGAGGTAGGTGAGCACTTTGGTGATAGTGACCACAATTCAGTTTTGTTTACTGTAGCGATGGAAAGGGATAGGTGTATACCACAGGGCAAGAGTTATAGCTGGAGGAAAGGCAATTTTGATACGATTAGGCAAGATTTAGGATGCAGAAGATGGGGAAGGAAACTGGAGGGGATGGGCACAATTGAAATATAGACTTGTTCATGGAACAACAATTGCATGTCCTTGAAAAGTATGTACCTGTCAGGCAGGGACGAAGTGGTCGAGTGAGGGAACCGTGGTTTACTAAAGAAGGTGAAGCTCTTGTCAAGATGAAGAAGGCTTATGTTAAAATAAGATATAAAGGTGCTGTTAGGGTGCTTGAGAGTTACAGGTTAGCCAGGAAAGACCAAGAGAGAGCTAAGAAGAGCCAGGAGAGGGCATGAGAAGTCTTTGGCAGGTAGGATCAAGGGAAATCCTAAAGCTTTCTATACGTATATCAGGAATAAAAGAATGAATAGAGTAAGATTAGGGCCAGTCAAGGACGGTAGTGGGAAGTTGTGCGTGGAGTCCAAGGAGATGGGGAAGTGCTAAATGAATATTTTTCATCAGTATTCACACAAGTCAAAGACAATGTTATTGAGGAGAATACTGAGATACAGACCATTAGTCTAGATGGGACTGAGGTTCATAAGGTGGTGTTAGAAATTCTGGGAAGTGTAAAAATAGATAAATCCCCTGGGCCGGATGGGATTTATCCTAGGATTCTCTGGGAAGCTAGGGAGGAGATTACAGAGATTTTGGCTTTGATCTTTGTGTCACCATTGTTTACAGGAATAGTGCCAGAAGACTGGAGTATAGCAAATGTTGTTCCTTTGTTCAAGGGGAGTAAAGACAATGCTGGTAATTATAGACCAGTGAGCATTACTGCGGTTGTGGGTAAAGTGCTGGAAAGGGTTATAAGAAATAAGATTTATAATCATCTAGAAAGGAATAAATTGATTAGGTTTTGTGAAGGGTAGGTCACACCTCACAAGCCTTATTGAGTTCTTTGAGAAGGTGATCAAACAGTTGGACGAAGGTAGAGCAGTTGATGTGGTGTATATGGATTTCAGTAAGGTGTTTGATAAGGTTCCCATGGTAGGCTATTGCACAAAATGTGGCAGCATGGGATTGAGGGTGATTTAGCAGTTTGAATCAGAAATTGACTAGGTGGTGGTTGATGGGAAATATTCATCCTGGAGTTCAGTTACTAGTGGTGTACAGCAAGGATCTGTTTTGGGTCCACTGCTGATTGTCATTTTTATAAATGATCTGGATGAGGGTGTAAAAGGATGGGTTAGTAAATTTACGGATGACACTAAGGACGATAGAGTTGTGGATAGTGACAAGGATGTTGTAGGTTACAGAGGGGCATAGATAAGCTGCAGAGCTGGGCTGAGAGGTGGCAAATGGAGTTTAATGCAGAAAAGTGTGAGGTGATTCACTTTGAAAGGAGTAACAGGAATGCAGAGTACTGGGCTAATGGTAAGATTCTGGGTAGTGTAGATGTACAGAGAGATCTTGGTATCCATGTACATAGATCCCAGAAAGTTGCCATGCAGTTGATAGGATTGTTAAGAAGGCATATGGTGTGTTAGCTCTTATTGGTAGAGGGATTGAGTTTCGGAACCATTGGGTCATGCTGCAGCTGTGCAAAACATTGGTGCAGCTGCACTTGGAGTATTGTGCACAGTTCTGGTCACTGCGTTATAGGAAGAATGTGGATGCTTTCGAAAAGGTTCAGAGGAAATTTACTAGGATATTGCCTGGTATGGAGGGAAGGTCTTACAAGGAAAGGCTGAGGGTCTTGTGGCTGTTTTTGTTAGAGAGAAGAAGTTTGAGAGGTGACTTAATTGAGACATATAAGATAATCAGAGGGTTAGGTAGGGTGGACAGTGAGAGCCTTTTTCCTCAAATGGCAATGGCTAGCACAAGGTACATAGCTTTAAATTAAGGGATGATAGATATAGGACAGATGTCAGATTTAGTTTCTTGACTCAGAGAGTAGTAGGGGGGTAGAACGCACTGCCTGCAACAGTAGTAGACTCACCAACTTTACAGGCATTTAAATGGTCATTGGATAGGCATATGGATGAGAATGGAATAGTGTAGGTTGAATGGGCTTCAGATTGGTTTCACAGGTTAGTCAACATCGAAGATCAAAGGGCATATACTGCACTGTAATGTTCTACATTCTATGTTCTAAGTGCTGTTGAAAGGTGGAGACGGTCTGCAGAACTGTCAAGGTGTTAAGATTTTCTAAACCCCAGTCTTTTAAATTTTAAAAAAATGGCCCACCCATGCCAATGACATGTTTAAAAAAATTAACTGTGAGGTCATTTAACTTAGCTGCTCATTGCAAATTAAATCTGCTCACTTCTGCTATTTGTTGACATGACATAAGGGCTGTCAAAGTGTCATCATTAATGCTTCACTGCTTTCTCGAACCTATAATTATTCCTGATGTGGAGGTGCCAGTGTTGGACTGGGGTGGACAAATCAAAAATCACACAACACCAGGCTATATTCCAACAGGTTTATTTAAAATCACAAGCTTGCAGCTGTACATCTGATGAACGAGCAGTGCTCCGAAAGCTTGTGATTTCAAATAAACCTGTTTTACTAAAACCTGGTGTCATGTGACTTCTGACTCTATAGTTATTCCAACAGGAGATTATAATTTCACAGATTAATTGACAACTCAAAAGAGAATATTGAGGGTTTGACTATCTTTTCTTATTTGGGCATATGTATTTGAGGCAATTTAACAATGTCAACAATGAAAGTATTCCATTTTATATCATGTGAACTACAATAGATATTTTGAGCTTTATTTTATTTAATCTAATATAAACATGGCTCCTAAATTTTGTCCAAGATGTGTATAGGGTGAGTTGGCCTGGAGGGCATAAGGCAGAGGGTCTGAGTTAAAATTAAGTTGGCATTTTTGGCTGGATTGGCATGGATACAGTATGTGGAGTATTTGGAGCTAGAGAGTGGGTGGAAGGGAAAAGGACTAGAAGACCTAAATGAGAACAAATAATAGGGACAAAGTATTGGCGAACCAATGTGGATAACTTAACCAGCTCACATTAGTGATTGGCAGCCTTTATGGTTACTTCTGAAGTGTGTGTCCAGGAACTATAGGCCAAACTCTATCCTGCACAACTCCCCCAGAAAAAAAAATCCCATTATTCAAGGGATTTTTTTCCCCCAAGGCACATTCAGAAAGTCAAGAAATTTCCCAAATCACACTATCTGCCATGTAAGCAAACAGCCAGCTTCAGGACATGCAAATAAACTAAGTAATTATATTAATATCTGTTTCTTAGCCTATTCCAACCAAAATAACAAATCATGCTTCATTAAGAAGATATTTTTCTCTTGACTATTGGGAGACCAGGAATGTTGTGAAACTAAAAGCTTCTTGGTGGATGATACAAACCAAAATTATTTCTGATTTCTTTCCATAAGTTTGCTATATTTATTTTTTAAAGTGAACTCTTACCTCAGCCCTTGGTTTAAAGCATTCCTTTTCCCATTTTGGTGCACAATCCAAAGTAAAGGAACATTAAAAGAAGCTGAGAAGTCAACCCATTCTGTTTTCCAATCAGAGACATACAGGGGTGCAATCCCTTTTGTAACCTATTCTTTTCTGCAGAACTGTCTTAGTCTGTCATGTCTGTATATGAATGTATGTTTGAAATTAGGGAGTTAAGGCTTAATTCCAAATAGTAATTTAATTGATTTTGCCATTTGTCTAAAGAATAACTTTATTTCTAAGAAATCAGTTATTTTTTAGTTTATTGAAAAAACCTAGTGAAAGTCTCTTGTTTGAAATAACTAATAAAAGAGAAACAAAGTTGTTGTCTTGCTGATTAAATAAGACATTTGTATTTTTTTGGTATTGCTCATGGAGCAGTGGGGCAGATTCGGCAGCACATTCCTCCAATCGAATAGCAGTAATCGTTGATGCAATGTCAAATCAACCTCTCCCATCCCAGAACAGAAACATTTCTAAACTGGTTGATTTCTTTTCTCATGTGTCCCTTACTGCCTCGCTTTCATCCCTTTTATAGTCTAATATTTCCTTCCCTCGAGTTCTCTTTCTGCAGTTTGGATATCGGTTCACTACGAGCTAATGAAAGATGTTTAAGACAGCAGCAGAAATACAAGGGAGTGGCGTCAGGTTGATTGCTCCATCAGAAAGCCAGCGTGACAACAGGGGCTGCATGTAACCATCATTTGTGTCACAAGTCTTTGCAGATATTTAGTACATTAACTTAACCTATTACACCATTTGTGTCTCACAGCATGACCCAAAAACATGTTTACTTCAACACGCCCCTTCTCACATATGAACTGCCGGTGTGTACCTGTCCTTTCAAATGCACTTTATCAGTGAGTGCTAACTTGGTGATTTCCAATTAAAGGCTGTTCCGGAGAGGGTGTACAATCTAGGGTCTGGTCGATGATGTTGCGAGCATCACTCGTCACCACTAACTCTGAAGGCTCTCGGTTAACAACACTAGCTCTTCTTACAGTTGGAATTTTAAAAAAAACATCAGAACTGAGCAAACATCCCAAAGTATAAATTCCCCTTGTTCTCTTGAAAGAAACTTCCTGACCTGCTGTCAGTTCCGGCATTTTCTGTTTTTGTTTCAGGATCTGTGTCTCGCAGTATTTTGCTTTTTACTTTTCATCAGCCCTACTGTGCCAGGCTTTCAGCTGAACTGGACTCTGCAGCTGCTATTTAAATTAGTTAAATGGCTGTTAATCTATTTCAGACGGGGAATATCGATGGGCATGTTGACAGGTAGCTCAGGGATTGGCCACATTTCCTGCATTAATCTCAGCTCCGGTGGGGATAGATATTGTTGTGTGGAAAATATGAAACAAGAAAAAAAAAATCAGTGTTATTGAAGCTAAGAAAATACGCCGAATTTAAAAAAAATGTAGGAAACATGATTTAGTGTTATCTTGAGAATAACCTAAGTGTATAGCAAATTAAGTAAATAATCGACTGGAGGTATTTCCTTTGAACGGGTCTGACTCTGAAGTTTGTTTGTCCTTTTCTGTGAAGTCACCATTGCTAGACGATCCCAGGTTCACATTTCAGTTCTTGTACCAATCTGGTTTGTTTTGACAACAGAATCCTTTGTTTTGATTTGGTGGGACAGCTGTAATAAAAGGGTCACCGTCAGGTTATTATATTCTAGACTTGCCCTTGCTTTCTTTATAGACCCTGCGGGCAACAAGTACTTGCACCAGGGAATCACAGCATATGTGCACATGAATGATGAAAACGGATGAACACTACAGAATGATTAAATTACCATTAATTAAACTTACTTTAATGAAATCAACATTCGTGTACTAGTCTCCAATGTAATCGTAACTATTTCACCTATTAACCATAAGCCTTACACTAGGCTACATTAATAGTGACTGATTGGGTGTAAAGTCAACTTTGTTGACTTGAAAAACATTTTACAACTATTAAAAAGTACCTCAAGGGTTGATAAGATTTGACAGATTAAGTCTCGAATATTCTTATCAATCTCAGCTTGGACGAGTGCTGTCAGTTTTCTTCCAGGATGTTCCATCTTGGCATGGGATGCAGCTGAACACAGTTGCATTACAGAGCAACACTGATGGCATTTATGAGGAGGTCAGTGGTTTAAATCATCCTGCTTTCCTGGCGAAAGGGAGAGATGTGTTACTGAGCATGCTGAATGTGTGAAAATGGAGACCGAGAAGGAAAGAACTCTTCAGGCCAAATCTGTACTTCCTTCAATCACTCTTACTCTCTTGTTGATATTTGAATAAAACTCTGATAAACAGACAGCACAGATCCACTCATTATTTCCGCTGATAAAGCAGAACCCAGCTAAGCCACTTTGGACCAGGAGACTCCAGTTTCCTGATTCCTGAACAGAAATGAGTCAGGAAGGATTCCTGTGGCTAGTCAGGATCCAGTGCTGGAAGGGTTTTCCTGTTTTGTACAGCAAGCAGACACTATTGGATTCACTGATATTCCTAACATTAGAATGGCTGAGATTTCTCAGCTGGATGCACACTTAATGAAAAATAAGTTAGGTGGTGTCCTACAAGCTGCCCAAGGAATCATAACCAGGCCGATTCCATAAAATCGAAGAATAAGGAAATCAAATAAATTTGGCAGGATACAAAAACCAAAGAGAGCAGTAATACTGCAATCAGTAAGCATTCTGCTGGTTAGTTGTTTGTAAAAGAGTGTGATGTCAACCATGCAGGTTTAATTCTTATACCAGCTAAGGTCATAATGAAGGACTTGAATTCTCAACCTTGGTCCTTTCCAAAGGCATGGTAACCCTCAGGTTAAACTCACCAACAGCTCTCTCTCTCTCTGTATCTCATTGATTGGAGAGCAGACTGAGCACTTGGCACGCATAACATTCTAGGCTATAGGCAAAGTGCTGGCAAATGGGATTAGGCTGAAAATCAGATGTTTCTCACATATTGGTGCAGGCTTAATGGGCTGAAGGGCCTCTACTGCATTGTATGATTCTATGATTCAGACTATATATAAGTATGAGTAGGCTGTTCAATTCTTCAAGCCTTATCATTTTACAAGATCATAGCTGATGTGCCGCAGATTTCAAGTACTCTTTTGTGCTAGTTCCTCAGAGCCCTCATTTCCTTGGTAATTCACAAATCCATCTACCTCCTCTTTCAGTAATCTGACCTCCATAATTCTCCAGGGTAGAGAATTCCAGACACCTCAGAGAGACAAAATTCCTTCACCTGTCAGTTTTATGCCAGTATCACCATGTTCTACAATGATGTGCCCTCGTTTGAGATCACCCCCTCCCCTTGCATACACCTTCCAAATCTCTGAGTTAGTCAAGCTTCCATGGAATTCTTTATTTTTCAGTAAGATTACCCCTCATTCTTCTACACTTTAATGAATAAAGGCCTAACCTGTTTAACCATTCTCGATATGCAAACCCCTTCATCCCAGGAATCAGCCAAGTGAATCTCTTATGAATTGCCTCCAATGCCTTGATATCCTTTCTTAAATACAGGGAGTGAAACTGTACACAGGACCTCAGGTGCAATCTCACCAACGCTCTGTACAGTTATAACAAGATTTCACTGGTGTTAAGCTCTGACCCACTAGCAATAAAGGCCAAAATTCCGCTTGCCTTTTTAATTATTTGCTGTACCTAACTTCTTGTGTTTCATGCATACGAACACCCAGATCTCTCTGTACTATACTTTTTGGAGTCTTCGTCTGTTTAAATAATAGTTTGCCTTTTCATTCTTCCTTGCAAAGTGCATTACCTCACAATATCCAACAATAAACACCATCCGCCAAGTTTCCGTTCGCTTAAGCTATGTACACCCCTTTGATGATTCCTTATGATGTCATTACAACATGCGCCCTAAAAAGCTATTTTTGTATCATCAGCAAATGTGGATGCATTACGCACTGCTTCATTCTCCAGGTCATGAATATATCCATTAAATAATTGAGGTTTTAGTATTGATCCTTCTGGTACTCCATTAGTTATTCTTTTCAAACTTGAAAAGGCCCATGAATCCCCACACTCTGTCTTGTGTGCATTAACCAATCTTTAATCCATACTCATATAACACCCCCTGTTGGTGTCTTGTGTAATGACATTTTTATAGATTAGATTAGATTACTTACAGTGTGGAAACAGGCCCTTCGGACCAACAAGTCCACACCGACCCACCGAAGCGAACCCCACCCATACCCCTACATATACGCCTTACCTAACACTACGGGCAATTTAGCATGGCCAATTCACCTGACCCGCACATCTTTGGACTGTGGGAGGAAACCGGAGCACCCGGAGGAAACCCACGCAGACATGGGGAGAACGTGCAAACTCCACACAGTCAGTCGCCTGAGACGGGAATTGAACCCAGGTCCCTGGCGCTGTGAGGCAGCAGTGCTAACCACTGTGCCACCGTGCCGCCCACTATGTGGAACTTCTGAAAACCCAAATACATCAAATTTAATGGTTTCAGATTATCAACTCTGCATGCTATATTCTCAAAAAACTCTTAACAAATTTGTCAAACATGATTATCCTATCACAAAGCTGCGTTAATTCTAGTTAATGCAAATGAAGATAACACCAGTCTTCCCAGACAGAAGCTAACCTAAAGTAAAGCGGTGTTATAGTCATAGAACCATACAGCATGGAAACAGACTCTTTGGTCCGACTCATCCGTGCTAACCAGATATTCTAAATTAATCTAGTCCCATTTGCCAGCATTTGGCCCACATCCCTCTAAACCATTCCCATTCTTGTACCATTCAGGTATCTTTTAAAGTCAAGAGTGTGGTGCTGGAAAAGTACAGCAGGTCAGGCAGCATCTGAGGAGCAGGAGAATCAATGTTTCATGCATAAGCCTTTCATCAAGAATGAGGCTTGTGGGTCAGGGCTGAGAGATAAATGGGAAGGAGGGATGGGGTTGAGAGGAGGTTGCTGGGAAAGCGATAGGTGGATAAAGATGAGGGAGAAGGTGATAGGTCAGAGGGGTCAGTGATGGACAGATCCGGAAAGTGGTACCAAAATGGAGGCTTGGGATTGGGATAATGTGGGGGGAGGGGAAATGAGGAAGCTGTTGAAATTCACATTTATCCTGTGCGGTTGCAGGGTCCCAAGGCGGAATATGAGGCGTTCGTTCTCCAGGTGTTGGGTGGTTAGAGTTTGGTGATGGAGGAGACCCAGGATCTGCATGTCCTTGGTGGAGTGGGAGGGGGAATTGAAGTGTTCAGCCACAGGACCTGTGGGGTTGATGGGTGCAGGTGTGCCAGTGATGTTCTCTGAAACAATCCGCAAGAAGGTGTCCTGTCTCCCCAATATAAAGGAGTCCACACCGAGTGCAACGGATACAGTAGATGACATTGGTAGAGTTAGAAGAGGACGGAGGTGAGGGGAGTGGTGTCGGTGCAGGTTTTGCTCTTCCTGTGGTGACATGGAAAGGTGTCAGGAGTGGGGTGTGGGCTGGTGTGGGGTGGGTGGTGGGGGGCGTGCACCTGATGAGGGATTTGCGAAGGGAATGGTCTTTCCGCAACACTGAAAGGTGTGGGGAGCGAAATACATCTCTGTTGGTGGGGTCTGTTTGGAGGTGGAGGAAGTGGCAGAGGATGATGCATTGTATGTGGAGGTTGGTGGGGTAAAAGGTGAGGATCGGGGGTTCTGTCTTGTTGCATTGAGTGGGATCTGTCCTTGTTGCATTGGGAGGGGTTGATCACAGCTGCCCTTCGCATGTGGTTGACAATGCCCTCCAGCGCATTCCCTCCACTTCACGCACCACTGCCCTTGAACACCACCCCTCCAATGCAACAAGAACAGAACCCCCGGTCCTCACCTTTCACCCCACCCCACAGTCTCAACTCTGATCTCCAGCATCTGAAATCCTCACTTTCTCCTAGGTGTCTTTTAAATGTTGCAATTGTATGAGACTCTACCACCTCCTCTGGCAACTCATTGCATACATACACCACCCTCTGCATGAAAAAGGTTCTCCTTAGGTCCCTTCTAAATCTTTCCCCTCACACTTTAAACCTATGTCCTGTAGTTTTGGACTCCCCTACCTTGGGAAAAATATCTTGACCATTCACCCTATATATGCACCTCATGATTTTATAAACCTCTATAAGGTCACCCCTCAGTCTCTGACCCTCCAGGGAAAAGAGTGCCAGCCTATTCAGCGTCTCCCTATAGCTCAAACCCTTCAAACCTGGCAAAATCCTTGTAAATCTTTTTCTGAACCCTTTCAAGTTTCACATCAACTTTCCTAAGCAGGGAGACCTGAGGGAAACTATTACAGCAATTGGGAAAGATTGTAACACTGTTTGAGACATTTAGTGCATAGTTTTGTTTTGTAATAGAAGTTTTAACAAGTTTGAATTAATAGTGTTTGTTTACTTGCTTTCAATTATTCCCCAAAATTAACCAACTTCCTTATTAATGATCAACCTAAGTTTGACAGTGCTTGGTAGCTCAAACATTGGACAAGAACACTTTGAGAAGTGCAGATTTTCTGACGTTGGTTTTTCCACTATTTATATTGATCATGGTCAGAGTTAGTCACCTCCCGAAATTGGGATCTATTTATAACGCTGATTGACACCTTTGAAGTTGGAAACAGTTCTTCTCCAAGGTCTAAAGTTGTACCAGAGATTGTACTAAAGAATAAAATCAAATTGCAGTGCAAACACAGAAAATACTTTAAAACTTTACATTTAGTCATGTGATCCTTCAGTTACCTCTCT
This sequence comes from Hemiscyllium ocellatum, assembly GCF_020745735.1. Classification (NCBI taxonomy): domain Eukaryota; kingdom Metazoa; phylum Chordata; class Chondrichthyes; order Orectolobiformes; family Hemiscylliidae; genus Hemiscyllium; species Hemiscyllium ocellatum. The sequence continues at coordinate 102,186,338 of NC_083405.1, forward strand.
TCTGAAGGAGATGACCTACATCTTGAGAATATCCCACTAGACAAATGTATTATAAAAAGGGCACGATGCTCAAGGAAGAGTTTTTTAAAAACCTTTCCTTTCACTAGTGTGGAGATTGACCCACGCAATGCTGTTTTGCTGAACACGATGAAAGCTTGATACTTCCAAACGGAAAATGTTTTGGCAATTGCTTCCTGATTTCTTTTAAGGAAGTAGACTTTTTCAGAGGAGGTTTATGAGGCTGATAGCTGGAATGAACAAGGTATTTTTTGAAGAAAGATTGGACAGACTGGGCTTGATTCCACTGGAGTTTGGAAGAATGGGGAAATTATTTGATATAAGTGTGCAAAATCCTGAACAGCCTTCACAAGGTGGATATGGAAATGGCATTCATCTTTGGGGGACTCCAGAACTAGGGGACACTGTTTTAAAATCAGGGACTCACCTTTTATGAAAAAGATGAGCAGAATATTTTTCTCTCAGAAGGTTGTGAGACTTTGAAACTTGTGATCTCAAAAGGCAATACAGGTGGGGTCATTGAGGCAGAGTTAGATAGATTTTGTTGGAGAGTCAAAGGCCATCAGATGTGATTGTGGAATTTGAAACTCAAACATGTTCTAACTTTGTGTCAGGGCAGCTTCAAGAGACTATGACCTAATTCAACTCCTAACTTACTTCAGATGGGAAAGCATTGGAACAAAAGCTTTAACGGTATAATTTGGTTATAAAAAAAGAGGCAACAAAAAACATTTGTTGGAATATGCAGCCCATACAGGGTTCAAGTGTTAAAGATGTCAAATATTAAAGTTTAGCCATTATTCCCAATTTTTAAAATTGTTTTACTTGTAAAATGTCATGAAACCAAAGCTTTGTCTTAGCTGTGTGACTCATTGTTGCATTTCCTAATACTTAGGGCCAAGACAAATAGAATCACATTCTTTATCCCCCTACTGAGGTCTTCAGATGTTGCCCAGAGAGCTCCCAAAATATGCATATGTGCAGATGTGTCTGTGTACACACATGCGTTGAGAGTTGTAACCAGTCTCTCAACATTATGTTACTTCATGATAATTAAATATGTCAACAAAATTCCAGCAAGTAGCCCTTTGCACATTCTATAAATGGAGAACTCGAAATATAAAGCTGGAGAAAATGATTTACACTCTACAAAAAGCTTGACCTGAGACCTCCCAAGTAATATAGTCATGGTGAGTGTCATAGCTGGGATATTAATTCAATCCATGACTCCTCATGTGATGGTCTCCCCATCCCACACATTAGATCCATAGAATTAAATGAAAATACTAAAACTGAGCTATGTAGGATAAATGACATTCGACACTCCCAGTGGGGCACATCTTGAGAAATTACCAACACGTGGCCTGTGACTTTCTGTTCATTAAGTGCAACAGGGCCATTGATTTTTCCAAGAATGCATTCTCTGGAAGCACCTCTCTCAGTTGGAAACATCAAATCACAGAAATATCCTCATTAGTTTCAAGTTCTGAAACTACTTTATGTCATCTCATATTTGTCAACATTGGAGAGTTGAATGCCCTCATCTTTCAGGTGTCCAGTCAAAGTATTAAGGGCTTCCAGGTCACATATCACATGGTTAGATATGGAATTAACTTCATCTATCCTGCCTCAACACACTTATTATAATCAACACCTTTTCATTGTTACCCACAATAATTCAGCATTGACCAAAGGAAGGAGAGATTGTGAGAAGTATCCAAAAACTTGGTCAGCACTGGATTTTGTTTGTTTGGGGATTTGTATTGGTGAGGTTGAGGAAAGAGAGAGAAAGGTATAATGGTTCTGGGGCAATGTTTCAGAAAGAAGAGCCCCATCAGCTTCTGTCAGTCCAAAGTAAATGTAGACCTGGTTGTTTTATTTGCAGACCTTGAACAGTTTTGTGGCTGAATGACCTCTTAATTTTCTTGTCCATCTGATTATATGCTTGATATCTTTGGATGTTTCCGCCTTCAGGTACCTATACTTTAGAAGTTTTAATAACTAAGTAGAATAAAACATTGTCTCCAGAGATGTGTGGAATCATCACAGATTATATACTTGTACTCACAAGATGGGTGTGATTGCAAATCAAGTGCAAATCCTGTTGTGCTAAATGTGTTGAGGAGTTCTGCCTCTCCTATCCTTTCAGGCAATAGTTCCAGATCCCCATTAACCTCTGGGTGAAAAGGTTCCTCCTGAATTCTCCCTCATACTTCTAGCAATTATTTACATATGTTTCCTGGAATAATAACCTCCAGCTAAGTGAAATGGGATTTCCCCATTCTCTCTTTCTAGATCCATCATAATTTAATGTACTTCAATTAAATCTCCCTGCTGTCTTTGCTTTTTGAAAGAAAGTATTCTCAATCTGTTCTGTTCAATCGTTCCTCAAAGCTAAAGTTCTTCATTGTAGGTAGCATTTTCATAAGTCTTCTTTCTAATCTCTCTAGTGCAATCACATCCTTCCTGTAATGGCATGACCAGCACTGTAAACTGTGTTCTAGTTGTGGTGTACGTGATGTTTTATTTAGTTCTAGCATCACTTCCAGTTCTTATTCACTAGGCTCTGACCCATGCACAGTAGTATTCTTTCTGTCTTCCTTTCCACCTTATCTGACTGTCCTGTTGCATTCAGGGATCTATGGAAATGCATTCTAACATCCCTCCGTTCGTCCATACTTCCCAGAGTCCTACCATTTATTGTGCATTGCTTTGCTGGATTTGTCTTTCTCAAATGCTTTACTTCACACTCCTCTGCTCTGATTTCTATGTGCTACATTACTGCTCGCCTGACTAGTCCATCAATCTTGCAATCTACAGCTTTTCTAAAAGTATGTGATCCTCTTATTGTTTCTATCAAAATGGCCATATATCCACATAAAAATCTCATAGCCAATTACACACCCTTGCTGCAACTTTATAACATCTTCTTGTAAGTTGTCACCCCCTACTTCACTATTAGTTATGTTCCACCATTTGGAATAGGGTTTGGGAAACTTCTGAAAACCTCTTGAGATTCTCCAGAGAAAAGTACACCTGGCATCATCTTAATAAATCTTTCCCCAATCCTCCCTCTCTATTATCTCTGAGTCCAAGAGTGAATGCTATAATACAGCCGGACCCTGACCACAGTGGCACACAAACACATGTGCCAGCTTTCACACTGGAACCTTTGTCTAACGGGGCCCAATCATGAAAATGTCTTTTGAGAAAAAATTGCTCCTTGGTGTTACAAGAACTAACTTTCCATTAAAATTATGCTTTTTGGAGTAAAAGTTACAGAGTAGAAAATATCTTTTCAACCACAATATGATATAGGATTGACCTCAAAGCATTCCAACAGAATACCAAACCTGATATATGAGACCTTCTGCATTTAAGACATTGCTTTTCATAACACATACTGTTAACAAAAACTAGGAGCGTAAAAGAACCTATGAATGTTACATTTGCAAACAATTAAGAATTATGTTTCTACATAGCATTCCTTTGCCCGAAAGCAAGATGAGTTTAAGTAAAAGCATTGTCCCATGCAACGTTTTTATAGAAATTGGAAATGCGTGTTATATATCAGTTAACATTATGTATGGTGTAGATTACAAACTGATTATATACTGTAAAGCATTTATTCTAAAAACTGTTAAGCATAAAGTGCAAGCTGCAACCATTGGGAGTTTTGTAAGAAATAATTGGTTATGTACAGGATAACAAAAATCGTACATGAAATTTATATGTTTGAATTTCAAAGTAGAAATCTAAGACAATGTAAACTAAACTGTGAGCATTGAGTGAAATATGAGACTCCCGCGGGAGTGATTTGTGCTTTGGGTTCTCTCCTCATATAAAGCACTGTTATGAAATGGAGTCACGTTTCAGCCTTGCAGACCCCACGGCAGTTATATTTTTGTATTTGGAAAGGTCAAGTTAAATGATCAAAGTCCCAGGATTAGTCACTAATTTATCATAGATGTCATCAAAATAACTTGAGTTTGATTGCTGATAGAAAAGGGAAGAGGATTGTATGGAAGGAGAGAGGCAATGAGGACAGAGAGGTGAGGGAACAAGAGAATAAAGACTATAGGAAAAGGGACATTAGGAAGTATGATAAAGATGGTACAGTCAAGAGAGCATTAACTGAGGACAGTCATTTGGTTGATTAGAACATTGAGTTTTGCTAAAAAAAAGCACATTTTATCAAAGCATTTCATCTTGCACTTATCAAGTCAATGAATAAGAAGTTTGAAAGTAAAGGGAAAATAACATTCATACTGCATGAGAGGACTGACTGATTGCTCAGTGGATGTTTATTGGTAGAGACTTGAAATAGAGAATGAACCAACTGATGCACCAACTTCCCCACTTGGAAGTTGGGTATATGTAAAGGTAAAAATAGAGAGAAAGACAAAGAGAAGGAGAAAGTATATGATGCCAGTTAGAGAAAGGGAATATTTAATTAGCAGATATAAACTTATAAAAGTATTGCACTGTAGGAAATGGCTTTTCAATTTGTTCCCAAGTTCTAGAAAGCTGAAGTGGAGTCCAGGTATCTTGCCATCCCTGAAAAAGAGAAAAAATCTACAGATCTCGAGCACTTTATTACATTTAAATCACTTTACAACCGATGAATTGTTTTTTTGAGTTCCGTCACAGTAGCCATTTAGGCAGTGAATTTACACACAGAAAGGTCCCAAATGATTGGATCCCCAGGTGACCTGTTGTGATGGTATTAGTTGAGGGAGAAATAAGAAATGTTAGTCAGGACACATCCATCTGGCTCACCAACATCCTTCGGGGAAGAAAATTTGTCATCCTCACCTGGTCTGGCCTACATGTGACTTCAGGTCCACAGCAATGTGGTTGACTCCCTAGCCGCCTCTGAAATGGTCCAGCAGGTCATTTGGTTGTATCAATTGCTGCAAAGTCTCAACAAAGAAATGAAACCGGACGGACCACCTGACATCAACCTGGGTACCAGAAAAGACAATGGCAAAAACAGAAAGACCTCTTTACTAAAATCAGGGACTGGTGCCAAAATTGGGAGAGCTGTCTCACAGACTAATCGAACAACAGCCTGACAGAGTCATACTCACAGAACCATACCTTGAAGACAATGTTCCAGATACCACAGGCAGGACAGACCCAGCAAAGGTGGAGGCACAATGGTATCCAGTCAGGAGGGAGTTGCCCTGGGAGTCTTCAACATTGACTCCGGGCCCCATGAAGTCTCATGACATCAGGTCAAACATGGGTTAGGAAATTTCCTGCTGAATACCATGTACCGTTGTTCCTCATCTGAACAACACCTGAAGGAAGCACTAAGGGTGGCAAGAGTACAAAATGTACTCTGGTGGAGAATTTCAAAGTCTGTACCAAGAGTAGCTCAGCAGCAGAACTACTGATCAAACTAGTCAGGTCCTAAAGGACATAGCTGCTAGACTGGATCTGCAGCAGATGGTGAGGGAACCAACATGAGGGAAGAATGGACTTGAACTCATCCTTACCAATCTGCCGGCTGCAGGTGCATTTGTCCATGACAGTACTGGTAAGAGTGCCACCGCACAGTTCCTGTGGAGATGAAATCCTGCATTCACATTGAAAATAATTTCCATTGTGCTGTGCGAGAACTCTCACCATGCTAAATGGAAGGGACTTTGAACAGATGAAGCAAATCAATACTGGGCATCCATGAGGCGCTGTGGGTCACCAACAGCAGCAGAATCACATTTCTACAGAATCTGCAACCTCAAGGCCCATCATATCCCCCACTCAACCATTACCATCAAGCCAGGGGATCAACCCTGGTCCAATGGGGAGTGCTGGAGGACATACCAGGAGCAGCACCAGGCAGACCTGAAAATGAAGTGTCAACCTGGTGGAGCTACCAATCAGGACTACTTGCATGCTAAACAGCAAAAGCAGCAAGTGATAGACAGAATGGTTAGAGACACTGGATCCTGCAAAGACTGTGGGCCCCGACAACATTCCAGCAATAGTACTGAAGCAGCTCCAAACCTTGCTGCTCCCCTAGCCAAGCTGTTCCAGTACAGCTATAACACTGGAAGCTACCTGACAATGTGCAAAATTGCCCAGGTAAGACCTCCACACAAACAACAGGATAAATCCAACCTGACCAATTATTATTCCATCAGTCTATTCTTGATCATCAGTAAAGTGATGGGAGATGTCATTAACATTGCTATCAAGCAGCATCTGCTCAGCAATAACCTGCTCAGTGACACCCAGTTTGGGTTCTGCGAGGGCCGCTCAGTTCCTGACCTCATTACAGCCTTGGTTCAAACATGGACAAAGAGCTGGATTTGAGAGGTGAAGTGGATACTCCCTACTTGCCTGGATGGGTGCAGCTCCAAAAACACTCGAGAAGCTTGACACCATCCTGAACAAAGCAGTCCATTTGATTGGCATTAAATCCACAAGTATCCACTCCCTCTACCATCAACACTCAGCAGCAGCACTGTGTACTGTCTACAAGATGCACTGCAGAAATTCATCAAAGGTCCTCAGACAGCACCTTCCAAAGCCACAACCTCCCAAAGAGAGAAGGACAAAGGCTGCAGATACAACACCACCACTTACAGGTGCCACTGAAAACCAACCTGACTTGGAAATGTTTTGTCATTGATTCACTGTCGCTGGGTCAAAATCCTGGAATTTCATCCCGAGCAACACTGTAAGTCAGTCTATAGTACATGGACTGCAGTGGTTCATGAAGGCAGCTCACTCCCACCTTCACAAGGGAATCTAAGGATGAGCAATAAATGCTGGCCCAGCCAACGATGCTCATGTCCTATGAGACAATAAAACAAAGAACACACTTCAGTACTTGCTTTTGAATAGTACACTGCAAAACTTTACATCGACCTTCTCAAGTCTATTGGGTCGTGGTGAAATATCCCATTTTAAAGATATCACCATTGACAATGTATAAACTATCAGACTACTTTTTCACTTAATGCACAGTGCACCATAAGTCCACATTCTTCTAATTAAGCAATGAGAATGCTATTCATGATCACTAGTTGATATTTGGTAGGGGAAAGCAAAATTCTAATCATTCAATGGGATTAGCAGTACTGATTCTGAAAGAAATCTCTACAATTTCAAAGGAGGAATCTCAAGGTAGCATTACATGAATGGCAACAACATGCATTTGCATAGCACAATTGCGTATTTGGAAAGTGCATGAACAGCAAACATTATCCCTTCCAACAACTGCCAAATCTGCTCTGGTATAATGTGTTACAGTTCCATGGGTGTTAACAAATGTCTGGCATCTTTATCAAGTGATGCTATTTCATTTGTGAGAAAAGACAACAACTGCCAGGTGGCAAGGTGACCAAAGGGGAGGTCTGCTTTTGAGCCTCATCCTGACCTTATCTGACAGGAATCATTGGATGACCTTACTGTAAACTCTATGCAGCAAGTAGTCACAGTGAATCAAAAATGTTCTGAGGATGCAATGTTTTCCTCAGTTACTTGAATGTCAGAAATAGCAATCAAAACACTCTCAAACACTGTCTAGTATTGCAGAAGGGAAGTATTTAAACAAGAGGGATTTTATATTTAGCATCATCTGTTACTATTTATGACCTTGTCACCATACTTATTGCCAGAATGTTACTTCTCATTCTTATCTCGGATTTGTGTGAGGTTAAGTGCTGACTCAAAGACGCCTCCCATCTCATCACAGTGGAAACTATCCTTAAATGTATCTCATGGGGGTATTTGATGGATGTCTACGTTATATGTGCTAACCACAAAATAGATTTCATTCAGTTTGATTTAGATCTTACAATAACCTCCACAGATTTCCAAATCTGCAACTTTGGGTATTTCACAGTTCAACTGATCTGATAGACTCTGTAGTGATGAAAGAAGAATGGCTTTGATTCATCCAATTCCCTGCTCAAAGTTATTATTAAATCTTCTTATGCGCCCTTTCAAGCAGTACATTTTAGGTCATGGCAAAATGCTGCATAGTATAATTCTCAAATTGCCTGACTTTCTGCTTTTAACATAAATCTGTATCATCTGCTCACTAAACCAGTGAATATTGTTACTTACTCTATCATTCATAACTTGAAAAGTGGTTATCAATTCTCTCCATCATCTTCTCTGCTTGAAGGAGTGCAATCCCACCTTCTCCAGTCTTGTTGCTCAACTGGGCGAAAATTCAATAGACGGAGTATAATGTGGGAAAATGTGCAGGAAGGATAGAAAAGCAACAGATACTTCAATGTAGAAAGATTGCAGAACTTTGAGGTATAGAGGGGTGTGTGTAACATGAAGTATGAATCACAAGTGAGATAGTATGAAGGTGCATTTATCGTGAGAGGAATCAACTATAGACGCAGAATTATGAAAAAGGATTGCTTTGAACGATAGTGCCTAGGTGGAATGTTCTGGGCCCACCCAGAGTTTTGGGACATTATGTTGATGTTGTACAGGATGTTGGTGAGGCCACTTTTAGAGTATTGTGTGGAGTTCTAGTTGCCCTTGTATAGAAAGGATATTATTAAATGAGACAAGGTTCAGAAAAGATGCACCAGCCCGTTGCTGGGAAGGTTTGAGTTATAAGGAGAGACTGGGACTTCTTTCTTTGGAACATAGGATGTTGAGGAGTGACCATATAGAAGTTTATAAAATCACGACAGGCATAGATAAAGTGAATAGCAAGGGTCATTTGTCAAGGGTGAGGAGTTCAAAACTAGGAGGCATATTTTTAAGGTGAGAGGAGAAAGATTTAAAAGGGACCTGAGGAGCAATGTTTTCACACAGAAGATGATTCGTATGTGGAATGAACGTCCAGAGGACCTGGTAAATGCAAGTACAGTTACAACATTTAAAGAAAACATTTGGACAAACACATGAATAGGAAAGTTGCGGAGGGATATGAGCCAGAAGCATGCAAATGGCACTAGTTCAGTTTAGGAAGCTTGGTCAGCATGGACAAGTTGGACCGAAGGGTTTGTTTCTGTGCTGTATGACTCTCGAAGGAAAGTGTGGGAACTTAATTGGACAGGAAATGAGAATTCAGGTTCCTGATGGTGGGTTAAGGTTTTGGGGGTAGTACATTGTTGAACATTTCAGGTAGTCATGTTTTTGCATTTACTTATATTCCATGAATAAATATTAACACCCTAGCCTCGTGAATTACATTCACAGGAACAACCTTGTTAGGCATAAACAGGAAAAGACATGTGTTCGCAAATATAATATTAAGCATGTAGAAGGCATGATAGACTTCTTCCAATCTCTGGTGAGTCCAAACTTCTTCAGTAACTTGCCTCCTTCATAATCAAGCTGTTTCATTGCATAAAAGCCTACAATATAAGGGGTCAAACCAGAAGCATTGAAAATAAGAGGCAGAGTAGTCTATTTGGCCCATCAAGCCTGTTCCACCACTCAATCTGATCATGACCAATTGTCTAACTCAATGCCATTTTTCCACTCTCTCCTCATGCACTTTGATGTCCAATGAGTACAGGCCTAACATTCAATTTGCCTTCCCTATTACCCACTAAATTTGGATGCTAGAGTTTTTTTTGTGATTCATGGATGAGAACTTTCAAATCCCCCTCTTCCATAGCTTTCTGCAGTTTTTCTCCATTTAAATAATATTCAGTTCCTATATTCTTCCTGCCAAGTGCATAACCTCACATTTTCCAACATTATACTCCATCTGCCAAGATTTTGCTCAAATACTTTACCTTCTAAATCCCTTTGCAGACTCTTTGTGTCACCCTCACCACTTGCCTTCCACCTATTTTTGGGTGGAAGATGACAAACAATGTATCCCATGTTTCTAGGTATCTCTTTTACTGGGAGAAAGTGAGGACTGCAGATGCTGGAGATCAGAGCTGAAAATGTGTTGCTGGAAAAGTGCAGCAGAACAGGCAGCATCCAAGGAGCAGGAGAATCAACGTTTCGGGCATGAGCCCTTCTTCAGGAATGAGGAGATGTGGCCTCCTCTATATTGGGGAGACAGGCCGCCTACTTGCGGAACGTTTCAAAGAACACCTCTGGGACACCTGGACCAACCAACCCAACCACCCCATGGCTCAACATTTCAACTCCCACTCCCACTCCGCCAAGGACATGCAGGTCCTTGGACTCCTCCATTGCCAGACCATAGCAACACGATGGCTGGAGGAAGAGCACCTCATCTTCCGCCTAGGAACCCTGCAACCACACGGGATGAACTCAGATCTCTCCAGTTTCCTCATTTCCCCTCCCCCCAACCTTGTCTCAATCCCAACCATCAAACTCAGCACCACCTTCCTAACCTGCAATCTTCTTCCTGACCACTCCGCCTCCACCCTCACTCCGGCCTATCACCCTCACCTTGCCCTCCTTCCACCTATCGCATTTCCAACGCCCTTCCCTCAAGTCCCTCCTCCCTACCTTTTATCTTAGCCTGCTGGACACACTCTCCTCATTCCTGAAGAATGACTCATGCCCGAAACGTCGATTCTCCTGCTCCTTGAATGCTGACTGACCTGTTGCGCTTTTCCAGCAACACACTTTTATCTCTTTTACTGTCCAGGTATGTAAATTAGCTGGGCCTAAAGGTTGAGCAGCTTTTGGTCTCATTATCTTTTTCACCACTTTTTTTCTAATAGCAGTTGGCTTCAATTACTTTAACCTCTTATCGAAGGAAAGGTACACTGGCATAGGAGGCAGATCAGAGAAGGTTGAATCTAGGTATGAATCAGGAGAGATTGAGAAGCTGTGCCTGTATCCATTGAAACTTAAAAGAATGCGAGGTGACCTTGTTGAAACGTACAGAATTCTCAGAGGACTTGATAACATCGACGCCGAGAGGATGTTTCCCTTGTGGGCGGGTCTAAGATGAGAGGGCATAATTTCAGAGTACGGAGTCACATAATTGTGACACAGATGAGGAGGAATCTCTTATGTCAGAGTGTACTGAGTCTGTGGAATTGTTTCCTGCAAAGTCTTGTTAAGATTGGGCCAATAAGTGTAGTCAAGGCGGACGTAGATTTTTAATCAGTAAAGGAATCAAGCGTTACAATGAAAAGTTGGGAAAGTGGGTTTGAGGATTATCAGATCAGCCATGATCTCATTGAAAGGTGGAATAGACTCAATGGGCTGAATGGCCAGCTTTTTGGGGGGGCAACATGGTAACTCAGTGGTTAGCACTGCTGCCTCATGGCACCAGGGACCCAGGTTTGTTTCCAACCTCGGGCGACTGTCTGTGTGGAGTTTGCACATTCTCCCTGTGTCTGCATGGGTTTCCTCCAGGTACTTCAGTTTCCTCCCACAAACCAAAGATGTGCAAGTTAGGTGAATTGACCATGCTAAATTGCCCATAGCATTCAGGGATGTATAGGTTAGGTGCATTAGTCAGGGGTAAATGTAGAGTAATAGGGTAGGGGAGTGGGTTGGTGTGGGTTACTCTTTGAAAAGTCAGTGTGTATTTTCGGGCTAAATGGCCTGTTTCCGCACTGTAGGGATTCTATGATTCTACCCCTACATCTTATGGTGTTATGGTTTCCTGAGATCTGTCACTACCCTCCTGAGGAATGTTACATTTCTCCTGAAGTCTGAAATGACCCTCCTCACAGTTTACTGCATGTCCAAGTTCTGCGCAGACTTTGATGAGATGCCCTGTATAATCAAGTCCAGGTCATTAATGTAGAATGAAAACAGCAGCGTCCTAATATTGAACTGGGGCAGAAGACCACGGTTTGCTTCCCGCCAGTCTGAAATAAACCACCACTCACAACCATCCTCTGCTTTTTGTCAAATTGAGATGGTCCCTTTAATCCCATGAGCTTCAACCATGTTAATAAAGATTGGAGAGGCATCAGATGAGAGTGATCTACTCAGTAACTATTCCCTTCTGTTCTTGATTTGCCTGAAGACTGGGACAGCAGTGAATACTGATCATGTGTCAGTTAGAAGAAATATGGTTGTTTCTGCATTACATCCTTGTTATAGGTTTCTCTCCCATTTTCTTTCCTTTATTGGTCAGATTATTGAGTACAGGACATTGGTTAGGCCACTTTGGGATTATTGCATGCAATTCTGGTCTCCTTCCTATCAAAAGGATGTTATGAAACTTGAAAGGGTTCAGAAAATACTTACAAGGATTTTACCAGGGTTGGAGGATTTGAGCTATAGGGAGAGGTTGAGTAGGCAGGGGCTGTTTTCCCTGGAGCATCAGAGGCTGAGGGGGTGACCTTAGAGAGGCTTATGAAATCATGAGGGGCATGGATAGGGTAAATAGACAAAGTATTTTCCCTGGGGTCGGGGAGTCCAGAACTAGAGGGCTTAGGTTTAGATGAGAGGGGAAAGATATAAAAGAGACCTAAGGGGCAACTTCCTCCTGAACAGAATCCCTTTCAGAGTTCATAGTGGAATTCAGATATTTTGGGGTACTGAGTGTTTTACTCTGTGCGACAATTTAATATTTATCCTTCTTTTCAAATGCGTCCATACTTTCTGTCTGCAAACTCCTTCAGTTTTAATCCCCTTCAGTTCTTTAACTCCAGGTTCATGTATACTGACATTTAAATTAGATTTAGACTTATTGTGACGTGTACAGTTCGTTCTGCTATAATGCACATTTTCCGAACACAAATTCACTCTAACGCGATTGACAAATTGGGGACACTGTTTCTAAAGCGTCAAGTTTTAAAACATGTATTGGTTATAACACGTTTTCAGCCCCATTATTTTTAATGTTGCTACTATTACACCATTTTCTTATAACATGGTATTGCATGAGAATGGAACTACCGCATTACAGCAGAGCTGACTATCAATTAAAACACAATGAAAACTGTCTCTTTGCGTGTTATCCACGAAGTCTCGCCACGACCTGCACCAGCTTGAAACACTGAATAGAATGCAATATTTTACTGCAGTAGAGTTTGCCTTTCTGTCCTCTTCTTGTTCCTCTTCGGCTGTTCCTCCAGTCACTGCATGACATCGGCTGGCGTGGTGCCGGTGTAACTACGGAAGATGGACTGTTCCACGTAGCTGACAAAGAAGACAGGCATAGCTGGGGCCCATGCGGGTGCCCATGGCTACACCTTACATCTGGAGGAAGTGAGTGGATTTGAAAGAGAATTTGTTGAGGGTGAGGACCGGTTCAGCCAAACGAATGAGAGTGTTAGTGGAAGGGTACTATTGGGAACGTCAGGAGAGGAAGAAATGGAGGGCTTGGAAGCCCTGTCATGGTGGATGCAGTTGTAGAGGGATTGCATGTCTATTGGTGAAGATGAAGCGTTGGGGCGTGGGTGGTGCCTTGAATGTACATGGGGAGTTCCTAGACAAGGGGGGATAGGACAGTATTGAGGTTGGGCAGGAGCAGGCTGAAATGATGGGTCAGCCAGGGTAGTTAGGTTGTGGATCTTGGGAAGAAGGTAGAATCGGGCGGTGCGGTGTTCCCGAACTATGAGGTTGGAAGCTGTGGGTGGGAGATCGTCTGAAGTGATGAGGTTCTGTATGGTCTGGCAAGTGATGGTTTGGTGATGGGGGGGAGAGGTCATGGTGGTGGGGGCGGTAGGAGGAGCTGTCTTCGAGTTGGCGTTTTGTTTCAGCAGTGTAGAGGTCAGTGCGCCAAACTACCACTGCACCCCCTTTATCCGCTGGTTTGATGGTGAGGTTGTGATTGGAGCAGAGGGAGTGGAGGGCTGCGCGTTGTGAGGGTGAGAGGTTGGAGTAGGTGAGGGGGGTAGATAGGTTGAGGCGGTTGATGTCCCGGCGACAGTTGGAAATGAAGAGATTGAGGGTGGGTAATAGGCCAGCACGGGGTGTTCAGGTGATTGGAGTGTGTTGGAATCGGGAGAAGGGGTCCTCAGAGGGTGGGTGGGAGTCCTGATAGAAAAGGAAAGCTCTGAGGCAGAGATTGCAGAAGAAACGTTCAACATCACGACGTGTATTGAATTCGTTGATGCGTGGATGGTGGGGGATGAAGGTAAGGCCTTTGCTGAAGACTGGTCATTCGGCCTCAGTGAGGGGGAGGTCTGGGGGGATGGTGAAAACTCAGCAGGGCTGGGAGCTAGGACCTGGTGTAGTGCTGGAGCTGGGAGTGGGGAGGGGCGGAGACTGTAACTGGAGTGGGTTTGGTAGTGGTGGGAATGGGGGTGGAGTCTAGATTAGAATGGTGCTGGAAAAGCACAGCAGTTCAGGCAGCATCCGAGGGGTGGAGTCATTTGCAGAGGTGACGTTCCCCTCAGGGCACGGGGATGGTGACAATGGGATCCGTGGAGGGTGTGCTGGCAGTGTGCAGGTGAGTGGCGTTGGTGGGGGTGGAAGTGGTAACGATGGCAGCTAGGGGGCGGAAGTCACGGAATGCGATAGCCCAACAATAGTCCACCGCCATCCCAGCACTTGACCACACCTTCAACTTCACAATCTAATTATAACATGGCGTAAGTAAACAGTTTTAAGAAAAGATCCAAGAATCCAGCTCGCAAACATCACCTCACACTTCACCCAACAGCCTGAACACTCACCCAGCAGTAAAAGTTGATGCAGGATGTGAGAGACCATGATAAGCTTCAGACATAAGCCAGGGAAAGGCAGCTGAGTGCCTGGTGAAGCAGCAGCATGGGAAGAAGGCCTGCACCATGGTGCAGGAGTGAAGTCAATCCCACCACCTCTACAGAGGGCCCACACTAGTCAGAAAAATGGCAGAATTCAAGAAATGGATTTATATGATATAGAAGTGCCTCAGATATAGCAAAAAAAGGGTTAAAACAATCCCCTGCCATATGCAGTGGGCAGTGCTGTGGATGGTGTGCTAACAAAGCAAGGACTCAACAAAGAATCTTCACCCACAAGAAAGTACCTCCAAGCACTTCTCATATATTGCACTTGATCTTTCTCTGCACTGTCTCTGTTAGACCAGGGAAACTCGGTGGATGTTATCTACCTAGATTTCCAAAAGGTCTTTGATAAGATGCCTCACAGGAAGCTACTGAGTAAGGTGTGGGTCCATGGTGTTTGAGGTGAGCTACTGGCATGGATTGAGGATTGGCTGTCTGACAGAAGGCAGAGAGTTGGGATAAAAGGTTCTTTTTCGGAATGGCAAGTCGTGTCCCGCAGGGTTCAGTTTGAGGCTGCAGCTGTTCACTTATAATGATCTGGATGAAGAGACAGGGGGCATTCTGGCAAAGTTCACCGATGATACAAAGTTAGGGGGACAGGCAGGTAGTTCTGAGGAGGTGGGGAGGCTGCAGACGAGAGTGGTCCAGGAAATGGCTGACGAAATTCAACATGAGCAAATGTGAGGTCTTGCACTTTGGAAAAAAGAATACAGGGACGGACTATTTTCTAAACAGTGAGAAAACTCCTAAAGCCAAAGTACAAGGGAATCTTGGAGTGCTGGTCCAGGATTCTCTAAAGGTTAACTTGCAGATTGAGTCCATGATTAAGAAAGCAAATGTAATGTTGTCATTTATCTCAAGAGGGTTGGAATGTAAAAGCAGTGAGTTGCTACTGAGACTTTATAAAGCTCTGGTTAGGCCCCATTTGGAGTACTGTGTCCAGTTTTGAGCCCCACACCTCAGGAAGGACATATTGGCACTGGACCGTGTCCAGCGGAGATTCACATGGATTATCCCTGGAATGGTTGGTCTAACATACAATCGATAGCTGAGGATCCTGGGATTGTATTCATTAGAGTTTAGAAGGTTGAGGGTAAATCTAATAGAAACTTACAAGATAATGCATGGCTTAGAAATGGTGGATGCTGGGAATTTGTTTCTGTCAGGCAGGGATACTAGGACCCGTGAGTACAGCCTTAGAATTAGAGGGGGTCAATTTAAAATGGAAATGAGGAGATATTTCTTCAGCCAGAGAGTGGTGGGCCTGTGGAATTCACTGCCATAGAGTGCAGTGAGGGCCGGGATGTTAAATGTCTTCAAGATACAGATTGATAAATTCTTTATCTCGCAAGGAATTAAGGGACACGGGGAGAGTGCAGGTAAGTGGCATTGAAATGCCCATCAGCCATGATTGAATGGCGGAGTGGACTCAATAGGCCAAATGGCCTTACTTCCACTCCTATGCCTTATGGTCTTATGGTCTCTGTAGCTGTATTACCATCTTCTGCATTCTGTTCTATCACCCTGATGTACTTATGTAAGGCATGACTTGTTTGTTTAGTGAGCAAAACAATACTTTTCACTGTATCTTGGTACGTGTGAAATAATAAATCAAATCAAATGAAAAATCAATTTATTTTAGTGCTCAGCATGACATTATAATTGAGTGAGAAAATTTTAATGTGAGAAAACAAAGGCCTGAAGAAGCATTAACTTTCTAGTTTGGCAAATAATTGTGATTATGAAACATTCAAGTTGAGACAGAATATTAGGGTGTAGACAGTACAGAGAGCACTGGGCGCTGCAGTCCCCACCTATCACCCATATTGCTAACAGGCCCTGACTCCATACACCTGGGTTCCAAGGCAGTATCCATAATGTTCTATTTCCAGGCCAGGATCAGCCCCAGCAGCAGCCATTGATCTCTGTGGTACTGTTGCAACTGAAGAGCTACTGGCCCTCCAATTGATTAGTAGCTGTTCGGAGGGGGGAGTCTGTGACCTTTAGTGGACAGGAGCTCTGCAGCAAGGCTCCTGACTGCTTGATGGCCATAGCATCAGATGGGGCTCCCAGAAACTATCAGGGCATGATTGCTTCCTGCTTTTTAACCATCGAAGCCATCTCCAGCCACGGGCAGAATGGAGGTTCAGTGGTTCACACTGCTACCTCACAGCGCCAGGGACCCAGGTTCAATTCCAGTCTTGGGTGACTGTCTGTGCGGAGTTTGTGCATTCTCCCAGTGTCTGCGTGTGTTTCCTCCCACAGTTCAAAGATGTGCAGGTTAGGTGGATTAGCCATGGGAAATGCAAGGTTATTGGGTAGGGGAGTAGTCTGAGTGGTATGCTCCTTGGAGGATTAGTGTGGACTTGTTGGGCTAAATAGCCTGTTTCCACACTGTAGGCTTTCTATAATAGGAAATTAGCCCAGAGATGTAATTTAACATGTCAGTAGAAGACCATCCTTTTTAACATTGTAATACACTGCTGAAGGGCAAATTAAGATTGTTCTCAAGCCCTGAGTTGAAGTTCAATCCATAATCGTCACATATCAATGCAACAGCTTCTAAATCAGCAAGCAAGTGTGGACGATGTTGTGGCTTTGTTACAAGGTTAGCAGTCCAGAGACCCAGGAAATGTTCTGGGATCCTGGGTTTCAATCCCACATTGAGACAGGGACCCAGGGACCCAAGTTTAGAAGACTGAGAGGGGATCTGATTGAGACATATAAGATTATTAAAGGATTGGACACTCTGGAGGCAGGAAACATGTTTCCGCTGATGGGTGAGGGCCGAACCAGAGGACACAGCTTAAAAATATGCGGTAGACCATTTAGGACAGAGATGAGGAGAAACTTCTTCACCCAGAGAGTGGTGGCTGTGTGGAATGCTCTTCCCCAGAGGGCAGTGGAGGCCCAGTCTCTGGATTCATTTAAGAAAGAGTTGGATAGAGCTCTCAAGGATAGTGGAATCAAGGATTATGGAGATAAGGCAGGAACAGGATACTGATTAAGGATGATCAGCCATGATCATATTGAATGGTGGTGCAGGCTCGAAGGGCAGAATGGCCTACTCCTGCACCTATTGTCTATTGTCTATTGAATGTGAATTCAATGAAAATCTGAAATCTCGATTCATCATCTAATGATGATCCTGAAATCATTTTGAATTGCTGTAAAAACCCAACTAGTTCATTAATGCCCTTCAGGGAAGCAGAGATGCTATCTTTAATTGGTCTGTTCGACATGTGACTCCAAATTAAAACCAGCCAGCCTCTTTACCAACATCTATGAGAGCTATTTCATAGATTAGTCAAGTAATAGCCAAGCACATTGTCTCAGACAACACCATCACTATTCCCAGGATGCCCCATCAGTTGGACAGAACCAGCAGAGTTGGCAGAAAAGTGGTATACAGGAGGGAGGGAGCTGCCCTGTTAGTTCTCAATGTTGACTCTGGATCCCAGGAGGTCTCAAGGCATCAGGTCAAACATAACCTCGTGCTGGCTACCATGTAACCCCCACCCCCAACCAATTAATCAGTACTTCTCCATGTTGAACACTGAGGGTGGCAAGGCCACAACGTGTACTCTAGATGGTGACTTCAACGTCTACCACCAAGAGAGGTTTGGCAGCAGCATACTGATCAAACTAGTTGAGTCCTAATGTACATTGCTGCTAGACTGGCCTTATCCTCACCAATCTACCTGCTATTGATGCACTTCTCTGTTGTACAGTCTGTTGGAGATGAAATCCCATCTTCACATCAGAGTCAATGTTCTGGGTCCAGTGACCCATTCCTAGCCAAACTGTTTCAGTACAGCCACACCACTGGCATGAATAAAAGAAACAGGGGACTTTTTGTTTCAAGCTAGTGTTATCAACTAAATGTGAGTAATTTGAACTTTGCCATTGGACTTCATTGGGCATTAGAAGTAAAAACAGAAAGGTGTTGGGGGGATAAAGAGTCAAGTAGGAAACCAATTCATAAAATGTGATCTTTTGACATGGTCACGGTGTTTTCTTGTCTTAGGGCTGGACGAAACAGAGGAAAATTGTTGTCTGAGACGACTGAAGTGCAGAAATATCAGGATGTATAACAGTCTTGGAGTCTTTCATGATGACCTTATCAATGGATTAATTTGGTGGTGCAGAACCCATGACAGAGCGAACTGTGCCTGCTCTGTGGAAAGAACTTGAATGACCCCTTCTCAGTTCACAATCTATTGTGTTCTTAAAAAAAATGTCAGTCAGGGAAATATATCAAAGACGAGGAGGAGGACAGCTGGGATGTTGAGGATCACAAGACATTTCAATACTCATGAGAAAAAACAGCAAGAAACAAGAAACACTGAGGATTAGGCAGTAGCTATCTATAAAAGAATTTAAACCAGATGCATAAAGAGTGCCTCAAGCTGTTTAAAATCTGAGGAAAGGAGACCAAAAGCCTGGGCTCCTCAGACTCTGCTCAGCAGATTTACGATCAATGATTATTATCCTGTAGTTGACTGTGCACCTTTGAGACTTACGTAACCTCATACAACCCGAGTCTGCTAAACTTCAGCAAAAGAGCATGAAGGCATGTTTAATGCTAGTTGTCTTCTTATGTTTGCAGTCCATTCTGTCAAATGGAAAGGTTTTGAAATTGTGAACCCATTTTTGATGAAGATACAGCTCCCTGGACAATTGCTGTTCCAAAGTCATTAATTTTTCATTCAAATTCATATTCAGAATTTTATGAGCCATTCATCGCACTTGAGATATTCCTGTCACATTTAGGAACTAATCTCGAATTTTATGAATCCCAGGAAGAGAAGGAAGGCATTTTCACTTATTGAGTGCCTTTCACAACCTTGGCACTCTTCAAAGCACTTTATGGTCAAGCAGCATGACATGAAATCCCTGGTCTCATGGAGAGAAAGATGGCTACCAATCTACATACAAGGTCCCACAAAGAACAGTGAGGTAATGGCTAGATCATCTGTCTTAGTGATGTTGGCTGAAAGATGCATATTGGCAGCACACCAGGACGAACTCCAGTACTCCTCCCCAAAGAGTGTCATTGAATCTTTTGTATCCACCTAAAAAGAAATGCCAATTTGAGGAAATATCTCTGAAAGGTGGCACCTGTAACACAATTCTCTCACTATAAACTCAATTGTCACAGAGGGACATAGTGGTTCAGGTCCATAACTCTTTGAGATTTGTGTCACATATAGACAGGGTGTTAAAAAGGCTTGCTTTCCTTGCTCAGTCCTTTGAGTACAGGAGTTGGAAAGTCATGTTGAGGTCGTACAGGGCATTGGTGAGGTGTTTTAGAGTCATAGAGCACAGAAGCAGACCCTTTGGTCCAACGCGTCCATGCCGACCAGATATCCCAACCTAATCTAGTCCCATTTACTGGCACCCGGCCCATATCCCTCCAGACTACTTCTATTCATATACCCATCCAGATGCCTTTTAAATGGTGTAATTGTACCAGCCTCCACCATTTCGTCTGGAATTTATTCCATACATGCACGACTGTCTGCGTGAAAAAAGATGCCCATTAGATCCCTTTTATATCTTTCCCCTCTCACCCTGAACCTGTGCCCTCTAGTTCTGGACTCCCCCACCCCACGGAAAAGAACTTGTCTATTTATCCTATCCATGCCCCTTATGATTTTCTAAGCCCCTATAAGGTCACCCCGCTCAGCATCCGATGCTCCAGGGAAAACAACTCAAACCCTCCAACCCCGGCAACATTCTTGTAAATCTTTTCTGAATCCATTCAAGTTTCACAACATCCTTCTGAAGGGAAGGAGACCAGAATTGCACACAATATTCCACAAGTGGCCTAACCAATGCCCTGTACAGCTGCAACATGACCTCCTGTACTCAATACTCTGACCAATAAAGGAAAGCATACCAAACATCATCTTCACTATCCTATCTACCTGCAACTCTACTTTCAAGGAACTATGAACCTACACTCCAAGGTCTCTTTGTTCAGCAATACTCCCCAGGACCTTGCTATTAAGTGTATAAGTCCAGCTAAGATTTGCTTTTCCAAAATGCAACATCTCACATTTATCTAAATTAAACTCCATCTTCCACTCCTCAGCCCATTGGCCCATCTGATCAAGATCCCAATGCACTCTGAAGTAACCTTCTTTGCTGTCCACTACACCTCCAATTTCAGTGTCATCTACAAACTTACTAACTATACCTCCTATGTTCACATTCAAATCATTTATATAAAAAATAGCGGACCCAGCACCGATCCTTGTGGCACTCCACTGGTCATAGGCCTCCAGTCTGGAAAACAACCTTCCACTACCACCCTCTGTATTCTACCTTTGAGCCAGTTCTCTATCCAAATGGCTAGTTCTCCCTGTATTCCATGAGATCTAACCTTGCTAACCAGTCTCCCATGATGAACCTTGTTGAATGTCTTACTGAAGTCCATATAGATCATGTCTACTGCTCTGCCCTCATCAACCCTCTTTGTTATTTCTTCAAAAAACTCAATCAAGTTCATGAGACGTGATTTCCCAAGCATAAAGCCATGTTGACTATCCCTAATCAGTCCTTGCCTTTTCAAATACATGTACATCCTGTCCTTCAGGATTCACTCTAACAACTTTCCCACCACCAATGAGAAACTCACTATGGCTTTTCCTTACTCCCTTTCCAGTCTTCCGGCACCTCACCTGTGACTATCGATGATACAAATATCTCAGCAAGAGGCCCAGCAATCACTTCCCGAGCTTCCCACAGATTTCTAGGGTACACCTGATCAGGTCCTTGGGATTTATTCACTTTTAAGCATTTCAAGACATCCAGCACCTTCTCCTCTGCAATATGGCCATTCCTTAAGATGGCACCATTTATTTCCCCATATTCTGTATTTTCCATGTTCTCCTCCACGGTAAACACTGATGCAAAATACTCATTTAGTACTTACACCCACCTCCTGTGGCTCCATATATAGGCTGCCTTGCTGATCTTTGAGGGCCCATATTCTCTCCCTAGTTACCCATTTGTCCTTAATGTATTTGTAAAAACCCTTTGGATTTTCCTTAACCATATTTGCCAAAGCTATCTCATGTCCTCTTTCTGCCCTCTTGACTTCCCTCTTCAGTCTACTCCCACTGCCTTTATATTCTTCTAAGGATTCACTCAATGTCTTCCCTGAGATATGCTTCCTTTTTTTTCTAAACGAAAACCTCCATTTCTCTCATTATCCAGCATTCCCTATACCTACCATCCTTTCCTCTTCTGGAGTACTGTGTCCAGTTCTGGTCACCCAGTGCTCGGAAGAAATTATCAAAGTGGAGATGGTTCAGAAGAGATTTACCAAGATGCTGCCAGGTATGGAAGACTTGAGTTATAAAGAAAGGCTGGATAGACTGGGACTCGTTTTTTTGCACTGGAGAGTGTAGGAGGTTGAGAGGAAACTTTATAGAAGTTTATATACTAACAAGGGGTA
This sequence comes from Hemiscyllium ocellatum, assembly GCF_020745735.1. Taxonomy (NCBI): domain Eukaryota; kingdom Metazoa; phylum Chordata; class Chondrichthyes; order Orectolobiformes; family Hemiscylliidae; genus Hemiscyllium; species Hemiscyllium ocellatum. The sequence goes on from NC_083405.1 coordinate 102,208,421, forward strand.
ATGCTATAGTTAATAATAGTTGTCTTTTCCCTCGGATGTGGATTTCAAAACTAGGGGGCACATTTCTAAGGTGAGGGGAGAGAGAGATTGAAAAAACACTTGAAAGGCTTTTTTTTTGTACACAGAGGGTGGTTTGCATGTGGAATGAACTTCCTGAGGAAGTGGTGGATGTGGGATTATGTTCGGCATGGACCGGTGGGACTGAAGGGCCTGTTTCCATGCTGTATGACTCTATGACCTATCTACTTAGGTCATTGAGTTGGGTCTTGGACTGCACATTTACAACTCAGCGATTCAACTGCTACATTTGGTTGGAAATAAATTAAAATTCCTTATTTCTATTCCTGTATTTCATTTAAAAAATTCAGATGCTTTCCCAAATGTAGCAGCAGTGTTCCAGTTGTTGAGAATACAATGACTGAAGCTGGAGTTTGCATTCTCCCCGTGTCTGCGTGGGTTTCCTCCGCGTACTCCGGTTTCCTCCCACAGTCCAAAGATGTGCAGGTCAGGTGAATTGGCCATGCTAAAGTGCCCGTAGTGTTAGGTAAAGGGGCAAATGTTGGGGAATGGGTGAGTTGTGCTTCGGCGGGTCAGTATGGACTTGTTGGGCCGAAGGGCCTGTTTCCACACTGTAAGTAATCTAATCTAAAAAGCTTGTCTGCTTCATGGAACGCCAAAGTGGATGTGAGCTGTGCATCAGGATTTACAGTGAGAAGATGGCATGCAATACCTGGACAACTATAGCATCATACAATAGGGGAAATGGTGAAAGAAACAGTGCTTCCTGAACAAGGACTCAAACTATCAAATTAGCTCACAGTATAAAGGAGCCATGATATTCTGTAGTAGGAATCATAAATCCAGAGGATTTAAGGATAATGAAAGAGAGGTAATAATTTTTAAGGCTGAACTTTATCAAGACATTCTTAGATTACAGTGAGTTTTGCAGCAAATCTATACATATGTCTTGACTCTGTAAGTTGCATATTCTCCCTGTGTCTGCGTGGGTTTCCTCTGGGTACTCCTGTTTCCTCCCACACTCCAAAGATGTGCAGGTGAGGTGAATTGGCCATGCTAAGTCACCGATATTGTTCGGTGCATTAGTCAAAGGGAAATGGGTCTTGGTGGGTTACTCTTTCGGAGAAGAAAATGAGGACTGCAGATCTGGAGATCAGAGCTGAAAATGTGTTGTTGGAAAAGCGCAGCAGGTCAGGCAGCATCCAAGGAGCAGGAGAATCGACGTTTCAGACATGAGCCCTTCTTCAGGAATGAGGAAAGTGTGTCCAGCAGGCTAAGATAAAAGGTAGGGAGGAGGGACTTGGGGGAGGGGCGTTGGAAATGCGATAGGTGGAAGGAGGGTAAGGTGGGGGTGATAGGCCGGAGTGGGGGTGGGGGCGGAGAGATCAGGAAGAAGATTGCAAAAAGGCGGTGCTGAGTTCGAGGGATTTGACTGAGACAAGGTGGGGGTGAGGGGAAATGAGGAAACTGGAGAAATCCAAGTTCATCCCTTGTGGTTGGAGGGTTCCTAGGCGGAAGATGAGGCGCTCTTCCTCCAACCGTCGTGTTGCTATGGTCTGGCAATGGAGGAGTCCAAGGACCTGCATGTCCTTGGTGGAGTGGGAAGGGGAGTTGAAGTGTTGAGCCACGGGGTAGTTGGGTTGGTTGGTCCGGGTGTCCCAGAGGTGTTCTCTGAAACGTTCGGCAAGTAGGCGGCCTGTCTCACCAATATAGAGGAGGCCACATCGGGTGCAGCGAATGCAGTAAATGACATGTGTGGAGGTGCAGGTGAATTTGTGGAAGATATGGAAGGATCCCTTGGGGCTTTGGAGGGAAATAAAGGGGGAGGTGTGGGCGCAAGTTGAAGTTCCGAAAAGACCACTCCCTCCGTGACTCCCTTGTCAGGTCCACACCCCCCACCAACACAACCTCCACTCCCGGCACCTTCCCCTGCAACCGCAAGAAGTACAAAACTTGCACCCACACCTCCTCCCTTACTTCCCGCCAAGTCCTTGGACTCCTCCATTGCCAGACCATGGCAACACGATGGCTGGAGGAAGAGCGCCTCATCTTCTACCTAGGAACCCTCCACCCACAAAGGATGAACTTGGATTTCTCCAGTTCCCTCGAACTCAGCACCGCCCTCCTAACCTGCAATCTTCTTCCTGACCTCTCCGCCCCCACCCCCACTCCGGCCTATCACCCCCACCTTGACCTCTTTCCACCTATCGCATTTCCAACACCCCTCCCCCAAGTCCCTCCTCCCTACCTTTTATCTTAGCCTGCTGGACACAATTTCCTCATTCCTGAAGAAGGGCTCATGTCCGAAACGTCGATTCTCCTGCTCCTTGGATACTGCCTGCTACTCTTTCGGAGGGTCAATGTGGACTTGTTGGGCCAAATTGCCTGTTTCAACACTGTAGGGAATCTAATCTAATCTAACCTGCTAATTATGTTATTGTTCAGTGCAATATTCAATTTAGATTCCATAATGTCATTGTCAGCTCACTCGTGCTTCTAAATATCTAGAATTGAGGTGATAACTTGCTGTAGGCTTTAGTTGATATATTTCTGAGGTCAACCTTTCAATTATTCCAATGTAGAGCTTGAGATACTTGCTCTGGTATTCAGTATTCCAGGATTCTATACATATCTCTTTAGTAAGTAATTCACCATAAAAACTGATTACAATGTCTGGACCTCACAACATGATAGAAGGTCTTTGAAGAAGCTTGACACCATCCAAGACATAGTAGGCCACTTTATTGGCATCATATCCCCAAACTCTCTTCACCACTAATGAACAAGAGGAATATTGTGTACCATTGACATGGTGCACATAGTCAAGGCTCCTTTGACAGCACCTTCCAAAGACACAGCCACTACCACCTAGAAGGACAAGACTAGAGATGCCTGAGATCAGCTCCCCCTGCAAATTCCCCTCCAAGCTAATCACCATCCTGACTTGGAATATATCACCATTCCTTCAGTGTCACTGGGTCAAAATCTTGGAATTCCCTCCCTAATAGCATTGTTGGTCAGCCCACACCAAGTGGAGCATGATTCCAGTTGGCAATCTGTCATCACCTTGTCAAGGACAACTAGGGATGGGCAAAAACTATGGCCCAACGAACAGAGCCCATACCATGAATGAATGGATAAAAATTTGAATGAAGGACTTTGTCTCCACAAGGACTGGGCAGTGGTCACTCTTGCCAATACTGTTGTGAACATAAGAACCTCTGATGGTAGATTGGTGAGAATAAGGGCAATTGGATTTTGCCATCTTGTTGGTTCCCTCACCATCCTCCCAGCATATTCTTTAGGCCTCAGCCAATGTGGTGAGCTGTGGTGCTACTGAGACTGACTCGGAGGTGGACATTGAAACCTCTCACCCAGGATATATATGTCCATGCCAACCTCAATGCTTCCTCCAAGTGGCATTCAATTTGAAAATGTTCATCAGCGAAGGGTGAGAAGTACTCAGGTTATCTGCTGAAGGGTATCTTGCCCATGTTTGTTCTGATGCCATGGGACTTCATTGGCTTTAGATTACTTCATCATTCCTATTTCCAGTCATGTTTTATCTGCCCACTGTTTGAAGGAATTGATTAAGACAGCTACAACTAGCTTTTCCAAGATTCTCCTCCACACAACCAGTGCGGTTTTAAGAAATAAATTTTTCTTTTTTCTAATAGCATGAAATAAGTGTCAAATCCAAAATTTTAGAAATAAAAGGTACAGCAATATTTCATCCTAATCTTCCGATATAGCTCACATAATACCAAGCCCATTGTAACTTTTATCTCAATGTTCCAATGCACACAAGGTACTTCTCTGATAAGCAATATAATACAAAGGAAACTAAAGTTGCTGCAATTAAAATGGGAAGTGGACAGGAACAATTCACTACACAGTAGAAGTGAACTAAGTTTAAATTAGAAGTATTTTCCATGACATAAGAAAGTGGAAGTCTTCTGTAGGGTAAATAATGGTTCATGTTTAGAGTGTATGGTTTGGAAGATGGATAGCTTTTAGGTTGAATGCTCTAACAATAGTTTGGTCAAATGTAAAATCACAGTTGCACTTCATTTATAGCATGAGAGGGAAGGAAAAAATAACTTGCCAAATAAGTTAGCAGGTCTTACTATTAAAGCAGACAACTTAACGGGGATTAAATACATATTCTTGTAAAAGGGATACTGGACATGGTGAGAAAATGAGTAGCCAAATGCAAATAACCCAACAATCTTGAACTGTTTCATCAATGGAATTCCCGCCATCATATGGTCAGGAGGATCCAACAGTAGTGATGACTTCCATCTCTAGCAAGTGGGAAGATAGGATGGGCAGAGCACAATAAAGGCATGGTGCATGTGACAACGAGTTTTGAAGTACAGTCTGAGAAACCTCTTCACAGCTCACAGAGAGCAAGTCTCCATGAAACTGACCAAAAATGACATTTCACTGATTTCTGGTCAAATTCAGCCCAGAGCTGACATTGGTTTTCATGGCCATCAGATGATGATTGTCAGAGGTTGGTAAGGCAAGCAGCAGGAATAAAAAGAAATAGTACAAGTGGAACAGAAGGAGCTGCAATTGGTAGGATGGAGGATCAGTTTGTTTGTTTCTTTGGCCAGGGATTGACACTCAGGGATTTAACTGTGAATCTCAGTGGATAGGCTCACTGTTGAGCTACTGGAACAAAAACCTGCACTCCCTCCATTTGTAGCTGTGGTTACTGGCAACACATAGTCTATCATCTCACTTCAACTCTCACTTTAGAAACACAGGAGTCAGGATTAGGGCCAAATTTGGCCAATCAGTTTAAATTATGTCCCAGATACCAAAATCCAATCAAATTTTAATTTTACTATTTGGGATGACATTAAACCAATGAAATGATCCGATGTTTTGAGATATAAAATCGGACATTTTGAACAGTTCGGGGGAGTACAGCAAAGAGCAGCTAAGCAAACACCAACATAAGGTCAGCCAGATAACTCTCTGAAGGGTATCTGTCCATACGAAACATGTGCAGCAGAACGTTGAAGTCGATCTAGAGGAATCTATAGAGAAATTTCAACATCCAGAGGCTATACTTGGGCTTGAAATTGATTTTGCCATAAATTTAAGAGGGAATTTATCAGGCCTGTATTGTAGTGTGGGAGGTAAATGATGGGTTTAAGCGAAAGGACTTGTAAACAGTTATTGTTTTAATGTTCTCTGCTAAACTTAGAGAATAAAATTGTCAATATTTACTTTAAATAGTGACATTTGGGATACCTTGTGTACATTGGAACATTGAAATAAGAGTTGCAATGGGCGTTGTATTATGTGAGCTATGTAGGAACATTTGGATGAAATATTGCTGCATCTTTTATTTTTAAAATTTTGGACTTGACACTTTTTTGACACTGTTAGAAAGAAGAAAAACTTATTTCTTAAAACCGCACTGGTTGTATGGAAGAGAGTTAGTTGTAGCTGTATGAATCAATTCCTTCAAAAAGTGGCAGATAAAATATGACTGGAAATAGGAATTATGAAGTAATCTAAAGCCAATGAAGTCCCATGGCATCAGAACAAACATGGGCATGATACCCTTCAGCAGATAACCTGAGTACTTCTCACCCTTGGCTGATGAACGTTTTTACGTTGAACACCACTTGGAGGAAGCATTGAGGTTGGCATGGACATAATATATCCTGGGTGAGGAATTTCAATGTCCACCCCCAAGTGAGACTCAGTAGCACCACAGCTCACCACATTGGCTGAGGCCTAAAGGATATACTGGGAGGATGGTGAAGGAACCAACAAGATGGCAAAATCCAATTGCCCTTAATCTCACCAATCTACCATCAGAGGTTCTTCTGTTCATTCTTTGCCTCTCGAAATTTAACAGATGATGACATGAGGTGAGCTTCTCTGTGTGCTGGGTTTAAGTTAACAGAGGGGTTTACTCCATGTCATAACACCTCTTCCTATCCTCTATGTTTCCCGTTCACTCAGTGATGAAACATCAACGTGTTTCTTGCGTGTCCATCAATGCTAACTGTTCTTCTATCCTCTTCAATCGTACTCAATTCCTCTTTTTGCCCCATTATGGGGAGAATTAGCCCAATCCACAAACAAACTTGATGTGACAGCCTCAACTGACCACAACTCATACCTTAGACTGATTTCTGCAGAGTTCCCTGAATAATTGATCTATAATTGGTGGACTTTGTGCACTTGACCTGCAGGAGAGACCTAAAGGACAACTTTTTCACGCAGAGGGTGGTACGTGTATGGAATGAGCTGCCAGAGGAAGTGGTGGAGGCTGGGACAATTGCACCATTTAAGAAGCATTTGGGTGGGTATATGAATAGGAAGGGCTTTGAGGGATATGGGCCGGGTGTTGGCAGGTGGGACTAGATTGGGTGGGGATATCTGGTTCGCATGGACAGATTGGACTGAAGGGTCTGTACATCTCTATGATTCTATGACTGACCATGAGTTAACCCCTGGATTCCCAAGACATGGATCCCCAGTCTCTGGTGGGACCAAATGCTTGAAAGACCATGGCCAATTGCCTGTAGTGTAATTAGACTACCCTTTGAACTGACTATGGTGGTACCATGTCTGACCCCAGTCCCTCTATACCACACTAACTCCCCTTTGACTGGCACACATGGCTGTGTTTTTGAAGCACATGGCATGTGTTTGCTGCAGAACCTGCTGGCACATGACAAAGGTGTGGTGTTGATGTAGTATGGTGCCACACAATGATGCAACCGTACCCTTGACTGTTCATCACTGCCAACCATAATAAGCTGCCTGCCTCTCCCTCTCCACTACAAAGCAATGCAAGCCACATAGCTGGTGGAAGCAGGAAATCAGTGCTGAAAGTCAGTGAGTGTGCACTGAGAAAGCAACATGAAGTAAACAGGCTAGCAGTCACCAAGTAAGCACAAAGTAAGTAAACTCTAAGAAAACAAACAAAGATCCGTATGGTGCATCATGTGTAGATGCATGATATGCAAAGTAACTGAAAGAAGTGGACAAGTCATAAGTGTCCCAGAACTCTAATGTAAAGTTTTGACAGGTTGAAGTGGTGTGTGAGTTGGTCCAACTGGTGATCTGGTGAGATGGTGGGATACCAATGGCAACTTGCACAGAAGAAGGGATCAGAAGGATGGTGGCAATGGAGCAAGCAGAGAGATTGTTTTGAAGAAACATTTGGATGAATGACAGTACAAGCTGCAGACACAGGTATCCCCTGGAATTGACATGTAGGGATTCGCACTGTCTAATTTGTTGGGGAAGGAGAGGGAAATTGAAAGTGGCTTGTAAATAAGACAAGCTTTGCCTTTAACGAAATTTGTGGAAATAGTGTCATCTCCAATTAGTGGAAAATTTCTGAGGTCACCAGTAAAGCTCGTGGAGAAAATCGCTCAAACGTTTTCTGTAATTTTGCTTTTCATTCTTTCGGGATTTTCCCAACTTCTTTGCCATTGCTCACGACACACAAGAAATAAAATAAATCAGATCCAAAACGATACAAACTGCTCCAGGTGTGCTCACCAATGCCCTGTATAACCGTAAGAAAATGTCACTCCATTTATATCCCACTCCATATGACATTCAATTTGATTTCCTAATCACTTGTTGTACTTGCTTACTAATATGGTAATGTAGTCACCTGGACATCTGGATCCTTCGGTATCAGAGAGTTCTGCAAATCTTATTCACATGTTTTAAATGCCATCTGTCATTTTTCAGTTCACTCAAGTATTTTGCTTCGTTAATTCTATCATTTCCTTCTTGCATCATTTGAGATGATTACTTGTGTTGGGTACGATCTGCAAATCTAATTTTTGGAACAAGGGAACACAGGAGCTGGAAACAAATTTGGGACAGAAGTCTCTTCAAGCCTGCTCCCCATTCACTTTATTTACATTAATCCCCCTTTATTATCCACTTCGGACTGCACCCCCATAAGTGAACAAGCTGACAAATTTTTAAAATGTGTTTTAAAGTCCATTTTATTGACCTAGCTCAAAAACTGCAGCCTAACATTGGGAACCATGCACAGTCCATTCCAGCTTGACATGATCTCTTAAATATTATCCACTGTTCTTTTTTAAGTATTAGTCAATTCCCTATTTATACGCAAATTTTGCCCTGAAACCTCAAACAAGAGAATTTATTTAGATTAATTGGTAATCTTTAATGTGACACTTTACCAAATGTAGTTTAGAGATCTACGAACAGAATGTCATAGAGTCTATGATAGTCAGTTTGGGTTGTCAGTTCTTCAAAGAAATCAAGCAAGATGGCCGGGCAGAACCTTTCTCACTAACTGCTGTTTACCAGGTTCTTGGCATCCACATAGTCCTGACACAGAGTTCTGATAATTGATTTCACACAGAACTAAGGCAAAACAAAAGATCCATAGTTTGTTTTGTCATATGTTTTGAACAGGGGACATCAAAATTGCATGCTTTCAATTGATTGGTACCTCTCCACTCTTTGTAGAGTCTGTCAATGCCTCATAAATCTTGACAGTGTCTCTCAATAGTTGGGCATAAATGTCATCCATCTCAGTGAATGTATTTATCTTAAGCCCTTTCCGACTTCCTAGTAGCTTCAACTCATTTACAACAAATTCCTGCAATTTTCAAAATTTGATTTGATTTGTTATTATAGCACATACCTAAGTAGTGTTTTGTGAGGAGTATAGACAGGTCATAACTTACAAGGATCATAGGGTAATTGTACAGAATGAGGAATACAAAGTTATGGCTACAAAGCAGGTGCACAAAAAGCAAGTCAGGCAGCATCCAAGGAGCAGGAGAATCGATGTTTCGGGCATAAGCCCTTCTTCAGGCTTATGCCCGAAACGTCGATTCTCCTGCTCCTTGGATGCTGCCTGACCTGCTGCACTTTTCCAGCAACACAGTTTTCAGCTCTGATCTCCAGCATCTGCAGTCCTCACTTTCTCCTAGCACAAAGAGCAAGATCAATATTCGGTTTGAAATTAGAGAGATCCATTAAGAAGTGTGATAACAGCAGGGAAGAAACTTTTCTTGACCCTGTTTTTTACATGTGTTTATGCGTCTGTATCATCTGCCTGACTGAAGAGGGTTGGGAGGGATCTTTGATGATGTTGGCTGCCTTTCCCTGGTAATGAGAAGTGTAGATGGAATCAATGGATGGAATGTTGGCTTGCGTAATGGTCTGGGTTGCATATGCAACTTACTGTAGTTTTTTACAAGCCTGATCAGAACAGTTGCCAGACCAAACAGTGATGCATCTAGATAGAATGCTTTCTATGGTGAATCTGTTAAAGTTGGTGAGGATCCTTATAGACATGTCAAATTTCCTTAACCTCCTGAGGAAGAAGATACTTTATTGTGACTCCTTGACAGTTGCATCAACGTGAGTGGTCCAGGACAGTTTGTTAGTGATCATCGTACCTAGGAACCTGACACTGTCGACTATCTCCATTGATTTAGATAGGGACGTAGTCTCCTTTTCGCTTCCTGAATTCAATGATCAGCTGTTTAGCTTTGCTGACATTGAGGGAGCGATTGTTAGCTTTTTGTCTTGCTACTCTGTTTTTGGGGAAGACATGGTTATTCATAACATCTTTAGTGAGTACTTGGCACAAGATGCAGCGTCATTGAGAAATACTGGGGTGTCCCCTGGAAATAAAGCTCATGGTAATATGACCTTTGATTTCAGGATCCTGACAGACTATGCACAATGATTAGATCAGATTAGACTCCGTACAGTGTGGAAACAGGCCCTTCAGACCAACAAGTTCACACTGACCCTCCGAAGACCAACCCACCCAGACCCATTTCCCTACATTTACCCCGACTAATGCATCTAACACACTATGGACAATTTAGCATGGCCAATTCACCTAACCTGTACATCGTTGGACTGTGGGAGGAGACCCACGCAGACACAGGGAGAATGTGCAAACTCCACATTGAGGCAGGAACTGAACCCAGGTCCCTGGCGCTGTGAGGTAGCAGTGCTAACCACTGATCCACCATGCCACCTCCCCTGCCCCCCAACTTCTAACATGTCTCTGTTTAGGTTTTATCAAAGTTGTTCTGAACTGGGACATGAGTAAAAAGAAACAGCCATCCAGGGAAAACTTTGTCTTAGGCAAGTCATGCATGTTTTGCCTGCAAGTTTAATTTCCAAACTGGGGCTCTTGACAAATAGTTGCTGTCGATGCTTGGATCAATTGAGTAGCATGAATATTCAAGTTAATTCTCACTTTGATTGCCACTGGCGCCCCCTCTCTTTTCCTGAGAGTGCTTTCAGGTTTGATCACAGTAAAATCACACAATTCAAACCTTGTTCCTGTGGCCAACCACACTCTCTGCTCTTCTATCTCCTCAGATAAATACAGGTCTTAGTATCAGTGTACACAGATATACATGGAAAGTGTCTTTTTGAAAACCCAAAATACAAAGTATTCTCCATGTGTTTTTCAACCAATTCTTTCTTACCACAAGCCACTGTAGCTATAGAAGCAAGACAATTAGGATATCCATACCTATACTACAGGCTTAGCACAATTGCAGTTTGGAGTTGAGGTGCATATTCAAACAAGGGTGTGTAATCTCCAGCCCGAAAATCCTACAAGATCTCTGCATTCTCTGATTCTGACCCTCTTGTGCATCTCGCTCTTGCTTTTAGCTGCCTCTGCCCTAAACTTCTGAATCCCCTCCTTAAATTACTTCTCACTCTGCTCCTGAAAACATCCAGGCCTTTGATCAACTGTCCCAATAGCTCAGTCACAAATTTTTGACGACATTTCTGAGTAATGTCCTGGGATATTTAAATAAGTTAATGGCACTTAATGTGGTATTTACAACTAGAAACATGCTATCAGCATTCCTCTTCCTTGACTGGGTCTAATAGCCCATTTGGATTAGAGTGATAGAGGCATCATCATTAGTGAGTCTTAACCTGAAGGGAGTCTTGTCTTGAAATTTATTTTATATTTTAGCAATTAGGCAAGTTACATAGGCTAGTTAGACTGTGTTACTAAAGATTATTGGGAGATAGATGATGCAAAGGATGATTTGAGATTCCAAGTTATTCTCCCATGTTCCCCACCCAAGATCATATGACATCATCAGATTGGGTGGAGCTTCCAACATTAACCCTCTCTGAACTATTGCCTTATACAACAGTTTACAAATGCAAACTATTATTGGTGTTGAAAGCAAAAGAAAATCAAAACTGAGAAAAAGGTCTGAATGCAACTGCCTGTTTGAGGAGTTTCCTTTAAGAATAGGACTTCACATTTTTGGCTTCAAGCCTAGTAACATGTAGTTACCATTTGTTTTACATGAACCATCAGCTGCTTTTCTGAGGTTGAGAACACATCATTGGACATGTCCAGCATGAATGAATCTAATCCATGCCAGGTACTTCTTGAATGCTTCATGAGCACACAGTATGTTTTAGGGCTCATGCCTATGGTCATCTGTAACCGGTGCATTGGGCAATTATCTTCACATTTCCTTTCTCTATCACTTGAAGTAAAAACACCTCATGTTTCTTGAGTTTTGCTTCTCATTTAAATCTGTTCTTTTGTGTCTATGGTATTAGATTAGATTAGATTAGATTAGATTAGATTACTTACAGTGTGGAAACAGGCCCTTCGGCCCAACAAGTCCACACCAACCCGCCGAAGCGCAATCTACCCAGCCCATTCCCCTACATTTACCCCTGCCCCTAACACTATGGGCAATTTAACATGGCCAATTCACCTGACCTGCACATTTTTGGACTGTGGGAGCACCCAGAGGAAACCCACGCCTTTTAAAGTGATAAAATATATATCAAGATATGAACCCTCATGTTAAGACTCACTAATGATTAGACCTCAATCAAATAGCCCATTAGACACAGTCAAGGGAAGAGGAATGGTGACAGCATGCTTCCACCTGCAAATACCACATTAAGTGCCATTAACTTATTTAGATATCCCAGGATGTCATACTTAGCTGTAGTCATTAATACAATATTGGACGTATAATGCTCATCGGGAGCCAACTGCTTTTGGACTTCCATAAGATGTGACAGTCAATTAAATGCTCACTTCAATACAGCATCTGGTTAGTCTCCACTGTGTAAGTTGCACTATGAGGTGATGAGTTACAGCCTCCATGAGCCAAAACATTTCATACTTTGTTGCTCTACAACTGAAGAAATTTTGAGATGGAAGAGAGTTGTGCTCAGGGGAAAAGGATAAGATATAAAGTGCAAAGTGTAAAGGGAGAGTATGTTAAATTAAAATGTCCTTGATGCTTGCAATGATCTAGACTAAAATTTTAAAGAGCACAACTTTTCTTCGACATTAAACGTTATGTGAATCATTGCATTCCACAAAGAGCTACTGTGCCATCTCCATTAGAAAGAAACCATTAGTTATACACAGTTTGATAGGCATGACTCTGCAGGTGTGATACAAGGAAAGGAAGCATAAACTACTACAGCCTGTACAGGAATAAAGCCGGCAGCATTGGAATCATTCTGCATACACTGTATGCAGACAACCGTCTAGTTAACTACGCTAATCAGTCCCCCCATACTGAACAAATCTGAATGAAACAAGAATTAACCCACAGTGTAGTATCAAGTTTATTCCACTTATGAAGCACACATTCAGTTATCAAATTAAATATAAAATTTCATACTCAAATGGTCCTTATTGTGTTTTCTATGTTGAGTTAAATCAAAACTAATGAGCAGTTTTGAGCAAGCTGTGACGTTTGTGCATTTTTACTGGTCCCTCCACAGCCCCTTACCCTTCTCTTTCCTATGCGATCAAATATCTCAGCATGAATCATCTGCTTCTCATTCCACCATCGATGATTCATCTTTTAGTAGCTGCAGTACTCCCCTCTGTAAACTTTGCCCTGATTTACAACATGTCAGCATTTGCTTCAAATGCCTTCAAAAGTGTATTACAAACCTTTCCCTTGGATGCTGCCATGAGAAAGGAAAGGAGGTGCAACTCCCTCTGCTAAGCACAACACCTGGCGTTCCTTCAGTGACCCTGAGCTAATACTTGGCCCCAACATCCTCGGCCTCAAACCAGTGCAGTGTAAGGATAGAACCCTTTGTGAGACAGAGAAAACATCAGCCTCTGATGGAGAGAAAACATCAAAGAACTCCTAGATCACGATACAATTACCGATGAAGGTATGTTTGAGGAAATACCCCAACTCTCCATCAGAGATGATCTTGGATTCCCACCTCATGTGGCTGATGTGGACATCACCATTGGACACATGAAAAATCAAAAAGTCTCAGGTGTAGACAGGATTGCAGCAGAGATATTGAAACTTGGAGGAGTAGAGCTTACCTGTCATCTTCATCAACTATTCCTGTAAATCTGGGGCAAAGAAAAAATCCCTGCCGATCTCAGGGATGTTGCCATCACTTCCGTCTTTAACAAAGGAGACAAAGTGAATTGTGGGAACTGCAGAGAAACCTCCCTACTCTCTATTGCTGGGAAGATCATCTCCCAAATCCTCACCGGGTGCTTTTCCCCCAGCGCCTGAGGAAGTCCTTCTTAAAAGCCGGTATGGCTTCTGACCAAACCGTAGAACAATGATCATGGTTTTCACTGCTCAGAAACTTCAAGAGAAATACCAGGAACAACACCAGCCACTCTATATGACCTTCATCATTATGACCAAGGCTTTTTGACTGAGTCAGTCAGGAAGTGTTGTGGAAAACCCTGTCAAAGGTCAGCTGACCAAAATAACTCATCAACATCCTCCACAGCAAGGTGTCAGCAACAATCCTCACCAGCGGTAATATGACAGAATCCTTTGAGGTCAAAACAGGGGTCAAGCTGGGATGTGTAATTGTACCCATCCTTTCTCCATCTTCACTGCCACTATTCTTCTTGAGAAGAACAATCTTCCCAGTGATGTTGTCCTTGTCTACAGAATGGACAAAAAACCTTCAGGCTCACAGTTGAAACAGGAAGAAATAACCTTGACCGCACTTGTGGAACCTCAGTATGTGGATGGCAATGTCATCTCTGTTCTCGGAAGAGAATTTTCAAGCCTCAATTAATGCCTTTGTAGAATCATACCAAAACATTGGTCTCACAGTCATCTGCAAGAAGTCTCAAATCCTTTATTAACCCATCCTAGGGCAAGTTATGGTCCATCCCTCCATTAAGATCAACAGAGATATCCTCCCAAATATGGAACATTTCTTTCAACTGGTGAGTCACTTCTCGTCTAAAACTGACATTAATGATGCCAACAACGCATCCATCGGATGCCTAAGGATGAGAGCCTTTGGTGCTGATGTCAACATGTTTATGTTTAAGGCAGTCATCCTATTAGATTAGATGCCCTACAGTGTGGAAACAGGTCCTTCGGCCCAACAAGTCCACCCAGTCCCATTTCCCTCTGACTAATGCACCTAACACTATGGGCAATTTAGTATGGCCAATTCACCGGGCCTGCACATCTTTGGACTGTGGGAGGAAACAGGAGTACTTGGAGGAAACCCACACAGACACAGGGAGAATGTGCAAACTCCACACAAACAGTTGCCCAAGGCTGGAATCGAACCTGGGACCCTGGTGCTGTGAGGCAGCAGTGATAATCACTGAGCCAACATGCCACCCTAATTATTTCCATGTGGCTTCAAAAATTGGACTACATACAGGCTCTTCCTCAAGGCCCTTGAGAATTACCATCAATGCAGTGTGAGATGGATTCTCCACATCAGCCAGGAGGACATGCATACTGACATCAGCAAACCAGCATGGAATCATCCAGAACCAATCCACTGATGCATGAATTCCAACTACCAAAGCAAATCTTTTTGAAACAGCGCAAGAAAGGCCCTTGAATGAGAGGAGGACAAAGGAAGTATTTCAAAGACTTCCTGAAGGCTTTGCTCATAAAATGCAACATTGGTGTGAATTCATCAGAGACCCTTGTTTAGGAGAAATTGACTGGGACGAAACTCCTGAACAAAGGAACACAATTCTTTGAGAGCCATCCATCAGCAAGAGGAAATATTGACAAGGAACTGGAGTAAGGAATGTAAGCGATCTCAAGGCTAAAGAGAAAGTGAGGACTGCAGATGCTGGAGAGTCAGAGTCAAAAGACATGGCACTGGAACATGCACAGCAGGTCAGGCAGCATCCGAGGGGCAGGACAATTGATATTTCAGGCACAAGCCCTTCATCAGAAATGTGCCTGAAATGTCGACTTTCCTGGTCCTTGGATGCTGTCTGAGTTGCTGTGCTTTTTCCAGTACCATGCTTTTTGACTCTCGATCTCAAGGCTAAGGACCAATTCCACCTCCTAGAAAGATTTCCCAATGAGCGGTCAGAGATGTGCTTCTCAGATTGAGCTCATCAGCCACACAAGGACCTAGAGAACTCATGATCAGGGATACCAAATCTCTTGGGGAGACAATCATATTCTTAAATGAGAAATTGCCTATGGTAACTTTGGGTTTAAATTTTAATCTCTTTCGTGGCAGTCAGGATTCTCTTTCTGCTCATTTTATTCAAGCAACAAATCAATTTCAGTTGAGTGAAGTCATTCCCATCCTGGAACTTAAAAAATATTGAATAAGTAACTCCAAATAGTTTTATGATAACTATCTGGTGGAATGCAGTACTGCGTAAAAGTCTCAAAACATAAAATGAACAGTTGACATTGATATATTAGTAACCTTTTCACTGACACAACATGTACGCTTTGATGAAACGATCTGTGATTTTTAGATAAATATGCAACTTAACTTCTGTCCATGCCTTTAGAATTACAACATTTTTCTGCTGATATAAACTTATTTCAATCTATCGTAAAATCAAAGATGAAAACATTTATTTCACTAATGATCACATGCAGAACTCCAAAGTTCTACAACAAAAATTCTAAATGGCAGGTAGAGTTATAACATTATGCAGGATATGCAGCACAGAAAAAGGCCATTCAGCCCAACTAATCCATCCACTCAAGCATTCTCCTATCGTTCATCAGCTAAATCTAGCATTGTAACCTTTGATCTCGTTCTCCATTGCATGCTTGTATAATTTTTCCTTAAAAGCACCTTTCTCATTTGCTTCAATCACTCCCTAAGATAGTGAGTTTCACAGAAGGGAACAAAAACATTGACAGCAATTACCTCAAAGTGGGGCAGAAGGATATATACTCACAAATGTTATTATGCAACAGAATTAGACTAAAAATTGAATGATACAGTACCTGTTTTTCTACATAAATGAAACTGTGAATCAGACTGCAGGAGACCTTCAATTTATTTTCACTCTGCCTCTTTCCTGTGGAAGTACTTAGTCCCTGCTGAAGTAACATGCTCAGTAAAATGAACTTAGTCCACTCCAAGAAAACCAAATGTAGCTTTGGTTCTCCAACAAGGATAACCGCATTATCTTTAAGTTAGCGAGCTAGCTTTACTGTACATAGCTGTAACAGTGTGTCCACAGGTGGCTGTATTGTAAACTCAACCTCAAGTGAGATATTCCAAAAAGCAATGAAAAAGAGCCAAGAATAATGTGAAATTAATTCAGTTCCTCCAGTACAACGGATAGAAATCTCAGGAAAGCACCAGAAGGTAAAATCTGCATTGACATAGGGCCTTTCACACATCCAGGACATACCTAAGTGCTGCACAGCAAACTTTTAAAGTATACTCAATGTTATACTTTGACTTGCACACCAGATGGTCAAATACAGAGAAAGGAGACCATCTGTTTTAGTGAAGTTGGTTGAGGAATGAATATTGTCCAGGATGTGATGCAGACTAAAACAGAAATTGCTGGAAAAGCTCAGCAGATCTGACAGTGTTCTGTGAAAGGGACCTGAAATGTTAACTCCGCTTTCTCTCCATAGATGCTGCCAGACCTGCTGAGCTTTTCTAGCAATTTCTGTTTTCGTTTCTGATTTCCTGCATCCACAGTTCTTTTGGTTTTTATTTACATGATGGTGAACCTCTTGTTTTCCTAAATCATGCGACACGATCTTTATATCCACTCAGGATGATAAAGGGAACTTCAGCTTAACGTCTCATCTGAAAAACAACATGCCACTCTATCACAATTGCACTGAAGTATCAGCCTACGGCCTATGTTCTGGGCCTCTGGAATAGTACTTGAACCCAAAATCGATGGATTAAAATAATCAGGACGGTTATCTCTGAGTCAAGATTGACACTATAGCAACCACTTACACATTTGACATCTTTTTTGGATGAATGTGACCAGTAGGATAGAATTAAAATTTATTTTAATTAAAATGGTTAATAATATCTTCATTTTGATGTATTACAGATTTATTTCCTGTTGTCTTTATACAAAATTACAATATGTCATCTTAATGAGTAGGGTCATTTATGCCTTCAATCATTGTATGTCATTCATTTGAACTGATACAAAAATAAATGCTTAAACTGATGAGGTGATTGATATTGCAACTCTGTAATATGATTCAACAGTGTTTTAACCTTGTTTAACCTTGATCACTGGACAGTCGTTTATAATCAGTTAATCAGGTGCTCTTCAGCATAGATTGGCACATGCTTTTGGCTAAATGAGCTGCTACGCTAGACAGCAAGAGGCTCAATGATATCCAAATCCTTGGCACAAAACATATGTAATGACAGGCAAGGATGAGGATGGGGCATTGGAGGGTGAGTGGCAGACAAACAATGAGGATTTTGCTTTAGTGATCTTTCTGACATGAGTTAACTTTTTTTTTAAGCTGCTATATATCAATCAGTTCTTAAATTGATTGAAAATATGCAATAGCAATTAGCCACAGCAGCTGTCAGGCACATGGAGTGCAGAACCTAAACAACTTGAATTCCTCTTTTCAGTGTGCATACCAAGGCTTTGGGAGCATTTCTACATTAGTTGACAGTCTTAACATGTGCTTTGCTATAATTTACCATAGGTTATGGAGTTTTGATTTTACGCTGTTGTATAGCTAAATGTGAGCTTTCTTCTTGCACCTCTCAACAACAAACTATTTTTTAATTCAGTCCCAATTGTGCAGACCAGGGGGGCAGTTTTCTCAATGATTTTCCAGATGTGAAATCTTCATCACGACAATTGAACACAAGTAACGAAAACAGCAAAGAAACAAAATTGTGTGTTTAAGTTTCTAATTTGTAATGCTGATTTCTTGTATAAGCCTAGGAATCAGTCACAGAGTTGGTACAAGGTATGAGCTATGTCTAATTCAAGCAAATTCTTACTTAAGTGTTCTTGCTGCTATTTGTTGCAAGAAATGAGGATGTTCCACTCCCCGACAGTTCCCTCACCTCACTGATGTCTAAAAATCAAACATATTTCAAACATATCAGGATGCTGTCTGAATTAGAGGGTACGAGCTGTCAGGAGAGGCTTGAAAAACTCTGGTTGTTTTCTCTGGAGTAGCAGAAGCTGAGGGGGGACTTCATAATCTATAAAATTATGAAATGCATAGGTAGGATTGGTGGTCAGAATCTTTTCCCAGAGTTAAAATGTCTAATACTGGGGGCCATGCATTTAAGGTGAGAGGGGGAAAATTCAAAAGAGATCTGAGGGGCAACAGAGAATGGTGCTGGTGAAGGCAGATATGATAGGAATGTCTAAGAAACTTTGAGAGAAGCACACGAATATTGCAAGGAATGGAGGGATATGGACTAAGGGCAGACAGAAAGAACTAGTTTAATTAGGTGTCATGTTCACAACAGGGCTCATTCCTGTGCTTTTCTGTTACTTGTTTTATGTTCAAACACCTTCATGTTGTATGAATGTGGCCTTCTCAGAATGTTATTATATTGTGAAGAGAATGCCACCAAGAGCAATCAGATCCAAGTGAAAATGGATTAAAATTTAGCAGGTTCATAGCATTACAAATGCCCTCCTCGCATAACATCAGATATACAAGCTACTTAAGATTGATTGTTTTGTTATGTGTCGGAAATATTTTTCCTATGGGTTACAAACGATTCCATCTAAAGCAGGTCAACCACGTCATCATTGTCATAACAGAGGTGACCTTTTGCTATTGTAAAGTTAGGCAATTTCTTTGTTTTCAGATCTAAAATCAGTAAAGGTTCTGATGCTGAAGGAGGCACACTGAGAGGTATCACTGCTTGTGCTGTTTCAAGGGTCACTTTAGAAACGAGAGAGAAAATCTAGATTTCACTAACCCTGAAAGATCTAAGTTCGAGGAAATCCTGGAAATGATCCAGCTGAAGATTGCTTCCTCACTTGATACCCAGCACTCCAGTTCTTTCTGAAGCTACGTGACCTAATAAAGTCTTGAAGATAGATCAGGAAAAGCCCAGCAGGTCTGGCAATATCTGTGGAGAGAAATCATAGTTGAAATTCTGGTCAAGTGACCCATTCTCAGAACTGGACCGTTCTGATGTCGGGTCACTCACACCAAATGTGAGTGTTCTGATTTCATGGTGAGAGTGACCCGACATCAGAACGGTCCAGTTCTGAGAATGGGTCACTTGACCAGAATTTCAACTATGATTTCTCTCCACAGATGCTGCCATACCTGCTGAGCTTTTCCAGCAGTTTCTGTTTTTGTTTCTGATTTACAGCATCCACTGATCATTTGGCTTTTATGATGTGGAGGTGCCAGTGTTGGACTGGGTCGGACAAGATCAAAAATCACACAACACCAGGTTATAGTCCAATGGGTTTATTTGAAAACACAAGCTTTTGGAGCCTCGTTCCTTCTTCAGGAGCTAGTCAGTTAGCTCGAATCTAGACCTTTCACAGATGGTGAAATCCAAATTGTCCCCCTCATTTCCAAAGTGAACCTTGAGACAGTAGAGGCAGTCTTACCTCTCAGTGTGCCTCCTCCTGCACCACAACCTTTCCTGATTTTAGATCTGAAAACAAAGAAGTCACCTAGCTTTTATTTTAAGTTAAATTAG
Organism: Hemiscyllium ocellatum; assembly: GCF_020745735.1. Lineage (NCBI taxonomy): Eukaryota > Metazoa > Chordata > Chondrichthyes > Orectolobiformes > Hemiscylliidae > Hemiscyllium > Hemiscyllium ocellatum. The sequence goes on from NC_083405.1 coordinate 102,228,380, forward strand.
GTTAGTTTTGGAGAGAGGAAATATTGGTTGCGAGCAAATTTCTGCAGAAGAGGATCTTAGCTGAGATCACATCAAGGCACTTTGAGGAAATACCTCTTGATAATGTTTGAAAACGTGTTTCTTAACTTGCAAGAAGCAAACTGTGATTATTTGTGTTAATTATGATTAGTTGCTCATTGCTTGAATTGTAGAGAAGAGCAAATAGTAATGGACGGTACCCTCTATCACATAAGATAATAATTTGCACTGTGCTAAACTCAGGACCCTTCACTTACACCTGGCAATCTCTGCCATATTTGCTGCAGAGGAAGGCAGTGGGTTAAGAGGGTGCACACCTTGGTGATCACTATTTAATTCTGGGCTCTCTTCTGGCCTTTTGACTTTCTTGTTTCTGTTTGCTTCTCCTCATGCCCTTCCAATCAGTCAGCATCCAGAAATCACAGCCATCAGTGACTATCTTCCAGTCATCAATGGCTGCAATCTTCATTTGCAAGTATCCTTGTGGGTGTATAGACACCAAGAGATCATGACCCAGTCACCAGTTCACCATCCAGAAGGTGGTTGGTTACATGGTCAGAGAGCTTCTCTTTGCTGCACTTTGTACCTCTAAAGAGTTTGGACTGACCATCATCATGAGGAATCTCCTGGGCCAGGTTGTTGCCTTACTGCCTCATGTCAGCATTGACAATGTGATGTTGGAATTTGATAGCTTCAGATATTTAGGCTCCACAATCTGTCACCTGATGCTGAAGTTTACACTTGCACGCAAAATCCAGAGCTATTATATCCATGCAGTGTAAGAGGGGGTGGAACAACTGCAAGCAGCAAAATGTGAGTCTAGATTGTATCCGCAATGCACAGCACTGAAGCCTGGACAACATTTAGTAAACAGAAGTAAAAGCTGACAATTTCTACCTTCACTGTCTCAGAACACATATTACAGTCATTTCTACATTACCTTTATACAATTATATAATTCAATGTAGCAGAGGACCAGGTCCTTTAGCCCGCTCCCCCCCCCCCCCAAGCCTGCACTAATTCTAAACCTTATTTAGACACACTACTTCCTGCGCCTTCATGATTTCTATCCCGCAGTTTGCCTCCCATTCATGTGTCCATCAAGATAAGCCTTAAACATTGCTAATGTGCCCAGCTCCCCCACTTATCTGCAGCTCCTCTTACACCCACCCCGAGTCCTGAAGAAGGGTTACACCCGAAACCTTGACTTCTCCACCTCCAGATGCTGCCTGGCTTGCTGTGTTCTTCCAGCCTCCTGCTTGTCCACCACCTCGACTGGCAGTGCATTCCAGCACCCAGCACCCTCTGTGTGAAACATTTTCCCAGCACTTCTCCTCTAAACTTTCCCCCTCTCACCTTGAACCTATGCCCTCTTGTAGTTGAAAATACAATTACAGTTAAAAAAAAGCTGATTAATAAAATTGAGGATTATGAGTACAGTGGCTAGCATCAGCTTAGGTTAAAAAAAGTGACTGAGGAATCAAGCAATTGAGTCAAGGCCAATGGCTGTTTTTCAAACGGGAAAATGGCAGACAGTGATGTGCCTGAAGGTTCAGTTCCCTGACCACCACTCGACTTGTGTTGTATCACCATAATCTTACCACACCATAGGGGTTGCTCTCTTATTAGAGAGAAACAACTGGTGGTGATTCACGGTAACCTCAAACCGGTGATGGGAATTAAACCTATGCTGTTGGCATCACATTGCTGTATAAACCAACAATCCAGCCAATGAGCTAAACCGAAATTGTAAGTAAAATTCCAAAATTTGCTAAAGATACCATACTTGGAGATGTGGTAAATTGTGGGGCTGATACCAATCAACTGCAACAGGCGAATAAGCAGATGACTGGCAAACAGAGAAATGTGAGGTGATAAATATTGGCAGAAGAAATAAATATAGTGTGGATGAAATAGCACAGGTCTAAAGATGTGCAGAGACAAAAGGTCCTGGGATTTCCAAACATAAATCGTTGTAGATGAAAGGACACATAGAGTGAATAATTAACAAAGCATATGGGATCAGATTACCTACAGTGTGGAAACAGGCCCTTCAGCCAAACAAGTCCACACCAACCCGCCAAAGCGCAACAAGTATCTAGGATTATTGTAGCCTGCTGTGTTGGTACACTCACCAAGCACCTGGTGATTCCAAAAAACAAGAGGGTGGGTATATGCAGAGAATCACATGGGTTCCAGACAGAAAGACACCATGCCCTTTGATACCCAATACCTCGCTCTTTGCTGAGCAGGGTGTTGGGCTATCTTCACGCCAGACAGCTACCAGAACAAAAGTCAGCATCAACTTTATCAGCACAGAAGTGAGGCACAACGAACTTCCTCTCTATTTTGGGGGAGTGGAGGGTGATGGTGAGATATTTATCTTAGTTAGCTGCATGTTTATATTAATATGAATGACTCACATAAAACGCAAGAGTTAACCATCCTTTAGTTTCATCAGTTTATCATTTATCCGTATCCAGAATAATGTTTTTAAACAATTCCATCTGTAAAGATCCCACTTCTAACCTTTCTTTGGGAAGGGAGGGGAGGGATGATTTGATTTTCTTCTAGGGACCTACAATTGGTCTCAGCATCCTGAGACTAGAAAGAGGAAAGCTAGCAATGGTTTCTATTTGTCAGCACTATCCAGTGACACCAGCTAGAAAGTATGCTCATGTGGGTATCAGTTGAGGAAAGATCGGACTCAACTACAATGCTCCCCAGTGTTGAATAACTGCCAAAATGTTCTGGTTCTGTTCACAGATGGCCACTTGGGTGAAGTACGAGATGGTATGTTTCTAATCTAAAATTTGTTGGAGTTTCTTGACTCTGTTTTTATAACATATTCCCTAGGCTCCCCTCTTGCATTCTGATTTATCAACCAAGAAAATTTATGGTCCATTATAAATTCTGACTTTACGCCTCACTTATGGCTTTAGATTTACAGTCCTTGCCAGTCCTCCAGAGTGACGCCCAGATAGAGTGGAACTTTCTCATGATCTACTCTGACAGGTCAACAGTGTAAGCAGAGTAGGCGTTTAACCCTAGACAGATCCAAAGAGCAGAACAGTAAGTAAGCCTGACAGTAAACATTAACTGGGACACCATTTCTGCAGTTGTAAATTAGTAAATAGCATGAAAATAAAAAGAGTGATATATTTCAAAACTAACCCAGTAATTGAACCATTTGGGAATAATATATGTTGCAAAACTTTTCTGGCATTAGGCAAGAGGCAAATTTTTCTTTTGAGTTTAATGATCTCCTTTCCCTCTCTCTTAAAACCACCATCCTCAGTAAGAAAGAGAAAGAGCTTGCATTTACACATTGCCACAGAATATCTAAAGCGCTGTGCAAGCAATTAAGTGCTTTCAAAAGTGTTCTCAATGCATTCATAGAATGCAACTTGAAATTGTTCTTTAGCCCATTAGGAGAAATGTACTAAATGGTGTGAAAGATTTCTTCTAGATCGATGCTTTATCCTGCTTTGGTTTGTAAGGAAATTAATTCGAGACATTAGTTCAATATGACTCAGTCAAGCAGAATAATTTATGGCCTTTCCTGGAATATATTATGACAGTACAGTAAGGCAATGGTACTGCTACTGGGTCAGTAAGCTAGAACACTGGGCTAATGGTCCAGACGATTCAAGTTCAAAATTGGTAGTTTGAGAATTTAAATTAGAATTAAAACTTTACTCTCAATATAGGTGACCATGAAGTTGTCAGATTGTGGTAAAGACCCAACAGACCGAAGAATATCCTTTAAAGCAAGAAACATTGTGTCCTTTTCCAATCCAATCTTTATGGGATTCCACATTCCACACTGCCCTAGTTCATTCCTGACTCCCCCCGACATAGCCAAGTGAGCCACTTTAATTGCTACCCACCTTCAAAAAGCCAAGTCCCCCATGTCTGATAGCCTACATTCTGGGGTATTAAAGGAAATGGCAGCAGAGGTAATAGATCCATTGATTATAATATTCCAAAATTCCCTGGACATGCGAAAAGTTCCAGTGGATTGGAAAATGGCTAACATATTTAAAAAGGGAGGGAGGCAAAATGTGGGAAATTACAGACCAGTTAATTTAACATCTGTTATTGGGAAGGTGTTAGAATCAATTATCAAGGGAGCAATATCAGGACATTTGGAAAGTGAAAACACTACCCATCAGAGTCAGCATGGTTTTGTGAGGGGCAAATGATATATGACTAATTTGCTAGAGTTTTTCAAAGACATAATGATCAAAGTGGATAATGGGGATCCTGTGAATGTAATATATCTGGACTTCCAGAAGGTGTTTGATAAGGTGCCACACAAAAGGTTAATTCACAAGGTTGGATCACATGGGACTGGGGGTAATTTATTATCTTGGATAGGTGACTGGCTGATGGACAGAAGACAGAGTCAGGATAAATGTTTTTTTCTGCGTGGCAAGAAGTAACTAGTGGGGTGTCACGGGGTTCGGTCCTTGGATGCCAGCTATTTACAATCTACATTAATGACTTGGATACAGGAATACAAGACTCTATAGCCAAATTTGTGGATGACACAAAAATAGGTGGTACGTAAATTGCAATGAGGAAATAACCTTACAAATGGTTATAGGTAGGTTAGGAGAGTGGATCAAAATGTGGCAGGTGCAGTTGAATATGACAAGTGTGAGGTCATGCAATTGGGTTGAAAAAATTGGAAGGCAACCCATTATCTAAATGAGGAGAGACTTCGGGGTGCTCTGGTGCAGAGGGATCTAGGTGTACTCGTGAGTCACAGAAAACTAGCATGAAGCTACAGCAGATTATAAAGAATGCAAGTGGAATGTTGGCTTTATTCCTAAAGAACAGAATATAAATGTAAGGAAGTATTATTGCAACTATACAAGGCATTTGTGAGACTGCACCTGGAGTATTGTGCACAGCTTTGGTCCCCTTAGTTGAGGAAAGATGTAATGGCATTGGAGGCAGTTCAGAGGAGGTTCACTAGATTAATCGCAGAGATGGCGGGTTTGTCATATGAAGAAAGATTGAACAGTTTAGGCCTTTATGCTCTCGAATTTAGAAGAATGAGGGGAGATCAAATTGAGGTATTCAAGGTGATAAAAGGTGTGGATAAAATAGACATGGAGCGGATGCTTCCTCTTCTGGGGCAGTCTAGGACAAGAAGTCATTGTCTTAGGATAAATTAGATTAGATTACATTACAGTGTGGAAACAGGCCCTTCAGCCCAACAAGTCCACACCGACCTGCCGAAGTGCAACCCACCCATACCCCTATATTTACCCCTTACCTAACACTAGGGGCAATTTAGCATGGCCAATTCACCTGACCCGCACATCTTTGGACTGTGGGAGGAAACCGGAGCACCCGGAGGAAACCCACGCAGACACGGGGAGAACGTGCAAACTCCACACAGTCAGTCACCTGAGGCGGGAATTGAACCCGGTTCTCTGGCGCTGTGAGGCAGCAGTGCTAACCACTGTGCCACCCACACCAAAGGTACCAAATGTCAAACAGAGTTGAGGAGAAACTACTTCACCCAAAGAGTTGTGAACCTGTGGAATTCACTACCCTAAAGTGCAGTGGATGCTGAGACTGTGAGTGAATTTAAGGAGGAGTTAGACAGATTTTTAATTGTTAATAAGTTGAAGGGCTATGGAGAGAAGTCAGGAAAATGAGGGTGAGGAGCATATCAGCCATGATCGAATGGGCCGATTTGCCTAAGTCTGCTCCTCTATCTTATGAACCAATGAAACAGGAATGCCCAACACCATCCATGCAAGGCAACTAGATATACAAACCAAACCCCAGCAAAGCCTACATTGCCAAAGCTGATTTTAAAATGTTGAAGCTACTTAATTTGCAAAGACTGTCGGCATTAACAGATCAATTGGTGATTGTTGTTCAGCAATGACAAATGAAAAGGAAAGGCCTGACTTGAAATCAACTGACTCCCACAACTACCTGGATTACATCTCCTCTCACCCTACTTCCTTCAAAAATGCTATCCCATATTCCCAATTCCTCTGTCTCTGCCGCATCTGTGTCCAGGAGAACCAGTTCTACCATAGAGCACGTCAGATGGTCTCCTTCTTTAAAGACTGAAATTTCCCATCCCACATGGTTGATGATGCTTCCAACGCATCTTATTCACGTCCTGCACGTCCGCCTCGAACCCCACCCCTCTAACTGCAACAAGGACAGAACACCCCTGGTCCTCACCTTCCATTCCACCAACCACCGCATAAATCATATCATCTGCCAACATTTCTGCCACCTACAAATGGACACAACCACCAGGGATATATTTCCCTCCCCACCCCTATCCACTTTCTGCAAAGACCATTCCCTCCATGACTACCTGGTCAGGTCCACGCCCCTTAACAACCCACCCTCACATCCTGGCACCCTCCCCTGCCACCGCAGGAATTGCAAAACATGCGCCCACACCTCCCCCCTCACCTCCGTTCAAGGCCCCAAAGGTGCCTTCCACATCCATCAATGTTTCACCTGTACTTCTACACATGTCGTTGATTGTATCCATTGCTCCCGATACGATCTCCTTTATATTGGGAGACTGGATGCCCTCGTGCAGAGCGCGTTAGAGTACATCTCCGGGATACCCACACCAATCAACCCCACCACCCTGTGGCCGAACATTTCAACTCCGCCTTCCTCCTCTATTGCCACACCCTCACCACCTGACGCCTGGAGGAAGAACGCCTCATCTTCTGCCCTGGGATCCTTCAACCTGAAGGCATCATTGTGGATTTCACCAGTTTCCTCATTTTCCCTCCCCCCCATCTTACCCCAGTTCCAACCTTCCAGCTCAGCACTGCTCTCATGACCTGTCCCACCTGTCAATCTTCCTTCCCACCTATCCACTCCACCCTCCTCTCTGACTGATAACCTTTACCCCTACCTCCACTCACCTATTGCACTCTCAACTACCCCCACCCCCTCCCAATTATCTCTCCACCCTGAGGCTCCCAGCATTAATCCTGATGAAGGGCTCCAGCCCGAAATGTTAATTTTCCTGCTCCTTGGATGCTGCTTGACCTGCTGTGCTTTTCCAGCAACATACTCTCAACTCTGATCTCCAGCATCTGCAGACCTCACTGTCTCCTAGTTGAAACCAAATATCATGCACCACAAGCTTCTGTTGGGTCAATGCTTTCAACAGCCCCAACACTTCACTGTCCTTTTGTAAATGATAAACTATGTGCCACACTGCTACCTGCTTCTACATGACATATTTATATTTTACTCTGCAGGAAACAAACATCATAAGATCACTTTAATCCCTTAAATTGCATCATAGTGTGCAAGCTTAATTCCATGCTATATTAGTGGAGGTACCAAACCGTTTTAATAAATATTATTCTAGCACTGTGTAATTCAGGACTTGTATTTTTAATATGCTAAAGGAAGCAAATGTATTATGTGCATCAAATTTGTAAATTAATACAAACTACTATTCTGTTCATCATTGTCTATTTCTATTGATCTATCAGTCCATACTGTTATCTGAAATATAGAATTTTATTTTGAATTTGTTTCCTTTCATATATGTCTCTCTACCCTTGTCTACTCCCAAACCTTTTTCTTTGTCTCTTTTGTGCATTGATCTCCTTATTGCTTCACCTGCAACCCTAGCTTTTCACTCTTAACTAGATACCATACCTCATCTTCTTATAAACAACGAATTCCAGTTATTGCGTACAAGAAGAGGCAAGAATCATCTTTAAAACTATAGTCTCCAAGGCACTAGTGTCTAAAAACCTCACATGAGACAAGCTCTGGAAAGGAGTAAGGATGTCTTCTACGTCCACTCCCTTTTCTTATTTCAACAGGAGTTCTCAGGCAGAAACAAAATCACATCTCTCCACCCTGCGGGGTAAAATTTATCAACACAGGAACTGAAAGACTCATTTGGGCCAGATTTATGGCCATAATAAAACTAAAAGCATTTCAAACAGCTGTGTTCAAGGTCACTGGCTGGAACAGGCTCACAGCTTCAAGTTGAGTACAACAAGAGCTGATTGGGGTACCACAGAAGTGGGGGAAATTACGGTTCACATTCTCTCTCTTCACCACGACTGCCTCTGCAATATTCTTCAATGTGCTATTTATATTCCTTCTCTCACCCTTTGGTACTCTGTATTTCCTGTCTAACTCTCTTTCTGTGAGCCCTCTTTTGAAAGCTCTTAAGTTTTTCTTTGGTACTTTGCCTATGCAGTCATTCTTACAATGAATCTTACCTGGTACTGGCAGATATAGGTATTGGAGATTATCAGAGCTACATTTGCTTCTGTACTCACCCAATGTGTATCTACGCATACGTCAAGCTTCCAGATCCATTCTCCCCCTAAGGCCCTGTGCCATTTTAGTCCTACTATTGCTGCCCAGGCTCCAACAAATCATTTGTGTTTTTTTCCTCATTCTATCAAAAGATGAAATAATCATTGGCAAAGTCAGCATTTGTGGCCTCTCCCTATACCCTTGAATGTGTGTTGCCTTTCAATGAGCAGTTAAATAGTCTTTTTTTAATCATTTGGGATATGCAGGTATTTTGGATAGATCAGCATTACCCATCCCTAGTTGTCCTTCACAAAGAGGTGGTGAACTGTCTTTGTGTTGAATTCTGATGGATTTTTACAGGATAACAGTGCTATGTTTCCAAGACAGGATGGCGATTGGCTTGGAGAGGAACAGGTGGTGTTTCCCTGTATCTGATGTCCTTCTCCTTCCAACTGTAATGCTCATGGGTTTAGAAAATGCTGCCTAATGGGCCTTGGTGAGTTTCTGCAGTCCATCTTGTGAATAGTACACACTGCTGCTACTGAGCCTCGGTGATGCAGGGACTAAATGTTTGTGGATATGGTGCCACTCAAGCGGGCTGGTTTGGCTGGATGGTGTCAAGCTACTTGTGTATTTTTGGAACTGCATCCATCCAGGTTATTGGGCAGCATTCCATCAAACTCCTGACTTGTGCCTTGTAGATGGTGGACAGGCTTTGGGGAGTCAGGAGGTGAGTTACTCATCACCGTATTCCTAGCCTCTGACCTGTTCTTGTACCTACTGTTTATTTAGCTAGTCCAGTTCAGTTTCTGATCAATGAAAACCCTCAGGAGGTTGATAATGCAAAATTTAGTGATGGTAACACTGTTGAATGTCTGGCACTTGTGTGGCAAGAATATTACTAGCCAAAGGTCAGTCCAAATGTGGATTGTGTCTAGGTCATGCTGCATTTGGACTGAGACAGTTTCATTATCTGAGGAATCACAAATAGTGCTGAACATTGCGCAATCAACAGCAAACATCCTCATTTCTGACCTATGATGTAGGGTATGTCATTGAAGCAGGTGAAGATGGTTGGGCCCAGGACAATACCATGGGGAAGTCCTGCAGACGTATCCTAGAGACTGACCTCCAACAACCACAACCATCTTTCTTTGTGCCGGTTATGACAAAACAAATCAGCCTTGTTTGCTTTACCATCAGTTACTTTTTTCAAAAAAATTGTTTTTGATGGCTAAATTGAAAGTAAAAGGAGTAAGTGCTTTCTATTGGAAATATATGATCATGTCTATTTATAAAAATGTAATAAATAAATGTCATCTCCTCTAAAATGCTGTCAAATACTTTGTTTCAGGAAGATCTGACATGTTAAGTCACATTCTCAATTCTGCTTGTACCAGATGAATACCTGCATAGCACTATTTATTTCAGTGATCTCAGCATATTATGTCACATTGCAAAGAATGGCCAATAGATTTTGAAGATTGGATGACTAGCAGTTTGTTTGCTCTGGTAAGTTTTAATTCTCTGCTATCAAGTAGAAGTGTTAACAGTAACAAATAGCTGTAAAAGAGAAGAAGGGTGAGGTGGTGATGTAATATTAAAGTAATTATCTGCCACTCATAAGACCATAAGATATTGCAGCAGAAATTAGGCCATTCAGCCCATTGAGTCTGCTCCTCCATTCAATCATGGCTGAAAAGTTTCTCAACTTCATTGTCCCACTTTCTCCCATAACCCTTGATCCCCTTGACATTCAAGAACCTATCTATCTTCATCTGAAATATACTCAATAAATATAAATTCAATCTAAATATACTCAATATACACATTCTTACCTTGGTCTGGCACGTTATTACTTCAATTGCACAAGAGGTTGTCCTACTGGGGATTACCAGAAACTGAACTGCACCAGCCATACAAATAAAATACTGTGGCTATAAGAGCAGGTCAGAGGCTAGGAATTGTGCATGGAATAACTCACCTTCTGACTCCTCAAAGCCTGTCCACCATCATAATCAGGAGTGTGATGGAATGCTCCATTGTTGAAAAATGTGTTGCTGGAAAAGCGCAGAAGGTCAGGCAGCATCCAAGGAGCAGGAGAATCGACGTTTCGGGCATGAGCCCTTCTTCAGGAAAAGTCGATTCTCCTGCTCTTTGGATGCTGCCTGACCTGCTGCACATTTCCAGCAACACATTTTTCAGCTCTGATCTCCAGCATCTGCAGTCCTCAAATGCTCCATTGTTGCCTAGATGAGTACAATGAGCATGGTGGCTCAATGGTTAGCATTGCTGTCTCACAGTATCAGGGACCCATGTTCGATTCCAGCCTTGGGTGACTGTCTGCGTGGAGTTTGTACACGCTCCCTGTGTCTGTGTGGGTTTGCTCTGGTTTCCTCCCATATTCCAAAGATTTGCGGGTTAGATGAATTGGCCATGCAAAATTGCCCATGATGTTCAGGTTAGGTGCATCAGTCAGGGGTAAATATATGACAATAGTGTAGGGGAATAGGTTTGGATGGGTTACTGTTCGGATGGTTGGTGTTGAGTTGAAGGGCCTGTATACACACGATTTTATGAACTTCAACAATGTAAGCTGGACACCATCCAGGACAAAGGAGCCACTTAATTAGCACCCCCACCACAACCTTCAATATTCACTTCATCACTGAAACACTGGCATCTGTGTAGTGCTGCAGTGCTGAAGCAACTCACTAAGGCTCCTGCAACAACATATTCCACACTCCCAAGCCTCTACCAGCTTGAAGGCCAAAGTCTGCGGTGGCATGGTACCCCCACTTGCAAAGTTCCCATCAAGCTACGCACCATCCTGATTGAAACTGTATCATCATTCCTTCATTATGACCTTGTCAAAATACTGGAACTCACTTTCTAATAGCGCTGTGAGTCTCCCTACACTTCAAAGACTACAGCAATTCAAGAAGGCAGCTCATCACATCTTGTCCAGATCTATTCAGGATAGGCAAAAATCAATGCCCCCATACTGATATACCAAGTTCAAATTTTAAAAGGAGAACAGCTGAAAGCAAATTAAAACTCCGCAACTACACTAGCACCACCCCCCACCTTTTCCTCCGCTACCTTGATGACTGTATCGGCGCTGCCTCGTGCTCCCACGAGGAGATTAAACAGTTCATCAACTTTACTAACACCTTCCATCCCGACCTGAAATTCACCTGGACTGTCTCAGACTCCTCCCTCCCCTTCCTAGACCTTTCCATTTCTATCTCGGGCGACCGACTCAACACAGACATCTACTATAAACCGACTGACTCCCACAGCTACCTGGACTACACCTCCTCCCACCCTGCCCCCTGTAAAAACTCCATCCCATATTCCCAATTCCTTCGTCTCCGCCGCATCTGCTCCCAGGAGGACCAGTTCCAACACCGCACAGCCCAGATGGCCTCCTTCTTCAAGGACCGCAGATTCCCCCCAGACGTGATCGATGATGCCCTCCACCGCATCTCCTCCACTTCCCGCTCCTCCGCCCTTGAGCCCCGCTCCTCTAACCGCCACCAAAACAGAACCCCACTGGTTCTCACCTACCACCCCACCAACCTCCGTATACAACGTATCATCTGCCGTCATTTCTGCCACCTCCAAACGGACCCCACCACCAGGGATATATTTCCCTCCCCTCCCCTATCAGCGTTCCGCAAAGACCACTCCCTTCGTGACTCCCTTGTCAGGTCCACACCCCCCACCAACCCAACCTCCACCCCCGGCACCTTCCCCTGCAACCGCAGGAAATGTAAAACTTGCGCCCACACCTCCTCCCTCACTTCCCTCCAAGGCCCCAAGGGATCCTTCCATATCCGCCACAAGTTCACCTGCACCTCCACACACATCATCTATTGCATCCGCTGTACCCGATGTGGCCTCCTCTATATTGGGGAGACGGGCCGCTTACTTGCGGAACGCTTCAGAGAACACCTCAGGGATGCCCGGACCAACCAACCTAACCACCCCGTGGCTCAACACTTTAACTCTCCCTCCCACTCCACCGAGGACATGCAGGTCCTTGGACTCCTCCACTGGCAGAACATAACAACACGACGGCTGGAGGAGGAGCGCCTCATCTTCCGCCTGGGAATCCTCCAACCACAACGAATGAACTCAGATTTCTCCAGTTTCCTCATTTCCCCTCCCCCCACCTTGTCTCAGTTGGTTCCCTCAACTCAGCACCGCCCTCCTAACCTGCAATCTTCTTACTGACCTCTCCGCCCCACCCCACTCCGGCCTATCACCCTCACCTTGACCTCCTTCCACCTATCACATCTCCATCGCCCCTCCCCCAAGTCCCTCCTCCCTACCTTTTATCTTAGCCTGCTTGGCACACTCTCCTCATTCCTGATAAAGGGCTTATGCCCGAAACGTCGAATTTCCTATTCCTTGGATGCTGCCTAACCTGCTGTGCTTTAACCAGCAACACATTTTCAGCTGTGATCTCCAGCATCTGCAGACCTCATTTTTTACCCTAAAACCTAAAATGGTTAGCCTTGGTGAAATAAAAACTTCCACCATATCTTACGAAAGGTTACATTCTACTTATTTGAAAGGATTACATCTCCCTTTGACCAATAGAAGTCATTATCTAAACTATCACTTTAAATGATTTTTATATCACTTCTGACAATGTTGTGAGACCTCCACTATCTCCTTATAAAAGAAGGGATATTGACAGGTAATGGAAACTGGCAGATAATCAAGCGTTCATGAACTGAGGTTCCATGTAATAAGCTACAGAAACATCCTAGCCACAGGAATGAAGATATGTACAATACAAACATCAGGACTCATTATGAAGCATAGATAATTACAGCTGATCTGGAATAAGATAATATTTTTGGCAAGATTTTGTCTTTTAATAATCCCGAGAGAAGTCCAACCTTGTAGGCACAGTATGACCATTGTAATTAACAATGTTATAATACCTATCACATTGAAATGGCTTAAAGCACTCCATAGTAAATTACTCGAAAAATCACATGACACCAGGTTATGGTCCAACAGGTTTATTTAAAATTGCAAGCTTTCGGAGCTCAGCTATTTCAAATGAACCTGTTGGTCTGTAACCTGGTGTCATGTGATTTTTGGCCTTGTCCACTCCAGTCCAACTCCAGTATCTCTACTTTTAAATTTTGTAATTGTAACAGCCTCCACCACTTCCTCTGACAGCTCTTTCCATGCACACAACACATTCTGCATGAACAAGTTGCCTGTTCGGTCCCTTTTATACCTTTCCCTTCTTGCCTTAAACCTATACCCTCTAGTTTTTCAACTTCTCCACCTGGGGATAAGAGCTTGACTATTTACCCTATCCATGCCCCTCATGATTTTGTAAACCTCTACAAGGTCACCTCTCAGCCTCCAAAGCTCCAGGGAAAACAGCTCCAGTCTATTCAGTTTCTACCTACAGCTCAAACCCTCCAACCCTGGCAACATCCTTGTAAATGTTTTCTGCACCCTTTTAGGTTGAACAACATTATATTATTTGATACAGTCGGTTCTGCTATAACATGGTAGTTTCATTCTCATGCAATTACACGTTATAAGAAAATCGCATTACAGCAGTACCATTTAAACTAATGGCAGTGGAATCACGTAATAAACAATAAACGTTTTAAAACTTTAGGAACAGTGTCCCCAAATCATCAATCACGTTATAGCCAATCCGCATTAACAAAACACGCATTATAGCAGAACAACCTTTATTTTTTTATTTAGATTGCAGGGGGTCAAGAGAGAATCGAAGGACTTTTCCAGATGGATGATTTAAGATGAAACTGCTTCCTTGATTTTAAGATGTAAATTCAAAAAACTATTCTTCAAAATCTATAAAATAAATATCTAAGAGGGATCTTGTGGTGCATTGGTCGTGTCCCTGTCTCTGAGCTAAAAGACTTGGGTTCAAGTCCCAACTGCTCCAGAGATGTGGAATAATATTTCTAATGAAGTTGATGAGAAAGTATCTATAAGATGTGTTGCACCATTACTCTGTGATATTTTACAGGATGACGTATGAGCACAGGCTCAAGGAGGTATGAACCTCTTTACACTGGCAGGGGTAGGAGTGACAGCTGGGTAGAGGCCCTGATTTAGAATGGAGCCCATTCACCTCTTGTAACCCAAGACTGACTGAGACTCCCACTGGCTTGAGCTCCCAGTGGCTCCAACACTACTTTGCACACCTGTTGCAATCTGGCATTCACCACTATTCTCATTTACATAAAATCAGCTGTTACAAGAATAGAAAATACCTTAAAATTGGTCAACAGGAAGGGTGGCAGGAGGTGCAAAATAGGATAGAGAGAAATATTTTTAAATTAGAAATTGATGCACAGGCTGTTGCTGTACTCCAAGGTTGCAGCAAGTCTCCTATATCTCAGTCCAATGGCTCGTAATTGAGAGGCAAAAATGAAAACAGCTTCTTTGACAGGTTTAGCAATAGACCTTTTTGCACTTCAATTCGATGTGAATGCTTTTGGTTGCAATGAAAGCTCAAAACCTTAAAACATTTACTCACCTCCTGTAACTGGATCCCAAAGTAGATAAGAAGTATGAAAATAATTGGGAATCCTGTCCTTGATAGATCTCCTTTACAGACTGGAGCTTTACATATGTCTGCCTCTTATCTACTAACACTTTTCATACTCTATGGATGTAACCACAGATGAATGGCAGGCAGTTGGTTGAATGACCCCCTCAACCTCCCACCTTGGACACCTTGGCTAGGTCCTGGAGCAGATTAACAAGAGGGTCCTTCCACACCAGGCACCATGTATTTCGTCACTTAGTAGAATTTGCTATACTTGCAACGTGAATGGACAATCAAGGAAATGCAGTGAAAATCTTCCAACCTTCCCCCCTATTGCAGGTTCAGTCTGCAATCAACAAAGAGTGTCTGCTTGACTACGGTAAACTACAAAGAAGAACACAAGATGATGAGAAAGGACAAAACGAGAAATGTCCATTTGTGCCGAGGAAGTCATTCCTTCCATAGGCCATGAGAATTTCATCATGGACTCTATCCAACTCATGAGAAGAGAGTCCACAAAGATTTTGTTTGTGCATCCCACCTCAAAATGTTCCAAATAAATCTCTAGGAATTCTATCGAACATTGCATTCTATAACCAGTTACCTTCCTTGGCATGATATTTAAATATTGGTTGCATTTATATGTGACATTTCTCAATTAATCATCACTGATTCCATTGCTCTTCTCCCAGTTCCTAATAGACTAACACAGAATGTGACATTCAGAGACACTTACAGAAAAATCTATCAGCTGATCATATAAAGGCTTGCTAAAGATTTTGTTTAAAGCTCATCTCCATGTGAACATGAACCAAATGGGCCTTGAATCCAGATGGAAATGTTAATTAGTTATTCTCCAGACCCAAAGACTCCCTTCTATCTTAGAATTAAATAGACAGATTAAAGTATAACCACTTACAAAACCCAACATGCCTACAGTCTCTCTGGGACTTGGAAACTTACAGCCAATCCACCATTGCTGCTCAGGTCAGAGTTTACAGATGTGAATGTTTAGCGTCTTCTTCACAGTAAAACAATATTAGCCCCATAGTAAACTTTAAAAAATAAGTTAGCCAGGATTGCTGTCAGGCAGAGTCCAGAACAATTCACTTCATTCCTCCATTTTTACCCCACATTAAAGACATGAGCCTGAAGCATTACCCATCATCACATGCGTGCCACTATGTTTCTTGTACAATGCAAAGCCTGGACTGTCCAGAAATAATGTATTCATTTTTATATGTATTTACATTTATTGTAGAAATATTCATCAAACATGACTGATAAAGCTTCTCATTTTGACCAACTTCCTACTAACATTTATTGAATTTTGAGAATAAATTATTTGGTAGGACAAAGCAAAAGTTGTTCTTTGTTATTTGGACAGCTGATAGCCTCGCTACAAAGAATAAACAAGGATCGAGATGGACAGCATGGCATTATAAAGCTCTGCTAAATTAACTGGAAACGTCACCTACCATTTCATTGCTCAGAAATAAAATATACCTCAGCATGACATTTATTTGTACAGTACAGACTGGGATATAAATTTCAATTTAATTTAAATGAACAAACTTCCTTCTATGTAAGAGGATGGGCATGCAGCAATTCCGCTGGGAATGAGATGGTTCATATGTACAGTTTTGTTGCTGGCTGACAAGTCCAATTCATAGGAGCCTGGTTCTTTCATTTAGGTTCTGCCGTTTAGGAGCTGGTTATGAATAAACGCGAAGGAAATAGAGGCTCTTTAACCAGGCAGAAAGAATACTTGATTAGTTGATTTTTACTGTAGTCTGTCCTCAAGGAATCTTATGTATAATGACTATTATGAATAGTGAGAATCATCCTATGTCTCACTATGACTGTTGGATATGTTCAGGGAAAAGTTTACAATTTAATATGGGACAAATTGATGTTTGAATTCATTCGGGCTTTTCTCGATAATAACTTTCAACAGCAATTTGATGAATGGATTAAGATATACACTCCTGATGAGCAATGGCTTCAATGTATTAAAACCGTTATGAACATATGTTTACTCAAAGTTAGATTTGGTCTTTTTAAATTTTATTGTCTATGTTTTATTATGTAATTTTTTAAAAACAAATGAACAATAGACTCAAAATGCTTTCTATACACACAAAATATTTAAATTGAAATTGAATTGAACTGGAATCAGCTGCTACTGGGGATTGATGTATTCAGGTCAGGCACCTGTGTCAAGCTGCTTCACCCACTGATCACCATGGTGATGAAGGCAATTTTCCCTCATTAACCACTATCTCCCAGGTGCAAGTCTCAATGTGGAGGGTCTTCATATCAAGGATCCTTGAAGCAGAGTTTCAGGGGTCCTATTGGCTCTAGCTATCTCATCACAAAGAGTATTCTCGGGAATACATTCATCTTCTATCCTGCAAAATTGCCCAAGCTTGATGAATGCCAGGAAATTCGCCTTTACGAATACGGCTGTTGTATTCGTGCTTTTGTCCTTCTGTGAAATGCTGAGATTGTGCCACATACAATGAAGATGAAAATTATGGCGCTTCTTTTCTTAATAGCTGTAATTTATCCATGGTTCACAGTCCTAGAACAACATGTTGAGAACCCAGCTCCTTGGGCCTCAGAGTCAGCTTGATGTTATTGTGTTCAGCATTTGTGTGATTGTCAAAGGCTGTAGCAATTTTGTTTCTATTTATGTGTTGAGTTCAGCAACGAGTCACTGTTCAGTCATTGCTGCGGACATCAGATTAGACTTCTCAAGTGTGAACCTGAGGAAAGTGATTGGCCCAGATGGAGTCCCCGGCTGTGCACTTGGGTTGCCCCAGTTGGCTGGAATATTCACTGACATCTTTAACCTCTCCTTCCTACAATCTGAAGTCCCCACCTGCTTCAAGGAGACCACCATCATCCCAGTACCAGAGAAAACACATGTAACCTGCCTCAATGACTACCGCTGAGCGGCTCTAATCTCCATAATCATGAAGTGCTTCGACAGGTTAGTCATGGCCCACATCAGCTCTAGCCTCCCAGCCCTCCTCGATCCCCTGCAATCTGCCTACCGGCAAAACACCAGCAACACAGTGGATGGCATTTCCCCAGCCCTACACTCATCCCTGCAACATCTGGTTAATAAGGATACCGAGGTCAGGGTCCTACTTATCGACTACAGCTCCACCTTCAGCACTATAATTCCAACCAAACTAATTTCAAAACTTGGAGACTTAGGTCTCGGCTCTGCCTTCTGCAACTGGATCCTCAACTTCCTGACCCCAGACAGTAATCAGTGAAGATAGACAACAGCTCTCTCCTCCACACTGATCCTCAACAATAGTGCCCCATTGGGATGACTACTCAGCCCCTTACTGTATTTCCTGTACACTCACAACTGTGTAGTCAAATTTCATTCAAACACCATCTACAAGTTCATTGACGACACCACCATTGTAGGCCAGATATCAAACAATGATGAATCAGAATAGAGGAAGGAGATAAAGGGCTTGGTGTTGTGGTGCAATGACAACAATCTCTCTCTCAATGTCAACAAAATTAAAGAAATGATCATTAACTTCAGGAAGAAATGAGGAGGACATGCCCTATTGACATCAACGGAGTGGAGATGGAGAGAGTCGAGAGCGTCATATTCTTAGGAGTGACGATAACCAACAATGTGTCCTGGATTTCCCATGTGCATGTGATGGTCAAGAAGGTATTACAACAATTCTTCTTCTGGAGACTTAGAAAATCCAGCATGCCCATAAGGACTCTCACCAACTTTTACAGATGAACCACAGAAAGCCTTTATCTGGGTGCATAATGGCTTGGTACAGCAACTGCTCTGTGAGGTCTATAAGAAGTTACAGAAAATTATGAACATAGCCTAGACCATAATGGAAGCCAACTTTCCATCCATGGACTCCATCTAAACTTCTCATTGTTGCAGAAAGGTTACCAACATCATCAGAAACCCCTCCCACCGTGGTAATTCCCTCTTCCATCAGGCAGAAGATACAGGAGCTTAAACACACACACCAACAAGTTCAAGAACAGCTTCTTTCCCACTGTTATTAGACTGCTAAATGGATCCCTCTAATTTTAAATCTAATGTTAACTTTTTTTGTGTCCTCCCCTGTGCAGCCTTTTGTAACCTTTTATGTCTCACTCTGTCTAAACACCCAATGTTCTGTGTATGTTATGATCTGCCTGTACTGCTCACAAAACAAAACTGTTCACTCTACTTAGCTACATGGACAACAATAAATCAGATCAAATCAAATCAGCTAGAGCTAGATTGTCTATCTAGATGGACCCAAGGTAGTAAAATTTATCAACCATTTCCAGAGATGTAAGGTTTAGTGTGATCAAGAGTAAATAGCAGGTGTTTTTATATTTATGGTAAAACAGAATAAATTCCAGGTATTGAAGGGACAGTTTTTGAGACTTTGCAGTTGAATTACATTGGGTGACTGAGCAGTACTTTGGGAGAATTCTATGGTAACCGTGCTATGGACAGTGCAGCTTTGTCTATTGGTTGTGCTTCCAGCAAAATTCCAGCAAACTGCTCAGACTTGGACAGTCCCATGTGCTTTAGTACCTTAATTGCTTTAGTACATGGCCAAATATTTCTGACTGGAGATAAACATTATCAATCTGACTTTTAATACTTTCACCTACATTATAGATATAAAACTGTGTATAACCTTATCGGTTAAATCTGCAAACTGCACCTGATTAAGCATTACTTTAATCCAGTCCTGATGAAGAGCTTTTGCCCGAAATGTCGATTTTCCTGCTTCTCAGATGCTGCCTGATCAGCTAAGGATGGCAGATTTTCATCTCTAAAAGACACTAATGAGCCAGGTGGGTGTGTCTTGCCAACATGTCTAATTTCCCCGTCAATCAACATCATCACAACAGGTCACCTGATGATCCAATCATTTGGGACCTTGTTTCATGGTCCTCAGTAGATTTTTAATCCCTGATATTGTGTATTGAATTCAATTTCCACCATCTGCAATGGCAGGATTTGAACCCAAGTCCCCAGAACATAATGCTGAATTTCATTTTAATTGCCTGGCAATAATACCACAGGGACATCACCTACCCAAGCTTCAGTCATTCACTCTTGCCTCAGAAATGCTGTCCCCAGTTATTGTCATTATCTGAGATGGGTTGTGCCTGTCACAATTTAAATACAGATTTAGTTCAGATTTGATGGAGCATGATTTGCAAAAAGGCATTAGGTTCCAGAAAATCTTAGTAGACAGTTCATTAGATATTTCTGTGCTTCCCAGAATCACCTGGCTTCATTTCAACATATGTTTCCTTGCATTTATTCACTTTGTGTTCTATTTTTGTTAAGAAGTTTCTCTACAATTAACAATTAGTGCAGGCAGCTACTTATGACATCAAGATTAATAAAACGGATGCCTAATTATGCCATGAGAATTGTACACACACAGTCCTTCCACAGACCATTACATAGCATGGCTAAACATAAATGTGTTTTTATATATTTTTCATTAAAGCTGTACAGCAATAGTACTTATTTTCCCCAACACCCATGTTGTGTGTAGACGCAAGACCAGGTCTAAATAATTTTATTAATACTCCACCATCAGGAAAAAAACACCCATATGGTCAAGGAACCAGTGATAAGCAGGGGCCAATCGGCCAATGCCCATATGAAAGAACAAGTGAAGGGGAGGGGAGGGAAAAGTGCCTTTTGATTTACTGAATGCAATAATTCCCACCTTACTGGTCCCAGAACCTACCTGGAATGCAGAAATTAACTCTGCAGTGTATAACAGACAGGATTTCTTCCAAAAACCCAAATGGAAAAAGTGTTCATCAGGAAGCTTTTGCCCAGAAAAGGTAACAAAGTGGATTTCAAAATGGACAGGAGTTAGGACTGATATAGTGGGTTTCTGAATCTGTAAGGTCAGTCAGGTTCTAATTAATTAAGTCTAATGTAGCAGTTAGAAATGTAACTGTGCTAAGACATGATGCTAGGCTGGTTGAGGTGCATGGCATCTGTAATATGGAATATCCTGATCTAGTGTACATTTCTTGACAACTATGTGGAGAGGGGCACAGGTGAGCTTAACCATGAGAATCACCATAGCAAATTGGAGCAAAGAGTTGCAATGCACAAGGTTAGAAAGTCTAGTAGGTCAAGAAGATAAGAATTGAGGGGATTTTTGGGATTGAATTCAGGGGATTTTGTAAATTGAAAATAACCAACATCCCTCTCTTAACCTAGGGCTGAAAGGTTCCCAGAATAATGGACTTGCTGGAATGACTGGAAATGCTTCTTTAAAGGGAATAAAACCAGCCAAGTACCCAATTTCATGTTGAAAGTAGTAAAATAGAGATGTGTAAAAAAGTGTTTGAGGATTGAACTGTTCATATTGCAACAATTTTAATCTCAAGATTACAGCTGATGCCATATTCTGGACACATTGAAGCTAGGCAGGAGGGACAAGCCAATGTGTGCTTAAAAAAAGAACAAGGAAGTCCAGAACTAGAGGGCATGAGTTTAGGTGAGAGGGGCAAGATTTAAAAGGGACCTAAGGGGTAACTTTTTCACGCAAAGGGTGATGTGTGTATGGAACGAGCTACCAGAAGAAGTGGTGGAGGCTGGTACAATTACAAAATTTAAAAGACATCTGGATGGATATATGAGTAGGAAGGGTTCAGAGGGATATGGGACAAGAGCTGGCAAATGGAACTAGATTAATTTAGGGTGTCTGATCAGCATGGACGAGTTGGACCGAAGGGTCTGTTTCCGTGCTGTACATCTCTATGACTCTGACTCTAATAGGAGAGTTTCAGATTCAGATTGCCTGGGTATTTGAATAAGTTGGAAGATGATTAATGGAGTGGCAGAAGGTTTCCAAGGGGCAAGGCTTCGCCTGAATCAGACCATTTCTTTTTATATAAATTCACTCATGGGACATGGACTTTGTTGGCTGGCCAGTATTTACTGGCTATCTATAGTTGCCCTTGAGGAAGTGATGGTGAACTTCCTTCTCAAACCGCTGCAATCCATGTGCTGTAGGTGGATTCACAATACTATCACAATACAATTATGGTTTGGAGATGCCGGTGTTGGGCTGGGGTGTACAAAGTTAAAAATCACACAACACCAGGTTCCAGTCCAACAGGTTAATTGGAAGCACACTAGCTTTCGGAGTGCTGCTCCTTCATCAGGTGATAGTGGAGGGCACAATTCTAAGGCACAGAATTTATAGCAAAAATTTACAGTGTGATGTAACTGAAGTTATATATTGAAAACTTCCTTGATTATCTGTTGAGTCTTTCATCTGTTTGAATACCATGATAGTTTCACTTCTTTCATGTGTAAATCACAAAACCTTTTTTTAAAAGTTGCATTCTCAGGTTAGCTGTAACAATGGGTGATAGCTGGACAATATATTGAAGGTAAAAACAAGGACTGCAGATGGTAGAAACCAGATTCTGGATTAGAGTGGTGCTGGAAAAGCACAGCAGGTCAGGCAGCATCCGAGGAGCAGGAAAATCGACGTTTCGTCATCAGGAATAGAGGCAGGGTGCCAGCCAATATGTTGAAGGTGTTAGCCCCCTGTGTTCTCTGTCTATGCCATGATGTTTAGATTGATTCTAATCTAACAAGTGAGAAAACAGAGTTTTACATGAATTCATGCAGTTTTTGAGCTCAGAGTTTTACATGAATTCATGCTGTTTTTGAGTAAAGTACAATGTAACTCTGCAAGTACAAATTCACCCCACAAAATATAAGTGTGCATATGGGTCTCTGAGAGGATGCCTGTGTATGTGTCTGTGTGTGTGTCTGTGTATACGTGTGTCCGTGTATATATAGGAGTGTGTGTGTGTGCGAAGTGAAACTATCATGGTATTCAAACAGATAAAAGACTCAACAGACAATCAAGGTATTTTTCAATGTATAATTTCAGTTACATCACACTGTAAATTTTTGCTATAAATTCTGTGCCTTAGAATTGTGTCCTCCACTATCACCTGATGGAGCGGCGCTCTGAAAGCTAGTGTGCTTCCAATTAAACCTGTTGGACTATAACCTGGTGTTGTGTGGTTTTCAACAATACAATTAGACAGCAACCTGTTACATAACAAAAATTTAATTATAATAGAGATGGATCCACTAGTATGGAAAATCCTATAGTCAAGGCTGTGCGATCTGAGAAAAAAGAAACTAACAATAGGTAGCCATTATTTGCCCTAACAAAATATTTGTCCATTTACGACAGACATTATTTGGAAGTAATTTGTATTTAAGCAGTGTGACTTAGATTCAACATTAGGTTAAAATTCTTTCTCAATCCATATGCAGTAATGGCTGAAAGTTTCCAACATTTTCTATTTTTATAACAAACATCTTACTGTCTCAGATCGATGTGACTAACAGTATTGTTCATTGGTTATTTTAACTCTTAGAAGAATAAGTAACATAGATTTTAGCCTATAATGAGCTAATTGAAATAATACTGAAACTTTCAGGATTAAGAGTTAAAAGTGTGGAACTCAGTTCATACCGAAAGGCCCCAGTACGGCAAATAGCTAATAATTTAATTGGTTTATTAACTCTTTCAAAAATGACCCAACTGGACAACGAGCTTAAAAAAAGACATCCACTGCCAAAAATGTTTGCTTTGCACTTATCAGGAGATACTGTCAAATTTCAAAGGGAGATACAGATTGACAGAGGGTGCTGATTGGTTGGCAAGTTGATTCTGATTGACTCATGCGTTGCCATGGGAAACACACCAGGAACTATTGTCCCTTTGAATTAAACTTTGTTTAATTCAAAGAAAAAGGCACAATGCCTGGATATGTTTTTTTTGTGTAAGATGACAGGTCCTGTATGTGAATTTATATGCATTAGCTCCTTTGTCCAGGTCAGAGCATACAGAGCGAACATTTCAGATTGATGGCCATTCATCAGAGCTGGAAGAAATTAGAGATTTAAAATAAAAACAGAAAATGCTGGAATGTCTCAGCAAATCAGGTAACGTTTGTAAAGAAATAGAGTTCATATTTCAGGTTGATAACTTCCAACAGAATGATGGATCCAGAAAATATATATATATAGTTAAGGGAGCAGAATTGCTTTCAGCATCTGGGAAATGGAAAATATAAATGGTAGTTATGATCTAAAGTTATTAACCTCAATATTGAAAATGGAAGTAGCAGGGTGCCTCACTGGAAGATTTTTGTTCCTGATAAATCACTGTATCTTGAGCTAAGCACTATAGGAGGTTGACGCAAAAGAGGTCAGGGTTGAAGCAAGTTAGAGATTGATGGCAGAATCTCCCCATGGAAAATTACGTGTAATCACTTTATGCCATGTGACCTGGCCAGTTCCAGTTCTGGTTCTCTTTGTTCAGACGTGCTCTTGCAGTTCTTTCTTTCTTTCTTTCATCCTTTTGTTCTGTTTCTCGCTATCTCAATAAATCACAGTGTACTTCTGGGGTCCATAGCTGGTCCGGAGGGAACCTGCCCTACATTAGGCCTCTTGCAGGTTTGGCTGGGTGACCCGATGGAATTTGTGTCCAGACTGAGTGTGTGTTACTGAAAGGAGGCCATGAGCTCCCTGAGGGCTAAGGACAGCACATGGTGGAGATGGAGGTGTCCTGAGGGGAGACTTCTGGGAGGCCTGTATGTGGTTCCTGCTGGGGGAGGATGGGGTTGGGGCAGGTGAGTGTAAGAAGATGTTGCATGCAACAGTGAGAGTGAGGGAACATAAGCCTTGGTGACAGATTGTGCAGCATCAGAGACAGAATGACTGTAAGGTTGCAGAAAGAAAATGGTGGGTCTCACATGGCAGACTGAGGAAGGTCAGTGACATTCTTCCTGAACTGATAAATAGATGCTGGAGACTGTACTACCCAGGTGATAGCTTCAGACCATGCTGGCAGGGTCTCCTCTGCCAGTGGTGGGCGATAAGGACCATCCTCCTTTGAATCACTCTGTCCACCAGAAACTGCAAGTCCCTATCTGCAAAATGGGACACCAATTTCCTCTTGTCTGCTATGCTCTGATGCAAGTGTCATGGAACATGCAAGACAACACCAGATGGTCAGTACTTGGCCAAATACATAACAGTCTTTTAAAGATGGCACCAGCACCAGGAATCCTGTGATGTCCCAGTAGGGGTGAGCGCTTGTACCTATGGTGACTGGGAAATTCAGGTTAGCATTGGATGAGAGGGTCGCCATTGGAGGAGTATGGTATACAGTCAATGAGGCATGATTGGGATGATGGTGTGAAAGAAATCGTGGAGTGAAATCCCAACAGAAATGACATTTTGCTGATTTCTGAAAAGATTCTGACTTAAACATGACAAACAATCATCAATGCAGGGTCATGCTCACAGTCCTGGGAGGTGTGTCTCAAAACTATCCCTCACTCTGCCCTCCTCAGTGTACAGGAGGCCAGATCATGCAGTGCCTTATTCCACAAGGCACTTACTCTGGGTCATCAGTTTGCTCAGCAACTCCAATTCCATTTTGCAGTGTAGTAACCTGTCTGTTTTACATTGTCTTGCCCTCCACTGTACAACTGACTTTCTTTTTACCACTCTCATCCCGTTCTCTGCCTCTGAGTTTGACTAAAACTTGTTGCAATTCTAACATTTTCCTGTTCTGAAAGAAAAGTCATCAACCTGAAACACTAACTCAGTTTGTCTATAGATACTGATTTGTCTTCTGAGCATTTCAAACACTGCCTGTTTTTCAGATTTCCAGCATCCACACTATTTTGCTTTTGTTTCTAATCATCTTACTTATTTACTTCCCAAGTTAACTAGAGTTCTAGGATACTTACAACATCACTACATTTAAGCTGAATTCTTTAAACACAGACATTTAACTATAATTGCTGTGTCAAACTTGGAACTTGTATAATATTGATTATATTAAGGTATGATGGTTCAATGATATTGTTACTGCTGCAGTAATCGTGAGGTCCAACCTAGCACTCTGGATTCACATTGTACCAAAGCAGCTTTAGGGAGGCAAACCTGTTCTTCTCTGGTCTGCCCTTATGTGTGACTACAATCACACAACGATGTAGCTGACTCTTTTGAATTTGTCATTCCAGGTTATTCAGTTAACAGTAATTAGGGATGGGTAATAAAAGCTGGACTTGCTAGTGACAGCCACATCCCATGAAAGAATTTTTAAAAATACTTAAGCTGATATGTATTGTAGATTAAAATGATTTTTGTTAGCACTTCTTAGTCTGCTTAGTGTGAGTTGAACCATGCATCACATAGCTGAACAAGAAGATTCAGCGTTGCAGACTCCACATTATACTGCTCCTCGGATGCTGCCTGAACTGCTGTGCTCTTCCAGCACCACTAATCCAAAATCCACATTATGTATTATTATCCCACACAATGTCAGACCCAA
This sequence comes from Hemiscyllium ocellatum, assembly GCF_020745735.1. NCBI lineage: Eukaryota > Metazoa > Chordata > Chondrichthyes > Orectolobiformes > Hemiscylliidae > Hemiscyllium > Hemiscyllium ocellatum. The sequence goes on from NC_083405.1 coordinate 102,254,684, forward strand.
AGTAGCCAAACAAAGAGCAGTTAGTACTTCTGCCAGGGCTCTCCCTTCATGTCAAGATTAGGAGATATGTTCCAGCTGTACTTTAATATCACTCCAAAACCCCATCCAGAACAGTGACGATTTCCACTGTGGTTTTCTCAACTTAATGTCAAATTCTCTCCCAGACGGTTGCAGACACTGAATTGTGGAGTTGAGAGAGAGAGAGAGAGATATTTCCAAGTCAGAATGGTGAGTGGCTTGGAGAGGAACTTGGGGGTGATGTTACCCTTGTCCTTCTAGGTGAAGACTTAACAGGTTTGGAAAGTGTTGTCAGAAGAGTCTTGGACAGTTATGGCAGTCCCGCTTGGAGATAGTACAGGCTGCTGCTGCTGTATATCAGTGGTGGAGGGAGAGAATGTTTGTAGGTGTGCTGCCAATCAGGCTGGCTGCTTTGTCCCAGATTGTGTCAAGCACCACAAGTTCTGTAGGAGCTGCAGCCATCCAGGCATTTAGAGTGAGTATTCCATCACACTCCTGATTCGTGCATTGTAAAAAGTGGACAGGTTTTGGGGAAGCTGGAGGTGAGTTACTTGACACAGAATTCCTAGGATTTGGCTCGCTTTTGTAGCCATAATATTTATATGGGTCACCCAGATCAGTTTCTGCTCAATAGTAACCTCCAGAACCTTAATACTGTGCCATTAAACATGTTTAATATGAAGATAAGACCAATTGGAACACCATTTTGCAATCTTCGGGACTTTCTTTTCTGTGCCGATATATCTCGTTAATGGCTAAATATGTCAGAGTATTAGACTGGTAGATCAAGGCATTTAATCAAATAAGGATAAATCTATTTTAAAATTGTCTCTTCTGTCTCCATAAATTTACAAACATAAAATAAAAATAAACATCTTTCCAAATCACTTTTTGTAGCTCTACTTTCTGTGAAACTGGAAGTTAACTTGAATAACCTGAATGAACAGAATGATTTAATTACTGCAGAACAGTTAACAAGATAAAGCCCCTGTTTCTTCTCTCTTTCCTGGCCTGGTTGATCTCATGTACTTCCATAATTTCCTGTTTTCACATCTGCTCCCTTGCATTTCCCCTGCCTTTCATCATCATCACTAATTACACATGGTTTAGTTCACACTGTTTCATTAAGATTATCTCCTGTGTCATTAAACTGGTTCTTGTATCTGAATTTAGCAATCTGCAGGTGATTCAATGTATTAACTCCGTCTGAGTGATCAGAACATATGTTGTAATTTTACTTACTGCATCCAGAAATGAGAATTTTCCTTTCCAAGGCATCTTTAATGCAGTGAATTTGCAAAGATATTTTACTGGAGTATACTCTAACAATAGTTGAGAGTGTGGTGCTGGAAAAGCACAGCGGATCAGGCAGCATCCGAGGAGCAAGAGAATCGACGTTTCAAGCAACAGCCCTTCTGTTGCTCAAAAGTTCAGTTCTCCTGCTCATCGGATGCTCCTGACCTGCTGTGCTTTTCCAACACCACACTTTCGACTCTGATCTTCAGCATCTGCAGTCCTCACTTTCTCCATACTGACAATATTTGACACTAAAATTTCCAAGAGTCAGCTGACCAAAAGTACAATCAAGGAAATACGTCTCATTGAGTCACACAGCATGGAAACAGGTCAGTCAGCCCAACTCGTCCATGCTGACCAGATTTCCTAAACTGAACTAGTTCCATTTGCCTACATTTGGCCCATATCCTTCTAAACCAATGTTTTTTAAATGTTGTAATTATATCCACCTCTACCACTTCCTCCAACAGCTTGTTGTCTATACTCACCACCCTCTGTGTGAAAATGTTGCTCCTCAGGACATTTTAAAATCTTTCCTATTTCACTTTCGACCCAAGCCCTGTAGTTTTGGACCCCCTTACTGTGAGGAAAGAACTTGGCTATTTATCCTATCCATGCCTCTCATGATTTTATAAACTTCTATGAGGCCACTCTTCAGCCTTCTACACTCCATGGAATGAAGTCCCACTCTATAAAGCTTCTATTTATAATTCAAACCCTTCAGTCTCAGTAACAATCTTTTAAATCTTTTTTTGCCCACATTCCATTTTAATAACATCCTCCTTATAGCTGGGTGACCAGAATTGCACACAGTACTCCAAACGTGGCCTCTCACCAATGTCTTGTATAGTCATAACATGATGTTCCAACTCCTTCATGTGTGAACGATGAAGACAAGCATGCCAAATACCTCCTTCATCACCCTGTCTGCCTTCAAGGAATTTCTTTTCAAAGCAGACAGAAATTGGGAGGTAGGTGATTTCAGGAATTCGCACTATAGAGCTAAAGGCAAGGACTGCCATTATGATAACTGTTATAACCAGTGCCAGGAGAGGTTTCAAAAATTGCTCTTTCCAGATGGAACTCCTCAAACCATTAAGATCTCAAGTGAGGAGGAGTGAACTGGTTCACCTTAGTCATTCACTTGCCGCCTTCATTGGTAAAAACAAGGTTAATTTTAAAAGAATCTTTTCCCTTGTGAAAACCTTTCTCCTGCTCCTCGGATACTGCCGGGCCTGCTGTGTTTTTCCAGCACCACATTTTTCAACTCTGGTACTCCAGCATCTGCAGTCCTCACTTTCTCCAAGAATTAGACATGTGTTTAAAATGGAGCCAATTCAACCAGGCTTTCTTAAATTAACAAAAGAGTAAGGCTACTACAGTAATTAGTAAATGCAAGACAAAATAGTGCAACAAGCACTGATTTGAAATAAGAGAGGAGTCCAAAAAGATAGAAGTTAATGTTCATGAGGAATGGATAGCTGAACCTTGCTACTGTTGCAGTGGGTTTCACTGATCATGTTGACATTGGTAGTGAAGCCATCATCTTGAGTTTCTTGACTTTGTTTGTTTGAAAATGTACTGTCCTGATTCCTTTCAGCATTGACTGATTAGCCCTCAGTGTGAGAGACTGCTTTACCTTTTGTTTTACCTGCAATGTAGGTGTGCTTAACTGGCACTTCTTAGAGCTGTGGCCCTTACAGCACACTGGTCCTAACAGTAAGATACCCAGCCATCGACTTATTCAGACTGATTTTGGAATCCATTTTTAATTCCTTTCTTTTTGGAAAAAATTCCTGGCAAGACAAAACCCAAAAACTTCACACAAGGTAGCTTTCTACAGAAGGGAGAAATAGAGAACCCCCCTTGTTACCTCTTCCTGTTCTATTTCTTACTGAGTTTGAAATCTCATTGACATTGTCCTGGTGCAAGATTCCATGGGTCCCAACTGACCCAGATACTGACTAATTCGTATTTGTTGTCATTTTTTGACTGTTGCAGACATCTTTTAAAAACAAATTTTAGAATTAGAAATTAACAGGTTCATGGTATTTTGGGGTTCTGATTTGTTGTCATGACTGTGTGGTAAAAATTGACTTCCAATTTTCAACTTCCGTCATCTGATTATAACACTCGGGACATCTCATGGAGTGAAATGGTTTTTAAAAAGGAAAAACACCTGACATAAGTTGAACCAGTTCAGATCTAATCTGAACTGAAATTCATTTACTGTCAAAATGACCAAAAACAATCTTTCAGATCTATCTTCTGTTTGATTTAGATCATTCTGGAAGATTCACATAATGGCATGAAAGTTGCCTACATTTTATCCAGTTAGGTGATAAACAAGCAATAAAGCCAGATGCAGAATATATTTCAGGCAACTGCTTTAGAGCAGAGAAAGAAGAAGATGAAATCAAAGCAGTAGAACTGGAAGGCTTACTATCTCTCCCTCTTACTCCCAGTTTCTCTCAGCAGTTAGAAAAATAGTACTTGGTGATGAAGCAAATTAGAGTAATATATGTTCACCAAGAACTGAAGGAGATCTAAACAAAATTGTGACTGCTTAAGATACAAGACATGAGTTCAAGAACCATGGTCTCAGGTTAAAACTTTATACCTTATGGGCTGGAAAGACCTTTTAAAACGGTGTATTCACGATCTTCCTTTTTGTAATAGAAACTCACTCCCTTTTTAAATTTTTCATCTGTGTTTGTGTGTGTTTAATGTTGCATTTTAAAATTTTTATTGTGGAATCATTCTGGGGAAATGATTCACCTATTCTCCCTTAGTCATAACACAGCAATGCAATGATTATCAATGGAATGTAAAGCTGAATTCATGTTGGATTATATGCCTGAAGGAAATTAGAGATAGGAATGGGGTGGAAAATTTGAAACTGAAGGTGAGGATTTTAAACCAAGAGAGGTTACCATCAGCAAGCACAGGTGGATAGGAATTGATATATGTTAGGATATTAGTAGCAGAGTAACAATGGTGCTTATCTATCCTCCCGTTCTCAGGAAGAATCACATCTGAACATTAACATTCCATAGCATTTTAAGAAATAATGACTAGCTTATTATGTATTTCTGATATTTAGCATTTGCAGTTTCTTTTTTTACTTCTCAAGCAGTAAGTACAGTTCTGCTTGCCAGTGCTTAGTATGTTTGTTTCCTATATAAGTGGCTTCACTTTAATCCCATTATAAATCTTGACCTTAATCAATCTGCTTACCTAATGACTTATAGACTATTGATCTCAACTAAAGTCCTGAGCTGCTTTTACAAATGACTGTAGTTCTCAAAAATAAAATGATAGGGCCTGAAATAACACAAATGTAATTAGAAAATAGCAGGAGGCTAATGGTAATGAGTTGCATTTTAGAGTCTGCCAGCAAAATAAAACCTCCATCTGTTATCCAACCTCATTCCATCCGTATAGTTACAATTTCATAAATGAAATATGGTGGCATACAAATGAGCAACACTGTTTCTTGGCTTACAAGTGTACAAGTTTGATGTTAACCATTGAACTCTCCTTATAAAAATACCTAAGAAACTAGAGGAACAAATGGATTGGCTGATCATGTTCAGATCATATCATACTGGCCATAATATAATATTCATACGAATATAATTACTTCAGGATAGTTAAACAAAACACTTGAAATGCTAGGAATTTACCTTTAATGTATTAATGCTTGTCTTAGAGTTATACCTGGATTGAATGTACTTGGCACTGGGCCTCAGCAAACAAATCCAGGCAGTGGAGACCAGGCAGAAAAGAGTAATTTAACTTATGTCCAGCTTAAAGCAGAACATCAGCATTTGATTTATAGAAGTTACAGCATGAAAACAGGCCATTCAACCCAACCAGTCAGTGCTGACATAGGCCACATTTAACTGTTTGCAGCATACTGGGAGCACTACACCTGATTCCATATAGGAAACCTGAAGGTAAGTACAGCGTACATCTCAGTGGTTTTCAACTCCTCCGTCTGATTATCATTTTACCTCCTGACAAATAGGTGCAACAGGCATGACTTGGATCCATATAATGCAATATTTAAAGGTGCACTGCAAAAGAGGAACACAGTATGGAAAACTTTGTGAGAAAATTGAAATGATATTTGTTGCAGTGGACATTTGATTGGCATCAGTTGTTAAGTCTGCAGTTTTGCATTATCTAGTATTGTATTAACCTACAGATTGTTTTAATTGTGAAGTTTATAATATTACGATGTTTTGGGACCTTATCTTTAAACCATGCCTTGTTGTGCCTAGAGTCTATCTGACAATATGCCTGGCTGGTTTGATTTAGAAATCAAAAGGGTTTAGACTCTTATTAAGAAGAAGGTACAAGGTATTTATGCTTGGAAACATTAACTGCGATAAAGAAATGGAGTTTTAAGTTATATTGGATTGTAAACATTTGTGTTGCAATTTGTCCATTTACTTCAAAAATTAAAGGGAGACTAAGGATAGTTAATTAAAGATTTATAGCTAGCAACAAAGTTAATGTATTTCAAGTTACATGGGGAAGCGGGAAGAGAAGCATTTTTGAGATCAGGTTACAAGCTTCCTTACAATTCAATGGTTATCACAGTCAGCAGGTCAATGTGGTCCGCTGAAAGAAAGACTTGGTTGACTTTGTAAGCTCATTGCAGGCTGATGCAGGAGAGCTACTGCCTTTAGTTTATGATAGGTCAATTTTCTATGAATTACAAGAAATTGGATTTTGCAAGGTCAGGGGAAGACGAATCAATATAAAGGTTTTATTGGTGGAGACAGATTTAAAGTATCCCCCAAAACTGTTGCTTGAAAATCAATTGAAGTTACTACTCATTAAATAGGGAATATAAGAATCCATTGAAAACTGTGGACTGTTTGCTGAAAGGACTGTGATTCCATGGAGAGTGTGAAAAAGGGAAATATTAAATGGGCACCAGAGACGCAGGTTCAATTCCCGCCTCAGGCAACTGTCTGTGTGGAGTTTGCACATTCTCCCTGTGCCTGCGTGGGTTTCCTCCAGGTGCTCCCACAGTCCTCCCACAGTCCAAAAATGTGCAGGTCAGGTGAATTGGCCATGTTAAATTGTCCATAGTATTAGGTGGAGGGGAATGGGTTTGGGTGGGTTGCTCTTCAGAAGGTCGGTGTGGACTTGTTGGGCTGAAGGGCCTGTTTCCACACTGTAGGGAATCTAATCTAATTTAATTACCCTCCAGTTATAAGATGTCTACGAAAAAAAAATGATGTTAAGTCAATTGTTATAATGTAACTTCCAAAACATGAAATATTCACGGGTCACTAATTTCTTCTTAAAAGCTATTGATCTCTAAGGAAATATTTTATTTAAAGAAAGAATGATCCTCTTATTTCCCTCTCTTCCTTTCTTTTCTGTGCAGATACAGCAAGGTTCTATGGATATCCACTATCCTCTAATAGAGACACGGGCACTCAGTGTATACAGATTATTTTAATATTGGAAGGCGATCACAATCAAATCTTTACTTTCACTTAAACTCCAACTCCTAGTTATAATGACTGGGTTTGTTGTGTTCTCAGTAATACGGCTGATCCGGTGTCTGGCCCTAGTTTGTGTTATTACGGCAGCTTGGTTTTCTTATCCATTGAGTTTTCCACAACTGAATAACTTCCTAGGTCTATTCATGGCCCATTAAGAGCCAAACACATCATAGTTAGATGCAGGAAAGTTGTCAATTTGATCACACATTTTCAGTTTGGGGTATTTGGAGAAATTCAGTGAGGACACGAGGGAGAAAAGGATAGAAGTAGTGTTGAAAGGATTAGATGGAGTCGGGAGTGAAATGCCTGTTGGAGACAACAAACACTGGCATGGAACTAAAATAAACCAAGAGCTGCAAATGCTGCAAATCTGAAACAAAACCAGCAATTGTCAAAGAAACTCAGCAAATCAGGCAGCCTATATGGAGAAAAAGCAGAGCCTTCATCAGAACTAGCAACAGCTAGGAAAAGGTGGTGTATGTACACTGATGGAAGGGGATGGGGTGGAGGTGGTAAAGGAGTGAGAGGACAAGCAGAGATAGAGCCCAGGAAGAGAAAGTCAGGCAAAGGGTTGGAGAATGGTGAGCCAGAGAAGGAGAAAAACTGATAAAGGGGACCAAAGTTAGTGAAAATGGTTTTGCTGCTGAAAATAGCCCCTGTGATGAGAGGATGCAATGAAAAACTGAGCGTGAGTTTCCCCTCCCTGGATGCAACCAGAGAGGTACTGAGTATTAGAAATAATGATACGATTTGGCCCTGGAGAGAAATCTTTCTTGATGCTCAACAAGGAAGTGCTGGATGACAAGGTTCTTTGGGGATGTTAGGGACCATAAGATTGTAAGCTATGGAGCAAAATTAGGACATTCAGCCCATTGAGTCTGCTCAATCATGGCTGATCAACCCCATTCTCCTGCCTTCTCCCTGTAACACTTGAACCTCTTACTAATCAATAATCAATCTATCTCTGTCTTCATACACTCAATGATTTGGCCTCCAGTAATGAGTTCCACATATTCACCACCCTCTGGCTGGAAAAATCCAAAGATCAACAAATAATACAGTACAAGAACAGGCCCCTAGGCCCACGAAGCCTAAACCAACACATTTTGCCCTTCTATCCAAAAACTGTCTTCACTTATTCCTTCTCATCCCAGTTCTAAGGGACCATCCTTTCACTCTGAGGTTGTGCACCCAAGTCCTAGTCCACCCTATCCAGGCCTCTCAGTGTTCTGGACATTTCAATCAGATTTCCCCCTCATCCGTTTAAACTCCATCGAATCCAGATAGTCCTCAACAACTCTTCATATGACAAGCCCTTCATTCCCGTGATCATTCTTTCACACCTTCTCTTAGACAGCCTCCATATCTTTCCTTAGATATGGGGCCTAAAACTGCTCTCAGTATTCCAAATGTGGTCTGACCAAAGCTTTAAATAACCTCTGCAGTACAACCCTCTCAAAACAAATGTCAACATTGCATTGGCCTTCCTATCTGCCAATTGAACTTGCATGTTAAAATTAAAAGAATCCTGAACTAGGACTCTCAAGTCCCTTTGTGCTTCAAATTTCCAAAGGCTTTCCTTGTTTAGAAAATAATCTATTCCTCCTACCTGTTCTTGACTCAACAGCAATTAAATCCCTTAGGTGGTCAATTAATCACAACTTAGGGCCTCAACTAATTATCTCCCCACTCACCAACTGCTCCAGCAAGCAAGAAAGACAGCTAGTTTCCTGACTGGGAAATCACAATGACCTGCCTTAGGAGTTTATGGAATTTGCTCCCATTCAGTGGCACAACAGGAGGGCATCTTAAAACAACACACTGCCATTGATTCCAACTACCTTTCCATATGACCCCTCAGCTAGCAATAATAACATTAAAATGGCTTTCATTTTTGCCACTGGATCGCCCAAGGAGTCTGCCTCATCTCCAATATACGTTAGCACTCAGAATCTGCCAGCAGTTAATCGGATCATGAAAAGTTGCTAGCCAGAATGCCAGTGTCGAGAGTTGTGATAGGGCAAGGTACTAACCCATGCTTGGTTGTCGGTTGTTAATGAGCTGATTGATGGACGATTGTGTGAGATATCTCTACAGTAAGTCTGGCATCTTTGTACCATTCAGCACACCCATTCAAAACAATTTGGAAAATCACACTCACTATTTTGGTCTCATTTTTGAATGTATGCAGGAATCACAAATAAATAAAACTTAATTGAACAGTTGTACATATCATAACAGGATACAGATTACATAGAATAACAAGAAACTTAGAAATAGTTTAGGCAGAGGTAATATGCAGTCATAGAGTCATACAGCACAGAAACAGACCCTTTGGTCCAACTCCTCCATGCCAACCAAGTTTCCCAAACTAACCTAGACCCATTTGCCAGCATTTGGCCCATAATTCCTCTGTATCCTGCCTGTTCACATACCTGTACAAATGTCTTTGAAATGTTGTAACTGTACCTGCATCGACCACTTCTTCTGGCAGTTCATTTCACACACCACCCTCTGTGTGAAAGTTGCTCCTCAGGTCCCTTTTTTTTTATAGATATTTTTATTGGGAATTTAACATTTTGACAAATTTACAAAAATAAGCAGAATTTTCAAGCACAAACATTAATATAAAAATAGATCTTAAATATATAATCATCAAAATTCAACTAATCCACAATCATCCAGAGTGTATAGTTGAGTCGCTTACATCCTTCAAATAAGAGAAAATGTTCTCTAATACACTCATAACAGTATGATAAAAAGGAAGTTATTTCCAAACAATAAGAACAAAAAAAAAATTAAACATGTTTGAATGGAGATCTTCCCCCTTGTTCTCAGGGGGCCTTACTACCTTTCCAACGTTCCACCATATCCTCTCCCAAACAGTGTTCCACCCTCAATCCGGGCGCTCCTTAATAGGATTTAGATATAATACCGAGCTAGAGTTAACAGTGAGCGCCGCACCCCCACCCCTCCCCACCCATACCTGAGTATATCTGCTAGCATCAATGCCACATACAAACACACATAACTATAAAATTACAACTCCAACAGATTACAGTTAAGTATAATAACATAGCAAGGAAGACAACCCCGCTCCCAGAGGCAAAAGTAAAGTAGAATAAAGTATCCATTTCTCCCCACGGAGTGTGGGAGAGGCAAGCCAACATAAATTGTCTCTTACGATTTATTTAACCAAGTCTAAAAGTTTCTTGGCCTCTTCCGATGATCTAAAATTATACTCGGATCCTTCGTGGGTAAAGCATAACGTCGCTGGGTAGCGTAAGGTGTATTGAATATCTAAGTCCCTTAAACATTTCTTCACCTCATCAAACGCCTTCCTCCTTCGTGCCAAAGCCGGGGAGAAGTCCTGAAATAACATAATCTTGGATCCTTCATGAATCATAGCTTTAGGATCCTTTCCAAGCTTTCTGGAGGCATCCAGGAGTATCTGCCTCTCCCTATAACTCTGCAGCCGGAACAGGACCGGGCGTGGGCGCTGGTTTGGGCCAGATCCGCGTACTGCGACCCGGTAGGCCCACTCCACCCTTACCCGGTCAGTTTCAGCCCCCAGGTTTAAAAGCTGGGGCAGCCATCGCTCCAGAAATGCTGCTAACTGTCCTTTCCCTTCTTGTTCTTGAAGGCCCAGCAACCGAATATTCTTTCTCCGATTTCTGTTGTCAATATCATCGATGTAGATTTCAAAGGCCCTGATTCTCTGCTCGAGGGTTCGCACCTGTTCTGCAGCTGTTTGAGCTGCAGCCTCGGAGGTCGTGGCCTTTAGTTCCGCCCCCTCCACTCGGCCCTGCAATTCTCCGATAGAGTGATTCTGTTTCTGCAGCTTTTCTTCGAATGCATTCCATCTCTGTCGGGATTCTGCGATGAAATTGACGAGTGTCGATTCCAATCTGGCAATCATCTCTACAAGGCCTGTTTTTACATCAGCTGCAGCCGGAGGAGAGGAGGGTGGGGGAGGGGTCTTTGTTTTCTGAGAGCTGTGGGGTCCCTTTGATTTACTCATTATCCACTCAGTATTAGACTGTTTAAATATAATATTCAGCAGCTAATTAAGATTAAAGAAATTTTTTGGGTGGTTTGGCAAGTGTGGTGGGGGCAGGAAACCCACTTTTCCCAGGTTTTGGGAAGGGCTCTGTAGACTCAGACTTGCTGAGTCGCCGCCATCTTGGATCTCCCCTCAGGTCCCTTTTAAATCTTTCTCTTCTCACCTTAAAATTATGTCCTCTAGTTTTGAACTAGAGAAATTTGAGGGGAAAAAAAAACCTTTGCTATTCACTTTATCTATGCCCCTCATGATTTTATAGACCTCTACTGTATACAATCATCTCTTAACCTTCCGCATTGTGTCTGCAGAAATAGCCCTCAGCTTCTGGTTGCTTGCCATCACACACCACCCTGTTCCTTGACCAATGCCTTTGTCTCAGGCTTGCTGCAGTGCTCCAGCAAAGTCCAGCACAAGCTGGAAGAACAACACCTCATTGCAAACTTCTGGACTCAATATCGAGTTCAACAATTTTAGAGCTTAAGCACGTCTCCCCTGTCCTACCCCAACCCCCACAGAGCAGACCTTGTCATCACAAACCCATTGTCATTGCAGTCTCCATTAGTAGCTCTTCATTCCCCTAGAGTGACCTTTACCCATTGCCTGCCAAACTATTTTTCACTCTCTCTGGGCTCCATCTCCACCTATCACGTTTTCCTTTCCCCACCAACCCCAACCCCATCTTCAGCACAAATACCCACCTTTTTTCTCAGCTATAGTCAGTTCTGAGCAAGGGTCACTGGACCCGAAATAATAACTCTGATTTCTCTCACAGATGCTGCCAGACTTGCTGAGTTTTTCTGGCAATTTCTGTTTTAGTTTGTGACTATTCCTCAGTTCGTTTTTTTAATAACACCTTTTACTGTATGGCGTTGGTTCTGCTGGTACTGACTGGGCTGCCTTGGGTTCTAAGGACTAAGTATCATCAACAATCTGTCCTGGTCCATCCACGTCGATGCTACAGTCAAGAAAGCACACCGATGCCTGTACTTCCTCAGAAGGCTAAGGAAATTCGACATGTTTGCAATGACTGTTACCAATTTTTCCAAATGCACCATAGAAAGCATCCTGTCTGGATGCATCACAGTTTGGTAAGGCAACTGCTCTGCCCAAGACCTCAAGAAATTAGAGCCCAGTCCATCACACAAACAAACCTTCCTTACATTGACTCCATGTATACTTCCAACTGCCTCAGGAAAGCAACCGGCATCATCAAAGACTCCTCCCACCCCAGTTATACCCTCATCTATCCTCTCCCGTTAGGCAGAAGATATGCTTAAAACGTACCAACAAATTTAAGAACAACTTCTTCCCTGCTTTTATCAGACTTTTGAACCAGACCTCTCATATTAAAGTTTGCCTTTCTCTGCACCTCCTCTGTAGCTGTAATACTATATTCTGCATTCTGTTGTATTACCCTGATGTATTTATACAAGGTATGATTTGGCTGGCTAGCACTCACATTAATATTTTTCACTGTGTCACAGTGACAATAATGCATCAAACCAAATCAAATCAAGGTAAATGATGTCAGTTAACCCTTTCAGGTCTTAGCTATTTTATACAGCACTTTGTGCTTTTGTTTCAGTCTCCCAGATCCATAATATTTTCGCGTTGTCTGAGTCAGCGACATGCTGCCTGGCTGGGTAAACGAATTGTTTTCCTAATTCCTTAAAGATGAATTACAAAGTAAATATGACCCTACTGCAACAAATAAGACTGCAGTGGAATTACATTTAAAAGGGAGAATGCTATTTAAAAATCAATAACAGATGGAACTTGGAATGAATGTTGATCAATTTTGGAACTAGTTCTGGCAAATTTCTGAACTCCATATCAAGTATTCAGTTCATTAGATATAATCTCATGAGCGATGTGGTCTGTGCTGAGGTTTGTGACAGAATTGGATGAGAAAGCTAGTTGGATTGACCTCATGGATGGGAGCATCTCCCTCGATCTTGTATATTTTCACAACAGCCTGGAGAGACTCTCACCAAGCAGGTGCGAGTTGCCAACTGAAGGTGATTGAGATTTGTTTTGCTCATTGTTGATGGCCCAACTCACCCTTAATATCTAATTTTAGTATTTATAATGTGGACAATGTGAGGCTTTCCATTTTGGAAGGCAGAACAAAACAGCAGTTGATTTAATTGGAGAAAAAAAACTGCTGAAAGCTGCAATGCAAAGGGTTTTGTGGATACTTGTACATGAAACAAAGCTAGCACACAGCAGCAACAGGTAATGTAATGTTGACACTTATTTCAAGGGGGTTGGAGTTTAAGAATAGGGAAATCTTACTGCATTTGTACAAGATGCTGGCGAGACCACATCTGGTGTATTGTGAGCTGTTTTGAATCCCTTGTCTAAGAGAAGATATTGTTTCATTGGAGGTAGTTCAGAGAAGGTTCACTAGGTTCTCTCCGATACGGAGAGATTGTCTTATGAGCAAAGGTTGAGAATCTAATCATTGGAGTTTAGAAGAATGAGAGATGATCACAATGAAACATAGAGTATTCTTAAAGAGCTTGACAGTGTAAATGATGAGAGGATGTTTCCCTTCATTGAGTCCAGGACCAAAGGGTATAGTCTCAGAATAAAGGAACAAAAATTTAAGCTGAGATGAGGAGAGATTTCCTGACTCTTTGGGTTGTGAATCTTTGGAACTCCTCAGTTAATGGTGAAAAACTTCAAGACAATGCCAACAGTTTGGTCCAATAGGAAGTCACATGGCAGATGAAATTTTAACCTGGTGAAGTTAAAAAAATTCCACATTCTGTTAGGAAGAGTGAGAAGAGGGAATAGAATTTGATGGTGTGTATGCAGGAGCAGAGGCTCCTGGTTATATGTGTTATTATTGGACAAGTCAGATCCACCCTAATATTTGGTTTGATTGATTCATTTTGTTTTAAAAAGATAATTTTTCATTGAAATGCAAACACACAATGAAATAACAATAAAATTTAGAACTTCTGCTTTTTAATTCATTCTAGTTTTCATTGTTTGTTGAGTATCCTAAATTTTTTTCACCAACATACATGCTTTCTTCAGTTTCTCTCTGATAAGTGAATGTTCGAAGATTTTATCCCTGTTTTGAGTTTCAATTTATTAACATACAACTAAAGGAACAAAAATAGGTTCCTTAGCCCATTGAATGCTCCACCATTCAATAAGATCTAGGCTCAACTCTACATTGCTGTATATCCCCAATCATATTTCATACCCTTGATAATCAAACGTTTCTCTTTCATCAGTTTAAGTGGCCCCCTCCCATCATGTGTATATATAGGAGTGGTCTGATTGCCAGTATCTTTACTGACAAGCAGTTACATAGGAATTCCTTTATCCAAATCATTAAGACATTCTTGGCAATAGGTTTCGATCATGGTCTTTAAAGTTTGATGCCATATGTCCAATGTGCATTGAGTTTGTAGGTGATGAGCAGAAACTGTAAGTTGTTTTATTCCCAAACTACATATTGTTTCAATGAACATTTGAGATGTAAAATTTGAACCTCAATCTGACTGTATTTCATTGAGAAAGCTGTATCTTGTAAAAAAAAACCTAGCTCTTCCACTACCATTTTTGAATAACTTTTTATAAAGATATTGCTTCAGGAAATCTTGGGGAAACATCCATAACTGTCAAAATCCTGGTTTTCGACAAGGGTCCTACACAATTCATTAAGTTAGCTCTTCAGAATAGTTCTCCAAATGCTGGTATCAGAATTAAAGGTGCAAATTTAACTGAAGGTTGGGATTTCCCTGTTATTTAACATGTGTGGCGTGTTGGCAAAATTTGACATCTTTCCTAATCATTATTAAAACTTGTAATATATTATCCAGTTCACTAAGTGGCCTGCCATTTCATGTGCCACGCAAATTCTCATTTTAATGAGAATGAAACTATTGCTTTATATCACAGCAGACTGCATTAACATTGAAGAGAGTGGATGTGGTACCTATCATGCAGGCTGGTTTGTTCTTATGTCTTCAGTGTTGGAATTGCACTCATCCAGACAACTAGAGACTTCTTCATTACATTCCTGACTTTTGTGCTTTGTAAATGGTGGATAGACTTTGAGGATTCAGGAGATTAGTTAGTCACCAGAGAATTCCCAACCTCTGACCTGCTGGCTTAGCCATAATATCTATATGCCTGCTTCCAGTTTAATATGTGGTCAATGGAAAGGGCTTGCATAGAGGAGCAGTTAGTTCTGGAGCAAATATCTTGAGTACTATTGCCAGGATGTTGTCAGGGTCCACAGATTTTGCTGTGTCCAGTGCTTTTAGCCATTTCTTGATATCTCATCAGGTGAAACAAATTGAATCAAATTGGCAACTGAGATTCTGGCGACCTCAGGAGGATGCTGAGGTGAAATATCCACTTGGCAATTCTGACTGATGGTGTGTGCAAATGCTCCAAGCTTGTTTCATATACTTGTGCAGTGCTCCCCCATCATTGAAAACAGAAATATGCCGTGTTTCACTTCCTATTAGTTATTCTAGTGTCGACCACCATTCACAACTGGCTAATGAGTGATTGAGGAACTTTGGTCTTATTTGTTTGTTGTGGGATTGGTTAGCTCTGACAGTTGTGTGCTGTTTCCACTGTTTGGCATGCAATTAGTCCTATAGTATATGCCAACAGGTCAAGATGTTATATTTAGGCATGCCTGTTGCTGCTTCCAACATCCTCTGCTGCACTCTATATTGAACTAGTGTTGATCCCCTGACTTGATGGTAATGCTAGGGGTGGGAGTGAGAGATATGCCACACTGAGGCTACAGATTATGGTTAAATACAATTTTGGTGTTGCTGAAGGCCCACAGTATGCCATTGCAGTGCTGGATCTGTTTGAAGTCTGTTCGATGTAGGACGGTGACAGGTTGCAACTCCGTGATTCAGCAGCTTCGGCACTGGGTCATTGCTAGACCACAGAATTTGCCAGATTACATGAGGTCACATGTCATGTTCAGCATTGAAACAGGTTTGAAAAATGCTGGGCAGTATAAAATGAGATGCAAAGGAGTGTTTTTAAAGAATAAAGATGCTCACCATCTGTGAAATTCCAGCTGTTATGTCAATGCTATGTCAGTTTCATGCTGCTGACAATCCTTCTGCTTTATACACATGCAGACTGGGTTACAGTAGGGAATACTTGGCAGACAACACAACGGAGGGTAATAACACAATAACTGCACAGTGGTCACGCTCCCTGGATTGATGCATCTGGAACAGGTAGATAGGTAGTGATCATCAAGTTTTTTCCTCTTGTTGGTTCCCACACACGACCTGTTGCAGGTTCTTCAGGACTCAGCCAACCTGTTCAATAGCTGCTGGTCCACTTTTGGTGATGGAAGTTAAAGTCCCCTATCCAGGATACATTCTGGTCCTTTGCCACCTTCAGTGCTTCCTTCATGTGTTGTTCAACATGGAGGAGCCCTGATTCATCAGCTGATGGGATGGGACAGTACATTGTGACTAGCAAGAAGTTCCCTTGCCAGCATTTGACATGATGCCATGAGATCTCATGGCATCCTGGGTCAACATTGAGGATACCCCCAGGCTACTCCCTCCTGACTTTATACAATAGTATCCTCACCCGTAATTGCTTAGTGCTGCTGATGGGATAGGACATACCAGGAATGATGATGCTAGTGTCTAGGATACTGCCTGTAAGGTACAATTCCTTGAATCTGACTATGTCAACCTGTTGAATAACTACTCTATGGAATAGCTCTCCCAATATTAGTACAAGCTCCTGGATGTCAGTGAGGAGGAATTTGTAGGAAAAGGTCCATTTTATCCTCCACCTGTGCCCTCCAGCATCACAGATGCCAATCTTCAGATTCATTCCACATGGTATTAGGAAAGAAGGAGGCACTGGATACTGCAAAGGTTATGACTCTTAGACCTTTCTGGCAGTGTGGAAGATAAGTATTACAGGATTTGCTGTGGTCCTAGCCACCGTGCTGTTTGCTGTTGTCACTTCTGATGCCCAGTTTCCTTCCTTTCTTGAGGCTCTGGGGTGGCTTGATATAACTTATTAACTTAACGATATTATTTTGGAGGATGTTTAGGAATCAACTACATTGTTGTAGGTCTAGAGTCACACAAAGGTTATCCTTAGGTACAGCACCCTTGGAATGGCATGGTGGCTCAGTGGTTAGCACTGCTGCCTCACAGCACCAGCGACCCAGGTTCGATTCCTGCCTTGGGCGACTGTCTGTGTGGAGTTTGCATGGGTTTCCTTCTGGTTCTCCAGTTTCCTTCCACAATCCAAAGATGTGCAGGTCAGGTGAATTAGCCATGCTAAACTGTCCATAGTGTTAGGTGAATTAGTAAATATAGGATAGGGGAATGGGTCTGGGTGGGTTACTCTTCGGAAGGTCAGTGTGGATTTGTTGGACCAAATGGCCTGATTTTATACCATAGAGAATCTAATCTAGGTAGAACAACAGATCTCCTTCCCTTAATGATAAGTGAACTGAGTGGATTTATACCACAAACCGGCAGCTTCAGGGTTACTCACTTTCCAATTTGAGATTCTCTTAATTAGTTCAATTTAAATTCACTTGCTACATGGTGGGATTTGAACTCCTGTCTCTATCATTAGCCCGGTGGCATAACCACTATGCTGTTGTGCCCTTACTGTGGCTTGAGCGGAAAATATTGACATAAGAATGAAGAATTAATGTAAAAACCTATAACTGTGAAGAATGTTCAAACCACTGATTTGTGTGAGTGGAAAAATACAGTTTTTTAAATGTAAAGTAACAGTTTGAGTTTTTATTCATGACCACATGTCCTTCACATAAGGACAATTCAGTGATCAAAAACTGGATCAAAAAGGTAAGTTTTGGAGTAATTAAAAAGGAGAAACATAGCAACAGAAGTGGACTATTCAGCCTGGGGAGTCTGCTCCATCTTTCAATTAGATCATTCTGATAATTTATCCCAATGATATTTTTCCATGCACTATCTCCATATTTCTTGATGATAAAAGAGAACAGGGAAGCAGAGAGATTTAGGGAGGGAATGGATAGCGTAGGAACTTGGTAACAGCAATTTTGGAAGAATGTTACAGGTTGCAGGGGGACTTGGATAAACTGCAGAATTGGGCTGAGAGGTGGCAAATGGAGTTCAATGCAGCTAAATGTGAGGTTGATGCACTTTGGGAAGAATAACAGGAAGGCAGAGTTTTGGGTCAATGGAAAGATTCTTGGTAGTGTGGATGTGCAGCAGGATCTTAGAGTCCATATACAAAGATCCCTGAAAGTTGCCACCCAGGTGGATAGTGCTGTTCAGAAGGCATACGGTGTGTTAGGTTTCATTTGTAGAGGGATTGCGTTCCAGATCCGCAATATCATGCTGCAATTATACAAAACTCCGCATTTTGTACAATAGCCTCCTGTGGTGAACCTTATTGAACGCCTTGCTGAAATCCATATACACCCCATCAACTGATTTACTCTCATCTACCTGTTTGGTCACTTTCTCAAAGAGCTCAATAAGGTTTGTGAGGCACGACCTACCCTTCACAAAACCGTGCTGACTTTCCCTAATCAAATTATTCTTTTCTGGATGATTATAAATCCTATCTCTTATACCTTTTCCAACACTTTACCAACAACTGAAGTAATTGGTTGGAACAAAAACAGAAATTGCTGGAAAGGCTCAGCAGGTCTAGCAGCATCTGTGGAGAGAAATCAGAGTTAAAGTTTCTGGTCAGGTGATCCTTCCTCAGAGCTTTTGTTTCTGATTTACAGCATCTGTAGCTCATAGAAGTCATTGGGTGGGTTGGATTTGGTCCTGCTTTTTGTGGACAGAATATCTACCTGCAATTTTTCACTATGCCAAGTAGTTGCCAGTGTTGTAGCTATATTGGAACAGCTTGGCTAGGGCCACAGCAAATTCTGTAATACATGTCATTCACACTGCCAGAAAGGTGTGAGTCATAGCATTTGCAGTATCCAGTGCCTCCATTCTTGTCATGTGGAATGAATCTGAAGATTGGCATCTGTGATACTGGAGGCACAGGAGGAGGCTGAAATGGACGTTTTTATACATTATAAATTACATGGATAAGACTTTTGCCACTTCCATTCAGCTACTTGGTCTCTCAAGCTGTGAGATATCCAAAGTGGAGCAATTAAGCCTTAAGGCTGATAATTGAAGCACTTATTAACATTGTTACATGATGGACCTGTCTTTGGAAAATATTCTAGTCACCCTAGTCACCCACCCATCTCTAAACAGATTGATAAGAAAATATCTAAAGTAACACCATTCTGCCAAGAAAATGGCAGAAATACCTTAAAACTGATTAATCTGTAGCCATAATAAGTTTTGGAAAATATTGATGGGGGGGGGGGGGGGGAGGGGGGGCAGGCATTTTTGTGTCTCATGCCATTTTACTGTGACCTCTCTATAATTAAATGGACGTCAGGACCATTGATGGCCTCTCTTTTGATGATATGGGAAATTACCCTGACCTTAAAGGTCAGCAGGACTGGTACAAGAGTGACCCACATCACTTCATTTCCCCTTATAGGAATATACAATCTCACATCAAAGTATCACCGAAGGAGGCTATTCAGCCCAGTAAGTCCAAGTCAGTTGTTTTGAGGGTCAACCCATTTAATACTACTCCCCATAATTTTATCCTTCAATTACTTATCCAGTTCCCAATATCTAAGAGATTAACTATCCAGATACCATCCAGGATTCTGAGGAAATGTTTTTGAAAGCACAGAACTACTTGTTAATCCTCACCATCATCTGTTTTGAAATTATGAAATTAATGAACTCCAGAGTACCTGAAAAATGCTTGGAGAATATATATTATGGCCAATGGATTACTCAGTCAGAAAAGAATCTTGCTATTTATCAGATGTGGAAGGTAGGGGAGGGGTGGGGGAGTCTATGACCCAGTATTGCCTGTAATCATATCAACGTTCAACATCATCCACGTCTGATTGATAGCACTTTTCCAAAAACTCATCCAAGGAGAGGCTCAGAATGACGCCTTCAGTGCCATCCTTGTACAACAGACATTTCAAAAGTCACAGGAAGATATGTTACCAACTCATGATAACAAGTACTCTCTACACTAAGTACGAGAGCATGAACTTTCAAGTGATTCATTTCCTATTCCCCCCAATGTTTAATAAAGCAAATCAAGGTTCTGGATATAGGAACTCGACTTCGAGGTTTCTCCAGCTTCTATTCTTGATAGTTGAATGTGATCATTGCCTAAACATATTGAATCAGATGTCGAGGATCAGACATCTTGAATTGCTAAGCCTGTGAAAACAAATAACCAGAATGGTTTTCCCTTTGTTAAAACACACGCAGCCAAAGCTGATGACAGACATCTAATACTCAAATTTATTGCTTAACAATACCACGAAGAAGATTAATGCTGCTGATGGCCGAGCTTTCAATAAATCATTTGATAATGTGATTTATCATTGTAGGGGCTGGGATATGAAAAGGAGCAAGATGTAGCTTTACTTGCACAGAGCCTCAGTCAGGCCCTCTATGGAAACTGTTCAAATTTTTGCACCACATTGCTGGAAGAATATACCTAGACTGGGTGGGATACAATGATGACATAAGCGCTCAAAGGTATAAATTACAGAGACAGGTTGTAGAAAGAGAACTTACATTCCCTTGAGTATAACGGGCTGGAAAATGATCTAATCTATCCTAAAAAAAATTATAAAGGCTTCCATTGAGTAGACACGAAGTGATTTCTCCGAAAGGGAAAATCAAAAATGAAAGGACATAATCTTAAAATTTACAGCTAGACTTTCAGGATTCACTTATGTGTAAATGATAGTAAAAATCTGGAATCTCATCACCAAAATGTGGAACAAATTGAAGCTTTAAGCCTGAGATCAATAGATCTTTGTAGCTAAAAGTATCAAGGGGCATTGAGGTAAAACTGTAAATAGAGTTGAGATATAGACCAGCAAGGATCTGATTGAATGGTGAAGCAGATTTGAGGGAGTGAATGGCCTACTCCGGTTATATAGACAAATATCATTTGATCCGCTACTGCCCAATTTAGCAAAGATTTGGCTGCCAGCACATGTAATGTAAGTTGCATTATTCAAGAATCAAGCAGCATTCCAAACTCAAATGTTAGTTTGAGATTTGAAAAACAATTGGCAGGAGGTTAGATAACTCGGGTTTCATTTTTTAAAAAACTGACAAACGGAAATAATATTATGAAGCTTAAACTTCCTCTGATTAAAACTGCATTAAGCATGTGGAAATAATAATAGCTCTGGAAACTTTTTTGGGAGAAAAGTAAAATAAAACCTTTTATGGGAAAGCAAGTGAGTGAGTGAGAGAGAGCACTCAGGATTTAATATGAGGTCAGGTGACCTGGGGCGATTAATTCCCTAATTCTTCCCATCGGAAAGAAAGCTCGCTGGATCCAGCACCAGTCAGGGACTGAAACACAATGTAGAAAGTTTCTGATCCAATCAGCAGCCTAACTATTGATGTCCTACCCAGCCTGCAGGTGTCAGCCAAGCAGAGGTGTCACAGGAGGCCCTGCTTGCCTCATTGGGAAGGAAGCCATTTTTCTTACCTGCAAGGAAGGCAATAATTGGGCAGTAGTGGATTGAGATCTTCAATTAGGTGTTAATTGACCGCTGGTGTCTCACTGGTGTCAGGTTGAGAAGGTCAGACCTGTATCATCTCACCCAGAACCTAAATGCTGAGATAACAGGAAGGGGATGAGAATCTAACCGGTGTCAATCTTCCCAATTACTCATGCTTCCCACCTCCCTCCTCATCACATCCACAGAGAGTAAAAGCATACCTAGAGGAGTTGCGTATTAGAGGATGTCTTGCTGCAGTGAGGCCACACTTTGAGTATCATGTGCAGTTTTGGTCTCCTAGTCTGAGGAAGCATATTGTTGCTATTGAAGGGTCCCAGTGAAGGTTCACCAGACTGATTCCCAGGACAGATGGACTGACATAGAAGGAAGACTGGATCCACTGGGCTTGTACTCACTGGAATTTAGAGGAATGTGGGAAGGCGGTGGTGGTGGTGGGGGGAGGGGGGGATCTCCTGGAAACATGTAATCCTGATGGGACTACAGACTGCATGCGGGAAGGATGTTCCCAATGTTGGGCAAGTCCAGAACTATGGAGCACAGTCTAAGAATAAGGCGTAAGCCATTCAGGACTGAGATAATGAAGAATTTCTTCCCCCAGAATGGTGAACCTGTGGAATTCTGTCCCACAGGAAGCTGTTGGGGCTAGTTCATTAGATATATTCAAGAGGCCGTTGCAAAGGAATCAAGGGGAATGGGGAGAGGTCAGGAATTGGATACCGAGATTGCATGATCAGCCATGATCATATTGAATGGTGGTGCAGACACCAAGGGCTGTCTCCTCCTGCATCTATTTTCTGTGTTTCTCTAAGACACACACACACACACACACACGAGGTATAAATATTAGCTAGGACATTAGAGATAATTCTGACAAAAACAAATGTTTGAAGTATTAAAGCCGTCGAGGGAGAAACAGAATTAATGGTAAAGGATTGTTGTCACAATGGAAGTGTTGCCCACTGGAGAAAGGAGGTCCAATACAGTTTAAGTGCTGTCAACCGGCTTTCCAAGGAATTTAGGATGCTGTGAGCAAAAGTCCAACTCTCACCAACAAAGATCTGCTGAATGTTGTTTGTCTGCTGGATCCCAGGATACTAGCAAAAGGGCAGGAAGGGGTTGTGGGAAGAGGATCAGAGAAAAGGGCGATTACAAGCCAGGACAGAGAATGACTTCCAAAGACCCTCTTTCCCAATGCCGAGTCACTCTATCGAGCACAGAAATCCTGACAAGGAGGTACACCTCCCACCGCTGCCAATAGGGACAGGGACAATCCCAAGTGGGAGACACCCCAGAACTATATTAATCCCACTTAATCCCTGAGCAAGCACTGATTTCCATGGGTTCAGGATTGATGTGTGTCAGGTGTTCATTAATGAGAGTAATTAACAACCCATCATCAGGAATCCAACTTTCACACCACAAACGAAATCGTGCCCAACATGCCTGTTTTGGTGGGCTCAACTAAATTCTGCTCAATGCTTCCAGTAAATTTGCTCTTGACTTGCTCCTCTGCCCTTCAAAATAATAGCACAAATTCTTTTATTGCAACTGAGCAGGTGGATGATGCCTTGGCTTATCATCACATCTGAAAGAGGGTATGCCCAGCAGTGCAGCACTCAATCAGCACTGCACTTGAGTGTCTGTCTCAAATTTTGTAGTCTAGCCTTGAAATGGGACCTGAACCAAAACCATGTTACACAGAGGTAAGACATCTGCAATCAAACCCAAGGCTAATAAACAATTGGCGTTTTCTGCCTTCTATCTTCCTATGTTGTGGTTCTGTTTGCCGAGCGGGGAATTTGTGTTGCAGACGTTTTGTCCCCTGTCTAGGTGACATCCTCAGTGCTTGGGAGCCTCCTGTGAAGCGTTTCTGTGATGTTTCCTCTGGCATTTATAGTGGTTTGTCTCTGCCGCTTCCAGTTGTCAATTCCAGCTGTCCGCTGCAGTGGCTGGTATATTGGGTCTAGGTCGATGTGTTTGTTGATAGAATCTGTGGATAAGTGCCATGCCTCTAGGAATTCCCTGGCTGTTCTCTGTTTGGCTTGTCCTATAATAGTAGTGTTGTCCCAGTCGAACTCATGTTGCTTGTCATCCATGTGTGTGGCTACTAAGGATAGCTGGTCGTGTCGTTTCGTGGCTAGTTGGTGTTCATGGATACGGATTGTTAGTTGTCTTCCTGTTTGCCCTATGTAGTGTTTTGTGCAGTCCTTGCATGGGATTTTGTACACTACACGACCAGCTATCCTTAGTAGCCACACATGCAGATGACAAACAACATGAGTTCAACTGGGATAACACTACTATTATAGGACCAGCCAAACAGAGAACAGCCAAGGAATTCCTAGAGGCATGGCACTCATCCACAGATTCTATCAACAAGCACATCGACCTGGACTCAATATACTGGCCACTGCAAAGGACAGCTGGAATTGACAACCGGAAGCGGCAGAGACAAACCACTATAAATTCCAGAGGAAACATCACAGAAGCGCTTCACAGGAAGCTCCCAAGCATTGAGGATGTCACCTAGACAGGGAACAAAACGTCTGCAACACAAATTCCCAGCTTGGCGAACAGAACCACAACAATGAGTACCCAAGCTACAAATCTTCTCACAAACTTTGTCTATCTTCCTACGTTTGAAAATGTTGTGGGCTGTAATTTAGAGTAATTGGATCTCTTTAGAGATATCTTTAGCCCATACAAGAGGAAAGAAGAAATGATCATATGCCTTGCTGATTACTCACACTGAAACATGCCATACAAAGCCTTGACATTCTGCTGGATCTGAATTAAAGTTTAAATCTCTGAACATCTCAGTTATGAAGCTGTTCTATTTTCATCTGCCTCCACAGTTCACTCAGATCTCCTGTCAAAATTCAAATTCATGCACTTGTCACTTCTAGATGCTCATTTTCTTTTGTAGCTCTCCCAGATGATCTTAAAGATGATGGGAGATCACTGCTTGACCAATACATTTTCTGCTCAAATATTTCTACCCCAGCAGGATTAATTTCACTCTTGACTCTATTCTCCTCAAATTTTGTTTTTATTTATGTGTCTCATACTATAATACACGAATATCCAAGATGTCTCTGCAAGAGTTCCTCAAGATGGTGACCCAGGCTCAATCATCTTCAGTTGCTTCATCAATGACCTTCCATTCACCCTAAGGGCAGAAGTAGAGATGTTCATCAATAATTGTACAATGTTCAGCACCATTCATGACTCCTCATATACTGAGGCAGTCTATGTTTAAAAGCACCAAAATCTGGATAATATCCAGGCTTGGGCTGACAAATGGCAAGTAACATTCACGCCACACAAATGCAAGAAAATGAGCATGTCCAATAAGAGACAATCTAACCACTGCCCCTTGATATTCAGCAGGTATTACCATCACTGAATCCTCCACTGTCAACATCCTGGGGGTTAGCATTGACCAGAAACTCATTGGACCTGCCAGATAAAGACAGTGGCTACAAGACCAGGTCAGAGACTAGGAATATTGTGGTGAGTAACTCGTCTCCTGGCTCCATTAGGCTTGTCTACCATCTACAAGGCACCAATCAGGAATGTGATAGAATACTCCATGCAGCTCCGATAACATACAAGAAACTTGACATATCTAGGATAAATCTCGTTTGATTGGCACCACATCCATAGGCATTTACTCCCCTACCATCGATGCTGAGTAGCAGCAGTGTGTAATATCTAAGAAATTCACTACGGCTCCATAGACAGCACCTTCCCAGCCCACAATCACTTCCATTCTGAAGTCTAAGGATAACAAATACATAGCAACTCTACTACTTGCAAGTTCCCCTCCAAGCCACACACCATCCTAATTTGGAAATATATGACCATTCTTTCAGTGTCACTGGGTTAAAATCCTAGAAGCCCCTCCCTAGCAACATTTGTGGGTCAAAGCACAGCCTATGGACTGCAGCTGTTTGAGACAACCACTCATCATCACCTTCTCAAGGGTAAGTCGAGATGGGCAGTAAATGATGGCCTGCGATTGACACCCTTGCCTCATGCAGGCTGGCAATATTGTCAATAGTCATTACTTATATGGTTAGGAGAATTGTCTATGGACAATAGATCCTCTGTCCTTGGATATCACAAAAACAGAGGGCATGTTGTATCATTCCTCTATTAATATGGTCCAGCTTTAGCATACACTAACCTAAGCACAAGGACCTGCATATTTGGGTCTGAGTTTCAGAATGTGGGTTTCATGTACTGAATGCAGTGTATCATATTAAATTGTAACTTTAATAAACAGTTTAAAAATCAGTTAAATGGAATTACTCATTGTTTATAATGACATAAGCAAAACATCTATAATTTCAAATTGCCTTTTATTTTCTATGCAACTATTTCCATATATATTTCTCTCAATGTCAGTAATCAACTATTCACTACCATGGAACTGACCAGGTATGAAACCTATATACAATCAACAAAATACAGAAAATGAAAAGCTCTGATCTCACAGGTCACATGAAGTAAAGACGAAATAAGATAAACACATTACACAGTATTTCGGATAATACTAATTCACATTTATTTTATATTAGTCAGGGTTGAGCAAAGGACTCCCAAAAAACAATGGTCTTAAAAGAACAGAACTAATTTTATAGATCAATTTCCTTATCTGCTTCCCTCATACTCCTTGGAATTGCACATTATAACAAAATCAGCAATGCTACAATAAAACATTTTGCCACAGGCTGTAATTGCTGTTGGACATTCGGCATACAAACACTGACAGACAGATTGAATGTCTTATCTAAGTGAATGCAGCATGTGCTATGACACAACACTATGTGCAGCATTGACAAGTGAAATGCAATGTTCTTTGAAAGGTGAAACCAATTACCAAAAGAGGTGGTTAAAATCATGAAGATTTGTTGAATAAAATTAATCCAGAGTTAAGATCTGATAAAAAATGAGCACTGAATTAACTATCCAGCATACGAAGGGGATTTTGCCATGATTATGTTATTTGGCAGATTTTCAGACAGCTCAAAGTCAAATTAATTTATCTTGTGTCAGATTACACATCGTGTTCGGAGCATGTACCAGTCCTGCTCTAATTCGAGAGAAGTGAAGTACAATAAGAATAAATGGAAAACTGTAACAGAATCATTTATCATCTTGTGAAAAAACCCATAACTAATATTAGATTTCTTTTTTAAACCTCTAGAACCTTTCCTTTGACTTTGATAACCATTTACCTCAACTATTGAAGGAATTAATATAATAAATTTGAATGTAACAGAAAGATGCAACACACACTGTGTGAGTGATGCAAAAGTGTAATTGAGTAATGTTAAGCTGTCACTAAGTACTTGTTCTTACTATATACAGCCCCAATGTCAGCGTGACTTACACAACTATTGGGACCATATAAGGTAACTGCACAGACATTGCCTGACCCACCAAATGAGCTGGGGCCAAAGATGCCAAAATACAAATTAGAGGCAAAATCATTGCTACCATTGGATAGAATATCCAGTTCTGAAATAATAACAAATAATAACAAGTTTATTTCAAGCATTGCAAAAGTATGGAAGGGATGAAGAGAAAGATTGTTGTTTTTTCCATGATTATGTTGTGCATGCTCAGCTGGCTGCAAATAGAAGGAATTTTTATATGTGAATTGCATGCTACATGAACTTGTACTCATTAAAATATTTGTTACCTATATCTTAACTCACTGTAAACCCGCCATCACCTTCATGATTGCTGACTTTCACTGCTCTCCATTCAAAAACTAATCAACCTTAAAATTGATCTTTCTCAATCACTTCACAGCCTTGCTGCTCCCTCTCTGTGCAGCTTCCTCCAACCTCAAAAACATTCGAGATATTAGCACATCTTCACTTCCCAGCTCTTGTGAACTCATTATTTAATTTCTTTATCTTATTATTTATTTCAGATTCCTTGGCACTGAGTCCTGGAATTCCCTCCCTATTTCTATCTTCTTTTAAAATACTGCTAAACCTCAGGTCTTTGATCAGGCTTTTGGCCATTTTTTTTCTGCTTTCTCCTTCAGAAAAAAATGGCTAAACGTTTTTATTGATATGAGTCTTAATAAGCACCTTGTGACATTTTCCTAATAATGTAAGTTGCTCTTATAAAACTGTGGTGGAGAGATCTGTGTTTTGATCTACTGCAATAAAGTCTGGTTGATTAGCTCCCTATCTCCAACTCTCCCTGTTCACTCACTTCACCGTTGACACACAGTACTGCAAGATGTGCTATGGTAACTCGTCAATGCTCTTCTGAAAGCACCTTCCAAACCGCAAGCTCTACTATTTAGGACAACAAGGGCATTTCCACCCAAGCCACACTCCACCCTGATGTGAAATAATGTTGCCATTCCTCCACCACTACTAGGTCAAGATTTTGGAACTATCAGCCCTCCCCCAAAGGCACGGTGGGTGTACTTATTGAACTTAGAACTCAAGGACTGCAACAATACAAGAAGTCACCTCACCACCATTTTAAGGACAACAAGGGACACGCAATAAATGCTGGCTTAGCCAGCAATGTCCACATCCCATGAATGAATCTTTTTAAATCTCAGCCTTTTAACCTACTAAGGTGAGTAGCTCATTGAACTCTAGTACCACTAATTTACTAGAAAGCATATTTCCTTTTCCTGGTCCCAAGTGAAATAATATTGCCAATTGTTCTTTCTTGTCAGATACTATCCTCAACCTCTAATTCTGCTGATATAATTCTGCTCCTCAAATTACCCAAAACTTCACCTTCAAACCTTACGAACTACTGAACCATTTCCGATCGCAGTTTGCTATCCAAAGTCCTTAGATATTTTAAATTTATTCCCATTTTTCCCAGCCCTTCATAGTTGAATTAATGATTGGTTGTTCTCAGATATGGACTTTCTCCATTTCTAACACAGGCGATGTGCTGGAAGACTGAAGGTTGGCTAATGTGGTGCCACTATTTAAGAAAGGTGGTAACGAAAAGCCAGGGAACTATAGAACGGTGAGCCTGACTTCTGTGGTGGGCAAGTTGTTGGAGAGAATTCTGAGAGACAGGATTTATATGAATGAATTATGAATGATTTGAATTTATTGTTACATGTACCAAAGCATAGTGAAAAGTTTTGCCTTGTGAGCAATACAGGCAAATTACATAATTAAATAGCATAGAAAAGTAAATAATAGGTAAACAGCAGCAAAAACCAAAACACAGGTACAGGCGAATACTAAACTTTTGACAGTCCATTCAGTATTCTAACAACAGTAGGATAGAAACTGTTTTGACACCGGCTGGTGCGTGTGTTCAGGCTTCTGTACCTTCTCCTCGATGGTAGAGGTTGTAGAAAAACATTGCCAGGGTGGGATGAATCTTTGAGAATGCTGGCAGCCTTTCCTTGACAGTGGGCCTAGTAGATGGATTCTATAGATGGGAGGTTGCCTTTGTGGTTGTCTGGGCTGGGTTCACCACTCTCTGTAACAGTCTCCGATCTTGAATGGTATGGTTGCCATACCGGGTAGTGATATACCCAGACAGAATGCTCTCGATGGTGCACCTATAAAAGTTGGCAAGGGTATTTGCCGTCATGCCAAATTTCCTCAGCTGCCTGAGCTACATGTATTTGGAAAGGCAAAGATTAATTAGGGATAGTCAACATGGCTCTGTGCATGAGAAATCATGAACTTGGTTAAGTTTTTTTGAAGATGTAACAAAGAGGATTGATGAGGCCAGAGCGGTGGACGTGGTCAATATGACTTCAGTAAGGCGTTTGACAAGGTTCCTTATGGTAGAGTGGTTAGCAAGGTTAGGACACACAGACCAGAGAGAGAACTAACTATCTGGATACAGAAGTAGCTCAAAGGTAGAAGACAAAGTGTGGTGGTGAAAGGTTGCTTTTCAGATTAGAGGCGGTGACCAGCAGTGTGCCACAAGAATCAGTGCTAGGTCCACTGCTTTCATCATTTATATAAATGATTTGGAGGTGAACATAGGAGATATGGTCAGTAAATTTGCAGATGAAGCCAAAATTGGAGGTGTAGTGGACAGCCAAGAACTTTACCTCAGAGTATAATGGGACCTTGATAAGATGGGCCAATGAGTGGCAGATGGAGTTTAATTTAGATAAATGTGAGGTGCTGCGTTTTGGAAAGGCAAATCAAAGTAGGACTTATACACTTAATGGTAAGGTCCTGGAGAGTGTTGCTGAACAAAATGACTTTGGAGTGCAGGTTCATAATCCCTTGAAAGTACAGTTGCAGGTAGATAGGATACCAAAGAAGGTGTTTGGTATGCTTGCCTTTATTGGTTGGGTGCACAAGAATTGGGAGGTCTTGTTGCAGCTGTACAGGGCATTGGTTAGGCTACTATTGGAACACTGTGTGTAATTCTGATCTCCCTGCTTTAGGAAGGATGTTGTGAAACTTGAAAGGATTCAGAAAGATTTACAAAGATGCTACCAGGGTGGATGTTTTGAGCTATAAGGAGAGGCTGAACATGCTGGGGCTATTTTCCCTACAACATCGGAGGCTGAGGGGTGACCTCAGAGGTTTATAAAATCAAGTGGGGCATGGATAGGGTAAATGGACAAGATCTTTTCCCTGGGGTTGGGGAGTCCAGAACTAGAGGTCATAGGTTTAAAGTGAGAGGGGAAAGATTTAAAAGGGATCTAAGGAGCAACATGTTTGCACAGAGGGTGGTGCGTGTATGGAATGACCTGCCACAGGAAGTGGTGGAGACGAGTACATTTACAGTATTTAGAGTTATAGAGTCATAGAGATGTACAGCATGGAAACAGACCCTGCGATCCAACTTGTCCATGCCGACCAGATCTCCCAATCCAATCTAGTCCCACCTGCCAGCACCCGGCCCATATCCCTCCAAACCCTTCCTATTCATATATCCATCCAAATGCCTCTTAAATGTTGCAATTGTACCAGCTCCACCACCTCCTCTGGCAGCTCATTCCATACACGTACTACCCTTTGCATGAAATAGTTGCCCCTGAGGTCTCTTTTGTATCTTTCCCCTCTCACCCTAAACCTATGCCCTCTAGTTCTGGACTCCCCGACCCCAGGAAAAAGACTTTGTCTATTTATCCTACCCATGCCCCTCATAATTTTGTAAACCTCTATAAGGTCACCCCTCAGCTTCCGACGCTCCAGGGAAAACAGCCCCAGCCTGCTCAGCCTCTCCCTGTAGCTCAGATCCTCTAACCCTGACAACATCCTTGTAAATCTTTTCTGAACCCTTTCAAGTTTCACAACATCTTTCCGATAGGAAGGAGACCAGAATTGCACGCAATATTGCAACTTAAAAGGCATCTGGATGGGTACATGAATAGGAAAGGTAAACCTTTATGGTTTATGGGCCAAATGTTGGAAAACGGGACCAGATTTATTTAGGTTATCTGGTCGGCATAGACAAGTTAGACTGAAGGGTTTGTTTCCATATTGAACTTCTCTATGACTCTAGATGGCTTTGAGTGCACTCAGCTTCAGACCTGGCTTGACTCAGTGTTCTGCTCTGTGGTAAGGAGGAGATATGGCTGGGTCCCACTGAAACAAATGAGATTGCCAATTCCTGTCAACAGATTGGAAAATTGGTTAAAGATGATCGGTATACTAGCGCGCTTGATTCAGGAAGAACACCCTTGTGCGTAGGAAGGGTCATCACACGGACATTGTTAAGCGAAAGGGTGCTGTGAATACCTGCATTCCAGAGAAACAGGCCGAGGAGAGGATAATGAGAATTCTGAGGCATCTGTTTCACAGATACTGGGGGTGATGGCCACGTGTACCATCGTCTTTATCTGAAGGTGAAAGGTAACGTGTTAAAAAGAAACATATCTTGGTGGAGCACATTCACAAGCTGAAGGCAGACAAGAAGTTATTTGCTGACCAGGCTAAAAATTGCAGAACAAGGAAGCTCGTAAACATCATGATGAACATCTGCAAGCCAAGGAGAAAGAAAACATCAACCATTGCCTGAAGAAGAAGAGTCTTAAAAAAACTTGCTCTCTGGTACAGACTTGAAAATGTGTTGCTGGAAAAGCGCAGCAGGTCAGGCAGCATCCAAGGAACAGGAGATTCGACGTTTCGGGCATAAGCCCTTCTTCAGGAATGAGGAAAGTGTGTCCAGCAGGCTAAGATAAAAGGTAGGGAGGAGGGACTTGGGGGAGGGGCATTGAAGATGCGATAGGTGGAAGGAGGTCAAGGTGAGGGTGATAGGCCGGAGTGGGGTGGGGGCGGAGAGGTCAGGAAGAAGATTGCAGGTTAGGAAGGTGGTGCTGAGTTCGAGGGATTTGACTGAGACAAGGTGAGGGGAGGGGAAATGAGGAAACTGGAGAAATCGGGTGTCCCAGAGGTGTTCTCTGAAACGTTCCGCAAGTAGGCGGCCTGTCTCCCCAATATAGAGGAGGCCACATCGGGTGCAGCAGATGCAATAGATATGTGTGGAGGTGTAGGTGAATTTGTGGCGGATATGGAAGGATCCCTTGGGGCCTTGGAGAGAAATAAGGGAGGAGGTGTGGGCGCAGGTTTTGCCACCCCGTGGCTCAACACTTCAACTCCCCCTCCCAATCCACCAAGGACATGCAGGTCCTTGGACTCCTCCATAACAACACGACGGTTGGAGGAAGAGCGCCTCATCTTCCACCTAGGAACCCTCCAACCACAAGGGATGAACTCAGATTTTTCCAGTTTCCTCATTTCCCCAACCCCCACCTTGTCTCAGTCCCAACCCTCAAACTCAGCACCACCCTCCTAACCTGCAATCTTCTTCCTGACCTCTCTGCCCTCACCCCACTCCAGCCTATCACACTCACCTTGACCTCTTCCACCTATTGCATCTCAAACGCCCCTCCCCCAAGTCCCTCTTCCCTACCTTTTATCTTAGCCTGCTGGACACACTTTCCTCATTGCTAAAGAAGGGCTCATGCCTGAAACGTCAATTCTCCTGTTCTTTGGATGCTGCCTGACCTGCTGCGCTTTTCCAGCAACACATTTTCATCTCTGATCTCCAGCATCTGCAGTCCTCACTTTCTCCTCTGGTACAGACTTGCAAACAACTGGAGATTATTCATCATAAAACAAAATTTAATGGCTGCAGGATGATCAAATGCTGGAAAATGGGACCACATTTATTTAGCTTATTTGGTTGGCAGGCCAACCATCTACTTTTATGTCATAGTCTGAGAAAAGCCTGTCCTCGTATAACGTTCAGCTTCCTATGTAATATATATCCTTTTATAAAGGTATTCATCCTTTTGTGCAGTGTCCTCTTGCTTCTCCGTGTTCACATTGTTTCCACTTTCTGTAACCTTTACTCCATTTAACGGCCATGCACAGATCGTGAGGCATTGCATCCAGAATAACTATTCCTCAGTCACCGAAGC
Source organism: Hemiscyllium ocellatum (assembly GCF_020745735.1). Lineage (NCBI taxonomy): Eukaryota > Metazoa > Chordata > Chondrichthyes > Orectolobiformes > Hemiscylliidae > Hemiscyllium > Hemiscyllium ocellatum. The sequence continues at coordinate 102,287,632 of NC_083405.1, forward strand.
CTATTGCCTCCCTTCTTTTAAACAGCAGCTACCTTTAAAAGACATACATTACTTTCACAAGAGTAAAAGCCAAATGTACTTCACCTGCAAGTTGGTGCCTGGCCCTCTAAAGTAACATTGGCACAACAAACTTTTTCCAGTTGAATGCCTATTCAACTGGGATTGATCAGCACAGATGTTCACTGGCCATGCATAGACAAAGTTCCTGAAATGAATGTCCAATTAGATGGAGCAGCTGTCTAATGTCACAACAGCACCATCCGGATACTTCCGGTGCATTCACAGCATTCCCGTGCTTTATCTCAACAACACAGGCACACCCAAAGCACAGGCAGCACCGTTTTCTTGCTTTCAAGGCACCTGCAGTCAGCACCAGCAGCACCATGGTGTCACATTTCACTCCATTTTTGTCATACATCCAAAATTTACTGTTCTGGTGACACGAATTCCACTTGCAAAATTGAGTTCTGTTTTGAGATGCCCTGCGATCAGGAAATCATTGCATAATGTGCTCTTATAATCCTGAGTAAATGTAATGTCAAGGTATAAGCTGCTACACTTGCCTTGTAAACATATTGTGTCATTTCAGCATGCCAGGATGGTTTGTATTAAGATGTAAACATACGTTTCAAAGGAGCCTTGGTGAGTTGCTGCGGTACACGTTGTAGATGGCATTCATTATTGCCATTCTGCTTCAATGGTGAAGGGAGTGAATATGGAAGGTAGGGGTAGGGTGCCAGTTAAGTAGGACATGAAGCAAAATATTGTAGATGCTGAAAATCTGAGCATATATGATCTACAGGGCCAAAGATTGTCTATGATTTTTTTAAAATATTGAAACAAATTGATTTGTGTTTTGGATAATCCAATTTACTTTATTTACTTCTGGGCTCACATTGGAAAATGAGGAATCAATTCGGACCTCCCATTATAATGCTGGTGGGTATTGGCTGGGATGAGATCAATGGGCCCCGAAAAGTCTCATTGGGATATCCAAATAATTTTTCACACATGCACTAAGCTAGCTGCCACAAAGAAAGCACTTTATGAAAGCAATTCATCGATTAGGAAATGGGGAATCAGGTGTTACTGCAAGTTCTTAAGAGCCGGCAGCACTTAAAGGAGAGGATTTTTCCAAGCCTAAAATAGGAAATTAGCAATGAAGAGCTGCAGGGGGGAAGAACATGCCTGAAGTGAGTTTTATTTTTGTGGAGATGCAAAGCAGGTGGAAAATGTTGCACAAGACGTGGCACACTGTCTTACAGGAAGTAGCTTTTACTCCAGCATCTGTTTACAATTCAGAAAGAAGTTCAATTATCTCAACAAGAGAGACAAGGTAAAACTCTCTTTCACATCTCTCAAACTTTCTACACCATACAATGGAAGCTTTTCTTTGCCAAGACAGTATCAATCTTCCTTTTCCTGCATCCTATTTATGTCCTTAAGCCCTCAGGGCAGCACTTCTGTTTTTACATTCACTCTCAGACGCTTTTTTTTATTATTTGTACATGGGGTGTGGCAGTTGCTGGCTAGGACAGCATGTATTTTCCATCCCCAATAGACCTGGAGCCATATGGTAAGCTGCCTTTTTGAACCACTGAAGAACTTGACGTGTAGGGACACCCCTATTGCTATTAGGAACAGATTTCCAGGATTTTGACCTATGTTATCAAAGGAATCATTCCATTTCAGGGTGGTATGTAATTTGGAGGGGAACTTATAAGTGATGATATTTCCATGCATTTGCTTCCCTTCTCCTTGTAGGTGGTAGTAGTCATGGGTTTGGAATGTGCTGGTTATGCAATATTGGAGAGTTACTACAGTGCATCTTGTAAATGGTCAGAACTGCTCTCACTGTACATTGGTGGTGAAGGGAGTAAATGCTGAATTTGAATGGGATGCAAATCAAGTTGCTGTTATGGCCTGAATAGTGTTGAGCTTCTTGAGTATTCTAGGAGCTGCATTCGTTTAGGCAAGTGGAGAGTATTTGTTGTACTCCTGATTTGTGCCTTGCAGATGTTGGATAGGAGGAGAGTTGTTTGCTGCAGAATTGCAAGCAGCTCAGCTGCTCTTGTAGTGACAGTATTTATATAGCTAATCCAGATCAGTATCAGGTAAATGGTAACATTGTGGGCGGCACGGTGGCACAGTGGTTAGCACTGCTGCCTCACAGCGCCTGTAGACCCAGGTTCAATTCCCGACTCAGGCGACTGACTGTGTGGAGTTTGCACGTTCTCCCCGTGTCTGCGTGGGTTTCCTCCGGGTGCTCCGGTTTCCTCCCACAGTCCAAAGATGTGCGGGTCAGGTGAATTGGCCAAGCTAAATTGCCCGTGGTGTTAGGTGGGGGGTAAATGTAGGGGTATGGGTGGGTGGCGGGTCGGTGTGGACTTGTTGGGCCGAAGGGCCTGTTTCCACACTGTAAGTCTAATCTAATCTAACCTGTAGGTTGTTTTTTAAGGGGGAATTCCTACTATGGTAATGCCATTGAACATTAAGCAGCAATGATTAGACTCCCTCTTGTTGGAGATGGTATTTGCCTGACACTTGTGTGGCACAAATGTTACTTGCCACTTATGAACCTGAATATTGGCCAGGTCTTGGTGTATTTGTACAGAGACTGTTTTGGGAGCTGAGGAGTTGCAAGTAATAGAATCATGGAGATGCACAGCACAGAAACTGACCCTACGGGTCCCACTCATCCATGCCGACCAGAAATCCTAACCTAATCTAGTCCCATTTGTCAGCGCTTGGCCCATATTCCTCTAAACCTTCCTATTCATATACCCATCGAGATGCCTTTTAAATGTTGCAATTGTACCAGCCTCCTCCACTTCCCCTGGCAGCTCATTCCATACAAGCACCACTCTTGTGTGAAAAGGTTGCCCCTTCGGTCCCCTTTATATAGAACATAGAACATAGAAAAATACAGCGCAGTACAGGCCCTTTGGCCCTCGATGTTGCGCCGATCTAAGCCCACCTAACGTACACTAGCCCACTATCCTCCATATGTCTATCCAATGCCCGTTTAAATGCCCGTAAAAAGGGAGAGTCCACCAGTGCCACCGGCAGGGCATTCCATGAACTCACGACTCGCTGAGTAAAGAATCTACCCCTAACATCTGTCCTATACCTACCACCCCTTAATTTAAAGTTATGCCCCTCGTAATAGCTGACTCCATACGTGGAAAAAGGTTCTCATGGTCAACCGTATCTAAACCCCTAATCATCTTGTAAAAACCCCTAATCATCTTGTAACCCCTAATATCTTTCCCCTCTCACCCTAAACCTATGCCCTCTAGTTCTGGACTCCCCCACCCCAGGGAAGAGACTTTGTCTATTTACCCTGTCCATGCCCCTCATTGTTTTGTTAACCTCTGAGGTCACCCCTCAGCCTCCGATGCTCCAGGGAAAACAGCCCCAGCCTATTCAGCCTCTAACTTTAGCTCAAACCCTCCAACCATAGCAACATCCTTGTAAATCTTTTCTGAATCCTTTCAAATTTCACAGCCTCCTTCCATTAGGAGGGAGTGATGCTGAATATTATGTAATCATTAGTGAGTATCACCGACTATGAGCTTATGATGGAGAGGAAATCACTGCCCGGATAACTATCTTATCCTCTTGGCCACACCCTTCCTTTAATTTCTTTCACGATAACTAGCTGGCTCATATATGGCAAAGTTGAAAGAGAATTTTTTAAAATATCCATTTACTTAATCCTTAAAATACATTATATAATCTGTGTAACTACATTTTATATTAAAATTCAGCCATTAGAACAGAGAAAAGTGCCGAGGATTAGTCGTAACCTAAAATAAAATAACCTAATCTACGCTCCCCTCAATTCACTGCTATCCATGTGCATGTCCAGCATTCACTTAAAAGTTCCTAATGACTCTGCTTCCACCACCACCGCTGGCAACGCATTTCCATGCATTCACAACTCACTCTGTAAAGAACCTACCTCTGACGTCCCCTCAATACCTTCTTCCTAACACCTTAAAATATGACCCCTCATGGCAGTCAATCCTGCCCTGGGGAAAAGTCTCTGGCTATCAACTCTATCCATGCTTCTCATTACCTTGAATACCTAGATCAGGTCACCTCTACTTCTTCCTTCCCTCCAGAGAGAAACAACTGAGCTCAGTCAACCTCTCCTTGTAAGACAAGCCCTCCAGTCCAGGCAGCATCCTGGAAAAACTCCTTTGCACCCTCTCCAAAGCCTCCGTATCTTTCCTACAATAGGGCAACTAGAACTGGACAAATATTCCAAGTGTGGTCTAACCAGGGTTTAATAGAGCTGCAGCAAAACCTCGCGGCTCTTATACTCAATCCCCATGTTAACGAAAGCCAAAACACCATATGCTATCTTAACAATTCTATCCACTTGGGTGGCAACTTTGAGGGATCATGTACTTGATCACCAAGATCCCACTATTCCTCCACACTGCCAAGAATCCTGCCTTTAATCCTATATTCAGCATTCAAGTTCGACCTTCCAAAATGCATCACTTTGCATTTATCCAGGTTGAACTCCATCTGCCATTTCTCAGCCCAGCTCTGCATCCTGACTATATCACGCTGCAGCCTGCAGTAGCCCTCGATACGATCAACACCACCTCCAACCTTTGTGTCATCAGCAAACTTACCAACCCACCCCTCAACCTCCTCATCCAAGTCATTTATAAAAATTACAAAGAGCAGAGGCCCAAGAACAGAGTCCTGCGGGATGCCACTCCCCACTCTTCTCCAGGCAGAATATTTTCCATCTACAACCACTCTCTGCCTGCAGTCAGTCAACCAATTTTGAAGCTAGAAAGCCACATCTCCCTGTATCCCGTACCTCCTGCCTTTATGAATAAGCTTACCGTGAGGAACCTTATCAAATGCCTTGCTGAAGTCCATGTTCACCACATCCACTGTTTGATCTTTGCAACTCCTCACCTCCTCAAAGAACTCAATAAGATTTGTGAGGCATGACCTATCCCTCACAAAGCCATGCTGACTGCCTTTAATCATGCTATGCTTTTTCAAATGAATCCTATCCCTTAGAATTCTTTCCAAAACCTTGTTGATCACAGACGTAAGACTGACTAGTCTGCAATTGCCAGGGATTTCCCTATTCCCCTTCCTGAAAAGGGGAACAACATTTGTCTCCCTCCAATCCTCCAGTACAACTCCATAGGAGAGTGAGGAAGGAAAGATCTTTGCAAGTGGCTTAGCAACCTCCTTTCTCACTTCCCAGAGCAGCCTAGGATAAATCTGGTCTGGCCCTGGGGACTTATCAATCTTAATGTTTGCTAAAATATTCTGCATGTAAAAAATGAGGTCTGCAGATGCTGGAGATCACAGCTGAAAATGTGTTGCTGGTTAAAGCACAGCAGGTTAGGCAGCATCTCAGGAATAAGGAATTCGACGTTTCGAGCATAAGCCCTTCATCAGGAATGAGAGAGAGTAGCCAGGCAGGCTAAGATAAAAGGTAGGGAGGAGGGACTTGGGGGAGGGGCGATGGAGGTGGGATAGGTGGAAGGAGGTCAAGGTGAGGATGATAGGCCGGAGTGGGGTGGGGGCGGAGAGGTCAGTAAAGAGATTGCAGGTTAGGAGGGCGGTGCTGAGGAAGGAGATGTGGCTGTGGTAACGAGTCTGTTTAAGAACGTGGCTGAAGAGTTTCTGTGCAGAGGAGATGACCTGGGGGGTGCAGTGAGAGAGAGACTCACTGAAATCCTTGTAGAGGGAGGAAGAGAGCTTCTTCAAGGAAGGCATCCTTGCAAGAGGATTCGCAGTAGGTTAAAATCTTCGAGTAAAAAATGAGGTCTGCAGATGCTGGAGATCACAGCTGAAAATGTGTTGCTGGTTAAAGCACAGCAGGTTAGGCAGCATCTCAGGAATAGGGAATTCGACGTTTCGAGCATAAGCCCTTCATCAGGAATGAGAGAGAGTAGCCAGGCAGGCTAAGATAAAAGGTAGGGAGGAGGGACTTCGGGGAGGGGCGATGGAGGTGGGATAGGTGGAAGGAGGTCAAGGTGAGGGTGATAGGCCGGAGTGGGGTGGGGGCGGAGAGGTCAGTAAGGAGATTCTGCATATCAACTTCCTCAATCTCGATCTGTTCAAGCCTGTATCCGAGCTCCTCAAAGTTCTCATTCACAACAAGGTCAATAGACAATAGGACAATAGGCAATAGGTGCAGGAGTAGGCCATTCAGCCCTTCGAGCCTGCACCACCATTCAATATGATCATGGCTGATCATTCCTAATCAGTATCCGCTTCCTGCCTTATCTCCATAACCCTTGATTCCACTATCTTTGAGAGCTCTATCCAACTCTTTCTTAAATGAATCCAGAGACAGGGCCTCCACTGCCCTCTGGGGCAGAGCATTCCGCACAGCCACCACTCTCTGGGTGAAGAAGTTTCTCCTCATCTCTGTCCTAAATGGTCTACCCCGTATTTTTAAGCTGTGTCCTCTGGGTCGAAACTCACCCATCAGCGGAAACATGTTTCCTGCCTCCAGAGTGTCCAATCCTTTCATAATCTTATATGTCTCAATCATATCCCCTCTCAGTCTTCTAAACTCAAGGGTATACAAGCCCAGTCACTTCAGTCTTTCAGTGTAAGGTAATCCCTCCATTCCAGGAATTGACCTCGTGAACCTACGCTGCACTCCCTCAATAGCCAGAATGTCATTCCTCAAATTTGGCGACCAGAACTGCACACAGTACTCCAGGTGTGGTCTCACCAGGCCCTGTACAGCTGCAGAAGCACCTCTTTGCTTCTATATTCAATTTCTCTTGTTATGAAGGCCAGCATGCTATTAGCCTTCTTCATTACCTGCTGTACCTGCACGCTGGCTTTCATTGACTGGTGTACAAGAACACCCAGATCTCTCTGTACTGCCCCTTTACCTAAATTAATTCCATTGAGGTAATAATCTGCTTTCCTGTTCGTGCCACCAAAGTGGATTACCATACATTTATCCACATTAAACTGCATCTGCCATGCATCTGCCCACTCACCTAACTTGTCCAGGTCACCCTGTTACCTTCTAACATCCTCATCACATTTCACCCTGCCACCCAGCTTTGTATAATCAGCATATTTCCCTTTCCTCAGTGAAAACCAAAGCAAACAACTCATTTAGGACTTCTCCTATCTGCTCAAACTCCACACAAAAGATCTCTACGCTATCCCTGATTGCCCTATCTTCTCCCTGATCATTCTCTTATTCCTCATGTAAGAGTAAAATGCCTTTAGGTTCTCCCTAATCCTTCCTGCCAAGCCTTTTTTGTGCCCCCTCCTTGCTCTCCTCAGTCCATTTTTGAGCTCCTTCCTAAAAAGCCTGTAATCCTCTAAAGCTGTGCTAGACCCTTGCATCCTCCACCTTATGTAAGCTGCCTTCTTCCTTTTGATGAGAAGCTCCTCTGTTCTCGTCATCCAAGGTTCCTTAATCTTACCACTTCTTGCCTGTCTCAGAGGAACAAATTTATGCATCACTCGCAACAACTATTCCTTAAACAGTCTCCACATGTCTGTTGTGCCCTTTCTGTGGAACAATTGCTCCCAATCTGTACTTCCCAACTTGTACCTGATAGCGTCATAATTTCCTCTTCCCCAATTAAATTTTTTCCCATGGTAATGGCTTCTTTCCCTTTCCATGGCTATGATAAATGTGAGGCAGTTGTGATCACTGTCACCAAAGTGTTCTCCCAGTGCAAGATCTGACACCTGTCCTGGCTCATTGTCGGCACCAAATCCAAAATGGTCTCTCCCCTCATTAGTCTGTCTACATACTGAGTAAGGAAACCCTCCTGAACACATCTGACAAAAACGGCTCCATCCAAACCATCTGCAGTAAGGAGGTTCCAATCAATATTGGGAAAGTTGAAGGCACCTATAATAACAAGCCTGCTACATCTGCACTCTTTCCAAATCTGCTGGCCGATGAGCTCTTTGATATCCCTACTGCTATTAGGAGTCAGTAGAAAGCCCCCAATGAGGTGGCTGCTCCCTTGCTGTTCCTAACTTCCACCCATACTGACTCAGTAGACGAGTTTTCCTCAACTTTCATTTCTGTAGCTGTGATGCACTCTCTGATTAGCAATGCTACATCCCGTCTCTTTTTCCACCCTCCCTGTTCCTTTTAAATGTTCTAAACTCTGGAACATCTAGCAACCATTCCTGTCCCTCTGAAACCCATGTCTCCGTGATGGCCACAACATCATAGTCCGAAGTACTAATCCATGCTCTAAGTTTGTCATTCTTATTTCTGACGCACTTTGCATTAAAGCAAAGCACTTTAACCGATCCCTTTGTTTCATCACATAGAAAACCTTCCCAATAGATTCACTACATCCTGTCACTGCCCCATCTACAACAACCCCCTCTCAGACATGTGGCTCTGATTCCCACCCCCTGCCAAATTAGTTTAAACCCTCCCAAACCACTCAAGCAAATCTCCCAGCCAGGACATTTGTGCCCCTCCAGTTCAGGTGCAACCCGTCCTTCATGTACAGGTCCCATCTTCTCCAGAAAGCAACCCAATGGTCTAAGTATCTGAAGCCCTCCCTCCTACACCGGCCGTGCAGCCACGTGTTAAGCTAACTGTTCCTCACATCACTGTCTCGTGGCACCGGTAGCAAACCTGACAACACTACTCTACTTGTTCGGCTCTTCAGCTTTCAACCTAGCTCTCTGAAGTCACTTTTCAGATCCTCAATCCCATTCCTGGCTATGTCATTTGTGCCAACATGTACCACAATTTCTGGCTGCTTACCCTCCCCCTTCAGAATCTTGTAAACCCGATCGGCAACATCCCAGACCCTGACACCGGGGAGGCAACATTCCTTCCGAGAGTCCCGTTCCTGACCACAAAATCTCCTGTCAATCTGTCTAACTATTGAGTCCCCTACCACTAGCGCTTTTCTATTCTCGTCTCTTCCCTTCTGAGCCACAGTGCCAGACTCAGTGCCAGAGACCTGACAACTATGGCTTTCCCCTAGTAGGCCGTCCCTACCATCAGTATCCAAAACGGTATTGCTGTATTTATATTATTCAAATTCAATTAATCAAGCTTTACATTTCTACTGAAAATTTCATAATTTTCACGACATTGCCTGAATTTCTAAAAATATTAGAATAGATCTTCTCTTTAACACAGCCATTATTGCTGGCTTGTTTCTTCAAGCTATGAATGTGCTTAAGCCTGGTTACAAATACATTTTTCTGCACATAATTACAGTTCTTGTAGATTAACTAACTATTTGAAAGATGGCTTTCTAATGTATTGTCAAATTCTTTCTGAAATATTACATAAACATGGCTGTTATAATCTGTGTAAATAGATGTCTGAAGAACAGGATTCCACAGCTCTGGTGACTTTAGCTATTATGGCAATATTTGAGCTTGAGAAAAGCCTTATTAGGGAATGATCTCTTGATTGGCCCATTTTGTAAACATAGACATGTCATAGACAATTGATAATAATTGTATAACAGTGTCCAATGTCATTTTGCACAACTAGTTAGTGTAAATAATATTAGATCAGCCACAACATAAAACAAGGGTAAGAGACACATGCTGTGCACACAAAAGCAAGGTTCAGCACTTTTATTTCTTCACATACCTGTTACTCTGTCAATTTGCTTGAAAAATATTTGTACTGCTCTGCAGTATTATTTTGGGCATTGATATTGCTGAGAACCACCTTAAGCAAGTTGTATCAACAGCATGGTTCGTAATTATTTTGTTTTCTTTGGCTTACACCCAACTTCCTTTAGCTATGAAATCTGCTTCAATGATTCATCAAAATATCATATTGCACGAACATTTCCAGGCAAAATGTAGATTGGAAAAATATTTGAACTAATATGATAACACTGAAATGTTAAAATGTAACATTCTGTGCTAATGCTACAGAATATATCTTCATTAAGAAAAGGTTTCTACGATCTTTGTTTATATACTGTATTTCGTCTTTTGTTGAAGGTCTACTTCATATTCAGCACTGGGGAAACTAATACTTCTGCGTGTTAGGAATGGACAGCATCAAAGCTGAGAGAAATAGTTGGATTTGTCTTCAAAGGAGCTTTTACAATGACTTTCTTGTCCATGGGGATCATGAGATATTTTGAAATCTATGTTTTGATTCTTTCCTGTTAAGTGCTTTTTTTTTTGAAAACAATTGATTTTCTGTCCTTTTCACACTGAAGGCTGTCCATGGATAATATCTTTCCAAGACAAGGGAGCAGGTTGGAAACCATTGTCACTTGGTGAAAGTGAACTTTGATTTTATATCCACTCTGTAAGGATGCCTTTATGTGTCCTTACAATGATATGTGAGAGATCAGGGCCAGAGAAGGAAAAATTAAGATCACCATGTGAAAAGCTTCATTTACAAATTCCATCCTACCTTACTGCACTGTACATTAGAGTAACCAAGGGAAAATTAGGATCTATATTATAAATAAATCAAAATCTCTTGCCTATGGAGCTTTGGAGGTAAAAACAATGACTGCAGATGCTGGAAACCAGATTCTGGATTAGTGGTGCTGGAAAAGCACAGCAGTTCAGGCAGCATCCGAGAAGCAGTAAAATCGCGTATCGGGCAAAAGCTCTTCTTTAGAGTGAAGGTCTGTGCTAAACTAATTTAATATCTATTCCCTGCTATTGGAAGAGGTGACAGCCTAGTGGTACTATTACAATACTATTAATCCAGAGACCCAGGAACTGTTCTGGGGACCTGAGTTCGAATCCTGTCATTTCAGATGGTGAAATTTGAATTCAATAGTGATCTGGAATTAAGAATCTAATGATGATCGTGAATCCATTGTCGACTGGTTCACTAACGTCCTGGTCTGGCCTACATGTGACTCTAGACCCACAGTAATGAGGTTGACTCTTAACTGCCCTCTGGGATGGGTCATCCCAAGATTGAATAAGGAAAAATTACAGGCTTATTTCTTCTTATTGGTTCCAAGGCAGATTAGTAGGAAAATCCCATTCAACCATTATTGGAAAGAGAGAAATCATTTTGTGACATACATATGTTGCTTAGCAGTGACTTTTTGAGAAAAGACCTTTCTCATGATGTTCTGTTATATGAATGTCAACTTTGAAGGAGGCTGATGTGTGTTCTGACAAATCTGTGTAATCTTTAGACAAGATTAATACAGGTGAAGAGTGAAAGTAACTGTTTCTTAATATAACCTTGCAGAGCTGCAGAGTGGCGGTTTGGAACTATGGTACATTTAAGAATTTTTATAAATTGACACGTTTTGTTAGAGAGGGCAAAAATATCTAGAGTACATACAAAATTGGGAGGATATTGAGCAGGGTACAGAAGGTGAGAGAATTTGGAGTGTGAGTTGCAGGATAGGTTGATGGTCAAGACGCCAAATGGAATGCTTTTCTTCCTTGAACAAGGTACAGAATACAAAAGCAGGGATTTAATACTGGGACCGTATAAAATGCTGGTTAGGCACAGCTTGGGGTTTCTGTTCAATGCTGATCGCCACATTACATGAGGGACATGATTTCTCCAGAAAGAGTACAAAGGAGATCCACAAGAACATTACCTACCACATCTTGAAATTGCAGCCATGAGGAAAAATTGGATAGGATAATATTATTTTCCTTAGAACTGAAGAATAAGGGGTTACTTAAGTGAGATGTATAAAATTGAGGGGCCTGGTTTCAACAGTCAGAAAAAAAAACTTTTCCCTCATGGAGCGGTCAGTTACCAGGGGCACAGATGTAAGGTGATTGATAGAAGAATTAGAGGGGACATGAGGGAAAAACATGTTCACCAATAGGGTAATGACTGTCTAAAATTCACTACCTGGTATAGTGACTGAGACAGAAGCCCTGAACTTGTTTAAAACGTACCTGGATCTACATCTGAAGGACTGTAACTGACAAAACTATGGGTCAAGCGTTTGCAGAAAGCATTCAAATGATTTTGTTCATCACCCAGTACAGATATGAAGGGCTGAATGGTCTCTAACTGTGCAGCAACCCTTCTATGGTTCTATGTTTGCCGTTGTTAGGTACTAGATGAACAATGAAAGTGTTATTATTTTTTAGAAAAAGGGGAATTTGATCCATGCATTAGATCCACTATATGCTGTGTTCCCAATTCTCCACATTAGCAAAACTGGCTCTGGCACGGATGAGGTTCCAATTAGATTTCAGCAGGGGCCTAATTAATAAATGCCTTTTGTTCCATCTATTTGACCTTGATAATATCTTAATTCACCCCAAAACAACTTCCCTGTTAGGTACAGCTTTTCAAAGGTCAGCAAAACCTGCTAAGGTAAGTTTAAAAACCTGCATTAGTTCACTAAGCCTAAGTCTGTACCAAAACCAGTGATCCAAAAATAAAGACCTTAAATCCTAAATTACTCTTTCTCCCACCTTGCCCTATTTGTAAGTGATAAATTTTCCCATTCATGTTGCATTACTGCTTTAAGAATTGAGTATGCTGAGGAGCAATTGGCCAGGATGTTACTACATTACCAGCAGCTATGAGAAGTCAAAACAGTAACATGTTAGACTAAGGATTTGCACAAAAAGTTTCTCTGTAACTGCAAATGATCAGATTGCAGATCAAATACCATAAATTAAATCTATGGTATTTCTACTTGCGGAACATTTCAGAGAACACCTCTGGGACACCCGGACCAACCAATCCAACCTCCCCGTGGCTCAACACTTCAACTCCCCTTCCCACTCCACCAAGGACATGCAGGTCCTTGGACTCCTCCATCACCAGACCATAGCAACACAACGGCTGGAGGAAGAGCGCCTCATCTCCGCCTAGGAACCCTCCAACCACAAGGGATGAACTCAGATTTCTCCAGTCTCCTCTTTTCCCCCCTCCCTCCACCTTGCCTCAGTCAAATCCCTCGAACTCAGCACCGCCTTCCTGACCTGCAATCTTCTTCCTGACCTCTCCGCCCCACCCCTACTCCGGCCTATCACCCTCACCTTGACCTCCTTCCACCTATCGCATTTCCAACACCCCTCCTCCAAGTCTCTCCTCCCTACCTTTTATCTTAGCCTGCTGGACACACTTTCCTCATTCCTGAAGAAGGGCTCATGCCCGAAACGTTGATTCTCCTGCTCCTTGGATGCTGCCTGACCTGCTGTGCTTTTCCAGCAACACATTTTCAGCTCTGATCGCCAGCATCTGCAGTCCTCACTTTCTCCTCTGTTGTAATTCTATGTTAAGGAAAACAACACAAGAATGCAACATAGTGGCTGTAGCAATTTTTCCAAAAACAAAACAAAGGCAATGATGCAAACGTGAAAACCACAGGGAAAAGACTCAGACAACATTTGAAGCAGGACAATGGTTACACCTACTAGTGGGGTCCCTGTGGGAAATAAAAGTGACAAAACACAGTGTTGTGAACAGTGAGTGCTTAATTTGTGAGCTGGCCACATTGATGATCTATGGGCGATGAGTCAGTTTTTATTTGGGTTGTAGGAGCTGCAGGACCAGCAAGACAGTCTCACATGCCATTCCCATGAAAAAGAAAAGAAGTACATGAAACGAAAACATTTGAGCCACAGCCAAAATCAGCACAGGGAAAATTTAAAAAGACCAACAATCGCATTGCTGAATCTCCACATGGAGCAGGCTTACAGCATTGCTACTACAAATGCCTTATATATTGACAACATCTGTAAAAGACAGGAAACACCTCTCTGTGGCTCACAACACTGAGAAAAGAAATTCCTCCTCATTTCAGTCTTAAATTGGCACCTCTTTATTCTGAGACTGTGCCTTTGGTGTAAGGAAAAGGGCAAAGTCTGAGATCTCTCAGACGCTGAGCTTCATAGTCTATCTGTTTGTGGTTCAAATTCCACATTTCCATCTACTCCCAACAGGGGTGTAGTTTCCAAAATTAACACTGTAACCTGAATACAGAAAGCGAGCAAGATGTGTGGAAGGTGTGGCTGATTGCACCCATTGCAAAGCTGCCCGATGTTCCGAGATCTTTGTCCTTTTGCATGGCATGGCAATGAGGTACATGGTGTAGTTGAAATAACTGTCAAGAGAATAGGAAAGCTGCAATTACACAAGGATCATAAGATAGTTGAAAATATAGTTCATAATTAACATTTCTCACCTTTAAGCAAGTGGACATGTTTAGACATCTGAGCAAGAGTCACTTGACCCGAAATGTTAACTCTGATTTCTCTCCACAAATGCTTCCAGTCCTGCTGATTTCAGCAATTTCTGTTGGTTGTTTCTGATTTAAAGCATCTTTCAGTTTTTATGATTAGACTTCAACTCCTTTAAGCACTCAGGAGTCCCCCAAGTTCTAACAGAACAACTGCACTAGAGACACATAGCGGTCAAAACATTAGCCCAGAATCAGACTGTTGTACTGTCTAGTAAAGGAGTAACTGATAGAGGATCTCATTGTGCTCCCTAGATTTATGGCTGAACCTACAAATAAGAAGAAATAATCTATTATGATTACATGTTATAGCCTTAAAGAAATGCCTTATATCACTAAGAAATAACAGGTTCAACTTCGACAAGAACTGTGATACCAGTTGCCAGTATTGTGCTAAACTAAAAGTCCAGTTAGTTATCCAAGAACACGTACTATAAGTACCAAGAGTATTTCACAGTAATGGGTAATTTACTTGTATACAACAGAAGACTAGTTATTCCAGCTTCCTTCAGGAAGATTTAATGGAAAGGAAACATTAGGAAAACTTAGGCATAGCCAGGGTTGAATTAGTAGTGTGGTGATAGTAATCTCAAAAAAAACTGAAGACCAAATTTCATTGTTAAATCTGCAATTATACAGGATTGCCAAAAGTGGAAAACACTCCTTTTATTACTGAAAGTAGATCAGAAGCTAAAACTCAGCAAACAGGAAGAAGCAAATATCGAGAACGAGAACCGTGGGCAGCAGGGTGGCTCAGTGGTTAGCACTGCTGCCTCACAGCGCCTGAGACCCGGGTTCAATTCCCGACTCAGGCGACTGACTGTGTGGAGTTTGCACGTTCTCCCCGTGTCTGCGTGGGTTTCCTCCAGGTGCTCTGGTTTCCTCCCACAGTCCAAAGATGTGCGGGTCAGGTGAATTGGCTATGCTAAATTGCCTGTAGTGTTAGCTAAGGGGTAAATGTAGGGGTATGGGTGGGTTGCGCTTCAGCGGGTTGGTGTGGACTTGTTGGGCCGAAGGGCCTGTTTCCACACTGTAAGTAATCTAATCTAATCTAAACGTGAACACAATCTATTTGAGCACTTTCAGACAAAGGAACAGTCAATGCCAGTGAAGAGATAGAGTTGGGTGAGTAGAAATCTTGCAGCAACAGCATTGAATGTTTGGAAAAGTTTTCTTAACAATCAAATAACCACAATTGGTGACTGAAAACATCCAGCCTGATCACCAACTCAAGGGAGATGAGCTGTACGTGATTATCTGGGAGCCAGAATAATATCCACAGATCAAAGATATTGGCAAGAAGAAAAAAATTATGAACCCAAAACTAGACACCAATCCTCACCTAAATATTTTGGATACCTCCATAGGAATCTCTTCTTTCAGTCAGATTGAGGTTTTGGTCACTTGTTTAACAGGTCCTCAGGTGAGTCCTAGTTGAGGATGTCAGCAGGAGTTGAGGTGTTCTGATGGAGTGTGATGGAGTTGGAGAGAACACTTTAGTACAATCCTGGTTCCACTCTAAGAATGAAAAAGGAGTTAATTACCTTTCATTGGTGACTGCTGGCTTATTGACTTCCAAATTCAGAAAACATAAGTGGGGCAGGCTTGAAGTTCCTTCAATAGATGTTAAGCTCTTCAATGACAGACTCCAGTGGCTCAATATCTGTTTTAAACAGCGAAGATTTTTTAAAAAGCTAAGCCACATGAATTTAGCAGCAGGAATGAGATCTGTACAGGTTGAGTGCAGGCCTTCCAAACTGTTGTGCTTTCTTTCATGAAAATTGGGTACAACACATCTCAATGTCTACCCTTGTCTCTTACTGCATCTGCTTTTACTTGCTCCAGCTCTAGTGGACAGAAAATACTATTTACTGTGTTTTCTGCTATCCATATTTATTTTTACTGTTCTAGTCCTTTCTCTGCAGCACTCAAGGGAAATTAGGGATGGGCAATAGATGCAGACCTTATGGTGATGTTCACATCACATGAAAGAATAAAAAGAGAAGTAATTTTTAAAAAATCTTTGAACATTGGGGCTTATTCTTCATAAACCTTCTGTGAAATCAAACTCTCCCATTTCATAAGGCCCTGTCCCCCCACCTCAGTGGGATTTTCATTTCTCTATGAACTCTTCCTTCTGCTCTGACAACCAATTTTTGTGCTTCGTGAGTGGATTGTGTGCAATTTTCTTCCTGCATGGAAACACAACTTGTTACTTTTAGACACAGTCTGTTTTATTTGGCATTCTAATGGGGAGGGTTTGGTTTTCTCATGGCTATTATGGATATATTGCCTCTTTGTATGGTATGCATGCAGTATAGGATTTTCCAGGCGTGTAATTTATTTCGTGTGTTAGATGTGGCTTGGTGGTAGCATTCCAAGTCAAAAATGTCAAGAGTTCAAATCACATGGCTTACTTAAGTAGTACTGAGGGTGTGTTGCTGTCTTTCAGATGTGATGTTAACCTAGGAAACAATTAGCCTTCTAACAGGAAGTAAATGATTGCCCATCATTATTCAAAGTAGAGTAGTGTCATAGAGTCACAGAATAGAACCAGACCTTGCAACCCAACACTTTTATGCCGATCAACAAATAGCAAACTACACTAATTCCATTTACTTACACTTCTCATCGCAGGCAACGTCCTGGTGAAACTCGTTTGCACCTTTTCCAGTGCAATCATGTCCTTCCAATAGTATGGCAATCAGAACTGCACACAATATTCCATCTATAGCCTAACCAATGTTTTATAATGTTCTATAATCCTATATTCTACACCCCAACTAATGAAGACAGCCCATGCTGTATGCTTTCTTTACTAGCCTATTTACCAGTTCTAACACCTTCCAGGATCTATATCTTGTACACCAAGGTCCCTTTGTTCCTCAGCACTCCGTATGGACCACCATTCATTGTGTACATTCTTCCCCTATTAGATCTCCCAAAATGTATCACCTCACACTTATCAGGATTAAATTCCATCTGCTTTGCTCTGCCCAATTTACCAGCTCATCAATATCAGACTGCAGCCTGAGATCATCCTCCTCACTATCAACAACATCAACAATTTTCCTGTCATCTGCAAACTTACTAATTAAACCATCTACATTCACATCTAGGTCATTAATGTACATAACAAAGAGCAACGCTCCCAGCACTGATCCTTGTGTAACACTGTTGGTCACAGGTTTCCAATCATAAAAACATCCCTCCACCACTGCCCTTTGCCTCCTATTTGTCAGCCAATTTTGGATCCAGTTTGTCAACTTGCCTTCAATTGCATGGGCCCTTACCTTTTGGACCAATCTTCCATGTAGAACCATGTCAAAGGCCTCACTGAAGTCCATGTAAACCACATCAACGGCACTACTCTTGCCAATATATTTAATCAGCTTTTCAAAAAGCTCAATTCAGTTAGTCAGACAGGATCTCCCTCAATCAAATCTATGTTGACTATCCCTGATTAATCCCTGTCTTTCGAAGTGTTGATTAATCCAGTCCCTTACAATTGTTTCCAATAATTTCACCACCACTGACATCAGACTAACTGTTCTGTAAATACCTAGTGTATTGCTACTGGCCACCTTGTCCTTGCAAAATTGTTTCCTCAACTAACACCCATGGCAGGTAAACTGACCATTTGTCTCATTGCTGTGTTGTCTTTGCATAAAGACTGCGGCAAAAGTTTAATTGGTTGTAATACACTTTGGGGCTTCTTGAAATCATGAAAGGCACAATATAAAAGTTATGTCTTTCTCCTTCCACAGAAAGCAGTCATTTAGTTTACTGAATTATACCATTCTGAGCCTTGAGATGGCATGAGGTTGCAATCTGGTATTCTTAATCAGTCCTACCATGAGGGAGCAATGGCTAAAAACAGTTATTAAAGTTCTGGATATTAAATGATTGCACTCAATACCATGCATGGCACTACCTAGCTGATATTAAGCTAGATCTCTTTTCACCTATTCTCACCACCAGAACTCTTCTGCACCTATTGGCATGATCTTTGCTCCTGCTGCCCTTTGGTTCAGTTTTAAGTACAGACCAGCAATCCCCTACTAATGTTCCCTGCATGAATTATCTGGGCTTCCTTGGGACAGCGCTCTACCTGCCAGGAGATTCATGCTTTGTAATCCTGTCCATCGATATGAAAATTAAGCGATAGTCCAATTTCTACCAGCCAGTTTCAAAGCCTTTAAGTGGGTAGAAGTTTTCCCCACCCCCAAACAATTAAAGCTGCAGATTACAGGACACTGAACAGTGGGGTAAAAATTTGTACCTCTGATAAATCATGTCTTGATGCTGATCTTTGATAACATAATCAGCCATGTTGTGAGCATGGCTGAGACTCTGAGACTCCAGCATCTGCAGTCTTGTTTTTACCATGTTGTAAGCAGGAGCCAACGACATGAACATGTGAAAGGAAAACAATCCATAGGAAGTGTATTTGTAAATTACTCGTGTACCGCCTAGCAACTAATCCCAGAGCTGCCTTTGGATAGGCAAGAGCTGCTAAAGTCTCCATCAGGAATAGAGTCAAGAGATTTGAAACACAAGAATCAAGCGTCTCAACAGCAAATTTCAAAGAAAGAACTTTATGGGCATGAAACTATTATATTAAACACTTTCTCAAGACTAGGCTGTTAACCATAGAGATAACTAAGTTTAGGAAACAAAGAAAACAGCTTGTAATACCCTAAGCTTCCAGTGCTGAGGAATTTGTATTTGCTTTAGCTTTGGGGCTGTTTTTCAATTTAATATAACAAAATCGAAATAAATGAAATCAAGATGGCTTGACATTGTACCAAAGATAAAATCTTGTAGGAAGATTATTTTATTTCAGTTTTAAATAAGAATTTGGTAAAACAGATTTTTTATTGACATTATAATCCAGACATCATAAAAAAATATTTTTCCTGGCATTTGTAGTTCAGGGGGATATTATACTCTTGATTCGTCTCTGGCTTAGAAAGTAAAATTGATGTTTCCATATGAAGAGGATGTGTTTCTCTGAGCTTGCCCAGGCGCTCTGGTGGTCTGTACATGAGTTATTGAAGTAAACACAAAACTGAGAAGTTGCTGTACCACAAAAACAACTACTTATGCTTACATAATGCTTTTAATGTAATTAAATCGCCCAACTTCCTTCACAGGAACATTATAAAACAAATTTGACACTGAGCCACATAGGAGATGTAACTTCACAAGACCAAAATATTCATTAAAATGCAAACATTTTATGAAGCATCTGAAAGGAAGAAAGAAAGATAGATAGCGAGGTACAGAGGTTTAATCCACAATCTTCCCATTTTGTTTCCCCCTATTTGTATATTTCTTTCACAGAATAAACCTCAATAAACATTGTTCATTTGAATGATGAAAAGTATGGTGCAGGTTTGATGTAAAGGTGGCTCTGTTTTGTCCCACAAGCGGAATACTCCTTGCTGGAACACATTCGTCACTGGCCATTCCCTGAACAACAGTATTGTAAATGAAATCTGTAAGTTAACCCTAGATCTGACGTGCTATGACTAAAGAGGTAGGTTTTGTCTTTGGCTGCTGAGAGCAACTACATCAGTACTTCCTCTGAGGAAGCCTGAATTCTTGCTCCCATGTTGGGAGAGCAGAGCTGGGATAATTCTTGTCTCCACAAATCCGACCTGGGAAAATGTGCCTTGGAGATTCAGATTCTCATTGAGGGAGGCATCTGTGTTTTATTGGGGTAGTGACTCTTGCCCCACAGAGAGTTCATAGGCGGCTGGCTGTTGGGTGCAGAGACAGACTGTGCGAAAAATCAACCCAGCATTCTTTGACATTACTGCAGCTGTAAAAACAAATAATCAAGTAGCCCTTCAACTCTCACCATCTCCCAATACCCCTCATGACAACACACGGACTCCTCAGAGCTCTCATTCCTTCCATGTCAAACTATGCCCATCTATTCAACCCCTCCAAACCAGGCAACATCATGGGATACCATTTCTATACCTCTCCAAAGCCACCACGTGCTTCTTGTAGTGTGGTGACCAGAACTGCAGAATATTCCAATTGTGGCTGATCTAAAGTTCATACAGGTACAACATGGCATGCCAATTTTTATACTCCATTCCCCAACTGATGAAGGCAAGCATTCAATATGTCTCCTTGACCACATTATCCGTTTGTGTTGCCACTTTCCGTGAACCTGTACGCCTAGATCATTCTGAATGTTGATGCTACTAAGGGTTCTGCCATTTTCTGTATATTTACCTCCTACATTTTCCAAAATGCATCACCTCGTACTTGTCCGGATTAAACTCCATCTGCCATTTCTCTGCCCAGATCTCCAGTCAATCTATACCATGCTGTATCCTTCTTAAGGACCTACTACACCTATCTAAGTAGCTCCTAAATTCCAACTTCCAAACTTAGCACAAAGCTGCAACATTATACCAACATCTCAGAAGTTGTAAATAAGGAAAATTTCAGAGCATTGGGATTGTAGTGCTTTAGCCAAGCTTTCTTTCCAAAGGACCTTGTAAATACCTGTGAGATGTGAGCAGGTTTTCCTAGAATCAGCCAACTTTGTACAGTTTTGTGCAGTGACTACAAACTGGCATTGCCAGGAATTGCTATAGACTGCATATGTTTACTGAAATAATCTGAACTCAGATCCTGGGAACAATACTGATGCAGACCAAACCATCATCAAGTCTTAAAGTCAAAAGTCAGATTTCTGAGACAGGGCATTTATAGACAAAGCACATTGAAGCTCAAAACTAGAAGAAACGAATAGAAAAAGAACAATCCTCAAGCAGTAGTGAAAGATGTTCTTCATCAGAAAGCTATGAAATGCAGTAAGGGATCCAAGCTAAAACTAACATTGTGTTAGATTACATTCTCTACAGTGTGAAAACGAGTCCTTCGGCCCAACAAGTCCACACCAACCCTCCGAAGAGTAACCCACCCAGACCTATTTCCCTCTGACTAATGCACCTAACAGAATAGGCAATTTAGCTAAAATTTTTAGAAAATTCAAGATTGTAATGTTCATAACATCCTATCTCGCCACCGTGGCCTCAGGTCATCTGCTCCCGAAATGCTTAACAATATCTGTTATCTCTAGATTCAACTAATTCTTCCTGATCGTCTTCACATATTGCACTCTCCATAAACTTAAGCTAACCTGAAACAGTGATTGTCCAAGATTTCTAAAATGGCCCACAAAATAATGTAAACAGGCTTACTGAGCAGGTCTGGCTTTATGATTGGATGACCACACAGGACAGATGGCCAAGGTGAATAGGGCTGATTAGCGAATCAAGGTGAGTGAATGGTCCAATCTCAGGGAGGAGTGGAGTACCATTGCCCTGTATGTAATACTGAGTGGGCCTGCTGTCTCTCTTCAGGGATTTGTGGTGGTGGTGGTGGGGGGGGGGGGGGAAGAGACTGGATGGGTGGTAGAAGGTTGGTAGCTTACATAGAAGAGCACTGAGAAAGGTACGAAAATCAAGTAGCTGTAAATATCACAAAACCATGGACATGGCTGCCATGATGCAGTCAGAACTTTTCGTGGGGGTGGAGTGCTTCTTAAGTACTTAAACTCAAGGCATACACAAGTACAAAAACCCAAAGTGCCATATTCCATAAGGCTGCCTCTGTTACAGAATACCAATGGGAAATCACCCCATTACACGATACATACAGTATTAAACATTTGGATTGAAGGTATATGATGATTAAGTAAAATGGTAAAAACAAGGACTGCAGATGCTAGAAACCAGCTTCTAGATTAGAGTGGTGCTGGAAAAGCACAGCAGCTCAGGCAGCATCCGAGGCGCAGTAAAATTGACGTTTTGGGCAAAAGAGTGCCTGAATGGTAGAGAGATAAATGAGAGGAGGGTGGGGGTGGGGAGAAAGTAGCATAGAGTACAATAGGTGAGAGGGGGTGGGGATGAAGGTGATAGGTCAGGGAGGAGGGTGGGGGAAGGTAGCAAAGAATACAATGGATGCATGGGAGTGGGATGAAGGTGCTAGGTCAGAGAGGAGAGTGGAGTGGAATAGGTGGAAAAGAAGATAGGCAGATAGGACAAGTGATGGGGATAGTGCTGAGCTGGAAGTTTGGAACTGGGGTGAGGTGGGGGAAGGGGAAATGAGGAAACTGTTGAAGTCCACATTGATGCCCTGGGGTTGAAGTGTTCCGAGGCGGAAGATGAGGCGTTCTTCCTCCAGGCGTCTGGTGGTCAGGGAGCGGCGGTGAAGGAGGCCCAGGACCTCCATATCCTCGGCAGGGTGGGAGGGGGAGTTGAAATGCTGATTAACCCACTTGAAAAGGAATCCTTCAACCAAAACTGTTTAAAATCCACTGACCTCACCTGGTAAAGTGCCTTTCATCCATTGCCCCTTGCTTGCTGACCTTTATTGGTTTCAGGGTTGGAAAAGCTACTGTTTTACAAATTTAATCCTTGCTTTTAAATTCCCCCGTTGCCTCATCGTTCCCACCTGTGAGATATCTATCAACCTTACAACCCTCCAACATCACTGTGTCCCTCTAATTATGATTTCTTGCCATAGAGTTGGAAAAAGAAAAGATAATTGCATCTTTTTTCGTTCTTACAGTGGAACCAGGCTGGAACAGAGGTCTTCTCCCCAGCTCTACCATACTTCCATTTGCTGCTGTAGACCACCCCAACTACTGCCAACATCCTCAACTGGGACTCACCTGAGGACCTGTTAAACAAAAGGCTAAAACCTCAACCTGACAGAAAGGTGGGATGACTGTCAGAATATTTTGATGAGGATTTCCACTATTAGGGGCCATGCCTTCAGCAGCCTAGTCCCAAGTTGGAATTCCTTCCCTTAGCCTTTTCACATTTGCACTTCTCTCTTGTTCTTTAAGATGGCACTCAAAATATTTCTCTTTATGCAAACATTTGGTCACCTGTCCTAAAAGATCTTCATATTATGTTCTTAACTTTGTTTAATAGCTCTCCAACATTACACCTTGGGATGTTTTGTTGCATTGAATGTGCTGTATAAATTAAACTTGTTATTGGAAGGAAAAATACAGATATTGATGATTAAAATACAAACAGAAAATGCTGGGAACACTCTGCAGGTTAGACAGAGAGAAGAAATAACCTTTTTTAAAGAGGGAGCTACAATAGCCAATTTGCATACCAACTCCCACATAACAGTGAGACAAATGGCAAATTAAAATACTTCTATGGTGTTGATTAAGGGATTAGCATCACTCAGAACTTCGGAACTCCTCTGTTCTTAGAATCCCTACAGTGTGGAAGCAGGCTGTTCGGCCCATTGAGTCCACACTTATCCTCCGAAGAGCAGCCCACCAGACTCAGCCCCCTACCCCATCCCTGCAATCCTGCATTTCCCATGGCTAATCCACCTAATCTGCACATCCCTGGACACTACTGGCAACTTAGCATGGCCAATCCATCTTAACCTGCACATCTTTGGTCTGTGGGGTAAATCAAATCTTTACTGATAAAGTGGCAGAACTGTGGCACTAATATCTGTAAGACTTCAAGATCCAATGAAAAGAAGCTGCAATTTAACACCTATTTGGGAGATGCACTGCTTCAGATTCTACAATCTAGTTGATCAAAAGAGAATGTGTGCAAAGATAAGAAGTTGCAGTTAAAGCACCTGGGTTTATTTTTTGATGCCAAAGCACATGAAAAGATTCTTAATTTGCTGCCATGCATGCCAAACTATCTGCTAACCCAATGTATTTATCACTAAATTGTTTAATTCAACACTGTTGGATACTGGAATATTTCTTACAATGGAAAGTGCAACAGTTTGGTCCCCCTTATCTAAGGAAATTCAATTACATCCACCTGAAAATGTAGGTGAGGCCTTGGACTAATGTCAACTAAAGTTATGTGCTCAAGTCTCCAGAGTGGAGCTTGATCTCAGAACAGTGTTGCTCAGATGTAACAGTATAACTCTGGGCTACAGCTTAACCTAGTTTGTATATTCAGCCTATTTACAAGAATTCAGAATGCAGACCAAATTTTGTTAAAAAGTTTGCATGTCTGGACATGATTTTGCTATCTTAGCTTTATCTAAAATAGTTTGTATACACATGGGAATAAAATGCAGTAACTTCCCATCATAAAGGTTAATCACTTCCTTCTGCATATGCACAGCAATTAAGGCCTACAGGCAAGAGGTTTGTGTTCTGCTGAATCGTCTCTTTTTCTCTATTAGAAGTTGAAGGGGTATTATAATTCTGTGGGTATTGATTTTAAAGTTGCAAATTCTTCACCATTTTAAATTTTCTGTTGCTCACTGACGTCTTCCAACATGGTTTTTAGCACAACTATCTTGTTTGCGTTTACCCTCTCAAATTTGAGAAGAAGAACAAGAATTTAACCCAGTAAAGACCAGACTTGTTTTTCTTTAATAAAACACAGATTTCTTGTTTGCTGGCACCAGTAATGCATTGATAATAGCTGACAGTGCATCCTGACCTCTTGTTTTTCTCAGTCTGCGCATCTGATAATTCTCAACTCCCCTTTCTTGCTCTTTCTCCATAACCCTGATTCGTTTATTAATTAAAAATGTTTTCCTCAGTTCCGAGTATACATAATGTTGTGCATTCAACAGCTTTCTGCAGTAAAAGGCTTCCACAGAGTCCCTTCCCTCTGAGAGAAAAAATCCTACACATCTCTGTCTGGACTGGGCAAACCCCCTAGACTGAAGTGATGGCCCCTGGTCTCTGACTGTCCCACAAGGGGAAACAATTTCTCAGAACATACCGTCAAGCACCAAAGAATCTTAGCATGTTTTAATAAGGTCGAAAATTACACAATACCAGGTTATAGTCCAAAAGGTTTATTTGGAAGTACAAGCCTTTGGAGCACTGCTCCTTCGTCGGGTAGCTAGTGGGACAGGACCATAGGACACAGAATTTATATTAAAAGATCAAAGCGTCATACAACAGATGCAATGTATTGAACAAATCTGGATTGCTGCTTAGGTCATTAATCACTTAGAATGGGTTGCAGGTTTTGATTCATTAATATGTAAATCC
This sequence comes from Hemiscyllium ocellatum, assembly GCF_020745735.1. Taxonomy (NCBI): domain Eukaryota; kingdom Metazoa; phylum Chordata; class Chondrichthyes; order Orectolobiformes; family Hemiscylliidae; genus Hemiscyllium; species Hemiscyllium ocellatum. The sequence goes on from NC_083405.1 coordinate 102,312,856, forward strand.
CAAACCTTTTTTCAAGTCACATTCCAAAGGTAACTTAGAGATTTATGAAAAATAAGTGACATCTCAGCTCAGACAATGCATTAAAGGTGTGAGGTTAGAGTTTGTCTTGAGTCAGACTGGTACAACCACAACCGTGTTGTGGCAACCACTGCAAGATGTGTCAGAGTGTCAACATGGATAGCACCGTTATATGTGGGGACACCACCCAACACGTTCAAGGCAGGTACTCTTGTGACTCCGCCAATGTTGTGTATCTCTTATGCTGCAGGCAAGGATGCCCCGAGGCAAGGTACATTGGCGAGACCGAGTAGACACTCCGAGAACAGATGGATGGATGCTGCATGGTACACATGAGGATGGCCTCAAGCGGGATCTCGGGTTCATGTCACATTGCAGGTGACCCCACTACACTATCCACTTCACATACACACAAGTATGTACTCACACACACACACACTTTCATGCACACACTTTCTCCCAGACACACACGCATACATACTCACATGCACACCCTCATCAGACATATACTCCATCACATTTGCGTACACACACTCAAAAATTCTCTCACTCACTCTCACACACACCCACTCAGTTTCTCCCCCCATACGCGCGCACACATGTATGTCAATGGGATAAAATTGCATTTGCACATGCATTCTATTTTGTTCATAAAGCATACAATCTGTAGGCAGTCAGTCTATGTGATTTTTTAATCAATTCCTACTTTGGAAATAGAACCAATCTGATTCAAGGTTGGGATACAGACTCCAACCTCACACCTTTAATGCAATGTCTGAGCTGAGATGTCACTTATTCTTTAATAAAGCCTTAAGTTATCTTGAAAAGTGACCTGAAAGAAGTTCTGGCATTTACGTATGAACAAATCAAAACCAGCAATCCCATTCTAAATGATTAAAGACTGAACAGCAATCTAGGTTTGTTCAATAAATCGCATCAGTTGTATGACACTTTGATCTTTTACCATAAATTCTTTGTCCTGTGATCCTCCCCCACTAGCTACCTGACAATGGAGCAGCGCTCTGAAAGCTTATACTTCCAAATAAACTTGGACTATAACGTGTGATTTTCAACTTTGTCCACCCCAGTCCAACACGTGCTCCCCCACATCATTAATAAGGTCGATTCTCATTCTTTCACACTCCAATCAGTGCAGGCCCAACCAAGAGAATCTCTCCTCTTAGGAAAACCCCTCCATTCCCATGCACAACCCAGTGAACCTCCCTGAACAGCCTGCAATGCCAGTATACATACTTTTAACCAGCTGGGTCAGATGTGTTATGACATACTATTGGAGCAGGTGGGCCAATTTGGTCAGATGTATCACTGCATTCCAAGAGCCCTTCCAATGTCAGGACATAAAAGGGACAAAATTATTGCACTTTGATTGGAAGAAATATTCCAATATCCAATCATTTTTGGAAATTGGAAGACTTCCCCAATGCTTTGGCATCAAAATATAAACCTAATTTGACTACAATTTCAAATCTTTGCACACATTCTCTTTTGATCAACTGGGTTGTAGAATCTGAAGGAGTGCAACTTCCAAATAGAACATGGATTGCAGCTTCTATTCACTGGATCTTGAAGTCTTATAGATAGTAGAGCCACAGTTCTGCCACTCCAATGAACATTTGATTTAAACTAATGAATCTTTCAAAGCAGTGTTCGTGATAAGTCAGATGATTGGCTGTTGAAAATGACAGAAGCATTATATCATGCACAATCTATTATTCTGTTAAAGCTGATGAACACTATATTTACATTGGCCTCTCCTTTAAAACCACAAAACCTAATTTCTTGAAGTAAGTACAGCTGCAGGGCAATCAATGTTTAATTGCTGTTTAATGGGGCTGGTTTATAGATTAGAAAGTAGCAGTAAATTCCAGATTAGAAACAAGCAGAATCAAAGGATTGCCTTCCCTTTTCTATTTTATACATAATAATCACACTTGATGTGAAAATTGGCTAGAAGGCTGAAGATTTCATATACGTCATAGAAACTGAAGGTTAAATTGAATAACTTGTTAAAATGGGCCTGGGGATTATGGGATGTGATCACTCCTGGGTTGATCTTTATGGACTAGATTTTACCCACCCCTGAGGGATGAGGGGTGAGAAACACAGGATGGGAAGGCCTATGGAACTGCATAGTTAAAAATCACACAACACTAGGTTATAGACCAACAGGTTTATTTGGAAGCACTAGCTTTCGAAGCACTGCTCCTTCATCCTGATGAAGGAGCAGCGCTCTGAAAGCTAGTGCTTCCAAATAAACCTGTTGGACTATAACCTGGTGTTGTGTGATTTTTAACTTTGTCCACCTCAGTCCAACACCGGCTCCTCCACATTATAAAATGGCAGGTTGAATGTTTGCTGTCTTCCTGCTGCCATGTCATTTTACAAGTAGCAGGTGACCCTTATACCCAGAGGCCAATTAAAGACATCTTTTGGTCACTGCTGACATGTTACTGTGGCCACCATCCCAGGTGAGGATGCTGAACTGCTGCCTCTCAGCCTGGATAGGCGTTCTCCAAGCAGATGACTGTCCCGAGTTGTAGCCAATTAATTAGCAGCCGTTGGCAGGGTGTGACCCTGGTCACACCAGCCACTGAAAAGAGTTTGCTTCCTTACTTTCAGGCCAGGTGTGGGATCCTTGCCGTCACCAGTAAACCTAGCTCTACATTGAAAATAGCATCTTAATTTGATGCTGCCTTCACTTCCAAATAAATGCTGCAAGCAACCATCTTTAGTCAGGCTGTTCATTAGCTTTGTGCATTACAGAGGGACCTACATTACATCATGGATTGCCCTCTTCTATCCTAGCCTCTAAGTCATGTACAGTGGTAGCCTCTGGGCAGGTGACTGTGATTGTGAGATTGACTGATGTTGTCTCCTCATCTTCACTGTTTCTTTCATTTTTTTTTCCCTTTGACTGGCAAGGTCCTAGTTCTTGGTAAGGGAAATGAAAAGAGACAAGAATTGCGTTGTAGTGAAAATGTGTGCTTACACCATCTGTGGTGTATGCATCAGCAGGGACCATGTGATGAGGGAGAAGTGGAAAGAGAGAACAAGACTGAAGTATGCACACTCTCCTATCGCCAATCCCTTGAGTGCTGTCAGCAGCCATGGCCTCTTCTTTGCACTCTTTCTTTCATTGGATGAGACAGTTGCTGGCAAGATCAATATTTGTGTGCTCAGTCCTCATAATATCTGTTCACATGCTGCCCAGCACTGGCTCATAACGGGGAGTTGCGCTTGTCCTCCTGCAGTTCTAGCCTGTTGCTCTCTGTCACATGCCATCTTCTATATTGCAAGTTCATATATTCTCATTAACAGGTATAAATACTGTTCTTAAAGGGCCATGATTTGGAGATGCCGGTGTTGGACTGGGGTATAAAGTTAAAAATCACACAACACCAGGTTATAGTCCAACAGGTTTAATTGGAAGCACACTAGCTTTCGGAGCGATGCTCCTTCATCAGGTGATTGTGGAGGGCTTGATCATAACAGAGTCATAGAGACGTACAACATGGAAACAGACCCTTCAGTCCAACCAGTCCATGCCGACCAGATATCCCAACCCAATCCAGTCCCACCTGCCAGCACCCGGCCCATATCCCTCCAAACCCTTCCTATTCATATACCCATCCAAATGCCTCTTAAATGTTGCAATTGTACCAGCCTCCACCACATCCTCTGGCAGCTCATTCCATACAAGTACCACCCTCTGTGTGAAAAAGTTGCCCCTTAGGTTTCTTTTATATCTTTCCCCTCGCACCTAAACCTATGCCCTCTAGTTCTGGACTCCCCAACCCCACAGTCCATTGCTGTAAAACTGTCCTTTTCTGAATTCAGATTAGAATCACAACTGAAGTAAAATAACAAAATGCAGTCTTTACACTGGACAAGCTAAGAAAGGCAGAATCTCTATGACTCTATGATTCTATTCAGAGTTCTTCAGCTCTGATGAAGAGTAATCTAGACTTGAAGTAAAAGCTTGCTTTGTTTTCAGTTCAGATTCTAGCATCTGTAGTAATTTGCTCCTAACTCATATTCTATGATGTCCACATGGCTGACCTCATTACAATCACTACATCCCTCCCTCTCCGAATCAGAGGACATATGCCGGTCCTTTCTCTTCTAAAGCCTCCTGGGACATTTTAGCACCAGAGTTAGTTTCCTCTGTGTTATCAATGGCACCTCAATGGAGTTTAATAGATAAGAAGTTGAGTTGTAATGGTGAATCTAAGAACCTTGGTCAAACAATAGTTAATGTACTATAGGCAGTTTTGGGCTCTATATCATAGGAAGAATATGGAGGCAATGGAGATTATACAGTGCAGATGTAGTCAAATGTAACCTGCTATGATTAAATGCAAATATGAAAAATCATCTCACAAAAACAGCAATTATACAGCAATAAGCTATGTGTGATTAAGTGTTCTGTAAAACTTTAAATTAAATGCAAGAAATTGAAGACAGAATAAAAGAAATATTTTCAAACAGAACAGAGCCTGTTGAATGCACTACCAGAATGAAACACAAATCAGGCTAATGTCCTTGTTACAATTTGGGAAAACCAGGTAGATCAGCAAACGGCGTATGTTATTGGATAGGTAGTCCAAAGACATGATTCAAATGACATCACGGTATCTGGAAATCTTTGCACTTGGAGTGTCTTGGGAAAAATTCACTCCCTTTTTCCCGTGGCAAAAGCATCGATGCAGCAAAATGCACCATGCCCATCTCAGAATCAGAGGTCTCTTCAACGTTTATGGTGAGGGAGAACATTGCCTTTCTCACTGTTTCGAGGAGCAGAGTCTGTTTGCCCACCACACCATTTGCAAGTCTGTGGCTTTCAGATGGCCCACGTGCATGTTCAGGACTGTTGCTCCTACCTGAACTTTAAACATCACTTGTCGTGACCTTGTATCAATCAAGTCTCTTACCCATACAGGGCCACTTCCATAGTTCCTACACAAAACTTTGTCCCCTAAAGTAAACTGTCGCTCTGGCTTAGCGCAGTCTTGTGTATGGCATTGGTGTTCCTGTAGTTGAATGAGAGCTGTTTCTTTAATTATATAGGAACTGGGACAGTTGATTCTACTGAAGCTGTAGGCTTTTTCTTCAAGTTTGTCCTCAAAATTTGGACTGCTCTTTCTGTCAGGTCCTTGAATGACAGATGGTACGGAGCTGTCCTTACATGTCGAATCCCATTCGCTTTTAGGAAATACTTAAACTCCCTGTTGGTTAACGATGGCCATCTGTGAGTAACACTTCCAGGAGACAGTGTATTTACAAAAGATGCAGACAGTTTTTCCATTGTCATTCCCATATTTGATGAAGGAGCTCTATGTACATACCACCACCTTTGAGTGGATGCCTAGAGCCCGTCTATTCAGGATATGTCCTGAAGGAGGCTATGCAATTGCCTTCAATCAAGTGGTGTTTCCCAATCTCAGTAGGAGTGACGAAAGTGTCCACTTCCATTGGAATACCCTGCAACTCATATGCTCCACTTGCCACATTTTCCAATGATAAAGCTAATTATAGTGCCGGTTTGAAGTCCAATTGTGCTTCAGCTAGTTGGTGCTTTGCATAGTTACATCATTGATCCCACATACCAAATGGTCTCTCAGCGTCTCATTAAGATTTAAACCAAAGTCAAATGCATCTGCTAGTCATCTTAACCTGGTCAAAAATCACGAAATGGATTCCCCTCGGCTTGCTGAGTAAAAACAATAGCATCTCAGAATTAGAGGAGACTTGGAGTCGATTATTCCTTAACTAAACCTGTCAACTCTTGAAAGATTTTAGTAGCTGGTGCCTCAGGGAAAGTTGGGCTCCTGATAACTGAAAAAGCTGCAAGCCCACAAGCAATCATCAGAATTACTCATTGGTTTTCATTTGCCCCAGTGTCATTTGCCAATTGGGGAAATAATGCATTCTTTCCACATACAGTCTTTGATGGCAGGGTCAAACAGGGTCAAGCTTCCCAAATAACAGCATGATGTCAGAAATACTCACCCCAACTCAAAGATGACTCTTTCGAGCAAGTCCCTTCAGAGGCATGCTTTATTCTTGCCACTGAAATAACTCCACAGAAGCTGGGATATCTCGTCACCAAGTCAACCTTTATTGATGCATGGAAAGTCTTTGACATTGGTCCAGTTCCCTCAAAGTCAGCTTTCAGAGTGAACAGAATGTCTAACATTCTTCTTTTTATCTTTCAGCAAGGGACCCCTGATTGGGGCTGTTAATCTGGTCCAATCAGGGAACTCATATTCAATGAGGTCCACCTGGCAGAGCTTGTGACAATTACTTCAAGATGTAAATAGATGGCACGACACCAGGGTATGTATACAAAGTAAGATTTGGCTAGCCGTAAGTAGCGGATTGATCACAATTGCACAAACCAGTCTTTGGTGCTAAAGGTCATCAATCCAATTAACGTTCGCTGATTGGTTCCTTATACCATTTGTGGGTGTGTATGGTACAGTGAAAGAACTCAAAGAAGCAGCTCATGGGACGAATGACTTGAGAAACAAAGGAGTCCCTTCCATGGTATTTAGCCCACCCCTCACCCACAATCCATTACACCATTTGTTTTTGTATGCCTGTACGCCTGTGTGGTTGAAGGTTTGGAGTTCTAACTAGTAATTATATATCCGCAGATTACAGCTGATTACTTGTAGTTAGACTCCATTTGATGGCAAAACATTATGGTATTTGTTAAGGACAGAAACATGGTTCATATTTGCAGTTAACCGGAGTCTATCAGACAGATAAGTTGAGGACTTAAGGTACTTTGATAAACATTTTAACATTTGGGACTCAATTTCCAGCACGGCAGCCCAGTGTGGTCCAACATATGACCCAGCAGTAATGTGGGCGACTAATAGCAACCTTCTGAAATGGCCAAGAAAGCCACTTAGTTGTATGAAAATCCTGTGGAAAGTCCCAGTGAGGCCTAGCAGTTACATTTAGCCAGGGCTTCAACTTAGGCTTCTGTCTGATCCTGCTAATTCACTGATGCACTTATATCCTTATTTATGTGATAGGGGTATTTATTTATCTAAGGAAACCAACACTTAATTCCGAGAAACTTAGAAGACATTTCATTTAATGAATACACAAAAGATTAAATTTAACATTTCAAAACATCACAAATCATAATGTGCACTGAGTAGTATTCATTGTTAAACAGAATAAAAGCCTTTCGCTTGATAGCAACTTATGCTCTGATTAATTGTCAAAACAGCTCTGCTAGTACTTTTATAAAAATGGTGCTTTACACTTTGTTACAAACTAAGAAATGAAAAACAGAAAATGCCATTTACTTAATTTTTTTTCAGTTAGAGTTGAAACTAATATGAATTTTAAATGCATAGTTTGGTCAGAATGGAATTTGATGGAGAATTAAAATGAGAAATAATTAAAAGGTCAGGCTCACATTGTCAGATTGAATTGGTCTTCAAATTGGTCTCCTAATATGCACCTGAGTTTTCCATTGTAAAGGAGATTGCATTGTGAACAGCAAATACAATATACAAGATTGAAAACAAGCAAGTTGTTTTTTGACCTCAGAAGATTGTTTGGAGCCTATGATGCTGGAAAGGAAGTTATAAAAGGGTGGTGTTACTTCTCCTGTGTTTGCATGGGAAAGTGTCATGGAAAGGCAAGGGAGTTAGGAATTATTAAGGAATGGACCAAGGTGCCATGGGGTCCCTTTGGAATGCTGAAAAAGGGGAGCAAAATATTTTTGGTAATGTCATTATAACAGGTGAGGTCCAGTGATCCAATCTCTCCTTCCAAATAAATGAGTGATTTCCATAATCTGTCAACTTACTAAGTTCTATTTACTCCTCACAATATAGTCTTCTCTTTATTGAGGAGACTGCATGCAGATTGAGTGATCACTTTGTTGAACACTTTGCAAGTGTGACCGTGAGCCTCTGGTCAACTGTTGTTTCAATTCACCACCCAATCCTAGTCTGATTTCTCTATCATGATCTCCTGCCTCACAGCACCTGAGACCCGGGTTCAATTCCCGCCTCAGGCGACTCTCTGTGTGGAGTTTGCATATTCTCCCCTTGTCTGCGTGGGTTTCCTCCGGGTGCTCCGGTTTCCTCCCACAGTCCAAAAATGTGCAGGTTAGGTGAATTGGCCGTGCTAAATTGCCCGTAGTGTTAGATGAAGGGGTAATGGGTCTGGGTGGGTTACGCTTCGGCGGGTCGGTGTGGACTTGTTGGGCCGGAGGGCCTGTTTCCACACTGTAAGTAATCTAATCTACTCTTTTTTTACGAAGGCTTAAAGTAAACTCACAGGACAATACCTCATCTTCTGATTAAGCATTTTGCAGCCTTCCAAACTCACAGTAGGATCAACCATTTCGGAACATATCCACTGGCATTAAATGTTTCAGAGAGCAGCTGCTGTTAATGATTTACCTATTGTTATTGGTAGATCTTCTAAACCCAATTTTGTTTCTTCACTTGGTCCATTACCTTCCCCTTTTGCCTTGTACCATCACCCTTATTGTCATTTAATTTCTCCTGCTGTCCACCCTGACACAGACTTCTTTGTTCTTTCAACACCACCCTGCCACCCCCACATCCCCCCCCCCCCCCACCTTCACTTCTTCTGTATTTATTTCAATACTGTTACATTTCTAATGTTGTCTCATTCTGATGAACGGCTCAAAACATTTTATTCCCCTATAACTGGTGCCAGATCTGTTGAGCCTTTCTTAAATATTCTGTTTTCTTTCAACAAATTTTCCTGATTAACAATTAACTTAATCCTGAATGATCTGCAGCTCTGTTTACCTAATAATTGGAGATTGTAGATATAGGTCATGGTTTCACCTTACAAACTGAATAATACATTGTGCATCACATAACATCTCGGCTTTATGAAACAGAATGTGCAGCATATCTTAAAACAATACACCTATACTGAAATATAGAGAGAAAGTAGGAATATACTTAAGAGGGAAATCAGGAGGGCAAAAAGGGGACATGAGATATCTTTGGCAAATAGAATTAAGGAGAATCCAAAAGGTTTTTACAAATACATTAAGGACAAAAGGGTAACTAGGGAGGAAATAGGGCCCTCAAAGATCAGCAAGGCGGCCTTTGTGTGGAGCCGCAGAAAATGGGGGAGATACTGAATGAGTATTTTGCATCAGTATTTACTGTGGAAAAGGATATGGAAGATATAGACAGTTGCAAAATGTCCAAATTACAGAGAAGCAAGTGCAGGATAGCTTAAAATGCATAAAGGTGGATAAATCCCCAGGACCTGATCAGGTGTACCCTACAACTCTGTGGGAAGCTAGTGAAGTCGTTGCTGGGCATCTTGCTGAGATATTTGTATCATCGATAGTCACAGCTGAGGTGCCAGAGGTTGGCTAACATGGTGCCACTATTTAAGACAGGTGGTAAGGACAAGCCAGGGAATACAGACTAGTGAGCCTGACGTTAGTGGTGGGCAAGTTGATGGAGGGAATCCTGACGGATAGGATGTACATGTACTTGGAAAGGCAAAGACTGATTAGGGATAGTCAACACAGCTTTGTGCGTGCGAAATAAGTTCTCACAAACTTGGTTGAGTTTTTTGAGGAAGTAACAAAGAGAATTGATGAGGGCAGAGCAGTAGATGTGATCTATATGGATTTCAGTAAGGCGTTCAACAAGGTTCCCCATGGGAGATTGACTAGCCAGGTTAGATCTCACGGAATACAGGGAGAACATTTGGATACAGAACTGGCTCAAAGGTAGAAGACAGAGGTTGGTGGTGGAGGGTTGTTTTTCAGACTGGAGGCCTGTGACCAAGGGAGTGCCACAAGGATCAATGCTGGATCCACTACTTTTTGTCATTTACATAAATAATTTGAATGCGAGCATAAGTTTACAGATGATACCAAAATTGGAGGTGTAGTGAACAGCGAAGAGGGTTACCTCAGATTACAACAGGATCTTGACCAGGTCAACCAATGGGCTGAGAAGTGGCAGATGGAGTTTAATTCAGATGAATGCGAGGTGCTGAATTTTGGGAGAGCAAATCTTAGCAGGACTTATACATGTCATGGTAAGGTCCTAGGGAGTGTTGCTGAACAAAGAGACTTTGGAGTGCAGGTTCATAGCTCCTTGAAAGTGGAGTCGTAGGTAGATAGGATAGTGAAGAAGGCTTTTGGTATGCTTTCATTTATTGGCCAGAGTATTGAGTACAGGAGATCATGTTGCGGCTGTACAGGACATTGTTAGGCCACTGTTGGAATATTGCATACAATTCTGTTCTCCTTCCTTTCGGAAAGATGTTGTGAAACCTGAAAGGGTTCAGAAAGGATTTACAAGGATGTTGCCAGAGTTGGAGGATTTGAGCTCTAGAGAGAGGCTGAATAGGCTGGGGCTGTTTTCCCTGGAGCATCGGAGGCTGAGGGGTGACCTTATAGAGGTTTACAAAATTATGAGGGGCATGGATATGGTAAATAGACAAAGTCTTTTCCCTGGGGTTGGGGAGTCCAGAACTAGAGGGCATAGATTTAGGGTGAGAGGGAAAATATATAAAAGAGACCTAAGGGGCAACTTTTTCACGCAGAGGGTGGTACTTGTATGGAATGAGGTGCCAGAGGAAGTGGTGGAGGCTGGTATAGTAGCAACATTTAAAAGGCATTTGAATGGGTATATGAATAGGAAGGGTTTGGAGGGATATGGGTCGGGTGCTGGCAGGTGGGACTAGATTGGGTTGGGATACCTGGTCGGCATGGACTGGTTGGACTGAAGGGTCTGTTTCCATGCTGTACATCTCTTGACTCTATGACTGTATGAACAAAGGGTATGAATCACAAATTGCAAACTATGAAGCAACAACCCCTAAATGACTAATCTATTTTGAAAAATACCATGACAGTCCTTTAAGTTAGTCACCTCATCAGAGAATTATCAAGATTTTCTCAATAAAACATCAATTAAGTTACAGGTATTTCATTAAGCTTGCTCACGTTCATTATTTTGTGCGTTTTAATGACCTGTTGAATATTTTATCATATAATTTTCTGATATCTCTCAGCAAATTGCACAGCAGGCTCGATCGCCTGCTCCTTTTTTTAAGGAAGCTCTTATGAAATAAATAAAAGACCTATTCAAACAGAACACCAAATGCTGGCCTTCACAACAACATAGTCCATTGAAGTATGAAATACGGAGATACGGAGTGGGCAGGTAGAAAAGGATGCATGAAAAAGTTCAACAAACTTCAGCAGCCCTGGAACCTGGCAGGGAAAATAAATGTTGCTAACAAGGATACGGACCACAGAACTCTTCTACTAAACTTTGCAATGATAGAAACTTCAGCACACCAATTCTGTATTGTCAAAACTCCCTATTGAAAAGCAAGTGTGAGTTATAGGTAAGGTATGAAGTTGTTAAAAGTAATAAGTGAGGTCAGAACAGTGTAGAGCAACTATTTGAAAGATAAGGTGGTGCTCCTCACGTTAAAACTTCATCACAGCACTGCAGATGAAAGTTTCCGTGCTGTACATCTCTTTGACTCTATGACTCTAAAATCATCAATCACTGATGATTGTGCAACTTCATTCACAACTCTTCAGGTCGTGGTGCAGTTCAAATGCAGGAAGACGTGGAACATACCCAGGTTTAGCTTGATGATGGGAAAGTAACATTCACTCCATATGTGCCAGACAAAGATCAACTTCAACTGAAAAGAATCTCATCATTTCCCCATGATATTCAAGGGCATGACTATCATTGACTACCAACATACTGGGGGTTACCAATGACCAGACACCAAACTGGACTAGCTACATAAATACAAAGGCTATGAAAGTAAACTGGGAATTCTGAGGGGGGAACTCATCTGCTGATTCCCCTATTAAAACATGCTGAACATTTACAAACCACAAGACATGTGTGCAATTGAATATTCTCCACGTCTTAATAAGTGCAACTCTAACAATACAGAGGCTTGACATGCTCCAGGACAAAGCAGCTTGCTTGATGGCAGTAAAAAGGCCAACATCAATATTTACTCCCTTCATTTCTGACATACAGTGGCAACAGCGTGTACCACATACAAGGTGCACCACAGCAACTCTGTGAGACTGAAGTATCTGACAGCACCTTCTAAATGTGCAATCTCTGTCACCTAGAAGGGCAATGGTACTGAGAACAATAACACTGCAAGTGCCGTTCCAAGTCATATACTATCTTAACTTTGAACTATAGCATCACTCCTTCATTGTCCTAAGATCAAAATAATAATATCCTTTTGGTTCTTTTCAGACATTTGGCACTGTTTGACAATATATGTAAAGGGACAATGTTTACAAGCAGCCAACATACTCGGTGAATGGCCAGTTGTGCAGTCACTCATTTTGCATTTATACAAATTATAGATCTAAATGCATTATGAAAATTGTGGGTTTCTCTTTTATTAAGATTCTTCAAACTTCTGAGTGATATATCTGGGAAACTTCGGACTTAGCACCAAACACACAAACATCCAACAGAAAACATTTGCTACTTTTAAAGCATCAGCTAGGTAAGTTCTTCCCAGTTTCACTTCTTGCTTTATTTGATAATGACACCAAATCATTCTTTCTGTAACAAGCTTCTCAGACCTAAGAAAATTCAAAAAATTGTTTTGGTCACATTTCTTAGTTACTTTCTCCTTTTTGACTAATGTTATGCTGTTAATTTTCACATATTATTGAATATACCTCAGAAACTCACCCATTTTTGGTTACCTGTTCAGCTATAGTTAGCGATTTTTGAATGCTAAACTCGACATTCTCTCCTCAATCAGTTTGAAGTCCCCCCCTTTGAGAATGGCCAGCCAATCCAATAAGTCGGCACGGTGGCACAGTGGTTAGCACTGCTGCCTCACAGCGCCTGAAGACCCGGGTTCAATTCCCGACTCAGGCGACTGACTGTGTGGAGTTTGCACGTTCTCCCCGTGTCTGCGTGGGTTTCCTCCGGGTGCTCCGGTTTCCTCCCACAGTCCAAAGATGTGCGGGTCAGGTGAATTGGCCATGCTAAATTGCCCGTAGTGTTAGGTAAGGGGTAATGTATAAGGGGTATGGGTGGGTTTCGCTTCGGCGGGTCGGTGTGGACTTGTTGGGCCGAAGGGCCTGTTTCCACACTGTAAGTCTAATCTAAAAAAAAAGTCAGCAGCTCTGCAGTCCCAGCAGCGCCATCGAAAGCAGTGGCCATGAGCAGCACTACAGGTCTAAATGGCACCGTCCCTGGACACAGATAAAAGGCTGAGTTCTGGTGACAGAGTGGGGAGGGAACATCAAGTGTGGAGGATTGGGAGGAAAGGGGCTGGGATTCCTTATGGCTCACCAAGCAAGGAACGAACATCCAGGGGTGTGATGGGGCCTCAACTGGTAATAGCCTATGGCTTGCCCACACTGCATGAAATTATGGATGGGTGAAATTGGGCAGATGTCAGCTGTTGAATTTTAGGCACTCCTGTCCCTGGAAGGGACATACATATAATTTGTTTAACTAAGTGCAATTTATAGATATGTCAAAGATAACCTAAAACAGAATGTGCCTCAATTTATTGATGTCAGTTGAATCCTACACTCTACAAGTACATAATGTGTTGTGTCAGCTATTCAAAAATTATTGTGTTTTCGCAAGTATCAAAGAGCCTCAGTGAAACATCCTCTGCTCAATGTTTCTATGTGTCTAACACCTGGTATAGGATATTTGGCCTATTTTGAATGAGCTGACCTTAACCATGGAGAATGGAAAAAGCTGTAAATGCATTCAATTTTTTTTTGGGTGAGGGAAAGTCAGTTTGTCTTTCCATTTTTAACCACTTCCATGATGGCCTCTGATGGAAATTGTGTGCATGGCTATCAGATGAGAGAAAGCTTGGACTTCGCAGCAAATTTTGAAAACACCCACGAAGAAATAGTCACTGGAGACCTAGCAGCACCTTTGGAGCAATACTCCCAAATCTGACTCAGTCACCTCAGGAAATAAAATTGGATAAACATTAAACAAACAAACAATGTTGGCTAATGTGGTGCAAAGGTAATGTTCCTATCTCCAGTCAGATGATCCAGGTTGGAGTCTCTCGTGCCCCAGACATGTCTCATAAAATATTTGAACAGGTTGATTTATAGGTCCTGTGGTGTAGTGATAGTGTCCCTACCTCAGGACCAGGTGACCTCGGTTTAAATCCTACCGCTTGATAAGAAAATAAATACCCACACAAATTGGAAAACAATAAACTCCAAAAACATATACTAAAAGGCAGTTGATGGAAGAGCTGCTATCAGGGTGTCATGTTTTTGATTGTGAGGAAATAAATTATTTAAGGCAAAGTACATGCTAGCCTAATATGTCTTTCATATTCCTTATGGCTCGCCATAATGATTGGAAAATCATCAGCAAATACCATTTAGGGTGAATAGGGAGTCTGGTTATATTCATTTTATTCCATCCTTATGAATAAAGTTTATGTTGACAGTCTCTGATAAATAATTCAAAGCTCTCTACTATTATTACAGAAATTGTTGAAACACATTTTCTCAAAGGACTAAAATCTCAACAAACTTGTGCTGTAAACTCCGTAAACTGATTCAACATGTTCATTTGCATATTGTTTTTTAGGCACTTAATGCTCTGAATTCCCACAGCAGACTGATTTGAACGCTTTGTATAACTCACAATAGTCAGATAGTGCTATGGTACTGACAGGATGAACCAAATTAATTATACTCCACACTGGATTGATGGAACTGAAATATTAATAGAGCCAACTTTTTTTATGAAGAATGGGTGAAAATGAGGATGGCAGATGCTGGAGATTAGAGTTGAGAGTGTGGTGCTGGAAAAGCACAACAAGGCAGGTAGCATCCAAGGAGCAGGAGAATCGACACCTTGGGCAAAAGCCCTTCATCATGAACTTTAATGCAGAATGCTAACTTACCACTGTGCAAATACAATGGGGTAGAGGCATCAGAATTTTGTGCTGCTGGTCAGCATGCTGGTTCGCCAACTCCGCCTTGTTCAGGGTCATTTTCCTGGGGCAGGATGGGGTTGGGTATCCGAGCTTCAAGCAGCAGATAGCCAATGCACACAGTTAAAGGTCACGAAGCCAACTGTCAAAGGCCAATTAGGATTTTCCAGTCAACAAGTAGGTCATCAAAGACAGTAGGAGACAGGACAGTTGCTTGGAAGTGGCCTCCTGCTGACAGACCATGATGATGGGTGGCGATGCATCCAGATGGCACAGTGGAGATCCAGATGCTGAGGTCTTTTTTCAAGATTTCAGATTGAATCCATTTTTGAATCCTGCCAAGACAGCACATAGTAGATTTTTTTTCAATAAAAATCAGAATAAAGGTTGCTGCACCTTTAGGAAAGATATCTACCGTCCTTCCCTGGTCTGGCCCACATGTGACTCTAGACTCTCAGCAACATGGTTGATTCTTGTCTGGCCTCTAAGCAATCACGGACAGATACTGAATGCTGGTCCAGCCAGTGATACTAACATCTCATGGATGCACCTGCCAGGGTATCTTACTACTGCTTCCAAACTCAGGCACTCCTAATGGCCCTTCCTTATCAACAGCATGTTAACTATCCTTAATTGGGCAGTGCAGCAAACCTGCCATCAGGGCACTATTTGGAAATCACAGGTGGTTCATTTCTCCAAACAGTGTGGGCTTATGACTCCCATTTGAAATTGATAGCGGTGTCCTGAAGTCTGCATGGAAAATCCTCCCACATGTTTTGAGCCACTATGAGAGGTATTTTAATTACTAAGCAGCTGACCACTGATATAGGTGAGAAACTCGGCTCCACATTGGTATAATATTAGTTGTATCAGCTTTTAACTAAGCTGACAGGAAGATGTGTCTTCGACGGAGATGGGGACGGCTGTGATCTCAGCAAGAGTAGCAGCAATACGTTATTCTTCCATCTGCCCACCCGCTTCCACGGAGTACACCTGAAAGGCATGATTTGCCCATATGGTGTTAGAATGATATGGATTTATTTGACTGCTGCCTTGTTCAGATGGACAACAGGGATGCCCAGTGAAAGACACTGGGAAAATTGGTGAAGGAATGTGAACAATGCACTAAGGCATCAATCTCTACTTTTAACTCCACCATATTTTCATGGCCATAGGGATTAAAATCTCCTCCGGTATATTTTTATCAATTACTTAATTGTATTCAGAGTGGGTCCTAGAGAAGCAATAGCCTAGTGGTATTATTGCTCCATTATTAGTCCACAGTGGGCGGCACGGTGGCACAGTGGTTAGCACTGCTGCCTCACAGCGCCTGAGACCCGGGTTCAATTCCCGACTCAGGCGATTGACTGTGTGGAGTTTGCACGTTCTCCCCGTGTCTGCGTGGGTTTCCTCTGGGTGCTCCGGTTTCCTCCCACAGTCCAAAGATGTGCGGGTCAGGTGAATTGGCCATGCTAAATTGCCCGTAGTGTTAGGTAGGGGTAAATGTAGGGGTACGGGTGGGTTGCGCTTCGGCAGGTCAGTGTGGACTTGTTGGGCCGAGGGGCCTGTTTCCACACTGTAAGTCTAATCTAATCTAAAAGAATGAGGATGTGGTCTGGGGACCTGGGTTCAAATACTGCTAGAACTGATGGTGGAATTTGAATTTGAATTCAATAAAATTTCTATTAAAAGACTATCTAGAATTAAGAGTCTAACGATGACCACCGAACCATTGTCAATTGTAGGAAAATCCCATCCGGTTCTCGAATGTTCTTTCTGAAACAAAATCTGCCGTCCTTATCTGATCTGGCCTACTTTGACTGCAGTCTGTCAGCAATGTGGTAGATCCTTAACTGCCCTCTGGTCAATTAGGGATGGGCAAAAAATGCAACTATTTTCTATGTTTCTATTCCTGGTAATATCTTGGTCAATCTCTTCTAAACCCTCTCCAGCTCAATAATATCCGTCCTATAACAGAATGACCAGAACTGGACATAGTACTCCTGAAGACACCTCATCAGCGTCCTGTACAACCTCAACATAACATCTCAACTGATATAGCCAAAGGTCTGAGCAATGAAGGCAAGCATGCTAAATGCCTTCTTAACCACCCTATCAATATGTGATGCAGTCTTTAAAGAATTATGTATTTGAACCCCTGAGTCTCTCTGTTCTACAAAACTGCCCAAGGCCTGACTTTAAATTGTATAAAATTAGAGTGATACTGGAAAAGCACAGCAGGTCGGGCAGCATCCGAGGAGCAGGAAAATCAACGTTTCAGGCAAAAGCCCTTCATTAGGAATGGGGGCTTTTGCACGAAATGTCAATTTTCCTGCTCCTCGGATGCTGCCTGACCTGCTGTGCTTTTCCAGCACCACTCTAATCTTGACTCTAATCTTGACTCTAATCTCCAGCATCTGCAGTACCCACCTCCACCTTTTAATTGTACAAGTCTTGTCTTTGTTCGCTTTACTAAAGTGTAATACCTTGCATTTATCCAAATTAAGTTCCATCTGCTGCTCTTTAGCCCATTGACCCAATTGATCAAGATCTCTTTGTAATGTGAGATAATCTTTTTCACTGTCCAATATACCACCAATCTTGGTGTCAACTGCAAACTTACTAACCATTCTTTCTATATTCTTCTCTAATTATTTGTATAAATGATAATCAAAAGTGGACCCAGCACCAATCCCTGTGGAACACTGCTGGACACAGATCTCCAGTCAGAAAAACAATCCTCCGAAATCCCTCTCTGTCGCCTGTCATTAAGACAATTTTGCAAGCTTATCCTGAATCCCGTGTGATCTAACTTTACTAATTAATCTATCATGTGGAACCTGGTCAAAGGCTTTACTAAAGTCCAAGTAAACAATGTCTACCACTCTGCCCTCGTCAATCTTCTTGGTTACTTCCTCAAAAACTCAATCAAGTTTGTGAAACACAATTTCCCTCGCACAAAATCATGCTGACTATCCTTAATCATTCCTTGTCTCTCCAAGTGCATATAAATCCTATCTTTCAGAATCACTTCCAACAACTTACCCACCACTGAAGTCAGACACACGGCTATAATTCCTAGGCTTCTGCTTACATCCCTCGGTAAACAAAGGCACAAGATTAGCCACTCTCTAGTCATTCAGCATCTGTCATATTTATAGATGATACAAATATTTCTTTAAGGGGCACAGACCAGGGATCAAACTTTGAAGCATCCTCAACTGTACGCTTCAGCATCATGTTAGTTTGTGTACTTTACAAATTTTGAGACATCTTTAATCATAACAAGAAAGCAACATTCTATTCAAGATCCATGCTCACAGCTGCAGACAGACAGGAGACTTCTCCACAACAATTATTCGTCAAAATTTTGTCAAACCCCCACCTCACATAGGACTCATTCTTAGCACCCAACATCTGACTGGCTCTTCTATTTTCCTCTAAGAGACTATCCCTTTCAAAATAACCCAAAACTGAGTATCTGTTTGAGACAGGAATAGCCTATGTTTTATAACATGTCTGAGCAGACTAATTTTAAAAAGAGGCTCTTGTTGTGATATTGTCTATACTTCTGGGCCACTAGTCTGGATTCAAGTCTGACTTGCAATGAATGTGTGTCAGAATGTATCCATAAGGTTGATTGAAAATAAGAAAGTGGCTGTTGGGTTTGGAAGTGCATTTTTGTATTGTACCTCTTTAAACAAAAGGCTGTAGTATAAAGTATTAGGCTCCAGTACTCTCCTTCAATGTCTGACTATCCATATTCGAACATCATTTGTTGAGTGCAAGAGGGAAGTATTCTATCATTCACATTTACTTCCAGTGAATGCTGATCCTTACCAGGAATTGAAGGAATTGAATTTGAAATTGAGGCATCCCTTTGTAAAATACACAAACTAACATGATGCTGAAGCAATCGGTTGAGGATGCTTCAAAGTTTGATCCCTGGTCTGTGCTAGTTTCAACTGAACTGCTACAGCCGATCCAAATTCTAAAAGCAAGTAATTAACTCAGGAACAAAATCAGAAATTGCTGGAAAAACTCAGCAGGTCTGGCAGCATCTGTGGAGAAAGCAGAAAGTAGAAACTGTTGCAAAACTGGATGGTGTGTGTGTGTGAGATCAGGCTTCTGCACCTTGTACCCGATGGTAGAGGTTGTAGAAAAACATTGCTAGGGTGGGATGGATCTTTAAGAATGCTGGCGGCCTTTCCTTGTCAGCAGGCCTAGTTAACGGATTCAATAGATGGGAGGTTGGCCTTTGTGATTGTCCAGGCTAAGTTCACCACTCTCTGTAACTGTCTTGAATGGTACAGTTGCCATACCAAGTAGTGATACATCCAGATAGAATGCTCTTGATGATGCACCTATAAAAGTTGGCAAGGGTATTCGCCCTCATGCCAAATTTCCTCAGCTGCCTGAGGAAGAAGAGACATTGTGGGGTCTTTGTAACCAGTGCGTCCACATGAAGAGACCAAGAATGTTGTAGATGACCACTCCCAGGAGCTTGATACTCTCCACTCGTTCCACCTCTGTGCTGTTAATGTGTGTGGGGGGGGCATGACTAACATTGCACTGAAAGTCAATAATGAGTTCCTTGGTTTTGCTGGCACTGAGAGCTTGATTGGTCTCAGTACAGCATTTTTCCAGGTCTTCGACCTCCCATCTGTAGTTGCCACCTGAGATTTGACCGATTATGGTGGTGTTATCAGAGAACTTGTAAATGGCATTAAGTCTGGTATTTGGTGATGCAATCATGGATATACAATGAGTAGGGGGGCTGAGTACGCAGCCTGGGGAGCTGCAGTATTGAGTGTTAGTGAGGATGAAATATTGTCCCCAATCTTCACTGATTGTGGCCTGTGGTTCAGGAAACTGAGGATCCAGTTGCAGAGAGTGGGGCTTAGTCCAAGATCACTAAATTTAGTAGTCAGTCTCAAGGGGGTAATAGTGTTGATCGCTGAACTGTAGTCAATTGATATCTATGATCAGAGCCCAATCTTCTTTGACCATAAACCCTCATTCTCACATTGACAGGCGGGCACAGTTAGGGATTAACAATAAAGGAAAATAAAAGAAACATAATTTGCTGGTTCAATAACTGTTTCAACAATGAATACCAGACCTTCTTGAAATCCTTGTCCATAGTGCAATCAGTTGTCCATGTTGGACAGTATATCTTGCCTGAGCTCTGAAGTCACTCGTGAGTGTGAAGAGCTGCCATAGAGCTCTGGAGACTTTTACTCATTTCTTATTGACTGGGATTCCTATCTAGAACTTTTAGCAAGTCAGTAACAGAAGAATAATTGGAGAAGGCAAAAGCCAAAAACAGCATAAGAACAGGGAGCAAGAGAAGACAATTCAGCCTCTTGACCCTGCTCTGCCATTTAATTAGATCATCGCTGATCTTAGATTTCTAATTTTGGACACCCCACCCCAGGGAAAAGATTTTTGCTATTTACCCCTCATGATTTTATAAACCTCTATGAAGGTCACCCCTCAGCCTCTGACACTGAAGGAAAATCTCCCAAGTCTATTAGCCTCTCCCTATAGTTCAAACATCAACTATAGATCATCAACTCCACTTTTCTGTATGCTCTCCATAAACCTTCAACCCATTACTAATTAGAAATCTGTCTGTTCCTCCTCAAATTTACACAATGTCTTATCCCATCACTCTCCAGGGTAATGAATTCCACAAATTCATAACTCTTTGAGAGAAGTGACCAGGAAGGTTGATGAGGGCAGGACAGTAGATGTAGTCCAAATGGATTTCGGTAAGGCCTTTGATAAGGCTCCACATGGTAGGCTGCTCTAGAAGGTTAGATCACATGGAATCCGGGAGAGAAGCTGGCAAACTGGATACGCAATTGGCTTGATGGTAGGAAGCAGAGGATAATAGTGGAATTAATGTTGGACTGGAGGCCTGTGATTAGTGTTCTACCTCAGGGGTTGGTGCTGGTTGATTGCTCTTTCTTATAGTGTCACGGATATATACACCATGGAAACAGACCCCACGGCCCAAGTCATGCCGACAAGATGTCCTAGATAAATCTAGTTCTATTTGCCAGCATTTGGCTCGTATTCCTCTAGACCCTTCCTATTCATATACGCAATCAGCTGCCTTTTAAATGTTGTAGTTATACTAGCACGTCCTCTGGCAGCTCATTCCATACATGTACTAGCCTCTGCATGAAGAAGTTGCCCCTTAGGTCCCTTTCAAATCTTTCCTCTCTCACCTAAAACTCATGCCCTCTAATTTTGGACACCCCACCCCAGGGAAAAGATCTTCGCTATTAACCTTATCCATGCCCCTCATGATTTTATAAACCTCTATGAAGGTCACCCCTCAGCCTTTGACACTGAGGGAAAATCGCCCAAATCTATTCGCCTCTCCGTATAGTTCACACCCTCCAACTCTGGCAACACCCTTATAATCTTTTCCAAACCCTTTCAAGTTTATCTATATCAATGATTTAGATGAGAATGTACAAGACATGATTAGTAAATTTGCAAATGACACTAAAATAGGCAGTATCATGGACAGTGAAGAAGATTATCAGAAATTGCAGCAGCATCTTGCTCAGCTGGGGAAGTGGGCGGAGAAATGGCAGATGGAGTTTAATATAGATAAGTGTGAGGTCTTGCATTTTGAAAAGTCAAACCAAGGTAGGAATTTCATTGTGAATGATAGGGCCTTAAGGAGTGTACTGGAACAGAGGGACCTTGGAGTTCAGGCTCATAGTTCTCCGAAAGTGGAGTCACAGGTAGACAGGACAGTGATGGAGGCTTTCGGCACACTAGCCTTCGTCAGTCAGGGCACTGAGAATAGAAGCTAGGAAGTTAGGCTGCAGTTGTACAGGATGTTGGGGAGGCCGCACTTGGAGTACTGTGCTCAGTTTTGGTCACCTTGCTATAGGAAGGATGTTATTAAACTGGCAAGAGTGCAGAAGAAATTTACAAAATGTTGCCTGGATTCAATAGTCTGAGTTTAGGGAGAGGGTGGACAAGCTAGAACTTCCTTCTTTAGAACGTAGGAGACTGAGGGGAAGTCTTCTTGAAGACCATGAGAGGCATGGATAGTGAATGCACTCAGTCTTTTTCCCAGGGTTGGGGAATTGCAGACTAGAGAGCATCAGTTTAAGGTTAGAGGAGAAAGAATAAAAGGGAACCTGAGGGGCAACTTTTTTTTACACAAAGGGTGGTAGGCATATGGGATGAGCTGCCAGCGGAAGTGGTTGAGGTGGGTATATTAACAACATTTAAAAGGCATTTGTACAAATACATGGATAAAAAAGGTTTCGAAGGATATGGAGAAAGTGAGGACTGCAAATGCTGGAGATCAGAGGTGAGAATGTATTGCTGGAAAAGCACAGTCGGTCAGGCAGCATCTGAGGAGCAGGAGAATCCACGTTCGGGTATAAGCCTGATGAAGGGCTTATGCCGAAACATTGATTAGATTAGATTAGATTCCCAACTGTGTGGAAACAGGTCCTTCAGTCCAACAAGTCCACACCGACCCTCCGAAGAGTAACCCACCCAGACCCATTCACTCTGAATGATGTACCTAACACATTGGGCAATTTAGCAAGGCCAACTCACCTGACCTGTACATCTTTGGACTGTGGGAGGAAATTGGAGCACCCAGAGGAAACCCACACAGACACGGAAAGAATGTGCAAACTCTACACAGACAGTCGCCTGAGGCTGGTTCTCCTGCTTCACAGATGCTGCGTGACCTGCTGTGCTTTTCCACCACCAAGGGCCAAATGCATGGAAATGGGGTTAGCGCAGATGGACATTTTGGTCACATGGACCAGTTTGGGTCGAAGGGCTGTCTTTGTGCTGTAGGATTCTAAGTAAATTCTCCCCACCTGGTTTAAATCTGACACCCCTCAAATAGAATTATGACTTTGTAGAATCACTCCAGTGTGGAAAGAGGGCATTTGGCCAATCTTGTCCACACTGATCCTGCAAAGAGGATCCTAGAGCCCTGCATTGTCCCCATAACCCCACATTTTACCATGGCTAAACCGCACAGCGTGTACAACCCTGGGCGCTATGGGGCAACTTAACATGACAGTCTGCCTAGCCTGCACATCTTTGGATTGTGGGAGGAAACTGGTACACCCAGCAGAAACCCACACAGGCATAGGGAGAATGTGAAAAGTCCACACAGACAGTCATCCAAGGATAGAATTGGGCCCAGGTCCTTGGAGCTGTGAGGCAGCAGTGCTGACCACTGTGCCACTCTCACTATGGACCTCTCATTCTAGACTGTTCCATGAGGAAATATCCTCTCTAATCAACTTTGTCACTCTCCTTTAGTATCTTACAGGCCTCCACCAGATCTCCCCACATTCTTCTAAACTCTGATAAGAAAGGACTAAACTGCTCAATCTCTCTTCATAAGACAAGTCCCTCATCTATGAAATCAATCTTGCGACTCTCCTCTGAGCTATCTCCAATTGAATACATCTTTCTTCAATGAAGTGCTCCAAAATTGTATACAATACTTCATGTGTGGTCTCACTAATAACTATACTAACCTACTTTATACTGTATTCAATTAGCTCTAAAGGATAAAAACACCATTCAGTCTAGAAGTTTCCAAAATAAAACTGCTACCTTCCCAAACCTAGTCAGAGCTAGCTCTTTGCTTTCCCTTTTTTCCTCAACTTTCTCTGTGGTAGGCTGGCCAACACCAGTATTTTCTTGATTGACCAATTCAACACCCAACACTCTGAGCATAATCAGTGCTGGTTTGTCTCGTGTTCTTGGAGCAGTAATTAACATAGATTATCATTCCAGGCCAGCTCCTAACAGTAAACATCTATTGTTTTGTTCTTTTTTTTAAACAAGTTGCTGTTCAAAATTCAACTCTCAACTGCAATTTACAATTCCAAACCAGAAATCGAGAAAAATAAAAGAAAAATAGTGATGGTCTCAACATCAGTGACACTATATAGGTGAAGGAACTCAGTCTTGATCATACGATGAATTTGTGGTCAGCAGATCTGCTCACGGTCAAATACTCCTCTGAGGTTACAAGTTTTTAGCTCAATATGATGGTGGGAAAGTAGCAGCATTTGGGCTACCAAGCCTGTAGCTCATTCACCTCCACCTGCTTTTCAATTTTATTTTCCTTTATACTTCTGGTTTCTTTTAAGTACTTTTTTCTTACCTTTTCGCCTTGGTTACAGCAATGTCAGCGGCGGAATTGGCGAGAGTGGGCCCACGGAGCAGCATGGCCAAGTAAATGTTGAAGGAGGCAGTATTCAGTAGCAGCTGCAGCAATGCCAAGTACTAAATGGCAATGGCTCCACCTTAGCTCGAAGTCTCCCGGCAAGCGAAGAGCAGGTCACAGGCTTAATCCCCTGGTCCACACCCGCAGGCTGAGCCGAGGCTCCAGGGCTGCGGCCAGGCCTGGGCTTCCGATAGCAGTGAGTTTGGTCCCAGTGCAGAACCCTGCGGAACCAGTGGTGGCTGTTATCGATAAGGTTGGACAAGCGCACACCTCATGGTGACAGCGTTGGTGGAGGCAAGATGGCCGCAGAGAATGGTGATTCTTTGTTGTGAAGTGAGGTTACAGCAGTGTTGTGGATTTAACAGCATGAACCTGAGGCATTGGACAGAAGGAACGCAGATCCAGGCCCATGGCTGAGCTAGATGCAGGAGCTGTTCCAATGACCACCTAACTTCATTGAGATAAAATTAGAAGATGAACTTTGTTGTTTTATTTTTCTGGCTTTATATTCAAAGCGACACTAAACAAATTTCATTGGGTTCGTAATAAATAAATGTGATAATAAATTAATCAAATCAAATAATCTGGCTGAGTGTCAACAAGTGGCCAGTTAGAAGGGTGAGGTTGGCAGCTAGGGAGCAGAGTTTGTGCTGGGATTGAAGACAATTGCTTCAATCTTCCCAATATTTAATTGGAGGAAATCTCCATGTGCCTAACAGAGAACAGGCAGCATTACAATCAGAGCAGGGTCAAGAGTGTGGTGATGAAAAAGCATGGCAGGTCAGGCAGCATCCAAGCAGCAGGAGAATTGACGTTTTGGGCATAAGCCTTTCATCAGGAATGAGGCTTGTGGGTCGGGGGGGGGGAATGAGAGATAAATGAGAGGGGGTAGGGTTTGGGGGGGGGAAAATGCAGCTGACCATGCCATAGGAGATGAAGGTGAGGGGGAAGATGATAGGTCAGAGAGGAGGGTGGAGCGAATGGATGGGAAAGTTGATGGACAGGTTAAGAGGGCGGTGCTTGTTCAGAGGCTTGGGACTGGGGTAATGTGAGGAAATCCACATTGATCCCCTATGGTTGCAGGGTTCCAAGATGAAATATGAGGCATTCTTCCTCCAAATATCAGATTGTAAGGGTTTGGTGATGGGAGGAGGCCCAGGACCTCCATGCCCTTAGCGGAGTGGTAGTGGGAGTTGAAGTGTTCAGCCACAGGGCGGTGGGGTTGGCTGGTACAGGTGTCCCGAAGCGAATTTGCAAGTAGGTGTCCTGTCTCCCCGATGTACAGGAGACCACATCGGGTGCACTGGATACAGTGGATGACAATGTTGGAGATATTGGCACATTTCTGTCCGATGTGGAAAGATCCTTTGGGGCCTTGGACAGAGGTGAGGGGAATAGTGTGGGCCCACGTTTTGCACTTCCTGCAGTTGCAGGGAAAGGTCCATGGAGTTATCACCCAATGCCTTGAAGAAGAGCGCCTCATATTCCGCTTTGGAACCCTGCAACCACATGGGATCAATGTGGATTTCACCAGTTTCCTAATTTCCCCTCGCCCCACATTATCCCAGTCCCAAGCCTCCAACTCAGCACCGCTCTTCTGACCTGTCCATCACGTTTCACATCTATCCACTCCACCCTCCTCTCCGACCTCTCACCTTCTCCCTCACCTTCACCTACCAATGGCATTCTCAGCTACCTTCCCCAACAACTCCACCTGTGTTCCATTTATCTCTCAGCTCCCCCTTCCCCACCCCACCAATCTTATGCCTGAAACGTGGATTCTCCTGCTCCACACTCTTGACTCTGATCTCCTGCCTCACTTTCTCCTCTTTCGTGTTTAGGGAATGCTGAATAGCCATTCTGACTACACCATAGGGTCCTGAACAGCTCTGCTAATTTTTGATTAGTTTCTCAATCTGTAGCCTTATGGGCTTTATCAAGTGGAGGGTCATTTTAGTCAGGTGGAGAGTGAGTTTAGGTTCTAATTACTGATACCTTAAATATTGATGTACAGATGGCCAGCAAGAAAAACTTAGAAAATCAACTCCAATCAAAGACTC
This sequence comes from Hemiscyllium ocellatum, assembly GCF_020745735.1. Classification (NCBI taxonomy): domain Eukaryota; kingdom Metazoa; phylum Chordata; class Chondrichthyes; order Orectolobiformes; family Hemiscylliidae; genus Hemiscyllium; species Hemiscyllium ocellatum. The sequence continues at coordinate 102,339,181 of NC_083405.1, forward strand.
CAGTCTATCTCAAGGCTCCTTTGGAGGGACTTCTGAGGAAGGATCATTCCACCAAAAAAAACGTTAACTCTGGTTTCTCTCCACAGATGCTGCCAGCCCCTGCTGAACTTTTCCAGCAATTTCGGTTTTGTTCCTTTGAAGGGAGGCCTCAAACAACTCCCAGGCCTTGATAGAGAAGGACTTACATCCACCCTGTTTCTGAGCACCTCCTGCTGGAAATAACCAACTCATGTGGGCATCATCTACAAGCGTAGGGGCACCTTTATCACTACCACCCCGTCACCTAAAAGCATGTACAGAAACGCCTCAAACTTTGAAAAATTGTTCGTAATTGCTTCCAACCCTTACGATGTGAGAACATTATCAACGTTACTTGTTACGTTTGTCTTGGTGTTCTCTGGGCGACATTTGAGGTTCAAAATGCGTTTTGTTGCAGTTGATTAAAAGCAAGCCCAGTGCTGCCGGAGCTGCATTCAGACATACACACCCATGGCAGCAGAGAGAGGAGACACACAGCTGCCTGCCTCACGTCGTCCGGAAGTGTCGGTTCGTCACCGGCTTCATTTTACCGACTTTTGAAAAAAAAATGAATAAAACCCGCCTGGCCTAGACTTGGACTCTGGGTCGGACACCTCAAGAGACGAGAAAGAATTGTGCCCCGGTCCCTCCCCTGTTTTCTGTGGGGGTTTGATTTTTGGTGTGAAGTCGGTGCAATTAATTAGTTTTCTTTCCCTCTCCGCCTGTGTGTGTTGGAGTAGCGGAAGTTGTTAAAGGAGAATAAGTGAAGGGCTTTGTGCAGGGTTACACTGAGAGGGACACGATCTGAAAAGTATCCTTTGCGGGATAAGTGGCAGGAGGCAGCGGCGCGCTCTTCAGCGCGAAGTTGTCCTGCAGAGCGACAGACACATTGTTGCACCGCTCCCCTTTCCCTCTTTCTCTCTCCCTCCTCTTCTTTGACAGCTCTCTCGTTTTGGACACATTTTTTTTTATTTCTGGTAGCAAGTTGAAGCGTGTGGGGTTTTTTTTTTCTCCTCCATCTGAATGAGAAAGTAATCATGGTGACGACCACCACAGAGTAAAGCCACTGCCTCCTAAACCGTCAGTAATTTCATTTTGTTTTGCCCTAAAACAAAACTCTCCAAAGATTGGGCTGTAACCGGAAGGTAGGATTTTTCATGAAGTTTTGTTTTATTTCCTTTCAAAAAATGTTTGCACGCGATGCATTTGTTGCCGTTTGCACAAGAGATGTAAATAAACGTGTGGTATTGTGGAAAAAAATAACTGGATTACTTTATAGCCACCGTGCTGCGGGGGCAGGCCGGCAATGTTTGTGGGGGGGTGGGGGAAGTGGGGGTTATTCTATGAACAGGACTGTATGTGTTACAACTTCAGGCTGACACTATCCCTATGTGGTCCTCAGCTTGACACTTTGCTCTGAAATCCATGAGGATGTGAATGTACTTCTGCTGCACGCACTTCTACTTTTGCACATTAGCCTGCAGGGGTTTGCGTGTATTGTCCGTTGTGTTGACACGCTCGTTCCCGTGTACTTTTTCTACAAGTGGTAAGTCTGATGTTACGTGTGTTTTTGTTGGTTTTGCACGTTTCTCCACCAGCGATTTCAATGTTATTGAAGGTGCTGCTTTCAGTGGAGATGATAGTGCTGGATTCAGTAACCCTTTAAGGCTATCTTTCTGTTGTTCTCAACACATTTACGTGGAACCAGTATTCACCATCTGTTTGTAACTTAAGCCTTTAACTTGGTCCGTTTTTCCCCCTCTCTTGCCTTTCTTTACCCGACCCTTTCTCCCCTGCCCCCGCCGCAGAAACTTTCTCATGTATCTGAGGTCTTAACTCGAGAGGTTATATTAGAGTCTAAACGTGTTGGATGAAACAGGATTTTTGTTTTAAAAATCCAGCTGATTTTCGGCAGCTGTGCTGTCCAAAATCCCATAAAAATGTCATGAAGCTTTTCTTCTTGTAACTCCCTCTTTGCTTGAGTTCCAATCACTACTTCTAGGATTTTACTGTCATTATGTGTAGTCTGCTGTTTGTCTCCCCCATCTCCTTGTCTTTTTCTCCTGGCTGTAACATTTTCCGCACATTTACTTTTTGACAAGTATCTCCTTGCTACTAGTATTTTTGTCTTGCTTTAAACATCTCTCCAGCTTTCCATTTCATTGTGTCGTTATTTCTCTCTTTTAAGCTTGGCACACTTGTGCTGTACTTAATTTCTGTCCCTTTGTTGACCATGCAGCATTGAGGCTTTCAGATAGCTGAAGAAAATATCCTGCTCTCTCATCCAAGTGGGAACCAATGTGTACATATTGTTTGTGCTAAGACTTGTGGACTCAGACACAGGTTGAGAATATGGGGCAAATCATTGGAGGGACTGGAGAGACTCTGTATAAATATCATTAAATATAAACTGAGAAATCAAGCAGCAAATATTGCAAGTAATTTTGTTGACCAGGTGGAATTACAAACAGGAGTAGACCATTCAGCCCCTTTAGTCTGCTCTGCCATTCAATAGGATCAGATTATATCTGCATTATCGTGTTCTTGATGAAGGGCTTTTGCCCGAAATGTCGATTTTATTGCTCCTCAGATGCTGCCTGAACTGCTGTGCTCTTCCAGCATCACTAATTCAGAATCTGGTTTCCAGCATCTGCAGTCATTGTTTTTACCATATCTACATTCCTGTCTTGTCCTAATAGCTTTTCACCACCATGCTTAACAAGAAATTAATCATAACGTAGAATTAATTTGTCTTTTCAATAGCAGTAATATCATTGCAATGTCTACTTGACCATGAGTTTTCAAAGTCTGATAGTACATCAGGTGAAATGGGCTAGGGAATTGACTGGTGTTATTCAGTCTTGGCATGGAGCATTGTTTATTAGATTAGATTAACAGTGTGGAAACAGGCCCTTCGGCCCAACAAGTCCACACCGACCCGCCGAAGCGAAACCCACCCATACCCCTACATTTACCCCTTACCTAACACTACGGGCAATTTAGCATGGCCAATTCACCTGACCTGCACATCTTTGGACTGTGGGAGGAAACCGGAGTACCCGGAGGAAACCCACACAGACACAGGGAGAACGTGCAAACTCCACACAGTCAGTCGCCTGAGTCGGGAATTGAACCCGGGTCTCAGGCGCTGTGAGGCAGCAGTGCTAACCACTGAGCCACCGTGCCGCCCACTCATGTAGAACTGTTAAACGGCCCTGAAGAAAGATATAACAGAGAATTGTTGAAGTAAGCTTTGGTGCACCGGATGGAGCCGAGGGTTATGGAGCAGAAATTAGGAAGAATTCTGTATTGATGATTAGTGAAGGCATAGGAACTAATGACAGCTAATCATAACTACTTAAATTGGATTCAGCATTGTTCTCAATGATTTGGTCCACAAAATCGTTTGTATAGTTGAGTGCTTTTTGCGTCTGCATGGCCCTGAGAATGCTGCTGTGTGATTATCTTGGTGATGTAATAGACACATAGGTTTATTACAGTATTACGATAGCTGTTATACAAAATTCCAGAAACACAGGATGTTCACTTGAATATAACTACTATCCATGGAAAGGAAACAAAATTTTGCTTGTTTCCTCCTTCCTGATCATTCGCTGTTAAGATTACAGAAATAGGAGACCTAATTTCCAAGGTTTTGTTTTATAGTTCCTGTTTTTAAATATTACAAACCATTTCTTATTAAAAAAGATTTGGCTTGCATATTGTACAATGCAACGGTTTCTACTCTTTTAAATTGAGGAACTGTAAATACTGAACAATCAATACTTTGTAGGATTGAAACCTTTTTTTAATAAGGCTTTTGCTTTCACTTAAAAAGTTGAGATCTACGTGCAGGCATATGGTACTGACGTAGGTTGTCGATTCATTATTTTCCACATCTGGCATCACAATGAATGATTGCTTTGCTGCATACTCTTTGTTTTTGAAGACAGTGTCATTTAAGGTTATTCCCCCAGTCTCTCTCAAACTGAAGTATAAGAAATGCACCAACTTTAGGAGTTCACCCTTTTAATCTGTACATTTTAAAACTTTCTTTTTATTGTAGCGCGTTCCTATTATTTAACTTGCCAATTGACGACTGGTCTGATGGATAGAAAAAGATATGCTTTCTAAGACCACAGCTTACATGCTGTTTCCTGTGAATACATCTTTTGATGAAGCATGAAAGTTAAGGATACTCTGGCACATGATCGCTTGGATTTTTTTTAACAAAACAACTCTCCCTTATCTGTGAACCCAGACTTCATTTCCTGTGAAGTAAGAGGGAGGATAGAGGTAAAGTTCTGGAGTTCAGCCTGGTTAGGGTGGAATTACAGGGGTTCCTGTAACAAATGCATGTTTTGATATGCTCTATTGACATTTTTTGACTTGTGGAAGGAAATCAGTGGCTTGCCTCCATCCTATTTCCCCTTCCTTTTGGCTTTTACCCTAGGGGTGACCACATTGAGCCATAAACCATGAAAGCTTTTCTATATGTACCTGTATTAAATTCAATCTTAAGGTTTGGTAAAACTGAGATTTTAGATAAAGTAATTGGATCCCTAAAATGCAATAATGTATTTTGTTGCTTGATATAAGTGCTACAAATTTCTATTTTATTGACTTGTATGCTTGTGATTTTAAATCTATATTTAGATGTGTATATTGTCCACATTTTGTGTGCTAATGTTTTTCCTTCTGATAAATTTTCAGTTAGATTAGATGTGTGAGCAAAAAACGCTTTCCATTCCTGTGAAAGATCAGTGGAGCTGGTTTCTTATAGTTGATCTGTGCTGAGATTGTAAACAACTGTGGGAACATTTCCTGTCCGTGTCTGTAGTAAAATTGCAAGCATTTTGTGTTTGACCATTTCACTAGAAATGCTGACCTGAACAAGTCATCCAGCATATGTTAACAATGTTGTTTTTCATAGCAGCTGAAGGAAATGATCTTCATATGCATTGTTTTATTTTCTTATTAATTCCTCGGGTGAGGGTGTTGTTGTTATAGAAGCGTTTTATTGCCTTTCCTTGTTATTAAGAGAAACTGGCAATGGCCTATTTAAATGGCTTGTTCAGATGGCTGTAAAGAGTTGAACACAACGATAGGAATGGAGTCACATGTAGGCATAACCTAGGAAAGTAGGCAAATGCTAGGCTTCCTTCCCTAATTGACGTTAGTGAAAGGGTTGGACAAACATTTTCCCAAATAAATGTTGATATAGGTAAATGTCATTTATCCACTTTGAGACTAGGAGCAATAGAATAGTCAAATAAAAATAAAATACTTCTGATGCTGGAAATCTGAAATTAAAACTGAAAATGCTGGAGATCTGGTCTGGCAGCATCTGTGGAGAGAGAACCAGAGCTAAAGTTTTGAGTCTGATATGACTCTTCTTCAGATAGTGAAAAACTAAAAATAGTGGAGACTAGATCCCCAAAATATTGTGACCAAGTTTTTAGGAAAGACAAGATTAGTGGAACATTTCTAACAACTCGATACTGGGGGGCGATCAGCAGTCACCTTGAACTCCAACTCAATTTACAACCTCATGACCTGGGATATATCCCACTCCACCATTATCATCAAGTCAAAGGTTCATCTCTCTGGTTCAATGACTAATGTAGGAGTGGATGACAGGAGCAGCACCAGGTATACCTTAGTGTTCAGTACCAATCTGATGAAGCTACAACACAGGACTGCTTGCGTACCAAACTGCATAAACAGCAAGTGATAGTGAGAACAATTCCAAAACCAACAGATCAGATCTAAGCTCTGAAGTCCTGCCAAGTACTGTCATAAATGATGGTGGACAATTAAACATCTCACTTTAGGGGGCAGTTCCACAAATATCCCCATCCTCACTGATGAGGGAAACCCAGCATATTAATGCAAAAGAATAGGCTGACACATTCTCAATAACCTTCAGCTAAAACTGAGTAGATGGTCCATCAAATCCTCCACAACTCCACAGCATCACAGATACTGGTGTTCAGCTAATTCTATTCACTCCATATTACAACAAACAGCTGGAGGATACTGCAGGGGCTATAGGGCCTGACAAGTACAGCAATGGTGCTGAGGACTTGTGCTTCAGTACACGTTGTACTCCGAACCAAGCTGTTCTAGTGCAGCTACAAAATTGGTATCAACCTGACAATGTGGAAGGTTTCCTAGGTACATCTTGTAAACAAAAAGCAGGATAAATCCAACCTAGCCAATTACCGTCCCAACAGAATACTGTTGATCATCAGTAAAGTGACGAAAGGTGTCATCACCAGTGCTGTCAAGCAGCTCTTGTTCAGCAGATTAGTGAGCATAACATACTCACTAACGCTCAGTTTGAGTTACGCCAGGACACTCAGCCTCTGAGCACAGAATGGCCTTGGTTCAAACATGAACAAAGAAGCTGAGTTCCAAAGAAAACTGCCTTTGACATTGAGTTTGCGTTTGACCAAGTGCAGCAGAAAGGAGCTCAGACAAAACTGGAGTAGTTGAAAGTTAGGGGAAAATCTCTGCTGGTTGCAGTCATTCCTACCACAAATGAAGACGGTTATGGTTATTGGAGGTCAGTCATTTCTGCTCTAATACATCTTTGCAAGAATTCCTCAAGGTAGAAATTTTCTAATCAGCCTGTTCAGATATGTTTTGACACACATCTGGACCAGGTGTGAGTTGAATCCTGGCTGCTTAATCCAGATGTAGGGATACAACCACTGCACCATAACAGTCCCATAATTCCTCTGGAGGAAAGGTGGGCAGGTAATAGAGCGATTTCCCATATTCTGCCTGTTGCCTAGCAGCAGGTAATACCTGCAAGAGATCTTAACCAAGGCTGCAGCTACAGTTTGTAGATATTTCATAAGCAACCTGTTAATGTTTCCTGGTCCGCAGATAGAAATACTGTTAGGAGAAAGTGAGAACCGCAGTTGCTGGAGATCAGAGCTTAAAAACGTGTTGCTGGAAAAGCGCAGCAGGTCAGGCAGCATCAAAGGAGAAGGAGAATCGACGTTTCGGGCATAAGCCTTTTTTCAGGAACGAAGATATTCCTTCCTGAAGAAGGGCTTATGCCCGAAACGTTGATTCTCCTTCTCCTTTGCTGCCTGACCTGCTGCGCTTTTCCAGCAACACATTTTTAAGCTCTAGAAATGCTGTTACCTGAGCAACATGAGCCTCTGATTCCACAGGATATATTTTCAAATCAACCTGTTCAGCGGTGTTATTGCCCACCCATGCAGCAGTTGGGTCTTGAACCAAGGCTTCCTTGTTCAGAGTTAGGGACACTACCACTACACCACAAAAGCCTCTGTAGTTCCTCAGGTAGTGTCCTTGACCCAACTAACTTCAGCTATTTCATCATTTACCCTTCCTTCATCATAAGTTCAAGTGGGAATGTTTGCTGATGATTACACAATATTCAGCACCATTCACAACTCCTCAGGTACTGAAGCATGGCCAGATATAGCAAAATCTGCACAATATCCAGGTTTAGACTGACAAGTGGCAACAAGTATTCATACCACACAAATGAAAGACCATCTCCAAGAAGAGAGTATGAGACCAGCGTCTCTTGACATTCATGGCATTGCCATCGTTGAAATCCTCCACATTCTGGCAGTTACTATCAAACAGAAAAAGAATTAGATTTGCCATTTCAATACTGTGGCTGCAAGAGCAGGTCAAGCTAGGAATCATGGAACTCTGCTCCTGACTCTCCAAAGCCTGTCCATCATCTACAAGCTTCACGTCAGGGGTGTGATGGAATGTTCCCCCCTTGCCTGGATGAGTGCAGCTGCTAAAACACTTAAACTTGACACCATCCAGGAGAAAGCAGCCTGCTTGATCATCACTGCATCCATGATCTCCCTCCACTACCAACACTCAGCAGCAGCAGCACTGTATGCAAGGTAACAAGATGCACTGTAGAAATTCTACCTGGCTCCTTAAACAGCACTTTCCAAATATGTAATCATTTCAATCTAGAAAGACAAAGGCAGCAAATACATGGGAATACCACCAGCAGCAAATTTCCCTCCAAGCCGCATACTTCCTACGTTGGAAATATATCATTGTTCCTTCAGTGTTGCTGGGTAAAAGTCCTGGATCTCCCTCCTAAACAGAATTGTGAGTTTACAGTAAATTAACTGCAGTGGCCCAAGAAGGCAGCTCACCACCTCCTCCTTGAGGGCAACTAGGGACAGGCACTAACAGCTGGCCTAATCCACAACACTTCCATCCCATGAAAGAATGAATAAGAAGAAATGGAATGCTGGGTGGATTCGAATACAGGGGAATAGAAATTGTGGTACAGCTGTAGAAGTCTCTAGTTAAACAGCACCTGGAGTATTGTGAGGAATTCTTGGCATCACACCTTAAAGTAAATATTAATTTTGGAGCAAGTGCAGCCTAGATTTATCAGAGGGAGAGCTGAACTCCAATTGTTAAATTGAGAGGCAAGTATGAAAGCAAGGGTTGTATTCCTTTGCATTTAGTAGATGTATGGGGTGGGATGTTCAAAGTTTTCAAGATATTATGGGCAGCAGATACAGTAGTCAGAGAAATTGCTCCTACCGGTTGAGTCTAGGATTAGGGAGTAGAGTCAGTTCTTCTATAACATGATAGTTGAGCAACCTTGTCGTATAGAAAAATCACACTTTAGAAACAGCTCTTAAAGTGTTGGTGCTGTAATCGCGTTACAGCGAACACATATTTTAAAAGTTCATGCTGTAGAAACAGCTCCTTAAATTCGTCAATCGTGTTACAGTGAATTTTTGTTGATGAAATGTGCATTACAGCACAATGACCTGTATTATAAAAATTACCCCCATATCTTTCAGTAATGGACTTGGGAAATAGTTCTACACACTTTCCTATATTAGACACCATCTGCCAAGTTTGGTCCACTTACTCAATCTATCTATATCTCCTTGTAGATTTCTTATGTTCTTATCATAACATGCCCTCCCACATAGAGTCTCAAAGTCATGGAGTACAGAAGAGGTCCTTAAGCCCATCAGGTCTGTGCTGACCTATCTACACCTAAGCCTACTTTCCAGCACTTGGCCCATATTTAGATTAGATTAGATTCACTACAGTATAGAAACAGACCATACGGCCCAACAAGTCCACACCAACCCTTTAAAGAGTAACCCACCCAAACCCATTCCTCTACCCTATATTTTGCCCCTGACTAATGCACCTAATGCTATGGGCAATTTAGCATGGCCTGTTCATCTGACCTGCACATCTTTGGATTGTGTGAGGAAACTGGAACACCCAGAGGAAACCCGCACAATTACTGGGAGAATGTGCAAACTCCAGACAGACCGAAGCGGGAATTGAATCCGGGTCCCTGGCACTGTGAGGCAATAATGCTAATCACTGAGCTAACGTGCTGCCCTAACTGCGCTTTAGAAACAGTGCTTAGCATTGGTGATTGTAATTGCATTACAGTCAACATACATTTAAAAGTTTGCACTTTAGAAATAGTGTCCCCAGTTGATCAGTTGCGGTACAGTGCATTTGATTTAATGAAATGCTTTAGAAGAATGCTTATAGCAGAACGATCTAGCATATTTTCATCCTTTCTTAAAATTGGACTCTCACATTTTTCCAAACAGATTTTAAGCTAACTTGCCTATGGCTTTCTGTTTTCTGTCTCCCCCATTTGTTGCACAGGAGTATCACATTGGTGGTTTTTGAATCTGCTCAAATCCTCCCAGAATCCAGTGAGTGCTGAAATATTTTGACTAATGCCTCCATATTTCTGCAGCTACTTTCTTTTAAAGTACTTGGATGAGGCCGTCAGGTCCTGGTAACCCGATGGTTTCAGTCCCATTAGTTTGTAACTAAACTTTTCCCTTGTGATAGAGTTTGTTGCAAGATCTTTCCTCCCTTTAGCATCTTACTTATCTGTATCTTTAGGATGTTAATAGTGTCTTCCACTGTGAAGACTGATGCAAAACATTGGTTTGGATTATTTTCCTTTTCCCTCTTAATTCTCCACTTGCACCCCCAAGGGTTCCTCACTTAGGTTAGCTACTCTATTTTTATATGCCCGTACAGGATCTTGCTATTGTTTTTATATTTCTTACTGATTTACTTATATAATCAATTTTCTTCATCTTTATTAGCTTTTTAATCATCCACTGCTAGTTCCTTTACAAAAGCTTATGCAATCCTCCAATCTACCATCAGTTTTTGACGCTCTGTTTGCCTTAGTTTTTGGTTGGACACTACCCTTGACCAACTTTGTTAACTGTGGGTTTTCATCATTCTCACTGTGTGTCTTTCTGACCACAATAATTTTTCTCAAAAAAAATTATGAAATATCTGCTTAAATGTTTGTCACAGCTTAACTAATGACTTCCCTTTATTTTATTTTCCCAGCCTGCTTTAGACAACTCTTTCTTCGTAGCTTTGTAAGTTATATTTAAATTGAGTGCACTGGTTTGAGACCCAAGCTACTATCACTTATTTTAAAATCCTACCATTTTGTGATCATTACCTCCAAGACGATTCTGAACTACAAGATCTCCTCTTAATCCCAGTAATTACATTACTAGTACTAAAATAGCCTGTTCCTGGTTAGGTTCTGCAATGCACTGCTCTTATAAGCAGTCTCTGATACACTCTACACATTTGTCTTCTATCTTACCTTTGCCCATCTGACTTGTTCAGTCTAGTGATTAAAATCACCCATGACAATTATATTGTTCTTCTTACACCTCTTCAGAATTTATTGATTTGTACTTTATCCTACAAAGAGCCAATTCTTCGGGGGCCTATGGAAGATTCCTACCTGTGACTTCTTTCCCTTGCATTTCCTTATTTCCAACTAAACTGTTTCCACATCACAATTTATTTCAGTGACCGCTAGTCATGACCACACTGGAACATCCTTTATTAACAGGGCCACCCCACCTCCTTTTACTTTTTGCCACTTCATCAGGAACATCGAAAATCCTTGAATATTTGAGATCCCTGTCTCGGTTACACTGCAGCCACCTCACCAAAATGGCCACAAGTTCTCTTCATTTATTTGTATTTGTGCTATCAACTCATCTATCTTGTTACAAATGCTATGTGCACTCAAATAGAGAGACTTAAACTTTGACTTTTTATCATCATTATTTAATCTAAGTTATGTAAAAATATTAAATGTGTACCATTTAAATAAACTATAGCCTCTCAAGAAATGTAGCCCACTTGCATGACATTTTATTGATCCTGTTTCTAGAATTTTTGACCACTTTTTTTCAAAACCCAAATTGGGCTTACTTAAAAACATGCTTTTAGATTGAGGTTTCTATAACATTACTGTTCTGGTAACTTTGCAGATGTGTTATATTATTAAATGCCCCATCTGATGCAAAAGTCTCATAGAAGACAAATAATTAGAAATTCTAACAATTATTCATATTCCTTGTTGCCATAACAACTCCATGAATTTGACAAAGTCAAAATTAAGCCAGTGCACCTTAGTTTTATGGTGGGAGAGGTAGGTCACTTTGACCAAAAGCCCACTTGGTAGTCAGGTCTTGTGTTGTTTTTTAAAAAAGTGTAGACATCAAAACTGCATTAACAGGTTTAAGTGGCAACCCATCTAACTGGATCAAGTGAACCAAGAATGTATACAAAGGAGGTCTGGGTGAACATTGAGGATGAGAAGAGTTGCAAGGCTTTGCAAATTCCCATTTGGTTGGAGTCTGTGGGAAGAAAACAGAGCTGAAAACATAAGAATTTAATTGTGGAACATTTGGAATCATTCAATGAATAGCTCATCCTTTTAAAGTAAAAATGGCAAAAGGGCAGCATTTGGATTGCAGAGTGCTATGAGAAGATTTTAACATAAAAGACCAAAGTTTGCCTGTTGAGAGGTACTATTGTGGACTGTAGGACTAAAGGGAGAGGAATTGGTTGATTAAGTGACACATTATTCTTGTTCTCTCGTTTCATTCTGTGTGATATATCAGTTAAATTAAATGTCTCTCACCATAACTGGTGCTTGGTATGATTTCCCTTAGTGTAGAATAAAAGTGTTTATGGTTTTAAATTGGGGTTATCCTAACCTAGTGTTGACCGAGGCTGTAGGAAAAGGTAAGAGTTCTGTTCTAGCTCATGGTGAGCTTCAAGTGATCATTTCTGAGTCTGCTCTGGAAGTCTAGGTTTCGGAAGTGAGAGGCAACTCTTAATAGTATGATCCCACAGAGCTGAAGATGTACTGATGGCAGATCTAAATTTAACACAATACTGAGATTGTTTCCTCTTTCATGGGATGTGGACATCACTTGCCAGGACAGCCTTTGCTGTCCAGCTCCAATTATCTTTGGGAGGTTAGCTGTGAACTGTTAGCTTGAACTGCTGCAGTCCTCTGTTTCAGGTACATGGCAGTGCTATTAAGAAGGGACCTCTAGATTTTGTCAAGCAACAGTATTTGACTCTTTACTGCTGTCACAAGCTGATTTCAGTCATTACCTATCCCTTGTTACTCCTACAATTACACTCAGTTACTGTGAATAGTACTGACTTAGTGGGAAAATTGCCACTGCTACCTTGTGTTTTACAAGTAAATTTATAATCTGCAAATGACTTATAGTTGGCTGGAAGCAAATGATTGAATTGTCTGTTTGAAAAATAAGTACCAGAATTGTAGAAGCTATTGTAAAACTATATCTTGACTTAAGTCTTGTTCTGTTTTTAACAATTGACGGCAAGCTTCATATAGTTTTCAATCAAATCAACAAAGTAGAAAATCGAAATAGTACAAAATATATAAATGACATATATTCTATTGGAAAGGACATAAGGCTGAATTTTACAATAAAAATCAGTTAATTGTCAATTTTGGGGTTTTCATGTGAGGACTTGCTCAGAGTATCGAAAGTAAAGAAATCAAATTGATCACCGTAGGATAAAACATCTATCTGTGTTTGAACATTTACTTCTGCTGAACTATACTTGCTCTGCTTTTAATTTGCTCTCTGTTATTTTAATCTGGTCTCTTTCAACTCCTTCATTTGCTTCCATTTCATAAATCGTGAACTCACTTCTTACTAGCAACAGATGCATCGTCAAAGTACAAATGGATTTTTGGGACAGTATGTTGTAATATTTTTGATATTTGGGAAATTGTTGCCATTATTTGCTGGTTTAAGCTGGCATAGATGAGGACCTGAGTAAAAGAAGACAGACTCCTTGAAACATTAAGTGTAGGAAATTCTGTTGCATCCCTGACTGGTCAGCACAGCTTTTGTATTAGTTGGGCATATAATGTCACAACTCTGCTGTTTTTCCGGTGACATATGCACATTTCTACTTCTGCATTTAAAATATTCCTAAATATCCTAAAAATAGAATTACAATTCACCTTTTACTTGGTTTTGGTCTATTACGAGCTGAAGCATATTCCTTTGCAAAACAACCTGAGGTCATATAGAACAGTTGGTTTGTCCACTGTAATCTAACCATCTAATAAACATCAATAACAACAATTCTGTTGTCGCAAGAATATCTTGTCTGAAATGTGCAACTAAATTAATGTCTGCTTAGCTTAAGGAGGAAGAAATCTTCACTAAGAATGTAAATAAACTCAAGTTGTCTTAATTGGATGCATCTTGGCCAGGATTTCAAAGCTGTCTGTTTGTAACTCCAGAATTACTGACTCTTTTTTCCAGTAACAAAATACAAATTTGTATCCCTCTTCTGGTTCACTGGAAGTTTACAAATACAATCAACAAAATGGAGAAAATCTCCACCCTGCAGACTGTTAAAACTAAATAAAAATGTCCACGTAATCACATTGTCCAAAGAGTAGGAATTAAGGAATTCTGATTGGAAATACCTCAAAATACAGTTGAACTTTTGCTATTCAAGTTGCTTTTGTAAAATGCTGCTCATTGTATATTGTTATCTTGATTTTTGCCTAACTCTTTTATTAGACTTCTTTGTTTAGAAGATCTTGCGTTTAGAAGATTAAGGGGAGACTTAATAGAGACGTACAAGATAATACATGGCTTGGAAAGGGTGGACGCTAGGAAATTGTTTCCATTAGGCGAGGAGACTAGGACCCGTGGACAAAGCCTTAGAATTAGAGGGGGTAAATTCAGAACAGAAATGCGGAGACATTTCTTCAGCCAAAGAGTGGTGGGCCTGTGGAATTCATTGCCACAGGGTGCAGTGGAGGCCGGGACGCTAAATGTCTTCAAAGCAGAGATTGATAGATTCTTGTTGTCTCGAGGAATTAAGGGCTACGGGGAGAACGCTGGTAAGTGGATTTAAAATGCCCATCAGCCATGATTGAATGGCGGAGTGGACTCGATGGGCCGAATGGCCTTACTTCCACTCCTATGTTTTATGGTATCTTTAATATATTTTCTGTGTTGTCTGTTTTAAAATGATCAGATTTTTTTAAAACACTTCCTTCCTGATCATATTGATCCATAGTGAAATAAAGCTATGAAAACAGTGACTACTCTTTAGTACCTCAGTGAAGCTAAATAATGACTATTAAAAAAGTGATTTGATACAACAATGGTTGCCATGGTCAAGTTTGAATCATTCAACAACTGTTGTCATGTTATTGTTTATTACTGTCAACATCCTCGGGGTTACCGTTAACCAGAGACACAACTGGAGTCGCCACATAAAAATCAATCACAACAGCAGGTCTGTGGTGAGTAAACCCCCCGCCAAATCCCCAAAGTCTGTCCACCATTTACCAGAATCACGTCAGGAGTGTGATGGAATACCTCTCACTTGCCTGGATGGGTGCAGCTCCAACGACGCTCCAGAAGCTTGACACCATCCAAGACAAAGCAACCTGCTTGATTGGCACCACATTCATAAATACTTTCACCGCTGACAATCAGCAGCAACAACTTGTATTATCTACAAGATGCACTGTGTGGGAATTCACCAAAGGTCCTTAGACAGCACCTTCCCAACCCATGATCATTTCCACCCGAAAAGGCAAGAGCCGTAGATACATGGGAACACCACAACTTGCATGTTTGCCCCCCACCAAGCCACTCACCATCCTGACTTGGGAATGTATCACCGTCCCTTCACTGTTGCTGGGTCAAAATCCTGGAATGCTCTCCCTAAAGGCATTGTAAGTTGATAGCACATGGTCTGCAGTGGTTCAAGAAGGCAGCGCACCACCACCTTCTCAAGGACAACAAGGGATGGGCAATAAATACTGGCCAACCAGCAACGCCCACATCCCACAAGTGAATTCAAATAATTCCACTTCTATTTGGCACATGGCTGCTTCACTGACTGGATGCAAGATAATAAAAAAGACTAATGAAGCCATTTAGTCCATCTATCCAAACTCCATTATTTTGCAACAAAAGTCATTAGATGTGAGAGGGGAAAGGTTGTGGGGAGATACAAATGGAAAGTTCTTTACGCAGAGAGTGGTGGGGCCTGGTACATGTTGCCAACAGAGGTGCTAGGGGCAGGAACGACAGCGTCATTTAAGATGTATCTAGACAGATACATGAATGGGCAGGGAGCAAAGGGATCTTTAGAAAATAGGCAGCAGGTTTAGATGGAGGAACAGGATCAGCGCAGGCTTGGAGGGCAGAAGGCCTGTTCCTGTGCTATCATTTTCCTTTTTTTTTGATCTTTGAGCTTACCTATGTGATTTGGTGACTTTTGGCCATCTGGTTTTGAGTGTGAATTGTAGAAGCCTGAGTGATTGCTCTCTCAAAAGATATCTAAAAGGAACCTGAATAATTTACAGTCTTAAGTTGCATCTGATTTGTCCTTATCAACACGACACATACTAAATTTGGTCTTTTTGCGTAGTTCCTTTATTGCAAGTATGCTGGCTCAGAGATCTGTTTTGAAATGATACTGAAGGAATTTACAAAATGTATACCAAGGTGCCAGAAAACTCCTCTTTTTTTTTCTTTCAATAGAGTAGTGACATGGCATGTTTTATATTAATATAAATACATATAGAATCTTTATTCATTATTTGAAAGACAGCACCTCCAACAAGATGGCACACCTTCAACACTACACTGAAGTGTTCATCTTGATTATGCGCTGAAATTGCTGAAGAAGGAGTTTGAATATCTGAATGAAGCAACCATCTGGAATGATTCACCACCACCAGTTGCTGCCATTTCTATTCCTCCGCTTAAGTTTGCTGTTTACATACTTGCCAAACTGTGCAAAAACTAGGAAAAGGTAAAAGCCACAAGGGCAAGGGTGAAGTATGATTGTTGTGCCTGCAGTGGGCATGAAGTGCAGACACTTGTCTAAGTCATTGTGTTGTCTCTCATGAGTAGGATGAAGTGACCACACACATTATCCAATTTTAAAAGAAAATGCTACCGTCTGGAATAAAGTCATAGAAATTTATACCATAGCTTTTATTATATGGTTCCTATCTAGCTTCATCCCATTTTCTAGAACTTGGCCTGCTGTTGTGTATGTTACAGCATTTTAAGTGGAATGATTTGTATTTTCCTGAGACTTTAAATACTAATGCTTCAGCTCTGGGAATGATGCAAAAAGACCTTTCTACTACTTGCTCATAGGGGCTTGCACTTTTAACCGTTTGCAGTACAGATAATCTAGTGCTGAGCTGCATTTAATTTTGAGTGAAATAATGGATCTCAGGTTCTTAACCATTCTTTTATCATGAGGCATACAGATGTACAGCATGGAAACAGACCCTTCGGTCCATCTTTTCAATGCTGACCAGACATTCCAACCCAATCCAGTCCCACTTACCAGCACCCAGCTCAAACCCTTCCAGTTCTAGCCATCCAGATGCCTTTTAAATGTTGCAATTGTACCAGCCTCCACCACTTGTTCTGGCAGCTCATTCCATACCCATACCACCCTCTGCATGAAAAAGTTGCCCCTTAGGTCTATTTTATATCTTCCCCCTCTCACCCTAAATCTATGCCCTCTAGTTCTGGACTTCTACCCTAGGAATTGTCTATTTATCAGATCCATGCCCCTCATAATTTTGTAAACCTCTATAAGGCCACCCCTCAGCCTCTGACGCTCCAGGGAAAACAGCCCCAGCCTATTCAACCTCTCCTTATAGTTCAAATCCTCCAACCCTGGCAACATCCTTGTAAATCTTTTCTGAACCCTTTCAAGTTTCACAACATCTTTCTGATAGGAAGGAGACCAGAATTGCATGCAATATTCCAACAGTGGCCTAACCAATGTCCTGTACAGCCGCAACATGACCTCCTAACTCCTGTACTCAATACTCTGACCAATAAAGGAAAGCATACCAAACGCCTTCTTCACTATCCTATCTACATGCGACTCACTTTCAAGGAGCTATGTACCTGTACTCCAAGGTCTTTTTGTTCAGCAACACTCCCTACATGATTAAGTTTATACGTCCTGCTAAGATTTGCTTTCCCAAAATGCAGCACCTCCATTTATCTAAGTTAAACTCCATCTGCCACTCCTCAGCCAATTGACCCACCTGATCAAGATCCCATTGTATTCTGAAGTAACCTTCTTCGTTGTCCGCGACATCTCCAATTTTGATGTTATTTGCAAACTTACTAACTATACCTCCTATGTTTAAATCCAAATCATTTAAATAAATGACAAAATAGTGGACTTAGCACTGATCTTTGTGACACTTCACGAGTCACTGGCCTTCAGACTGAAAAACAACTCTCCACCACCACCCTCTGTCTTCTACCTTTTGAGCCAGTTCTGTATCCACACGGCTAGTTCTCCCTGTATTCCATGAAAGCTAACCTTGCTAACCAGTCTCCCATTGAGAACTTTGTTGAATGCCTTACAAAAGTCCATATAGATCACGTCTACCACTCTGCCCTCATCAATCCTCTGTTACTTCTTCAAAAAACTCAATCAAGTTTGTGAGACATGATTTCTCATACACAATGCCATGTTGACTATCCCTAATCAGTCCTTGCTGTTCCAAATACATGTACATCCTGTCCCTCAGGATTCCCTCCAACAACTTGCTCATTACCAATGTCAGGCTCACTGGGCTATAGTTCCCTGGCTTGTCCTTCCCTCCTTTCTTAAACAGTGGCACCTCATTAGCCAACCTCCAGTCTTCCAGTATCTTGCTTGTGACTATCGATGTTACAAATATCTCAGCAAGAGGCCCAGCAAACACTTCCCTCCCTTCCCACTGAGTTCTTGGGTACACCTGATCAGGTCAGATAGGATGTTTTATGCAATTGGTTGTTTTTGTAAACTGCTTAAGAAATTGTTTTGCTTTTAAGAACAATTAATTTGTGTCACAATAGCTGAGAGAGAACAAAAAGGTTTGGGAACATGGGAGGGAATTAAATCAAAATAGCATTGGAGGGAGGAATGATGCAATCCATCCCCTCTGGTGCTTATGTCTGCCTGAAGGCCTCAAGGCCACTGGTGGACATGTGCTCTCTCTCTCTCTCTCTCCAAGGATATATGGACATGAACATTGATACAGGAGAGAGCCAAGTGACTTTGCTTTTCTTGTTTTAAGTCCGATAGCTGTCAGCTGTCATTTTACTGGTGCTAGCTATCATAGAGTCATGTATAGAGCCATGTATACAATAACACACATTTGGGGGGGGAAGAACAGCTGTTCCATTTGAGCCTGCCTGAGTCAGTCATGTTAGTTGTTGAAATACCCTGGGGCATCTCAGAGAGGTATCAATGGGAACCATTTTGATCTGTGTTTCTCTGTTATCTATTTACTGATAAATGATCCGACTTCAATAATTAGCCCAAAAGGTGCATGCTACTTTTTAAAAAAATTTCATGGTTTTTGTTCTGCTTCGTTAAGTTGACTGTTTTACAATAATGTGACATGATACAGTTCAGTCAGAAATTTTAAAAAAAAATAAGGTTTTCTTTTAGAATGTATGGGAGGTGGCAGAATCCACATTCCATCACAATCTTTTTCAAACAAGTTTAAACAAATGGGATTTTTTTTGGTTCTGTTGGTCAATAGCAGTCCTGCTGTTAATGTTGGTGCTCCTGGTGAAAGGGGCTGATAGTTTTAAAAAAAAAAGGAAGAGGCAACTGCTCTTGGTTGCAGTTTTGTCTATTTTTACATGATGACAGTTTTGTCTCCTTTTGTCCTGCGTGGACTGGCTCAGTCATAGGGGGGTGACAACTGCTTTAAAGCTAGGGAGGTCATGTGTACAGCTGACTTATTTTATCCAGGCTTCTATAGCTTTCTTCCTTTGAGCTACAGAGGCACAAGGCAGTTTCTGTTGCAAGTTTGCGTGCTAAATTACTAGAACATTGTTTGATAGGATATAGTGAGCATCCATGGAGGTGGATAACAGGTTGGTGTTCAGGCTGTTTCTACAATACTGTGAATTATTGCTGAGCACCCTGTTTCTGATTACTTTGAGCTGCAATGGAACTTGTCCATTGTTTATTAACTATCTAATGACTGTGTATCGTTATCAGGGGTTCAGTGGTCTCCATGATTACGAAAGAGATTGGACCTGAGTCAATCCAGTGTTGATTCTAAAATGAATCCTCAGGTTGGGAAGCTTCTCAATATGTTATGATTGTATTGATGTTTAACTGAACTATCTGGTTTATTGACACCTTAAAGATTTAAATCTGTCATAAAAGGTTGGCTCTGGGTGGCCTTCCCACCTGAATGAGTGAGTAGGTAGCACTGGCTTGAAAGGTAATCCAGAATTTGTAGGAATAAGTACAGCTATGGACACTTGAAAGAACTAAGTTAAATGTTGCATTCTGTGGGGTCAATTGTCATGGATTGTACCCTCCATGTAAGTTGAGCAAAATCCCTTCTCACTTGGATTTTTCATCATGTATTTCATAAAGCGTTAAACATTTTGAGCTTGCACAAGCAATGGGCTCCCACTGTACGAAAACGAATACTCGGGTCTGAAAGCTTCTGAAAAAGAAATTATAAGAGGTACATTAGTGCAATGTAAAAGGGCACAATAATGAGGCAGGAAAAGAAACAAAATATATCTTAAAGGAGGTGCAAATGTGAAAACAGAATCGTAGCTGGAAGTTACATTGGAACTATATAAAAAGCTGGTTTGGCCACAATTGGAGTTTTGTGTGGTGCTCTGGTCACCATATTATGGGACAATGTGATTGTTCTAAAGAGGATACAGGGAAGATTTAACAGGAAGCTGGCTGGCTGGAGTACCTGAGCTCTGAAGAAAGATTAGATAGGCTTCGGATTGTTTTCCTTTAGAGCAGAGAAATTCAAGAGGGTACGTGATAAAAATGTACATGATTGTAGGGGACATAGGATGGATAGGCAGTCACTTTCTTCATTAGTTAGGGGAGGTGTCAGTGAACATGGGCATTTTTTTCATCCTGAGGTTGGAGGGACTTTGAAGTTCACTGCCTGAAAGAGTGGTTGATGTCACTGTTGTATCATTTAAGCAGTTTTTGGATGCATGTTTTTGTTGCCTAGCCTTCAGGGCTATAGGCCAAGAGCTGGGAAATGGGATGAGTGCAATCAAACATTTGTTGACCTACATGGACATGATGGGTCAAATGATGACCTTCTGTGCTGCAATGTCTGAACCTGAAGTGCTGTGCATTAACAAAACAAATTGCATAGGGATGGAGGTTATGATTTTGTCATTTAAAATCTCCTGTCTTCCACCCTACCATTGGTTTTGCCCTTTGTTCTTTTCTGGCCTAATCCCTTTGCCTTGCCTCCAGACGTCATTAAAACCTATTCCATCTCTGATATTTTCCAGTTTAGTGGAAAGATCACAAACGTGAAAGCATTAATTCTGTTTGTCTTTCTATTGATGGTGCTTGGCCCGTTGAATATTTCTGTTTTTTTTCAAACTACACAATCCAATCTTGCTACCTGGGGCAGAACTTTCTTTCTGGCATCTCACATTCATATTATTAGTTAAATAGATGTCATAAAGATCCAGTTAGGGTGTAGGTTTGCTCGCTGAGCTGTAGGTTTGATATCCAGACGTTTCATTATCTGGCTAGGTAACATCATCAGTGGCAACCTCAAAGTGAAGCAAAGCAGTTGTCTCCTGCTTTCTATTTGTTTGTCCTGGATGGAGTTCCTGGAGTTTGTGGTGATGTCATTTCCTGTTTGTTTTCTGAGGGGTTGATAGATGGTATCTAGATCTGTGTTTATGGCATTGTGGTTGGAGTGCCAGGCCTCTAGGAATTCTCTGGCATGTCCTTGCTTAGCCTGTCCCAAGATAGATGTGTTGACCCAGTCGAAATGGTGTTTTTTTTTCCCTCCGTGTGTAGGGCTACGAGGGAGAGAGGCTTGTGTCTTTTTATGGCTAGCTGGTATTCGTGTATCCTGGTGGCTAACTTTCTTTCTACGTAGCGGACGTAGATTTTTGGTTTGATGGTAGGCTGCAGATTCCTCAAGAACAAACCATGACAAGCAGACCAAACACAGCCAGAACCCCTAACCACCTTACCATACATCAAAGAAGTTTCAGAAATGACAGCCAGACTACTAAGACCCATTGGAACCCAGTAGCACACAAACCCACCAACACTCTCGAACAAAAACTAACCAACTTAAAAGACCCAGTACAACCCATGGACAAAACCAACGTCATCTACAAAATTCCATGCAAGGACTGCCACAAACATTACGTAGGACAAACAGGAAGAAAGTTAGCCACCAGGATACACGAA
Source organism: Hemiscyllium ocellatum (assembly GCF_020745735.1). Taxonomy (NCBI): domain Eukaryota; kingdom Metazoa; phylum Chordata; class Chondrichthyes; order Orectolobiformes; family Hemiscylliidae; genus Hemiscyllium; species Hemiscyllium ocellatum. Next base: position 102,360,844 of record NC_083405.1, read on the forward strand.
CACGAACACTAGCTAGCCACAAAAAGACATGACCCCCTCTCCCTTGTAGCCCTACACATGGAGGAAAGAAACCACCATTTTGACTGGGACAACACATCTATCCTGGGACAGACTAAGCAAAGACATGCCAGAGAATTCCTCGAGGCCTGGCACTCCAACCACCATGCCATAAACACAGATCTAGATACCATCTACCAACCCCTCAGAAAACAAACAGGAAATGACATCACCACAAACCCCAGGAACCCCATCCAGGAGAAAGATATAAATAGAAAGCAGGAGACAACAGCTTCTCTTCACTTGGAGGTCGCCACTGATGATGTTACCTAGCCAGGTAATGAAACGTCTGGATGTTAAACCTACAACTCAGCGAGCAAACCTACACTCTAACCCTCATCCTGAGCTACAAACCTTCACAAACCTTGCAAAAAAAGACCCAGTGTGGGCAGGGGAAAGTAAGGGACAGAATAAGTAGTCTGGTCTTTATATTTGGATACTTTTAAGATACGTTTTCTTTTGTCTTTACTGATCACTGGCATAAAAACCAAAACAATGACTTTCAATTCTTAGAGTTGTATCATTGTTCTAAAAATAAGTGAGTACACTATTTAGATGCAATTTTGATGTTGATGTGCAGACATTCTATCTTATGTTTATCTGTTGTATTATTCACAGGTAGTCTGTATATTGAATAATTTCTGTTTTAATTACTGTAGGTTTTAAGGTTTGTTTTCCAAGCCTGAATGTAGGCAGATAGTTATTCCCTGATTGATAGAATAAAGGTCTTTTATGATTTTTTTTCCCATTTTCTCTGTACACTAATAATTCATATGTTAGGTTAGAAACTTGCCTTGATTTAGCAGCTTGATGGAAACGATGCATTGTTTTCTAGAGTTATTTACAAAGATTTGAGGGTTGCTGTCTAAACAAAGGGAAATGGCTTTAATCCCGTGGACAAAAATATGAAGGACTGCAGATGCTAAAAATCTGAAAGAAAAACCGAAATTGTTGACGAAACTTAAGCCTGATAGCATCTGTAGAATTCTGCTTTCTCTTGTCAGGTGCTGCCAGACCTGCTGAATTTCTCCAGCAGTTTCTGTATTGTTTTTAATCCTGTGAATATCTTTTCTCATTGGCAATAAGGGGTAATCCTGGCTTCCCATCACTCTGCCTTTTGTGAATGGCTTTGCATTCATTTTTTCAGTAAATTTCACAATAGTTTTGTGTAATGAAACATAATATTATAGGTAGCTGGGACTGGGAAAAGCTTATCTTTGACAGTCCTTTCCCACAACACTATATTATTTTGATTGCAAAAACAAGAATACTTTCATTGTTGTTCAAATTCTTTTGTGAAGCCTCATTCTTGATTTCTTGCGGATACAGACATAGCTGTAATGAAAATGTTGGATTACGGTTTTCTTTATGGATTTACTGGTGAATACAAGGGTGGACCTCTGAGCTGTACAAACCAACCCAGGAGATTATCTGCTCGTTGCTAGGTTGGTGATGGTGGTGGGATGTACATCTGACTAGGATGTTCTCAAACATTCCAGCAAGGTGAGAGAGAAAGTTATCAGCTACCAAGGGTACTGCTTTTAATTCCAGCTACTTCTGAAAAAAATGCTGCATTCTTGAGATCACAGGAAGAGAAGGCAGAATCTGGCAAAACTATGATGTCCTCAGACAATCCTGACAGTGTGGAAACAGGCCATTTGGCCCATCGATTCCACATCAACCCTCCAAAGGATATCCCACCCTGCGTCCCATCCCTGCTTTTCCCATGGCAAATCCACTGAGCCAATACATCCCTGCAGACAATGGGTAATTCAGAATGGCCAGTCTTCCTAACCTGCACATCTTTGGACTGAGAGAGGAACCCCATGCAAACACAAGAAGAATATGTAAACTTCACACAGTCGTCTGAGGGTGGAATTAAGCCTGGATCCCTGGCGTTGTGCGGCAGCAGGGCTAACCACTGAGCCACTGCGTCAGCCTAATCTCCAGACATCTGCAGTAGGGTTGCTGATGTCATGAATACCACATGAGTAACTGAATTCATTTAAGAACATTGCCCACCTAAGGACTTCTGGTTGTGTTACAAAGGAGGAAACTTTGCCTGGGCAAGAAACAGATTTGAAGATTAGTTATCATAGTTCAAAACAATTGCACAGTGCTTCCCCATGAAGTGGTAATGCACCAGTTTGAACAGCCCCCACCTATGAGGTTCTAAGCTCCGGCTCTGATGTTGTGAAGAAGTGCCAAATCAATTGCAGATGCTTTTACCCTGCTAAGGAGTCACTTGGAGCTTTTGTACTTCTCCAAGTGGAGGCATTGATGGAGGTTTCAGACCCAGCTGTTGTTAAGACTCACTGGTGGTGAGAGAGGTGAAAGAGACCAGGAGGATAGGAGTGGATGACCTTGCCTGCATCATAGTCAACAGTCTGAGGATGGGAGGAGAATTTAAAATGCAAATCATGTTTTTTAAAAAAATGCCTTGCCTTTTGTACATTGGATATCTAGATACTGTTACAATGCTTCAGATGAAGACAATAATCCAGCATCTGGCTGAATGAAAGGTTGCCATTTGTTGAAGTTAAAGTGACTAGGGTAGAAAACAGCTGTAGCCTAATGAGTCAAACAACATGCGTCCTCTTTTACTGGTGTCTTTTATAAACTCTTACTTCTTGGTAATTTTGTCTAGTCCGTACTGATCTGTCAGCAACTTTGTCCAGCTGTTCAATGTTTGCTCAGACTACCAAGATCCACTAACATACATGAGTTTGTTTCTGTTGTTTAACTTTTGACTGGCTTTTATAATTGCCTAAATACATTTGAGAATACAAAATTTATGTGAAAGCAAGTTTTCCGTTTGCTATTTCAGTCCAAACTGAATAAATGTGATCTGGAGATGCTATTGTTTGTTCCATTCGTGCTTTTTGAAAAGGAGCTGAAATGTGTTCCCACTCTTGGTACTTTAACATTGTAATATATAGGTAACTCTATACAAATCTACTACAAATCAGCCACCTTTTAACCTAAAGCACAATTTTGAAAAATAATATAACAATAACATTTGTTTATATAATACCTTGAACATTAAAAAAAATCCTTTTCACAGTGCAATAATTTTGAGAAAAAAGGATAAACTGAGATGAAGGCAGGTGAACAATTCTTCTGCCTGTTTGGTTTTCTATTTTTGAGAGGATCTTAAATGAGATACAGAGTTAACTTCAGCTCTGGAATTGCTTTCCTCAGCTCGGTACTTATAGATAAAGCTGCCACTGAAATGGGATTGTGATGGTTGGGGATGGGGGTGTGGATGGGGACCTACAAGAGGCCAGAATTGGAGCAATGCAAGACTGGATTTTTACTGAGTCGGGCAGATTCAGGAAATATTTTAAAATTTGCACATGTGCCTCAATTCAGGGAATCCCATAATAGTTTCAAGCAACTTTCACCTGCACAAGGTAAGGATATAGGCAACTAGCCTACCTGTAGCACTCCCACCCTTGCTAGCTCAATTGCAGCGGTGGCCAGTTGCACCTTTTCATAATGGATACATCTGTTAAGCCTGCTTTTGTTGATGCAGTTACCAGTAGCCACCATATGAATGCCTGGCTGAGCTCCAAGAATGGCAATGCATTTTGATCTCACCAAGCAATGTTTGTACAGTTGCAGACAGGAGGGAAAGCTTTATTTGTTGACATACCAAACACTTTGTTGTAACCTGCTGTTTCTTTGAACACCTTTTTTTTTTCACTGCCTTTGTGTGTATTAATGCAAGGTCAGGAGGTGTGAAGTTGGTGGAAAAAAAGAGCTTACATAAAACATATAGAATTATAGAACATAGAAAAATACAGCACAGTACAGGCCCTTCGGCCCTCGATGTTGCGCCGACCAAAGCCTACCTAACCTACACTAGCCCAATAACCTCCATATGCTTAGCCAATGCCCGCTTAAATGACCATAAAGAGAGAGAGTCCACCACTGCTACTGGCAGGGCATTCCATGAACACTCAACCCGTTGAGTAAAGAATCTACCCCTAACATCTGTCTTATATCTACCACCCCTTAATTTAAAGCTGTGTCCCCTAGTAACAGCTGACTCCATTAGCGGAAAAAGGTTCTCACTGTCAACCCTATCTAAACCCTTAATCATCTTGTACACCTCTATCAAATCTCCCCTAAACCTTCTTTTCTCCAACGAGAACAGCCCCAAGTGCCTCAGCCTTTCCTCATACGATCTTCCTACCATGCCAGGCAACATCCTGGTAAACCTCCTCTGCACTCGTTCCAATGCCTCCACGTCCTTCCTATAGTATGGCGACCAAAACTGCACACAATACTCCAGATGAGGCCGCACCAGAGTTTTATACAACTGCAACATGACCTCAGGACTCCGGAACTCAATTCTTCTACCAATAAAGCCCAGTATGCCATATGCCTTCTTCACAGCACTATTTATCTGGGTGGCAACTTGATACCATTAAGTCTGGTGGATTAACACTTTGAATAATTTGTTAGCTAAGTTACTTTTTTTTCAAAGAATTTCTTCAAAATGTATTCTTATGTAGTCAGTTTCTGAGGATACTCAAAAACTTTTAAAACTGGGCAGTGGCTTATTGGTTCTGCACATCGTGATTACTGAATGGATACTGAGCGGGTTGCTATGAAGGGTGCATGGGACATGGGAGTTGTGTGAAGAAATGAAGGCATTGAGGGGACATATATAGCAGTTGAGCTTTTGAGCGTCTTCTATTCACCATTATAACTGCCAGGGAAATACATGCTGGCATTCTAATTTGCTTCTTTTGCAACCTCCAGGGTCCATCTCTCAGGGCAGGGAACACTTGAATGGAAACCAAAACTTTCTCGACTCACAGTTGCCATCTGCTTCATGAAAGTCTGACCTGTATATCAGAGGAATGACAGCTATAGGGCTGGATGAGGTTACAATTAAAAGATTGAAGTGAGGATGATGATTTTTAAATTTGGGTTTCACCAATGAGATGGATGAATGGGACATTTAGGAAAGGAAATCGGCCTGAGAATTTTATTTGAGATGATATTTATGAAGTATGGGAAAGTAACCAAGAGATCAGTGGAACAGTCGAGTCCGGAGAGACTCCAGTGAGGAATTAGGATAAGATTGGCAAGGATTTGGGGGGGTTCATGTGTTTCAGTACATTGGAAAGAAAATGTAAGCTGGAGTTGGTGTGGAAAATTCTTACTGTCATAGGAGCTATGGCTGGAATTTGGAGATGGGGTTTAATAGCTACAGTTTTGAAAGGAACAGAGGCATTGCTTTAGATGAGAAAAGCATATTTTCAATTAGTTTGGCCATGAGAAGTTGGGTACTACTTGACTGATTCCTAAACTAAACCCTCAAAAGTAACTGAAAATATGTATTGTTCACACCTTGGCTGAACAATTCTCAAGGACTTCAGATATCAATCTGAGAAACATGGGTTTACCTGCAATCACTGTTAACAAAGTACCAAAGAGTTTAATTAATGCATTGGTATGTTAATTGTGCACTTTTTAAAAAAATATGCTAATGAAATTATAACGGAATCGACTTATACTCGACAAAACATTGATTTTGGGGGAATAGTCTGAAATTGTGGTTAACCACTTTTGCTACCAAGTTTTTAAATGTTTAGGTGCGTTTCCTGTTGGATCAGTTTAGAGTATCTATTATATTTCGCAAACCTGATTACCTTCATGAAAGGAACAATTACATGCCTTCAGGATACCCTGACTATTTCAAGAAAGTCATTAATTACCAGGTGAGTGGAATCTTAAAGGACCTAAGAGTGAATTTATATTTGCAGCTTCTATGAATGTTTGGAAATTGGAATCTTAGCCACAGAATAGACCATGCAGCCCATTCAGCCTGCCTTGCCATTCAGTAGAATCATGGCTGATCCAACACTTCAATGTTTTAAATTGTTAAGTACCACAAGTCAATATTGAATGCAGTCAGTGTATATATTGAGAAATTTAGTAACATTGATTAATTGTAAAATATGAAGTGGTAGCCTGCAGATATTGTAAAATTATAGCCTGACACACTTTGGTAATAGCTTCACTTCCTGTTGTGGAATGACACATTTTGTTGTATCTATTATCTGCATTAAAGTCCCAAAGAAACATTGTCTTATACGTACACATCCAAACTGTGGTGAGTTATTTCCTAACAGAAGTAGCGTTCTGTGGCAGGAAGGAGGCTTTGGTTGATGTAGCAATGCTTTGTTTTTTACACTAACTTTTTTTGCAGTGGAGCAAGTAATGTTATAGGAAATGGCTTGCACGCAACAGAGTTACTAACCCCAAAAGGAGAAGCCTGCCTCAATTTTTCATATTAAGAAGGATAAACTGGGTGGAGGTGACCTGAAGTCTTCTAGGTTACATTTGTATTTAAAATTGTGCCTGCCATAGAATCATGCTCAAAATTCATCATGAGCACAATGATTTGTGAAGCAAATTGTCTTTTTTTTAGCAGGGTTGCTTTCTTCAACAGAAAGAATAACAATCTGAAAGACTTTAAATAAATAAGTCTTTAAATATGGATTTCAAAATCATTTAAATTGAACACATTTCTTGTGGACGTGCATCAGTTCAGTCACAGTTTGTTCTTGTTCACAGCAGTTGCATGTTAAAACACGTGCGTAAATCATGAATGACAAAAGAACTATTTACTGAGTTGAAGTTTTGTTTGTGGCTTTTGTCAAGCAAGGAACATTTGAATCATCACTTTAAATTGAAGTTCAGGTGGCTGTCGATCTTCGAGCTTCCTTTTGGTATTTTTGTATTGACGTGTAACTTTTTTCAATAGACTCTGCAAATGTCACAAATTCACCACGCCTGGCTTTGCGTGGCACTTAACTGTAGCCTATGTCTATGGCTGAAGTATGTGGATACCCCATTACGTTCTCTCTGCCTTTTTTAAAAGCAGAAAGTAACATGCTGTGAGACTAACATTTACAAGTTTATTTACAGCTTAATTGATACTCAGAAGCATAAGGCACAGCAGGATATTCAACACAGCATTTTTTTTTAAATGGGAACTTGCCCATTAGAGCTTAAACTCTTTTAGCATATGGTTTCTTCAGAAGTACTTTTGGATAAAACCCTCCACCAGGTTTATCCCTTGATAGACCTTCAAAATAAAATGTTATGTGCAAACATTTTAAGAACCAATAGGCACAAACTTGCAGAAAGGCAAATGCAACCTTCTTTACACAGTGAGTAGTCAGGGTCTGGAATGCTGTCCCTGAAAGTGTATTGGATGCAACTTCAATGAAAGTATTCAAGAGGATGCCATCAGATGATTCTTTAAATAGAGGCAACATGCAGGATTACAGGGAAAAGGCAGGAGAAAGACACAATGCCAAGCTGCTCAGAGAACTGGTACAGCCATGATGGGCTAAATAGCCTAATTCTGCACTGTAATGATCTATGAATGTGACTTTCACTTTGGCAAAGGGATTCTTTCAAATTATGACCCAGCATTGAACTTTGTAAATTGAGATGGAAGTGTGCTATTATTGCTATTTTCTATGTGCAGTTCCCACAACTTAGTTTTGTATTTATAATGTCATTTGTTAATGAGTCAGTACTGAAAGAGTAAGGTTGCCTCTATAAGCAGCATTGCATTCAATGATTAATCAATCTATTTATTGGTTGAGGGAGGAGGAAATGATTTTTTTAAATAGGTGATCGGGAGCATTAGTGTTCAACTGATCACTACTCAACATTTAACATCTTGGCTGCTGGGTAGCACCTGTGGTGTGCTTTTGGATATTAGCCAAAAATATGTCCCCAGTTTCTGGAATTTTAGTTGAATCCACATTTTGCCTCCAAAGCACAGGTGCTAGCTATATATCAGATTGAAATTAAGCTGCCTCACTCTAAGGGCTCTTCTGGTGCAGTGGTAGCGTTCCTGTATCTGAGCCAAAAGATCGGGTTTGAGACCCACCTGCTCCCGAGGTATATAATAACAGGCCTGAACACGTTGACTTGAAAGTAAGTTAAGCTGCCTCTTTTACTTTATCTTAATTTTTAAATCAATTTTGGTATATATTGAGTGCAGTAGTTGGGTTAATAAATTGTTAATGATTACAATAAGAGGCTTTTTGTTGGCAGGGTGTGGGTTAGGAGCAGTCAGGAACAAAATGCTCTCATTTTGCTGCACAGAAGAAAGTTTGGACTAGTATCTCGCATTTCTCTTGTTAAAATTCTGTCTGACTTCAGCCTTTCCAAACTACAGCTTATTCTGATACAATGTACATTTCGTCAACACGAACTGGCTATAACGCTTTTGGATAACACAGACTCTCTATTGACCGTGTGTGGTGGTTTACTGTAGTGATTTTCCATAGCGTCAGGCTGCAGAGGAATACAAATGTCGCATTATACCAGAGCGCCCTGTACTAACTGATCCTCTTGTAGTCACTTAGAAGTTTCTTTGATTTAATTTCATTTTGTCATACGTACCTAGGGTACAGTGAAATGTTTTTTGTTTTGCGCAAAGTACTGATAGATTATACCATAAAAAGTGCATTAGAATTAATAGAACAGAACAAAGAATACAATGTTATGGCTACAGAGGGACTTAGAATTGAGGTTTAGAAGAGCAGAGGTACTCCAGTTTCCTCCTACAATCCAAAGATTTGCAGGTTAGGCAGATTGGCTATGCTAAATTGCCCATAGTGTGTAGGGTGTGCAGGCTAGGTGGATTAGCCATGGGAAATGCAGGGTAACAGGGATAAAGTGGGAGGGGAGGTTAAACTGAGTAGGATGCTCTTCAGAGGGCAGTGTAGACTTGATGGGCCGAATGGCCTGCTTCCACACTATAGCGATTCTATGATTTTTAAGATTTGCTGTTGACAGCTTGCAAAATTTTGCCATGCTCTGGCGCTATCTTGAATCCAAACATACATGCCTCCTCTTTACAATTAACCATGCTGCACTATTTTTATTTGTGAGTGTGTTGATACTGCCCCAGATATTTTTCAACTCCATTTTTAATCAGAAAACCTTCTTCGATTCTGAGGTAAATCAAAATATCAAGAGTGGGCAGAACATTGTACAGTTTGGAGACCTTTCACTTTACAGAATTTCTTGACTGGTTCAATTGAAAAATATTATACAACCAGACCAAAATAATCTGAGGAAACAATTTATAAAACGAAGTAATTTTTGTCTGCAAATCCTAATGCTGCCACTTATATCAGTGACAGAGAATTCCAAGTCAGGTTTCCTGGATTTGATTAATATTATAGTGATTCCAGCAATGGGGTTACAAGGTCATTGAATAAACTTGGGCTGAAACATTGCTTTCACTCTGTGATAATAACCTTCATCCCTATGGAAACCAGTCTATTCCAAATGTATGTGGAATTTTTTTTTAATGTACATAGTTTGACAACTATTATTTCCATTACATTTGAAAATTTTTTCAATTTTTGTGATGACCGATTATTTGCTCTAAGGGATAGTTATTTGAAAGTTAATGCCACTGCTAATATTTCATGGGACTTGAATCTCTACTGAATTAAAAAAAAATAAATGTATAATGTTGTGGTGGATTTAGACCCATCTACAACAAAAGTTCAGTAAATTGCTGACATGTTTTGTAACTGTGTTTACTCCTGATGATAAACCGCTGCCCAGCTGATCAAAAAACAAGCACGCTATAGGACATTTAGCAGATCAGTGAAATCCTTTTGTTAACTTTTAAAATTGACTTGTGGGCAGAAAATCAAACTATTGAGAAAACATACAATTAGAGGAATTAATGCGGAATTTAAGGCATAAAATACGAAGGGTATTGGAGGCGAATCAAGTTGTTCTTGAACCCTCTATATTCTGGGGAATACAAACTTTTTTTTTGTAATTTTGCCTTGTAAGCTAACCCTTCTGAACCTGTGCTACAGTCCTTCCAAGACCATTACATCTTTCTAAGATATAGTGCCTGGATCTGTAACAAGGATTCCTTACTGCAGTTGTACATGGCCATGGTGAGACTACATCTGGAGAAAATGTAATGAAAATTTACCTCATAAGCTAACTCAGACATGTTCAGCCAGTACTAGTATAGCAATCGTAAACCCTTTTTCCCATTTATATTCTGGCCCCATAAACTTTTTTGATAATATTTCGTACTCGACTGCTGCCCTTTAGTGATCTTTTTACATGAAACACTGTGTCTTTGCTCTTTCTAGCTTTTCACTAATTTTTCTGAAAAGAAGCCTTGAATCTAACCTTTTACAGTCCGGAATGGATACCTTCATATTTACCTGTATTTAAAGCACCAGACGTATAATTTTGCATACCACTTTATTTTTAATGGGGGGACTTATTGTGGTGTAGCCATGATGTGGTTGTGACTGACCAGGTAACACTTCTGCTCTTACTATCTACCTTAGGCTTACCAGAGGGGTTTACAGATTGAAACCCATGTTTCAATGCATTTCACATAATTCTGTTTGTATTATGACCAACGTTGGAGGAGCACACTGTCAGTTTAGAAACATAGAAGCAAAGGAAACCAGAGCAGGCGCAATCCATTCAGCCTTTCAAGCCAGCTCAGCCATTCTGTATGATCATGGCCAATTAGCCAACTCTGTAGCCTGTTCCTGCTTTCTCCCTTTTATCCCGTTTGTCCTTTTCTGTGACAGAGAATTCTGCAGACTCTCAACACTCTGGCGTCTCCCCATTCCAGTCTAAAGCCTATGTCATATCGTATCCTACTTCTAGACTCCCCCAGTCATTGAAAACTTCTTTCCTGTGTTCACCTTTTCTATTCCTGTTAGAATTTTATAGGTTTTTATGAAAACCCCTCTTGTTCTTCTAAACTCCAGTGAATGTAGTCCTAACTGATTCAGTCTCTCTTCACAACATCAGTCCTGTCACCCCAGGAATCAGTTTGGTAAATCCTCATTACATTTTCTCCAGATGTAGTCTCACCATGGCCATGTACAACTGCAGTAAGGAATCCTTGCTGCTGTAGTTGAATCCTCTCACTATGAAGGCCAACATACCATTTGCCTTCTTCACTGCTTGCTGCACCTACAGATATTGTCTCATCAATGTATTCAACCATGTTATTGCACACCTCGAGACCAGATGGAACTTGAATCCAGGCCTTCTGGCTTAGAGATGGGAACACTACCACTGCCCCTAAGGAGCCCCATTGCTGCACCTGCATGCTTAGATCCAGCAACTGGTATACAAGGATGCACACTGAGTCTCTTGCCATTCAGATAATAATCTGCCTCCCTATATTTTTGCTAGCAAATCAGATAACCTCACATTTATTCACATGAGACTTCAACTGTCAAACATTTTCCCACTTGTTCAGCGTCTCTGTTCACTCACACAGCTTTGTGTCATGCGCAAACTTGGAGGTATTACATTTAGTTCCCTAATTTAACCTGTTAATATATGTTGTGACTAGCAAGGTCGCAGCACTATTCCACTTGTCAGTCTGTCACTTGGAGAAAAAAATGACTGTATGTTTATTCCCGGAGAAAGTGAGGACTGCAGATGCTGGAGATGAGAACTGAAAATATGTTGCTGGAAAAGCGCAGCAGCTCAGGCAGCATCCAAGGAGCAGGAGAGTCGACGTTTCGGGCATGAGCCCTTCTTCAGGGCTCATGCCCGAAACGTCGACTCTCCTGCTCCTTGGGTGTTGCCTGACCTGCTGCGCTTTTCCAGCAACACATTTTCAGCGTGTATGTTTATTCGCACTGTTTTCTGTCTGCCATCCAGTTCTCTATCCTTGTCAATACATTACCTCCAATCCCATATACAGTACTTTAACTTTTACATGCTTATTTCTTACATGGAGCCTGATCCAAAGCCTTCTGAAAGTCCAAGTGAAGCACACCATTAGCTCCCTCATGAAAATGTTTTTAGTTGCATCCTCAAAAACAATTTCATAAATCCCAGGCTGACTCTGACTGATCCTGTCTCTGTTTTCCAAGTGCTCTGCTATTAAATCTTTTATAATAGACTTTAGCATTTTTCCCACTATTACCGGGCCCACAATCCCCTGGTTTCTGTCTACCTCTTTTTGATTAATTGAGTTATCTCGGCAAACCTCCTATCCATTGGAATTATTCCAGAGTCAATGCATTCACTATTTCTTGGGCCACTTAAGTAATCTTTAATTCCACTATTTTATTGGTCACAAAATATAATAATTCCCAGTTATGACATGGAACAATTAAATAACTATATCTACAGTTCATTCTATAATGCGACATTTGTGTCCCTCTGCAACATCGCACTGTAGAAAATTGCTCTGTAGAAGATCACCAATAGAAGATCTCTATACCCGTTCAGTGGAATGTTTGGATAGTACAAACTATGTCCACAATTCACCAATTGCGTGGTAGCCAATTCACACTGATGAATCTCGCATTACAGCAGAACACCCTACATATATCCGGTTTTAAATTAAGAATTCTATCAACCACATTATTGATTAATTAAAAATTGTGTTAATTAAAAAAAGATGCAGTAATTGATTTAAAATATATAGTCAGTAATATGGAAGCATAAACGTTTGTGTCTCTAATCCACACATGCGCGCGCTCTCTCTCTCTCTCTGTGCATGAAGAAATGGGGAAAAAATAATCTGACCATTAAGTTTTTTTTCATGGAGACAAAAAAGGATCAGACCTAGCATGATCCAAAGTCTCTTAACACTCTATGCAATCACTGTTCCAAACAGCCCTGCTGTACTTCACGGCAGAGCTAAGCATTTACCACCAATCGTGTAATTTCCAGGATGCCTTACTAAAAATGTAATTTCCAGTATTCACAGTGACCTTTCAATTACTACTTCCAAAGAAACCTCTCCAGATATTCCCAGAAAAAAAACTTTAAATGAATTAATTTTTTCAGTCTTTCAAAGCTCACATAACGAGTACAGGTGTTGGGAGGTCATGTTGTGGCTGTACAGGACATTGGTTAGGCCACTGTTGGAATATTGTGTGCAATTCTGTTCTCCCTGCTAGAGGAAAGATGTGAAACCAGAAAGGGTTCAGATAAGATGTACAAGGATATTGCCAAGATTGGAGGATTTGGGCTATAGGGAGAGGCTGAACAGGTTTGGGCTATTTTTGCTGAAGTGTTGGAGACTGAGGGGTGACTTTATAGAAGTTTATAAGGGGCATGGGTTTAAGGTGAAAGTGGAAAGATTTTAAAGGGACCTAAGGGGCAACATTTTCACGCAGAGGGTGGTGCAAGTATGGAATGAGCTACCAACGGAAGTGGTGGAGGCTGGTACAATTACAAAGTTTAAAAGGCATCTGGATGGGGTATATGAACAGGAAGGATTTAGAGGGCTATGTGCCAAAGGTTGGCAAATGGGACTAGATTTATCTAGGATATCTGGTCAGCATGGACGAGTTGGACCGCAGGGTATGTTTCCACATTGTACAATTCTATGACTCTCTAAATATTAAACATGACCCATGGTGGTAACGGTGACCATCAAGTGTTGAAGTGGGAAGTGAACTATAAGCTTCTGGGCCATATGTAGAGGCACAGGACTGCACCACCGGATCGCTAGAATGGAATTGTGTCAAAATTTTATTCTCTAATATAATTTGGGAGGAAATCTGAATTGGTGACAAAATTATGATCTTGCGGAACTTAGCAGCCAAACCTGCGTGAATGCATAAACTCTAACTTCTCCATTAGAGCTTTGAGCCGTTTGTGAATAAAGTGCCAGCATATCACTCCTGTGAATCTTGTGTTATTTTCACTCCTGTGATAACACTTTGTGTTATAGTTTAGACATTTGTCCAGTAGCCAGTAGAAAACATTATCTTGATTGATTGCAATATAATCAAATTTAAAAGTTGTATAAAACTTAAATTGCATCATTTTGATCTTGGCCAAGCTTTTTATACACACATTTAAATTTGTTTATGTTTTGCAGTGGTTTTAATCCCATTGAATACTTCATGACATAAGGGACTGGTTGTTTTTCAGGCAGATTCTGTCCTCTGTAAGCTGTGCAGTGAAGTTGTATAATTCAAAAGAAGGAAATCTATTCCTGTGCAAACTGAATATGGCTTTTGAAAATATTTGACAACACTTCCTTATTAGCTTAGAGAGCTTATGCTGTCCACTGTGCAAATCCACATTGCTGTTAGAACAAAGAATGTTGATCAGATGTTTGATACGGAGTGTCTTTTTGGAAGAATTCCTACTGGCAAGCATCAGACATCTAGCTGTCCAGTTCACCCAAATTGGACTATATCAGTTAATGTGCTTAGTGTTGGGAGTAACTGGTCCTCACATTTATGGAGAAGTGGAGGTGGCTGAGCAGTTCTGCAGACAAGGAGAACATATATTTCTTGGGTCTTGCTGAATTTAATGTCTGTAACTATTTAGATTGGCCAAAGTTCACATGATCAGATGTGTAGCAGAAAGAGCAAGGGATGTTATTGGGTTAACAAGGTAGCTTGCATGGTGCTAGTGTGAGGGGCCATTTCATTCTTGGTGTCATTTTACAAGTAATGCAGCAAGGGTACTCACCTATGCTGTCCAGCAGTCCTCGCGTCTCTTAAGTTTTGAGGTATTCCAAAATTCAACCTCTCTCAATCCGTGTTAAACAAAGGTCTAAATAAATATTAGGTAAATACCCTCATTACAACATTTAAAAGAAGAATCCACCTCCAAGAGTAGGGTGAGAGAACATGTATGCACAGTCACATGCTCGCTTGCGTGTGTGTACACACACACACACACACCCCACCTTTGATACATCCAAGAGCAAGCAGATTGAGGCATGTTGGTTCAAATTCTAAATGTTTAAAATTTTAATCTCATTGCACCCCAAATCAATGTGCTGGTAGTGATTAATACCATTGTCCACCATGTCATCCTCTGATACTATGTTATTAACACACAAGACTTTCTGCAAGCACAATTTGGACAATTCTTTTCCATTAGTCACCTATCTTGATTTGGTGTCAAACAGTCCAGTGAATGATTTTTTAAAAAATTACATACTTATTGAAAGTCGGATTTAAAATAGAACAGGGCTGTATAACTTCCAAACTTCTCTTCAGATTGGTGTCATAAGATTTTATTTTGTATCCACTTCAGACAGCAACTTTTAAATGTGTCATCCAGTTTCCAGTAATGTAGCATCACTGTAATATTGCCCCAAAGTGTCACCTTAAATTATCTTCTGAAATGATGTTTGAACTCTCAAACCTCTGTGTCAAACGTGTGACAGGGTACCACCTGAGCAAATGTTGATTATTGAGAAATACATGTACATTTTTAGAAAAAGGACTTCTGTATTTTCAGTTATATTAGGCTCTCATGGATATTAAAGATAGAACCACTATTTTACAGTAGTAGGTATTCTTTAAAAAATAGATTTTTTTTATAGCTTGGGAGGCCAGAAATAGTTGTGAATGATTTATAAATTGCACATAATCTGCATGTTATTCTGCTAGTTTCATATTGTCAGCAAGATGAATTTCAGATTCTACAATATTACACCACGTAACTTAAGCCACTTCCTGAACTAGTTTTCTAACATAAAGGGAACATGCAATAGATGGTGGACTTCTGGTTCCCTTTTTTTAAAAAATTTTGTTGATTTTCTCCTTTATTTGCTCATGCTAATTTAGTGCTTATTCATTTTATACTTGCAAAGTTGTTGACAAAGTCTCATGGTCAAAGCTAGATAAGACTGCAGCGGGAAGGAACTGAGTCCTTTATCAGTTCTACTGAAGTGCATATTTATGAAAGAAACAGCTAATTTTGACCTATGATTTTGCTTGCCCTGGGTTCAAAATGTTAAATCTTTATCCGAAATGAAATGCTCACACTTGAGGAAAAATGACTGTTATCCTGCTTTTCACGTTCTCGGGAACATGAAAGCATAGGACTTTGAAGCAAGAATAGGTTATTTGCCCTTCAAACCAGCTGCATTATGCAGTGAGATCAGGGGTGATCTGGTTTTGGTCTTAGCATCACTTTGCTTCCTGCTGCCCCTGAACTTAGACTCCCTTGTCCATCAACAAATTACCTAGCTTGGTCTTGAATACATTCAGTAACTCAGCATCTACTACCTTCCTCATGTGGAGAATTCCACACCTTAATAGTTTTCTGGGAGGAAAGAAATTCTCCTCATCTGTGTCTCAATCGTAGGAACTCTATCTTCCCAACAAGACCCTACCCTATCCCTGTAATGCTGCATTTACCACGGCTAAGCCACCTGGACACCACTGAGCAATTTAGCGTGGTCATTCCACTTAACCTGCACATCTTTGGACTGTGGGCAGAATGTACAAATTCCACACGTTGTCAGGGACCTGCACATGGGTAATGTGAAGCAGCAGTGTTCACTACTAAGTTTTAAAAACAGGTTTAGTTGCAAGTACTAACTTTCAGAGTGCTGCTCCTTCATCAGTTACCTTTTAACTTTGTCCACCCCAGTCCAACAGCGGTACCGCCACATCATAGAACAATACAGCACAGAACAGACCCTTTGGCCCTCAATGTTGCACCGACCTGTGAACTAATCTAAGCCCATCTCGCTACACTATCCCATTATCCAAGGATAGTTAAATCTCCCTAACGTGGCTGAATTAACTACATTGGCAGGCAGGGCATTCCATGCCCTTCCCACTCTGAGTAAAGAACCTACTTCTGACATCTGTCTTAAGTCTATTACCCCTCAATTTTAGCTATGCCCCCTCGTACAAGCTGACATCATCATCCTAGAAAAAAGACTTCCACTGTCTACCCTATCTAATTCTCTGATCATCTTGTCTGTCTCTATCAAATCCCCTCTTAGCCTCCTTCTCTCCAATGAGAACAAACCCAAGTCCCTCAGCCTTTCCACATAAGACCTTCCCGCCAGACCAGGCAACATCTTGGTAAATCTCCTCTGCACCTTTTCCAATGCTTCCACATCCTTCCTGTAATGGGGTGACCAGAACAGTACACAATATTCCCAGTGTGGCTGCAATCGCATTTTGTATAGTTGAAGCATGACATTACGGCTCCAGAATTCAATACCTCTACCAATAAAACCTAACACACCGTATGCCTTCTCAACAGTACTATCAATCTGGGTGGCAACTTTCAGAAGTCTATGTACATGGACTCCAAGATCCCGCTGCTCATCCACACTACCAAGAATCTTTCCATTGACCCAGTACTCTGCCTTCTTGTTATTCTTCCCAAAGTGAATCACCTCACATTTAGCTGCATTGAACTCCATTTGCCACTTCTCAGCCCAATTCTGCAGTCTATCCAAGTCCCCCTTCGACATTCTTTCACACTGTCCACTACTCTACCGAGTTTAGTATCGCCTGCAAATTTACTGACCTATCCACCTATGCCTGCGTCTAAGTTATTTATAAAAGTGACAAACAGCAGTGGTCCCAAAACAGATCCTTGTGGCACACCGCTAGTAACCGGACTCCAGGCTGAATATTTTCCATCAACCACCACTTGTTTCCATTTTACAGAAAGCAGTTTCTAATCCAAACTGCTAAATCACCCTCAATCCCATGCCTCTGCATTTTCTCCAACAGCCTACCATATGGAACCTTATCAAAGGCTTTACTGAAATTCATGTATACCACGTCAACTGACCTACCCTCATCCACATGCTTGGTCCCTTTTCTCAAAAAAACTCAGTATGGTTTGTGAGACATGACCTGCACTTGACAAAATCATGTTGACTATCTTCCTCCCTCCTCACCATCAAAGTCCCACAAACTGTTCAGGTGAAGTGGCACTTTACCTGCACTTCACTCAATCTAGTCCACTGCATTTACAGCTAACAATGAGGTCTTCTCTACATTGGGGAGTCCAAGTGTAGGCTGGGGGACTGCTTTACAGAACACCTATGTTCTGTCGGCAGTAAAGACTTTGAGCTTCCAGCACCCTGCTCCCTGGCCAACATCTCTGTCTCAAGCTTGCTGCAGGGCTCCAGTGAAGATCAGCGCAAGCTGGAATAACAGCACCTCGTTGCTTGCTTGGGATCTCTGCAGCTTTTTGAGCTCAATATCGACTTCAACAATTTTCAGGCTTGAGGCCATGTCCTTACCCCAACCTCCACACACCAGGCCTTGTCATCATGTGGGCTACTACCACACACTACACATTGTCAGCTACTAATAATCCCCATTAGCAACTATTCATTCTCCTAGACCAACCTTTGACCACTCCTTTGTCTGTCCAACTGTTTTTCTCTCTCTTTAGACCCTATCTCCACTTATCATTCATTCCCCCTGCCCTCCCCACGCCATCAGCTGTATAAATATCAAGAGGTGGCTCAGTGGTTAGCATTGTTGCCTCACAGCGCCGGTGACCTGGGTTTGATTCCAGACTCGGGTGTCTGTATGGAGTTTGTACATTCTTCCCGTGTCTGCATGGGTTTCCTCACACAATCCAAAGATGTGCAAGATAGGTGAATTGGCCATGTTAAAATTGTCCATCGTGTTCAGGGATGTGTAAGTTAGGTGCATTAGTCAGGAGTAAATGTAGAGTAACAAGGTATGGGAATAGTCTGGGTGGGTTAATCTTTGGAGGGGTGGTGTGGAACTGTTGGGCCAAAGGGCCTACTTCCACACGAGGAGTCTGTGATCCTTGCCTAGCACTGTCAGTTCTGAAGAAGGGTCACTGGATACAAAACATTAACTAATTTCTCTCCATAGATGCTGTCAGACCTGCTGAGTGTTTTCACTAGTTTCTGATTTCCTGTGCTGCAGTTCTTTGATTTTTTTTCTTCTTCCAAAAGAGTGTTTAATTGTATTCTGAATATCCTAGTGTTTGTCCCTGCTAACTTACCTAGATTTTGTTCTGAGCATCGATTGCTGGCTCATTTGAAGGATTTTTCTCTAATGTTTTCTATTTACCTTGTGTTAATCCAAATGTGTGTCCTCTCTTTGGTGTGCTTTGAAGGAAATTGATTTATGTTGTTGATTTAATATTTTAGTGGTGTTCTGTTCTTACCAGTCTCCCTAAACAGCAGCTGAACTTCTCTGGTTAATATTGCAAGCCGTGTTTCTGTTCCATTTAGGACCTATCCTGCTGATCCCCCACTTATCTGGTGTGATTATTGTTTTTTTTTCTTTCTCTCATTCGGCAGCCAGTACTGTGCACAATATTGCTGTCTGATAAGACTAAATGTCTCCTCATAAATTCTGCAGACTTCTACTGTTTTGGCAATGGAGCTTTGTTCTCTGAATTTTTATTGTTACTTCTTATTACTTACAAAAGATTTTTCCCCTATGACTCAATTCTACGTGTGTAGCAATGACTTGTGTTTTAATGCTGATATTGTGATGTTCAGGATCATTTTATCTGCTTAGTTACTTCTGTGATTGAAGCTTTCAGTAAACTCCACATTACATTGCTTTTTTTTAACTAATTTGAATTGGCTTTAAATACTAACAGAGGAAGATGACCGCATCCATTGCTGTCCATGCTAGAATTTCATTCAGCATTTCCTCCTTGTCTGTATAGTCTGTACTTTATCAAATCATTTAAAGACAAGAATTCAATTCTAACCTACAGTGGCGAAAAGATCAATTTTATGTTGAAATTTGGGTGAAAATTGTGATCAGACTGATTTTAATATCCTTTCCATTTGTTTGGTCCCAGACTCCCGGTCAGAGAAAAACAAGGAAACATCATTTGGCCCACCTTGGTTCATTCATCATCCAAAAAGTATCTCCAGTAGCTCCTATCACAAACAACTGTTACTTTGAACAATTTCAGGGTGCTTGATTCCAGTACTCCTGTGACTCCTATATGTGTAATAAATCTTCAGAGGGGTATTCAAAATAGAGGTGTCCTCACAGTCTTCATCCTACCACTAGGCTTACATCTGCTATTCAATGCAATCATGACTGAACATCCCACTCAGTACCCTGTTCCTGCTTTCTCCACATACTCCTTAATACCTTTATCCCTGGGAAGTGCTTATTGCACCTCTTTCAGACTCTCAGAAGATTCAAGTAAAAGCTATTTTGAAAGGCAACCCCTTTCTTGTTGCTTTGTTGTCTTTCTCTGTTCTCATTTAATTAGTTTATTACTGCATTTTGGTTCGTACTTTTTCTGTTTTTAATGCTTGTCTTGTCTCCTTAGCATCTAGTGCCATGTTAATATTTTTCATATTGTTGTGCTGTAATTCATTCTTATGAAAGCAGTTGACTTGTTTGTAAATTTGATAGATTTTGATAATGTATAGTCTGCTTTTAATTTCTAAATCTGCTTTCAATATTTAGTTCAATTGATTGATGCCTTTGGGGTGCTAAGGATCTGGAGAACCGTATTTTGCTAAGAGCTGACCAGCAGTGAGCCAGCTGGAAAATCTCCTCCAGAAAGAGTTGGGACAGAGTATTACGTACACTGGGTTGCCAGAAGATGCAGCCAAATAAGAACTGTTTAAGGAACATAAAGGATGCAATGAAAATCAATGCATTGGAGCAGAGAAGAGTTGAGAGAGAGCAATAATCCAGCACTCCCGTCCCACAGTAACCTACTAACTCTGTTTATGATTTCTGTTGCTGTCACCCTGCACAAGGTGTGAGACTGCTGAGCATTAATGGATATTTCAATCTGCAAACAAAAAGCAAGTAGTAACACAAACCAAGACCCCACTAAATATTGAACAATATGTGCAATATAGTTGCGATATTAAACGGAGTTTAAATATACCTAAATCCAATATTAATCTAGAAAGTAACTGGAATTAGTATTTATGATGGGGGAGAATGCTGTCCCAGTTAATAGCTAAGATATGTGGTACAGTTTTCGAATTGGCAGGTTATTAAGGATAGATAGGATGTGGAATTTAGAACACCAGTAGATCAACTATGGTGTTGTTAAATGGCAAAGCAGGCTTGAAGGATTGAATGACCTAGTTCTGTTCCTAATTTGTGTTTGTACTTTACAAGTATGAGGCTAACCGGCTGAAAGCAGCCTCTGCCATGAGGAATCAAATTCATTTATTCGGAACTATGGGGGATGGAAATTATCTGGAAAGGATTATGCTGAAGTAGTGTGATAATTCTTGCAGCATGTCTGCTTCTCCACTGAAATCACTACTGTTCAGTTGTTGTCTGTGGCTTCCAGTAGTGGTCATCTGTGTCCCAAAGGTGTCAAAAGTATGTTTCCAGGTGAATAAGTAAATTTTTAAGGGCCATATTTAGGCATTTGTGTCTGATTAAAGTGCCCTTTTATTAGTTTCATTCAGGTGTTCAGAAGGCCAACTGTGCATCTTTCTTCTTGTTTCCAACATTGCTTTTTTTTTCTTAACAGTGATTAATCATCATGATTGGCGGTGTAAGTCTAAATACATGTCTGCGTTTAAGAGTTTTAGGAATGACATTCACCCAATTATTTGGACGCTAAAGAGGTGGTGAAGATGGATTCTTAAGCTGAGTTGCCAGTTTAGCTTGTGCTTACTGCAAGATGCCATCCTGGCAAAGTCATGAAAGACTCCATTAGGAAAGGCTGCCTGGAGACTTGTTTAATATCAGATACTTAAAATGCCTGCCAGCATTCATTAAAGATGCTGCATAGTATCTTGGGAGTTAGCACTTCAACTAATACTCTCTTTTAACAGCGACAGGCTGTTTGGGAGTGAACCCAGCATTCATGTTGATTTCATGTGCTAAGGAATACTCCCAGTTTCATGGTCATTGCTGCTGGAATTGTGAAGTGGACTTGAGACCCATTGGGAGTCTGTCTGGGGCACTTTGTCAAGTAAGCACTGATTAGGATTTACTTCAGAAAATCTCCAAGGATTTCAGTTGGAAATAAAAGGCAGTACTGTGTTGTACAAGATAATGAGTCACCAGGGAGAAGGAAGTTCTTTGCGATTGGTATCTTGCAAGGAGCTCTCCTGACGTTGATGTGAAAAAGGAAGTTACAAGGTAGGCAGAAAGCATCAGCCACCACAGGGAAGAAGGGTTGAAGGTTGAGATAGTAGTCCACACTCAACTTGCTGACTTTCTTTCACTATAGCATCGAAATCCCCAATGTCACATGCAAGCGCCTATAAGCCCTCTCCTTTTTACCCTGAGCTATCTTGTAATGAGAAGTCCACACCTTCAGTGGGTGCATTAAGCGCACAACTCCATCAAAATGGAATCAAATACATAATTTGGTGCTAAACCTTCACAGGTGTCTGCTTATCATCTCAAGGCAAACTTGAATTATAGTCATCAGCAATTTTATACAAAATTGTATGCAAAATCTGGTCGTTCGAGCAAGCTGGTTTTAATTGGCACAGTACCCATTTAACATTTGTTTTCACCCTTTGGCTGGAATAACAGGGAAAGGTACACAGAAGCAATTACAGTCGCAAGAGTGGCGGGCTTTTATTTTCTGAACCTTGGATAAGTAAAATTGATGTTTTCTTCAAGTCAGAATATTTGAATAGTTTTTATATATAATTTTTTATTTTAAAATGTTACTGTTTACGTGTGGAATTTCAATCCAGAAAGTATTTGGATGCTGTTCTTCATGGAGCACGAGATACAATATGATGCACAATCGTAATTTGCAGCCCCTGTTCAAACCACCCAGCAGGAATAAATTCTCTATTTTAGGATTTCAACAGAAATCATGTTTTATGATGTTAGTTAACAGTTTGATTTGATTCTTTTAGTTGACTTGCTGATATCGAAATCTTTCTCTAGACTACACTTGAGAGTTCACCAGGACAGTTAAAACATAACCTGGAAACACGGTGTCAGGTTCCCTATGTGTGTGGTAGATATAAATATTAGGAAGACCAAAGCTGTTGCATTTGCGCCTGCCACCCCCACTGAGACACTCCCCACTCTCAATCTTCTGAATCACAACAACGTCTGGTCCATGGTTACTGGCTCCATCCCTCTCTCCAGTAGCTGCCTGGGGCTGAAACAGACTGTTCACAATGTGGTGTCCTGTTTGACCTTGAAAGGAGTTTCTGACTGCACATGCATGCCTCTGCTAAAGCCACCTATTTTTATCTTCATAATACAGCTTGTCTCTGCTCCTGCATCAGCTGATTTACCCTCTTCTGTATTTTTGTTACCTGTTGACTTGACTATTCTAATACACTATTTGTAGCTCTCACATTTTCCCCCCACCTTTGATAAACTTGAGATCAGCCATAACTGCACATTAAAATATGCACCAAATCCCATTTTACCCATTGCTGACCTACAAGGCAGTATATAAAAACAAAAATAAATTTATGTTGCTGCTACTAGAACTTGCTGCTGGTGACAAGTGAAACTTAGAGTGACAAACAAAGTAATGTTGGTCAAATTTGTTTCTATTTGTGTAATGTTTCAATGCTCCACATATTTTTCATTCTCACTGGATGAGCTGTACTGGGTTTCCTGTTGCATTTCACCTAATGTTTGGCTGTTTGGAAAGGGGGCAGGGGTTCTTTATGCTGAATCCCTGCGTATTTGTGCTTGCCCAATTGTTCATTGTTTGCAGATGGAAGTGTTTGCTTTATTTTAATTTTGTTTTTGATGGGTGCAGCCAGATGAAGCAGTAATCATTTGTAATTTCATCCATCCATCTATCCCAGTTTCCACATTTGTTATCATTATTGCTAAGAGTCAGGAAAGCACAGTACATTTGTAGATGTTTAAAGCTTTGCTGCATCCATATTTCCCTAATGATTGTTTATTTGCATGGAACAATTGCATTTCCATCTGTTGTCAAAATTGTGATCTCATTCAAAAAGAGCTTCAACACAGGTTCACTATGTTCATTGTATTGCCAGTGACTCCTAACCACTTCCCTTCTATCCAATGGGATCATCATGTCTGCTACTGGGAACATCTGTAATGTAATCCAATGTATTTGCGATTTGTTGCTACAATTTTTTTCAGCTGCTCCATTAGAAATCAGACATCAATATGACACAGCATTTCAATTTTAATCCGTGTTTAGACTCCCTCACAAGTCATGCATTGCACGCACACAGCTATATGTGCTTCTCTTATCCATGGCCAGATGCACATCAACAGAAACAGGATATCATTCTGTCAACATTTATGACCAGTAACACATCACACAAGTG
The DNA here is from genome assembly GCF_020745735.1 of Hemiscyllium ocellatum. Taxonomy (NCBI): domain Eukaryota; kingdom Metazoa; phylum Chordata; class Chondrichthyes; order Orectolobiformes; family Hemiscylliidae; genus Hemiscyllium; species Hemiscyllium ocellatum. The sequence goes on from NC_083405.1 coordinate 102,384,944, forward strand.
TTTCAACAATCATTTCTGCAGAAATGCAATTCTTAGCATTGACCTTTGGTGATCGAGAATATCCTCTGCAGCTGTAGCGGATGAAAATTGTGCGTGTTCCCAAGATTCTGGCTGAGCATTTTTACAGTGAAGTCTGTGCAGAAAAAGGGAGTTCAGTGTGAGTCTTGAGGAGAAGAGTTGACATGTCACTTTAAACAGAAAGAGTCTGATATCGTAGGTTACGTTTGGATGATGAAAGTAGAAGTTCAGTATTAACTTGCAGTTGGCATTCACAATCTTAATTCCTCAACATGCTGTAGTGATTGTAACAAGGTCAGTCTGCTGGCCCTTGTAGAATATGAGTTCTCTGATTAGGGCTGTTAATCTGGTCCAATCAGAAAGTCCTGGCTGACCAAAAATGGGTGATTGACAGATACTGGCACTGGTACCTAAGTCTCAATGGAACAGTAATATAGTCAAGACTGTTCATCTATAAACAAAGGGTGACTTGGTAATGGGATACAGGCCTCTGTGAAGTTATTGCACATGCCTTTCTTTCCTTCCAAGTAGAGGTTCTGCTGTAATGCACATTCATTAATGCAAATTCGCTATAACATGTTTGATGAATTGGGGATACTGTATCTAAAGCACAAACCTTTAAAGCATATATTGGTTAAATGTAATTCCAGTCCCATTAGTTCAAATGGTGCTGCTATTACATGACTTTCTTCTAACATTGGGTTGCATGAGAATGGAACTACAGTGCTACAGCAGAACTGACTATCTGAAAAACCTCATTATTTATGAGGAGGAATTGCATGTTAGGACAGGTGGAGGTCTGTCTTAAATTCCTTTCAGTTTCCACGAAAAAATGTTTTTGAAAAAATATGAGTTATATTTGCCATGTGTGTATTCTGATCTTTTAGTAAGCTGTCGTGTTACCATCTAGATGTAATGAGTGAGTGAGAGTGAAATGGCTCCCAGTTGTAGTTTGGGGTGTATAAGGGCCTTACACAATCTCTTTTGGTATCAGCAAAATACAATTTCAGCTCTAAATAGCGAGGTGGATTGAATATATGGCTGATATATTTGGTAAAATGTATTCTTTGAAGATGTGTTAGATCCTTTCACCTTGTCTAACACACTGCTAAAACACTTGTGTGATGTGTTACTGGTCATAAATGCCAATCTGCCATATACAAATATTGCATTTGTAAAGCATTCACTGCTCATTATTGTTATTCATCTACCATATATTCACTGCTTGTGACATTTATGTGATTCCATGCTCAACAATATGGGCTGGAATTTCATTTTAATGGTGGGAAGTTGGGAGTTGGACTTTTTTTTTAAAATTCTGATTTTTGCCACAATCCTAGCATTGCCTGTTCATTGTACTTGTAATCAAAGGAAGTAGACCTAGGCTGCATTTGGACCTGCCACTGCCTGGAGCAGCAATGGATTTATTAAGTACCAAGGTAGGCCAGTTAAAAACTCAGCTTCTGTCCACCAGGATCTCTTAGCATAGTTGTTGAGCCCCTAGAGTTCACTTCCTCAAATCTCTGCATACCTCCCATATCCATTCCATAGCACTGTTTCCGTATCCATCATATATACTAAAAGAGTACTTCAAAAGTGTAACAGATTTATGGACTTAAAATCAGCTTGAAGAAGAAAATGATATCCAGATAAAATATTGAAGTCTAATTCACAACGTTAAATGCAAAAAGAGCCCTTTATGCACTGGAAAAAGTACTTGAATGCATTTGAACACTTTCACAATGCTTATCAATTTAATTAAAAATCACAACACCAGGTTATAGTCCAACAGGTTAAATTGGAAGCACAATTAAACCTGTTGGACTATAACCTGGTGTTGTGTGATATTCAACTTTGTACAGTCCAGTCCAACACCGGCATCTCCAAATCATATCAATTTAATGGTCACTTTTGTTTTAAGGGCAAAATCCTATAATGAATTGCTGCGTGTAAAACATATTGAACTTTTCATATAACAGCTGATTATGACAGTTGAACTTTGCAAGACATTTTAAACTGACCTGTCAAAAAGTTCCTGACTCCACATCAGGCTTTCCCATTAGCTCACATTTCCTCTGAGGTGCATTTTCATTCTGCATTTATGTTTGTCAGGCAAGGTTGTTAAGAGTTGCGGATAAAGATGGATAGATGGAACTAAGATGTGGATCAGTTGCCATCAGTTTATACAGTGGAATATGCTTGCGGGCCTACCCCCTTTTCTTGTGTTATCTTTACAATTGCTGTAGTTCTCCACTTTATCTGGCAGCATTCTAGTTATCACAGTGTGTCCAAACCCAAATGACAAGCTCCTAGTGACCAGCATTCTTAATGTCACTAGTTCTCAGATATTATGTCAATTAGGCTTGCCTCAGAAATTTCTGAGCCTTTCTCATTGGGTGGCCTCAAATTGCATGCTTCCAATTTCCTACTTGCTGAGCAGAAACCCTAAATGTATTTGTTTAATGATGTGCCAAATGGGAGTTATATTCTTCTTGTGGATTAGAAAGGAAAAACTGAAATATGTAATGAAGTGCAAATTTCTGGAAAAAACACAGGCATATGTCAGCACTCAAAGTGAAAATACAAGTTCACATCTTGGGTGGAGACCATTTTTGAGAACTTTCTTCATAACAAAGAGTAACTGTATGAGATGCCAACTTGTACTTTCTCTACAAAGGCTAAAAGACCTGCATGTATTTTCAGTGTTTCCATGTTACTGGTTTTCATTATGTCATCAATGCATTTTTTTCTTTTGAAGTATAAACCAAAGCATCAGCAATGTTTGTTGCAGTCTAATTTTACTGTTTTAGTAGAAGGCCTGCAGTCTGAATATTTGTAATTAGATTAGATTAGTTACAGTGTGGAAACAGGCCCTTCGGCCCAACAAGCCCACACCGACCCACCAAAGCACAACCCACCCAGACCTATTCTCCTACATTTACTCCTTCACCTAACACTACGGGCAATTTAGCACGGCCAGTTCACCTACCCGGCACATTTATGGTCTGTGGGAGGAAACCGGAGCACCCAGAGGAAACCCACGCAGACACAGGGAGAATGTGCAAACTCCACACAGACAGTTGCCTGAGGCAGGAATTGAACCCGGGTGAAATGATAATAAGTCTATTCCATAAGAGCTGGAATAAATTGATTAAACAAATAGTATGATCAATTATAACATAGTCCCCCTTCAGTGTTAGTTTCAGATCATAAAGCCAGGTCAATTAGTCAGAGGCCTTGGAATACCAGTCTTAAAAAGTTCCTCCACTCACGCACTTCATAAATTTTAACAGTTGTGTTTTTAAATGTCCTCTAATATTTTAAAACATTACTAATATTGGTCATAAACTTTATCCAAAACTGCTTGTACTTTATCCCAGACTAAATTGCTTTAATTTGAGATTATGGTTTTAAAATAAAACTGTTGTTAAGGATAATCTTTTAAGTGCTAAAGAGAATGAGGAGAGAAACATTGTCTGAGTAGGGTTTTTATTCCCATTTTTTTGAATTGAGTCCAAAGAACAAACTGTTGGCAAATGATGTACTGGGTGGAAACACATGGGTGAATATAAGGTCAACTTTAAAACACATTGACTTTTCTAGTTTTTTTGCTCTTCATGTGATATAAAGTTTGCATAAAAGTGCAAAACATAAAATAATGTCATGAGCTACACACTAAATATTTATGTTATAAATAATATGCAAGAAGTTCTAGGACATAGTAGATATAACTTACATTTATTATTTGGTCTTTTTAACATAATAAAAGCACCTCGCAGAAGTGTTACGAAGCAAAATTAGATAAAGGCCCACATGAGCCAAATTAGTGCAGGTAGGAAAACGTAGGCTAAAGTAGAAAGGCTTAAGGAATGTCATGAAGGAAGTGAATCAGAAGGCTAAGGAGTGGATTTCTGATCACCCAGCTGTGAAAGCTGAAGGCACCAATGGTGGAGGATTCAAAATTGATGATGCTGAAGGTCAGGCGATTGCAGGTATTTCTGAAGATTGTGGGGCACGAGGAGATTACAAAAAATATGGAGGGAAGAAATGTGAAATCTTGACAGATGTTGGATTGGACTAGCGCGCATTGGCATGGTAGATGAATAGAACTCACTGTGACTTAGGCTACAGACATCAGAGGTTTTGATGACCTGTTTGCAGAGGCTAGAATTTGGAAGGCCAAGCAGGAGTGCTTTGCAAAACATATTGAATGTGATCAAACGGTGGGTGACTTGAAACTTTCTCGGGCTTGACATGAATGAGTGATGTAATACTTATGGTTGCTGCAGTCACGGAGAATGAACTTGTATAGAAAAGTTATTTGCATAATAATCAGTTCTGAATATGCTGCATGCCCATCAGTTGGATGTACAGGATGTGGGACCAGCTGTTGAATGGTTCTGTGGGGTTCCGCAGAAGTCACTGTGCATAGTGCTAATCACTGAGACCTTTGCCTTCAGGGGGCCCCCTGAGCTCTAATAGCACTGCCCCCTTGAATAGAGCAAGGCCATCCCTGTACCTGAGGCATGGGCACATTGACTGAGGAGCTGCTGCTTCAATCAAAATTCTGTCTTCCTCTCGCTCCTTCAATGTTCCTGATAGCTCAGCCGGACAGCAGAGAACCACACTCTGAAGGAGCGGCTGAGAAGGGAAGAGGCTGCACTGACTTCAGTCTCAGCTTCTAGTCTTCTGGAATGTTGTTGGGCTCAGAATTCTGGGATTGCTCTCTGGAACCAGGTGCTGAGGAGATTGTTGCTAGTTCTAGTTCCAGGCATTGGCGGTATTCCCATGCCTGTACCTCTGCAATTGTTGGAGCCAGGTCCGGGGAACGCTGTTGGTTGGATCCAGAGGATGCCACCTGCTGCAGCGGTGGGATGGAGAGCAGGCAAGGAGAATGATGACACTGCAAGGGGGGGGAAGTGGAAAGGAGGAGTCTGCAGGAGTGGTGGTGAAAGGAATGGGCTGAACAGAAAGGTGGCAAGGTGAAGGCTGTACAAGGGATGTGGAGGAGGGGAAAGGTGAATGGAGCAAGCCACATAGATTTAAAACTGTTTTTGTTCCTGTGCGCAAAAGAGTATTCAAATGAGAACCAGAAAATTGCTGAGGTAATGAATTTCTTGTGAATGTGTCTGGAATGTATAGCTTACAACTGCATATGTTTGATGGCTAGGTGGGAAAATGTAGTGGATGCTAATATTTTTTTCTTTATTAATTCACGGGATGATGACTTCACTGGCTAGGCTAGCGTTTATTGCCCATCCTTAAATGCCAAGAGGGCAGTTCAGAATTAACGACATTGCTCAGTGTCTGGAGTCACATGTATGCCGAACCAGATAAGGGTGGCAGATTCCTTCCCTGAAGGACATCACTGAACCAGATGGGTTTTTCCAACAATCGCCAATGGTTTCAGTTATCATTAGACTCTTCATTTCAGATATTTATTGAATTCAAATTCTATCATCTGCTGTGGTGGGATTCAAACCCAGATGCGCAGAATGTTATCTGGGTCTGTGAATTAACCGTCCAGCAATAATACCACTAGGCTATCTATTCCCCCAGGCACTATGCCCCAACTCTTCTGCTTTTTCCACCTCTGGCAACGGTCTCCAGACGTACGTTTGCTACAAATCCACAGACTGTCACAACAACCACCTGGACTACATCTCCTTCCACTCAGTATCCTGCAAGAACCCCATTTCGTTCTCCCAATTTCTCCACCTCCGCAGCATCTGCTCTGACAAAGAGACGTTTCACCTCTAAACATCCCAGATGTCCATCTATTTCAAACAATGTGCTTCTCCCGCCTCTGTCGTCCAGACAGCCACCCACCACACCACCTCCATTCCCCGTTCCACTGCTCTAAACTCCTCCTCTCTCGAGACAAGAGTCCCCCTTGTCCTCACCTACCATCCCACTAGTCTCCGCATACAGTGCATCGTTCTTAAACACTTGCGCCAACTCCAACTAGACTCCACCACCAGGAACATCTTCCCCTCCCCACTCCTCTTCTGCCTTCCATAATCCTTGGTTCCCTTCGCCAATCCTTAGTTTGTGCCACTCTCCTCACCAACTCCTCACCTCGCATCCCCCGAACACCCTTTTATCTTCCCCTGCAACTGGCAAAGATGCAAAACCTGCCAGCATAGTACCTCCCTCACCACCATCCAAGCCCCCAAACAGTCCTTCCAAGTAATAGAGGTTCACCTGCCTCTCTTCCAACTAAGTTTACTGCATCAGGTGCTCCCAGTGTGGTCTTCTCTACATCAGACAGACCAAATTGTAAACCTAGGGAACAGTTCACTGAGCATCTCAGCCTGGACCTCCCAGTCACTGCCCATTTTAATTCCTCTTTCCATTCCCTTTTCGACAGTACCATCAATGGCTTCCTCCATTGCTACAATGAATCAAACTGCAAATTGGAGGAAGAATACCTTCTCTTCCACCTGGGCAGCCTACAGCCCAGAGCGCTCAACATTTGAGTTCTCCAATTTCACATGACCTTCCTTCCCAACCCTCGAATCCCTTCCCAGTCCCTACCCCTCCCTTCCATTCCTCTCAGCCACCTACAGGATTCATCCCTTCCATCATCCAAACAGATCAAACCCTATATCTGTCTCTACCTGTTCCCACCTCACCACCCTGCCCCCGCCACCCCCTTTATTTGCAGCTCCCTCCACAGCCACCCCCAGTCCTGAAAAAGAGTTATACCCGAAAAATCAACTTCTCGACCTCCTGATGCTGCCTGGCTTGCTGTGTTATTCCAGTCTCCTACTTGTCCCCTATATAAGGAACAGTCTATCAAGTAGTTAAATTTCAATTTGAGATTGAGATCTTAAATGAACTAAACATCTTGATGACTGATTGATTGATTTAAAATGTTCCAGCATTTTATTCATATATATAACGTGTGTGTATATATATGTTAGCTGTGACTCTATTTATTGGAATATATAAGAATAAGAGGTGATCGCACTGAAACATATGGGATTCGTAAGGGATTGACAGAATAAATGCTTTTTTTTAATGTGTGGAAGTGTTTTCAGTAGCTTTGAATAAAATTTGTTGCTAACTTATGCCTGCTGTCCTGTACCAGTTTGAATACTGGGGTATCCAGTAAATTGGTGCTTGCCTTTTGTGTTCTGACTTTGTTGAATGATGGTTGATAGTTGTGTATATTGTTAACTTTGTCTAAATTTGCTTGTTTGTTAGTCTAAATACCTCTTTACAAGAACAAAGAAACAGAAGGTGTTGTTACTTCATGACTGCACACCTAATAAATGTGTTTGTGAAAATAAAAAGGTAGCCCTTGAAAATCAAAAAGTAGCTCTCAAGAAAATCCTTGGAGCCCTTGAAACTAATTTCTGAGGTGGGACCAGGCTCAAAGAAGTGGAGCTGTTTGTGTGCAATTAACTACCAAAGTTGTGTTTTTAAAGCATATTGAAACCTGTGCTTTTGAACAGCTTTTATAAATAAAGGCCTACAGTGCAAAGGCAAGGAAGTTTTGTTGAACTGATATAAGACATTTTGACCCTACTGTGACTTCTAATTTCTAATTCCAAACACCAAAAGGATATGAACCCCTTTAGAATAGACTTCAGAAAAAAATCTTATGAGAACTGCTGCAGGGATGAGAGATTGCAGAAAAACTGGAGTTGTCCTTAGGGGATTTGATGTCCATAAAACCATTTTTAAAAAGTACAGCAGGAGCAGGGTATTTGGTCCCTTGAACCTGAACCACCATTCGATAAGATCATGACTGATCTGACATTGTTACGTCCGTTTTTCTGCCCATTTCCTGTAACCCTTGATTTCCCCATTTGATCAAAAATCTATATACCTAGTCCTTAATTGTACACAATGACTTTGGCCCTACAGCTCTGCATGGCAAGGACTTCCAAAGACCGTCAAACCCTGAGAGAAGAAATTCCTCTTCATCTCAGTCTTAAATTGATGCCACTTTATTCTGAGCCCAAGACATCTGGTCCTAGCCTCCCCCATGAGGGGAAACAGTCAGCATTTATTCTGTCAACCCCTTACGAATCCCATATGTTTCAGTGCAATCACCTCTTATTCTTATAAATTCCAATAAATAGAGTCCCAATCTGTTTAGCCTTTACTCATAAAACAGGCCTTCTAAACCAGGATTCATTTTAGTGAACCTTCTTTGAACTGTTTCCAGTGAAATAATCACCAGAACATTTTAACCAGTCATCAACATTTTTAGTGTAGTTAAGATTTCAATCTCAGATTGAAATTTAGCAATTTGATAGATTATTCATTTATATTAGCATTCACTACATTTTCCCACCTAGTAGCCACTGAACATAAACAACTGCAAATTAATATTTAAATAAGTGGGCCAAAACTTCTCCCAGTACTCCAGATGTGGGGTCTCCTCAGCACCTTGTACTTGATTTCATCAACTTGTGCAATTATGTTCTTACACACTTCTTGTATGTAAAGTTGAATTCAGGCCTTGTATCTTGTACAGTTATAGTAAGGTTTCCCTACTAGTATAATCCAACCCCTTTGAAATAAAGGCCGACATGTCATTAGCTTCCTGATTACCTGCTGTATCAGTGTGTTAACTTTGTGTTTCATGCACAGTACCCACAAGTCCCTTTTGTTTTGCAGCTTTCTGCAATTTTTCTCCATTTAAATAAAACTGTTCTTTTGTTCTCCCTTTTTAAAAAAAAGAACAACTTCACATTTTCCTACATTACACTGCATTTGCCATTTTCTTGCTCTTATACTTAACCCGTCAATATCTCTGTAAACTATTCATATACATCTCGCGACTTGCCTTTCCACCTATTTTTGTGTCATCTGCAAATTTGGCAACAATGTCTTCACTTCCGACCTCCAATCATCAATTTATATTGCAAGCAGTTGCAGTCCCAGCACTGAAAAAGAACATCCCATCCCCATGCATTGTTTCCTTCCCAATCCTAGAGTTATATCTAATTATGTAGAGATCAAATGGAGTAATTAGAAATGGTTTTTATTTTTGGAGAGTTGATAACCAGTCCAGATTTACTTTTGTAAATTGATTAGCGTAAAAACCAGAGACAATGCAATATTATTTACACACCAATTATTAGGATTTGTGATACACTCCCTCCTTTAATGATGTGGTAGAGACCTATTCAAAATGGTGTTGAAAAGGAAATTGGACAAATTATTTTGGATAAATTTGGTTTGAGGGGAGGTGGTAGGACTAACAGGATTTCTCTTGGGGAAAATATCTGGTGAAGATTCATTGGATTGAATGACACCTTCAGTGCTGCACTATTCATTAGGGTCCAAAGCACCTCACAATGTTACCTGATGCAGTGCAGGGCCAATAGGAGTGCAGAGAAAGAGAACCATCAGGGCCCATGATTTTTCTCTGTGGCAGTCAAGCTACACGAGTATTGTAATGTATTGATGGATTTTCAGTAGTTGTACCTAAATATCACTGATGTAAAATTTAACATTTCTCTACTGAAGTGCAGGTTAGTGCAAGAGTTTTGGTTAAAAACTGGTAAAGCATCGGCACATACTTTTGCACTATATTCATAAAACCGATGGCTTACTCAGTGCTTGGAACCACAAATTTATTGAAGCTTGCAATCCCTGAAGTTGTTCTTTTGCACTTTTGTTCTTTACGCAATGCAAATCGTTCTGCTTTGAAGCAGAACCAGGGGTTTCATGCTGATGTTCTATTGTTGGCTATTCTTTTGGTTGCGTTATGTGAACAGAAATGGTATTGTCTGATTGTGATCCCTGTGCAGGCTCTTTGACACAAAGATTTATAGGTAGGTTGTCTCAAAACCTGCAACCTCTGGACCATATCCATACTGGATTTTCGGTGTTGTTGATTTTTCATAGGCAAGATGTTCTTTGGCTTCAGCCTTATGAAAATTGCAGTGCAAGTGCTCTTCTCTGGATTCACAGGTGCTACCAGAGAACTGAAGAACTGCAAGTATTCTCTTGACTAAAATATTTGTAAAAGTAAGCCCAGCAGTTACAGACCAGTCAGTTTAACTTTGGGGAAACTTGTAGAAATAATTATTCAGAATAGAGTTATTAGAGACATATGGGTTGATTCGAAGGCTCCCCATAGATTTTTTTTATGCGAATATGTTGTCTAACTAATTAGCTGAAGCTTTTTGAAGGAGTAACAGAGGTTTAATGAAGGCAAGAATGTCATTGTGTACGTGGACTTCCAAAAGGCTTTTGATATGGTGACTCTCAACAAGCTTGTGAGAAACTTGTCCTTTTTATTCCATGATTCCTGATGAAGGGCTTATGCTCGAAACGTTGAATTCTCTATTCCTGAGATGCTGCCTAACCTGCTGTGCTTTGACCAGCAACACATTTGCAGCTTTTTATTCCATGACTGACAATAGTAATGTGAATACAAAATTGGCTGATGGATAGAAAACTAAGGAAATAATTAATCACTTCACTTCAGGCTGGAAGAAGATTTGTAGTGCTGTTCCCCAGGAATCTGTATTGGAACCCTTGCTTTTCTTGAGATACGCAAGTGACCTTAAATTTGATGAGCAGTGGACAATTTCAAAGTTTGCAGGTGATACAAACTGTCAGGAGGACTGAGTAAAACGTAAAAGGACATAAACAGGTTGGTGGAGTGGAGTGGCCAGACATGGCAGATGACATTCAATGTGGGAAAGTGTGCAGTCATACACTTTGATAGAAAGCATGTCGATAGAAAGAGTATGATTCTGAAGAGTGTGCAGAGATGGAGAGAACTGAGTGTAAATGTGCTTACATTATTAAAAAGTGGCAGGTCAGGTAGAGAAAGCAGTAAATAAAGCATACCATTTGTACCTTACGCTTCATTGTGGCACAGATTACAAAATGAGGAAGATTTATGATGAATTTGTATAAGATACTGGTCACACCACAGTTGGAATGTTATGTGCAGTTGTGGGTGCCACTTTTTTTAAAAGAAAGGATGTGACTGTATTGGAATATGTGCAGAAGAAGTTTAGCACGATGGCTCCAGCGATAAGACCCTTCATTTATGAGAAAAAGTTGGAGAAGTTGGGAATGTTTTCATAGATCATAGAATCCCTACAGTGTGGAGACAGGCCATTCAACCCATCGAGTCCACATGGACCTACCAAAAGAGCATCCCACCTAAACTCAACCACATACCTGATCTCTGTAACTCTGCATTTCCCATGGTTAACCCACCTACACTTGTCTATACACTATAATGGCAATTTCACAAGGTCAATCCACCTAACCTGCACATCTTTGAACTGTGGGAGGAAACGGAGCAGCCAGAAGAAATCCATGCAGTCATGCGGAGAACATGCAAACTCTACACCGAGTTCAGCTGCCTGAGGATGGATTCAAACCTGGGTCCCTGGTGCTGTGAGGCAGCAGTGCTAACCACTGAGCCACCGTGCTGCCTGAAAATTTCCGTGACAACTTGGTCAGGTCCACACCCCCCTACACCCCACCCTCCCATCCTGGCACCTTCCCCTGCCACTGCAGGAATTGCAAAATCTGTGCCCACACCTCCTCCTTCACCTTCATCCAAGGCCCTAAAGGAGGCTTCCACATCCATCAAAGTTGTATCTGCACATTCACCAATATCATTTATTACATCTGTTGCTCCTGATGTGGTCTCCTTTACATTGGGGAGACTGGATGCTTCCTTGCAGAGCGCTTGAGGGAACATCTCTGGGACACCCGCACCAATCAACCACACCGTCCTGTGGCCCAACATTTCAACTCCCCCTCCCACTCTGCCGAGGACATGGAGGACCTGGGCCTCCTTCACCACCGCTCCCTCACCACCAGACGCCTGGAGAAAGAACACCTCATCTTCTGCCTTGGAACACTTCAACCCCAGGGCATCAGTGTGGACTTCAACAGTTTCCTCATTTCCCCTCGCCCAACCTTACCCCAGTTCCAAACTTCCAGTTCAGCACTGTCCCTATGACCTGTCCTATTTGCCTATCTTCTTTTCCACCTATCTGCTCCACCATCCTCCCTGACCTATCACATTCATCCCCTCCCCCACTCGCCTATTGTACTCTATGCTACTTTCTCCCCACCCCCATCCTCCTCTCATTTCTCTCTCCACCCTTCAGGCTCTCTGCCTGTATTCCTGATGAAGGGCTTTTGCCCGAAACGTCGATTTTACTGCTCCTTTGCTGCCTGATCTGCTGTGCTTTTCCAGCACCTCTAATCCAGAAACTGTCTGCCCCAGACAGGATTTGAACTGAAGATCTGCTGATGTGGAGTCTTAACCTCGTACCGCTGCTCCAGGAGGGTTTCCTTGGAGAGAAGAGCAAGAGGAGAATTGGTACATTTTCAATATCATAAGGGGCAGAGATGATATGAAAACTTGGTCCCTGTTCATAAAAGGATTGAGAACCAGAGGATGCAGGTTTTTAAACTTTTTGCAAGTTAAGCAAAAGCAACGTAAGATAAACTTTTTTTGTCGTCGGTAGATGAAGTCTAGAATGAACAGCCAAGAAAAGTGGTCAAGGTTGATTCAATTGAAGTGTTCAAGAGTACATTCAACATCTATTGAAATAGAAAATGCGGAGGGTTACAGGGGTAAGGCAGTAGATCGGCACTAAGTTACAATGTGTAAGAAAGACCGTGCAGACAGTGGAGCTCCTACATCACAGTTCTGTTATTCTAAGGTTTATTTATCCTTCCCTTACAAGTCTTGTTTGGCCCCAGAAGCTGTTTATTTCCCTCTGCTACATTGCTTACATTAATTATTCCAAAGGACATATTAGATTACAATTTCCATGAGTGGTTATGAGTGCTGCTTATTTATCAGCAACAGGAAACTGTCATGTGGTGTTTGATTTTTGCCAGTAACATTTTCAGTATGGCACCATGTGATGAGGGTTTGGCAGGTCAGGGGTTAGGTAGGGTTAAGTATCCAACTGTTATAGAGGCTGGGTTGTTAAGTATATTCAAGGCTGAGATAGCCTTCCATTCTCTTGCTGATTCAAAGCCTATGTTGAAAGAGCTGAAAAGTGGAGTTCAGGATCATTAGATCAGCCGTGATCTCTTTGCAGCAGACTGCATGGGCTGAAAGGCCTTCTTCCACTCCTGTGTCTTACGATGATGTAGCACTTCCCTGAACAAACCAGTAGTTTTTATTTGCACTCACTTATCTTAAAATGCTTGCATGCCGTGCTTTTGGAAAAAATGTCAATTTTCTGAACAGCTGTGTTTGAGGCATTGTACTTGTGATGACTTTGAGTTAATCAGGTAGAGTATGTAGCCTTTAAACTGTTTTTGAGGCATATTTAACTTGCATTTCTGTCCTGTTTTGCTGTCGAATAATGTCTTCCTCAAATGCCTATATTCAAAATCTGCCTCAAACTGCTCTCTTTGTGCTTGTACCAATGTGATTCCAATAATTGAAATTCTTTGTGATCTGGTCTCCATAACTCTGAGATAGAGAATTCAATTCACTATCCTCTGGGAGAAGAAATTCCATCAAATCCCTGTTCTACATGAGCATCCCCTTATTCTCTAATGTCCCTTAATTTGAGAAACTCCTACTAGTGGAAGCATCTTCTCAACCTTTTACCCCCATGGAGACTCCTCAGACTTTTCTGTGTTTCAGTCAGATCACCCCCATTCTTCTTAACTGTCATGAATAAAGACCTAATCTGTTTAATTGTTTTTTAATAGATACACCCGTTCTTCCTGAAATCAGCCTAGTGAATCTCTTCAACTACCTCCAATGCCAGTTTGTCCTTTCTTAAATGTGGAGTACAAAACTGTACACAATGCCCTGTTGCAGCCTCACCAATACTCTATACAGTTATAACAATTTTTCCCTATTTTTAACCTACAACCCCCTCATAATAAAGACCACAATTCCATTTGTCGTCTTAATTACTAGTGGAACCTACTTGCTAATGTTGGTTTTCATGCACAAGAACACCCAGCTCCCTCTGTGCTGCATTTCCAAAATAGTTTGCCTCTTGATTCTTCCTTCTTAAACTCATGGCCTCACACTTCACTAAATTTAAACTCCTGCTGCCAAGCTTTTGCCCACTCACTCAACCTGTCTACATCTTGCCAATTCCCGATGTCCTCCGTACAGCATGCCTTATACCCATTTCCTTTTGTCAGTAAATTTGGATATGTTACATTCTGTCCTCTCCTTCCCATCATTAAAATTGATGGTAAATAATTGAAGTTTGATCTTTGTCCCACTCCACTAGTAGCATCTTTCCAACCTGAAAAGATTCATTAATCGTGACTGGTTAACACCAGAAGACAGTCTTTAATCCAGGCAAATACTTTACCCTTATACTGTGAGCTGCTGTATTACGCAATAACCTTTTCTGTGCTACATCTGCTGCACTTAATTAGCCATAGGAAACATTACAGATGAAACCTGAACCTAATTTATTTGTACCTCCTTGTTGGTGTGTTTAACCAGCTGTTGTTTTCAACAAGTTGCTTAATTATTATCAAAAAGGGATTTTGCCATCACCCTGTTGATTACTTTCTCTCATGGATTAAATTTAAACAGTGTCAGGAAATGCTAATGTGTCAACTCACCATCTGAGCATTATTTAGAATTTAAGTTTGTATCCATTCCTGGCAGATTTCTTTGAAGGGGTTTGTGGAAACAAGTATCAATAGAAGTGTGGAGAAAGCAACAATACAGCTCTCCAGCAGAGGCTAATAATGAGGTAAATACCTCACTACATCTTTCAGTTACAAAACAGAAAATATTGTAAATATTCAGCAACTTTAACAGCATCTATGAAGAGAGAAACAGAATTGTTTCCAATTGATGACCTTTCTTCAAAGCAATGTATTTCTATTTGTTCACTAGCAGCTCAGTGGTCAGTTTTTGGAAGGGGTCATTGGTCAGAAGAGAAGGTGTGCAGTTTGTCTGATGACAATGTTTGTATATGAGTTTTGCCATTGACATTATTTGAGAGGATGTGTTTGAGTTCATACTCCCCAAACAGTGACAAAATTTGTTGAACTTCTTCACATTGTAACTTTGAATTGTTTTGGTTCCTTTTGGTATAATTAGCTTGTGGGATTTGGGTTTTGCTGGATTGGCCATCCTATCTTAGTTGCCATTAAGGAGGTGGTGGTGAGCTGCCACTTTGAACTGCTGCAGTCTGGTGTAAGTACACCCACAATACTGTCATGGCATTGGGTTTTGATCCATCTGCACTGAAAGAACATTTCCAACTCAGGATGGTGATAGGATTGCAGGGGAACTTGCAGGTAGTGGTATTCCCATGTATCTGCTGTCCTTGTCTTTGTCCTTCTAGGTGAAAGCGGTTGTGAGTTTGGAAGGTGCTGTCTAAGAAGCCTTGGTGAATTTCTGCAGTGCATCCTGTAGATGGTACACACTGCTGCTACTGGGGTCAGTAATAGACGATCAAGCAATCGGCTTTGCCCAAGA
Organism: Hemiscyllium ocellatum; assembly: GCF_020745735.1. Taxonomy (NCBI): domain Eukaryota; kingdom Metazoa; phylum Chordata; class Chondrichthyes; order Orectolobiformes; family Hemiscylliidae; genus Hemiscyllium; species Hemiscyllium ocellatum. Next base: position 102,400,395 of record NC_083405.1, read on the forward strand.
TGCTGCCAGGCCTCTTTAATTGTTATTGGAGCTGCACTCATTCAGCCAAGTGTCGAATATCCCATCATACTCCTGACTTATGCCTTTTAAATGATGGACAGGTTTTGGGGTCCCTGCCTGCTCTTGTAGCCACTTATATGGCTAGTCCAGTTCAGTTTGTGGTCAATGTATATTAATAGTGTGAGATTCAGTAATGGGAATTTCATTTAATTTCAAAGAATGATAGCCAGATTCTCTGTCTTTTTGGAGATGGTCATCACCTGACAGTTGTGTAACTTGATATTATTTCAGCTCAAACCTGGGTTTTGTCCAAGTATTGCTGCATTTGTACGTCGACTGCTTCAATACCCTAGGAGTTTTGAATGGTGCTGAATATCGTGCAATCATCAAGAAACATCTGCACTTCTGACCTTATGATAGAGGGAATGCCATTGACTAAGTGGCTGGAGAGATTTTGGGCCTAGGATGTAGGGTGTGACACAGTGGCTCAGTGGTTAACACTGCTGTCTCACAGCACCAGGTACCGGGGCTCGATTTCAGCCTCGGGCAACTGTTTGTGTGGAGTTTGCAAATTCTCCCTGTGTTTGCGTGGATTTCCTCTGGGTGCTCCAGTTTCCTCCCACAATCCAAAGATGTATAGGTTTGGTGGATTGGCTGTGGGAAATGTAGGGATACAGGGATTGGGTAGGATAGTGGGTCTGAGTATGCTGGTCTTCAGAGGGTCATTTTGGATTTGATGGGCTGAATAGAGGGTTTTTATGACACCACCCTGAGGAATTCCTGAGTAGATGTCCTGGACCTGAGCTCACTGATGTCCGACTACCACAGCCATACAGTAATGTATGAATGAAATAAATGGTGCTGCGTAACTTCAACTAATTAAAGTAAAAAGGTCTCCTTTCTCTGGAGATAGTAAAAACTGGTTTCACGTCTTATTTGAGTTTGTTGAAATCAAACTGAAGGGGAAGTGGATGTTATAATAGCTTGCATATCAAATCAAGATGTCTTCAGAATCACATAGTTGCAATGTGCAGAGTTCAGTCAATTTTTTAAACTGCTGTGTTTATTTGAGTTTGACTTTCTAAGAAAGTTGATTCCTCATGTTATTGTTGGGAGTCAGTGGGGCTTTTCCCTATAATATTTTGCATTTGCTCATAGAATCATCAAGTACAAAACAGGCACTATGGTTATCAAAAATCTAATGCCAAAAATATACTAATACCTGCACTTTCCACTTTACCACTCAATGCCCATAGCCTTGAATGTTATCCAAGTACTCAAGTACTTCTTAAAGATTTGAGATTTCCCACCTCAAATAATCTCTTAGGCAGTGCTTTCCAGAACTCCTCCACCTGGGTGAGATTTCCTGCAGTCCCCTACTGCTTCCATTTTAAAATTATACTGCCTTCCACTTTAAAATTATGCATCTTACTAATGTTACTTCAACTAAGGAGAACAGCTGCTATTTATTCAACCTGCCTCTGCCCCTTATAATATACATTTTCTCAAATGTTCCCTCTAAAACTTCCCTGCTCTAAAGAAAGCAACTGGAGCTTATCCAGCCCCTCTCCATTGCTGAAACGCTCCATTCCAGGTAACGTCTTAATGAATCTTCTCTGACCCTGTCCAGTGCAATCATACCTTTCCTATAGTGCAGTGACCTGAACTGCATGCAGTTCTCCAACTATGGCTTAATCAATGTTCTGTACACCTCCAACATGCCCTCCCTGCTCTTATAATCTGTGTCAAGACTGATAAGGACAAATGTCCCATATGCTTTCTTAACTCCCCAATAAACTGTTGTGCTACCTTCAGGCATCTGTGGAGAAGCTCCCCAAGATCTCCCCGTTCCTCTGAGCTTACTAGTGTCCTGCCATTCATTGAGTACTCCTTTGTCTTATTCCTTCTTTCAGAGTACATCACTTCACATTTATCAGAGTCATGTTCTACCTGCCATTGATCTGTCCATCTGACCAACCTGTTTACATCATTCTGTAACCTGACACCTACCACCTTAGTATCCAAAGTTAAAAATCACACCTTCTTAGTGTCAACCACCTGGCCAATCTTTATATCATCTGCAAACTTGCTTCTCATTGCTTCCATATTCTAATCTACATTTTTTATGAATATCTCAAACAATAAGACACCTAGTACTGATTCCTGTGGTACATCACTGCATATCAGCTTCCAGTAACACAAGTAGCCTTTTACACCACCCCCTGTTTCCTGTCACTAAGACAATTTTGGATCCATCTTGCCAAGTTATTGCAAAGTCTTTTCCTTGGGGTGGGGGAGTCCAGAACTAGAGGGCATAGGTTTAGGGTGAGAGGGGAAAGATATAAAAGAGACCTAAGGGGCAACTTTTTCACTGAGTTGTATGTGTATGGAATGAGCTGCCAGAGGATGTGGTGGAGGCTGGTGCAATTGCAACATTTAAAAGGCATCTGGATGGTATGTGAATAGGAAGGGTTTCGAGGGATATGGGCCGGGTGCTGGCAGTGGGACTAGATTGGGTTGGGATATCTGGTCGGCATGGACAGGTTGGACCGAAGGGTCTGTTTCCATGCTGTACATCTCTATGACATTGACTCTATGTATCCCATAAGCTGTCACCTACCTTATCAGTATCAGTCTCTCATGTGGGACCTTATCAAAGGTTTTGCTGAAGTCCATATCAGCGACATCAACTACTGTACTCTTCACAAAATGTCAGCAGATCTGTTAGGTGTAATCTCCCTCTGACAAAGCCATGCTGCCATTCTTGCTGTGCAGAGCAAGATTTGAGCTGCTCTGAAATGGCAATTAATTTTCTCCTCCACTTTTTCCAATAATTTCCCTACTACTGATGTTAGACTCATTGATCTATCAGTCCCTGGTCTACCTCTACAACTATTCGAGTAAAGTGAACCACACTAGCTATCCTCCGGCACCCCCTCCAGGGCCCAGGGCTCAGCAAACCTAACTATCCTGATTAAACAAACTCCCTAGTTAAGATAGCAGATAAATCTGTATTTAAATAACTCAAAAAGGGCTGCCATGCATTATAAAAAAAGGTCTGTTGTGTGGTGCATGATGTTTGCAAAAGAAAATCCAATGGAATGTGCTCCACAATTAATCTCCGTCATCCCAGTGGGTTCTCAGATACCCAATTCATTAGAATTATTGTTCCATACACTAAGAATATTAAATAGTTTCTTTCCATGCCCATCTAAAGATGCTAAATTCAGTAGACATAGGAGGGGAGATTAGATTACTTAGTGTGGCTCAACAAGTCACACCGACCCTCCGAAGAGCAACCCACCCAGACCCATTCCCCTTCACGTAACACAATGGGCAATTTAGCATGGCCAATTCACCTGCCCTCCACATCTTTGGACTGTGGGAGGAAACCGGAGCACCTGGAGGAAACCCACACAGACACGGGGAAAATGTGCAAACGCCACACAGACAGTCGCCTGAGGCAGGAATTGAACCCAGGTCTCTGGTGCTGTTAGGTAGCAGTGCTAGCCACTGTGCCACCGGGCCCCCTACTTTAGGTCTACTTTAACTTCAGTGCTCAGTACCCTCCCTATCTCTCCCATCACAGTGCTCCAATAAACACAGAGCCTGTGGCATGTCCAGAAGCAATGGGTAAGAGTACCTACACTTATTTTACATGTGGGGCACATTGAATATGCCCCTTTTTTAAACTTCGTCTGACGGTGGGGTGTCACATGAACCCTATGCAGAACTTTTAACTGCGTAGTGCACATCCTATTACAGACTGAGATCTTTTGTATCTTCTCCCATATGTCCTCCCATGTGTCAGAAGAGATCTCCACTCTTAGCTCTTGCTCCCAGACCTCTTATAACTGGTTAATATCCTGCCAGGCCCTGCCACCCAGTAGGCAATAGAGGGCACTAACCGAGAAGGTGTTTGTGAAACGTAGCAATAACCTCTCTATCAGGCTTATAGGGCTTAGTGAGAAACGTGGTCTTCTTCTGGATGAAATCCCTAACCTGAAAAATATGGAAAAGATCTCTGGGCTGTCCATATTTGCAGCTCCGTTGCTCAAAAGAAATCATAACCTCCCCCTCAAACAAGTCTCCCAGACTTGAAATTCCTCTCTTTACTCATAGTTTGAACCCTGAGTCCATTATCCCTGGTTGGAACCCTGGCATACCAACTATCGGGGTGAGTGGTGAAGTCTTGGATAAGCCCTCACTCTGGCACATCACCCTCTATGCCTTGACTGTACTAATAATGATGGGGTTCCGGCGGTGATCCATAATTGTCCTCATCATATCCATGAACAACAGGTTAGAAAGAAGGCACTTTGTCTGGGAGGCCTCTATATCCAGCCATATTGAGCCTGGATTGTTACCTGTTCAGTTGCAGACAAAGGACAGCAGGGAACTCAATTGATACCTCTTGATGTCTGGGAAATCAACTCCTCCCCCTCCTTGAGGCAACTGTAATTTAGTAAGTTTGATGAGGGACTGCCCATGATGCCAGATAAAGGAACAAAACCATCACAAGTTTCTGCAGCATTGACCTGGAAAACATTATTGGGAATGTACGTATGGGATAAAGCAAACAAGAAAGGACATTCATCTTAATGAAGGCTATTCAGCCTAACCACGAAATTGGAAGAGCCTCCCATCTCTGGAGATCCCCCTAATGTTGTCGAGCAAGTGAGCAAAGTTAGTCCGAAATAACCAACCCAACATGGGGGTAATAAAAATTCCTGGATATTGGAACTGCACCTGTGATCACTTAGAAGGGAACCAAGGGCCATCTTCAACCTCTGGTACTTCCTTGAGGTTCTCCAAAGGCATAGCTTCCAATTTTGCAAAGTTGATCTAATGTGCTGAAACAGCCTAAAATGAATTGATGCATTGTATCAGATGGGGTACGGATGTCATCGGGTTCGATTTAAAAGCAGAAGGACATCATCCGTAAATAGTGTAATCTTGTGCATCCTCGATCCCACTTCTGGAGCGGTTATGTGGACGTTCTGACGAATAGCCTCTGCCAGCGGCTCTATCACCGACCTAAATATCAACGGTGAGAGGAGGCAGCCTTGACGACTACCCCTACCAATCCTAAAGTTCCCAGATTTCACCCCGTTGGTGATGACCACAGCCGGAGGGTGGCAATATACAACCTCCACCCACCAAGCAAAGACCTGACACAACCCAAAGCACTCGAAGATATAAAAGAGATATGGCCATTCCACCTGGTCAAATGCTTTCTCTGCATCTAAGGAAATCACAACCCCTGAATCAATCATTGCTGACATACTTAGACCATATTCAGCAACCTTCTAATATTATTAGAAGACCTATGGCCCCTTATAAAGCCTGTCTGATCCTATTTGACAATAAGGGGCAACACCTTCTCCAATCTCAGTGCCAAGACTTTAGATAGAATCTTGAAATCTGAATTTAATGTAGAGATGGGCCTGTATGAAGCACAATCCTCAGGAACCTTCCCCTTCTTGAGAATGAGGGAAATATTAGCTTCTCTCAAAGATGGTGATAAGCATGAGTGATTGCACATCTCCAACATCGGCCCTGACAGAATCCCTATAAACTCCTTATAAAACTCGCCCGGGAGACCATCAGGGCCAGGCGCTTTCCCACTCCGAAGTTGCCTAGCTGCCTCCTGTATTTCCTGAACTGTCAAGGGAGAAGTGCACTAGGACCAGGCGGGGTCACTGTACCAGTGTAGACCTGTGCGCTGCGATCCGATAGGCCCTTTCAATCTGCAGCCGGCTGGACTCTATTTGAAGGCCCAGGAACTGCGGCAGCCAGTTTTCAAAAACGCTGACTGGCTGCCCACCTTCTTCACCCTCTGGGAGCCCGACAATCCAAAGATTCACCCGACGTGGTATTGTAAGGCCCATACCTCCCACTCCGGTACCTGGATCTGACCAGATGAGGACTGGTTCAACCTTCCACGTCCTCCATCTGCTCCCCGAGGCCCTGGAGCTCCCGTTCATTGTCTGCAGCATGGACGAGATGGGTTGGACCTGGGCACGGATCTCCTCAATCGCAGCCCCAACCTTCGAGGTAAATCTCGTTATCGCCACCGCCAATTCCTGAGAGTCTATCAGGTCCCCCGGAGGTTCGGAAGAGGCTGCTGCTGTGGCCTCTGGTGTGCCAGGTGCTGTAGAGGAGTGTCCTCCCTGCTGCTGTTTGCTCCTTCCTTTTCCTTTTGGCATCCTTCCCACACCCAAGTATTAACAAATGAGTTTTGTAATGTTTTAAACTGATAATTCCAGCACATAAGTTGGCCAAGGATGGCAAAAAACACCAATATGCCTTGACTGTTAGGCAGCGCCATCCACAGCAGTTCAACAGAATTGCCACCATCTTGAGAAGCAAAATTTTTTTTAAAAGATATTGGTAAATATTGTGATTCAGATAAAGTTGAGTGTTTTTGTATACAAAGTTGCAGATACAGGAAAAAAAATTGGAAAGAAAAATTTTATTGTTAATCAGTTTGCATGTTGATGGAAAATAAGAATCAGCAGATCTTGTTGCAATTATGTAACATTGATGAGGAAGCCCTTGGACTATTGTGTATATGTTTGGTCTTGTTACCTACATATTTTTATACCTAAAAAATATTTACATACCTAAAAATATGTAGTCACCTTTGAGGGGTTGTAACAAACATTCACAAAGTTGGTCTCTATTATCCCAGGAATCATTAGGAGAGGTTGAGTAACATGGATATCTCATAGACTTAGAAGATCGTGAAATAATCTTATTGAAATGTTTTAAATTCTGAGAGGAATTAACAGGATGGGTACCAAAAGGTTGTTTCCCTTGGCTGAAAAGTTCATGGATTCAAGTCAAAGTCAAGCCCTCAACCTGACACATATAGAGTCCTAGAGATGTACAGCACGGAAACAGACCCTTCGGTCCAACTCGTCCATGCCGACCAGATATCCCAACCTAGTCTAGTTCCACCAGCCAGCACCTGGCCCGTATCCATCCAAACACTTCCTATTCATTCATTCATTCATTCAAGTGTTGCAATTGTACTAGTTTCCACCAGTTCCCCTAGCAGCTCATTCTATACACATACCACCCTCTGAGTGAAACAGTTGCGCCTTAGGTCTCGTTTGTATCTTTCCCCTCTCATCCTAAACCTATGCCATATAGTTCCGGACTCCTCCACCCCAGGGAAAAGACTTTGTCTGTTTGTTCTATCTGTGCCCCTCATGATTTTATAAACCTCTATAAAGTCACCCCTCAGCCTCCAACACTCCAGGGACAACAGCCCCAACCTATTCAACCTCTCCCGATAGCTCAGATTCTCCAACCCTGGCAACATCCTTGTAAATCTTTTCTGAACTCTTCCAAGTTTCACAACATCTTTCCGATAGGAAGGAGACCGGAATTGTATACAATATTCCAACATATTCCTAATGAATGTCCTGTACAGCTGCAACATGACCTCCCAACTCCTGTACTCAATACTCTGACCAATAAAGGAAAGCATACCAAACGCCGCCTTCACTATCTATCAATGTGCGACTCCACTTTCAAGGGGCTGTGAACCTGCACTCTAAGGTTTCTTTGTTCAGCAACACTCCATAGAACCTTACCATTAAGTGTATAAATCCTGCTAAGATTTGCTTTCCCAAAATGCAGCACCTCGCATTTATCTGAATTAAATTCCATCTGCCAATTCTCAGCCCATTGGCCCATCTGATCAAGGTGCCATTGTAATCTGAGATAACCTTCTTCGCTGTCCACTACACCTCCAATTTTGGTGTTGTCAGCAAACTTACAAACTATATCTCTTATGCTCACATCCAAATCATTTATATAAATGATGAAAAGCAGTGGACCCAGCACCGATCCTTGTGGCACTCCACTGGTCACAGGCCTCCAGTCTGAAAAACATCGCTACTCCACCACCCTCTGTCTTCTACCTTTGAGCTAGTTCTGTATCCAAATGGTGAGTTCTCCCTATATCCCATGGGATTTAACCTTGTTCACCCATCTCCGATGGGAACCTTGTCGAAGTCCATATAGATCACATCTACCGCTCTGCCCTTATCAATCCTCCTTGTTACTACTTCAACAAATACAAGGTTGTTATTGATGGATTTTTCTGTTACATAAGTAACAAGCTAACTGGTTTTCCTGAAGGTTATTAAGCATTAATAACATTCTTGGGCAGTGTGAATGATTTACCCTTTAACTAGTTCTACAAGTGCAAATATCTTTTTGCAATATATTTCTTTGGTGTGTACTTTTGTAGGGATGTGGTCCTAGTTCGACTTTGCCCAAAAGTAATTTGTAAATTAAATTTAGCCAGCTATTAGATGTAGTTTTCAAAAATGTGAGTGAACAAAGGGTTTTTCATTGTCCTTTTGCACTGGCTGCACTATATGTTTGATGTGAAACTGGCTGCTGCTCTATGCTGGTAAGAATAGTTCAATTGTGTGGTTGTAAATTGGCCATTGGCTGCCCAAATGGGACTTGGCACAGATGCTAGATCTGTACTCCAGATTAGTAACTTTTGCATATTAGGGAGCGTGAGTGGAAGCAATCGTCTTCACAGAACATTAAGTTTCTCAGAGGTCCGAAGGGTTCTCCTGGCTCCATTTGTAAAGTCTGACTAGCTAGGCAAAACAATGTTGAGCCCAAATGCTGTGGGACATCCTCCCTGAGGGACTCTTTCAGCACTCATTTGTGGCACTGGTTCAGTCCTTGATTTTAAATGTTATACTTTTGCTTTTGAGTCATAACTGAGAAAGCGACAAAGTTGTAACCTTAGTTCTGAGCTTTTTATAATGTAATAGAAAAAACTTTGGTTTACTCTATCAAACTTATGGTGTGTGTGTGTGTGTGTGTGTGTGTGTGATCAGCACTGATACAGTGATTTTATGTCAGAAGATGAAGTTTGGAATGAATTTGTCTTTTTAATACATGCTGCCCCTTGAATACCCTGCAGCATACTGTTTTTAACAAATAAAATTTAGAGTTTATTATCTTTGTACTCTTCTAAGAAAATTATTGTAAGCTTGACTCAAATGCCCATCATTAACTGACTGCTTAATGATGCAAGAATTTTGGATGCCTAATCTGAAATAATTTTGTTTCTTTTCTCGTATTGTCTTCTACTTAATGTGCATTGATCCCCAGTTGCTTAGACAGAGGACAAAACTGGTCACCTTTGATGGAAATATATGACTTGGCTGACCAGAATTATTAAGGTCATAGGGATGTACAGCACAGAAACAGATCTTTCAGTCCAACTTGTCCAAATGGCAAGATACCCTAAATTAATCTTGTCCCATTTGCTAGCATTTGGCCCATATCCCTCTCTAAACCTTTCCTATTCATACACCCATTCACTTGCTTTTTAAATGTTGTAATTGTACCAGCCTCCATCACTTCCTCTGGCAGCTCTTTCCACGCATGCACCACCCTCTGCATGAAAAAGTTGGCCCTTGGGTCCCTTTTCAATCTTTACCCTTGCACCTTAAACCTACACTCTCTAGGTTTGGACTCCCCTATCCTGGGAAAAAGACCTTGGCTATTCACGCTGTCCCTCCCCCTCTTGATTTTATAATCTCTATAAGGTCATCCCTCCTTCTCCGAAGATCCAGGGAAAAGAGCCCTAATCCCTTCAGCATCTCTCTCTATCATTCAAATCCCCCAACCTCAGCAACATCCTTATTAATCTTTTTTGCACTCTTTTAAAGATTAACAACATTTTTCCAATAGAAGGGTGACCAGAATAGAAAACAACAATTGTAAGTTTTGACTTCAGAATTTATATTTTGAACAAATAAAGTAACTGGTTAGACTTATTCTTCACATATATTGCTCCATGTCTTGATAAATGTTACATCACCTATATTGGATGCTCCACCTGCTGGCAAGGAATATATCTTAACCTTTCCCTGCCGAGCAATGACTTTACTCAGTGACTGCTGTGGTTACAGAAATGTCACTTTTTGAATTTTAATATTCAAGTGAAATACCAAACAATAATAATCTACATTTGAAAGAACGGATAAATCTCATCAAAGTAACTGCGGACACTATAAATCTGTATGAATAACCAGTTGAAGAAATACAGAGCAGCACATCTGTAGGTCCACTGATAACAACTCCGTACGTCTAGTGGGGAGACGAAATAATCTTTGATTCCTAAAATTTCACAGTTGCCCTCCTAAGTGAATGCTTTAAAATGTATTATTGGCTTGGTCACTGTTCTTTGCACTTTCTCCAGCGTGCTCGCTTTCATTATGAATTAGGTTTTGAAATTGACACAGCAAATTAAGTTTTTCTTATCATATGTTCATGGGATGTGGGCATTTCTGGCCAGGCCACATTTATTACCCATTCCCATTAACTTTAGAAGGCACTTTCAGGTGTAGGAGTACTCTCAGTACTGTTATAGGAAGAAGTCTAGGATTTTGACAGAATAGTGATGTAGTTCCAAATCAGGATGAAGCATATGGCTTTGAGTGATGTTCCCCTAAAACCTGCTACCCTTATCCTTCCAGGCAGAGCTTGTAGGATTTAGAAGGTACAACTGGAGAAGCCTTGGTGAGTTGTAGCTTTGTAGCTTGCAGGTGGTACACATTGCTGTAGTTGCACTGTGCTGTTGGAGAAAGTGAGTCTGGAAAATGATGCAAATCAAGCAGGTTACTTTGACCTCAATGATCTTGCTGTCTTGAGTGGTGTTCGGGCTGAACTCAGCCAGACAAGTGAAAATATTTCATCACATTTCTGACTTGTGCCTTTTAGATTGTCAGACAGGTTCAGGGCACACGTGCTGAATGCTTGCTGCAGAGTTCCTAGCCTCTGACCTGTTCTTATACATAGTATTTATACAGCTAGCCCAAATCAGTTTCTAGTGAATGTTAATATCCAGGATTCTGATAATAAAGTGGAGATGTATTTGATATGTCTCCTAAATGTAGGACACCTCGTCTGTATTCGGTGGCAGTAGCAATACAACTCAAACCAAAACTTGATTTCCATATAGTAATGGGCAACTGTAATAATAGCTAGCTAGACTTTCTCCTAATCCACCCTAAATAGCTACTGACACAGACAGCTCTGGGGACTCCTGAAATTATACATGATGTTAGATGTTATTTTATATCTGATAAACAAGAAACCATTTCATAAGACTTATCAGACTGCATTTATTTGTATAAGAAATCAATGTTTATATTGTGCAATTGCATTCGAGCTAAAGCATTTTATTGGCAAATTTAAAAACTTTTTAATTGGATGTGGACACCTGAGGCAAGTTTATTATTTATCTCCCATGTGGGATTGCCCTGCGAAGGTGTTCAACCACTGTAAACCACAGCAACATAAGCTGAAATTGCTTTTGGAAAGCCAGAAAATTGACACTGACAATGTACAAATGATTTATATGCATTTTGAAGTAAGAATGCATAGTGTCCTCATGGTAATGGTGATCCCAAGTACCTGTTGACCATATCCATCTAAGTGGCAGAGGAGATGCAAAGTAAAATCCTTGTTTCAGTGCACAATAGATGATGGACTCTGCAGTCACAGTACACCAAGAATGGATGCTCGAGCTGTCCGGTTGGATGCTGATCAAGTAGATTATTTTATCTCGAGTATGAACTGCTTAATTAATTTGTCAGTTCAATCCTATTCTTTGATATTTTCTTTGACATCTGTCAAAGCATCTGTTCTGCCTTTGAGGAGGAACAGATGACTTCAAAGGCTTTAATATGTTCCACTCTGAAGATGTTTTTCGACACATTTGTGCTATGGGATCTCCATATTAATGCTTGGCTGGCTAGCTCCAAACCCTGCTCATAGATTCAGCAGGGATTATTGAAATAGCTGTTTTATGAACAACTGAGAAGATTAAGGTTTTTATTTTAAAAGTGCTTTTTGTTCATTTTGATCGTTCAATAACTATCTCAAAGACTGGCCATTGTTATTCTAGGATGCATGAGTTATGTCTGTAGTAGAGATTTGGTGATTGGGTATAGAGCAGGAATGAGGGATTAAGAGGTACATCGGTCTGCCAAGGCATAAGAGCTAAGGTACCTAACATTCCTGTGTAGAATTAGGCTAACATCCTAGCCTAACCTGCCCACCTCTTCATCTACCGTCGCTGTTTCCAGTGGAGTAGTCCCCATTCCAGCCCATTACTGCCACCAAACAGAAAATAGTATGGAGGGACAGGCAAGAGACAGGATCCCAACTTCTGAAATGATTCTTGCCTCTAGGAAAGAAATCTGGCCAATAACTTCAACAAAGCTGCCTTTTTGAAAATTAAATAACCTGCAAAATGTTTTTTAAAAAATTTTCGCTGGAGTATAGGAGGTCTAGAGGCGATCTGATAGAAGTTTATGAAATAATGAGAGATTTAGATAGAGTTGATGGTAGTTGTCTTTTTCATAAGATGGGGAATTTTAAGAGTCGGGGAGCACATTTTTTAAAATGAGAAGAGAAAGATTTAAAAATGACTTAAGGGGTAAATTTTTTACACAGAGGGTAGTTCACCTGTGGAATCAACTTCCTGAGGAAGTGATGGATGCGATAACAATTATAATACTTTAAAGGCACTTGGACAGATACAGGAATAGGAAAGGTTTGGAGGGATATGGGCCAGGAGCAGGCAGGTGGGACTAGTTTAGTTTGGGATTATGTTTGGACTGGATGGACCAAAAGGTTTGTTTTCATGCTCTATGACTCTATAGTGCAAATCAAACTAAGAAATATATATTTTGAATTGCTTTCATTGCTAATCAGTACATATGCATGTTTAAGTCCTGACTCAACTGCAGGGATGATATTTCTCATTGACTTTTTTCTGAAGTGACAAGAAAAGTTAGGACATTGAACTCTAGCTCAGAAGGCCAAGAGTTGACATTTTGCAGAGAAGGGCGATGATGAGTTGAACAGTCCGTTGATTAGTTCTTCCTACTTGGCAGGGTTATAAAGGAAGGTACAAATTTAAGAAGAGCAAAAGGGGAAATTTATTTCAGATAATGGTGGGAGTGCTAAAAATTGGTGAAGTAAAAATCATAAATCTTTTAAAAGGATAGCTATTTGAAAGCAATTTTAAACTTCAGAATTCCTATTTGTTTTAAGATCGCTCTAAGGCCTTTAATTCTAACCTCCTCCAACTTTACAGTTGACTTGTGAACGTTGGTGTTGAATGATAATTTGGAGACTTTTCTTTGTTCTGTACACAGTTTTGAACAAGTAACATTTGTTGAGTGTGTGGCAACTCCATTTCCTAATTCTTAAACTTTTCTCAAATCTTTCCATGCTTGTTTCTCTGTATCTCTATCTTCCTTCAGGCCTATGACACACAGATCTCTGTGCTGCTTCAGGCTGGCTTCTTATACATCCCTGATTTAAGTAACTGCACCATTCGAGTCAACAATGATTGAAATGGTAGCCTCTGAGTGACAAGGTTCTAGAAGACTTGAGTCCCAGTGCATTGCTTGAACAAAAATCAAGAGTGCATGCTACATTATCTGACAGTCTTTCAGATGAGACATGAAGGTAAAACCCTGTCTACCCTGTCAGGCGGGCGCAAACCAACCAAAGGTAGTAGTTTGAAGAGAAACAGGGGATTTATCCCCAGTATCCTAGTTAATATTTATTCTTCAATCTAAACGCAAGAAATAGATTTTCTCAACGCTTACTACATTGTTGTTTGTGAGAAGAATCTATGGAGAGTGAAACAGCGATTGTAGGGAACTTCTTCAGAACAGGAAGAATGCTCTACTTGAAATTCAGCCACGAGAGGAGATTCCAAGGTGGACAGTGGAAATATTCGAAAGATGTTCTCAAAGCATCTCTGAGGAGATCAAACATCCCCATTGACTCATGGGATTCCCAGGCTTTTGAGAAGGTTCATTCAGAAAGCCACATAACTTATCGAGAGATTTGGTCAGGAGCTCAGAGAGGTGAAGTAAAGGCATTCGACACAGTATACAAACCTCCAAGCACGTTAGCAGTTAGATCTTTCAAGCACCACTTACTCTCTTTATGGAAGAATGTGTTTTGGAATTTCTCAGCTATTTCAGAACCAGATCTGGTTGAGGAACTGCCTAAGAAGAAGAGTCTTTTAAATAAGTGTTTGTTGTTTCTTTCTACATTTTCAATAGCCCAAAACTAAACACTGGAAGTTATTTCCTAGCTGACACTTGATGTCAATCTCTTTGGCTTCTATTTGTCCTGTTGAAGTTGTCCCTTCAAACTTGCTTCTTCCACCAAACTTTGTCATGCATAGGTAACTCCGTGTCAGATTTTGTTTGATGTTCCTGTGAAAACTGATGAGGAGTTCTGCTCTGTTGAAGGCTCTAAATTGTACAAAAAGGAATATGTAAGGGTCGGTAGAAGAACAGAATTTGATGAGCTGACTTGTAAAGAGGAGCACTTGTGCATGATTTTGTTTTCTACGCGATAATAGCAAACTGAGGTCAGACAAATCAGATCAAACATCTGATCCATCTTAGATAATTATTTCCATTTGGTGTTGCTAGTCATTTCCATAAGTAGTCAGTGTGTCTGTCATGTTAATGATGATCTTGAAATCAATCGCTAATCAGGGATTGATTAATTCCATGTGTTAGTTTATTGAAAACAGTAAAACATGTTGCTGTCATGCCTGCTGCCTAACTTACAAACTGACTGATTTCTGATTGTGCATCTTACATACCCAAAGGCAGAATCATGACATTGTCCGCACTGTGGACAATGGAGTCCTTTAAGAGTAAACTCTCTGAAAGGCAAGGTACGCATACAGTGGTGTCACGTACCTGGATTCTGGTGGCTTCTGTGGAGAGAGAAAAATCAAGTTAACATATCAGGCTGTAATCTTTCATCAGGACCCGACTTGCTTGAGTCAATGTTTATTTTCTCACTTCTAATTTGTCTTGACAAGCCACAGAAAAGGGTAGGCCTCTGACTCTCCTCAAAGGGTCACCGATGGAATGATCAAGAAAGACACCTGCTTTCTTTCCTTGGACAACTCTATCACACCCATTACCCCTCCAAAAAAGAGCAATTTCAGCAAATACCCAGGTTCAAGGGAACAGTTCATTCTAATGGTGCTTACATGGATATTAAGGAATTGACAAGCCAGTGAAGTAACCATTGCCCACTTCATTGTGAAATTGCTTCTTAGTAATGAGCTCACTTAACAAATAAACTTGTTGTTTTGGAAACAAACTATATGGTCATAAGGAGAATACTAACCTCTTTTTATTTAAAATGTACCACTTAAATGCAACAAATCCAGCCTGTGGGAAAATGATTTAAATGCTCACTACAGCATTTCCCAATGAAGAGTGCTGCGTTTTAGAGAACAATGAACAGAAGGAAATCAAAATTAAATTAAAACTGCATGAATCTAATGCTTAACGTATTTTTGTTTAAAGTCAGGTATCTTTGCAATTCAGTAATTTACTGCTTTTTATTTCTTGCCAGAATACAGACGTCTGTAAATGAGACCAATTTGTTGACAATGAAGCTCGTATTGTTTTAACAGTTTGGTGAGTTGGACTTCACACGCAGTCATTTAGTATTGATTGTGTAACAGCATATGGAATAATTACTTCAGATTTAACTCTGGTATGAAATGGGGCACTTTTATTTAGGTGGCTTTTTGGTACATTTGGATCTACCAAATTTGTACTGTACCAAAGTACAATGATAGCTATAATCTCAATATTTATGTACAGTACTTGATTTCTTTAAAGGCTCGTTGTCCACTTTGGCTTATCTGTTTATGTAAATCATTCTCCATTTGTGGTAATGGACGTACAGAAGGACTTGGGTAGAATTTGTGTGTGAACAGAACTGAGAGGTAAAATGTTTTGGATGAGAAATGAGAGGAAACAGTTTGCATTTAAATGTCAAGGATTTCCCAAAGGGTTTAGAACCAACAGATTATGTTGGTTTTCGACCATACAGCATTGGAGCAGAAGTAGGCTATTCAGCCCATTGAATCTGCTCTGCCATTCAGTCAGATCATGGCTGATCTGATTATCCTCCACTCTACTTTCCTGTTCACATTTGATTCCTTTACTGGTTAATGAAATATCTGTCTCAGCCTTGAATATAAAAAATTACTGAGCCTTGACAGCCCTCTGTTTTTGATCATGATTTGGAGATGCTGGTGTTGGACTGGGGTGTAGAAAGTTAAAAATTTCACAACACCAGGCTATAGAACACAGAAGAACAAAAAAATTTACAGCCCAGGAACAGGCCCTTCGGCCCGCCAAGCCTGATCCGATCCAAATGTACATCCCACTGCTCCCCACCTACTCATGCATTTGTTCAGACGCATCTTAAATGAATCTACTGTGCCTGCCTCTACCACCTCTGCTGGCAACACATTTCAAAAGCCCACCACCCTCTGTGTGAAGCACTAACTGCGTGTATCCTGCTTAAACTTTCAACCTCTCACCTTGAAAGCGTGACCTCTCGTTATTGAATCTTTCACCCTGGGAAAAAGCTAGTCTCTACCTACCCTTCAAGATTTTGTAAACCTCAATCCGGTCCCCCCTCAGTCTCCTTTTTTCAAATGAAAATAAACCTAACCTATTCCTACCTTTTTTCACAGCTAGCATCTTCCATACCAGGCAACATCCTCATAAACCTTCTCTGCACCCTCTCCAAAGTATCCACATCCTTTTAGTAATGTGGCCACCAGAACTGTATACAATATTCTAAATGCAGCTGAACCAATGTCTTGTACAATGTTAACATGACTTGCCAGCTCTTAAACTCAATGCCCTGTCCAATGAAGGCAAGTATGCTATATGCCTTCTTGAACACTCTATCCGCCTGTGCAGCAACCTTCAGGGTACAATGGACCTGAACTCCCAGATCTCTCCGCCCATCAACTTTTCCCAAGGCTCTTCCATTCATTGTATAATTTGCTGTAGAATTAGTCTTGCCTAAATGCATCATCTCACATTTATCTGGATTGAAAACCATCTGCCACTTTCCGCCCAACTCTCCAGTCTATCTATATCCTCCTATATTCTCTGACAGCTTTCTGCTACTCCACCTATCTTTGTGTCATATGCAAATTTACTGATCATACCAACAGTGCCCTCTTCCAGATCATTTGTGTATATCACAAACAACAGTGGCCCCAACACTGACCTCTGTGGAACACCCGCTGGTCACCTTTCTCCATTTTGAAAAACTCCCTTCAACTATTATTCTCTCTCCTGTTGCTCAACCAGTTCTTTATCCACCTAGCGAAAATACCCTGCACACCACGTGACTTCACTTTCTCCATTAGTCTACCATGGGGAATCTTATCAAACGCCTTACTAAAGTCCATGTATATGACATCAACAGCCCTTCCTTCATTTATCAACTTGGTCACTTCCTCGAAGAACTTTAAGTTGATAAGGCATGATCTTTCCCGCACAAAACCATGTTGCCTATCACTAATAAACCCATTCTTTTCTAAATCTAAATAGATCCTATCCCTCAGTACCTTCTCAAGCAACTTTCCCGCCACTGACATCAAGCTCACTGTTCTGTAGTTACCCGGAATATCCCTACTACCCTTCTTGTACAGGGAGACAACATTAGCGACCCTCCAGTCCTCCGGCACTTCACCTGTATTTAAGGATGCCACAAAGATATCTGTCAGGGTCCCAGCTATTTCCTCTCTTAGCTCCCACAACAACCTGGGATAGATCCCATCCAGCCCTGGGGATTTGTCCACCTTAATAACCTCCAGCCTACCCAACACATCTTCCCTACTTACTTCAACGTGATCCAGAGTTACCAAACTTCCACCTCTAATCTCAACATTCTTCATGTTCCTCTCCACAGTGAACACTGATGTAATCATTCAGAATCTCACCCATTCTCTCAGGTTCGACACGCAGCGTTCCTTCATTATCCTTTAGTGGACCTATCGTTTTTTTTCTAGTTACTCGCTTGCTCCTAATATAAGAATAAAAGGCTTTGGGATTCTCCTTAATTCTGTTTGCTAAAGCTATTTCATGACCCCTTTTAGCCCACGTTTAAGACTTGTCCTACTCTTTTGATATTCTTTCAGGGCCCATTCTATTCTTAGCTACCTAGACCTTATGCCTGTTTCCCTTTTCCTTTTGACTAGTCGTACAATTCCTCCTGTCATCCACGGTTCACGAATCTTGCCCTTCCTAACCTTTGTCTTCGGGACATGCCTATCCTGCACTATCTTTAACCTATCTTGGAAAGCCTCCCACATCTGAAATGTGGACTTCCCTTCAAATAGCTGTGTCCAATCCAGCTGTATCTATCCAGTGAAATATGAAGCACCCTCACATTTTCACCTAATGTACAAAAGAGCAAAGACCGAAAGAACTGCACATGATAGAAATCAGAATCAAAAACAGGAATTGCGGGATAAGCTCAGCAAGTCTGGCAGCATCTGTGGAGAGAAATCAGAGTTAATGTTTTGGGTCGAGTGACCCTTCTTCAGAATGGATGGGAGCTAGGAAAAAGTTGTTTTTTTATACAGAAGTTAGGCTGAGGAGAGGGAGTAAGGAGTAAACAATAGGTGGAGATAACCCCCAAGGAAAGTCAGACAAAGGAGTAGATAATGGTCGGCCTAAGAGAAGAGTTAATCAGCATATCCTTTTGACCATGTATATAATCTGGTGCTGGAAGATCACCCCTTCACAGTTAATGACTCCCAACGCCATTCTCCACTGTCTTTTCCCCTGTGCCACCACTTCTGGAGGAGTCTGGAACATTGGCTGTAAGTTAGTTTCTGAGCATGTGACTATAATCAGGCTATAGCTGGGCTAATTTGTGGGACAGCTGTCAGATTTTTGGCATCCATCTTTTAGGTGTTTATTTTTGACAAGGACTTACCAAGAACCAACTAGGCTGTGTGTGCTTTTGTGATGTCTGCTTAAGATGATACCAAAAGGTCTGTCCAATCTTATCCTTTATTAGAAATTCTGGTAGTGGGTTTATAAAACTGAGCAGCATTTCAAGGCCATTTGAGGGGGCAATTGAGAGCCATTTGTAGGCTAGGTATGGACAGAAGATTTTCTTCTCAAGGATTTTAGCAAACTAAATGGGTTTTCATGAACGTTTCACAGTCACCAGGTTTATTAAATTTCTTCCTATCCTCTTGCCCTTACCTCTGACACCCCTCTTGCCTATGGCCCCACATTGGAAGATGGGGAGGAAATAACCTTCTCAGCCCTGTATTACTGTGTGTTTGTAATTCCCTTTACCACTGATCTTCAAGGTAGAATGTAAAACCTTTGAATTAGAGTGTAACTGAAGTAAGTTTAAAAAAGTTAACAAATAAATTTATACAGTGATATTAGCATGATTAGAAAACATTTGAAAAGTCTTTTTAGTTGAACAGACAATAAGACTGAAATTCTCCCATTATTTTTTCTGAACTGTGAAGGCAAGCATATTAACTGTTGTCTAAGTGCTGCCCCATTAACGAGTTCATTGAATCGCCTGTCTATCAGCTTACTGAGCATGCAGAGCAGTGACTCTCTATACTAAGCTCCTTGATCTGGTCCACTGGCAATCAGAGACTGACTGCTTCTTGAGTCCTATAGACCCCCAGTTGATGTCTACTCAAAGAGGGGATGCAGCAATGAGTAAGTTAAGGTTTTTAAAATCTTCCAGTGTAGGGGTCCTTGGCAAGAGAGCGGTCAGAAGCAAGGGCAAAGGGTCTGACTTTCAGCGGCTACTCTTGCAATGACCTAATAGGTGATAAATTCAAGGTCTTCTGGTCTTCATGGCTAGTCAGTCAAGAAAGACCCCAATGGATCTTCACACCCAGCACTTAATTGCAGAGGTGGCAAGAAGAGTATAGATTTCACCTCATGGCAAACTTGCTCTTTTTGCCATGTCCAGGGAGGGAAAATACCTCTATGTTTAAATGTCTTTTGAAATCCACTTGCTGATCATAAAAGGAAATGGAACTGCTTTAATTTCCACGGTTTGTTTGCCCCTTACTAAAACTTGTAAGAATTTGGTTATTAGTTTCAAGATAAAGCAACAGTGGAGACATTAATTGAAATCTGATTTTCATTTCCTTTTGTTATCTCCTTAACTACAAAATTATGCATTGAACATCTAAAACAGTTTGACAGTTTTGGAAAGTAATTGGCAGTAAGTTGGAAAAACACCTTAATTTTTAAATATTTTTATCATGGACATTTGATGTGGCTAGTACAGGTATTTGAGACACTCTTCAATATGTTTTTAACTTTATAGATCTATTTAGATTAGATTAGGCAATAGACAATAGGTGCAGGAGTAGGCCATTCAGCCCTTCGAGCCTGCACCGCCATTCAATATGATCATGGCTGATCATTCCTAATTAGTATCCTCTTCCTGCCTTATCTCCATAACCCTTGATTCCACTATCTTTGAGAGCTCTATCCAACTCTTTCTTAAATGAATCCAGAGACTGGGCCTCCACTGCCCTCTCGGGCAGAGCATTCCACACAGCCACCACTCTCTGGGTGAAGAAGTTTCTCCTCATCTCTGTCCTAAATGGTCTACCCCGTGTTTTTAAGCTGTGTCCTCTGGTTCGGCACTCACCCATCAGCGGAAACATGTTTCCTGCTGCCAGAGTGTCCAACACTTTAATAATCTTATGTCTCAATCAGATCCCCTCTCAGTCTTCTAAACTCAAGGGTATACAAGCCCAGTCGCTTCAGTTCATCAGTGTAAGGTAATCCCGCCATTCCAGGAATTGACCTCGTGAACCTACACTGCACTCCCTCAATAGCCAGAACTGCACACAGTACTCCAGGTGTGGTCTCACCAGGGCCCTGTACAGCTGCAGAAGCACCTCTTTGCTTCTATATTCAATTCCTCTTGTTATGAAGGCCAGCATGCTATTAGCCTTCTTCACTACCTGCTGTACCTGCATGCTGGCCTTCATTGACTGGTGTACAAGAACACCCAGATCTCTCTGTACTGCCCCTTTACCTAAATTGATTCCATTGAGGTAGCAATCTGCCTTCCTGTTCTTGCCACCAAAATGGATTACCATACATTTATCCACATTAAACTGCATCTGCCATGCATCTGCCCACTCACCTAACTTGTCCAGGTCACCCTGTAATCTCCTAACATCCTCATCACATTTCACCCTGCCACCCAGCTTTGTATCATCAGCAAATTTGCTAATGTTATTGCTGATACCATCTTCTAAATCATTAACATATATTGTAAAAAGCTGCGGTCCCAGCACGGATCCCTGCGGTACCCCACTGGTCACTGCCTGCCATTCCGAAATGGAGCCATTTATCACTACCCTTTGTTTCCTATCAGCCAACCAATTTTCAATCCAATCTAGTACTTTGCCTCCAATACCATGCGCCCTAATTTTACTCACTAACCTCTTGTGTGGGACCTTATCAAAAGCTTTCTGAAAGTCCAGGTACACTACATCTACTGGATCTCCCTCGTCCATCTTCAGAGTTACATCCTCAAAAAATTCAAGAAGATTAGTCAAGCATGATTTCCCCTTCATAAATCCATGCTGACTGTCCTATCCTGTTACTACTATCCAGATGTGCCGTAATTTCATCTTCTATAATAGACTCCAGCATCTTTCCCACCACTGAGGTCAGACTAATTGGTCTATAATTTCCTGCTTTCTCTCTCCCACCTTTCTTAAAAAGTGGTATAACATTAGCCACCCTCCAATCCTCAGGAACCGACCCCGAATCTATCGAACTCTGGAAAATAATCACCAACGCATCCACGATTTCCCGAGCCACCTCCTTCAGCACCCTGGGATGTAGACCATCAGGCCCCGGAGACTTATCAACCTCCAGACCTAACAGTCTCTCCAACACCAAATCCTGGCAAATATAGATTCACTTAAGTTCAGGTCCTTCAGCCACTGTTACCTCAGGGAGATTGCTTGTGTCTTCCCCAATGAACACAGATCTGAAGTACCCATTTAATTCTTCTGCCATTTCTTTGTTCCCCGTAATATATTTCCCTGTTTCTGTCTTCAAGGGCCCAATTTTAGTCCTAACCATTTTTTTGCCTTGCACATGTTTAAAAAAGCTTTTACTATCCTCCTTTTATATTATTGGCCAGTTTACCTTCGTACCTCATTTTTCCTCTGCGTATTTCCTTTTTAATAATCCTGTGTTGCTCTTTAAAAGCTTCCCGGTCCTCCGTTTTCCCACTTTTCTTTGCTATGTTATACTTTTTCTCTTTTAACTTTATATGCTTCTTAACTTCCCTCTTGAGCCACGGCTGCCCATGCCTCCTCCTGGGATCTTTCTTCCTTTTTAGGAATGAACTGATCCTGCAACTTCTGCATTATACACAGAAATATATGCCATTGTTCCTCCATGGTCATCCCTGCTAAGATATTGCACCATTGAACTTTGGCCAGCTCCTCCCTCATGGCTCCATAGTTCCCTTTATTCAACAGAAGTACTGTCACTTCCGACTGTACTCTCTCCCTCTCAAGTTGCAGATTGAAGCTTAATGTATTATGGTCACTACTTCCCAATGGCTCCTTCACTTCGAGGTCTCTGACCAATTCTGGTTCGTTACTCAATACCAAATCCAGAATTGCCTTCTTCCTGGTCGGCTCCAGCACCAGCTGCTCTAAGAATCTATCTCTGAGGTACTCCACAAAGTCTCTTTCTTGAGGTCCAATACCATCCAGATTCTCCCAGTCTACCTGCATGTTAAAATTCCCCATAACAACTGTAGATTAGATTACTTATAGTGTGGAAACAGGCCATTTGGCCCAACAAGTCCACACTGGCCCTCTGAAGAGCAACCCACCTAGACCCTATCCTCTACATTTACCCCTTCACCTAACACTACGGGCAATTTAGCATGGCCAATTCACCTAACCTGCACATCTTTGAACTGTGGGAGGAAACCTGAGCACCCGGACAAAACCCACACAGACTGTTGCCTGAGGCAGGAATTGAACCTGGGTGTCTGGTGCTGTGAGGCAGCAGTGCTAACCACTGTGCCACCGTGCCGCCTTGTCTATAAAGGAAATATTATCAGTTCTTGTTAGTTGTTGTCATAGATTTGATTATAAAGGTCCATATCAATGCAAAATTCTCATTTGAAAGTGGGTTATTTTCTCATGTTTGTGGGACTTCAACTTTTTCAGTCAAGTCTGATTTGAGAAATCATTCGAATTGTAATTTGTTTTACTCACTGAAGTAAATTGTATAAATTTGGTAAAAATGTCAATTTTTTCCTGTTTGTGAGGTTGCACTTAATTTCAACATAGATTCAATATTCTTTTAAAACTTTTAATGCTGCCTTGTCCCCATCTTCCCAATTAAGACTGGTAAGTTGTTCCTTTGTTTGGGTGCATTTGAGTCAATGTATAAAATGTAACACTTCAGTTTAATTGTTCATATTCAATTCTTACATAAAATTGCTGAGTCATTTCATGGCTTGTGAAACACATTCAGTTCTGCAGAGTATGGATTTGAATTAGCTTTGAAGCTCATTTAACAAGTGTTCTCTTTCAATCAAGTTCAGATTTGACATTTTACCAAATAAACTTTTTGATCAGTTTAAACCAGTCTATTCTGAGGTGTTTCACTACATGGTCACCAGCTTGGTCCACTTTTTACTATATTACCAAGTACAAGGTTTAGAAAGTTTAATCAGTACTCCCTGCAAGTTTCAGCAGTGACTGTTCAAACATTATGGGTGATGAGAGAGAATAAAACCATAGCCTGAGACTGTTGTTGCAACAGCTGATCTGTTCTTTCTATTCCAAGGGCTATTTATGGCAGATTTAGCTGGTATCAGAGCTCACTTGTTCAGTCCATAAATGGATGGTCCTACGTGTCATTACCACATTGCAATTGGCCCTGAATCCTCAGAGGCTAAACTTACTCTATAGGTTATATCCGAGGCACTGCCTGCTTTAAGAGTAGTGTATGATGGATAGATAGTTGTACAGAAACTCGTGCGTAACTACAGCAGTGTAGTCTTTGCTTCAGTGTAGCTCTCTTTTTTAAAGATTGTCCTTTTACTGTGGGAATCTTTTTGAAACACTGAATGTCGACAAAGGATACAGTTGATATGTCCTTGAAATGATTGTATAGGCAACACTTGGAATCCTTTGACTACAGATACAACTTCCACGCTTTGCTGCAGCATTGGTTTATTGTAGTATTGACATACTAATATTTTGGGCAGTCTTTCTAGCTTTAAGTGCCATTTTGTTTTGCTTAAAGGCTGAAAACGTTTCCATAATCTCTGAAAAGATATTTATTGAGATTATTTTAATGGAGGCACTGGATTGAATATAATCCTGAAGTTTTAAATTTACACTAAGCTCTTTGAAGAGGAACTTGCCCTTCCACTGAAGTAAGTAGGATGTTTTTCAATTGGAGTAATAAGGAAATTTTAACAGCTGTTTCACTGAGGATATAATTTGATGCTGAAAAATGTTTGTTTACCAATATGTGTGTCTGTCAGTGTTGATCATGTGATAGCCTAGGTTCATTTTTGTTTTCAAGAGAAATTTGCATAAATTCAGCAATGCAGAGAGCATTGTCCAGAAAAAGGAGATGGTTGGATTAGTTCATTTAAAAAATGTTTACTGAGACTTAAATCTATCCCCCAAATATCTTTTAAGTTGGTAACTGCATTGATAAAATGAACCATGTCAAACAATAGCAAGGATGAAAATGTTTCAAATTAAAGTAGGGCTTTTGAAATGAAACTACATTAGTAATCTGTAAGTGTTTGTTTGCTTATGTGACAAAATGCAGTTATTTTACCTTCAAGGAATTAAATGTATGTAGTGGGTGGCTTTGAACACAATAGGACTCTTGCTGTGTGTTATGACAGTAAATGAGGTCTGAATGGCTTTTATGCATTTTCATTGAAACTACAAATATTTTTCAGTTTTAAAAATTCAGCTAAGAAGAACAATCGTTTTGACAATTGGAACTTGAATCAAAACATTTTAATATTCTCAATCTAACAATTATTGTAACAAAAACAGACATGATAGATAGGTATTAGTTTTGGATTACTCTAGCCTGTACAGGTATGATGGGATAAATAACTAACTTGTGCTGTTTTTATTGCATAACGTTCAGTTGTGCAGCAAGTTATAACTAGATGCAGTTGGTTCCGCTATAATGCGGTAGTTCCATTCTCGTGCAACCTGTGTTTTAAGAAAATCACATGATAGCAACAATGTTTTAAACGAATGGACTGACATTGTGTTATGACCAATACACCCTTTAAAAGTTCACGCTGTAGAAATAGTGTCCCCCAATTATAGGGAATTCACATTAACGAAATGTGCGTTATTGCAGAACAACCTGTACAGCAGTTAGTTATTCCCCTTCTCAGTATTCTTCATAATCATTAAAGTAGTAATGAATACGGTGAATATCCTGTCTACATATAAAATTGATTTGGACATTTATCTGCTGCAGAAAAACGATCCTCTTCTGTGCTGGAGGAGTGCATTTCTGTAAATATCTTGGGGTCATTTATTCAAGAATTTATTTTTTTTTTAACCAGCAGTTGTTGGGCATCACCTAATAGCATAATTTTTGCTTTTATACATCTTGATCATATTTTATTCACTATTTATTAGAAGTTGTCATCCACATGAAACCTCTTTTCTTTTCATCCCATCCCTATTCTCTCCAATTCCTCTGTGTTACAAACATTACCTCAAACCTAGCAGTTAAATTACTGCATTTTGAAATTGGAGTCAATGTGTTGGTTGTTCAACACATTGTGCATAGTTATTTGTACTTCAGTGGTGTCTGTTTGGTCTCCATATTCCACAAAGATCTATAAAGAAATGTATAGATAATCAATATTCTCAGTAGTGACACATAACTGAACATCTCTTAGTCCTGAAATGAAGGGAAGAGAGCACATTGTATGCTAATACTATATTTTGGAAAAAGGTATGCTGTACAAGTTGATAATCCGGTTTATTTTTGTACAAAATTCATGTTTAGGATGGAGTGTAAAATAAATAAAACAAATATCAATCAGAATATCCTGAAAATTGTCTTGTAGACCTTTAAGCTTCTTATTAATAATCATTCATAATGATCTGGGTCCTTAAGTTCCTGGAAATTTAAGTTATTGTAAATATGCACAAAGTAGTAAAAGTAATTAGCATGGATCTTTTATTCCAAGCCTTTAATTAAAAATAACATCCTTTACAATTTGTCTTTTATCGTTTCATAGAATTGTTTTGTTGTTGACTAACCCTATATTACGTTTAATTTTAATAATATCAGAATACATTTAATTGAGATTGTTTAAACTTGTTTTTGCTAGAGGCATTTGAGGTTCTTAAATTAGTTTCCTTGTAAATTAGTTTCCCTCCCCAAATATTGTAATGTTGCTGATATTTTCCAAAGTGTTTCTCTAATAACTTTTGTATTAAAATGAAGAAATAGAACTTGAATAGATTGCCGAAAACATAATGGATCTCTGCAATTCTCTGACTATTTGCTTCACTGATCAATCCAAAATAGCTTATGGTCTTAGGATGTGTTTTCAGGTTTCTCTGGGAACCATAAGTGTTGAAACTATGTATGTAATGTTTGTACCTAACATGGTTACCACAGTAGAGTTTTTAAACAGAATGTGGAGACATTACAACTAATGTCTGTTATAACTTACACAGCGTTGACTCCGAAACTGAAATGAACTTGTTCAGAAGTATATCAGCAAAGGTTTTAGTATGAGATTTTACCACAGGAGACACCCTTGCAAAAAAAAAGAGCAGCTTCCTTTTTTTTTCCCCCTGTTTCCACCACCCCCTTCTTTCCATTTTGACATTCAGTACAGACTTGTTGCAGTCAGGTGTCACCTTGGACCATGTGATTTGCATCAGTCATAACATTTGTTTGCCCATCACTTCATGTAATCATTAAACAATTAACTAGAAATATGGTTGACATGTTACATAGTGATGCTCTGTGTCATGAGTTAGGAAATATCCATGAGGCAGCTGGTAGCCAAAAGTTTAGAGTTGTATCATTCCTCAACCATGTGGTGCTATGTATTTATCTGATTACTTCTGCATTAAGAATTTCAAAATGGACCACCTGCTGGTTTTTTGGTATAGCAGATTTTCATTCAATTTAACTCAATCATGTAGAAATTGAATTAATGATTTTAACAAAGAAGTTTTATGATGGGATTGTATTAATCAAGATAGATTTGCTCTTCTTCATAGTAATTGATATATGCTGCAGTTGAGTGTTGGCCATCCTTCTCCTCTTTTGCTAAAATGGTTATATGTGAGCCAAGAGTATTGTGTATCAGCAGATTATCTGCCTGAAAACCATAGGGTTGTTCTACAGGCCCACATGCATAAAACCTTTCCAGAATGCTGTACAGAGCTGCTTTTGAAAGAAAATACAGAAAATGCTGGAGAAACTCAGAAGTGAAGAAGAGTCTTATTGACCCCTAAATATTAACTCTGTTTCTGGTCTCGATGGATGTGCAAGATCTGAGTTTATCCACCGTTTGCTGTGTTATTTCAGATTTCTCACATCTGCAGTATTTTGCTTGTACTCTTTTGGAATAACTGCTTTGGTATCAAGGCCATTTCTGTTGTTCGTTATATTGCCTTTGGCAGCTGAGGATAGATTGAAAGTTAAACCTTAAACTTTTGTAATCATCTGTGTCACATTTGAGTAACTAGACCACTTTAAACACCCATTGAAGTCCATCTGCGATCTCCAGTGGTATTGCTCATGTGATGTTTTGTGCTATTGGGGGAGTTTACCATCTAACACAATTGAGGGGTATTATGGATAATGTGAGGTTTACAACGTGACAAGTTACTAGGCCCAAAAAGAGACAGTTACTGCAAAGGTTGAGTTTTTGGTCTGTTCTCTTACGGCTGCAAAATGTTTAAAATTGTAAGTTAGGAATTCCAGAGCTTTATTGAAGAATTCTTTTGAGGGAAGTATATTTCCAAACTAATAGGTGTTTATAAATCCCTGGTGACCAGAAGTTGGCAGCAATGAATGATTTGCTTTCTCATTTTCATTCTCTTTGCTTAAGATGCTACTTGGTCATTCTTTATCTATGAAGTAAGTGTACTTAAATCACATTTTCTCCTGTCCATATTACATGTATCATTTCCATGTATCCTCATTGGTCCCTGATAGATGTTGTAATAGGAGTCTTCCTAGGTATATGGATATTGAGCATAGTTTTCAAGGAGAGGTTCACTTGAAAATAGTTTGCAGTAGTTGGTAGAAGAGTCTTGGTCCAGAAGTAGTGTTTCAATCTGCCTAAAGTCAATGGATGAGAATCCTCTTTTGAGACAACTTTATTTTGCTTTATAATGAAGAGTACTGATCTGCTAGATCTCCCATGAGGTTAGATCTTGATTTTTAAGCAAAGAATTTTTGCTGCTCCAAGCATTCTGGACAAGTACTATTTTAACTCATTATGCACCAATAAAAATTTGGGAGGAATTAAACCTTTCCCTTAGGGGTTTGGTGGCGAGAGGCATTTAAATGGGCAGGAGGCTGACTACTGGGGATCTCTCTCTCTCTATTCAATGAAGTTTCTGGCCAGAAGACTCATTAAAGGCCTTTCGAGCCATTGCCAGTTGTGGCCTTTAACTGGGGCATTCACTTCCCATTTAAGTACTGCTTCTGATATTTGTCATGCAGGAAGCCAAGAAAGTAAAACCTATCGGGATGGCTTGTGTCCTTTCAGATGGGGTCCCTCATTCAAGGACTCAGTACCTGACTGGCATTGGGAAGTGAAGGGGTTGCTGAGAGTCATGTCTTGCCACTGCATGAAGTACCCAAAAGTACCATGTTGGCACTAAATGTGGCAGACCTTCCAGCGAAGAAGCACATATCATGGGTTTGTCATAGTGCTGCCTATATTAAACATTGCCCACATTGCAACTTAAAATCTATATTATCCTAAAACTAGATGCATGTTTCCAAAACAAAAGCACACTTCATAATTAAAACTTTCAAACCAAAGTTTTTGGTTGGATCTAACTGCATATCAAGGCCAAAGTTTGTGAATTGGCCTCATTTCAGAAATTAGATGGTTTGGTTCTATGGGATACAGCTGCTCTGTCTTATGGGAACTGAGGCTGCAATCTGTTAGAAGTATTTCTGTGGAGTTAGATGGGGAGATGTACCTTTTTCTTTTGTCTCATCTCCAAATAGTTGTAAATCTAATACTCAGAACAATCCTGCTACATTTATTGTTAAGCTTACAACTTTACAATAATTAAATTGATTTTGTAGTATTTAGCAATTTCCTCTCTCTCTCTCTCTCTCTGCTTGACTGTCAATATTAAGTCTAGTTCAGCAATTCAGATATTACATTATCTCACGCTTCTATTAATTTGTTTCTAAAACTGCAACACAGTTGGATATTGTTGACTTATTTTTAAAGTTGTTATTTTAAAATTGTTTTTAATTTTCAACTTAAAACTGATGAACTTCTTAGAGTTCAAAATTTACTTTGTTCATATGTAGAGTAACTAAACTCTTCCACCTAAACCATTTCACCACAGATTATCTTCTAATTCTACTTTTTAATTTATGGAAAATCTGTAGTTACCTTCCCCTATTTTGTTGCTTAAGCACATGAATAAAGCACAAACTTAAGTCAACATTCTGATATAAAACTATGAAATTATAGAAGTTACTGAATCATACAATTGCATAATACAGCAGAGGCCCTTTGGCCTTTGTGTTTGTATGGCTAAAACTATGCTAAATCTACATTACACTCCAGCATTACAAGTGCTCATTCAAGTATTTTTTAAAACTCTTCAAAACCTCCTGCCTTTCACTTTATAAGTGTGACCCCTTGTTATTGGTGTTTCAACTAAGGAAACAAGTTGCTTTTTATTCATCATGTCCATGCCCCTCAATTTTCTACACCTCTGTCAGTTCCCCTCTTTACGTAAAAGAAAACAACCCAAACTTTTCCAGCCTCTCTTCATAGTTGAAATGCTTCATCCCAGGCAACATCCTGGTGAATCTCCTCTAAATTCCATCCAATGCAATCATGTCCTTTCTTTCATGTGGTGACCAAAACTGCGTACAGTGCTCCAACTACGGCCTAACCAAAGTTTTGTACAGCTCTGACATGACCACCCTACACTTATAGACCATCGCCTTGATTGATTAAAGACACATGTTCTGTATTCCATCTTAACTACCATTATTAACCTGTGGCATATAAACTGGAAACACTTTCCTACCATGCACCTTGCCCGGTTGGTTGTGCACATTTGAGCCTTGTCACACAATCATCATGTTATGCGGATGGAGGCCATTCAGCCCATCATGCCTGCACCGACATGTTTAATGAGCATTATTTCCTCGTGCCAGTCTCCTGTTTTTTTTTCTCCATACCCTTGCATGGTATTTCTATTCAAATGATCATTCAATTCCCTCTTGAATGCATTGATTGAATCTGCCTTCACCACACTTCCAGGCAATGGCATTCCATGGAGTAACTACTCCGAGTTCTCCAAAGTGAACAGTCCCAACTTCGTCAATCTGTCCTCCTAACTACAGTTCCTCATCTCTGGAACCAGTTTTGTGATCTGCTTCTGCACTCTCTCGAATACATTCACAGTCTTTCTATAATGTGGCGCCCTGAACTGTGCATAATATTCCAGCAGATATCTGACAAGTGTCTTATGCAGATTCAACAGCCCCTGTTATCCAATACCCTGCTAATGAAACAAAGAATAATAAGATGCTACCCCCTCTCTGTCCCATTCCTTTCAATAATCTGTGCACAGTGGCATGGTTGCACAGTGGCATGGTGGCTCAGTGGTTAGCAGTGCAGCCTCACAGTGCCAGGGGCCTGGGTTTGATTCCAGCCTCTGGCAACTGTCTGTATAGAGTTTGCACGTTCTCCCCATGTCTGTGTGGGTTTCCTCTGGGTGCTCAGATTTCCTTCCACAGTCCAAAGATGTGCAGGTTAGGTGGATTGACAATACTAAATTGCCCATAGTGTTCAGGGATGTGCAAGCTAGGTGCATTAGTCAGGACAAATGTAAAGTAATAGGGTAGGGGAATGAGTTGGTGGGGACTTGTTAGACCAAATGGCCTGTTTCCACACTGTAGGGATTCTATGATATATACCTAAGTCCCACAGCTCCTGCAACTCCCTTAGAATTATACCCTCTCTTTATTTTGTCTTTCAATGTTCATCCCACCAACATGCATCACTTCATACATTTCTGCATTGAAATTCAGAATGTCTATCTCCTTCAACTTGTCAATGTCACAATGAAGTTCTAAACAGTCACTGAGAATATTACCTGGCTCTCTGAATTACTAGTCTGGTGACAGTCCTATAGGTGAGCACCTGCCCCTTAAATTTTACCAGTTGCCATGGTGGGATTTGAACTCATGGGTTCAAGCTTCTGAGTTGCTCTTCCAAAGACAGTACCATTGTGCCACCATCTCCTTTTCCTTGTTGGTAACTGATGGTAGGCTGTAGGTCCAAGGAGAAAATCATAGAAAACGCCAGATCAAACCTTAGTTAACTTGTAGGATTATGATTTAAAACAGCAGCTCTTCTTATTATGCCTAATACAGAGCATTATGGTCATCTGGGGCAACAAGTGGTACCCGAATCTAGACTTTTGTTGTTATTTGAGGACATTGTTGTACATGAGGCCTACAACATTCACCTATATAAAATCCATAGCAAAGAAATTTGTAGTCTGTGAATGCTTCAGAATGTTTGTTATGTAATTGACAAGTAATTTTATAAATTGGTGCCATCCATCAATTATTTTAATTTGGAAGTAAAGCATTTCAGTTTTAAATGGAAGTCTAGTTTGATTATTACAAATGTGAGAATGTTTCTACTTTGATGAGAGAAGTCCATTTATTGAGTCTTAATAGGCATCAAAGCTTAAAGCGAATCACTTTTCCAAATTGCTGGAGACCATCAATCTCTCGGAATAGAGTTGAGCAAAGCCATGGTAATATTAACTGAATGTGATTTTACTGCCAATCTTTGTTTTTAATTCTGTTGCTGCACAGGAACATTGGCATTGCACCTGAAAAATGAAAGTATGATGGATCATTGAGACAGCTGTTAAAACTTTATGGGCAGCACGGTGGCACAGTGGTTAGCACTGCTGCCTCACAGCGCCAGGGACCTGGGTTCAATTCCCGCCTCAGGCGACTGACTGTGTGGAGTTTGCACATTCTCCCCGTGTCTGCGTGGGTTTCCTCCGGGTGCTCCGGTTTCCTCCCACAGTCCAAAGATGTGCGGGTCAGGTGAATTGGCCATGCTAAATTCCCCGTAGTGTTAGGTAAGGGGTATGGGTGGGTTGCGCTTCGGCGGGTCGGTGTGGACTTGTTGGGCCGAAGGGCCTGTTTCCACACTGTAAGTCTAATCTAAAGTATCAAGCTCCCGCGCTGAGGACCAGCTTCTACCCAAGAGCAAGCCTTACCTCAATTTTTTTGTAGAGTTTGCCAGATCCTATGTCGTTCATGGACTAACACCTTGTATTCTCTGTTAATGAGAGGAGGATTGGGACAGGCAGTTAAACAATATTGACTGAATCCTTCTCTGACAAAGTGTGCCTACTGAGTGATTTACCACAGAAGTAAATGGCTGTTGGGTTGTAACTGTTGAAAGATTTTTAAAAATTTAATTTTTTTAAAATTTAAAGGTAAAAGATAGGATATCATCCTTGACAAGCACATAATGATAGATTGCTTTTTGAATATTCTGTTCTGTCTTGCTCACTAATGTTTTAACATGAATCAAGTTCTACTTTTTCTTTGCAACTGTATCTCTAACCTCTGAACATTTAGAACAATCTTATTACTGACCAGGGCGATACATGCTTCCGTGGCTTGAGTGGGATTCTTTTGTAACAAGATTCTATCTGCAAAGAAGTGCTAACATCCGCTAAAATTACTTTCCCAAATTCTTCTGCTACAATTCAGAGAGTCATAGAAACAGAGATGTACAGCACATAAACAAACCCTTCGGTCCTACTTGTCCAGGCCGACCAGATATTCCAACTCAATCTGGTCGCCCCTGCCAGCACCCGGCCCATATCCCTCCAAACCCTTCCTATTCATATACCCATCCAGATGCCTTTTAAATGTTGCAATTGTACCAGCCTCCACCACTTCCTCTGGCAACTCATTCCATTCACGTAACACCCTCTGCATGAAAATGTTGCCCATTAGATCCTTTTTATATATTTCCCCTCTCACCCTAAACCTATGCCCTCTAGTTCTGGACTCCCCCCACCTCAGGGAAAAGACTTTGTCTATCTATCCTATCCATGCCCTTCATGATTTTATAAGTCTCTGAGGTCACCCCTCAGTCTCCAACACTCCAGGGAAAGCAGCCCTATCCTATTCAACCTCTCCCTATAGCTCAAATCCTCCAACCCTGGCAACATCCTTTTAAATCTTTTTTGAACACTTTCAAGTTTCACAACATCTTTCTGATAGGAAGGAAACCAGAATGGCACGCAATATTCCAAAAGTGGTCTAACCCATGTCCTGTACAGTGCAGCAGGACCTCCCAACACCTCGGCACAATACTCTGACCAATAAAGGAAAGCATACCAAATGCCTTCTCCACTATCCTATCTACCTGCGACTCAACTTTCAAGGAACTATGAACCTGCACACCAGGTTATTCAGCAACACTCTGTAGGAGCTTACCATTCAGTATATAAGTTTTGCTATGATATACTTTGCCAAAATGCAGCACTCGCATTTATCTAAATTTAACTCCATCTGCCACTCCTTAGCCCATTGGCTCATCTGACCAAGATCCCATTGTAATCTGAGGAAACCTTCTTCGCTATCCACTACACCTCCAATTTTGGTGTCATCTGCAAACTTACTAACTATACTTCTTATGCTCACATCCAAATCATTTATATAAATGATGAAAAGTAGTGAGCCCAGCACCGATCCTTGTGGTGCTCCACTGGTCACAGGCCTCCAGTCTGAAAAACATTGTACTGAACTTATTGTAATAGAACTCATAATTAGGATTTTCTGCCAAACATGAGGCCTGATGTTACGCAGAGTGAAGATCCCAGTTACAAAGGGTGTGAGAATCAGAGATTCAACCTTTTAAAGTTCATTTTACTATTGTTAAAATCCACTATTTTCCTAAAACAAAAAGTTGTAATCCGGCATTCAGCCTTACCCTCTTTCTACTTGCTTGAAGTCCATTGTCCTTTCACTATTTGGTTAAAGTGGTCTGAAATGTTGTTCTACCTTTGAACAAAATTGAAATATCAGTGATTAAAAGGGAGTTCCAGAAGATTCATATCTACCATGCTTTGTCTGGAGATAACAAGTGCATGAAAATGACTATTGGAATATGATTAACTAAATTTTTAGAAGATTTTTTTTCAGGTTTTTTTAAAGAACGCTCAGTATTGATCGTTAATTAACTGATGAGATTGGAAATTTTTCAATATAGGAAGAAGATAGTCATAACTAATTAGATTGCAATAAATGTGTGTGTGCTTGCAAAATTCGTAACTGACGTGAAAGTGGGTGCTAGTTTATACTCCAAAACTTGTCTTGTGCATGATGCACTTAAATCTGGTGCAATTTAGCAGATGGATGAAGAATGGAAAATGTGAAGTTATCTTGAATAAATATTATCTAATGCTGGATTTTCTCTAAGCATTTGATTATAAATGACTAGACATTATTAATTTGTCTATCAGATTAATTTGTAGGTATCATTTGGAATATCAATTTGCAGCTAAACAACTGCATTCAGCTAAATCAGCTTTATTTGGTGACTCAAAGTAAAATGCAAGATGGTTATTATGCAGCTGCCATCAGTCAATGAAAAATTCACAGTATTAAATTGTAAAGTACCTAAGAAACAGAGAGAAAAAGAGGCAGCCATTTTATTCATCCTTCCTGATGAAGGGGTCCTGCCCGAAACGTCTATTTTCCTCCTCCTTAGATGCTGCCTGACCTGCTGTGCATTTCCAGTACCACTCTAATCTTGATAGCCATTTTATTTATGTCCTGTTCCTGAGGACATAATGCATATAGCATCAAGGAGGGAGAGAAGGGAGATTTATGAATATTGTTTAGACATTAGATGTGTATTTCTCATTTTTTGTGCCCTGTTAAATGCCCTTCCTCTAAATAAGCATGGAAATTAGCTAGCTATTTCTCTCTCTGCTATTTAGATGCAGTTGTTCAGCTTCCAACTGTTGCCCTTGAGGCATTAGCTTCCTAGGGAGTATGCCAATTTCAAACAAGGTTCCTGAAACCATATGGCAGGATCTGTTTGATAGGAATTTATGGTTAATGAAACTTTGGCAGGAAATGGAATATAACATTGATAAATCTAAGCAGATTGTCTTTCTTTCAATGTTGGTGTTTGTGAAGGGTGTGCAATAATTCCCTATTATATATCATTAAATCTTATCAAAGCTAAGTTTTGGTAGAACTGTCTGATTGAATTATTGCCTTAAATTCTAAAGCATTTATACGTGGAAGATATTGTTTCTACTGTTGTATGGCTGGTGTGTTCAAGGTGACATAACAAAGGAGTTAAAAAATCACACGACACCAAGTCTTAGTCCAACAGGTTTATTTGGGAGCACTAGCTTTCAAGGTGTTGCCCCTTCAAGTAGTTGTCGAACAGGACCATAAGACACAGAATTTATAGCAAGAGGGTTATAGTGTCATAATTACAGCTCCAAGACACTGTAACCTTTTGCTATAAATTCTGTGTCCTATGGTCCTGTCCAACAACCACCTGATGAAGGGACAGCACCTCGAAAGCTAGTCCTTCCAAATAAACCTTGTTGGACTATAACCTAGTGTTGTGATTCTTAACTTTGTCCACCCCAGTCCAATCCCGGCACCTCCAAATTAGAACAAAAAGAGTACAATATTGAACTTGTCATCTTATCCATTTTCTTTTGGAAGTTAATTACAAGGGAAGAAAAAGACCTCTTGTCAATATTGATCCAATCGTGTCTGATATTTCACAAATATATTAAGCCCTTTAAAAGCGTAGAGGTTAAATCATCGTGGAAGCTTAAAGTGAAGCAAACTTTCAAAGCTTTTGAACAAAATAAGATGTGTGATTATACTTATGGTTTCAGATATTAATATGGTTAGTATTTTGCTGGCTCCTGTTTTGAGGTGGCACAGTTGGTAAGGGAGTACTTGGTATTAAAGTTGGAATGTACTCACTGTTGTGTTTATTATAGGAAAAGTCATCATTAATTTGTGATTTGTATGTTCCACTTTGTTACTGAATCAAATTTGTTTTATATATTAATATTGCAAGTATTGTACAGTGTAATATTTGAATAGTTCAAGAAATTATAATTGCTGGGAATTTAAACTTGCACAACAATGTTGGCACAATATCTTTTGAGAAAGTGAGGTCTACAGATGCTGGAGATCAGAGCTGAAAATGTGTTGCTGAAAAAGCGCAGCAGGTCAGGCAGCATCAAAGGAGCAGGAGAGTCGACGTTTCGGGCATGAGCCCTTCTTCAGGAATGAGGAAAGTGTGTCCAGCAGGCTAAGATAAAAGGTAGGGAGGAGGGACTTGGGGGAGGGGCATTGGAAATGCGAGAGGTGGAAGGAGGTCAAGGTGAGTGTGATAGGCTGGAGAGGGGGTGGGGGCGGAGAGGTCGGGAAGAAGATTGCAGGTTAGGAAGGTGGTGCTGAGTTCGAGGGATTTGACAGAGACCAGGTGGAGGGAGGGGGGGAAAAGAGGAGACTGGAGAAATCTGAGTTCATCCCTTGTGGTTGGAGGGTTCCTAGGCGGAAGGTGAGGCGCTCTTCCTCCAGCCATCGTGTTGCTATGGTCTGGTGATGGAGGAGTCCAAGAACCTGCATGTCCTTGGTGGAGTGGGAGGGGGAGTTGAAGTGTTGAGCCACGGGGTGGTTGGGTTGGTTGGTCCGGGTGTCCCAAAGGTGTTCTCTGAAATGTTCCGCAAGTAGGTGGCTGCCTACGGGAAGACAGGCCGCCTACTTGCGGAATGTTTCAGAGATTAGATTAGATTAGATTTACAGTGTGGAAACAAGTCCACACTGACCCGCCGAAGCGAAACCCACCCATACCCCTACATTTACCCCTTACCTCACACTACGGGCAATTTAGCATGGCCAATTCACCTGACTCGCACATCTTTGGACTGTGGGAGGAAACCGGAGCACCCAGAGGAAACCCACGCAGACACGGGGAGAACGTGCAAACTCCACACAGTCAGTCGCCTGAGTCGGGAATTGAACCTGGGTCTCAGGTGCTGTGAGGCAGCAGTGCCAACCACTGTGCCGCCCACAAGAGAGGAGCTTTTGCTTGCTTAAATCACACGTTAGGTTTGAGCTCAGTAGTAATTTGAAACTCAGAACCAGCCAGATTACATCTGCTCATCCTTAGTAATCTTGTTGACTTATGCAGTCCATGTTGTATTTGAAATGACTGCATAGAACATAATGAAGTAGTTTACATTAGTTAAAACTTAGTCATATTGGTATAGAACTTGTTCCCAATTTGAGGGGTGGGATGGGAGTTGATCATCTGACATTCTAATCACTTGCAGTGTGATCATGTGACATCTGGCCACTGGTCTCAGATCAATCAATGTCGAATCGCAGCATATCCACAGCATGCCCTAAAGGTAAACTAAGGTTCACATTTCAGTTTTTTTCTGAAGGTGATCACTTTGAGCTGGATTGTGCGCAGTTAGAACTGAAACAAAATTAAAAGTTTGTACTAAAAACAAATACTGCAGATGGCAGAAAAATTCAGCAGGTCTGGCTTGTCGAGAGGACAGCAGTTAACATTTTAAGATCTCCATTAACCTTCAAAACTAAAAGTTCAGTTCTGAAGAAGAGCTACATTTGACCTGAAACATAACTTTTTTTTTCTCCTCAGATGCTGCCACACTTGCTAACTTTCTCCAGCCATTTCTAAAAGATTGTACAAAATATTGTGCTTTGGGAGCACAGCTTAAAAGTTACCACGTCCAAATCAACATTTCTGAACCACTCCCTGCCCTCAGGCTGAATAAAGGGGATGTTTTTTAATAGAATGATAGAAATTACAGATATTCTTTTCTGTAACCTAATTTCCCATAGTCCCTTCCATCTGTAACTAAAAAAATTCTGGAGTTGCTCAGCAGATCTGGAAGCATCTGTAAAAAGAAATCAGAGTTAACATTTCAGATCTGGTGAGCCTTCCTCAGAACTGATGGAAGATGTTACTTTTTTTGTTACTTTTTATGCAGATGATAGGGTGGAGGGAGGGGGTAAGGAGTAAATGATAAGTAAGGATGGAGCTGACAGAGACATGAACAGTCAGACAAAGGAGTGGATAACTGTTTGGCTGGGATGGTGATTAGCTATTAATGGAGGCTGTTATTGGCTAACAATGGGTTGTGTAATAGCTGACTATGTGATAACAAGGCCTGATGTGTGGGGCTGGGGACTAGGAGATAGAATTCAATAACTTTAGGGCTTGAATTCTATGTTGAGTCCAGAAGGCTGCAGGGTCCCCAAGCAGAAAATGAGGTGCTGTTCTTCCAGCTTACACTGAGCTTTGCTGGAACACTGCAGCATGTTAGCCAGGGAGCAGGGGGGTGTGGTGAATATGTGGAACTGTGTGAAATGCTAGGTCACAAGGGTACAAGTTGAACATAATGCTGCTGCTGATGATGACATGCAGATTTGAGCTATTGGATACATTCTGACACATACCTTCCATCTGTTGTAGCTTTAAACATTTATCCCTTTAATTGATATTCTAATGACAAGCTAAACAGTAACTTGTGATAGAACCATGATGATTGTCAAATAGCTTTGGTGAGCTGGTAAGTGAGTGTCATTTGATAGCAGGTTGGTGACATCTTCCATCAGTTTGATGATTGATTTGAGATATTCTTGATGTGGTAGCCAAAGGCAATAAAGGGTAGACGGAAGAATAGATACCACAGTCAGTTCACGTCTTTAACAAACAGTGGAACAGGCTCAAACTGGGAATGGTCTACTCCTCCTTCTCATCCATATGTTTGGGTGAATCCCTATAGATAAATGAGGCAGTAGTTGGCTGGATTAGATTTTGCTTGTTTTGAGGATAAGACAGACCTGGGCAATTTTCCATATTGTTTGAACAGCTTTGCTATGTTACTGGTTAGTAAATCTTTATTACTACTGTTGTCATAATGTCAGGGCTCTTTGTCTTTACAGTGTTCAGTACCTTCATTTGTTTCTTTAATCTTAGAGTGAGCCAAGTTGGTTGCACTCTGGAAACTGTGGTGCTGGTCACTTTGGGGAAGTTGAGAGATTATCCACTTAGCAATTCTGGTTAAAGGTGGATGCAAATATCTCTGTCTTGTGTTTTGCATAGATAGGCTGTGTTCCCTCATCATGGACAATGGGGACGTTTGTGGGAATTCCACCACATACAGCAAGCTTAAATTTCACTGCAATTCATGACTGGATATCTTCAAGGCCATTGATCTAAATGGTTGGTTGCAGGATTGCCTTGTTATGCCTATGGTATGTGTTTATGCCATTTAGCTCAAATGTAGTTTTGTGGCTTCACCAGATTGGCACCTTATGTATAGTATTGCTTTAGCCATGCTCTCCTATGTTGCTCATTGAACCAGGAATAAGCATTGATGATAGCAAGGGTGCAAAATGTACTCTGGATGGGAAATCAACTAGGAGAAAGTGAGGACTGCAGATGCTGGAGATTAGAGCTTAAAAATGTGTTGCTGGAAAAGTGCAGCAGGTCAGGCAGCATCAAAGGAGCCGGAGAATTGACGTTTCGGGCATAAGCCCTTCTTCAGGAATGAGGAAGGTGTGCCAAGCAGGCTAAGATAAAAGGTAGGGAGGAGGGACTTGGGAAAGGGGCGTTGGGAATACAATAGATGGAAGGAGGTTAAGGTGAGGGTGATAGGCCGGAGAGGGGGTGGGGACGGAGAGGTCGGGAAGAAGATTGCAGGTCAAGAAGGCGGTGCTGAGTCTGAGGGTTGGGACTGAGAAAAGGTGGGGGGAGGGGAAATGAGAAAGTTGGAAAAATCTGCATTCATCCCTTGTGGTTGGAGGGTTCCGAGGCAGAAGATGAGGCGCTCTTCCTCTAGGCGTCGTGTTGCTATGGTCTGGCGATGGAGGGGTCCAAGGACATCTGCATGTCCTTGGCGGAGTGGGAGGGGGAGTTAGTGTTCAGCCACGGGGTGTTTGGGTTGGTTGGTGCGGGTGTCCCAGAGGTGTTCTCTGAAACGTTCCGCAAGTAGGCGGCCTGTCTCCCCAATGTATAGGAGGCTACATGCGCCCACACCTCCCCCCTCATTTCCTTCCAAGGCCCCAAGGGATCCTTCCATATCTGTCAGAAATTCACCTGCACCTCCACACACATCATTTACTGCATCCGCTGCACCCGATGTAGCCTCCTATACATTGGGGAGACAGGCCGCCTACTTGCGGAACATTTCAGAGAACACCTCTGGGACACCCGCACCAACCAACCCAACCGCTCCGTGGCTGAATACTTTAACTCCCCCTCCCACTCCGTCAAGGACATGCAGATCCTTGGCCTCCTCCATCACAAGACAATAGCAACATGATGCCTGGAGGAAGAGCGCCTCATCTTCTGCCTAGGAACCCTCCAACCACAAGGGATGAATGCAGATTTCTCCAGCTTTCTCATTTCCCCTCCCTCCACCTTATCTCAGTCCCAACCCTCCAACTCCGCACCGCCTTCTTGACCTGCAATCTTCTTCCCGACCTCTCCGCCCCCACCCCCTCTCTGGCCTATCACCTTCACCTTAACCTCCTTCCACCTATCGTATTCCCAACGCCCCTCCCCCAAATCTGTCCTCCACACTCTCCTCATTCCTGAAGAAGGGCTTATGCCCGAAACATCGATTCTCCTGCTCCTTGGATGCTGCCTGACCTGCGCTTTTCCAGCATTTTTAAGCTCTGGATGGGAAATGTCGTCAGTGTATTTCACCAGGAATGATTTGGTAGCACTTTGGTCTTTGAAAAGGACACAGGTACTAGCTTGATGGTAGTGGTATATTGTGGGATATGTGAGGTCATGAGGCTACAGTTTGAGCACAAAGTTGCTGCTGCTACTGGTGAGCAGATTTGAGCTATTAGGTCCATTCTGATAATATCCTGTTTAGCAATATGGTACTGTCTTGCAACACAATGAAATGTTTTCTCAAAGTGGAAGTGGATATTACCTTCACAAAAATGTGTAATGGCCAGTCCTGTCAATATTGTTAGGGACAGCTGAATCTGTGACAAGTCAATTGTTGACAACAAAATTGTGTAGGTTTTCCCCTCACCTTCCTGGTTTTCTCAATACCAGTTGTAGGCCAAGTTTGGTACCTAATGACTTTTTTATTCTTTCAAGGTGCTACCAAATCATTCCTGGTGATATGCATTGAAATTAGTGCCCTTCTTATCATCAGTGCTTATTCCAAGAGGTGTTCAAAATAGAAGAATGCTGTTTCAGAAATTGGGGGGACAAAGATATCAGCAGCAAAGTTCTTGCTTCTGATTGATCTGATGTTATGAGGCTAAGTTGGGTCCAGAGTCAAAGTTGAGGAGTGTCAACATATCTACCTCCTGACTTTTAATGTGCTATTTTCTCTCTTGTGATCTGTCCTTTCAATGGACATGCCCAGAGATGGTGATGGAGGAGTCTGGGCCGTTGGCAGATAAATATGATTTGATGAGATTGACTGACTGTTAAGGTGCTGCTTGACTCAGGGTCTCCCTTATTTGGCGTAAGTTTCCAGGTCTTGATGAGGATTTTATGGAGAATGCCTTTGCCTTTGTCATTTCTGTTGACCAGGTCATTTTGAGATGATTGATTTCATTTTATTCTTATTAAACGTTTGAAGAAAAGTAGACTGTGACTGGATGGTTCACTGGGTTAACCAGAGAGCAGTTAATAGTGAACCACATTGTTACTGGTCTAGAATCACATGTACCCCAGACCTGGTGACATTAGGGAGCCAGGTTGGCTTTTGCATTAATCCACTGGTTTCATGGCAATCATTTACAGAGGCCGGTTTTTTGTTCCAGATGTTGTGTAGTATTTGTATTTACAGCTGTTGTGATGTGGGTTTTGAACTTGAATCCCTGGAAAATACTAGTACAAGAACATTACCTTGATGCTATCTTTCTGCATTCACCAGCTCTCCGGTTTATTGTGTCTGCCTCTCCATTTCCCCCTTGTCTTCTGTCCATCGCATTTCCTACCTTCTCCTACCATGGCATATGAACACCCACACACCCACACATACATTGCACCCCTTTACAGTCCTCTGTATTTCCTCTCACTGTTTGCTATGCCTCAGTTTGGTTCATTGACAAAATGTTGATAAATTTCACATTCCTTTATAGAAATACTTCATTTAGAAGGAAAGCAAGCTATATTGTAATGACACCTTGTTAAATCCAGAGGCATGTGTTTATGTTGCATCATGGATTTATCTTTATCTTTTGTCACTTGGTTTAGAAAAATTGAGTTGTGCATACCCTTTATGGTGACTTTTTCAAATCGCCCCAAGTCTTTCCAAGTTGTAGCTAATTTCATGTCTCATTGTGAAACCTAGAGCTTCATCCACAACTGACATGACTGGCAAATCCAAGACTTAGTTCTCTATTTTCCTTCTTTAAACAAGATAAAATATTTACCTTCATCCCCAGAGCTTTGACATCCAGCAGCTTATCAAACTTTATTATTTCTCCCACTAACATCCAAATGTGTGTCCACTACCCTTTAGGGAAACCATCTCTCTCCTCTCTCTCCCTCTTTCTTACAACATCTGCCACTCTTCCAACCCAACAAATCTCTGAGCTTCTTTACTCTTGCTATTCTTTTGCTGTCCCCTCTGACCTGTCCTGCCCTTTTTCTTTCATTCTGATTTTTCAGTATGTTCCATTCCATATTTTTTTCTTTTATGTTGACCTACCATCCAGCTCTCTATGCCATTACTATCCTTCCTTTCCCTCTCACCCTTATCCACACTCTGCAGCTTCACCTGAATTATTTTACTCAAATAATTCTGTCTTGGTGTGAATTAAATTAGCAAGTCTACATGCTTTTTTTTCTGGGAACGTGGTGGTGAGCTTTCTATAGTGTTAGTCTGTTCACCAGGTAGTGTTTCTTTTTTGAGGTCAATTTCCTTGAGTAGTAAAAGTTAAATCGCAATTCCCTAGACTGTGTGGTCAGTGGTGAAGCAACAGTGTTTACTGTTCCCCTCAAAGAAGCAAACTCTCAAAAAGCTGGGAATCACTGGTGTGGGATTCCCATTTCCTGCCATGAGTTTGTGTCCGATACCAAGGTGAGGGAATGTCCAACAATAGTGATGTCATCACAGTGCAAGTAACCAATCACATTGAAGTATTCTTGTAGAAAATCAGGAAGTAAAACCCACTGAGTTCATTTTTCATTTAATTTTACCCAAAAATAAAATTATGATTTAAACAAAATATGTGATTAAGGTCGTGAACCCTTTATACACATTCAACCAGTTGCTCTTTTTTTTCAACTCAATTGGAAGATTTCTGTTTGCTGTCTCTGGTGTCTTCACTAGTGCAGCAAGTAAAGAAAGGGGACAGCTTCTGGATTGCCACAATTTCCTGCGCATGTGCAGTCTCAGGAAAGTTGTCAGTTTCATCAGTGAAATAATAATGTTGTGTTCTGATAAATTCATTGCATGGTTTTTGCTGTCAAAACAGTAGTCTGATATTGGAGTTACATGTAGGCTGCATAACATAACTTATTTCAGAAGTATTTTTAGCAAATAATTTGGATTATGTGACAATCTTGCAGTATTGCAATCCTTATAGAGACAGTTAGCTTTTAAAATCATTGAATCCCAATGACTGATTTGAAATCTTGAGTTTTTTCAAGTTTTAAGACTTAGTTTATCAC
Source organism: Hemiscyllium ocellatum (assembly GCF_020745735.1). Classification (NCBI taxonomy): domain Eukaryota; kingdom Metazoa; phylum Chordata; class Chondrichthyes; order Orectolobiformes; family Hemiscylliidae; genus Hemiscyllium; species Hemiscyllium ocellatum. Next base: position 102,444,342 of record NC_083405.1, read on the forward strand.
ACAAACATTGACAAGTAGTATTTTTGAGAACAACTTAGACTTTCAATGACATAAACAATCCACAATATGACTTTTAACATGACTGACAATCCCAAGCCGTGGTTGCAATTTATTCTACCTCATTCTTCTAGACCAAGCCCAAAACTGTTCTCCACTCCTGGTTGATTTGTTTCTTTCTCAGCTGGGTAGCTACTAATCCCAGAATTGAATTCACTGATGTTGCACTGGAAATTCTTTCTCTCTAGTCCAATCTAGAAAATCTAGCCTCCTTTTAAATCTCTCAAACTCGGTCTTTTTCGATCTGAGCACAAGTTTCCACTAGCTTTCTATACAGAAAACAGCATGATGTCATTGAACGGCAGAGTCAACGTTAAGGATGGCATGGTGACTCAGTGGTTAGCACTGCTGCCTCACAGTGCCAGGGAACTAGGTTTGATTCCAGCCTTGGGCGACTGTCTGTGTGGAATTTGCATATTCTCCCCACATCTGGGTTGGTTTCCTCAGTGGTCCGGTTTCCTCCCACAATCCAAAAATGTGCAGATTAGTGAATTGGCCATGCTAAATGGTCCATAGTATTCAGGGATGTGTAGCTTGGATGTATTAGTCAGCGGTTAAAAATGTAGGGAACTGGGTGGGTTACTTTTTGGAGGATCGGTGTGGACTCGTTGGGCCGAATGGCTTGTTTCCACACTGTAGGAATTCTTAAAATAAAAAGTAAACTCGATGAGCTGATTGGCCTACGAGTACTCCTACATCTTATGGTCTTCTGAACCTCCCTCAGCTCCTGTTCCCTTTGAATATTTGCTGATGCTTTTTTTTACCTTGGTGTTTTACCATTCCATGTGGAGGAGCCTTTTCTTGTGTTTCTGTCTCCTGGTATGCTACTTCATGTTGATTGGAACTGATGTGTGTAATTACATTATATTTGAGGAATACCATGGTTTTTGATTTGGCAATTTTGTCAAGAAGCCAAGTTTTTTTCATACGACTTTTAATTCTTGGGTGGACTTTGAGTTTAAGTAATGTTACTGCCAAGTCACAAAACGTGGTTAGTTTACTCAACTTTAAATACTCACTGCGGTCATGTGAAGTATAGTAATTTTCATGCTGTTATGGTAAGGAAAATTGTTTATAATTTTATTTCATTTTATTAAACTTAAATAACAGGCTGTTTCTGAACTGTGACTTCAAGAAGCAAAGTATTTGATTAATACCAGCATTCAGAGTGAACATATGGAGAAAGTTTTGCAGTAGGATACTTCTCCACTTGCCTCATTAATTGGGCATTTTATCTACACCCATCCGCTCAAAAGATTTTGCAATGCAACTTTCTAGAAGTACAAGTCAATGAGAGCATAATTGAAGCAACTGGGTTTTGGGACGTTGTAAGTCTTGGGCCAACAATATATCTCTAAGTATAAGGATTGTTAAAGAAACAAAGGAATTACAGGGGGAGGATGAATTAGAGTCAAACCCATTATAGACAAATCAGAGGAAGAGGAGCTTAAGGAAATGCAATGGAATATACAACTGGAAATGAAATGTAGAAATGTTAAATTTGACACGTTCAAAATCTTCAAGAATGATTTGCTGCCAAACGAAGCAGCACATTATGATTTAGTTACTTTTAATTAGCCTGTTTGGACATGCTATGACACATGTCCAGGTCATGTAGATGGAACATGAACTTTGATGTTCTGGCTGAGAGGTAGGGGTACTGCCACTGCACCATGGTTTAGATATTTTTAAAATCAACCTGTTTAGATATGTTATGACACACACCTGGAAACAGGCCTCCAATCCCAGAAGTAGGAATATTACCACTGGTTCGCAACAGACCAACTTCATGGCTTGAGTTGTTCAGTTCTGAGCCAGAGATGTTGATCAGCATTGCATTAACAGCTACCATAATTTTTTAAAATGTATTTGTCTCTCTTAACAATCAGAATTAAATTTCTGTAATGAGTTTAATGGAAAGTGAATGTACAGACTCAGCAAGTTCTTAAAAATAATGGGGAGAACTGAGAACAAAATGTCACGATAGGAAGCAAATGGCCGAGTGGTGTAAACTGACCAGTATGTCTAGGGGTTCAAATACATTGCAAAATACCCAATCTCCTGGGTTGATTTTCATGTTAATAAACATGGATTGTTAATTTACCAGCAAGATCTGAGTCCTGATTTCTTCCTAGCACTCATTCCCAGGGGATAGTTGGAAGATGCATATTATTTAGATTCTAGTTTCTGCAAATTAGGATTTTAAAATTCTGCCACATATACTCTCACTTCTCTTCAGATCATTAAAATCATCTTCCGTGGAGAATGTTCAGAGTTATGAACCAAGTTTTTGTGCTTTACTTTAGTGAAGGGTCTTTTGGCACAGTGGTGGTATCTCTGTCTCTAAGCTAAGGGGTTTGGGTTCAGGTCAAGCTACCACACTAGTGGCCAACCTTCCTGTAGCCGGTCATTTTAACACCGCGTCCTGCCTGCATGCCAATGTATCTGTTCTCGGTATGCTGCAGTGTTCCAGTGAATCACAGCACAAAGTGGAGGAATAGCATCTCACCTTCAGAATAGGTATTTACAGCATTCTGGATGTAATATTGAGTTAACACCTTTAAAAGGTGAGAGACTTAACAAACAATCCAGGTCTTTTTCAGTCTCTAATTTCAGTTGCATCACACTGTAACTTTTGCTAAAAATTCTGAGTCCTATGATCTTATACTCCACAACCACCTGATGAAGGAGCAGCACTCTGAAAGCTAGTGCATCCAAATAAAGCTGTTTTACTATAACCTGGCATTATGATTTTTAACTTTGTATCCCTTCCACATTTAACTTTGGCACTGATGAACAGACATCTCAACTCGAAATGCTAGCTTAATGTTTCTCCCTGGATGCTGTCTCACCCGCTGTGATCTCCAGCATTTGTGGTTTGCAGTTTGGCTTGGAACATGTCTGAGTACATTTAATTTTAAATAAAGTTATTTCTTCGTTCCATGCCATTGCATTCCAACCCATCAATATTCTTAAAACCTCTGCCCTAGATGTTAACTTCAGTTATTTTAAAGAATTAGAGAGAAACTGCAAGAAATTGGAGTTTTACTGCAAATTCATAAAGGAACTTGAAGACTTCTACCTTTTATGCTTTCTACGCCTTGCACCTTTAAAACCCTGAGCACATGGTGATGACATTTATACCTAAGATTTAACTGTGAGCAGTTAGACTGAAAGCTGTCTTCACAGTGGAAAAATGTGGGATTTGCGTCCAGTACTCCAAGCTTTGCTTACTAACTGAACCTAGTCCTTCATAACACATCATCTTCATCTTAAATGCTTAAGTAAAATTGCTTCTGATGTAGAAGACAGTGGCAATATCTGTTTCAATGATTAGTGGTTTCCTCATGTTAGCACTAAACTCCTTATATTGTGGCTGTGTGAGTTTGCCCCATGGGTGTTATTATTTTGCCTCATGCCAGAGAGAGATTATAATCTTTCTGCTACTCTCATTGTTTCACAGTACTCCAGCTTGGTCTCATCTCTTATCTGGCTTGAGTTTGGGGAGGACAGGGGTAAGGAGGTTTGAGGTGGTTAAGGTGCAGTGCTTCGTGACATTTTAATTACATTGGTACTATATAAATGCAAGTTACATTTTATGTTTATACTTAATTTTTCACTGTTGCATTTGATACAAAGCAGGATATGCTATTTATGTAAGCAGCTTTCTCGGAGAAATAGATGGATTGTTTGTGTTCCCTTTTTCCAGATAGATACAATTTGAAAGATAAACATGAAGGCGGTCACCTTATCTTGTCTTTTTATCTCTGCAACTGTAAACGACTGGCGGTCGTGATCAATATTTTTTAGCTATAAAACAACCAACGGGTCTCTGTGCATGCCAGACACAGGAGCATGTGTGACCATATATAAAAATAAACAAGGGTCTGGGTGGTAGAAATAAATTTGGAGAGGATGCAAGTCTCGAGGGTCACATGATCTGCCTCCCAGTGCCGATCTCCCAGTTCTTTCTGATTGTTTTTGGTTAGAGGCACATAGCTGGCCTGAAGTGACTGAAATTGAATTTGCCACGTGGGGAATCATGCAGTTAATATTACATCTTACCTCATTGATATGATCATAAGTAACTTGCCCTAATCTGTTCTCGGTGGTGAAAGTTTAAATCAAGCTGCAGAAATATCGTCTAAGTTGTTAAGTGTTTAATAATTCCTGCTGATTTTTATCAGTTATTTTATTTTATATTGCAATGCTCAAAAAAAGCATTTTTTTATTCTACAAACATAGATTTCAAATCAGATCTTTAAGCGTGGTTTGTTGTTCCAGACAGCTGAACGTTTACAACTGTTGACAGGGGCTAGTTACATGATTCTTGTCTGTCAAAAGGTGGATCATCTGGTGGAAGTGTGCTGTTAGCAAGCTGAGATAAACATTGTGTAACCTACAAGCCAACCAGTCAATTTGCACATTACCTTATTTGGGTAGGTAGCAGAGAGTGGTAGTGGTTGGGGACACGCTATGCCGGATTGTAGCAACTTGAACATTTGCCAAAAACTGCACAGCCTGAGAGATGGCTCAGTGATATGTTTCTTTGGGAATATGATTAAATCTTCTCGCAGTTACCCACTTTTCATCTCTGTGCTTTCAAAGTTGGGCTTGAAATGGAATGTGAGAACAAAATGCCCTTGAGTATACATGTGACTCCGTCTTAAACATGTGCTCCAATTCTACCTGAAGCTTGCAGTTCTTCTGTCATATTTGGTAAATCAAGTCTGGCTGTTTCCCAGTATTCTGAGAATTAATAGGATTTATCCTTAAGTAAATCAGTGCGCAAAGCTTTTAGGAATATTGCTAAATGCAGTCTAGTCATTCAAAATAATTATTGCCTGAAAGATTGATACCAACCTGCTGGCAATATTATGAATCAGCACTATTCATCAACATTTTACTGAAAGGAGTTAACTTGAAGTTTTTAAAGATTTACATCAAGGAGAGTCTGAAATATTGACTTAAATTTCAAAGGATTACTTAAGTAATTTAATTACTTAGTCATTGAGCAAACCTCATTTATATTTTTAAAAAGCCTAGTCCTAATTATAAACATCATGTCACTGTCCTCATATGCAGTATTTATTTTCTGTAAATTCTGGTACTCTGACATATAAACAGCTTGTTAATCTAATGCAACTAGTCAGTTCTCATCTGGAAATGAAACGTTGATTAATTTTTCAAAACTGGAATATTTACTTTATTTTTTCTGAATGTTGTTTCCCTTCCCCTTCATATTTAAGCAGTCTTCCTCAAATTCCCTCTAAACTTCCTGCCTTTTACCCTACATGTATGGCCCTGGTTATTGATTCCTCGACCAAGGTTTGTCCTATCTATCTGATCTGTGCACCTCATAATTTTGTATACCGCAATCAAGTCCTCTTTGGCCTTCTCAATCCATGGAAAATAACCTGAGCCTAACTAATATCTCTTCATACTGTAATACTCCAGCCCAGGCAGTATCCTGATGAATCTTCTCTGCACCCCCTCCAATGCAATCACACCCTTCCTATAGTGTAGTGACCAGATTACATATAGTAGTCCAGCTGTAGCTTAATTAACAATTTCTAAATATCTAAAATAACTCTTTGCTCTTGTATTCAACATCTTTACTAATAAAGGCAAGGGTCCCATTTGTCGTCATAACCACCTATCTCCCTGTTCTGTTGCCCTTGTATCTGTGGATATGCATAGGAAGGTCCTTCTGACCCTCTGTATTTCCTCAGGTACTATCACACAACATGTACTCACTTGGTTAGATGGTTTTCCCAAAATGCATCATATCACACTGATCAGGATTAAATTCCATTGTCTTGTTCATCTTTTTCATGATATAATCTAAAGCTTTCCATCTTCACTACTTAACACATCACCAGTTTTTGAGTCACCTGCCAACTTACTGCTCAAATCTCCTACGTTCCTATCTAGATCATTAATGTACACTGCAGTCACAAAAATCAATCTTTGAACATTAAACTCTGTCTCCAGCCACTAAGCCAACTTTGAATCCAATTTGCCAAATTATCTTGGTTCCATTGGCTTTTACCAGTCTTGCACATGTGACCTTGTCAAAAAGCCTTACTGAAGTCCATTTAGACTCCATCCACTGCACTACCCTTACATACACATATCATCTCCTCATCAGGGAAAAAAACAATTAAACCTGTCTGACGTGATCTCCAGCTGAGAAAGCCACATTGACTACGTTTGAGTATTTCTTGCTAATGGTTATTCTTTTGCCCCTAATATATTTATAAATGCCTTTTGGATTTTCTTTTATCTACCCCCAGTGCTTTCTCATGCACACATTTGCTTTCTGAATTGTTTCTAGAGTAACCCCCTGCCTCTTCTATAAACTTCCAGGGCTTCTGTTGTTCTTAATAAATCTTGACTGGGTATTTATAGCCAAAGCAACAGTCTAGTAAAGTTAGAATGGGTATGCTGCTAGTTAATTGTTGTTACTTCTGAACTAGCCTAGTGTCGTGGGGTTAGAATTTGGAGATTAGTCTCCTAGGAGAAAGTGAGGACTGCAGATGCTGGAGATCAGAGCTGAGAAATGTGTTGCTGGAAAAGCGCAGCAGGTCAGGCAGTATCCAAGGAGCAGCAGAATCAACATTTTGGGCATTCCTGAATGCTTATGCCTGAAACGTCGATTCTCCTGCTTCTTGGATGCTGCCTGGTCTGCGCTTTTCCAGCAACACATTTTTCCGATCAATTTCCTATAAATACACCTGAATTAGCTGCAAGCTTTCTTCTTCAAATTTCAGCCTCATATGAGGTGATGAGCAAGAATTTGCTCAATCTGAGCAAAGGTAAAATTTGAACTAACTTTGGTCTCATTAGCAATTTAGTCTAAAATATTCAAAGAATCTTATGTATATTAGAATGTAAAATGTGGTGTAAAAAAAGCAGGAATTTATTAGGGTAAATGAAATTTTTGCCACTTCTTTTCAATACTTTTTTTATCTTACTAATATTATGAAAATTACAGTTTAAAGTAATGATTTGCGCGTCAAGTATGGTATGCTTAACAAAATATAATTGTGGAAACTTTTCTCTCTTTAATGTGAACAGATTCTGAATCTCAAACCATTTAGAGATGTGTAAAACGCTGTGCAGGTCTCAGTGAGGGAAGGCTTTTCTAAATCACAAGAAAAATCGGTGATATACTACACATGATTAACCAAGTTTTAACGCAAGTTAAATTTTGATAAATAAACTGAAGCTCATAAATACAGGAACCTGATATTTTTTGTCTTTTAATATGATGGGATGTAGCTACTTAAATGAATTAATTGAAGTTTCAACTTGAAACTAACTGAAGTCATGTATGTTCAATGTCAAAAGACCAGGAAATTTCTAGCCATTATGATGATAAGCCAGATCTCCGGTGAGTTTCTCTAATTAGTTATGATTCAAATCCTTGTGCTCCAAAGTAAGAACGGTTGATTTCGCTTACTTCCCATTCACCATGCTCAGCCCCACTTGCTTGATCGTGATAAAAATGGATCCCTTCCTTGTGAATACCTATCTTGATCCAAATTACCTTGTGTTTTAGAAGGAACCAATTTAACCAGGCTTTCTTGAATTAACAGTGAACATATTAATTAATAAGCATGAGACAAATAGTGATACACCACACATACACATGGACTTGAAATAAGAGGTGAGTTCAAAAGGATCAAAGTTTAAAAAGTTGATTTTTGGATTAATCTCTCAATTTTTCACAAAGAGTGAACAGTTTAATGGTCCAGCCATGGTAATGGAGGTTACTGGTAGCATTGACGTTGGTTGTTGTACAGTCTATTTCAAGATTGTTAGCTTTGCAGGTTGGTTGACATTCTGTTATTTAATTCCTTTTGACAGTGACTGAACTCCAGTATTCGAGGTGAGGCAGAGACCTTTTGTGGTCCTTTTCTTTAGTGTGACCTACTAGCTAGCTTTCAGAATGAGAGAGTTCCTTTACCTGCAACACAGGTGTAAATGGGGGAATAGTTCTTCAATTGTGGCCTTCACAGCCCATTAATGCTCAAACCCAAGCTAGGACAAATAGATATCTTAGCTCAGTGACACACTTCAACTTCACACTTCATAGTACTGAAACTGGCTTTTTAACCAGTGACCTTGTACATTCCTCACTGGGAAAACACAAAATTTGCCTGTAGATTAGAGCATGATTGTAGGGGGTGGCTTTGGCTTGCTGTTGAGCAGGAGCTTGCCAGCCTCTTGTTACCAATGTAGTCACGAGATCACATCCAATGGTTTTGACTTCTTTCCTCTTTGAAGATTTAGTGTTTGAAGTTCCTTTTGTATCTTTTGGCTGTATTAGGCATCTTTTGAAACGCATTTTAGAATTCCACGTTAAAAATGTCAATCATATTTCAGGGTTCAGATCCATGGTCATGACTGTGAATGGAGTTGCATTGTGTTTGGAAGTGCCTATTTGATTGATTTGGATGATTTTCTGAGTTTGTTTGTCTATTCTAACTGTCTTCCACAACTGAAGCTCACATGAAGACCTTTGAGATAATTTAAGCACAGTACTGCGATCTCTACTAAGTTGACTACAGGTTCAATAGATATTGAGGAACTGGCAATTAGCTCTTCTGAGAAAGCAAAAATAAAAATCATAAGTTTTAACCTGAAAATTCAACATCCTGCCTTGGAATGTTTACATTTTTAAAATGGTATTGTGAAGCCTAAGCAAATATGGGGATTAGATTTATTGTTGAGACATTGAAAAATAAATTATGAATAAAGATAAGAAATTGTCACTATTTCAGTCAAATTATTTATTTTTGTCTGATTCAATGCCATTCATACTGATACTGTTTGAGCCATCTATATCTAGATAAACAATTTGTTTGCCTGGAGTGAAAGCTGAGTTCTTCAATGGCTGGAATGCATTTGGCTAGAGGCATTTTATAAATGTTATGCTGAGTCAGAATTTTTGTGCAAGGTTGCTGTACGTTCAGCAACACTAAATCTTGTACTGTTTTTGCAGCAGATATAAGAAATATGACGTACTGCCATTTTGTAAGATTGCCATCCTTTTTTTCCATGCATTTCGAGCACAGGGTATACATTTAAGTCATTATGACTTGCCAAACTGTAATGAGGATTTCACAAATCTTGTAACATGATCATCATGTTAACATCCGTGTTTGTCAAATATTGAGTGGAATTTTGGGCTTCTGTACCTCACTCTGCAGACTGAAATGTAAATTTTCCATAAAGTTTTCATTCTAGCTTTGCTACTTGTTGAAATAATTCAGTGAAATGATAACGATTAGCAGGTACATAGTTGCTTGAAAAGTCACGTTTGGAACTTTCAATCTGGGTCACTGATTTTCCTGGTCAGTGGTGGTGATGATTCACTTAGACCAACAATCGGGAGCCAGAAAAATGGGCAATAGTACCATTCAAGTTCAGCTGGTTTTACTAGTAAATCTTTTGAGAGAGCTTTCCTCCTATGGAAATAATACCCCCAACTTGCAGTTGAATGCTGTATTTGAATTTGAAGCAGCTATATCAGCAAGGCAGTAATACAAGTGACGCATGAGTCTCGTTGAATTTGATTTTGGCATTTCTTTTTTTCCTACTCATATTTAAATTATGCTACAAGGTACAGAATGGCAGACTAATAGGCAGACAGATGTAGGAGAATAGTGTGTGAAGGTGCACTTTGCAGTGCTTCCTGAACACTGATAATGTTATTAAGCTGATTTTTTTTAATGGACCATGGAACTGTCTGACTTAGTCGTAAAGGCAAGGGTTACCGAAAGAACATTTTAAAGTATGAAGTTTCTGTGCTAGTGTCTGGCTTGACGTCCACAGTTGAGTGTGAAAAGGTCAAAGTGTAACATTACATCTCAGCTGTTTGTAAATCAGTTTGTTTAAAAAATCCATTGCAATTGATTATATTGCCCTTTCACTGACCTGGGTATAAATTAGACCCATGTAATTGAAGTGAAGTTTTTTTGTTGTTTTCAGTGAGCATCAATTTGCTCAGTCTCCGCCTAATATCAATACCATTGAATGTTGCACATCATTTGACACTCGACTGTCAGCCATGAGGCTTAAAATGTGCAAACTGAAAAAATTGAAACCATTATCAAATCTATGTTCTATTTTACAAATACCCATTTGTTGTATGGGCTGAAACCACCAAATAATTAAAAAGACTAGAGTACAGCATTTTAAATGACTGGAAGCTGTTGCTTTCAATGTGACCAAATATTTGCATAGCCACAGTCTACAAAGTCCAAAGTGATTAGAATAGATTCAACCTGGCTAGAAGTAACCTACCAGATATAGTCAACCTCAATGAGTGTGAATGACCTGTCTCCTTAACCATTCATAAAACTTTTATATACCCACCAGCATAACCAGCACTCCTCAAACATTCAGAAAATTCCCCTGGCCTTTGGAACTCTATTTTGCCTAAAAAGCGCACAACCTGCAGGCAGTCAGTCCATGTAAGAGTTTATAAATTTCTATGATGTTACATTGTTTTATCTGTAGTCAACGCACATTTGAGATGCTTCTGACCTGGGAGACAGGAGATAGGTTAAAACATGTGCTAGGTGCTACTTCTGATGGGATTAAGAGTGTCTATCCAGTCTGCTTGCATAATTAAGAGGTGTTAGTCCTTTTGTCTTTTAAATTAGTAAATATTAGAAAAATTACTAGACTTGTATGCTCTAAATAAGTTAGAGTTAAAAATCACACAACACCAGGTTATAGTCCAACATGTTTATTTGGAAGCACTAGTTTTTGGGATGCTGCTGCTTCAGCAGGTAATTGTGGAGCAGGACCATAATTTATAGCAAAGGATTACAGTGTCATGCAACTGAAATGATGTATTGAACAAACCTAGATTGCCGTTAAGTCTTTGTCTTTTAGAATGGGTTGCAGGTTTCAGTTCATTAATATGTAAATCCCAGAACTACTTTTAAGTCACATTCTAGAGATAACTTAAGGTTTATAAAAGAAAACGGTGACATTTTAGGAACATAACCTCATTGACAATTTGTGATCAGTAATTTAGAGTGAGGAAATCAGACCAGACCAAGGCGCGTTTGTATTGGGATTGAATCAGTTCACATTTTTACCGTTTCCAAAATCCCACCTTTCCCCTCCTTCTTGGAGGAAGGATTTTAAAAAACCCTCTATAATTTTAGAACATAACAAAATGGACCAAATAAGGTGACATTTCAGCTCAAATAATGCATTAAAGGTGTGAGATTAGAGTCTGTATGTATTCTAATCCTGAGTCAAAATGTTTCTATTTCCAAAGTAGAAATTTATAAACTCTTACATGGATTGACTGCCTGCAGGTTGTGCGCTTTTTGAGCAAAATTGTGTATGTACAAATATAATTCTGCAAATGCATAGACTTGTATATGTGTGTGCGCATGAGAGTGTGTGTTTGCATGTGTGCATGCTTGGTAAAGTGTGAGTGTGATTGAGTATAAGCCTGTGAAAGGGTGCATGTGTGGGTGAGTGTGGCAGGTGTATCTGGGTGTATGAGAAAAAGTCTATTTGAGTGTGTGAGTATGTAAGAGTGTGTGTATATATGAGTGAGTGTATAGTGTAGTGGGGTCACCTGTAGTGTGACATGAGACATCCTCATGGGTTCCAAACTTGGCCGGTTCCCCATGGGAAACTAATTAGCAAGGTTAGATCTCCTGGGATACAGGGAGAACTAGCCATTTGGATACAGAACTGGCTCAAAGGTAGAAGACAGAGGGTGGTGGTGAAGGGTTGTTTTTCAGACTGGAGGCCTATGATCAGTGGAGTGCCACAAGGATCAGTGCTGGGCCCTCTACTTTTTGTCATTTACATAAATGATTTGGACGCGAGCATAAGAGGTACAGTTAGTAAGTTTGCAGATGACACCAAAATTGGAGGTGTAGTGGACAGCGGAGAGGGTTACCTCAGATTACAACAGGATCTGGATCAGATGGGCCAATGGGCTGAGAAGTGGCAGATGGACTTTAATTCAGATAGCTGCAAGATGCTGCATTTTAGGAAAGCAAATCTTAGCGGAACTTCTACACATCATGGTAAGGTCCTAGAGAGTGTTGCTGAAAAAAAAGAGACCTTGGAGTGCAGGTTCATAGCTCCTTGAAGTGGAGTCGCAGGTAGATAGGATAGTGAAGAAGTTGTTTGGTATGCTTTCCTTTATTGGTCAGAGTATTGAGTGCAGGGGTTGGGAGATCATGTTGCGGCTGTACAGGACCTAGGTTAGGCCACTGTTGGAATATTGCATGCAATTCTGGTCTTCTTCCTATCGGAAAGATGTTGTGAAACTTGAAAGGGTTCAGAAAAGATTTATAAGGATGTTGCCAGGGTTGGAGGATCTGAGCTACAGGGAGAGACTGAACAGGCTGGGGCTGTTTTCCCTGGAGTGCCGGAGGCTAAGGGGTGACCTCGTAGAGGTTTACAAAATTGAGGGGCATGGATAGGATAAATAGACAAAGTCTTTTCCCTGGGGTCAGGGAGTCCAGAACTAGAGGGTATAGGTTTAGGGTGAGAGGGGAAAGATATAAAAGACACCTCAGAGGCAACTTTTTCACACAGAAGGTGGTATGTGTATGAAATGAGCTGCCAGATGATGTGGTAGAGGCTGGTACAATTGCAACATTTAAGAGGCATTTGGATGGGTATATGAATAGGAAGGGTTTGGAGGGATATGGGCCACATGCTGGCAGGTGGGACTAGATTGAGTTAGGCTCTCTGGTCGACATGAACGGGCTGGACCAAAGGGTCTGTTTCCATGCTGTACATCTCCATGACTCCGCGCGGCCATCCTGCATTGTTGCCTGTCCTGAAGTCCACCTTGGAGGATGGTCACCTGAAGAATCGAGGCAGAATGTCCCTGACTGCTGAAGTGTTCCCTGACTGGGGTGGAACACCCCTGTCTGCTGACTTGTTGCGAGGTGTCCATTCATCCGTTGTCACCTGCTTGGTCTTACTGATGTACCGTACCTTGGGGCATCTTCCAAAGTGTACTTCAACTGGGACCTTGGGTTCATATCCCACTACATTATACACTCGCTCATACACACACTCTTCCATACTCTCAGACTCAAACACTCACTCTCTCTGTTTCTCTCATGCACGCACGCACAGGCCTATGGGATAAAGTTGCATTTGCAGACGCACACTATTTTGCTCAAAAAGTGCATAACCTGCTGGCAGTTAGTCCATGTAATAGTTTAAAAATTTCTATTTTGGAATTAGAACCAGTACTTCTCAAGATTGGGACACAGACACACTCTAATCTCGCACCTTTAATACATTGTCTGGACTGTGATGTCATTTTTTCATAAAACCTTAAGATATCTCAAGAATGTGACTTAATGAACTGAAACCTGCAACTCATTCTAAAACATGAAAGACTTAACAGCAATTTGGGTTTGTTCAATATATCATTTCAGTTGCATGACTCTAATCTTTTGCTATAAATTCTGTGTCTTATCCCATTCCACAACTACGTGATGAAGGAGCAGCGCTCCAAACGCTAGTGCTTCCAAATAAACCTATTGGACTATAACCTGATATTGTGTGATTTTTAACTTTGTCCACCCCACCCCAACACAGGCTCCTCCACATCATAGTTAAGTAAGTTAGAAATTGTACCTGTACTTAATAAAAGAATAAAAGATATTAAACTGATTACTGCAGCTGGGTTGTGAGATTCATTTACTATTTGACGGTATGAGTTTCATTCATTCATGCAGTTTCACTTGAGAGCTGTTATGACTGTAACTGTATGTACTCAAGTAAATGTCAGTCTCATATAAAAGTCCACTCTGTATTTTTGGCCAAAAAAATCTGGAATTTTCCATATATCTCGTGTAAAAGTCGACCTTAGTTCTTAACATAATTCACAATGACATTACGCTTCGGATTTCTTAAGTTCATTATTGAGCGAGCACTACAATTAACATAATCAGTATTCATGTTTCATATGGCTGTTCCACTTCACTCTGGGACTCTGTTCTGCTAGCCGCCCCTCCCCATTCTTCCGGCCATCTGACTCCGGTCCGGGATTCCAATCTCGCCCTCAACTGTACCGGTGATGTCATTGCTGCTCCAAGGTAAGTTTTTTAACAGAAAAAAAGTTTTGGACAGAAAAGACCAAGAAAAGCAGACAGAATAATTACTAATTCATTTTATTTTCTATTCCTTATATCTGGTAATTACTGTCATTCATTGTGTCTTTTTCTTTATTCATTTAGAGACCAACTGGGCTTCTGATGATACAGTATGAATTTTGATGGGCATGAATTTCAGCCCCTCAAAAATAGTATCCATGTAATAGTCAACCCCATTAATTTAACCTTAAAGCGTAATCCTAAAAAATGTGACTCTTACACGAGTATATACTGTAGTTTCTTTAAAGGATAACAACCCAGTTAACAAGTACATACTAATTGGGGAAATCGTTTGGTGTTCTGTAATCTATTCAGGTCCGGGAGATGGTTAGAAAAGGGCTGATTAATATAATAATGTTTCATGGAGACTTGATGGATATGGTATTGTTCTGTATGCTATACTTATTCAGAGGTAAACACTGCTTACAGCATGGCTGGTAAGATGTGAAATGCAGTAATGGGTTTGAAAATGTTGTTTTGATTGAAAGGGTTGTTTTAAATTTGGTCTATATTTACTGTCTTATGATAGTAAATATAATGAATGAAACCATGTTGTGGTGGGCGCCCAAAACGTCGAATTTCCTGTTCCTTGGATGCTGCCTGACCTGCTGCGCTTTAACCAGCAACACATTTTCAGCTGTGGTAAATAATTGGTTAGTAAAGGGTTATGAATAATGAACGGGAACCTGGTATTAATGAATATAGCAAGCTGGTGAGTGAGCTCATAAAGATGACCTAAAACACAATATCTCACTGCACCAATATCTTTTTGAAATGTTTCACATAATAATCCCTACAGATACGTGGTTGAAAGGTGACTAAAGTAAATCTAAATCTTGCAGGGTATTTGACATTTTGAAAAGATCAGAACAGAGAAGGTAGAATTATACTTAACGACATCATCAGTGCAGTGGTAAGAGATCAGATTATCTTGAAAACACAAGATGTAAAATTGATTTGGGTAGAGATAAGTACAGTATTTGGAAAGGTAAGAGGCCACTGTGAGAGTAATTCATAGGCCCACTTACATTTGCACCATAAGATAGGGCATACAGGAAGAAATAAATGGACATATAGAAAATGTACCACCATAATCATGGTTGACTTTAACCTACGTGGAGATTGGGTTTAATCAACCTGGCAAAGATATCTCAGAAAATGAATTCTTAGAGAAACTGGGAACTATTACACGATTATGTTCCAGCGTCAGCCATAGAACAATCTATTATACATCTAGTAGTGAGAAATAAGACGGGATTAATGAAAAAAAACTCCATGGTAAAGAACCCTCCAGGTGATTGCATACGTAATATGATCAAATTTTATATTCTGTTTGAAGGGAAGCAATGTGGGGCTAGTGTTTTAACCCTGAATAAAGGGAATTATAAGATAAAGCAATAGAGATGCAGTGGCAGGCTTCTAAGGATAAATTTAATAATTTTCATCAAAAATATATCCTAATGAGGAAGAAATATTTGTTGAGAAGGATAAAATGTCTGTAGCTAAATAAAGGAGTGGTTTCAACCTGAAAGAAAGTGGACAAACCTGCAAACCTTTGGTGATGATCAAAAGATTGGTCAGATTTTAAGACCCAACAAAGAATGATTAAATAAAAAAAAGAAAGGAAGTAGGGTGTAAGAGAAAGCAAACAAGTGGTATAAAATTAGCATAAGAATTTCTACAATCTACAGGCTTTTAAAAAGGATATGGGCCATTTGACCCAGTGAGTCTACTCCAAGAGGGAGTAAGTGAGTATTGTTCCTTAGAGAGAGAGAGAGAGAGGAAATCTGGAGAAAGTAGAAAGTGAAGATTGCAGATGCTGGAGATCAGAGTTGAGAGTATGGTGCTAGAAAAGCACAGCAAATCAGGCAGCATCCAAGGAGCAGGAGAATCTATGTTTTGGGCAGTGCTTATCCCTGAAATATTGATTCTTCTGTTCCTCGGATACTGCCTGACCTGCTGTGCTTTTCCAGCAACACAATCTTGACTCTGCATCTGGAGAAACTCTCTAGTAGCAGCTTTGAACAGATGTTTTATCTGTCCTCACTGTTGAAAGCTTAAAAAGATACCTTAATTGAAAACCATAGAAAAGATATTGGGAAAACTGGGGGACCTAAGGGTTAAGAAGTCCTTAGGACCAGAAGGTTGTACTCCAGGGTCTAAAAGAACTGACCACAGAGATAATGGAGCCATTAATGTTATAATCTTCCAAAATTCCTTAGATTCTGATATGGAGAGGAGTGATTGGAAAATAGCTAACGTAAAATCTTTCTTCAAAAAAGGAGGGAGATAAAAGACAGGAAACTAGGGCGATTAGCCATCTATCAGTGGGATATTGCTGGAATCCATTATTTAGGAGGTTATAAGGGATACTTAGAAAACCACCACATGTCCTTTTTTGGAAAGAATTCTGCCATCCTTATTTGATCTAGCCTGCGTGTGACTCTAGAACCACAACAATGTAGTTGACTCTTAACAATTAAGGACGGGCAATAAAAGCTGGCCTAGCCAGAAATGTCCACATCCCTTGAATGAAATATTTTTTTAAAATCTGGCAGAGACAGCATGGTTTTATGAAAGGAAACTTGTGCTAATCTAATTTATTAGGGCTTTTAAGGAAGTAACAAGCAAAGTGGATCCATGGGAATCTGTAGATGTGGTGTACTTAGATCGCCAAATGGCATTTAATAAGGTGCCATGTAAAATGCTACTACATAAGAGTTCAAATAGTTTGCGATATAGAATAATGCCAGCAGCGCAAGTTCAATTCATATACCAGCTGAGGTCACAATGTAGGCTTTGCCTTCTCAATCTCAGCCATTGTCTCAGGCATGTGACCCTCGGCTTAAATGTACAATTAATCAGATCTCTGACAGAACATCATCTGGGACTGCATTGACTTTCATTTTCTGCTAAATAAGTGTCCATGGTGTAGGGGTTAGCACATTAGCAAGGATTGGTTAACAAACAGAAAGCTGCATGTAGGAATAAATGGATTCTTTTTGCTCGGCAAGCTGTAACTACTGAGTGCCCCAGGGTTCTGTTTGAGACCTCAACAATTCACAATCTATATAAATAACTTGGATGAAGGGATAGAATGTATGGTAGCTTGACTTGCTATTTGCATCAAGAAAGTAAGTTTCAAAAGGAGGTAGAGAGTCAACAAAGGTTGAGTGAGTGGACAAAAAAATTGACTGTTGGAATATAATGTGGGCAGATGTGACTCTGGCAGGAAGAATAGAAAAGCTGTAAACTATTTAAACTGAGGTAGCAGAAATAATGAAAAGGTAATACACAGGGAAAGGGTGTGATTATGAGGACTAATAAAATATTGCTATTTATTACAAAGGGAGATATAAAAGTAGGGAGATTTTACTATAGCTATAGAAGACCTCGGCAGGAATATATTTGGAGCACTATCTCTGTATAGTTTTGGCTTTCCTATTTGAAAGAAAATGTAATATAAGCTGGAAGTAATTCAGAGAATGCTGGAGTGATGGGCTTCTGTTTAAAAAAAAATGATCAGGTTGGGACAAATTTTAAACTATCCCAACCATTTTTTCACCACAACCTGGTCCCTTCTTCCTCTTGTATTTGGCATGTTGAAATTTGACATTCTTGCATCTGTCCTGATGAGTACAAAGATGAAAAACTTCAGGGACATGTCTCTCTCTTCAGCAACATTCAAGCTGTGATGTAAAAAAAGTACTGACTAGAAACTAGTCATAACACCACCTGATGAAGGAGCGGCGCTCCGAAAGCTAGTCCTTCCAATTAAACCTGTTGGACGATAACCTGGTGTTGCATGATTTTTAACTTTGTATACCCCAGTCCAACACCAGTGTCACCAAATCATGACAATGTAGTAAGGTTTGCTGAAATCTATCCATTTGCTTTTAGAATATATCATTTACAGCCTGACAGGGACATAACCAATATCTCACCCACCTTGCATGGCAGAGGTAATCATGCAACTGAAATAAATTGGTGTCAATTATTTGAGCAACCATAAAATATGACTCTTCATGTTGTCATGTGTTGCTCCTTCAGTGATAGGACAGTGCAATATTGTTCAATTGCCTGTAAATAACATCACGAAAGGGTTAAATTAAATCTAAGTTTGAAAGGCACTGAATTTGTGACCTGTGGTAGGGGTGTGCTAAATTACAGGTATCTTCAAAAGGGAAGATTGGGTAGCTGCACTAGGTTGTTCACGTATATCTTGTTGGAATCAAAAGTGGGAATGAATGCGAAACCAGGCCATTCTTGCCTGGGCTGTGAGGTACATGGCTTAGAAAAGAGATGGAAACCAATGGGGGGGGCGGGGTTGTTGTACTTTGTGAAAAGGTTGCACCAACTGAGGCCAACGATTTGACACTATGTTTGAACCATTGACTTCTTTAGAAAAACACTGACCCAGTAGTCTCCCCCACCCCCTACACAGCAAGCTTTGATATGCATAAGCCCCATTGTGTGATCTCCCAGAGTGTCGAGATGTAACTTACGAACCTAGGATCGGTCACGTGTTACGTAGCCTGCATCAGCTTTATGACCGAGTAAAGGGCAAGGTATTTACCATCAGAATAAATAAGAGCCGACATGTTCACTAGCCTGCTGATTAGCACCTTTTTAAAAGAGGCTCAAATGCAGTATTAATAAGTAGAGGTTGCAAACCTTACCAGTAATCAACAGGACAGTGTCACTGGACCAGCAATTCAGATTCTAATGTTCTGTATTCTCTATATTTGAATCCCACCTTAGCATATGGTGTAATTTAATTCAATAAAAGTATAGGATTAAAAGTTAGCCTAATGTTAATCATTTATAGAAGGAAATCTGCCATCTTGCGTGATTTGGCCTACATGTGACTTTAGACCCACAGAAATGTAGTATTCTGCTCCCTGAAATGGCCTAGCAAACCAGTCAGTTCCTTAGCAATTAAGGATGGGTAATAAATACTGGCTCAGCCAACAATGCCAACGTCCATGAATAATCTTTTTTTTAAAATTGCACCAGGTCTCTATCCATAAAGTGATATTGATGACAGCGAGTCAGTTTTAATGTATGCTAATTTGAGATCTGCTTGTTTATTTTCAAAAATTAGTGTTTTAAGTTAATTAAGAAATGTGTGGTTTGCGAACAGCAAGAAGTTCTTCTTCAACATCCCATTCAACAGTTTTGGCTTCAACCCATTAATACCACAAGTTTTCAAGGTAAATGATGAGCTAACACGTGTGAAAAAATGATCCTGTTATTTAACTGCTCAATAATTTTGCACATTACACTTCAGCTTTCAGGCAAATTGTGATACTGTGTTGTTAGCCATGCTTGTATCAGGCAAACAAGTAGACCCTCAGTACATAGTGACACTTGATGTTTGCGTACCAGGGATCCACGCACAGCTTGATGCAGCCACACACAAAGGTGGCCATCAGGTGAAGCGGTTGTGGAGGGGATGAGACTGTCACACACCTCCTTCTGGAATGTGCCTATGCAGAAGAAGTCTGGAGAGGAATGCAGTGGTGTTTGTCGAGGTTTGTCCCGAGCAGCTCCGCGACGTGGGACTCCGTGCTCTATGGTCTGTTCCCCCGGGTCGCTCACCGAGACAAATATCAACTGTACCTGGTGGATCATCAACTCAGTCAAAGACACTCTTTGGTCTGTCCGAAACCTGTTGATCTTCCAAATGAATGAGCTAACCCTGACTGAGTGTAGCAGACTGGCACATTCTAAGGTCCAGGACTACTTGCTGAGGAACGCGCTAAAGCTTGGGGCAGCTGCTGCCAAGGCCACGGTGGGGAAAGACCACCATGTAAGGTCTGCCTGCCTAAGAAGAACAGGGGGCTCACTCAGTAATCGGGCCCCACTGACACCTCCATAAAATACCTGGTTGGTCAATGTACAGACTTGTACATACGACAGATTGATTGATTAATTCCAATCTCTGTATGCAAAGAAATGGAATCTATACATATGTATGGCATGACCAATTGTATCGATATCAAAATAATTTTATGAATAAAGTATATTTTTTGAAATTAAAAAAATGCTCGTGTCAGGCAAACATACAAGTATTTTGTCCCATTGTCTGAATCGCAAAAGTAGACAAAGACCCCTTTTTAATAATTCTTTCTCAACAAAATGTAGGTTGTAAGCGTGTACAACTTGATTGTCAGTTTGAGTACCTTGATAAATGCTTCAGGGGTTTGTCTCATAAACCTGTGTAGGCTTGTGAGTATTGAATAAAGTTGACTATAGTAGTTATGACGATGCACTTGGTTGAAAAGGGCAGTTCCCATGTTCACCGCTGTCACAACAATGTCTTTAATGGAGCACCAAACCATTAACTGGTTCAGTAGATGGTGCACTATATGGCTTTGGATGAGATATTAAGCTGAGGTCTTGTATGTCGTCTCTGGACTGTTTTGAAGTCCAACAGGGGACTTCTTTCTGGTATTTATCCCTTGAACAGCAGGTGTCTTTTCCCTTGTTTGGGCAAGTATAAAATAAGGGGGCATATTTTTAAGGTGAGAGGAGAAAGATTTAAAAAAGACAAGAGGGACAACCTTTTTTGCATGGTTTTTGTGGAAGTGGTAGATTTAAAAGACATTTGGATAAGTACGTGAATAAGAAATGTTTGGAGGTATGTGGGCCAAGCACAGGCAGGCGGTGTTAGTTTAGTTTGGGATTATAATCGCCATGGACTGGTTGCGCCAAAGGATCTGTTTCTGTATTGTATCACGCTATGACTCTATCTAAAACCTTTGCTGTTTCTCAAAAGTGGTTATGTGTAAATTGACTGCTTTATTACAATAGTGACCACATTTCAAAGGTATTTACTTGGCTATGATGCACTTTGTGATATCTCAGAGGTAATGAAAGGTATATGAATGCAAGTTTTTTTTATTTTATTAATCAAAGAATTATGGATGCTGGAGATCTGAAACAAAAGCAGAAATTGCTGGAGAAACTCGGGAGACTCAGTCACTGGACTCAAAACAATCTTTCTGCGCAGAGATGCTGCTGGACTTGCTGAGTTTCTCCAGCAATTTCTGCTTTCATTTGAACAAGTTGTGCACGTTAAGAATGACTTAATTTTCTGATTATGACCCCTTAAGTGGATATTCCTCATTTCTTGTGAGCTTGACATCAAGGTGGTGTTTGACATCGCATTCAATGATCCTTGCAGTCCTGTTTAAAATCCTGATACTGTTACTAGAAGGTGCAAAGTTAGAGAACAAAAGGGCATTACGTTGATTTTAAGTGACAGCCTTGTAAGATGAGGCGAGTACTTAAACCCTGACTTTGTGACTAGGTGTCATCTGTGGCTCATTGGTAATGGTATAGCCCTGAATGAGAAGTTTAGGGATTCAGTTCCCACTTCATGAGCCAGAGCACAACATTTGCGCTAATGCACCATTGCAGTCTGTTTAGGAGATCATCCATGACCGCGGTTACCTACCTGAACTGCAGAGTAATATCACATCAACTATCACAAAGTCAAAATTGAAGCTTCAATTATCACCAACATAATTTTTGGCAAATTGCAGATATATCCTTTTGTCTATCATAAACTAAACACCTAGAAAAGTGTTAATTTTGAGAAATGTTTATAAACATTGGGAGATTTTGATTTATTGTTGCCTAATGTATCAAATATGTCGAGCACCTTAGAAATTTAAGCGGGTGACTTTGTGCAGATATAATTTCAAGAATTAAACTGACGTAACAGGCTTGTCAGCTTGAGTGCTTGGAAAATTATCGTCTCTACTTCAGCTCTGCTTCTGTCTAGAGTTAAAAATACTTTGCTACTTTCTACACAAGCAGATCTGTTACTTTTTGTAAGTCTGCCACAAAAGAAGCCCACGTGTTCATCATAAATCATAGTGATTTCAATATTTTGGCTTTGTCCCCACCACCTAAAAGAATTTAGCATAATGTTACAATTCGTCTGGGCCAATCCTATGGTTGCTTTTGGACTGATATTGCGATGTAGTTGTGCATTCCTCGCAGATTGCGATTACTTAGGGCTGAGAAGATTTTCTTGTCTGTTAAGAGACGATTGGTTTCTTTGTATTTGGGAGCTTCATGTTGTGGCAGTACCTATTCTTCTGCTGCAGCACAGTAACATATGTTGTGACTTGCCCACAGATTTACAGTAATTTATTATAATCTCTCAATCTCTATCATTCAATCTGTTTTAGTATTTCATTGTACCCTAATTTCTATTTGTAATCTGATTAGTAGCATGAGCTGCTGTAAACAGCAGCCTACTGCCTAGCCTATTCCCTCAGCCTGTCGCTGGTTTGACAGCTCCACTACTGTGCTGTTCCATGAAAACCCCCTCTACACGTTACTGTGTAGACGGGCCTAGCTTTGTGTCTGGTATAAAATTAGCCATTACTTGTCACTTGAAACCTTGGATCCCGCAAACATGTTCAGGAATCCATGGATTGCTGGTTATGCACGAACTGTAACATTGTGTAGCCAAGGTAAGTACAAAAAAAATGTGTTGTGAAGTAAACATCGTTAAAGTGTCCTTGTCTGTATTCTCTTTTCATTTCTTTTGCTTCCTCCTTCCTATTCCTCAAGGGCACTAGGAAACAATAAACATGTTTATTGACTTAGAAATCTTGGAGATACTTTATCAGCAATGTGCTTACCTTTTATTCAGTTGTGTTCCCAATGTTTTATGCTGAATTTGTAGATCCATTTATCTTATTCAAGGATTGCTGTTTTGCTGTATGCTATTGTGGAAATAGGGGGAGGGGAATTAGTGTATCTTTTGTGTACACTGTATGAATGAGAGTTGAATAAGATTTAAGTATTACTAGCAGCACTTGAATTCTGCACAAAGCCTGTTTATTCTAGAGAAAAAAAATGGCACAATAAATTCAATAAATCATGTGAAAGAAAGCAGCTGTACGGAAGACTTAAGATTTTTTAGAACCAGTCTCATCTCTGTGTTTACTTATCAATGTGTATTTTGTGTGTTGTGTATGTGCATATGTAATATACCAAATCATGTGTATTTGCGCATCTGTTTCTACAGAGGTAGATCTGACATTTTGTTGTCAAAGCAAAATTTCTTCCCCTTCCAAGGTTTCAATCAAAGTTGGATTTTTGATCATTCAGCCTTTCTTTTATTCATTCTGTCCTCCACCTGCTGTGTATCATGCCTTGCCCTACCTCATACTGTATTCCCAGGTTGCATGTTATGCCTGTGAAATCTTTTAGGAATAGGCAATCAAGAGAATTGCTATGGGAATTAGAAGGAAGTTATAACCTAAGATATAAATTCGAAGCAAATGAATTACTTTGTCCATTATCCATTTGAAAAATGACTTTAAATGGTCTATAGTTGTTGCTCTTCATAAATGAGCAATTGTGTTCGAGTTTCTGCCTGTTCTGAGCTAAAATTTATATAACTGGTTCTAATAGACCAGCCCAAGCCCCCTCTAAATATATTAAGAAGAAAGCATAGACGTTAACATTTTCTTATTTAAAATGTAAGGCACTGCATTCCAGATGCAATTCGATTGGTCAACCTGCTCAACTTTAAGCAAAACATTTTATTTTTACACTACAGTTAAAATACAGACAAAATAAAAAGAAAAGAATTGGCTTAACTGTAACTCTATCAAAATGCTTAAGAAAATAATAGATATACTAACTACTACTAATTAACTGCTCTAATATAGTAACATTCCTTAAATATACCCTTGGCAAAGGCAAATTTGTAAAATAGATTGTCTCACATGCATTTCTGGCAGCAGGAAGAGAACCCCAGCTTTTAGCTGTAACCGAGGAAGAAGAAGAATTTGAACATCTAGCTTCAAGACCCCAGCAACTTCTGAAAGCTGAAACTAAAAATTCTGGCTCTGTGTGAGCTTGATCCCACCCATTCAGACTGCTTCTCTTGTTCCAACTCTTAAACAAAAACTCAACACCATAAGCAGTCTGCTGTCCATCTCTGTCTCAACATTTCTTCATTAAAAAAACATACACCTCTTAAAGCCATAGTATTGTCACATTCATAAATAAACCGTGTTTATCATTGATTAAACTTGCCTGTGGCCATTTAATCTCCGTGAGATTTTGCAGTTTCTGTAAGGAGGTAAGTGAAACAGCACAACACCCATAACAAAGCAATTGGGCTCAGTGTGAATAGAGTAAAAAAAACTTTGTGTAAACCTTTATGCAATTAGTTTGACAATTGTGAAATAGGATAGAATCTGGGCCAATATAAATTAGAATAGTGTATTCGATATCCATTCAGGTACAGAGCAAAAGAAGAAATTGGAGACTGGATTATGAGAGGGAAAAAGACAAAGGAAGAATAAGACAAGAAACTGTAATCGAGAGCAATTGAAAGCTCAAGAAACGAGTCTCCACCCTTGTAATAGTTCATTTACATTGCCATAGAGATTGTTTATCAGTAATTAAGACTTGTCATGCTATTAAAAAAAGTGTTTGGACTGAAATTGTCAAGCACTGCCTCTTTTGTTACGTATTTAATCCATATTTGCCATGCAAGTACGACACCTCATTTTGTTCAATTCATTTAACTGGTGAGTTAGGGCATGAGTAACGCTTCTGTATAAAACTAACAGCGAAGCACATCTCAGGCAGAAACTTCCAAATTTTCATATTTTATCCACTTTCCCATCTACTTCAATTTGCCAGGTCATTTCATGGTAAGAGCTATTAGCATCGCCATTATTTTGATCCAAAAATCTGGGCCTTGTGTACACCGGGACTTGAAAGCTGTTACTCCTTTCAAATCTAGTTTGAGTTGAGTCCCAAGATAAACAGCCAATTTTTGTTTTGCCCCCTGTTTTGTGTCAGTTGATAACTGAAGTATTGCAAAATAAGCATCTGGACAATTTGATGCATAGAAATGAATGCTTGTTTATGAATATGGCTGTGTGCGTGTTATAACATAATCTGGTATATATGGTTTTCTTACATTTTTTGCAATCCACAATATTCTTGTGGTTGCATATGGTGTCATGTTTCCTTTCCTTGCCAAATTCCAAAGTTGAAAATTGCAATATTTTGAAGTAATCTATGGTTAAACTCCTTTTGGCTGGTGTTGCCGGAAGACCAACAGTATTAAAAAATTGATTCTTTGAATTTACATAGCAGGTTTCACGACTAAGATATCTCCGAAAGGTTGCAGCACTTTTGAAAGTGTAGTTACTGCTGTGATACAGGCAATGCAGTGACCAGTTTGCAGCACATTCAGCTCCTTCCACTTACATTTTGTCTAATGAAGAGACTTTTTAATGGATGATGACTGATGTTATTGTCACGTGTTTTACCATGAGAAAGGCCGTAAATTGCAGTAAAAGGCTTGACCGGGGCCCTAGGTGTAACTGCTGCTTTTCATTAACTAGTGTAAATGGGGCTTTTCCATCTAGCTGACAGCACAGCAGGTGTCTCCTTCCTTGTTGAATGACTCATCTGAAAGATGTCACCTCAGAGTGCAGCATTCCCTCAGCACTGCACTGGGATGCCAGCCTGGATTCTCTATTAAATTCTCTGGAGTGGGATTTGAAACCCCAACTTTCCAGCAAACAGTTAATGTGATCTCAGTAAATTTTCTTTGCTGTACGTGGTCTGTTTACTTCATGCATTTGTGCAGCTGTGTATGTGCAGTCTCTGAAAGGGATCAGCCGTCTGCATGGTTCCTTCAGGATTGCTGCACAGCTGCTGAAGTGCCCCTTAGAAGGAATATTGGGCAAGGGCACTATCCTGACTAACAACTGCTGCATCATTGTGGAGATATAAATTTTGCTATAAATAAGCTTGAGGCTCTTGTGTGGTATTTCTGCTTTGTTCAGATACTTTATGTTAATATGAGAAGTTGGGCTGCTTGAATTGGTAAACAGCCGAAAGGAGATCTCAGCTGTAGAAACACAGTCACATACCTCCTGCAGTGTTCTTTACAAATTAAAAAAGTTAAACTACAAAATTTCTAATTGTGATCGGCTCCCTTTATGAAACAAACAAGATGTGCTTTTTTTTAAAACATAAAAAGATCTAGCCAGTCTGTTCCTAAACCAACTCTGCTTCTGTTCTGTAACTGCTGCCAGAAAGATCACAATTCACTAAGGGCTTTTGCCCGAAACGTCAATTTCGCTGCACTTTGGATGCTGCCTGAACTGCTGAGCTTTTCCAGCACCACTGATCCAGACTCTGGTTTCCAACCTCTGCAGACATTGTTTTTACCTAAAAGCACTGGAGGCTGACCCGTGTTAGATTGGGGTGGTGAGGTTATAAGAGCATCAAGAACTGACATGATGGGGGAAATCTTTCAGGGGTCTGAGCAAGGTGGGCTATGGTGAGATGTGTGGCAGAATTGGACAAGCGTGATTTGGTCCATCTTGAAATTAAGATCATCTCGCTCCATTATATATTTTCTAATCAACCTATTCAGAGGTGTTTCTATGTACTTATGGAGTAAGTAGGAGTTTGACCTGAGCCTTCTGACCTCGAAATAGGAGCACTATCACTGTGCCACATGAACCCTCCTACTGCACCTGCTAATCCCAAGCAGTTTCCCATCAGAGAACTGACCTGGTCTGAGCCTGCTCCGTTTCCAGGATCAGACGAGGTCAGGTGTTTTCAGACTAGTATGGCCTTAGGTTAGTGCCATTGTTAGGGCTCTTTACAAACAGAGCAGCACCATTCTCACTAGGCAGCAGAAAGATGCCAATTGATGGTTATTGACGCTTGTCAAACTCTTGCTAATTACACCTCATTAATATAGTCAGCATCCGATCGAGTCAAACTCACCAACCAAGCTTTATATCAGTAAAACCCGGCAATTAAACCAGAATAGGTGTCTTGCAGACTCCATTCACAGCTTGCTCCAACCTGCCTCCACGTTGGACACAGAGTCCTAACGGCTCAGGGCATGCTTCATGGACACTGGGCACATGTTACCCTACATCCACAGACAAAGTCCATTAAGGGCGGCACAGTGGCTCAGTGGTTAGCCCTGCTGCATCACAGCACCAGGGTCCCAGGTTCGATTCCAGCCTCGGGTGACTGTGTGGAGTTTGCACATTCTCCCCGTGTCTGCATGGGTTTCCTCCGGGTGCTGCAGTTTCCTCCCACAGTCCAAAGATGTGTCGGTCAGGTGAATTGGCCAGGCTAAAGTGCCCGTAGTGTTAGGTGCATTAGTCAGAGGGAAATGGGTCTGGGTAGGTTACTCTTCGGAGGGTCAGTGTGGACTGGTTGTGCTGCAGGGCCTGTTTCCACACTGTAAGGAATCTAATCTTAAAAGTCTTATTGTCTAAGAACCCCCTTGGATCTCCAGTGCCCTTTGAAGATGTTTCTGTGCTTCAGTGTTGCCATGGTAACTATTATTGTAATGCTGCAGCAAGGATATTGTTGCTTAGGGACTTGCACCCAATTCCTGGACCAAGAAGGCTGCATCCCCAGGCTCTTCACTCTCTGTCGTGGCTCACATTCACTCTGAGCCTACCCAGATGCTCCTAGCATCCCTGTTATGCAATGACTTTTTTTTGCACTTTACCTCTTCAGCCAAAGATACCAGGCTCATATTAGCCAGCCTATTCAGCACAGCGACAAAGCCAAGAATTTTCCATTGGTGCCAACAGATCTCAGTCAAGGCATAGGAGCATAGCTTTCAGTCCAGATACCTGAGATGTAAGTCAAGGGCAGCCTCTAACCTCAGTCTAGATTTTGCTCCTAGCAATCCAAGTCAGGATCCCTGTAAGAAGCGAGGAGCTGGATGACAGGAGGCACATTACTGGTCTTTACTCTTTTCTGACCTTTTCTGGACTGTTTCCCTCATGGACTGAGAGGAGCGATGAGAGAGATGAAAGTGAGCAGCACAGCTATTGCTGTTGATGCAGGCAAGAAGGTATCCTGAGTGGGTTAGTAGATAGCACCGAGGGCATGCAGGGTTAGTGATGTTGAGGAGAAAGTGAGGTCTGCAGATGCTGGAGTATCAGAGCTGAAAATGTGTTGCTGGAAAAGCGCAGCAGGTCAGGCAGCATCCAAGGAACAGGAAATTCGACGTTTCGGGCATAAGCCCTTCATCAGGAATGATGACGTTAGTGATGTTGAGGGTGAGATGGTTAAGAACAAGTCGGGATAGATAATACGACAGATAGTGGGAATGGTAGAGCATGGATTTTGAGAGCTGGGTAAATGCTGGAGAGAGAGAGAGTGAATGTGAAGATGGTGATGAAGTGGAGAAAAGCATTCCCATCTTACTGCATTGTCTGGCATTCCTCTAGACAAATGAGACTGCTCTAACCTGGGCAACTTTGGACCAGACTGACACGGTCTGATGTTAAGTCTTCCACTGCAAGTTCTGGGCAAGGAGGAGGTCCTGCATTGACAATGCCATGTCCAGTATGATCTCCAGGATCCTGGGTTTCCAGATGTATGGCTCTAAAGGTGCTGATTTTTTCCCCATGTCTGCCATATTGGGGAGAAGTGTCAGGAACTGCACAAGGCAACTACAGACTGACCAGGCTTGACTGGGAGCAGAATAGGCTTTAAAACTTGGGGCAGACACAAAGGCTGCTGGAGTTTTAGCAGGATTAGAGAAGATAACAGGCTCAGAAGATAGAGAATGTGGCGAAATAAATAGTAACATCTAGAAAAATGTCCATATTACAGAGTAGGAGGTGCTGGATGTCTTAAAATGCATAAAGCTGAATGAATCCCCGCGACCTGATCAGGTGTACCCTAAAACTGACTGGGAAGCTACGGAAGTGATTGTTGGGCTGTTGCTGAGATGAGGCGTTCAACAAGATTCGTCCTGATAGATTGGTTAGCAAGGTTAGATCACATACAATACAGGGAGAACCAGCCATTTGGATACAGAACTGGCTCGAAAATAGGAGACAGAGGGTGGTGATGGAGGGTTGCTTTTCAGACTGGAGGCCTGTGACCAGTGGAGTGCCACAAGGATCGGTGCTGGGTCCACTGCTTTTCTTCATTTATGTAAATGGTTTGGATGTGAATATAAGAAAAAGGTATGGTTAGTAAATTTGCAGATGACATCAAATTTGGAAGTGTAGTGGACAGCCAAGAAGTTTTACCTCAGAGTACAGGGGGATCTTGATCAGATAGGCCAATGGGCTGAGAAGTGGCAGCTGGAGTTGAATTTAGATAAATGTAAGGTGCTGCATTTTGGAATGGCAAATCAAGGCAGGACTTGTACATTTAATGGTAAGGTCGTGGGGAGTGTTGCTGAACAAAGAGACCTTGATGTACATGTTCACAATCCCTTGAAAGTGGAGTCGCAGGTAGATAGGACAGTGAAGAAGACATTTGGTATGCTTGCCTTTTAATGGTCAGTTCAGAAGAGACTTACAGGATATTGTCAGAGTTGGAGGATTTGAGTTATTGGGAAAGGCTGAATAGATTGGGACTGTTTTTCCTGGAGCACCGGAGGCTGAAGGGGTGACCTTATAGAGCTTTATATAATCATGAGGTACATGGATAGGGTAAATGGACAAGGTAGAAGTGGGTACTAGGGACTAGAGTCGAGATTAGAGTGGTGCTGGAAAAGCACAGCAAGTCAGGCAGCATCCGAGGAGCAGGAAAATCGACATTTCAGGCAAATGCCCTTCATCATGAAGGGCTTTTGCCGGAAACATCGATTTTCCTGCTTCTCGGATGCTGCCTGACCTGCTGTGCTTTTCTAGCACCACTCTAATCTCGACTCTAAATGGACAAGGTATTTCCTGTGGGTTGGGGGAGTCCAGAACGAGAGAGCATAGGTTTAGGGTGAGAGGGGAAAAATTTTAAAGAGAGACCTAAGGGCAACTTTTTCACGCAGAGGGTG
Source organism: Hemiscyllium ocellatum (assembly GCF_020745735.1). NCBI lineage: Eukaryota > Metazoa > Chordata > Chondrichthyes > Orectolobiformes > Hemiscylliidae > Hemiscyllium > Hemiscyllium ocellatum. Next base: position 102,474,408 of record NC_083405.1, read on the forward strand.
GTGCATGTATGGAATGAGCTGCCAGAGGAAATGGTGAAGGCTGGTACAATTGCAACATTTAAAAGGCATCTAGATGGGTATATGAATAGGATGGGTTTAGAGGGACATGGGCCAAATGCTGGCAAATGGAGTAGATTTATTTTGGATATCTGGTCGACTTGGACGAGTTGGACTGAAGGGTTTTTTTTTCGTGCTGTGTATCTCCATGACTCTGTGACTCTAGATATCCGGTGAGTGACACCAGTTTTTGTAGGAACTGTGCATGGTAAGATGGGGTGGCAATTGGACAGGGGTGTGGTAGCTGATCACGCAGAATTTTGGTAACTGGCTGAGAAGATTTGCTCATTTCTGTGGTGAAAGTCCTTCCAAAAAACCAAAACTACTTGAACGTAGACAAAAAAAAGCAAGATTCAAAGGTTCAAATGGCATGGAGGAATTGACTCGGTGTTACATTGCTGCAGTAGTGTTCTAAGGTTACTGTGCACTCTATGAATCGAGTCAGGGATGTTTTGGTTATATGAACCAACACTTGCATTTTACTTGCAATTATCAAACATCATCAAGCCCATATTACCCATGACACTTCCTAAAGTGTTTAGAAACCTATTTATCTAAGAATTATTCACCCAAGTAATCGTTCATACCATATGCAAAATATTGATGAAAATGGCTTTCATAGTGTACTTGACTTCAAATACCTGGTAATTCAGATGTAAAACTGTGTGCTCACATTCTTGATCATTCATGAGAATTGCTGGCTAAGCCAATAGTTTTACCTAACCTTAGTTGTTCCTGAGGAAGTGCAGTGACCTGCCACTTTGAATATTGTAGCCCATACAGTGCAACTACACCCACAGTGCTGCTCGCGACAGAGTGCAACAAATCTGACCCAGTGATTGTGAAGGAGGGTATTTCTGCCTGATGGTATGTGACTGGAGGGGAACCTGCTGATGATGTGTCCTCATGGGTCTGTCCTTTGTCCTGTAGAGGTCACAGATTTGAGTTCGGGCAAAATCATCTTTTTATATTTTTTTTAGTAAGGATGTGACTCAGTAATTTACAGTTGGCATTTAGTCAGCAGTCTCATATGAAAGCTTGAATTAATAATGAAGGGCTAAGATTCAGGAGTCCTTTTGCACTGTCAACTACTTTTATTGTGGCATTTGATGTCAGAGTCTAAATAAGTTTTCTTTTTAGGGGACTCCTCTTGACGTCTGGGGAAGCAATGACCTTGTATTATTATCATTAGGCTGTTAATCCAACGTTATTCCATTGCAGTGGGACCTGTTTAGTTTGGGAAACTTACTTGGCATAGATAAGTTGGACCAAAGGGTCTGTTTCCGAGCTGTATGACTCTTTGACTTATGCCTTGTAGGAGTGGACAGGCTTTAGGCTGTCAGGAGGTGAGTTACTCACTGTGGGATTCCTAACTTCTGACCTGCTCTTACAGCTGCAGTATTTCTGTAGCTAGTTTCTGATCAATGGTAAGATCCCCAGAATGTTGATCATGTCGGATTCTGCAATGCCAAATCACTGCCTGGAGCTTGTGTGACATAAATGTGACTTACCACTCTGAAGCCAAGTTTAATATTCTCCAGGTCTTGCTGCATTTGGACAGAATCAGCTTCAGTATCTGGGGAGTTGTGAATGGTGTTGAACACAATAATCATCAGCAAACACCTCTGCCCTTATGAACGATGAACGATCGTTGATGAAGCAGCTGAAAATCATAACCCTGAGGAACTCAAAGAATCACAGCATCTTCCTTTGTGCTCTGTATGACTACTACCAGTGGAGAGTTTTCTCCTTGCTCCCACTGACTCTAGTTTTACTGAGGCTCTTTTATACCACCACACAGTTAAACACAGCCTTTAACATCCAGGACAGCAGTTTTCACTTCACCACTGGAGTTCAGTTCCTTTGTTTTGTTTGGACTAAGGTTGTACTGAAGATAGGAGCTGAGCAGCCCTAGCAAAGGTCCAAATTGATCACCTGTGTAGCCTCCTTGTTTCTCTGTCCATACCCTTTCACAGCTCCTCTTTTTCCCTCCCCTGCCAATCCATCCCTCCACCATCATCTCTTACTGCTCAGTCCTCCAACCTCTTTCTACTCCCCAATTAGGAACATCCTCTCTTCTTCACAAACCTTGCAGAAAACTTATCTATCTCCCCGTTCTTGTCCTCCGATTAATTGACCCACCCACTTCGCATCCAAAAGAACATCTATCCTTGGATAAAGGACATAAGGCAAAATGACCAACGCTCCATCTAGTGGCAACTTTCAACAGCCCCATCATGCCAAATCACTTGCCCAGCAACCATTCCACCACACCCCCAAAACCTCCCTCCCCAAGACCACATAAACTTGAACTCTAATATCTCCTCTTTCTGCCCCACCCAACCCCCACAAGCTCCCCATGAAAGGTGCTTTTACCTCACCTCTCCTGAATCCAACAATGTCGAGCAACATAAAACTGATTCGAATGGCATAGTGCCTGATTATCATAAATCTGTTGACATCCTGTTGGTTTTAAGAAGTTCAAGTCAATAAACATACGTCCTGTAACCCAGTGTTGTCAGCATTACCTAACGTGTATTAAGTTTTAGTGCAGGCAGTACATTTCAACTTGCAGTTGATTGCATTTCTGTGGCCAATTGTTTCTGCTTTGAGTGTAGTCTGGGTGTAAGTTGCACTCATGGCTCCATTAGTGTCTTTTATTCCTCTAGTTTCCATTCAGACTCCTTTTATTAAATGCACGAATGTAAATAGGCGTCTCACGCAAAGCATTGCAAAAGACCACGGGAACATCTTTTTCAATATAACCTGCTCTTCAAGTTCTTTCATTTTTTGCACTAGCCAGAATGTGATGATTAATCCTTGGAACCGACAGAAACTCCTCCCTGCTTTATTTCTCTTGAACATTTTTATGCTTGACAGTCTTTGAAAGCTGGAGAAACATTGCACAATTTACAAACTTAAATCTAATTTTAAGTTAGGTTGTACCACACCAAAGCTGAATACCCCAGTTCCAGTCTAAGAGATGTTATGCGATAAACAGATGGTCTTTTGTAATTTATATGAACATATTTTATCACACTTAATGTGTTTAATGTTCTTTCCTCCTGGGTTCTGCGCCCCTGGAGTTTTCAGTATCACATATTCCTTTCGATGACAGCTTGCTCCTAAGCAAGCCACTAGCAGTGCTGCTTTGCAACAAGCCACTAGGTAATAAAAGGGAGTAAAGTGATTTTTCTCCATCGCTGCCGAACAGCATCAGCCTCCACCAACTTTTCTTTCCCCCCCAAGATAATGTCGCAAGAATCTGATCGATACCATCCATAAAGTATGGAGGAAACCAGCCTACATATATCTGTCTGAAGAAGGGCTCATGCCCAAAACATCGATTCTCCTGCTCCTTGGATGCTGCCTGACCTGCTGCGCTTTTCCAGCAACACATTTTTAGCTATACATATCTGTTAGCAGCTTTAATGATATGATTCTGTGTGGATTTTCCATTGTTTCTCCTTGTTCCCTGTCCACCAATCTCTTCCACCCTATTTGCTGCCTTTGCCAAAGCCGCCTTGCTGCCTCCTGCACCACTGTGCTTATTAGCAGCAAATTTCGGACAAAGTTAGTCCATGGTAGAGATGCAACTCCTCAGAGATTTGATCCATTCTACTTAAGAGAATGATGTTCCTCTGGTTGCCCCATGCTTGACTTTTCAGAGGTGTCTTTATGACTTTCGTGGGTGAATTCCCTGCCACCAATTATATTTTGAATCTGAGAATAGAGAAATATCTCTGTGTGGCATGAAACTCCCAGTGCAGGCAAAATATGGTACTCCCAGTGGAAGTACCGTCAAGGAAGATATAAAAGTATTGAACTCGATATAAATTTTCCCAAGTAACACATTCAAATGTGATCCTTGAACTAAAGAAGATGGAAACAAAACCTAAACACAATTTGACAATTTAGGAATAAGAACAACAACATGCATTTATATTGTGACTAATATAGAAGAATATGCTAAAGAGCTTCACCTTATTTAATCTACCAAAACCATTGACTAATTTGAGGGTATCTACTTAATCTTCAATTTACCCTTATGCTGTTTAAGGAGAACAATTCCAGTTACTCTGGTCTCCAGATAACTGAAGTCCTTTCCACTGTAACTGTATCCATAGAACATAGAACAATACAACACAGAACAGGCCCTTCGGCCCACGATGTTATGCCGAACATTTGTCCTAGATTAGGCACCTATTCATGTACCTATCCAATTGCCGCTTAAAGGTCACCAATGATTCTGACTCTGACACTCCCACAGGCAACGCATTCCATGCCCCCACCACTCCCTGGATAAAGAACCTACCCCTGACATCCCCTCTATACCTTTCACCTTAAATTTATGTCTCCTTGTAACACACTGTTGTACCCGGGGGAAAAGTCTCTGACTATCTACTCTATCTATTCTCCTGATTATCTTATAAACCTCTATCAAGTCACCCCTCATCTTTCGCCGTTCCAATGAGAAAAGGCCGAGCACTCTCAACCTATCCTCGTACGACCTATTCGCCATTCCAGGCAACATCCTGGTAAATCTCCTCTGCACCCTCTCCAAAGCTTCCACATCTTTCCTAAAGTGAGGCGACCAGAACTGCACACAGTAATCCAAATGTGGCCTTACCAAGGTCCTGTACAGCTGCAACATCACCTCACGACTCTTGAATTCAATCCCTCTGCTAATGAACACTAATACACCATAGGCCTTCTTACAAGCTCTATCCACCTGAGTGGCAACTTTCAAAGAGCTATGAGCATAGACCCCAAGATCCCTCTGCTCCTCCACCTTATTAAGAACCCTTTTGTTAACCCTGTATTCTGCATTCTTATTTGTCCTTCCAAAATGGACAACCTTACACTTGACAGGATTGAACTCCATCTGCCTCTCCTTAGCCCAGCTCTGCATCATATCTAAGTCCCTTTGCAGCTGACAACAGCCCTCCTCACTATCCACAACTCCACCAATATCGTCTGAAAATTTACTGACCCAATCTTCGATTCCCTCTTCCAAGTCAGTAATAAAAATTACAAACAGCAGAGGACCCAGAACTGATCCCTGCGGAACTCCACTTGTAACTGGGCTCCAGACTGAATATTTACCATCTACCACCACTCTGGCTTCAACCAGTTAGCCAGTTCTCTATCCAACTGCCAAACTTCCCACTATCCCATGCCTCCTGACTTTCCACATAAGCCTGTCATGGGGAACCTTATCAAATGCCTTACTAAAATCCATGTACACTACATCCACTGCTCTACCCTCCTCCACAAGCTTGGTCACCTCCTCAAAGAATTCAAGAAGACTCGTAAGGCAAGACCTACCCCTCACAAACCTCATAAGACTTTGATAACCTTCCCAAAGTATGATGCCTAAGATTGAACATAATACTCCAGTTGTGGCCTTACCAATGTTTTACAAAGCTTTAGTAACTTCTGAGTTTTGGTAATGCATTCCCACTGTCTGAAAAATAACTATCCACTATTACTCTGTTATCTCTCCTTTTTGAATCTGGGCTGGATCCATACTTCCACCTGTTTATAAATTGCTGGAGGCAGCAAGGTGTTAGTGGTTAGCACTGTTGCCTCAGTGCCAGTGACCCAGGTTCGATTCCACCCTTGGGTGACTATGCAAACACCCCGTGCTTGCATGGGTGCCTTCTGGGTACTCTACTTTTCTCCCACAGTCCAAAGATGTGCAGATTAGGTGGATTGGTGATGCTAAATTGCCCATTATGTCCTTGGATGCTTAGGCTAGATGGATTAGCCATGGGAAGTGCAGGGTTATGCAGATTGGGTGAGTTTGGGTGGGGCGCTCATTTGAAGGGCTGGTGTGGACTTGATGGGCCAAATGGCCTCATTCCATGCTGTAGAGATTCTATGATTCTATGAATGGTAGCTTTAATTTTGCTAATAGAGTTTAATGCCTTTTCAATGGCCAAATCCACTGTGTGACTATACAGCTGTCATAAACCTTCTCCATTATTCCACCAAAGAGCAATCAAATTTCTCAAACACAGATCACCTCAATCCCCAACCCACCAAACACGGCAACTGATTGCATATTAAAGGAATTTTGTGCTTTCTGTCCACTCTTTTATTTTGTTGTTTATAGCTGTTTGCTTCTTGTTCTGTTCAGTTTTACGTCTAGCAATTCTATGGTGCTTTCTATCTTGTCTGATGTTTGTCCTTTTCAGTGACAGACAGTCCAGATTCCCTGGTGTTTCCATTTACCTCAGTCCAATCACATCGGTGATCATCATCATCATCTTCTCTTCAGGGCTAGATATGGGCCTCTGTGTGAAGAATTATACTGCATGTGTGGTGCAGTTTGACCAAAGCAAAACACAATTAGAATATGACTTTTTGAGTTATATCTAATGTTCTTGGCAGTATAGTTGTATTTTGTGAAGAAGAGTCAGTGGACCTGAAATGTTAACTCTGTTTTCTCTGCACAGCTGCTGAGTTTTCCCAGCAATTTATTTCTTGTTTGATTTCCAGCATCCACAGTTTTGTTTGTTTTGTTGTTATTGTAATTGAGAATTCTATCTACTTTGTTGTTAATTGCCACTTTCCAGTCAGTACACAGAGAGTACCAAATGCAAGGCATCTAGACTTCTCTTCGTTACATACAGACATGTGAGTTGGGAGCAGAATAAGCCAATTTACACATCAAACTTGCTCAGGTTCTCACTAAGATTAGGGCTTGTCTGACTACTCCATGATTCTTTCTGCATTCCAAACTGTTTCAAAGTCATCCTGGAATTATGTGTGTAACTCTTGTATTCATTCCCATGTGCACAGTACTTTTACACTTGCATTTACCCTTAAGTTTTTATTTGTATAACATTTAAGATCGTGGGTGGAACATCATTTTTGTCAACTTGAATTACATAGAATATTCAACAAAAGTAATATGAAATGGCAACTATGGAATTAATAACAAACTGTGCAGTCACCAATACTCATTATAGGAAAGCGAAAGAAAATGAAGGCATTAAGTGTAACGTAAGATTTAAATAACGATGAGATGCACACCAGTTAGAGATAAGGGGATGAAAGAAAGGCAGAACTAATGGAAAACTAGCTTCCTTTTCATTGGTCACTGCTCTTAATGGGAGGCTTTTAATTGTATTCTAAGTTTGGCCCCATGTTTTTTTCTCATACAACAACGAATGTTTGGTGCTATTGGTGGAAAGTAGAGTCAATGAGGGAATGAAGTGAAGACAAGAATTAGATTTAATGCATTTTTCTTTGTTTCAGAATTGGTGGCAGAACATCCTGTTGGAAGAGGAATACTATTTCAAAAGCGGAATCCAAGGTACAAAATTTACATATTTTTATTAACTAATTAGTCTAGAACTTTTTCCATTTAACTCATCTTAGTGTTTTTCTTGTTTTTTGTCAGCAACTTTTCTCCTTTCTGAAATGGCTGTTTGTGAAGCTGGAGAGGATATTGTAACTGAGCTTAATCATTCCTAACTCATTTCACGTGCAGTTTGGGCTGAGATTGTAAGGCGAAGAAGACATTTGGAGACCTTGTTCTGGCAAGAATGCTCAAATTTCTCCTCCATTCTTTTTAGATTTGGGATGACAAACGCCTAGTTCTATTTGGCTTTTTAGGTCTTCAGAGTATAAAGTCTATGTATATTTTCCTTGGTGGACCTACTATCCAAGGGCCTTTCTATATCCTAAGCTTTATATCCAGATTGAGAAAGTTAAGTCACAGCAGAGGCAAACCAACTCTACTGGCTGACTCAGTATTACAGAATCACAGAATTATTACAGTGTAGAAAATTCTTCAGCCTATCACTGTCTGTGTTGACTCTCTGAATATTTCACTTCATGCCATTTTCCACCCTCCTCCTTGTAACCCTCCACATTGTTCCTTTTCAAACAAGAATCTGCATTTTTTGTATGCGTTGACTAAATCAGCTTCAGCCACACTCAGGCAATAAGCTCCAGAATCCACTGCATTAAAATGATTTTTTTTTGTCGTAATTGTTTTTGCAACTTCTGCAGTTAGCTTAAATCTGTTTTCTTGTCTCAGCCCTTTCACGATGCAGTATGTGGATGCACTGACGAGGAGGAGCAAATCTTGACCTGCTCTTGGGAAATGAGGCAGGACAGGTGGCTGAGGTGTCAGTGGAGGAGCACTTTGAGGCCAGTCTTCATAATTCTATTAGTTTTAAAATAGTTATGGAAAAGGATGGACCAGATCTAAAAATTAAAGTTTTAAATTGGAGGAAGGCCAATTTTGACAGTATTAGGCAAGAACTTTCAGATGTTGATTGGGGGAGCGAATCTTCACAGGTAAAGGTACGGCTGTAAAGTGGGAAACCTTCAAAATGAAATAATGTGAGTCCAGAGATAGTATGTTCCTGTTAGGGTGAAGGGGAAGGCTGGTAAGTGTAGGGAATGTTGGATGATGAGAGAAATTGAGGTTTTGGCCTAGATTAAAAAAAAAGGAAGCATATGTCTGAATCCGTAGAAGAGTATAAAGGCAGTAGAAGTATACTTAAGGGGAAAATCGGGAGAGCAGATAACTTTTTAGCAAATAGGGTTAAGGATAATCCAAAGGGAATCTACAAATACATTAAGGACAAAATGGTAACTAGGGAAAGAATAGGGCCCCTAAAAGATCATCAAGGCAGACAATGTGTGGAACCACTGGTGATGGATGAGATATTTTGCATCAGTGTTTACTGTGGTGAAGAACATGGAAGCTAGAGAACTTGGAGAAACAAATAGCGATATCTTAAAAAAAAATCCATATTCAGAGGCAAAGGTGCTGGACGTCTCAAAACACACAAACACACACCTATGAACTGATCAGGTGAACCCTAGAACTCTGTGGGAGGCTAGAGATGTAATTGCTAGGCCTCTTGCTGAGATATTTGCGTCTTTGATAGCCACTGGCAAGGTGGTGGAAGACTGGAGGTTGGCTAACGTGGTGGCACTATTTAAGCAAGGTGGTAAGGAAAAGCCAGAGAACTAGTGGGCGGCACGGTGGCATGTGGGCGGCACGGTGGCACAGTGGTAGTGGGCGGCACGGTGGCACAGTGGCGTGGGCGGCACGGTGGCACAGTGGTTAGCACTGCTGCCTCACAGCGCCAGAGATCCGGGTTCAATTCCCGCCTCAGGCGACTGACTATGTGGTGTTTGCACGTTCTCCCCGTGTCTGCGTGGGTTTCCTCCGGGTGCTCCGGTTTCCTCCCACAGTCCAAAGATGTGCAGGTCAGGTGAATTGGCCATGCTAAATTGCCCGTTGTGTTAGGTAAGGGGTAAATGTAGGGGTATGGATGGGTTGCGCTTCGGCGGGTCGGTGTGGACTTGTTGGGCCGAAGGGCCTGTTTCCACACTGTAAGTAATCTAATCTATAAAAAAACTATAGACTGGTGAGCCTGACATCAGTACTGGGCAAATTGTTGGAGGGAATCCTGAGGGACAGAATTTACGTGCATTTGGAAAGGTAAGGCCTAATTATGGATTGTCAACATGGCTTTGTGTGTGGAAAATCGTGTCTCACCAACATAATTTAGTAACAAAGAGCATTGGTGAAGCAGAGCAGTGCACATGATCTATATGGACTCCAGTAAGGCATTTGACTAGGTTCGAGCTAAAAATGCGTTGCTGGAAAAGTGCAGCAGGTCAGGCAGCATCCAAAGAGAAGGAGAATCGACGTTTCGGGCATGGCTTGACCAACCAACCCAACCACCCCGTGGCTCAACACTTCAACTCTCCCTCCCACTCCGCCAAGGACATGCAGGTCCTTGGACTCCTTCATCGCCAGACCATAGCAACACGATGGCTGGAGGAAGAGCACCTCATCTTCCACCTAGGAACCCTCCAACCACAAGGGATGAACCTAGATTTCGCCAGTTTCCTCATTTCCCCTCCCCCCACCTTATCTCAGTCAAATTCCTCGAACTCAGCACTGCCTTCCTAACCTGAAATTCTTCTTCCTGACCTCTCCGCCCACCCCCACTCCGGCCTATCACCCTCACCTTACCCTCCTTCCACCTATCGCATTTCCAACGCCCCTCCCCCAAGTCCCTCCTCCCTACCTTTTATCTTAGCTTGCTGGACACACTTTCCTCATTCCTGAAGAAAGGCTCATGCCTGAAATGTCGATTCTCCTGCTCTTTGGATGCTGCCTGACCTGCTGCGCTTTTCCAGCAACACATTTTCAGCTCTGATCTCCAGCATCTGCAGTCCTCACTATCTCCATTTGACTAGGTTCCTCATAGTAAAGAAGTAGCAAGGTGCGATCACATGGAATACAGGAAGAATTAGCCATTTGGATATAGAACTGAGGGTGATGGTGGAGGGTTGCTTTTCAGACTGGAGATCTGTGACCAACAGTGTGCCACAAGGATCGGAACTGGGTCCACTGTCTTTTGTCATTTGTGTAAATGATTTGGGTGTGAACATAAGAGGTGTGGTTAGTAAGTTGGCAGATGACACCAGAATTAATGTAGTGGGCAGTCAGGACATTTATCTTAGAGTACAATTGGACCTTGATCGGATGGGCTTGTAAGCCAAGGAGTGGAAGAAGGAATTTAATTTAGATAAATATGTGGTGCTGCATTTTGGAAAGGCAAATTGGGGCAGAACCTATACACTTAATGGTGAGGTCCTGGGGAACGTCACTGAATAAAGAGACCTTGAAGTGCAGGTTCATAGTTCTTTGAAAGTGGAGTTACAGTTCGATAGGTTAGTGAAGAAGACATTTGATATGCTTGGCTTTATTGGTTAGCATATTGAGTATAAGAGTTGGGAGGCCAAGTTATGGCTGTACGAGACAATGGTTTGGCTACTTTTGGAGTACTACATTCAGTTCTGGCCTTCATGCTATAGGAAGGACATTGTGAAATTTGAAAGGGTTCAGAAAAGATTTACAAGGATGTCACCTGATTTGGAGGATTTGAGCTACAAGGAAAGGCTGAATAGTCTGGGACTATTTTCACTGGGGCGTCAGAGGCTGAGGGGTGACTTTATAGAAGTTTATAAAATCATGAAGGGCATGGATAGGGTGAATAGCCAACGTCTTTTCCCAGGGTAGTGAAGTCCAAAATTAGATGGCATAGGTTTAGGATGAGGGTGCAAAGATTTAAAAGGGATCTAAGGGGCAGCCTTTTCACACAGAGGGTGGTGCGTATATGGAATGAGCTACCAAAAAAAAGTGGTGGAGGCTGGTACAATTACAACAATTTAAAAGGCTGAACTGAGATAACCTTCTTCGCTGTCCATTACACCACCATTTTTTGGTGTCATCTACAACCTTACTAACTATTCCTCCTACATTCACATCCAAGTAATTTATATAAGTGAAAAGCAGTTGACCCAGCACCAATCTTTGTGGCACACCACTGGTCACAGATCTCCAGTCCAAACAACAGTCTCCACAACCGTCCTCTGTCTGCTACCTTCAAGGCAATTTTGTATCTAATTAGCTAGCTCCCCCTGAATTCCATATGATCTATGTAGCTGACTCTAATCATTAATCAGAAATTAGTGATGGACAATAAATGCTGGCTTAACCAATGATGCACACTTCACATGAACAAATAAAGTATTCCCACAGTGTCGGGGGGGCTGTGGAAATGGGATAGGGAGTTTGAAATGGGGATATGACAGAGAGAATATCCCTCCACTCCCCAAAACTGGCCTGAAATTTAACATTTGGCTTCTGACCTCCATGTGAGACTACGTGGTTTTTATCTGGAGTGGTTATATGTATCACAGTTGTGTTGGGCAAGCTGATGGGCCAGAGAGTTACCTTCCCTATCCACCATTATCTCATACAGAATTTGTGGCGACATCTAAGTTTGATTTTTGAACCAGAGGCAAAAGGTACAAAATGATAGACTGTCCAGTTAGCTGAAGTAAAAGAGTATTCAGTTCCACACCAGAACCCAGAAGTCCCAAAACTTGTCTTACAAAATGTGTTTTATTCCTTGCTGTACATATTTGAGAGCACAGGTGCATATAACTATTCTTTCATCCTCTCAATATTCCAGATTAAATGCTTGACTAGCATTTAATATCTCTGACACAGTGACATTAGGTAACAAGTTACTTGGATATATCCAATTGTGCATCCACTTCCTACTAAGGAATATTAGCAGTGATCAACACCTGAAATCAGAATTAATTTTATCCCCTTTTCCTCCTTCGCTCAAGAACAGACCATATCAATTGCTGTCCTTCACAAATTACAAAGTGAAACCTGGAGCTGCTTTAATTGTAAAGTACAGGGCACGACATGCTCCTACGGGACAATGGGAGAGTTTGAGGTGATGGTGGTGTGCATCAGACCCGGGTTCAATTCCCGACTCAGGCTACTGACTGTGTGGAGTTTGCACGTTCTCCCCGTGTCTGCGTGGGTTTCCTCCGGGTGCTCCGGTTTCCTCCCACAGTCCAAAGATGTGCGGGTCAGGTGAATTGGCCAAGCTAAAATTGCCCGTAGTGTTAGGTAAGGGGTAAATGTAGGGGTATGGGTGGGTTGCGCTTCGGCGGGTCGGTGTGGACTTGTTGGGCCGAAGGGCCTGTTTCCACACTGTAAGTCTAATCTAATCTAATCATGGACAGTTTTAAATCCTACCATGGTATCTGGGGGGGATTAAATACAATTAGTTTCTAAATAGTATGGCATTGAAAGCTAGTCTCAGTTATTGTGACCGTGACAATGATTTTTTTTGTAGAAACCCAAGTGGTTCACTAATGCCCTTTAGGGAATGAAATCTAGAGCAATTAAGCATGGGCAACAAATGCTGGCTTTGCCAGCAACACCTATATCCTGTGAAAAAAATAAAGAAAATATTGTTGCTCTGCATGTTTTATTTTCAGTAAATGAGAACAAACCTTGAAAGAGATTTTAAAGTGCTCACTTGCAGTGAAATTGGCAAAAGAGCACAGATTTCGCCACTAATCAGAACAACCAAATATATTTTTATTTATCTGTTCCAATAAATCTTTTTCTCATTTCAATGGTGTCCTGTTATGCCCCATTTATATTGTATTGGTGGATAGCCTGTTCTGCCAGTAACTGCTTCAGAACGAAGAGTAGTAGCTCGTTATTGTCTCGTTTGAATGCCAAGTGCCTTAATCATCTGTAATCAGCTGGGTTTTCAATTTTGTTTTCTGCCTGAATGTACCACACTTTGTTCGTTTATCTTAACTCACCTCTCCTCCTTCATCCAGGGAGCTCTGGATTTTTTACCCTACCTTTCCCTTGTGAGGAAGTAAGCTTTGACTGTGTCTCTTGTTTGAATGTAACCCATTGTTCACATACCACTTTTCCTGCAAACCTTTGACTTCAATTTATTTGACCTAGATATATTTTTATCTCATCAGGCTTTTTCCCCAGTTTATTACTCTCACTCTGGATTGTTTTTTTTGTGTATTCGCTCTAAAACACCCTAAATGTTCTCTTACTGCCACCAGATTTACATAGCTGACGACATTTGCAAAGCCAGTTCAAGCAATGCCTCATTCCTCATTGGATTGGGAACATATTGCTACAGAAAATTATCCTGAACTCACTCTTGGAAATCTTGCCCTCCTCTGCCCTTTACATTACTATTTAACCAGTTTCTAACTGATTAGTAAGGTTCCCTCATAGCTATTCTATAATGTTTATGTTTCTCTAGTTTTCTGCAAATTTGTTTCTCTGCATCATTCCCATTAGCTTGTTGCCTATAAATTTCACAGAGCAATGTAGTGGTTCTGTTCGGCGAGCTGGAAGTTTTTGTTGCAAACGTTTCGTCCCCTGGCTAGGAGACATCATCAGTGCTCTGGAGCCTCCTGCGAAGCGCTTCTTTGATGTTTCTTCCGGTATTCATAGCGGTCTGTCCTTGCCGCTTCCGGGTGTCAGTTTCAGCTGTCCGCTGTAGTGGTTGGTATATTGGGTCAAGGTCGATGTGTTTGTTGATGGAGTTTGTGGATGAATGCCATGCCTCTAGGAATTCCCTGGCTGTTCTCTGTCTGGCTTGCCCTATGATAGTAGTGTTTTCCCAGCCGAATTCGTGTTGCTTGTTGTCTGAGTGTGTGGCTACTAGGGATAGCTGGTCGTGTCGTTTCGTGGCTAGTTGGTGTTCATGTATGCGGATTGTTAGCTGTCTTCCTGTTTGTCCTATATAGTGTTTTGTGCAGTCCTTGCATGGTATTTTATAAACTACATTAGGACTACTGCGACCCTTAGGACTCATAACGGCACACAAACCAACAGCCACGCTCAGACAAGAACTTACTAGAACAAAGGAGCCAATACCCAAAATGAACAAAACTAATGTAGTTTATAAAATACCATGCAAGGACTGCACAAAACACTATATAGGACAAACAGGAAGACAGCTAACAATCCACATACATGAACGCCAACTAGCCACGAAACGACACGACCAGCTATCCCTAGTAGCCACACACTCAGACAACAAGCAACATGAATTCAACTGGGAAAACACTACTACCATAGGGCAAGCCAGACAGAGAACAGCCAGGGAATTCCTAGAGGCATGGCATTCATCCACAAACTCCATCAACAAACACATCGACCTGGACCCAATATACCAACCACTACAGCGGACAGCTGAAACTGACACCCGGAAGTGGCAAGGACAGACCACTATAAATACCGGAAGAAACATCAAAGAAGCGCTTCGCAGGAGGCTCCAGAGCACTGATGATGTCTCCTAGCCAGGGGACGAAACGTTTGCAACAAAAACTTCCAGCTCGGCGAACAGAATCACTACAACAAACACCCGAGCTACAAATCTTCGCACAAACCTTGTTCACAGAGCAATGCAATTAAATCTTTTTTTGTTCCTTAGATCTAGTCAAATTGATTCTGTCCTTGATCCTTCTGAGACATCCTCTTTCTTCAGCAGTACAGTGCTCTCCTTAATCAGTTCTGCCAACTTCTTTCCTACCTTTCTTGAACATCTCATATTCAGGAATATTTAACCCTCAGTGCATGCCCTTTGAACTAAACCTTTTTCATAGCCACAACATCACCAAATTTATTTACCACACTCTGGATTCACATATGTTCACACTAACCCCGGATTAGATTTTCTTACGTTCTCCAATTCATTGACCCTTTAGAATTTGCATGCATTGGCTTAAGCTGTTGCTTTGCATGAACTAGAGGTACAGCTCTTGCTGATATGGAGTCTCCAGGAAGCTGTGGTTAGCTCAGTTGGCTGGATGGTTTGCTTCCAGTGTGAAGTGAGTGATATGAACACTATGGATTCAATTCCTGCAATGGCTGAGATTACCATGAAGGACTCTTTTTCTTAGTTTCTCACCTTGCCTGAGACATGATGATCCTCAGATTAAATCACTAGTGTCTCTGATTAATGAGAGAGCAGCTGTATAGTCTGTGGGTAAGGATTTTTATTCTCTAAACTTAGGTTAAGCCATACTAAAGTGTTTGGACATATACACCTTCAAATTGTTTGAGCCCGTCAGTCACTGAAAAGATCGTTTATCTGTTAAGGTTTTTTTTACATCAAAGTAACTATAAGAAATGGGATAGAGTTTTATATTTGCTGTTGTACTGAATAGTCTGTAGAAGAAAAAGATGACAATGCTTCAAACTATAATGCTATTAGATTTATTGTATGTTATGGAAATGGTCCATCTTATTTTCTAAAATTATAGAGGGATTTTTAAATCCTTCCTCCAATAAGGAGGGGAAAGATGGGATGTTGAAAATGGTAAAAATATGATCTGATTTAGGCCCATTATGAACATGCCTTGACCTTGTCTGATCTCCTCACTCTAAATTACTGATTATAAATTGTCAATGAGGTTATGTTCGTAAGATGTCACCTTTTTAAATAAAACCTTAAGTTATCTCGTGAATGTGACTTAAAAAAATTCTTGGATTTACATATTAATGAACCGAAACCTGCAACCCATTCTAAAAGATGAAAGACTTAACAGCAATCTAGGTTTGTTCAATACATCATTTCAGTTGCATCACACTGTGTAATCTTTTGCTGTAAATTCTATGTCTTGTGATCCTATTCCACAGCTTCCTGATGAAGGAGTGACGCTCTCAAAACTTGTGCTTTCAAATAACCCTGTTGGTTTATGTGATTTTTAACTTTGTCCACCCCAGTCCAACACCGGCTCCTCGCCATCCTAAGATAATGACATTCACTTAAAGTTTGCCAGAGCTTAGGAAAGCTCACATCTAAAGGGAGACAGTTGCTTGACTCAGCGGGTAATTTGTTCTCCCACACTGTTTCTCAGCCAAGGCCACAGGAATGCTTTCTTCCTCCGAAACACCAGATCTTCAAGCAGATCTGCTACAGTTGCCTCTCTCTCAGATCAAAGCAATCTTTGCTTTCACACATCATCTTGATTACTAAGTAGTCTCCAACTGCTGACCTGCGATATCTGCTTTCTGCTCTGCAGTTGGCCATCTGCCAATTTGAAAAAGGACTAAAACATTTCTTCTTTTCTGCTCCTGGGTGTATATTCCAGAATTTTTAATCTTGCAAATTGGATTTGGAAGGGCACTATTATTCATTCCCTCTTAGTGGTACAGATGTTTTACTTCAGTAGACCTAGACTACAGATTGGTTGATATTGAGAGCAGTCATAAAATCCAGGGATTGAAAATGGAAATGAGTATCATTGTACAATTTGAAAATACAGTTTCTCAATTTGCATTCCAGTAAGTGGGCACTTAGCATTGGCTACATCCTGGTCCTTCAATGTTCATCTTTTTATCCACAACTTGGTTGACACTATGATACCTTGATTTGATTTGATTTGATTTGACTTATTGTGGTCCCATGTATCGAAGTATAATGAAAAGCTTTGTTTTGCAAACAGTACAGGAAGATCATAGCAAACAAGGATATACAGATATTGGGTGGTTAGACAGGAGAGGAATACAATGTTACAATTGCACAGGCAGTGCCCAAAGTAAGATCACCCTTAGCTGGATCAACATTATTTGAAGTTAGAGATGTCTATTCGAAAGTCTAATAACAGTAGGGAAAAAAGCTCTTCTTGAACCTGAGTGCACATTTTTAAACTTCTGTACCTTCTAGCTGACTGGAAGAAAGCATTACCAGGGCGAGAAGGGGTTTTGCTGATGATGTAAGCCTTTCTGCAGCAATGAGCTGTATAAATGGAGTCCATGGATGGAGAAGATTAGCTTCTGTGATGGTCTGGGCTGTGCACACAACTTTCTGTAGTTTCTTAGGGCCCTGGGCAGAGCTGTTGCTGTACCAGGCTGTTATGCACCTGGATAGAATGCTTTCAATGGTGCATCTGTAAATGGTGAGAGTACTCATGGACATGCTGAATTTCCTATACCACCTGAGGAAGAAGAGGCATTGTTGTACCTTCTTGACCATTGCATCTTTGTGGGAGTTCCAGGACAGGTTATCAGTTATTGTCACTCCTGGTAACGTGACGCTTTTGAACCCTTCCACCTCCACTCCATTGATGTAGATAGGGGCGTGTCCCCCTCATTTCTTCCTGAAGTTAATGCTCCGTTCTTTTGTTTTGCTGACATTGAAAGAGAGGTTGTTCTCATTGCACCACAACACCATTCCTTCTATCTCATTTCTGTATTCTGACGCATCATTGTTTGATATCCGTCCTAACCACAGTGGAGTCATCAACAAACTTTACAGATGGCATTCATTTAGAATCTGGCTACACAGTTGTGGGGGTGTACAGGGATTATAATAGGGGGCTGAGAACACATCCTTGCAGTGTACTGAAGTTGAGCAGTTGGCTATCTTCAGTGATTGTAGTTTGTGGGTCAGGAAGTTGAGGAACCAGTTGCAGAGGACAGAGCTGAGACCTAGGTCTCAGGGTTTTGAGATTAGTCTGTTTAAAATTATAGTGTTGAAGGCAGAGCTATAGTTGATAAGTAGGAGCCTGACATAGGTGTTCTTGTTATCCAGTGTTCCAGGGATTAGTGTAGGGCAAGGGAAAAGACATCTGCTAGGGACTGGTTATGTCAGTCGGCAAAATGCAGGGGATCAAGGCAGGCTGGAAGGCTAGAGTTGATGTGGGCCTTTTGAAGCACTTCATGCTTATGGAGGTCAGAGCCATTAGTTGGTCATTCAGGTACATTGCATGTGGTCTTCTTGAAGCAAGTGGAGACTTCACTTGTAGCAAGGAGAGGCTGAAAATATCAGTGAATACTTCCAGCAGTTTGTTGACACAGGATCTAAGTGCACGACTGGGGACTGTGCTGGGCCTGTCACTTTCCCTGGATTTGCTCTCAGGAAGACCAATCTGACATTTACAGTGGTGACTGAAGGAACAGCTACATCTGGGCAGATGACATTCGAACTAAGCATAGAAAGCATTCAGTGCATCAGGGAGGCATGTGTTCTTGTTTGCTTTATTTTGTCTCCTGATATGTTGCCTGACTTGGAGGGCATGTTCTTCTTACTCGTCGGTTGCACACATTTTTCACCTTTCAGTGGCTGGGGAATCTATGGATATTTTGCCAACCATTTCATGATCAAAGTGATCAGGATGTATGGCTCCTGACCAAAAGCAGAAATTTCTAAACTTAATCATATAAAATGTAGAAGTTTGTGCTCCGCCTCCAGACACATAGCTAGGCTGTAATGCAAGAGGATGATACAATTGAGGGTCAGACAGTTATACCTTTTAACATTTATCATTGTTGTGCTTAAGATAGTTTAGCAAGTGTGAGGGCAGTTTATGTGGAGGTACGTAGTTTGTGTAGAGGGAATGGGGGAAGAGCAGAAATTTGGCAACATTAGTACATTTCTTTTGGTTCTCAGGAAGTGAGTCAGTTCCTAAAAACAGAAAAGCCAATTTGCTTTGATGGAAATTGGTGATATTGGTTGGCAGCATGAGCCTGAAAATGATGCAATTTTTCATAGCAATTTAGGGCAATTATTGGTATTTCTGGTTTCATTTTTAGGTTTGAAACTAACAGCACACATTTCTTGCTATTGAGCAGTTTGAGTCATTCTAAAATGCTCTTCGGTAATTGTCATCTGTCCTCAATATAGCATATTCACAGGCTTTTGTTTATTTGGACAACTAGGTAACCTGGACCTCCATCCAGGATTGGTACAATATTTCAACCTATGATATACATCAGTTGTCTTTATATTATCTCATAATTTTGGAGGCAACATTTTATCTTTCACGCACAAGGTGTCTCTGCCTTGGGATAGATGTGTCAATATTTGGAGTTGGGCGGAGTTATAAATGATATTCTTCACAGTATACTTGCATGTGTTGGGGATTATAACAGTAATGCTTACTATGTCCTATATTCTCCAGTGGAATTTGCTCACGCTATGTCCTCCCTGCATAAAATGTTCAAGATCTGCTTTGAGTGGACAATCAGGTAATTTTCTTCCAGGAATTCCCCATCGGCCAATTGCGGTATCATTTTTACAGTGAAGAATTTGTATCTCAATTGGATTTAAGAAGGCTATATGCTCCATGTGGGCTGTTCAGATAATTTATATTTTAGCCTGTATGCTAGCTGTACAAATAAAGTTGAACTGCAGTTGAACAGGTAATACTTCTGTCAATTACATCAATGATCACAGAAAGGAAATTTTATTTCTGTAGCAGAATTCTGTATGGCAGAAAAGTATTTGCTTTGAACCATACATTTCTTTGGCCTTGCTGGAAGTGGACAACTTGTTCGCCTTGCTGTCCATTGTGTAACTAAAATTAAACTGAATACCTTTGCATCATCAAATAATGCTGAAAATGTGTCGCTGGAAAAGCTCAGCAGGTCAAGCAGCATCCAAGGAGCAGGAGAATCGACGTTTCGGGCATGAGCCCTTCAGGAATGAGGAGAGTGTGCCTCATTCCTGAAGAAGGTCTCATGCCCGAAACGTCAATTCTCCTGCTCCTTGGATGCTGCCTGACCTGCTGCATTTTTCCAGCAACACATTTTCAGCTCTGATCTCCAGCATCTGCAGTCCTCGCTTTCTCCATCATCAAATAATCTTGAGCTCTGCTAGAGTTACAATGATAGAAGTCAGATGACTTCTCCATTACTGGAACGTTAAGATTGACCAATGCATTGCCATCTCTTGCTCTGATTCTGTCAAAGCACAATTGATTCATTCCATGCAAACTAAACCTGTTATTAAAGGTTGACGATAAGCCAAATATGTACTCGTTATGCTTGCAGATGGAATCATCTACCAGTGCAGCTCAGGATCTGCTTCAATATAACTGCAGATTCTCTTCACTGAAGAATATTAGTGAACTAGCCTTTTTAATCAAGCAGTAGCCTTCCACATTTAATTTTTATTGTGGTGTCAACTCGCAAATTGACTGCTTCATTGAACTTCGTTTTGCAATTTTGAGCATTTAATCTCTGAATTGCTGATTTAATATAACTGCAATATTGCGATACCCACATTTTCATACTGACAGCATGTGGCACTGAATGTAATCATGATACTTCCTCAAATTCATAAAATGTATTTGTCTCCAAACTTTCTTTACTACTGACCTGAAGATAAAACATGGCTTCAAGTTTGTTTTTGCTTGTTGGTTTTGAACCTGATCCATGATGTCCACCAGTGTGATACTAGAGGGACACAAACCATTTTGCACACTGAATTGCTACTGCAAAAGTATATCCCTTTTGACTATACAATGTTCCATTATTTCTGCTCTTCATTTCTGCCTTTGTGCCATAACATGCACTAATGTGCCATTCTTTGGTTGTGGCTGCATTACTCTGAATTGCCGTTGTCATAGGTATAATTTTTATTTCAAAAATATACTTTATCCATAAAGTGTTGTGCAAGTTACAATTATAACAATTACATTACAAAGCATTTCAACCTGAACATTGAATCATTTCAAAACACACTCGTTGCAATATCTCATGTTCCATTCTTGGGTGCTTCCCTATGATTGTAATAGCGTTCATAATAATATATATTCTATGCCAGGCATAGGGTAAAGCATTTCAAATCAGACATTAGAGTGCACTTGATGCAAACTCTACCGTTTGCACCGTGTTACACTCTGAGCAGCTTTTACTAAATTCAATGCTCTTAATATTCATTATGTGCATTCCTTGCACATAGTTTTCTGACCCATGATATACTATTGCTGAAAGGCCTCAGACCACAATCTTTGATCACTGCCTCAGTGGTGGCAGCTCAGAGCTTTAGTGTGTATATTCAATGCTTATTTAACCAAACCAACAGTCTGCAGATTCCCACACTTCCTCCAGTAACCTCTTCCTACACCACTGAGTGTCACCGGGGAGGTGATAGCCAAGTGGTATTATCACTAGATTATTAATCCAGAACCTCAGCTAATGTTCCAGGGACCAGGATTTGAATCCTGTCATGGCAGATGGTGGAATTTGAATTCACTAATATTTTGGAATTAAGAATCTCCTGATGATCAGAAAACTATTGTCAATTGTCAGAAAAACCCAGCTGGTTCATTAATGGAAGGAATTCTGTCACCCTCACCTGGTTTGGCCTACACGTGACTCCAGACCCACAGCAATGCCCTCTCCGCTCAGTTGAAAGGCAAGTAGGGACAGTGAATAAATATATTTATTTATTCCCATGAGTGATTTTTTAAAAAACTGTCCCCTCTAACTAACACCTTCTGAAATTAAAATTCAAGAATATGTCAGTCATATGTTGGAGTATTAACTGCTTCTCAAATTCATAAATCTTGACATCAGATGCCAGAGTTGCAAATACTCTCTGTGCAGTGATGATCTTGGATACGCAAAGGGTAAATGACCTCCCATTTTTAACATCATTGATTTTAAGCTGTTTCTCCATTGTAAACTGAATTACTCTTAACAGAAGAGTCATTTAACTTCTCAATCATAACTTTCAGCCAAATGCACCCAAGACTGGAAGTTTCTCATGTCACAGTGAATGCAGGAGCAGACTTACTTGACTGTGTGGACTCTGGCAAATGATACCAACATTGCTAAGCTTTGAGATCACTTGCAGCATGTATTTCAGTTTTGCTCATTAAGCAAAGGCAATGGAATGGATTTAAAGATAGCTTAAAGTGTTAGCTCATTGAGTTACAAAAAGACATGGGAGTTTGTGATGTGTGGATAAGGAGAAGAGGTTGAAGGAAGAGCCCAC
The DNA here is from genome assembly GCF_020745735.1 of Hemiscyllium ocellatum. NCBI lineage: Eukaryota > Metazoa > Chordata > Chondrichthyes > Orectolobiformes > Hemiscylliidae > Hemiscyllium > Hemiscyllium ocellatum. The sequence goes on from NC_083405.1 coordinate 102,496,598, forward strand.
TGTGAAAAGAAAGGAATACTTTGTGTTGCATTCATGTAGCACATATGTATCACCCAGATGTGCGAAATGTTTTGCAGAAGTTGAAGTACTTTGAAATGTAATTTTATAAAGGGAAATCATAGGACTGCTGTACAGTGTAATAAGTTTTAGGTTATAAATTCCTAAGCTACTCCATTAGTTAGCTTATTAAGAGTAACTTGTTGAGTAATTATTCAGCACAATGAATGCTAATTCAGTTGCAGATTTAGAAGGAATGTGTGTGCCTACTGGGTTTCTCCAGCACTTCGACTTTGTAATACTAAAGTAAAAGCTTGGAACTGTACAGTAGGGAAACAGACCCTTCAGTCCAACTTCTCCACGCTCACCAGATATCCAAAATTAATCTAGCATTTGTCAGCATTTGGTCCATATCCCTCCAAATTCTTCCTATTCATCTACCCATCCAGATTCCTTTGAGATTTTGTAATTGTACCAGCCTCCATCACTTACCCTAGCAGCTCATTCCATACGCACATCACTGTCTGTGTGGAAAATGTTGTCCCTTAGGTCCCCCAAGTTCCTTTGTGCTTCTGAAGTCTTTCCCCATTTAGACAATAGTCTATGCCTCTTTAGTAGGACAAAGTTTCTGTTAAACTTTCCCACATTGTATTCCGTCTGCCATTTCTCTGCCCACTTTCCTAGCATATCAAGTTCTCCTGCTTTCCAGCTTCCTCAATACATCCTGTCCTTCTACCTATCTTTGTGTCAGCTGCAAATTTAGCAACAATGCCCTCCATTCCTTCATCCAGATTGTTAATGTCTAATGTGAATGATTGTGGAACTCCACTAGTCAGCAGCTGCCATTCTGAAAAAGACACCCCCTCACCCCCCAGTCAATGCCTTTTGCCAGTCTGCCAATCCTCTATCGATACAAGTACTTTGCCCCTTAACCATCTGCTGTTGTTTTAGTAGCCTGTTATGTGACACCTTGTAGGCTTTCTGGAAATTGAAATCGGTCATGCCCACTGGCTGTTTTTGTCTAACTTGCTTGTTGCCTCCTCAAAGAATTCATGAAATAAAATTATCTCTATGATTTCGAGTACCACAATCATATGAAGGTAATTTCTAAGGTATATTCATATTCTCAGGTATGTTTGCTCCAACATATTCTTTGTTCACAAAATTGTAGTCATTTCTGGATAATGAAGTCTGTATTGCTTGTTACTGAGGGTTGGAACTTTACCTAAACATATAATAAGATGCTTCTATCACCAAAAATATTAGTAAAATTTAACTTGTGCATTCAATGTATTTGCTTGAAACAAAGCTGTATATTCACACCAATTAGTGCTTTTTACTAAGCATTATTATTATGTAATAGTTGAAAATATTAACTTCTCACTGATGACAAAGCTGTGGGTACAGGGTACACAAATATCATGCTCAAATGTATTCTACTTGTGTGTGAGACTTGACAGCAGTTATCAGGTTATTTAATGATGAAAGCTTCTGCACCCAGTATTGCTTCTGCACTCTGCAATGGCAACACTTCAATTTCAGGAAGGGTTACCAGTTGGTAATAATTGGGACCCTTTGCTAGATATTACCTCCTCTATTCAGACCAATTATAGCATCTCTATTTGTTGAAATCCGTACAATATTTCAATACAAGACAGAATTTGAGCTGGAAATTTTAACCATCTGTATATCTCACTTGCTCATTGAACAGACTGATTTGCTTTTGAGTGTTACATGCACACCAAGAAACAAACCAATTTGATGCTCACAGCTGGTGAATTCAAAATGGTAAGTTACTACAGGTACCAAAATAAGACACTTATTATCCTTTTAGTTTTCAGAAGGAGTTTTCGTTCGAAGACAAAGAAATTGCCAAGAAAGCAAAGGATATTGACACTAATTTACTTGCTGTACTTCCTAAAGGTTAGTAAAATTGCTGCATTGAAGGAATCAAATTTGTTTACCATGTTTGCTTTGTTATTAAGATAACCGGGGGGGTATGTGGAACAGGATATGTGGAACAGTCCATCTTCCGCAACTACACTGGCAAAAGGAGTTGCCATGGGCACCCACATGGGCCCCAGCTATGCCTGCCTCTTCGTAGGATATGTGGAACAGTCCATCTTCCGCAACTACACTGGCACCACCCCCCACCTTTTCCTCCGCTACATCGATGACTGTATCGGCGCTGCCTCGTGCTCCCACGAGGAGGTTGAACAGTTCATCAACTTTACTAACACCTTCCATCCCGACCTGAAATTCACCTGGACTGTCTCAGACTCCTCCCTCCCCTTCCTAGACCTTTCCATTTCTATCTCGGGCGACCGACTCAACACAGACATCTATTATAAACCGACTGACTCCCACAGCTACCTGGACTACACCTCCTCCCACCCTGCCCCCTGTAAAAACGCCATCCCATATTCCCAATTCCTTCGTCTCCGCCGCATCTGCTCCCAGGAGGACCAATTCCAACACCGCACAGCCCAGATGGCCTCCTTCTTCAAGGACCGCAGATTCCCCCCAGACGTGATCGACGATGCCCTCCACCGCATCTCCTCCACTTCCCGCTCCTCCGCCCTTGAGCCCCGCTCCTCCAACCGCCACCAAGACAGAACCCCACTGGTTCTCACCTACCACCCCACCAACCTGCGCATACAACGTATTATCCGCCGCCATTTCCGCCACCTCCAAACGGACCCCACCACCAAGGATATATTTCCCTCCCCTCCCCTATCAGCGTTCCGCAAGGACCACTCCCTTCGTGACTCCCTTGTCAGATCCACACCCCCCACCAACCCAACCTCCACCCCCGGCACCTTCCCCTGCAACCGCAGGAAATGTAAAACTTGCGCCCACACCTCCACACTCACTTCCCTCCAAGGCCCCAAGGGATCCTTCCATATCCGCCACAAGTTCACCTGTACCTCCACACACATCATCTATTGCATCCGCTGCACCCGATGTGGCCTCCTCTATATTGGTGAGACAGGCCGCTTACTTGCGGAACGCTTCAGAGAACACCTCTGGGCCGCCCGAACCAACCAACCCAATCACCCCGTGGCTCAACACTTTAACTCCCCCTCCCACTCCACCGAGGACATGCAGGTCCTTGGACTCCTCCACCGGCAGAACACAACTACACGACGGCTGGAGGAGGAGCGCCTCATCTTCCGCCTGGGAACCCTCCAACCACAAGGTATGAATTCAGATTTCTCCAGCTTCCTCATTTCCCCTCCCCCCACCTTGTCTCAGTCGGTTCCCTCAACTCAGCACCGCCCTCCTAACCTGCAATCCTCTTCCTGACCTCTCCGCCCCCACCCCACTCCGGCCTATCACCCTCACCTTGACCTCCTTCCACCTATCCCACCTCCATCGCCCCTCCCCCTAGTCCCTCCTCCCTACCTTTTATCTCAGCCTGCTTGGCTCTCTCTCTTATTCCTGATGAAGGGCTTATGCTCGAAACGTCGAATTCTCTATTCCTGAGATGCTGCCTAACCTGCTGTGCTTTGACCAGCAACACATTTGCAGCTATTAAGATAACCGCCCTTGGAAGAGGGGCAGTTAGTTATGAGGTTGATAAAGTCCACTGAGGTGAGTTTGATTAAAGTTATTTTTGAGGGCTGTCAGATTATGAATAGTCATTGTATAAAAATTAGGTTTTTTAAAATTCTTAACTTCCCAATCAACTATAGATGATATTAATGCAGAATCCTGCATCATTTCAAAAATCCATTCATATCTGAAATATACATTTGGGATATTGGTATTGTTGATGACAGAATGGCCTTTTTTTGATAGGTTGAGGAAATCACACATTGAATTTGCACATGAGAAAAGGACAATGTGTGGGAGCAGTGCTACACTTGGTTTTCCTAATACTGTTATGTAAAATCTCAGGAATTGTACTGCATTAATAAATTTCCACTCACATATCCAAAATATTATGATACTTTGCTGCTGCCAGCAACTGTTTGGGACAAAGTCCACAACCTCTTTCCAGAAGTAGTTGCATTAATCAGAGTCCCAATTGTTGGTATTTCCTTTTAACGAATTTCACAGCAGCTTAAAGTACTGATAGAAACACCTTTACAAAACATACAAGGCTATAATTGCTAAGAAGGATATGCTATATCAATAATTAAACATAATTTCCCCATATATGGTAGAATTTTGTGCTGTTTAAAAGTAATCATATGATGGGACCATTTCCAGGTCTTGACCCATGTGTTGACAGTTGATGTGCCTTCTTCAGAGGTCTTTCCAAAGGTGACCAATTAAGAGGCCGTCTTCAGCTTTGCCATCCTGTTGCTAAGGCCCAATGTGAGCAACGCAAACGTTGGAAAATCAGCCCACCATTGGTGGAGACACCACGGTATAAGACACTGGTGAGACATCATCCAGAGTACTGCATGCAGCATTTGTCACCTTATTTAAGGAAGGATACAAATGCAGTTAAGAGAAAGTCTACTAGCCATATATCGTGAATAGGCTTCTGAAGCAAGGTCGTACAGGAGTTTCGATGCATAAAAGATGAAACAGATAAGACCCTAAGAAAGCCTTACAGAATGGATGTGGAAATGAGGTTTCTTCTTGTAGGAATATTTAGGACTAGGGAGTGACTAATTCAAAATAATGGGTAACCTGTTGAAAGTAAAGATGGATGAAATTTTTTCAGAGGGTAGTGTCCTTTTGGAACTCTCTCCCTCCAAAAGGCAAGGGAAGCAAGTCTTTGATTATTTTAAGGCAGAGTTGGGTAGATTCTTGGTAATCAAGGTGTTTGTTGCTGGTTGGAGGTGGGGGTGGGGGGTGAGGTGGGGTGGGGTGCGATGCAGGATGCGGAATGTGGGCTGGAAGTGTCTAAGGTTATCTGGGCTAGAAGAGAATATGGAGTTGAGGTTATCATCAGATCAACCAAGATCTTGATAAATAATAGCATAGGCAGAGGAACCAACTGCTCCTAACTCGTATGTTTGTATGTATGCTGTCACCATAGCTACCAGGTTAGCTCTATAAAGAAGTATTCCTCCCAAGGAAGGTCAGTGGCGACAGCTCTGGCTGGTGATTACTATGACTCTGGTAGGAACACTGCGAAGCCACATGGAAACTAGTCAGGGAAGGCTTCAAGACTAAGAGGAGTTATGTTTCTGCTCAGTGGCTCAATGTGTTCCTGTCTGCAGATGTTCTTGCCAGGCATGGTCTTCAGTATAGGGGCTTGTCTTCTGGGTAGATCGTGAAGGATTGCCAAATCAGCCCATAATTGAACTCTTAATTGTGCAGAATGACTATGCTAGAAGATAGCCTCTGTCATTGGTGACCCATGTCCAGGGAGATTACCCCCAAATGGAAACACATTGGGTCACTAAGTATTACCATATTTTGTGGAGTTCCTTTTGATCCCACCTTGAAGCCTTCACTGACTAGTCCAAGAAGGTTCTTGCAATAGAGAGCAAATAAAGTTAACCAGAACAAATTATCTTAAATGTGCTAAGACGCAAGTTGGAATTCTACACGCAACAGAATGTGTGTGAGGGAAACTGTACTATTACAGCCCTTTGGCACTGACCCTTATCAGTAAAGTGCAAGCTCTTATTTTGGATCAACTGCGTTTGATGTTATATTTTGACAAAACAGTCCTCACAGCATTTTAAAACTCGATCGCATTTTTACCCCTTTTCAATTGGGTTAAGAAACTTTTTCTGCCACAAAGGATGTTGTTTTCACTATTCAGATGCTCTACTCTCACTGCACAATTATAGAAGTTTCAAAAATGCAAAGACCCAAGCCAAATTATATATGGCTGCCATTTTTCCATTGGACATAGGATAAAGCTAATTTTACTCATTTCACAACTTCTTTGAAATCAATGTTTCCAGTTGTTCAGCACCAGAAAGTCTGCCACATGAATTATATCTGGAAATATTCATTAAGTAATACCACTTGTTTTGAATCAGAGGCATTGTTTTTGGTTAGTTGATATGATAGATGAAAAACTGATGTGGCATATACTCTCAAATTTTACATTACATAGTTTGGCACAGCAGTGAAATAACTCCACAGAGGCCAGTATCCCGTTACCAAGTCACTCTTTATCTACATATAAACAGTCCTCCTCCATAGTACTGCCTCATCCAGAGTCAGGTAGCAGAGCGTCTCTAACTGTCACTCACCCTCTTTAAATGTCATCCAGGGCTACCTGCTTGAACCAGATTAACCTGGTCCAATCAGGGAACCTGTAATCTGTGATCCAGCTGGCTGACTTCATTGTGATCACTACACACGTCACAGAGTCACACAGCATGGAAGCTGACCCTTCGGTCCAACCAGTTCCTGCTGAATATAATCCCAAACCAAGTCTTTGGAGAATGCACAATAATGAAACAATGGTTTAACTTCCTACAAAGCTCTTCGTCGTTCAAATTCTATGCCATATGCACAGATCACGATTTCCACCCACTCTTTCCAGCAGGCTCTATAGGGTTGTAGGTGAGGGTTAAGTCTATGTGTTAAATGATTAGATTTATGGTCCTGCCTGCATGATCTGCTCCTAACTATCTTTGAAGAAACTCGAACCATCATTATGTGAATGAAATCCCATTCCCTTCTCTTTTTCCTCCGCCTCCCCCTCCTCCATCCTCATCTTCTCTTCCTCCTCCTTGTTGACCACCTCCTTGTTGACTTCCTCCTTCCTCCCCACCCCAAACCCTCTTAGTTTTCTCCACAGGAAAATGACACCCTTCTCTGATCCATAAGGGATTCAAATTTAGTGAAAAATGATGAGCTATCATCAATAATTGAGGCCTACCAACAATTTTGATGCTGCTGCTTTTGTGGCATTCAGTGTCAGCTGATAATTACCACAGTCATGAGAGTGCATTTTCCTCTTCAGTGTTTTAATGCATTTGGAAGTTCCATGGCGCAGCCTTTCCTCACAAATACTTTTAAAGGATTTATTTGAAGTATGCAAGAAATCATTAAAGTTGGAAGCTTCAATTACTGTATCTCACCAAATAAAAGTCAGATTTAAGTATGACAGCAGGGGATGTTGATTGATGGAGGGAAGTGCAGTCATACTTGCTGATAAAGAGAATATAGAGGTGGAAACTCAGTTCAAGAAAGTTGACCCTGATTCAGTGCTACATGAAAAGTAGCAGAGAATAGAATCAGAGATATTTTTTCAGGAGTTGAGAGGTGATGTTGAAATATAGCTGGGTGTCATCAGTGTGCATGTGGAAAATTATGTTGTGCTTTTTGAATGATGCCATTCAGGGGCTGAAAGCAGATGCAAAATATTCCACACACAACTAATTTTGCTGCCTTTTCTCCCTATCTTTATTATTCTAAATCTTTTGTTTTAATCATACTGGTTGATACCTTGGGAGCAATTTGAAGTTAAGTATTCCTCACTCCGAAAGCCTCAGTGGAAAAATGATTCTTCAAACCTTTCCAGAACCAAGGAAGGGTCATTGGCCCTGAAACATTAACTCTGATTTCTCTCCGTAGATGCTGCCGGACTTGCTGAGCTCTTCCAGCAATTTGTGTTTTGTTTGTAAAATGGAATATTAGTGTTGATTACAAGGGCTATAGATTATAAACATAAGGAAGCTTTGCTATATCAGTGCAAGACCTTGGTTCAACTACTTCAGCAGTGTGTACAGATTTGGTTGGTTACTTAAAGGATATAATTGCATTAGAAGCAGTCAGAGAAGGTTCACTTAAATTTTTTTGGATGAAAGGGTTATCATGAGGAAAGGTTGAGCAGGTTGGGCCTTTATCAGTTGGACCTCAGAAGAATAAAAAAGGAAATATGAGACTGAAATGAGATCTTAAGGTTGGAAGGTTACATGTTGAGAAGATATCACCCCTTGTGGTCAGTCTAGAACTAAGGGACACTGCTTAAACATTAGGGGTCTCCTATTTAAGACCATGATGAGAGAGAAAACATTCTGAACTCTGTAGAATTTTCTGCCCAGAGGGCAGTGGAACCTAGAGCACTTAATATATTTAAAGCATAGTTCAATAGTTTTTCCAGTTAGTGAGGGAGCTGAGGATTATGGGGTCAGCCATAAAAATGAAATTACGGTCACAATCGCATCAGCCATGATGTTATTGAATGATGGAGCAGGTTCAACAGGCCACATGACCCAACGCTGCTCCTAATTTTTTTTTATAAATATTTTTGAGAATCTTTTTCTTTACAAAATTATAAAATTACAAAAATATAGCAATCTAAAATTGTAATACCAATTATTAACTACTACCCTCCTCTACAAAACAAATCAAAACTACACTCGCTATGTTCAATAAATAAATAAATAACACCACGCAGTGCAACCTCACTGAAGCTCCTAACCTTCGGGAGCGTTAATTATTACACCTGTATTTATTCAGGGGTCTTCCTCTCAGGGTACAAGGCTCACTAAACCTAATCATCATGACTAAACAAAGGCTCTAATTAAAATGGCAGACAAATCTGCTTTCAGGTAATTTGAAAATGGGCACCACATATTATAAAACGTTCATCATGTTTGCGAGAAATCCAAAGGGATGTGATCCATGCTACCCCCACAGGCCCGGAGGGTTCTCTCACACCCAGCTCATCAGGATGTTCTTCCTTACGCAGTAAGTGAGAACGTTAAATAGCTTTTTCCCAAGTGCATCTAAGGAAGATAAATTTGGCAAGCCCAAGGGAAGACAGATTGGGTCTACTTTAACTTCAGTCCCCAGGGTCCTCTCTATTACTCCTGCCACAACACCCCAATACCTGCAAAGCTTGTGGCATGACCACAAACAATGAGTGAGGGTACCTATGCTTATTTTGCAGTTGGGCAGAGTGGAGATGCTCCCTTATGAATTTTGTAAGACGATCTGGGGCCAAATGAACCCAATAAGAACCTTCAACTGCATGCTGTGCATTCTGTTACAGATTGAGATCTTTCTTGCATTCTCCCACATATTCTCCCATGTCTCTGAGGGAATCTCCACTCTCCACTCTTGCTCCCAGACCTCGCATAGTTGCTCAATATCGTTCGAGGCACCGCACCCCAATAGGTGATGGCGAATACTAACCGAGAAAGTGCTTGTGGCATGAAGCACTCTCCCCTCTGTGTCAAAGCCATTGGGGTTGGTCAAAAGCATAGTCTTTTTTTGGATAAAGTCCCTAACCCTAAAGTAATGAAAGGTCTCAGCTGGGCAATCCATACTTGTGGCTCATTTGGTCAAAGGACATCATAATCTCCCCCTCAAACGGGTCTCACAAACAGGACACTCCACTAGTTACCCACAGTTTTAATCCAGGGTCCATCATCCTTGGCTAGAATCCCAGCACAACAACTACAGGGTAAAGAAAGGAGATTTTAGATAAACTGCACATGCTCTGACACATTGCTTTGGCCGTGTTAATAATGATTGGATCCTGACAGTATTCCATAACTGTCCTCATCTTATGCATTAACAACAGACTAGTAAAGGGGCACTTTGCCTGGGAGGCCTCAATATCCAACCGTATTGACCTCTGGACCTCATAAGCCCAGACATTCACGAAAGACAGAAGGGAGCTTAGTTGGTATCTCTTAATGTCTGGAAAGTCTACTCCCCCCAACCCTTGGGCTAACTGCAATTTGGCAAGCTTAATGACCGGCTGACTGTGACGCCAAATAAAAGAACTAAGCCAAACAGAGAGTCTCTGCAATGTTTGCCTGGGATACATCCGAGGGACCATTCAAATGGGATATAGCAAATGAGGAAAAACATTCATTTTGATCAGGGCTATTTGGCCTAACTAGGATGTTGGGAGGGCCTCTAATGTTTGAAGATCTTGTCAAGCAAGTGAGCAAAATTAGCCTTAGATAACTGATCAAAGGTGACAAAAATACGTCAGCACAGGACCCCTCCACCCCCACCCCCCCGCCCCCAGTGACCATTTAAAGGGGGATCCTAATTCACCTTCAAGATGAGATATTCTCTTAAGACACCCCATGGGCATAACCTCCAAATTTGCAAAATTGATCTTCTATCCTGCAAAAGAGCCAAATAAATTAACACATTGTATTGAATAGCATACAAAAACTGTCAAGCTTGATAAGAAGAGGAGGACATCATCTGCATGTAACATGATCTTATGCATCCTTGATCCCACTTCTGGGGCAGTGATGTTGGGGTCCCTCCAGATAGCCTCTGTTAGTGGCTCAATCACCAATGTAAACAGTAGCGGTGAGAAGGGGCAACCTTGCTGTCTGCCCTTACAGATACTGAAATGACTGGATCTTGCACCAATGGTGAGAACTGCAGCCAGAGGTCACTGTACAGGACCTCCACCCATCTGATAAAGACCTCACCTTGGCCAAACCGTTCCAGAGTATAAAAAAGATATGGCCACTCCACCCGGCCGAATGCCTTCTCTATGTCGAAAGAGATCACCAAACCCTGAACCAATCGTTGCTGACACACTTGAACCATATTCGGTAATCTTCTAATATTATTGGAGGACTTGCAGCCCTTTATAAAACCCTTCTGGTCCTCCTTAACAATAGAGAGCTGTGACTCGCTGCAATTTAGTCACTGGCCTAGCAAAATATGCTGCCTCAACTGCCTTCAACCATGCCTCAAGCAGATACTGCTGCTGTCCCATCTGTCGCTTCCAACTGGCCAAATAACAGATCATTTCCCCCCAGCATAGGTCTTAGCAGTCGCCCAGAGTATAGATGGGTTACTAGCCATACCCGAATTGATAACCTAGAGCCTTTAAACTCACTCGTGAAGTATTCAATAAACTTAGTGTCCTTGAGAATAAAAGGAGCCATCCACCAATGCCAAGAACCTGTTCCGTTGCCTTTAATCTCAACTTCCAAATACACTGCTGCATGATTGGAAATGGCTGTGTTTCCAGTTTTACAGGACATCACCGAATCGAAAGAAACGAAAGGACCTACAATAAGGTCAATCCTAGTGTGACACTTGTGCGGATTTTAGAAAAAGGTGGAGACATCTTCAAACATACACCAGACCCCAATTCCACACACAAGTCAATCAGTTGCTTAGATTGCAGAGAGATGTTTGGGAGACTTTGGGCATTCTGTCCACTGTGGGGTCCATGAGGTGATTAAAATCTCCCCCTATGATAGTGTGTTGCGTTCCAAGGGCATTTAGAAAGTTTAGAAAGTGCATCAATCAGGAATCTGAGGGGGTGTGCCAGGGGACAGTAAACATTCAGAATGCCATACCCTTCACCATGTATTCAAACTTTAAAGATTATAAACCACCCATATTCATCTTTAATCTGATCTAGTAATTTAAACGAGAGATTCGTCTGAACAAGTATGGCCACTCCCCTGCTCCTAATTCTTAACATGTATTGTGTTTTGTAACATCATGAAACATCCCAAGACAGTCTGTGGGAGTTTTGTAGTTACAGACAAGTGATCTAAGGCCCATCTGTAAATCATGGGCTCAAATTCCACCCCACAGCTGGTGGAATTTAAATTTATTTAATAAATCTGCAGTTGGAAGCTGGTCTTGGTAATGAAGTCGTAAAACTATCATTGATTGTTGTAAAAAAACTCATCTGGTTAACTCATGTCCCTTAGGGAAGCAAATCTGTTATTCATTTCTGGTCTGGTCTACACGTGACTTCAGACTCAGAGCAAAGGGAGTAATGTTCAGAGCAATGTTCGAGGCAAAGGATGTAGGCAGAGTGTGCAAGAATCCCCTGTGGTCATTCCCCTCAAAAACAAGTATACTGTTTTGGATACTGTTGGGAAATGACCATTCAGGAGAAAGCAGCAGTAGCCAGGTTGTTGGTACTACGTCTGATTCTGGGGCACAGCGGGAAAAGGTAAACGTAAACAGGACCTTAGTGATGGAAGACTCAATAGGTAGGGGGACAGTTGGGAGATTCTGTGGCTGAAAGTGGGAATCCTGGATGGTGTGTTGCCTCCCTGGTGCCAGGGTCCAGGATGTCTCAGAGTGGCTACAGAACATTCTCGAAGAGGAGAGGGAGCTGCCAGAAGTCATTGTACTGCACAAATGACAGGTAGAAATAGGGATGAGGTCCTGCAGAGTGATTATAGAGAGCCAGGAAAGAAGTTTAAAAACCAGGACTTTGTTGGTGATAATCTCCGGATTACTTCCAGTGCCATATGCTAGCAAGGGTAAGAAAAGGGGGATATCAAAGATGAATGCGTGGCTAAAGAATTAGTGCAGGGGCAGGGAATCTGATTTTGAGATCATTGAGATATTTTCTGGGGTAGAAGTGACCTGTTCAAGAGGGACAGGTTGCACCTGAACTGGAGGGGGACCATGGGGATCCTCAAAAGCAGGGAGGCAAGTGCAAGGTTTGAAGGAGATATAGTAAGTTGAAGAGACTGGTCAGGCTGGAATGCAACAGGGAGCCTGTTGGATTAAATTTCATAATTTCAGTGCAAGAGGGCTGACTGGTAAGGCCAATGAACTCAGGGCGTGGGTAGGTATGTGGCATTAGGATAATATAGTAATTACAGAAACAGGGATAAGGGAGGGACAGGACGGGCAGTGTAATGTGTCAGGGTACAGGTGCTTTTGACAGGACAGAAGTGTTGGAAGGAGGGGAGAGGGTGTTGCATTTTTGATTAAGCTGAGTATCACAGCAGTAATCAGAGATGAAATAACTGAAGGATGATCCAGTGAGGCTTTGTGGGTGGAGCTAAGAAATAAGGGGCTGTTGAAGTATAAGGATTATACTATTGGCCCCCAAATAATTAACAGGAATTAGGAACAAATATGCAGGGAGACTGGGGAGACTTGCAGAAGCACTGGGGTCGTCATAGTAGGGAACAGTGGGTGAGCATTTTGGGACCAGTGACTATGGTTCTATTAATTTTAAAATAATTATGGAGAGGGACAAAACTGATTGACAAGTTCAGGTCCTAAACTGAGGCAAGGAGAATGTTGATGGAATCGGACAGGAGCTTGCAGAGGTTGATTGGAGCAGTTTGTTTGCAGGCAAAGGGGCCTTCGGCAAGCGGGAAATCTTTAAAAGTGAGATAGCTGGAGTTCAAGGTATACATATTCCTGTGAGGGTGATGGGCAAGATTGGCAGGAATAAGGACCCCTCGATGAAAAGAGATGTTGAGGTCTTGACCAGAAAAAAAGAGGAGGCATTGCTCAGGTACAGGTAGCTGGGATCAAGGGAATCCCTGGAGGTATACAGGGAATACAGGAGTTTACTGAAGAAGGAAATCAGGAGGGCGAAAAGGGGGCATGAGATAGCCTTGGCTGAGAAGATTAGGGTGAATTCAAAGAGATACTTTGAGTATATTGAAGGAAAAAGAAGAACTAGAGAGAGAATATGGCCCTCTCAAGGAGCAAAGTGGCCATATTCTCTCTCTTAGAAGCACACAAAATGGGTGAAGTTCTCAATTAATATTTCTCTTCTGTGTTTACCATGGGGAACTTAGTGGTGATGTCTTGGGGCCAGTCCATATGACAATAGAGGTAGTGTTGGATGTATTAGAATGTTTGAAGGTGGATAAATCTCCTAGTCCTGACCAGATATATCCAAGAGCACTACAAGAGGCTAGAGAAAAAATTGCAGGGACCCCAGATGATATTTTTGCATCATTTAGCCACAGGTGAGGTCTCGGAAGACTGGAGGGTAGTGAATGTTGTGCCATTATTCAAGAAAGGCTGTAAAGAAAAGCTTGGGAACTATAGATCAGTAAGCTTAACATCCAGGGTGGGTAAGTTACTTGAAAAGATTCTGAGGGATAAGATCTACATGCATTTTGAAAGACCGGGTTTGATTAGGAGTAGTCAGTGTGGCTTTGTGTGTGGGAGATCATGCCTCACAAATTTCTTAGAGTTCTTTGATGAGGTGACCAGGAAGGTTGATGAGTACAGGGCAGTAGACGAAGTCTATATGGATTTCAGTAAGGTTTTTGATAAGGCTGCTCTGGAAAATTAGATCGATAGAATCCAAGACAAGCTGGCAAATTGGATACAAGATTGGCTTGATGGTAGGAAACAGAGGGTAATAGTGGAAGGATGCTTGTTGGACTGGAGGCCTGTGACTAGTGGATTGCCTCATGGGTCAGTGCTGGGTCCATTACTATCTTTTATCAATATCAGTGATTTGGATGAGAATGTACAAGACGTGATTATAAAGTTTGCTGCTGTCACTAAAATAGGTGATATTGTGGACAGTAAGAAAGGTTGTCAGAAATTGCAGCAGGATCTTGATCAACTGGGAAAGTAGGCTAAGAAATGACAAATGGAGTTTAGTATAGATAAGTGTGAGGCCTTGTATTTTGGAAAGTCAAATCAAGGTATGAGTTTCATGAGGAATGGTAGGGCCTTGAGTGTAGTGGAACGGAGGGACCTGGCAATTCAGGTTCATAGTTCTCTGAAAATGGAGTCACAGTAGACAGGGCTTTAGGCAGGAAGGCTTCATCAGTCAGGGCATTGAGTATAGAAGTTGGGAAGTTATGTTGAAGTTATCCAGGATATTGGTGAGGCCGTTTGGAGTATTGTGTTCAGTTTTGGTCACCTTGTTGTATGAAGGATGTTATTAAGCTGGAAAGAGTGCAGACGAAATTTACAAGGATGTTGCCTGAACTCAATGGTCTGAGTTACAGGGAGAGGTTGGACAAGGTAGGATGTTTTTTCAGAGCAGAGGAGACTGTGATGTGTAAGATCATGAGAGGCATGGATAGGGGAATGTACTCTGTCTTTTTCCCAGGGTTGGTGAATTGCAGACTAGAGAGCATCAGTTTAAGGTTAGAGGGGAAAGAAGAAAAAAGAACCTGAGGGGCAACCTTTTTTTTTACACAGAGGCTGATGTGCATATGGAATAAACTGCCAGCGAAAGTGGTTGAGGTGAGTACATTAGCAACATTTAAAAGGCATTTGGGCGAATACATGGATAGGAAAGGGTTAGAAGGATATGGGCCAAGTGCAGGGAAATGTGGTTAGTGTGGATGGATATTTTAGTCGGCATGGACCAGTTTGGGCCAAAGGGACTGTCTCCGTGCTTTAGGACTCTGTGACTCTATGTGGCTGACTCTTAACTGCTTTCTGGCATGGCCCAACAACCCACTGAATTCAAAGCAGTTGATGGGCAACAGACTCTGCCCTTTCCAGCAAAGCCCTCATCCTATGAAAGTGTCAACAAGAATGTTAAGCAAAGTCTGGCACCGTACCATGCAGAAAAGTTAGATCAAATTGAAGCCTTGGGTTTTTAAAAGCATCTTAAAACTAGTTGTGCAAGGCAGAGAGATATAGGGTGATAATCCCAGAGTTAGGGGCATTGGTAATTGAAGGCATGATCATCATCCCAGGCACAGTCATAATAGGGAATGCCAAAGAGACAAAAAGCAGAGTGTAAATATTTAAGAGGTTTGTGAGGTTGGGAGATATTAAAGAGATGGGAAGGGACACGACAATTTGTAAAAACCTGAAGGGGAATTTTAATATCAAGGCTGTCAAACTATAATTTGGCTGGAAGTCAGCATACCAAGTATAAGGATGATTGAGGAATAGGACTTGCTGTAAATTAGGACACTGGCAGCAGAGCTTTGGACTAGCTCAAGTTTACAAATTGTTGAATGTGGTAAATCAGCCAGGGGTGTGTTGGAATCATGATGTTTTGAGGTAACAAAGCAGTGATTGAGGGGTTCTGTATCAGATCAGCTGAAACAAGGATAAAGTTAAGTGATGTTGCAGAGGCAATAAGCAGTCTTAGTTTTGACAATTAAGAGGCCAGAAACTCATCACAATGTGTTCTCATAGTTCCACTTAATATCAGACTTTGCCAGGGGCAGGAATGAAGTTGGTTGCTGGTGAAGGGAGGGCAAGGACTGACAACAATCACTTTGATCTTCCCAGTATTTAATAAGGCAAAATCTTTGTTTGTCTATTACTGGATGTCAGCTACATATTCTGAAGTGTTAACTAGAATCAAGAGAGATTGGTATGAGATGGAACTGATGTTGTCAGCGTGCATATGAAAACTGGTGCCATTTCTTTTGAGGAATGGAGATTTCCATGGCCTGACCCTTGGGCGACACCAGAGATAACCATGCGAAAGCAGGAAGAAATATAATTGCAAGTGATTATCTCATTGCAGATAGATAGAAAGGAATCTAAGCTATTGTATTTCTTTTAAAGATGTTATAGTAAAATTGTGCAGCAGGTTGATATTTCCTCTTTACTCCTGTGCAATAAGTAAATTATTCTGGATTTTGGAAACATTTACTATTGCTTAAAATATTAACCAATTCATTACATAATGCCATTGCGTGACCAGGAGCTATGGTGAAGTTGGTGCCAAATCACATTTTGAATTAAAGCAGCCTTGTCTTGAGAAACTGGGTTAACTGTCTGGAGTACTAGATGCCTTGAAGCTTCCGAAACCCTTATTTTAAAAATGGAACGGACATAGAATTTCAATTTTGAATACATTAAACCTAAGTAAACTGATTAAAAAAAATTGTTATTTAAAAAACATTTTGACTATGCAAACAAGTTTTTTTAACATTATATTACAATAATTGCAATTGGATTTGTCTCTCTGAACTGCTTTCGCACACAATTAGACATTCTCACCCTAGGGATTTTATGTAGGATGATTATTTTGCAGTACACATCTGACCAAGAATAGCGCAAACAGTAAGTACTAGTCAAAATGCAGTTTGGACAATGGAGGTGTCCGATGCCAAGTTTGGCAAACTATAATTTGACAAAGAAAATGGAGAGTGGATAACATTGTTAATCTGTTTTTTATTCGCTTCCAAAACTGTTCAGCATTTTCCATCAACAAAATCTGTTTTTCAAAAATGTTGGACATTGGGCGCTTTTTTAAGGAATGTTTTTGTATTTATCCTATACTTATATGGTGAAAAGAACTAACTGTTGGGATCTGGTATTTTTTTCCTTAAGTGTGGGTTGCATACTGGTTCAGATATCTTTCTGACTTGTCCTTTGTTATAACTGGGTGAATAATATGGGAGTATAAAGAAAACTTGGTTATTTATCTATAGCCTATTGAATGGTCAAGTAGCTTAATTTCTCTTAAAAAAAATACCTGAGTACATTAAACATAAGTCCTGAGTGTAGGGTACTAGACACTAAGTGAATGAAAGAAAAAAAGATTTAAGTGGGATTAAGCTGTAGGTCTGAGAGCAACTGGAAATTGAAATCTCCAGCAAGCTCTAGGAAATAACGGGCAATAAGAAGGATTTTCAAAGGCTTGGGGAGCAGTGACTGAAGACTGGTCTGTACCAGTGCTATCAAAGAAAATTTGATAAGTAAATTTAATGTCAGAGAAGTGAAAATATAAAGCTGTGGCTTTGGGAATCAACTGAGGTATCATAAGATGAAACCATGTAGACACTTGGTAAGGGCCATGGTGGGAGAAATGAGAGTCCTCGGGTGGGTAAGAAAACTGCAGAACTCTGGATGAGTTGCACTTCTCCGAGGTTGGAGATGAGGTGGTCAGTTAGGAGCGTTTGAGAAATTTAGTGTTGAGCTGATGCAAACTGGTGTGATGTATTGTGGAAACCTGAAGGTTTTGGGTTTGAACTGTATTCCAAAGTTTGAACACAAATCTAGGCTGGCACTTCAGTCCTGAATTGGGGAGTGTTGCATTGTGAGATGAAGTGATAATTGGAAGAATATCTAGAGTATTGTTTGGTTTTGATCCCCATGTACACGGAAGAATGTACCTTCCAGTGGTCATGAGGCTAGTTCCTGATATGGTGGGCCTCTATTAGGAGGAGAGTTTGAGGAGACTGGACCTGTATCTCTGGTATTTAGAAGAAAGTGAGGAGTAATGTCATTGAAACTTAGAAAATTCTTAAAGGGCTAGATGCAGAAATGAATATCATTACTCAAAGGTGCTGGAAGGACACAGCCAGTCAAGCAGCAACCGAGGAGCAAGAGAGTCTACGTTTTGAACATGAGCTCTTCATCAGGAATGAGCTCTTCCTCAGCGAATTTTTAATGTTCTCCACCCAGAGAGCTGTGGAGACTCGATCACTGCCTGCATTCAAGACTAGAGATTGACAGATTTCTCGATACTAATGACATAACGAGTAAATGGTATTCAGATAGATGACCAAGTGGCTCCAATTGCTGAATGGTCTACACTTGTTCCTTTGTTTCTATCCATCTTTCATTCAGGATATTAAAATTCCTCCCCTCTGAAGAGGATGTGAAAAACTGCATAGCAGTCTTCAAAGAAGACTTGGAAGTTCTATCAATTCCCTACCCAATATTTATCCTTCAGTCAACACTTAACAACAAATTTACTTTAGCCAGCACCATCCAAACCAAAACTACTTTCACCAAGAAGGATAAAGACAGTAGATACACAGGAATGCCACCACCTGCAAATTCCCCTCTCCAGCCCCTCACCTTGAAATATTTTGCTGTTTCTTCAATGTCTTTGGGTCATAATCCTGAAAATTCCATCAGAGGTGTTGGTGTTGGACTATAACCTGGCATTGTGTGATTTTTTTCATCAAAGTGTGGTACTGGAAAAGCACAGCTGGTCAGGCAGCATCCAAGGAGCAGGAGAATTGACATTTCACGTATGAGCTCTTCTTCAGGAATGAACTCATTCCTGATAAAGAGCTCATGCTCGAAACACTCCCTCTCCTGCTCCTCAGATGCTGCTTGACTGGCTGTGCTTTTCCAACACCACAATTTTCAACTCTGATCTCCAGCATCTGCAGTCCACACCTTCTCCTAGTTGTGTAAGTTTTGACTTCCTCCTTAATGGTATTGTGGATCTACTTCAACACAGACAGGAATGGTTCAAGAAGGCAGTTTGCCACCACCTTTAGGGTAACTAGGGATGAGCAATAAATGCTGGTAATGTCTACATCCCATGAATGAATTAACTGAAAACAATAAATCACATGAGCAAAACAGAAATGCAAATCATCATTCTTTTGAATAGGCAACAGTTTTGCTCTTTTTTGGTCAATTGAAACAAGTGAGTGCAGCAACCAGGATATTAAAGTTCAGCAGCCAAGCTAATGGATATATTGTCCAACATGGTGGAAGTGCAGACTACTTCCACAGTGGAAGCTTGGAACAGTTTTATGATTTAGCTCTTTGCTGAAAATATTTAACTTCCTAATTCAAAGTTTTGTGCAATTGATTAAACTTCTTAACTCAATTGAAGTTTGATGTTCAACAGCATGACACCTGATTTTTCCTTGAGAGAAGAAGCAGAGTAATCAGGCCTGGCACTGGAAATTAATGACTTTGTGAAACTTGCAAATTTTTAGAGTCATAGAGATGTACAGCACGGAAACAAACCCTTTGGTCCAACTCGTCCATGCCAACCAGATATCCCAACCTAATGTAGTGTCACCTACCAGCACTCGGCCCATATCTCTCCAAACCCTTCCTATTCGTAAACCCATCCAGATGCCTTTTAAATGTTGCAATTGTACCAGCCTCCACCACTTCCTCTGGTAGCTCATTTCATACATGTACTACCCTCGTGTGGAAAAAGTTGCCCCTTAGGTCTCTTTTATATCTTTCCCCTCTCACCCTAAACCTATGCCCTCTAGCTCTGGACTCACCCACCCCAGGGAAAAATACTTTGTCTATTTATCCTATCCATGCCCCTCATGATTTTATAAATCTCTATAAGGTTACCTCTCAACCTCCAATACTCCAGGGAAAACAGCCCCAGCCTGTTCAACCTCTCCCTATAGCTAAAATCCTCCAACCCTGGCAACATACTTGTAAATCTTTTCTGAACCCTTTCAAATTTCACAACATCTTTCTGATAGGAAGGAGACCAGAATTGCATGCAATATTCCAACAGTGGCCAAACCAATAGTCTGGCCCTAATTTTCAGTTTATGCCTTCTAGATCTAGAATCGCCAGTGGATATAGTTAATCTTCATCTACACTGTCTTTTCCTGTTAATATCTTGAAGCCTTTGATCAGATTACCCTTTAACTTCCTAAATTATAGAGAAAAGTTCCAGCTAAAGACTATTAAAAAGAAGGACAGGGATTCAGAAAATTAATTATGCGATCATTTTCTTGATAATCATTGACTAGGGATTGAATACTATGATCAGTCTGTGGAAACAAACCATTTATGTGAAAATTAGTAGTCACCAAGTTCTTAGAGGATCCTTTCCCATTAAAGAGAGAAGAGTCATGGGGTCCAAACTAGAGTCACCACTCCCCAGTCCTGGGGTAGAGATTTGAGAGGTGATTTTAGTTTGAACTGATCTCAGACAGGAGTCTTTGCGGAGCTGGTTTGAAGTATAATTTCCGGTGACACTGTAGGTTTCATTTTAAAGGTCCCTGTCATATTACCATCAAACCAAGCTAGGGAATATATGAAGCCAAGATATAAGATGAGTTAGTAACAGGAATTATCAGAGATTTCCAGTGAGGAAAGGATCTGGGTTGTAGTAAGAATTGTTTTCAGAATGTTAAAAGAGAAATTGTTCCAAGTAATTGAATTTTGTATTGCTCATAGACATAGCATTTTTTTAAAAAACTCAGTTTAATACATGGATAGGAAAGGTTCAGAAAGATATGGGTGAAGTGCAGGGAAATGGGATTAATGTTGATGGACATTTTGGTTGGCAAGGACGAGTTTGAATCAAAGGACCTGTCTGCGTGCTGTAGAATGGATAACTGATAATGCTTGTTTTATTGGAACAATCTTGCAAGTAAATTAAGAGGATCAAAATGATTCTGAATTATGCGTTTGCTGTTAAACTAATGGTACTTGTCTGGAATTTTGTCTGTGCAATGTTGATATTATTGAATGGCATTATATGCTAAATAGCATTATGTAAATTGATCAAAATGTTCAAGAAAGTCTCTTGTGGGAAGCACTTGCATTCTGACATGCTTTTAAGAATCACTGTTTCTTAGTTTCAGAACTTCGAAAACTTTTTGAAGCTGGCCAAAAATCCACTGTGGAAATGAACAGGTATTAATGGAATTTAAACGATGTTTAGTTTTGGGTAGCATAACTAAAATGCTAACAACTTGTTTACACGTTTTGTAAGTAAATGCACTGTTGAAATTATTGAGCAATTTGAGCTTTCTGCACATTTTGTGGATTACTTGCTGAAATAGTTTTCATAGGCTATGGATTTTACAACATTTTCAACTCTCAAAACTATTCTGCACAGGAAAGAGAGAATTGCAAGACGTTTGGAAGGAATTGGAGGTGATACACAGCCAGTGTTGTTGCAGAATTGTCGCGAGCTAGTTACTCACCGCCTGCTGGAGGAAGACACTCCGAGATACACACGAGCTTCTGATACCTGCAGTCCACCCCTAGGTGAGAGAGGTTCGAGTACAATGGATTGTTTAGTGAAAGGCATTTCCTCTTTTTATAGAAACTCTAAAATTTCCCAACAAAGACAGTAAAGATGAATTTTAAAAATCAGATTCACTACTTTTTAAACCAATCTTCTACCGGTATTGTATGAGAAATGACAAAAATAGCTTCTTGTATGCGAATAAAGAAATTGACTCCCGTTCTGTCCTCCAAGATACTTATGTGCTTCAGAAGTCATGATTTGGAGATGCCAGTGTTGGTCTGGGGTGTACAAAGTTAAAAATCTCACAATACCAGGTTCCAGTCCAACAGGTTTAATTGGAAGCACACTAGCTTTCCTGTTGGACTATAACCTGGTGCTGTGTGAGTTTTAGCTTCTGAAGTAAGTTGTGAGTGACCCTTAATTCATAATAGAACTGGTGTATGGACCATCTGCTTGTGTCACCAAATTTACAATCGTGTTAACGATCATTGATCAGTTGTATAAACTAAAGTCGTGACTAAAGCCATCTTTGATTCTTTTTAGTAAAGTCTAGAATATATAGGAGCAGAATCAGACAACTTAGCTCATCCATTCTGCTCTGCCATTTGATCATGGCTGATATGTTTCTCAATCCCATTCTCATGCCTTCTCCTAGCAACCTCTGATCCCCTTACTTATCAAGAACATCTATCTCTGTCTTAAATACATTCAGTGACTTGGCCTTCACAGCCCTTCACCCTCTGGCTAAAGAAATTGCACCTCATCTCAGTTCCCAAGAGTCTGAGGCTATGCCCTTGGATTCTAGTCTCTCCTGCTAGTGGAAACATCTTCTCCACATCCACTCTGTCCAGGCCTCTTGGTATTACGTAAGTTTCAACAAAATTCCCCTCATCCTAAACTTCATAGAGTACAGACCCGGAGTCCTCCTCCAATCCTCATATGACAAACTTTGCATTCCTTGGATCATTCTGGTGAACCTGCTCTGGATCCCCTCCAATGTCAGCATTCCCTTCTTTAGGTATGGGACACACAAATGGTCACAATATTCTAAATTCAGTCTGACCCGAGCTTTATACAGCTTTCTATCTGTTCATGCCTGTTCTTGTATTCTAGGCATCTCAAAATGAAAACTAATGTTGCATTTGCCTTCCTAGCTCCCAACTGAAACTGCATGTTAACCTTAAGAGAATCCTCAACTAGGACACCTAGGTGCCTTTATGCTTCAGATTTCTGAAACCTTGCCCCATTGAGAAAATAGTTTACACCTGTATCCTTCCAACCAAATTGCATAACTTCACATTGTATTCCGTCTGCACTTCTTTGCCTGCTCTCCTAGCCTGTCCAAGTCCTCCTTCAGCCTCCCTATCCATTCAACATTATCCGTCCCTCAAATTATCTTTGTGTCATCTGAAAACCTAACAACAATGCCCTCAGTCCCTTCATCCAGATTGTTCATGCATAATGTGAAGTTGTGGTCCCAACACAGACCTCTGCGGAACTCCGCGACTCACCATCTGCCATCCAGAAAGACCCGTTTATCTCACCTTTTGCCAATCAGCCAATCCTTCATCCATGCCAATACCTTATCTCTAACTCCATAAGCTCTGACCTATTTAGCAACCTTCTGTGTAGCATCTTGTCAAAGATCTTCTGGAAATCCAAATATATCATGTCCACTGGCTCTCCTTTGTCAAAGTGACTCATTACCCCCTCAAAGAATTATAACAGATTTGTCAGGCATGACCTCCCATTGATGAAGTCGTCCTGACTCAGCCCTATTTTACCATGTACTTCCAAATACTCCGCTATCACATCCTTAGTAATGGTCTTGAAGGGGCAGCACAGAGGTTCAGTGGTTAGCACTGCTGCTTCACAGCACCAGGGACCCGGGTTTGATTCTACCCTCAGGCAGTGTGAAGTTTGTCTGTGTGGAGTTTGCCCATTCCTCCTGTGTCGATGTGTGTTTCCTCTAGGTGCTCAGTTGTCCTCCCACAGTCCTAATTTATATGGATTGGCCATGGAAAACGCAGGGTTACAGGGATATGGTAGGGAGATTGGGGATGGGTGGAGATGCTCTTCAGAGAATTGGTGTGGGCTCAATGAGAGAATGGGATTCTATGAAAGGGATTCAATGAAAAATCTTACCAACAAAGAAGGTCAGACTAACTGGTCTATAGTTTCCTGTCTCTGCCTCCCTTTCTTCTTAAACAGATGTGTTACATTCGCCATTTTTCAGTGCCCTGGACCCAACTTGACTCCAGTAGCACTAGAAAGATCACCACCAATACTTCCATAAACACCTCTGCTCTCTCCTTGCTAACCCTGGAGTGTAGTCCATCTGGTCCTAGCACCTTTCCTTAGTGATGGTCACTGCACTCACATCTGCCTCCTGAATCCCTTTAAAGTTCTGGTCTGCTACTGGTATCTTCTACTGTGAAAATTGATGCGAAGCACCCATTCAGCTCCTCTGCTATTTGTTTGTTCCCCATTGCGACTACTTCAGCCTATTTTTCCAGTGGCCCAATGTTCACTCTTGCTTCTCTCTTACCTTTTGGGTGTCTAAAAAATCTCTTGCAATATTTAATTTTACTAGCTAGTTTACATATTTTATCCTTTTCCCGCAGCACCCCCCCCCCCCCCCTTAATGCTTTTTGTTAGTTGTTCTCTGCTGTTTATTTTTAAGACTTTCCAAACCTCTGGCTTCCCACTAATCTTCACCACAATGAGTGCTTTTTCTTTTGCTTCTGCTGCTGTCTCTGACTTCCCTTATCAGACATAGTTGCCACATCCTCCCCTAAGTATGTGTCTTCTTCCTTGGGATGAATTTCTGCAGCTAAATTATCCCCAGAAACTCAATTACCACTCCTCCATCTTCCCTGCTAGACTCTGTTCAGCTCCTCCTTCATGTCTTTGTAGTTGCCTTTACTTCATTGTAATACCGTTACATCTGATTCCAGCTTCTCTCTCTCTCAAACTGCAGGGTGAATTCTATCATATTATGGTCACTGCACCCGAGAGGTACCTTCTCCTTAAGCTCCCTAATCAAGTCTGCTTCATTAGACCTCATCAAATCCACAATTGCCTGTTCCCTCGTGGGCTCTACTACAAGCTGCACCAAAATAAGCCATCACATAAACCATCCACAAATTTCTTTTCTTGGGAGACACTGCCAAACTGATTTTCCCAGTCCACCTGCATATTGAAATCCCCTGTGATTATTGCAATAGCTATTTTCCTACAAGCCTTTTCTATCTCCTGATTGATTTTCTGCTGCACATCCTGACCAATGCTCGGAGGCCTGTACATTAACTCCAATAAGGTTTTTTTTTATCTGTTGCTATTCCTCAACTCTATCCACACAGTTTCTATCACTTCTTGCTATCAATAAAATTTCTTTTCTTATCAACAAGTACCCCTGGCCCCCTCTGTCCTCTCGATAGGACATGTATCCTTGGATGTTTAGATCACAGCTCTGATCCCCTTGCAGCTATGTCTCTGTGGTGCCTACAACATTGTACCTGGCCATTTCAATTTGCAGTTTCATTAAAGCAAGATAAAATATGCTTAAGATGTTATAATTGGTAAATAATTTGATAAGAAACAACATTAAAAGAACACAGGAAAGTGTTTAAATGTTCATAGCACAATGTAAATTGTTGCTGCTACCATAAATTTGATGGGACAAATGTAACTTAACTATTTCCATTTTAAGGATTTGATCAAAGTAACCATTAATATACACTAATGTTTACTCTGTTTAGTGCTGCCACCCTTTTTGTAGAATTAATGTGTTGGACTTTTGCGAGTTGATAATAGGAGTAACAGTGTTTTGGCAGGTGTCCACCGTTCCATGTGAAGTGATTAACTTTGGGACAGTAAGAAATGAAGTTCAAATATATCTCCACAGTGGAGGAATTGGAGGGAGATTTTTCCTGAAACTTATTTAGAATAGCTGTTATTGTCACATATACTCAATGTGTATAGTGAAAAGTTTATAAGTTGCCAATTACATGACCTGGATACAGAAGTGCCAAGGCACAGCTTCGTTTGTTACAAGATTTTAGACAATACAGAAGTAAAATGTCCAGCGTTATGGAAAAGGGTTCAGTCCAGCAGATCGCGCTAGCTCTTAGCTTCCAGTCCACATCAGGCCCTGGCTCCGCATAATGCCAGTGACTTGTGAAGCGGCTGCAGGAGGCCATTTGTAGACTACAGTTGGTAGAAACCCAAACTAAGTTGCTCTTCACTGGCTGAAACGGCTCATGGCTTTTGGAAGTCAAAGTAGATAAGGGAAATTTTAATAAATAAATGTACTTTTTTTTCCAGTTAGGAGATCAAATAAGGAGGGCTTGGAGCATCACCTGGTTGAAGATTCTCCTTCAGAAAGACAGTCGAGACCAAGGTGCCGAGGAGAGGTTAAGCAGATGGATACTGAATCTCCTTATGGCATTGGTATGGATACCGATGCTTTAGATGCAAAAGCAGAAAGAATAGCAAAATACAAGGCCGAACGGAGGAGACAGCTGGCTGAGAAATATGGGATTGCCTTGGACTCTGAACTGGATGGACGTGTTGCAGCCAAGTACTCCAGAGGAAGAAAAGAGGTTGATCTAACTGAAAAAGTGCCATCACAAGCAGAAAAAGATCACAGCAGTGAATCAATTAAATTGCACGGTTCCAGGGATACAACATTGAGTGAACCACAGACTCTGTCACCTGGTTCACATAAAGAATGTTTCTCACCGGAAGGAAATGATTTCACAGAAAGAGAAACTTTATTGAACAAAGAAAATCACAAAAATGTGCTTGAAACAAGTGCCAAAGGAAGAATTCTGGACCAGACATGTGTTTGTGAAACTTCTGCGAACCTCAAGGATTCCACTGTGAGTGATGTGCCAGGCTCCCCATCGCCTTCACAGAGGGTTTCACTTGCATCACCAAAGCTGTTCTCAGAGTCATTTAATTCATTTAGTGAGCAGTCTCAAAATTTGCAGAATAAAGAAGGGTAAGAATGCATTCACAAAACTTACTTCTCTCAGATTATCTTGTTTGCAGATCTTTGAATTAGCTTGACCACAGCCTGTCAAATTTATCTTCACCATTGCTTTGTGCATATTTCTTTACTTTAACTATGAAGCTTTGATATTTTGCTGACTTCCTGATGGGTGATTTCTTTCTGACATGTCTAGTTATTAATCGATCTAGTTAAGTCCACAGTTATCAAACTGAAAAGTAAACTTCCAGTAATGTATTTCAAGTGTTCTAGAGTACTTCTTCTAAATATCAAATGATTACATTACTTTCCCAACAACAACGCAGAGTCA
Organism: Hemiscyllium ocellatum; assembly: GCF_020745735.1. NCBI lineage: Eukaryota > Metazoa > Chordata > Chondrichthyes > Orectolobiformes > Hemiscylliidae > Hemiscyllium > Hemiscyllium ocellatum. Next base: position 102,523,208 of record NC_083405.1, read on the forward strand.
TGAAGTTTTCAATTTCTATATTTTGGTAAAATTTTAATAAATGGTTGCATTCCATTATTTTCAAATATATGTTCTGGGTTTCTTACCTAATTTAAGAGTTGCTCAATGTTGTGTTAATTTATCCTTGATCACTAAAATCACCCATTTTAAAACAGAAGATCTGTTTTTGAAAGCATTATATTTTTATTTATCTTCTGCTTGGAAGAACAGGATCAAATTTAATGTCATTCATCAACACTAAGGATTTTTTGAAGTTGGCTGTCCTTTTGTTAAAACTCCATTCAACATAGTTGGTTCGTGCATTTCAAACTTTGTTTTTTGTGTTCCTTGACTGTGTTGCTGGTGCAATGCTGTTTTGATTCAAGTCTGCCCATTGTTAATAGAATAAGAGAAAGCCTGATTCTGGCAATTGTCCATGTGTGCACATGTCTGGGAGTTGAACCTGGCAGCAACTTGGTGAGAATGGAGAATGACCATAGTAACTTTTCCATATGTGTTCATTATCTAACTTAACTCAGTTAATTGTCCTCTGACTCAATTACACTATAAGCAAAATATTAAGGCAATAGGTTAATGTATAAATTGTCCAATATCCTCATGTTCATATATATTATCAAAGCTCTAAGTTTTTCTCTTTGTTTTCTTTAAGGTAAAAGTACATATTTGCATTAAATATTTAATTAAATTAAATATTTAATTAAATTAAATATTTAATCACATTGAGGAACGTATTTATATTGCCTGCTGTACCAGATGTAATGCTTAATAATTATTTTAATACAGATCCCTCTATTTCTCATTCTTCTAACTTTTTGTTTCTTTCTTTCTGTGTATTTAATTCCCTTACCATTGTTATTGCTAAGTTCAAATTCCAAATGGTGCATTATCTCTTAACTAGTTGCTTTCTTCTCTCTTTCCACTTTGACTTTCACTGGCAACTCATCCTCCTAGTCTTCACCAAGTTTACAATCATTATGTCCTTTTTGTGACAATCATCCTATATGTCTTTACCTTGCTCCAATGTTTCAAATGTTTTTATAAATTCAGCATCTTTTGACTATATGTTTGGTTACCTCCTCCTGACATAATCCTCAAATGTTGCAGCTCGTAATATCGTATGCTAAAATGAAGACGAATTTGCATTTGTAAAACAGCTATCTCAAACATCCAAAAACACTTCACATGCTTCACAATTGCTTTGAAGTGTGGATGAACTTGGCAGTCAATCAGATAAATTTTGACAGATGCTTTATTTCTAAGAACAGACTAAACTTACAGCCCCTTAAAGGTTTAAAACCACAGTGGAGAAAGCTGCATTGCACATCGCAGTTTAACGTGTATTCCAACTACATTCGTGGGTTTCTCAATATCTTGCCACATTCAAAACAATACTTGTTTTAAGTCAATCCCCATTTAGTTTTACAGTAACATGTAGTTGTTGGCAATGCTTCAGAACAAAGCCATTGAATGTAGAACAGTTTTTTTTCCCTTGATCCATAAGATACAGCTCCTGTTCAGGGATTCTTGTGAAAGTTTAAATTGTTTTGATAAGTTGTGATACACAAGTTTATGGGAACACTTGAAACTTCATTAACTTTAACTCAAAGCATCTTTAATAATAATTTACCCGAATTTTGTTGGATTTAGATGCAACTAAAATGTAATTTGTATGAACGCTTAGATTTGAATTTTAAACTTAAGTGGCATCAAAGAAATGTGCCAGCCTTGAGTTTTCTTTAGTCTTTTAACTCCCTCTGGTACTTTCTGTACTCTAATATCTCACAAACTGGATCCACTGTGCCAGTAGGGATCATAAAACAGTACCAGCTGAGACCATATGATTCATCATAAATGGGCTCTGATTTTACTAGCAAAAGTTAGAAATGTTCAAAATTGCAGTGTTCCCTCCAGAGTGATTTTCATCTGTCTTCGTTTTTCCAGAATTTCTCAATAGGTGCTCTGTTCTCTGCTGGTGCTCCTTCATATGACAAAACATTCCATGTTCTACAAACTTATCTCAACATTTTCTTCATTTTTATAATGAGTTCTGAAAGCTGATGAAATGTAGATATCTTCTTCCATCTCTGACTTTGTTGAACTCCTGCCACAGAGGTATATTTGCTCAGTAAGCAGACAAAGCATAGAAAAGGTGGTTTGTTAAAGCTACTTTACTCATGCAGGTTTCCAGAAGAGCTGAAAACTCATGAGAACTCACTCTAAAGAAATTCAATGGGAATAATTGAAAGCAGAATGTTACATCTGCCACTACTAATGAGTAATTTGTTTATTCTTATTCCAGTAATGTTTATATTGAGTTATATCATATCTCAGTGTTTGTTATTTAAATGTCCTGCTACATCTATTGCAGGTAAATATGCTTGCCCTTCAGATGGGAATGATTTGTAAAACCTAAACATTGCCAAAAATGTTTTGAATAGAATGGAATTTGTATAATCATCAGAATCTGCATACTAATCTAAAGTAAAATGGAATGTGATTCTTAACAAAAAAAATCCCCATTCACTTACAATTGCAAAACTCTAATGACATCTAGCATTAATTATGCTCATGAGATTAGTGTAGTAAATTATGCCTGATCCTTTGTTCGACCACAATTTTCATTATGTATCCATTCTTAAGTCTTCCACAGATTTTGGATAAATGTCAATCCTTCTTCGTCATCTGCCTTGTGCAAGTTTATTTCCATAATCTTTTTTTTCTGTATGATTTTCATAATTTATTTATCAGCATAATAACCCATTGTGACATATTACACTTGTATGGTTGCCAGTTCAGATGACAGATGCTGATCAATAGTGTATTCAGGATGAACATAGAAGGGAGGAGCTGTGGTAGGCCAATTGGCCCTTTGATTTTTCTCTGTTGATCAATATGATGATGATTGATCATCCAATTCAGTATTCTGTTCCTGCTTTTTCACTGAACTCTTTGATCCCTTTAGCCCTAAAAACAATAACTAAGTCCTTTAGAAAAATTGTCAACGTTTTGGCCTCAAACACTTTCTGTAGCCAAGAATTTCACAGGTTTATCACTGAGTGAAGGGATTTGTCCCAGTCTCAGTCCTAAGTGGGCAACCCAAATCATTAAGTAATAACTCCTAGTTCACTGCTCCATCATCATTGTGACCATCCTTCCTCTGTTTATCCTGTCTAGTTCTGTTAAAATGTTATTATTTCTAAAAGTTTGAGTTTCGCCCTTCATTCTGAACTCCAGAGAATATAACCAATCCAGATTGTCTTCATGCGTCAGTCCTGCTACCCTACAATCAGTCTGACAAACCTTCATTGCATTCCCTCCATAGCCAGAACATCATTCCTCAGATAAGGAAACCAGATGTACAGAGCATTGTAGAAATACTCCTCAAATCAGACACCCTCCATGGAAAGAAAGTAGTCAAGTTAATGGTTTGGACTTTGACAGTTCATCCAAATGTTTGTACCTTCTCTCCAAATATACTGCATGATCTGCTGAGTGTTTCAAGAATGTTTTAAATTTACCTTCAGATTTCCAGCATCTGCTGTATCTTGTTCTTTGTAATATTTTTATTAAAATCATTTTCTAACTAAAACTTTTATTTAGCTTTTATTAAGCTTCTCCCATGGGTGCCAGCAATTCTGGAATTTTTATTTGTTTTTGACCCCCGGAGAAATGTTATGGAATTGAGGGATCATTGTTCTAATTTCTCGAAGGAGTAGTAAAGCCTCCTCATTAAAAGGAAACATTCTTGTTCCTCCCTCCCACATATAGTCTGTGTCTCTGCCTAGTTTTGTGATTTTGTTAATGGTGGTCTAGGCATTGCTCCATTAAGCATACTTTCCCCTGAGTTGTAATGTGACCGTACTATGAAAAAGGGCCTGATGCATGCAATTGATCAACCAGAGTTGCTCCCCAGTTTATAATTTGGCAAGCATCAAGGTTGCTGCATAAAATTATTCCTAGGTGTTTGAAAATACAAGTTGCATCTTTTACTACTGTCAATCCCAAACTATTATGTTATGTTATATGTGTTATGGTTCCAAGACTTGTATAATTTTCTCTTATGAATTTTGACTGTGAACAGAAACAGCCATGGTAGTAGACATAAGCAACTACCTTACTTCATGTATCATAGCCACTAGAAATGCCTATACAATGCAACAAAAATAAGCTTAACTTTTTTCTATTCATGGGCAAAATACAATCCCGTCAGGTGCAAAGCAAAGTTTAGTTTTCAATTGAGAAATAAATAACCTTCGCTATGATAGTTGATAAAACGGTAAGTTTTTTAAAAATGTATACATAAATTATTGCAGATTTATATGTTAATCACAGGAAAATGGATTGGTAGAGAATGAGGAAAGTAGATAAATGTGACAAACATTGATTTTTGAATCAATATATGCATGAATAAATTAGTTTTGACAGTTGGGACTGTGCATATCAAGTTAAAAAAGGGGTATTTATAAAGTTAGGTTTAGTGTGTTTTTAGCTGATTACAGGGAAATTTAACATCTTGTTATTACTATGGCAAGCAGTAATTTACCCCAAAAATTTAATACAGTGATGTCCATCATCAGTGCTGACTTTCTAAAACTAATGTCTATTATTAAGATTTTGTTTGGGGTTCAGCAAGCTATTTAACTTTGATGGCATGCATTGCCATATGATTTTGTTCTCCCAGATGCTGTAGTGTTTCATTATAAGGACTTCCTGTACCTCCCTGTGACACCTCCTGCTGATTCTGACCTGCATGCACCTTTCCCACAGCAAACAGGACAAGCAGAAGACTTTCTTGCCAGTCCTTAGGGACTACTCTTAGGAATAGTCGAAGGAGATGTTTGGAAGCAGACTAAGATAGCTAGTTGGATACTACAACAGCAACAACTTGTGATTCCAGAGCAAAGTTTAATGTTATAAAACACCAAAAGCACTTCATAGGAATGTATGTCAAACAAAATTTGACATTAACCTTAGCGCAATAAGGAGCTATCAGAGGTAGATTTTAGAGTGTATGATAGCAGAGAGGGAGGTGAAGAGTAGAAATTCGGGAAGAGAATTACAGAGCTTAGATATTCATTAACTGAACATACAAGAGAACAAAGGAAGAACAAAGAAAATTATAGCACAGGAATGGGCCCTTCTGCCCTCCAAGCCTGCACCAATCCAGATCCTCTACCTAAACCTATCACATATTTTCTAAGGATCTGTATCCCTCTGCTCCCTGCCCATTCATGTATATGTCTAGATATGTCTTAAATGACAATATTGTGCCAACATCTACCACCTCTGCTGGCAACATATTCCAGGCACCTACCCACTCTGACAGATGCTAACATAAGAATGTGGGTTCAAAAGTGGACAGAATTGGATACCCAAGACACTATAATGTCCACATAAGGTTGCATTGATGAGGGTGTGCCTAAATAACCTAGAATGACTCCTCTAAGGATGAAACATTTGGCTTCAAATTGTGACCTCAAGATGTGAAAGTTGCTCAGAACTTGGAATATCAAAAGTGTAGTTCACCATATATTTGTAGTGAGAAATTGAAGTATGCAAATCAATTTTATAACATTCTTTGTGGGGGCAGCCAACATAATGGAGCTGGATGTTTCTACAGGTGCAAAATATACGTCAACTTAATTTAGACAGTTAACAAAGTGTGTAACTTTATCTCATTTTTTAAAAACCATTTATATGACTCATATAGACCACATCCAAAATAATTACATCAACCTCAAGTTGTTGAGAGTCTAAAAGATGTCAATCAGTAATCTATTCAAGCACTCTTCTAACCCCATTGCATATTGTGATGAAAGTGGCTTCAATTTTAATCTGAAATTTCTATTTTTTTTTGAATAACTGCTGCTGATGTTCATGGATTTTCACAGGCTTTTAGATAATTTAGTATTTAACGGCTTATATGCATGTGTGTACATGCAAATCAAACAGTTTATGATGGCCATTGATGAATAAACCTGTTTCACTGTCTATCTTGCACATGAAAAATGACAACTTTACTGAGGCATTAGAGAGCTGCAGATACCTGCAGCAACTCACCCCAGGCAGTTGAGCAAAAAGCCAAAGCAATGCAAATGCTGAAAATCAGAAACAAAGGCAGAAATTGCTAGAAAAATTCAGTACATCTGGCAGTATCTGTGGAGAGAAAGCAAAATTAATGATTTAGTTCCAACAATCCATCTTCAGAACAGTTGAGGTAAAATATTTGGAGAGAAAAAGAGATTTTTGGCAGGGTTAAGTTACTGTGTCTGCACTGGCTTTTACCTCTGGGGGGAGGCCATGGCCTAGTGGTACAGGTACACAATCCTTCATCCGAAATCCTTGGGGCCAGTTGTTTTTCGGATTTCAGAATTTTTTTTGGATTTCAGAAAGAATTATATTTTCACAGTGAAATTAAAAGAAATTTAGCAAACAGCAGACCCACGCTTAACTAGTATGATCACCGAGACATAGTTGACACCTACCAGTGCTGGGCCACGTCGCTACGTTACATCTGAGTGACGTGGGTTTAATGGGTGTGGAGTTGGATCACCTGTTTGCACACCAAACAACGTTGTTATACAGAAAAATACCTCATGAAAATCTTTTGATTTCGGAGCTTTTCAGATAAAGGATTGCGTACCTGTATTAATTTTATTGGACTGTTAATCTAGAGATCCAGGTAATGTTCTGGAGACCTGGTTTCGAATCCCACCCTGGCAGTTGGTGGAATTTGAATTCAGTAGGAAGAAACTTGAAATAAAGAGTCTAATGATAACCATGAATCCATTGTTGATTGTTGGGGAAAAAACCTATCTGGTTCACTAATGTCCTATAGAGAAGCAGACTGCCATATTTATCCAGTCTGGCCTACCTGTGATTCCAGACCCACAGTGATGGTGGTTGACTCTTATCTGCCCTCTGGGCAAGTAAGGATGGGCAATAAATGTTGGCCTCAGGATTAGAATGGTGCTGGAAATGCAAAGCAGGTCAGGCAGCATTCGAGGAGCAGGAAAATCGATGTTTCGGGCAGGAGGCCTTTATCGGGCACCACTCTAATCTCCAGCATCTGCAGTCTTCACTTTTGCCTGATAAATATTGACCTGTCAGTGATGCCAACATCCCATGAATGAATAAAAATAACAGAAGAACCCTGTGTCAGGTGTATTCTTACAGAATTTTTAACAAAATGTTTAAAACCTTGTTGAAAAATGTATAAGAAATCTCTAAGTTTTGGTACCCAAAGAAGAAAATGCCTGTAAGGTGTGGAATCCTTAGTTTTGGAATTGTTACAGCAAATTGATTCTAGCTGTCTCTGCTATATTTTCATATAGCAATGCAGTGAAAGTAAAGAATGAATGGTTTCTACAAAGAGATTCCAATGGCGAGACACCTTCTCTTATCAACTGGCCTTCCAGGTACTGTGGAACATGGCTTTTATTGTCATTTTCAGATCATTCCTAATTACCTCATTTACGTGTTTTCCACATTGCTCATTTGATCATTGTCTATTCCCTATACTGGCCAACGTTTTATGTTGACTCATAGCTTTCCTGGTAGAACAGCCAACCTTGAAACTTTACACACTAAACTCACTGATCGCTTTCATCTATCTCCATTATTAATGTGTTGGATTTTGAGTGTGCTTAACTAATCCTTACTTGGACTTCAAATAACACAAGATTGTGTTATATTTCTTGTCACTCACTAATCATTCAAAGAACTCTCCCTTGTTATTATTACTGTGAAATCCATTGTTGTCTTTGGATACTAGTGTAAGTAAGAATTGATCACAGGGCCAATGGAGAAACTGCTCAAACAATAGTCTTATATGTAGTCTTTAAACTTTGAAACACAAATCTGAACTGAAATGTTGCTTGCTTTGTTATTAATATAGTGTTTGTTTGCAAATAATGAAATTGATCTGATTCTGTTAACTAATCATTTTTGATTAGTGTTATGATTCCAGACGATGTGGCTAGCGGATAAGTCAGATTCAATATGAAATTTGGCTTGATAGAACATTTTATAAAAATTTAACCTGGTGGCCTTACACTAACAACGAAGCACACAAGGCTGCAGGTTTGGTTTTAATGTTGAAACAGAAATCCAGAGGTGTATTCCATCCCTGTCCAATCCATTGACTTGACTTGACTACTTTCTCTCAGTTCCTATCATGTGAGACCTTTACCCTGCAGTATTCACATAGTTGCATTCTTAAACTTTGTCAGTCTTTTAATGATCTGCATCTTACTAAACAAATTCTCCTAGCATGGATGTTTCACAAAGTAAACTCTCTTCCCCCAGAGGTAATTTATTCCTTTCACTGTCCTGAACACACACCCTTCTTGGAGATGTTGTATTTGCATCTGATTTCAGTCAGGTCTCCTCTGAACTGATCCCAAAAACTTTTGAGCAAGACACTAATTATCATTAGAGAACAAGTACTAGGAAAACTAACGGGGCTAATGGCCGATATATTCCCTGGACCTGATTGGTTGTATTCAATGATTTTACAAAATAGGGGATGCACTGATTGTAATCTTCCAAGAATCCTTCATGAAGGGGAAATTATACCTGACATGTCATAGAGGCATGCAGCATGGAAACAGAGACCCTTCAGTCAAACCAGTCTATGTTGAACATAATCCCAAACTAAACAAGTCCCACCTGCTTGCTCCTGGCCCATATCCTTCCAAATCTTTCCCATTCATGTACTCATCCAAACGTCTTTTAAACATTGTAACTGTACAACTTCCACCACTTCCTCGGGAAGTTCATTCCATGTACAAACCACCCTCTGTAGAGACGTTGCCCGTCATTGTCTTGTATTAGAGGTCTTTGAGTTAATAAACGCTGATCAAAGGGAACCGATCAGTGTTGAATATTTTGGGTTTCCAAAAGGTGTTTGATAAGTTACTTCCCATAAAGCTACTTTAATAAGAGATAAGGTTACATAACGTTGGGGGTAGTATATTTAGTATGGTTAGAGGATTTGCTAACTAATAAAAGACAGAATTAGATAACAAGTTGTAACTAACGGAATGCCTTCGGGATCAATGCTGCAGCCACAACTATTTGAAATGTTTATATATTAATGAGTTGGATGGTGAAAGTGAATGTAGTGTCAGCAAGTTTGAGGGTGGCATCAAAATATTTAAAAGGCAAGTAGTGATGATGCAGAATAATAGAGACAGTTTAAAAGGGTGAACAAAGGCTTGACACATCGGATATCATGTGCAAAAAATATAAGCTTATTCCACAAAGAATACAACAGCTGAATATCATTTTAAATGAGGAATTTTAGCAGAAAACTGCAGCAAGAAGCATTTTGGGTCCTCATGCATAAACCACAAAAAAAACAAGTTTTTAAGCTTAATGGATAATGGAAAATCAAAATTGACATTGATCCTAATTTCAAAGAGAATGGGTCATAAAAATAGGGAGATCTTGCTAAAACGTTGAGGCACTAATCAAACCACACCTGGGATACTGTAAATAGCTTTGGTTCCCTTACCTAAGGGAAGATATATTGGCATTGGAAGCAGTCTGACAGGGTTCACCATATTTGATTCCAGATATGAAAAGATTTTTATGAGGACATGATTCTGAGAGGTTGAGTAAGTTGGGCATATCTTCATTGTTTTAAACACCAATGTGATTCATTTGAAATGTATATGATTATGAGATTTGTCCAGTTAATGGTCTCTTTTTGGATGTGAACCCCCACAGTATTAACAAATTTCCATGAACACTCCAGTAGGCCTTGCAATTATCTGATTTCTGGTCCATGCTGGTTTAAAGTCATGGATCTGGAAAGACTGACCAAGTTAGGTATTAAACATCTCCACAAAAGTAACCCAGCCCCCATTGCTATTTTGAAGAGAAAAAGGATATTAATATGTGTAAATCACCCTCCAATAGGGCACATTACTTCACAGGCAGAAAAGTCTTATTGGGAAAGGTCTGGTGTTTTATTTAAAGGAAAATTACGTTAAACTTATATGGATCTGGTTCAGATATTGATAAGGTGCAATCTCTTAGTCATGGAGAGATGAAGTAAAAAAGAAAATAGTTATCGGCATCTGTCATGAGCCACCTGGGTGAAGAGGATTGATTAGATCAGGCACATTGTAATCATATAAGGGAAATTTGACATGAGCCTTTTGGTACTGTGGTAGTTTTCTTACCTCTGGTTTCAGGTCTCACCTGCTCCAGTGGTATGTCATAACATGTCTGAGCAGCTTGATCAAAAATATCCATTAGAGAAAAATGGATAGAAGTAAATGACTTGTTAGAATTGTAGAATCATCAGAGCACAAGAGGCTGATGGTTGGCCGTTTCAGTACATGTCAGCCTCACTGCAAGTACAACTCAGTGTGTTTTGGAGCCATCTTTGGATAGTTCTGCAGATGAGGAAAATCAACACAATTGTACAAAGGTGAATCTATCACAAGGAAAGAAGGATGCAAAGATAAAAGTAATCAGGAAACATGGGCTGAATTTTTTGACCACATTTCTTGGTGGCTAACCTGTCGCTGCCACACCCATACCTACATTACAAGGCCAGAGCTTGGGTAAGGAGTTGGTGTCTGCCCTTAACCCATAAAGGAGCAGTTAACTGCTTCATAAGGGCCTCAATCTGCCCCATCACAATTTCAGGGCAGTGTGGGGACATCAAGCTGAGCAGCACTGCATCATTGACTCAGTGGGCTGCTGTGGTATGTACTTTGGGGACTCCCTGTGCTGCCAAAATTGTGCCGTCTGCCTATTAAACCATGCCTACCTATGGCCTCTTCAACACCATCCACCCTATTCTTCCTTTCAGTCTGGCTGGAAACCCAGCCAAAACCCAGTGGGATCATCTCTTCTTGAGGATTTTTATAATCTCTACAGTAGTCTGAAATCTTTTCTAGCACTGTTGAAACTACAGAGCTGTCAGCAAATCTGATTGGAAGTCCCTCTCTATCTCATTGAAAAGCAGGAAAAGCATTTATTTGCATGCAATTCTGCTTTTTTCTAGCTGGGTGATTGTAGTTTCAGGGGATAACATCAAGTAAGTTAAGTGCACAGGGATCTGACTAGGTTAGAATGGTAACTGATGAATTGCACTTGGCACTTAGTGTGGAAAAATAGAGATTAATGAGACTGGAGCAGGCATAATAAACCATGAATATAAATCAAGTGGTCCATGAGACATTGCACTAGAGGATTTTAAGGGTAATTATGGATAGTTTGTGTAAAGCAGCGGCTCAATACAGCTCTATATGTGTCAGCAGTCAAAAAGCTAATTCTATTCTCTGGATCTGCAACAAGCATGTTGGAAAGTGATAGGTTTCATCAAGGTATCTAGAGCACTGTGTACAGTTATAGTTAGGCTGTGGGAAAAAAGGACAGCCTTGATATTGATGAGATATAAGGTGCTTTATGTCTGCAGCCAGGGGTGCAAATGATCTGTTGAATTTTAACAGCACTGCTTTATTAGCAATATTTTTATTACATGTCCTGCCTGTATGTGTTCACAAATGTAAGGGAGTATTAAATTTCAACTGTGATAATGTGCTTGAGACTACACCTGTTTCAAATTTTAGAATGTGCAGCAAAGACATTTTTAAGTATTTCACACCAGAGCAGACCAGGTTAAATAAAAATCAAAGGAGAATTGGATAGATATTTGAGGGCGTGAATAATTGAAAAGTGTTAAGAAGTGGATAGATAAATGGCACGATCTTGCGAGCAGTCATTTGAGGTAAACATGTTTAGGCTTGCACCACATACCACCTTACCATCTTAACTTCTCTGAGAATCAAATGCAGGAGTGGGGGATTTAAAAAATTTCCTTCCAATGTTAATTTGAAATCCCAATTAAGGGTTGCAGAAGTTGTCATTTAGCCATAGAATGCCTAGGCTACTGTTTCTTTCTGTCATCAAAAATCCCGTATGTGTCAGGAAAACCAGCAGTGTTTGCCCTGGTCCAACAAAGATCTTTCTTGCTCTTGGCCACACACACAGTCTGGACCAGAAACTCAAACAATTTCTGCCTCCACCTGCCTTGAAAAGGACTTTTTTAAAGTGACTGCTTCCATTACTGACACAATTAAGACGAATGTGTTCCATCATTATGATATATTGAACCAGTTAGCCCATATGTAAAGGAGACATGCATGAAATTTAGAATAAATGTGTTTGTACAGACAGCTGAAGCTTTTTCTTAAGTATTTATCTAGCACTTTTTCACTGAAAGGTGAAAACCAGACAACCCACTGAGGAATTCTTTGCATATCAACACACAGTAAATTCTATGCATTCAACAATGTCAACAAATTAATTCACTCAATTATCTAATCAAGAAACTAGACTTGGAGAATATTTTGTTAACCTCTTTGCTGTATACTGGTGCACACCCAAGCCTTTTGTGTGTTACCTCAGTTATTCCATTTTTTAATATTGTCAGCAGTAGTCCTAGGTTGTGATAAAGATCTTGCTTATTTAATTGACATCTGGAGCACTTACTTAGTCTCTGGTTTTGATAAGGGCAAGTAGGGAGTAACTTTGTCCAATCATCTTCAAACAAAAAGGTGGTGTCTTCTAAACATGTTTCATATTGCCTCTGAAAATCACCACATTGTTGAGGTTGTCTAAGCTAAGGCTGAGTGATTATCTTCCATTTTTAACCATCAAATCAATGAGCCCTTACAGCTGTAGTAAATGTGGCGAATAATCTATTTTACAGTGCAGTCAGCAGACTGTTCAAGGATTTGATTTGAATTCCTGTGTGAAATTAAGTACAATACGAGAAGGGTTCAGAAAAAAATGACTTTTCTGAAACATTAAAGAGAGAAAAATCTGAATTGATAGTTTCTCTCATCCCAAAAGTAAAATACTGCAGTATTTAATGAGCGTTCATGCTATGGCAACCTCAGCAACATTTATCACCTGAGCTTGCTGCTTAATAAAGGGAGACGTGGACTCTTACCATCAACATCTGCAGATTTCCTAAAATCTCTTACAGATAGGTTACCAAGGCCAGTTTTGAAACATTGGTATTTCTCTCAAATTGTTGTTGCTTAGATTCACTTACGGCAGCTTCAACCAGGAAATGGGATAGTGAACGAAAGGCTAACAAATGATGAGCAATAAAAACAAAGTGCTGGGCAAACTCAACAGATCTGGAATATTAGTGGGCGGCACGGTGGCACAGTGGTTAGCACTGCTGCCTCACAGCGCCAGGGACCTGGGTTCAATTCCCGACTCAGGCGACTGACTGTGCGGAGTTTGCACGTTCTCCCCGTGTCTGCGTGGGTTTCCTCCGGGTGCTCCGGTTTCCTCCCACAATCCACAGATGTGCGGGTCAGGTGAATTGGCCATGCTAAATTGCCCGTAGTGTTAGGTAAGGCGTAAATGTAGGGGTATGGGTGGATTGCGCTTCGGCGGGTCGGTGTGGACTTGTTGGGCCGAAGGGCCTGTTTCCACACTGTAAGTCTAATCTAAAAAAAATTTGTGGAGCGAAAAGTTAACATTTTGAGTCCAATGTGTCGTCTTCAACACTGAAAGGGGCTGGAAACTGATGGTCTTTATGCTGTTAACAAAGAGGGTGGAGAAACAAGTGAACAAATGGTGCACAGAACAATAGCCAAAGAGAGTGCCCATGATGGAGGAAAAGTAGAGATGAAAACTAGTGTCAATGGTAGGTGTTAATAGTGAGTGCTGTTGAACTAACATGCGAAGTTTATGGGAAATAGGTGTCACTGGATAAACCAGCGTTTATTGACTCTTCCTAGCCACCCTATGGATGATAGTGTTGAACTGCTACTGTCCCTGGTGTGTAAGGCTACCAACAGTGCTGTTTAGAAGGAAGTCCCTGGATTTTGATCTCCCTCCTGCTGAAGATAGAGGCTGTGGATTTGGAAGGGGCTTTTGAAAAAGTCTCTGATTTACTGCAGTGCAGTAGATGGTACACACTGTAGCCACTATAATTCAGTGCTGAGGGGAGTGAATGGTGAAGGAGATAGAGGAGCACCAGTCAAACAAGCCACTTTGTCCTGAATGGCATCAAACTACGTGAGTGTTGTTGGGGCTTCAGTCATCTGGGCAAGAGGATGTTATTCCCTCACACTCCTAACTTGTATATTATAAGTGGTGAACAGATATTGGGGAGACAGGATGTGGGTTATTTTCTTAGAATTCTAAACCTCTGACTTGCTGTTGTAACCAAAGTATTTGAATGTCTGGTCCAGTGCAGTTTCTGGTCAATGGTAGCTCCCTACAGGATGTTGATCGTGGGACATTCAGTGATGTTAATGTTGAACACAAAGGGGCAACCTGTTTTCTTTTAGCTGTCATTGTTTGGCAGAAGTGTTACTTGGCATTTATCAGCCCAAGCCTGGATATTGTCTAGATCTTCCTGCGTTTGGACATGGACTGCTTCAGTATCTGAAGCGTCATGAACGGTGCTGAACATTGTGCAATCATCAATGAACATCCCACTTCTGACCTTACAATGGAGTCAAGGCCATTAATGAAACAGCTGAAGCTGGTTGGGCCCAAGACACAACCTTGAGGAACTCCTGCAGTGATTTCCTATGGCTGAGATGACTGTCTCCAGTAATCAGAGAGCCATCTTTGGCAGCATAGTCTCCAAAATATTTCTTTAAGGTGAAAGTACACAACGAGAAAAGTGTCACAAACATAGCACATAAAAGAACTTAAGGATTGTAGTCATTCAAAGAAGAGTTATATAAAGGTGCTAGAAAAGGCAGCAAGCCTAAGGACTTGGAGCAGTTAAGGATTCAACAAATGAAAACCCATAGGTTGATTAAGAGGGCAAGAGTAAAGTATGTGCAAAAAAACTGTAAGGACCGTAAGAGTTTCTATAAGTATGTCAAAGAAAAGGACTAGTCAAAACAAATGTAGCACTCCTGCACTCTGAAAAAGGAGAAATGATCATGGAGTATAAGGAAATGACAGAGCAAGTAAACATTTACTTTTCTCCTATCTTTACAGAAGACTGGTAATATTTTTAGAAGTGATGGAGAAGCAAAGGTCTGTTGGGAAGGAGGAATTGAAGGAGACTATTATTGGTAAACAAAAAGCACTAGAGAAAGTAATGGGACTGAAAGTTGATAAATCCCCAAGGCCCGATAATAAAATATGACAAATAGGGCAGGAGTGGGCAATTCAGCTCTTTTAGCTGGCTCTGCCATTCAGAATGCTCTAGACTGATCACCCAATTCAGTACCCTGTTTCTGCTTTCTCCCTATACCTTTTGATATCTTTTGCCCTAAAGATTATTTCTACCAACTTCTTGAAAACATTCAATATTTTGGCCTCAACTGCTTTCTGTGGCAGAGAATTCTACTGACTCCCCACTCTCTCTGGTTGATGGAATTTCTTCTCATCTCAGTGTTAAATGTCCTATCCCATATCCCTGGTCCCCTCGTTCTGGACTATCTGATCATTGGGAACATCTTTTCTGCATCTACACTGCCTAGTCCTGTTAGAATTTCATAGAATTCTGCATTCTTGCATTAATTCTTCTAAACTCCAGTGAGCAAAGTCCAGTCTCACTTCATATGTCAGGCTTGCCATCTGGTAAACCTTTGTTACACTCCCTCCATAGCAAGAACATCCTTCCTCAGATAAGGAGACCAAAAAACGTCAAAATCAAAGCCTCTGTATAGTTTAGGGCTGGGTGAGACCTTGTAGATTGATTGACACTATCCAATAAAATACAGATTTGGTTGACTGCATATTTATGTAGCGTGAGCCACATTCCAGGAGTGAAGACTATACAGTCAGTAGGGAATCTAACTTCTCCACAATATGGAAAATCTCTTCTAGAGCAATATTAGCAGAACTGAAAAATGTTACAAGCTGTTTTTTCATAATGATGTTAAACTCCTTTAGTGCTGTTACTTTTTGTATGTTTAATAGTTTTGTTTGTTTGACACATTTGCAATATTTAGAGCTGTTTTGTTTCTGGTTCTTCCCTGGAACAGGGGTTGTGAAACATTTTGCCACGTTGGAAGCTACTTTATTATTTAAAAAAGAGTATTTGCTCAGTGTTTATAAATTTGCTGTGTAAATTCTGATTGGAAGTTATACTGTTGCATGAAAAGTTGCAGAAATTAGCAAAATTTATTATCTATGATGCTGCACTTTCCTCCATCTGTTTCAGAAAAAAAGGTAATAGGATACGTAAAGCAACTCAGAGTGACAGCTGTGTAGAAAATTGGAGATCAAAATCTATGTCCATATTGTGCCACTTGAGTAATCCGAGTAACCCAAGTTAATTAACATAATGATACAGAATTATTTGTAATGAATATCTCAGCAAAAATCTGATTAAACACCAGAGGCCTCAATAGCAGACACCACCCCGGTGTTAAACCTTATACAGACAGAACTTCATGCCAAATCCAGCAAGAAATCTGCACTTTGAGATGAAGTCTGTGCTATTTGGCCACATTCCACTTTCTTTCTCTCCATTTGAATTGCTGTATAGAGCACCCCCAGAATATTTCAAAATTTAAAATTTGACCAATTTTTAAATAGCTGGGAAGAAAAAGCTTTGTATTTGAGTTTAAATGCATTTCTATGCACAGTGGCAACCCCTTCCCCCTCTAGTAATCACTTGCACCACAACTACATACTGGTGGTTATGTCCCAACAAAGCCTTTGTCTAACCCAACTATGTATCGTTCTACTTCTTTTCTCCTTCATCTACTTTTCCAGTTTAGATTTGAATGCACCTTTTCATATTTGCTTTAGTCAGTCCATACGGTAGTGAGTTAAACATTCTACTGTTCAGTGATTAAAGCAGATTACTGAATTGCCGACAGGATTTGTCAGTAACAATCCTCTCTGTTTAAAAAAAAAAGCTCCTATTTCTGGACTCCCTAACATAGATTTCATGGGGTGCTCTTCTGAGTAGAGTTTTTCAATTTTTCCATTTTCTTTTTTGCCACTGTATAAACCCACATTGATCATTATACCCAAACCTGACCAGGAACCCAAGAGCAAAGCAGATCTAGATTGAAGATCTCTTGCTAAACTGATCTTTCCTGAGTTTGGTTCCACTGTTTTGCCCTTGATGCCCTTGACTTAATTTGTTCTGCAGGTTTCTCCTACTTTCATTGTTTTTTCTTCTGTTTTGGACTATAAAGTTTGGTATCTTTGTTTCAAAGTTGTCTTTTTTGTTGTTGTTGTTTAAATTTAAAAATCTTTTTTTTTAAAATGGCAATCTCCGTACTTGTGGAAAATTACCTTTTACAGAACTTTTCTATAGTGCACTATTTCCCACACATTTTTGATGTTTCTGGAAAGATTAGCACATGGAGTGAGATTTTGGTTTAAAACTTTGTTTTGTCTCGATCTTTGTAACTTGTGGTACTACATCCATACTGTTCAGTTCTCCATGCACCTCTGAAATCCACCATAGGTTCATCAGAGAAGACTTCCAAGAACCTAGCAAAGTCACCAATATACTTTCCAAAGATTATGCATTTTTTAAAAATTAGCTTTGAGTGTTATCTTGAATATCTTAGCCAATATGAGGTTCTGACTTTAAATTCAATAACTTCAATAGAGTTCCAATCTTTCTTACTGTTTAAACTCTTATATAAATTATGTAACAGTTTATCTTCTTCTACTTCTTGTCTAATGTGAACTAAATTCTAAAATTCTTTTGTTTATTGAGAATGATCTGTGCGAGTACTTGACAGGCAGATGAGGTGAACCAGCCATCTAAATAAAAAGCATGGGAAGTACATAAAAAGGGAAGGTACAGAGAGATTTATTTGCTTGAGTAAATTCCTGCTAATGATGGCCCATGTTTTTCAACAATATATTGGGACTCTTATGCTAATATCATTTGGTGTAAATGATGTGACTGTGTACTATTAATAACCATATTCTGACAAATTATGGATTGTTTGTTTAAATTTTGTTGATATGGAAGGCAGAAGACTAAATACTTGTAAATGAATGACCCCCCTGATCAGCCCGTGGGCTGATAACTACCTCCACCAATCCCTGACTACCGTCCCTTTTAATGATCTTTTTTCCTTCTCACTTCACCCTTACCCAGTCAAAAAAATGAAATAATTTACAATAGGAATCTTAAACCTCGTTTACTGTTATGCAGTTATTGTACACATTATAGCTGAAAATGTGTTGCTGGTCAAAGCACAGCAGGCCAGGCAGCATCTCAGGAATAGAGAATTCGACGTTTCGAGCATAAGCCCTTCATCAGGAATGAGAGAGAGTAGCCAAGCAGGCTAAGATAAAAGGTAGGGAGGAGGGACTTGGGGGAGGGGCGATGGAGGTGGGATAGGTGGAAGGAGGTCAAGGTGAGGGTGATAGGCCGGAGTGGGGTGGGGGCGGAGAGGTCAGGAAGAAGATTGCAGGTTAGGAGGGCGGTGCTGAGTTGAGGGAACCGACTGAGACAAGGTGGGGGGAGGGGAAATGAGGAAACTGGAGAAATCTGAATTCATACCTTGTGGTTGGAGGGTTCCCAGGCGGAAGATGAGGCGCTCCTCCTCCAGCCGTCGTGTAGTTGTGTTCTGCCGGTGGAGGAGTCCAAGGACCTGCATGTCCTCGGTGGAGTGGGAGGGAGAGTTAAAGTGTTGAGCCACGGGGTGATTGGGTTGGTTGGTCCGGGCGGCCCGGAGGTGTTCTCTGAAGCGTTCCGCAAGTAAGCGGCCTGTCTCACCAATATAGAGGAGGCCACATCAGGTGCAGCGGATGCAATAGATGATGTGTGTGGAGGTACAGGTGAACTTGTGGCGGATGTGGAAGGATCCATCTGCAGACCTCATTTTTTACTCGAAAATTGTACACATTATAGACTAGTGAGGTTTTTGTACTAAAGTAATGCAAACCAAATAATTATAATTTTAAATTTGCAGAGCAAGGTTTGAATGCTTCAAGACTATCAAAAATATGTATTATAGTTATTTTATTATACATAATTAATGTCAGTGGATGCAAATATTCAAAGTGATTAAGTATTAGCGAGTTTTGAGAAGATTTGTAGCTCTGGTTGAGGTTCTGTATGTAAGTTTGCTCGCTGAGGTGCAAGATTCGTTTTTTTCAGACGTTTTGTCACCATACTAGGGAACATCATCAATGAGCATTCAGTGAAGCGCTGGTGTTATGTCCCACTTTCTATTTATGTGTTTAGGTTTCCTTGGGTTGGTGATGTAATTTCCTGTCTTGCCCATGGGAGACTGATTAGCAAGGTTAGATCTCATGGAACACAGGGTGAACTAGCCATTTGGAAACAGAACTGGCTCAAAGGTAGAAGACAGAGGGTGGTGGTGGAGGGTTGTTTTTCAGACTGGAGGCCTGTGACTAGTGGAGTGCCACAAGGATCGGTGCTGGGCCCTCTACTTTTTGTCATTTACATAAATGATTTGGATGCAAGCATTGAGGTACAGTTAGTAAGTTTGCAAATGACACCAAAGTTGGAGGTGTAGTCGACAGTGAGGAGAGTTACCTCCGATTACAACAGGATCTGGATCAGATGGGCCAATGGGCTAAGTGGCAAATGGAGTTTAATTCAGATAAATGCTGCATTTTGGGAAAGCAAATCTTAGCAGGACTTTTACCCTTAATGGTAAGGTCCTAGGGAGTGTTGCTGAACAAAGAGACCTTGGAGTACATGTTCATAGCTCCTTGAAAGTGGAGTCGCAGGTAGATAGGATAGTGAAGAAGGCATTTGGTATGCTTTCCTTTATTGGTCAAAGTATTGAGTACAGCTAATGGGAGGTCATGTTGCAGCTGTACAGGACATTGGTTAAGCCACTGTTGGAATATTGTGTGCAATTCCGGTTTCCTTCCTATCAGAAAGATGTTGTGAAACTTGAAAGGGTTCAGAAAAGATTTACAAGGATGTTGCCAGGGTTGGAGGATCTGAGCTACAGGGAGAGGCTGAACAGGCTGAGGCTGTTTTCCCTGGAGCATCGGAGGCTGAGAGGTGACCTTATAGAGGTTTACAAAATTATAAGGGGCATGGATAGGATAAATAGACAAAATCTTTTCCCTGGGGTTGGGGAGTCCAGAACTAGAGGGCATAGGTTTAGAATGAGTGGGGAAAGATATAAAAGAGACCTAAGGGGCGACTTTTTCACGCAGAGGGTGGTACGTGTATGGAATGAGCTGCCAGAGGATGTGGTGGAGGCTGGGACAATTGCAACATTTAAGAGGCATTTGGATGAGGATATGAATAGGAAGGGTTTGGAGGGATATGGACCGGGTACTGGCAGGTGGGACTAGACTGGGTTGGGATATCTGGTCAGCATGGATGGGTTGGACTGAAGGGTCTGTTTCCATGCTCTATGACTCTATATGGTGATGCCATTTCCTGTTCATTTTCAGAGAATGGTTGATGGGGTTCAAATCGATGTGTTTGTTGATAGAGTTCCAGTTGGAATGCCATGCTTCTCGAAATTCTTGTATGTGTCTCAGGTTGTTCAGTGTTGTTCGAGTCAAAGTGGTATCCTTCCTCATCTGTATGTAAGGATACTAGTGAGAGAGGGTCATGTCTTTTTGTAGCTAGTTGATGCTCATATATCTTGGTGGCTAGTTTTCTGCCTGTTTGTCCAATGTAGTGTTTGTTACAGTCCTTGCATGGTATTTTGTAAAATACATTTGTTTTGCTTATTGTCTGTATCGGGTCTTTTAAGTTCATTAGCTGCTGCTTTAGTGTGTTGGTGGGTTTGTGGGTTACCATGATGCCAAGAGGTCTGAGTAGACCGGCAGTCATTTCCAAGATATCTTTCATGTAGGGGAGAGCGGCTAGGGTTTCTGAGCACATTTGTGTGCTTGTTTGTCGCTGAGAAATCGGCGGACTGTGTTCATTGGGTACCCGTTCTTTTTGAATACGCTCTATAGGTGATTTTCCTCTGTTGTTTATAGCTCCTCAGTGCAGCAGTGTGTGGTGGCTCATTGAAATAATGTTCTGATGCAGCTTTGTTTGTGGGCATTGGCATGATTGCCTTTGTAGTTCAGTATTTAGTGTGTATGTATTGTTTTCATGTAGACACTGGTTTGAAGGTCCCCATTGAATGTTCGCTCTACTGCGACATCTTGGAATGGCAATTTGTTAAACACATTATTAAAAAGTGGGACATAACACCAGCATTTCATTGATGATATTACCTAATATGGTGACACAACGTCTGAAAACGAACCTTTCAGTGATTAAGTGATTGTTAATAGAGGGGATATAGCAAGAATTGATGTTGCCCTCCTAGTCTGGATAGAATCTAGAGTTACATTATGTTACCTTTACTCTGCACTTCTCCAGCATGAGTCATGGTGCTGACTCTACAGATTAAACTTCAGACTTAGCTGTTTGTAAAACCAGAAAGAAAGAAGAATGCAGGCTGAAATTATGCTATCTCCTGAACCATCAAACTTCATAACTACCGATATTGACTCTTTTGTTTGACTGCTGTTAACCCTAAATGATAATTTCTTGCCTAGTATTTCAAAATGAAATAAAGGGCTAAATCTTCTGGTCTCCAGATTGATGGAGACCAACCAGTACATGACTAAAGATGCATGGTGGCATTCTGTAGAAGCTTTGGTGCATGGAGCTATGTGGGAATTGTCTGGTATGTGTAGATTTTTGGTGAGCAATTGCCCATGGTAGTTTCCAACTCTGAGTTGGAGTTGTAAACTTAGGACTATTTGATACAATTTATCTTTTAATTCTAATTCTATTTCTTTACAGTTCCCCAGTCTTCGATAAATTGAAACCTAGTTAGATACCTGGTAACTATACCATCAACTCCCCATCATTTACCCCAAACCTGACTGCCCCTCCTAATCCCCTGATTACCCCTTGAGCTGGCAAAAAGTGGCACCTAACCCCTGACTACCCTCCCAACCTGAACTGGCTACCCCCCTGACAACCTTCGAGACCTCCTAACTAGTCTTGAAACCTGACCTGACTACATTCCACCTCCTCTGCTATCCCACTGTGACTGTATTCAGTGGTTAAAATAAGTATTGTGCAATCATCTAAAGAGTGAATTTTATGATATCAGGTGTGATGTTGTTATCTTAGTTGAAGAATTAGCTACTTATGTTGGATGGGCATTTAGATAGTGGGTCTTGCTTTTTTAAATTTTATGTTCAATGTAATAATGTTTAATAATGGCCTTCAAGACTTAGTCAATAAATAAGTGACTAAGAGGTGAGGGAGGCACCACAAATATTCCCATCCTAAACGATAAATTAACCCAACAGTTAGTGCAATTGACAGGGCTGAAGTATTTCCATTAATCTTCAGCCGGAAGTGCCGAGTGAATGGCCAATTTCGGCCTTCTCAATAGGTCCCCAGTATCACAGATACCAGTTTTCTCTGATCCGGTTCACTCCACGTGATTATCAAGAAACAGCAGGAAGCACTGGATGCTGCAAAGGCTGTGAGCCCTAAGTTCATTCCAGCAAAGTACTGGAGACTTATGCTCCAGAACTAGCCTTGTATCTAACCAAGCTACTCAATACAGCTCTAACATGGGCATCTACCTTACAGTATAGAAAATTGCCCAGTTATGTCCTGTGCACAAAAAGACTAAACCAATCCAGTCAACTACTACCCCACTCTTGTTGATTGATAAAATGATAGAGCCTTTGTTGATTGTGCTGTCGAGTGGCACTTAAAATCAGCAATAAACTGCTCACTGACGGCCAGTTTAGGATCAGCAAAGGCACCTCAGCTCCTCATGTAATTACAACCTTGATCTGAATACGGAGAATTCCAGAGTTGAAGTGAGAGTGATTGCCCTTTACATGAAAGCTGCATTTGACAGAGAGTAGCATCAAGGATCTCTAGAAAAACTGGAGTCAATGGGAATCGAGAAAACTTTGCATTTATTAGAGTCATATCTGGCACTTAGGAAGATGGTTTTGGTTGTTGGAGGTCAGTCATCTCAGCTCCAGGACATTCCTGCAGGAGTTCTTCAGGGTAGTGTCTGACATTCAACCATCTTCAGCAGCTTAATCAACAACTATCATACCATTATAAAGTCAGATGTGAGGATATGTAATCAGCAGTGAACAATGTTGAGCATCATTCATGATGATATTGACGAAATCAATGTCCATCTTCAGCAATTCCTGGACCACATCCAGGCTTGAGCTGATGACTAGTAAGTAGTATTTGTACCGCACAATTGATTATCTCCCACAAGGATATCTGATCATCTCGCCGAGATACTCAATGACAATTGCTGAATTCCCCATTAATAACATCTTGGAGGTTACCATTGACCAGAAACCGAATTGGCCTAGCCATCTCAATACTGTTGGTGTCAGGGTGCTGAGAGCAAGTGAGGAAAGATGTTGCAGGCAGTAGTGTGTGTACGAGAAAGTGAGGACTGTAAATGCTGGAGATTAGTTCAAAAAGTGTGGTGCTGGAAAAGCATAGCCGGTCAGGGAGCATCTAAGGAGCAGGAAAATCTATGTTTTGGGCATAAGCCCTTCCTCAGGAATGTAATGTGTGTAGTACAGCATTGCCCTTGACATGATGTGAACACATTAGCAGAGAGAAGATGATGGCATCTAAATGATGGTATAGAGTAAGGCATTGAACATAAGAACTAGGAGCAGGTGTAGATAATTCTGTACCTTGAGCCTGCTTCACTGTTTGATACGATCGAGACTGATCTCATCTTACCTAAACTCCACTTTCCTGCCTGCTTTCCAATACTCTTCAATTCATTACTGTCTGTCTCCTCCTTTGATGTACTCAATGTCCTAGCATCCATGATACTCTGGCGTAGTGAATCCTACAGATTCATGATCTTTTCAGAGAAACAATTCCTCCTCAACTGCTTTAAGTTTGCTCACCTTTATCCTAAAACTATGACCTTTCTTTCTGGATTACCCCATGTGAAGAAACATCCTTTCTACATCTACATCTTATTTGAAAGATGTTGTGAAACTTGAAAGGGTTCAGAAAAGATTTACAAGGATGTTGCCAGGGTTGGAGGATTTGAGCTACAGGGAGAGGCTGAACAGGCTAGGGCTGTTTTCTCTGGAGGTCAGAGGCTGAGGGGTGACCTTATACAGGTTTACAAAATTATGAAGCGTATGGATAGGATAAATAGACAAAATCTTCTCCCTGGGGTGGGGGAGTCCAGAACTAGAGGGCATAGGTTTAGGGTGAGAGGGGAAAGATATAAAAGAGACCTAAGGGGCATACAAGATAATCAGAGGGTTAAATAGGGTGGACAGGAAGAGCCTTTTTCCAAGTGTGGGGACGGCAAACATCAGGGGGCACAAGTTTAAAGTGAGGGGAGATAGGTATAAGACAGATGCCAGAGGTAGTTTCTTTACTCCGAGAGTAGTAAGGGTATGGAATGCTTTGCCTGCAACGGTAGTAGATTCACCAAGTTTAAGTGCATTTAAGTCGTCAATGGACAGGCATATGGATGTATATGGAATAGTGTAGGTGGGATGGGCTTCAGATTGGTATGACAGGGCGGCGCAGCATCGAGGGTCGAAGGGCCTGTACTGCGCTGTAATGTTCTATGTTCACGCAGAAGGTGGTACATATATGGAATGAGCTGCCAGAGGAAGTGGTTGAGGCTGTTACAATTGCAGCATTTAAAAAGCGTTTGGATGGGTATATGAATAGGAAGGGTTTGGAGGGATATGGGTCGGATGCTGGCAGGTGGGACTAGATTACATTGGGATATCCGGTTGGCATGGACGAATTGGACCAAAGGGTTTGTTTCTGTGCTGTACATCTCCAGGACTATATCTACTTTGTCAATCTCCTTTAGCATCTATACACATCAATTAGATCTCCTTTCATTCTTCTAAACACTCCATGAGACAAACCCCTCATCTCTGGAATTAATTTGGTGAACCTTCTTTGATATACCTTCAATGTGATGACATCCCTCCCCAAGTCCGGAGACCAAAGCTGTACACACAATTGCAGGTGCAGTCTCAATAATGCTTGTGCAGTTGATACTATTCAGTAATAAATGCCAAAATTCTATTTGCCCTCCTTTATTATCTGTTGTACCTGCATGCCAGTTTTCTGTGATTATATATAACATCCAGATCCCTCTGCACCGAAGCACTCTGAAGTTTCTCTCCATTTAGATAACAAATTCCCTTTTCTATTTTTCCAAGTAAAGTGGATAACCTCACACGTAACTGCATTAACCTTCATCTGCTGAACTATATGCTATTCACCTAGTCTAACCTAATTTGTAAATTTCTTATTGCTAAATTGCAACTTACTTTCCCACCTATTTTAGTGTTATCTGAAAATTTGGCTATAGAACTTTCTATCCCTATATCCAAGTCGTGAACATCGATTGTAAATAGTTGGGGGTCAAGGACCAGAACCTTGGCACCCCACTAGTAGATCCATTCATCAAAATTGTCTGCTTTCTGTCAGTTAGTCAATCCTCGAGCCAAGCTAATAAATTGCACCTAACCTAATGTGATGTTATTTCATGTATTAAGCTTTTGTGCAGCACCTTATCAAATGTCATCTGGAAGCCCAGGTGTACTACTACTCCAGGATGCCCACTACCCATATTGCTTGTTGCATCTTCAAAGAACCTTAGCAAATTAGATTAGATTACCTACAGTGTGGAAACAGGCCCTTCGGCCCAACAAGTCCACACCGACCCGCTTAAGCGCAACCCACCCATACCCCTACACCTAACACTACGGGCAATTTAGCATGGCCAATTCACCTAACCTGCACATCTTTGGACTGTGGGAGGAAACCGGAGCACCCGGAGGAAACCCACGCAGACACGGGGAGAATGTGCAAACTCCACACAGTCAGTCGCCTGAGGTGGGAATTGAACCCAGGTCTCTGGCGCTGTGAGGCATCAGTGCTAACCACTGTGCCACCGTGCCGCCCTAAACGTGATTTGCTCTTCATAAAACCATACTGATTCTGGATTATATTTTGATTTTCCAAAGCCTTGTTATGACTTTCTTAATGGATTCTAACAATTTACCAATGATACATTAACCTCCATCCAGATGACTGAGACTGCAGTGACCTGGGTGGCACCCTCAGACCAGGCTGGCATAGTCTGGAGTCAGCCTCCATTGCTGGTCAAGTGGTCCTGCATATTTATCTCCCCGTCCACTAGGACCTCTCAATAACAGGACAGTTCCAGACTGATGGTGCTTATCCGGGTGCACATCAAGCTTTTTAAGAAAGTGCTAGCACCAGGGATGCTGTCATTTCTGGGATAGCCTGGCGGTAGCGAGTTGCTCCAGAAACTGCATGTGGTGAGATAAGCGGGATTCTATAGGGTGGGGTAGATAGTTAATGAGGTGAGCTTGGTAAACTTGCCAGGAAAATCTCTCCCAAAAGCTCTGGCCAACTGGCATTAACCAAACCAACAAAAGATTCAGTCCTTTGAGTATTGAGTCTTCAATGGTGAAAGACTGGAAAGTGTTGATCTTCACAGAAACTTCAGTGCCCTTGTTCATGAGGCTTTGAAAGTTAACATGCAGGTCCAGCAATCAATCAAAAAGGCAACTGTTTTTTACAAGAGGATTTGCATTTTGAAGCAGAAATGCAATCATATAGAGCCTTGGTGAGACCATACTTGCAGTACTGTGTGTGCAGCTTAGCTGGTCCTACCTAACAAAACATACACATCCGAAGGAGACTCTTGCGGTGCACTGGTAGTGACCCTACTTCTGAACCAGAAGGCCTGGGTTCAAGTGCCATTGCTCCAGAAATAACATGACTGAACTGGTTGAATAAAAATATCCATCCTTCCTAAAGACAGTGACATAAAGGTTCACAATTCTCTCTGTTCCCACTGCCTACTAATGAGTAAACATTTCAAAGATTCTATGGTTCATTCTTTAAATCTTGACCAAAATTGTACAAAATTTTACAACTAGAATAGCATATCCACATAAATAATTGAAGATCTTGAAGAATGTTCAGTACCAGCAAGGATTTTCAAAATGTGTGCTGTAAACATGACATAAGGGTACAGCGAGGCATTAAATGGTGGCTGGCTTGCCCACTTCAGAATTAAACAGATGTCAACCATTTCCTCTCTGTTCACTTGTCAAACAAAAGTTTGGGACTTGTAGACTTTTTTTGTTGTTGAATATTCACAATAGTCATGTTTTTAGCTTTTTGTAATATTGAATTGAGCCTGAAAAAGAGAGTTTCTCTAATGGAATTATTAGAAAGCAAATAATGATAATTGATACATATTAAATGCAGGGATCAAGGAAAGCTTTGGAAATAAAAGTAAATTACGTCTTGAGGTTCTGAACTTTTCTTGTGTTGAATGCACTGCTGGTAATACTAGAAAAATGAGCAGTAAATGTGGGCAAATAAAGGCTGAGTGCCCAAAAGCATAAAGAAAGCATGTCTTTCTGAATGAATGCTAGAAGTTATCGTTTTTCTTTCTTTTGGAAGGGGATGAAAGAAGGTTTTAAGAACCTCTAACAAATCTTAAAGCTCTGAAAATGACATGAATGTAAAACTGGAGGGATAGAATTATAATATACTGTGAATGCTGGTCCAGCTCCCCTTCCCCCATCCCAAATGTCTGCTGAAATATGAGGTTGATCTGATCTAAGTTCCATTTGAGTGAATAAGGAATACCTGTATGTTTGAAGCTAAAAAGTTGAAATTCTTTTGTTTAATCAAGCAGCTGGCAGTGAAGGATTTTGTTTCAAGTAGAAATGTGAGCCAACAAAAGATCAATTTTGTAACTTATACTGCATTCTTTTCCCAAAAGGTTTTGAAAGTAGTTAGATGTACCCACTTTTCCACGTAAGGATAACTATTTTTGTTTCGTGAGTGAGTGCAGTATATCTAGTGTTACCAGGAATCTATAACTAAGATGGTATCTTTGCATTTGTCTCCTGTACACCATTTTACACCAACTAATGTATAATAGAAAGTGTGCTTACTCCTTTTTGTTGCTTAAAAGAAACTGCTCAGTTTTCCCTGTTCATTAGTTATTCTTAAGGTGTGCTGGAGTCTCTCTACTATTTGGGGCGACATCAGACATAAACAAAAGTGACTGTTCTTTTCATGATAAATGAGTGGTTTCCTCCTTTTCTCTCAAGAGTAAAAGTTAGAGAAAGAATGATGAAAGATGAAGGAATTCGGAGCAGCCCTGAAATAGTCAAAGACATCACTCATAGAAGACCGCACCAGACAGCAATTCCTTGTATCTCCCTCCTGTCAGAATCTCCAACTGCTAATACAGTTAGTAAGCCCAGTGCAATCCACCAACCCGTCTTTGTTCAGTCCACTGATACTGTGGACAGTGCCAACACAATGACAAAAGAGTATAAAAGCAGCGTCGTTGGTAATTGTGTACCAGGCTATACTAGCCTTTCAACAAAAGCTGAAGAGATAAATGAGAAAGAGTTTGGAAGAAGATGTGTTTACAGTATTGGATCAAAACTGAATGAGCATGGCAGCACTAGGAACTGGCTGAAAAGCCGTAAAGCAGTTTTACCTTCTCAGGTTCGAAAGCAAGAGAAGAATCTTGAAGAAACTGTCTCTGACATGAATGTTATATGCAGGGAAGGTGAAAAGTCACATCTCCTGGGGACATCTGCAATTGACTGGTACAAACCTATGGATGTTAATCAGCGGAAGGAGAGCGCCTTAGATATTCAGAAAAAACCTGGGGTACACTCTCGTGCAGATGCTAGAAGAGGAAAAGACCTAGTCAAAGAAGCATCTCTTGAAAAATCTAAACGAAAATGTTCAAAGCCAGATAACCCAGAAGTCTCAAACAGTGAAGAACGTCAGGGCATCAGTACAGATGTATTCAGTGGCGATACTGATGCACTGGACACGAGGGTATCTGTTGCCAAACTTCGAAGAGCTTACCTGGAGACAGCCAATGCCAGCAGAAACTGGGACCTGTAGGTGGTACTTTGAATGCTGACTCTTTTTTTGCTCAACTATTGTGTGTTTGCACTGATAACAATTTAGAAATTGAACTTGCAAGACACACTTGAGCTTTAGCTTGCAGCCATTACTTTGTGAAAAGTAGTCATGTGAAATCTTAATATTGTAATTTGCTTGTTGCTGGCCTGTGCAAGTTATGATGCTGTGTAGTTGCTAAGTTTGTTAACTACCATGCATGATATAAGCATGCCGTGTGATGTAATCTATTGTGGAACTATTTCTCTGGGGTTCTTATAATTTTCCGTTATTTTCCTTTCTTTCCTTTCCCTCACTTGCTCTTTTTGCTCTGTCTTTCTCTCCCATGCATTTCCTTTTCTGTGCATAAAGTGAAGCTAATGTTGCCTTAGTGACATCAGGCCTTGACTTGGCCACCCCTGCTGAAATGGAGAAGGCCCATCGTAGGCCGAGACGTTACATTGCCTTTGGTGAGGATAGGAAGACCTCTGAGAGGTTTAGAACACAGCCTATAACTACAGCAGAGCGACGAGAAACAGCTAGGTAGGCTGGTACCTGTACATAAATGTTAATATTTTTTGTAGTGCCCGATGAATTTAAATTCATGTAGCTTGAAAACCTCGGGCAAATTTCTGCTAGAATCCCAGGCAGTTACTTTCACTTATGAAGGTAATGGCAAGGAAGCATGTAACTCTAGCCTTAGCATTGACTTTACTCTATATTTTCAATATCTATAACTGACGATAACTGGAAGAGATGAACAGTATTGGGTTGAGTGTACAAACTTTGTATTACTTGATCAGTGTCCCATAAGAAAACATTTCATTTTTGTTTTTCCTTTGGTTCCTATTAGGATTTTGTGCACTTCGAATGTATGATGAAAATAGAGTAGTTTTCAACCCATTGTTAAGTATCTATCTACTTTCCTCGAAATATTGTTTTGGCCAGTAGTATGTAGGTATAAAAGCAATCAAAAATGCAGCAGAAATTATATTTGGACTAAAGGTTATAAGAGATTCAGCAAAAGCAAAGAATTTAAATTACTATAGATGCCAACATTATGAGCTTACCAATGCAGCTTTATATCAATCTCCACATTGCATCAGAGCAGTAAATTCTAAATATACAAAATAACAAATTAAATAGTGGAAATCAATCCTAACTTTAATTCCATTCCAAAATAACTTATTCATTGGTATTTTGTAACTTTCTGGCATGCTTTCTGCATTAACGTATTTGTGGATGATTAAAGACAAATTCAGACGTACAATGTTTATCAAAGTAATTTGCTAATCTTTATTTTGTAGGCCAGGGCCAATTACGGATATGGAAACTACTGAAGGCAAGTATAGATTCTTATTTTTACTTGTATCACAAGTGAATGTAAGGTTACTACAATGAAGCAAATCCAGAGTATGGGGAAAGGCAAGAAAATGGAGTTGAGAAGTATCAGATCAGCCATAATCTCATTGATTGGTGGATCAGATTTGATAAACTAAATATCCTACTACAGCTCCTTCAATTTTATGGTCTGATAGGCCCATTGGTCCATTGTGCCTATGCCAGAAAGGGATTCCTGCAACTAAAAACTGCAGGATGATCAGGAAGCTCATTCTTCCTGGTTTTCCAATCCAACGTCAGTTCCTCTATATTTAATTTGCCTCTGGGCTAAGGTCGAGCCCGTAATCTCCATCGTTCTGGGTGCATTCGTTTAGAGTTGTAATTGCATGGTTGTGAAAATGGATTGGGGTTGTTTCCCCTCACTTTCTCTGTTTCATTGAGTAAATTTATGATACATTATCGTCTAATTCTAACCAAAACTAACTGTACTTTTTACTTGCAGTTGATGAAGAGAAGTTGGATGAACGAGCAAAACTGAGTGTGTCTGCAAAGAGGTCACTTTTCCGTGTACGTAATTTGTTTTTATTGGTAATGTATAGTACTGAGAAGAAATTACTCTGATCTCATTTGAGGCTCCAGCAACATCTGGTTTTCTGTCTGATTTGTGATGTAATACAAATTTTTTTTGTATTTCTTAGCTCCCCTTTAAAATCGAAATCCTTCACTTTTTTTATATCAGCTTAGTTTTAGAATGGCCTTTTGGCTTTCTTCAAAGCACACTTAATCAGATTTATTAGCACTTTTGGTAAATTGTAAAATGTATAACTGTGCAATTTTGTTTAAAATTTCATGTTAGGAAATGGAAAAAGCAACAAAAGCAATGGATCCGTCCGTGGCAACCAAATCTCGATCTAGAAATTTAGCAGTGGAACGAAGGTTACGTCGTACCCAAGATCGTTCCCGTACTCAACCTATCACCGTAGAGGAAGTAGTTATCGCATCCAGGTACGTTTGAAAAGACGCAAGTGTTTAATTTGTTATTTAACTTCTGCATGCAGGCATTTTTTTTCATGCTTTGGCAAAAGGTTAAAGATTGGGATCCAGCCCTGAGCAGCTCAAATGTCCTTTATATAGTGGAATATATTTCACGTACCTATTATCTGACGTGACAATAGCTAAGGACATAACCAAGAGAAAAAACACTTTTGGCTAGTTGTGGACTGATGAATTGGGCACTTGTAACACTGAGTATATTCACCTTGGACTGCAGACTACCTGCCTGCATCCAAAGATATGGGGTGTGGCAACACGATTTCGCTTTTCAGGGAATATTGACCAGTGCTTGAATTTAAATTTGTGGTTTAGACAGGAGACTTGATGATAGTGGGTGGCAATAGCTCTCTTTCTCCATGCCAGACTGTACAATCAAATATTCTTTTTTTGTGTGGTTATGGTTGTGGTTGCATCCAGTGGCTGGTGGTACAATAGATCAGTGGTTAGCACCGCTGCCTCACAGTCAGGACATGGGTTCGAATCCAGTCTGGGGTGACTACCTGTGCAGAGTTTACATGTTCTCCCTGTATCTGCCTGGGTTTCCGCTAGATGCTCAAAGTTCCTCCTACAGTCCAAAGATGTGCAGATTAAGTGGATTGGCCGTGGGAAATGTAGGATTACAGGGATGGGGTGAGGGGCTGAGTCTGGGTAGGATGCTGTTTGAAGGGTCAATGTGGACTCCGTGGGCCAGATGACCTCTGTCCATACTGTAGTGATTCTTTATTCAGTGGGTTTCCCATTATTTTCTAAGGAAAGTTGCTATTTGGAGTAGAGTTCTGTTGCTGGCAAACTGAGAAACAAGTCTAGTTTAAGTGCTGAACTTCCTGAGGAATGGTTTGAGGATATTATTCACTGTCAGGATGATTAAATGCAGTGTTGCTTTGCATTGTTTCTTCCTGGTCCTCTGACATGCAGTAGGGCACAAGTTTCATGACTGGGCTTCCTTTTGGATAAATGTGAACCAGAGGCTGGCTACTTTCCCCCTCCTCTGCCTACCTACTGACAGAGAGAAGGCAAAGTGAACAGTGTAGACATTTTCCAACCTGTTCCGAGATGCTGTGACATAAGTCTGGAGCCCGTGGGACTTGAACCCTGGCCTCTTGGCTCAGAGGTAGGGAAATTGCCAGTGCATCACAAGAGCAAAGTGGATAGTGTATCATATTAAACTGCTGGCAAGTGTTTTGGCAGGCAGTGCTGTGAGAAAGATTGAAAAGAGGAGGAAAGGAAGCATCATTTTTTTTTAGTTTAACTTAGAGATGTGGGCGTTTTTTTTGGAGGTACGTAGTTAAAGATGTTCAGTATAATTTTGGGAATGGATCAGAAGAGGATTCTAATGCAATTTTTTTTAAAGTTACCATATTTAAAAGATGGTGGGATTGATTTAATGCTGAATATCTGGTGTGTGAAATATAATTTCATCTTGAGATCGAATGTGAATGTACTTCATGTAGGTTTCATTTTTATTCCATTATTTATCATTATGTTACTGAAAGCGACATGACAATGGTTTTGTGCTTCTAACATGGTCAAATATTATGGATGTAAATAGTTAAGTTCTTTAAATTGACACCTGCAGGTTACAAATAGACCCAGAGTTACTACCACCTTATTCATTTTTTTTAACCTTTTGATACCGGTTATGTAAACGGTATGAAAAGAGGGTAGAATAGATTGAAGGTTTTAAAATTTCTTGTTTCCTACCTTTCTTTTTTCTATAAAAGTAATGAAATGTTCATTCCTTTAGATGAATTTCTCATCATTCTCATCTAATCTGTGAGAACAGTCATGGGGAATAGAACAGCAATACCTGATAAGGCACATCCCATTTTTGAAGTAAAAAAAATCACACTTACCCTTTATTGTCCTTGGAAGATCCAATGAAAGGGTGGATTAACCTCTGTAGTTAAGTGTATAAATAGTGAAATAAGAAAAGTCTAATGATGACAACAGAGTCATTAAAAACAATAAAATTAGTTTTTTTCTCTCTCACTACATATCATGACTGTTCTTCAAACTAATCCCTCAGGATATGTCACCTTGGAGCATGTTAGTGTTCCAGCACATTGTGCTATTATTTCGACCACAAGCCTTTCCCTTTCTCAGCATGTGCAATTGAACTTGAACATCTTGATATGCAGAATCCAACTATTTATTTTCATTATCCTTCAGGCTGATATCATTCATTTGGCTGATTCAGAAAACCAGACTGGAGATAACTTGCTACATGGCAACAACTACAAGAACCTACATATTCATTTGGTCATAGTTTGATACCTACAAAGATAAAAACTACTGGTGTAAAATCAAGTGACGCAGAAACACTGCATCTCTAACAGTGCGTGCATGTTTTAGATGCTGTGTTTTGTTTTATTTTTGCATGGGTTATGGCATTGTTGACCAACCCAACATCTCGAATTGCTGTTGAAAAGGTGATTAGATTAGATTAGACTTACAGTGTGGAAACAGGCCCTTCGGCCCAACAAGTCCACACCGACCCGCCGAAGCGCAACCCACCCGTACCCCTACCCCTACATTTACCCGTATCTAACACTACGGGCAATTTAGGACTGTGGGAGGAAACCGGAGCACCCGAAGGAAACCCACGCAGACACGGGGAGAACGTGCAAACTCCACACAGTCAGTCGCCTGAGTCGGGAATTGAACCCGGGTCTCGGGCGCTGTGAGGCAGCAGTGCTAACCACTGTGCCACCGTGCCGCCCATGGAGTTGCCTTTTTGAATCACTGCAGTCCATGAGTTGTCTGTGCACCCACAATGCTCTTAGGAAGTTCCTGGATTTTGATCCAATGACATTGAAGGAAAACTGACGTAGTTTTGAGTCAGGATGTTATGTGGCTTGGAGATCTTGTAGGCAATAGTGCAGTCATATATCTGCATTGCCTGTCCAGGTTGTAGAGGTAGCAGGCTTTGAGACTTCTGAAGGAGCTTTAATGAGCTGCTGCAGTGCATCTTGTATACAGCACACATAGCTGCCACTGTATATCAATAGTGGAGACTATAATTGTTTACTTTATCAGATGGGTATCGACCAAGCAAGCTGCTTCATTATTGGAACTACGCTGATGCAGGCAAATAGACAGTATTCCATCTCACTCCTGAGTTGTGCCTTGTAGATGGTGGACAGACTTTGATAAGTCGGGAGGTGAATTACTTGCATCAGAATTTTGAGCTTCAACTCTGTTGTTGTAGCCACAATATTGGTGTGGCTAGTCAAGTTCAGTTTCTGATCAATGGTAACCCACAGCATATTGATAGTGGTGATTCAGTGATAGTAATACCATTGAATATCAAGGCACAATGGTTTAATTCATTCTCGTTGAAGATGGGCACTGCCTGGTGCACTTGCCCGACATAATGTCACTTTCACTGGATTATAGGATTTAGGAGTAGAGTAGTCCATTTGCAAATGTGTTGCTGGTCAAAGCACAGCAGGTTAGGCAGCATCTCAGGAATAGAGAATTGGACCTTCAGCCTGCTACACCTTTAATTGAAATGATGACTGATCTGACTGGAGTTTGAACTACACTTTCTGTCGGGGTCCCAGCCCACCATTACCCTAGACTGTCTTGACTTTTCAAGTATCTAATGGTCTTAAATAAATTCAATAACCAGGCTTTCACTATTCTCTGGAGAAGAAAATTCCACAATCAACCCTTGGAATGAAAGTAGGTCTCCATATTGCAATCTTGAAAATAAAATCTCTAACTCTCAAACTCTACCCCAGTCCTAGTCTGTCTTGCAATGGGGTCAGCATCTTAGAATCCACCCTGTTAGATCTCCTTGGGATCTTATTTGGTTCAATGATGCCACTTCTCATCTTTTCTGTTACCACTGAGAAGAACAAGCTTACATGTGGGAACTCCACCATCTGCAAGTTGTCCTATAAGCCACATCATGCTGACCTGGAAGTATATCATCATTCCTCTGTGGCACCTGCCTTCCTGCCAGCACTGGTGGCAGCTTATCACTGCCTTCTCAAGGTCATTTAGGGATAAGCTGTAATTGCTGCCCCACCCAGATATTCCCAAACCTAGTGAGCAAATGACATGTATTAGCTGTGTTGCTTTGGAATGCAATGAAAATATGAAAGACATCAGGGTTGAGTCATGCTGAGGCTTTGGCAGCCTTATTAGCCAGTTGATGTCCAGTAAGACACCTGTTCTTACCAAAGTGAATGGCAATCAGGCAGTGGTGAAGCCACCAGTGGGCCTTCACCTGGACTCAGGACTCCAGGTGGTGAAAGGCTAAGACATGACTTTTGGAGGAACACTCTTGGTGATCCAGGATTGCTGATAACCGTAGACTCAGAAGTATTTTGTGGGTTATGGGAGTGGAGGTCCGCAGGTCATTGGGGAGAGTGTCAGGAGGCTCAGAAAAAAGGGCAGGGGTTGGATCTCAGCAGACAATGGGGCACTGTATGCCTTTGACCTTCCATCTCCAATTAAACCAGCTGTCCACGTAGTTGCCCTATTGGATATTTGACAAGGTGATAATGTTGGCTTTTCTTGAATAATCCCAGTGGTGAGACGGTTTAAGTGCTCCCTTACTTTGCAACTTAAGGGCCTCCGTTAACAATGAAGTCTGAAGGTCAACTAGTCTGGTGGAGGCAAATAGACAGTAGGCACTGAATGTGCCACTAGCCCTCTCTCATAAGCACCCTTGTTGCCTCCATATTATTGCGTCCTGGTTCAGCATCTCGGGAAGCAGAAGATTCTGCCAAAGGTCCCTTTTGGATTAAAGTGGCTCCAAAATCTCTCACCTATGTACAAAAGCCTAAAATGAAGTCAACTTTGTGAACCAAATCAGTTCATGCTACGCAAAGGCATTGTTGACTGAAAGAAACTGCAGGCATCCCTGGAGCTGGGATTATTTGCTTTTGGCTCCAGCTAATTATGGGTCAGTGCCCATATCCGACAGAGTGGTCCTGAACAGACACAGTAAGAAGCTTACCAGTGAACACGACAGCACAGAAATGGAGCATAATTCTGCACTAGCGTTTTTCTTTACATGAACACTTAAACTAATGTCGCTCTGCCCCCCAGCTATGCCTGCCTCTTCGTAGGATATGTGGAACAGTCCATCTTCCGCAACTACACTGGCACCACCCCCCACCTTTTCCTCCGCTACATCGATGACTGTATCGGCGCTGCCTCGTGCTCCCACGAGGAGGTTGAACAGTTCATCAACTTTACTAACACCTTCCATCCCGACCTGAAATTCACCTGGACTGTCTCAGACTCCTCCCTCCCCTTCCTAGACCTTTCCATTTCTATCTCGGGCGACCGACTCAACACAGACATCTATTATAAACCGACTGACTCCCACAGCTACCTGGACTACACCTCCTCCCACCCTGCCCCCTGTAAAAACGCCATCCCATATTCCCAATTCCTTCGTCTCCGCCGCATCTGCTCCCAGGAGGACCAATTCCAACACCGCACAGCCCAGATGGCCTCCTTCTTCAAGGACCGCAGATTCCCCCCAGACGTGATCGACGATGCCCTCCACCGCATCTCCTCCACTTCCCGCTCCTCCGCCCTTGAGCCCCGCTCCTCCAACCGCCACCAAGACAGAACCCCACTGGTTCTCACCTACCACCCCACCAACCTGCGCATACAACGTATTATCCGCCGCCATTTCCGCCACCTCCAAACGGACCCCACCACCAAGGATATATTTCCCTCCCCTCCCCTATCAGCGTTCCGCAAGGACCACTCCCTTCGTGACTCCCTTGTCAGATCCACACCCCCCACCAACCCAACCTCCACCCCCGGCACCTTCCCCTGCAACCGCAGGAAATGTAAAACTTGCGCCCACACCTCCACACTCACTTCCCTCCAAGGCCCCAAGGGATCCTTCCATATCCGCCACAAGTTCACCTGTACCTCCACACACATCTATTGCATCCGCTGCACCCGATGTGGCCTCCTCTATATTGGGGAGACAGGCCGCTTACTTGCGGAACGCTTCAGAGAACACCTCTGGGCCGCCCGAACCAACCAACCCAATCACCCCGTGGCTCAACACTTTAACTCCCCCTCCCACTCCACCGAGGACATGCAGGTCCTTGGACTCCTCCACCGGCAGAACACAACTACACGACGGCTGGAGGAGGAGCGCCTCATCTTCCGCCTGGGAACCCTCCAACCACAAGGTATGAATTCAGATTTCTCCAGCTTCCTCATTTCCCCTCCCCCCACCTTGTCTCAGTCGGTTCCCTCAACTCAGCACCGCCCTCCTAACCTGCAATCCTCTTCCTGACCTCTCCGCCCCCACCCCACTCCGGCCTATCACCCTCACCTTGACCTCCTTCCACCTATCCCACCTCCATCGCCCCTCCCCCAAGTCCCTCCTCCCTACCTTTTATCTCAGCCTGCTTGGCTCTCTCTCTCTTATTCCTGATGAAGGGCTTATGCTCGAAACGTCGAATTCTCTATTCCTGAGATGCTGCCTAACCTGCTGTGCTTTGACCAGCAACACATTTGCAGCTGTGATCTCCAGCATCTGCAGACCTCATTTTTTACTTCTCCTTCATTAACCTGTAATACTGATCTTTTTAAAGCATTTAATTTTTTTTCAAGTTAATTTTAATTGTGATGGAGAATCCCTTAGTTAAATTGCCTTTTCTTACTAATTTACTCCACAATTTACCTTGTAATTCTTTTGCCATTATAAATGTATTATCTTCGGTGACCAATCATTGACCAGTGACAAACGTGACATTAACCGTGATATTCCTGTTGACGCCTTCTCATCTTCAATGAAGAAACACTGACATCTGAAATTTCTCTTCACAAATATAACCCCTTCTTCCTGCTACTAGCCTAATAAGAAACATAGAGCAAGTTTAATGCCTAATGCTTCTAAAAACTAAGATTCTCTAATAGTCAGGACATTTTCAGAGCAAGTAACTTTAAGATCATCGCCCATTAAAAATCAGTCTGTCCTCACTCATCCATCTAATGTCTCAACAAAATCCTTTCTCTTCACAACTGTCATTAGACTATAAACATGAGCTGAAAAATGTGTTGCTGGAAAAGCGCAGCAGGTCAGGCAGCATCCAAGGAGCAGGAGAATCGACATTTTGGGCATAAGCCCTTCTTCAGGAATGAGGAAGGTGTGCCAAGCAGGCTCAGATAAAAGGTAGGGAGGAAGGACTTGGGGGAGGGGTGTTGGGAATGCGATAGGTGGAAGAAGGTTAAGGTGAGGGTGACAGGCCAGAGAGGGGGTGGGGGCAGGGAGGTCGGCAAGAAGATTTCATGTCAAGAAGGCGGTGCTGAGTCTGAGGGTTGGGACTGAGAGAAGGTGGGGGTAGGGGAAATGAGAAAGCTGGAGAAATCTGCATTTATCTCTTGTGGTTGGAGGGTTCCTAGGCAGAAGATGAGGCGCTCTTTCTCCAGGCTGCAAATGTGTTGCTGGTCAAAGCACAGCAGGCCAGGCAGCATCTCAGGAATAGAGAATTCAACGTTTCGAGCATAAGCCCTTCATCAGGAATAAGGATTATTCCTGATGAAGGGCTTATGCTCGAAACGTCGTATTCTGTATTCCTGAGATGCTGCCTGGCCTGCTGTGCTTTGACCAGCAACACACTTGCAGCTGTGATCTCCAGCATCTGCAGACCTCATTTTTTGCTCTTTCTCCAGGCGTCATGTTACCATGGTCTGGTGATGGAGGAGGCCAAGGACCTGCATGTCTTTGGCGGAGTGGGAGGGGGAGTTAAAGCATTCAGCCACAGGGCGGTTGGGTTGGTTGGTGAACCGCCACATGGCTGAACACTTTAACTTCCCCTCCCACTCCACCAAGGACATGCAGGTCCTTGGCCTCCTCCATCGCCAGACCATGGCAACACGACGCCTGGAGGAAGAGCGCCTCACCTTCTGCCTAGGAATCCTCCAACCACAAGGGATGAACCTAGATTTCTCCAACTTCCTCATTTCCCCTAACCCCACCTTCTCTCAGTCCCACCCTTCTGACTCAGCACCACCTTCTTGACCTGCAATCATCTTCCCGACCTCTCTGCCCCCACCCCCTCTCCGGCCTATCACCCTCACCTTAACCTCCTTCCACCTATCGCATTCCCAACGCCCCTCCCCCAAGTCCCTCCTCCCTACCTTTTTATCTTAGCCTGCTTGGCACACCTTCCTCATTCCTGAAGAAGGGCTTATGCACGAAATGTCGATTCTCCTGCTCCTTGGATGCTGCCTGTTCTGCTGCACTTTTCCAGCAACACATTTTTCAGCTCTGATCTCCAGCATTTGCAGTCCTCACTTGCTCCCACTATAAACTTGAGCTCTAGGGTACTGTTTCTTCAGTGTCATTAGGACAAAATCTTGGAACTTACATCCTAACAATATTAAGAGGTTACCTGAAATATATAGACTGCAGCAGTTTAAAAAGGCAACTCCCCACCACCTTCTCGAGGGCAACTAGGGATGGGCAATAAATGCTGGCCCAACCAGCAATACCCACATCATGTGAGTGAATGAAAGTAGTACCCATTCCTTATTGTTCTACAAGATAACCAAACACCAGTTATTACACCAATAATTTCAGTGATTATTCCAACTGTGAATGGACGTACAAGATTGAACCACAGCCTCAGACTTGCAGTCCCTTCTATTTGGAGACCTGTTATATATTTGGGGCAGTACTTCTGCATCTTGCTTAATCTGAACATGCAAAGATGGCTGAATGTTCTTTTAATAGCAGTCTGTCCTTTTAAGGATTAAATCAAGGATATACACGGAGGCTTCTTGAATTATACTAATGCCGTTTGTTTCGGAGTTTGTACAAACTGTCCATATTGGCCTAGGTGTGATTATAATCTGCTGTAGAATGAAGATCACATTTGATTTCATGCCCTGTGTTCTGAGTGCACTTTCCTTTAAAGATAATTCTAGAATTTAAGTTTCTGTTAGATATTTGTTCTATGAAAGGCAGGTTAAAAAAGTAGTGCACAGGAAAGAGAAAAAAACTCAAGCAACATAGTTTTCCCTTTTCTGTCCCAGAGGTATTTATTTAAGGGGCTGTTCATGTTATGTGGAGATGATGATTATATTATTGAGAGAGCCTAGCTCAGGGTATCGTAGGTGACAACTGAGATGAGTAATTGCTTCTATTTTTTCTATCTTTTGTCTTCCTGCCTATAAACTTAACCTTGAAAGTTTGCTTCTTTGCTTAATTGTTTTCTTTCCAACATGTCTTGTTCTTTCTTTCTCTGTTTCTAGTGAACCCACCCCTGTCTCTCACACAGTGACTGTGCAGACAGTCATGGCAAGAACCTCTAGCCTCACTGTAATAAACTCAAATTCCAAACCTAGCAGGTATTTTGCAATTTGCATGTGGATGGCTGTGTCAGTTAATATACTAATGCTCATTTGGTTCTAAAAGCATTATCTTGTGCTCTTTTCAAAGTTAATCCTGTACATTTTGATCTATCAACATTTTTACATTTGCTGATTTGTTCCAAATTATGACACAACCCACATTAGAAAACTTGTCAATTTCTCCAAATCCGTTTGTATGAACTAAAAAAAGTTTTAATTAAGCAAAAATTAATATCTTTTTTAACTTAAGTATGTGTGTAAATACTGATATAAATGTTGGGATTTGTACACAATATTTTTAATATAAAAGCATAAGAAATAGCAGCTGGAGTAGACCATACAGTTCTTTGAGTCTACTTTGCCAATCAGTGAGACTTTTGCTGAAATTCTGCATAGGAGGATTTAGCTGAATAGATTGGAAATTCAAACTTTCTGCATGAGGAACTTGTACATTTTCTTTGTGTTTCTCTCCCAACGAAACACAATGTTCTCATTCCTTTCTTGATTCACCAGGAAATGTTTCTGTTTTAAAAAATTACAGAGATACCCTTCTTCCTGTACTTTGTCAGTGCCACTTTTGAATCAAACATCAAAAGGTACAAAAGGACCATTTGAGGCAACTATTTGTTTTCTCCTGCCTGACTCAGCTACCTGTCTCATCATAAATGTAGCCTCCTAATAGCATTAATGAGAATTATGTTTCCTGGGATGGTGAGAATCATTGAAATCCAACAATGAAGTCAACATTATCATAAATTTACAAATTTCTATTATCAACATTGGTTTCTACCATAGTATTAGCATGCCATAGCATTATACAATAAAACATACAATATGCTCTGACAAATTTTACAAATTAACTAAAATTAGTTTTTAATGGCCTAGCAACTGTCATCATGACCCAGAAAGATATGAAGCCAAAAAGTAACTGATGCATTTCCTGGTGGTACAGTTGAGGATTATCATTGCCTCAGCCCCTGAGTCAAGAAGAAGAGAGCGTGGTGGTAGGGGTTACATGGGAGAGATAATGTAAGATCCTGATCATTATCCAACAACCATAGCATGGTAACTGGGAAGACTGGCTCAGTTGTGAAACTCTCCACAATCTCACAGCCTGACTGGGAGCTGAGCATCTTGGCTTTCACAAGGGGCCATTGTGCATAGAGCTGTGCCTTTAGGAGAGAAAAGGAAATGGGTAGATATGTGCAATAATGGGGTGGGGTGGGGAATCCAAGCCAGTTCGGCAGTATCTAATTTTTGCAATTTGATCCAAGTATTAGAAGGATTTTTTTCTTGATCCACAAACAAGTTTATTGAAATATAACGACTATTTTGAGGACATTAGGTAGTGTGAATTGCTTTATTCATTGGGTCGAGTTCTATGAGGCAAACTGTGGAATATATTTTTGTTTCATTTTCTGGAAAATACTTTGTCGCAGCTATCCAAGCCCTAAACTCTGAAATTTCATCCAGAGATCTCTTTTAGTTTCTTCCATCCTTTCTTTCCTTTCAATTCTCCTTAAAGCCTGCCGTTATGACTAAGCTATAGATCACTTACCCTAACATCTCTTCATGAGCCTTGATGACAAGTTCCTGAAAAGTGCATAAGCAACATCAGGCTTATATAAGCACTGCTTATTTTTGCTAAGCAGGTTATAGATGGGTTCTATGGAGTTTTAGTAAAGCCAACTTTAAATATTAATAATGATCTTTCTTATGTTTGGGTTTTCATATGTTGGCATTAAGGCAAATAATTCATTTGGAAAAGTAACATTTGGAACCTCCATACATTTGTGGTTTAATTTTTAGTACCAGGTTTAGTTATTTACTACATGGTAGTTACAGTGGGAGAATTTGGGGACCAGCTCATGAAATGTGTGTTTAAATCTAATATTAACAGTACTGACTCATCGTCTCTAGATTTTTAAGATAAAAATCCCCAAGAAGAAAATGTGTGGATGATGAGTTTGTTTTATTACCTTTCATTGTCAGCAAGCATGAAATATAATGAGTATTTCACAATTCCTCATTGGTACATCCATCTGCTTTTTGTTTTAAACTGTAGCGTTTTAGAGTATCTTTGGGCTACCAATTTAAATCCACCACATTACACTGTTGCAGGATATGTATGTAAAAACTACTTGGATGAGAATTTAGCAGGCATACTTAGTAAGTTTGCAGGTGGCACAAAAAAATCTGTTCTAAAGTGGACAGTGAAGATTATCCCAGATTACAAAGACATCTTGATCAATTAGGTCAATGGGCTGAGGAGTGGCAGGTCGAGTTTAATTTGGATAAATGTGAGGGTGTTGCATTTTGGTAATAGCCTCAAGGACAGGACTTATGCAGTTAATGGTAGGGCCCTGGGTAGTGTTGTAGAACAGAGAAACATATGGGTTCAGGTATATAATTCTATAAAATTTGCATCACATGTAGGCAGGGTGGTTAAGAAGACGTTTTGCACACTTGCCTTCATTAAGACCTTTAAATATAGGTTAGATTAGATTCCCTACAGTGTGGAAACAGGCCATTTGGCCCAACCGACCCTCCGAAGAGTAACCCACCCACACCCATTTCCCTCTGACTAATGCACCTAACACTACGGGCAATTTAGCATAGCCAATTCACCTGACCTGCACATCTTTGGATTGTGGGAGGAAATCGGAGCACCCAGGGGAAACCGTGCAAACTCCACACAGACGGTCACCCGAGGTTGGAATTGAACTTGGGTGACCCTGGTGCTGTGAGGCAACAGTGTTAACCACTGAGCCACCGTGCCACCCTAGGAGTTGGGATGTCATGTTGAGATTGTATAGGATGTTAATGAGGCTTCTTTTGGAGTTACTGTATCCAATTCTGGTTGCCCTGCTATAGGAAGAATATTATTAAATTGGAGAGGATTCAGAAAAGGTTTACAAGGATGTTCCTTGGAGTGGAGGGTATGAGTTGTAACAATATAGGCTGGGACCTTTTTTCACTGGAGTATAGGAGTTTGAGGAGTTAAGACAAAATCATGGGGGCACAGATAAAGTGAATAGCCAAGGTCATTTCCCCAGGGTAGGGGTATTCAAAACTAGGGATATGCTTTTCAGGTGAGAGGAGAAAGATTTAAAAAGGACATGAGGGACAATGTTTTTAAACAGAGTGGTTTGTATGTGGACTGAACATCCAGAAGAAGTCATGGATGCAGGAACAGTTACGATATTCAAAAAGCATTTGGATAAATTAATGAATAGGAAATATTTGAAAGGATATGGGCCAAATGCAGGAAAGTGGGACTAGTTTAGTTTGGGAACATGGTCTGCGTGGACTAGTTGGACTGTTTCCGTGTTCTATGACTCGATGCAGTGTGCTGAGTTTTAAGGCACTGTTTTTGTTATGGTTTCCCCCTCCAGTCTTGCAGCTGTGTGTTTAGTTTATTATTTCTAACAAACTAGGGTTTAATTGTATTTTGTCAACAGCTTGTAATAGATCATTTAGCTTGTCTTCAGCTGATTAATAGTGTTGAAGAAAAAGCAGTCCGTTTGATTAGCACCACATCTGCAAACATCCACTTCATACATTGTATTGGCGTTTTGTAGCAGCAGTGTGTACTATCTACAAGATGCACTGTAGAAATTTACCAAGACTCCTCAAACAGCAACTTCCAAACCCATGACCATTCTATCTAGAAGGACAAGGGCAGCAGATTCGTGGGAACAAGTTCCCCTCCCAAAACTGACTTGGAACTCTATTGCCTTAACTGCTGCTGGGTCAATATCCTGGACATGTTTTAAACAACCCAAGAACTGCAGCAGTTTAAGAAGTCAGCTCACCAGCACTTCTCAAAGTCCATTAGGAAACTGGCAATATAT
This sequence comes from Hemiscyllium ocellatum, assembly GCF_020745735.1. Lineage (NCBI taxonomy): Eukaryota > Metazoa > Chordata > Chondrichthyes > Orectolobiformes > Hemiscylliidae > Hemiscyllium > Hemiscyllium ocellatum. The sequence goes on from NC_083405.1 coordinate 102,567,719, forward strand.
GCTGACACAGCCAGCAACACCCACATCTCCTGAATGAATAAAAGGAGGCAACTTATAATCACAATCCATAGACAGGCTGATTCTTCAGGGTTTTATTCCTGAAGAAGGGCTCATGCCCGAAACGTCGATTCTCCTGCTCCTTGGATGCTGCCTGACCTGCTGCGCTTTTCCAGCAACACATTTTCAGCCCTGGGTTTTATTAACAATATTAAAAGTTTTCAGGACAGCCTCAAATTCCTTATTTAGACCCCATATCAATAAAGTAAGGAAATAGTGTTCTGATCTGAATGCAGAGCACAAATTTTTAAATAACTAAATGTCAAGCAGAAAAATATTACCTGTGGTTTAAAAAAAACTAAATAGCACCATCTGCTGATTAGGGAAATAATTGCATCCCACTGACCAGTTTTGTGAGTCAAACACTGAATAGAGTCATAGAGATGTACAGCATGGAAACAGACCCTTCGGTCCATGCCAACCAGATATCTCAACCCAATCTAGGCCCACCTGCCAGCACCCGGCCCATATCCCTCCAAACCCTTCCTATTCATGTACCTATCCAAATGCCTCTTAAATGTTGCAATTGTACCAGTCTCCACCACATCCTCTGGCAGCTCATTCCATGCACGTACCACCTTCTGTGTGAAAACGTTGCCCCTTAGGTATCTTTTATATCTTTCCCCTCTCACCCTAAACCTATGCCCTCTAGTTCTGGACTCCCTGACCCCAGGGAAAAGACTTTGCCTATTTACCCGATCCATATCCCTCATAATTTTGTAAACCTCTAAGGTCACCCCTCAACCTCCGATGCTCCAGGGAAAACAGTCCCAGCCTGTTCAGCCTCTCCCTATAGCTCAAATTCTCCAACCCTGGCAACATCCTTGTAAATCTTTGCTGAACCCTTTCAAGTTTCACAACATCTTTCTGATTGGAAGGAGACCAGAATTGCAAGCAATATTCCAACACTGGCTTAACCAATGTCCTGTACAGCCGCAACATGACCTCCCAACTCCTGTACTCAATACTCTGACCAATACGAAAAGCAAACCAGACGCCTTCTTCACTATCTTACCTACCTGTGACTCCACTTTCAAGGAGCAATGAACCTGCACTCCAAGGTCTCTTTGTTCAGCAACATTCCCTAGGACCTTACCATTCAGTGTATAAGTCCTGCTAAGATTTGCTTTCTCAAAATGCAGCACCTCGCATTTATCTGAATTAAACTCCATCTGCCACTTCTCAGCTCATTGGCCCATCTGGTCAAGATCCTGAGGTAACCCTCTTCGCTGTCCACTGCACCTCCAATTTTGGGTGTAATCTGCAAACTTACTAACTGTACCTCCCAGGTTCGATTCCAGGCTCGGGTGACTGTCTGTGTGGAGTTTGCACATTCTCCCCGTATCTGCATGGGTTTCTTCCTGGTGCTCCGGTTTCCTCCCACAGTCCAAAAATGTGCAGGTTAAGTGAATTGGCCATGCTAAATTGTCCATAGTGTTAGGTGCACTAGTCAGAGGGAAATGGGTCTGGGTTGGTGTGGATTGGTTGGGCCGAAGGGCCTGTTTCCACACTGTATGGAATTGAATCTAATTGAATCGAATCGAATAATTAAAACAATATTTGAGAAGTATGGTTATAAAGTCGTGGGGCAGTGCTAGTGTCCCTACCTCAGAACTAAGAGGCCTGGATTCAAATTTCACCTGCGCTAGAACTGCAGAACAACAGCTCTGAACAGGTTTGCTAGAAAATATCTATCGACTTCGCAAACACAATGTCCTTTGCTTCTCATTTAATCCTTTGTGATGAAGATTCAGAGAATGTTACTGGGTACCCGTTAATCTTGTATGTGAACACGTTTTGTCCTGATCTCAACTCAGTTAGAAACATGTGAGCTAGGAGCAGGGATAGGTCATTTGGCCCATCGAGTCCACTCCACCTCTCAGTATGACCATGACTGATTCTCTATCTCAAAGTTTTCAATGTATTCAGTGACTTGAACCTCCACGTAAGGTGTTCACAGCCAATTAAAGGACAAAAGGCCTTAACTATTACATTAAAACACCTACTTCACAGAATGTAAGGCTGCTGCTGAATTAAGGAATCACAAGATTTAGCTTCAGAGTGTGTCTTGCGTAATATAAAATTCCACAGATCCACCATCCTCATAGTGAAGAAATGCAGGGAAAGAGGGAAATTGCTTTTATTCAGCAATTATCCTGTTTTTCCAAAATGTTGCCAATTGTTTCACAGGTGGCTAGCTACAACTGTAAACACGTATGATGCTTGAAACAAATATTGCATAGTAAACCAAAGAGGGAAGTTTCAGTGCAGTTACTAAACACTCCAATAATCCAACTACTGTCTAACCATAGGATTTCAGTGTTAGTATTTCAGATTCTCGTTGAAGGAAATTTACCTTTTTCAACCTTGCAAAAAGTCCCTGTACATCAGCTGTGGCAATAGGACTGCACTTCCCACCACCCGATTGCTGTATCGAAAGATATTGTTTGTTGTTTGCCCATACAATTTCAAATGTTTATTGATGTAAAATGTTTTATAACTTAATGCCCAGAAGCTTACACAATTTCTACCTTTAATGACTATCTGAATAGTAAAACTAACAGTAGAAATGAGATATTTGTTTTGATGCTGATTCATTTTGTGGTGTATGTATGAGCTCTTGTGTGCAAGTGCAGACAAAACTTACTGTTTCCTTTTTCCTCCTTGTGTGTCTGCCTTTCACTCTGCACCTTCAAATGGCACAGTCTGAGGCTAAATCTTGTCATTCCCTAATTCAGCATCCGGCCTTACATTCTGTGACACAGGCATTTCAAAGTAAAAGTTAAAACCTTTTGTCCCCTAAAATGGCTGAAAAACACTTTAAGTAATAAACGTTATTTCCTAGAAATAAAAAAATTCATTTTAATCTTGATTCTAAGCAGTCATTACAGACCAGTAGTACATTTTTTCATTCATACCTATTTGATTAATTGCTGCATACTTGGTGTTTTGAAACAAATACTGAAACCTAAATCTCTACAACTTTAGAATGTTGACATATACAAAAAAAAAGTTAATTAACTGTATTTGTGCCAAGTGACCAGTATAATAGTGCAATGGATTTTAACCATGAATAAGGTGCATCAGTTTTTACAGTGAAAGGTACCAGCAGCATATCAGAACTTCGAGAGTCAGGGGGCAGAGGTGAATGTAGTAGCCATCATTAAGGAGAAGGTGCTGGGGAAGCTGAAAGGTCTGAAGATGGATAAATCGCCCAGACCAGATGGACTACAACCCAGATTTCTGAAGGTGATAGCTGAGGCGATTGCAGAGCCATTCGTGATCTTTCAGGGCTCATTTAAGTCAGGAAGTACCCCAGAGGACTGGAAAATGACTAATGTAACACCCTGTTTAAGAAGAGAGGGAGGCAGAAGACAGGAAACTAAAGGTCAGTTAGTCTGACCTTGGTCAGTGGTTAGATTTTAGAGTCTGTTATTAAGGATGAGATTGTGGAGTACTTGGAAGTCCAAGTTAAAATAGGGCTAAGTCAGCACAGTTTCATCAAGGGAAGGTCACGCCTGACAAATCTTTTAGAATTCTTTGTCTAACTTGCTCATTACCTCCTCAAAGGACAGCCAGAGGACATGATCTAATGGGATTTCCAGAAGGCCTATGACAAGGCACCACACATGAGACTGCTAAATAGGATGAGAGTCCATGATGTTGGGGGCAGGTATTGGCATAGATAGAAGATTGGCTGACTAGCAGAAGGCAGTAAGTAGGGATAAAAGAGTCTTTTTCGGGATGGAAGCCGGTGATTAACAGAGTTCCACAGATGTCCATGTAGGGACCACAAATATTCACATATACATTAATGATTTGGATGAAAGAACTGAGGACATTGTTGCTAAGTTTACAGAGGGCATAAAGATAGGTGGAAGGAAAGGTACTTGTTGTGGAAATGGGCAAGTGACAGAAAGACTTGAACAAACTAGGAGAGTGGGCAAAGTAGTATCAGTTAAGATGCAATGTGGGAAAGTATGAGGTTATGCACTTTGGTAGGAGGGAAAAGATTAGACAACATTCTAAATGAGGAAAAACTTCAGAAATCTGAAGCACAAAGGGAGTCCTAATTCACAATTCTCTCAAGGTTAACATACAGGTTCAGCTGGCAGGTAGGAAGGAAAATGTAATGTTGGCATTAATTACAAGAGTCTGGATTAGAGTGGTGCTGGAAAAGCACAGCAGTTCAGGCAGCATTCGAGGAGCAGGAAAATTGATGTTTCAGGCAAAAGCCCTTCATCAGGAATAGAGGCAAAGTGCCTGCAGGGTGGAGAGATAAATGAGAGGAGGGTGGGGAGAAAGTAGCATAGAGTATAATAGGTGAGTGGGGGTGGGGATGAAGGTGATAGGTCAGGGAGGAGGGTGAGGGAAGGTAGCAAAGTGTACAGTGGGTGAATAGGGGTGGGGATGAAAGTGATAAATCAGAGAGGAGGATGGAGTGGATAGGTAGAAAGGGAGATAGGCAGGTAGTACAGATCACGGGGACGGTGCTGAGCTGGAAGATTGGAGCTGGGGTGAAGTGCGGGAAGGGGAAATGAGGAAACTGTTGGAGTCCACATTGATGCCCTGGGGTTGAAGTGTTCCGAGGCAGAAGATGAGGCGTTCTTCCTCCAGGCGTTGGGTGGTGAGGGAGCAGTGGTGAAGGAGGCCCAGGACCTCCATGTCCTTGACAGAGTGGGAGGGGGAGTTGAAATGTTAGGTCACAGGGCGGTGTGGTTGATTGGTATGGGTGTCCCAGAGATATTCCCTAAAACGTTCTGCTAGAAGGCATCCAGTCTCCCCAGTGTAGAGGAGACTGCATCGGGAGCAACGGATACAGTAAATGATATTGGTGGATGTGTAGGTAAAACTTTGATAGATGTGGAAGGCTCCTTTTAGGGCCTTGGATGGAGGTGAGGGTGAAGTGTGGGCGCAGGTTTTGCAATTCCTGCAGTGGCAGGGGAGGGTGCCAGGACGGGAGGTTGGGTTGTTGGGGGCGTGGACATGACCAGGTAGTCACTGAGGGAACAGTCTTTGCAGAAGGCGGAAAGGAGTGGGGAGGGAAATATATCCCTGGTGGTGGAAAACAAGAGTAGGGATGAACTGCTGAGGCTGTATGAAGCTCTGGTCAGACTACATTTTGGAATATTGTGAGCAGTTTTGGGTCCTGTATCTAAAGAAGAATATGGTGGTATTGGAGGGGATTTAGCGAAAGTGTACATCAATGACCCGGGGGGGTGAAAGCGTTTGTCAGAGGAGGAGTAGTTGAGGACTCTGGGTTTGTACTCTATGGAGTTCAGAAGGATGGGGCAGTGAGATCTGGTTGAAACTTACAGAATACTGAGTCGCCTGGATAGAGGGGACTTGGAAAAGATGCTTTCATTAGTGGGGAAGACTAGGACCCAAGGGCACAGCCTCACAGTGAAGCAACAACCCTTGAGAACCTATAGGAGAATTTCATCAGTGTGGTGAAACTGTGAATGCCATTTCCACATAAAGCTATGGAGGTAAGTCATTGAGTATATGCATGACACACATTCTTGATTGATGAGAAAATCAAGCTTTAGGAGGAGGAGGAGGCAGGAGCATGAGTTTGAGAAACAGATCAGCCACAATCGAATGACAGAGCAAACTCAATGGGCCAAATGGTCTAATTCTGCTCCTATACCTTATGGTCTTACGGTTATTTGTCTAGCTTTCAGGAATTTGCTTGTTTTTGTCTGGGACATCTTAATGATTTAGATTATAACTTGAACAATAACATTTTCATACGTACACAGATGTATTTCTTTTTGAAAACCTGTAACAAAATAAAATGTTTACCTTTTCCCAAAATGATATGGTTCTAAAAAATGATTTTGAACGACCAGGAAGCTGCATGCATTTTAAGTGATGAATGTGAAGTTCTAATTTTAGAGAGACATTTTTGGGACAGGGACTATGTAAGTGTACTGCAAAATGATGACCTAAATATTAAACCAATGCACTTCCTAGACTACAAGCATCTGCACAGTCTGCTGCAGGGGAACAGAAGGCAAGTGAAGCCAAAGAATTAGCAGAACAAGCCCAGCCTGAAGAGCCAGACATGTCCACACTCAGCCTTGCAGAAAAGATGGCTCTGTTCAATCGTCTTTCACAACCTGTGACTAAAATAAAAGCAGCAAGAAGTAGAAGTGATACTAAGCAAAGACGATCAAATTCTCGATATCAGACTCAACCAATTACGCTGGGTGAAGTTGAAGAGGTATGTGTTTCCACATTATAGTGACATCTAGTGTTCTTATGCTTATAGACCACCTTCCCTGCAGAGGGTCAGAACTTGAATATTATTATTGAGAAAGGGAAGGAATCCATTGAAAAAGATAACTAAATGATAGTTTCAGAAACAAGCGCTCAACTCATGTGGCAATGGTGTCTTTGAAAGGTGCTAAGAATGTATAAAAATAGCTGCTACACCTTGATTTGGAGCAAATGTTCCTTGAACCCAGTAACTAGCAATAGAAATGAGGAAAATAAAAGTTGTTTGAATGAATATTTTTTAACTTGCAAATTGGAGCCCAGCTGTCTGGCAGCGAAATATAAATGCAAGATACTGTACTACAATCACACATAAATGAAATGTCTCTTTAATGTCATGGGACAGAGTGAAGGAAGAGAAACCTGAGTGACGGAGTATTTAAACAGTTCCAAGCATTGCTCTTTTGATAAGATGCTGGTGTTTTTGTAATTGCAATAAATCTCTTCATCTGTACGTAGAATTTCATGAGAAACTGTGGAACATCACCAGGTTATTCCCCTGGATCATTAGATAATCAGTTACAAATCCACATTTGGTATTATATATTACTATTTTGTGTATATTTTAATAAATGTGTGGATTTTAAAATCTTAAACTATATCTGCACACTTGGTTTCATTTTTAAAACAAGCTGAAACTTTATAAGAAAGTACAAGGTGCTGCTTTGCTCTTTTTAATCCCAAGGATGAGAATTTTATTACAATGCAGTGAAATCTGAAGCTGGTTGGACAGTAAAATACTTTCATGTACAAACTTTGCTGCTACGTCTGAGTAATTGTAGACATCCTGATTGAAATAGTGAGAGTTGTATATTGTTACATTGAAAAATTGAATTAGTGTCCCAGAGTTTAGTTGGAATACTCCTAAAGGTCACACAAAATTCGGAATTTTCACAATTTTCAAACAACTGCAGGTGCTGGAAATGAGAAACAGAAACCGAAATTGTTAGAAAATTTTAGCACATTTGATAGCATCTGTGGAGAGAAATCAGAGTTAACCCAGGTTCTGAAGAAAGGCCACTGGACCCGAAACATTAACTCTGATTTCTCTGTATAGCTGCTGCCATATCTGTTGAGATGTGCCAGCAATTCCTGCTTTGGTTTCATATTTTTCAAAGCTTCATCAAGTAAATTAAGTTGGATGTATTCTGAGTGATCTTTGATTGACATACCAGTGTGGTACTGACTAGTTCAATGTCAGAGACATCATCTTTCTGATGGGATACTAAGCTGAGACTGCTGTAATCCTCTCTGGTATACATTAAAGCTCCCATTGCACTCAAAAGAAGAGCAGAGGAGCATTGTGGTGTTCTGGGCAATACTGTAGTCCCCTGTACCCAGGGGGGTTACGTTCCAAGACCTACCACGGAAGCCAGAAACAGTGGATAGGTGCGAACCCATTCATTTAAATGGGAAATGTACCTTCCCAGCAGCTCCCTGGTGTCTGGTGCTGGATCGTTCCCTATAATATGCTCGGGCCATGATAAACCGCGGAAAATAATTCTGCAGATACAGGGGTCATCCTGTACTTAGCCTTTTGAAAACTGTAACACTAATATAGCTCTGTTCACTCAATGCTGTTGTGGTATTTTGTACAAATTGACTATCACATTTCCCTAATTTGCAAGAGGACAAAGTGTGTCATTGACTGTGGAGATCTTGGGTGTCCTAGGTGCTCTTAAAAACCTCATTGATGATCTCTCTCTCCTTCTCCAAATTTTCTCCTGTTCATTTCCTCCCCCCTCTTTTGACAAATGTGGATGGTGAGAAATCGATTCATTATGTATTGTCAGAGTAAAATGGCATTCAAAGCTAATTTAATTTCAATACAGTGTTACATGTATATAAGCATAAAACACCAGTTTGGCCTCAACTGGAGTATTGCAGGTTGTTCAGGATCCATACTTCAGGGAAAAGTGAAGATCCATGAGAGTGGTATCACGGGTGAAGTTTTCTCCTTGCATTGATAAATTGGACTCTTCTGCTTAGAGAAAAGAAGGTTAGAAGATTTGATAGAAGTATCCAATCATGGATGTGATCAGAGTAGAAATGTACCCATTGGAGGAAGAATCAGGAACTATAGATACAGACTTAAAATAAGTGGCAAAAAGGGGAATGTCACTGTGAGGATTTTTTTTTCTCACTCAGCAAGTGGTAGGAATCTGAAATGCACTACCAGAGAGTATGATGAAGGCAGAGTCAACTGAAGCTTTCAAAAGGAGTTAAATCATTATCTGAAAAGGAAAGATTTGCAGACCTGCAGTGAAAAGATAGGAATCCCTCGCAAAACTAAAACCGTGAGGATCGGGGGCAGCTCTCTGCAGGTTGAGTCATATCTGGCACAGAGTAAGTTGGTTGTGGTTGTTGGAGATCCATCATCTCAGCTGAGGGATATCTCTGCAGGAATTCTTCAGGATGGTATCCTCGGCCCAATCATCTTCAGCTGCTTCATCAATGACCTCCCCTCCAACAAAAGGTCAGAAGTGGGGATATTTTCAAATGATTTCACATTGTTCAACACCATTCATGACTACTCAGAAACTGAAGCGGTCCATGTTCATATGCAAGAAGATCTGGACAAGATCAAGGCTAGGTCTGACAAGTGGCAAGTAACACTTGTGTAGCATAAATTCCAGGCAATGAAATCTGAAATAAGAGGCAATCTAACCACAGCCCTTGACATTCAATAACTTGGAATACTGCAGAGCTAACTCATGTCCTGACTCCCCAAAGCCTGTCCACCATCTACAAGGCAGAAATCAGGAGTGTGATTGAATACTCCCCACTTGTCAGGATGGGTGCAATTCCAACATCTTGGAGAAACTTGGCACCATCCAGGGCAAAGCAGCCCGCTTGATTGACACCACTTCCAGAAGCATCCACTCCCTCACCACTGACTCTTAATAGCAACAGTGTGTATAATCTACATGGTGCATTGCAGAAACTTCACCCCAAAGATCCTTAGGCAGCGCCTTCCAAACCCACTTTGATTTAGAAGGACAGGGGGAGCAGATATCTGGGAACACCACCAACTACAAATTCTCCTGTCAATAACTTACCATGGTGATTTGTAAATATCTCTCTGTTCCTTCACTGTCTCTGGGTTAAAATCCTGGAATTTCCTCCTCAATAGCATTTGTATGTCTAACTACAGCAGATGGGTTACAGAGGCTCAAGAATGCATGTTCTCGAGGGTACCAAGGGAGAGGTAAATGTTGGTCAGTCAGTGGTATCCAAGTGAATTTTAAAAAAACTACCACTAGGTGTATGGTCTCCTTCCATGCTGTAACAGTTATAGGAATCCAAATTCAACAATAAAGTACTTAGAATGTTGTGCCAAAGATTTATTTGTTTTGTGATTTTAATCTTAGAAAGATTAGGAAGGTAATTGTTCATTTTGTTTAATTCACTCGTGATGTAGACAATTCTGGCTAGATAAGCATTTAGTGTCCGTCCCTAATTGCCCAGAGAGCAGTTAAAACTCAGCCACATCACAGTGGGTCTGAGGTCACACAGACCAGGCCTGATCACTAAAGGCCCGAAAGGAACCAGTGCACCAGTCAGATTTTTACAACAACTGTTGCATAGTGAACTTGAGGCCAGTATTTTATTCCAGATTTCTATTGAATTCTCACTTCATTACCTGCTGTGAAGGGATTTGAATCCTTATCAATGATTTATACAACAATGTTTTAATTTCACATTTTAGTGTGTATAAACTTTTCTGTCTTTTTATTGCAGGTGCAAAATGGAAATGAAATGATAAGGCCTTTCTCACAGTCTCGGGTCAGTCAGGCAGCTACAGTCTCCACAGCTTGTGCTGGTGACCTACATCTTGGAAAGTCTTCCATTGCTGAGAATAGTTTACATGCTGCCCACAAGTCAGCAGCAACCTCTACTGTTCCCTCCCACAGCTCACTTGTCAATGCTAATATATCAAGTACGAGTGTGCTTCCCTCAGAATGCATGCTCCCATCACAGGAGAGATCCTATGGATTCAGTGGCATATTCAAAAAGGACGATGATGACAGAAATGGTGAGACAAAAGAGATGTTGCAAAAAAGCAGCATGTATAGTAGTAGGCTTGCAGAAACCGATCCCCATGTAGCAACTGGGAGGAGTATGGATAGTAAGCATGAAACTCCAGAAAGGGACCATGGGGAGCAACTCGATTCAGAAATCTTGCCACAGCCAGCTGAAAGGAAAATGGTTATGAAATCCGAAAACATGCATGAGAGTTGGGAAAGTGAAGAGAAAAGCTTTGATGAAATTGTGCAAGTGGAACATGATATGAAGAACAAGCAAGCCATTTCAGGTAAACAGTTCTCAGCTCTTTCTTTAAATCAAAGTTCGCTGTTAAGGTTGGTGCCTGGAACTTTTGACTGAGTGTATAATTGCTGGCCTAAGAAATGAACACATATTCTAAGAATACCTCATTTCGCATGAGTGCTTTTTTAAGACCCAAGGATGTGCACCATCAGAAGCACATGTAGTAGGGAGAAAATGTAAAAGTAATTCTATGAGGGCTTGATTATCACCTGATGAAGGAGCAGTGCTCCGAAAGCTAGTGCTTCCAAATAAACCTATTGGACTATAACCTTACGTTGTGTGATTTTTAACTCGGATTATCTTAAACCAACTCTGTTAGAAAACAGACTAAAGAATGACAGGCACATGTCACTAAGAATTCATGTGTGTACTGAGAATGGTTAGGAAGGTTTTGCCATAAAATATGATTTACATCACAGAAAAATTTAAATCTGTGCTGCTGGTCTTTGGTAGTGCTATTGCTCCATGAGCCTTCTCCTACCTGGTTGTTATTCCCGAATGTCTTCCCATTTTGTTCTCCACCATATATTGCTCTTGATTTTCCTTAAACGCAGCTACTTATTCACTTCAACTACTTGTTAGGAAATTTCACGTTTTAATACTCTCTTGATAAAGAATTTAATCAATATTCTTGTATACTGATGTTAAATGTAACAACTCAATCACTCCACTACCCTTAGTATTATTCAAAAAACAAAATATCAAGCAGTTCTCCAGGTACAATTAAACTAAGTCTAAATTAAAGCACGTATTCTTCACATAGGATATAGCCACATAATCTTTTTGTTTTGTTTAGTTAAGGTCCAGTCTTGGATACCTCAATGTGTGGGGCAACCTAGACTTGCCATCTTGTACAAAAGGGAATTCTTCATGTCACCATCAGGACCTTATCCAGTATGCATGCCAGCCTAACCATCCACCTGTCAGAACCTGTCCTATCACTCCTGGATAGAGTAGATTCTGTAAATTTGTTTGCTCTAGCAATTCCAGACATGGTACAAGCTCATAACAGTTTATTAATTTGTGATATGGATAGTCATTTCTTCCTCTATCTACTGTGCATGTGCCAACCATGATTCCTGGGTCACTGGGACCATTTTCTGGGGATGTGGCACCAACACAAGTGGGACAGTCTGCACTTGGACCAGTATCTTTTGCAGGTGGGTCGGCTAGTGCTGAAGGGAGAAGTGTAAACTAATTTGGTTGGGAGAGGGGCACAGTGTTCATTCAGTAAGGACCCAGCATACTTTATTGAAGGAACAAGCACAGAGTGATTTCAGCCATGTTGATTGTAAAGGGAGTAAGGCAGGCTGGGTGGCACCTACTTTGAATCTAGGAGTATGTTAGGTAAGGCATGAGTTAATGATATGGATCAACATGTAGAATTGAGATGTTGTTGCCATCACACATGTGGATGAGTAAGTGGCAGGACTAGCAATCCAATATTCCAGGGTACAGGATCAACAGGTGGGAGAGAGAAGGCTGTAAAAGAGGGTCCTCTACTTTTGTCATTTACATAAATGATTTGGATGTGAGCATAAGAGGTACAGTTAGTAAGTTTGCTGATGACAACACCAAAATTGGAGGTGTAGTGGACAGGGAAGAGGGTTCTCTCAGATTACAACAGGATCTTGACTAGATGGGCCAATGGGCTGAGAAGTGGCAGATGGAGTCTAATTCAGATAAATGTGAAGTGCTGCATTTTGGAAAAGCAAATCCTAGCAGGTCTTATACACTTAATGCTAAGGTCCTCAGGAGTTTTGTTGAACAAAGAGACCTTGGAGTGCAGGCTCATAGCTCCTTGAAAGTAGAGTCGCAGCTAGATAGAATAGTGAAGAAGGTGTTTGGTATGCTTTCTTTTCCTGGTCAGAGTATTGAGTACAGGACTTGGGAGGTCATGTTGCCACCGTACAGAACATTGCTTGGGCCACTGTTGGAATATTGCGTGCAATTCTGGTCTCCTTCCTATCAGAAAGATGTTGTGAAACTTGAAAGGGTTCAGAAAAGATTTACAAGGATGTTGCCAGGGTTGAAGGATTTGAATTATAGAGAGAAGCTGAACAGGCTGGGCTGTTTTCCCTGGAGCGCCAGAGACTGAGAGGTGACCTTATAGAGGTTTACAAAATTATGAGGGGCATGGATAGGGTAAATAGACAAAGTCTTTCCCTAGGGTTGGGGAGTCCAAAACTAGAGGGCATAGGTTTAGGGTGAGAAGGGAAAGATATAAAAGAGACCTAAGGGCAAGTTTTTCACGCAGAGGGTGGTATGTGTATGGAATGAGCTGCCAGAGGAAGTGGTGGAGGCCGGTACAATAGCAACATTTTAAGAGGCATTTGTATGGGTATATGAATAGGAAGGGTTTGGAGGGATATGGGCCAAGTGATGGCAGGTGGGACTAGATTGGGTTGGGATATCTGGTCGGCATGGATGGGTTGGACCGAAGGATCTGTTTTCATGCTGTACATCTCTGACTCTATGTTATTAGGTAAAGAGCCTGTTACTGCAGTAGGAAGGAGGATATTCTGGAAAAGATTTCAAATGAGGCTTTGTGGATAGAGCCTAGAAATAAACAGACAGACACACCACCCAATCAGCATGTAGTAGAGGAGCAGATACATAGACAATTCACTGAGATGTGCAAAATCAATAATAGGGTAACCACATTAGGAAACCAAATTCACTAACATTAATTGGGATAATCATAGTGAAATGGGTTTAGAGGGGACAGAGTTAAAAATTATTGAGGTGAGCCCTTTATATCAACTCACAGAGATGAATAAGGGATGGTGCAGTGCTGCACTTGATTCTGGGGAAACAAAGCTGGTCCAGCTGACAGTGAAATTGTTTTGGATTAGGGGAAAGCAGATTTTATTGAAATAAGGCAAGAACTGGCCAAAGTAGACTGGAAACAATTATTGTTGGATAAATTCACAGCAAAATGGTGTGACGGGGAGGGACGTTGGTTCAAAATGGAACTGGTGAGAGTACAGGCCCAACATGTTCCTTTTTGGGAGAAATATGGGTATAGCAAGCCCAGACAACCATGGATGTTTATGAATATTCAGCTTTGGATAAGAAGGAAAAGAGAGACGTTTAACAGGTACAAAGGGAACAAATCAGTGGGTGAACCTAAGAAAGTAAAGATCAGGAATAGTCAATATGGCTTTGTCAGAGGGAGGTTATTCCTAACAAATCCAATTGAATTTTTCAAGAAAGTGATCAGGTGTGCAGACAAGGGTGGTGCAATTGATGTCATTTATATGGATTTCGTCAACGCCTCTGACAAAGTATCATATGATGTGCAGGTTATGTGGATTGGCCATACTAAATTGCTTATAGTGTCCTGGAATGTGCAGGTTAGGTGGATTAGCCGTGGGAAATGCAGGGTTACAGGGATAGGGTAGGTGGGGTTGGATTGGGTGGGATGCTCCTCAGAGGGCCACTGTAGACTCAATGGGTCAGATGGCCTGCTCCTATGTTGTGGAGATTCAATTACTCTATATGAGAGACTCTATGACTCTATGATGAGGTAAAAGCACGTGGATTCCAGGGTAACTCGACAAGTTGGAACCAAAATGGACTTAGTAGTATGAGACAGAAGATGGTGGTAGAAAACTGCATGTTTATTTGAGAGGAGGCCAGTGTCCAGAGGTAGGTCCTTTATTGTTTGTGATGTATATAAACAATAGATAAGAAAATATGTAAGGTTTACGGTTGGTAAGTAAGTTTAGAGATGTAATAAAGATTGACTTAGTGATTGACAGTGAGGAAGAAGGTGTTAAATTACAGAAGATAGAGATGGATTGGTCAGGTGGTAGATCACCGACAGATGGAATTAACCCTGATAAATGTGGAAGCACTTTGGAAGAAGTAACAAAACAAGGGAGTACTCGATGAATGGCAGGACACTGGGAAACTCAGAGGAATAGAAAGATCTTGGGTACTTGTCAACAGATCCCTGAAAGCTCAGGATAGGTTAAGAGGGGAGTTAAGGCAGCATAAGGGACCCTGACTTTGTCAGTCATGGCATAAATTATTAGGAGTAGAGAGTGGGGTGCTGAAAAATCTCAGCAGGTCAGGCAGCATCCGAGGAGCAGGAGAATCGATGTTTTGGGCAATAGCCTTTCATCAGGAATGAGGCTTGTGAGCGGAGGGCATGGAGGGATAAATGAGGGGGGGGGAGGTGGGGCTGAGGGGAAGGGAGCTGAGAGTGCAATAGGTAGATGGAGGTAGGGGGTAATGGTGATAGGTCGGAGAGGAGGGTGGGAAGGAAGATGGACAGTTAGGACATATCACAAGGGCGATGCTGAGTTGGAAGGTTGGAACTGGATAAGGTGGGGGGGAGGAAAAATGAGGAAACTGATGCCCCTCAATGATGCCCTTTAGCCCATCTCATCCACTTCCCACACCTCCATCCTCAAACCCCACCCCAACCCCCCAGTCCTCACCTTCCATCCCACCATACTCCGCATACATTGCATCATCCTCCGCCATTTCTGCCACCTACAAATGAACCCCACCGCCAGAGATATATTTCCCTTCCCTCCCCTATCCACTTTTCATAAAGAACCATTCCCTTTACCACTCTCTTGTCAGGTCCATGCTCTCCCTCCCACTCGGCCAAGGACATGCAGGTCCTGGGCCTCCTCTATTGCCATACCCTAACCATCTGACACCTGGAGGAAGAGCACCTTGGGGTCCTCCAACTATACAACATCAATGTGGATTTCATCAGTTTCCTCATTTCCCCCCACCCACCCCCACTTATCCCAGTTCTAACTCGACAACGCCCTCATGATCCGTCCTACCTGTCCATCTTCCTCCCCACCTATCCACCCCAGCCTCCTCTTTGACCTAGCACCATTACCCCCACCTCCATTTACCTATTGCGCTCTCAGCTCCCTTCCCCCCCAGCCCCACCCACCACTCATTTATCTTTCTAGCCCCTCGGCTCACAGCCTCATCCCTGATGAAAGGCTATTGCCCGAAACATCGATTCTCCTGCTCCTCAGATGCTGCCTGGCCTGCTGTGATTTTCCAGCACCCCACTCTCAACCCTGATCTCCAGCATCTGCATTCTTCAGTTTCTCCTAATTAATTATTTGGAAATGAGAGATTATGTTGGTGCTGTAGATGACTTGGTTAAACCACAGCTGGAGTACAGTGTGCCGGTCTAGGAAGGATGCACTGGAGAGGGTGCATAGGAGATTTTCTAGAGTGGAGTAGTTTAGCTATTAAGAGAGGCTGGATAAGCTCAGATTGATTTCTTTAAGCAGGGAAGGCTGAGGGTGTGTGAATGACTGGGCTAGAGTGGATAGAAATCAGCTGTTCCCTCTTTTGAAGGGTCAATGGCAAAGGTGAAATGTAGGGGGTTGAGAGGGGATTTGAGCAAAACCTAAGGGTGTGATGGGAATCTGAAATGCGCACTGCCTGGGAGTTGGGGGAGGGAACCTCATAACATTTGAAGTGTCATAACATACAAGGCTATAGGGTAGATTAGGTGTGTTTTTTTTAATCGGTGCAGACTCAGTGGCTGAAAGGGTTACAGTAGGATTCTATGACTCCTGAACTTAAGATGCAGCAATTGAACAACTCTGTGGTGAGTATCCCAGCAAACTTCATATTTGACTAACAACCTGATGAGCCCTTATTGCCACCTTTGCAGTTTACTGTTCGTTCATCCTTACAAGAAAGTGAGATTATTGGAAGCTTAGTGTTGGATATAGGCTTTAGCCTTAGAGGATGGTCTGCATCTTACTAAAAATGTGATCATCACAACTTACAAGAAACGAATGCATTTGAAAGTGTTATAATCAGCACATGATGCATGGCCTTCACCTGGCTTCTTGAATACATCGTTACTTGACATCCATTCTTGGAGGCTCACTGAGCAGCAAATACCACTTCCAGCTACTTACTGACCAGTTTGAGTATGGTATCATAGCAGTTTTGTATCTGGACTAGTCATCCAGAAACCTCAATAAATGATCACGGAGAGAAATCTATCATCCCTATGCCCTCTGGCCAAATGTGACCCCGATCCACAACAATGCAATTGACTCTTAACTTCCCCCTCAAATAGCCCAATAAGTCATTCAGTTCTTTTGAACCAAATAGCTCACCACCGCCTTCTCAAGGACAATTAGTGATAAGCAGCAAATGCCTGTGATGTCCATATCCTATGAATACATTAAAAAACATTCATTGCCAATTGCCGTGATTGGATAACCACAAAATGGGGCAACTTTCTAGAGCACCACCTCCTTCAACAGCAACAAGCATTGCTGCACATGTATATAGCATTTTTAACATTGTCAAAGCTTACTGGAATGTCAGCAAACTCGATTCAATATTGAGCCACGTAAGATTTTAAGACCTAAAGGTAGTTCGGCAAAGTGAGTGGTGGTGGGTGAACAGGACTTGCTGCAAGTTAGGACACTGGTAACAGAATTTTGGGTGGCCTCAAATTTCTAAAGCATGGAATGTGGGAGGTGGGCTTAGAGTGCACTGGGATAGTTCAACATCAAGATAACAAATCTGTAGATAAGGATTTCATCAACAGATGAACTGAAGCAGAGAAGTGTCATGTGATGTTACAAGAGGGCAATAGGAAGTTATGGTGATGTTGCAGATATGTGTTTGAAAGTGTATCATTATGATGCCAGGTTTGTGAACAGTCTGGTTCCTTCTCGAAGAGTTGTCTGAAAGAGGGATGGACTCCGCAATAAGGGAATAGTTTGTGGTAAAGACCCCCCCAAAAAATAGCCTTTTATCTTCCTGTATTTGGTAGACAAAAATTTCTGCTCACTCAGAACTGAATGATGAACAACTGCTTGGCAGTTCCAAGACAAGAAGATGTTGTGAGACATGGTGGGAAGATAGAACTGGCTGACATTAACTTGTATATGAAAATGAAGGCAACAGTTTACAGTGATGTCGCTGAAGGATGGAATTTAGATGAGAAATAGAAGGAAACATCTTTGAGACAAACTAAAGCAGATGGAATGGGGACAAAAGTTATTATTGGTGATTATCTGGCTAGAGCTAGATAGGTAAGAATTGAACGAAGCAATAGCAATCGCATCCAGTTGGACAGCAGTGGACAGGCACTAGAAGAGGTCACAGTGATCCTCAAACCAGACAAGTCGAGAAGCCTCAGCAGGTTTCCTGAACCCACTGACCTGCATTTCTATCAGTGCTGACTCAATGACCAGAATTTTACCAGTCCTTAGTCAATTGGCTGAGATGTGGGAAGGCATCAGGACCATGTCATTTTGTCAGCAGTAGAATAGCTGTCAGACTGACTATCCACACAGGATCCCAATAAACCTATTTGAGTGCTTACTTCTGGGCCACTTGTAGCCTCTGCCTGCCTTTTACCTGGGATGAACAAGACAATTAAGTGAAACCTCAGGCTATGTAGGGGTTCTCCTTTTGTGGGCGCTCTGCAGTTAATGGCATCAGTGGCTGCCGCACAATAGAACTGTTTGGGTAACACAAACCACAAACTCTCTCCCTGGGTTGCTGCCTAACCCCAGCATCTCCCCAAACTCAATCAACACACTTCACGCCTGCCCAGAGGTTGAGAAGCCCACTGCCCCCTCCCCCATGTCTGCAGTCTCAGTAATATCAACCGGTAGGCAACTGAATTGGGGTCATCTCCCGCTTTTTGACCTTGATAGCAGGATTCCTGCCATCATGAGAAAATAATGTGGAGGAGCTGCTGTTGGACTGGGGTGGACAAAGTTCTAAAGTCGCACAACTCTAGGTTGTAATCCAACAGATTTATTTGGGAGGACCAGCTTTCGGAGCGTTGTTCCTTCAGGTAGCTGTGGGAAAAAGTAAACCCAATATGACTACAGCTGACTTCTCACCAACATTTTACAATCATAGTGTCAACTGCAAGTTCATACAAAATGCATATGAATGGAATTGTAAACATGTACATGAAATGGTTTGTGTGGAAACTGGGAAAAAGAATTGCATTGATGCATGAGTGATGCTATGTTGAGAGTGGCTAAGATATCTTGTAGATTTGAGAGATTGAGTAGAATGGACCTATAGACCCAAGAGTTTAGAAGGAGAATCCTTTAAAATTCAAAGAGTAGTTCGGAAAATAGATGCTGAGGTGCTTGTCTTCTGGCTGAGAGTCTAAAACTGGTAGAGGTTGAAGTAAGCCATTTAGGATCAAGACGAGATGGATGTTCCTCTCAGCAGGGTTGTCAATCTTTTGAATCTTCTTTCGTACAAGGCTGTAAATATTCATCATTCAATATATTCAAGATTAAGCTTTGTAGATTCTTGGCATCAAGAGATCTGGGGATTGAGTGGATATTGGCGTAGAAGCTCAGAGATGATCATCTTGAATGACCAGTAAACATAATGTACCAAAAGACTTAATCCTGCACCTAATTTTTATTTGCTGATGCAAATGCAAAAGGTGGTTTACTCTGCAGTTGACTCCATTTTGCTTATGCATGAGTGCTTGAAATGATCACTGGGTGCTAATGTTTCATTCCCTCCTCTCAAACACACAAAACTTGCTGCCAAAACAAAGGATTCTCAAAAAATTCTTTATGCATGTCTTTGCTGCTTGTGGTATTCATATACAGTATTAGCATAAAAGCTGTCAATGTGCTGTGAGCAGTGAATTTACTACAAACAGACAATTAAACCAAGCGCAAATGTTAGCTCAATGAATCACATAGTTACGACTGAGATGATGGTTGCAGAGGCTGCGACCAAAATACATTATTGCTCCTATTAAACTGACAAACTCCACAAGCACATTCTTAACACAAATATTGTTTACACAAAGCTTGGTTGTGTTGAAATTGATAGAAAACATATTTTCTGTAAAACCCAATACTATATAAATTTATGCTTCACACAATATTTTGTAGTGACTATTGAGGTATTGCGCTTGAAGTGAGAGGCAATGAGAAACTTAATAAAAATGAAGTCTCTTTTTACTGTTTTCTATAAATATGTCAGAATGTTTGTTTGTGATTGTATGTCTGATGGACATACTCTAAAAACAGATGAAGGTTAAAAGCAAATTGAAAATCTGTAAATCTCTTAATCTGGCGAATGTATGAAAGATGTTTGTATATTATTTATGTTCATACTAATGTGACATTGTTCTTGTTGAATAGAGTGTGTGGAGCATGCTCCTGAAATGAAAGCAGAATCGGCAGCAACATTCACTGCATCACAGGTTTCTGCTGTAACATCCTCCAGACTTACACATCAGCAGCCAGCCACACAAATAGAAAGCAAGGTGCCTTATGATCATCAGTTGGAACTAAGTACCAAAACTGGCAGAACTGAAATAAGTGAAGGGATCCCAGAGTTCTCTACTGGAAAAGCAATGTCTATTAAAGAAAGGTAATGATGAACTAATTGTGCAATATTCTATAATAGTCTAGATTTGTTATCCAGCCGCGAGCTGAGTTTTAAAATGCTGCTGATCTCCAAATGGAAATATAAATGTGAAATATTTATATATACTGATAAATGGTTTAGATGTAGTACCTTAATGCATGCAGACTTATTCTTGTCCTTTGTTCTAGTTTCTTGATGGCATTGCTACCTGTGAGGTAATGTATACATCGCTTTGCGGTTTTATAAAGTAATCGTGTTCAAATATTTTGCAGGAGACAAATTATGCGTTAACTTGAAGTTTCTTAGTTTAGTGAACAAATCAAATGTATAGTTCAGTTTCACTTGTGACCAGCTACTGAAATTTTAACACTGAAGAATTGTAGCAAACTATTTTTCTCTAGGTGGTACTAACAAGAATGCCTTTTGCTTTATCAGAGTAATAAATGTTTTGCAAAATTCAGCATCTATACTCAAATGCTCTCTGTAATAGAAATGCTTAGAGATTAAAATATTAGAAAGTATTAGAAAGGTGTGTATTTTGTCATTAAAAATCATTGCAACAGTTTTGACAGTAGGAGTGTTACAGGCATCTGTGTGCTGCATATAATACAGCCAGATCATTGGTTTTAAGTTTTCAACCACTGAACATGTTCTTTACTTTAGAGGTGAAGACCCTTTGTCAGAACATATTGCTGACATAGACTTTGAGCCACTGATGTAAGTCTGTATTTTCTTAGTGCTGGCAAACCCACTGTATTTTGCTGACATTTTCTATTTAAATTTTAGGTCGTCTTCATCTTCCTCCATTTTCTCACTTTTTTTTTGTTTTTGCGTGTCTCTACCTGATTCTTTTTCCCTATGTTATATATGCTTCTATATCACTGATGTTTTGCATGCACAAATAAGTAAGAGTCAGTTATTAAGCCAGCAGGTTCCTTCTGGTGAGTGCCATATCTGTTTGTTTTCATCCCTGTCATTTTCTTTCAGCTTTTGAAGATTAGTTTATCTTTCAGCTTTGTATTGATGAAGAGTATATATTTGAAATCGTTATGGATACTGACTGACCCACTATGTACTTCCACTATTTTCTGTTTTATCTCAGATTTCCAGTATTTTTTAAGATTATTTTTACTTTCAGTGTGGTTAATATCCAGGTTAGCAAATTGGCATACAGCTGTTTTGCAGATGTAGATGCTGATGTTTTGTTTTGAAAGCTGCAAAAGGTACAATACTTTAAAAGCTTGAATTATTTTTGTAAATGTTTACTTTAGAGTGACCTGCTAGGGATTACTTTTGAGTTAATGCAAGCAAGCACCAATTTCTGATGCAAGTCATTTGCGAAATCTTGGCAATCTTCCAGTAGTACAGCATAAATGATTGCTTGCAGATTCTGTTCACTATATTTGGTAATTGATTTCTCGTGTCCATAACAAGGTCTAAAATTTCTCTGTCCATAAGCATTGTTCAACACTCTGATACTTCACAAATAGTTTCTACACTTCTCAGATTCTTTACTTCATTTTGATCAGGAACGTATATTGACTTATTTTAAATTGATAATTGTAAAGCATTAATATTTAAGCATTTAGTTCCATTGAATCAAACTGTAATATTTATATGCTGAGTGTAGTAGTTACTGGCCATCCCTTTAACTCACCTTAGAAACATGTAGGATGGTTGGAAAAACTTCACTTAATTTTGTGGCTTTAAAATGAAGTAACTCTGCCAATGTTGAATTGTATTTAAGGTACAGTTTTTTTTCTCTTGAGCAATGAGTCACTCTTAACAGATTATTAAGGTTTGGATATTGAGCAATTTGGAAGACTTAAGTATCAAAATTACAGGTTTGGAAAAAAATCTTCCTCCTAACTGAATTGTGAATTTGGGATGTACATTCGAGGCAAAGCAGTTTTTAAAAAAAAATGGGTTGAATAATTACTTTTAACTTTGACTCCCTTAGTGACTACGTTAATTTATTCATCGAGTAACTGAGCCAGTGGGTGCAGAGGATTATAATTAACAATATAATTACCCTTTAGCAAGATGCTGGTATACTATGCTAATCAGTCCGACATGCCCTGAGAAGGAATATTGTTGAGATTCATTCCTGCAGGTGGTCAATTGTTCTGGGAGATGTCTAAAACACTAAATTTTTAACTATTTTTCATACTCTTCCTTTCTGTCTCTTTATTTTGTCTTTTGTTTTCCCCCACGCTCTAGTACATCCACAATAGTTCCCTTCCACTCGGATGCAGGCTGTGGGTTCTGTTATTCTCAGAAGACCTTTGCCATCCCTTTCTTTGATCACATGTCCTGGAAGTTGAGGCAAAAATCGTGTGATTGGAACACTGTCAGAAAAAGTCTAATAATTCATAGAATTCTTATGGTTAGCTCACAGAAGGAGGCCATTCAGTCCATCATGTCTATAGATATTCTTCGCAAGTGCAACTCAGCTGGTCCCATTACCCCACCATTTCCCTTGCAATCCTGCAATTATTTGTTCTTCAGATGATTACCAATTCCCCTTCAAAAGCTCACAGTTGTGTCCATCTATCTTGTACTTTCAGGGTATGCATCTCATAGCCTAATGATTCGCTACATTAGTCATATTACTGTGTCATATTAATTCTTGGCAACTATGCAAAACATATGTCCTCCAGATTCCAACCCTTAAGCCAACGGGAATAACTTGTCTCTTATCTATTCTGCTGGACTCTCATTACTTTGAACACCTTTTATTAAATCTTGTCTCAACCTCTTTCCTTTATAGAAATTGCTCCATCTATCCATGTGGCAAAAGTATTTAATCCCTGAAACTACTCTGAAGAACTTTTTGTGCAACCTCTCTGAAGCTGTCATCTGCTCTCAAAGTGTGGTGTCAAGAATTGGATGTGCAGTAAGATGTGCACTCCAACAATATTTCACCCATTATTATCTAAATTATCTCAATTTTTTTTTTATTTGCTCGTGTCATGGTGCAAGCTTAAGAAAACTTGGCTTCTGTTTATTGGAAAAATGCAATTGCATAAGTTTGATTTGCCTCATATTTCAAGTAAATAGAACCTTTGCTGTTTTTGCAGCTGTGAATATTTAATAGATCAAGTTCTTTCTCTCTTGCCCCCCAAAAAGAATTGGCCTTGCCGTCTTGTTATTTTCTTTGCGGGGCCTTCATGTTGCTTTGGTAATTAAGGCATGACCAGTGATCCAATTTAAAATTCAGAATGTTTCTTACCAAAATATTTAGTGTCCAAGTATCTGGCACACAATATTAGTTGGCATGGGGATTTATTTTTAAGAGATCTGAAAATAGATTTTTTTTTAAATTAGCACATAAAGTGGTTACTCATGTCAGCTATTGAGGCTGCAAAAATCCTAAATTTATTTTGTATAATAAAGAAACAACGACCCTCCAAACCATTGCTTTGCTTTGATCTTCTATCAATTCTGTACAAAATGTATTGAGCAAGTAAGATTACTGAAATTAAGAAATGTGGCTTCATAAAATTTTATTCAAAAATTCTAGATGTTATATTCAAATATAAAGGTTCCAATTCATAGACTAGAGACTGGAAATACATTTGTGTAATGGCACAGCATAGACTTGCATTAGTTCACTTGGGCAGGCCTTGATAACCGTGAACATATATGAATAGGCAGAACTAAGCCTGTTCTCTCCTAGAAATGTTGTAACTTAAAAGTCATGAATCTTCTGAACTATTGGACCTTCTACATTCATAATATTGAATATTTCAATTTCTCAACAATGTAATCTACCTCCTCTATTGGTGATTGTGCTGCTTAAACCTGATCCTGTGACTTACGCCAGGACCTTTTTTCCCCCAGGATGGCTTTGCTTAAGAGAAGTGGAGAAGAAGACTGGAGGAACAGAATTAACAGGAAGCAGGATAATGGCAAAGTGACCAGAACCAGTCGCTGTACTCAGTTTCAAGAAACAGAACATTCTTATATTAAAAAGGTAATGCTGCTTACAAAATAAAATGTTGCATAAATTGTTTCTAACAGAGTAAATAGCAAAAGCACATTCCTTCTTTTATGGTTTGTGACTTTGGAATTTAAGGGTGGAATGTCATACAAAAACACATTATGTGGTTTTCGAAGCTGGAGAGAGCTGAATGGTTAGTGACACAATAAAAAGAAGCGAGAACCTAAAATTATGAAGCACCTGAAACTGATTTAGGCATTTCTGATGAATCGCAGAAGATCAGTGTATGAGTCACAGAGGGTTAGTGCGGAGGTATAGCAGGAAATGAGGAAAACTATGAAATTGTTATTGTTTATTTAGCGGGCGATGAATACGAAAATAAAGTGGTTATGATTCTGCTTGGCATTATTAAGATCACATTTAAAAAACTGTGTGCAGTATTGATCTCCTTATTGAAGGAAGGATGATGATACATTGGAAGCAGTTCAATTAATGTTTATTGGAATAACCGCTGAAATGGTAGGTTGCCTTCTGAAGAAAGGTTGAACAGGGTAGGTTTGTATGCACTGGATTTTAAAAGAGTAAAGAGGCAACTTGATTGAAACATTGTAAGATCCCTGAGGGATCTTAACAGGGTGGATCTGAAAAAGATGTTTCGTCTTGTGGGAGATTATAGAACTAACGGCCAATATTTAAAGATAAAGTCTTACTATTTTAAGACCAAAATGTGGATAAATTATTTCTCCAAGAGTGTTCGGTGGCTTTGGAGTTTTCCAAAAGGGTGTGGAAGTAGAGGCTTTGAATTTTTCTAAGGCTGAGACAGATAGATTCTTGATTATCTGTGGAGTGAAAAGTCCAGTAGGGGTACATGTCATAGAGATGTACAGCATGGAAACAGACCCTTTGGTCCAACTTGTCCATGCTGACCAGGTATCCCAACCCAATCTAGTCCCATCTGCCAGCACCTGACCCATATCCCTCCAAACCCTTCCCGTTCAAAGAACAAAGAAAATTTACAGCCCAGGAACAGGCCCATCGGCCTTCCAAGCCTGAGCCAATACAAATGTACTGACTAAACCTGTCGGTCAGTTCCTAAGCATCTGTATCCCTCTGCTCCCCACCTATTCATGCTTCTGTCCAGATGCATCTTAAAAGAATCTACCAGGCCTGCCTCTACCACTTCTGCTGGCAATATGTTCCAAATGCCCACCACCCTCTGTGTGAAGTACTTGCCGCATGTATCCCCCTTAAACTTTCCACCTCTCACCTTGAAAGCATGATCTCTCGTTATTGAATCCTTCACCCTGGGAAAAAGCTTGTCTCTATCCACCCTTCATGATTTTGTAAACCTCAGTCAGGTCTCCTCTCAATCTCCTCCTCTTTTCTAGTGAAAATAAACCTAATCTTCTCAACTTTTCTTCATAGTTAGCACCTTCCATGCCAGGCAACATCCTCGTAAACCACCTTTGCACCCTCTTCAAAGCGTCCACATCCTTTCGGTAATGTATCGACCAGAACTGTACACCATATTCTAAATGCGGCCAAACCAATGTCTTGTACAATGTTAACATGACTTGCCAGCTCTTAAACTCAATACCCTGTCCAATGAAGACAAGCATACTATAAGACTTCTTGACCACTCTATCCGCCTGTGCAGCAACCTTCAGGGTACAATGGACCTGCACTCCCAGATCTCTCTGCCCATCAACTTTTCCCAAGGATCTTCCATTCATTGTATAATTCGCTCTAGAATTCGTCTTGTCTAAATGCATCATCTCACGTTTGTCTGGATTGAAAGCCAATGGCCACTTTTCCGCCCAACTCTCCAGTCTATCTATATCCTCCTGTATTCTCTGACAGTCCCTTATGCTTTCTGCCATTCCACCAATCTTTGTGTCATCTGCAAACTTGCTGATCATACCAACAGTGCCCTCTTCCAGATCATTTATGTATATTTCAAACAACAGTGGCCCCAATACCGACTCCTGTGGAACACCACTGGTCACCCTTCTCCATTTCAAGAAATCCCTTCAACTCCC
Source organism: Hemiscyllium ocellatum (assembly GCF_020745735.1). Taxonomy (NCBI): domain Eukaryota; kingdom Metazoa; phylum Chordata; class Chondrichthyes; order Orectolobiformes; family Hemiscylliidae; genus Hemiscyllium; species Hemiscyllium ocellatum. Next base: position 102,593,750 of record NC_083405.1, read on the forward strand.
TTCTCTGTCATCTGTTGATCAACCAGTTCTTTATCCACCTAGTTAGAACACCCTGCACATCATGTACCCGTCCAGATGCCTTTTAAATGTACTAGCCTCCACCACTTCCACTGACAGCTCATTCTACACATGCATCACCCTCTGAGTGAAAAACTTGCCCCTTAGGTCTCTTTTATATCTTTCCCCTCTTACCCTAAATCTATGCCCTCTAGTTCTGTACTCCCCCACCCCAAAGAAAAGGCCTTGTCTATTTACCCAATCCATGCACCTCGTGATGAATGTGGAGAAATCCGAAAGGCTTATTGAATGGCAAGACGGGCTGAAAGGGTCAAGTGGCCTATTCCTGCTTCTAATTTGTATCTTTGTATGATATGCAGGAACAACTCCCATCCTCTTATTCAAAATAATGCCCAAGGACCATTATATCCACCTGAGAGATGGACTCACTTCTCATCTAGAGGCAGTAACACAACAGTAATGATGCTGGACTGATAATCTAGAAATCTGGATGAATGCTCCAGAGACAGGAGATCAAATTCCACCTCAGTTACTGAGAAAATATCATAGTCATACAACACAGAAACAAACCCTCAGTCTAATTCATCCATGCCAACCAAGTTTCCCAAACTAAACTAGTCCCATTTACCTGCGCCTGGTCCATATCCTTATAAACCTTTCCTATCCATGTTTATGTTTAAATGTCTTTTAAGTGCTGTAACTGTAACTGTTTCTACCACTTCCTCTGGCAGTTCATTCCATGTACGGACTGTATTCTGTGTAAAGAAGTTCCTGCTCAGTCCCTTTCAAATCTTTCTCTTCTTGCCTTAAAAATATGCCCCCTAGCTTTGAACTCCCCTACCCTAGGGTTTAGACTTTTGCTCTCAACCTCATCTTTGCCCCTCATGGTTTTATAAACCTCTACAAAGTCATCCCTCAACCTCCCAATCCTGTGAAAGAAGTTCCAGCCTCTCCCTATAACTCAAATTCTCCAGCCCCAGTAACATCTTGATAAATCTTTACTACACTCTCTCCAAGTTAATAATATCCTTCCTATAGCAGGGTGACCAGAACTGTACACAAGAAGGTAACTAGTGAATCTGAAATAAAATGCTTGTCTCGTTAATGTTGAGCATCAAAATGCTTGTTTAGTGTATAAACCCCAATTGATATGCTAATGTATTTCCAGGGATGAAATCTGCTACCCTTTCCTGGTCTGGCCTAAATCTAACTCCAGATACACAACAATGTGACTGACTCATTGTTCCCCTTTGAAATGGACAAGTATGCCACTCAGTTGGATGAAAACACTATGTAGGAGCAGGAATGGGCCATTGGGCATCTTGAGTCTGGTCCACCATATTAGGTCACAGCTGATCAACCATCTCAATGCAATATGCAATGATATCCCTCAATGTCATTGGTAGATAGAAATCTATCGCTCTGTATCTTGAACTACTTAATGACTGAACTTCCACAGCCAAAGATTCCTCACTTTCTGGTTGCAGAAGCTCCTCTTTATCTCTGTCTCAAATCTGAAACTGTGCCCCTGGCTCTGAACCCCACAGCCAGGTGAAACCTCTGTTCTGCATAAACTCTCTTTATCCCATTAAAAATGTTGTAAGTTTCTCAGAGATCACCTCTCATTCTTCTAAACTCCACAGCATACAAGCTCTATCTCATCAATTGTTCCTCATAGGACAGTCCCACCATCCCAGGAGTCAGACTGGTGAATCTTCGTTGCATTCCCTCTGTGGCAAGTAATCTTTACTTGGGCAATGGGACCAGATGTGTACAAGACTAGTGGGCTATACAATTGAAACAAGACTCATTTGCTCTTATCCTCAAATCTTCCAATAATAAAGGCCGCTGCTGCAAATGTGTTGCTGGTCAAAGCACAGCAGGTTAGGCAGCATCTCAGGAATAGATGCCTAACCTGCTGTGCTTTGACCAGCAACACATTTGCAGCTGTGATCTCCAGCATCTGCAGACCTCATTTTTTACAATAATAAAGGCCAACATGCCATCTGCCAGATGAATTGTTTACTACATCTCTTTTATTATTCATTCATGGATTGTGGCTAAATTACTGAATCAGGTGGGTTTCTACAGCATTTGACAGTGACTACATGGTTGTCATTAGACTAGTTTTTTTTTCCAATTTTGTTTATTGAATTCCAGTTTAACCATCTGCCATGGTTGGATTCCAATCTATGTCCCTAGATCGTTTGCCTTCAGTTCTGGATTGTCACAATAAGACTGCTCACTATTGAACAATGCATCTGAAAGGGAAACAGTATATCCTGTCCAACTGGCCCTTCATACTGGGTGCAGGTTGGGACAGCTGTCATACAGACTAGTCAAGCGTGTTTTGGGTAAACCACCACAACCTACCTTTAATTCAGCTACTTATTAAGCAATCTCGCAGTCAGTCAAATACTGAAACAATGATTTAAACTTTATTCCATGCTGCAACCAAAATAAGACCCCTCAAAGTAAGCAAGTTAAATGTCACAATTCTACTTACTATTATCCAATTAATGATGGAATTTAGCTACAACAGTACTCTGAAGACCAACACTGCACAAGTACTAAACCCTGGATATCAAAGTTCTGATGAAGGGTTCTGGTGTTCAGTTCTTATACAGTTTCTCATCCTTCAGGTCAATGATGTGGCATTATGATAATCTTTTAAATTCTATACTCCAAAGAATTGATTACGCTTCGACTGCTCTGCAGCATGCTTCCTTATCCCCTCTGTTCCTTGTAACATTTGGCCTTTACTGTCTGTTTGAAGACCCAGCCTGTTTTGCAATTAATTCTTTAATTTCTTCAGCTGGGCAGTCATTTTTCCTTGTGGCAAGAGGCAGCCAGTAATCGAGCAGGTGTCAAAACAGTTTTGTTCATGTCGCCTCAACTCCTCCTTTTCCCAGGCATGGCTCATTGCTTTCAATCTCCTGTATAACAGCTTGCCTTTGTCCCTTACCAGCTTATTCCACACAGAGTTATTGCTGATCTCTTCATGTGTAACAGTTTATCTTTCTAGATTCTTTTAATCCGTGAAGCTTAATTAAAATTCTGAAGTTTATAATATCACAAGCAGGAAGGTAAAGTCACCATAGTCCCAGAGGACCATTAGAGAGAGAGAAAGAAAGCGAGAGAGAGAAGTGAGGATTTAACCTCTGGATTTCCATGTATCAGGCAAGTGGAGAGGTTGAGAAAGAGAGTCTCTTACGGTAAACTCAACCATTGTAGGAATTCAATCCAAATTGTTGGCGTTGTTCTGCATCACAAACCAGCCATCCAGCCTAATGAACAAACCAAACCTCACTAATGTATACTTCCTCACCAAATCATACTTTACATCCAATGTTGCAGACTACTCCTCATCCCTGTCCTTGTCCTATACCATCAGCAGGAGAGATCCTAGGAGCAACCTTCTCTATAAGCTGCATACATGTTCCACACACGCCAGTCAAACTTGGCCTGGAGAAGGTAATGAGGTAGCTCAGGAAGATGAAACCTACTTGACTTCATCTTTATTAATCTACTTGCTTTGCATGTATTTGTCAATGATCATGTTGATAGGAGTGACAACATCACAGTTGTTATGGAGGCCAACTCCCATCTTCACACTGAGGATGCCTTCCATTGTGTTGTGTGGCACCATTCTCATGCTAAATCGGACCAAATCAGAATATATCAAGCAATTTATAACTGGGCAGTGTGGCCCATCAGCACAAACCACAAGGCCAGCATATCCATCACTTTGCATTACCATCAAGTAAGGGGACTAAACCTTGTTGCAGTGAGGAGTGGAGCTGTGCAGTTCTGCCACATCCAATCACAAATTGTGATGGAAAGTTAAACAATTCCCTGGAGGAGGAGGAGGAAGACATTCCACATATATCCCCATCCTTAATGACGGGAAGCCCAGCACATCAGTGTAAAGGACAACACTCGGACATTTGTAACCATCTTCAGCCAGAAGTGCCAAGTAGTTGATTCGTTCTGATTCACGCATTCAAGTCATCAGGAAATTTGATTCGCTGTACATGATATCAAGAACTGGCTGAAGGTACAAAGGCCTTGGGTTCTGCCAACATCCAGGTTACAGTATTGAAGACTTGCAGTTCAGAAATAGAAGTGCCCTTAGCTGAGCTATCTCAGTGCAGCTACAGAATGTCATCTAGTTAATAATATGAAATACATGATTGGATTCATGACAGGTAGGTCATGCCTGAAAATTGATTTTTTTGAAAAGGTGACTAAGGTAGTGAACAAGAGAATACCTATAGTTGTTGTTAATATGGACTTCCAGAAGTCATATAATACAGTCCTTCATAAGAGATTGTTCCCATAGATATGATGGCAAATTACTAACATTGCTGAGAAGTAGTTTGAGTGGCATGTAATCAAATTTGTACTCAATGGCGGGATGTGACTGGTGGTGTCCCTTGGTTAAGGCCTCAAGTTTTAACATTATTTCTTACCATCTTGGAGATGAGCATAGAAATTGTGAGAAAGAGAGGACTGCAGATGCTGGAGAGTCAGAGTGGAAAAGTGTGGTGCTAGGCAACATCTGAGGAGCACAAGAGTCGATGTTTTGGGTATAAGCCCTTCAGCAGAAATGTGGGGCCGGGGGAAGGAGCTGAGAGACAATCAGGAGGGTGGGGGTGAGGCTGGGGGAAATGTAACTGGGAAGATGACAGGTAGATGCAAGTGGAGGGGGATTGTGATAGGTCGGAGGGAGGGTGGAGCTGATAAGTGAAAAGGAAGATAAATAGGTAGACAGTTCAAGAAGGTGGTACCACATTGGAGGATTGGATCTGGGATGATTTGGGGGGTAGGGAGATTTAGAAATTAGTGAAGTTGACATTGATGCCATGTGGTTGAAGGGTCCCAAGTTGGAAGATTAGATTTTCTTCCTCCAGTTGATGGGTGGCTAGAGTTTTGCTGTGGAGGTGGCCTGGGGCTTGCATGTCTTTAGTGGAGTGGGAGGGGGAGTTGAAGTAATTGGCCACAGGGCGGTGGGTTGTTTGGTGCATGTCCCAGAGATGTTGTGTGAAACGCTCTGCAAGTAGACATTCAGTCTCCCTGATGTAGAGGAGACTACATCGAGAGCACAGACACCATAGATGAGGTGGCCCCACCCCTATCTGTGTTGCACAGAGACCATTCCCACTGTGACTCCCTCGTTAGGACCATGCCCCCTACCAACCCACCCTCCATACCCGGCACCTTCACTTGCCACCACAAAAAGTGTAAAACCTGCGCCCACACCTCCCCCCTCATTGCCATCCAAGGCCCCAAAGGAACTTTTTGTGGCAGAGATTCTCCTGCATATGCACCCACTTCATTTACTGTATTCATTGCTCTCAATGTGGTCTCCTCTACATCGGGAAGACAACGCCAACACACGGAGCATTTCAGGGAACATCTCTGGGACATATGCGCCCAACGACCCCACCACCCTGTGGCCGACCACTTCAACTCCCCTTCCCACTCCACTAAGGACAAGTTCTGGGTCTCCTTCACTGCCAAATCCAAGTCACCCGATGACTGTAGGAAGAACATCTCATCTTCTGCCTTGGGACCCTCAAAAACACAGCATCAGCATCAACTTCACTAGTTTCCAAATCTCCCCTCCCCTGACCCTCCAACTTGACACTGCCCTCTTGACCTGTACTACCTGTCTATCTTCCTTTTCTCCTATCTGCTCCACCCTCCTCACCGACCTATCACAATCACCCCCCTCACCTGCATTCATCTATCACCATCCCAGCTCCGTTCTCTCCTGCACCACCCTCGCTGTTCTATTTATCTCTCAGCAACCCCCCCCCCACCATTCCTGATGAAGGGCTTATGCCTGACACATCAAACCTCATGCTTCTCGGATGCTACCTGACCTCTGCTGTGCTTTTCCAGCGCCACACCTTTCAACAATAGCATAGAAAGTCATCTATCCAAACTTGCTGATGAGACAAAATTAATCAGCATTGTAGACAGTGTAGATGATAGTATAAAACTAGAAAAGGTTGTTGAGAGACTAGGTGAATGGGCGAAACTGTGGCAGATGGATTTTAGCATGTGAGATTATTCATTTTGAACTGTAAAACAATGGATCAGCATACTTTCTAGATGGTATGAAGGTAAATACAGTGGATGTCCAAAGAGGAGTTGAGTGAATGGATCTTTAAGATATCACAAACAGGTGCAGAAAATAATCAAGAAAACTAATGGAATGCTGATGTTTATATCTAGAGGGCTGGAGTGCAAGGGTGCTGAAGGATTGCAGCAGTTATACAAAACCGTGATTTGACCCTGATTTGGAAAAGTGTGAGCAAATCCAGAACCACACCTTAGATTGACTTGGCAGGAATACAACATAGGTTTTACAAGATGATATCTGGACTTCAGGGGACAGCTTATAGAAATTAGGTCGGTTTTCTCAAGAATTTAGATTAGGGACGATCAGGTCAAAGTCTTCAAGATAGCCCACCACATTACCAAGCAGTGCGTTCCATAGCCTGTCTGCTCACTGCATGAAAAGGTCTTTTTTCTCATATCTTCCTTGCTGCTTTTGCCGCCTTGTTCCTTTTGCAGGTGAGAACAGTTTCTGACTATTTCCTCTATCCAACATGTTCATGACATTTCCTACCAAATGTCCTCTCAGGCTCTTTCCCTCCAAGGTGAACAGTCCCATCTTCTTCCATCTAACCTCATCACTAAAGTTGTTCTTCCCTGGAATCTTCCTGTTAAATCGCTCCCTCATTCTCTCTAATATGTTCACATCTTCCTATGGTGTGCCACCCAGACTTGTACACAGTACTCCAGCTGAGCTCTAAACAGTGTCTTATGTAAAATAACCTCCTTGCTCCATTATGCTAAGCCCTAGTAATAAAAGTCAACATACTGTATACTTTATCAATTGTTCTCTCAACCTGTCCTGCCATTTTCAATTATCTCAGTACATATGCACCCAGGACCTCAGCTCCTGCATCCCTTTTGATTATAACTCTTATTTTGTATTTTTTATCCATGTTCTCTATCCCAAAATGCACTACCTCATGCTTTTCTACGTTGAATGTCACCTGCCAACTGTCCACCGACTCCTTATGTTTTTTATTTGGAGTTCTACATTGTCCTCCCCACAGTCAATTCTTCTAAGTTTGAGACATCTGCAAACTTTCAAGTTGCCCCCACTCATCAAGATCTTGATGACAATAATACATAGCAGGAGAATCCAAGTTCCAAATGACCCCAGAGAAATTCCACAAGAAACATTTCTCCAGTCAACAAATATCCATTTACCATTTACTGTCTTCACTCTCACAGCACCAATTTTCCATTGACCTTGCAACTGGCCCTTTTATTCCATGGTTTTTAACTTGCCTCAAGTTTTTTATGTTGCTTTGTTAACTGAAGAAGTCCAATAGATGTAATTTATACTCTGATATTTGAAACTTCGCATGAGGCTAATCTGTGTAACAGACAAACTATTGTTGAATACCCCACAGACCACATCAAATAGTAAATGCAATCAAGTGAAATGCAATGGATTTCTCAGCATTCTAAGCAGAGCAAGTATTTCCTTGCCAGCGGTTTTGCAGGTCACCATGCCAATGAACTTCTTTATGCTTCTAGTCCTGCCAATCTGATGTTAGAACTATTTGCTTCAGGACCTATATCCGATCTAATGCTCAATGTGTTTTAATTTACACAAAATAATCTGCTAGAAGTAAATATCTTGTGAAATGCAAAACCCTTTTCTGAGCATGAAAGTGTCAATATCCAGGATTGTTCCATTGTCCAAGGACAAGGCCAGCAGGTATGTATACTACTACCTTCCAAGACACTCACCATCCTGACTTGGAAATATATCACCATTCCTTCACTGTCATTGGGTCAAAATCCCTCCCTAATATCAACGTGGGTCTACCTACAGTGCACGATGAACTGCAGCAGTTCGAGGAGACATCTCATCACCACCTTCTCATGGGCAATAAAAGCTGGCCCAGCCATTGATGCCTATTTCCACGAGTGAATAAAAAGAAGTCCAATTGAAAACTTAATTTAGCTTTATCTTTCACCCATCAGTAAACCATTTTAAAAATATTAAATAATAATTACCTGAGTTTCTGATAAGTTGTTCGATGTAGTTTACTTGCAATGCAGCCTTTCAAAAACAGTCTCGTATTCTATCTTGTGACCAGAGGTAAACAAGCAGTAATTTTTTTTTAAGATGAGCTACAAAATTGTATAGTTTGGTGCATTACATAATTTCTGTTGGTGAAAAATGCTTTCCATTTCCTAATGATATACTATCATCTCAATTAATCTGGTATCAGTTTGTCATTTTATCTGAGGTTTGAAAGTGGCTGGAAGAGGGAGTCCGATGCTATTGATGCAGTTGTTGGTATCTTTCTAACAATAATATGTTAGTCTATGACGTAAAGGGCAGTTGAGAGCCAAAAAATTGCCAAGGAGATGAATATAAATTTGAATTGTTATTGTTCAGATCAATTAATAAGTCAATTAGTGTAGTTTTACCTGGGTGCACAGCTATATGCTGTATTCCTTTGGAAGATTATATGGCAATGGAGCATTTTAGTTTGAGGAAATGAGTCATGGAAGATTGTGGCATAATAGTCATGTCGGAGGACCAGTATATCACAGGCCCAGGTTAATGGCCTGAGAACATTGGCTAAAAGCCTACAGCAGCAACTCATGGAATTTTAATGTAATTTATAAACCTGGAACTGAGATTTGGTCTCAGTAACTACTGATGTGCATTACACTGAGCTGGGTTAAAATCCTGGAACACTCTTCCTAACAGCACTGTGTGTGTTGCTACACCGCAAGGACTGGAGCAGTTTAAGAAAGCAGCTCACCAGGTATCAGCAAATGTAAATCAAGTGTTCCTGCACTATTAATAGCCAGACAGCTGTACCTGAACAGAGAGGTGGAAATGTTCGGCAAAGATTGTATCAACCTATCTAATATTGCAGCAAATTAATGCATTAACAGGTTGATGTGCAATTCTCATGTAGCATGCAATGGAAAATTCTGAAAAGAGTCTCAATGAGTCAAAGCAGCCATTTTATAAGTGCTTCACCCAATTTTCTAGATTTAATGGTGGGTTAAAGTCCATTTTAAAGTTTGCTCTACAGCAAAGCTTTTCCTTTGGATCTCAGTGATCCATTTCTCAGAGTTAACTGAGTATGCACAGAGCCACTTGTTTGGTTTTATCTCATTCATATATTGTAAAAGATTTGTATGTGTATCGATCTGGGTGTTTGACTTCATTTATCAAATTTGCAATGAATAACATGCTGAACTGTTTTTGCCATCTTTCCCTTTTGTCTCAACCTGTAGGACAAAGGAGAGGTTACTGATGACATCTGTGTTTCTAATCAGCTCTGGGTAAGACCAACAATGTCCGTTAGGGATTTAATAGGTGTTTGCCTTTTGCATTTGTTTGTGTTTTTGGCTGTTGTTAGGAGCAGAATGCTATATTCATTCTTACTATCTTTAAATGGCTGCTTTTCTGTCGGTGATTGTGGGCTTAAGTATAGCTTCAATCTTTGTCAGATAATGTATGAAGGATGATCCAAAATTTGTATAAATAAATACAATTACTTCACTGTGGAAGGAAATACTGCCAAGTGAGGGAAAGCTGATCCAGTCAGTGCCATGCTCATGTGTTTGTGTTTGTGTTTGTGTTTGTATTGTGTATGTGTATATCTGTAACCTTTGATTTATCCTTTTAGTCAAATCTTCTAACAATTTGTAGCAGAGTCATAATTAAGACATGTTTTGACCTTTTGGATGAAAGGGACATTTTGGATAGCTAAAGGATCCACATGCAGCTGACAGCAAGCAGTAGAACATTCTCTTACCTTTTGATTTCTAGAAGAAAAATAGCCAATTTCCCTGCAGTGTATTGTTGTGCTATACTGCCACATATTGAGAATGAAGCACATAATAATAGTATTAAATCAAATCTGCTCCACTGTTCAGTATGATCATGGCTGAAATTTGACTTCCAACTTCACTTTCCAACCTTCACTTTCTGAGAGACCTAAAATATGTCTTTACGCATCTGATAGAGTATCCACTTTGGGTACAGAATTGCAAAGATTCCCAAATCTGAGTGAAGATAGTTCTCTTCACCTCAGTCCTAAATGATCAGTCCCTTATCCTGAGATTGTGCCTCTGTGTTTTAGCCTCCCCAGCAGGCAAAAATGACCTTTATTTACCTTGTTAAAGCCTTAAGTCTTGAATGTTTCAATTGTTTTGATTCGATCACATGAATTATTCAAAACTCCAGCAAATATGGACCAAATTTACTCAGCCAGTATATGATACCAGTGAAAGTCATTGATACTGAATTAAAGATGCATATTTGTTTCCTCTTGAACATAATACAACAAACTAGAGTTTGAAGTTGTAGCCTTTAAATGTTGTCATATTCATAGAACGTAGAAAAGTACAGCACAGAACAGGCCCTTCGGCCCACGATGTTGTGCCGAGGATTATTCCTAATCTAAAATAAAATAACCTAACCTATGTACCTCTCAATTCACTGCTGTCCATGTGCATGTCCAGCAGTCGCTTAAATGTCCCTCATGACTCTGCTTCCACCACCACAATTGGCAACACATTCCATGCATTCACAACTCTCTGTGTAAAGAACCTATCTCTGACGTGTCCTCTATACCTTCCTCCTAATATCTTAAAACTATGATCCTTGTGCCATTCAATCCTGCCCTGGGGAAAGGTCTTTGGCTATTGACTCTATCTATGCCTCTCATTACCTTATAATGATTCGTATAGATTTAATGCTGTGAGTTGAGAAGTAATGCTCCTCCTTCCGACTTTTTGCCATTGAAATTCAAACATCCTTCATAAGAAGAATTCTTCAATGCATGTTACATTCTTATAGGGCAGAATAAGCCCATGCATCTACATTGGTAGTGCCTTTTGTCCTACCTGTCCCCTTTATGTAACAGCATCCTTGGTTGTAATGATTATGAAGCTTTGATGTTTACTTACATGTTTATAAATTATACCGAAGGAGGATGGGAGAAGACTGTGTGATTGTTCTACAAAAAGTTTGAGTATGTATAAATGTTTGGGTTATTTAATCAAACTTTGACATTAACTGGGTTTGGGATTTAGTGCTGTAAATATTTAAAGAAATGTTAGCTTCAATTTTGTAAAATATTGAAGCTATCTGTGAGTAAAATTGATGATGTTGGGATATTCCATCGCAAGTTTTAGTTGGAGCTGAAGGCAGTAGCTACAATCATTATCCTTTCAAATGTTAGTTGATGACTCCAGTTTTTGTATGATGACTACAGGTGGAGAGAGAAGGTAAGCAGAGCCAAGGAGATTTCACTATCCTTTGAGTCAGAGGTTATCTCTCAATTGCTACTCAATTGGGCATTGCACATTACTTTTTTTTTTGCTCAGGAGTTGTCTATATTCTTTCTTCCTTTTAGAATTGTAATTCTTGTGTGAGTGCTGCATTAGCAGTGACATCTCACTTTATGGTTATCCAGACCTTTGTCCCGGTATTTCCTCCTTATTCTATTACCACAATTGTATACACTTTAAGAAATTCCAGTAAAGGACACCGTTTCTGCTTTTGTGTGTGATCAGGTTATGCTCCTTTCCCTTCAGGTTACACATTTTTAAAAAATGAACTTTTATCTGGTCGGAGGGGGGGGAGGAATGAGTGTTACAAAAATGGTATTGATTTTTACTTTTCCTAATACTGATTTCCATATGATTCTTCAGATTGTTTACTTTAAGGAAAGAGTGACAGCTTGTTTCTCTCAACCCATAGAGAGTCACACAATGTCCTTAACTAAATTTAATAAACCATTCTGCTATTGATTGTAAACTTATACTTTTGTAAGTAGTCGTGATTTGGTTTTGGAATTTTAAACACAAGGTGAACTTAAAATCTGGTTGAAGATTTGTAGCTCGGGTGTCCGTTGTTGTGGTTCTGTTCGCCGAGCTGGAAGTTTTTGCTGCAAACGTTTCGTTCCCTGGCTAGGGAACATCATCTGTGCTATTGGAGCCTCCTGTGAAGCGCTGCTTTGATGTTTCTTCCGGTATTTATAGTGGTTTGTTCTTGCCGCTTCCGGGTGTCAATTTCAGCTGTAGTGGTTTGTATATGGGGTCCAGGTCCATGTGTCTGTTAATGGAGTTTGTGGATGAATGCCATGCCTCTAGGAATTCCCTGGCTGTTCTCTGTCTGGCTTGTCCTATGATGGTAGTGTTTTCCCAGTCAAATTCATGTTCCTGGTTGTCTGAGTGTATGGCTACTAGGGATAGCTGGTCGTGTCGTTTTGTGGCTAGCTGATGTTCATGGATGCGGATTGCTAGCTGTCTTCCTGTTTGTCCTATATAGTGTCCTATATACACAACCAGCTATCCCTAGTAGCCATACACTCAGACAACCAAGAACATGAATTTGACTGGGAAAACACTACCATCATAGGACAAGCCAGACAGCGAACAGCCAGGGAATTCCTAGAGGCATGGCATTCATCCACAAACTCCATTAACAGACACATGGACCTGGACTCCATATACAAACCACTACAGCTGAAACTGACACCCGGAAGCGGCAAGAACATCCATCAACAGACACATCGACCTGGACCCCACATACAAACTACTACAGCTGAAACTGACACCCGGAAGCGGCAAGAACAAACCACTATAAATACCAGAAGAAACATCAAAGCAGCGCTTCACAGGAGGCTCCAATAGCACTGATGATGTTCCCTAGCCAGGGAACGAAACGTTTGCAGCAAAAACTTCCAGCTCGGCGAACAGAACCACAACAACAAGGTGAACTATTAGAAGAGTTAAATAATTGAGTCATTATTTACAAGGGTTTGATGGCTTCAGCTGTAACATTTTTTATTTGCTGGCAGAAAGCTATCCAAATAAATTAGGTGAATTATGTGCCTTTTAATAAAGGTTCATTCTTCATATGGAGAGCATCTTTCCTTGTGGGAGATTCTGGAACGAAAGATCACTACTTCAATGACAAGGGCTCACCTATTTAAGACCAAGATGGGAAGAAATTATTCTCTAACGGTCAGGTGTCTTTGGAGGGCTCATCAAAGAGGAGTAGAAACAAAGTCTTCAAATCATTTTTGAGTCAGATGTAGATTGTCCTTAAGCAAGGGGTTGAAAAGTTACAGCGGATGGAGGAGAGTGGATTTGAGGTTACAATCAGATCAGCCATGGTCTAATTAAGTTGCACAGCAGGCCTGGGCTGAATGGCATACTTCCCCATGTTTGTATGTTCATATGCTTGAAATAATTTGTAGCTATTAAAACTATACCAATGAAGAATGTACTGCTGAATACTAAAAAGGTATTGTAAATGAATTGACCCATTTTCTGAAGAACTCTGTGACAATTAACCACTTGGGAATGCTTTGCTTTGATCTCCTAGAAGCTGCAGTTGAAATGTGGCACAGTAATTTTGGTGTACAATTGTTAAAATAGTTATACACACAATTGGGAAAGCTGCAACTTCTCTCACTCTGCATTGGAGAGGAATTCTTGAAAATGGTAGTTACATTGACATTTGACTCGGATCAAATATAAAATATTGGAATGAACATATGAACTATGGACATAGAAAAAAAAGAGTTTGCATAGAGTGCCTCAAACCTGATCAGATATACAATAGCATCATTTAATCTATACATCAACTGGATTTATCAGTCATTGGTGCATACAGCTTAGTCCCCTTACCTCATGAGCAGTCTGCTGATATCCATCTTCACTATTTCAAATGGTGCAGTAACCATATCTTTTGTGATGAGTGAATTCAAGATTGCTGTTGCCTTCTGTTTAAAAAAGTGTTTTTTTGACTTCAGTCCTGGCTGTAATGTTACGGTTGTGCACTCATGTTCCAAATACCTCGTCAGAGGAAACGGCTTCTCTGCATCTCCTCCACTAAAGTTTTGTCATTTTGAACAACTTCATGGGATTCCCCCCTGAATCTTCTAAATGCCAGGAAATATGAAATAAATTAAGTTAATGTGCTTTCATAATGAAATTGTTGAAACCCAAGTATAATTCCTCACAGCACTCAACATTGATTTTTTTTGTGTGTGTGTGTGCATTTACCTTAACTTGTGAAGTACTCTTTGAGGTGAGGATGCAACTTCACTGTAAATGGAGAAATTAATATTGATTTGAAGTTATTTTAATGCTGTGAAAATGCAAGAAGCAACCTTTTGCTAATCAGATAAATATTCACTCCAGTTCAGTAACAATGGGAGATATCTCTGCCCTCGCTGAGTAGCGTGTTTGGAGGCAGGGAGGCTATTTAATCAGCACAGTGCGGTGAGTGTCTTCCTGCCATCTTCTGACCTCCACCCTGATTTAAGTCCAGGCCTGGAAGGCCCATGTTAGACTCTTAAGGTTCACTTACGACCTATAAGGGGACAAATAGTCATTGTAAGGGCCTTGTCCCACTGTCGTAATGTAAACCTGCTGCAGGTGGATTAGTCATCATGAAACACGCACAGCAGGTAAACCTCTGCAGACTGGCTGATTCCTGATTTTGCAGGCTATTCTTAAACAGGGAAACATTGATCTCTTGCTAGGTCTACAGCTAGCAGGTGAGAGTCCTGTCACTTCTACAAGGCTTACCCAAGGTTTGCTTTCACAAAAAATTTGGTTATTTTTCTCAAAGTTATTATAACTATCACCATTAAAATGTTGTTGCAATTTTGTGCTTATAAGTTCTGCTTTAAAGCTTGGCTGTATTTGAAAAGTTTTTATATGTACACCTGTCAAATATTGTTGGCCTACTTTAACTGGATTAATAGTAAGTGATTCCTTTGGAAGCTGCTGTGTTTTGACTGAAAGCAGATTTCATTATCATTATTTTTAAAAATCACAGTTTGAACGAAAAGGGCCTTCACTCGGAGGAAAATGACTAACGGTTGTTTATTCTTTCTTCAATGTAATGATACGGTCAGCACTGTGGAAGTTGCCTGTGCTGTTTGCTAAAGTGTCTTGTGAAGTTCTGCACTGTTGCCAGTTTAAATTTGAGTTAATATTAATAAGTCTCTCAGTAGCTATAATTTTGCATGTCTGAAGAAATCAACAATGCTGCTGAATGTATTTTTGGTCGTAATTGGTTAATGTGTCTTAGTACACCTTGTGCCATAATATTTAATTTAACTGTTAGTGCGTCCAAGGTTTTCTTTCTCCATTAAGCCTTTTTTTCTTATTTCTCTTACTTTGCATTTGCTCATGTCTGTAGGAACCTGTTTATTCTTCTACTTATTCTCCTGTCCTTTCTGCTGCCCATACATGTCAGTACATTGTGCATAGTAACCAGGTGAGCAATGGGTTTTCACCCTTTGCATGAGGTAAAATGCACTCCTGCTACTGAATATTTCAGCATTGCTACCTTTTGGCCACATTTTTTGAAAGCTTTGTAGATATCAGCTATGAAAATATCCTTTTCCATTTGAGCTGATGGTTAAATTTGACTATATAATTAGAATTCTTTTCAACAAGCATAGTCAGTAATCGCCAACAGAATCACAATGTTGCTGTTTTATATACTGCCAAAGAACTGCATTAAATTGTTACAGCTTTACGCTCACCAAAGTTTGAAAATGTAAGCATTTCTCAATTTACATGCAAAAGGTTCAAGTAAAACTGACCCTGCCACATTATTTGCAGAACCAACTTAAATATTCAGAATTTTATAGTCAATGGAAAATTGTTCTGGTTGCTTTTTATTGCATGAGCTGCATTTGTATAATTTAAATGGTCAGAACATTATCCTTACTATTACATACTGAGATGAATAGCTATCATTTTGACATCCTGAAATCTACCTCTGGCAATTACCAAAAATTGTGTAATTGATCAATTGTCTTTCACGTCAGTACTTTTGCGACGAAAACAAAGTTTCTAAGTTGTAAACTTACAAGAGTTTGCCACACTAAATTTGAATTGTAAACATTCAACTTTGTTTTTGGAATAAACACAAAATCTTATTAAACAGTTAAAATTAAATTTTGGATTTAAATTTTCACATTTTTTGAAATGAGATTTTTTTTAAAGCTTTTGAAAACTTTTGAGCTTTGATCCTGCTCGATTATGCATATGGCTGAGTTGTTTGATCTTGCTACCTCTGCTTTCTGCAACCCATTTTTTCTGTTCTATTTTTCCACTGTTCTTTTCCTTTTTGAAGGTCACTTGTGGTAGTTCCAGGAAAACAAGTCCTCAGCTATATGATGAGCGCCATCCTTGGAGGTGGAAGGTGAAACAACACATATTTGTGTTATAGAAGTGTTATTTTGGCATTTCTAATTTTCTTTTTGAAGAAGGATTGCATGTGTGGAGCTATACTAGCAAGCAAAACTAAACATGGGCAATCGCAGCAAGATCTCTGCACCAAATTTAAAACTCATTTTTTTGGTCAAGCCAAGTTGTTATACAAAAGTAACTGTTTCATAAATTCCCGTACTGGCTGTAATGAATATTGCAACGATATTTTACACTATTACAGTTCTGAAAATTGTCATGTTATCCATCACAGCAGGTGAATACTCACATGAGAATTGCAGATATCGGTGTTTCCTTAAAGATCAAATTTTGTTTAAATTTAAATGCAGCTGTTCTGCTGAATGTTATGCATATCAAATAGGCAGAAAAAAACTAACAAATAGGAAAGTACTATCATGATGAAATAGTGACCCACTGTTGATAATTACTGCACCGAACAAGTCTCTTGAAGTATAAGAAATTGAAACCAAAATAGGCCCAAGGCCCCATCAGACCTACTTTGCCATTCAGTAAGATTGAGTTCCAATTTCAACATCAAAACCAATTACCATGCTATTGCTTCATTGTCTCTCTACCCAAAAACCTAGCAATCTGTGTCTCCTTGCCTGAGACACATGACCTCTAGTTCCAGACCCTCCAGCAGGAGAAACAACATGGTAGAAACTAAAGTACCTACTGTGTGAAGCCTTCCTAGAACTTTTTACCTTTCATTTTATTCATCAGTGCCATAAGAATATAGCACCATTCTACTCAATCTCTCCACACAGGAAAACTTTCACATCCCAGGAATCAGCGTAGTGAGCCTCTATTGCAGCTCTTCTAAGGTAAGTATATCCTTCCTCGGGAGGAGAATAAAACTGGGTGAAGTTCTGTAGGTGTGATCTTCTAAAACTCTGTATAATTACAGCAAAGCACTCTTATCCATAGGCTATTTGCAGAAAAGTCTAACTTACCATTTGCCTTCCTAATTGCTTGCCTTATGGCATCAGGTTTCTAGTATTGTCATGTAAATAGGAAAAGGAACATGCAATCAACGAGGAACAGAAGTCACATTCAACCGTATTAGGTTCCTGAAGTTACCAATTTAATATCAAAGCTGAAACATCTTGAAGTTAAAACTTCACTGGTTCTCTTAAAACAATATCCATCTCTACAGTGATGCTCATAAAGAATACAGTGTTTTGTACTATAGAGTAAAAGCCAATTAATACAAGCAAGAGAAAAATAAAATGTGAAAAAACTGAAGATTTGGGTTTTGTGCTGAAAACAAATTTAAAAGTATACATTTCGAGGAGTTCTTTGAAAATTATAAGGAATGGGGTTGGGAGAGAGAAATGGATGGGAGCTCCGAAGGTTTAGTGAACAGTGGCCAGTATTAGAAGAGAAAGAAGACTATGTTTAACCCTCTGTTAAAGGAGTATGCAAAAAGTCTTGAGGTAAAGAAAATTACTGACGAACAATGGGATTAACCTTTGAAGGGACTTGAGTAAGCTGGGGATGTGGTCTGTGACTTTTTTCATAATACTGGGAAAATAAATCACTAAAAGAAAATTGAAATTGCAAAGATGAGGAAAGAAATAACCTTTGCAGTAGAGCAGAAAGAAACTGAATGTTGAATTGGCTATTTACCCAAGGTGCTGTGTTTCCTGCACCACTATCAGGTAGTGATGTTCCCAGCCCTAATCCTTCAGATTGATAACCTTCCTTCAGAATGGTTTTATAGGACAAAGAAAACTTACAGCCCAGGAACAGGCCATTCGGCCCTCCAAGCCTGAGCCGATACAAATATACTGTCTAAACCTGTCGCTCAATTCCTAAGCATCTGTATCCCTCTGCTCCCCACCTACTCATGATTTATCTAGACACATCTTAAATGAATCTACCGTGCCTGCCTCTACCACCTCTGCTGGCAACGGTTTCCAAATGCCCACCACCCTCTGTGTGAAGTACTTACCGCATGTATCCCCCCTTAAACTTTCCACCTCTCACCTTGAAAGTGTGACCACTCATTATTGAATTCTTCACCCTGGGAAAAAGCTTGTCTCTATCCACCCTGTCTATACCCTTTATGATTTTGTAAACCTCAATCAGGTCCCCCCCTCCCTCAATCTCCTTTTTTCTGATGAAAACAAACCTAACCTACTCAACCTCTCTTCATAGCTAGCACCTTCCATACCAGGCAACATCCTCGTAAACCTTCTCTGCACCCTCTCCAAAGCGTCCGCATCCTTTTGGTAATGTGACGACCAGAACTGTACACCATATTCTAAATGTGGCCGAACCAATGTCTTGTACAATGTTAACATGACTTGCCAGCTTTTATACTCGATGCCCTGTCCAATGATGGCAAGCATACTATATGCCTTCTTGACCACTCTATCCACCTGTGCAGCAACCTTCAGGGTACAATGGGCCTGCACTCCCAGATCTCTCAGCTTATCAACTTTTCCCAAGGCTCTTCCGTTCATTGTATAATTTGCTCGAGAATTGGTCTTGCCAAAATGCATCACCTCACATTTGTCTGGATTAAAAACTATCTGCCACTCTTCCACCCAACTCGCCAGTCTGTTAGAGAATACAGGAGGATATAGAAAGTCTCTTATGCTTTCTGCTACTACACCAATCTCTCTACAAACTTGCTGATCGTACCAACAATGCCCTCTTCCAGATCATTTATGTATATTTCAAACAACAGTGGTCCCAACACTGACCCCCTGTGGAACACCACTGGTCACCTTTCTCCATTTCGAGAAACTCCCTTCAACTACTACTCCTCTGTCTCCTGTTGCTCAACCAGTTCTTTATCCACCTGGCTAGAACACCCTGCACACCATGTGACTTCACTTTCTTTGTCAATAATGTCATTTATCATGATATGTGCATTAACAATGAGACTGATGTCTGAGATTTCCAAAATGAATGCTATTATCTTCATTCTATACCATTAAGCAATTTTAATGACTAGAACTAGGAAGAAAATGTTCATCTGTAATCCGCATGATAAAATGACAATGAGTTATAACTTTGAGAAAGATCGTACCATTAGGAAGTTTCATAGCAAACCAGTAACAGAGTTCTAGTAAGCTCCTTTCTTCTTCCAATCTTTGTTACTTCCTTAAGTAGTTGTTTAGGTACATACATTTAGTTTTGAAATAAGATTGCATGCAAATCCTGAATTAACATTATAGGATCATCATTGATGCAGTACGGCTTTGAAGCCAGGTGTTAAACTTTATTAGATTTTTGGTTTTGTTAACTCCGAAAAGCAAGTGTCTCTAATGTCACTTGATATGTTCTTCAGAAAAAGTCATAAATAAAACTTTATTGCAGTCTTTGAAGAATAACTTTTTCTTAAAGAAAAACTTCAGTTGGTTCTGCTAGAAGCATTTATCATTCTTCAAACGTGTTTCCTTGTTCAATTCAAAGATTAAATTTTGTGCCCAAATTTGTAGACTTAGTAACTTTCTCGCATTCTCAGACAACCCATGTTACACTATATTCAGAAATGTTTTTAGAATTTGCTTTCTTTTACATATTTATAAAATCCTAGACAATGTTCAATATGATTCATAATCTCAACAATTTTAGATAAATTAATGGATAAAGGCAGTCTTCGATGTATATCTAGTTTTGCAGACAGGAGATTATTGAAACGCAAAATTGTAACTTCAGGTCCTCTTTTTTTAAACAAAAAGAGTCAGAGAGTTGATAAAAGGAAACAGGAGAACAGGAGAAATATCAAACAGGTATTTTCTCTGTCCTTGATATAGCAGACTGATAGAACTTGCCCAAAATACTTGAAAATCAAGAGGCAAAATGGAGGAAGGAAATTAAAGCAATGACTATCATCGATTAAAGGGTCCTATGAAAACCATTACATTGGAAAAGCCAAAAACTCCAGGACTGGCTATTAACATATTCCATGCAATGGCTGCAGAGATTTTAGAAATGTTGGTTATATTCCTGCAAAATTCCAAAAGTACAGGAAATTTCCAGTGAATTGTGAAATAGCAAATATAACACGATTATTCAAGAGAAAGAGGAGATGGAAAGCAGAAGCTGTAAGCCAGTAAACCTAACAAATACCATGCAGAAATTGCTAGAAACATTATTAAGATGTTAAAGCATGATGCTTAGAAAACCATAATGTGGGAACAGGCAGCATCCACATGGTTTTTTGAAAGGCAAATGTGGTCAACTTTTTTGTTTTCTTTGAGCAAGTAACAAGCAAGGTGGATAAAGAGGACTCTGTAAATGATGTATTCCTTGATTGACAAAGGTGTAAGAGCTAAATATTAACATGGATTAAGGAACGGTTAGTCAATCAAAATGGGGTGAAAGATTCATAGAGTCGTACAGCATGGAAACAGACCCTTCAGTCCAACTAGTCCAGGCCGACCATGTTTCCAAACTAAACGAGTCCTGCTTGCCTGCATTTGGCCCATATCCCTCCAAATCTTTCCTATTCAAGAACTTATCCAAACGTCTTTTGAACATTATAATTGTACCTTTCAGGGGCGGCACGGTGGCTCAGTGGTTAGCACTGCTGCCTCACAGCACCAGGGTCTCAGGTTCGATTCCAGTCTTGGGCGACTGTGTGGAGTTTGCACATTCTCCCCATGTCTGCATGGGTTTCCTCCGGATGCTCCGGGCCCACAGTCCAAAGATGTGCAGGTCAAGTGAATTGGCCATGCTAAATTGCCCATAGTGTTAGGTGCATTTGTCAGAGGGAAATGGGTCTGGGTGGGTTACTTTTCAGAGAGTCGGCGTGGACTGGGTGGGCCAAAGGGCCTGTTTCCACACTGTAGGGAATCTA
This sequence comes from Hemiscyllium ocellatum, assembly GCF_020745735.1. NCBI lineage: Eukaryota > Metazoa > Chordata > Chondrichthyes > Orectolobiformes > Hemiscylliidae > Hemiscyllium > Hemiscyllium ocellatum. The sequence continues at coordinate 102,614,919 of NC_083405.1, forward strand.
ATCTTATATCTTAAAAAAAACTCTTGCAATCTTATGTTACTAGCTAGCTTAGTCTCATATTTTATGTTCTCTCTCACCTCATTGCTTTTTTTAGTTTTCCTCTGCTGGCTTTTAAAGACTTCTCAAACCTCTGGTTCCCCATTAATCTTCAAGTTGTCTCATCTTCTCCTGAATATGTTTCTTCTTCCTTGGGATGAATTTCAGTTGTGCCTCCCGAATTTTCTCCAGAAACTCCTGCCATTGCTGCTCCACCATCTTCCCTGCTAGGTTTCCCTTCCAATCACCTCTGGCTAGCTACTGCCCCATGTCTTTATAGTTACCTTTACTCAATTGTAATACCGTTCCATCTGATTCCACCTTCTCCCTCTCAAACTGCAGGGTGAATTCTATCATATTATGGTCAGTACCCCTGAGAGGGTCATTCACCTTAAGCCCCCTAATCAAGCCTGCCTCATTACACATCACTAAATCTAGAAGTGCTTGTTCCCTAGTGGGCTCTATCAGAAGCTGTTCTAAAAAAGCTCATAGACATTCCACAAATTCCTTTTGTTTTTCAGGATCTGCTACATCCTGGTTTTCTCAGTCAGCATGCATATAGAAGTCCCCGTGATTATTGTAATATTGCCTTTCTTAAAAGCCTGTTCTATCTCCAAATTTATTTCCCACATTCTGACAACAGCTCGAAGGCCTGTACATAACTCCCATCAAGCTCTTCTTCCCTTTGGGATTCTTCAACTCTACCCATTTAGATTCTGTGCCTTTCTAATTAATCATTTCTTGCTATAGATTTGATTTCATTTTGTACTAACAAGACAACTTAGCCTCCTGTACCTATCTTACTGCCCTTTCAATGGGATGCATGTCCTTTCAATGGGATGCATATCCTTGGATATTTAGTTCCCAGCCCTGAACCCCTTGTGATCTTTGCAATGCTCACAACATCATACCTACCAGTGTCAAGCTGTGCTGCACACTTATTTAGCTTGTTTCATATACTGTGTGCATTTCAGCACAATACCTTCAGTCCTGCATTGACCACCTTTTTATATTCCTCCCCTTATCTGCCATGCTTGAAGTTCAATTCATGACCCTCTAATCAATTACTTGCCATGGAGACTCTCCTGAGTCCTCCCCCTTTTTAACTTCCTCTATAAATTATTGTGGTTCTGTTTGCCGAGCTGGGAATTTGTGTTGCAAACGTTTTGTCCCCTGTCTAGGTGACATCCTCAGTGCTTGGGAGCCTCCTGTGAAGCACTTCTGTGACGTTTCCTCTGGCATTTATAGTGGTTTGTCTCTGCCGCTTCCGGTTGTCAGTTCCAGCTGTCTGCTGCAGTGGCCGGTATATTGGGTCCAGGTCAATGCGTTTGTTGATAGAATCTGTGGATGAGTGCCATGCCTCTAGGAATTCCCTGGCTATTCTCTGTTTGGCTTGCCCTATAATAGTAGTGTTGTCCCAGTCGAATTCATGTTGCTTGTCATCTGCGTGTATGGCTACTAAGGATAGCTGGTCGTGTTGTTTCGTGGCTAGTTGGTGTTCATGGGTGCGGATGGCTAGCTGTCTTCCTGTTTGTCCTATGTAGTGTTTTGTGCAGTCCTTGCATGGGATTTTGTACACTACATTGGTTTTGCTCATGCTGGGTATCGGGTCCTTTGTCCTGGTGAGTTGTTGTCTGAGAGTGGCTGCTGGTTTGTGTGCTGTTATGAGTCCTAGTGGTCGCAGTAGCCTGGCTGTCAGTTCAGAAATGCTCCTGATGTATGGGAGTGTGGCTAGTCCTTTGGGTTGCAGCAGGTCCTTGTTCCGTTGTCTTTCCCTTAGGCATCTGTTGATGAAATTGCGCGGGTATCCGTTTTTGGCGAATACATTGTGTAGGTGTTCTTCTTCCTCTTTTTGCAGTTCTGGTGTGCTGCAGTGTGTTGTGGCCCTTTTGAATAGTGTCTTGATGCAACTTCTTTTGTGTGTATTGGGGTGGTTGCTTTCATAGTTCAGGACTTGGTCTGTGTGTGTGGCTTTCCTGTATACCCTTGTGTTGAATTCTCCGTAGTGTTCTCTGTACCATCACATCTAGGAATGGGAGCTGGTTGTCCTTTTCTTCCTCTCTCATGAATCGGATTCCTGTGAGTGTGGCTTTGATGATCCGGTGTGTGTTCTCTATTTCTGTGTTTTTAATGATTACAAAGGTGTCATCCACATACCTGACCCAGAGTTTGGGTTGAATTTGCGGTAAGACTGTTTGTTCTAACCTTTGCATTACCACTTCTGCTATGAGTCCAGAGATCGGTGAGCCCATGGGTGTTCCGTTGATTTGTTCGTATATCTGGTTGTTGAATGTGAAGTGCGTTGTGAGGCACAGGTCCAGTAGTTTGAGTATGCCATCTTTATTGATAGGTTCAACGTCCTGTTGTCTGTTCTGTATGTCCAGCAGGTTGACTATTGTTTCTTTGGCTGGGGTTTTGTTGATAGAGGTGAACAGTGCCTTTACATCGAATGGGACCATGGTTTCTTTCTTGTCTATGTGTATATTTCTGATGATGTCCAAGGATTCCTGTGTTGACTGTATAGAGTGTTTGGATCCACTGATCAGGTGTTTCAGTTTCTGCTGTAGTTCTTTATCCAGATTGTGGGATGTCTGGTTTGTGTACTTTAGGTAGTCCATAGAATCTGGGGGTGTTGTTGCTTTCAGGTTTCATTCTTTGTAGGTCAGACCTGGTTTATCTGTCCGTTTTTTGTAGATTCCTAAGTGTTGTTTATCCTATTGGTATCCTATACAATGTATTCGCCAAAAACGGATACCCGCGCAATTTCATCAACAGATGCCTAAGGGAAAGACAACGGAACGAAGACATGCCGCACTCCAAAGGACTAGCCACACTACCATACATCAGGAGCATTTCCGAACTGGCAGCCAGACTACTGCGACCACTAGGACTTATAACAACACACAAACCAACAGCCACTCTCAGACAACAACTCACCAGAACGAAGGACCCGATACCCAGCATGAGCAAAACTAATGTAGTGTACAAAATCCCATGCAAGGACTGCACAAAACACTACATAGGACAAACAGGAAGACAGCTAACCATCCGCATCCATGAACACCAACTAGCCACGAAACGACACGACCAGCTATCCTTAGTAGCCACACACGCAGATGACAAGCAACATGAATTCGACTTGGACAGCACTACTATTTATAGGGCAAGCCAAACAGCGAACAGCCGGGGAATTCCTAGAGTCATCCACAGATTCTATCAACAAACACATCGACCTGGACCCAATATACCGGCCACTGCAGCGGACAGCTGGAACTGACAACCGGAAGCGGCAGAGACAAACCACTATAAATGCCAGAGCAAACATCACAGAAGCGCTTCACAGGAGGCTCCCAAGCACTGAGGATGTCACCTAGACAGGGGACGAAACATTTGCAACACAAATTCCCAGCTCGGCGAACAGAACCACAACAACTAGCACCCGAGCTACAAATCTTCTCCCAAACTTTGAATTCCTCTATATATTTCCATGCAACTGCATTGACCTACCAATCATTTAGGTTAAAGTCCAATCCACAGCTTTATTTCTGTGATTCACCAGGACTCTAGTCTCAGCATGATTCAGGTGGAGCCAATCCCATCAGAACAGCTCCCTCATTTCCCAGTATTGGTGCCAATGTCCCATGAATTTGAACCCATTTCTCCCACGCCAGTTTTTAAGTCCTACATTTATCTCTTTAATCTTGTTGATCCTGTGCCAATTAGCTTGTGACTCATCTAGTGATCCAGAGATTTTTAACCTTTTGTTTCTTTGCCCCTAATTGCTCCCACAGAAGAATCTCTTTCCTCTTTCTGCCTGTATCTTTGTTACCTATGTACCATGGCAACTGGATCTTCCCCCCCCACCCCCCACTCCAAGATCCTCTGCAATCTAGATAAGAGATCCTAAACCTGGGCACCAGGCAACAACTCAGCCTTTGGGGATCTCAATCCTGGCCACTGAGAAGAGCAACTATTCCCCTGACTCTACTATCCCCGATTACAACTACATTTCTCTTTTCTCCCCTCTCCTGAATGCTCCCTGTGTCATGGTACTATGGTCAATTTATTCATCCTCCCTACATCCCTCACACTCATCCACACAGGGAGCAATAATCTCAACCTTTAAACAAGCTCAAGGGCTGAGGCTCCTTCAGCTCTACTTTCTGGATCCCTCTACCTGCCTCACTCATATCACACGTTCCTGGCCCTGACCACTGACCAAATTCAAGGTAGTTAATCTAAGGGGTGTGACTGCCTCCTGAAACACAGCATCAAGATAACTCTTCTCCCTCGTGTCGCAGTGTTCAAAGCTTAGACTCCAGCTCAGCACCCCTGAGCCAGAGTTCCACATGCAACCAACACTAACTACAGATGTGATCACTATGAACCACATTTGATTTGATTTGTTTTATTATTGTCAGATGAATCGAGATTCAGTGAAAAGTATTGTTTTGTGGGCTATACAGGCAAATCGTATCTTACATAAGTACATCAGAGCATCAGAGAATGCAGAATATAGTGTTATCGCTATAGAGAAGGAATAAGGAAAGGTTAACTCTAAAATAAGAGAGATCTGTTCATAAGTTTGATACTAGTAGGGAAGAAGCTGTTCTTGAATCTGTTGGTATGTGTTTTCAAACTTTTGTATCATCTGCCTGATGGAAGGATGTGAACCACCAACTTCCATATCATGCAGGTATAACACATCGCCTGGCCCAGCATCTCCATTTTAATTACCTACTTCTTCATTTAGTTTTTAAAATCCTACTGGGCTTTTATCTTGTATTCTGTAAATGTTTGACCTATTTACCTTTAATCTGAAAATAATCTAGAATAGATTGTCAAATTAGTAGCTATACCAACTAATGAACTTCAGGTTTTTCTATGATGTCACTTTTGTTTTGTGCTGAGCCCCTGATCCAAGGCTTCAATTTATCCTGTTAAATAACAGCCTCACAAACTACAATCTGAAACGTTAAACACAAAGCACCTCTTCCCCTTTCACCAGATTCCTATAGTGCCTCCAAAGGCCCTGGCTGAGTCCTACTCAGGCTGTGTCCTAATCTGGCTGTGGTCTCTCCTTCCTGACTGTGGGAAGCTTACTGATCTATTTACTGTTTAAAGGAAGAAAGAATGAAGAACTCAGTGGCATGAATTGCAAAAGTTAGCGCACAGATACAGCAAACCATTAGGAAGGCAAATGGAATTAGCTTAGACTTACAGTGTGGAAACAGGCTCTTCGGCCCAACAAGTCCACACCGACCCGCCGAAGCGCAACCCACCCATACCCCTACATTTACCCCTTACCTAACACTACGGGCAATTTAGCTTGGCCAATTCACCTGACCCGCACATCTTTGTGACTGTGGGAGGAAACCAGAGCACCCGGAGGAAACCCACGCAGACACGGGGAGAACGTGCAAACTCCACACAGTTAGTCGCCTGAGTCGGGAATTGAACCCGGGTCTACAGGTGCTGTGAGGCAGCAGTGCTAACCACTGTGCCACCGTGCCGCCCACTAGTTGGTGGGCGGCACGGTGGCACAGTGGTTAGCACTGTGCATGTCCTTAATTGCTCTTGAACGGAGTGGGATTCTAGACCCTTTGAGTTCGATTAAATGTGGACCATATTGCTGTGCATCTGGAGTCACCTGCAGGCCAAAGAAGTTAAGGGTGGCAGATTTCCTTCTGCCAAATGATTTCCTTCCCTAAAGGATATCACAGCATTTATTTATGGATTCATTGTCACCTTTATACAAAGACTTACTTTTATTACTTTAAATTTCACCAGCTGTTATCGTGGTAGTTGAACCCTTCTCCCCAGAATGTTAAACAACCAATATCAAAGAACTGTGTACTGAAAATCTGAAACAAAACAGAACCCTTCTGAAGAAAGGTCAGTGTACTCAAAATGGTAACTTTGCTTTATCTCCATGGATGCTGCCAGATCTACTTCGTTTTTCCAGCAATTTTTATTTTTGTCTCCAGAGCATTAGGCTGGCCCTGTGACAGGACCATAGCACTGCCTACAGTTTTGGGTTTCATTCTTGGAAAAAAAATACAATTGCATTAAAGCAGTTCAGAGAAAATTCGCTCAGCTCACTCCTGGCATGAATAACTTTAAACTGAGGAGGTGTTGGCCTAGTGGTATTATGGCTGGACTGTTGATCCAGAAAACCAGCTAATGTTCTGGGGACCCAGCTTCGAATGCCACCATGGAAGATGGTGGAATTTGAATTTTGTTTTTTTTTAAAAAAAATCTGAAATTAAAAATCTATTGCCAACCAAGACACCATTGTTGTTTATTGGAAAAGCCCGTTTGGCTCATTAACATCCTTCAGGGATGGAAATCTGCCATCCTAACCTGGTCTAGCCTACGTGTGACTCTAGACCCACAGTGATATGGTTGACTCTGAACTGACCTCTGAAATAGCCAAGCAAGCCACTCCGTTTTAGGGCAGCTGGGAATGGGCAATAAATGCTGGCTGGGCAGCAATGCCACTACCCACGAGTGAATTAAAAAAAGCTTATTGTCAAAGTGGGGAGAAATGGTCTTAGTTCCTGTTAAACCTATTTATAAGCCAACCCTCAGGCTGCTAAATTCAATGACTTGCTGAGTTTTCAAGATGCATTTGGCTTTTTGTATAATGTTAAATAGATATATGTAGTCATACAAATTGCAATAATTTCAGTCAATCACATTGCTATTATCACTACCCTGTAATTTACATGTGTGCTTTAACTTCAATTCCATCATTCAGGATATAAATAATAAGTTATTTATGAAGTTCTGGACAACCAGGCCAAACAGACAGCATATGCCAGAATACTGTTCTAGCAATGTGCAGATGTTTGCATAAACATGCCCTCACCTGGCCATTTAAGCATCTATATGTATTAATTAAAACGCTTTAGCGTAGAACCACATCTTCGATGGTATCTTGTTTTAACTATTTCTTAGGTTGCTTATGAGTTCTTGACTCTGAGAGTAGGCTGAACCATTTCTATGTGATAATGGAAATGGAAGGATCCTGAGAGTTTTTTTAAAACAGTAAATACAAAGCTACCAAAAGAACATAGTCCCTGTCAGTAAATGTTGAGGAATGGGAAAGTTGAGAAAGGGAAAGAGCGAAGGAAGATAAAAAAATTAAGCATTATTTGGGAAAAAAAGGTGAAAATGATATCACTTTCCATCTTTTCTGAATATATTGAATGATATAAGCTCCATGTTCAGTGTTTGGTGCAGAAATTTCCTGCAGTTCCCAAAAGGGGTATTATGCATGAGATATACTGACTAAAATATTTGCTGGATTGTCATCAAGACATTAATGTTTTAAAGAGGGCACTCAATTTATTAGTTCCTCATTACACTGCAGAATTTGTACATCATGAGAGGACAGCACAAACTTATAGCAACAAAATTGTAGGTGCACTGATTCAACTTCCTGATTGTGTACAAATGAGCTATTTATTTTAATTTGTACGCTGATAGTTGGGTTTCCATCACGACAAAATTTTAAATCATGGTAGACAACTAATCAGTGTGCAAGTGTTGTGATTTACATAAACTTTTGATTATTAGTGCACTAACGCTTGTTAACAACAGCTTTAGGAATATGTTGTGTCATGTAGATGAAGTAACCTATTCTCTGTCAGATTTATACCAATGTATTGATGCACAATGGGACTTCCATGTCATTCTCTGCTCACACAAGAGCTGGTCTCAAAATACATTTATCCTTGTTACTCTTGTCTGTTAATCAATATGTAAAATATGTATTCAAAACAAAACTTTTGAAAGTTTGGAGATATTGTGAAAAGTATGTAAATACTGACATAGCAACATAACTACTGTCAGCTGAACACAACCAATATAGAAAACAGCTGAAGTGGGCATGGGTAGCAAAGTTATTTGGAATTTTGCATTATGTCAACTAGAGCCGAAAATGTATTGCTGGAAAAGTACAGCAGGTCAGGCAGCATCCAAGGAGCAGGAGAATTGATGTTTCGGGCATGAGCCCTTCTTCAGGAATGAGGAAAGTGTGTCCAGCAGGCTAAGATAAAAGGTAGGGAGGAGGGACTTGTGTGATAGGCCGGAGTGAGAGTGGGGGCGGAGAGTTTAGGAAGAAGATTGCAGGTTAGGAAGGCGGTGCTGAGTTTGAGGGATTTGACTGAGACAAGGTGGGGAGAGGGGAAATGAGGAAACTGGAGAAATTTGAGTTCATCCCTTGTGGTTGGAGGGTTCCTAGGCGGAAGATGAGGTGCTCTTCCTCCAGCCTTCGTGTTGCTATGGTCTGGCAATGGAGGAGCCCAAAGACCTGCATGTCCTTGGTGGAGTGGGAGGGGGAGTTGAAGTGTTGAGCCATGGGGTGGTTGGGTTGGTTGGTCCAGGTGTCCAATAAGGTGTTCTCTGGAACCTTCCGCAAGTAGGCGGCCTGTCTCCCCAATATAGAGGAGGGCACATCGGGTGCATCAGATGCAGTAAATGATGTGTGTGGAGGCGCAGGTGAATTTGTGGCGGATATGGAAGGATCCCTTGGGGCCTTGGAGGGAAATAAGGTGGGAGGTGTGGGCGCACTTTTTGCATTTCTTGCGGTTGCAGGGGAAGGTGCCGGGAGGGGAGGTTGGGTTGGTGGGGGGTGTGAACCTGACGAGGGAGTCACAGAGGGAGTGGTCTTTTCAGAACGCTGATAGGGGAGGGGAGGGAAATATATCCATGGTGGTAGGGTCCGTATGGAGGTGGCGAACATGACGGATGATACGATGTATATGGAGGTTGGTGGGGTGGTAGGTGAGGACCAGTGGGGTTCTTTCCTGGTGGCGGCTGGAGGGGCGGGGCTCAAGGGCAGAGGAGGAGATGCAGTGGAGGGATGAACTCAGATTTCTCCAGTTTCCTCATTTCCCACCCCCCCTTGTCTCAGTCAAATCCCTTGAACTCAGCACCGCCTTCCTAACCTGCAATCTTGGTCCTGACCTCTCCGCCCCCATCCCCACTCCGGCCTATCACCCTCACCTTAACCTCCTTCCACCTATCGCATTTCCAACGCCTCTCCCCCAAGTCCCTCCTCCCTACCTTTTATCTTAGCCTGCTGGACACACTTTTCTCATTCCTGAAGAAGGGCTTATGCCCGACTCGTTGATTCTCCTGCTCCTTGGATGCTGCCTGACCTGCTACGCTTTTCCAGCAACGCATTTTCAGCTCTGTTCTCCAGCATCTGCAGTCCTCACTTTCTCCTCGAAGATTATGTCAGCCACACCAATCTCTTGATAAAGTTGGCAATAAATTACAGATTAATAGTGTTGTACAACATTCACTTCAAACTTCATCTCTTTATTTGCTGCACTTTGTTTGGGTTAAAATCCAAAATTGTGTATAAATTGTATAATAACTTTCATCTTCAATTTGACAAATCTGTCAAGCATTAGAAGCACAAAACATTGCAACCCTTTTGACCCTTAAAATATCTGTTGTGATTAAACCAGAGGCTAACAGATGATGTTGAAGCACAAATGACAATAGAAGAAAGGAAGCAGCTGATAAGTGCACGGGAAGAGGCCTGGAAGACTCGGGGCAGAGGAGCATGCAATGATTCCAATCAATTTACTGTAGCTGGAAGGATGGTGAAGAAAGGTCAGTTGCTTCCTGACACTGAACAAAGAAAGTGCTAGCATTTATGTAGCACTTTTCATAACCTCCAGTATAAAGCAAGGTACTTCACAATCAATGAAGCATTGCTGTGCTGTAACCACTTTTTTTTAACGTCAGAAATCCAGCTGCCAATTTTCAGAAAATTGCAAGCTGTATTTACAGTTGCTACAGTTTTTATTTCAAGCAAGACTGATACAGAAATTTGTCCAACAAATTCATCTAGAAGAACTCCGAAGTCTGCTATTATTTCATCAAATTGTTTATTAGATTATTGCACAATTTTTTGTTGCCCCCACATTGTATTTTTCTAATGTTCTGGTTGTTGGTCAATCTGAGAAAAGAGCAAAATCCTGTTAGTCCCAAATTTGTCTTGACAGGTTTTTCATACATCCTGTTTTTGTAACCTGGTTGTTTAATTTGAAGCCCACTCCTTTTCTTCCTGTGCACAGTATTTTACATCTACCTGATTTAAGTATCATCTGTACTTGCCTACAATATAAAGTGACTTACACTTCAGAGTTCTTTGGAGAAGCTGTGAAATGTATCCCATTAGTTCAAGTTTCTTTCTGTCTTTTCCTCCTGGAATTATTCTGTTCATTTTATGATTTCCTTTACCTTAACTCATTTTATAATTTGTGGTAGGCCTCCTAGTTAGATCCTGTAGATTTGACAATTCTGCATTCATTCTCTCTTAATGTCAATCAATATGACATGCTTTGAACAAACCTAAAAGTAAGTTTCCTCCTGTAACAAAACTCTCCAGCAAGTACCACTGGTTCCTCCTTTTATCCATTTCTGAATTTGTTCTTTCTCTAGTCTCTCCCATTCTGACCACCTGCACCTCTCACTTTCTGTCCCAATCTCACTGACAGAGCCATTATCTGTTTTGACTACTATCTCCACTTCAATGTTTTTGTCTTCCAACTCCTAACTTCAAGCTAATTTCCCTGAAAAGGGAAATGTACTATAAACAATTACAGATTGCCCCAGGTTGACAAAAGAGATAGAAATTAAGGTAAAGAAGAAGAAGTGTGCTTATGATAGATGGCAGGTCAAAAGTACCAAGAGGAATATGAAAAGTTCAGAAGGGAGGTGCAATAGAAATTAGAGAACCAAAAGTGGATTATAAGAAAAGACATCAACCAACATAAATGGGAAATCAAAGTTTTCTATAAACCTGTAAATGGCAAAAGAGTGGTAAAAAGCAGAATAGGGCTGTTTGAAAAGGGGATTGGCAAATGGAAGAAAAGTTCAAAAGAATACTTTGCATCTGTCTTTAACAAGGAAGCAGGAGCTGCCCAGGCCATGGTGACAGAGACATGGTCACTAGAACAATTCAAACCTGATAAGAAGTGGTGGATAGACTGTTGGTGCTTAAGTTGACAATACACCAAGATCAGATGAGATGCATCCAAGCATTTTGAAGGAAGTGAGTGGAAGGGGAACTGATCGTTCAGTCTTTCTATGCTAAGCCGAGGTCCATAAGACTGTAGAATTGCAAACATCATGCCCTTGATCAGAATTGATTGTAAGGATGAGCCCAGTAATTGCAAACCAGTTGATTTAAGTTCACTGATGGGGAAACTTTTAGAAACCGTAATTCAAGGCAGAATTAATAAGCATATGGATTGCCTAACATATATTTCAAAATATAAAATCATGTTCAACTAATTTGCTGGAGTATTTTATACAGAAATATAAAGGATCGGTGAGAATAATGCTGTTAATTGGTGTTCATGGACTTCCAAAGGCTTTTGGTACAATGCCACAGAACTGACTTGAGGGAAGTTATAGGATCATGGAACAGAAGAAATATTAGCAACGTGGATACAAAATTGGCTGAGGAATAGGAAACAGAAACTAGTAGTCAATGGATAATTCTCCGGTGGCATTACCCAGGGTTGGGTTTTGGGACACATGCTTTGCCTCATTTCATATTAATGGTCTAGGTTTCTATGTGCAGGAGTCAATATCAAAGTTTGCAGGTGATACAAAACTTGGAAACATTGTAAACTGAGGAGGGTAGTGTAAAATTCCAAAAGGGGACAGACAAGTTGATGAAATGAGTGAATAGATAGCAAGGGAAGCTCAATGCAAAGAGGTGTGAGGTGATGTATTGTGGTAGACAGGACATATTTACTGGAATGGTTACAGGGATGAGAAAAGTCAGTTATGAGGTTCTGAGGAAACTTCTGGCATAAGCCCTTCTTCAGGAATGAGGCTGGTGTGCCAAGCGGGCTGAGATAAAAGGTGGTGGGGGGGGGAACTTTGGGGGACGGGTGCTGGGAATACGATAGGTGGAAGGAGGTGAATGTGAGGGTGATAGGCCAGAGAGGGTGTGGGGGCGGAGAGGTCGGGAAGAAGATTGCAGGTCAAGAGGGCGGTGCTCAATCCAGGGGTTGGGACTGAGATCAGGTGGGGGGAGGGGAAATGAGGAAGCTGGAGCCATCTACATTCATCCCGTGTGGTTGGAGGTTTCCTAGGCGGAAGACGAGACGCTCTTCCTCTAGATATCATGTGGCCAGGGTCTGACGATGGAGGAGGCCAAGGACCAGCATGTCCTTGGCAGAGTGGGAGGGGGAGTTAAAGTGTTTAGCCATGGGGCGGTTTGGTTGGTTGGTGCAGGTGTCCCAGAGGTGTTCCCTCAAAAGTTCCGCAAGTAGGCGGCATGTCTCCCCAATGTAGAGGAGACCACTTTGGGTGCAGCGGATACAGTAAATGATGTGTGTGGAGGTGCAGGTGAATTTGCAACGGATATGGAAGGATCCCTTGGGGCCTTGGAGGGAAGTAAGGGGGGAGGTGTGGGTGCAAGTTTTGCATTTCTTGCGGTTGCAGGGGAAGGTGCCCGGAGTGGAGGTTGGGGTGGTGGGGGGTGTGGACCTAACAAGGGGTCTCTCCGGAACGCTGATAGGGGTGGTGATGGAAATATATCCCTGGTGGTGGGGTCTGTTTGGAGGTGGCGGAAATGACAGAGGATGATACCAATGTATCCAAAGGTTGGTGGGGTGGAAGGTGAGGACCAGTGAGGTTCTGTCCTGATGGCAGTTGGAGAGACGCAGTTCAAGGACAGAGATGCGGGAAGTGGAGGAGATGCGGTGGAGAGCATCTTCGATCACGGAGGGTAAATTGCGGTCTTTGAAGAAGGGAAGCCATTTGGGCAGTTCGGTAATGGAATTGGTCCTCCTGGGAGCAGATGCGGCAGAGGCGAAGGAATTGGGAATATGGGATGGCGGTTTTACAGGGGGCAGGGTGGGAGGTGGTGTAATCTAGGTAGCTGTGGGAGTCGGTCGGTTTGGAGTAAATGTCTGTGTTGAGTCGGTCACCCGAGGTAGAAATAGAGAGGTCTAGGAAGGGGAGGGAGGAGTCTTGAGACAGTCCAGGTAAATTTGAGGTCGAGGTGGAAGGTGTTAGTAAAGTGGATGAACTGTTCAACCTCCTAGTGGGAGCACAGGGTAGCGCCGATACAATCATCGATGTAGCGGAGGAAAAGGTGGAGGGTGGTGCCAGTGTAGCTGCGGAAGATGGACTGTTCCACATATCCTACGAAGAGGCAGGCATAGCTGGGGCCCATGCAGGTGCCCATGGCTACTCCTTTGGTTTGGAGGAAGTGGGAGGATTGGAAGGAGAAGTTGTTAAGAGCGAGGATCAGTTCAGTGAGTCAAAGGAGGGTGTGAGTGGAAGGGTACTGGTTGGGTCGGCGGGAGAGGAAGAAGCGCAGGGCTTGGAGGCCTTCGTGATGGCGGATGGACGTGTGTAGGGACTGGATGTCCATCGTGAAGATAAGGCGTTGGGGGCCATGGAGGAGGTGGAGGGCGTGGGTAGTGTTCCAAACATAGGTGGGGAGTTCATGGATTAAGGGGGACAGGACAGTGTCAAGTTATGCAGAGATGAGCTCGGTGGGGCAGGAGCAGGCTGAGACAATGGGTCGGCCGGGGCAGTCGGGTTTGCAGCTTTTGGGCAGGAGGTAGAAATGGGCGGTGCGGGGTTGTGGGACTATGAGGTTGGAGGTGGTGGATGGGAGATCCCCTGAGGTGATGAGGTTATGGATGATTTGGTGGTGGGAGGTGGGGTCATGGTCAAGGGGGCAGTAGGCGGAGGTGTCCATGAGTTGGCATCTAGCATCAGCGGTGTAAAGATTGGTGCGCCAAGCTACCACTGCGGCTCCCTTGTCTGCCAGTTTGATGGTGAGCCCCCTTCGCTGGTACAGCACAATCTCCCCAGCACAAACCATGTTGCCTATCACTGATAAGCCTATTCTCTTCCAAATATAAAAAGATCCCATCCCTCAGGACCTTCTCCAGCAACTTTCCCACCACTGATGCCAGGCTCACTGTCTGTAGTTACCTGGAATATCCCTACTACCCTTGAACAGGGGGACAACATTAGCAACTCTCCAGTCTTCCGGCACTTCATCTGTATTTAAGGATGCTACAAAGATATCTATCAGTGCCTCTCTCGCCTCCCTCAACAACCTGGGATAGACCCATCCGGTCCTGGGGATTTGTCCACCTTAATATCCTTTTAGCCTATCCAACACTTCCTCCCTTCTTATGTCGACGTGATGTAGAGTAAACAAACTTTGACCACTCATCTGAACATTCATCATTTCCCTTTCCTCAGTGAACACTGATGTAAAGTAATCACCCATTTTCTCAGGTTTGACACACAACCTTCGTTCCTTACACTTTAGTGGACCAACCCTTTCTCTAGTTACCCACTTGTTTCTTATATATGAATAAAAGGCTGTGGGAATCTCCTTAATTCTGATCACTAAAGTTATTTCATGACCCTTTTAGCCCGTTTGATTCCTCGTTTGGTTCTATTCTCCTGATAATCCTCCAAAGTCTGTTGTGTTCATAACTGCCTGGACTGTTTGTACACTTCCCTTTTTCTTTTGGCTCATTGCACAATTTCTCCCGTCATCCACGATTCACGAATCCTGCCTTTCCTATCCCTTGTTTTCAAAGTGCAGGATAGGCATGCCCCTATCTTCAACCTATCTTTGAATGCCTCCCACATATCAAATGTGGAGTCCCGTTCAAATAGCTGCCCCCAATCCACATTTCCCAACTCCTGCCAAATTTTGATATAATTGGCCTTGGCCCAGTTTAGTATTCTTCCCTTCGGATCACTCTCATCTTTGTCTATGAGTATTCTAAAACTTAGAATTGTAGTCACTGTTCCCAAAGAAACCCCACTGCAACTTCTGCCACCTTGCCTGGCTCATTCCCCAAGACCAGGTCCAATATAGCCCCTTCCCTAGTCGGACTATTGACATACTGCTCTTGAAAACTTTCCTGGATGCTCCTTACAAATTCTGCCTCATCCAAACCTCTAACACTAAGTATATCCCAGTCAATGTTAGGAAAATTGAAATCTCCTATTGCCACCACCCTGTTGCCTCGATATCTTTCCATAATCTGTTTACCTATTTGTTCTTCTACCTCACGCTCACTATTGGGAGGCCTGTAATACAGCCCCAACATGTAACTGCACCCTTCTTATTTCACAGCTCTGCCCTTAATGCCTCACTGTGCAAGCCCTCCATAGTGCCCTCCTTTAGCACAGCCGAGATATTATCCCTGATCAGCAATGCAACTCAACGCCCCCGTCCCCCCCGTCCCCCTTACTTTCCTCCCTGTCCTGTATGAAGCATCTATGTCCTGGTTAAAAATCACACAACACCAGGTTATAGTCCAACAGGTTTATTTGGAAGCACTAGCTTTCGGATAGCTGCTCCTTCATCACCTGATGAAGGAACAGTGCTCCAAAAGCTAGTGCTTCCAAATAAACCTGTTGGACTATAACCTGGTGTTGTGTGATTTTTAACTTTGTACACCCCAGTCCAACACCAGAGTCTCCAAATCATGTCTATATCCTGGAACATTTAGTAGTCAATCATGCCCTTCCTTCAGCCAAGTCTCTGTGATCACAATAACGTCATACTCCCAGGCACCAATCCACACCATAAGTTCGTCTGCCTTACCCACTATACTCCTTGCATTAAAGCATTTGCACTTCAGACCACCAGTTCTATTGTGCTCATCTGCTCTCTGCCTACTCTTCTCCTTTGAAATGCTGACTTCATGATCCTGCTCCTTACACTCTCTAATTTCTACCTCACTGTCTGCTAATCTTCTCTTCTGTTTTCCAACCCCCTTCCCAATAGCAGTAGCAAAAACTCCCCGAAGGACATTAGTTCCAATCTGGTTCAGGTGATGAACATCCAATTTGTAATTATCCCACCTTTCCCAGAACTGGTCCCAATATCCCACAAATCTGAACCCCTCCCTCCTATACCATCCTTCAAGCCATGTGTTCATTGTGCCTATTCTTTCATTCCTACCCTGGATAGCACGTGGCACTGGTAGCAATTCTGCAGTCACTACCTTTGAGGTCCTCCTCTTTAACTTTGTTTACATATTTTTAAATCATCTATGCCCAAGGGTGTATGGGAAAGACAGGAGAATGGCACTAAGGGATGATGCTCATTTGGAGAGCTGGTAAAGACATGATGGACCGAATTAACACTTCTGTGATTCTGTGACTTTTAAAAGCTTTGACAAAGCTCTTCCTTCAAGCACTTCACTTGCTGTCTTGCTGTTACCACTTCTTTCTGAATCCCAGTGAATGGTAATAATGGTGTGCCTATTCGCATTCATGTTGATTTTATAGGGATTAAAAATATGACATCATCTCTTAATTAATCTCTCCTCATCATGTCCCCGCCCAAAAACATCAATTCTTTCCCATTACCTTCTCACCTGGAGCTTTCATGAGTTAAGTCAGCTTTTTACAATAATTGATCACTATTCTAAAAGTATTTAACAGAAATATTGTTGATATGTTGCCCAGATTACAAAAGAGGCCCCTGTGCACTTGCTTCACAACATCCAGGACAGAACAATAGCCCAATTATTCTATTATAGAGAAAACTTTTCCTAAGGAGTAAGTGCCAAGTTGATTCAGGTGTTGGCTGCAGTAGAAATTGTGCCTAGTATGAGTCAGAGGTAAGGGTACAGAATGTTGTCTTGGTATTGTTTTCATTTGGAGAAATTTTTGTTTTCATTTGCCCAGTCACCTCAGGTAACAAAGCTAATTGCTGTTGATGCTGGAAATCAGAAACAGAAGTAGAGAATGCTGAGCAAGTCAGGAAACATCTGTGGAGAGCTAAATAGAGCTATCATTTCAGACCAGGGACTTTTAGAAAGATCTTTCTGATGACAGGTCATTGGGCTGAATTTTCCAGCAGGGTGACCAGTCTGAGAATTGGGGGAAGCTCATGTAGATATCTGCCGACATTTTCCTGACCCTGATGGACTTCCCAGGGGTGGCTGCAAGCCCTACAGAGGTGGGCAGCTAATTACGGTAAGACAAACCCTACTTCGGAGACCATTTTAAAACCATGGTGGCTGTTAGCTCAATGTCAGAGCGGCCATTTGAGAGGCTCCCAGCTCAATCTAGGCAGTCTCTTAGCAACAAACCATGTGACCATTGGAGCCAGAAAGTTTCTACCCCAATGATGGGATGTGTAGCCGCGCAAATGTGTCCTTCACTGTGATGGCCTTCCTGGCCTTGTTTATTTGATTATTTCAATGCAGGCAGTTATGCTGAGACACCCTCAAACTGGCTTGACAGATTTGGCAGTGCCACTGATTTGTGGGCTGCTGGACTTGCATTGATGCAGCCCTTATGACCAAGACTCCATCTTTGGGAGCTCAGACTTGACCAATTAGGAGGCCATTTTCCTCCACCATCACCTCCAAGCAATGAGTTTGCACTAGCAGGTGCACCACTGACATGGGAGGGCTATGGAGCACCTTGGCCATAGACTCGGTTTCCCCCTCCTCAGATGTAACCAGAACTATTGAGCATTTCCAGCATTCTGTTATTATTTCAGCTGAAGAAATATGGCTTTACTTCAGATCATTAAAATTAAATTGGTGCTAATTCAAAGAAAAAGTTTAGGTGCAGCTTTTTAAAGTCTTTCGACTAAGTCCAGCTGGACAACCCATAAATAATTGGGAAAAGTCTTGTGATGTAGATGGTTAAATTTGTATGATTGTTCTGTTCTTAACTGAGCACTGTCATATATTGTATCCTAATAAATGAATGTTTTCTTTCCTTGTTCTGTAGGGTTGGCATCACCCACATTCATGAGTCCAATATGTTCACCTCTTTCACACAAGATAAAGAATAGCACCCCCGTCATTTCCAAACCACAGGAAGGTAACAGAGCACGCATACTTTTAAAGAAGCAACACTTGACTGAAGTGATTTGTTTTTCCAATTTGCTTAATTGTATTCTATGTGAGATTACTTTGAAAATGATAGTTCCCACAACCTTCTCCCTTTCTCTAACTAAACGAAAAGCAGAAAACACTGTCCCTTTTTGATTTTGAGAATAAACAGAAACATCCTTTTTGATTTTGAGGACCCGTTTTATGTCCTACTTTTTCTTGTCTAGAAATTGAGGTCAGATCTGACTTGCCTTTGGAAACTGACAGGAAGCTTGACAAACTAGAATCATTCTTGGGCAAACTGCAGAACAGAGGTAAGTAATTGCTTGTCTTTCTTTTTATATAGTGCATTAACAAGTCATTGAACATAAACTGTTTTCCATTCTGCATCTGATTAGAAGCAATTCTGTAACATTTGGATGAGAAAATGATCTCCTGAGTTTTGCATAGCTTGTCACGTTGACAGGTGATGCAGTGCATATATAGTTAACAGCTATATTTTGTAGACTAAGTATTACTTTAGTCCCCTCTACCAGATCTAGAAAACATGTTGAGTAAACTTATGTTTTAAAAAAAACAGATATTTGTCATATTTATTTAAAGTATAGTGAAGCATATCAAAAATATTTTAATTAACTGAACAGACAAAAGCAGGTGCTTTGACACAGCTATTCTGCTTAAATCTGTCAGAAATACGAGCAAAATCGGACATTCAACACCTCGAGTCTGCTCTGCCATTCAATTGAATTATGGCTGATCCAACAGTCCTCATGTCCACTTTCCTATGATTTTCCTGCAACCCTTGATTCTCCTGCTGATTAAGGTATCTGTCTCTCTTAGCCTTCAATACACACAAGGACTCTGCCTCAACATTTGCCTGTGGCAAGGAATTCCAAAGACTCACAACCCCGTAAGAAGAAATTCTACTCATTGAATCTTAAATTGGCTCATACTTATTCTGACACATTGTCCTCTGGTCCCAGAGTCTCCCATGAGGAGAAACATACTTTCAGCATTTAGCCTGTCAAGCACTTTAAGATTTCTGTATGAGATGTCTCAATGAGATCACTTCACATTCTTCTAAATCCCAATGAGTAGAGTCTCAACTTGTTTAATCTTTGACCTTAAGACTATCCATCCATATCGAGGATGAACCTTTTCTGAACTGCCTCCGATGAATTTATTGATGAGTTCTCTTGTTCTTTGTGATTATGCAGGATGTGTTGTCTGAGTCTTCAGTGGGCGTTTCCACTTTCTTGTTGGATCTGACACTGTGAAGGTTTCCATGGTGATGGTCACCTTCAATTCAATGGATTTCTGACTATGCTCTTTCTATTTGCAATCTACTGTTTATAGGCACCCGGCATTTCTTATGTTCCATATTTGGCATTTTGCTGTTGCTTATATTGTATCTTATGACTTGCAGTACCAGGGCAACAAGATGCTGTGATAACTGTGACTGGACAATCTGTAAAGGAAGTAATGAGACCTGATGATGAAGAAACTTTTGCAAGATTCTACAGAGATACAAATACGTTTGTCATTCAGCCAGGAGCTGTGGAAATTGATGAGGAGGACCTGGATGCCATTTTTGATCCTGATGTACCAAAGTATGACAAATTAAAATCATGTCACTTCTGAATTTTTAATTCAATTGGCTTACTCAATCAACTTTAATTCTCTAAATTTTTCAGATTTACATTAATAAAATAAAATGGACAGTTGTGAAGTGTTCAATTTGGGGTCAGGGTGATGGCCAGGATCTGGACAAAGATAAAGAGCATAAGATGTAGTAGGCCATTCAGCTTATCAAGTCTGCTGCATCATTCAATGAGATCATGGCTGATTTAAAAAATTTGTCGTCCACTGCCTCGAATATACTTAACAACTCAGTCTCTGTAGCCCTTATTGGTAAAGAATTACTCAAACTGACATTGCTTTGACAGAAAAAATTCCTCCTCATCTCTGTCTTAAATGGACAACCCCTTACTCTGAGATTATGCCCTCTGATCCTAGGCCCTTCCACTAGGGGAAACAATCTTGCCGCATCCACCCTGTCAGACCCCTAAAAATCATATTTATATCAATAAGGTTATTTGGGCAAGATTTAGTGTACACATTACTCTGCTGTACTTTGTTTCAGTCTGTGCAATGTGGGCTTCCCAAAGGATTAAAACCCGAGCAGTGCAGAAATCCTGGTCCTGGGAGTTGCCAGCCAATTGATGACTGGTAGCTTTACAGTGAGACCCACCATGAAGGCAGTAGGTAGATATCCAGAGGGAGGTGAAGTTGACCAAGATGTGGATCATTGACTAGGCTAGGGGTGTCAGAAGTTAGGTCCGTCAGATGGGTACAGAATATTTATGAACAAGGAATGATCTCCATTAGGTCGCGGGCAAACCCAGCAGTATTACAGAGTGGCCTCTCTGAGTGGCAAGTGCCCTGATTGCTGTGGGTTGACATCCATCTGGGACAGCATGAGGCTAGTAAGACATTAAATTATCTCCAGGCAGGAAGGTGGACTCCAAGCCATTCACTTCCCACTCTCCCTGCCCTGAAAAAGGAGGGAAAGCAGCATATCCTCAACCTCACCTCCAAGTTCCTCCCAGGTGGGGATATTAAATTCTGCCTTTTGGACACTTGCCCTGTATCACTGAGGTGAAAGGACTGTTTGGCTAGTTGCAGTACAGGAACGGAATCTCCTGGTGTAGGCCTGAACGCTTAAAGGAGAAGGCATTGCTGATCAGAAACTCAAATTGCTGAACATCATTAGTAAGGCCAGCATTTATTACCTAGTAATTATGAAGGTGGAAAGAATGTAAGAACTAGGAGGAGACCCCTTGAGCCTGCTGTACTATTCTATATAATCATGACAGACCTCATCCCAGCCTCCATTCCGCTTTCCTGCTCACTTGCTTTCCATGAACCTTCAACCTGTTATTAATTCAAACTCTGTCTATCTCTTTCTTAATTTTACTCCTGCTGTCCACTGTACCCTGAGGTAGTGAATTCCACAGATTCACAACACATTCTCAGAAGTAATTTCTCCTCGAGGGGATGAAAACTATATGCAATACAAATGCGAGAGAGCATGAGAAATAAGATAATATGACAGAAATACTTTTGTTTCTCTTCTAGGTTGACCTCTGCAGTAGCAGAGCATAAACGGGCTATCAAACCTACACGCAAAGTACAGTCTTCACGTAATCCACTTAAGATGCTTGCTGCAAGAGGTGATATCCGACATGAATATACAGAACAGCGGTTGAACATTGCGTTCATGGAGTCAAAGAGAATGAGGGTGGAGAAAAGTGAGTTTTTAATGCGTATTATTCTGGAGTCTTTAATTACTATCTTTTTCTTTCCAACTTAATGTTAATTCCTCTGTGTTCATGCAATATTTTCCAAGTCAATTACGCAGGCAATATTATTTATAAGGGGTATCAAAGATTATTAATTCTATTCACTCGTGACAATAGTAGAATATGACTGAACATACAAATCACTATTAATCCAGGTCATGTGGAACAGGTCCACAAATCTGCTCAGAGATTTGCAATTTGATTGAATGCCCTTAATGAGTGTTAATGTTGGATCACACACTAGGTCTAGGTCACACTGGGTGAGATTAGACAGGATAAATGTTTATAGAAGGGACATTATTCTCTTTGTACTTAATATCAATGGGAGGCAATGGCATAGTGGCAGTGTCACTGAACTAGTAATCAGATGTCCAAGCTAATACTCTAGGGACATACGTTTGAATCCCATTATGGTAAGTGGTGAAAAAAAATCTGGAATTATTTGCTAGCCAATTGGAGACTATGTAACCATCATCGATTATCGCAAAAAAACCCAATCCGGTTCACTCATATCTTTGGGGAAGGATATCTGCTTTCCTTATCTGGTCTGGCCTACATGTGACTTCAGACCCACAGCAATGAGATGAACCTTCCTTACTCTCTGATTGACCTAGCAAAGAGAAAAGAAATCCAATGCTCAGCCAGCTGCCCATAATGGAGAACTTCCAATCAATACTTTTTATTTGCTTCTAGTTCGTGTGTTTGAATAGCTCTCTCTTTAAATGACCTCTTTCTATGCTCTAAATTAACCATGATTCTGTAAAAATGATCCATGCTGTTTTCCTCAGCTACTCCTTTTGGCAGCATGTTCCACATTCTTAACACTCTTTTGAAAACAAAGTTTCCCTTAAATTCCAATTTAAATCAAAGGAAGTTATTAATAAATCAATAACTTCCACTTTTGGACACCTGACAATTGAAAATATGATCTCAACATCTTGAATGCACATAACTTCAATGTCCATCTCCAAGAGTGGCTCACCAATACCAAGGTGGTCAAGTCCTCAACAACACAGCTGTATCTAGACTGGGTCTGCAGCAAGTGGTGAGGGAAGCAATAAGAATGAAAAACATACTTTAACTCCATCCTCATTCATCTGCCTATTGTAACTCTGTCCATACAGCATTGGTAAGAGTGAACACTGCACAGTCCTTGTAGAGACAAAGTCCTGACTTCACATTATGCATACACTCCATTGTGTTATGTGGTGCTATCACCTTGTGAAATGCAATAGAGTTTGAACAAATCTGATAACTCCAGATTGGGCATTCATGGGGCACTGAGATCCATCATCAGTAGTAGAATTGTACACCCAACACAATCTGTAACCTCATAGCTCATCCTAACCCTACCTCCACCATTACAATGAAGCCAGGAGCAACCCTGGCTCAGTGAAGAGTGTAGGAGGGTTTACCAAAATCAGCACCAGACATATGTAAAACTGAAATAAGTAAACACAAATTGCTGGATGATCTCAGCAGGTCTAGCAGCAACTGTGGAAAGTAAACAGAGTTAATGTTTTGAGTCCAGTGATACTTCAGACTACTTGTGTACCAAATGATGGACAGAGCTATGTGATTTCATAATGCGGATCATGCCTGAGGTCCCCCAACATCTAGTCATGAATAGTCTACCCTCAGTCAGCAGTAAAACGATAGAAGGTTTTATGATCAGTGCTGAAAGTGAGGAATGCAGATGCTGGAGATCAGAGCTGAAAATGTGTTGCTGGAAAAGCGCAGCAGGTCAGGCAGCATCGAAAGAGCAGGAGAATTGATGTTTCGGGCATGAGCCCTTCTTCAATTCTTGAAGAAGGGCTCATGCCCGAAACGTCGATTCTCCTGCTCTTTCGATGCTGCCTGACCTGCTGCGCTTTTCCAGCAACACATTTTCAGTTATGATCAGTGCTATCAAGCAGCACCTGCTCAGCAATAATCTGCTCACTGATGCCCAGTTTTGGTTCTGCCAGGGTCACTCAGCTCCTGACCACGTTACAGCTTTAGTTCAAATTGTGGTTGAAAGAATTGAATTCCAGAGGTGAGATGAGAATGACAGCCTTTGGCATCAAAGCTACATTTGACCAAGTATGGCATCAAGAAGCCCTAGCCCTCGTCAATGGGAATAGGGGGAAATGCTGTGCAAGTTGGATTCATACGTGGCACAAAGGAATATGGTTATGGATGTTGGAAATCAGTGATCTCTACTCGAGGGCATCTCTGCATGTGTTCCTCAGTCTAATGTTCTGCGCTGAATATCATCAGCTTTCATCATAAGTTCAAAAGAATAATGTTTAATTAAAGTAGTAGATCAATCAGGCAGCTCTGGGACACAAGTCCCAGTAATACGTCAGGATTAGAGTGGTGCTGGAAAAACACAGCAGGTCAGGCAGCATCCGAGGAGTAGGAAAATCGAAGTTTTGGGCAGGAGCCCTTCATCAGGAATGAGGGCTCATTCCTGATAAAGGACTCCTGCGAAAAAAGTTGATTTTCCTGCTTCTTTGATGCTGCCTGACCTGCTGTGCTCCTCCAGCACTTCTCTAATCTTGACTCTAATCTCCAGCATCTGCAGTCCTCACTTTCTCCCAGTAATATGTGTCTACTTAAAGAATTTATGGTGCCACGTTCTAATGACTGCCATCATCATGAATTTATAATTGATACATCTTAAAGTTCTGGAGAGTACAAGGGCCTATCAATATATTTTAGTTCAAATAGCCCTTTGTTAATACATAACTTCACCATGACTCTGATGCCTGGAACAAGTTACAAAAGACTCCCTTTGAAAGGACCATGCTACCTCCTTTTGTTCTCAATCTAGTTACAAGAACTCTCTTTAACCACCACATTATCAGGAATCAAACCTTGTCACTGTACTAAATCAATACAACTCACCTATCTTATAAGAAATTATATTAAATTATTGTAGAATTTAAATCCAAAAAAGCGGGTATGTATATGAGTGTTACATGCCATTAACGGAAAACAACAGTTTCTTTTTAAATCATTTCAAGTTACAAAGATAAACTACTCTAGAACATAGAATTGTATGGCTGACCCAAAGCCATTTTACTTCAAAGTGGTTCAGTAGTGACTTCAGTTTTTTAAAAAAAAATCGTCATTTGACTGTGAGGTCATTTTGGGTGCCCTGAGGACAGAAAAGGTGCTACATGAATGCAGGCCTTTCTTATAGTTTCTTGAGCAAAAATAAGGAAGGAGGAAAGTTAAGTCCTGCAGTGGTATTAATTCACTTTTTCATTTTCTGCCAGTGTCGAAAAATTCGAATCTATCGGAAATGGCATTGGCTGGTCTGGCTAGCAAAGAGGACTTCAGCAGTGTCAATCTCCGTAATGTGAATTTAACAGAACAAGTGTCGAACAACAGTGCTGTGCCGTACAAAAAGCTGATGTTGCTGCAAATTAAAGGTCAGTATTTCTTTAGTTTATGAAAGGCCTCCCGAAATCTCATCAATCTTTTACAAAAAAAATTCCTATGTGCCTGTGCAATTTCTGATGTTGTACAGGACAGCTTAAAACAGAATATGTTTTTTAAATAGTAATAAATTGGTGATGCACTGATCTCGACTAATTGATCATAACTGTCTGTTTCATGTCTATAAACATTGTCCAGATCAACAACTTTTTGATTTTGAGGAAGGGTGGTGAAACATAAAGAGAGCAGAGCTATTGCTGTTCAACTTCAATTTTGAGCAGTATTTCTTGTGCTTAGTTTTACCTCATTTTGGGGCAATGGAAGTTGTCTTTGTCATGTTTCATTCGATTGCACAAAATGTTCTTTATCAAATAGAATAGGAATTAAGAAAAGTTTCAAGTACAATTATGTGATAAGTTTAGCAAAATGTAAAATCAAAAATGGAATCTTGGCAAAGGCAACATGGGCAACCTAGAAGTTGAGTAAATCTTCCATTTGTTTTCTTGTCACACTGTCATAACCCCGGGAATTACAGGCCAGTTAGTCTTACTTCTGTGGTAGGCAAAGTAATGGAAAGGGTACTGAGGGATAGGATTTATGAGTATCTGGAAAGACACAGCTTGATTAGGGACAGCCAGCACGGATTTGTGAAGGGTAGGTCTTGCCTTACAAGTCTTATTGAATTCTTTGAGGAGGTGACCAAGCATGTGGATGAGGATAGAGCAGTGGATGTAGTGTACATGGATTTTAGTAAGGCATTTGATAAGGTTCCCCATGGTAGGCTTATGCGGAAAGTCAGGAGGCATGGGTTAGAGGGAAATTTGGCCAACTGGATAGAAAACTGGCTAACCGGTCGAAGTCAGAGAGTGGTGGTAGATGGTAAATATTCAGCCTGGAGCCCAGTTACAAGTGGAGTTCCGCAGGGATCAGTTCTGGGTCCTCTGCTGTTTGTAATTTTTATTAATGACTTGGATGAGGGAGTCGAAGGGTGGGTCAGTAAATTTGCAGATGATACGAAGATTGGTGGAGTTGTGGACAGTGAGGAGGGTTGTTGTCGGCTGCAAAGTGACTTAGATATGATGCAGAGCTGGGCTGAGGAGTGGCAGATGGAGTTCAACCCTGCCAAGTGTGAGGTTGTCCATTTTGGAAGAACAAATAAGAATGCGGAATACAGGGTTAACGGTAGGGTTCTTAGTAAGGTGGAGGAACAGAGGGATCTTGGGGTCTATGTACATAGATCTTTGAAAGTTGCCACTCAGGTGGATAGAGCTTGTAAGAAGGCCCCTACGGCCATACTAGTCTGAAAACGCCTGATCTCGGAAGCTAAGCAGACTCAGGCCTGGTTAGTACTTGGATGGGAGACCGCCTGGGAATACCAGGTGCAGTAGGCTTTTGGGCGGCACAGTGGTTAGCACTGCTGCCTCATAGCGCCGGAGACCCGGGTTCAATTCCCGACTCAGGCGACTGACTGTGTGGAGTTTGCACGTTCTCCCCGTGTCAGCGTGGGTTTCCTCCGGGTGCTGCGGTTTCCTCCCACAGTCCAAAGATGTGCGGGTTAGGTGAATTGACCATGCTAAATTGCCCATAGTGTTAGGTAAGGGGTAAATGTAGGGGTATGGGTGGGTTTCGCTTCGGCGGGTCGGTGTGGACTTGTTGGGCCGAAGGGCCTGTTTCCACACTGTAAATCTAATCTAATCTAATTAGCAGAGGGATTGAATTCAAGAGTCGTGAAGTGATGTTGCAGCTGTACAGGACTTTGGTTAGGCCACATTTGGAGTACTGTGTGCAGTTCTGGTCGCCTCACTTTAGGAAAGATGTGGAAGCTTTGGAGAGGGTGCAGAGAAGATTTACCAGGATGTTGCCTGGAATGGAGAATAGGTCGTACGAGGACAGGTTGAGAGTTCTCGGCCTTTTCTCGTTGGAACGGCGAAGGATGAGGGGTGACTTGATAGAGGTTTATAAGATGATCAGAGGAATAGATAGAGTAGACAGTCAGAAATTTTTTCCCCGGGTACAACAGAGTGTTACAAGGGGACATAAATTTAAGGTGAAGGGTGGAAGGTATAGGGGAGATGTCAGGGGTAGGTTCTTTACCCAGAGAGTGGTGGGGGCATGGAATGCGCTGCCCATGGGAGTGGTAGAGTCAGAATCATTGGCGACCTTTAAGCGGCAATTGGATAGGTACATGGATGGGTGCTTAATCTAGGATGGATGTTCGGCACAACATCGTGGGCTGAAGGGCCTGTTCTGTGCTGTATTGTCTATGTCTATGTCTATGTCTATGACTTCAATGAAGTAGTGTACTTGAAATCAAGCCCTGTGAGTCACCACAAAAGTTAAAGATTTTACCAAAGTATGCAAACTTCCCCAGTTTACTTGTTTGGTAGACTCAGACTAACAGAAAACAGACCAAATTTCTGTACTTCACAAGAACTACTGTCTATTATAAATAAATAGGCTTAACTACAGGTAAGCAAGTATGAACTGTTAACATAGAACTTAACTTGTATAGTTATAACTCACTTCGAAAACATTGCTGCATTATTACAGACAGACAAAAAAATAAGATTATGGATAGAAGAGGGTAAAAAAAGCTAGGAAAGCAATTCAATGGAAGTAACTCCACTCCTGACTCCCGAAAGCCTGTCCACTATCTACAAGGCACAAGTCAGGAGTGTGATGGAATACTCCCCACTTGCCTGGATGAGTGCAGCCCCAAGAGGCTTGACACCATCCAGGAAAAGCATTGATTGGCACCACATCCGTAAGCATCCATTCTCTCCACCACTAATGCTTAGTAGTAGCCGTGTGTTATATCTACAAGATGCACTGTAGAAATTCACCGAAGATCCTCAGACAGCACCTTCCAAACCCACAACCACTTCCACCTGGAAGGACAAGGGCAGCAGATACATAGTAACACCACCACCTTCAAATTCCCCTCCACTCGCCATCCTGACTTGGATCAAAATCCTGAAATTCCCTCCACAATGGCATTGTGGGTCAGGTGGACTGCAGCGGTTTAAGAAGGCAGCTCACCACCACCTTCAAAAGGGCAACTAGGGATGGGCAATGTTCTTCCTCTGCCTTCGAGTATATTTTTACAATCAGGACTCCTGCCCACCTTCCGAGGACCCCTTCACTCTCCTCTAACACACTCCATCCACCTGGACACCGTGCTGGCCTGTTACCTGCCCTTGACCCCTTCAATTCCACTGGAACACTAACAGCCTCAACCTGTCCACCCCCCTCCTCCACTTCAACCTTTCACTCTCACAGCGCTCAGCCCTCCACTCCCTCTGCTCCAATCCCAACCTTACCATCAAACCAGCAGATAAGTGGGGTGCAGCGGTAGTTTGACGCACTGACCTCTACATCACTGAAGACAGACGCCAACTCGAAGACACCTCCGCCTACTGCCCCCTTGACCATGACCCCACCCCCCCACACCAAACCATCACTTCCCAGACCATACACAACCTCGTCACCTCAGGAGATCTCCTATCCACAGCTTCCAACCTCATAGTCCGGGACCCCCGCACCGCCTGATTCTACCTCCTTCCCAAGGCCCACAAACCTGACCACCATTGTCTCAGCCTGCTCCTGCCCCACCGAACTCATCTCCATCTACCTCAATCCTGTCCTATCCCTCCTAGTCCCGGAACTCCCCACATACGTTCGAGACACTACCCATGCACTCCACCTCCTCCAAGACTTCCATTTCCCCGGCCCCCAATGCCTCATCTTCACCATGGATATCCAATCCCTATACACTACCATCCGTCATCACGAGGGCCTCCAAGCCTTCATTCCTTCCTCTCCTGACGTTCCCAACAGTACCCTTCCACTGACACACTCATTCGTTTGGCCAAACTGGTCCTCACCCTTAACAATTTCTCCTTCAAATCCTCCCACTTCCACCAGACCAAAGGGTTAGTCATGGGCACCCATATGGGCCCCAGCTATGCCTATCTCTTTGTCGGTTACGTAGAACAGTCCATCTTACATAGTTACACCAGCACCACTCCTCACTTCTTCCTCCGCTACATTGATGACTGATCGGCACCACCTCGTGCTCCTGCGAGGAGGTTGAGCAGTTCATCAACTTCACCAGCACATTCCACCCGATCTTAAATTCACCTAGACCATCTCTGACACCTCCCTCCCCTTCATGGACCTCTCCATCTCCATTAATGATGACCGACTTGACACTGACATTTTTTACAAACCCACCGACTCCCACAGCTACCTGGATTACACCCTACCTGTTGCAAAAATGCCATCCCGTATTCCCAATTCCTCCACCTCTGGCTTATCTGCTCCCAGGGAGACCAGTTCCATCACAGAACACACCAGATGTCCTCTTTCTTTAGAGATCGCAATTTCCCTTCCCACATGGTCGAAGATGCCCTCCAACACATCTCATCCACATCCGGCACCTCCACCCTTAAACCACATCCCTCCAACCCTAACAAGGACAGAACCCCACTGGTCCTCACCTTCCACCCCACCGACCTTCGCATAAACTGCATCATCCGCCTACATTTCCGCCACCTCCAAACGGACCCCACCACCAGGGATATATTTCCCTCCCCACCCCTTTCTTCTTTCCGCAAAGACCGTTCCCTCCATGACTACCTGGTCAGGTCCACGCCCCCCAACAACCCACCCTCCCACCCTGGCACCCTCCCCTGCCACCACAGGAATTGCAAAGCCTGCGCCCACACCTCCTCCCTCACCTCCATCCAAGGAGCCTTCCACATCCATCAATGTTTCACCTGCACATCCACCAATGTCATTTATTGTATCCTTTGCTCCCTATGCAGTTTCCTCTACATTGGGGAGACTGGACACCTCCTCGCCGAGCGCTTCAGGGAACATCTCCTGGAAGCCCACACCAATCAACCCCACCGCCCCATGGTCAAACATTTCAACTCCCCCTCCCACTCTGCCGAGGAAGTGCAGGTCCTGGGCCTCCTTCACCGCCGCTCCCTCATCACCAGACGCCTGGAGGAAGAACACCTCATCTTCCGCCTCGGAACACTTCAACTCCAAGGCATCAATGTGGACTTCACCAGTTTCCTCATTTCTCCTCTCCCCATCTCACCCCAGCTCCAACCTTCCAGCTCAGCACTGTCCCCATGACCTGTCCTACCAGCCAATCTCCCTTGTCACCTACCCACTCCACCCTCCCCTCTGACCTATCACCTCCAACCCCTCCCCCATTGACCTATTGTACTCTTTGCTACCTTCTCTCCCCCCCCCCCCCCCCCCCCCCCCCCCCCCCCCCACCTTCCCATTTATCTCTCCACTCTGCAGGCACCCTGCCTCTATTCCTGATGAAGGGCTTTTGCCCATAACGTCGATTTTCCTGCACCTCGGATGCTGCCTGACCTCCTGTGCTTTTCCAGCACCACTCTGATCTAAACTCTGGTTTCTACCATCTGCAGTCCTCACTTTTGCCTAATAAATGCTGGCCAGCCAACAATGTTCACGTACTACAAAATGAATAAATAAAAAATGGCTCCAGTCCTCAGGATTTGAATAAGTAGTTCCTTTGGTTTTCCAAATCCTTTAGTTCTTTCACTTTTCTGCTGAAGGCACAGAGCAAGTGGTTTGCAAATGATAGTCTTTGACTTGTTAACTTAAACTAGCAGCTTACAGGAGAAAATAAACTGATTTCCTCTAGGCTTAGGCATTTTACCAGAGAGGCCGATCCACCACCTGCCCTTTCAGCACTCTCATGGTTTCTGCCAATGTCGTTCAAACCTACAATCTGTTCAATCAGATAGTTATTGAGGTGCTGATGACCTTTGGCATTCACAAGTGGTCACAACTCCACAAATCAATCAATAACCTCTTGCCAGACAAATCTCATTTTGTACACGGACACATGGAGTCTGGCCATCTTCCCTCACTGCAGCAGTATAAGTGTGACTTACAATGACTTCCATTAAAGTACAGCCATTCCTTCCTCAGTCCTTTGCTGTAAAACAGTCTTTTTTCCAATTTGCTCGACAGTCAAAAATAAAGTAAAATAAAATGTACAGTCTATAAACTTTGAAAATTCCAATCCTAGTCAGAGTAAAAACTTAAAATTACTTCTGCATGATAGTGACATAATTAACCTTGTCACATAGCTAAGTCATGTGGTCATGCATAGAACCTACTTCAGAGAATCTCTGACTTAACACTTCAGTGCTTTGTCTTTTGTGAAACTGAAGTCTTGAACTCAGGGCTGAACTTAAAAACCATCCAACAGAGTTATTTGATGAAAAATAAAGGAGACAATTGACCCTCAGCTAACATCGCTACAGAAAAATCATAGGATCATTTGTCTGGTTATCAATCTTAAATAGAAGTCAGTCTGCCACATTTTCTGCCATTATCACAGTCGCTCAATTCCAACAGTAATTAATTGTCCATGAAATGCTTGGGGTTGTCTCAACAATATGAAAGCGACTTTATAAATGCAAGTCTTTTCTTAAATGAAGCTAATTTGAATGATCTGGACCAAATTGCTAATAACCGTGATACTGAAGCATAATGTTCATTCAATCACTTCAGTCTGATTCAGAGCTCAGAATGGCTGCTGGGCAAAGAGAACAGGAAAATAGGTATACATGAATGGTGCATTTTAGTTTGGACTCCAAATATATCATTGATTCTTAGTAGAGGGAGCATGATGAGACAATTTATCACAAGGTGGAAACGAAAAACATTTTCCAACTTGATGGATTGTAATTTTTAAAAATTTTATGCAAAAAGCAATTGGCGTAATAAGATAGCACTTGTCCCTTCGATGTAGGAACCGGATTGGAATATTGCTCATCGTGATGGAATATGCTCCCCTCGGGCTGTAACTATTAAGCAAAATGAGTTTCAATTCTTGATGGGCACAAAACTATCCATAACTTACGTTGAATTAGCAGTCTTCTAGGAGAAAGTGAGGACTGCAGATGCTGGAGATCAGAGCTGAAAATGTGTTGCTGGAAAAGCGCAGCAGGTCAGGCAGCATCAGGAAGAAGGGCTCATGCCCGAAACGTCGATTCTCCTGCTCCTTGGATGCTGCCTGACCTGCTGCGCTTTTCCAGCAACACATTTTCAGCTTTGAATTAGCAGTCTAAATCTATAAGGATAAATAATAAAGAAAATGATAAAGCCAAGAAAAAATTGTAATGTTTCAACCAGTAAGTTGAAATTGAGGTAAATTAATCAAGAGCTTTACTCTTCCTTTGATCTGTACAAAACTTGACCTTGTCTATTCATTACATCATTCAAGCAGGAAAGCAGCCCCACTGCAGCACCAGACTCACTTAGCTTGAATGCAGTTACTGAATTCAAGAATGCAATTTTTAAAAATAATAGAAGTAATAAATGTAAAGATTAGTTTACTAAGTATTTGTAGAATCCCTACAGTGTGGACGCAGATCATTCAGCCCTTCGAGACCACACCACCCCGGAAAGAACATTCCAGCCTGAAGTCTAATCCCACCCCCACCCCCCAAATTAATCCCTCTCACCCTGCATTTACTATGGCCAATCCATCTAACCTGCACTGCTTTGGACTATGGGAGGAAACCAGAGCACCTGGAAAAGCTCACGCAGACACAGGGAAAATGTGCAAACTCCACACAGACAGACGCCCAAGCTGGAATCAAAACAGGGTCCCTGGCACTGTGAAGCAGTAGTGCTAATTACTAAGCCACCATCTTGCCCTAATACTATTATTAAAATGTGTAATTAAATTTAATGCCAAAGAGCTTTATTTTTAACTCCTCAAAACTCATTCACTTACATGGTTAAAATCAGGCCCAAAGTTGCAAGCTGTGAGGCAAAACATTTCTCGACATTTTTGGTACCACAACAATTTGAACTTGCATTCCTAAATTTATTTCCTAGGACGGAGGCACATTCAAACCAGGTTGGTGGAACCAAGAGCATCATCTTTGAATAGTGGAGACTGTTTCTTACTTCTAGCTCCTCAACACTGTTTCCTGTGGACAGGAGAATTTACCAATGTCATCGAAAAAGCCAAGGTCAGTCTGCTATCTTAGTAAGCATCTGTACAAACAAATTCCATACTTATTCCTAACAGAGCTTCCATGTCCCTGAATCTCTTTCATGGAAGTAAATTACAGTGCTGCTCATAGAAAATCTCAGGAAATCCCATAAACAATGCTTCCTGCCAGATGTCTGCATGAGGCACCATTTCACATGTCATCTAGTCCCCACATTTGTGTAGATTTGTTTGGTGGCGTATCTGAATATCTAAATTTCCTGTCGTTTTGGTGAATGTGAAAGGACCAACATACGTAACAGGATGCAAAACTTCCTCAGGATGAAGCATTTTTGAAACCACAAGAAAAAATGTTCAGATGCATTGCAAATTTCAGAGAAACTGGCAACAGCAAACAGAAGGTTTCTCTTTTTGCCACATATGTTGTGCGTGAGCCAAGAAATAAAGCATTGAATTCACTGAGCAACCAAAACCCCCTAAGTACAGGTTTCAATGAAATTGTGTTAATTTATCAAACTTCTAATTTGACTATGTTCAGAATTTCATTTAAGATGTTTGTGATATAAGTTTGACTGTGGTGGAGATTGCTGTGCTTTTGGAAACAACTGTTTGATAAAGACAACTGGGATGAAATCACTTACAGTGAAGAAACTTTATTCAAAAGGCATCTAGTGCACTGTCTTTGATGCAGGAGTCTCCAAAATATTGTACAATTAATTATGTACTTATATATCAATTTAAGTACTCATTAAATGCTTTAACCTTTTTATTGGCTGCAGAGAAGGCCACTTAGACTTCTGGTAGTACATGTAACATATCACACGCTGACTCCTCTTTATTAAAATGAGATCAGCTGCATTGGCCCAAATCTTCTAATCTGGGTTAGAACTCTTATACCCACCCAGACCAGACAAACGTTTGCAGAGTTACTGACAAACGTTCAGTCAGCTCTTCTGATAGAGGATCCTAATGATGTAGGAATCTTCATAGGCCTTAGAGCAGGAAATCTTCATAGAAGTCATGCCCCTTTTTATCGCACTAGCTGCTGCTGAATAAATGACTGAACTGTCCAAAGCCTTTTTTTGAAAAGTTATGAGGAGAAGGCAGGTTTAGTAGGTGCAGGGCATTGGCGGTAGGTGGCTGAGTTGGTGAGAGGATCGGGTGACAGGGAGAATGGTCAGGGGTTGGTCGCATTGTAATGTTGGGTGGCAGTTTGGTGAGCATGTAATTGGGGGTTGGTGGACACTGAGAAAATCAGACTGTGGTGTCAGGAAGAGCAGTTGGGTTACAGGAGTTGGTCAGTTTGGAACAGGATGCATTGTCAGGTCTGTGGACTAGATGGGTCATTTGTGATTGGAGAGGAATGTGGTAGGTCAGGATGAGTTGGATAAGAGGGTTGGTGTTTGGGTCAGGTTGGGCTCTAGTCGGTGGGATAAGCAGGGGTCCAGTGGGCACCTGGGCTGAGGATTATCAGCATATCAGCAAACACTGAACTGTGAGGGTACTGGAGATCTGAAACAAAACCAGAAAAGGCTGAAGAAACTCAGTAGGTCAGGCAGCATCTGTGTAATGCTAAACAGTTAATGTTTCAGTCCAGTGATCCTTCAGAACCTTTCTGATTTTGTTACAGTTATTGTTATTATAGTCACCCAAGACTTAGAACTGGTGTAAATTCACTTAGCAGTTCCTCTGTAACTCACTAAGTAAGTAAGTCCATACCTTCCAAAATCTCTGACTCTAGCTCATCGGAAGGTTCCAGAATCAGGGTAGTTGTCCATAAGATGTTTAAACGTCCTGAGGAATTCCCTCGTAGTTGATGAATTAGGACTTCCAAGGAGCCCTGAAGTATATCATTTGGGATGCATCTGCCCCTTTATTTTCACCTTTCGCATCTTCTAGTCAATCTATGAATGATATTGAGCTAGCAGTTTTAATTCTGAGGCCTGATTCTGTATCGGGTAGAAAAATTGAAAATGCTGACAGTTACAGCATGGACCTGCTGCTGATAACTTCAGAGAAAAAAAAAACTTGTTTTTTTATCAAAATAACCTCCATCTATAATTTTTCTTTTCATCTCTATGTAAAAATTTGTAACACAAGGAGAATGAGTGAAACATGTTTTAGAGGTTATTTTTATTACAGCCCTGCATCAAACAAGGAGATTTGTATTTCAAGGTGTACTGAAGGAAGGGTTCAGATGGTATACAATATAACTGCCCAGTAGATTTACTTTTTTGTTCAGATGTTTAAGCTCAGGGCGGTACACTGAATAACTGTGCTGGATTAAATAATACTGTTTTATAATATCTTCCTGTTTTCAGGCTTCAGAACTGGCAGCATTTATTCAAACCAAAAGAGACCTTGGCTGCAGAGCGCCCTATGTAGCCACAATAGAAGAAGGAATTAACAGCCATACCAGAACAGCCAAAGAATTTTGGAAACTCTTAGGTGGACAGTCAAGCTACCAAGGTAATGATAGTTGCTGTGAATTTAAGATTTGAATGCAATTAAGAGTTTCTTGAATCTTACCAATTCTTAGATGTATTTCAGAATTGGAACGTGGGTGTATTTTCTTGAGCTTATTGAAAAATTGATAATAGGAGCAGGAGTAAGAATCAATTATATTAGTGAATTCCAACAAATATTATCCTGTTACTGTGTAAAAAGTTTCTACTTCACATTCCCCTTGCAACCCCTGCTCAAAACCTTCAATCTGTTGTTGTTTATAGTTATTGAATCATCAATTAATGGGAATTTTCCTTAACCAGCTTATCCAAACCTCCACAAACTTGTATACCTCTAATCTCTCCTCGATCAACTTTTGTTCAAGGAGAATAATCCCAGCTTCTTCAAACTAACTTTGTTGATAAAATCTCTTGTCCCTGGAATAATTCTGATAAATTTCAGCACCCTAGGGACACTACCACTCTGCCACATGACACCAGAAATTCCTGTTTAAGTATTTTTTTAAATCGGACAGGGATTGAGACACCTGTCCAAGGCAGGAAGGAATTGGGAACAAACCCTCTGGCCCAGGGGTGGGGACTCTACCACTGTACCATTATATGTGCTCAAGTAACCATTCAGTTAATTCTTTTCTACCCGAATGTAGGTATTTTATAATCAACCTGTTCAGGGATGTTATTATGCACTCTGGGCCAAGTGGGACTTGGACTGGCCTCCTGGTTCAGCGATAGGAACATTACCACTGTGCCACAAGAGCCCTCCCACCTGTATGCATTTAACCTCAATTTAAGCAGTTAACATAATTGCCTGTGGATTTTTCCCCCAATTATTATTTCCATAGGAACATTGGATGCTTTGTATCTCCAAATTGTGGCAGAATCATTAAAGTAGTGCTTAAAGGATTCTTGTAGCACAATGGTGTATCCCTCTAAGCCAAAAGGCCAAGTTTCAAGTACCATCTGCTCCTTTTTGTGTTCTAACATATACAAACAGGCTTATTAAAATAAACAATGTGCAATGTTCATATCTATCTAAAACATTGGTTTAGTCTTCATATTGTGTTATGTAAGCAGATTTTTAGTAGTACTTTTCATTTATGTTAGCAATAAAGAAAGTAAAATTGTCTGGAGTTCCAACACCTGATCCTTACTATAATTTGGAAAGTCAGAATTTTATCCTGTCCTGTCAACTAGTTTGTTCGCCCCACTGTCAAGTCTTACAGTTAATCAATAAAGGGCATCTGGCTGAGTTACTGAAGGGAGTCAGACAGTTTGCAAGAATCTTTTCATGCAGAGGATGGTGAGTGTCTGGAACAGGCTGCCACAGATAGTGGTGAAGGCAAGTACAATTTTGTCATTCAAGAAACATTTGGACATGGACACAGATGGGATAGCTATGGAGGGATATAAACCAAACACAGGCAAATGGGACCAGATAAATTGTGAAAACTGGGCAGTATGACAAGTTGGGCCGAAAGACCCTGTTTCCATGCTGTAAACCTCTGATTCTAATCTGTGGCTTCATGAGTGGAGGGGAGTGCAGGAAAACCAGTAAAGAAAAATATACTTCCAATATTTTAACCTTTGAGATACCATAGAAAGGACCTTGTTTATAATTCTGAGAAGATTAATGTTGATTTTGCTCAACGTTCTGTAAATCTGAGGTTAATTGATTTGAATTTAGCTCAATAAATTCTGCTTCCTGGTAATGTTTAGCACCTGTAATAATAATCGGTCTTTCGTTTTGTGAAGCATCCCAATTAGAATGTGACATGTCGATCAATGTCTTTATACTTACAACAGAATTATGCTAACTGGCTTCCAGTGACGTCCTGGTTTCTGAAAATTTTGGAGCATCACTTAACACATAGACGTGGAAGCACTCTACAGCATACTTCTCACTACCGTCAACATGGGTTTTGTGAAGAGAAGGCTAACCAAAGTCTCTTTGCTGCAAGGGGATCACAGAAAATATATTTCAGATGCTGTGATTGTATTATTAAGTGCTAGATTTGATTTGATTTATTATTATCATGTACAGGGATACAGTGAAAAAGTATTGTTTTGTGTACTAAATAGTTAAACCATATTAGTTAAAGGTT
The DNA here is from genome assembly GCF_020745735.1 of Hemiscyllium ocellatum. NCBI lineage: Eukaryota > Metazoa > Chordata > Chondrichthyes > Orectolobiformes > Hemiscylliidae > Hemiscyllium > Hemiscyllium ocellatum. Next base: position 102,652,218 of record NC_083405.1, read on the forward strand.
AAACCATATTAAATGCACCAGTGTAAAAGAACAGAATGTAGAATATAGTGTTACAACTACAGAGAAGGATCAGCTGAGAAGTCTGATAACAGTGGGCAAGGAGCTGTTCTTGAATCTGTTGGTATGTGTTATCAAACTTTTGTACCTTCTGCCCTATGGAGGACCATGGAAGAGAGTATAACCGGGGTGGGGGTATCTTTGATTACATTGGCTGCTTTCTCAAGGCAGCAGGAAGTGTCGATGGACTCAATGGATGGAGCAGTGGTGTTGGTGATGGACTGGGCTGTCACAACTCTCTGTAATTTTATGCTGTCCACCAACTTTTGATAAATGTGGACTTGTTGCAATCTGAATATGCTAAGAAAAGATTAAGTAGCTCATTTATGTAGGGTTTATGCCTTAAAAGTTCAATAGGCAAAACTCGGCTTCCCTGGTCTTCCCAGCTGAGGATTTCCAAACATTAAATTGACAAGCGGAAAATCATCAGCTGAGGAACATGGAAGCTGAAAATCCCACCTTCATGGATATCATTTTAGCCCACCTTGTGCATTAAACTTGTGTGAAGTGTAAGTTATTGCTAATACCTCTTGAGCAAAGTCCAATCATTTTTCAGTAAATACTCAACCTTCACAGATGGTACGTGGATCCATTCCTCCTTGTTCCCTTCCCCAATTGTGTTTTAGATATAGTTTGTAATGAGCCATCATTGTAGCAAGATTGTCGAAACACAGCAAAACCTGGCCAACACCCAGACTTCAGCTGAAAAGTGATGAGTAACATTGGTATGTGTTGAGGGCAAGTGAAGTTTACAGTGGGCAGGAGAGAAAGTAGGGAATGTTATAAATTCTGAGAAATATTATGCATAAATCAATTTTGTTGCTTTTGCAGGTGCTGGAAACCCAGATGAAGATGAATTGTATGAAAGTGCAATAGTAGAAACCAATTGTATTTATCGCCTAGTGGATGATAAACTAGTCCCTGATGATGACTTCTGGGGAAAGATACCACGGTGCTCTTTACTTAATTCAAAGGATGTAAGTATTTGTCAAAGGGAGTGATAGAGGAGCAGCATCCAGTAAATCGCTTAGTAAATGCACTGCATGATGCAAGACCAACAGATATGCGTTTAATCCTGTTTGTGCTGAATTAGAATTCTACTTAGGGTGAACCAAGATGCTTACATGACCATAATGATTGTGCTGAGGAGAGAGAAGGGGAAAAAGGGCATCTGTGATCCAATCCAGTGACCGTGCCAGGAAGCATGGTTGTGTAAATACGCATCAGTATGTCACTTGATTGTGAGGTTACACATGTATTCACAAGTGAAGAATGGCTCCATGTTTGAAGATTGCCAGGACCCATAGAATCAACTGAGTTATTGCATTTTGTGGACAAAGATGTTGGATGTGGACAAAAAAGACAAAGAGTACTATAGAAGAAAACCTAGAGCAAGAGATGTTTGCACTCAACTCAAGATAATTCTCTTTGTTTGAAAATCAGTGCCTTCTCTCTCATTTGTATCAGAGGTAGCAGTTATCTTCACTGAAATAAATTAATAAACCAGATAGATTTTTCAATAATGCAATGGTTTTCATGGTCATATTCTGGTGCTACAGACTTTTACTCGAAGAGTTGAACCCATGATCACTCGCAAACTATGGAACAATATAGTTATTGTTCCTTAGTTTAGGAGAGATCACAGCTTCAACAATATAACTATTGTTCTCGAACTAACAAACTAATATAATCACATATACACATCTGTATTCTCACAGCACCTTTCAATACCGCCAAAAGACTCCAGTCATTTGCAGAAGCTTCAGTGTGGGGAAGGTGGCAGGTGGGATGGAGCATGGCAGGATTGAATGCTGAACCAAAGCCAGAGATTTTAGGAAGCTGACGAAAAACTTGGTCAGAAACATTTATTGTAAAGGAAATAGATGTAAAGAGGAAATTCCTAAATCTAAGCACAGATGGTGGAAGACTTTTTTAAAAAAAACTTAAAATATAGTTACGTGTCACCAAGGTCCAAGTTTTTCTATAAGCTGTTGATTTTTTCGAACATTAATGACCAGAGAACCAGCTGACTTCCATCTTCCAGTGTTGTTCTTCCTGTTACCCGTGCAAGTAATAACTCAACCTGATGGCATGTGCCTTAACCACCTCTGGATTGATCATTCCTCCAGTGTGAAATTCAAGAGTTGAGCATCAATGGGTTGGTTGGCTGGCATTTGAGGAAAGGGAAGCATCTCATTTAAGCAATACATGAGTATTTGCTGTGTTGAAGTTAAGCTCACTATCAGGACTTGCTTAAACATGTAAACCTTGGCTGATTTCCCCTCCTTGTTCTCACCCACAAAGAGTCAGATGACATTGAGATAAACTTATGTCCATCTACTGTCCTGTAGGGATCAGATAACAGACCACAAAGCAGTAACTGAACTAGAGACAATAACATGATTGCATTTCTTCATTGTGTCTTTTCTTATTAACTATATTGCATATTAACTTCCATGCAATGTTCTGAATGTTTTTTGTAGGTGTTGGTGTTTGATTTTGGCAGTGAAGTGTACGTGTGGCATGGAAAGGAGGTCACACTAGCACAGCGAAAAGTAGCATTCCAGTTGGCAAAACATTTGTGGAATGGTACATTTGACTACACAAACTGCGACATCAACCCTTTAGATCCAGGCGAATGCAATCCGCTGATACCAAGGTAGCTTTGACTTACACTAACAGTTTACATCTTACATTGAATGTAATTAACTGTAAAACTGACCCAACACCAGAGTCTCCCCAGTGCACCCGACTACCCTGACCTGACCTGACCACTTAGCATCCACCTTGACACCTTCTCCATTGTATCCTGCCTCAGCAGCCAGCTTACCCTCGCACCTACTTACCTTGTGCACTTATCTTCTCCCTGTCAAAGAGACTTGAGAGTTTTAATTCCTGCAGTACAGCAGTTACTGCTGTTAAAAAGAGTGGTCACGGTTTGGCCTTTTGCACTGATCCTGAGCTGCATTAACAGGCCTTCTGAGCTGCTCTGTGTTTCTGGAGAGGCACATCAGACATTCAGGCCAGAAATACAGAACTCTGCAGCAGAGTAAGTAACAAGGAGCAAAGTAACAATCCAACTGTGATTGCCACTCCTCAGAACATTTGACCTAAAGAAAAATCCATGTATTATTAGTCATAGAGATGTACAACATGGAAACAGACCCTTCGGTCCAACCTGTCCATGCTAACCAGATATCCCAACCAAATCTAGCCCATATCCCTCCAAACCCTTCCTATTCATAAACCCATACAAATGCCTTTCAAATGTTGCAATTGTACCAGCCTCCACCACTTCCTCTGGCAGCTTATTCCATACACGTACCACTCTCTGTGTGAAAACGTTGCCCCGTAGGTCTCTTTTATATCATTCCCCTCTCACCCTAAACCTACGTCCTCTAGTTCTGAACACCCTGACCCCAGGGAAAAGACTTTGCCTATTTACCCTATCCATGCCCCTCATAATTTTGTAAACATCTATAAGGTCACGCCTCAGCCTCCGATGCTCCAGGGAAAACAGCCCCAGCCTGTTCAGCCTATCCCTCTAACCCTGACAACATCCTGTTAAATCTATTGTCAGATTTTGTTTTCAATTTAGAAACTTAGATTTCTTTGGTAGCAATCAAATTAGGCACTCAGGTGGGCTGCACCAGTTATCTCTCCCCTCAGCATTGTTTTCAGTTTTTAAAAATTTGTTTACAGGATGTGGGTATCACTGGCTAGGCCAACATTTATTGCCCAGAGGGCAGTTATGAGTCAAGCACATTGCTATAAGTTTGGAGTCATATGTAGGCCAGACCAGGTAAGGGTAGTAGTTTCCTTCCCTAAAGGACATCAGTGAACCAGATGGGTTTTTCCAACAATTGACAATGGAGTCATGGTCGTCATTAGACTCTTAATTTCAAATTTTTATCACATTGAAATTCCACCATCTCCTGTGGTGGGATTCAAACCTGGGTCCCCAGAGCAATACCTAGCTCTCTTGATTAATGGTCCAGTGATAATCCCACTAAGCCATCACCTCCCCACGTTGACCTCCTGCACAGGCAGCTCCAGAGCAGCCCAGCTGAGTGAAATATTTACTTAAGGATCTTTACAGTGATAATGAAATGACGATGAGCATTTTGTGAAAGTAGCATTTTATTCCATTAAACAGATGCAGTACCTTTGAATGTGCGGGTGTCAGTATGTAGCTTTGCTGTTAACAAACATGAAATTATTTATTACAATGAGCCATAATTATAAAGGCACAAATTCTTTTATTTAGATCTTTGGCCAAGATTTCATTTTGAACAATACATCATGTGTTAAGACGTCAAGTGTCAAGTGTTAATCCTAACCAGCTGCTTTCTTTTTTCCACGTGTAGGAAAGGTCAGGGCCGTCCTGATTGGGCAATTTTTGGCAGGCTGACCGAGCACAATGAAACTATTTTGTTTAAGGAAAAGTTCCTGGACTGGCTAGACTCAAAGAAGCCATCACCAAAAACTGGAATTGAAGAGGAACAGAAGGTGCAATTCTTTTGATCCCCAAATTGGGGAAGCAAATACATTAATCTTTTTTGCCTGTTAAAGCACCTATAGTCATATGTAAAGTCTGATAGACTAAGGGAACTTAATATATTAGACCTGCCTGCTGATCTGCTTTTGATCAAAATTTTCAGTCATGTCCCAGCTTAGTTTTCACAAGCCATTTTACGTGAGATTTACTTGACCCATATGCTTTACAAGGTTTCCTCCAATTTATCAATAATTACAATAATCCTAATGGGTACGAGTATAAATCATTCAGTTAATGGACGATACTCCATTTACCTGCCTTTGTTATTCTTTGATCACCTTAACCAGCTAAAAGCCGCTAATATCAATGTCAAAAGGAACACAAGGTTTAGTATGTACTATGTCACCTTTCAGAAACAGGCCAGTCGGCCCACTTGATCTATGATACTACATACATACATTCACTGATTTAACGTACAATCATAAGTAGGATTAGAAGTGTTGTAGAAAAGTGAGAAAGGAAATTGGGTCCTAATCTGTATGAAAAGGAATAACACATCTTTGTTGTGATTGTTGGCAAAGACAAATATTGACCAAACAGGCGCTCTTTCTGCCTGACCCTGCTAATCGTGAATGTTTGGATTTCGATGAGCTGGAGTTGCATGTTGCCTCTGTCCCACTGTGGTATATATGAAATCTTAGATTTTTTTTCCAACACAAATGTTGTGTAATAATCACTAAGAACATGGAAGTAATGTAGATATATGTGATCAGATCTAAATTCTGTAATCTGCCACAACCAGTCATGAATAGCAGTGGGCAAGTAACAACAGGAGGAAGAGACTCCACAAATATCCCTATTTTCAGTGACTCGGAGGTGGGTGAAGAAGAAATAGCTCCAGCACATCGGTGCAAGGATAAAGCTAAAAGCATTCGCAATTGCCTTCAGCAGAGGTGCTGTGTGGATGATCCATCTCTCCCTCCTGACGTCCCCAGCATCAAAGTTCCCCCTCTTCAACCAATTCAATTCACATCACATGATATCAAGAAATAGCTGTAAACACTGAATACTGCAAAGACTAGTGATCCGGACGACATTCTGGCAACAGTGCTAAACAGGTAAACTCCAGAACTAGCCATTTGCTAACTATTCCAATACATCTGCTCAACAATGTGGAAAATCACCAAACTATGTCCTTTCCACAAAAAGCAAATTCAACTCCTCAAATTACTGTCAATCATCAGCACTGTGACAAAAGGGTCCTTGAATAGTATTATCAAGCAGCACTTGTTCAGTAATAACCTGCTCATAACCGAGCCTTCATCCTTTGCCACTTAACTCCTGACCTCATGATAGCTTTGGTCCAAACATATGTATAAGAGCTGATCGACAGGGATGACACCAAGGCAGCATTTAACTGAGTGTGGTAACAACAAGGATCCCTGGCAAAATTAATATCAATTGGAAATGGGGAGAAAGTCTCCTCTGGTTAGAGTCATGTCTTGCTCAAAGAAAGGTTATGGGAGGTCAGTCATCTTTGACCCACTTCAATCTCTGCAGGAGTTCCTCAGGGTTATGGCCTCAGCCCAACTATACACAGCTGCTTCATCAGCCTGCTTCCACTATAAGGACAGAAGTAGAGATGTTTGCTGACAACTGCATAGAATTCAAAATTGTTCATGACTTCTCAGATATTGAAGCAGTCCAAATCCAAATTTCGCAAGACGACAACATCTGGTTTGGATTGATGAATAGCAAGTAATATTCATGCTACCTAAGTGCCTGGCAATGACCACTGTTAACTAGAGAGAATCTAACCATTGATATTCAATAGCATTACTACCATTGCTATCCACTCTTTCAACATCCCAGGGGGTTACCATTATCCAGAAATTAAACTGGACCAACCACATGAATACTGAAGCTACAAGAGAAGGTCAGAGGCTGGGAATTGAAACTTACAGAATACTGGATGGCCTGGACAGAATAGATGTCAGGAAGATGTTTCCAACGGTAGAAAAGACCAGAACCCGAGGGAATAGCCTTGGAGTATAGGGAAGAGCTATTAGAATGTAGATTGGGAGAAACTTCTTCAGCCAGAGAGCGGTGAAACTATGGAATTCATTACCACAGAAGGCTGTGGAGGCTAGGTCATTGAGAATATTTAAGACAGAGATATATAGGTTCTTGAGTATCAAGGGTTTTGGGGAGAAAGCAGGAGAATAGGGTTGAGAAACTTATCAGTCATGATTGACTGGCGGAGCAGACTCAATGGGCTGAATGGCCTAATTTTTGCTCCTATGTCTTATGGTCTTAAAAGTGCTGAGGAACATAGAATATGAGCCAAACATAGGCAATTGGAACTCGTTCAGTTTAGGAAACCTGCTTGGCATGGAGGAGTTGGGCAGAAGGATCTGTTTCCATGCTGTACATGGTAAATAGGGAGAAACCATTCCCTTTTGTAAAGGGTCAGTAACCAAGGGGCACGGTTTTAAGGAGGTGGGATAGGTGGAAGGAGGTCAAGGTGAGGGTGATAGGCCGGAGTGGGGTGGGGGCGGAGAGGTCAGGAAGGAGATTGCAGGTTAGGAGGGCGGTGCTGAGTTGAGGGAACCGACTGAGACAAGGTGGGGGGAGGGGAAATGAGGAAACTGGAGAAATCTGAATTCATACCTTGTGGTTGGAGGGTTCCCAGGCGGAAGATGAGGCGCTCCTCCTCCAGCCGTCATGTTGTTATGTTCTGCCGGTGGAGGAGTCCAAGGACCTGCATGTCCTCGGTGGAGTGGGAGGGAGAGTTAAAGTGTTGAGCCACGGGGTGGTTGGGTTGGTTGGTCCGGGCGGCCCAGAGGTGTTCTCTGAAGCGTTCCGCAAGTAAGCGGCCTGTCTCCCCAATATAGAGGAGGCCACATCGGGTGCAGCGGATGCAATTGATGATGTGTGTGGAGGTGCAGGTGAACTTGTGGCGGATATGGAAGGATCCCTTGGGGCCTTGGAGGGAAGTGAGTGTGGAGGTGTGGGCGCAAGTTTTACATTTCCTGCGGTTGCAGGGGAAAGTGCCGGGGGTGGAGGTTGGGTTGGTGGGGGGTGTGGATCTGACGAGGGAGTCACGAAGGGAGCGGTCCTTGCGGAACGCTGATAGGGGAGGGGAGGGAAATATATCCTTGGTGGTGGGGTCCGTTTGGAGGTGGCGGAAATGACGGCGGATGATACGTCATCATTTCCGCCATACAACGTATCATCTGCCGTCATTTCCGCCACCTCCAAACGGACCCCACCACCAAGGATATATTTCCCTCCCCTCCCCTATCAGCGTTCCGCAAGGACCGCTCCCTTCGTGACTCCCTCGTCAGATCCACACCCCCCATCAACCCAACCTTCACCCCCGGCACTTTCCCCTGCAACCGCAGGAAATGTAAAACTTGCGCCCACACCTCCACACTCACTTCCCTCCAAGGTCCCAAGGGATCCTTCCATATCCGCCAAAAGTTCACCTGTACCTCCACACACATCATCTATTGCATCCGCTGCACCCGATGTGGCCTCCTCTATATTGGGGAGACAGGCCGCTTACTTGCGGAACGCTTCAGAGAACACCTCTGGGCTGCACGGACCAACCAACCCAACCACCCCGTGGCTCAACACTTTAACTCTCCCTCCCACTCCACCGAGGACATGCAGGTCCTTGGACTCCTCCACCGGCAGAACATAACAACACGACGGCTGGAGGAGGAGCGCCTCATCTTCCGCCTGGGAACCCTCCAACCACAAGGTATGAATTCAGATTTCTCCAGTTTCCTCATTTCCCCTCCCCCCACCTTGTCTCAGTCGGTTCCCTCAACTCAGCACCGCCCTCCTAACCTGCAATCTCCTTCCTGATCTCTCCGCCCCCACCCCACTCCGGCCTATCACCCTCACCTTGACCTCCTTCCACCTAACCCACCTCCATCGCCCCTCCCCCAAGTCCCTCCTCCCTACCTTTTATCTTAGCCTGCTTGGCTACTCTCTCTCTCTCTCATTCCTGATGAAGGGCTTATGCTCGAAACGTCAAATTCCCTATTCCTGAGATGCTGCCTGGCCTGCTGTGCTTTGACCAGCAACTCATTTTCAGCTGTGATCTCCAGCATCTGCAGACCTCATTTTTTACTCGCACGGTTTTAAGGTAAAGAGCTAAGATTTAGAGGGGACTTGAGGAAAGAAAATCTCACTTAGATGGTCGCAGGTTTCTGGAACTCCCTGCCTCAAGCATGGTAGAGGTAGGAACCCTTACTTAGATGAAAAATTGCCATAGCACTTGACCACTGCTTTGTGTGCTGGAAAATGGGATTAGAATAAATTGATGTTTGATGACCATCTCAGATGTGATGGACCGTAGGGCATCTTTCCATGCTGTAAAATCTGACTCTCAGCTCCATACCACCCTGAATTGAAACTATATCATTATTCCTTCACTGTCACTTGTTCAGAATCCTGGAACTGCCTTTATAACATCACAATGGGGGTATCTGTTGAAGAAGACAACTCACTAACACCTTCTTGAGTGCAGTTGATAATGGGAAACAGTTGCTGTTCAGGAGACTTTATGCATGCATGTGAGATTTACAAGATTATGATTAATGAATACCACTTTCATTCTTAAGTGGTTGCAGTAGTGGATGTGAAGAGTCAGTGATTACTTCTCCATTATTCTCAGTATTTTAAGAGAAGAAACATGCATTGAAATATAAAATAATACATAATGCGGAAAAAAGAATCAAAATGTCAATGGCTGTAGATTGAAAGAGACTGAGGAATTCAAAATATAATTCTTTAACATGAGTGCCTATAAATCAAACCACGCAATAGCTAGTCAAATTTGTGACTTTTAGAAACATGGTCGAAAAATCGATTACAGTTGAATACTGTGTGACACCTGGGCATTCCACAATGTTTTACTTCCAGAATCAACTTCTTAAGTGTAATCACTGTTGTAATGTAAGAATTGCAGCAGCTAATTTGAGAATAGCAAATAATCTCAAACAACTGTTTTAGTAACTTTGGCTAAGTGAAAAATATTGACAGGACAATAGGAAGCATTCAATCACTCCTGCATCCAAGAGGGAAGAGTCCATATAACATCTCTAAAGGATGGCTTTTCTGAATGTGCACCAATCCCTCGATATAGAAAACACATTAAAGATGTAGATTCATCAGGATAATGTGATATCAGAGATCTGATAGTGTAGTAATTAGGAAGATATAGCTATCACTTTTTAAAAGCATGTGATATGATCATTTGCATTAAGTCCCAACCTAATTCATTATTTTTCCATTTATTGGAAATGTTGTCTGACTTGGTTCAGTAGTTTACTAATGTGTATACCCTATAGGATATGTGGCACAGAAGTAGGCTGTTCTCATTCAACTTGCCTAGTTTTGGCCAATGTTTATGCTCCACTTGACCCTCTTGTCAGCCTCTTTGTCTAAATGTAACCCTCTTCCATACTCGCTCAAATACTTGTTTACGTTCCCCATAAATTCATCTATTCTATTAACTTCATTTTGTAATAGCATGTTCCACATCCTCATTACTCTGTTTGTAAAGTTTTGTTCTGAATGCCCTATTAAGATATTTATGATTATCTTGTACTGATGGCTACTAGTGAAATTTTTTCTTACAAGAAGAATAATTTTCTCTGCATCCATTCTATCACAATCTACCATAATTGTCCATACTATGATAGGTTACCTCACCTTGATCGAGAAAAGAAACAAAGCCTATTAATCTTTCCTTTTGTATATGCCTTCACATTTCTTAAGTATTTGTTATACCTTCTCCAGTGCCTGCAATCAGAACTGGAGACAGTACCTTTTCAGACAGTAAGTGTTGACTAACCAGGTTTCAGTATAGGCTTAACATAATGTCCCTACTTTTCAATTCTGTCACTCTCTACAAATAAAGTTTAGCACTTGGTATGTTTTTTGTGGTTATGCAGGCATATGAAGCAACTTTCAATAATTGGTGTATTTGAACATCGAGATCCTGTTGTTCTTCCTCTCCATGTAGAGAGTACACTTGTGAATATCAGAGGGAGAGTGAATGAATGTTGACAGATTCTTCTGTATTAGTTGAAACCACAGCAACAGAATCCAGCACTGTAGCTGGCTGTATTATGTTGCTGTAGGATTAATACCAAGCCTCTAACAGATTATTATTTTAAATCTACAAACATTTTAACTAGATTTTCTTTACACCATTAGTGCAAAGCTGGTGAAAATTAAGTTTTCATTCACACACTCAATTTTAGTAGCAAGATGAATTTAATTCTTGACCAACTGTGTTTTATTTCATTCGGTATGACTCTGGTTACTTTCATTGTGGATTAGTAATAACTTAAAATATTTGTGCGGTGCATGATTATTTTCTACTTAACTCCAGGAAACACTCACAAATTCGACCTTAATTATCAGCTTGAAAATATGCACTGTCTGTTATAAAGAAAATTAACTGAAATCTTTCTCTGAATTGATTTGGGAAATGTTAATTTTGAGAAAGGAAAGAGAAGAATTAGATTTCATCTGTTCCAAGATTTACTTGAAGGCAACTAGTGGTCTTTTTTCTTATTAAATTGCAATTTGCAGCTCTAACTTTGCTGTTTAAATTTGCATACAACTTACACTCATTTCTTGTCTTGTAGCAGGAGTATGGGAATGATCTTAAACCATATGATGTCACATTGATGATTCCTCAGTCTCTCGCCTCTGTTGGGATGACACTAGATGGGTTAAATATCGGACGTGGCTACGGAATAGTAGAGGGAGAAGACGGCAGGCAGTTTGAGATCACCAGCCTCTCTGTTGATGTATGGCACATACTTGAATTTGACTATAGTAGGTTGCCGAAACAGAGCATTGGGCAGTTCCATGAAGGTGATACCTACGTGGTGAAATCAAAGTATCTGGTCAGCAGCACAGGTTAGTATCAATGGTGTGAAATTAAAGTATTAGATACAAGTTCTAAAGCTAAAGCAAATAGAAATGGCACTTCGAGTTTTAGTGGAATAAGAGTAAAGGTCTTGTAACTTCTATATTGCTTATATTATGTCGTTGGAATGTTAATTCCAAAATGTTGTGACATATAGGGGTAGACCAGAAGTTATGTTTTAAATGAGGATGCAGAATGGGGATGTATGGTGAGTCACAAGGCTGAGAGGCCTGGATCATGGAGTCTTGGTTAATCTTATGGCGGGGCTTCACTTGCATAAATATTCAAGAGTTCCACCCAATTCAACTGCATGGCCATGGAGAGAAGGGAACAGAAATTTGGCAGCAGAACAGGAGCTGGATTGGAGAGGCTGGGGACAGGTCAGACTCAGAGAAGTACTCTTAGTCCTGGCCCATAACCAAACACAACAGTAAATGTTTTAACTGAACCACCATCTGCTGGGTCACAATCCTATCTTATGTTTCTGATGAACATTGCAACTGCCACCCTGAGACCATTGAAACTGGGTCTTCATATTTGAAGGAGGACTGTTCTCCCTCCTTGTGGGAATTTTCTCCTCCTGTCACCCTCCCCCTGACCTCATGCCTGCATGTTCAAAAGTGGAGTTAAAATCAGTCTCAGCAGGATCAGTTTGCTATTTGGCTGGCTTCATTTTAACTGCCCTGGCCTGATTCCTACCAGTGAATTAAAATTAGGCCAGATAGTTAGTTTGTGTTAAGCCAGTTCAGCATTCATTGGTACGTATGGAAAAGGAAGGAATAAGTGAATAACATTGTATTCCCAACATGTCCACCTGTTGTAAACAACCCTCCTGAAAGGATATTGTTTTAGAGTGAATACTAGATGAACTCTGAAGGGTAAAAAGTGAAGTCTGCAGATGCTGGAGGTCAGAGCTGAAAATGTGTTGCTGGTCAAAGCACAGCAGGTCAGGCAGCATCCAAGGAACAGGAAATTCGACGTTTCGGGCTAGAGCCCTTCATCGTGAATCAGGAATTTCCTGATGAAGGGCTTTGGCCCGAAACGTCGAATTTCCTGTTCCTTGGATGCTGCCTGACCTGCTGTGCTTTGACCAGCAACACATTTTCAGTTTTGAACTCTGAAGGGTAGTCAACCTGAAACATCAATCCTATTTCTCCCTCCACAGAAGCTGCCTGGCCAGTTATATATTTCTGTGGGATTTGTTTTCAGATTTCTCACATCCGCAGTATTTTAGGTCTGTAATGATAAAAGCCTGTAAATAGAACAATAATGAGACTTCTTTACGGTCAACGTTTCAGCAGAATAAAACTAGGTTTCTGAAAATTTGTTTACATATGTTATTCTTAGCTAATTCAAGGGTAGTGTCTTTACAATAACCTAAGTAGAAATTCAGGCAGATGTGCAGCTGGCTGCTGATTATTTAGCACCCTTCATCGCTGACACTCAGAAGCAGCTGTGTGTATTTACAACTATGCTATAGTAATTCACCAAAGATCCTCAGACAGCACCTTCCAAACCCATGAACATTTCTGTCCAGAATGACAAGGGCAGCAGATACATGGGAACACTGCCACCAGAGGGTTCACCTCCAAGGAGTATATTTGGCTGGCTCTTGGGAGTATATCATCATTCCTTCAGTGTCACGGGTCAAAGTCCTGGAATTACCCCCTCATGGCATTGTGGGTCAACCTACAGCAGGTGACTGCAGTTCAAGTTGGCTGCTTACCACCACCTTCACAAGGACAACAAGGGATGCACAATAAATGCTGGCCAGCCAGCAACAGCCACATCCCACAAGTGAATAAGAAAAACATTTTGAGCTATTATTAAAGACACATCCAAAGCATCTCTTAGCATGGATGGATCACTGGCAAGCAGTGTTTGGGACAGTTGGGTCAAGAGGTGGAAAATGTTGCAAACAGAAAATGCTCTCCAGGGAGGTGGATTCTGTATTACATAGAGCATCCATTGATTCTGTTGATGCACAATCTATTTTTATTTCTTTATATTTGCTATAGTTGGTAAAAGGCAGAAGTCCGAGCTTGTTCGAAACACTGCTGTCGGAAAGGAGAAGTGTGTGTATTACTTTTGGCAAGGCCGTCATTCAACTGTGAGTGAGAAAGGAACATCAGCTCTCATGACTGTAGAACTAGACGAGGAGCGAGGAGCCCAGGTGGGTCTTCCCGATGTGTAAAGTGGTGAATAGCAGTGTCCTACCATAGAAAGGACAAACAGTTGTGACTTTTTTAGAAAAGGGATATTACAAACTGATTATATTTCCTATTTTAGAATAATTGCTTTGATATTTCTGGTAATAATTTGTTCTTTAAACAAAATGCTGCACGTCACTCTTCCAGGTTGCATCTTCAGAAATCACTATAGAGATTACAGAGGTAAGCTGTTAAATAATGACTAGCTTGGGAACATGGTCAGCATCGACTGGTTCAACCGAAAGGTCTGTTTCCATGCCGTATGACTATTTATTTTTGAAGCAAACAGGCACAACTGAAACAGATTATGTTCTTAAAAAGTTGCCTTATCCTGGTAACTCCAATTGCACTTCAGAGATATCATTTGTATCTGTACCTTTGGAGTTAATAGAGTTGTCACAAGAGTACATTTGTATATTTCATTTGCTTTAAATACATATTAGGCAAACATCTTTCTGTTGAAACAAACTCACATTTTTACTCAGTCTAGTAGGCTGACTAGTTGGCAGTCTTTATTTTTTTGAATCATGTCTACATTTAACCAGCAGCACGAGTGCAGATGTTTTTGAACTCTGAGATTGCAATAGATCTCAGGTTTCGGAAGGAGATTTTCAAGAAACTTGAAATGCCAAAAGAAAAAATAATTTTACATGTGCGTGTCATGTTTGACTCTAGGTTTATTTTTGCTTTACCCTATTCATTTTGTTATTTGTTTTTCTTGCAACTTTCAATTTTATCTTGGAATATTAGTTGTTTTGTGGTGATGAATAAGCCTTTTATAATGCCTTTGTATTGATTTCTTCAGTAAAATCCATGAGTTGTAATTTGAAAGATTTTCTTCATATGAAAGAACTAGTGTGACTATTATTATGGTATTAAATTTTAGTCAAGTGAAAAGTTTGATTTGTGTGTTTCTCTCCCTTGTAAAAAGTTAATTGAACTTGTTTAATAGAAAAAAAATGTTCTAATGCTTCATTTTTATTTTAAACCTTGTATTATTGCAGGTCCAAGTGCTGCAGGGGAAGGAGCCCCCCTGTTTCTTACAGCTGTTCCAAGGAGGAATGATTGTGCATGCTGGCAAAAGGGAAGAGGAGGAAGAAAGCTCACAAAGTAAATATCCTTTATGGTTTTGGTTTTTGTTAGATATGTTAGCAAGTTGATGTGGAATTGGACAAAGCAAATTTAATATGCTGCAATCAGAGTCTTGAACTCAACCCTATAATTCTTGACAGATTAAAAAATTTTGAGGAGAAATTAATTTGCCTGCTGTGCAGGCTTGTTTTGATTCCTCTGGACTGTTATCTGCACAGCCTCCTTCACCCATAAAAGCAGCACAATGCGCTTAATGTACTCCATGTCATACAAATGCTAGTGTCTAAAGTGGTATTCTGTTTGCAGGGCTTAATCCACAACATGGCTTATTGGCCATGTCTTTTTATATGTAAGATGCTTACTATTTGCTTTCATGAAGCCATGATATTGTATTGATATTTAGAGGTCTTGAGTTCACATCCCACCATGGAACATTGAGTATGAATTCAATAAAATCTTAGTGAAGAGCATGAATTAGGTTAGTAATTAGGAAACTTATCGTTCATACTCATTCTAGCCCACAAATCATTCCAATACAGCTGACTCTGGTACTATCTTTAATGTCAAAATTAGAGTGGTGCTGGAAAAGCACAGCAGTTCAGGCCATATCCGAGGAGCAGGAAAATCGACATTTCGGGCAAAAGCCCTTTACTCCTGATGAAGGGCTTTTGCCTGAAACATCGATTTTCCTGCTCCTCGGAAGCTGCCTGACTGCTGTGCTTTTCCAGCACCATTCTGATCTTGACTCTGATCTCCAGGATGTGCAGTACCCACTTCAGCCTACTATCTTTAATGGTCCAGCCAATCACTTAAAATACAATTAAGCTACTCATGTTCTCCAAAACAGTTTTCTTTAAAGTAACTGATTTTGAGTATATTGTACTCTTGTTCCATTCTCGTTCTTTATACCCTTTGTGTCACATACTTCCTAAGAATCAATGGGATGTCTTTTCCCAGTCCTCCTCCAATGCAGATGTAGAGATTGTCAGTGGGCACTGAGAGAGTTCGGCTTTAGCAGAGGGCATCTAGGTTTAATACTTACACTGCTGAGTTGCAGATGTCAAATGTACACGTAGACGGAGACATATTGGAGAGTCACTGAAAGCAAAGGAAGATATTTCCTGACTAATATTCCTTACCTCCTTACAGTTGCGATCAAGCAGCATTAACAGAGGTTAGTCACAGCTGGTCTGTGGCCCAGGCAAATTAAGGCAAGTTTAAACTCTTGCCACTCAATCTGACTTAATAACTGCATAAGAAATCTGTGCTACCATAGAGCTGCACAATAATAATGTCAGCCTGGAAGGGCAGTGAAGGTAAGATAATAAAGGCAGATAGATGATGGGCAAAACAAAAGATGAGTTATTTTGTGTAGAATGTGCTAGACTAATTTACTATTTTCTGTAAATACTGATTAAAATCTGTTACTGTCTTCTGATGTATAATAATTTCTGAAGAAGCGTTCAACAATAAGATTTTGGGATAAATCCAACTGCTGCCCAGTCAGTTTAATCTCAGCTGTGGGAAAGTCAGCTCAGGTTTATTAAAAGCAAATCCTGTTTAACTAACTTGGTTGAGTTTTTCTGAGGTATCAGGGAAGGTTCATTAGGGGACAATGTGATTATATATGGCCTCTGTAGAATAAAAATGTGTATTTGCATGCCATGCAGACTTACATTGATTCCCCTGGGACTACAGCCACCTATTACACAGAAGAAATTCTCCAAATATCCTTAGACAGCACCTTCCAAACCCACAAAAACTGCCATCTAGAAGGTCAAGGGCAGCAGACACATGGGAACATCACTAGTTGCAGGTTTCTCTATAAGCTACTCATTATCCTGACTCGGAAATATATTGCCATTCCTTCAGTGTCACTGGGTCAGAATCCTGAAACTCCCTCTCTAACAGCATTGTGGAACTACATCCCTCCCAGTGGTCTGGACATTGACCACAGGTTGGACAGAAAACCTTTCAACCTCAACCAGTTGAAATGAGAAGGAATGACATTGACTTCACTTGTGGAACTTCAGTATGTGGATGACAGTGTCATCTCTGCTGGCTCGAAAGAGAATATTCAAGCATTAGTTCATGTCTTCATGAAAGCATACTAAAGAATTGGATTCCGTCTCAACTTCAAGAAAACTTAAGCCCTTTACCGTTCCAGGCAAAGTTCCAGTCTATCCTTCCATTAATATCAATGGAGAAATCCTCCCCCATGTGGAACATTTCCCCCATTTGGGAGCCACCTCCCATCTAAAGCTGCAATTGATGCAGAGATTCAATATTGCATCCAATCTGTGAGTGCTGCCTTAAGATAAGAGTCTTTGACGACTGGGACACTCATGCTGAATCCAAGATCCTTGTGTATGAGGCAGTTATCCCTCTGTCACTTCTATATGGATCCAAAACTTGGATACCAACTCAATGTTTGAGAAATACCAGAAATGCTGTTTGAGATGGATTTTCCACATCAGCTGGGAGGGGGGACATGCTGACATCAGCAATCTTGAAGGTGCCAATATCATCAGCATTGGGGCCATAATTATCTGAAACCAACTAAGCTGGACTGGTCACACATTTAAGAACTCCTGAGTTCTGGCTGCAAAAGCAAAATTTATTTGTCCAGCACAAGGAAGGCACTTGAGGGAGCGGGGGACCAGGGAAGCTTGGGTCTACCTTCAGTAAATGGATTGTAGCAGTTCAAGAAGGCAGCATACCATCACCTTCTCAAAGGCAACTGGTGAAATAATGCTGCTCCAGGCAATGATGTCCACATCACATAATGAATAAAAACCTTGTTATCAGACGGATGTGGCACCATGGGAAACTTGTAGGGTGATATCGAGTTGCACTGCTGACAAAATGAAATTCTGTCAGTTCTCCCACCAAAAAGTGCACCGTTCCTGTACAACAAAAGCATAAGCGAATACTGGATGAAATGGAACAGGTTGGTGTTATCCCTCATGTGCATCAACACACAACCAGTACAGTTCTATTACGTGTGTGCTGAAGAAACATGGCGCAGTGAAGAGACATTTGAATCCAAAACATCTAAACCTTTCACTTAAGGGTTGTCCACACAAAATTAGAACATGGGAGGAACTGAAACGCTAAAGCACAGGAGCTCAATTCTTCTCCAAGCTAATATCAAACACTGATATTGATCAGTTCACATGGCAAAGCGATTTCAGGAAATCAATACTCTTGGAAAACCATTTGGAATTTTAGTGTTTGTGAAACTGAAAGTATGGGCAGGATTACAGAAGATGTTCCTAGATGTATCGCCATTGATACTGCAGTGATGTGCAAAACCAAAATTTACACTCACTAATGCCTGACATCTAGATCTCTGTTTCAGCAGCAAGAGGACCAGGTTGATGTAGGTCAGATCAGCTTTTTTGAGGATCTATCCCAACTTGAACAAAGTCGAATGTTCAAATCACTCGAACAGGCTAGGTCAGCAGAAATTTGTCTCCTGCTGTACTACAGCTAAAGGAAGAAGACAATCCCAGAAGTTGATGTCTGTCAGAAAGGTTAGGGATTTACCTTGTGCAAGATGACAAACCAATAGCATTTTGATCCAGAAGATTATGATGAGTGTAATTCAACTGAAGCACTTTCTCTAGTGTTTATTAATGAAAAATTCCATACATACCTACTCAGTAAGTAGTTCATGATGGAAATGGATTATAAATCAATGGAAATTACTTGGCGCAATCATTGACAAGCGCACCATTTAGACTACGGTGACCTCTGGTAAACGTATAGCAAAATGACTTTGATATCTACTGCAAATTTGGTACCAAGCTGACCACACCTCTGGACTTGGGCTTACCATCGCCAGCAAGGATCAAGCTTAGAAGGTAAGTCAGGACAACCATACCAAGCCATCATACAACTGAGTCCTCAGGAGTATACGACAAACACTCAAAAAAAAAAGTGCATAGCAGAAAGAAGATGGTGCATGGCCAACATGCAGGTCCAGAATTAACAAATGAACAAATCTGCATATTAGGCAGAAAGTTGGTTTGACATCCTTCACAGGGAGATTGTATATCAAAGACCCATCACACCCTGGTAATGATCTCCTACAACTTCTTCCATCAGGCAGAAGATACAGATGCATGAACACACACCATCAGGTTAGGAAACAGGTTCTTCCCCGCTGTTATTAGACTGATGAATGGACTCTCTAGCTTCAAGTAATGCTGATCTTACTAATATTGATCTTGCCTTGCGTATGCCCTGTGCAGTGTAACCTGTGTACATCTGTCTGTCATTTTCATCTGTACATCCTTGCTTCGTATGATGTGGTTGCACTGCGCATAAACATAGCTTTTCACTGTACTTCAGTACATGTAACAATCAATCAATCGATATCCACAGAGGTATCCAAAGTGTGTTGCAAGCCTAGATGCTACAAAATTATGCATAAAACACTAGCAAGAATGAATACCGGTAATGGAGGTGCAGAAGACCACCAGGTTGACAATTAACATGCAATGTACAAGACTCTGACACATTGAACACCCAAGTGTGAAGTTTAAATCTCTGGAAGGTTACACCATCACATGACCAAGAAGGATTAGTAAACCATCAATACATTGCACTCTTAAACCCTTCGACCATCCAATTCTTGGTTCTGCATATAAAGAATTTTGCAACTACTCTATTGTATGTGTAATTTTTGTTGTTAATATTTGTGTTTTATCTTTGGGCAAAGGGTATAATAAAAGAGGATTTCTGTATTGCTTTGAGTTGTTTTACTTACGAAGTTTAATATGCTGATGAGCCAAGGACAAGGATGCAAGCCAAAAGACTGACTGCCATGTACAATCCAGAGAGGATCATATTAGCAGGAGCTTGCATATATATAATTATCTGTAACTGCAAGTCATAGTCTAAGCTATTAATAAACCTGTTTGAGCATTTCAAATAAACTGAATCTATTCTATTTGTTAGTCAACAGTAGCTCAAAGAAACACAATAGTTGGCACTTAGACCATTGTATTTCTTGATCTACATTAATGGCCTAGAATTGGGTATACTGGATAGAATTCCTAAATTACACAAAATCTCTAAACATGATAAATTCGACAAAATAATAAAAAAAACATGAGGAAGACATTGGCTGATGGAGTAGGTGGACCGGTGGAAATTAAGTACAGGATGTGTGAAATAGTACCTTTCTTTGTTCAGACATCAGAATGTAACATCAACCAAGGGTATAACTGGAAGGGGAGCATAAGCAGAGAGACCAAGCCTGGGAGGAGAAATGGGATATAGTCTATTTGCACAAATCATTGAAAGTAGCAGTGTAGATTGGTAAAGTGTTGGTGGTGGCATACAGGAACCTGTACTTCATAAATAGGGCATGGACATAGAGTACAAAAGCAAAGAACACTTTAGCATGAATAAAACACTACTTCAGCCCCATCTGGGGTATTATGTCCATGCAAAAAAAGATTTATACGAGTGGTTCCAGAAGATAAGATTTCAGTTATGCAGATAAATTGGAGAAGCTGAGATTATTTACCTCTGAGAGCAGGTGTGAGAGGAGAATTGACGGAGGCATTCAAATTTGAGGGATCTAGATATCTAGTAAATAAAAAGAAACTGCTCCCATTGGAGAGGGATCAAGAATTGGGAATTGGGAGCACTGATGTAAGCTAACAGTGAAAAGACCCAGAGGTGACATGACGAAAAGGTTTCTGAATAGCTTTTTAATGCAGAGTGGTTAGGGTATGGAATACACTGCTAGAACAAGGAATGGAGGCACATTCAATCATGGCATTCCAAAGGGTATTGTGTTGGTTTAAAAAAATCTCAGTCTTCTCAAAAAAATTGACATAGAAAAATAAAAGCTACATTTTCTGATAAAAACAAGTCCTTTTACACAATTCTAAAGTAAGTATTTTGAAAATGCTGTGACATTTTCTCATATCCTTTGGAAAATTGTGTAAACTGGAACATAGCGAAGCCATCTGGGTTTCTGTTGGAATAGACCACGTGCACGAAAAATGTTTTTGATTTTCAGCTTATACGGAGCATGTAATAATTGATCCTGATGTGCTTTCTGTTACTGCCCTCTATAGGTGACTGGCGGTTGTACTGTGTCAGAGGAGAGCTTCCAATGGAAGGAAACTTGCTTGAAGTTGCGTGTCACTGTAGTAGCCTGAGATCCAGAACTTCCATGATTTTGCTGAATGTCAACAAGGCAGTCATCTACTTATGGCATGGTTGCAAAGCGCAACCACATACAAAGGTGGTAGGAAGGACTGAAGCCAACAAAATCAAGGAACTGTAAGTAACAAATACTTGGGGAATGCAAGGATCACCACAGAATTGTATTTGTGTAAATTATTTTTGTAAAATAATTAAATGCAGATATTCCACATGGAACATTTGTCTTTGACTAAATACACTATTTTAACAATTAAAAGGAAGTTCTAAATGCTTTCCTACAAAAGAAAACTTTTTCTAAAAGTGTGTTCTAAGCATATGGATGACTCTATTACTCATTCTCACTTGACCTGCAAAACCTATGATGGCCTTGAGCCATTGCAGTCCATGTAATTGTGCTTCCACATATTACAGGGTGGGTATTCCAGGACAACGACCCAGCAGCAAGGAAGGAAAGATGGAGTGCATCTGAATCATAGTGCTGTGTGACTGTGTAGCTCATGTCTCTCTCAGGGGAAGAAATCTTCTGTCAAAGGAATTTTGATGCAACACCTCCTATATTTCAGACAAACTGCAGTCATCCTGTGCTGACATTACAGAGGAGATTGATGTTCGGGCCAGTGTCAGGGCAATACCTGAGCAAATTACACTGTCCTAGGTGGATGTGGAGAGGCTGTCGGGGACAATCAGTGAGCCACTCATTGCAGAGTATTCCATTTCTTATCTGCCCTTAGAGCCATGATGTTAATTTCACTGACCCATTGCAAAGTTCACTATGCTAAGCTTGAGTACAAAGAATTCCATTGTACATCATAAGAGCTGTTTGCCGACATTGAGGCCAAGGTTTGCTGTCCATTTGGAGGTGATATCATTAGAATACAGGTGAACTGTTACACTGATGTAGCATATTCATATTATAGTACACACATTATCTTTGGACCTATCATCATGCAGTTATGGCTATGTTGTTCACTCAGTCAATACAAGCTTGCATTTCAACTCTTGGTTAGAGATTTTAAGATGGACTGATTTAAAGCAGTGACATCTTGTATGCAGAGTGTTTAAAATACTTATTACAGCTGCAACGTCAAAAATCTATAACCTGGTGTCGTGTGACTTCTGACTTTGTCCACCCCAATCCAACACTGGCACCTCCACATCATGGCTATTATTGTGGCAATCTCAAGAAAATGATATATAACATTTTTCAAATCAATAGCATACAATTAACCACGGTTGTTTTTTTAATTCTTAAGATCTTCATTAAATTAGCGAGGTTATGTTTTAAAAACAGTAATTGCTTCTCTTTGTAAAAATCCTAAATTTCTCAAATGAAGGAACCCCTCATCAGAATATACAATACTATAGCACAGCAACATTCTCTTTAGCCCATAATATCTGTGCCAACCATGATGTTGCTCCAAACTAAGCCCATCTGTCTGCACATGGTCCATTATCCCTCCACTCCCTGCTTGTTTATGTGCCTGTCTAAATGCCTCTTAAACATTGCTATCATCTCTATTTCTCACACCTTCCCTGACAAGCGCATTCCAGGTACCTACCACCCTCCTGTGTGAAAGAAAAGCTTCCCTCCCACATCTCCTTTAAACTCTCCCCTCTCACCTTAAACCTTTATTCCCGAGTATTTGATCTTTCCGCTCTGGGGAAAAGACTCTTAACATTCCACCTTATCAGTCGCTTTCATAATTTTATATACTTCTATCAGGTTGCTCCCTCAGCCTGTGATATTCTAGCAAAAACAACCCAAGTTTGTACAACTTCTCCTTCGAGCCAGAACATTCCAATTTAGGCAATATTCTGGTAAATCTTTTTCAAACCCTCTCCAAAGCTTCCATTTCATTCCTGTAGTTGGCAATCAGAAATGGACACAATATTCCAAATGTGACCTAACTAAAGTTTTATACAGCTGCAACATGATTTGCCAACATTTTCACTCAATGCCCCCACTAATGAAGGCACTGCGTTTATTTACCACCTTGAGTTGCCACTTTCAGGGAGCTATGGACTAGCATCTCAAGGTACCTCTGTATATCAATGCTCCTCTGGGTCCTGCCATTTATTGTATACTTATAGAGGTAATATTGTTTCAATGAAACTTTAAACACAGGCCCTACCTATCTATAATTTTTTTCAAAGCCCCTGGTGTATTTATTCAAAAGAGTATTGTCCTGAATGAGATTCACTCTTCACCCATCATCGCTGAAACAGGATATCTTGTCATTTACTAAATTGATGTATATCTTTCTAGCTAAGCACAAATTGGTTGCCACACTTTCTAACAAAATATTAGCAACATTTTGTCAAAAAGTGGATAAGTAAGTTAATGTGCCTTGAATGATTAAAGGTTGGGCATGTTGCTTTAAAAAGAATGAACAGCCTCTCCTTTTCCCTCCTTTTGAAGCAATGTTGTTTTTGCCCTTCTGGAAGAAAATTGCAGACTGGCATGGCCCCATGTTAATACATTTATTTAAAAGGTCACAACACTAATGGTAGATTATACCCTGACCAAACATTAGTCACTCTTTGTAACTACAACAGACTACAAAATAACTTAATTATATTTTACAGGCGTCCATTGGAAGCAGGACTGCACAGTAGTATCAATGTGACCATACATGAATGTGACGAGGGATCTGAAACAGTGACGTTCTTTGAAGCATTGGGAAGAAGAGACCGAAAAGCCTACGACTGCATGTTACAAGGTAACCATGTTTTCTGATTGAGTATGAAATAATTCTGCAAGTGATTAGTGACGGTATTAGGTCTAAGCAAGTCTTTCTTTATGGCTGCCATGTACTTCAAACTGTTTCTAGTTCGCGAAAAAGTAACTATCGCACTCTGCACTGAATAGTGTGAAAGATATTCCTTTCTGTCTAGAAAGCAATGGTACTAGCTGAGTCAATGTATTATAACATTCTGCCCCATATTCTATTTTTTCTCAACTGTAAAATGAACTGTTAAGTACATGTCCAATATGTTAACATTTATCTATATAACCGAACAATAAGTGACGGTTTAATATGTTAATAGTCGAAGGTGTGCTCAATTTTAGCTGGTTGAAATGGCTCATTCTCACTTCTCAATCAACAATATCTTGCAATTGTATAACTCGTTCAGTGTTGTAAATCCTGACAAAATCCTGAGTATCATTAGACAGAACCTGACTCCTATCTGCAGAAGGAGGTATTGCAAACAAGATTGTGTTTAAGCCTCAGTCCATACATTGAGTACATAATCTTGGGTGATACTCTAACACAACATTAGTGGAGTTCAAAGTGGTATATTTTGAGTGAGATGTACTACTTTAGTGGTTGTGATGGATGGTTTAGGATTCTGGGAAATGAATCATTGAAAGTACACCCTGTTTTCAATATAATGTTGCCATTTGAAGTATTAGTAACTTTTCCTTTCTTCGTATGATTGAACTCTAAAAACACAATTTGTTCACAGATCCTGGAAAATTCAACTTCACTCCTCGACTCTTTATCCTCAGTAGTTCATCCGGAGAGTTTGTTGCCACTGAGTATCTATATCCTGCCAGGGAGCCCACCATGGTTAACTCAATGCCATTTTTACAAGAAGATTTATACACTGCCCAACAGCCAGGTTAGTTTTATTTCTAAATCCAGTGGGTGATCTGAAAATATAAATGCTTGAAAAGTGATTATCCAATTTCACTAATTTACGGTTGCATCAAAAGTACTGAACAAGGAATGAATTGACTGTTCCTGAAAGGGCAGCCACCTGGGAAATGGGCAGTAGATTATATGGATAGCTAGAGATGGAGATGAGTAGATGTCTCATGGTGGTACCTTAATTGCTTGGGATTACAGGGAACAAAAGAGCTGTGAAACTCAGCTAGCTCAGGGGAGGTTGTGCCTGACAAACCTGTTAGAATTCTTTGAAGAGATAACAAGCAGGTTGGACCAGGGAAACCCAGTGAATGTTATCTACCTAGACTTCCAAAAGGCCTTTGATAAGATGCCTCACGGGAGGCTGCTGAGTAAGGTGAGGGTTCATGGTGTTCAAGGTGAGCTACTGGCATGGATTGACGATTGGTTCTATGACAGAAGGCAGAGAGTTGGGAGAAAAGGTTCTTTTCCAGAATGGCAGGTGGTGACAAGTGGTGTCCCACAGGGTTCAGTGTTAGGGCCGCAGCTGTTCACTTTATATATTAATGATCTGGATGAAGAGACTGGGGTCATTCTGGCCAAGTTTGCCGATGATACAAAGTTAGGCAGACAGGCGGTGGTTCTGGGGAGGTGGGGAGGCCACAGAAAGATTTAGACAGTTTAGGAGAATGGTCCAAGAAATAGTTGATGAAATTCAATGAGAGCAAATGCAAGGTCTTGACCTTTTGGAAAAAAAGAACACCGGCAAGGACTATTTTATAAATGGTGAGAAAATTCATAACGCCAAAGTACAAAGGGATCTGGGAGTGCTAGTACAGGATTCTCTAAAGGTTGACTTGCAGATTGAGTCCGTGGTTAAGAAAGCAAATATAATGTTGTCATTTATTTCAAGAGAGTTTGAATGTAAAAGCTGCTGCTAAGACTTTATAAGGCTCTGGTTAGGCCCCACTTAGAATACTGTGTCCAGTTTTGGGCCCCACACCTCAAGAAGGACATACTGGCACTAGAGCGTGTCCGGCAGAGATTCACATGGATGATCCCCGGAATGGTAGGTCTAACATATACAGGATCCTGTAATTGTATTCGTTAGAGTTCAGAAGGTTGAGGGGAGATCTAATAGAAACTTAAAAGATAATTCATGGCTTAGAAAGGATGGACACTGGGAAATAGTTTCCGTCAGGCAGGGATACTAGGACTCTTGGGTACAACCTTAGAATTAGAGGGGATCAATTTAGAATGGAAATGAGGAGATATTTCTTCAGCCAGAAGAGTGGTGGGCTTGTCGAATTCACTGCCATGGAGCGCAGTGGAGGCCGGGACGTTAAATGTCTTCAAGATAGAGATTGATAAATTCTTAATCTCGCAAGGAATTAAGGAATACAGGGAGAGTGCAGATAAGTGGCGTTGAAATGCCCATCAGCCATGATGACTCAATGGACCAAAAAGCTTTACTTCCACTCTTATTTCTTGTGGTCTAAGCTGGAGGATGGAATAGTGGTGATGTGGGATGGCCAATTCTTTTTAGTTTTGCTTGGTTATCTGTGGAATCAGGATGTATTTGCACCAAAAATGGAATTTGAGTTATAGCAGACTTTGTTTAAAGCAAATCCTTTGTTATTTCTTGCTTTTATTTATTGATGTGATGCTCTATAAAAGTTGATATAAATAAGAGCTGCAATTTCTAATGGTTGTAACTAATGATATTTAATTTCTTTATAAATGTGTTTTTATATTCCACACTTTGTTTAGTGGACCTGTCCACTTCTGACCTTTGCATTTTGTACAGTTGGTGGCAGTATGAGAACAAATTTGTGGGAAGAGCCAATCAGATTAACCAGCAGAAGGCGGGATGACCCCTCATAGAGGAATCAGATATCTCACTCTGCGTGAATTCAGCCCACTGTCAGAATTTGATGGATACTGAATAGGCTTGTTCAAAGTCTTGTCAATTGGCCACTAATTGTCCTTCTGGGGCTGTCTGCCAACCTTAGGATTTCTGCCTAAGAAATCCGAATTGAGTTGTGATTTAAAGGACAACCCGGTGGCTCTGTGGTTATCACTGCTACCTCACAGCACCAGGGACCTGGATTGGATTCCAGCCTCAGGCGACTGTGTGGAGTTTGCACAGTCCACCCATGTCTGTATGGGTTTCCTCCGGATGCTGCAGTTTCCTCCCACAGTTCAAAGATGTGCAGGTTAGGGGAATTGGCCAGGCTAAATTGCCCATAGTATTCAGGGATGTGTAGAAAAGGTGCATTGGTTAGAGGAAATGTAGAGTAATAGGGTGGGGAATGGATCTTCGGAGGGTTGGTGTGGACTTGTTGAGCCAAATGGCCTGTTTTCACTATAGGGATTCTCTGATTCTACTAAATCACAGATGAACAATTCTGCAAAATGCTTTTAATTTCCTTAACATTCACCAGAAATACCAGATATAAATCCATACCTTCCTGACCAAAAAGAGAGCCTGATACTTTGAGTAGCTAAGTTTCAATAAACTTGCAGTACTCCAGTATATATCAGCATCTTCTGTCTCTTATGTCCAGCTTTATTCTTGGTGGACAATCACCACGAGGTATACCTTTGGCAGGGCTGGTGGCCTACAGAAAATGAAATCACAGGGTCTGCCCGAATTCGCTGGGACGCCGACCGGAAATGTGCAATGGAGACAGTGCTACAATACTGCAAAGGTACGCTACAGATATTGGCAATTACCATCTAAAGAATTGAAGGTATTAATCAGTAGTTGGAATTTCATCACTTAATTTACAGGTGGTTACGTTGTAATGTTACCTTCTGCTGCTTATTTGATTCTTCCCTACCCTGTATTTATTTTCTCATGTTTTGGGCCTTTTTTCTACTTGCATCTGGGGTGAGGCCATTGCTGGCTGCAGCAATGTTCATTCCCCATCTCTAATTGCCCAAGTTGAATGCTTGCTTATGTTATGACATGGGTAAACCCCTCTCCTAATTTAAACCTGACACACCGAGAAATCACCTTGCGCCGTAATCTCTTAAATTTTGAGAGGCAAGACACTATCCCAGATTTCACTATTTAAACTAAAAATTAACAGTTTTATTCTTTAAGTCCAAAAGAGAACATTAAAACCACAACTATTTACAACTCCCTTCTCTTCAATCTATCTTTTACCTGCCACTCTACAATACTGGTCCGATAAAAACTTACAAAAAAGAATCATGTTTCAAAACCAGCCAGCTGTTGATTCTCCTTTGTAGATTTTCCTCTGGATTTTTCTGAGTCATCTTCTCTTCAGTCTTCTGCTGCACAACTTTTTCGTACGAACAGATACCTTTCAGAGAGTTTTCCAGCTAGCAGTCTGTACTTGTTGGTGCGCTTTGCAGTTCTCCCCCTAACTGTTCAAATGTCCAGTTTTATACCTCAAAACATCAGATCATTGCATTGGTTTGATGTCATCAAAATATTAAATTCAAATTCGATTGGACTTTGGTATCTGGGGCATAATTTAAATGGAATGGCTGAATTTGAATTTGTTTGTTCCATGGCAACTCCAACTATTTGTTTCAACCAGATGTTACATGTTTGAATTGTTCAGCACACTCTGTGCTTTCAGTCAGTCCTTGCCAGCTTCCTGTCTCTCTTAAAGGTACAGTATACACCTGCACCTTCATAACACTTGTCATTTCAAAAGGCAGTTAAAAGTCATCCACATTGCTGTGGGTCTGGAGTCAGGTAAGGATAGGAAATTTCCTTCCCTAAATTGTTAGTGAACCGAATGGTTTTTAACAACAGTCAGTAGTGATTGCAATTAGATTAGTTTTTAATTCTAGATTTTATTCAATACATAGTTAACCATCTGCCGAGGTTGGATTCAAACGTTATGCCAGTTCTGACAAACAGTCACAGGAATCGAAACATTAATTCTGTTTCTCTCTTTATGGATACTTCCAGACCTGTTGAGTTTCTCTAGCAATTCTGACTTTGTTGCACAGGTCATTAGCCCAGTGTTCTGGATTGTTAGTCATAACCACCATGTCATGCCATCCTTGTTTTTGTTACATTATAAACATTTTAAATATGTCATTTGTTGCCCTCAATATAGGATGACCACACTGGATGGCGAGGGCAATTTGAAGGATCTTGGAATAATATAATTTAATGTTCTTTGTTAATGTTGCACGTAATTAGTACTCATCAAGTGAAAGATGATAGTTTATAAAAGTGGTGTTTTTAGACATGCCCTCCATTATCTGTAGCATTAATAAATGGATTTTAAAAAGTTTGTGTTCCAAATCACAGATGCTGCTGGACTCCGTGTCAGTTCACCCTACTACATCCCTAACCTTGACCTGTTTTGAAAGAGGGCAGTTTCAGATTGGTTTGGCTGCCCACCAGGATGGCCTTGGAGATCAATTATTGTTACTTCACAGGGCCTATAAAGGACCAGGTTGGAATGTGGGAGGCCCACATCCATGTGGATCACATCCATCCTGGTTGGGCAGGAGGTGGGGCCTGATGGAGCACGCAATCCGATCCATAATGGCTGCCAAGTTCCTCCAGGATCAAAGCCATGCAACTGTGACATTTCAAGAAGTGACAAAAAACTTGTCCTGGCTTCTGTATCACAGTATTCAGCATCAAATAAGCAAGTCCCATCTCTGCTGGTCGGATTTCTGATCTGTGTATTTGAGGATCTCCCATTAGCCCTCGAGTGTCAAGATCTGCCATTTCTGCCCCGCTCCTGATTGGAGAGCAAACTGGCTCCTTAGCTTTCAGTTGACTAAAACCTTGGGCATGGCTAAAGCAGACTGTGTAGGGTGGAGCTCTAAAGTATTCCCATGTCCAGTGTCTGACCTCTGAAAATGGAGCCTAATATGCAGTATAAATCGACCACATTGTACAAGTACTGCATGAGTTTAGGACAAGATAATTGAGAATAACACCTAATATATTGACAAAAGATGATATATCCTCAATTGTGTAGTCTCATAGATTCATATCACCTTATATTCTATATGTTATGTGAGTATCTCAAGGATATGTTCATAGTGTCACATTGAAAATAAAAGGAAGTGGGAATCGTATGTTGAAAGCTAAAGATCACATACTGCAGTAACACTTAAGCATTTTATGGGCCTATTAATTTATTTATTCTTTCAAGTTAGGTGGTCAACGTTGGCAAAGCCAACATTTGCATCTCCAATTACACAATTAAATGGATAACAGACAGAGCCAGAAACATTTACTGCATGGAAAGAGGCCCTTTGGCCCATCGTTCCATGTCAGTCATCAAGTATGTCGACCTTGTCTGCAACATCCATATTGTCTGAAAGAATTTTATAAAAGTGACTACGGGACTTGGGATATTGTTGCCACATATAATTAAAGCATTCATGGCTGAGAACAGGAGCAGGTTGCATTATTAGCCTCTTTCTTGGCAACTAAGCCGATTTCCTCATTGATATCATTGTTGAATGGTTTATACAGATAGCTGTCATGGTGCTGTCTGCCAGATAATCAATGTTGTTTGTGTAGTACACCTTAGAGCAATGTGGAGAGAACTTAAACTTTCCCATCAGCATCCTGAAAACTACGTTGCAGATTAATGAATATTTGTTGTCAAGTAGATATATGATTTTTGTATTTTATTAACATGTTATATTTATGTTATGCAATTGGCATTGATCCCTTTTTCTCAATTGTTAGACTTTCTGAGATGGAAACTGCTTTCACTCCAAGTCAATTGCATGTGCAATTTGTGGTTAGAAACACTGATGAAGACAGTGTCACACTCCTTGTAGAGATTGTAAACTGTAAACAAGAGATTTGAACTCCTGGGGATCGTCTTAAAGGAATCTCATGATGATTTCAAATTTTAATATCTTTACTGTAATGAACAAACCAAGATCAACATTACTTAAACATTTCTTAGTAAGCAACTAATACTATTAGCTTGTCTTGACAGTCAATAACCCTGCATCACATGTACGTTTATACTGTCACAGCATGTTCTCCACAAGGTTACAGTGTTTATGGGAAATAATCCACAACAATTCACTGCTTCCAATGGATTCAAAGCCTCCAGCTTTACCTGAAGAATGTTTGATTAGCCATGATCCAAATCTATCGCTTTCTCAGCTACCTTCCCCCACTCCCCCACCCCCCCAAAACCCCACCCCCTCCCATTTATCTCTCGGCCCCAGCCCACAAGCCTCATTCCTGATGAAGGGCTTATGCTCGAAACGTCGATTCTCCTCCACCTCAGATGCTGTGTTTCCCAGCAACACACTCTCGACTCTTGAGGGGCTGAATAGCCTACTCCTTTTCCTATTTCTTACGGTCAATAGGATCATGGCTTATCCAACACTCCTCACGTCCACTTTCCTTTCTCCATAACCCTTGATTCTCCTGCTGATCAAGAATCTGTCTACCTTTTTCTTAAACATACGCAAGGCTTCTGAGCTGACAGCCTTTGGAACTCCTTGCCACCAAGCTAACAGTTGCTGTCCAGATTTGATGCCACCATCAGCTTTATTGTGTCCTTATGAAAGCTGACATTATAGAATCTCATTTTTCAGTGCAGAAACCTTCACCACAGAAATGAGAGTTTGTATTACTCTTACTGTAATTTGACCATGGGATTTACTGGCATTCTTTGCAAAATTCAAGATGCTGTCAGTAATAAGATGTCAGACTCATTTGCTTGGATTATGACCTCAACTCTTCTATCAGTTTATTATTCAATAACCTTGCTTCTATAGCAGATTTGTGCCAACTAAATTTAGCGGGTCATGCATGTTTAAATACATTTAAATGTGTGGTTTAGCAAAACAAAGTGTTTCCTTATTTCATTGTGTATATTGTCTGAGAGAAGATTTGATTACAGTTGGAGTGATGCTTGGTAACTAACATAATGATCTTCAATTATTTGATCACAGTAAAGAATGCCAAGAAGCCACCAAAATCCTACCTGATACATGCGGGTTTTGAACCACTGACGTTTACAAATATGTTTCCCAGTTGGGAACACAGGGAAGATGTCGCAGAGATCACTGAAGCGGTAAAGATTTTACTCATGTTTATTTTCAAATCCTCATGCTGCTGCTGGTCATATTGGTTTCCTACAACCTGTTTTTCTTTTCTATTTCTTTCAAATCCTAGGAAGCTGAAGGCTGCAATAAAATAATTTTGGTAGAGGATGTATTGAGCAAGTTATGTAAGACGCAGTACCCTCTGGCAGAACTTCAAGCCCGGCCTTTGCCAGAGGGTGTTGATCCATTAAAGCTTGAAATTTATTTGACGGATGAAGATTTCCAGGTAAGTTCTGCTGCTCTGAATCTGAAATGATCGTGGTGAAAACTGTATTAGGCAAACTGCAACATCCTTTGGTACAGTTTCACATTTGGCCTTTTTTTTTCCTAAAACACACTGAATGTTAAATGCACAAGATTGCCTTGCATTAAATTTACCAATGCGAGATGGGTTCAACGTTCAACATCAATTCCAAATGATGGCATTTAATTGTGAATAAATTTTTTTGAGACAATGCATTAATTCTACCAGATATTGAATAGATTTCCAATCTTTCCTGCAATAAATTATTGTCATTAATTTTTGTACCTGGAAGCCAAGCTGGTGCAGCTGACAGCAACCGGACTGTACAGATGTTAGGCTACTTGAGTTCATGTTTGCTTTGGATTATGGAGGCAATTTATAACCCATCAGAGATGAACACTCTCCTGTGATGTGTGCATGGTAAACTTATGAGCAAGTAGTGAGATTTAGGGAAATTTTTAACAACAAACTCCTTTGTCCCTTAAATAGCATAAATTTCAATAGTGCCTCGTAGTGATTCCAAGCCATATAAACTGATCCAATATGAAAGTTTAGATGATGAAAATCACCTTAGGCAGCAAATTATTAAAGTCTGCCAGAGTGGGCAAGACGGCAGGTGGGCACAATTTGTGAAGGAGGCCATATGTCAGACTCCCAGCAATGTATGGAGAAACAATAAGCCCGTTCGTGGTGAGAATTCATTGGTGTGCTTAACTGCTCACTTGCATATAACCTAATTTATTTTATTGATGCAGGGGATTTGGGCTTTACTGGCTTGCCCAGCCTTTATTGCCCATCCCAAGTTGCCTCTGAGGAAATGGTGGTGAGCTGCCATCTTGAACTGCTGCAATCCATTTGGTCTAGATAGATCCAAACGCCATGAGGGAGGGAGTTCCCAGATTTTGATCCTATGACAGTTAAAGAACAGTGATATATTTCTCAAGCAAGATGGTGAGTGGCTTGGGAAGGAATTACAGGTGGTGGTGTACCCATTCATCTGCTTCCCTTATCCTTCTAAGGTGATAGCAGTTGTCTGTTTGAAAGCTCTTGTCAAAGGATCCTTGATGCATTTCTGCAGTCCATCTTATAGGTTGGTAAGCACTGCTGCTGAGTGTCAGTGGTAGAGGGAAATTTATGTTTTTTGTGTGGATGGGCTGCTTTGTTCCAGATGGTGTCACACTTCTGGAGTGTTGTTGGAGCTACATCCATCCAGGCAAGCGAGGAGCATTCAATCACACCCTTCATTTGTGCCGTGTAGATGATTGGCAGGTTTTGGGGAGTCAAGAAATGAGTTACTTACGTAATTCCTTGTCCTTGACATGCTTTGTATTATTATGACTAGTCCGAATCAGTTTCTGGTTATTGGTAACCCCTGGATGTTGTTAGTGAGGATTCAGTGAAGATAATGCCATTGAGTGTAAGGGGTTTCGATTCTCTGTTGTTAGACATTGTCATTGCTTTGCATTTTCAACATGTGAATGTTACAAGCCTCCATATTTTTCAGGTTTTGCTGTATATCAATATACGCACAGTGTCTCAGTAGTTACAATCTTAAGTAAACATTCCAATTTCAATTCCAATTTATAATAAATGATTAAATTGATGAAGTGGCTGAAGGTGGTTGAACCTAGTACATCCCCCGAAGAACACCTGGGGCTCTTATGGTAGAGTCAAAATGTACCTACCTCTGGGCCAAAACGCTTGAGTTCAAGTCCTACCTACTCCAGAGGTGTATCATACCACATCTGAGCAGATTTTTGTTTTAGAAATCTGCCCTGAGAAACTCTTGCAGAGATGTCATGGAGCTGAGATGATTCTTAAAAGTCTTCTAAGATGATTTGTGCATTCACCAAGGTAAAAGCACAGAACTTCAGATGCTGGAAATCTGAAGTAAAAACAAAGTTGCTGGAGAAACTCAGCAGGTTTGGCGCTATCTGTCCAGAGAAAAAGGGTCTAGTGACCCTTTATCATAACTGACAATAGCTGGGAAATGGTGTACTTATGCTGATCAGTGGGAGGGGATTGGAATGGGGGGATGCTGAAGAGATTACATGGAGATGGAGCCCAGAGGGAAGGAGAAAGAAAAGGGAATAGACAAACAAAGAGCTGATAAGCCGAGAGAGAGAGGAGTGCTAACAAGAAGTGTGAATAGATGTCTATCTCTCCATCCTCCGGTCTCATTTTGCAAAATCTGATCATATTGCTGCGCTCTTCTTCCCCAGTTTACAAGCAGAAACTGAAGCGTGAGGTCCTAGTACAGAAAGTAAGGCAGTTGTTGGTCTGAGGCAACGGAAGGGTTTCTACGGGACTGCTTAGAGTCATTGGACTGGTCCATATTCAAGAACTCAGCGGCCAACTTAAACAAGTATGTCACTACCATTACAGACTTCATTAGTACGTGTATCAAAGACCACGCTGAAAATCTGAATGTTCCCCAACCAGAAACCATGGATAAATTGGGAGATTCACTCCCTACTGAAGTCCAGGTCTGAGGCATTCAAGTCTGGTAACCCTGACCTATACAGGAAATCCAAGTATGACCTTTGTAAAGCCATCAGAGACACTAACGGGCAATACCAAACTAAGCTTGAGGCTGAGACAAACCATACAGACACCCATCAATTGCGGTAAGGATTACACAACATAATGGGCTACAGAGTGAAATCAAACAGAATCACAGACAAGTGTACGTCCCTACCCAATGAGCTCAATGCATTCTACTCTCGCGTTGAACAGAAGGGCTGTGAAACTATATCACTTACCCCAAAAGCCTCTGATGCAACTGTACCCATGATTACCACCTCAGACATTGGACTGGCCCTTATGAAGAAAGAATCCACTTAAGTGACCTGCCCAGATGGAGTCCCCGGTCATGCTCTCAGCAGGTGGGAGTATTCGCAGACATCTTTAATCTCTCCCCACTACAATCTGAAGTCCCCACCTGCTTGAAGAAGATCACCATCATCCTGGTGCCAAAGAAAAATCATGCAGCATGCCCCAATGTCTACCACCCAGTGGCTCTGATCTCCGTTATTATGAAGAGCTTCAAGAAGTTAGTCATGCCTCACATCAATTCCAGCCTCCCAAATTGCCTTGATCCTTTGCAATTTGCCTACCTGTGTAACAGGCCCACAGTTCTTGGCCTTACACCCATCCTGGAACAACTGGATAACAAGGATACCTACGTCAGGCTCTTAATTATTGACTACAGCTCTGTCTTAAATACCATAATTCCAAGCAAACTCATTTCTAAACTCAGAGACCTAGGTCTTGGCTCCCTACTCTGTAAATGGATCCTCAACTTCCTGACCCATAGACCGCGATCAGTAAGAATGGGCAACAACACCTCCATCATAATCATCAACCCCAATGCCCTGAAAGGCTGCATACTCAGCCTCCTGCTAAACTACTTATAGACAATGACTATGTAGCCAATTCCATCCCAACTTCATTTACAAGTTTGCTGACAACACCACCATTGTAGGTTGAATCTCAAACAACAATGAGACAGAATGCAGGAAAGAGATTGAGTGCTTAGTGGCATGGTGTGAAGACAGCAATCTAAATTGCTGTCTAGTTCTAAATGGGTTGGACTCCCACCATTACTACTTCTATACATCCGCACACCCCACTTCCTATAAGGACTCCGTTTCATTCTCCCAGTTTCTCCATGAGAGATGATGACGGCGGTGGGCTTAAGTCCAGCAAATTGCTTTCAAAACTCAGATTTATTTGGTATAGTGACTTCACCCAACTTCATTGAACTGTGTGTGCTTTCTTTTCTTTCAGATTATGATTGGATTTTGTTGTCAGATTAAGTTTCAAACTTTTATCTCCTGTTGAAACTACCATTTTCACTTTTCCTTAGACTACTTGTATGGAATGAGCTGCCAGAGGAAGTGGTGGAGGCTGGTACAATTGCAACATTTAAAAGGCATCTGGATGGGTATATGAATAGGTAGGGTTTAGGGGGATATGGGCCAGGTGCTGGCAGGTGGGACTAGATTCGGTTGGGATATCTGGTCAGCATGGACAAGTTGGGCCGAAGGGTCTGTTTCCATGCTGTACATCTCTATGACTCTATTGACTGCATTGAATTCTTAGTTCTTATTTCTTTTTCCTTGGAGATTAATTTCTTTTTGCCCTTTTGAAGAGAATACAAAATAGTTAATATAAACTGCAAGAAATTTCTGGCCTTCCAGCACAAATGGGATGGGTATATAAACAGGAAGGTTTAGAGGGATGTGGGCTGAGTGCTGGTAAATGGGACTAGATTAGGTTGGGATATCTGTTCAGCATGGACAAGTTGGACCAAAGGGTCTGTTTCCGTGTAGTACATCTCTATAATTCTAAATCAATAGCTTCTATGAAGTACTTGTACTCAACAGTTAAGGAAATCGTACAATTTATACAGGCAAGGGGTTGACAAGATAGTGTCTAATCAAAATTTTAATATCTTGAACTCATCGGGGCATTATTTTACAGAGGCATTTGAAACACTTCAGCCTAAATATGTTGCTAACTATCATTGCAGTTTATCTAAATAAATAGTAAGTACTCCTTTTCAGGGCATGAACCCAGGCTTCATCTGAAACCCAATAGTTATGACACAGTTGATTAATAAACAAGTGTGATTCGTGCAACAATACTTTTATGATGTTTTGATCTTATGATGTGAATTTGAAGTGAGCAACTGCATGGTATCTGTACCCACCGAGATATCTTGGCATTTATTCTCAGGCATCCGTCAACTTGGCATCTTCTTCTTCAGGCAGAGAGGGTGACAAACCGAGCGTGACAAACTATATCTTTTGTCAGTGTATTGAAATGCAGCTTAATGAAGTGAGAGGGCAAGAACAAAAAAGACGCCACAGACAATTGTGACTAAGATACACCCTTTTACATAAAGAGACCATCTCTCGCTGCTAGATAGGTCAAAGTGAACTCGAGTTATTTGCTGTCAACCTTGACTGATTCCACCTCACATCATTATGAGAGAGAATATAAATTCCCTGACTATAATTTTGATAATTCAAAGCTTTATTCTGCTTTGAAATTTAAATTACCTTCTTTGAGATGTGAAAAACACTTGAGCAAAATTTAGTCATCTGAATTTTTGACCTCTGCTGTCAAGGAAGACAGCAGAATATCATGGTCTTTTTAGTAACTTTAAGTTATTTTCGGAGCGATCACATTGTGTTTGAAGGGTTGAAAATTATGATTTTGTACTTTTGGTTTGGTATTCCACATTCTTTAAACTGCTTCACCATATTTGATCCTTTGCCCAATTCTTTATTAAAGGCTGGCTATCTGCTGTAGAAGAGCAATTAGTACAAATAATGGAGACTATAGTATGAAATTAGACAGTAGTACTAAAACCTCAGGTCTACCTTTGGGGCTGGTTGAAGACTGTAGCTGCACCTCAGCAGTCTTAACAATTTGTAAAGCTGAAATACTAACTGGAAGATTTGGCAGTGCATTGGTTAAGGGAGTTTCTTGACCACAAAACTCATTTCACTCAGATGCCATCGATTCTGCTGCCTTTTAAGTATCTAATTTTAAAAAAAAGGAAAATCTCAGACCAGCTCATATGGCTGCACAATAAAAGATTGCCAATTTAACTCCAATCCAGCACAGTTCTCCTTTACTCTTCTCCTAACTTCGAATGAAAAAAACTGGAAGTGCTATTACACATTTGGCTGTGTTCAATGTTGGAGGGAAATTCCTTGATGCAAATACTGATAAGTAAAATAGGAATCTACTCTGTGTTACAGCAATGACCAAATTAGCTTGATTGTGAAGAGATTCGCCAAATTAATGCATCATTTAAAGTGTTAAATTTTAAGAAAATTTGTATTGAGAGGATAATTTTAAAATACTAAACCCAAATCATTGCCAAGACCAAGATTCATAACCACAAGAAAAATAGGAAAAAAACATGACCCAGGACAGGATAGTTGTGAAGTATTAACCTGAGGTAAGACAGTAGAAGCAAACATTTATTATTTAACCCTTCAAGAAATTTCTCTTTAAAAAAACAGTATTTTTAGCAATGAATGTAAGAAGTTCTCTTCAGAACCTTAAATGCAGTATAAGTTTACTTAAAGCTAGCTTGTAATTTAGACTAGATCAACCATCCGTGACACACGCACAAAAAATAGTTGTTCTTAGGCTGAGATATGACAGAAAAACCTGCAAATTTAAACAAGGATTGTATGTATATTTTTTCATAAAATATTTGTTTAAATATATTTAGTTTATTCCTAGGTTGGTTGAAAAATTATTTTACACTTAAGTAAAAATTGCAATATGTGTCTTTCTAGGTAAATGTATATAACAAACATTACAACAAGTTATTTTTAGATGAATTGATTGTTTTAATTATCCTATACTTTACAATATTCCTCTGGGCTAGACTGTCTTGGTTCAAGGCCTACCTGCCAGGGACTCGGGCCATATCAAGCCTGAACAGGTTATTTTTTTAAAAATTGAGATGAAAAAGTATAATGTAATCCCAGAAGTTATAACAATAAAAAAAAGAGGTAGTCATTTAAAATGTTGTAGATTTGCATTTAATGCTTCAAAGAGCCAGCCGACAAAACAAAAAGATAAAAACATTCTTGAATTCTTAAGTCAGGATACTATGTACAGTACTAATACTGATTAACTGAAGTAAATTGCTTGTGCATCTTTGCAGATATATTTTACCCTGTGAAAAACTAAAAACTCCTAATGCAGGGGATGTTTCATTTTAGGGTCAAGTCTATAGATCGTACTGCTGATTAAGTTCCTCTAATGATTGAAATCCTTCTCTGGTTGAGATTTTAGCTTCACAATAAATTCAGGTGGATAAATTTACTTTGTCAGGTGTAAAAAAATTATAAAACTGTTAACACAATATTCTCAAAAAATATTGTTCATATGCAGTCATTAAGAGTGGTCGTTTTAAAGGGCATGTGATGACCTGACATAGTTGTATTCCTTCCACAAAATAGCTGCCTTGTGAATTGTAATTTCTGAATTACAGAATTTTGGCCATTTTTATGTTGGTGACACGTGGTTTATAAATCTTTACAAGGTCTTTAAAAACAGAAACAACCTTATTCCTCAACAAACTGATCCTAAATAAACTATCTAAACTATAGGTCTAATGTGCACTGCTGCTTTGAGCAAGTAATCATTCGAACTTGCCTTTCTGAGACCCTATCGATGCCATCAGTAGCAGGATATATCCACACTGCTGTTTAGTTTTGTGGAGAGAGAAACAGTGTTCCAATGCAAAGTCTTTCATCAGAGTTTTAAATTCCATTCTGTAATATTCTAACCTTAAATCTTAACTAGAGGGAGCCACATTTTGAGAATGAAGAGAGGGGTAAGTGAATTAAGCTAATTATCAAGTTCTTGTGGCAATTGTTTAATCAGCACAATATTTACTTTTGTGTAATTTCTTTTTAACAGAGCAAGCTCCATCATACACTTGTCCCAGCTGGTGAGAGTGAGCCTATCATCTCTGCTATTGATATTAGGCTGTAAATAAGTGGGAAAATGTAACTGTAATTTTTGGCATTGGTGCTGGCTGGGTAGCAGTTGTATTTCTTTACAAATACTTACAAATCAATTTTAATAGCATTTATTAATTGGGGGAGCAGAATCATTATTTGCATTTCTACAGTAGGCAGTTAATGTCAGTGTGGATTAGTGGATTATTTGTTTGTCAGCCTTCTATCCAAAGTTATTACTTAGTCATCTGCTGAGATAACAGGAAGTCTTATTTTATCTCCGTCACTGTAATGGATTGCTGGGCCTCCATTCCCATGTCAGAAAGTTATCTGGAGAATTTTGCATTCTCATTGGTGACCTAATTGTTTTTTCTGATCTGTGCAATTTCTATTCACTGCCCATTTTTAACATGTTTTTCCAGTTGCTAAGTATTTTATGTCCTACATACAACTGCACAAGCAAGTGAAACCATTTTAATGAAATGATGCATTCTTTTGCAGAAGACACTGGAAATGACGAGAGAAGAGTTCAGTGTCCTGCCCTCATGGAAGCAAGTTAAACTGAAGAAAGCAAAAGGCCTTTTCTAAATAGTTTTTAGCATAGTGCATAGTTTTTTTTTAAAAAACACATGCTTAGTAACGGAGCTTTCACCGAAGATCATTTTGACATCTGTGGATCAGTCATGGACGGTGGTCTGGTCAAAGAGCACATTATGGAAATAAGTTGCACATTCAGGGCAGCATTGCCTTTTTGGGGGAGTTTTGTCGATTTGTGCATGTTGAGGGGAACTCTATGAATTTTAACAGTGTTGACATATTGAGACAATGCCATTGTACGCATTTGACCTCAATGCACTTAAGGGCAACAGATGCTACTCGGCCATATCCTGCCTGTGTATCTTGAAGGCAAAATATTTTGTAAAGTGTTATTTTGTGAGTAGCAGATAGCTAATCATGAAGAGTTTATATTTATATAATACAACATGAAAAGTGACTATGGTTTGATGACTAAATATTTAATTGTTAATGACATATATTCACTCTAGTTTTGTTGCGTTAACCAGAAAACACGATGGCTAGTTGAACGAAAACTGCTTGTACTGAGATCATGCCACAAATACCTATTCTGATAATCATACTATCATGTTCAGTCATTGAAATGTTCTGTCTGTACCTTTCAATGCTATCATGAACAAAATGTATTTATGGCATGGGATAATGAAAACGCTACACAAATTGAGTAACTTTTTATGTGAATCTATAAAATGTATAGTGCCTTGCTTTTGTGTACAGTTTATACTACAGAAAAAGTGTTTGAATTTTTGATGGAAGCAGGTGTTTAAAAAATGGCTTCATTCAGTTAAACTTGTTCTGATAGAGGTTTAAGAATCTCTATTCCAATATTCATCACCTAACAAACTTCTTCCTTGTGATAAAATTTGGAAAAATAAAAGTTGAAAATGATTTGTATTTTTTGGTTATGTTTCTCTGGGTGGCTTACAAGTGGTGAAACAAAGCTTGTGTGAAAATGGCACTGTGTAATTAAGTTCTTAATTGTAACTAACTGAAGACAATTGATCATATTGCCATTTGCTACCATTTATAACTCTCTTATTGCAGAGTCATTTGAGTTCATTTGCAAACAACTTGTCATTTACATTGTACTTTATTAAAATACCCCAAGGTACTTCAAGCAGAAATGAACATCAAACAGGAACATGACCATAGGCATGCTTATAATCAGTTGCAAGAAGCCTTTTGAATGAGAGGAGCAGGTTTTATGGGGTTTTATCAGGACGGTTCAAGATTGGCATTCTGAGGTAGCTGAAGACTTTGCTGCCAAAAATATAGTGAATAATTCATTATGACCTACTGCGGAAACTAATCATGGAATAATACAGTACAGAAGATAGTTGTTCAATCCATTGAGCATTTTCTGGCTCTTTAAAGAATTCTGACTGCCCTACATATAGCCCCGCAACCATTCCCCCTCAAATATTGATCCAGTTCTCTTTTGAAAGCTTTGATTGAATCTGTTTCCCAGCTCACAAGAAAACATGAGCTTAGAAATGGTAATTTTGTTGTATGGAGAAATCATCATTTCCACAAGGAATGGTTTTCCAAAGGCCAAGGTGGTCTCAGAATGGGGAGAACGTTAAAAAATAAGTGCAGTCTTTTCTGTTTATTGTCATTGACTTACCCAAACTATTTTAAAATCTCTTTCTTCCATAACAACTTTGCATTTTCTGAATGAGAATTTGATCTGTCTTCCTGTAAAAACTTAGTTAACTAATCGAGAGAAGAGATAACTATTAAGCGTACAGTAACTTACTAGTTTAATATTTAGCCCTTGGATTCCTGTTTTTATAACCATTTCCTGTAGCTCTTCAGCCTGACCGTTCTCCACAAAGTGCCTTTCTATACCCACTTTAGCTATTGATAAATTTTAAAACTTGAATCTTGCAATAGAGGTTTGTGTGTTTACAGAGTTGACCATGTTAACGCTTATCTTACTGTGCTGAAGAGTCCCTTAACACAGTTTTCTGTAGAAATTCCAGGAACACTAATAGAAAATATTATTAAACACATTTTGAAAATAAAATAAATTATTAAAAAGTGTGAATTTTCTTTTGTTGTCTTATTTAGCTTCCCAATTTCTCCTTTTTATGTTTACTTTCTCTGATCTGTATGCCATTTTTGTTTAAATGCTAAACATGGCAAGGTTTGTGAAGGTTTGTAGCTCAGGTTGAGGTTTAGGGTGTAGGTTTGCTCGCAGAGCTGTAGGTTTGATGTCCAGACGTTTCATTACCTGGCTAGGTAACATCGTCAGTGGCGACCTCCAAGTGAAGTGAAGCTGTTGTCTCCTGCTTTCTATTTATATGTTTATCCTGGATGGGGTTCCTGGGCTTTGTGGTGATGTCATTTCCCGTTCGTTTTCTGAGAGATTGATGGTATCAAGATCAATGTGTTTATTTATGGCGTTGTGTTTGGAGTGCCAGGCTTCTAGGAATCCTCTGGCATGTCTTTGCTTAGCCTGTCCCAGGGTAGATGTGTTGTCCCAGTTAAAATGGTGTTTTTTTCATCTGTGTGTGGGGCTACGAGGGAGAGAGGGTCATATCTTTTTGTGGCTAGCTGGTGTTCGTGTATCCTGGTGGCTAACTTTCTTCCTGTTTGTCCTACGTAGTGTTTGTGGCAGTCCTTGCATGGAATTTTGTAGATGACATTGGTTTTGTCCATGGGTTGTACTGGATCTTTTAAGTTTGTTAGCTATTGTTTGAGAGTGTTGGTGGGTTTGTGTGCTACTAGGGTTCCGAGGGGTCTTAGTAGTCTGGCTGTCATTTCTGAAACTTCTTCGATGTATGATAAGGTGGTTAGGGGTTCTGGCTGTGTATGGGCTGCTTGTCATGGTTTGTTCTTGAGGAATCTGCGGACTGTATTTTTTGAGTATCCATTCTTCTTGAATACGTTGTATAGGTGGTTCTCCTCTGTTTTCCGAAGTTCGTCTGTGCTGCAGTGTGAGGTGGCTCGTTAGAATAGTGTTCTGATGCAGCTTCGTTTGTGTGTGTTGGGATGGTTGGTGTAGTTAAGTATTTGGTCAGTGTTTGTCAGTTTTCTGTATACGCAGGTTTGTAGTTCTCCATTGTCCTTTTCTTTCGACTGTGACGTCCAGGAATGCGAGTTTGTTGTCTGTTTCTTCCTCCTTGGTGAACTTTATGCCTGTGAGGGTGTTGTTGATGATGTTAAATGTCTCTTCTATCTTGTATCAAATACTTAACTACACCAGCAACCATCCTAACACACACAAGTGAAGCTGCATCAGAACACTATTTCAGTGAGCCACCACACACTGCAGCACAGACGAACTTCGGAAAACAGAGGAGAACCACCTATACAACGTATTCAAGAAGAATGGATACTCAAAAAATACAGTCCGCAGATTCCAGGAGTGCCACAAACATTACATAGGACAAACAGGAAGGAAGTTAGCCACCAGGATACATGAACACCAGCTAGCCACAAAAAGACATGACTATCTCTCCCTCGTAGCCCTACACACGGATGAAAAAACGCCATAAACAAACACACAGATCTAGATACCA
This sequence comes from Hemiscyllium ocellatum, assembly GCF_020745735.1. NCBI lineage: Eukaryota > Metazoa > Chordata > Chondrichthyes > Orectolobiformes > Hemiscylliidae > Hemiscyllium > Hemiscyllium ocellatum. The sequence continues at coordinate 102,695,786 of NC_083405.1, forward strand.
TCTATCAACCCCTCAGAAAACGAACAGGAAATGACATCACCACAAACCCCAGGAACCCCATTCAGGACAAACATATAAATAGAAAGCAAGAGACAACAGGTTCGCTTCACTTGGAGGTCGCCACTGATGATGTTACCTAGCCAGGTAATGAAACGTCTGGATATCAAACCTACAGCTCTGCAAGCAAACCTACACCCTACACTAAACATGGCATTTTTTTCCCATGCCTTCAGTGTTCATCACCCAACTCTTTAAATCTCAGCAGCAGTTGTTTTTACTCCCCGTTGGTTCTGTACTGGGGGGGTGGGCAAGATTGTTAGGACTGAAGGAAGGATGTTCCTCCATTACACCCTCATCCACTTCTCCATCACAGCTATTCTTGAAGTATTCCCCTTGACATCTTCCCATGCAATTGCAGAAGGTGTAACACTTGGACATCGAGGATGGAGGAGGTAAATGGTCACAGCCCCAAATGCATTTTCCAGGTAATGCAGCCATTGACATGTAACTACTTTCAATCTCGTCTGTTGCATTGCTCACAATGTGGTCTTCTTTACATTGGCGAGACCGAATACAGCCTGGGTGACTTTTGCAGAATGCCTCCTCTCTGAAAATGCCCTCCCCCTTGTATTTTCTTTGAATGGCTGTGCTGTCAGCACAACGCTCTACTATTCACACCCATCATTAACACCTGTTTTATTACTCAAACACTCCTTTACTACAACTTTATATTTTGCTCTGAGCATTTTCATCATCTGTTTTTAAGCCAAACATAAGAACAGTTGCGGGCAATTCAGCCCCTTGAGCCTGAACTCAACTTGGCCTCAACTCCACTTTCCTGCCCACTCTCCATAGCCCTTCAACCTATTACTAGTTAAAGATGTATCTATCTCCTCCTCTAAATTTATTCAATGTCCCAGCATCTAACAAACTCTGCGATAGTGAATTCCACAGATTCATGACCCTTTGAGAGAAGTCATTTCTCCTCATCTCTTTTAAATCTGCTATCCCTTATCCTAAAACTATGATCTCTCATTCTAGATTGGTTCACAGGGAATAATCCATGCTCTGGTGACTTATCCACTTTCAAAGATTCCAACTCCCAATAACGCCTCTTTGATAATTTTGTCCAGTAAAACACTGGTCATCCTGGATATCCACATCATCCCTTTGTGAATATGGAGACCCTCCTCCATTATCTCTGATAGGTCCCACTTTTTCCTTAAGTATCCATTTACTCTTCATATACTGGTAAAACATACTTGGGTTTTTCTTTATCCTGAATGCTAATATTTGTTGGTGCCCTTGTTTTGATTTTTTTGTTTACTTCATCCCTGTACTCCTCTGGGCTATCTGCAGTGTTATTTTTTTGTAACTACCATAAGCATTTTTTTTACCTGCTTAAATTTCCCCTGCATTTTCCTGTACAGCAAGGGGGTGTCTAGATTTGGCAGTACCATTTTTATTTTTGGAGGGGACATGTCTGCTTTGTGCCCCAAGGATCTCACATTTTACTGCTTCCCTCTGATTTACCCCTGATTTATCCTTTAGAAGTCCTTTTTTAGTTCATCTAACCAATCACACTCAGTTTTGTAAAGTCCTAGTCTTTCCATTCACTTCATTTATACCCCTCATTATTTTATAAACCTCGATAAGGTCATCCCTTCAACTTCCTACATTCCAGTAAAATAAGTCACAGCATATCCAGCCTCTCCTTATAACTCATAATGTCCATTCCCAGCAACATCCTAATAAATATTTTCTGAACCCTCTCCAACTTAATAATATATTTTCAATAACAGGGTGACCAACTAGAGTACTTCAGAAAAGGCCTCCCCAACATCCTGTACAATCCCAACTCCTATACTCAAAGGTCTAAGCAATGAAGGCAAGCTTGCTAAACACTTTGCATCACATATAGACAAGTTGGTTAACAAACTTCAAACCATTATGTAGCTGCACCCCTGGTCTGTTTCTTTTACCAAAATGAAATACCTCACATTTATCCAAATTGAAATCCATCTGCCAGTCCTCAGCCTATTGACCCAATTGATCAAGATCTCTTTGTAATCTTCGATAATCTTCTTCATTGTCTACTATACCAATATCTATATACTATATACAGTATATATACACTATACTACCAAAGGAATTGAACCATTGCTAGCTATGTATGACAAAGCCATTTGGAATTGGACAAGTTTCACCAGCAATTCCAAATAAGGAAATTGGAATGCCAACTTGGCAGGTATGAATTGTATTAAAATATAGCAGCTTGGAAACCTCCTGATTTTAGCAGGACTCAAGATTCACTGCTGTGAAGAGGTACCCCATGTCAGGAGGCATGGAGAAGACATCAAGAAGAGTTCCAGCCTGTCCAGCTGCCAATTCTCTTCTGGGGAATAACATCATCAGTTAGTTGCAGAACCCAGGGTAGTGAAAGGCAGTGACTGTGATGTCTCTAGTAGTTAAAAGTCTGAGTTTTATAGAGCTTGAAGTGTCTCCTCTATCTTGGTCTAAGTATATACTGTTGTCTCACAGAGACAATCCTAAAATTCAAATGAGCATATTTAGGTGGTTTAATGAAAACAGGGCAATAAGAAAGAGGATTGTTTTCCTAGACTACTTTTAGTAGTCAATAAACTCTGTTGCACATCCACCAGAATATTCCCTACATTATGCACCCACCGCTGTTGTTCATTCGCACTGACCCACATCTGTATGCTACGAAAGGGCTCCAAAAGAGCTTTTATTGTGGTACTTGTGTCCTACCAAAAGAGTTAGATTCAGGTATGGCGAATGATTATAAATATAAACTGAGGTTGCCACACTGTCAAGGGGATTTGCTCGTTTCTGTGCTGGGTTTGGAGGGGGATGTGTGGAAAGCAGCTGGCCTAAATTGCATAATGAAAAATGTAATAGCTAGGATAGTCTAAATGACCTTGGGAATTTATCTGTTTGTCCATAGATTTTCAATGGAAAATTAATCTGATGGTTAAGAGTCTACAATAGATGAGAGGGAAGAACCTTGAATAAAGTTAATTGTCCATTGCTGCTACCCGTAAACCTTTCTGATCCTCTAGTGATGAAACATTGTTTTTGGGTCATTTTAATTTCAAGTTATGTAACTACTTGGCTTGCTAGTTTGTAAGAGCAGGAAAAGCCTTATATGTGATGGCAATCTTGTATTGAGTAAAATCATCTCCACCTGAGTCCCCTTGAGTATTCTGCAATATGTACTAAGTGCCAAACAAACATATTGCTGGGTGTTAGTCAGGAGTAGGTTGGTTATAGAAAAACATTTGCTGTTGTAAAATTAATGCCAATGCAACATGCAGACATTCAGATCTTCATTAATCAGCACCCTGCTGCTCTGTCTTAACAACAAATCTCAGCAATTTCTGTAAACAAAGACTGGAATTGTGTTCATTGTTGCAGCAGAAGCTGAAGAAGTAAAACAGTGTCTCACTTCCACAAAACTTCCAGTGTTTTCTGCTTTGAGTTGAGTAAAAATATATCTGTATACATATATGTTTATATGTATACAGAGGTGGTGACTCCCAATCCAGATGGCTTTTATACAGGGATTGGAGGAGATCAGGAATGAGATTAGCAAACCCTTAATATTTTAAATACCTATAAACTGGGGAGAGAAACGTAAACTCAGGAGTGCCCAATCTGCAACCAGCAGAATAGTAACAAAAATAGAAATTGCTGGAAAATCTCAATACTTCTGGCAGCATCTGGAGAAGAAAAACCAAGTTAACGTTTCGGGTCCAGCGTCCTCCATCGGACCCAAAATGTTAACTCGTGCTTTCTCTCACTTATGCTGCCAGACCTGCTGAATTTTCCCAGCAATTTGTGCTTTTATTTCTGTTTTCCAGCATCCACAGTTATTATTGTTCTGCAGGTTAGTAATCTTCCCATTTATTGTGTGGAAATTCCTTGAAATTATGTAGAGAGGTCGAGAAGGTGAACAATGTATTTGAGAAGGAAATAATCTTTTCCTGACTTTTTAATGACATGTTCAGGGGATGTGGAGGGCTAACTGCTGTGGAGGGCTACCTTCTGCAGTCACTAGAGACTATTGTGGAGTACTTCCACCCACAGTGCTGTTAGTGAGGAGATTCTAAGATTTTGACTCAGTAACAGTGAAGAAATGGCTTCAGTTATTGAGTCACAATACATGTGACCTGGAGGGAAAAAAAAGATATTAATGAGGGGGAAATGGTATTCATTTTCAAAGTAGTTTTGATCAGACTCCACACAAATCCACAGAGCGACAGAAATTGTGGGATTAAAAAACAATCCAACTGTTTCTAGTACATAGTGAAAGGGTGGTCATAGGAGGTGTGAGGCAAAAAAGGTAGAAGGATAAATCAAATAACATCAGACCAGTCAGTTTAACATCAGTGGTTTCTAAAAGAAGGCTTTTAGAAATAATCATTTGGGACAACATTAACATTCCTTTGGATAAATGCAGGTAAATTCAGAAAAACCAGCATGGATTTGTTCAGGACAAATTGTCTTTATTTGTCTGATTGATTTTTTTTTGGTGAGGTCACAGAGGGCTGATGGGGATAAAATAGTTGACATGCATGGACTTTGAAAGGATGTTTAACAAAGTGCCTCATAGCAGGCTTGTCAGTAAAGTTAGTGCTTTTGAAATAAAAGGGACAGTGGCAGCAATGATTTGAAACTGGCTGAACGAAGGGAAATGTCAATTTAAGAGATTATTTTTCAGACTGGAAGTGTGCCCGTAGGTGTATGTTGGGTCCCTGTGTTTTTTTTTTAATTGACATTAGTTACTAGACCTGTGTGTACATTGCACAATGCACGGACGAGAGCAAACCTGGAAATATCTCAAACAGATAAACTTTAAGAGGGCACAGACCGTCTGGTGCAATGGGCAGTCAGTGCCAGATAGAACTTAATGCAGGCAAGAATGAAGTTATTAGTTTTGTTGGAAAAGAGGAGAAACCATATAAATGAGGTTTCTAAAGGGGATATATGTGAACTTAGGGGGTATATGTGCACAGATCGTTGAGGGTGGACAGGTGGAGAAAGCATATTGGTTCTCAGGTTTCATAAGTATGGTGTAACTATTCTGCTGTGTGTTCACAGACCTGCCACCTCCAGGTGGGGCAGTTAGGAGCAGACAGGTGTATATATTGAGAATGTTGCTTTTTTTTTGAAGAAGTGAGATCGTTGACTATCTTAATAAAGACACAGAGAGTAACTTGAAGCCTCCTAGATATGCAAATTTGAGTCAGGCAAGATGTTAAATATGGAAATAATTTCAAAATCAGCCTGGACTTGCCTTGAAACTGGCCATGTTAGATTAGGCTTGATGCCACACACAGTCAAAAAAAGGTAGTCACTGTCACCTCACCTCTGGAATTCAGCTCTTTTGTCCACGATTGAACCAAGGCTGTAATGAGATCAGGAGCAAAGTGGCCTTGGCAGAAATCAAACCGAGTATCAGTGAGCAGGTGCCAAGAGATTGAGGCATCTGCCTTCTAATGGGAAGGATTGAGCCAGGCAATGGGTGTTCCATGAAATGAAAGGTTGTTGTTGGTGCTCTTTTCCATACCTCATCCCCAGAGTCCTCCCAAGTCCAAAATCCTCTCCCTCTTCCACCAAGAGGAGCTGCCTGATTGAAGGGGCAGTGCTACTGCATGACCTTTGACCCTGCGTTGATCTTTGTCCCCACTCCCTGAGCCTTGGTGTCAGGAGAGACATCTTCACAGGTCTGACACTCAGGTACAGAGCGTAGTGACATCGAAAATGCACTTGTCGGGTTGTTCTGGCCTGGCGATGTCTATCAATGGTAACTGCATCATTGGGCCTGTTTGTGCAGGCAGCTATTTTGAGGACTGTATTGGTGCTAATCACTCAAACATCTTTGCGCTATCTCCATTCTGCCACCCTCTCAATGTAACTAGGTAGTCATCGTTGTCAAATCATTTCCATCATTGTAAATATGCCTTGGAATTCCTGTACCTATATTACGAAGTGTTCACATTCACATTGGATATGAAGCACTCCCAGACTAAGGTGAAAGCTGCTACATAAAAGTAGGCTAATCTATTATTCTCCATCTGTTATATAGCACAATCATTGAGTTCTTTCAGGCAATCAGATTGCAAAAGCATTTGAGGAAAAGGTATTAAAATGCTGAAGAAGGGTCATTGGACTCAATGTTGACTCTGCTTCTCTCTCTACAGCTGCTACCAGACCTGCTGAGGTTCTCCAGCTCTTTCTGTTTATGGTCTAAAATACTAACTTATTGTTAACCCCTTTCTCTGAGAGGCAAATTGATCATCACTGAGAATTTCCATTTGGACATTTAACAAAGACATTTCAAACCTGTACTTCAGCTCGCTCAAAGCCACATGCGGTGTAATGTAAGATAAAAGGAAGATGGAGTAAAATGATGTTTATTTTGATTGTCTCTAGTTACGACAGAGAGAAAGTTGGGTTTCTGGGATTGTAAGGATTGGTTTTCCTCACGTTGAACCTTAACTCAACTAGTATCTACATTTTTAATTGACCTGTTCAGATATCTTATGACATACTGCTGGAAGGGGTGGGATTCCAAACCAGGACTGCTGTCTGAAGGCACTGACATTACCTCTGCAACACCACAGTTCTCCTGAATACTGTTCACTAGGGTGAATTGGTTGCTGTTGGGAATTAGTGGAATGCTGAATGACTGATTAGATCAGTTTGTAATGGAATTTGTTTCTTGGCAAGTCACACTTGTTCCATAAGAAATTGGCTTTATACCTTCTCACAGCTTCACAACATGGGCTCGTCCAGGAATTACATTTGCAATTATAAAGGTCATAGTTACAAAATGCAAATACTTTTAATTAAAAAGTAAATTGGAGTCACGTTCAAGCATTCATCAAAGTGAGTCGATCCATTTTTGTGACAAAACTAAAACCACTTATCTGTGATCTCTCCTCGTGGTTTGACTTTTCACCCTAAAAGTGACAGAGAGAATGTCACAGGACTGTTACTGTCAAATGCCCTAAACGCTCACTCTGAAGTTGAATATAAGAATATGAGAATGTAAGCTGTAAAACAAACCTTGAACTTGCTCCAAATTACCTAGGCTCTTGGACATGTGTCTAGGCGCTTTCCATTGGAACTGTTATGAAATATTAACTTGGAGAAAATATAGTACAATAAAGTCCCTAGGAAAAATATATATGTCTTTTCCTTTGCCAAACTTTATCAACATGAGAGATGTCATATCAATAAGTGGAATGCTTTGCCTACCCAGCTGTATAAGTTGAACGACTGACAATATGGCATTTCACCAATTTCCTCTCCTCCCTGCTCCATTCTCAGATGGTGTGTAAGCTTGTCTGAATTATGTCTGTGAGATGAAGCTTTTTATGGAGAGGAAACTCCGTCTGCTGCAGCCCAAATTCATTTTATGTGCAGGTAGTGTTCTAAGCTCAGTTCAGTTCTAGTTTTTTTTCAAAAGTCATTCAGGGAATGCTGGTATCACAAGCCCAGATCATAATTTATTGTCCATCCCTAGTCACCCTCAGGAAGGTGGTGGTGAGCTGTCATCTTGAAACACTGCAGGCTTTGGCACATCTAAACCCTTCAGAAGCAAGAAGCAAGGTACAATATCAGAAATGGTAAGGAAATAATGGTTTTCGATAGTCATATTGTGGTCTTATGTGGATAGTTGTGTAACTCAGTAAGCTAACTGACATTCTGAAGAATGTTTGACAGTATTTGTTTGAAGTCTGAGATTAATTTTACAGGTTTTATTTGCTGCTGGCAGTTTTACCAACTAATTTCAAAGAATCACTTCAGTGATTGAAGAGAGAGAACTTCCACTTTCAAGGTCACTTGAGATTGCAAAACCATAGTTACATGAAATGTATACCACAATACTGTAGTAAACAGTGTTCCTTATATATTCAATAAAAATAAATTTTATCCACTAAAGGCGAAGAAAGCAATTTTTAAAATTCTAATTATCTAAAAACAGAAATTGAATGATTTAACTGTTAATTAACTGAAATAAAAAGAATTACAAAGTTTCAGAATAATTATGGCACAGAAAAACACCATTTGCTCATCAAGGTTCAAGGTGACTCTTACTCAGTTGCACTCCCCTGCTCTATACCCACAGCCCTGCAAGTTTATTTCCCTCAAGAGTGCCTCCAGTTTCTCTTTGAACTCATTCATCTCAGCACCTATAACTTCACCTTCACCTTCCCCCTTCACTAACTGCACTGACCACCTCTCAATCTAACAGGAGGTTAGGAGAGGGTTGTTCAATTCAGACTATTCATTACATCTGCAAAATAGTGACCAGTAGTATGCCCAATTGTCCTTTGAAAACTTAAAGAAACAGTTTTATTTTGATCATTAGCATAGACTCTGCTGAGATCAGGAGTCGACTGACAATCACAACAGATGACCAACAGATGGCGCTTTGCAATTGCCAAATCTACAACATTGTTCCAAACTCAAACAGACTATCTTGTTTGGCAAAACTTCAGTTGCTGTAAAAAACAAACATGGAGCATTGAAGGTTTTTTTATAGCAACAGGATATTTACCAGTATTCTAAATCTATTCATGAAGTCTTGCAGTCTTGTCAAAAAATTACATTAAACTTCATAGCAATGAAACAGCTCACCGGGTGTGTTATTTATGTTTGGCCACACCAATCCTCATTGCAAATTTCTTCATCTTGCCCAATCAACATATCCTTCTATTCCTTTCTAGCACCTTAGCCATCCCCTGGGTAGTGAGTTCCACTTTCATTGATGAAAGTCCTCCTGATTCTTCACTTGACTTGTTCGTGATTATGTTTGTAAAATAGTTACAGGAGAAAAGTTACATTCTGTGACCGAATTAAAAGTGACACTGCATCATCCGCCCATGCAATACCTGAGAAGATATGTTGCTGCTCTTTAACAAAATTAAAATGGTAAATATCTTGGCCACATAAGATAGCAACTAATTTCCATTTGAACTGGTACTTTCAAACAGCCGTCACAATGCATTTCTCACTTAAGACACATCAACAAATGACTGTCCTGTCAAACATTGGTACAACAACCACATCTGTTTCAGCACTGTATGCAAAACAACGGTCAAATACTGCATTGTTAAATAGCCAATCTTCTGGACAATCTAATTGAGCGGTTTTATATCACAGTCAATAATTTTTGATTGTATGCTTCCCAGTCAAGGAAAGTTATAATCCTAAATACTTTTTATTTGTTCAGGGACGTGGGCATCATTGGCTGACTGGCATTTATTGTCTCTCTCTGTTTGCTCTTGAGAAGGTGGTGGTGAACTGCCTTCTTGAACCACTGCAGTCCTTGGGCTGTAAGTAGACCCACAATATTGTTAGGGAGGGAATTCCAGGATCTTTCAGTGCCCATGACAGTGTAGGAAAGGCAGAATAGTTAGCAGCTTGGAGGTGAATGTGTTCCCAAAAATCTGCTCATTTTGTCCCTCCAGATAGTGGAGATCAGATTTGGAAAGTGCTATCAGAGGGGCATTGGTGAGTTAGTGTATCTAGTAGATAGTACACACTGTGGACCAGTGGTGAAGGGATTGGAAGATAAAGTTGGTAGGTGTGTCTATCAATTGGATTGCTACACCGAGTTTCTTGATTGTTGTTGGAGCTGCACTCATCCCAGTAAGTGAGCAATATTCCATCCCACTTCTGGGTTTGTCCCTTATAGATTGTGGACAGGTTTTGAGGAGATAGGAGATGAGTTACTCATTGTAGAATTCCTAACTTCGAAACTGCTCTTATAGACACACTGTTTATTTAGCTATTCGAGTTCAGTTTCTGGTCCACAGTAACCTCCAAGGATGGTGTGAAATTCAGCAGGTGGTAACGTGGTAGAATATCAAAGGCAAAAGTTGGATTCTCACATTTTCGTTCACCTATAAGATGTGGGTGACACTGGCTGGACCAGCTTTTATTGCCCAACCCTATTTATCCTTGAGAAGATGGTGGTGGTCTCCACTCACAGGATCTCTGCAAGAACTCTACTCATCCTCTCCAAATGGAGCTTAGGGGCAGTACATCATACAGCTATGGTCACCCAGCTCTGACTGTTCACTGTACTGTGCTGTGCTGAATGTGGTTTACCAACGCTTGCCACAGGATTCAATGCAATCCATCTTACAATGAAACGTTTTGTGAAACAGCTGTCCACCTGGACTTAGAGCTATAAACCTGAAAGATGATGCAGACAAGAAGCAGCAGCATTGAAATATAGTGGTCAATTCCAAAACAAAGCACAGAAGGATCCTGAAACTCAGTAATAGTGATGGAACAATGTAGAGATCTGTACTGAGCACAGACCATAAATAACAAGACAATATGATAAATGATTCCAGTGAAACTGGCTGAACATACCGAGTAAACCATCGCACATTCTCAGATCTGGAGTGAGGTCTGTGAGCTATACCTGTGAAACAGCTAAACCCAGTGGTCTCCATCATACAATGTACTGGCACATCGTGGGTTCCCATAAATGAGAAATAATCACACTATGTGTTTGAAATGGTGGATCTTTATCAAGTGCATGTCTTGTGGGTGGTTGACTGATACATTGTTACTCAGCACATAACTGCAGTGCAATAGTGAATGGACCCTCTCTTCCCACCCGCCAAGGGATATATACTGAGTTCCTAGATTGTTAGGTATTTTTAAATCAACCTGTTCAAGGATTTTACTGAACACTTCTGGAGTAGGTGGCTCTTAATCTGGGTTCCTATATTTTTATAAAAGTTATAACTGTGCAATTGAGTCTCAATAAGCCTAAATTTATATAATGCCTTTTATTATATGCTAAGGCACTTCACAAAGCAGTGATTTGGCCACGCATTAGCTACAACATTGTTTTTAAAACAAACATTCTAATTATATTTGATTTCTTGCAATATGTACTAATGTCAGTAAATGAAATAGTACATTATCATTGGATATGGGAAGAGGGAGAAAACCACAGTCATTAGCTCTTCATCATGGGGCTTCCTGGTACCAACTCCCAGGAATACCTTCTCTACACATTATTGCTCCATTAGTTTCGTGGTGTGAATGATTGAAAGAAATATCTACACAGGAAGGGTTCAGAGGAGCAGGTATAAGCTTGTTTTAAAATAATGTTCGTCATGCGTTTCGGTTTTACCTTTGAGGGTGGTATACAATGGGACCATGATGGAAGAGGATTGACACTCCCAGGGTATATCCAGATGCCTCTCAGTTGTCTTCAGAAGCTGAAATGCTATAAATGAAAATTATGGGTAGAACCTTATCATTTTTTGGCTAAATGCAAGTCACATTGAGTTCTGTGGAGTGATTGTTACCATGAGACCAAGTGAGGTTTTTTCCTGTATCTTAGCTAACTCACTGCTTTAACTGCCATTTGCCCTCATAGTGAGAACCATGTCCTATCTCTACACCATCTTACCACATGCCATTCAGGGAGGAACTGGCTGCTCAGGATGAGTCCTTCTAAAGACCAACATGCCTTGTGGCCTATTGTGCACCTGCAGGAGTGCTGTCAACTGGAGGCTGAGCTGCTGGGCTGTGCAGGTGTCAGGAAAGATGGCACCACACGTCCCAGGTAGGGAGCAGGAGATCCTTGTGGATGGGCCGGCAGACAGGAAAGCAGCCCTCTTGCCAGGGGACCAGTAGAGGCAATCATGCCACCACACCATACCAGTGTGGTCAGAGTTGCCACCTGGGTCAGTGCTCTCTCTGGGTTGAGGAGGCTGTAGTGCAGCAAGAAGGTCAGTGATTCTCTCTGTCCCACCAGTGTAAGAGTAATACTCAGCTCTCTGCTGCCTCATGCTTAGCTTATCACTGCACCACCAATGCAGTACCTCCAACAAGGCTATATCTCTGACATCCCCTCACCCACACCACTAACCTGGCGCAACCATCCATGTTGCCTCCGCACGGAAGTACCAATTGCCAATGCATGGTAGGGCAAGGAAGGCATGCCAAGGGCATTCCTGCAGGCACCAGCTGAGTATGTGCTGAGGGAGCAGCTCTGTTAGACAGCCTGTTACACACTATGTCATGAGTCCTCTTCCCTGTGTAGTATCTGTACCCAAGCTGATACATAGAGTGCCCTCCTCGACCAGTTTACCTTTGCAGGATGCAGTGCTGGCGCAATGGAGGATGCCAGGATGGTAGCAAGGAGTCTCTGAAAGTGAAGTGCCAGTGTCAGTGATAGAGGTGTATGTGCAGCTGGTGCTGCTGGGTCATGTCCTGCTCTGTAGTTTATCATGTAAAGTTGAACAAAGTTTTAAAATTTGCAACATTATCAAACTTTGGAACCGCAGAGACCTCTTGAACTGTGCCTTTAAAGTTTATCTGCCTGATAGTACGGCTTAAATAGTCAGAGATTCTGCACTTAATAAAAGAGTCACAGAGTCACAGAGATGTACAGCACAGAAACACTCTTCACTCTAACTCCTCTTGCCAACCAGATATCCCAAACTAATATCGTCTCATTTACCAGCATTTGTCCCATATCCCTCTAAACCCTTCCTATTCATATACCCATTCAGATGTCTTTCAAATGGTGTAATTATACCAGCCTCCACCACTTCCTCTGGCAGCTCATTCCTGACACACACCACCCAGTGTGTGAAAAGGTTACTCCTTTGGTCCATTTTAAATCTTTCCCCCTCACCTTCAATGTATGCTCTCTGATTCTCGACTCATCTACCCTGGGAAAAAAACCTTTGTCTATTTACCCTATCCATGCCCCTCATGATTTTATAAATCTCTATAAGGTCACCCCTCAGCCTCTGACACTCTAGAGAAAATAGCCTCAGCCTATTCAGCCTCCCCTGTCGCCGAAACCCTCCAACCCTGGTAACATCCCTGTAAATCTTTTCTGAACCCTTCCAAGTTTCACAACATCCTCTCTATGCATCCATCCCGTACCGCTACAACATGATCTCCCAACTTCTATACTCAATGCACTGACCAATAAAGGCACAAACAGAATTCTGGTTAATCCAAGATGGAGAATGGGAGCAAATTGTGGCTGTAAGAGCTGTCCCTTTTCTCAGTGTTGGAGCGGAGTTCCTCGACTTTTTTGGAGCAGTAATTACTATTTTATAAGTTGTTGCACTGTTTTGGAATTTTGGAAAAGATGGTCATAAAGTAGGGCTTTATTTTACAAAGACAGCTGGATATAGAGTCAGTGCAATAACAAAGTTAAACATCACACAACACCAGGTTACAGTCCAACAGGTTTATTTGAAAACACTAGCTTTTGGAGCGCTGCTCCTTCATCAGGTGATCAGGATAACCAAAAGCTAGTGTTTCCAATTAATCCTGTTGGACTATAACCTGGTGTTGTGTGATTTTTAACTTTGTACACCCCAGTCCAACATCGGCATCTTCAAATCGCAATAACAAAAGTCTGGTCTTTTCCAATACTGATGAACATTTAATTTTTGAATTTGGTTAGACAGCAGCTAAATAAAGTGTATTTTGCTCTGTATGGTACCTTTCTCTTGCTAACAACACTAGGTGGCCCCTGATGGAAGTCAATGCACAATAGTGGTTATATTACTCAGTTTCTCTTTGATGTGAAAAACAGAGCCTGAAAGTAAAACTTAAGTTACTATCCAAAAATAAATTCTAACACACACCACGAGAACAAACCATTAGCAGAAGTTTTAAATCAGGCTTTGATGGTCCCACTGATTATACATTCCAGGGTTTCTTAGGGGAATGGAGAGGCTAGGCCAAGGAGAGGTGGCAAAATAATCTCAGAGTTTACAAAGTGACACAGATTCTTGCTGCAAGTAATTGGCTCTCATCTGCTGGAATTGCATGGTCCTGGTCACAAGCCAATTAATGAGAGCCGGACATGTCCCCCCTCCCCCCTCCTCCCCAGGGACAGCCTTCAAAGCCTGGCCAAAAACAGCTCTGACCCCTGCTTCACCCCACAGCTGATCAAGCTAAGACCTGGAAGCTGCCATCAAAGAGGTGCAGTCTGGAAAGTTTAAGCTCACATGTTTGGTGTTATTATTGAGTCATGAAGCTAAAACTTCACACTGATTCAACAGTGAGTTACAAATCCAAAACTGCCGATCAGTTTAGGAGATTTCAGTCCTGCTGGCTTTCATGATGAAAAGGTATTCCACATGAAGCATAAGCAGTTCCCACTACTGAACACTTTGACAACTGTGGAGTTAGAAAGAACTGCCATGCTCTGCAGAGTGATTGTGCAAAACAGTCTCCCAAACCGCTGAAAGGCAATCCACTCTCAGGATAGTCATTGGGGACAGTCCAGGCACACAATAGTCAGCGATGAACAGTAAAAGCTCCTGCAGGATGGAGATACCTAAACAGAAACTGAAAAGTGAATTAATGTGTGTATTGGTTCAGTCATTCCAAAACAAAGCTCATACACAGCAGCAGGATATTCGTTAATTTCCTCTTCAGTTTATTTGAACATGGGATGTGGGTGTCACTGGTACTTATTACACATCTTATTTGACTTTGAGAAGTTACATGTTTCAGGATGAAGTTGATTTTGTACCTAACAATCAAAATTTAAATTATGAGTCAAAACTGAAACACCTCCAAACAGTATGAATCTCTTTTGTAAAGTAATGCATCATCAAATACAGGCTCAAAATTTCTTGTGTGTTATTCAGCTCGCAGGAATTTGAACTTGGCTTTTTGTCTTGGGTATTTGAGATTATTCAGATTTAGCTTTGTACAATGGTTCCACTCAAAGCAAAGTCTTCTTTCCTGTGCAAATAATATCAGTACAGATTTTACAAAACACAATATACGATGCTGAACCAGTCCCTACCACATTCAACAATGACTGGGCAATCTTTAAGCTTCAATTCATAGTCATAGAGATGTACAGCACGGAAACAGAACCTTCGGTCCAACCCATCCATGCCAACCAGATATCCCAACCCAATCTAGTCCCACCTGCCAACACCTAGCCCATATCCTTCCAAACCTTTCCCTGTTCATATACCTATCCAGATGCCTTTTAAATGTTGCAATTGTACCAGCCTCCATCACTTCCTCTGACAGTTCGTTCCATACACGTACTACCCTCTGTATGAAAAGGTTATCCCTTAGGTCTCTTTTATATCTTTCCCCTCTCACGCTCTAGTTCTGGACTCCCCCACTGCAGGGAAAAGACTTTGTCTATTTATCCTATCCGTACCCCTCATGGTTTTATAAACTTCTATAAAGTCACCCCTCAGCCTCCAATGCTCCAGGGAAAACAGTCCTAGCCTATTCAACCTCTCCCTGTAGCTCAAATCCTCCAACCCTGGCAATGTAAAGCAGCAAATAACATTCCCATCACATGAGTCCCAGGCAATAACTACCACCACCAAGAGAGAAGCTAACCATCGCCCCATGACATCCCATGGCATTACTATTACTGACACTGAATACCAACATCCTGGGTTTTTCATCAGAAGCTGAATTGGACGAGTCATATAAATACCTTGGCTACAAGCGCAAGTCAGAGGCTACAGATTCTACAATGGATAGCCCACGTCCTGTCTCCCTAAAGTCTGTCCAACAACTACAAGTCACAAGTCAGGAATGTGATGGAATATTCCCCACTTGTCCAGTTGGATGCAGCTCCAATAACACTCAAGAAGCTTGACACCATCCAAGATAAAATAGCCTACTTGATGGGTTCCCCAACCACCACCTTCAATATTAACCCCTCCACATGTTGAGTTCCCCTCCAAGCCCCTATATACACCTATGGAGCAGACATTGAGAGAGTTGAGAGTGGTGAGACAATCACCAACAATGCGTCCTGGACCTCCCATGTAGATATGATAGCCAAGAAGGCACAATACAGCCTCCTCTTCCTCAGAAGGCATAGGAAATCAGCACCTCCATAAGGACCCTCACCAACTTCTACAGAAGCACCACAGAAAGCATACTGTCTGGGTACATATCGGCTTGGTACAGCAACTACTCTGCCCAGTACTGTAAGAAATTACAGGAAGTTGTGAACACAGCCCAGACTATCACAGAAAAAACCTCCCATGCACGGACTCCGTTTACACTCCTTGTTGCTGCGGAAAGGCTGCCAACATCAAAGGCTCCTCCCACTCCTGGTAATACTCTCTTTCAATCTCTTCCATCAGGAACATACAGAAGCTTGAACACACACACACACACCGACAAGTTCAAGAACAGCTTCTTCCCCGTTGTTATTAGATTGCTGAATGGACCTCTCTAATTTCCAACCTAATGTTGATCTCACTTTTGTGCACCTCCCGTGCAGCCATAACCTTGTATGTCTCGCTCTGTCTTAAACACCTTATGATCTATATGTCTGTCTACGTTATGATCTGCCTGTATTGCTTGCAAAACAAAGCTTCTCATCATACTCGGGTACATGCGACAACAATAAATCAAATCAAATCAAGCCAAACACCACCCTGGCCATTCCTCCACAGTTGCCAGGTCACAATTCTGGTGTTTGTTTGCTAAAAGCATTACGGGTGTAATCACACCAGATGGACTGCCATGAAGACAACCTTCTCAAGGATCAGAGAGATTAGCAACAAGTGCTGGCCTTGCCAACGCCACCCACAGCTTGAGATAGAATAAAAAATATATTTACTATGCAGCCAGTTTCTTTAGAAAGCTGTCTCTGGCCTTCAACAGTTGCCTATTCCATCAATCAATGAAACAGATTCCCTTCTGGACAGTGGCTCCTTTTGGTTTTGGAACATGTTGACTAGAGAGTTTACTTCATGGTGGGGAATGGTCACCCATTCAGCACAGCCTTAAACATTAGCTGGCCTCACATGGTAGTCCCCACCTTTTCCTTCTGCCTGCAGCCAGGAATCTGCAGATAATGCCAGACACTTCAAGGAGGAATCAAGGTTAGAGTGGTGCTGGAAAAGCACAACAGGTCAGGCAGCATCCGAGGAGCAGGAAAATCAACGTTTCAGGTAAAAGCCCTTCATCAGGAATGAGGCCTCCAGCATCTGCAGCCCTCACTTTCGCCTACTTCAAGCAGGAGTACTGTCCATTTTCAGTGAGTAATTGGGTAACCCGGAGGCCAGTTATGGTGAACCTACAGCTCCAGAGAAGTGCTCATGCCAGAATGGTCAAACAGGATGAATGGAGATGCCAAGCTGCCAACCAGGGAGACTCCTGGAATAAAAGGGAGAGTGAAGCTAGAAAAGACAAAGCAAATATTTAAAAACACAAAGCAACAGCCGAAGAAACAAAGATCAAGGATGAAGTAAAAGAGTTCACACAATAATAATTGGGTTCTGTTTCACTGTCAGTTCAGTTAACATGCTGTGAGAAACAGCGACTGAACATTATTCAGTAGCAGGAATATAACAGGGGGCTGGGGGGGGGGCCAGCACAGGTATGTGATACAGCACCTGCCTGCATTTCAGTCAACTCCAAACCAGTTGTGCTCTTGAATTAAAAAACACTTTGGAAATATAAGGACAGATTAACGTTTCAGCTGTGTATGGTAGGGGGAGGGGTGACCTTTTGTAGGAAAGTGCATTTCATAAATATCATCAGGCAATGGAAATTAAACGGCCAAGGTTAGGGCCAAATTCATTTCCCTCACACAGAAATTCCAATCGTCTGAGGGATTCGAATGCTGTACGACATTAGGAAACTGTGAGATAAAAATTATTTCGATGTTATCACTGCTGAGAACATCTCAGTGTATGGTTCCTGTGGCCAAGTCTCAACATTATGATTCAAAACACTATCACTGTGGTTTCTGACTAAACATGTACCAAACACGTTTCACCTGTTACCCATTGCACAGAGCTGTTCGGGATCACTTTTTTTTAAACAATGAATTATACATGTACTTACAGTGGTTTTCAATAGAATGCAGTTTTAAGCTGTCAGTTCTAAGAACTCAGCAAACAGTTAAGCTTCCAACTAATTAAATTCATGGTTCTAAGGTTCTAATAGATGCTGGTGAATTTGATGTGCTATAGTTTGTGAAGGGACTTGGAGTCTGCCTTTAAATAGACGCAAAATAACCTCAGCAAAGCAAATCACCGTGGTAACCCAAATGTCACACCAACAAGCATGGAAAGCTTTATGGTAAACTCATTGTCGAAAGAAGAAAATAAAGATTTTTATGCTGTTTGCAAAATCATTCTTCATATGGCCAGTCAGATGAAATGACAATTATCAGTGGCTCTTTGTACAGTCAGTCTTGGTAACTCGGTGTCAGTGTTGTACAGTCAGTGTAAGTGACACAATGTGTACAGTCAGTGTCATTGACTGTGTACAGTCGGTGTCAGGACTCAATGTGTACAGTTGGTGTTGGTGACTGTTTACAGTAGCTGTCAAAGACTCTGTAGAGCTTGTGTCAGAGACTGTGTACAGTCAGTGACTCTATGTGTACAGTCAGTGTTGATGACTGTGTATAAAGTCAGCATCAGTAGATTTTTCACTGACTAGATACTTTGTATTCCACTGGAGAGAGTTGTGCATTGGATCCATGCATAATCCCCATCATGGCAGACTCCAAAGGAACCGCCAGGCAACTGAAGATTCCACTGGGAAATTCCCCATTAGCACCTCCAGATGTATCTATTTAAATTAGAGATTCCAAAGAGTTCTGATTAAATGACGCACTTAGTTATTCAGGAAACATTAAACTATTAAATACATAGTCTAACTCCTGCGTAACTAATAAACTAACTCCATGTTTACCGCACAGGGAATCTGTAAGAGAAGCAGTGGCGTCTGAGCCCAGGTACCACAGGCAGGGGTTCACATCGCACCATGACAGATGGTGAAATTTTAATTCAATAAAATTTGGAATGCAAATCCAAGATAACAGTGGCCACGTAACTGTCATTGATAGTCATAAAAACCCATCCGATTCATTAATGTCATTTCAAGAAGGAAATCTGCCATCCTTATCTGGTCTGGCCTACATGTGACTCAACGCCAACAGCAAAGTGATTGATTCTTAACTGCCCTCTGGGCAATTAGAAGTGGCCAACAATTGCTGGCCTCATCAACAACACCACATCCCATGAATGAATGAAAAAATATCATCCATCCGCATACTATACCACTCTCCAGACCCTGCCCTAACTCCGCCATGACCCAACCCTACCTCACCTGCTCCAGGCATGCTCCCGCTTTGCTGCTGTAGACCTGACCCCACTTCATAGCCCTTTCCCTGTTCCAGACCCATCCAATCCTAGCCTTCGCCTTCCTTTGTTCCAGACCTGATCTGCTTCCACTGCCCCTCATCGTACACAACTGCAGGCCCACAACTTCCCCTTCCCTGTCTTCTGACCCTGATTCACTATATTTCTTTCTGCAGCCTCACTAAGCCCAATCATCCCAAACACTGTAGCACTTCCTAGCTCCCTTGCCACTTGCAACCTGGCACCCTAACCCTCTACCCACCAGATACTCTAACTTCACTGTTATTTTATGCTCTTACCATTTGACAGCAGCTGTCAATATGACTGACTGGGACTCAAGACTATTTCTTGTCGTCTGACTGCTGTGTAAAAGTGGTGAAAATGTGTTGCTGGTTAAAGCACAGCAGGTTAGGCAGCATCCAAGGAACAGGAAATTCGACGTTTCAGGCCAGAGCCCTTCATCAGGAATGAGGAGAGTGTGCCAGGCAGGCTAAGATAAAAGGTAGGGAGGAGGGACTTGGGGGAGGGGCGATGGAGATGTGATAGGTGGAAGGAGGTCAAGGTGAGGATGATAGGCCGGAGTGGGGTGGGGACGGAGAGGTCAGGAAGAGGATTGCAGGTTAGGAGGGCGGTGCTGAGTTGAGGGAACCGACTGAGACAAGGTGGGGGGAGGGGAAATGAGGAAACTGGAGAAATCTGAGTTCATTCCTTGTGGTTGGAGGGTTCCCAGGCGGAAGATGAGGCGCTCTTCCTCTAACCGTTGTGTTGTTATGTTCTGCCGATGGAGGAGCCCAAGGACCTGCATGTCCTCGGTGGAGTGGGAGGGAGAGTTAAAGTGTTGAGCCACGGGGTGGTTGGGTTGATTGGTCCGGGCATCCCAGAGGTGTTCCCTGAAGCGTTCCGCAAGTAGGTGGCCCGTCTCCCCAATATAGAGGAGGCCACATCGGGTGCAGCGGATGCAATAGATGATGTGTGTGGAGGTGCAGGTGAATTTGTGGCGGATATGGAAGGATCCCTTGGGGCCTTGGAGAGAAGTAAGGGAGGAGGTGTGGGCGCAAGTTTTACAATTCCTGCGGTTGCAGGGGAAGGTGCCGGGTGTAGAGGTTGGGTTGGTGGGGGGTGTGGACCTGACGAAGGAGTCACGGAGGGAGTGGTCTTTGCGGAACGCTGATAGGGGATGGGAGGGAAATATATCCCTGGTGGTGGGGTCCATTTGGAGGTGGCGGAAATGACGGCGGATGATACGCTGTATACGGAGGTTGGTGGGGTGGTAGGTGAGAACCAGTGGGGTTCTGTCTTGGTGGCGCTTGGAGGAGCGGGGCTCAAGGGCGGAGGAGCGGGAAGTGGAGAAGATGCGGTGGAGGGCACCGTCGATTACGTCTGGGGGGAATCTGCGGTCCTTGAAGGAGGAGGCCATCTGGGCTGTCCGGTATTGGAACTGGTCCTCCTGGGAGCAGATGCGGCGGAGACGAAGGAATTGGGAATATGGGATGGCGTTTTTACAGGGGGCAGGGTGGGAGGAGGTGTAGTCCAGGTAGCTGTGGGAGTCAGTCGGTTTCATAGTAGATGTCTGTGTTGAGTCGGTTGCCCGAGATAGAAATGGAAAGGTCTAGGAAGGGGAAGGAGGAGTCTGAGACAGTCCAGGTGAATTTGAGGTCGGGATGGAAGGTGTTGGTAAAGTTGATGAACTGTTCAACCTTCTCGTGGGAGCACGAGGCAGCGCCGATACAGTCATCGATGTAGCGGAGGAAAAGGTGGGGGGTGGTGCCAGTGTAGTTGCGGAAGATGGACTGTTCCACATATCCTACGAAGAGACAGGCATAGCTGGGGCCCATGCGGGTGCCCATGGCAACTCCTTTAGTTTGGAGGAAGTGGGAGGATTGAAAAGAGAAGTTATTCAGGGTGAGGACCAGTTCAGTCAGTCGAAGGAGGGTGTCAGTGGAAGGGGACTGGTTGGTGCAGCGGGAAAGGAAGAAGCGGAGGGCTTTGAGTCCTTCGTGATGGGGGATGGAGGTGTACAGGGACTGGATGTCTATCGTGAAGATAAGGCGTTGGGGACCGGGGAAGCGAAAATCATGGAGGAAGTGGAGGGCGTGGGTGGTGTCCCGAATGTAGGTGGGGAGTTCTTGGACTAAAGGGGACAGAACCGTGTCGAGGTACGCGGAGATGAGTTCGGTGGGGCAGGAGCAGGCTGAGACAATGGGTTGGCCGGGGCAGGCAGGTTTGTGGATTTTGGGCAGGAGGTAGAAACGGGCGGTGCGGGGTTGTGGGACTATGAGGTTGGAGGCAGTGGATGGGAGATCCCCTGAGGTGATGAGGTTATGGATGGTCTGGGAGATGATGGTTTGGTGGTGCGAGGTGGGGTCATGGTCAAGGGGGGGATAAGAGGAGGCTTCTGCGAGCTGGCGTTTGGCCTCAGTGGTATAAAGGTCGGTGCACCAAACTACTACCGCGCCTCCCTTGTCTGCGTGTTTAATGGTGAGGTTGGGGTTGGAGCGGAGGGAGTGGAGGGCTGCATGTTCTGAGGGTGAGAGGTTGGAGTGGGTGAGAGAGGTGGACAGGTTGAGTCGATTAATGTCGCGGCGGCAGTTGGCTATAAATAGATCGAGGACGGGTAAGAGGCCAGCACGGGGTGTCCAGGTGGATGGGGTGTGTTGGAGGCGGGAGAAGGGGTCGCCAGAGGGTGGGCGGGAGTCTTGGTTGTAAAAGTAGGCACGGAGGCGAATGCGGCAGAAGAATTGTTCAATATCTCGCCGCGTGTTGAACTCATTGATCCGAGGGCGTAGGGGAATGAAGGTGAGGCCTCTGCTGAGGACTGATCTTTCATCCTCAGAGAGGGGGAGGCCTGGAGGGATGGTGAAGATCCGGCAAGGTTGGGAGCTAGGATCTGGTGTGGGACTGGAGCTGGGGGTGGGGGCGGGGTTAGGGGCGGTGACAGAGATCGACGTGGGGCGGGGTTAGACGTGATGACGAAGACTGGAGCTGGCGGTGGGGGCGGGTTTAGGGGCGGGGACAGAGATCGACGTAGGGACGGGGTTAGACGTGGTGACGAAGAGTAAAACGTGAGGTCTGCAGATGCTGGAGATCAGAGCTAGTAATCGACGATGCCCTCCACCGCATCTCCTCCACTTCCCACTCCTCCGACCTTGAGCCCCGCTCCTCCAACCGCCACCAAGACAGAACCCCACTGGTTCTCACCTACCACCCCACCAACCTCCGTATACAGCGTATCATCCGCCGTCATTTCCGCCACCTCCAAATGGACCCCACCACCAGGGATATGTTTCCCTCCCCTCCCCTATCAGCATTCCGCAAAGACCACTCCCTCCGTGACTCCCTCGTCAGGTCCACACCCCCCACCAACCCAACCTCTACACCCGGCACCTTCCCCTGCAACCGCAGGAATTGTAAAACTTGCGCCCACACCTCCTCCCTTACTTCTCTCCAAGGCCCCAAGGGATCCTTCCATATCCGCCACAAGTTCACCTGCACCTCCACACACATCATCTATTGCATCCGCTGCACCCGATGTGGCCTCCTCTATATTGGGGAGACAGGCCGCCTACTTGTGGAACGCTTCAGGGAACACCTCTGGGTCGCCCGGACCAACCAACCCAACCACCCCGTGGCTCAACACTTTAACTCTCCCTCCCACTCCACCGAGGACATGCAGGTCCTTGGACTCCTCCATCGGCAGAACATAACAACACGACGGTTGGAGGAAGAGCGCCTCATCTTCCGCCTGGGAACCCTCCAACCACAAGGAATGAACTCAGATTTCTCCAGTTTCCTCATTTCCCCTCCCCCCACCTTGTCTCAGTCGGTTCCCTCAACTCAGCACCGCCCTCCTAACCTGCAATCTTCTTCCTGACCTCTCCGCCCCCACCCCACTCCGGCCTATCACCCTCACCTTGACCTCCTTCCACCTATCACATCTCCATCGCCCCTCCCCCAAGTCCCTCCTCCCTACCTTTTATCTTAGCCTGCCTGGCACACTCTCCTCATTCCTGATGAAGGGCTCTGGCCCGAAACGTCGAATTTCCTATTCCTTGGATGCTGCCTGACCTGCTGTGCTTTAACCAGCAACACATTTTCAGCTCTGATCTCCAGCATCTGCAGACCTCACTTTTTACTTCTGTGTAAAAGTGGTGAGTGGAAGTATAGCTGTGCATTTCCAAATGAGCCCTGATCAAATCTCCTGTTGGAAATGTGGAGTTCTCTCCTTTCACAAGGGGCAGAGTGATAATCTGAATGAGATTGTTCTCCTTGGAAAATCCAGCCCTATAATCTAGCACTGACTCTTCAAGTTTCCACTTTCAATTCAATATCTGTTTGACCATCTATTATATAATGAATTAAGTTTTTTGTAGTACTTTTGTAAAGAATTTGTTTTGTTTACTTAAATCTAATTATTAATATATTATGAACCCAAGTTATAATGGCTTCAAAAATTACACTTTAACATTCAAATGATAATACGTGTGGGCACACAACAAATAAGGTTCACATTGATATTGACTTAGCAATGTGCCTATTTCTGAACCCACAGCCATGCTTCGTAATTCCAAATGATAAGGAATCATGTCTTCTATTAAAAAGTGGGAGGCAGCTGCATTCTCTTTCATTTGGCGAAAGAGACACAAATTAGAAAAATATTATGCATTGTGAATCGAACAAGAATTTGGGGGTCAAATATATTATTTATTACCTATTTAAATGGAGGCGGCTAGAAGTATTATAAGGTCAAAAGGATGTCAGATTTTGAGATAATGGCGTTAAGTATATGAATGGTTGAAGAAATGCAGTTGGACTTCATGCACCGAACAGCTTACCATAGTCACATGACCTGTGCTATGTGCCTTTGCTTGGGAGCCATTAAGTATATATCACTTGAAACACTGTCAGAGTGAAGCTGCTGAAGGTGTGTGGAATTTCAGAACTGTAAACTAAATACTGAAAGAAACAACAAGGAAGTCATTTTTAAAAAGTCTGCAACTTTGAATAATTGGTTGAGCTGAGAATTTTCTATGCCCTGCTGCTGTAGAAATAAAAGGAGATATTAGACAATGTTGGATTTTTCCACTCTCAGTGGTAAAACTATGAAATAAAAGCAATTTTGTAGGCTTTCAAGATATACTTCATTCAATATCAGACTCAAGGCCTAATGGGAATTATTGATCAGTATGTGATCATATTGATATATCTAATAAAATCCTAAGAGTTCAGATGATTGAAAGATTATCTCCTCAGAATTAGGATTGTCTCGGGCTCAAAAATCCAGCAATGAAAACAGTTCTTCTCAGAGAGAATTACCTTACTCCACAAACATCTGCCCTGAGGTTGTCAGTTATCAGCTAGAAATTAATGGGAGAACAGACAAGGCTTTGCATTATGCTAAAGACATTTCATACCGAGTGAGAAAAACAGATTGTGAAAAAATAGAAAGTATTTGCAGAAGAGCCAGCAGAAAGAACAAGGCCAAAGGTCAGGAGATCACCACATAAAGGAAAATGCCTAGTGTGGGCTTTAAATGTAAGCGTTTAAATCTCTTTGTCTGCGAATGTACAAGCAAATGAGGTCTATTGAGTTAGTTGCTGGAGAGATATCAGTCAAAGATTGTGATTGCCTTAAACCTGGTGCCCAGGTTGGCACTGTCAGGCATGAAGGTGATAAGTGGTCTGTGATTGTTAGGCCAATGAGTGCAGAAAGAGATTATCAAGTGAAGGTGAAACACTGGATGGACACTGGTGTTTTATGCAGCACCCTGTGCCTTGCAGACATTTGTAAAGTAGCTAAAGTTGATGACTCAAAATTGAAGCCCTTGAAAGTAAGGTAGAAGCCATAATGTGAAATGATCTCCCAAAGAACAATGTAGGCCGAAATCTAATGCAAGGGAAGAATGTGAAGTGCCAGCAATAAAAATGTCAGCTTGTCAGGCATTCCTGGCTTATCAGCCAGCTAAGGGAAAAAGACAGCCTACTGTCAAGCATTTCACAACCTACAACATAAACCGGTGTAACAGAATTGCCTGTTATAGACAGGCCTGACTGGACACCAACAAGCCTATAACTGATAAGTACATCCTTCCTATAACTTTCATCCTCAAATAAAAACCCAAGATACTCATATTGAGAGGATAAAATAGGTTGAGAGTCCAATGCAATAGGAAGGATTAAAATGAGGATTCCTATATAGTTGACATTAAATAAAATTCACCCCTCTCAGTTGAAACAAGTCTAAATTCAGCCTTAATAATCTTAGAGACATCACAGGCCACTAATCTACTAACTGTCAAACAGATCCTAGATGAATTGTAAAGTTTTCTTTCAAGTTTTAGATATCTCCCTAAATTTGGCGAGAGTGTGAGACCAATTCAGCATCTGCTGAGGACACTTCCAGCTGCCCTCAAGTGTGGAGATGAATTGGACAGGAAGCGAGTAATCAAGGAAGTACCAACACCTACAGACTGAATTAGCAACTCTGAATCAGTGAAGGAAAGCCCAGAAACATGGAAACACACAGAGATTCAAAGGATCTAAATAAAACTTTAAAGAGATCTCACTGTCTCCATGCCAACCACTGAAGGAATTTTGCCACAACTTCCCAAGGCAAAGGTATTTTATATCATTCATGCAAAGAATGGTTCCTGTCAAGTGAAATGAGATGAAAGCAGAACATTTCTAACTTAATTTCAGACATTTTTCAGGAGATACACGCTGTTTGACATTTCCCCTGCTCCAGAAGGATATCAATACAAGCAGCACAAGATAATCAACAATCTTCCTGAGTGGAAGCTATTGTGGATGGTCAGTTAGTCAATGGATGTGGAGACATTATTGAAGAATCAGAATTTTGAGCAACAGCTAGACAGACTTGACCGATGAATGTAAAACTGAACAAGAAAAAGATGTAATTGAAAAAGATGGAAGTGAAAATGCCCTGACAGCAAAAAGAGATGATCTTCATCTTTCCTGATGAAGGGCTTATGCCCGAAACGTCGAGTTTCCTGTTCCTTGGATACTGCCTGGCCTGCTGCGCTTTTCCAGCGACGCATTTTCAGCTCTGATCTCCAGCATCTGCAGACCTCACTTTCTCCTGACAGCAAAAAGACCCTACCAGGAAACTGACGAGCTGAGACTACAGTAGATATGCAGCAAAAACATACATGATAACAATGCAATGATTTGTTAGATTTGTGAACAATTTTTCAAAGGTCTTTCCTAATTTGCCGTCAGGCTGTGAACTTCTATGCAAGCTCACTGCTCAGGATGTTCAATCGGCACTGGAACTGAGTAACAGCTTTCACTCAAATCAAACAACTAGTAAAGACAACACCAATACTGAAGTATTACAGAGTCAAGAATCAAATCACCTGACAGTGTGATGCCAGTCAGACAGAATTTGGAGCATCTATTATGCATCAAGGACAAACTTTTGCATTTACATTCAGCGTGTTAATGCAGCCTGATGCTACACTCAGATTAAGAAAGAATGCCTGGCTGTTGTCTTTGATTGTAGGCATTTTCATTAGTAACTGTGTGAGTAAGGCAAAGTGACAGTGGTGTCTGACCACAAGTCACTTCAAAGCATCATCCTCAAATCACTTCTATCTGCTCCATTGCGTCAATAAATACTGTTACTTGATTCACAGAGATATCATCTGAGCAAGGGAAATACATGTACACTGCTGACACACTGTTAGGAACACCTTTCCTGTAAGAAAAATAAGAATGTTAAGTGCTACAACAGACCAAACCTCTGTCCTCAACGTCAATAAAAGGAATTATAGAGGGATGAAGAAAGAGGGGTCTAAAGCAGGCTGGGAAAATAAAATGAAGGAAAGATCACAATATTTAAGCAGAAATTTCATAACATGCTGCATTTCTTTTCCCAGTCAAAAAGAAGGATTCTATAAGGAACTCGGTGGTTGGCAAAAATGGTCAAGGAGAATATCCAAAATATCAAAAGCTAATGCATACCAAGCAGTGAAAGCTAGAGGTAAGGTAGAAAACTGTGAATTTTCTTAGGAACCAGATGACTAAAACCTTAATAAGAAGAGAGAAAATTGATTATAAGAGTAAGTTGTCAATAAATATAAAAACAAAAAGCAAGAGTTTCTATGGCCATTTAAAAAGAAAGGGATTAGATTAAGTAAGTGTGGAACCCTTGGAGGATGCAAATGGGAAACTGGGAACAGGGAAATGGCAGATTGGTTAAACCAATATTTAGCACCAATCGTCGCAGGGGAGGTCACAATAAACATCCCAAAAAATAACAGATAAGAAAGGGAATAATAGGAGAAAAGGTTTCATACCATGATGGTCAGAACATTTGATAAACTGATGGGACTGAAGATAGACAAGTTGCCGGGACCTGATGGCCGCGTGCTAGGATTTTAAAAGAAGTAGCTGCAGAGATAGTGGAGGGACTGGTCAAAATATTCCAAATCCCATTGGATTCCAGGAGGATATCAGCAGATTGAAAATGCAATATCCCCGTTCAAGAAGGAAAGGAGACAGAGAGAAGGAAACTATATGTCTGTTAGTTTAACATCTGTCATTGGCAAAATGCTCGAATCAACAATAACAAGAAATAAAGGACATTTTTAAAACATGGTTTTGCAATTGGGAAATTTTGACAAATTCTTTACAAATTTGCTAGAGTTCTTCAAGTCTGTGACAAGCAGAGTTGATAAAGGGGAACTGATGGATTTAATACATTTGGATTTGCAGAAGGCATTTCATAAGGTGCCACATAAAAAGCATTTGCACTAAATGGGAGCTCATGAAATTGGGGTAATAAATTGGCATGGACTGAAGATTGGTTAACACACAGAAGTCAGAAATCAGGATTAATGGGATTTTTTTGGGTTGAAAGATATAATTAGTGGAGTGCCACAGGGATCATTCCTTGGAGCTCAATTATTTATTACCTAGACTACTGATCTGAGGAGGGGGCACAGTGTAATGTATCCAAATTTGCAAATGATACACAAATATTTGGAAGGGCAGTTGTGATGAGGACATAAAGAATCTCCAAGGAATATAAATAGATTGTTGAATGAGCAAAATCTTGGCAGATGGAGTGTAATGTAGGAAAATGTTAGGTCAAGCAATTGGTTAGGAAGAATGAAAAGACAGACTATTATTTAAATAGAGAAAGACTCCAAAGACTACAGCACCAAGGGGTTTGGAAGCTCTTCAGTGTGAAACACAGAAGTTCACAACCAGGTGCAGCAATTAATTGAAAAAATAAAATGGAATTTTGGCCTTTATTGCTGAGGAGTGGAGTTTGGGGAAATCTTACTACAAATGTATCAAGAGTTAGTGAAGACCTGGAGTACACTGTACAGTTTAGAGTCTTCTATTTACGAAAGGATATACTGGCATTGGAGGCAGTTCATAAGAGATTCACTAGGCTGATTCCTGGGATGAAGGAGTTGACTTATCAAGAATGGCTGAACAGATTGACCAAATGCATTATAGTTTAAAAGAATGAGGGGTGACCTTATTGAAGCATTCTGAGTGGGGTCAACAAGGTAGATATTGAGAAGATGGGGGGGAAGCCTCGAACTAGGGAACATAGTTATAACGATGTAAGGGAATTTCTTTTCCCAGAGAATATTGAATGTCTGGAATTTTGTATTCCAGAGACTTGTTGATGCTAGATTATTGAAAGTATTCAAAGGTGTAGCAGATAGATTTTTGAAATAGCAAGGTGGTGAGGGTTGTGAGGACTTGGCATGAAAGAGGAGTTGAAGATAGACAGATTAGCCATGGTCTAAGAGAATAGTGGAGACAGTCTTGAGTCTATTTCTTACGTTCTTAAGAAGATTAGCGGAGCAGATACAAAGAGGAGTCCATTGCTTTGCATCTAAGGCCAACAAAGGTTGTAGCAGGTTTAATTTGGACTATGAGCGAAAAAAGTAGATGTCATGAGAATAAAAATAACCAGCTTCAAGATAGATGGGAGATTGAAAGGATTTTTGGCCCACAGTCAATTCACATTTCCAGATATGGCTATGTCAGCAAAAGCAGTTGATGACTATCTGATCGGATAGAGAATTGGGGAATTGAACCGAAGCGTGCATAATATTTTTTGTAAGCAACAGAAGCAGGCGACTATCATAAATCACTCCCCCAAACTGCCTGGTCGTTTTATTGCTCATATGTTTCTCTATATATAGTAGCATACTTAATTGATACTTGAACCCAATTATACTGTGAGCTCCAACAGTCTGATAAATCCATTGTTTGTAATTGTGGGTTATTCATCATTCAAGTTAGCTGTGAATGTTTCAAATTCTAATTGCAATTAAAATGAATATTTCTCATGAAAGAACCGCAGTCCAGAATTTTATTCCTATCTATACCCTTAATATTCACTTGTTAACAGCATTGTAGATGATCACTCCCATTAAGTGCTTTTTCATTATTTGAGACCAAACATTACAAATACAAAGCTGTCCATCGCTGCACAACTCATAACTTAATCATGTCACCAAAATACTGCCCTAAAATAAATAATCGTCAGTACAATTTGAAAATTGATATTTCTGATTATTAAGAATCAATGAAAATAATTGCAAAGGAAAACTCCTGAATAAATTATTTGTTGCAACAAAAGAAAATCTTCACCTAACTGAACAACCACGGCCCAAACATCAAGACATTACAGGTAGAAAATATCAAACAAAATTAGGATGAACAACTAAACAATGTCAAGTTAATAAGCATTGACTGTATTACTAGCTGTTCAGTCGATAAAATGAAATGCTGAACTCTGTATTTTTCTGCCTTGATTTTTAGAACAAGATTTCATCTTGTAACATTTGACAACTAATTGGGTACAAAGTGTACATTGTTGGAGAGTAATAATGTAAAACTCAAACCAATAACTGGACAATGTTGAAAGATCAGATAGGAAATTAATCATTATAGCTACATGTAAAATGTAAAGCCATGATCATGAGTGTTCAAAGTGAGCGTCTGAATAAATGGCCATTGTGAATCTCCAATAATTAGTCTTTTTTTTCCAAAATAGCTGCCCAAGAAAATAAAAGTCCCCTTTTGTTAGCATTGCTGAAAGCTGCATCACGATTATGCTCTTTTATCCAGGGTATAGGAGTTCTGCATTTTTGTGATGATGGCACGGACCCACATTGAATCTTAAAATTGTGCTGTCTGGTGTGCCTCAGGACTGGACATACTGCGTGCTGATGTGTCTGTGTGCTATATCACAGGGTACAGGTCCTACAGTGATTTCTGAAATCCTGTAGTTAATGTAGTCTCAACCAAAATGTACAAGTTACAAGAAAACAGAAGAACAAAAAAAGGTCAGAGGTTCAAATACAAAATATCACAAAATGGGTGTGCAAGTTGATAAAGGTGTATTATATATATATATATATATATATATAAACATTGTGGGATCCTAGTTTTTATAAATATTGCTACAGTTTGCACAAGAAAAAACAATGTTTATCTTGCAGCCATGTTGGATTGATTAGACCATAACTGGAATAATACATTCATTTCTGATTGACCTACTTTAGTCGGATGCTCGGGCAATGGTGAGGTTACAGAAGATATTTACTGAGATTATTCCTGAGATAATAATCTTGTTATAAGGAAAGATGAGGGAAACTGGAGCTAAATTTTACTGAAAAAGTGTAAATTGAGGGACTCTGTAAGAGGCTTTACCAAAATAAAGAATGGTAAATAAGGGAAAATTTAAAATAACAAAAAAAAGGAGTCATAAATTGAAGAACAAAAGAGGGAGATGTTTACTTCAAAGCAACTAGAGTTATTGGAAAAGCATTGCTGAGTTTAATCAGGTTCATTGCTTTGATTTCATGGTTCACAGAAGCCCATTTTAATTCATAGAAACAGAAAATCAGAGCAGGACTAGGCCATTTGGCCACTAGGGCCTGTTCAACATGATCGTATCTGATCATTCAACTCAGTGCCCTGTTCCTGCTTCCTTCCCCGTACCCTTTGATCCCTTAGCTCAAAGAACTATATCTAACTCCTTCTTGAAAACTCCTTCTGTCCTAAATGGTTATTCAAGACAATAATCTGACTTCCTGTTTTTGCCACTATAGTGGATAGCCTCACATGTATCCACATTAGAGTTCACTTGACATGCATTTGTCCACTCACTTAGCTTGTCCAAATTACACTGAAGTATCTCTGTATCAATAGACAATACACAATAAGTGCAGGAGTAGGCCATTCTGCCCTTTGAGCGTGTACCACCATTCAATATGATCATGGCTGATCATCCTTAATCAGTATCCTGTCCCTGCTTTATCTCCATAACCCTTGATTCCACTATCCTTGAGAACTCTATCCAACTCTTTCTTAAATGAATCCAGAGACTGGGCCACCACTGCCCTCTGAGGCAGAGCATTCCACACAGCCACCACTCTCTGGGTGAAGAAGTTTCTCCTCATCTTTGTCCTAAATGGTCTACCCTGTATTTTTAAGCTGTGTCCTCTGGTTCGGCACTCACCCATCAGCGGAAACATGTTTCCTGCCTCCAGAGTGTCCAATCCTTTACTAATCTTATATGTCTCAATCGGATCCCCTCTCAGTCTTCTAAACTCAAGGGTATACAAGCCCAGTCACTCGTCTTTCAGCGTAAGGTAGTCCCGCCATTCCAGGAATTGACCTCGTGAACCTACACTGCACTCTCTCAATAGCCAGAATGTCTTTCCTCAAATTTGGAGACCAGAACTGCACACAATACTCCAGGTGTGGTCTCACCAGGGCCCTGTACAGCTGCAGAAGAATCTCTTTGCTTCTATACTGAATCCCTCTTGTTTTGAAGGCCAGCATGCTAGTAGCCTTCTTCACTACCTGCTGTACCTGCATGCTTACCTTCATTGACTGGTGTACAAGAACACCCAGATCTTTTTGTACAGCCCCTTTACCTAAATTGATTCCATTTAAGTAGTAATCTGCCTTCCTGTTCTATCCTCCTCACAGCTCACCCTCCACCCAGCTTTGAGTTGTCTGCACCCTCAGAGATATCACATTGTGTTTCCTCGTTGGTATCAAATAACTATATTGTGAAAAGCTGCCCACCAAGCTCTGATCCATCTGGTGCCCCACTGCTCACTGGTTGCCACTTGGAAAATTACAACTTTATACCAACTCTTTGTTTCCTGCCTACCAACCAGCTCTCTCTCCATGTCAGATCTCTAACCTCCATCCCAGGCATTTAAGTTTACTTATCACAAGCCTTCTGAAAGTCCAAGTACAGTATATCCATTGGTTCCCCCTATCCACACTGCTGGTTACAAGCCCAAAACATTGCAGCAAGAGGGGAGGCAGTGAGGGGATATACTGAAAGAGAGAGAGACAGACAGACAGTGAAGGGATATACTGAAAGAGAGAGAGAGAGACAGTGAGGGATTATATTGAGAAGGGAGACAGCGAGAAGATGCATTGAGAGGAAGACAGTAAGGAGATATATTGAGAAGGGAGACAGCAAGGAGTAATATTGAGAGGGAGGCAGTGAGGGGATATATTGGGAGGGGAGGTGGTGAGGGGATACATTGAGAGGGGAAGCAGTGAGGGGATATACTGAGAGAGGGAGGCTGTGAGGGGATATACCGTAAGGGAGGCAGTGAGGGGATATATTATAATGGAGGCAGTGAGGGGATATACTGAGAGAGATGCTGTGAGGCGATATATTATAAGGCAGGCAGTGAAGAGTCAGTGAGTGGATATATTATAAGGGAGGCAGTGAGGGGATATATTATAAATAAGGCAGTGACAGGATAGACTGAGAGATGGAGATTGTGATGGGATATATTATAAGGGAGACAGTGAGTGGATATGTTATAAGGGAGGCAGTGGGAGCATATACAGAGAGGGGAAGGCAGTGAGGGGATATATTGTAATGGAGGAGGCAATGAGGGATGTACAGGGAGAGGGAGTCAGTGAGGGAATGTATTGTAATGGAAGCAGTGAGGGATATACAGGGAGAAGGGGGCAGTGAGGAGAGGCTTTGTAATGGAGGCAGTGAGGGATATATGGGGAGAGGAAAGCAGTGAGGGGATATACAGGGAGAGGGAGGCAGTGAGGGATACACAGGGAGAGGGAGGCAGTGAAGAGATGCATTGTAATGGAGGCAGTGAGGGACATACAGGGAGAGGGAGGCAGTGAGGAGATGCATTGTAATGGAGGCAGAGGGATATACAGGGAGAGGGAGGCAGTGAGGAGATGCATTGTAATGGAAGCAGTGAAGGATATACAGGGAGAGGGAGGCAGTGAGGGGGTGCATTGTAATGGAAGCAGTGAAGGATATACAGGGAGAGGGAGGCAGTGAGGGGGTGCATTGTAATGGAAGCAGTGAAGGATATACAGGGAGAGGGAGGCAGTGAGGGGGTGCATTGTAACGGAGGCAGTGAGGGATATACAGGGAGAGGGAGGCAGTGAGGGATATATGAGGAGAGGGAGGCAGTGAGTGGGCCTTTTGAACTGCAGCAACTTCAGGGAACTCTGATTGGAACAGTGAGATCACAGGAAAGTGGTTGTAAATTATTTGTGATTTTTAGAAGTGTATTTTTTGGAAGAAGGAAATAACTAAGAAGTAACAGGAGTACGTAAAATCAGCACCAATGTAATAAATGATATAAGTTAGCAAAGTAGGATAAGGGACGTAACTCAGTAGTATGCTTACATAAACATAAGTAATTTATTTAAAAAGGGAATACCTACAGGATTTAAGGGAAGTCATGGCAGCAGAGTTCACTTGTGATATGCTCATCCTGTGCCATGTTGTCCCTGGTGACCACGTGTGCAGAAAATGTGTCCCGCCACAGCTTCAGTCTGACTGCATTTCAGAGCAGGAGCTGTGTGCGATTTCCATCTGAAGCATCCACAATGCTGACCATGTGATGGACAGCATGTTGAGTGAGGTGGTTACATTACTGGTGAAAACTGAATAGGTGGAAAGAGTATGGGTGACCACCAGACAGAGTAGAGGAAGGCAGGTCATGCAGGAATCCCCTGTGGCTGTTCCCCTTTCAAACAGATATACCATTTTGGCTATTGTCGGAGGAGACGGCTGTGCAGGGAAAGCAGTGGGAGCGAACTTCATAACACAAAAGGAGATGAGAAAGAGTGGCAGGGTTACAGTGGGAGGGGATTCAGTTGTAATTAGATTGGTCAGGCCTTTCTGCAGCTGATAAAGAGACTCCAGGATGATACATTGCCTCCTGGTGCTAGTTCAAGGATGTCATTGAATGATCGCAGAGCATTCCGAAGTAGGGAGCAAACAGACAGAGATCATGGTACATGTTTGTCCCAGTGACACTGGTAAAAAAAAAATGAATGAGATCTGCAAGGGAGCTCGATTAAAGAATAGCATCCAAAATCTAACTGTCTTTTGATTATGTCTGGTGCCATATGCCAGTGATTTTAAAAATAGGAGGTTAGTCCAGATGAATATACAGCTGGAGAAATGGTGTGGATAGGAGCTCTTTTCATTAAGACCATTTTTGGGGGCAGTGGGACCTGAACAAGGTAGATGGCTTGCAGCTGAAAATCTTGCAGGAAGGTTTACTCATGATGTCGGGGTGGGTTTAAACTAACTAGGCAGAGAGCTGGGATCCTGAGAGGAGGTTCAGCAGGGGAAAATGAACAGCCAGAATTAAAAGAGAAGGCAAGTGAGTCAGGAAGACATAAACACCATAAACCATTGAAGGAACAGGGACACCTCTGGGCCGCCCGAACCAACCAACCCAATCACCCCGTGGCTCAACACTTTAACTCCCCCTCCCACTCCACCGAGGACATGCAGGTCCTTGGACTCCTCCACCGGCAGAACACAACTACACGACGGCTGGAGGAGGAGCGCCTCATCTTCCGCCTGGGAACCCTCCAACCACAAGGTATGAATTCAGATTTCTCCAGCTTCCTCATTTCCCCTCCCCCCACCTTGTCTCAGTCGGTTCCCTCAACTCAGCACCGCCCTCCTAACCTGCAATCCTCTTCCTGACCTCTCCGCCCCCACCCCACTCCGGCCTATCACCCTCACCTTGACCTCCTTCCACCTATCCCACCTCCATCGCCCCTCCCCCTAGTCCCTCCTCCCTACCTTTTATCTCAGCCGGCTTGGCTCTCTCTCTCTTATTCCTGATGAAGGGCTTATGCTCGAAACGTCGAATTCTCTATTCCTGAGATGCTGCCTAACCTGCTGTGCTTTGACCAGCAACACATTTGCAGCTGTGATCTCCAGCATCTGCAGACCTCATTTTTTACTGGAACAGGGAGTTTGGCAAGGTTGGACCGTATTTTTATTAATGCAACAAGTCTAACAAACAAGGCGAATGAGGTGAGTGCACAAGACAGAGGGGTATGATGCCATGTTGAGAAAAGGGCAGGATTGGCAGCTCAGAATTCCAGGATAATTGGTCTTCAGCTGAGATAGGGGAAAGAGGAGGAGGTGTTGCAATATTGACCAGGGAATCAATTACAGCAGAAAGGAGGGATGACATTTTAGAAGACTCCTCAAAGCCCTATGGACAGTAGATAAAAAACAGAAAGGAGCAATTACATTGTGGGGAGTAAACTATAGACCGCCTAACAGTTCACAAGAATTAGAAGAGCAGATATCTAGGCAAATTTCAGGCAAGTGTAAAAGCAATAGGGAATTTCAACAACCCCAACATTAACTGGGCAAGGCAAAGAGTGAAAGTTTTCAAAGGAGCGGAATTCTTAAAATGCATCTAGGAGAGTTTTTAAGCCCACATATTGAAGGCCCTATAAGAAAGAGGAGCCCTGCACTTACTTTTAGATAATAAAGCCAGGAAAGTGGTTGAAGCATCACTGGGGAACACTTTTGCAGACAGCACTCATAACTCCATTAGATTCATGATCGTTATGGAGAAGGACAAGAATGGGCCTGAAATCAAAGTCCTCAGACTATTGTGTATTGGAGTTGCGTTGTCATGTTGAGCTGTGTTGGATGTTGATGAGGCCACTTTTTAGAGTGTTGTGTATAGTCCTGGTCGCTCTGTTATAGGACCTGAGGCGCAACTTCCACTAAGAGGACGGTTCATATGTGGAATGAACTGCCAGATGAGCTGTACTTGCCTGATGCAAGTAGAGTTAAAAGACATTTGGACAGGTACCCGAATAGGGAAGGTTAAGAGGGATATGGGCCAAATGCAGGCAAATGGGACTAATTAGGTTTGGAAAACTTAGTCAGCATGGATGAGTTGGAACAACATATATGACTCTATATGACTCTATGACTCCTAAACTGAGGGAAGGCTGATTTTAATAAGATCAGACACGATTTTGCCAGAGTGTACCAAACAAATGAGAAAAAAAACATGAAATTTCAAAAGAAACAATGCCCTAAATATGGGTTATCACGAGATCAAAAGAGTCATTGAGTCATACAGCATGAAAACAGATTCTTTAGCCAGGTTTCCTAAACTGAATCAGTCCCTCCCTCTAACCCTTTCCTATCCAGATACCCATACAAATGTCTTTTAAATGGTGTAACTGTACTGACCCCTACCAGTTCCTCTGGCAGCTCATTCCTTATATGCACCACCCTCTGTGTGCAAAAGATTCTCCTCAGGTCCATTTTAAATCGTTCCTCTCTCACCTTAAACCTATGCCTCTAGTTTTGGACTCCCTTATCCTGCGGAAAACAATATGTATCAAGGAATAGTGATTTGGTAGCACAGAACTTGAAAGTCTTTGAAAAGAAAGACATTGTTGGAACTTTTCACCATTCACTCATCAGGACAAAAGCAAGAACAGCCCATTTCAAATGATCACAACAATTTCTACTCCAGGAGAAAAGGTTGCTGCTGTTGTGATGTGTCAACCTTGTGTGGCTACACAAATGTTATTTTCCACTAACAGAATGCTGCCATTTGGCCATAAAGTGAGATAATTGAGCAACATCACGAATAAATTTCAGTTCTGGGTATATAAGCCAAACTTCCTAACAAGGGATAATTAAATGCTTGTAATATGCAAAGTATGGACTGTTCGCAACTAGCTCTTAATTACAAAACCCAAACAAAATATCCACTGTTAACTGTGATTGCACGTTTGGCAGCATTTCACTTTGAGAGCAGTGAAGTGATGGTAGAGAAAGAGATAGGGTTGAATTTTACCATGTATTTTTGGACTCTTTCAAATTGTGTTATATGTAAATTGTTTAGTTCATTCTATTTTATATTTTTTTCCTTTTGCATAACAAAATTTAGTTGATTGATAAAACTAAGTCCGCAGTGTATTATGCTTATACTTTGGTGGATCACCAGTAAAATAGAATCTATCGAGGCAGATTTTAGTCTGTGATCTGACTTGTCCAGTAATAACATCCATGGAAATACCTCAGAATTGATTTGACAATGAACCAGCAGCCTTTTCTCTCCCTGTGTTACAAATGTTGCGATCATTTGAAATTTGATGATCATGATTAGATTAGATTACTTACAGTGTGGAAACAGGCCCTTCGGCCCAACAAGTCCACACCGACCCACCGAAGCGACAACCCACCCATACCCCTACATATACCCCTTACCTAACACTACGGGCAATTTAGCATGGCCAATTCACCTGACCCGCACATCTTTGGACTGTGGGAGGAAACCGGAGCACCCGGAGGAAACCCACGCAGACACGGGGAGAACGTGCAAACTCCACACAGTCAGTCACCTGAGGCGGGAATTGAACCCAGGTCCCTGGCGATGTGAGACAGCAGTGCTAACCACTGTGCCACCGTGCCGCCCTCAACAATCATGCGTTCGTTCTGATGAGTGTAGAATGAAAACTTCAGCACAAGTTTCTCTTTTCTGCAATATTCATCACGATTTGGTGGTTCCATTTGGTTTCCGAGAAAACAATTCGAAGAAAACCAGAGGCTGGGAGAAGGGGCTGGGGTCAGTGGGTGGGTGCTGTTGGTGAAGGAAGAGATACTGGATTCATTGCAAGAATAATCACCCAAAGTGACATTTGGTATATGCCACCCATAAAGCTTTCTGTGAAAAGGTGGAATTACATTTCTGTTCATTCTAGATGTTAAACAAAACCCCTAAGATTCCATTTATGAAACAGTTTAAGTGAAACTGGTCACTGGCGAAGCCTAAAGAGAATATCAAATAAGAGGAGTACTTCAACTCTCAGCTCCGAACAATTAGTTTGATGCTCATTTGCTGAAGCAAATGGGTTCCTTTTAAACTAGATATTTGGCTTTTTTTATACAGTTAACTGAAACACTTAGCATGTCATTATTACTGATCCCTACTATGTCTACATAGCCTACCAAGGACCTAGTGTTATTATCATGACAATATTAACCCAAAGCTACCAGCAGAGCACGTCAGGGAACATCTTCAGGATACCCACACCAACCAACCCCTCTGCCCCGTGGCCGGACACTTCAACTCCCCCTCCCACTCTGCCAAGTACTTGCAGGTCTTGGACCTCCTCCATCGCCACTCCCTCACCACCCAACGCCCTGAGGAAGAATGCCTCATCTTCCACCTCGCAACCCTCCAACCCCACAGCATCAATGTGGATTTCACCAGTTTTCTCATTTCCCCCCCCCCACCTTATCCCAGTTTCAACCTTCCAACTTGGCACCACCCTCATGACCTGTCCATCTTCCTTCCCATCTTATCCACTCTATCCTCCCCTCCAACCTATCATCATTACCCTATCTCCATCTACCCATCATACTCTCAGCTACCTTCACCCCCCCACCCCCCATTTATCTCACCACCTTCTCGGCTCACAGTCTCATTCCTGATTAAGGGTTTTTGCTCCAAATGTCGATTCTCCTGCTTCTCGAATGCTGCCTGATCTCATGTGTTTTTCTAGCACCACACTCTCAACTATTAATCCAGAAAGTTAGGTAGTGATCTGGCAACTGGGTTCGAATCCCACCATGGCAGATGGTAGAATTTGAAACCAATAAAAAATCTGGAATTAAGAGTTAAATGATGACCGTGAATCCATTGTTGATTGTCGAAGAAGACTCTATGACTCTATGATCATCTGTTCATTAATGTCCTTTAGGGAAGGAAACTGCCATCCTTTGCTGGTCTGGCTGTCATGTGACTCCAAACCCACAGCAATATGGTTGACTCTGGGGTTGGGCAATATATGCTATGGTGCCTGGCCAGTGACTCTCGCAATCCCATGAACGAATTTAAAGATAAATTACATGAACGGAGTAATTTCTATTACATTGCTCTCCTTATAGGTCCAGTCAGCTCGCCCCAAGATATAGATTGAAATATTCCACAGCATATTTCACACCATGCATGATTTTCCTAACAGTATATAAAACTGATTTAATATACAGTACATGCATTTGCACACTACAGTTTTCCAAAAAATACAAGAAAAACATTACTGGGCCAAAACAGTTTTGCCATCTGTTTTCATTTACCTATGCAGTGTTTCCAAATTAGTGCTTTATCAGATTAATTTAGTAAAGGTCCTGCAACTCAAATTGACACAGTTGAAGTTTTTCTTAATGAAATAGGAGGTCTGCAGCATTAGTTGGCACTTCATTTATATGCTTGTGTGGTGAAGAAAGTCAACTCAGCTGAAGTTTGTGGAAAGCAAGCAGAGTGATTTTCTTTTACAAATGAGTCAATTATTTATACGTCATTTCAGTGTTTTCTAAAAGCACTGCAACTCATTTGCTACACACAAAAAAAAACAAGAAATGCAATATTCCATGAACAATTCCAAGTTTAAATTACAGGAAATAGAAACAACATGGAAAAGGGAAAGCTTCCAAATGATCCCCAGATTGAATCTCAATGTAGCTGGCCTTGGGTAGACAAATTAAAGCTGTTGATTAGAATCTGAATTCATATATCGTTCACAGGCCAGCTCAAGTAATTATTTAAAAGAAAATCTATAACTGTCAATGTTACAAGCCAGAAAATAAGGACCATTTTGAAAATTAGAAAAGTCTCTAATTCAAATCTCTGGCTTGCCAAAGGATTTGGAAACTTCGAGAGTAACTTTCAATGTTGCTAGCTGGGCAACATCCTGGCAGAGTGACTGTCCAAAAATAGTTGAAACTGTCCAATGATCATGCCACCATCCAGGTTCTATAACAGGAAGTCAATCTTCTCAGGAAGGTTACACTGCAGACAGCAGGTTGGAAAATTATGCCCTTTGTTTTTAAGATGTGAGATCACCCTTGTTGAGAAATCTGTGCATTCCAAGTTGATTCATAGAACATAGAACATAGAACATAGGAAGATACAGCGCAGTACAGGCCCTTCGGCCCTCGATGTTGCGCCGACCGAATCCTACCTAACCTACACTAGCCCAATAACTTCCAAATGCCTATCCAATGCCTGCTTAAATGACCATAAAGAAGGAGAGTTCACCACTGCTACTGGCAGGGCATTCCATGAACTCACAACCCGCTGTGTAAAGGATCTACCCCTAACATCTGTCCTATACCTACCACCCCTTAATTTAAAGCTATGTCCCCTAGTAACACCTGACTCCATTAGCGGTAAAAGGTTCTCAGTGTCGACCCTATCTAAACCCCTAATCATCTTATACACCTCTATCAAATCTCCCTTAAACCTTCTCTTCTCCAATGAGAACAGCCCCAAGTGCCTCAGCCTTTCCTCATAAGATTTTCCTACCATTCCAGGCAACATCCTGGTAAACCTCCTCTGCACTCGTTCCAATGCCTCCACATCCTTCCTATAGTATGGCGACCAAAACTGCACACAATACTCCAGATGAGGCCGCACCAGAGTCTTATACAACTGCAACATGACCTCAGGACTCCGGAACTCAATTCCTCTACCAATAAAGCCCAGTACACCATATGCCTTCCTCACAGCACTATTTACCTGGGTGGCAACTTTCAGAGATCTGTGTACATGGACACCAAGATCCCTCTGCTCATCCACACTACCAAGTAGCCTACCATTAGCCCAGTAATCCATCTTCTTGTTACTCCTACCAAAGTGAATGACTTCACACTTAGCTACATTGAATTCCATTTGCCACATTTCTGCCCAGCTCTGCAACTTATCTATATCCCGCTGTAACCTACCACTTCCTTCCTCACTATCCACAACTCCACCAACTTTTGTGTCATCCGCAAACTTGCTTACCCAGCTTTCAAGCCCTTCCTCTAGATCATTTATAAAGATAACAAAAAGCAATGGTCCCAAAACAGATCCTTGTGGTACACCGCTAGTAACTGCACTCCAAGATGAACATAGTCCATCAACTACTACCCTCTGTCTCCTTCCAGCCAGCCAATTCCTAATCCAAACCTCTAATGTATCCTCAATGCCATACCTCCGTAGTTTTAGCATTAGCCTACCATGGGGAACCTTATCGAACGCCTTACTAAAATCCATATACACAACATCTACTGCTTTACCCTCGTCCACTTCCTTAGTCACCTTCTCAAAGAACTCAATAAGGTTTGTGAGGCACGACCTGCCCTTCACAAAACCATGCTGGCTATCCTTGATCACGTTATTCCTATCCAGATGTTCATAAATCTTA
Source organism: Hemiscyllium ocellatum (assembly GCF_020745735.1). Taxonomy (NCBI): domain Eukaryota; kingdom Metazoa; phylum Chordata; class Chondrichthyes; order Orectolobiformes; family Hemiscylliidae; genus Hemiscyllium; species Hemiscyllium ocellatum. Next base: position 102,737,529 of record NC_083405.1, read on the forward strand.
TCCCTTACCATTCTCTCTAAGACTTTGCCCACCACTGAAGTCAGACTCACTGGCCTATAGTTACTAGGGCTATCCCTACTCCCTTTCTTGAACAAGGGGACCACATTCGCTATCCTCCAGTCCTCTGGTACTATTCCCGTTGACAATGACGACATAAAAATCCAGGCCAATGGCTCTGCTATCTCCTCCCTAGCTTCCCATAGGATCCTAGGGTAAATGCCACAGGCTTCATGAATTGAAAATGGCCTCTGCCATCACCGAGAGTTAAATGCAGCTGCTCCGCCCAAGTTAACTGTGTTAGAGCCACTGGCAAAGGTAGAAAAGTACTAATGGATTCAATGTACCTCTGGGATGACAATAATTCAAGTAGTCACAGCACAAAATAAAAATACTGTTGGCACAAATAAATGTTTTCATCCTGAAATACTCCTCAAACGATCAGCATTCATGAGAAAACAATCACTGTGTATCAGAAATATAACTTGATTTAAAATAACTAACAGTCCCATGTAAAACACCATCTCCTGGCGTGTTACAAAGTGGATGGGAGAATGTTAAACAGGGAACTGGGCATTTGAGCTGTGGTGGGGGAAGGGGCACAATGGTTGCCAAAAGCACAGTGGAAAGGGTTTTGAAAGAAATGAGAGGTAGCAATGCAAAGCTGTTTTGGGAGAGGTCCAAACAGGAGGGCTAAGCTTTTAAAGAGATTTCTGAAGAAGTGCAGAGATCGAGTGAGGCAGAGTGGTTTTGGAAGAGTTCCAAGAATTGTAAGTGAGTAAAAGCTCAACATTCAAAAGGGTTATGAAAGCCTGCACTTTGAGCTGTCGTTTAGAGTCAGACATTGTAAGGTGTGGGTCGAGAGATTTAGCTTGAAAAGACCATGCAGATAAAGAACAGAAATTGGAAAAGAATCTTGAGGTCAGTACCAGGCATGGAGAAGTGAGGAGGAGAAAGATGTTCAACTCGGGACAATGAATCTTTATAAGAATATAAATGGTGGCTTTGTGTCACTGAAGTGTATTCACAGTCCAAATTATGCACTAACAACTTAAAATTCAAAAACACCATCAAGTTCAGTAGATTTGCAGCATGATTATTTAATACTGACTAAATAGCAAACTAAAAGACTAATTTACGAAAAGAGAGTTCAATTTATATTGGTTCTGACTTATGACACAAAAGTAATAAAGAAAAATACACCCAGAGGTCACTAAGTTGCCAATTACAAGACATTAAACTAAGAGGTTCATTCAACAAAAAACATAGTTTGGAAAATTTTAAGTTACAATGTTGCTAAAACTTTGTCATGGAAACAAAATGCAGATTACCTTTTCAAAGCGAAAATAATAAATATTGAAAGGAATAATGCAAATGCCTGTGAGGGAAGTGTGGGGGATTGAGATTCAGTTGGAGATTTAGTGAATTGCAAGAGGTTCAATGACATCACGTAACTTTAAATTTAGATGAGCTCCATGAAATTTGTGTAACTTCAGAATCCACAGAATAAAATTTCTAAGTTTCCAAAAAGTGAGGTTTCTCTATTTAACCACATTGGGTTAGTAAACCCTTTTAGGTTTGATACTCTGATACAAATCCATTCCACAAGATAGCCTTCTGATTGTCAGCGGCCTGCACTAACTGAGATGCTTCTCTCATGTTATCTTTTAGGTATTTCACAGAAGAGGGAACTCACCTTGTTGATTGAAACTATGGCCAAGAAATAGATCTTGAGTCATTTAAAATCAGGGAGGTGAAGTCACAAAGAAGGGCCTTCAAAAAGTTTTCTAAGAATTGTCCAAGTAAGGACTGGGGGAATCATTGTGAGGGCAGAGTCAGAGGACTCCAAGAAAGAACTGTGACATAAGGTTAGGCTGGGCTGCATGGATAGAGCGGTTGAAGCTTTGGAGATAATAGAGAAGTTTATTGCTGGGAAAAAAATTAAGGACACAAAGAATGGGATGATTGGTGAACAAGGCTCTGTGGTAGAGAGGATGCAAGCAGTAAACCTTTGCTCAATTTGAAATTTGTGTTGAGTAGAGCTTGTAAGGCTCACAAAGTGGGCAAGAAAGTCTAATCCAAAGTTATCAAAACCAGAATATGGACATCAATATTGGTCTATGCAGCAAGAATTAAGAACATAAGTTGGCCATTCTGCCCATTGAGCCTGCTCTATCATTCAATGTTGTTGTTGATCAAACATTTACCTTTTACTTTCAGAATCATAGAATCTCTACAGTGTGGAAACAGGCCACTTGGCACAACAAATCCACAGCAACCCTCTGAAGAGTAACCTATTCCCCTATCTTTTACTCTATACTACACCTGACCAATGCAGCTAACCTACACACTCCTGAACACTATGGGCGATTTAGCATGGTCAATTCATCTAACCTGCACATCTTTAGACTGTGGGAGGAAACCCACGCAGACACCGGGAGAATGCCTGTGTGGATTTGCACAGTCACCCAAGGCTGGAATTGAACCCAGGTCCCTGGCACTGTGAGGCAGCAGTGTGAGCCACTGTGCCACCCCATAAACTTGTACGTCATTGGTAATCAGAAATTTATTGATTTCTATCTTAAATATGCTTGGGGAAGAGAATTCTAAATGTTCTCAGCCCTCTGAGTAAAGAGAATTCTGCTCATCTCAGATCCAAGTGATATCACCCTTACTTTTAAATTGAGCACTTTGGTTCTAGACTCCCCAGTCAAGGGAAACATCTAACCTGCATCTACCCTGTCTATTCTTTTAAGTATTTTGTAGTTACCTATGCGATCACCTGTCATTTTTCGAAACTCTGGAATACAGGCCCAGAATGCTCAATCTTTCTTCATAGGATATGGCTACCACACCAAGATTACATCTGATGAACCTTTGTTTCACTCACTCAATGGCGATAATATCATTCCTGAGAGAAGGAGACCAAAACTGCACAAAGTATCCAGGTATAAACACAGAACATAGAACATTACAGCATGGTACAGGCCCTTCAGACCTCGATGTTGCGCAGACCTGTGGAACCAATCTGAAGCATACTTATCCTATGGTATTCCATTTTCATCCATATTCATCAATATGTTTATCTAAATATGGTATAACTGAGCTCCCATACAATTAGATCATTAGTCCATAACAGAAGGAAACAGGATTGGCTGTTCTGCCCCTTGACCTTGCTTTGCTATTCAACAGGATCATGGCTGATCTGACATTCCTCAAGTCCAATTTCCTGCCCTTTTCCCCCCAACCCTTGATTCCTAGCCTATTTGCTTTTCTGTTTCTAACCAGCCTCCTGTGGGCAACTTCATCAAAAGCCTTCATCAAAATCTAAGCTAAGCTCTTCTACAACTACAGAAAACTCCAACCATTTTGTCAAACATGATTTTCCATTAATCAATCCATGATGATTGTACCCAATGAGATCATTATCCTCCAAGTGCCAGTTTATCACATTCTTTGTAACAGGTTTTAGCATTTTCCCTCATTTTGGTGTAAAGCCAACATGTCTGCAGTTTCCTGTTCTATCTCTCAATCCACACTTAAATAGTGAATGACATTTGCTAGTTTCCAAGCTACAGGGATCATCCCAGAATCTATAGAATTTTGGAAGCTAATCACCAATGCATTGATTATCTCTAAAGCACCTCCTTCAACACTCTGGGATGTAGATTCTGGGAACCTTGATGGGTTGGAACAAAGATTCATGATCTTCCCACTTTCAATGTTACACCATGATGGGTATTAGGGTGAGTGAGACACGCTTCAGACACCATTGTAACATCACGTAGCACTAAGAGAAGGTCTGGATTCAGGAAGGCTGTTGGCTAGCCATTCAACATTTTTGATGTGTCCCTCTGCTGAAAATGGACCTGGAAGGGCCATTCAAACAGCACATGCAATCAATGTCTTTATTAATTGAAGCATTGGGTACAAAAGCAAGGAGGGTGTGCTAACAAGTCATTGACTTGAAATGTTAAACCTGTTTCTTCATGTCTAGATGCTTCCAGATCTGCTGACAATTTCCAGCAATTGTTCTTACATTTATGTTACATTAAATCTTTATAAAGTACTAGGTAGGCCTGATCTGGAGTACTCCATTAAATTCTAGGTTTTACACTCTAGGATGGATGTTAAGTTCATGCAGAAGATGCAGAACAGAGTCAGGTGGGGGCTGGTTGTGGGACTTCAGTTATGTGGACAGATTAAAAAAAGCTGGGGCTTTCCTCCTCAATGCAGACAAGGCTAAGAAATTTGACAGAGCAATTCAAATTCAGAAATAGTTTTGTTAGAGGATAGAAGAAACTGCTTCTAGGGTGTAGGTTTGCTCACTGAGCTGTAGGTTTGATATCCAGACGTTTCATTACCTGGCTAGGTAACATCATCAGTGGCAACCTCCAAGTGAAGCGAAGCTGTTGTCTCCTGCTTTCTATTTATATGTTTGTCCTGGATGGGGTTCCTGGGGTTTGTGGTGATGTCATTTCCTGTTTGTTTTCTGAGGGGTTGATAGATGGCATATAGAACTATGTGTTTGTTTATGGCGTTATGATTGGAGTGCCAGGCCTTAAGGAATTCTCTGGCATGTCTTTGCTTAGCCTGTCCCAGGATAGATGTGTTGTCCCAGTTGAAATGGTAGGTTTTTTTTCATCCATGTGTAGGGCTACGAGGGAGAGAGGGTTGTGTCTTTTTGTGGCTAGCTGGTTTTCGTGTATCCTGGTGGATAACTTTCTTCCTGTTTGTCCTACGTAGTGTTTGTGGCAGTCCTTGCATGGAATTTTGTAGATGACGTTGGTTTTGTCCATGGGTTGTACTGGGTCTTTTAAGTTTGTTAGTTTTTGATTGAGAGTGTGGCACTCCACAAAACGAACAGGAAATGACATCACCACAAACCCCAGGAACCCCATCCAGGACAAATATAAACAGAAAGCAGGAGACAACAGCTTCGCTTCACTTGGAGGTCACCACTGATGATGTTACCTAGCCAGGTAATGAAACGTCTGGATATCAAACCTACAGCTCAGCGAGCAAACCTACACCCTAAACTCAAATTGAGTTACAAACCTTCACAAACCTTGCAGAAACTGCTTCTAGTATCAGAAGAGTTGTTCATCAGAGGACACAAAAGTGAATGGTTAACAAAGAGTCAAAGGTGACACGAGGGAGTTTTTTTCATGCAATTTGTGACCTGAATGATGAGTGGTGAACATCAGAGCAACAGTAACATTAGAAAGAGAGTCATATAAATACTTGAAGAGAAAAATACTACAAAACTCTGAGGAGACAGCAGGGGAGTGCGGACTAATTGGAAAGCTCTCTCAAAGGTGGATGTGCCAAATGATCTCTTCCAGTACTGTAACATTTGACAGTTCTAGTCATTAGTCAAATGGGCAGACTGATGGAAGATGCAACTTGATGTGAAATGATTCACTTCAGATGGAACAACCTGGAAACCCCCCACGTCTCTATAGACCACATCACTTCCCTTGCCCACTCACGCTGTATTGACAGGGTATGGAGCTCATGAATCCTCTAAAAACATTGGGAAGTCTTTTAAATGCTCATGAAACCGTCAAAGTAAACAGTTAGCCAAGCAACCATAATGAGATTCATTGCACAACAATGTTAACAAAACCTTCAGATCTGAATATATCAATGCCTTTCAAGTTCTTCAAACAGCTTGAGTGTCTATTCCAGCTTTTTAACAAGAAACAAATGTTAGGATTGTCATTCAATGAGCTCACCCATTTAGCCAAGCTTTGTACAAGGAAAGTAGTTGTGTGAGCTGTTGGGCAATGAAAGGACTAAAGCACAAAGAAAATTGGTGTGTCAAATCTGAATTTTAGTATTGTCCAACGGAGGAGAATATCCTATTGAATGGATAATGTACTGTAAAGCATTTCCACTTGCATATTGCTAAGGAATTTAATGGTCATTTACTCTGTAAAAATAATGCCTTTTCATTAACCACCCTTTTTTAAAAACATCTAGGGGCGGCACGGTGGCTCGCAGCCCCAGGGGCCCGGGTTCAATTCCAGCCTCAGGCTACTGTCTGTGTGGAGTTTGCACTTTCTCCCCATGTCTGCGTGGGGTTGCTGTGAGTGCTCTGGTTTTCTCCCAAAGTCCAGGTTAGGTAAATTGCCCATGCTAAATCGCCATAGAGTTCAGGGATATGTAGGTTAGGTGCATTAGGTAGGCGGACATGTAGAATAAGAGGGGAATGGGTCTGGGTGCGTTACTCTTCGGAGGGTTGGTGTGGACTTGCTGGGCATAAGGGCCTGTTTCACACTGTAGGGATTCTAATTCTAATTCTGTAGGAATTCTAAGTGTTAACTTAGCCTACAATATTTTGTTATGACATGAAAAGTTGGCCACACCTTTTAATGTACCAGTGAATGGAGTCCCCCTACTCTAGAAGAGTTATGTATGGTCCATGATAACTCTTATCTGGTACCAACCATATTGCCTTCAAAAGCCAGCCTGACTGTGTCAAAATTGCTAGAGGTCTGAAATGCCCATCTATACAATGAAGTTTGCAACCCACACCATCACCCTACAGTGTTAGATACTGGCAGCAATAGGATTGGGACAGGAATATCAAAATTGAGTTGCAATCAACCATTTTGAAACTTACTCACTAAGTGCTGGCTCTGCAATTGAGCATGAAAATTTAGCTTTTTTACAGCAGAGAGTGATGGAAGTGGGGTGGAAGTGAGGCCAGAGCAGGGAGGCTGTTGGGAAGGCAAGTGATTGCTATTTAAATAGGTGTGTTCAAACTCTGGGAAGGCACTCACACCCGATAGATTAAGTAATTCAAATTCAGTTAGTGTTCAGGGACAACAAGGTGTGGCTGTAAGTGAGGCAGATAGGGGGACTCTGAGCTCAGGAGTGGAGGAGCCTCAGCCATTGACCTTGTCCAACAGGTATGAGATTCTTGTTCCCTGTACGGACGAGGAAAAGGGCTGTGGACAGGATGAGTAAAAAGTGAGGTCAGCAGATGCTGGAGATCAGAGCTGAAAATGTGTTGCTGGTTAAAGTGCAGCAGGTCAGGCAGCATCCAAGGAACAGGAAATTCGACGTTTCGGGCAAAAGCCCTTCATCAGGTCCTGATGAAGGGCTTTTGCCCGAAACGTCGAATTTCCTGTTCCTTGGATGCTGCCTGACCTGCTGCGCTTTAACCAGCAACACATTTTCAGCTGTGGACAGGATGAGCCAGCTGACCACGGCACCATGGTACAGAAGGCCATTCAAGAGGGGGGAGCAAAAAGACAAGTAGTTGTTATTGGAGATTCTATAATTAGGGGGACAGATAGTATCCTTTGTGAGCAGAGGGATTTGTACCATTGGGACGGTCTCCACCTGAACCAATCTAGAACCAGTATTCTAGTGAAAAGGATGAGTAAGGTGGTCAGTAGGACTTTAAACTTCTGAGTCGGGGGGAAGAGACAGGGAAAGCAACTGTGAATATGGAGATAAGCAGCAGGTTAGCATGTGTGCAGGTAGGTTTAAGCTCAAGGCAGACTAGGAATGCAGCAAAATGGAAGGAGAACTTAGGACCTTATAATTTCCAATATCTCTAATAATGATAAGAAAGTTAAAAATCACACAACACCAGGTTATACTCCAACAAGTTTAATTTGAAGCACTAGCTTTCAGATTGCTTCCAATTAAACCTGTTGGACTATAACTTGGTGTTGCGTGATTTTTGGCTTTGTGCACCCCAGGCCAACACCAGCATCTCCAAATAACGATAAGCAAGTTCGCATTAGGGCACCTTTACCTGAATGGTCATAGTGTTCGTAATACTGGAATCTTTGTTGGGGTAGAAGTGACCTGTACAAGAAGGACGGATTGCACCTAAATTGGAAAGAGACTAATATACTGGCAGGAAAATTTGCTAGAGCTGCTCGGGAGGAAGTAAGGTCGGCGTGGGGGAGGTGGTGTTGGGACCCAGGGAGATAGTGAGGAAAGACATCAATCTGAGACTGGTACACTTGACAACAGATGTGAGTCAAACAGTCAGGGCAGGCAGGGACAAGGTAGGACTAATAAATTAAACTGCATTTATTTCAATGCAAGGGGCCTAATAGGGAAGGCAGATGAACTCAGGGCATGGTTAGGAACATGGGACTGGGATATCATAGCAATTACATAGCTTAATGTTCCAGGATACAAATGCTACAGGAAGGATATAAAGGGAGGCAAAAAAGGAGGGGGAGTGGCGCTTTTGATAAGAGATAGCATTACAGCTGTACTGAGGGAGGATATTCCCAGAAATACATCCAGGGAAGTTATTTGGGTGGAACTGAGAAATAAGAAAGGGATGATAATCTTAATGGGATTGTAGGATTTTATTATAAACCCCCCCCCCACCCCCACCCCGCTCGCATCCCCCAAAAGTCAGAGGGAAGTTGAGAAACAAACTTGTGAGGAGATCTCAGCTATCTGTAAGAATAATAGGGTGGTTATGGTAGGGGATTTTAACTTTCCAAACATAGACTGGGACTGCCATAGTGTTAAGGGTTTAGATGGAGAGGAATTTGTTAAGTGCATACAAGAAAATTTTCTTATTCAGTATGTGGATTTGCAGAAGGTGCAAAACTTGACCAATTCTTTAGAAATAAGGCAGGTCTGGTGACTGAGGTGTCAGTAGGGGAGCACTTTGGGGCCAGCAATTATAATTCTATTAGATTTAAAATAGTGATGGAAAATTGAGGAACCACAAAGGCAAAAAAACCATAATGGGAGTTATGTACAGACCTCCCAGCAGTGGTCAGGACCAGGGGCGCAAGATGTCCTGGGAAATAGAACATGTTGGAAAGGCAAGGTCATGATGATCATGGGGGACTTCAATATGCAGGTGGACTAGGTGAATAATGTTGCCAGTGGATCCAAAGAAAGGAAATTCATGGAATGCTGACAGGATGGCTTTTTGGAACAGCTTGTGGTGGAGCCCACAAGGGAGCAGGCTATTCTGGACCGAGTGCTATGTAATGAGCCAGATGTTTTAGATCTTAAAGGAAGGGAACATTCAGAAGGCAGCGATTATAATATGAGAAAGTACAGCCTGCAGTTTGAAGAAAGAAGGCAAAATTGGATGTAATTGTGTTACAGTCAATTAAAGGTAATTACAGGAGCACGAGAGAGGAACTGACAACAATCGACTGGAAGCAGAGCCTAGCGGGAAAGACAATAGAGCAACAATGGCAGGAGTTTGGGTGTAATTGAGGACACAGTACAAAGGTTTATCCCAAAGAAAAGAAAGCCATGGCTGACAAAGGAAGTCCAGAAAGATATCAAAGGAAAAGAGAGAGCCTATAAAGTGGCCAACAGCGCTCAGAAAATTGGGAAGACTACAAAAATAAACAGAGGATAGCAAAGAGAGAAAAAAGAAAGGAGAGGATCAAATATGAAGGTAGGCTGGCAGATAATATTAGAAATGATAGTAAAAATTTCTTTCAATGCAGAAGAAACAAATGAGAGGCAAAAGTAGACATTGAACCATCCAAATTGGTGCAGGAAGGCTAGTGCTGGGAGATAAGGAAATAGTTGAAGAACTTAATAAGTACTTTGTGTCAGTCTTCACAGTGGAAGACATGAGTAATATCCCAACAATTAAGGAGACTCAGGGCCAGAGCTGAGTATGGGAACCACTACTAAAGAGAAAGTGCTAGAAAAGCTAAAAGGTCTAAATATTGATAAATCTCCTGGCCCCGATGGGCTACATCGTAGAGTTCTGAGGGAGGTAGCTGAGGAAATAATGTAGGCATTGATTGTGATCTTTCCAAAGTCACTGGTGTCAGAGAAAGTCTCAGATGATTGGAAAATCGCTATTGTAATGCCCTTGTTCAAGAAAGGATCAAGACAAAAGATGGAAAATTACAGGCCGATTAGCCTAACCTCGGTTGTAGGTAAAATTCTAGAATCCATCATTAAGGATGAGATTTCTAAATTCTTGCAAGTGCAAAGTTGGATTAGAACAGGTCAGCATGGATTTAGTAAGGAGAGATCATGCCTGACAAACCAGTTAGGACTCTTTGAAGAGGTAACAAGTAGGTTAGACAAGGGAAACCCAGTGAATGCTATCTACCTAGACTTTCAAAAAGGCCTTTGATAAGGTGTCTCACAGGAGGTCGCAGAGTAAGGTGAGGGCCCATGGTGTTTAAGGTGAGCTACTGGCATGGATTGAGGACTGGCTGTTTGACAGAAGGCAGAGAACTGGGATAAAAGGCTCTTTTTGGAATGGTAGCAAGTGACAGGTGGTGTCCCGTAGGGTTCAGTGTTGGGACCATAGCTGCTCATTTTATATATTAATAATCTGGATGAAGGGACTGGGGGCATTCTGGCGAAGTTTGCTGCTGATATGAAGTTAGGTAGACAGGTAGGTAGTACTGAGGAGGTGGGGAGGCTGCAGAAAGTTTAGGAGAGTGGTCCAGGAAATGGCTGATGAAACACAATGTGAAAAAATGCAAGGTCTTGCACTTTGGAAAAAAGAATACAGGCATGGACTATTTTCTAAACGGTAAGAAGATTCATAAAGCCGATGTACAAAGGAATCTGGGAGTGATAATCCAGGATTCTTTAAAGATTAATTTGCAGGTCGAGTCCATGTTTAAGAAAGTGAATATAATGTTGTCATTTATCTCAAGAGGGTTGGAATATAAAAGCAGCAATGTGCTTCTGAGAATTTATAAAGGTCTAGTTAGGCGCCATTTAGAATACTGTGCCCAATATTGGACCCCACTCCTCAGGAAGGACATACTAGCACTGGAGCTGTCCAATGGTGATTCACACGGATGATCCCTGGAATGGTAGGCCTAACATTAAAGAACGGCTGAGAATCCTGGGATTGTATTCATTAGAGTTTAGAAGATTGAGGGGAGATCTAATAGAAACATACAAGATAATGCATGGCTTAGAAAGTTGTTTCCATTAGGCAGGGAGACTAGGACTCATGGGCACAGCCTTAGAAATAGAGGGAGTCAATTTAGAACAGAAATGAGGAGACATTTCTTCAGCCAGAGAGTGGTGGGCCTACGGAAGTCATTGCCATGGAGTGCAGTGGAGGCGGGGACAGTAAATGTCTTCAAGGCTGAGATTGATAAATTGTTGATCTTGCAAGGAATTAAGGACTATGGATAGATGTGGGTAAGTGAAGTTGAAATGCCCATCAGCCATGATTAAATGGCAGAGTGGACTTGATGGGCCGAATGGCCTTACTTCCACTCCTACATCTTATGGCCTTAAAATTCAGTTCAAGGAGAAAGGTGAGAAGAGCAGAGGGGTTGAGGCAGGGGTAAGCAAATATGGGAAGGGTCTGCAATTAGGAGGCCAGCATAGGATCATGAGTTTAAGCTGCAAATTGTCTGATTCAACTAAGGACAGCACCCAGACAGGGGTTATAACATGTGGAGAGTGTATGTGACTGAAGTTGAAGATGATGACTTTCACTTTCAACATAAAATACAAATCATAGTTTGCCTGGCTTTTTCCCTGACAGAATCAAACCAGAAATATATCCGTGTCTTGTAATGTCTTTGGGGAAAGGCCAAGTACAATTTCAATTTTTCTACATATAATCGTAGTTAAGAGACATTTAAACCCTTTCCAAGCTAATACTTCATAACACAAATGATAAGCAATTTAAATGATGCATCAAATCCATTGTATGTTTATATTTGCAGATTTATTGCATGTCAAACAGAAATGCTAGTAATTAGGTCCATGCTATATTATTAACAATGGTGACCTATAACAAATGTCTTGAGAAATGCCAATAAATGGTTCTATTTTAGGTATATGGGAATTTCCATACTCAATGCTGTGATTATAACGATCTAGTACTTAAAAATGATTCATTGCACATTCATCGCGCTGATGCAGCATGACTGCCCGGTGAAATGTTGTTTAAAAAGCGCATTCTGTAAACAACAATCAATAGTAACACTGATGAGGTAACTACCTTGAGGGGAACTGCATTGCTTGCACAATGTTGAGCATTTGCAATCAAACCTCAAAAGGTCAAGTAACAAATAAAGGTATTTCTATTTTTTTGCTCAAACATTCTGCATACATTTGAACATCTTCACTGCTCCCACTCTCTTCTGGTTTAATCATGACTCAGTCTTGTTAAATATACAATAATACTGCATTTATACTTTTTTTTACTATTATGTGGTAATGAGAGCTATTACAATTATCAAAATATTAACTTGAGGCATTCTGAGAGTATTCACAGTTTTCTGACAAAATATAGTTACAATTTGTGCATTTTATATCTGAGTTTAATTCCTGACCTTCACAACTGCAACAATGCAACACCGGCGCACTGATTTTGAAAGATATTAAATTACTTCATTAACCACTTGAAAATTCTGCTTGGAATACTGACCTTTGGACATATGAAGATTGTACAGTACTTGAGGGCTTATAACAATCAGGTCTAACCTTGAAGGGGGAGAAAAACCAAAAGCACTGCAGATGCTGGAAATCAGAAACAAAAATAGAAATTGCTGGAAAAACTTATCAAGTCTGGAAGCATCTCTAGAGGGAAGACAGACTTAGTGTTTCAAGGATGCAGTTTAAGGGGAAAAATGTCATCAATCCATCTTCAGTTATTTAATGATAAAGTTGGACACAGGAATGTATGAACAGCATCTTAAGAAAGGAAGAACTTTATTTGTATTGCATCTTCTGAGATTTCATGGCATATCATATAACTATAACTCTTTCATGCCTTTACCTCCAAAGTAAAGAAGAAAGGGAGGAACAAGAGAGACAAGGGAAGGTGGTGGGGAGTGTAAACACAGCCATTCCTGGGGGGCAGCTCACAAAACCCTTTTTTATTCATTCAGGGGTGCGGCCATTATTGGCAAAAGCAGCATTTATTGTCCATCCCTAAATGTACTTAAGAATCAACCATATTGCTGTAGGTCTGGAGTTACAGAAGGCCAGACAAGGGTGCAGTTTTCCTTCTTAAAGAAAGGGATATTAATGAACCCAATTGGGGTTTTCCCCTGACAATAGTTTCATAGCTATCTTCAGATTCTTAATTCCAGATGTTTATTGAATTCAAATTTCACCATCCACAGGATTTGAACCCAGGTGCCCAGAACATTACCTTAGTCTCCAGGTTAATAACCGAGTGATAATATCATCAGGTCATCACCTCCTGTTGACAATAGAAGAAAGGCATTGGTGGACTTTATGTGATCAACGATACTGAAAGGCAAAGGAAAACAAGAACTGCTAACAAATATATCAAATTTTGAAACCCAGAGAGATGGATAAAAACTTACAGGAGAAAAATAGTTGAAATACCTTAATGACTTATCGGCAACATCACATAGACACGGGATGGGGTCAACAACATCTTAAATTAACCTTTTTGGTTTTACCAAGAAAGGTATCACAAAGAGATCAAGATCAAAGAATGACTTTACTGTAAAATCAAATGAGTTGAAATGCAAAAAAGTGTTCTTACTAATACTAAGATCTTGATCACAATCACACACTTGGGAAGGGGTAATCTGAGTCATAGCCTCAGATATTCCAAGTGTAATGATAGTGAAATTGTCAGAATTCACTGTCATTTCTTCCCTGAAACTAATAGCAACTTCAGAAGTCCATATTGGCATTGTTTAATGTGGAAATCCAGAAAGTGCTCTCAGTGATTCTATTCTTCCCCAAAGGATACAGCACTGAGGACTTCCAGAAAGTAATCAAATCATTGACAAGGAGCTGTCCTTCTACATTTTCAGACTTGCTGTAAAATCCTTTGGAAAGTTATGAAAAAGGATAAAGTACTAATAGCTGCTGCTGACTGCTGAAAAATTAATCTTATATCTGCGTTAGAATGTTAAATTTCTCCATTGCAATAAACTAAATTACCTCATAAAAGTTTGGTTATGATAGTTTCGCTCTGATCTTAACCATTCATGTGTGTCCTAATATCAATTTTGTTCTCTGTAAAAGTTTATTTCAAATTAATAGAGTCATCAAGATCCACAGCGCAGAAAAAGGACCTTAGACAATTGAATCTGCATCATTCAAAAACAATCATCTAACAATTCTAATTCCATTTTCCTGCTCTTGCCTATGATTAAACTATGGGTTAAGAGGTGTATTATTTTGTCCTGGGTTTTGTTTAATGAAGAAAGGTTGAGATAGAGGTGCCAAGCAGACTATTCAAACTCAATAAAGTAAACAGCTTGTGAGGCATTTTTTTTAAAAGTTGGAGCAATAGAAGCAGCTTGAGTGGGTGGCGTCAAGCACTCTCAGGACCAGGTCTTTAGTTTTAGCTTTCTGAAATTGGAAGCTGGAAGTGGAAGCTTTTATTTCTCTCTGTAACAGCTTACGGCTAGAGTTCTCTTCCTGTTACTAGAATTGCATGTGAAACAATCTGTTTTACTGAATTTGCCTTTGCCAAGGGTCTGTTTATAGACAAAAAAACCTGCAGATGCAGGAATCCAAGGTAGACAAGCAGCAGGTTGGAAGAACACGGCAAGCAAGACAATGTTTCGGGTGTAACCCTTCTTCAGAACCCTCCAAAAGTGATGACCTCTCCGTCTCCTCATGCTGCCTGGCGAGGGTGTGGTTATGGCATTTTACTGTACTGGAACAGTTAATTAGTAATAGTTAATGCTTAACAAATGCCTTACAGCACCAAGGACCCGGGTTCAATCCCAGCTTCAGGCAACTGTCTGCGTGGAGTTTGCACATTCTTTCTATGTCTGCGTGGGTGTCCTCCGGGTGTTCCAGTTTCCTCCCACAATCCAAAAATGTGCAGGTTTGGTGAATTGGCAATGTTAAATTGCCCATAGTGTGCGGTGCATTAGTCAGGGGAAAATATGGGGAATGGGTCTGGGTGGGTCACTTTTCGGAGGGTCGGTGTGGACTTGTTGGGCCGAAGGGCCTGTTTCCATACTGTAAGTCATCTAATCTAAAAAATAATAGATATATTTCAATAGAGTTACAGTTAAACCAATTCTTTTCTTTAATTTATATTTTGACTGAATATTAACTGAATGTAAATATAATGTCTGTTTTGCTTAAAGTCAAATAGTTTGACTAATTGAACTGCATCTGGAACACAACACATTGCACTTACCTTTAAGCTAAAAAGAAGTAAGGTCTAGACTATCATCTTAATACATTTTGAGGAGGTTTGGTTTGGTCCATAATTTGGCCCTTACCCTTTTATTCCTTCACATCACAAGTGCACATCTAAATACTTTGTAAATATTATAAGGGGTTCTACCTCTACCACACTTACAGGCAATGAGTTCCAGACTCATGCAACCTCGGGTTAAAGTGTTTTTCCTCACATTACATTACATCTCTCTCTGTGTAAACACACTCAATGACTTCTCCCTCCACAACCTTCTGCAGCAACGAGTTCCACAGATTCACCACCCTCTGGCTGAAGAAATTATTCCTTATCTAAATTCTGAAGAGTTGTCCTTTCACTCTGAGGTCCTGCCCTTGGGTCCTAGTCTCTTCTACTAGTAGAAAC
This sequence comes from Hemiscyllium ocellatum, assembly GCF_020745735.1. Classification (NCBI taxonomy): domain Eukaryota; kingdom Metazoa; phylum Chordata; class Chondrichthyes; order Orectolobiformes; family Hemiscylliidae; genus Hemiscyllium; species Hemiscyllium ocellatum. The sequence continues at coordinate 102,753,034 of NC_083405.1, forward strand.
ATCTTTGCCACATCCATTCCTTTCCGGCCTCTCAGTATCCTGCAAGTTTCAATCAGGTTCACCTCATCCTTCTAAACTCCATCAAGTACAGACTCAGACTTTAACTGCTCCTTATTTGAGAAGTCCTTCATCCCCAGGATCATTGATCTCTCTATCAAGGGGGAAAAGTTTCTTCCTGTCAACCCTGTGTATACCCCTTATAATTTAATGCATCCCAATCATGTTCCATCTCAATCTTCTCTGCTCCAAGGAAGACAACCCCAGTCTGTCCAAGCTCTCTTCATATGTAACACTCTCCAGCCCTGGCAACATCCTGGTAAATGTCCTCTGTCCTCTCTCCAGTACAATCACATCCATCCTATAATGTAGGTTCCTGAACTGCACACAATACTCTGGCTATGACCTAACCAACATTTTATACAGTTCCAGCCTCACCTCCTGCTCTTTATTCCTTGGCTAATAAAGGCAATTATCTCATATGCCTGCTTAACCCCTTTATTTACCTGTCGGCAATCTTAAAGGACCCAGTGACCATGCACGTCAAGGTCCTTCTGATCTTATTGTTCATCACGAATTCCCATGCCTTGCTTGTCCTGCTCAAATGTTTCAACTCATACTCATCTGGATTGAATTCCATTTGCCATTGATCAGTCCATTTGACCAGCCCATCTATAATTATCACCCTGCCAATTTTTGTTTCGCAAGTGTACTAAGTGCAAAATTTAATACATCCTAACTTGTGGGAATATGGCAATGAGATTGGCTGCTTACCAGGCTTGCTGATGTCACTAAAGAAGGATACCCAGCTGTCCCCTTGAATTGACACAGATTTCACAAAACTGACAGTAAAGGGCAAATATATGGTACGTAGGTCATTGATATTTGTGGGCAGTTTTCTTCTGGGACAGTGGAGGATTCCATCAGTATCATCATTAATGGCAATATTCAGGCCATCTCACATCTCACGCTCACCCATCATGCTGAGTGAAGGCCTCCCAAAAAAAAAAGGTGCTTGTCTTTGACCTCATGCTGATGGGTCATGATGGGAGAGATTAACCTGGGAAAAATGAAACAATGAAATAGTCCGATTAGACAAATTCTCTTGAGAAAGGTTTACGAGAATGATACCTGAATTTTAGGGGTTTTGCTATGAGGAGAGATTATACAAATTTTTCTGTTTTCTCTAGAATTTAGAAGATTAACAGTGGTCTGATTGAAATCGTCAAGGTATTACCAGGAAAAGGCAGGGTAAATAAAGATGAACTGTTTCCACTGTTTGGAGATTCTAGAACTAGGGGATGTAGTCTGAGGATTCGGGGCAGACTATCTGGAGAGTTGACAGGAAGCACTTCTACACATAGAGAATGGAGGAGGTTTGGAACTCTCTTCCATAAATAGCAGTGGATGCTGGATCAGTTGTTAAACAAAGGTATTGAGGATTATGGGCCAAAGGTAGGTCCATGGAGTTAGGCCACAGATCAGCCGCATATCATTGTAAGGTGGAACAGGCTCGAGGGGCTAAATGGCCGACTCCTGTTCCTATATTCCTAGTGAGCAATAATTCTTCACAGTATGTAAAAGATTAACAGCTTTAACATGGATGAACAGATGGTTGCTGAATGGTTGCCGATCATGTTTTCAAATTTGATCAGGTTGAATGTTGCTTACAATTTTCTGCTTGATCAGTGATCAAAATGAGTTCTCCCTGGAGCATCCTGCTAGCATGGATGTCTCTGAATTGTAGCCTTGATTTACTACTGATCTCAAGCTTCCCATACAAGATAACTGGATCTTGGAAAGAAAAGAATAGAAGTCCAAAGATACATTTAAAAACAGCACTTGCAGCATCTACTGACAAACTCCTGGAATGGATTGTCCTGACTTTCAACCAGAAACCGTTTGTGTAGTTGCTATTAGTTTATGGAGATAAAAATAATTTTAAAAACATGCAAAATGAAAAGATAAAATAGACCTTCCTCAGCGAAACCTGGAATGTTTCCTCCTCCATTTGTCCTTGTATCTTGCAAATTCCTTCACATCTGTCAATTAAAATGAAACAGCATTCTTACCTCCAGCTGGAATGTTTGTCTGTGTCACATGGGAAGTTCATTTGGGAGTTACTTAGGCTACAATAACAGGATAAATGCTGAACGACTCATCTTGGAACTCAGCAACTCATAACAGTTTGTCTTTGTATCAACAAATGATACAGAGATTTTGGAAAAGTGGTTCCTTCAATCAGATTTTAATATTTCAGTACACACTCTACCAATAAATGGGGGCCTCCAATTCTCTCCCCTTCAGAAATAAAACTTGAGCAACTTTTTGTGGTAAGTTTTGACTAATACAAAATAATGGAGAGATAGTTTTTAATAAATTATCAAAAGGCCATTCAACCCACTCCCTAACTTTTCCATTCATTCAGGCAACTGCTTTATGAATATTTCTAACATTTGTTTTTGGTCAATGAGTAAAACGATTTGGTTTCTCTTTAAGACTTACTTTTACACTGGTTTCAATGTCTGGCGGCTTATCAGGCTTTGTCAGCTTGTTTCAAAGTAGCAGTCCCCATTTACCTTACCAACATGTCAATTTATACTGGGGAAAAGCAAATTACTGCAGATACTGGAATCTGAAACCAAAAGAGGAAATACTGGAAAATCTCAGCAGGTCTGGCAGCACCTGTAAGGAGGGAAAAGAGCTGACGTTTCGAGTCTAACTGACCCTTTATCAAAGCTTTGACAAAGGGTCAGTTAGACTCGAAACGTCAGCTCTTTTCTCTCCTTACAGGTGCTGCCAGACCTGCTGAGACTTTCTAGCATTTTCTCTTTTGATGTCAATTTATACAATCTACACCTCAAAGAGATCCACTTGAACATCTTCGACCCAGCACTTGTACTTCTTTCTAAACTGTCCTCAAACTCAGAAGCTCATCTTTTAACGTCTGAGATCTGTCTTGTTGGATAAAGGGAAGGGTACATTATGAGTCAAACTACACCTACAGGGGAACCATTATCAACATGTTTCTGTTCCCCATTGGAAATTTTCATTGATTTTCAAAACAGTTGCATGTGGTTTCCTCCTGAGGTACAGTTTAGTTCTAACACCAGCTCAAACCACAATGACAGCTGGGAACAGATTTGTAGAATTGTGCGTCCATTTGAATCAAAGATAGTCTCATTAAAAAAATTCAATGCATTATCACAATGGTCTTGATGTTACAAAGATTATTTTTCATTGGATTTGCTTCCAATTGAATGTCCAAGTGTCTGGGGTTGATAGATTTGCATAATTAAGGATAAAATGGCAAAATTATTTGCATGATAATCTAAAGAAGAATTTTTTACATTCAAGTATTTTCACCCTTGAGATAGAGGGATTTTTAATCAGTAAAGGAGTCAATTGTTATGGGGATAATACAGGAAAGAGGAGTTGATGACCATCAGATCAGCCATGATCTGAATGATGGAATAGACTCAATGGGCTGAATGGACTCCTCCTCCTCCTGCATCCTGTAGTCTTATAGCCTTATATAAAACACCACAAGAAGAATTGCCAGTATCTTTCATTTTTGCTCTAGATATACTCCTGAAATCTTCAAGAGATTTTGCTTTGTAACTGTAACCTCACTGTGAAAGCATAACAGTCAAAGACTGAATAGTTTTACCTGTAGCATTGTATAAATCTGAGGTGCTTTTGCCCTTTAATACACAAGGATTATCATATTCAATTCACAGGAAGACAAGGAAACAAAAAAGCAAGAGTGTCAATTAAGAATTGGATTTAAACTCACCCTGTAATCAAGAGCTTTGTTTCAGTGCAGTCTCAGAATTTTGGCTGCCTTGAATGTTATAGACAATATTAATGAGAAAGCAGGAAGCAAACCAGCTTATATTTTCTCAGTTTGACCATTTTTATTTTTTTTGCTTGGTGAAGATGAATCACTTCCTAAAAATAAAATAAACCTTCTTTAGATTGTCATGCAAATTGTTTTACCATGTTACCCTTAATTATGCAAATGTCCCAATCCCAGTCACTTGATTCTCAATTTGAAGCAAATCCAAATGAAAAATGTCTTCGTAATATCAAGACTGTTGTGATAATCGACTGATGTTGTTACTGAGGTTAATCTGTCTTTGAAATGGACAAAGTGATTCCCAGGAGTCAAATGATTATCATTGTAGTTTGAACTGGTGTCGGGACTAAACTGTATTTCGGGAAGAACCAACATGCGAAAATCAATATTTCCAATAACGTACCAATATTCCCGAAAGTGGCAACAAGGAAAAGGAGAACCAATTAAAGGTTAATTATCCCAGTTAAGAGGTACTAACGGAGATGTCTGTTACCTAATATGGAACCATGATGCAACAGTTTGGGGATAGCAAATATTCCAAATCTTGATCTGTGTAAGCCAAGCTCTGAGATTTTGAATTTCACTGAACTGAGAGACACCATTAGAGATGGACGGTATTCAACAGGAACACAGAATATGGCAAACTAGTTAAGGACTGCTGTATTGAACTAAGCTCCTAAGGGTCACAAATTGCAGCCATAACAAATAAATGAAAGGAGCCTTCACTCCCTCCAAGACTTGTCCTACTCAGTCCAGCATGGAAGAAATCTCCAACTATTCAGGTACATAAGTCTTTGCAGCTGCTGAAATCTGAGTGCAAGTTTTCAATCCCTTTACCTCAGAAAGAGAAATCTTCAAGCAAGCCAGTTCTGCGGTGATTACAGTCTGAACTTAAGATTCATCGTTAAGAGTATATTTAATCCTTAGCTACTTTCAGTCTTTGTATCTATATTTTGGCTCATAAGTATATCACTTTTTAAACTTGGTAACTTTTATTGACAGCAATGTAATAACCTGACTCTTAACATGTTGAAGTCTGAAATTTGGCTTTTTTTAAAAATCGGAACACTTGAGAAAGTAAATGAGTTATAGAAATTTCATGGGCCCCTCTGCAGACACACCTGCTGCGGTTGTGTCAGTAATGCATGGGGATTTGTTGGAATCTGGAGTGCATTCTTTGAAAGGGTGGTGGAACTAAATACAACAGTAACCTCTAAAAGGCAATTGTAAAATTCAGTTGAAGATGATAAAATTGCAGGGAAGTTGGGAAAGAGGAGAAGAGTAGGATTATTTGTATGGCTTTTATGCAGTTAGCATAACATGTAAGGGAGGGGCAGGAGGTAAGGAAAAGGTGTGACTGGAAACATTTTACCTTTATAGAGATTTTGTTGTGTGACACATTAAATACAACAAATTTTGTTTTAACCAGCACTCTTGATAAACCGGCAAAACTTATGTACCTCGCATAAACTATACTGTATTACTCTGGTCAATTATTATACTTGTTGAAATTTATTTACATCAATAGAAATTTTACTTGTTCAATCAAATGGTCACACAAAATATCAACAGTTGTTTCAATTTTGAATCAATTTCTCCTCAAATACCACAATCTATTGCAATTCCAAGTAGTCATATAGTCATAGAATCATGGAAATACACAGTACAGAAACAACTCCTTTAGTCCAACCCGTCCATGCCGACCAGATATCCCAACGCAATCTAGTCCCACCTGCCAGCAACTGGCCTATATCCATCCAAACCCTTCCTATTCATATACTCATCCAGATGTCTTTTAAATGTTGCAATTGTATAGCCTCCACCACTTCCTCTGGCAGCTCATTCCATACACGTACCACCCTCTGTGTGAAAATGTTGCCCTTTAGGTCTCTTTTATATCTTTCCTCTCTCCCACCTTAAACCTATGCCCTCTAGTTCTGGACTCTCTGACCCCAGGGAAAAGACTTTGTCTATTTACACCCCTCAGTCTCCAACACTCCAGGGAAAACAGCCCAAACCTTTTCAGCCTCTCCCTCTAGCTCAAATCGTCCAACCCTGGCAACATCCTTGTAAATCTTTTCTGAACCCTTTCAAATTTCACACCATCCTTCCGATAGGAAGGAGACCAGAATTGCACGCAGTATTCCGACAGTGATCTAACAAATGTCCTGTAAAGCCACAAACATGGCCCCCCAACCCCTGTACTCAATACTCTGACCAATAAAGGAAAGCATACCAAACACCGCCTTCACTATCCTATCTACCTGCGACTCCACTTTCAAGGAGCTATGAACCTGCACTTCAAGGTCTCTTTGTTCAGCAACACTCCCTAGGACCTTACCATTAAGCGTATAAGTCCTGCTAAGATTTGCTTTTCCAAAATGCAGCACCTCACATTTATCTAAATGAAACTCCATCTGCCACTTATCAGCCCATTGACCCATCTGATCAAGATCCTGTTATAATCTGATGTAACCTTCTTCGCTGTCCACTATGCCTCCAATTTAGTAACTTATTTGGTGACTGTTTCTGTGCTGTACATCTCTATGACTCTATCTGCAAACTTACTAACTGTATCTCTTATGCTCACATCCAAATCATTTATATAAATGACAAAAAGTAGTGGACCCAGCACCAATCTTTGGGGCACTCCACTGGTCACAGGCCTCCAGTCTGAAAAACAATCCTCCACCACCACCCTCTGTCTTCTACCTTTGAGCCAGTTCTGTATCCAAATGGCTAGTTCTCCCTGTATTCCGTGAGATCTAACCTTGCTAACCAGTCTCCCATGGGGAACCTTGTCAAATGCCTTACTGAAGTCCAAATAGATCACACAATCATCAATCCTCTTTGGTACTTCTTCAAAAAACTCAATCAAGTTTGTGAGACATGATTTCTTATGTACAAAGCCATGTTGACTATCCCTAATCAGTCCTTGTCTTTCCAAATACATGTACATCCTGTCCGTCAGGACTCCCTAATCAGTTGAGGATGTGAGTGAGAAGACTCTCTGCCAGTAATGTTTATTTGAGGCAAAGTTGAATTATTATTCAAGTGACTTATGCAGTAAATAGTGTATACCAATTATGTGTACACCCCTGCACTATGTTTCTATGACTTAGTGTGTGTTTTTATATTGATCATGTAGACCTCTTGATCAATGGGATATTTGATCAGTTGGTACACTCCTGGTCCTAGAGGTGCTGGATAATAAAATGTTTCCTGTATTTGCCAGGAAGATAAGGGCTTAATTTATATTTGGGCAGAGGCTAAACCCGAACTACTGCACATGTAGTATCTCCACTCCACCGCCCCCATCCCCCACCCCCACCCCCACCCCCCCTCCCATCCCCAACCTGAAGAAAAAGATTCTGTAAGGGTTTTTATGTTTTTCTTTATATTTCTTTTTCATATATTTAAGTGCATTATTTAAAGCTAAGTTACAATGGCAGGGGACCTCAGACCCATGGCATGTGTCTCTTGCTTGATGTGGGAGCTTAGGAACGTGCCTGACAATCCTGACTCTTACACTTGCAAGAAGTGTGTCCAGCTGCAGCTCTTGTTTGACCGCATGATGGCTCTGGAGCTGCGGATGGACTCACTGTGGAGCATCCGCGATGCTGAGGAGGTTGTGGATAGCACGTTTAGTGAACTGGTCACACCGCAGGTTAGAATGTCTGACAGAGACAGTGAATGGGTGACCAAAAGACAGAAAAACAGTAGGAAGGCAGTACAGGTGTCCCCTGCGGTCATCTCCCTCCAAAACAGGTATACTGTTTTAGATATGGCTGGGGGAGATGGCTCACCAGGAGAGGGCAGTGGTTGCCAGGATCATGGCACCGTGGCGGGCACTGCTGTTCAGAAGGGCCGGAAAAAGACTCTTAGAGTCATAGTCAAAGGGGATTCTATTGTGAGGGGAGTAGATAGGCGGTTCTGTGGCCGAAAATGGGACTCCCGGATGGTAGGTTGCCTCCCAGGTGCTCGGGTCAGGGATGTCACCAATCGGCTGCAGAGCATTCTGAAAGGGGAGGGTTAACAGCCAGTTATCTTGGTGCTTATAGACACCAACGATATAAGTAAAAAAACAAGATAAGTTCCTGAAAGCAGAATTCAGGGACCTGGGAGAGAAATTGAAGTAGAGGACTTCAAACATAGTGATCTCAGGATTACTACCAGTGCCACATGCTAGCCAGTGTAGAAATGAAAAAGTAGGCAGGATGAACACGTGGCTTGAGGGATGGTGTAGGAGGGAGGGATTCAGATTTGTTGGACATTGGGAGCGGTTCTGAGGAAGGTGGGTCTACATCTGAACTAGACTGGAACCAATGTCCTTCAGAGAGTTTTGCACCTGCTGTTGGGGACGTTTTAAACTCATGTGCCAGGGGCTGGGAGTCAGAAGAGAAAACAAGTAGGCAGCGAGGTGGAGACTGGAGACAGTTAGGATGATGAAGATAGCATTAATAAAGGGAAGGAGTAGGCAGAGAGCAGATGAGTGCAAAAAATCTGATGGCCTGAAATGCAGGTGGTAGAAATTGCAGTGGGGGATTTCTTTGGGAACAGTGACCACAATTCTTAAGTTTTAGAATACTCGTAGATAAAGAAAAGAATGGTCCTAAGGGAAGAGCACTAAACTGGGCCAAGGTTAATTATATCAAAATTAGGCAGGAGCTTGGAAATGTGGATTGAACTCAGCTATTTGAAGGGAAGTCCACATTTGAGATGTGGGAGGCTTTCAAAGATAGGTTAAAGATAGTGCAGGATAGGCATATCCCGTTGAAGGCAAACAATAGGAAGGGCAAGATTCGTGAACCGTGGATGACAAGAGAAATTGTATGACTAGTCAAGAGGAAAAGGGAAGCTAACATAAGGTCTAGGCAGCTAAGATAGGTAAAAACAATGACTGCAGATGCTGGAAACCAGAGTCTAGATTAGAATGGTGCTGAAAAAGCACAGCAGTTCAGGCAGCATCTGAGGAGCAGTAAAATCGATGTTTTGGGCAAAAACCCTTCATCAGGAATACAGACAGAGAGCCTGACAGATGGAGAGATAAGTGAGAGGAGGGTGGGGGTGGGGAGAAAGTAGCATAGAGTACAATAGGTGAGTGGGGGAGGGGATGGAGGTGATAGGTCGGGGTGACGGGGGGATGGAGTGGATAAGTGGAAAAGAAGATAGGCAGGTAGGACAACTCATGGGGACAGTGCTGAGCTGAAGAACAGAATGTGCCCTGGAGGAATATTGGAAGAGTAGGACAAGTCTTAAACAAGGAATCAAGCAGGCTAAAAGGGGTCATGAAATAGCTTTAGCGAGCAGAATTAAGGAGAATCCCAAAGCATTTTATTCTTATATAAGAAGCAATCAAGTAACTAGAGAAAGGGTTGGTCCACTATGGGATAACGAAGGAAGGCTGTGTCAAACTTGAGCAAATGGGTGAGATTCTGAATGACTACTTTGCATCAGTGTTCACTGTGGAGAGGAACATGATAAATGTTGAAATTAGAGATGGAAGTTTGATTAGCCTGGATTACGTTGACATAAGTAGGAAAGATGTGTTGGGTAGGCTAGAGGTTATTAAGGTGGACAAATCCCCAGGACTGGATGGGATCTATCCAAGGTTGCTGAGGGAATTGAGAGAGGATATAGCTGGGGTCCTGACAGATATCTTTGTGGCATCCTTAAATACAGGTGAGGTGCCGGAGGACTGAGAGCTGCTCATGTTGTCCCCTTGTACAAGAAGGGTAGTAGGGATATTCCGGGTAACTATAGCCCAATGAGCCTGACGTCAGTGGCATGAAAGTTGTTGGAGAAGGTACTGAGGGATAGGATCTATTTATATTTAGAAAAGAATGGACTTATCAGTGATAGGCAACATGGTTTTGTACGGGGAAGATCATGCCTTACCAGCTTAATAGAGTTCTTTGAGGAAGTGACCAAGTTGATAGATGAAGGAAGGGCTGTTGATGTCATATACATGACTTTAGTAAGGCGTTTGATAAGGTTCCCCATCGTAGACTAATGGAGAAAGTTAAATCACATGGTGTGCAGGGTGTTCTCGCTAGGTGGATAAAGAACTGGTTGAGCAACAGGAGACAGAGTAGCAGTTGAAGGGAGTTTCTCGAAATGGAGAAAGGTGACCAGTGGTGTTCCACAGGGGTCAGTATTGGGGCCACTGTTGTTTGTAATGTACATAAGTGATCTGGAAGAGGGCACTGTTGGTATGATCAGTAAATTTGCAGATGACACAAAGATTGGTGGAATAGCAGAAAGCATAAGGGACTGTCAGAGAATACAGGAGGATATAGATAGACTGGAGAGTTGGGTGGAAAGTGGCAGATGGTTTTCAATCCAGATAAATGTGAGATGATTCATTTAGGCAAGTCGAATTCTACAGAGAATTATACAATGAATGGAAGAGCCTTGGGAAAAGTTGATGAGCAGAGAGATCTGGGAGTGCAGGCCCATTGTACCCTGAAGGTTGCTGCACAGGTGGATAGAGTGGTCAAGAAGGCATATAGTATACTTAACTTCATTGGCCGGGGTATTAAGTATAAGAGCTGGCAAGTCATGTTAAAATTGTACAAGACATTGGTTCGGCTGCAGTTAGAATACTGTGTACAGTTCTGGTCGCCACATTACCAAAAGGATGTGGATGCTTTGGAGAGGGTGCAGAAGTTTACGAGGATGTTGCCTGGTATGGAAGGTGCTAGCTATTAAGAGAGGTTGAGTAGGTTAGGTTTATTTTCATGAGAAAAAAGGAGATTGAGGGGGGACCTGATTGAGGTTTACAAAATCAAGGAAAGTATAGATAAGGTGGATAGAGACAAGGTTTTTCCCAGGGTGAAGGATTCAATAACGAGAGGTCACGCTTTCACGATGAGAGGTTGGAAGTTTAAGGGGGATACATGCGGCAAGTACTTCACGCAGAGAGTGGTGGGCGTTTGGAACGCGTTGCCAGGAGGAGATGGTAGAGGAGGCACGGTAGATGGGGAGCAGAGGGATGCTTAGGAAGTGACTAACTGGTTCAGACAGTAGATTTGGATCAGCTCAGGCTTGGAGGGCCGAAGGGCCTGTTCCTGGGCTGTAAATTTTCTTTGTTCTTTGTTTTTTTTAATATCAGCCTGAATTGATATCTGATACCTTGCTGAAGAATCTCTCAATCAAGCTACTAAGAAAATCAATGTAGGTAATTTCAAGCTGGCCAACACAGAAGATGCATGTTTCACTGTATGAATATTTCTTATATACGCCAGAATGGGTCAGATTCCCCAGTCAAGCACAGAGATGCTGTTGGGGGTTTAACAAGCTGAACCCAGCCATCTTAGACAGTGTGTATTCAGCTAGGACCACAGCAAAATTGTCAGAAATGTATGGGAAGAATAAAAATTCCCATTTTCAGGATTATCTTTCCAGTGTCCAACAAGTCAACTTGGCTGCGTGACTACCAACAGCATTGTGACATAATTGCCATTAGATTGTTGACTCTTGTCTTAATCATCTCCCATTGCCCAGTCAATCCCAAAAATTCTCATTTCGCTCCCTAGCACTTAGCATAAATATTCAGTTCTTTTCTCCTCCTAAATCTAATATCAGAAAGTTTTGTAGTTGCTGATCTCCATTATGTAAACAATTATTATTTTTACATAACTTCTTTAACATCAACACACATTAACTCCAAAGATGTGTCCGTTACGTAAAATAGTCATACTGAAATTGCCCTTTGCTCTCAGGGATGTGTAGGCTGAGTGGATTCCCATGGGATTTGCAGGGTTCTGGGATAAGGTAGGGGTTGGGTCTGGGTGGAATGCTCTTTGGAGGGTCAGTGCAATGGGCCAAATGTCCTCCTTTCACTCTGAAGGGGTTCTATGATTCTATGATTATGTGGATGTAACACTGAGTCATATAAGATGTGAGGTCAAATGACCAGAGGCTTAGTCAGGGAAGTTGGTTTTAAGGAATTAAAGGAAGAAAGTGAGGATTAGAGGAGATGAGTGTCGGAAGGGAAAAGTTCCAGAGTCTGGGAGAAAGGCAACTGGAAACATGGCCACCAATGGCTGGAGCAATTATATTGGAATTGCACTAGAATTTGAGGAATGCTAATATCTTGGAGGGCTGTGACGCGGAAGATGATTATAGAGATAGAAAAGAACAGGCCGTGGAGGGATTTGAAAACCAGGATGAAAATTTTAAAGTCAAGACATTGCTTGATCTAGAACTAATATGCTAGTGAGCACAAGGGTGATAGATGAATGAAACTTCAACTACTCAAGTTAGTGGCTGGACAAACGGGATGTCTCTTTTACAGGAGAACCTGGCTGCACATTTCCCTTCCCCCAGCCTCCACATATTATCTAATACCCGTCCCAACCACACCCACTCAAGCCAACACCCCACCCTTCCACCACCTCTTCACTGCAGCCTTCCAGCTCAGGACAGAGCACCCTCACCTACCTTATCTTAGTCCACTGGTGATCACCTTTGGTGACAGTATGTAGTTCCAGCAGTGGCCACTGTTCTAGGTGGCACTATTAGGTTCAGAGAGCTGTCAGTTCAAGCCAATGAACAGCCCAAGGGCTGCCGGGTGAGGGTGAGGCCAAACGTGAGTTCCATCTTCATTGTCAATTCTGCAGAAACCTGAGGCAAAAAGGTTTGAATGGAGTCCAGCTGAATCATATCATCATAAATCATTTATGAATATTCAACATTCTACCAAACAAAAGTACCCAGAACACAGTCATGATATTTCTACAAAATGCAGGCATCATAAATATGGACCTTGTCTACTGGTATCTTCTCAGTATCTGTCAATATTCACAGTAAGTTCCAGTGCCTCTCAGATTTCACCCAGATTTCTCTTGTAATATTCTGGGAAAGATCTGATCAATCCTTATTTGTTTAAGAGATTTTGCAGCCTGTGCACAAACTTCCACCTCATTCTTCCCGCTTAGTGCCCTAATTGAGAATTAATGGATGGAGTGGTCTCTAGCTGTAAGTTTGCTGATGGTCTCTGCCAATAAATTATACTGTTTTAAACATCTGAACTCCAGCAGACACCTGAACACACTTGGAGGTCACAAAGGCATTGTAATTGCTAGCCTGCAGCAATGTTCTCTGGAATTAAGTGTAAGATATGCCCTTTGCACAGAACATATTTAATGTATATTGGCAAACAGAAGCTTCGCTCTTGTGCATTTCAGTCACTTAAATTGGAAGCTGCTGCTCTTATTTATGTCAGACTTCCAATGAACAAAAAAAAATCCTCACAGCTGTGTCCCACTTGTGGATCTTGCCTCCGAAGAAATATTCTTCCACGTGTTCAAAAGACCTCACAGAAGTTTCACCATCTCTGTTTAGTCTCTTATCACTTTCACAGGTCAGTGGTTTTTAAAATGAAGACCTTTGTCATTCATGCTTTAGTTCAAGCAGAAAGAGAAGTCACGTATTGTGGTCCACAGCAAAGAAATAAATAACATTCATTTACAAAGCTATTATCTTAGCTCTGTGAAACATCCTTTAAAAAGCTGCATACAGAACTAATTGCACTGTGCAGCAATGGCTGTTACGTGAAAAAAATGGCAGCAGTTATTTACACACTCTGAGGGCCCACAAATAGAAATAAGGTGAATAACCAGTTTGTGTTTTAATGGTGTTCATTGAAGGTGAAATGTTGGTTGAGTTTTTAATGTAGTCTCCTTGTGGTAGCCAAGTGAGCCACTCGGACAGGCCTCTCATTGAAAGACCACACCTCTGGTCGCTTAGCATTCCCACACCAGCGAACAGAAACGTCACCAATGAACAGAAATAGATTATGTGCTCGATTGCTGCAGTCAGACTTGACTTATAATCTTCTCACTCAGAGGCACGTATTGTCAACTGAGCAGAGCTGATGATAATTAAAACCTCTTCCAGGCAGAGGGCCATTTCTCTGACTGATATATCAAACCTGGAAACAAAAGAATAGCAAAGTACTGTTACCCAACATAAGCAAAATATTAGATAGAGAAGCAAATCAGTCAGTAATTCGAAAAGTGAATGGCTTAGGTTTGTGAATTCAGCAATTCAGAACATAATTTAATCTGTGATTTTCTTTCAGGTGCTGACTGACTTGCTGGATATTATCAGCACTGCATTTGTATTTCAACACTTGAAATGTTCATGGGTTTTCTTGTTAAAAGAATGTTTTCATTTTTTCCTCTGAGTGTTGTTGCTTAGGCACCAATGTGAATGCAAAGTTACTTGGCTCTCATTCCTTAAATTAATTTTTCACCAGCTTTTTTGCAGTATACTTTAGAAGATAATGTTTATCTTCCCCAGAACATAGGTCTCTAATTATTATATCCAAAGCTGACAGCAAATTTGTTTTATTAGACAGCCTCTGACAAAATGCGTTCAGAAGAACAAAGCAGTGGTGGCAGGAATTAAGCAACATTCAAAGGAAACAAGATGATGATGAGAGGTGGTTGTTCTGTGACAAGGTAAATGAAGTGAAAAGAAAAGAGATAAACAATTAAGTGTTAGCAGGCATTTGTTACCATCTTTTCAATGCTGTATCTCATGCTGAGATATAGTTTTCACTGCTGGTGCCAACCTGCTTGGATAGACCCTTCATAGAGGAGCCTCAATAATGAACTTTAGAGACTAGGATCGTCACAATTATGTGATCCTTTCGTCAATTTTCACACAAACATACCATGGCAACGGAATTTATGCACAACTGGGCGCTCTGCCTGAAGATTTACCCCCTCCTTTAGCCCTATGGCAGAGGACAACTGAAAAGCTGCCTTTGCCACAACCAATCCACTCAGTATAAGCCAGGGCACTAACCCAGGGACTTCTTACCCTGTATGGCTCAGTATCGCCCAAATAAAAAAACAATAATTTTACTGCTCAGACCAGATCAGCTATTTCAAAACAGTTGTAGCCACATTTCAAGTTGCTGCACAATTGCAATTGTTAACAATTTCATCTGCTCCTAAACACCACAGATCTCGATGGGGCAGACAACAATGATGTTACCGAAAGCTGTAAGATAATCTATTGCTGAAAGGTAGCAGTGGCTAAGAATCTGAAGTCTGTGGCATCGGTGAAATTATTCCTGGCAACAGCAAGTACTATTAGATATATGTAAGTCAAAACTATGAAAATGTTTCTTGACAGTTTGAAAAAAAAGTCTTCCTCATCAGCCTTTGCACATTGCAACACCAGTTGCTAAGAGCCCAGAATGCGTCAATCCTCATAAGCCCTCTTCCTCTAAGTCCTGATTTTCCACCTTTGATTTTAAATAGTTTAAAGTCGAAAAGCATGGGCTGGAAAAAGCACAGCAGGCCAAGCAGCATCTGAGGAGTAGGAGAGTTGACTTTTCAGGCTTAAGCCTTTCATCAGGAATGTCAACCCACAGCAGGTGGATTGCAGTATTTTAAGGAGGCAGCTCACCATCACTTTCTCAAGAGTACCTCGGGATGGGCAATAAATGTTGGCTAGCTGGAGATGCCGACATCCCACAGATGAATTTTAAAAAAGACCATTTTGGTTCACATCTGGCCTTTCATCACAGAAGAGGCCTGACTGCAACAGCATCCTCAGCTTTCCGTTACTACAACACACTCTCCATTGTTTCTGAAACCCTCTGGTACATGCTTTGGCCACTATTACAGCAGAACAATATGCATCAAATGTAATTAATACTCTGTATGCTACAAAGCAAACAAAAAATTATCCTGATTTAGCAAGGTTTGTTTAAGAGTGTAGCAACAAGCAGATACATATGAAATACAACAATGATAAACTTATTGGGAGCTTTTCTCTTCTATATGTGAATTTAATGGGGTTCTTTCTTGTCTGCACCACTGAACCATTACACCAACCAGTGTGAATTATATCCAGTTATATGCTGAATTATCATGATTTCAGTGCCTGCGCCAGCAGTTTTAAAATACTAATGCTAAAATCCAACAAAAAAAATGTTAATGTCACTTAGCCATGATTAAAAGCCACAGTTTTGCAAAGAAATACAGTGGTATGGACTGGTGGACTGCAGGAATAACTTAAATTTGGTAAAATGCCATGATACAATTAATCTAAAAACGGTTCAGAGTAAATGCTGTATATTTTTCAAATAATGATGCAGTGCTTCACTTGAATGTCAATATCATATGTTAATGTTTGCATATGCTAGTTATAGTTCCAGCCACATCAATACAATAGGGGAATCACGTCCTTGAAAGTAGAACCTAAACAAGCAATTTGATGACTCATTTAATCCTTCCAGCACATCCAGTAACTTGACAGTTCAAAAACTATAAGTCAACCTCCTTCCTCAGTCTCCTCCCATCCCCCTAACAAAGTGCTCAAAATGGAATATGAACTGTGCCTGGAGAAAATGGAGTTAGATTGTATCATTCCATCAACTCAAGCCACCCAGTGGCTTTTAATCTCTACCCATATTACTTTAGTCCTGTTTCATGGTTAATGCTGCACATCTTTCTGTATTGCCATTTAGCCCCGTATAATTACACTCCTAATTTCCCCTGTTTGTACAGATAAGAGCCTACTTAAATATTTTAAAAGCAGCTCCCCTGCTTCCAGTGGTGTCACTTGTAATATGAGTTGTGATCTCAGGTAACACAGGATATAAAATGGCAATTATCCAAAGGGTTTACAGGATAGTGGAAACCCTAGACTTGCACACAATTACATTTAGGTACAATGTAATGCATATACTAATGAATGTTTTATATCGTAGGCCTAGCTTGTAAATGAAGAGTCAGGAGAGAGTAAGGGACAGAACAACTCTTCAGCCTGTTTCCCCATCGCATATAACTTTGGTTTTCTCTTCATATTGTAAGGTACAAAGAACACATCAGCTATACATGACATTCTCTGAGAAGATATTTTTAATAAAACTGTTCAGATGATATTTTAAGACACAGCCAGGGCAGCTAGGACTTGGACCAGTGCCATGAGACACTACCACTACACCACAAAAGCTCCAGCATTCTCTCTGAAAAATTAAAATGTACCTGTCTCATCTTTAACAATTAGACTTGTGCTCCAGAACTTGCCGCTCCCCTTGCCAAACTACTCCACTACAGCTGCATCACTAGCATGTATCTGACAATGTGAAAAATTGACCAAGTACGTCCAGTACACAAAAAGCAGAACAAATCCAACCTGGCCAGTTACCGCACATCGGTCTACTGTCGATCATCAGTAAAGTAATAGAAGGTATCATCAATAGTGCTATCAATTCAGCAATAACCAACTTAGTCTAAAAGTATGGTGCTGGAAAAGCACACCTGGTCAGGCAGCACCCAAGGAGAGGAGAGTCGATGTTTCAAGCATAAGCTCTTCATCAGGAATTTGGCGGGGGGTGACCCAAGAAGACTGAGAGATAAATGGAAGGGAGTTGAGGCTGAAGGGAAGGTAACTAGAAATGTGATTGGTAGATGAAAGTGGGAGGATTGATTGTGATAGGTCAGAAAGAATGGTGGAGCAGATAGGTAGAAAGGAAGATGGACAGATAGGACAGTTAAGAGGGCAGTGCTGAGTTAGAGGGCTGGATCTGGAATATGGTGGGGCTGGGAGGTGAGGAAACTGGTGAAATTGACATTAATTCTGTGTGGATGGTGGATCCCAATGTGGAAGATGAGGCATTCTTCCTCCAGGTGTTGGGTGGCTCAGATTTGGCGATGGAGGAGGCTCAGGACTTCCAAGTCCTTGGCAGACTCGGAGGAGGAGTTGAAGTGATCAGCCATGGGGTGGTGGGGTTGTTTGGTGAGTGTGTTCCAGACATGTTCCCTGAAATGTTCTGCAAGTTGGTGTCCTGTCTCCACATTGTGTCCTCTTCATTGGGGAGACAGGACGCCAACTTGCAGAGCGTTTCAGAGAACACCTTTGGGACACATGCACCAAACAACCCACCACCCTGTGGCCAAACACTTCAACTCCCCCTCCCACTCCACCAAGAAAATGCACGTTCTGGGCCTCCTTCACTTCCAAATCCAATGACTGGAAGAAGAATGCCTCATCTTCTGCTTTGAGATGCTCCAATTACATGGAATTAATGTTGAATTCACCAGTTTCCTCAACTTCCCTCCCCCCAAATTATGCCAGATCCAACCCTCAAACTCTTGAACTGTCCTACCTGTCCATCTTCCTTCTCAGCTATCCACTCCATCCTCTGATCTGACTATCAACGTCACCCTCCACCTTCAGCTACCTATCACATTCCTAGCTACCTTCCCCTCCAGTACCACCACCCCCCCCCCGCCCCCCCCCCCACCTCCCATGTGTATCTCAGTCCCCTTGGGCAACCCCCCACATTCCTGATGAAGAGCTTATGTTTGATATGTTGACTCTCCTGCTCCTCGGATGCTTCCTGACCAGCTGTGGATTCCCAGTACCATGGTTTTAGACTCTGATCTCCAGCATCTTCAGTCTTCACTCTCTCCCAATAACCAACTTGGTGGCAACCAGTTTGGATTCCACCAGGGCCACTCAAGCCCTGATCTCATTACAGCCTGGGTTCAAACATGGACAAAAGAGCTGAATTCCAGAGGGGAGCTGAGAGTGACAGTCCTTGACATCAGGGGCACATTAAACCAAGTGTGGCATTAAGGAACCCAAGCAAAACTGGAATTGATAGATATCGCAGCAAACTCTCTGGTGGATGGAGTCATACTTATACAATCATTCAGGTTTTCACTTTGGGATTGGAAGAGGTTTCTCATTCACTCCTATTCTCAGATTTCAGCTTTCAAGTGGATGAGCAATATAGCATCTCAGTGCTTTGTATATCTAGGTGAGGTGAATGACTGCCCTTGATATCAATGCTGCATTTGATCAGTGTGACATCATGGAGCCCCAGCAAAACTGGAATCAGTGGGAATCAGGGGAAAACTGTCCACGGGTTGGAGGCATACCTGGCACAGAGGAAGATGGTCATGGTTGTTGGAGGTCAGTCATCTCAGCTCCAGAATACCTCTGCATAAGTTCCTCAGGGATGTCATTATTGTAACGAGGTCAGTTAGGGTGACCTCATTGAATATAAGTTCCCTGACTGGGGATGTTAACCTGGGCCAATCAGGGAGCCCTGACTGACAAATATAAACATGTTTGTCCCCCTCCAACTCTATTTTGATTTAGTCCCTGCCCTCCCCTTCACTGTTTGGTCACACAGTATTGCCCTTTGATGTGAAGGGCACTGCTTGTCACTGGCCACCCGGGTGTTTTCCTTTCTTCCTGGTGGTGGAAATTGAATAAAGATTTGTGCACTTTGTGTCTCTCACTGTGTCTCACACCTGCACACACAATAAAAAAGAAAAAAAAGATAAACAGGTTTGTTGGACACCCTGTTCACTCTGTGAGTTGACAGAGGCTGTACCAAAGTCAAGAACTTTCTTTAAAGGGTGACTTAGTGATGGGATACCAGCCTCTGTCAAATGATTTCAGTGGCAAAGAGAGTGAAGAAACTCACTTGCAACAGCCATCTTTGAGTTGGGATAAGCATCACTTACATCATGCCTTTATTTGGGAAGCTTGACTCGGTTGACCCCACTGTTGAAGACTGGGCCCAATTTGTGGAAAGAATGCATTGCTTTTTCCAGGCATATCACATTGGGACAGATGAAAAGCAATAAGCAATTCTCCTGACAGCTTGTGGACCCGTAGCTTTTTTGGTTATTTGGAGCCAAACATTTCCGAGGCACTAGATACCAAAACCTTTCAAGAATTGGCAGCTTTAGTTAAGGAATACCAAATCCCAAGCCTCCTCCAATTCTGAGATGCAATTGTTTTCACTTGGCAATTTGAGAGCCAGAGGAAACCGTATTGGGATTTTTTCACAACGTTAAGATGACTGGCAGAGACATATGAATTTGGTTTAATACTTGATGAGATGCTGCGAGACCATTTGCTTTGTGAGATTAATGATGTAACCATGCAAAAGCACCTTCTAGCTAAACTGGACTCTGAACAAATGCTACAACTGGATTCACCATTGGAAAATACACCAAATGGAGCTTCTGAGTTACAGGGTATTCTGGAAGTGGACACCCTTGCCAGTCAGACTAAACTTGGGGAACACCACTGGATTGCAGGCAGTTGCATAGTCTCACTCAGAACATATCCTGAACAGAGGGAGTCTAGGTCAGTCCACAACAAAATCTCAAAACAAAGCCAAGCCTCGCCCAAACGGTTAAAATTTTCTTCAGGATCTGGTCTGGCAAACCATTGTAATCACTGCCAGTATGGGGATTTGAGATAGCAAAAGGGTCCCATTCGGCCTAAACTGAGTAAGAGAACTCATAGGCTGGTGAGTGCACACCCTGGAAAGTCCACCTACATCTGGTTTGGAACACTTAAACTGTTTTCCAATCAAAATCAGAACCAATCAGAATAAACATGTAGTTAAATGGTCACCCAGTTCTAATGGAGATCAATACCTGTGCGGCCGTTTCCGTGATCACAGAATCAGTCTTTAACAAAATTTACTCTGTACTCCAACCCTTAAGTTTACATGAGACCTCAGTCAGACTGAGAATTATACCGGGAAACCTGTACAGATTAAGGGTACAACTTCAGTTCCAGTCTCTTATGAGAAGCATTGTAGTAAAAGACTCGGGCCCAAGCTTGATGGGGTGAAATTGGTTGAGAAAGATTCACCTTGAATCGATCGAAATTTTTCAATTTGAAAATGCTGCCGAGTGAATTCCTAATTAAATACTCAGAGATATTTCGGGAAGGTCGAGAGGCGATCAAAGGAGCCAAGGCCACAGGAGGCTGGAAAGCAAAGGAATTATCAAACCAGTCCAGTTTGTGGCATACTGATTGTGAAGCTTGGTGGATCAGTTCACCTTTGTGGGGATTTTAAACAAAAGGACACACCACTTTTCACAGCTGGAAAAATACCTAACCCCTCGCACAGAGGATTAATACACAGGGTGGGGTCCTGTCCTTCACAAAACTGAACATGAGCCATGTGAGGAGAAAGTGAGGTCTGCAGAATCTTCCTGAAGAAGGGCTTATGCCCGAAACGTCGGATCTCCTGCTCCTTGGATGCTGCCTGACCTGCTGCGCTTTTCCAGCAACACATTTTCAGCCATGAGCCATGTGAACCTGGAATTGTGGTTGGATGAGGATTCCTAGAAGTATGATACAATTATTCCACGTAAGAGTCTGTACCAATATATAAGACTACCTTTTAGGATATTGTCAGACATTTTTCAACAGATGATGGAGAATTGTCTTATAAGGTCCACCCCAGGTCGCCATTTATCTACGTTATGTGTTAATAACAAGGATGACCAATGAGGAGCACTTAGATAACTTGGGCATAGTTCTTAGATGTTTCTCTCAGGCAGGTGTAGCCTTAGAAGGCTGAAATGTGTGCTCTAGGCACATCAAGGGAATTACTTGGGCTACACCTTTTGGAAGATAAAGTTAGGGTGATCAAAGGTGCCCTGGCTCTCACGTTTGTACTGGAGTTTAGGTCTTTCCTTGGGCTGCTAAACTATTACAGAAGGTTCATCCTAGCACCTTTGCATCAACTCTTTAAAAAAGGGTCAGCCTCAGAAATGGTCCATTGGCCAAGTCATAGCTTTCAGAGGAGTGAAGATTATGATCCCAAGTGAGATCTGGTATTGCCAAGCGATGTTTCCCCATACAGCGTCAAGGCAGTAATAAGGCATAGGTGTCCCATAGAAGAAGAACATCAATAGCATATGCATCCAGATTTTGAGTAATGCAGAATGCTGGCCCAGCCAATGATACTTTCATTCACTGACTGGGAAGAAAAATCCAGTCTCTTTGCAAAAATACCAACCTTATCCATAAATCTCCTTCACCTCTGAGTTCTTCCACTGTGACCAACCCCAAACCATATCCTTTCTTGGAGGGTGCACCACAACTCATCTTTAGCTTTGTCTCACTTTCCCTTTACCATTGATATTGAAATCAGGTTTAAGCAAACAAAACCTTGTTCTCAGGAAGTGTTTAAACAGTAACTCAAACGATGAGCAACCTATCATGGCCTGTGTAGTTATTCTGATACAGAATAATAAATTGGGGAGTATTCATTATTCCAGTGCCATTTTGACCCTTGCCCTTTCCAGTACATCGATGACTGCATTGGTGCTGCCTACTGCACTCATTATGAACGAGAACACTTCATTGATTTTGTTTCGAACATTGATTGGCACTCCATTCAGTCCATAGGCACTACCCTGAGTTTGCTTCGCAATACCAGATCTCACTTGGGATCATAATCTTCACTCCTCTGAAAGCTATGACTTGGCCAATGGACCGTTTCTGAGGCTGACCCTTTTTTTAAGGAGTTGTCATGCTACAGTAGGGAAATAGGTGGAGGATTTCTCCGATGATCTTAATGGAGGGATGGACTGGAACTTGCCCTGGGACAGATTAGTAAAGGATGTGAGTCACCTTTCCATTATCTCATTGACACTTGATCCACTTTATTCCTGAACCAGATCCAGAACTACCTTCATCCCAGTTGGACTGGAAACATACCATTCTAGAAAATTGTTCCAAACACACCTCATAATCTCTTTCTCTTTTTACACTATGACAGTGTCTGTATTCAGATGATTGAAGTGTCATTATAGCTACTCTAACAATTTGTACCTCCCTGTAATTTGTTGTAAAGTTGTTCCCTTAAATCTTTCCCACTAACCTTTAGCCCAAAGAACACAGTAACCGGCCAATGGTACGTCGATTTTTTTTTGGATCTAACTATACAGATTAATTTCTTGACCCCTCAAAGACTGCCTTTCTCTCTAGTAAATGTAATATTTGCCTGAAGCAAAACTGTAGCCCCTCCTCCTGCATTTTCTTCACTATCTTTCCCGAACACCTTGTACCCAGGAATATTTAGAGTCCAGTTCCGCTGTTTGTTTTGAGTCAGGTTTCCATTATCAGCAAGCATCATTTCCCCATGTGGTTATCTGCACCTCCAGCTCACTGGCCTTAT
This sequence comes from Hemiscyllium ocellatum, assembly GCF_020745735.1. Lineage (NCBI taxonomy): Eukaryota > Metazoa > Chordata > Chondrichthyes > Orectolobiformes > Hemiscylliidae > Hemiscyllium > Hemiscyllium ocellatum. The sequence continues at coordinate 102,775,869 of NC_083405.1, forward strand.
TTATGTGCACTCACATACTTGCACTGTAAACCTAATTTAGAATGTAATACATTCCCTCTCACTCTGACATCACCTAAAACCTTCTTGCTCTGGTGCTGTCTCTCACAAATTTTGTGCACTTTGTTTTCCTTTTATGATGTGGCCTCCCCACTCCCCAACCAAATTTGTTAAGGCCCTCCCCAGTAACAGGATTATGACAGGGAAAACCATAACGCCACTGTAAAATTCAATGCAATTGTGAAACGACTGCCCTAAGTATTGGCATGTCTTCTAATTATTCAAAGGTAGTGATGAGCACTTTGCTGTGCTGTCTCATTTACTTGTGCGTGAGTTATTTAAAGAAATGTTAAATACATGCTGCATGCAGCAGCACCTGTTACTTTCAATTAGCACAGCAGAGCCTTTTAATTGGTGGCTCGGTGCCTGGGATAGGGTATTTTGCTGAACCACAATGCTGTGTAGGTGCTTAAACAGCTGCTGATAGCACCTTTCTCCTTAGTTTGTTCTTATTTAGCCATCCATCAAAATAATAAATGGATCTTGTCAAAAAGTAGTGATTTGTACCAGGTTTAAATTATTGCATTAGTTATTCCATGCCGCCCGCTCAGAATTTTGACTAATGTGTAATCTTTTGGACCAGGTAGTTTTGTTCTTATTTTATATATACGATAACCTGCCTGCAAATTGAACAGGATTTCAGCAGTGTGTTTTTCTCTGGGGAAAAGACCAATTCTGACTTCTTTAGTCAGAATCAATTAAATTCATCTATTTTTCTCTGCAGCATTTAGATGAACACATTTTTCAAGCACAGTTCAAGCAGACAGTCGGGTCTCCTGAGTCATAAGCCTGTTGGGCTCTGGATACCCACTGTCAATTGTGAAAAATAATTCACTTCTGCACTTGCAAAGGGAGAATGGTGAATTTAGGAGAAAGATATAAAGTGAAGGATTAAATACAGTTAACTCAGCATTTGAACCGGTTCTTCCCACCTCCACCTCTCAAATCTTTCTGTGGAAGGTTGTGCTTAGGAGTCCAAAATGGAAAGGCACGGATAACCAATGTAGTAACAGCTATGAATATTTGTGGATGGTACGTGCATGGATATAGACACGCATTTAATCTCTCCCTCTCTTGCACACAATGTTCTTTTATGTAACCAGCGTTGAGAGCAGTTAAATTAAACTTGGAAAACTGCCCAAATTGAAAAGGTGTTCCATTTTAAAGCACAGTACATTCAGCTGACAGTTCCATTACAGTGTGCTGCCACATTTAGGGTTCACCATATTAAAGAATTTGAAAACTCATCAAATAAAAAGCAACTGCATTTGGTGAAACATTTCATATTCTGTAAAACCTATTGCATAGAAGGCCTACTAATTTCCACAGAATGTTGCAGAAATGGCTCGTTAAAAATCAGACATGCCCACATTCTGTTCGACATCCCTCTTGTAAAATATGGAGGAAACTGTTAATGCTTTAATGGGCCATTTCTCCTTCAGTTGTAAGCTATTCGTCCTATTGCACCTTTTAAAAGGGTGTCATGCAAATGGGAAAGAAAAACAATTCAGTACAAGTAAAAGGAATGTGCTCCATCAAACCTGTATCTCCCCAATCCTAACTTCCTTAGCTGAACACTTAACTGCATTTGATAAACTACCCAACACTTATTCTGAACATTTCATGAGTACCAGCACTGTTTAAAAAAATACTGCATTACCAAGAACGATAATCGGTCCTGAAAATTTAATTGGTCAGCAGCTTTTAAAAAAAATTAAACTGCTGAAAGATGAAAAATATTCTTCCATAACTTCAGGTTGATGGGGTGATAGTGGGAAGTGATGTTTTTTTCTCTGCAATGTGTAACCAAATTACAAGCTTTTTTTCCTAAATAAACTCACTGCTTCAACAGAAAACTCTCCTTTTGGCATTGAAAATACACTCCCAACCAGGGATACCCAAATACAGAATCTATATTTAACTTTTCAGAAATTTGGTGGGTGGGGGCAGAAGACAGAGAATACAGTTTGAGCTGAAAATGTGTTGCTGGAAAAGAGCAGCAGATCAGGCAGCATCCAAGGAGCACGAGAAGCGACGTTTCGGGCATGAGCCCTTCTTCAGGAATCCTTCCGAAACGTCGACTCTCCTGCTCCTTGGATGCTGCCTGACCTGCTGCGCTTTTCCAGCAACACATTTTCAGCTCTGATCTTCAGCATCTGCAGTGCTCACTTTCTCCTAGAGAATATAGTTTGTCAAACATGGGTCAGAGGTTTAACAAATGAAAGGTGCTGGGTTTATGTAAGACATAGGAACAGGTGTAAGCCATTTCGCCCCTTGAGACTGCTCCTCACACCCAATTTCCTGACCTTTCCCTGTCGCCTTTGATTCTCTGACTGATCAAGAATCTATCTATCTCACTGTTAAATATACACAAGACCTTAATCCCCACAGCTCTCTATGACAAGGAATTCCAAAGACATTCTATGTTCGAGCATCCTGCAGAATGTCATTAGTGGTTTGTATGAAGATTTCCCATTCTTTCAGCAGAACTGCGACCATTAATTTTGCAATCCAAGAATTTAGTTGAGTGGTTGAGAAATCCATAACAACAAACACAGTTCCCCATAACTTGTTGAGAAGTCACACTGAGTATGAAGAGAGAGACAGACCTGTCTTCATACTGGGAAACAACAAGGTTTTATGAACTACTTAAACAAGGTTCATAGGAGAGAGACTTCTTCAGATTTCTTCATTCAGAAAGTGGTGAATCTTCAGAACACTGAATAAGATTTGTATCGGAATTGAAACATTAACTCCATTTCTCCCTCCACAGATGCTGCCAGACCTGCAGAGTTTCTCCAGCACTTTGTTTTTTAAAAATTATGTATATGGTTATACTTAATAAATTAATGTTCACTTACATGATACCTGCAGACCTGACTTCAGTAGACTAAGAATGTGGTGTTTCTTGATGTTGACTCCGTGATGAAGAGAAATAGCATGTGAAAATATTGAAAGGGAACGTTATGGAAATATTCAGCCCCATCGAGTCCACAATGATCCTCAAAAGAACATCCAACCCAGACCCACTGCCCTACCTTATCCCTGTAATCTTACATTTCATATGGCTGATCCTCCTAACCTGCATATATTAGGACTGTCCCAGGAAACCAGAGCACCCAGAGGAAATCCACACACATACAGGGAGAACATGCAAACTCCACAAAGACAGTTGCCCGAGGGCGGAATCAAATCCAGGTCCCTAACATTGTGAGGCAGCAGTGCTAACCATTGTGCCACCATGCCACTCCAACATGGATGGTAGTGTCCTTATAACACTGTTAACAGATATTGAAGAAGGCAAAGAACAGCAATGTTTGCATAGTGTAGTGAGAAAATAAGTTCTATCAAGTAAACAAATGTGGAATACTTAATGTTTGAAGATTATTGTGTAAAATTACTTCAATATTTCATGCAACATGAGCTTCAGTCCACCTTTTGGTGAGCATAACATTTGTCTATGTTGAAGCTCATTAACTATATATTGCAATGCTGGTTAAATATTTGCATATTCAATTGTTTCATCAGCCAGTAGCATTCAAGACAGCTCTGAAAGTTTAGAATTCATTAGTGAATTACAGTTTTTTAGTGTACTTGTGGGACATGGGCCTTGCTGGCTGGCCAGCATTTATTGCCTAACACTGGTTGTCTTTGAGAAGGTGGTGGAGAGCCTTCTTGAACCATTGAGGTCCATGTAGGAGAGGTAGACTCACAATACCGATAGGGAGGGAATTCCAAGATTTTGAGCTTGTGACAGTGAGGGAATGGTGATATTTTTCCAAGTTAGGATAGTGAGTATTTTGGAGGGGAACTTGCAGAACATAGTGTCCCCATGCATCTGTTGCCCATGTACTTCTTAATGGAAGCGGCCGTGAGTTGGGCAGATGCTGTTGAAGGATCTTTGGTGAATTGCTGCAATGAATCTTGGAGATAGTACGCACGGTTGCTGCTGAGCATCGGTGGTGAAAAGAGGGGATGCTTATGGATGTCAGAGTCAAGCTTCTTGGGTGTTGTTGGAGTTGCACTCATAGAGATATACAGCATGAAAACAGACCGCTTCGGTCCAACCCGTCCATGCCGACCAGATATCCCAACCCAATCTAGTCCCATCTGCCAGCACTTGGCCCATATCCCTACAAACCCTTCCTATTCATATACCCATTCAGATACCTTTCAAATGTTGCAATTGTACCAGCCTCCACCACTTCTTCTGGCAGCTCATTCCATACATGCACGACCAACTGCGTGAAAAAGTTGCCCTTTAGGTCTCTTTTATAGATTTCCCCTCACCCTAAACCTCTCTCTTCTAGTTCTGGACTCCCCACCAAAGAGAAGATACTTTGGCTACTTATCCTATCCATGCCCCTATTGATTTTGTAAACCTCTATAAGGTCACCCCTCAGCCTCCAATGCTCCAGGGAAAACAGACCCAGTCTGTTCAGCCTCTCCCTCTAGCTCAGATCCTCCAATCCTGGCAACATCATTGGAAATCTTTTCTGAACCCTTCCAAGTTCCACAACATCATTCCGATTGGAAGGAGACCAGAATTGCATGCAATATTCCAACATTGGCCTAACTGTTGTCCTGTACAACTGCAACATGACCTCCCAACTCCTGTACTCAATACTCTGACCAATAAAGGAAAGCATACCAAAAGCCTTCTTCACTGTCATATCCACCCGTGACTCTACTTTCAAAGAGCTATGAACCTGCACTCCAATGTCTCTTTGTTTAGCAACACTCCTTCGGACCTTAACATTCAGTGCATAAGTCCTGCTCTGATTTGCCTTTCCAAAATGCAGCACCTCTCATTTATCTAAATTAAACGCCATCTGCCACTTCTCAGCCCATTGGCTCATCTGATCAAGATCCTGTTATAATCTGAGGTAACCTTCTTTGCTATCCACTACACCTTTGGTGTCATCTGCAAACATAATAACTATACCTCCTATGCTCGCATCCAAATCATTTATATAAATGACAAAAAAGTAGTGGACCCAGCACCGAGCCTTGTGGCACTTCATTGGTCACAGGCCTCCAGCGTGAAAAACAATCCTCCACCACTACCCTCTGTCTTCTACCTTTGAGCCAATCCTGTATCCAGATGGCTAGTTCTCCCTGTATTCCGGGAGATCTAACCTTGCTCATCAGTGTTCCATGGGGAACCTTGTCGAACGCCTTACTGAAGTCCATATAGATCACATCTACTGCTCTGCCCTCAATCTTCTTTGTTACTTCTTCAAAAAACTCAATTCCTCTCTATCTAAACCCTTAACATTATGGCAGTCCCAATCTATGTTTGGAAAGTTAAAATCCCCAAGTATAACCACCCGATTATTCTTACAGATAACTGAGATCTCCTTACAAATTTGTTTCTCAATTTCTCTCTGACTACTAGGGGGTCTACAATACAATCCCAATAAGGTGATCATCCCTTTCTTATTTCTCAGTTCCACCCAAATAACTTTCCTGGATGTAATACTGGGAATATCCTTCCTAAATACAGTTGCAATGTTATCAGTTCTCAAAAATGCCACTCCCTCTCCTCTCTTGCCTCCCTTTCTATCCTGGAACATTAAGCTACAAGAGTTACAACATTTACTATAAACCAACTTACTCCCACAGTTACCTAGATTACACCTCCTCCCACCCTGCCCCCTGTAAAAATGCCATCCTATATTCCAAATTCCTTCACCTCCGCCACATCTGCTCCCAGAAGGACCAATTCCACTACTGAACAACCCAGACGGCCTCCTTCTTCAAAGCCCGCAATTTCCCCTCTGACATGGTCGACAATGCTCTCCACCGCATCTGCTCCACTTCCCGCACCTTCGCCCTTGAATCCCACCCCTCCAATTGCCACCAGGACAGAACCCCACTGGTCCTCACCTTCCAACCCACCAACATCCGGATACATTGTATCATCCTCTGTCATTTCCACCACCTCCAAACAGACCCCACCACCAGGGGTATATTTCCCTCCCCATCCCTATCAGCATTCCGGAGAGACCACTCCCTCCGTGACGAGGGAGTCACGGAGGTCCACCCCCCCCCCCCCACCAACCCAACCTCCACTCCCGGCACCTTCCCCTGCAACCGCAAGAAATGCAAAACTTGCGCCCACACCTCCCCCTTACTTCTCTCCAAGGCCCCAATGGATCCTTCAATATCCGCCACAAATTCACCACCCGATGTGGTCTCCTCTATATTGGGGAAGACAGGCCACCTACCTCCGGAAGGTTTCAGGGAACACCTCTAGGATACCGGCACCAACCAACCCAACCGCCCCCTCCCACTCTGCCAAGAACATGTAGGTCCTTGGCTTCCTCCGTTGCCAGACCCTGGCTACATGACGCCTGGAGAAAGAGCGCCTCATCTTCCGCGTAGGAACCCTCCAACCACACGGGATGAATGTAGATTTCTCCAGCTTCCTCATTTTCCCTTCACCCCCCCCCCCCATTTATCTCAGACCCAACCCCCGGATTCAGCACCGCCCTCGACCTGCAATCTTCTTCCCGACCTCTCCGCCCCCACCCCTCTCCGGCCTATCACCCTCACCCTCACCTCCTTCCACCTATCGTATTCCCAGAGCCCCTCCCCCAAATTCCCTTCCCCCTTCCTTTTATCTCAGCCCGCTTGGCACACCAGCCTCATTCCTGAAGAAGGGCATATGCCCGAAACATCGATTCTCCTACTCCTCGGATGCTGCCTGGCCTGCTGTGTTTTTTCAGCACCATACTTTTCAACTCTGAAACATTAAGCTGCCAGTCCTGTCCATCCCTGAGCCATGTTTCTGTAATTACTATGATATCCCAGTCCCATGTTCCTAACCATTTCCTGAGTTCATCTGCCTCCTATGTTAGGCCTCTTGTATTGAAGTAAATGTAGTTTAATTTCTCAGTCCTACCTTGTTCTCTGCTTTGTTCCTGCCTGCCCTGACTATTTGACTCACTTCTTTTCTCAACTGTACCAGCCTCAGATTGATCTCTTTCCTCACTATCTCTCTGGGTTCCAGCCCCTACCTTAATAGTTTAAATCCTCCTGACCAGCTCTATTAAATTTCCCTGCCAGTATATTAGTCCCCTTCCAATTCAGGTGCAATCCGTCCTTCTTGTACAGGTCAGCTCTACCCCAAAAGAGATTCTAATGATCTAAAAATGTGAATCCTTCTCCCATACACCAGCTCCTCAGCCATGCATTCATCTGCTCTATCCTCCTATTCCCATCCTCACTAGCTCGTAGCACCGGGAGTAATCCAGATACTACTCCCCTGGAGGACCTCCTTTTTAAATTCCTGCCTAACTCTCCGTAATCTCCCTTCAGAATCTCATTCTTTTCCCTCCCCATGTCATTGGTACCAATGTGTACAATGACATCCTACTGGGCCCTGTCTCCCTTGAGAACATTCTCTGAGACATCCTTGATCCTGGCACCAGGGAGGCAACACACCATTCTGATTTTTCTGTCTGTGCCTCAGACAAGAGAGTCCCCTAACACAACTGATATCATGGATCCCAACATACCCCTCATTGTATTAGAGCCAGTCTCAGTACCAGAAACTTGGCTGTTCATGCCACATTCCCCTGAGAATCCATCACCCCTACATTTTCCACAATAGCATATTTGTTTGAAATGGGGATAGCTACAGAAGACTCCTGCACTAGCTGCCTATCTCGCTTGCCTTTCCTGGAGTTAACCCATCTATGTGACCTTTCTCCCTTCCAATAACTGCCATCCATCACACCCCCTTGCTCTTGTAAATTCTTCATTGCCTCTAACTGTCATTCCAACCAACCCATTTGATCTGATAGGATTCGCAACCAACAACATTTATTGCAAATATAATCCTCAGCAACACAAACTCTCCTTCAACTCCCACATCCATCAACAAGAGCATATCACTCGATTAAATGCCATTTTTGCTTCTTCCAATCTACAGAACCAGAAAATAGCACCCTCTTATTCCTCAACAAAACACTGCTCCAAGGTAACTTAATACACATGGTGTATATTTTTAAGTTTAGTCAAGAGACATATCTCAATAATACATATAAACAAGAACGAACCCACTGTACTCATCACTGGAGACTTTACAGCAAGACTACAGTTAAAACTATTCACTTATCTGTTGCTATGCTGTGACCTCTCCCAAACAGGTTCCCTGTGATGAAGGGCTTATGCCTGAAACGTCGAATCTCCTGTTCCTTGGATGCTGCCTGACCTGCTGCGATTTTCCAGCAACACATTTTCAGCTCTGATACTCCAGCATCTGCAGACCTCACTTTCTCCTGTGTCAGTTAGCAGTATGGGTTTCTCTCTCTCTCTCTCCTGCTCAGGTCATGTGCTTCCTTTGTCCGTCCCTCTCCCTTTTAAAAGTGCCGTTGTTTTGACTTTTTATTTTTCTCTGAAGTTCCAAAACAATGCAACAGCATGTAAAACAGTAATTGCCGCTCCTGGAATTCAAGGGAATCACGTCCAACACCTAAAATACCTCCAAATAGGAGCAGCCTGTTACAGCCAGAAATCTTTCCTGTCCTCCAGCTTGGATTACCCAGAATCCTCTCTCATCCAGGTAAGTGGGGAGTATTCCATCACAATCCTGACTTGTGCTTTGTGGATGGTGGAAAGGCTTGGAACGACAGGAGGTGAATTACTCATTGCGGCATTGCTAGTCTCTGACCTGCTCATGCAGCCATTGTGTTTTAAGTCCAGTTGAGTTTCTGATATTGATGTTGATACTGGGGAATTCAGTGATGTTAGCACTAATCAATGTCAAGGAGAGGTGGTTAGATTGACCAGAGGAGATGGTCATTGCCTGACATGAACGTTATTTGCTACTTTTCAGCCCAAGGCTGGATATTGCCCAGCTCTTCTTGCATTTTCATGGATTCGGTATCTGAGAAGATGTGAATGGTGCTGAACCATATCCTTGGGCTGTGGAAACTCCACGTAGATTGTTTCCCAAGGCTGGAATTGAACCTGGCACTGTGAGGCAGCAGGGCTAACCACTGAGCCACTGTGCAGCCATGATGGAAGGGAAAGTCATTGAAGCAGCTGAAGATGGTTGGCCTAAGAAACTACCCTGGGGAACTTGTGCAGAGATATCCTGAAGCTGAGATGACTGACGTCCAACAAACACAATCATCTTCCTATGTACCAGGTATGAGTCCAACTAGTGGAAAGTTTGCCCCCTGTTTCCCATTGACTCCAGTTTTGCTAGGACTTCTTGAGTCACACTCAGTCAAATACAGCCTTGATGTCAAGGGCTATCACTCTCACCATCCTTACCTAGCCTGGTTAAGAAATGACTCTAGATGCACAGTAATGTTGCAGACTCATGACTGCCCTTGAGACAAAAAGTACTGGTGGAGGCAGCATCATTCTATGGGTGCAGATACAGAACAATATGCAAGTCACCCAGTTTAATTATTGATGTTGGTTCAATCATAGTATATGCTAGGAAATTATGTAAGTACACTCTTTATATTTTAAGCATCAGGATTTTTTTAATGAGGTGGGAGTGTAATATATTGCAAGAGTTGAGCATTTTTTATTACACAATCTGCTCTATTGCTCAAACTAAAACAGAAGTTGCTGGAAAAACTCAACATGTTCGATAGCATCCAGGGGAAGAGAGCAGAGTTAACATTTCAGGTCCAAAACGTTAACGCCATTTCTTTCTCCACAGATGCTTCCACACCTGCTGAGTTTCTCTCACAATTTCGGTTTCTGTTTCAGGTTCCCAGCATCTGCAGTTCTTTGTTTCTTTGTTGCTCTCTTGGTTGTGGCGATGTAAATAAATTTAAGTTCAATAATGACAGCTTGCATTGAGCATGTGGCTATGTTACATGTTACAAACACATTGTAATTAATGTGCAAATTGACTGCAACTTGTAGTGAGGAAGAGATGCCCCATAAATTCTGAGTCACCATAGAATTGCCTTGTGGAACCAACATCTCAGGTTTTTCCTGAAACATACACATTTGAATATTAACTGCCCGTTGAAGCAGCCACCGAGAATTAAATTCAGTCATTAACAGTATTAACAGCCTTTTAACAAAGTGATAACATTATCAACAATTGCTGCTCAATTTATTTTTCCGAGAAAGCAACCGATTTAAGATGTGGAGTCTCGTTCCTTTAGGTAGTGAATGGTTTTACGAGTTTTAAAAGTCTCAGTCTTTTTCTTCCTTCTCCTTTGTGTCTCCTCTCTCAAGCTATTTCTCTTCCTGTAGCAGGTTTGACATTTCATGTATTCATTCGCAGGATGAGAGCAACACAGGCTTGGCCAGCATTTATTGCCCATCCCTAATTGCCCAGAGGGCAGTTAAATGTCAACCATATTACTGTGGATCTTGGGTCACATGTAGGCCAGACCCGGTAAGGATGGCAGTTTCCTTTCCTATTGGGCTTTCTGGCAATCAACGATGGATTCTTCATTAGGCTCTTAATTCCATGTTTTATTTACTGAATTCAAATTTCTCCATCGATGATGGCAGGATTAAAACCTGGGTCCCCAGAACATTACCTGGGTTTCTGGATTAACAGTCCAGCAATAATACCACTGGGTTGTTGCCTTCCCTAAATTGAATTCATTCAGCCTAATCCAATTTCCTTGTCAATCCTTTGAGGTAACTTTGACTGAACTTCAAATATCATTGGCTAAGGCGACACACCATCTATCCCAGTGATCACCAAGTTGGCCTATTGATCCACTGTTACTAGTTCAGACTTCCAGCAGCCAGATAAACAAAAATTAAAACCTAAAATCTGAAAGGATAGGTTGATATGTTCCAACAGAATCTGTACTAACAGTCTACAAAGACTGAACCACATTTACATTACAGTACCACAGTTACAGATCCCAAGTTTTCTTTTGTTTTCACTGTAGCTTCTTCATGTCATGACAATGCAGAATCTTCTCAGGATGGTGGTCTTTGGTGAGAAATTTGGGAGAATTATGTAAGAAGAGAGATCTTTCTCAACGTTGAGAGCAACAGTTCTAACTAAGCTCTTTGTACTGAATTATGAATCTTGCTAGTCAACAGTGAGGGGTCTATTAAAGGTGGTAATTGTGCATTTTCATCCTATTATCTAATTAAGAGGCATCTTTTTAATCTACCACAAATCAAAAGGAAGTTAGATGCCAGCAATTCCTGACACGAAGTTCACAATGTGGTCTTGGTGAATTCTGCCCTCTGCTTGTTCCTCCAAACCTTCATCCTACAGCAGTGACCAAAGTTTGATGGCACCTTCCATTAGCAGACACATGCCAGTCTCCTGGCACCATTGTGGCAGGGCTCCCATCCATTTCCAGGATGAGATTGCACTGTAATACTGTAGTTTGGAGACTGGGGAATGTCATAATAAGGGTTAGAGGCAGAATACTGGGATGCAGAGGAGAATAAAATACTGAAGGAGAAAACTCAATGTATAAGGGAGGGGGTATAAGTGGATACTCTTGAAATACTGATGACATCTCTGTCTCTGCCTGAAGGTCTGAAGAGGAGGGGTGTATGGGAAGGGGAGGAGAGGAGGTAGAGACAGGTTTGGGGGATTGGAGAGGGGAGGCAGGAGTGGAGGATTAGAGTGGCTTCCACTGATATTTGTGTGAAAAAGGGCCAAAGACTGATGAAGCTCAGAGGAAACAGATGTCCTTATCTTAAGTGGAAGACCCAGGGCTGACGTAGAAGATGACGAGGTGTTTAAGTGAGAGTGCTTCAACAGCACCGAGGACATGCAGAGTTAGTAGTGTGGCAATGGTGAGAGTTACGGAGGTATGATATTGCTCCTGCTAGTGAGAGTGGGAGGTGCATTAGCTTGGTGGGAGGTGGGTGCAGCACCAGAGTTTGAGAAACTGTGAGATATCAAAGCACTTACTCTGCTGGATATTTCTCCAGACCATGCAGACTGGAATGACCCAAGTGTTAATCCTGAACAATGTTGGCAGGGTCTGATGGTGTGGCAAGGGCTTTTGCCCAAAACGTCGATTTCGCTGCTTGTTGGATGCTGCCTGAACTGCTGTGCTCTTCCAGCACCACTGATCCAGAATCTGATGGTGTGGCCTCTTCTTATGTTCCTAGAGAAGAAGCAGGGGGTCTCCTTCACACCACCCCAACTAGCAGGATTGCCAGTCCCTGACAGCAAAGCAGACGCCAAAGTAGTTACTCAGGAGATTTTGGAATGATGGCGTGAGAAAATGCACTACAGGTTCAGCAGCAGATACCCATCAGAAAACTCGACATAAATGCCAAATTATGGTAGGATTCAATCCTATATGTCTTTCTCATTCTGCACACTTGAATTCAGAACCCTGCACCAGCAGATTGGTGAATGAGATCAAGTATGTTTTTCTGTCTTGTTGCTTTCCTCACAACCTACTGCAGACCCAGTCTAGCAGGTACTTCTGTTGAGAGTTAAGCCAATCCATGGGTACTAGAAAACAATGCATTGCTCATTATTAATTAACATCCAACAGATGTTGCCCCATTTCTCCATAGTGCTGAGATCAGATTTCTACTCTTGGCTTGTGCCTTGTAGACGGTGGACAAGTTTTTCTATTGATGGCCAACAGCACCCCATAGATACCCAGTCTTGAATTGTTAGGTCTATTCAAAGTCTGTCCCATTTTGCACGATGATAATGCCGCTCAACATGATGGAGGTTATGCTCCATGCTCCCTCTGTCTCCACAGAGACTGTGCAGTGGTTGCTCTGACAAAACTGTCTTGGACAGATGAACCTGCACTGGCAGACTGGTAAGCATGAGGTCAAGTACATTTTTCTCTCTTGCTGGTTCCCTCACCACCTACTGCAGACCCAGGGTAGCAGGTATGTCCTTTAGCTCCTGATCAGCTCAATCAGTAGCACTGCTGCCAAGCCACTCTTGATTACAGAGATTGAAACCCCACACTTGAGAGTCCATTTTTTTGTCCTTGCCACCATCAGTACTACTTTCAAGTATTGTTCAACGTGGAGGAGTACTGATTCACCAGATGAGGAAGGACAGTACATGGAATCAGCTGGAGTTAACGCCCATGTTTAACCTGAAACCATGGGGTCCAGAGTCAATGTTGAGGATTCCAGGGCAACTCCTTCCTGACTGTTTACAATTGTGCTGCTACTTCTGCTGGAGAGACAGGACATATAGAATGAGCTGGAAATGTGTTGCTGGAAAAGCGCAGGTCAGGCAGCATCCAAGGAACAGGAAATTCGACGTTTTGGGCATAAGCCCTTCATCAGGAAGGCTTATGCCCGAAATGTCGAATTTCCTGTTCCTCGGATGCTGCCTGACCTGCTGCGCTTTTCCAGCAACACATTTTCAGCTCTGATACTCCAGCATCTGCAGACCTCACTTTCTCCATATAGAAGGAGCAGTCAGAGGAAGTTGTAGAGGTGAGTAAAAATATTTGAGAGACATGGAAAGGAAACATTTAGAGGAATATGAGCCAAATGTAGGCAAATGGGATCTGTTCACTTAAGGAAACCTGGTCAACATGGATGAGTTCGGCCAAAAGGTCTGTTTCCATGCGATATACTGGATGGTGATGGTGGTGCCTGAGACATTGTCTGTAAAATACAATTCTGTGAGTATGACTATGAGACAACTTTCCAAATTTTGGCACTTGCCTCCACAGGTTTAAAAGGAGGACTTTGCAGGGTCAAAGCTGTTTCTGATGTCTTGGTCGATGCCAGGTGGTCCATCCTGTTCCATTTCATTTTGAGATTTTGATAAAAAGACGTTGAGTAGATAAGGATTATTTTTATTAGAAAGATGGAGGTTGAGGAGGGGCCTGATTGAGGTCTACAAAATCAGGAGAGGTATAAACAGGGTGGATAGCTCAGAGTGGGGGGCTCAATTACAAGGGGGTCATGTGTTCAGGGCGAGGGGGAAAAGTTTAAGGGAACTATGCACAGAAAGTTCTTTGCACAGAGGGTAGTGGGTGCCTGAAACACATTGCCAGCGGAGGTAGTAGAGATGAGCACGAAAGTGTCATTTAAGATGCATCTAGACAGATACATGAATTGGCAGTGAGCAGAGGGGTACACATCCTTAGAAAACAGATGATTGGTTTAGATAGAGGATCTGGATCGGTGCACGCTTGGAGGGCTGAAGGGTTTGTTCATGGGCTATAATTTTCTTTGCTTTTATTTAGAATTGATTTTGGACATAGGTTCTGAGGATATTAGTGATGGGATTTTTTTTAGATTACTTACAGTGTGGAAACAGGCCCTTCGGCCCAACAAGTCCACACCGACCCGCCGAAGCGCAACCCACCCATACCCCTACATTTACCCCTTACCTAACACTACGGGCAATTTAGCATGGCCAATTCACCTGACCCGCACATCTTTGGACTGTGGGAGGAAACCGGAGCAGCCGGAGGAAACCCACGCAGACACGTGGAGAACGTGCAAACTCCAGACAGTCAGTCGCCTGAGTCGGGAATTGAACCCGGGTCTCAGGCGCTTTGAGACAGCAGTGCTAACCACTGTGCCACCGTGCCGCCCAAAAACTAACAACAATAGTTTCTTGGTCATCAGTAGATTCTTAATTCCAGAGTTTTTTTTAATTGATTTCAAATTCCACAATCTGCCATGACAGATTTGAATCCGGATCCCCAGAATGTTACCTGAGCTCCTTGGTTAGTTGTCCAGTATTAATACCACTAGGCCCCCACCTTCCCATTTTCCCCTCATTGGTTCCCTCACAACCTGCTACCATGGGATTTCATGGGGATCAGAGTCAATGTTGAAGACTTCCTGGGCAACTCTCTCCCCACAGTACAACACTGCACTGACAACGTGTTTGGTTCTTGGCACAAGTTTTATTCCCTAACCACAGGTCTGGACACTCAGTCATAGAGATGTACAGTACGGAAGCAGACCCTTTGGTCCAATGCGTCCATGCCGACTAGATATCCCAACCCAATCTAGTCCCACCTGCCAGTACCTGACCCATATCCCTTCACACCCTTCTTATTCATATACCCATGCAAATGTCTTTTAAATGTTGCAATTGTATCAGCCTCCACCACTTCCTTTGGCAGCTCATTCCATATGCGTACCACGCTCTGCGTGTAAAAGTTGCCCCTTAGGTCTATTTTATATCTTTCCCCTCTCACCCTAAATCTATACCCTCTAGTTCTGGACACCCCGACCCCAGGGAAATGACTTTGTCTATTTATCCTATCCATGCCCCTCATGATTTTATAAACCTCTATAAGGTCACCCCTCAGCATCCGACGCTCCAAGGAAAGCAGCCCCAGCCTATTCAACCTCTCCCTTTAGTTCAAATCCTCCAACCCTAGCAACATCCTTGTAAATCTTTTCTGAACCCTTATCTGAACCCTTTTAAGTTTCACAACATCTTTCCGATCGGAAGGAGATCAGAATTGCACGCAATATTCCAACAGTAGCCTAATGAATATCCTGTACAGCTGCGACATGACCTCCCAACTCCTGCATTCAACACTCTGACCAATACAGGAAAGTATACCAAACACCTTCTTCACTATCCTATCTGCTTGCAACTCCGCTTTCAAGGAGCTATGAACCGGCATTCCAAGGTCTCTTTATTCAGCAACACTCCTTAGGACCTTGCCATTAAGTGTATAAGTCCTGCTCAGATTTGCTTTCCCAAAATGCAGCACCTCGCATTTATCTGAATTAAACTCCATCTGCCACTTCTCAGCCCATTGGCCCATCTAGTCAAGATCCTGTTGTAATCTGAGGTAACCCTCTTCGCTGTCCACTACACCTCCAATTTTGGTGTCATCTGAAACTTACTCACTGTACCCCTTATGCTCACATCCAAATCCTTTATGTAAATGACAAAAAGTAGTGGACCCAGCACCGATTCTTGTGGCACTTCACTGGTCACAGGCCTCCAGTCTGAAAAACAATCCTCCACCATCACCCTCTGTCTTCTACCTTTGACCCAGTCCTGTATCCAGATGGCTAGTTCTCCCTGTATTCCGTGAAATCTAACCTCGCTGATCAGTGTTCCATGGGGAGCCTTGTCGAACACCTTACTGAAGTTCATACAAATCACATCTACTGCTCTGCCCTCATCAATCCTCTTTGTTACTTCTTCAAAAAACTCAATCAAGTTTGTGAGACATGATTTCCCATGCACAAAGCCATGTTGACTATTCCTAATCAGTCCTTGCCTTTCCAAATACATGTACATCCTGTCCCTCAGGATTCTCTTCAACAACTTGCCCACCACCGATGTCAGGCTCACTGTCTATAGTTCCCTGGCTTGTCTTTACCGCCCTTCTTAAACAGTGGCACCACGTTAGCTAACCTCCAGTCTTCCGGCATCTCACCTGTGACTATCGATGATACAAATATTTCAGCAAGAGGCCTAGCCATCACTTCTCTTGCTTCCCACAGAATTCTAGGGTACACCTGATCAGGTCCTGGGGATTTATCCACTTTCATGCATTTCATGACATCCAGCACTTCCTCCTCTGTAATACGGACATTTTTCAAGATGTCACCATCTATTTCCCTACATTCTATATCTTCCCTGGCCTTTTCCACAGTAAATACTGATGCAAAATACTCGTTTAGTATCTCCCCCATTTTCTGCGGCTCCACACAATGGCTGCCTTGCTGATCTTTGAGGGGCCCTATTCTTTCCCTAGTTACCCTCTTGTCCATAATATATTTGTAAAAACCCTTTGGATTCTCCTTAACCCTATTTGGCAAAGCTATCTCATGTCCCCATTTTTGCCTTTCTGATTTCTTGCTTATGTATACACCCACTGCCTTTATAATCTTCTAAGGAATCACTCAGTCAATCCTGTCTATACCTGACATATGCTTCCTTATGTTTCTTAACCCTGCTCCATTTGTACCTTGGAGCCTGTCTGACCACATATCCACCTTATCACCAAGATTACTAGCTTCCATCTATGTTAAGTAATCCATCGCTCTTGTCTAGACTCATCTGCCCATGAAATCCTTATCGACACCCCTCATTAAACCGAACGCTTTCAACTTTCACATGGTCAGCATCCCATTTTCAACCCTCCGTAGACTTGAACTCACTCAAAACTGCATATTCCATATTCCACTCACTCACCAGATTTAAGCCTATTTACTTACATTTGCTCCAACTCTAGAAACTACACAATTTTTATATACTCACTTTCAAATTCCTTCAAAGCCTCATCCCTCTCTTTCTCTGTAATTTCTGATGGACCAATAAGCTTCAAAATATCTCTACTCCTCCATTTTTGGCCTCTCATGCATTTTAATTCATTGACTACTGGCTTTCATGTCATCAGCTACCTAAGCCATAGTCTCTGCAATTGTTTTCTTTGAACCTCTCCACCTCACTTTCTTTCTATAAATCACTCCTTAAAATAAACTCCTTAACCGAGTTTTAAGCATCTGTTCCAAAGCCTCCTGCGGCTCAGTTTGATAACACAAATGTAAAGCACTTGGCACTGTGTTCTACATTAAAGGCAGAACATCAATGTTAGTTGATCCTGTTATTTCTTAATTTCATGCAGTCTTCCAACAATCAGAGTTAAAAAGGAAGCTGATTTCCTGAACCAAATTTTGAAGTAAAGTCTGTGCATCAAGTAGGATGATTGATGTGGAATTCAGTCATGATCTAGGGACTTTATTTTTGTGGCTAATTAAATGCAATCTGTCAAAGCATTAACAGCTCCTCAAAAAACTAGAAGATATTAAGCATCTGATCGTTAACATTATAATTAATAGCTTGTAACATTGTGTCTTCAATCGTAAATGAATGACAACTTTGTCCACGGTATAATTTAGACTTAAAACAAATACTTGAGAGAGCTCTCTTGTCATTAGTTCTGGCTGGAGATCTGAACTCAGTGAATAAACCAAGAATGAATAACATTACATTGTGAAAGTCGACTAAAGATCCAATGCTGCAAGACAGGATATTTTAACCTCTTCTGAGCTTGCTTTTACTTTTAACATTTTAAGTGCCTCATTGGATTATATTGATTCTGTGCATTATCTAAATAATAAATAAATCTGAGCAAGCAGGTTGTAACTGTGGATGCTTTTATCAGACACTTGGCCTTTTCGAGTATGGAAAATCCCAATGAGAGTGTCCACATAATCTTCCAAAAGTAATATATTGAACCAGGAGAAGGGAGACAATTAGTGTGCATAAGGACATGTGTTTGTTCCGTGATGATATTGGTTTGCTTGTGGAAACTCTATTATATTGTAAACACTAGGTAGAATTAAGACTGGACTGTAATAATTCACCAGACTGAAGTCAAATGGAAAATCATGGCGGTCAACCCAAGTCTGTTAGCCTACAGTATTGTCCTCTAGGATACTAGGGCACCACATCAAAATGTTCTACCTGCATGTAACAGGTGGTAGTGAAGAATCAGTGGCACTCTGTTGCATTATGATCCCACTCCATCCTGTTTAAAATTCTTATAGAATACTCTGTTTGTTGAAGATAACCTTTAGCTGTCAACCAGAATCAGTCTTATAAAAATCACCGAAAGCTTATTTTTCAAACACCACTTCATCAATTCAGAAAGCATTTTGAGATTATGACTGCATTTACAAAACTTCACCTAAAGTACCCAGAATCCCACATGCACGACGACTTACCTCTATGTTTCCAAAAATGTCCAGAAAAGAAAAATGTTACCTTGTCTTCCTTCCCTGCTGTTGGGCCAAAGATTTTTAAAATTATTATTCATTTGTGGGGTGTCACTGATGCTGGCTGGGCCAGAATATATTGCCTGTCCTTGTTGCCCTTGAGAAGATGGTGATGAGCTGTCTTCTTGAACCACTGCAGTCCACCTGCTGTGGGTTGACCCACAATGCTGTTAGGGAGGAAATTCCAGGCTTTTGACCCATCGATGACATTGAAGGAACACGATATATTTCCAAGTTAGGATGGTAAGTGGCTTGGAGGGGATCTTGCAGGTGGTGGTGTTCCCATATATCTGCTGCCTTTGTCCTTCTAGATAGAAGTCAGCGTGGAGTTAGAGGTGCTGTCTAAGGATCTTTGGTGAATTTCTGTAGTGTATCTTGAAGATGGTACACACTGCTGCTACTGTGCGTCGGTTGTGGAGGGAGTGGATGTTTGTGAATGTGGTACTAATCATGTGAGTTGCTTTGTCCTGAATGATGTCAATCTTCTTGAGAGTTGTTGGAGCTGCATCCATCCAGGCAAGTGGGGAGTATTCCATCATACTCCTGACTTGTGCCTTATAGTTGCTGGACAAGCTTTGGGGAGTCAGGAGATTGATTACTCACCATAGTATTCCTAGCCTCTGACCTGCTTTTGTAGCCACTTGAATTTCTGATCAATGGAACCCCCAGGATGTTGATAGTGGGGGATTTAGTGATTGTAACACCATTGAATATCAGGGGTTGGTCGCTAGATTGTTCCATTTGGATATGGTGATAACTGGCATTGTGTGGCACGAGTGTTACTTGCCACTTGTCAACCCAAGTCTGGATATTGTCCAGATAGTGTTTAAGTAAAAAGTGAGGTCTGCAGATGCTGGAGATCAGAGCTGAAGATGTGTTGCTGGTTAAAGCACAGCAGGTAAGGCAGCATCCAAGGAACAGGATGTTCCTTGGATGCTGCCTTACCTGCTATGCTTTAACCAGCAACACATTTTTAGATAGTGTTTGAACATGGACCCCCTCAGTATGTGACGAATAGTGAATAGTGCTGTACGTTGTGCAATTAGCGAACATCCTCACTTCCGACGTTATGATGGAAGGAAGGTCATTGACGAAAGAGTTGAAGGTGGTTAAATGTAGGTCACAACCCTGAGAAGCCCCTGCAGAGATGTCCTGGAGCTGAGATGATTGATCTCCAACAACCACAGCCATCTTCCTATGTACCAGGCATGACTCCAACCAGAGAAGAGTTTGTCCCTGATACTCATTAATTCCAGTTTTGCTAGGGCTCCTTGATGCCACACTCTGTTGAATGCAGCCTTGATATTAAAGGCTGTCGCTCTCACCTCACCCTTGGTACAACCTAACAGCACTGTGGGTGTAGCTATACTTCACTGACTGCAGTGGTTCAAGAAGGCAACTTATCATTGTCTGAAGAATAATTACGGTTCAATAAGTAGTACTGGTCCTGTCAGTGATGCTCTTTTACCAAGAACCAAAAGGAAAAGCAAAACCAACAATAGAAGCAATATGAAATAGAAAAGGCTTCAGAGATAAATTATAATGTTGCTGGTGAAGAAGTTTTTTTGTGTTCACTCATGGGGCATGTGTATCATTGGCTCTCCAGCATTTATTGCCCATCCCAAGTTGCATTTCGGTGATGGTGATGAACTGCCTTCTTAAACTGCTGCTGTCCACGTTCTGTTACTCTACTTACTATGATAATAGGAGCAGAATTCAAGGATTTTGATCCAACGATAGTGAAACTTTGGTGATATATTTGAAGATAGAACATTGAGTGGCTTGGAGGGAAACTTGCAGGTGATGTTGTTCCTGTGGATCCGCTGTCATTATCCTTCTAGGAAGAAGTGTTCATGGACTTGGAAGGTGATAAGGATCTTCTGCAATGCAAATTGTTGATTCATGTACACTGCTTGGACTGAGCATCAGTAGTACAATGACTAAATGCTTGTGAATATTGTGTCAGTTAAGCATGCAGTTGTGTCCTGGATGCTGTCAAGCTTCTTCAATGTTGTTGGAACCACACCCATCCAGGCAACTGGGAACATTCCATCAACTTTTAACTTGTGCCTTGTAGATGGTGGATAGGTTTTGGGAATCATGAGATGACTTACTCGCTGCAGTCTTCCTAGCCTCTGACTTGCTCTTCCAGCCACTGTATTTTGGATGAAGGACTTATGCCCGAAACACGATTCTCCTGCTCCTCGGATGCTGCCTGAACTGCTGTGCTTTTCCAGCATCACACTCTTGATTCTGACTCCAACATCTGTAGTCATCACTTTCTCTCAGCCACTGTACTTGTGTGGTAAGTCTGGTTCAGTTTCTGGTCAATGCTAACCCCCAAGATGTTGATTGTGGGGCACTCAATAATGGTAATGCCATTAAATGGCAATGGATGGTGGTTAAATTGCCTCTTATCAGAGATGGTCATTGCAAGGCATTTGTGTAGGGTGTGAATGCTACTTACCACTCATCAGCCCAAGCCTGGATATTGTCCAGGTCTTCCTGCATTTGGACGCGGACTACTTCAATTTCTGAGGAGTCTCAAATGGTGTTGAACATTCCCATTCCTGATCAATGGTGGAGGTGAAGTTATTAATGAAGCAGTTGAAGATAGTTGGGTCCAGGACAGTACCCTGCACGACCCAGAGGGTCAAACATATCTGAAGGGAAAAACTGCATGCAAATATCCGTAGAACAAAATCAAAATGACCATTGTTGTTGGGTTGGCCATCAAAGAAACTGAAGTAAATATTGGATCGTTTCTGAATTGAATGGCTTCACATTCCCGGAGCCTCTGTATATTGAACTTCCAGTGCATGGAGTGACTCATTCTGGTCATCTTTTATTGCCCTATAATGTCAAAACATTTGTTTCAAATAAAAACAATGTTGCAGAAGAAAGTTCAAACAGAAATACTCAAAAATACCTTGATGCGCAAACTAACATTTGACTAAAATGCATTAATTTAATGTGCTGTTTTGGAACCACTTCTGTTTGTCATTTTTACAAATGATCTGGATGTGGGCGTAAAAGGATGGGTTACTAAATTTGCAGATGACACTAAGGTAGGCAGAGTTGTGGATAGTGCCAAAGGATATTGTGGGTTACACAGGGATAAGATGGAGAGCTGGGCTGAGAAGTGGCAAATGGAGTTTAATGAGGAATAGTGTAAGGTAGTTCAATTCGGAAGAAGTAACAGGAATGCAGAGTACAGGGCTCATGGTAAAATTCTTGACAGTGTAGATGAACAGAGAGATCTATGAGTACAGGTGCATAAATCCCTGACAGTTGCCACCCAGGTTGATAGGGTTAGATTAGATTAGATTCCCTACAGTGTGAAAACAGGTCCTTCAGCCCAACACATTCACACTGACCCTCCGAACAGTAGCCCTACCCAGACCCATTTCCCTCTGACTAATGAACCTAACACTATGGGCAATTAAGGATAGCCAATTCACCTGACCTGCACACCTTTGGACTGTGGGAGGAAACCCACGCAGACACGGGGAGAATGTGCAAACTCCACACTGACAGTTGCCCAAGGCTGGAATCGAACCTGGGACCCTGGTGCTGTGAGGCAGCAGTGCTAACCACTGGGTTGTTAAGAAGTCATATGGTCTGTTGGCGTTTATTGGTAGAGCGATTGAGTTTTGGAGCCATGAGGTCATGCTTCAGCTGTACAAGACACTGGTAAGGCCGCACTAGGATTATTGAATACAGTTCTGAGCACCGCATTGTAAGGAAGGATGTGGAAGCTTTGGAAAGGGTTCAGAGGAGATTTACGGAATGCTGCCTGGTTTGGAAGGAAGGTCTTATGAGGAAAGGCTGAGGGAACTGAGGCTATTTTCGTCGGAGAGAAGAAGGTTGAGAGGTGACTTAATCGAGACCAATGAGATAATCAAAGTGTTAGACAGGGTGAACAGCGAGAGCCTTTTTACTTGGATGGTGAAGGCTAACACGAGGGGACATAGCTTTAAATTGAGGGGTGATAGATTTAGGACAGATATCAGGGGTAATTTCTTTACTCAGAGAGTAGTACAGGCATGGAATGGCCTGCCTGCAACAGTTGTAGACTCGTCAAAATTAAGGACATTTAAATGGTCATTGGACATACATATGGATAATAATGGCATGGTGTAGGTTAGATGGGCATCAGATTAATTTCACAGGTCGGCGCAACATGGAGGGCCAAAGGGCCTGTACTGTGCTTTAACATTCTATGTGCTGTATTTAGGGAGACAATATTATAATATTCTAATTAAATGAAGCTGGGTACATTTGCACAAACAACAGCACTGTGATATCACATTTATTTGGGCACACTTTTCTGCAGAACCACCTAAATTTTCATGATTTTAAACATCAGGTATCTTTTTCTAAATTTTTTTCCTTATTTCCTCAAAATATATCTGAGTTTTCTTCATATAGCTCCCTCCAAAGTCTGTGTGGGTACACTGTTGCTGGTGAGGAAGGGTGCAAATCACACTCTCATTTTTCAGATGGCAGCCATGGCTTTATATAATCCACAGGCCGATTGTGACTCAACATCTGCAGAAATTGGCAATTTGCAGAAATATGTTTGATGTACTTACATAATCACTGCTAAAATCACTCTTCTCCAATCCTCTTCCCTCCACTGGTCGAAAATGTGCTGTCGATACTGAAACAGTCCAATAGAGCAACACAGCCAATTTAAAGGCTCAATACTCCTGCCTCCCAGCATTATAATTGCAATTAATGAGTACATTACCAGATTGCTGACCCAGAACTGTCATTAGCACTCCATCTCCATACAAAATTCTGCTTTCAAAATAAAACAATCAAGTTGGTATTTTAATGTCATGTATTTATCCTAATGGGTTTTCCTCCCTCTCATTGTGGTCCTCCAGCTGAGACAGAAAACGAAACAGGCAGCTCCCCTACAACTGTAATACAGAATCAGCCTAGGTTGAGGAGAGGAATACAAGGGGAGTTTCAATATTCCAGCAGAGCTCCTGCAATGGCACCGAAATGCTCCACTTGCTGCATCTCTTCCAATATGAAGTTAATTGAGAGTGAAGCATGTGGTTCTCTGAATCACTTTCAACTCTAAGGTCAGTTCAGGCAAAACTCCAAACAAATATTTATAGAAACATAGAAAATAGGAGGAGTGGGCCACTTCGAGCCTACTTTGCCACTCATCATGATCATGGCTCATCATCTAATTCAATAGCCTGTTCGCACTTTCCCATTCTCCACCATTCCCCGCTCTACCCCTCAGCCCACCCCACCCCAACCCCACATCTTCTGAACATAGCATTTGGGGCTAAAGAGATCAATTCCTTCTTGAAATCATTTGATGTTTTGGCCTTGACTGCTTCGGTTGTAGAGAAGTCCACAAGCTGACTCCTCTCTGGGTGGGGAAATGTCTCCTCATCTCAGTCCTAAATGGGTTACACTATGTACCCTTCGACAGTCACCCCTAGTTCTGCACTCCCCGGTCAACAGGAGCATGTTCCCTGCCAATACCCTGTCTCGTCCTGTTAGAAGTTTATAGATTTCTATGAGATTGCCCTCCCCATGTTATTCTTCTGAACTCAAGTAAATACAATCCTAACTGAACCAACCTCTCCTCATAGATCAGAGCTTTCATCCCAGGAATCTGTCTGGCAAAACTTTGCCGTACACCCTCTATAGTAAAAACTTTTCTTCTCAGACAAGGAGATCAAAAATACACACAATATTCCAGGTACGGTTTTACTAAGGCCCAGCAGTAAGACATTCCCTGCTTTTGCACTCAAACCCTCTCACTATGAAGTCAACAGACCATTTGCCTTCTGATTACCTGGTGCACCTGGATGCTTACCTTCAGTGACTGGTGTACGAGGACACCCAGGTTTCATTGCTTATTACCCTCTATCAATTTATAGCCATTCGGATAATAATCTGCCTTTGTGTATTTGCACCTAAAGTGGATAACCTCACACATTTATTCAGATTATACTGCATCTGCCATTCATTTGTCCAATCACTCAGTCTGTCCAAATCACAATGAAGCACCTCTGTTCACAGTCACCTCTCCACCCAGCTTTGTCTCTTCTGCAAATTTGGAGGCATTACATTTAGTCCCTTCACCGTTAACGTATATTGTTTACAACTGGGGTCCTAGTGGTCAGCCCTGCAGCATCCAACTAATCACTGCCATTTGGAAATTTCTTTTTTATTCCTACTGTTTCCTGTCTGCCAACCAGTTTTTCATCAATTCAATACAGTGCCTCTGAATCCCAACTACTTTAATTTTACACGATAACGTCCTATGCGGGATTTCTTCGAAAGCCTTCCTAAAGTCCAAATCACCTACACCAATGGCTCCCTTCATCAACTCTACAGTCACATCTTTAAAAAATTTCAGGTGATTTGTCAAGCATGATTTCCCTTTCATAAATCTATGCTGACAATCCAATCACTCAACTATGAAATCTTGTATAACAGGCTTTAGCATTTTTCTCAACACCAACGTCTGGCTAACTGGTTTCCAATTCCCAGTTTTCTCACTGTCTTCCTTCTTAAATAGAGAGGTTATATAAGCTACCTTTCAATCCATAAGAGGTGCTCCAGAATCTGTTGAATTTTGGATGATGCAAACACTATTTTTAGAGATACTTTCCTCAATAGTTTGGAATGTAGATTACCAGGCGCTGGGGATTTATCAGCGTGTAATCCCATCAATGTCCCCAACAATTTCCCTACTAATATCGATTTCCTTCAGTTCCTCCCTATCACTGAACAGTGTTCCCTAACACTTCTGGTATGGTATTTGTGTCTTCTTTTGTGAGCACAGAAACAAAGTACGTATTTAGTTGGTCACCCATTTTCCAATTCCCCATTATAAATTCCTTTCTTTCAGCCTGTATGGGATCTGCATTAATTTTAATCTTTTTTTCCCCCCACAAATAAGTAAAGACCATTCCTGGTTGTCCTGCATTTGTGCCCATGTACTCCCAAATATATCAGATTTGTTTTGCATGATGAACTCATCCACTTTATTGTAAATGCTCTGCACATTAAGGCACAAAGCCTTCAGGCTGGTCTTTCAGCATTACTTGTTCCTTTCCAATGAATTTTCACTGAGGCCCTATTTGATCCTGGCACTCAATTTTTCTGCCTATCACTTTTCTTATTCGCCTTTGTTTTTTTCTTTTTGCCCTTGATTCCCCTTCCTCTGATTCATTGCATTCCAAACTTCTCCTATTTTCATTTAAAGCAACCCCAACCAGTCCAGCAAATACTCTTCCCAGTCATCAGGCTGGTCCTGCCCACATGTGATTGTACTGACCTCACCTCTCCCAGAACTGGTGCCAATGCCCGAGGAATTTGAAACCCTCCCCCTCCCCTCACACCATCTCTTCAGCCATGTACTCATCCAATATACTCCTGCTGCTTCTACTCTGACTAGCATGTGACAATAGTAGCACTTCTGAGATCACTATCTTTTGAGGACCTACTCATCAACATACTTTCTAAATCCTCTTTAGGATCTTATCTCACTTTTTTCTTTAATCTGTATTGTCGTCACCAATGTGTACATGACCATTGGCTATTTGCCCTCCCCTCCAGAATGTCCTGCCATCGAGTCATTTATTTTGAATCTGCCTTCTTCCACAAATCATAACGGAAGACACTAAAGATCTAGCCTCATACAATCAAGAACAGGAACAATGTTTCTTACAACTCCCCAGAACCTTATCGTTTACATGAGTAAAACAATTCCTTAGCTATCTGCACCCACAGCTTCCCGAAGAGGCTTCCTGTTGTACGCTCAGCTCATTTCCTGCACACTCTCCAGACATCCTAAGGTAGCATCAGGGCTAAAGTCCAGACTTCCTCCCAGCACCTTCTGGATTGACAGCATTTCCCTGTTGAATGCTCTCTGCCCCCAAATAATAAATCAGATATTTTCCAAAAGAGGTGCACAAGTGTCTTTCCCTTGGTCTCCTAGCATCACAGCTCAGAAACAATTGCAAATAGTTGTTCTATTTCGAGGAGAGTGAAGTCAATACTAACATCCTGGTAAGGTTGCCAACTTTCTTAGACTGACTGGGAGTCTACTGGATTTACTTTCAGTATCTCAGTGGCTTTTAAAAGCAATCCATGAACTTAAAACAATATTTCAAGAAAATAATGCTCATAGCTTCTACAGGATCTTTGCCTGGTCATCATTAATTGAAAATGGTGATCTGTACTGCTGCAACATGATGATAAAAAACGTAAACCAATGTGTATGTGTACAGTTCTGCGTTCACAAAGGTCACTGCACTGTCTACTTTCCCATGAATGCTGAGCCTTAGCCTCAGGGGGAGGTAGCAAAACCAGGAATAAATGTTGCGACAAGGATGACCCAAACTAACGGTATTGCTAAGTGTTGGACTGATCTCTCTGTTGGGTGTCCTGGTTTTAACAATGTGAGAAAATATCCAAACAACATTAAACTGGATTCAGAGAGCATTTGTCAATAGTATGGCACAGAATCAGTACTGCAGTGAAATGGGGATATCTAGGATTTGAAGATGAAGCAGTAACAAAGGCAGTTAATGGATGGCAGCAATTTTCCTGATATGAAGTGTTTGATCACATTACAGCCATTGTTGTCAGAAAGGGTGAGAGCAGAGTATAATGGTGTAAGAAATTTGTTAATACTACAGACGTTAATCCATCTGGGACGTTCTTTATTGCCTAAAATAATCCTCAAGTAAATGACAGGTTTGACAAAGAACAATAAAGTCAAACAGTATTTATGATTTCGAGATGCTGGTGTTGGACTGGGGTGTACAAAGTTAAAAATCACACAACACCAGGTTATAGATTGGAAGCACACTAGCTTTCGGAGCGACGCTCCTTCATCAGGTGATAGTGGAGGGCTCAATCCTAAAACACAGAATTTATAGCAAAAAGTTACAGTGTGATGTAACTGAAATTATACATTGAAAAATACCTTGATTGTCTGTTGAGTCATTCATCTGTTTGAATACCATGATAGTTTCACTTCTTTCATGTGTAAATCACAAAACCTTTTTTTAAGTTGCATTCTCAGGTTAACTGTAACAATGGTGATAGCTAGACAATATGTTGAAGATGTTGGCCCCCTGTGTTCTCTGTCTATGCCATGATGTTTAGATTGATTCTAATCTCAAAAGTGAGAGTTTTACATGAATTCATGCAGTTTTTGAGCAAAGTACAATGTAACTCTGCAAGTACAAATTCACCCCACAAAATATGTGTGTGCATGTGGGTCTGTGTGTGTCTGTGTGTATGTCTGTCTGGGTTAGGGGTTGTGAGTGTGAGAGAGAGTATATGTGTGTGTGTAGTGATGTAGAGTGTCTTAAATCTGTGAGGGGGTGCATGTGAGAGTGTGGGAGTATGTGTACATTCATCAGACGAATGAGACTCCGGGAATTCTTTCAAGGTGCCGGCAGTGATCCCAATGAGCCCACTGATGAACTGGAACAGTCATCACAGGGATCTGTAGAGGAGCGACCTAAAAAGGTGTCAACTTGGACCCCACTGGAGGGCCGCTGCCCTGGGCTTGACATGTAAGCTCAAACTGTCAGGAAATATAAGTGCCAGATTCATCAGCCGTACCCACAAGGTAGAGCAAAACATCACCCGTTCACAACACAATGCCACCAGGGTCTCAAAATCAATCATAACATTGTCATCAAACCAGCAGATAAAGGAGGAGCCATTGTCATTCAGAATAGAACAGATTAATGCAAGGAAGTGTACCGACAACTGAACAACCAGGAACACTGCAGGCAACTACCAGCTGATCCGACCAAAGAACACACCCGTGAATTATAACATTGATCAGGACTTTGGATCCAGTCCTTCAGAGTTCCCTACGTGCCCTCATCCCACGTACTTCTCATGTAGGCGACTTCTACTGCCTTCCAAGGATACACAAAGCCAATACACCAGGACGTCCCCTCGTATCAGGCAATGGGACCCTGTGTGAAAATCTCTCCGGCTATGTTGAAGGCATCTTGAAACCTATTGTACAGGGGATCTCCAGCTTCTGTCGCGACACTATGGATTTCTTACAGAAACTCAGCACCCACGGACCAGTTGAACCGGGAACATTCCTTGTCACAATGGACGTTTCCGTGCTCTACACCAGCATCCCTCACAAGGCAGCCTCAGTACTCAACACCAACAACTGCCAATCTCCAAACACCATCCTACAACTCATCCGTTTTATCCTCGATCACAACATCTTCACCTTTGACAACCAGTTCTTCATCCAGACACATGGAACAGCCTTGGGGACAAAATGTGCACCCCAATATGCCAACATTTTTATGCACAGGTTTGAACAAGACTTCTTCTCTATGTAGGACCTCCAACCAACACTATACACCAGGTACATTGATGACATTTTCTTCCTCTGGACCCATGGCGAGGAGTCACTGATAAAACTACACAGTGACATCAACAAGTTTCATCCCACCATCAAACTCACCATGGACTACTCTCATGGATGGATTCTTGGACACATGCATCTCCATCATGGATGGATAACTCAGCACCACACTCTACCGCAAATCCACAGACAACCTCATAATGCTACACTTCTCCAGTTTCCACCCAAAACATATTAAAACAGCCATCCCCTATGGACAAGCCCTACACATACACCGGATCTGCTCAGATGAGGAGGAACATTGCGGTCACCTGGAAGTACTCAGGGATGCCCTCATAAGAACGGGGTACGATGCCCAACTCATCGACTGCCAGTTCCGATGTGCCACAGCAAGGAACCATAATGACCTCCTCAGGAGACAGACACGTGCTGCAACTGACAGGGTACCCTTCATTGTTCAGTATTTCCCAGCAGCTAAAAAAACTATGCCATGTTCTTCGGACCTGCAACACATTATCAATGAGGATGAGCACCTCGCCAAGACCTTCCCCACACCTCCACTACTTGCCTTTAAACAACCACCAAACCTCAAACAAATCATTGTTCGTAGTGAACTGCCCGGCTCTCAGGACAACTCCATACAGCCCTGTCACGGTAGACACTGCAAGGCGTGTCAGAGTATGGACATAGATACCACCATTAAACATGGGGACACCTTCCACCTTGTACATAGAAGGTACTCATGTGACTCAGCCAACATTGTCTATCTTATACATTGCAGGCAAGGATGCCCTGAAGCATGGTACATTGGGGAAACAGAGCAAAGGCTGAGACAACGGAGGAATGGGCACCGCACAACAATCAACAGACTGGAATGTCCCCTCACAGTTGGGGAACACTTCAGTGTCCAGGACATTCGACCTCGGACCTTCGGGTGACCATCCTCCAAGGCGGACTTTGGGACAGGCAGCAGCGAAAAGTGGATGAGCAGAGGCTGACAGCTAAGTTCGGTTCCCATAGGGAGGGCCTCAACCGGGACCTTGGGTTAATGTCGCATTTCAGGTGACCACCATTACACTATACACACACACACACAGGCACTCTATACACACATATACACAGACACCCACAGTCCCACACTCACACAGGCATCCTCTTAGATGACTTAGACCACTCTACACTCTCTCACACACACACTCTCTCACACACACACAGTCTCTCTCACGGACACTCACAACCCTCCCACTCCAGACAAACACACACACTCAAGACACTCTACACTCATTTTACACACACACACACACACACACACACACACACTCACACTCACTCACTCTCAACCCCCAACACAGACAGACACACATAGACAGACAAAGACCCACATGCACACACATATTTTGTGGGGTGAATTTGTACTTGCAGAGTTACATTGTACTTTGCTCAAAAACTGCATGAATTCATGTAAAACTCTGTTATCTCACTTTTCACATTAGAATCAATCTAATCATGACATAGACAGAACACAGGGGGCTAACACCTTCAACATATTGTCTAGCTATCACCATTACACCTAACCTGAGAATGCAACTTTTTAAAAAAAGGTTTTGTGATTTACACATGAAAGAAGTGAAACTATCATGGTATTAAAACAGATGAAAGATTCAACAGATAATCAAGGTATTTTTAAATGTGAAATTTCAGTTACATCACACTGTAAATTTTTGCTCTAAATTCTGTGTTTTAGGATGGAGTCCTCCACTATCACATAAAGGAGCAACGCTCTGAAAGCTAGTGTGCTTCCAATTAAACCTATTGGACTATACGCTGGTGCTGTGAGACTTTAAACAGTACTTGATGTCACATGTTGATGACGGATGGTCAGACGTGCTCTTCTCTGTACGTGGACTGCAGCAGTTATACAGTCATACAGCACGGAAACAGATCCTTTGGTCCAACTACGTTCCTAAACTAAACCTATCACACGTGCCTGTATTTGACCCATATCCCTCCAAACCTTTTCAATTCATGTAGTTATCCAAATGTCTATTAAATGTTGTAACTGTACCTGCATCCACCACTTCCTCTGGCAGTTCATTCCACACATGAACCAGTGTAAAAACAAGTTGCCCCATTCAAGGAGGCAGCTCATCACCACCTTCTCAAGGGTAACCAAGGACGGACAATAAACGCTGGCTAACAACAACAAACATATCTCTCAAATGAATTTTTAAAAATGTGTACTTCAAAGAAAAGACTAAATATGGGGAACCTGTGTGAATACTATAAAAGCAAAAGGGTATACAAGAATTGCAGAATCATCGCCATCAGCTGTCCATAAAGAAAAGGGTCAGTGATGATGATGATGAAAGTGCTGAATTCAATGTTAAATCTGGAAAGTTCCTTATTAAAACATTAGGTGTGGTTTCATTGAGCTTCATTGGGACAATGTAGGTAACGGAGAACATAGATACCAGAATGGAATACGATAGGAAAGTAAAATGACAGGTGACTAGAAGCTTGGGGGTCACACTTGCAGATGAATGAAGGTGGTCCATAAAAGGATCACCCAATCTGCTCCACAATGGGAATTCTATCAGGGTTCTTTGAAGGAAGGAAGTGAGTTGTGAAAAATATATGCAAAGAGACTGACAAAAGAGCGAAGGAAGAAAAAATTAGACTATATATCAATTCCATGCAGTAAGAACAGGTTGAATCAAACTGTGAATAATCCATTGTATGTGAAGTGTTGATAGAGTACTGTTCCCACCAGGAGGTTGGTTGGTACCAGATGAGATATTTGGTAAAAGACCCAGTGGAAACGTCAAGAAAAAAAGACAGCAAGCTGTTATAATTTGGAATTCAATGACTGAAGAGATGGTGCAACCATATTTCAAAGTTACTTTAAAATGGAACAAGCATGTACAGAAAAGGAATACTTGTGAGGCAGCGTTGATGGGTGGGGGAGGAATGGTGGTGGTGGTTTAATGCTGTTATCATTGGACTATTAATGCAGTGAACCTGGGGTCTCGAATTTGAAGCTGCCATGGCAGATAATGGGATTTGATATTAAATAAAAAAATCTGGAATGAGCAAATTTGATGAACGAGATGGGCTTTTCCCCGACAATGTTCTTGAGAGCAGGAAATTTGTTCTCCTATCTGACTCCAACCCATTGAAATGCAACTGAATCTTAACTATCCTTTGGGCAATCAGGAATGGACAATAAATGCTACTGTGAAAAGATAAATAATGAAAAAAATAGTGAGTACAATAGCTCAAAGAACTCACCAAGGCATGATGGTTTCTTGCTGTGATGATATTAAGAATATCAGAGGTGGAATTAAACTGGTAATAACAGAATAGCAGTTGAAGAAATATTATAGTAAATGGATGGGCAAAGGCTAGGTAGTTGCAAATTTCAAAGTGCAGTCGCAAATTATTTGTGGGAAATCTTTTCAAGGAACATGTACGAAAGAAATATAGTAAGAAGTGGACAAAAGGAATGTAGGTGGTGAGAAATTCCACAGAATGTTCAACAATGACTCTGACATTCAGGCAGTTCAGATCATAGAAGCAGTTTTTGGATTGTGAAAATTGATTAAAAGTGTTGAGTATCACAGCATGCACATCGAAGCTAACGCTATACATGTCACAGTAGAGCAGTACAGTACAGATAAGGAACAGAGAAGAGATAAGATAGATCCGTAAGACACTGGAATTGATGATTTATGGGAGGGAAGAGAAGCCATTTATGAAGATGCGAGTTTCATCCGATAGTGCCAATAGAACCATACAAAGGGAGGCCTGTGCGGCTAAGCAATGTACAAGAGTTGTTCAAGAAGGATGGCACAGTCAATCCCGTCAAACATTGCACTTAAGATTAATGAAAACAAGGAGGGATAACTCACCATGGCCACACACACAAAAGATGTCATGTCTTTGGCTAGGGCTGTTTCAGTACACCAGACTTGAGGAATTCAAATACGACATTAAACAGAAATTTTCTGAGCTGTCCTGGAACTCCTTCACATCAAGGTATGACAGATAAGGCAGGTCTTTAGACACTAAATGTGTTGCAAGGGGAGCTCATTTGCGTGTTCTTCTAAAACTTTATTCCCATAATGAGCTGACCATTTCAAGCACAAGTCACTTTTAAGTTGCAAGCATGGCAAGGAGCACGCACATTCAACATTCAAATATTTTCTAGGGCATCAAAAGTAAACACACCATCTATGACATTACATCATTATGGACCAATTCTGTAATTTTATCAAAAAACATTTATTTTCCCAAATGTACAAGAAATTTAAAGACCCTTAGGCACAGGAAATTTAAAATAAATCCAATGAATTCCATCACCAATGTATTTAATCAACTTGCAGCAAACAATATAACCCAACCTTTATTAAAAACAATCAGCATTACATAAGAAGTTTAATCAAAATACAACATAATTGCATTTGTTTCTAATATACCTTTAAAAGATTAGGTGAAGGATGTATCAGCTTTCATTTCATAAAACAAAATTGCTCTTGTTTACCTGGATATGAATTGAGTTTTGTTGTAATAATGTTATGTTTACAATATAAAAGATTAATCAGTAGGGTAGAGATAGATTTAGCTAAAGATTGTAAACCAACAAAGCAAACTTACATAAGGTGTACAACTCCCTTTGGCTTATTGTTTGTGGAAAGTACACATTTGGTGAGTATAACTATCAATAACCTGTCAAATAAAAATGTATAAAAACCACTATCTCCACTTGGACCACCAGTTTGTGTGCGGTGGGTCTTAAGCAGACTGCAGTTATGTGTTCCAGCCCACCTGCAGCCTGACCTCATTTCCCAGGCTGTGTGTGGCTCAGTCAATTGAACTGATCTGGAAACTGAGAGAGGCAGAAATAGCTACATTAGAGAATGTTTGCTCAGACCATTGCTTTATTTTTTGAAAAAAAAACATATAGCTAAACTAGAGATGCGGGTCATCAAATTTACAATATGTCTAGTTGTTAATAGGAATTTTAGCACTTAATTCAGCCACAAGATGCATGCTCTTCTGAAACTAAAAGGTTTAACTTCAAGACTTATATTCCTAGTTTTCAAATAATATAAACACAGTAGATTTAATTTCTCTATTAGCATCTATTGTTTTTCAATTTTGCTGTACGTATTAAAATACAGCCTACTTTTTGTACAAAAATACAAAGTTTGTGAGTGATATTTCAGTGACATTTTTAATTTTTTTTCAAAATACAGCTCTGTAGATACACCATCTTGGTTTTATTATCTATTTATGTCTGGTTCCATTTATAAATCAACCTGGCTTGAGCCTAAAATGCTTCCTTTGATTATATACAACAGCCTTCAGGCTCATTTGTACTCTGCAATACTGACACACTGCATTTAACATCTCACAGTTCAGAACTGTTTTGCTTGGGATCTCTTTACATAACAAAACACACAGACCAAACTATGTAGATGGAAATGAGTGCATTCACTTACTTTTCAGAATTTCTAAGTACACTTCAATGAATAGAATCTAAGATAACAGAATTCTTTCTAAACAATAGCTCCTGAATAAACTGAATAGTTACAAGCAGCATGAGATTATCCTAAATCTTGACACCTTTCTCTCTCTCTATGGTCTCTGCATGATTACAAAAGCTTCCATCTTATCTCCTCCAGTCTTTTTTTGTGTGTGAAGGTCAGCACTCACAAATTGGATTGAAATATTTCTTAAAATTCAGCCACTACATACATATGGCATTTGTATTGTCATTTCATCTCAGCATCCTGTATAAAGGGGGAATGCAGTTTATGTGAGAGACTTAGAATACACTCAGAAGGATTGCTTCAAGAAGGGATTAGTTGATTCGATGTGAGAAACACACCAGGAATACAAGGACATCAACCAGAGTTGGGCGAGAAGGGATTAACAAACAGGTGGTTTAATATCTAAACTTCCCATCAATGAAAGTCCTAACACAGCCCACACAGACTATATCAAATAATGATGTATAAGAGAACCTTAACATCACAAAGGAGTTATTCTATTGTGCAAATTTTATATGCAACCTCATTGTACCAAATATTGATGTCTTCCAGGTTGTTTGACAATTGGTATGTGATTTTCTGCGTGCGTGCATGCACTTCCTGGTTTTCATCAGGATTTTGTCCCGCTTTTGTGACAATACAAACAATTGCTTGTAATTATTTTAAACAGGTTGCTGGAACATCTGCTAACAAAACCACTCTTTAATTTTTAAGTTCTCCCACTTTTCATGGCACTGTTGTACACATTACCCAAGCTCTAGCAATCATTATGTTTATTTCAAATAATCATTATTTCCAAAATAAACTAAAATACTCTTAGTTTAAAATTTTCCATCTATTTGACTTTGGATTCTTCACAATCATGTTTTTCTCCCACTGCTTTGCTCCAGTTCCCCTTGCCCCCTACATTCCACATTTTGATCCTTGTCCCTACTCAGATGCAGGCTTGACACATTCTTAAATCTGCCTTCTCATTCATTTTCAATTCATGTTTCCATTTTACCTGCTCTGCTGCCTGGTACAGCCCTGCTCTAACTTGATTTTGCTCCCTCTCATGAAAGATTTTCTGTTTTCTTTGTAAATCTGAAATTTTAAAACTGATTTTCAGCTAACTTTTACATTCTTTAACCTCTCCCCTTTTAAATGGTCAAGATTTATGAGACAGGGGATAACAGTTGAGGAAGTGAGAAAAAGTGATGGAAACTGGAGACTTAAGGGGACAGTAGATGTGAAATGGGAGAAATGAATGGAACAAAGAGAAGATGGGAGATGGAAGGCAAAACCAGCAGATGGGAGAAAGTGAGGGCTGCAGATGATGGAGATCCGAGTTGAGAGTGTGGTGCAGGAAAAGCACAGCAGGTCAGGCAGCATCCAAGGAGCAGGAGAATCGACGTTTCGGGCATCAGCCATCGATCAGTAATGAGACTTGTGGGCCAGAAGGTACTGAGAGATAAATGGGAGGGAGTAGGGGTGGAAG
This sequence comes from Hemiscyllium ocellatum, assembly GCF_020745735.1. Classification (NCBI taxonomy): domain Eukaryota; kingdom Metazoa; phylum Chordata; class Chondrichthyes; order Orectolobiformes; family Hemiscylliidae; genus Hemiscyllium; species Hemiscyllium ocellatum. Next base: position 102,812,032 of record NC_083405.1, read on the forward strand.
GAGGGTAGAGTGGATAGATGGGAAAGACAATGAACAGGTCAAGAGGGCAGTGTCATTGGAGGCTTAAGACTGGGATAAGGTGCGAGGAAGATAAATGAGGAAACTGGTGAAATCCGGTGCCCCAAGGCAGAAGATAAGGTGTTCTTCCTCCAGCCATCAGGTGGTTAGGAATTGGCGATGGAGGCGGCCCAGGACCTGCATATCCCTGGTGGAGTGGGATGGGGAGTTTGAAATGATCAGTGGAGGAGATTTTTGGTGCAGGTGTCCCAGAGATGTTCTCTGAAAAACAGTCATGGAGTCATAGAAATGTACAGCACAGAACAGACCCTTTGGTCCAACTCATCCATGCCGACCAGATATCCCAACACAATCTAGTCCCACCTGCCGGCACCCAGCCCATATCTCTCCAAACCCTTCCTATTCATATACCCATCCAGATGCTTTTTAAATATTGCAATCATACCAGCCTCCATCACTTCCTCTGGCAGCTCATTCCATACATGTACCACCCTCTGCGTGAAAAAGTTGTCCCTTAGGTCTCTTTTATGTCTTTCCCCTCTCACCCTAAACCTATGCCCTGTAGTTCTAGACTACCCCACCCCAGGGAAAAGACTTTGTCTATTTATCCTCTCCATGCCACTCATGATTTTATAAACCTCTATAAAGTCAGCCCTCAGCCTCCGACGCTCCAGGGAAAACAGCCCCAGCCTGTTCAACCTCCAACCCTGGCAACATCCTTGTAAATCTTTGCTGAACTCTTTCAGGTTTCACAACATCCTTCTGATAGGAAGGAGACCAGAATTGCATGCAATATTCTGTCAGTGGTCTAACCAATGTCCTGTACATTCGCAACATGACCTCCCAACTACTGTATTCAATACTCTTGACCAATAAAGGAAAGCACACCAAACATCATCTTCATTATCCTATCCACCTGTGACTCCACTTTCAAGGAGTCATGAACCTGCACTCCAAGGTGTCTTTGTTCAGCAATACTCGTTAGGATCATACCATTAAGCGTATAAGTCCTGCCCTGATTTGTCTTTCCAAAATGCAGCACCTCATATTTATCTAAATTAAACTCCATTTGCCATTTTTCAGACTACTGGCCCATCTGATCAAGATCCCGTTGTAATGAGGTAATCTTCTTCACTGTCCACTACACCTCCAATTTTGGTGTCATCTACAAACTTACTAACTATACCTCCTATGCTCATGGTGGTGTCCTATCTGCCCGATGTAGAGGAGACCACATCGGGTGTAATGGATACAGTAGTTGGAATTAGAGGACGTAATTTTCTGTTGGATGTGGAAGGATCCTTTGGGGCCTTGGATGGAGGTGGGTGGGGGGTGGTGGGGGTGCAGGTTTTAAGCTTCTTGCGGTTGCAGGGGAAGGTACTGGGAGTGGGGTGTGGGCTGGTGAGGGACGTGGATCGAGGAAGGCGTCGCAGAGTGAATGGTCTCACCAAACTGGTCCTCATCTTCTCTCTGAAACGCTGATAGGGGTGGGGAGGGAAATATATCCCTCATGGTGGAGTCTGTTTGTCAGTGGGAAAAGTGGTGGAGGATGATGCTATGTATATGGATGTTGGTGGGGTAGAAAGTGAGGACCAGGATGGTTCAGTCCTTGTTGCAATGGGAGGGATGGGGGTTCAAAGGCAGAGGTGTAGGAAATGAACGAGATGCGCTGGATGGCATCGTGGACCATGTGGGAGGGGAAACTGCGATCTTTGAAGGAGGATGCCATCTGGGATTTTCTATGGTGGAATTGGTCATCCTGGGAATAGATGCAGTGGAGGCGGAGGAATTGGGAATAAGAGATGGTGTTTTTACAGGAGGTAGGGTGAGAGGAGGTGTAGTCCAGGTAGCTGTGGGAGTTGGTGGGTTTGTAGTAGATGCCCATGGTTAGTCGGTAGCTGGAGATGGAGATGGAGAGGTCCAGGAAGGGGAGCGAGGTGTCCAAGATGGTCAGGTGAATTTGAGGCCAGGGAGAAAGGTGTTTGTGAAGTGATGAACTGTTCAACCTCCTCGTGGGAGCACGAGGTTGTGCCAATACAGTCATCGATGTAGCAGAGGAAAAGGTAGGGGATAGTGCTGCGGAAGATGGACTGTTCCACGTACCCAAAGAGGCAGGCATAGCTGGGTCCCATGCGGGTGCCCATGGCTACCCCTTTGGATTGGAGGAAGTGGGAGGAGAAGTTGGATGGAGAAGTTGTTAAGGGTCAGGGCCAGTTCAGCCAGGTGGATGAGGGCATCATTGGAAGGGTACTGGTTGTGACGGTGTGAGCGGAAGAAACGGAAGGCTTGGAGGCCTTCATCACGGTGGATAGATGTGTACAGGGACCAGCAGATGACAAGATAGCCACAAGAGGCAGACGAGGACTAAGGGGTTAAAGGAGTTCTGCAGTAAGAACTAAAAGAGGATTGAACAGTAGGAATGCAATAGTGGAGAATGGAAAACCTTAGGATAAGCAGCAATGTAGAAGAGCGAGCCATGGTAAGGCAGGAAGAGACTTATTTTCTTTGCACTCACCACAAGAAGTGCTCAGTAAATTCTTATCTCTTGCTAAAGCCAAGTCTTGTTTCAACCTGGTGATCTGTAACCTCCCTCAGATTACAGCTTTACCACAGCTTATTAAAACTGGCTTAAAGAGTTGTTTAAATTTCCAACTCCCACATGTTCAAATTCCTTCGCTTTGCAGATATTCCTAACATAGTGGACTACAATACCTCCTTTTCCAGATATTTCCTGAGCGTAAGGTGTTGTGTGCATTACTATCCTCCTGGGTCAGCTTTGCTATTGACTCCTCAAAGAAAGTAGTTACTGTTTTTTTTTGAAAACAGAATGAAACAGAACAAGAAAAGAAGGATACAGAAGATAAATGCTTCTTTTGATCTACAGACTTAAAAGCAGGAGTTGGAAACACATCTGGAAATGCTTCCAAAAAAATGAAGTGTCTCGGCAAATTTCTGCAATGCATCCTGTATATATCGCATACCACAGCCAAGGTCCACCAGTGTTCAAGGGAGTACAGATACAAGCCAGTGAATGGATGCCAATCAACAAAACTGATTTGCCCTGGTTAAGTATTAAGCTTCCTGAGAGCTGTTGGAACTACATCCATTCAGGCAAGTGGACAATACATCATCACATTCTTAGGTAGCAGGAGAACTTTTGTCAAATCCTTACACTAATCTATGCAGGGCTGTTGGCATGGTTTTCACAGTTCACTTAGGATATAATTGCCTTAAAAATTTGAAACGTCAGGCAGCGTCTTCCCCTTTTGAAAGTCTGTCTCCATCAGTGGGAAGAAAGCAGAGTTAACACTTCGAATCAGGTGATTCTTCATCAGACTTGAAATGTTAACTTTGCTTTCTTACCACAGATGGAGCCAGACCTGCTAAGTTTTGCCAGGAATTTCTGTTTTTGTTTCAGATCTCTAGGGTCTGCAGCTGTTTGTTATATCCACACTCCCCCCACCCAACTTATGAATCCATGTAGTTGCTGTTTACCAGGTTAGTCATGCCAGTAAATGCCTAGGGTTAACAATCATTTCTGGGTTAAATGCAACATTAACAGGTTTGTGGACATGTGGGTTAGCTCTGTGAACAAGAGCCTTGTTATGGACCAGGTTAGACCCTTTCAAAATGTTTTAAGAAGCGAGCCTAACTTTTCCTTCTTTTAAAGACAGATGTGAAGTGGATATGCCAGGTGTGTTGTTGTTGGTCATACCACTCCGCTTTAAGCTAAACAGAAGTTATTTAAACACTGCAATTGAAACACAAACAAAAGGAAAAAGAATTTAGAGTAACTTAACTGACCCAATACAGCAACTTATCTAAGGAGCTGTTCCAATCTAGTAACATCCCATAAACACACTCCTCGTCAAAAAGGTAAATTGAATTATAAATTCATACAGGCAGGAGGGAACAACTTCCCAAGGGATTTCAGAAAGAAACATCAATCAGGAATCTTCTACTGAAGTTTGGAATCTTTCTGGACTGCAGCATCTTGTGACTGCTACAGCTAAACCAAACTAGTAATAACCTGAACTGGGAGAATGGCCACTCTCCTGCCATTGGTAAGCCAGATACTTCGGCACCTCTGTCTTTACGACCTCTCTTGAAAAGGAACCAAGAACGAAAATAACCTTTTTAAAGTGACAGCATTGAACCCTTTTCAATCTATCAGAATCTTATTTAATTGCTCGCATAGTAACCTACAATACACAAAAACAAACCATCCTACCATTTGTTGTTTTAATATAGGATAAATACAGTTCTTCTCTGGAGAAATATGTCTATGACTTCCGTTTCCTTTATAATTAAGCACATTATTGAAGAATTGTGTTTATCTAATGGTTTCAAGAAAAGTTAGAGAAAGTATGTAGTTTATTACCTATTTTGTGTTGATTCTTTATCTTCACTCCACCATCACCATTTAGGGTCTGGTCTGCTCATTATCTGTTTCTAATAGTTAGAGTATTTCAAGAATACTTACTCTTACCCAACTCCTCTTCTGCAGCTATGCTCCTCCTGGATCATTCTTATCCCCTTTGATGAACATTTTAGCACTTCTACATTCATTCTCGTGTAGAATAATTAGGTGATTGGTTTTGACTGGCACAGGTCTGCTGGACTGAAAGGCCCTTTTCTGTGCTGTAGACTTCTAGATGTCTATGACCCTTCATTCTCCTCCCTGTGGGACTTTGAAGATTCACTTTTCCTACAGTTGTTGCTGATTCTTTTGTTAAACCATTGAGACCACACTTGCTTCAGCTATGCTTATTTTTTGTCTCTATTCATAGAATCACAGAATCTCTACAGTGTGGAAGCAGCCTATTCAGCCCATCAAGTCCACACCACACCTCCAAACAGCACCCCATCCCTGCAACCCAGCATTTCACATGGCTAATCCACCTAGCCCACACATCCCTGAACAGTGGGCAATTTAACATGGCCAATCCACCTAATGTGCACATCTTTGGATTGTTGGAAGAAACCGGAGCACCTGGAGGGAAACCAAGCAGAAACAAGGAAAAAGTGCAAAGTCCACACAGTCATCCAAGGGTGGAATCGAATCTGGGTCCCTGGTGCTGCGAGGCAGTATTGCTAACCATTGAGCCACCATGCCACCCATCAAGCACATTACACCATTAAAGCTGTAGCAGATATCCTTCAGAAGTATTGCTAACTGTATCACCCTGTTAAACTTCCTTACACGGTTTTATCATTTATTTGAATTTAAGATTAATAACATTACATATAGCTGCCCTATTGTCCTCACTGTTGATGAATCAATGTGCGATAAATTTAAATTTTTCAGTTCAGATTCTGAACCATTAAGCGTTGCCAATTTATTTTAGCTTGAGTTCCTCAAAAAAATGTGAATACAATTAGCTCTCTTCCTTTTTATTTCAGCCTGGTGATCTTCAGCATATTCCTGGTTATACCACTGCAATTTGTATCTTAAAGATTTCTATTTGGAGGTGTTCAATACCTAAGTTTCCAACTACAACAGGATAAGCTCCTTTAATTTTTTTTTACTGTCAACTTGATCTTTCCGGAACATATAAAGTTGCATTCATCATTGAACTCCATGGTCGGCATTTCTTCTGATATTCCATCAGCATTGTATTTTTCTGTAGTCCAAACAAATTTTAAGCCTCTTATGCCTCAAGTTTCTAGCCCTATAAATAGATAATTCTGATTGCAGATTTTCTATCTTCCATGATTGTATTTACCTGTTTTTGGTACTAAGTTTCCATTTGCTTCTCAAAGTTACCCCATCACATCAGTTTTGACCATGAACCATGAACCTGCATTGCCATATTATGGAGGTTTGGGAGTGGCTGCCTACTTTAAACTCACGAGTCAGGCTTTAACTGTCTCACTACACCAGAACAGCTTTAACAAAATATAACACCGTCTGTGGCACTGTATGCATATTAGACCTCCTCATCCTCCAAAACGTCTGACACATTGAATCCAATATCATTCATTTTCTGACTAGCTCAATGGGATAATATTGTCTTAATATTGAACTCCAAAACACTAACTCTGTTTCTCTTTCCACAGATGCTGTCAGACCTGCTGAATTTCTTCAGTACTTTTTCTTAATTTCAGTGGAACTAGCCTTGCTTGGCTTAATTTTCAATTGTAAATTCTAGCAGCTTTTCTTGCCATATCATCATGTCTGCAGTGCTCAAAATCCACCGCTGATCTCATCTTCTTTATTGATATACACCACCTAAAGCAATGCAGTTTTTCACCTGCATGCTAATGATAATCAGCTCCACTTCACCACTTCTCTTGATCTTTTCACCATGCTGTGTCACTTTCAAACCTAGTGATTCATCCCTTCTTGCTGTTAAGAGCAGGGAAAACCAAAGCTACTGTTCCTCTGTATTTGCTTCCTTGTCACCAACTACATTCTCTGACAATGACTATCTCAGGCTCAACCAAACCATATCTGAGAAACCCTGTTAAAACTGACTTTGAACCAATGCTTTCTCCAAGACCACCTCTAATACTGCCCAACTTAGTCTCTCTGTTGCTGAAACCCTCATTCACGGCTTGCCATCTCCCTACTCTATTTATTCCAATGTCTTATTGGTTAAGACATAGGGCAGCTGTATGTAACGTTATTAATCTTAAATTCAAATAAATGAGAAAACCGTGTAAGGATATTTAACAGGGTGATATAGTTAGCAATACTTCTGAAGAATATCTGCTACATCTTTAATGGTGTAATGTACTTGAATGGGTGGCATGGTGGTTCAATGGTTAGCTGTACTGCCTCGTAGCACCAGGGACCCAGGTCCAATTCCACCCTTGGACGACTTTGCACGTTTCCCTCGTTTTTGCTTGGGTTTCCTACATTGTTCACACTTCATATTCATCAGCTTCATCACCTCTGTAGTCCATAACTTATCCAATTCAAAGTCATGCTTATCCAAGCCATCTAAGTGGCCCATGAAGCAGTTAGGGATAGCCAAAAGTACATGCCTTGTCAGCAGTGCCCACATCACATGCAAGAATAAAAGATGACTTGGGATCAAAAATAGGGGTGGGATGGGCTATTCAGCTCCTTGAGACTGCTCTGCCATTCATTACGTTCATCCAACTCAGGAGAATGTTCTTGCTTTTCTCCATGTTCTCTGATCGCTTTACTGAATTGCTAAAGAGGCAACTGTTTATCATTAATCCTTCAGGATTGCAATGATCCAAGGGCAGAGGATGGAAATATGCAGCTTCCAAATGACTGGGAGAACTTTTGTTAATGTTATTGAAAAAGAGAGCGTAATGAGAACATAAAACTGTTACAGTAAGGAATATCCCATTTCTCAAGATTGCTGCCTTACAAAATGAACAATTCTTTCCACTATTTTAATAATTAATTTTCTTCACATTTAGATCTCCTGTTATTATAAACCATTTCTGCACTGACAGATCTGACAAGTGACCTGTTCCCAACAGTTGGACTGTGGCATTACTATTCCAGAGCACTTTTCCAGCTGGCACCACTAATCCAACAATAAAATCACCTTTTGTCCTCAGACTGGGGGAAGATTAGAATTTCTTAAACAAGGCCCTGCATGAAGAACTAAACAGAGGCACAAAGATAGAATTAATGAATCTTCCTTTTTGTTCCAATTCTGATCCCGCATAAAATTTATTGCTTATACAAATTGTGATTTAGGAATTTCTTAATACATCAATTTAAATATTTAAACATTCCTTACATGGTGGTGCTAAGGCATCTAAATTTTATGCTGTGACCATTGCTAAAATAAAGTGCATGTATTGATGCTAACTAAAGACAAGAAATGACTTGGTCATGACATCCCTATAGGCAAACACTGGCACCATCTAGTTTCGTACTGAAAAAAAAATGGCTGGTTAGATCAGGTTCTAGAGAGCTGCAAGTATCCACTTTATTGTATCTCAACGTAAGTGAGGTAAAAGAGAGAAAAAGAAAATAAATCAATAAAATACATCAGGAAAACAATGAGGAAATTCTTCACAATCTCCTATTTTTAAACTGGTGTGACAGTTGCAATAAGCACTTTATCACCATGAAATCTGACAGACTGTTGATACCATGAAGTAAAAGGAATACTTGCATGATTTTTCTGTGCCACTAAGAGGAGCTATAGCAGTTTTATGGCTTACTTGGCATCTTCAGTGTCAAAACGAAGTGCAATACTTTAAAATGTTAACAAATATTTACATTTTAATTTCAGTATTTGAGTTATACATTTGCCACAGAAGCAAGGTGCATTGTTGTTCCCAGCAGTATCATTGACTGCTAATCCTCATAACTAAAGAGACTGCATTAGTCTCCACAACACCATTTCAGATTTTAATTATATGCCGAAATACGTTTCAGTAGATCGCTTTTTTTGTTTAATTTTCTACTTTCTATTCAAACCATTTCCTTATAACATGCTGAACTTTACCATGCACCTTCATATTACAAGATTCCAAGACAGTTTTATTTGAAAGAAAATGTACAATCTCACAACCAGACAAGCATTTCTCAATTAGAAGGACATTGTTTCACCTGAACATACATGAGAAACATATATTTTGAATTAATTAACATGTCGCAGTCCAATTTCAGTATTTTACACTGGCTACCAACTCACCTCAGAAAGATATATTAAGTTCCTGAAGCACTGGTATGTTAATCACAATGTTTGGATGAAGTACAGAGTACTTGAGCTCCAAGACCTTTAGCAGTTAATGAGAACTTTAGTAGGCACTTTGGGCACTGATGCATGAGATCCTCTTGCTGAAAGACAACTTCTTTGCCACTGTTACCTTTCCAGTTCACGCAGTAGAAGGTCTTCAAGCAGAATGGACATGTTAAGTGGCAATAATCAAGACTGCCTTCTGCTTCACCAGTGCAGTTGCTCAAGTGCACCTTGCACTCATCGACAATCCTTTCCCTGTTATGTAGTTCATACTGCGATGCTGAATCAACAATATGCCTGCAGAACGGTTCAGTGCTGACAGCAGTGCGTTCTGGTGAAACATTGGGCAGTTCCTCATCAACTGTGCAATGTACATTCAATGAACTGAAGACTGTCCACAGAATAGCAGGGTCCTTGCACTTGTGGTAACTTTGCCAGTGCCTGAAAAGTTCAGATTTGCTTCCATAGTTCTGTTTACATAAAATACAATTAAACCCTAAATTTGTAATGAACTGAATTTTATTAGCCTGAGCAACTGTATTTGAATCCACAGCACCTGAATGGAGCTGCTGTTTATAATGCAAACTCATGTGCTTCTTCAATTTAAAACAAGATTGGAAAGCTTCTTCACAAATACCACACCTGACCAAACTTTTTTTCTCACCAAGTTGTTTCCAGTAGTTTGCTGCATGCTTGAGCAGTTCTTGTTCAGCTTCCATGCTTGAGTAAATCGGAAATCCACTGACGCATCTACTTTTATCATTTACAGATCTCTCTTCTACCCTCAGCTGCAACTCCTCCTCATGGGCACATAACAGGTGAAGTTTCATATCAACAAAGGTGGGGGTGACAACTTGGCAACGAGCACATTTTATTTGCAAGGTGCTGAGGCCAACCACTTCAGCTTGCAATTGATTATCCTCAGTCTGCTTTCTGAAAAGACAAAACAACCTCATTAAAGTGAAGATCTTAGCTTAAACAAGACAGGTATGTCAAAATCATAATTTGTTCTTGATTACTACAGATTACAACAATAATATTTCTACAATGAATTTTACAAGTGGGCTGAAAAATTGTTGTAATGCACCCCACCTTTCCAGATAGGTATAATGACGAAATTACATCTGAAAGGGTAAGCATTATATGCACCAGGACAGAATTTGCAAAAACAGGAGGAGGGGGGAGGGGAATCTTTTATGTCCTGTGATCGAGAGAAGTTGTGTGTGGAGGTGGGGTTGATGAAGGGATGAAGAAGTGAAAAAGAAAACAATTATGCAGCCAAATAAAATTAATAGACCAGGGATATAAATCCGGCCAGATATCCTTAAAATTCAAAATACATTTTTTTTGGTATGTAAAAGTAACTCAACGTGCAGAATTTACATGGATCAGATTCTATTAGATATTAACAAGGCTGAAATACATGCAATTGAAAAAGATCTAGAGCCTTGAAATCTCTGATAGATTAAATCACAAAACCAGGCTCTGCTGTATTTCTCATCAATTTTATAAGCTCTTTATAAAATTCATTTCAGTTCAGTGTTCTGAATGTTTATTAGTTTAAATTCAACATTCCAGACCAAAACACACTGGTAAGATTTTGTTGTTTCAGTAAAGCTCAAAGAATAGGCTATAAACCTGCAGATGAGTAGTTTTCACTTTGGCTGTGAAGGGAGAGTTCTGCTAAATACACAGGTTGTCTGGAAGAAACATGCCAACGGGTGTTGTTCAGTCTCAACAAATACCATATCCATGTCCTCCTCCAGAGTAACCCAACCAAGAAAAACAAAGGTCTGCAAGACTCTGGATCACTTCACACTTATGAATGTTCACAGTGTCCTTTCGCTGACTTGTACAGTAAATCCAACCTCACAGAAAATCTTATCATTTTATTCCTAATACAGTTATTATGGACTATTACTTAAGAGCAAGTAGCCTTTAACAGCATGTTTTATTCACGAACAGGTCTTGCTCCTTTCTTTCTTCAACAGCTGCTCGGTTCAGCTGTAAACAAGTTTTTCTCCCCAGAAAAGCAAATGGTTCTGCCCTGCACTCTGCCCATAAATATCATGCTGTCACAGAACAAAGGCTCAGGGTACATATTAATAGTGTAATCATTAAAGGTGAGGAAAAGCTGATCTCACATCTTGTTTCCAGAGCACATACATTGTGAGTAATGTGGCACTTCTCCTAATATGGTGTCTAACTATCTGTTACCTAATAAAAGAATGTTTCCACGCCAACGTTCCCCCCCCCCCCACCCACCAATCACACACACCTCTCTGGTCTGTGGTTTACAGGTTATTCTCTTTTGAAAACCTGCAGCTACAAATAAGCACTTAGCATCACACCATCTAGTTGAATTAAACAGCAGTGGAAAGAGTAATCCTTCACAAGAGCAATCTCCAGTATAATTTTACTGTTGGAAAATTTAACATGCTCAGAAGAGGAATTAACTGTTGAGTAACAATATTAACTGCCAGTTTCATGAAACATTTTAAGAAATATTTGTACAGTACTCCACAAATACGACAACATCTTAGCACAGTCAAGGGGGAGAGGTGGGTACAGGAAATAGAGGCTTGGGGTGGGGGAGGAAGGAAGAGTCCAAGGACGGCTTTCTTTTGAAGTATTTGAAAAGAAAGCAAGATAATATAACTTAGGATGATAGCTCCACGTTCCAAAAACATAATGACTAAAAGAATGTGGTGGACTCTTAACTGACTTCTGGGCAATTAGGGATAAGCAGGAGAGGGGACAGCACCGCCTCCATAACAATCCTCAACACTGGTGTCCCACAAGCTGCAAACACAGCACCCACCATACTTCTTATACACTCACAGCTGTTTGGCCAAATTCAGCTCGAACTCCATTTGCAAAGTTGATGATGATATTATCATGCTGAGTTGCATCCCAAAATAACAAGACAGAGTACAGGAAAAAGACAGACAGCTCAGTGACATGGTGTAAAGACAACAATCTCTCCCTCAATGTCAGTAAAACAAAGAAGTTGGTCATCGACTTCAGGAAGAGGAGTGGGGAATATGCCCCAATCTGTATCAATGGTGCTGAGATAGAGATGATTGAGTTTCAAGTTTCTTGGAGTAAATAACACCAACTATCAATTCTGGTCCATCCACGTCGACGCTGTAGTCAAAAAACACAACAATGATGCTACTTCCTCAGAAGGCTAAGGAAATTCAGCATGTCCACAATAACTCTTACGAAGTTTTATAGATGGACCCTATCTGATTGCATCACAACTTGGTATGGTAACAGCTCTGCTCAAGACTGCAAGAAATTACAGAGAGTTGTGACACAGCCCAATCCATCGTGAAAACCATGGATTTCCAAAGCAGCATTCCTTCCAGTGACTCCATCTACACTTTCTGCTGCTTCGGAAAAGCAGCCAACATAATCAGAGGCCCCTCCCACCTCATTTTTACATTCTTCCACCTGCTTCCATTGAACAGAAAATACAAAAGCTTGAAAACAAATACCAACAGATTTAAGAACAGCTTCTTCCCCACTGTTACCAGACTTAAAGAAAAATCAACTAGGTAAAAACAATGACTGCAGATGCTGGAAACCAGATTCTGGATCAGTGGTGCTGGAAGAGCACAGCAGTTCAGGCAAATCAGCCCTGACTCCAATTTGACTGGTTATAGAAAGTCATAGAGCAAACAGGCCTCTCATATATTAGAGCTGATCTTACTTAGAACATAGAACAGTACGGCACAGAACAGGCCCTTCAGCCCAAGATGTTGTGCCGACCATTGATCCTCACGTATGCACCCTCAAATTTCTGTGGCCATATGCATGTCCAGCAGTCTCTTTAATGTCCCCAATGACATTCCTTCCACAACTGCTACTGGCAACACATTCCATGCTCTCACAACTCTCTGTGTAAAGAACCCGCCTCTGACATCCCCTCTGTACTTTCCTCCAACCAGCTTAAAACTATGACCCCTCCTGTTAGCCATTTCTGCCCTGGGAAATAGTCTCTGGCTATTCACTCTATCTATGCCTCTCATTATCTTGTATACCTCAATTAGGTCCCCTCTCCTCCTCCTTTTCTTCAATGAAAAAAAGTCCAAGCTCAGTCAACCTCTCTTCATAAGAAGGTCATGCCTCACAAACCTTATCGAGTTCTTTGAGGATGTGACTGGAAAGGTTGATAAGGGTCGACCTGTGGAAGTGGTGTATATGGACTTCAGCAAGGCATTTGATAAGGTTCCCCATGATAGGCTCATTCAAAAGATCAGGAGGAATGGGATACAGGGGAACTTAGCTGTCTGGATACAGAATTGACTGGCCAACAGAAGACAGCGAGTGGTAGAAGAAGGAAAATATTCTGCCTGGAAGTCAGTGGTGAGTGGTGTTCCACAGGCCTCTGTCCTTGGGCCTCTACTGCTTGTAATTTTTAGTAATGACTTGGATGAGGGGATTGAAGGATGGGTCAGCAAGTTTGCAGACGACACAAAGGTTAGAGGTGTCGTTGACAGTATAGAGGGTTGTTGTAGGCTGCAGCAGGACCTTGACAGGATGCAGAGATGAGCTGAGAGGTGGCAGATGGAATTCAACCTGGATAAATGTGAGGAGATGCATTTTGGAAGGTCGAATTTGAAAGCCGAATACAGGATTAAGGATAGGATTCTTGGCAGTGTGGAGGAACAGAGGGATCTTGGTGTGCAGGTACATAGATCCCTTAAAATGGCCAGTCAAGTGGACAGGTTTATTAAGAAAGCATATGGTGTTTTGGCTTTCATTAAAAGGGGGATTGAGTTTAAGAGTCTTGGGATCTTGTTGCAGCTCTATAAAACTTTGGTTAGATCGCACTTGGAATACTGCATCCAGTTCTGGTCGCCCTATTATAGGAAAGATGTGGATGCTTTGGAGAGGACGTTTACCAGGATGCTACCTGGACTGGAGGGCTTATCTTATGAAGATAGGTTGACTGAGCTCAGACTTTTTTCATTGGAGAAGAGGAGGAAAGGGGACCTAATTGAGGTATACAAGATAATGAGGCGCATAGATATTTTCCTTCTACTACCACTCGCTGTCTTCTGTTGGCCAGTTAATTCTGTATCCAGACAGCTACGTTCCCCTGTATTCCATTCCTCCTGACCTTCTGAATGAGCCTACCATGGTGAACCTTATCAAATGCCTTGCTGAAGTCCATATACACCACTTTCACAGCTTGACCCTCATCAACTTTTCTAGTCACATCCTCAAAGAACTCAATAAGGTTTGTGAGGCACGACCTGCCCCTCACAAAGTCGTGTTGACTGCATTTAATCAAGCCATGCTCTTCCAGATGGTCAGAAATCCTATCCCTCAGAATCCTTTCTAACACCTTGCAGACAACAGACGTTAGACTTACTGGTCTGTAATTGCCAGGGATTTCCCTATTTCCTTTCTTGAAGAGAGGAATTACATTTGCGCCTCTCCAGTCCTCAGGTACGACTCCAGTGGAGAGTGAGCTTGCAAGGATCTTCGCAAGTGGCGAAGCAATTGCATTTCTTGTTTCCCACAGCAGCCGAGGACAAATCTGATCTGGGCCTGGCGACTTGTCAATCTTAATGTTTGACAAAATTTTCAGCACATCAGCTTCCTCTATCTCTATCCATTCCAGCATGCGCACCTGCTCTTCAAAGGTTTCATTCACTACAAAGTTCGTTTCTTTCATAAAGACAGAAGGAAAAAACTCATTTAGGGCTTCCCCTACCTCCTCAGACTCCACACACAAGTTCCCTATGCTATCCCTGATCGGCCCTACTTTTTCTTTGACCATTCTATTATTCCTTACATAAGTGTAAAATGCCTTTGTGTTCTCCCTAATCCGTTCTGCCAAGCCTTTCTCGTGCCCTCGCCTGTCTCTCCTCAGACCATTTTTGAGCTCTTTCCTCGCCTGCCTGTAATCCTCTAGAGCTGAGTTTGACCCTAGCTTCCTCTACCTTATGAAAGCTACCTTCTTCCCTTTGACAAGAAGCTCCACCGCTCTCGTCATCCAAAGTTCCTTTATCTTACCCCTTGTTGCCTGTCTCAGAGAGACATATTTATTCATCACTCACAACAACTGTTCCTTAAACAGTCTCCACATATCTATAATGCCTTTACCATGGAACAATTGCTCCCAGTCCATGCTTCCTAACTCATGTCTAATCGCATCATAGTTTCCTCTTCTCCAATTAAATATCCTCCCATTTTGTCTAATCCTCTCCTTCTCCATAGCTATGTAGAATGTGAGGTAGTTGTGGTCACCATCACCAAAATGCTCTCCCACCACAAGGTCTGATACCTGCCCCAGCTCGTTTCCGAGCACCAAGTCTAGAATGGCCTCTCCCCTCGTCGGCCTGACAATGTACTGAGTTAGGAAACCCTCCTGAACACACCTTACAAAAACAGCTCCATTCAAATCTTCTGCTCAAAGGAAGTTCCAATCAATATTGGGAAAGTTAAAGTCACCCATTACAACAACCCTACTACGTCCACACTTTTCCAAAATCTGCCGACCTATGCTTTCTTCAATTTCTCTGCTGCCATTGGGGGGGCTTGTAGTAAACCCCTAATGAGGTGACTGCTCCCTTGCTGTTCCTAATTTCTACCCATACTGACTCGGTAGGCAGATCTTCCTCGACAATGGAAGCTTCTGTAGCTGTGATATTCTCTCTGATTAGTAGTGCTACACCCCCTCCTCTTTTTCCCCCCTCTCTATTCTTTTTAAATGCTCTGAACCCTGGAACATCCAGCAACATTCCTGCCCCTGAGAAACCCATGTCTCTGTTATGGTCACAACATGATAGCACCAGGTACTGATCCATGCTCTAAGTTCATCACTTTTATTCCTGATAGTCCTTGCGTTAAGCAAACACACTTTAACTAATCCCTTGGTTCCTTCCCAGGAAAATCCTTCCCACTAGCTGGTCTACCTCTTGCTATCGCCTCATCTGCATCAACTCTCACCTCCGGTATACAGCTCAGGTTCCCACCCCCCGCCATACTAGTTTAAACCCTCTCGAACCACTCGAGCAAACCTTCCACCCAGGACATTGGTCCCCTTCCAGTTCAGATGCAACCCGTCCTTCTTGTACAGGTCCCACCTTCCCCAGAAGGCATCCCAATTATCTACATACCTGAAGCCCTTGCTGATATATATGGTCACTACTTTCCTTCCCGGCTGCCCCTCTGGTCCTCGTCACTTCCTCTGCTGCTCCCGCTCCTTCTGTGAAAGAGAAAACACTGCTGCCCGCTACCGGTAAGTCATTCTAAGAACCTTAGCTGCAGTCTTCTGGGTTCGTCTTACCTCTGCTGCTGCTCACACTCAAATCTTGCTCTGCACTTTCTCTACGGCTATAACACTCTATTCTGCATTCCGTTCTATTACCCTGGCGTACTTGCATAAAGTTTGATTTGTCTAGTTAGCATGCAAAACAACACTTTTTGTTGTATCTCGGTACATGTGACAACAATAAATTAAATCTAATGGAAGCATTTGCCTAGTCAGCAACACTCACAGAATTATTGATTCTACAGCACAGAAAAAGGCCCTTCAGCCCATTGAGTCTGTGTCAGTCAAAAACCATCTAATATTCTAATCTCATGAACAAACAAAACCAAAAACCACCCCAGATAAATAAGCAGAAATAAAGAAACACCTAGATTTAAATTAACGGAAAGTTGGTGTTGGGAAATACCCCAGAAAAGATTGTGATCATAAGATGAGAGGACCATCTTGAGACTGATTGTCGTAGGCATGGGGAGTTGTCATCATCATCATCATATTCCAAGGAGGAAGAGGACAGTCCTTCAACTGGACTGGATGTAGAATGTTTAGACTTGACGCAAGGCAAGAGTAAGGTTGCCGCTTCCCTTAATATTTACACCAACAGATGGGGAGGGGTTGGGTAAGATCATAAGAAGAAAATCTTTGAGAGAGAGAGAGAATTATGCTTTTTAGGCAGAAGGAATAAGCAGCAACAAAATATAATTAATGGTACAGTTTGGAAGTGTGCAGGGTCAGTGGGATCTGTCCTGTCATTTGCATAGACATTTCAACATTGTTATATACATTGGGAAAGAACTAACAAAATGTTTGGGACCTTGGGCTTTATAAACTGAGGTACTAAAGGAACATGAAGTTATAATGCTGAACCTTTATAACTAGAGTAGGCCACAACTAGAGTAGTGCGTCCAGTTCAAATAATCACAAACAAGAAGGATGCAAGGATCCTCAAGATGGTACAGAGGAGATTCACCAGGTGAGTTGTAGTGATGTCAGAGTTTAGCTACAGGATTAAATTGGAGAAGTTTGGGTTGTTCTCCAACAAGCAAAGGAGTTTGAAGGGAAAATCTAGACGAGGTGCACAAGACAATGACAGGTTTAGATAAGGTAGACAAAGGAAAACTGCTGCAATTCGCTGATAACACAAAGACCAAGGGACCAGATAGAAGGTTCTGGAAAGATATGGGGCAACGTAGGGAAAAAGTTTTTATGCCGCAAATGGCCTTTTTGTGCGTGCAACTCACTGCCTAAGACGAAGAAATGACTATGAATGATTTTGAAATTAAATTTGATAGACACTAGAGGGAATAAACCTGCAGAGCTGTGAGACAAAAGGGAAATGGACTGATTAGATGGCTACACAGAGATATGGAATGGCCATGATGGGAGAAACAGTTTCCTCCTTTGCTATATTAATTCAATGGTTCTACAACATACAATAACTGAGTTGGACAATAATAATTCGCAACTAAATAGCACTTGCAAAAACAACACAGATGTCCATCTGGAGAAGGAAAGATTAGACAGAATAACAAGCCATTAAGTTAATAGGTGGGTTCAATAAGCTTTTGAGGAGGGAGAGGGAGATGGAAATGCAAAGAAGAAACAGAATATGACCCAACTGACTTACAGTTCTACAGTTTATGCAGTGAAGGAGACCTATAAGAAGTCAGATAGCCATGTGTTTCAGGAAATTTTCAGCAATAAACTGGAATGAGCTGAAGAAAGATTTACAGATAATGAACAGAATCATAGTATTTGAGACAGTGGGGCAAGGTTACCATGGACATGATGACTATGACTAAACAGTTACGGCTGGATCTATAAGAGTGGTCCCATATGCATGGAGGAGAAGAATTAAACTATTGAAACAAAAAGTAGTGGTCAGTATCTTAGATTACAGAGAAATTAAGAATAGTGACTTGCTGTTTCATTAAATATTTTCAGTGAGTTTGATGCAAATACAAATTATATTGAAGGTGCTCCACCATGATTCAGAGAGAAAGATGAGTACATAAATGGATAACAACAGATAGAGTCATAGCGTCATAGAGATGTACAGCATGGAAACAGACCCTTCGGTCCAACCCGTCCCAACCCAACCTAGTCTCACCTGCCAGCACCTGGTCCACATCCCTCCAAATGAAAGGATCTTGGTAAAATAATTGAGAGTAAGACAGCTTACATTACCAATTTTCAACACCAGCAAAAACAGAAATTCCTGAAAAACCTCAGTAGTCTGGCAGCATTTGCAGAGAGATAGGAAAATTAAAAGCAAGTCCAGTGACCTTTCTTCAGAACTGCTTGTAGCTTGGACAAGGTTATATACATGCTAAAGATGGAGTGGGGAGTAGAGGGGGATGCCCAGAGAAAGAGAAAAATAATTGGGTAGACAAAGGAATGGATGAAGGTCAACCTCAATTAACAGGAGGGCAGATAGGATGAAAGTGGGAAAGTGGCAGAGTCCCACCAGATTATTTAGGACTAACTAACTGAGATTTTTTGGTGAAATAAAAGAAAGGTTTGAGGAAGATAATATTGTTTATATGGTGAACACAGATTTTCAGAAGGCATTTAATAAAGTGTCACCCAACAGACTTGTGGCAATATCATAACTCCTGAGATAAATGGGACAATAGTAACACGGATATGAAATAGGCTCAGTGACAAGAATAATAGAAGTGACTAGCGCATGCTTTTGAATTGAATTTGAATTGAATTTAGTTAATGTCACGTGTACCAAGGCACAGTGAAAAGCTTTGTCTTGCAAGCAATACCGGCAGATCACATAGTTAAGTAGCACAGATAAGTAAGTAATAGGTGAACAGTGGCAAAAATAAAAACATAGGTGCAGGCGAATGCTAAGAGTTTGAGAGCCCACTCAGTATTCTAACAAGAGTAGGGTAGAAACGGTTTCGCAACTGGCTGGTGCATGTGTTCAGTTTTCGGTACCTTCTCTTGGTAAAGGTTGTAGAAAAACATTGCCGGGTGGGATGGGTCTTTGAGAATGCTGGCGGCCTTTCCTCGACAGTGGGACTGGTAGATGGATTCTATAGATGGGAGATTGGCCTTTGTGATTATCCAGGCCGAGTTCACCACTCTCTGCAACCGTCTCTGATCTTGAACGATACAGTTGCCAGTGATACAACCAGACAGAATGCTCTCAATGGAGCACCTATAAAAATTGGCAAGGGTATTCACCGTCATGCCAAATTTCCTCAGCTGCCTCAGGAAGAGGAGACATTGTTGGGCCTTTATAACCAGTGCGTCCACATGAAGAGTCCAAGAAAGCTTGTTGTGGATGACCACTCCCAGGAGTTTGACACTCTCCAATTGTTCCACCTCTGTAGGGGGGCATGAGTAACATCCTGCCAAAAGTCAATAATAAGTTCCTTGCTTTACACTTGCAGACTGGAATGCACTTGAGTTTGCAGTGGAGGTCCCCAGGAGTTGCTATTGGAATTCTTGGTTTTGCTAACATACACCAATGACCTTGATATTGATTTACAAGGCATAATTTCATAATCTGTAGATGGTAAGATGCTTGGAAGCACTGTACACAGCAAGAAGAATGGTTCAGAACTTCAAAAAGACACTGGTTGTCAGAATGGGCAGACATACGTCAGGTGAAATTTAATGCAAAGAAGTGTGTACAGATTCAGTTTAGTGAAAGGAACAGACAGTCAATAAAAATAATAAAAGATACTGCAGTAAAGGGAATGTCAGAAGAAAAAGGGCCTGGGTCTATATGTGTAAGAATCATTGTGGGTGGCAGAACTCGTTTTAAAAAACAGTTAAAAGCTTATTGCTTTATTCATAGAGGTATGGAGGATGAAAACAAGGAATTTAAACTTGTATGAAACACTGGTTTGCACAGAACTGGATTATTGTAATCAGTTTTAGATGCCACGCGTTAAGAAAGACATAGCTGCATAAGTGCTAATAAAGTTCATGAGAACGGACCCAGGGATGAGGAATTTCAGTTTCACAGAGTGGCATTGCAGAATGGAATGTTGAGGGGAAATTTGATAAAGGCATTCAAAATCATGAGTAGTCTGAAAAAAGTAGATAGGATAAAATTGTTCCCATTCGTGAATAATTAAGGAGGCACAGATTCAAACTAATTGGCTAATGAAGTATTGGAACCATGAGAACAAAGTGTTTCACAAAGTGAAGGGTCTGGAATGCACTGCTGAGTGTTTGTAAAGGCAGGATCAATAAGCCAAAATAAATGAATATTTTACCTTGTGAGAACTGGGCTCTGGGGAGAAGGCAGAAATGGCATGAGGTAAATTGCTCCTACAGAGGCGATGGGTCAAATGGCCTTCTCTGTATTGTTAACAATGCTGCAGTTCTGAGACTACTGTCAAAACAGCTTTAAAAGTTAGTAAAATAGCTGGAAGAGCCACAAAAAATTAAGTAATTCCTGCAATCACTGAAAATAAAAATAGTGCAGTCACTGACAGCAAACCACATGTGTCATCCAAAAAGAAGGCACTGTCTCCTTTCTAATATTGGTACATTTGTTTCTACTGACAAGAACAATAAAGATGCATTTGTTTTATTAACTTACTTTCATTTTATTGAAAAGTGGCAGAAAAATGGAAGGAAGATCTGGAAAATTTGTTTAATCTACTGATAACATTATGACTGCTTAATGCTATCCTTATGAATTATTTAAAAGAGTATGGTATAGACCAGACCAGACCCCCTTAAAATATATTAAGAAGGTAGACTAGACTCCAACTTTGTTTTTATTTTATAGGTAAATGTAAGATGCCGTGTTCCAGATGCAATTTTATTGGTCAAACTACTTACCATTATGCAAACACAATGAATTCATACACTATAGTTAAAAAAGGAATTGGAATAACTTAGATGTATTGGAAAACTTAACAGAATAATAGATACAGTAACTATTACTGATCAACTCTTCCAAAAAGTAACATCCCATAAACATATTCTTGGAAAACAGCAAATTCAGAACAGATTGCCTTACATATAACTCCTGTCACAGGCAGGGAATCCCCAGCATTTAGCGCTAACTGAAAGGAGGAGATAAAATAGCTTCCACCTCTTCAAGACCCCAACAACAACTGAAGATTAAACCTAAAGTCCTTGGTTCTGTGGGAGCTCAACCTCACTAATTCAGGTTTCTTCTATTGTTACAACTTTTAAAATAAAACCAAGGCCACAAAGCTGTTTGCTTTCTTACACACCACTTGGCAATTCTCATTCAATCTTTCCCTTAAAAGAAACCTGGACAAAATAACTGCTTAAAGCCACAGTATTGTCACATGTAATCATTGATATATCAGGATTTTACTTATAACTATAATAGGTTAGAACTAATCTATCTTCTTTGTGTATTCATGTTTATGCTGTAGTCTAGACAGATATGACTTCCAGACTGTCGAGTGCTCTAACTCCACTCACACTGCTACTTATTCCTAATTATGTGCACTCTGTTGCTCCAAGGTGCAGTTTTCCTACACAACAACTAAGGAATAGATGTTGGTTAGGACACGAGGAATATCTCCTTTGCTTTTCTTCGAAATAGTACAAAGGGACTGTTCACATTCACCCTAGCAGGCAGATGGGGCCTCCATTAACCAGCTCTTCCAAAAGACATCACAGTCTCGGTACTAAAGTAGAATGTAAGCCTTGATTTTGTACTCATGCCCATGAACGGACTCCAACCTGGAACATTCAATAACAAGAACCACTGAGCCAAGGCTGACGCTCAGGAACTTAGAAATTAAAAGTGTTGCATAAGTTTAAGGGGTTCCCCCCATGACAGATATGCAATACAGAGGATAGCATTCATAAATAAAAATTAATCAAAATTAATTATTTAGTATAAGGATTGAAAACAGTTAATGTCTGGAACAGTGCAAGCAACACCTCCCACTATGATGATGTAAGAAATCATATGAGAGACTTGAGAGAGAAGCATCGTGGCTTTAACAGTTAGTCATGCTTCTGTAAAGCTATAAATAGATCCATAATATATAATAATCTAGTTGTAGTTCACACCAATCAAAGACTGCAATCTCTCCTGGCTAAGCTAACCAAATATATAACAGAGTGAAAAGCAGTGCAACTGTGAAGAACCAGAAAACTTTGAAAAATAACTTTAAAGAAGGTTTAAAAGTCTAGACATGAAAAACGTGGCACGAGACCTCACAGTACTTGAGGAGATGGTGAAGAACTCGAAGGCTGCTCCATAGACAAAGTGGAAAATCAAGTTGCAAAGGCATTCTGGCTGCACCACAGAGGCATGGTGGTTTGTGAAGGCCTGCTCAGACTTAAACCATTAGCTTGCTTTCTCTCTATAGATGGTGTGTGACCAGCTGTAATCTCCAGCATTTGTTGTTTTCAATACTGATCTCACAATCACAGGTTTCAAGTGAGAGGAACGAACAAAGGTCAGGGATCTGGTGAGTAACACTCGAACAGGGTACAAAAAAAACTTAGTGGTGTGGCTCCAAACAAAAAAAATGAGTACATCAATCTGAAGGAGACACATTACTTGTGTTCACCGTGAGGTAGCAAAAAAAAAGCAAAACCGAAAGGTAGCCACAAACATCCAACACACCAAGATCAGCGAATGAAGAGATTGTTGAAGCAATATGAAGTAATTTTCAGTGTCTTGAAATAAACACATAGTGTAGCACATAGATTTTTCCAGCAAAGACAAGATCTCAGCAGGAGTCAGCACAAGGCTGGGCAATATGTAAAACCTTCAACAATGGAAGATAAACTTAAAACTTAAGGTTAATTATTTAGAAAGCTTCAGAAAAGTCATAAATCCTAAATATACACCACCAGAATAGTTCAGGCAAATGGAAGGACTAAATCAAACGCAAAACTGAAACTCCAGAAAAAAAAAAGATTTTGAGGTACAGAACTGCTTTAAAACTAAACACCAAGGAGCAGAATGTGTCGACACATCACTTTATTCCATAGGAGCAGGAGCAGATAATATAACTGCAAGAAAAAGCATTACTGAAACAAAAGATAAATTAAGATATCATACAAGCTTTTGATAATTACTTCAACCTGAGGACAAGATTCAAGAAAGTGCCAAATTCAAAGGAAGAGTCCAGAAACCAGGTGTATGGGGAGATACTTTTATTAGTAACCTTTACAGGTTAGTTGAAAGAATAATTACTTTGCATCAATCTTCACGGTGGAGGACACAAATAATATCCTAAAAATTAAAAAGAGTGAGGGGGCAGAGCTGAATATGGTGGCCATCACCAAAGAAAGGGTGCTAGAAAAACTGAATGGCCTGAAGTTATTATAAATCACCTGGACCAGATGGACTACATCCCAGAGTTCTCAAGGAATTAGCTGAAGAGATAGTGGAGGCGTTAGTGACAATCTTTTAGGAATCACTAGAGTCAGGAGGGTCCCAGAGGACTAGAAAATCACTAACTTGACACCCCTCTTGAAAACTGAAAATGTGTTACTGGAAAAGCGCAGCAAGTCAGACAGCATCCAAGGAGCAGGAGAATCGACGTTTCGGGCATGAGCCCTTCTTCAGGAATGAGAAAAGTGTGTCCAGCAGGCCCTGTTTAAAAAGGGAGTAAGGCAAAAGATGGAAATTACAGACTGATTAGCCTAACCTCAGTTGCCAGTACTATACTGGAATCCAGTGTGAAGGATGAGATTTCTGAATACTTAGAAGTGAATGAAAAATAAGGTAAAGTCAACAGGCTTCTATCAAGGGAACATGATGCTTGACAAATATGCTAGAATTCATTGAGGAAGTAATGAGCAGGTTAGACCAAAGAGAGCCAATGAATGTTAGCTTTTTGGACTTCATGAAGGTTACTGAGTAAGGTAATAATCCATGGTGTTAGAGGCAAACTGCTAGCATGGATAGAAGCTTGGCTGTCTGGCAGAAAGCAGAGAGTGGGGATAAAATGGTTTTTCTCAGGATGGCAGCCGGTGACATGTGGTGCTCTGCACGGCTCAGTGTTGGGGCCACAATTTTTCACTTTATACTTTAACTATTTAGATGAAGGAACAGAAGGCATCCTGGCTAAGATACAAAAATAGATAGAGGGATAAGTAGCATTGAGGTGGTGGGGAGGCTGCAGAAAGATTTGGACAGGTTAGAAGAATGAGCAAAGAAGTGTAAGATGGAATACAACATGGGAATGTGTGAGGTCATACACTTTGGTAGGAAGAATAGAGGCATGGACTATTTTCTAAATGGGGAGAAAATTCAGAAATCTGAAGTACAAAGAGACTTGGGACCTCTAGTCCATGATTCTCTCAAGATAAACTTGCAGGTTCAGTTAGTCGTTAGGTAGACAAATGTAATGATTGCATTTATTTTGACAGGACTTGAATATAAAAGCAGGGATGTATTTCTGAGGCTCTATAAGACTCTGGTCAGATTACATTGGAGTATTGTGCGCAGTTTTACGTCCCACATCTCAGGAAGAATGTACTGGCACTGGAGCATATTCAGAGGAGGCTCATGAGAATAGTCCCAGGAAGGAAAAGCTTAAAATATGAGAATGTTTGAGGACTCTGGGTCTATATTCAATGCAGTTTCGAAGGATGAGGCGGGATCTAATTCAAACATACAGAAATTTGAATGGCCTGGAGAGTGTGGATGTTGGAAAGGAGTTTCCATTGGTATCGGAGAGACGAGGATCTGAGGGCACAGCTTTAGAGTAAAGGGAAGACCTTTTAGAATAGAGAGTGGTGAAACTATGGAATTTGTTTCCATAAAAGGCTGTGGAGGCCAGGTCACTGAGTGCACAGAGATAGATAGGTTCTTGAGTATCAAGGGGATCAAGGGTTATGGGGAGAAAGCAGGAGAGTGGTGTTGAGAAACTTATCAGCCATGATTGAACGGCTGAATGACACAACTTCGGCTTCTATGTCTTATGTTCTTATTTAACAATGAAACCAAAAACAGAACTTAATATGATAGCACTCTTTTGTAGGTATTGCTGATGAATCCCATCAGACTTTTTGGTATCTAAGGAAAACGCAATACAGTTGTTGAGAAGTACAGAGATCCATAAGCAAAAGAGAGTAATTCTTAGAGATGAAGTAAAACCTTACTTTGGTGAACTTTCAGTTAACAAACAGTGCTGAAAGCATAGGAACGTAAAAGAGAAGGCATAACTGGGATGGAAAGTGCGCAGTGATAGAAAACCGTGACAATGTTATGGCACAAACAAGATCCAAAGGTGCAAACATTGTCCCACTACCAAAGCACAATACTTTCACGGGACAAGAATTTGCCATTTTGGGAAAATGAGCCAAAGTAAAACTTTAATTTCACAGATTCTAACAAAAACAAGTGCACACAGTGAGATCGTTCACCTCATTAAAAGCTCTATCAGAGGACAAAACAAACATTTCCTGGTGAAATCAATTACCCTAATCATGAGTGCTGGAATGCAGATGTGTGTGTCAACTGATGAACTATCAGCTCTAAACAAGAACTTGGAGTAAGTGTCACAATTTTTTCAGACAATGAACAATAGTTATTAACAGAGTGCTGAAAACTAACAGAAACTTAGTTACATGTCCAAGACAGCTTAAACTAAAAGTCAAAGGTAAGCTAAGGTCACACTTCAGTACAAGGGATTGCAGATATTGATAACACTATGCTCTACAAGAACAAGACTTTTCTCTTCAGTAGAAGGGCTTGTATAGACCTTAACAGTATTGGGAAGTTGGAAAGGACTTTAGGCAGCAAGAATCCATGAGTCACTTCAAAAATAATTTTTTGAAATTATTTCTTGGCTAAGTCTTAGGGTAGAATATTACTTTACTTCATGAAAATTTACTGTGTCTTTTCATGCCAAGGAAGATGCCACATCCACTCATGAAACAAGAGGAGATGACCAGGATGGAAGTCATTTCTCTAGTCACTAAGCGTACACAGTCATACTAAGAATGATTTCAATCATTAAACCTAACAGGACTCTTCACACTTGCATAGACTTGACACAAATTAATAAGGCTGTAGCAAGGGAAATTCATCTGATGTCCTCAGGAGACAAAAATTTGGCAAAGCTGTCCAAAAGTATCACGTTCTCAAAGCTGGACACAAGCAGCGATGCTTGGCAAGTCTCTTTGGATAAGAAGTCAAGGTTACTGACAGCCTTTGTTATGCCATTCAGGGAGATTTTTTTTATGGATTGCCATTTGGTATGACGTCAGCATCGGATATTTTCCAAAGAACTTGTTGAACATTCTACAAGATGTTAGAGGAATAATATGTCACATCTTAGATAATGGTGAATTAATCAAAGAATATGTGCCGAGGCCGAGAGCGATTTTAAATCTTGTACAAGAAGGCAATCTGATACTTAATGATTGTTGCAAACTCTCATAAATGACTATCTGTCAAATAAGGCGCATTGCTAGTACCAAGAGCATAAGGCCAGCAAATTTCCAATTCCTGTCTTTGTACAAGAATTTCAATGATTCTTTAGAATGTTTAATTGGTTGAGCTGGCAAAATGTCTGTCCAATCTAGTACAAGTTACTTTGAGATAACGATTACAAAACATTCAAGTATAGTGTTGGATTGCAGATCAGAAACAGGCATTGTGAAGGATTAAGAAAATGCTGATTTTGCCAGTGTCTTAGTGCATCATAGTTTCTCACTAATGAAAAGTGCAACACGTATCTGAGTTACAGGGTTGAGAGCAATGCTTCTCCAAGAACAGTAAAAAGTGAGGTCTGCAGATGCTGGAGATCAGAGCTGAAAATGTGTTGCTGGTTAAAGCACAGCAGGTTAGGCAGCATCCAAGGAACAGGAAATTCGACGTTTCGGGCCAGAGCCCTTCATCAGGAATGAGGAGAGTGTGCCAGGCAGGCTAAGATAAAAGGTAGGGAGGAGGGACTTGGGGGAGGAGTGATGGAGATGTGATAGGTGGAAGGAGGTCAAGGTGAGGGTGATAGGCCGGAGTGGGGTGGGGGTGGAGAGGTCAGGAAGAAGATTGCAGGTTAGGAGGGCGGTGCTAAGTTGAGGGAACCGACTGAGACAAGGTGGAGGGAGGGGAAATGAGGAAACTGGAGAAATCTGAGTTCATTCCTTGTGGTTGGAGGGTTCCCAGGCGGAAGATGAGGCGCTCTTCCTCCAACCGTCGTGTTGTTATGTTCTGCCGATGGAGGAGTCCAAGGACCTGCATGTCCTCGGTGGAGTGGGAGGGAGAGTTAAAGTGTTGAGCCACGGGGTGGTTGGGTTGGTTGGTCCGGGCGTCCCAGAGGTGTTCCCTGAAGCGTTCCGCAAGTAGGCGGCCCATCTCCCCAATATAGAGGAGGCCACATCGGGTGCAGCGGATGCAATAGATGATGTGTGTGGAGGTGCAGGTGAATTTGTGGCGGATATGGAAGGATCCCTTGGGGCCTTGGAGAGAAGTAAGGGAGGAGGTGTGGGCGCAAGTTTTACAATTCCTGCGGTTGCATGGGAAGGTGCCGGGAGTGGAGGTTGGGTTGGTGGGGGGTGTGGACCTGACGAGGGAGTCACAGAGGGAGTGGTCTTTGCGGAACACTGATAGGGGAGGGGAGGGAAATATATCCCTGGTGGTGGTGGAAATGACGGCGGATGATACGCTGTATATGGAGGTTGGTGGGGTGGTAGGTGAGAACCAGTGGGGTTCTGTCTTGGTGGCGGTTGGAGGAGCGGGGCTCAAGGGCGAAGGAGTGGGAAGTGGAGGAGATGCGGTGGAGGGCATCGTCGATCACGTCTGGGGGGAATCTGTGGTCCTTGAAGAAGGAGGCCATCTGTGCTGTACTGTATTGGAACTGGTCCTCCTGGGAGCAGATGCGGCGGAGACGAAGGAATTGGGAATATGGGATGGCGTTTTTACAGGGGGCAGGGTGGGAGGAGGTGTAGTCCAGGTAGCTGTGGGAGTCAGTCGGTTTATGGTAGATGTCTGTGTTGAGTCGGTCGCCCGAGATAGAAATGGAAAGGTCTAGGAAGGGGAGGGAGGAGTCTGAGACAGTCCAGGTGAATTTGAGTTCGGGATGGGAGGTGTTGGTAAAGTTGATGAACTGTTCAACCTCCTCATGGGAGCACGAGGCAGCGCCGATACAGTCATCGATGTAGCGGAGGAAAAGGTGGGGCGGGAAAGGAAGAAGCGGATACTGGTTGGTGCGGAACTACACTGCACTGGCACCACCCCCCACCTTTTCCTCCGCTACTGTATTTCTTGTTCCTTGGATGCTGCCTAACCTGCTGTGCTTTAACCAGCAACACATTTTCAGCTTCTCCAAGAACAGCCAGAGTGATGTCATTGGCTGGTTTATTATGCATTTTGAGCATTGTCTGCGACATGGAGATGTGGAACAGTCTGAGAGAAAGAACTTTCATGGTCACATGGGTTTGCAAATAGGTTTCCAGATTACATCATCAGTTTAAAGGAGGCCATAGAGTCAGATCACAAACCCCCGTTGCCTTAATGAAAAACAACTCACCAGAAGGCATCCAAGAATCCAGAGATCCCAGTTATGATTAATGGTATGTGTACAGAGCATGGTGCAAACACCAGCAGGCACGTTGCACAGCAACTGTTGTGATGACCCTACACCACAAGATATTAACTTCATTGATGAATTGAGTCATATCCTCAGTTCACTGCAATACAATGGTGAGCAAGCTTAAAAAAAGTCAAAGAGCTTTCTCATATACAGATACAAAATGAGCAATGAAAACGCATCCACCAATACGGTTCTCCAGGTTGACCACAGCAACGTCCCACTGGCATGGAGATGAATATCTTCAGTGCCTAAGCAAGTACTTTATCATGTTGGACAAGTTGATGGTTTATAATCAAAGATTAATGATACAGGTTGCATTTTGGAGGAAATAGACAAGGGCCACATGGACACTGTGGAAGATCTGTAGAAGAAAATGATTTCTAATTGTTAGGTGTGCACAAGGCATGGTCCAAACTAACCTTCCAACTCAACTCAATCTAATTTCTCATCAGAATTTGGGTTAGGTTAACACCAACTAGAAGCAGAACTGAACTAGCCATATAAGTACTGTTGTTGCAAGAGCTCGTCAGAGGCTAGGAACTCTGTGGTGAGGAAATCACCTCCTGTTTCCCCAAAGTCTGTCCATCATTCTCAGAGAATATGTCAGAATGATGGCACGGTGATGGAATACTCTGCACCTGCAATTCCAACAATAATCAAGATGCTTGATAATATTCATGACAAAGCCACCCACTTGATTGACACCATATCCACAAACTGTGACATTCATTCTCTTCACCATTGACATATAGTAACAGCAATGAGTACATTAAATACAGGAATATCCATGGCTCTTCTAACAGCACCTTCCAAATCAACCATCACTACCATAAGAAGAACTAGGAAAACAGATACAATGGAGCAGCTTCACCTGCAAATTCCTCTTCAAGAAGGACCACTTGCTGATTTGGAAATATCACCGTCAGTGGTTCAACATCCTGGGACTCCTTTCCTAACAACACTGTGGGTGTTCCTACACCACAGGGATTGCAGCAGCTAAAGGCAACAGCTTAGCATTAGCTTATCAAGGCAATTAGGGATGGGCAATAAATGCTGGCCAAGCCAGTGCAATCTCCCTCCTAGAACAAATAAGCAAGTTTGACACCAACCAAGAAAAAGCAGCCTGTTTGATTAGTACCTTGTCCATAACCTTCACCATTCATCAACAACAGTAGCTTGGCTTATCATCTACAAGATGCACTGCAGCAAATCATCAAACCTTCTTCAAGCACCTTCTAAGCCCATAATCTGTGCCACCTAGAAAGGGTAGATGGCTAGAACACCACTGCATGGAAATTCCCTTTTAAGCCATATACCATCCAGACTTGGAACCACTTCTTCACTGGTATGGGTTTAAAAGTCCTTAACCCCCTCTGCAATAGTATTATAGGTGCACCCATCAGTTGCACCATGGTTGCAACTGTTTAAGAAGGCAGTTCAGTACCATCTTTTCAAGGAATATTAAGGACTGGCAAAAAAAGCTGGCCTTGTCAGTGGCAACCACCTCCAGGAATGAATTGTACAAAAAGTCTGGGAATAGATCTATTCATATTTAATGGACAACCCTAGCTGATAGTCAATAATTGTTTTCCAAAGAGGAAACAGCAAACAGCACTCATATACTCTCAATAGAATCCGTACACTGTAGAAATAGACCCTTCGGCCCAACAAGTCCACATTGACTCTCCAAAGTGTATCCCACCCAAAACCATTCCCCATTAATCTACATTTACCCCGACTAATATACCTAACCTACACATCCCTAAACACTATGGGCAATTTAGCTTGGCCAATTCACCTAATCTGCACATCTTTGGACTGTGGGAGGAAACTGGAGCACTAGGAGGAAACCCATGCTGACACGGGGAGAACGTACAAACACCCAAGGCTGGAATCAAACCCAGGTATCTGGCGCTGTGAGGCAGCAGTGCTAACCACTGAGCCAACTTGCCACCCTGAATGAAGATGTACTCCATTACAACATGGATTAGCATAATCACAACTATTAATGTGAAGAAAGCTCAGAATACAACTTTTCATTTTAGCCAAGTTATTTCCAAGTGAGAAGTGAATGATAATCAAAGCACATCTAACAGAGTTGAAACAAGGATAAAATATATGGGTATGAGACCTAGACAGAACAGGAATAATTGTCTAAAGAAACAGTAACGAATTGAAAGCTTATTTAGTGCAGCCTTAAGATAGTACTACGAGAAAACACAGGAGAAATCTTATCCTGGGTCATTAAACTTGTTAATCAATCTTACAAATGCTTGAACCAGATGTGAAACTGAAATTCAACTACAATATGATATTACAAATCTAATGAGCTCCAGTCAAGTCAAGGAACAAGAGTGCAGAGAAAGCCCAATCATCTTCCAAGTCCAACAAGAACACGATCAGAGTAGAATTTATGATTTAGGTGCTGATGAGCAAGTTTGTAAAAGCAAAAATGACCGTGTAAAAGTACATACAAAGACTGTGGCAGATGTCCTATTAAGGGTTTGAATGGAATCCTGTCTGGAACAGTGTGAACAATACATCCCACTGTGATAAGTGATCACATGAGAGAGAGGCTTGAGCGAGAAGCATCATGGGCTTCAACAGATTTAGTCATGCTTCTGAAAAGCTGTATATAGTTCCTTGTTCCTGTATGTAATAAACCAATTATTGTTCATCCTGTCGAAAACTTGGTAGCTAGACTACAACAAAACATTCAGCAAATTCTGCTTCTTAAAAATTAGCTGGTGTTCATACCTTAGGTCTTGCAACATTCATAAAGTTTCCTCATATCAATGTTAGTTTGAAGGTGCTCAAACTAAAATTATTAAACCATTTTTCCACTCTGACAATCATGCCAAAAAGAATAGTGGCTGAATATTCTTTGGCCATACAGTGCTATTGTAATCAGTCATCAGGAAAATGACAAACTCTCACACTATTCTCCATTCAATGTTACCTCCTTTAGTGATCACAATTTCCTTAAGTCATAGTGACAGTATAAAAATCAGAAAGTGATGGGAGGTCGTGAACTATCACAATATGGCACTGATTCTTTTTAGATATCAAACTTTATTTTGTTAAGTGTTATGAAGGTGTAAGGGGTACTGTTCCTTTAAGAGAGTTGAAGGACTTAGCAAACACGCACAGAGTGCTGGAGAATTTACAATGTAACATTTGGTCCAGCAGCTAGCAGTACCTGGGTTGCTATAAGAAAAACACAAATTCAAATTTGGCCACAAGTTTAAATTATGCCCCAAGATACTAAACTTCAATCAAGTTTGAATTTGGTAATTTTTAATATTAAAGACCAATGAAATAATCCGATGCTTTAGGGTATAAGACCAGGAAAAATTGAACAGTGGGGGAGAACTTACAAAAGACAAACACATGTAGGCTGTTAGTAAGAACTCTGAGAGGTACCTGTCTGGAGAAGGAGTTTGCACACGAAAAAATATTGATACCGACCTGGACAACAAATCTACAGAGGAACACACAAAAAGAAGATTTAACAGCTGACTGGTTTTGAAATTTGAATATTTCAGTAAATCTTAATTGAGGATTTTATCGCACCAGTATTGTAGAGGGTAAGGTAGAATACAGGTTTAGATAAATGAGTTTAAATAGTTGTTAGTTAATTATTCTCTGTTAGACTTTAAAAAAATTAAAGTTGTTAATTTTTATTTCAAATAGTGACTTTTGGGATTGTTCGTTGCCTCTCAAATTTTCACAGATTACAGCATGGGATGAATCTTTTCTGTGTGTTGGGTTTAAATTAGCAGAGGGGTTTACCCCGGGTCACAACAGAAGTGCATAGGGATTTAATCAATGATGCCATTTCAAATGATACCATGGAAAGGTTTTGAAAATTCTTTGAAATGCTTTTTCAATAAACCTCTAATTATCTAATCTGACTTAGGGCACAAATAATTGTGTTTTATTTATAAAAATGGTAGAAAAAGCCACCTTCAATAACTGAACTTTCAACTAGGATAAATTTGTAACCTGTCCCCACATCCTCCACACACAAATTTAGTAGATTGCTGACTCTTGTCAAGGTTTACAAATGAAAAATGACCAATTTGAGTGAAGTACAGAATGCTAATGATATCTGAAGGAATATTCAGCAACACAAGCTATGCTTTCAGACAAAGGCATGCAAATGAGAAAAAGAACATATTAAAAAGCAGCAGCCTTTAAATTCACTGTGCAAAATTATTTTTATGAAAATTGGTCAGACCTCCAAATCACATTTGGTTATCAACTTGTTAGCTAAATTAGAAGCATTGTATTCTGCAGTACATTCAGCACAGATTCAAGATAACTGACCATCAAACCAAAGCAAATAATTCTTGGTGGTTTAAATGAGGGAATTTCTTTTTTTTTAACATTGAAAAGACAACTCATTAAACACCAAACTAAGATTTACAATCATATCAGAAATATCTACTGAAGAAAAAAAAGTTTTAGTACTTTGCTTCACAAACTTACTTAGTATTTCTGAAAAAAATGTCAAAGTTTTTAATTTTGCACTCATCAAGTCACAAGAATACCACTTTTTGAGGAAAGTCAACATTTACACTGCATGAGAGAACAAGTGCTGACTAGTTGACAAACGGCGTATAAAAGAGGCACATCCACTAATATCATTTATTGTATCCTTTGCTCCCAATGCGGTCTCCTCTACACTGAAGAGACTGGACGCCTCCTAGCAGAGCGCTTTAGGGAACATCTCTGGGACACCCGCACCAATCAACCACACCACACCCTGTGGCCCAACATTTCAACTCCCCTTCCCACTCTGCCGAGGACATGGAGGTCCTGGGCCTCCTTCACCATCGCTCCCTCACCACCAGACGCCTGGAGGAAGAACGCCTCGGAACACTTCAACCCCAGGGCATCAATGTGGACTTCAACAGTTTCCTCATTTCCCCTTCACCCACCTCACCATAGTTCCAAACTTCCAGCTCAGCACTGTCCCCAAGACTTGTCCTACCTGCCTATCTTCTTTTCCATCAATCCACTCCACCCTCCCCCCACCCCCGACCTATCACCTTCATCCCCTCCCCCACTCACCTATTGTACTCTATGCTACTTTCTCCCCACCCCCACCCTCCTCTAGCTTATCTCTCCACGCTTCAGCTGTCTGCCTTTATTCCTGAAGGGCTTTTGCCCGAAACGTCGATTTTACTGCTCCTCGGATGCTGCCTGAACTGCTGTGCTCTTCCAGCACCACTAATCCAAAATTTCTGACTGGTCAGGGCATTTCAGCCTTATTTTGCATGAGTTGAAACAGGTGCATATACATTTTATCTTTCGGTCTGCAGACAGCCATGTGGCTTCCAGTACCTGCAAGTGCAGTCACACTTCAAGCCAGCTGTTTCATACTGCTACCATACAGTAGCAACACGAGAGTAGTTTGCCACTAACAAGACGCCATCAAGCCAAAAAGACATTGCGCCTATCACACAAATGAGAAACGTAGCAAATGAATTTCAGTGTGATGCCAGGCACATAGGCCGTGAATCCCAAAGACTGGAGGTTCATAGCAAACACTATCCCTTCAGCTGTTCAGACAAGCAAGATAATGACTGTACAGGTCATTCTGCTATGACACGTGTTTTGTTAACACAAATTTGCTGTAACACAATTGATGAATTGGGGACGCTGTTTCTAAAGCACAAACTTTTAAAATGCGTTGGCTGTAATGCGATTACATCACCAACACTTTAAACACTGTTTCTAAAGCATGATTTTTCTATAATGCATAGCTGCACAAGAATGCAACCATTCTGTTATAGAAGAATTACCTGTACCCCATCAGCCTATGCCGGCACAACTCATAACACAGTGTCTAACATTATATGAGATGCTGCAATTGGTCAGTATTTTCTGGGTAGTTCTAGTGTGCAAAGAATTAAGACTGGAAACAAAATTAGGATGTTCAGTCAGGTTTGCAGTATGGTAGAACTGCGCATATTGGAAGCTACATAGTCAGTTCTTCTGTAACGCAATGGTTGCACATTCTTGTGTGACTCCACGTTATAGAAAAATTGCATTTTAGAGACCGCACTTAACGTGTTGGTGCTATAATCACATTCCAGCCAACATACATTTAAGAAGTTCATGCTGTAGAAACAGCAGCCCCAATTAATCAATTGTGTTACAGTGAATTTGCATTGGCAAAATGCGCGTTATAACAGAACAACCTGTACATCAATTCACATGGTCCTGTTCTTTCTGGACGGAAAGAACATGTACATTCAGTGGACCTATTTCAAATCAACAAAATAGATGACAACCATTCATTGGTTCATTACTTGGGGCAATGCCATAACAGATTAGAGTCAACCTACCTGGGTTAAAATTTAAACAAAGCCTGCCGGCTAAGTGTCAATCATTAACTCGGGTATTTACTAAGCAAAGTCAATTTGCCGATCAATCAACGCTTATCTTTCGTACAATATAAATGTTGTTTTCTTCACTTGATTTTGTATTCTAACGAATTGTCCTGATGAGTGAACATGAAAACCTTTGGCAAAATGCATCTTTTTTTCAGTTATACTCAAGTTCCAAACCAATAAATAATCAAACGTTCATCATTTCTTCCCAGCCCCTCTATTCCATAAAATACCGACAAATGGGAGTGAAACAAAACCAATGTCATTCTAGAATATCAAAGTTGACCCTCAGGCTTGTGTCCACCATTTTCCACATAACAAACAACTGGCTTCATGTGGAAGGTATAACAGACACATTTCTAAGTAGGAGAACTCAAGATACAATCCTCTTCTGTACCCCTCTCCTGTCATGGGGTATAAAACAATATGAACAAATGACTATAAACTCCTTCCTCTTTTACATTATTAAAACAGTTACAATGAATGAAAAGTCAACCAAAAATTCCGTTCACAATAATGAATAATACTTATAATGATTTGGATTAACTCAATTAACTTTTTGAATCAAAAATATTTGTACTATGTAAACATTTTAAGCAAAGGATATTTGAAAAGGTTTACTTATTTGGTTGAAATAACTGACAAAACTAACATTTCAGCCATCTATCTTCTCCAGAAATTAGTAACACCAATAATCTCCATCTACAGTAAGGATAGATAACAACACATTCCCTACACCAAGTATCCAGTGATCGCGCTTGGAAAATGAGAGTTCAATTCAGGGTAGCGTCCTGTGACAGTCCATGGCAAAATACCCTAACAGCACTCACTATAGACTCAACATCAGGAACGGGGCATTTTTTTTGAAAATCAATCTGGACAGAGATATTATTGCACACCATTGGAGCAGGTGGGACTTGAACCTGAACAACCTGGCCAAGAGGTGTGAACACTACTACAGCACAAGTACCCTTAGCATCAGAAACAGGCAGTTGCAGGAAATCTGGGGCACAGCTGGGCAGGCAGGGATCAAATTCTTTTTTAAATTCTCTCAAGTGCTACAACTCTGGAAGGTCCATTAAAGAAACCCATCCCATTTAGCGACAACCCAATGGCCTGAAATTTTTATGCAAAACAATCACTTGAGGAAAATTTCCAGGGGGAAGAACCCAGGTAAAAGTGATTAAACATATTCTGCAGAATTTTTTTTAAGCCCATTCATTTCCAGTAATAATTGAAGAGTTGTATTCTTTGAAAAGGTATAAAGTTTCTCAGTGTAAAACCCAGGATTATTCACAACTCATCTTCATATTTCCCTTCCACCTCAAAAGGAGATGTTCAACCTCTGGTCAAGATCTCATTGACAGGTTGGGCAGGACAGATAGCGGAGAGGTGGTAACCTAAACCAGGCACCCACACCCTAAGACATGATTACATCCGACACATTACATTATTAGATGATCAATGTTTGACAATGTACATATAAATTCCAGTAATGTTGTCCATTTACTGTTGTGATTGAAATTACCCGTCACATGCACACTTTCCATGAGTGGGTTGTTGGGTCAGGATTAGGTCATTCGTCACAGACTGAACACCTTGGACTTTCCTGGTCTGTGTGACTCACTATGCAAAGCACTTGCCAAATACATTATCAGAAGTGTCTGACAAGATTAATCGTGCTTTAAGTCTCAAATTAAACTGAAACAGAATAGTAACTTAGGGATCATGGCACCAGACTGGCAACCCAGAACAAATACAAATCCCACCATGATAAATTGTGAAATTGAATCAAAGTTAGGTTTGACAAGTAGCAAATAATGTTTGGAGTACACAAAATTACATAGAACTTACAGCACAGAAACAAGCCATTCAATCCAAACAATCCACATCCATGTTTTGCTTCAGTCAAGTCTTCTGCGGTCTTTCCTCATCTAAGTCTATCCATGTAAATCTCTACTCCCTTCTCTCTCTCAAATGCTCATTCAGTCTTCATTTAAATCAAGATGTATTGTTTCAACAACTTTTCCGAAGTTGCAAGTTCCACATTCACAAAGCTCTTTGGGGTAAAGAAATTACTGAGTTCCA
Organism: Hemiscyllium ocellatum; assembly: GCF_020745735.1. Classification (NCBI taxonomy): domain Eukaryota; kingdom Metazoa; phylum Chordata; class Chondrichthyes; order Orectolobiformes; family Hemiscylliidae; genus Hemiscyllium; species Hemiscyllium ocellatum. Next base: position 102,849,032 of record NC_083405.1, read on the forward strand.
TTGGATTTCTTGTTTGTCTGAGGCAGTTCATTGGGATCAAGAATGACATTTTGCCACTCCTGAGTTGCGAGTTCTGAGCTTACTTAGTAGTCCAACACTCAATCCACATACACTGCAACACATGGTAAATGGTGACGAGTTGCTTAGGTCATCACACTCACCTTCTGCTATTTGCACTTCGCTTCCACTTGCCGGTTGGAGATGCTCAAAATGGATGGCACCTTAGCAAATGCATGTTCTCCAGTTTGGGATGTCTTGGACAAGAGATCTACAACTTGGTGTGGATGTTAACGTTTTTTTTTTGGCTGATTTTGCTTCCAGTCCACCTCACTCTCACCTTCATCAGGTCAATCACTGACTCCTCCCTTCCCTTCCTCGACATCTGTTTCCGTCGATGAACTGGCCACCAATATTCACTATAAACCCACTGGCTCCCAAAGTTATCTGAACTACACATCCTCACGTCCTATAAAGACTATTCCATTCTCCTAGTTCATCCATCTCTGTCACATCTTTTGTCATGATGCCAATTTTGAGAAGTCCAAAATGTCTACTTTCTCCCTCAACCAAGGATTCCCCATCACCATATTTAACAGGGTTCTCAGCTGGGTCCCAACCATCGCCCACGTGTCAACCCTCACCCCCTCTTTCCCTCCCACAACAGTGATAGGGTCTCCCCACCCCCCCTTGTCCTTACCAACCATCCCACCAGCACCCACAACCACAGGATCATTAGCCACCATTTCCGCCACTGCCAACGGGATGCCACCACCAGACACATATTCCCCTTCCCTCCCTGGTCAACCTTCTGCAAGGAATGTTCCCTCAGAGACAACCTGGTCCACTCGTCCTTCACTCCCAAGGCGCCATGGCTCCTTCCCCTGAAACTGCAGAAGGTGCATTTACCTGTCCATTTGCATCCTTCCTCCTCACTATCCAAAGGCTGAAACACACCTTCCAAGTGAAGCAGAGCTTAACTTAAACTTCATTCAATCTAGTCGACTTATTCACTGCTCACAATGTGGTCCCCTCTACACTGGAGAAACAAAGCTAAGACTGGGTGACTGCTTGTTCAGAACACCTTCGTTCTGCCCGTAGAAATGACCCTCAGCTTCCAATTGCCAGCCACTTCAACAGACTATCCTGGCCAACATCTCTGTCTCAGGGTTGCTGCAGTGCTCCAGCGAAGCTCAGCACAAGTTGGAGGAATAGCACCTCCGTCTCCCCAGCCTAACTTCTGTATGAAAAACAACTTTTTTGTAGCTCCCATCCGTTCTGAAGAAGGGTCACTCGACCCAAAACACTAACTCTGATTTCTCTCCACAGATGCTGCCAGACTTTTTGAGCTTTCCCACAATTTCTGTTTTTGCTTCTGATTTCTAGCATCTGCAGTTCTTTCAGTTTTTGCTCTTTTGTACATTAGACAAAAATGTGAGGGTGCTTCATGTTTCAAATAATCATTTTATATCTGGAAACGCTGGAAGCTTGCAATGAATAGCCCAGCAGTTTAACAAATATCCACTAAATAAGGCTCTTGCCAAAGAAGAAAGGACCTTCAAAGTACATACAGTACAGTCAGCTCTTCCATAACGCCATGGTTGCATTTTTGTGCAACCGCACATTGTAGAAAAATTGCACTTTAGAAACAGTGTTTAAAGTTTTAGTGTTGGAATCGCGTTACAGCCAACACATGTTTTAAAAGTTTATGCTGTAGAAACAGGGCCCGAATATGTCAATTGCATTACAGCCAATTCGCATTGACAAAATGACCTGTATATGATAAAGCAAAGTTATCAAGTCCAATCGGAAACATAATTTACATAATGCTTTGACCTGCTGCTTCAGCTGATCTTGGGTTTGCTCTCGACTTTGCGGAGACTACTTTCAGTTGAAAAGGATTTGACTATTATAATTTGCCTAACTGCCTATTAATTGAGGAAAAAATAGAAAAAAAGAGAAACAAGTACCTCTGCTGACTACTGCAGGTTATGTACATGCGTAAGGACAGAATCAGACCGGTTGTACTGCTCCCAGCTATCTAACAGCTCCAAATGTAATGGCTCAAATACAAGAATGAAAAATAACTGTCATCCTATTTAGGTTTCAGTGGCCAAGGGGCAACGGTGGGACTGTATTGTGCGAAGTATTCATCATCTCAAGACAGTGGGCAGAGGGGCAAACACTGCAGTTGCTAATAATGTTGGCGGTGAAGACAAATCTGTGTGATCTACATACAACACGGTGGCACAGTGGTTAGCACTGCTGCCTCACAGCGCCTGTAGACCCGGGTTCAATTCCCGACTCAGGCGACTGACTGTGTGGAGTTTGCACGTTCTCCCCGTGTCTGCGTGGGTTTCCTCCGGGTGCTCCGGTTTCCTCCCACAGTCACAAAGATGTGCGGGTCAGGTGAATTGGCCAAGCTAAATTGCCCATAGTGTTAGGTAAGGGGTAAATGTAGGGGTATGGGTGGGTTGCGCTTCGGCGGGTCGGTGTGGACTTGTTGGGCCAAAGGGCCTGTTTCCACACTGTAAGTCTAATAATATAATATAATATAACATAGCAGGAATTGATGAAGCAGGACTGTAGCACTCACCAATGTGTTTTTCTAAAACATCAAGGAACAGGTCATAGAGGAAAAACGTCATCACTAAAATATGCTGGTCTTCAATATTTGCCCATCTCTTGACATGTGGCCTTCACACTTATTAATTGTTTTCACATGTTGTTACATTCTTCTAATTGTTCATTCAAATCCAAATAAAACTTCAAACCACCCAGGGATAGTAGAAGTGAGGGCTGATGAGCAGACAGATGCAAGTACATTATACAGACAACTTTGTACTGGAGCATGGCTTGTTTTGTGAGTAAGAATTTCCTAGTGAGTAGAACTTCTGAGACACAACAGTATTTTGATCTCAACTGTTGCAATGTATCACTGAATCTCAACATCAAATCAACTTTTAAATGCATTACAGCATTTCATTGCATTATTTATTTCCAATCCTGGCGAAACTGAGAAAAGATGCATGATGCATGTAAAAGAGGTCTGCGCAAAATGAGGACAATATTTGAAATGACAGAACCACATTCAGTTTATCCATAACATAGTACACAATACCATGGCATAATGGTGAAATGTTGTGTTTGCAAAGGGCTCTTGTCATCCCTACCTCTGAAGCAGCAGAAGCAGAAGCAGTGGTTCAAGCAGGTCCACTATTGAAGAGGAGTGCAATAGTTAACCTAAACAAGAAAATACTTATAATACCATGATTAAAGGTATTGATTTGACAATTTATTCTGGCATGATAACAAGAGTCTAAATGATCACTTTTTCTCCTGTTCTGGATTTCCTCTCTCTCAGTGGCTGCCCCTGAAGTACTTCATCCAAACAGCTGTACTCCTCAGCTGAACATTGGCAGGCTATTCAACTGAGGAGGAACCTAAGTTGAGACCAATGATGTTACAAGCAAACATGGCAGATAGTGATCAGAAGCAAGAAAGCTGGCAGATTTTCCTTTACCAATCTAGAAATACTGAGGCCTAACTGTAGTACAGTGCCTTTATTCAACCCATTCATCATACAGCAGGAGTAAAATTTGGGCTTTTCTAATCTGGATGGGCTATAGTCAAAAATGAGGTATGTCGGCCATATAATCAGGAAATTCTAACATGTACTCAGCACAAAGGTCAAAGATATAAAATGGAGGTTGACAAACCTTACACTAGTAATGGAAAGCAATTAGGAGAGACTTCAACTAAGACCACTTCCACGCTAGCAGAGGCCCAAGAGGAATTACTGTATGTTTTTATAAGTTCAGATGATTTTGATAAAGTTAAAAGAAATAGCCTATTTTCTCCACTTGGCCAATAGGGGCAAGGGATTAACTATACGGTTAAAACTGAAGTGGACTATAATTTTACTCTGCAAATATCCTTGATTTTTTTCACACACATACACACACACACACACACACACACACACATACACATGCATACATATATGTTTGTGGGGTGAATTTGTACTTGCAGAGTTACTTTGTACTTTGCTCAGAAACTGCATGAATCCACATAAGACTCTGTTGACTCACTTTTTAGATTAGAATCAGTCTAAACATTATGGCACAGACAGGGAACACAGGGGGCTAACACCTTCAACATATTATCTGGCAGACACCAATTGGTACAGTTAACCTAAGAATGTAACTTTTTTTTAAAAAGTTTTGTGATTTCCATATGAAAGAAGTGAAATTATCATGGTATTCAAACAGATGAAAGACTCAACAAACAATCAAGGTATTTTTCAATGTATAATTTCAGTTACATCACACTGTAAACTTTTGCTATAAATTCTGTGTCTTACAGCTATGTACTCCGCAACCACTTGATGAAGGAGCGGCGTTCCGAAAGCTAGTGCTTCCAATTAAACCTGTTGGATTATAACCTGGTGTTGTGTGATTTTTAACTTTGTACACCCCAGTCCAACACCGGCATCTCCAAATAATGACAATGCAAACAAGACTGTTGTTTTGTGTGTTGCAACTTTGTGTCAGAACAGAGGTGAGATTGTGTATTGAAGTGTACAGAAGCACAAGTATTAACAGAGGAACACTGCAATGTTCAGAACTGCTCAAAGTTGCCAAAGGCCACAGGGAGACAGAAAAGAAACCAAGAAGCAGGCCACTATATAAGATAAAACAGCTGCAATTACTTTCCAATAGATGGAAAAGTAGAAGAATTGCTTACAGATGGGGCTAAGCAATATGAGAATGGGCTTTCCAAGACCAGTTGGGCAGTAGTAAAAAGGAATGGAAAAATAGTGAAACAAGAAACTCTAAGATGGATACTCTGCTGAAAATTTGTTGCTGGAAAAGAGCAGCAGGTCAGGCAGCATCCAAGGAGCAGGAGAGTCGACGTTTTGGGCATGAGCCCTTCTTCAGGAAGGATACTCTGCTCAGGTTGCTAAGGAAGTAGTGCTCATGGAGACAATAGTTTGTCAATTAACAAGACAATCAACAGGGGTAGTTGATATATCTTCAGCTTTATGCTAAATGGGATAAACTTTGAACATATGAACAGTGTAGGCCATTCAGCTTTTTGAGTCTGCTCCACCATTCAATAAAATCAAGGCAGATCTGAGCTTAACCTCAACCCTACATGCCTGCACACATATAATAATCTTTCCCTTGATAGTCAAGTATCTTTCTAGCCCTGCTTTAAAAAATATTTGAAGATTCTGCATTGCTGCTTTTTGAGGAAGGGAATTCCAAAGCTTCTCAACATTCGTAATTTTTTTGCTACTCATCGCCAGTCTTAAATGGATACCTTGTTTTGAAAACAATGAGCCTTACATCTAGATTCTCCCACAAGTGTAAACATCCTTTCAGCATCCACACAGTCAAGTCTCCTCAGGATTTTATATGTTTCAATTAAGTCACGTCTGACTCTTCTAAACTCTACTGAATTCAAGTCTAGCCTGCTCAAGCTTTCCTCACAAAACAATCTGCAATTCCAGTAACAAAAAATGAAAGAACTGTGAATGTTGGAAATCTGAAACGAAAACAGAAATTGCTAGAACACCTCAGCAGCATTAGCTTCGCAAACCTCCACTGAACTGCTCCCAATGCATCACACCCTTCTGTGGGCACAATGACAGGTATTGTATTCGGCACTGAAATGTCCAAGGCGGACAATCATACTCGTCAGCAAGTGATCGCCAACGACGCAGTATTTTAGATGCAATCTCACTAATGCCCTGTATAAGTAAAGCATAAGCTCCCTGCTCTTGCTTTCAATTCCCAATTGGTTGGAGATTCTAGAACCAAGGCGTATAATCTAAAAATTAGGGCCAGACTGTTCAGAAGAAATGCTACACTCTAATATTGTGGATGTTTGGAACTCTCTTCCTCAAAAGGCAACTGATGCTAAATCTGAAATTGATTTATTTTTGTTAATCAAATGTATTAAGAGATATGGGGCAAAGGCAAGTATATAGAGGAAGGCCACAGATCAGCCACGATCTCACTGAATGGAGGAACAGGCTTGAAGGGTTGAATGGCCAACTCCTATCCTTATGTTCCTCATAACAAAATACAACATTCTATTAGCTTTCCTAATTACGTGCTGTACCTACATACTAACTTTCGGTGATCCATGCACTAGGACACCCAGATCTATCTGCATTTCAGAGCTCTGCATCCTTTCACTGTAGATAATTTGTTTCTTTTTATTCTTTCTGCCAAAATGGATAACCTCATGCTTCCCTTTTTAGGGATTTGTCAGATCTTTGCCTACACATATAACTTGTCTGTATCCCCTAGTAGGCTCCTTATGTTCTCTTCAAACTGACCTTCCTACCCATCTTTGTGAAATCAGCAAATGTAGCAAGCAAAGCTTCAGTCCCTCCATCCATATCATTACATAAATTGCAAACAGTTGAGGCATCACCACGGGCCTCTGTGGTTCATGGTATTCATGACATCTTGCCAGTCTGAAAAAGACCCATTTATTCCTGTTCTCTACTTCCTAAGCCAAAAAAGCTTCTATGCAGGCCAATGTCATCTCCAAACTATGAACCTTTATTTTCTGCAATCATTTTTCATATGACACCTCATCAATGCTTTCTGGAAACATAAGTACAATACATCCACTGATTCCCCTTTACTTACAGCATGTTACTTAATCATAGAGTTGGAGGGTTGTGCAGCATGAAAACAGACCTTTCAGTCCAACTCACTCATTCCAGTGAGATATCCTAACTCATCTAGTCCCATTTGCCAGAATTTGGCCCATATCCCTCTAAACCCTTCCTATTCTTCTTTGAAGAAGTTCAATAAACTAGTTAAACATGATCTCCCTTTGTTAAAGCCATGTTGGCTCTGCCTGAAAACCCATAACTTATCCAAATGCCCTGTTAAAACATCTTCAACAAAATTTTTCAGTATAGGAGGAGACAATTACACCCATCATGTCTGTATCTGCTCCTGAAAGAAATACCCAGCTAGTCCCATTCTCCTGCCCTATTCCGTAGCCCTCTAAATTAATCACTTTCAAATATATACCCAGCTCTCTTTTCAAACCTCCGATGGAATCTGCCTCTACTACTTTGCCAGGCAACACATTCCAAAGCCTAACCATTCTCTGAGTAAAAGGCTTCTTCTTATCTCACTTTTAGCTTTCTTACTGATAGTCTTAAAGTTGCAACTCAGTTAATGACATACCAACTAGTGGAAACAAAATGTTCTCAATTCTGTAAAAATTGTTCATAATTTTGAAAAACTCAATAAGGTCACCTCTTAATCTTCTCTGCTCCATGGGGAACCCAGCACACCAATGCAAAGGCTATGGCTGAGGTATCTGCAACAATGCTCAGCCTGAAATGTCCAGCAGATTTTCCACTTCAGCCTTGCCCACAAGTGTTCAGCTCCACAGATACCAGTTTTCTGCCAATTCAATTCACTTCACGTGATATTGAAAAATGGCTCTTGGCACTGGATATTGTAAAGGCTATAAGCCCTGACAACATTCAGGCAATAGCTCTTAAGACTTGTGCTCCAGAAACTTCCACACCCTTAGCCACGCTGTTGCAGTACAGCTATAACACTGGTATCTTCCTGACAATGTGGAAAATTGACTAGTATGTTCAGTAAACATAAAAGCAAGACATATCCAATGTGGTCAATTACCAATCCATGAGTCTACTCTCAATTATCAGTAAAATGATAGAAGGCATAATCAATAACGCACTTGCTTAGCATTAACTTGCACACTGATGCCCAGTTCGGGTTCTAGCAAGGGGAATATAAATTTGAATTCCTGGGAATGGAGAAGGTTGGGCTGTCATATAGGATCTACAATGCATTCAGATTCAGTATTCTCCTTTTGAGAAGAATGGAAGAATGTTGTATTGAACCATTACATTACATCATCTGCCCCTGAAGTACCCTGAAAGCCACCAGAAACAATTCTGCCATCCTGCTATCGGTCAGATCTTTTGAAAGACAGTCTCTCAGATGGTCCAAACCTCCCCTATGTATTGGTGCATTTTATGAATAAGACAAGGCCCCATTATGGAGGACTGGAGTGTAACAATGCATTCTCAAGAACAAGAGGTCATAGTTTTAGGATAAGGGGTAGCAGATTTAAACAGAGATGAGAAAGAATAATTCTCTGAAAGAGTTGTGAGTGTATTGAAGTCACTATCCCAGAGTGTGGTGGATGCTGGCGCATTGAGAAAATTTAAGGAGATAACATATTTTTAATTAGTAATAGGTTGAAGGGGTTTTAGAGAGTGGGTAGGAAAGTGCTGTTGAGAGTGAGATGAAATCAGCCATGATCATACTAAATGCAGAAAATTTAAGGGATTGAATTGCCTAATCCTAGTTAGTATGTACTTATGCATCAATCAAACTTTCTGCTAACAGATCACCAACCCCTAAATGATGGAGGTCTCTCAAATTGCAGGCAGGGCTCTTCACAGGTTCCATATCCAGCCCATAGTGGAATGTTGATAATGCTCTGGCAAGAATGATGGGGCTTGTGGTGGAAACGATATAAGCCACCCCCCCAAGAGGTTTACTGAACAAAGCTGTCAAACATCATCAGGGCTAGGGTGAACTTGACCAAAGGTGTTGCTAAAGTATTGGAGGACTTGGCTAGTAATCAAAAGCCAAGATAGTAAGAATACAGTACAACTGGTTGGAATGGTGGCACCGCTATTGTGGTTATTATAATCCTGTTGCCATTCTCTAAATTTGCTGCACCAGGGACTAATGGTATCTCAGGCACTGCAGATGGTCTTGCTGTTTAATTAAACTCATGATCTATTTCTTAAACAACTGAACTCCCCCTCACATAAATGTAAAAACTGGGAAGATTTATAAAGTTTTTGCTATCCAATAAAATGATGGTTTTCAGCCAAGCCTCACCACTGGGGCTTCACTACAGCAGTAAGAGAATTGCAAATTAGAGAATTTCATGTCACTGAATTCCACTTGGATCCTTCGAGTTACTGGTGAGTAAAGCATCGAGGGAGGATTCCGCCAAGTGTCCAAAAGGAGATACTGAAGTCGGGATGAGGGGTTAATTTTAGGATTAACACGAAGACATTAATACCAAGCACTCAAAATTAGTGCTGTTCTTATACTCAATTTCTTCTATGTTATGTGCCATTTTAACCATGATTTCTTGCTGCTGGTACAAGAGGGACAATGAGAATCCCTGCAGAATGGTCAAGTTACTATGGAAACTAACAGACCCAAGCCTGAAGGTTGAGATAATGGATGCCTGCATGGAATTGAGAATTCTAAATGTAACCTAAAAACTCTATTTCTGAGAACTTCTTCGAACAACCAAGATGAACTTCTCCCTTGCACATGGTTTAATAAAGGCTTTGCTTGCATGAACTAAGCAGACTCAAGGGTGGTCATTTTGAAATCACAACAGCAGCCACTAAGGAAGAATCCTGAATAAAAAATCCTTGAAAGAGCTCAAGGAGAAATTTATTTGCACAAAACATTACCAGAGCAAATAATATTCTGTAACAGAAAATCAATGACACAAAAAAATCACTACATCTTTAAGTGGAAAATTGCATAAATATTTCAATCAGAGGAAGACAGAGATCATTAAGAAATGACTGAGATAGTGGAAATATCTCAGTCCCTTGCTGTGGGAAAGAGCCAGCAGACAGGTGGGCTTAATGGTCATTTCTCTGTTACAGACATCTAATGCTTTATAAAAACAAACATGGACAAAATGCAACAGGAACCAGCATGCAACAGTAACGTAGAGCAACAGAAAAATTCCAACATTGCATCCCTCAAAATAATGTAAACAAAGTGTGACTGGGATAAGTATTTGTATTGCTGTATAATTTGTTAAAAAGAATACTTCTACTTTACCTGTTTGATAGGGGCAGATGATGTGCAGCTCCCAGCATTCCTTCCTTTCTGTCTCCATTACTCTTATTTGGCAGAAGTGAATCATTGGAATGCTCATTGCTGATTAAAACCTTGTGAATTTCTTTTAGATGAAAAAGATAGACTCCAATATGTCCAAAGAGCTTTGCACAAAACTCACAGCACATGAGCTTCTTACGCTGTACTTCACTATGGCACCTTTTCATGTGAGTGCTCAGGCTGCCTGAATGACTGTAGGCCTTGTGGCAAACACGACAGCAGTAAGGCCTGCTCTTGGAATGAATATTCAAATGATCCTGAAGGTGATGTTTAAGCTGAAAGCCTCGATTACAAACGTGGCATTTATATTCTTGTTCATCCAAGACCAACTGATCAGGTAAGTTTCTGTAATAGCCAGATGTACTGGCAACTTGCACCAAGTTAGCTGTTTTGCTGATTGTTGCATCACTTAGTGCAGTCTCTGGTTTTAAACTAGCAAGATTCTGGATTGAAAACATCCTTCCAGATAACGCTAATGGAGCTACAGCCTGTGTAACTGCAACAGGCTTGGGCATAATGTTACAAAATTTCTTCAGCACTTCTGCTGTTTTGTCTGAGTTTTCATTTGTTATGGTTTTCATGTTCACTTTGAAACTTCCACAGTCTTGAGGAGAAAAATTGGCTTTTATCTTTTCTTCATCTTCCTGCATTCTGCTCAAGAGATTACAGGTCTTAAATCTTTTCACTTTGGAAATGGGTACATTATCTGTCATCTTCCTTTTACTTACTAATCTGTGTTTCAGTACATTGCTGTTTGGCTTCTTTAGTTGATCTACAATCCCTTTTTTTGATATACATGCATTGCTACTGCTGGTTGGTATAAATGGTAATGGACTATCTGGTTTATTAGCACTGTCTCTGTGAAAATCAGAAGCCATACAGATATTCTTAGACATTTCAGCAGCTTTAGACTGATTATTAACTGACATTGCAGCGGGGATCCCTGCCTTCAATTGGGTAGATAACGTAACAGAAGTAGTTTGATTTTGTTTGGGATTGTGAAAAATGGTGTTTTTCATTCGCGAGTATGGTAAAATAGGAACTTTGCCTTTTGGTGCCGGAGTAGGTGCAATAAACTGAACCGAATTTCCAAACTGCATTAGTGGCACTGAACCAACCGGTCCGGTACATTTAGTGACAAGTGGGGATTGTCGGTCAGTTTGGACAACAGGCCATGTTGAAACGCTGCATGTTACTGACAGTGAATCCAGGCTGGGCTGAGAAAAGAATTTTGCTTCTCCAGGCTGTGGCATGGGTCTGTCCACTTCAGTTGTTTCGTTGTTTTTCAATACATCACACTTGGATGGGGAAGAATGTTGAAGCATTATATTTGTATCCTGGGAAAGTGTTGCAGGAACTGTGATGTCAGCAGACACACGCCCTGCTTTGTCCACATCAAGCAACAATCCAGTTTTAGATGCTACCATATTTGAATGAATGCTTGAATGGCTGGGCACAGTGGATGGTTGAACCTGTATTGATGTTGCTCCTGGCATACATGATTGACACTGAAGATTACTTGGTTTCACGACTGCCAGTTTTGAGAACGTTCCCTGCTTCACAGCTGGTTTGGCCCACACGGACTGATAGCGTGGAATTGGTAACTTCAATTTTTCTGTGGCAGCAACAGGAGGTGCAGTCTGCCCAAATGCTACAACTGATGTTCTACCGATGGCTTGAGAAACCGGTGCCTGGCTAGTACAACAGCCTGTGACTGATTTTGTGACCTTTGAAGATACTTGTGGAGTGGCTGCAGCAACCTGTGGTAGGGCTACAAGTGAGTAAGTTCCCTCTTTGCCAGCAATAGGCATCAATGCATAGCTCCGAGCTGGCATGATTATGGGCTTTGCATTCTTTGTTGGATATGTGTTTGTCTGAATATCTGATGTAATAGTGGATCCACAAGAAATGCCACTCATGGTGGAATGAGGTACCATTGAAGAAGCAGATACTGCTATTTGTGATGGAATAACTTTTGGAGCAATGGTTCTAAAATGGCCTTTGGTTGACAAACTTTTCTTCTGGTAAGTCATAGTGGACGAAGGTCCTTGTGTATCTGTTGAAAAATAAACACAATAAGTAACTCAGTATAATTGTGATTATGTTTTCAGGGTGAATGCTGTTTTGTTCTATGTTAATTTCTGAATTCTTGCAGCACTACAATTTGAAAAGAAAGTGACCCCATATACAGAGCTACACACAGTCAGTGTGGAGTAACCACAGCAACAGGACAAGAACAATTGCCAAACTAAAAAATATACATAATTTCTGGAAATCCAAGGTTGCTGGTTTCTTCCTGCACAAAAACTCTTTGTGGTGCAAAAGTTATGCATTACTTTTTGAAAAGAAAATATATATATTTACAAAGAGATTTACTACATTCTAGCAGATTCAGTGACTAAGTGAGCAAACGTAGCAATGATTCTGCAGACAGTGATCCAATATATAACCAAATTGGTCTCACTTGCAGGATAGAATGTTGACAAAGAAATTGGGAGAATTTCTCCTTGCATTGTGCAATAGGGTCTTTACAGTTTACCTGAACTAGTAGAATAGATCCAAGTTTAAAGTTTAACAAAAAAGCAACACCTCCAACAATACCACAAAATCACTCTGATGGGGAGAATAACAAGACGTTGCCAATTGAACCAACATGACAATTCTTAGATAAATTACAACTTTTTTAATGCCCTTCATAAACAATGACCAGCTGTTCCAAGTGATAGTAGCCACACAAGCCTCGATCAATATTTTGAATTTAGCATTTCTTAATGAATAGCAGGGTGCTCAACCTATTAATGGCTCACCCATCAAATTATTATTATACCAGGAAATGAAGCGATTGGAAAAATACATTTTCATTGCACAAGAGGAGTTAGCTATTAGAAATAAAGAGAGCTGCACTAGGTCATATATAGTCAAATGTTATGAAAATGTCTAGGATGAGGCAGAAATGAACACATTGGGAAACAGAATTGGAAAATTACTGAAAATAGCAATTCACATTGTTCATCAGAGGATATCTTCAACCTACCAGCAACAATTACAACATTTAAAAGGCATCTGGACGGGTATGTGAATAGGAAGGATTGAGAGGGATAAGGAGAAAAAGGGGACTGCAGATGCTGGAGATCAGAGCTGAAAATGTGTTGCTGGAAAAGCGCAGCAGGTCAGGCAGCATCCAAGGAGCAGGAGAATCGACGTTTCGGGCATGAGCCCTTCTTCAGAAAAGAAGAAGGGCTCATGCCCGAAACGTCCATTCTCCTGCTCCTTGGATGCTGCCTGACCTGCTGCGCTTTTCCAGCAACACATTTTCAGCTTGAGAGGGATAAGGACCAAATGCTGGCAAATGCGACTAGATTTACTGAGGATATCTGGTCGGCATGGACGAGTTGGACCAGAGGGTCTGTTCCTATGCTGTATATCTCTATGACCCTACGTCACCAATAGAGTCATAGAGATGTACAGCATGGAAACAGACCCGACCAGATATCCCAACCCAATCTAGTCCCACTGCCAGTACCTGGCCCATATCCCTCCAAACCCTCCCTATTCATATACCCATCCAAATGCCTCTTAAATGTTGCAATCATACTAGCCTCCACCACTTCCTCTGGCAGCTCTTTCCATACACGTACCACCCTCTGCATGAGAAGTTGCCCCTTGGGTCTCTTTTATATCTTTCCCCTCTTATCCTAAACCTATGCCCTCTAGTTTTGGATTCCCTCACCCCAGGGGGAGTCCAGACTTTGTCTATTTATCCTATCCATGCCCCTCATAATTTTGTAAACCTCTATATGGTCACCCCTCAGCCTTCGACGCTCCAGGGAAAACAGCCCCAGACTGTTCAGCCTCTCCTCATAGCTCAAATCCTCCAATCCTGGCAACATCCTTGTAAACCTTTTCTAAACCCTTTCACGTTTCACAGCATCCTTCCGATAGGAAGGAGACCAGAATTGCACACAATATTCCAACAATGGCCTAACCAATGTCCTATTACAGCCTTAACATGATGTTCCAATTCCTGTAGTCAATACTCTGACCAATAAAAGAAAGCATACCAAACGCTGCCTTCGCTATCCTATCTACCTGTGACTCCACTTTCAAGGAGCTATGAAGCTGAATTCCAAGGTCTCTTTGTTCAGCAACACTCTCTAGGACCTTATTATTAAGTGTATAAGTCCTGCTAAGATTTGCTTTCCTAAAATGCAGCACCTCGCATTTACCTGAATTAAACTCCATCTGCCACTTCTCGGTCCATTGGCCCAGCTGATCAAGATCCTGCTGTAATCTGAGGTAACCTTCTTCGCTGTCCTCTACACCTCCAATTTTGGTGTCATCTGCAAACTTACTAACTGTGCCTCTTATGCTCATATCCAAATCATTTATGTAAATGACAAAAGGTAGAGGGCCCAGCACCAATCCTTATGGCACTCCACTGGTCACAGGCCTCCATTCTGAAAAACAACCCTCCATCACCACCTTCTGTCTTCTACCTTTGAGCCAGATCTCTATCCAAACGGCTAGTTCTCCCTTTATTCTGTGAGATTTAACTTTGCTAATCAGTCCCCCATGGGGAACCTTGTCAAACGCCTCACTGAAGTCCATATAGATCACATCTACTGCCCTCATCATTCCTCTTTGTTACTTCTTCAAGAAACTCAATCAAGTTTGTGAGACATGATTTCCCACACACAAAGCCAAGTTGACTATCCCTAATCAGTCCATGCATTTCAAAATACATGTACATCCTGTCCCTCAGGATTCCCTCCAATAACTTGCCCACCACCGACATCAGGCTCACTGGTTTATAGTTCCCTGGCTTGTCCATACCATCCTTCTTAAATAGTGGGACCACGTTAGCCAACCTCCAGTCTTCCGGCACTTCACCTGTGATTATTGATGGTACAAATATCTTAGCAAGAGACCCAGCAATCACTTCTCTAGCTTCCCACAGAGTTCTTGTATCATGATGGTTTTTAATTTAGTCAAAAATCTCTTACAATAATACACGGCTTCATGCGTGGGAAAACATGTCTCACTAACTTGATTGTCACCTCTTCAAAAAAGCTCAAAGAAGATTGATGGAGGTACAGCATTAGATGTTGTCTGTATGGACTTGACCAAGGCATTTGATAGGGTTTCAAGTGGTAGACTGGTTAGTAAGGTTAGATCATACGGAATACAGGGAGAGTTAGTGAATTGGCTTAAACGTAGGACACAGAGGGTGGTGGTAGAGGGTTGCTTTTTTTTGTACTGGAAGCCTGTGACCAACGGTTTGTCACAACAGTTTGTACTGTGTCCCACTGCTTTTCGTCATTTATATAAATGAAGTGAATATAGGAGGAATGGCTAATAAGTATGCAGATGACACCAAAAGTAGTCGTGCATTGGACAGTGAAGGTGGTTATCTCAGAGTCAATGGGAACTTGATTAGACAAAGCCAATGGGTTGAGTGGCATATCGAATTTAATTTAGTTGATTATCAGGTGTTCCATTTTGATAAGGCAAATGAGGGTAGGACTTACACAATTAATGATAGGGCCCTACGGAGTGCTGTTGAAAAAAAAGAGATCTCGCGGTGCAGTTGCATAGTTATTTGAAAGTGGAGTTGTAGGTATACAGGGTGCTTGCCTTCATTAGTCAGTGCACTCAGTGTAGGAGTTGGGACATGATGTTGCTGCTGTGCAGGATATTGGTGCGGCCACTTTTAGAAAATAGTACTGCATTCAATTCTGGTCTTCCTGTTATAGGAAATACGTTGTTAAACATGAAAGGTTTCAGAAAAGATTGCCAGGATTGGAGAGTTTGAGCTATTGGGAAAAGCTGAATAGGCTGGGGATTTTTTTCTCTGGGGTGTCAGAGGCCGAGGGGTGACCTTATAGGGGTTTATAAAATCATGAAGAGCATGTATAGGGTGAAGAGTCAAGGTCTTTTTTCAGGTTTGGGGAGTCCAAAACTAGAAGACATAGGTTTAAGGTAAGAAGGGAAAGAGTTAAAAGTGTCCAGAGAGCCAATGGTTTCAGAGGATTGTGGGTGTATGGAATGAGCTGCCAGAGGCAGGTAAAATTACAACATTTAAAAGGCACCTGGATGGGTAGATGAATAGGAATGATCTACAGGGATATAGGCCAAATGCTGACAAATGGGACTAAATCAGTTTAGGATATCTGGTCAACACGGACAAGTCGGATTGAAGGGTCAATTTCAGTGCTGCATTAATCTCTGACTCTGTAATAAAGCATGCTCCAAATGATAACTTGTGGATGACCAGTTACATTTAAATTGTTGGCAATAATGTAAATGGCAAGTTTCAGCAGAAAACTGCAAAGTAGCTTACATTCTCATCTCCAATATTGTAAGGGAGAAATCGGAGTTTATTTGGTGGTGGTGGTGGTGGGGGGGGGAGGTGTTAGGGAGAAAGAAAAATAGGACAAAATAAATCGGATGAATGAAAACTCAGAATGGTTAATCCTGTGATTTCCCATTCTTTTTCTCATTCAGATCCCATTTCAAAGTTTAGAAACTGGTGCAACTTCAGAGTGATAGCAGGGGAGGGGTGTATGTACAGTTGTTGCGCGCACATTAATGGTTCTGCTCACAACCATTGAAAAGACTCTACTGGACATGATGCCACCAGTGCCAGGACTGTTCAACCACAGGCTTGTTTGACAGTCACCACTCTGAGGTGCCTCAGCATTCATACGACAATTGATTGTCACTCAGTGCCAATGGGGATATAGGAATCTCTGGTTAGCATCCACAGAGGAGACAGTACCTTCAATGTACGCTAGTGCAGAAGTATCCAGTTCTAGCATGTAAGCTGCATTGAGACTGTGTTCAAGTTTAAGCTGGTACATTAAGTACTGCCTACCTGATCATTTCTGCACATAGCTGAAACAAGTTTAGCAATTTTACTGAAAAATACAGCACTGAAAAACTCACCAAAGAACTACAGATAAAGGCACTGAATCTAATACTTACATTGGTTCTCTGAAGGGGTTTAATCCCATTTTCCTATCTGCTTTTCATATACATTTAAAATATCTTATCAAATTTTAACCCATTTCCCTTCTAAGAATTTTTGTTAAAAAAAATCTACTCCTATTTCTGGAAGGCCCATAAAGATATTACATTCTAATCTTCTGCATTATTGTTTGAGTAATGGTTTTAAACTTACATCTGCCAATGTCTCAGCAAGTTACGCAAATACATTTCTAAATATCAAACAGAAACATTGATGATCCTCATGGAGCTGGTATGCAGCTCCTACTCCTCTTTTCCAGCCGATTTGCCTTAAGAATCTATTGGCCGACTGAACAGTATTTAGATTTACTTTACCTCTGGAGTAACATTAAACTGTCTGTTACCTTTGCTACTTCTCATCTCCTTGAAATCTCCAAAGTATACCATAACTAGTCTAGGAGCTCTAGAACATGAATTCTTTAAATATTTTTGCAAAGTATTTTACTTAACATTTACGCATTTGTAACCTAAGCGAACTTAAAACTGCCTGTAATTTAAGACTGATATTTCAAATCTATATTCATTTGCCCAAAAGACTTACATAACCTTGAAAATTTCACTACCTTCCAGTTTGAAAGTTTTGCTTCCTTATTTGATTAAAAATAGTTGCATTTTTACTCTCCACTTGTTTTTGTTATGACATGGCAGTAAACCCTTCTACTAATTAAACCAAACTCACAGAAAGCTCACCTCGCCTTGTTAAAGAATGAGTGACAGAGAACTGCCCAAATTCCACTATTTAACAAAAATATCAATTACATTCTTTAACGCTGAAAGTGAACATTAAACAACAATTTACAACTATAAGCCTCCTTTCTCTTAAAGATTAGTTATCTACCTCCCACTCTATAACAATATACTGATACAA
This sequence comes from Hemiscyllium ocellatum, assembly GCF_020745735.1. Taxonomy (NCBI): domain Eukaryota; kingdom Metazoa; phylum Chordata; class Chondrichthyes; order Orectolobiformes; family Hemiscylliidae; genus Hemiscyllium; species Hemiscyllium ocellatum. The sequence continues at coordinate 102,866,882 of NC_083405.1, forward strand.
TAAAGCCCCTATTAAATTTGCAGCAACTTAATTTTCAAAACCAAATAATGATTGTCATCTTCAGTGTCTTCCTCCATTTGTAGATCTTCCTGGGTTGTCTTCGGTCTTCTGCTGCAAAAATGTTTTATATGAGAAAGGTACCTTTGACATAGAGTGTGGTGAATAGCAGTCTTTCAATGGCAGCTGGTGCTCTTTTTGGCCAACTGTCCAAAATGCCTGTTTTTTTGAAATCCCAAATACCAGATCGTCTCATTGGTTCAGTGTTGTCAAACAGTAAAATTCAAACTCGATTGGGTTTTAGTATCTTGGGGCATAATTTAAATTGATTGGTTAAATTTAAATAGTTGTCAAAACAACTGGGGTATCTATTTTACAGCCAAATGTTACATATTTTCAATTTTACAGCACACTCTATGACTGCTAGTCAGTCACATGACAGGTGCTTGCCAGCTTTCACACTCTCTTAAAGGTACAGTACACACCTTCAACTTGCTCACATTTTTGAATTCCTAACTCTGCCTCTGAGGGCATTACCTGCTTCTCTTTGCAATCCCTCACACAGCAAGACAGATATCCTTTCTACATCTCAAAATTCATTCATTTAAAATAGTTTAAATTGACTGTGAGAGCTATACTTTTGCTGTTAAGTATTTTATATAGTTTTTAAAAAAATCCAAGAGCTACTAAACAATGGGTGTTGCAATCAAAGTTACTTGACATGAAAATTAATAGTTATGTAAAGGCTTATTGCAACTCTCATCGATTCTTTAACTATTTTCTCAAATAAATTTAACACATTTTTTGCTGAACTACAGCATAATTTTATACTGCGCAACACTTCTCCAAGTGCTAATTCAGATTCTACAGCTGTTTACCTTTGTCCTTATGTACACTGTTAGGCCCATCTGTCATTCCAGCATGCTTCTCTTGTGTATGTTGACCAAATGTAGTTGGCAATACTTGCTGTTTCTCATTTTGATTTAAATGAAATAACTGTAGTCCTGTAACAGTAAGTAATCAGTCACAAACCAATCTCTAAGGGTAGAAAGCAATCAAACTAAGTACTAATACTGCCAATATCCCTTGTAAAACTTTACTGGATTCCAAACCAGTAATTGAAAATATTCAAGCCATGATTTTAGTGACTGGAAAAAAACATTTTTGTTTAAACAAGGGACTTCTGGATGTTTACGGTATCATTATTCTATAATTTCATCCATTTATAATTAGACCTACTGATTTACAAATGATTGAATAAATCAAATTATGCTATACATGAGCTTTTAGTGATATTACTGTGATCCCATCCATTTTCCATTAAATTTACTAATTGGTAGCTTTGGAAATGATCCAGTTATCACCTCAAATATATCCCACATGGTACACAGGATGCTTCAGCCAGGAGTGGCTCAGTTTTGGAATGGGAGATGCAGAGGGCCTGGAAATGTTGTGAAAACAAGTTTAATTGAAGCATTTGAAGGGCATTAGATTGTCTGAAAAGAATTGGAGTGTTACGGCAAACACAATGGGCCAAATGGTCTCGTTCTGCACTATAACACTTATGGGATTCTGTACACTTCCAAAATGATTATTTTTAATTTTCTGTGAAACATTTAGAATAGAATCATCCATTTTATTTTCAAGGTAAGTAATGTCAGTGTTGGGAAAAGGGAGGTTTTCTATTTTAGGTACACAGGTCATAAAAAGCTCTTCCAAGTAAGGTAAAGCATTTTTAGAAGCAAAGTTAGTTCCCTCTAGTCTGTCCAAATGACGCACTTCAGCCCAAATCTCAGAAAAGCAATTGTTCCAATTTTTGACATCCTGTGTCACCTACAAGAGAAATTATCAAATTAGTATATGGTATTGCCGAATTAGAATAGGTTTTATGTTATAAGAATTAGAAACTTCCGGAGTGAAAAGAAACCAGCAGAGAAGGTAGTGTAATTATATCGCCCAGTTTTCTACTCTTATCCTGTAATGGATGCATTGTTTCCAATACTCCTTTCTAATCCCAGGCTTCTGCAATTCCCAAACAGATAGCATAGGTGGAGAACAGTAACTTGGGGACAATTGGATTTTAGAGAATGTACATTAATATATCCTATCCCCTTCCCTCCATCCAATGCTTTACTTTACAAATACCACAACTGTGAGATACATAAGATTATGCTTGAGTTTTGTACCTTTTGGTTCATAAGATGACTATATTTTGAAATGGTAACTTTAACTGTAAGGTGAGGGAAATGGGTCTTGTAACTTTTACTGGAGCCTGCTGAACAATAAAGCCGGGAGGTTTAATTGTTGGAGTTCTGAGGAAGATTTAGACTGTTATATTGGGAGGAAAATAGAAGGTAGTTACAATGACAGTATGGACTAATGACAGGAATGATGAAGCCCTCAATTAGTAGTGACACATCTCCCAAAGTAATCAAAAGGTGTTATCAATATTAACCTACAAACAGTTGTTCTGTAAATTATTGCTTTCTTTGCAAGGTAAAAAGGAATTCAGATTTTTGAATGATTGGGATTTCTTCTGGGGCAGAAAAGACCTGTTCAAAATGGATGGGTTTACGCTGGACTGGAAAAGGACCAGTATCCTGGTGGGGAGAATTGCTGGTGCTATTCGAGAGCTGGGGGAGGTGTCTTTAGCAGTAATGACAATAGAGGATGGTTCTCAATTTAAAAAGAGCAAGCTCATTACAAAAGACAGGCAAGAACAAGTCAGAGAACAAGGTAACTCTGATGAATTACAATGCATATATTTCGATGCAAGAGGTCCTACAGGCAAGGGCATGTGTGGGAACACGGGACTGGGACATCATAGCAAGAACAGAAACATGACGGAGGGAAGGACAGGACTGGCAGATCCATGGTCAGGATTTAGGTTGAATAGAAGGGATAGAAAGGGAGGCAAGAAAGAAGGGGAAAGGCATTTTAAATTATGGAAAACATTATTGCTGTACCAAGAGAGGGTATTTCTCAGGGATCTTCCAGTGAAGTTTATGGGTGGAACTCAGGAATAAGATGATGATGCTCACCCTAATGGGATTATACTATAGTCCCCCCACCCACGCCCTCCAATTATCAGAGGGAAACTGAGGAAAAAGTATGTACAGAGATCTCAGAATTATGCAAGAATTATAGGGTTGTAATAGGAGGGGATTTTAACTTTCCAAACATAGACTGGGACCGTCATAGTGTTAGGGGCTTAGATGGTGAAGAAATGTTAGGTGTGTTCAAAAAAATTTTCTTTATAAATATGTGGATATACCCACTAGAGAAAGAGCAAAACTTGACCTTCTCTTGGGAAATAAGGCAGGGCAACTAGGGAGAGAATAAGGCCCCTGAAAGATCAACAAGGTCATCTATGTGTTGAGTCACAGGGGATGAGAAAGATATTGACTGAATGTTTCACATCACCTTTTACTTTATAGAAAGAAATGGGGGCTAGGGAACTCAGAAATAAATATTGATTACTTAAAAACAGTACACGCTACAGATGAGGAAATGCCAGAAGTCTGAAAAAATATAAAGATTATAAAAAAAATTTTAAAAATCTCCAGGACCTGATCAAGTGTATCCAAGATGGTTGTGGGAAGTTAGTGAAGAAATCGCATGGCCCCTAGCAGAGATATTTGTTTCGTCTACAGCCATGGGTGAGGTGCCAGAGGACTGGAGGGTGGCTAATGTTGTGCCTTTATTTAAAATAATTGTGCCTGGATTTAGAGACCTGTGAGTTTGATATCAGTGGCGGGTAATTTGTTGGAAGGGATTCAGAGAGATACATCCACATGCATTTGGAGAGGCAAGGACTGATTAAGGACAGTCAACATTGCTTTGTCCATGGTAAACTATGTCCCACAAGTTTGAGTGAGTATTTTTGAGGATGGAACCAAAAAGATTGATAAAGGCAGAGCAGTAGATGTTGCTTACATGAACTTAGGAAAGCCTTTGACAAGGTTCCGCATGGTAGACTAATTAATAAAATTAGATCACATGGAATTCAGGGAGAATTGCCAACTGAATACAAAATTGGCTTGATGATAGGAAACAGAGTGTGGTGGATGAGGTGAAAGTGAGGACTGCAGATGCTGGAGATTTGAGTTGAAAATGTGGTACTGGAAAAGCACTGCAGGTCAGGCAGCATCGGAGGAGCAGGAGAATTGACATTTCGGGCAAGAGCCCTTCATTAGATGATGGAGGAGGGTTGCTTTTCAGATTGGAGGCCTGTGACCAGCAGTGTTCCACAGGGGTAGGTACTAGGTCCACGTTTGTATGCCATTTTATATCAATGATTTGGATGAGAATGTAAGAGGCATGGTTAGTAAGTTTGCCAGTGACACCAAAATTGGTGATATAGTGGACAGTGAAGAAAGTTATCTAAGATTATAAAGGGGTCTTGATCCATGGGACCAATGGTCTGAGGAGTGGCAGATGGAATTTAATAGATCATACAATCTCTACAGTGTGGAAACAGGCCATTTGGCCCAACAAGTTCACACCGATCCGCCAAAGATTATCCCACCTTATTACTCTGCATTTCATCTGACTAACGCACCTAGCCATCTCTGACAATATGGACAATTTAGCATGGCCAATCCACCTAACCTGCACATCTTTGGACTGTGGGATTAAAGCTGAGCACCTGGAGGAAACCCATGCAGATACAGGGAGAATGTACTAACTCCACACAGACAGTCGCCTGAGGCTGGAATTGAGCACAGGTCCCTGGTGCTGTGAGGCAGCAGTGCTAACCACTGAGCTACCGTGCTGCCCAATAATTTCAATAAATGTGAGGTATTGCATTTTCATAAAACAAGCAAGGGTGGAACTGATATCGTTCATGGTCGGGTCCTTGGTAGAGTTGTTGAACAGGGAATCAGGTACACGGTTCTTTGAAAGCTGTGGGTGGTTGAAAAGGTGTTTGCATGCTTGCTTTCATTGCTCAGACCATTACAAGACATTGGTGAGGCCAGTTTTGATGATGCTCTTTTGACTAGATAGTCTATAGCAAATTAAAAAGGAAAGAGCAATAAATAGAACCAACCAGGTTACACTTTAAGTAGAGAAAATGCTGAACCTACAATTCACTTGTAGAGATGATTCTGGAATTAGAGATGACCTAACTGGGAAAGTAAAAAAGTTAAACAATTCTTTGGAACTTGTGAGCACCTGAGAACTGTTAGTAATAAAAATTGTTATACCTTGGAGATTGGTGTGTAAAAAAGGCACATTTTATTTCTGCAGTTTAAAGTACAAGTTGCCTACAAAAGAAAACAGCGCTTAGTCAATAGCATTTTTATTTGTTTAGTGTTAGAATGTAAAAACAAATTGATATGTTACTCTTTTAGACATGAACTGGAAATTTGTATTTCTCTTCCTGTATTTGCAGCCCCTGTGGAGATCGCAACACAATAAAGACTTATCGTGTGATATTGCAGCATGGAAATTACCCAATTGCTCACACAATAATTCTGTGCACTACCAACTTACTGGAAAGAAGCTGGAAGGAATCTCTCAAACTAAACTGGGGTTGAAAGTCACTAATCTACGTAATATTCTACATTTAAAAATAATGCTGTGTAAACACCAGAAGCTCAAAGGCTCTGAAAAACAAATAAATCAACTTAAAAGGCTGGGTGAACTTGGGCAAGATAAGATAAAGTTCAAATGAAGTTTAAATAAAAGCAAGAGCATTTGGACTGGAAATGTGATCTCTTTTTCTCTTGCCACAAATGTTACCAGACCTGCTGAGTTTCTCAAGCACTACGCATTTTTATTCAAGATCCTGTGTTTAGATGGATCCATTAAGAATTAGGACTATCCTCCTCATTCTCCACCCCAACCACAAGTGAATTATCAATGTGATGTACAGAGTCCTGAAAATGAAACCAGTGCAGAGAAAGTGATCATTACACAATTGATCTCCTGTTTCCACACCACTTTAACAGGGCAACACGTCATACACATAGCTTGACACTATTCAGTTTTGATGAAGAAATTGGAAATCAATAGATCAAAATAACGGATTAATGAAAATTCTTCTTGATTGCAACATGAATGTAGAATGTAACCCTGATTAATTGAAATCAATTCTTAAATACATAATTAAGGCATTGACAATACAAATTTAACAGTCACAGAATTTTAGATCTGTTCATGTCTCAGCCCTCGCATACATTCCATGAGCAGAGAAACCTCTACTATAAGATAGGAGTTAAATGGAAGAAAATACCAGTGTCTCTGGCATTTTAAACTTTGGGTGACATTTCAAGGAAGCCCAGGTTGCAGACATTATTACTTGGAAAAGAACTTCACCAGAGAGCCTATGGCAATGTACGGAGACTAAAACTTTCCGTACTATCCTGACCTGGTTAGTAATTCAGAACTCCAGGCTAAGGTTCAGAGGACATGGGTTCAAATCCTATCATGGCATTGGGGAAATCTGAATTCCATATTTTAAAAAGCTGAAATAAAAAAAATTAGTCCAGAGACCTCATAACCACTGTCGATTGGTATAAAAATTTACACAATGTCTTTTACTGAAGGAAATCTGCCATCTTTACCTGATCTGGTCTACATGTGAATCCAGACCCAAGGCAATGTGGTTAACTGTTAACTGCCCTCCAGGAAATTAAGAATGGGCAATAAATATTGACTTAGCCAGTCCCAGTGAAGAATTAAAAAAACATGTATAGCTGAAAATTCCGCTGGTTCTGTCATGCACATAACCCCAGTCTAATACAACAAGGACGTGCCTGGAGTTTATGAATCAAAAGATCATACAAAGTCCACCTTGGGAAAGGCATCATCATACTTATCAGTTTTTTTTCCCGTATGTATCACTCTCTCTCTCTCTCTGTGCTTCTTACTCTTTGTCTTCTGCACTTATACCTTGTGGTTTAAGTCATTTAGACTCCTGTGATGGGAATATGAAAGGCAAATTAGCTACGGAAGAATAGGTTGGGAAGTTTCAGTCTCCACATCTAGCCATAGGCTCTGTGACGAGCTCTGTTCCAAGTAATAACACTACGCTTTAAGCAAATCACGTAAATATTCCACTTTACTCAGCAAAACATGGTCAGGGCTATTCAAACTCTCCAAATGTTAATAAGGGGGTGATTTCTGTAGAGCTAGTGCTACTTAAACTCAACATATTCACAATCATATACCTATCTTGTCTTTTTTTCCCATTCTTTCAAGAGATTTTTTGGCACGTATTAACATTTGGACTAAAAGGTAAAGACACAATCAAGAAGTTTGTGGACAACACAATTAGTCCATTAGTGAGGAGGATAGCTGAAGGCTGAAGTAAGGTAAGCAAAGGACTGGTCAGGTGAATAGAAAACAGAGAAGTACGAGATAATACATTCATGAGGTTAAACAAGGCAAAGAAATTCATAAGTAACACAAGAACACTGAAAATACTTTGCAGTGAACATCCTCAGATCCCCGAAAGTACCAGGAAAGGATAATAAAGTGGGTAAAAGGCATTTGAAATCCTTTGAAAACCTAAAAGATCTGCAGATGTTGTAATCCGAAACAAAACAGAAGTTGCTGGAAAAGCTTAGCTGGTCTGGTAGCATCTGTGAAAAGGAATCAAAATTAACATTTCAGGTCCAGTGACCCTTCCTCACAACTGTTCTGAAATATTAACTCTGATTTCTCTTCATAGATGCTGCCAGACCTCGTGAGCTTTTCTAGCAAACTTCTGTTTTTGTTTCTGATTTGAAATCATTCTCTTTATTAGCCAAGGAATACCAAATGAGAATGCAGAGATGTTACATAGCTGGAGCTACATAAATCATTACCTAGACCCAAAGTTGAGTCTGATGCGCAGTGTTGGCCACCTTATTATAGAAAGATGATAAATGCACCAGAGGCTCATTCTTCAGCCAGCACAAACACAATGGGTTAACTGGCCAAGAATGTCATAGGATCCTATGGCTGGCCAAGCTAACATTTATTCATCTATTGTGAATTGCTCTTGATGGTGATGGTGAGCTGTCTTCTGAAACTGCTAAGTACACATGCAATGTTGTTCACAAAGTTTCCAGAATTTTGACCCAGTGAGTGTGCCAGCGATCTAGCTTTGACCTAGATGGTGCCAAGCTTCTTCAGTGTTGTCGGAGCTGCACCCATCCAGGCAAGTGGACAGTATGATATCATTCCATTAATTTATGCCTTGTAAATGGTGCATCTGTTTTGGCAATTCAGGAGGGGGAGTTACTTGCCACAGAATTCACAGTTTTTGACTAAATACTTCAACAACAATGGTAACCCAAAGGGTATTAGCATGGTGTTTGATAAGGTAATATTATTGGATATTATGGGGAGATGGTTGCATATTCTTTTGTCGATGATGAACTTTGAAAAGGCAAGGACTGTGTGTGGGAAATCGTGTTTCACAAATTTGACTGAGATTTTTGAAGAAGGAACAAAGAGGATTGATGAGGGCAAAGCGGTAGACATGATCTACATGGACTCCAGTAAATCGCTCGACAAGGTTCCCCATGGGAGACTGGTTGGAAAGGTTAGATCTTATGGAATACAGGGAGAACTAGCCATTTAGATACAGAACTGGCTCAAAGATAGAAGACAGAGGGTGGTGGTGGTGGGTTGCTTTTCAGACCGGAGGCCTGTGACCAATGGAATGCCACAAGGACTGGTGCTCAGTCCACTATTTTTCATTATTTATATAAATGATCTTGATGTGAGTATAAGAGGTAAAGTTAATAAGTTTGCAGATGACACCAAAATTGGAGGTGTAGTGGACAGTGAAGAAGGTTACCTCGGATTACAATGGGATTTTGATCAGATGGGCCAATGGGCTAAGAAGTGGTAGATAGAGTCCAATTTAGATAAATGCCAGGTTTGGGAAAGCAAATCTTAGCAGTACTTATACACTTAATGGTAGGTTCCTGGGAAGTGTTGCTGAACAAAGACCTTGGAGTGCAGTTTCATAGCTCCTTGGAAGTAGAGTCGCATGGAGATAGGATAGCGAAGGCAGCGTTTGGTATGCTTTCCTTTCTTGTTCAGAGTCTTGAGTACAGGAGTTGGGAGTAAAAAATGAGGTCTGCAGATGCTGGAGATCACAGCTGCAAATGTGTTGCTGGTCAAAGCACAGCAGGCCAGGCAGCATCTCAGGAATAGAGAATTCGACGTTTCGAGCATAAGCCCTTCATCAGGAATAAGAGAGAGTAGCCAAGCAGGCTAAGATAAAAGGTAGGGAGGAGGGACTAGGGGGAGGGGCGATGGAGGTGGGATAGGTGGAAAGAGGTCAAGGTGAGGGTGATAGGCCGGAGTGGGGTGGGGGGGGAGAGGTCAGGAAGAGGATTGCAGGTTAGGAGGGCGGTGCTGAGTTGAGGGAACCGACTGAGACAAGGTGGGGGGAAGGGAAATGAGGAAACTGGAGAAATCTGAATTCATACCTTGTGGTTGGAGGGTTCCCAGGCGGAAGATGAGGCGCTCCTCCTCCAGCCGTCGTGTTGTTATGTTCTGCCGGTGGAGGAGTCCAAGGACCTGCATGTCCTCGGTGGAGTGGGAGGGAGAGTTAAAGTGTTGAGCCACGGGGTGATTGGGTTGGTTGGTTCGGGCGGCCCGGAGGTGTTCTCTGAAGCGTTCCGCAAGTAAGCGGCCTGTCTCACCAATATAGAGGAGGCCACATCGGGTGCAGCGGATGCAATACAGGAGTTGGGAGGTCATGTTGCAGCTGTACAGGACATTGGTTAAGCCACTTTTGGAATACTGCAGACAATTCGGGACTCCTTCCTAGTGGAAGGATGTTGTGAAACTTGAAAGGATTCAGAAAAGATTTACAAGGATGTTGCCAGGGTTGGAGGATTTGAGCTAGAGGGAGAGGTTGAATAGGCTAAGGCTCTTTTCCCTGGAGCATCGGAGGCTGAGGGATAACCTGATAGAGGCCTACAAAATCATGAGGGGCTTGATAGGATAAATAGACAAGGTCTTTTTCCTGGGGTGGGGGAGTCCAGAACAAGAGGGCAAAGAGGAAAGATATAAAAGAGACATAAGGGGTAACATTTTCATGCAGAGGGTGGTGCCTGAGTGGAATGGGCTGCCAGAGAAAGTGGTGGAGGCTGGTACAATTGCAACATTTAAAAGGCATCAGGATGGGTATATGAATAGCAAGGGTTTGGAGAGCTATGGGCTGGGTGCTGGCAGGTGGGACTAGATTGGGTTGAGATATCTGGTCAGCATGGACAAGTTGGACTGAAGGGTCTGTTTCCGTGTTGTACATCTCTATGACTCTATGGACATTGCCTGACACGTGAGGCATGACATTACTTGTCAATTCTCGGCCCAAGCTTCAAAGTTGACCAGGTCTTGCTGTATAAGGATGTGGACTGCTTCAGTACGTGAGAAATCAAATTGTACGGAATATTTATTTGCAATCTTCAATAAACATTACCAGATACTGAAGCAGTCCACGTTCAAATGCAACAAGATCTGGACAATATCCAAGTCTGGGCTGACAATTTGCAACTAACATACATGCCACACAAATGCCAAGGAATGGTAATCTCCAATCAGTGACAATCTAATCACCTGTGTTGACATTTAATGCTGTTACTGGAACTCCCACCATTAACATCCTTGGGTTACCAGTGACCAGAACCACAACTGGACTCGCTACATAAACACAGTGGCTACAAGAGTGGGTGAGAGCCTTGGAGTACTGCGGTGAATAACTCACCTCCTGATCCCTAAAGCCTGTCCACTATCTACAAGGGACAAGTCAGGAGCATGATGAATTTCCCAAATGCCTGGAGAGTGCGGCTCAACAACACTCAAGAAGGTTGACACTATCCAGGACAAAGTAGCCCACTTGATTGGCATCACATCCACAAGCATCAACTCCCTCCACCACCAAAGCATGTACTATTTACAAGATACACTACAGAAATTCACCAAAGATCCTTAGACGGCACCTTCAAAACCCCCAACCTTGTCCATCCAGAAGGACAAGGGCAACAGAAACATGGGAACATCACCACCAACATTTCCCCTCCAAGCCACTCACCAACCTGACTTGGAAATATATCACTGCTCCTTTACCACCGCTGGATCAAAATCCTGGAATTCCCTCGCTAATGGCATATGGATTGCAGCAGTTCAAGAAGGCAGTTCACCACCACATTCTCAAGGGTATTTCGGGATGGGAAATAAATTCTGGCCAGAAAGCGCTACCCACGCTCCACGAATTAATTTAACAAAAGAATTCTAATCCTACAATGAAGGGAAGGTCACAGTGGTGCTGTTAAAGATGTTTGGGCTGAGGATTCAAACTGGTGAAACTCCTGCAGCCCGTCAGGACCCAAGGACTTTTCATCCAGCAGTTCCAACAACTTGCTGAGCTGCACCTCCCTGGCGATTGTATTTTTCTTGAGTTCCTCCAATCCTTCCACTTCATGATTTACAGCTGTTCCTGGGATTAGCACTGATGCCGGTTTATCTGTTGCAATAATGTAGTCATTGAAAAATTATCCAGGATGGTATTCTATTGTACATAAGCAATTAGTGCACCTATACTTTACAGTAATCTGATATAAAGGAAGTACAAGTGCTGATTCCATGAAGCAAAATGATATGATCAAATTGGGTAACAGGATAAAAACCCTTTATCTCAATACAGTTGTGTTATCAGGAGGTTTATTCTATAGGTTAATGCTTGCATGAGCCACCAAACTCAATAGGGTAAAGCTGGAAAACAGGAAGAATCCAGAAAGAAAGAAAGATGTAATATTGTTGAATATTGATGTGTGCCTCATCATGAAAATGTCCAACACACTACACGGCAGTGGAGCTTCAAAGTTCTGCACTGAAGAAAACAAACTTCATTTCCTTATTCAGTAAATGTCTTCATCAGCATTTACATCTCTTTGATCCATTCCCTCGACTACTTGATCTGTCCTGAGGTGTGCAAATTCCAACCAAATTGCTCAGGCTAGCACAAATTTCAATGCTAACTAAAATAAGATTCATCTCTGCCTGCTGGAAAAAAATTTATGCCGAGATATTTTAAGAAAGAAATGGGACGTGCAAGGAGTAATAGTTTATTTTTTAAACTGTTAAACAGAATGGCAACATTATACAGTTGTATGCAGAGGAACCTCGATTGTCCCGCATTCAATTATCCAAATATTGGATTATTCGTCAAGATTGCAATCTCCCGAGGCTTGGCTAAACTGTGTTACCCAACATTCAATTATCCAGAATGCGATTAACCGAATGAAGTACTCCCCACCCATGTCCATCAGATAATCGAGGTTCCTCTGTACATAGACAGTAGAGTACCTTTTGGTAAGCACAAAATATAAATTGGAAAACTAGTTCATTAAGTGAGAGATGCCATGAGGTATGAGATTCTGCTAACCGCCTCCAAGAAAGCTTTGTGTCAGGTACAATTCACAAAAAGAAATACAATCCGTCAAAATCCCATCATAAAGCCAGAAAAGTCCGCTGTTCTAATCACATTTTACAGATGTTAAGCAGTTAATAAAACCTCTTTCTTATCAATTAGTTCTTGATTAAAAGTGGCTTTCTGGCTGAATCAAGACACACATTACTTTTTTTGGCAGAGATTAATAACACTGTTGTCAAAGTATCCTGCCTTTGTCACTGAATGACTATCATGCAAACCATCTGCAATGTTAGCATCTGTTGGTGGTCTCCTGGGCAGATGTTTTAGTCTTGCTTTCTTGTCACTGGCATTGGCTACATTATTGCAACAGATGTAGACAATCAGAAAAGTGTTCATTCCCATGGTGAATTATCCTGGACTGTGCTTTCTATTTTGCATAAGAAATAGGTGCACCTGCACTTTGCTGGAATCAGATATAAAGGAATTGCAAGTGTTAATATATTGAAGCACAATTACATGGTCAAAAGAAGTCACAGACAAAAGTCTTGGTCTCAGAGTAGTTTTATATCAACAGGTTTTATTCTGTAGGTTAATGTTTGTAAGTCCAAACATAATTAATTAAGTAAAGCTGGAAAACACAAAAAAATCCAGAAAGAAATAAAAATGCAATATTGCTGAATACTAAACTAATCTATTACTGAGCACAGCATGTTGGAGCTACAGTGTTTTTGTATCAAGGTAACCCCATAGGCATGTCCTCCCTCACTGAATTCTCAATCACACGTTTGGTGCCCAGAAGAAGTATTAAGTCGAACCAGAATGTTTTGCTGCAAAGGAAAATGCATCATAGAGTATGCATATTCATGTGGGCTGCAGCATTCACAATCTTGATATGAAGGATCAGGAGGATGAATGTATGCTACCATAAATGAACAACAGACGTTTTAAATCAGGTGCTGAAAAATATTCCGCAAATTTCTAAAATGCAAATATAGTGATTGAGATAGATTTGTTGAGTTGGCGACGGAAGAGAATAGACAAACAGAAGAAAAGTAAAATCCAATAGCAAAGCTTAAAGAGGTCCACAGAGGTTGATCCAAAAATGGCTAAGGGAATTTAAGAGATGTTGAGCTTACAACCAAGTGTGTAGTAAAAGAAAAACACACATAGATGCAGAAGACTACCTTGCTAACTTGGTTACATAATATTTTGGACATGCTTAGTTTCTGAAAGTCACCGAGTTGATGAGGAACAAAAACAATGAAAGCTCGAACAGTATCTGTTGAGAGAGAAACCAAAATAAAATTTTGAGTCCAATATGACTTCTTCAGAACTGAACAGGGGTAGAAATGTGATGAGTTTGTCGTATTGGGAAAGGTGTGGGGAATAGAATAGAATTCCTGAAGAAGGGCTTATACCGAAACGTCGAATTCCCTGTTCCTTGGATGCTGCCTGACCTGTTGCGTTTTTCCAGCAACACATTTTCAGCTCTGATCTCCAGCATCTGCAGACCTCACTTTCTCCTCCAATAGAATAGAATAGTTGTGTACTGTGACTTGGACGTTTTACAAAAAAAAGTATAGTGAAGTACTTAAATCACCATCCCATGGTGCCTATAATAACAACAGAAGGCAGAGATAAGAAAACGAATGTAAGACAAAGTCCACCTTAGCTCAATTAATGGTTTCTGGGTTCAGGAAAAGACAGTACCACTGCAAGATTACCATGTGGGGCTGCTGCCAAAGCAGGCCTCCACACCAGGATACTGGAATCCCAGCCATAAGACTCCAGAGAAGCTGCCCACAGGATCCCTCCTCCACCTAGCATAAGTCTTCTCCACTGATAGTGGTTCCCCAAGCTTGCCCCTCTGTCAGCCATATCCTTGACACCGCTGCCAGAATCCCGATCCAGGCTCACCACCTCCCACCTCCTGGACCCCATGAAGCTGCCTTCCGCCAAAAGGTGAGAAAAAAAAGAAAAGCAGATGGAATGGACAAAGCCAGGCACAAGAGCCCTGCGCTGTCTACTCTGCCACTGCCATCTTGCTTGTTTTATGGTTATGTAGAAGGACAGATCAAGGAAAGATTAAAGAGTGAGAGACATTAAATGACAAGGATGTCATGGAGAAAGGAGTGATGATTGGATTATAGATACAAAACATTTTAAATGTTTATGGAAAAATGAAGGACAAATCTGTGAAGTAAGCAAACATATTAAAATAATGTAGACTGAACCAAGAATAAATCATGCTCATGATATGAAGTTGTTGAATTCTGTGTTGAGTCCAGAAGCTGTAATGTACGGAAATGCAAAATGAGATGCTATCCAAATTCTCATCTATTTTGCAGCTTGCACTAGATTTCTGTGGAAGACTTTGCAACACCAAGAACAGAAATGTGAACATGACAGCAAGGTGTTGAATTAAAATGTAAAGCAACTGGAAGGATGATGCCATCTGTGTGGACTGAATGAAGGTGTTCTGCATAATGTCAGCTTGCATGGTTTCCTCCCAAAGTCAAGAATGCATTGTGAACAGCAAACACAGGAGACTAAGCTGAAACAAGCATAAATAAATCAGTTTCACCTCAAAGTAATATTTGGGGCTTTGGACAGTGAGGAGAAAGGATGTAAAAGTCTAGAAGTCATAACTCCTCAGAATGCAAAGGAAAGTGCCACTGGATGGGGTTTATGTGCTCGAAGTGATAGAGCAAATAATTAGGGCCCTTGCAAGTATCCACACTTATGCCTTTGTCTACAGTAAGTGAGGCAAGTTAAAGGAGAGATTATTAAGCAAGTCTGTTTGGTTGTCAGTTCAAGGGAGAAGCAGAGGGTCCCCAGATTATCCATATTGGGTACTGAGTTAACCTGGGAAAGATTTCCCAGGCACAAGACTTCAGCATATCAACATTTAACCTTTGGATATGGTACAGAAAATGTATACCAGGATGTTGTCTGGTATGGGGGATTTTAGCGATGAAGAAAGGTAGGATAGACTGGTTTGTTTTCACTGGAACACAGGAAGTTGAGGGGCAATCTGATCTAAGTTTAATATTTGTGAATGGCATAAATATAATGGAAAGTCTCAGGGGTGGAGACCCTGAGGTGAAGAGGTCAATCACTAGGGGACACAGGTTCAAGGTACAGGGTGGAGCATTAAGAGAGATGTGCGAAGCAAGTTTTTCAAACAACGGGTGGAGAGTACCAGGAATACGCTGCCAGAGGTGGTACTGGAAGCAGACACAGTAGTAACATTCAAGAAGCACCTAGGCAAACATATGATTGGGAGGGGAATAGTGGGATATGGATCCTGTAAGTGAAAACAGTTTTGGTATAGAAGGGCCAAATGTGTCAGTGCAGGCTTTGAGAGCTGAAGGGCCTGTTCCTGTGCTGTATTATTCTTTGTTCTTTGAATTGAAGTCAATAAATTCAACAGTGTTTCAAATCAATTCTCCCAATTTCATGGCATTCAGGTGACAAAGAATAATAATGGTCAACTACAAGGCTTACTGTTGACTGCCCTATATGTCTGATGGCACTACAAAACTAAATGCAATAACATTTAACAAAAAGACAACATACTACACTTCATTTCTCTAAATGAATCCTCATTATTCTTCCTTTCCTTTCATCATTGTGTACCTTAATGATAACTTTCTATTAATACTATGCACTTAAGATCACAGAACACAATGCAGTTTCACCAATGGGCAAACAGATAAAGTAGGTCACTATAGATGACTGGGGGTTAACATGCATTTAGTGACATAAGTGCAAACATAATTAATTCAAATTAAAACATATTCCTAATTTTCTACCTGAAAAGTATATACTTCATCAATTTACAAGATTTCCTAGTGCTCCAAGTTAGTCACTCCATTTACTGAAAGATAATACCTTACCAGCAGCCTTTGATGAGTCATGAATAAAACCCTGCATCTGTTCACAGCTTTGTATTTGGCTGTCATCTACACTGTCAACTTCTTGTCTGTAACAAAAAAAAATGCAGAATACTCTCTTGTGTAGAGGCAAACACAATTGATTCAACATCATGTATTGCTAACATTACATGCCACTTCATTTCAGGTATTTATACAATTCAGTAAAATAATGTGATAAAAACATGATGAAATCAAAACATTCGATGCTCATAAATCATGCATGTTTACATACAGGTCACACGTTTTCTTATTTCAAAACCTATGAAGCATAATTCATACAGCAGAGTCTTTAACTCAAAACACAAGAAAAAATGATTAAGGCAGTGAAATGTAAGGACAAAATCTGTGACTTTTAAAATAAAGTGACATACTGCAGGAGAGAAGAAATTGCAACAATATGACTATGCTCTTCAATTACAACTGACAATTCACTATTGCTAGTTAGTATTGCCTTGTTCCATAAATGGATCCAGTTTTAAATTTTATTTCACCATAAACACATTTTCTATTTCCTACTGCAATGGGTTCAGTTAGGCAACTGTGAATGACTGGACATGCAATCCAAGCAATTGCACTAAGAATTCAAATTATACAGGTTTAAACTTGGATTTTGATACTGAATTCAGTGCAAGAAAATTTGAAAATACAAAGTGAACATAAAACTGCGACATTGCCATTAAAACTGGCTCACGATTTGGTTAAGGAAACATGAGATAAACTAGCATGGCTATGGCTCCAGTATCACACCAACTGGATTAACTCTTGACTTCCCTGTGAAGTGGCCCAACATGCCACTCAGTTACGGATCAGCAGTAAATGGCAGAGAGGTAATGTTAAACTTGCAGAAAACCTTGATCAGACACACTTCAAGTTCTATGAACAGTTCTGGTCTCAAAATATTAGATTTTTAAAAGTCATTCAGGGATGGGGGACTTGCTGGCTGGACCAGCTTTTATTGCCCATCACTAATTGTCCTTAACATGATAGTGGCAGTGGTGAGCTATCTTCTTGAACTGCTGCTATCCATTTGGCAAAGGTACAGTCAGTGAGAGAGTTTCCAGGCTTCTGACCAACAACACAAAAACAACGGCAATACAGAAAAAGAAAACGTACAGCCCAGGAACAGGCCCTTCGGGCCTCCAAGCCTGAGCTGATCCAAATCCAGTGTCTAAACCTGTCGCCCAATTCCTAACCATCTGTATCCCTCTGCTCCCCACCTACTCATGCATCTGTCGAGACACATCTTAAATGAATTTACTATGCCTGCCTCTACACATGGGTGTCTGGAACATGTTGCCAGCAGAGGTAGTAAAGTACTTGCCGTGTGTATCCCCCTTAAACTTTTCACCTCTCACCTTGAAAGTGTGACCTCTCGTATTGAATCCCTCACCCTGGAAAAAAAACATATCTCCATCTACCCTGTCTATGCCCTTTATGATTTTGTAAACCTCAATCAGGGTCCCCCTCGATCTCCTTTTTTCTATTGAAAACAAATCTAACCTACTCAACCTCTCTTCATAGCTAGCACCTTCCAAACTAGGCAACATCCTCGTAGACCTTCTCTGTACCTTCTACAAAGCGTCCACATCCTTTTGGTAATGTGATGAACAGAACTGTACACGGTAAAGTTCCAAATCAGGAGGGGTGAATGGGTTTGAGAGGAACCTGCAGGTTGTGGTGCTTCCATTCACTTGTTGCACTTGTCTTTCTTGATGGTATTAATCATGGATCTGGTAGGTGCAGTCTGAGGAGCCTTGGTGAATTTCTGTAGTGCATCTTGTAGTTTGCTCACATTGCTACTCCTGTGAATCAGTGGTGAATGTTTTCGATGCTAATCAAGTGGGCTGTCAGGCTTCTTGAGTGTTGTTGGAGCTGTTCTCATCCAGTTAAGTGGGGAGAGTTGTTCCCTCTACCTGGGGAGCTCTGTTAATGTTGATTGACATCCAGACACACAACTTCTACTTCCAAAAGCTACAGCTTCACACAGACTTTGAAGGTCTACCCAGTAGAAAAAAATTAGAATGGTGGATGGAATGAGCTGACAGAGGGGTGGTGATGACTGGTACATGAATAGGAAGGGCTTTGAGAGATATGGGTCAAATGCTGGCAAATGGGACTGGATTAATTTAGGATATCCGGTCAGCATGGAAAAATTGGAACAAAGGATCTGTTTCCATGCTGCACATTTCTATAACTCTGTCAACGTAGGTGGGGTGCATTCTGGCACATTCCTGACCTATGCCTGAAATGGTGGACTGGGTATGGGGAGGTCAAGTGATGATTTTTTATTGCGGGATTCCTAGTCTTGGCCTGCTCTTGTAGTCACTGCATTTATGTGCCTAGTCCAGTTCAGTTTCCAGTCAATGGTAACACCCAAATAGTTGGTCGGGGTGATTTAGCGATGGTCATGCCACTGAATATCAAAGTGTGATATTTGGATTCTCTCGTTTTGATAGGTTCATTGCCTGACACTATGTGGTGTGGATAATATTTGTCACTTGTCAACCCAAGCCTGGATACTGTCCCGATCTTCGAGGAGAAAGTGAGGACTGCAGATGCTGGAGATCAGAGCTGAAAATGTGTTGCTGGAAAAGCGCAAGTCAGGCAGCATCCAAAGAGCAGGAGAATCGACATTTTGGGCATGAGCCTTCCTGAAGAAGGGCTCATGCCCCAAATGTCGATTCTCCTGCTCTTTGGAAGCTGCCTGACCTGCTGCGCTTTTCCAGCAACACATTTTCAGCTACTGTCCTGATCTTGCTGGCTTCAGTAACTGAAGTTGTGAATGATGCTAACAATTGTGTAATTATCACATTCAGACTTCTGATCTTATGATAGGGAGAAAGGTGACTTATGAAATAGTTGAAGGTAGATGGACCTAGGACAGAATGCTGAGCAATTTCTGCAAAGTCGTCCCACAGCTGAGATGATCAACATCTCAGAATCAGTATCACCTTCCTAAGTGCTAGATATGACTTCAACCAGCAGAGAGTTTTCTCCTGACTCCAGTTTTGCGAGGGTTCCATGATACCACATTGAGAGAAATAAGGCCTTCATGTCAAGGGCAGTCAGTCTCATCTCGCCTCTAGAATTCAGCTCTTTTGTCCATGTTTGAATTAAGGCTGCAATCGTCAGGAGTTGAATGGCCTTGGTGGAATCATTAAGCAGCTTATTGCTAAGCGAATTCTACGTGACAGCACAGTTAATGACCCTTTCAATTGCTTCAGTGATGATCGAAGTTGACTGATGGGGTAGTAATTGTTCAGTTTGGATTTCTCCTGCTTTTTGTGTACACGACGTACCTGGCAAATTATTGACAGAGCAGTTTAACTGTCAGTGTTGTGGCTGTACTGAAACAGACTGGCTACGTTTGGATCAAGTTCTGGAGCACCAGTCTTCAGTGCCATTGCCAGAATTTTGTCAGAATCCGTAGTTTTTGCAGCATCCTATAGCTCCAGCTGTTTCTTAATGCGACAGAGCGAATTAAATGGCTGAGGAGTGGCATTAATGATATTGGGGTGCTCTGTAGGAGACCAAAATGAATACCCACTTGGCAATTCTGACTGAATACAGTCAAGAATGCTTCAGTCTCATCTTTTGAACTGATGTTTTGGACAACCCAATTTTTGAGGTTGGAGATATTAATGAAGCTTGCTCCTCCAGTGAGTTATTCGGGTCCATGAACTGTCCACCACCATTCATGACAATGTAACAGGACTGCAGATCTTAGATTTGGTCTATTGGTTTTGGAAAGGCTTAACCCTGTCTTTAACTTGCTGCTTATGCTGTTTGGTACATGAGTAGTGTCGTGTTCTGGCTTCAAGAAGTTGACACTTCTGTTGTCACTGGTGCTACTGCTGACATGCCCTCCTGCACTCGTCATTAAACACTGACTTAATGGTAATGGTAGATTAGAGGATATGCCAAGCGATTAGGTTGAAGATTGCGTTCAATTACATTTCTGCTGCTGCTGAGGGCTGACAGTGCCTCCTGGATGCCCAGTCTTGGGTTGTTAGAACTATTTGAAATCTAAGAAAAAGTGAGGACTAGAGATGCTGGAGATCAGAGTTGAAAAGTGTGGCACTGGAAAAGCAACAATAGGCCAGACAGCAGCCAAAGAGCAGGAGTGTTGATATTTCAGGCATAGGCCCTTCATTAGCAATGTGTCTACTTGAAATCTAACCAATTTAGCACAGCAATAATGCCACAGAGCACAATTAAAAATCCTCAATATGAAGGTGGGCCTTCATCTCCACGTAGAAATATGTGGTGGTCACTCCTCCTATCAACACAGATTGTTGAGGTTCAAATATGTTTTTCTTTGTTGGTTTCAACACCTGCTTAGGATTTGACTAACTCTGTCTGTTGTGGTGCTGCTGAGCCATTCTTGATGATAGACACTGAAACCCTCCACCCACAGTATTTTGTCACCCTGAGTGCTTCCTTCATGTGATGTTCAACACAGGAGTAATGATTCATCAGCTCAGGGTGGTATGTGATAATCAACAGGAGGTAGCTAGTCCATGTATGACCTGACATGTCATGGGGTTTGAAGTCAATATTCAGGATTCCCAAGGCAACTCCCTCCTAACTGGATACCACTGTGGTATTCGGGACATCATCAGTAAGATTAGATTCTGAGTGTATAACTATGTCAGGATGTGAGATAACTGTCCTAAATTTTGCACACAATCCCAAATGTTATTAAGGAGACTCAAGGATGTTTGTCAGGGTTGAGTGTCTTGTTTTTCTGCTGCTTAGTCCAGTTTCATTCCTTCTGAGACTTTTTTTTTAGAAATTTAATACAATTGAGTGACTTGTTAGGCCATTAGAGAAGCCAGTTAAGAGCCTGGTCTGGAATCACTTGTAGGCAAGACCAGTTAAAGATTAATTTTAATGACAATCAACAACGGCTACATGGTCACCTACTGGAGTCCTTTAATTCCAGATTTTTTAAACATTTAAATGACACCATCTGTTTTGGTGGGATTTGAATCTGGGTCCCCAGAGCAGTATCTGGGTCTCTGGATTACTAGTTTAGTAACATTACCAACACATTATTACCTTCAGGTGATATAAAAAAGATTCATATATGTAACAGAAGACTAAACATTGCGTCAGTAAACATGTTACAGCAAGGACGTGGTCATCTAGCTGATTGTATCCATGCCACTTCTCTGCAGGAGCAACCCAGCTATTCCCAGCCTACCCCCTGCAGCCTTTGTCCGTTCTTTTCACTAGCTTTGAGGTTTGTGAATCCTTGGAAGTTTATTACTCCATGTATTTTATTAGCCACTTGTAACCAAATAAATTATTTTCACTCTGGCTTGTTCCTGTCTTTTTCCATAGAATCTTAAGATTTAGGTTGGCTATGATCATTGTCCCCTAAACATTCCCCAACAGACACTTGACACATTGGAGCCACCTCATTCCCAAGAACCAGATCTACCAGTAAAACATGCTAACCCACAAAATTCGTCTTCATACTCCTCATGATCTCTTCCCCATATATCACAGTTTACAATTAGAACATTAACGTTGATCACTATAAGTTCTATTTCATTTTTGCACATCTCTAATTTCCTTGCAAATTTATTGTTCAATGCCTTTGCCACTAATTACTGGGCTACTCTGTACATCCAGTAGTTAACAGGATCTCTATTGTTTCATAGCTTCGACCAATTGAATTTGAATTGAATTTATTGTCACGTGTACTGAGACATAGTGAAAAACTGTGTCTTGGGAGCAATACAGGTAGATCACATAGTTAAATAGCATAGATTGTAAATAATAGGTAAACAACAGCAAAAACAAAAACGCAGGTACAGGCAAATGTTAAGAGTTTGAAAGTCCATTCAGTATTCTAACAACAGTAGGGTAGAAACTGTCTTGAAACCAGCTCGTAAGTCCATTTGGGCTTCTGTATCTTCTCCCTGATGGTACAGGTTGTAGAAAAACATTGCCAGGGTGGGATGGATCTTTAAGAATGCTAGTGGCCTTTCCTTGACAGTGGCCTGGTAGAGGGATTGTGTAGATGGGAGGTTGGCCTTTGTGACTGTCCGGCTGAGTTCACCACTCTCTGTAACCATCTCCAATCTTGAATAGTACAGTTGCCATACCAGGTAGTGATACATCCAGACAAAGTGGTCTCAATGGCGCACCTATAAACTTTGGCAAGGGTTTCCGTCATCATGCTAAATCTCCTCAGCTGCCTGTGGACAACCACTCCCAGAGGCTTGACACTCTCCACTCGTTCCACCTCTGTGTTGTTAATGTGTAGGGAGGGGGAATGAATAACATGCCGCCGGAAGTCAATAATGAGCTCTTTGGTTTTGCTGGCATTGAGAGCTAGGTTGTTTTCAGTGCACCATTTTCCCAGGTCTTCCACCTCCCGTCTGCAGTCTGTTTCATCGCCATCTAAGATTCGACCGGCCATGTGGTGTCATCAGCGAACTTGTAAATGGCATTTATCTGGTATTGGCGATGCAGTCATGGGTATACAGTGAGTACAGTAGGAGGCTGAGTTCACACCCCTGGGAGGCTCCAGTGTTGAGCGTTAGTGAGGATGAAACATTGTCCCCAATCTTCACTGACATGGCATCTGACGTTGATCTGTTGGTCTGATAGGCAAATTGGAGTGTTAAGAATAGTAGGGAGGCTGCTGCTGATTAATGCCATGACCAGCATTTCAAAGCACTTCATCACCACTGAAGTTAGGGCCACTGGGTAGTAGTCATTGAGACATGCTGTGTGAGCTTTAGGGACAGGGATGATGTTGGCCATCTTGAAACAGGCAGAGACAGTGGTCAGCTGCAGGGAGAGGTTGAAAGTGTTCGAGAAGACCTTTGCCAGTTGACCTGCGCATGCTCTGAGTGCACGGCCTGGTACTCCATGTGGGTCCCATCGCTTCCCTTGGATTCACACGAAGGAAAACTGATCTGACCTCCGATGCTGTGACTGTTGGGATAAGTTTATCAGGGCTTGTTGGAATAGGTGTTACTTCTCTGCCAAAATTCTGCTCAAAGTGAGCATTGAAGGCGTTGAGACGATATGGGAGGAATGTGTCATCATCTGCTATCTTGCACTGTCTCTTTTTAGAACTGTAATGTCATTCAGTCCTTGCCATAGTTGCTGGGTGTCTGTCTGGATCGGCATCAGTCCTTGGCTGTCTTAATGGCTCTGGGTCTCTTAATGGATTCCTTACATTTGAGTGGGTCTCCTGATGTGAAGGCCTCACACCTGGTTTTTAGCAGGTTCTGTATGTCCTGATTCATCCAGGGTTACCGGTTGGGAAACATCCGGATTGACATCCTCGGGACCGAGTGGATTTTATCCTCGAGACCTCTTTCTGCAACACTGTAATGGGCTCCTTAATGAGTGAGCTATTTTCTTTCCTTCTTTATCTTTCGCAAATACTTGCATCCAGGGCTATTTAGAACCCAGTGCTTGACTACTGAGATGTAAAAAAAAATAGGAAGACAAAAACCATTGTCTTTGGTTCCTGCCAAAAACTCAATCTCTTTCTTGAACAACTACTGGAGACTGAAACACTATTCTTAATCTTAGGATGAGCTTCTGACAATATGCTAGTGCCATAACCAAGACTACTTATCTCTGACTAAAACAGGAAATTATAGCAACGTTCAGCAAGCCAGGCAGCAAATGCGAAAACAGAAACAGAGTCAGTCTTTCAGGTCAAACCCAGTCAGTTCTAATGGAAGTTCATAAACATGAAACGTTTAACTCTCACCCACTGAATACTTCTACCATTTTGTTCATTACTTCAGATGTCCAACAGCAGTATTTTGCTTTACTATTTCCACTTCCATGAAATCACCCAATTCTGTCCCACCTCAGGCCACCTGCTATGTAATCTATAATCCTTTGAAACCTTCAGAGTTGACTTTTTTTAATTAATTCATTCATTGATGGAATGTGGGAATCTCAGGCTCGACCAACATTTATTGCCCATCTCACAGCTCAGAGGACAGTGATGGATCAACCTCATTGCTTTGGGTCTGGAGTCACATGTAGGCGAAACTAAGATTGCAGATTTCCTTTCCAAAAGGACATGAGTCAACCAGGTGGTTCTTTTCCCAACAATTGGCTTCATGGTCATCAATAGGCTGGAATTCCAGGTTCTTTATTGAATTCAAATTCCGGCATCCACCATGGCAGGATTTGAATCTCGGTGTCCACAACGTCAGCTGAGTTTTTGCATTCATAGTCTAGTGATAACACCACTAGGCCATTACTTCCCCATGTAATGGAGTCTTGGCCAACCTCAAATTCTACAAAGTTAAGGTCACCAAAAATTCTGTAGTCCAAGTCCTAACTTGCACCAAGTCCCCTTCTCCCATCTCTCCCTGCTACCTTGGTTGCTCATTCACTTCCACTGATCCTCAATTAGGCAACACCTTGATTTTAAAATTCTCATTCTTGTTTTGAAATCTCTCCTTGCCCTTATCCTTCTCTACCTCTACAATTACATCCAGCCTGACAAATCTTAGAGATATCTGCATCAACTCTGGCCCTTTTTTTGTAAATTCATTCATGGAATCAGGGCATTGCTGGCTCGGCCATCTTTGGTTGACCATTCCAAAGGGCAGTTAAGAGCCAATCACACTGCTAAGGGCCAGGAGTCACAATTAGTCTAGACCAGGTAAGGATAGCACTTTCTTCCCTAGGGAGCATTAGCAAACCACATGGGTTTTTCCAACAATCAACAATGTCATGGTCATCATCAGATTGGTTTCAGTAGACTGGCAAATATTAAATGTAACACCATAATTTATGTGGGAGAATAGAGTAAAACAAGCATGACATGCCTGCTAATTGGACATCAGTAGCAGGGCAAATAATATAATCTCTTATAAAGGATGTGATAGCTAGGCATTTTTGAAAATAGTGATATCATTTTGCAAAATCAACAAAGACTTATGAAAAAGGAATTGATGCATAAACTTGAGTTTTATGTGGCTGCAATTAGCAGAACAGCTACGCCAGAACCAAAAATGTGACGGATTTAGATTTTTATAAGGTTTTGACAAGGTCCCACACAGTAAACAAAACCATAGACACGAGACTGGGGTATTACACTGTTGTAGAATACGGGAAGGATGGTGAATGAATACGGATAGGCTGTTAAGTGAATCCTTGTGGGTATGCAAGCTAGTCAAGATGTGAGAGGGTTGGGGATGGTTGCTGAGCAGGTTTGCATATGCACATGGCTGAGTGTGTCTGAGCCACGCACACATACACATCGCCCCTCTCTTCTTCCATCCCTAAAGATCGAACAACAAAGCAGAAAATCTCTGGCCGACTGAGGACCCACATCTGATTCCCACTTCCACGTGAAATCCACTAAGGCCAGCTCAGAGTCTTTCCCACTGGAAGGGAACCAAGGTCAACTTTAGCTAAGCCAAATCCTTAAATTGGTTCTGGACCCCACCCCCTGACATGGTGATCAGGACTTAAGAACAAGAGTCTTTTTCTCTTTGTTTGTCTGAAAGGCATAAAAAAGATTTTGAGTTAGCTCTGCTGTTTGGCACTTTTTAAATGATAATTTTATCAATTACTCAACCAAATGAACAAACAATTGCCTTGGAAATGTTGACTGTTCTAGATTGTTGTGGTAAGCTTTGTTTTTTTTTAAGAGTTTGTTCACTTGTCACGGAGTGTGAGAAAAAAATTGAAACATGACCCCACCCTGATACAAATCGGTTGGTTAACTCTGGGCTAAGTGATTGGATAAGAGCAGGTTGATTGGAATCATGGAAGAGTGTGATGCTGGAAAAGCACAGCAGGTCAGGCAGCATCCAAGGAGCAGAAGAACTAACGTTTTGGGCATAAGCCCTGATGAAGGGCTTATGCCCAAAACGTCAATTCTCCTGCTCCTCGGATGCTGCCTGACTTGCTGTGCTTTTCCAGCACCACGCTCTCAACTCTGATCTCCAGTATCTGTAGTCTTCAGTTTCTACTGGAATTATAGAATCCCTACAGTGCAGAAAGAGGCCATAGGCCCATTGATTCTGCTCTGATTCTCTGTACAGGTTCCCACCCTGATCCACCCCACCACCCTCTCCATATAACCCTGTATTTATCATGGCTAATCCATCTAACCTGCACATCCCTGGATGCTAGAGGACAATTTAACATGCATATCCTTAGACTGAGGGAGGAAACTAGACGTCCTGGCAGAATCTCACACAGGGAAGATGAGAAAGGGCAAACTCCACATAGACAGTCACCCTGTTACTGTGAAGCAGTAGTGCTAACCACTGTGACAGCTAATATATTATGACTAAGTGCAAAATTATTTACTTCAGGGAAAAAAGTGAATGACAATGTATTTCTTAAATGGCAAGAGGGTTTGGGAAATTTTGATATCGCAAGAGTCCCAACTGTCCCTGTATACAAGTTAACTTGCAGATACAGCAAGTAATTAGCAAAGAAAACACCAATTTTTTTTATTAAGAAGTTGGACATATATGAAAAATTGGCGGAATTTTACCATTGCTTGGCTAAAGTGTCAATTTTGTAAAAACAATGACTGCAGATGCTGGAAACCAGATTCTGAATTAGTGGTGCTGGAAGAGCACAGCAGTTCAGGCAGCATCCAAGGAGCAGTAAAATCGACGTTTCGGGCAAAAGCCCTTCATCAGGAATAAAGTGTCAATTTTGCCTATTTTCATGGAGGGGTTCTCAAATTCACCCCAAACTCACCTTGTTAACCACTCATCACACCCTTCAGCACTCCTCTCGCCAGACATTAGCCCAATTCAAGTCTTACCATATCCAAAAGAAACATAGAAAGTAGGTGCAGAAGAAGGCCATTCAGCCTTTCGAGTCTGCACCACCATTCAAATGAGCATGGCTGATCACACAATCTCAGTATCTCATTCCCGCCCTTTTCCCATGCCCCTTGATCCCATTAGCCGCAAGGACCAGGTCCAGCTTCCTCCTGAATATATTGGTCCCAACAGCTTTCTGTGGGAGAGAAATCCACAGGTTCACAACTTTGAGTGAAGAAATTCCTCATCTCAGTCCTGAATGGCTTACCCCTCAATCTTAGACCGTGGCCCCCTAGTTCTGGACTTCCACAACATTAGGAACATTCTTCCCAAATCTATCTTTTCTAGTCCCACCAGGAGTTTGTGTTTTATGAGACCCCCCACCGGCATTCTTTTAAATTCCAGTGAATACAAGCAATGTCTTTCCTCAGACTAGGAGACCAAAACTGCACAATACTCAAGGCATCCTTACTCCAATACTCAAATCCTTTCACTTTGAAGGAGAGCATGCTATTACCTTTCCTCACTGCCTGCTATACCTGCATGCCAACCTTCAGCGACTGTTCCATCATGACACCTACTGATTCACTATATCTACTCTATTGGTCACATCCTCTAATTCCCTCTAATGGGTCCATGCTGATTAGGACCGATTTTGTCACGGCTTTCCAAACGCTTAGTAATTACATCCTTAATGATTGACTCCAGCATTTTCCCCACCACTGATATCAGGCTAACCAGCCTATAATTTCCTATTTTCTCTCTCCCTCCATTTTTAAAGAGTAGCATTGCACTAGCTGCCTTCCAGTCCATTGGAACTCATCCAGAGTCCATAGAATGCTGGAAAATGATCACCAATGCATCCGTTATTTCTAGTGCCACTTCCTTAAGTAATCTGGGATGCAGAGCATCAGGTCTGGAGACTTATCAGATTTTAATCCCATCAATTTTCCCAATAACATTTCCAGAATAAGAAGGATTTTCTTCAGTTCCTCCTTCATGCTGGACTCTGTCCCCTAGCATTTTTTGAAGATTATTTGTGTCCGCCTTAGTGAAGACAGATCCAAAGTACTTGTTCAAGGGGTCTGCCATCTCACTGTTGTCCATTATGAATTCACCTGATTCTAACTGCAAGGGAATGGGCGGCACAGTGGTTATCACTGCTGACTCACAGTGCCAGAGACCCTGGTTCAATTCCCACCTCAGGCAACTGACTGTGTGGAGTTTGCACATTCACCCAGTGTCTGCGTGTGTTTCCTCCGGGTGCTCCGGTTTCCTCCCACAGTCCAAAAATGTGCAGACTAAGTGAATTGGCCATGCTTGCCCGTAGTGTTAGGTGAAAGGGTAAATGTAGGGGAGTGGGTCTGGATGGGTCGGCAGGTCAGTGTGGACTTGTTGGGCCGAAGGGCCTGTTTCCACACTGTAAGTAATCTAATCTAATATTAAAGACCTACATTTGACTTCACCAGTCTTTTTCTCTTCACATATCTATAGACAGTTTTCATGTTTTCCGCAAACTTGCTCTCACATTCTATTTTTCCTTTCTAAATTGAGCCCTTTGTCCTCCTCTGATGAATTTTAAATTTCGCCCAATCCTTGCATTTGCTGCTTTTTCTGGCCAATTTATATGTCTCCCCTTTGGCTTTAACACTGTTCCAGATTTCCCTTGTTAGCCATGGTTGAGTCACCTTCCCTGTTTTACTCTTACACCAGACAGGGATGTACAACTGTTAAGTTCATCCATACATTCTTTAAACGTCTCCCATTGTCAATCCCTTGAGTATCCTTGGCCAGTTTATTCTAGCCAAAGCATGCCTCATAACATCAAAGTTAGCTTTCTTTAAGTTCTGGATCCTAGTCTCAGATTTAACTGTCTCTCTCTCTCTCCATCTTAATGAAAAATTCTACCATATTATGGTCACTCTTCCCCAAAAGATCTCACGCTACAATGTTGCTAATTAATCATCTCTTGTTAACAATCCCCAGTCTAGGGTGGCTTGCTCTCTAGTTGGTTCTTGACATATTGTTCAAGGAAACCATCTCTCATACATTACAGGAAGCTCTCCTCCATTGCATTGCTACTAGTTTGGTTAGCCCAATCAATATGTAGACTGAAGTCACCCATAATAACTGGTGTACCCTTACTGCATGCACCTCTAATTTCCTGTTTGATACAGTCCCCAACATTAAAATTACTGTTTAGTGATCTGCACGCAACTGCCACTCATGTCTGTTTCCCTTTGACGTTCTGCAGTTCTACCTACACTGATTGCACATTGGGAGAAAGTGAAATCTGCAGATGCTTCAGATCAGAGTTGAGAAGACAGGCAACATCCGAGAAGCAGGACAGTCGACATTTTGGGCATAAGGCCTTAATGAGGAATGCTTGTTTGTTTGTGTGAACGCGCGTGGAGGGGCTGAGAAATAAATTCAAGGTGGGGTGGGGATGAGGTAGCTGGGAAGGCAATGGGTAGATGCAGCTGGGGTATGATGGTGGTAGGTCAGAAGGGAGGGTGGAGTGGTTTGGTGGGAAGGAAGATGGATAAGTGGGACAGTTCAAGAAGGTAGTGCCCAGTTGGAGGATTGGATCTAGGATGAGGTAGGGGAGATGAAGAAACTGGTAACAACCTCACCTTCCATCACCAAACCAGTCCAGCCCCTTTACACGTGCATCCACCATAGCAAAAGCCTCCAAGCCCTTTATTTATTCCTCGCCTGCAGACCCAGCTAGTACCCCTCCACCAACACACACATTAAATTGGCAGAACTGGTCCACATCCTGATCGACTTCTCTGTCAAACCCTCCCAGCTCCTTCAGACCAAAGGGATAGCCAAGAACACCTGCATGAGCCCCAGCTGTGCCCTGCCTCGCCTCTTCGTCAGGTAAGTGGAACAGTCTGTCTTCCACAGTTACACCAGCACTAGGCCGTACCTTTTTGTCCACTACATTGATGACTGTATTGGCGCCACCTCGTGCTCCCAGGAGGAGGTTCATCAACTTCACGAACAACTTCCACCTTGACCTCAAGTTCACCTGGGTCATCATGGACACCTCCCTCCCCTTCCTGGACCTCTCCATCTCCAACTCCTGCAACCAACTCAACACAGACATCTACTTCAAAGCTACTGACTCCTGCAGCTACCTGGACAGCCCCCACCGCCCCCACCCCCCCCACACACCTGTACAAATGCTATCCTTTTCTCCCAATTCTTCTGCCTCTGTCATACCTGTTTTCAGGAGGAGAAATCCCACTTCAGGATATCCCAAATGGCCTCCTGTTTCAAGGTCCACAATTTCCCCTCCCACATAATCAACAATGCCCTCCAATGCATCTCCTCCACTGCCACCTCTCCACTCTTGAACCCCACTCCTCCAACTCCAACAAGGATAGAACATCCCAGTCCTCACCTTCCACCCGACTAATCTCCAGATACAGCACATCATCCTTCGCCATTTTCGCCACCTATAATTAGACCCCACCACTAGAGATATATTTCCCACCCTATCAGCATTCTGCAGAGACTATTCCCTCTACCACCCCCTCGTTAGGTCCATGCCTCCCCACCAGCAATCTACTGTCCACATCCTCGCACCTTTCCTTGCCGCTGCAAGAAATGCAAAACCTGCTCCCACACCTCCCCCCCTCATCTACATCCAAGGCTCCAAAGGATCATTCCATTTGTCTGCACATCCAAACATCTCATCTGCTGTGTCCACTGCTCTCAATGTGGTCTTCTCTACATCAGGGAGACAGGATGCCAAGTTGTGGAATGTTTCAGGGGAACATCTCTGCCACACATATACCCTACCCACTCCACCATGGGCATGCAAGTCCTGGACCTTCTCCACTGCCAAATCCAAGCCACCCGATGCCTGAAGGAAGAACACCTCATCTTCTGCCTTGGAACCCTCCTCCAATCACATAGCATCAATGTCAACTTCACCAGTTTCCTTATCTCCCGTCCCCCTACCTTATCCCAGATCCAACCCTTCAACTTGGCACTACCCTCTTGAAGTGTTCTCTCTGTCTCTCTTCCTTCCCACCTATCTGCACCACCCTCCAGCTGACCTATTACCAATCACCCCACGTGCATCTACTTCCCAGCTACATCACCTCCACGCCCACTCTCCCATTTATCCCTCAGTCCCCTCCCACACACTTACACACATTCGCTTATGCCCGAAACATTGACTCTCCTGCTCCTCGGATGCTGCCTGACCTGCTGGGCTTTTCCATCGCCACACTTTTCGACACTGATTCCACATTGTCCAGACTAAAAGTCTTCCCTTACTATTGTGTTCATCTCCTCCTTAACCAGCAATGCTACACCACCTCCCTTTCCTTTCTGTCTGTCTGTTTTTCCTGAAAAATAAATAACCTTGGACATTGAGTTCCCATCCTTATTTACCCTGAAGCCAGGTCTCTGTGATCTCAATTACTTCATATCCATTAAGAACAATCTGCACAGTTAATTCATCCACCTTGAGAGACAGAATCTTCAGGCTTATTTTTGATGGTTATTGCCCTGTCAGAATCATTGTGAAGTGTGGTCTTTTTTGACTTTTGCTTTTGGTTTCTCTGCTTTCCACTTTCATTTTTTCCCTTTACTCTCCTTTGTTTCTGTCCCCACTTCACTTCCCTCCAATTTCCTGCATTGGTTCCCATCCCCATTCCATATTATTTTAAACCCTTCCCAACAGCACTAACAACTCCCCCTCTACCCCATCTATCACCAAGAATATCCTGTAGCCACTCTGAGATATTGTTGACTCTTGCACCAGGGAGACAACATACCATCCTGAATCTCATTTGCGCTCGCAGAAACGCCTATCTATTCCCCTTATAATTGAATCCCCTATCACTATAACTCTTACACTCTTTCTCTTGCCCTCCTGTGCAGCAGAACAAGCCACAGTGCCATGAACCTGGCTGCCGCCACCTTCTTCTGGAAAGCCACCTCGCCCAACAATATCTAAAACAGTATACCTGTTTCGAAGGAGATGTTGCCTACAGTGCCCTTCTACTCTTCCTCTGTCTGTTAATCATCCATTCCCTATCTTCCTCAGTACCTTTTATCTGCGGTGTGACCAACTTACTGACCATGCTCCCCACAAACTTGCCACTACCCAGACATCACAGAATGGATTGGCATTCCCAGAACCAGCATTACGTTTAAAAAGCAGTTGTGCACCTCGGAAATCACTTTTATTCCATCCATGGCTCATTATATTTGCGCTGGACATGGTAGCAGGGAAAGGGAATTTGGCACCCTGCAAAAAGGCACTTGATGGACTGGGCAGTGCAGAATACGGAAACCAATTTTCCCTAGACTGACAGAGGATACTACACTATCAGACCTGCCAGCCAGGTCAGAGGTTGTCATCCAGACCGTTGCCATCTCAGCAATCTCGAGGAATGCCCTGCAGTGAAGGAAGGTGGTCAATGATATTCACTACTCAGCAAGGATAGTTCCATTATCTTCTCTTCACTACCTCACACTCATTCCGTCTCTGCATCTGCACCTAGCTCCACCTAGGCTCATGCTCACTACTAA
Source organism: Hemiscyllium ocellatum (assembly GCF_020745735.1). Classification (NCBI taxonomy): domain Eukaryota; kingdom Metazoa; phylum Chordata; class Chondrichthyes; order Orectolobiformes; family Hemiscylliidae; genus Hemiscyllium; species Hemiscyllium ocellatum. The sequence goes on from NC_083405.1 coordinate 102,899,548, forward strand.
CATCTTCCTTCACTCGCTCTTACCACCCCAATGGCCATCTGTTCTAATGCTGCATTGCCTCTGAACTGCCTACTCCCTTACCTGGGACACCTCACCACCTTTCCCCACCAGCACTAACAGCTGTGCCATTTAGTTTCATCTCACTCAGTCCCTTCTTTTCACTCAGCCCAGAAGAGTCAAGACAGCTGGTGGGCATGTCGAAATTTGGCTTCTCATCGTCTATGAGGAGATGGTGCTGACTCTGGCTGCCTCTAGCAGCTGACTATCCAGGCCCAACTTTCTTGACTGTAGAGACCTACTTTTTTTTAGATTAGATTAGATTACTTACAGTGTGGAAACAGGCCCTTCGGCCCAACAAGTCCACACCGACCCGCCGAAGCGTAACCCACCCATACCCTACATTTACCCCTTACCTAACACTACGGGCAATTTAGCATGGCCAATTCACCTGACCCGTACATCTTTGGACTGTGGGAGGAAACCGGAGGAAACCCACGCAGACACGGGGAGAACGTGCAAACTCCACACAGTCAGTCGCCTGAGTCGGGAATTGAACCCGGGTCTCAGGCGCTGTGAGGCAGCAGTGCTAACCACTGTGCCACTGTGCCGCCCCAATGGCCACCGTGCCGCCCACTGTTAAGGACAACCTTACCGAGGTTTATAAAATCAGGTGGATGACATAGGTCTTTTCCCTAAGATGGGGGAGTTTAAAACTAGGGGGCATATATTTAAAGGTGAGAGCCAAAAGATTTAATTTGGACAGGACAGGCAACCTTTTTACAGAGAGGGTGGTTCGGGTGTGGAATTAACTGCTAGAAAAACTGGTGGATGTGGGTACAGTTACAACATTATATGGATAAGTTCATGAACAGGAAAGGTTTGGAGGGATATGGGCCAAGCACACTGCAAGTGGGACCCGTTTAGTTTGGAACTTGGTTAGCATGCACTGGTTGGACTGAAGTGTCTGCTTCCATTCTGTATGACTCAACTATACCAGAAGTCTCTTGCTCAGAGACATGGACATGGCAGTTGTGGAGAATCTTGGTGAAACCGCACCTGGAAAACTGTACAATTTTGTTCCCCTTATTGAAGGAAGAACATACTTGTTATAGAAGGCATATGGAAAATGGGATTAGAATAGGAAAGTGGCTGTTTTTGACCAGTGTGTACGTAGTGGGCCAAAGGGTGTTTTTCTGTGCTGAATACCTCTATGCCTCCAGGAGAAGATGTGCAATGGAGGCTCACCATATTAATCCTTGTTAGTCTCATGAGAAGAGATTGATGTGGAGGTGCCAGTATTGGGCTGAGGTGGACAGAGTTAAGAATCACACACCACCAGGTTATAGTCTATTTGGAAGTACAAGCTTCTGGAGCACTGCTCCTTCATCAGGCAGCTAGTGCGACAGGATCATAGGACACATAATTTGTAGTAAAAAATCAAAGTGTCATATAACTGATGCAAAGAGGTTGAGGAAAGTGGGCCAGTATTCTGCAGAGCAAGAATAAGAAGTGAACTTATAAAATTACAGAGTATTCTGGGTGTGATTTACCTGGAGTTTTACACATTTCCAACATAGCCTCCCCTCTCTTACACTCTAAGCCTTGACCATGAAACGAAATTATCAAATGGCTTACCAGAATTATGATGTTGCAAAGCTAACAATGGACATTACGCCTGTCTTCCTGGACATTAACTTTGTCTTCCATTACTTTTCATGCCATTTCTAACCACGTGACTGATAATACAGTCAGCTGCACATTAACCAAGAATATATATATTTCACTCCCTAAAGACCACACATTGCATGACTGCAGTCTGCATATGGAGCTTTCATTCCCAAGTTTCATGGTTACAACTTTCAGCTGCAGCAAGAGTAACGCTTTGGATATTTTTGCAGGGTGCAATTAATACACAAAACAAATTCACAGTTAAGAACCAAAACCATTGCTTCCATCTCAAAGTTGCGTAAATGAAAACATTTTCTTCTGGTGGCTGATGAAATTAATCATCGTAGTTATGTGAAATGTGCAGAAGAAAAGGACGGCAGTGATAATATTTTATGAGACACAAAATTTGGCACATTTAAACAATTCAGCAGTTCTAAAATGCACACCACATCTTACTCCAGTGAATAAGTTCCTATTTTATCATTGTACAAGAGGCCAAACTGATCAACAAGGCCATGGAAACTACAGCACATTATTAAAGCAAGAGTAACAGCACAGTGAAGTGAAATTAAACTCCTTTGACTGATTCAACAGTGAAAACAAATGAAGTATAATAGAAAAATATATTTATGCATTGCAGCCTCAGCAATACGAAGTTAGCTTTCTATATTGACCCACCCTCCTCTACAAAAGTGACAGAATCTTCTAGCTGCAAAACTATCCTTTTCAAGTGCAACGTTATGGCAAGACGACCGGAGATCCAAAGCTGCTTTCAAGTATATGGGTACGAGTAAGTATTCTTGTTGTAGCAAAATGAGATAATGGAGAACACTACAAATTAAATGAAGAGCATTTAAATAACTTGAATTTACGCTACAGTCGTAATTAGGAAGGCTAATTTCCTGTAAAGGCACTTGTACCTCGAGTCTTTCATGTTAAAAAAAAATTCACTCATGGGATGTTGGTGCCATTAGCTGGGCCAGCAATTTATTGCCCATCCTTAGTTGCCCCTGAGAAAATGGCGGCGAGCCATTTGATCTTGGCACATTGATGCTACAGTATTATTCACTGATTTCACTCATTGTTTCATGTACGGAGAAGCTGCACAAAAAAGCTGGCATCAAGACCTGTATTTAGGAGTAACCATATTTCAGTAGGTTTCCAGATCATACCATTACTTGATACAGAATTTAATTAAAACTCTGAAGTGGGCAGAAATGTTTTTGAAACAAGGAAATAAGTATATGAAACTTGTCCCAGTAATTATGCAATGTCCAATTTGTGCTATTATTAAGCCAAATACATCACTGTTACTGATCTCATGCATTAAAGGGTTAAATATTAAAATAAAAGATGACCTTGTATCCAGAAACAAAGCTCAATTCTGCACACACTTCTGCATGCAACCTCGGTCTGGATAAAAAGTCAGATATTTCACGTTTGCATAATATTGAAAATGAAACAACATTCTGAAGCAGAATGTGAAACATGACTTTGCTTTTATGCAATTTGACTAATATATATATTATACACACACAAAATACTATTTTGTAATCACCTTCATCTGGGATATTTTTAGATGTCTAAGAGTAAAACCAAACAGATTTAGAACATGTCGCCACCGGTCACAATCAGGATTCAATCAAGGTTAGGCTGTAATCCTTCGAGCATTGTTCATCATTTCTGGTCTATGGGTGGAAACTTCCTGTAGCAGCAGCTGTAACCTTGTCATCAAGACATAAATGCTCACAAAAGCATCTGTCTTTTACTTTATGTGTTAAGATAATGATGCTAATATTAGGCTAACACATTAAAAATAACCAAACAATATGCTTTCTGCACCAAATGTGCTTTACTTGATCTAATTTCTGCAGACATGCGTCGTGATTCATGCACCTGTTTCAGGTCTCATGAAAGCTTTAATACCTTGAATAATTTAGCTCAGGTCTGTTTTCATCAAAATCCTAGGCAGTCTCAATTTTTAAAATGTTTATCTTGTGGCAGGTCAACAGGGCTGTTGCTGCAATTTTTTTAAACATTGGTTGACTGCATTGATGCTCTTTTCAGCCATTTATTTGGAATAAAATTACCCAGCAGAACTAACGATTCACAACTCCCTTCATGAATGCACTGCAGGAAAGTAAGTCTCTAATATAGGATCAAGCCCTTAATAAAATTCCAATGAGCTTGATTTTAGGAGTGACTGATTTCACTTATAGCTGTAATGTAATTGGAATAGTTCCAGGTTAATATTTGGGAACATGGATTTGAATTTCAACATAACTGATGGTGAAGTTTGAATTCAGTAAAATCAGTATCAAAAACTAATATAATAGCAGCCATGTAGCCACTGCTGATGCTGTAAAAATTCATTTAGATCACAAAAACCCATTAGGGAAGGAAATCTGTAAATTCTTTCCTTGCTTAACCTACAGGTGACTCCAGGACGCAAAGAAGCGTGATTGGCTCTTAATTGCCTGACATAATGATCAAGAAAATCACTTAGTTGGATCAAACTGCTATAAAGTCTCAAAGGATTGAAACTGGGTGGATCATGTGGAATCCATCTGGACACCAGAAACAGCCCAGGCAAACAGCCCTGTTGATGCAACAAAGTCGTCCTTACCAATGTCTGGAAATTTGCTCCAAAATTGCGTGGATCAATGATCAATTAAGTTTAAAATAAGGGAAGAAACAGGTGATTAATTTTGATTGTAATAATAATAATAGCTGTGGCACAGAGAAAGGCCATTCAAGCCAGTGAGTAAGCTGCCATTTTAAAGGCAATTAAGCAATTCCCATTCACCTGCCCTTGTCCCTTATCTCTATAATTTTTCATCCTTCAATTAATTGTTGAACTCCTTGTTGTAATCTAGTGCAGGTAGTTCTCGGATAACCCACATCTCAGCAGTGCTATTTGTTTCTAATGTCACTGACCAATTAAGGAACCGGAGTTTCAAGAACATTTACCTCTCCTCGTAATAGCACGATTCCAGCAGGGATCGCTTCGCGTGCTTTGTTCTGCGTATGCGCCAATGTCAGCGCCAGTCTTCGTGCTGTTCTGCGCATGCGCCAATGTCAGCGCCAGTCTTCGTGCTGTTCTGCGCATGCGCCAATGTCAATTGCCCACAGAGTAGCTTTCTGAGAGAGAGATATTGAGCAGTTTCCTGAAAAAAGTACAATACTCCTCGATTATCCATTTTTTTTTGAGAAAATGGAGGGGCATAGTAACAAGAAGGTTAGCAAGAAGTGTTTTGGTGATGAAATTGAGAGTGGTGAATGCAAAAGAAAGGCACATTGGAAGGGAAGCTAGATATTATAAAGTGCTTTGAGTGTAAGGAGAGAATATGTGATATTGCTTTCTCAACAGGATTGAAGGAGTTTACCTTACGCACCATGATGACCTTCTGTCCCTGAATTACCAATATTTTTTAAATGTACTGTGTTAAATTTATTTTTATTTTGTTGATAAATATGATTGAGACCTTTACTCAGGTGGTGCTATACTTTGTATTAGACTTTTGGGTGATGTTTGAGCGATCAGGAGTGATACTTGTTGCTGGTCTGTCCCATACTCCACTTTTTCCTTTGGCCCAATTATTCATATGAAGCGATTTTCTATTAAGCAACGTTTCGCTGGAATGTAACTACGGCGTTACAGGAGGTCTACCCATATTGCATCTGCACTCACCACTCAATCAATCAGACAGTTTATTCCAAATCTTGTAGAATATACTTTTCTGCTTGTTTCCTTTGGTTCTTTTGCCAAACATCTTAAATGTATACCCTTTCATTATTCAGCTATTAGAAACCATTGCTCTTTATTTATTGTCTCTAAGCTGCCCAGTATCAAATAAGAACATAACAACATATTACACCACGTGACTTCAAGAAACGGTTGGAGGCACTGGATACTGCAAAGGCCAAGAGCCTGACAGCATTTTGGCAATAGGAGAAAGTGAAGACTGTAGATCCTGGAGAAGTCAAAAAGTGTGGCACTGGAAAAGCACAGCAGGTCAGCCAGCATCCAAGGAGCAAGAGAGTCAACATTTTGGACATTAGCCCGTCATCAGGAATGTACTTATGTCCCTGAACTTGCCACTCCCTTAGCCAAACTCTTCCACTACAGCTACTACGCTGGTACCTAGCCAACAATGTGGAAAATTGCCCAGGTATGTCCTGTACACATAAAGCAGGACAACGTCAATCCAACTATTACTGCCCCATCAATCTATTCATGACCATCAATAAAATGATGGAATGTGTTATTAATAATGCTATTAAGCAGCACCTGCTCAGCAATAACCTGCGTACTGACACTTTCTGCCAGAGTCACTCCAGGCCTTGGTTTACCAGAGGTGAAGTGAGAGTGACAACCTTTGACATCAAGGTCGCATTTGATCGAGTGTGGCATCAAGAAGCCCTAGCAAAACTGGAATCAGTAGGAATCAGGGGAAAACTCTCCACTGGTTGGAGTCATACCTGGCACAAAGGAACATGATTACGATTGTTGGACATCAGCCGTCTCAGCTCTAGAACTTTGCTGCAGGCGTTCCTGGCCCAACAATCTTCAGCTGCTTCATCAAAGAACTTCCTCCTATCATACAGTCAGACATGGATATTTTCATTAATGCTTGCACATTCTTCACCACCATTCCTGACTCTTCAGATACTGAAGCAGTCCATGGACAAATGTATCAAGATCTGGACAACATCCAGGTTTGGGCTGGCAAGTGACAAGTAACATTTGCACCACACAAGCGGCAGGCAATGACCATCTCCATAAAGAGACAATTAACCAATTTTCACTCCCCTATTTCAGCGGGTGAGGCCCTTGCCTCAGACGGTTAATTATTTAACAAATATACCCATATGTTGAATTAGACAGCGAAGGACCTTCAGACATTCACAAGGGCTTTAGTGTAAATCTATAATTTAGCACAAACACCAGTTTTTACCGTTTCTCTCCGGTCTTCCACTATCCAGAAGCCAAAGTCTCCTTTTTTTGTAAAGAATACAGCTTTTTCAGTTCTGTAACCACCACTAAATCATCTAATTAACAAATTAATAAATAACAAAAAACTAACACTGCTCATCAGAGACAGTGTAACAATGACAAAACAAAAAGTTGGGGAAAGCAAGGGAGAGAATTAAATCAAAACAATGTTGGAGAGAGAGAGAGAGAGAGAGAGAGAGATGATGCAGCGCAGTCTCTGCAGAGTTCACCAGCTTCTGAATGCTTCAAGGGCAATAGTGGACATGATGTTCTCTCCTCCCAAGGGCATCTGGGTAGCCATGTAGCCATGCGAGAGAGGCAGGCAGGCAGACTGCAATTGAGACCTCCTCCACGTCCCACTGCCTGGAGTTGTGGACGGACACTTTAGCTAGACCTATAAGGAGGCCTTCTGACCTGTCTATGCTCTGTATCCACCCCTGGGTCTGTGGTGGTTGGAACAGGCAAGGATCCAGAACCCATTGCTTTTTAAAAAAATTCTAGTCAATTTGCTCAGAGTTATGCAACTGTCTGCCTGGCTCAGAGGTAGGGACACTACCACTGCACCACAAGAGCCCTCAAGAACCCAGTTCCTTTTTCTTTCCTTTTATTCCTACATCCAGAGGTATGTACACACAGCTGACCAGCACTTTTCCCACCACCAAATCACTCATTTAATGTTTCACATACTATTCACCACCACTAAATCACCCTGTTAAAACAAACCAGCTCTTTTTCTTCATTTCTTTGTAATACAAAATCCAATGTGCATGGCCTGCTCTCCAACAACTCTGAAGCTGTTCGGCTCAATCCCTGAAGAGCCTTACATTTCTAATAGTGCCAATGACTGGTTGTGTCATTCACAATGCAACACCAACATAATACGAGGGTACTTTATTGACACTCAATGTGAGTCTAGTTAAGAACATATATTCAGCAGCAATGAGCAAGGGCCTCAGGAAAGTAACCTGCAGGCAATGTTAAGTTCCCCATGCTTGTCTCCAATTCACTTTTTGCACCTTCATTGGTTCAAATATCTCTAACATTTCGACTCAACAAACTTTTATTCAAGATCAATCCTGAAAATGTCAGTTTGCACAGAAACCAAAGTCTGTTGGGTAAGTCACATAGCAAGTTCCTCTATAGTCCTTTGTGAGATAGTGTACCTTGATTTTAGATTATACTGTTTTGTTCTGGATCTCCCTGGAGAAGTAATGTCTCCATATTTGTTCAAGTAACTTGACCATTCTAAACACTTCAAGTAGTTTAGCCTTAAAACAAGACACAGGCTTCGTCTAGCTGGACAACACTTCTGAATTCCAACTCTCTAGAGATAAAGGTCAACCTACCAAAAGCCTTTAGGGGTAAGTACATTTTTGATGTAAGTACATTTTCAAAAGAAGTAGGTGTGTGTCCCCAGACCCAAGAAAACTTGGGCGTATGTAGCTCATAAATCCTCACTTCCTCTCTCATCCATACTGGTCCAATGCACTTCCCTGACCAATGACAATTCCTGCAGATACGCAGAGGTGACCTCTAGCCATGCTCATGTTATTCCAGTCCTCGACCTCCTCATTTTGATTTTTGGCAGGGTTGGCCCTGATGAAATCATGGAGTTAAAAATGCCTCGATCCCTTTCCAGTGGTCCCTGCCCATTCGTCTAGAATTAAAATCCCAGCTTCTCCAGCTTCTACTTCTTTGGAAAAATAAGTGCAGTCCGAACCTTTTCATCCTACTGTCTGACTGCATAACAAGAACAAGTTTTTTCAGTTCCTCCTCAGCCGAGAATGAACTTCTCAGATTAATGTGATCTAAATAACTGAAAACTGCTTACAGATTGCAGCTATTTACAAGGTTATTGCAATGGACAAATGTTTACATGGGAGTGAACAGAATTCAAATTAACTACTTATACATGCACAGTGTGCAATACATTCGAGACTGATGCCAAGTACATGCATAGGTCATTGAGGTTTCTACAACACTTGTTACTAAGCACCCATCCCTCCAGTTTCTGAATTTCCTTAGTTGGCATGTAGCCCCCAAATCTGCTTAGACAGATGCACAATACAACTGTCATGAAAATGCCTCCTGTGCAAACGGGCAGCACGTACTGCAGAACTGATTTGCTACTTTTGAGTTATCAGTTTACTCAGTAGAATTCTGAGTCATACAAGGAGAAACATAAACAGAAAAAACCAGCTGCTCTGCCAAGGTAACAGTTTTCAGAGTCAGTGCGAATTAACTGATTTAATTTGCAACCCTTTATGAAGGGGCCAGACTTGCATCTTTTCTCAACCAGACTGAATTGGAATTGAAAGGCCCAGTGAATGGGGTATTGCTATGTATTTAATGAAGTCTAAAGTTCTTCTGGCAACTTCCACTGCCTGAGACATTGGTGTCATTAACATGCAACCTGCATATTTCAGATTACAAGGATCAAGTTCCTTCATTTTTCACTTCCTACTCACCAATTTCAATGATAAATACAGCAGTTATCCAAAACATGTCAGCGTGTACAATACTATCAGGTGACAGAAAATACACAGAAAAAAATCGGTAAAAACACAAGGCACAGTTATTAACACTGTAACAACCATATATTAAAAATGAAGCTGCCTTCCATCAATCCCAAACTCATTTAACACATATGCTGGAAATGTTATTGTAATACAGAGGCCACGAAACAACCCAACCTACAAAAGAGACTGTCAGGGTCTATTTTTAAGATCATGAAATCTGAGTGTTTATACCTCACAGCATATACCATGCACATTATAAAAACAAATGATGCACGGCTGCTTTCAAAATTTAGACAAGAACATATGCAGAGTCAAACACGCAGATTGTCAACACTTGTAAATAGGCAAAGAAAATCATTCCCGGGGACTATTACTTTTAATACTTTTCACGATTGGACATATAACACAAGAAATGTTAAGCTGTCCAGTGGGAGGTTTCATAATTTAATAAGAAAATATATTACTGTAGATATAGACTAAAAAAAACTTTTTTCCAATTTTTAAGGAATTGATCGTCTATTAGCAATGATACCAAGATTTTACCAAGAATCCAAAAAGATTGATAGTCTAACAAAAAGTCATAAAATGCAAAAGAGAAAATTCACACGACAAAAAACACCATCATCTGAATCGGAGAACTGGAAAAGTACAAATGTTACACCTGTGTTTAACAATAGGTGAGACACAAACCTGGCATTGGGAGACAATATCTCAGAACAATATTTACCAACATTTGAAACAATACCAGCTAATACATGAAAGCCTGCACCCGATATGGTAAAGACAAATCCTATTTGATGAACTTGACTCAATTATTTGGTGAAATAATAAAGAGGGTTGAAAAGAATAGTATGACTGATGTGAAATGTATAGACATTTGAAAAGTCTGTGATGAAGCAACACATCACAAATTCGTTAGCAAAATTAAAACCATGGAATTAAAGTAATAATAATAGCATGGATAGAAAACTGACAAAGAGTCTGTCAGCAGAGCATGCAGGTGAATGGGTGCCTATCAGGTTGAAGGGACGGACACCATGGCATTACCAAAGATCAATAATATTCATTTTTAAGTATACTATCTATCTGCATTTGGAAAACAGGGCATCACTTCAACAGTTTCCTCATTTCCCCTTTCCCCACCTCACCCTAGTTCCAAACTTCCAGCTCAGCACTGTCCCCATGACTTGTCCTACCTGCTTATCTTCTTTTCCACCTATCCACTCCACCCTCCTCCCTGACCTATCACCTTCAATCCCTCTCCCACTCACCCATTGTACTCTATGCTACTTTCTCCCCACCCTCCTCCAGCTTATCTCTCCACGCTTCAGGCTCTCTGCCTTTATTCCTGATGAAGGGCTTTTGCCCGAAAGGTTGATTTTACTGCTCCTCAGATGCTGCCTGAACTGCTGTGCTCTTCCAGCACCACTAATCCAAAATCTGGTTTCCAGCATCTGCAGTCATTGTTTTTAACCTATAACTTGTAGATTGTCAACACCCCTTCCTTCTCTATACGAACTATGAATTAGTGCAAAAGTAGGTACCACTTGGTACCTTGAGGCTGCTCTGTCTTAAGTAACAACATAGTTGATCTGATTATTCCATGGTCCCACCCCTGTCCTGGTAAATTCTTTCCACCTGTCTTCCTGCTGGCTTTTAAACAAGAGTTCCAATACTCAGGACAATGAGAGGGAAAAAAAGACTTCTCCTTATTTCTATCTTAAATGGGTAACCATTAACTTTTAAATGGTGATGCCAAGTTTGAGATTCTTTCACAAGAGGAAACATCCTTTCCACATTCAGCTAGTCAAATCAACTCAAGGTTTTAAAAATTTCAATCAAGTTGTCTCTCACTTTTTTAACCTTCAGCAGATACAAGCCTACTGTGTCAAACCTTTCCTCTTCATGCAACCCACCCATTCCAGGTATTAGTCTTGTAAATCTTCTCTGAATGAGTTGAAGTATGTTTACATCCTTCTGTAAATAAGGAGACCAATACTGAAGTACAGTGGTCCAGATGTGGTCTCACAAATGCCCTGTATAATTGAAGTGTTACCTCCATAGTTTTTATGATCAATTCTTCTAATAATAAACAATAATATTTCATAAACTTTCCTAATTACTTTCTGTACCTGCATACAAATATTTTGCAATTCATCCACTAGGACACTCAGATCACACTGTAATTTCTCACTATTTAGATAACATGTTTTTTTTATTCTTGAAGCCAATTTCATGTTTTTCCACATTACCTGAAGTTATATTGTACATAACAAATACAATGTCACCCAAGCCATATGGTTTCATAAATAGTGTATCTGTACTTCTAATAGAAGGCAGCAAGACAGGCCAATAAAGTGCCCGTGTCAAATTAAGGCTGTGTTTTTTATTTGTTCTCAGAATAAGGGCATTGATGGCTAGGCCAGCATTCACTGCCCATCCCTAATTGCCCAGAGGGCAGTTGAAAGTCAACCACATTCCTGTAGATCTGGAGTCACATGCAGGCCAGACCAGGTGAGGATGGCAGATTTCCTTCCCTGAGGGACATTAGCGAACCAGATGGGTTTTTAATGACAATTGACAATGGTCATCTGTAGATTCTTAATTCCAGACGTTTTTCCTTATATTTCAAATTCTACCATTTGCCATGGTGGAATTTCAAACTCAGGTCCCCAGAACATTAGCCGAGTTTCTGGATTAATAATGTAGCGATAATACCACGAGACCATTGCCTCCACTGACTTCCAAACATAAATAACATCAATTGTAGAAAATCCCAAACAGCTGGATGTAAGGGAGGAAAATATTCCATTTGGTATCAAATAACTTGCAGTGGACAAGCAGCATTAGAAGAAATGGATTTCTGCCGTGCTATTAGGCCCTAGGGACATTAACTTGTAATAATCTTTCCTTAACCAACACTAACAAAAACAAATTATAACTTGACACGAATTTTCATGAGTATACAATAAGATGAAAAACTAAAAGCATTTTTATTGGTTCAATTAACCTTTTATTTGGATAGAGTGAGGCACAGTGAAAACTGCAATGCTCACATGATTGTTTCTATTCTTGTGCAACCTACGTTGGCACTGTCCGGGAAACAGCAAACCTGGAATGATGTCAGGCTACAGGAAATCACAATTTCTTGCAGGAAAATAGATTACAAATGACAACTATCCTACAGTTGGTTTACACAGAAACATAGGAATTAGGAGGAGTAGGCAAGTCAGCCCTTCAAGCCCGTTCCACCACTTAACATGATCATGGTTGATCTTAACCTGGTCTCAACTCCACTTTCCTACCTGCTCCCCATTGCCCTTTCTCCTATTTTTCAGAAGAAACATATCAATTTGTTTCTTGAATCTGTTCATTGATGCTGCTTCCACTGCACTCGATGGCAGTGAAATCTACAGCTTTACAACCACCTGAGAGAAGTAGTTTCAACTCATCGCAGTTCTGAACATATCGCCTCTCACTCGATATCTATGCCCTCTGTCCCACAAGTGGATATGCCTGTTCAATGTCCACTTTATCAATCCCTTTCGACATTTTGTATGTCTCAATCATATTCACCCCTCATCCTTCGAAACTCCAGTAAGTACAAGCCCAAACTATTCAACCATTCTTCCCACGACAGCCCTTACATCCCTGGAATCAATCGTGTGAACCTCCTCCAGTGCCACCGTATCAATCCTTAACTAAGGAGCCCAAGATTGGACACAATAATCTCAACGTGATCTCACCAATGCTTATACAATTATGATTACACTTATTTTTATAATCCAGTCCTTTATCAATAAATGCCAGATTTTATGTGCCTTTATTAAATGCTGCACCTGCATACCCATTTTTTATGGTTTAGGCACAAGGATGCCCTGTACTGACACTTTGAATCTGCTTCCCATTTGGGTAATAATTTACCCTTTGTTTTTCTGGCCAAAATGGACAATCTTGCACTTAACCACATTAAACTCCATCTGCCAACTTCTGGCCCATTCTCTTAGGCTGTCAATTTCCATCTACTGCCTCATCACAGCCTGCTTTCCCACCTATTTCAGTATCATCTGTGAACTTTGCAATGTCACACTCTGTCCCTGCTTGCAGATCATTTATATAGATTGGAAATGGCTAATGTCCAAGAACTGAACCCTGTAGCACCCCACTAGTTATGCCAACCAGAGAAGGAGCCATTATTCCCAACTTTCAGCCTTCTATCAGCCAACCAATCCTCCATCCAAGCCAATACTATGCTTAACCCCTGGGATCTCATGTTCTGTATCAGTCTTTTATGCAACACCTGACTAATGTCTACTGGAAGTCTAGATATACCACATCAATCGGATACCCATTATCTGCTTTGTTGGTTCCATGTTTAAAGAACTCCAGCAAGTTTGTCAATCATGACTTGCTCTTCACGAAACCATGCTGGCACTGGTGAATTCAGCTTTGTTTTTCCAAATGTTCTGTTATCTCCTCCTTTCTGACTGACTGAAGCAACTGCTCCACTACAGAGGTCAAACTAACTGGTCTGTATTTGCCACTATTGCTTCTGCCCTTTTTTAAATAAGGGCATCATGTTAGCATGTTTCCAATCCACTGGTACTTTTCCAGAATCCAAGGAACTTTGGAAAATCATAACTAATGCATCCACAATCTCTGCTGCCACTTCCTTTAATACCCTCGGGTGTTAGCCATCAGGCCCTAGGGACTTATCTAGCTTTAATCCCATCAGCTTACTTAATAACTACATCCTACTTATAGTAATTTCACCAAGTTTCTCTGTACTAACTGCAGTTTTTGGGAAGAAATTATCTTTCACTGTGAAAACAGAGACAGAAATTGGCTTAATGCCTCTGTCATTTCTGAGTTTCCCACTACTATCTCGCCATTTTCATCTTCTAAAAGGCCAACATTTACTTTCACTATTGTCTTACTTTTTACATACTTAAAGGTGGTTTTGGTATCAGTGTTTATGTTTTCTTCTGGTTTCCTTTGGTACAATGTTTTACAAGGTTTCTACAAATACAAGGTTTAAAATTATTAAACTCATGTCTATTTTTGATGCTCATATGATAACATCTTTTGAATCCAGAGAAAGTATATTCCTGTCATGGTGAAAGGGAAGGCTGGTAACTATAGGAAATGCTGGATGACTAAAGAAATTGAGGGTTTGGTTAAGAAAAAGAAAGAAGCATATGTCAGGTATAGACAGGATAGATCGAGTGAATCTTTAGAAGTGTATAAAGAAAGTAGGAGTATACTTAAGAAGGAAATCAGGAGGGCAAAACGGGGACACGAGATAGCTTTGGCAAATACAATTAAGGAGAATCCAAAGGGCTTTTACAAATATATTAAGGACAAAAGGGAACTAGGGAGAGAATAGGGCCCCTCAAAGATCAGCAAGGCGGTCTTTGTGTGGGGCCACAGAAAATGGGGGAGATACTAAATGAGTATTTTGCATCAGTATTTACTGTGGAAAAGGATATGGAAAATATAGACTGTAGGGAAATAGATGGTGACATCTTGCAAAATATCCAGATTACAGAGGAGGAAGTGCTGGATATCTTGAAACGGTTAAAAGTGGATAAATCCCCAGGTCCTGATCAGGTGTACCCGAGAACTCTGTGGGAAGCTAGAGAAGGGATTGCTGGGCCTCTTGCTGAGATATTTGTATCATCGATAGTCGCAGGTGAGGTGCTGGAAGACTGGAGGTTGGCAAACGTGGTGCCACTGTTTAAGAAGGGTGGTAAGGACAAGCTAGGGAACTATAGACCAGTGAGCCTGACCTCAGTGGTGGAAAAGTTGTTGGAGGGAATCCTGAGGGACAGGATGTATATGTATTTGGAAAGGCAAGGACTGATTCGGGATAGTCAACATGGTTTTGTGCGTGGGAAATCATGTCTCTCAAAATTGGTTGAGCTTTTTGAAGAAGTAACAAAGAAGATTGATGAGGGCAGAGCAGTAGATGTGATCTATATGGACTTCAGTAAGGTGTTCGACAAGGTTCCCCATGGGAGACTGATTAGCAAGGTTAGATCTGATGGAATATAGGGAGAACTAGCCATTCGGAAACAGAACCGGCTCAAAGGGTGGTAGTGGAGGAGAGTTGTTTTTCAGACTGGAGGCCTGTGACCAGTGGAGTGCCGCAAGGATCGGTGCTGGGCCCTCTACTTTTTGTCATTGACATAAATGATTTAGATGCGAGCATAAGAGGTACAGTTAGTAAGTTTGCAGATGACACCAAAATTCGAGGTATTGTAGACAGTGATGAGGGTTACCTCAGATTACAACAGGATCTGGACCAGATGGGCCAATGGGCTGAGAAGTGGCTGATGTAGTCTAATTCAGATAAATGCGAGATGCTGCATTTTGGGAAAGCAAATCTTAGCAGGACTTATACACTTAATGGTAAGGTCCTAGGAGTATTGCTGAACAAAGAGACCTTGGAGTGCAGGTTCATAGCTCCTTGAAAGTGGAGTCGCAAGTAAATAGGATAGTGAAGAAGGCGTTTGGTATGCTTTCCTTTATTGGTCAGAGTATTGGGTACAGTAGTTGGGAGGTCATGTTGCGGCTGTACAGGACATTGGTTAGGCCACTTTTGGAATACTGCGTGCAATCCTGGTCTCCTTCCTATTGTAAAGATGTTGTGAAACTTGAAAGGGTTTAGAAAAGATTTACAAGGATGTTGCCAGGGTTGGAGGGTTTGAACTACAGGGAGAGGTTGAACAGGCTGGGGCTGTTTTCCCTGGAGCTATGAAGGCTGAGGGGTGACCTTATAGAGGTTTACAAAATTATGAGGGGCATAGATAGGATAAATAGATAAAGTCTTTTCCCTGGGGTCAGGGAGTCCAGAACTATAAGGTATAGGGTGAGAAGGGAAAGATATAAAAGAGACTTAAGGGGCAACTTTTTCACACAGAGGGTGGTATGTGTATGGAGTGAGCTGCCAGAGGACGTGGTGGAGGCTGGTACAATTGCAACATTTAAGAGGCATTTGGATGGGTATATGAATAGGAAGGGTTTGGAGGGATATGGGCCAGGTGCTGGCAGGTGGGACTAGATTGGGTTGGGATATCTGGTCGGCATGGATGGGTTGGACCGAAGGGTCTGTTTCCATGGTGTACATCGCTATGACTCTTTTAGTGGACAAAGTAGTAGCAGGTCAAGAATGCTCGGATTAGTAAAACAAACTTGTTTCAACAGCCAAATTGTAGTTACATTTTCTAAAATAAAATTTAACATTGATCCAAAAAAGCTGGGCCCAGCCAATCATGGAATAAAAGTTTAACTTTTAATGACTGACTTAAATCTCATTGTTTTGACACTGGTGTCATATATGCAACAAACATTCTGCAGCTTTGGCTCTACAAGTTTTTTGCAGACCCATGCTACTGTCAGATCTAATCCTGGTTAGCTCTAAGTTAACTTAGCAAGGGCAAGATGTTTCTACAATTGAACTCATCCTTGGGTAAAACTGGAAGGAAAAATAATCTGCAGTGCCTACTACTAAATGCTATTTTGCAGTCTGTGCTAACAGTACAAAGTTGCATGTCATATAAAGACAGAATCAAACTTGGCTGTAACTCACTCTGCTCAAATTAATTCCATATATTACCTGCACAAATTTACAGAAAGACAGATCTATAGGTGGCATGAATTAGCACCCTCAAAAGAAAAGGACTGAGGAAGTCAAATGTGCATGAAACAGAAAATAAATACCAAATGAATATTAATAGATTTTTTCTCTGTATTCTATGAACAGTTTAATAGTGCATAGTACAAACTTGGTCTCATTTTGAAGGCTTGTTGCTTGGTCAAATGTGGTTATGGTATCTTCTCTCATTTCATCTTCATGTTTTTCATCCTACATCAGGAAGATAAATAATGTTAAAAATGAATTCATTTTCACAATACAATTCTTTCTGGGGAGTGGGGTAGTGGGCAGGTGTTAAATTACAGTTATGCTACATTACAAAGTAGTGGAAAAAAGGGTCAGAGCTTTGAATAGAGTCCGTTACGGCAGTCATGAGCTGAACAAATTCCAGGCATAACAGCAGCACAAATTTAATACACTGCTTTCCAGAAATTAGTAAACCAAATGATGCCACCAGCCCATCCTAGCTTTTCCTGATCAAGGAATAAAGTTGTCCCATTTCTGACATTTTGCCTTTTTTGATTTAATATTATTTGACCAGACAGAGTCAGAGGGGACAGGAATGGAGAGGGGTTAAGCAGACAGACACACATGCAAATAAAAAATTGAGCTCAACGCCTTGTTGAAGTGCGATGATTGCCACTGTGGTAGATAAATATAGCAGCAATTTTACACAAAGCAAGATCCCACAAACAACAATGCGATAAATAATCTGTTAACCAGATTTTGGTTTTGCTGGATAAGATAATGTTAATCACATTTGCCAAAATGGCTGGCTTAACTTTAATATTGTGTGATACTTTTAACCTCGGTAAGGATCACCGATGACAAAAGACAGGATCTGAGATAGTCTCAGGTGAAGAACAAAACCTGCAGTAGTGCAGCAAGTCCATCATACTGCACCAAAATGTCAACATAGATTACCAAACAATAGAGTTGAGATCACCGATGCTTTGAATCTGAGATGTGGAGGTGTTAGACTGGAGTGGACAAGGCTAGGAGTCACACCATTAGCAGATTGTGGTCCGACAGATTTATTTGAAACCACAAGCCTTCAGAGTGAAGTGCCTGATTTCACCTGACAAAGGAGCAGCACTCTGAAAGATTGTGATTTCTAATAAATCTATTGGACTATAATCTGGTATGGTGTGACTTCTGACTTTGTATCTGAGAGGAAACACTATCAACAGAGCAAACAGTTTGGAAGCAAGTAATGCGATCAATATTTTCTTTGTCATTACACTTCACTTACATTTTTCAACATGCTGAAATACAATGGGATAGGTCAAAATCAAGGTAAAACACTGGTAAGGCTCTAGTTAAAATGTGTACAAAGTTGAGCAGTCAGTTTAAAATGAATGCCGAAACCATGACAGGTAACAAAAAGAAATTCACTATTACAGCAACGATGAGCAGCTATACTAAAACGGAGGGACATGGGTGTTTTTCTAGCCATGCCACACTTGTTGGCAATCCTTCAGGATGTCTATCTTCTGGATAGCAACAAAGCCTATGAACCCCGCTTCAAGTTTTCTCAATACAATCCCAACTGTTGAATCCAATCAAAACAGCCTCTTTTGACTGAAGTAAAATGTCTTTAAAACAATTGCACATGGATTCATTAGAGATATTTCCACTCTACGTAAAACCATCAGAGGGGTTTTACAACAGCTTCGAATTGAGTTGTGCTATAACAGTCCTTAGTTTAGAGACTGATTCCAAAACTTAACAGTAAGGAAATTCCTCTGCACTAACTAGCCAGACAATGCAGAATAATTTGATCTGCAGAGTTCCGTGGTGGTTTAAGATCTTGGCTTTGCAGGAAGAAATAAACTCATCCTCTGACCATTAGGGCACTACATCACCAGTACAACCACCACATGCTGCTTCTCACATATGAACCATGACTCTCACATTATCAACTCTTCAAGTCCATAAGCTGTATCCACAGTACAGTCTTTGCAAGTGCATACTGATGGATTGCTCTGGACTACAGGTTATGGTTGCAGGTTGTTTTTCCACACCTATGTAGTTTTCTATATGCAAGTATTGTAACTGCACAGGTACTATTTGGCAGGCTGGAGTACAACCTTGAAACAAGAGTAAAACAAAAGTGAGAGATCTGAAACAAAAAAAAAACAAGATGCAGGAGAAACGCAGCATATCTGTAGCAACTGCGTAGAGGAAAGAGTCATGTTTCAAATCCCAGTGAACTTCTCTTCTGAAATGACACTTTCATATTGGACTTTAATGTTAATTCCATTTCTCTTTCAACAGATGATCCCAGACCGCTGAGTTTTATTTTCACAAAATCAAGTTCCTTCCTCTTAATTTGTTTTTATTTAAAAAGAGCAGGGGTTTCATTCCAGCTCTCACATGGTGAGCTAGAAGGCTGAGAGCTCAGTATGGACAAATCATAGGTGCAGATAGGAATGGTAACAAATGCTGGCTTTGCCAATGACACCCACAGTCTAAGAATTATGTTTTTAAAGACTCCAAGCTTACGATTATAATGTGGAGAAAATGTTTCAATTTTATTACAATCAAGTTCAGTGGTACCCTTTTCTGTGTCGTGGCTAATAAGAAAACAAAATGCACTAAATATCATAGGAAAAACTAAATAGATCACAAAATTGGATCAATTTGTTTCTTAGTTTACCTGAAAAACTTGTTCTTTCTTTACATACTCTTCATCAATTTCTTTAGCATAGCCATTTGGATCTTCACTCATTGTTATCTGTCCTTTGGCTGTAATAACAGTTCAAGAATTCAGATATCATTAGAAAATAAGCAAATGTCACATTATTTCAAAAATCAAAAATCTCAGTAGATACAAGTTCATGAATAAAGAGGATGCCTTGTTTCTAATTAAAGTTCTTCTGGTCATGATAAAAATGCTTTGTGTAATCAAACGCTTTACTAACTGAAGTGAAAATTTATAGCTGATGCCAAATTTCTAATTTCTACATAACCTCTTCTCTGTCCACATCCTATGTTCCTTTAAGCCAAAATTACTTGGTGGAACAATTCTTCCACATCTGTGCCCGGTCAAGAATTTTTGCTTATCTTTTTAAACTTCTTGGTCAATAATCCAATGAGCATCGATCTTCCAAAACAGAATTAGAGCCTGCACCCAAGTAATTTTTTTTGTGAATTATGAGATAGTTCAACAATGACTGAGCAAAAGAGGATTTTAAGGTATTTGCCACGGATGAGTAAGAACATGTCTCGATCTAAAGTATGTGCCACAAGATCCCCAAGTAATCCAGTGAGTAGCTGAATAACAGAGACAAGCAGCAGGTTGTGGCTTAGTTCCTGTTCTTCGTTGAATTATCTCAATTCACCCAAGCTGACGTTAAGGTCTTATAACTGGCCTCAACTCCAAAGATTAACAAGGAGAAACACAATTAAGATTTTTGCTTCTGATTGCTTTCTACTTCCAAGAGCATGCAGAAGACAATTAAATAGCTCCAAAGGTATTAGAGTAGAGGGACAAGGAGAAGAGTCTGAGAAACATTCGTGAACCACAATCCAAAAATGTGCAAGTCAGGTGAATTGGCCATGCTAAATTGCCCGTACTGTTAGGTGAAGGGGTAAATGTAAGGGAATGGGTCTGGGTAGGCTGCGCTTCAGCCAGTTGGTTTGGACTTGTCGGGCTGAAGGGCCTGTTTCCACACTAAGAAACCTAATCTAATTTACTCCAGAATTCCTAGCAAGAGAGTTTATAAGTATTGTCAATTAAATTCAAATTTCTCACAGAAGGAACGATGAATATTTCAATAATGTCCGCATCACCCCAAGCCAGGCTCTGCTGTTCCCAAATGCATCATATCATGCCTTCTGAAATAAAGCTATCAACCTGAAACACCTCAGATCAGATTAGCTGAGGCCTGAGATTTGTTTAGTTGCTCATTCAAAGCTTTACCCCATGAGTACCCTGTTTATTTTATTCCCTACATTAAAAGTTAATTAGATAAACAAGCTGCAAAAGCAGGTTGTCTCTACTGGTGCAGTACAACCCTAGGTGGCTCGGTTTCCAATACACCTAAGGGTATTGTGACTACTAATTGGATTATTGTTATGTAATATTAGGTTTAGAGTTTATCTTTCAAACAATTTCTTCAAAATAAGGTTTTTCAAGGAAAACAGCTCTTGTAATGAGCACATAACATGATCAAAACACCCCAGCTGCTTCTGAACTATTGAGCTGCACTTCATTTCTGGGAAAGATACCAAATCCTATTCACCTCAATCACAAGCAGCCAGACAGGTCTTGATATAATGTCTTGATGGATCGCTGGTATCCAGGGATACCAGACTTGACAAAAAGCAATAACTTCACTGATAGTGGGCTCGTTGTTGATAGTCTTTCTGGAGTAGTTCAGATTTAAAGTACCATTGATCCTCAACATTCAATTTTAAACATAGCGAGACAATAACTCACACAGAAACACAGAACTTTATAATGCAATCTACAGGATGCCCCCAGACTCTGGGTGGCTTGTTAGGCACATCCTTTAAAAAGAAAAGAAAAGGAATTGACTTAAAGGTCTTTGTCAGTCTCTTTTAAAACTGCATATTGTGGTAATGGTTCGAACTGAAACAAATCTAAATAACTACAGAGGAACCTCGATTATCCGAAGGACACGAGTGGGAAGTATTTCATTCAGTTAATCGAATGTCAGATAATCGATGATGGATAACAGTTAGTCACACATTGGGACTTAGTGATCTTGCTCGCATCATGCCAAATTCGGTTAATTGAATGCCAGGTAATTGAGCCCCAAAATATTGCCATCTACATGAACAGAAATTTACTTTTCAAGGAAAGTCTGTTTTTAATTACTCAGAATGATTATTTTATCCAGCTCCTAACACAGGGTGCAGTAGGTTTCTGAACTTAAAAGGCCTGCATGCCAACATATTCGCAATGTCCCCGTCAAACTAACTGCTACTTAAGTGTGAGGACACTGACATTTACATTGTGGAATGCCACCCCATGTGAAATGAAGAATGCACTTGATGAAGTATACAACATCACAAACAAACTTTCTTGAGACAGAACAGAGCTCTTGTTCATCATTGCCAATGACTTCAACCAGGCCAACCTCAAGAACGTGGCACCAAACTATCACCAACACATCCTTAACCACTGCAATACAAACAAAGATGCCTATCGCTCCATCCCCCAACTACATTCTGGAAAATCAGAACCCAACGCTGTGCTCCTCCTGGGTTACAAGCAGGAGTTGAAGCATGAGGACCCAGTACAGAAAGTAGTGCAGAGGTTGGTCAGAGGCAATGGAAGGGCTTCTACAGTACTGTTTAGAGTCAGTGTTCAAGAACTCAATGACCAACCTAAGCTCGTAGGCCACTGCCGTTACATACTACATTAGTGTGTAGAAGACTCTGTGCCAAAGAAGTTAACCTGAACGTTCCCCAACCAGAAACCGTGGATGACCGGGAGATCCATTCTCTACTGAAATTCAGATCGGAGGCGTACAAATCAGGCAACCAGATACAGTCTTTGTAAGACCAGAGGCAATATCAAACTAAGCTTGAGGACCAGACTAACCACGCTGACACCTGTCATTTGTGACAAGGCTTACATGACATAACAGGCTACAAAGCGAAGTCGAACAGAATTGCGGGCAACAGTATATCCATACCAGAGCTCGATCCATTATATGCTTGCTTTGAACAGAAGGTCAGTGAAACAATGTCACCTATCTCAACAGCCTCAGATGCACCTGACTCCAAAGTCACCACCGCAGACATTAGATGGGCTTTCTTGTGAGTGAACTCACGGAAAGTTACTGGTATGATGAAGTTCCCCGCCTTGCACTCAGTCCCTGTGCAGACCAGCCAGTGAGAGTAATGGCAGATATCTTGAATCTTTCCTTACTACAATTTGAAGTCCCTTCTTGCTTCAAGAGGACCACCATCATCCCATTGCCAAAGAAAATTCATGCAGCATGCCTCAATGACTACTTCCTAGTGGCTCACATCAATTCCAGCCTATCAAATTGCCTTGATCCATCGCAATTTGCCTACTGGCACAACAGTTCCACATCAGACGCTATCTCCCAGGCCCAACACTCATCCCTGAAACATTTGGATAACAAGAATACCTACATTATGCTTGTACTTATTGACTACAGTTCCGCCTTCAACACCACAATTTCAAGCAAACTCATTTCGAAACTCCAAGACCTACGTCTTGGTTCCTACCTCTCTAACTGAATTCTTGACTTCCTGACACATAGGCCGCAATCTGTAAGAGTAGACAATACCTCTTCCACCATAATCCTCAACACCAGTACCCCCGATTACTTATACACTCAAGATTTACCCTAAGTCCCTTTGGTGTTGCAGCTTGCTGCTTTTTTTTCCCATTTAAGTAATATTCTGTTCTTTTGCTCTTCCTTCTAAAATGAAAAACTTCACATTTTTCGACATGATATTCCATTTGCCAACTTTTTGCCTACTTACTTAACCTATTAATATTGTTCTGTAAACCGGCTGTATCCTCCTCACAACTTGCATTTCCACCTATGTTTGAGTTATCTGCAAATTTGGCAACAGGACATTCTTCCTTCCTCCAAGTTATTAACATATGTTGTAAACAGTTGCAGTCCCAAAACTAATTACTGTGGAACTCTGCTTGTCATGTGTTACTACCATGAAAAAGAACCCTTTAACCTTCCTTGTTATTTCAAGCCCATTAGCCAATTCTCTATCCAAGCCAATATACTACCTCCAGGGTTCTTAGCTTGCAATTTAAATGGTTGTGATGTACCTTGTCAAATGTCTTCTGGAAGCCCAAATACAATATATCCACTGGTTCCCTTCTATCCACTCTGGTTGAGACTTGTGAAAACTCGAATAAATTAGTCAGATACAATTGTTCTTTCATGAAGCCCTGCCAGTGTGATACCTTTCCAGATGTTAGCTGTAGGTCTTGCAGCAGAATTAGCATTGAGTTACAAGGCATTGCAAATTCAGTTCATCACATCTTACCATGGCCAATATTGTAGCGTATTATTGTACTGAACTTCTACAGCTCAAGTAAACAATTAAAAGGCTCTTGAAGAGGAGTTATTTTGGACTCAAAATATTTACTTTGAGTCTTGTTCCACAGATACTGCCAAATTTGCTGAGATTTTAATTTGAAGACCCCTGATTGAAATTGGCCATATGGCTAAACATTGGAAACTTTTTCAATATTGGCTATTTAAAGATCTGGACAACAATGTGGCTAAGTAGGAATGAATGATCAAACTGCTCAAAAATGACAGTTGAACAATGCAGCAAGTTTTGCTTTATGAGAGTGGAACAAAATACAATAGAAATACAGAGATATAATTAGAAGGGGGTTGTCCTCAAGGTGACTGAGGGAGGAAGGAAGTTAGCTGAGAGTATCATTCAACATTCTTAAGTATTGATGTACCAAAACAACATTAACTCTAAGACCTAATTCTTGAGAAATAGTCATTTGATTGCATAGTGGCAATAGAATTCCTTGGGGTCATGAATGATTTTCTTCCACTCCGGTTCAATGGATTCTGGAGTTGAACCCACTTGTAAGTCCAATGCCAATCTGCACATTATATCAGATGGGAGCAATGTGTCATGTGGCAGCTTGAATAGATGTGCACGTAGAGGTTTTTCTGCTCCTAAAACTTCTATTTAAATGTGTTCCCAATCAAATTTCTTGATGAATTTGGAATCTTTCTGAATGAACTTCCTCCATTGTGATTGGTCACTAGCCAGGGAATCCACATCTTGGCTGGAATGATTGACCTCTTCAGGGATGCTTTGAGGACATTGCTAGTATTTCTGGAGGTTTTCCAGAGAGTCTCCTGTTCTATCTGAGTTCCTACGTAGAGCATTTGCTCTGGAGTCTGGTGTCAGGCACAAGAATTACTTGTGCCTGAGCTCACTTTGTGAGATTAGAGCTTTGCTGCTACATGAGTTGCTTTGGGAAATGATGCTGCTGTTGGCTGCCTTTCACATCATTGGATTTCGAGAATCATGTGAAGGCACAGCTGGCAGCACTTCTCCATGGCTGGAGGCTTCCAAGATATGAAAAAGGATCCACATTTTCTGGAATCTCACTGTTCACCTCAATGGGGGGTTGGTGTTGTGCTGTGGTTGGAAAAGCATGCGACAATACACTACAAAACACAGCAGGATAATAAGAACATAGGAATTAGGAGCAATTCAGACCTGTGAGCCCACTCCACCGTTGAACATGATCATGGCTAACTTTTTTGTGCTCTCAACTCCATTTACTTGCCTGTTCCCCATAACGCGCTATCCTATTTTTCATCATAAACATATCTATTTCATTCTTGAATCTGTTGAGTGACTCTGCCTCTACTGCACTATGGGGCAGGGAGTTCCACAGATTCACAACCCTCACAGAAGTATCTCCTCTCCCCACTTTTGAATCTACCTCTTCTCACTCTATATCTATGCACTCTTGTTCGAGACTATCTCACAAAAGGGCGCATCTTGAGGAAGAAAGATGCTAAAGAAGATAGGTGAAGGCAGAGCACATGTTGTCTATACGGACTACAGCAAGGTATTCGACAAGTTTCCACATGGTAGACTGGTTAGATCATGTGGAATCTTGGGGGGGCTAGCCAATTGGATATAAAATTAACTGGACGGTAAGAGACAGAGGTGATGATAGAGGGCTGCTTTTTGGACTGGAAGGAGGAATATTCATTTAGTACCTCTGCCAATTCTGAGTTTCCCATTATTACCTCACTATTTTCATCCTCCACAGTGCCAACATTTACTTTCACAATTCTCTTTTTTTTACATACATATAGAAGCTTTCCATATCGGTGTTTATGTTTTCTGCTATGTTCCTTTCATAGTTAACCGTAGCTCTTTAGATTCTGTTTTTTGCAACCCTTTGCTGACTTTTAAAGTTCTCTCAATCCACACAGGTTTCACACAATTATTCAGCATAGAAAAAGGTCCTTCAGACCCAACTGCACTGGCTCAATTCCTGTTATTGATGGGGTAGGCTTGTGACTTGCCTCTTCACCCTACCCTCGAGAGTTTTGGACAATGACAAATTACAACTGACAAACACTACCAGGATGAATAGCTCTGGATGAAATATCAAGGCACAATGAGCCAAGGATCTGCCTTCAGGTGAACATTATTCTGACATATAATTGACTCCAGACCGACAGCAGTGTGGTTGACTTTAATTGGCCTCGAGGCAATTAGAGGGGGCAATAAATGCTGCCCCAGCCAGTTATGTCCACTCATGAATGAAACACACTCTGACTGAGCGCCATCTTCAACCAATATAACCAATACAGTAGGTAGAATCGTTGTTGAAAAGTGTGGGGCTGGAAAAGCGCAGCAGGCCAGGCAGCATCCAAGGAGCAGGAGAATTGACGTTTCGGGCATAAGCCCTTCTTCAGGAATGAGGCTAGTGTGCCAAGCGGGCTGAGATAAAAGGTGGGGGGGAGGGGCGCTGGGAATACGATAGGTGGAAGGAGGTGAAGGTGATAGGTCGGAAAGGTTGGGAAGATGATTGCTGGTCAAGAGAGCGGTGCTGAATCCAGGTGATGGGACTGAGATTGGGGGAGGGGTGGGGGGAGAGAGGGAATGAGGAAGCTGGAGAATCTACATTCATCCCTTGTGGATGATGGTTCCTCGGCAGATGATGAGGCGCTCTTCCTCCAGGCGTCCTGTGGTCAGGGTCTGGCGATGGAGGAGGCCAAGGACCTGCATGTCCTTGGCGGAGTGGGAGGGGGAGCCTCCTCCATCGCCAGACCCTGGCCACATGACGCCTGGAGGAAGAGCCCCTCATCTTCTACCTAGGAACCCTCCAACCACAAGGGATGAATGTAGATTTCTTCAGCTTCCTCATTTCCCCTCCCCCCACCTGATCTCAGTCCCAACCCCTGGATTTGACCTGCAATCTTCTTCCTGACGTCTCTGCCCACCCCCTCTCCAGCCTATCACCGTCACCTCCTTCCACCTATCGTATTCCCAGCGCCCCTCCCCCAAATTCACTTTTATCTCAGCCCGCTTGGCACACTAGCCTCATTCCTGAAGAAGGGCTTATGCCCGAAACATCGATTCTCCTGCTCCTCGGATGCTGCCTGGCCTGGTGCGCTTTTCCAGCACCACACTTTTCAACTCTGGTCTCCAACATCTGCAGTCCTCACTTTCTCCCAGGCTGAATCGTTGCTCAAGCTCTCAGATTTTCATAGTCACTCTTGCTTAGAAACTGGCCCTTCAGCCCACGATGTCTATGCTAACCAACAAACATCAAACTAGACAAACACTATTTACCCACACTGGATGTACAGCCTACTATTGCGTGGTATTTTAAGTACATATCCAGATGGCTCTTAAATGTTGCAAGAGTATTTACCTCTACACCCTTTCAGACAGCACATTCCATGCATCTACCACCTCTAGATGAAAAACATTTTCCCCAGATCTTCTCCATCTCACTTGCCCCCGACCTTAAATTATGCCCTCTTGTCTTAGACATGCCTACCATGGGAAGGGATTCTCACAAACTACTCTCTCTCTATGCCTCTCATAAAGCAAAGAGCAATGAATAGGAACAAGCCTTTTGGTCCACCAAGACTGCACTGACACATGATGCTTTTCTAGACAAAAAACCTTTCACCTTAACGTGGCCCATATCCCTCTACTCCCTGCCTATTCATATATCTGTCAAGTTGCCTCTTAAAAGGTTGCTACTGTATCTGCCTCCACTATCTCCTCTGGCAGCACATTCCAGGCACTTACCATGGTGTAAAAAACTTGCCTCTCACATCTCCCTTTAACTTACCAACTTTTACCTTAAGTGTATGCCCTCTATTAATTGGCATTTCTCCCTTGGGAAATAGATTCCAAATATCCATTCTGTCCATGCCCCTTAATTTTGTAAACTTTAATCAGCATGCTCCTGATCCTCTGATACTGAAGTGAAAACAAACCAAGTTTGTCCAATCTTCCCTTATAACCAATACCCTCCAAAGCAATCCTCCAGAGTGCACTATTACTTGCAATAGGATGTGCCCTACCTTTTGCCTCAATGCTATCCTTGACTTCCTCATTAAGCCATGAATGATTTTTCATCTTTTTATTTTTCTCTTCCCTCAGGAACATATTTTGAGAGGTATTTAGTATCTCACTAAACAGTTGCCACAGACTTACATCAGATATATATATTACATCAAAAAGCCAAGTCAGTAATCTCAGAGAACATCACCACCTTCACAAATAATCTTGTTTAGTGACAGCTATCACCATTCCTGCTGGTTCAGAACCCTGGAGATTAATTCCTCAGTTGCTATTCTTACATAAATGCACACAACACACTGTTCAGTCAACTCGTCAGCCACCTGACTAAAAAAGTAAGACTAATCTGTAACTGGTTCAATGCACAGCAAAATATTGACGTTCTCTCAGTGACATGGACTGACTTAGAAAACTTGGATTGCAAGTTGCTAACAGTGAGGCTTGGAGGAGAAAGCAAATAATACAGTTTTCAGTTCAGATTGCTCTCATGTCCTGAAAGTTAAATACTCTGCGAACACACAAAAAAAAAGGTGATTGGATGAGGGAAAATGCTCTTAAAAAGAATTTTAAAATTACAGTCCAACAGGTTTAATGGGAAGCACACCAGCTTTCGGAGTGACGCTCCTTCGTCAGGTAGTAGTGATGAAGGAGCGTCGCTCTGAAAGCTAGTGTGCTTCCAATTAAACCTGTTGGACTATAACCTAGTATTGTGTGATTTTTAACTTTGTACACCTCAGTCCAACACCGGCATCTCCAAATCTTAAAAAGAATTTACAGTATTTGGGATAGAAAATGAGAGCAAAACAGTCTATGGAATCATAATGATTTGGAATGATTGTTGGCCAAAATTCGATATCACCCACATAGAAATTACGATTTATCTGTGAGGTTAATGGACTCAAATTATTGGCATTGATAAGTTAATCTGAATTATATCAAAAAGCAAAGTCAGTAATGTATGAAAACATCACCACCTTCACAAATCATCTTGTTTACTGACATTAATCACCATTCCTTCAATACTGCTGTTTCCAAATCCTGAAGTTCATTTCCTAACAGCATGGAGAGAGCAGCTTCACAACAGAGGCTTGAACAGTTCGAGCCGCACACCATCACCACACTCTCATTTGGGGCAAGTTGGAATGGGAATAAAGTCCAGCTTTGTCAGCGATTTCATGTGATCTTTTGAAAACACTTAGACTACCTGCCATCAAACAAGATCACTTGGTAAGTATTTAAAAGTGTGCAATATGTTTCATCTTCATAAATGGCAACTGAAAACTTTAATTTACAGAGAATAATTCAAAACGCTAAGACTGCACCAGTGAAATTCACCATAGTTTTGCAATGTAAACTGAATAATGTCTAAATATAAAATGCAAAATGTCTAAATATAGCACACAATGTGTATTTCAACTTATGACTGATTTTTAAAAATCATACATTAACACAAGTACCAGGGATCTAATGGATCTAAGTTTAACATCTGCCATTGGAAACTGCTAGTCTATCATAAGGACATACTAACTGAGCACTTAAAAATACATTATGAATTCAAACACAGTCAGCAAGGCTTCACAAAAGGGAAATTATGCCTACTAAATTTATTATAGCTCTTGGAGAAACTAACAAGCAGAATAAATAAAGGAGAAGTAGTGGATACAATATACTTGGATTTCCAGAAGGTATCTTGATGAAGTATCATACTTAAGGCAACTGGAGTTTGGGTGATACATTAGCATAGATTGAGGACTAGCTAACCAATAGAAAGCACAGAGTTGCGATAAGGTGGACATTTTCATGCTGGTAACCTGTATCGAATAGTATGCCATAGCAGTCAGTGCTGAGGCAACAATTACTTACAAGTGATCTGAATGAGGGAAATGAATGCATTTATCATCAAATATGCAGATGGTTCAAACATAGGTGGGAAAGCAAGCAGTGAGATTGCACAAAGAGTCTGCAGATGGATATAGACAAGGTTAAATGAGTAGGTACAGTTTGTCAGATGGAATAAAGAGTGGAAACATGTGGCATTGTGCTCTATGGCAGGAAGAATAAGAGAGCTGAATACTATTTAAATGAGGAAAAACTGTAGAAAGCTGCAACATGGGGATTTAAACGCCCTTAAACACGAACCACAAAATGTTTCATTCAAGTTCAACAAGTAACAGAGAACGCAAATGGACATTATTAGATAATTGGAGATTATTAGACGGTTTGATAGAGCAGACGTAAAAAGATTTTTTTTTCCCTCTTATGGCAGAGTCTAAAGCTAGACAGCATAGACTCAGAGAAAGGTTCACCCAATTGAGAGAGGGAGGAGGAATTTCTTTTCTCAGAAGGTTGTCAGTGTGTAAAATTCTTCACTGCAGAGGACTGTAGAGGCTGGATTGACGTAAATTTAAGGTTGAAACAGATTTTTTAAGCAGTTGTGGAATCAAGAATTATGGGGAAAAGCAAAAAAGTGGAGTTGAAAATTATCAGATCAGCCATGATCTCACTGACTGACACCAGCGATGGGGGAAATGGCCTGCTTCTGCTCATACATCTTATGGCCTTAAGATGTTATGATATTCGAGATCAATTCCAGAACCAAGCTTTTTACCAGCAAAATCCCTCAATTGCTATCCTTGAATCTTTTTCAGTTGATATTATCATCTGTATTTTTAATGATCTCTGTTATTTTTCAAAATACCTGTAGTGAGATAGCTCGAGGGACCATCTTCTGATTGCTCCTTAATAAGTACAAGTTTAGCAACGTCCAATTAGCTCCAAGAAACATTGCAGAGCATATACATAATATAGGAGAAAGTGAGGACTGCAGAAGCTGGAGATCAGAGCTGAAAATGTGTTGCTGGAAAAGCGCAGCAGGTCGGGCAGCATCCAAGGAGTAGGAGAATCGACGTTTCGGGCATTAGCCCTTCTTCAGCAATGAGAAGAGTGTGGTAGGGAGGAGGGACTTGGGGGAGGAGCGTTGGAAATGCGATAGGTGGAAGGAGGTTAAGGTGAGGGTGATAGGCCGGAGTGAGGGTGGGGGCGGAGAGGTTAGGAAGAAGATTGCAGGTTAGGAAGGTTGTGCTGAGTTCAAGGGTTGGGACTGAGACAAGGTTGGGGGGAGGGGAAATGAGGAAACTGGAGAAATTTGAGTTCATCCCCTGTGGTTGGAGGGTTCCTGGGCGGAAGATGAGGCGCTCTTCCTCCAGCCATCGTGTTGCTATGGTCTGGCAATGGAGGAGTCCAAGGACCTGCATGCCCTTGGTGGAGTGGGAGGAGGAGTTGAAGTGTTGAGCCACGGGGTGGTTGGGTTGGTTGGTCAGAGTGTCCCAGAGGTGTTCTCTGAAGTGTTCCGCAAGTAGGCGGCCTGTCTCCCCAATATAGAGGAGGCCACATCAGGTGCAGCGGATGCAGTAAATGATGTGTGTGGAGGTGCAGGTAAATTTGTGCCGGATATGGAAGGATCCCTTGGGGCCTTGGAGGGAAGTGAGGAGGGAGGTGTGGGTGCAAGTTTGGCATTTCTTGCGGTTGCAGGGGAAGGTACCGGGAGTGGAGGTTGGGTTGGTGGGGGTTGTGGACCTGACGAGGGAGTCATGGAGGGAGTGGTCTTTTCGGAACGTGGATAGGGGAGGGGAGGGAAATATATCCCTGGTGGTGGGATCCGTTTGGAGATGGCGGAAATGACGACGGATGATACGATGTGTATGGAGGTTGGTGGGGTGGTAGGTGAGGACCAGTGGGTTTCTGTTCTGGTGGCGATTGGAAGGGCGGGGCTCAAGGGCGGAGAATCGGGGCGGAAGGTGTTAGTAAAGTGGATGAACTGTTCAACCTCCTCGTGGAAGCACGAGGCAGCGCCGATACAGTCATCGATGTAGCGGAGGAAAAGGTGAGGGGTGGTGCCAGTGTAGCTGTGGAAGATGGACTGTTCACCTAGTATACATAATATACTAGATACATATTTATTTATCTATTTTACCAAATCACACTCAATACAGAAAAACTTATCTTTTTTTAAATCTCAAGAATCATGGTAGTCACTATAACATGTCATAGCTATACCAGGATTCGGATGAAAACTCCATTAACAAATAATGCTGCTGAGTACTGGCAGATAAACCAACAAATTCAGGGGATTAAGAGATAATCAGGGTTGTGGAACGTCAGAACATACAGAAGGATCAATGGCCTTTTGCTGTCCACAATACATGGTGTGCCTTTGACCATTCACTAGTTTTTAAAATGTGCGCATTAATTGCTCACTAAATTAGGCTCAATGTTAGGGTGTAATTAACTGATAAAGTATCTTTTTAATAATATGATAATTGCTCATTCAATGTCAATTAACCTCACTAACCCAGAAAGGAAAGATTTGAATTGTAGATTATTATGAGTGATTTTTAAACTCTTTTTCTCTTACTGCTCTCCTCAGTTTCTCTCACTAATCTAATCTTGCTTTGCCTTTCTTCATTTTTACTAATTTTTACCTGATATTACTAATACACCAACTGGGGTTCACCCTCCTCTTCCATCATTTTGGTTTCTTTCTTGATGCTTAAATTTAATCAGTTCAGGAAATGCATTGGATATTTTACCACTCACTGAAGATAGTGAAGTCTTGAAACCCTTGTCACATCATTATCATGTATTTCCAACAAGTGAATAAATAAAAAAATTATAAAGCTGAAAAATACACAAAAAAAGTATATGCTAAGAGATGCTCTACTCCAACAAAATTTAACAATTAACACCATTTAGAACTACAGACAATGGACAAGCCAAATTCGTGCAATTTCTCCGATACCAATGGCTGCATCAGACAAAGTCAAACTCACTCTCCCTACCAAAGTATATCAACTCTGCTCAGCACTTGCCTTAATAGCTGGCATATACAACGCTGCATACACATACACCACAAACAATATGGCTTGCACAGAATTTAATCACTGAGGAATGTTGGGCAGCTATAGATGTTGTCCTCTCTATAGAATGTTGCTTAAACAAGCAGAAAAAAGTATCCAAGATAGTAACAACAATTCTGAACATTTTGACATTGAAATTACTGCACAAGGACTTACTATTTGACCACAGCAGTAGGGGTATTTTCCAGAGCACCATTTCTGAACAGCCACCCACACTCTCCACGTGATACCTGTTAAGCTTGTGATTCAGCTGCGATGACTAACTGAAATGGCTCTATACTCATTAGAAAACTAATCTGCCTGAAGCTGAAGCTGTGGTAACAATCTGGGGTTTTCAAGAGAATCTTATAACCGTCTCCTATTTATATTAATGAGGGTGGGGGTTCCCCACCTGTTGGATATAGGGTTGCTTTCTCAAAAGTAAACTTTTAATTAATAACCAAGAGTAAAGCACAAAGCAAATGGAAAAACTTCACAGGAGTGTAATGTCCTTTGACGAAGAAGATATGTTAACCTTAACTATGCTGGCCTACTTTCGACCCACAGTGATGTAGTTGATTCTTAACTTCCCACTAAAATATCACACATGCCATTCTGTTGAAAGGATATTAGGTATGGGCAACAAATACTGCCTATGCCTGAAATGCCCACATCCCATGAAGGAATTTTAAAAAGAAATCAGCAAAATCCCTTCAAACAATGATTTCATCTTTGAAATTTAAAGCAAGCTTTCAAACTCTAAGTTCTCATATTAAAGCATTTTCTCCTGCCCATGCAGGGAGAACCCGAAAAGGCCAACCTGATTTAAAATATTTTTCTTGAAACTGAACCACACGCACAGAAAGTCACCAAGGTTCAAGTTCCAGAACATTTGTTAACCTCTAAACAATATGCTGAGGAAAGCAGTCCTGACTGCTGTCCAGTAACTCCCACTGAACAACAATGCAAGGACAGCCTAAAGTGAGAAGATTGGAAATCTGCCTGACACTGTCCTCAAGCTTCTAAAGCAGGATTAATGAAATATTTAAGATAAATCAGCTTCCATTATTCAACTCCATCTCATCACTTTTTGGGAGCCGAGGATAGGGGCAGGGGTATGGGATTAGATGAGTAGGGGACACCTTTCATCCACGCACTTATGCCACTCCCCATCCTTGGCAAATTGGCAATACACAGGAACAAGCAACCAGGGACCACAGACATCATCGCCTTTGAAGGATCGCAGACATTTCACCTACAAAGGAGTTACACTAACTAAACTTACATATTTCCAACTCAAAAACAAGTGAGTGGTAGTGTTGTCTAAAAGATTTAAATGACAAGGGCAAAAGAAAAGATTCACAAATGTTCTTTCCAGCTCCGTTTAACAGAGGATTTTCAAGATTTCACAACGGAAATCAGGTTCAGGAACATGTGGTTTTTGCACATCAATAATCTGTTTTATACATCTCTAGATTGCAAGACAAATAATTGACTGTGAGGAGACAAAAACAGATCTCCAAACACTCCAAGATGACACTATCCTGAAATAAGCCCCCATTGCACAACTTCCATTTCCTCAAAAACAGATGGGAAAATATTTTGAGCAGGAAACTCTCTCAGCTACTTCAAAAATACACTTGGAACTAAATTTTGTCAAAAACTTTATAACTTGAAATTTTCTTAATTTTCTTTGCTCCCTTAATTTCTTTTTTACAAAATTCATTTATTCTAATCCATCCTTCTCCCATCCATCAGTCAAAAGAATTGACTTCTAAATTTGCTTTGTAATTAGCACCAGAGATGTGAATGGGTATAATTTGGTTCAAGTTTCAATTAAGTTATTTCTGTTCTTTTGGTACAAATCCTATATAATGGCTTGGTGGCTATTTGCCAGCCATTTCTCACTCAGCAGTCTGAGATATTTATGTTTCTAGGTCTTTCAGTCATTGTTATCTGTCTGGGCTATGAGATATCGATTGAATTGGGACACCACAATATTACAAAGCGGGAGCAATGGTGGAAAAGTAATGTCACTGAATTATTAAACCAGAGGGCCAAGTTTAACTTTCTGGGGATTTGGGCTAAATCCCACCGCGACACCCAATCCAGCACCCATATTCCAAGAAAGATTAAAAAATCTTTCCAGCAAATGAATTTTAATGAAGGGTAGCATTACCCGAACATTCAGGCAACATATTTTGTTCTTCTGCCTGACCTCTACGTGGAAAATTCACAAATGCAACAAGTGTACAAGTATGAGCCTACTTTGTGAGGAATCTACCCAAGACATGCCACCATCACTCAACATTGCAGCATGCTTCAGTGTTCCTGGGTCTGGGTTATTGAGTAGGACAAGAACGGAGGTCGCGGGTCA
This sequence comes from Hemiscyllium ocellatum, assembly GCF_020745735.1. NCBI lineage: Eukaryota > Metazoa > Chordata > Chondrichthyes > Orectolobiformes > Hemiscylliidae > Hemiscyllium > Hemiscyllium ocellatum. The sequence continues at coordinate 102,934,733 of NC_083405.1, forward strand.
TGAGGAAAAGAAAGTCAGTAAAACTGCTCAACAGAATTGTTAGTCAACTTCCAGGAGAGATGAGAAAATTGACTCAAAAGAACCCACATCCTACCACTTCAAGATGTAGCAGCACATCATAGAAACCTCAGTTTATTTTAAAAAGAAAATGTTTCCTGGATGACAGAGTTCATCCGACTCCATGCTTTACCCTATCGGACTTTCCATATCAGTCATCCTTAGAATGAAATCACAGAATTAAAATGCTGTTGTACAGTGAATCATGTGTAGGTAGAGCAGGAAGCAGTTACAAGATAGAAATATTAAGTCTTCAGGACAACTATCAAAACACGATGTCAAAGTGGGTTTTGCTGGTATTTAACTGGCAAGAGGTCATTTTAAACTCAACTGAAAATAATCACAGCACAGTACAATTATAACCCTTGAGAATATATAGATGGCAAACTGATAAGCATACGATTGACTTTCATGCAAAATGCAAGGCTCTTGCTCTGTGAACTAAGGTATCCAATACGTGTTTGCACTTTCCAATTTAGCTTTCAGAGATAATTACATGCAGAATTTTAATTTTCCAGCCCAAGACACGAAGTGAGAGACATTTCAAAAGGCAAAAGATCAATGCAATGCACAGATAGCTGTAAACTGGACTACCAAGTGCAATTCATCTGGTGACAATAAGCACCTCTGGGTCAGGTACTACTGTGAGAGGAATGCTAGTTTTCCTATTGGTAAGCAATCAACACACTAACCATTTCAATTGGAGCAAAACCACTGAACCAGGTGTCCATTTTCATTCTGTGCAGTGCACCATCACAGACAAATGCCATATGCAACCCAACCAGAAAGTGGTGCTTAAAGTTAAGTTAAGTCAAGTTTATGTTCAGGCTGCCAAAATCCACTTGGCCTCATGCAAGTCTCCTTCTCCTACACAACCACCCCCACGGGAAGTTATTTCAAGGACACTCATGTCTATTTCAGCAGCAATTCTAACCAATACATCCTCCTATTAGAATCACAGAGAAGATTCTTGGATAGACACTCCGGGGTTAGAAGGAAGAGTACCTTAACATTAGCAAAATTGTAGTGTTACTTAATTATCAGAAGAAAATGACCAAAATTAACTTTAAACATGACAAAACTATGTTGTTTTAGTATTCCACAACCTTTGCTCACGTCTTGCCAAAAATAATAAGTAATTTACCTGGAAAGTGCTCATGATTTCCATCCCTATATGGTAACAATGTAACTGCAATTGTAGGATTAGTAAGTTAAGTCAAAAAATAATTACGTAAGAATGCAACTGAAATACACACTGGAATCAGTTATGACAATATCAACATGGGAGTTAAATTGCTCTCTATGATACTCACACAGTACAACAATAATGGGGTTACTGACGATTCATTATGATTAATCTATATCAATTAAGTCACAACAACTCACACAGAGGTAACTGTCATGTCAGTCAGTTCTGCCCTGAATAAATGTCCTGCACAATACGAGGCTGCTAAATAAATCAACGTTGTTAGATTTAATACTCGTGATTTAGAACACAGAACATAGAAAAGTACAGCACAGAACAGGCCCTTTGGCCCATGATATTGTGCCAAGGTTTAATCCTAATATAAAATAAAATAATTTAACCTACGCATCCCTCAACTCACTGTCATCAATGTGCATATCCAGCAGTAGCTTAAATGTCCCGAATAACTCTGCTTCCATCACCATCGCTGGCAGCGCAATCCATGCATTCACACCTCTCTATGTAAAGTACCTTCCTCTGATGTCCCCTCTACACATAGAACATAACAGTGCAGCACAGACCCTTCGGCCTTCCATGTTGTACCGACCTGTCATACCAATACGGTCTCTACATTGGGGAGACTGGGCGCCTCCTAGCAGGGCACTTTAGGGAACATCTCCGAGACATCTGCACCAATCAACCACACTGCCCCGTGGCCCAACATTTCAACTCCCCCTCCCACTCTGCCGAGGACATGGAGGTGCTGGGCCTCCTTCACCGCCGCTCCCTCACCATCAGACGCCTGGAGGAAGAACGCCTCACCTTCCGCCTCGGAACACTTCAACCCTACGGCATCAATGTGGACTTCAACAGTTTCCTCATGTCCCCTTCCCCCACTTCACCCTAGTTTCAAACTTCCAGTTCAGCACTGTCCCCATGACTTGTCCGGACTTGTCAGACCTGCCTGCCTCCTTTTCCACCTATCCACTCCACCCTCTCCTCCCTGACCTATCACCTTCATCCCCTCCCCCACTCACCCATTGTACTCTATACTACTCTCTCCCCACGCTGTGTGGAATGCTCTGTCCCAGAGGGCAGTGGAGGCCCAGTCTCTGGATTCATTTAAGAAAGAGTTGGATAGAGCTCTCAAAGATAGTGGAATCAAGGGTTATGGAGATAAGGCAGGAAGCGGATACTGATTAGGAATGATCAGCCATGATCATATTGAATGGTGGTGCAGGCTCGAAGGGCTGAATGGCCTACTCCTGCACCTATTGTCACCCCCACCTTCCCCAAGCTTATCTCTCCACGCTTCAGGCTCACTGCCTTTATTCCTGATGGAGGGCTTTTGCCCGAAATGTCGATTTCGCTGCTCGTAGGATGCTGCCTGAACTGCTGTGCTCTTCCAGCACCACTGATCCAGAATCTGGTTTCCAGCATCTGCAGTCATTGTTTTTACCCCATACCAATCTGAAGCCCATCTAACCTACACTATTCCATGTATGTCCATATGCCTGTCCAATGACAACTTAAATGTACTTAAACTTGGCGAATCTACTACCGTTGCAGGCAAAGCATTCCATACCCTTGCTACCCTCTGAGTAAAGAAACTACCTCTGACATCTGTCCTACATCTATCAGCCCTCAATTTAAAGCTATGCCCCCTCGTGCTCGCTGTCACCATACTTGGAAAAAGGCTCTCCCTGTCCACCCTATCTAACCCTCTGACTATCTTGTATGTCTCTAATAAGTCACCTCTCAGCTTCTTTCTCTCTAATGAAAACAGCCTCAAGTTCCTCAGCCTTTCCTCGTAAGACCTTCCCTCCATACCAGGAGAAAGTGAGGACTGCAGATGCTGGAGATCAGAGCTGAAAATGTGTTGCTGGAAAAGTGCAGCAGGTCAGGCAACATCATCGATGTTTTGGGCATGAGCCCTTCTTCAGGAATGAGGAGAGTGTGCCAAGCAGGCTAAGATAAAAGGTAGGGAGGAGGGACTTGAGGGAGGGGCGTTGGAAATGCGATAGGTGGAAGGAGGTTAAGGTGAGGGTGATAGGCTGAAGTGGGGGTGGGGGTGGAGAGGTGAGGAAGAAGATTGGAGGTTAGGAAGGTGGTGCTGAGTTCGAGGGTTGGGACTGAGACAAGGTGGGGGGAGGGGAAATGTGGAAACTGGAGAAATCTGAGTTCATCCCCTGTGGTTGGAGGGTTCCTAGGTGGAAGATGAGGCGCTCTTCCTTCAGCTGTCGTGTTGCTATGGTCTGGCGATGGAGAAGTCCAAGGACCTGCATGTCCTTGGTGGAGTGGGAGGGGGAATTGAAGTGTTGAGCCACAGGGTGGTTGTGTTGGTTGGTCCGGGTGTCCCAGAGGTGTTCTCTGAAACGTTCCGCAAGTAGGCGGCCTGTCTCCCCAATATAGAGGAGGCCAAATCAGGTGCAGCGGATGCAGTAAATGATGTGTATGGAGGTGCAGGTGGATATGGAAGGATCCCTTGGGGCCTTGGAGGGAAGTAAGGGGGGAGGTGTGGGTGCAAGTTTGGCATTTCTTGCGGTTGCAGGGGAAGGTGCCGGGAGTGGAGTTTGGGTTGGTTGTGGGTGTGGACCTGACAAGGGAGTGGTCTTTTCGAAACGCTGATAGGGGTGGGGAGGGAAATATATCACTGGTGGCGGGGTCCATTTGGAGGTGGTGGAAATGATGACGGATGATGTGATGCATATGGAGGTTGGTGGGGTGGTAGGTGAGGACCAGCGGGGTTCTGTCCTGGTGGCAATTGGAGGGTCGGGCCTCAAGGATGGAGGAACGGGATGTGGAGGAGATGCGGTGGAGAGCATCGTCGATCACGTCTGGGGGAAATTGAGGTCTTTGAAGAAGGAGGCCATCTGGGTTGTTCGGTATTGGAACCGGTCCTCCCGGGAGCAGATGCGGCAGAGACGAAGGAATTGGGAATATGGGATGGCGTTTTTACAGGGGGCAGGGTGGGAGGTGTAGTCTAGGTAGCTGTGGGAGTCGGTTGGTTTATAGTAAATGTCCGTGTTGATTTGGTTGCCCGAGATAGAAATGAGGTCTAGGAAGGGGAGGGAGGAGTCTGAGACGGTCCAGGTAAATTTGAGGTCGGGGTGGAAGGTGTTGGTAAAGTGGATGAACTGTTCAACCTCCTCATGGGAGCACGAGGCAGCGCCGATACAGTCATCGATGTAGCGGAGAAAAAGGTGGGGGGTGGAGCCAGTGTAGCTGCGGAAGATGGACTGTTCCACATATCCTACGAAGAGGCTGGCATAGCTGGGGCCCATGCGGGAGCCCATGGCAACTCCTTTGGTTTGGAGGAAGTGGGAGGATTGGAAAGAGAAGTTGTTCAGAGTGAGGACCAGTTCAGTCAGTCGAAGGAGGGTGTCAGTGGAAGGGTACTGGTTGGTACAGTGGGAAAGGAAGAAGCAGAGGGCTTTGAGTCCTTCGTGATGGGGGATGGAGGTGTACAGGGTCTGGATGTCCATGGTGAAGATAAGGCGTTGGGGACCAGGGAAGCAAAAATCATGGAGGAGGTGGAGGGCGTGGGTGGTGTCTCAAACGTAGGTGGGGAGTTCTTGGACTAAGGGGGACAGGACCGTGTCGAGATATGCAGAGATGAGTTCAGTGGGGCAGGAGCAGGCTGAAACAATGGGTCGGCCGGGGCAGTCAGGTTTGTGGATTTTGGACAGGAGGTAGAAACGGGCTGTGCGGGGTTGTGGGACTATGAGGTTGGAGGCGGTGGATGGGAGATCCCTGAGGTGATCAGGTTATGGATGGTCTGGGAGATGATGGTTTGGTGGTGGGAGGTGAGGTCATGGTCAAGGGGGCAGTAGGAGGAGGGGTCCACGAGCTGGCGTTTAGCCTCAGCGGTGTAAAGGTCTGTGTGCCAAACTACTACCGCGCCTCCCTTGTCTGCAGGTTTGATAGTAAGGTTGGGGTTGGAACGGAGGGAGTGGAGGGCTGAACATTCCAAGGGTGAGAGGAGTGGACAGGTTGAGGCGGCAGTTGGCTATGAAGAGATTGAGGGCAGGTAAGAGGTCAGCACGGGATGTCCAGGTGGATGGGGTGTACTGGAGGCGGGAGAAGGGGTTATCAGAGGGTGGGCGAGAATCCTGGTTGAAGAAGTAGGCCTGAGGCGAAGGCTCCGGAAGAATTGTTCGATGTCTCGCCGCGTGTTGAACTCGTTAATCCAAGAGTGTAGGGTTTTGAGGGTGAGGCCTCTGCCGAGGACTGATCTTTTGTCCTCAGAGTCTGGAGGGATGGTGAAAACATGGCAGGGCTGGGAGCAAGGAAGTGGAGGTGGGGTTAGGCGTGGGGGCGGGAATCGGGGTGGGGATGGAGATTGGGGCAGGGGTGGGGTTCGGCGTGCGGATGGAGATCGGCATAGTGACGGAGATCTGCGTGGGGGCGGGATTAGGTATGGTGACGGAGATTGGCATGTGGGCGGGATTAGGCATGCGAACGGAGATTGGCGGGGGGGCGGGGTTAGGCGTGGTGACAGAGATCGGCGTGGGGGCGGAGACGCATGCGACGTGGTCGTTGTGCAGGTGAGTGATGTCACTGGGGGCGGAAGTGGCTGCGGTGACAGCAACCCAGGGGGCAGAAGAAGCTGTAGCAACGGCAGAAACGGTGTTGTTCCCAACAGCCGTGGACCCCGTGGAGGCCACGAATCTGTCGCATGACCTTCCTGGCGATCGTGGAGGCGGTTGACTGGGCAGCGATCGCGGAGGCTGCAAGGTCGGTGGAAGCGGAAGTGACGTCGTGGTTCGCGGTGGCGAGGCAACATCCTAGTAAATCTCCTCTGCACCCTTTCCAAAGCTTCCACATCCTTATAATGTGGTGACCAAAACTGTACACAATACTCCAAGTGTAGCCGCACCACAGTTTTGTACAGCTGTAGCATAACCTCATGGTTCCGGAACTCAATCCCTCTATTAATAAAAGCTAAAGCACTGTATGCCTTCTTAACAACCTTGTCAACTTTCAAGGATCTGTATACATGGACCCAGATCTCTCTGCTCATCTACACTACCAAGAATCTTAACAGTAGCCCAGTACTTTGCATTCCAGTTACTCTGACCAAAGTGAATCACTTCACACTTGTCTGCATTAAACTCCATTTGCTACCCCTCAGCCCAGCTCTGCAGCTCATCTATGTCTCTCTGCAACCTACAACATCCTTCATCACGATCCACAACTCCACTGACCTTCGTGTCGTCTGCAAATTTACTAACCCACCCTTCTACGCCCTCATCCAGGTCGTTCATAAAAATGACGAACAGCAGTGGACCCAACAGCAGTCGACCCTTGCAGTACACCACTAGTAACTGGACTCCAGGATGAACATTTCCCACCAGCCTCTGTCTTCTTTCAGCAAGCCAATTACTGACCCAAACTGCTATATCTCCCACAATCCCATTCCTCCATATTCTGTACAATAGCTACTGTGGGAAACCTTATCGAATGCCTTGCTGAAATCCATATACACCACATCAACCGGGTAACTCATCTACCTGTCTGGTCACCTTCTCAAAGAACTTAAGGTTTGTGAGGCACAACCTACCCTTCACAAACTGTGCTGACTATCCCTAATCAAATTATTCTTTTCTAAATGATAATAAATCCTCTCTCTTATAACCTTTTCCAACACTTTACCAACAACTGAAGTGAGGCTCACTGGTCTATAATTACTAGGGTTGTCTCTACTCCCCTTCTTGAACAGGGGAACCACATTAGCTATCCTCCAGTCGTCTGGCTCTATTCCCGTAGACAATGACGATTTAAAGATTAATGTCAAAAGCTTGGCAATCACCTCCCTGGCATCCCAGAGGATCCTAGAATAAATCTCATCCGGCCTAGGGGACTTATCTATTTTCATACTCTGCAGGATTTCTACTACCTCTTCCTCGTGAACCTCAATCCCATCTCGTCTAGTAGTCTGTATCTCAGTATTCGCCTCAACAACATTGTTTTCTAGAGTGAATACTGTCGAAAAATATTCAATTAGTGCTTCCCCTATCTCCTCTGACTCCACACACAACTTCCCACTACTATCCTTGATTGGCCCTAACCTTACTCTCGTCATTCTTTCATTCCTTAAATACCTATAGAAAGCCTTAGGGTTTACCCTGATCCTATCCGCCAACAACTTCTCATATCTCCTCCTGGCTCTCCTGAGCTCTCTCTTTAGGTCTTTCCTGGCTAATTTGTAATCCTCAAGCGCTCTAACTGAGCCTTCACATCTCATCCTAACATAAGCCTTCTTCTTCCTCTTGACCAGAGATTCCACTTCCTTCGTAAACCACGGCTCTCGCGCTCTACAGCTTCCTCCCTGCCTGACAGGTACATACTTATCTAGGACACACAGGAGCTTTTCCTTGAATAAGCTCCACATATCTAATGTGCCATCCCCTGCATTTTCATTCCTCATCATATGCTTCATAAATCTTGCTTAATTGCATTGCTTTTACCCCAGCTGTAACTCTCGCCCAGGATGAGGGCTTTCTCCTAATATCTTAAAACTATGATCCCTCGTGCCAGTCAATCCTGTCCGAGGGAAACATCGGTGGCTATTGACTCTATCCATGCCTCTCATTACCTTGTACACCTCGATCAGGTCACCTCTCTTCCTCCTTCTTGCCAGAGAGAAAAGTCCAAGCTTAGTCAACGTCTCTTCATAAGGCAAGCCCTCCAATCTAGGCAGCATCCTGGTAAACCTTCTATGCACCCTCTCCAAAGCCTTTATATCTTTTCTATAATAGGGCGACAAGAACTGGACACAATATTCCAAGTGTGGTCTCACCAGGGAATTGTAGAGCTGTAGGAAAACCTCACGGTTCTTAAACTTGATCCCCCTGCTAATGAAAGCCAAAACACCATATGCTTTCTTAACAACCCTATCCACTTGGGTGGCAACTTTGAGGGATCTATGCACTCGACACCAAGATCCTGCTGTTCCTCCACACTGCCAAGAATCCTGTATTTAATCCTATATTCAGCATTCAAGTTCGACCTTCCAAAATGCATCACTTCACATTTATCCAGGTTGAACTCCATCTGCCATTTCTCAGCCCAGCTCTGCATCCTGTCTATGTCGCACTGCAGCCTGCAATAGCTTTTGATACTATCGACAACACCTCCAACCTTTGCGTCATCTGCAAATTTACTAACCCACCCCTCAACCTCCTCATCCAAGTCATTTATAAAAACTACAAAAAGCAGAGGCCCAAGAACAGAGCATTGCAGGACACCACTCAACACTGACCTCCAGGTAGAATACTTTCCATCTACAACCACTCTCTGCCTTCTGTCAGCCAACCAATTCTGAATCCAGAGAGCCAAGTCTCCCTGTATCCCATACATCCTGACTTTATGAATGAGCCTGCCATGGGGAACCTTATCAAATGCCTTGCTGAAGTACATATACACCACATCCACTGCTCACCTTCATTGACCTGTCTTGTCACCTCCTCAAAGAACTCAATAAGATTCGTGAGGCATGACCTGCCCCTCACAAAGCCATGTTGACTGCCTTTAATCATGCTATGCTTTTCAAAATAGTCATATATCCTATCGCTCAAAATTCTTTCCAAAACCTTGCTGACCACAGACCTAAGATTGACTGGTCTATAATTGCCAAGGATTTCCCTATTACCCTTCTTGAAAAGTGGAACAACATTCGCCTCCTTCCAAACTTACGGTACATTTGCTCACAAGAATGTGCACAATATAAGTTGAGACACTTGCTGGTGGTGTCTGTACTTGTTGACTATTCACCCAATCCATGACCCTCATGATATTATATACTTCTATAAGATCACCCCTCAGCCTTTGATGCTCCAGGGAAAAAAGCTCCGGCCTATTCGGTCTCTAAATAAAACCAATCAGACCTGGCAGCATCCTTGTAAACCCTTTCGTCAGTTTAACAGCATCCTTCTTACAGAAGGGCAACTAGAATTGTATGTGGTATTCCAAAGTGGCCTCACCAATGCCCCGGTAACATTTTTTTTCTGGCAACCTTCATCTAAACTGCTTCTTTGATGTAAATTTTAAATGTGAGATACACACATTTTTGTAAAGTAAGGGTACTGAAGAATACGAACCAGAGGTAGACATATATAATTAGGCCACAGATCAAACCAGACTTCAGGGGCTGAATGGCCTACTCCAGTTCCTATATTTCACTGCATTAACATCCGTTCCTAAGTGTGTTGACCATTACTGTACACAGTACTCCAGCTGCAGTCACATTCACTAGCATTCCTGAATACTTGCTGTACCTGCATTATAGTTAATCCCTTACTCCACAGGTTGCAGCCCATATTTGAGTATGTGAGATACATTGGGAGCAATGGCCTTCTTGAAATAGACGTTATTTCATAAGATAGATTTGAGGTGACGTATTATAGCATGAAGCTTGCACATTAACCAAAGCCTTAAGGCAGGGTTTACCAGATTGTCTATAAACACAAACCTTAGAGGAACCTCTAATGCAAATAAAGGTCAGCCAAAACACAGAGACACGCAAGCTTGACAAAAGGGCTGGTAGAGTCGTCCTTATTAAGGAAATCTACATGGGAAAGATGCAAGCTGCTAGTAATAATGGGCTCAGATGTGCAGCCATTGGATCTGTCACCAAGCATAACCACACACCAATGGGAGAGGGAGAGACAAAGGGAGAGAGGGAGAAAACAAGGAGAGGAGAGGACAACGACAAGAGGAAGGAGAAATTCTGCACAGCATTGTCTCAACCAAAGTTGTCGTGTCCGACAATCCGCCCACCTTTTCTTGTACAGCACAAATTGCCACGCTTTTTCAAATCTGGCATTCTTTTGTTTGTCCTGATGATTGCAAGATGAAAAGCTTTGACAATATGTCTTTTTTTTAATGCAAGATTCAAGAGTAAAGCAGAAATTGCTGGAGAGATGAAAAGGAGTCACTGGACTGGAATGTACAATGCAATTATCTGGAAGAATTTAGTAGAGTTCTGTTATAACGTGACAGTTATATTCCACTGCACCCGCACACTATAGAAAATCATACTATGGAAAACAGCTTTAGAAAATCATGCTGTAGAAGATCGCTAATACAAAATCGCTATACTCATTCAGTAGAAAGTTTGCATTATCCAAAAGTCCACAATTCGTCAATATTATTATATCCAATTCACACTGATGAAACGCCAATTATAACATAATGACCTGTACTTAACATATGTTCATAAAATGTTACCAAAATGTTTAAGGTGTGTCATGTTATGCTATAATTCAAGTTTAGATAATTATTCACTAATCATCACAAGGTCCACTTTGGTCGTGGCTTGTGTTGCAAGGTGCAGATGCAGTTACCGACACTGTCACTTGACCAGGTGACGCCTGTTCTGTACTATGCGTCTTAGTAACATTCATTTACGTGGGTTATGACAACTGATTAACAAAGGATCCTCTCTTTACAAATGGCATTGAAAAAGTTTGAAGCAACCTGAATAAACATGGTTGCAACACTGCCTTGGTACATGCGCTTGGAAAGATAAGACAGTTTATTCATAATCCCTAACCACCAGCTTCCAATCTCAGAATGGACAATAACAAGAAATGTCGTGTATAAGGTGCAATTGTTCCTTCGCTCCCCTGCCCACCATTCTTTGACCCTTCCTAGGATAGTTTTGCCCCTGGTCTAAGAAGCATAATATAAACATGCTGCAAGGCCATTATTAGTAATTGTCTATTTATTACAAATTCTGTCAATTACATGAGACATTTAGTATATTTCTCTGGTTGCAATGTGTCATGTAATATCATTTGTCGTTGGCAGATTAACAAGAAAACTCTTGTGTTAGTTCAACCATATACCCCTTAATAGTAAGAACAATATTTTGACAGGATATAGCTAACTGCCACGTGATCGCATATTTTACTTTATTTTCTTAATTGCTTTCAAAATGTACCTGGCACAAAGAATTCTGGGGAAATACCCAAAATATTTATATTTAATAACAAAATTTCTACTAAGCACATCAATGAAAGCAAATCATGCATATCCAAATACACTACTAAAATGGCCTGTCTGTGCATACTTCCTGTCATATTGTGATGATTGTTGTTCTTACAAAGTCAGGAGAACATATATGTACAAATCCAAACAAATCAAGTAGCTAAAAAAAATCAATAGTAAGAAGCTACAGACAATGCATAACAGTAACAAATTCTGATTATCTGATATGCATAACAAAGACTAAGTTGCTGATATAACAAAGATTTCGAAAGGAATTGATTTCCCTCAGCTAATCAAATAGCATCAATGAGCATTCTAACACAAAAAAACTATGAAAAATTGCACAGTCCACAATTACACAATTTGGTATGTATCATATGTTTCTTTGTATCCTCCATCTTTTTCCTGGTGTCTGCAAATAACTTGAAGAAAAGGTGGTTGCATTTCAAAAGCTGTATTCAAATAGGACTAATTAAGGGTGAAGAGAGAATGTGTGCATGCTCTGATCAGAGAGAGGAAAACAGATAGAAAATACTTCAAATATAACAAGTCAGTGCGGAACCCACCTGTGGTGGGTTCTATTTATTTTTGAATTCCAAAACAATCATTAATTTGTTGCAAAAGGAGTGTAGCAGAATTTCAGTTCAAGTATTTTATTTTAAAGGAACCAAGGAAATGAAATGAATACCACATTCACACATGAAAGGTTTGATTAAGAGTTTTCAACGTTTTAATAAAATCTTTGAAAGGGAATCCATCATAAAAAAAAGGTGACACTGTATCTTACCTGAATGTTTATATTTGCTAACTGCTGTTGTTCAATTTTTATTTGTATGATTGAAGCAGACTAATGAAACCTAATTATTTGTTCCATATTTGTATTGGCTACAGCTAATTATTATGAAAGGAGAGCTTTTCTTGCTTTAGAACCTGCATATGTTAATCATTTGATCACAGTTAATCCAAACTGTAAGGTTTTGTGCACTGTTACATTTCTGAAGTAATTGCTGAAGTGACTATGTTTGGCAAGATGTGTCATTGAGATAGACGTCAACTCTAAGCTTCAACTTGTCACAATTACTTAGAAGAGGAGTACACAGTATTGATTGAATTTTGTTAATTAAAAGGTTAAAAATAAATTTTACTTAAGTGACCATATGTTTATTTACGATTCCAGAGAGCTAGACTTGGTTGCATTGGCATCTTTGTATATATTTATTCAACGAGGTTGTTTAATTACAGTATCTAAAGAAATGATTTATTTTCTAGCATCTGCAGGCTATGAAGCATCACCCCATTCTTCATAAGACAAGATATCAGGTCCGAAAATAATTCAAGTATTTCATTTTTGATGACATGCCAACATACAGTTGGCAAATATACAGTTACCGAACCAACAGTCTATCTATAGGACTGAACATCAAGCCAAACAAGACGGGCAACAGCACCTTAACTCACCTTTTCCCACTACCCACGAACAACGTTTTTGGAACTCAACATTTTCCTCAGTGCTGCTAAATCCAACTCAACGCTCAATAATATAAGATTGCTGACTATTGTTTAAAAAGACGAGGAACCTCTTTTCATTCTCGTGCTCCCAAACTAAGGAATCATTCTATCCGATACTTCCTGATCAAGGAACTCCTATCTTTGCAACCAAACTTAGCTATCAGCCATATTCATCTCAAAGTGCAGAAACATTCCAAGATCCTTAGATTAGATTACTTAGTGTGGAAACAGACCCTTCGGCCCAACAAGTCCCTACCGATCCGCTGAAGCGCAACCCACCCAGACCGATTCCCCTACATTTGCCTAACACTACGGGCAATTTAGCATGGTCAATTCACCTAACCTGCACATTTTTGGACTGTGGGAGTTCTACAGACAGGTACAAATTTTCCGTGAAGACGGAATGCAACTGTCTCGCGCTAACCAACTTGCACAGCCACAGGAGTTAGAATTCAAGATCTTGGCACTCTTTCCCATATTGCCAAAACCTGTAACTCTCCTCTCCTGGTACAGAGAAAACAAAGCTCTCTAAAATGTTCTCAAATCTTTGAAACATCACCTCAAAATGAAATCCCCTACTGCCACAACCCAGAAAGCATCTTGCAAACTAAAACCTACATTCCATCATTCCCCATTCCAAGAGTTCTTGTATCTTAGGATTAGACGGCAATTCTGCTCACCAACAATTTATATATAAACAACTAAATCTCGGACATCTACCTCCCAATTAAGTGCATGGCACATGAGTTTTAAATGAAAATGTTCATGTAAACTTGCAATGTCATAATTACATCCCCTACCTGAAGTGAAGCACCGCTATTAGCACAGGAGTACAATTACAGTGTGCCAAGTGCACATAGAAAGTTCCTCTCTAATCATTATACGTAACAATTTAATGATATATTGTATGACTTTAAATGGGAACGTACAGCTCAAGGCTCTACAAACAAAAACGTCTGCTGTACTTGAACGCATGTAATGAAGTTTTTTAAAATAAATTTGCAGGATGCAGAGTCACAGGCTACAGCCATCATTCTTTGTCTCTCCCTAGCCAAATGGACAATAACAAAGGTGAATAATTTTAAAGTGAAAGGCAGGTGGCTTAGAAGGATTTCGAGGGTGGTAGGGGTCTGGAATGCACTGCCTGGGAGGATAGTTGAAGTGGGAAAACTCACAGCCTTTCAAAAATATTTGGATAAACACTTGAAATGTCATAACATTCGTGGCTACATGCCGATATGGGGATGTGGGACTAGTGTAGATAGCGATATATGTTTGGTGGTACAGACTTGATGGGCTGGACGCATGTTTCTATGATTCTTAAGAGGCAGCATCCCTTCCTTTGAGCCAGAAGGCCGAGGTTCAAGTCCAATTTGCTCCAGAGTGTGTCATAAAATCTCTGAATAGGTTGATTAGACGATGCTATCCTTCACACCCCCAGTCTCTCACCATGGAAAAATACAAAGTTTTTCTGTTCAATATGTGTGTTGTTCCGCCATTATATGCAAGTACATTCTCCAACTTAGAATGAAGAATGACAAAAATCTACTAGTGATAGATTTTAAAAATCTTGCATATAGTGCAACCCTCCTGGAGTAATTATTTATGTTAATCTTTTTTTATGTCACAATTGCTTGTCATGGATAAATTCATCACTCTGGGGCACTGGCAGTGTTCCAAACCCGTTACATCAACCTTGCACCAGCTTACCACGCAGTGGTATTGTTCCAGCTTTCATACAGTAATGCTGTGCAAGCATCAATTCATCAAAAACATCACAGCCCAACTCCTCATTTCTAAACCCAGCACGTACAAGGAAAAGGCTTAGAAGTGGGAGAAAGTGGTCAATCTTTTGATGAAACAGCAAAGCTGTAAATAATCAAATGGCAGTACCATATCATACATAATTCTGAAACTGCCTTCTGATCCTTCAGCACTACCCACCCCCAATCCCTGTTTATCTATCCTCAACTTGAAAATCACATTCTTGTTTTTGTATGTTTCTATGAACTCACAACAGTTATTCTTACAGGCTTTATTTATTTGTTCATGGGATGGAGCTCCATTGACGACTTGCCAACCCTAAATGCCCTTAAAGTGGCGGTAGTGACCAGCCTTCTTAACAAGTGAAATCCATCTGGTATGGTATACCCACAGTGCTGTGTGGAAGGGAATTCTAAGATTTTGACCCACTGACAACAAAGGAACAGTAATATATTTCCAAGTTAAGATGGTGTGTGACTTGGGAGAGGAATTTGCTGACTTTAGGTTTCCCATTCATCTGCTGCCTTTACCATTCCAGTAGCACAGTTGCACAGTAATTATCTCCATAACAATTCCACAGTTATACACATCAAACAGGTGATAAAAGTTGACCCACTTGAAAGAATGGATTTGAGAAAAACATGACAATTAGTTCTATTGTATTTAATTCTTGAAATCGCCTGTTGAATTCCTCTGCTAACTTTCTCAGGTGTACACAGATGCTTTCAGATTTTTTTTATCTTGGAATTTTTCCATTTTTTTTCCCAGACTTCCGAAGTGTTAGCGTGTTATTTTTAATTCAAAAGACTTCAGGCTAAGTTTCAATTTAAATTCACAGCACTCATTATAAGTTTCTGACCTTTTCCCGAAGTTTACAACTCAGCTTGTTCAGTTTTGACATTATGTCTAAAAGGATCTCTGTCTGACAGCTCACTGGACACTTCATTTCTTGATTTAAGGAAAGAGATGACTTCAACCATTGGACATAAAACCTTTGAATGATCTTCTGTGGACTTAAATACCTCACATCAGCATGGAGGATTGGTACACTGCAGGCAGCATAGAGTTTATCGCGTAAGGATTTAATCATACAGCACTGAAGGGTTCTTGCTCGAATCGATTTCACAATCTTAACAACAATTTTCACGACAAGTAAAATTCATTGCTTTACTCGCTAATGCTTACTGGTGGATCATACAGTGGAAAATGTAGCAGCATGACAATCAACATGCATGCAGCAAGAGAACTCAGGCAGAAGATCAGCTCTGGGAGATGTATATGGCAAGGGAATATGGACAAGCAGTGAGACTGACTCTAAAAGGCTCTATGTATCAAACAGTACAGATCTAAATGGTGAGAGATTGGAGAGCTTTGACCTGCAGAGGAATCTGGATGGTTTGGTGCATCAATCACTAAGGCTAATATTCAAGGACAGCAAAAGATTAGGAAAGCTGATAGAATTACATTATTTATGGCAAGGGGAAATGAACACAAAAATAAGGAAATTGTGCTACAATTGTACAGAACATAAGCAAGACCATATTTAGAGTACCGTGTAGAATGTTGAACTCCTTTTTAACAAAGGTTGTAAATGTGTTTGAAGCAATTTAAGAGAAGTTTTACAACACAGATACCTCAGGACGAGCAAATTGTCTTTCTAGGAAAGATTGTACTAGCCTTGTGTCCACTGGAGTTCAGAAGTCTAAAGGGGACTTGATTGAAATATGCCTTGTGAGCATTTAGAATGAGGGATAAATATTTTAAGATGGTTCTTTTTCTCTAAAGGGTCCTGAGATTTGGAAACTCAACTGTCTTTTGAGAAAGCAAGTCTGAACGTTTTTAAAGCAGGGGGAGACAGACTCAAGGGGGTGAAATACGTTCCGGGGTAGGCAGGAATGTGGAGTAATTAGATTAGCAATGATCATATTGAGTGGCAGGGCAGGACTGAGGGGCAGGTTTTACTACTCCCACCCCTAATTTGTATGTTCATAAGCTCTTAGGAATCGCAGAATTTGCACAGTACAGAAAGTGGTGATTTTGCCCATTGTTTCTCTTCAAAGCATTGCCCAAATAATTTCATTCTCCTTTTCTTTCTCATAGCATTGCATTTTTTTCACTTTATCAAGTTTCTATCCAACTTTCTTTTAAATCTGCTTCCAGCATTCTCAAGCATTGCAACCCAAATCATTACAACTTATCATGTGAAATATACTCGTTTCAAAAATCAAAGCAAGCTATCATTATCAGCCATTAAGGATTCTACAAAAGCACAATTTCTAAACGATATAAATGTAGGAAAATAGTGAATAAACAGCACTGTGACAAATTACAAGCTGTTCAACCTCTTCAGGATATCACATCAGCTCCTCACAACTGATGAATTGCTTTCAAACATGCAGTCACTTGTGTTTTTCCAGGCAAACATGGCAGATAATTTGCCAATCAGCATGATTCCAGAAACAGAAATAAGACAATGGACCAAGTTATCTGTCGTTGGTGGCGCTGCCAATGGCCACTGTGCCGCGAAACTCTCTAGCTCTTATAAATAAGCTTTCAATTTCTTTTGCTCACAAGAGGCAGATAAAGTCTAGTTTTTATGACTTACAAGAAAGAAGATATCTCAAAGAACTGCCCAATAACATACAAGGGTGGTGCCCACTAAGGTTATGAGTTTAAAACCTGACATGGAAGACATGATCACACCAATGACCAAGTCTAGCAAAATTCAATATAAGTCCAACTGGCAAAATGCTACAATAAAAATCAAGGAAAAACAAAGACTAAACTACAAGATTTTACCATCTCTTTGGCAGATGATTTGAAACACAGCAGCATGCATCGCAAATTAGTGATCTCCCGTTATGTTTCTCACTATATGGTTTGATCACGTAGCTGTATTACTATTGTTGCTGCTGCTAGTAGGCAGTACTCAGCACAGCACAATTTGAAATGGACTTCATTCCATTTTTTTGATAATTTTTTTTCCCCCAAACATTTACAATCTCGAGGTGAACTCATTCACCTACTCTTATAATTTTAGCTTATAATTGTTCATATCTGGATAGACCTATATTATTGATTTGATTTGTTGTTCACTTTGTATGGTCGCTCTGATTTCTGCTTGCTTTCTCAAATATACCATGAACAGTAAGTCAGGGATTCAGTCGGCTGGTTATAAATAGGAGTTGAAGGTGCCAGCCAGCATGCCGATTAACATCAGGAATCAGTTAGCAGGTACATGCATGAGGCCCCCAGCTATGTAATCGTTCCTTGGAAGTGGAGTTTCATCAGGATCAGCTGACTGATTTGCTCATGCGTTGGAAGGTCTCCAAATATTGAGTCAGCTTGTCAATTTCAGCCTCTGTGGACCCTAGGATGGCCTTCAGAAAATAGCAAGAGCTTTTTGACTGGTAAATAGATAATGAAGTGAGAAGCAGAATGGAACAGAAATATGCTATGTAGCCTAAGTCTGATCCATCATCGAATAAGATCCTGGATGATCTGTGACCTAACTTTATGTACCCTCCCATGCCTCTACCACTTAATATCATTGGCTAATAAAACTAATTTTATTTTAAGTTTTCCAAATCTTCTAGTTTACATAGAACATAAAACAGTACAGCACAAAATAGGCCCTTTTGCCCTTGATGTTGCGCCGACCTGTGAACTAATCTAAGCCCATCCCCCTACAATATCCCATCAACACCCATATGCTTATTCAAGGACTGTTTAAATGCCCCTAATGTGGCTGACTTAACTACATTGGTAAGCAGGCGATTCCACGCCCTTACTACTCTCTGAGTAAAGAACCTGCCTCTGACATCTTAAATCTATCACCCCTCAACTTGCAGCTACGCCCCCTTGTACAAGCCAACATCATCATCAGAGGAAAAAGATTCTCACTGTCCACCCTATCTAATCCGCTGACCATCTTGTACATCTGTATTGAATCTCCTCTTGGTCACCTTCTCTCTAATGAGAACAGACCCAAGTCCCTCAGCCTTTGCTCATAAGACCTTCGCTCCAGGCCAGGCAACATCCTGGTAAATCTCCTCTGCACCTTTTTCCAGTGCTTCCACATCCTTCCTGTAATGGGGCGACCAGAACTGTACACAATATTCCAAGTGTGGCCACACCAGCGTTTTGTACAGTTGCAGCATAACACTACAGAATTCAATCCCTGTACCAATAAAAAATAACACACCACATGCCTTCTTAACAGCACTATCAACCTGGGTGGCAACTTTCAGGGATCTATGTTCATAGACACCAAGATTCCTATGCACACCCACACTACCAAGAATCTTTCCATTCACCCAGTATTCTGCCTTCCTGTTATTCTTCCCAAACTGAATTACCTCCCATTTATCTGCATTGTACTCCATTTGCCACCTTTCAGCTCAATTCTGTAGTTTCTCCGAGTTCCCTTGCAACCTGCAACATTCTTCCACACTGTCCACTACTCCACTGACTTTAGTATCATCTGCAAACTTACTAACCCATCCATCTATGCCTGCGTCCAAGTCGTTTATAAAAATGACAAACAGCAGTAGTCCCAAAACAGATCCTTGTGACACACCACTAATAACCAGACTCCAGGCTGAATATTTTCCATCAACCACCACTCGTTGCCTTCTTACAGAAAGCCAATTCCTAATCCAAACTGCCAAGCCACTTTCAATCCCATGCCTCTGCATTTTATCCAATGGTCTACCATGTGGAACCTTATCAAAGGCTTTACTGAAATCCATGTATACCATGTCAACTGCCCTACCCTCATTCACATGCTTGGTCAGCTTCTCAAAAAACTCAATGAAGTTTGAGAGACACTACCTGCCCATGACAAATGCATGTTGACTATTTCCAATCAGATTGCTGCTTCCTAGATTATTATAAATCCTATCTCTTATAATCCTTTTCAAAACTTTTCCGACAACAGACATAAGGCTCACTGGTCTATAATGATCTGCGTCATCTCTACTGCCCTTCTTGAACAAGGGCACAACATTTGCAATGCTCCAGTCTTTTGGTACTAAACCTGCAAACAATGACAACTCAAATATCAAAGCCAAAGGCTCAGTCACATCCTACCTAGCTTTCCAGAGAATGCTCGGATAAATCCCATCCAGCTCATAGCTACTTTCACACCTTCTAGAATTGATACACCTCCTCCTTACTAACCTCGATCCTTTCAAGTCTGATAGCCCATATCTCAGTCTTCCCTTCTACAATATTCTCCTTTTCCTAGGTGAAAACAAATGAGAAATATTCACTTTGTACTTCTCCAATCTCCACAGGATTGACACTCAACTTCCCACTTCTGTCTTTGACTGGCCCTGTTCCCACCCTAGTCATCCTTTTATTCCTCACATACCTGTAGAAAGTTTTAGGGCTCTGCTTTATTCTACCTGCTAAAGACTGCTCATGTGCCCTCCTTGCTCTTCTCAACTCTCTCTTTAAATCCTTCCCAACGACTCTAACTCTCCATCACCTCAACATCACATAAGCTTCCCTCTTCCACTTAACAAGAGATTTCACTAAACAATTTCTTTAGTGAACCTGCCCTTACCTTATCATTCCCTCCCTGCGTGACAGGGACATACCTATCAAAGACATGCAATATCTGTTCCTTAAACCAGTTCCACATTTCAACTATTCCCATCCCTTGCATTTTGCTGCGCCATTCTTTGCCTCCAAGTCTTGCCCACTCGCATTATAATTGCCCTTCCCCATCTAAAACTCTTGCCCTATGGCATGTACCTATCCCTTTCTATTGCAAAACTAAACGTAATTGAATTATGGTCACTCTCACCAAAGTACTCATTTACCACTAAATCAAACACCTGGCCTGATTCATTACCAAGTACCAGATCCAGTGTGGTCTCCCCTCTTATCGGCCCTTTGACATACTGTGTCAGGAAACCCTCCTGTACACATTGGACAAAAACTGATCCATCCAATGTACTTGAGTTATAGCATTTCCAGTCAATGTTGGGGAAGTTAAGTCTGCCATAAAGACCACCCTGTTCCTTTCGGTCCTGCACAGAATTGATTTGCCAATCCTCTCCTGCACATCCCTCATACAGTCATAGAGATGTACAGCATGGAAACAGACCCTTCGGTCCAACTCTTCCATGCCAACCAGATATCCTAACCTAATCTAGTCCCACCTGCCAGCGCCCGGCCCATATCCCTCCAAAGCTATCCTATTCATATACCCATCCCAATGCCTCTTAAATGTTGCAATTGTACCAGCCTCCACCACATCCTCTGGCAGCTCATTCCATATCCGTACCACCCTCTGCGTGAAAAAGTTGCCCCTTAGGTCTCTTTTTATCTTTCCCCTCACCCTAAACCTATGCCCTCTAGTTCTGGACTCCCCAACTCCAGGGAAAAGACTTTGTCTATTTACCCTATCCATGCCCCTCATAATTTTGTAAACCTCTATAAGGTCACCCCTCAGCCTCCGACCCACCAGGGAAAATAGCCCCAGCCTGTTGAACCTCTCCCTATAGCTCAAATCCTCCAACCTTGGCAACATCCTTATAAATCTTTTCTGAACCCTTTCAAGTTTCACAACACCTTTCCGATAGGAAGGAGACCAGAATTGCATGCAATATTCCAACAGTGGCCCAATCAATGTCCTGGACAGCCGCAACATAACCTCCCAACTCTTGTACTCAATACTCTGACCAATAAAGGAAAGCATACCAAACACTGCCTTCACTATCGTATCTACCTGCGACTCCACTTTGAAGAAGATATGAACTGCACTCCAAAGTCTCTTTGTTCAGTAAAACTCCCTAGGACTTTACCATTAAGTGTATAAGTCCTGCTAAGATTTGCTTTCCCAAAATGCAGCACCTCGCATTTATCTGAATTAGACTCCATCTGCCACTTCTCAGCCCATTGGCCCATCTGGTCAAGATCCTGTTGTAATCACGGACTTTGCCACCTGGGAGGCAACACACCAACCGCGTGAGTCTCTCTTGTTCCCAACAAACCTTCTATCTGACCCTCTAACTGTTGATTCCCCAATGACTAACACTCTCCTCCATTCCTCCCTTCCATTCTGTGCAACAGGGATAGACTCTGTGCCAGAGACCTACATCCAAGTGCATGCCCTGGTAAGTCATCCCCCCCTAACAGTATCCAAAATGGTATACTTGTTTTTCAGGGGGATGACAACAGGTGATCCCTGCACTGACTGTTTATTCCCCTTTCTAACAATTACCCAGCTTTCTTCGTGCCTAGGAGTAACTACTTCCCTGAACTCTTATCTATCAAGAGTTGGGTGCACTTCCTGCAGATGTACTTAGATGGGACACTAATGGCATCCCTCATCTCAAACATCATGCAGGAGGAACATTCCTCTCCCTGCACTGCTATCCCTGCTAGCCCCCTTATCAGAAAGTAAAAAAGAAGAGAAGTTTACCTGATTTGTCCCTGGTGTTTAAGGTTAGAGGAGGTGGATGGGTGGGAGGGTGTCAGGTTTAGAAAACACTCCCTTATATAGCTGAGAGGAAATAAAAGTCCCTCCTTTCCCAAAAATGTTTGCTTTCAGAGGTGTTGCCGCTGCCAGTGCTTGATGTAAGCTTTTAAAGTTTTAAGTCAGTGACTCACCTTGCCCGACATGCCCCAGTCCGAGCTCCCGCTCTTCTGCTACTGGCACCAGAACGGACCCTGAATGGATTTTATCTTCACACTATCCAGCTATATTTTAAATTCAGCCATACTTTGATCACTCCTTCCAAGAGGATCCCTGACTATGAGGTCATTAATTATACACAGGACCAGATCTAGGATAGCTTGTTCCCTCATCAGTTCCATTACACACTGTTCAAGAAAATATCACACATACACTCAATGAACTCCTCCTCAAGGCTACCCTGACTGAGCTGGTTTGACCAATCAACATGGAGATTAAAATCCCCCATGATAATTGCCGTATGTTTTTACAGGCATTAGTTATTTCTTTGTTTATTGCCCGCCCCAATGTGATGTTATCATTTGGCGGCCTATAAACTAAGTCTATCAGTGACTTTTTCTTCTTAGAATTTCTAATTTTCATCCAAATGGATTCAACCTCATTCTCCATAGAACCTATATCATCTCTCAGCACCGCCCTGATGTCATCCTTGACCATCAAAGCTGCACCACCTCCCTTGCATTCCTGACTGCCCTTCTGAATAGTCTGGTACCCCTGGATATTTAACTCCCAGTCGTGACCATCCTGTAATCATGTCTCCACAATGGCTACTGAATCATATTCATTCACAATTATTTGTACTGTTAACTCATCAACCTTGTCACGAATGCCATGAGCATTCAAGTAAAGTGCCCTTATGCTAGCTTTCATACCCTCATGATTTTCAACATCTCCTCAGTTATTCTTCCTTTTTGCTTCTTTCATGGCCTGCCTTGAACTCAACCCTCCTACACACATACCAACCTGCTGTTTATCTTTTTATTTACCATTATACTTCCTGTTGCTTTCCCTCTCCCTTCCCCACCCCCCCGACCCACTAGTTTAAAATCCGAGTGACCACCCGATTTATCCCTTTTCTAGAACACTGGTTCTAGATCGATTCAGGTAGAGACCGTCCCATCAGTAGAACTCCCCCCGGTTCCAAAACTAATGCCAATGCCCATGAAATGGAATCCCTCTTTCCCATCCCACTCTCCTTCCCTAATTTTCTTATCCCTAAGCCAATATGCATGTGGCTCGGGCAATAGTGGGCGGCACGGTGGCACAGTGGTTAGCACTGCTGCCTCACAGCGCCAGAGACCCGGGCTCAATTCCCGACTCAGGCAACTGACTGTGTGGAGTTTGCGCATTCTCCCTGTGTCTGCATGGGTTTCCTCTGGGTGCTCCGGTTTCCTCCGGGTGCTCCAGTTTCCTCCCACAGTCCAAAGATGTGCGGGTCAGGTGAATTGGCCATGCTAAATTGCCCGTAGTGTTAGGTAAAAGGGGTAAATGTAGGGGTATGGGTGGGTTGCGCTTCGGCGGGTTGGTGTGGACTTGTTGGGCCGAAGGGCCTGTTTCCGCACTGTAAGTAATCTAATCTAATCTAATCCGGAGATTATAACCCTCGAGAACCTGTTCCTTAATTTTGTTCCTAGTGCTCGATAATCCCCAAACAGGTCCTCCATCCCAACCTTGTCGATGCTGTTTGTCCCAACATGGTCCACAACAACTGGATCCTCCCGCTCCTGCTCCAATGACCTTTCAAGTTGGTCAGAGATGTCCTGCACCCTGGCATCAGGCAAGCAACACACCGTGCAGGACTCCCGATGTATCCCCCTAATTATAGAATCCCCTATAACTAACACCTGTCTTTTTGATCCCCCCTCTTGAATGGCCTTCTGCAACATGATAATGTGGTCAGCTGGCTCACCCCTCCCGCAGCCTTTTCCTTATCCACACAGGGAGCAAGAATCCATAAGATCAAAAGCAGAGGGTCCTCCATTCCTGAACTCAAGATGCCCTACTTGCCTCACTTGCAATCACAACCTGTTGTCCCTGATCACTGATTGAATTTGAATTACTTAATCTACCTGGTGTGATTGCCTCTTGAAACAAAGCATCCAGGTAACTCTCCCCCTCCCGGATGCGCTGCAGTGTTTAAAGCTCAGATTCCAGATCATCAACTCTGATCCGGAGTTCTTCCAGCAACCAACCCTTGCTGCAGATGTGGTCACTGCCCTTCGCAATGGGATCAGCCAGCTCCCACATCATACAGCTACAGCACATCAGCTGCCCAGCCATCTCTGCTTAGTTAATTACTTTATTACTTGACATAAATAATTTCTAATATTTCACCGTTATGCTTTTTTTCAAACAACGAAATAAAAGGCAAATAATAAAAAGAAAAAATTGTAAATTTTTAATCGGGGAACCGAGATGGTGGCGTCCGGTTAGGATTGCATTTGTTGGGCTCCATGCTGCAACACCAACCTGACAGAGATGAAACCATCCCAAACACTTTATTGTGAGTTAAAAAGGAGCTAAAAACCAGAAAAAAATTGACTTACCTTTGTCCTTGCAGCTATGAATGTGGAGAAAAGGAGGAAGCTCACCCAGGGCCAGGGCAACAGCCCAGCCAACTGAAGGAGTGGGCTTGCTTACTCACCAGACCCTGGTTCAGGAGCTGGCCAAATCTCACGAGGTCCTGGGGAGGCAGATCCGGGAAAAAAAAATAGAGAAGCTGGTTTCTCCGCTACATCAATGACTGTATCGGTGCTGCTTAATGCTTCCATGAGCAGGTTGAACAAATCATCAACTTTACGAACATCTTCCACCCTGAACTCAAGTTCACCTGGACCATCCAGGCAACCTCCTTTCCCTTCCTGGACCTCTCCATCACTGTTTCTGGTGAACGACTAACCACAGACAAATACTGCAAGCCCACTGACTGCCACAGCTACTAAGACTACATTTCCTCCCACCCTACCTCTTGTAAAAATGCCATCCCTTATTCCCAATTCCCCTGCCTCGGCCGCATCTGTTCTCAGGATGGCCAATTCCACCTCAAAGTCGCAGGTGGCTGCCTTCTTCTGCAATCGCAACTTCCAACGTGGTTAGCCATGCCCTCCAGCGCATTTCCTCCACTTCATGCACTGCCACTCTTGAACCCCAGCCTACCCAACGCAACCAGCACAGAAACCCCTTGGTCCTCACCTTCCACCCCACCAACCTCCATAAACACCGAATCATCCTCCACCACTTCCGCTACCTCCAGAGCTCACCATGAAGCTCCCTTGTCAGATCCACGCCCCCCACAAGTCCACACCCTACTCCTGGCACCTTTCCATGCCACTGCAGCAAGTGCAAACCCTGGACAAACACCACTCCCCTCACCTTCGTCCAAGGCCCCAAGGGATCCTTCCACATCCATAAGTTTACCTGCTCCTCTACCAATGTCATCTACTGCATCCAATGCACCCCATGTGATCTCCCCGACTACGGGGAGACAGGACATTCTTGCGGATTGTTTCAGAGAACATCTCTGGGACACCCACACCACCAACCCCACAGGCCCGTGGCTGAACACTTCAACTCCCCATCCCACTCCGTCAAGGATATGCAGGTTCTGAGCTTCCTCCACCACCAAACTGTTACCATCCTACGCCTGGAGGAGGAACGCCTCATACTCTGCCCTGGGACCTTGCAACCACACGGGATAAATGTGGATTTCAACAGCTTCCTCAGTTCCCCTCCCCCCTATATTATCCCAGTCCCAAGCCTCCAGCTCGGCACCGCCCTCCAGACCAGAGCATCACTGCCCCCTCTGACCTATCACTTTTCCCCTCACCTTCATCCACCTATCGCTTTCCCAGCTACCTCTCCCCAACCCCACTCCTCTCCCATTTATCTCTCAGCCTCAACCCACAAGCCTCATTCCTGATGAAAGGATTTTGCCCGAAACGTTGATTCTCCTGTTCCTCGGATGCCGCCCGACCTGCTGTGCTTTTCTGGCATCACACTCTCAACTATACTTTTTATCGGCCGGTCAATCATCTATTTATGTCATAATGTTACCTCCTAACTATGAACATTGCGCAATAAGCTTGTTCACAGAACCCCATCAAATGCCTTTCAGAAGTACAAGTATGTCAATAGGACATCTTCATCCACAGCACACGTTATTCATTGAAAGAATGTCAATACATCAGTTAAATATAATTTCCTTTTCACAAAACCATGTGGACTCTTCCCAATTACCTCGGGTTTCCTAAGTGCCCAGCTACTACATCCCTAATAACTGATTCAAAATCACGACAGGCATCAAGCTCACTGGTCTATAGATTACATTCAGGTATGTTCATCTCCTTAACTTGCTCATCCTTTACATCAATTTGCACGAGACTAGGGTAAGGATCGATTGATGACTCTTGAGATCTTGTTATTTTAGCTTCTCGTATTCTCCAAACAAGAACTCTTCTCTTCCCGATGTTTTTGGAAATAGTAAGTTGGAAAAGTTAGCATTACCAACTACTTCCTACATACCCCTTTCAATATTGTTTTAAACTGGTTCAATCGTTCCTCACCCTGGCATCAGGTGGGGAACATATAACATGGGATTCCCAATTCTGTTTAGAAGAGATGATAACTATGGCCAAATTATTTAACTCTCTACAATTGCTGTATTACCCTTTCCCTCCTAGGTGTACTCAGTTGTGTAATCTCTCAATTTAAAAACTGAATTCACCACTAAATGAGACTTACTCAACATTGGGGAGATGAAAAGTGAATCGGATGACTGCTTTGCACAACACTTTTACTCAGCAGGCAAACATGACCACAACTTGGTAAATTAATTTTCCACCCGGTTCTCACATTGAGCCCTCTTTCTCAGTTTCCTGCTGCGTTCTAATGCAGCTCAAAGCAAGCTCAAGAAACTGCACCTGACCTTTTGATTCTTTACCTTCCTCAGTCAATAATGAATTTCACACAAAGCTGTATTCTCATTTAATTTGTTCAGTTCTTGGCAGGTTTTTATTTTACACTCATTTTCTCCAGGATTATAGCTTATGCACATTATTCATTAAAAATGACAGGACAGATGAAGACTGCAATTCATAAAGGATATAGTATCCCAGGCTTTGCAAATAGGGGCTACATTAAGAGCAAGAAGGCTATGCTGAATTTGTATAATACAGAAGTTAGGCTTCAGCTGAGTACTATGTACACTTCTGGGAGCCACACCTCATGATGCAAGTGAATGTATTTGAGTCAGTGCAGGAGTGGGATGGGATCCTTCTGGATGCAAGTAAATTGGAGAAGTGAAGTTGTTTTCCTTGCAGAGAAAAGGGCCAAGAGAAGATTAGGTCATATTTTTCAAAGAGTTGAGGGATCTGATCAAAGTAGATAGAGAGAAAGTGTTTTCATTTGTTAAAGAATGAAGGGGCACAGCTTAATAGCAATTTGCAAAAGCTGCAAATGTGACCTGAGAAAATGTGTACACAAGTGAGCACTTTAGGTCTTGAATGCATTGCTGGAAATATGGAGGAGACAGGTTCAATTAAGGCATTCGAGACACCATGACATGATGATGTGAATGGACATAATGTTCAGGATTGTGTGGAAAAGGCAACAGAATGATACTAAATCACAAAGTCCATTCAAAGTGCAAATGCAGATACAATGGACTGAATGACCTCCTTCTGGACAAAAATAATTGATTGCAGCTGCTCAGCATATCTCAGAGAAGGTGCAGAATATTCTCAAAGGGGAGACAGACCAGCAGGAGGTCATTGTACACCTTGAAACTAACTACATAGGAAGGAAAAGGGATGAGTTTCTGAAGGCAGAATATTTAAAGTTAAGCAGGAATTTAAAAAGGAGGTACTCAAGGTTAGTAATATCTGGATTACTCCAGATGTTACGAGCTAGTAAGGGTAGGAATAGGAGGATAGAGCAGATGAATGAATGGCTGAGGAGCTGGTGCAGGGGAGAAGGATTCACAGTTTACGATCATTGGAATCTCTTCTGGCGTGGAAGTGACCTGTACAAGAAGGACGGATTGCACCTGAATTGGAAGGGGACTAATATACTGGCAGGGAAATTTACTAGAGCTGTTCGGGAGAATTTAAACTAGTAAATTGGGGGAGTTGGGATCCAGGGAAATAATGGGGAAAGAGATCGATCTGGAACTAGTACAGTTGGGAAAAGGAGCGAGTTAAACAGTCAGGACAGGTGGGAACAAAGCAGAGAACAAGGTAAGACTGATAAATTAAACTGCATTTACTTCAATGCAAGAGGCCTAACAGGGAAGGCAGATGACATCAGGGCATGGTTAGGAACATGGAACTGGGATATCATAGCAATTACAGAAATGTGACTCAGGGATGGACAGGACTGGCAGATTAATGTTCCAGGATACAAATGCTACAGGAAGGACAGAAAGGGAAGCAAGAGGGGGGGGGGGGGGGGGGGGATGGCATTTTTGATAAGGGATAGCATTACAGCTAGACTTAGGGAGGATATGCCTGCAAATACATCCAGGGACGTTACATGGATGGAACTGAGAAATGAGAAAGGAATAATCACCTCAGTGGGATTGCATTATTGACCCCTAACAGTCAGCAGGAAATTGAGAAACAAATTTGTAAAGATATTTCAGTTATCTTGAAAAATAATAGGATGGTTATAGAAGGGGATTTTAACTTTCCAAACATAGACTGGGACTGCCATAGTGGTAATGGTTTAGTTGGAGAGGAATTTGTTAAGTGTGAACAAGAAAGTGGTCTGATTCAATATGTGGATGTACCTACGAGAGAAGGTGCAAAACTTCACCTACTCTTGGGAAATAAGGCAGGGTAGGTGACTGAGGCATCAGTGGGGGAGGACATTGGGGGCAGCAACCATAATTCTATTAGTTTTAAAACAGGCACTTAGAGTCATAGAGATGTACAGCACAGAAACAGACCCTTCGGTCCAACTCGTCCATGCCAACCAGATATCCCAACCTAATCTAGTCCCACTGCCACCACCCGGCCCATATCCCTCCAAACCTTTCCTATTCATTTACCCATCCAAATGCCTCTTAAATGTTGCAATTGTACCAGCCTCCACCACATCCTCTGGCAGCTCATTCCATACACACACCACCCTCTGCGTGAAAAGGTTGCCCCTTAGGTCTCTTTTATATTTTTCCACTCTCACCCTAAAACTATGCCCTCTAGTTCTGGACTCCC
Organism: Hemiscyllium ocellatum; assembly: GCF_020745735.1. Lineage (NCBI taxonomy): Eukaryota > Metazoa > Chordata > Chondrichthyes > Orectolobiformes > Hemiscylliidae > Hemiscyllium > Hemiscyllium ocellatum. The sequence continues at coordinate 102,963,942 of NC_083405.1, forward strand.
TGACCCCAGGGAAAAGACTGTCTATTTACCCAGCCTGTTGAGCCTCTCCCTATAGCTCAAATCCTCCAACCTTGGCAACATCCTTGTAAATCTTTTCTGAAACTTTTCAAGTTTCACAACATCTTTCCAATAGGAAGGAGACCAGAATTGGGTGGGGGGAGGAAGTCCAGAGAATTGTGGAGGCTGATACAATTATAGCATTTAAAAGGCATCTTGAAAGGTATGTGAAGAGAAAGGATTTAGAAGGATATGCACAAAATGCTGGCAAATGGGATGAGATGAGCTGAGAACATCTGGTCGGCATGAACGAGTGGGATTCAAGGGTCTGTTTCCGTGTTGTTCATTATACTTTGAAAAATATTGTTTGTTTCTTTCCATATTCTATTACCATACCCTTTATCCTCATTAGCTGTCATTTAATCTTCCTCCTCTTCCACCTTGTTGTAGACCTTCTACTTCACTCTTTTCCAATTTAGCACACCCCACCATTACCTCCACTCAATTTTGAACTTGAGCAATTTTGGTGGAAGGTCATTGGCTGGTCACATCAGCTATGTTTATTTCTTCACATATGCTGCATGGCCTGAGTTCTGTCATAATTCCCTGATTTTTATCTCAGGTTTCGAGAGTCCATAGGATCTTGCTTCTGTACTATAGTTTTTGCTGATTGGAGATGGCACATAAAACACTGCAAAAAGTTATAGAAAACAATCACCAAAAACCATTTTCAGGGCTTGAATAACTTAAATGAGATAAAAGAGCCACACTTCAATTTACTACACAAATGAAGAAATTATATGACAGTGTCTCAACATATTTAAATGTTAAATTAACCTTTCCTCAGCTCAGTCAATTCTTAAACAAATAATACATGGTTGTCATTTCAACAGACTTCCTGGAGCCTAAATCAATGTTATCCTGAGAACCAGAGGGAGTCATATCCAACGTCTTCCCAATCAAGATAAACTTGGAGATCTTGAACTGAAAAGCCATATGGAAGGCACACAAGTCTGTTTCCCTGGAGAGCTGTCCACTTCAATCCTTGCCATCATTTTTAACTCCATGCAATCCATAGAATGTTTTCAAATAAACAGTATTGCAATCAGTATACAAGAAAAAGAACAATGATGTTTCAATCAAGATGCTTCATCAGGACTGCAGAGTGATATCTCAATCAAGCCATATTTCCTTTTGCATATTTCGAGCACTTATTATTAAAATTTCAAACATTATTTTTAAGTATCACTTTACATTCCTCACTCTGATGTTGAAACTCGGTTATAAAGCATAACATCCATGAAGTATTCCCTTTCTGCAGCTTTTCCCATGGGTAGTAGTAAGCTGAGGAGTTGTTGCAGTTTGTTCCTTTGACTATTCCTTTTAAGTTTCCTCCCTCGGTTTCAGTGAAACATGCTGAAAACCCTTTACTCCCTCCCTCGTGATCTGAAAAGAATACCCATTCTGCTGTTTGATACCTTGTTGAACACAGTTCTCAGTCTGAGCACGATGATCCTTTCCTGAATCAGCTCTCAGGTAATAAAAGCATTTATCTGTACTCCTACAAAGTTCACACAAAGTTGCAGTTCTTGAATAATAAAATTCTGAAGTTGCGTCTCTATATCCATCAGCACGAAGCAGAAACAGCAATATTCATGTCGAAGGATATAATGCAAAGATGTCCTTTTCCAATATTGACAACATAACCAATTCCCTGCTCTCCACCCAACCCCACCCACCCCCTTGCCTACCATGCCTCTTGTGAAGCATGACCAGTTTGTCTTCAGATGTCAAGAAAGTGGTGATGTGGCTCAGTCAACTGCTGAGACACACAAAAGAGAAGCTTAGGGGTAATTATACAATTCTATAATATCCAAGCCTACTTTCTTATATTCTGTGGTGTTGAATGTTCTCCGAGTTGTTAGATTATGTTCATTTTTATATTCTTTGCTTATTCTAAAAAAAAGCTTCGATAAGTTCATATATTAAGTGGGTTGAATTATTTGAAAATGAGTTTCTTAATTTACTCAATTCTATATTCAATTAGTTTAAGTATTCTGATTTCTTCATTTTGACAATTTTATTGCCCTTTTAAAAACTTCATATCAATCTCATTGCCAGCAGTGATACAGCATTTTTCTGACTATTCTAATTTAGAATTGTCCTTTGTGCTACAACTCAGTTAGTCCCTTATTATATTGACTTTGGGCTTCTTTAAACTCAAGAAAATGTCTCAGTCATCGAGTCATATAGCACGGAAACAGACCCTTGGATACAACCAGTCCATGCTGACCATAATCCCAAAATAGACTAGTCCCACCATCTGTGCTTAACCCAGATCCTTCCAAACCCCTCCCATTCATCAACCCATCCAAATGCCCTTCAAACATTACAACTGCACCTGCATCCACTCCACACATGAACCACCTTCTCTGTAATAACATTGCCCCTCCTATCCCCTCGAAACCTTTCTCTGCTCACCTTAAAAGTATGCCCCCAGTCTTGAAATACCCCAACCTCTGAAAAAGACACTGCCATTCACCCTATCTATGCCTCTCATGATTCCACAAACCTCTATAAGGTCTCCCCTCAACCTCCCACACTCCAATGAAAAAAAGAGCAGTCTATTCAGCATCTCCCGACAACTCAAACTCTCCATTTCCAGCAACATCCTAGTAAATCACTTCTCAATAATATCCTTCCTATGACAGGGTGACCAGAACTGCACACAGTACTCCAGAAGAGGCCTCACTGATGTCCTGTACAATCTCAACATTATGTCCCAACTCCTATACTCAAAAGGTTTGAGCAATGAAGGCAAGTGTGCTAAAAGCCTTTTTAACCACCTGTCTACTTGTGACGCAAACTTAAAAAAATTATGTACCTCAACACCTAGGCCTCTCTATTCTACAATACTACCCAAGGCCCTATTTTTAATTGCATAAGTCCTGCTCTTGCTTGCTTTATCAAAATACAATAACTCATATTTCTCCAAATTAAACTCCATTTGCCAATCCTCAGCCAGTGACCCAATGAATCAAGATCTCTTTGTAATTTTAGAAACCTTCTTCACTGTCTACCTAATGATATTTGACGAGCTACTTTCACCAAGGAAAGACTTATCAACAACCTTGCTTCCAAATGTCTGAAAATAAATGTTCAATTTTTTCTGTCTTGATCTTAAGCAGTAATGTTCCAAGTCCTGACACCCTTCTTCAGAACTAATAGCAGAGCTGATAGGTGGAAATGAAGCCTAGAAAACAAAAGATGGGAGCAAAGGAATTGTTGATAAGTCAGAGAAGAAAAGCTACATGGGATATAAGTGGATTATGACTGTGTGAAAATGATTTGGCTGTGTTGAAAGCAAATCATGTCATGATAGAACGTGGAGAGTGGAATGGGTAAAAGACATAGGTGATGATGTTCAGGCTCTGAAATTGCTGAACCTGATAATCCAGTCCTGAAGGCTACGAGGTCACCAAGCGGAAAATGAGATGCTGTTCCTCCAGCTTGTACGGAGCTTTGTTGAAACACTGCAGTAAGCCTGAGACAGAAGTGTTGGCATGGGAACACAGTGGTGTGTTGGAGTGGCAGGTAAATGGAAGGTTCAGGGTCACTCTTACTGACAAAATGTAGATACAAAGGAAATATCCCTGGACCTCCTTAATTGTAATCTGTCTGGTGCCAGGTTTAGTCTCAAAGGCAAGCCATTTCTCAACTTGTTAAACCTGCATATAACTATTCCTTACATGCTGGGTTAACAACACTGAGAAAGAAATGCTGTATTAATACCAATAAAAGAACATTCTAGGTGATGGAAATCCTAGCCAAACTGTTTCTTTGCCAAGTAATTCTCCAATAAGATAATTTTACAGAATTGACACTCATGGAGTCAATTTGGTCATAGAGTCAGAGGTGTGAGCACTGAAACAAATGCTTCAGTCCAACTCGTCCATGCTGACCAATCTGGTCGCCCCTGCCAGCACCCGGCCCACATTCCTCCAAACCCTTCCTATTCATATACCCATCCAGAAGCCTTTTAAATGTTGCAATTGTACCAGCTTCCGCTACTTACTCTGGCAGTTAATTCCATATATGTACCACCCCCTGCGTGAAAAAGTTGCCTTTTATGTCTCTTTTATATCTTTCCCCTCTCACCCTAAACCTATGCCCTCTAGTTCTGGACTCCCCCACCCCAGGGACAAGACTGTCTATTTATCCTATCCATGCCCCTCATGACTTTATAAACTTCCATAAAGTCACCCCTCAGCCTCCGACACTCCAGGGAAAATAGCCACAGCCTATTTAGCCTCTCCCCACAACTCAACTCCTCCAACCCTGGCAAAATCCTTGGAAATCTTTTCTGAATCCTTTCAAGTTTCACAACATCTTTCCAATAGGAAGGAGACCAGAATTGCACGCATTACTCCAAAAGTGGCCTAACCAATGTCCTGTACAGCCGCATTATGACCTCCCAACTCCTGTGTTTAGTACCAAAGCATGGCAAATGCTTTCTTCACTATCCTATCTACCTGTGACTCTACTTCCAAGGGGCTGTGAACCTGCACTCCAAGGTCTCTTTTTTCAGCAACACTCCCTAGGACATTACCATTCAGCGTATAATTCCTGTAGAGATTTAGCTTCCCAAAATGCAGCATCTCACATTTATCTAAATTAAACTCCATCTGCCACTCCTCAGTCCATTGGCCCTTCTGATCATGATCCCATTGTAATCTGAGGTAACCTTCTTCGCTGTCCACTACACCTCCAATTTTGGGGTCATCTCCAAATTTACTAACTATACCTCATGCTCACATCCAAATCATTTCTATAAATGACGAAAAGTAGTGGACCCAGCATCGATCCTTGTGGCACGCCACTGGTCACAGGCCTACAGTCTGACAAACAATCCTCTACCACCATCCTCTGTCTTCTACCTTTGAGCCAGTTCTGTATCCAAATGGCTAGTTCTCCCTGTATTCAAGGAGATCTAATCTTGCTAACCAGTCTCCCATGGGGAACCTTATTGAATGCCTTACTGAAGTCCATATTGATCATGTCTATCGCTCTACCCTCATCAATCCTCATCTTTTGTTTTAAAATGAAGCAAATGAAGAGAAAAACTTAATTGTAAAGTCTACCAGTCTATTACACCATGTTCATAATTACAAATGGGAATACAAACATTTTTTTTAAAATCAGGAACTAAAGGTAGCTACTTGGCTGCTACCTAATCACTGCACTGCATTGCACTGCAAAAACTATAATCACTGCACATTTAATAGATGCAATGGTTTTCATTTAGTCTAACTCTACTAAGTATGACCTCTTGCAGCTATAAAACACTGGGAAAACCACTGCATAATGTAGTTGGATTCCACAATAATCTAAACATCCTTCAAGGGCCATTTATAAAGTTAATTTCACCCCTGCCTAAACCCAACAGAAACACCTGATTGATGACTGGTTTTGAAATGGGAAAACACTGACTTTCCTTTCTCTCCCTTCTTCTCCCCCGAACCTCTCCACCACCTTCTGAAAATAATCCTACTTTTTTTTTTACACGAAGTTACATTATGAGGTGCACTCACAATGCATTGATCGTTCCACTGAGTACTGCATTTCGGCAATAGACACATTTCTTTGGTGGGAGAAAGTGAGGACTGCAGATGCTGGAGATCAAAGTCGAAGAGTGTGGTGCTGGAAAAGCACAGTCTGATTTCCTGATGAAGAGCTTATGCCTGAAATGTCGATTCTCCTACTCCTTAGATGCTGCCTGACCTGCTGTGCTTTTCCAGCATCATACTCTCTGACATTTCTTTGGTGCCACAAATAAATTGGGGTGGGTTGGAAGGCTGGGTGATGTTGGGTTGGAGGGAGAAGAGAGCAGTTGAATTTGATGTCAGCAATAATTCTTCTGGTTTGCAACTTTAACTCATTGGGCGCAGGTTTGCTGCAGTACGATATCCCAGCACACCTGAACGCAAAGTGTTGTCAGTACAACAGCACTTAGAGTCATAGAGCGGAACAGCACAGAAACAGATTCTTCAGTCCAACTTGCCCATGGCGACCAGATATCCCAAAATAATCTAGTCCCATTTGCCAGCACCCAGCCCATATCCCTCCAAATCCATTCTATTCATATACCCATTCAAATACCTCTTAAATGTTGCAATTGTACCAGCCTCCACCACTTCCTCTGGCACACATACCACCCTCTGTGTGAAAAAGTTGCTCCTTTTTAAACCTTTCCCCCCTCACCTTAAATCTATGCCCTCTCTTGTTGGATTCTCCCACCCCAGAGAAAATGATCTTGTCTATTTATCCTATCCATGCCCCTCATGACCTTAACAACCTCTGTAAGGTCACCCCTCTGCGTCCAACACTCCAAGAAAAATAGACCCAGCCTAATCAGCCTTTGCCTATAGCTCAAACCCTCCAATTCTGGTAACATCCTTGTAAATCTTTTCTGAACCCTTTCAAAAGTTTCACAACATCCTTCCGATAGAAAAGAAACCAAAATTGCACACAATATTCTGACAGTGGCCTCACCCATGTCTCGTAAAGCCGCAACATGACCTCGAAACCCCTCTACTCAATACTCTGACCAATAAAGGAAAGCAAACCAAATGCCTTCTTCACTATCCTATGTACCTGCGACTCCACTTTCAAAGAACTATGAACCTGCACTCCAAGGTATCTTTGTTCAGCAACATTTCCCTTTTGGAATGCTGTTGCTATTGTAATGTAGGAAAGCAACAGTAATGCTCTTCCCTCTCAGCATTTTGTTACGTCCAGAAGTCAATAAAAAATACTGTCCATGAAGTATACCTGTTAATCCACTTGCTTTCTTGAGTTTTGGAATGATACAAATAAAAACTGATTTGATCTCCAATATTGTCTGAATTTATTCGGGTTGAATCAAATGTGTTTTCTTCAAGTTTCCACAATATTAGAAGCTGAAATTAAATTCTCAAAACTCCCAATTATTGATATTTTAATACTGGACAACAGAACTTCAGTGATTAACATTTCTGGTTTTGATGGCATCGAGCATACATTTCATAAAACAGCAGCTTTTGTTCAAAAAAGGCAATTCTGCTCATGCATTAGTTGACCACATCTCTTCAATATATATATTTCAATCAGACTAATTCATGCAGAGAAAGCTTTTCCCCATCAAAACTGAAACAAAGATAAGGTAAAGGCTGAAGAAAACCTTGTGACAAAATAAATATCACTGCCAGCCCCCTTTCTCCAGGTTTGTGCAACTGTGCCTCAATTTTTAAATTGCTATTTTCCATCTAGCTACAAGTGTTTGCGTACATTTCACCTGGTCTCTGCTTCTAATTCACAGCACAACGCAGGGGAACATCGACACACAAAGATATGCACAATTCAAGCTCTGCTTCCTGGTGTTTGGATTCTTTAATCTGCTGGCAACACTACACTAAGAAATACTGCCTCTTCCAAGTTAAGGCATTAACACACATGACAGACATCACAATACGAAATAGATATACCCATTGAATCATGCCCTCAGTTTCAGAAAAGCTGCACTACTGTGTGCAGAGTCAATTTTAGTAAGCTTGCACAAGCTAAACTTTAGTACCTTCATACGATCTGTCCACCCATGGATTTGCAAAAGCAGTTAGCTATAAATTGCAACATGAGGTACATGACACTTATGTCATGACCAGGATTGGATTCTGGGACACTATCAGAATCCACAATGACCACACCTTAAGTGGGCCTCATTCCCACGATGAACTTGGAGCAGTTGGTGCCCTGCATGCCCATGTTTCATTTCTGGAGCCAGTTTTAATGTAATGCCACAGTCAAACTGATACTATGTATATTAAGGGTGCAACAAGAAAAAAGCGAAATACAAGACACAAAATCCTATCAGTTTAGAAATGGATAAAAAGGAGTCAACAAAAAGATCATGGAACATTTGGTTTGTGACTTGGATTGAAAGTTAAAACCCAGTAAACATTCAACTCTGAGTTTAACATTGATGATTCAATCACTATTTTTAAATGTTGGTCCATCAATTAATCGTGCTTTATCTACAATTTAACAGAAACAAACAAAAAGCTGCACTGAGGGGCAGGTTTCACTGTCATGAACTGACGGAGACACAGTGCATTCAGCTACTTCTATGTTACGTTTCTCAACACCTTCATATTTCCCATTAACTCAGATTTCAAAGTCAGACATGCACAAGTTCTCTGCCCACCAGACAGCCCTGGTTCACTGTGGAACGTTCAGGCCTCTTTGACACTTCAACACCGGAGAAATATTTGGCCTAGACGGATGCTGTTGGAATTTCGCCATGTGAACTCACAATGTGACAATCAAGTATCTTCCCTCAAGGCAAAACACAACAAGTGTTGGAATACAATATGGGAAAGTGTGAGGTCACGCACGTTGGTTGGAAGAATATTTTCCAAATGGTGAGAAAATTCAGAAGTCTGAAGTGCAGGGAGAGTTGGGAGTTACAGCCCAGGATTTTCTCAAGGTAAACTCGCAGATTGAGTCAATAGTTAGGAAGGCAAATGCAATGATGGCATTTATTTGCGAGGACTTGAATATAAAAGCAGGAATGTAATTCAGAGGCTCTACAAGGCTCTGGTCAGACCATATTTGGAGTATTGAGTGCAGTTTTGGGCCCCATATCTCAGGAAGGATGTACTGCCCCTGGACCATGTTCAGGGAAGATTCACAAGAATGGTCCCAAGAATGAAAAGCTTAACAGATGAGGAGTGTTTGAGGACTCTGGCGTTATACTCAATGGAGTTCAGAAGGATGAGGGGTATCTAATTGAAACTTAGAGAATACTGAATGGCCTGGATAGAATAGATGTTTGAGAAGGTGTTTCCAATGGTAGGAGAGACCAGGACCCGAGGGCACAGCCTAAAAGTAAAGGGAAGGTCTTTTAGAATGAAGATAAGGAGAAACTTCCTCAGAGTAGTGAATTTATGGAATTCATTGCCACAGAAGGCTGTGGAGGCCAGGTCATTGAGTATATTTAAGACTGAGATAGGTAGGTTCTTGAATATCAAGGGGATCAAGGGTTATGGAGAGAAAGCGGAAGAATGGGATTGAGAAATCTGCCATGATTGAAGGGCGGACCAGACACAATGGGCATAATGGTCTAATTTCTGCTCGTATGTCTTATGGTCTTATAAATGGTGGAATGGTTTCTCATGCCAAATATTCTGTTCTGCTCCTCTGGCAGCATCTCTTAAATGCTGTACTGTAGCAAAGTCCACAGTCAGTTCACATACAAGATGTAAAGAATTATACCATCAACTACATTAGAACATTCTTTTGCAACCATGATACATGAAACTGTTTGACTGTTGAAGTAAAATAACTCTTCAGTTCAGATCAAAGCACTCGTACTGGCTAGGAGTTCATCATGCACAAAAGAGAGATTTTTGTATCACCAGAAAATAGGAGAAAGGAGCATCAATCAAGGACAGAAATCTTACATCACATTTAATGTTTTGACTATTTGAATTACATCATTTTTGATGTACATGGTCCTTGCCAAACTTCTGTGGATTGTACTTGACGGAGGAGCCCCACACTCTTCAATGACGGAATGTTGACTGGCCAAGTGGAAGTAAAAAGGTCACATGACACTATTTCTACAGCCAAACATTCCACCTTCATCTAATACCACGAAGAACAGAATAGATTACCACATTGATGTTTGTTGAATCTTCCTGTATGTGAATTGACCATGGACTTTCCTACATTACAGCAGACAGCAGGTTTTTAAAGACCTTCCCTGTGCAATACATTCTTGGGTCATGAAAGGCAAGTCTTTGACTTCTTCAGAACATTTAATATATTTTGCCCACATTTCATCATCTCTAATTTTTTCCAAAAATCCCCAGAGAACTTGCAGTGCTCCAACTCTGATCTCTTACATATCCTAAATTTCTGCTAAATGTCGTCATACTTTGCAACAAAGAAGTCACTATGTAAATGCAGATTGGTGTTATCAACCAAAGTAAAATTTTGCAGGGCCAAATGATTATGACACAGTACATGCTCGTCTCAATCAGACACATTGTTAACAGTTCAACTCTCAAACTGAAAGCAACAACTTCCAGTTCGCTTGCAGTTTTAACATGGCTGAACATCACCAGTCTTTTCACAAGAGCGTGATCAGACAAAACCAAAGATCAAAATGGGCATAAGGTGAGATTCCCCAAGGAGCAGTACGAGAGACATCGCTTTTCTTGACCTATATTAATGACTTTGAATTGGGTGTAAAGAATGAACAAGTATTTTTAAAATTGCCAATGACACAAAACTATAGTAAGCTGACTGGAGCACAATGACAACCTCCAAGGGATGGAGAGCGGGTCAACACATGGCAGATGAAATTTAACACCAAGAATGATACAGTTTGCTAAGAATATGGCGAGGTGATCTAAATTTAAAAGTTGTAATCTTACAACAGAGTAAAGCGACCAAAGAGAGTATCCACACAAAATACTGAAGGGAGCAGAAGCAGATTGAAAAAGCAAAAAGGCGAACAGAATCACACACTTAAGTAGGGGCGTGGCACACAAAAAAATTAATTTACTGCAACGTTTTAAGAACTGATTTAGTCAAAACTGGACTTGCATTTTAGGGGAGATGTAAAGTCTTCAGCAAGTATGCAGTAAAGAAGATTGGGGAACTTATAAAGGGACATAGGACCTAGGAAGAATAGGCATTTGGCCCTGCAAACCTGCTCCACTGCTCAAGAGGTGCATGGCTGATTGGGCTGTGCTCTTAGCTCCACCTTCTTGTTCGTACACCACTGATAACCTATTGTCTACCAAAACTCTACCTCTGCCTGAAATATAGTAAATGACCTATATTCCCTCTGGCAAAGAATTCCAAAGATTAATTCCATAACTGGAAGAAGAGTCAAGAATCGGAAGAGTTGTCTTTAAAGTGACAGGTAAAATCACAAAAGCAGATAGCAAGAAAGGCCTTCTTACTGAGCAAATGCCTATTATGATCTGGCACACACCGAGTGTTATGTGGAGATATATTAAGTAATAACTTTCAAGAGGAAATTGGATAGGCACTGAAAGGAAGAATTTGCAAGAGAGTTGGACTATGTAAATGCTCTTGCAGACAGCAGTCACAAGCTCAACATGACAAAGTAAACCACATCCCCCTTTCACACTTGCAAGCTTCTGTGTTCTGAAAATTAAAGGTCCAGAATCACAGACCGCCAATTTGACAGACACTGACAAACTGTAAGAACGTAAGATAAACGTGAGGTTAGGTGGAGGGTGGTAAGTGGGTAGGTGCCAGTTAAGTAGAGATAGGATGTCAAATGAGGATCTGGGGAGGGAGGTGGTTCAGATCCAGTAGTGGAAGCATGGGCAGTGGTGCACAGCAGTGACGGGTCTGGAGCAGAGGAAGAGGGGTGTAGGTTAAGAGTAGGCAAGGGAGTGGGATTGGCAACATCAGAGTAGGGGAAAGGATGTGCAGGTCCGACAGGCAGTGAATGGGCATCAGATCAGGGATTTGGGAATGTAGGAGATCTAGGGAAGGTATACTTGGAAATGCTTGAGTTAATACTTAATTTTACTTAACCTACTGACTTCTTTCAGAGACCTGATGAGATGAGATGAGATGGGGATTCTGAGGGGAGGCACAACTTTACTTACACTGGAATAACAACTGTCGAGCCATTACAAAATCGGATTTTAACCCATTTTCTATGCAAAGTGTGCATTTGTTTTGAGCAAAATAGAGCAATTCTTTCAATACTTTAGATCAATCCTGCACTTCCCTCCCTAACAGTATTGTAGGTTGAGCTACAAAACATGTAGTTCAAGGCAGCAGCTTACCACTATCCTCTCAAGAGCAACAAGAGGCAGGCAATAAATGCTGGCCCAGCCAGTAATGCTCACGTCTGAATTAATTTTAAAATATTAGTATCAGAGGAGTTGAGAAATAAAAGACAAATCTCCTATATTTTTGTTTTACCAAGATGACTTCCACATGAATATCTTCAAAGTTTAGCTTGAGTTGGAATGCAGTTTTGCAATCTAACTGCAAGTGAAGGAAGCATTACAGGTATCCCACACTTAGAGTATATTCAATAGCATGCTTTTGTTTTAGTGTGCTTGGTAAATTAGGGACCTTCACCAATCCTGTTATCATCCTTGACTGCAGTTACTGCACATAACAATCTCCTTTAAAAGCAGGTTGCCACTTGTCACTTCTCCTCTCCATCCCATGAATTTTCCTTCTCCCTCCCAAAATATCCTGCCCATTTCTTCATCCACCCACTTGCCATCTGTTTTTCCATTCACAAGTTTCTCTACTCTCCTTCCTCATAACACCTCTCCTTCACCCATCCCATGCCCTTGCACACGGTATGAGTTTGAGAGAGAGAAAAACAATATGTGACGGGGTGCAGTATAAGGAAGAAGCAAGTAGAAGGAGAATCAAGAGAGATGGTGAGCTGAGGAGAGTCTGATGCCAAAATTAGTGGTTGAGTGGACAGCCAAGAAGGTTACTTTAGAATGCAACGTGATCTTGATGAGATGGGCCAGTGGGCTGAGGAGTGGCAGGTGGAGTTTAATTTAGATAAATGTGAGATGCTGCATTTTGGAGGGGCAAATCAGGGCAGGACTTATACACCTGGAGAAAGTGAGGACTGCAGATGCTGGAGATCAGAGCTGAAATATGTGTTGCTGGAAAAGCACAGCAGGTCAGGCAGCATCCAATGAGTAGGAGAATCAACGATTCAGGCACAAGTCTTAATGGTAAGATCCTGGGGAGTGTTGCTGAACAAAGAGACCTTGCAAATTCATAGTCCCTTGAAAATAGATTGCAGGCAGATGGGTTAGTGAAGACATTTGATATGTTTGCGTTTATTGTTCAATGCAATCAGTATAGAACTTGAGGTCATGTTGATTAGGCCACTTTTGGAATATTATGTTGAATCTCGTCTCCATGCTATAGGAAGATGTTGTGAAACTTGAAAGGGTTCAGAGAAGATTCACAAGGATGTTGCCAAAGTTGGAGGGTTTGAACTATAGGGTGAGGCTGAATAGGTTGGGCCTATTTTCCCTGGAGCACTGGTGGCTGAGGAGTGACCTTATGAGGTTTATAAAATCATGAAGGGCATGGATAGTGTGAATAGCCAAGGTCTTTTTCCCAGGGTAGGGGGTGCCCAAAACTAGACAGCATATGTTTAAGGTGAAAGTGGAAAAATTTAAAAGGGACCTAACAGGCAACTTTTTCATCCAGAGGGTGGTGTGTGTATGGAATGAGCTGTTAGTGGAAATGGTGGAGGCTGGAACAGTTGCAACTTTTAAAAGACATCTGGATGGGTCTATCTGGAGGGGTTTAGAGGGATATGGGCTATATGCTGGCAAATGAGACTAGATTAATTTAGGATATCTAGTTGGCATGGGTGAGTTGTACCAAAGGGTCAGTTTTCATGCCATACAGCTCCATGACTCTTTAAGCTCTATGATCCTATAATTAACAAGATGGGAGAGGCAGTAAGCTTGAGGCAGGAAATGGCTAACAGGAGGTAGGTTTGCAAGTCAGAAGATACAAGATGATTTCTAGGTCAATTCAGATTAGATTAGATTCCCTGCAGTGTGGAAACAGACCCTTCGACCCAACCAGTCCACACAAACCCTCCAAAGAGTGACCCACCCAGACCCATTTCCCTAGACTAATGCACCTAACACTACAGGCAATTTATCATGGCCAATTCACCTGACTTGCACATCTTTGGACTGTGGGAGGAAACCAAAGCGCCCAAAGGAAACCCATGCAGACACGGGGAGAATGTGCAAACTCCACACAGACAGTCATCATTGATCTTCATTTGGAACTCCACAGTTTTAAAAGTACATTTGGAGGCCTAAACATGGAATAGTTGGACTCCGGGGAAATTTAAGGTAGGCCATGGGGAAGGGACAAACCAATTAATATTTAGCACACCTTTCAAAACCACTGAGACAATCTCAGTTTGTGCTCATTTGCATGATATTGTCCAAACGTTATTCATTGCAACTCAGAATGCAGCTCGGTTATTTCAATTTTAGTACACTCCCTCAACCTTGTTGCATTTACAATTTATTTTATCTTCCGTTTTTGGGTTTTGCGCCAAGTAAGATCTTCCATCAGGTTTGACTTCTGTTCATACCACTCAAATTATACTCAGAGATAAACAAAATAATACATCAAGTTCTATTCCCCTTTTCTCCCTCTTTTGGCAGAAATACCTGTATCATCCATTTGACTCTTCCAAATGGCCCAATGGAAATTGCACTCAATTTTAGGAAGGGGAAAATTGGGCATCTCCTATGCTGATCATTATCTAAACCTCCTGCACAACACACGTGAACATCAGGTGAGGACAGTCTGGCTCAGGAATGAAGCGCTCCAGTGAAACGGATTTCTGACACTGAAAAATGATCACTTGGTTAGAGCACTGGAGAGCGAGTACTATACAACTCCACTACAACATGGGGTCAGCGCCTGCAGTTGAAGAAAAGGTGGCGGAAGCAAGAGAGATGGAATATTATTTTATATTCCATATTTTCAATGTTGTATTTACTTACATGCTGAAAAGTTTCACACACACAAAACCTGAAGAGGTTCTGACAAAGATTCTGTTCAAACTATTAATATTTTCTTCACGTCATGTACTGATGGAAAAGTTCTGTTTTTTCTGACATTTTATCAGTGGAGGGCCAGTTAACTCAGTTTCCTAAATGGCTAGCATGCGTTTCAGATTAATACCAACCGTGCAGATTCATTCGATTCTTCATATGAGTGGAGTAGGCTTGGGACTTGCCTCCTCACCCTGACCTCGTTTTGGGGCAATAACAAATTACCACTGATGAAAACTACCATGAATAGCTCAATATGAAACTGATCAGCAGGGATCCATACTGGGACCTCTGATGTTTATGGTCGATATAAATTATCTGGAGGAAAACATGGCTGGTCGAATTAGTACGTGCAGATGATACAAGATTGGTGGAGCTGCAGATAGTGAGCAGGATTTTTGGAGGACACACCAGGATATGGATCAGGTGGAGGCATGGGCAGAAAAATGGCAGATGGAGTTTAATCCAAACAAATGTGAGGTGATGCATTCTGGAAGATCAAGTCCAAGTGGAAATTATACAGTGAATGGCAAGAATCCTTTGGAGTAACGATATGCTGAGGGATCAGGTGTGCAGGCCTACATATCATCGAAGGTGGCAGCGTAGGTCGATAAGGTAGTAAAAAAAGCTTATGGTATGCTTACCTTCATTGGAAGGGGCAATGAGTATAAGGATAGGCAAGTTATGCTGCAGCTTTATAGAACTTTAATTAGGCCCCACTTGGAATCTTCCATACAGTTCTGGTTACCACATTACTAGAAGGATGTAGATGCTTTGGATAGGATACAGACAAGGTTTACCAAGATGTTGCCTGGTATGGGGGATTTTAGCTATGAAGAAAGGTTGGATAGACTGGGTTTGTTTTCAATGGAACGCAGGAGGTTGAGGGGCAATCTGACAGAAGTTTATAAGATTGTGAATGGCATGGATACATTGTGAAGTATGATGCTTTTTCCCAGGGTGGAAGGGTCAATTACTTGGTGACATAGGTTCAAGGTGCCAGGGTTGTGGGATGGGGTTTGGGGGTTGGGGGGGTGTTTAACAGCGGTGTGTGAGGCAAACTTTTCACACTAAGGGTGGCAAGTGCCCGATGAGCACTATTAGATAATGTGGTGGAAGCAGAGACAAAAGCAGCATTCAAGAAGCATCTGGAAGAATACATGAATAGGAAGGGAATAGAGGGATATGGATCCTATGAACAAAAACAGTTTTAGTATGGAAGGGCAAAATGTGTCAGCACAGGCTTGGGGGGCAAAAGGGGCTGTTCCTGTGCTGAACTGTTCTTTGAAACATCAGCAGACAATGAGCCAAGGACCTGCCTTCAGGCAGAGCATTCATGGCATATTATTATGTTGTTCAAAAAGAGCTAGAAATTAGATCGAGGGTGAAACACTGCAGACAGGTGCTGAACAACAATGCACTAGTCCACCAACTACATGACAAGCTATAAGAAATACAGTCAAGCAGCTCCAACATTTTGATTCTTAAATTCTGACTAATAATTCAAAACCCTATAACTCATGTTCTGGGAACATCGGTTCATGTCTCACCATGGCAGAAAGTGAAATCTGAATTCAATAAAGTCAATAAAAAAACTAAAATAAAAAAACTAACCTAATGGCTCTCATGTAACCACTGTCGATTGTTGTAAAATTCCATCTGATTCATCAGTTTCCCTTAGGGATAGAAATGTACAGTCCTTACTTGTTTTGACGTATAATTGACTCCAGAACGACAGCAGTGCGATTGACTCTTAACTGCCCTCTATGCAATTAGAGTGGGCAATAAATGCTGGTCCAGCCAGCAATGACCACATTCAGGAGTGAAAAACTCTCTGAATGAGTGCTACTTTTTGCAAAGATAATCAAACACAATAGTTAAAATTATTGCTTAAGTTTTCAGGTTTTCATAGTTTGCA
The DNA here is from genome assembly GCF_020745735.1 of Hemiscyllium ocellatum. NCBI lineage: Eukaryota > Metazoa > Chordata > Chondrichthyes > Orectolobiformes > Hemiscylliidae > Hemiscyllium > Hemiscyllium ocellatum. The sequence goes on from NC_083405.1 coordinate 102,980,523, forward strand.
TAGAAATGAGCCCTTCAACCCACCACGTCTACGCTAACCAACAGACAGCAAACTGGTCATCCTATTTACTGCATTTGGTCCATAGCCTACTATTGACTAGCATTTTTAGTACATATCCAGATGTCTCTTAAATGCTGCAAGAGTATTTGCCGATACGCCCTCCCAGGCAGCACATTCCATGTATCTACCACCCACTGGATGAACACTTTCCCCAGATGGCCTCTAACCCACTTGCCTCTCAACTTAAATGATGCCCTCTGGTCTTGGATATGTCTGCCCATGGGAAAGAGATTTACAAAATCCACTCTCTCTGTGCCTCTCATAGAATAAAAAGCAAAGAATAGGAACAGGCCCTTCGGACCACCAGGACTGCGCTGACATGTGATGCCTTTCTGGACTAAACTCTTTTCGTTTCAATGTGATCCCTATCCCTCTATTCCTTGCCTCTTCATATATCTGTCAAGATGCCTTTCAAAAGTTGCTATTTCACCACCCCTCTGGCAGCATAAATCTGGCACTTACCACTCTCGGTTAAAAAAAAAACTTGCTTCTCACATTACCTTTAAACCTTTTACCTTAAACCTATATCCCTTGTAACTGACATTTCTACGTGGGGGAAAAGAATCCACAGTCCATTCTGTCCATGCTTCTCAATTTTGTAAACTTCCATTAGGTTGCCACTTATCCTTCAATGTTCAAATGAAAACAAACCAAGTTTGTCCAATCTCTCCCCTTAGCTAACACCCTCCAAACCAGGCAACATCCTAATAAACCTTCCGTACATCCTTGCAGTGTGATCAGAACCGTACAAAATTTTCCAAATTTGGTCAAATTAACTTTCTGTACAGCTGCAACATAACTTGCCAATTTTTATTCATTATGGCGAAACTGATAAAGGCAGGCATGCGATATGAATTCGTGACCAGCTTGTCTACTTGTGTTGCCACTTACTGGGAACTGTGGACCTGCACACCTCGATACCTATGTAAGCTGATGCTCAGGGTTCTGCCATTTACTGTGTACTTACCTCTTGCATTAGATTTCCAAAATGCAGCACTCACAACTGTCCAGAATAAACATCATCTGCTATTCCTCTGCCCAAGTCTCCAGCCTATTATTAACCTGCTCTATCCTTATGTAATCCTGCTGACTATCAACAGACAGAAGTGTTCTCTCCCAGTTGGGGGACACTTCAGTGGTCCAGGACATTCAACCTCGGTCCTTCGGGTGACCATCCTCCAAGGCGGACTTCAGGACAGGCAGCAACGAAAAGTGGCTGAGCAGAGGCTGACAGCTAAGTTTCATATCCATAGGGAGGGCCTCAACCGGGACCTTGGGTTCATGTCACACCACAGGTGACCACCATTTACTATACACACAGACACAGGCACTCCTACACACACACACACACACACTCTCATATATACTCTCTCACAGACTCTCTCAAACCCCCACCCCAGACACACACACACCCTCTCACAGACTTAGACACTCTACACTCATATACACTCTCTCTCACACTCTCTCCCCCCATCCTAGACAGACAGACAGACAGACAGACACACACACACACACACACACACACACAAAAACCCACATGCACACACATACATATACGTTTGTGGGGTGAATTTGTACTTGCAGAGTTACATTGTACTTTGCTCAAAAACTTCATGAATCCATTTAAGACTCTGTTATCTAACCTTTTAGATTAGAATCAGTCTAAACATTATGGCACAGACAGAGAACACAGAGGGTTAACACCTTCAACATATCTGGCTGACACTAATTGTTACAGTTAATCTGAGAATACATACGAAAGAAGTGAAACTATCAACAAACAATCAAGGTATGTATAATTTCAGTTATGTCACACTGTAAACTTTTGCTATAAATTCTGCATCTTACAATTGTATCCTCCACAACCACGTGAAGGAGCAGCGCTCTGAAAGCTAGTGCGCTTCCAGTTAAACCTGTTGGACTATAACGTGGTGGTTTGTGATGTTTTACCTTTGTACACCCCGGTCCAACACTGGCATCTCCAAATCATGAGCTGTAGCCATAGAGCCTGACTGGATAAGCCCTCCAACATTTCCTCAGTACAACTGTGATATTCTCCCTCATCAGTAACACAACTCTGTCACCTCTTTTACATCCTTATCTTGCCTAAAACATCTAAATCGTCTAGGAGAAAGTGAGGACTGCAGATGCTGGAGATCAGGGCTGAAAATGTGTTGCTGGAAAGGCGTAGCAGGTCAGGCAGCATCCAAGGAGCAGGAGAATCGACGTTTCGGGCATGAGCCCTAAACATCTAAATGCCAGAACATGAAGTTTTCGGTCTCGTGCCTTTCTCAATCAATTCTCTGTAACAGCTACATCATAGTTTTATGTATTAATCCATGTCTTAATCCACACCCGTGGCTCAGTGGTTAGTACTGCTGTCTCACAGCAGCAGGGACCCAGGTTTGATTCCAGCCTCAGGTGACTATCTGTGTAGAGTTTGCATTTCCACCCTGTGTCTGCTCTCCGGTCTCCTCTCAATCCAAAGATCTGCAGGTTAGGTGAACTGGCTGTGCAAAATTGCCCAGAGTATTCAGGCATGTGTAGGTCAGGTAAATTAGTCAGGGGTAAATATAGGGTAGGGGATAAGGTCTGGGTGGGTACTCTTCAGAGGGTTGGTGTGGACTTGTTGGGCCGAAGGGCCTGTTTCCACACTGTAGGGATTCTAAAAAAAAGTTAATTTGCCCTACCTGTCATACTCCTCACAAAAACAAAATACACCTCCGACCACCAGTCCTACCACGCTCAAAAACCTCTGCTCGTCTGTTCTTCCTCTTAGTCTCTCTCATCTATGTCTCTGACTCCTCCTCGTTCATTTTACTTGCTGACCTACTGCTCTGGTTCATTTAAACCTTCCTAAGTGAAGGCACTTTTAGATTACTGCGTACAATTCTGGTTGCCCTTCTCGAGAAAGTATGTTGTTAAACTTGACAAGTGTAGAAAAGATTTGCAAAGATGGTGCTGGGGCTGGAGGGTTTGAGTTACAGTGAGAAACTGAATATGCGGGGCATTTTTTCCCCATCGAGTCTGCTCTGCCATTCAACCATGGCTGATAAGTTTCTGAACCCCATTCTTCCCATAACCCTTGATCCCCCTTGACAGTCAAGAACCTATCTATCTCCATCTTAAATATATTCAATCACCTGGTCTCCACAGCATTCTGTAGCAGTGAATTCCATAGTTTCAGCACTCTCTGGTTGAATAACCATTCAGCTAGCTGCTGTGCTTTCCCCAAGCGGCCAACTACCCCCCAGCCTCGAACCACCATCATTAGCATCCAAAACAGTATACCTGTTTGAGAGAGGAATGGCCACATGAAAATCCTGCACTGCCTGCCCACACTTAATTCATCTTCCTGGTGATCTGTGTAACCCTTACTGGTGAAGTAACCAGTTTGCACAACATTCTCAACCTCATCGATGCTTCATAGTGAGTCCAACTGCAACTCCAGGCACTCCGTGTGGCAAATCAGGAGCTGTAGCTGAGCATACCTCCTGCATACATAGTCACTATGGATACTATAATTTAGTATACATCAAACGCGCGCGCCCCCCCCCCCCCACCCACCTATATCTACTCGAAGGAAAACAAACTCAGCCTGTCAGTAACTCCTCATAACTGAGACTTTTCACCTCAAGCAACATTCAGGTTTCTTCCTAATTGATATTCTCCTGAACTTCCTTAGTTAGCCATGTTTAGTTCACCCTTCCCAGAACCTTTCCACCTTACTGGGAAATATCTTGGCTGAGAGTCATGAATTACCTCCTTAGATATCCATCACTGCTTGCTTACTGTCTGTCCTGCTCAGCTGAGACTAAAAGTTAATTTTTTGTTTCCCCAAGGCATTCTGTTCACTTTTTTTAAATTAAAAAAATTACCTACAAAATTACACCCAGTGGCTTTCAAGTAGAAAAAAAAAGCTGAAATGTAAAATTGAAATGGTAATAACAAAAGTATTCTATATACAGAATTTAAAACAAAAAATGTTTTTGTCAGGGCATAATGAAATACCTTTGGTAACCTACACTGCTACCTCCACATCTCACAAGACAGAGGCAAGAAAAGAAACTGCTGCTTTTTAAATTATTTTTCTTTGTTAAGTTCATATTTTAATTGCTTCCAAATAGCCCACTAAAGAGAGAGACCGAAGTACCTGTGATGGACCAATAAAGACACACTCAACACACTGCCCCAGTCTACCTGGAGCCTCACTATTTTCACTCACTACTAGCATTGTCTAATCAGCAATTGCACCTTGAGATAAGGACACAATGAAAATCTAAAATATATTACAAAACAAAGCCATCATAAGACAGTCTAATTTCAGTTGCCAGATCCATTGTTTAGGAGGGTGGAGAAACATTGGTGATACTGCCTTGAAGTGCTGTAATTTGGCAGTGCAGTACACTGTAATTGAAGGTACTGAATTTCTGAAATATGTTTTCCTTGCTGTGTTTCCAGGGCAATATTCTTCAAACTGGTGATTGTTTCTCCACCCCAAATACCCTTCTCCGGTAGATTTCAGTCAAAATCTTGCTTAAACTCAATTCGTATTGTAAACACTCGTTAAGAAGCAGAGTAATTGCTGTTTTGTACGCTTTAGGAATAAAGTTGAGAACTAGGAAACACTGAAATAATTTCACAAAGTTAAACCAAATGCTGAGAGCTGCTATGTTTACAATAACACAAATTACCACCTGGACCTGGTTTCTCAGGAGGTGGTTCAAAGAGCTACAAGTAAAGCAACAGAGTCTCTCCTACACAGGAAGAGGGTTAACGTTTATCCTCCACAAAAATGTCCTGCCCACGCATTCACCTGGGACATTCTTGGCCGGAACTTGCAAGCCAGGAGGCTAAAGGAGCCTGGGAACATTCGACACCAAGACAATAATAACAAAAGAGAGAGCGCGCAGAGGGAATAGCACAGGAAATATGAATGTAACTCCTTCATACCAAAATCAAAACAAATGGAGTTTCTGCTGCCAAACAGTTGGGTATGGTCATCAATTGCAAAACATATGTACAGCCTCCACGACTGTTGGAGTTAACAACTTTGGAGTTTAAATATCCAAGAAACAAAAAGTGTTGGGTAATTCAAGTACTGTTAGACCAAAAAAAAACCATAAGATATAGAAGCAGAATTCGTCGATTCAGCCCAGCAAGGCTACTCGATCATTCAATCATAGTTGATATATTTCTCCTGTCTTCTCCCCATAACCTTTGATCCCCTCAATCAAGAACCTACCTATCTGTATTAATTAAAATCTATGGCTTGGCTTCCACAGCCTTCTGCAGCAATGACCTCCACAGATTCACCGGCGTCAGGCCGACGAAATTCCTCCTCAACACAACTGTCCCTTCACTCGGAGGCTGTGCCCTCGGATCCTAGTCTCTCCTTCTAGTGGAAATATATTCTCCATGCCCACTCTATCCAGGCCTCTGAATATTCTGTAAGTTTCAATAAGATCTGCCTCATCCTTCTAAACACCATCGAGTACAGGCCCAGGATTCTCAACCACTCCTCCTATGACATGCCCTTCATCCCCATGATCATTCTTCTCAATCTCCTCAGGACCCCCCTCCAACACAACACATCCGTCCTTGGAAACAGGGTCCAAAATTGTTCACAATATTCCAAATAGGGTCTGACCAGGTCTTGTATAGCCTCAGTAGTACATCGCTGCTCTTGAATTCTCGCCCTCTTGAAATGAATGCTACTGCATTACTTTCCTAAATGCCAACTCAAGCTACATGTTAACCTTGGGAGTCCTAGTTCACGATTCTCTAAGTCCCTTTGTGCTTCAGATTTTCAAAGCCTTTTGCCAGTTAGAAAATAATTTATGCCTCTACTCTGACCAAAGTGCATAACTTCACAACTTTCCACATTGTATTCCATCTGCTACTTGTTTGCCCACTCTCCGAGCCTGTCCAAGTCCTTCAGCAGCTTTCCCGGCTCCTCAACAGGACTTGTCCCTCCACCTATCTTTGCTTTATCTGCAAACCTAGCAACAATGCTCTCAGCTCTTATGTCCAAATCATTAACATGAAAAGCTGTCATCTCAACAATGGCTCCTGTGCTACTCCATTAGTCACCAGCTGAGATCATGAAAAAGACCCCTTCGTACTGCCTTCTGCCAGTCAGCTAATCCTCTATCCATGCCAGTACCTTGTCCCCCCACACCATGGCTTCCTATTTTATTATGTTCTTTTTACATTCCAACATTTGAAAAGCTATACCTGCTTGCTGTTTCATGAAATATACAGCTACCTCTACTTTTGGTCACAAAAAAACTGCTAGAAAAAGAAAGGTTTCCCAAAAATTTGGAATGATCCCAAATGGTGATTTAACATAGTGCATTTCTGTATATTTGTAGCACATATATTGTTTTTGTTTTATTCATTCACAGGATGACGGCATCGCTGGCTAGACTAGCATTTATTGCCCATCCATAACTGCCCAGAGGGCAGTTGAAAGTCAACCACATTGCTGAGAGTCTGGAGTCACCCGTAGGCCAGACCAGGCGAGGGTGGCAGTTTAGTGAACTACATGGGTTTTTCCAACAACTGGCAATGGATTTATGGTTATCATTAGACTCTTAATTCGAGATTTTTTTTATTGAATTCAAATTTCACCATCTACCATGATGAAATTTGAACCAGATGCCTCAAGACATGACTTGGGTTGCTTGATTAATAGTCCAGTGATGATACCATGAGGCCATCACCACTCTGTCACACTTCAAGGACAATAACTTGCACTACCATGAAAATAAATATCTGAGGCAAGTTGAACAATTTAGTATAACTGCCAAAACTGCAATCACTATTTGTTTTCATGCCTCTCCGTTATAACTACAAAGCTTTACTCTGTAGGTATCTATTATTCTGCCAACAGATGCATAGAATTGCATTTTAAGTACAGCTTTGCAGTATGTGCTTAATTTGCTATTTTGAGTCCATGAAGTCCATGACACACAAATCTATTTAGAGTAACCTTTGCTGAGCCCTTAATTCTACGTCTTTTGAAAGTGAACTCTGTTTTCATCAATCTGTACTGTTTCTTCTCAGAAATATAATCGTTAGGCAACTCAGCTCCACATTTGGAATCAAATTCAAAAGAAACAGGTATGCAACACATCCTCATGGTGTCTTGCCACAGGAGGGCCTTAGCTGACCCCAAATGTGTTCCCACTATATTGGTCATACTTGTGACTTTTCCAAATGAGTAACTGGAGCACGGGTCCAGCACGACTGATTTCCTGATTCAACACAAAGGGATGCACACACTGATAGTAGGACAACTGAGTTGGCTTGTTGGAGAGACTAACATAACATACAAAATGGATCAAGCAGGTGACCTCTCCCAAGGTTGTACCGTCCAGTAGCAGATTGGCCAATGTTCATCACTTGGAGGATCGCACAGCATCAATACATATCCATATACGGTAACAATTACAAATCTTATACCTAAAATCATAATCGTTCAGCTTTCATAAATTTCAATATTCACATTTTGGATGGACACTCTGAATCATTAGCCCCATGAACCATACCACATTTTGGCCTTGCATATGCCAATTCCAAAGCTCATCAACATAGTAGTTGTTATAAGGGATTCCATAATTCGGCAGACAGTTAGTATCCTTTATGAGCCAGATTGGGAGACCCGCGTGGTGTCATCTGCCCAGTGCCAGGGTGCAGGACATCTCCGAATGGCTTGAAAGAATACTGTAGCGGGGGTGGGGGGGATCCAGTTGTTGTGGTCCACATTGGCACAAACAATATAGGCAAGGCTAGGAAGAAGGACCTGTTTGGGGAGTATCAAGCACAAGGAAAAAAAAACTGAAGAACAGGTCATCAAGAGTCATAATCTCCGGATTACTGCCCATGCCACATGCTAATTGGCATAGGGATAAAAAAATTAGGTAAGTAAACACGTGGCTAAGAGATTGCTGTGCAAAAGAGGGATTACATTTCATGTGACATTGGCATCAGTTTTGGAACCGGGGGAATCTGTACCAATGGGACGGTCTCCTCCTGAATGATGTGGAACCAGTGTTCTGGCGAAAAGGATAAATAGGGTGGTCAGTAGGACTTAAACTTGTGAGTCGGGGGAAGGGATAGAGAAAGCAACAGGGAGTATGGAGTCAAGTAGAAAGATAAGCAGCAAATTAGCATGTGTGCAGGGTTTAGGTTCAAGGCAGGCTAGGAATGAAGCAAAAAGGAATGATAACTTTGGTAGAGGTGATGCAAATCATGAGGATAAAAAAATTAGCATTAAGGCACTTTACCTGAATGCTCATAGTATTGTAACAAAGTAGATGAATTAACAGCACAAATCATCGTAAATGATGATGATGTGGTAGGCATCACAGAGACGTGGTTGCAGGGGGTTCAGGACTGGCAGTTAAACATCTAGGGATTTAAAATTTATCGAAAAGACAGGGAGGTGGACAGAGGTGACAGAGTTGCCCTGTTAGTTAAGAATGAAATTAAATCTATGGCATTAAATGATGTAGGGTCAGATGATGTAGAGTCTGTAGGGGTGGAATTGAGGAACCATACAAGCAAAAAAACCATAATGGGAGCAGTGTACAGACCTCATAACAGCGGTCAAGACCAGGGGTTCAAAATGTGGGAAATAGATACAGCATGTCAGAAAGGCAAGGTCATGGTGATCATGGGGACTTCAATATGCAAATGGACTGGGTGAATAATGTTGCCGGCGGATCCAAAGTAAAGGAATTCATGGAATGCTTACAGGATGGCTTTTTGGAACAGCTTATGATGGAGCCCACAAGGGAGATTATTCTGGACTTAGTGCTATGTAACGAGGCAGACTTTATAAAAGATCTTAAAGTCAGGGATCAACTCCCAGTGCTACGAGCGAGTGAGGGCAGGAACAGGAAGATAGAGTGGATGAATGCATGGCTGAGGACTTGGTGTACGTGAGAAGGATTCACATTTTTAGATCATTGGAATCTCTTCTGGGGTAGAAGTGACCTATACAAGGAGGACAGATTGCACCTGAATTGGAAGGGTACTAATATACTGGCAGGGAGATTTGCTAGAGCTGCTCGGGAGGATTTAAAATATTATGGTGGGGGGTGGAATCCAAGGAGATAGTGAGAAAAGGGATCAATCTGAGACTGGTACGGTTGAGAAAAGTGAGTCAAACAGTCAGGGCAGGCAGGGACAAAGCAGAGAACAAGGTAGGAGGCCTAACAGGGAAGACAGATGAACCCATGGCATGGTTAGGAACATGGGACTGGGACATCATAGCAATTACAGAAACATAGCTCAGGGATGGGCAGGACTGGCAGCTTAATGTTCCAGGACAAAAAGGGAGGCAAGAGGGGAGGGGGAATGGCGTTTTTGATAAGGGATAGCATTACAGCTGTGCTGAGGGAGGATATTCCTGGAAATACATCCAGGGAAGTTATTTGGGTGAACTGAGAAATAAGAAAGGGATGATTATCTTATTGGGATTGTATTATAGACCCCCTAATAGTCATATGGAAATTGAGAAACAATTTTGGAAGGAGATCTCAGGTATCTGTAAGAATAAGAGGGTGGTTATGGTAGGGAATTTTAACTTTCCAAACATAGACTGGGACTGCCATAGTGTTAAAGGTTTAGATGCAGAGGAATTTGTTAAGTGTGCAGAAGAAAATCTTCTGATTCAGAATCTGGATGTACCCGCAAGAGAAAGTGCAAAATTTGACCTACTCTTGGGAAATAAGGCAGGGCAGGTGACGGAGGTGTCAGTGGGGGAGCTCTTTGGAGCTAGCGACCATAATTCTATTAGCTTTAAAATAGTAATGGAAAAGGATAGACCAGATCTAAAAGTTGAAGTTCTAAATTGAAGAAAGGCTAATTTTGACGGTATTAGGCAAGAACGTTCAAAAGCTGTTTGAGCGCAGATGTGCACAGGTAAAGGGACAGCTGGAAAATGGGAAGCCTTCAGAAATGAGATAACATGCAGGCCCTTGGCCTCCTCCATCGCCAAACCCTGGCCACATGACGCCTGGAGGAAGAGCGCCTCATCTTCCACCTAGGAACCCTCCAACCACATGAGATGAATGTAGATTTCTCCAGTTTCCTCATTTCCCCTCCCCCCACCTTATCTCAGTCCCAACCCCCGGATTTAGCACCGCCCTCTTGACCGGCAATCTTCTTCCCGACCTCTCCGGCCTATCACCCTCACCTCCTTCCACCTATCGTATTCCCAGCACCCCTCCCCCAAATTACCCCCCTCCACCTTTTATCTCAGCCCGCTTGGCACACCAGCCTCATTCCTGAAGAAGGGCTTATGCCCGAAACGTTGATTCTGCTGCTCCACGGATGCTGCCTGGCCTGCTGCGCCTTTCCAGCACCACACTTTTTGCCTCAAAGATTAGCAAGGCAGCCTTGGTGTGGAGCCACAGAAAATGGGAGAAATACTAAACGAGTATTTTGCATCAGTATTTACTGTGGAAAAGGATATGGAAGATGTAGAATGTAAGGAAATAGATGGTGACATCTTTAAAAATATCCATATTACAGAGGAGGAAATGCTGGATGTCTTGAAACGCATAAAAGTGGATAAATCCCCAGAGCTTGATCAGGTGTACCCCAGAACTCTGTGGGAAGCTAGGGAAGTGATTGCTGGGCCTCTTGCGGAGATATTTGATTTAGTTTAATTTAGATAAACGTGAGGTGCTACATTTTGGAAAAGCAAATCTTAGCAGGACTTATATACTTAATGGTAAGGTCCTAGGGAGTGTTGCTGAACAAAGAGACCTTGGAGTGGAGGTTCATAGCTCCTTGAAAGAGGAGTCGCAGGTAGATAGGATAGTGAAGGCGGCGTTTGGTATGCTTTCCTTTATTGGTCAGAGTATTGAGTAGAGGAGTTTGGAGATCGGAGATCATATTGAGGCTGTACAGGGCATTGGGTAGGCCACTGTTGGAGTATTGCGCGCAATTCTGGTCTCCTTCCTAATGGAAAGATGTTGTGAAAATTCAAAGGGTTCAGTAAAGGTTTACAAGGATGTTGCCAGGATGCCAGAGTCAAGGGGCTGAGTTGAGTATGGTAGCCATTACAAAGGAGAAAGTATTTGGTGAGCTAAAAGGACTAAAAACTGATAATCTCCTGGCCCCAATGGGCTATGTACTAGAGTTCTGAGGGAGGCAGCTGAAGAAATAGTGGAGGTATTAGTTGTAATCTTTCAAAATTCACTGGAGTCAGGGAAAGTCCCAGATGACTGGAAAGTCGCTGTTGTAACACCCTTGTTCAACAATATCAAGACAAAAGATGGAAAATTATAGGCCGATTAGCCTAACCCTGATTGAAGGTAAAATTCTAGAATCCAGCATTAAGGATGAGATTTCTAAATTCTTGTAAGTGGAGGGTCAAATTAGAACAAGTCAGCATGGATTCAGTAAGGAGAGGTCGTGCCTGACAAACTTGTTAGAATTCTATGAAGAAGTAACAAGTAGGTTAGACCAGGGAAACCTAGTGGATGTTACCTACCTAGATTTCCCAACGGCCTTTGATAAGGTGCCTCACGAGAAGCTGCTGAGTGAGGTGAGGGTCCATGGTGTTCGAGGTGAGCTACTGGCATGGATTGAGGATTTGCTGTTTGACAGAAGGCAGAGAGTTGGGATAAAAGGGTCTTTTCGGAATGGCAGCCACAGGGTTCAGTGTTGGGGCCCCAGCTATTCACTTTGTATATTAATGATCTGGATGAAGAGACTGAGGGAATTCTGGTGAAGTTCACCAATGATACGAAGTTAGGCAGACAGGCAGGTAGCTCTGAGGTGGTGAGGCTACGGAAAGATTTAGACAGTATAGGAGAAAGGTCCAAGAAATGGCTCTTGAAATCAAAGTATTCTAGATTAGAGTGGTGCTGGAAAAGCACAGCAGGTCCGGCAGCAGCCAAGGAGCAGGAAAATCAATGTTTTGGGCAAAAGCCCTTCATCAGGAATCAGGAATGTGCTACTGTGACTTTATAAAACTCTGGTTAGGCCCCAGATTTCTGATGAAGGGCTTTTGCCTGAAATGTCGATTTTCCTGCTCCTCGGGTGCTGCCTGACCTGCTGTGCTTTTCCAGCACCACTCTAATCTAGGCTCTTGAAATTCAATGTGAGCAAATGCGAAGTCTTGCACTTTGGAAGAACACAGACATGGATTATTTTATAAACAGTGAAAAATTCATAAAGCCAAAATACAAAGGGATCTGGGAGTGCTAGTCCAGGATTCTCTAAAGGCCGATTTGCAAGTTTAGTCCGTGGTTAAGAAAGCAAATGTAATGTTGTCATTTATTTCAAGAGGGTTGGAATGTAAAAGCAGTAATGTGCTACTGAGACTTTATAAAGCTCTGGTTAGGCCCCATTTAGAATACTGTGTCCAGTTTTGGGCCCCACACCTCAGGAAGGACATACTGGCACTGGAGCGTGTCCAGCGGAGATTCACACAGATGATCCCTGGAATGGTAGGCCTAACATACGATGAACAGCTGAGCATTCTGGGATTATATTCATTAGAGTTGAGAGGTTGAGGAGAGATCTACTAGAAACTTACAAGATAATGCATGGCTTAGAAACGGTGGACGCTGGGAAATAGTTTCCGTCAGGCAGGGACACTAGGACTCATGGACACAGCCTTAGAATTAGAGGGGGTCAATTTAGAACAAAAATGAGGAGACATTTCCTCAGCCAGAGTGTGGTGGGCCAATGGAATTCATTGCCAGAGAGTGCAGTGGAGGCTGGGATGGTAACTGTCTTCAAGGCAGAGATTGATAAATTGTTAATCTCGCAAGGAATTAAGTGATATGGGAAGAGTGCAGGTAAGTGGCGTTGAAATGCCCATCAGCCATGATTGAATGGCAGAGAGAACTCGATGGGCCGAATGACCTTACTTCCACTCCTATTTCTTATGGTCTTAACATTGTCAGTATTGACTCAGTTTGCATCAACAAGTATAGTTGAAGTTGCACTCCAGAGTTTTCAATCAGGTTACCTTTCATTTGCCCATTCTGGTGTAATGGAAATAAACATGGCAATATTTGAGGAAGAAGGTCTGAGTGTCCTGGATATAACCACTGCCTAAAGAGATGATCTACCCACTTATTCCACTGTTGTTTGAATGACAGCCATATTTCCGATTATGCAACAGTGGCTAAACTTCAAAGATATTTAATTCTCTAAGGGAAAAAAAATCCCTGAAAATGCATTCAAGACAACTTCCTTCTTTTATGTGGAGCCATTAATTTTCACAAAATGAACCCTGCTTATCATCAGCACACTCAGGGATCATTTACCAAAATATTATTCTCATTACAATTATTTTTATTATTAATTAATACAATTACATCTTATTCTCATTACCAAAACTGTAAATATGTAACAGATTCATTATCAACATTTGAATGAGCAGCAGCAAATCAATCAGTAACTCAATGCTCTCTTCCTATCCACAAGATTATGGTTGATTTGATTATTCCCATTCTCACCTATCCACAATAACCATTTAGCACGTTGCTGATCAAAAACGTATCTCCTAGGTCTCAAAACTTGGTGAAGCAGAGTTCCAAAGACGTATGACCCTCTGTAAGCAAGCTACTTAAAAATGATCCAATATAGTCAAATACGGTGGGACACAGATGTAAATTCAGATATAAACTGCACTTTTTTTCCTGACTTCAGTTTTTCATTTGTGGGCAATTGTCCATGCAAGCATTGACTAAACAGATAAATACATTCATTTTGTTGACAAAACTTCAAATTTTCAGATGCAATTAATCTATTTGTACTAGAAATATATTGAACAATCAACTTCCAAATGATATTGTTAATTTTTCTTGTCAAGAAAAATATCAATCTCCATAACCAGCAGTATCCACTGATATAAAGATGAATAACGTATAGTTCTCTTCTGCAGGACATAAATATTCTAGTTCAACTCATGCAATTTTTAAAAAAATTTAATTTGTAGTTCTTAGTATTAAAAAATTGCATTAGTAATTCCTTTGATTATTCAAGGGCAGTGTGCACTTAACAACACTACATGCTTAGTTATGGTGTCAACTTTATACAAGGTCACAAGGTTTCCTGTGGACATTATAAGCTGCAGACTTCAAAGGAAATTAGATTAAAAGGAGTTGTGTAGTTTGAGCAAATACTGCTTCTCGACAAGGGGAAAAAGGGGGAGGATTACAGAAAAAGAACTCATCCTAACCAAATCAAATTATGCTGGTAATTAAACCGATAATTAACAGCATTGCATGCACAATGCAAACCATTACACTAAGGCAGTCAAACAAATTAATCCAACATTCTTCCAGAACTGAAACAGAGGAGATTGCAGATTCCAACTAACCAGCTGTATGTTATTATCCAGTTAAAGGTTCACAGGAAGAGACAAATCACTCTGTACTGACAGGAACACCTTTAAAACCTTCACTTTTCCCCCCAAATTCTCCAAGGTGATAAAGTATTCTTCTGGAAGTAAATTTTGCACATGCATCAAGGTCAAACCAATATCTTGCAAAAGCTTTAGGGGGGAAAATGTGAAAGCAAATTGCCAACACCAGGGCATTCAGAACAGGAAATAACACGTAAAGCTCTTCACTGGCCATGGAAAGATATATCCAGGTCCCTTGCGAGATGTACTGTGAGAACCTTGGCCGACCTAACACCGGATGATGCCAACCATCTAAAAAGGTATTTTGAACAGACTGGGGAGTCAGCTTCTAATAATGTGGTTTACAAAATCTAATTCTGGTTCGAGACATTCAGACTGAAGCATTCATCTTTGCAAGATGCAAAGCTCTGACAGATGTCGAGAATATCTAGTTTTAAAGCTCAAGAAAAATTAGGTCTGTTTAAAATAATTTATTTCCAGCACTGATACAAAAGTCACTCACTTACAACAGACTCCTTTCACTGCTTACTGAGAGGCCACAGTATTGGGAGGCCACAATGGACAATCCAAATTGCCTAATAAAACAAGTATGTGCTAAATTGCACCCATCTTTAGCCAAGCTACCTCCTAAGTTACCCCATCACAAAAATGAAAAGAAGCAAACATTGGAATGTCTACTTCTTCATAATGCCTGACTAGAAATTCTACTCCATTCCAAAATGCAAATTTCAAGGTCAATTTGAAGTGTGAAGCTTGCTCACCATTTAGCAACCTCAGTTTTTGTTTTACAAAAATGTTCACCATGTTGGTTCAGAAAAACATTTTCAATCTCTGGCTTGTCTCAGACAGACTTGCCACATTTCTTGCCAAATAAATAATGTGCATTTATATAGCTGTAGCACAGCATCAAAAGCCACTGATGCATAAAATAATTGAAAAAAATTATGGCTCAATAATTTCTTCTGTATTTATTGAGGGGGCGCAAGAAAGTTACTTCAGATAGTTTTGTAAACTCAGGCTTAATCCTTCAAACTGATCAAGATTAGTAATTTTATGAGAAAGTACAACTCAATCATCAAAACACTCAAGACTCTAAAATTTCACGTAATGCAAATGTGATGTGATTCATTCAGTCACTGTAAGCCAGCAGCCGAGAATTTCTTAGTCGAAAATAAAGGTAAACAGAATCAGTCATAATGCTATCAAATTCTGATGAAAGTTTGACAAGAATGTTTCTAAAAACTGTTTAACGAAACCATTTCCTCCAAGATCAGTGAAAACTACCATCGGGTTGAGAGTCATTTCACACATTGGTACAGTCTTTGATTTTAAATCATAAATGCTCTGTTGCTCTACGGGGATGTCTTGAACAGAAAAACCTCGTTTGACATTCCACTGCAATAGTATAGTATTGGTGGGGGCTGTTTGAGAAAGCCAATTGTGCACAAATTGCTGCCATATTTCCTGCATCACACTAACTTTAAATTTACTTCAATGCCTGAAAGGTGCTTTTGAATCTCCTATCATTGTAATAGGTATGATAGAAATGCAAATTTTACATTTTTAAAAAATCTGTGTAGCGTGAAGAGCAGACTTGCAAACTGACATTGGCCTAGAATGTACTTAAAATCACAAGTGTAGTGGTCTCCAATTTTCTGATACTGAAGAATATTGTGTATTGTGTTACCCAGTTTCTTAGGTGATAACTAAGTTTAGTTACAGAACAGAACAAATTGAATGAACCCTGCATTCACAAAATCTTTACGAGGGTGCAAGCCTTGGATGTGGTATCACGCATCTTGGGGTCAGAAATTCCTAGCATAAGCTCAAATCCAGCTTCTCGGGCCAGGGGTCAGTAACCTTTCTCACCTTAAGTCTTTTCCAAAAATAAAGCCTAAAATAATGATTGGGATTCACAAGACAAAAAAAAAGCATATTTTCAGTTAAAAACTGCTCATTAAGATATTTACCGCAAGGTAAATTTAAGGTATGCTGTATTCTATACTTGTATGATGCAACTTGAACCATCATTCACTTCAGCTGCTCTGATACTTACAAGAACACCTGCAATTATACCATTTCGTATAATTTCAATCTTTCATCTAGGTCAAGCAGAAATTCAGTTTCTATATCCCAGAAACAGGGAAAAGTTTTGAAATTAAATCTGAATGTTACCACATCTTAAAATTTGCCTCTGGCTTTAGCAACATTTACCTGGCAACTCATAACTGCATCTTTTTGTAAAACTTCTAGAAGTATATTCTTAAATGTTTTGAGTTCTTCTATGCCTGGCTTTACCTACCAAATAAAGCCGCACAAGACACTGCTTAAACTCATCAATCAAACCAGTTCAGTTAAACGAAAACTGATTATACAAGTAATATTCACAATTCAGAAGTGCTGCACGTAAAATGTGCTTTAATAACGCTTTTAAAGAAAACAGGTAATTATTTAGAGTAGCAATTTGGCAACAATTTCACTGATGTAGACAATGATAAAGGCTTTGTGCATGCCACAAGAACTGCTTTTAACGTGGTTGAAGATTGCATGTTAATGGCACAGAGACCCAATCAGTTCATATATCATATGCCATACAAAACTTTTTTGCTAAATCAACATCACTAGCAATATCACCTCATTTAATAGGCTCAAAGCATATTATTTTCTTGGACTGCTCACTTGAACATGACATTTTTGCAAATATTTTACAGAGCTATGGAAACACAGCCTAGATGCTTGGTGTTATTTAATCACTCAAAGAATTTTCAGCGTTGCAACATTATGGACAATGTCAGCAACTTAACCTGACAGCTTTACCAGGATTACAAAAATGAATCCAGAAGAGCAGAACAAACATAAGCAGAATATGCTTGAAACACTCATTATGCCAGACAGTATTTTAATAGGAGTGACTCACTGTATGAGTCAAAATTGAACAAGTTTGAACATCACAGCAACAATCCGCCTCTCAACTCCCCTCCCAATCAAAATTCGAAGGGACTGTCTGCTGAAAATTGGGGTGCTGAGGCACCTATCACTATAAAAATGCAAAGTATTCAAGGCTTCAGGAGTTTATTGGCTTTATTCTTATTGGCTTTATAATACAGCCTTACTGTCATTTTTTTTTACTGCATTCACAGGACAGAGATATTGCTGCTCAGCATCTATTGCCCATTCCTAACTGCTCTTGTCAATGTGCTGGTGAGCTGTCTTCTTGAACTGCTGTAGTCCACAGGAGGTAAACACAGCCAGTGTGCCTTTGCAGTGGATTTTGACTCAGCTGACTAACTACCCCATTAATACATCAGAGACTTGAGAGTGACTCATCAGCAACTCTACCTAAGAAATATTACAAAGTGCACAATTAGTCCATAGAAGATGGTCAGAAGACTCTGCCTACTTCAGACGTAGACATAATGACTTGCGAATTAGGTTTAGATTGGAATTTGGTCTCGTGTGAAGGGGGTGCTTCAAGTAAGGTTTACTGCAACTAGTCAAGTACGTTAAGCATTAGTTGGATATGTCAGTACTGGTTAGGTTTATCAATAGTTGTAAGTTTTATGAACTTAAGGCAAATGAAATTGAGTAAGACAGAGTGAAATAAAGTTAATATAAAAAGAGTTGAAAATATAGCAGGACAGCTTAGTCACATGGCTTGCACATCCTGTACTGTGTAGAAATCGTGTGAGAGATCAGGTGTTTCCCAGAACCTTGTGGGAAGCTAGGGAAGAAGTTATTGGCCCCATGCTGAAATTTTATGACATGAACAGTCATGGATGAGGTGCCAGAATATCGGAGGGTGACTAATGTGGTGCCGTTATTTATGAAAGGCTCTAAGAAAAAGCCTGGGAAATATAGACCAGTCAAGCCTTATGCTGAAAATGTGTTGCTGGAAAAGCACAAGTCAGACAGCATCCAAGGAGCAGAACCGACATTTCAGGCATGAGCCCTTCTTCAGGATGCTGCCTGACCTCCTACGCTTTTTCAGCAACACATTTTCAGCTCTGATCTCCAGCATCTGCAGTCCTCACTTTCTCCAGTCAAGCCTTATGTCAGTGTTGGAGGGGCTTCTGAGGGACAGGATTTACATACATTTGAAAAGGCAAGGACTGATTAGGGATAGTCAGCATGGTTTTGTGTGTGGGAAACTGTGTCTCATTAACTTGATTGAGATTTTTGAAGAGGTGACAAAGATGATTAACAAAGGCAGAGCGCTAGATGTTGTCTAGCGTTTGAGAAGGTTCCGCACGGTAGAGCTAGCCAGTTGGATAGAAAATTGGCTTGAAGGTAGGAGGCAGAAGGTGGTGGTGGATGGTTGTTTTTCAGTCTGGAGGCCTGTGACCAATGGTGTGCCACTTCTGTTCATCATTTATGTAAATCATTTGGATAAGAATACAGGAGGCATCGGTATTCTAAGTGGTGCAGTGGACAGTGAAGAAGCTTATCTCAGAGTACAACATGACCAAGAACAGGGGCACATGGAGTTTAATTTAGACAAGTGCAAGGTTTGGCATTTTGGTAACGCAAACAGGGCTTGCCTTATAAAGTTAATGGTAGGAACCTGGGGAGTGTTGCCAAACAAACAGACCTATGCAAGTGCATAGTTCCTTGAAAGTGGAGTCACAGGTAGACAGGGTAGTGAAAAGGCATTTGGTACACTCGCCTTCATTGGTCAGAACATTCAGTATAGGAGAAAGTGAGGATTGCAGATGCTGGAGAGAAGATTGAAAGTGTGGTGTTGGAAGAGCATAGCAGGTCAAGCAGCATCTGAGGAGCAGGAGGATCGACATTTTGGGCAAGAGACCTGAATCAGGAATGAGAATCAGAAATGTCATTCCTGATGACAGGCTCTTGCCCCAAACATCTATTCTCCTGCTCATCGGATTCTGCCTGACCTGCTGTGCGTTTCCAGCACCTTTCTCTCCTGTTCAGTGTAGGAGTTGGGATGTCTTGTTGGGGTTGTACAGGACACTGGTGAGGCGACTTTTGGAATACTGCATACAATTCTGGTTGTCCTTCTTGAGGAAGGATATTGTTAAACTTGAGAGGGTGAAGAAAAGATTTACAAGGACGTTTTTGGGTTTGACCTATAAGGAGATACTGAATATGATGGGGCATTTTTTTCTGCTAGAGCATCAGAGGCTGAGGGGTGAGCTTAAAGAGGTTTATAAAATCATAAGGGGCATGAATAGCCACGGTCTTTTTCCTAGGGAGGAGGACTCCAAAACTAGAGGGCATAGGTTTAAAGGTAGAGGGGTAAAATTTAAAAAGGAGCGAGGGATAACTTTTTCATGCAGAGGGGAGTGCGTGTATGGAACGAACTGCCAGAAGAAGTGATTAATGTAGGTACAATTACAACACTAAAAAGGCATCTGGATGGGTACATGAATAGGAAGGATTTAGAGGGATATGGGGCCAAATGCTGGCAAATGGGACGAGGTCAGATTGGGATGTCTGGTGGACATGGATGAGTTGGGCCAAAGGATCCGTTTCTCTGCTGTATGACTCTATGACCTATTGGAAGGATGTTGTAAAACTTGAAAGGGTTCAGAAAAGATTTACAAGGATGTTGCCAGGGTTGGAGGATTTGGGCTATAAGGAGAAGATAAATAGGCTGGGTCTGTTTTCCCCTGGAGCATCGAAGACTAAGCAGTGACCTGATTGAGATTTTTTAAATCATGAACGGCATGGATAGGGTAAGTAGATATAGTCTTGTCCCTGGGAGGGGTGAATCCACAATTAGAGGGCATTGGTTTAGGGTGAGAGAGGAAAGACATAAAAGAGACCTAAGGGGCAACATTTTCACGCAGTGGGTGGTATGTCTATGGAATGAGCTACCACAGGAAGTAGTGCAGGCTGGTACAATTGCAACATTTAAAAGGCATCTGGATGGGTATATGAATAGGAAGGGTTTGGAGGGATACGGGCTGAGTGTTGGCAGGTGGGCATAGATTAGTTTGGGATATCTGGTCAGCATGGACGAATTGGACCAAAGGGTCTGTTTCCGTGCTGTACATCTCTATGACTTTATGAGCAAAGAATATATTAGGTGGTGAAACCTAAGTTCCAGGTTTCAGAACTCAAGTAGCAGCTGGATCACTGTGGCACACCTAAAAGACTGAGAGATATGTGGATAGCTCATTCAGGCAGATGTTTGTTCTGTAGAGGAGGAGCATGGAAACAGAAAGGGAACAGAAAGAAATAACCACTGCAGAATTCTCCCCAAGATCTCATTCATTAATCCTTAATCCATTTTTGGTTTTGGATACTAGTCGTGATATTGGTTCCTTTAAGGAGTGCAATCACAACAAACTTTGAGATACCACCGCTGACTCAGCTGTATAGGTGGGAATAAAGAAAAGAGTAACATAAATAAAGTATTTGATAATTAGAGGACAGAAAGACATTTTGGTGGTCTAGGATGTGTCACCGCTCTGCTACCAGGGGCAAGGATGCCACAGGGCAATTGTAGGATGTTCTTCATACTTGGGGAGGAAATAGGATGAGGTCCTGAAAGCAGATTTCAACAAATTAGGCACAAGTTTGCAAAGCCTGACTTCCAAACAGTAATTGCAAGATTACCTCTCGATCCACATCCTAGTGAGCACGAAAATAGGAAAACTGACAGATTGAACACCTTGTTGCAGAACTGGTTTTGAGGGACAGTATAAGATTTCTGAGACATCTGGGACATGTGGGACCTGTACAAGATGGAATGCACTGCAACAGAGCAGGATCAGGAATAATATCCTTTCATAGAAGTTAATTAGAGGCGCTGGGATGGGTTTAAAATAGATTGGCAGAGAGATGGGAACCCGAGAGGGAGGTCAATTCAAGGGAACCAAATCTAGTAAAAGTGTGTAGAAAAGTAGAAAATGAAAGACAGATGAAACCTAGAAAAGCAACTGAAGGCATATAGCTTTCATGGAAAGATTGTTAATTGGAATTCATGAATTGAGGTGAATGAGTGAGCATGATTTAAATGCCATTACAGAAATATAGCCACAGGGTGACCAAGATTGGGAAGTGAATATCTAAGGATATTCGGTATTTAGGCTAAAAGGAAAATGAGACATGGTACAATTCAAAGAAATGAATGTCCTCAGAGGTAAGAGAGAACATTAGATTGAAGCAGACTAAACCTTCTGCTTCAGCCTCAGGGAGTAGGCAGGGAGAAGGATAAGGGAACAGAGATTGTGGCAGGGACCAAAGGCGATAGTTGCATTTTCCTAATATTTAACTGAAGGAAACTGCTACTCATCCAGTGTCAGATTCTGGACAAAGACAACCTATTTATATACAGGACAGAGACCAACAGAGGTGGAGAGGAGGTGAAGCGAGGTGTTGCTAGCATAAAGGTGGAAAACGATGTGTTTTCAAATCACAGCACAGAAGGGCAGCATATAAGTGAGAAATATGAGGCACTAAGGAATAGAAGTAATAGTGTGCAAGTGGGAAGCAATCATTTAATGTAGCAGTGGCAATAGTGGACTTGTGCCATACACAGATACCATGCAGCATGATAAAGGTGATTCCTTGCACCTTGGCTTCTAATGTTGCCCACTGTAGCTTTCGTTCTGAACATATACCAATCATTTATTTGATGGAACAGGGAAGGAATTTAGGATAAGGAGGCCATTCTGTCCTTCAGACTGCTCAGCCATTTGTTAACATCATGGATGATCTGATTGTGGCCTCCAGCTTCTCATACCTTCTATACCGAGACACTACATCCACTGTTCCCTGGGGAAGAGAATTTCACCAACAATCCTCAGAAAAAGACTTACCTGTATTTCAGTCTCAAAAGAGATGTTTAAAATTGTGTCCCATGGTTTTAGTCTCTCTCACACAAAGGGAAACATCCTTTCAGCGTCTCAACTGTCAAGTTCGCTCAGCATCCGATAGATTTTATAAAGATCGCCAAGTCATTCTTCTAAATTCCACTAGATGCAGGCCCAACCTTTCCTCATAAGATAATTTTTGTCCCAGAAAATCAAATGAACCTTCTCTGCACTGCTTCCAGTGCAATTTATGTTATTTCTTCAAAAAGATCAAAAACAAACACAATACTCCACATGGTCTCAATGTGCCCTGTACATCTGTAGCCAAGCTTCATGCTTTTATATTCCATTCTCCTTGCAATAAATACATTCCATTTGCCTTGCTAATCATTTTCCATAACTGCATTCTAACAAAAACTAAAATAAAATCAAATTTGCATATATAAAGTAACTTCCCAAATCTCGAAATATCTCATTAATGCACACAAGGAATTAGTTTTAAGCGCAGTGTCTTATCACTCTTAGCTAATTTGTGCTTAGCAATATTGGAAGGCAAGCCAGATTGTCGGGATCTAAAATTTCCTCTCTTACTAAGTGATTCAAGAGTGGCAGTGGCAGAGACCACCACCATCCTGATTCTGTGAATGGCTGCAACATACATAAAAAGATGTTCAACAAAAGCAAAACTCAGTAGGTCTGGCAGTATCTGACAGATGAAAGCAGAGTTCAAGTTTGAGTCCAATGAATCTTCATCAGAACCGTTTGAATAATGACCCTCGCACTGTAATTCACTACCTTTCAAAAATAAGTTGGCAAAAAAATCTTCAAAAGAAAATATTTGCTGGAGAGGAGGAAAACACTAAGAAAAAGAACTGGTTAAAAACTAACTCAGAACAACAAGTTGTTTTTTTTTCAAAAATGGGGGGTATAGCAGCTAATTCAGGTTTGAGTAAGCTGCATTGAGATAAACACCAGCTTGCATCTATTTATAAAGAATACTAACTGAAATATCTCAAGTATACTTTCTAGAACTCGAAATCAAGCGAGTTGAATTGCCTTAGATTTCTTTATTCTGCTTTGGTCTAATTTATGAAGGGGAATATTTAATGGCTCATAGGCTTTGAAGACTAGTAGAATCTACTGTAACAACATGATCAAAGGATAAGTCAAGAAGCTCAAGAGATTAAAGAGTTAACCTGTGTATAAGCCTCGCAAAGGTATAAATTTAAGCACTCATGCACTGCAGCATACAGAAGTAGGATCTGAGTTTACTTTCATTCTATGCAGCAAGTTCCTAACTTGGTTTGAATATAATGGAGAGGCTTTGTGTTCTACACAATGAACAGAAAACATACACAGGTCTGGGAAGGCTGGCAGGCATGTCTGGCTTGCAATTAAATGTTCAATGGGAAATGACAGCAAGAGACCAACAAAAGGAAGAAGATTGTCACACTATTTTGAAAGCTAAATATATTTTGGCAATCTGATGATTTTGAACAGATTTTTAAAATGGTCACTGTTTCATAAGAATAAATAAAATGGGAACAAAAGTAGGCAATTGACTCCTCGATCCTGCTACACAATTTCATGTGACGATGGTTTGTCGTCTACCTCAATTCCACGTTCCCAGCCAGTTCCTGATATTCTTTGCCTCCCTTAGTGGTCAAAACGGTCCCAGCACTTCAGATTTACATTCCTTCATGATGTGTAAGCATCACAGTCTAGGCCAGCTTTAATTGGCCATCTATGGTATTTCAATTAAAATTAGCCACTGCTCCCAGCAGGTTCAATTCTCCGTCCTGAGGCTGATGTAAGAAAAGTTGCACGGTGGCTCAGTGGTGAGCACTGCTGCCTCACAGCACCAGGGACCCGAGTTTACTTCCAGCCTCGGGCGACTGTGTGGAGTTTGCACATTCTCCCAGTGTCTGCATGGGTTTCCTTCGGGTGCTCCGGTTTCCTCCCACAGTCCAAAGATGTGTGGGTCAGATGAATTGGCCATGCTAAATTGCCCACATTGCTAGGTGCATTAATCAGAGGGAGATATGTCTGGGTGGGTTACTCTTTGGGAGGGTCAGTGTGGACTTGTTGGGTTGAAGGCCTGTTTCCACACTGTAGGGAATCTGAAAGTCAAGTAATGCTCTGGAAATGAAACTCTCATCAACGCCTTCAAGTTTGTGTGGAAATTGACTAATTCAAGAGGAGTCAGCATGAAAATTACTGGGTTTTGAGGGGGGGGAAGGGGAAATTGCTTCTTTTTTGCCATAATACTCAGAAAAACCAATCGGGTTCACTAATGTCCTTTAGGGAAAGAAACTGTTATCCTTACTTTGTCTGTCCTTCATGTGACTCCAGAATCCTGGCAATGTATTTGTCACTTAACTGCCCTCTGGGCTATTAGGAATGGGTATTACATGCTGGCTTGGCCAGTGATGCCCATATCCTATGAATGAATTTTAAAAAGTGCAGCTCTTGCTCATTTTTCTTTGCAAAGTACTTCATTTTAATTCCTCCAGTGCACTTCAAAACATTCAAAATAACAAAACAACAGATTTGATCTTCAAAGTTGGCTTGGGCAATCTTATTTTATGATCACTAGGGTCACGAATGTGGAATTTTTTTACATACAGATATTTTTACCTCATTTGACAATCTATTAATGGTAGCATCTAGTCATTACAAACCGACCCTTCATAAAAACCTGACTTAACCCCAGCATTCCTATGTAGAATGGTATACAGGAAACGCCAGAATTAAAATAACTTGGCAATAATATAACCCCATTAGCCTTCAAAATACAATAAAGAAAATTCAGAGTTTTTTCCAGAAATGTAAAATACTCCTCGAGGGTTTGCTATACTGTCGAAATTGTCATCTTGTAAATAAGAAAGCAAATCAAAGGCCTGTTAATCTTGCACGACAGTTGTCCTGACATTTTGCTCAACATTTTTTCTCAACCATCTCCACAAATAGTGATTAACTGATTATTGAACCAAATAGTGATTTGGAGATCTTGCACTGTAGAGAACAGTTGATGCATTTGCCACACAAAAGTAATTGCATTTTCAAAGTAATTCATTATATTTGAATTTCTGTAAGATAATTTTGAGACATAATTGGGATACACATTTTCATTGGTCTCTTTTTCTCGCGTCCCCTCTCAGATTGGCTTTTCAGGAATCCTGCCAAATAGTAGCGATAGTCGATGGCTAGTATTAATTCACTCATGGGGCAGAGCCCTTTGGATACTCTCTAATGTTGATTACATTCTGCCATCATTTTTAGCTCCCCATCTGTTGCTCCAGCTGCATACAATAAATGCATGCTCATCCATACAAGTATCACTAAGTACATAATAGGACTCAAAACAGCTCTCCAGATCCATCACAGATTTGATCTCAAGGAGTGTGTCTCAGGTGCTTTCTTGCAATTTTTGAAATCTATCATTTTAACAGTGAAGCTGAAATTAATTTTGGATAATTGCTAACCTGTCAATGATGATGGTACTGTCTGCCTCATTGCTTGATTCAACTTGTCACTTAGCTAACAATTGCAGTCCACCAGAAATTCTGGTATAATGACTGACGTCGGTTTTAATTTTGGAGCAATAGGTGCTAATACGGAAGCAGAAATTCACTCAAAAGTTCGAAAACTCAGTAATGTAGCAGAATGTTGAAGAACTTCCAAAACTTGGTTGCGTGTCTTGTGAACTATATGAAATCATTACTGACTCAGGTATTTATGCAGTTTTTCCCATTTCCTCTCCAAAGGTCTCCACAGTCACTCAGAGAGCATTCCTGCCAACTCCCACCTAAACACACATTTCCTGTTTATACCAAAATTCTCTTTTATCTGGCAAGATCCCTCAAAGCAGGTGATTAACAACATAATTCCCTGTGGTTACCAAATAGTTTTCCAATTGTTTTCATAATTTTAAAACATTTTAGTTTTAACTCTTGTTCACTTTGATGCATAGTTTGAGCAATTACACTGTTTATGAAAATTGAACAACCTATTGCAACAAATAAAAGTCAAGTTGCCATAGTCTTACCAGGCCAGAGGGCTGCCCACTCAATAAAGGCAAATGACTGGTGGTGGTTTAACTTGACAGCCACCATGCATCAGATGAGAAGAGAGGTGGAAAAGGAGAATCCTTCATAATAACCTTAGCCAGTACAAATTGGCCCCACACTGCTGGAATCACACTGCATCTCAATCCAGCCATCCAGTCAATGCAGATAAACCAACCCTCTTAGTAACAAATATAAAACAAGTAAAGACTGCTTTCACATATGAAGATATTAGGATCAATGACCAAAAAAATTTGTCAGTGGTAGAAGTTATGGAGAGTCCAAAAGTTGGAAAGTGACCAAGAGGCAGAGTGTTGAGAGAAGGGAATCTCATAGCTTCAGGGATCAATGCATCTGGCAGTAGGGCCATCAATTTTACAGCAATTATAATTGACAATGGATAAGCGGCCAGAATTAGCTGAGCCCAGAAATCTCAGTTGGAGGAGATTACAGTGATAAAGAAGGGGGAAGGGGACAAAGGGATTTGAAAACATGGATGAGAATTTTAAAATCAAGACGAAGAACAAAAAAAGTGTTTACTAAAATTAATAATACAGATTTCATGTCCTTCACACCTGTTCAATGAGACTAATTGCTAATTTCTCAGAAATTCAAATTTACTAGTGGTATTTGCCCACTAATTCATAGCAGCATCCAACTGTTTCTTCCATTATTGCAGTATTTTGCACTATGGCTCTACCCAGAAGGTACCATTTATTCAGTCTTGTGATAGAAGGACACGACTGACATCCATGGGTCAAATGGCCTCATTATACTCTTAACTTTCTTTTATTTTCATTCCACAATGAGGCTTGGTCAATTTCAATTTTATGTCTTTACTCTGTTTGCTATCTTAAATTTAAGTCCATATTATGGCTTCTCAATCACTTTCTTTCAACACCAAAAACTACATTTTTCATATCCTTGCTCCAAGTTTACTGGAGCTATAACTCCATTAATGGTGGAGCACAAGTGATGATGACTTCATCTGTATAAATGGCACAAGAAAATATTAAGCTTGTGCATCAATATTTTGGATAATATGATATGAAGTTATGTAAGTAAAATTTTGTTAGCTTAAATAGAAATCTCTCAAAATGAGATGTGCTTTGTCAAAATTCAATTTAAATTTCTGGATAATTGGTTCATGTCACTTCATATGTGATATTAAACTAAATCGCAAACTGTAGATTTTTTTACAAACCATGATCTACTTTATTTGCAAATCTTGACCTACTCTTGGGAAATAAGGCAGGGCAGGTGACTGAGGTATCAGTGGGGGAACACTTTGGGGCCAGCGACCATAAGTCTATTCGTTTTAAAATAGTAATGGAAAGGGATAGACCAGATCTAAAAGTTGAAGTTCTAAATTGGAGAAAGGCCAATTTTGACGGTATTAGGCAAGAACTTTCAAAAGCTGATTGGAAGCAGATGTTCATAGGTAAAGGGACGGCTGGAAAATGGGAAGCCTTCAGAAATGAGATAACAAGAATCCAGAAAAGATATATTCCTGTCAGAGTGAAAGGGAAGGCTGCTAGGTATAGGGAATGCTGGATGACTAAAGAAACTGAAGGTTTGGTAAAGAAAAAGAAAGCAGCATATGTCAGGTATAGACAGGATAGATGGAGTGAATCCTTAGAAGAATATAAAGAAAGTAGGAGTATACTTAAGAGGGAAATCAGGAGGGCAAAACGGGGACATGAGATAGCTTTGGCAAATACAATTAAGGAGAATCCAAAGGGTTTTTACAAATATGTTAAGGACAAAAGGGTAACCAGGGAGAGAATAGGGTCCCTTAAAGATCAGCAAGGCAGACTTGGTGTGGAGTCACAGAAAGTGGGGGAGATAATAAATGAATATTTTGCATCAGTATTTACTGTGGAAAAAGATATGGAAGATACAGACTGTAGGGAAATAGATGATGACATCTTGCAAAATGTCCAGATTGCAGAGGAGGAAGTGCTAGATGTCTTGAAACGGTTATAAGTGGATAAATCCCCAGGACCTGATCAGGTGTACCCGAGAACTCTGTGGGTAGCTATAGAAGTGATTGCCAAGTCTCTTGCTGCGATATTTGTATCATCGATAGTCGCAGGTGAGGTGCCAGAAGACTGGAGGTTGGCAAACGTGGTGCCACTGTTTAAGAAGGGCAGTAAGGACAATCCAGGGAACTATAGACCGGTGAGACTGACCTTGGTGATGGGCAAGTTGTTGGAGGGAATCCTGAGGGACAGGATGTACATGAATTTGGAAAGGCAAGGACTGATTTGGGATAGTCAACATGGCTTTGTGCATGGGAAATCATGTCTCACAAACTTGATTGAGGTTTTTGAAGAAGTAACAAAGAAGATTGATGAGGGCAGAGCAGTAGATGTGATCTATATGGACTTCAGTAAGGCGTTCGACAAGGTTCCCCATGGGAGACTGGTTAGCAAGGTTAGATCTCATGGAATGCAGGGAGAACTTGCCATTTGGATAAAGAACTGGCTCAAAGGTAGAAGACAGAGGGTGGTGGTGGAGGATTGTTTGTCAGACTGGAGGCCTATGACCAGTGGAGGGCCACAAGGATCGGGGCTTGGCCCTCTACTTTTTGTCATTTACATAAATGATTTGGATGCGAGCATAAGAGGTATAGTTAGTAAGTTGCAGATGATACTAAAATTGGAGGTGTGGTGGACAGCGAAGAGGGTTACCTCAGATTACAACAGGATCTTGACCAGGTGGGCCAATGGGCTGAGAAGTGGCAGATGGAGTTTAATTCAGATAAATGCAAGGAGCTGCATTTTGGGAAAGCAAATCTTAGCAGGATTTATACACTTAATGGTAAGGTCCTCGAGAGTGTTACTGAACAAAGACCTTGGAGTGCAGGTTCATAGCTCCTTGAAAGTGGAGTCGCAGGTAGATAGGATAGTGAAGGCGGCATTTGGTATGCTTTCCTTTATTGGTCAGAGTATTGAGTACAGGAAATGGGAGGTTATATTGCGGCTGTACAGAACATTGGTTAGGCCACTGTTGGAATATTGCATGCAATTCTGGTCTCCTTCCTATTGGAAAGATGTTGTGAAACCTGAAAGGATTCAGAAAAAATTCGAGGATCTGAGCTATAGGGAGAGGCTGAACAGGCTGGGGCTGTTTTCCCTGGAGGGTTGGAGGCTGAGGGGTGACCTTATAGTGGTTTACAAAATTATGAGGGTCATGGATAGGATAAATAGGCAAAGTCTTTTCCCTGGGGTCGGGGTGTCCAGAACTAGAGGGCATAGGTTTAGGGTGAGAGGGGAAAGATATAAAAGAGACCTAAGGGGCAACTTTTTCACACAGAGAGTGGTATGTGTATGGAATGAGCTGCCAGAGGATGTGGCGGAAGCTGGTACAATTGCAACATTTAAGAGGCATTTGGATGGGTATATGAATAGGAAGGGTTTGGAGGGATATGGGCCAGGTGCTGGCAGGTGGGACTCGATTGGATTGGGATATCTGGTCGGCATGGACGGGTTGGACCGAAGGGTCTGTTTCCATGCTGTACATCTCTATGACTCTATGATCATAAAAATGAAGACAATGCAGGAGGCCTGGCTTTATGCAATGTTTCTGGAGAATTGAAATATTTTTCAATTAATAATTTTGAGTTGACTGAGCATTTGAGGAATTAGATTACACTATGTTTCATTGTGGTTAACTGTTAGAGGTTTTGCAGAGAAGAAACCATATGGCTGAGTCAAAAGCATGGTTTACGGTTTTATCGCTCAGTTAATGTAAATTTAAGCTAACAAACGCAATTTTTATTGAAAGATACAGCTATGGTTTAAAATGGGAACATTATGTAATAGGCCAGTGTATGTTGGTTTGTATAGTTAGTTTGAACTGTCATTTGTTTTAGGTCTCAAAAATTATGAAGCCACACATAGTTCTTATAGTTGTAGGATACTGATAGATTTTGGATATTTGGGATATCTTCGTTAATCTCAAGTAGAGGACACTACATTGTCCAACATAGTAATTGTTTCTTGGTGCCACCTTAGCTTGGTATAGATCTATGGTATTTTAACTTAGAAGAGATAAACTGTTCGAGAAGAGATGATTTAAATGATCGGCATGTGAAAGAATGAATGAGAAGACAGTAGGAAATGATGTCATCAGCACTGGCCTCTTTAAAAGTAATGGCAATCAGAAATTCAGCATGAACTACAATCTAAAATTGACTACGAACTGTCCTCTGATATGTTAGTTATTTTGGATATGGTTGGTTGTGTGCAGAGGGTAATGGCCTGCAATGGGAAATATGGCATCTATTTTAGTGGCTTGATGTACAAGAACTAAGACCAAAGACAGAAAACTTTCAGTTAGCCGAACAGAACAAGACAGTGGTGCCAATGAAACAAAATTACAAACTGGTATCCCAAGTTGGAAAGGCGAAAATGCAGCTGTTTATTAAATATTATTTCTTTTGCACATAAATTGAGGGTACTCTCAAGATAACAGAATTCTGAACTGAGTATTGTTGATTATGTTATGTTATGGAGTCTTGGAGCTTGTTGTCAGGGGCAGAATGGTATAAGATGTATCTTTTTCTAATTTATTGTCAATCCAAAACAGTCAACTAGCAGCTGGGTGCCCTGTATCATGTTTGTTACAAAAGCAGAGCCATCAGCAAACAGGAGCTCACTTAGTCACTGTCCTGTGATATTTGCACAAGCCTGCAGTCTTTTCTGATTGAAGAGAATGCGGTTTTTCCTGAGTTAAATATGTACTCCTATTTCAAAACTTGTGTGGGCGTACAAGAGTATAGCCAAAAGGTAAATGCTGAATAGAACTAGAGTCATTGCAACATCTTGCATGATGCCAGAAAAAGCATCCGATAAGACGCTGCTCTGTATCACACTGGGCATCATGCCATCATGAAATAAGTGTATGGTCTTGATCATCTTTTCAGGCTAGTCATGTTGCACAGCACCTTCCATGGGCCTTCATGGTTTAATAAAAAGGCAGCTTCAGTGAAATAAAAAAAAAACCACCATGTGGAGGTCTTGTTTTGCTCCAAGACTTTTCTTGCATTTGATGTGCCTCAATGATCACATTGACCATTCCTCCCCAAGCACAAAAAACACTGCAATTCTGAACTGTCTATAAAATGGTACAATAATCTTGTTGAGAATAATCTTTGCAAGACTTTTTCCTGTTATAGGGAGAAGCAAAACACCACAATGATCATGACACATGGGATTTTTCTTTTCTGTTCGTACAGATAAATTTCAGAAACATCCTTGGAATTGTAGGGTCCAATACTATGGTTCCAGATTAAGCAGAAAAGGCGAGGGGAGTTTGCTAACGATATGAGCTTCACTGTATTTGAATACTTTCAGTGGGATGCGATTGGCTCCCAGAAACTTGCTGGCAACCTCAGTTTTAGATGGATTGAGGGGAAGGTCACCAAGAACATAATGCTATACAAGCAATTCAGCAGTACTCTGTGAACTCTTGATTCAGGACAATGTTAAAGTACTTTGAGCAACATGAGAGGACAGGTGCTGCACTGAGCCATGAGCAGATCAGTGAACTTCATGTTGAGCCACCAAATCATACTTGTCAGCAGCTTCCGATAACTGTGAAGCCTTGTTCTCCCATAATTGGCTCTCAGTTTAGTTTCAGCTAAAGCATGTCTTTGTTGGATGGGATCTGCCTTCTTTTGCTGCAAATTCAATGTGCCTGATATGTAGGATCTGCAAACATTGTACACATCACCCAGTAGCTTGGATTTTCTTGTCAAATAAATCTTGGTGCTTCAATTGACAAATCCAAGAATCTCAGGTGCTACGTTTTCACTTACTCCTCATAACAGGAGACCCTTTCCTATTCACAACAGAGTAGCTTCAATGTCAATGTTATTTCTATGTTACAGCTAATTTTTGTTTCAGTTCCTGTTTCTTGACCATATCTTTCAGTGTAGCTACATCAACCTTCCTTCATGATTTAACATTATCACAGACTTTTAGGTGTCACCTTCAAGGACATCATGTTTCTGACAAGTTAATGGTCTGATGAACATGAACGAAGGAGAGTACACCTTTGAAGATACTCTTTCATACAATAAAATAAAGTGTGCCGATGTTCAGCTGGGGTCAATCCATATAGTTTTAATGTTTACAGCCTTGATGGAAGACTTAGCTTGTGATGGCAAGATGAAAGTTACACTTGAAAATGGTGGCCTTAGGTGTTTACTCTACAAATGCCACTGTATCCCGGTGCTGCCTTCTACAGTATACAATCATTGAAAACACCAAGGTTCATTAATTTGTTCTGGCGTACTACTCATTAATTTGTTCTGGCGTACTGCTTCTCTGATGGTGCTGAACAGATCATAGAGTCATAGAGATGTACAGCACAGAAACACACCCTTCGGTCCAACTCATCCATGCTGACTAGATATCCCAAACCAATCTAGTTGCACCTGCCAGCATCCAGCCCATATCCCTCCAAACCTTTCCTATTCATATACCCACCCAATTGCCTTTTAAATGCTGTAATTGTACCAGCCTCCACCACTTCCTCTGGCAGCTCATTCCACACACATACCACCCTCTGCGTGAAAACGTTGCCCCTTAGGTCTCTTTTATATCTTTCCCCTCTCACCCCAAACCTATGCCCTCTAGCTCTGGACTGCCCCACCCCTGGGAAGAGACTTTGCCTATTTATCCTATCCACCCCTCGTGGTTTTATAAACCTCTATAAGGTCAGCCCTTAGCCTCTGACGCTCCAGGGAAAACAGCCCCAGCCTATTCAACCTCACCCTGTAACTCAAATCCTCCAACCCTGGCAACATTCTTGTAAATCTTTTCTGAACCCTTTCAAGTTTCACAACCATGCCATATTCCAAACATGGCATGTCCAATGTCCTGTACAGCCACAACATGACCTCCCAACTCCTGTAATCAATACTCTGACCAATAAAGGAAAGCATACCAAATGTCTTCTTCACTATCTTCACTACCTGCAGCTCCACTTTCAAGGAGCTATGAACCTGCACTCCAAGGTCTCTTTGTCATCATAAAAGGTTTCTTTGACCATGTTTGTGCGTGTCATTGTTGGTGCATTAGCACTGCCGGAGTGCTGCATATTTGTTGCTGGCAAGAACTAAGTACTGAGAGTAGTTTGGTAGTACCCTTGGGAGTTGAGTTTACTTGCCAATTCACAACGAGTGACAAATCAATGTTGATCCTCTGGCAGGCCAATCCAGTAGAATATGTTGTTTGTGTCTCTTTCCTCAGGATGTGTCTTTCTAGAAATCTGTACAGAAATTTGCCCTGATTGCAATTGCAATCCAAACCACAGCTTTGCTGCTGTCAATAGCCTTACAGGTTTGGAAATATTAACATGATTTCCAGAAACACATTCCAAAAATCCCTCACCACCTGTGGATTGGCACCACCTTTAGTTGATGCCTCCATGTTATGGTAAGATCAAACTGGCAGAGAATACTGGGAAAAAAATGGTATAATTTAGCAGGGAGAAAACCAGGCAACCAGAGCCAAGTATGTGGACAGCTATAGAACACTGGCACAAGCACTTGACAACAGCCAGAAGTGCTGAACGTGGACAGTACATTCACAACAGTCTATTGCATTGAATGACACATTGCCTTCAAAATAAATCAACAGATGACTAAATTAACAGGAGGTAAATACATTCAAGGATGTTTATTTTGAAACAAAAACAACCTCATAACATAGCTTTTGTCTGCCCATTCCTTTCTCACAGGTTAATACAGGACATAGAGCCTGGAGCACACAGGGAGCACCTAAAGGAGAAGACATTATAACATGGGCTATGTGACAGGCACATCAAAAGTAAATTCAACCTGGGGGGGGGGGGGGGGGGGAAGAACGTGGGAGGGGGGACGAGAGGAGAAGGGGAGTGAGGGAGGAAGGGGGAGAGCATGGTGAGGGCAAGAGGGAAAAAGTGTGGGGTTGGCAAGAAGGGGAGCACGTGGGGGGGGTGGAGAGAGGGGAAGATTGGGAAGGGTGTGAGGCGAGAGGGGGAGATTGTGAGGGGGCGTGGGAGGGTGAGAGCATGGGGGGAGGCAAGATGGGAAGACCATTGGGTGGGGGGGGGGGGGCGAGAGGGGAAGAACAGGGGGGCAGGAAGGGGAGAGCATTGGGGGGTGAGGTGGAGAGTGAGAAAGTGCGGGGGAGCGAGGAAGAGTGTGGGGGGCAAGGGAGAGCTTGGGGGGAGCGAGGGAGAGCCTGCGGGGAGGAGGGGGGAACGAGTGAGAGCCTTGGGGGGAGGAGGGGGGAACGAGTGAGAGCCTTGGGGGGTGGGGAAGGGAAGACTGGTGGGGAGAGGGAGAGCGTGGGGGGATAAGGGGTAAAGTGGGAGCGGGAGGGAGAGCTTGAGTGGGCGAGGGGGAAAGTGGGAGAGTGGGAGCGAGAGGGACAACAAGGGGGAAGGTGGGAGCGAGAGGGAGAGCATGGGGGGGCGAGGGAGAGTGTGGGGGCGCGAGGGAAAGAGCATGGGGAGGCGCGAGGGGAAAACGTGAGAGCAAGAGGGAGAGCATGGAGGGGCAAGGGGGAAGGTGTAAGCGAGGGGGAACGTGGAAGCGAGACGGAGAGCGTGGGGGGGGGAGGCGAGGGAGAGCGTGGGGGGGAGGCGAGGGAGAGTGTGGGGGGGGGAGGCGAGGGAGAGCGTGGGGGGGGGAGGCGAGGGAGAGCGTGGGGGGGGGAGGCGAGGGAGAGCGTGGGGGGGGGAGGCGAGGGAGAGCGTGGGGGGGGGAGGCAAGGGAGAGCGTGGGGGGGGGGGGGGGAGGCGAGGGAGAGCGTGGGGGGGGGAGGCGAGGGAGAGTGTGGGGGGGAGGCGAGAGAGAACGTGGGAGGCCGAGGGGGAGAGCATTGGGGGCGGGGGGGAACACGAGGGGAAAACGCGAGAGCAAGAGGGGGAGCATGGAGGGGCGAGGGAGAGCGTGGGGGGCGCGAGGGAGAGCAAGGGAAAGTGTGGGGGGGCGATGGGGAACGTGGGAGTGAGAGGGAGAGCGTGGGGGGGGTGAGGGTGAAAGTGGGAGCGAGAGGGAGAGCGTGGGGGATCGAGAGGGAAGGTGGGAGCGAGAAAGAGAGCGTGGGGGGTGGTGAGGGGGAAGTGGGAGCGAGAGGGAGAACATGGCGGGGTGAGGGTGAGCGTGGGGGTGTCGAGGGAGAGCGTGGGACCGAGAGGGACAGTGCGGGGTTGCAAGGGAGAACGTGGGTGCGAGAGGGAGAGCGTTGGGGGCGCAAGGAGAAAGTGGGAGTGAGAGGGACAGTGTGGGGAGGGTGAGGGGGAAAATGGGAGCGAGAGGAAGAGCGTGGGGGGGAGGCGCGGGAGAGCATGGGGGGGAGGCGAGGGAAAGCGTGGGGGGCTGAGGGGGGGGACACAAGGGGAAAACGTGAGAGCAAGAGGGAGAGCTTGGAGGGGCGAGGGGGATACATAGAAGCGAGAGGGAGAGCATGGGAGGGGCGAGGGAGAGCGTGGGGGGCGCGAGGGAAAGCGTGGGGGGGCGATGGGGAACGTGGGAATGAGAGGGAGAGCGTGGGGGAATTGAGAGGGAAGGCGGGAGCGAGAAAGCGTGGGGGTGGTGAGGGGGAAGTGGGAGCGAGAGGGAGAATGTGACGGGGTGAGGGTGAGCATAGGGTGACGAGGGAGAGCATGGGAGCAAGAGGAACAGTGTGGGGGTGCAAGGGAGAACGTGGGAGCAAGAGGGAGAGCGTGGTGGGGCGAGGGAGAATGTGGAGCGAGAGGGAGAGCGTTGGGGGGGCGAGGGGAGTGTGGCGGGGGGGCGAGGGAGAGTGTGTGGTGGGCGAGGAAGAGCGTGGGAGCGAGAGGACGAACTTGGGGGGGCGAGGGGGAACGTGGGAGTGAGGCGGAGAGCATGGGGGTGAGCCGGAGAGTTGGGGGGGGTTGCGTGGGGGAGAGAGGGGGAGGCCGAGAGGGAGAGCATGTGGAGGGGGGGGAAAGAGCATGGGGAGACCATGAGGGCGAGGGTGGGAGCGAGAGGGAGAACGTGGGAGCGAGAGGGAACATGGGAGCGAGAGGGGGAACGTGGGAGGGGGGTGCGAGGAGAAAAGTGGGGTGGGGAGGGGAAAAGTGGGTGCGAGGGAGAGCATGGGGGGGAACGAGGGGGAGGGGGGGTGAGGGGAGCATGATGGGCGGCGAGGGAGAGCGTGGGGGCGGTGAGGGAGAGCGTGGGGAGGTGAGGCGAAAAGTGGGGGGTGCGAGGAGGTAAGTGGGGGGTGCGAGGAGGAGAGTGGGGGGAGTGAGGGGGTGCGTGGGGGGGGGCGCGAGGGGGTCGAAGGGGAGCGTGGGGGGGAGAGGGAACGTGGGAGCGAGGGGGAACGTTGGGGGGGGAGAGGGGGAACGTGGGGGGGCGAGGGGGGAACATGGGAGGGGGGTGAGAGGAAAAAAGTGGGAGGCGAGGAGAAAAGTGGGGGGAGGGGAAAAGTTGGGGTGGGCGAGGGGAAAAGGGTGGGGGACGAGGGGAAAAGTGAGTTGGGGTGGGCGAGGGGAAAAGTGGGTGCGAGGGAGAGCATGGGGCGAGGGGGAGAGCGGGGGGAACGAGGGGGAAAGTGGGGGGTGCGAGGGGAGCGTGAGGGGCGAGGGAGAGCATGGGGCGGCGAGGGAGAGCGTGGGGGGGGGCAATGGGGAACATGGGAGCAAGAGGGAGACCGTGGGGGGGAGAGAGTGAAAGTGGGAGCGAGAGGGAGAGCGTTTTGGGGGGGGAGAAACATGGGAGCGAGAGGGAGAACGTGGGAGGTGAGGGTGAGCGTGGATGGGGGGGGAATGAGAGGGACAGCGTGGGGGTGCGAGGGGGAAAGTGGGAGCGAGAGGGAGAGCATCGTGGGGCGAGGGAGAACATGGGAGCGAGAGGGAGAGCATTGGGAGGCGAGGGAGAACGTAGGAGCGAGGGGGAGAGTGTTGGGGGGGATGAGGGGGAACAGCATGGGGGGACAAGGGAGAGCGTGGGGGGGGCGAGGGGGAACAGTGTGGGGGGGCGAGGGGGAACAGCGTGGGGGCGCCAGGCAGAGCGTGGGGGGGGGGGGGGCGGCGAGGGGGAGCATGGGCGGGGGCGGGAGCGAGGGGGAACAGCGTGGGGGGGCGAGGGGGAACAGCGTGGGGGGGCGAGGGGGGCAAGGGGAGAGCGTGCGGGGGGCGGTCGAAACAGGGAGCAAGGGACAGCGTGGAGTGACGAGAATAAAAGAAATAAAGACATAAATAGAAGGAGGGAATGCGTGGCAAGGGATGGAGAGAGAGAGAGAGAGAGAAGGTTGCAGGAGAAAGGGGAGGTAAGTGTGGAGTTGCATTAAGAAGCAGAGAGAGACACAGAGGGTGCAGGAGAGAGGGGGTGGAAGGTGCAGGATGGAGAGTTGAGGGAGAGGGGACGTGGAAGCATGGGAGAGATGTCCTTCCTCTCACAGACTGTCGGTCAGTGAGACTTCCAGAGTATGGTCATGGTACCATCACTGTATACAAGTATGTGTTCAAAGGGTATAAAGATCATAGAGAACATCCTGCCTGCTACTTTTCTTAAATCCCTTTACTTTGGACTGGATAACCTTTCAAACTTACTTAATAAGATTCTATCCCACCTCTGCCTTAAAAAATATTCAAGGACTTTGCTTCCACTGCCCTTTCACAAAGACAGTTACAAAGGCTCTCAACTCTCTGAAAGGAAAAGATTGCCTAGTGTCTGTTATAAATGGAATTTTTAGTCAGTGACCCCTAGTTCGAGACTCTCCCTGCACCTACCCTGTCAAGATCCCTCAGGATCAATTACAGTGGAACTCACATCTGTGTGAAGGGCAAAGGGGGAGATGGGGGGGAAAGTTTGAGAGGGAGGGATGAAGAGAGAATGGGAATGAAGGGATGGGAAGATGCAATCGCTCAAGGTTACTAGTTTGGCAGTAGTTGTTTGTGGGTCATGCTTAGTTTAAAGGCTAAACGGGAAGTATTCATAAAGAAAAACAATGTAACATACATTTTAGGCTTACACTTATATTTGGAGATGCTGTCCTGTCCCAAATCGAGTTTAATACCAGAAACGTCATTTTTTTTTGTACAAAACAGAGATCTGGCCAGCTTCGAGTAGGACTTTCCCAATGCTGAAGTTAAAATTCATGTCCCACCACCTGCAAACTCCATATGGGAATTAGAGGTAGTGCAATAATTCCATTTTCTTCCACAGACACATATGAAGTAAATCTGTGTCTGCACAGCTGACTAAAAGAATTTAAATCTGATATGCATGGTTGTTCTGCCTATATACAGCACAGCCAGCAGCTTCGAGGCAGTTCAGCTGAAGGAAAAAGTAGTCTTGAAGAAGAATAAAACAAAAAGTGGGCTCGTGAAATGGCATGGAAAATTACTGACTTTCACTAAGTTTCTAAAGTAAAAGCCAGTTACTTTCCAGGCTCTATCTCCCTCTCCCATAACTAGGGAAGATTCCAAAAGCAGTATCCCTTAAAAATAGGATGGTGTCAGAAAATCACACTTCATTCCTTTCTTCCTCCCCCTCTTCTCCAGTTACCCCTCCCACCTGAAGGATGATACAGAGGCCCAGGAACGTACAACTCATGCTTATGCCAGTAATAACTTTTTGTAGGCCACTGTAAATCTCTCTGGAACTTCCACCACATAGGAAATGAGCAATAGGGGAAATGTATACAAGGTAGACCACACCTACATATAACTGCAGCTAGAACTTCAGCTCCCACTGCACAAAGAAATTTGTAACACAGCCCCAGTTTCTGGTATGAAAGATTTACCAACAGAGGAAACAGGCTTAACAATCTACTTTGTGACACCAGTCTTCTGCACTTTGCCTGATAACAGATCACGACACCATAAAGGTCATTTCACTTTGGCCTAAGAGGAAATTGCACTTCAAATAAAGAAATCCAACAAATACTGAACACTGCATCAAGAAGATCAAATAGGAATGGTTCAAAATTACAGATTATGGTAGCTTTAGAGACACAAGTTGGTTTGGGCAAAGCACAATAAACCTGCTTGAATAGAAAATGAACAATTGCAGCCTGAAGCACATTAATGCATGGAGCTCCTATGATGGATAGAAACAACCTTTTTTTGTGACAGAACCAATGTCATACGTAACATGAACTTGGATAATATTAAGCTCAATTTCCATGTTAGATGGATTACATGACCGGCAGTTGCTAGAGAAATAGTGTCTGTCTTTCGACCAACACCATGTTTAAGTCAGTGCAATTATGATTCTGTCGCTGTCACAGTATTAAAGCTACCCCAATGGAAGTTACATAACCTTCAAGCACTATGGTAACTTACATGTGTGCAACTTAATTTCTCCAGCTTCTCTCTCAGCCTTTTCATTGTCTCCACAGTGTCAGACTACTTGCCTGATAGCCAGTCTTGGATGGCTACCATTTCATATTGTTGGAAAGCGAAGGTACACACACACACACCCCGTTCCCCACCCCACCCCCCGCGCCTGCTCTCACCTCCCCCAACCAAGAACTGAAACCTAAACACTCAGAGGAGCACCTCACATCATTATCAGGAAAAACAGTGCGAAAAATGGTGTAACCTGTTTTCAGCAACTTCTAGTTGTTACATCCTGTGTCTGTGTGGGTTTCCTCCGGGTGCTCCGGTTTCGTCCCACAGTCCAAAGATGTGCAGATCAGGTGAATTGGCCATGTTAAATTGCCCCATAGTGTTAGGTCAATTAGTCAGAGAGATATGGGTCTGCGTGGGTTACTCTTCAGAGGGTCGGTGTGGACTGGTTGGGTCAAAGGGCCTATTTCTACACTGTAGGGAATCTAATCTAATCTAAACAAAATAAAGCCCTGACACTCACTTTAAAAACAAGTAACAATTTATTTATCTAACAATGAACAAATTAAAAACAAGTGACAATTTATTTATCTAATAGTGAACAAATTAGCTGAACTATTAACAAACTGAATAAATCCCTTCTAACTACTAACTATTCCCGAATAAAGCAAGATTCCAAAGGTATGCTGTTCCAATAAATACAAGCCCCACACATAAAAGAAAGAATTTAGTCTCTCAAAATTACAGCCATGTCCAAGTTACGTCTTCCACAATGTTCTGTGCCTTCTGTCGATTCTTCTCTCAGGAATATTAACTAGCTGTGCTGTTGATATCATTGTTACTTAGATGGTGCTTTCTCTAAGACATAGAGGAGGCTATGAGAGCCAGCAAATCTCTCAAAAGCTGAGGGCCTTTAGCTCATGGGTGACAGCTAGCTCTGGGGTCTTTGTCCAACTGTCCCTTTTTTTTCTTAACCTGTGATGATGTATCACTGTTTCTTACAATAGGATTGGTCCTATGTTATCAAAACCATCAGATTTAAAATTGAACAGGCTTTGCTAATTACCTAGTTCAAATTGACTGGCTAAATTCAAAAGTCTGTTGTCTTAGTAAAAACTGATTAGCTTGCTAACTGTATGGCCCTTCGATAAAAATGTTTCACTTTGGGTGCTCGCTGTGTACCCCAGCAAACTTTCAAGCTGCTGCTCACAAGACATCTATTTTAAACCTCTAAAGACAGAAAAAGCACATGATCTTTTAAAGGGACCATGCAATACTTCCCACTCCTCCCCAGCACTTTACAAAAACCAAATTCTAACTTCCTGCTTCCCAACTGACAAGCACTCTGCAGAATTTCACAACAATATTATCCAGTACATGGTGGTAAAAGAGAAAATATTGGCTTCAGTCACTGCCATAAATTCATCACATTGCTAGCAATTCCATCTTTTTCCCTCGAAGTTGACTCAAGCTGAACCAGACTGTTAGAAACCTTGCTATTTACTTGACTCTAAGCTGAGCTTTGTATTTCATATTGTCTCCATCACAAAGACTTCAAAAATCTACCTCTAACATTATCCATCACCTCTCTGATATGAAAACATATTCTAAGGAACCTCCAGCCACTGTTCGATTACAGTACTGACTAGCCATCCACCATCCCAATACACATAAAGACG
Source organism: Hemiscyllium ocellatum (assembly GCF_020745735.1). Lineage (NCBI taxonomy): Eukaryota > Metazoa > Chordata > Chondrichthyes > Orectolobiformes > Hemiscylliidae > Hemiscyllium > Hemiscyllium ocellatum. Next base: position 103,021,840 of record NC_083405.1, read on the forward strand.
GGCATAGTCAGGCTTGCAGTAAACAGTAGGAGGAAATCCACTGACTAATTTCTCAAATAGGGCTTGAAGGAAAGTGAGCTCATTTTGACTGTTCCATTTGAAAGGTAAATTTCAGCACAGGATGAAAACCATTCAGACACGTCAGGATCTTCTTATGTGCAGCTGTGGATTCAAATGTAGCAAACATGTCATCCATCTATGAGAAAAATGCCAGGGGTTTTGTGATTAGGCATTTTCTATCATCTCTCATTAAACCCACTAAAAATGTTTGAGCACTGGGCTTAATTGGGATCCCATGACACCACCATCCATTTGTGGATATATGGTGTAATTAACTGAACTCACTGCACAAGCTGCAAAGTCATTAGTTCAATAAACAGATTCACCCAACAGTGGCGGGTTTTGATCCCCATTATCTAAGTATGTAGTGCAAATGTTTATGGCTTCCTGAGAGTACATGGACATGGATAATTATAGCAATATCCAAGTTCTGCATGGTCTTTGCAAATATGAAGGAATCCTTCACCATGCAGGTGGAAAATGGACTCACATCTGGTTCTAACAGTTCACCTACTATTTGGCCAGTTCATGTTATACCAAACCAAACACTGATATGACAAGGGTCACAGGTTGTAAAACACTGGGTCTTTTTCCCCTTCTTCACAGATGCTACCCAAGTTTCTCAAGCATTTTCTGGTTTTTTTCATATATTACAATACAGTTTAAAAGCACATCATTTGAGTGTCACTTCAGCATTGCAGATTTGATGGGAGATCCAGAAATATGAAAACCATTCTGAAGAATAGTATACTGGACTTAAAACATTAATTCTGTTTCTCTCTGATAGACCTGCTGAGTTTCTCCAACGCTCTCCGTGCTTGTTTCATATTTCCAGCATCTACAGTATTTTGCCTCGATTTAAAACAATATCTGCCTGAATTAGTAACTAGATATCAACTATACATTCCACTTTACCTTGCTCACATCATGCATAATTTGCAAAAACAAAACATTTGTCGAGCTCCCCAGTTCCACAAATATTCAGTGTGAACTTAGTTGTCCTTCAGGTCCAGATGAACCAATGAGACAGATTTCCAGACATGAAGTCTGGAATACCGTTAAGAAAACCTGCCTTCAGAGTTCATTTCCAAGGCCAGACCAAATGTTTGCATAGCTGATGCTAAAACACATCTTTGCTTGCCAAATTATAGTCACAAATTTCCATCTAGCACTTGATACAGACAGTTAGAAAGCGGCGATGCCAAGAAGAATAGAACAGTTTCAATCTTTACCTCATTGCAAGACCAAATCTTGACTTTGGGAAAGCACAAATCTTTGTGTTCTTACGTTCAAACTGATGTCTCATATCAGTTACTAACATTTACATTTGAAAAACGATCACATATTTTTGCCCAATGCCTACACTCTAATGGCAGAGGGCAAGACTGCAAATAATTCAAATCCATGAATTCATTCACAGATAACAACAGAATTATTTTCCCCTCAAGTCCAAACATAAAAATCATGAGAAGAACATCTATAGGGTAATTCACTAAAGAGAAGCACATGCATACAATGGAGCCTGTCTGATTTTGTACCAATTAGTGAGCAGAACTTGGGTAGTTGTACATTTTCTGATTCCAGGTGTGTTATGCCAAGTCAGACTATTTAGGAAACTGGCATTAGACACAGAGCAGTGCTGCAATCCTGGCTCACTGAGAAATAAGGGTTGCGGTTTGGGTTGGGAAGGAGACAGAGAGAGAGAGAGAGAGGGAGAGAGGGAGAGAGGGAGGTTCACTAGTCTAGGGGTGAAGCATTGATGTTTGTTTTCCGAGCACCAACAGCTACAACTGGCAACGAGACAAAGTAGAGACAGAGTCAGTGTGGGACTGAGTAGGACTGCAAGATTTCCGAGAATCAGGAAGACAGCGGGAAACAGTTTTGTGTGGAAGAAAAGAGAGTGAATCTCAATTGCTCTTCATCTATCCAATCAAATGTAATATCTTTAGTCCACTTCTTTGAACTTTTTGCAGCCCCTTTTGTAGTAATTTGAGTTAAAAGTAATTTGAACTCATTACTTGGAGATACAATCCGCAATTTATTCAAAATCACTTCTAAAAGTCAAAAGACACAACCCATCAGAGAATGAACGAACACATCCATCAAGCTGCTGGGAAACTTGTAGCTGACACAGGTTCAGAATTCACAGATATGGCTGGAAACTTTACTTAACTCTGATGATAGGACTATCAACTTAAACGACACAATTTTAAAAGTCTATCGGTCAATTTTCATAAAAGAACAATTCAACAAGTAAATCTAATCACACTATGTAAATAGTTCATTTAAAAAGTTTTTAAAACCTTTGGACATTAGAAACATCAGTTGAAACTAAATAAAGGAAAATAATTTTACTAAAAGCTTTTTGCTCATCAACAGTTAAGTGTTTCAATGTGGCTATTTATTATGAATGTTTACAGACCATTTGTATTGCCTCAGGTTGAAGGCAATGGGTTTCCTATTACAAAAGTAGGACAAAGGAAGGAACATTATTATGTAAGTACACATGCATGCTTAATAAAATTGATGCTTACATAAGGAGAAAGAACACTGGACAGTTCAATCATCACATTTTTACTTCATGTTCCTGTATGCAATCCAGTCAGATGAGACTAATGTAATTGAGAAAAGGGATAAGGAATTTCTGACACATGTTCAGGAAAACTTTGTCGCCCAGTATTTTTTTTACCCGAGTGTGTTGTGGAGGGGAGACCGCAAAGTATTTCAGGAGCAAATAATTCAAAAATCTATCATGGAGTTCATGGTTATGCTGAGCTGGCACAAAAGGTTGGTAGAGGCCAGGAGCAAATCAGTTAGATTTGCTGAATGACAGAGAAGGCTTGAGGGACAAACTGGCCTACACTTGCTCCTACTTATGTTATCATATTCGATATGCTGTCAGTCCAACTGAGAAGAAGAAATTGTTGATTCCAGTGTTGCCAAACAATTCCAGACAAGTGCTTGTAGAGTAGAGTAGATTAGATTAGATTACTTATAGGGTGGAAACAGGCCCTTCGGCCCAACAAGTCTACACCGACCCTCCGAAGAGCAACCCACCCAGACCCATTCCCCCACATCTACCCCTTCACCTAACACTACGGGCAATTTAGTATGGTCAATTCACCTGGTCTGCACATTTTTGGACGGTGGGAGGAAACCAGAGCAACCAGAGGAAACCCACATAGACACAGGGAGAATGTGCAAACTCCACACACAGTTGTCTGAGGCAGGATTTGAACCCAGCTCTGTGGCGCTGTGAGGCAGCAATGCCGTCTCTGGAGAGAACAGTGAACTAAGAATGTTCATCAAATCATAAAATTTTGGATAAATAATCAAGGAGAGCAAGAAAAAAAGCTTAAGTACAATCTTTAAATTAGAAGAGGAATAAGTTCAAAGGTATAAAAGGGAATCTAGCCAGAGTAAAATGGAACCAAAAATTGGGAGGAAATCTCTAAGAGATATTATGACTGGAGACAAGAGATAGAATAGCTCCCTTCTTAAAATAACAAATGTCTTTCTTAAAGCATTCACTAATGAATATTTAACTGTTTCAGTGTTGTGACTTCTAACATTTCCTTGAAAAGTGTTAAACAGAAAAACGAGTTGCATTTAATCCATTTAACAGTGATCGAAGATAAAATACTAAGTGTTCCAACTGTCTCACATTCATTCAAGTGCTCTCTCTCACACACATTTAAATTACCAAGTAGTACAACAATGGTGGAATCTCCTACATCTTATCAAAATCCACTTGGCTTTGCACTTGCTGTATCAACTTCACTTCGTCTCCAGGCGACAGCACTCATAACTTTTTCTCAGGTTTAGCCGTACTCGCATGATTTCACAGAGAGACCTCTATGTTAACATTTCACACCATAGTATGGTCCAACTCCACTCGAAAGGATGCCATAGCTACATGACCAGTGTGCACAAATTCATCTCAACTGGAATTACCAGTGTGGAACTTCATCTCATCCAAGGTATTGGGATTGCTATCCTGCAAGTGGGATTAACAGAAAACCTCTGCTCAACCCAAATTTCAGGTTATCAAACTTTGATTCATTGTGACTTAATTGTTCTTTCCTTTTGACTAACACTATCTTGAACCTTTTACTAAGTCACAGCTGGATCTTCCTTATTAAGCTTTAGTTTATCAAATGAAATTAATTCTTATTGAACATTTTGAATTGTCCCTATAAATGTTCCATACTTTTTATTCTATTCATCCAATCAATCTTAGTCAGCTCTCCCCTCATAAATAACCAACTTGCTCTGTTTAACATAGTGGTTAAGATTAGAGTATGTCATTTTCAAACTTAATGTAGAATGCAATGGCATTGTGATCATGGTTTCCAAGTGGGCTTGAAGCGACTCATTAATCCTGCCACGTGCACAATATGAGATGTGAAACAGGTTGATGCTTTGGTAGTTCCACAACATATTGGTCCAGGAAACTGTTCCAAACATATCATCCAGTGTGCACAATCCACAAGACGCTCTGCAACAATTCACCAAAGCAACTTCCAAGCAGGTAACCTTTACCATTTGGAAGGACGAGCAGACACATGGGAGCACCACTACCTGCATATCCTGCAAGACCCACTAAATTGACTTGGAACTACATCACTGTTTACTCACTGTTGCTGGGTCAAAATACTGGAATTTTCTTCTGAACAGTTCTGAGGGAATACCTTTCTTTTTATATTCTCGCATAGGATGTGGACATCATCGGCAAGTCCAGCCCTTCATCAATCTGGCTCTTCAGGCCATTTCAATGAGTAGCTGAGAGTCATGCTGATGGAATTACATTTGTCAGACAAGGTAAGGATTGCGGATTTCCTTTGCTAAAGGGCGTTCAGGAACAAAAATTGACAGTGGTTACATGGTCTGCAACTCCAAATTTTGTTTTAAGAATTGAAATTTCAGGTGTATCAAGATTGGATTAAAACCCATGTCCTCACATCTTTGGCTGGGGTCTCTGGCTCTCTTGATTACTACTTCATGACCTCCGCACATGTAGTAGTTCAAGGCGGCTGTTCACCACAAGCTGCTCAAGAGAAATCAAGGATGGGCAATGCATGCCAATATAGCCTGAGGTACCCAAAACCTTGAACTTGGTTTTGAAATCACTGGACCAGGGCTTGAAGTGGAATTGTGTGCTTTGGAGGGGAGAGCACAACCACAACAAACATGAATTATTTTGCAATTACAATTCAATTTTTGATTGTCATCTTGCTTGTATCCACAGTGTTAATTCACAATTGTGCTGTTGCTAGCAAAATATCAATATACTCTGTAATTTTAGTGAAGCGTACAGGTTCAAGTTAACACACCACTAATTGCTGGATTTTCAGCCAATTTGAATGTAGGGGGAGGCACAGTCCACACTATTTCCCAGAAGGGGTAGAAAACTTCTATGTAGATTGTATCTGGTAATTGTTGGGGCATCGCTAACTGTATATGCCATGCCATTTGCCAGACCACATACATCCAGAAAAGCAAAATCTTCAACAAAAGTGAAAATATACACACACACAACCTGAATCAAAATTCAAATGCTATTCAGGTGCCACTATTTAAGAAAGGTGGTAAGGACACACCAGGGAACTAAAGACCAATGCGCCTGACATCAGTGGTGAGCATGTTATTGGACGGAATCCTGAGGGGCAGGATGTACATGTGTTTGGAAAGGCAAGGACTGATTAGGGATAAAATCTTCTAGGAGAAAGTGAGGAATGCAGATACTGGAGATCAGAGCTGAAAATGTATTGCTGGAAAAGCGCAGCAGGTCAGGCAGCATCCAAAGAGCAGGAGAATCGACGTTTCGGGCATGAGCCCTTCTTCAGGAATGAGGAAAGTGTGTCCAGCAGGCTAAGATAAAAGGTAGGGAGGAGGGACTTGGGGGAGGGGTGTTGGAAATGCAGTAGGTGGAAGGAGGTTAAGGTGAGGGTGATAGGCCGGAGTGGGGGTGGGGGCGGAGATGTCAGGAAGAAGATTGCAGGTTCGGAAGGCGGTGCTGAGTTCGAGGGTTGGGACTGAGACAAGATTGGGGGAGGGAAAATGAGGAAACTGGAGAAATCTGAGTTCATCCCTTGTGGTTGGAGGGTTCCTAGGCAGAAGATGAGGCGCTCTTCTTCCAGCCATCGTGTTGGTATGGTCTGGCGGTGGAAGAGTCCAAGGACCTGCATGTCCTTGGTGGAGTGGGAGGGGGGAGTTGAAGAGTTGAGCCACGGAGTGGTTGGGTTGGTTGGTCCGGGTGTCCCAGAGGTGTTCTCTGAAACGTTCCACAAGTAGGCGGCCTGTCTCCCCAATATAGAGGAGACCACATTGAGTGCAGCAGATGCAGTAAATGATGTGTGTGTAGGTGCAGGTGAATTTGTGGCGGATATGGAAGGATAAAGGGGCGGCACAGTGGCTAGCACCGCTGCCTCACAGCACCAGGGTCCCAGGTTCAATTCCAACATCGGGCGACTGTCTGTGTGGGGTTTGCACATTCTCCCCGTGTCTGCGTGGGCTTCCTCTGGGTACTCCGGTTTCCTCCCACAGTCCAAAGATGTGCAGGTCAGGTGAATTGGCCATGCCAACTTGCCCATAATGCTAGGTGCATCAGTCAGAGGGACATGGGTTTGGGTGGGTTACTCTTCAGAGAGTCGGTGTGGACTAGTCGGGCCCAAGGGCCTGTTTCCACAGTGTAGGTAATATAATCTAATATATATATATTATATATTTTTTATATATAATATAATATAATCATGAGGGGCTTGGATAGGGTAAGTAGACAAAGTCTTTTCCCTGGGGTGGGGGAGTCCAGAACTAGATGGCATAGGTGTAGGGCGAGAGGGGAAAGACATAAAAGAAATTTTTTTCATGCAGGGGTGGTACATGTATGGAATGAGCTGCCAGAGGAAGTGGTAGAGGCTAGTACAATTGCAACATTTAAAAGGCATTTGGATGGGTATATGAGTAGGAATATGGGCTGGGTGATGGCAGATCTACCTAGCTTGGGTTGGGATATCTGGTCGGCATGGACAGGTTGAACTGAAGCTGTACATCTCTGTGGCTCTATAAAAAAAAAGCAAGCAAAGGTACTCATTTATTACTAAGTGTATTTACTTTAATCATTGTCTGTGCTTCCACAACATGCAAAAATTCTTTTCGTTTCTTACATTTGACCATAGCAAGTTGTTCTAAATGCTCATGTGTACATTCCAGAATATGGAAATAGCAGAAAAGACTGCTCCTAATTTGTGATTTTCTAGTCATTTGGTAACATACTAAGTATTTAACAAGAAACAAGAGAAAATATGTCAACCAAGGGATCTAGGAGAAGCTGACAACTCAAAATCCCCTTAAATATAGCGTTAAGATGTGTAAAAGTAAGACTCAAGCGGAGATAAAACTGTAACTTGAACTGCATATATTCTTGATATATCATCAGTTATGTTGAGGATCTAAGAAAAATCTAAAGTAGGCTACAGGTGTTTAAAGTGTAATTATTTTCTGGTTGTACACGGTCTCAAATTTTAATCAAGAACACGTGGATGCATGTTCCAGTGTTTTTCAATTTACTTGAAAGTTCCTTGCATTGTTTACATCTTACAAAATGGATTTCAAGCATCAACAGTCTCTTTGCCATCTTAGTCTTTTCTCCCAGTAACACAAGATGATTTTGGGCGAGGGACCCAAGTTTTAAGTCAAGTTCGATCTTTCATTGAAAAACAATGAATGGTCTTATCGATGCAACATTGTTCCAGTTCCAACAATCACCAATAAATTTAGAATTGGTCAATTCCTTGCAAATGCAGACTTAGAAAACATGTCTCTACAACATTGCTTGGCTTATGCCTTGCAGAAATATTTATACCCCAAATTATTCTCCAGCAAAGAAAGTGTACTTTCAAGACGTCTGACAGTATGAAGTGGGAATCCATCATGCGCTGAACGAATTCTTCAACCATTCCGCATTTACTAATATAGAATGAGATTAACGTTTTAGCATACTCAGTGCTGACTATACTACCTAGATTAATAAGAGGTGTGCATCCAAGTTATCTCTGAGCTTGGGATCTTGAGTTGAACATTAATTAGATCACTTACTTTTTTTAGATCACTTACAGTGTGGAAACAGGCTCTTCAAGCCCAATAAGTCCACACCGACCCTCCGAAGAGCAACCCACCCAGACCCTACATTTACCCCTTCACCTAAGGCTATGGGCAATTGGGCATGGCCAATTCACCTAACCTGCATATTTTTAGACTGTGGGAGGAAACCAGAGCACCCAGAGGAAACCCACGCAGACACGGGGAGAACGTGCAAACTCCACACAGACAATTGCCGGAGGCGGGAACTGAACTCAGGTCCCTGGCGCTGTGAGGCAGCAATACTAACCACTGCACCGCCAATTATTAATCTTTTGCATTTTGTACTTTAGGTTCAATCTATTGGATCTAATAAAATTATATGTTTTGTTCCTGCTCCTTCTGGAATTTGTGGCTTTATTTTCACCAGGTTTATCGTACAATATCAAGGGTTTGGTTCTCAGAGAGAAGCTGACATAGGACACCTGGGCTGATGCAGTAGGGCAAGGTTCACTCTTGAGCTCTATCTGTAGGCTGACCTCTGGGTGTAAATGAACATTTCCTTCTTTTGAACGCTTCGCTTTGACAACAAGAATTTGAAAAAACAGTACTTCTCTGAGGAACAAAACTAAGTAGATTCTGGAAATCTCAAGTAATATTTGAAAATACTGGTAATACTCAGCAAGTCAGCCAGCAGTGAAAGAGAGTCAATGTTTCAGTTGATGACCTTCTGTTATTGACCTGAAATGTTTATGTTTCCTTATCCACATATACTGCCAGAACTGCTTAGTATGACCAGAAATTTTTGGTTTTATTAATGGGTTACTTGTGAGTCCGTCTCCTCCTAAATTCTTCAACACAGAGCTGATGGCATTCGTACCTCAATTAAGATATTGGTTAAAAATAAGTTTTGTTTAAAAGAAAGCTTGCTTATTTCTCAAAATTTAACTAAAACTAGTTCATTATGACGTGCAAATGCCAAGCCAGTTTCTGCTGTCCAGTTTTATCTCACTGATCTTCATGACTGTCCAAAAGCATGTTTTTGCTCAGGCTTTATTTAACGTGTTGCAGCAACAGCATAAAGAGAATGAAGGCATTCTTTAAGTACTGTGATCATTCTGTTCATTGTTTGAAAAGGTATTTTTCTAAATTAATTTTTTTTTAAATTACTGTGAAAGCCAATTTACTCTGCAAATTTCTATGAAACTTTGAGCAGATTTGGGGCTGAAAATGTCAGGTTTGACCAGTTCATCTCAACTCTGAAAGTTAACTAAAATGATTCATAAATTTGTATAAAAGCATAAAATGCTGGGAAGATTAAGCAGATCAGGCACTTACTGTGCAGAGAAACAATTAATGTTTTGGGTGGTTGACCTTTCATCAGATTTTACATAAAACATTTTGTAAGATATAAAATACAGGTATAAAGCACATATGATAAATGGTTAATGATTTTATTCCTTCAACGTAGGCATTCTCACACTCGACCAAGTTATTACAAGCTCAAAAGGCACACTGCAGTGTTGCTTGGGAACTTGATGTCACATTGAAAAGAAAACCAAATAGCACTAAGAACCTTTATGACTTGCTCAATTATTTTAACTTTAGTTTTTATTCCATAATTGCCGATCCACATTTAAACTGTAAATTGTTCATCCTCGTGCTTTCATTTTTATATTGATGTTTCATAGTATTTATAATCCAGCAGTAAAAGCTTCAAATGAATTCATCAGGACAGCACAATTCACTACAGAACAGCACACACATTTTATTTTCAGTCCCTTCAGTCACTGCTGTCCTTGTTAAGTGGTTTATTATCAGGAGAGTTAATTAGTTCACGCTTGAAGGTACCAATGTCCACTGAACTAAGTAAAACGTGGTGCGGACCATGTACAATTCAAGTGAGATGCATTCGGTTGACTATTCAAACAGCAATACTGCTGTCCTCCTACACACAGGAAGCTTATTGTGCAGACTTCTGCAAACCGCCTCCAAACACCTGTGCTTTGGCAAAGGTAACATTAAGCTTGTTTTTTTAACATAAAAAAAAGGCTAGCAGACAATTGACCGTTAAACATCAACTCTCCCATCTCAATTTTCAGTGCTGTCATTCTGTTTTGAGTTTGTAAAATTACATTACAATGTTAAGATATCTGATGTGGATCTTTCTGGATTGTGACTTCTGGTGGAGAAAGTCTTGCCAGTTTGTCTTTTGCAGCCTTTATACCTCATGATGTATTCATTGTTCAAGTAGAACTGGATAGTGAATGCTAGTTTTCATTCCCTTTCTTATTCTGCTAGCTTATGTCTCATATCTTGCATCGCATTTCCTTTGCATTAGTCATAAAGTCAACTTTCCCAAATTCCCATTGGAATGCTAGAAAATATACAGTTTGAGACTGCTGGAAGAATAAATCTTCTCATCACTCACAATAGGTTCACAATGTTTTAAAACAAAACTTTATCAAATTAGTTTATTGAGTCACGTTGCATCACCCATATTGCAGTTTCAAATGATTCCTGGAACAAACGAGCCAGCTTTTTCCAGATTCCATCTACAGTATGTGGGTGGATGAAAGTAGATGAAATCTGGGCAATGTGAACACATGGAAGCCATTTTCTTTTATATAAAAAAAAATCCACTCTTTCAAAATATTCAATATAGTGGACTTACTCCAGGGTAGATGAATGGGAATATTTACGTTATATTTGCATATATACTTGTGTTGGAGGGGAAATGCTGACACAGACTGGTTAATCCAAATAGCCTGTTTCCGCAAATTGTACGTAATCACATTTTAACGCGCAGTTTTTTAAAAATCATTTGGACTGCTAATAGTCAACAGATTTAAAGTTTTTTTTACTCTTCAAATAACAACTTGCTTTGGAACAAGGATTACAATCTTCGTCAATGGTGTGATATTTTATGATTTGCTGTTAACTATAAAAGCTATAGGAAATCAGAAATATCACAATAATTCTCTCAGATGTCTGGTGATCATCTGTGCAAATGACTGTTATTCCATTGAAAGAGAAGTTAAAAGGTAATTCAGTGTGGAGAACTCCAAGGTTTCAGTATTTGCCTGTCACCAACATTCTAACCACCTACATCAGGCATGAAAGGTTGCCTAATATTGTTACAAACTCATTGACTGTGTTTTCAAACAAAAAACTCGTTGACTGTTGCCAGGTAGTAGGATAGCAGCACTTCCGAAGCTTGTTTTTACTGTCTAATTAGATCAGATGATAAAGTGAATCATGTAGAGCACAAGCCACCTGCACAAGAAAGTCATGTAATGTGGAGAAAAGGCACCTGTTACACTGGTAGTGGCTTCCACCCACCACCTTGTTCCACTTCCAGTCAGGTGTAAAGCTTGCCGGATAGTTATAATTTCCACTTCACTATATAACCTTCAACAACTTATGAATCATTCAACTTTTTTTTTTAGAATCAACACAATTTGACAGTTGGCATATTGGGACAGATTTTTCTATTGTGCAATTGAGTTTTAAGTATACCAAGTAATCCTGATTTGTAGTTTCATCAGATTGACACCACATTATCAGTATCTATTATGGTGCTCCAAGCATGCCCTCCTGCACTCTGCGTTGAACTGGCAATTGATCTCCCGCCTAGGTGGTAGAGCGGGTGCTATGATAGGTTACAGATTGTGGCTGTGTACACTTCTGCTGTTGCTGATTGCCCACACAGCCTCAAAGATGTCAAGATTTGAATTGCAACATAAATTATGTTCAAAGTCTATCCAGTTAGCATGATGGTTGGTCTCAAACACAAAAATCAAGGCTGACACTCCAGGGCAATATGAAGGGAGTGATGCAATGTCAGAAGTGCTATCTCACAGATAAGATGTTAAATTAAGGCTCCATTCCCATGTTTAGATGCCCCAGATAAAGGTCCCATTATACTATTCAAAAGATTAGCAAAAGCTATCCTCTGACTGTTGCTCAATATTTGTCCCTCAATAAGTACACGTTGCTGTTTGTCCAAATTTGCTACAACAAATCAGCTGTTGCGTCTCCTACATTACAAAAGTGACTACACTTCGAAAATAGTTGGGTGGAAAATGCTGTTGAGATAGTTGGAGGTTCTGAAAAATAACCATGCGTTAATTTTTCTTTCTTCCACTACACTAAACTTACTGCAATTATTTCCAATGCAAACTTTAAGGGACTGAAAAGAGAAAATAAGACAATCCCACATCAAGTTCAATGAAAAAAAGGTATGACAAGAAACGACGTAATTTATTCCTGCTACCCAGTGCTTATACATCTCAGTTTCTCATACACTATAACTTTCCACCAATGTAACGGATAAGATTCACTTTGCTTAATGAATGGATTGATTACATTATTCAGTTTCATGAGTGTCATGTTGGTACTTAAGAGTTAATTTGTAACAGTAACCCATTTAGTAATGACAGGTTTAGGTCCTTCAAGTTCCACAGATCAGACAAAGTGCAATTTCAGCAATGTAAAAAGGGAACAAAACCAAAACCTATTTTCCTTGTCCTGTTCCAACTTGTGTCAAGACTCTTCAAGATCACAAGATCATGCATCCAAGTAAAAATTCCAATATATCCTCCCATTTAGAAAAGGGAGAAAAATCATTGTGTAAACACAGTGGTCATCCCAGTGAAAAGAATTTTGGTAAATTAGTTAAGCATTAGTCCAGAAACATTAATGTGTTTCAAGCTGAAGTTATAAGTTTAGTTAAATTACTTTGGCAGCTACAATTGTCTATAAATTTTACCTCAGTGACTGATCATAAATCAACTTGCATATTCATAAAAATCAGTTATATTTTAGGTGTTGGAGGTGATTTCTTCAAATTCCAGGAGCAACAATTACTTTTTTTACATGCTGTGGCATTGTTTTGGAACTTTGGAGGAAAAAAGTCAAAACAATGGCACTTTTAAAAAGGAGAAGGACAGACAAAAGTAGTACGTAGTCAGTGCAAGAAAGAGAGAGAGAGAGAGAGAGAGACAGAAAGACCCACACTGCTAACTGACAGCAGTGAACCTGCACAGTTACTGCCTTTGCTGTTTGAATTCATGCATTGCTAGACATCTGAGTGCATTTAGGAAAACTTAAACAGCGAAATTCACAACTGATCTTGGAGGAACCTGTTTGGGTAGGTCACAGCACAGAAACAGAAAAGTGAATAGTTTGACCCTTGCTTTACATTTACAATAGTGAATAGATTGGGTTCTTATTGATTATCTGTTTTATTGAAATATGTCTCTTAAGTCATAAGCATCAAGTTAGCCTGAAGCAGTGTTTTGCACAAGAATTTTGCACAGTGCTATTTTCGGGGTCTGTCGATTGGAAGAAGCAAAAATGGCCTTCAGTAGAGTGATATGCTCTTCTTGTCAGATGTGGGAGTTTAGGGAGAGTTCACAGGTTACTGAGCATTATATTTACAATAAATGCTGTTGGTTGCAAATCCTATCAGATCGAATGAATTGGTTGGAGAAACAGTTAGAGGCAATGAGGAATTTACAAAAATAAGGCAGTGCGATGGATGGCAGTTATAGGAAGGGAGAAAAGCTGCAGATGCAGTCATACAGATAGGTTAACTACAGGAAAGGTAACAAAGGTAAGCAGGTAGTGCACAAGTCTTCAGTGGTTCAGTGGCTATCCCCATTTCAAACAAGTATGCTGTTTGCCATTTCAAACAAGTATGCTGTTTTGGAAAACATAGTGGTGGTGGTGGTGGGGGGAAGGGGGGGGTGGAGAGGTGATGGATTCTCAGGGGGAATGTAGCACTAACAGTCAACTTTCTGGTATCAAGACAGACTCTCGTATAATAAGGGGTACGTGAGTTCCAAGCGATTGACTGTGTTAGGGGACTCCCTAGTCAGAGGCAGAGACAGACATTTCTGTGGACAGCAGCGAAAAATCAGAATGGTGTGTTGCCTCCCTGGTGCCAGAATAAAGGATGTATCAGAGAGGGTGCAGCATATTCTCAAACGGGAGAGGGACCAGTAGGAGGTCATTGTACACATTGGAACCAACGACATAGGTTGGAAAAAGGATGAGATTCTGAAGGGAGAATAGAGAGAGTTAGGCGGTCCTCGAGGGCAGCAATATCTGGATTACTCTACGAGCTAGGGAGGGTAGGAATAGGATGATAAAGCAGATCAATGTGTGGCTGAGGACCTGGTGTATGGGAGAAGGATTCACATTTTTGGATCATTGGAATCTCTTCTGGGATAGAAGTGACCTGTACAAGAGGAGGGATTGCACCTGATGGGAGGGGACTAATATACTGGCAGGGAGATTTGAGGGCGCTGCTCGGGAGAATTTAAACTAGTAAGGTGTGTTGGGGGGGTGGTACCCAGGGAGATAGTGAGGAAAGAGATCAATCTGAGACTGGTACAGTTGAGAAAAGAAGTGAGTCAAGGTGGAAGGAGAAAGGCTATTTTTGATGGTATTAGTTAAGAACTTTCAAAAGCTGATTGGGGCAGATGTTTGCAGGTAAAGGGATGGCTGGAAAAGGGGAAGCCTTCAGAAATGAGATAACAAGAGTCCCAAGACAGTATATTCCTGTTAGGTGGAAAGGAAAGGCTGGTAGGTGTAGGGAATGCCGGATGACTGAAGAAATTGAGGTTTTGGTGAAAAAAAAGGAAGCATATGTCAGGTATAGACAGAATAGATTGAGTGAATCCTTAGAACAGTATAAAGGTAGTACGAGTATACTCAAGAAGGAAATCAAGAGGGCCAAAAGGGGGCCACACTCTCGACTCTGACCTCCAGCATCTGCAGGCGTCATTTCCTTGTAGTGGATTTTACAGATACACCAAGAACAAAAGGGTAACCAGAGAGAGAATAGGGCCCCTCAAAGATCAGCAAGACGGCCTTTGTGTGGAACCCTAGGAGATGGGGGAGATATTAAACAAGTATTTTGCATCAGTGTTTACTGTGGAGAAGGACATGGAAGATATAGATGGTGACATATTGAAACATGAGGTAAAAACAATGACTGCAGATGCTAGAAAACAGATTCTGGATTAGTGGTGCTGGAAGAGCCCAGCAGTTCAGGCAGCGTCCAAGGAGCAGCGAAATCGACGTTTCAGGCAAAAGCCCTTTATCAGGAATAAAGTAAGGTTTTTGCCCGAAACCTCGATTTCGCTGCTCCTTGGATGCTGCCTGAACTGCTGTGCTCTTCCAGCACCACTAATCCAGAACATAATGAAAAATGTCCATATTACAGAGATGGTGATGCTGGATTTCTTGAAACGCATGAAGGATTAATCCCCAGGACCTGATCAGGTGTACCCTTGAACTCTGTGAGAAGCAAGTGAAGTGATTGCTGGGCCCCTTGCTGAGATAGTTATATCATCGATAGTCACAAGTGAGGTGCCGCAAGACTAATAGTAGTATTTAAAAAAGGTTCTAGTTCTGCGCACCTTCCCGCTCCCCACCTCCCCCACAACCGAGGGAAACAACCTTGACTATTTACCTGAACTTCCATGATTTTATAAAGGGCCAATGGGCTGAGAAGTGGCAGATGGAGTTTAATTCAGATAAATGCGAGGTGCTGCATTTTGGGAAAGCAAATCTTAGCAGGACTTATACACCTAATGGTAAGGTCCTGGGGAGCGTTGCTGAACAAAGAGACCTTGGAGTGCAGGTTCATAGCTCCTTGAATGTGGTGTCGCAGGTAGATAGGATAGTGAAGAAGGCATTTGGTTTGCTTTCCTTTATTGGTCAGAGTATTGAGTACAGGAGTTGAGAGGTCATGTTGCGGCTGTACAGTACATTGGTTAGGCCACTGTTGGAATACTGCATGCAATTCTGGTCTCCTTCCTAATAGAAAGATGTTGTGAAACTTGAAAGGGTTCAGAAAAGATTTACAAGGGTTGCCAGGGTTGGAGAATTTGAGCTATGGGGAGAGGCTGAACAGGCTGGGGCTGTTTTCCCTGGAGCATCGGTGGCTGAGGGGTGACCTTTTAAGAGGTTTACAAAATCATGAGGGGCAAACTTAGGATAAATAAACAAAATCTTTTCCCTAGAGTGGGGGAGTCCAAAACTAGAGGGCACAGGTTTAGGGTGAGAGGAAAGATATAAAAGAGGCCTAAAGAGCAACTTTTCCACACAGAGGGTGGTGCGTATATGCCAGAGGAAGTGGTGGAGGCTGGTACAATTGCAACATTTAAAAGGCATCTGGATGGGTTTATGAATAAGAAGAGTTTACAGGGATATGGGCCAAGTGCTGGCAAACGGGACTAGATTAATTTAGGATATCTGGTCAGCATTGATGAGTTAGACCGAAAGGTCTGTTTCCATGCTGTACATCTCTATGGCTGTATAACTGTGAAACACATGATATAAAGAGAAACTGAAGATACCCACAAACAGATGATATCAGGACATGATTTTAAAATAATAACACTGGATCGTCAAAGTACAAATCATATTGCAATTTTCTGTTCCCAACACTTGTGCAAAGACAAACAATCAGCATTTCTATTAAATATCACCTTATTTTAGAATGAATTTTACCAGGTCTAAGATGAGAGAATGAGAGCCCAGAGAGGTCAAGAGTATTAACATCCTGAACGTGAAAATCTGTAGTAAATTTGATGTGCTTCAACAAAAATCTGATGGTTGTACTGTTTAACTAGGAAGTATTTACTTTTACGATTAGCAGGTGTATTCATAAACAGCTGAATCTGATCTGGTACTGCAAAACAAGACATGATTTAAGATGCAAAGTGCAAATTTAGACAGATGTTCGCAAGATGGAACATAATTTACCAAGTCAACTACTGACATTCATAGGATGTAAAGGGATTTGATAGCACAGTTAAACATTTCAAATGTTTCAACAGACACAAGCCCTTAAAATCTGGTCTTGCCTTTGTGGAAGAAAAATACCTGGATAGAATTGAGCACCGAAAGGGTGTGAGAGAGCGCCAAATATTCCTGTGAAGCTCGTCCCTATGATAATTCAGTTGATAGAAACATAAGTTGACTTTGCACCAATTTGACCAGCATCAAATGAGGGTCCAGTCTCCAACAGTGCTTTTTTTTGTTTTAGCAACAGTATAGGCAATTTCCAAGTGACGAGCTGACTTCTTTAAATATCAGGCGTGATTCACACAAATGCTTATTTTGTAAAAAAATTATTTCAAGGGATATGGACAGTGCTAGCTGGCCAGCATTTACTGCACATCCTTAGTTACCCATGAGAAGTTGGTGGTGAGTTGCCCCCTTGAACTGCTGCATTTAAATGCTGTAAGTTGACCCACAATGCCCTTAGGGAGGGAATCCAAGATTTTGACCCAGCGACACTGAAGGAACAGCGATATACTTCCAAGTCAGGATGGTCAGTGGCTTGGAGGGGAATTTGCAGGTGATGGTGTTCCCATATATCTGCTGACATTGTCCTTCTAGATTTATGTGGTTGTGGATTTGGAAGTTGTCTGAGAAAGCTTTGGTGAACTTCTGCAGTGCATCTGTACGTAGTACATACTGCTACTACTGAGTATTAGTGGTGGAGGGAGTAGATGATTGTGAATGTGGTACCAATCAAACAGGCAGTTTAGTTGTGAATGGTATCAAGCTTCTTGAGTGTTGTTGGAGCTGCAGCCATCTAGGCAAATGGGAAATATTCCAGCACACTCCTGACTTGTGCCTTGCAGATGGTGGACAGGGTTTTCAAAATCAGGAAATGAGTTACTCACCACAGTATTCTCAGTCTCTGATCTGCTCTTGTAACCTACGTATTTGTGGCAAGACTCGTTAAGTTTATCGTCAATGGTAACTTCAAGGATGTTGATAGTGGGGATTCAGTAACATGGAGGATTTTGGGAAAGAATTCCAGAGAATTAGGCTGAAATCCAAGAATGGTAGAGCAAAGGCGAATTAAAAAGATGAGTTAGTTAACTGATGCAAATATAAGAGGGAAATTAGCAACTCAGGGAATCTGCATGGAAAAGAGAGGATAAGTGGAATATTGTGTAAGATACGATCGGTAACAGTGCTGAGTAACATGAGCTGGGGCAGGGTTGGAGGCCCAACAGGCTGGAAATGGGAGGTCTTTGTCATGTCTGTATGTCCATAGAACAAGGAACTTAAATTCAGCTCAATTTCAAGGTTGATAAGGATGCAGGATCCCAAAAGTCATGTTTAAATTAACAGAAGAGCCAGGATAGAAATCTTTGACAGAAGTTAAGCAACATAGGAACAGGAGTAGACCTTCCAGTTCCCTGAGCTCTTTGTTACCTTTCAATGAGATCAGAGCTGTTCATAACCTTAACACCATCCACCTGACTTGGCTCCATATCCTTTTACATCCTGAGTGAGCAAAAATATGTCAATCTCAGATTTAAAACTACCGGGCTCTCATCCCTTAGTATTTATGGAAGTGTTCCAATTATAGGCCAGTGAGTCTCACATCAGTGCTAAGGAACTTATTGGAAAAATTCTGAAGGACAAAATTAATCACCACTTAGAGACCAGGTTTGATCAGAGATCGTCAGCATAGTTTTGTCAGAGGAAGATCATGCTTAGCAAATTGGATTGATTTAATTTTTGATGCAGCGTCCAGGTGCATAGGAGGGCAGTGTTGTTGATGTAGTTTATGGATTTCAGCAAAGATCCCAAATTGGAGATTGATAAAAGATGTTAAAAGCACAAGGGACCCAGGGTAACTTGGCACTTAGGATCCACAACAAGCTTGGTGGCAGGGAACAGAGGACAGTGGTAGGAGCCTGTTTACATATCTGGATGCCAAATAATTTTGCAGTGACACAAAAATTGGCTGACTGGTTGACAATGAGGAAGAAGGTCTTAGGAAGAAGGTTGTAAGAGGAAATACAGAGTTTGTCAGATAGGCAGATGGAAGTTAATCCTGTTCGGTGAAAGGTGATGTACTTGGGAAGAAGTAATAAGACAAGCAAGTATGAAATAAAAAGCGGGACACTAGGAAACTCAATGGAACATTGCAATTTTGGGGTGTTTGTCTATACATCCTTGAAGGTGGCAGAACAGGTTGGGTAGTTAAGATAGTATATGGGACGCTTGCCTTTATAAGTTGCAGCTGCAAATGTGTTGCTGGTCAAAGCACAGCAGGCCAGGCAGCATCTCAGGAATAGAGAATTCGACGTTTCGAGCATAAGCCCTTCATCAGGAATAAGAGAGAGAGAGAGCCAAGCAGGCTAAGATATAGGGTAGGGAGGAGGGACTAGGGGGAGGGGCGATGGAGGTGGGATAGGTGGAAGGAGGTCAAGGTGAGGGTGATAGGCCGGAGTGGGGTGGGGGGCGGAGAGGTCAGGAAGAAGATTGCAGGTTAGGAGGGCGGTGCTGAGTTGAGGGAACCGACTGAGACAAGGTGGGGGGAGGGGAAATGAGGAAACTGGAGAAATCTGAATTCATACCTTGTGGTTGGAGGGTTCCCAGGCGGAAGATGAGGCGCTCCTCCTCCAGCCGTCGTGTTGTTGTGTTCTGCCGGTGGAGGAGTCCAAGGACCTGCATGTCCTCGGTGGAGTGGGAGGGAGAGTTAAAGTGTTGAGCCACGGGGTGATTGGGTTGGTTGGTTCGGGCGGCCTGGAGGTGTTCTCTGAAGCGTTCCGCAAGTAAGCGGCCTGTCTCCCCAATATAGAGGAGGCCACATCGGGTGCAGCGGATGCAATAGATGATGTGTGTGGAGGTACAGGTGAACTTGTGGCGGATATGGAAGGATCCCTTGGGGCCTTGGAGGGAAGTGAGTGTGGAGGTATGGGCGCAAGTCTTACATTTCCTGCGGTTGCAGGGGAAGGTGCCGGGGGTGGAGGTTGAGCGTGTGGAGGTGTGGGCGCAAGTCTTACATTTCCTGCGGTTGCAGGGGAAGGTGCCAGGGGTGGAGGTTGGGAGTGTGGAGGTGTGGGCGCAAGTCTTACATTTCCTGCGGTTGCAGGGGAAGGAGTGTGGAGGTGTGGGCGCAAGTCTTACATTAGTGTGGATTACCTCCTGCCCAAAATCCACAAACCTGCCTGCCCCGGCCGACCCATTGTCTCAGCCTGCTCCTGCCCCACCGAACTCATCTCCCAATACCTCGACACGGTCCTGTCCCCTTTAGTCCAAGAACTCCCCACCTACGTTCGGGACACCACCCACGCCCTCCACCTCCTCCAGGATTTTCGCTTCCCTGGTCCCCAACGCCTTATTTTCACTATGGACATCCAGTCCCTGTACACCTCCATCCCCCATCACGAAGGACTCAAAGCCCTCCGCTTCTTCCTTTCCCGCCGCACCAACCAGTACCCTTCCACTGACACCCTCCTTCGACTGACTGAACTGGTCCTCACCCTGAATAATTTTTTATGAATTGAATTCAAACTCCACAAGTTACCATGGTGGGATTTGAACCCAGATGCCCAGATTATTAGCCTGAAGTCTCTAGATTACAGGCTAGTGACATTACCCATTATACCACCATCTCCACACAATGATTGTAGATCTGCTGAAATTCTCCAGCAACTTGTTTTTATTTCAGATTTCAGCATCCACAGTATTTTGCTTTATTTTCCTCTGATTACTAGACCAGCTTTATCCACTAACGACTCCCTACTCAGACTGTAAACCAAAACAAAGGAAATTTGTCTCTTAAAAAAAATCTTTCTTAAAAAAGACTGCAACCTAGAATTCCATTCACATGAAAATCAAACATACTGTTTGATCTAGCAAGCTGGAGAAACCGACTATCAAAACCTAACTTCTTGGAACAATCATATTCAATGCAAACTCTGGCTTTGGTGCAACACCTCAGGCATCAAAAAGAATTCATAAAGTCACATGGAAATATCAAATAGGAGCAGGCTTAGGCCATTCAGTACATTGAACCTGTTCGGCCATTCAACATAATAATTTGGTCTGACCCTCTATCTGAACACCTTATTCACATGCTCTCTCCATATCCCTTTGATACCTATAGTCTCCAGAAGTCTATATGTCTCTTCATACAACAAACCTGCCATCCCAGGAATCAGACTGATCAACATTTGATGTACTCCCTCTTTGAAAAGTAGCTCTTCGCTTAGAGCAGAAACATTTGTCACGAGAAGCAACTCAATTGATAAATGTAACCATTACTGGTGAGCAGTGTTCCCTTTTTTTTGCATAGGTTCTTACCTTTGGACATCAGAAATGTCTAATTACAAATAAAATTGCAGATCAAAAATTTTCAAAAAGCATTTTTAACAATTTGTGACAATTACATGCCATCTGGTGACCAGGCTGAAGTACAGGGTGACAACTTTATGTAAACAATAGTATTGACAGTGAATTCATTGACACAACTGTTTTACCATTGACATATTGATGATTTACTCAAATGTAAATCATCTTGTTTTACATGTAAATCCTTCTTGTTTTCATCTCTCTATGGTTATGTTTCTCTTCACCTGCAATATGATACCCTGACCAATGCTATCACCACAGCACCGACCGTCATTGCCAAGCATCTGAACGAGATACTTCAGACAGTGTTACACCCCATGTAGTACAGTACTTTGCAACTGCAGTCTTTTATCTTGCAAGTCAATGACGGCAAGGAAGCATCAATTGTTGGCTAGATAAAAAAAATTATCTCAAGTTCCATTTAATGCTACTTCCATTTGCCTTCGTCTATTTACAGCAATAAGTAATCCCTACAGGACTAACCACGTTATCTTCACGTGATAGCAATTTTAAGAACAAATTCCACAAATAAAAAGAAGGAGAATATTCAGATTTGAGAGGATTCTATCAGATTAGGAGAACCTACAGCATAAAATGGAAAGTCCTCCTGTGTTTGCATTTCTTGGGGGAAAAAAAACAATCAGTTGCATAACCTAATTGTTCACACTAATCTGGTGTGTTAAAAGCTCATATTTCAACTACATATACACAAATGTAATGTTGCTGTTTGTTGACTTAAGTTGATTCCCTAATCTTTCAATTTGAGAACTAAATAATTTCTCCTGAATGTAAATATCCACCACTCAAAATAGAGTCCAACATCAATATATAGATTAGTTAAATAAAAACAGCAAGAAAGAAATAGAATTAAGGATTTGAGTGAAAGATGAATCTTCGACAAACTTCAGTTCAGAAAATGTGTTTCACAGGAGTTGATTCTCTATTTCAGACTGCAAGCTTCTCATATTATTAAAATATGCACTAAATACAAAGAATGTTGCACAGTAGAAAAACATTCTGTTAAAAACAAGAACACAGGTATTTAAATCAGTGATCCACTGCTATGTTCAATAAAAATCTAACATATGTTGAAATGTATATTGGACCAATTCAATTAGTGACTCTTCTTGCCATAGATGATGACACATTTAACTCTGGTTCAAGTTTCAGCCCAATCACTGGGTTCTAATCTCATTGGCACCCAAAGTATTTGAGGTACCATGCTCTGACGTGGCTCCCAGTGGAAGTTAACTGTTATGACACAGGGTAAACTCTCCTGCTTACTGTAAACCAGCAACACAGAAAAGATTTATCCCATGCAGTAATCTATGAAAATTCCAGAGGCCAAGAACTAAAGTAAAAATTAACAACTTTATTTCTTCAAGTATAACAGAGAATAATTAACAACCATTTACAACTCCTCTCTAACCTATCTTTTACCTTCCCTTCTATAATACCAGTCTGATAAAAGCCCCGATTAAGATTTGCAATCCAAAACTATTTCTCTCAAAACCAGGCAGCTTTCAGTTTTCTCTGTAGTCCTGTCTTCTTTTCTTCTTCTTGGGGATTTCTGCTTCACACATTACTGATCGAAAAAAGTACCTTTTAAGAGAGCAATTTTTCAGCCAGTCTTTACATGCTGGTAGCTTGGCAGTTCTCCTCTAAGCTGGTCACTTTTCCCTGGTCTTATACCCTCAAAGCATCAGATTGCGTCATTGGCTAAGATTGTCAATACTGAAAATGTGTTGCTGGAAAAGCTGAGCAGGTCAGGCAGCATCCAAGGAACAGGAGATTCGACGTTTCAGGAATCAAGATTGTCAATATACTAAATTCAAATAGGATTGCAGTTTGGTTTTTTTTTCGGGGTATAATTTAAACTGATTGGCCTAATTCGAATCTGTTCTGTGAATTCCAGGCAACCAGCTACCCTAGCCATCCCAGTAGCTGGAGTACATGTTACACTATCTTTTTACAGAACACTTGGTGCTGTCGGGTAGTTTTTGCTAGCTTTTAACTATCTTAAAAAGATGCAGTACACCCTCATCTTCATTACATCACCATCACATTGCTCCATTTAAAGAGCACTGAATCTCCAGCCAACACCTTCCCCAAATCCATCTCACCAAATTCACTTGAACTTGCAAGTAATGGCGAAATATGCATATGCTGGAAATCTAAGTCTATAAGATAATAAGAAACACGAACAGGGGAAGACCATTTGGTGCCTCAAGTCTGCAACACCATCCAATAGGATCATGGCTGATGTGACATTCCTCATATGCACTTTCCTGCTCCTTCCCTATAACCCTCTATTTCCCGACTGAACAATAATCTATCTCAACCTTCAAAACACACAAGGACTCTGCCGTCATAGCATTTTGTGGAATGGAGTTCCAAAGACTCATTCATCATAGAAATTTCTCCTCATCTCTGTCTAAAATGGCACCCCTTTGTTCTGAGCCTATGTTCTCTAGTCCTAGACACTCCCATGACGAGAAACATCTAAGCACTTCTTCGATCAAACCCCTTAAGAATTATATATGTTTCAATGAGATAACCTCTCATTCTTCTCATTCCAGTGAGTAGAGTCCCAACCTGTTCATCATTTGCTTCTCAGACAATGTCTTCACACAAATCCTCTCCCAAGCATCCTCATGACCTTCTCTGAACTGCTTCCAATGAAATAGTATATTTGCTTAAATAAGAGACCCAAACTACTCCAAACAAAGAAGAGAGATGACTTGATAGAGGTGTACAAGGTAATGAGAGGCATTGAACAAGTAGATAGCCAGCGACTTTTTCCCAGGTCAGAAATGGCTGTCACGAGGGACCATAATTTTGAAGTCATTGGAGGAAGGTATAGGGGAGATGTCAGAGGTAGGTTCTTTATACAGAGTGCGGTGGTTGCGTGGAATGCACTGCCAGCGGTGTCGTAGAGTCAGAGACATTATGGTAATTTAAGCAACTGCTGGACAACCACATGGGTGGCAGTAAATTGAGGGGTGTGTAGGTTAGGTTGATCTTAGATTAAGATCAATGCTCAGCACAACATTGTGGGCTGAAGGGCCTGTACTGTGCTATACTGTTTTATATTCTATGTGGTCTCATCAGCATCTTATACAGTTGCAGCAAGATCTTCCTCCCATTGACAAGACAGGTCATACACTCCATCTGTCTTCATGTATCCCCACTTCACCACCCTGCCTCCGCCAACCCCACACACACACCCCCAGTCCTGGAGAAAGGTTACACCTGAAACTTCCACTTCTCCACCTCCTGATGCTGCCTGGCTTGCTGTGTTCATCCAGCCTCCTGCCTGTCTGCTTGCTTACTGTCTATTCTGCTAATCCTAGTCTGAAAATTAATTTTCCTTTCCCAAGGTATTATGTTACGTTTTTAAATTTAAAACCCTCCAAGAACATGCAGGTGCTTCTCAGAGAAAAAAAGGCAACTTAAGTTTAAAATCAAAATAACAATAATATTCTATATATAGAATAAAAACAGTTAATTCAGGAAATATTCAGCAAGATATTCCAGGTTGATTACCTTCCAACAGAACTCAGAGATATTCCACATAATCTCTTCTGTTGCAGTCAACATGAATGCAAATTTTACTGATTGAAATAATGTTTTCTACAATTGCGGTTTCATATTAAATTCACTTTCGAGAAAAGTTTCACTAAATGCGTTGTGGCATTTACCTTTACCGGATTGTTTTCTTGCTATGAAAGACATGAATTTCAGAAGTTTCAAAACAACTATCTTCTCAGATGGGAAATTGGAACGAACAACATCTACAACAATTCTAATTTCAAAATGATATAATTCAGTAGGACTGAATTTGCTCTTGTAAAGAGCTTTCCAAAGCATGGAACAGACTGCAAGTCAGCTGAAAGTTTGGGATCGAGAGTTCCAAGAGGGAGCTTCTTCTGCTATTTTTTGACATGTCCACCCCATTCCAACACTAGCACTTCCACATCATCTCTTCAACAGATAGGCCATTCCTTTCACCTCTACAGATCTCCTCTCACCATCTACTACAACCACCATTGCAAGAGTTTACATAGTGTGTGAATCGCTTAAAACCTTACCTAGATTCTTATAGTAATAAGGGCAAAAACCAATGGCTGGATTTCAAACCAATGGCTGCAGAGTATTAGCCTGGTATTCTGGATTACTAAAATTTCTGGAATACAAAAAGTGTTTTGTACATTATCCTATACTTTTGATGACATGGAAACTAGATTTACTCAATCTACAATAAAGAGAAACCATAAGCACAGCTAAAAACTTCAATTACATAATTAATCATTTACAACTAATTTTGCCTGATTGAATTAAGTAGTTCTGGCTGTTTGTCCAATTTCAGGGAAAGTGGTGGCACAGTGTTAACATCACTGGGCTAGTAATCCAGAATACCAGCTCACAAAGATAAGCTGCAGAGCTGGGCTGAAAGGTGGCAAATGGAGTTTAATGCGGACAAGTGTGGGGTGATTCACTTTGGTCAGAGTAACCGGATTGCAAAGTACTGGGCTAATGGTAAGATTCTTGGTAGTGTAGATGAGCAGAGAGATCTCGGTGTCCATATACACAGATCCTTGAAAGTTGCCACCCAGGTTGACAGGGTTGTTAAGAATAGAGTGTTTTAGCTTTTATTAATAGAGGGATCGAGTTCTGGAACCCTGATGTTATGCTGTAGCCGTACAAAACTCAGGTGCAGCCGCACTTGGAGTACTGTGTACAGTTCTGGTCACCGCATTACAAGGAGGATGTGGAAGTTTTGGAAAGGGTGCAGAGGAGATTTACTAGGATATTGCCTGATATGGAGGGAAGGTCTTACGAGGAAAGGCTGAGGGACTTGAGGCTGTTTTCATTGGAGAGAAGAAGTTTGAGAGGTGAGTTATTAGAGACATATAAGATAATCAGAGGGTTACATAGGGTGGACAGGGAGAGCCTTTTTCCAAGTATGGTGACAGTGAGCACGAGGGGGCATAGCTTTAAATTGAGGGGTGATAGATATAGGACAGATGTCAGAGGTAGCTTCTTTACTCAGAGGGTAGTAAGGATATGGAATGCTTTATCTGCAACAGTAGTAGATTCGCCAAGTTTATGTGCATTTAAGTTGTCATTGGACAAACATATGGACGTACATGGAATAGTGTAGGTGGGATGGGCTTCAGACTGGTATGACAGGTCGGTGCAACATCAAGGGCCGAAGGGCCTGTACTGCGCTGTAATGCTTTATATTCTATGTTAATATTCTGCAGCCATTGGTTTGAATTCCAATAAAACTGATGATGAAAGTTTAACTCAATAAAAAGTATAAAATTAAAAGCTAGCCAACAATCACCCACAGTTGATTCTTCGGAGGGTCAGTGTGGAATTGTTGGGCCGAAGGGTCTGTTTCCACACTGAAGGGAATCTAGTCTAGTCTAATGTAATCATGTAGACATTCACTTGTGTTGTGTTGTCACAGCCTCTGGTACTGTAAGTCAAGAAGTGGAAAATGAGTGCAAAGTTGCCTCTTTCAACAGGCAAGTTAGTGGCATAGGTAGGGCAGTGGAGAAGCAGTTGGCACCAGCTAAATTCCTAATGAACAATGGGGCGGGGGGGGTTTGTCAGTGATGAATTTACAGTATGCAACTATGGATAATGTGGTAATGAATTCTGCAGCACGAAAACTCTTTAATAATGGATTGTTTGAAAGAATTCACACAATAATAAATGACATGCTTCACAAACACAGACCAACACAGTTCCAAAACTACATCTGCATTGGCATGGGAAGTCTGTGCAAAGAAATCACTAAAAATGCTTGTGGTTTCTAAAGTAAATCAACTGCATTTTAGGAGAAATTCAAAATTTCCTTCATCATGATCATCCTTGACTTGGGAATATCAACAATTAGCTTCACTTTTTCTGAGCATCTGAATGCCTTGCATAGTGGGAAGGGTTTAGTATCATCTAAGGCCAATCAAAATGAATTCTTATCTGAAGGACATGGTACCTGGTAATATAGACATGTAGCAAGAACAGAAAGATCTGGGTAAGGTAGTATGATTTTACAGCGCGCCAACAAACTGTTAGAGTGCATTCCCAGAGATTAACTAGCACTGATTACAGACCTACAAAATCTCCAGGAGTTACAAAAAGTGATGAAGCATAATACACTTCATGTACACATATATCTTGACAATTATAAAGGGCCATGTTTTGGCCAAAGGGGTGAGTAAACAAGGACAAAATGATACACAGCTAGGACAAGGCTATTTTCCCAGAGAACAAGAGCAAATTGACACGATGGTGAAAGAAGAGTGTGTGAATGGGCAATGCCACTATTATATGGAGGCAGGGAAAGCCAGCAAATACAAACGTCACCTCAGTGATAGGAGGTAAGATCAATAAATGGGGAAAAACTAGATCGAACAGAGGACAGAAAACACACAAGTTCTGGAACTGGAAGTGATTATGGCCCAAGGAAAAAAATAACAAACTTACAAAGGATTCATCAGATGGAGAAATTGTGTTGATATTTGTAGAATAAGGCGGGGCCAACAAGTAGAGGTTGTAGTTTGACAAATAAAAGAACGATGATTAGAGTGGGAACACCATAACACACATGGGCCCAAATGATTGAGTTATTTTGACGGCTACTAATGAATAGAAGTTTTATTTGACTGTGTAAAAGCCAGTGATATAGAAGGGAAAATACAGAAATTAAACAAGCAAGGCGATGAATTGGATGATGTAGTGACGGTATAGTATTTCAGTTCTACAAAAGTAGGTTGTGTTCAACTTAAAGCAGATGTAACAATGCTCGATAAGTATCACAGAGGTAAATTGGCAGATAGCTTGACAACACACATTGGTAATTTCCTTTGGGATGGGGTCCTCGGAATTAGAGTGATGGATCAATGATAAAATAAAAAGGGAATTTAAGGTTGAAAATCAGATTTTGAAGGCCATTAAGTACATAGGATTATGCAAAAAGCAGAATATGTCAGGAGTAACTTTAGATCAACAGTCTCACTTGGAACTTGTTAACTGCATCCAGATAAATTGGACTCATCAGAAAAACGATTTTGCATCCAGGGAAGGCACAGACCAGTTAAGAGATCTGACTGCACAGTTAAACTGATTATACAGTCAAACAAGACTCCATGTCAATTATAATATTTGAAACAGAGTACTATGAAGCAACTATTGATGAAGACTCGAGTGCAAATAATACATTCAAGAAATTAAGTTCAGAAAAACGCAAGCTTGGATTTCTAGGATTGCCTGACCCAGAAGAAATGAATCGAGTCTTTTAAACAAAGTTACACGTGCCAACCTTTCAGTTTGTTCTTCAGGCCCAGCAAAGGTTATCATATTCTTATTGGATAAGAACAAGAACTGTTGTCCATTAGCCTGGAAAGTCATGAGAAAATTGAAATGGTAATTCAGTATCTAAGCTGCTGAAACACTGGCATGGTGGAAGCCAGAGGTCCAGGGGTCTATTCATCCAATATTCGAAATGAAACGATTTAAAAAGGGACAATCGGAGAAAATTCTGCTCACATGTTATGTGAAAACTGTCCACTTTGGGACAATATACATTTCACCAACAACATCACTGAGGAAAGGTTGAAGATTGCCTTTGTACAAGTAATTTCAAATGTTAGAAAGAAAAGATTCCCAAAATGAACTGGACTGATGCAAGTCATATGTTGACATACTGTTACACAATAAAAAGCTACTTGCTCCAACAAATTATCCGAGATCTCAAAGACAGACCCCGATGCTGTGAGGAATGATTAAAATAAAAAGAAAAAAAGTCAGTGTATGTTTGGGTCACTTTCTGATTAAATTTTTTTTTGTTCAAAGGAAGATAAAGCTGGAGGCTGTGGATGGGGATCCCCTTCCTGGACCTCTCCATCTCCAGCAATCGACATGGACGCCCAACAACTCCCACAGGTACTGAGACTACACCTCCGCCAACTCTACATCCTGTAAAAATGCCATCCCCTTTCCCAATTCCTCCACCTCCGCCACATCTGTTTCCAGTATGAGCAATTCCACCTTAGAGAAACCCAGATGACCTATTCCATCTAAGATCACAATTTCTCTTCTCAGGTAATCAATGATGCCCTCCAACGCATCTCCTCGACTTCCCGCACCTCCACTCTTGAACGCCACTACCCCCAACACAAGTACAGGAACCACCTCCCTCCACCCCAGTCCTCACCTTCCACCCCACCAACCTCCTTACACATTACATCGTCCTCCGCGACTTCCACCATCTACAAACTGAACACAGATGTATTTCCCGCCCAAACCGTACCAGCATTCCAGAGACCATTCTCTCCATGACTGTCTCAACATTTCCATGCCCTCCACCAGCCCACACCCTACTCCTAGCACTTTCCCATACCACCACAGCAAGTGAAAACACGCACCTGCACCTCCCCCCTCACTGCCATCAAAGGTCCCAAAGGAGCCTTCCATATCAGACAGAAATTTACCTGTAACTCCACCAATATTATCTACTGTATCCATTGCACCCTGATGCTCTACCTCGGGGAAAAAGGATGCCTACTCGCAGATCATTTCAGAGAACATCTCTGGGAAATCCGCACCAACCAACCCCACCACTCCATGGCTGAACATTCAACTCTCATCCGACCCCACCGAGGACGCGCAGGTCCTGGGCCTCCTCCATCACCAAATCCTTACCATCCGACACCTGGAAGAAAAACGCCTCATATTCTGCCTTGGGACCTTGCAATCACACAGGATCAACGTGGATTTCAACAGCTTCCTCATTTCCCCTCCCCCCTACATTATCCCAGTCCCAAGCCTCCAACTCGGCACCATCCTCCTGACCTGTCCATCACCTTTCCCATCTATCTGCTCCACCTTCCCTCTCTGACCTATAACCTTCTCCCCCATCTTCATCTATCTATCGCATTCTCAGCTACCCTCCACCACCCCAATTCAACCCCCTCCCATTTATCTCCCAGCAGCCCTCGGCCCACAAGCCTCATTCCTGATGGCTGAAATGTTAATTCTCCTGGTCCTTGGATGCAGCCTGACCTGCCCAGCTTTTCCAGCACCACACACTCAACTCTCTCCAGCATCTGCAGTCCTCACTTTTTCTTAGAATAATGGTTGAAATACAAACTCCCAAATAGGGAACTATGACCTTGAACTCACTTCATAACATCCCATTTGCATGGTTCTGATGAAAAGTCACTTGACCCAAAAAGTGAATTCTGTTGTCTCTGTAGATGCTACCGGGCCAACTGACTTACATTAGCACTTTCTGTTTTGTTTCACATCACAGTGCCTTTTACACTTCACATATCTATTCAAACTCAGAAACATATCATGCAGTCAAACATCATTTTATTGCAGATGGAAAATCACACAAATAAGTTTTCTCACACCCCCTCTCCCCACATGAAAATGTTCATAATGTCTGAACTGGGGCTCTACAAACTCTTGGAAAAGCCAGGTACTTTCCCACCTCTATCGTGACTTTATTGCCAGCTCTGTTCTTTCTGCATGGAGTTTGTACATACCGTGTTCTGGCCAATGGTGATAGTTTACTTAAAAACCAGGGCTGCAAAACCAACACATAAAAAGGAAAAGAAAAACAAGACCAGAGTTTAAACTAGTGTTAGGACCAGCAGGGAGTCTACATGACTCATCCTCAAAGAACTCATCACATTAATGGTCTCCAGGACCAGACCAGGTGGATGGAGAATTCAATATCAATGTGTATTTGGACAGTAGGTGTTGTTTAGAAAAGAAAAGTATGTCTAGATTTCAGATGAATGATCCCAAGGTTGTAAATTGCAACATAGCTTGATAAAACTTGATCAAGGACATGGATCAAAAACAGCAAATAGAACTGCACAGTTAAAGACAAACCTTGTTGTCATTATAGCGCTCTGTTCATAATAACAGCTGACAATATTAATACTATATTAGTTACACTTATATCAATGGTTTGCACAAAACCACCTGGAAATCTGTGGGAGTTGATCTTCATTTTATTTCTACTAAATGTATCAATAGAGTTTGGAAAAAAATGAAATTATACATAGACAAAATTATGAAAATAATTCCTGTTCTGTAGTTTAGTCATTTATCCACATTCAAAAAACAAAATTCCAATTAAACCATTGCATCTCTGGTTCTTAATTACTGCTTAAATCAAATATTGAATTCTTTTCAATTTCAGATTTTTTTTCATGATGCAGAACATTCCTCATTTGAAGGCATTAATAACATCTCAGGGTAACTAGCCCAGAAATTTTCCTTTCCTCCAGGGACATGTCTAGCCTCTACTCATCAATTGACTTCAATAACCTAGACATATTTAGGCATTTCCCTTGCGGCAAATGACTGCACAAACACACACATAATCACTCCACTTTTTTAAAAATTATCCTCAAGACGAGGGCATCACTCCCAAAGCAGATTCTATTCACTGGTACACGATTACATCCTGAGCCAGATATTAGATTTTCAGACTTAACTGAATTCCATTAGCACCGCATTCCAATATGTTCCTTCCTAGATTAGAACATAAATGAACCAGTATCTCAGTTTCAGTTTCAACATTATAACATTTAAAAGACTTCTGGATGTATATATGAATAGGAAGGTTTGAGGAATGTGGGCCGGGTGCTAACAGGTGAGACTAGACTGGGTTGGGATATCTGGTCGGCATGGACGAGTTATATATAATATATATTATGTATAAAAATAATTGCATTTAGTTTCAGGTATTTTTTGGAAAGGTTATTACCTAAAGAAAAAGTGAATACTGTGGAATTCAATTTTCAATCATTTCAAGCCACAAAATCAATTACAGGAGACTGGAAACACAGAAAAATGTACTCTACTCTGCACAATGCTGAGCCCAAAAGATCATTTCTACTGCACCAATGCTGTATTTCCCCACCCATTTTTTTGTTAAACACAAGCAATTTTAAATTAAATTGCTAATGTATGGCAATTGGCTGCAGCTTTGAGCAGCAAACCAACTCAACAGATCAAGGCAGCCCAAAATAACGTCATATTTGATCCTTCCAAAGAAATTTTCCATCTCAGTAGCCATAGTTAATACCCAACCCATTCCATTACCCAGACCCCATAATTAGAGTTTGAATGAAAAATACTTATTGCAGTGAATGAAAGCCAGTATATTTATGATTCTACATAATTCAGACATCTAAAATTAATGGGAGCACAAAAGGTGATAGAAAATAGAACATTACAGCGCAGTACAGAGCCTTCGGCCCTCGATGCTGCAAAGCAGATTGCAATGTATTCACTTAAGGTTTAAAACACTGAATAAATCCTCAAATTCCCTTGAAATTGTTTACATTAATGTTAAATTGTTTTAACCCACTTTTCCTGAGCTACATCACAATTGTAGCTGAACTATTCATGTACAAACGAAAGGTTGTTCTGCTATAATATGCGTTTTGTCAATGCAAATTGGCTGTAACACATGGATGAATGGGGGACACAGCTTCTGAAGCACAACTTAGAAAATATGTATCGGCTGTAACACAATTACATTGCCAACGTTGAGTGCTACTTTTATTGTGCAATTCTTATAAAGTACAGGTTTACACAAGAACTACTTGTAACTTCAAACACAATGCACAACAGCATTCAAGCTAAACTCTCCTTCGTGGACCCACTCAAGATATTTACGAACATATAAAGCAAATGGCAAACATTGCTCTGCCATTCAATAAAATCACAACTGATCTGTTTACAGATGAGTCCTAACAACCTTTGCTATCACAGACTAAGAATCTTTCTTTCAGACATAAGAAATAGGAAGAGGCGGCAGTTTGGTCTTTTGAGTCTGCTCCACCATTCTACAGGATCATGGCTGACCACACATTCCTTATATTCACTTTCCTGCCCTTTCCCCAAAACCCTTGATTCCCCAATCTATCTCAGTCTTAAATCCTGAAACTTCCTCCCCAACACCATTGAAAGTACCTACACCAAACAGACTGTAGTAAACTGAAGATGACAGTTCACCACCATATTTTCATGGGCAAAGATCGGTGATGAATGCCAGCCTGGCCAGTGAAGCCCAACTCCAAAGAATCAATACATTTCCACATCTACATTCAGGATACTTGCATCAAATCATCCCCCACCCTTCTAAAGTCCAGTGAAACACATCCAGTGCGTCCAAGCTATGCTCATAAGATAGTCCAAACATTTATTGTCCACAAACTGCTGCCAAAAGTATCCTCTCAAACAAGCTGAATTTGCACAATACATAAATCAGATATATTTAAGAAATGCAATTGTTTTAGCCTAGTATATCTGTAAATCAACAGCTAAAATAAACAAAAGAATTACTAGCAGATCAATAGAAAATAAGGACATTTTAGCGATGATCAACCTTATGAGTTTTCTCTAATGCATCACTCAGTAACCAACTGCTGTATGAACACACAAATTCAGGAAAAATATTATTTGTGAACTTAAATTACATCAATACCAGTGATAAAATTGATACTCAAATTCTATATTACCCAGAATGGTGATCAGAATCTATGAACATGAAAATGCCACCAAATTATCTATCCCAAAAATCAAAGTGCATACACAGGTGACAGATATGTTGTTGCTAAATTCCAATCTGTTCTTAATATTCCGAAATAATTTGCAATATATAGTTAGAAAATTAACATTGAGATAGATTACAAGTTTTCCAACACTGCTGTAATCCAGACTACAAGTTTTAGAACATCCTAACAAAGAATTAAATTATAAATAACTGATATAAGATGGTAGTTTATTTTTGAGATATTCACTTTTCATTGCTGGTAATAACACCCTCCACTTAAATAAAGTAATTCTAAATTCAGAAGGTGATTAAAAACGTGAGTATTATTTGGAAAGTTTTACGGTAGAGGCAAGCATGCTTAGAGTATTTTATATATTCAAAGGTGGCGAATCAATGTTGAAAACAATTTCAAATTCATCTTTATTTTGATGTGCTACATACATTAAGATTGCCCAACTTGAAAGAAGGGCCCAATACCTGGCAGATCTGCATTCATTTATCGCGGGGCATTAAAAATTCATCCATTCGAGTGACTCCCCGTTGTCATTTTGCCTACCCCATCGCTAATGTGTCAATGAATTTAAGCACAATAAGCCATTTATCTGTAATAAATGAGTTGTTGGCTCGGGGAGAGATAAGAACCCACACATCAGCTGCCTTCACAATGGAAAGGCTGTGTGTTGAGAGAGAAAAAAAACTGAGAGAAACCCTTTAGGAGACGAGACGCTGCAGAGCGGCTGCAGCTGCACGTCACACGCCCACGCTGGCCCGCAATGGAATAAAATGTTCGGGGTCGATGAGTGCTGTAAACTCCAGCTTCTCCCTCCTCTGAGGAAACACACAGGAGGAGCCGCTCCGCGGGTCTGACAGACAGAGGCAGCCCTGGGCCGGCCGGCCGCCCGCCCTAGGCCTTCCCTCCCAGTCCCGCGCCACAAGGCCCGCCTCACCGCGGCCACAACTGCCGGCCAAAGGCAGGAAAATGTCCTGTCTGGCAGCAGGCGAGCGCTCACCCCCACCTCCCTCCCCTCCCCTCCTTCTTATTTTGGTTCAACAGAAATCGAAAGGGAAGCTCGGTCTTCAAAGAGAGATCGATAGGCGACGCTACAAGAAGTGCAGGCAGGCCGAGCCGCTCGTTTCATTCCCGTTTTAATTTTCCCAAAACCGAAACCGCGTTCTCGGCTAGGTCACAGCGAACATATTTATTCTTTATATCTTTAATAAAAAACAAAGAGTTCCGGCTCGGGCAAACTTCAGGAAGGTTCGTACCTTCTCTCTGATGGGGATAGGAGTTAAAATGCAATCGGACTGACCGTGTTTTCTCCTCGGGTTCGCCTGTTTTCTGTGCTTGCACCTTGAGGCATCCGCCATGATCGGCTCTAGCTGGGCGCCGCCATCTTGTTTCACTCCGTCCATGAACTCCAATGGGAAAGGAGCGGGGCGGCCCCCCGGCCGGGCCTAGGCTGCAACCAGCAGCCTGCTCCTATTCACTGGGCAGCACACACTTGACTGCACTTTAGAGCAACAACCCACCAGCACGCTTATTCAACCAAAGCAAGCATATTACTTTTGATTAATGCGTTTTTAGATCTTCATGTGCTTCATTTCGGGGGGAAAATACAAGTGCTGGAAAAACTCAACGGATCTGTGCAGAGAGAGCAAAAGTCAAGTCCTGACGTTTACTTTTGCTCTCTCTGCACAGATGCTGCCAGACCTGGAGTTTCTCCAGCACTTGTTATTTATTTAATCGTAAACATCCACATATCCTTAAAAAGCTTTACTCAAAATCAAAACAAGCAATCAGAAATTGCTGGGAAAATCCCAGCAATTTACATTTTTTTTTAAAAAGCGCTGGAGAAACTCAGCAGTTCTGGCAGCATTTATAGAGAGAATAAGAGAGTTAACATTGAATCCAAAAGAATTGTTGACCTGGGGTTTTAAAACACTGTTTTTATTTCATATATGCTTTAGCTCACATGTTTAGTATACCATGAATTCCATACTGTTGTGAAGAACAAACACGGGACTGAAAACATAATTGCTTCCCCCCCGTACCTGTCCGGTTTCTCCAGCAATTTCTGTTGTTCTTGTTGAATTCTTTACCATTCTGAATGGACGTTTGCTTGTTGTGCTGGAAGGTTCATTTTCAGATGTTTCATCACCATACTAAATAACAGAAGCATTGGTGTTATGGGGAGAAAGTGAGGTCTGCAGATGCTGCAGATCAGAGCTGAAAATGTGTTGCTGGAAAAGCGCAGCGGGTCAGGCAGCATCCAAGGAACAGGAAATTCGACGTTTCGGGCATAAGCCCTTCTTCAGGAATCACTGGTGTTATGACCCACTTTCTATTTGTGTTTAGTTTCCTTGGGTTGATGATGTCATTTCCTGTTCTTTTTCTCAGATGGGTGGTAAATGGGGTCCAAGTCAATGTGTTTGTTGATTTTCAAAAAGAATAGGTATCCAATGAACACAGTCCACCAATTTCTCAACAACAAACCCAAACAGGCAGACAAAACGTATCCAAAAACCATAGCCACTCTCCCCTACATCAAAGACGTCTCAGAAATGATTGCCAGACTAGTCAGACCTCTTGGCAACATGGTAGCCTGCAAACCCACCAACACAGTAAAACAGCAACTAATGAACATAAAAGACCTTAAACAAACATAAAGCAAATTGAACTTCATTTACAAAATACTTTGCAAGAACTGTAACAATCTCTAGATTGGACAAACAGGCAGAAAACTAGCCACCAGAATACATGAACATCAACTAACCACAAAAAAATGAACCACTATCATGAGTATCCTTACATACTGAGGAAGGACACCACTTTGACTGGGATAACATATCCATCCTAGGACAAGCCAAACAGAGACATGCATGAGAAATCCTAGAAACATGGTATTCCAACCTGAAGTCAATCAACAAACACATGAACTAGGACCCCATTTACCACTCTCTGAGAAAAAGAACAGGAAATGATGCTGCCTAACCTGCTGTGCTTTAACCAGCAACACATTTTCAGCTGTGATCTCCAGCATCTGCAGACCTCATTTTTTACTCGAAGATTTTAACCTACTGCGAATCCTCTTGCAAGGATGCCTTCCTTGAAGGAGCTCTCTTCCTCCCTCTACAAGGATTTCAGTGAGTCTCTCTCTCACTGCACCCCCCAGGTCATCTCCTCTGCACAGAAACTCTTCAGCCACGTTCTCCTATCACCCTCACCTTGACCTCCTTCCACCTATCCCACCTCCATCGCCCCTCCCCCAAGTCCCTCCTCCCTACCTTTTATCTTAGCCTGCTTGGCTACTCTCTCTCATTCCTGATGAAGGGCTTATGCTCGAAATGTCGAATTCCCTATTCCTGAGATGCTGCCTAACCTGCTGTGCTTTAACCAGCAACACATTTTCAGCTGTGATCTCCAGCATCTGCAGACCTCATTTTTTACTAGGAAATGATGTCACCACAGGAAATAACATCACCAAACCAAGGGAACCTAAACACATAAATAGAAACTACAGTGCTTTCTGTAGTTTTTTTTACCAGAGGCTCACTGATGATGTTACCGAGTATGGTGATGAAACATCCGAAAATGAGCCTTTCAGCTCAGTGAGCAAGCTTACATACTGAACCTCAACTTGAGCTACAAATCTTCAGAAAACTCACTTCTTTACTGTTCTTTGTCAACCAGTGGAATAATTATTAAATTACAGCTCTCTTCAGGCCTATTGTGGACTCTCCAAAAAAAGGTTATTAGTTTGCTGGATACTGATGTAAGCATCTCAACAGAAAAGTTACAGGAACATTAAACCTGTACTTTGTATATTTTGTTCTTTCTTGGTGAAGAGACAGTTACAAAGTACTCATTTGGTACTTAACCATATCCTCTAGCTCCATGTCCAGATCCCTTTTTGGTTCCTAATCAACCCATGTCTCCTCCATAGATTGGGATATAAATATTGAAGTGTTCAAAACATTAAAGGACAGGAAGTTAGAAAAAGGTGCAGGGGTGACTCTGCTTATGAACTCGAGCATTGTCACAATAGAGAAGGGTGACTAAATTTAGGGAAGCAGAATGTAGAAGCAGTTTTGAGTTTACATGAGACATAGTTATTTGTAGGAGTTGTTACAGGTTCGACAGCAATAGCCACATGGGCATTACTTAAAGAAAAAGTAGTGGGAGATTGTCAGAAAGGTATGGTGATGAGCATGGGATATTTTTAATCTACATATACTTAGGAAAAATCTGGTGGGCAAAGATAGCCTAAATGAGAAGTTCATACTATGCTTTCAGGATAGTTTCTTAGAACAGCATGTTCTGGAGTCAACCAGAGAGCAGACTACACCAGACCTGGTATTTGTGAAATGAGATATGATTGATTAATTAATGTTAGGTAGCCTTGATCATCACAGAAACCCTTTGGTGTGGCCAGAGGCCATTTGGTTCATCAAGTTTGCACCAATCCTCTGAAGAGAATCCCACCCCAAACCCAGTCCAAGTCCTCCACATTATTCCTGTAACCTCACATTTGCCATGGCTAACCTGCCCACGTTCCACATCCTTGGACACAGGCAATTTACCAATCCACCTAACCTGCATGTCTTTGGATTGTGGGAGGAAACCAAAGCACCCAGTGGACAGGGTGATAACGTGTAAACTCCACATAGATAGTCACCCAAGGATGGAATCGAAGCTGTGTCCCTGGCTCTGTGAGGCTGTGCTACTATTGAGCAATCATCATGCCCATCATAATATGATTCATAATGTTTTGATTTCAGGGAGAGAAGAGTGAGTTTGAGACTAGTATAATAAGCTTAAGAGGAACTATAAGAGCATGAAAGCAGAACAAGCTAAAGTGAACTGGCAAATTAGTTTAAAGAATAATTGAATAGAGATGAAGTGGGAGATGTTTAAGGGGATAGTTATGTATACACAGAATAAATACATTCCAAGAAGAAATAAACACTCCAAGGGAGGACTCACCATTCATGGTTAATTAACATAATTAAATATAGTATCAAACTTAAATGATACAAGTATGTTTTGCCAGAAGATTGGACAGTATATTAAAAAAAAACAAAGAGTGACTGAAAGATCAACAAGAAGGAAAAATTAGAGTACAGGAGAAAGCTAGTTAGAACTATAAAGACAAATACTAAGAGTTTCGATATATAGTTTTAAAGAAAAAGGTTAACAAAGTGAGCTTATAGAAAGTAAGTCTGGGGAATTAATAGCGGAAATGAGATGTCAGATGAACTGGTATTTTGCATAAGTCTCGACTGAATGAGATGCTGCCACCAAGCCAAAAAGATGTTTTACATACCACACTAGTGAATAATGTGGTAGATGAGCTCCAGTGTGAAGCCAGATACATAGCTACAAATCCCACGACTAATGGATCATATTAAACAACACCACTGGCAGCTGGCAACATGCCATTCATTTTCAACTGGCCTCAAAAATATATCCATCATTCGATGTGATTCTGCTACTGGAGATCATTTATTAAATAATGCAGACTATGCTAAGAGTTGCAATGAAAACAAATTTAAAATTGTCAACTAGGCCCACTGTGTAATGCATTTGTATGTTCATGAAGCTCAGGAACCTGTAGGCAAAAAAAATGTATATGCATTACACTTTTTTCAAAACTGCTGTAAAACCATGGTAACACTTTGACCAATCAGAATCTACCTGCCTACTCTGAGAATTAATATTGGCAGTTAACGGCTTTTGCTGCATCTCCATCCCCACGAAGGCCCAACCAATTAGCATCCTCTGCTCATCCTGAATAAAACTGTGTCTCTTTTTATCAAGTCTATTTCTTGCATCCTCATTCTGATTATAGAACAGACT
This sequence comes from Hemiscyllium ocellatum, assembly GCF_020745735.1. Lineage (NCBI taxonomy): Eukaryota > Metazoa > Chordata > Chondrichthyes > Orectolobiformes > Hemiscylliidae > Hemiscyllium > Hemiscyllium ocellatum. The sequence continues at coordinate 103,061,616 of NC_083405.1, forward strand.
CATAGAATCCACTATGAGCAGAAATAGGCCATTTGGTTGATCGTGACTGCACCAACGTTCTGAAGACCATCCCACTCAGAACCATGCCCCAGCTATTCTCATAACCTGACATTTACCAAGGTTAATCCATCCAGCCTGCACATCCTTGGACAGTACAGACAATTTAGCGTAGCCAATCCACTCACTCTGTACATTGTTGGACTGTAGGAAGAAACCAGAGCAGCCGGCGGAAGCCCAGGCAGAGATGAGGAGAATGTACATCCAAGGCTGAAATTGAACCTGGGTCTCTGGCACTGTGAGACAGAAGTGCCAACCACCATGGCGCCGTGATGAATGCAAGAAAAAATAAAGTCAATTTCAATTCTCCTCTTAGCAATTCTGAGTATTCCTGAGTGTGAAAAGTAATATGATGATAACCAATTTAGCATTATAAGTCAGATTCATAGTGGTGCACTTGTGTGTACTAGAATCTAGGTGAAAGTGAGGACTGCAGATGCTGGAGATTAGAGTTGAGAGCACAGCAGGTCAAGCAGCATCTGAGGAGCAGGAGAATTGACATTCCAGCATCAGGTCAGGAATGATGAAGGGCTTTTGCCCGAAACATTGATTCTCCTGCTCCTCCGATGTTGTCTGACCTGCTGTGCTTTTTCAACACCACACTCTGTACAGGAGGCTACATATATTAATACACAGAACCTTGTTTGGTGCAGACAGAAAAATATGTACACAGACTGCATCTATTTCATCTCAACAAAATAGTTGACAATGATATCCTGGCTCATTTCTCATGCAGTGCTCTGACCAGTCAACTTGCCAAGTTTAAAATTTAAACAAAGCCTGAGAGCTAACTGTCAATCAGTATTAATGGGTGCATTTTCCATGGCAAAGCCACTGCTAATTGGTGCTTACTTGTTCACCAATCAGCAAACTCACACAATATGAAAGAAAAAAATATAAATGTTGATCTACCCTTGAATTGGTATTCTTGCATAATGTCCAGATTAGTGCAAGATGAAAAGCTTTGACAAAGTGTTTATCAGCAATACTCAAATGACTATTAATATTGGATATATGAGACCCATTATTAATTCACAAAATGACTGTGCAGAGAGCAGGCAAAAAATATGAATACTTCTGCTTGCATAAGCTTCAGAAATACAACAGCTTCATTTTATAACTGGGAATTCATAGCCCAGAGTACACATCTAGTACCTCTTCCATCTCACAGTGGCATCCTCCCACTTATTCCCATAAATTCAAACTTTATTTACAGCCATGTTGATAGACATGGACACTGTGAACCTGCAGCAACAGCCCATCCATCTCCACCTCCTTTTGTCATCCTCGAGCACCTATCATATTCCTGAAACCTCATAATATCACTTTGCCCTTTCCTCAAGTCATTCTGGAGCCTCTAACCAGTACCCTTGATCAAGAGTGAATGAGCTGAAAATGTGTTGCTGGAAAAGCGCAGCAGGTCAGGCAGCATCCAAGGAGCAGGAGAATCGATGTTTCGGGCATGAGACCTTCTTCAGGAGTGAATGATCCTTGACTCTCTTACCCTCAATACTCAATCGTCCTGTGTCAACCTGGAGCCTCCCTTCTCATCCTTGACCAGCCTCAGTATCACTTTACTGTCCCAGCAACTATGGATTCTGCCCTATAGATTGAAATATGGCCCTGTTTGGATACCTTGGCCTTCCTCTGGCCTGCATGTTCATGCCTTGATTTGGTTTACTGTTTTTATTTCAAAATTCCAGCATTGGGTTGTCTTACTTCTGTTAACACCATAAATTGGTTACTCTGTTTAGGTTAGAAAAGAAATTCTGTGAATATGAATTTTATTTCAATTCATTTTGAGATGTAGGTTTTGCTGACTCAGCCTATTGCTTGTCTAATGTGACTGCAGCCAAGACATTCCTGGTGATATTGCAACTTGAAGGCTTAAATTTAAATTGATTGATCACATACTTGGTGATTTCGCTTACTTTCTTTTGAATGGATGTATCTTGCATTACTTTTATGACTTTAACATGGTATGCCAATCTCAACTACAACAACACTCAAGAAGCTTAACATCACCCAAGACAAAACAATCTTGTTTGTATCTGAGAGCAGGTATCATTGGAATACCAGTATGTATAATCTTTGGATGCTGCCAGAACTGCTGTGCTCTTCCAGCACCACTGATCCAGAATCTGGTTTCCAGCATCTGCAGTCATTGTTTTTACCTAATCTAAAGAATAGGCTGCAAGAGCTGACAAAGCATGGTTTAACAGCATCTTATTAGAATCCAAGCAATATAATAACAGAAAGATGCCATTCTATTATTCTATAATTCAGTTAGATCATGGTTGATATGTAATTCATTTATCTACCTTCATTCTCCTTCCAGCCCCATTGTCTCCATTGCCAAGAGATACACAATCTCCTGCAGGTTTCCCATAATTAGAAGAAGGGAACAGCAATAGGCCATTCACCTCGTTCAAGCCTGACATGCCATTCAATACGATCATGGATAATTGAAAACTTCAAATACACCGTCTGAATTGGGACATATTTCACTTTTCTCATATTGCCGCAAGGCCAAAATCTTGGAACTTCAAAACAAATATATTTGGATGCGATCATTAACATGGTTGAAGGATAATGACTGCCTTTAGCTTCAAACAGAGACAAGCGTTGCTAACATGGGGTAAAACCTGAAAACAAATATTTTTGTATCTTCCATTCCCATGATATTAGTTTAAATGAGATGCTTGTTGTAGTGGCAAACATTTCTTCCACTACAGAGAAACATATGAAATTGCAGGCAGGAAAACGACAAATTGCCGATCACGCCTGCCCCACATGATTATGGCTAGGGGATTATGGTCCAACAATTCTTCCAATGACTTCCCATCCACCCCCACAGTCATTTAATCACAAGGAGAAATCTAGTACTGGAGCTAAAATTATTAGACAACTTATGAAACAGAAATTCCCACTCATCCTGTATTAAATGCCAGGTCTGACAGAGTAGCAGAATTCCTGACATTTTATGATTCAAAAAGCAAAAGAAACTTATTACTTCTAAGTTAGTTTGTATTCAGTTCAATTTTTCAACAGTTATCACAAATTTATTTCAATAATATTAGCCTGGAGGCCCCAGTTTCCCAGGACAGGCTCCTGATGGCTCCTACAAGTATTCTGATTAGTGACATGGGACTGCTTTGAAGCCTGTTTGGCAAAGTCCAGACTGGAATTGAAGCATTCCCATGGGTACTTGCTTGGTTTCACTTGGACTAGTATTTCCATAATAGAGTGCCAGAAGAGGAAATTACATCACTAAATCCTGACATGCAAAAGTAAATGCATCCCATCTTTTGGACTGCGTAATCCTGGCATTATTTACTTTTCTGTTATGGAGCTGTTGCTACGTTGTCCACAGACTTTCACTGAAATTGAATTAGAGATTTTCTTTGCGGTAACTTGAATAGAATATCAATTAAGTGAGAATCAACTTTCATATTTTAGCAGCAGTTTTGCAGATCCTGAAATTCAGAATGTCTCTCATCTCCCACTGAATTAACATTAGATTTAGATTACTTACAGTGTGCAAACAGGCCCTTCGGCCCAACAAGTCCACACCGACCCGCCGAAGCACAACCCACCCATGCCCCTACATTTACCCCTTACCTAACTCTACGGGCAATTTAGCATGGTCAGTTCACCTGACCCGCACATCTTTGGACTGTGGGAGGAAACCGGAGCACCCAGAGGAAACCCATGCAGTCACGGGGAGAACGTGCAAACTCCACACAGTCAGTCGCCTGAGTCGGGAATTGAACCCGGGTCTCAGGCGCTGTGAGGCAGCAGTGCTAACCACTGTGCCACCGTGCCGCCCACTAGTTGTAGCTAGTCTGCCATTTTTGGTAAGCCAAAGAATAGGAAAAACTCCATTGAAACTGAGGGCCCTAAAATGTAACTTGAAGCATATTGTTGCACTTCAAGCTTAGAACCATGCATATAAATGCTTCAGAGAGAGAGAGAGGGAGAAACTTGTTAGAAAGTTTCAAACTCAAATGATTGTTTTGGAGATGGCATACAATAAACAAATCCAAAAATAAGTGCAAAATACTTTCACACAATACTTTCAAAAAACCTATTTTTAGTTAAAATTTGCTAATAGAAAATTCAACTGATAGGCTGAATAAGAGAGTCACTTGCTGATATTCCAAGTGTAGTTTCAACGTTTACAGCATTTAACTTCTGCAGAAACAAGAGACTTGAAATGAAGTCATACATACAGTTGGCCAAAACAGGTGGCACTGCACAGAAATTCTCATTGCCTGGAGACACACTACAGATCAGAGACTCTGGTATTTCTGCAGACTGATATTGATATTGTGCCAACTTAACTTGGTGCTAGTATAAGCACCACAGCAGGAGTTCAAGGTGGGGGTGGGGTGAATGAATTCGTATTGATTGTTACTGTAGACTACAGGTTTAGACAGCAAACCTCCTAAAGAGGGAGGCAAGCTTTTTTCCAGAATTGAGCCTCTTGCATAAAATAAATATTGCAACTCTGCGATATTACCACGCAGATCAGGTTCACTAATCAATGCATTGTTGAGCCTGAAATCTGACTGAAATAGCTTTACAGCAGACAGCATAAGATCTGTACTAAGTACTAATGGTGGATGTATTGTAGCTAAATTCAATATTCACAGGTTCAACCCTTTGACTGAGATCATTTAATGCAATATATGGCCAACTGAAAATGTCTACTGCAAACTGTTCTCTCCTTCCCTTGCACGTGTCTCAATTATTCTATTTTTGTTCAATAATTGGATACAACTTCTTGATACATCAGGAAGCTAAATGTTTCTGTTTCTGAATAAACTCAGTATGGAATCTACTCTGAAGTGAGCAGTACTGCATGCAACTGATACCACTATAATTATAATATTAGAAATAACGCAAACAGACCCTTGGTCTACAACTAATGTAAATGCACCTCTACACATCTCCTGGCAAACAGATAAGTCATTTTAGAGACAGTGAAGGCCTCTCCTCTGTTGTCCAGTTCAATATGATTGTACTCAGCTGATATCATCCTCATCTATTCAGTTATAGCCAGAGGATTTCATGCACCTACAATCCAGTCCTTGGAACCCCATAAGGATTGATCCATGACACTCTGCTATTCCAATAAAAAAACACTGGTGTTATCATTAAATAGTACATCAGCATCCACATTTATACACATTCAGTTTTGGAGGTTTACAAGCAGTTGATAACACAGGGCCATAAGTGGGTGGAATGGGTGACAATGAGTGACAGCACACAGCTGAACCTCATTATCACCCATTTCACCCAGTTATGGCCCTGTATTATCAGACTCCTTGTAAACCTCCAAGACTGAATATGTGAAATGTACCCCAGTGAAGTATTCAGATAATTGATAACACTATATTTGGAAGAAAGTGGGAGAAAGTAAGGACTGCAAATGCTGGAGATCATAGTTGAAGAGTGTGGTGCTGGGAAAGCACAGCCGATCAGGCAGCATCCGAGGAGCAGAAGAATCGACAGTTCGAGCATAAGGTCTTCATCAGGAATGAGGAGTGGCCCAAAGGGGCTGAGAGATAAATGGGAGAATGTTGTATTTGGCCCCATTAAAAACTCTGCTGTCTCATCAGTGATTCCATTTTCCTCTCAGTCCACTGTCTCAGGCTAAACAAGTTTGTTCACAACCTTGTCATTTTAATTGACTCTGAGAGAGGTGACTGACCTTCTCTCTTTTTCATCTCTGGGACCACCTATTTTAACTTTAGCCTTCATCTTCCTCTGCCTCGGCCTATATGCTTGTGAAATACTCAACCATATTTCCATTAACTTATGACTGGACTATTTCAATGCTCTTCTGGGTAGCAACCCACTTTCCATCCTCCATAATCTTGAGTTTACCAAAAGCTCTGCCATATTTATTCAGACTTGCATCAAAATCGAAGCACTCATCAACACCACAAACATGTGAGTCTGGGTGGCATGGTGGCTCTGTGGTTAGCACTGCTGCCTCACAGTGCCAAAGACCTGGGTTCAATTCTAACTTTGAGTGACTGTCTGTGTGGAGTTTGTACATTCTCCCCATGTCTGTGTCTGTGTGGGTGTGCTCTGGTTTCCTCCCACAGTCCAAGGATGTGCAGGTTAGGTGAGTTGGCCATGCTAAATTGCCCATAGTGTTCAGGGATGTGTTGGTTGGGTGCATTCGTCTGGAGAAATGTAGGGAGGGGAATGGTCTGGCTGGTTTACCCTGGAGGGTTGTTGTAGACTTGCTGGGCCAAATGGCCTGTTTCCACACTGTAGGGATTCTTTGAAACATCTTAATTTTAAAATTTGCAGACTTGCTTTCAAACCTTTTCACTGTTTACACTTTCCATCCTCCATCACCCTCTCCAGCCCTTTAATCTAATGACAACTCAGCATTGCTCCAATGTTGGTTTCTTTTGCATCTCTGACTCCATCGTCATAACTTTGGGAGGCATGTCTTTGGTTGCCTCAACCCTAACTTGTAGAAGTTCCTCCTTAATAGCTTTCTAACTGTCATATTCTTTGATGCAGTCAATAAAACCTATCTCTTTTACCCAGATTTTGATCCCTACCCTCACGTCTCATTTGATTTGGTTTTAGCTTAACTTCTGTGAGGCACTTTCAGACATTTGACTACATTAAAGAAGCTCTGGTAGTTGGGCATTTTTCTATCCCTTCGTTTGCATCATGAGCAGCTGTGCCTTCAATCATGAGTTTTCACCTTCTCTATAACCCCATCCACCTTTCATAGAACACAGAACAATACAGCGCAGGATGTACATGGCCCACCATGTCTGCACCAACCATGATGCATCTGCCTGCATATGGTCATATAGAGTCATATGCACAGAAACAGACCCTTCAGTCCAACCAGTCCATGCCAAACATTATCTCAAACTAAATCTGTCTCACTGGTCTCCTCCTGGCCCATATCCCTCTAAACCTTTCCAATTCATGTACTTATCCAAATGTCTTTTAAATGTTGTAATTGTACCCACCTCCACCACTTCCTCAGAAAGTTCTTTCCATATGTGAAAATATATCTCTATTCCCTGCCTGTTCATATATCTGTCTAAATGCCTCTTAAACATTGCTATTTATTTGTTTCTACCATCTGCCCTGGCAGTGTGTTCCAGGCTCCTACCACCCTCTGTGTCAAACTTGCCTTACATATCTCCTTCAAACCTCCCTTTCTCACCTTGAAGTTATGCCCCCTATTACTTCACATTTTCACCCCAGGTAAGAGATTCTGACTACCTATCCTACCCTTGTCCCTCATAATTTTATGTACTTCTATTAGGCCATCCCTCAACTTCTGATGTTCAAGTGAAACCAACCCAAGATTGTCCAAACTCTCCTGATAGCTAATTAACTCCAATCCAGGCAATATCCTGGTATACCTATTTTGCACCCTCTCCAAAGCCTCCCCATCCTTCCTATAGTGTGGCGATCAGAACTGCACACGATACTCTAAATGTGACCTAACCAAAGTTTTACACAGTTGCAACACAATTTGCCCACTTTTATGCTCAATGCCCTAACGAATGAAGACAAGCATGCTGTTTGCCTTCTTTACCTCTTTATCCACTTATGTTGCCTCTTTCAGGGAGCCATGGACTTGTACCCAATATCCACCTGGATATCAATACTCCTAAGAATCATGCCATTTACTTTATATGTACCTCTTGCATTTGACTTCCCCAAATGCATCACCTCACACTTTTCTGGATTAAACTCCACCTGCCAATTCTCTGCTAGCTTTTCAACTGATCAATATCCTATTCTATCCTTTGACAAAATTTCTTACTGTCCACAGCTCCATCAATTCTCGTGTTATCTACAAAATTACAAAACAGACCACCTACACTTTCATCCAAATCATTTAGATATATATTACAAACAACTGAGGTCCCAGCACTGATCCTTGCAGCACACCACTGATCACAGACCTCCAGTCAGAAAAACATCCCTCCTTTCTGTCTTCTATGACCAAGCCAATTTTGTATCCAATTTACTAACTCACCTTGTGACCTAACCTTCTGAACCAGCCATCATGAGGGACCTTGTCAAATGCTTTCATAAAGTCCATGTAGACAACATCCACTGTCCTACCTTAATTTAACCCACAATTCCCCACATATAATCTATTTTCTACATTGCTCCCATTCACTTAACTACCACTTTGGAAACTCTTGCTGCCCCTACGCAACTTTTATTCCTACCTAATGTATTGTCAGAAAGTTTTAACACATTAGGCATGTCTGGTTACATTATCTATTAATATAGATTAGTAATAACTAATATTCCAGCATGATCCTTCAAGCATTTCATTTGTCAGAGTCTTCCAACTTGAAATGCCCATTTATTTCTATTCTTTGCTTGCTGTCCATTAACCAATCCACTATCCCTGTTAATAAATGACCACCAACACCTTTTAAATTAACCTTGTATTATGAAGTAATTATGCACTTTTTTGTTGTCACAAGTACATAAAAAGATACAGTGAAAAGTGTTTTGTTACCTCAATCCAGCAACATTTTGAGTTACAAAAATAATAACAATAAATTATATAAGTAGAGTTCATCTTCTGTACAAGAGGTCTTCAAACATGGCTCCAGCACTTCTCCAAGGTCTCTGCAAGATGTCGCGGTCCTCAAGGAATCCCACGCTTCAGGCCTACTGCAGCCAGGAGGCCCCGCTCCAGCCACTGCCACAGCAACTCCCTATCACCATCAACAGTCCCCATTCTGAGCACCACCACCGCTTCAAGTGACGACCCACTGAGTCAATGCTTCAGGCCTACTGCAGCCAGGGGTCCTCACACCAGGCACTGCCACCCCTGCAGACGAAGACCAGTTGAATCCCTGAGTCCATGCACCAGATCTGACATGGACAGGAGTCCTCATTTCTGCTACCACCACCACAGCAGCCAACAACCTGCCGAGTCCACGCTCCATATTCCCTCATCCAGGAGTCCATGCTCCGGACACTGCCACCGCTGCAACTGACAACACGCTGAGCCCATGCTCCAGCTTCACCATAACATCAGAAGATGAAGAAAAGAAGAGAAAGAGAAGAATGAGACCAGCCTAAATTAGATGGGCTCAGGAACGCGAACACTATCTACAGTGCCGGCACTGTCGTCTTGGATTGAATAACTCAGGGAATCCAACTATACTCCTCCCACAGTCCAAAGTTGTGCAGGTCAGGTGACTTGCCCATAATGTTAGGTGCATTAGTCAGAGGAAAATGGGTCTGGGTGAGTTGCTCTTCAGCATATTAGTGTGGACCTGTTGGGCTGAAGGGCCTGTTTCCACTCTGTAGGGAATCTAATCTAATCTAATCTAATCTACTCTTTACCTTTCGTCTGCTGACTGGTTACAAAATCAATAAATACTAATAAATTTGTCAAGTATGACTTTTCTTAAAAAAAGATGACCTTATCTGATCATATTGTGATTTTCCCAGGATATTATTAAGATTTCCTTAACAATGCATTCCAGCATTTTCCTGACAACTGGTGTATAGAATGTGGTTTCCCTCCCTTCTTTCTTCAATCGTGATGTCAGATTTATTAATTTTCAATCTGCTGAATCTAGGGAATTTTGGAAAATTATAATATAGTATTCACTTTTCCTGCGGCTTTTTCTTTTCAAAAAGAAAAGTTGTTACTGTGTAGTCTGTTAAATACAAGATATTTATTAAATTTCAGTCCCTTCCATTTCTCCAGCATTTTTGCTTTGATGATATTCATTAACAGTTTTTCATTCTTATTCACTCTTGTTACTTTCTCTTTCTGGAACAGGGAGGCATAGTCTGAGAATTAAGTTTGGACCAGTCATAGAGTCGTAGAGATGTACAGCACGGAAACAGATCCTTCAGTCCAACTTGTCCATACCAACCAGATATCCCAACCCAATCTAGTCCCACAGCCAGCACTTGGCCCACATCCCTCCAAACTCTTTCTATTCATATACCCATCCAGATACGGTTTAAATGTTGCGATTGTACTAGCCTCCACCATTTCCTCTGGCAGCTCATTCCACACACGTACCACCCTCTGCGTGAAAACGTTGCCCCTCTGGTCTCTTTTATACCTTTCCCCTCTAGGTCTGGACTACCCACCCCAGGGAAAAGACCTTGTGTATTTACCCTATCCATGCCCTTGATGGTTTATAAACATCTATAAGGTCACCCCTCAACCTCCGAAACTCCAGGGAAAACAGCCCCAGTCTGTTCAGACTCTCCCTATAGATCAAATCCTCCAATCCTAACAACATCCTTTGTAAATCTTTTCTGAACCCTTTCAAGTTTCACAACGCCTTTCCAATAGGAAGGAGACCAGAATTGCATGCAGTATTCCAACAGTGGCCTAACCAATGTCCTGTGCAATCGCAACATAACCTCTCAACTCCTGTACTCAATACTTTGACCAATAAAGGAAAGCATACTAAACGCCTTCTTCACTATCCTATCTACCTGCGACTCCACTTTCAAGGAGCTATGAACCTGCACTCCAAGTGTCTTTGTTCAGCAACACTCCCTAGGACCTTACCATTAAGTGTATAAGTCCTGCTAAGATTTGCTTTCCCAAAATGCAGCACCTAGCATTTATCTGAATTAAACTCCATCTGCCACTTCTCAGCCCATTGGTCAAGATCCTGTTGTAATCTGAGGTAACCCTCTTCGCCGTCCACTAGACCTCCAATTTTGGTGCCATCTGTAAACTTATTAACTGTACCTTTTATGCTCGCATCCTAATCATTTATGTAAATGACAAAAAGTAGTGGACCCAGCACCGATCCTTGTAGCACTCCACTGGTTACCACCTCCAATCTGAAAAACAACCCTCCACCACCACCCTCTGTCTTCTACCTTTGAGCTAATTCTATATCCAAATGGCTAGTTCTCCCTGTATTCCATGAGATCTAACCTTGTTAACCAGTCTCCCATGGGGAACCTTGTTGAACGCCTTACTGAAGTCCATATAGATCACACCTACCACTCTGCCCTCATCAATCCTCTTTGTTACTTCTTCAAAAAACTCAATCAAGTTTGTGAGACATGATTTCCCATGCACAAAGCCATGTTGACTATCCTTAATTGGTCCTTGCTTTTCCAAATACATGTACATCCTATCCCTCAGGATTCCCTCCAACAACTTGCCCACCATCGACATCAGGCTCATTGGCCCTGTTCTGTGCTGTACCTTTCTATGTTCTATGTTATATACACCATGTCAACTTGATGCTCCCATCCATTCCAAATTCATTTCCATCTGTGAGCTACTGTACTGTCTGAGTGTCTGTCAAAAGCTGTTGACCTTTGAAGGGCATCATACCACAGAATGAAACACACTCCCGCCCACTCTGAGCGTGGAGACAGTCATTTATAGCTCCATTGTGCACTTGTTATTTCCATCACCATGAAAGGAAACAGTAATTGTGTTTCACACAGTGAGGGTCAAGCTCAGAACCTTATCCTCGCTGAACCCCATACTGTACATATTCCCTTCTTAGTAGCCCTCCCATCAACCCAACTGGCTTCAAGCATCCTCACATTCCCACCCAATCTGTCTGTTCAATTCTTCATCTCGTCACTTTACCCCTCAGTGTCAGGCATATTGAGTCAATTTGCCAGTTTTATAAGGTCAAAAATCACACACCAGCAAGTTATAGTCCAATGGGTTTATTTGAAAACATGAACTTTCGGAGCTTCGCTCCTTCTTCAGGTGCGAGTGAGAGAGGGGGTCCCCAAACACAGAATTTATAAATAAATGATCAAAGGATCATACAACTGATATGAATGAATTGAACAAACCTAAGCTGGCTGTTAAATCTTTAATCAGTAAGAATGGAGATGCAGGTTTCAAGTGATTAATATGCAAATCCCAGAATTTCTTTCAAGTCACTGCCCTGAGATAACTTAAGGGATTTTCAGTCTAGAAGAGGTAATATCTCAGGTCAGACAGTGCATTTTAGGTGTAGGTCTTGTTTAAAGTCAATCTGTGTCTCAAACTGGAATCACATTGGTTTTATTTCCAAAGTAGGAATTTATAAAGTGCCACATTGACTGACTGTCGACAAATTGTGTGCTTTTTGAACAAAATAGAATGTAACTGCAAATACAAATTTACCCTATAGATTTATATCTGTGTTTGTGTGTGTGTGTGTGAGAGAGAGAGAGAGGTGGGGGGGGGAGAGAGAGACAGAGTGAGAGTGTGTATGAATGTGTGTGAGAGATAGTATGTATGTGCATTGTTGTATGTGCATGAGAGTGTATGTGTGTGTGAGACTGTGTGTGATTGTGTGTATGTGCATTTAGTTGTGCTTTAGAGAGAATGTGTGTGAATGTGAGGGAGTATGTGTTTGTGTTGTGTCTGAGAAAGCGTGTGTATGAGAGTGTCTGTCTGAGTGTGTGAGTATGTCTGTATGAGAGAGTGTGCATGTGTGTATATGTGTGCGTGTTTGTGTGAGTGTTTTGTTTGATGGGGTCACCTATAGTGCAATGTGAACTCAAGACACACACACACACACACACGGGGTGAATTTGCATTTGCTAATTTGTATTTTTAGATACATCCTATTTTGTTCAAAGAGCATACAATTTGTCGACAGTCAGTCAGTGTGGCACTTTATAAATTCCTACTTTGGAAATAAAACCAATGTGATTCCAGTTTGATCTCTGTGCAACTCCACAACTGTCTTCTTCTGACTCCCGGGGGCGAGAGTACTGCCATGGCTGATCGTGGCCCACTTCCTGGACTGGATAGGCACGGAGCCCGGTCCCTGAACACCCCAAGTGGGCTGCCTGACCATGTCTAGTCCCTTGTACTGGATATCAGAGGTTGCCTTTGATCTTGTGTGTTGAGAACCCTTAATTGAAGGGTATCCTTTGACTTGACTGATTAGAGCCAAGAGTATGGTGCTGGAAAAGCATCCGAGGCAGCATCCACGGAGCAGGAAAATTGACGCTTCGGGCAAAAGCCCTTCATCAGGAACTACTGCACTTCAACCTTAAGACATGATACACACACAATGTGTTTGGCATGTATGTGGATGGTGTAAAGGTGCAGGTGTGAGATTGATATAGCATGGTGCCATACAGCAACATGTGCATGCCTTCAACAAATCATTCTTAGCAAACATGACAAGCTGCATGAATTAGTGAGTGCACTGAGATGCAAATCAAGAGAGATGTACTGTGAACATTTAAGCCCTGGCAGAGGGGCCAAAGTAGCTAAAACGGCAGGGATGCTGTGAGCATCAAAATGGGTGCAAAGTGAATGTTTAAAAAGAAAGTGAGGACTCCTGTGACAAAGCATAGTCCAATCTATGAACCAGATACCTGTCCCTGCATACAATATCCTTGAAAAAAAACTTCAATAATGGAGTCTGGTGTGTTCTAAATGCATTATTGAAGTGTAGAAGAATGGTGCAAGTGGATTGGAAATCTGCCATGTCGATGTGTGAGGTTAGAACATGTCGAATGTCCAGGTGTATGGATTGCCTGCACAGTCACTGGGCATGGAGTGCTCGTGTTGGTGTTTGCGCTGGAGTCACCAGGTAGCCACTCTAACTTTCATGCTTGGAATTGTTGTCTCCAATTAATTTGTATCTGATATATGGGAGAATGAAAATACTGCATATAAAGGAGGCAAGATTCGATCATAGTGAGATGTTAATGCATGATAAGACTTCTTGCCAATCATGAGTGAGAATTATGACTTGCAGTTCAATACTTGGTTGGAAAATTGGACTTTTTGCTCTCAATATCGTGATGCTCTTTACTGGTCATCTCACATGATTTTTCCAACTTTCTCACCAGTGTTGGGAAAGATTCTGTCTATGGTCTCTACTATCTACTTGAAGTTGATTCGATGAAAGCTGTTATCCCAGTCCTGCCTGAAATTAATCACATTTTGCTGAGTACTGTGTCATTGTTTGCTGCTATCTACAAGCAGCAAGTTGGAGTCCTTGAAATGAATCAATCGGGAGACAGCTGGTCTGAAGTTGATAAAGGTGTCCACATATCTGAGATGTATCTGAATGTATTTAGATTGCTCACTGGAAACAGGGGTCTTTGAAAGTGATTGAAAATGAAGTTGACCATCTGAAGTTGGTAACATTTACAGGCCTTCAATAAAATGTGATTTAATGTAACCTGCTGGTGCAGGATCTGTGATATTCAGGTCACAAAAATGAACAAGATTGGAAAGAAATAACTTGTCTGCTGTTTGCACAGAGAAACACTAACTATTAGCCTTTTGGCAATAAGTGTTGTTAGGCAACTACTGATCTGTTCTTTAGGGTAAAAGATTTTGTACACACAGGTAAATCTCTGAACATCTTCTAACCGTAGATGCACCTGGATTGCTGATTGGCAACACAAAACCTCCACAGTATATTCTGCACTAGAAAACAATACTGTCACACCCCATGCTGCAACACATGAATCGGACAGCTCGAGCAATGATGATGTCCCCCATGCATAGCTGAAAAACTCATTGAAGGATGCCACCAGAAATAGGGGAAATTATATATTCTGAAACCAGCAACATGCTGTTGAGACTAACACTCAACCTGCTGTGTCTGTAGCTTAGAGAGAGAAGCATGCAGCAGGAAAGAGAGACTGTAGTAATGAAATTGACATCATAATGAAGAAGCTGATGTCTGCAGATACCACAGGAAGTAGCCCTGCCAATCCCTCTCCCACACTGGAGGTGCCCCTCCCCTCAACCCCCTTGTCACACAGGAAGTGATTCCCTTCATCCCCAGGCCCTCTGCCACACAGAACTTGCCTATATCACTTTATAACAAAATACAGTTGTCATTGCACAGTGAATAATACACACCATACCTGAACATATATATTTTGTCATGCTGATATTTCAATTAGTGGGAGGCACAGAGCTCCCAGCTCAAACATGGACCACATTCATTTGGTTCGTGGTTCACAATGAGCAGATATACTCAACGTTTATCAAATGCCTGGCTGTGGGAGTAGGCATTCAGTGATGCCCTGAGAAAGATTAGTTTTCTAGCTCATGATTTGTAAATAGTGGGTCGCTGCAAAGCCAGCGCTCTTACCAGTGAAGCTAGATGCTGTTAGAAGTATCCATGCTGTTGTCTGACACCCACTGATGCTTCTCACTTCTGTAACTGTTTCAGACTTACCACAAATTACAGTATGGTGATGATTATCTATTTTCTTCTGCATCAACACATCATACTTTGCACAGCATGTGAACGGGAGAAAGTGAGGACTGCAGCTGCTGGAGATCAGAGTCGAGAATGTGGTGCTGGAAAAACACAGCAGGTCAGGCAGCATCTGAGGAGCAGGAGAATCGACATTTCGGGCACAAGCCCTTCATCACTATTATAATTTATTTTTCAGTAAGTTTATTGCCATGTCCTCAGTGTACTTTCTTATCTGTGGATGTCTTAATAAAACCATTGGATCTCATAATGAAAGCTAAAGCTGATTAGTTTACAATAGCATCAATGTGCATTTATTTACACTTTTCAGCTTTCTTTCTTGTGTGTCTTAATTAAAGTTCAGACATATGCTGCATGAATGTGTTTTTGCTTCACTTACATTAAAAGTCATCTCCTAGATCCCATTCTATTGATTTACCAAGGACATGTCAAATCCACAGCAACATTAAAATGCTGAAAATCATATCAAGAAATTCCCAAAAAACTTATAAAATGAAAACCATAAAAAGGCAATGTACAACCTTTAGAGAGAAGCCATCTTCCCAGTTACCAGCATGAGCTGGTTGTACCAACACATTGGATATCTACTCTCCATAACTGTGCTCAATGCTGGACACAAACCGAAATGCCACCAGTACAGACTGCTCAAAACTAGCAGAGAAGCTACTGGTCATAGAGTCATAAAGTCACAGAGATGTACAGCATAGAAACAGACCCTTCGGTCCAACTCGTCTATGCTGACCAGATATCCCAACCCAGTCTAGTCCCACCTGCCAGCACCCTTCCTGTTCATATACCCATCCAGATGCCTTTTAAATGTTGCAATTGTATTAGTCTCCGCCACTTCCTCTGGCAGCTCATTCCATACACGTACCACCCTCTGTGTGAAAAATTTGCCCCTTAGGTCCCTTTAATATCTTTCCCCTCTCACCCTAAACCTGTGCTCTCTAGTTCTGGACTCACCCACCATAGGGAAAAGACTTTGTCCATTTATCGTATCCATGCCCCTTATGATTTTATAAACCTCTATAAGGTCACCCATCAGCCTCTGATGCTCCAGAGAAAACAGCCCCAGCCTATTCAACTTCTCCCTATAACTCAAATCCTCCAACCATGGCAACATCCTTGTAAATCTTTCTGAACCCTTTCAAGTTTTTCACAACACCCTTCCAATAGGAACGAGACCAGAATTGCACGCAATATTCCAAAAATGGCCTAACCAATGTCCTGTACAGCTACAACATGACCTCCCAACTCCAGTACTCGTTTCTCTGACCAGTAAAGGAAAGCATACCAAATACCTTCTTCGTTATCCTATCTACCTGCAATTCCACTTTCACGGAGCTATGAACCTGCACTCCAAGGTCTCTTTGTTCAGCAACGCTCCCTAAGACCTTACCATTAAGTGTATAAGTCCTGCTAAGATTTGCTTTCCCAAAAATGCAGAACCTCACATTTATCTAAATTAAGTTCCATCTACCATTCCTCAGCCCACTGGCCTATCTGATCAAGGTCCCATTGTAATCTGAGGTAACCTTCTTCGCTGTCCACTACACTTCCAATCTGGTGTCATCTGCAAACTTACTAACTGTATCTGTTATGCTCACATCCAAATCATTTGTATAAATGACAAAAAATAGTGGACCTAGCACCAATCCTTGTGGCACTCCATTGGTCACAGG
This sequence comes from Hemiscyllium ocellatum, assembly GCF_020745735.1. Classification (NCBI taxonomy): domain Eukaryota; kingdom Metazoa; phylum Chordata; class Chondrichthyes; order Orectolobiformes; family Hemiscylliidae; genus Hemiscyllium; species Hemiscyllium ocellatum. The sequence goes on from NC_083405.1 coordinate 103,078,588, forward strand.
CCTCCAGTCTGAAAAACAATCCTCCACCACCACCCTCTGTCTTCTACCTTTGAGCCAGTTCTGTATCCAAATGGCAAGTTCGCACTGTATTCCATGAGATCTTACTTTGCCAACCAGTCTCCCATGTGGAACCTTGTCGAACGCCTTACTGAAGTCCATATAGATCACATCTACCGCTCTGCCCTCATCAATCCTCTTTGTCCTTCTTCAAAAAACTCAATCAAGTTTGTGAGACATGATTTCCCACGCACAAAGTCATGTTGACTATCCCGAATCAGTCCTTGCCTTTCCAAATACATGTACATCCTGTCCCTTAGGATTCCCTCCAACAACTTGCCCACCACTGATGTCAGGCTCAGCTGTCTATAGTTCTCTGGCTTGTCCTTATCATCTTTCTTAAGTAGTGGCATCACGCTAGCCACCCTCCAGTCTTCCAGCACCTCACCTGTGACTATCGATGATACAAATAGCCCAGCAAGAGGCCTAGAAATCACTTCCCTAGCTTCCCACAGAGTTCAAGGGTATATTTGATCAGATTCTGGGGATTTATTCACCTTTATGCGTTTCAAGACATCCAGCACTTCCTTGTCTGTAATATGGACATTTTTCAAGATGTCACCATTTATTTCCCTACATTCAATATCTTCCATGTCCTTTTCCACAGTAAACACTGATGCAAAATACTCTTTTAGTAGTATCTGCCCATCTCCTGCGGCTCCACGCAAAGGCCGCTTTGTTGATCTTTGAGGGGCTCTATTCTCTCCCCAGATACCCTTTTGTCCTTAATGTATTTGTAAAAACTCTTTGGAGTCTCCTTTACCCTATTTGCCAAAGCTATCTCTTGTCCTCTTTTTGCCCTCGTGATTTCCCTCTTCAGACTACTCCTACTGCCTTTATATTCTTCTAAGGACTCACTCGATCAATTCTGTCTCTACCTGATCCAATGCTTCCTTCTTTTTCTTAACCAACCCTCAATTTCTTTAGTCATCCAGCATTCCCTATTACTACCAGCCTTTCCTTTCACCCTAACAGGATTATACTGTCTCTGAACTCTTGTTACCTCATTTCTTAAGGCTTCCCATTTCCCAGCCATCCCATTACCTGCAAACATCTGCCTCCAGTCAACTTTTGAAAGTTCTTGCCTCATACCATCAAAACTGGCCTTCCTCCAACTGGGATTTCCTGACGCTACAGGTGTCAAGTACTAGTTGAATTACTATTCCTGTAGGGCAGGGAGGCAATCACATTAAACATATCAAATTCTGACAGGGTGGCTGTTTCCCCTGACTGGCAGAGCATTAACACCAGCAGATCACATTTTCAGGATATGGGGGAGACCATTTAGAACTGCAATAAGGAGAAATCTTTTCACTCACAGGGTGGTGAACCAATGGTATTCACTACCACAGAAAGTTATGGAGGCCAAGTGACTGCATATATTTAAGAAAGAAAAAGATTGCTAGACACAGAAGGTGTCAAGATAAAGAGCAGGAGTGGGGAATTGAGACAAGAGATCATATTGAATGGCTAATGGGCTGAAGGACCTACATATTTACTACATCTCATAAACATCTTTAAACTCACTTTTCTAAATGCCTTATCTATTAATGGAATTTGCTGTGATAAGAGTTTGTACCCTTGTGCCACAGCATTAGCTGGGATCTTTGGACCTTATCACTGGTCAATTGATAAAACCACTATGCCACTAGCCAGCCCATACGTAAGTCAGAAAGGTGGAGGCTATTCCACCACATTCTGAACTTGTGCCTTGTAAAGAGTGGACTGACTTTGAAGAGTCAGGATTTGAGTTGAAGAATTTCCAACTTCTGATCTTTTCCTGTGGCCACAATTGTTACAGTGTGGTCCTGATCTGTTTCTGATCAACGGTAACCCTTACGATGTCAACACATGGTATTCAGGGGCAGCAATGGCATTGCATGTCATAGAGATATGGTGAGATTCTCTGATGAACATATTTCTCTTTGTACATTTTATCTCATGCCAATTGTGATCAACTTGTTTACTGCTGACAAGAATCAGACTTTTTCACTGAATAGGTAGAATACGCTTTGTTGCCATGTGTTAATATCATTTCAAATGGGTGATTGAATCACCTCTGTCTATATGGATAATTTAATAACAGTTAATGGCCAAGTCTGCATACATGACAGGAACACTTAACGGTGTTTACCTGACTGCAGCAGGAGACAGATTTAATCATTTGTGATTGTTTGTCTCATAAACATTTTCTACAAACAAGGCTCTCATTGCTTATCCTTTAGCCTAACTGGCAGCAATACTTAAAGCTGCAATGTGAAAGATATATAATCCATTTATCCCTCCTAATAAAGGGCTGATACATCAAAAAGCTGGTCTTTTCACTCCATAGATGCTGTCTGACTTGCTAGTGTCAAATTCTAGTTTTCTTTTTAAATCACATTTGTAATTTTGAATATAAAATGTAACTCCAAAGCTCCCAGTATAATGCTGGCAGTTTTGGATGACCTGCTTCTTCAAGCAGTTCTTTGACCTGCCTGACCAGAACTCAGCAAAATCAGTGAAGTTACAAGATGGGTTGCAAACTTGGAAGATCGAGGCCTGAATCTTTGGCAATACAATTAAATAGTGCAACTTTGTTTGAAATATCACACCTCACCTCCATTATCCAACAAACATCAGGTGTGATGAGATAAACGACGAATCAGAATTGTCATTCAATGGAAATATGGAATAGAAAATACAACCTCAGTTGTTTGCATTGGTGCGAATTTACCGCTCAAAGAGTTTATCAAAATTGTAGCCATGTGCTGCTGAATTATTCAAGAAGGTTGGCCATTGTGAAAATTTAAATGATTGGTTTTCTTTGAACATGTGATAAAGAAGCTTGATATAAGCAAGTTCATATATATAGTATACTTCAATTTCAGTGAGGCCTTTATACTGTTCTGCACTCTCGCTCATACTGTAAAAAAAACAGGCTACCTAATTATAAAAGACAGCCACAAAGATCTGAAAACACACAGCAAAACAAAATTTCAACATATTTCCTGATGTTCTTGTTACAGAAACCGAAGTCCAGAGAAATCACAGCCCTATCTCACTCCTTAGGGTTCTTACATAACTGACTCCTTACTTACTTTGCCATTGACTATAGAGACATTTCAGTGAATCTTTTTCAAGTCGAATAATATGAATTTATCACAAATCTGAGAGTCTAAACTTTCTCAGTTCTAATAATCTGCAGAATTCTCACCTGGTTTGGAAGTTTCACAAACTAAATGCTTCTGCTAAGGGGACTTGTTTCCAATAAAGCCTTAAACTGCCTCTAGGAGAGAAACGAAGCACTTCTAAACTCAATACATGTCTTCTGAATTGAATTTAAAAACCTGTTCAATCTTAGATTCTTCTGAATGAAGATAAAGCTAATGACTTTAAATGCTCGCCCTACTTTTCGAAAACCTACTATAAATGATTTTCCAACAACATCACAGAGGGCTGCAATCATCTGTTTTCTGAAAACTATGACATTTAGTTGCCATTATAGAGTCATAGAGCCATATGGCACGGAAACAGACCCTTCGGTCCAACCAGTCCATGCTAAACATAATCCTAAACTAAACTGTTCCAATCTGCCTGCTCCTGGCTCATGTCCCTCCAAACCTTTCCTCTTCATATATCTATCCAAATGTCTTTTAAACATTGTAATTGTAACTGCATCCACCACTTTCTCAGGAAGTTCATTAGTTACGAGTAAAGTTCATTAGTTCTCAGGAAATTCATTAGTTATTAGTTATAAGGTGAATTTTTTTTACACAGAGTAAAAAAATGTGCGTTAAAAAATTCACCTCATGTCTTTTTTAAATCGCTCTCCTCCCACCTTAAAAATGTGGCCCCTAATCTTGGAATCCCCCACGCTAGGGAAAAGACAATTACCATTAATTGTATCTATACCTCTCATTATTTTATAAACTTCTTTCAGATTGCCTCTCAACCTCCCATGCTAAAGGTTCCAGCCATTCTTTATGACTCAAACCTTCTATATCCAGCAACATCCTGGTAAATCCCTTCTGAACCCTCTGCAGCTTGATATTATCCTTCCTTTTAACTGAGCGACCAGAACTGGGCACAATATTCCAGAAGTGGCCTCACCAATGTCCTGTACAACCTCAACATGATTTCCTAACTCCTATACTCAAAGGACTGAGCAATGAAGGCAAGCATGTAAAATGCCTTTTTAACCACCCTGTGATGTAAACTTCAAAGAATTATGTCCCTGCACCCCTTGGTCCCTCTGTTCTACTACACTACCCAAAGCCCTACTGTTAATTGTATAAACCCTACTTCTGTTTGTTATACCAAAATGCTATACCCTGCTTTTATCCAGATAGAACTCCATCTGCCATTTTTCAGCTCATTGACCTGATTGATCAAGATCCCTTTGTAATCTTAGATAACCATCTTCATTGTCACCAATTTTAGTGTCATCAGCAAACTTACTAACCATGCCTTATATATTCTCATCCAAATCTTTCCATAAGGACTCTAGCCTTTCTTTGAAAAAAAACCTTTCACAGATGTAACCATTAGCCAACTGCCTCTACTTTGAAATACAAATTCGCAAAATGACATTAATATCTATGTAAATTATGTACCTTTAATCATCCATCCACAGACAAGTCACTAAGACATCGCTGAAGGGAAGTGCACACAACCTTGGAGCAAAGACCTGGACATGGTATTCCAGTGACAAGAACCATGTTAACCACTGACAATACATGGCAACCTGGTCCCATGGAAGGAGGTCTTCTATGAGGAGGCTGCAGATGTTAGCAGCCTGAAAACTGTACTGACACATAGTAAAAACAGTTGATCGTCGATCCTGGGATCTCACCTTCTTGGTGGTGGATCTCCATGTCAATCTGTTTTATTCTATGCAGTGGCATGCGGCACAAGAGAAGACAGGCTGTTGCTGGTGTTAAATTGCTCCTGGGTGTTGCCGATGATGCCACTGTAGTTTTCATCAAAGGTGTAAGGTAGAATTACACAAGCTGCTTTTATGTTGCACTGAAGGCTAACAGCAAGGAAGTGTGGCTGAAGATGAATGAAGAAAAAGATATATGAAATAACTTCCAAGAAGTTGCCAATCTCCTGCCAAGTCCAAAAGCACTCTCTGAGAAGAAATGCTGTCAGCAGCAACCTTCCATCATGACCGTCCCTGCAGCTCTTCAGCTTCACTGAAGAACCACACCCCACTGTACACTCACCTTTGTGAACCTGACATTTTGCTGCCAGTTCAAGAAACAAGCCAATTGACTGATCAAACCAAAATCCTTGGTTAAAAATGAATATAACAACCCCTTTCAATTTTTAAATATCTTACCTGACAACCATACAGAGGTTCCCCACTTACCTTTAAACCCGATGTGGAGAATTCTAAAAGAGGACAGGATAATGTCAAGATGAACTCTCAGCAAGTGCTCATCCAAACCTGCTGAAAATTGGAAAGATGATATTGATAGATTTTTGATAGGCCATGGTAATAAGTGATATGGAACCATAGTGGTAAATGGTGTAAAACACGATCAGCTATGATCTAATTAAATGGCAGAAAAAGCTTGAGGAAATGTATAACCTATTCCTGTTCTATGTTCCTAAATCTGGATCTATTGTTAATTAACTGATGCCGATTGATTACAATGATTAATGAATGACTCCACTATCATGGTATCATTCAACTCCCAGGATGTCAGAAAGCAGCCTTGGAACTTGTCTTTTCTCATTTTGCAATTCCTCATGACCTATTCTGCACAATATTAACAAAAAGCAGGGTATCACCACTGATTGAAAAGAGGACCAATAGCAAGTGATGGAAGATGAAAAGATCACAATGGTGCAGTAAAAAGCACAGATTGGCTATTACTGACACTAAGACAGATGCGCAAGGTCCTCATTTTCCAATTAAATGGAATTGGCCACTTCTACTGGATATACTTAAAACTTGCTCAACTACTCATAGTTTCACCTGTTTTTAAAAAAATCCTGAATGTATTAAGTTTAGTGGCAAAGTCAGTGCAGATGGGGTTGTGGAGGTCAGATCCTTTCACAAACATGAAAAGGTTAGTCGTCATGGTTTTGGAGGATTCCTTCTATTCAGTCCCGAATCATCTGTCACCCATTTTGGGCCTTCAATTGTGAACCTGCAGATGTGAATGATTCTTCATTCAGCCTTGGAAATAAGGATATCAGTATTCCCCAGATTCCAGTGTCCAGTCAACATTTATCTGTTCTCAACATCTTAAAAATAACACAGATTATCTCATCATTATCACATTGTTGTTTGTGAGAGCTGCTGTGTGTAAATTGGATGTCTCATTTCTTATATCACCACAGTGACTTCACATCAAAAATATTCATTGGTGATAATGTGCTTTAGCTTTGGCATGTCTTGTGGTTGTGAATGGTATATACATATGAGTCTTGTCTTGTTTGTGCCGAATGGATGTTAATTATTAGTATTGGCATTTTTAATTTGATAATTAGATTGATACAACTAAATAATAAAACTTGCTCCCTAAAAGCATTGTGGGTCTACCTACAGTACATGAAGACACCTCGTGACCACATTCTCAAGGGCAACAAGAGATTAACAATATCTACTGGCCCAACAAATGGTGCCTATATCCAATAAATACATTTTAAAATGCCCTTTTTTAAAGGGACATGAATATCGACATGATACAAAGAGAAAAAGGAAATGCATCATTTTATATGACACTCATTATTACACTGTCAACTATGCCTCCCAGTTCTTCTGATTTCAAGGAAGGGCATAACTGCATGGACTGATGCTGTGTACTCTCTCAACAGGTTCACACTGGTAAGAACATAACCACAAAAATGAGGCAAACAGCCAGTGTAAAGTAGTTGACAGATGGTGTCTACCCAAGAGCTGTGAATGGCCACCAATCTGTACTCCAGGAGTAGACTTGAATTTCCTCTGATTTGCCTGTGTCCTCCACCTCCTTCCATAAAGGATTGGAAACAATTAGAAGCTTGTGACTCAAATGCAGACAGAAGTTGAGTAACAGTTCCTTTAAATATTGAAGCACAGGCTGTGCTCTTACACTTAACATATATATGAAACATCCAAACTGCAAACTTTAGAAGCAGCCTGAGAGTCTGTGAGATGATTTACAAACCTACTGGAGGCATTACTCCATGTAAAACTCTCCAAATCACATTCCCGATGGATCACAGGCAACCTCCCTCTATTGGGAAGTTCAGCTTCCACCAAATAGAATGTTGGAGAGTGTCTAGTTAGAAGATCAGGCGGAAGAACTGGAAAGTATGCAACAGCAGCTTTTACAAGAAACTCCTCCACACAGACCCAGTTCCACTTGCCTCACAATTTATGGTTTCACATTTAATCGATGGGATCTTTTGTCAATTAATGCATTAACTAATAGAAAGTAGTTGTTAAAATGCACCTCTGCTCTTTGCTGTATGTGGATCTAAGGTGTAACATTTGCTTTGATTTATCATAATCCTGTGGACCAAGTTAAAAATCAACTTGGTGAAAGTGAGGACTGCAGATGCTGGAGAACAGAGTCAAGATTAGAGTGGTTCTGGAAAAGCATAGCAAGTCGGGCAGCATCCAAGGACCAGGAAAATTGACATTTCGGGCAGGAGCCCTTCATCAGGTATCATATTCCTGATGAAGGGGTCCTGCCTGAAGCATTGAATTTCCTGCTCCTTGGATGCTGCCTGATCTGCTGTGCTTTTCCAGCGCCACTCTAAGGTTGAAGTTAAAAATCACACAACACCAGGTTACAGTCCAACAGATTTATTTGTAAGTACAAGTTTTCAAAGTGCTGCTCTCAGGGTAAGGGCTTTTCAGATGGGAGGTTTCCTAATCTCCATCTTGTTAGAGGCTTGGTTTTCATGTCACAGTTCTTAGCAGTAATGAGAAGCATATCAGCTAATATATCGCTGAGACAGGGATCCAGTGCAGGCAAACAAAATAAATTCCTGAAGAATTATCAAAGATAGTGTGTTTAATGCAGTTCTCTTACAAAAGAGGAGTTCCTTTAGACCAGATAAATGATACTTTATGCTCCACGTGCACCCCCACCCATTTCCCAACCCTCCCTCTGGCCCTGTGAAGCTTGTGGTTAGATTTCCCAGCAGCCTAGGCATCAAGGCTCCAGGTTGAGACTATTGGCCTCATGTAAATTCAACTCTTCTGGTCACATCAGTATACTGGTGGGAGTGACCATGGTTTCAAAGCTGGGCACACTTAACTGATCATTTTCTGGGTCAATTTTTTAAAATGTAATTTAGCTATCAAGTGCTACTCAAAGGTAGTAACATAAGACTGACACTTAGCACATAGGATCGATTAAACTATTTCTTCAAAAATCAATAGTCATACGTTTATTACCTGAAGGGAAGTGGAATTAAATAGATGTTGCAGAATTATTGCACAGAAAGAGGTAATTTGTCTGATTCCATCTGAGCTCCCGGCCTAGTGTGGCAGCTTCCTAGGTGAAAGTGAGCACTGCAGATGCTGGAGATTAGAGGTGAGAGTGTGGTGCTGGGGAAGCACAACAGGTCAGACAGCATCCGAGAAGCAGGAAAATAGATGTTTCGGGCAAAAGCTATGGCTGCCTCCTGGCGTAGTGTGGCAGCCTGCCGGCCTGGTGTGGTGTCCTCCCTGCTGGTGTGGAATTCTGGTGTGGCAGCCTCTTGGCTAGGCATGGCCTCAGCATGGTCTCCTGGTCTTATGGCAATACCAGAGAAATCTCCCAGCCTCATGATTCTCAAGATGAAGCCCGTCGCTATCTGAAGCCAGGTCCCTATACAGACTGGAGTCTAGGTGCTACACTGGGTTGAAAGACTGCTTTCTGGACTTTTATTTCTGGAACGCTGGACATTTTATTTCTCTGTTTCTTAAGATCTTATAACTAAAGAAGCCATACCTACGTAACGTTGTACCGAAGATGGTGCAGTAAGTGGCGACATACAAACATTTCACTGTATGCATTTGAATTCATGTAGCCAATAAAGCTAACACATCTGTCAACTGAAGCAGTTTAGTCTAATTTCATGGCTCTGCCTTTTCCTTGCTATTTTTCTGCATTTTCTTTTCAAAAAATATCACTTTATTGTTATTAAACATATTTTTTCCAGGGGATTAGAAACATAGAATTATATAGTACATAAGAGGCCCTTTGGTCCATTGAGTCTGCACTACCAACAATTACACTACCACTGACACTTGTCCCCCTTTCCTGAACAAGGCCAATAGACAATACACAATAGGTGCAGGAATAGGCCATTTGCCCTTCGAGCCAGCACCAACATTCATTATGATCATGGCTGATCATCCTCAATCAGTACCCTGTTCCTGCCTTATCCCCATAACCCTTGATTCCACTATCCTTAAGAGCTCTATCCAACTCTTTCTTGAAAGTATCCAGAGACTTGGCCTCCACAGCCCTCTGGGGCAGAGCATTCCATACACCCACCACTGGGTGAAGAAGTTTCTCCTCAACTCTGTTCTAACTGGCCTCCTCCTTATTTTTAAACTGTGTCCTCTGGTTCGGGACTCACCTATCAGCGGAAACATGCTTCCTGCCTCCAGAGTATCCAATCCTTTAATAATCTTATACATCTCAGTCAGATCCCCTCTCAGCGCTCTAAACTCAAGGGTATACAAGCCCAGTCGCTCCAATCTCTTAGTGTAAGATAGTCCCGCCATTCCTGGAATTGACCTTGTGAACCTACGCTTCACTCCCTCAATAGCCAGAACATCTTTCCTCAAGTTTGGAGACCAGAACTGCGCACATTATTCCAGGTGTGGTCTCACCAGGGCCCTGTACAGCTGCAGAAGGACCTCTTTGCTTCTATACACAATTCCTCTTGTTATGAAGGCCAGCATGCTGTTAGCTTACTTCACTGCCTGCTGTACCTGCATACTTGCTTTCATTGACTGATGTCCAAGAACACCTAGATCTCGTTGTACTGCCCCTTTACCTAACTTGACTCCATTTAGATAGTAATCTGCCTTCCTGTTCTTGCCACCAAAGTGGATAACCACACATTATCCACATTAAACTGCATTTGCCACACATCCGTCCACTCACCTAGCCTGTCCAGGTCACCCTGTATTCTCCTAACATCCTCCTCACATTTCACCCTGCCATTCAGCTTTGTGTTACCCAGTTTTGAATGTTATTACACTTCAAGTGTTTGTAAAGGATGCGAGGTTACCTTACCCAACTACCTTTCTATGCAGTGCATTCCAGACCACTGTCACACTCGAAGTGAAAATCTTTTTCCTCAAATCCCTTCTAAACCTTCTGCCTTTCTCTTTACTGATGAATAATCCCAACAAATTGTCAACCTTTATAACGTTGAAAAGATCCATTAAATTGTCCATCAAACTTATCTGTCTCTGTGGAGAAAAAATGCTTAAATTGCATATCCTTTTATCTTAAATGCAACCATATATTCCCGCTTTTATCTGTGTGAAGATTTACCTTATACTTGTGATTTGATGTTCCCATCCTGAAATGCTGAGAATAACAAGCTGTGGACTTATACTTCATGAAGCTGATGTACAATGACACTATGTTTTCGTCTTTAGATGGTCTCATTTTGTTGCAAACATGCAGTTCTGTTTGACATGTTTCTCCAATTTGCTGGGAACCCTGCTGTGCAAGTACTTCTTAAAATCATTTTTGCAAAATGGATAATTTCACTTTTGTCAGCACTGAACTTCATTTTCTAATGGCATGTCTCCTCTGTTAATCTTGGTGTGATCTTTTGCATTCTTCCTCACATGCCCCTGTTATTATCAACAAACTTTGACTTGCTCATCTTGTTGTTACAATTATGACATTTCTGTAAAATTTTTCTAATCAACCTGCTCATAGATGTCATTATCGAACTCTGGAGCAGGTGAGATGTGTCGCCAGACCTCCTGGCTTAGAGGTAGGGACATTACCATTCTGACACAAGAGTCTTTGTTGCTTACATGATGATTATAGTTTTGGACTGTATCTTTAAATTTAGGGGAATTGAAGTTCTGAAGTCTGTCTGACAGTAAGCTTAGGTGATTTGGTTGTTAGTTATCAATGGCAGGCTTAGATTTTGTTACTAAGAAGATAAACTTGGAGACACTGATGGCAGTGCATGGGTTTATAAAGAGTAGACACTGAACCTACTAAGATCCCAGAAAGATGTTAGATTAAGGTCCCAGGTGAGGATCTGCTAAGATCCCAGGTAGTAAACAATTGTGCTGTAAACTGTCGACTTACTTCAAAGACCAAAGAAAACTCAGATCAAAGGTAATCGCATTTCTATGTTGATGCAAGGTTAATGTGTTTCACGTGGCCATGAAGGAGAAGGAGACCTCTATGAGCTCAGGTTACATACTTCCCTGAAAATTAACTCATAGCTATGCGGTAGATGTTTGGAGAATATTGTGTGCGGTCAGCAAAACTCTAAGGCTATTTGGCTTTATGAGTTACCACAGCCTGAAACAGGAGGGAGAGGATCTTTATTTGAGAGATACATTCTGCAACTATTAAAAAATTCTGGAAGACTTATCTTGGAATTGTGAAGGAGAAGATTCATTGGAACAGGTTTAATGTCTCTGGGTGGATATGAGGAAATCTCCAAAAATGGGGAAAGTGCCGAAAGAAATGGAGTTACAGGAACATATTGGAAGCTCAGAGCAACTCTGGACTGTTTTTGTGATAGAAAATGAGCAGTAATTACCACTTCCTGATGTGGTGTAGACAATGTGGGAAAGGAGGGAACATACAGCAAGAATGAACAAATGAGACTCTCATTATTGAGACAGTTTTTTTAAAGTTTGAAATGGTTACGTGAAAATCTCATTACTGAGTAGCAACGACCTTATTTCCATAAATTTATAGATCATGAAGAATCCAACTTGCCTTATTTTTAAGCCACTTCCAAATCTTCCTATTCACTAGGAAACTAGACAGCACAAATTCCTGACCATCAGAATGGGTACCAGGCAGCTACAGCTTTTCGTTTGCTGGCTGTAGTCACCATGCAGCTGTGCTCTTGCCTCAATATCCCTGCATGCTTTCTGGACACCACTCTCCCCAACCCTTTATCCACACAAGGCAGCAGCAGCAAATCACCACCCTCCTCATATTACCAAACCTGCTCTCTGACTAACTACAACATGGCATCAGCACTATAATATTTTGGAGCTCAGGGACACATGTGACGTGCGCACTTCCACCATGACTGCCATAGTATTAAGGGTTTGGATGGAGAGGAATTTGTTAAGTGTGTACAAACAAAATTTCTTCTTCAGTATGTGGATGTACCTATTAGAGAAGGAGCAAATCATGTCCTTCTCTTGGGAAATGAGGCAGGGAAATGACTGAAATGTCAGTGGGGGAATATTTTGGGGTCAGTGATCATAATTCTATTAGTTTTAAAATAGTTATGGAAAAGGAAAGACCTGATCTAAAAGTTAAAATTCTAAATTGGAGCAAAGCCGATTTTGAGCAAGATTAGGCAAGAACTTTCAAAAGTTGATTGGGAGAGGCTATTCGCAGGTAAAAAGATGGTTGGAAAGTGGGAGGCCTTCAAAAATGAAATAACGAGAGTCAGAAGCAACATGTTCCTGTTAGTGTGAAGAGCAGCGTTGGTAGCTGTGGAGAATGCTGGATGACAAAAAAAATGAGGCTTTGGTCAAGAAAAAGAAGGAGGTATATAGCAGGTATTGATAGCTGAGATTGAATGAATCCCTCAAGAAATATAAGGGCAGAAGGAGTACATGCAAGAGGGAAACTAGGAGGGCAAAAATGGAACATGAGATAACTGTGGCAAACCGGTGAGATGTGTACGCAGGCCTCCTGGCTTAGAAGTAGGGACATTCCCATTCTGACACAAAAATATTCTACAAATACATTAAAGGCAAAAGAGTAACTGGGGAGAGAATGGGAGGTAAGAACAATGACTGCTGGAAACCAGATTCTGGATTAGTGGTGCTGGAAGAGCACAGCAGTTCAGGCAGCATCCAAAGTGCAGTGAAATCGACGTTTCGGGCAAAAGCTCTTCATCAGGAATAAAGGCAGTGAGCCTGAAGCATGGAGAGATAAGCTAGAGGAGGGTGGGGGTGGGGAGAAAGTAGCACAGAGTACAATAGGTGAGTGGGGGAGGGGATGAAGGTGATAGGTCAGGGAGGAGAGGGTGGAGTGGATAGGTGGAAAAGAAGATAGGCAGGTAGGACAAATCTGGACAAGTCTTGGGGACAGTGCTGAACTGGAAGTTTGGAACTAGGGTGAGGTGGGGGAAGGGGAAATGAGGAAACTGTTGAAGTCCACATTGATGCCCTGGGGTTGAAGTGTTCCAAGGCTGAAGATGAGGTGTTCTTCCTCCAGGCATCTGGTGGTGAGGGAGCAGCGATGAAGGAGGCCCAGGACCTCCGTGTCCTCGGCAGAGTGGGAGGGGGAGTTGAAATGTTGGGCCACAGGGCGGTGTGTTTGATTGGTGCGGGTGTCCCGGAGATGTTGGCTTATTAAAGATCAATCAGTCAACTATGTATGGAATCGCAAGAGATGGGTGAAATATTTTGCATCAGTATTTACTGTGGAGAAGGATGTGAAAACTAGAGAACTTGGAGAAATAGATTGTAATATTATGAAAAATTTCCACATTAAAGATGAAGAGGTACCAGGCTTCTTAAAACACATAAAGGTAGATAAGTCTGTGGGACCAGATCAGGTGCATCCTAGAACTTTATGGAAAGCTAGGCAAGTGATTTCTAAGCCCCTTGCTAAGATACTTGTGTCATCGTTAGCCACGGGTCAGGTGCTGGAAGACTGGAGATGGCTAATGTGGTGCCATTATCTAAGAAAAGTGGTAAGGAAAAGCCAAAGAACTGTCAGGGATTGGTAGACCTGACATCGGTGGTGGGTAAGTTGTTGGAGGGGATTCTGAGCTACAGGATTTACATGTATTTGGAAAGGCAAGGACTGATTCAGGATAGTCAGCATAGCATTGTGCATGGAACATCGTATCTCAATAACATGATTGAGTTTTTTGAAGAGGTGACAAAGATTGATGAAGGCAGAGTGGTGGACATGATTTATATCGACTTCAGTAAGGTGTTCAACAAGGTTCTGCCTGGTAGACCGATTAGCAAGGTTAGATCACGTGGAATACTAAACATGTGGATACAAAATTGGCTTGTAGGTAGGAGACAGAGGTGGTGGTGGAGTGTTGCGTTTTGGACTGGAGGCCTGTGATCAGCAGTGTGCAACAAGAATTAGTGCTAGGTGCATTGCTTTTTGTCATTTATGTTAATGGTTTGGATGTAAATATGGAAAGTATTGTTAGTACATTTGCAGGTGACACTAAAATTAGTGATGTAGTGGACAGTGAAGAAGGTTACAACTGTTAGAGTACAATGGGACCTTGATCAGATGGGCTAATAGGCTGAGGAGTGGCAGATAGAATTTAATCTAGATAAATGTGAGGTGCTACATTTTGGGAGAGAAAATCAGAGCAGAACTTATATACTTAATAGTAGGGCCTTGGGGAGTGTTGCTGTACAAAGAGACCTTGGGTGCAGGTTTATAGTTCCTTGGAAGTGGAGTCACAGGTAGGTAGAATAGTGAAGAAGGTGTTTAGTACACTTGCCTTTATTGGTCAATGCATTGAGTATCGGAACTGGGAGCTCGTGGCTGTACAGGGCATTTGTTAGGTCACTTTTGAAATACTACATTGAATTCTGGTTTCCCCAGGGTAGGAATCCAAAACTAGAGGGCATTGGTTTAGGGTGAGAGAGGAAAGATATCAAAGGGACCTAAGGGATAACATTTTCATCCAGAAAATGAGCTGCCAGAGGAAGTAGCGGAGGCTGGTACAATGACAACATTTAAAAGTCACCTGGGTGGGTTTCTGAATAAGAAGGGTTTAGAGGGATGTGGACCAAATGCTGGCAAATAGGATTTGATTAAGTTCTGATATCTGGTCGGCATGGACGAGTTGGACTGTAGGGTCTATTTCAATGCTGTGCACTTCTATAACTGTGTGACTCTATTTGGATACAAAATTGGCTGGAAGGTAGCAGACAGAAGATGGTGGTTGAAGGTTGTTTTTCAAACTTGTGACCAGCAGTGTGCCATAAGGATCAGTGCTGGGTCCACGCTTTTTATTATTTATATGAATGATTTGGATGTGAACATAGGAGGCTTGCAGATGACACCAAAATTGATGGTGTAGTGGACAGTGAAGAAGGTTATCTCAGAGTACAACAGGACCTTGATCAGATGGGCCAATGGGACAAGGAGTGACAGGTGGAATTTAATTTAGTTAAATAAGAGGTGCTACATTTTGGAAAGGCAAATCAGGGCACGATGTGTGCACTTAATGGTAAGGTCCTGGGGAGTGTGGCTGAACAGAGACCTTGGGTTGTGAGTTCAACGTTCCTCAAAAGTGGAGATACAGGTAGACAGGGTAATGAAGAAGGTGTTTGGTATGCTTGCCTTGATTGGTCAGAGCATTGAGTATGTTGTGGCTGCATAGGACATTGTTTAGGCCACTTTTGGGATACTGCATACAATTCTGGTCTCCCTACTATAGGAAGGATGTTGTGAAACTTGAAAGCATTCAGAAAAGATTTACAAGGATGTTGCCAAGGTTGGAGGGTTTGAACTAGAGGGAGAGGCTGAATAGGCTGGGGCTGTTTTCCCTGGAGCGTCGGAGGCTGAGGTGACTTTATAGAGGTTTATAAAATGATGAGGGGCAGAGATAGGGTGAAGAGCTAAGGTCATTTTTCCAGGGTAGGGGAGTCTAAAATCAGAGGGCATAGATTTAAGGTGAGAGGGGAAAGATTTAAATGGGACTTAAGGGGCAACTTTTTCACACAGGAGATGGTGCATGTATGGAATGAGCTACCAGAGTCTGGTACAATTACAACATTTAAAGGCATCTGGGTAGATTTATTAATAGAAAGGGTTTAGAGGGATATGAGGGAAATGGGACAGATTAATTTAGGATATATAGTTGGCACGGGCAATTTGGACCGAAATGTCTGTTTCAGTGCTGTACATCTCTGTGACTCTATGTAATTTTGTGTGCAGGGACACTCATCACATGCATTTATGCAGGATGTGTGGGAAGGTGAGTAAAAATCAAAATTTTTTAAACAGAGCGGTGAGGAGAGAGGGCGGAGAGAAGCGAGATCGGGAAGTTTTTGAGTGAGTGAGATTAAGTGTGGTCAGGAACGGGACTACCAGAAGGTATGTTGCCTCCCCGGTGCCAGGGTCCGGGATGTCACTGATTGGGTTTACAGGATTCTGAAGGGGGAGGGTGAGCACCCAGAAATCATGGTACATGTTGGCACCAATGATATACCTAGGAAAGGGATTGAAGATCTGAAAAGTGACTACAAAGAGCTAGGTTGGAAGCTGAAGAGCAGGACGAGTAGAGTAGTGATCTCAGGTTTGCTACCGGTGCCGTGAGATAATGAAGTGAGGAACAGTCAGCGAATGCAGCTTAACACGTGGCTGGGACAGTGACAGGATGTAGTGAATCTGTCAAGAAGGTTTCTCATGTGATGAAACAAAGGGATCAGTTAAAGTGTGTCTGCTTTAAGGCAAGAAGTATCAGAAATAAGAGTGATGAATTTAAAGCATGGATCAGTACTTGGGGCAATGATGTTGTGGCTATAACGGAGATGTGGGTTTCACAAGGGCAGGAATGGTTGCTAGATGTTCCAGGGTTTAGAACATTTAAAAAGAACAGTGAGGGTGGAAAAAGGGGAGGGGGTGTAGCATTGCTAATCAGAGAGTGCATCACAGCTACAGTCTACTGAGTCAGTATGGGTGGGAGTTAGGAACAGCAAGGGAGCAGCCACCTCACTGGGGGGTTTTCTACAGAACCCCTAATCACAGTAAATGAGATTGAAGAACTCATAGGCTGGCAGATTTTGGAAAAATGCAAATGTAGCAGGGTTGTTGTTATGGGTGATTTCAACTTTCTCAATATCGACTGGAACCTCCTTGGTGCAGATGGTTTGGATGGAGCAGTTTTTGTCAGGTGTGTTCAGGAGGGTTTCCCTACACAGTATGTGGACAGGCTGACGAGGAGAGAGGCCATTTTGTATTTGGTGCTCGGCAATGAGCCAAGACAGGTGTCAGATCTTACAGTGGAAGAACACTTTGGTGACAGCGACCACAACTGCCTCACATTTACCATAGCCTTGGAGAGGTAAAGGAGCAGTTACCGAGGGAAAATATTTAATTGGGGAAAAGGAAATTATGACACTATCAGACAGGAGTTGGAAAGTACAGATTGGGAGCAATTGTTTCACAGAAAGGACATTGCAGACATGTGGAGACTACTTAAGGAGCAGTTGTTGCGAGTGATGTATGAATTTGTTCCTCTGAGTCAGGTAGGAAGGGGTAAGATTAAGGAATCTTAGATGATGAGAACTCATCAAAAGGAAGAAGGCAGCTTACATAAGGTGGAGGAATCAAGGATCTAGCACAGCTTTAGAGGATTACAGGCTTGCTAGAAAGGAGCTCAGAAATGGACTGAGAGCCAGGAGGGGGCACAAGAAAAGCTTAGCAGGAAGGATTAGGGAGAACCCAAAGGCATTTTAGTCATACGTGAAGAATAAGAGAATGGTCAGGGAGAAAGTTGGGCTGATCAGGGATAGCATAGGGAACTTGTGTGTGGAGTCTGAGCAGATAGGGGAAGCCCTAAATGAGTTTTCTGCTTCGGTTTTCACTAAGAAAAGGGAGCTTGTTGTGAATGAGAACTTTGAGGAGCTGGGATACAGGCTTGAACAGATCAAGATTGATGAAGTTGATATGCTGAAAATTTTGGAAAACATAAAGATTGATAAGTTCCGAGGGCCAGATCAGATTTATTCTAGACTGCTCTGGGAAATGAGAAAGGAGGTTGCTAAGCCACTGGCTAAGATCTTTGCTTCCTCACTCTTCACAGGAGTCGTACCGGAGGACTGGAAGGATGCGAACGTTGTTCCTCTTTTCAAGAAGGGTAACAGGGATATCCCTGGCAATTACAGACAAGCAGTCTTATGTCTGGGGTCAGCAAGGTTTTGGAAGGAATTCTGAGGGGTAGGATTTATGACTATTTGGAAAAGCAGAGCAAGATTAAAGGCAGCAGCATGGCTTTGTGAGGGGCAGGTCATGCCTCATGAATCTTATTGAGTTCTTTGAGGAGGTGACAAGACAGGTTGATGATGGTTGAGCAGTGGATGTGGTGTATATGGACTTTAGCAAGATATTTAATAAGGTTCCCCATGGTAGGCTCATTCATAAAGTCAGGAGATATGGGATACAGGGAGATTTGGCTACCTGGATTCAGAATTAGTTGGCTGACAGAAGGCAGAGAGTGATTGTAGATGGAAAGTATTCTGCCTGGGGGGTCAGTGTTGAGTGGGGTCCCGCAGGGCTCTGTTCTTGGGCCTCTGCTCTTTGTAGTTTTTATAAACGACTTGGATGAGGAGGTTGAGGGGTGGGCTGGTAAATTTGCAGATGACACAATGCTTGGAGGTGCCATTGATAATATTGAGAGCTATTGCAGGCTGCAGCGTAATATAGTCAGGATGCAGAACTGGGTTGAGAAATGGCAGATGGAGTTCAACTGGGATAAATGTGAAGTGATGCATTTTGGAAGGTCGAACTTGAATGCTGAATATAGGATTAAAGGCAGGATTCTTGGCAGTGTGGAGGAACAAAGGGATCTTGGTGTTCAAGTATGTAGATCCCTTAAAGTTGCCACCCAAGTGGATAGGGTTGTTAAGAAAGCATCTGGCTTTCATTAACAGGTGGATTGGGTTTAAGAGCCAGGAGGTTTTGCTGAGCTCTATAAAACCCTGGTGAGACCATTCTTGGAATGTTGTGTCCAGTTCTGGTCGTCCTATTATAGGAAAAATACGGAGGCTTTGGAAAGGGTGCAAAGAAGGTTTACCAGAATGCTGCCTGGACTGGAGGGCTTGCTTTATGAAGAGAGGTTGACTAAGCTTGGAGAGAATGAGGAAGAGAGGTGACCTGATCAAGGTGTACAAAGTAATGAGAGGTATGGGTAGAGTCAATAGCCAGAGACTTTTCCCAGGGCAGGATTGACTGGCATGAGAGGTCATAGTTTTAAGATATTAGGAGAAAGGTATGGAGGGGACGTCAGAGGAAGGTTCTTTATGCAGAGAGTTGTGAATGCATGGAATGTGTTGCCAGCAGTGGTGGTGGAAGCAGAGTCACTGGGGACATTTAAGCTGGACATTACATGGACAGCAGTGAATTGAGGGGTGTGTAGGTTAAGGTATTTTATTTTACATTAGGATTAATCCTCGGCACAACATTGTGGGCCAAAGGGCCCATTCTATGCTGTATCTTTCTACGTTCTATGTTCAATATTCTATGTTTTATGGCTTTTAGTTTGCTTTCTTAGCACTCCCTTACTTTGGGCTTACTTGAAAGCTGCCAGCCTCTGTGTCTTAAACATTGCTTTTTAGTGCACAGGCTGTTTACTACTCAATTATAGGTTGCCTCTTCCCCCATCATAACCATCAGCACTGTCAGATCCCAGTCCATGAATTGGAAGTGGAGTGTGAGTTTTCCTTTCTGGTCCATGTCCTTAGTGATACAGATCAAACATCACAGTGTGCCAGTTCGTTCCTGGCTTGTAGTGTTTCAAGTGGCATGCACCTGGGTTTTAAAGATAGCACCAACAACATCTGGCTCTCTTACCATGCAAATCCAGGAGTAGGGTGCAATGAGATCATTTGCATAATTCACGAGGTGAAGAATGGAAGATTGTGTGAGAAAAGTCATTGTGAGCCATGTCCAACCTGGCATCATGAGTCTTACTCAATAAAACACTTCAATTGATTCCATAAACAGTGCAATGGGTGATAAGTATACAAGAGCAAACCTCGCTTTCTATTGTTAAACTAAAAGTTTAAACTAAAAGGAAATAGTGTTCAATCAATAGTGATTTTTAGTTATTTGCTATAGTTTTAAAATCTGAGACTTGTGAAATCTTGCTGGATCCTTCATTCGGCTAACAACTCGAGATCAAATTTTAAAAATGTTATTGGTCACCCAAGCCATTTATACAAATAGAAACAGAAGTGACCTGGCATAAATTCATAATTTCTTACATGCAGCAAATCCAAAATGATCCATCTGCACTCACTCTCTGCTTTGTGTTCTTTAACCATGCTGCAGAAGTTACTATCTTCCCTGCATGACTTTATGACAAGTATTTTAGAAAGCACATCATTAAATGTGTTATGAGAATCCATATATACCTTCATTTATTTATACGATGTGACTTTTCTTAAGAAATAAAACTTGATTTGTCAAGCACAACAAGATGCTGAAAACTCCATTTTTTGCCATGCCATGCTTTTCTGATATTTACTGATTTCACCTACTTTTCAAAGTTTACTCGCAATAGTAATAATGTCTAACATTTCATGGCCTGTTTCTTTTCCCTACTTCAACCACTAGGTTTACCACTTCCAAGGAGCTATGAACCTGCACTCCAAGGTCTCTTTGTTCAGCAACACTCCCTAGGACCTTACCATTAAGTGTATAAGTCCTGCGAAGATTTGCTTTCCCAAAATGCAGCACCTCGTATTTATCTGAATTAAACTCCATCTGCCACTTCTCAGCCCATTGGCCCATTTGATCAAGATCCTGTTGTAATCTGAGATAACCTTCTTCGCTGTCCACTACATCTCCAATTTTGGTGTCATCTGCAAACTTACTAAGTAAACCTCTGCTGGATGTTTCCATATCTCAGTAATTCATAAAATTCTAGCTCCTGCTATTGGGGAGAAGTCAAGATATCAAAGTGAAGAACTAACTGAATTATTTGGCTTTTTAAAAATGCTTTTGAAGCTTGGAAATATGGAGACAGATTTTTTATACGTGGCTAGGAACCCAATGCTCAGATCACTTCCCAATCCTGTGCCATTTCAGCCTTTGTGATGTCACATAACTGAGACCTCCAGAGTCCTTAACTGCCTGGAAATGTGTTTGGTGCACAATTTGATGTAGAACATAGAACATAGAAAGGTACACCACAGAACAGGCCCTTTGGCCCATGATGTTGTGCTGAGATTTGATCCTAATGTCAAATGTAGTAACTTAACCTACACACACGTCAACTCACTGCTATCCAGGTGCATGTCCAGCAGTCGCTTAAATGTCCCCAATGACTTCGCTTCCACCACCACAGCTGGCAACGCATTCCATGTATTCACAACTCTCTGAATAAAGAACCTACCTCTGTCATCTCCTCTATACCCTCCTCCTAATATCTTCAAACTATGACTTCTCGTACCAATCAATCCTGCCCTAGCAAAAGGTCTCTAGCTATTGATTCTAGCTATTCCTCTCAATATTTTTGATTTGGAGATGCCGGTGTTCGACTGGGGTGTACAAAGCTAAAATCACACAACACCAGGTTATAGTCCAACAGGTTTAATTGGAAGCACACTAGCTTTCGGAGCGACCCTCCTTCATCAGGTGATCGAGCCCTCCACAATCACCTGATAAAGGAGCATCGCTCCGAAAGCTAGTGTGCTTCCAATTAAACCTGTTGGACTATAACTTGGTGTTGTGTGATTTTTAATCTCATTATTTTGTATACCTTGATCAGGTTTCCTCTCTTCCTCCTTCTTTCCAGAGAGAAAAGTCTGAGCTTATTCAACTTTTCTTCATAAGGCAAGCCTTCCAGGCAGCATCCTGGTAAACCTTTGCACCTTCTCCAAAGCCTCTGTATCCTTCCTAGAGTAGGGTGACCAGAACTGGACACAATATTCCAAGTGTGGTCTCACCAGGGACTTATAGAGCTGCAGCAAAACCTCGCAGCTCTTAAACTCGATCCCTTGTTAATGAAAGCCAAAACACCATATGCTATCCGCTTGGGTGGCAACTTTGAGAGATCTATGCACTTGCATACCCAGATCCCTCTGTTCCTCCACACTGCCGAGAATCCTGTCTTTAATTCTATATTCAGCATTCGGGTTCGACCTTCCAAAATGCATCACTTCACATTTTTTCAGGTTGAACTCCATCTACCATTTCTCAGCCCAGCTCTGCATCCTGTCTATGTTGCTGAAGTCCATATACACCACGTCCACTGCTCGACCGTCATTGACCTGTCTTGATACCTCCTCAAAGAATTCAATAAGATTCATGAGGCATGACCTGCCCCTCACAAAGCCATGCTGACTGCTTTTAATCACTCTATGCTCTGCCAAATAGTCATAAATCCTATCCCTCAGAATTCTTTCCAAAACGTTGCTGATCACAGACGTAAGACTGACTGGTCTGCTTTCTTGACAAGAGGAACAACATTCGCCTCCTTCCAATCCTCTGGTACGACTCCTGTGAAGAGTGAGGAGGCAAATATTCTCACCAGCGGCTTAGCAACCTCCTTTCTCGCTTCCTGGAGCAGCCTAGGATAAATCTGGTCTTGCCCTGGAGATTTATCAATCTTAATGTTTTCCAAAAATTCTAGCACATCATCTTCATCAATCTTGATTTGGTCAAAACTGTATCCCAGCTCCTCTCAGTTTTCATTTACAACAAATTCTCCTTCCTTGGTGAAAACCGAAGCAAAAAAACTCATTTAGGACTTTCCCTATCTCCTCAGACTCCACGTACAAGTTCCCTACGCTATCTCTGATCGGGCCTACCTTCTCCCTGATCATTCTCTTATTCCTCACGTATGAGTAAGGATGATATGCAGAAGTGTCTTGGACAAATTACTCAGAAATGAGCTTTTCATTGTTTGGTGGAATGGAACACAATGTGCCCAAAGTATGTCTTTAGGTGGTTCCACATTTTCTGATGCTTCCCTTGAGACTTTGATGGACTTGTTATTTGAGAGGAGAGATGTTGTCTTCCGTCCATGGCAAAGAGTTGGGTCTGGAAGTTAGCAGTCAGGAAGTCAAGGGGAGAGCGCAACACTGAAAGTGCTTCAATAATCTGAAAAGCAGCATGACAAGTGACACTTTGGGCCTCCATCTCTGTAAATACCAACGCACAAACAAACCGAGCAGACTGAGAGCCCATCACTCTCCTGAGTCCTGTCAGATCAAGTGGTCAGTTGCATCACTGAGCCATCAGCTAACGTTATATTTGGTGTGCAGTTAAGAGACATCACTGAGAAATGCAACATCTCATGTGAATATCAAGCTGGAATAGGTGAGGGTGAGTTATCTTTTCATAAATAAGACCATAAGACCATAAGACATAGGAGTGGAAGTAAGGCCATTCAGCCCATCGAGTCCACTCTGCCATTCAATCATGGCTGATGGGCATTTCAACTCCATTTACCAGCATTCTCCCCGCAGCCCTTAATTCTCGTGACATCAAGAATCTATCAATCTCTGCCTTGAAGACACTTAGCGTCCCGGCCTCCACTGCACTCTGCGGCAATGAATTCCACAGGCCCACCACTCTCTGGCTGAAGAAATATCTCCACATTTCTGTTCTGAATTGACCCCCTCTAATTCTAAGGCTGTGTCCATGGGTCCTAGTCTCCTCGTCTAACGGAAACAATTTCCTAGCGTCCACCCTTTCCAAGCCATGTATTATCTTGTAAGTTTCTATTAAGTCTCCCCTTAATCTTCTAAACGCCAATGAATACAATCCTAGGATCCTCAGCCATTCCTCATGTTAGACGCTCTTTCGCTCTTCATTCACTCTTCATCGGACAGAAGAGAATGGGGATATTCTGGTGCTGGTGCTGCTACTCTATTCCTTGACCCCCATGGAGAAGGAATCTGAAAATGGTGAGGGTGAGGCAGGAGATCGTTTACTTAGATTATTTACTTCGGCCCAACAAGTCCACACTGACCCTGCAAAGAGCAACCCACCCAGACCCATTCCCCTACACCTAACACTACGGGCAATTTAGCATGGCCAATTCACCTAACCTGCAAATTTTTTTTGGACTATGAGAGGAAACTGGAGCACCCAGACGAAACCCGCACAGACATGGGGAGAATGTGTAAACTCCACACAGACAGTTGCCTGAGGTGGGAACTGAACCCTGGTCTCTGGCACTATGAGGCAGCAGTGCTAACCACTGTGCTACCTTGCCGCCCATTTGACAGTGTCATTTCATAGTTCAATCTAGCGGTAGAAAACAAAGCAAGGTTCAATGTGCACTGATGTTATACAAATCCTGTCATCAATTGAATAGTACTGAAGTACTTGATTACGTCAAGTTCTCAAACCTACCTTCCTGTGTTTCACACTGGGCAGCTGAGGAGGGCAGGAAGATGTAGCAGCTCAAACATCACTGGCCTCCTCAGTGAAGAGTAATATTTCTGAGGTTGACTGAGATGGTCATCTTATTCCTCTGCACCTCCCATCAATGCTGACACACACACATCTTAGTTAGGCCTCAGTTTAGTTTAGGACAGGGATTACAGGTAAGCAATAGGAGTGGGTGAGGCAGAGTCAGCAGTGGACTGTTTCATCTTTTCATGGGATAGGCCTTTGAAGTTACAATCAAGGAGGGTATCACTGGCAGATGAGTGTCCAACTATTGGAGATCCCTGAGGCATTTCAAAACCATAGACAAAACTCCTTGCAGCACATATGCTCCACGATGGCTCAAAACTTTGTATGCATGAATGACTCCAGTGAAAGAGTTTAGACTGTAGTTACACTGGCACCACTCCCCACCTCTTCCTCCGCTACATTGATGACTGCATCAATGCCACCTCATGCTCCCGTGAGGAGGTTGAGCAGTTCATCAAATTCACCAACATATTTCACCCCGAACTTAAATTCACCTGGACCATCTCTGACACCTCCCTCCACTTCCTGGGCCTCTCCATCTCCATTAAGGAAGACCGACATGGCAATGACATTTTTTACAAACTCATCAACTCCCACAGCTACCTGGATTACACCTCTTCCCACCCTACGTCCTGCAAAAATGCCATCCCGTATTCCCAATTCCTCTGCCTCCGCTGTATCTGCTCTCAGGAGGACCAGTTCCACCACAGAACACACCATATGGCCTCCTTCTTTAGAGAGCGCAATTTCCCTTCTCATGTGGTTGAAAATGCCCTCCAACGCAACTCATCTACATCCTGCACCTCCGCCCTCAAACCCCACCCCTCCAGCCGTAACGAGGAAAGAACCCCCCTGGTCCTCACTTTCCACCCTACCAACCTTCGCATTAACCGCATCATCAGCTGACATTCCTGCCACCCGAAATGGACCCCACCACCAGGGATATATTTCCCTCCCCACCCCTTTCTGCTTTCTGCAAAGACCGTTCCCTCTGTGACTACCTGGTCAGGTGCACGCCCCCCAACAACCCACCCTCCCGTCCTGGCACCCTCCCCAACCACTGGACCAATACACAGAAAAACTAGATATTTGCAGCATGGACACTGCTCAGTGTTGCCATTGGGTCAGAGGTGTTAAGACATAATGCCAGTCAGTGGCCTCACCGAGCATGCAAGAGGACAATGAAATGAAGTGGCTGAGAAAGTTGAAGATGCTGGCATGGGACCATCCCTCAATGTGCCAAACCATCACTTTCATTTCCTCTGCCCTTTTGACTGAGGAACCATTGCTTAAACAAGGCCCTGTGACAGAAACTGCCCCTGCAATGACACAGTCAGATGTTTCTGGGGGAGCTGTGAAGTGTAAATATATATATAAAAAAAACACTTACCTGGAAACTAAATTGTCGGGTCTAGGGGGCGTGTCCTCGGCGCTCGGAGGTCACGTGGTCCTCTGATGCGGGCGCAGAGGATGATCACGTGATGCTCCGAGAGGCGGGTGCGGTCACGTGGTCTCCCTGTTTCGCGCTCCGGGAGGTCACGTGATCGGCCGTTTCGTGCCCTGGAAGTGGGCAAGACTGCAGTTTCGCACTCGAAAGGAGGCCGCATGGTGGTCCTTTGTCTCCGAAAAAGGGAAGGTCACATGAGATCAGACAGCCGGAAATGTGAGGAGGCAGGGAATGGAATCGGAGCAACAGCCAATGAGAAGACAATTTCACTTGAGTGATGGTATGATGTTTTTGTATAGTATAAAAGACTGGATCAGGGACAGAGAGAGGTCTTTTTGTTCTTTGTGAACTGACTGACTGAGTAGTTTGTCAGGGACAGAAAGGTTTAGACCGAGAGCTCTCTATACTTTATCCACTTACTGATAGAATAAAACTAAAAGTGTAAGATTAGTATTTTTTCCTATTGCTTTATTTAAAGAGCACACAGGACTTGGCTCACACATAAAAGATAATAAGTTTGTAGATTGAGCCTAAAGTCTGTCAGAAGGTACCTTCATAACAAAGATGAAAGCCAAAGGTATCTCAGCCACAAGCAGGGACAAGGAAGCATGCTGCTGTTACTGCATTTTCATGGTGGGGATGAAACTGTAAAAGTGGACAGGAATGGAAGGTGCTATGGCTTTTGATGCACTTTAGGTCCCTTAGTGATGTTTTTATTGTATTGCTCATCAAGCCTATGAGTAATTCGTGCATATTAATGATGGTACATCTGTGTAATTATGTCATACATTTTGTAAATAACATTTACCTGACTTCTGAAAATACATACAGCATCTTTCGAGACGGATCTCAGAAGTCACATGATTGATTATACTGAGTCATTGTCAACTAAAGAGCAGAGAGACTTCTGTGTCATCTCAGCATCAATCACAAAAAGGAGATATTTAGAATCTGATCAACTCTAGTGCAACACAATAGGTCTTCTTAAGGTGTTAGAGTTCAAAGGTTCTGAGAAAACAGGAGTCTGGAAGGACAACACAAGAAATTCCAGCATAACTGACTTTGCTGTATGGAACAATGACTCATCAAGACTAAAATAGTAACCATCTCAAGTTTTGATCTGCATAGTACAGGCTGTGAGACATCATTTTGTCAGAACTCCCAAGGATGGATCCTGAGAACCAGTGATACATAAATCCCAATAACAATTTTCTAAAAACTAATAGTTATGGAAGATTTTTCCTGGGGTGATTAGGGGGATAGAACAACCACTAAGGCCTAACTGCTGGTAGTCAGTTTGATCTATCTCAGAAAACTGAGACAAACATCTTTTAATAGTTATTGATGACACAATTTGTCAAAATGGACAGAGCGAACTGATTGCAAGCTGGAAATGATACGAGATTGGTTCTTGTAAAAACTGCAGTTTAGCAGATATTGAACAATGAAGTATGACAAAATCTTTTTCTGTAACTTACAGTGTTAGTTTCTTCCTAAATAATGTGTAATCAACGTTTTTAACTCATTTGTTCCAGTAAAAGTTTTAAAACTTGAAATCTTGTAACATGATCGTTTCAGTTGATCACTGTTTATTCATACTACTTGTTTAAAATTATCAGTCTCTTTATAAGATGTAATGGTTGACCTGAAGAGGCTAAAGGCAATATGACAGTGCCCAGGAGCCAAATGCAGATGTGTAAGACGCATGTTCTCTGATCATTCAATGAGTAGATGCTTTTTCTGCTTAATAATCTGTCTAGCTGGCCTACTGGTGTTTTAATGGCTGTGTGGGTTTGATTGATGGTCTCCTGGACCTGAGGGAATCCATCAAGGGTGACATATACCAATGTCTTCTGTGTCTGTATTAGACTATCTGACTCAAAATGGATAGAAACCCTACCCAATGAAAGAGGGCATCTTTCATTTGCCAGATGCTGTGATGGGTTACTAACTGCAAGATGTCACCTAGGTTTGCAACTGATCCATAAAATAATCTGGATGTATAATTTTGTACGCTGCAGTGACCTTAATGGCAGCATATTAGGGACTGCCATGGTGGCTGCAAGACTTTGGGTCATTGTGAACCAGAACATAAATGCCTAAGATCAACTGCCTGGAAAGTTGAAGTCTCCTATAGCATTGGCACTCAGTAGTTTATGAGCAATTAGCTCTGGGACATATACCTGGTGTCTTGTCTGGCATGCTCTTCTCCTTGCAGCCCCTGTCTGTGCTCAGGATGTATTTGATGTAGCTTTGCTTTGTTAATCTGCCCAATGTCAGAGAACCTGCTCTCATCTTAACTCCTTTAGTTGCTACTCATTCCTTCACCAGAGCTTTGTCTACCCGCCTCGGAGTCCCAAGTGACACTAGAAGTCTTATATCCCTCTCAAGAACCCAAACATTCACTGAACATAAATACAGCCATCTTAAAGTCAGAGAAGGTAACTTGAGGGGCTGAGTTTAAATTGTTCTTTCTCACAACAATTGAGTATGAACCCCCATGACTCCTGCTTGGTCCTAACAGCCTAAACCCTCCATTTTTCCATTTCCTCCAGATTAAAAATTGCAAACTGCTGCTCCAATGACTGGATATGAGTTCCACAAGTCTACAATTTATTAATTGGACGTCTGAGGATCCATCACACTCCCATAAAGCAACAAAACTCAGCAGGTCTGGCAGCATCTATGGAAAAAGGAACAGAGTAAATGTTTTGAGTTTAACATGACTTCTTCAGAACCCATAGCCATAAAATTTGAGAAGTTTTCACCCTGTTCCTACCTCCACAGATGCTGCCAGACATACCGGGTTTCTGCAGTGATTCTTGTTTTTATTTTAGAATTCCGGCATTCATAGCGTTTACTTTTATTTTTTGCTGATCCCTGAAAATCGCAATGCATTTCAGCAGTGATCCAGTGATGCCACACAAAATCTCAATTTTTAAAATGCATTCTGGCCTGACCTTGGCCTCGGGACAGCTGAAGTATTCCAGGTGCAGACAAGATGCAAAACCCTTTTTTTTAAGATCTGGATATAAATAGTACAGAATCATTCTTTTAACTGTAATATGGAGAGTGTTTTCTTTTCTCAATAAACTAATGTTATGGCTGAAACCAACAAGCAGGATGCTCTATTTCAGCAGTATGTGATAACATCCTTCATGAGAGACTAAACTGGTGACATAATCATTGCAAGATTACCAGAATTTAATCAGCTGTGGACTTCTGGGAACTACCAGTTGTCTATGTATTGTAAATATTTAGGTGGTATAGTCGATTGTTGGTTTCACGTAGAACTGTAGTGTTTTTCCATCCTTGAAGCCAAGCAGTTCCTTTAAATCAATAGGCATCTTTTACAAGTGTACGGTTTGGTTTCATTCACTTGAGGTGCAGCCTAGCTGACATGGCTCTTTTTAATGATATTTCAAATGTATTGGATTGTTACTGTTTAAATTTCCCGGAATGAACTGCATTAAGGTAGACATTCCTGACATTTGGAAATCGCTAAGCATCACAAGCAAAATGTCAATTCTTTGGTTGATTTACTACTATTTTTCTCTGAATGTAACTTTCTCTTCCCAGAACTGCATAAAGTACTTCAGTAGTAGGGATAAAACTGAGTGTCATTATTCAATGTATATACTATTGATTAATCATTTAAAGATGAGCAATCCACAATAACATCAGTGAAGATGGCTGTGTTTAATAATCGTGTTTCACTTTTAATTAACAAGCTCTGTCGAATTCCAAAATAAGTCCAGCATCTCAATGCTTCACAATACTTTCTTTGACTTAATTACAAACCCTGTCCTACAAAAGCACTGTCCTAAACAGTGTCATAGAAACAGATAAACTGGAAGATTTTGTTTAGTGGTTGTGATATAAGTGTCATATTCACAAAGTCCATAAGTACCATATTAGGAATGGCTGAAACTCTGCCAGGCTCACATGTAACAACTACTTAATATTGGGATAACATAATGTAAAGGTTAAGTC
Source organism: Hemiscyllium ocellatum (assembly GCF_020745735.1). NCBI lineage: Eukaryota > Metazoa > Chordata > Chondrichthyes > Orectolobiformes > Hemiscylliidae > Hemiscyllium > Hemiscyllium ocellatum. The sequence continues at coordinate 103,108,384 of NC_083405.1, forward strand.
AACGCAGTTTTACAAGATGATGGGGCTGCTCTTTCAATAGAGACAACTGGTGGTGGTTTAACCTGAGAGTCACTTCACCTCAGGCAGTGGGGAGAAGTTGAGAATGAGAGGCCTTAGTGGTACAACAGGCATAAACACAAGATTAAAGTGCTTTTCAGAACAAGGCTCAGAATATTTTTGAAACAATTCCTTTTCCAAATTTTGCACCACTCTCTTCTGTAAAACAGTTAAGCACTGTAAATTGTAAAAAAAAAAGGAACAGCAATGCTTAGGTTGTTTCTTCAATTTTTTTAAGGACTATATATATGGCTTAAGAAAAACTTAACTATTCAGATTATGCTATTATTAATTGTCTCTCAAAAGAAATCTTGCTCAATGGAAAGAAAATGGAATTGCTTATAATGAAAGGGTTCAGAAAAGATTTACAAGGATGTTGCCAGGGTTGGAGGATCTGAGCTACAGGGAGAGGCTGAACAGGTTGGGGCTGTTTTCCCTGGAGCGTCGGAGGCTGAGGGGTGACCTTATAGAGGTTTACAAAATTATGAAGGGCATGGATAGGATAAATAGACAAAGTCTTTTCCCTGGGGTTGGGGAGTCCAGAACTATAGGGCTTAGATTTAGGGTGAGAGAGGAAAGATATAAAAGAGACCTAAGGGGCAACATTTTCACGCAGAGGGTGGTACGTGTATGGAATGAGCTGCCAGAGGATGTGGTGGAGGCTGGTACAATTTCAACATTTAAGAGGCATTTGGATGGGTATATGGATAGAAAGGGTTTGGAGGGATTATGGGCCGGGTGCTGGCAGGTGGGACTAGATTGGGTTGGGATATCTGGTTGGCATGGACAAGTTGTACTGAAGGGTCTGTTTCCATGCTGTACATCTCTATGACTCTATGGTTGTAATGAGGTCAGCCAGGTGGATATCAGAGAATATGAGTTTCCTGATAGTGACTGTTAACCCAGTCGAATCAGGGAGCCTTGGCTGACAGATATAAACCAAATTGTCTTCTTATATAGTGGTGTGTTTTTTACTGAGTCACTACATACACAACCACAGGTGATGTGGGGAAAAAAATAAGCACTACTAAAAAGAAAAAATAATAAACAGGAGTGCCAAGAGTATTTCAAGACATTGAGTATAGTTCTTAATCATTTCTCCAAGGAAGGTGTCTACCTTTGGAGAGCAAACTGTGTGCTCCAGGCAACCCCGGTGACCTACTTTGCCTACAGAGTTGATAAGAGCGGGTTACACCCATTGGAAGATAAATTGAGGCAATCAAAGGTTCTCCCTGCTTCCCATATCTGTACCAGAGTTTAGGTCTTTTCTTGGTTTGGTGAATTTTAATGGAAACTGCGTACCTAAGCTAGCCTCCAACCTGGTACCCTTATATTCACTATTGAAGAACAGTCAGTCCTGGAAATGGCCTAAGATGTAGCCTTTCAGGAAATAAAGAAGCGGCTATTGTCATTTAAAGTGTTGCACATCATGATCCCAAGCACAACGTGGTACTGATATGCGGTGGCCCAATGGTGAGGAAGGCCCGATAGCATATGCTTCTTGGACTTTGGCTGATGCTGAACGTAGATATGCCCAGATAGAGAAGGATGGTTTGACGGTTATCTTCGGTATGAGATGGTTCCACCAATACCGTTATGGACAAAATTTGTAATAATAATGGACCACAAACCCTTGCTAAGACTACTTAAAGACGACAGGGCCATAATGCCCATAGCTTCAGGTTGAATTCAGGTCGATATACCACCAGTGGTACCACTACTGGAAGAGTCTATTCTCGTTTTAAACTTTCTGGACACACTTCTGAACACTGCTGCCAATATCAAACTGTGAACACAAAAAGATCCTGTCCTGAGAAAACTAAAACATCTGGCAGTGATGGAGGAAACAAAAGGGCCTTTACAACCAGAATTGCTTCTAGACTTGGCAAGAATAGATCACCATAGAGGATGACATATTATTATTGAGTGCAAGAGTGATTGACCAAAGCAAAGTGCACTACCAGATATTGACTTAATTTTTAAATCCTTAAATACAGGTGAGTGCTGGAGGACTGGAAGGTTGCTCATGTTGTCCCCTGTACAAGAAGGGTAGTAGGGATATTCCAGGTAACTACAGACCAATGAGCCTGACATTGGTGGTGGGGAAGTTGCTGGAGAGGGTACTGAGAGATAAGCTCATTCTTTTCTAAATATAAATAGATCCTATCAGTGATAGGCAACATGGTTTTGTGCAGAGGAGATCATACTTTACCAACTTAATAAAGTTCTTCGAGGAAGTGACCAAGTTGATAGATGAAGGAAGGGCTGTTGATGTCATATACATGGCCTTTAGTAAGGCATTTGATAAGGTTCCCTATTGTAGACTAATGGAGAAAGTGAAGTCACATGGTGTGCATGGTGTTCTAGCTAGGTGAATAAAGAACTGGTTGAGCAACAGGAGACAGAGATGAGCAGTTGAAGGGAGTTTCTCAAAATGGAGAAAGGTGACCAGTGGCGTTCCACAGGGGTCACTGTTGTTTGTGATATACATAAATGATCTAGAAGAGGGCACTGTTGGTATGATCAGCAAGTTTGCAGATGACACAAAGATTGGTGGAATGGCAGAAAGCATAAGGGACTGTCAGAGAATACAGGAGGATATAGATAGACTGGAGAGTTGGGTGGAAAAGTGGCCGTTGGCTTTCAATCCAGACAAATGTGAGGTGATGCATTTAGACAAATCTAATTTGAGAGCAAATTATACAATGAATGGAAGAGCCTTGGGAAAAGTTGATGGGCATAGAGATCTGGGAGTGCAGGTCCATTGTACCCTGAAGGTTGCTGCACAGATGGATAAAGTGGTCAAGAAGGCAAGTCATGTTAAAATTGTACAAGACATTTAGAATACTGTGTACAGTTCTGGTCACCACATTACTAAAAGGATGTGGATGCTATGGAGAAGTGCAGAGAAGGTTTACGAGGATGTTGCCTGGTATGAAAGGTGCTAGCTATGAAGAGAGGTTGTCACTAGAAAAATGGAGATTGAGGGGGGACCTGATTGAGGTTTACAAAATCATGAAGGGTACAGACAGGAAGCTTTTTCCCAGAGTGAAGGATTCAATAACAAGAGGTCACGCTTTCAAAGTGAGAAGTGGAAAGTTTAAGGGGGATACACACGGCAAGTACTTCACACAGAGGGTGGTGGGCATTTGGAATGCGTCGCCAGCAGAGGTGGTTAGAGGCAGGCACGGTAGATTCATTTTTTAGATTAGATTACTTAGATTAGATTAGATTAGGTTACTTACAGTGTGGAAACAGGCCCTTCGGCCCAACAAGTCTGGACAGATGCATGAGTATGTGAGGAGCAGAGGGAATCAAACGCTTAGGAATTGACCGACAGGTTTAGACAGTACATTTGGATCGGCTCAGTCTTGGAGGGCCGAAGGGCCTGTACCTGGGCTGTAAATTTTCTTTGTTCTTTCGTTCTTTGTAATTCCATCAGGGTCATCCAGGGGTTCCAAAAATGAAGATGTTGATGACAAGTTATGTCAGGTAGCCAGGATTCGATACAGACATAGCCGCATTGGTGGACAGTGTCCAGAGTGTCAACAAGGACAAAAGTTACCGTCAACAGCTGTCTCACAATTGTGGGAATGCCGGGTAAACCATGGACTCGGTTACACAACAACTATGCCAATCTTTTCTTGCGGTCTATATTTTTAGTCATTGTGGATGCCTATTCAAAGAGGTTGGATCTGCATAAAGTTACTTCATCAAACACAGGGACAAAGATTGAGGGGTGACATGGCATCAGGAACATCAATACTGGACACAAGATGAAGGGCTTATGCCCGAAACTTCGAATTTCCTGTTCCTTGGATGCTGCCTGACCTGCTGCGCTTTTCCAGCAACACATTTTCAACTCAAACAAGACTCCATGAAGTGAGAGAGACAATTTATTCCATGGACAAAGTTTGGTGTCAAAACCATGGCAATGGCCCTTCATGGGTAAGAGGCATGGTCAATGTGAGGTTAGGAAGGAGAGGCAGTCCTGAAGAAGCATGTGGACCACATGAAAGCTGCAACCTCACAAACAGGGCAGGAGCAAAACATAGCTGACTCCTCTGAACATCCAACAAGGCTGTCAGAAACTGTGCGTTCTCCTGCTCCATCTAATGTTGAAGAAACTTCTGAGGATGAGATGGACCTGGGAAATGTTTTAGCCTTGACACTGTTACAACCTGAACACGAATTTCGACTGCGATGCTCCAGGTGCAAGAGGCAGGCTATGGTCTGGTACACGCTTCTAGTATCTGAGGCAGGCTTTGAGGAACTGGAGCTGGTATGAAAATGCCCCACGAGGAGCCATAGCAAGAAGAACGGGCCTACATTCCAGGATTTAGAGGGGGAGGGATGTAATAATTGTACTGAGGTTAGCCGGGTGAATCTAACTGAACATGAGTTCTCTGATTGGGGCAGTTAATCTGGAGTCTGACAGATATAAATAGGACAGTCAGGGGTTCTGTTCAATTTAGGAGCCAGCTCTGAGCTACGTAGGTTAATGTCATGTACTGTGTATGTGTAAGTAAAAGCTGACTTGGTGACAGGAGACCGGCCATCTTGTAGTTATTTCATTATTAATGTTATGTTCTTCTACATTGACTAGGATATCATATCAGAAATATTGGGTGTTTAATGATTTTTATTTAGCTAATTCTCCTTGTTTTAAACATTTTTAGCTCCTGTACACTAATTACAGGTATGCATGGGAAATAGCAGTACTGCAGAAAACGTGTGAGGTGAATTTCTAACATATTTCACTGAAAACCTTCTAACAGTTTCCAAATGGTGAAGCTCAACCTTCTGGGTGTGCTGCCTGTTAAACTGCAGGCAATTAGCAGCAGTGTCAAGGTTTAAAGGCCTTGTCTAAGTTTGCTTACTTGTGTGGATTTTTCAAGCTTTGAAAGAGTTTTTGTTTCTGAATTCCTGTCACGATTTTCATGGCTGTACCATCAAAGGTTTTATTTGCTGCTGTGAATGACCCTCAAACTGGACTCTGCAAGTTATTTCAATAGTAAAATCTGAGAGTATCTACTGCAAGCGGTTGAAACAAGGTGATAATTTCTATATCCATTGTTCAGGAGAAAGACAAATAAAACGGAGAGACAAAACAGCTTGACAAGATTGGCAAGCCTATCAATTTGGCAACAACAATACAAAAAACATGGCTTCAACACCTTACAGAAGTTAACAATCTGATCAAAAAAAAGATAGGAATGAATCTCTGGTCTGTTGTTTTACTTACAGGCACACAGTGCAAGACGTTTGCTACTTGTTGTCTGTAGCCCTGCTTATCTCCTAAGGACTTCTACAAAAAGCTTAAGGATACAAATTCGAACAGCACAAATATCTACTTACACATAAATTGCTGCAAGAAAGCAGGTTGCTTTGCTCCATCGATCTGTGACCATTTAGCATCACCTAAGAATCAGTCGTAATCTCATTGCCTGCCTTGCTGCTATATCCTTTTACTGCATCTTAACCTAGCCACTGGTTACAGAAGTAGGCACAGTGGGAAAAGGATTCGGATGACATAGCAGTAACAATAGATAGGTTCACATGTAAATATTGGCACTGGGGCACTACAAATGGTGGTTCTCTGTGTTATTGTTTAGCATTCTTTTGTTATGTTAATTGGTGGGAGTAAGAGAAGGCAGAACTATAGATTTTTAATCAGGGACAAGATTAATGTTAAATGTACTGACCCTTTCTACTCTTGTGCTAATGATATGTGCTACGTAACTGTGCTCAGACAACTGGCAGACATTTGCCTCAGTTACTCCCTGAAAAGAACCCGATGCATGAAAGTTCTGTGTTGTCACTTTTATGGTGACAGATCATGGAACTAGATTGCCCCATAGCTCCATGCCTCCCCCACCGTTCTTGTCCTCTCCCATAGTTTCTGGCCTCCTTCATGGCTCCAGGCCTCCACATGGCTCCAGACTTTTAAAGACCAACTGCTGAGAAAATCTTAGTCTCTAGTTGCAATGTTCTTTGTTCTCTGGAGACTTTACATTTTTGCTGCAGATGCACGAACAAATGTTACACCTCCTTTCCTGATGTTATTTCACAGATCTGACATTCACCATTGCTTCTTGTTTGTCTTTTCTTATGCCAAGTGCCTTAAATATACAGGCATGCCAATAATTGTACTCATTTGATTCTGTGCAGGGCTGGATTTGAGAATGGAAAGATTGTTGGATTACTTTACTGGTCCAAAAATCTTCCCACTGGAGTTTCTCCTTGCCTTTAGTATAAAACTCTGAAGGACTGCTCAACTAACAAGGTTTTGTCTGATAGTTACTGTTTTGAACAATAACAAAGGTGACATTTATTTTCTAAGAAGGCAAATGGTACCTCGCCTGTAGCTAGTGCAGAAAAGTGGCGCTTAAGCAACTGTGATAACATAGACTTTGTATAGGAATGTCATCCCTGAGGCACAGAAAGTGCAAGAGTTACATCATATAACAGAGAGGCAAGGTAATCTCCAAATTTTGTTAATTCTGTGGCCAAAAATAGGCAATTTGATGCTAATGAAGAATTCGTCCAATGCATCCTTTTCAAAGTCAATAGTGGGAAATAGTTCATTAATGTTAAAATGACTTCTGAATATCTACTTATATTGTCAAACATATAAAAGATTTATCTTTTTGAAAGCAAAGTTACGGCTGGAAATTTTCCTGAAGCCTCTTTTTCTCTTATGATCAGTTTTGCTGGAGGTGTGGAGCTCGAAAGATTAGATGCCAAAGAAAGTCAGACAGAAAGAAACAACCGGTGAGAGTAAACAATAAAAATTTAATTGGAACTTTTAATGTGAGTACATCTCAAAAAAGAGGAATATACACTGAGTTTTTACAAGGTTAGGAGAAATATGATTTTCAGAGAAGAAATGCAACAGGGGTTCACCAAACTTGTTCTGGGGTTGGCGGGGCTGTCCTATGTAGAGAGGTTGAGCAAAGTGGGCTTGCATTCTCTGGAGCTTTGAAGACTGAGAGGTGATCTTATTGAAACCTTCAAAAGACTTAAAGAAGTGATGGAAAAGGAGACAGGTTAATTAGACAAATAAACTAATTATCAATATTTGAAGAACCCTCTTGTGACACAGTGGTAGTGTCCCTATCCCTGGAACAGGAGGCCTGGGTTCAAGTTGCACTTGTTCCAGAGTTCTTCAATAATATTTCTAAACAGGTTGATTAGAAAAATAGGTAGAAAGGAAGTTACAGATGATTCCTCTGCTTGGGGAATCTAAAACTGGGGCACAGTTTAAAAATAAATTGCACGTAATTAGGGATTAGGATTTAATTTTTTACTCAGAGCTTTGTCAACCTTAAGATTTCTCTACCACAGCCTTTGATTGTGTTTAAAGTAGAGATGGCTAGATTTACGGTTACCAACTGAGTAAAGAGTTCTAGGGATAGTGTGGGATCAGCATATGATTGTATTAAATGGCTGACTAGGTTCAATAATCTGTATGGTCTATTCCTGTTACAATGCACTCTGAGGTGAATTACATACTTTGGAAGGAAAACAGGGAGCTGAGGGGTTAGAAAAGTGTGATCCAAAGAAATGGGAGGGAACTACACCAGATTCTGAGTTTAGAGGACACAACAAGGGATGCGGGGTTTCTAAATCTGGTAAAGATTAGAGAGCTAAGGTAGCGAGGCAATTCAGGATATGAATCAAAGGTGAATAAATAGACTTCAGATACAGATCAGTCATTTTCAAGTTGAATAGACTGTTCCCGTTCTGATAAAGGTGTGGGGCTAGAAAGTGAACTCTTTTGAAGTGAATGTGATGCATATTCCTCAGTTAGTTTGAGCTAGCCACGTGGAACAATTGGCCCAAGGTCCAAAACAATAGTTCATTGTTACACATTGAGATGCATTTACAATGAAAGACGGACACCAAGTCAACTGCTCATGTGTTTAATGATGTAGTTGTATAGCACACATGCTCCTAATATATAAACACATTACATTGCTTTCCTGTTTCAAAAACAAGTTTTTTTTAAATTTCATGTTTCACTAACTATACAACTGCAGCAGTGAAACACAAATAAATAAATGTTTATGAATGTGTACACTTGGCATAGTTACAATTGACTTTATTTAAAAAAAACTACATCTACAAATCATATTTAGAAACTGGTTTATAAAGCCTTCCTGATCTTCTTACAAGTTTTAGTGTCGAGTCAGAGTTTGGACTATATGGTGTCAGATCAGCACTCAAAGAAACATCTGTTTCATTTTCAGAAATTAGTGCTTCAGACCCTAGCAATGCACTGATGATCAAAAAGATTGTTTTTGTTCATTCCTCCATGTGACAATATGATGTATATGGACATTTCTCACCTTTCTGTCAACTTCAAACAAGTATCTATGAGTTCCACAAACTTCTATTCCACTTCCCCTATCCCATTGGCTTTTTTGATTATCCAAATGCTTGTTTTGGTGAAGAGTGAAACCTGGCTTGAGAGACGATAAGTTTTATTTTAATTTTTTGTTTACTATGGAGGTAAGTCATTGAACATATTCACATAAAATACTTTTCGCTAAAGATTATCAAAATTAATAACTCAAACTCAAAAATGAACCATTTTACATTATAAGAGACTACTAAAATGGTTTTATTAGAAAAATCAAAAAATGAGAATTCAACTTATTTACCACCAACAAGTTTACAAATACTCAACCTCAGTGATGGGTATCTCTGTTTCCACTTAAAAACCAAATTCAGTTGCCATGGTTGTAATTGGTTTCTCAAGCTTTCTTCTTACTGACTTCAGAAAACTTTCAAAACAAATATATGAGTGTTACATACACCCAGCTTCCAGCAGTTTTCCCACTTCTGGAGTTTTCTTTAAAATAAAGTCAATTGTAAACTGGAAAGGCTGAGGCACTTGGGGCTTTTCTCATTGGAGAAAAGAAGGTTTAGGGGAGATTTGATAGAGGTGTACAAGATGATTAGGGGTTTAGGTAGGGTTGACATGAGAACCTTTTTCCGCTAATGGAGTCAGCTGTTACTAGGGACACAGCTTTAAATTAAGGGGTGGTAGGTATAGGACAGATGTTAGGGGTAGATTTTTTACTCAGCGGGTTGTGAGTTCATGGAATGCCCTGCCAGTAGCAGTGGTGGACTCTCCCTCTTTATGGTCATTTAAGCGGGCATTGTTCAGGCATATGGAGGTTATTGGGCTAGTGTAGATTAGGTAGGCTTCAGTCGGCGCAACATCGAGGGCCGAAGGGCCTGTACTGCGTTGTATTTTTCTATTTTCTATGTTCTAAGCCAGTCAGAAGATTTTCTAAACCCTGACTCTGGATAATTCTAAAACTAACAGCCACTTTGCTGTCCAATCCTGCAAATACAGCTTGCTGGTCTGAATTTTTTTTTGTGCTTTTACGATAGTTGTGGAGAGGTTATTTTTTACTTATGGCAGAACCTGGAACGAGGTGTCACTGTTTAAAAATCAGTGGTTACCTATTTAAAACAAAGATAAGGTGCAATAATTTTCACAGAAGGCCACGAATCTTTGGAACTCTCTTCCTGAAAAAGTGGTGGAATCAGAATCCTTGAATATTTTCCAGAGATAGATGGATTCTTCTTAAGCAAAGGTTATTGGGGTAGGTGGCAATGTATCTTTGAGGTTACAATCAGATTAGTCATGATCTTATCAAATGGCAGAGCAGGCTCCAGCTGCTAAATGGCCTACACATGCTCCTGCTTTTATGTTCACATACATGCTTGCAACTGTCTTCATAGAACTGTATTTGTACTTGAAAAAGAACCAGATACCTCTGACTGTTTTTACAATCCTAAAATCTGATAACAATTCTCGCGTGCCAAAAGTACAGGATTACACTTTCAAGCCATGAACTTTTTGTTGTCCTTGCAGATGATGAATCCTTTGATTGTCTTTCCAGGCCTTTTGACTATACTTTCAAATCCCAGATTCCCAATCCTCCTTGTACTATCCGGAACACTCTAATATTTTTGTAACCCATGGAGCTCTTTATACTCTTCACAGACTGTTAACTACACTGGTTTCCTCTGTTCACTTTCCTAAGTTCCTCTAACTGTTAGATCTAACTCCCTGGTTCTTATATACTAACATTTAAATTGGAGCAGAAGTAGAACTCTCAGATCCTTGAAGTTGTCCCATTTGATAAGATCAGGGCTGAATTGACTGTAGTCTCAACTTCACTTTCCAGTCTATCTAATTTACCCTTTAACTTTCTTATTGAGGGCTGATCTTATAGAGGTTTATAAAATCATGAGGGGCATGGATAGGGTAACTAGACAAGGTCTGTTCCCTGGGGTGAGGGAGTCCAGAACTAGAGAGCATAGGTTTAGGGTGAGAGGGGAAAAGATATAAAAGAGACCTAAGGGGCAACTTTTTCACGCAGAGGGTGGTATGTGTGTGGAATGAGCTGCCAAAGGAAGTGGTGGAGGCTACAACAATTGCAACATTTAAAAGGTATTTGGATGGTATATGAATAGAAAAGATATATGAATAGGATAGATATATGAATAGGAAGATACGGGGTGGGTGCTGGCAGGTGGGACGAGATTGGGTTGGGACATCTGGTCGGCATGGACAAGTTGGACCGAAGGGTCTGTTTCCATGCTGTACATGTCTATGACTCTATGACTAAATGATCTGCCTCTGCCTTAAAATTATTTAATGCATCTGTATTCCAGATACTTCCAAGCATTTGAAAGAAAAAAAATTACATCAGCTCTACATTAAATGGGAAACTACTTATTTTTAAAATGGTGTCTCCTAGTTTTAATGCCTTGTGTGAGGGAAACATGTTTTTAACGTATACCGTGGCAAATCCCCTTAGGATCTTAAATGGTTCAATGGGATCAGTTCTTGTTCTTCTAAATTCCAATGGAGACACACCCAACCTGAGCTTTCCTCATAAGACAACCCATAGATGTACACAGTATACCAGACATGGTCTCATCAAAGCAGTGTATAATTGAAGCATAATCTCACTATGTAGATATTCCATTCTCTTTGCAATAAATAACAACATTCCATTTGCCATCCTAATCTCTTGCTGTACTTGTATGTTAACTTGTTGCAATTTAAGTACAAGGACATCCAGATCCCTTTTTAATTCTAATCTCTATATTTAAATAATATACTGTCTTTTCATTCTTTCTGGAGTGGACAATTTCACATTTTCCCACATTAGATTTTATCTACCAATTTTTCACTCTTCACTTAACGTATGTAGATCCTTTTACAGACTCCTTATGTCTACTTCACAATTTACTTTCCTTGCTATCGGTGTGTCATCAGCCAAAATAGCAACCATATATTTTGACCTTTCATCCAAGTCATTGAAATAGGTTGTAAAGGCAAGAGTTCTGCACTGACCTGTGACACTCCATTCATCATATCTTTTCCATCTTATCAACCCAAAACTAATTCATTTACGTCTGCTCTGTTTCCTGTGTGTTAACCAATCCTCTATTCATGTTAATGTGTCGCCCTTTATTTGTGTAGTCACCTTTGATGTGGCACCTCTTGTTATGTAATCTAAGGTTTACTCAGACATTCATCTCTATGTACATGTTAGCTTTCACCTGAGCTCCTTCCCACATCAATTTAGTCCTGGCCACGAGATATATTCTCTTTTCCGCTTCTCCCAAACTGTCCTAAATCTGTGGAATTCTCTACCCTGAGTGTGGTCAATGCCTGAACACTGAGTAAATTTAAGGAAAACATACACAGATTTTCAATTAGTGAAGGGTTAGAGGATTATGGAGTGCAGGCAGGAAAACGGAATTGAGGCTGAGATGATCTCAGTCATGATCATACTAAATGGTGAAGCAGGCTCAAGGGGATGAATTGCCTACTCCTGCTCCTAGTTCTTATGTCCTTTCTCTTACTTCAAACATCTTTCACCTCATCACCGATATTCTTATTTTTCTTTTTACACAAAATACCTCCTTCAAAACCCTCTCCTCCTGCAACTATTTCCTAATCAACTGTTTGCTTCCAATAACCATAGGCTTGTGTTTCTTCTCAAAGAAGCCTTTGCATCATGCCTTCCTCAAAAGGCTGGCATTTGATTCATTTTCTCTAATTGCCAAAGCTTTAAACTCCACATTTCCAAAATATTTGAACATAATGTCATGTTTTGGATAAGCATTCAGTTCTCTCCAGTTCAATGGTCAAATTCTTCTTTGACATTACCCTTGTTAAAATGTCTTTTAATTCTTGAATTAAATGTGGACACATTTGTTGGCCATCCGTAGTTTACCCTGAACTGATTGTTTCTCTAGGCCATCTCAGAGGGCAGTTTAGAGTCAACCACATTGCTGTGGGTCTGGACTCGCATGTAAGCCAGAACAAATAATGGCAGAGAATCAGTGAACCAGATAGGTTTTTACAGCACTTAGCAATGGTTACATGGTGATCACTAGGCTAACTTTTTAAATTCAAGATAGTTTTTCAAATTTCACTATCAACCAAAACCCTGAAAAAAAGAGCCAGACTTCCATCAGCTTAAAAGATTGGATACTGTCCTACCAACAGCTGAGTGGCACTAACAACAGTGAGTCAAACAGCACGGAAACAGACCCTTCGGCATAACTTGTCCATGCTGATCAGATATCCTAAACTGAACTAGTCTGCATACGTTTGGTCCATATCTCACTAAGCGTTGTCCGAATGGCCTTTAAAAATTGTAATTGTATTTATCTCCTACCACTTCTGCTGGCAGCTTGTTCCATACATGCACAACCCTCTGTGTGAAAAATTGTCCCTCAGATCCCTTTAAAATCTTTCCCATCTCATCTTAAATCTAAGCTTTCTAGTTTTGGACAACTCTACCCTGGGGAAAAAGGCCTTGGCTATTTATCTTATTTGTACTCCTCATGATTTTATAAACCTTTATGAGGTCAGTACAGGAGGCAATGTCCAGCCTATCCAGCCTCTCCTTTTAACTCAAATTCTCCAGTCTCAGTAACAACCTTGTAAATTTTCTTTCTGCATTCTTTCCAGTTTAATAACATCTTTCCCATCTGGACAGCCAAAATATCACATCCCAACTTCTATACTCAATGGTTTGACTGATGAAGGCAAGTGGGCCAAATGCCTTGTTCATCACCCTATCTATCTGTGATGCTACCTTCAAGGAACTAGGTCCCTCTGTTTGACAACAAGGCCTACCAATAACTGTGCAATTCCTGCCCGAGTTTGTCAAATGCAAACTTTGCACTTATCTCAATTAAACTCCATCTGCCATTGCTCGGTCCACTGGCCCAGTTTATCAAAATCCTGCTGTACTCTTAGATAATCTTCTTCAGTGACCACTATATCACCAATTTTGGTGTCATCCACAAATTTACTAACCATGATTCCAATATTTTCATTCAAATGTTTACGAATGGTGAACAACAGTGGACCCCACACCGATTCTTGTGGCTGGTCATATGCGTCCAGCTTGAACAACCCTCTCCCTCTCCCACCACACTACTGTCAAGCCAATTTTGTATCAAATTAGCAAGCTCTCCCTAGATCCCATGTGATCTGGACTTAGTAACCAGTTTACCATGTTCAAAGGTCTTGCTTAAGCTGATTTAGACAATGTCTATTGCTCTGCCTTCATCTATCTTCTTGGTCACCTCTTGAAAAAACTCACTCAAGTTTCTCACACATAAAGCCATGCTGACTATCCTTAACCAGTTCTTGCATTTATAAATGCATGTAGATCCTGTCCCTCAGAATGCCCTCAAACACCTTACCTACCACTAATGTCAGGCTCACCGGTGTGTAGTTCCCTGGTTTTTCCTTGCAGTTTTCCTTAAATAATGGCACATTAGTCACCCTCCAGTCTTCTGGCACCTTATTCATGGCTGTCAGTGATACAAAGGTCTCTGCTCGGTGCCCTGCAATTTCTTCCCTAGCTTTCCACAATGTCCTAGGATACACTTGAGCAGCTTAGTCTCTATGTCAAATAGGTATGACTCAAATGCCTTAAAATATAACTGAAATAACGAACGCCAGTCTGTTTCGCAGAGTAATAAATTCAATTATGAAGGGATTATTTAAATTACTGTACAACAATACATCATAAGTGTTGAAAAGGTGCAAAAAAAAACTAGCTTATCGTAACATTTTCTCGATGTACTTACCATTCCCCCTAGCATAGGCAGTAATATTCTGCTAGTAAATTCAGAAGTGCAGCTGGGTTTTTCCCTCAGCTTTTCTATCTACTGCTGAGTTAGTGATAGCCCACTTGAGGCTGAGGCTCAGATGTAATGGTAAATATTCTAAATAACTGATACAGCACTTTCACAGTAGAGTTCAATTTGCCTTTATAGGTATTTTACCTTAAATGATAGAAGCATCATATTTCATTTGGTGAATTAAAATAATTGGATAATTGATCTGATTTTCCCTCAACATTGAAAAACAACGTTTAATAATAGGCAACCACAAAATTTACATGTGCTATCATCAGCTATCACCTTGTGTTTCCACCCTTTCCAGCAAACACATGCTTTTACAGAAAAGCAGTCTCTGAAAATAGGCAGAAAAACAGTAGCGACAGACTTTGACTAGGAATAATTCTTCCAGTTAATTATCATCACTCACAGCACAAGATATGTATTGGCACAGAAGAAATTGTATACTTGAATTAAAGCACAGGGCAATATAATATTAACTAAATTGCATTTAATTGTTACTTCTGTCGTATTTATTAACATTTATGTTCTTTAGGCGTTTGTAGAGGATTTCTGATGATGTTCTATGAAAAACATGCACTGAAAATGTTCACTTGCAATATTATTAGTTATCAATTAATGTTCATAAATAAGCCATTTTAATGACAGTAAAATCACTGCTTTTTATGAGCTCATCCCCTCACCATACTAATCCCTTTGCAGTCTTTTGGTTGTCTAAAGATGTAATTGCACCTCTGATTGATGTTGTTTGAAAATTTAGATAATAATGCCTCTAGAACTACATCCAAATAACTGATATAGTACAGTGAAGAAAAGTGGCCTTGGAAACTGAACCCTGTGGGTTATAACTGCCTCTTTTAAGATACACTAAAACAAACCCTTAACCCTTAGATTTCACCCCTTTCAGCCAGATGGTAATTCAATTAGCTTTCCTCCCACTAAAATCATCACCCTTAAAAACTTCTCTCATACAGAAATCATAAAGTGATACTTTTAAATTTCTCTCCCTTCACAGACTCTCCATCAATTGTGTTAGCCAATGCCATGTTAACCTGCTGCTCCAATTTTTCTTCATATCTTCAATTTGTTACAACTGTTTGTATTTGTTCATGGGATCTGGGTGTCACCAGAAATGATAATGTTTATTGGCTGTCCCTAGTTGCTCATGAAATGTTGTACTAGCTTCTTGAGGCATAACTCTCCATGTAATGAGATCCTTCTCATTCTGCAAGGTGTGTAACTTCAAGCAGAACTTGCAGGTGGCAGCATGTGCCTATGAGTCAACTGTCCTTGCCCTTCTATGTGGTAGAGGTTGTGCACATGAGAGGTGCTACAACACAGGAACATATATGTTAAATGTGGAAGAAGCATATGATAGACAAGAGTTAAATGACCCCACAACTAATAGATCAGGTGAAAATTCTGCTGTACTGCTACATTCAATTATGAATGGTGATGGACAATTAAACAATTAACAGAAAAAGCAGCTCTATGAACATTCCCAACTTCAATGACGGAGCCTTGGAAAGTTGCTAACATACATCTTGCACCAGTACACACTGCAGTCCTAATGTGCCAGTGGTAGAGAGAATGAATGTTGTCAACAAGGTTGCTTTGGCCTGAATGGTTTTGAGCTTCTTGGATATTGTTGGAGCTGCATTCGAGCAAGCAAGTGGAGAAAATTTTGTTGCATGACTTGTGCCTTTTGGTAGGAGGAAAGATTTTGATGATATGTTGGGACTGAGATTAATGGCTTCCAACGACAAAGTCTTCTTCTTCCTTTATTCCACGTATGATTCAAGACAATGGAGAGCTTTGTCCCTGATTCCCATTGATCTGAACTTTACAATTTTCTTTGATGTTGTACTTGGTCAAACAATATCAAGGGCAGGTAGTCTCGCTTCACTTCTAGAATTCAATTATTTTGGTCACATTTGGACAAAGGCTGTGATGAATTCTGAGGTAAGTAGCCCTGCTGGAGCCCAAAATGAGTACTGGTGAGCAGAGTATTGATAAGCTTGCTAGCATTGTTTATAGTATCTTTCAACACACTTCTGATAATTGAGAATAAATAGATGGGATGCTAATTGGTTTCTCTTGTGTTTTTTTTCTGGACAAGACATAATTCAACAATTTTATCTTAATTGGGTTCATGCCAATGTTGTGGCTGCATTGGAATGGCTGGTTAGAGATGGCTAGTTCAGGAATTATGTATTCGACACTACAGCTCGGATTTTGTTGTGCGTCTTGCCTTTGCAATACCAAAGTGAATTGAATTTTTGCAGGAGGCTCAGGAAGAGGTTGAAATGGACCATCCAGTTGGCACTCTGCCTGAGGATGAATGAAAGTGCATCAGCTTTGATTTTTACATTCCTGCTGGGTTCCACCATCATTGAAGATCGTAATGCTCCTGGAGCTTACTTTTTCTGTTAGTTGTTGAAATGTCCACCACACACATAATTGAATGTAGTAGGATCGTAGAATTTTCATCTGATTCATTTGTCATGGGATCACTTAGCTTTGTCTATCACATGCCTCTTCCACAGTCAGTTGCATGTTGTTATGCTTTTGGCATCTAATTTTTAGATCTTCCTAATGGTGCTCTTGACACTCCTCATTGAACCAGCTTCAGTCTCTTGGATTGATAGTAATAGTAGAATCAGGAATAGTCAGAACTATGTGGTAACACCATGTGATTGAATACAATTCTGCATCTGCTTGTGGGAACATTGCTGCATGGATACTAAATTTTGGCCTGCTAGATCTGTTCTGAATCTATCCCAGATTCAGAACACAGTCATAGTGTCACACAACACAATTAAGGATGTGGTCAACATAAAGCCATGACTTCATCTTTGCAAGGACTTTGCAATGGTCACTCCTCTTATTATTCTCATGAACAGATGCATCTAGGTCAGGTAGACTGATGAAGATAGAAGCAAATACATTTTCCTCTCATGTTCAATTTCTTACGGTCTGCTGTGGCCTTTCAGCTATATCATGTACGTCTCAACCAGTTCATTCAGTAATGGTGCTACTAAGTCAGTCATTAAAGAATGTATCCTCACCCTGTGTACATTTTGTGCCCTTGCTACCTTCAGTGTTTCTTCTGAGTGATGTTCAACATGGAGGAGCATGATGCATCATCTGAGGAAGGCTCCAGATGATAATAAATAAGAGATTTTCTTTTCGATGTTGGGCCCAGTTTTATGAGACTCCAGGGTCATGCTGAAGATTCCTCAGGCCTGTCCCTCCTTGCTGTATGTTTATCACTTTACCGGTGAGACAGGATTCAAAACAGGTCAAATGCTACTTGTAGCGAATTAAGGGATTTGCTGTGGGTGTGTTGAATTGGATCTCCTGCTATTCCTCGGAATATAAACTAAAATATATGAAGTTTTATAAGTGGGAGGGGGAGCAAGAGAGGGCATGAGAGGGAAAGAAAAAGAAGATAAATTCCAGAAAATGATTTGTATCGTTATTGAAAGTTATTATTAAATATACCCTGCTCTTTTGTACAGTACTGTCAGTTTTTTGGGAGAATTGGAAAAAAAATCTATGATCTAAATGCTAATATGGTTTACAAACTAGTAGACAGACAGAAATATCTTTATTTACTGTGAAGAAACAGAGACAAGAAATTTAACTAACTATGTAACAATTATTGAAAACTGTAAGCCATCTGGCCAGTCAAATAGAATTAACTCCTTGTAATCCTGTTTTCTCAAAGACCTGTCCAGTCATCATTAACTTTGCCATTCACTTCCTCCCTAAACAGCTAACATTCTCTGTTCAAAGTAGCTAAATCTAAACAGTGCCATATTTCTCTTCAAAACCTGAGACACACCAAACGGCCTGCTCTTGTTTCTATTTCTATGGTCTTATATCTCTTGGTTTTAGAATTGACTAATTTCTCAAACATAATCAGAATTTAATTTACATTATCTATACTATCTCAAATACTTTGATAATAACGTATTTTGTTGTTCCAGAGTAAATAATCCCACATTCTTCAACATTCTATTAAAAGCTTGAAAGCTTCAAGCCCTTTACTGCATCATACCAAATGCGTGGATATCCTTGTTGGAGTGGGCAGATCGCTGACAAATGAGGTTCAAGATAGAGAAGTGAGAGATGATAAAATTTGATATAAAAATATATTGAAAGATAATATAAAATAATGGTAGAATTCTAAAGGGAGTGCAGGAACAGAGGGTCCTGGGTAAATGTGTGCATGGATAATTAAAGATGGCAGGACAGGCAAAGAGATCAGTTCATAAGCATACAGAGTCCTTGGCTTTATTAATTGGGGCAGAGTGTACAAGAGCAAGGAAGTGATGTTGATCTTGTTAGACCTCAGCTTGAATAATGCTTACAGTGAGGGTGCCACATTATTGGAAAGATTTGAACGCATTGGAGAGGGTGCACAAGTATTTACCAGAATTGTTGCAGGAATAAAGAACTTCAGTTATGAGGATAGATTAACAAAGTTAAGATTATTCACCTTGGAGAGAAGATGGTTACGAGGAGATTTTATAGAATATTATAAAATTATGAGCAGGTTAGGTAGGGCAGATTGTCAGAAAATGTTCCTGTTCATAAAAGGAACAATAACAAGAAAACATAGATTGCATATGACGTTCAAAAGCAGCAAGGATAATGAGGGAAAAAAACGTTATCATAGTGAATAGTTAAGGTATAGAATGCATTTCTGGAAACATGATAGAGACAGATCCAACAGAGGGATTCAAGAGGGGTATTGGATGATAATTTCAACAGAAAGAATGTGCAAGGGTATGGGGAAAAGGCTGAAGATTGGCACTAGGTAATACAGCTTGTTTGAAAAGCTGGTGCAGGCATGGTATCCTTTGCACCATTACAATTCTGTTATTCCTTGATTTTGCTGTAGTACACAACTGGAATTGTGCACAGTACTTCAGGAGTGAACGTACCAATGTGATGGAAGTGGGTACTGCAGATGCTGGAGATTAGAGTCAAGATTAGAGTGGTGCTGGAAAGGCACAGCAGATCAGGCAGCACCCAAGAAGCAGGAAAATTGACGTTTTGGGCAAAAGCCTGATGAAGGGCTATTGCCCAAAACGTCGATTTTGCTGCTCCTCAGATGCTGCCTGACTTACTGCGTTTTTCCAGCAACACTTAATCTCGACTGATATCAATGTCTTGCACAGACTCATTATCATCACTTAGTATTTGTGGTCTATCTTTGGCTATGAATTCTTTTTATTGAACATTGTTCCTGACACACACTGTTTTCTTGGTTACTGATTTGTCTGTATAATAAGTCCAAAATCTTGTTATTTAGATAATGAGTATTGCTGAAAAAGACACATTTTGCTGAAGGTTTTTTTGTCTTGCAGTCATCAGGCCAATTTGCAAAGATACCAAGTTAAGGGGAAAACCAAAATTTACAGGAAAGTGCTGGTTAGTTGGTAAGTGGACTCTTCGTGGTAAAGATGTTGCTGTGAGCAACGTACTGGTTAGTGATGACTGACAGTTAACTGCAAATATATATAAAATTTAGGTCAGACAGGTTGACTGGAATTAGACAAGACATTGCCCTGAGAAATGAACCAATGATAGGCTGTCACTGATTTTGTGAATTTGAAACAGGAGCAGTGTAAATACATGTTCTTTCTGATTTCAAAGAATTCAGAGTGGTGTACTGATATATTCAGCTTCCAGTGCACACAAGTGTGCTACATTGCAACCCTAAACTGGTTGTCAGTACAAGTCTTTGCTCACTCCGGATACTTCAGTAAATCACCTGGGGACCAGAATCTGAGATGGTTCTCAGAATGTTCAAAAATAAGACCAAAATATTGCAGATGTTGCAAATCCAAATTAAACATATTCATAATATTCAGCAGGGTGGGCAACATTCATGGAGGGGCTGTGGAGGCCAGGTCATTGAGTATATTTAAAACTGAGATATATAGGTTATGGGGAGAAAGCAGGAGAATGGGGTTGAGAAACCTATCAGCCATGACTGAATGGTGGTTCAGACTTGATGGGCTGAATGGCCTAATTTCTGCTTCTGTGTCTTATGGTCTAAGATGTATGCAAAGTTATTGTTACAGATTAAAGACCTATTGTCATAAATCTTAATTGTATACATACTAAGTGTATAACATTTGTTATCTTGCAGCAGAAGGTTTCACAGTTTCAGAGTCAACTGGATCCCTCACTCTGCAACATTTTGCAGGGAGAAACATTTGTCGATCAGATGCCCCAGCAAGTGATGTAGATAACACAGCCAGAAAACGCAAGTTAGCAAATGTGGGAGATTCCACAATCAGGGGCCCTGATGGTTTTTTTAAAGAACCCCTACTGTCTGGAAACAGGCCATTTAACACAAGTCCACAGCGATCCCTCCAAAGAGGAACCCACCAAGACCAATGCCCCTCCCCTATTATCCAATATTTACTCTGACTAATGCACCTAACCTACACATCCCTGAACAGTATGGGCAATTTAGCATGGCCAATCCACCTAACCTGCACATCTTTGGATTGTGGAAGGAAATTGGAACACCTGGAGGAAATCCACACAGACATGGGGAGAATGCGCAAACTCCACACAGACAGTTGTCCAAGGCTGGAAATAAACCCAGGACCCTGGTGCTGTGATGCAGCAGTGCTAACCACTGAGTCACCGTGCCACCGTGTCCAGAGTTTCGAATGATATGTTGCACTCCAGATTCAAGGGCTTAGGACCTTCCCGAGTGAATAAAAAGGATTCTGGAATGGGAGGCAAAGCAGGCAAAGTTTCTGATTCTGGAGGGGGTCAATAACAGAATGACCACTCTTCCATTCTACCACGTAATTTCAAAAGAATAGTCTTCTAATTTAAAGCAGCAGAACCTCCAGAGTGGAAATTTCTGGATTACCTGTATTGCCACATATTGGACTAGAAAGGGGAAGGGAGTTAAAATTCCATATGTGCTAGAGGAGAAGGTTTTAGATACTTAGTGCACTCAGATCATATTTAAAGAAAAGAAAGACTAGACAAAAGGCACAACTTTCACTTAAGCCACAGATGTATCCATTGTTGTGGTTCTGCTCGCCGAGCTGGAAGTTTTTGCTGCAAACGTTTCGTTCCCTGGCTAGGGAACATCATCAGTGCTGTTGGAGCCTCGTGTGAAGCGCTGCTTTGATGTTTCTTCCGGTATTTATATTGGTTTGTTCTTGCCGCTTCCGGGTGTCAGTTTCAGCTGCAGTGATTTGTATATGGGGTCCAGGTCGATGTGTCTGTTGATGGAGTTTGGGGATGAATGCCATGCTTCTAGGAATTCTCTGGCTGTTCTCTGTCTGGCTTGTCCTATGATAGTGGTGTTTTCCCAGTCAAATTCATGTTGCTGGTTGTCTGAGTGTATGGCTACTAGAGATAGCTGGTCGTGTCGTTTTGTGGCTGGCTGATGTTCATGGATGCGGAACCACAACAACGGATACCCGAGCTACAAATCTTCAATCAGATTTTAGATGTATCCATGTTTAGTGGAATGTGTAACTATGACAATGGAGAAAGATTTATAACTTATAATACACCAAAGCAAAATATTTTGCAGGCAGGATATTGGAAATAAACACAAAATATTTTGGACTCAATGGGTCAGGCAGCATCTGCGGAGAGACAAACACAATTATTGTTTCATGTTGATGTAAATTTATAGCTGGATGTAGGAAGAGGTTGGGAGGTGGACTTCAATTTAGGAAGTCAAAGAATGTAAGAAAAACTGGACAAATAGGCAGGAGACAACTACCATGAAAAAAAAATTGGAGATGGAAACAGAAAATCAGTTTGAAGGATAAGATTTAGCAGCTATTACTGAGACTGGATCACAAGCTGGGCATGTTTTGGACCTGGAGTACAGTGTGCAGTTTTGGTTTCCTTATACGATGAAGGGTATTCAGAATATGAACTAGTGAAACAAATGCTAATCAAAACTGATTCCTGGGATGTCAGGACCAGTATATAAAGAAAGGCCAGGTCAATTTGGACTATATTCGCTGGAGTTTAGAAGAATGAGACAATTCATAGAAACTCTTGAAGTTCTAACAAGACGGGATAAATATAAGAAGGTTATTTCTTAACACCAGGAAGTCCAGAACCAGGAATCATTGTCTAAGAAAGCCATTAAGACAGAGATCAGGAGAAATGTGTTCACAGAAAATAGTGAATCTGTGGAATTGTCTGCAAAAAATTGCTGAGGCCAAACATTTGAATGTTGTCAAAAGGGAGATAGATATAGTTTTTAGAGCTAAAGGGATCAAAGGATAGGGGTGGGAGAAAGCAGGAACAGGGTACTGAGTTGGATACCAACTATAATCATATTGAATGACCTATTTTCTATGTTTCTACAATTGAGAGCTAGTCATTGCAACCAATAAGATCTTTAGAAAGGAAAGAGAAATAAGGCAACAAGGAAGATCTTGACCAAGGTAATGGTTCCAATATGGTTAATATTCATGTTACAGACTCCAAATATTGTACTGATTGGGGTGGTGACAAGGGAACCATGCTAACTTTCTGATGGGGGTAAAAATACTTGTCCCAGCTTTGTAAGACCTAGTAGTTATACTCCACCAAATATTATTATAATAAACCTGTTACTCACGAACAGTACCTCTTCTGTATATCCCCGATCACTAATGAATACATAGGCCCACCAAAGCAAAGCCAAAGGGGGATTAGTGGCATTGAATACCCTCGAACAATCCAGTACCGCGTACTGGTAGAAATGGCAAATACCATAAAGTGTCAGGTGGTGATCTACGAAAATAACCCAGAGACCGGCAAAAAATGACAATAGTAGAAAAATCTATTCGAGCCCCTGTACTTTGAGAATCCCAGTGATGTGGTGTGTCGGAGCAGCCCTGTCTGAGCTGCTATCTTTTTTAATAAGCGAGACAGATGAGATAAGTGTAAAATAATGCCTGTCTACAGGTTGTGTATTGCAAACTTTGTCAAATTGCAGGCGTCTTCCGTGGGCGTCTGGATCGCAGCACAAGCACACAAGTTGAGCGTTTTCTTCCCTCCCTACCACGCAATGCTCCGAAACTGTTGTGCACAGCTTCAAATGCAATGGTTAAAAAAAACGAAAGTCCCACCAAAACAAAACCGTGGCTCATTCATCTCGGTTGCTCCTTGCGGCACCCTGCTGGGACGGTTGTTTACATAACAGCACTAATGACACTTCAAAAGTAACTCATTGGTCGCGAAGCGCGTTGACGGCTCCCGAGTACATGGCAATTCAACTCAAATGTGCAGATGTAGGCTACCACAAGCTGGTTTTCAGTTTCGTCTTTGTTTTAAGGAGAGTTTTCCCAGCGGGGACAGGACACGACTGGTTTAAACGGCCATTTTAAAATGGACAACCTGAGCGCACTGCCCTTGTACCGTGCTGACTGGGATTTGACAAACTGATCCTGGCATTTACATGGGATCTAACACTGAAGTGAAGCTTTTCACATACGTGTGTGACTGTGCGAAATGGACCGTGCTAAACAAACAGGGAGCTAGCGGGATTTCGGAGCTCATTACTTGGCGCTTTGCCAGTGATCAAGAAGGTCCTGTCACTGAAAGCAGTTTAGCTTTTCGCCCCACTCCCGTGCATGCAGATTGGGAAGGATCCCTCACTCTGCAGATCCTAGGCCGTGGGCAACTACTTCTTCCAATCGGAATTCACCTGCCAGCATGACATGACGCCGCTCAGCAAAATTTTGTTCTTGTGGGTTGGTGCCATAGCGGGAAATGGGCAATGAACTCTAAATAAGACTAGCTTTTTTCCCCCGTTCACAGCACCGAATAAGGCACAATTTGAATACTGTGAGTAGCGTGATAGCAATAAAATTCAACCACAGTTTCGGTTTTAGTCCCAGAAACCTGTATTTATTAAAAGGTGCCTGAAGGAGTTGAACAATTGATATGAAAACTAACGCGTACAGTGAATCAAGTAAATGTGTTCTTTTATACAGAATTAATACTTTACAGGAAACAGTCCAGTTCCAAACCAAGCACTCCATGTCAGAAACATAACGTCGCACAAGCATAACGTACTGTTCGGCCCATCGTTCCTGCACCTTTAATGAGCACCACTACCTAGTGTAAATTTCCTTGTTTTTCCCTATTCCCTTGCTCATGAATTTTTATCCACATCATCCAATGCTATCTTGAAGTTGCTCCCGCCACACTTTCAGTAACGATTTCCATATCTTAACTATTCGCTGAGTGCAAAACTTTCTCCTCACTTCATTCTCGCTCCTTTGGCAAATCACCTTTTGTTCTGTTCTTTTAATGAGAGGGGAATAGTTTATTCTTATCTACTCTATCCAGCCCAATCACGATTTTGAAAACCTCTACCAGACCTCCCTCTTCGCATTTCTATCTCCAAGGAGAACAGTTCTCACTCCTGCATCTATCCTCATTCATGTCAGTGTTGTCATTTTTACTTTTAATACGGTATAGAAGTAATAAAAAAAAGAGACCGACAAACAATATATTGGGATAGTTATTACAGTTTGGATGTTATACCGTTGCACAAAAAATAAAGTGCATTATAGTGGTTGACTTGACCCTCACACTGTTTTGTGCTGCATTTAAACTTTTGTCCTCTAGAATACTACTACTGAATGATACAATCTGACAGCAGATCACAATTTTTTTTCCCTACATTTTCAGATAATTTGGATTACGCTCGAATATTTTCAAAGCCATAGTGACTATACTTTACACTGTACGAACTTTAAAACGTTTCATTTTTACTGCTTAATAATTAACAAATTATAGATACTATTATTTATGGAGTTGACCAGTATTTAGCCAGCATGAACACAATAGTTACTAAACAACACCAGCTATCATTGATCGCCTACAAATTGGAAATAAACAGATTTAGTAAAGGCTGTAAACTATGATCAGTAACATTTATGCAGTGATTCTCATTGCATTGGTAAAATACACTGTTAAAGTTGGCCTGCCTGTACATTAGGAAAATAATCACCATTTACTACAAGACATTAATAAAATAATTTCTGCATTTCAATTTTTACTCTTTACCCGTTGATATCATCATGCCACGGAATGGCGCACACGTTATCGTTACCTATTGTCCCAGAAGCGATTCTCAAGAACTAATAACCATTGAAAATGATTTTATTCACGATTATCAGATGAATGCGTGGTCCATGTTTTCACCAGACTTTCACACTGCATAATTTACTTTCCAAGTAGATATTACACTGGGCGGACAGAGAAAACGATGTTAAAAATGTGAAGTAACTGATGCAACACGACTACTCATAAAATAACGTGCGACCAAAGTTTGCCATTGCACACTATCCTCTTCGCTGTTTTTGGTTGCAGACTGCAAGTAAATTAGTCACATATTAGTGTATAAAACATCTCCAGATATTTAAATCAATAATGCACATATCTAATTAAATATTTATCTATATTGTCTTTGTGCAGCTACTTCTCCCCCTGTATAATAATGAATAACAGTTCCTCTTGGTTCAGAGATCGTTGGGGGCGCTGAAGACGCTGCAATCTCTTCCTCACCCTGGTTTCCTACCTTGGGCTACTTTGCTCAGTTTTAAATTTCCCGCGCTGGATTCAAATCCTGCCGCAAACCCAAATGTTTAATGAGAGAATGGAGGCGGGGGGGGGGGGGAGGTGTGGAAGAGAGAGAGAGGGAGGGAGGGAAGGTGATGGAGTTGGGAGGGGGAGAGTGGGAAGGAGCAGAGAGAGAGGGAGGGAGGGAGTGAAAATCCATCTCCAGGGTAACCTGTCGTTCCCATAGTAAGGGGCGCGCGCCGGCCGCTAGCGCGCGCGGTAGGGTTGGAGGCTGTAGAGGGGGAGGGGTGGAGGTGGAGAGCGCGAGGAGCGCAAAAAAAAGGGGGCGGCGGAAAGGTAGGTGTGTCGCAAAGAAAAATAAAAGTGTCGCAAAGAAGGCTGGGGGTGGTTGCACGCGTCCTGGAATTTGACAGCGCTTATCAATGAAACGAGAGAGCGAGCGGATCATGGCGGATGGCCCCAGGTGTAAGCGCAGAAAACAGGCAAACCCGAGGAGGAAAAACGGTGAGCTTTCCACCGGGCTGGCGTGGAGGGGAAAACAGGGCAAGGGGCTGAAGAAAGACCCCCGCAACCCTCCCCTCACACCAATCCCACCTTTCAAACAAACACCACCTCTTCTTTACTCTTTAAGAGCAGGGGTAAACAGAGGGGAGGGGGGTAAACAGAGGGGAGGGGGGGAGCAGTGTAACTGGATTAAAAAGAACAGAAACAAAAGAAAAACTTAACTCGAAGAAACTCGGCTGGGCGAGAGAGAAAGAGAGTGGTTGAATTTTAGATCGGGAACTCGGCAGAAAGAGAGCGGAGTCCCAGTGTGGGTTATTTTTTCTCTCTCTCTGATGATTGTTTGGACTTTGGTTGTGGTGGGTCGTTTTATTTTCCGGGGGGGGGGGAGGGAGGTGGTGTTGGGGGAAGAGGATTGAGAGCAAAGTGTGGAGAAAGTTGGGAGGTGAACAGTTCTTGCTGTTGTCAGGGTGAGATCATTACCTGCTCCTGCTCCCTGGCCTCTCTCGCCCGTCGCCTAGCGGTTCATGGCCCTGGACCGTTATACGCTGCCGCTCCCAGCTCTTTATCTGCTTCGTCAGTCAGAGAGCCTCCTCCTCCTCCTCCCCCCCCACCCCATCCCTTCCCTCTCCTTTCACCCACCCCAGGGCGAATTAGACCAGAGAATTCTCCAGTGCTGCTTTTATAAAATGTGCATTCAAAACTCCGGCACTTTGCTGCCCTTTTATTTAAAATGCAGGGTGCTTTTGGCGGTGAGGGCCATTTCTTTTGGCTCGCCCTGAACTGTACCATAATCTTAAAATGAACACCTGACGCAGTCAGAGTTGAAAAGTGTTGAAAAGAGGAAGCGAGACTTTTTTTTATGCTTGTATGTTTCTTCCCCTCCTCCCTTCCCTGGTGTCAACATAAACAGATCGGTGAAGTTCTCCCCCTCCACACACACACACACACACACACACAGACTCACACACTTTTAAATTCTCTTATCTCTCTTCGATGTTTTACTCCAGGAAAAGGCTGAGTTGGTCGGTTTTTTTTCTTTTCGCCCGGCTACCTGTTTGGTGCCGAAATGGGTGGTCACGGTTCGAGCGAATTACGGGGCCTGTGGCCCGCTTCGCGCACTCGGACTCTCGGCTGAAAGCGCTATATAAGGAATACATTTACATTATAGCCGGGAAGGAGTTGGATCCCCCCTTTATTTATTTAAACTTTTATTGTGAGCCTGTGTGCGCGCGCGTTAGGCTTCTTGAATCGTTCATTGTAAGGAGGATCAGTACTTTAAGCGCATCGGTTATAATTTAGTCCAAGAGTTGAAATTATTTTGTTTGTTTTAAACTTAGGAAGGTAGAGATTTCCCCCTTCAGGAAATACAAGCTAACGGTGTGACAGCATTTCCCCTCCCGCATTTTGATGTTTTTATGTATTTTCCTGTGTAATTACCGCAATTGAAATACAAATTAAAATAATATTTTCTATTAAGATTTATGCCTTTAGAGCGATTATAGTTTTTTTTTCATTTAAAATGTTGTCCTAATGGTTCATGCTAAGTTGATGGGCTTTTCCTGCTGACGAAATTGTGACATGTGCGCCTGCCACAGCGAGCGAGAAGAGAAGGGAGGGAGAGCGATGTAAACATGTTTACCTGAAAAATGGGACCGCTACGTTGTTAAAAATGGCAAGAAAACCTGGCGCCTGCATATTTATTCAGTGTGTGCTTTTTAAAATCAAGTAACAATGTGGGATTGAAGCGGATTTTTAAAAAGAGAAAAGTATTTCCTTTCAGCAGGAGAAAACGATTCCTGATTGTCGTGTCGTGTCGAGCCGAGCTGACTAGGCTGCAGCAAATGGCAACTTGTGCAGGTAGAAATGGTGTTAGTTTCAGCCCCCTCTGTTTGCTTCAGTCTCCTGGGAGAGATTTATTTACCATGGTTGCAGTAAGGTTACTTTCCTTTGTGTTTTTGCACGGGCATAATTCGTTAAAAGGACTTCACATTTTTAATCCAAGCCTTTTAGATGTGATTTTGAAATTGCACATTAGAAAGGAGACAGCTGGTATTCCATGTCCAATCTCCTTTTTGTATATTTTAATCTCGATATGCACGCCCTGGTTTCCCCTCGGTGTGTCGTTCCCTTCATTTTATGTATGTTGGGGAGGGGTGTAGCAGTCGTTAATATCTGATTAGATTGACGCCTGGAAGCTCCTGCGGAGAAGCGAGTGGAGGAGGGGTAAGAATGAATGTGTTTATGTTGGGTGGAGGTTTTTGTGTAGGACGTGCGCACAGGTAACAAATGCGGTGGGCGCAGGGAACCCTTTTTTAAAGCTTAAAGTGTTGTTCCATCCGTTTTAATCACTCGTGTCCTGCCATCTACAGAAAAAAAAACAAATCTGGTTAACTGATTGTGGCACATAGTGTTAAACGACTGCTCTGTATCGCTAATCCTATTGGAGCAGTCATAAATCTTTAATTTTTTTCCCGTGTGCGTTTGCTCTATCTGCCCACTAGGGTAGTTTTGTTTTTTTTAAAAAAATTCTGTCCAGATTAAAGCTACTGGCTTTCAGTTTTTCTTTCACAAATTGGAGATTTCAGAATTTATTCATTGTTTGTTGCACATTCTTTTTTTCCCAAAATATATTTTATTAAACTTACGAGGTACATGATAATACTGTTCAAAATTCATCTTGCATAAAAGTGCAAACCAAATCAGTTTCTTGGAATAATACTGTTACTCCCTTTGAAATTAATATTTATAATATTCATAACATGCCAAAAATACAGCCCAAGGGTTTTAGCTATTTTCTAGCCCCTAGGTACTGTTGCTGAGAGAGGTGAGGGTGCCCTTTCCTCAATGAATCTTTGTGATGTTTTTAAACTTCAGTGCATCATTCAGCATGTAGTTTTGGGCCTTGGATTATCGAAAACTCTCTGCACTAGGAGACTTAAGTCAGATTCTGTTTCTCTGAATGCTTGTTTTTTTAAAAAAAATCTAAGTTTACTGTTATCTGGCATGGTTTAGTTCCATGCACCAGTATGGTACTTGCATTTCTCACAAGTGGGTTTTAGTTCCTAAGAAATGAAAATGAAGGATGCTTAGATAGGGATTTCCCCTTGTTTATTTTCCCATTTTGAGAAAGGGTACTTGGGTTTACCAGCAAACAGTGCTTTCTGAACTTCACTTAAAGGTAGAACTAATTAATTAATCTAAAATGTCTTGTGGGAAGTTGTAGGTTTAGGGTAAGGAATGAAAGTGATTACTTCACCAATATACTGAAGTGTTGAGAATCAAAGAATTGGAGAATGCCACGCCATCACTGGCTGATGAAATAAGGGATGCAAGACAAATGATTTCTGTTTTTACATAAAATTATCTTGGAGGTCAAGGTTTTTCTGTGATTTGAATCCTCTTCTCCTTTCAGAGAAGAAGCTGGAATATCTTGAACATGAATGAACTTGGCTATTTAATTTGATTTTGAAAACATTTCTATCATTAAGTATGTTGGCACAGAAGATGCAATGTTTCTTTTTGAAACTTGATGTCATTGTCAAGCAAAGCAAAATTACAGTTCAGTGCACTAGACACCTACAATGGTCCTACCTGGAGCTTCATGCACCTTAATATTCGAAGGACTGAATTTTGTGGGACCAGCTGCGGTCTTGTCACCGAGTTATAATGAAACTTTGGGTATCAGAAGTGAAATGTAATGTCACATGTTCAATCCTTAATCTGCTGAAAGCTCTTTTTGTATTGAAGCTTCTTTGTGTTGGTAATGCTTTCATATTTATCGGTTTCATAAACTTTTGAAGTTGTAAACTGCAACAAGGTTGATTTTTTTCTAAAATGGTACAATAAGGAACATTTCAATAACTTGAAATTCAAAGGACTAATTTGGACAGAAAAGGTGTCTTGAACATAGTTTACAACTCTTTTTTTTAACAAACGTTGGGTGTACTGGGAAAAACATTAATCTAAAAGCAGGAAGCAAACATGAGAGGTGCTGTTAGTGACCTTCGACTAGAGACTCTGAATGCCTTGGGTATGATTTCACTCTCATGACTTCCCTAGTCAACCTAAATGCTCGTCAAATCAGATGTGTGTTTAGACCTTTTTCAGTATATGTGCCCGAGGAAACAGCAAACCATAAAGTCGTCCTGAGCATTATCCTGGTGTTTATTTTCATTTTGTGGTGAATGCGGCAGGATTTCTCTCTTTTTCCCTAGCAAGGTGCTTGGCACATCCAAAGTCTGGGTCAGTGTTAATGTTCTGTATGACATTTTAGGGTATTGCTGTCTTACTCCGTACACTTGAGCAGATGACTGACTAGTTCATCAAGGAAGCTTAATACTTGTGATTTGGGTAAAATAGGGTGGGAGAAGAAAAAAAAATGTTTATTAATTTTTAGAAAATATACAAGAAGGTTGGGCAAGTAGATGAGCTTGTTTTGTGTAATTTGCATCATTTTGTTTGACCTATTTTGCTTTACTGGTGAACAGTCCAGAGATGTGCGGGTCAGGTGAATTGCCATGCTAAATTGCCCATAGTGTTAGGTGCATTAGTCAGAGGGAAATTAGTCTGGTTGGGTTGCTCTTCAGAGGGTCATTGTGGACTTGTTGGGCCAAAGGGCCTGTTTCCACACTGTAGGGAATCTAATCTAAATACAAATCTCTCGACTTGGTCCGAAAAATTACTAAGAGTTGTTGACCATCTTCCAAAATAAATGTTGTACCAATTCTTTTATTTTGTAATTGTTTTGAAAACTGTAAAGATTTTTGTTCCTGTATGACTGAGTTTAAAGTTGGCAGCTGTTTTGTCTAATAACTGTACTTATTTGTTTTTGGCTAAGCCTTAAGTTGTCTCTGGCATGATTTCTATGTTGGTCAGTGTGAACTTAGTGAGGTTTTTCAACTATTGTACACTACGTGTAGAAAAACACTTACAGAACATTGCAGTTACCTTTTGGAATTTGTTCACTATACCACATAGAGTTTCTGCCTTAGAAAGGGTCTATTCACTGGTTTCTGATTAGGCTGGGGTGACTCTTTTCATATTGTTTGTCGGAAAATACTCCAAGTTTATGCACAATTCTTGAATGGAGGATTGGTGTTATGCCATGAAAGTTGCAATTGAGATCTTTACATGTTAAGAGCAACATATTTTTTAATTTCTTAACATATCTCTTAATTTCAAGAAGGATGATAGTGTTTGAATAGAATAGCTACATTAATTAGAGCAGATGTTAGTATTGATGTGACTTCAGACTTCAAACATGTCGTGGAGGAAAAACCTTGTTTTCCCAATTTGGCTGTATTGGTCAAACAACTGTTTATACCTTTCAAATCATTACTGATGAACAACCTAGTCACTTATGCAAGTTACGTCATGGTTTAAATTGAAGTCCTTTTGAAAAGTCACTTGTACCGTATTATATACGTCAGTTTATCTATTAGACTGGCTTCATTGGAAAACGTGATAATTGTGCCAAGTAACTACAAAGACACGAGGTGAAATTTTGAGGGATCGTAATTTAGAATTAGAAGATCTGTGATAGATTCTGAACTTGGATTCTTTTTGTTGGTCCATTTTCTTCCTTCATCCAGAATACTGTACAATTGGTGATATTTTATACACTGATTAGTAAAGTTGAAGTATTTATGTCATGAGACAATTTTTTTCAAAAGAAATCAAACTAATAGCTTCAGAGGTAGGATGTCTGAAATAATGTGAAAGAGGTTTCAGTCCTTAAATCGATTTGAAGGATCATTCCCAAGGAAAGTGGAAGGCAACAGACGGAGGTAGAATTTGACTGGTGGCAACAAGAAGTCCTTTGGTATAATTGTATTCAATTGGAATTGAAGAAAGTTCTACAGTGATTGGAATTTTTCTTGTTAAAAAGGGAGATGTATAGCCTACAACAATGTGATCATCCCAGTCCAGCAGTGTCACTTGAGTTCCTGATGATGACGTTCAGGACCAGAGTACAGTCAAGTATTACACATTTTTGACCATCATAAGGTTAAAAGTAGAGCTATTTGCGATTGCATAGGGTTCACCTCTGTCTGCAATTCCTCTGAATAATAAGTGCATGGTCACATGCAGTAAGTCATCTGAACAAATAGGCTAAGGCTGATAATGGCAACTAACATTTTATGTTAAACAATTACCAACAACCGAGAATGTAACAACATTTGTGGACGTTGCCAATTAATGTCCGACACTGGTAACTGGTTCAGTGTGGTTGCGGTTGATTATAACTCAGAGCCACATAAATGCATTCGCTATGAAGAAGGTCACAGGCTCGATTACTCAATGGTGAGTTTCCCATGTTCTGACACAATCACCACTTTGACCCCGGCTTTTTCACCTAGGGCACAAACCTGGAATATAATGGAAAACTTCTCACTTGGCCGAAAGGTTTCGCAGACACCCAGACTCAATATGTCCACCCACCAGAGAACTATGCCTATACTATCTACAGGATTTACTGATGTAATAAGCAAACCACTTTTTGTGTGTAGCATACCCAAAAATTTCAACCTTTACTGCATAGAAAGACAAAGATGACAGAGGGATAGAAGTACCTTTGTCTCCAAGTTGACACACGTTGCATACTCCTTTATGATTACTGGACCAGAATTTCAGAAACACCTTCCTAAAATGTGCTGTGGCAAGTCAGAAATGTGACCTAGTACTGTCATCTTGAAGGCAATTGGACATGGCAATGAAGACTACTGATGCATACATCTTGCAGTGAATGTTTCTTATGAAAGCCGAATCACCTTTCTAAAAATAAGATGTCAGAAATGATCATGAATATTTTGTTTAATTTTTAAAAAGACACTCTTTTAGTTTCATTTGACTCATACTTTCGAACTGAGTCATTGGGATAGGGATCAGGAATGGATTTTTTTGTTACCTCTGTACATATTTTTTTGGCTGAGATGGAATACATGGGACAGAAGACTTCAAATGAAAGCTGGGTCAGTTCAGTCTGCTCTGGTTGTACATTCAACCATTCATTTGATCTTAACAACAAAGCTGCACATATGAAATAATAGAAAAATGAAACAGTTGGAAATGCTACACTCATGCTTTTAGCTTGAACCAAATTAGGACACAAATATTTTGGCATTTTAAAAATCCTTATTGCTTTCTCTCTCCCAGTTTCTTGAACAGCTGTTTGTCTATTTAGTTTTAAATTTTATTTTAAAATTGAAAAAACTAGACAAAAAATCGCCTGTAGATCAGAGTCCTGAATTCATATTTAGTGAAATAAGTAGTAGTGGTAATTTCACATTTACTGCAGTAACTTTAAAGATTGACTCTTGATCTTTGGCCAGTATTTTTAATTTTTAAAATTTTTTTCATATGCTTAAATTTGTTATTCATTGAAAGATGTCTGCATGAAATGTTCCATTGGTGTGGCCCTTCCCTTCCCCCAACCTTCAGCAACATTGAAACTGCATGCCCGACTGTTTCCTGTCTCGGGCTGTGGGGGTTTTGAGGCTTGTTTTTGAAATGGAATGAAACTGTATCATGGAATGGGCTTCGGTTTGAAGCCTCTGGGATACTGATGGAAGCACCGCATTGATGGGTCATGTTGTTGGTAAAACATCTGGATGCAGTTAAACCAATCATTGGCATTGAGTGCCATGCTACCTCTACCATTGAGAGCTCCATCTGAAGTTCAAAGGAATTCTGATGATGACTAGTTAGTTATCTAATACACAAATGACTGATTTAGAATATGGGACATTACAGCATAGTACAGGCCCCCTTCGACCCTTGATGTTGCACCGACCTATGAAACCAGGGCACTGTGTTTAGAAGTGAATTAAGTTTGTGGTTTAGAATTGTTCATAAATATAAATCATTCACATTGAAATGATGACTGCTGGTCAAGGTGTTTCCACGTCTCATTGACTTCTATTAAGATTTAGTTGAAAGTAAACCCTGTGAAATATTCATGTCCGGACAACCCTTTATTTTGCTTTCAGTCTGACTTATGGCTTTTACCCAAGTGTGTGCATATTCATTTTTTTGCTCAAGACATGAATGGGATTAGAACTCTTGCCTATTGTACATATTTCCCTCAAGTCGGACATAAGATGGGTGGCCTTTCAGATCCTTTTCTGTTTTTTAACCAGTGAATCATACAATCATCGCCTCTTTCCGCAGTCTAGGGATTCTGTTACAATTATTATAAATTCAGGGAGAGAAACAAATAATTTTGTTTCCTTCACTTAGTGAATTTGCTACCTGAAGTCTATTATTGTCAACTAGTTTTGAATAAAAGTAAACTTGCTTGTTTACCTGCTTCTGATTTGCCAAAAAAACTGATTTTGTTTTCAGCAGTTGAATCTTGGAGATAGTGAGGGTACAATTAAAACATTTTAAGAGGTCTGTTTCCATGCTGTCCATCTATACGACTGTATGACTGCAGATGTCAGTGAGTAAAATGTGGAGCTGGAAAAAAGTACAGAGGATCAAGCAGCATCAGAAAAGCAGGCGAGTCAATGTTTTGGGCAGGACCCTTCCTCAGGACTGGGGAGGGGGAAGGTGGCTAAGAAATAATTGGAACGGGATGGGGCTGATGAAAGGGTGGGTTGGCGATAGGTGGATGCAGTTGGGAGGTGAATGGGATTGGTTATTGGGAAGGGTGGAGTGGATAGGTGGGAAGGAAGATTGACATGTTAGGTCAGGTCAAGTAGGCAGGGTAGAGAGGGAAGGCTGGACCTGGAATGAGGTTGGGGTTAGGGAGATTGGAATTCACCAGCTTTCCATGTTGAGGCCATAAAGTTGTAAGCTCCTGACTTAGAAGTTAAGGTGTTTTTCCTCCAGTTTGTGTGGCCTTATTTTGATGGTGGAGGAGGCCCAGTGTGGACATGCCATCTGGGAGGGGGAGTTAAAATGGCTGGCAACCAGGAGGTGGGGTCGATTTGGAGAATGTGGATCATAGATGTTCCCTGAACCAGTCCCTGAGTTTGCACACAGTCTCCCCAATGTAGAGAAAATCACGTCGGGAGCAACGAATGTAGTAAATCAGATTGAAGGAAATGCAGGCAAATATCTGCCAGACTTGGAATGAAGACTTCTATTCTTAGCTGTAACAATTTTTTGAAGACACCATGCATTAAATAATTTTGGATACTCATTTGGAATGATTACTGATCAAATTCCCTACCAAAATCAATGCCCTTGGGCCAGTTTGGATCAACTCATTCTTTTTGTTTGTTTGAGCACTTTTTTGGTTGGGCTCCCACATGGAGAGAAAACAGAAGAACAGTATTTGCAAGTACATTGTCACGTTCTTTTATTTGTTTTGTGACTGAAAACACGTTGAAGTAAGAGTGAATTTGTATATTGGTTTGTATCTGGAGTAGACTGATTAAATTATTATCGAAGTAGGAGCAATTTACTGCTGATGCTGAAATCTGTACTGAAAACTCAAAATGCTGGAAATCACAGCAGGTTAGGCAGGATTCGTGGAGAGCGAGAGTAAGTTACCGATTTGTGTTTAGATCACTCTTTAGAGCACTCATGAATGAAGAGGGAGCATTTTTTTTTGCAAAAGTGTGGGGCGGAGACTTGAAGAAGAGTCATCTCGACTTGAAATATTAGCTTGTTGCCTGTCCACGAGTGATGCCTGGCATGTATGATTTCCAGCATTTTTTGTTTTCAGTAATTATCATCCAAGTGTTTGGGTTGGAGTTTGCCAGCATACAGTTCTATTGCATTTGTGTTTAGGAAGAAGTTTTATAACCATGTTGTTCAAACTGTGTGCTGTCAAAGCGTTTGAAACTTGACCATTTTGTTTGTGGTCTGTGTGTCCCTAATTTAACATTGTTCTTCAGTGAGTAGAAACTGGTGTCACATAGATTGGTTTACTATAGTTAACAGCTCATATTCTTAAAACGTCTTTCCAGAGGAAAGAATGTAGGTTATATGGGAGATGTTCATGCTTGCTCATTAAACTGAAGCTGGTGAATTTAGGGTCGGATGTAAATGCTTAAAGGTTTTCCTTGATTTATATTTTCAATGCACAGACTAACCTCTTGAAGGTGTGAAGAAAAGTGAGTTGTTGTTCCCCAGTAGAGGACCATACAGCATTATCAAGGAGAGGCTTGTGGGGATTCACCCTAGGAAATACGGTATTTGTACCATTTAGTTGCCAGTATACCTCCAAACTAAGCTTATTTATTGAGCTGAGCTAGAATTGCTTATCTTCGAATCACAATTGTTACAGTTTGCAAAGAGGCCATTCAGCTCACCAGTGCAGAACATGATTTGTATCCAAATGTTTTGGTAACAGCCTACACCAAATGCTTTGGAGCTAATCGAGTGCTCTTTGGCTATATAGCCAATGATGCAATGTTACAGGTGGTGATATTGGAGAATTGTTTGTACCCAAAATCATGATCTGGCATGTAAGTTGTAAGTGGATCATTGGACTAGAATGGGTTCTATTAGGATCACAGAGTGATAAGAAGTTTATAGTCGTGTGAGTCTTTAGTACTTCAGGAGCACTTTGTGTTGGTGTTGACTGTGTTGGTGTTGACTAATGAAGAAGAGGAGGCTGACTTAAGGTAGACAGGCAGGAGGCTGGAAGACCACAGCAAGCCAGGCAGCAACACGAAGTGAAGTCAACATTTTGGGTATAACCCTTGTTCAGGATTGCCTAAAGCAGATGGAGTAAAGGTTAGAGCAAAAAATGGAGAGACAGGAGAAATTAGAGGCTGCCCATGCTTAGACTAGATTTATTATATAAAAATATGCAGATGCTGGAAATCCGAAACAGAGACAGAAATTAGAGGGCGATCTAAATGAAACACACACAATGGATGTTGGGAAGATGCCTCCATTGATAGGAGAGACTAGGACCTGAGGGCACAGCCTGAGAGTAAAGATAAAAACAAGGGCTGCAGATGCTGGAAACCAGATTTTAGATTAGAGTGGTGCTGGAAAAGCACAGCAGTTCAGGCAGCATCCGAGGAGCAGGAAAATTTATGTTTCGGGCAAAAGCCCTTCATCAGGAATAGAGGCAGATTGCCTGCAGGGTGGAGAGATAAATGAGAGGAGGGTGGGGAGAAAGTAGCATAGAGTAAAATAGGTGAATGGGAATGCGATTGGTGGTGATAGGTCAGGGAAGAGGGTGGAGTGGATAGGTGGGAAGGAAGATAGGCAGGTAGGACAAATCATGGGGACAGTGCTGAGCTGCAAGTTTGGAGCTGGGGTGAGGTGAAGGAAGGGGGAATGAGGAAACTGAAGTCCACATTGATGCTCTGGGGTTGAATTGTTCCGAGGCGGAAGATGAGGCATTCTCCCTCCAGGCGTCGGGTGGTGAGGGAGCAGCAGTGAAGGAGGCCCATGTCCTTCGGCCCATGCCCGAAACATCGACTTTCCTGCTCCTCGGATGCTGCCTG
The DNA here is from genome assembly GCF_020745735.1 of Hemiscyllium ocellatum. Taxonomy (NCBI): domain Eukaryota; kingdom Metazoa; phylum Chordata; class Chondrichthyes; order Orectolobiformes; family Hemiscylliidae; genus Hemiscyllium; species Hemiscyllium ocellatum. The sequence continues at coordinate 103,146,156 of NC_083405.1, forward strand.
AACTGCTGTGCTTTTCCAGCACCACTCTAATCTAGAACCTGAGAGTAAAGGGAAGATCTTTTAGAACCTAAATATGGAGAAACTTATTCATTCTGAGAGTCATTGCTACAGAAGGCTGTGGAGGTCAGGTCATTGAGTATATTAAAGACCGGGATCGATAGGTTCTTGAGTATCAAGGGTTCTGTGAGAAAGCAGGAGAATGGGGTTGGGAAACTTAATCAGCCATGATTGAATGGCTGGATGGGCTGAATGGCCTAATTCCTGCCCCTATGTCTTAGCGTCTAAATTGCTGGCAAAACGCAGTAGGCTTGACAGCATCTGTGGAGAGAAAGTGGTGCTAATGTTTTGAGTCCAGAGACGACTGTAGAATAGATTGTAGTTAGGAAAAGGTTGCTGTGTGTGCTGAAGATGGGGAGAGGAGTAAATGATGAGAGCAGATGGAACCCGGAGATGGAAAACAGTAGGTAGGCAGACAAAGGGATGGGTCAAGGTCAGCCTGCGACAATTAGTAACTGATGATGGGTTGTAGCAACAGCCCATGTGTTAACAAGATCTGGTGTATGGAGATTGGGGACAGGATATTGGAGAAGTGCTCAAACCTTAAAATTCTTTGAACTCTGAGTCTAAAAAGCTGCAAGATTTCCAAGTGGAAAATGACGCCCTGTTCTTCAAGTTTGCATTGAGATTTGCTGGAACGTTGCAGCAAGCCTAGACACAAATGTTGACCACGGAACACGGTGTGTTGAAGTGGCAAGCGACAGGAAGCTCAGGGTGGAATATAGGCATTCTGCAAACTGGCCACCAAGACTGCATTTTGTCTCCCCAGTGTAGAGCCGACCACTTTTGAATGGTGAATACAGTAAACTAAATTGAGTGAAGTGTAGGTAAATTGCTGTTCACCTGGAAGGTGTGTTTGAGGCTTGGATGGTGAGGAGGGAGGAAGTAAAAAGACAGATGTTATGCCTTCTGTGATTATGGGAAGTTGCTGGGGACTTTGGAAGGAGTTAGAAGTGAATGAGGAGAGGACCAAGGTGTCCTGGAGGGAGTGTACCCTGTGGAAGGCTGACCAGGGAGGAGAGGATTATGTTTAGTGGTGGCATTTTGCTGGAGATGGCAGAAAAAGACAGCAATTGATCCTTTTGGATGTGGATTAGATTACTTAGTGTGGAAACAGGCCCTTCGGCCCAACAAGTCCACACCGACCCGCTGAAGCGCAACCCACCCATACCCCTACATTTACCCCTTCCCTAACACTACAGGCAATTTAGCATGGCCAATTCACCTGACCTGCACATCTTTGGACTGTGGGAGGAAACCGGAGCACCCGGAGGAAACCCACGCAGACATGGGGAGAACGTGCAAACTCCACACAGTCAGTCGCCTGAGGCGGGAATTGAACCCGGGTCTCTGGCGCTATGAGGCAGCAGTGCTAATCACTGTGCCACCGTGCCGTCCACAGATGCTGATTGAGTGGTAAATGAGGACCAGGGAGACCCTATTGCTGGTGTAGGATCAAATGATAAGGAGTCAAGGTTGAAGTCTGGGCAATGGGTTGGACATGGCTGAGGGCCCTGTCAACCATAATAGTGGCAAATTCTTCATTGAGGAAGGAGGAAACAAAATTGTGGAGGCCCATTGTAGAACCTGACATTATCAGAACAGATAGGATGGAAGCATTTGTAGAATGGAATGGAGTCTTTGCAGGAAGCACAGTGGAAGAATATACAGTCAAGGTAAGTGGGTGACAGTGGGTTTGTAGTGGATGTTGGTGGACAGTCTATCCCCAGAAATGTAGACAGATGTCTTGCACCAGGTGGGGGAGAGAACCAGGTGGAAATTTTTCCAATTCCAGATGAGGGGGGAAGCAGGACTAATGTTGTCATTGTACCTGTGGAAGAATTGCAGGTGGGGGCCAGAGTAGGACTGGAACAAAGAATGTTCCGTGTATCCCACGAAAGGACAGGCATAATTGGGGTCCATGTACCTAACCATGGCCACACCTTTTGACTTGAAGAAACTGAAAGAAGTTAAAGGAGAAGTTCCTCAAGGTGAGGATGCACTCCTCCAGGTGGAGAGGATGGCAGTGGATGGGCTGGTTCAGACCTTTTTTTCCAGGAAGAAGCAGAGAACGCTGAGGCCATCCCAATAGAGGATGGATATGTAAAGGGATTGCACATCTGTGGTGAAGGGAAGGCAGCTGGAACCTGCAAACTGCAAGTTCTGAAACTGATAAAACCTGTACTTTTTTTTTAAAAAACAAAGTCAATTATGAAATTGGAGGGTCACTATCAACTTGGACTGAAAAGAGGCTGAAGGACAGCAGCACCATTTGTGCTTCTTCAGACACTGATACTGTGAACACCATCCAGGCTTGGGTTGACAAATGGCAAGTGACATTTGTGTCCTACAAATGTCTATTAATGATCATTTCCAATAAAATGATCTAATCCCTGCCCCTTGACATTCAATTAGCATCACTGAATCTCCCATTATCAACATCCTGGGAGTCACCATTGAGCAGAAACTGAACTGGATTCACCATATAAATTCAGTAGCTTCAAAAGCAGGTCAGAGGCTAGAAATACTGTCATGAGTAACTTAGCCCCTGAAACCTCAAAGCTTGTTCACCTTCGACAAGGCACAGTCAGGTCAGTGATCACAAACTCCCCACTTTCCCGGATGAGCTCAGCTTCAACAACCCTCCAGAAGATTGACACCATCCTGGACAAAGCGGCCTGTTTTGGTTGGCATCACATCCACAAACCTCCACTACCTCCACCACCAATGTTCAATAGCAGCAATGTGTATAATGTAAAAGATACACTGTAGAATTTTATCAAAGATCATTAGACAGCACCTTATAAACCTATGATCACTTCCGTCTAGAAGGACATGGGCAGCAATTACCTGGGAACTCCACCACTTGCAAGTTCTCTTCCAAGCCAGTTACCATCTAGATTTGGAAATATATTGCCACTCATTTACTCTTGCTGGGTCAAAATCCTGGAATTCTTTTCCTAAGGACATTGTGGATCTACCTACAGCACATGGACTGGTCTTGGGCAACAGGGGTTGGGCCCAAAATACTGGCCTGGCCAGCCATTATATACAACACAAGTGAAACATTTTAAATTATTCATTCACGGGGTGAGAGTGTTGCTGGCCAGGCCAGCATTTTTTGCCTGTCCTTAATTGCCCAAAAAGCAGTTAAGAGTCAACCATATTGTCATAGATCTGGAGTCACACTTAAGCTAAACCAGGTCAGGATGGCAGTTTGCTTCCCTAAAGGACATTAGTGAACCAGGTGGGTTTTTCCAACAATTGGCATTGGATTCATGGTTATCATTAGATTTGTAATTCCAGAAATCTATTGAATTAAAATTCCTCCATTTACTACAGCAAGATTCAAAACTGGCTCCCCAGAACATTCTCAGGGCCTCTGGATTAACAGTCCATGATAATAGTGCTAGTCCACTGCCTTTGCACTTTGTTTTTGGATAAAGAGCTAGTCATGGTAAATATTAAGTTTTTAGTTTGGAGTACACCAGATAGTGATGATGACACCAAAAAGGACAAACTTTTGAACAGTACAAGTTGTCTGTATCAGGATATGAATGGGCAGAGAGGTGATATGATGCTTCAGGCTTCTGAAAGGATAGTGTTGTTATCCCTGCAGAGGAGAATTATTAACAAGTCAGATCTCGGCTTGAACAGCTTTTTGCTTTTGTTGTTTGGTTACCATGGTGGTTAGTCAGTGATGTACTCAGGTAAAGTTGTCAGTGTACTTTTACCAAAAAAATTATACAAAAGAAAAGCAAGAACAAGACAAATATATTGTGTGTGTGTGTTAATGATGGTAAGCACTTGCTTTTGGAGAATTTCTGGATATTCACCAGATGTGATTTTCTGTTACTATCTTTTCCTGTAATACACAGTCATACCTATTGGCATTTCTTCATTGAACTGTGAGGAAAAACTTGGATTTTTCCAGCACTGTTAACTTGGACTGCTAAAGCAGTGCAGGACCTCTTTCCAGCTCTAACCTGGCGACTGCCAAAATTAAACTGTCCTCCTTCTGGTATGGATCTTTCTGACTGAACTGGATCTGTTTTGTGACACCCCTAAGCATATAGAACCTAGAACCGTAAGCACAAGAACAGGCCCTTGAGCCCACTTGACATTCAGCAATAACAATGATGTCATACTAAACTAATCCCATCTGTCAGCATATGGTCCATATCCCTCTATTATTTGTCTGTCAAAATATCTCTTAACTATTGCTGTCATCTTTGTTTCTACCATCTCTCCTGGCCGCATGTTCCAGGCACCTACAACTGTCTTGTCAAACAAAAAACTCTCCTCACACATCTCCTTTCAATTTTTTGTTGCTCTCACTTAAACATATGACCCCTAGTATTTTATATTTCCACCTTGGAAAAAAGACTTTGGCTACCTACCTTTTCCATGCCTCTATCGGGTCACCTCTCAGCCTCAGATGCTGTGGTGAAAACAATCCCAAGTTTGTCCATCCTCTCCTTTCCCATACTAATGCTTCCTCTTTTTCTTTTGACTAACTTTTCAATTACTCCTGTTGTCTAAAATTCTGAATCTTGCCATCCTATTCTTTCTTTCTCCATAGGGACATGCGTTTCCTGAACTCTGATCAGCTTGTCTTTAAAAGATTCCCTCTAAAAGCTGAAAAATCTGGATTTACCCTCTATTAGCTGCCCCCTCCAATTTGATTTCTCCAGTTCTTACCTGATACAATTGTAATTAGTCTTCCCTCAATTTAGCAGTTTCACCCTTGAGAGTAATTTGATAATTGCTATCAATCAAACAGAAGTCCCATTTGACTTTGGACTGTTATGTTCCTGTAACATTTGCACAAATGAAAAACAAAATATCTTAGCCTCCCTATCACAGCAGAATGAAAAATCTTTTGGAAAAACAAAATGGTAAGGAATGAAAGTGAAATCTTGATGTTTTCCCTTTTTATTCTTAACCATAACTATGTTAAAACTTAAGGAATTATGATCGCTGTTCCCTAAATGCTTCCCTGCTGAAACTTTGATTTTGCTAGGCTCATTCCCAAATACAAGATCTAGTACAGCCCCTTCCCTACTTGGACTGCCTGTACAGTATACTGTTTCAAGAAACCATCCTGGATACATGTAACACATTCTGTGCTGTCTAAACCCCTGGCATTAATATTGGCACAGTCAACATTGGGGAAGTTCAAGTCACTCACTAGACTGACCCTGTTGTTTTTAAACCTTCCCACAATCTACCGACTTATCTGATCCTGAATCGCCTGCAGGCTATTGGGAGGCTGACGGTATCACCCTTGTGGGGTGGCAATGACCTAGTGGTACTATTTCTAGACTGTTCATCTGGAGACCCAGGTCATATTATGGGGACCTGGGTTCTAATCCTACCAAGGCAAATGGTGTAATTTGACTTGGTCTAGAAGTAAGAGTCAATGATGACTGTTAATCCATTGTCGATTGTTGGGTCGAAAAAAATAACATCTGGTTCACTAATGTTCTTTACGGAAAAATCTGCCATTTTTACCTGGTCTAGCCTTCATGTGACCCCAGACCCACAGCAATGTGGTTGACTCTTAACTGCCCTCTGGGCAATTAGGATGGGCAATAAATGCTGTTTCGGCCAGTGACCCCCCCCCCCCCCCACTCTTTGTGATTGAATTAAAAAAAACTCATCATAGGAATAAGATAGGTTAAATAACTGAGTTTTACCCTTCTGTCCTTGCTTGCTGAGCCCTTCAAGATGTCCTCTCATAGTATAGCTGTGACATTCTCCTTAATCAATCATGCAACTCCCCACCTCTTTTAACATTTCTATCTCCCCTAAAACTTCTAAATCCAAAAACGCTAAGCTTCCAATCCTGCCCTTCTTTCAAGCGTGTTTCCACAATAACTACAACATTGTAGCCCCAAGTACTTAGGTGGGCTCTAAGATCATATGCCTTACCTGTTACATCCTTTGCATTCAAATAAATACACTTCAAACTGCCAGTCCCTTCATGTTCATTAACCTGGCCTTGCCTGTCATTCCAGTTAGGCTTAATTGACTTATCTCCCTTCTCAATTAATCCACATATGGGTCTCCTGCTCTGTTTCCCACCCCGCCTGCCACTCTCGTTTAAACTTTTTGGGTTGGTGCTAGCAGGTATCTTGCAAGGATATTGGTGCTCCTCCAGTTTTGGTGCAACCTGTTTTCCTTGTACATGTTCCACCTGCCCTGGAAAAGATCCCAATGGTTCAGTCCTTTCTCCTACACCACCTCTGTAGTAATGTATTCAACTGTACTATCTTTCTGTTTCTTTTAACATAATCCCATAAGTCTTGCTTTTCAACTTTCTACCTGATTCCCTTTGCCGGACCACGTTTCTCTTTTCTGCCAATGTCATTAGCACCAATGTGAGCTGTGAGCTCTGGCTGCTCATCCTCCCTTTCCAGAATATCCCTTCATTTATTTCTCTAAAATTTAAATCTTCAAGCAAGCCACATGGTGAAAGATTTGGACTTTTGAGTTAAATTGCATGATTTATTGGTAAGGCTGTTGGACCAGTCTTTGAAAAAACGTTTCGGACCTTACTGTTTCTTGAACAAGCATCCTTCACAGAAATGAAAATTGTATATCCATTAACCTCTGGATGGAGAGTTGTTTTTTGGACTGGTAGGCTATGATTAGCTGTGTTCCACAGGTGTCAGTATTGTGTCATTTATTTCAATGATTTGGATATGAATATAGGAGGCATAGTTAGTAAGTTTACAGATGGCACGAAAATTAGTGATCTTGTGGACAGTGAAGAAGGTTATCTAAGATTACAAAGTGATCTTGATCGATTGTCAATGGGTTGAGGAGCAGTAGTTGGAGTTTAATTTGGATAAATTGTAGTTTGCATTTAGGTAATACAAACATTGACAGGACATATAGAACTAATGGTAGGGCTTTGGGTAGTGTTGTAGAACAGAGACACCGAGGGGTTTAGGTACATAATTCTTTGAAATCTGCATCACAGATGCAGATTGCTTTAAGTATGGGATTTGGGAGTTGATGTTGAGGATGTCCAAGACATTGGTGAGGTCTCTTCTGGAGTTCTGTTCGCAGTTCTGAATCACCCAGTCATAGAAAGGATATTATTAAACTGGAGTAAATTTCGACAAGATTTATGAGGATGTGATCGGGATTGAAGGGTTTGAGATACAAAGATAGACTAGGACTTTTTTCACTAGAGTATAGGAGGTTAAGGGATTGCTTTATAAAATCATGAGGGGTACACAAAATGAATAACAAAGGTCTTTTTCCTATGGGGGGTGGGGGAGAAGTGTTCAAAACTAGGGGTCATCTTTGTAAAGTAAGAGGAGAAAGATTTTAAAAAGAACAGGAGTGGTGGCTATTTTACATATGCATTATGTGTAGAATGAAGTGCCAGAGGAAGTGATGGATGCAGGTACAGTTGCTATATTGAAAAGACATTTGGATAAACTCATGAACAGGAAATGTTTGGAGGGATCTGGGCCAAACGCAGGCAGATGGGATTAGTTTTGTTTGAGAACATGGTCAATGTGGACTGTAAATTTTTTTTCTGCACCCTTTCAAATTTCACAGCATCTTTCATGAAGCAGGATGACCAGAATTGTATGCAATATCCCAACACTGGCCTAATCAGTACCCTGTAGAACTGCAGCATGTTCTCCCAACAGGTCTCTATATACTGAGCAATAAAGGCAAGCATACCAAACTCCACTTTCATTACCCTATCTGTCTAGAACTCTACTTTCAAGGAACAATGAACCTGCACTCCAAGGCTTCTTTGTTCAGCAACACTCCCAACCTTACCATTGAATGTATAAGTCCTGCCCTGATTTGCCTTTCCAAAATGCAGCAACTCACACTGAACCAAATTAAACTCCATCTGCCTCTCCTTGGCCCATTGCTCCATCTGATCAAGATCCCTTTGTACTCTGAGGAGACTGGTAAAAATGCTGTGAGTGCTCCAGTGCTTTATTTAGGCATTATTTTTCTTGTTATACATAATCTAGACTTTAGTCAAGCTTCATTCAAAACTAAGATTCTGAGGAAGTGTGACTTATGGCTGTCACATTTAAGTCTTTTAGTCCCCACAGCATTTTCACAGTAATAATAAATTCGGGACTGTTGTCAATGGAACAATCATGGAAACAATTTGGAAAAATTGTCTCTTCTCTTGCTTTTATCAATGTGTGGAAATGGGTAGGGGTACAGAGGGGTAAGGATTGTTCACTGTGCATAAAATTAGTTAAAAATCACACAACACCAGGTTATAGTCCAACAGGTTTAATCGGAAGCACACTGGCTTTCGGAGCGACGCTCCTTCATCAGGTGATAGTTGCTCCAAAAGCTAATGTGCTTCCAATTAAACCTGTTGGACTATAACCTGGTGTTGTGATTTTTAACTTTGTACACCCCAGTCCAACACCGGCATCTCCAAATCATGCATAAAATTAGTGTTATGCTTCATGACTCATCTTATGACTTAAAGTACCATCTATCATTACAAACATTGTATGCCTGTACTCAAGCCTCATCTGTCACTTTACTTGTGAGTTTTACTATTAAAGCATAGCTTAAGTTGTATGAATGAATATTTATTTTTGCACACTAAAGGGACTAATACCTAAAACATGCATGCTGATGGGTAAATGCATGTAGCTGACAGACGTAAAAAAAAACCATATGCAATAAGGCAAACTGGTAGAAATCAAATCCTGAAATCTAAAGCAAGGATGGACAACATTTGACCTGTTACATTGACACTGTCCAACACCTTATCCCACTTTTTATAGCACTTGATGCATTGCCTTGCAAATTACTGGCTGAACTCCAAGTGATGTTCAGGATCCTCTTGAGTTAACTATCAACCTGATGAGCCATGGTTCATGCCCGAAACATCGAATTTCCTATTCCTTGGATGCTGCCTAACCTGCTGTGCTTTAACCAGCAACACATTTTCAACTGTGATCTCCAGCATCTGCAGACCTCATTTTTTACCCGAAGAATCTTCATCAGTTAATGTTGAAAAGGTGTCCTGAAATGGACTGTAGGTAACACAGTATAACTGAAATTAAATTTTTCGTTGATATGGGTTTGTCACTTTAAGGAGTTGCATGTCACACAAAAACCTAAATGAAGTGGTCTTGTTATCTGAAGAATGGGTGTACTGAATATCTTCAAATTTTAAAGCAACAGGGTTTTGTTTTGAAGCTACAACATAAAGTAGAAAGAAATTAAAATTATGGATTACTATTATGTTGCAAACGTATGTTGACTAGTTTGCCTGAACAGGACAGCAATTGTTCATGGAAAATCTAAGTATCTCAATGACTAAGGCATCCACTTTACCATAAAACAGTGCTACAGATGAAATATCTGTAGTTCGGAATTTGAATTTGATTTTGTCAACCTACTGTAATATCTGATGTCATGAAAGTTGATATCTAATACTTGAAAGACTGATACTACTTGAGTGTTTAATATCTATTTATCTACTTGTGTGACTTGTGACTAGACTTACTTTACATGCAATACTGTACAGAATATACTTTAAGTTACATGCAGAGTCAAAGTTTCTGACTTGGATCTTGTAGGTTTCCACATTTTTTGTGTGAAAGCTGTATGTATTGATGGCAAATGATCTGGTCACTGCACATCAGTAGTGTTATTCATCACTGTGGAAAGTTTGACTATGTTGAAAAATAGTGAATGTAAATTCAACACTAAACCATTAAACATAATTTAGATTCTGTAATTTTTAAAATATTTTAAAAATTTACCTTGTGGTGGCCAAAGGGATGGAGGTTGTGGGGTAAATATACTACAATGATTCAAACTGATCGCTTATCCATTCTTAGCGTAAAGTGGTCATCATGTACTGTGAATGACAAACTTTCTTTTTCTGTAGGAAAGGGGATTATTACAATTGGGTGGTTGAAAGTTCAGTCCAAAGTTTTTAAAATTATGTAAAAGTAGGCAGATTTTCTTTCTCTAAATAGATATTAAACCAAAATTCATGATTTTGATTTGTGCCAAAGTGTGTGTAGAGCAGAATTTTTCTAGGTATTAACATGATGTAATTAAGTAATTGTAATCATTTTACTTGCTAAATACTTGGCATTTTTCCAATGCAGGGTGAAGTGTTATTTCCTTAATGTGATTGAACTTCAGCCTTGGAGCACCCCCTAGTGCACGATGTGACATTATTTTGCACATTCCACCCGAACTGTTGCTTGTGGCTTCAGCGTGGCCAGTTTATATGGTATTACTGATCTTTGTGGGTAGAGTTAAAGCTGCCAGGTGGAAATGACCAAATTCATTTCAACCAGGAAAGGAACAGAAAGAGGAAATTAGAAGGATTTGAAGTTTCCTGTAACTGCACATGAGAAATGGATGGGTGGGCAAGAAATGCTGGCCTAGCCAATGATGCCCACGTTCTGAAAAATAATTTTTAATAAAGCTGAATAAGTTAATCCTAAATTTTCAAAATATTTGATTGTTGGCTTCCGTGCTTTTACAATTTCAAAACATTTGAAACTGTATTTGCCAGGGTCGGTTTCACATGTAAATATTGGAGTTTTCTCAATCAAGTGCCGCAATTGTCATGGTTCATCTCATGGCATTTTTTCCTTCAGTTGAACTTCTCACTGTTTGGAAAAATTCATGCTGTGGAAATGATCTGGGAAGCTACACCATACGAATTCTCTCCCTAGGGTTCTTTTTAAACTTCAGTTTTGAAGTGCAATCGAATCACTTCGCTTTCTGTTATAAATATGAATGATTGATTATTCAATGCAAGGTCAACTTGCCTAGACGTGCTTCACTGACAATTCTTGTAGATTCCAGAATTACCTAGATACCTATAGCTCATTGTTGGAAAGGATATTGGTGGATGTAAATGGTTTCCATTTAGTGGGTCCTCTGAATATTTTGATTAGGAAGGGGTTTGAGGCTGCAATCAGAAGAATCTGCTCTACATCCTGTTGAGTACCTGTCATGGGTTTTAACTCAAATGTCACATATTTTAGAACAGTGAAATTAGTAGCAATAATTAGAAACATCAAACTAGCCAGCCAGATATAAAACTGGTTAGCATATCTATTGCTACGATAAAGAAACTGAAAAGGAAATACAGTTTGGAGACCCTGCATGCTTTTTGTTGAACTTGCTGTGCAGCACAATGTACTTGCAAAGTACAAAGGAAGCTGGTCAGTAATTGGTGTGGTTATTGCATTACTTTAGTTATAGAGTCATAGAGATGTATAGCATGGAAACAGACCCTTCGGTCCAACCCAAGCATCCCGACCAGATATCCCAACCCAATCTAGTCCCACCTGCCAGCACCCGGCCCATATCTGTCCAAACCCTTCCTATTCATTTACCCATCCAAATGCCTCTTAAATGTTGCAATTGTACCAGCCTTCTCCACTTCCTCTGGCAGCTCATTTGACCTTTTTAACATTGCACAATCAAGAACTTGAACAAGTTCTATTTGTATTTTTTTTGCTCCCTTCTGATCAAAGTAGTCATTTCTCTTTAAACTGTTACTCAAATTATACTGTGGTTGCATATTGCAAAGTCGTGGAAATAAAGAAATCTGTGGCTGATCTTGTTCTTGTCGGTTGCTCGTTTCTCCACATTAGTGGAATGTGTTTTAGATTAGATTAGATTAGACTTAGATTAGACTTACAGTGTGGAAACAGGCCCTTCGGCCCAACAAGTCCACACCGACCCGCCGAAGCGCAACCCACCCATACCCCTACATTTACCCCTTACCTAACACTACGGGCAATTTAGCTTGGCCAATTCACCTGACCCGCACATCTTTGGACTGTGGGAGGAAACCGGAGCACCCGGAGGAAACCCACGCAGACACGGGGAGAACGTGCAAACTCCACACAGTCAGTCGCCTGAGTCGGGAATTGAACCCGGGTCTACAGGCGCTGTGAGGCAGCAGTGCTAACCACTGTGCCACCGTGCCGCCCATTTTGATTTAGAAAATAGTGTGATTTCTGATTTTGTAAACCAAACCAAATATACTTGACAACTGAATTCAATCTGGTATTTTAAAAGAGGAGGAAGAACACTTGAGACGTTTTGTTTGTGTAAGGAAGAGAAGAGTGGACTTCTGAAATGAAAATAACAAGCTTATTTACTCAGCATGTTTACCTAGCAGATCAAACCAACCAGGTCACCATCGTGCTATCTAGCAGTTAAAATTCAGTCATTTTGAATGGCTGTTGTTAACACTGAAGTGATAGCACATTTCCCGATACACCGGTCAATATTTGAATTTAGTATGCTGTTTTATTCTGCCACATGATAAAACAAAGTTTGAAATGTTTCCAAGCAGCTTTTACAATATCCTGTGATGTTGTTTGAAAGATGGATAGTTGAGATGTTAGAAGAATTCTTTATTGTTCTTTAAATAGATCTGAAAAAACAGAGGCATTTGTTTAATTTCTCATGTGAAAGATGACATTATAGCCCACCATGAATAATTTGCTGGAGCGTTAGCTTCAATTGAGTTTAAACACCTTCTTTGCCTTTGGAGGTCTTCTGAGGAGAGAATGATACCTAATAGATTGGATTGATGGGTTCCATAAAAATATTTACTTCTGTGTGTTCTGTAGATATATACATGTATGCTTTTCTTAACAGCAGTATAGGTATATGTATACCACATCAACTGCAGCAACGGTAATGGTCTAGTGATATTATCATTACTTGGGTCCCTGGATTAATGTTCTGGAGACCTGGGTTCCAGTCTTGTGGCAGATGGTGAAATTTGAAATCCATTAAAAACAGCTGGACTGCAACAACTGTACCAAGTCCAACTTTCTTTCCTTTTTTTGTCCAAGGAGATGAATCATGTATTAATGTCAATGTATTAATTTGAGTGATTGTTCAAGGTTATGGCGATGCTACAGATTTTACAATTTAAAATCAGCTCCGTTATTCCGCCTGGGAGCAAATGCAATTTTTTGTTTTTGGAATGAAAAAAAGGAACTGCTGGTAACCAAAAGGTGGTACTTAGAAACCTGGATCCACTGTGTCCCCATTTTGAGCTTGAGCATTGTCCCGAACTGGGAGTGAAAGATGGGGAAGTTGAAGGACATTTAAACCAAGTGTAGGGGTCAGAAGTCTTATGAGAGTGTGTGGGAAGGGAAAACTATAATACTTCAAATCAAAAATTTGAGTTAGTAACCCCACCTCGAGCTGCGATTCCCACTTTGGAAAGTTCTAGGTTAAGGAGAATTGGCTTGCTGAATGTTGAGATGAATCTGGATGAAATCTGTTTCAAGTTGTTATGTTATCCTTCTAGACGATCAATCTCACTACTGTTGCATTGCAGCTTAAAACATGTATAATATTGCTGTTTAATGACACAACTGAAAAATTAGACTTTAATAAATCAACTCCATAAGTACAATGCTAGACTCTAGTTCGTGCATTGAAACTTTGGACATTTCTGACCCAGAGCCATATGCAGTGTCATCTGTAGGAAGGTGACCCAAATTACGTAATGGCCTTAAGCCTTTTAAATTTCAAGTCTAAGTCTAGTCCAGTTGGTCAACAGCCCTTTAATTGGCTGGAGATTTGAAGACAGGACTACCTTGGAGTCCCTAACCAATCGAATGGCTGGCATTTGTGATATCCCAGTAGAACCCACCTGGAGCAAGTTCGAGGGAGAAGCAAACTGTGATTTTGAACTGATCTTATTGTTGAATTCAGGGTCTTGCTAGGCCAGACTGTCAAGACACAGGTGAAGGCAACAAGTGTGAGAATATGGTAGGGTATCATCCCCTTTTACCTTTTCGACTGTACTCTGCTTTTATCATGGAGGAAACCTTCAACCAAGCATTAAGGTTCGCCAGATTTTAGGGGACAGCCTGGTGGCCATGTGTGGGTCTCCCTTGCTACAACTGAAATCCCAAAAGTTGTGCAACAAATCATTCGTCACTTAGGCTTTGATTTGGCAATAGGCAAGTGAGCTACCTCATGCCTTCCCTGCTGCTGTCAGTATCACGGCATGGGTTGGTGGTTAAGCATCATAAATAATGGTGCAGGCATGGTACTAAATTTTAGTCCTCTGGTCTCATTTTCCTTCTGGGGGATGTCTTTTAATTTCTGGCTATGTTTTAAAGACAAATTTAATTTTCTTGTGTTGAGTTTTCAATTTTGCTATCGATCTACAAAATAGAGGAATCTGTATAGGCTGTACTAACAATAAGATGTTGTTATTTATCGTGTGATTTGAGTACCTAATGTGTTCTGTGTTGGATAGAAGTGAATTGCATCAATATTGATGCTGTGTTGTTTGGAGGAAAAATCTTGGTATACCTTCATAATGTTGAAGGTATTCATGTTTTATTTGAGGAATCTTTTAAGATTAGAAGACGTGTGTGCTAAGTTACCCCAATAAAATAAACTTTAGTACATGTAGCAAAATTTAAGCTAGTTTTCTGAATTGACCTATCTTAGTTGTATAATTTAAAAAATATATATATATGAGGTTGATGGTGTCCATTTGCCAACGCTGTTATTGTGCAACTGCAATTATCTCCTATTATATTCCAACTAAAAATGTAAGCTTAATAGTTTTGCTTGAATTTTTATGGTATATTGTGCTAAAAAGCTTTTCACCTTTTTCATTTTGTTTAAAACATAGCAGGGAATAGTATCTGAACTTGGGGGTACAGATAGTGAATTATAGATTAACTGCCTTAGGGGACCCTTGCTTTCAGTTTTGCTTGATGGGTAAATTGATATTGCATTAATTTTAGAATATGGTACAAGGTCTTCTGTACTAAACCCATTGAAACTGTTCATCTACAGGCAAGCTTCTGTGTGGAAGGGTGTGGAGGAAATGTGATAGAGCATGACAAATGCCTATGCCCAATAGAAAGCATTCATTAGGATGTTGCACTCCTAGTTAAGGTCACATGTGTTTTGAATTTATTTTCTCCATCACTTACCAAAATCACAACTGAGGCTGTTTGTTGCCATGTTTACTGTATCCGTTAGTTCAATTTATTTCTCTGTAGCAGTTGCCAATGCTGAATCAAAATAGAGTAGATATGGATTATTTGTGCTTTGCTAGAATTGTTAAAATTAATGTCTTACTCTGGTTTGTATTTTGGTATTAAAGATGAGGCTACCACATGAGCTGGTCTGCAAATGACACGGGAGACAGCTGCAAGCTAATTTACAAGTGAAGTGGTTTATGGAGGAAGACTGAAGGGTTCAAGTACTACTTTCATAAGAGACTTTTGACGGCAGATATTAATGTAGCAAGTGAACATAATTGACCTTTTCTATAAAACCAAAGCAATCTTGAATAAAATTTCCATTTTTAACAATTTTGTTATTGCTTTTAACTGTTGTGTATTTGTATAATGCTGCATATGTAGATTTTGTGTGGATGAGGTTCCAAGATGAGTTAATGCTAAATAATACGTAAATCATATTTTTGTGCAGACTTCTCCTTAGTTTGCTAATTTTAGGAGAAATAGTACATGCTGATTGGTGTTCTGTATTACATAATTTTGCCACAGTTGAAGTTAGGTTATAATATTCAGCTCTCCTTGGGCTTCAAATTTCTGTGAAACGAAAAGGAGTGCTGACTCAAATTGATGATTCTGTAGTGTTAGGGTTATTCGTGTTTATATGTATACTTCATGTTAAACGTTGAGAAGTAACAATTTTAAACCTACGTTATAGTTATGCAATTGGCAAAGAATTCAGTGAATTGTGAAAGCCTTTCAGAGACCTTTTTAAGAATAAATTGAATGTCAACACGTGGTTTTAGTTGCATGACTGCACCTTTGAAAGGCCAGCTGCTGTTCAGTTTCAGTTTTAATGATTTTAGCTCTTGATCTAAGTATTCACTATGTTTGTTGACACCACATGTAAGCATGTTGTACAGTTTGTGTACACTAGAACTAGACACTGCTTAAATTTGCAGATCCTTTTGCGAATGACATCATCTGAATTCTATGTGACGTAATTCTTCTGGAATTGTGTACGTGTGTGTTTCTGGTTTGGTGCACTTGCGCAGTTGCAAACAACACTGAGCAGCATAAACTAACTTATTACTGAAAAATTTAGACATGCCATGTAATTCTAAGCTTTTAATACAACATGTTGCTGCTATTTTCCCCTTTTGTCAGGCTGGTAAATTCTAGTTCCTCAATTCTTCTGTACCATCTGCCTTTTTTAGTTGAGGGCTAGTTCTTAGGGCTAAAGGGAGAAAGTGGAACAGGATAGAGTTGCATGATCAGTCTTGATTAAATTGAATGGTGGAGCTGGCTTGGACTGAATGATGACCTCCTCCTATTTTCTGATTTTGTTTTGGACAATTCTTGTGTTTTTGTTTGTCACTGCTTGTTCAACCTAAATTCTGCACCTTCTGATTTTTACACTTGATCATCCTGTTTCTGCAGTTAAATGAAAGGCATTCAGCTTACTCGTTCTGTAAGAACTTTTAAAGTTTTAAGAATAGCTCCTGAGGATTCACATCAATTGAAATGTTTTCAGCTAAATGTAAATTTTATTTTTGTATTTTAATAGTTTTGAGAGTAAACGTGTATGATGAATTACTGGTATGCTTGCGCCAGAGCCATGTATATATTTATTCGCGCTGTGTTGGCTTTGTACTCCAGCAGAATTACAGTGGAAGCAGAAAGAACATTAGGAAGTTTCAGGGGATTCATAGCTTTTGGGGTACTGGTTTCACTGAGCTATCAACTGTATCTCAGATTCTTCTGCTCTCCTGAAGCCTATACTTATTTGTTTAATGTTGGCATGGCTTATTTCCTGTCTCTAGACTCATTACCTGTATGTGTCCATATTAAAAGCCATTTGCTATTCATCAGTCCACCTTTTCATACTTCAGATCGCTTGAACATTTTTTTTGTTTGAAACTCCCTTGCTCCCTAGTGTGCCAGAATCTGCAAATTTCTTAGTTTGCTGCTGTCCTCAGCTCTAAGCCATTTTATGAGCAGAAATTGTACATTACATTACTGTGGTGCTCCTACATTGATTATTTGCTGTGTTGGTTAATTCTCAGTTACTCTTTTCTGTTCCTTTAGTGTAGCCAATTTTTGGTCCATATTGAAGCTTGTCTTATATTTGTGTGGTCCTCCTTCTGAACGTGTTGCTTGTAGGTCACTGTACTGCAGGTTTTATTAACTTAAAATGTAAAAATAGTTAGAGCTTGCATTTGAACAAAGTCCATTGTTGACTTGGACTTGGGTGAAGTTGCTGGGGACGCTTCCTCCATATATGTCCATGTGGGAACCATCATTGCACTCCCCTTATGACTAAAATACCTCATCTGAGATAAGGTGACCAAAATTGTACATATCCTTCTAGATGTGGTCCGCCCAAGCTTCTACACTTGAAGCAAGACTTCACTCCTCCTGTATTCAAGTCCTGTTGCGATAAAGGTTACACATAATTTAAGTCCATTTATAGTTGGACTTTGCAGTTGCAATTTTAAGCTGTAACCATTGTCTGTTTTCAAGACCCCTCATGAATTCCCCTATACTTCACAGCATCTTGAGGGTTCCTTCACTTCTGGGGCCAACCTGAAATGTGTCCCAACTCACAGCAATTGACTTGATTTTACTCAGTACCTGTGTTTCTAATATTCATATAAATATATGCACAACAAGCAGCAATAGGCCATTTGCTCTGCCAGTCTGCAATGCCATTTAATAGGATGATTCCTGATCTGACTAACTTTAAATCCACATTCCTGCTTACTTCTGATTACCTTTGACCTGTTCTTAAAGGAAATCGATCTACTTCTACCTTTACAAAAATTTAAGCATTCTGTTTCCACCACCTTTTTCAGGAAGAAAACAGATTCATGAGTGGTGGGGTGAAAACAAAGTTGCATCATTTGATTGAAATGGGGATCCCTGATTTTTAAACATTGACCTCCACCTGTTTACATCTGAAGAGGAAACATGCATGAGTTAACTGTCCAAGTCAGCTTTTCTTCACAAAAAATCCACTTCTTTGAGATAAACATCTCTCAACTGCTTCAAATTCACTTGCATTCGTTCTTAGATCAAGTGATCAGCCCTGTACTATATTGACTGAGGGTTGAGCTTTCTTGAGGTCCAACCACATTCATGCTTGGTGACCTTTGGCTTGTTTAACACTTGTTTGTGCACTTTCTAGTTCTAACTCTACTATATTCATGCATTGTGGTTCCAAATCAGACAATAGCCTTGGTCCTGGTGGCACACTGCTACTTTCATATTCCCTCTCATTCTCGCTCTTCTGGGGCACACGTGACGACGAGCTCTGGCCTTCTGGCTTGGAGTAAGGGGCACACAGTGCCCCAAGAGCCCTTTTAAAGGCCCTTGTGATCTCTCCCCAGGCAACATTGCTCACCTGGGATATCTGTGATCGAGATTTAGATGAGTCAACTGCCAATTCCAAGCCTTTTTTTTTATTCTTGGAAGATTTATGAATAATTTAGACCTCTTATGCAGATAAGTATAGGCATCTGACTCAAAAAATCTTCAGTGTGTGGTCCCCTATTGTTTAGTATATTCACATTTCCACCAAACTTTTTAATGAAGATGCATTTTTAAATTGCAATTACTTTTGGTTTGTTGATGAAGTTCTTAAACCCGGAACCTTTAATTATCTTGCAGTTAAATTTTAAAAATGAGAGCAGATCCAACAACATTTGAGCTCGATGCCATCCGACATGAAGCAACTCACTTTGTAGCACTATCCACCACTTGCAACATTCACTCTCTTCATCTCCAGTGAATAGTAACAGCAATGTTTACCATCCACAAGATGTATTTCACTATCTTGCCAATACTTCTTCGATAGCTTCTAAATTGTTCCTTGTCCTTCTAGCCAGTCACGATTACAAGGGAAGCAGAAGCTGCATATTGTAGGATATTATAACAGCACGTGGAAATACCACAAGCTGCAAATTTTGACACCCCATGAATAAGTTTTAAAAAGATTGCCCAAACTAAAAAGGTTTATTCCTTAAAGAAATTCATCGTTTAGGACTTAGTCATCATAGGCTTTATTAACCGGGGCATATTCAGTGCCTCTCATTCCTGATGAAGGGCTTATGCTCGAAACATCGAATTCCCTATTCCTGAGATGCTGCCTGGCCTGCTGTGCTTTGACCAGCAACACATTTTCAGCAATAGAAGCAGCAGGCCAATTTGATCCAACCTGCATGTTTGGTCTTTGGTGTCATCATTGACCTTGCTATTTCCCCCAATGCATAAGTCAGGGGGTACAAATTTGCAACATGGTAATATCATATAGGTTAATTAGCCTGGCAATCAGTTTGAATTTTTGTAATGCTAGAAAGTCTGGGGTTATGAGACACAAGCAGGAGAAGTGACGTTGAGATTACCATGCAGTCAGCTATGATCTTATTTCAATGGTAGAGAAGACACAAAGGAGAAGGTGGCCGTTTGGGCTGTAAGTCCTAATCTTAGGAATGGCAGAGCAAGTGGAAAGAATGAGTCCCATGTTTCTGGACACTGGGTTTTAAATGAGGAAATGGCAAGTAGGAAATGATCTATAACAGCAGTTCATCCTTCAGTCTTCTACTGAAAACATAGTGGAGTGGATATGTGGCGGTCAGTGTGAGGAGTGAAGCCATAAGAACATGGATGCCATGTAACTCAAGGTTCAGTGATCTCAGGAAACTGGGATGCATTCCATCTGGTCCTAGTGATTTTATAGCTTTTAAGCACAGTCAGTCTTTCATCCAGTCTATCAATTCTTAGCTTAACTCTTTCAATTTCCCATTCACTGCTACTTTTTTGTATTCATTCATCAATTGTGGGTGTTGCTGGTTCGGGCAGTTTTTATTCCCTACTTGCCCTAGCTAAGGTGATCTTAGCGGTAGGGATATGCACCGTGTTGCAGGGAAGGGAGTTTCAGGATTTTGTCATCAAGTCGTTGAAAGAATGGTGATATGGTTCCAAGTCAGGAAGGTGGTGTAACTTGGAGGGGAACTTTTCAGGTGATTTTATGCATTTGTTGTTCTTGTCCTTCTAGGTGTAGAGTTTGTGGTTGGAAGACACTGTGTCAATTTTTGCAGATACCTCAGCAATATATTTCAGTAAAATACCTCTTTTAATTCCTCATCGGCCCCTTTTTCCTATTTTAAACCATTGTCCCATGGAATATGGGTCTTGTTGACTGAGCTGGCCATTTCTGATTGTTCTTCAAGATAACAGTAGTTGTCTGTTGCCACTGTGGATCACGTGGTCTGCTGTTAAAAAGGGAATTCCAAGCACGTTATTGATGCAGCAACACTGCAGAAATGGCAATATCTGGATGGTACGTAGCTTGGAGGGGACATGGCAATTGGCTGTGTTCTCATACATATCTTCGAGGTGATCAAAGTTAAGGGTCTGGAAGTGCTGCCCCCCCACCTCCGTTTTAGGTCCTAACATTTTCTTCTTTTAAAGTCAGATGTGAAGTGGATATCTCAGCTGTGATGTAGCTGGTCAAACCACTCGCTTTAAGCAAAACAGAATTTATTTAAACACTAGAATTGAAATGCAAACAAAAGAAAATGGAACTTAGAATAACTTAACTATTGGAAAAGGTTACCTACCTGATAAAGTAACCATTACTAATTAACAGTTCCAATTCAATAATAAACCCACCCCTTGGCAAAAAGCTAAACTCAAACACCCATTCTTGCAGACAGGAGGGAACAACATTGAGAGGTTTCAGAAGAAGGTAAGAGGAGTTCTTTACTGAAGCTTGCAACTACCCTGGACCCTCGTATCTTGTGACTGCTATAGTTAAAAACAAAATAGAAAAAGCCTGAACTGGGACAACTGCCCACTCCCCTTCTGTTGTTAAACTATACACTTACTAAACTCTTCGGCACCTCTGTGTTTACAATCTCTTCAATAAAAAAAAGGACAAAATAACCTTTTTAAAATGACAGCATCATCACAGCTGCATAGGACCTTGCATTAGGCTCATAATGCTGCCACTATGCATTGATGGTAGAGAGTGAATATTACAATTTGGTTATTGGGGTTGATAGTCAATCAGGCTGCTTAGAACAAGCTCCATGAGTGGTGGTGGAGTTGCACCCATTCAGTCAAATGGGGAATATTTCATCACATTCCTGACTTGTGCCTTGTAAAAGGTAGACAGGCTTTGTGGAGTCACATGGCATGTTATATACCTCTGAATTCTTAACGTCTAACTTTAGTGGTCGTAGCCACAGGCATTTATATGGCTAGCCCTGTTCATCATCTGCTCAGTGGTAATTACCAGAATCATGTGCATGGGGGAACTTGGTGATGGCAATGTCGTTGAATGTTAAAGGGTGATAATTATATTGTCTTGTATGGGTGATCATTGTTTGGCACTTGCTGTGGTGTTACCACTCTTCAGTCCCAACTGTCCTGTTTGATTCATCCAGTAAAAGTTCATGATTGTCATATCCCTTTTTGTTTATTTGCATCTGAGTGTTGCTGTTTGGCCAGCATTTATTGCTTGTTCTAGCCATCCTTGGCAAGCTGTCTCCTTGAACCGCTGCAGTCCACATGCTGGTTGACCCACAATGCCATGAGGGAGGTAATCCCAGGCTTTTGGCCTTGCATTTGAACATAGACTGTTTCAGAGACGGAAGAATTCAACTGGAACAGAACACTGTAAAATCATTGGCAACGTCCACTTCTGACCTTCTGATGAAGGGCAGGTTATTTATTGAACAGATGAAGATCATTGGGTCTAGGATACTACCCTGAGGAACCCCTGCAGTGATACCCTAGAGCTGAGATGACTGACCTTCAACTACAGCCATCTTCCTATCTGCCAGGTATGACTCCAACCGTTTTGGCCTTAAATAGGGGATGCCTGACTGAGAATAATTCCTCTGTTCGAAAAATCGCAAGGAGAAACAGCCTCTTTGCACCTACTTCATCAAGAATCCTTTGTTTCACTAAGGTCTCCTTTGCTCCCTCTAAATATTTTACAGTTGTAAGAGCACTTGCAGTGCCAAAAGTGTTAATGAGCCCAAATTCACATCCAATAATTGGATTTCTCCCTATTTCAGGAACTTTTTTTCTAACTAAATTATGTGCAAAATAATTTTGATGGCAGAAGCTGCATGAGATGGATCATCTTTGTTGGGTAGAAGTTTCTTAATCAACACTAGATAGCTATTTTAACATACAGCACAAGCAGGTCAATAGAATGCTTTTCTTTAGTGTGTATGAAAATTTGACAATTTCTGCTCCCACCATTGCTAATTAAATTAAAACTTATTGCTTCAAGTAACTGCATCTGTTTGATGTTTATCT
Organism: Hemiscyllium ocellatum; assembly: GCF_020745735.1. NCBI lineage: Eukaryota > Metazoa > Chordata > Chondrichthyes > Orectolobiformes > Hemiscylliidae > Hemiscyllium > Hemiscyllium ocellatum. The sequence goes on from NC_083405.1 coordinate 103,168,553, forward strand.
GATGCTAAGGAAGTCTTGTTTGTAAGTGCTTGATAGTTGTTGATTAAGGTTTACAGTGAGAGTTTTTACTTGTCTTTTATGCTCATTAAGCTAAGTAATTATCATGATGTACACCAGCAGAACTGACTTCTGGCAGCTTCCTGTTGATTTGTTCCTTTTAATCTTGAAATATTGTCTAACTTGCATTCAGTTCAATTTGTTGCAGAGTGCCAAATGCAGTTTTATGTATGTTAAGAGGAAAAAATTATTTTATCTTCTCAATTCACTTAAATGAATATGGAACCTGGACAAAATTTTGCACTCATCACAGCTTGCATGTCCCATGCACCCATCACACCTATGCATGTGGACATAACTCCATTCTTAGTCTGACAACAAAAAATGCTGGAGATCACATCAGGTCAGGCAGCAGCCATGGAGAGAAAGCAAGCTCACGTTTCAAGTCTAGATGGCTCCTCTTCAGAGCTCTGAAGTCATCGAGACTTGAAACACGAACTTGCTTTCTCTCCGTCGATGCAGCCGGACCCGCTGTGACCGTCAGCATTTGTTTTGTTTTCAGTTCAGATTCTAACATCTGTAGTAATTTGCACCTACTTGGTTCTCAGTCTGGCAATTCTTGCTTTCAGAATTCTGATCCTTATTTTCAATTCTCTCCATGGATTTGCTCCTTGCTCCACTGTGTATTTGTTTTTTGACCGCATCTGCAAGTCCTCAGCTCTGGAAATTCCCACCTTTTAACCTTGTTTTTTTTTTGTTGCTTAAGATATTCATTTTTACTTAAGCTTGGGTTTATTTTCCCTGATGTCTACTTTTATATAGCTGTTATTGAACAGCTATATAAAAGTAGCTCATTGAAATCCCTTGAGTATTTAAAAATACCACGTGAATGCATCTTGTTAATTGTACAGGCACTAACATTTCCAAATATCCTTTTGTTCACGTGTACCATTGCATGCAAGAAACTGTTCCAAGCATTAGGATACGTTTTAGAACATGACTTATGGTGAGGCATAAAAATGTAAGGACTTCTCTAACATTTGAGTTCAAACATGCCCTTCAAGTCCAGATTAAATAGTATTGCACAATTTGGTTATTTTGCATCGTGGCAAGTTAGTTGATTCATACAGACAAATGGAACTGAACCACTAAATTCCAGAATAATCTGTACTTTGTCTCATCTTGTGATGTTTCTGCAAAATTATGATTCTGGCAATCATAATCCGTGACAAGTTTGCATTGTGGTTTCATGAGTTCCCTCAAATTTTTCTCTCCATCTGTCTTTCTCAATGATATTGACTTTGTCTGCTGAGCACTTCTATGAATGCTGATGTCCCACTTGTTTTATTACCCAGATAGCTTTCTAATACGATTGCTTAGTTTAGGAGTACTCTGAAACTTGGAACATAATGTGCTTCACTAGAATATGAATCATACTTAGGTCCTTGCAAAGAGTGTGGCAAAGTTGTAATTCTTTAGAGGAGCGGAAGAATAAATGCTCAAGTCTACAGGGTTAAGAATAAATATTATGAATAAAACAGTCAAAAAAAAAGATATGGTGTGGGCAAGGAAAAATGCTGCAAAAACTAAAGATACTGAAATGGATGACAGTTTTATGGTTGGACTCAGTGTTTGCAAGGGACCATAAGATACAAGAGCAGAATTAGGCCGTTCAGCCTAATAGGTCTGCTGTGCCAAATGATCATGCTAGAGGTTTCTCAACCTCGTTCTCTTGCCTTATTCCCATAACCCTTGATCCCCCTTAGTCAATAACCTATCTCTTTCTGTCTTGAATACACTCAATGACTTGGTCTCCACATTTCTGCAGAGATTAGTTCCTCATATTCATCACCTACTGGCTGAAAAAAGTCCTCCTTATCTCAGTTGGAAGGAGAATGTGTGAAGTTTGCTAAATAGATAGGTAATCTTCGAGTAAAAAGTGAGGTCTGCAGATGCTGGAGATCAGAGCTGAAAATGTGTTGCTGGTTAAAGCACAGCAGGTTAGGCAGCATCCAAGGAACAGGAAATTCGACGTTCCTGATGAAAGGCTCTGGCCCGAAACGTCGAATTTCCTGTTCCTTGGATGCTGCCTAACCTGCTGTGCTTTAACTAGCAACACATTTTCAGCTCTAAATAGATAGGTAAGTAGAGAAATAAACTAGATTGAGGTGTCTAATGTAACCCTCGTGTTTTAAATGAACAGTCAGCAGTTTTGCTTCCAAAATACCTGGCAAAAATCCTTCACTCAGGTAACCAATCCAAAAAGTCACCATTCTCCTCTTTCATCTCAAGCAAGGACCAATGGCCAAATTTGAGGGGTTACTGCTTCAAACTTAGACCATTTCTCTCTCGTGCTTGATGCCTGAGCGGTGAAAAAGCAAGTTGTGCATTGAATGAGGGGTTGGAAGAATCAGTCTGCCATAGATGCTATGTGTTTTTGTGCATCACTTACGTGGAATTTGCTGGGGAGTAGGTGCTCTTGTTGCTGAGAGAGAGAGGAGGAGTCTATAAGGGCATTGTGGGATTGGAAGAAGTAAGCAAGGGAGGAGAAAGAGGAATGAATTCCTCATGAACAAGTACGTAACATATAATTTAAGGCAACATGTGTTCAGGTGCTATTGTAGAGGTAAAAATGTGCTATTATGATGAACACTGTCAATTGTTAAATTTAAATCCAACATGCGTTAAGAGTAGAACTACCTGGTTAAAATGTTCCATTTTTTTGTACATATGCGATGGAAGCATGTTAACTGTGACCTAACCAATCTGTGGAAGGTATGTATGGATTGATAGCTTTTTGTATGCAGAAACGTGTCGTGGTTATTTCGAATAAAGTTTGTGGTAAGTTTTTCCATGTCTTGTGTCAATTTAAAATTGTCAAAGATGTTAATGCTTGTATGCTGTGGTTTTAATTTACTTGGAGGGCTGATTATTATTGAGAATATTCATGAATACTGATTTTACTTTTGAGAGTTCAAATGCCCTCTGAATACATGTGCATTGAAGAAGGAGGTCATTCAGTGTCTCATGCTCCACCAGTCAAATAGATCATTGATCTGATTGTAATCTCAAATCTGCATTTCTGCCTGTCTGAATAACCTTTCACCCCCTTGCTAACAATGTCTCCGGCTAAAAGTACTAAAGGTCTCTGGAATACTACTTGAAAAGATAGTGGAAGCCAAGTCCCTCGACCCTTTGATGGGAAAAGTGTTAATCTGATCTGTTTTAAATGGCTAACACCTGATTTTTGAAAAGTGATCCTTAGTTCTAGATTATCTCACAAGAGACCATGCTCTCTCCACATCTATCTCGAAAGATCTTGTATGTTTCAGTCAATTCACCTCTTCTTTTTTTCTAAGCACAAGAAGATGGATATAAACCTAATCTGTCCAACCTTGCCTCATAAAACAAACTTGTCTTCCCAGACATTGGTTTGTTTTTTTTTCTCTGACCTGCCACAAACATTTACCTGCTTAGAATTAAGGTAATGAGTAGTGTGCACAATACTCCAAGTGAAATCTCTCCAGTGTCTTGTATAATGGAAGAATAACCAGTTTGTTTTAGAAAACTCAAATTAAGATTTGTGGATGCTGAAAATGTGAAACATATTGCTGGAGAAACTCAGCAAGTCAGGCAGCATCTGTGGAGATAAAGCAAAGTTAACATTTCAAGTCCAATTCTCAAGAAAGGTCACAAAATGCTATGTTATCTCAATTTTCTTTTGACAGATGGTGCCAGACCTGCTGACTTTGTCCAGCAATTTCTGTTTTTATTGTCTATTTTAGTAGTCCATTTCCTTCAGGATAAATCATAGCATTGCGTTAGCTTTTGGCATTACTTGCTGTGCCTGCATGTGTTAATTTTTTGTGACTCCTTGCTCTGGTGTAGTGATTTGGATTTAACTGTAGGGTTGTGTTAAAAGTGGTTACAGCTGACATGATGATTGGTAGTGTGATAAATAGTGAAGAGGATAGCCAAATTGCAGAAAGATATCAATGGACTGGTCAGGTGTGGAAAGGTGAGGTCATGCGCATGGGAGGGCTAACAAGGCAAGCATGATACAATGAATGGTAGGATCCTCGAAGGTGCTGAAGATTAGAAAGACATGGGTGTGTGTATCCACAAATCACTGAAGGTAGCAAGGCAAGTAGATAAGTTGGTAAAAACAACGACTGCAGATGCTGGAAACTAGATTCTGGATTAGTGGTGCTGGAAGAGCACAACAGTTCAGGCAGGATCCAAGGAACAGCGAAATCGATGTTTCTGGCAAAAGCCCTTCATGAGGAATAAAGTAAGGCTTTTGCCCGAAATGTCGATTTCGCTGCTCCTTGGATGCTGCCTGAACTGCTGTGCTTTTCCAGCACCACTAATCCAGTAAGTAGATAAGTTGATTAGCAAGGCTTATTGGATAACTGGCTTTATCAGCCAAGGCGCAGAATGTAAGTAGGAAAGTATTATATTGGGACTGTGTAAAATTCGGGTTAAGCTACAATTGGAGTACTGTGTGCAGTTCTGCCTACTATCTTAATTGAATGTACTAGAGATGGTGCAGGACAAGGTTACCAGGATGAAAAAAAATCTCAACTCTCCTCTTGGATTCAAGACTGGAGTATGTGAGCTGGAAGGAGTGATTGGGTAGGCTGGGATTACTTACTTTGGAGCAGCAAAGTTTGAGAGGGGCACAAAAACAGAAATTGCCAGAAAAACTCAGCAGGTTTGGCTGCATCAATGGAGAGAAGACAGTTAACGTTTTGATCCTGTATCCATCTGAGTTTTCTTTTTGTTTAAGGTTGTGAGGGGACCTCAGAGGTACATAAGATTGAAGAGCATTCTTAGTGGATAGGAAAGCATTTTTTGATTTGTACAGTGTTCAATAACTGGGGACATAGCCTTTTACCTGTTAGCTTGAATTGAGATAGAGTTGAGATTTTCTTTCTCCCAGAGGGAGGTCAGTATCTGGCACTTGGTGCCTAAAGAGATGGTTGAAACTCTTGTACCATTTAAGCATTATTAAGATATTCACTTGCACAGTTATATATCTTCCAGGGTTATCGGTAAAAAGATGGAAAATGGAATAAATGTAGTCTGAACTTTGACCAAAGATACAATACACTGAATGGTCTCCTGTGCTTTAAGAGCCCACTAGGCTGAGTCTTTGAACCATACATTCAATCCTAAAATCTGATGTTGCTTTTTTTTTGTTACCTGATCCAAATGCAAATTACGATGTAAATATTGAGTGTTGATGTTCCAATTTATTTTGTGCTTCGCTCTTATTACTAACTCTGCAGAACCTCTGTCTTTGTCCTATCTGTCATTTGTACATTGTGGAGGTGTTGAAGTTAACTTGACTCCTATGTTGACATCAACTGGACAGTGATGAATGCCAGTTATGTCTTTTCCTAAAGATGAGTCCTCCTATCACTCTTCGTGAACTGAATGTTCAGTTGCTGCCATAGAAAGCAAGGTTTTTATTTTTGGTGCACAGTGAGTTTTTTTCTAAATGAAAGAATCTTTTATTTGAGAGTATCTTGGATGATAAAAATGTGTAAAGGAAGTTGACTGTGATGATCAATGATACTATTAGCTGTAATTCTAGGAGATCTTATAGTAGATTGGGCTAAGGCAAAAGCTTAGAATCATTTCCTAATTTGATCATGAGAATGGAATTTAGCAATATTTCCAATCTCTTGTGAAGCTCAGATGGCGAGCAACCAACTGCTGTAGATGGGAATGGCACTGGAGAATTTATATCAAATAACCTGATTAATCAAACTCTGCTCAGCTGCAAGTAGGTGCTGAAGTGAGATGATGCTAGAAATACTCAGAAGGTCTGGCAGTTTTTATGCAGAGAGAAATAAGGCTATTGGGTGGTATCTTGTTGAGAGTTTGAGTATCTTGCCTGTCAGCTAGAGAGTCAGTGAGAGTTTGGGTTAATTTTTCCAGGGGAGGACTGTTGAAGAGAACGATGAGGTGCTGATGAGAACAATAAATGCTCCACACTAGTGCTTTGAATTGTTCTGGTCCTTTTAAATGGAATGGAGCATAAATAGATTTTGGTGTGTAGCCATGACAATTAAAGTTGGAAACAGTGGATAAAGACAAAAATATGTTCTTGGTTTTGAATCCATTGATTAAAATACAAATTGAAGTGCTAATTTTGACCTTCTTTATAATGCCATATTTTAGATGCAGTTATCTCTACGTTTGAGTCCCCATTATTAGACAAGCATAAGAAATTGATGCAGGAATAGTTCATTATTTCCCATCAATCAGTCAAATCATGGTTGATCTGATGTAGCCTTAATTCCATTATCTTCCCTGCCTGCTGTAATCCTTGACTCCATTGTCAGTCAAAAATCCGTCTTCGTCAGCCTTGAAGAAATTCAATAAGTCATCCTCTACAGTTCTCTGGGGAGAGACTTGTAAAGGTTAATGATCTTTTGAGAGAGTAAATTGTTCCTCATCTTTGTTTTAAATGGGCGACTCATTGTTTTGAGGTACTGCCCTCTAATTCTAGACTCCAGCACGAGGGGATACATCTTATTAGCATCTCCCCTGTCAACCCTCCTGGCTCTTGTGTTTCATTAGGATCACCTGTGATTCTTCTGAGTATCAATAACATGAAGTCCAACCTGTTAATTTGTTCTTGAAATGTAAACCTCTTCATCCCAAGAATCAGTCTTCATATCTACTTGCACGTTAGCTTTTTGTGCTTCACACACAAGGACATTCTGATCTTTTTGTATTACTGAATTCTGTGGGATCTCTCTCCACTTAAATAAAAAACTGTCTTTCATTTTCTCTGTTGGAAGTCAGTTTTGTCCTTGCTACATTTGGCTTATTTTTAGCTAAAGGGCTTGTCTTAATTTTTCAAGCTGTCTTGTGAAACAGGAGGATTCAAAATATGGCCAATGACTAGAAAAAACATTTTTACTGTTAGCAGCTGTCCCAGTCAAAGCAAGAGAAAAAGCTTGAATTCTGGTTGCCATCTGGATTTTGGCCATTTCAGGTAATGTGGCATATCAAATGGTATGTTGAAGTAGTTAAGTTCACAAATTGCAATTTATACATGAGAGAATTTATTTTTTTACAAACTCATTTTCAAAAACAAATAGTAGAAACATTGGAAACGCCAAAAATCAGCTAAATTTGCATTTCTTGATTAAACATTTTAAGTAATCCGTGAAGTAACATCTTGGTAAGGTGACTCTTCTCTTGCTTCTGATCTACGCCACCACACGCACACTTCCCCCTCTAATGTCCTCGTGCTCACTAAATCTATTATTCTGTTTGATCAAACCCTATTGCAGACCTAATCTTAAAAACCTTTTAAGTCTAAGAGATGCAGACTTCTTCGAATCATGCAATGTTTACAACACAGGAGGCGGTAATTCATCCTATTGATTGTAGTAACTCTGACCCAACTGAGCAAATCCCATTCCTCCACCTTTGTCCTGTGGCCCTTCAAATATTTCCATTTCATGTGCTCATCTCATCCGAATTTGCCACCAACACTTGTCTAAGTATGTGAATCTCCGATCCTAAGCATGTGGATAGTTTCTTCCTACTCTTTCCTGCTCCCTCACGATTGTGGCATGATGATCAAATTTCTGCTCGATAATTGTTCCATGTTACTGAAGTCTGTCTTCTCTGGATAGGTTCTTGTAAATGTCTTCTGCTAAGTCTTTCACAACCTGTATGAAGATTCTGTCTATTTCTCATTGCTCATATTCAGATCCTTGCACATTAAGGGTTCCGGAGTGGTGAGTAGGAGCAGAATTTTTTAAAAGAAGTAAATTCTCAAAGCCCCAGCTTAGTACTTCTCCTGCGTTGTAATCTGCACCATCACACTCTTGGAAGTTTGACTTTGGATCTTGAATGTGAATGAAGGGTCAGCAGGAGAGGCTGCAAACTGGAGAGTTGACAGCAAGAGGGTGGATTATGGAGCAAGAAAGGCTTCGTGAAACAAATCCTAATTAGATATACAGTCCTAATTCAGACTGAGGGCAATCTATGTTAAGCCGAATCTTGCCATGCAGAAGGCAATAATGGTCCCATTAACTAATGGACTGATGTTACAATGAAACAAAAGATGGCATTGTTAAAAGGAATCATAGTGCAGTTTTTTTTGTTCATTTGTAGACTGTGGCTATTGCTGGCTGGCCAGCATTTTGATGTCTGTCCCAAGTTGCCCTTGAGAAGGTGAGGGCGGTTAGCTGCCATCTTGAACAGCTGCAGTCCACCTGCTGTGGGTTGACCCCCAAAATTATTAGGGAGGGTACTCCAGGATTTTGACCCAGCGACACTGAAGGAATGGCAAAATATTTCCAAGTTAGGATGATGAGTGGCTTGGAGTGTTCCCATATATCTCTTGCCCTTGTCCTTCTAGATGGAAGTTGTCATGAGTTTGGAAACTGCTGTCTGAGGACCTTTGAATTTCTGTTGGGCATCTTGTAGACAGTACGCAGTGTTGGTAGTGGATGTTGTGTCACTCAAGTGGACTGCTTTGTCCTGGAGGCTTGCTGCACCTGTCGGGCATGTGGGGTGTATGCCATCGCACTCCTTGCTTGCACCTTATAGATGGTGGGCAGACTTTGGGAATTCAGGAGGCGAATTACTTGCTTTGGGATTCTTAGCCTCTGACCTGCTCTTGTAGGCACAGTATTTTTGTGGTGAGTCTAGTTCAGTTAGTGGTTAGATTGTCTCTTTATTAGTGATGGTCGTCATGTATGCTGGCTCGAGCATTTATTTAGGATTGACAGTATTGTATGTTATGTCGGAGTGTTTTTCCCTTGCAGAAAAAGCTGATGTTTATTGTGTTTGTGTAAGGAAGATATCTAAATTGTATCTGTACAGATATAGGGTAGGATGGCAAAGCTGCATTTGATTGTCCGTTTATGATTACTTCAATAAGATGGTGAACTTAAGCTCCTAGTATCCTTATGGCATCATTCTCCTAAAGTTAGAGATTTCTAACTCTAACTCTAATTTCTAACTCTAAATCATTAGAGATTTCTTGGATATGGAACCAATGATGAGGATGAAATGTTAGGAAAGGAAGACTTGGAAATGGAGTTGATGGTTCTTGCACACAGGTCACAGTTCTGTCCCTTGCTGATTTGAGGCTGAATGGGATGACAGCACTGCAAAATTAACCTCTGATCGTGGAATGTATTCAATAGAATATGCATATTGTTGCCATAGTGCATTGATCAAGGTAGAGGTATTTTAAGTATTGTTGGTACAATACTCAACCAGGTAAGTGGATGATTTCATAGACCATGACTCCACGATTATGATAGATATAGATAAACTTCGAAGGGATCTGTCGATGAGACACTTGACATAGTCTTTGCTGCAGTTCTTGTAAATTTGGCGCACTGGATTAGTTTTCTAATCAGTGATGACTCTAAGTTGTTGGAGAAAATCTCTCTCTGCAGTTGTGCTGTAATTAAAATTCAAGGGAGATAGCTGAATTTCATCTTGCCAAGGACTCTTCATGAATATACCACTGTAGCAATGTCTTTGGGAATGGTGATTGACCTCGAACAGTCAGATATAACCTTGTATCAGGTGGACTTTTATCTTGACTGCTGTTGACTTCTGTTTTGTTAGGATTATTTGATACTTTCCATAATTTGAATGCCGTTTTTATGTAATTTAACTCTTGAGGCCCGAGTGAGATTTAGTTTGTAATCCTCTTCAAAGCCAAATCGTTCTGGTGGAAGATTCAGGTGAGCAGTTTATAAGTAAGGAGGTGAATCAATTGTTTAATTGGAAGGAGGCTTATCATGATGTAATTGGCCAGGATTGAATTTGTTTTTTTTTAATTGCATAAGCTTGAGAAGTCTTCCACTTTATTTAATAGATGTTTTAATTATTCTGGCAAAACTTGGGTATGGGAAAAACTGAAGCTAATAATTTATTTGTATATCTTTGAATCTAGTCTGAATTCTTTGTTCATAATGCAGTCCTCTCTACATTGGGAGATCAGGTACAGACTCGGTGACTGCTGAGCACCTCTGCTCAGTCTGCAAGCAGGATCCTGATCCCTTTGGGAACTCACCATTTCACTATACCATCTTGTACTTGTGTTCACATTTCTGTCCTAATTCTGCTGCAGTGTACTTTTGCCTACTGCATTTGAGTTCAACAACTTCAAATCATGAAGTCTGTCCTCCATTTCCCAATGCATGCTCCTTCTGTAAAAGCAAAGTGCTGCAGATGCTGGAAATCTGTAACAAGCACAGAAAATGCTGGAGAAGCAGTTCTGGCAGCATCTGCAGAGAGAGAAACAGGGTTAACATTTCAAGTTCATAATGACTCTTTAGTTCTAATTTATTTTTGCTGCTTGTTGTTTTCAGCAGAGAGAACTATACTCTTCCACAAACACCTACCTCTGGATCTGTCTCTCTCTTCTTGATCGCCATAACATTTTCCTTTTGCCTTTTGTTTTATGATACAGGTCGTTCTGGTATAATGTGTGTTTTGTTAACATGAATTGGCTCTAACATGATGAATTGTGGAACCTACTTTGATGATGCAAACTTTTTGTTTAACAGATGCAGAAATTTTCTATACTGATCTTGAAGATCAGGATTTTCTATAATTTTGTGTTGCACAGGGTTGCAGAGGAACACAAATGTTGGGTTATAGCAGAACGCCCTTTATCTGTGATCTTTAATCTTGTTCACTCGCTAACTTTCTTCTGACCTGTCCTTCTGTTCCATCTGCTCCTCCCTACCTTTTTTTCTACAGTATAAAGCCCATCACTTATCCACTTCAGTGTTCAGTTTCCAAGGCAACATATCATACTAAAACATTAACATCCTTTCTGTGTCTCCACAGATGCTGCCAGATCTGCAAAGTTTCGTCAGCACTGTTGTTTATACATAGTCATTGTGTTATGAAGTTGAAGGTGTATACTGTACCTTTGACAGTGAATGCTGTTCTGAACTGAGATTACAAGCATCTATGTATATGATGAGATGGTAGTACCAGAGTCTACTGGAAAATTGAAAGTATGTAACATTTTGCTGTGGAATGGATACCTGAGTTGCTTGGTGTTTTGACGACCGTTCGAATTTAACCGATCAGTTTAAATTATGTCTCGGGATACTAAAAACCAGTTGAGGTTTGAATTTATTGTTTTGCCAACATCGATCCGATGAGACTATGTAATGTTGGCGATATGAAAGTTTTGAAAATTGGAGACAGTGTAATTGCCATCAAGAGAGACCCAAGAACATATATACAATATATACATACACACATATTTGCAGTAAAAAGAAAGACAACGATCCAGGGAGATCTTTAGCAGAAAGAAAGACGCCGAAGATGACAGCTGCTGTGTGGTTTTGAAATTACATTGATATAATTTTAATAAGTGTCTTATTGGAACAGTATGTTATTATAGAGTTGGAGGCAAGTAATCAGTTAATAGAAAGGGGGGCTGGGTGTAGTGAATAGTTGTTTAATGTTCATTTTTGGAGTTAAAAAAATTGTTTTTATTTTCCTTAAATAGTGGAATTTGGGAGTTCTCTGTCACTTGTTCTAACAGAGTATGAGGTGAGGTGAGTTTTTCTGAGTGTTTGGTTTAAGTAACAGAGGACTTCACAGCTGTGCTGTAACTGACTTGCTATTGTAACCCAAATCTGTGATACCTTAACCTGTCATTCAACACTTGAATTTGGAGGAGAAGAGATTTGGTTGTCAAGCACTTAAAGCTGAAGATATTTATAACCAGTTGAGTTGTTTTCTAGGGTAAAACTTTTTTTTAGATTAGATTAGATTACATTACAGTGTGGAAACAGGCCCTTCGGCCCAACAAGTCCACACCGACCCGCCGAAGCGTAACCCACCCATACCCCTACATTTTCCCCATACCTAACACTACGGGCAATTTATCATGGCCAATTCACCTGACCTGCACATCTTTGGACTGTGGGAGGAAAACGGAGCACCCGGAGGAAACCCATGCAGACACTGGGAAAACGTGCAAAATCCACACAGTCAGTCGCTTGAGGCGGGAATTGAACCCGGGTCTCTGGTGCTGTGAGGCAGCAGTGCTAACCACTGTGCCACCCACCAAACATTCTGGTTTTGAAAATAGCTTGGAAAAACTGAAGTTATTTATAAAAGGCTTGGTAGAATTAGATATTGTTTTATGTTTAGTTTTAAGCATCACTTGCTATATTTAATAATTTTGTTTTAATCTGTACATTCAATAAATTTGTCAGTGGGGGGTAAGCTGCTGTCATGTTTACAATGCATTGAAACTACAGTTGTTATTCCAGGTTTAAGCTTATATGTTTATGCAAGTAGAGCGGATTTCTTACACTTTGAGGTATTGCTCTTGTGTATAAGGAAGCCTATCTGAGGTTTAAAAATCAATTTTATTATGTGATGAACAAGTTCCAGGTTGCGATGCACTTGCACCCACACTCGGGTGGATAAAGTGACTAAGTGCAGACAAAACTGTGAAGTATTTATGATAATGGATTGGAATGGATTCTTTTGTTAGGCTAGTTGCCACTTGAGTTTCCATGACTATAAACTCCTGGTTTATATGCTTTTGTTTACTTATTGTGGGGCATGTAAACTTGCAATTTAAACTTGCATATAGCCCATGACTTCAGCTTCTATCATGGGGAAATTGTATTCTGTTATTGTGCAACATCAATTGATATAATGGGGTTGCATCAAAGTTAGAAGTTCAAAAATTAGAAATCAAATGTTTCAAGTTCATCTATGAATCTGCTTGTGAACTGCACAGACTAAATCTATCCAGATGAAACAAGTATAGCCTGTAGCTGTCTGAATAATGCAGAGCTCATAATAAACTACTTGCCTATTTACCTTAGTTGCTGTACTGAGATTTTGCTAACTTTTAATCTTGAAATAATTCTATGCATTTTAAGTTGCAAACTAGGAGGTTTGCATTGTTCAGGTTCTGATATCGTGCGTGCAAGTTGATTGGTGAGCAGCATATCAAGAAAAAGATGTGAAATCAGTGTTTCTGGCTCTTCAGTTAAAGCAGAGATTTTGCTCAGTTATCTTTAAGCATGGCATGTCTGCTTTAAAAATAAGTGGTAATACTTCATTGCTTTGACAATTCATGCCTTTCTACTGTTTTATCTGTCACTAGATTGAGTATTGTAATCCTTCCTTCTCTCCTCTAACTAATGTGTGAATGTCTGAGAAGACTGGGTGTCCTTTGCTTGTTGTGGTTGTCATTCATCAAAGTAATTTTTTAAACAATTATTATTGTTAGCCTGTGATTGACATTTTTGTGAAACAGCCAGCTCAACCCAGTCTTCATCTTGTGTGGACTAGCCAGCACGAGTCACTGGATAATCATCAGGAGACCATTGTTTGCTCACCCTGCAATTACTTTTCTCCTTTACACACAGATTCCTGGTCCAAATTCTGAAGCTTCAGATTTAACTCAAAAGGAACCACCTCTGATTTGTCACAATTGACAGAGCCAGATAATTTTAACTTGTTGAGGGGGGGGGGGCGCTCATTTGAATGTGGTTTATAACTACTTCTGAAGGTAATTAGACTGAGTTGTTGCTCAACTTCTACTTAAAACAAATGAATCTCTGCAGGAAGGTTGCATTTTGTCCATACTAAAGACATATCAAAATTGAGCACCTCTCTGCCGGAGTTTATGATTTGCAGAATTGCCTCCGGAGCTTTTCGATGTCTTTCAGGAGGTTTTTATAGACCATGTCAGGGCAAAGAGGAAGCTATTATTCCCCAAGGTCCCAGAGGTCAATAGTCAAGCCAGCAATAGCACTATAGGACCTGGCTTCAAACAGAACAAGGTTCACCAATCTCTTTGTAACAATGGTGAACATATTTCTTGATCAACAGCAGTTGACCACAATCTTTGACTGTGGTGCCAATTATGCTGACTAAAATGCCTCCACTCTTCAAATCTATCGGCACAGCACCGCACCAAAAAAAAAACACATCCAGCATTTTTCGTTTCATTCTAGGAGCCCCCAAAAGTTCATACTACTTCATGGCTCCAAATGTCATCTCTTCAATGTCTTTTAACCCTGATATTTGGAGGTGAAGTCCCACTCAAAAAAAAATTTTCCCAGGTTACTCCACTACTGCGAGAGTACTGCCATTCTATCTTTTGATTGTGATGTTAAACTGAGACCTGATCTGTCCCCTCAGATGGATTGAAATGGCCCAATGTCTTTACTCCTCCCATATTCCTCAGCTACTGTACTTATTGTAGCAGCTCTGAATGTTGTCATTTCTGTTCTAAACCCATATAATTCTGATATTACTGCAATGAGTATGCCACAGCTAATTCAGGTTTTTTTTTCCCTAAATACTTTTGGTTTTTTGATTTCATGGAACGTAGATGCACTAGCTAGGCAAACATTTATTGTCCATGCCTACTTGCTCAGGAGTAGGTGATGATGAGCTGCCTCTTTGAATTGATGCCGTCTTTGGGGTTTAGGGTCACCCCATACTGTTGTTCAGAAGGGAGTTCCAGGAGTTTGGCTAATGACCCTGAAGGAAATGTGATATTGTTCTAGGGAAGAAAGTGAAATTTGATAAAATATAATGTCTGCCAGCTCAGCATGGAGGTAGTGACAAAGACAATGGTGAGGGAAAATTCAGTATGAAACTGAGACTTTTTCTCCACAAGTATGGTGTGGTGATTGTTCCAGATGTGATCATGAACAGGTGTATCTGTGACGGTTGATTGATGTGGATGGATCAAGTTGACTTTATTTCCTCTTGTTTATCCCTCATCTCTTGCTGTAGTGTACCACCCAGTCTAATAACTGTTCTTTAGGACTTAGCTAGTTCTGTCAGTAGTAGTACTGTCAAGTTACTCCTTTGTGATAAACTCTGTCCCCAACCCAAACTACATTTGGTACCTATGACGTTTTAGCACTACATGTGAAGTTAAGCATGGAGAAACATTGATTCATGAGCCAATAAGGTGGAAGTATTTACCAAGGAGCAGTAGAATCGACGTTTCGAGCATAAGCCCTTCTTCAGGAATGAGGAAGGTGTGCCAAGCAGGCTCAGATAAAAGGTAGGGAGGAGGGACTTGGGGGAGGGGTGTTGGGAATGCGATAGGTGGAAGGAGGTTAAGGTGAGGGTGATAGGCCAAAGAGGGGGTGGGGGCGAAGAGGTCGGGAAGAAGATTGTAGGTCAGGAAGGCGGTGCTGAGTCAGAGGGTTGGGACTGAGATAAGGTGGGGGGAGGGGAAATGAGGAAATGATTTCTCCAGCTTCCTCACTTCCCCTCCCCCTCACCTTTTATCTCAGTCCCAACCCTCGGACTCAGCACAGCTGTCTTGACCTGCAATCTTCTTCCCGACCTCTCCGCCCTCACTTTAACCTCCTTCCACCTATCGCGTTCCCAATGCCCCTCCCCCAAGTCCCTCCTCCCTACCTTTTATCTTAGCCTGCTTGGCACAACCTCCTCATTCCTGAAGAAGGGCTTATGCCCGAAACATCGATTCTCCTGCTCCTTTGATGCTGCTTGACCTGCTGCGCTTTTCCAGCAACACATTTTTCAGCTCTGATCTCCAGCATCTGCAGACCTCACTTTCTCCCAGCAGTGTTTACCAGTACTGTTGGAAAGCATGCTTGACCTGATACCATGAGATTTTAAGGGATCCGGAGGCATTGTTGAAGACTTGTCTGGAAATTCCCTCCTGACTGTATGCTGCTGAACTGCCATCTCTTCTGGGACTGTCCTGCCAATAGCAGAGGCCATGTCTAGAAATGATCATTTTTTGCAAAACCTCAATTATTGTCAAGTGTAATTCCACATACAGCCTGAGAAAGTTCAGCAAATCAGTAGTTAGCACATAAACTGATACTCTATTCCAGAGGTGTTCAATTCTTTGGAACCAAATTGTAAATAAAAACTGAAGTGCTAATATTGAACATGTCAGATAACATGCATGGATAGAGGGTCAGCTGGCACTTTCAGGTTGAAGACCTTTTTGATTGTTGGGACCAGGATATGGTTCAACAACCAAGGTGAAGTTACCATAGTCCCAGAGACCATTGGTTTGCTCTCTTACCCGAAAGAGACAACTGGTGGTGGTTTAACCTAGGATCACCATTCCTCCAGTAAGGCCAGAGACTGAGAAGGAGAATCTTTCATGGTAACCTCAGCTGTGCTGTTGGCTTAACTGTGTATTGCAAGCCTACAAACAAGCTAACTGGCACCCAATTCAGCAATAAATGTTAGTTGATTAAGTACTGCACTAAAACCCATTCACACCACAGATGGTGAGATTTTTATTTTTGCAAATTAAAATGTAAGCAGTGCAAGTTCAAATGAAATAAAATTATTTTAACATTTTCATCTGGAGCACACAGTGGGATGAGCTCAAAAAGAGTGGTGCTGTAAAAACACAGTCAGTCAGGCAGCAGCCGAGGAGCAGGAGAGTCAACGTTTCGAGGATATGCTCTTCATGAGGAATGGGACAAGCTGCTTGATTTCTGTTTTTAATCTATGCACGTGGTTGTCAGAAGTTGCTATCAGTTCTATAACATAAGATTTTGCAGACGTTTTTCTGACTGAAGATCTGTGACTTGGACCTTTTTTTTGTAGTGTATAAAAATAATTTGGTCTGATTAGTAAGACACTAATTGGGAGACCTGCAGCTCGTGAGAGCATTGTAGCAGGATATAAGGAGACTTGGGAGGAGAAATAGCAGATGGACTTTAAACCAGACAAATGTGAGGTGATGCATTTTGGGAGGTCTTAAGTAGAAGGCAAGTGTAAAATAAATTGAAGAACTCTTGGAAGCATTAAAATACAGAGGCGTACCGATCCATCGTTCCCTGAAAGTGGCAATATGGGTGGATAAGGTGGTCAAAAAGGCCTACGGTATGTTTGCCTTCACTGGTCAGGGCACAGAGCATGTACATTCGCATGTATAGAACTTCAGGTCACATTTGGAATATCGCATGCATTTTTAGTCATTTTGGTATCTGAAGGATGTGGAGGCTTTGGTGCAGGTACAGAAAAGGTTTACCGGGATGCTTGGTTTGGAAGATATTAGCAATGACGAGAGGTTGGACAAACTTAGTTTGTTTTCACTTGAATGTCAGAAGCTGAACAAGGACCTGATAGAAGTTTACAAGTCATGAGAGGAGTGGGTAGAATGGACAGTGGTAGTCTTTTTCGAAGGGTAGAAATGTCAGTTGGTAGGAGTGTAGATTTAATGTCAAAAGGAGGCAAGTTTAAAGGTGAGGAAAGTGTTTTTTCTACAGGCAAGGTGCTAAGTGCATTGCTGGTGAAGGCAGATAAAATAACAATGTTTAAGAGGCATCTTGGTAGATTTGAATAGGCAGGAAATAGAAGGATACAAACCATATAGAGGTGTAAGGTTTTTAGTTAAGAAAATCATCATATGTCAAGCTTGGTGAGCTGAATGGCCTGTTTCCTATGCTGTACATTTCTTTGTTGCGACAACATGATTCAGATTGTTGTTTTATTTTCTCAGTTACTGGTAGTTTTTAAAATTCACTTGTGCTTAATGAGCCATTTAATTTATGTTGTGTGTTGCCTTTTTGGGAGGATAGGCAAAAGTGAGGACTGCAGATGCTGGAGATCAGAGACAAGATTAGAGTGGTACTGGAAAAGCACAACAGCTCAGGCAACATCCGAGGAGCAGGAAGATTGATGTTTTGGGCAAAAGCTCTTCATCAAGAATGAGCTGGGAGGATACGCATTCTTGAGAGCTTATGCTAAATGAACCAATGTAATGTAGAGTTTGATTTTTAAATGAAGTGTGTAGCTTTATGATTTTGGGGTTAGATTTTAATGGGCTCCTGTGCATGCTTTGTCAATCTACTAATCAATGTGCGAGTGTTTGAATGTGCTGGTCATACGTTTGCTGAAAGTACTTGTGTGTAGCTGGAGTTGGTAAAGCCGGTAAAAATAGAAGCATGAAAACTGCAGGCCAGTTCCAGAGTAAATAAGCCTTGAAAAGGGAACAGTGATGGTCATCTCAAGATGCAGTTACCCACCAAACAAGATCCTTTTGACAGTGCCTACTTTTTGGGCTGAGGAGTGGCAGATGGAATTTAATTTGGATAAATGCGAGCTATTATATGTTTGTAAAACAAACCAATTTTACAGTTAATGGTAGGTCCTGGGTTGGAGGATTTGAGCTATAGGGAGAGGTTGAACAGGCTGGGTCTGTTTTCCCTGGAGCGTCGGGGGCTGAGGGTGACCTTTATCGAGGTTTATAAAATCATGAGGATAATACAGTCTTTCCCTGGGGTGGGGGAGTCCAGAACTAGAGGACATAGGTTTAGGGTGAGAGGGGAAAGATATAAAAGCGACCTATGGACCATCTTTGTCACACAATGGGTGGTACGTGTATGGAATGAGCTGCCAGAGGAAGTGGTGGAGGCTGGTACAGTTGCAACATTTAAGAGGCATTTGGATTGGTATATGGATAGGAAGGGTTTGGAGGGAAATAGGCCGGGTTCTGGCAGGCGGGAGTAGATTTGGGTTGGGATATCTGGTCGGGATGGACAAGTTGAACCGAAGGGTCGGTTTCCGTGCTGTACATCTCTATGACTCTATGCAATATGTTGGCGTGCTCATGTCATTACAAATATGAAACTACTTTGAGTCAATGTGGCCCAGTTGTACTGCAAACACTCCACTGAATTGCTCTTTAAATTTGAACCTACTGTCATGGAAAGGGAAATTTCAGTTCCTGCCTAATTAAATTGCCCTGCTTGCTATGATTCCTACTGTTGTAAGCCTCATGAAATTTCCCTATGGTTTGCATTCAACTCGTTAGTTCATCTGAAGTGAGTGCATTAATCTCAGAAGCACTGTTTCACAAGCACCGCCATCACGTTGGGGCATCTAGGGGGAATGGTTAATAAATTTTCTTGCTGGAATTGTCCACAATACATAAACAGCAAGAAAGTTGTGGTATTCTTTTAAGATTGCATTGGAACAGTGCAAAAAAAATGGGTAAGATGTTGGCATTGAAGTGGGACAAGGAAGTGTTAAATGTTTGGATTAACGATGTGTCTCTTGCACTCAGAATAGTGGTGTTGAGCTAAGCAGACTCCAACCTGACAATGGTCTTCCTAGTAGCAGAGGGTGAATAGAGTGGACAAGCTATATTGGTGGTTGGAGTAATTTTGAGGCATTATATATGGAATATGGGAGTTGATGATGGTGAGTAAGAGGAGCACGACTTTGGCGTGGGAGAAGTGATAATCGATGCACAGAAAATAGGATACAATTTTCCTTTAATAATCTCTCTTTAATGTTGTCATAAATTACAGTGTATTTCAACTCTTACTCATTCAAGATCATGTGTGGAACAGAATCCGTGATACTTGGAAAACTGTAAAAAAACTACTTTTGTGGGTACATATCTACACTGAAAAGCATGGAACCTTGAAATTGAAACCAGAATGGTTTTTAACCAACATTCTAGCCATACCAGAATGAAGAAAAAAAAACGCAAGTTTCATGTTGGGATTTATTCAAAAATAAGGTTTAAAGGATAGACTAATGGATGTTTACAGCACAGAAGGAGGCTATTTGACTGATCATGTCTGTGCCAGTCAACAAAGATCTGGCTGACTAATCCAGTTTTTGGCCCATTGCCTTGGACACTCTGACAACTTAAATTGTACATTTAGTTTGTACTGTTTTCGTAATGCATGTATATTGCATTATTCATGTATATTTTTTAATTGTTTTCATAATGCATGTATATTGTCAAATAATCGCGATTATGATCATATAGCAATAGTGAAGGTGTAATAATAGAAGCAATGAGAACGGAAAGTATGAACCAAAGTTGGGATTTCCGCAGCCTACATATTTCAACATACCCTAATTACATTGCAGAGTGATGATATACACTGAATTTCATTGGGGAAGCCCTAGCTGAGAAAACGAAATGTGTGGGTGGTTATAAGCACAGATGCATAAGGCTGTATTTGAAAGCTGTATTTGCCTGAAAAATAGCTTTGTCTGACGTTAAAAGTTTGAAATGAAGCATTAATGGATGTTTCTATTACTAGCTTGACAATCTCAATTTGAGAAATTTTAAAACCGACTAAAACATGGTATAGTAAAATATGCAATGCTGTACTATATTGAACATTGCTATTAAATCAGAAGTATACAGTATCGTTTGTCTATCTTGTTGATCCACAGTGGCCAGAATCTATGTCAGAGACACATGTAGGTTAGGTGAGATTTGTTTTGTTTGCCCATTAAACAATATGTGGACTGGGGGATGATGCAGCCACCTAAAATATTTCTTTTGGGGGATGATTGCTTTTTTTTTAATCCTCTTCCTCCACCTTCCAGATGTATTTTTTTGAAATGCCTAATATGAAATTCTAATTCACTACAATGTGTTAGCATAATAATTTTTAATAAATAAATTTTGTAGTTAAGTCATCCAGTATTACAATATCGCTTACTTGACATTTGTGTATAGTGAAAATGTAGATTCCATTACATGCAGGAAGTATTTACTACTTATTACAATTCACTGAATAATATTGGTTATATATCACTAGATTTGCAATTAACTGAATTTAACAAAACAAACCATATCCTAGAAACACAAAAAATAGAGCAGGAGCAGGGCATGCAGCCCTTTCAGCCCACCTCACCATTTAGTATAATCATAGCTGCTTAGCCAATTTAGTATCTTGTTCCTGCTTTAATCTCATCCTTTTGATCCCTTCAGTCCAAAGGACTATATCTAACTCTCCAAACCTTCAGTGTTTTGGCTGCAATCACTTTTTCTGTGATAGACAATTCCATAGGCTCACCGTTCTCTGGATGAAGACATTTCTCCTCCTCTCAGTCCTAAGTGGTCTACCTCATTCTGAGACTGACCCCTGCTTCTGCATTCCTTGGTCTTTGGGAATCTTTCATACGTCAATCCTGTCTAGTCTTATGAGAGGACTGCTACTGAAAATCATATCTGTTTCAACTACAAACCATTTCATGATTTCTGTTGCTTGCGTTCAGTTGGAAAAAGAGTTTGTGAATAAATTCTCAAGCTTACAAGTCTTCCAATTAAAAATTAATGATATTTTTGTCCTTAACTGAAGATACAATGTATAGTAATTGTTTAAATCAAATAATTCAAATGCACCTCATTCATCTATTGCAGGTGTAGTTCCTTAGCCTGAGGCTTAACATTTTAAAGCTTTGTTGCACATCCTATGATGACATCATTTGCATTATTCATGTTTAACTTTTACTGAACTTGGCATACCCAAGCTATGAATGTTTTCTTGCATTGGCTTGTTTGTACCTAAATCTTTAAGGGACAACCATTACACCTGACTGACTTGAGGGGAAAAAAATAAACAATTTCTTTGGCATTTTGATTGAATAAATTTTCCAAATCTCTCTCCTATGTATGCTTTAACCAAGAACTAATGTTTGTGTAAGATTTCTTTTTCAGTGTCCCTTATATTTGGATTGCATTATTGAACCTAGTTTGTCACAGTAGTCGCAGTTGGGAGTCTGTGGTGCAGAGACTGATCGCAGGGGGTTAAAGTTGGCAAATTATTTCTGAGAGTCGCAAATAGATCTACACTTATTGTGGAAACATATTATTGATTTAATTCAAATGTAAAATGGATTAACTTCTCCCTTTTAAAATACTTGGAACACCATATATGCTGAATTTGAAGGGGTTATTTGTGACAGATGAGTAGAGCAGGTGACATTGGGTATATGGTTCCGGAAAAACTTGAGGTTTTCTCCGCCTTGTGTTCTGTCTATTGTAAACCCATTTAAAGGAACGAATTGCCATGGTTTGTCTGCAGCTCTGTTGATTGTATGTGACTACCAGTAGGTTAATTAGATGGGTTTGTCCCAAAATAGTACCTTGGTGTGGAAGTTTTCATTTTAAACCAGGCAAATTGATAGGGTGCTAATGTCACGGAGATGAAAAGGATGCAGTGTAAATTCTTGGTCTCTAATCTGTCTTCAAGTTGGCTGCTAATGTCATATGGTTACACCTTATTCAAGTACCAAATGAGATATGAGTGATATTTTCAAGAGGTGAGCATGTACCCAGGCTACCAATTTGAGATGAAAAGAATCTTAAGTAGCTGAAAGCATTCAAGATATGGCCTGAGTAGTTTTATTTTCACTGATTTACAGGAAGGCTGAAGCATGGGAAAGCTCACACACAAGTCCTCACCCCAACACTCCACTGCATCCAGTGGCTTGTCGAGCTTCTTGTGATCCTGTCTGTCTGAAGCCCACTAATAGCACCATATTTATTGATGTGGAGCTGGTGTGTTTGCTCTTGGTGGTATTTCTCTATTATATAGCTCCCTTTTCAATGGTAACATAACGGGTCTCATGGTGGTTCTTTTTGTACCACGCCACCACTAAGGTACACTGTTTTGTAAATGATTGAACCCTTCCGCTGCAAAATGAACATTTGAACAGAGCATGTCCTGTCATAATGCTGCACATTGTGCAAGGATGGAAACCTCTTGGGCCTGCCACGAGTACGAATTCTGTAGCTGTATCTGGAATGAAGATTTAAGTTTCACAAAAAAATTGGTGAATAGTGAAGTTAGTGGCTTGTTTCTGGTATATTCCCAGTAACTTGTTTCTTAAAAAGGGGTTTGTGTGAGACTTGCTAAAATATTTTTCTTAAGTCTTCTCTGTAAGTATAATCAGAAATTGATGTCAAACCAATGAAACTTGACCAAGAACATGGGTTTTAAAAAATAATTCAAGACAGTGGTACCATGAGTAGGAAATAATGAAGCCAAGGTTTGGGGTATGCAGGATTGATGTTTGCAGTTAGTGGAGGTACTGAAGGGATGAAGACATAAAGAGTCTTAAACATGAGGATAAGATTTTGAGCACATTTCTTTCTTGAAGCAAATTAATTTTTGTTTCACTTTGTCTTTGAAGGTTTCATGTTCCAAATTTGCTGCTTTGAAAAATATGGCTGGGAATAATGGATTCTTGAGATGAATTTCTTGTTCCTGGCCCCTCAATAATTGTATTCAGCAGATTTTATCCCAAGTTTTGTAATAGCTATGTGGCAAACACCTACTTTTTAGAACCTGAAAAAAAATAGGAGTAAGAGTAGGGGCCTTTTGGTCCTTTTTGAGCCTGCTCTGCTATTGGAAGATCAGGGCAATGCTTTACTTAACTCTTGATGCCTTTTACTGTCTAGAACCTATCCATTTGTTTGTTAAATATGAATCACCTTGGCCTCCATTGCCTGATGTGATAGAGAATTCCAAGGGTCACCACCCTCTGAGTGAAGGGATCTCTCCTTATCTTACTGCCTTCAGAGTGTGGTCCCATATGCATTCTCCCAGCTGGGGTGAAAATATTCCCACCATCCAGTCTGTGTAGCTCTGTCAGAGTTTTATGTTTTAATGAGGTGCCTTTTTCTTTGGCCTAGGCAACCAGTCTCTCTCTTCATACAGCAAACCTGCCATCACAAAAATCCCTGTGAACCTTCTACAACACTGTCAGATATGGTCTCTAGAAAGGCCTGTACAGGTGTAACAAGAAATGTTTCCTCCTGCACTCGGACCCTCTTGACATGAGGGACAATATAACATTTGCCTTCCAAACTGCTTGCTGCACCTGCATGCTTGCTTTCAGTGACTGGTGTACAAGGATATAAAAGTGTCTTTGTACATCAGCATTTCCCATCTGTCAACTTTTTAATCATATTCTGCCACTCTGCTGCTCTTAATGAAGAGGACAACTTCACACTTATCCACATTTTACTGCATCTGCCATGTATTTATCTGCTCACTCAACTTGTCAGAATTGCTTTGAAGCCTCTTATTTCCTTCTCGCCACCTTTTTTAATTTCCTCGTAATACTCTGCAGTCAGTATACTTGGAAGTATTGCATTTTGATGCCCTCATCCAAATCCTTAATATTTTTGAAAGATATTTTTATTAGAAATTTAACATTTTTACAAGTTTACAAAAATAAACAAAACTCTCAAATACAAACATTGATATACAATTAAATCAAATATACAATAGTCAAAATTTAACAAAGGAAAAAAAAACTGAAATAGAAAAAAAAACAAAGCTCAACTTTCTACTAATCTAACCTACAACAAACCAGAGTGTATACTTAAGTCTCTTACATGCTCGGAATGTATTAACATCAAATGTAATAAAACCCGTATTCGTGCAGGATCCCCTCCTAAGGGGCCCTGGAGCAGCCAGGTTTGTAATCTCCATTAAATAAAAGCCCTTGTTAGATGGCCGAAATATCTGCATTTATGTAATTCAAGGAGGGCTGCCAAATGTTATAAAATAATTCAGTCTTTTGGTGCACCATATTTGTAAGGAAGTCAAGGGGAATACATTCCATAATTAATTTGTGCCAATTTGAAAGTCCAGGGGGGCCCTCAGCCACCGAGTTCAACAAAATATTTTTCCTTGCACAGAAAGAGAGAACAGAAAATAGTCTCTTCCCGTGCATATCCAGGGAGGGAAAGTTCGAAAAGCCCAAAAGGAGAGATATAGGGTCCACTCTAATTTCCGTTCCTAAAATTTCTGTCAGGGTACTTGCTACTTTAGTCCAATATCTACGGATCTTATGACAAGTCCATAGGCAATGTACAAGAGTGCCTACCTCTATTTTGCATTTGGGACACATTGGCAAAATTTAAGGCAGGAGCATCTCCAATCGAGCCGGTGCTATATGGGCCCTATGAAGTATCTTCAGCTGGATAGCCTGGGTTCTGTTACAGATAGTAATTCTTCTAGCATTTTCCCAAATATCATTCCACATTTCTATAGATATTTCTAGTCCCAAATCCTGATCCCATGTTTTAAGCAGATTGTCCATATCTCCCAATACTTCTTCATGTAGTAAATGATAAATAGTACTGTCGGAGGATACCCCCACTGGTCGTAGGACATTACATTCTCTATCTGATTTATAAAGACTATCTAATAACGTAGTCGTCTTCTGTATATAATCTCGAATTTGGAAGTATCGAAAGAGGTCTCCATTAGGTAATCCGAATTTCTGACGCAGCTGTTCGAAAGACATCAGGACCCCATCTTTAAATAGGTCCCCTAAACATGAGATACCCCTGGATCTCCAGAGTTTAAAAGTGGCATCTGTAAACCCCGGTTGGAATCCCTATGCTCCTACTATCGGTGCATAGGGGGATGTTTTATGTAAATTACCCTCATTTTGCCGCATTATATTCCAAGCCTTAATTGTGTTTAGTATTATGGGGTTTTTACAGTGATCCGTAATGATTTTCCTCTTGTCTGAAAATAAGAGGTTAATAAGTGGGTATTTTACTTGAGAGGCCTCGATGTCCAGCCAGATTGTGGATCAGACAAGACCCAATCAATCAGCTATGTAACTTAATAGGGAACTTAACTGATATTTCCTAAAGTCTGGGAAGTCCAGTCCTCCCTTTGCCTGTGAAAGCTGTAGCTTCTTCAGCTTAAGGAGGGGCCTTCTATGATTCCAAATAAAGGAACCCAGCTAGCCATATAATTTACGTAGAGCCATCCTCGGCAGCATCACCGGGAGCATTCTCATAGGATATAGGAGACGGGGCAGAACATTCATTTTAATTAGTGCTATTCTACCCAACCAGGAAATTGGAAGGTCTCCCCATCGCTGGAGGTCCTGCCTTATCCTTTCTAGTAATTGCACAAAATTAGCCTTATACAACTGACCAAATACTGGAGTAATAAAAATACCTAAATATAAGAAACCCTCCAGGGACCAACAAAAGGGAAAAAGGGATCCGTCCACTAAGTGGGGTGTCATAGCCAGGCCACCCATTGGCATAGCCTCCGATTTTAAAAAAATAACTTTATAGCCTGAGAATGCACTAAATGTATTAATAACTTGAATTAGACGAGGTACGGACATCAGAGGATTTCTGAGGAATAAAAGTACATCATCTGCATAAAGGGTAATTTTGTGTTTACCTGTACCAATCCTCTGGGCCGTTATATTAGGATCAGTCCGTATAGCTTCTGCTAGTGGCTCAATTATTAGCGTAAATAACAATGGCGAGAGAGGACATCCTTGACGGCAGCCCCTACCCACACTGAAGCTATCCGAACCTAATCCATTGGTAACCACAACTGCTTTGGGATCACTATACAATGTTGAGACCCATTTGGTGAACACCTGTCCAACGCCAAACCTTTCCAATGTGTAAAACAAATATGACCATTCAACCCTGTCGAATGCCTTTTCCGCGTCTAATGAAACTACTACTCCTGGTATCTTTCCCTGCTGACAGGCTTGAATCATGTTCAAAACCCTTCTAATATTATTGGATGATCTACGGCCCTTGATAAATCCTGTCTGATCCTCCTTTATAATATGTGGCAGTACCCTTTCTAGTCTCAGTGCTAACATTTTAGAGAGGATTTTAAAATCTACATTTAGCAAGGATATTGGTCTATATGATGTACAGTCTTCTGGATCTTTTCCTTTTTTAAGGATAAGAGAGATATTTGCCTCTTTCAGCGAAGGCGGGAGACAGCCCTGACTATATGCATAGTTATACATGTCCATAAGTGGATCAGCCAATATTTCTGTAAATTCTTCATAGAATTCAGCTTGAAAACCATCTGGGCCTGGTGCCTTTCCGCTCTGGAGTTGCCTAATTACATCAAGTATTTCTTGGACTGTTAGAGGAGCATTTAGGACCGATACCTGTTCCGGAGTTAGGCCCGGAAAGGTCAAATTTTTAAAAAATGACTGCATTCTCCTAGTCCTATCTTCACAATCCTGCGATTTATATAACTCAGAATAAAATTCTCTAAAGATTGCATTAATCTTTTTATGATCATGAGTCAAAGTACCTGTACTTTCCTTGATAGACGTAAAAGTCTGAGGGGCCTTCTTTTTCTTTGCAAGAAATGCTAAGTATCTACCCGGTTTGTCGCCATATTCATATAACCTTTGTTTTGCAAATAATATTTCCCTCTTAGCCGTTTGAGTAAGCGCGGTGTTTAAAGCTGTCCTAAGAGCTGTAATCCTTTGCAATTTTATAATAGAAGGTCTATCAGCGTATGCTGTTTCAGCTGCTTTTAAGCAAGCTTCGAGCAGGCGCTGTTGTTCTCCCTTCAATTTTTTTCTGGGTCGCTGAGTAGGAGATGATCAAACTTCGTGTGTAAGCTTTGATGGTCTCTCACATCATTGATGGGTTGCTAGCTGTACCTGAATTAATTTCTAAAAAAGTTTTAAATTCTTGGGAGAAGTACTTTACAAATTTACTATCTTTTATCAGGAAGGGGTCCATACGCCAATGCCGAGCGGATATCCCATTGTTCCTCGCCTTAGTTTCCATATATACAGCGGCGTGGTCGGAAATTGCTATAGTACCTATTTTACAGGATGATATGGAATTTAAAAAAATCGAGGGGGCAAAAAACATATCAATTCTAGTATGACATTTATGTGGATTAGAGTAGAAAGAAAAATCTCTGCCCTGTGGATGAAGACATCTCCATACATTTACCAATCCTAATTCTTTATTCAGATCCGCCAGTTGTCTAGATCTGGGAGATACTCCGGCAGCACTCTTGGGAATCCTATCTATTTCCGGATCCATAATACAATTAAAGTCTCCCCCTATAATTGTATGACGGGCACCAAAGGCCATCAATTCTGAAAAAGCTTCCGTTATAAATTTAAAGGGGTGTGCCAGGGGGCAGTACAAATTTAAAATCCCATATTCCTCTCCATTTATGAGGGCATTAATCAAAATATATCGTCCAGATTCGTCTTTTATCTGATTTAGGATTTTGAAAGGGAAATTCTTCCGAACAAGAATAACAACTCCCTTGCTTTTTAAATAGTTTAATATTTAGTGA
Organism: Hemiscyllium ocellatum; assembly: GCF_020745735.1. Lineage (NCBI taxonomy): Eukaryota > Metazoa > Chordata > Chondrichthyes > Orectolobiformes > Hemiscylliidae > Hemiscyllium > Hemiscyllium ocellatum. The sequence goes on from NC_083405.1 coordinate 103,196,443, forward strand.
AAAATGACCAAAGGGAAGGGAGCCCGCAGCTCTCAAAAAGCAGAACCCCCTCCCCCATCCTCTCCCTCTTCAGCTGCAGCAGAGGCGTCCACAGCCGCCCCGGGGGCCTTACCGATGGTAACAAGCCTTGTGGAGATGATCACCAAGCTGGACGCGAAGATTGACGCATTTATTGAGTCGTCCCAAAATCGATGGGAATCACTCTCGGCCGCGCTGCAGAAGCGAGTCCGGACCTTAGAAAAATCATATTGACGACCTCGATAATCGAGGTCATCGAAAAAATATTCATTTGCTGGGCCTTCCTGAACGGGAAGAGGAAGGCCAGCTTACAGCATTCCTGGAGCAGTGGCTGCCACAGCTTTTAAATCTGCATGCTGGATCAGGCCAGGTAAGGGTGGAATGGGCCTACCGGGTCACAATACGTGGGCCTGGCTCGAACCAGCGCCCACGCCCGGTCCTGTTCCAGCTGCAGAGCTATAGGGAGAGGCAGATGCACCTAGAAGCCTCTAGAAATCTTGGAAAAGATCCCCAAGCCATGATCTATAAAGGATCCAAGATCATGCTATTCCAGGACATTTCCCCAGCTCTGGTCCGAAAGAGGAAGGCATTCGATGAGGTGAAGAAGCGTTTAAGGGACTTAAATACTCAGTACTCCTTACGCTATCCAGCGACTCTACGCTTTAACCACGAAGAATCCATATATAACTTCGGATCACCAGAGAAGGCTAAGGAATTCTTGGACTCTCTTAGATAAACTGTAAAAGATAGTGGACGTTGGTTTGCCATTCCCCCCACCTTGGTCTATATCCCTCCCCTTTTTTGTCTCTCTTTTTTTCTTACCTTATTGTTTAATATTATCATGGGGGGCGGGGGGGGGGGAGAGGAATTTGATTTTCTCCCCCCCCCCCCCCCCCCCCCAACTTGGGGTTGTTTTCTTTTATTACTTTATGTATATATGTGGGTATGTATGTATATATATGTTGGGGCGTTTGGTTAATGTTGGTGGGGGGAGGTGGTTATCTTATTCTATTTTACCTCTGTCTTTAGGAGCGGGGTTGTTTCTCCCCTGTTATTTTGTATTATTATATTTAATTATTACTTATTGAGATTGTAATTTTATAGATATATATTTATATATGGTATTAACATTCCCAAATATATCCAGGTGTTGGTGTGGGTGGGGGTAGGGTGCTCACTGTTAACTCTAGCTTTGTATTATATTTGAATTCTCCTCATTTTATTGAGGAGCACCTGGGTCAAGGGTGGGGCATTGGTTGGGAGAGGATAAGATGGACTTTTGGAGAGGAAGTGACACTCCCTGGGAACAAGGGGGAAAATCTCCACTTAGGTACGTTTTATTTTTTTTAATTTAGAAATAGTTTTTTATTATACTGTTGAGTGTATTAGAACATAGAAAAATACAGCGCAGTATAGACCCTTCGGCCCTCGATGTTGCGCCGACCGAAGCCTACCTAACCTACACTAGCCCGATAACCGCCATATGCTTATCCAATGCCAGCTTAAATGACCATAAAGAGGGAGAGTCCACCACTGCTACTGGCAGGGCATTCCATGAACTCTCAACCCGCTGAGTAAAGAATCTACCCCTAACATCTGACCTACACCAACCTCCCCTTAATTTAAAGCTGTGTCCCCTAGTAACAGCTGACTCCATTAGCGGAAAAAGGTTCTCACTGTCAACCCTATCTAAACCCCTAATCATCTCGTACACCTCTATCAAATCTCCCCTAAACCTTCTTTTCTCCAATGAGAACAGCCCCAAGTGCCTCAGCCTTTCCTCATACGATCTTCCTACCATGCCAGGCAACATCCTGGTAAACCTCCTCTGCACTCGTTCCAATGCCTCCACATCCTTCCTATAGTATGGCGACCAAAACTGCACACAATACTCCAGATAAGGCCGCACCAGAGTCTTATACAACTGCAACATGACCTCAGGACTCCGGAACTCAATTCCTCTACCAATAAAGCCCAGTACACCATATGCCTTCTTCACAGCACTATTTACCTGGGTGGCAACTTTCAAAGATCTGTGTACATGGACACCAAGATCCCTCTGCTCATCCACACTACCAAGTAGCCTACCATTAGCCCAGTAATCCATCTTCTTGTTACTCCTACCAAAGTGAATGACTTCACACTTAGCTACATTGAACTCCATTTGCCACCTTTCTGCCCAGCTCTGCAACTTATCTATATCCCGCTGTAACCTGCCACATCCTTCTTCGCTGTCCACAACTCCACCGACTTTCGTGTCCTCCGCAAACTTGCTCACCCAGCCTTCAAGCCCCTCCTCTAGGTCATTTATAAAAGTGACAAACAGCAATGGTCCCAAAACCGATCCTTGTGGAACACCGCTAGTAACTGCACTCCAAGATGAACCTATACCATCAACTACTACCCTCTGTCTCCTTCCAGCCAGCCAATTCCTAATCCAAACCTCTAATGCACCCTCAATGCCATACCTCCGTAGTTTTTGCATTAGCCTGCCGTGGGGTACCTTATCGAACGTCTTACTAAAATCCATATACACCACATCTACTGCTTTACCCTCGTCCACCTCCTTAGTCACCTTCTCAAAGAACTCAATAAGGTTTGTGAGGCACTACCTGCCCTTCACAAAACCATTCTGACTATCCTTGATCACATTATTCCTATCCAGATGTTCATAAATCCTATCCCTTACAATTCTCTCTAAGACTTTGCCCACAACAGAAGTGAGACTCACCGGCCTATAGTTACTAGGGCTATCCCTACTCCCCTTCTTGAACAAGGGACCACATTCGCTATCCTCCAGTCTTCTTGCACTATTCCCGTAGACAATGACGACATAAAAATCAAGGCCAATGGCTCTGCAATCTCCTCCCTAGTTTCCCAGAGGATCCTAGGATAAATGCCATCAGGCCCAGGGGACTTATCTATTTTCATCCTTTCCAGTATTCCCCAGACCTCTTCCCTAAATACCTCAAGGCCATCCATTCTAATCACTTGTGACTCAATATTCACATCAGCAACAGTGTCCTGTTCCTGAGTGAATACTGACGAAAAGTATTCATTCAATGTCTCCCCAATCTCCTCCGCCTCCACGCACAACTTCCCACTACTGTCCTTGACTGGACCGATACCTATCCTAGTCATCCTTTTATTCCTGACATACCTATAAAAAGCCTTTGGGTTTTCCCTAATCCTACCAACTAAGGACTTTTCATGCCCCCTTCTCGCTGCTCTTAGCTCTCTCTTCAGATCCTTCCTGGCTACCTTATAACTCTCAATCGCCCCAACTGAACCTTCATGCCTCATCTTTACATAGGCCACCCTCTTCTCTTTCACAAGGGATTCCAATTCCTTATTAAACCACGGCTCCCTCACAAGACCCTTTACTCCCTACCTGACTGGTACATACTTATCAAGGACACGCATTAGCTGTTCCTTGAACAATGTCCACATATCATTTGTGTTCTTCCCTTGAAGCCTATTTTTCCAATCCACGCATCCTAAGTCATGCCTCACCGCATCATAATTTCCCTGCCCCAGCTATAACTCTTGTCCTGCAGTGCACACTTATCCCTCTCCATCATTAGAGAGCCTTTATTTTTGTAAATTTTATATGCTCTATGCTCGGGATGTTCCAGATAGGGTTTCCCTTCCCGAGGGGTCTCGGATTTGCCCAGATGATTATGGTTGATCAGTCGGTTAAATGGTGCACCTGGAATGTCAAGGGGAGTAATTCGCCAGTCAAAAGGAAGAAAATATTATCAAATCTTAAGAAAGAAAGAGTTGATATAGCTCTCCTACAGGAGACACACCTGTCGGATAAAGAACACTATTTAAATTTAACAGCTATTATGAATGATTTGGTGAGTGTGGTGGGGGTGGGTGACCCACTTTACCCAAGTCTTGGGAAGAGCACTATAGATTCAGACTTGTTGGGTCGCTGCCATTTATGAAGTCTGGCTGAGGCTGTAAGCACTGATACTTCTGATATTCCAGTAGAGACCACCTTCTACTCCAAAAAACGTTTTATTCCATTCTGTTTCCTGTCAGCTAACCAATTCTTGATCCATACCAATATATTCCCACACCCAATTTTTTTTGTATGACCTTGTGCACTAACTCTTAGGTGGAATGGTAGTTTGATGAAAAAATAAATTGATAACGGTTGGCAATGTAGAATAGATTTTCAGTTCTGTCAATACGTATTTTTAATCAATCTGTTCAAATGCATTATGACACATCTCCTGAAGCATGTAAAACTTGAAATAAGGCCTTCTGGATCAGAGACAAAAGCACTGGATCAGTGGTGACAGGACAATGCGTGCCTTCAAGTTTCCAATTGCCTTTAATTAGCCTGCAGTGGTGAAATTCAAGCTCATGGCCCCAGAATGTTAGTCTGGACTTTTGGATTGTAAGTCCAGTCATGTTACCATTATACCACAGTTTCCAATACAAACTTTTAATCAGCTCGTTATATTGCAGCTCCAGCGCAAGTGAGAGTTGAACCCAGACATTCTAGCTCTGAGATAGAGACACCACCACCTTGCCAAAGATATTTGGGTTTGTTCTGTAACATGAGCAATGCTTTCCTCGTTCTCCTTGTTTAGCTGTTTTGAAAGTGGCATGTTACGAAACACCACTGGGGTAGTTGGGACTTGAATTCAGACCTTCCAACTTTTAGGGTTGAGAGTGTAGTGCTAGAAAAGCAAATTATTTTTCTGATGAAGGGCTGATGCCCAAAATGTCAATTCTCCTGCTCCTCCGTTGCTGCCTGACCTGCTGCTTTTCAGCACCACACTCTCGACTCTGATCTCCAGCATCTGCAATCCTCGCTTTTTCCTGTTCAGATGCTGTGCAAAGTATGGTGTGTTGATGCAGAAGAAAATACATTATCATCACCAGACTGGAATTTGTGGTAAGTCTGAAAAGGTTTAGGTAGGGACAGTACAACTGCACCAGAAGAGCCCTCTTTCATTGTTGCTGTGTGTTAAGTTATAGTTCTTCACTGGTTCCATTATTGTGCTTGTGTTAATCCTGAGGCATACCTGAAGCCTGTGTCTGACTATTCTGTTGTAGCATTTGTTGGTACTTGATTTGTATCACTGTTCTGGAGTAAATCATTATTTTGCAATTATTATAATGTAAAAAAGGTCTAATTGCTTCAAGTTTACTATGCTAAAGCTTTTTTTAAAATCATTTCACTTATCTTGTCACTTTGATTTTGGCTGAATGTGCTGCACATGTGCATATTGAGTATGTTTCAACAATTTCAAGTATTGCTCAAAATCTTAACTTGGATTAAAGTCAGCAGATTAGGCCGTGTAGTCGCCTTATATTTATGAGCCATTTTACCTCTAATGGCATCAGACATATATTTTCCACATACTTGGAATTTCTCCCTATTGAATTAGGCTAAAATAAATCTCAAGCACGTTGAGTGATGAATGCAAGGTCATATTAAGTGTTATGAAATAAAGGTGGCTAGGTAAAATTGAGATACTGATCAGATCAATGAGTTAGTCAAATCTTGTGTGAATGGTGGAACAAACTGAAGGGTCTGAATGGCAAAATTCTGTTTCTGATGCTTTGTATATTACATTTAAGCTTGAAAGCTAACATAGATTATGTTAAATTTTTATTGTAACATTTACAAAGTAAGCTCACAATATATTTTTGATGGATCTTTCTTCCCAAATGAACAATAATTGCTAAGCTTTATGTGGCCATCACAACCGCCTCTTAAATGCTTCCTTTTCTCCTGTGAAAATAATTAAAGCAAGCATTGGAAGGCTGTGTCGCAATTTACATGCACTAACTCGGTAAGATTTATCCATATGTTAACTGAACTTTACGTGAACTCTGCTTTGTTTCCTTGTTGATTTTTGTACTAGAAACCTGCAGTATGAACTGGATGAATAATATAAAATAAATTTTATTAATTTGCTTATGATAACGAAAGTAGTTTTCTTGGGTTAATAGTGTGGAAGGCCTGTGAAAGAAAATAATTAATTTTTAAATGTGTTTTCCTGATTTTAGTGCATCAGGAATTCCAGACCAACCCTTTTTAATGTGCTCAAAAATTTGTTTAATATTTTTCAGACAATCAGTTAATATTAAATTAACCGCCATAGTCTAACTTTCAAATTAGACCAAAACATCTTCCTTTTTCACAAAACTTGTTTTCAAATGCCAGAATATTTAACTATTGAAATATCTAGCCTCACTCTCTCGGCGGAGCAGGTAAGGGCTGTTTGGCAGTGTCTGTTTGTAGATGCAGTTATGTTTGTTTAACGGTTTAAATTTAAAAGATTTTTTAAAAAAAAAGCGCGGAGCAGACCTGGAAGCTAGTGTAGCGCAAGCTTACCTGGGTAGGTCTTTTTCCTATAAAGGCGCGCAGGAGAGGACTCGATAGTTCGGGGCACAGGTAGGCAGTTTTGTGGGGGCGAGAGAGACTCACGATTGGAATGTTGCCTCTCAGGTGCAAGGGTACGTGATGTCTCTGATCATGTTTTCCGGGTCCTTAAGGGGGAGCAGTCCGAAGTCGTGGTCCACATTGGCACCAACGACATAGGTAGGAAGAGGGATGAGGATGTTAGGCAGGCTTTCAGGGAGCTAGGTTGGAAGCTCAGAGTTAGAACAAACAGAGTTGTTGTCTCTGGTTTGTTACCCGTGCCACGTGATAGAGAGTCGAGGAATAGGGAGAGAGAACAGTTAAATGCGTGGCTACAGGGATGGTGCAGGAGGGAGGGATTCCGGTATCTGGATAACTGGGGTTCTTTCTGGCGAAGGTGGGACCTCTATAAACAGGATGGTCTGCACCTGAACCTGAGGGGCACCAGTATCCTTGGGGGGGAGGTTTGCTAGTGCTCTTTGGGGGGGGGGTTTAAACTAACTCTGCAGGGGCATGGGAACCTAGACTGTAGCTTTAGGGTGCAGGACCTGGAGTGTAGGGAGGTTAGGAACATGGCATCAATCTCGAAGGAAGGTGCCTGTAAACAGGAAGGTGGCTTGAAGTGTGTATACTTCAATGTGGGAAGTATACGAAATAAGGTAGGTGAACTTGCAGCGTGGGTTGGTACCTGGGATTTCGATGTTGTAGCTATTACGGAGACACGGGTAGAACAGGGACAGGATTGGCTGTTGCAAGTTCCAGGGTTTAAATGTTTTAGTAGTGTCAGAGGGGGTAAAAGAGGGGGAGGTGTGGCATTGCTTGTCGAGGATAGTATTACAGCGGTGGAAAGGACAATGGATCAAGACTCGTCATCTGAGGTAGTTTGGGCTGAGGTTAGAAATAGGAAAGGTGAGGTCACCCTGTTAGGAGTTTTCTACAGGCCTCCTAATAGTCCTAGAGACATAGAAGAAAGGATTGCGAGGATGATTCAGGAGAAGAGTGAAAGTAATAGGGTGGTTATTATGGGGGATTTTAACTTTCCAGATATTGACTGGCAAAGCTATAGCTCGAGTATGTTAGATGGGTCGATGTTTGTCCAATGTGTGCAGGAGGGTTTCCTGACACAATATGTAGACAGGCCAACAAGAGTTGAGGCCATACTGGATTTGGTTCTCGGTAACGAACCAGACCAGGTGTTAGAATTGGAGGTAGGTGAGCACTTTGGGGACAGTGACCACAATTCGGTGACTTTTACTCTAGTGATGGAGAGGGATAAGTGTGCACTGCAGAGCAAGAATTATAGCTGGGGGCAGGGAAATTATGATGCAGTGAGGCATGACTTGGGATATGTGGCTTGGAAAAGTAGGCTTCAAGGGAAGGGCACAATCGATATGTGGAGCTTGTTCAAGGAGCAGCTATTGAGTGTCCTTGATAAGTATGTACCTGTCAGGCAGGGAGGAAAGGGTCGTGTGAGGGAGCCGTGGTTTAATAAGTATTTGGAATCCCTTGTTAAAGGGGAAAGGGTGGCCTAAGTAAAGATGAGGTGCGAAGTTTCAATTGGGGCGATTGAGAGTTATAAGGTAGCCAGGAAGGATCTGAAGAGAGAGCTAAGAGCAGCGAGAAGGGGGCATGAAAAGTCCTTGGTTGGTAGGATTAGGGAAAACCCAAAGGCTTTCTATAGATATGTCAGGAATAAAAAGATGACTAGGGTAGGTATCAGTCCAGTCAAGGATAGTAGTGGGAAGTTGCACGTGGAGGCTAAAGAGATTGGGGAGACACTGAATGAATACTTTTCGTCAGTATTCACTCAGGAACAGGACATTGTTGCCGATGTGAATATTGAGTCACAGTTAATTAGAATGGATGGCTTTGAGGTATGTAAGGAAGAGGTGTTGGAAATTCTGGAAAGAGTGAAAATAGATAAGTTCCCTGGGCCTGATGGCATTTATCCTAGGATTCTCTGGGAAGCAAGGGAGGAGATTGCAGAGCCATTGGCCTTGATTTTTATGTCCTCGTTGTCTACAGGAATAGTGCTAGAAGACTGGAGGATAGCAAATGTGGTTCCCTTGCTCAAGAAGGGGAGTAGGGATAGCCCTAGTAACTATAGGCCGGTGAGCCTCACTTCTGTTGTGGGCAAAGTCTTAGAGAGAATTTTAAGGGATAGGATTTATGAACATCTGGATAGGAATAATGTGATCAAGGATAGTCAGAATGGTTTTGTAAAGGGCAGGTTGTGCCTCACAAACCTTATTGAATTCTTTGAGAAGGTGACTAAGGAGGTGGACGAGGGTAAAGCGGTAACTGTGGTGTATATGGATTTTAGTAAGACATTTGATAAGGTTCCCCATGGGAGGCTACTGCAAAACATGTATGGCATTGAGGGTGCATTAGAGGTTTGGATTAGGAATTGGCTGGCTGAAAGAAGACAGAGGGTAGTAGTTGATGGTATAGGTTCATCTTGGAGTGCAGTTACTCGCGGTGTTCTGCAAGGATCTGTTTTGGGACCATTGCTGTTGGTCATTTTTATAAATGACCTGGAGGAGTGGCTAGAAGGTTGGGTGAGCAAGTTTGCGGATGACACGAATGTCGGTGGAGTTGTTGACAGTGAGGAAGGATGTGGCATATATGTGGATGTGGGATATAGATAAACTGCAAAGCTGGGGCAGAAAGGTGGCAAATGGAGTTCAATGTAGGTAAATGTAAAGTGATTCACTTCGGTAAGAGTAACAAGATGATGGATTACTGGGCTAATGGTCGGATACTTGGTAGTGTGGATGAGCAGTGGGATCTTGGTGTCCATGTATACAGATCTCTGAAAGTTGCCACCCAGGTAAATAGTACTGTGAAGAAGGCATATGGTGTACTGGTTTTTATTGGTAGAGGAATTGAGTTCCGGAGTCCTGAGGTCATGTTGCAGTTGTATAAGACTCTGGTGCGGCCTTATCTGGAGTATTGTGTGCAGTTTTGGTCGCCATACTATAGGAAGGATGTGGAGGCACTGGAATGGGTGCAGAGGAGGTTTACCTGGTATGGTAGGAAGATCGTATGAGGAAAGGCTGAGGCACTTGGGGCTGTTCTCATTGGAGAAAAGAAGGTTTAGGGGAGATTTGATAGAGGTGTACAAGATGATTTGGGTTTAGATAGGGTTGACAATGAGAACCTTTTTCCACGTATGGAGTCAGCTATTACGAGGGGGCATAGCTTTAAATTAAGGGGTGGTAGGTATAGGACAGATGTTAGGGGTAGATTCTTTATTCAGCGAGTCGTGAGTTCATGGAATGCCCTGCCAGTACCAGTGATGGACTCTCCCTCTTTATGGGCATTTAAACGGGCATTGGAGCACTGGCATATGGAGGCATATGGAGGATAGTGGGCTGGTGTAGGTTAGGTGAGCTTGGATCGGCGCAACATTGAGGGCCAAAGGGCCTGTACTGTGCTGTATTTTTCTATGTTCTATTTTTCTATTCTGTTTTTGAACAAGTGGCTCAAAGGATGGCATAGGCAAAGGCATGTTAGGACTGCACATTGGCTCAGTGCCTCCCAGTGCCAGATACCTGGGTTCAATTCTGCCCTTGGGCAGCTGTCTGTAAGGACTTTGCACATTTTCCCACATCTGCGCGGATTGAGTGTGGATCAGTACTTGGAACTGTGCTGTTGTGTCCATTACCGGGACTTGGATATCCCGAGGCAGGAATGGTTGGATGTTTCAGGGTTTAGATGTTTCAAAAGTAATAGGTGGGGGGAAGGTAAAAGAGGTGGGGGAGTGGCATTGCTAATCAGGGTTCGTATCACAGCTGCAGAAAGGGAGGTCATTGAGGAGGCTTTATCTACAGAGTCAGTATGGGTGGAAGTCCGAAACAGGAAAGGAGCAGTCACTTTACTGGGAGTTTTCTACAGGCCCCTAATAGCAACAGAGATACTGAGGAGCAGATTCGGAGGCAGCTTTTGGAAAGATGCAGAAGTAACCGGATTGTTGTCATGGGTGATTTTAACTTTCTTAACATTTGATTGGAACCTCCTTTAGTTCAAATAGTTTGGATGGAACAGTTTTTGTCAGGTGTGTCTAGAAGGGTTCCTGATGTCATAAGTAGATGGGCTGACTAGAAGGGAGGCCATGTTGGATTTGGTGCTTGACAACTAACCATGCGATGTGTCAGATCTCTTGGTGGGAGAGCATTTCCGTCATAGTGATCTCAACTCCCTGAACCTTTGCTATACTCGTGGAGAGGGATAGGAGCAGATGGTTAGATTAGATTACTTAGTGTGGAAACAGGCCCTTCGGACCAACAAGTCCACACCGACCCGCCGAAGCGTAACCCACCCATACCCCTACGTTTTCCCCTTACCTAACACTACGGGCAATTTAGCATGGCCAATTCACCTGACCTGCACATCTTTGGATTGTGGGAGGAAACCGGAGCACCCGGAGGAAACCCATGCAGACACAGGGAGAACGTGCAAACTCCACACAGTCAGTCGCCTGAGGCGGGATTTGAGCCGGGTCTCTGGCGCTGTGAGGCATCAGTGCTAACCACTGTTCCACCGTGCTGCCCACGACTGTGCCACCGTGCCGCCCACGAATGGTATGGCAAAGTATTTAATTGGGGGATGGGGAATTACAATGCCACTAGGCAGGAACTGGAGCACCTAAATTGGGAAAAAATGTTCTCAGGGAAGTGCACACCAGAAATGTGGAGGTTGTTTAGGAAGTACTTGCTGATAGTGCTGGACAGGTTTGTCCCACTGAGGCCAGGAAGGGATGTTAGGTTGACCCAGGGATGTGGAACATGTAGTCAAGAGGAAGAAGGAAACATATTTCAGGTTGAGGAGGCGAGGATCAGACAGAGCTTTAGAGGATTACAAGGTAGCCAGGAAGGAATGATGAATGGCCTCTGGAGAGCTAGAACATAGAACATAGAACAATACAGCACAGAACAGGCCCTTCGGCCCACGATGTTGTGCCGAACATCTATCCTAGATTAAGCACCCATCCATGTACCTATCCAATTGCCGCTTAAAGGTCACCAATGATTCTGACTCTACCACTCCCACGGGCAGCGCATTCCATGCCCCCACCACTCTCTGGGTAAAGAACCCACCCCTGACATCTCCCCTAAACCTTCCACCCTTCACCTTAAATTTATGTCCCCTTGTAACACTCTGTTGTACCCGGGGAAAAAGTTTCTGACTGTCTACTCTATCTATTCCTCTGATCATCTTATAAACCTCTATCAAGTCACCCCTCATCCTTCGCCGTTCCAACGAGAAAAGGCTGAGAACTCTCAAGCTATCCTCGTACGACCTATTCTCCATTCCAGGCAACATCCTGGTAAATCTTCTCTGCACCCTCTCCAAAGCTTCCACGTCTTTCCTAAAGTGAGGCGACCAGAACTGCACACAGTACTCCAAATGTGGCCTAACCAAAGTCCTGTACAGCTGCAACATCACTTCACGACTCTTGAATTCAATCCCTCTGCTAATGAACGCTAATACACCATAGGCCTTCTTACAAGCTCTATCCACCTGAGTGGCAACTTTCACAGATCTATGTACATAGATCCCAAGATCCCTCTGTTCCTCCACCTGACTAAGAACCCTACCGTTAACCCTGTATTCCGCATTCTTATTTGTTCTTCCAAAATGGACAACCTCACACTTGTCAGGGTTGAACTCCATCTGCCACTCCTCAGCCCAGCTCTGCATCATATCTAAGTCCCTTTGCAGCCGACAACAGCCCTCCTCACTGTCCACAACTCCACCAATCTTCGTATCATCTGCAAATTTACTGACCCACCCTTCGACTCCCTCATCCAAGTCATTAATAAAAATTACAAACAGCAGAGGACCCAGAACTGATCCCTGTGGAACTCCACTTGTAACTGGGCTCCAGACTGAATATTTACCATCTACCACCACTCTCTGACTTCGACCGGTTAGCCAGTTTTCTATCCAATTGGCCAAATTTCCCTCTATCCCATGCCTCCTGACTTTCCGCATAAGCCTACCATAGGGAACCTTATCAAATGCCTTACTAAAATCCATGTACACTACATCCACTGCTCTACCCTCATCCACATGCTTGGTCACCTCCTCAAAGAATTCAATAAGACTTGTAAGGCACGACCTACCCTTCACAAATCCGTGCTGGCTATCCCTGATCAAGCAGTGTCTTTCCAGATACTCATAAATCCTATCCCTCAGTACCCTTTCCATTACTTTGCCTACCACAGAAGTAAGACTAACTGGCCTGTAATTCCCGGGGTTATCCCTATTCCCTTTTTTGAACAGGGGCACAACATACGCTACTCTCCAGTCCCCTGGTACCACCTCCGTTGACAGCGAAGACGAAAAGATCATTGCCAACGGTACTGCAATTTCCTAGAAGGGCCAATGAAAAAGCTTCAGCGGGTAGTATTAAGAAAAGCCCTAAGGCATTCTACGCACAGGTGAGAAACAAGAGGATTACCAGGTTGAGGGTAAGGCTGATCAGGGATAGTGGAGGGAACATGAACCTGGAGTTGGAGGTAGGGGAGGTCCTTTAGTGAATACTTTACTTCAGTATTCACTACTGAGATGGAATTTCATGTTTCTGACGACAGCCTGAAACAGACTGATATGCTAAAACAGATTGATGTTAGGAAGGAGGATGTGCTGAAAATTTTGAAAAACATAAGGATAGATAAATTCCCTGGGCCAGATGAGATATACCCTAGGTTACTACAGGAAGTGAAGGAAGAGATTGCTGCGCCTTTGGCGATTATCTTTTCATCCTCACTGTCCATCGGAGTAGTACCAGATGATTGGAGGGTAGAAAATGTTGTTCCCTCGTTCAAGGAAGGGAATAGGGATAATGCTGAGAATTCCAGACCAATCAGTCTTACATCATTGATGGACAAAGTATTGGAGAGGATTCTAAGAGACAGGATTTGTGATTACTTGCAAACCCATAGTTTGATTAGAGATGGTCAGCACGGCTTTGTGAAGGGCAAGTCATGCCGACGCTAGGACTGTTGGTGGAGTTGTGGATCGCGTGGAGGGCTGTTGTAAGTTGCAGTGGAACATTGACAGGATGCAGAACTGGGCTGATAGGTGGCTGATGGAGTTCAACATAGAAAAGTGTGAAGTGATTCACTTTGGAAGATCAAATTTGAATGCAGAATACAAGGTTAAAAGCAGGATTCTTGGCAGTGTGGAGGAACAGAGGGATCTTCGGATCCATGTTGATCGATCCCTCCACATTGCCATCCAAGCTGATAGGGTTGTTAAGAAAGCGTATGGCATGTTGGCTTTCATTAGCGGGGCATTGAGTTTAAGAGCCGTGAAATTATGCTGCAGTGCGATAGAGCCCTGGTAAGACCACACTTGGAATATTGTATTCAATTCTGGAGGCTTTAATCTGGAAATACGGACAGCTGTGCTTTCCTTTTTGTTTGAAACAACGGAAGTTGCACATTAAAGACAGATTGGGGTGGGGTGAAGTCATATGGTTATGAGACTTTGGAACTCCAATGTTGATGGAAGCAAAGCAAGGGAATGCAAGGATTTCGTGGGTAGGCAACAATATGGAGTAATCGGATCAACCATCATTTTTTTCAATGGCAGAGCAGGCTCCAGTGGTCCTCCAATTGTGTAGGTTTGTAGTTACATATCTGCTTTATCTAAAAATTAATAAAGCATTGTTTTTGCTTATTGGGAAAATGTAACCATGTTAATATTCTACATGTAGATGTATATCTAGGCTAAAGTCTATTAAGACAAATATTAATTTTCACTTGTTTTCATTTATAAATACATCAAAAAAGTTAGCTATGGTTGTACATGGCATTTATTTGGAATTTTGAAGGTTAGAATTGGTCATTTCGTTCAGTTACAGTTTTTTGGCCACTTTTGTTCCATGAATACTTTAATGCTTGTTAAGTGAAGGTGTGAAAGCTTATAAGGGGCAGGCGAAAATACTGATTTGAGGTTACAATCCAGTCAGTCACAATCTTATTAAATAGTAGGTAAGCTTAATGGGCTGAACAGTCAACTCTTGCTTTGATTTGTTTTTCTGCACTGGTACATTTTAAACACTAGAGAACCTTTTGTTGTGCTGTTGATGCTTTTGAATTGTTAACAATTTGCATGTACTAATGCTAATGTACTAATCTATTTTGGAAATTCTTTTGTATACCTTGATTAATGCTTTCAGTAAAAGTGCATTGTTTTTTGGTTGTGGCTGTGTTTATGCTTATGCTAATAGTTCAGGTTGCAAGTTTGCTCTCTGAACTGAAAGAGTTGTTCTCAGATGTTTCGTCACCATGCTAGATAACATCATCAGTGAGCCTCTGTTGTGGGAATCAAGACACCCTGATGTTACCTAACATGTTCTTGAAACATCTGAGAACAAATCTTCCAGCTCAGCGAGCAAGCTTACAACCTGAGCTACTCATCTTCACAAAAGCTATGCTAATAGTCAAAGCAGTTTGTTCTTTTACACTGGTGATCAGTTAGATCAAAGTGGAAGCTCAGATTTGTGGAATTGTGAAATGTAGCCTTTACGGTCTACGATATTGAGGCCTGTGGCTCATTTTTGCTGTGTTGTTGATTTCCGTTGTTACCTTCAATGACTCATTCTTTATTAACTGGTGTTTACGACTTGTTCCCAGGGCTGTTCACGTTTTCTTACTGTGGAGATGAGCATAGAATTATCCTGTGCTCTGTCTGCAGAAACTTACTGTAAAATTAAGAACAAGTTCTTAAAAATAGATTGGTGACAGCTTGTAGTACAGTTGGAAATATTGACCAACTGCCTCAAAAAGGGAGAACTGGAAACTTGTGTTATTTCTTCACGAACTTGGAATAATCATTCTTTTCACATAGACTGAAATTTATTTTAGATGCTCGACAGATTAAATCTTAGTTGGGCACTCAAAGTTAGGTAGTGGCTGGTGAAAGTGAACAAGGTAAGACTGGAGCTATCAGTGAATTTTTAGATTTCTACTTTGGGAACCTTGCTGTTCAGATTTTTAAATCATGAATTTGAAAAAATATCCTTTTCTGATTTCAAGTTTGTTTGAGCACATGGGAGAATGGTAACATGGCAGAGATGTGAATGTAATTTGGCAGTCAGATGAAGAAATACCTTTTCATGCATAATTTTTCTAAGAAACAATGTACATAATGAATTAAGTTGGAAAAGGATATTTTACTTGCTCTTGGGGTGGAGGAATCACTCTCTGAACCAGCATTTATTGCTCTTGAACTGAGTGGCTTGTGAGGAAATTTCAGTGGGCATTTAAGAGTCAACCACATGCTTGAGAGTCTGGATTATGTTAAACCAGGTGATGGTTGTAGATTTCCTTCCCACAAGGAAGTTAGTGAACCAAATGAATATTTTTGACAGTGGTTGCAAGGTCGCTATTAGACCAGTTTTTAATTCCAGATTTAAGAGTAAATTTACAGATTTACAGCAACATTCATAGGAATCTAGCCATAAAGATTAACAGTTCTCTTAAAGTGGCAACTAGTAGATAAAGGTGGTCAAAAGGCATATGGAATGCTTGCCTTCATCAGTCAGGACATAAATTGCTAAGTCATATTGCAGCTGTGTTGAACTTTAATTAAACCACTTTTGGAATATTGTGTACAGTTCTGGTTGCCACGCTACAAGAAAGATCTGGAGGGTTTGAAGAGGGTACCAGGATGTAGCCTGGTTTGGAGGGCATTAGCTATGAGAGGAGTTGGACAAACTTAGTTTTCACTTGAATGTTGAAGGATGAGGGATGACCTGATGGAAATTTGCACCATTGAGAGTGATGGATAGAATGGACAATCAGATACTCTATCCCCAGGGTAGAATTGTCAATTACCAGTGGGCATTGGTTTTACGTAAAGGGGGACAAGTTTTGAAGGTGATGTGTGAGACCAGTTTATTTTTAAAACTGAGTGCTAAGTACCTGGAATGTGCTGCCAGAGGAGGTGGTGGAGGTGGATACAATAGCAACATTTAAGAGGCGTCTTGACAGATTCGTGAATAAGCAGGGAATAGAAGAACACCGACCATATAGAGGCAAAATGTTTTTAGTTTAGAAAGGCATCATGTTTCAGGATTTGGAGATGCCGGTGTTGGACTGGGGTGTACAAAGTTAAAAATCACACAGCACCAGGTTATAGTCCAGCAGGTTTAATTGGAAGCACACTAGCTTTCGGAGCATCGCTCCTTCATCAGATGGTAGTGGAGGGCTCAATCCTAACACACAGAATTTAGAGCAAAAATTTACAGTGTGGTGTAACTGAAATTATACATGGAAAAATTGTCTGTTAAGCCTTTCATCTGTTAGAATACAGTGATAGCAAGCCCACAAACAACCTCACAATGCTACACTCCTCTAGCTTCCACCCAAAACACATTAAAACAACCATCCTCTATGGACAAGCCCTACGCATACACCGGATCTGCTCAGATGAGGAGGAACGTGACGGACACCTGGAAGTACTCTAGGATGCCCTCACAAGAACTGGGTACGATGCTCAACTCGTCGACTGCCAGTTCCGACGTGCCACAGCAAGGAACCATAATGACCTCCTCAGGAGACAGACATGTGCTGCAACCGACAGGGTACCCTTCGTTGTTCAGTATTTCCCAGGAGCTGAAAAATTATGCCATGTTCTTCGTGACCTGCAACACATTATCAATGAGGATGAGAACCTCACCAAGACCTTCCCTACACCTGCCTTTAAACAACCGCCAAACCTCAAACAGATTGTTGTTCGTAGCAAACTGCCCGGCTCTCAGGACAACTCCATACAGCCCTATCACTGTAGGCGCTGCAAGACGTGTCAGAGTGTGGACATAGATACCACCATTACACGTGGGGACACTTCCCACCTTGTACATAACAGGTACTCATGTGACTCAGCCAATGTTGTCTATCTTATACGTTGTGGGCAAGGATGCCTGGAGGCGTGGTACATTGGGGAAACAGAGCAAAGGCTACGACAATGGACAAATGGGCACTGCACAACAATCAACAGACAGGAGGGTTCCCTCCCAGTTGGGGAACACTTCAGTGGTCCAGGACATTCAGCCTCGGACCTTCGGGTGACCATCCTCCAAGGTGGACTTTGGGACAGGCAACAGCGAAAAGTGGCCGAGAAGAGGCTGATAGCTAAGTTCGGTACCCATAGGGAGGGCCTCAACCGGGACCTTGGGTTCATGTCGCATTACAGGTGACCACCATTACACTATATACACACACACGTTTTCTCTCACACACTCTCTCTCACACTCTCTCTCACGCATACACACTGGCACACATACTTCCACACTCTCACATGCACCTCCCCTCATAGACTTAAGACACTCTGCACTCACTACACACATGCAGATACACCTTCTCACATTCACAACCCCCTACCCAGACAGACAGACGCACACGCACGCACGCGCACACGCTCAGAGAAAGACCCACATGCACACACATTTTGTGAGGTGAATTTGTACTTGCAGGGTTACATTGTACTTTGGTCAAAAACTGCATGCATTTATGTAAAACTGTTATCTCACTTTTTAGATTAGAATCGATCTAAACATCAAGGTATAGACTGAGAACACAGGGGGCCAACACCTTCGACATATTGTCTAGCTATCAGCATTGTTAACAGCAAACCCGAGAATGCAACTTTTTAATTAAAAAAGGTTTTGTGATTTACACATGAAAGAAGTGAAACTATCACTGTATTCTAACAGATGAAAGGTTTAACAGACAATCAATTTTTCAATGTATAATTTCAGTTACATCACACTGTAAATTTTTGCTCTAAATTCTGTGTGTTAGGATTGAGCCCTCCACTACCATCTGATGAAGGAGCGTCGCTCCAAAAGCTAGTGTGCATCCAATTAAACCTGTTGGACTATAACCTGGTGTTGTTAAAAAATCACGCATCATGTTTCAGTGCAGTCTTGGTGAGCTGAAGGGTCTATTCCTGTGCTGTACTATTCCTTGTAATTCTTGTACAAGTAGTTACGGCTATAATGCCACAGAACAATTAGGGTACAGTATTTTCAAGAATGTTTGGCACTGTTCACAATAAGTGTGATTCCTCGTTCTGTGCAATTGCCAATGTCTATGCCGTTCTGTATATGCATGATGTCTGTGCCGGTCGGTGTGCTGTTCTGAGCATGCACCGATGTCTGTCTGTGCTGAAGTTTCTGCGTATGCACGATGTCAGTGTCGGTCTTCATGCTGTACTGCGTAGGTGCCAGCGTCAGCTGCTGACAGAACACCTTTCTATGAGAGGTACTGTACCAAGACCAGCTTTCTTTCTTTTTTAAAGGTGCTGTGTTCAATTTACTTTTGTTTCATTAATAAATATATTTTCAGGCTGTGCTATACTTTACATTAGACTTTTGGGTAATTTGTTTCAGCGATTGCGAGTGATGTTTCGTTGGTCTGCTCCATCCCATCTTTTCCTATAGGCCCCCATTATTTCTCTTAAGTGAGGTTTTGCTGGAATGCAACTATGGCAGTATAGGAGAGCTACCTATACTTTCTTTCTCCTGAATTAAAATTTCACCATATTCAATGGGTGGATTTGAACCAGTTTCCCCAGAACTTGTGATGTGATCACACCACTTCCTCCCCTTTTGGTTTTGAACCTTCCATTGGAACTATGCGTTCAATATTTCAGTTATTCAAAATAGCTATTACGCTGATTATTAATATGATGAAACGTTGATGAGAGTTGAAACTGACTTTCCATCTACTTGGAAGTTTATCCATTTGGTAGCTAAGTCATTGCAGATGACATTGGTGCTTGGTTTAGGAGCAGTTGACTTCAGTGGGCAGTGGTAGGCATAAGCCTGAATAATTCACACTGTGGAAATGTCAGCAATTATTGAACTGCGGCCAAATTGTTAATCTACCTTTTTAAGAATTTTGTGACAAATTTTCATTGGTTTTATCATCTAAGTTTTACTGAGGTAAAACTGGTGTTTACTGTTCTGCAGTGATACATGCTGTTTCAGTTAGCAGAGAGAGAATATTTGTGGTTAACCAAATCCTTCCAGCACAGACATAGCATTTGTTTCTAAAGTCAGTCTTCAATTTTGCTATTAACTAAAGCATAGTTTATTGCTGGTGATGTAACATGTTATTTACAATAGTTATAACATTACAGACCACAGGTATATGCATTTAAGTATGTTATCTGACGAGCTTCACAAGTTTATATATACTTTATCACGTACTTTGTCATTGCTATGATTCACATAGTACTGAAGTAACTCATGTATATTGTATCTTTAATTGTGAAGCCTCACCTGCTCCAGAAGTGTGTTGTAATGTTTCTGAAGAGGTTGATTAGAAAATTATTAAGCTACTGCAACAGTTTGTCCACATGCCTGACTTGATGTAATTGTGAGGATTATTTATTCCAGTTAGCTATACATTCAGACACTTGCTTGAATAGAACGAGTACTGCTATTTATTTTTTGAATATGTTGAGGTTTTTAAGGTACTAAAATAAATTTGACTAACTGTACAATTTGTGTGTCGAGATGCAATTAATGCAGTGGTACCATGGGGTCTTGCATTTTGGCTCATGCAGTGCAACCCTGATTTCAACTATACCATTTATTGGCACTAAGTAAGAATTAGTTGAACATAGTTTGACATGGAGACCCATTCAAGTGTTGGATATCTGTCAGTGGACCAATTACATGAAACAGTCAGTATGAACATTTGGAGATAATGTTGGAGGCCACCATCTAAATTGAAGAAAATATTTTGGCAGGTAAAAAGTGGAATTTTCTGTTTTTAAAAAAAAATTACAAAGGTAGTCCATCATCTGAAATTTTTTATGTGTTTAGCTGTATAGTTCTTTGGTTCATGGAAGCTTGCATTTTCTAGCAGGTGTAAAAATGTAATTTTTTTGTGGGTGATGATAGTTGGGAGAAAAATCTTATTTTGTCAACATGTATCAACCTTCATTTCTCATTTTCAGCCATGTATTTTGTATGCCTTTTTTATGGTTTCAACCATCTCCCAGATTAATGTCATAACAAGGAAATAATGTTTATACTTAAAGTTTCACATGGCCAAGTAAACACTTGTTCGTTTTTCGTTTCCAGAATACTGACTGACAACAGAGAGATTTGTTTGATGTTTTCTAAAATGAAGTGAGACATTACTTGCACATGCTGGAATATGGGTCATGTAATTTTACAGCAAGGTTACTGGCACAAAAAAAGGCTGTCCATTTACACAAGGAGAATTTAATTACAGTCTATCAATTCAGTAAGTTTAACAGTTTTGTTTTTTGTCAGTTAAAACTTCCTTCCTAATTTTCTTTCTCTAAATTAGCCATTTCTCTTTGACACTGAACAAAGCTGTGGTGCTGAAACTCCTCATTCATTCTCTGTTTCACTTCGCTTCTGATTATGATTACCATTTATCTTGTAAATGTGGAATATTAGGGTCAGTTCATTTTTACTAGCCACAGCAACAACTTTCAGCATCCTGTGCTTGTTTATAGTTGGTCTGATTTAAATAGCTAGAAATTGGGAATTCCCAGAATTTCACTGAAAAATCAAGTATCACTGTTGGGCACAACTTGTATTACTTGTTCACTGCCTTCATGGCCTGTAATGACATTTGTTGCACAATTCTTGGTACTCTGAGCAGTATGCCTATTTAGTAATTCAAATAATCATCTTCAGTGTTTCTATGCAGTAGTTTAATTTCGCAAATAGGTAAAATTCTTGCAAATACAGAGGATGGGCGAACATGGACTAAACCTTCTACCAGTTAGTGCTGTACTTAGATTAGATTACTTACAGTGTGGAAACAGGCCCATCGGCCCAAGTCCACACTGACCCTTCGAAGAGCAACCCACCCATATCCCTTCACCTAACACTACAGGCAATTTAACATAGCCAATTCACCTAACTTGCACATTTTTGGATTGGGAGGAAACTGGAGCACCTGGAGGAAGCCCACGCAGACCGGGGAGAATATGCAAACTCCACAGACAGTTGCCTGAAGCAGGAATTGACCCCAGGTCTCTGCCATTGTGAGGCAGCAGTGCTAACCATTGTGCCACCGTGCTGCAATTTGCTGATTTGCTGAGCGTTGTTGGAATATTTCCAAATTAAAAGAAATTCCAAAGACTACTATAATAAATTGTCTTCGCTCTCCCACCAACATGCAAGAAAATGACATTATTAATACTTTGAAAACTGTGTGGTTGTAATGTATTTTTAATGAAGGAAATTCCTACCTGAAAGAGGTTTGTAATGTAGCATCATTGAGCAATACTAAAGACTTATAAAATATGCAGCAGTACTTCAACAGTGATTTTTAAAACATTAATATTAACTTTGATTATGAGGAGTAAATTGGTTCTCGAATGGTCATGTTTTTTTTATTCAAGTTGTCAAGGATTTATTAATTTTGTCATGTTTTTGGAAATTCACTCTTTTGACATGGATGGATGTTGTTTATCAGAAATGAACTGTATTTGCGATTGAGAAATTTGGTTTTGTCCAAAATGTTACTTGGAGCATTCTTTGACTTGAGCTTTTAGCATATTTTAATTTATAGTCACTTCAATCCTTAATTCTTAAGAGTGTCATGTTGCTGTTCTTTAAAACATTAAGTGTAGAAGTTCATGTTGAAGTCCAATTTAGAGAAATGTTCATCAATGAATTCTGTGCTGGTAATACTGTTTTGTTGTAAATTTTCAAACTATATTGTCATACCATGCTTAGTTCTGAGGCACTACATAATTGTCCTGTAATCTCACCAACGCATTTATCTTTGGCTGATCAGCCATTTGTATTTCATTGTAAGACATTAACACAATGGTATTGATGCAGACATGATTTGTCACTCTGTGACAGAAAAGACAAGCTGCCAAATTGTTTTCTGTCAGGTTCTGATTGACTTGCTGTGCATTTCCACCATGATTACTTATTCAGGTTTATAATTCTTCTTGTGTTCAGATTGTCAAATTTCATGGAATAAAAGATAGTAAAGATGTTTACTGATTCTGTTACTCTTTTTACCTAACTGGCTGTTGTAAGTTTTGTGTAACAGATTAAAGTTGACTTCAACATTACAATAAATCCAACAGACAGCACATTTTCAAGATTTTTGTGTTTGCCAGTGAATAATGAGTTTTGTTTCCCTGCTTTCAGCGAGAAAGCTGGCAAATGTACATGTTTTCCCTTTTGTAGAATTAGAATTATGTCCACCCATTTTAAATTCAGGACAATGTTTTACTTAAAAATGCTTTCATATGACTTGTGCCCTGGCGAAGATCTTTCAGTGAAAAGGTACAAATGGGCATCAGTGGATAAGTAACATTGGTATTAAAAGGAGATTCTTTTGTATTACATTTAGTTGCTCAGAATTTAACTAAATGCAGACAGGAGATTAGTTTGGTACTTTGATCTGTGAATCCAGTACTGTTAACTAATATGAAGTATAAGATTTCAGTGATAAGTTTGTATTCAACTAATCAATTAAGCTTATTAATTTAATTGCATTGAAGACTGTAGGGGGAGATCAGGATCTGAATTACCATTATTGTTTTTAGCAAGCCTATTGTATGAATTTCTGATAGGGAACATACAATCAGATCCCAATCGCCTTAAAATTTGCTCCTTTCTTCACCAATGACAGGTTATTGCAGCAGTGCGTTTCATTTAAAGCTGCACTGCAGCAACTTGTGAATATGACTTCATCAGCACCTTCCAAAAGTCTGAACTTTACTACTTAGAAAAGAGAACAAACACAGGGGAACACCACCACCTCCAAGTCACACATCATCCTGACTTGGAAATATATCCAGTGTTCCTTGATTGTTGCTAGGTCAAAATCTTGGAACACTCTACTGTACAATGTGTTTCCCATATGACTGCATTGATTTAAGAACGCAGTTCTCTGCCAACACTTTCACAGCAGTTGGTGATGGGCACTAAAAGTTGGCCTTGCCAGTGACACCTTTGTTTCATGGACATGATAAACATGTACCTACTTGAGAGTTTTCCTCCGAGAACACAATGGTTCTGTGGCTCTAATTTGTTATGAATGTGTGTGTGTGTTTTGTAGTTTGGAGGTTGACTCATTAGAAGAAGCAAATCCTGTCCCGGCTGTACTGAAAGTTCACAAGTGTGTGATGAGGTGCATTTATGGCTGGGATCCTTCCATCTCACCCATGCAGTATTGTAGGAAGTTAGTTTGGTCAATATTAAGACCACAGTCAATCTGGACATGCTTTTTATTTAATTATGAATACTTTTATTTATCTTTGAAAGGAATGTGAGCCTCACTGGCTGGGACATCAATTATTGTCTATGTTTAATTTCTGATGTAAAAGTGGCCATAAACATAGGGATCAACCCTGGCTCAATGAAGAGTACAGGAGGGCTCCAGGAGCAGCACTGGGCTGTCACCTTGAAGGTTCAATGCAGATGTACTTGCATGCACGCAGCAGTTGGCAGACCAAAGCAATTCCACAACCAACCAATCTGATCTGGGCTCTACAGTCCTGCCACATGTTGTCACAGTTCATTGGAAGAGGTGACTCTTAAAAATATCCCTTATCTCCATGATGGTGAGGTGAGTTGGGGGCGGGGGGGGGAAAGCAATCAGTATGCAAATGCAGGCTGAATCATTTGCAATAATTGTCAGCCAGAAATACCAAGTGGATGATCCATCTTTGCCTGCGCTGGAGATGCCTAGCATGACTGAATTGACTGAAGACTGGCATCTATTTCATGCTACATGATAAAGAAGAGATTGAAAGCAACAGATATTGCACTGGCTTTGGGCCCCAGTAGAATGACAGAAATGTACTCAGATATATCTGCTCCAGAATTTTGTCTTGCCCTTCGCAGTTGTTCCCATGCAGATAAAACACTGACATCTACCCAGCAATAGGGATTATTGCCCAGGTATGATCAATGTACAAAAAGCAAAACAAATTCAACATGGCCAGGTATGAACCCACCTGTTATGGTTCATTAGCAAAATGATAGAAGGGGTATTCCTCTGCTCTGAAGGAGGACTTGCTTGGCAGTGAACTATTTATTGCTCAGTTAAAATTTTGTTAGTGCCATGCAGCTCCTAATCTCGAAGGAAGTGAATGCTGGAATTCAACTGAGAGTGACTACCCCTGATATTAAAGACACGTTTGATCAAGCATCTCTAACAAAACTACATTCTGAGAGAATACTCCATAAGTGGAGATGTAGTGTACAGTGAAGAAGGTTACCTCAAATTACAACAGGCTCTTGAGCAAATGGGCCAATGGACTGAGGAGTGTTAGATGGAGTTTAATGTAGATAGATGCAAGGTGCTGCATTTTGGAAAAGCAAATCTGAGCAGGACTTATAACCTTTAATGGTAAGGTCTTAGGGAGTGTTGCTGAAGAAAGAGACCTTGGAGTGCAGGCTCATACCTCCTTGAAAGTGGAGTTGCGCATAGATAGGATAGTGAAGAAGGCGTTTGGTATGCTTTCTTTTATTATTCAGAGTATTGAGTACAGGAGTTGGGTGGTCATGTTGCAGCTGTACAGTACATTGGTTAAGGAGGGATGTGGGCTAGGTGCTGGCAAGTGGGACTAGATTAGGTTGGGATATCTGGTCGGCATGGACGTATTGGACTGAAGGGTCTATTTCTGTGGTGTACATCTTTGACTCCAAGTGCTAGGCAATTCTCATTTC
Source organism: Hemiscyllium ocellatum (assembly GCF_020745735.1). NCBI lineage: Eukaryota > Metazoa > Chordata > Chondrichthyes > Orectolobiformes > Hemiscylliidae > Hemiscyllium > Hemiscyllium ocellatum. The sequence goes on from NC_083405.1 coordinate 103,221,561, forward strand.
CGACAAGTGAGAATCTATCCATGCATGATTGTTACTGAATCCCCCACTCTAAAACACCTTGGGGTTACCATTGACCAGAAACTAAACTGGACTCAACATATAAATTCTGTGGCTACAAGAACAGGTCAAAAGTTAGAAATTTTGCAGCAAGAATCTTTCCACCTACACCTGGTCGTCATTAGACTCTTATTTCCAGATGATTATTAAATTCAAATTCCACCATTTGCCATTGGCAGGATTCATACCCAGGTCCACAGGGCATTACTTGGGTCTCTGGATTAATAGTCTGGCAATAATACCACGAGGCCATTGCCTACCCTGTGAGTATTGAGTGTACCTAATGAACTGCAGTGGTTTAAGAAGGCAACTCCAGACTTAATTTGAACTGAGTTTCCAATGTTTTACCTTGGTCTCTGTATTGTCCAAAGACAATATCACAATGCCAGGATCTCCACGTGCTTAATAATGCCATCCCCTCCCTAAATTTTAGTCAGTGTCTGCTTATATATTTTGCGAGGTATCCTACTGTACGTGCTGTTCTTGGCTGGACTTCCACTCAGTCTGTATGACTGAGGTTCACTTGTCTCCGAACTGAGACAAGATCAGATATTTCAGACTTGTATGATGATTGGTCTGTGCCTATTTATAGTGACTTTAATTACTCTGCTCGAGCATGTGATGAAGTACCTCTGGGCTGGTAGGACACGACCCAAAACCTTCGGGCCCAGAGGCAAGGATATTCTGTCAGAATAAATTAATTATCTGCCCTTTTGTTCTTAATATTTAATTCTTTGTACCTTTTTATAATGAAGCCACATTTAACTGCTGTTCTGGACAAGCCAATAATGTGGCTCAGTTGTACTGTTTTGAATGATCTTATCTGAATTATCCAACTTGTATTCCTGATTGGCCTTAAGATAATCTTAAAAGCTTTTTCCTGCATCCAAATATAACTTCTAAAATATTTCTGTCAGTGTTTTCATTAATGCTTTTATGAGCCTATACATTACTTTTCAGTAAATTGAACTTTAAAAGCAGTTTTGTCGATTTTGGAATGTAAGTTGTTTGGCTATAATGCAACAGTTGTATTCCTCTGCACCCTTGCTGTGGGAAACTCTTGTAGAAATTTGTACAGTAGTAGATCGCTAATAGAAAATCTCACGACCCATTCAGTCGAAAGTTTGCATTGCCCAAACAATGTCCACAAGTCATCAATTGTATGACAAGTTGCTGTGCTTTAATGTGACAGTTGTGTTCCTCTGCAGCCTCCTGCTATAGAAAATAATGTATGGAAAACTGCTATGGAAAATCGTGCTATAAAAGATCTCTGATAGAAAATCGCTACACCTGTTCAGTAGAAAGTTTGCATTACCCAAACAATATCCACAATTCTTCAATTGCATTACAGCCAATTCACACTGAAACGTGTTTATTGTAAGAATGACCTGTAGTTAGTCAGGTGAGGTAGGCTTTCTATACCGTACTTGTCTTACTTCTGCACTGTCTTTTCTGATGCTCTTAGCTTTGTTCGTGAAATCATTAAGTTGGTATGTGAGGACTTCAGCTTTGGATCTCATACTTTCATCTTCCTATTCCCATGGGACTTTTTTTTTTCCTTTCACAAATGAAGAGTTGTGTGTTTCACACCTGGGTTTCTTCATCCATTTTTGCTCATAAAATCTGTAATTCACTATGACAGCTGTTAAACACAACCTATATTGAAATTCAGTTATTGCCATTGTGCTATCCTGTTATTTTCATCCTTTGTGAAATGTGTTTGTTGAAAATCATCTCCGATTCATCTTTGCATATTCTTTTCTCTCAATACTCCTATTTCTTATCGTGTGTATTTTTATGAGAGAACAATACATTAGAGCTGGACTAGACCAAATGGTCTGTTGAGCTTGCTCTGCCATTGAATATGTTTTAGGCTAATCTTGGGTTGCCACTTCACTTTGCCGCCTGATTTTCATATCCCTTGATTCATTTAGGATAAACAAGTTGCAACCTTTTGAGTGAAACAGTTTCTCCTTCATATCTTAGTCGTGAATGATTGACCCCTTATCCAGAGAATATGCCCTTTAATGTTTTAGATTCCCAGACCCGCAGAAACAGTTTCTCAGCATCTAGGTTACAAAGCTCTTCAAAATCTTGCATGTTTAGATTGAGTCTATTGTCATCTCTAGAAAATATAAATCATATTTACTCAGTCTCTCATCATAGGACATTCTTATCACAGAGACCAATCTAGTAAATGTTGGCTGTTCCAAATCAAATATAACATATCCTTCCTTAAATTTTGAGACTAAAACCCACGCACTGCAATCTACCCAAAACTTGGTACAAGAGCAGGTAGCAAAACTTTCTTTTTTATTTCTATACCTTTAATCCCCTTGCAATTCAGGCATCATCTAATTTCCTTTCTGATTTGCTTGCTGAGCCTGCATGCTAACTTTCCTCTTTGTATGAGAACCCCCAATGCTCTTGAAACAGAATTTAGCAGTATGGTTAATCCTTGTTTAGAACATAGAACACTACAGCACAGGAACGGGCCGGGCCCTTTGGCCCACTAAATCAGTGCCAACCATGAGGCCATTCGAAACTAATTGCATCTGCCTGCTCATGATTTGTTGCCCTTTATTCTCAGCCTGTTCGTATCTGTCTAAATGCCTCTTAAACATTGCTAGTGTATCTGCTCTACCACCTCCCCTGGCATGTATTCTATATACTTATCACCCTCTGCATAAAATAAAAGCTTACCTTCCTCCCTCCTATGCCCTCTAGTATTTGACATTTTAGTCCTGGGATAAAGACTCCAACCATTAGCCCTATCAATGCTTCTCATGGTTTTACATACAAAGGAACCTCGATTGTCTGAAGGTATGGATGGGGAGTATTTGGTTAGGTTAATTGAATGCCGGATAACATAGTTTAACCAAGCATTGGGACCTTGTGATCCTGCCAGAGAATCAGGTGTTCAGGTAATCAAATGTCTGAAAGTTGAGATTCCTCTGTACTTCTGTCAGGTTGCTCCCTCAGCCTCCATCAGTTTGGTGAAAACAATCCAACCTTTTCCAACCTGTCCTTTATAGCTAATGCACTCCAATCCAGGCAAGATCTGCACTCTCTCCAAAGCCTCTGCATCATTCCTGTAGTGTGGTGACTAGAACTACACAGAATAGACCATATGTGGCCTAACTAAAGTCTTGTACAGCTACATAATGACTTGCCAACTTATATATTCAGTACCCCAACCAAAGATTCCTTCCAAGATCGCAGTTTCCCTTTTTCCATGTGGTTGACGATGGCCTTCAGTGCATCTCCTCCTCGTATTGCACCTCTAACCTTGAACCCCACCTCTCCCAGCACAACAAGGACAGAACCCTTCCACCTCGGTCCTCACCTTCCACTCCACCAACTTTCATCATTCTCTGCCACTTCCGCCATCTTCAAACAGACCCCTCCATAAGATATATTTTTCCTTCCCCACCCCTATCAGTGTTCTGGAGGGTCCATTTCTTCCAGGGCTCCCTCGTCAGATCCATGCCCTTCAACAGCCCACACCCCACTCTCAGCCACCGCAGGAAATGCAAAACCTGTGCCGTCACCACTCCCCTCACCTCTGTCCAAGTCGCCAAAGGATCCTTCCACATCCGACAGAAATTTACCTGTACCTTCACCAATGTAATCTACTGTATCCATTGCACCCGATGTGGTCTCCTCTACATTGGGGAGACGGGATGCCCATTTGCAGATCGCTTCAGAGAAGATTTCTGGGACACTCGCATGCACTAACCAACTCACTATCCCATGGCTAAACACTTCAACTCCCCCTCCCACTCCATCAAGGACCTGCAGGTTCTGGGCCACCTGCAATGTGAAACCCTTTCTACCTGAAACCTGGAGGAAGAATGCCTCATATTCCACTTTGGGACCCTGCAACCACATGGGATTGATGTGAGTTTCACCAATTTCCTCATTTCCCCTCCCCCACATTATCCTCGTCCCAAGCCTTCACTCAGCACTTTGCTCCTGATCTGTCCATCACCTTTTGCAACTATCCGCTCCATCCTCCTCTTTTGACCTATCACATTCTACCCCACCTTCATCTACCTATCGCATTCTTAGCTACCTTACCCCCAACTCCACCTCCCCTCCCATTTATCCCCGGCCCACGAGCCTGTTTCCTGATGAAGGACTTTTGACTGAAACATCAATTCTCCTGCTCCTTGGATGTTGCCTGACCTGCTGTGCTTTTCCAGCATCATGCTCTTCACCACCACCACCACCACCACCACCAAGGAAGGCCAATATGCTGTATGTGTCTAACTACCTTATCCACTTGTGTTGCTGCTTTCAGCGAGGTATGAACTTGTATGTCAATGCTTGCAAGAGTCTGACAGTTTCTTGTATACTTTCCTCTTGCATTTGGCCTCCCAAAATGCATACCTCGTATATCTGGATTAAATTCTATCTGCCATTTTTCAGACCAAATTTCCAAATGGAGTCATAGAGATGTACAGCATGGAAACAGACCATTTGGTCCAACCCGTCAATGCCGACCAGATATCTCAACCCAATCTGCTCCCACCTGCCAGCACCCGACCCATATCGCTCCAAACCCTTCCTATTCATATACCCAACCAAATGCCTTTTAAAAGTTGCAATTGTACCAGCTTCCAACACTTCCTCTGGCAGCTCATTCCATACCTGTACCACCCTCTGCGTGAAAAGGTTGCCCCTTAGGTCTCTTTTATATCTTTCCCCTCTCACCCTAAACCTATGCCCTCTAGTTCTGGACTCCCTGACCCCAGGAAAAAGACTTTGCCTATTTACCCTATCCATGCCCCTCATAATTTTGTAAACCTCTATAAGGTCACCCCTCAGCCTCCGACACTCCCGGGAAAACAGCCCCAGCCTATTCAGCCTACCACTATAGCTCAAATCCTCCAAGTCAGGCAACATCCTTGTAAATCTTTTCTGAACCCTTTTCGAGTTTCACAATTTTCTGATCGAAAGGAGACCAGAATTGCACGCAATATTCCAACAGTGGCCTAACCAATGTCCTGTACAGTCGCAACATGACCTCCTAACCCCTGTACTCATTACTCTGACCAATAAAAGAAAGCATACCAAATACCTATCTATCTGCAACTCTACTTTCAAGGAGCTTTGAACAGGACCTTAACATTAAGTGTATAAGTCCTGCTAAGATTTGCTTTCCCAAAATGCAGCACCTCTCAATTATCTGAATTGAACTCCATCTGCCACTTCTCAGCCCATTGGCCCATCTGGTCCAGATCCTGTTGTAATCTGATGTAACCCTCTTTGCTGTCCACGACACCTCCAATTTTGGTGTCATCTGCAAACTTAGATAAATGAGCATAAGAGGTATAGTTAGTAAATGACAAAAAATAGAGGACCCAGCACCGATCCTTGTGGCACTCCACTGGTCACAGGTCTCCAGTCTGAAAAGCATCCCTCCACCAACACCCTTTGTCTTCTACCTTTGAGTCAGTTCTGTATCCTTGCTAATCAGTCTCCCATGGGGAACCTTGTCGAACGCCTTGCTGAAGTCCATATAGATCGCATCTACCTCTCTGCCCTCATCAATCCTCTTTGTTACAGGAGCATCTGGAATAAGGTGGATGAACTTGCAGCATGGGTTGGTACCTGGGACTTTGATGTTGTGGCCATTTCGGAGACATGGATAGAGCAGGACAGGAATGGTTGTTGCAGGTTCCAGGATTTCCATGTTTCAGTAAGAACAGAGAAGATGGTAAAAGAGGGGGAGGTGTGGCATTGTTGGTCAAGGACAGTATTGCCGTTTCAGAAAGGATGTTAAGGGACTCGTCAACTGAGGTAGTATGGGCTGAGGTTAGAAACAGGAAAGGAGAGGTCACACTGTTGGGAGTTTTCTATAGGCCTCCGAATTGTTTGAGATGTAGAGGAAAGGAGAGCAAAGATAATTCACGATAGTGAGAGAGACAGAGTAGTTGTCATGAGGGACTTCAACTTTCCAAACATTGACTGGGAACACTGTAGTGCGAGTACTATAGATGGGTCAGTTTTTGTCCAGTGTGTGCAGGAGGGCTTCCTGACACAGTATGTAGACAGACCAACAAGGGGTGAAGCCACATTAGCTTTGGTTCTGTGTAATGAGCCTGGCCAGATGTTAGACTTGCAAGTAGGTGAGCACTTTGGTGATAGTGATCGCAATTCTGTTATGTTTCCTTTCATGATAGAAAGGGATAGGTGTATACCACTGGGCAAGAGTCACAGCTGGGGGAAAGGCAATTATGATGTGATTAGGCAAGCTTTAGGAAGCATAGGATGGGGAAGGAAAATGCAAGGGCTGGGCACATTAGAAATGCGGAGCTTATTCAAGGAAAAGCTCCTGACTGTCCTAGATAAGTATGTACCTGTCAGGCAGGGAGGAAGCTGTAGAGCGCGGGAGCCGCGGTTTATGAAGGAAGTGGAAGTTAGGATGAGATGTGAAGGCTCAGAGTGCTTGTTGGTTACAAGTTAGCCAGGAAAGACCTAAAAAGAGAGCTCAGGAGAGCCAGGAGGAGATATGAGAAGTTGTTGGCGGATAGGATCAGGGTAAACCATAAGGCTTTCTATAGGTATTTAAGGAATAAAAAAATGACGAGAGTAAGATTGGGGCCAATCAAGGATAGTAGTGGGAAGTTGTGTGTGGAGTCAGAGGAGATGGGGGAAGCACTAAATGAATATTTTTTGACAAGTATTCACTCTAGAAAACGACAATGTTGTTGAGGAGAATACTGAGATAAAGGCTACTAGATGAGATGGGATTGAGGAAGAGGTAGTAGAAATACTGCAGAGTGTGAAAATAGAGAAGTCCCCTAGGCTGGATGGGATTTATCCTAGGATCCTCTGGGAAGCCACGGAGGAGATTGATGAGCCTTTGACATTAATCTTTAAATCGTCATTGTCTACAGGAATAGTGCCAGAAGACTGGAGGATAGCAAATGTGGTTCTCCTGTTCAAGAAGGGGAGTAGAGACAACCCTGGTAATTATAGACCAGTGAGCCTTACTTCAGTTGTTGGTAAAGTGTTGGAAAAGGTTATAAGAGAGAGGATTTATTATCATTTAGAAAAGAATAATTTGATTAGGGATAGTCAGCATGGTTTTGTGAAGGGTAGGTCATGCCTCACAAACCTTATTGAGTTCTTTGAGAAGGTGACCAAACAGGTAGATGAGAGTTACCCAGTTGATATGGTGCATATGAATTTCAGCGAAGTGTTTGATCAGGTTCCACGCAGTAGGCTATTGTACAAAATGCGGAAGAATGGGATTGTGGGAGATATAGCAGTTTGGATCAGTAATTGGCTTGCTGAAAGAAGACCAGAGGGTAGTGTTTGATGGGAAATGTTCATTGCGGACTCCAGTTACGAGTGGTTACCGCAAGGGTCGGTGTTGGGTCCACTGCTGTTTGTTCATTTTATAAATGACCTGGATGAGGGCATAGAAGGGTGGGTTAGTAAATTCGCAGATGACGCTAAGATCGGTGGAGTTGTGGATTGTGACGAAGGATGTTGTAGCTTACAGGGAGATATAAATAAGCTGCAGAGCTGGGCTGAGAGGTGGCAAATGGAGTTTAATGTGGACAAGTGTGAGGTGGTTCACTTTGGTCAAAGTAACCGGAATGCAAAGTACTGGGCTAATGATAAGATGCTTGGTAGTGTGGATGAGCAGAGAGATCTGTGTCCATGTACACAGATCCTTGAAAGTTGCCACCCAGGTTAACAGGGTTGTTAAGAAGGCATATACAGTATTTTTGCTTTTATTAATAGACGGATTGAGCTCTGGAACCAGCTGTACAGCTGTATCCTACAGCTGTACAAAACTCTGGTGTGGCTGCACTTGGAGTATTGTGTACAATTCTGGTCACCACATTAGAAGAAGGATATGGAAGCTTTGGAAAGGGTGCAGAGGAGATTTACTAGGATGTTGCCTGGTATGGAGGGAAAGCCTTACAAGGAAAGGCTGAAGGACTTGAGACTGTTTTCGTTGGAGAGAAAAAGGTTGAGAGGTGACTTAATAGAGACAGATCAGATAATCAGAGGGTTAGATAGGGTGGACAGGGAGAGCTTTTTTCCAAGTATGGTGACAGCCAGCACGAGGGGGCATAGCTTTAAATTGAGGGGTAATAGATTTAGGACAGATGTCAGAGGTCGTTTCTTTACTCAGAGGGTAGTAAGGGTATGGAATGCTTTGCCTGCAATGGTAGTAGGTTCGCCAAGTTTAAGTGCATTTAAGTTGTCATTGGACAAACATATGGACGTACATGGAATAGTGTAGGTGGGATGGGCTTCAGATTGGTATGACAGGTCGGCGCAACATCGAGGGCCAAAGGGCCTGTACTGCGCTGTTATGTTCTATGTTCTTCTAAAAACTCAATCAAGTTTGTGAGACATGATCTCCCACACACAAAGCCATGTCGACTGTCCCTGATCAATCCTTGCCTTTCCAAATCTATGTACATCCTGTCCCTCAGGATTCCCTCCAACAACTTGCCCATTACTGATGTCAGGCTCACTGGTCTTTAGTTCCCTGGCTTGTCCTTACTACCCTTCTTAAACAGAGGTACGATGTTTGCCAACCTCCAGTCTTCCAGCACCTCACCTGTGACTACCGATGATACAAATATCTCCGCAAGAGCCTAGCAATCACTTATCTAGCTTCCCACAGAGTTCTAGGGTACACCTGATCAGGTCCTGGGGATTTATCCACCTTTACCCGTTTCAAGACATCCTGCACTTCCTCATCTGTAATATGGACATTTTGCAAAATGTCACAATCTATTTCCCTACAGTCTATATCTTCCATATCCTTTTCCACAGTAAATACTGATGCGAAATATTCATTTAGTATCTCCTTCATTTTCAGCGGCTCCACATGAAGACCGCCTTGCTGATCTTTGAGGGGCCCTACTCTCTCCCTAGTTACCCTTTTGTCCTTAATGTATGAGGCCAACACACATCCTTGCAGCACACCACTGACACAGACCTCCAGTCAGAAAACTCTTCTCCACAGCTACTGTGACTAGGTCTTCTATGAACAAGTCAGTTTTGTATCTAACTTGGCAATTTGCCATGTGTCCCATGTGACTTAACCATCTGGACCAGCTTGCCGTGAGGGATCTTAAATGTTTTACTCAAGTCTGTGTAAAGAAGTATTCACTACCTTGCCCCTAATAAATCACCCTTGTCACTTGCTCAAAATCTTAAACAGGTTTGTGAGACAAGACCTCTCCTGTACAAAGCCATGCTGACTATCCTTAACAAGTCTGTTCTTTTTCAAATACAAGTAAATCCTGTCCCTAAAAGTTTTCATTAATTTCCATAATACTGATGTAAGGCTCACCAGCCTGTACTTTCCTGGATTAACCGTGTTGTCCTCCTTAAACAAAGGAATAACATTGGCTGTTCTTCAGTTTCTCAAGACATCAAGTATCACCATTTCATCAGTATCAACATGCCCTAGAATATTAACATTCTTCCTTCATCTTACCATCAGTTTTCACGGTTTAAGCTTGCCCCAACTTGTTGTTTTCTTTAATGGCAATAAGTTGACATAGAAATATGGAAACTCAGAGCAGCTGCCAGCAATTGAGCCCCTCAAGCCTGCTTAGCCATTAAAAGCAGTCATGGTTGATTTCATTGGCCGAGTGTGTGGTGCTGGAAAAACAACAAAGCTAGAGTCAGGATTAATAGGTCTTTATCTGGTTGGCAAGATGTAAACAGTTGGACACCACAGGGTTCAGTTGATCAAGATGAAGGGTTTATGCCCAAAACTTCGATTTTCCTGCTCCTCGGATGCTACCTGACCTGTTGTGCTTTTTCAGCACCACAGTCTCGACTCTAATCTCCAGCATCTGCAGTCCTCACTTTTTCATGGTTGATATCATCTCTCCCTCAAGTCAACATTCCTGCATGCTCTTCATCACCCTTTAACTCATTACTTATTTTTTTTAAATCCTCAAATTTACTCAATATTCCGAAATCCACTGCACTCGGGTAGTGAATTCCACAGATTTGTGACTGGGAGACTTATCTTCATCTGTTTTAAATCTGCTATCCCTTATTCTAAAATTGGCCTATAATTCTATGTTGGTCCACATGAGCAAACATCTCTCAACTTTGTCAGTCTCCTTTAGCATGTTATATACCTCAATTAGGCTGCCTCTTACTCGTCTAAACTTTAGATAGTATAGCTATAAACTGTTCAGTCTCTCTAATCATAAGACAAGCTCCTCATTTCTTCTATAACTAATCTAGTGAGCCTCTTCTGAACTGCCTCCAATGCAGCGACATCCACTTCTCAAGTAAGGAGGCCAAAGTTTTATATGCAGTTTTACTAATGCCTTGTACAGTTGCAGCCACACTTCCATACTTTTATGTCCTAGTCCTTTTGCAATAAATGCCAAAATTGTATTTGCCTTTCTTATTAGTTGCTGTACCTTTTTTTTTAGATTAGATTACTTAGTGTGGAAACAGGCCCTTCGGCCCAACAAGTCCACACTGACCCGCCGAAGCGCAACCCACCCATACCCCTACAGTTACCCCTTACCTAACACTAGGGGCAATTTAGCATGGCCAATTCACCTGACCCGCACATCTTTGTGACTGTGGGAGGAAACCGGAGCACCCGGAGGAAACCCATGCAGACACAGGGAGAACGTGCAAACTCCACACAGTCAGTCGCCTGAGTCGGGAACTGAACCCGGGTCTCAGGCGCTGTGAGGCAGCAGTGCTAACCACTGTGCCACCGTGCTGCCGTACCTGAAAACCAATTTTCTGTGATTCATACACAAGGCACCCAGATCCCTCAAATGAAGCACTCTGAAGTTTCGCTGTATTCAGATAAGTTGCCTTTCTCCCCTTGCAACTAAAATGGACAACCTTTCACTTAGTTTGGCAGATGAACTTTAAGTTGAGTGTGGTTCATTCACCTAACCTACCTGTAACCATGTGTAAATTTCTTATTTCTTCATTGCAACTTACTTTCCCATCTGTTTTAGTGTCATCTTTAAATATGGCCATTGCACTTTCTATCTCCACATCCATGTCATGAATGTGGATTGTAAATGGTTGTGGCCCCAACAACTGAACCCTGTGGCATCCCAACTGTTTACATCCTGCCAATCAGAAAAATACCTATTTATCCTGACTCTTGCTTTCTGTTGGTCAGTCAGTCTCTCTCCTGGTTAAGTAAATTGACCTTAACCCCATGAAGGGACTGGGGGCATTCTAGCGAAGTTTGCTGATGATACGAAGTTAGGAGGACAGGCAGGTAGTACTGAGGAAGTGGGGAGGCTGCAGAAAGATTTAGACAGTTTGGGAGAGTGGTCCAGGAAATGGCTGATGGAATTCAATGTGAGCAAATGCAAGGTCTTGCACTTTGGAAAAAAGAATAAAAGCGTAGACTACTTTCTAAACGGTGAGAAAATTCGTAAAGCCAACGTACAAAGGGATCTGGGAGTGCTAGTCAAGGATTCTCTAAAGGTAAACATGCAGGTTGAGTCCGTGATTAAGAAAGCGAATGCAATGTTGTCATTTATCTCAAGACGGTTGGAATGTAAAAGCACCGTTGTGCTACTAAGACTTTATAAAGCTCTGGTTAGGCCCCATTTGGAGTACTGTGTCCAGTTTTGGTCCCCACACCGCAGGAAGGGCATACTGGCACTGGAGTGTGTCCAGCGGAGATTCACACGGATGATCCCTGGAATGGTAGGTCTAACATACGAGGAACGGCTGAGAATCCTGGGATTGTATTCATTGGCGTTTAGAAGATTGAGGGCAGATTTAATAGAAACGTACAAGATAATACATGGCTTGGAAAGGGTGGACGCTAGGAAATTGTTTCCGTTAGGCGAGGAGACTAGGACCTGTGGACACAGCCTTAGAATTAGAGGGGGTCAATTCAGAACAGAAATGTGGAGACATTTCTTCAGCCAGAGAATGGTGGGCCTGTGGAATTCATTGCCGCAGAGTGCAGTGGAGGCCGGGACGCTAAATGTCTTCAAGGCAGAGATTGATAAATTCTTGATGTCACATGGAATAAAGGGCTACGGGGAGAGTGCTGGTAAGTGGAGTTGAAATGCCCATCAGCCATGATTGAATGGCGGAGTGGACTCGATGGGCCAAATGGCATTACTTCCACTCCTATGTCTTATGATCCATAATCATTTGCTTGACTCGGTATGAGATGCCTCCTGGAAATCCAAATAAACTACATTCTATTGAATCTCCATTATCAACTTTGCTTGTTAGGTCTTCAAAGAATTCTAGCAAATTTCTCAAACGCTATTTACTCTTCAAAAAGCCACACAAACTTTGGATTGTGTTTTGACTTTGCGAATATACTGTTATTACTGATTTAATAATAGATTCTAACAGTTTCCCAATTATGGATGTTAAACTAACATTTAAAACTATCTCTTCCTACTTTCTGCTCCCTCCCTTTTGAATAAGGACATTGTATTGCCATTTTCCAATCCACTGGAATCATTCCTGTATCCAGGGAAATTTGGAATGTTTTAGACAATAGATTCATTATCTCGGCTGCCACTTGCTTTAAGATCATTCAATGTAGGGTATCAAGCCTTGGGGACTTGTCTGTCTTCACTCCCAATAGTTGTTCAGTACTTTTTTTTTCCCCGTGGTGATTTTTATAAATTGCTCTCTTTCTATAACATGTGCATTATCAGTTACTGTTGGGGTGGTGCTAATGTCCTCCTCCATGAAAACAGAAACAATACATTGATTTAGTGACTCCACTAGTTCCCCACTATTAACTCCCCAGTCTCTTCCTTCAAGAGTCAAGAGTAGCTTTATTCCTCATTTCTACCATATGCAACTGATACAGTTTAAAAAAAAACGAGACAGCGTTTCTCCAGACCAAGGTGCTACGTGGACAACATTAAATTACATGAGAGGACTGTTGTACAGAGGGCAGCATAAAGTGCGTAAGAAAACTGCAAAAGACACAAGTCAATGCGGTAATTCCTGACAAGACAAGACAAGACAATAGGCACAGTAATTAACAAATTACAGTGTAATAATGAATGATCATGAATAAACCATTGCTTTAATAACAATTTGAAAAGTCGTGCAAAGAATTGCAGATGGTATAGTGTGATTATACAATGTTAAGGAGCCTGATGGCTTGGGAGAAGAAACTGTTGCACAGTCTGGCCATGAGAGACCAAATGCTCTGTTACCTTCTGCCAGATGGCCGGAGGGAGAAGTGTTTGAGTGAGGGGTGTGTGGAGTCTTCTACTGTGTTTGTAGCCTTTTGGATGCAGCGTGTGATGTAAATGTCAGTAATGGAAGGAAGATAGAACCTGATAATCTTAGCTGTCCTCACTATCCGTTGTACGGTCTTAAGATCCGAGACGGTGCAATTCCCGAAACCAGGCAGTTATACAGCTGCTCAGGCTACACTCAATGAACCCGAACCCTCTGTAGGATGTGGTGAGGATAGAGGGTGGGAGGTGGGCTTTCCTCAACCTACACAGATCGGAGCCAACCTTCTCTTTCGCTACTGTTTCCTTTTACATACCTACAGAAACTATTGCTCTCGGTTTTATATATTTAATGCTAGCTTTCTTTTATAATTGCTCATTTTATTATTTTATTTTAGTAACCCTTGATCTTTAAGTGTCCTGCCTCTGGCCTTTGGAATATGCTATGCCTAAGTTTTTGACTTTATATTGTTTTCTTTGCTGATCCATGGATGAATTTTCCCTTTGTCACAATCTTTCTTCCTCACTGGAATATATTTTAGTTGGAAACGATTGAGTTTCTTCTTTAACATCTGCCACTACTGAAGAACTGTCCAACCTTTTAGCCTTCCAGTCTGACCCACATGGGCCAAAACTATCCTCTTGCCAATATAGTTACCTTTGTTTAACTCCAGAATGCTTGTGTATGGCTCCAGTTTCTAACCCCGAACTGAATTTGAAATTGTAGCATGCTATGATTTTGCCCAAGAGGGTCCTTTACTGTGGGATCATTAATTAATTCCATCTCATTACATAATACCAAATCCTGAATATCCTTCTCCCTGGTAGAAACAATGACTGCAGATGCTGGAAACCAGATTCTGGATCAGTGGTGCTGGAAGAGCACAGCAGTTCAGGCAGCATCCAAAGTGCAGCGAAATCGACGTTTCGGGCAAAAACCCTTCATCAGGAATAAAGGCAGTGAGCCTGAAGCGTGGAGAGATAAGCTAGAGGAGGGTGGGGGTGGGGAGAATGTAGTATAGAGTACAATGGGTGAGTGGGGGACGGAATGAAGGTGATAGATCAGGGAAGAGAGGGTGGAGTGGATTGGTGGAAAAGGAGACAGGCAGGTTGGGCAAGTCCCGACAAGTCATGGGGACAGTGCTGAGCTGGAAGTTAGGTACTAGGGTGAGGTAGGGGAAGGGGAAATGAGGAAACTGTTGAAGTCCACATTGATGCCCTGGGGTTGAAGTGTTCCGAGGCAGAAGATGAGACGTTATTCCTTCAGGTGACTGGTGGTGAGGGAGCGGTGTTGAAGGAGACTACCTGGTCAGGTCCACGCCCCCCTAAACCCACCCTCCCATCCTGGCACTTTCCCCTGCCACTGCAGGAACTGTAAAGCCTGTGCCCACACCACCTCCCTCACCTCTATCCAAGGCCATAAAGGAGCCTTCCACATCCATCAAAGTTTTACCTGCACATCCACCAATTTCATTTATTGTATCCGTTGCTCCCGATGCGGTCTCCTCTACACTGGGGAGTCTAGGCGCCTCCTAGCAGAGCCCTTTAGGGAACATCTCCGGGACACCTGCACCAATCAACCACACCGCCCCGTGGCTCAACATTTCAACTCCCCCTCCCACTCTGCCGAGGACATGGAGGTCCTGGGCCTCCTTCACCGTCGCTCCCTCACCACCAGACGCCTGCAGGAAGAACGCCTCATCTTCCGCCTCGGAACACTTCAACCCCATGGCATCAATGTGGACTTCAACAGTTTCCTCATTTCCCCTTCCCCTACCTCACCCTAGTTCCTAACTTCCAGCTCAGCACTGTCCCCATGACTTGTCCGGACTTGCCTTACCTGCCTGTCTCCTTTTCCACCTATCCTCTCCTCCCTGACCTATCACCTTCATCCTCTCCCCCACTCACCCATTGTACTCTATGCTACTTTCTCCCCACCCCCACCCTCCTCTAGCTTATCTCTCCATGCTTCAGGTTCACTGCCTTTCTTCCTGATGAAGGGCTTTTGCCCGAAACGTCGATTTCGCTGCACTTTGGATGCTGCCTGAACTGCTGTATCCTTCTCCCTGGTTGGTTCCAAACAAATTGCTCCAAGGAATTATCTCCCGTACGTGCAATGGACTCTTCTTTGAGACCGCCCTTGCCACTTTGCTTAATCCAGTCTATAATGCATATTAAGATCCCCAATGATTAGTGCTGTATGTTTGTTGCAAGCCCTCAGTATTTCCTGGTTTAATATTGTGACTGACTGTGGCAATACTGTTCGGGCGTCTATAAATTACTCCCACCAAGAGTTTCTTGTCTTTGGTATTTCTTTATTTCAACTAAAATAAATTCTATGTCTTAATCTCCAGTGCTGACATGATTCCTCATTGCAGTATGATCCTGACCTTTACTAACACAGCTCCTTTTGTTTTGTACCTATCCTTCCGAAAAATAGCCAAAAGGTACTCCGTTAATTTCCAGAACTGGGATTTCCCTGTAACAATATCTCCCAGAATTGCTACCAAATCATACCCATTTATCACTCTAAATGTTTTGTACATTCAGAGACAAAGCATTTAAGCTTGTTCTATAACCAAATTTCCCTACTGTTACAATTCCTTGGTGCATATCTCAGTGTCCTCCTTGCATCTTAGATTTCCAGCCAGAATTGATTTAGGTTATTTATTTGGATTGTAAGTAGCCAAGTTCTGAGCACTTATCCTTGGGCACTCCACTAATCACTGTATGCAAACCTGAAGATACCCTGTTTATGTTTAAAATAAAACAGAACTGTGAATGCTGGAGATCTGAAACAAACCAAATCAGAAATTGCTGGATAAACCCAGCAGGTCTGGCAGCCTCTATGGTGGGTGAACAGTTGCTCGAAACGTCGAATTCTCTATTCCTGAGATGCTGCCTGGCCTGCTGTGCTTTGACCAGCAACACATTTGCAGCTGTGATCTCCAGCATCTGCAGACCTCATTTTTTACTCGTTGCTATTAAGAGTCCAGTGACCTTTCTTCACATATCTCCACAGATGCTGCCAAAGCTGCTGAGATTCTTATGCAGCTTCAATTTTTCTGTTTTTACCTGCTCTTGGTTTCTGTCCTTTGCCATAGAGAGAATGGATTTGTTAATGTATCAAATGCTTTTTGACAATAGCGATACTTTGTTTCAATTTCCTGGGGCATAGGCATTGATGCCATTCCTAACTACGTTTTAACTGACATGCATGCCATTGAAGAGGGTATTTAAGAGACGACCACTTTCTTGAGGCTGGAGTCACGTAGATTTGATCAAATAAGGATGTCATATTTTCTTCCCTGAAGCACATCTGTGAATTAGGTGGGGTTTTAGAATAATCAATAACTATTTTGATGGCTTTCATTACTCAAACTGGCTTAATGTTCCAGAATTGGTACTTTGGTATAAATCGAGTGCCATGATGTCCCCTAGTTTACTAGTTTAATGACATTGTCACCGTCACAATGTTACTATCTTCCCTATTTATTATATTTGCTGATGCCCATTCATCTACTTTATAAAAAAAATTATAAGAAATGCATCAAACAAGATTTTCCTCTGATAAACTAATTTTGACTCCTAATCACGCAGTGCTTTTCCATGTGTGTTATTAAGACAGTTCTAATAGATTCCAGTGGTTTCCTGATGATTATATCAGCCTTAGTGGTCTGTAGTTCCCCGGTTTTTCTTTTTTCTTTCTTGAGAAGAGAAAAGTAGTTTACATTTGCTACTCTCATATGTAATAGAACCATTTTTGATTCAATGGAATTTGGAAAATCATAGCCACTGCTGCCACTAACTCTGCAATTATCTCCTTTTACAATGATAAGGTTTTGGGAATATATCGGACTTAGGTTTCTTGACTTTCCCCAGTACTTTCTCTCTGATAGTAGCTTAATTTCCTTACTTAAAAATTCTCTCGGCTTCCCTCTATTTCCGGTATGCTTGTCATGGCAGATTTGCTTAATGTTTTAATCAATTTGCTTATTCGCCATAATAATTTCTGCTACTTCTGCTTCTAAAGGAACTGTTATATTCACACAACTTGTTATATACTTGCAAAAGCTCCTACAATCCACTTTGAAATTCATAATTAGTTTACGCTCCTCTATTATTTCCCCCCTTCTTTTACCATGTTTTGTAGTCCTTGTTTCTAAACCACTCCTGATCCTCAGTCTTAATACTGTTCTGGACAGCATTTTATAAGCCTCCTCTTCTAATCTAGTACTATCTTTAAGTTTGGGTAAGCTACACGTGGGGCTATTTTTCGTGGAATATATTTTCCTGAGCATGTTGAGTTCTCTTTCAATATTTTCCACTGTTTATTTATTGCTATATATTTCAGTCTATTCATTGAATCAATTTGCAGCCATTGCCATTTTTGTACCAGTATAATTGGCTTTGTTTAAGCTCAATGATTGAAATATATCATTTTCTGTCTTACCAGTGATATTATGATTGCTGTTTCCCAGTAGATCTTTATGACTTTACTAAATAACTCTACTTCATTACAAAATCTAAAATAGCTTTATCCCTAGTTTGTTTCACAACTCATTGCTCAAGGAAACTGTAAAGGAATTTTCGGTGAACGAGAGTGACAAGTGTCTTTGATGACTCTTCTATTCTAACTTGAATGCTTGTTGATGGTTTGAGAAAATAATCATCTGTTCAGCTCTGCGTTATGATAACCAGGATCGAATGTATAGAATCCAAAAACCATTTTTGGTTACAATAGCATATCTTCCATTGTATTTGGGGTTGGTCTGTTGGTACTCCTGTTGAATTTCTGAACATTACGTGCAAGCAGTATGTTTTATATCGTGGTCGGGTGTGACTGTTGCAAAGTTCTTAACATCACATGGCTGATTGCTATTATATTGTTAAAAACAGGTATTTCTCAATCTTAAAATGACTAGTGATTGCTACCTTCAGTGACAATAATCAAATTGTTCACATGAGCCTGTTAATGTATTATTCAGTCTTTTATCTCAATAGGTAAGAGGTAGATAATAGGATCTAGTATTGTCCTCATTGTTGGTCTTCACATACCCCGGTTAGTAGCAACAGGAGGTAGCTAATAAGATCCATAACTAGGGCTAATAGCCGTATTCGGAGAAACAAATAGCTTTGCTTGAGGGCTGAGGGCAAAATACGCACCTATGGCTCCAGATAATGCCTACAGTTCTGAGATAACTAGACCCCACTGTGATTTCTGGCCTCAGTCTGCCAGAGGGCAGGCACACAGTCAAAATTTATAATAAGCCAGTATAGTAGAGGTTTTTTAATTGTTGAATTCCCAATGCTCTAAAACATTATGATGATAGGCGATTACAATAGAATTTTTGCTATTGAATTCCTAAAACTTTATAAAGGATGACATGGGATTTTGAAGGAAGTGGTTGAGGTTGTGATATTTGAAAACATCTGCTATCCTTATCCTTCCAAGTTGTGCAGATTTGGAAGGGACTATCAAAAAAGCCTTGTCAACTTAAAGCGGTGCATCTTTTAGACCATGTATACATGTCAGCCATTTTGTACTGATGGTGGAGAAACAGGAGGTTAAGCTGATAAATGAATGCCAAGCGATGACTTGTCAGGTGAACATGCACAACTTGTAGAAAGCATTTCGTAAAGCTCTTCACAGAAAATATTTACCTAAAGTTAGAGCCCTGGAAATCGAGGATATTATTGACCTGGTTAGCAAATTTGCTGAGCAGCAGAAGGTAAACGGGTAATCTAATTGGCCAGACGTGATTAGTGGTTCTGCTGGATGTGTGGGGTCTCAACCATTCATCATATTCATGCTTCACTCGGGTGATGGAAAATCTTCAGCCTAGGAACCCTCCAACCACAAGGGATGAACTCTGATTTCTCCAGTTTCCTCATTTCCCCTCCCCGACCTTGTCTCAATCAAATCCCTCGAACTCAGCACCGCCTTCCTAACCTGAAATCTTCTTCCTGACCTCTCCGCCCCCGCCCCCACTCCGGCCTATCACCCTCACCTTGACCTCCTTCCATCTATCGCATTTCCAACGCCCCTCCCCCTTGTCCCTCCTCCCTATCTTTTATCTTAGCCTGCTGGACACACTTTCTTCATTCCTGAAGAAGGGCTCATGCCCGAAACGCGATTCTCCTGCTCCTTGGATGCTGCCTGACCTGCTGCACTTTTCCAGCAATGCATTTTCAGCTCTGATGGAATATAAAGCTATGTGTTAAATTTCGCAAAATTAGGTGGCATTATAACCAAGCTAGATGGAGACATAATCTGTTGACATCTCAAATTTTAAGTAAATAAGCAAAACAGAGTTTGGTGTCAGAAAATATGCATTCATCCATATTGGACCTAAAAGTATAGAAGAGGGTACTTTAAGTGGTGAAAAGGTTAAAAACGAAGAATCTCCAAAGATAGCGGACAGTGGGGTGGGGACACTTGGTCTCCAGGTACAAAATGTAATTAACCGGTAAATAATCAAAAGAGCTGATGAAATGCTGGCCTATAAGCCAGAGGAGTAAAATGCAGGATGTTTAAAGTTCTGCTTCAGTTATACTAAGTCCTGGTTCATGTGTCAAATGAAATGATGGACAAAGTGGTGGATGCAGGTACAGTTGCAATATTTAAAAGATGTTTTGGATAAGCTGAATAAGAAATGTATAAGCGTCATTGGCGAAGAGCGGGTGAGTGTGACTAGTTTAACTTTGGGAACTTGGTTGGTGTGGACTGGTTGGACCATAGTGTCTGTTTCTTTGATGGATAACCCTGTTTCTATTTAAAAGTTTTTAAAGATTTCAGCATTTGTTGCTGTTTGCAGGAGAAAGAAATGCAAATATCTGTCTACCTTGGTATGTTAAAGGGTTTCCTAATGTTAGGACACTCACTGATTTTTTTTTTCATTTGTTTTGTTTTATTTTATTATTTTTGGTTTGGAACTATGAACTGAAATATGACCTTTGGACCACGAGCAGCATTTTGTATTTAAAGAGAACAAATGAGCTGTTAATTGAATTGATGTCAGGCCAGCAAGCTAATTGCAGGTTGTTTCTCTTACTAAAAAATGCACTCTAGACACTTGGGTTTCGGAGAAACTTTATGCTCAAGCAGATGTTGACTATGAGCTGGGACCAGTGGTCAGTTTGGAAGGGAGGGGAGAGGCCAGAGTTGGAATTGGTTTATCAACTCTGTTTAAGTCAGAGGGTTGTAACTACAAAAGCTGTATAACTATGACTCTCTTTATTGATATATATAATTATGCCATGAAGCCAGTGCACAACAGCAATTTCTAACATTAACTATAGTTAACTTTGCAATGTATGTTGTACTGGACATCAGACTGGCTCCAGTATAGCTTGAGTTTAAAAAACATTACAAAAGCACCTCCAAACTGTTGGTGACAGCATTATTATTGCTGCATGACATTTTTATACCATTTTTACGAGAACTGATTCAATACTTCAGTTTTTAAATTTTCAATTTTTAACATATGAATAATCTCCTGTTATGGGACTAGGAAGCTGGACTTTAAATACTGCAGTCTGTGTGCTGAAAAATTAGTCAATTTCAGTTCAGCTCATCTACTTTCCTTTTCCCCCCCAAATTTTGTTAATTCTTAGTTTTTTGATTTGTTTTTATGAGGAAGAGAAACATGTCTGTCTTCTGATTTTAACATCTTTCTTGTTTTTCCTCGTTAACCTGTTACCCTCATATTTCCACGCTCTGTGCATTCAAATTTCTCTTTCACCCCTATATGCCCATTCTCCTTATTTTATGTATGCTCAATCCTATTCTGTTCTCTCCCTTCTTCATTTTACCACCGTTTTTACCCATTTCCTTCCCAAATAGATGGCATGGAAATTTTGAAGTGTTTGAAGGTTTTGAAGTTGTGTTCAAAGCTAAAAGAAACCAAGGAAAACGAGAAGGAATAAAGTGGTTTCTGGGCAACATTTGTCCTATGGGCTTTGTCTCAAATATCATACTTTAAAATCAGGGACCAACTATTGTAAATATAACTGTGCTCATGAGCCGTGATGGCCTTGTGTTGAAGTGTTTTGGTGACTTGCCAGCGAACATTCTTGTGCTTGTTCTTCTAAATCATGAAAAGGGCTGTTAGGTTTGGCAGATTTGCACAGGGTAACTTAAAGTCATTAATCAGGAAATTTCTCAAGTGCAGCTAATGCTGTATAGTTACCATTTATGGCCCTTGATTTCCAGGTTGAAGTAATTACTGTCTGCTCGAAACTAGTTGCTTCCTAATACAGTTCAGTAACTGCTTAATTGACCCAAACACACATGATCATGATGAATAAAGTTGAAGGAGTTTATTCAGGGGTTTTGTTGAATGAAAACATATATTTTTAATACTTTTTGGAACCAGTCTCAATATTTTCCAGAATTACTCGCGTTTTTAAAATCAGATTTTGTTAACTTCTCCCTACATTTTCTTTTGTTACCTGTAAATACAGATCTGCTAAGACATTTGCCACCTGCTATTATCTTTAATGTTGTCTTCCTCTTGAGATGCCTATCCACTTATTTAACCACCCCATTAGTTCTTTCTCTCTTATTGCTAACAGCAATCCAGCCTACTAAATGCTGGAGAGCATTTATTTTGCTCATTTTGCTGCTGCTATTAATCAGTACATATTCATAGAATCATTTAAAATAGGGCTGTAGCAGCTTTTCCATTATTCTTTGTGAGCCTTATTTTTAACTTTTGCCATTGTCATACCCATTATTTTTAATATATTCTTTTCAGTCTTCCCCCAGAAGAGTCTTTGGTTTAGGTCCAATATTCCTTGGCTTTCAGTCAACATATTGTTGTATTTCATGGATTCAGCATTAGTTGATGCTCAAGACCATCTTTTTGAGCACCTTGTGTTTTGAATTGCAGCATCTTAATAAATGAGTCCTGCTCCATCAGTGTATGGATAAGACCTTCAGTACGTAGTGGACAATGATTTATGCCTGGAAGTATCTCTTTTACCATGGTCAGGAAGGGTAATACTGTAAATTTTTTTTTTAAAAAGCTGCAGAGATTCAGCAGGACAGGCAGTATCTGTGAAGAGAAATTGAGTCCATGTTTTGGATCAATAACCATTCACCAGAACTGGGTCATGTTATGTTTACCATTGGGACTACTCAGACCTGGTCATAAGTTGGTCATTTTTCTAACAGGTAGAGCTGTGCATGCATAAAATTGCCCTTCATTTTTCTGTCTATTTCTGCATCAATTTGATATGCGCAGTACTCTTCACAGAATTGCAGTGGTGTAGAAGGTTGCCATTCGGTCCACCATGTGTGCATCAGCTCTGAGCTTATTCATTTAGTGTCATGTCTTTTCCCTGTAATCCTGCATATTCTTTCTATTTAAATAATCATCCAGAGCCTTCATAAATGTTTTAAATGAGCCTACTTCTCCCACACGTCCAGGCAATGCATTCAGACTCTATCTACTCACTGTGTGATTTTTTTTTCTTGCCTCACATCTGTCTCTTGCGAATTATGGACTAGTTTCAATTCATCTAGAAACGGGAACAGCTTTGCAGATCTACTTTCGAGGGACCTCATGATTTTGAAAACTATCAAATCTCTTTTTAGCCTTTTCCTTTACAACAAGGAAAACGCTTAATAACAAGGGTATCTCATCCCTGCAATACATTCCTGGTGAAGGTCTTATGCCCAAAACATGGACTCTTCAGTTCCTTTAATGCTGCCTGACCTGCTGTGCTTTTCCAGTGTCACACTTTTTTCGATCCGATCTCCAGCATCTATACTCCTCATTTTTTCTTGTCTCATCCCTGGAACCATTCTTGTGAACCTCTTCTACATTTTTCTCCATTACACAAATCCTGTCGCAACTG
Source organism: Hemiscyllium ocellatum (assembly GCF_020745735.1). NCBI lineage: Eukaryota > Metazoa > Chordata > Chondrichthyes > Orectolobiformes > Hemiscylliidae > Hemiscyllium > Hemiscyllium ocellatum. The sequence continues at coordinate 103,244,699 of NC_083405.1, forward strand.
TGACACCCCAGAATTCTATGTTGTATATTTCAGATGAGGTCTCAAGTTTTTACAAGTTTTTCATCACTTCCCTGTTCTGTCTCCAATAATGAAGCTTAGAATACTATATGCTCTATTAACTATGCTGTCTACCTGACTTGCCATTAATAATCACTTAGGCACCCAGGTTTCTCTGCTCTTGCACACCCTTTTAGTTCCTTTTTTTATGCTGTCTGTTCAAGTTCTTTGTACCAAAATGAATTGTCCCTCACTTTACCAGTGAAACTTCATCTGCCATCTATCTGCCCACTCTACCAACAAACCCTTTTGAACTTCTGTCTTCTACCCTGTTTACAAACTTCCCAAGGTTTGTGCTATCTCTAATCTTTGAAATTGGGTCCAACAAGTTGAGGTAGAGATCATTTATAGATCAGAGAAAGCAAGGATCCCAATAATGACCATTGGGGATCACCACTGCACAGCTTTCAGTTGAAAAATAACCTTTTTACTGCTTGTCCCTCAGCCAATTTGTACTCACATGGCTACTGTCCCTTTTCTTAGTTAATGACTTAAACTCAAAAGGCATTTAATGCCTTTAGGAAACACAGGCTATGATTTATCAGCTATACTGAACTTCTATGCTATTAAATTATTGTGGTATGCTACCATGCACTTTCTTTCACATTGTGAATTATTTTACATGCTTGCAGATTTAGTGATAATCTTGAACATGCACTTAATTCAGCAACTAACATTGTTTCCTTTTTTTTAATATTACCTATTTTCTTTCTTTCTTTTGTTAGTTCAGTTGATTTGAGGGCTGGTTTACAATATAGAGTGATGCCTGCAGAGTTAGTTCATTTCCCATGCTGGCTGAGGTTATCATGAAGATCCTGCCTTCTCAACCTCCTCCCTTACCTGAGGTGTGGTGACCTTCATGTTAAGCCACCACCAGTCGTGTGTCTAATGAAAGAACAGCCCGACGGTGTGGTGGGACTAGTGACTTTACTGTTTGTCTTTTAAAGTGGAATGCAAGGACCGTTGCGTTAAGGTTGATGACGCTTAAAATTGTCAAAAGGAACCATTTGTCGCAAGAAATGCACTAAAGAAATAAGAAAATAACACATTTACTACAATATTTCAGTCAATTAATGAAGTTTAAGAGATTCTGTTCAACTTGGAGAAAGCACAAAATGGATAATCAAATGGTAATTAACTGCTTTGTATTCTGGTATCTTAACAGTCATTATAGGTTTTGCAGATCTTGATTGAAATCAAGAATCCATTTTTGTGTTGCTTTGCAGCAATTAGTATTGGGAATCTTGATTTCTGTATCTATGTCATTAGGAACAAAAGATTTGGAACAATAAGTTCTGCGAACTGAGGCCATAGCTTTGAATTAAGAAACTGCTGACATGGTAAACTTAAATTTTTGGAAGGATTGATATTTGCAAACAATTCGAAAATGAATGGTCATTGAAATGAGAGCATAATGTAGTGAAACTTCTGTTCTCAAGTATTTTAGTGATCATGGTGAACAATGTAATTGATCTCATGAATTAGACTTAGTAAACGATTATTCAAATTCGTTGGTACTGTTCATCTTATATTTTGTAACTGGCTTATAACATTTTTGTTACATAAAAAATGCACCCAAACTTGCAATATCAAAGGAAACTCCAAATGCCAAATATCATTATTAAATAGCCTGATTTAAGAACTGCAGCTGTACAATGTTACTTTTGTTATTGTTATAGCCATTTATTGAAGCTCAAATTCTGCTTCATCTTGTCATTTATTGTGTGGAATATGTCATTTTCCTTTGCTAGTATAGTAGAATTAAATGACTATTGCATGGTACTATTTATTCAGGCAAGGTGCTGTTAATACGCACTTCACAATATTATCTCATACCTGAATGCTACAATGATATAGGGCAGAAATTAAGCTCTGCAAATTTGTTAAACTATGTTCCTTCTTGATTTTAGTGGCATCTACAAGATAATATTCATAATTTTACCTTATTTTATGGACTTCAGTAACCTTGATTAATTTTTCTTGTTAGTTATCCAATATTTGGATTTTTTTGCAGTAATATTTCTTGAAACTATTTATATTATTTAATATTCTGATTAGACACTTCCTTTGTGTAATGCTAATTTTTAACTTTCTTGTACACTGTTTTTACCAAACTTTCTAATAAGATTTAACTACTTAGAACAGTACAACATGGTACAGGCCCTTCAGCCCACGATGTTGTGTCAAACATTTAGATTGATCTAGAATCAACCTAAACTAAGCATCCCTTAATTTACCACCATCCATGTAGTTGTCCAGTAGTTGCTTAAATGTCCCTAATGTCTCTGACTCTACTACCACTGCTGGCAGTGTATTCCATGCATCCACCACTCTGTGTAAAGAACCTACTTCTGACATCTCCCCATACCTTCCTCCAATCGCCTCAAAATTATCACCCCCTATAACAGCCATTTCTGCCCTGGGGTAAAACTTCGCTGGCTATCTACTCTATCTACACCTCTCATTACCTTGTACACCTCTCTTTCTTCCTTCTCTCCAGTGTGAAAATCCCAGATGACTCAACCTCTCTCCATAAGACAAGCCCTCCAATCCAGGCAGCATCCTGGTATAAATCTCTTCTGCACCTCTCTAAAGTATCTACATCCTTCCTGTAACGAGGCGGCCATTGTAACTTGGACACAATGTTCCAAGTGTGATCTAACTTTTATAGAGATGCAGCAAAACCTCGCTGCTCTTAAACTCAGTCCCCTTGTTAATGAAAGCCAAAACACCATACGCCGCCTTAACAACCCTATCCACTTAGGTGGCAACTTTGAAGGATCTATATACATGGACCCCAAGATCCTGCTGTTCCGCCACACTGCCAAGAATCCTGTCTTTAACCATGTATTCAGCATTCAAATTCAACCTTCCAAAATGAATCACTTTGCGTTTATCCAGATAGAATTCAATCTGCCATTGCTCAGTCCAGATCTCCATCCTGTCACTGTCTTGTAGCCTGCAACAGCCCTTGACACTATTTACAACACCACCGACCTTTGTGTCATCAGCAAATTTACAAACCCACCCTTCTACTTTTTCATCCAAGTCACTTATAAAAACTACAAAGAGTAGAGGTCCGAGAACTGATCCCTGTGGAACACCACTGGTCACCGATCTCCAGGCAGAATACTTTACTTTTCTTCCTTGGCCACTTGCTGTCGTCTTTCGGCCAGCCAATTCTGTATCCAGACAGTCAGATTTCCTTGTATCCCATAACTCCTAACTTTCTGAATAAGCCTACCATGAGGAACCTTATCAAATGCCTTACTGAAATCCATTTTCACCAAATCCATTGCTCAACCTTTGTCAACTTGTCTCGTCACATCCTCAAAGAACTCATTAAGGCTTTTGAGGCATGACCTGCCCCTCTCAAAGCCATGCTGACCAACTTTAATCAAACTACGTTTTTCTAAATAGTCATAAATCTTATCTCTCAGAATCCTTTCATTACATTTCTTACCACAGGCACAAGACTGACTGACAGGTCTGTAATTCCCAAAGATTTCCCCATTTTCTTTCTTGAACAGAGGAACATTCGCCTCCCCCCAATCATCCGGTATAACTGCCGTGGAGAGTGAGATTGTAAAGATCATCGCCAGAAGCACAGCAGTCTCATTCCTTGCTTCCCATTGTAACCTTGGATATATCTGGTCCAGCCCTGGGAGCATATCTATCTTGATGCTTCACAGAATATCCAGTACACACACTTTCTTAATATTAATCTGTTTGTTTAAGCCTATTAACCTGGTCCACGGTGTTCTCACTATCAACAAAGTCCCTCTGTCCAGTGAATACTGAAGGAAAAACTCATTTAGGGCCTCCCCTACCTCTTGAGACTCCAGGCACAACTTCTCTATTATTCCTGATCGGCCCTACCCTCTCTCTGATCATTCTTTTATTCCTCACATAAGTATAGAATGCCTTTGGGTTTCCCCCAATCGTTCCCGCTAAGCCTTTTTCATGCCCCCTCTTAGCTCTCCTCAGTTTATTTTTGAGTTCTTCCGGAGGTACCCTGTAATCCTCCAAAGCTGTGTCAGATCTTTATTCCCTCAACCTTAAGTAATCTTCCTTCTTCCTCTTGACGAGAAACTCCTCTTCTCTTGTCATCCAAGGCTCCTTCACCTTACCATTCCTTGCCTGTCTCAGTGGGTCATCTCAATAAGTGCTCCTTCAACAACCTCCACATTTGTTGTGCATGTTGAGCCTGATGTCGGTGTTGGGCAAGTTGTTGGAGGGAATCCTGAGGGACAGGATATACATGTATTTGGAAAGGCAAGGACTGATTCGTGATAGTCAACATGGCTTTGTGCATGGGAAATCATGTCTCACAAACTTGATTGAGTTTTTTGAAGAAGTAACAAAGAGGATTGATGAGGGCAGAGCAGTACATATGATCTATATGGACATTAGTAAGGCGTTCGACAAGGTTCCCCATGGGAGACTGGTTAGATCTCGTGGAATACAGGGCAAACTAGCCATTTGGATAGAGAACTGGCTCAAAGGTAGAAGACAGAAGGTGGTGGTGGAGGGTTGTTTTTCAGACTGGAGGCCTGTGACAAATGCAATGCCACAAGGATCGGTGCTGGGTCCTCTACCTTTTGTCATTTACATAAATGATTTGGATGCAAGCATGAGAGGTACAGTTAGTAAGTTTGCAGATGACACCAAAATTGGAGGTGTAGTGGACAGCGAAGAAGGTTACCTCAGATTACAATAGGATCTTGACCAGATGGGTCAATGGGCTGAGAAGTGGCAGATGTAGTTTAATTCAGATAAATGCAAGTTGCTGCATTTTGGGAAAACAAACTTTAGCAGAACTTATACGCTTAATGGTAAGGTCCTAGGGAGTGCTGCTGAACCTTGGAGTGTAGATTCAGTCTTGAACAAAAGATCGCAGAGACAGGGTGAGAGAAAGTAGGCTCAAAACTGAGATGAGGAGAAACTACTTCTCTCGGAGGGTTGTGCAGCTGTGGAGCTCACTGCTCCAGAATGCAATGGAAGCAGAATCAATCACAGATTCAAGAAATAAATAAATATTCCGAATAGAAAATGTGATAAAGGTCTATGGGGAGCAGGTAGGAAAGTGAATTGAAGTCTAGAATAAGATCGGCCATGATCGTATTAAATGGTGAAGTGACTTGATGGATAGGATTGTCTACTCCCGTTCCCAATTCCAGTGTGTCTGAGATACAGTGCTATTCTTGATTTTGATACTGTAGTAGCTATCTGTTAGAAGTGACTTCCATTAATACATAGCAGCGTGACTCACAAGGATCCAAATATGCATAGTCACTGATGTTAGCATAATCATTTGTTTTTGTTGCAGTCACCAACTACAACAATGTGGTTGAAGCAAGTTCAGATACAGATGATGAAGATAAATTGCATATTGTGGAAGATGAGAGTGCAACTGATGCTGGCGATTGTGATACAAATGCATTAGAAGATGATTTGCCAACAAAGCGTTCAGTATTATCAAGAAAAGAGGAGACAGATGAAGAAAATGAGAGCACCAATTGGATAGATGATGGTAGGTACTTTGGGATTAGTGCTTTGAAGCATAACACTGTTTGTCTATTCAATCTAGCATGGTGTTGTGGTTGTTGGAATTTGGACTGCCTTGCCTGGAACAATAGTTTAAATTTGTGTGTGTGGTGCTGGAAAAGCAAAGCGGGTCAGGCAGCATCCAAGCAGCAGGAGAGTCTGTGTTATGGCCAAAAGCCCTTCAGCGTTTGCTCAAAACATCGACTCTCCTGCTCTTTGGATGCTGCCTGACCTGCTGTGCTTTTCCAGCACCACACTTAACTTGGATCTCCAGCATCTGGAGTCCTCATTTTCACCTTACAATGGTTAAATGTCAGTTCCAAGTCCATTGATGTAAACGTTTCTAGTGTGGCAATTTTAATAATAACAAATGCACCAATCCTTTGACCTATACCTCCTAGAAGGAGATGTGCAGCATCAAACTGGTTTTCCTGGTTTGGTACTATCTCACAGTTATTTAAGTGGAACTCCCATTTTAACTCCAACTCAATTTCCCCACCCCACCCCCTCCCCAAATCCCTGCCATGGATTGCAGCATTTGCACATTTGATGGGAGAGTGGTGCTGGGAAAATTAATTTGTTTTGTTTGAGATAAGACATCAGCATTGAACACACATTGAGAATATAGACAGTCGTCTTGTCATTCTTTTTCTTTTCCTGTTTGTGGTGTGCTAAGAGTATTAAGTTTACAAATTCATTGCAGGTATATGCTCAAACCGACATGATTGCTGTCCCAATAGATCACATTTCATTTGAACCAATTTCATTTTAAACATTGCTTTCTATGGAGAGCAGAAATGGCAATTTAATTTTGTGCTACATTGAAAAAAAATGTTTACAATGAATATTACGAATGCTAGCTACGTACTTAAGTGATTTTGTCATTTCCAGACCATTGCGTTATTTGTTTTGCAATTGATCAACAGGATGTTAATGGTACAATCCTGCCTCTTAATAATGTCTTTTTATTTTAGCATTTCTTAATCATTTGTCCCCTTTCATTTCATTGCATGTTTTTTTTTCCACTAATTGGTGCAGACTAATTGGCCAAGTGTATTGTGCTTTACTTTTTTCGGACAAGTCTTCAGTAATTTCACAGAAGAGCTATACGTCAACAAAGCAGCAAAAGGTGCATAATTTATGTAGGCTGTTCTAATTGATTGAAAGTTTATGGGCGGACATTCATCACACCATGCTGATTTGTAACAATATTGCCATTTGTTCACTATCAATGGATCGAAATCCTGATACTCCCTCCTTAACAACACCAGGCACATCTACACCAGATGGATTGCAGTGGTTCAATAAATGGCTCCCCACCTCCTGCTCAAGGGCATTTATGATTGGGCTACAAATTCTGGCTTTGAAAATTAATGCATATGTATTGTGATGCATTTAGGAGGAATGAAATACGCAACAGTATTTTTAAATAACACTATTTGGGGGTGTCCAACAGCAGAGAGACGGAGTGTATTCACAAATCTTTGAAGCTGGCAAAGGAAATTGCTTGGGTAGTTAAGAAACCAAATAGGAACATTTGAATACAAAATTGAGACAGTCGTATTAAATCTTAAATTTCAGTTGGTTAATCATGGGCAGCATACTTTTGAAAGGAGATCAAAACATTGGGAAGGCTGCAGAGGAGGTTTATCCATAGGGTACCAAGGATGTGGGACTTCATTTATCTGGGAGATTAGAGAAGTTGGGATGGTTGTCATTTGAACTGGAAAGGTTAAATGCAATAAAGATATTCATAATTGTGACGGATCCTCTCTGGACCAAGAGAGGTGACGTCATTTCCTTTGCAAGCAGATTTGTAACCAGAGGTCCTAGATCTAAAATAATAGACAAAATGACTGAGGGGCAATTAGATTTGATTTTCCAGAGACGAATGTCATTTTGTCAATATCTGTGGTGGATTATCTGAAAAATTGGTGGAAGTAGTTTGGATAGAAAATTTCAAAAGGTTATAGGAGGAAAAAGTTGCATGGCTCTGAGGAAAAATCTAGAATGTGAGCCTGAATTGAACAGGTGTTTCAAAGTGTTGGTATAAGCATAGACTAAGTGGCAACCTCCTGTGCTGCAAGATTCTTGAATTCTGTCCAGAAAAATATTGCCTTAACTAATTTGTGGCTAGTTCTTAAAACTAGCAACTATTGGATTTGCAATTTTAGATCATTCGTTAGCAGGCCAAATTGAAGTTTGGCCAAAGTACCAAAGGATTATAAAACTGCCAGTTTAACACCCTCATTAAAAAATGGAGACAAAAATCACAGTTAGCTACAGATCTGTTAGCTTGACATAAGGCATTGGGAAGATGTTAGACTCTGTTACAAAGGATGTCATAGCAGACCATTTAGAAGCACAATAAAATCAAATGGTCAGCATGGTGTATTAAAATCATGTTTGACAAACTTGTTTGAGGAGATAACAAGCAGGATAGATCAAGTGGATCCAGTAGATGTAAGAAATTGGGAATTCCAAAAATCTGGATTTTCTGTCAAAGACTGCTTAGTAGGATAAGAGCTCATGATGGGGGTAGTATATTACATCATTAGAGGATTGACTAACAAATGGAGTACACAAGATTGAAATAAGGGGGATATTTTCAGGGTTGCCGCAGGGATCATTACTGGGGCCACAGTTGTTTACAATATATATTAATGACTTGTATGACCAGGAGTGAATGTACAGTCTTTAAAATGTGTTGCTGGAAAAGCGCAGCAGGTCAGGCAGCATTAAAGGAGAAGGAGAATCAACATTTCGGGCATAAGCCCTTCTTCAGGAATCTGAAGAAGGGCTTATGCCCGAAATGTCGATTCTCCTACTTTGATGCTGCGCTTTTCCAGCAACACATTTTTAAGCTCTGATCCCCAGCATCTGCAGTCCTCACTTTCTCCTAGTGAATGTACTGTCGTCAGGTTTGCGGATGATGCAAACATTAGTTGCAAGTAGTGAAGATAGCACAAGCATCTACAGAAGGATATAAACAATTAAGTGAGCAACAACTTGACAATGTAGAGAAAATGAGATTGTGCAGTTTGACAGGAACAGTAGAAGAGCTAAATATTAAATTTGGGGAGAAAAATCTTAAGTTGCAGCACAGGGATTGTCATGCATAAATCATGAAAATCATCTGAGTTCAGCAAGTAACAGGGAAGGCAAATAAACTGTTGGCCTTTTATTTCAAAGTAATGGTATATTAAAATAGGGAGGTCTTGCTAAAACAATTCAAGGCTATACCGGGAATACTGTGAATAGTTTCCTTCCCTTTCTCTCAGGAAATATGTACCGGTATTGAAGGCCATGAAACATACAAACAGGATTAGTCCATTTGGCCCATTTGAGTCTGCTGTGCCATGCGATCATGATTGATTGCATTTCTCAATACCATTTTCCTACTTCCTCCACAGGGCTCTTAATCACTGAGTTTTGAGAACATTTGTACCTTGGGTTGAGGTTCTGGGTGTAAGTTTGCTCGCTGAGCTGGAAAGTTTGTTTTCAGATGTTTTGTCACCATACTAGGGAACATCATAATTGACCCTCTGGTGAAGTGCTGGTGTTATCCTGCTTTCTATATAAACACATAAATAGAAAGCAGGACATAACAGCAGTGTTTCACCAGAGGCTTACTGATGATACCTAGTTTGGTGACAAAACATCTGAAAACATTACCTTCCAGCTCAGTGAGCAAACATACATCCACAAACCTTAATAGAACATTATCTTGCAGTACAGGCCTTTCGGCCCTCGATGGTTCCACAGGCCGGTGCAACAATCTGAAGCCCATCTATCTTACACTATTCCATTTTCATCCATATGTTTATCCAATAACCATTTAAATGCCCTTAAAGTTGGCGAGTCTACTACTGTTACAGGCAGTGCGTTACATGCCCTTACTACTCTCTAAGTAAAGAAACTATCTTTGACATCACGTCCTATATCTATCATCCCTTAATTTAAAACTATGTCCCCTCATACTGGCCAACAGCATCCAAGGAAAAAGGCTCTCACTGTCCACTTTATCGAACCCTCTTATTTTGTATGTTTCAATCAAGTTACCTCTCAGCTGCCTTCTCTCTAATGAAAGCAGCCTCAAATCCCTCAACCTTGCCTCATAAGACCTTCCCTCCATGCCAGGCAGCATCCTAGTAAACCTCCTCTGCACCCATTCCAAAGCTCCTGCATCCTCCTTTAATCTGGTGACCTGAACTGTACGCAATACTCCAAGTGTGGCTACACCAGAGGTTTGTGCAGCTGTAGCATGACCTTGTGGCTCTGAAACTCCATCCCTCTACCAATAAAAGCCAGCACACTATATGCCTTCTTACCAACTCTATCAACCTGGGTGGCAACTTTCAGGGATCCATGTACATGGATACAGAGATCTCTCTGTTTATCTGCTCTTCTAATAATCTTACCATTAGCCCAGTACACCCTATTACTATTCCCTCCAAAGTGAATCACCTCACACTTTTTTCTGTATTAAACTCCATTTGCTACCCCTCAGTCCAGCTCTGCAGCTGATCTATGTCCCTCTGTAACCTGCAACATCCTTCAGCACTATCCACAGCTCCACCAACCTTAGTGACATCTGCAAATTTACTAACCCATCCTTCTATGCCTTCATCTAGGTCATTTGTAACAATGACAAACAGCAGTGACCCCCAAACAGATCCTTGTGATACACTGAGTAGCTGAACTCCAGGATGAACATTTCCCAACAACCATCACCCTCTGTTTTCTTTCAGCTAGCCAACTTCTGAACCAAACTACTAAATCACCCTCAATCCCATGCCTCCATATTTTGTACAACAGCCTACTGTGGGGAACCTTTATCAAACGCCTTACTGAAATCCATATACACCACATTAACTGTTATCCTTATCCACATGTTTGGCCACCTTCTCACAGAACTCCGTGTACCATTCACAAAAGTGTTAACTATCCCTAATCAACTTATTCATCTCCTAGATGATAAATCCTATCTCTGTATAATCTTTTCCAACACTTTACCACAACCAAAATAAGACTCACTGGTCTCTAATTACCAGATTTGCCTCGACTCCTCTTGAACAAGGGAACAACATGTGCTATCCTCCAGTCTTCTGGCACTATTCCTGTAGAGGGGGTTAGAGTGCTGCTGGAAAAGCACAGCAGTTCAGGCAGCATCTGAGGAGCAGGAAAATCAATGTTTTGGACAAAAGCCCTTCATCAGGAATACAGGCAAAGTGCCTGAAGGGTGGAGAGAGAAATGAGAGGAGGGTGGGGGTGGGGAGAAATTACTATTCCTGTAGACAATAACGACATTAAGATCAGAGCCAAAGGCTCTGCAATCTCCTCCCTGGCTTCCCAGAGAATCCGAGGATAATTCAATCAGGCCCAGGCAACTTAGCTATTTTCACATTTTCCAGACTTGCTAATACCACCACCTTGCAAACGTCATTCCCACCTAGTCTAGCATTCTCAGTATTCTCCTCGGCAGCATTGTCTTTTTCCAGTATGAATACTGACAAAAAAATATTAATTTAGTACTTCCCCATCTCCTTGGACTCCACACACAACTTCCTGCTACTATCTTTGACTGGCCCTAATCTTGCTTTAGTCATTCTTTTATTCCTGATATACCTATAGAAAGTTTTAGGGTTTTCCTTGATCTTACTCGCCAATAACTTCTCATGTCCCCTCGTGGCTCTTCTTAGCGCTCTCTTTAGGTCTTTCCTAGCTAACTTGTCACTCTCAAGTGCCCTAACTGAGCCTTCACGTCTTATCCTAATAATTGTCGCCACCTTTCTTGACAAGAGATTCAACTTTGTTAGTAAACCACGCTCCCTAGCTCAACCATTTCCTGCCTGCCTGACAGGTACATACTTAGGACACGCAGTAGCTGTTCCTTGAATAAGCTGCACATTGCAATTGTGCCCATCCCCTGCAATTTCCTTCTCCATCCTAAATCTTGCCTAGTCCTATCATCATTACCATTCTCCCAGCAACAACTCTTGCCCTGCTTTATACCTATACCTTTCTATCACTAAAGTAAACATAAACGAATTGTGGTCACTATCACCAAATTTCTCACCTACCTCCAAATCTAACATCTGGCCAGGTTCATTTCCCAGTACCAAGTCCAATGGCCCTCACCCCTTGTTGGCTTGTCTACATACTGTCAGAAAACCATTCAGCACACATTGGACAAAAATTGATCTACTTAAAGAACTCTAACTATACTATTCCCAGTCAATATTTGGAAAGTTCCCTATTGCAACTTCCCTGTTGCTCTTGATCCTATCCAGAATTATCTTTGCTTTCATTTCTTCTACATCTCTAATTATTTGGAGGCCTATAGAAAACTCCAAACAAGGTGACTTCTCTCCTCTCCTTTCCTGTTTTTAACCTCAGCCCATAATACTTCAATAGACGAGTTCTCAGATGTCATTTCTGCCACCATAATATTGTCCTTGACCAACAATGCAACTACTTGTATCTGGAACAGAGGCAATAGATACATGGGAACGTCACCACCTACAAGTCCCCCTCCAAGTCACTCACTATCCTGACTTTGAAATATATTTGTTCCTTCACTGTTTCTGGGTCAAAGTCCTGGAATTCCCCCTCTCATGGCATTGTGGCTCAACCTACAGCATGTGAACTCCAGAGGTTCAAGAGGGCTACTCGTCGTCGCCACCAACCCCTCGGGACAGGCGATTAATGGTCGCCAGCAAGCAGTACTCGCTCTCCACAAGTGAATAAAATACAGTAAAGGAATTTCCTCTGTGGGTTGTGAATCTGTTGAACACAACAAAGTGCTGTTCAGGCTGTATTGTTCTACATATTCAGGGTGAGGGAATAGAAGGTTACGGGTTTAAGTCCAGAAACTGGAATTCAGGATTAGTACATTAGCCATGATGGGCGAAATGGCTGATCAGTATACCTGAAGTAGACTGGGAGTTGACGTTAACATATAAATGCACAGTTATCAACTTCATATTACTGAGGAAAGACACATTTTGTCAAAGTTTTTTGCCTGGATCTCACTAGGACAATTGGCAAAAATGGCAATTCAAAGGGAAAGTCAACATTAATAATGCATGAGAGGAGAATGCTGGTTGGTTTATGAGTAGACTCTGGTAGGGGCATTGCAATGGAGAATGAGTCCATTATTGCCAATAACTACCAAACATTGTTTAAATTTAAAACCAGGCAGGTTGCTGCTGGCCAGACTACTGTCCTAAAAAATAAACCAATGAATAACTATCACCTACTTGATTGAGTTGAAATGAGCACAGTGCATGTACATGTTCTTTCTCTTAACAAAGAACTTTTTTTAGGATATATATGTGTAGCATTCAGTACACAACTTCGTTATCTACGTAATGCCTTGTGCATGCCGGATTGTCCAACAAATGTCTAATTGCAGAATTGCATCTAGTGTTAGACATTGAAGAATAATGCTAATAACCATTTTAGCATTGGACTATCAAATGACTCTCATCTATTTTGTTACGAAAACCTGAAATTTCTTGAATCCTGATTTATGAAGCTATTGTTAAAAGCAACCTGGGTGTTGTTTTTCATAAAGTCACTGAATGCTAACATGCAGATGTAGTAAGCAATTAGCAAGGCAAGTTGTGTGTTGACCTTTATTCCAAGACCGCTTTATTAAGAATTAAAGACGACTTGCTATAATTTATATGGAATGAGATTTAGCAAGATTATGTACAGTTTTGGCCTTCCTTTGGGAAAGACAGACTTGCAATACCTGGAGTGCAACAAGGATTCACCAGAGTGATCTCTGTAATGGTGAGGTGTTTTGTATGGAGAGGTGGAGTAGGCTGGGCCTCTAATCTCTACAGTTTAGAAGAATACTCGAGTAAAGGTTGGTCTCATGTAAAAGTTGACCACTTATTTTTTGGCCAAAATATCTGAAATTTTCCATGTATCTTGTGTAAAAGTTGACCCTAATTCCTCACAGATAACAGATCAACATTTGTGAGTCATGAGTAGATAATGTTATGGTGAGGAAATGAATTTTTCTTCTCTTGGTGTGAATTGTACATTGAAACACAACAGCAACATTAGACTACGGATTTCTTAAGTCTGTTGTCAAATGAACATTAAAATCATTTTTTATTTGGCCGACCCACTCGGTTCTGGTCCTCAGCTGCACCAATGTTGTCATCACTGCTCAAAGGTAAGTTCCGGACAGAATAATACTAATTTTATTTTTCTACTGTCTTTATCAGGTAATTACCATAATTTGATTGTTTTTTTTTTCTCTTTGTTTTGAGATCAATTGGGCATATGCTTAGAAGATAGTATTTTGGACTCTCATAAATTTCAGCCCCTCAAAAGTAGTATTTATGTCATAGTCGACCCCATAATGTAACCTTACTAAATAGTCTAAAAATGTTGATTTTTACATGAGTATATACAGTAATCAATGATTTCTTGAACCATGCAAAATTGTCACAGGGCTCCAGAAGGTAGTAATAGGACAGATGATTTCCCTGCTTGGGGGAAAGGGCTTTTGAATCAGACTCTGAACAAGAAATAGGCCAAATAGGACTGAGATGAGATATTTCTTCGGAGGATGGTAAATCTTTGAAATTCTTTACACCAGGTTTCTGGAAGCTTGGTCATTGATGGCAGTGGAAATTGATGTTGAGGTTGAATATCAGCTATAATCTAGCTGAATGATGGAACAGGCTCAAATGCCATGGCAGTAATTCAGTTCAGGGGCTGAATAGCCTATTTGTGTTCCTATTTCCAATGCTCAGATTTTCCTAAACCATGCTTACCTAACTTGGTGTCTCTGATCAGATTACAGAGGGTTGATGAGTGCAGTGCTATTGATGTGGTGTACATAGACATCCATTTCATGAAGTATGGTGCAACAGACTGATAGGCAGAGTAGCATGGCTATAGATTGGACTGAATAACAAGATATGGAAAAGACAGATGGGAATAAGAAACGTGGTAGTGAAATAGAGTGCTAGGATCAAACAGGGCCGTCAAGGAAAATAATGGGAAAACCACAAGTTATGCTAAAAAGATTAGTCTTAAGGCTTTGTGCCTTGATGCAAGGAACATTCGCAATAAGTTTCCATGAATTAATGGTATATAGATCAAAACAGGTGTGATAGTTGAGACTTTGGAGACATGGCTACAGGGCGACCAGGATGGGAACTGAACATCCAGGGGTATTCCACATTTGGGAAGAACAGACTGAAATAAAAAGATGGTGGAGTTGCATTGCAGGTGAAAGAGAAGATGAACACAGAAGTGAGGAAGCATACATTAGCTCTGACGATGTGGAATCCGTATAGATTTAGCTAAGAAACACCAGGAGGCAAAAAGGTAGTTAGTGACATTGTGCATTGATGTGTTAGGGTAATTTGAAATTAGAAATGCATGCAATAAAGTAACATCTATAATTATGGATGCTTTTAATTTGCATATATATTGGGCAAATCAGAGTTGTAACTGCACTCCTCAAGGAGGAATTCATGTAGTGTCTGTGGGATGATTTTCTGGACCAATACTTTGAGGAACCAAAGAGTAAGCAATCCTGGACTGTACTTTTTATTTGGAGTGAAGTAGTGTTTATAATGGAGTATCCATTGGGCGGTGTTACGACCTCTGCTGATTTATATTAATCTTGCACATTGCACAAAACTTTCAGGTATTGTGAACTATCAAGTAGTTGGTGCAGTACTGAAAAGGATATGGACAGAGATTAGTAGGGCAGACTTACAAATGGCTAATTAACTTCAATGCAGAGTGTGTGAGATGTGATTTGTTTTGGGAGAAAGAATGTGGAAAGACATTATAAACTCAAGGTTACAATTTTGACGGGTGATGTAAATGGGCATAATCTTAAAAAGTGGCAGGATAGGTCTGGGCATAAAATTCGTGATGTGAAAGGAGAGACTGTAGAAAAGGTACACTGAAATGGTTTCCAGGATGAGGGACTTTCATTGATAGATTGCAGTACATCCATGGGAATATCCTTGGAGAAGACAAGGCTGAAAAGTGATCTAATAGAGCTATTCAAAATCCTGAGGGATTTGGACACAGCAAATGAGGCAATTCTGTTGCTGTTAGTGAAAGAATCGAGAACTAGAGGGAACTGATTTAAGGTAATTGGCAGAAATAATGGTGACTTGAACAGAAATTGATTTCAAGCACCAAGTGGTTAGGATCTGGAATGCATTACCTGAAAGTGTGATGGAAATCAGGTCAGGTGAGGAATTTAAGAGGATTTGAAAGGGAAGAATGTACAAGGCTACCATCTTCCGCAACTACACTGGCACCACCCCCCACCTTTTCCTCCGCTACATCGATGACTGTATCGGCGCTGCCTCGTGCTCCCACGAGGAGGTTGAACAGTTCATCAACTTTACTAACACCTTCCATCCCGACCTGAAATTCACCTGGACTGTCTCAGACTCCTCCCTCCCCTTCCTAGACCTTTCCATTTCTATCTCGGGCGACCGACTCAACACAGACATCTATTATAAACCGACTGACTCCCACAGTTACCTGGACTACACCTCCTCCCACCCTGCCCCCTGTAAAAACGCCATCCCATATTCCCAATTCCTTCGTCTCCGCCGCATCTGCTCCCAGGAGGACCAATTCCAACACCGCACAACCCAGATGGCCTCCTTCTTCAAGGACCGCAGATTCCCCCCAGACGTGATCGACGATGCCCTCCACCGCATCTCCTCCACTTCCCGCTCCTCCGCCCTTGAGCCCCGCTCCTCCAACCGCCACCAAGACAGAACCCCACTGGTTCTCACCTACCACCCCACCAACCTGCGCATACAACGTATCATCCGCCGCCATTTCCGCCACCTCCAAACGGACCCCACCACCAAGGATATATTTCCCTCCCCTCCCCTATCAGCGTTCCGCAAGGACCACTCCCTTCGTGACTCCCTTGTCAGATCCACACCCCCCACCAACCCAACCTCCACCCCCGGCACCTTCCCCTGCAACCGCAGGAAATGTAAAACTTGCGCCCACACCTCCACACTCACTTCCCTCCAAGGCCCCAAGGGATCCTTCCATATCCGCCACAAGTTCACCTGTACCTCCACACACATCATCTATTGCATCCGCTGCACCCGATGTGGCCTCCTCTATATTGGTGAGACAGGCCGCTTACTTGCGGAACGCTTCAGAGAACACCTCTGGGCCGCCCGAACCAACCAACCCAATCACCCCGTGGCTCAACACTTTAACTCCCCCTCCCACTCCACCGAGGACATGCAGGTCCTTGGACTCCTCCACCGGCAGAACACAACTACACGACGGCTGGAGGAGGAGCGCCTCATCTTCCGCCTGGGAACCCTCCAACCACAAGGTATGAATTCAGATTTCTCCAGCTTCCTCATTTCCCCTCCCCCCACCTTGTCTCAGTCGGTTCCCTCAACTCAGCACCGCCCTCCTAACCTGCAATCCTCTTCCTGACCTCTCCGCCCCCACCCCACTCCGGCCTATCACCCTCACCTTGACCTCCTTCCACCTATCCCACCTCCATCGCCCCTCCCCCTAGTCCCTCCTCCCTACCTTTTATCTCAGCCGGCTTGGCTCTCTCTCTCTTATTCCTGATGAAGGGCTTATGCTCGAAACGTCGAATTCTCTATTCCTGAGATGCTGCCTAACCTGCTGTGCTTTGACCAGCAACACATTTGCAGCTGTGATCTCCAGCATCTGCAGACCTCATTTTTTACTACAAGAAGAATGCAAGGGAATCACACTGGGTGAATTCTTCCTTCAGACAGCCAACACAGACACAGCAGTGACTCCTAATTATGACCATTTTAAAATTTATGATTGCATATTTATATAGATAATTACCTTGTAAATATGGATGTAGGAACATATAAATGGCAAGAGTTGGCACAATGCATGCAAATTAAGGTTTCTAATATGTTTGGAGAAAGAGAATTTGTTCCCAAAAAAAGAAGGCCCTTTTCCTATCACTCTTAATTTCATAAACCTTATCGAGTACATGACTTTAATTTCTTAAGTGATTCCACACTATTCCTCCCTCACACTGTTCTGACTTATCAGCTCCCCAACACTGATCCTTAAAAGTCAGTATTCTACCACCAGCGAATGCTGTCTGACTCCTTGGGCATTCCCTAAAGGCTATTCTAATACTTCAGGAACTGAAATATATTTTGCATCCTTACAATGCAAAATTGATTGTCAATACTCTAGCCAACTGTCCTTACTACACTTCCATCATAGACCCTCCTTCCAATATTATTAAACAATATTAACCCTGCCCAATATTACTTCATGCTACATTCTGAAGTGTCTTCTAATATTTTTGCTCCTTTCTTGAAAATAAATTTTAAACGAAGCAAAATAAAAGAAAGTTAGTAGAGATGCTGGAAAAGCTAAAACTCTCCTTTTGTTTCAGAAATAAAAACTAAATTGATCTGATAACATTTGTCGAGGATGAAACCGTGAACAAAGTGAATTTAATGTGACTTTTCCAGAATTCCAAAATAAGTACAATTGAAATTGCGTATCCACACTGAAAAATAACCAAAGTCTCCACTGACTTCCATAGATGATCACATGACTAGTTAAATTGTGTATGAAAAAGGTGTAATTTAAAATGATTATTGCCTTGTAATATTACATAATGCATACCCTCAATTCACCATGCATTTCCATCAGTGCATAAATTTATTTAAATATTTAGCTTAAAAAGCTTGGTACATTGAAACGTAAGCTTGGGGCGGCACGGTGGCACAGTGGTTAGCACTGCTGCCTCACAGCGCTAGAGACCCGGGTTCAATTCCCGCCTCGGGCAACTGTCTGTGTGGAGTTTGCACATTCTCCCTGTGTCTGCGTGGGTTTCCTCTGGGTGCTCCGGTTTCCTCCCACAGTTCAAAAATGTGCAGGTTAGGTGAATTGGTCATGCTAAATTGCCCGTAGTGTTAGGTGAAGGGGTAAATGTCGGGGCATGGGTCTGGGTGAGTTGCTCTTCGGAGGGTCGGTGTGGACTTGTTGGGCCGAAGGGCCTGTTTCCACACTAAGTAATCTAATCACATTTATAATTTTGTATGCAGTGTATTTTGATAATTATTAGTGCCAAGCTGATGTGAACTACAAACTATTTATTAATGTTTAAATTTCATCAGCTAACTATAAAGCCTTGGAATTTGGTTTGAGATGAAGTAATTGGAAAGTAGCCAAGTTCAATGGGGACTTAAAAGCAATGTCAAAATAACGTGGCTGAAACTATTTCTCATACCCTGAAATGGGTGTCCAAGGATAATTATCTGAACATTAAAATTCTTCATCTGGAATGTTTTGCTGATAATGAGACCGTCAATGTTTCTGGGGGACTGACACTTCTTGATTACAGGTTTGTGGAAATGAAGACTTCAATGAAAACTTGTTGTATGAAGAGGAGGATTGAAAGACCCATCTATATCAAAGAATAATGGGAAGTCTGACTAGATCATCAAACTCTGTCAAAAATGGATTTTCCCCATTGTAGGCCAATAGCCAAGTTGGACCTGTTAAATCTGTGCTCTGTGAGAGGCCATAATTATAAGCTTGTGGTTTTTGCTACAGAAAACAGTAACATCAAGGTGAAGAACTGACAGAGTGTAACAGCTCTTTCTAAGTTGTCCAAGTCAGCAGTGATCAGCTCTGATAGAAAACCAACTGAGAACTATGATCTTTCAAAATGTGGCTATCTGTATTGCACAACTACATTTTGAAAAGAATTGTAATTTTCTTTTCAATCCACCTTGTCTCACCCATGTACCTTGTTCTATTTGGTTGCATGCTCAAGTATGTAGCAAAGTTTGGGACTGATTTTTTTTCATCTATCTTAAAGTTTTCCCTTTATCTTGAATGAGTTTAAATGAACTTTGAAGTCTGCCGGATTAGTTGCTTTATAACTTTATTGCATGCCAAGTACATGTTGAATTGTGGGAAAAAAAACAGATCTGTTTAAAAATTTCCAAAAGAACTTGTACAAACTCAAGGTGTAAAAAGATAGGGATTTTTGTCCTTTCAGACTTGATTGTAATGATAGCTATAGATCATGCCCAAGCTTTCCTCTATTTGCTGATTATCCTTTTACTCTCCATGTAAAACTGATGTTGAAATTTGAGAAATGTATGCATGGCTGTTGGTCTTTATTCTTAAGTATTTGATCCATACAGCAGTCCTTGAACCCATTTTGTTGAATTCAGTGATGATGGGAATACTTGTAAGAATCTGGAACATTTTCCACCCAATTTTTACTCTGCTTCCCTGAAATAGTTCAGCTATTGCCAACAAAACATGAATAATGATAAATATTTGCAATGAGGGATCATTTGAGAATAAAATCGAATGGACCAGGAAACTGGTGGCTAACTAGCATCTGTGGAATCATACTTCAGAAAGGAGCTGAATCATTCATGAGACAAGTGGGGAGGAAACCAAGTAAATTATTTAATTTTTTTTGGATTTAACTGAAGTTTTTTTGTTTAAGTATTTAGTCCATTTTGAAATATATGGAGCAGATTCTGTAATCTTTCAGCTATCTTGCAATTTGGAGAACTCTCGTGAAAGTGACGAACCATGTCAGATTGAGGGACAATTTGATTCTACTATCCCCAAGGATCAGTCCTTAGCCATTCCTATTATTCAGTTACTTTCTCAGACTACTTATTTGACATCTGGTACTGGATGAGCAAAATTTCCTCTTTTGAATATTGCTAAGATTGAAGCCATTGTTTTGAATCCTTGCTTCAAACTCCCATCCCTGGCTACAGATTCCATCCTTGTCTCTAGCAATAGTATGAGATTAAGCCAGTCTGTTCACACCCATGGTGCCACATTTGACCCTGAGATAATGTTCTCACCTCTCTAAGACTGCCTGTTTCCACCTCCTAGGCTTGATTTCATCTCTACTTCACCTCATCTGCACTAGCCATTGTGTTTTTGTTACATCTGGACTAATAACTGTTATATCACACTCCAGGTTGGTTTCCCATGTTCTACCCTGAAGCTGAGGTAGTCTAAAACTCAGCTGCTGATGTCTTAACTTGTAACAAGTCCTATTCCTGAATCACTTCTTTGCTTACTGACCTATATTGGTCAAGTAACATTTTGATTTTAAAATTCTCTTTTTAAAATTCCTTTGTGGCCTTGCCTCTCCAAATCCCTGCAATCACTTGACATCATCTCAAGTCTGTAATATCTGTACCCCTTTAATTCTGCATACTTATGCATTTCCTATTCTAATAGCTCTGCCATAGTGGCCGTGTCTCTAATTGTCTAGGTCCTCAAGTCTCAAATCCTTTCCCTAGAATTCTCCTCATTCCTGTAAAACATTATCTGTGTCGTGTTTTGTTCTATAATCCTTATCTGCAGACTTTTGAATGTTTCATTATATTTAAGGCATGATACAAATGCAAGAGGTTTTCATATTCCTTGTGTAACTTTTGACTATAGTGCATCCCTGTAGATAGTAATTTATGCAATTCCCAAGTTTTTAAAATTTTGGGTTGTCTACCAAATGTAGATTTAAATCCTGTTTAAGGCCTCATGTCTCATGAAATTGGACCTGATGGCTTCAGGTAATAGAAAATAGGATGTGTAGATCGTTACAGGAGTACTACCTGGCAAAGTGTAAGCTTAATGCTTATTCCTGCAACTATGTTTTGTACCAGTAGTTATATCTGCATTACCCTTGATAGGCAAAGAATAAGTGTGCTATTATTCCATCTAAAGGGGAAAGTTTGACAACAGAAGAAATAGCATAGATAACTCAACTGCTACTTTTTCTGGCATAGGTTTTGCTTTTAATGGAATTGATTAAAATGCAGCTTTTGTAATCCCTCCTAAATAACAAGATCTGCCCTTCAATGATAGCATGTACTCTTTGGTCAAAATTCTGTGCAAGACTGCCAGTTGAGTCATGCCTCAATGCTGTGGAAGGTGCTGTTTGCCACGAAGGATGTCATCTTTATAGTATTAAATGAAAGGTGATAGGCATGAGGGCTTTTAACTACTGGTAAAACATTAACTTAAAAGTATGTTGCAGTATAGCATTTTATAAGTCGCTATTTGTTTATTGCAGTCTGCCAATTAATTGAAACATTTTCATGCCATTCTTCCATAATAGGCACTCTCTGTTTCTTCCTATAACAGTGGTTGAGTAATTCTTGTTACTGGCATGGATATGGTTCATACACCAACGAAAAAGCGTTACTTTTAATGACTCATGTGGAAACTTTGTGGGAGGCACAAAAGGCACTTGCATGCCATTTCACTTGCATTTCAGTTCTGTTGGCACAGAAAATATTACCACCGCTGTGTCTTCAGAAATTCTAAGTACTTATATTTTTGGCAGTTCGAGAAATGACTGTTAACTATAACTTTGCAAAGTGTATGGAACAAAAAAAAATATTTGAAAGTCATAATCTATTCTGAAATGTTACCATGGATTTGAAGGTAACTTGCATTTTGATTCATGTTCCAGTATAATGGAAAGTCTCTGCACCTTCTATCTTTTTTATTTTCAATTAACTTTAATGCAGTTGAATCAATGCTGAGATAGTTGTAACATTGGACTTGTGATTTCAAAGACTAGAATTCAAAATTTGGAGAATGTGAATTCAACCCCATCATGGTTTCCGAAAACTTGAATTTAAAAGTTGTGGAACTAAAAGCTATGCATCAGTAAGATTTATCAGTGAAACTGTCTAATTACTCTAAACTAGATTGTCCTCCAGACTGTATGTGACTGCAAACCACTTATATATCAAGCTAAAGGAGACAGACTGCAGGAATTCAATAAAGTCCCTACTTGCCACTAAGTGCATCAAATGCAATAAAATCCTGAAAATGGATTTTTAAAATAACTTATTAATTAGGATAAATAAGAGTTCAGTTTAAAAAGTAGGATGCTTATATAGAGCAAGTTAAAAATCACACAACACCAGGTTATAGTCCAACAGGTTTAATTGGAAGCACACTAGTTTTTGGAGTGCTGCTCCTTCATCAGGTGATATCTAAGATGTTGGACTATAACCTGATGTTGTGTGATTTTTAATTTTGTACACCCCAGTCCAACACCGGCATCTCCAAATCATATATATAGCAAGTCTTACTAAATATTTTCTTTCAATTGAAGTCAAGTGCTACCTTTTCAGACTTTCACCTTAAAAACATAAAAAGAAAGGAAGCAGCTGCAGTGAAATGGTTTCACATGGGCCTGCGTCATAGGAAGCGGGTTTCCAGGTTATGTCACTGTCATCGTAATCTAATGGTATGAAGATCACAAGACTGCTACATATTTCTGCACACTTTTACTTCAGCTGCTGTGTTGAAATGTTTTGCGGCTGTATTTATTTCAAGTGCCTTGCAACAGAAGTGTGTTAACATCTAGAAAAGCTTAAAGATTAGGAAAATTCAATCTAGTTCACTGATTTTTTTTGTCATTAGTATTTCTGTAAAATAAATAGTTTACATAAACTAAACCAGTTTTCAAGCACTTTACATGTAAACTGATTGCAAACTGGATGAGCAGTGGATAATACAATACGATTTTGCAAAGCTGTTCTTATCCCTTATTCCAGAATAACGTGTAATTTTTCCATACTTCATTTAATTATAGCAGTGTGGGATTTTAATTTCTAAACTCTGTTGCCATGTTATGTTAGTGCTTCACTATGGTACCAGAACTGAAGTCACTATGGCTTGATGACTACTACTTAGAATGTTCTGTTCTGTTAAAACCTAATGCAACAAAGTGGAGTAGACATGAGTTTTGACGACAAGACCCAGGAAGCTGATTTTGTCATTGCATGTTCATCAGAACAGAGAAAGATGCACTTCTTCAATTAATTGAGCTGTATTCATCACCATTTGTTTTGGGGTTTGACACCAATCACTTTGTGTTTTAGGAAGGAAAGAAAATGCAGACAACCTGGGGCCTGAAGCTCAGACACGCAGTGATGGTTGCACAGGTACAGACTACATTTTTATACAATTGTTTAAAAGATATATTAATGAGTTGGAGAAAGGAAATTAATGTACTGTGGCCAAATGCGCAGACGACAACAGTGGAAAGTCAGGCTATGGGAGGGATGCAAACAATTTAGTTACTGATCGATTAGTCAAATAGGCAAAAGTTTACAAATGGAATATAATATGGGAAAATATTAACTTTATTTTGGAAAACAAAAGAACAGTATTTAACTGGGAAAAAAAAGTACAGAAAACTGCAATGCAAAGGCTGCACTTGTGCAAAAAATCCAGAAATCTAGCACAAAGGTGCAGCAGGTAATCAGGATGTCTAATGGAATGTTGGACCTTCGTCAAACTGAGCATGGTGAGCTGAACACCACCTCCTTCCCCTCTCTTCACGTGCACATTCCCCTGAAAAAACCCACCTTAAGCAAAAGAGAGCCTTTTGCCTTAGGGCTCCAATGCCACTGTTTCTCTAAATGCTGATTGTCTTTGGTCTCCAGTCTGACCAGTCTTGGCAAATCCTATCCTGTTCCTGACCCTTCCCAGTATGCAATCTGGGTGGATGACCGATTTTTGATATTCAGGTTGTTGATTCCAGCGAAACTGTTAAGTTGGATCCAATAGCTAAGTGAGGAGGCAGTTAACTTCACTTTCTTCCCACGCATACAATTTCTGTTTTTGTTTAACTTTCACCATCCGCAGTTATTTTTTGTTTTATGATAAGTTTTGAATGCTGGGGGCTGGTGCTCAATTTCCAGATGGCCTACTCTTGCTTCAACTTTGTTTCCTACTGGACCTGGAAGTAACCCCTTTCTATCTGAGTCACATCTTTGAGGATACACTTCTTCAAGCTTGCTATTGAAAAAAAATCAGTGCAGCACCTGCTGATGAAGAGGGCCACCACAACCCTTTAACTTCCTTACCTCCTGGTTCCCTACACTCTGCTTCCAAGGACATCTCTCAGTTTGCAATACACTACGTTATTACGCAGTCATTCACTAGAATCTTGTTTACCAGGACTAATAATCACCTTTCATCAACTCCAATTGGAGGCATGAAAGAACTTTGAGATATACATTATGTAGAGTTTCCTTCATGTCTTGGAAGTAATTGATTGGACGTATTAATGTCAGAGCACCAAAATTCTAACCAGCATCATTCGCAAATTAAATTAATATGGACCTATTATGTAACGTGGATTGCATGCTTTTTGCATGGTACTCGGGTAGCTGATGGGTTCTTATCTGATAATATTGAGCCATCCCACCCTTCCACACACCTGACAGAATCATTTCCAAGTGTTGAGGAACCTCCAATTGCACACATGACTCATGAGGACCCAATGCAACTCAGTGAATGTATACTTCAGATCATGGAACCAGAAGGATAATTATTAAGCACTTATTTGCTTTACAGAAGCAGAACTTCACCTATTTAGATCAGTCTAAGTGCTCTTGATGATAAATGTCCATAGTAGATCTTCAGTGTCATATTAGTTGGCTGCATCTGTACAATTACCATACAGAGAAAGCTGTATTTGAAAGAGATGCTGCATCAGCAGTCTTCATTGGATGTGGAAGACTGGTGGATATCATGCAGGAAGAGATGTGAACCATGAGTTCATCGCTAAGCAATTCTCCACTCTAGTAGATCTAATGTTCTTCAAATACATTCTTCACCATTCCCTTCATCCTGAATGTTTTTCAATGTTTGTTTGTTCAGATAAGTTGTATCATAATAACAGGCTGGCAGTGTAGACGCAGCTACTATAAAAATGCAAAACATTCCAATATGTAAGAGATAAAAAAGATTTATTTCCCAAAAGCTAGAATGGTCATGGAAAATTGGACATCAGCAGGCATCATTTATGAGAGTATATTTTGAAGTAGTGAAGTTTGCTGCACGTTTTTTGTTGAATGTGTAGATATGTGAGACAAAGGCATCCTCCTTGGAAATACTCTTATATTATTTATCTTCATTAATCATGACTCTGCCAGAATGAGGGAGATACTATGAACTTATTCATTTGTCCTGGTTCTCTGCCTGCAGAAGGAATTTATTCACTAGATCAGTGGAGATGTGTGAGGCTTATATAACTTTATGTATTTGATGCTGAAGGTTGTAAAAGAATTAAAATGAGGAGGTGATGAATTTAAAAACACACATTTCTCTTGTAGTAAAGAAATGACTGGAGTTGTTGGAGATTTTGATGGTGGTAATATGTATGGCGAGTTTGTTAGTATGTTGTGCATAAAAGAAGTTAAATAAGAAGAGATGGTGTCAGCAAGGACAATTAGAGTGCCCTTGTTCGTGGAAGGATATGGTTAAACAGAGGAGTGAATGAGATTAGCATGGAATGGGTTGAAGTTATCCGGTCAGGTAGAGTGTGATAGAGCCTTGCTGCATTTGAGAGCTTATTAAAGTTGTTCTTGATCTAAAGCGAAATCCTGAATATGTCACTACCTTTTATTTAAATGGATGGTGGCCCTGAGGATTTTCATGCAGACTATAGGAAAAAAAACGGTTTCAGTTTCCTTTGAGGCATTAGAAATCCTAGCAGGAATCTTTTGGATCTGTTTCCTAATGATCTTCCAACAGAATAACATGGAAATCTGGCCTTAATTTCAGCATGTCATTGTCACCTTAAAGAAGCTTTTAAATACAGTCCACAGAAAATGAATACATTGTCCATTTTCGTATTGTGATCAGGAATGCAGCATTCAGTCATATTAAAATGATGCTCTGGAATTAAAATTGTGGTGGCTTCACACTAGCAATATTGTAGCTTACTACTTATTCTGCAATTCCATACCTAACATTACCTAACATTATTAATGTTGCTTATTCAGCAACTTTCTGCATCTTAAATATTTGAATTTATTTTCTCTTTAGTGGGCAGTCAGTTGAGCTTTTCGAGAACAGTTGGATGCCATTGAATATCTAATCTGTAATCTTGCCACACTGTTTCAGAATTAGCAGAATAAATTAAGTTTGATTAAAACACAATTTCTAAGCATCCCATAAGAGGGAGGAAAGAAAGTAACTGAATTTGAATAGGAGAGTTTTTGTTGCTCTTACAGTTGTGTTGAGGACCTTGCTGTCCATTTTCTGTCTCCTGTAGGAACATTTCCTATCACCTTTACGTCTCTGAGCCCAAGTTAGGAAGTGAATGGTAAAACCTGTATGATTATTTATTCACATGCTTATGTCATAAATTAGTGTTTTTAGTTATCCTTGGATTTGATTTCTACTTCAACTCTGCAAAATATACTAATGTTTTCATTTTGTCTTTTGGGTGCTGAGAAAGTGTTATAATTAGTTTCACTTTGTGTATTTATTCAATAATAGTCTTGCACAAAAATCATTTTCCACTGGCCAAGCATTAACGTTTCAATGGCGCATAATTCTCCTGTAACTGTCTGGAGCTACCTTTCACTTCCTCCGCCCCGGTTTCAGGTTTAAATAAAGCGTCATTTGCTGGTCTCAAAATTAATAAAGTAAGTCCTGGTTTAATAGGTCAGGGATGATTTAATTAACCCTGATATCAGTTTGAAATAAGCAGTAAACTGCAACATTCAATAAGCTGACTGCTTCAATAATTGTACATTCTCACTGTATCCTGTGGCTTATGTTTTTTTTCTTAAATGAACATTGTCAGACACACAACATTTGAATATAGCTCAATTCCAAATCCTTACTGTGAAGAACATGAATCTAAAACTCCAAAATTAATTAGTCAATTTCTGGCAAAAATAGTGTTGCAGGAATACTGTTTAAAATTTGACCACAGCCCATACTGTCTCTGTAACTGATTTGTAAACTTTGATATGCATTGTATTGCTTCCATATATATGGCAGTCGTACTTTTGAACAGAAATAATATGCATTTAAATAGTCAACAAGGTTCTTAAAAAAAAATTGAGACATCCGGAACATACCCAATTCATTTATGTGGTTCCATGAGCTCTTCAATACCCAACAGAACATATTCTGTTGAGACCCAAATTTATAATTTAGTCATGAGATGACATCTTCAGCATTACAACATTCCAGGTTCCACTGAACTATCATAAAAGTTAATATGATTAAAATCGTGAATGCAGTTTGAAGTTAGAATCTCTTCAAAGCAAGAACACTCAACTAAATGTTTCGACATTTACTGTTTAAAACCAACTTCTGGTAATTTAAAAAAAAACATAACAATTGATGGTATACAAATAGGCTATTTTACCAATTGTGTCTGCTAAATGTAGACTATAATTAGGTTTATTAAGTATGCTTTTGAAGCATATGCATGGGTTCAGTAATGTTTAGGTTTTATTTGTTTTGGGAATGTGCTTTTCAATAACAGCGAATATATTTTGATATTTCATGAAGAAGGCTGTGATTCCGATGGAGAGAACTGCTTTCACAATTCAACTGCAGGAGATGAACAGAACAATGAACATGATCCAAACGTTCAAGAATACCTTCAGCAAGGAGACACTGCTGTCATTTTCCCTGAAGCACCAGAAGAGCAGCATAGACGAGGTACACCTGAGGCTTGTGGACAAGAAGAAAATGGTAATTTCATTTTTTAAAAAATGCATTTAAAGGATTGATTCTAAAACATGAGGTTATTTCGAATACTTTCTAAAGGCAAGATTTATTGTTTATTTTTAACTGCATGCTAAGATGATGCACTCCAGTGAAATCAAATATCCAGATCTTGTACTGAATGAACACTGTTGTGACTTCAAACAGCAACAACCATTTTCCTTTGTGAATGGTATGACTCTTAAACTTTGGAAAGTGTTCCCTTAATTCCCATTGAATATCTTTTTTTTTCAGGGCTTTTTGAAGTCACATGAGGTAAAATGCTGTATCGATGTCAAATGCAATTGCCCTCACTTCATCTCTAGTGTTCAGCTCTTTACTCCAGCTTTGACTTGGGGTTGTCAGTGTGGGTAATGACAGTGGAGGAAGGTGTTCCTGCTTTGACTTTGAGTTTGACAATGTTAAGTCCTCAGGGCTGTGAGGTATTGTTCCTCCAGCTTAACTGGAGTACTGCAGCAGGCCTGAGACCACCCCAGCTCCTGCTCTGTGTGGGTTGCTCCCAGCATAGTCAACCCATTTTCAACTATTCTTAGCTCCTGTTAGTAGCCATAGAACCATATAAGCGATAGACCACAGAAGGGGACCATTGAGTCCATCTTAATCATGGTGACCCAGATGCCCTTTCAAAACCCAACTTGCTGCACATAGCCCATAGCCCTGCAGTTTACAGCATTTAAGGTGCACATCCAAGTAAGTTTTAAGAGTTTAGAGTCTATGCTCCATCACCAACTCAGACAACGAATTCCAGACATCCATTATCCCTTTCCTCACATCCCTTCTAATTCTCCTTCAACTGGGCCACACGACAACTCAGTGGTTAGCACTGCTGCCTCACAGCGGCAGGGACCCAGGTTCGAATCCAGTTTCGGGCTGTGTGGAGTTTGCACGTTCTCCCTGTGTCTACGTGGGTTTGCTCCGGATGCTCTGGTTTCCTCCCAAAGTCCAAAGCTGTGCAGGTTAGATGAATTGGCCATGTAGGTTATTAGTCAGGGGTAAATATAGGGTGGGGGAATGGACCTGGGTGATTATTCTTCGGAGGATAGGTGTTGGGCCGAAGGGCCTATTTCCACACTGTAGGGATTCTAATTCTTAGCTTCATTCATTGATCTCTCTCTGGTTTTTGAACTCTCTGTCAAAAGAAACCAGTTCCTACTGTCTATTCTCTCTCTCTCCCTCACTCAATATTGTATTCCTCAATAATGTCACCCCTCAGCCTTCTCTGTTCCACAGCAAACAACCCTAACCTCTCCAATCTTTCCTCATAGCTACAATTCTCCAGCTCTGGCAACATTCCAATAAATCCTCTGCGCACTGTCCAGATTCATTAGTCCTTCCTGTAATGTGGTGACTTAAACTGCACGCAGTATTCCATGTATGGCCATTTTTTTGTGTTGTCCGCAGATGTCCCAATGATTTTATTGTGGGGGGGGGTGAAGCGGATTCGACATCATAGCTGAAAAAAGAAGTCAGGAAATGTATCAAAGGAAAAGAGAGCCTATAAAGTGGCCTAGAGCACTGGGAAATCAAAGATTGGGAAGACTACAAAAACAAATAGAGGATAACAAATAGAGGATAACAAAGAGAGAAATAAGGAAGGAGAGGATCAAATATGTATGTAGGCTGGCCAGTAATATTGGAAATGATAGTAAAATTTTCTTTCAATACATGAGAAACAAATGGGAGGCAAAAGTAGACATTGGACTGCTCCAGATTGATGCAGGAAGGCTAGTGATGGGAGATAAAGAAATAGCTGAAAAACTTAATAAGTACTTTTTGTGTCAGTCTTCAGTGGAAGACATGGGTAATATCCCAACAATTAAGGAGAATTGGGGGGCAGAGCTGAGTATGGGAGCGATTACAAAAGGGGAAAGTGTAGATAATCTAAAAGGTCCTAAATCTCCTGGCCCCGATGGGCTACATCCAAGAGTTCTGAGGGAGGTGGCTGAGGAAATAACGGAGGCGTTGGTTGTGATCTTGCAAACGTCCCTGGAGTTGGGAAAGTTTCCAGATGATTGGAAAATCATTGTTGGAACCCCTTTATTCAAGAAAGGATCAAGACAAAAGATAGAAAACTATAAGCCGATTAGCCTAACCTCTGTTGTTGGTAAAATTCTAGAATCCATTGTTAAGGATGAAATTTCTAAATTCTTGGAAGTGCAGAGTTGGATTAGACAAAATCAGCGTAGATTTAGTAAGGGGAGGGTGTACCTGACAAACCAGTTAGAGTTATTTGAAGAGGTAACAAGTAGGTTAGACCAGGGTAACCAGTGGATGTCCTCTCACTAGACTTCCAAAAGGCCTTTGATAAAGTGCCTCATGGGATGCTGTTGAGTAAGGTGAGGGCCCATGGTATTGGTGAGCTACTGGCATGGTTTGAAGATTGGCTGTCTGTCAGAAGGCAAAGAGTTGGGCTAAGAGGTTCCTTTTTGGAATGGCAGCTGGTGACATGTGGTGTCCCGTAAGCTTCAGTATTAGGGCCGCAGCTGTTCACTTGATCTGGATGAAGAGACTGGGGACATTCTGGCGAAGTTAGATTGACAGGCAGGGTAGTACTAAGGAGGTGGGGAGGCTGCATAAAGATTTAGACAGTTTAGGAGAGTGGTCCAAGAAATGGCTGATGAAATTCAATGTGAGCAAATGTGTGGTGTTGCACTTTGAGGGGAAAAAAGAATACAGGCCTGCACTATTTTCTAAACGGTGAGAAAATTCAGAAAGCTGAAGTATAAAGGGATCTGGGAGTGCTAGTCCAGGATTCTTTCAAGGTTAACTTGCAGGTTGAGTCCATGATTAAAAAGCGAATGTAATGTTGTCATTTATTTCAAGAGGGTTGGAATATAAAAGCAGCAGTGTGCTTCTGAGACTTTACAAAGCTCTCGTTAGGCTCCATTTAGAATACTGTGTCCAAGTTTTGGGCCCCACACCTCAGAAAGAACATACTGGCACTGGAGCGTGTCCAGCGGAGATTCACACTGGTGATCCCAGGAATGGTAGGCCTAACGTACAATGAACAGCTGAGGATCCTGGAATTGTATTCATTTAGAGTTTAGAAGGTTGAGGGGAGATCTAATATAAACTTGCAAGATAATGCATGGCTTAGAAAGGGTGGACGCTGGCAATTTGTTTCCATTAGGTGAGGAGACTAGGACCTGTGGGCACAGCCTTTGTATTAGCAGAGGTCAATGTAGAACAGAAATGAGGAGACGTTTCTTCAGCCAGAGAGCGGGTGGGCTGGAATTCATTGCTACGGAGCACAGTGGAGGCCGGGATGTTAAATGTCTTCAAGGCAGAGATTGATAAATACTTGATCTCGCAAGGAATTAAGGGATATGGGGAGTTTGCGGGTAAGTGGAGTTGAAATGCCCATCAACCATGACTAAATGGCAGAGTGGACTTAATGGGCTGAATGGCCTGATTTCTACACTCTCTATGTCTTGTGGTCTTAATCAAGTCATGCTGACTCTCCTTGACTGGTCTTTTCTAAGTGACGGTTTATCCGATCTCTCTCTCTCGCTCTCGATCTCGCTCTCTCGCTCTCTCTCGTTTACGTCTTAATAATTTACCCACCACCAAAGTTAACCTAACGTTTACCCATTCAACATTTACTTCTCTCCTGGCTTGCTGTCAACAATTCCTTTGTCTGCTTTCATTTTTTTTCTCCTGTCCCATTTTTTTTCTGCATTTCTCTGTCTCTTTCTTGTTGTCTCTCCATTTTCTTTTTCTCCATTTTTCTCTTTCTTTTCCTTTTTTCCTTCCTTCTTTCCTCCCTCCGCCATGGCAGGATTTGAACCTAGGGCCTCTGGATTAGTTGTCTAGTGATAATACCACGAGGCCAGAAGCTCACCCTTTTCTCACTGTCCTATTTTTATTTCTCTGCGTGACATGTTATGGACCAGGCCAGGCCACCTCAAAATATTTTAAGCCTCGACCCTAACTACTACTACTTTTGAAGGCAGTTGTGCAGTGGATATTCCAGGTGGTCAGAGCATTTGGCTTTAAGATAAACAGAATTTATTTAAACACTACAATTGAAACACTATCAAAAGGAAACTGAATTTAGAACAACTTAATTACTGGAAAACTAAACTGACCTGATATAGCAATTAAACCAATTAACTGTTCCAATCCAGTAACATCCCATAAACACACCCCTTGGCAAAAAGATAAATTCAAAACATTCTTACAAGCAGGAAGGAACAACTTCCATAGAGAGATTTCAGAAGGAAGTCAGAGGAATTCTTTACTGAAGCTTGCAAATGCCCTGGACTCTCACATCTTGTGACTGTTACAACTAAACCAAACTAGGGAAAAAACTTGACATGGAAGAACTGGCCACTCCCCTTCCATTGTTAAAATAGCCTTCTTCTGGGACTTTTCAGCACTCTGTCTTTACTGCCTACCTTGAAAAAAGCCAAGGACAAAACAACCTTTTTCTCAACTGACAGCTTCGTCACAGACATGGAGGAGTATTAATTCATCAGGCGATGAAAATGTGATGGGGGTTGGCACATGGCAATCTGGAGGAATGCTTTCCCATGATTAATCTAATGCCATGCGGCTCCATGGGATTTTGAGTTGATGCTAAGAATCCCCAGAGCAATACCCTCCCAACTGTACACAGTTGGGCCTTCAACTCTGGTGGCCTGACCTGTCAGTAGGACAAGGCAAACCGAGGACTGGAGATGGTGTCTGCGAAGTAGTCATTTTCACAAAATCATGTTAGGCTATTGCTTAAATAGGCTGTGGGACTTCTCTTCCGATCTTGATTATAAGCCCTTCAATGTTAGGAGGATTTTGCAGGGATGGTGGGACTGTATGCGTCATCATTGTTTTTGGTGCCTTGGTTGATGTTGAGCAATCTGTTCTGTTTAATTCCTTTGGTTAGACTTTGTTATAAGATTCACCCATATTGCTGTGGATTGTGAGACCCTTATAGCCCCGGCCGTGAGAGTTGGAGATTTTCTTTTCTATAATATTAGTGAACCAGATGGGTTTTATGATAATGGGCAATGATCTTGTGATTGCCATTTGACTAGCTTTTAGTTCAAGTTATTTATTAATTGAATTCAAATTTAACCACATGCTGTGGTGGAATTCGTATACACATCCCCAGAGCATTGCCTGAGTCTCTGGGTTATTTATCCAGTGACAATACCACCTCTTTTTCAAAAGCCTTTTCAAAACTTTTATTCTCAATCTTTCTTTAGTCACCACTCCTTCTCATCATTACTACATTTCTCTGCCTCTGTTTATTTCCATCTTTGGAGACAATTTGTTGATACAGTTCATGTTCAATGAGTGTACTACATAGCTTGTAAAAAAAAAAAACTATATTTTTAAAAAATAGTACCTTGACATTTTTTGTAGCGATATCCTAACGGTACAATGTGAAAAAAAGTTGTTACACAAAGGGAAAGGTCAGGTCAAGTTAAACTTGCTAATGCTAGATATTCCAACACAATGAAATTAAAAATTCAATGGCCCTTTAAAATTACCCAATTATTCATGATCAAATTTTAGGAATAACTGATATTAGATACCAAATATATAGTTTAAAAAGGAATTAACAATTTATTAATACTATAATTGTAGCAGAGCAAAATTAAGTAATGTAATTAAATTAATGTCTATGATTTAAACCCAGTCTTTGAACATAGGCTCCCCAGTCAGACAGACACAGTTAAAGGGTAAATAAGAGTAGTAACTGGACAGTCCCCTTGAACAATTTCATACGATGATAAACCTCTGTGCAGCCGTTGGATAATGAGCTTCATCAAAAGTTGTCCACAATGGCAGAGCCAGCATGTTGGGATTGTTAGGGCTCCTGAACCCAAACATTCCAGGCTACATGAATCGCGCTGGTGCGCGTGCTCGTTTTCTGTTCAGCAGCTTTTACATCTTTGCTGCCTTCTGCCTAAAAAAGTCTGAACGCGTTTACTCTTTAGGGTTCTTTTTTTTTTGATATTCTCTTTTTTTTGACTGGTCAGCACTGGCCTCCTTTAATTGACCTTCCTACCATCCACGCAGCTGGCACTCCTCGAGTATAGTACGTCTCAGGTGCTGGAACATTTGTAGCATTTCTAGAAAAATGATCAACAAGCAATTGAGAATAGATGCTCAAAACTGAGCAAAGAAAAATGCTTATCCAAAGTAATATGTTTTATGTTGGGAGATATTAATTAACTTACATAGAGAAAAATGCATTTGGTGCCTCTAAGTAAAGTTCAAAAAGATGGAGCTATTTCTTTTCTACAGATTAATGAGCAGTTCATCCACTGAATTAAAGTATTGGCACGTGGTATCTGAAGCCCTTGCATTCAAAGTGCCACATTGCTGTATTCTGATGTTGTGAATGCATCACATCTTAACTTTCTGATCTGTATAGTTTAAGAATACAGTTCTTCTAAATATAGCCTTTGATAGAAATCCATTTGAGAACCAAAAATCTGAACAGCTCAATCATATCCTTATTTCCTCTATCCCTATCACTAATAAATTGACAAAATCAATTTTTCTCAAGATTAGAATGGAACCACAGTAAAGATTACAAAATGTGCAGCAGACCTCATGACCAATGCTGCAGATGATTAATTAGCAACTAGAAAAAGGGCTTTAGAAGCATTGTAACAGGAAAAGTAAACTTTGTTTGTAAATAATATTTCATATATGTTGAACTCTGTGTACAAGGAAACTGCATAAATATTGTAGCTACTTAATAGAATGTAAATGCCATGCTTCTGTATTGCAGAAATGGTAACAGCTTCATTTTGTGCTCATCAGGACATTAGAAAGAGTTACCAAAGTAAAGGAAACCAAATTTTTACTTCCGTTTTCAGCTGGAGTATTTGATGACTGCCGCGTGCTTGGCCAGCTTCCTTGGCAACAGGAAGCAGACTGGACCTCCCAGGAGCAGATGGTCTGCCGCTTGCAGTAGTGGATGAGGCGGAAGGCCTTGTATGCACTTTACTTGAAAATGTCATTGACGAATGAATTGATGACACTCGTGGCAGAGGAGGAATCGCTGAATTTTGGGTGGACCTCCTTTAGCACTTTGCAGACGTAGAGGCTGTAATTCTCCTTCCAGTGTTTTATCTGGCCCTTGTGTCTTGGTTTTTTTTACATGGAACTCTTTTTAGGGCCATGCCTTTGACTGCTGCTTCAGGCATGTTTTGATTTGGAGGAGCCGCATTGGACTGGGGTGTACAAAGTTGAATATCACACAGCACCAGGTTATAATCCAACAGATTTATTTGGAAACACTGGCTTTCAGAGCACTGCTCCTTCAAGTCACCTGATGAAGGAGCAGCGCTCCAAAAGGTAGAGCTTCCAATTAAATCTGTTGGACTATACCCTGGTGTTCTGTGATTTTTACCTTCAGGCATGTTGTACGTGAAGGTGGAGCTTTGTGAAACCAACTTGTTATACTGTATGAGAAGACAAAATACTGATACGTGGAAGTGGTGTTGTGGAAAAACCAATCAGAGCTCACTTGCCAATCAATATTCATGCTGTGTGAAGTGTTGTTGCCCTTTTATTTGGGGATATTGTGATCCAAGATTTTGGGAAGGCAAATCTTAGCAGGACTTAATCACTTATTGGTAGGGTCCTAGGGAGTGTTGCTGAACAAAGAGACCTTGGAGTGAGGGTTCATAGCTCCTTGAAAGTGGAGTTGCAGGTAGATAGGATAGTGAAGAAGGCATTTGGTATGCTTTCTTTTGTTGGTCAGAGTATTGAGTACAGGAGTTGGGAGGTCATGTTGCAGTTGTACAGGACATTGGTTAGGTCATTGTTGGAATATTGCTTGCACTTGTGGTCTCCTTCCTATCGAAAAGATGTTGTGAAATTTGACAGGGTTCAGAAAAGATGTACAAGGATGTTACCAGGGTTGGAGGATTTGAGCTATAGGGAGAGACTGAAATAGATTAGGGTTGTTTTTCTATCATCGGAGGCTGAGGGGTGACCTTTATAGAGGTTTACAAAGTCATGAGGGGCATGGATAGGATAAATAGACAAAGTCTCTTCCCAGGGGTGGGGCAGTCCAGAACTAGAGGGCATAGGTTTGGGATGAGAGGGGGAAGATATAAAAGAGACTTATGGGGCAACCTTTTCACGCAAAGGGGGATACATGCGTGGAATGAACTGCCAAAGGAAGTGCTGGAGGTTAGTACAACTGCAACATTTTAAAATGCATTTGGAGGGTATATGAATAGGAAGGGTTTGGGCGGATATGGGCAAGGTGCTGGCAGGTGGGACTAGATGGGGTTGGGATGTCTGGTCGGTGTGGATGAGTTGGACAGAAGGGTCTGTTTCCATGCTGTACATCCCTGATTACTCCTTGCAAATAACTTGGTCAATGCATGACAAAAGGTTTTAACAGAATGTCTTACTTTTCAATATACTCTCATTCTATATGATCATTCAGAAAAAGCTGTGTTGCCCCTTTTAAAGGTTGCGACATATTTCCTGCAATGTTCTGAAATTGGTTTCTATTGCAGAGGGAAAAGGACCTTCACTTAGCTGGATCAAAATAGTACCATGAGCATTTTAGTTTTTAACCTTTAGATGCCCCACAAGCTGTAATATATATTTTTGCAGTATCTACAAGCTAAAATGTAGTTAACATTTATTTTAACTAGGAAAGAAGGAAGAAAAGTTTGGTACCATCCATGTTTGTATGTGATTTATTTGTAAGTATTTGATCCAATCTATGTATTTTATGTTTAATATCTATTATTACCCTGAGAACAGTTGTGTTAATTTGATTACCTTTAATGCAGTTTCCATTACTTTGGAACCATAATGTTAGACCAAAGCCTACAGTAGCCAGTTCTATCTTAGAAATATATTAGAATTGAGGATTTACATGGGTATTATTTTATGTTTTTAGGAACACCAGATGCTTTTGCTCAGCTACTTACCTGCCCATATTGTGATAGAGGCTACAAGCGCTTGACTTCTCTTAAAGAGCACATTAAATATCGGCATGAAAAAAATGAAGACAACTTCAGCTGCTCCATTTGCAGCTACACTTTTGCCTACAGGACACAACTGGATCGTCACATGGCTTCACATAAGTCAGGACGAGATCAGGTAATTTGAAAGTGGCAATTAAGTATACATGTACAAGTCATATTAGCAAGTGTTATTGATTATTTATCTGTACCAAGCTTGTTTTATTGAACCCCGTTGATTGGTAAGGCATGTTAACTACCGTAACTTTGAAATATGGATATGTTTCATTTTGCTGTGGGATTTTCTTTTTCCAAAATTCACATTTGTCTCAGCCCACCATCTTCTGAAATTCCTTCAATTCTTGTGTTACATCCAGACTTGACATTCATACACTTTGCTGTTTGGTTTCCCATCTTTTCACCTTCTATAAATATAAGCTCATCCAAAATTCTGCTCAGATCCTAACTTGCAAAAAATTCTGTTCACCTTTCACCCCAGAGCTCATTGAAGTACATTGGCTTCTATGCCTTTTAAAACCTTCAGTTTAAAATTCTCCTGTATTGTGTTTAACTTCCTGAATAACTCATTTGTGAGTTTTCCAGTTCTGGCCTTTGTATGTTGCTGATTTTCTTTGCTCCATGATGGTGCCTGATCTATTGAGCATTTCCAGCACAATGTTTGTTTTAAAATTTATTTTTAAAAAGCTCATAACACTTTGAATTTATTCTATTCTCTTCTGCCCTGTCTAACTCACCCTGCTGTATTTGGTTATCTCTGTCCTTTGTAGTGTGGAATGTTGACTGACCGATGCATCTGTAGAATGGCTTTTGTTTATTTTTTTTGTGAGATGAGAACATTGGTGACAAGTGTAGCGTGTGTTGCCCATACCTAAATGTCATTGAACTGATTGGTTTGCTTTGCCATTTCAAAGGGTGGTTAAGAATTGGTCCTATTGCTCTAAGTATGAAGACATGTAGACCAATCCAAATAAGGATGGCAAATTTCTTTGTGAAGTGTATCTGGTTTGAAATGGACCTTTGAAGGTGGTGGTATTCCAGTGTGTCTGCTGACCTTGCCCTTCTGGGTGGTAGAGATTGTGGGTTGGCTGTCAACAGATTCTTTGCTGAGTTGCAGCAGTGCATCATTGGCAGCATTACACTAAACAATGTGTGTTGGTAGTGGACAGAGTGAATGTTGAAGTTTGGTGCCACAGTTATCCTTAAAGCAGACATCATTGTCCTTTGATAATATCAGCTTGAGTGTTGCTGGGCTGCCGTCATCAAATTGGAATTCAAGTTATTCACTGATTTCCAAGCCTTAACCTGCTCTTGTGGCCACAGTATTTACATGGCTGCTTTTGTTAAAATTCATTTGTTTTCTCACTCGCTTTCTAGCTCTCATCGAGTCCTACAGCACGCTCTAAAGAAAAAACGTCCTAGCTTGTCCAACCTCTTCCTATAGCTGAGACCATTGAGTCCAGGCAACATCCTTGTAAATTTCTTCTTCACTCTTTACAGTTTCATAATATCCTTCCTAGAACAAGGTGACCACAGCCCTTTGGCCCAAACTGGTCCATGCCAACCAAAATGTCCATCCACGCTAACCCCATTTCCCTGCATTTGGCCCATATCCTTCTAAACCTTTCCTATCCATGTATTTACCCAAATGCCTTTTAAATGTTGCTAATGTACCAGCCTCAACCACCACTTCCACTGGCAGCTCATTCCATACGCATACCACCCTCTGTGTAACCAAAGAAGGTTCCCTTTGATTCTTTCTCCTTTAACCTTAAACTGATGCCCTCTAGTCCTTGATTCTCCAACCCTTCGAAAAAGACCAAGTACATTCACTCTGTCCATACCCCTCATAACCGTATACACCTCTACAAGGTCCTCCCTCAGTCTCCCACGCTCTAAAGAAAAAAACATCCTAGCTTGTCCAACCTCCTCTTATAGCTGAGACCATTGAGTCCAGGCAGCATCCTTGTAAATTTCTTCTGCACTCTTTGCAGTTTCATAATATCATTCCTAGAACAAGGTGACCAAAACTGAACACAATACTCCAAGTGCAGCCTCACTAATGTCCTGTACAACTGTAACATAACTTCCCAACTTGTATACTTGATGCCCTGACTAAGGCCAGTGTGCCAGAAGCTGCCTTCACTGCCCTGTCCACCTGTAATTCCGTTTTCAGAGAACTGTGAACCTGAACTCCTAGATCCCTGTGTTCCAATACAATCTTTAAGGCCCTACCATTCACCATTAAATTCCTATCTTGATTTGATTTACCAAAATGCAAGGCTTCACACTTAGCTATATTAAACTCCATCTGCCATTTCTTGGTCTAGTTCCCCAGCTGATCAAGGTCCTGCTGCAATTTCTGATAACCTCCTTCATTGTCCACTCTTCCGCCTATTTTTTAGTGTCTTCAGCAAACTTAGTAATCATGCGTTGTATATTCTTGTCCAAATCATTTGATGTAGATAACAAACAGTAATGAACCCAGCACAGACCCATGAGGCACTCCACTAGTCACAGGCCTCCAGTCCGACAAGCATCCTTCCACTATTACCCTCTTCTTCCTGCCATCAAGCCAATTGTGTATCCGATTTTCCAGCTTGCCCTAGATTCCATGCGATCTAACCTTCCAGAGGAGCCTACTATGTGGGACCTTATCAAAGGCCTTACTAAAATCCATATAGACCATGTCTACTGCACTACCTCGTCAATCTTCCTGGTCTATTCATCAAAGAACTCCTGAGAAATTTGTGAGGCATGATCTCTCACACGCAAAGCCACGCTGACTACTTCTAATCAAACCCTGTCTTTCAACATATATGTAGATCTTATCCCTCAGAATCTTTTCAAATAACTCACCCACCCTGGATGTTAAGCTGACTGATCTATAGTTCCCAGGCTTTTCTTTGCAGCCCTTCTTGAATAATGGCTCAATATTCGCTACCCTTCAATTTTCCAGGACCCCCCCCCCCCCGGTGACTAACGATGATGCAAAAATGTCAGCCAGGGCCCCTGTTGTTTCTTCTCTAGCCTCTTGTAGTGTTATTGGACATATCTGTTCAGGATCAGGAGATTAATCCATCTTCATAATTCTAATATATCAAACACCATCTCTATTGTGATATGGACTGTCCCCAAGATATCACCACTAACCTCCCCAAATTCCCAAGTATCTTGTCTTTCTCCATGGTAAATACGGAGGAGAAGTATTCATTGAGAATTTCACCCATCTCCTGTGATTCTAATATACATGTCTACTTTGGTCCTTGAGGGGCTCTATTCTCTCTCGCGTTATTCTTTTTCCTTTAATATATTTAAAGTACCTCTTTGAATTCATCCTAATCTTCTCAGCCAAGGCTATCTTGTGCCTTCTTTTCGCTCTCCTGATTTCCTTCAGTAAATTCCTGTATTCCCAGTATACCTCCAGAGATTCCCTTGATCCCAGCTGCCTGTACCTGAGCCATGCCACCTTTTTTCTGGTCAAAGCCTCAATGTGGCTTGCAATCCAGGGTTCCCTATTCCTGCCAACTTTTGCCCTTCACCCTTACAGGAACATGTACATCTTGAACTCTCGCTACCTTACTTTTAAAGGCCTCCCACTTGCCAGAGGTCCCTGTGCCTGCAAATACACTCTTCCAATCAACTCCTGCAAGCTCCTGTCAACATTCTCCTTGCTCCAATTTAGAACCTGAACCAGTTTTGTCCCTCTCCATAATTATTTTTAAATTAATAGAATTACAGTCATTGATTCCAAAGTGCTCCTCCACTATCTCCTCCGTCACCTGCCCTGCCCTATTTCCCAAGAGTAGGTTGAGTTTTGCCCCTTCCTGAGTTGGACCCTCTATATACTGCTTGATGAAACTTTCCTGAGCGCGTTTAACAAATTCCACCTCATCTTAGCCCTTAATACTCTGGTAGTCCCAGTCTATTTTAGGAAAATTAAAATCCCCAACTATTACAACTCTCTTGCTCCTACAAGTCTCCCCATTCTCCTTGCATATTTGTTCCTCTAATTCCTGTTGACTCTTTATTGGGGTTGTATTATAGGCCTCTAATGTCACCATGTTCCTCTTATTTCTTAACTCCACCCACAAAGCCTCACTGGATAATCCTTCAGTTATTTCAAGTTTGATTACTGCTGTGACACTCTATTTTACTCAAAAATGCAACTCCTCCTTCCACCACCTCTCTCCAGCCTAAAACACCCATACCGTGGCACGTTAAGCAGCCAGTACTGTCCCTCCCTTAGCCATGTTACTGTAATGGCTATAATATCCCAGTCTCCCATACCTATCCTGCGTTCATTAGCCCTCTTGCATTAAAATAGATGTAATTTAATCCATTGGGCATTTCTTGCTCCCTGTCATGTTCCAGCCCCCATTTCTGATTTCTGTATCTCCCTTGAGCCTTGCATTTGTCTCCCTGCTGTTGAAGATCCCAACGCCCTGCCAATCTAGTTTAAACCCTCCCTTGTAGTACTTGGTGTCAAGATATTGGTCCCCCTCCAGTTCAGGTGCAACCCGTACCTCTTGAACAGGTCACCTCTGCCCCAGAAATGATCCCAGTGATCTGAAAATCTGAATCCCTCCCCCCACACCAATTCTTCAGCCACTCATTCATCTGCCATAACCACCTCTTCTTGTGCAAGTGGCACTAGAAGTAATATGGAGATTATCACCAATGACTTCTTTTTCTAGCTCTCCATAATCACTCTGCAGGACCTCATCCCTATTTCTACTTATGTCATTTGCCCACATGCACAATGACTTCTGGTTGCTCACCCTCCCCTTTGAGAATGTTCTGCAGCCACTCTGAGACATCCTGGACACAGGCATCAGGGAGGCAACACACCATCCTAAATTCCCGTTTGCTGCCACAGAATCTCCTATCTGTTCCCCTAACTATGGAATCTCTGATCACTAAGGTCCTGTTTATCATTACTTTTTCCTGTTGTGCCCCAGCCAGTCGTAGTGCCACCAACCTGGCTACTGCTCTGTACCCCTGAATGGTCATGACCCCCAACAATATCCAAAACAGTGTACTTGTTTTTGAGGGGAATGGCCATTGGGGACTTTCTGCCGACTCCCTTTGCCTTTTCCTGGTGGTCACCCAGCTACGCTCTGCCTGCACCTTAGGTGTGACTATCTCACTAAAACTCTTACTTATGAAGCGCTCAGCATCTCTGATGATCCTGAGTGCCTCCAGCTCCAGCTCCCAAACATGGGCTCCCAGGAGCTGCAGCTGGGTGCACTTCCACAGGTGTAATCATCAGGGATAATGAAAGTCTCCCTTAGCTCCCACATGCTACAGGAGGAACATGTGACTGCCCTAACTGCTGTAAAACTAGAAAGGAAAATTAAAAGGTCCTTAACTGAGCTTACCTTCTTGCTGAGCCACTGCTCTCCAAAGCCCCTCAAGCCAGAGCCTTACTTTTTACACTTATTTCAAATTATGTAAAAGCACATCTGTTTCCCCCGCACTTCTATTTTTGTTCAAGAATGAGGAGGGAAACACTTCAGTGATGTACTGTTTGGGCTTTAAGCACTCCTTGACACCAGGCCCATGACAACATGCTCTCCGTTTATAGCTCTCTTGCTCACTGTCTCTCTTTCGTGCTTTCCTCCTCCCTCACTCTCTCCTTCCTTGCCACCCTCGCCCTCTCCCCTCCTTCCTTCCTTGCCACCCTCGCCCTCTCCTTCCTTCCCCCACTGCGCTGCACCCCCATTTCCCCCCCCCCCAATTATTTATTAATCATGTTTACAATCAGTGGTGGCTGTTGGTGGGGGTGTCAGACAGAGAGATAGATTGCCCACTTGGAAAAGGTGAACTTGACTCCAGTCTGGGGATTTGTTAGTGGTTCGTGTATGCAGCATTGATCACTGAGCTATGGTATATGCACACAGATGCTGAGAGTTGGAGTTTCCTACCAAAAACAGTCCATCTTGGAGTAGTATTGAAAAAGCAAAATGGAACACAACTATCACATGTTGAATGTACCCTGAAACATGTTCCAAGATGTTTTTGAGCTGTTCAGCTCAATTGACAGTGCAATTGCAGTCCTCATGTCAGTGAGGGTGTCTTAATGAAGATGTCATTAAGACTTGATTGTATCCAGTAATTTAGATTGCCACTTTCGTACCATCAAGAAACACTGATATAATCATTGGGCATGGCTCGAGCTTAGCTATAAATCTGCATGCATTTCCAAAGCTGCTACAAACCAAATAATGGGGCCTTCTGACAGTTAGTGGAAAATGAAATTATGTGAAAGATTTTATTGCAGAGTTAAAAAATTCCAATAAATGATTTGGAAGTAATGGATTTCCTGTTAGGAATTTACTTGACCCTCTCACGTTAAGTTTTTCATTCTTGAGTGTTCTTGTGAACCACCTCTGAACACGCTCCAGGAGGAGTTCATTCTTCCTGAGATATGGGGCCCAAAACTGTGCACAATACTCCAAATGTAGCCTGACCAGAGCCTCATAAATACATCCATGCTTTTATTTTCAAATCTTGTCTAAATAAATGCCATCATTGTATTTGTCTTCCTAACCCCTGACTGAACCTGCAAGTTTACCTTGAGAGAATCCTGGACTGGACTCCCTAGTATCTTTGCACTTCAGGTTTCTGAATTTTGTCCCCATTTATAAAGTAGTCCATGCCTCTGTTCTTCCTCACATGACCTCACATGTTCCCATGTTTAATTTAGCTGCCACTACTTTGCCCACTTTCATAACCTGTCAAAATCCTTCTGCAGCCACCCCTGCTGCCTCAATGCAACCTGTCCTTCAAATTATTTTTGTATGGTCTGCAATTTAGCCAGAATGTTAGTGTATACAGTGAGAAATTGTGGTCCCAACAGAATCTTGTAGA
Organism: Hemiscyllium ocellatum; assembly: GCF_020745735.1. Lineage (NCBI taxonomy): Eukaryota > Metazoa > Chordata > Chondrichthyes > Orectolobiformes > Hemiscylliidae > Hemiscyllium > Hemiscyllium ocellatum. The sequence goes on from NC_083405.1 coordinate 103,288,744, forward strand.
ACACCACTTGTCAGACTGCCAACCTGAGAAAGACCCTTTCATCCCCATTCTCTGCTTTCTGCCAGACAGCCAAGCTTCTTTCCATGCTAGCATCTTACCTCTAACACCATAGGCTCTTGTCTTACTCAGCTTAAAAATGTGTTGCTGGAAAAGTGTAGCAGGTCAGGCAATATCAAAGGAACAGGAAAATCGACATTTCGGGCAGAAGCCCTTCTTCAGGCTTATGCCCGAAATGTCGATTTCTCCTGTTCCTTTGATATTGCCTGACCTGCTACACTTTTCCAGCAACACACTTTTAAGCTCTGATCTCCAGCACCTGCAGTCCTCACTTTCTCCTAGTTTTTTTTCTTGTCTTACTCAGCCTCCTGTGTGGCACCTTGTCAAAGGCCTTGTTGAAATCCCGGTAGATAACATCCATTGGCTGTCCTTGGTCTAACCTGCTGGTTGCTTCCTCAAATAATTCTAGCATATTTGTCAGGCATGACCTCCCCTTGATGAAACCATGCTGACCTTGCACAATTTTACCAGCATCAAAGCACCAGCCTCACAGCAATATTCATGCTCCATCTTGACCCAACTCAGCTGCCACTCTGTGGTTTCACAGCATCTGCTTTGGAGTTGAGGCCCATCCAGGACACTCATGTTTTTGGCAGATTGTTTTACACTGACAGACAGCCAACCATCTCATGCGCCTGTGTAGGATTATTTGTGTTGTTGTGGATCTTTGTTTTTTAGTGCACAAGATCTTCTCCACTTCCTTGGAGGACAGCCAGCCTCTGTGTGTTAAAAAGAATGCTCCAATTCAATGTCGTAGTGAAAGCTTTGGATGCAATATACTTGCAGCTCATTTTAGGGAGAAACTGGGGACCTTTGTGGCATCCCCCATTTCTTCCATTTATGAGTTCAGGATGTTACTGATGTCATACTGAAGAACCGATCTCATCATTTAAGGTTAACTGAATAGAGAGTCAAATAGCTAGGGCACTAGGATTCTCCATCAATGGGTTTCTTAGGTGTTAAAATTGCATTTTTGTTGCTTTGAAAGTGCTCAGTCATCAACTAGTAGTTTTGTGAATAGGAAGGGATTCCACTCCCTTAATGTTAAAATAATTTGTGATTGTCAAAGTCAAATTTTGGAGGTCTGCACCAAATGTCCTGGGAGATACCATGGTAAAGGTAAAGTCACCATTGTCCTAGAGGATCTTAGGGCTGTGCTGTAAGAGACGACTGATGATGGTTGAATTTGAGGGTCACTTTGCCTCAGTTTGAGAAGGAGGAGGGACCTTCATGGTAATCTCAGCCCATGTGGTAAATGATCTGCAATGTTGGTGTTACATTTCATTGCAAACTAGTCATCAAGCCAGCTGAGCTAACTGACCCCCTTTCAGAGATACAAATCTCATATTTAGCACTCTCTGGTGTCTGCCTTTTGAAAGCCCTTGGGCAGGATAGCTGCTGGAAGACCAGGGTACTCCTTCCAAGCCTGGCCTGTGACACATTTCAGAAATCCACAGATGGAGTACAAAGGTGCAGTGCTGCTCATTCTTTCACCAGGGCCATAGTGAAACAAACCTAGATATCTTGTCGATGAAGTTTTAATGCCTGGGCAGACCTGGTGCATTTGACGATAGTCCCCGTGGGGTGTCCTGCTTCATTGTGGTATGCGGCACCCATCACTGCTTGTGCCAAACAAAGTGGGGGGATGTCGTGAATAAGGACAAAACGGGAAAATGAGAGCAGTTCTTTGACGATAAAGGTGAGATCCTCCCATGAGAGGAGGATGGAGCAATATATTAGACAGGCCAGGGAGAACTTTATTAGTGGCAAAAAGATTGCAGATGCTGCAATCCAAGGTAGGCCAGCAGAAGGCTGGAAGAACACGGCAAGCGAGGCAGCATCAAGATGTGGAGAAGTCAGCTTTTCGGGTGTAACCCTTCTTCAGGACCTGAGACGTTGACTTTTCTACCTCGTGATGCTGCCTGGCTTGCCCTGTTTTTCCAGCCTCTTGCTTGTCTGCCAGGCAGGACTATATAGCTTCTAGGGTGAATGAGTTGGGTTCAGACTTGATTTGTTTTTGTATTTAATATGCTCATCTGGCAGGCAGTGCCTGCTTCGGTATAAAAGGACATGCCCATGTCTTTAAATCAATGTTAAAGCAGCTATACCAAACTCCCTCAACACCATGAGGGAAAAAGTGTCAGTGAGAATGTGCACCTACATCATGGCACTATTGTCATGCAGTTCTGAAACTCTAAGTGCATACATCAGTTTCATGAGAACAATAGGTCAAGACAGGTCCTGAGAAGATTCCTTTCGCCCTCCTTTGTCCCTGCAGTATTTCAGAGTGCACAGACTGTTGAGTTGCCTTGAAATGCTTGAAAACTTTGCAAGAGGTATTGAAATACTCCCAGCCTGGAATGCCAGTGCATCTCTTGAATAGCTTACATGTCAGAACAACCTTTCCCCACAGACTTTTAAAAAATTCATCCATAGGGTAGAGATGTTTATGGTTCGAGTAAAAAATGAGGTCTGCAGATGCTGGAGATCACAGCTGAAAATGTGTTGCTGGTCAAAGCACAGCAGGCCAGGCAGCATCTCAGGAATAGAGAATTCAACGTTTCGAGCATAAGCCCTTCATCAGGAATGGCCATTCCTGATGAAGGGCTTATGCTCGAAACGTCGAATTCTCTATTCCTGAGATGCTGCCTGGCCTTCTGTGCTTTGACCAGCAACACATTTTCAGATGTTTATGGTTCAGTCAGCATGTATTGTCTGTCCCTCATGGTCCTTGAGAAGGTGCTGATGAACTGCCTTCTTGAATCACTGCAGTCCATATGTGCAATCATCATTGTACCTCCTGGTCTCCATAAGGAGTGTTTGTTATCAAGAATTTTTTTGTTTTTTGCTTTTCAGCCCCTTTTTGGCATCTTTTTTTTTCCTCCCACCATTTCACATGATTGGCTTGAGTAAAATAAATAACACAATTAATGCCCAATGAGTTGAATTTTTCTTTCCAAGTCAGGATCTAATATCATGCAAGATCCCTATCAGCCTTGCCTGGATCCATCTAGCACTTGTAGAGTAGTTCAGGTTAAAACATAGAAACAATATTTTCCAGCACCTGTTCTTAAAATCTTCCTTGAGATTTGAATGTTGCTGGAAGGTTTGGCATTTATTGCCCATCTCTAACTGCACTTGAGCAGTTAATTGTGATATGTTCTTGAACTGCAGTTGTCATGTGGTTCAGGTGTTTCACTAGTAGTATTCAGTAGGTTAGAAATTCCAGGAATTTGAACTCCTGAGTATCCAATGAATAGGACTTATTCAGAGGGAAATTTGATGGTGTTTGTTAACGTCTGCCCTTGTCCTCCTTGGCTGTAGAGGTTCAGGTTGGTTTGTGCTGTTGAAGTGTTGGTAAGTTGCTGCAGTGCAGTGTGGACGGTACACACTGCTGCTTTGTAGATTTTTATAATCAATCTTTTTAGACATGAGGTGCTCCAGAGGTGGCACCTCTTCAGTCTGTGCCTTCTGGATCAGAGTTAAGGACACTAGCACTGTGCCACATTGGTCCCTGATTATTGTATGGTGGTAGTGGATGAGATGGACAGACAGAAGGCTGGAAGAACACAGCAAGCCAGGCAGCATTAGGACATTTCCAGTGTAATCCTTCTTTGGGACTGGGAGCGTATGTAAGGGAAGCTATAGATAAAGGGGGTGGTAGGGACAAGGTGTTAAACTGGGGATAGGAAAAGACAGGTAGAGGGTATGACCTGGTTGGTCAATGGAAGGAATGAATCTGGTTGGTGGCAGGGAGCAGTGGAAAGGTTGCGGAGGGCCTGGGAAGGGAGTTTGGGGATAGGAAAGAAGGTTATTTGAAGTTGGAGAACTCAAATGTTGAGTCCTCCGTGCTGTAGGCCGCTTAGGCGGAAGATGAGGTGGTGTTGCTCCAATTTGTGGTGTGGTTCCTTCTGACCATGGATGAGGCTCCGACTGATAACCCAAGTTGTACCCTCTACCTATCTTCACCTACCCCCTCTTCGCCACTCTGCCCCCAACACCTCCTTTATCTGCAGCTCCCCCTACAATCACCCTCCATTCTGAAGAAGGGTTATACCCAAAATGTCAACTTCTCTACCTCCTGAAGCTGCCTATTTCACTGTGTTTTCCAGCCTCCTGTCTGTTGTTTGGATTCCAGCATCTGCAGTTTTTTTTTGTCTCTAACCATAGTGGATAAGATGCCAGTTAAGTTGGTATTGTCCCATACTTTGTTGAGCCTCGTGTGTTTTGTGGAGCTGCATTCGTCATATACCTGACTGGTGGCAGACAGGGAGACAGGAGATTGTTACTCACTCTAGAATTTCCACCCTCTGCCCTACTCCTCTAGTCACAGTATTTATATGGTTGATGCAGTTCAAATTCTAATCCATTGTGTCCCTTAGGATGCTGATAGTGAGGGATTATTGTGGTCATGCTGAATAATATTGTGAGCAGACAGTGTCATTCTTTTCGGAGGTGGTCATTGCCTTCCTTGCGCATGTTACGTGAATGTGACTTGCCAGTTACAGCTTAAGCCTGAGTATTATCAGGCCTTTATGGATATGGACAGGGCAATTCAGTATCTGAAGATTTGCAAACTGTATGGAACACAACTGTCAGACAACATTCTCACTATTTATTTTGGGCTTTATTATGGTAGTAAAGTTATTAATAAAACAACTAAAGAACATCTGTAACAAATGATTGGCTCCTACCAGCACCTTCCTTTGTGCTCGCTAGTAAAGAATTTTATTACTGATGTTTATTGACTTGTGATTTTACTTGTTATATAATGTGACACTCTGTCAAACAGTGCTTTGCTGTCCAGACAGTGACTTTCAGCTTCGCATTGAAGTTCAGTTCTTGTCCAAGTGTACATCAAGGACATGGTGTGGTCTGAGTGGAATCCAAACTCCACACCATTGAGCAGATTGTTAGTAAGTGCTACTTGATAATACTTCTGACACCATTTTCCATCATTTTAATGACTTAAAAGAAGGCTAATGGAATGATAATTGGCAAGAATGGATCTTTATGGTTTTAGTGAACAGGACATACCCAGACAGTCTTCTACTTTTTGCATAGATGCAAGTATTGTAGTTGTACTTCAAAGCTTGGCTAGAAACCAAGCCAGCTCTGAAGAACAGGCTTTTAGCACTGCATCCAGGTGTTGTCGGGTCCCATAATCTTTATTGTATCCGGTGTCTTCAATAGTTTTTTTTAATATCACCTGGGAGTGAATCAAACTAAAATTAGCATCTTTGATAGTTGGCACTTCAAGATTAAGCAAGCCGAACTATCTTCTCAGCCCTTCATGCTGAAGTGTTAGTAATGTTTTGTCTTTATCCTTTATTTGACCAATTGGTTGACAGTTCATTTTGTTTTGCCTACAACATTCGGCTAACCCTGCGTTGTAGCTTCACCAGGATTGCATCTCACTTTTTAGGTATACCCAGTGTATTTTCTGGCCTCTTCCCAACATTCTCCATTCAATAATCCCCTGTCTGATGGTAATCAAGCCATGGTGGACCAGATTTACGTTCTATAGTCTTCACATCCAGTTAAGTGTTGGTGGAACATTAAACAACTGATAGGAATAGAGTCTCCACAAAATAACTCCATTCTCCAGATGTAGGAGCCCTGCACATCCATGAAGCATTTACAACCATCTTTAGCCAGGAATGTCCTGTGGATGGTTCATCTTGGCCTCACGTTGAGATCCCAGCACAACAGAAACCAGCCTTTAACCCAACCGATTCACTCCATGTGATATTGAGAAATGGTTGAAGACTCTGGATAAACACTGGGCCTTGACAGTATTCTATCAACAGTAAAGAAGACTTCTGGTCATTTCTACCCAAACTGTTCTAGTGCTGCTACAACATTATCATTGGCAAGGTAGAAAACTAGCCAAGTCTCTACTATCCACAAAAGCAGGACAGATCAAACCTAGCCAATTACTAGCTTATCTTTCACTCTTGCTCATCATGAAAGTGATGGGAATGGCCATTGACACTGTTCTCAAATAGCACTTAGTCTGCAATAACGAGTTCGATTGTTAGGTTCTCTTTCTTGAGATTCTTACACATTTGGTCCAACAGCAATACGCCAACTTCTGTGAACAGCCAAAATTTAATAAAGTAAGTACAAGCTTTGGAGGAAGCCTTAATACTCTTTGCAATGTTTGGGAAGCTGTGTCAAGAGATATCCCTGAACAAAGGGACTAGTTCTTCCTTTCTACAAGATTTCACATTACAGTCAGTAATGCCCACAAGTCAACCCCCAGCCACTCCCCCATAGTCACATGCCACTCAAGACACCATGTAGTGATTTTATTATTTCCGGAAACAATGTGATGTAGATCATTCCTTAATAGCAAGGGCTCTTGCCCAAGGAATGAAGGGCCTTTACCTAAAACATCGATTTTCCTGCTCCATGGGTGCTGCCTGACCTGCTGTGCTTTTCCAGCACCATACTGTAGACTGTAATCTCCAGCATCTGCAGTACTCACTTCCACCTAGAGAAACAGACCATCCTACCCCAGGACATCCAATTTCTTGAAGGGCAGCAGAGTAAATTAACCCCTTAACATCTCTCAGTGACACTCAGTTTGGGTTCCACAAGATCACTCAGCTCCTGACCTCATTACAGCCTTGATGAAAACGTGAGTAGAAGTGCTGAACCTGTAAGGCAAGCGGGATTGCCTCTGCCATCAAAGTAATATTTGAATGTGGCATTAAGGAGCATAAAATGGCTATGGGGCAGCTGACTTTTTTTTGGATGGCTTGTGACTGACATTGTAATGGAGATGAGGGGCAAGGAATGTGATAAATCTAACCTACTTTAATAGGTCCAGTTCAGTTTCTTGTCAAGGATACATCTTTGCTAGAATGTTGGTGGTGATATCTAGACACTGGTAATGTTGTTGACTATCAAGAGGTGATAGTTGAACTTTTTGTTACAGATAGTCATTATCTTGGTTAGACAGTACGTATGTTCTTTCCACTTAATAGCAAAAACTGGGTTAGATATTATCCGGGTCTTGGTGCATGCAGGTATGACTTGTCGGACATCTGAAGAGTTCTGAATAGGGTTGGTCACTGAAGTTTGAAGGCTATGTAACTTTTTTTGGTAAATCTAAAATACCTGTTACAAGGATTTTTATTCAGACCATTCTCTTTTCATTCGCATGTAAGCGCCATGTTGTAACGCAGACAGGTGGGAACCGGAAATTCAAGTGCACTGAATGTGGAAAAGCATTTAAATACAAGCATCATCTAAAGGAGCACTTACGCATCCACAGTGGTAAGTACAGAACTATTTTTAGTTTCTTAATGCTTCAAGTAGATGGCAAAAGAGGATTGTTATTAATGTAATCATACAGGATGTTGGTGAGGTCGCATGTAGAAAACTGTGTGCAGTTTTGACCTCTGTATCTGAGGAAGGATGTTCTTGTCATCGAGGGAGTGCAGTGAAGGTTTAGCAGATTGTTTGCTCAGATGACAGGATTGACATAAGAGGAAAGATTGAATCGATTGATCAGGAGTAGGGGTTATAGTTTAACGATAAGCAGTAAAACTTTTACAACTGAGAGGAAAAATGTCTTCACTCAGAGTGGTGAGTCTGTGGCACTAAGTACCACAGAAAGTGGTTCTGGCCAAAACCATTGTGTTTCCAAGAAGAAGATAGATACTGCATTGGGGTGGGGGACAGGATTTGGGATTTGTGTCCGATGATCAACCCTGTTGAATGAAGGAGCAGGTTTGAGGGTTTGGCCTACTCTCATCTTCTGTCTTTTGATGCAACATACTTCATCCTCCAAATATCAAACTGCTCGCAGCCATTCATCTATTGATTTGTTTTTCTGTGCCCTTTTCTCTTTTGCCAGGGGTTTGGTTAGCTCAGTTGGCTGGATGGCTAGTTTGCAATGTACAGCATGAAGCTCCTACCTTCTCACCAACTTTAAGGGCATTTAAATGGTCATTGGATAGGCATATGGACAAGAATGGAATAGTGTAGGTTAGATGGGCTTCAGGTTGATTTCATAAGTCGGCACAACGTTGAGGTCCGAAGGGCCTGTACTGCACTATAATGTTCAATGTTCTCAATTTTCTCCTGTACCAGAGGCATGGTGCCCTTCTGATTAAAGTCTCCAATAGTTACCTTTGTCTGAGAAAGCAGTTCAGTGGTACTGTGGCAACTTTACCTTTCTCAACTGCCATCTCAGATTGGCAAGTGGCTTCTTGTATACATATGTGATGCTGTAATTGATTCTACAGTGATAAAAAAAGATTGACAGAAGAATAAATATGTTTGTCAGTGTTTTGGAAGACTATAGTTGGAACTGGAACAAGATCCGACTCTAGTGCAAGTTATGTCGCAATGGTCGAACCCCTCTGCTAATTAAATCAAGCACCTAGAAAAGCTCACCTTGTAATCTGTTAAAACGTGAGTGATAGAACTTTCAAATTCCACTATTCAAAGAAAAAATATCAATTTACTTTTCTAACTCTAATAGTGAACATTAAACAAAAACTCTCAAATCCATGTCCCTCTTTCTGTATACTACTTACTATCTGACCCAAATTCTATAAAAACATGCTGTTCCAAAGAGGCACTTATTAAAATTACTGAATCTCAAAACTACACTGTCTTTGTCTTCCTCGCTGTATTCCGTTTTCCTGCTGCTGATCACCTTGGTTATCTTTCGTATTTTCACTACGAATAGACTTTACATGAAAAAGTACCTTTGGTAGAGAGGGGTTTTTCTGATTTCTTTAAGGGCACGATGTTAGATGGGCAATTGCTCTCTCTAAGCAGTTGTTTTCTGACTAGCTTTCAAAATGCTAGCATTCTTATACCTGCCCCAACGTCAGATACTCTCATTGGATCATTTTTGGCAAAACAAATTCAAACTCTATTGGGTTTTAGTATCCTAAGGCATAATTTAAACTGGTTAAATTCTAATTGTTGTCAAGAGAACAATCAAAATTTAGGTATCCATTTCACAGCCAAAAGTTACATGTTTTCAATTTTCCAGTATACTCTGGGACTACTACCTAGTCGTATTCACAGGTATTTGTAATCTCTCAGTTCAGGAAAACATTCTCTCTCTCTTAAAGATACAGTATATGCCTTCAACTTTATAACAAAGTAAACAGATGAATGTAGAGATTCTAGTGACCCCAGTTTAAAAGGTTCACCAAGGATGATTCAGATGCCTTGAACAAATCAAATAAATGGGAACTTTGCAGTTATTGCAAGTAACCTGAGGGGTACAAATGGTTGCATTTTTATCTTGCACTCATCATGATTCACAACAATGTAAATGTAAAGAACAACAACTTTCACACTGTATGAGAAAAGTGAGTGATTGTCAAGTAGTCTGATTAGAAGAGATTTTGCCAGGAGAATGCACCAGTTAGGTGAGAACCGACAGTTAACTTTTTAAAATTTAAATATAGCAGGTTCACTCTGATCAAGGAATTGTCCTGAGGTAAGAACCAGAGAATGGCAGTTGGCTATTTTGTTAAATGTAAACAGTGCATCAGTCAGGGTTAATCAGAACATGTTATCAAATAATTGGAATCACACAGTGGTATGTTTTCCAAGCACTGGCTGGAAGGATATACCTTGCTTGTTGTGAACTGTCAAATAGACCTGCTGTTTGGTACAATTTGGCAATCTTGGAGATGTCTCACATTGGTATTCTGGCAAATATCCTGATGTATGGAAGAGGAAATGGTAATATGTTTTTTATCAACAGTACATCATCTGAAAAACTGGAATCAGTTGGTCACAAAGCTTAACAAGTAGTTTGAAAGAATGATTGATTGAATCAGGGTGTTTCTGTATCTAATGAATTGTGACTTTTCTTGAACTTCGCTCTTCTATCAAGGGGAAAATACTGAGGGTGGAATGTTCCTGTCATTGACCGAAGGACAGGTAGTTATGGCAGAGAGATGCCTGCCCCTTCCTATCACCTTGGAAATTAAGTCTGGGTGGAAAGGTCCATTGCTGACCACCTGACCCGGTGCTATTTGACGCCTGTTAATAGTCAATTAATGACCACTGAAGCATCTCCTCTCACTTGCCTCTGCTTATTTTGTTTCCAGACAGGAAGAGAATAAGTTGGCCTACCTATTGCCAAACCACTGCTGGCAGACTAGGAGTTAGCAAGGGTGTGGTTTCTCAATCTCTATTAATATCAAAGAATTTGACCTAGGCCAGGGCTTTCATCTGACAGTGCCACCGGCTGCCCTGGCTTCCAATCTCCCTGTCAACCTCCCTCCATCGCCATTGAGTGTCTCTCTCTCTCTCTCTCACACACACACACACACACACACACACACACACACACACACACACACACACAATGTTGGGTTTTGGGGATAATATCTCTCAGCAGTAACCATTACCTTCACCATGGCTCAGCTGAGTTCCAGGTGCCACCCTGTGATTTGCTGACAGCTCAAGATGCATACGATGTGTGTATCCTGTAATGGTGCCTGACTGAAAACCAAGTCTGCACAGCTGACATAAATATACTTGCACTGGACATCATTCAGTAAAATTTTCAAATCCTAAAGTCACTAGGTCAGTAATTTGTTCCAACGGAGAATGTATTGTCCCTAGATGTTAACAACATCATTCAGGGTTTCACCAGTATGGTTAGAAGTGACTGAGTGAAATGCACTTAGCCTTTGGATTGATAGAGGCATTAATTAAGACTAATATTTCTGAAATACATGGTTACTGACCTGAGGCAATGAATGCCATCACCGTCTTTGGCAAGATCCATTCCCACTCTGGCTTTTGTGATTCTACTTGTTTGAACTGAGTATTTAAAGATATCTTGTTACTGACTCAAGGAGGCTCATTGTAATCTGTAAATTTGGTGTGAGAATGAAAATACATTCTCAATATTTTCTGCCTTGTTTTTTAATGCTTCCTGAACAGATCACTTGACATGTTTTGTGTCCAAATCATGTTATTTTAGTATTTTTACTGGTTTTGTCTTAGATTCCAAATTATGGTTCGATCCTAATATGTTAAAATTGGAAACCATCATGGAGTTATTTTTCATAGCATATTTTCTTAGCACTCGTGTACCACCAAACGCTTGTTTGAAAGATCTGCAATTACTCAGCTGCTTAAGGTTCTGGGTGTGTCTTGTTTCAGGAATTATTTCAGGATCATAATATTTAACATGAAGTGAAATAACTTATGAAATACTTGACAAAATGCATTTTCTTCATTCAGTGAACTTCACACAATACCTAAGCTGAGACATGTGGGCCAACAAACACATTGGTCCACAAGCGATCGCAAAGTGTATCATCAATGTATGAAATTCCAATGAGATCACCAAAATGACCAATTCTCCTGACTGACCGCTGTTTATAGCAGGTTTCTTAAAAGCAGAATAAAGAACTACCTTATATAGGTCGAGTCTTGAAGACCGTTTTTAAGCTGAAATTAGGGGGTCAATTTATACACATAGAACAATATAGCGCAGAACAGGCCCTTTGGCCCTTGATGTTGCGCCAACCTGTGGACTTTTCTCAGCTCGTCTCCCTACACTATCCCAAAATCATCCATGAGCTTATCTAAGGATTGTTTAAATCTCCCTAACGTGGCTGAGTTGACCACCTTAGCAGGTAGGGCATTCCATGCCCTTACCACTCTGAGTAAAGAACTTGCCTCTGACATCAATCTTAAATCTATCACCCCTCAATTTGTACTTATGCCCTCTTGTACAAGCTGACGTTGTCATCCTAGGAAAAAGTCTTTCTCTGTCCACCCTATCTAATTCTCTGATCATCTTGTATGTTTCTATCAAATCCCCCCCTTAGCCACCTCCCTTTCCAATGAGAAAAGACCCAAGTCTCCTAGCCTTTGCTTATAAAACCTTCCCTCCAGACCAGGCAGTATCCTGGTAAATCTCCTCTGCACCTTTTTCCAATGCTTCCACATCCTTTATGTAATGGGGTGACCAGAACTGTACACAATATTCCTACTGTGGCCGCACCAGCGTTTTGTATAGTTGCAGCATGATATTGCATTTCGGAACTCAATCCCTCTACCAATGAAACCTAACACACCGTATGCCTTCTTAAAAGTACTATCCACCTGAGTGGCAACTTTCAGGGATCTATGCACATGTACTCCAAGAACCCTCTGCACATCCACACGACCAAGAATCTTTCCATTGACCCAGTCCTCTGCCTTCCTGTTATTTTTCCCAAAGTGCATCACCTCACATTTAGCTGCATTGTACTCCATTTGCCACCTCTCAGTCCAGTTCTGCAGTTTATCCAAATCCCCCTGCAACCTGCAACATTCTTCCAAACTATCCACTACTCCACTGACTTTAGTGTCATCTGCAAATTTTCTATTCCATCCACCTATGCCTGCGTCTAAGTCACTCATAAAAATGACAAACAGCAGTGGTCCCAAAACAGATCCTTGTGGCACACCATTAGTAACTGGATTCCAGACTGAATATTTTCCATCAACCACCACTCGCTTCCTTCTTCCAGAAAGCCAGTTTCTAATCCAAACTGCTAAATCACCCTCAATTCCATGCCTTTGCATTTTCTCCATCAGTCTACTATGTGGAACCTTATCAAAGGCTTTACTGAAGTCCAAGTATACCACGTCAACTGCCCTACCCTCATCTACATGCATGGTCACCTTCTCAAAAAACTCAGAGGTTTGTGAGCCACGACCTGCCCTTGACGAAACCATGTTGACTATCTGAAATCAAATTGTTGCTAGATGATTATAAATCTTATCTCTTATAATCCTTTCCAAAACCTTTCTTACAACAGAAGTAAAGCTGGTTTACGATTACCTGGGTCATCTCTGCTGCCCTTCTTGAACAAGGGCACATTTGCAATCCTCTAGTCCTCGGGTACTAAACCTGTAGACAATGATAACTCAAATATCAAAGCCAAAGGCTCTGTTATCTCCTCCCTAGCTTCCCAGAGAATCCTCTGATAAATCCCATCTGGCCCAGGGGACTTGTCTACTTTCACTCATTCAAGAATTGATAACACCCGTGTGTAACTAACCGTAATCCTTTCTAGTCTAAAAACTCGTACCTCATTTTTCTCCTCTACAATATTCTCCATTTCCAGAATAAACACCAATGAGAAATATTCATTTAACACTCTGCAGGGCCCATACTCAACTTCCCACTTCTGTCTTTGACTGGCCCTATTCTGACCCTAATCAACCTTTTATTCCTCACATACCTATAGAAAACTTTCGGGTTCTCCTTTATTCTGTTTGCTAAAGACTGCTCGTGTCCTCTCTTTGCTCTTCTTAACTCTCTCTTTAAATCCTTCCTAGCTGATCTGTAACTCTCCACCGCCTCATCTGTACCATTTTGCCTCATCAACACATAAGCCTCTTTCTTCTTCTTAACAAGAGATACAATTTCTGTAATAAACCATGGTTCCCTTACCTTATCACTTCCTGCCTACCTGACAGGGACATACCTATCAAGGACACGTAGTATCTGTTCCTTAAACCAGCTCCATATTTTGATTGTCTGCATCCCCTGCATTTGCTACCCCATTCTATGCAGCCTAATTCTTGTCTAATCGCATTATAATTGCCCTTGCCCCATCGATAACTCTTGACCTGTGGCATGTACTGATCCCTTTCCATTGCTAAACTAAATGTAACTGAATTATGGTCACTCTCTTCAAAGTGCTCGCCTACAACTAAATCAAACACCTGGCCTGGTTCATTACCAAGCACCAGATCCAGTGTGGTCTCCCCTCTTGTCAGCCCTTCGACATACTGTGTCAGGAAACCCTCCTGTACACATTGGACAGAAACTGATCCATCTGACATACTAGAGCTATAACATTTCCAATCAATGTTGGGGAAGTTAAAGTGCCCCATAATGACCACCCTCTTCCCTTCACTCCTACCTCGGATAATGTTGCTAATCCTCTCTCCCACCTCCCTGGAACTCTGCGGAGGGCTGTTTTAAAAAAAAACTTCAAGAAGAGTGACCTCTCCTCTCCTGTTTCTAACCTCAGCCCACACTACCTCAGTAGACGAGTTCTCATCAAAAGTTCTGTCAGCCGTTATACTATCTTTGACTAACAAGGCCACGCCTTGCCTGTTTTTTACTGAAAGATCTAAACCCTGGAACCTGCAACATCCATTCCTCACCCTTCTCTATCCATGTCTCTGAAATGGCCACAACATCGAAGTCCCAGGTACCTATTCATGCTGCATATTTTGGATACTTCTGGTGTTGAAGTTGTCATTTTAGCATTATTACTATTTCTGAGTCAAAAATTGAGTTGAAGTCAGACTTCTGGAGTGGAGTATCATTCTTATGCTGTCATGTAATATTGATGGATTGTTCCATTGTTGGAACTACTACCCTTCACATTAGAGATCTGCCTTTTCTGAGACAATTGGTCATTATGGCACAAAAGAGGCTTTTAGGTTCATGCCATCCCTCTATAGAGCAATCCAATTAGTGCCAATCCCTTTCTATCCATGTACACCTGCATGTTTCTTCTAAGTTCTCCACACTTTCCTTTTGAAATCATTGATCATCTCCAGTTCCATCAACCTAGCAAGGCTGTAAGTTCTTATACATGTTTTAGGTGGATGTGAAAAATCCCATGACATTTTAAAGAGGGACTAAAGTTCTAACCAAATTTACTCCTTCAAATAATATCGCTAAAATGAGATTAATATAGTCATTACCTGGTTTCTGTTTTTGTATCTAAGTTAGCCATGGTTTGGTTGGGAGCACACACTTCTGAGTCACAGGTTTATGAGTTCATGACATATTTCAGGATTTGATGGCAAAAATCAAGGCTGACCATCAGTTCAGTACTTGGAGCGCTATACTTTTGGAGATGCCAACTTTTGGAATGAGATGTTAAAATGAGGTTTCTTTTGTCCCTTCAGAAGGATATAAAATATACCATGACATAATGTCCAAAAAGAGCTGGGACATTGTCTCCAATGTCAATATTAACTGTCAGGCAGGATCATAAAACACAGTTTCTGGTCTTTGGGAGCTTGTCCTATGAAAGGTGACTGCCACATTTTCAAAGTACTGAACTAACTGAAATACTTTTGAGTCCAGTGGATGAGGACATGAATGTGCCACAAACTTTTTTTTTAGGGTGGGGAGAAAATGTTGAAAATTACTTTTTTTAACCAAATGTAGTTTTTAATTGCAAAATTAAGCATGAAATGTATTAAGCATTTTAGAAGTATATAATAACTTTTACCAGCATTGTTCAGTTTTAAGGTGATCGATACTTAACTGTCAAGTCAACCAAACAAATTATAATATGCTATAATACTAGGTCTATGATGTGATCGTTCTGGGCGGAAAAGATTACAAGGTTGGTTTTGGGATGAGATACTTCAGTTATGTAGATAGTAGAAACTGGTCCTGTTCTCCTTAGAGAAACTTGACAGGAAATTTAATGGAGGAGTTGTAAGAATAAGGGATAAAACAAATAAAGCAAATATATCCCCAGTCCCCGTGACCTCATCAAAACAAATTTGAGGGAACGCAATCAAGGTGGTTATCAAAATTTGTATTTGATAAGGTGCCAAACAAAGATTAATACAAAGTTATGATCATGTGTGGTTAGGAGTAATTAACTAGCTAGAAAAGGAGAAAGTGAGGACTGCAGATGCTAGAGATCAGAGTCAAGAGTGTGGTGCTGGAAAAGCACAGCAGGTCAGGCAGCGTCAGAGGAGCAGGAGAATTGACATAAGCCCTTCATCAGGAATGGAGTCTTGTTTCCCTGATGTAGAGGGGACCATATTGGGTGCAACAGATACAGTGTAGGAAAAGGATTGGCTAACCAGCAGAAATAAGAGAATTTAGGATAAATGGTCCACTGGAAGGGTGCTACAGGATTCAGTCCTTGACCACCAAATATTTATAATCTGGATGCATGACTTGGATGTGGGGATAGGAAGTACTATAGCCAAGTTTGCAGATGACACTAAAATAGATGGGAAAGTAAGTTGCAATGAACAAATAAAAAATTAGCAGATGGAAATGGATAAGTTATGTGAATAGGCCAATATTCGGCGCATGAAATTTAACATGAATAAATGTTAGGTTATCCATTTTAGTTGGAAGAATAGAGAGGTACACTCTTATCTAAATGGGAGAAGCTTCAGTAAAGAGGGATATGGGTGATCTAGTGCATGAATTGCAAAAAACTACTATGCAGGTACAGCAGGTAATGATGCAGGACTGTGGAATTTTGGCATTTAGTGCTAAAGGACTAGAGTAAGGAAGGGGGAAATATTGCAACTGTACATGACATGAGTGAGATCACACCTGGAAAGCTGCCGAATTTGGGGAGGGATATAGTTAAAATGGAGACAGTTTAGAAGAAGCTCACAAGATTGATTCCAAAGATGAAAGGTTTGTCTTGTTATTGAGCAGGATATGTCTATAATGACTAGAGTTTAGAAGAATAAGTGGAGATATAATTGAGGTATATACATGTTAAAGGAGTTAACAAAGTAAAAAGGATGTTTCCTTGTGGGGAAATCTGGAACAAGAGATATTGGTTGTAGGATTAGGGCTCATGGATTTAAAACAGACGAAGAGAAATTAATTGTCTCAAAAGATTGTAAATCTGTGGAAGTCAGTACCCCCCAGAGTGTAGTGGATACTGGGATATTAAGTAAATTTAAGAAGGCAATATATTTTTAATCAGTAATCGGTTGAAGGTTATGGAGAGTGTGAGTTTGAGGCCAATATAAGATCAGCCACAATTCTGTCACATGGTGGAGCAGGCTCGAGGGGCTGAATTACCTCCTCCTAGTTTTTACATTCCAAAAGAACCTATGCCAGCTTTGTAGGTCGGGGGATATAAGTGGTTAGGATCTGAACTCGGAATCTAATTTTGTGATGAAGACGATAAAATCGGAGTTTTTAAAAGGAATTGAATTGTTTTGTGAACAGAAAATTTGCATGGTTATGGGGAAAGACTGAGGAAGTGAGAGCCAGCTCAGTTCTCCCAAAGAGCCTGCGCAAATGTTAACTGTCCAAATGGTCTTCCCTGCATTTTTGAAATATTCATTCAGGGGACCTGTGTGTCACTGGCCTTGTCAGCACTTATTGTCCATTTGTAGTTGTCTGAGAAACTGTGGTCGTGAGCTGTCTTCATGAACATTTGGTATTGATTTAATACTTGCTGTATTGTGGGTTTTCTTCACTCCTGTCCCAGTGCTTTGAGTCAACTTAAGTTTTCATATATGGACAAGATCAGCATACATGGCAATCATGTTTTTGGAAGAAGATGCTCAATGCTGTTAATAACATTTCCACATTTGCTGGTCATGTACTTGTGCTGTCTTTAATAGTGGAATTTACAAAGTTATCAGGTTGAAATTTCAACAATATTATTCACAAGTACAGTATTCAGATTACACAGAAGTAAGATACTGCAATCCATGTGTGAAAATAACCGAGATTTACTCAATTTCTAAGGTCTAATTTCTAAAAGCTGCAAGGTTTATTTCTCATAGTATAGTAAATTGTAAAATTTCTGATCATGATATATGAAAAGATTGTGACAAGTGTTCCTGTCTATCTCCTATAGTTGACGCAAAGCTGAACTGACTTTGCAGTTTAGAACATAGAAAAGTACAGCACAGAACAGGCCCTTAGACCTACGATGTCGTGCCGAGACCTAATCCTAATGTAATATATAGTAACTTAACCTACACACACCTCAACTCACTGCTATCCATGTGCATGTCCAGCAGTGGATTAAATGTCCCCAATGATTTCGCTTCCACCACCTCAGCTGGCAACGCATTCCATGCATTCACAACTCTCTGCGTAAAGATCCTCTGATGTCTCCTTTATACCTTCCTCTTAATATCTTCAAACTATGACTTCTCATACCAGTCAATCCTGCCCTGGGGAAAAGTCTCTGGCTATTGATTCTATCTATTCCTCTCATTATTTTGTACACCTCGATCAGGTCTCCTCTCTTCCTCCTTCTCTCCAGAGAGAAAGGTCTGAGCTTATTCATCCTCTCTTCATTAGGCAAGCCCTCCAGTCCAGGCAGCATCCTGGTAAACCTTCTTTGCACCCTCTCCAAAGCTTCTGTATCTTTCCTATAATAGAGCAACCAGAACTGGACACAGTATTCCAAGTGTGGTCTCACCAGGGGCTTGCAGAGCTGCAGCAAAACCTCGTGGCTCTTAAACTCAATACCACTGTTAATGAAAGTCAAAACACCGTATGCTTTCTTCATAATCCTATCCACTTGGGTGGCAACTTGGAGGGATCTATGTACTTGCATACCCAGATCCCTCTGTTCCTCCACACTGCCAAGAATCCTGAGTTTAATCCTGTATTCAGCATTCGAGTTCGACCTTCCAAAATGCATCACTTTGCATTTATCCAGGTTGAACTCCATCTGTCATTTCTCAGCCCAGCTCTACATCCTGTCTCTGTCGCACTGCAGCCTGCAGTAGTCCTCTATACTATCGACTACACCCCCAACCTTTGTGTCATCTGCAAATTTGCTAACCCACCCCTCGACCTCCTCATCCAAGTCATTTATAAAAACTACAAGAGCAGAGGCCCAAGAACAGAGCCCTGCGGGACCCCACTCAACACTCTTCCAAGCGGAATGCTTTCCATCTACAAGCACTCTCTGCCTTCTGTAAGCCAGCCAATTCTGAATCCAGGTAGCCAAATCTCCCTGTATCCCATATTTCCTGACTTTATGAATGAGTCATTTCTTTATATGCAGTTGACTGTGTGCAGAAACGTTTTAATCAAACACATAAAAGATATAAAATGATCTTGTCACATTTTAATGAGCCGCATCATATAGCAGAGCAGAGCCCATTTCAAATGAATCAGCCATTAGGAGATTATGAATACATCAGTAAGCTTGGGTTCTTCTGGTGCCTGTTGATGAGAGAAACCATTCCATTATCTGATTCAGAATCTGTGATGGGATGCATTAATCCGTGTCTTAATAATTAGCTTGAGTTCAAATTCTGTGGAACTTTTTACACTTACACGTCCAGATGGCAATATAAACAGTGCTAGAAAAATTGAGTCATGTACGACTTGAAATGTTCATTTTGTTTTCCCTCTCCACAAGTTCTGTCTAACCTACTGAGTTTCATTTCAGATCTCCAGCATCTCCAGGATTTTGCTTTTATTACATTAGAATGACCTTTTCTAGGAGGGATTGCTGGCTGAAGTATATTTTAAATTTGTAGGTTTTGTCTAAAAATGCCTTGAGAAAATAAGCATTTTATGACCTAAAGTTGCAAGGAGTTGTGTATAACATAAAAGAATGTGAGATTTAAGTTGCTGTCTTATTTCTCTTCCCTGTCTAGGAGAAAAGCCATATGAATGTCCTAACTGCAAGAAGCGGTTTTCTCACTCTGGCTCTTACAGTTCACACATCAGTAGTAAGAAGTGCATTGGTCTTATATCACTTAATGGTAGAGCTCGTTCAGGAATCAAGACACCTCAAGGCACTTCTCCATCCCTTTCACCATCAACTAATAGTCCTGCTAGAACACAACTCCGTCATAAGCTAGAAAACAGTAAACCTTTACAAGAACAGCCTACTGTAAACCAAATCAAAACTGAGCCTGTGGATTATGAGTACAAAACTATGGTCGTGACCTCTGGTATCAACTGTGCAAGCTCTTTCCAAAATGGAGGGTTTAGTGGCAATAACCCTCTCCAGGTCACAACATCACCTCAGAGTGTGGTTCAGGCTGTTGTGTTGCCAACTGTAGGCCTTGTCTCTCCTATTAGCATAAATCTAAGTGACATTCAGAATGTTCTTAAAGTTGCAGTATTAGAAAATAATCATGTCACTCTCCCTTCCAAAGAGCCAGGAACAGTCTCTTCTGCATCAGTTCAACAAAACAGTCATTCCCTTATTTCATCAATCAGTCTTCCCTTGATTGATCAGGATGGAACAACCAAAATCATCATCAACTACAGCTTGGAGCCAAGTCAACTTCAAGCTGTACCTCAAAATTTGAAAAAGGAGATTGCTAACCTAGCAGACAATTGTACAAATGAAAAGCCACCAGAAGACCTCACAGTCAAAACTGAGAAAATGGAGACCAGTGTTGAAGGAGTTAGTAACACATGTCTGCTTTGTAATGAATGTCCTGGTGGATTAAATGCACTTCACGAACTGAAGCACTATCAACTTAAAACTGAATCTCATTCAGGAGAAGCCAATATTAAGATCTCCGGAGCTTCTGTATCAACAGAGGAGAACATCTCTTCAGATCAAGAGCCATTGAAGAATCTGTTGTCACTTCTTAAGGCATATTATGCATTGAATGCAGAACCAACATCAGAAGAATTAGCAAAAATTTCTGTTGCTGTAAACCTACCACTAGAAAAGGTGAAAAAGTGGTTTGAGAAAATGCAAACTGGTCAGATTCCAGTTGAGCCATCTTGTCCTTCCTCTCCCACACCACGCAACAAGGAGGTCAAACCAAATCTACTCAGTCATACAGATTCTTCACCTGCTAGTGACTTACAAGGCAATACTGCAAATTCTGAAGCTATTGATAAGGTGACTGAAACTCAAACTACAAGTACACCATTTAATGTGATGGCAGATCCTTCAAGGAGTAATACTCCCTCCCCATCACCTCTAAATCTCTCTTCTGCATCTTCAAGAAATTCACAAAGCTATCTGAACACACCCGATGGCAACCAAGAGGATTTACAGTTAGAACCTCTTGATCTGTCACTTCCACGGCAGCAAAAAGAGGGACTTGAAAGACCCACAATAACCAGTGTTTACCACAGCAGTGTTCATTATGTTCAAGAGGAGCCCTTAAACCTATCTTGTTTAAAAAAAGAACAAATAGAAAATGATCATTCAGAAGGAAACTCAAGTGCCAAACCTATAAGTATTGCAATCCCTACAAATACAACTCCAATACCCACAATTGTTGCCATTTCAAGCCAAAACAGTGTTCCATGTCTCAGAGCCTTAGCTACAATAAAGCAGGCCGGTTTCATTCCACAGGTGGCCTACACATATAAATCAACCAATTCAAATGGATCTGAATCACAACAGAAACCAATTCAAGCGAATGGAAATCATGCAGTAAGTGTACCATTATTACAGATCTTTTGCAAATCGTTATCTAGTACTTAAATAGATTTTTCAAAAGAAAGTGGATGGATACTTCAAAGTTTCTTCCTATTTTATAAAGCTGAATATAGTTTTTACAGAATCTCAATTGTTATGGTGCAGTAGGAAGCAATATGACTCATGTCTGCACTGGCGTTTTAGTTTTGTGACAATTTCTTGCCTTTTCCCTGTAATTCATTACATTATTTCTCCTTAACTGTTTAATCTCTTGGATCCATCAATTATTAAACCGGACTTCACCACACTTTCATGCAGTGCATTACATGCCTTAACTCTTACCTGTGTGAAAGTTTTTATTCACCTCTCATTTGCAATACTTTTAAACTACGGTGCCTGTGGTTCAGAATCCATTTACAAATGGGCACCATTTCTCCCTATTGACTCTGTCCATCCTGCTCATGAATTTGAAAATTCCTATCCAACCTCAGCCTCCTCCTATCCAAGGAAAACACTGCCAACCAATCCAATATTTCTCATAATTGAAGTTTCTCATCCCTGGAACTATTCCTGTAACTATCTTCTGCATTCTGTCCAATACATTCACACCCATCTATCGTGTCGCACTCAGAACTGTACATTATATTTCAGCTGAAGTTTAACAAGTGTCTTATCCAAGTTCATCAGAAGTTCCCTGTTCTTGAACTCTTCAGCCCCTATTTATAAGGCTAGGATCCTGTATGCTTCATTAACTGCAATGTCCTACCACCTTCACTGACCTTTTTATATGTATACACCCAGGTTTCTCTGCTTCTGCACACTCCTTAGAGTAGTGGTCTTTCTACTGTGTCACCATGTTCTTGGTACCAAAGAGCTTCACCTCATACTTCTCTGTATAGAACTTCACCTGCCATGGATCTGCCCACACCACCAATGTGTCCATGTATTTTTGAACTTTTATGATATGCTGACCACTGTTTATAATTGAAAATGTGTTGCTGGTTAAAGCACAGCAGGTTAGGCAGCATCTCAGGAATAGGGAATTCGACGTTTCGAGCATAAGCCCTTCATCAGGAATGAGAGAGAGTAGCCAAGTAGGCTAAGATAAAAGGTAGGGAGGAGGGACTTGGGGGAGGGGCAGTGGAGGTGAGATAGATGGAAGGAGGTCAAGGTGAGGGTGATAGGCTGGAGTGGGGTGGGGGCGGAGAGGTCAGTAAGGAGATTGCAGGTTAGGGGGGCGGTGCTGAGTTGAGGGAACCGACTGAGACAAGGTGGGGGGAGGGGAAATGAGGAAACTGGAGAAATCTGAATTCATACCTTGTGGTTGGAGGGTTCCCAGGCAGAAGATGACGCGCTCCGCCTCCAGCCGTCGTGTTGTTATGTTCCGGTGGAGGAGTCCAAGGACCTGCATGTCCTCAGTGGAGTGGGAGGGAGAGTTAAAGTGTTGAGCCATGGGGTGGTTGGGTTGGTTGGTCCGGGCGTCCCTGAGGTGTTCTCTGAAGCGTTCCACAAGTAAGCGGCTCATCTCCCCAATGTAGAGGCGGCCACATCGGGTGCAGCGGATGCAATAGATGATGTGTGTGGAGGTACAGGTGAACTTGTGGCGGATATGGAAGGATCCCTTGGGGCCTTGGAGGGATTATGCTCGAAACGTCGAATTCCCTATTCCTGAGATGCTGCCTAACCTGCTGTGCTTTAACCAGCAACACATTTTCAGCTGTGATCTCCAGCATCTGCAGACCTCATTTTTTACTCACTGTTTATAATTCCTTCATTTTGTCATCCATAAACTTTGAAATTGTCCTCTGCATGTCAAGGTCCACATCATTTTATATGTATCAAAACTGTACTAATACCCAAAGAACTCCACAACAAATAACTTCCAGCCTAAAAGTATCGAGACGTGATTAGATTAGATTACTTAGTGTGGAAACAGGCCATTCGGCCCAACAAGTCCATACCGATCCGCCGAAGCGCAACCCACCCGGACCATTCCCCTACAATTACTCCTTCACCTAACACTACGGGCAATTTAGCATGGTCAATTCACCTGACCTGCACATTTTTGGACTGTGGGAGGAAACCGGAGCACTCGGAGGAAACCCACGCAGACACTGGGAGAATGTGCAAACTCCACACAGTCAGTCGCCTGAGGTGGGAATTGAACCCAGGTCTCTGGCGCTGTGAGGCAGCAGTGCTAACTACTGTGCCACCATATCTATTGAACTGTTACTGTCAGTTTACCATATCGCTGCCAATTTTGTATCCAACTTGTTAATGTCTTTTTTTTAGACCATGCCCTGTAATGTTCAAATCTGTCCGTGTACACCACCGACATCCTTCTCCTCATCAACCTTTTATATTACTTGTTCAAAACCTCCAGCTATTTAGAAGCTATTTTCCTTGAAGAAATCTGTGTTAATTCTTCCAAATTAATCAATTTCTCCTATTAATTCTAACCGGAAATTATTTTCAGACATTTTCCCACCACCAAAGTTAAACTGCCAAGTTTGTAAATGTGGGCTTAATCCTTATGACATTTGTTGAACAAGGGCCAAATGTTTGCAGTTCTCTGGCACCACATCTGAATTCAGGGAAGATTAAAAAATAGTCAGTGCCTCTGCAATTTCTGTTCTTACTCCCTTCAAGTTCTTGGATGAATCTCATCCAATCCTGATGTGTTATCAGCTTAAATACTGACAGGTTATGCAAAATCATCCTTTGCATCAATTATCAAATTTAAACCCTTCTAGTGACTGGGTTTCCTCCTCTTGTCACCTTGGCCTGGGCAGCATCAGCATCGTTGGTAGAGACCGATACAAAACATTTATTTAAAGCCTCTGTTGCTCTGTGTCAATCTCATTTTGGTCCCTAATCTGCCCTGCTCTTCATTTTTACCACCCTTTTATTATTGATGTGTTCAGAGAAGACTTTGGGATTTCCTTTTATGTTAGATCCCAGTAGTTTTCATTATCCCTCTTTGCGTCTTATATTTGTTTTTTAACCACCGTTCTAAACCTTCTGTACTCAGTTTGGTTCTTAACTGTATCTTCTACCTGACACTTAGAGAAGAACATTTTATCTCCTTTATTGTTGAGACCATAAGACGTAGGAGTGGAAGTGAGGCCATTTGGCCCATTGAGTCACTCCACCATTCAATCATGGCTGATGGGCATTTCAACTCCACTTACCAGCACTCTCCCCGTAGCCCTTAATTACTTGTGACATCAAGAATTTATCAATCTCTGCCTTGAAGACATTTAGCGTCCCGGCCTCCACTGCACTCTGCGGCAATGAATTCCACAGGTCCACCACTCTCTGGCTGAAGAAATGTCTCCACATTTCTGTTCTGAATTGACCCCCTCTAATTCTAAGGCTGTGTCCACAGGTCCTAGTCTCCTCGCCTAACGGAAACAATTTCCTATTGTCCACTCTTTCCAAGCCCTGTATTATCTTGTAAGTTTCTATTAAGTCACCCCTTAATCTTCTAAACTCCAATGAATACAATCCCAGGATCCTCAGCCGTTCCTTGTATGTTAGACCTACCATTCCAGGGATCATCTGTGTGAATTTCCGCTGGACATGCTCCAGTGCCAGTATGTCCTTCCTGAGGTGTGGGGACCAAAACTGGACACAGTACTCCAAATGGGGCCTAACCAGAGCTTTATAAAGTCTCAGTAGCACAACGGTGCTTTTATATTCCAACCCTCTTGAGATAAATGACAACATTGCATTCGCTTTCTTAATCACGGACTCAACCTGCATGTTTACCTTTAGAGAATCCTCGACTAGCACTCCCAGATCCCTTTGTACTTTGGCTTTACGAATTTTCTCACCATTTAGAAAGTAGTCTATGCTTTTATTCTTTTTTTCCCAAAGTGCAAGACCTCGCATTTGCTCACGTTGAATTCCTGGACCACTCTCCCAAACTGTCTAGATCCTTCTGCAGCCTCCCCACTTCCTCAGTACTATCTGCCTGTCTACCTAACTTCGTATCATCGGCAAACTTCGCTAAAATGCTCCCAATCCCTTCAGCCAGATTATTAATATATAATGTAAACAGCTGCGGTCCCAACACTGAACCCTGCGGGACACCGCTTGTCACCGGCTGCCATTCCAAAAAAGAACCTTTTATCCCAACTCTCTGCCTTCTGTCAGACAGCCAATCCTCAATCCATGTCAGTAGCTCACCTCGAACACCATGGGCCCTCACCTTGCTCAGCAGCCTCCCATGTGGCACCTGATCAAAGGCCTTATGGAAGTCGAGATAGACCACGTCCGCTGGGTTTCCCTGATCTAACCTACTTGTCACCTCTTCAAAGAATTCCAACAGGTTTGTCAGACACAACCTCCCCTTACTAAATCCATGTTGACTTGTTCTAATCAGACTCTGCTCTTCCAAGAATTTAGAAACCTCATCCTTAATGATGGATTCTAGAATTTTACCAACAACCGAGGTTAGGCTAATTGGCCTGTAATTTTCCATCTTTTGTCTTGATCCTTTCTTGAACAAGGGGTTACAACAGCGATCTTCCAATCATTCGGGACTGTCCCTGACTCCAGTGACTCTTGAAAGATCTTAACCAATGCCTCCGCTATTTCCTCAGCCGCCTCTCTCAGAACTCTGGGATGTATCCCATCAGGGCCAGGAGATTCATCAATTTTAAGACCTGTTAGCTTTTCTAGCACTTTCTCTTTTGTAATATCAACCATACTCAACTCAGCCCCCTGACTCCCTTTAATTGTTGGGATATTACTCATGTCTTCCACTGTGAAGACTGACGCAAAGTACTTGTTAAGTTCTCCTGCTATTTCCTTATCTCCCATGACTAGGCTTCCAGCATCAGTTTGAAGTGGCCCAATGTCTCCTTTTGCCTGTCGTTTCTTATGTACTGAAAGAAACTTTTACTATCATTTATAATATTACTGGCTAGCCTACCTTCATATTTGATCCTTTCCTTCCTTATTTCTCTCTTTGTTATTCTCTGTTTGTTTTTGTAGCCTTCCCAATCTTCTGATTTCCCACTGCTCTTGGCCACTTTATAGGATCTCTCTTTTTCTTTAATACATTTCCTGACTTCCTTTGTCAGCCATGGCTGTCTAATCCCTCCCCGGATAATCTTTCTTTTCTTGGGGATGAACCTCTGTACAGTGTCCTCAATTATACCCACAAACTCCTGCCATTTTTGCTCTACTGTCTTCCCCGCTAGGCTCTGCTTCCAGTCTATTTTTGTCAGTTTCTCTGTCATGCCCTCATAATTACCTTTATTTAACTGTAACACCATTACATCCGATTTTGCCTTCTATCTTTCAAACTGCAGACTGAACTCTACCATATTATGCTTGCTGCTTCCTAAGGGCTCCCTTACTTTAAAATCTTTTGTAAAGTCTGGTTCATTACGTAGCACTAGGTCCAGAATAGCCTGCTCCCTTGTGGGCTCCATGACAAGCTGTTCCAAAAAGCCATCCTGTAAGCATTCCATGAATTCCCTTTCTTTGGATCCACTGGCAACATTATTTACCCAGTCCACCTGCATATTGAAGTCTCCCATGATCACCATGACCTTGCCTTTCTGACATGCCTTCTCTATTTCCTGGTACATGTTGCGCCCCTGGTCCTGACCACTGTTCGGAGGTCTGTCCATAACTCCCATTGTGGTTTTTTTGCCTTTGTCGTTCCTTAATTCCACCCACACAGACTCCACATCATCCGCAGAGAGTTCGGTTTGTTTGTCCTACCTTTCCATTTTGAGGCAATATTACCTAATTGTGCCCAAACCAAGTTCTCTTTGAAGGTTAACCCAATGTTCAGCTCCTGTTCTTCCCACCAACCTTTGGTTCCAGTTTATCCAGCACAGCCCTGTTCTTGTCCAGTTAAAGTTTACTCTTCTCTTGTTGATTATTCTTTCTTTGCATTGACCAGTATAATTTTCTACCTTCATCCAAATCTTATGATACAATGATCACTGTCCCCTAAATGTTCCCTCACTGTCACTTGATCTGTTTGACCCACATCTGGACACACTGCTGTACAGAAGACTCCAGAACTCGATCTAGAGACATCTGTTGCTGTCTCCTACACTGTCATTATCCCAGTCAATATTCTATGTCTTTAATTTTCAGATAATCCTAGTTGCCCTTTCGAACTACTGTATGGTGTAGAAACCTCTCATTTCTTTGCACGTTTGACTCTAAATATTCTTCCCATAGCTAGTGGTCTACATATTACACTGATCAATATAATTGCACTACTTCTATTCTTTTAGTTAAAAATCTCACACACCAGGTTATAGAAGTACTTCCAAATAAGCATGTTGGACTATAATCTGGTATTTTGTGATTTTTTTTTACTTTATCCACCCCAGTCCAACACTGGCACCTCCTAATCTATTCTGTAGCTCTGGCCAAATCATTCTGCTCTTGCACCCTTTGAAGCATCTTTCTCAAGTATTTCAATGCTCTCTTTAACCAAGAATGCCACCGTTCCCCTTTTATCCTTTCCTATCTTTTCTAAACACCTTGTAACTAAGTATATTCAATATTCAGATATGTCCTTCCTTCAGCCAGAACTCCCTTATCGCCGAAAGATCCAAATCCCACTAGGCAATATTTGCATGTAACCCCTCAAGCTTATTTATTATACCTCCAATATTCACATACCTGCAGTGTAGCCCTGATCTAGACTTAGTGACGTTTTCTCCTTGTTTGACTCTATTGCTTGACTCTCTGTTCTCTATTTTAGTACTTTCTGCCTCTCCCAGCATTTGTGCACTCTGCTATTACTTTGTAATATTTTGTCCTGGTCCTCATATCCCTGCTGAGTGACTTTAAACCTTCCCAACAGCATTAGTTAAACACCCCGCAAGGAACTCAATCCAGGCCATGTTCAGATATAACCTGTTGAGCATGTACAGATGCCATTCTCCCCTAGAGCCTTTCCCAAGAATCTAAAGCCTTCCTTCCTGCATTATTGTCCAGCAAATCATTCATCTATTTTCCTATTTGTGTACTCAGTTGCACAAGGCTCTCTCAGTTCCAGTCTCCTTTTCTATCTGTGTCATTTGTACTAATATGGATTACACCTGCTGACTGTTTACCCTCCCACAGAATAATGTCTGCTCCCAGCTGTTCTGCAATATCCCTGACACTAGCACCAAAGCTGCCTGAAATTACCTTGATGGCTGGAGAAACACCTGCCTGTTGTGTTAACTACAGAATCCCCTATCAGTTCTGCTGTTTAACCCACTCTCACTCCCACCAACTCCTGTACAACTGGGCCACCCATGGCGGCACAGGCATCACTATTGCTGCATTCCTTCACAATTCCATCACCTTCATCCATAACAGTAAATCTGTTAGTGAATGGGACCTCTGGGGACTTCTGCACTACCTGACTTTGTTTCTTTGACTTGCCTGGTGGTCATCCATCCCTTTTCTGCCTGCTTGCCACAAACATGTGGTGTGACCATGTTTTTAGACCTGCCATTCTTTGCCTTCGAGACACTTGGTGTCTCTAGCCACTACTCAGGCTCTGAAGCCAGGGGTTCCAGCTTGTGCAGGCGGTGACATATTTTGCGCTTTGAATGACTAGGTCAGGAGAAGTATCCA
Organism: Hemiscyllium ocellatum; assembly: GCF_020745735.1. NCBI lineage: Eukaryota > Metazoa > Chordata > Chondrichthyes > Orectolobiformes > Hemiscylliidae > Hemiscyllium > Hemiscyllium ocellatum. The sequence goes on from NC_083405.1 coordinate 103,317,522, forward strand.
CAGCTTCCCCACATGTCACAGGATGGCCATTCCACTCAGACCATTAGAAGAGACGCAGCCGATTGGCTCTGCTCTGTCATTTGGTGAGATCACAGCTGATCTGATAATTCCATTTTCCCCAAAACTCTTTGATTCCCTTCTTAATTAAACCTGGTCTGTTTCAACCTTGACTATACCTAATGCCCCAGCCTCAACCGAATCACAATCCTCCAAGACAAGAAATTCCTTTTCATCTGTGTTTTAAATGTGTGACCCTTTTTTCTGAGATTTTGCCACAGACACTTCCACAAGGGAAAACAATTTTTCCACATCTACCCTGTTGAGTTCTCTAAGAATTTTGTGTGTTTCAATAAGGTCACCTCTTAGTCTTTTGCATTCCAACAAGCACAGGCTCAATCTACTCAGTCTGTCTTTCTGAGACAGTCCCTGCTCACCTGGCATCAACCAAGTTAAAAAGTTTTCTGGATTGCCTCCAATGCTAATATGCCTTTCCTTCAGTAAGGGGCCCCAAAATGTTTCACACTTCAAGCTGTCTGCATTGGAATACCTTAAATTATGTTGTTGTTATTTAGTGTATCTTTAATCACTTTAACCTTAGTTGAGAGTGTGGTGCTGGAAAAGCACAGCAGGTCAGGCAGCATCCGAGGAGCAGGAGAATTGATTTTTCAGGCAGGAGCCCTTCATCAGGATTCCTGATGAAAGACTCTTGCTCGAAATGTTGATTCTCCTGCTCCTCAGATGCTGTCTGACCCGCTGTGCTTTTCCAGCACCACATTCTTGACTCTGACCGCCAGCATCTGCAGATCTCACTTTCTCCTCCTTACTTTAACCTTACTCTTGTACTATTGACTATAAACTGGGGATTAGCAGAAATTCTATGTTCTGAAAATTAGCTGTCTGGTTTGCTTCATTTTTTTGTTTCTGTGTAATATTTTGAATTTCATGTTTCTCTCTCTTATTATCCATTTCTAATAAGTTGGTGTAAGCTGTACACATTTTTTGTAGAATTGTGAAGTAACGCAATAATTAAAAAGGGTGCAGCGTACCAAGCAAATGCAATTTAGTCACATAAAAATGCATAACAAAAGGTGATTGTATTCCTGAAGCAGGAAAAGCAGGAGACAAGTTCCGGAGATGTGCCCAATACTGATGATCAGAATGATTCAGACTCTATGCCTCCTCGTAAGAAAATCAAAAAGACAGAGAATGGAATGTATGCCTGTGATTTGTGTGATAAAATATTTCAGAAAAGCAGCTCTCTTCTTAGACACAAGTATGAGCACACAGGTAAGAGAAATAACCATTTTGTATAACATTTGTCTTTTTTTCAGTTTGAGACACAATTGATGTAATTTATTTTTTAAGCCAACCTTTTTGCTGTACTGCATTCACGGCAAAGCAACTAATATACCTTAGCTACGAATGTAATAGGAGCAGAAATAGCCCCTTTGCCCTTTTGAGCTTGCAGCACCATTCAGCAAGACCATAACTGATCATCTACTTTCACTCCACATTCCCATACAATTCCAATGTCCTCAGTCTCCTTAGTGGTTCAGGTACTTAAGGTATCTCTTGAAAATTTCCAGACCAAGCATCTACAGCTTTCTGTGATAGAGAATTATAAGAATCCACAGCTGTGTGGGTGAAAACATTTGTCGTCCTCTCAGTCTTAAATAGCTAACCTCATTACTTTGAGATTGTGACTATTCTAGATTCCTCAGTTTGAGGAAACATCATCTCTACATCTAAGCTGTCAAATCCTTTCGGTATTTAATATGTTTCGCTTCTCATACTCTTAAAATCTATAAATTATAGATCTAGGCTGCTCGATCTATTTGTCGGATAGTCTCTTCTTTCCAGGAATGTTAAATCATCATTGCACTCCCTCAGTGGCAAGGAGACTACACATAGTACGTCAGGCATGGCCTCATATGATTGTAGTAAGATTTATTTTAACATATACTTCAGTCCCTTTGTAATAGAGGTTAACAGACAATTTGCTTTACTGATTTGCTTCCTACAGCTAAATTTACTCCGGTTCTTATCCAATTCTTTCTGAATACAAGCATTTGAAAAATGTGCCATTCCATTAAAAGAAATGAATTATAACTGCCAGAAAAATTGATAACTTTATACCAATCAATTCTATCCATCTACCATGTTCTTGCCCACCCAATTAACTATTATCCCTGAAAGGAAAAGTTCTGGATACTGGAAAAATGAAGTCCTGGAAGTACTAAACAGGTCAAGCAGCATTTGTGGAGGGGAGAAATGTTAACAACTCAGTCAGTCTCTCTTTGCAGCTTCTTTCCATGCTCTTTACTGTTTAGTTTCTCTCACAACTTTGAATTGATAGCAAACCTTTGATAAATTACACTCCCTATCCTCCTCATAAGTCAGCAATATAATTTGTGAATGGATGAGACCTGAGGCACGGTGGCTCAGTGGGTAGCACTGCTGCCTCATAGCATCAGGGTCCCAGGTTCGATTCCAGCCTCTGGTGACTGTCTGTGTGGCGTTTGCACATGTCTGCCTGGGTTTCCTCCCACACGATGTGCAGGTTAGGTGAATTGGCAATACTAAATTGCCCATCATGTTAGGTGCATTAGTCAGAGGGGAAGTGGGTCTGTGTGGACTGGTTGGGCTGAAGGGCCTGTTTCCACACTGTAGGGAATCTAATCGAATCGAAATAATTGTTGCATTACCCTGTTAGTTGTAGTCTGTCAATGTAAAAAAAGTCCTATTTATTCTTTCTGTTTTGTAAACATTTGATAGTTTTCCATGCATTATTTCCGGTCCCGTGAGTCCTGATTTTGCATCCTAGCCTTTTGGCTGGCAATTTGGATCTTTACATAGGATTCAACAAAAACAGATCCACTGAATTTTCTCCCCGCCCCTCCCCCACTTGTTCCTAGTTCCATTTCTAAAGCACTCAGATTTGTCAAACAGTATTTCTCTCTCTTTAAATCTATCCGATTCTGCTATATCAAAGTTAACACATTATTTGCAATGAAAATACATCCCTTTAAGGTTCCAAAAACTCACATGGAAAATAGGGTCCACTGGAGATGCTTGTAATGTTGCCAGAAAATATAGTAAGCTTGAGAATTGAAGAGATTTTTTTGTAGTCTCTCTTTTCTCCCATTCTTGTTTCTGAGTGTTTGGCCACAGACTTCCATTAGGTGATGCTGGAGATTGAAGTTGAGATGTGGTGCTGGAAAAGCACAGCAGGTCAGGCAGTGTTGATTTGCCTGCTCCTCGGACGGTGCCTGACCTGCTGTGCCTTTCCAGCACCATGCTCAGACTTCCATTAGATTGTTCCATGCTTATCGCTAAAGTACTGGAGTGTTTTACCATGCCTTGTGCAGGATGATTGACCTGGTATGACTCTCGCTACTATTGCTTACCATCAGGCATATTGAAATGATTTATAAGCTGACAATCAGCATGTTTTACCACATTTTAAATGCACCTTCTATGGCCACGAGTTCTGGCATGGGAATTGAACCCAATATTTCTGGAGTAGGGATACTACCACTGCACCATAAACCACAGAGATTTTAGAATTCAGTAAATGAGAAGCAAAAAATTGATAAGGAAAGATGAGAGAAAATACAAGAGGCTACATTATAAATGGTTTTCTGAATGTGAAGAGAAAGTAATTAGTGAAAATTTTAAAATAGGGCCTTTTACAGGCAAGGGCAAATGAAATTATAATAGGGAGTAAGGAGATCGCAAAGGCATTAAAATAAATCATGTGTATCTGTCTTCACTATGGAAGGTATAAATATTCCAGAAATAATGTGGAACCAAGGATCTAGTGAGAATGTGAGTCCATACAAGAAATTGTACCGAAAACATTAATGGGCATTATTGATGTCATTCCTGATGAAGAGCTTATGCTTGAATGCTAAATCGTCTCCTTGTATGCTGCCTGACCAGTTGTGCCTTTCCACTGCCACACTTTTTGACCCGATGACAATAATTGACATCGAATCCTTTGGTCTTGACTTGTACCCACAGGCTTTAAGAGATAGCTGCAGAGATAATGAATGAATTGATTTTCATCTGGGGTTGAGGAATTCTGGAAGAATTCTGACCCTTAGTTTAGGTGAAACCTAGAAATATTATGTTCAATTTAATCTTCTGGGCCAAGATATTCTCTTGCTCTTGTTCTTGCAATCCCCTTCATTCATTTTATTATCAGGCTACGTAATACTGTAATATTTAGGTCTGGACTTTGCTCACGATGTAGCCAGACTTCTGGAATTGCTATTGGATGAAGCCTCCATTTCTGTCTGTTCTGTTAATGTATTGACTTTGTTGCAAAAGCTTGCATATTTAGTGCCTATAGATCTGACATTTTCTTAATTTCCCTAATGTACTTCAGTCACTAATGCCCTATTGAATTTGCTATTTTCACCATCCTATTCTAAAGCACTCTGCTGCAGAGCCTTGAGATTACCTTGGCTAGGTTTGAATTTACACTCAATTCTCCCATCACCTCTTTGTAAACATACAGCAAAATTCAAAGTCAAATTGTATGTGCATGCCCACAAATTCATATAAATTGGAGCTTTAAGATGGGTGAAGAAACCTCTAAATAATTGGATTCACTCAAAAAGAATGAAAGCAAATATATGAAAATTTATTTTTTCAAATTGTTCACACCTTACAGTGACCTGTCATTGAACGACAAAAGGCATTGAAAAAAATCTGGGAGTTGCTGGAATCACTAACTTTTCTGCTTAACGTGCTACCTTTCAGCCCTCCATGTTGCCAATACAATCAAACTTTGTTGTGCATAAAATAAAATCCCGGAGCACCTCTATGGCCTTTTGTAGCTTCAGTGTGAGAAAAAGGTGGCACTTCATGGACGTTTTCTTCTGTTTTGTCCACTTCTTGATCCATATCTCAAAAATATTGGAGGTGCTCCAGGTGGCTTCATGTATAATGCCACGGTAGTCATAAAGCACTTTGGTTTCTTGGTCTTTCCTCTCACAATAAGCAGCAGCTTTTGATCCAGTCTTGGTCAGTGCAGACCATAGTATTGACACGTTTCTTGCTTTGCTTTCTACCATTGTAGCTTTCAGACGTTGTTCTTATCCACAAATATTAGGTACTTTGCACCAGTTTGTCAAGGTCAAGGACTGAGACTCATCCAAAACTAAAGTCTGGATCTCCAGGTCCCACATTTTTCTATACCTGATTTAGTTATATTATTTTTTCCAATTTAATTGTTGTTATTGTCTAATTTAGCTCCTTTATTATTAATTCATTAGAGTATTAATGAGCTAACAGCTCACTCCATTAGAGACAAAAGAAAAGCATTCACTCCTTAGGGCTAAAAAAAAAGGCGGCCCTTTTGTGGTGCAATGGTAGTGTCCTTATCTCTGGAACAATAGACCTGGGTTCAAGTCCTACCTACTCCAGTGATGTGTTATAAATCTCTGAACAGGTTGATTAGAAAAATTGGTTACATTTAGAAAAATAAAAAGCCACACTTGTGTCTTCTGCACTGAAGTAGTCTGTTCATGAAGCAATTTTTTTTACTAGTTAAATGGAGCAAATAGTTAACTTAAGAGTTGAGCTAAACACTTTTTTTGTTACTGACTAATGCTTAAATTGCATGGTTCAGTCGGAACCTGGTGTTTTCAATCTAAAAGCTATTAAAATGTTGCCCATTTACTTTTTTTTTTAAAAAAAGCTGCCAATTTGACATTTCTTGTGTTTTTTAAAATTCAGAACTTGCAGTCATGATTCTGCTAAAAGGTCAACACCTGGGAGGTATTGTCTCATCACTCCATAGATGCAAAACCATTTTTAAATTTGCTCATGAACTAAACATTTTACTCACTAGGCCAACATCTATTACCCGCCCATAACCTATTCTTCAGATCAATCTGTTCAGAGATGTTCTTACACACCTCAGGTGGGACTTGAACCCAGGTTCCGGGGTAGGGATACTACCGCTGCATCATAAGAGGGCCTACCCTAATTGCTCAGAGGCAGGTAAGAATCACCTTGCTGCGTGCCTGTCTAACTCTTCTATCTTTCAATCTCTCCTCCTTGCTCAAAACCTAATAAGTTTTTCAGTTTTTTCAATTCTGATTAATAGTCACGGGTAGATATAAAATGTTAACTCAAATGTTTGCAGCATGTGTGGAGAGGGAAACAGATTTTTTTCCTAGCATTTTTCTGCTTTTATTTCTCTTGAGACTTTTGTTGCCCTGCATTGGTAGGTTTTTTAGGTTTGAATTGATTCCAGTAGTGACTTCTGTTGCCTTTATGATTTTATAAAATCATAAACATGGAAACAGACCCATTGGTTCAAGTAATCTTTGCCAACTACATCCCCAAACTAAACTAGTCTCACTTACCTGCATTTGGCAAATATCTCTCCAAGCCTTTCCTAGTCACATATTTATCCAAATATCTTCCTCTGGCAGTTCATTCCACACACGAACCACTCTGTTGCTTAAAAAAGAAAGCCCTCATGTCCTTTTTGAAACTTTCTCCTCTCGCCTTAAAAGTAGGCCCCCACCCCAGGAAAAAGACCCTTGCTATTCACCTTATCCATGTCCCTCATGATTTTATAAATCTCTATGAAGTCACCCTTCAACCTCCTATGCTCCAGTGCCTATTTTTATAATTCATCCTACATTCCTGGCAACATCCTAGTAAATATTTTTTGGACCCTCTCCAATTTAATAATATCATTCCTATAGCAGGGCGACCAGAACTGCACACAGTACTCCTGAAGAGGCCTCACCAACATCCTGTACAACCTCAACATGACGTCTCAACTCCTATGCTCAAAGGTCTGAGCATTGAAGGCAAGCTTGCTAAACACCTTCTTAACCACCCTATTTGCAATGCAAAATGAACAGCAAATGTTTGAGGTTGGGGGCAAATCCATCATCACTTGAGGTTTATTCTTAATACACACATCTTATATGGGACTGTCTCATGAAATGCAAAGGCACACTGAAAAGCTGCTTAATAGTTTTCTCCTTTTCTCTTCACTGCCCATCCCATTTAAGATGAGATTTAAGATTTTTGCTGCCAAACTGTATAATGTTACAAAGCTATAACTAATACAGTAGTGTTTACAACTCTTGGATTTATTTTGTGAGCAAAGGTTGGAGGAATTATAGGAATTAATTCCAAAGTAATGTATAGGCTTATTACATATTTGAAACAAATGTGACTGTTTCTGTTCGAAGCAAATTTTAAGTTCAAAAGTTGTCAATTTAGGGCCAAAGAACTGCATCTTGAAACCTAATACTGTTTTACTTCGAAGTATGTTTCAACAATTAAGCTATAAACTGGTCTCTCGTTTGTTAGTTACAGATAAATTCATGACCTTGGTTTGGCCTGACACAATATGGCATATCTCACCTGGCAAACAGAAATGCACCTGCAAAGTATAATAGTAGTAACTTAAAATGACCATAATGAACAGATGAAAATATTAATGTCTGTTACTTGATCATTACACACAATCAAATTACAACTCTATATTGACAAATAGACGTAATCGTACAAAACAGGGTGTTAGTTTTCAAATTTAAAAGGCAGTGATTTAAATCATTTGAATTTAATTGACTTTAATGAACATCCACATCTATATTGTGCTATGGGATTTGGACTTGCCTATGTGTGCGTGCTGTCTCCACATTTTGAACTTGGTAGGGATTGGAACTAATCCCCAACCCTCTTCCAGCAATCCCCAAGGTACTGTTAGGAATGTGACCTAATTGAACCCTCATTGTCAACTAGTCAGCCATATTGTTCCTTATATTCCATTCTTAATTTCATTTTAAATGAAAGATGCAAAATATTTAATCCTGAAATGAGCTGATACATGGATCTCTTGAGATAACATTGGTTTGTAAACTGGTTGACAGCTCATTTGAAATGTATTTCAAATAAAATGGAGTCCAACTTCGCTGATCCATTTTCAGATGAAATGCCAAATAGAAAAATCAAGACTTACCGAAGTAATATTTTCAGTTATATTTTTACAGAAGTTACATTGCAGTAATCAGGCTGTTCAGTTGAAATCAATGGCTTGATTTATTTTTTTTTTGTTTCTAGCAAGTTTTGGTTATTTCTAATGTGTTCATTTTGAATAGGTAAACGACCTCATCAATGTGGAATTTGTAAGAAAGCATTCAAACATAAGCATCATTTGATCGAACACACTCGACTGCACTCTGGAGAGAAACCATATCAGTGTGATAAATGTGGCAAACGTTTCTCGCATTCCGGCTCCTACTCTCAGCACATGAACCACCGTTACTCATACTGTAAGCGAGAAGCTGAAGAACGGGAAGGAGCAGAGCAAGAGGAGATTGGGCCTGATTCACTGAACAACAGTGAGTATACAGACAACAGGACCTCTCCGTCCCACGTGGACTCAGATGACAAGGACAGCACTGCAAGGGAAGATGAAAGTGAAAAGGAGGAGGAAGAAAAAGAAAGTGATGAAATGCAGGATAATTGTGCAAAGGAATTGAGAGAAGAATCCGAGGAGGAGGAGGAGGAGGAAGTGGAAGCAGAAGGAGAAGCAAATGGAACAGATGTAATGAGTGATGTGGAACAGGAAAATACAGTAAATAGTCTGAAGGCTTTGGAAGTTAATACAGCAGAAAAAATGTAATGAATACTTGATCAGGAATTTAAATTGGAGAAGGAATATTCTGCACCTAATATTGTACCATGTAAAACAAAAATTCCAGAAACACTCAATTACTGTGTTTTCACTACTGTGTAGAAACCCTGGTGTGCCTGAACCTCAACAATTAACAATTTACCATATAAACTGTCAAGATATTAGGAATGATATTTGTATTAAAATGCAAAAAAAAATTGCAAGTGATAAATTGCATAAACTGTCTTGATTCAAAAGGCAAACCAACAGGTTTTAAAAGAATTTGCTACCAGTCATCCTGTATTATCTGTTTACCTGTATTGCTCTTCATTTTGCTGTTCATGTATCCCATTAACTTCAACACTGTACAGCTGGGAGAGATTTCTATGAAAATTTCTATTGCAAATGCAAGTATTAATTGTAGACTTGTAGTACTACAGCTCTCTACTCCATTGCTGAACCTTAGTGTTTCATTGGTTTGAAGGATGTGAAAATTTCTGCACTACAGAATTCCCTTTATACTTGTATCTAACATACTCCTAAGTATTATTGTCTACCTTTATCAGTATCGCACTAGAGATTAGTTATTGATAACATTAGTTGACCTTATTTTAGAGTATAAATTCATTTGAAGCATAATGTTAGCCTTAAAGCAGCTACTAGAAAATAAAACTGAGAAGGATGTGGTAAGACTTGTAGTTAGATGTATAGCGGTTTGTTACCAAGTCTTCAAAGTAAGAACTAACAGTATTAGTGTTGGAGAGAACAGAAGTCAGTGTTTTGAGTGACAGTGTTAATTAGGTAAATGAGGATTATGGTATGGAGCTTTGTATCCCCCTGGCCTTATGCAAGACCTGTGTGCTGCAAGTGCCATTTTACAAAACAGTATTATGGAAATGTGGCTGTAACCAGCCCTTAGCTTTGGTGCAAGTTATTAACAGTGTTAGCTGATTTTTATTTCAGTATTATTTTAATTCAAATTATGACAACTTAGTTTCCTATGTTTGTGCAAATTTTGTACTGTATGTCCTTGAACCTGGCAGTATTAATACCCTACTTACTGACACGTGTAACTTTTAGTTTTAGAAAACTTTTATATTTATGTGTCTTATTTTTATATTTCTTTATTATTTATTACACAATGTAGTGTATAATACTGTAGTTTGTATTAATACAATAATATATTTTAGTAAGAAAAAATGATTTGGAAGGTTGATAAGAATTCAAAGCAGAAATACAATTGGTTCTCTTGCAATGAGATTTTGTTTAAGTGTTATGTAACAATACTACTTGCCTTGGACTGTAGAGTTAGAGTATCAAACGGGAATGTATAAATTTTACATTCAGAATTCTGTTATTTGCCCTGCCTCACTTTTAGAACGTTGGGCTACTGAATTTCAAATATAATGTACAGCATGGTATTTTTGCAGTTTTTTTAAATTACTGTGTAACCATGAAACTGTATTACTATCCTCAATGAGCCAAATTACGAAGTCATGCGCAGTGTTGGGAACATTTTTTGCTTTGTGCCAGTTTGTTTTAGTCTACATCTGATACAAACCAGAAGTTTTTTTTTAATTGCCTAGTTACATAGTCATTTTCTAGTTTTATACCAAACTCCCCATCTCACAATAAAATGCATCAGCAAACTGTTTGAAGATTTGACTTCACTGCTGTGTTAATTCTGTTCCAGAAATATTATAGACATCGTATTATGTATGTTATTCAAGATTTTGGCTAATTTGTGACTTTTGAAATCATGGGCTTGTGATTAGATTCTTGTACAAAGATACCCCCAAATACATGTCATTTTTTTTCAAATTACTGAATAATTTGCATCTTTCATGAAATCATCTTGCTGTTCATTAGAATGACCATATGTTAACAATATCTTAATCAGTAAAGGTTAATGGTGACTGTGCCTATTTATCTGTTCGTGGATTCTCAAGCAAATCAGTTGTTTACCAATGTTCACTAATATGGATAGAATCCTTTATTATATTCTGTTAAGGTATAACAACTATGGTCAACAGGGTAAGTCGTCTGCTTACTTATCCATGCTACTACCATTCTGATCTGGCCACTTGAATGTATATGGCTTTCGAGGAATAGTATCAACTGGCAGCATTTTTTGTGATAAATATAAATAAGAGTTTGGGAATTCAGATTCATCTAATCTTTCCTAACGTTTGGGAACTATTATTTGTTCATTTTTAAGCATTAATTAACATCATTTCTTTTCATAAACAGGGCTAATTGCCCCAGGTGTCAATCGTGAATCCATATTTTATTCTTACTGACCATACATATTTTGTGCTTGGCAAAAGAAGTGCAATCTCAATGTTTGCAAACGATGTGGGGATTTGAATTGAATTGAACTAGCTTTATTGCCACACATTCTCAAAATGAGTACAGTGAAAAGTTTATATCGCCGCTCACAGCGCCATCTCAGGTTTAAATGTGCCTAGGTACAATTCCTTGTTACAGAATAGAAAAATGAAGTTAAAAAATTACATTACTTCTGTTTTTTTCTGACTTATGGTCATACTGAGTATAGCTGTAAAGTTAAAAAGGAAAACATCACAGTCTCTCTCCAAAGGCGCTCTGCAGCCAATGCAGGGGCCTCCACGTGGTCTGACCGCTGTCTGCACCACCCTCCGATTTGACAAGAGGAGGACTACAAAAGATGGTGCTCAAGAGAGGTTAATGAACAGATAGACAAGTAGAAAACGAAAGTTTGTGTGGCAGCAAGGAAATGTAGCAAAACTGGAGTCAGTGGGAATTGGTGGATATCTCTCTCTGTTCAAGTCATAACAGCACAAAGGTAGTTGGTCAATTAGATATCTCTGCAAAAGTTCCTCAAGACAGAGTCGTAGGCCCAAACCATCTTCAGCTGCATTATCACTGACCTTCTCTCCATCATAACGTCAGATTGTACAATTACCTGCAAACATTCCCAATGTTCAGCACCATATGGAACTCTGGTAATGAAACAGTGTGTCCAAATGCTAGAAGACCTGAGCAATATCCAGGTTTGGGCTGACAAATTACATTCACGCCACGCAAGTGCCAGATAATGGCCATCTCCATCAAGGGAGAATCTAACTATTGCCGTTTGGCATTCAGTAGCATTGCCATCACTGAATTCCCCCATTATCAACATCCTGGGGATTATTATTGACCAACAATTGACCAATCCTACTGTATAAATCCTGTGGGTTCAAGGGTGGGTCAGAGATCAGGAGTGCTGCAGTATCTAACTCTCCACCTCTTTTCCCAAAGCCTGTCCGCCGTCTACAAAATCTGAGCCGGGACTGTGATGATTTATTCTTCACTTGCTTGGATGAATGCAGCTCCAATAACACATGAAGCTTGACAACATTTGTGGGGAAAAAGCAACCCACTTGATTGGCACCACGTCCACTCAATTATTGATGTAGTAGTATGCACCATCTACAAGTTGGTCATAGAGTCTCTACACGGCACGGTGGCGCAGTGGTTAGCACTGCTGCCTCACAGCACCTGTAGACCCGGGTTCAATTCCCGACTCAGGTGACTGACTGTGTGGAGTTTGCACGTTCTCCCCGTGTCTGCGTGGGTTTCCTCCGGGTGCTCCGGTTTCCTCCCACAGTCCAAAGATGTGCAGGTCAGGTGAATTGGCCAAGCTAAATTGCCCGTAGTGTTAGGTAAGGGGTAAATGTAGGGGTATGGGTGGGTTGCGCTTCGGCGAGTCGGTGTGGACTTGTTGGGCCGAAGGGCCTGTTTCCACACTGTAAGTCTAATCTAAAAAAAATGCTGAAAGAGGCCTTTTGGATGGTTGTTGCAGACTTGATGTGCCAATGAGCATCCTACACCCCTAGACCCATCCTAGCCATGTAACCCCAATTTTACCGTGGCTAACCACCTAGCCTACACAACCCTGGACACTGGGGAAATTTAGCATGGCCAGTTCACCTAAGCTGCACATCTTTGGACTGTGGGAGGAAACCAGGACACCAGGAGAAAACCCACGCAACACAGGAGAATGTACAAACTTCGCACGGTTGGTCACCTAAAACTAGAATCGAACCTAGGTCACCAATATTGTTAGGCAGCAGTGCTAACTGCCATTGCACTACAGAAATTCCCTAAGGCTCCTTAAGATCATCCAAACCTACAACTATTACGAATGTCCAGAGCAGCAAATATATGTGAACACCAACACCTGCAAGTTCTCTGAGCCACTCGCCATCCTGATAAAGGTCTATCACTGTACTGATTCAGTGCTCAGTTAAAAACCTAGTGCTCTTTCCCTAGCAGCATTGTGGGTGTACCTGTAGCATATGGATTCCAGCAGTTCAAGAAGACTACTCCCAATCCCCTTCTCAATGGCAACTAGGGAAGGGCAGTAAATGATGGCTCAACCAGTGACAGCTATATTGCATGAATGAATTTAAAAATAAAGTTGAAGTGGACAAGTGTGTAAGGCAATATTTTCAAAGGAAAAGCCAGGAATTGATGTTTATCTCAAGTGAAGGGTTTGAATGATAAAGAAACAAGAAGTCCATGCAGATCTAGTGTCTAGCTCCCAATTATTTTAGCTGGTGGTGGAGAGTAGTAGCTAATAGTCTTGTATAGATTGATGTGCTTTTAATATGCCAGCCATTCATAGAACATAGAACATAGAAGGATACAGCGCAGTACAGGCCCTTCGGCCCTCGATGTTGCGCCGACCGAATCCTACCTAACCTGTACTAGCCCAATAACTTCCAAATGCCTATCCAATTGAAGTTAGGAACCAATTCTTGCAACATGATTTTCCCGGCAAGGTATATTTAGAACACGTACAAATGGTAGTGCTGATTAGTCAGAATGGCTGGAATTCTAATGGGACCTCAGCTTATTTTTGTTGGGAGATAGTTTAAAAGTTTACCAGAGTAATAGTGTCTTGTCTTATAAACAGACTAAGCTTATATTGTCTGGAATTTAGGAAAGTGAGAAATGATTTGATTGAAGCACCTCAAATCCTGAGGGATCTTGACAGGGTAGATGTGGAGAGGATGTTTCCTCTTATGGAAGATTCTAGAATGGGGATGTGGGGGTGTCTCTGACGTGGTAGAAGCAGGGTTTTGAATATTTAAGGCAAAGGTGAATAGATTCTCCTTAACCAAATGGCTGAAAGATTTTCAGGATAGGCAGGAGTATTGGTTTGATCAGGCATGATCTTATTGAGTGATGGAGAAGGTTGAAGGGGCTGAATGGCCTGTACTTTTATAATTGTTCATACAGGATCAGAGCATCGTTTGTATTTGGTTACTGTTGACCTGTGAACCAACCATGTCCTTTAAAATTAAGTTAGGTTGGAATATTAAAAGAAGGGCAATTTAATTAGCTTTTTAAATGTCAAGTTCCGATCTTTGATTTTGAAATCTTTCACAAAAATGTAGGATGTATCTGAGACAATTATGTTTCAGACTTGCATTGTCTATGACCAAAAGTATGCCCTTTCAGACAATAATAAGTTGAAGGTTTTCCTGACAATGGGTGGGGGGCTGGGATAGAAAGAGAGAGAGAGATAAAAATCACAATGTGATACTGCTGCCCAGGCTGTTTTCATGGTGGGATGGCTGGAGTTGAGACTGCCACCACCCAAATCAGAAACAGAGCTCGGTGAATGTTGTCATAAAGAGATTAGAAAACCTGCTTCCTTTCACCTGGATATCAGTCTAGTTCAATACTCGAGTATTGGGCCCCTTAACCTTCATCTTGTGAACTCCCAATCCCCAACTCCAACCCTGCCCACTCTATTCTTTCTCACCCTATATTCACTCTGGACAGACTTGAGAGCTGTGAGATTGAGGAGTCATTGTCATTGAGTAATAGAAATCTATAACACACAGACTCTTCAGCCAATTGCATCTGTACCAGTTAAAACAAATCACCTAACTATTTTAATTTTATTTCATTCTCTGTAAACCACCTGCCCCTTTACCTTAAATCTATGCACCCCCCCCCCTCCCCCCCAGTCATTGATTCCTCCATCAAGGGGAAAAGTTTCTTCTTCTTTACCCTGTTTATGCCCCTCAATTTTATACATCTCAGTCTTAGAAATTCATAAAACTCCATGTTATCGAAGCTTGCATTCTCTTGATACCTGCATCTACAAGCCCTGCACAGCTGAATCCACTAGTAGAGTATAGAACTCAGCAAAACATTCATAAACTTTTATTACACAACTGTGTGCACAACTCTAATGAATACATTATTGTCTTTGATGTAATAGAACAGATAATGATCTGATGTGAAAACAAAGTGCTGGAGAAACACAGCTGGTCTGGCAGCATCTGGAGAGAGCAAAACAGTTAGTTTCAAAATCAGCTATTGTTCTTCAGAACCTTCTGTTTACCTCTCCACAAATAGTGCCCTACTTGTTGATTTTTCTCTAGCATTTTCTGCTTTTATTTTGGATTTCCAGCGTCAGTATTTTGCTTTGAGTTGACTATCTGTTGAACTGTTTGAAAGAATGAACAGATGACTGACCTATTAAAGCATTCCACCTTCTGCTTCAGCAAAGGCTGATCTGTCAGTCCAAACAAAGATCAAAGCAGAGGGTCCAGTTAACATAAAATCTGAATCTCAGTACTGTTTGAAGAGTATCCATTGGATAACATACTGCTAATACACATGAACTTTTTCATAATGCTGGTCAGTGTAATACCTTTTGAAAATGCAAGGCTCTGTCACCAATCACTACCTCAACAAAAGATAAATTATCAGTGTCTACTACTGACTTGAAGTTTTCAACCATTTTTAACCCTATCTGTCAAAAGGTTCTTAATACCAGAACTTAGTCCTAGGTTTTGAAGAGGAGATGGATTTAATTCAAATTGACCACAAATCTCCTTCCTATTGTTAATTTTAACAGGTGAAAAGAATTTGGCTAGTACCAGTCCAATTCCTTGTGGTATTGGTCCAAAAGGTTGTACTGAATATTATATTGTCAGTGTCACAGTTTGAAGAATAGTAGGCACTGGTTTTGAATGATCTTTTTCTCTTTTCATGATAATGAGCACATTACTTCTAGATTTGACAATACCTCCCTGATGTTAGGCTCTTTATTGAAGTACTCACCAAGTCCTCACATAATTCCTCCATGTGGAATTAACCTAGTTCCCCACAGTTATCAACACAAATAATTCACCTGAATCTCATTTCCGCTCTTGTGTTGCACAGCATATTGGGTACAAATACATAATAACTCCAAAGCCTCTTTCTGCTCTTTATTTCTTCTAGCTCTTTCCTCAACAGAGCTCTCAAAAGTGAACCACTATGTTTTCACATTAGTGACATCGCTCGAAAATCAGACCTATTCCATTATGCTTGCTCAGTGCCACATGTGGTGAATACAATACCTAACTCGAGTATAGACTGCATAGTTTATGCTGATCTCAGCCAGGTGGCAGTAGAAGACATTACAATTGGACTCTGAACATAGGGAAATGAAAGGAAAATTAACCAGGTTTCCTGTTGCTTGTCAGTGATCCTGTTGGAGGTTTTGTCTGAGAACATTGAATAAAATAAAATCCAAAAATAGCTTTGTGTTCTTCATGACTTATTTTAACACACACATTATCTGATGGTGTTTAAAGGAACACAGCCCTGGGTGACCTGTTCGTTTAACGTTTTGCATATGTGATGGCATGCCAATGATTCACATCCTTTGTGTTAGTAAACTATTCATGGGGAGAAAGGGTTATACATTTTTAGTGAAAATGGTACTACATGAATCAAATATGATCTGCATTTCGCCATAAGTGCACTTATTTTCAATGTGGTGCCATTGAACTAAGAAGATTTACGTTGCAACAAATCAAAACTAGGTTTCTTGTACTGCTTTGCTGGATAACCCAAAATAATTTTCCGTTTGTGTCTCACCATAGTCTATTAGCTTCAAACATTTGTCCCATTTTCTTGTTTAAGGATACAGAAGTCTTTTGTTTTCTCCAATCACTATGCCAAAGGGATCATTTTAATTGGATAGCTCCTTTATTCCTGATGAAGAGCTTTTGCCCGAAACATCAATTTCACTGCTCCTTGGATGCTGCCTGAACTGCTGTGCTCTTCCAGCACCACTAATCCAGAATCTGGTTTCCAGCATCTGCAGTCATTGTTTTCACCCAGTCAGATATAGCCCAGCAATGTCAACAGTATTCTTCTATCATGCTAATAAAACTTCATTATTTTAACAGCTTAATTCAATCTCTTCTAGTCTACTCCGCTCTGATTGAAATGTGGTTCTCCAAGGGTTGAGACTTTTTGGAACTCCTTGCCACAGAGACCGTGTGTATTTAAGGCTGAAATTGATTCTTGATTAGTAGGGGAATCCAGGGAATAGGCAGGAAAGCAAACGTTTGGACTATTGGATCAGCCATGATTCTGTTGAATTGGGGAGTAGGCTCAAGGGACCAAATGGTCAACTCCTGTTCCTGTTTCTTGTCGTCTAATGGTGGGGATCTCATCTCTTCTCAGATCTGTAGTTTCTGCATCTAGTTTCTTCTTGTTCATTTCTCCCTATAAAACTGTGTGGCTTGAATCTTTTTTTATATATTAAGGGGCATTCAGTTGCCCAAAGAATTTATTTGAGGGTTATGAGTCATTGGAACTCCCTGTCTCAGAAGGTGGAGGAGGCAGGTTTGTTGCATATATCCAAGTCTGTCTTAAAAGTATTCTGTTGGGCGGGGCTATTAGGTGTAGGAGTTTGAAACACAAATAGATCAACAATTATGGTATCTTATTGAATGGTGTAGCAGGTTTAAGGGATTGAATAATATCCTGTTTCTGAGTCATATGTTTGTATGACTCCAGCTCTGGGTTAGCTATTTTGCACAAATTTACCTTTTATTTGCCTTTATATACTAGACTCAAATTTATAAAACTCCAAATTCTATTAGCCTTAATATGCCCTGTACTTTCAGGGCATTAAGCTTGAACTTCTAGATCTGTTCTGTATTGTCAATTACTTTTCTTTATGAAATGTATATGCCACTCCTTGTTTAATTTCACACTTACATATGTAGTCCCCACAACATTTGTACAGGCATTTCTGTGCCAACTATACAGTGGGTATTAAAATCAATGCAATGAAATGATTTCAGAGGCAGCTTTAAGTCTCCATTTTCTGACTGCTGGGAAACTGATGAATTGGAACATGTGGAACCTGTTGTCTTTTCTTAATATGTAATTGTTAACAATGTGAACTGATAGATACTGCAGGCAGCTTCAATCTACTGTTCACACTGTTAACAACCACAGGGGGCAGTTAGAAATTGGAAACTTCAATGCTCCTATAATTGTCCCTGGTGCAAACTGTTGATTGAAACTGCCGGAAGGTACAGTTTTTATATTGATAAGTATAGGATGTGTATATCTGAACTGTGCAAAATAAATCCGCAAAACTCTAGACACTTTTTAAGTATTCTGTTTGTAATTCGGGCCTATGGTATTAATAATTGGCATAATAAGCCTGATTTAGGTAGCTGTTTTTGAAACAGTGCAAGCTGTGTAAGTGGTTGGGATTGTATTTATCTTTCCATCTGGATGCCCAATTCTCACAAACTTGCCTTCTGATGTTTCAACACCCCTTATTAATTATCAACAGCACAAAATTAACAGGTATGCTAAGTATTGATACTTCGTTCTCCACTCATAACTCTGAATGATTTATATATTTTCAGTACAAAAGTAGATCCAGAGTTCACTGCTTCCAAGCCCTCTGAATAACAGAATTGTTAAGGCCCAGGAGATCATTCAGCCCATCATGTCTGCACCATTTCTATTACCTAGTGCCAGTCTCTTGCTTTCATTTTTATACAAACAATCATCAAATGTCCTCTTGAATTCCTCAATTGAACCTGCCTCCATCTCATTTCTAGGCACTGTGTTCTGTACTCTGACTGTGCTGTATGAAAAAGGTTTTTTCTCACATCACCCTTGTTTTGTTTGTATATCACTTTAAATCTATGCCCTCGCATTTTTTTTTCTTTTATAGCAGGAATAGTTTCTCCCAATCTATGCTATCCAGCCCACTCATAATTTTGAATATCTGTATCCAATATCCTGTCAGCTTTCTCTCCAAGGAGATCTCAATTTCTTCAATCTAGCCTCATAATTGAAACTTGTCATGCCTGGAATCATTCTTGTTAATCATTTCTATAATGTTCTAGTGCCTTCACACCTTTCATAGAATATGGCAATCACAACTGCAAAATACTCCAGCTGAGTTGTAGCTAGTGTCTTGTACAAGTTCGACATCACCTCCTTCCTCTGTACTCTATGCTCTTATTAACGAAGCCAGGAATACTAGATGTTTGAATAACTGCTCTCTCCACTTGTCCAAAGCTTCAGACAAGTTTTAAATTGAGACTGGAACAGGAGTTGGGTAACTTCAGACTGAGCAGAGCCACCTTGGTTTAAATGACCCCATGAGACCCAATTTTCATTATGGGGTGGAAGGAACATTGTTAAGTCAGCCTCACTAACCTAGAAGCAGATCCTAGACAGTCACAAGGGTGACAAAGTACTGAGGTTGGCTGATTAGAGGACTGTCTTTGGCTTACTCAGATTTTCTCAGATTAACAGTTTCTAACTAACACTGTCCCCATGCCTACCTTGGCTCCTTCACACCAACGCCATAGCTATTCACCAGCTTTTTAAACACTCTCTTCAGGTGGTTAAAAAAAATGTCATTTAGACCCTGCATCAAAGACATAAGCATTTAGTAGCCTCTTTAAACTAAACACAACATCCTACTGAAATACATGTAGCTGTTGAAACTCAAGCAGTCATCGTAATAAAATAGCATTGGGGAAATGTTATTAAATGGCTCTATTGTTGATGCATAGAACTGTAGCAATGATTCAGAACAGGGCCATATGGCCCATTTTGTCCATGCTGACCCAAAGACATCCAGATGCATTTTCTAACTCTATATTGTTCCTATCTTTCATGTGAATGAAGAGCTGCTGTTTTCCACTCCTCAAATCATAATCTGTCTCTGTCATTTTCCTGCTCTTTGTGTTTCTATCACTCTTGTGTGTCTTTCACTCTTTTTGGGTCTTAACTGCTCATTCTGTATTTCACTCGCTGTTTTTGTGTGTCACTGTGATAGACACTCATGCAGCACTGTCCAGCTTTGATATCAGTAGAATGGGCCCCTCATTCCCACTCTTTCTACCTCTTTCCTCCTCCTCCTCCTCCTCCCGTCCCCCGTCCCCACCTACCATTATTAATGGATTTCTTCATAACATACACAAATTGAGCCTGTCACTCTGGTTGAAAAATATTTTCTTTACATCTCCTAAACCTCCTGCCCCTTACATTAAATCTATGCCTCCTGGTCATTGATCTCTCCGCAAAGAAGAAATGTACTTTCCTGTCTATGCTATCTGTATCCCTCAGTTTTAGACATTTCAATCATGTCCCCCTTCATACTCCTTTGCTCCAAGGAAGTCAATCTCTGTCTATCCAATCTCTATTCGTAATGGAAACACTCAAGCCCAGAGAGCATAAATATCATCTGCACCCTCTTCAGTGCAAACAACACATCCTTTTTATAATGTGGATTTTTGAACTGCACACAATACTCTAGCTGTGTCCAGAGAGGAATTGAAAGTTATTGCCAGCACCCCTGCTGTTTCTTCCCTTGCCTCATTCAAAAACCTGGGATACATCTCATTCGGTGCTGGAATGTAGCTATTACTTAGCTTGCCGGACCACTCAGAACCTCCTTTCTGTCTATACTAATTTCTTTGTGTATCACAGTCCTCCAGATTTTTTTATACCCATATTGACACTCTCACTTGCTAACATTGACACAAAGTATTTATTTAGCACACTACCTACTTCCTCTGGCTTCATCCACAAATTACCCCTCTGATCCTTAATGGGCCCTATTCATTCCTTAGTTATCCTGTTCCCCTCTCATGTAGTTGTAAATGTTTTTCTCTTTTCCTGCCATTATCCTTACATGCCCCCCTTTCTTGCTCTCCTAATTTCCTTTTGAAGTTCCTCTTTACGCCTCTAGAGCTTCTGCTAATTTGAGTCCTCCGTATTTGCCAAAGCCTGCCTTTTTCTCTTTATCCAAACTTGTACATTCCTCTCACCAGGGTTTATTGGATTTGTGGTTCGATCCTTTGTTTTTATGGGAACATGTTGGCTCTGTACTCTCCCTATGTCCTCCTTGAATGTGTTCCACTGCTCTGACAAAGATTTACCTGAGAATATCATCATCTGGTGCACTCTGGCAAAACCATACCTGATCTTATTAAAATTGGTCTTCTCCTAGTTTAGAACTTTGGTTTCAGGCCGATCCTTGTCCTTTTTCATAATCGTCAAGGTGATAGTGTTATGGTTGCTGTCTGCAAAATGCTCCTCCGCTGATACATCAACCACTTGCTTTAATTATCTAAAATTAAGTCCAGGACCACTCCCTCTTTTGTAGGTACTTCTATGTACTGTCTTAAAAATCTCTCGTGGATACATTTTTAAAAATTGTGCTGCATCCAAGCCTTTTCCACATTACCTACCCAAGTTAATGCTGAGCGTTTGAAATACCCCACTATCACTACCCAATTACTTCTACATTTCTTGTGAGATATCTTACTAAATGCCTTCTGATTATATACATTACATTTATTGCATGCCTTCATTCGGTCAATTTGACCAAACAAACTGACTATGTCAAATAACTTTGTTACAAATCTTTGCAGGCTTTTCTTCATTAACCCATTCCAAATGCTTCTAACCTGATCTTACAGTCAGAGATGCACAGCATGGAAACAGACCCTTCGGTCCAACCCGTCCATGCCGACTAGATATCCCAAACCAATCTCGTTCCACCTGCCAGCACCTGGCCCATATCCCTCCAAACCCTTCCTATTCATATACCCATCCCAATGCCTCTTAAATGTTGCAATTGTACCAGCCTCCACCACTTCCTCTGGCAGCTTATTCCATACACATACCACCCTCTGTGGTAAAAAGTTGCCCCTTAGGTCTCTCTTATATCTTTCCCCTCTCACCCTACACCTATGCCCTCTAGTTCTGGCTGGACTTCCCGACCCCAGGGGAAAGACTTTGCCTATTTACCCTATCCACGCCCCTCATAATTTTGTAAACCTCTATAAGGTCACCCCTCAGCCTCTGATGCTCCAGGGAAAACAGCCCCAGCCTGTTTAGCTGCCTCCTATAGCTCAAATCCTCCAACCCTGGCAACATCCTTATAAATCTTTTCTGAACTCTTTCAAGTTTCACAACATCTTTCCGATAGGAAGGAGACCATAATTGCACGCAATATTCTAACAGTGGCCTAATCCATGTCCTATACAGCCGCAACATGACCTCCCAACTCCTGTTCTCAATACTCTGACCAATAAAGGAAAGCATACCAAACACCGCCTTCACTACGCTATCTAACTGCGACTCCACTTTCAGGGAGCTATGAACCTGCACTCCAAGGTTTCTTTATTCTGCAACACTCCCTAGGACCTTATACACTTAATGGTAAGTCCTGCCAAGATTTGCTTTCCCAAAATGCAGCACCTCGCATTTATCTGAACTAAACTCCATCTGCCACTTCTCAGCCCATTGGCTCAAGTGGTCTAGATCCTGTTGTAATCTGAGGTAACCCTCTTTGTTGTCCATTACACCTCCAATTTTGGTGTCATCTGCAAACTTACTAACTGTACCTCTTATGCTAGCATCCAATTCTTTTGTGTAAATGACAAAAAGTAGACCCAGCATTGATCTTTATGGCACTCTACTGCTCACAGTCCTCCAGTCTGAAAAACAACCCTCCACCACCACCCTCTGTCTTCTACCTTTTGAGCCAGTTCTGTATCTTTAATTGTAGTTTCTAAGAGTTGTCTTTTACTGCAGATTTTTGGATTGTGACATCAGGCTGGAAGGCAGGTCATGAGCCCATGTTGGTAGTAATTGGATTGACTCATCAATTTTGCGACAAGCTCTGACCTAACTGGCCATCTGCAGACCCACTGTGAAGGGTCAGCACCACTAGAGGGAGTGGTTTCTGAGGCCAGTCAATGACCGTGGGGAGGTTAATAAAAATCAAAACTTGGGTTTTGAGGGGCAGACGTAAGATTAAGGGAATACCCCTCTGGAGTGTATGTTGGAGCCATGGGGACTATGTTTTCTTTTAATTCACTAAGCCCTCCTGTGGCCATGGACACTTCAACTCAAATAATGCCTCGGCCTCCTGCAGAAAATTTATTTCCAAGAAGTTTGCAGCCTGCCCTGTGGAACAGGGTTCGAACTCCCCATTCACAAGGCCCTGCAACTCAATGAAGTGGTCATTGATAGGGCCTAATGAAGTTGTCTGCCTTGTGGAGCACCAGCCAATCCAGCATTAAGTTCTTTGCTGGGAAGTGTACTGTCCTGATGTTGGACCTTGCTATTTCAGTGGGAGTTTCCCTTGCCCACCTAATTGGAACCAGTTAAACTCAGCGAAGAGAGTTTATCTACAAATCATTTTGATTCACTGGTCTTTGGTACCTGTTTTAACCTGTAAGAAATTGGAATTGTACATATGCCAAAGGTGGGATAGAGCTTACCCAGGACAGCTGAAAATCAAAATCTAAGGATGCTAATTGACTTGTCAGGTTTCACATCAGAAGTATTCAAGATGACCAAGTGAATAAATCCAATAGGTTCTGTTGTCAAATCAATTCATTTTCAATTTCTGCAAGCCATGATGAAAATGTGTAGTGGCACGACTAGACCAAAGTTGGGAGTGAGGTTCTAGTCGTTGCCATATAAGCTTTCAAGCCTTTTCTCCTCCAGGAAACAACAAAGCTAGTCCCTGAGTCACGCGGTGGAAATATGAGGAACAACTTGATGAGACATTTCAGCTTTATATAGGTATACCTCAGCTTTTTAAAGAGTTGTGTAAATGTTGTTTGTATCTCTGTGGTAACATTCTTGCCTAAGTTAGCAGATTTAGTTCCCAGACCTAGTCCAGAGACATTAGCACAACATTCAGACTTAAGTGCTATACTGACAGTGCTGCACCGTTGGGTGTCCTGTCTTTTGGATGAGACATTACATGAAAGTTCTTTTTGGCCTTTTATGTGGCTGGAAAGGTTTCAAAGAAAAGTTGAGTTGTCCCAGTGTCCTTGATGATATTTCTCTTGAATAAAACATTTAAAACCTCTCATATGTGGAAAAACATTGCTACATTTCCTATATTGCAACTTTGATTACAATTAGAAAAGTACTGAATTTGTTTTTAAACATCTAGATATTTGTGTGAAAAGTACCGTAAAAATGCAAGTATATTGTAAGGTTTTTAAATCAAAGCGTTACTTTTGCATGTCAGGGCAACTGGACCTCAGGATTTCTTTACACAGAAGGTGATCAAAAATTACCCAGAGGAGCACGGTTTCCAAATCCATTTTGTGGCCTGTAATTGGTTCTACAAAACGTATGATAGTAGTCAGAAGGAAAGAACATAAAGGTTATATAATATGTCAATGTTTAAAAGTTCTTAACCCAGAGAGAAAGAAAGAGCCTTCATTCAAATTGCCCGAGGAGCAACATCCATCCTATTGAACCATATAACAAGGACTGCAGGGAGGCTTTAAAATAAAAAAAAACGAACTGGGGAGGGGAGTTCTCATAGGTAGGGAGATTTAAAGATTAAATGATATGGGGCAAGGCAATTGTGCAAAGTAGCAATAACTATAGCATTACAGCAAGGATCAGAGCATGCAAAGGAATCAGCAAATTCTGTCAGAGTAGGGGCAAATGGTAAGGGTGACAAAATTAATGGCATTATCAATGTTTCCTCAAATTTGTTTTCTGTTGTGTTAATCTTTTTAAGGTCCGTATATAGCAGTGGCATCTGCTCGTGGAAACCAATGCATCTGGACATTGATGGGCAAACGCAGAAACTCCAGTGATCGCACAGTTGAAAGGGAATGATGCTCATGGTTATGAGAGCACACAACATTTGGAACAAGATGCCTGAATAGACAGCATTAATGGGAAAAATTGGATGTGACCGAGACATAGTTGTGAAGTGACGAAGGCTGGGAACTGATTATTCAAAGATATTTGATATTTTTAAAGGACAGGGAGAAAGGAGGTAAGGTAGGTTGACTAATAAAGGAACTCTGTACACTAGTCAGAAATGACTGGCTTGGAAGATTATGATGTATTATCAGTTTAGAAATAGTTATAATAAGAGATAAATACACTGATGGGAGTAGTTAATAAACCTAATGTAACTACTGTAGCACAAAGTATACATCAGTAAATAATGGAGAAGGGACGTTGTAAGAAAGGAACCACACTAATAATCGATGTTTTTAATCTAGTATAAATTGGATAAAATGGCATCCTTGAGAATAAGCTCATAGACTTACATTTGGAGCAGTTTCTTAAGATATTGCAACTTCCAATGAACCAGTGAACAGGTTATTTTAGATCTAGTAATGTTTTTAATGAGATCAAATTAATTAACTAATGGTGTAATTGTCCACAATGCTCTAAACTGAAAAAGAAATTTTATTGGGTTGAAGATGAGAAACATCGGTCTGAAACCAATATCCGAATCGTAATGGAATAACAAAAAAGATATGGAAATCAAGTTGGCTGCAGTGACCTGGGAAAATAGATTAGAAAGTAAGACTTCAGCTGATCAGCAGTGCATTTTTTATGACTCAGCTGAGGTACATATTTTGTTGAGGATAAGAGTCTCCAAAAAAGATGTGCCGTCATTATTAATTAAGCAAGCTTATGGTGAGATCAAAGAGAAAGAAAAGATAGACAATGTTGACAAGGTTAGTGGTGAGCCAGATGATTGGGAAAATGTTAAAAAATGAAACCAGTAAAGGCTGATTTAAAAATGTTAATAGAAGAAGAAATTAGAATGTGAGTAAATTAGAAAAGAGTTATAGGAACACTAAGTACTGCATGTGTATATAAAAAAAAAGTTGAAACACACTGGGGGATTAAATGGCATGCATTAAATGAGACTTGGAACAATTATTGTATATCACTGCCCATAATACAAGGTACAAAAAGCCTTCTTAGAATGCTAAAAAGTCTAGTTAAATATGCAAGAGACCCTCTAGCAGAGAGGGAGGAACTTAACTAATCATGGTCACAAGTGACATATTTTTAGGTAAACTAATGAACCTGTTGGCTTGAATGCGAGGCTCCTAAAGTAAAAACTGACGGAAGAGGTAGTGGATACATAGGTTGTAATTTTACAAAATCCTATAGATTTTGGAAAGCTGCAAATGTAATAGGAAATAAATGAGGGAGTCAAAAATCAGGAAACTCTGGGCTAGAGACCTTAGTATCAGGCACTCTGAAATGCTGCAATCTATAATTAAGGAGGTATTAGCAGACCATTTAGAATATTATAGTACAATGAAGCAGTCAGCATGGTGTTATGAAAGGGAAGTAATGTTCAAGAAATTTATTACAATTCTTTGAGGATATACTCGTTGGGTTGGATAAAGGGGAGCTAGGAAATGTTGTGAATTTGAATTTCCAAAATGCATGCACATGGGTGACATAGGATAAGAGCTCATGGATAGTTTCCTGTGAGAGGCAGGAAGTGGAATTGAACTCCAGTTATATTTCTGTTTCCATCTTCAGGCTGCCGGGGAATATGATTTTTAGCATCCCTGAGGCCTATAGCTAAGTCCACTACCTGTTTTGGCTTGCCTACTTCAGACCTGAAGTGAGCAGACTCTAGAGTGCAGGTCAACAAGCTCATTTCTACTCCCAGCAAATCATAAATATATTAGGCTAAAAGAATTTGAGGTATTCTTGAAATTCTATTAAAAGGACAAATGTTTTCAATCCCCTCGGTACCACCAACACCACCTCCACCTCTTTCCACCCAACTTCATATTCACTTTATAAACATATTTAATCAAAAGTTCTCTTTTTTTAAAAAAAAATCTTGATTGCTTCCAAGACCCTGTTCATACCCTAAACAAACAGTTTGGGTTGAGGAAACCAAAGGGGCAAACAGAGGTAATGTGCTACATGAAAGGTACCATTGGTTGATCTGTAACTTCAGCCTAGGTATTCATTAAATAAAAACTAACATGTGATTTTGTACCCTCCATCTTTTTACCTTTGTAGTCGCCATGTCAACTGATCAAATATCCACTTGCGGCAGACCTTAGTAGCCATGAGGAGATGAAATAAAATGGAGTTCAAAGTGTCTGTTGATGACTTCACTTTTTAAAGAAAACCAACAATATCATTATTAAAGATCCAGCCACCTCATTTACATTCTCATTTACTAAATTCCTTCTATAATTGCAAATATTTCATTGAATTGCTTTTTGCTCAATACTCTGAGCCCCATGTCAAAGACTTTATAACACTTGGGTCTGTTAATCAAATTGTAACTTGGCAGGCATCCCATTTGCAGTAATAACCGTCACTGGACAGAATTCAGTCATGCAGTATGAATTCTATAGGACACCCCTGAGGTTTGTGTCAACAGTCAGAATGTAATACCTAGCACTGTTGTATTTTTTCAAATTTAAGGGCAGGAGATTTAAATGCCTTAACAGTTTGAAATTTCCACTGGGATTAAATCCCTGGATAGTTCCATTAAACCTGATATTATGCACATTCATGTCTAACTTTGACAATCTGATGACCAACAAATCCCAGGACTACAGGTTCTTGGTTCAGACAACTGATTGAGTCAAGTTTCTGACTAACTATGCCCAGCCCCCTTTAATGACTGAGTATAGCCTGCCACAGCGCCACCTCTCAACCTTACTAAGGATTCTTCCCATTAGTTTTCAGATATGGCTATTCCTTATATTAAATGCGTAACCTGCCACATCCTGTACTTTTAACATGGCATAGCACAATGCCATTCTGCAATGTGTCCACCCTTTTGATTTATCAATGCTGCCAACCATGACAAGCTATCTGCTCCTTCCTATGCACTGAAATGAATTTAAGCCGTAAAGGCATCCAAATATGTAAAAATTGAATGAGTGCTAAGCAATGAAGCTAAGAGCCAAAGGATGCATCCCTTGAAGATGCATGTGTGTCCCTGTGTGTAAGGTGACCTGGCAGAATAATGGAAGATGTATATGCCCCTGGGTAAGGCAGTTGGATTGAAAGCTGGTGTGATGATGCTGTGACGTCAGTGGTTTACTAATGCCGACTCAAAGGTGAAAGGTGGAGGACGATGCTGTCCGTGGAGCATGTAGGGCCATTGTGGTGAGGAGAAAGGTGGCCCGGATAAGCAATCGATAAGCTAATGTTAATGTCAGGAATTTGCACCATCCACTTTCTCTGGGAATAAGAGGAGAATTGGATGTGGTATATAATAAGTGAGTTGAGGCATTCATGGAATGCAAATAACATCATTCACTGCTGAGATTCTGAAGTTATTGTTTCAAGCTGAAGGATATGGTTTATGTGATGAATGTGCTTCCGCATAATTGATAAGTGATGATATCAGGCTTAAACATACATCACTGTTCTGTTTATAATCCTCAAATCAAAATTGGGATGGCATGGGATTTTGAAAGTAGTAGTTATGGTTGTGATACTTGAAGACATCTGTTGTCCTTGTCCTTCCAATTTGTGCAGATTTGGATGGTACTTTCAAAATAAAACCTTGTCAGTTTAAAACAGTGCATTTTGTGGACTGTGTACATCTCCGCCATTGTTTCTCCAGCATCAGCATACAATGTTGGGATTGTGATTTTTCGTTCTTGCCACCTTTTCCCCAATAATTTTGCCATTACCCAAGACTCTCCAGCTAGGATAAAATTCTGTCTGGATAATCATGTCATTTTCACGTTGGCAAACTGGTGTACCACAGGAATCAATACGGGGCCTCAATTATTTTCACCTCATATTAATGATTTGGATGAAGAGAGTGAGTGTATTGTAAGAAATTTGCTAATGATGAATAGAGAGGTACGAGAGTCACTCATGCAGAGAATATAGACTCCTTTTGGCAGCACCTAATATGCTCACAATGTTGCATGTGAACACCACTACCTGCAAATTCCCCTCCGTGTCACACAGCAGCCTGACTTGGAACTATCCCACTAAAATTCTGGAACTCCCTTTCTAACAGCACAAGGAGGACAAACACCCACAAAGAATTGTGCCAGTTTGCGACATCTGCTCCCCATCACCACATCCAAGCCAATCACTGATGGACAAGGAATGCTGGAACAGGCAAGAAATGCCCCTCACTTCATGAACAAATAAAAAGTCAGAGTCTGGATAGCGATTTAGGTAAATGATACACTATCAAACAATCAATATATGGAACAGGATCTGAGAAAATGTAAACTAGTCCACTTTGGTGGAACAAATAGAAAAGCAGAATATTATTTTTGTAGACAGAAACCATAGAATGCTGAGATAGAGATCTTGGTACCTCTGTAAATGAATCTCAAAAAAAGTAAAATGTAGATATGTCAATTAACTGGGAAGGCATGTGGGATATTAACCTTCGTTGCAAAGGCCATGTAAAATTAAAGTCAGAAGGTCTTACGAGCATTGTGCAGGGCATTGGTAAGAACAGATTTGGAATACAATACTGTAGACAGTGTTGGTCTCTTAGTTAAGAGGGTTAAAACAGTATTGGAGGCAGTTCAGAGAATGGTCACCAAGTTTATTCATGGGAGGAAGGAGTTGACTTCTGAAGAAAGATTAAACAAAATAAGACCGTAAGAAATAGGAACAGGAGTAGGTCGTTCAGCCCCTTAAGCCTGCTCTGCCATTCAATAGGATTATGACTGATCTGACATTCCTCATGTCCACTTTTCTGTCCTTTTACCCTAATCCTCATTCCCCGACTGATCAAGAATCTAGCAAACTAGCTCAACTTATCTAGCCACCTGAGTTCACAAGTAGTGTGCCCCCACAGTTCTCTGTGGCAACAACTTACAAAACGACCCTCTGAGACAAGAAATTCCTCCTTATCTCAGTCCTAAATTGGTGCCCCCTTATTCTGAGACTATGCTGTCTGGTCCTAGTCACTTCCATGAGAAGAAACATCCTCTCAGCATTTACACTGTCAAGCCCGTTAGGAATCCGATATATTTTAATGGGATCACCTTTCATTCTCCTAAACTTCAGAGAGTAAAATCCTTCCATCATCCTACTGAATCTTCTCTGAACTGCCTCTAATGAACTGATACCTTTCCTTAAATAAAGGGAGCAAAATTGCTCACAGTATTCCATATGTAGTCTCACCAACACCTTGTACAGTTGCTGTAAGAATTCCTGACTCTTATACTCTAACCCTCTTGAAATAAGGGCCAACATTCGATTAGCCATCCTGATTACCTGCTGCACCTGTGCGCTAGCTTTCTGTGTTTTGTGCACAAATATTTCTCAGTCCTTTTATGTTGCAGCTTTCTGCAGTTTTTTTCCATTTAAATAATATTCAGTTCTTTTGTTCTTTCTTCAAAAATAAATAACTTAACACTTGCCCGCATTATACTCCATTTGCCAATTTCTAGTTCAGTTTCTTATCCCGTCAATAATTCTCTGTAAACTGTTTGAACAGCTTACTGTTGGGGGGGGTAATTTTATCATAACATAGCTGATTTCTGGTGAAATTCAGTTCCGTGTGTCAATTTTGGTGAGTTTCTGAAGAGTTTCTCTCCAGGTGCCTTGGTGAGATCTTTTGTGCTAGTAGAACAGATTTGAGAGGTTGAATGGCTTACTCCTGCTCTTTATTTCTTATTAACACCATAGTTCAATGCCCTAAACACACCGGAATCTAAAACAAGTGTGCAGCTTACTCTGAAGTCTGATTTCACCAAGGTGAATACTAATGATGTCAGAATTTTATAGTAATTATAACACTAGAAATCTTGCCACACTAGTTAGACCTATGGAAAATCCTAATGTCCTCCAGACAAACCTTTTAAAATTTGACTGAAGATAACAAAGCATGGTTTAGGAAAGCTTTATGACAGCTAGAGGTGAAGTAATGCTGATTTAAGAAAAATAGATTCCTCAGTAAATGAGAGATTTTCTTCAATATTTAAAAAGATAATCAAATAAGGAACAAATATTTTGAATGGATGCAAGGGAGTAGGTTTTAGAGGATAGATCACCTCCTGAAATTAGGACCTGGCCCTTCAGCTACCTAACCAAATTTGAATCTCTCTGTATAGCGTCCACCCACCCAAACAAT
This sequence comes from Hemiscyllium ocellatum, assembly GCF_020745735.1. Lineage (NCBI taxonomy): Eukaryota > Metazoa > Chordata > Chondrichthyes > Orectolobiformes > Hemiscylliidae > Hemiscyllium > Hemiscyllium ocellatum. The sequence goes on from NC_083405.1 coordinate 103,348,394, forward strand.
ACATATTCCTTACATGCAGAATCAGAAAGTACATTTATAATGTACAAGATCAAGAATTGTTTTTGAAATTAAAATAATTAACAGTTAAAAGTTATATTTCAATCTTCTGCTAATTATAGAAAACCAACAGCATTTTAACAATTGTTCTGAACAACCTAATCAGCAAACTACGGTACTGAAAAACTGGATGACAGAACCTTGAAATTCTGCTGCATTAGCTCTTGGTTAAATGCCAATATAAATGGTGCATGGAATCCGTAACCTAATGCAGGTGTCCTGCAGCCCTTGTATTCTACAATATATTTGATAACTTATTTTACTCCAGCTCCATAAACGTATTGTGTGGCCAGCATATTTTATTTCAGCTGAAAAAGAAACACCAAAATGGTTGGTATAAATGTTTGCATTCTTGCCTTGTAATGTATAAACGAATCAGCCCAGGACTTTCACAAGATCCATATGCAGGAATGTGTGGAATTATTTAACATAACTTTTGAAATAAGGTTTATTAACAGAGAAAGATCCAACAGTGCTTAGCAATTATTAAGCTTTTCTGCATCACATTTAAAAGATTTAATTTTTTGTTCTGTCTCATCAAATTTCAAGATTAACATTTGCTTAAGAACCTTACAGTAATTACAGATAATTTAAAGTTCTATATCTATGGTAAAATTTTGTCAGAACAACTAAACTACATTTTCTTTTAATATGGCAGCCCTAATTTGTATACTCTGTGTGTCTACTACCTGGAAGAAATACACACAGTACAAGCAGTGCAGTCAGTGCAATGGAGTGATACACAGCTGTTCTGAAATCCCTCTGTGCCATTGAAACAAATGATCTGAGTCAGTCTATGCTAACAGGGTCAGCTCCAGAGCCAGCAGAGAACTGTGACTGATGCAGGATCACTGCAGCTCCAGCTTTTTTCACATCAATCACTGCTCAATGAATATCCACTGGGGCTGTCAGGTTGGACTGGATCTGCTATCGTGTTGTTTACATTCGAAGATAATTTATGATGCTCCCAGCTGAAACTGCATTTTAAAGTTTCCATTCATTAGCTGGAAATCTTTCTATATGCTGGCACAATAAACATGTATAACAGTGCAAGTGTTAATTGCATGAAATTGTTATCCACCATCAGAGACATAAGGGTTTCCCACTACAAACATAATTTAGTATAATTGGCCATGTGTTGGGATTTTTAAAAATATCAACATTACATTTGAAGATAAGTCAGCTGGGTTTCCTCTTCAACTGCACTGCAGTAGTGTCTTAATAAATACACAACACTGTTTAAATCAAACATTCAGATGGTGTAGTATGTTTTGCAGAAAGCTTAAGACCCTAAGGAGTTGTCTCTAAACTGTTTGCTCTGACCTCAAGCATAAAATATTATGGGGTAGTTCTGATCCTTTTTTATTTTTGCTTCAGATTGACATTGAGGACAAGGCAAATAATGGGTCATGGGTAAGACTGGCTTGGAAATCTCTCCCACTGAGTCTCTCAAAGCCTCTCTGTTTCAGTACTGCAGGGAGAGAGGTTGGGCACACCAGGCTCCATAACATTATATGTATGGACTACTAAAGAAGGCACTTATTTAAAAAAAAGTTATTTCCTCACTGATCAGGGAACTCTGCACTCCCACCCCACCCACCCAACTCTGTAAATGGCAGCTTCTGTTGTTCTTTTGAATCTTGACTCACTTTGGAAGTGAATTACCCTCTCCTATTCATTCCACAAAGTCCGGGAGGAGTTACTGGGTAGGCAGCACCAGCAGATATGATCCTGGTCTCTAATACTTCACTCAGCTGATTGCAACTCTACTGTGCAAGCTGGGCAACCTAATTGGCTGTGAACATCTCCTATCTCACATCATTCCCACTTCTGTCCTCACTTCACCCAGTCAAGCACATTCTAAATCAAGATTTACTGAATTGAAATCAGTTGCTAGAGTTTTTGCTTTTGGTACTAATTGCAAACTACATGCAAAGTGGTACCAGGTTTGAGAAATACATCTTTTTTTCTTGAGTTTCCATGAAATGCATGTGTATATGGCTGAATGCACCCTCTGGCAAGTAGCAGGGCAAACAAGCAGGTTCACAAAACATTAATTTTTAAACTTTCTTTATTATCTCAAGGAATATTTTTAAAGCAATGATAATTTTGTGCTGTTTATACATGTTTGTGTGTGTGTGTGTATGTAAATAAATATGTCATTAAAATTTCATTTTAATCACTACCTACCCCCTGCAAGGATTCTGAACTCAAGTGATGTTTAAAATATACAGAACAATTTTTGAGTGAGGCTGGAGTATGATAGTTTTTTTAAACACTAAAGAAAAGATCATAGTCCACAGATTTTAGAATTTGCCTATTTGTACCCTTAGTAGGAGGTGGTAATGTAATTAGGCTAACATTCCAGAAGCCCAGTCTACATATACTCAAATCCCACATGAAGCTGGTGGAATTTAAACTCAATAAATCTGTGACTGATAGCTGGCCTCAGTAATGGTGACTATGAAGGCAATCTGATTCACTAATGTCCTTCAGGGAAGGAAAGCTGTTGCAATCTACAATCTACATGTGACTCCAAATCCACAACAATGTGGTGAAGTGGCCCAGCAAGTTACTCAGTTCAAAGGCAATTGGGGTTGGGCAGCAAATGTTGACCTTGCCAGCTACATGTGCATCCCAGGCAAGAATAAATAAAGAAAGATTCACCTTATTTCTTAATGCCTCCTTGAACAATGGATTACAGTAGTGGAAATTTCCAATAGTAATTAATTCATCCTGGAGACATCCAGCCAGTGACCAGGTGGACAAAACTAGGGTATTCATTACTGACTGCAAAATAAGTCTCACCAAGCAATCTAGCTCTGCCCAAATGCAGTGTTCTTCACTGGGAAATCACAGAATGGAGTTGGAGTTACTATGTTTTGAAGGATTTTCATAGACACCAAATGATAATGTTTGTCATGAAGCAACATCCAATGGCAAGTAACCTATGGATCAGACAAATGCCAAGCAATGTCCATCTCCAGCAAGAAATAATCCAACCATTGACCATTTAATAACATTACCATGGCTGAAACCCAATTATCAACATCTTAGGGTTACTAATGATCAGGAACTGAACTGGTCCATAATAATACAATGGCTACAAGGCCAGCTCCAAGGCTAGGAATGTTGTAGCAAATTGTGCACCTGCTAACTTCTCAAAGCATAATAAGGAGTGTTTGAGAAACAAAGGATGGACATTAATGGGCTAGTTCTGCTCAAATCACATGAACAAATGATTAAAAACCAATGTCTTATTAAATCACCTTAAAATATTTCAATGTAGGGCCAAGTGAATTCTATCTCTTATCAATCCCAAAGTCTAATTTTTCAGGTCCCTAAATATTCAATACTATTTGAAACTGAAAATAATTTCCTGCTAGACAGAGACACCCTTACTGCTGACCTGTGGAGTTGAGGATTAGGTTAATGCTGGAGGTTTTTTAAAACTAAACTCAAGCGCTTTGTGTAGAAGTGTTAATTAGCACTAGAATAGCTAAAGCAGTGCTTGCCATTGTGAGTAAGAATAGAGTCATTCTAAGTCATTAAACAACGGACTCCTGATGTCCAATCCACAGAGGAAAATCAGGAATAAAACATTTAGTGACAAAAATAGCATTGATGTCACCACAAATATTTCACCATAAAGTGTTATATGGTGCATTTTGGTAGGAAGAATGGGGAGTACTATTATGAGAGGAAAGTTATAAAATCTTAAAGGGGATGTAGGAAAACAGAGAGATGTGCAAATGTATATACTTAAATCTTTAAATGTGAGAGGATGGCTGTATGAAAGCACATTGGATCCTTGGCCTTCTTTATAGAGGAAGAGTACAAAAGCAAGGAACTCATTCAAAATGTTTGCAAAATATTGATTAGGCCTCAGCTGGAATATTGAGTTTAATTCTGAGCACCACATTGGAGGAAGGATGTCAAGGTCTTAGAAAAGGTATAGCAGAGATTCACTAGAATGGTACCAGGGATGAAGGACTTCAGTTGTTCACAGAGACTGGAGAAGGTCTTTACAGCAAAGAATATTAGGTAGAGATGTTCAGAATCCTGACCAGTTCTGACACTATGTGCATAGAATGCATAAAGGGGCAGAAGGGTCATTAGCCAAAAGAAGATAAATTTAGTGTGATTGGCAACCAGATGAGCCATGAGGAAACTTTTCATTTTAAACATGGTGAGTGTTTCGATGTGCAGGATCTGAAAGAGTGGCGAAAGCAGATTCGAAAGAATTAGGTAAATACTAGAGGGGAAAATAATTACAGAACTGTAGAGGAACAGTGAGTGGGCACTCCAATCAATGAGTTCTAAGAAGGAATCTGGGATGGTAGGAGGAAGTTCATGCTGAGCATGGTGCTGCTGCAGTAATACCCAATTGGAAACCTCTCTTGGTTGCCAGATCACCACCAAGGAAGCACAACATCCAGGTCCAAATCCTGTCAACCCCCTACTCCTGGGGTATTTACCAACACACACTGGCTTCCACTGAGGCATCTCCTGAATTTTAAAATCCTCATTCTTGTTTACAGACCCGTCTCTCTATATTGTCCTCTCAACCTGCAATCATCAGTGATCTTCATGTTGCTCCAACTCCGACCTTTGATGCATCCGTAGTTTAATTTGTTCACTACTGGCAGCCTGGTCTTGAGACACCCAGGACCTAAGTTATGTAATTGCCACCTCTCTACCTTGCTGTCCTCCATTATAAGATGCTTCTTAAAAGCTGTCTCTTAATCTAGGCTTTCAAGCATTTGCCTCATTATTTCTTTATGAGACTTAGTGTCAATTTTTTTTTATTCATTCACAGGATGCCAGGGTTGGAGAATTTGAGCTACAGGGAGAGGCTGAACAGGCTGGGGCTGTTTTCCCTGGAGCGTCGGAGGCTGAGGGGTGACCTTCTAGAGTTTTACAAAATTATGAGGGGCACGGATAGGGTAAATAGACAAAGTCTTTTCCCTGGGGTCGGGGAGTACAGAACTAGAGGGCATAGGTTTAGGCTGAGAGGGGTAAGATATAAAAGAGACCTAAGGGGCAACTTTTTCACGCAGAGTGGTACGGGTATAGAATGAGCTGCCAGAGGAAGTAGTGGAGGCTGGTACAATTACAACATTTAAGAGGTATTTGGATGGATATATGAATAGGAAGGGTTTGGAGGGATATGGGCCAGGTGCTGGCAGATGGGACTAGATTGGGTTGGGATATCTGGTCGGCATGAACGGGTTGGACCGAATTGTCTGTTTCCATGCTGTACATCTCTATGACTCTATGTGAACATCACTGGCTGGGCCATCATTTATTGCCCATTCCTAATTGCCTAGAGTGCAGTTAAAAGTCAACCACATTGCTGTGGATCTGGAGTCACATGTAGGCCAGACCAGGTAAGGACAGCAGTTTCTTCCCTAAAGGGCGTTAGTGAACCACATGGGTTATTTTGACAATCAACAATGGTTTCATGGTTATCATTAGACTCCTAATTTTAGGTTTGTATTGAATTCAAATTCCACCATCTTTTGGGGCAGGATTCAAACCCGTATCTCCAGAACATTACCTGGGTCTCTGGATTAACAGTCCAGCAATCGTATCATTAGGCCATCACCATTCCTTATTTTGTTTTAGCTTTAAATTAAGTTTAATTTTGTTTTATACCACTCCTACATTAGTATGTTTTCCTACATTAAAGGCACTAAATAAGTGCAAATTTTTGTTGTTGCTGAATGCGATTAACTGACACTTAGAACATTTCACAACAACTGATTAGTATAAATGAACTTCTAACATAAATAACACTGTAGTGATTGTAATAAGATAAGCCAGGGGGATCTCATAGAATGAGAGTTCCCTGATTGGGATTGTTAACCTGTCCAATCAGGGAGCCCTGACTGACAGATATAATCAAGAGTGTCTTGCCTGCCCCTCTTCCGCGGTTATGTTAGAGCCTGGGTGTCTCTGGAGAAGGAGCACGCAATGTCCACCAACACCCTGGAGTTGTTCAGGGAGAGGTGGGCTCCGCAGGGAGTGGAGTGCATTATTTCCCCCTCCAACTCTATTTTGAGTTAATCCCTGCCGTCCCCTTCACTGTTTGGTCACACAGCATTGCCCTTTGATGTGAAGGGCACTGCTTGTCACTGGCCACTTGGGTGTTTCTTTTCTTCCTGGTGATGGAAACTGAATAAAGATTTGTGCACCTTGTGTCTTTCACTGTGTCTCTCACCAGCACACACACATGGATACAGGGAAAAAGTAAGCACTACCGCAGTGTGGGGGTAATAAAAGAGAAAAAAGAAACAGGAGTGTTAGACATCCTGTTGACTCTAATAAAATAATCAAGAGTGTCAGACGTTCTGTGCACTCTGAGAGCTGGCTTTCTATGTGTAAGTAAAGAGTTACTTGGCAATAGGATATTGGCCTCTGTGGGGTTGTTTCACATTGGTTTTCAGAATTAGAAGTATCTGGAAATATATTTTGTTTCTTAAATATTTGCTTTGTAAGAGCCATCAGTAAACAGAATAATATGTTTCTTCTATGTCCTCTTCCTTACTTATACTCACGGTCTACTTTGCAAGTACTTCATCTCCCAAACCAGGGCAGTATTCGATCTATCAGTTCAGCCAGCCTCTGAATAAGGATATGGTTTCCTGACTAACAATTGTCTCAGCTTTTGGCCTGTTAAGATGATGGTTTGCATTCTGGTGGTCAGGTCTGTGTTAGGAATCACTTGCACAGGAAGACAGTGGGGCTGAAAAGATACACGAAAAAATGGCCATTGTTTTTTCTGGGCCCTTTTCTCAACTCATGGGCTTTTTGTTTCTGTTTGCCTCTCCCTATACCCTTCTAAACAATCACCTCCAGAGGTCACAGCTGACAGCAACTGTCTCCCAGTTATCAGCGTCAACATCCAATGCCTCAGGTCTCATGTGACAGTGTTCTTGCAGTGGGGATATAGACACCTGAGCGGTCATACTCCACTGGTGAATTCACTGTCCAGATGGTTTGTGGGTATAAAGTCATCATCATTCTGATGATTGTTGCTGGACCAGTGCAGATCTCGTTGAGTTAGCAATGAGTGCATGCTGATCCTATTGGACCTCTGAGTTGGGGTGTTATTGTCCTGCCAAAAGTCACCAAAGATATGCCTGAGTCAGCGAAGGTGGAAATTATTCAGCCTCTCCACCTGCCTGCCATATGTTGTCCAGGTCTCAGCCCTGTATTGGAGACTCATGGTATGATGTCAGTCAGGTTGTTGTTCCACACTCTGTTACTGATCTTGGACATAAGTGTAGTTTTTGTGAAATGTATGTTGCATTTTTGCACCTGTTACAACAGATTATAATTGAGTGTGGAGCCTTCTTATGTGAAGCTATCATCAATTGAAGCATCACTTTGTCAATACTGATATATTTTGTATGACCATATCCTTGACCATGACATTAGTCTTCTTGATGTCCTTGGTCAAGCCAAACTCTTTACAAACATTAGCAGTGCTGTCCATACAAAACAAGATAGCGGCAGCAGAGTAGGCTGTCTCCAGGCTCCTTTGCCTGGGCTTGTACTCCTCATCTGCATTTTCCTTTCTTTTGTTTCTTTCCACTTTCTTCTTTACTCAGTTTTTTTTAGTTTTTGCTTAAACTTACCTTTGAAAGAGAGATCTTTGGTAGGAAGGCAGTTTTGACAGGATCTGGAGTGATGGCGTCTTCAGAGGCGGCGTGTCTACAGAATCTGTCACCTGATGAAGGGCTTTTGCCCAAAATGTCGATTTTCATGCTCCTCAGATGCTGCCTGACCTGTTGTGCTTTTCCAGCACCACTCTAATCTTGACTTTAATCTCCAGCATTTGCAATCCTCACTTTTGCCCAGTCACCTGTCAAGCCTGGAGCGGGGACTCTGGTGTGGGCTGGTGTAGCCCGGAGCGGGGACTCTGGTGTGGGCTGGTGTAGCCCGGAGCGGGGACTCTGGTGTGGGCTGGTGTAGCTCAGAGCGGGGACTCTGATGTGGGCTGGTGTAGCTCGGAGAGGGGACTCTGGTGTGGGCTGGTGTAGCTCAGAGTGGGGAGATCTGGTGTGGGCTGGCATAGCTCAGAGCGGGGACTCTGGTGTGAGCTGGTGTAGCTCAGAGCGGGGACTCTGGTGTGGGCTGGTGTAATCAGAGTGGGGACTCTGGTGTGGGCTGGTGTAGCTCAGAGTGGGGTCCCTGGTGTGGGCTGGTGTAGCCCGGAGCAGGGACTCTGGTATAGGCTGGTGTAGCCCGGAGCGGGGACTCTGGTGTGGGCTGGCATAGCCCAGAGCGGGGACTCTGGTGTGGGTTGGTGTAGCTCAGAGTGGGGACTCTGGTGTGGGCTGGTGTAACCCGGAGTGGGGACTCTGGTGTGGGCTGGTGTAGCCCGGAGTGGGGACTCTGGTGTGGGCTGGTGTATCTCAGAGCGGGGACTCTGGTGTGGGCTGGTGTAGCCTGGAGCTTTATTTGTTATTTTATTTTTAAGTTACTAAGAATGGCGACAGTATGAAATACAGTGAAAAGGTTATCTTGAATACACATGACAATAAATGATTCAATCAATCATTGGCCAGTGAATGTTCAAGGTGGATTATTAGTGCAGCATCATTAGCATAGAGCACGTCTCCAATGAGAACTTGGCACATCTCTGTCTCAGGTCTCAGGTGAGCAAGACAAGAACAGCTTGCCATCGATTCTCACGTCTAAATAAACACCCCCTGTAAAATCATGTGACAGCAGCAAAGAATCATTTAAGCATAAGGCTAATGTTGCTTGTGTCCAAGGGCATTTTGGCAAAGTTGTAACCAGCAGTTATTGGTACACCACCTCAATAATACCTAATACAGCAGGTAGTCAATCTCAAATGTGAGCTTCTTTCCTTTTCCACAGGTGCTGCTTAACCAGGTGACCATAAGATATAAGAGAAGAATTTGGCCATTTGGCCCATCAAGTCTGTTTTGTTGTTCAATCATATTTCTCAACCCCATTCTCCTGCTTTCTCCCATCACCTTTGATCCCCTTACCAATCTAGAACCTGTGTCTGTCTTAAATACTCAATAACTTGGCCTGCACAGCCCTCCATAGCCATGAGTTCCACAGATTAACCATTCTCTGGCTGCAGAAACTCCTCCACATCTCAATTCAAAACGGTCATCCCTTCACCCTGAGGCTGAGTCCTCGAATCCTAGTCTTTCCCATGAGTGAAAACATCTTCTTCACATCCACACTATCCAGATCTCTCCATGCCCTGTAAGTTTCTCATCCTTATCATCTCCATCAGGTCCAGACCCAGAGTCCCTAACCACTCCTCTTATGACAAGACCTTCATCCCCAGCATCATTCTTGCGAACCTTGTCTGGTCCCTCTCCAACACCAACACATCCTTCCCTAGATCTGGGGCCCAACACATCCTTCCCTAGATCTGGGGCCTAACACATCCTTCCCTAGATCTGGGGCCCAACACATCTTTCCCTAGATCTGGGGCCCAAAACTGCTCACAATTTTCTAAATGTAGTCTGACCAGAGCCTTATACAGCCTCAGTTATACATTAATGATTTGGAGGAAGGTGGAGATGCCTCATTAGCAAGTTTGCAGATGACACTAAGATTGGTAGAGTAGCAGATAGTGAAGGGGACTGTCAGAGAATACCGCAGAATATAGTTAGATTGGAGAGTTGGGCAGAGAAATGGCAGATGGAGTTCAATCCAGACAAATGCTAGGTGATGCATTTTGGAAGATTCAATTCAAGAGCAAACTATACATTAAATTAAGAAGTCCCAGGGAAAATTAATGTATGGAGAGATCTGGGTGTTCAGATCCATTGTTCCCTGAAGGTCGCAACGCAGGTCAGCAGAGTGGTCAAGAAGGCATACGGCATACTTTCCTTCATCGGATGGGGTATTGAGTACAAGAACTAGCAGGACATGTCACAGTTGTATAAGACTTTGGTTCAGCCACATTTAGGATACTGCGTACAGTTCTGGTCACCACATTACCAAAAGGATGTGGATGCTAAGAGAGGGTGCAGAGGAGGTTCACCAGGATGTTGCCTGGTATGGAGGGTGCTAGCTATGAGGAGAGGTTGAGTAGGTTAGGATTATTTTCATTGGAAAGAAGGAGATGGAGGGGGGACCTGATTGAGGGCTACAAAATCATGAGAGGTGTAGACATGAAGGATAGCAAGAATCTTTTCCCAGAGTGGAGGACTGGGATCATGAGTTCAAAGTGAGAGGGGAAATATTTAGGGAAGATATACATGGAAAGTTCTTCATGCAGAGAGTGGTGGATGTCTGGAATGCATTGCCAGCGGAGCTGGTAGATGCTGGCATGATATTGTAATTTAAGACATATTTAGACATGTACATGAATGGGCAGGGAGCAGAGGGAAGCAGATCCTTAGAAAATAGGTGGCAGGTTTCGATAGAGGATCTGGATCGGCGCAGGCTTGGAGGGCCGAAGGGCCTCTTGCTGGGCTGTATTTTTCTTTGTTCTCTTTGTTCATCTCCCTGGTCTTTTATTATAGCCCTTTTGAAATGAGTAAAGGTGGCCACATCATGAAAATTAATTTAAGAAAGCATGAAATCTGCAGCAGCAGAAGCTATTCCATTATGTATCAATATAAATTGTTTCATTAACTAACAGCCAAACTGTTTCACATCATGTTTCCTGCCTTTCATTATCTTTTGTGAACAGCAGAATGATTTAGAACTTAGTCCTTTGTATGGAAGTTATCTTTTGTTTGCTGAGAAACAATGTTAGAGCATCCATTAGGTTTTGGGTATTCGTTGTCTTCCTGCTAATGATTAAACAAAACAATGGTTCATCTTCTGAACTATTGAAATAATTTCTATTTGAGTTGGAAAATTCTTCTCTCCTGTTAAACATTGCTCTGTCCCTTAGACGGATAGTTCATTCTCCAGGGTCCATCCCCCATCCAGCTCTATCTCTGTGATGCTTCTTTCACTGCCAGAACTTATTGTACAAGGTAATGGTTCTAAAAGGATTAATGTTGGAGACAGCATTAAGCTCTATCTATTCTGATTATGTTATACAGGCTTCGGTAGGGACAAGGCAGAAAAGTGTTAGATCTTGTACAGTGAAGCATCCAAGGAACAGGAAATTCGACGTTTCGGGCATAAGCCCTTCATCAGGAATTCTCATTCCTGATGAAGGGCTTATGCCCGAAACGTCGAATTTCCTGTTCCTTGGATGCTGCCTAACCTGCTGTGCTTTAACCAGCAACACATTTTCAACTGTGATCTCCAGCATCTGCAGACCTCACTTTTTACTTGTACAGTGAAGGTCTACCTTCTAGGTCTCCTCATTGTCTTATGTTGAGACAATGATAATGTGTATAACTAGGACACAGTTACAGAGCAGCAAAATGTTAAATGGTTACTCATATAAGGATATTAATGTAGTAGAGAGACCAGCATTAGAAATGATACCCAAAGCATTCCTAGTGGGTCTTGGTGATCCAACTGATTCACAAGCTTTCGAAGCAGTGCTCCTTTATCAGGTGAAGTCGCACAAACTTTGATGGTTCCTGTCATCTCACTTTTCCATAGGTAATTGTTTTCCTGTCCTGTCAATCCCGTAAGTATTTCACAACGAGTTATAAGACCTTTAATCTCTCTTGAGATCCAAAAGCTTGTGGTTTTAAATAAACCTGTTGGACTATAACCTGGTGTTGTGTGACTTCTGATTTTGTCGAGTCCAGTCCAACGCTGGCACCTCCACATTAAATTTGACAAGATCTCCATAATCATCTCATTAATTTTAAGCATGATGCAGCGGCAAGTTTCACTGTTTCATTAGACCCATAGGTAAAGAACCTTAAATTTTAGCAGCTTAAATCAGAGATGAGGCTACATGGTCCATGTAGAACAGTTTAAGGGTATGCTATATGTAACACTGCAACACAAGGATGTAAGATAACAGAGAATATTCCTGTGATTCATATTCAAGAAATCTTACTCTTAAGCATGCGTGTATGTATTGATCACAATCTCCTTGAAATAATAGAAGGAGTTCATCCAAATATGATGGAAAGTGAACAGGCTAAGAAAGACTAAGTTGTGTCAAGTCTATCCAATGACAAGCTGGTCAGACAACAACTTGTCCAGGAGATCAGTTGTTGAACAATTGGTCAAGAGACAATTAGTAGTAGATGTCATTGGGCTTCATAGTCAGATGGCAGGGCCAAGAAGACAAAATCAATTGAGTTTAGCCATGACGGCAGGAAATAAATGTGTTTTATATGGCCGAGAAGAACCAGCAACTCGAAAGCCAAAATACGCGCAAGCAAAATTCACCAAAAACAAAAGAATGACCATTCACTGATATCATGTTGAAGCATGGCCTAGCCAAAAGTCCATTGAGTTGGCTGAGAACATATGCTGACAGCATTTCACAATCATCAATGACTTACCAGTGTTTAGAAGAAAACAATTGTGGGCGGCACGGTGGCACAGTGGTTAGCACTGCTGCCTCACAGCGCCTGTAGACCCGGGTTCAATTCCCGACTCAGGCGACTGACTGTGTGGAGTTTGCATGTTCTCCCCGTGTCTGCGTGGGTTTCCTCCGGGTGCTCCGGTTTCCTCCCACAGTCCAAAGATGTGCGGGTCAGGTGAATTGGCCAAGCTAAATTGCCCGTAGTGTTAGGTAAGGGGTAATATGTAGAGGTATGGGTGGGTTGCGCTTCGGCGGGTCGGTGTGGACTTGTTGGGCCGAAGGGCCTGTTTCCACACTGTAAGTCTAATCTAATTAACTAAAGAAACGTCAGGTGACAGGAACCATCAAAGTTTGTGAGAAGATGCAGATGAGAAGAAAAACAGTCCACTTGAGTTTACTGATCATTCTTTAATTGAAATTTAGTCAGACACTAATACAACCTGGGGAGCAAATAGTAATAGTAGGTACATATTTGATGTCAGATATAGAAATGGCAGAGGTTCAAGGAATACTTCAATTCTTTTTCATTCCAGGAAGGATTATTAGTGCCAGTGATAAAGTCAGCAGTAATCCTCAAGCAGCATGACTGAGCTTGTGAAGATGTTGCGTTCACCAGTATGCATGGAGAGTGATTGGAAACATTCAATCTAATCTACAAGTTAATATAAAGAATTTCAATACAGATCCATCAGCATATTGAGAATAAAAATGTGCTCACACAGATTAAAGATGGCCTGCAGAGGGTTCCTTGTGAGCAAGTACTAAGGTGGGACTGCAGTATGTCCACATTTTCAGGACATGGTCAAAATGTCTGTGACACTACAAACAAAGAAAATGCATGTTTCAACATCTTCCATGTAGTGAATTCATGGGATTAAAGATCCCCCAGGTGATGTTAAATGGTAACAACCTAATTCAACAGGGAAGAGTATATAAATTCAGGAGATGAAAGATCTTCCAGATAAGCTAACACACCAACTATCTGGTTTAGTAGAACTTTCTTAGCAAAGAATAGGAGAAAGTGAGGACAGCAGATGCTGGAGATCAGAGTCGAGAGTGTGGTGCTGGAAAAGCACAGCAGGTCAGGCAGCATCCAAGGAGCAGGAGACTCGACATTTCAGGCATAAGCCCTTCAACAGGAATGATATCAGCAAGTCCAAGAGTTAAAAGATTCTCTAGTATAGTGAGACTTCAGAGACTATATCAGGTCAAGAACATATTCAAGGTCAGCAATCCTCAACCAAAGTCCTACTGAGTTCCCCAGATCGAAGAGAGAATTGTGAAAACTCCAGCTCACTTGAATTTGTTGAATCAGAAACTTGGGAGAGGTGGACTTGGAGGAAATAAAGTTAAATGAATGAATGTTTAATGCTAACTGTGGAAAGAAAGGATTGACAGAGGTATAGTACAAGATGTGGTTCTGAAAGAGACAATGGTGAAGACTGTATTAAGCTCCACCCAATCTGATGATGCCATTCACGTTTGCTTGGGGATAATGTTCAACAGCTTAGGGCCTTAACACTCACTCCCTTTGCATCAATTCTGACTCTCAGAGTCACTTTGCCTTGAATTGCCTTATCTGTTTGCACTTCATCCCCTCAGGAAGAGCTCAAAGGCTCATGGTACTTGGTCTTCAGCCTTTTAGCACAGACACAAAACCAGGAGCTGTATGATACGCTGTGTTATATCAATTTCACACATGCATCATGCACCACCAACAAATGTGTAACAAACAGATTGAAACACCAAATGAACATGTCTAATACTCCCAGGGGAATAGTTCTTAGTCAGGACAAGGGAGATGGCCTTCAGTCAGGGGGGTCCCAGCACAAGAAGTCAAAGGCAGCACCTGATATCAGTCCAGAGTCTTGGCTATGGTCAGTTGGCACAGGGAAATTGAGGTACTACAGAAGTGCCAGTGAGCTCAGGATGAAGGTTCCCTCAGGAATATGCAGAAGTCAATCATCCTCAGTTCCATTTCCTCCAAATAAACAAGGTATAGGGTCACCTCAGACTGAGGATGCCCTGGGACACTGTCACCATGCCAACTGCTGAAGTGGGACCTATGACCTACCTGAAGGGGTAGGTTGCCATCCTACCCTGGGGTGACAGGTGCTCTAATCTTTTGTACAATTGACCACTATCAAAGATCCACTGAGAACCTGTGTGAAATCATAATACATTTGACCCACAAATGTATCAAGGCTGTTATCACAAATCCAGATCGCAGCACTTCACCTTATTTCCCTGGGACGAGCTCGGTAAGTTTTGTTGATGAGACTGGCTTCCCCCAAGTTCAGGCCACTATAGATTGTATACACATTGTGTTGGGAGCACCATATCATAATGCAGCTGACTTCATCACCAGAAAAGGATTCCATTCCATCTTCTCTGTGATTTTCACCACTACATCTTAGAGGGCTGTGCTCGGTTCCGTGAGAGCTACCATGATTCCTATATTCTTAAGAACCCTCATGTTCTTGCTTTATTTCAAGGATATCTTACAAGGATGGTTACTGGGAGACAACAGCTACACTCTGCAACCCCTTGAGTAAGGCCTGAGTGAGCATAGATACCGTACTGCCAGTTTTCGACAAGGGCCATCATGGAGCAGTTGATAGGGCCCTTGGAGATGAGTATCTGATCTTGTCCAGACACAGTGTACTGCAAAGTCTCAGTACACCATGCTGGGAGCAACCACAGCAGGCAAAGAGTGGATGTGATGATCACTGAAGAGCCGTGAAAGCAGAAACAAGGCCTTCTGAGGAGGAAGGAGAAAGTGAGGACTGCAGATGCTGGGGATCAGAGCTGAAAATGTGTTGCTGGAAAAGCGCAGCAGGTCAGGCAGCATCCAAGGAACAGGAGAATCGACGTTTCAGGCATGAGCCCTTCTTCACGATTCAGTTTCCTGAAGAAGGGCTCATGCCCGAAACATTGATTCTCCTGCTCCTTAGATGCTGCCTGACCTTCTGAGGAGGAAGATGAAGACGTTGAGTGGGAGGAATATGAACTAAATCAGTTAAGTTCAGTTCATTTGAATTAGGTTTTGGATATGAGTTGAGTAGAAAGCTGAAATTAATTGAGGAAAAATTGGTAATTCTGAGTTCAACTATGTGTCAAATTTTAAGGAAAGATTAAATAGAGTGGGTGAGTTGACTAGATAGCATTTAAACGGAGCACAGGATGCGATGGAATAGGAAGCAGACAAAAGAAAATCAAAAATTCATAGTTTCACTAGAGGAGATAAAGTGTTAGGATTACTACCAGTGGTGGGTGAAACTTTAAAAACAATGTTGAGTGGGCCTTATCAAATCAAAAGGAAATTAAGTGAGGTGAATTATTAGATAAAAACGCCAGATAGGAAAAAATTTAATAGTGTGTGTCATGTGAATAATGTCAAATAGTATTTTGAAAGGAAAGGAAAGAGAATGTGATACTTGTTACAACTCAGTGAAGAACCAAATCCAGACAAATTTGAATTTGATATTCCTCAAATTATATTGGACCATGCAGAAGTTCTCAAAAATTGGGATGTTATTAGATTACACATGATGTAAACATTGGAAATGCTGCTCCAATTAAGCAATATAGATTTAAATCCCTAAAATTGGCACAGGTCCAAAAAGATGTTGAAAGCATGCTCAAATGTGATATAATTAAAATAAGTTGCAGCAAATAGAGCTCACCCATAGAGATGATGCCAAAACCAAATGGTGACTCAATGCCTATGTATTGATTACCACAAGGTGAATGCAGTTACGAAATAGATGTCCTATTCCATGGCTGGAAGACTGAATTGAGAGGATGGGATAACTAATTTATATTTCAAAGTTGGACTCACTCAAAGAATACTGACAAGTACTGGTTAGGCCACTTTTGAAATATTGTGTGCAATTCTGGTCTTCCCGCTACAGGTAGGATGTCGTGAAACTTGAAAGATTTGAAAGGGACCTAAGAGGCAACTTTTTCGCGCAGAGGTCGGTGCATCTACGGAATGAGCTGCTAGAGGAAGTGGTGGAGGCTGGTACAATTACAACATTCTCTGGATGAGAATAACAATAGGAAGGAGTTAGAGGGATATGGGCCAAGTGCTGACAAACGGGACTAGCTTAATTTGGGATATCTGGTTGGCATGGATGAGTTGGATTGTAGAAGTAATTCTATGCCTGCTTGAAGTCAATGTAATGCATATGTATTATGTTGTATTAATGATGTAAGCGTAAAAAAGGTTTTTAAAAATGAAGCTATCTTTGTATACTGATGTGTTTTATTTAAAGGGGATTGTGTGACAATACTGCAGCTTTATGAGGTGTATTTTGTCCCGGTTTTGTTTTAAATCAGGAGAGGTTATGATCCGTAGGTTCAGAGTTGTCTCTTCCAACCCAGCAATGTAAACAGCTTGTGAGGCCCTGGGGTTTTTTTTAAAGTTAGAACAAGGGAAGCAGCCTGAATGGGTGGAGTCAGGCTTCCATAGAACCTGAGTTTTAGTTTAGTTTAGCTTTCAGTAGTCATTGGACTTTTGAAGTTGGCTGTGAACGCTTCGAGACATCTCTCTCGGCCACAGCAAAAAACTGGAGTTCTCTCCTCTTTGACAGAATGTTTTCTTCGTGTCCTTATCTCCTGGACTGGAGAAGCACTGCATGCGAGACAAATCTACTTCACTGAATTTGCCTTTGCTAAGAGTATGTTTATGGGATGTTTCTATATTAGAACAGTTGCTGTTCAGTAGTAAAATAATCTATTAATCTCATAAAGTTTTACAATAGACTTAAAGTAGTACCAATTCTTCTTTCTTTTGTTTATATTTTTAACTGTTGTTTAAGAATAAAGTGTGTTTTGCTTAAGCCTAGTAGTATGACCAGTCAACATGGACGAGTTGGACCAAACGGTCTGTTTCTGAGCTGGACATCTTTATGATTCTATGACTCTATGACTAATCGAACTACATCTGGAATGTGGCACCTTACACTTGCCTGTAAATAAGATAAAAGTTAGGGTCTGGGCCATCTCCTTGATCTATTTTGTGGAAGTTTGGTCTGGTCCATAACAATCACCTACAACATGACAGAGTGATGGAGCCTGAGGCTCAGCAAACCAGGCAAGACTTAACTCCTGGTTCCAGTCGATGAGAGCTGGGTGTAGTGAGCACTCATTGACTGCAATTTCATTGCAGCTCAAAAGGCAAGAGGTCCCTGTCTGTTCCCATAGGCAAGTACAACTTCTTTATGTTGGGTCTTTTTTTCCCCTATGCTTTTGCTGTTCCTGAATAAAAGTGAAGGGTTTCAACCATTTTGAAGGGTTTCCAGAATATGATTGGCATACCTTGAACAAAGCAATTGCACTGGTAATTTGGGAAAGGGAATCACTCCCATAAGAAAGTGTTTAAGATGGGATAATGCAAGGGATGAGTAGAATCATAGATCCCTACAGAGTGGAACCAAGCCATTTGACCCATTGTGTCCACATCCTCCCCCCCACCGAAGAGTACCTCACCAGACACATGTCTTTGACCTTGTGTATCCCATGGCTACTCCACCTAGCCTACACACCACTGAACACTATGGGCAATTTAACATGGCCAATCCACCTAACCTGCACATCCTTGGATTGTGAGGAAACAGAAGCACCTGGCGGAAACCCACACAGACATGGGGAGAATGTGCAAACTCCACACAGACAGTCACCTAAGGCGGGAATCAAACCCGGGTCCATGGTGCTTTGAGGCAACAGTGTTAACCATTGAACCACCATCCCTTAACCTGTGCAACTTCTGCAATTACGAATGTGTGCTTTTATTTGCAATGAACTGCCAGGCTGTTCTGTGTGCTCTCGGGAGAGTTTTATCTGGTTGCCCACTGACCACGTGCATGGTTAAGGGCAGCTCCTACTATCAATCAGTACTTGACATGGTACAAGGCTGGGCTTTAAAAACAGCACTGGTGCCATGAGCCCTGGAATCCAGGAATGGAGAGTACGTTCCCCCTCTGGCAAGAGGAAGGCTAGGATGCTATAAAGCTGTGGTGCACAGGGAATAAGGTGTGTTTTGGAGAATGGTGTGAAAAATCTCACATGGGCTCACCCTCCATGAAACTTGTCAACATTGCCATTTTGTTGATTTAGAGTCATACAGCATGAAAACAGACTCTTCGGTCCAACTCGTCCATGCTGACCAGGTTTCCCAAACTAAACCATCCCCATTTACTTGCATTTGGCCCACATCCCTCTAAACCTTTCCTATTCTTGTACCTGTCAGTTTCAAAATAGGCCTGTGCAATATCATATCATAGCTCATTTCTCATCTTAGCATAGGAAAAGAGAATATGACCACAATACGCAATGAACTATTGGCCTCTGTTTCCACATTTGGCACTTGGGTTTCTGGTCAAATTTTGCCCAATGTGTTTAAGACAAGAGCCTCCTTTCATTGAGACTTACTTGGCGGCAGCAAACTACCCCACGACAAAGCAAGTAGTGGGAATTACCATCCCAGAAGATTTACAACAGAACTGAGTAAGACAGCCAGCCTAATATAGGGTTCCTGCTGCTGAGGGACGGCTGATCGTTCGGCTATGAGTCATCATTTGGTACTGCCACTTTGTGAAATATTTCATATGCCAGAAAAAAACAACTTGAATATAAATAAATCACAAAGTGAAAATGAATAGACCAATAATGTAGCAATGCCATCACACACGTAAAGCAAACACAAGCAGAGTTGTGCAAATGCGCAGCCTACTGTCATATAAGAAAGCTAGTGTGCTTCCAATTAAACCTGTTGGACTATAACCTGGTGTTGTGTGATTTTTAACTTTGTCCACCCCAGTCCAACACCGGCATCTCCAAATCATCATTTAACATGTTCTTAATGGATGAGGTACAAACTATAATGCTGATACTTGGGTTGTACAGGAATCTTGCTAAATGACAAAATCTCTTGAAATTTTAATTTGATGGAATATTTAGCCAACAAAGAGTCCAAAACACAAAACAAGACATTTGCCCCTAGTTATAATGCACAAATGTTAAATAAAAACTCAAAATGCTGCAGATATACAGCAGAAATATAAAGAGAACATGCAATGAATGTTTTGGCCATAGATCCCCCACCAGGTTTCATGTAAATATCGTTTAGAACAATTCTACAAGTAAAGAGTGCAAAATGCAGATTGAATTTCCATGTAATGTAAATGTTAATCTTCACAGGAGAGCTATTGTCTTGCGTTGAGAAATACAAATAACAAAAAAAAAATCCACGTTCAGAGTAAAGATTAAGCACGATTTTATCAAATCAGATATGAATATAAAAACGTGCATTCCCACTCAAACTATTCTTTGTTGATGCCAACTAACCTAAGAGCAACCTCTCTTTTCATTCAGAACTTCAAACCCATGTTCTACAAGTCAAACTATAATTCATATTTTGGTGCCCCTACTCCAAATCACTGTTGACTATACTTACATATAGTAATATTTATATAAATCATTAATTTTCATTTTTCATTGGGAATAACTCTCTCTGCATTTAGTGGTTTAGTTTCCCTTATCAAAACTTACAAAACAGGAAGAGGCCATTTAGGCCATATACCTGTGCTTTGTTTTCAGCTACCCAGTATCTCTCATTCACTTGCTTTTCCCTATAGTCATGCAATTTTCTCTCCTTCACTTATTTATCCAGTGGTCTTTTGAGTGTTACTTTCAAATCCTGTCAGGCAATACATCACAGATTATAAAAACTTACTCATTAATGTTAGAAAAACAGGGTAAGGAAATCATTGAATCTGTTATCCCTTTATCCCAAATTTTGAAATCATTTGAAGTGAGTGGCAATTTGTGACATTTTATTCAGGATGAGTGCAACCTGACACATGCTGATGTTTGGGCAGCATTCCTCTCTGGGTAGGAGGCTAGTCACTCTGATTACACCAGTCAGAACAGCACACTCACAAGTGAATCTTTACCTGGCCTCTGACTGCTCCAAAAAAGAGCATGTATAGCTTTTTCTGCCCTATTACTTTAAATTACATATGCATTCATTTATCAACTTGGAAATATTTCAATACTAGAGCTGTTTTTTTTTGTGTTTGGGAAGATTCCTATCTTTGAGTTCTAATTTTTTTTTCATACTCCTCATAATTTATGACAAGGTTTTTTTTCTCTGGTGAAGGACCCAACCACAATTTCCATTTATTGGTAGTCTGGTGCAATATTCTGATCTTTGGGGTGGAATGGTGGCTCAGTGGTTAGCACTGCTGCCTCACAGCACCAGGGACCCAGGTTTGATTTCCATCTCGGGCGACTGAATGTGTGGAGTTTGCACATTCCCCCCGTGTCTGCGTGGGTTTCCTCCGGGTGCTCCAGTTTCCTCCCACAATCCAAAGATGTGCAGGTCAGGTTAATTGGCATGCTAAATAGCCCATAGTGTTAGGTGCATTAGTCAGGGGTAAATGTAGAGAAAATGGGTCTCGTGGGTTACTCTTTGGGGGCTCAGTGTGAACTTGTTGGGCCAAATGGCCTGTTTCCTCACTGTTGGGAATCTAATCTATAAGTGTGATCTGTGGTGCCATGATAGAGCCAGGGTCTGAGTATATAGCATTCAGGCAGGCCCTCTTCTGCCCTCTGTTACTGTGAGATGTTTAATAAAACCTGCTAATGTTTACCTGAGTGCTGACCTGGCTTTATTACAGGGTGGCAGCAACTCACAGAGCCTGGACACCTAGGCAGCAGCCAAGTAAATATTAGCTGGTTTTATTGAATATAATGCAGCGAACAAAAGAACTTTGCCACCGCCTCAGACAGAGAGCTCCAGAGGCAGTGAGCCAGAATAAGAATTCACCCCAGAAAATCCCACAGTGAGGAGGGTACCTCCAAAATCAGTCAGACCAATATGAGTGTGTGGGAAAGGCCCACGGCACACAGCAGAGCACCAGGATGGGACAAGGATAAGACAGAAAATGCTCCAGCAGGTCTTGGAGCTCTGGAAAAGTGCCCAGTGGTTGAAAGAAAGGCAAGAAGCTGTAAGGAACAAGGCAAGTTTGAACATCAGTCAGCAACAAGTAAGTGCTCGAAAGTTAGAGATACATATCGAGATGGGAAATAAAAGCACATGTAGGAACTTCAGCAGCACAGAATGTAGGAAGGAGCAAGGCAGGATTACCACTATGAAGAATCTTGTTAATGGGCGTTTTTTCAAACAGTATTAATGAAGTTCATGAGTACCGAGAGAGAGAGAGAGAGAGAGACCATTTCAGCAGCAGGAAGAGTTATAAACAGACCACAAGTCATTAAGGTTCAAGGAATTTGAAGTTGCTGAGCAACAGGCTTGAGGTAGCAGACCCATTACAAGATTTTGTCTGATTTGACAGACAGCTTTACTGACATCATGGTTAATAACAAGGAAACCTAACTTATTCTGGAGACAGCAGCTGCAGTGTCTGTTCTTTCAGATTCCAGACTGTGACTGAAGCATGAGTTTTTTTTTCCACCAGCTAGCATTTAGTTTCAGTGTCTAGGGTCAATTCCAGTATGAGGATGAAGACAGGTGATTACAGGTCTTTGCTGTATGGGAACTGAGATCACTGAACCTCTGTATGTCACTCTTTGTCATCATAGTTCCTTGTTATACAGAAATGTTTGAATAATTTTTGTTCAGCAGTGACAGAGGAAACTAATGATGCTCCATTACACTGTGAAGCAGCCCTCCTCAATAAAACAATAGGATGATTGTGACCTTTTGAAAAGGAATTTGGAAAAGGTGTGAAGGAAAGTGTAGAAGTTAAGCTTTCGATGTCAAACCAGTCTAAACACTTGGATGAAGTTAGGAATTGTAGGGAAATGACAGAACTTTGATGTTCAGCAATTGTCCAATTTTCCACCAGGTAAAAGCCTGAAGAGTCATATTGGCCTCAACATGTTAGCTTTATTTGTATCCCCACAAATGCCACCAGACCTGCTATGTTTTTCCAGCACGTTTTTGATTTTTATAGAATCATAGCATTGTACAGCACAGAAAAAGACCCATTAGTCCAACTGGCCCACATCAAGCACACATCCCAATCTGACCTAATGTCATATATGAGCATTTGGCCATATTCCTCTAAACCTTTCCTATTCAAATCCCCATTCAGATGCCTTTTAAATGCTACAATCGTACCATCCTGCACCACTACCTCTGGCAGCTTGTTCCATACACACACCACCCTCTGCATGAAAATGTTAACCTTCAGGTCCTTTTTAAATTTTCCCAGCTCATCTTAAACCTATGTCCTCTAGTTTTGGACTCCCCCACCCTAGGAAAAATACCTTGTCTATTTACCCCATCCATGCCCCTTGTGATTTTATAAACCCCTATAAAGTCACCCCTCAGCCTCTGACACTCCAGGGAAAACAGGCCCAGCCTATTCAACCTCTCCCTGTAGCTCAAACTTCACTTTACATCAAACTTTACTTCAGATCTCCTGCATCCAAACTATTTTCTTTTTATTTAAATGATTGATCCACATTGGCCTCCCCCAGAGGACTCCACCAGCAGTAATATCAGTCTTCAGCCAATTTGATTCACTCCTCATGATACTAACAAACAGCTGAACTCACTGACAAGCAAGAGCTCTGAGCCCCATGAATATCCCAGCTGCAAGCCTGAAGCGCTATGCTTGAAACCTCACTGCATTCTTTGTCATGCTGTTCTGGCTACAACACTAACATCTATTTGATAAAGTGGAAAAGTTCATAGATTTGTCCCAACCGAAAAATACCAGATAAATTCATTCCAGACAGTTACCCTCAGCAGTAAAGTGATTGGCGACAGTGTTATTAACTAGCACTTATTCACAAACCATCTGCTAATCAGTGCGTGGTATATGATGCTCTCTCAGATATTGCTTAAACCTGGACTTACAGCCGTGGTCCATACAGTGACGAAAGAACTAAACTCCAGCAGTGAAATGAAAGTTAAAGCCCTTGATTTCTCTGCAAACCACCAGAACTGTTTGTATTTCTGTCTGCTCCTTCAAATGGCTCTGTCCTTTTTGTTTGAAGATTTGGAATCTTACTTTTCATTGTAAGAAAGTGTTTTCATAAGAAAACATCAAACTAATTGCATTTTTCCAATCTCTGCACCAACAGCCAGCATTCGAAAGTAGGTTTGTTTCAATAAACCTTTTAAATTCGAGCTGTCTTTTTCTCAACTTCCACCAGGTTTGAATTTCCCATCTACATTCATTCCACTCAGTCATCATTCAATATATATTGAACTTCTTAAAAATGAACTACCACTTAAATCATCTCAGCAAATCTACTTGAGAGGGACAAAAAGAGTTGTGTCATACCTAATTCTGACACTTTATGCAAAATAGAATTATGATTACATACACCTTTCCTTGAAATGTTTTCTTATCAGCATCACAGAATTCCCCTGTGGGAAAGCCACAACTTGCAGACCAAATGAAAACAGCTCAGAGCTAAGCTACTCCACTCTTTTTGATCAGATTGAAACTTTGCAGTTCTACCACATCTTCGAGGCAGAAAATGACAGGAAGGTTTGTACATAGACCCTCAAACTGTAGTAATAATGTTAGAGAAGGCATTAAACAGGAAGTTAGAGACACAAGCAATAGTGGTACAGCTATGCTTATAGATGACTATAATCTGCATGTAGATTGGGCAAACAATATTAGTTTAATATAGAGGAGGAATTTCTGGAGTGGTTTCTGGATCAATTTGTTGAGGAACCCAATAGAAGACATTGTACAATGAGAGGAACAATTGGCAATCTAGCTACGCAAGGCTGTTTGAGGAAGAAAGACCATAAAAGGATAGAATTCTCATTCAGGCAGAGAGTGCCAGAGTTGGTTCCTAACTGGAGCCCCGAATCTAAATAAACAAAACCACGATGGTATCAGGTGTGAGCTGGCTGTGATAAACTGGGGAGCATTATTTAAATGAAAGACAGTGGATAGGCAAAGGCAAAAACTTTAAAGAACACATGAAGGAATGGCAACACCTGTTAATTCCTGTCTGCCACAATAATAAAACTATAAAAAGAGCCTGATCATGACAAATAAAGGAAGTTAGGGATAATATTAGATCCAAGGAAGGGGTAGGCACATTGGCTAGAGAAAAGCAGCAGACCTGAAGATTGAGAGCATTTTTGATTTCAGCAAAGGAGGACAAAGGGATTGATAAAGAGGAGAAAAATAGAATATGAGAGTAAGCATGCCAGAAATATACAAACTGATTGTGAGAGCTTCTTTGGGAATATGATAAGAAAAAAAGTAGTGAAGACAAATGTTAGTTAGAAACTGGTTAAACTACATTGGGGAACAAAGAGATGACAGACCAATTAAGGACATATTTTGGTTCTGTCTTTACAAAGCAGGTCACAAGTAACACCCCAAAAAATGTTGGGAAACAGAGGCTGCACTGAGAGCATGGAACTGAAGAAAGTCAGTATTCATTGAGAAATGATGCTGGAGAAATTGATGGGATTTGAGGCCAATAAGTCTCCAGGGCTGGTAATCTATTTCCCAAATTACTTAAGGAAGTGACCCACACCTTTAACAGGCTTTATATGGCAATCATTCAATTGGAGAACATGCTGATTTACTGGTGATGGTTAATAGATGAAAAAAATACATCCAGGGCAGTTTGGTGATGGGACAAAAATGTTCCATTGCATGTAAGAGTGCTTCTGGATGTGAAAAAAGAAAATGACCCTAGAGATAACTGCTGGTTCGGTTGACATTTTTGAAAATTCTATAATCTCTCGAACAGTTCTAAGATTTGAAGGTAGCTAATATAACGCCACATCTATTCAAAACAGAGGAGATAGCACAAAAACAGGAAATTATAAACTGATTAGCCTGACATTGGTATTAGGGAAGATGCTAAAGTTTAAATATTTAATAGCAGAGCACTTGGAAAACAGTGACATTACTGGGCAGAGTCAACATGGATTTATGAAACAGAAATCATACTTGACAAATCTACTAACATTTTTTTGAGGCTGTAGCAAGTAAAGTTGATAAGGGGGAACTGATGGATGTGGTTTACTTGGATTTTAGAAAACTTGAAAAGGTTCCACATTAGGGATTGGCATGTAAAATTGAAGGTTATAGATTTGGGAGTTAGTGTACTGACATGGATAGAGAACTTATTGACAGACAGGTAACAAAGAGTAGGAATACATGGATCTTTTTCCAAACAGCAGGCAGTGGGTTACTGCAGAGATCAGTGCTTGGCCCCCAACAATTCACAGCATATATTAACGATTTAGATGAGGGAACTAAATATAATATATTCAGGTTTGCAGTCAACACAAAGAGGTTGAGCTGTGAGGAGGCTGCAGAGATGCTTCAGTGTGATTTGGACAATTTGATTGAATGGGCAAATGCATGGCAGATGAAGTATAATGTAGTTGAATATGAAGTTATCCACTCAACATGAAGGAAGAGCATTATCCAAATGATAATAGATTGGGAAGTGGGAGGTACATTGAAATCTGGTTGCCCATGCACAGTTGCTGAACATAGGATGATGACGTAACAGGTGGTGAAGAAGGCAAATGGTTTGTTGGTTTTCATAGCAAGAGGATTCAAGTCCATGAACAGGGATTTCTTGCTGTATGTGTATAGGACCTTGGTGAGACCACACCTGGAATATTGTGTGTAGTTTTGCTCTCTTTATCAGAAGAAGGTTTTTCAGGCTGTGGAGGGAGAGCAGTAAAGGTTTATTGGATTGATTCCTGGGATGGCAGGACTGATGTACAAGAAGAGATTGAGTCGGTTAGGATCGTATTCACTGGAGGTCATAAGAATGGGGGTGGGGAATCTCATAGAATCCTGTAAAATTCTAACAGAACTCAAACTGGTTAAATTCAGGAAGGGTGTTCCCAGTGGCGAGCAAGTCCAGACCAGGGGCCATAGTTTAAGGATAAGGTGACAAACCTTTTAGAACTGAGATGATGAAAAATTTCTTCATCCAGAGAGTAGTGAATCTGTGGAATTCGCTATCACAGAAAAGGTTGAGGCCAAAACATCAAGAAGTGCTTAGATATAGCTCTTGTGGTGAATAGCCATGATCATATTGAATGATGGAGGAGGCTCAAGGGGTCAAGTGGCCAACACCTGCTCCTATCTTCAATATCAACCTTGTCCCTTCACATCAATGACCCTAGCATAATAATTAAATATTAACATAATATTGCATAATATTTACATAATCACTGAATCCCCATTATTGACATCTGGGATTTCCATTTGACCAGACATATAAATATTGTGGTTACAAAAACAGGTAACAGATTGGGAATTCTGCAACAAGAAACTCACCTCCTGATTCCTAAAGCGTTTCCACCATTTATAAGTCAGGAGTGTGATGGAATACTCCCCACTTACCTGGATTGACTCAGCTCCAGCCACACTGGGGAAGTTGAACACCATCCAGCCCACTTAATTGGTATCACTTCCTCAAACATTCACTCTTTCACCACCAACACACAGTGGCAGCAGCATAGACCATCTATAAGTTGCACTGTAGCAGTTCACCTACAGGTTGTGCATTTTTTGAGCAAATAGACTGTGCAGAGGAACCTCGATTATCCAGCATTGGATTAACCAAATTTCGAATTATCCGAACAAGATCGTAAGATCCCAATGCTTGGCTAGCTATGTTATCCGGCATCGATTATCCAGCATTCGATTAACCGAAAAAAATACTCCCCACCTGTGTCGTTCGGATAATCGAGGTTCCTCTGCATCAGTAAATATAATTCTGCAAATATAAATTCATCCCATAGTTTTATATGTGTGTGCGTGTGTGTGTGTGAGAGAGAGAGAGAGACAGAGTGTTATCGATGAAGATGAGCACTTCGCAAACACCTTCCCTGCACCTCCACTTCTCGCCTTTAAACAACTGCCAAACCTTAAACAGACCATTGTTTACAGCAAACTACCCAGCCTTCAGGGCAACATTGACCACACCAGCATACAACCCTATCATGGCAACCACTGCAAGACGTGTCAGAGTGTCAACCTGGATACAACCATTACACGTGGGGACACCACCCACCATGTAAGCGCAGGTACTCATGTGACTCAGCCAATGATGTCTATCTCATATGCTGCAGGCAAAGTTGCCCAAGGCATGGTACATTGGTGAGAACAAGCAGATGCTACGACAACAGATTAATGGACACCACCCATCAATCTTCGAGTAAAAAGTGAGGTCTGCAGATGCTGGAGATCCTGATGAAGGGCTCTGGCCCGAAACGTCGAATTTACTGTTCCTTGGATGCTGCCTGACCTGCTGTGCTTTAACCAGCAACACATTTTCAGCACCACACATCAATCACCAGACAGGGATATTCCCTCCACTTTAGCGGTCTGGGACATTCGGCCTCGGATCTTCGGGTAATCGTCCTCCAAGGCGGACTTCGGGACAGGCAACAACGCAAAGTGGCCAAGCAGAGGCTGATAGCCAAGTTTGGTACCCATGAGGATGACTTCAACCAGGACCTTGGGTTCATGTCGTACTACAGGTGACCCCATTGTACTGCACACACACACACACACACACACACACACACATCCTCATACACTTGGTTTCTCTCATACACACATAGATACACCCCCACACTCATACCCGCACATGCACCTTTTCACAGGCTTATACCCCATCACACTCACACACACACACTTTACCAAGCTTGCACACACGCAAATACACACTCTCTCACATGCACCCATTCTCTCACCTGCACATACTCGCTCTCTCTCCTCTCCTGCATGCACTCACACTTAGAAGTCTATGGGGTGAATATGTATTTTCAGAATTATATTTGCAGATACATTCTGTTTTGCTCCAAAAATGCACAACCTGTAGGCAGTCAATGCAGACAGTGAATCCATATAATACTTTATAGATTCCACTTTGGAAATAGAACCAGTCTGACTCAAGATTGGGATTCAGACAGACTCTGACCTCACACCTTTAATGCGTTGTCTGAGCTGAGATGTTACCTTTTTTTTATAAAACCTTATGTTGTCTTGAGAATGTGATTTAAAATAAGTTCTGAGATTTACATATTAATGGAAGAATGCTGCAGGTTGCAGGGAGACTTGGATAAACTACAGAATCGGGCTGAGAGGTGGCAAATGGAGTTCAATGCAGATAACTGTGAGGTGATTCACTCAAGAAGGCAGAATACTGGGTCAATGGAAAGATTCTTGGTAGTGTGGGTGTGCAGAAGGATCTTGGTGTCTATGTACATAGATCCCTGAAAGTTGCCACCCAGGTTGATAGTGCTGTTAAAAAAGGCAGAGAAGATTCACCAGAATGTTGCCTGGTCTGCAGCAAAGGTCTTATGAGGAAAGGTTGAGGGACTTGGTTCTGTTCTCATTGGAGAGAAGAAGGCTAAGAGGGGATTTAATAGAGACATACAAGATAATCCGAGGATTAGGTAGGGTGGGCAGTGAGAGTCTTTTTCCTGGGATGATGACGTCAGCTTGTACGAGGGGGCATAGCTGCAAATTGAGGGGTGATAAATTTAAGACAGATGTCAGAGGCAGGTTCTTTACTCAGAGAGTAAGGGCGTGGAATGCCCTACCTGCCAATGTAGTTAATTCAGCCACATTGGGGACATTTAAACAGTCCTGGTATTTTAATGGCTTGGATTGTTTTCTATGAAATGTAATTAAATGTTTTGTTTTAATGTGACACAGAAATTGCATTTTTTAAAAAAAACTGATGTGGGTGTTGCTGGCTGGGTGAGTTTTAATTTCTCATTCCTTATTACCTGGGAGAAGTTGCAAGTGAGCTGCCTTCCTGAACTGCTGTAATCCATCTGTTGGAGATATAACACTGTACTGTTATGGAGAGAGTTCCAGAAGTTTGGCTCAGTGAAGAAAAAACTATATAGGTCCAAATCACATTGGTATGTGATCTGGATGGGAACCTGCAGATGCTGGTGTTCCCATTACATCTGCTCCCCTTGACAATATATGACAAACAACTGAAGTGTAATGGTCAGGAAGTGCACATGTACATTCTATTTTATCTCATAGTTCTTGCTAATCTCCTATAAAGTTGGCAGAATGCTATTTTATAAGGAGAAACAGCTGTAATGCATAATGTATTATTCAGCTGCTAAGGTTAAGCTAAGTCCTTTAGATGCTGGATAATTTCATCAATAACCAGATATTGATGGTTTTCATTCAAAAGTGAGAGATTGTTATTCAGAACCCTGGCAATGTTTACAGAGGGACTAATAAACAGGTAGGAGATATTGTGGTTAGACAGTCCTGCTTCTAGAGACTTCTGCATGCTAAGAAAAAAAAAGCATTTTCTGCCTTTTCATTTATTTGGTAAAAGAAACTTCCATTAGGAAATGTGTAGTGGATGGAAAATGCACACTAGATATAAAAGGTTTTAAAATGGTGTCTGAGAGAGAAGGCAATAATGTGTGGGTGAGTGATACATTAATTAGAACAAAGCAAAATTAAACTTTTCAATGTCTTTTTACTGTCCAAATCCCAGCCTACTCACTAACAGTTGTCACAACACTCTCTGGACATTCACTTATATTATAGAATTGTAGAATCCTTACAGTGCAGATAGAGGCCATTCGGTGACTCAACTATGCCACATATTTTTCCTTCATTTGTAAGATAGAGATTCTTCTCATAGTGACAGATCTCTCTGTGTGACAGCTCGGACAGCAGCTGTTTAAACTTGATCCCAATAGCCAAATGGCAAACAGTGGCAAAATGGAGTAGCAAGTATATCTGGGCTTTCCTATTCTGGCTACAAGAGGATCTTCTGGTTATTTATATGTCTATGTTCTCATGTTTTAGAGTGATGGATAGTTTGGGATACATTTCTATCCTGGTATTGTTGTGTCATGTAACATATTTCTTAAATAGATTGTGCAACCTGATTGAACTCTTTTAAACACTCAGGGTGTGATTTTTCCCTCCCTGGAGGTGTCAAGAATAACAGCAAGCATGACAACTTAATCAGGAGAGAACCTAAAAATCAACTGCTCACTGTGAAGAAAAATCTCAGAATTAACTTCTCCCCCTAGAGAGAGTGAGAGAGAGAAAGATATTGAATTCCCATCATCAGGTGGCCAAAAATTAAACACACACACACACACACACACACACACACACACACACACACACACACACACACACACACACACACACACACACACACACACACACACACAGCTAAAACTTCAGTATTGACAAAAAGGCTATTGCTGTAGGAACCAGAAAAGAAGACATGTAATTGTGAGGGGTAGGGAGGAAGATGTCACTGTGCAGGATGGTACTGCATCAGTATCAGAAGTGCAATATGTACCAGCAGCTTCCATGGCAGAGTGTGCTTGACGGGAAAAAGTGATGTTGATAAGTTAAAGGGATGAGTGCCATTTCAGATCAGACTGCAGTCAGTCAAGGGTACCCTCACATAGTCAGCCTAGCAGCTGTACAGTTTTCTGTTGGCCACAGTCTGTCACAATGTTGTCTCAGGGATCCATACTGTTGTAGTCCATGGATCAGGCCATGACTATTTCTGGCAGATAAATTAAAGCAGTTCTAGAATGGTCACTGGATAAGAAAGGTTAACCCTGTTTCTCTTACCACAGATGCTGGACCGTGCTCATTTGTCATTCAGGATCCAATTGCAATATCAGTCCGGGGTGTGCCGTAGTCAGTCAAGGCTGTCATTCCAAGTCAGTCCGAGGATTGTTCAAACATAATTCAAGCATAATCCAGTGGTTAAGCAATGCTATTAATCTGCGTTTAATTTATAGTTAATGTAAACATCAGTGTTCATCAGAGCAGCCACTTCTGAAATGCGCAATGGAGGGATAATTTGGAGGACATTGTGTCCATTGATGGCCATCTTGTGATCTCTGAACAAGGCAATGGATCAAGGCATATACATACAAATATATGAAGTGGAGCAAGAGAAGGCAATTCAGTCTCTTTAGCTATCATGACTAATCTGATTGTAACCTCAAATCGACATTCCCTCTGCCACTGCAACTCACTGGACCTAATCTTTAACTCACCATGGGTGGCATGGTGGCTCAGTGGTTAGCACTGCTGCCTCACAGCACCAGGGTC
This sequence comes from Hemiscyllium ocellatum, assembly GCF_020745735.1. Lineage (NCBI taxonomy): Eukaryota > Metazoa > Chordata > Chondrichthyes > Orectolobiformes > Hemiscylliidae > Hemiscyllium > Hemiscyllium ocellatum. Next base: position 103,380,035 of record NC_083405.1, read on the forward strand.
CCAGGTTCGATTCCAGTTTTGGGCAACTGTCTGTGTGGAGTTTGCACATTCTCCCTGTGTCTGCGTGGGTCTCCTTCGGGTGCTCCGGGCCCGCAGTCCAAAGATGTGCAGATCATGCGAATTGGTCAGAGTGAAATGGGTCTGGGTGGGTTACTCTTCGGAGGGTCGATGTGAACTGGTTGGGTTGAAGGGCCTGTTTCCACACTGTAGGGAATTTAATCTAATTTAATCACATGGCAGACATATAATTAAGAAGCTAAGAGCCCATGGGCAGGCAGGCAAATTGGATCCAAAATTGTTTCAGGGACAGGAGGCAGAGGGTGTTTGTGTGACTGGAATACAGGAGATGTGCTCAGTAAGATCACCGATGACATGAAAATTGGTGATGTGGTAAATCACAAGAAGGAAAATCTCACACTGTAGGACAATATTGATGGCTGACTAGTAGCAAATGGAATTTAATCCTGAATAGTATGAGGTGATGCATTTTGGGAGTACTAACAAGATAAGGGAATACATATTGAATGATAGAACCCTTGGAAGTACGGAGGATCAGAGGGACCTTGACATGCATGTCCATGGTTCTATGGAGGCAGCAGGACAAGCTAGATAAAGTGGTAAAAAGGCCTTTGAGATACTTCGAGTAAAAAATGAGGTCTGCAGATGCTGGAGATCACAGCTGCAAATGTGTTGCTGGTCAAAGCACAGCAGGCCAGGCAGCATCTCAGGAATAGAGAATTCGACGTTTCGAGCATAAGCCCTTCATCAGGAATAAGAGAGAGAGAGCCAAGCAGGCTAAGATAAAAGGTAGGGAGGAGGGACTAGGGGGAGGGGCGATGGAGGTGGGATAGGTGGAAGGAGGTCAAGGTGAGGGTGATAGGCCGGAGTGGGGTGGGGGCGGAGAGGTCAGGAAGAGGATTGCAGGTTAGGAGGGCGGTGCTGAGTTGAGGGAACCGACTGAGACAAGGAGGGGGGAGGGGAAATGAGGAAACTGGAGAAATCTGAATTCATACCTTGTGGTTGGAGGGTTCCCAGGCGGAAGATGAGGCGCTCCTCCTCCAGCCGTCGTGTAGTTGTGTTCTGCCGGTGGAGGAGTCCAAGGACCTGCATGTCCTCGGTGGAGTGGGAGGGGGAGTTAAAGTGTTGAGCCACGGGGTGATTGGGTTGGTTGGTTCGGGCGGCCCAGAGGTGTTCTCTGAAGCGTTCCGCAAGTAAGCGGCCTGTCTCACCAATATAGAGGAGGCCACATCGGGTGCAGCGGATGCAATAGATGATGTGTGTGGAGGTACAGGTGAACTTGTGGCGGATATGGAAGGATCCACCCCACCAACCTCCGCATACAACGTATCATCCGCCGCCATTTCCGCCACCTCCAAACGGACCCCACCACCAAGGATATATTTCCCTCCCCTCCCCTATCAGCGTTCCGCAAGGACCACTCCCTTCGTGACTCCCTCGTCAGATCCACACCCCCCACCAACCCAACCTCCACCCCCGGCACCTTCCCCTGCAACCGCAGGAAATGTAAAACTTGCGCCCACACCTCCACACTCACTTCCCTCCAAGGCCCCAAGGGATCCTTCCATATCCGCCACAAGTTCACCTGTACCTCCACACACATCATCTATTGCATCCGCTGCACCCGATGTGGCCTCCTCTATATTGGTGAGACAGGCCGCTTACTTGCGGAACGCTTCAGAGAACACCTCCGGGCCGCCCGAACCAACCAACCCAATCACCCCGTGGCTCAACACTTTAACTCCCCCTCCCACTCCACCGAGGACATGCAGGTCCTTGGACTCCTCCACCGGCAGAACACAACTACACGACGGCTGGAGGAGGAGCGCCTCATCTTCCGCCTGGGAACCCTCCAACCACAAGGTATGAATTCAGATTTCTCCAGTTTCCTCATTTCCCCTCCCCCCTCCTTGTCTCAGTCGGTTCCCTCAACTCAGCACCGCCCTCCTAACCTGCAATCCTCTTCCTGACCTCTCCGCCCCCACCCCACTCCGGCCTATCACCCTCACCTTGACCTCCTTCCACCTATCCCACCTCCATCGCCCCTCCCCCTAGTCCCTCCTCCCTACCTTTTATCTTAGCCTGCTTGGCTCTCTCTCTCTTATTCCTGATGAAGGGCTTATGCTCGAAACGTCAAATTCTCTATTCCTGAGATGCTGCCTGGCCTGCTGTGCTTTGACCAGCAACACATTTGCAGCTTTGAGATACTTGCCTTCTTCTAGAGTTGCTGTCGACTGCCTGTCTCATTGTTCTCCGTTTCTTTTCATCGTGTCTCCTAGCTCATACCCTTGCGGAGTACAGGAGATCATAGACTATTTTTCCAACGTTGTTTGCTACCTATTTTGTGTGGTTCACCTGCACTGCCCTACATTGTTGTCCACACCGGGTAGGTGCAATGTAGTGGCCTCTTGACTCTGTTCATGGGAAGATAATGGACCATTTTTCTGTGATCCCATTCAGAAACATCTGTATGGCACCATCTATGAAGCAAAAACCAGTGGAAGTTTTCTTGTTGGCATCTCTTGTATTGTAAGAATGACCACCACCACCTGAGGTGATGGTCCTAGCTTGCAGGGACTGAAGAGATGTCCATTTGGCCTTTAAATATGGCAGCAAATCTTGTGAAAATGGAATGTCCAGCAAGTGACGAGCATCCCCAGCTTGCTCACCACACACTTCATTCAGTAATTATTGCAGCATCTTATCTGTGAAGATAATGAGCTGAAAATCACATGATTGGGTGAACTAATTCACCATGGTGATTGTCAGATATGCCAGACTCTAATATTCCTACCAATAGGCTTTAACACTGAAAGGGAAAATTCCACCCTCGTTACCACTCAGTTCTATCAAGTAATAGGCAAGAATCAGATCATTTAATGGTTATTGCTTTATTGGTCTTCTCAATAACAAATTAATTTCTCTCTTAAAGGAAGTCATTTTTCCTTGTGTTCATGACTTTCTGTTAGATTATTTAGTTAACAGTGGTCACAAATCATAGATAAACAAAGGAAAAAAATATTAGTTTTCTTTCTGTGATAGTGTTGAAACTAAATGATTACCAAGAATTCATTTAGGCAGTTTTATGGAATTGAGTGGGCCCCCTTTATTAGATGAAATAAAATGTTATTTTTTTAAGTAATGGCAGTTGAACCATATGATTGACATTTGCTTTTACCAACAGTAAAACAGATTACAAGTTTCTTGATAACATTTTGGATGCTCTGGGTTGCTATTTATATAATTGCTATTAAGCTATTAATTTGGTAATGCGTTATCCCAGTTAGTCATTAATGAGCATGGGTTGTTTCATACAACTTGAATTCAATGCAATGTTGCCTCATTAATATTGACACTAAATATTTAAATTTTCATTTGCAATGGAATCAATTTCTGCCATGTTACAGTGTATAGCTCATAAAGTTGTGCTTAAATTGATTAGATACACGGAGAATAGACAGAAGCAAATAGTGTTTCAATTCAGACAATTTATGATGGTGAGCATCTTACACATTTATCTATCTCTACAATATATTCTTTGTAAACAATATATGAGTTTGTGACCTTTTAATAAGAGCATTCAAAATCTGGGACATTTTCTTATATATTACATAACAACAATGAGCAATTATACAGAATCACTGTAAAATGTTCTGAAGCAATTCACATTAGTGCAATCAGGCAAAATTTAACACTAATCCGCATAAGGAGCACTGGAGCAGATGATCAAAAACCAGGTCAAAAACTATGTTTTAAGAAGCAACTTAAGGAGGGAAGAAATGTTGTGAGCCTAGAAGGCTTTTGTGAGTCAATTCCAAGGTTAAAGGATTGGGCAGCAGAAGGCAAGGCCACCTGGGACAGCACAGTGACTCAGCAGTCAGTACTGCTGCCTCACTGTGCCAGGGGCCTGGGTTTGATTCTACCCTTGGACAACTGTCTGTGTGGAGTTTGCACATTCTCTCCATGTCTGAGTGGGCTTCCTCCAGGTGCTCTGGTTTCCTCTCACAGTCCAAAAATGTGCAGATTAAATGGATTGGCCATGCTAATTTACCCATAGTGTTCAGGGATGTGTAGGTTAGGAATGTTAACAATGGGAAATGTGGGGTTTATGGGAATAGGGAAGGGGCATGGGTCTGGGTGGGATGCTCTTCAGCGGGTTGGTGTGGGCTTGTTGGATCAAATGGCCTCTTTCCACGTTGTGGGGATTCTGTACAAAAAATGGTGAAGGGTTAAAAATCAGATGACTAAGATTCCAAAATCTCTAAGGTTAAAAGTGCTGGAGGAGATTACAGAGTGTGGAAAAGACAGGGTCATGAGGGTACTTCAAAACAAGAGTAAGAATTTTAAAACCAGAGTTGCTGGGACCAGTAGCCAATGTGCACCAGTGAGGACAGGGGTGATGTGTGCAGCAGTGTCACTTTAGCTCAAGTTTATGAAGGGCACAAGATGGGAAGACAGCCAAGGTTGTGTTAGGATAGCTGAGTCTGAAGGTAATAAAGTATGGATGAATGGTTGAGCCGCAGATGACCTGAATCAGTAGTGTAAGTGGGCACTGTTATGGAATTGGAAGTCAATGACTTGATGTTTGAGAGGATATGTGGTTAGAAGCTCACCTCAGGGTCAAATAAGATTCCGAGATTATGAATGGTCTGGTTCAGCCTTGGAGGAGTGGCCAGGCAAAGCAACAATTCTTTGGTTACAGAACAAAAACCTGCAGATGCTGGAACCCAAAGTAGACAAGCAGGAGGTTGGAAGAGCATGGCAAGCCAGGCAGCATGAGGAGGTGGAGATGTCAATGTTTCTAGTATAACCCATAACATCGACTTCTCCACCTCCTGATGCTGCCTGGCTTGCTGTGTTCTTCCAGCCTCCTATTTGACAACTAAGCAACGAATCTTTGGCCAGCAAATGAACTTTGTGGCTTTTGTCTTTCCAATATTTAATTGGAAGAAATTTCTGTAGCTCAGACAAGCGTTGTGAGAAATCAGAGGTGGTGCAGGTTACACTGCAGAAGGTACTGATAAAAAGTAAAGCGCATCATTCCATTTCAGTGTGACTTGCCATATAGCAAAGCAACATACAAATATTAAAATTATTCCTTTTTTCACTTTTAGATATTTGTTTGATTTCTGTCCTATGCTTCCAAATAAATAACTGAAATCTGACAATGTTATAATCTCAGATTAACCATCATCTATTTATTCTACCTACTTTGTCTATAATATTTTTCGATTATCTAGCCATTGTAAAGTTATAAGATTTTGCAATTGCTAGTATCTAAGATAAAGCTGCATTTGGGACACTGAGCTCCACCTCTCCATCTAGATAACATTATTGGTGAACTACTTGATCTAATTAATCACTGAACCAACATGAAATCTACACATAGGGGAGGTGATGGCCTAGTTGTTTTATCACGATACTACTATTCCAGAGACCCAGCATTAGTTCTGTGGACCTGGGTTTGAATCCCACCATGGCAGACGGTGGAGTTTGAATTCAATAATATTCTGAAAATAAGAGTTTAATGATGACCATAGAACCATGGCTGATTGCCAGGAAAACCCATCTGGTTCACTAATGTCCTTTAGGGAAGGAAGCTGTTATCTTTACCCTGCCTGGCCTACATGTGACTCCAGACCCAGGGCAATGTGGTTGACTCTTCACTGTCATCTGGGCAGTTAAGAATGGGCAATAAATGCTGGTTAAACCAGTGACACCCACATCCCATGAATTAATTTTTAAAAATTATGTCTGCATATAAGGAATCGCTTGGTGTCATGGCTTGAAAATTCAGTTATGGGCGACATGGCTTATCTATGTCATATCTAACACGTTAAGCTAACATCATTCTCTATTTTGTTTCTGCGGAATATTTGGAATAGGTGCCATTATTTTTTCCTGAGTTTCAAAATTAGCCTAATGCTTGAATCTTTCATCTGGGACAGGTTAATTTTTAAAGATTAGATTCTCTACTTTGTGGAAACAGGCCATTTGGCCCAACAAGTCCACACCAATCATCCAAAGAGTAGCCTAGGCCTAATTCCCTCTGACCAATGCATCTAACACTATGGGCAATTTAGCTGGCCTGCAAATCTTTGAACTGTGGGAGAAAACCCATGCAGACACAGAGAAAATGTGTAAACTCCACACAGGCAGTCACCCTATATTGGAATTGAACCTGTGTCCCTGGCACTATGAGGCAGTAGTGCTAACCACTGAACCACCATGCTGTCCACATCTGGGAGCATTTTAGATTTTGGGTGTTAAAACAGGGAAGATGAAACAGAGCCTGATTACCTCAAATAGATTTTCAGTCTTAAATTACAGCTCTTTAAACACTTGTCATTACAAAATGCTGTCTTCTGTGGAAAGATTTTGTTTTCCTGCATCCAGAGTCTTTTGGTTTAGTCAATGTATAAGGTCAGGTATTCAATGTACACCTGGACACAGTTTGTAAAACATGCATCCTGTCAACTGAGCTAGTTCATAGTACATGTCACTACTGTACTTGTGCAATCTGAAAAAGCCCAATTCCTATATTGGGCTTTTGCTAATGCTGGAAGGTTGAATATTCTTGGCTTTATCGTAATTGGACCAGACATTAAGATTGGCTGTTTCATTCTGGAATGAGATCATATTTCACACTTGATATGTTGTGCATTAGTAAGAGATGAAGTCATACCAAATGGTGGAACAGTTGGACAGAGGTTAGTCTCACATTTTACTTAGACCTGAATCTAGACAACCCAAAATCATGCTACTTTACAGCGATTCCAGCTTCAGGGTTAACAGACATAATATAAGCAATTGGATTGAACTAATTTTCATACAGGAGCAAGTTTAAATTAGGGACTCTAAAATAACCACTGAACTAATTCAGGCAATGTTTTGGATAATTTTGTTAAGTACACTAAGCACCAATGGATGATGTCTTGGCCTCAAAAGAACCTTTGCATGGGGTTGTAGAGGACAATGGAAAACATCTTTGCCAATATAGTATGGAAAATTACTCCCACATTTATATGTAGTTGTGGGAACTAGTTTGACTTCATAAATCTGCTGATGTGTGAGAGGTTAGTAAAATGTTTTATTGGCCCAGCTGGGGACCATGCAAAACTCTGAGAGTTTGGAAATAGCACCTATTTAGCAGGTTGCGTCAGCTTTTGATGGTGAATGTTTCAAGTCACACTTTGCTCTCCATAAACAAATGAGTCAACGAGACTGGAACTTTCAACTCTCCTCCTGGGTCCTCTGTGTTAAACGTAGTTCTGTACTGAGAATTAACAAAGTGCTTAAAAATGTGATCAAATTTGTGCCGCACAGAAGTGAAACAGTGGATAAGATGACAAATACCTGATTTGGGGGGTGGAGGCAGACAATAGTGGGGAATTGGAATTGGTAGGGTGAGGGGGTGGTTCATTAGACCTGTTTGTACTTATACCATATCCTTGTAGGATGAAAATGCACAGTATTTACTGCTAGATCATGGGACTTTATTTTTTAGGAGACTCAAAGGTTATTAATTCTGAAAGTTTGAATCAATTCTGATGAAATGGTTCCTGTGAAAGAGTGAATTCTCACTCTTAATCAAAGACAGCAGAGGAAGACAGGAAGAGGAGGTGGGTTCGGATGCATCCTTGGGTTAACTCTTCTAAAAGTGACATTAGGTGTGAGCCCGGTATCCTTACACATCTTCTCAGATCCATTTGCGTGGGTTTGAAGGGAAGCAGTGAACCCATATGCATAGCTTGGTAAAATATTGAAGTGTTCAAAGAAATCATTGCATTCTATTTTAATCAAGGATTCTGGCTGTCACTGGCAGAGGACCAACTTTCCAGGTCACCAAGTGAGGAGGAGGCAATGATGAAGTGATAAGATAACTGGATTAGAAATCCAAAGCCTCAGACTCATGGCAGATGTTAACATTTGATTTCAAAAAAACCTGGAATGAAATGTCTAATGATGACCGCATAACTATTGTCAATTATTGTAAAATCCTACCTGGTTTACTGACGTAACCTGGTCTGGCCTACATGTGACTCCAGGCGCATAGCAATATGGTTGACTTTTAACTGCCCACTCAAATGATCAGTTACCCCATTTAGTTGTCCCAAAACCATTGCAAATATTTAAAGAAAAGAACTAAGTGAGATGACCAGTTGGCATTGTCTTAGGCACCAGAAACAGCAATAGCAGACCCAGCCCTGCTGACATTGCAAAGTCCTTCTTGTGAACATCTGGGGGTTCTTCTGCCAAAACTGTGGATATGTCCCACAGATTATTCCAGCATCAACCTGAATCAGAGAATCATACCTTACACACAATGTTTCAGAAAGCACCATCACCATCCCTCAGAATGTGCTTTCCAACTGGCAAGACAGATTCATCGGAGGTGGTGGTTCATTGACATACGACTGAGTGGGAGATCCATGTGAGCCTTAAACATTGACTCTCAACCCCGTGAAAGTATCAGGTCAAACATAGAGAAGCAAACATACTGCTTATCATCCGTCAAACCGTTCTTCAGATTCCTCTGTATTGAGGAAGACTTGTATTCCACATGCCATTTAATGAAATTTTGAAACATTTGAATGAGTTTTACTAGTGCCCTCATCAGCAAGCCCCTAACACTGTCCTTCCCCTTCCTCCCAAATTAAGAAGCTGTTTCCTCCAAATTCATTGTAATAAATATTTCATAATTTTAAAGGTGTTTATTAGGTCATGCCCCAGTCTTCCTTTTTTCACAGAGAAACAAGATGCAAGCTGATCATCCATTCCAAGAGATTCCAACAGATTCCCACTCAATATATAATTCCACTATTTCAACAGGAATCAAATGGTGAGAATTTCACTCAAATGATTTACAATATTTATTTGCAGGCCTTTCCTGTTCTTTATCTCCTACTAAAAAGAATGTGTGACTGTTCAAGGTGACATGACCTCCAATTTTTCATCTCACTAGGGATCTGCCTCATTTCTACTTTCTGCCTCCTTTAGAGTTTTGAGATTTAACTACATGTGAGTCATTGGAACAATCGCACATCCCACCAGGCTATAATCTTACCGATGACACAGTTACCCCACTGCACCATATTACAATTTTCTCCATTCAACTTAACAACATATCTAGTTCCAGTGTTTAAACAACGATTATCATACCTCTTGAAAACACCCAACAGAATCATCAACTCCTGTGGTTGGAAACCAAATGGGAAAGTAACTATTTCCACTGAATTTCATTTCACATTTGTTTTGAACATTCTGATGTGTTACAGTGACTACAGAAAGACTGTTTATGGTGAATGAGTCAGTGAAGTCAGTCCTGAATTGAAACTGTTATTAAGAGATTGAGAAGAGAGTTAGGAAAAAAGAAAGTCCTGGAATTTGATTGCTTTGCCACAGGGCGTGATTAAGGTAGAAATAATTTTTTAAAACCATTCTTTCAGAGAGAAATGGGCATTCAATGCAGAGAAAAGCATTAGATTATTAGAAGAGTGCTGTTTTAGATTACTCTAGCAAAGAGCTAGCACAGAAGTGATGGAGCAAACGTCCGTGAAACCTTTCTCATACTAACATTAAGATATTGGTAGTTGAGCATTTATACTTTGGAAGTTGTTGCAGTGGCAAACATGAGCCTCCAATCTCTGTCTACCATCAGCGTTGAGTTCGCTGCTCTTCACCAGGCTCTGCTTAGGAATTCTGCAATGGATGTTATTGACCCTGGTTTAAGTTCTGGGCAATAGCTATCCTTCAACCAACATCTAAAAACAAATTCGCTGGTCATTATTTGCTATTTATATGATCTTACTTTGTGCAAATTGGCTGCCACAATTCCTATTACAATTGTGACTCTAACAGCCATCTAAAATAACTCAGCAAGACAGTCAGTTTTATTAACCACTGACCAATCTCGATATGCTTTCCTTTATTGGTCAGAGTATTGAGTACAGGAGTTGGAGGTCATGTTGTGGCTGTACACAATGTTGGTTAGGCCACTTTTGGAATGTTGCATGCAATTCTGGTCTCCTTCCTATTGGAAAGATGTTGTGAAACTTGAAAGGGTTCAGAAAAGGTTTACAAAGTTGTTGCCAGGGTTGGAGGATCTGAGCTACAGGGAGAGGCTGAACAGGCTGGGGCTGTTTTCCCTGGAGCATTGGAGGTTGAGGGGTGACCTTACAGAGGTTTATAAAATCTTGAGGGACATGGATAGGGTAAATAGACAAAGTATTTTCCTTGGGGTGGGGGAGTCCAGAACTAGAGGGCATAGGTTTAGGGTGAGAAGGGAAAGATATAAAAGGGACCTAAGGGGCAACTTTTTCACGCAGAGGCTGTTGCGTGTTTGGAATGAGGTGCCAGAGGAAGTGGTAGAGGCTGGTACAATTGCAACATTTAAAAGGCATCTGGATGTGTATATGAATAGGAAAGGTCAAGAGAGATATGGGGCAAGTGCTGGCAAATGGGACTAGATTGGGTTGGGATATCTGGTTGGCTGTTGGATCAAAGGATCTGTTTCTGTGCTGTATATCTCATTGGCTCTGTGATCTGAGATCAACTCAGACACCAAAATAACAACAGTAAACTCAGACCTGTCAACCCTGCGCAGTCCTCCTTCACAACAACTGGGGACTAGTGCCAGAATTAGGACAGCTGTCTCACAGACTTGTCAGACAACAGCCTGACATAGTCAGACTAACAAATTCATGCCTTAGAGACAATGTCCCTGACACCACCATCATCATCCCTGGATATGCCCTGTTCCACCAGCAGGACATATCCAGCAGAAGGGGCTTAACTGTGGGATACTGTCAGGAGGGAGGTGCCCTGGGAGTCCACAACATCACCTTTGAACATCATGAAATCTCATGGCTTCAGGTTAAATATGGGCCAGAAAACCTCAGTGCTTCAGTCAGTACCTCTTTTTATTGAACACCGCTTGAAGACGTATTGAAGGTGGTAAGGGTACAATGTCCAATGTCCATCAGCAAGACCAGCTCAGCAGGACTACTGATTGAACTGGTCAGGTCCTAAAGGGCATAGCTGCTAGACTGGGTCTACAGCAAGTGATAAGGGAACCAACAAGAGGGAAAAACATATTTGACTTAATCCTTACCAATCTGCCAGCTGCAGATGCATTTGAGTGACTACCGCACAGCCCTGTGGAGACAAAGTTCTGCCTTTGGATTAAGAATACCCTCTGTTGTGTTGTTTGGCGCTATCAACAAAGAGACCTTGGAGTGCAGGTTTATAGCTCCTTCAAAGTAGTCGCAGGTAGATAAAATAGTGCAGAAGGCATTTGGTATGCTTTTCTTTATTGGTCAGAGTATTGAGTATAGGAGTTGGGAGGTCATGTTGCAGCTGTACAGGACGTAGGTTAGGCCACTTTTGGAATATTGTGTGCAATTCTAGTCTCCTTCCTATCAGAAGGATGTTCAGAAAACAGTTACAAGGATGTTGCCATGGTTGGAGGATTTGAGCCACAGGGAGGGGCTGAATAGGCTAGGGCTGTTTTCCCTGGAGAGTTGAAGATTGAGGGGTGACCTTATAGAGGTTTATAAAGTCATGGGGGCATGGATAGGATAAATAGACAAAGTCTTTTCCCTGGGGTGAGGGTGTCCAGAACTAGTGGGCATAGGTTTAAGGTGAGAGGGGAAAGATTTAAAAGGGACCTAAGGGGCAACTTTTTCATGGAGGGAGTGGTGGATGTATGGAATGAGCTGCCAGAGGAGGTGGTAGAGGCTGGTACAATTGCAACATTTAAAAGACATCCGGATGGGTATATGAATAGGAAGGGTTTGGAGGGATATGGGCCAAGTGCTGGCAAATGGGACAGGATTAGGTTAGGATATCTGGTTGGCATGGACGAGTTGGACTGAAGGGTCTGTTTCTGTGCTGTACATTTCCATGATTCTTTAACTCTATCAATCTCATGCTAAATGGAACCAAGTTTGAATAAAAGTAGTAAAAACTAAAGAAGTGCTGTAGGCTAATCTGCAACCTCATGGCTGGACATATCCCCTTTTAACCATCAAGCCAGGTGATTAACCCTGGTTCAGTGAAGGATGCAGGAAGGTATGCCAGACATATCTAAAAATGAGGTGCTGCCTAAATGAAACCACAAAACACGTCTACTTGAATGCCATATGGTTTAAGTAGCAAGTGATTGACTAAGTTATGTGATCCTACAACCAATGATTCAGATCTAAGCCTGCAGTCCTGTCACATCCAGTCATGAATAGTGGTGGACAATTCACTGGAGGAGGCTCCACAAATATCCCCATTCTCAATGATGGAAGAGCCCAATACATCAGTGTAAAAGACAAGGCTGAAGCAAGCACAGTAATCTCCAGGCAGAAATCTGTGTGAAGATCCATCTCAGTCTCCTCCGGTTGTCATCAGTAGCACAGATACCAGTCTTCAGCCAATTCAATTCACTCCCTGTGGTATATTAAAATGGCAGAAGGCATTAGGTATTTCAAAAGTAAAGGGCCCTGGCAATATTCCAGCAATATAAAGCTTGTGCTCCAGAAATTGCCGCATTCCTGGCCAAGCTGTTCCAGGAAAGCTATAACACTGGCATCCACCCAATGTTGAAGATCAATTTCCACTCCATCAGTTTATTCTTAATCATCAGTAAAGTGATAGAAGGAGTCATCAACAGTGCTATCAAAAACAATTGTTCAGCACAATAGATGTGGTTGTTGGAGGTCAATTATCTCAGCTCCAAGGCATCTGTGCAGAAGTTCCTCAAGGTAGTGCCCTCGGCCTAACCATCTTCGGCTGCTTCATTAATGACCTTTTCTCCAAATCAAGGTCAGAAGTGGGAATGTTCACCAATGATTGCACAATATTCAGGACAATTCGAGACTCCTCAGATACTGAAGCAGTCCATGTTCAAATGCAGCAAGACCTGGATAATATCCAGGCTTGGGCTGACAAGTGGCAAGTAACACTCATGCCACACATTGCCAGGCAATTACCATCTCTAATAAGAGACATGTTAACCATGATTCATTGACATTCAAGGCATTACTATCTCTGAATTCTACACTATCAACCTCTTGGAGTTATTATTGACCAGAAACTGAATTGGACCCTCCACATAAATGCAATGGCTACATGAGCAGGTCAATGACTAAGAATGCTGTAGTGAGTAAGTCACCTCCTGACTCCCCAAAGCCTGTCCACCATCTACAAGAGGCAAGTCATTAGTGTGATGGAATACTCCCCAATTACCTGGATGAGTATAGTTCCAATGACACTCAAGAAACTCAACACTATCCAGGACAAAACACCCACTTGATTGGCACCACATCCACCAGCGTCTGCTCTACCCACCACTGACACTCTATAGCAGTAGTGTGTACTATCTACAAGATACACTGCAGAAATTCACCAAAGATCCTCAAACAGCATCTTCCAAGCCTACGACCACTTCCATCTAGATTATCAAAAGCAGCAGATATATGGGAGCACCACCATCTGTAAGTTTCCTTCCAAGCCACTTACCATCCTGACTTGGGGATATATCACTATTCCTTTAGGCCACTGTCAATGACGACTGTTCATCACCATCCCTCAAGGGCAGCTAATGATGGACAACAAGTGCTGGCCCAGACTGCAAGGCATACATCCCACAACTTAAAAACTTACCATATATAGAATTTAATTCACAGAAGGATGCACTGACATTATAACTTTGCCCATCTTTATAATGGTATAGGTCTGACAGTGTCTAAGTTATCAGTGAAAGTAACAAAATTTCTTTTAAGTTTGGCATTGGATCTGTCTCGTCAAAGTAGCTAATCCTAAATGCAATAATGTTAAGTCTGGTTTAATAGAATTTACAGCCATTGTGTTACCCCAGGAGTAAATATGAGAGCTCAAGCTCTTCACCTCCTGAAATTTTATCAGGGTACGATCTGAAAGTTTTGACTGTCCTTTTCCACATTCAAGCAACCCCAATGACTCCTGCTGCAGTTATGGCTTTTCTTCCTGCATTCAGTCAGCTTTAATGATGGTTCACTCAGTAAGTGCTCTCATCTCTCTTTTGCAATTTTTTCTCTCCAGTATGTCCTTATGTCTCGTCAAAGGTTTCACATAACCAGGACAAGCCTGCTTTCCAGATATCTTCAGCAATAACCCTGTAACTAGTCTCTAAGAGCTGCTCATTTTCCCTTTCAATTTGCCTTACCTTTGCCTCTGCTTGAAGGACAATTGTAGACACAAACACTCCATGTAGAGAACTGGAGCTACATTGCTGCTATGTCTGCATTTCACAGCCCAGCACATTAATGCTCCTGTGCAGAGTGCCACAATTGTGCCACTAAGGAGAGGTTCTATTAAATTTAGGTATGCAGCTCATTAGTTTCATGTACATTAATGGAAGCTATGACCTAAAGCCTCTTGCTGAATTATCACAACCTTTTCAGCAACACTCATTAATGTTTCTTTTTATTAATAATAATATTTGCTGTAGCACTAAATACATGGTAACAGAGTGCGAAATGCTTGGAGTCCTAAATTTAAAATACCCTCCACTCCAGTCCTGGCAACATTGGAGACAGATTAAATTGATAAAATAGAACTTTTACAAAATCTATGCGTCCTTTTAAAATAAATAGATTAATGTAATGGTTTGGTTTATAGCATCCTTAAGCCTTACAGTTGTATCTTTGATGTATGTTTAGAAATATTAATGTCTTTAAAGTAAATAACAAAGAAGGATGCTTAAGAATAATTCCTGCAATGTTCTCTGCTCGGTTTCGCAGGTTGAAATTCTAGCATCCCTGAATTCTGAGTGTCAAAGGTTTTTCTCTATTTTTTTCCAGGGCTGCTTGATCAGATTGACAGCCTGATATGGTTTATGCTGATGTTAAACTGCTTTTGTGCACGAAGCTTGTAGTAGAATACCCTTTGTTCACCTCAGGGATCTCCCAATCAAATCAGCCCAGAAGGAATAAAATTTATCTGACTGATGAGGAACTAAAATATGACATTGGTCCTGTAGTCAGCACAAGCATTAATATTTCAAACTAAATTTTGAAGCAAAATCTCAATCTGCCTCGTATATTAAAAGTGTAACATTGTAGTCTTAAGGACTGCAAAATCAACATTCTCTGGCGGTTCCACAGAGAACATGTTTCCCTTCAGTGACAACAGTGACAGCATGTGTGAGAAAGGCTTTGATCCATTCATGTGCCTTGTCAGATTAAATAAAGATAGAGGAGGGGAAAGGGGGGGGAAAGGAAAAACTACCCAAGAATGACAGAGAAATATGTGTTCAAACGAAAGGTAGAAATGCATTCTGATAAATATAAGCCCATTATCCCTGTAACATTTGACACATTTCAAAACCCTGCGTGAGCTCAGGGAAGTCAGATATATAATGGTCATGTGCAAGGTTACGATGAAAAGTGCCAGTATTGACAGATGTGTTACTTTGTTAGGATTCTTGGTCTGTTTAACTGAGGATTTGACAGATTTGTTGCTTGCGTTGAACACTCACTGCCGAAGGGACCTTTTAAGCTGCTTCTTCTCTTCCCACTCCATTAGTTCCTCAACCATTTTGTCTTTGTCTAACCTCTTGTCCACATAAACAATTCCATCTCCCAGAAGACTGATTTGCTCCACCCTTACATTTTCCCAGAAATATTAGACACTAAATCTTCTGCTCTCTCCTTCCCTTGTGTAGCATGATCCTCACAGAGCTCATCTGTCATTAACCTTCACTGGTTTTACCTTCCCCAATGGAATTCATAGCGCACTCATGTGGTAGCTTCTGAGCAGTGCACAGCAGTCTTTGGAATCTGCAGTACTTGCCATTATTTTGTCAGTCATAAATAACAATGCATCTTTTTCATGGTATCGTCTTAGACCAACATCTTTAAAGCTATCTATATGTTAAAATCACAGTAGTAGGAGTACAGCCCTCTAAACAGATTTCCATGAGGATATTCAAATAATGCTAAGTATGGTCTGCAAGCTTCTTTTTCTTTGCTTGAGGGGGGAGAAGAGTCCCTTTCATTACCATAATATAATGTGCAAGTGACACAATAATAGGTTTCAATGAGGCTTAGGCTGTCTGTCATTTATAAACACACAATGACAGATTCACCATACACCTTTTTCAAAAAGACTCCAGCTCTTTAATATTCTGGTTTTGAATTGTGTCATGTAATTTGAAATAAAACCGCAATGAGTATTCCAAAGATCTCAACACTCATTTCTTCAGCAATATAAGGAAAATATGATGGTTACATTTGCATGTTGCTAGTTATTTCACCAATATCACTAATGTGAAAATATGAGTAACTGGAAAGTTGTCATAAAATTAAGTTTCAAGCAGTATTGAAGGGTTTTTAATTTGCTTATTAAAAAAATGCTCCACAGCATTTCTGCATTTGTTATTTTAGATTGTTTACAACAGATTTTTCCAAAAAAAGACATGTATAAATTCCAAACAACCCCTCCCTTTGACTGGGAATGTCATACCATTGTGGATTAAAATAATTGGGATAGTTGTGCAGAGCTTCAGCTATGTACAGTTGCCATGTAGATATTAATATATGGCAATCATTAGGGGCAGCCGTTTGAGAATAGCTGGACCCTAATTGAATTTCTCTTTGTTTTTTTTGTTAGGAAAATCTGTGGAACCACTCATTGGTGTATAATGTATGTGTACTGAATAATGTTTAAGATCCAAATATGTGGCATCTAGAAATAGTTCAAACTCTTATAGTTCTCTGCTGCTGGAGCAACTCCTGGAGTGGAACTAGGTTTAGTTTGATTGAATCTTGATAAAGTTTCTCTTCACCTTTTTTGACTTCTCTTTCTTGGTCTTCATGGTCTATTTGTAGGAGTGAATGCTGGGATTATTCCTGTCTTGCCCTTTGGTTAAAGAAAATCATGACGATTTCAGCATTCACAGTACAAACAAAGCCAAAAGGCTTGTTGGAGAAGCTTTCTTCATAATAGTATTATTGATGCAGCTCTGTTACTGTGGACTTGTAAAATAATTCTTTCCTGGGATTTGAGTTCTGCTGCCAAGACTGACATTTGTTGTCAATCACTTTTGCCCTCGAGAAGGTGGAAGTGCTGCATCTTCTTGAATCACTGCAGTCCATGGAGGCTAGGATCTCCCATAATGCTGTTGGAAAGGAAACGTCCAGGACTTTGCCCCAGAAACAGTGAAGGAACACTGCTACATTTTCAAGTCTGGATCATATGAGTCTTGGAGGGAAACTTGAAGGTGATGGTATTTTGCTTGTCATTATTACTGCTCTCATCATTATGAGTAGTAATGATTGCAGGTTTGGAAAGTGCTGGTGATGGAAGGTTGGTGAGGAAGAAACAATACGAAAACCACCAAAAATTGCCAATTACGTTCACAATACCAATAAGGTCCAGTAACTGTAGTTCATCTCCCCTATGCCTGTAGGCATCATTTGGACTGTCTTGTAGCATAATGGTAGTATCCCTACCTCTGAGCCTGGAGTCCTGTGTTCAATTCCCACCTGTTCGGGAAGTGTGTAATTATATCTCTGAACAGGTTGATTAGAAAATAAACAGGCCTCATCTGACAGCTGCTCTCCCTGCATTATATGTTATTTGTCTAAAACAGTGCTGTTCCTTCTCCTTCAGCCCAGTGAAAGAAAGCTGTTAACCTAGCTGCTGTGAGATATCTACCTCAAAATGGGGGTGAATGGTCCTGTGGCTCTCTCCCAGAAAAGATAACTTTTGGGCTTAACAATTATCCTGCAGGAACGTTCATGAGTGGTCTGTCTGAGTTTCTGGCATTGATTATCCACCTCTAATTGCCCTGGAGACGACGGTGGTGAGCTGCCTTCTTGTACCGTTGCTGTTTATGAGGTGAAGGACACCCACAATGCTGTTCGGAAGGGCGTTCCAGAATTTTGACACATTCAATTCCCTAAATTTCTGAGCCAACCATGAAAAGGATTATGGGAATCTGATTAAATATGTTGTGTGCAGGGTAACCACAGACTGCTGTTGTCATTGATGAGTGAAGTTCCACATTCCATCCTCTTGATGCAACACGCCACAGAAGGTGTTCATGCCTGTGGCTAATTTAAGGGCAGACAAGAGGTTGGGAAGACATAACAACAGAAATAAATACCAGTCTTCAATGCATGAAATTGTTCTCTCCATGCCCTTTGCTTTAGTTCACCACCTTTTTTTGATGTTGGGCAGTGCAGAGTAAAGAAAGACTTGCATTTACAACTGCCTTTCCTTACCACCAACCATCCCAAAATGCTTTACAGTCAATGATGTAATTTCTTAAGTGCAGTCACTTTTGTAAAGTGGGAAGATTGGTAGTTAATTGGCTCGCAGAAAAGTTCCACAAACAACAATAAGATAACTACGAGCAACCCTGTTTTTTGTAATGTTGATTGTGGGGTAAATGTTGCCCAAGAAATGAGGATAGCTCTGTTGCCCTTCTTTGAAATAGTGCCAGCGGACACTGTACAATCACCTGAGAGAGCTGAAATGTATCATGCAAAAGATAGCTCCTCCAACATTACAACACTGTCTTGGTATGACAGTGGTAGGTATCAGCTTAGATTATCAAACCCAAACACTTAAGTAGAACTCAAACCCACAAAGTTTGAGCGCTGCCAACTGAACCACATAGAATATTGAAGGCAATGGTCTTTGCTATTGTAGTAGAAGAAATGTCGGCAACTAGGACAAATCTCAGGAGACAGACGTGAAACTGCAAAGACTTATAGATTAAAGTAATGTCCTCATATAGACCTTCTGTCATAGTCTGCCCTGTGTGTAGATGTAAAATATCCCATGCACCTTTTTGGAGAACACCATGGAAATTGCCCCTGGTGTTTTTTGCCAATATTAATTCCCAAACAACAGATTACCTAGCCTACCTCATTGCTGTTTATGGGATCTTGCTGTATCTAATTTCCTACATTACAATACTGACTGCGCATAAAACATGCTATTGGTTGTTCAGTGCTTTGCTCATCCTGGCATGTGAAAAGAGCCATAACAAAAGAGTCATTTCCTTTGTTTATTCCTGAAACTGTTCCAAATACAATCTCAAAAAACACAAGCTTGTCAAATAAAATCTCAAACGCAACCTGTTGTTACAATCCCTCATGTGCCTAATTTCTCAAAACCTGGATTGTAATGTCCATTCCCCTTTCCTCCAGTCCCTCTTGCTATTCCCTCCACCTAATCCCCTTTTCTGCAGCTGGTTACAGCCAGTCCTTCCCTGTCGTGTCTAAGTAATTGTATATCAGTGATGCTCCATCTCATGCACCACTGCTAAATGGACACTGCTCGAGAGTAGATTCTGTGCTAAAGAACTCACTGCCAAATGGGTCTGTATTCAAGCCAAAGCCATCTACACATGATGCGCATATGTAAAAACAATTATTTAACCATGTCTGAATAGATGTTCACTCAGGCATCCAACTGAGTTCCTTACATCTTGAGTGAATCTGTGCCAAGTAACTTGGTGACACTTTGAGAACAGAACATCCACTTTCTACACATGAGGTGCGTGTTTAAAATTAGAAGTTGATTTTACTGTCATGGGTACTCAAGTATAGGAATTCGTGAGTGCAGTGAAAAGTGTATAAAATCACAATTGTCCAATCCCATCTTGTTTGTCACTTTGGAAAGTGGGAGTTGCATCTACTGAGGAGATGGATGAGAAAACTATCAGTTATTCCCTTTATTTACTCATGAAAAGCCACAAGAACAATCAGTCTTGGATCCTGGTATGAAATTTCGACTTATCCAGTTCATTGCACAGACAAGCTATTTGCAGCTGACATTAACCCATACCCATTCAGTGAATGCCCTGTCTGACTTTCCTTCCATTGACAGGCAGCGAGTATAGATATAGCACCAAGTCATTGCCAGTATTAAATAAGTGAAAAGTCTTTGAAATCTAATTCCAACAACTAGCAAGAGGATGCACTTTACATTAAGGCAATCTCTTTATCATTCTTTCCAATTAATTGTAAATATATTTTCAAAGTTTTTTCTTTTGAGATGGCTGGAAGCATCTTCTATTGCGATTATGGGGAGTTGTATAGTCACTGCTCCTGTCATAGTGACTTGAAAAAGATTAAAACCATCTCTCTTGTTGGTGGTTGTTATATTAAAACCGAGAGGGAACTGACATCTGAAATATAATTGATTCGGTTAAATAAAGTAGAATGGGAGGATAATATAATGTTGTAAGTTATGATGGAAGAACAATATCTCCAAACACAATTGCACCTGAAAGGGTGCAGAAGAAATTCATCAGGATGTTGCCTGGGATGGAAATCACAGTTATAAGGAGAGACTGGCTAGGCTAGGCTCATTTGCCTTAGAGTTGAGGAGGCTGAGGGGGGATCTGATTGAGGGATACAAAATAATGAGAGATATAGACTGGATCGTGATCATCTTTTCCCCATGGCAGATGTGTCTCAGACCAGAGGGCGTGAAGGAGAAAGTGATTTAGTCGATATATGAGAGACAGTTTTCTCACCCAGAGGGTGGTATATGGGACATGCTGTCTGAGAGGGTGGTGGGAGAAGACACTCTCGCAAAATTTAAGAAGCATCCGGATGAGCACTTAAAACATTGGTACACAGTAGGCTCTGGACCAAGCACAGGTAAATAGGATTTGGTGTTGGTCGGCATAGACATGGTGGGCTGAAGGGCCTGTTTCTCTGCTGTGTAACCCTACGATTTTAATTAATTAATTGAATCTGGTCAGTTGAACAAATGGTCTGTTGCTCTGCTAGAAAATAAGAACATACAGTAGGCCAATCGGCCCTTCATGGCTGATCTACCACAGGAGATGGTGGAGGTTGATAAAGTTACAACATTTGAGGGGCATCTGGGTGGATATGAGGGAGTGTGGGGGGAGGGTTGAAGGGATTTGGACCAGATGCTGGCAGTTGGGACTAGATTTATTTGGGATATCTTGTTGGCATGGACGAGTTGGACCAAAGGGTCTGTTTCCATCCTGTACAGCTCTATGACTCTATAACTAGGTTTGTTTATTTTAATCCAAGCTAACCAGAATCCAAACAATTGTGCACATATTGACATATAAAGGATAATGACACAGATGAACAGAACATAATGTGCAGCCACATGGTGACAGTAGCAATTTGAAGTTCCCCTTAGTTTAAACTCTATTCCTGCAGTGTAGTAAACAGAAAATCTTTGAAAGGTGACTGCTGCTTACCTCAAGATAAAAAGAGGAATTCTAACTGTTAATGTCAACAATGCATTAATATGACAGTTTAATGAGTACATTAAATTAAATGAGCATAAATTAGGAACATGAGGGAGCAAACATTAAAGAGTAAATATACATTATCGGCAGGCAGTAAATAAGCACTCAATAATATTTCAGTAAGTGATGTCAACAATTTTGTACAAGCCAGCCCTCAGGAACAGTCACATGTGCACAGAGCTTTCTGCTTGTGAAATGGCTGACTTGTTAGGGAGCCGACCCAAATTAAACTGACAGCTTGTCAGACAATTTGAAACATTGTCCTTATGCCTCCTGGGCTGTGAGCGCCTCCTACTGCTGGAAGATAAATCTATGTAGACAGGGCACCTGTCGCTTAACCATGCAATGTTCCGAGCACGCTCAAGGCAAAAAAGCAAACTTTATATTTTCTACTAAGTTGTGGGACAGCATGAACAATTCTCAGCCAGGCAGACCACAATGGAACAGTTATCTTTGTTAACGATCAAATCATGTTTTCAATTTTGTAGCTGGCGAAAAGGCATAACAAATAGTGACGTACGTGACAGGATGGATTATAGTTCTGCTTAAATTTAGTTGAGTTCCATTTCCTCAAAGCGACTTTGCATCTGTCTATCTGGAGAAATTTGATTTAGGAAAATTCTGTTACAAACTCATGGAGAACTGGGATCAAAGAAAAGGCAATAGGAGAGAATGATTAAAGATCAGAATAGGAATTAATGAAAGGTGTCTAACAGATTTGGGGGAAACATTTTTTTGTCATTGAGTGCCAATGATGCCCACTAACGAAAGGGCCTGACAGCCCACTGCTGCTGTTGCTGTTGATTGATTTGACGTCAGGATCTTTGCGGTACATCCCTTTTGTGAATTCTATGCAAAGCTAATTTAAATAGCCAGAAGTATACATACTGTCTTAATACAGCCTACCAGACTCAGATATATAAAGATGGGAGGGAAACTCAAATATAGGCAACAATTGCCCCCAAATTGACTTGAGGGCCAAGCAAACCCCAGTTGGAGGGGCATAAAATATCTCATTTGCTTTAATCTGTGAAATACTGTTTAGAATGGATGGGGGGAGGTGGTTGCATAAAGTAGCAGGAGAGAAGGTGCACATTGTACAGTAATATAAAACAATGAACTGAGGATGCTGGAGATCGGAAACCAAAACAGAAACTTCTGGTGAAACTCAGCAGGCTTCGCAGCTTTTCTGGGAAGAAATTGAGTTGATGTTTTGAATATAGTGACTCTCCATCAGAGTGAGGGAGCAGGAAGGAAGATCAATCTGGGTTTGCAGGCTAGAGACCCACCAAGTACATAGTGCACACTTCCTGCATAATCCCAGAATAAGGGATGACCCAGTTGGGAATGGATTTTTAAGAAGTTCCTTTCTTACAGCTCCTGATGTGCCTCCATTGTACGAGAAATGATAGGCGGAAGCTTGTTTAGACATCTGGGTTTCCTGTTGGCTGGAGAGCTAGCAAGATACCCATGCTGCCTCTTTTCAGAAGGCCAGTGAACTACATGCCAATGACGCAGTGGAAATGGATTGCTGTGATTTGGAGTGGCCAGGTGTTCACTCCTGATGTTTCACAGTCTTTGCTGGAGACAGTTTATGTTCAGCCTTCAGTCTGATATAAAGAAGGTGATGGTTAATTCTCCTGGATTGCCTGTCTTCTCACTCCCCATCTGCCCCTGTTGATGTACCTTGTTCTGGGGGTTGATAGTCTTTGCTGTGCCATTGACCTGTCTGAATCCTTTCGGCCAATTACCATGAACACTTGCTCATGATGTTAGGATGACTATCATCCCCTTGCCCACCTCCATTTGAAGGCTAGCTGTCACTCCTTTTAAGACCAATTCGTCCATTATCCCAAACACTGCACTCTAATAAGGCTTTTTGAACCTAATGCATCTTTGACAAAAGTTCAATAGTTCATCAAGACCTTGGTGATTCTTGTGACATTTCCTGTTAAGCCAGGAGTATAAGCAGTTTGTGCTGGAAATATGCAGCTGGGGAGAGAGTACCAGAGATAACCTTTCTGGTTGAAGACTTTACATCATAATTTAGAAAATGTAGAAGAGTAACAAGTAAATTATGGGGAAAAAAACAAAAGTATGTTTTGTGATAGGGTGGAAGGCAGAAGAGATTTAATGAGAAAAAGGTTTCATAGAGCATTAGCAAAAGTATGTTAATGGAACAAATATGGAAATAAAAGATGTATCTAGATGTTGATACAAGAACAGCTACCATTTGGAGGCAGGGAAAGGGGGAAAAACAAGAGAGGAAGATCAACATCTGAATCCTCCTCTTTAGCATGTTAGAGGGAAAGAAATTAGGTCAGATGTGATCTGAAATTGTTGAACTCAGTACTGAGTCTGGAAGGCGGTAAATTGCTGGATCAAATGATAAGGTACTATTCTTCAAGCTAACATGAAGTTACTGTGGCAGGTGGAAGCCAGAGAAATCATAGTGTGCGATGTAGAGAAATAAAATAAGAATAATCTCGAAGGAGGTTTGAAACCCTGAACAATGTGAAGGGAAGAGCTAAAAGGAAATATATTGCATTTCCTGTGCTTCTTTGGAAAGGGTCTTTGGATATGGAGGGGGCATTAAATGTGGATAAGGAGTGGGTGAGGATGGTGTGGAGGCAAAAGTTCTTTCACAACATTGAAAGGGTAGAAGAGTAGGTTTGGTTGGTGCTTGCATTACACATTGGAGGAGCAGAAATGATGGAGAATGATCCAATGAATATGGAAATTTGGATGGGTACAAGGTAAGGACAAGAGAAGTTTTACCATGCAGAGTTCCGTGAGGGAAGACAAGGGTGAGAGCAGAAGATCGGGAAACATGACAAATGTAGTCAAGAGTCAGCTGAGGAAAACTGAAGGCATATCAGCAGTATTAATACTGATGCATACATCATCAGAACAGATGCAATCGAGATGGAGAAACTGAGAGTGGGGGTAAGGAGGTGAAGCTGAGATAGCTGTGTGAATCAGTGAATTTACAGTGATTATTGTTGGTTGGTAGCTTATTTCTGGAAATGAGGGCAGATTTAGATTTAGATTTAGATTTTATTTTTCATGTGTATTCGAGTACAAGAAGATAGGAGTACAGTGAAAAGTGTATAAAGTCATTCTTTAGTGCCAGCTTAGTAAACAAGAGTCAGGATTAAAACCAGAAGCAGAAATAAACGAAACAGTCAAAAGTAAAGGAAACGTCCAGATCACTCCCAGAAGTCCTTGCTGCCAGAAAATTAAAGCTCATAGAGAAAGGAAATGTAGGATATCAACATCCCGAGGATTATCATTGACCAGAAACTCAACTGGACTCACCATTTAAACACCGTGGCTACAAGAGAAGGTCAAAAGCTAGGAATGCTGTGGCGAGTAACTCACCTTCTGACTCCTCAAAGCCTGACCACCATCTACTAGACACAAGTCAGGAGTGTAATGGAATACTCGCCACTTGCCTGGATGAGTGCAGCCCCAACAACACTCCAGAAACTTGACACCATCCAGAACAAAGTAGCCCATTTGATTGGCACCACATCCACAAGCATCCACTCCCTCCACAGACCACACTCAGTAGCAGCAGTGTGTGCTATCTATAAGATGCACTGTACCTTTCCAATCCATGCCCATTTCCATCTAGAAGAACAAGGGCAGCAGATATATGGGAGTACCATCACCTTCAGGTTCCCTTTCAAGTCACTGACCCTCCTGACTTGTAAATATATCATTGTTCCCTCACTGTCACTGGGTCAAGATCCTGGAATTCTCTTCCTGATGGCATTGTGGGTCAACCCACAGTAGGTGGACTGCAGCTGTTCAAGAAGGCAGCTCACCACCATCTTCTCAAGGGCAATTAGGGATGGGCAATACATGCTGGCCAGCTTCCGATACCCACTTCCCACAAAATGATTACAGGTAGTTCTATAGCACAATGGTTGCATTCTTGTGCAACTCCATGTTATAGAAAAATCACACTTTAGAAGCAACACTTACAGTGTTGACGCTGTAATTGTGTTACAGCTGGCACACATTTTAAAAGTTTGTGCTTTACAAATAACATGCCCAATTTTTCAAACACATTATAGTGAATTTGCGTTAAGGAAACACACGTTATAGCAGGACAGCCTGTAAATAAAACAAATTCTAGCTTGATCAGTCAGATTGAAAATTCACTCATTACCATGGTGAAGGTAGTCAACCTGTGTCCCGTGGAGAGTTAGCCCGAGCCTCTGGAATACTAATTGAGTAAGGTTATGAATTATTAATCCAGTGATAATACCCCTGCGATAATTTCCCAATGATAATAGCACGTGTGGACACGCTTTAAAAAGGTGATCATTTACTCATAACTTTCTACTAGAAAAAACTCAGTCTACCACAGGTCTATAAAAATGCCAATTGTCCAATTTTAATAGCAAAAATTACAAGCACTTGACAACTCCTTATCTTGTGCAAATAAACATTATGCAATTGACAGAAACAATCACAAAGAGTGATATCAATCAAACCAACCTCAGTAGACTATTCTCCAGGAAACTGGGATTCCCTGGGTACCAAAGGAAACAGGGCAAAAGTGAGGACTGTAGATGCTGGAGATCAGAGTCTAGATTAGAGTGGTGCTGGAAAAGCACAGCAAGTCAGGCAGAATCCGAGGAGCAGGAAAATCGATGTTTCGGGCAAAAGTCCTCCATCAGGAATCCTGTTGAAGGGCTTTTGCCTGAAACGTCGATTTTCCTGCTCCTCAGATGCTGCCTGTCCTGCTGTGCTTTTCCAGCATCACCCTAATCTAGACTACCAAAGAAAACATATTAAATGTGCCTTAACAGCTACTGCCTGGTGGCTCTGACCATCATAGTTATGCTTCGAGAGGCTAGTCATGGTTCACATCAACTCTAGCCTCCCAGTCTGCCCCGATCCCATGCAATTTGCCTACTGATGCCACAGGTCAGCAGCAGGCACCATTTCCCTACCCCACACTCTTCACCGGAACATATCGATAGTGAGGATACCTAGGTCAGGCTTCTATGTATCAACTGCAGCTCCATCTTCAACACTATAATCCCAACCAAATTGACCTCCAAACTCCGACACCCAGGCCTCAGCTCTGCCTTCTGCACTGGACCCTCAGCTTTCTGTCTTACAGATCGTAATCAGTGAAGATAGACAACAGCACCTCCTCAACGATGATTCTCAACACCAATGCCCCACAGGGATGAGTACTCAACCCCTTACTGTATTCCCCGTACACTCACAACTGTGTAGCTGAATTTCATATGAATGCCACCTACAAGTTCACTGACGACACCACTGTTGTAGGCCAGATATCAAACAATGATGAATCAGAATAGAGGAAGTAGATTGAATGCTTGATGACATGGTGCAAAATTAACAATCTCTCCCTCAATGTCAGCAAAACAAAAGAACTGATTGTTTACTTAAGGAAGAAAGGAGGAGTACCTGCCCCTATTTACATCAATGGAGCTGAGGTAGAGAGGCTTGAAAGCATCAAGTTCCGAGAAGTGATAATAATCAACAATCCGTCCTGGACCAGCCATCTAGATACAGTGATCAAGAAGGCACAAAATGCTTGCCCTTCCTCAGGGGGCTAAGGAAATTCGGCATGTCCAAAAGGACCCTCACCAACATTTACAGGTGCACCATTGAAAGCATTCTATCCTGTTGCATAACAACTTGGTACAGCAACTCCTTTGCCTACGACCGTAAAAAACTACGCAAAGTTGTGAATACAGCCCAGGCAATCATGCATGCCAACTTCCCAACCATTGACACAATCTATACATCATCAAAAACCCTTCCTACCCTGGTTATAATCTCTTCCATCAGGCAGAAGATACGAAAGCTTAAACACATTTATCAACAGGATCAAGAACAGCTTCTTCCTCACTCTTATTAGACTTCTGAATGGACTTCCCTAATTTCAAATCTAAAATTGATCTTGCTTTGGTACACATTCTGTGCAGCTGTTACTTTGTATGCCACACTGTGTTCAATCATCCCATAATTTGTATGCTATGATCTGCCTGTACTGCACGCAAAGCAAAACTTTTCATTGTACTTAGGTACATGTGACAACAATAAATCAAATCAAGTTAAAACTGAACTCTTTCAGGATTCCATATGTAGTATTTCCTGTGCAGCATGAATTTTCATTTTACTGTGTCACAGGTGTAACCTGCCTTCTATGAACATAAAAAACAAACTAGATATATCTTTTGTTTCCTTATCTGTCTCATTACCACCTATTTAGTGATGCACTATTGAAACCTTTTCTCATTAAATCTCTTATGCTTTTCACCTTTTAACAGATTAGATTTTATTCTTTTTCCGTAGTTCACTTGTTATATTTCTATATTTTCCGAATTCTGGCATAAAGTCGTCAACCTGAAAGGTTAGTCTTGATTCTTTCTCCCCAGATGCCGTCAAACATACTGAGTATTTCCAGCACTAAGCGTTTACATTCCTGGCTTGACAGGAAAATCACAACAATCACCGTGGTCATGATGAGCCATTGTACTGATGTCAGAGATGTATTAGGTTCAAAATGCCTTATTATGAATGCAGTGTTTGGGATAATGGGATGGTTTGGTCTCGAAGAAATAACAGCTAAGCACCATTTACATTTTTGTTCCTCAAACAAAATCAACTACAATTGGTGAAGAAGTCGAAATTTCTTTATGCCTTCTTCTTCTTCGGCAGTTGAAGATGACGTGTTTCCCCTCCAGCTGATGGTGTCTGAGACAGCTGACTCTGTCTAATGAAGGACAGCTGATTCTGGAATAGTCAGGTACATGGAGTATTTGGAGATACAAGCCATCCAACTGACCCCTTGACTTCATCTCTGCATGTTCCCAATGAGGTGCCTTGCTATGTAAACATGTGTACCTGCTACCTTGTTCCTTTAGATGCCCTTCTCTTTTATGCCGTATCAATAGCAATGTCAAGGGCACACGCTACAATGCTTGTGCAATGCTAAAGTCAATCATTATTGGCATTGTCTGTGACGGTCCTGATGTTCCAGCTCCCAGTCTTCACTTTGACCAGTGCAAGATGCCTGTGTTTGATTATTTTAACATGGGCTGAGTGTTAGACACAGACTGCCTTGTGGTCTTGGCAGAGCAGGCCCTCAGTCCAACATCTCAGGCTTTGCAGGTCAATTGGGAGTTTTGGCTCTGCTGTAAGACTGAAGCTCTGTGCATGATCATGTGTAAATTCCTATATGACCAATGGTCAGGATTAGACAGAATGATGACAGTGCATGAGGCCAATTAGCTAGTCTATGCAAGAATTGGTCTCCCTTCCCCCACCTTTCCCCCATAGCTTTGACAGTTATTTTCTCTTCAAGCATGTCTAATTCTCTTTTGGAAGCCTAATTACATTGACCTCCATTACATTACTAAACTCTGTGGTTCCAGATCCTAACCCTCATTGCACAGTGAGTTGTTTTTCCATGTCACCATTTTGTCTTTTGTCATTCATCTTGAATTGGTACTTTCTGGTTCTAATCTGTCCCACCAAAGGGAACAGTTTCTCTTCATCAACTTTGTCTCAATCTCTCATGATGTCGTACCACTATTGAAGCTACTTGGAAGCTTTTCACCTCTAAGGAGAACAAAACCCATCTTTTCTAACTTGTCCATATCTCTCATCCATGGAACTATTCTTGTAAATATTTTCTGCAATCTCTCTAAATCTTTTACTTCCGTCCAAAAGCACACTGCCTAGAATTGGACACAGTACTCCAGCTGAGGATAATCAGTGTTATATCATACCTTCCATGCATTTTTTCTTTGCCTCTAGTTATTAAACCAATACCCTTGCACCTTTCTGACCACTTTCCCAACTTTCCACCTTCAATACAGGTTCCTTGCCATCCTTACGTTTGTACACACATATCGTGTGGAGATAGGCACATCTTCAACTAGTCACTACTTCTACTGAAATTTTGGATGTGTTTGAGTAGAGTAAGCTATGGTATATCAAGTTTTCATCTCAAATTCCATTCCTATCCAGCAGAATTATGCTACTTTAATAACTTAGAGCTTTTCAAACATAATAAAGTAGACTTTCCTCTCAGATCCTGTGGCTGGCTGAGATATGGCATATCTGTTACAATGTAGCACACTCCCACTACTATTTTGGAGTGCCAGTCTGAACTACACACTCAAATCCTGCAGTGGTGCTTGAGCTTTGAAACGTTTGGTCTAAGAGATGACAACGCTGCCACTGAACTGATCTGCCACTCGGATGATCAAGTGTGAACTTCTCACTGTTTGGAACTCTTCCCACCTGAAATATTGTGCTGATTTAAGTTTACAATGGAGTTGTACGGATTTCTGTACAAAGTACTTACTTTCCCACTTCATCTCTCCTTTAAACAGTATCTAAATCAGTACAGTATACCATAACATAGATGTGGTATCCTGATTCACCAAGTCAGCAGGTTGTGCTGTCAAGCACAACAAACATTGAGCAGTTTTGCAGTTCTAAAATCTATGAGCCAGCAGTTGATCTGGGAATGATTTATATCTACCCAAGTGTATAGGTTTTAAGACAGAATAGCTACTTTAGTGACAGAGATAAAATGGCCTTGGACTGGGTCCGGTAATGTCTCAGATAAGAATTAGGGTCTGAGTGATTGCCCAGTTTAACACACTGACGTGAAAAATTATTATGTCAGGAAGTCTTCACTGTGTATTGCAGGAGAATCTACACCACATCACCAGATTTAAAGCTGGATATGTCAAGATACTAATGCACCAACTACAGACCTTTGCGAATTTGATTTTAAACAAAACTAATCCTTTCACTGGACCATTCCTATACTTCCTGGCTCATGTGTGACTAATCCACTCTAAACAATTAACTTTTGATGGTAGTTCAGGTGACCAGGTGAACCATTCTGTTATTTTTACAGAATATGTTTCACTTTTATTACCTTTAGATTTAATCTAATAAATCATTGGGATTTCAGAATATTGCTGGTTGAGTTGAGGAATGTACAGACTAGCTAATAAAAGTGGTGCATGTGTACATAAGCGAGATAAAAACAGATAAAAGGTGAGTATTTCATTAAAAGCTAATTCCTCAAAATGCTTTTATTTAGATTGTGTACAGGCTGCAGGTAATCTTTGGATTTCCAGAATGCATTTGTTAAAGTGCCACATCAAACGTTATTGCAGAAAATAAAAGCTCACAGTGTAGGTGGTGACATATTGGCATCGATGGAAGATTGGCTGGCTACCAGGAAACAGTAAATACGTATACATGGGCCTTTTTCGGGTTGGCAGGATGTAACTATTGCAATGCCATAGGGACTGATACTAATCTCTTAATCAGTTCTGTGGCACAAGAGCAGGTCAAAAGCCAGGAACCTTGCAGCGAGTAGCTTACCTCCTGATTCCCCAAAGTTTGTCCCCCATCCACAAGGCACAAGTCAAGAGTGTGTTGGAACACTGCCCATTTACCTGGATGAGTGCTACTCCAGCAACACTCAAGAAGCTTGACACCATCCACAACAAAGCAGCCCACATGATTGACACTACAAGCATCCACTCCCTCCACCACTGATGCTCAGTAGCAGCAGTGTGTACTATCTGCAAGATGCAATGCAGAAATTCACTAATGATCCTTAAACAGCACTTTCCACCCACATGACCACTTCATCTAGAAGAACAAGAGCAGCAGGTACATGGGAATACCACCAGCTGCAAGTTCCCCTCCAAGCAACTCACCATTCTGTCTTGGAAATATATCGCCATTCCTGCACTGTCACTGGGTCAAATTCCTGGAATTTCCTCCCTAAGAGCATTGCGGGTCAACTCATAGACTGCAATGAATCAAGAAGCAGTTCACTACTATATTCTGTCCAGGGGGTTAATTAGAGATAAGCAATAAATGATGGCCACACAACAAAGCCCCATCCCCACCTCCTGAGAGTGAATGAAGAAATAAAAGCTGTTTTATAGAAATTACTTGGATGAAGGGATAGTTGCCAAATTTATTTTTATTCATTTATGGGATGTGGGCATCACTCATTAGGCCAGCATTTATTGCTCAGAGGCCAGTTAAGAGACAATTACATTGCAGTGGATTTGGAGTCACAGAGGCCAGCTGAGAGAATGATAGCAGACATCCTTCCCTAATGAACGTGAGTGAACCTGAGGGGTTTTGACAACAACCAACAGTGGTTACATAGTCACCATTAGACCAGAAACATTACCTCGACACCCACCACCACCTTCCCTTGCTGATACAGATGACACAAGAAAACTACAAAAAGATATGGTGTGGTGAAGTGGGTGGGCAAAGATTTCACAAATGGTGTATAACTTGGAAAAAGTGAAATTATGAATTTTGGCCGGAAGAATCAAAAAGCAGCAGGTAATCTAAATGGTGAGAACTTGCAGAGCTCTGGATGCATAGGGATCTAGGTATCCAAGAGTATGGATCTCAAAAATGACAAATATGCAAGTTCCTCAAGTAATTAGGAAAACTACTACAATGTTATCACTATTGTGAGGGTAATTGAATTAAATTGTAGCGAAGTTACACGAGTTATGGAAGGTACTGGCAAGATCACATTATAATTACTGTGTGCAGTATTAGTCACTTTATTGAAGGAAGGATGTAACTGTATTGAATCAGTTAAGAGAAGGTTTAGCAGATGAATACCTGGAATGGAAGAGTTATTTTATGAAGATTCAGTTGAACAGGCTATCTTCTTGGGGTTACAGGAGTAAGAGACAACCTGATTTAAACATGTAAGACCTGAGGCATTCTAACAGAGTAGGTGTGGAGATGATGTTTCATCTTATGGGAGAATCTAGAATTAGGGGTCATTGTTAAAAAATACCGAGTTGCCCATTTAAAACAGAGGTAACACAGATCTTTTTCTCTCAATACTCTCCTCTGCCTCATCGAACTGGTCCTCAGCCGCAACAACTTTTCCTTTAGCTCCTCCCATTTCCTCCAAATCCAGAGGTGGCCATGGTTACTTAGATGGCCCCCAGCTACACCTGCCTCTTTGTCAGCTACATCAAATAGTCCCTCTTCAATCCTACACAGGCACTGTGCCCCAACTCTTCCGCTGTTACATCGATGACTGCATCGGTGCAGCATCCTGCACCTTGGCTGAACTGGGACACTTCATCAACTTCGCCCACAACTTCCACCCCACTATCAAATTCACATGGTCCACCTCGGACACCTTCCTCCCCTTTCTCAACCTCTTCGCTTCCATCTCTGGTGACAGTCTCCGGATGAACAGTCTCCAAACCCACAAACTACCATAACTACCTGGACTACATCTCCTCCACCCAGTATCCTGCAAGAACTCCATCCCATTCTCCCAATTCCTCCACCTCCACCGCATCTGCTCAGATGAGGAAACATTCCACTCCCAAGCATCCCAGATGTCCACCTATTTGAACAATATGCTTTTTCTCCCTCTGTCATCTAGACAGCCCCCCACCACACCACTTCCATTCCACTGCTCGAAACTACGCCCCCTCCAAACGCAGGTCCTGCTTGTCCTCACCTATCACCTCATCAGTGTCCACATCTAGCGCATCATCCTTAAACACTTCCGCCAACTCTAACTAGACCCCACCACCAAGAACATCTTCCCCTCCCCACCCCTCTTCTGCCTTCTGCCAGGACCGCAACTTTTTCACAGTCCTTGGATTGTGCCACTCTCCCACCAATCCCCTGAACCCCCAGATACCTTCCCCTGAAATCAGAAAAGATGCAAAACTTGCCGGCACACCAACCCTCTCACCTCCACCCAGGGCTCAAACAGTCCTTCTAGGTGAGACAGAGGTTCACCTGCCTCTCTTCCAACCTAGTTTACTGCATCAGGTGCTCTCGATGTGGTCTTCTCTATATCGGGGAGACCAAATGTAAACTAAGGGAACATTTCACTGAGCATCACAGCCTGGCCCGCAGAGGCCAACCTGACCTCCCAGTCACCACCCATTTTAATTCCCCTTCCCACTCCCTTTCTGACATGACCATCCTTGGCCTCCTCCATTGCCACAACAAGGAGGAACAACACCACATCTTCTGCTGGGGCAGGCTACAGCCTGGAGGACTCAACATTGAGTTCTCCAATTTCAAATAACCTCCCCTCCCAGCCCTTCCCCCTCCCTTCCACACTTCCCTGCCACCAACCGGATTCATTCCTTCTATTGACCAACCAGGTCGTACCATCCACCTGTTTTCACCTATCCCCACTTCACCACCCTGCCCCCACTAACCCTTTTATCTGCAGCTCCCCCCACACCCACTTCCAGTCCTGAAGAAAGGTTACACCTGAAAAATCAATTTCTCCACCTTCAGATGCTGCCTGGCTTGCCGTGTCCATCCAGCCTCCTGCCTGCCTGCTGTCAATATTTGGAGCTGTTATGGATCAGACAAGACCCCCTCAAAATATATAAATAAGATAGCCTAGACCCTAAACTTTTCTTATTTTAAAGGTAAATATCGGGTTTTGTGTTCCAGATGCAATTTGATTTGTCAAACTATTCAATGTTAAGCAAAACACAATTTATTCAAACACTGCAGTTAAAATACAATAAAAGAAAGAAGAACTTAACTCTATTGAAAAACTTAACAGAATAATAGGTACAAATGACTATTACTAATTAACTGTTCCAGTATAGTAACACCCCATAAACATACCCTAGGTCAAATGCAGAAACAAATTTTCTGACATGAGGTTCTCCAATCCAGGAGGAAAAAATATCAAAAGACAATTCAGAGAGAGAGAGAAAGTGGAGCTTCTGGGAGAGATTCACTGCTTTCCAACCCTGCTGAGACCCCACGAACAACTGCTGAATGCTGACTAGAACTCCTGGATCTATGAGAGCTTGACCACACCCACTCAGGCTGCTTCTATTGTTCCAACTTTTTAAAAAAAACCCAAGGCCTCACAAGCTTTTTACCTTCTCATAGACTGCTCGTCAATCTCAATCTCTGAAAGAAACCAGTACAAAAGACATAATGTCATCACAGAGCTGCCTTCCTGAAAAGATGGTGGAAGTGAAGTCTTGGAATTTTTAAAAATAGAGTGGGATAGATTCTTGTTGAGCATGGGGATGAAATATTATCAGAAGGAGGCTAAAATGTAGATTTGATGTTGCTACAATCAGATCACCCATGACATTATCAAATGGCAGAGCAGGCTCGACAGGAGGAGTTGCTTAGTCTGGTTCCTTATTTGTATGTTCATTCGAGCTCTATTCTGTGTAGATTGTCCATTAAGAGTGGTTGACTGAGAATTTATACTCTCCAGTTTCTTCTGTATGCTCCTGAACATAATATTGTTCATAATGCCGGAACTCTGGATTGATAATAATGTCCTGAATCTGAGCTCAGATGTGAGTGTTGTCAG
Source organism: Hemiscyllium ocellatum (assembly GCF_020745735.1). Taxonomy (NCBI): domain Eukaryota; kingdom Metazoa; phylum Chordata; class Chondrichthyes; order Orectolobiformes; family Hemiscylliidae; genus Hemiscyllium; species Hemiscyllium ocellatum. Next base: position 103,414,744 of record NC_083405.1, read on the forward strand.
TTTATTTGACTCCTAGAACGATCACATCAGTATCCTGTCAATTGCAATTTTTTTCTCAAAGGAGATCAGATGCATTTTCCTCAGTAATTATGAACTGCCCAGCATAGCAGGGGAATGTTAGTTTTAATTGCACAGATACATTTAATGAAAGTTCATTTCTCGGAATAGTATAAAAGGTATTTCAGGCAGCCCCATTTAAAATCAGTACAAATATTCAAAAGGTCAGTCATCCAGTTGTGCGGCTCATAAATGTTATCAAATGCTTAAACTGCATATTTAACAATTCATTCTCTGTATGTCAGCATTGCTCCCGAGGTTGACATTGTTTCTCATCCCTCAGGAGTGAGTACCTCGCCAGACCACTTCAGAAAGGAGGATTGACTCAACCATGTTGATGTGAGTCTGGAATGTCACAATAGGTCCAGATTGGGTAAAGGGAGTAAGCAACTTTCCCTAAAGCCTATCTTGCAACACAATTATATTGTTGTCACTGTTACTGACACCAGCTTTTTACTTTCTAGGTTCTTTAAGTTGTATTGAAATTCTCAGCCAGTTCTCGCTTCTATAGCATCAAAGAATATTTCTATGAATGTAGGAACTAAGGCTGTGAACAGATCTCCTGAGGTTCTTACTTCCACCAATAATTTTTCAGAATTAAGTACTTTTATTCTCAGTGTGGGCAATCATCTGCACATTTTCATGGTGGGCCTTTTATAAGACCTTAACAAATCAAACTCTCTTCCGCAATTTGCATTCATTTTCTAAGCTGGCTTGTGCAGAGGAGCTGTCCGGAGAGATTCTTCCTGTCCATGCACAATGGCTTACTCATGTCTCAGCTCCCCTTGAATTAACAAAAAGAGATAAACACATCTCCTGATATTCACACATCTTCACCTTCCAATAGAGGCCACGGGATGGTAATTAAAAGTTGGAACTCTGTCTGATTGCCCCCTATTCTGAGGACACTAAAGAAAATCATAGCAAACCCCAGGTGACAGCTAACCTGAACACTCCAAATCCAATCGCTTCTTTGCATAACAAATTTACTAAATCCGTTGTATGTCACCTTTCTCAGTGGGTCAGGAATTCTTGAAGGTTTTTCATCTTTTTTTGGTGTTATATAACCTGTAGGGTTAAACTGGAATGATGCACCCCAGTGCTGGAAGGCAAAGAACATATTTGAGGTGGCCTTTCTCTTGTAAATCAACTGAAATGCAATATCTGAGGTGCTGGGGAGAGGATTTTATTTAGAGAGATTAGACTACAAATGCACTGTAAAGTCTCTATTAGTATTTGATTGGCTAATAGTGCCACATCTTCTGGAAGTTGCAGCAAGAATTTCATTAAAAATGAATTTATTTCATTGACTTTGGGTTGCCTCTGGCAGTTTTTAGATCCGAACAAGGTATAGTGGAAGCTATAGTGTAGGTAAGTGAGTCAGTGAGTATAAAAAGACCCCCAAAAGACTAAACAAACATGAAATAAATGTTCATGACAAGAAATAGCAAAGTCAGCAGCTGAAATGCCTCAGGCTAAAGGAAAAAGCAAGTCGGCTGTACCCATAATGTTCCACATGAAAGGATGGTGTTAACATTCATTTGATTCATAGTGAGAATAGTCTTACTGGAAAATCTGAATTCATGTGAAAGTAAATACCTTCAACATAAAAGTTTCCTCATTTAGTTTCAATATAAAATGTCACTCATATTAGAACAAAGTAATCAGTAAACATCAAGGTACAAATTATGTGCTCTGCACTGTTGCATTTGTTTGAAGTGAGCCTATTTTCTAATCAACCTGTTCCAATATGTTATTACTCACCGCTGGAGCAGGAGGGACCTGAGCCCAGACCTCTCAGTCCATGGGTAGGGACACTACCACTACTCAACAAGAAAGAACTCATTCAACAGCTGATATGAATACTTTGATAAGGCCTCACACATTTTGCAAAAAATTACAATCAACACTGAGAAGATTGGTTATATACAGCAGTGAATAGCACATATCTTCTATTAAAGATACATGAAAGGTACATGAAAATCTATGTGGAATTGATGAAGGGCTTATGCCCAAAACGTTGACTCTCCTGCTTCTCAGATGCTGCCTGACCAGCTGTAATTTTCCAACACCACACTTATTGATTCTGATCTCCAGCATCTGCAGTCCTCACTTCCTCCTGCATGAAAAGCTACCTAATTAAAAATCTTGCAGGCAATATTTCTAGCTGAATGAAAAACACAACTGTTACTGGAACAATCATGGGCTGCCTGCCTGGACATCTCTTCAACAATTTAGGAGACATTGATATTAAGTACAATATGTTATTAAAATTAAGCAGGAAACCTGTGCTCTGGAGGTTAATGGGAAACCAGAATTATAAACATTTGTCATTAAAAGTTGACTAAAAGATAGAGGCTAGGTATAAATTGACATTTCTCAAATTGGAGACAAGTTGAAAGTGGTGTTCCCCCGGTATCGGTGTTGGGACCTTTGCTCTTTCTGATTTATATCAGCAATTTGGAGCTGGGTGCTAAATGCAAATCTCAAAATTTTCAAATTATACTGTGCTAAGGAGAATAGTGAATTGTGAGGATGTTGCTGAGCGACTCCAGAAGGACATTAACAAGTTGGCCAAATGGGCAGACACCTGAAGCATAAACTTCAATGCAAAGAAACATGAGGTAATACATTTTGGCAGAAGAAACAATGCAGGTTCAATGGTACAGGAACAGGAACAGAGGGAACGCAGAGTTCATGCATGATTCTCTGAAAGTGGCCAGGCAAGGTGAAACAGTTGTTAACAGGCTTATAGGATCCTTGGGTTTATAAATAAAGGCATTGAGTGTAAAAGCAAGGAAGTGATTCTACACCTCTATAAATCATTGGTTAGATCACATTTGGAGTATTGTGTTCAGTTCTGGACACCTTATTTAAGGAAGAGCCCTGGAAAATGTTCAAAGGAGATTTACTAGAAAGATACCAGGAATGAGAGATCTTGGATATAATGTAAGATTAGAGAGATTAGGCTTACTGTCCTTGAAGCAGTGAAGATTAATAGTGGCCTTATTGAGATATCCAAAATTCGCAAACAATTTGTCAGGGCAAACAGGGACACTGTGTTTCCACTATTTGATAAAATTGTCAGCAAGACAGCTGGGAGTGAGATGAGGAGAAACATCTTTACACAGTTAGGATTTGGAAAGTGCTACCTGGGAAAGAGGTGGAGGCGGATCCCAGAGGAATTAAAAATCACACAACAGGTTTAATTGGAAGCACTAGCTTTCGGAGTTCTGCTCTTTCATCAGGTGGTTGTGGAGCATAAGATCGTAAGACAAAGAATTTATAGCAAAAGTTTACAGTGTGATACAACTGACATTATACATTGAAAAAGACCTGGATTGTTTTAAGTCTCTCATCTTTTAGAATGAACATGTTGGTTTCAGTTCTTTCTTATATAAATTGCAGAACTTTTCTAAAGTTATATTCTCAAGTGAACTTTAACAATTGGTGTCATGTTGGCCCAGATAATGCATTTAAGGTGTGAGGTGCCCTGTGTGAGACTGTCTGTGCCACAATGGTCAGACTCATTCTAATCTAAAATGCAGATTTACAGAATCTTACATGGATTTGTGCAGTTTTTGAACAAAATGAAGTGTAATTCTGCAAGTACAAATTCACCCTACAAACGTGTGTGTGTGTGTGTGTGTGTGTGTGTGTGTGTGTGTGTGTGTGTGTGTGTGTGTGTGTGTGTGTGTGACCTGTAGTGTGACATGAACCCAAGGTCCCGGTTGAGGCCCTCCCCATGGGTAACGAACCTTGCTGTCAATCTCTACTCGGCCATTTTGCATTGTTGCAACAGCGGAAAGTGGCCGAGCAAAGGCGGTACCCATGGGGATGCCGCAACCGAATCTTGGGTTCATGTCACACTACAGGTCGCCCCAATGCACACACACACACACACACACACACACCCACATACACAGAAACACACACACATACAGATGCACACTCACAGACAGACACAGACACTCCTATACATACTCCTACAGACCTATACACCCATACAGACCCTCTCTCATACACAAACTCTCTCTCATACGCTCACACATATGCACCCACATTCACACGCACACACGCATCCTTCACAGATTTATACCCCTTTCACAGATTTATACCCCTTTACATTCGCGCGCGCACACACACACACACACACACACACACTTTGTACTTGCAGAATAACATTTCATTTTTCTCAAAAACTGTATGAATCCATGTAAAATTCTGTGAATCCGTTTTTTAGATTAGAATCAGTCTGACCATTGTGGCACAGACAGTCTCACACAGGGCACCTCACACCTTCAATGCATTATCTGGGCCAACATGACACCAATTGTTAAGGTTCGCTTGAGAATGTAACTTTCAAAAAGTTTTGCGATTTACATAAGAAAGAACTGAAACCAACATGTTCATTCTAAAAGATGACAGACTTAACAAACAATCCAGGTCTTTTTCAATATATTATGTCAGTTGTATCACATTGTAAACTTTTGCTATAAATTCTGTGTCTTACGATCTTATACGTCACAACCACCTGATGGAGAAGTACTCCAAAAGCTAGTGCTTCTAAATAAACCTGTTGGATTATAACCTGGTGTTGTGTGATTTTTAACTTTGTACACCCCAGTCCAACACCAGCATCTGCAAATCATGGATTCCAGAGGAGGTTTCAAAATAAAGCTATGGAGATATGGCTGGAGAGTGGTACAAACTGAGTAGCACTTTCAGGAGCCAGTACAGACGCGATGGGTCAAATGGCCTCCTTCTATACTATAAGATTCCACAATTTTATAAAATTCTAAATATTTTCAAATTTAAGATTGTTTTTAGCCGAGTTGCCTGCAAAGTGTGAAGCCCTGGTACATCGATCACATCCCTTATATGCAGGAAATCTTTCAATTAAAGAATTGACCTATAATAAACTTCCTCTTCTGTTTCAAACCTGGCTGGCAAGAAATATGTGACAGCAGTAATGGAAAGTGTAGGTTCCAAACGCACATCCATTTACATTTTTTATTACAATCTTTCCTATACACAACAAACATATTTCAAAGGTCAAGCATAGGATACACCCTGAAACCTATTGCATATCTAAAATGGAAGACTGGAAAAATGTGGCTGTAAAGGCTGCTCCTTTTTTATAAGGCGTTGTTTTGGAAATTTGGGGGAGAAAGATCAAAACAATAGCACTTTTAAAAGCAGGAAGCTAACAAAAATAGAGACTACATGGTCAGTGAGAGAGAGAGAAACTGACATTGCTTTCTGACACAGCAGTGAATCTGCACAGTTACTGCCTTTGCTGTTTGAGTTCAAGCATTTCTGGACATCGGAGTGCTTCTAAGAAAAATTAACAAGCAGCGAAATTCACAGCTGACCTTGGAGGAACGTGTGTGGGAGAGCTCACAGCACAGGAGCAGATAAGTGCATGGTTTTTAAATGTAACCTTGCTGTCTTCTTTTGATAGTGAGGATAGTGGGTTCTTTTTGGTTATAAGTTTCATTGAGATCTGTCTCTTGATTAAAATATAAAACATAGGTACTAAGTTAGCCTGGAGCAGTGTGTTTTAGAGCAGTAAGACTGTGTTATTTTCTGTAGATTGTTAAGGTGCAAAGATGGCCTTTAGTGGAGTGATGTGTTCTTCCTGTCGGATGTGGGAGATTAGGGAGAATTTCCATGTTACTGATGATTATGTCTGCAGTAAGTGTGTTTGGTTGTGAATCCTATCAGATCACATGGATCGGTTGGAGCAGCAGTTAGAGGCAATGAGGAATTTACAGAATCTACGGAGTGTGATGGATGGCAGTTATCAGAATGGAGAAAAACTACAGATGCAGTCAGGTGGATGGGTTATCACCAGGAAAGGTAGGAGAGGTAGTCAGGTAGTGCAGGGTCTCTTGTGGCTATCCCCACCTCAAGCAAGTATGCTATTTTGGAAAATGTAAGGGGTGATAAATTCTATGGGGAATGTGGTACCGAGTTTCTGGTACCGAGACAGGCTCTAATGTAATGAGGGGTACATCAGGTTCCAAGCAATCGATTGTCATAGAGGACTCCATAGTCAGAGGCACAGACAGACATCTCTGTGGCCAACAGCAAGAAATCAGAATGGTGTGTTGCCTCCTTGGTGCCAGAATCAAGGATATCTTGGAGAGAGTGCAGAATATTCTCAAAGGGGAATGGGACCAGCAGGAGGTCATTGTACAAATTGGAACTAATGACATAGGAAGGAAAAAGGATGAGAGTCTGAAGGGAGATTACAGACAGTTAGGCAGAAATTTAAAAAGGAGGTCCTCGAGGGTAGTAATATCTAGATTACTTTCGGTGCTACGAGCTACTGAGGGTAGAATAGGAGGATAGAGCAGATGAGTGAATGGCTAAGGAGCTGGTGCGGGGGAGAAGGTTCACATTTGGGTCTTTGGAATCTCTTCTGGGGTAGAAGTGACCTGCATAAGAAGGACAGGTTGCACCTGAATTGGAAGGGGACTAATATACTGGCAGGGAGATTTGCTAGAGCTGCTTGGGAGGATTTAGACTAGTAATATGGGGCTGTGGAGACCCAGGGAGTTACTGAGGAAAGAGATCAATCTGAGACTGGTACCATTGGGAAAAGGAGCAAGTCAAACAGTCAGGGCAGGCAGGGACAAAGCAAAGAACAAGATAGGACTAATAAATTAAACTGCATTTATTTCAATGCAAGAGGCCTAACAGGGATGACAAATGAACTCAGAGCATGGTTAGGAACATGGGTCTGGGATATCATAGCATTTACAGAGACATGGCTCAAGGATGGATAAGAACTGGCAGCTTAATGTTCGAGGATACAAATGCCATAGGAAGGATAGTAAGGGAGGCAAGAGAGGAGGGAGAGTGGCGCTTTTGATAATGGATAACATTAAAGCTATAGTTAGGGAGGATATTCCTGGGAATATGTCCAGGGAAGTTATTTGGGTGGAACTGAGAAATAAGAAAGGCATGATCATCTTTTTGGGATTGTACTATAGGCCTCCCCCCCAATAGTTGGTGGGAAATTGAGAAACAAATTTGTAAGGAGATCTTAGTTATCTGTAAGAATAGTAGGGTGGTTATGGTTGAGGATTTTAACATTCCAAACATAGACTGAGACTGCCATAGTGTTAGGTGTTTAGATGGAGAGGACTTTGTTAAGTATGTACAAGAAAATTTTCTGATTCAGTATATGGATGTACCTACTAGAGAAGATGCAAAACTTGACCTACTCTTGGGAAATAAGGCAGGGCAGTGACTGAGGTGTCAGTAGGGGATCATTTTAGGGCCAGCGACCATAATTCCATTAGTTTTAAAATAGTGATGGAAAAGGATAGACCTGATCTAAAAGTTAAAGTTCTAAATTGGACGAAGGCCAATTTTGATGGTAATAGGCAAGAACTTTCAAAAGTTAATTAGATGCAGATATTCATAGGTAAAGGGATGGCTGGAAAATGGGAAGCCTTCAAAAATGAGATAACTTGAGTCCAGAGACATTATGTGGTATTGGAGGGTTGCCTTTCAGACTGGAGGCCTCTGACCCAGTGGTGTGCCACAAGGATCAGTGCTGAGTCCACTTCTTTTCGTTATTTATATAAATGATTTGGATATGAGTATAGGAGGTATGGTTAGTAAGTTTGCAGAGATCTTTTCTGAACCCTGTTAAGTTTCACATCATCTTTCCGATAGGAAGGAGACCAGAACTGCATGCAACATTCTAAGAGTGGGAGGCACGGTGGCACAGTGGTTAGCACTGCTGCCTCACAGCGCCTGTAGACCCGGGTTCAATTCCCGACTCAGGCGACTGACTGTGTGGAGTTTGCACGTTCTCCCCGTGTCTGCGTGGGTTTCCTCCGGGTGCTCCGGTTTCCTCCCACAGTCCAAAGATGTGCGGGTCAGGTGAATTGGCCATGCTAAATTGCCCGTAGTGTTAGGTAAGGGGTAAATGTAGGGGTATGGGTGGGTTTCGCTTCGGTGGGTCGGTGTGGACTTGTTGGGCCGAAGGGCCTGTTTCCACACTGTAAGTCTAATCTAATCTAAAAATGACACCAAAATTGGAGGTAAAAGCGAGGAAGTTTACCTCAGAGTACAATGGGATCTTGATCAGATGGGCCACTGGGCCAAGGAGTGGCAGATGGAGTTTAATTTAGATAAATGTGAGGTGCTGCATTTTGGAAAGGCAAATGAGGGCAGGACATATACACTTAATGGTAAGGTCCATGGGAGTGTTGTTGAACAAAGAGACCTTGGAGAGCAGGTTCATGGCTCCTTAAAAGTGGAGTCGCAGATAGATAGGATAGTGAAGATGGTGTTTGGTATGCTTTCCTTTACTTGTCAGAGCACTGATTATAAATACTACCAGCAGTAAGTGTTAGATTTCTGTATAACAGGAAAATGCAGTTCTATTGACTCACACCAGGGTGAATTTCTCTGTTCGTTAAAAGTGAGAATTTAGCAGCTGTCTTATTGATAAATTGACATTTAGTAAGGTATACCTGTCAGGAACGATGGTTCTATTTGCCTCCTTTCTGGAATACTGAACTGGAATCACAACACAAACTGTGGCTTCAAGAGTAGGTTAAAGGATAGGAATACTGCAGTGTGTAACTCACCTCCTGACTCCCCAAAACCAATCCACCATCTACAAGGCACAAGCCGGGACTGTGATGGAAATCTCCCAACTTATCTGGATAGGTGCTGCTCCAACAACAGCTTGACACTATCTAGGACAAAGCAGCAGCCAGCTTAATTGGAACCACATCCGCAAGCATCCATTCTCTCCACCACCGATGCTCAGTAGCAGCAGTATGTACTATCTACAAGACGCTCTTCGGTCCACCCCATCCACGTCAACCAGATATCCCAACCCAATCTAGTCCCACCTGCCAGCACCCAGCCCATATCCCTCCAAACCCTTCCTATTCATATACACTTTCAGATGTCTTTTAAATTTTGTAATTGTACCAGCCTCTACCACTTCCTCTGGCAACTCATTCCATACACGTACCACCCTCTGTGTGTAAAGGTTGCCCCTTAGGTCTCTTTTATATTTTTCACCTCGCACCCTAGACCTATGCCCCCTAGCTCTGCACTCCTCCACCCCAGGGAAGAGACTTTATTTATCCTATCCATGCCCCTCATGATTTTATAAACCCCTGTAAGGTCACCTCTCAGTGTTCGATGCTCCAGAGAAAACAGCCCCAGCCTCTTTAAACTCTCCCTACAGCTCAAATTCTCCAACCCTGGTAACATCCTTGTAAATCTTTTCTGAACCCTGTTAAGTTTCACATCATCTTTCCGATAGGAAGGAGACCAGAACTGCATGCAACATTCTAAGAGTGGCCTAACCAATGTCCTGCACAGCCGCAACATGACCTCCCAACTCCTGTACTCAATATTCTGACCAATAAAGGAAAGCATACCAAACACTTTCTTCATTATCCTATCTACCTGCAACTCCACTTTCAAGGAGCTATGAACCTGCACTCCAAGGTTTCTGTGTTCAGCAACACTCCCTAGGACCTTACCATTAAGTGTTTAAGTCCTGCTAAGATTTGCTTTCCCAAAATACAGGGCCTTGCGTTTATCTGAATTAAACTCCATCTGCCGCTTCTCCGCCCATTGGCCCATCTGGTCCAGATCCTGCTGTAATCTGAGGTAACTTTCTTTGCTTTCCAGTGCACCTCCAATTTTGGTGACATCTGCAAACCCACTAACTGTACCTCTTATGCTCACATCCAAATCATTCATATAAATGACGAAAAGAAATGGACCCAGCACCGATCCTTGTGGCACTCCACTGGTCACAGGCCTCCAGTCTGAAAAACCACCCTCCACCACCACCCTCTGTCTTCTACCTTCGAGCCAGTTCTGTGTCCAAATGGCAAGTTCTCCCTCTATTCCATGAGGTCTAAACTTGCTCATCAGTCTCCCATGGGGAACCTTGTCGAACACCTGACTGAAGTCCATACAGATCAGATCCATTGTTTTGCCCTCATCAATCCTCTTTGTTACTTGTCATTACCATCTTTTTAAACAGTGGCACCATGTTAGACAACCTCCAGTCTTCCGGCACCTCACTTGTGACTATCAATGATACAAATCTGTCAGCAAGGGGCCCAGCAATTACTTTCCTAACTTCTCACAGACTTCTAGGGTACACTTGATCAGGTGATGGGGATTTATCCACTTTTATGTGCTTCAAGACATCCAGCACTTCCTCCTCTGTAATATGTATGCTTTTCAAGATGTCACCATCTATTTCCCTACATTCGGTATCTTCCATGTCTTTTTCCACAGTAAACACTGATGAACAATACTTGTTTAGTATCTCCCCCATCTCCTGTGATTCCACACAAAGGCCACCTTGCTGATCTTTGAAGAGCCCTATACTCTGCTGAGTTACTCTTTTTGTCCTTAATGTAATTATAAAACCCTTTGGAGTCTCCTTAACTCTATTTGCCAAAGCTATCTCCTGACCCCTTTTTGCCCTCCTGATCTTCCTCTTAAGTATACTCCTCCTGCTTTTATACTCTTCTAAGGATTCATTTGATCTATCTTGTCTATTCCTGACATCTGCTTCCTTCTTTTTCTCAATCAAACTCACGATTCTTAGGCAACACCTTTCAAACTCACAGCCATTTCCATCTAAATGGACAATCCAGCAGATACATAGGAACACCACCACCTGCAAGTCCTCATTTAAGCCACTCACCATTCTGACTTGGAAATATATCACAACTTGGAAAGATATCGCCTTTCCACACATGGACTGCAGCAGCTTAAGAAGGCAGCTCATCACCTGCTTGAGAAAAACACAGGATGGACAAGAAATGCTGGCCTAGCCAATGAAGTCCACATTCCATGCCTGAATAAAAAATTAACATGATTTCCAAGAAACTACTGTTTGGCTTGATGTTCACTGACCACTGAATTGCCAACACATTTTCAGTGTTTGAGATGAAGTTTGTTGTTTCTCAGATGACGACTTCATTTTTCCCAATTTCTTGTGCACCATGCAATGTGGTTGTGTCAAACACTGCTTGTGTTGCTGATGCTCTGTGTCTCACAGCTACCATCCACAGCCCCTCATGTGACCTGTTTCCACCCAGCTTTTGATTTGATTTATTATTGTTACATGTACCTAGAAAAGTTTTGTTTTGCGTGCGGTACAGGCAAATCAGAACATACAAAGATCAGGGAGACAAATACAAAGTTACGCTGTGAAGAAGACTTACAAAAAACAAGATCAAAATAGATTTGAAATCTGAGAAATCCAATCAGAAGTCTAATAACATAGGGGAGGAAACTGTTCTTGAACTTGTTGGTACACATGTTTAAGCTTTTGTATCTTCTGCCTGATGGAAGAGGTTGGAAGAGATTATAACCAGATGGGAGGGGTCTTTGATGATGTTGTGCTGCTTTTCCAAGGCAACGAGAAGTGGAGATGGATGGGAGGTCGGCTTGCAGGATGGTCTGTGCTGTGTTCACAACTCTGTGTAGTTTCTTAAAGTCCTGGACAGAGAACTTGCCAAACGAGGCCATTATGCACCCCAATAGAATGCTTCCTATGGCGCATATGTAAATGTTGGTGAGGGTCCTAAGCTTCCTGAGGAAGAAGAGGTGTTGTTGCATTTTCTTGACCATTGTGACAGTTCAGGACAGATTGTTGATGTCAGAACTTGACGCTCTTGACCCTTTCCACCTCAGCTGCATTGTTGTAGATAAGGATTAGATTAGATTACTTACAGCATGGAAGCAGGCCCTTCAGCCCAACAAGTCCACACCAACCCTCCGAAGCACAACCCACCCAAACCCATTCCCCTACATTTACCCCTTCACCTCACACTACGGGCAATTTAGCATGGCCAATTTACCTAACCTGCACATTTTTGGACTGTGGGAGGAAACCGGAACACCCGGAGGAAACCCACGCAGACACAGAGAGAATGTGCAAACTCCACACAATCAGTCGCCTGAGGCGAGAATTGAACCCAGGTTTCTGGCGCTGTAAGGCAGCAATGCTAACCACTGTGCCACCGTGCCGCCCACTTTTTAAAGAGTAACAGGCTCAAAGGTAGAAGACAGAGGGTGGTGGTGGAGGGTTGTTTTTCAGACTGGAGGCCCGTGACCAGTGGAGTACCACAAGGATTGGTGCTGGATCCACTGCATTCATCATTTATATAAATGATTTGGATACGAGCATAAGCGATACAGTTAGTAAGTTTACAGATGACACCAAAATTGGAGGTCTAGTGGACTGTCAAGAAGGTTACTTCAGATTACAATGGGATCTTGATCAGATGGGCCAATGGGCTGAGAAGTGGCAGATGGAGTTTAATTTAGATAAATGCGAGGTGCTGCATTTTGGAAAAGCAAATCCTTTATTGGTCAGAGTCTGAAGGTTCTGTTTCCGTGCTGTACATCTCCACGACTCTATAACTAAATGACCTCCTTGGAGAGAAAAAGTTGTGTCCTGACCTACCATTGCATCACATGATCTTAATATTTTTATGATATTACCTGGAGCACCGTGTACAGTTTTGGTTTCCTCACTTGACAAAGGATGTACTGGCACTGGAAGGGATGCAGGGAAGTTCACTAGATTGATTCTGGAATTGAGAAGGTTGCCTTATGAGGAGAGATTGTGTAGACTGGGACCGCACTCATTGGAATTTAGAAGAATGAATCTTATAGAAACATATAAAATGAAAAGAATAGATAGCAGAGAAGAGGAAGGTTACTTCCACTAATGGGTGAAACTAGAACTAGGGAGCATAGCCTCAAGAGGTCCCTGATTTAGGACTGAATGGTGAAGGAACTTTTTTCACACCAAGAGTTGTGAATCTGTGGAATTCCCTGCCCAGTGAAGCAGTTGAGGCTACCTCGTTGAATGTTTTTAAGACAAAGAAAGATAGATTTTTGAACAGTAAGGGAATTAAGGGTTGGGGTGAGTGGGCAGGTAAGTGAAGCTGAGTCCACAAAAAGCCCAGCCATGATCCTGTTGAATGGCGGAACAGGCTCGGTGGGCCTGATGACCTACTCCTGCTCTTAGTTCTTATGTTGTTATGTTCCTATTAGAAAAAAACTAAACTACATTGATTCCGGTTGCTCCACAACAACATAATTTATCTTTGCACAATAATAATCTGCACAGAAATCTATATCGAAGACAGGCTTCCACAGCCAACCACAGCTATTTAAGAGACTGAGCAGCTGAGCTGTACATATAAATGTTTTGCTGATTGTTTCCCTCTATTATTTTTGTAGGTGAAAAGGTCATCTCAAGCAACAAGTGACAAATAATGGGCAGATTGGGAAGGTCTCAAGTTGAAGCTGGTGTATGATTGAGCCTGCCCCCATGAGATGAGGAGGAGAGAATTGCCTAGGATTGAGCTAATGGAAATGTTTGTGTATGACTAAGATTAGGCTGTGCTGCAGTGACCCCCATGGTGTAATAGTAACCATATAGTCATTGAAATGTTTTAATCGTTCACATTGCTCTTGGATTTCTTAAAGAGAAGATTTATGAAAAATAAATGATCCAACCTTGGATCACTGCATAAAAATAATCCATCTGTGAACGTAATGATTTAACAAGGTTACTTGCTGCCACCTTCAGCCACTTGAGGATGTGAGGATTTGCTGACCATCTGCTTTGAATTCAGTGCCATGCTGGATGCTTAAACTGGCATGGATGCAAGACATTAGTTTTGCTGGCAGTACTCCAACATATTTAAGCACTGATAAACATTAGTATCAGTCTCAGAGGGAAACAACAAGTTGGGGATTTGCACACACCGAAGTAACCATTTTCCTCTTTTAATTTCCTGACTCCCTGTGACCAAACTTAGCAACTTGATTGATTCAAAGCACCACATAAGGAATGAATTGTTTCTAAGATCTGCTTTAATTAAAGTGGGTGACGGGGCTGGGGCTGTTGTTGGGCAGGGTTTGCATCGATATGCAGAGGTATAAACTAGGAATAGCTGACTCACCTTGGAGCTGCCCTTCTGAAATACTGAGTCTCCCTGTTTTGAGGCACTGAACCAGAGAACAAGCAAAGAATGAAAGCAAAGTAACAGATGCTCTAATTACAACAGAAGTTAATGGATTCAATGAGCTGTGAAATGCCTAATGTAAACAGTTAAATTAAATAAATGATTTAAGAATATAAAATAATGCGGATGCTGGAAACCTGAAAAAAACAGAAAATGTAGAACTATTCAGTTGCTCAGGTGGAGAGGGAAGGGAGTTAACATTTCTGATCTTATGGAGGTTCATAAAATCTTGAGGAGCATAGATCGGGTGAAGAGCCAAGATCTTTTTCCCAGGGTAAGGGAATCCAAAACTAGAAGGCATAGATTGAAGATGAGAGTGCCATGGTGCCACAGTGGTTAGCACTGCTGCCTCACAGCACCAGGGACACGATTTGATTCCTAGTCACAGATGACCGTCTGCATGGACTTTGCACATTCTGCCCATGTCTGCATGGGTTTCTCTGGGAAATGCAGGGTTACAGGGATCAGTTGGGTGAGGGGGGGGGGGTGGTGTGGTCTGGATGGGATGTTCTTCAGAGAGTTCTTGTGGACTCAAGTGGGTTGAATAACCTGCTCCCACACTGCCGGGATTTTATGAAAAGGGAAAGATATAAAAGGGACCTAAGGGGCAACATTTTCACATAGACAGTGGTGCATGTATGGAATGAGAGGAACTGGTGGAGGCTGGTACAATTACAAAATTTAAAAGACATCTGGATGGGTGCATGAACAGGAAGGGTTTACAGGGATATGGGCTGAATGCTCGCAAGTGAGACTAGATTAGTTTAGGATATGAAGGGACAGAAGCAGTTCTTGTCTTAAACAAGATGTGGTTTATTGTAGGAAAACAACTCAATGCAAGCAATATTAAGATACACATTGCTACCAAGACTATGATGTCAAGTCTTACTCCTTTGAGATCCAAAGCTGATCTGCCTGAGCCCATGTGACGTTATCATATCAGGCTGCGCTTAAAGCAATCCTTAACTTTTTCAGACCTTTACACTTTTATACAACAGCTCCTTGCAAGCTATTCTTTCATTGTTAACATTATAATTCCTTGCATATATTTACATTTACCACTATCCCAGCTCTCATCAGGTCTCCAGCTTTACAAATGAAAGTGGTTTGGAGATTTTCCTATTCTCCCAGAACATGTCACCTTCAGGTGAGAAAGACTGGTCAGCTGAAGACTGTTGACTCTGATGCTGTTTTACACAGAATGAAGTTGGTGAGCCCATTTAAACTAGAGGACTGTTTATCACTCAGACCTGTTTTGCAAAAGAGTCCTTTCTTGTTGAATAGAGAATTGCAGTATTATACACTGGAGTCTTTGTTGTGGAGGATGTCTATTCCCTTAAAATAGTTACTTTGCTTTGTGCCATATCCTGGATCACCAGGCAATTTCTTCTTGACCTTGACCTGAATCTATGGACATTCAGCATCCCGACTCAGTAATGACTTCCATTTCTTTGTATGCACCCCATTCTCAACCTGAGGGGACAATGTTTTTATTATCAACTTGCTGGCAAATCTGTGCTGAAGTTTAGACACTTTATTTCATTCTGTCCAATTTGTTTGGATGCTTTCATTTGCTCAGAGTGATTACATTATTTGTAATAATAATGTACAAATTACATTTGTACCCCCCACCACCACCACCAAATATGTTCTCTTCCTTCGTTGTTCTCCTTGAAGATTGCTTCCTGCTTGGTCTGATCTTTGTAACCAGTAGCACTGATGCTTCCTGGGAAGATACAAGGACAAAATGTTCTGCTTAGCCACACATCTTCTCAGCATCTGACATCAGCTTTAAAACTGTCACCACCACCATCAGCTCACTGAGCTGTAACTTGGTCAGAATTATATCAGTTGAGGATTTGATTCTTCAATGAGCTTTGTCGGGGCATACCGTTCATTCTTGATTTCATCTTTAGCATTTCCTCATAAACCCGCTGAATCTTGCAGCACAAAATCTCTTCAACGCTTGATAGATGTGGAAAATATTTCTGCCATTATATATATATAAAATTCCATCTTTCTGACAGTGTGAAACAAATTCCCTATGCCAAAATAAATAATCTTAATGGATTCTGTCTTTGGTCTGGTTTCTACTGTCAGTCTAGGAAACCCTATATACTCCTCTATAAGTGGTTCCTTGACTAGAGTTCAGACAGCAGAATTTCTTTAATCTGTTGTTTCCTAACTATGTCTTGAACAGTGGTTTCTTGGTTTTAACTTTACTCAGATCACCATTTGAAGAAAATTCAGGTGAAAATGTATTAATGTCTGAGAATGAGAATTCTTGATTGTGAACTCTGTAAATGTACTCTACTTTCTGACACCTCTTTGTTTTTCATTATTTTTATTCATTTGTGGGGTATGGTTGTTACTGGCTGGGCCAGCATTTATTGCCCATCCTTAGTTGCGCTTGAGAGGGTGGTGATGAGCTGCCTTCTTGAACTGATGTAGTCCACATGCTGCAGGTTCACCCACAACGTCCTTAGAAAGGGAGTTTCAGGATTTTGACCCAGTGACTATGAAGGCATTGTGATATATTTCTAAGTCAGGATGGTGAATGGCTTTGAGGGGAACTTTGCAGGTAGTGATGTTCCCATGTATCTGCTGCTCCTGTCCTTCCAGATGAAAGTTGTTGAGGTTTAGAAGGTGCTAGCTAAGGAGTGTTGGTGAATTTCTGCAGTGCACCTTGTGGATAGCCCACACTGCTGCTACTGAGCGTCGGTGGTGCAGGGGATGGATGTTTGTCAATTTGTTGCCAATCAAGCTGGATACTTTGTCCTGGATAGTGTCAAGCTCCTTGACTATTGTTGGAGCTGCGCCCATCCAGGCAACTGGGAAGTATTCTATCACACTCTTGACTTGTCCTTTGTGAATTTTAGGCAGGCTTTGGAGAATCAGGAAGTGAGTTACTTGCTGCAGCATTCCCAATCAGATAAAATGGAAGTTCTGGGAATTGGGGGCAAATTACTGACATGAATAGGAAATTGAATTAGTGGCAGGAAACAGCACTCAAATTGGCAAGATGTGACTAATGGTGTCCCATAGGGATTTGAGTTGGGGCCTTGATTATTCACAATATTCATTAATGACTTGGATAATGGCATAAAAAGCCAAATATCCAAAATTGCTGGTAGCACAAAGTTGGGCAGCACTGTAGATGGTGTTGATGACGGCATAAAATTACAAAAGGATATTGATAGTTTAGCTGAATGGGCAAAGGGGTGGCAGATAGAGTTTAATATAAGCCAGTGTGAGGTTACCCATTTTGCACTGAGAAAGGATGGATTAGGGCAATTTTTAGAAGGTAAAAAATAAAATACAATGGGCGTCCAACAGGATTTGGGAAGTTAGGTGCACAGCTCTTTAAAATACCATGGCA
Source organism: Hemiscyllium ocellatum (assembly GCF_020745735.1). Classification (NCBI taxonomy): domain Eukaryota; kingdom Metazoa; phylum Chordata; class Chondrichthyes; order Orectolobiformes; family Hemiscylliidae; genus Hemiscyllium; species Hemiscyllium ocellatum. The sequence continues at coordinate 103,432,243 of NC_083405.1, forward strand.
GGGACAGATAATAGTCAATGGAATGTTGGCCTTCATGTCTAAAGGGCTGGAATATGGGGAAGAAGATGTTTTCCTGCAATTATACTAAAACCCTAGTTAGACCTCACTTAGAGTACTGTAAATAGATTTATGCACCATACCTTTGGAAGGATGTTTTGGCCCTGGTGTGTGTTCAATGCAAGTTTACAAGGATGATACCTGGACTTCAGGGGCTAAATTACAGAAGAGATTAAACAAATTAGGCCTTTATTCTCTAGAATTTAGAAGATTAAGGATGATGTAATTGAGGTCTTCAGGATATTAACAGTGAAAGACAGTGTAGATAAAGACAAAGCATTTCCACTGGCAGCAACTGGAGGAGCAGGGAAGGTGAATTCTACGGAAAGGGAAAGATGAACCTTTTTGTAATATCAATGTAATTTAGTTTATTCAGTATTTTACCATTTATTCAGTAATTTATTCTGTAATCCAGGATGGTGCTGGAATGTAGCAACATTATCCACTTTTCACTGTATGTAGGCACAAGTGACAATATTAGATAAATCGAAGTCGGAATGTAAGATTGTAGACCTTCATCTAAGAATTAGGGCGAGGCTATTGAGGAGAGATGTTAGAAAGCACTTCTACACAAAAAGAGAAGTGGAGGCGTAGAGTTCTCTTCCTCAAACAGCGGACGATGCTAATTCAATTATTAAATTTAAATCTGAGGTAAACAATTTTTTTATTAGGCAAGGGTCTCAAGTGGTATGGGCCCAAGGCAGGCACGTGAAGTTAGGCCACATATCAGCCACAATCTTACTGAATGGCAGAATAGGCTAAAGGAGTTGAATGGCCTACTCCTTTTCCAATGTTCCTATGTTTGCTACCTTCTGACCTGCTCTTGTAACTATTCTATTTATATAGGTCTCCCTGTTCAGTTTCAGGTCAATGATATCTCCCAGGACTTTGATAGTGAAGTGTTCAGTGATGCTTAACACCATTGAAGGTCAAGGAGCAATGGTTATAATGAAGCAGTTGGAGATGGTTGGGCCTTGGACACTGTCCTGAGGAACTCCTGCAGAGATGTTCTGAAGCTGAGATGGCTGACCTCCAACAAGCGCAACTATTTTGCTTAGTATCAGGTACTAGAGACTGTAAGGATCATGAAGTCAGCATTACCAAGAGGAAGAGTAGGCAGAGAGCAGATGAAAGCAAAAGAACTGGTGGCCTGAAGTGCATATACTTGAATGCAAGGAGCATAATGAGTAAGGCAGATGAACTTAAAGGTTGGATTGGTGCCTGGGAGTATGATGTTATTGCTCATAGAGACTTGGTTGAAGGAAGGGCATGTTTGGCAATTAAATGTTCCAGGATATAGATGCTTCAGACAGGACAGGGAGGGAAGTAAATAGTTGGGAGGAGTTGCGTTGCTGGTCAGGGATGATATAACGGCTGTGCTAAAGGAGGACACTGTGGAGAGCTTGAGCAGTGAGGCCTTATGGGTAGAGCTGAGAAATAAAAAGGATGCAGTTACATTGTTGGGGCTGTATTACAGGATTCCCAACAGTGAGCATGAGATAGAAGAACAGATTATGGAAAGATATGGAGGCAACATGGTGGTGGCGATGGGAGATTTTAATTTTCTCAACATTGACCTGGATACACTTAGTGTCAGAGGTCTGGATGGGGCAGAACCTGTAAGAAGTGTCCAGGAAAATTTTCTAGAGCAGTATGTTGATAGTCCGATGAGGGAAGGGACCTGGTGTTGGGGAATGAGCCAGGCTAGGTGGTAGAGGTTGCAGTGGGGGATTTCTTTGGGAATAGTGACCACAATTCCGTAAGTTTTAGAATACTTGTAGACAAAGATGAGAGTGGTCCTAAGGGAAGAGTGTTAAACTGGGCCAAAGCCAATTATATCAAAATTTGGCAGGACCTGGGAAATATGGATTGGGAGCAGCTATTTGAAGGGTAGTCAACATTTGATATGTGGGAGGCTTCCAAAGATAGGTTGAAGATAGTGCAGGATTAGATTAGATTCCTTACAGTGTCAAAACAGACCTTTCGGCCCAACAAATCCATACCGACTCTCCGAAAAGCAACCCACCCTCTCTGACTAATGCACCTAACACTATGGGCAATTTAACATGGCCAATTCACCTAACCTGCATATCTTTGGACTGTGGGAGGAAACTGGAGCACCTGGGAGAAACCCACACAGACATGGGAAGAATGTGCAAACTCCACACAGACAGTCACCCAAGGCTGGAATTGAATCTGGCACCCTAGTACTGTGAGGCAGCAGTGCTAACCACTGAGCCACCATGCCAGCATGTCCCTTTGAAAACAAGGGATAGGAAAGGCAAGATTCATGAACCGTGGATGACAGGAGAAATTGTGTGACGAGCCAAGAGGAAAAGGGAAGTGTACACAAGGTCCAGGCAGCTAAGAACAGAGCAGGCCTTGGAGGAATATCAGAAGAGTAGGACCATTCTTCAGTGAGGAATCAAGTGGGCTTAAAGGGGTCATGAAATAACTTTAGCAAGCAGGATTAAGGAGAATCCAAAGGCCTTTTATTCTTACTTAAGAAGCAAGAGGGTAACTAGAGAAAGGGTTGGTCCAGTAAAGGATAAGGAAAGAAGATTGTGTGTCTAACCTGAAAAACTGGGTGTTTTTCTCAGTGATTACTTTGCATCAATGTTCACTGAGGAGAGGGACATGATGAATGTTGAGATTAGAGATAGACGTTTGTTTACTCTGGATCGCATTGACATAAGGAGGGAAGATGTGTTGGATAGGCTAAAGGATATTAAGGTGGACAAATCCCCAGGACCGGATGGGATCTATCCCAGGTTGCTGAGAGAGGCGAGAGAGGAAATAGCTGGGGTCCTGACAGATATCTTTGTAACATCCTTAAATACAGGTGAGGTGCCGGAGGACTGCAGGGTCGCTAATGTTGTCCCCCTGTACAAGAAGGATAGTAGGGATATTCCAGGTAACTACAGACCAGTGAGCCTGACATCAGTGGTGGGAAAATTGTTGGAGAAGGTACTGAGGGACAAAATCTACTTATATTTGGAAAGGAATGGGCTTATCAGTGATACACAACATGTTTTTGTGCGAGGCAGATCATGCCTTACCAACTTAATAGAGTTCTTTGAGGAAGTGACCAAGTTGATAGATGAAGACAGGGCTGTAGATGTCATATACATGGACTTTAGTAAGGCATTTGAGAAGGTTCCCTATGGTAGACTAATGGAGAAAGCGAAGTCACACGGTGTGCAGGGTGTTCTAGCTAGGTGGATAAAGAACTGGTTGAGCAACAGAAGACAGACAGTAGTAGTTGAAGGGAGTTTCTCAAAATGGAGAAAGGTGACCACTGGTGTTCCACAGGGGTCAGTGTTGGGGCCACTGTTGTTTGTGGTATACATAAATGATCTGGAAGAGGGCACTGTTGGTATGATCAGCAAGTTTGCAGATGACACAAAGATTGGTGGAGTAGCAGAAAGCATAACAGACTGTCAAAGAATACATAGATGACTGGAAAGTTTAGCAGAGAAGTGGCAGATGGAGTTCAATCCAGGCAAATGTGAGATGATGCATTTTGGAAAGTCTAATTCTAGAGCCAACTATACTGTAAACGGAAGAGACTTGGGAAAAGTTGATGAGCAGAGAGATCTGGGAATTCAGCTCCATTGTACCCTGAAGGAAGCTGCACAGGTGGGTAGAGTGGTCAAGAAGGCTCTCTCAAGGATTTTATTTATTCTGAAATTAAAGTAATTGTCAACTTTCAGAACTTCATCGCAAATACCTATTCCTTCTTTTACTACTTGGCAAGCTATAACATAGAATCATAGAGTCATAGAGATATACAGCACAGAAACAGACCCTTCGGTCCAACTCATCCATGCCGACCAGATATCCCAATCTAATCTAGACCCATTAGCCAGCACTTGGCCCATATCCCTTGAAAGACTTCCTATTTATATACCCATCTAGATGCCTTTTAAATGTTGCAATTGTACCAGCCTCCACCACTTCCTCTGGCAGCTCCAGCCTATTCAGCATCCCCCTATAGTTCAAATCCTCCAACCCTGGCAACATCCTTGTAAATCTTTTCTGAACCCTTTCAAGTTTCACAACATCTTTCTGATAGGAAGGAGACCAGAATTGCACGCAGTAGTCCAAAAGTGGCCTAACCTATGTCCTGTACAGCTGCAACATGACCTTCCAACTCCTATACTCAATACCAATAATGGATTTGCTTTTCCAAAATGCAGCACCTTGCATTTATCTAAATTAAACTCCATCTGCCGCTCCCCAGCACATTGGCCCATCTGATCAAGATCCTGTTGTACTCTGAGGTAACCTTCTTCGCTGTCACTACACTTCCAATTTTGGTGTCATCTGCAAACTTACTAACTATACCTCCTATGTTCACATCCAAATCATTTATATAAATTATGAAAAGTATTGAACCCAGCACCAATCCTAGTGCCACTCCACTGGTCACAGGCCTCCAGTCTGAAAAGCAACCCTTCACCACCACCTTTTGTCTTCTATCTTTGAGCCAGTTCTGTATCCAAATGGCTAGTTCTCCCTGTATAATATGAGATCTAACTTTGCTAACCATTCTCCCATGAGGAACCTTGTCGAACACCTTACTGAAGTCCATATAGATCACGTCCATCACTCTGCCCTCATCAATCCTCTTTGTTACTTCTTCAAAAAACTCAATCAAGTTTGTGAAACATGCATAAAGCCATGTTGACTATCCCTAATCAGTCCTTGCCTTTCCAAATACATGTACATCCTGTCCCTCAGGATTCCCTCCAGCAACTTGCCCACCACCGATTTCAAGATCATCGGTCTATAGTTCCCCTGGCTTGTCTTTACCACCTTTCTTAAATAGTGGTACCACGTTAGCCAATCTCCAGTCTTCTGGCACCTTGCCTCTGACTATATTCCGAACAAATATACTTTCCTTTCTCAGCCTAACATTTAGTATTTAGATTCTCAACCTTAAGAATGTTTTCTCTAAGATGTGCAATCCTGTGTGTTCTCCTTGACATATTGCAGAAATTAAATCTTCCTGGCAATATTACTTCTACTGTCTTGTCTTCCTATTGTGAGTATTTATTGTCCTTGATTTAAAAGTTTTTTAATTTTGCAGTCTAGCAATGCTACTGCTATACCTGACACTTTTCCTGATCATGTTCAGTCAATATGAAGCATTCCTACATTTTGCAAATAAGGTGGAGGATTCTTGTTTCCAGCAAGTAATTCTGCATGGTTCTGGAAAGTTCAGTTGTTTTAGCTCCTTATATCTGTGTGAGCAACTTCATTAAAATTGTGTCTGAGAACCTCGAGCAAATGAATTCTGCACCTGTTTACTAAGATGTAAGATGAAACCTTACCACAGTTCATCTTGTTGGAAGATCCATTCTCTTTCCTGGTCAGGATCCAAAGGGCTGCTTAGTCTAGTGTGGCAAAAGAAGACTACCTGGTAGTCTAATGAGAAGCAGTTCTTGCCTTAAACAAGATGTAGTTTATTGCAGGTAGAAATCAGGTAAAAGTTCCATTGGTATGATAGAGATTATTACTGAGGTTATGAAAGTCTTACTCCTTCAAGATCCAAAGTTGGTCCCTTCATGTGACGACATCATGAGGTGTGGTGCTTAATGCAGTCATCAGCATTAACCTTTTCAGGCCCTTACAATATTATGCAAAAGTTTGGAGTTACTAAAATTAATGCTCAGATTCAAGACAAGAAAATACGCAAGTCACTGGGGAACATTATTATTTACATCAAACGACTCCAAGAAACTTTTATTTAATGTTAATAAAATAAAAACAAAACACGGCAGATGCAGGAGATCTTTGGAACAGTGAGTTTGGAAGAAGAGTCACTGGATTTGAAACATGTGACCAGACCTACTGAGTTTCTCCAGCACCTTGTGTTTTTATTTCATTTACTCTCTGCTTTTCATCCTTTAGCTATTCCTGCATCTCTGCTGCCACCTGATCTTTGATATCTTGGAATTTAAGCTCCATGACAAGTTCCCTTCATCAAAAGTTAAAGCCTTTCTCTGGCAAGAGGATCAAGAATTTCACTTGGCCCATTGATAATGGTAATAAGAATGTTTCATACACTTTTTAAAAGCACACCAAGAATTCTAATTCTTCAAATGATTTCTGATAAAATCCAAATCTGTTTGAAGCACATTTAAACTTCCATTGGAAAGCGATCTGCAGGCGCTGACAATGAACATTGTGTTGAGATATGAACAGTTGCAGTTTATTTATCTGAATGAAGCACCAATTCAATCTTTCAGTCAGATGCAGTGAACTTTCTTCCTCTAGTGCATATTGTATAAGGTATCTCAGCTGGGGATCAGAATGAATATTTTATGCTGTTGCAGGCATTCTATTATTAAAATATTTTATATATACAGGAAAAAGATTCTCTGGGAGCAAAGTGAATTGTCAACCCTATTTAACATCGCTTGGTAATTAGCTGCACTGCCATGTATTATAATGGGGATATTAATTTGATAAATGAACACTTAGCCAGATTTTTAAAGATCACCATTGGTTGCACATGTTAACTGATGATTCATGTCATCCACTTAATTTATATTTAGATTTTTATATTTTCAACTGTTTATTTAACATGGAAGAGGGTGTCAATACAATTGCTCATTTGAACTTTTTTTAAAGAATTCTACTGTAAATCACATGAACCATTGATGATGTCTTGGGAAGACCACAACAGGGTGATTCAGCACGAACCTATTCTATGATTCTATAAAATCAAGCTATTTAACTTCAACAGGCTCATACTGATAAATCAAGTTTAGTTCTGGGCGAATTTCTGCTGTCGTTTTCAGAGGAATAATCCGACCACAGAATAATGCTGCATATCTTGAGGAAGCTACTGGGCGGTCCTTTCAGCTCAAGATGCACAGAGGTCAAAAAAATTCTGCAATGCAGAACGGCTCACAGACATTGTATGGAATTTGGCAGGTAGTCAAAGTCTGAATCTAACTGTTGTTTAATGCTATCTGTTGCTCCTACTCAAGTGTAACAACTTTTACCTGGAAATAATAGCTTTACAGCACACAATAACATGTCACTCAAGTTTACAATTCTGGGTAATGGACAATTACTATCCTGCCTTATCAGTTTTTGAATATGGCAAGACATACTGAGAGAAGGGTTAGCAAAACATATGGGACCTTGGGCTTCGTAAACTCAGTCATGTACAAAACACAGGACATTATGCAGAATATTTCTAAAGCTCTAGTTAGGCCCCACATAGAGAACTGCATCTATTTCTTTTCATGACTCATTAAGATGTGAGGGTCCCTGAGAAGATGCAGAAGAAAAGAGATTTACTAGAATGGGGGGTTGTAGAGATGGGACATTTAGTCACAAGGTTAAGTGGGAGGAATTGAGTTTGTTCTTCTTGAAACAAAGGACTTTGAGGGGAGATTTGATACAAATGGACAAGATTATGAGACATTTGGTTAAAGTGGATTAGAAAAAATCTGTTAACTGAGAGTACAAGATAATCATTTAAACAGGAGTTGCTAATGTAGTGGTAATGACACTGAAATGGTAATCTAGTCCCCAAAGTGGGGATATGGGTTTAAATCCCAAGGCGACAGAGTTTGAAATTTGAATCAATAAGGTTCTCAATGGCAGGGTCGCTCTTGTGCTGTGTCCCATTTACAGATATCCTAATAGATGATGCAAATCTCCACTGATTTCCAGAGGATAGACACTGTCATATATTTTCTACTTCTGTTGCACTAAATATAAACTGACATTTTCTGTATACGCAGATATTCCATCTAATTTACTGTGTATTCTTGGTGCTATCTCCCTCTGATTTTTGTTTCATTGCTTGTTTATTGTGCAGTTCCATTGGTGTCACTAATGAGAATCCCAAACATTTTGAATGGAAGAAAAGGCAGACTGATTGAGGGAAGCCACACAGATCATGTTAGAACTTTAATGTTCTGTAACTCAATGGTTATATGTCCACTGCCAGTAGAGGTGCTGCCATCCTGTTTTGGCAGAGAATTGTCCAAACTGTTACAACAGTGGATCAGCTGCATAAAGGTGGTCCACAACATTCTGGGAATCAGAACACTGGTCGAAGTTATGAGATCCCCAGATCATGCTGTTCTAAGTCATTGTGGATGAAAAAAAACACACAACAGTCACTGTACATAGAACATAGAGAACATAGAAAAGTACAGCACAGAACAGGCCCTTTAGCCCACGATGTTCTGCTGAAGATTAATCCTAATGTAAACTAAAATAACTTAACCTACACACCCCTCAATTCACTGCTGTCCATGTGTATGTCCAGCAGTCCCTTAAATGTCCCCAATGACGCTGCTTCCACCACCACCGCTGGCAACACATTCCATACATTCATAACTCTCTGCATAAAGAACCTTCCTCTGATGTCCCCTCGTCCCCTCCATACCTTTCTCCTAATATCTTAAAACTATGACCTCTCATGCCAGTCAATCCTGCCCTGGGAAAAGTCTCTGGTTATTGACTCTATCCATGCCTCTCATTACCTTGTACACCTCGATCAGGTCACCTCTCTTCCTCCTTCTCGCTAGAGAGAAAAGTCCAAGCTTAGTCAACTTCTCTTCACAAGGCAAGCCCTTCAGTCCAGGCAGCATCCTGGTAAACCTTCTTTACACTGTCTCTAAAGCCTCTATATCTTTCCTATAGTAGGGCAACTTGAACTGGACACAATATTCCGAGTGTGGTCTCACCAGGGTTTTATAGAGCTGTAGCAAAACATTGCAGCTCTTAAATTCGATCCCCCTGTTAATGAAAGCCAAAACACTATATGCTTTCTTAACAACTCTATCCACATGGGTGGCAACTTTGAGGGATCTTTGTCCTTGAACACCAAGATCCCTCTGTTCCTCCACACTGCCAAGAATCCTGTCTTTAATCCTATATTCAGTATTCGAGTTCGACCTTCCAAAATGCATCACTTTGCACTTATCCAGGTTGAACTCCATCTGGCATTTCTCAGCCCATCTCTGCATCCTGTCTCTGTCGCGCTGCAGCCTGCAGTAGCCCTCTATACTATCGATGACACCTCCAACCTTTGTGTCATCTGCAAATTTACTAACCCATCCCTCAAACACCTCATCCAAGTCATTTATACAAACTACAGAGACCAGAGGCCCAAGAACAGAGCCCTGCAGGACCCCACTCAACACTGACCTGCAGACAGCATATTTTCTATCTACAATCACTCTCTGCTTTCTGTCAGCCAACCAATTCTGAATCCAGATAGCCAAATCTCCCTGTACCCCATACCTCCTGACTTTTTTGAATGAGTCTACTGTGGTGAACCTTACCAAATGCCTTGGTGAAGTCCATATACACCACATCCACTGTTCGACCTTCATCGATCTGTCTTGTCACCTCCTCAATGAACTTAATATGATTTGTGAGGCATGACCTGCCACTCACAAAGCCATGCTGACTGCCTTTAATCATGCTATGCTTTTCCAAATAGTCATAAATCCTATCTCTCAGAATTCTTTTCAAAACTTTGCTGACCACAGATGTAAGACTGACTGGTCTTCAATTGCCAGGGATTTCCCTATTACCCTTCTTGAAAAGAGGAACAACATTCGCCTCCTTCTAATCCTCCGGTACGACTCCTGTGGAGAGTGAGGAGGCAAATATTCTCGACAGCGGCTTAGCAACCTCCTTTCTCATTTCCCGGAGTAGCCTAGGATGAATCTGGTCTGGTCCTGGGGACTTATCAATCTTATCAATCTGTAGCTCGATACTTATACCTGACAATTTGTTACTTCCAATACCAGTGGACCCTGAAACACTTATGTGTAAAAACTGTCTCCAGGAGCAATCTCTAAAGATTTCAAGGTTAGCAAAGCTAGCCTCACAATTCCAAAATATAAAGAGTATAATTGTATTACAGTTTGCTAGGAAAATGCTCAAGGCCATTTTGTGGAATGCTGTGATTAAATATTTAAAAGGAATGCAGTTAACATGAGATTTAAAAGCAACATTTCATGCCTTGCAAACCTCCCCGGATCCTTTGTATTTATTGGATTAAACAATCAAAGGGGGATGTAAATAAACTAAGGAAAGGGAAGTTCAGAGGAAAAGGAAGTTCTAAGGGACTAGGTGCTCTGGTTTCCTCCCATAATCCACATGTACATGTTAGGGTGGATTGCCCATGCTGAAATTGCCCACACTGTTCAGGGATGTGTAGGCTAAGTTAATTGGCGATGGGAAATGCAGGGTGACAGGGTGAAAGGTCTGCCTGGGAGGTTCTTCGGAGGGTCAAAGTGGACCCGATGGGCCAAATGGCATGTATCCACACTGTAGGGAATCTATGTAAAGTAATTGGACTCAAACAATAATTCTGATTCTCTCTTCATAAATGCTGCCAGACCTGCTGAGTTTCTCCAGCACTTTCTGTTTTTATTAAGGAAAGGATCTCACCCTTCTATGAAAAGGGGATGAGTTTTCGGTGAGGGTGAAGAGCATACAAATTAGAATAATTATAAAAGGATTCTGGATAGTGAAAGTCTGGATAATCACGCAAATGCCTTTTCCTTGACAAACTTTTTTTTTCCAATTTTGCTTCATATATTAGTAGAGATGACATGGAAAATATTTGGCATGTATTTGTACCCATTTATCTCAAGCCAGAACAGTGCTTCTTAGAACATTATGAAATTTAATTTGAACTGAGTTAAAGCCAATTTGCACCTTATAATAAATGCCAAACACTGTTCTACATGATTAATGTTGAACTGAAAATACTGATTTAATGAATTATTAGATAGATCCAATTAACTTAACTAACTTTGCATGTTTTAATATTTCAGAACATAAACGCACTATGCACCAGTGAACTGATTTCGATCTCTACTACCAGATATAACCTTGTAGGTTGAATACATTTGTAACACTAGCGAAAAATTCCAAAGTTAGCTATAATTTATGATGTATCATGAAGCAATAATGGCATTTTCCCTAATATTTCTACATTCCAATAAATTCAAAGAACATATTACTGCACAGAACAAGACACTACAAAAAAAGTAGAGAAATCTTGTGATCAAATAACAAACTGTAAGATCACAGTAAGGTTCACCATATTATTCCATAAAAAAAAGCATTAAATGAAGTTTATTTTCCTAATGGTTGAAAATGAGATGAGAGATGGATTTCTCTATTATAATGTTTGAAAAATGCTTCCAAAAACAGTAAATAGAAGAATGTAATTTTAAAAAGAATGCAACAGCACCTCTTTGTCCAGTCATGTCAACTACATTGTGTTCACCCATTAAAATGTCATTAGGATATTGATTCTGTTCAGTTTTTCACTTCCATTGGTTCAAAGCTGTTTTAGATATGCATTGCCTTTGAATATTGATTTGATTCACTATTTATGTGACATAGTCAGACACCAATTTATTTGAGTAACACAGTGGTGTGAGTATTCTGGTTAGGTGTTGCAAGAACAGCCTGTATTTGGATCAGTCTAATTTTCTTGGAGAAATATCCAGTGTAAATTACAGAGACTTCATCCTGTGACAGACAGAACATCAAATGCTCCCTCAGGATTTGAGAGCTGTAAAAGCATAAAGGATTATGCACAGAAATTTTCCGAATCAAAAAGCCTTTATAAAATAAATTTACAGATCTGCATCCCCTCCCCCCCCCCACCCCCCATTCTCTCCACATTATAGAACAGAGGCTATGAAAAGTGGACTTCTCCTTGGCCAATACTACATAACTCTAAGGAAAGCAGTTGAAGAGAAATGGGAAGTTGTGGTAATTACTGTGAATTTTATCTCCACCTCACAACATACCAGGGCAAAGCACTAAGAGTTTTAATGGCCTTACCAGGTTAACCAAGGCAGGTGAAATCACTATTTAATGCTCCACGTCGTTGTTGACGCCATCTCTGAAAGCAAATCAGACTTACAACCAGTGTTCAAAAAAGCAAAGGTCCTCTTCCAACTAACCCTCACAGCAAAAAACCTCCCTCAATCAATTAAGATCTAGAGTGAGATCCTGGGAAATGAGAACCACTTTGCCATATCTTCAGAGCCACCTCTCAATGAAGGCAGAGATAATTGACAAAATTCATCATCACCTTGGCCGATTGAAGAAAAGGGTATATCAAACCCCGGATTAAGGATATAGTTTACCGGGCAGCAGCAATTCCCCCACTTCCACATACTTCAGAGACTTGGACAACCTAGAGCAGGAACGTCAAAACACTGCAGAGGTAGGGAAGCAGCTTTAAATGAAACAACAGTGGTGAGGGATTAAGCTTGGGTCAGTGTGGAAATCAAGCGGGGGGAACACAGCAAGACAGCAAAAGAGCAACATGGGAGATGAAGGCTAGAGAATGGCAGGAAGGGTGAGAGAGAATAAATCTAAAACAACATCAGTCAAGATTAGGTTTGACAAAGATATCAAGAAAACAAAACTAAAGGCTTTATATTCGAATGCACAAAGCAACCACGTCAAAGTAAATGAATCGATGGTGTACACTGAAGCAAGTAAATTTGATCTAATAGCCACTATGGAAGAAGATGAAGAGGTGAAGATGGAAGGGCAGTGCTGTTGATCCAGACAACACTTGGGCAGTAGTTAGAGATGGCCTTGGTTCAGGAGATCAGGATCTCCAATTGATTTCGATGAAGTTGACAAATAGGTTGGGAAAGAAGTCACAGGTAGGACTGTTCCTGAAATATCTAACCAGAGTACTGTGTTGGGTTACCTAAATGAACTGGTATCTGATTATGTAACAAATAATCAAATTTGTTTTATTCAAATCAATGTTCAAAGGCAATGCATATCTAAGACAGTTTTCAAGCAATGGAAGTGAAAAACTGGGCAGAGTCAGTATTGTAACGACATTTAATGGGTGAACATTTAGTGTAATTGATAAGCCCCCTAATAGTAAGCACAGTATAGGGTGAAGTATACAAAAAGAGATATTGGGTACTTGTGATAAACACATGATGCAATAATGCATGATTTCCACCTACACATAAACTGAAAAAAATCAGATTGGTAGTTGTTATCTGATGGGGAGTTCATAGAATGCTTTTGAGATAGCTTCTTAGAGCAGCATCAGAGAGCAGGTGATATTAAACTTGGTATTGTGTGATGTGAAAGGATTAATAAATGACCTCAGACTTAAAGTTCACTGAGGTAGCCGTGACAACAATATAATTGAATATACAATCAGATTGAAAAGAAGAAGAGTGGTTCTGAAATGAGTATTTTAAACTTCAATAAGGACACCCAGATGGATTTGAAAGCTGAGTTGGCTGAAGTGAACTAGCTTACTCAGTTATGGGAATAGATCAATAGGTAAGCAGACATTTAAGAGGATATTTCAAAATGCTTAGAGTCAGTATACCTTACTATAAAGAAAATTTCTAAGGGGAGGGCCTACCGTTCATAGTTAACCAGAGAAATTAAGGAAAGCTTCAAAATTAAGAAAAATATAATTGCACAAAAATGAGTGACAGGTCAGATGTTGGGACAGAAGATAAACAACAGCAGAGAATGACTAAAAGGTTAATCAGAAGGAAGAACTGACAGGATGAGAGAAGGCTAGCTAGGAATATAAAGAATGGAAGCAAGGTGCTTGATAGGTACTTGGAGTCATGGAGATGTACAGCAAAGAAACAGACCCTTTAGTCCAACTCATCCAAGCTAGCTAAATATCCTAACCTAATCTAGTCCCATTTGCCAGCACTTTGTCAATATTCTTCTAAACCCTCCCTATTCACATACCCATCCAGATGCCTTTTAAATGTTGTAATTGTACCAGCCTCCACCACTACCTCTGGCAGCTCATTCCATACATGCACCAACCTATTCGTGAAAAAGTTGCTCCTTAGGTTCCTTTTAAATGTTTCCCCTCTCATCCTAAACTTATGCCCTCTAGTTCTGGACTCCTCCACCTGAGAGAAAAGACCTTATCTATTTATCTTATCCATGCCCCTCATGATTTTATAAACCTCTATAGGGTCACTCTTCAGCTTTTAATGAGAAAAAGGGTCAGTGTAGCAAATGTTGATCCTCAGTGAGAATAGGGAGTTGGAACTAAATTGTAAAGAAATGATATCTTAAAGGAACAAATGTTTTGATTTTGTCTTCTCTACTGAGTATGCTTTTCCAGTAACGACTGTAAATCAACAAGAAAGGAGCTCAGTAAAATTATAGTCATGAGGAAAGGGGTATTAAGCAAACAGATGGATCTGAGTACTGACTTCATCCTTAAAAGTGTCAGCAAATCAAGTAGTAAAACAGTTAATACTAATTTTCCCAAATTTGCTATATTCTGGAAAGGTTTCATCAGACAGGAAAATAGGAAATTCTTTACTCGAGAAGGGATAGGGACAAAAACCTGGCTCCTACAGGACAAGTTTGCTTGATGTCTGTTAGAACATAGAACATTACAGCATAATACAGGCCCTTTGGCCCTCAATGTTGCGCCAGACCTGTGAAACCAATCTGATGCCCATCTAACATACACTATTCCATTCTCATCTAAATGCTTATCTAATGTCCATTTAAATATCCTTGAAATTGGCGAGTCTACTACAGTTGCAGGAAGTACTTTCAACTGTTGTGGTGAATGTGATAGAATCAATCATTGAGATGATTATGGCTGGACACTTTGAAAAACTCAACATAATTGGAAAGAGTTGACATAGTTTTGTGAAATGTTACCAATTTATTGAAGTTATTTTAAATGAAAATGTGCACTGTAGGTAAATGGAGTCTGTAGGCATCTTGTATTGAGATTTCTACAAGACCACACATAAGGTGCCACAAATAAGTTATTTCTGCAAAGTATGAGCTCATGATATCTTTGAACAGTAGAGTCTTCTGAAACTTTATTGGTCAATGTAGTGAGTATAGGAGTTAGGTGATCATGTTGCAGCTGTACAGGGCATTGGTTAGGCCATTTTTATGCAGAAGGTGGTGTGCGTATGGAATGAGTTGCCAGAGGAAATGGTGGAGCCTGGTACAATTACAACATTTGAAAGTCATCTGGATGGATATGTGAATAGGAAGAGTTTAGAGAGGTATGAGCCAAATGCTGACAAATGGGACTAGATATATTTAAGATATCTGGTTGACCTGGACATGTTGGACCAAAAGGTTAATTTCCATGCTGTGCGTCTCTATGACTCTAACTGTGTAGATATCAGAGTAGATGCCAAGAGGTTGCTTCCCCTTGTGAGACAGTGAAGGACCAGAGGGCACAGTCTCAGTGTAAGGAGTTGTCCTTTTAAAACAGAACTGAAAAGGATGGTCAGAGTGGTGAATCTGTGGAATTCTTCACTGCAGAGGGCTGTTGAGGGTTATGAAGTATATTTGAGGCTCACATAGGCATTTTTTTTGTCAGCAAGGCAATCAAGGATTCTGGAGAGAAGACAGGAAAATGAAGTGGAGGATTATCAGACCAGTCATAATCCCATTGAATAACCCAGCACACTCATTAGCCCAAATAGTCTATTCTTCTCCTACATCTATGCTCGTCTGAATGATTCCTCTTGTGGATGACTCCAAAACTAGAAGGCATTATGAGAAAATTATAGGTCACTATTATAGGACAGAGATAAAGACAATGTGACTTGGATTGCTGTCTCATAAAGCACTGGAGGCGGAGCTATTTGAATATTTTAAAGGTGGAGATAGATTTTCGTGAGGAAAGTGAATCAAAGGTTATTTGAGGTGGTTGGGAATGTGGAGTTTGATCTTATTGAGTCACGGAGCAGGTTCAAGGGCCCAAATGGTCTACATAAGCTCTTAATCTGACTGTTATGGAAGTATGGACTTTCAGAAAGCTTTTGATAAAGTTCCACATAGGAGGTTAGTGAGTAAACTTAGGGCGCATGGTATTGGGGGCGAAGTACTAGATTGGATTGAAAATTGGTTGGTTGATAGGAAACAAAGGGTAGTGATAAACGGCTCCATTTCGGAATGGCAGGCAGTGACCAGTGGGGTACCGCAGGGATCTGTGCTGGGACCGCAGCTTTTTACAATATATGTTAATGATATAGAAGATGGTATCAGCAATAACATTAGCAAATTTGCTGATGATACAAAGCTGGGTGGTAGGGCAAAATGTGATGAGGATGTTAGGAGATTACAGGGTGACCTGGACAAGTTAGGTGAGTGAGCAGATGCATGGCAGATGCAGTTTAATGTGGATAAATGTATGGTTATTCACTTTGGTGGCAAGAACAGGAAGGCAGATTACTACCTCAATGGAATCAATTTAGGTAAAGGGGCAGTACAGAGAGATCTGGGTGTTCTTGTACACCAGTCAATGAAGGAGAAAGTGAGGTCTGCAGATGCTGGAGATCAGAGCTGAAAATGTGTTGCTGGAAAAGCGCAGCAGGTCAGGCAGCAACCAAGGAACAGGAAATTCGACGTTTTCCTGTTCCTTGGATGCTGCCTGACCTGCTGCGCTTTTCCAGCAACACATTTTCAGCACCAGTCAATGAAGGTAAGCATGCAGGTACAGCAGGTAATGAAGAAGGCTAATAGCATGCTGGCCTTCATAACAAGAGGGATTGAGTATAGAAGCAAAGAGGTGCTTCTGCAGCTGTACAGGGCCCTGGTGAGACCACACCTGGAGTACTGTGTGCAGTTCTGGTCTCCAAATTTGAGGAAAGACATTCTGGCTATTGAGGGAGTGCAGCGTAGGTTCACGAGGTCAATTCCTGGAATGGAGGGATTACCTTACACTGAAAGACTGAAACGACTGGGCTTGTATACCCTTGAGTTTAGAAGACTGAGAGGGGATCTGTTTGAGACTTATAAGATTCTGAAAGGATTGGACACTCTGGCAGCAGGAAACATGTTTCCCCTGATGGGTGAGTGCCGAACCAGAGGACACAGCTTAAAAATACGGGATAGACCATTTAGGACAGAGATGAGGAGAAACTTCTTCACCCAGAGAGTGGTGGCTGTGTGGAATGCTCTGCCCCAGAGGGCAGTGGAGGCTCAGTCTCTGGATTCATTTAAGAAAGAGTTGGATAGAGCTCTCAAAGATAGTGGAATCAAGGGTTATGGAGATAAGGCAGGAAGCGGATACTGATTAGGAATGATCAGCCATGATCATATTGAATGGTGGTGCAGGCTCGAAGGACTGAATGGCCTACTCCTGCACCTATTGTCTATTGTCTATTATCACAGTGGTGCCTTTACACATTCCTCAGATTGAATGGCAAAAATGTGGTCCAACAGTATCATACCATCCCAGGTCAACTTACCAGCTTTGAAGGGCTCATCATCCAAAACCTCAGGACATAGTATGAACGCACTTGGCAGGGCATTTCTGATGAAGGGCTTTTGCCCAAAACATTGATTCTCCTGCTCCTTGGATGCTACCTGACTGTGCATTTCCAGCACTGCACTCTCGACTGCACCTGGCAGCAGATTCCTAAAGTAACTCACTGAAGGAGACTCCTGGGTAGAGAGCAGAGGCAATTTAGGAAGTTCTGAAGCATTCCTGAAGAAGTCAAACATTTCCACGAACTCATGGAAGATCGTATCTTTTGACTGACCCCAAATGGAGGAGGCATTATTGCATTTGGAGACTTTGTCAGGAATTTGCAGAAGCAAGGTTGAGGTGTTGGAAGCAGCATACAGACTTCCAAAGAATCTATGCACTCAACCCTTCTAGTATCCCCTGCCTAATATTTGGCAGAGTCTGCAGATTGTGTATTAGACTTAGCAGCCATTTCAGAACCCAGCAAGTTGGAGAGGAAGGAAATTTCCTCAATCCAGAGGGTCTGTTTAAGAAGAGAAGGATTTAAAATTGAGATGAAAGCTAATTTCATCCCTTTGTAAACTTCTTATATGAGTAAAAAACACTGATGTATTTGTATGAAATGATCATTATAAAGAAATTTATTTATGATGAGAACATGGGAAGTGCACCCATCGAGATGGAACCTGAAGAATATAAATATTGAGCATCACACAAAAATTAATTCATTAATTTTTATCTTCTATTGATTTATGCACTGATTAAAACTCTGTTCATTTTCAAGATTGTTGACAGATCTTTGGTCAATAGCTGAAAAGGTAATTCAGTCTTAGTCAGTTTGTCAAAAAAACCTTAAAGAGCTTAATCATAGGATCTTTACTGAAATAAACCCAGACTGGAAGGAGATTTGTACATGTCACTGACTGTCAGTTCATTTATGTTTGCTGCATACATGGCAGTTACTTCGTTTCAAAAAGACATGAAGTGCAAATACAATGAGGTATTTCAAACATCTGTGCATATTGATTTCATTATGTGCAGCTTTACATCACAATGCTAGAAAATATTTTGATTGTTTTCTGTATTTAACAACTTAATGCTACTTTAAGCAATGTTTTTGTAATATTGGTGGCATTATTAAAATTTATTACCCTGGGGTTAAATATGCAAATATCCATTTACGTGTTTGTGTTATAAGTAAAATAGTGTAAAAAGAAAGAGAAAATAACCCACTAAATCTGAATTTAGACATTACATAGGAGTGATAGTCAAGTGACTAATGTGATAATAGAATGCCTAACATACTTGACTGTGGAAATGTCTGCAGTACTTTTTGCAAGATGTGAATGATGGTGCTATGGATTCAGCCCACTCAGTAATATCCTGTCTTTAGCACAGGGAGCATGCTTCAATAATCTTGTGCTGAATCAACTCTTAAGTTGAATCAAATGTGTCATTGAATCATACAGCTCAGGCCATTCAAGCCATAATGCCTGTGCCAGCCCTTTGAAAGTCTAATTACACTCCCTGCTACTTCCCCACAGCCCTGCTACATTTTCCTTTGCAAGTACAGTATTTATTCAATGCTTTGATGAAAGTTGCTATTGAATTCGTTTCCAATATGTTTTCAGGCAGTGCATTGTGGGTCATACCAACTTATTGCATGAAAAAAATCACTCCATCTCCCGGCTGATACTTTTGCCAATTAGCTTAAATTTGTACTGGTGCCAATGGAAACAGTTTCTCTTTAACTGAAAGGAGATTTCAAATTATAAAGCTGACACTGATAGATTTTTTTTTGGAAATGGATTAATGGAAATGGGATACTTTGGTAAACTCTCAAACCTCAAGGTGGCTTGGACCCATTTGCATTCTTTCCATTAGAATAATATTAATCAAACAATCAAAAATGTTAAAGTTAATCTTTTCATTGTGAATTGGAAACATAATATGCAATAGTGTTGGAAACAGAATGGTGATTTTGCAATGTCAATAAATCACATCTGCCAGCAAAGATGGTAAAGAGTTTTAAATGTTATATTGGCATACGTAAGACATTGTACTTCTGTCATTTACTGGATCTTATGTCACACTTCTGCAACATTAAAAAAACTATAAGAAGTTGGGTCTCTCACATTTTGACCATTTGCAAACTCAAGAAATAATATGTTGCTGAAAAATATTGATCAAAATAAAGATTGATTTCATTCTAAAAATGTACTATGTTCATAGAATTTTCCAAGACAAAGAAGTTCAAAATCAGGTCTTGCTTACATATTGAGTACATATCAGTCGAATATAAAAGGAAATTGGGAAGTACAGCCATATAGGCACAAGGAATGCAGGTAAATTGTTTAAGCATAGGAACAATCCCACTTTACCACTTTAGTGGCAGGGATAATTAATGTTTACTTATAATTAGTGTATCTCAGTGCCAGCAATCATGGAAAACTATGATATACAAGGAAATGGAATTCCTGCTGTTTTCAGCTGTCAGGAACAATAATTACTTTGTGCCTTAACACTCCTGGGAGTCTGGAAGCTGTCATTTATTATGACTGTGCTGATTGGTTAGATGTTACTAAGCAGCCCTAATGTAACCAATTGTCTTCTTGGTTTGTTTCAAAAGAGGAGAGGATACCTGTAAAGCAAACATAGTCATTTGCTCAGTTCTGTATGAAGTCTGACTGATGGCTTCATTGAGGTTCAAATAAGCTCTAATCAGAATGATAATTTTTTTAAAAACTACTTAATCTTTCATAAATAAGGAGGCAAATACAAGGGCCAAATCATTTACAGCAGCAGGTTTCACAGAGAACCATTATTACCCAGGCATTGATCAGGTTGTGCTCAGCAAA
This sequence comes from Hemiscyllium ocellatum, assembly GCF_020745735.1. Classification (NCBI taxonomy): domain Eukaryota; kingdom Metazoa; phylum Chordata; class Chondrichthyes; order Orectolobiformes; family Hemiscylliidae; genus Hemiscyllium; species Hemiscyllium ocellatum. Next base: position 103,452,424 of record NC_083405.1, read on the forward strand.
TACTGCACTCCATTACTGTGTGAGTGACAACAAAATATACTTTAGTAAAAGGTTAATTTCATTCTAACATACTGGAAGAACACACAGATCACAAGATCAATATCTTAACAAGCATATTCAACAAAAGACAAAATAAAACCAGCTGAATCTCTCTGCTGAGTTCTGTTCCACAGGAAACCTTTGTAAGTTATCATCAAGTTTGCATCCGTGTTATTGATGCAAATATTTGATTTGTCAAAATATTTTATATTAATTAATTCAACATATTAGCTTTTACATTCCTAATCTCCCACTAAAATCCTCAAAAACAAAGTGAATTAATTAACCCTTTATTCCCAATTATCAAAAGTTTATGGCACAATGCTATCATTAAACAAATAATTATTAACTCCAGAAACACAGTAAGAACTAAACGTTAAATAATTTGATCTGACAAAACTGACAAAGTAGATAAGGATGCAAAAGAAGATATATCTCAGTAATTTGTCAATGATTACTTTGTCACAAATTTACTATCTGGCAAGTTTATTAGCATTAAATAGTCATTCTATTAATTGGATTAAGGACTGTATTCTAATAGTGAGCAATGCGTCTCAATGTTTCCTGACTTTGTCCTTATGATCTGACATGGATTATCTGGTTGTCTTGCTCTGATTAAATCATGTTTCCTTCAGGACAGTCAATGGTGAGTCATCACTTATAGAGATGTGTTCTGTCCTTCCCAGATCCACTGCTCTTGGATTCACCTCAGTGCTGATATCTGCATTTGAACTTAGTGTCTTAAATTTTACCTCCCATGGTCTCAGGCAAACTTGTACATCGAAAGGATATACTTTTATCTGTTGCCATAGCCGTTAAATCTAACCTTTTCTCTATTTGAGAAGCATCCTCTGATTGTACTGTGGCAATGTTCTGTATTCTTAAAACAACTACAACAAAGAATCACGAAGTAGATTTAAGAGCAGAGGACATTCTAACATATTCTTAATTTCCAAAGAAAATTTGTCAGTTCCATTGTTCAGTCTGAGAGGTAAATTCAATTTGCTCAGCCCGTTTCACATTAATCAATCTTACGGAGCAGTGGTATCTCCAAACTGCTCTTACATATGTTGCAGTATTGATACAGCTTGCTGTCTTGCTTGCTTTAGCTTTCAAGTCTTTGTTAATGGTGAGTCAAAATACCAAAAGAACTGTGGATAAGGAAATCAGAAACAAAAACAGAAATTACTGGAGAAACTCAGCAGGTCAGATAGCATCTATGGAGAGAAATCAGAGTTAACATTTCTTGTTCTGAAGAAGGATCATTGGACCCGAAACATTAACTCTGATATCTCTCCACAGATGCTGCCAGGCCTGCTGAGTTTTTGTTTGCTCATGTAGAATTGCACACAATTCCACATTGTATGTTCCACTTTATGAGGAACCATTTATAAGTTGTTTATCCATGGTAAAGAATATTTTGTTTGCATAAGTTGTCATGGTTAAATTAATATTAGGTTTTCCTTTTTCTGGTATCATTAGAAAATACAGAAGTAGAACATTAGCCCTCTCAAACCTCTTCTAATGTTCAATTACATTGTGGTGAATTGCCATCTCAAGTTCCATTTACCAGTCTTTGCTCATATCCTTTTTACCAAAAATCTATCCATCTCACTCTTAGACATTTTAATTGACTGAGCTTCCAACATTTTTGTGGAAGAATGTTTCAGACTACCATAATATTTTTGTTGAAAAGTAGGTTTTGTTAAATGCTAAAAGGGGGCACAGGAACCAGGGTGCTCTGAGAATATATGTGCACAAATCTTTGAAAACAACAGGATAACGTCAAGATCTGGTTAAAGGTGACGAGATCCTGGGCTTCATAAATTGTGGCAATAAGTCCAAAAACATGGATGAAACAAAACATTTGTTCAGCAGCTACAGGAATATTGTGTCCAATTCTGGGCCTCCTATTCTTGTGCAGGTGTGAAGGCCTTAGATAAAGTGCTGAGAAAATTTACCAGAGTGTTTCCAGGCATTTGAGACTTTGTTGCATGAATAGATTGGAGAGACTGTGATTGTCCCCCTTGGAGAATAGAAGGTTATGGGGACATTTAGTAGAAGTGTTCAATAATGTTAAGTAGATGCATTCAGAGAGAGTAGATGGAGAGAAATTTTGATAGATGGGTTGACAAAGATTTAAGGTGATTGGCAAAAGGACCAAAGGTAAATGATGATTAGTTTACACAGCAAGTGGTTGTGGATTTGGACTGCATTGCCTGAGAGCGTAAGAGAGGCAGATTCAGTTGCAACTTTCAAAAGAGAATAAGATAAGCAGCTGTTGGGAAATTATTGCAGGGCTAGAGGAGTGAAATTGGCCAAATTGCTCCTGCACAATTCTGGATTGGCTCAAAGGAATGTTTGGCCTTCCTCTGTCCTATCACTGTTTAATGATTCTAACTGTATCTTTGAGATTATTTTCTGACAATTTCCCACCATAGAAAATTTGTTATTCATCTCAACCTCTTTATTTATTTTTAAGGTTGTGATTAGATAATCACTTAATCTTCTAAATTCAAGGGTATTCCAAAAGACTTGATCCAACCTGACTTCATCCTTACACCCTTAAAGCTGGTAATTCTGCACTGCACCTGGTTCATGTCCAGGAACTGAGATTCATGATTTAAAACTGAGCACAGTACTTTAGTTGGGGTTAGACCAGTGTTCTGTAAAACAGGAGCAACCCTTCTTACTTTTGTATTCTACCTTCTTTGAGATTTAACATGATTATTCCATGAGTATTTTTGATGAATTTCATGCCTCTGTACCATTTTTTTGCTTTGAGGTCTTAACCCCTTCTCCAGAAGAAAATCTTCTCAATTTTGGATCTAAACTGGATGAATTCCAGCTCCAAGAGTTTTAACCACTCAATTTCGTTGTCCCATTGTAACTGTCTGCCCCCATCTATACTCAGTCTCACAACTCAGTGTCATTTGCAAACTTTAGCATCTGACCTAATGCTTTAGCATCTGCCCTTATGCAGCATGATTCAAATTTTGTTTGATAATTCGCCTGCAGTTAGCCATGCTAGAACGTGACATCATCAAGCTGTGGGCAAGCCCACATTTCGTGTTAAGATTTCCCTGTGAGAGGATATTCAAACACTACAAGTAATGGCTGAACCTGAGAGAAAATTAAAAGTGTTGTTGATTGGAGAGAAAATGAAGCTGATATAGTAAATGGACAATTGTGGTATGTAGTGTGACAAAGATGTGTAAGATGTTATTATAATTTTTGTCATTTGGAATTTTTAAACCGAGGCAACTGGATTTTGGATTCAGTTCGCTGAAAATAACTTCTTATAAAGAGGTCAGAAAGCCATTTAAAACAGAAGCATAAGTTCGAAGAAAGACTGGGCTAGGCAAACTGGCCTGTATTTTCTTGCTCTCTGCCTCCCACCCTTTATGAGTGGAACCTTCTTCTGATGAACGTTAGAAAATTAAAGCCAATACATCAATTGTCTCACTAGCTACTTCTTTTAAGACCTGAGAATCAACTCCATTAGATTCAATTCCCTGCAGAATGGAAACAGGCCCTTCAGCCCAACAAGTACACAACTACCCTCCAAAGAGTAACCCACCCAGACCTATTCCCCTATATTTACCCCTGACTAATGCACCCAACAATATGGACAATTAACATGGCCAGTTCACCTGACCAGCACATCTTTGTGATTGTGGGAGGAAATCAGGGCACCCAGAGGAAACCCACGCAGACACAGGGAGAATGTGCAAAATCCTCCCAGATAGTCACCCATGGTGGGAATTGAACCTAGGTCCCTGGCGCTGTGAGGCAACGATGCTAACCACTGAGCCACCGTGCCACTCCCCTAGAATGTGGAAACTTGTCAACTCACAGTTCCAACAATTTACTCAGTACTACTTCCCTGGTTATTGTAACTTCCTTGAGATCCTCCCTGTCTTTCAGTTCCTGATTTACAGCTATTTCCGGGATGCTACTTGTATCCTCTTGAGTGAAGACACAAAATATAAGTTTAACTCATCTGCCATCTCTTTTCCTCCAATACTAATTCCCCAAACTCATTTTCTGTAGAACCAACACTTACTTTGTTAAATCTTCTATTTGAAATATCTGAATAGTTTTTTCTGAAGACATTTTAAGAGTGGTTCCATGCAGCATTTAATCCACAAACTGAATAATTTTACAATTCAACTTGCTTCTTCTTGAGTTCTCTGTTCGGTGGACAGGTCTGACCCATATAACCATGATTACCATCCCAGGTAGAGTAAGAAGTCAGGTAAGAAGTAGGGCAAGAACCCTAATCTTAACACTCCACCCACAAGGAGTCAGAGTTGTAGCAACATGGATCTTGTAGTCTCGAGCCAAGAACAACGATGGGAGACAGTCCAATATTCTTTCCATCACATGGCTGACCATGAATCACTGCCACTCCATTGCCGGTACTGTACATTAGAAAGATTTACAAATAATGAAGCTGCTTTGGCCATATGAGGAATGTATCTTCCTTGGCCATCAAGTCCTGGTGTGGGACTTGGACCCAGAGCGTCTAGCTCAGAGGGAGAGAAGATCCCACTGTGTCATGTGATCTCTGCAAACATGTCCTCTGCCTCAAGCAGGACCTTGGCTTATTGTTTGCTGATGATTCATCCAGAGCTGATTTGTTGGCTCTTTTTTTCAGTGTTACTCTACTATTGCCCTGCACTCTCAGGGACAAAGCAAGAAGGCAGTTTCCAAGTCTACCACAATCAGAACAGGAATCTAGTCAAAATCACCATGCGCCATTTAGCCAATGTATCTACTGAGTCCTTCTTAATTCCTCAAGGGGAGAAGAATTGAAGTAGGAACAGGGTAGTCCTGAACTTGTGGAGAAACTAAGAACTGCTAAGATTCTTGACCCATATAATTTAACCTATAAATTCAAACCAGAGATAAATTGAAGATTTATTGAGATTTCCTAGGATTTCAAGTGAATTCCACCTAGTTGTGAACTTGAAGATGATTTACAAGCTTTAGAAAAACTATGTTCAAAGTGGCAGGCAAAATTTGCTGCAGGGTGATTTTTTTTGCGGCACAGTGGCAGTGGGTGACACAGTGGCACAGTGGTTAGCACTGTTGCCTCACAGTGCCAAAGACCCGGGTTCAATTCCTGTCTCAGGCAATTGTCTGTGTGAAGTTTGCACAATCTCCCCGGGTGCTCCGGTTTCCTCCCACAGTCCAAAAATGTGCATTGGTGAATTGACCATGCTAAGTTGCCCACTAGTGTTAGTGTTAGGAGGGAAATTGTTCTGAGTGGGTTACTCTTCGGAGGGTCGGTGTGGACTGGTTGGACCGAAGGGCCTGTTTCCACACTGTATGTAAACTAATCTTACTCTTCAGGCTGTCAGACAGCCTCAATGTGTACAGAAGTAGCTGGGCACTATTCTGAGATTTAGTGGCAGAGTGGTTTTGCTCCATCTGTTGTACTCCTAATGTATGCTCCCCAGCCCTAGTTATTCTAATAATTCAGTTCTCAGGATTTGGGATGGGGTCCTGATGAAGCTTTAGCAGTGGTTGGGAAGCCTTTTCTTGCCAAGTCAAATGAACTTTCAGAGGTTTGAGTCTTTCATCTGTAATAGGATCTCAACAACTAATGTTAATAACTGAGGTTGCAGATTAGGACTAAGTGGCGATCAATAGAACCGGAAACCATAGGTATTTATTCAAAGAACATGCTCTAACTGCTACATTCCCATATTGAGAAGTATAAAATTGCAACCTCTACACCAACAAAACAGACACTGCAACGCTCCACATTTTAAATTGAGTTTAAATCATCTGGAGATAATGTGACTAATCTTAAAAAATACATTTTGTGTTAATGAAAGTAGTGAGGACAGTGTCAATACCATTATAATGAGTCTAACTAAAACAAATCCATTGCACGTTTGAGAAAAATATAGAAAAAATATATGATTCTAAATTTGTGAAAATAAGAAAAAGTGACTTTTCAATGCAGCAAAGTGAAAATAGACAACATTTTAAGTACTTATATTGTTTGTGGCACATTAGTCTCCAGGATGTGGGAATAACTACCAAATAGGGAAGGTTATGTTTAATAGTTAGTAGATCAGACTTTATCCCAAAAGACATATAACAAATTCAGTACATTAGATCCTTTGGCAGAATTTAGAAAATATCACTACTTTGACTATTATGTTCATGAAATATTTTTTGCCAATACCCAAAAGTTTAATTATCTTTAAAAACAGGACAGTGTAAAATGATCATATTACTCACAGTAATGGAAACAGCAGACTATTATGGAAGCTTAGTCAATTCTCTCAAAAGTGCAGTGACCACCTGTGCCACAAAACAAATTGAATAGCTCTTCTCTAAAAGGCGCTCTAGATAATTACAAGCCCAAGGAGTACAGTTAAAATAAGTAGCTGAGAGATATCTTTCATCGTAGCCTTGAATATTATTCTCAAATCTGCTATTGCGAGATCTTCATCAACACAAGTAGGAGGGGAGGGAGGTGGGACTCCTATAGTGCCAAACTTTGATGGGTTAGGCCAAGAGCATTCCCAGGGAATGGGGAAGGTCTTCTCTGGCAGTCTCCTCTTGCATGGGATCAGTACTGGGTCTACTTTTATTTGTCATTTATATAAATGATTTGGATGAGAATATAGGAGGCATGCAAGTAAGTTAATAAGTATGTTTACAGAGGACACCAAAATTGATGGCATAGGGACAATGAAGAAGGTTATCTAAGATTACAAAAAGATCTTAAACATTTGGGCCAATGGGTTGAGGAGAGGCAGATAGAGTTTAATTTGGATAAATGTGAGATATTGCATTTTGGTAAAACAAATAAAGGCAGGACTTATACAATTAATGGTACAGTCTTTGTAGAACAGAAGGGTTGAGGTACATAATTTTTTGAAATTTGCATTACAAGTAAACAGGATGGTTAAGAAGGCATTCAGGTGCACTTGTCTCCATTATTCAGACTTTTCAGGATAGGAGATGAAGCCTCTTCTGGAGTACTGTGTGCAGTTCTGGTCACCCTGTTATGGAAAGATATTATTAAATTGGAGAGGATTCAGAAAAGATTTACCAGAAGGTTGCTGGGAATGGAGGGTTTGAGTCATAAAAAATAGGCTGGATAGGCTGGGACATTTTCACTGGAATGTAGGAGGTGGAGGGATGACATTATATAGGTTTATAAAATCATGAAGGGCATAGATAAGGTGAATAGCAAAAGTCTTTTCCTGAAGGTGGGGGAGTTTAAAACTAGGTGGCATATTTTAAGGGTGAGAGGAGAAAGATTTAAAAAGGATAGAAGGGGCAAGCGTTCAAGCATTCTTTGGTTATCCGTAACTGGATACCGTTCTAGGGTAACAACAGTGTGAAAATGCCCGCTAAACCATCTCATTTCCATGGCAACATTTGAATTGTCATTTCCAACTGCAGCCAAGACACTTACCGCCTCAAACTGTCTAGCCCCCTCCCCCACTCCAACCTCTCACACTCACAATGCTCAGCCCTCCACTCCCTGTGCTCCAATCCCAACCTCACCATCTAACCAGCGGGGTGCAATGGTAGTTTAGCGCACTGACCTCTACACCGCTGAAGCCAGGTGCCAACTTGAAGACACCTCCCTCCCCTTCCTGGACCTCTCTATCTCCATTAATGATGACCAATTTGACACTGACATTTTTTACAAACCCACGGACCCCACAGCTACCTGGATTGCACCTCTTCCCACCCTATCTCATGCAAAAATGCCATTCCTGATGAAGGGCTTTTGCCCAAAACGTCAATTTTCCTGCTCCTCAGATGCTGCCTGACCTGCTGTGCTTTTCTAGCACCACTCTGATCTAAACATTTGACTTATACCTATTGCAAGTTGTGCTTCAGTTCAATTTCTAATCTTTGATACCAGATCCAGGGGAGAAAACACCTGCCTGTTACTATGCACCTTATCCATTGTCCCGCCTACATCTCCCATTTTTAACTCTTTAACAAGTTCTGGTTTGGGCATCTCTGAACACCCAAGGACAGCATATCCTCCTTTCCTGGACCCTGATTAACCTCTGGGTATATACAGGACTAAAAGACTGGTAATACTGTTTACAAAGAGAGAAAGGGATAGACGGGACAAAGACAGGCTAATCCACCAAATATGCATTAAAACCTGACAGACAGTAACAATCGTCATTTAAAAGACACAGGTTAATCAAGAACAGGCAGTATGGGTTTTTTAAAGGAAAACTGTGACTGATGAACTTGCCGGGATATTCTGAGGAGCTAACAAACAGAGTCAATGAGGGTAGCAAATCCTGTGTTTTGCACATGGAGTTTAGTAAGATTTTGGATGAAGTTCACATGTGAGACTAGTCAGAAAATTAGAAACCCATGGGTCTAAGGGAAAGTCTCAAGATGGATGCAAAACAGGCTGGATGGCAGGGGGCAACAGTAATGTCAGAAGGATGTTTTAGCAATTGAAATACTGTTTCCTGTGAGGTGCCACAGGGCTCAGTACCAGATCCAGTGCTTTTCATCACATGTAACAATGAGCCAAAGTGTGAGATGTTACATTTGGGAGAAGGCAAATTGTCAAGAGGAAGAAGATTGGGGGAATGCTGAGAAATGTAGAGAAATCTTGGAGCACTGGTTCACACTGACCTAAAGGTAGCAGAAAAGTTAATAAAAAAACAAACACAGACAATGCTAGAGATCCTGCTAGACTTACTGAATTTCTCCAGTATTCTCTGTATTTGTTCACTATTTCCAGCATTTGCAGTATTTTGCTTTTAGAACAGTCCATAATGTAACTAGGAAAATATGCTGAATACTTTCCTCTGTTAGCTAAGGTGTAGAAAATAAGAATAGTGCTATTATGTTAGAACTCTACCGGTAAGGTCACAGCCATAGTACTGTGTATCATTCTGGTCGTGCTACAGGAAGAATCTGATAGAGAGGGTACAGGGACGTTGCCAGAAAGGGAGAAGTTTAACCATTAAACTGGTGTTTTCTTTGAAACAGAGAAGGCCAAGATGAGGTTTAATTGAGATATAAAATTACGAATGGCCTAAGGTGGACCCACTTTGATTAACATAGCTGTAAATAGACAGGGGTTAAGGGTTTGAAGGGATTCTACTTTGTAGAAGAATCAGAGGGGAGTTCCAGATACCCACCACCCAAGGTGGTGTATCTGGAATGCATGCCTCAAAGTTTGATACAGGCAACATTTTTCATTGCATTGAAAAACAATAGTTGGTTACACACTTGAAGCACTGCAACAGATTAAGAGCTAGAAAGTGAGATAAAGATGTGTAATCCTTTTGTCTAGGAAGGAGATGATGGGCCAAATAGTTTGTTTTTGTACAGTAGTGTTCTAATATTTCTATGAAAATACTCATGAGTCGACTTAAGCGCCATTTAGATACAAAAATTCATTTATTTTTCAGAGATCAAACCCATCCAACATCTGTTAACCAAATTTCTCATTTTTAAAAGTGAAAATTGGATCAAATTACACCATTTTGTTTTAAAAGCAAGAACCCGCCTCATACCACATCATCCCCGATTTCATAGCTTCTAACTCAAGTGTGCTACATTGTTAAAATCTCTGTAATGTGTCAACTGCTTTTTCTTTATTCAACACCACGGTGCCATTTATATAGTACCATTAAAATGGAAAATGTACAAAAGCACTTGACAGAGGTGCAACCAGCATGTCAATAATGCTGGTTCTGTTCGCAGAGCTGGTAATTTGTGTTGCAGACGTTTCGTCCCCTGTCTAGGTGACATCCTCAGTGATTGGGAGCCTCCTGTGAAGCACTTCTGTGATGTTTCCTCCGGCATTTATAGTGGTTTGTCTCTGGCGTTTCTGGTTGTCAGTTCCAGCTGTCAGCTGCAGTGGTCGGTATATTGGGTCCAGGTCGATGTGCTTATTGATTGAATCTGTGGATGAGTGCCATGCCTCTAGGAATTCCCTGACTGTTCTCTGTTTGGCTTGTCCTATAATAGTGGTGTTGTCCCAGTCGAACTCATGTTGCCTGTCATCTGCGTGTGTGGCTACTAAGGATAGCTGGTTGTGCCGTTTCATGGCTAGTTGGTGTTCATGAACATAATCATACTACTAGCAGACAAATGCAGAATGACGGTTATCCTAGACAAAGCAGAGTACATCCAAAAAGTGCAACAACTACTTGCAGATACCAACACCTACCAAAAGAGGGAGTTTGACCCAAACCCACAGCTCACCAATAGGATAAACAACACACTGAATAACCTACAAAAAAACAGACAGATAACAAGGTTTGACCTACAAAGAATGAAACCTGAAAGCAACAACACCCCCAGATTCTATGGACTACCTAAAGTGCACAAACCAGACATCCTACTCAGACCAATAGTATCACTAACAGGGACACCATCACACAAACTGGCTAAAGAACTACAGCAGAAACTGAAACACCTGATCAGTGGATCCAGACGTTCTATACAGTCAACACAGGAATCCTTGGACATCATCAGAAATATACACATAGATAAGGAAGAAACTATGGTCTCTTTCGATGTAACGGCACTGTTCACCTCTATCGACAAAACCCTAGCCAGAGAAACAATAGCCAACCTGCTGGACATACAGAACAGACAACAGGACGGTGAACCTATCAACAAAGACGGCATACTCAAACTACTGGACCTGTGCCTCACAACACACTTCACATTCAACAACCAAGTATATGAACAAATCAACGGCACACTCATGGGCTCACCATCTTTGGACTAATAGCAGAAGCGGTAATGCAAAGACTAGAACAAACAGTCTTTTTGCAAATTCAACCCAAACTCTGGGTCAGATATGTGGATGACACCTTAGTAATCATTAAAAACCAGAAATAGAGAACACACACCGGATCATCAATGCCACACTCACAGGAATCCAATTCACTAGAGAGGAAGAAAAGGACAACCATCTCCCATTCCTAGATGTGATTGTACAGAGAACATCGAATGGAGAATTCAGCACAAAGATATACAGAAAAGTCACACACACAGACCAAGTCCTGAACTACGAAAGCAACCACCCCAACACACACAAAAGAAGTTGCATCAAGACACTGTTCAAAAGGGCTACAACACACTGCAGCACACCAGAACTGCAAAAAGAGGAAGAAGAACACCTATACAATGTATTCACCAAAAACGGATACCCACGCAATTTCATCAACAGATGCCTAATGGAAAGACAATGGAACAAGGACCTGCTGCAACCCAAAGGACTAGCCACACTACCATACATCAAGAGCATTTCCGAACTGACAGCCAGACTACTGCGACCACTAGGACTCATAACAGCACACAAACCAACAGCCACTCTCTGACAACTCACCAGAATGATGGACCCAATACCCAGCATGAGCAAAACCAATGTAGTGTACAAAATCCCATGCAAGAACTGCACAAAACACTACATAGGACCAACAGGAAGACAGCTAACGATTCGCATCCATGAACAGCAATTAGCCACAAAACGACACGACCAGCTATCCTTAGTAGCCACACACGCAGATGACAAGCAACATGTGTTCGACTGGGACAACACTATTATTATAGGACAAGCCAAACAGAGAACAGCCAGGGAATTCCTAGAGGCATGGCACTCACCCACAGATTCAATCGTTAAGCACATCGACCTGGACCCAATATACCGACCACTGCAACAGATAGCTGGAATGGATAACTGGAAACGGCAGAGACAAACCACTATAAATGCGGAGGAAACATCACAGAAGCGCTTCACAGGAGGCTCCCAATCACTGAGGATATAACCTAGACAGGAGACGAAACGTCTGTAACACAAACTCCCAGCTCGGCGAACAGAACCACAACAACGAGCACTAGGGCTACAAATCTTCTCACAAACTTTGAATGTCAAAAATGTGTCCAGTAGTTTTAAATATTGTCCACATCCATGTTGATTGCTCTTCAAAACCTTCCCTACATCAGATGTGAAACTTTGGTCAGCTAGTAGTTTGAAAGCATTTTGCTCTTGTTATTGAAGAGTGAAGCTTTGACCTTTTAATCTGATCGTAAAATGACTTTCTGATTGATTGGCTCTGGCAAGGATGAGTGCTTCACTTGGAATTCTATTTTCTGTGGAGGCAGCATTTTCAAAGAAGCTGGATCAGAGAGGAGTGAAACCAACATATTTCGAACAGACTAGAATGAAAGGGCAGAGTTTACAATCAGTGCTATTCTTGTACAAATGATGTAACAAATTTCTGTATGGTGTAAACACAGATATTCATTTATTAATTTTAAACGGGCATATACTTGCAATAAAATTGGAATGAGTGGAGCTTGGTGAAAGAATGTCCATTCAAGAACTGTTCTATCTATATTTCTATCCCAGAATTTTAAAACAGGACCCAGATTATAAACCCAAAACAGCATGCAGAGGAACGTCGATTATCAGCATTTGATTAACCAAATTTCAGATAATCCAAGCAAGGTTGCAAGGTCCTGATGCTTGGCTATGTTATCTGGCAGGATTCCTGAAGAAGGGCTCATACCCAAAACATCGACTCTCCTGCTCCTTGGATGCTGCCTGACCTGCTGCGCTTTTCCAGCAACACATTTTCAGCTATGTTATCTGGCACTCAATTATCCGGCATTTGATTAACTGAATGAAATACTCCCCGCCTGTGCCTTTGGAAAAAAAGGTTCTTCTGTATTTAGAGAATCGCACAGTTAGAAGAGCAGCACCAGGCAGACTTGGAAGTGAAACATGGAGACATTTTGAATCAAGAGCTAAACTTGACCTTAAAATGTACAGCTTATCACTGATAATAGATCATGAGGCTCTGTGGCAAATGAGCATAGTTCCTAAGCTTTGCGTTGTCAAGGATGTTTTGACTGGATTTAAGGGAATATATGAGTAAAATGAAATATTTTATATATTTCTTCATTAAATTAAAAATACATTTTCAAGCTATTAACTGTAATTCCGTGCCAGAAGAGATGAGCAAAGTATGTATGTGGATAAATTCCATACGTGAATGCATTATTACCACTGAATTGCCTTTTATGAAGTGAAAAGTACAGGATGTAACATTTGCCTGTTTTAATAGTACATGCTGCATAAAGGAATGGTGTCCAAAGTTTTGACCTTGGTAGCATTAAATGCAGTACACATTGATAATTTTCATTTGTTTACAAAAAAGACCTTTTGAATATCTAATTTCATAATTTAAGGGTTTTAGAGGCATAACTTTTAATTTTAAGAATTAAAGTGTTAAATGTAAGATAAATGGAAATATCTGTGACTCTTTTGAACAATTGTGAAATATTGTAATATAAATAAACCTAAGGTAATTAAAGTTTAATATGTAACCTGCATTAATTTAATATATCAAAGTTTGAAGTGGGAAAACTTACTAACAATAGATTACCTATCTCAGAGATCTGAGGAAATTATTCAGGTAGTTCCCAGATCAATGAAGCTAAAGCAGCCTGTAAATAATGAGGCCTGAACTTTTATAAAGATGGAAAATTGCTCCATTGTTATGAAAATGGAAGAGACATGAATCCAAAAGTTCTGCCCTGGATATAACATTTAACATTTTCACAATGGGTGGGAGTGGTGTGGGGCGGAAATAGGAGTGGGTTCCAATTTACAAATCTGTATCAGGCTGATCTGGTTTTCGCTATTGGGAGGATGTCCAAAACATGACTTGTGCTTTTTAGAGCTAGTAGGAGAATGCAAAATGTTGTCAAGGTTCTTTGTGGAGTTAAGGTACCCATTTGGATATGATACCAGGATATTTGCTGTATAAACATTTAGTTAGGCCACATTTGAAATATTATGTATAGTTTGGGTCACCACACTAGACAAGACATGGAGGCTTTGGAGAGAGTGCAAAACAGGTTTACCAAGATGTTGCCTTGTTAGAGTGTATTAGCTATAAGGAGAGAATGGACAAACTTGGATTGCTTTTGCTAGAGCATCAGAGGTTGCGGGGAGACCTGATAGAAGTATATAAAATTATGAGAGGCATGGATAAGGTCAATTGTCTGAGTCTTTCCACCAGGGGCATAGGTTTCAAGTGATGGGGGAAAGTTTAAAGGAGATGAGCAAGGAATTTTTTTTACATACAGAAAGTACCTGGAACACATTACTGGTGTGATAATAGAAGCAGAAACGATAGCAAAATTTAAAAAGCATTTAGACTGACACATGAACAGGCAGCGTATAGAGAGATTTGGACCATGTACAGGCAGATGGCGTTAGTTTTGAATAGCATGATGATCGCACAGACATAATTAGTTGAAGAGCCTGTTCCTCTGCTATTCTGTTCTATGTTCTATATCCTTGGGAGAGGAAAATTGGAATTGTTAAAAGTATGAAAGTATACAAAAAGTTCGTAAACTCATTGGAAAGGTTAACAGAACCATCAAAAGAAACAATCAAGTTATTTAAAACTTCTGCCCTTTAAATATTTGAAATTGTCTGGAATGTTAAAATAAAATCAGTGCTCACTAGTTCAATCTATCTATTGACATAGGCTTGAGGCTATCAGTACAGGCTTGGTGCAGCATGACTGATTTTCACATTATCACAATCAATGCTCAACAGCTCCAAATGATTCTAAACTTTTTGATCTGAAACAATGAATTCCAATTCTTGTTTTCCTATGGGATCAAAGATGCTAAATGTAGTTTTGAATTTTTTTTGCAATAAGTCATGAATTTATCAGCATACACTCAAGAATTTTATTTAATCGCAGCAGGAGTCTGGAGGTTTGCCCATGTGGAGACTGGGCGAATTTATAAGGAGAATGTGTGGTGCGGCATGGGTTGACATTGTACTATTAGGGAGTATGAGGATGGGTAGAAGGACTTCAATCAGGTGCCATGGGAGGTAGAAGCTAGAACTGTACAGCACAGAAACAGACCCTTCATCCCACCATGTGTCCATCATTATGCCACTTTTAAAGCAATTCCATCTGTGGTGGGAGAGCTCTGGGATTGTGTTGTGGAAGAGGACTGGAGGTCATTTTCTAAATTTTATTGATGTGTTACTGAATCAAATTCTTCTTCCTTTCTGAACTTGCACCTTGTTGATGGTGGATAGGCTTTGAAAGTCGAGAATACGTTGTTTAATGTAGGATTATGAGCCTCTGACTAATAGCTATACAATTTATATGGCTGGTCTCGTTTAGATTTTGTCAATGATTATACCCTAGAATGTTGATAATGGGGGATTCAATGTTTGTAATGCATTGAATATCATGAGGCAATGTTTAGACTGTGTCTTGTTGAAAATATTGCCTGGCATTTGAGTGGCATGAATGTTACTTACCACTTCTTAGCCCATAGCTGATTAGTGGGAATTAAGTAGATTTTACAAAAGGTTTTACAACAGCAATAAGAAGATACCTTATAAGTTAGAGCTGTCAGGCTAAGACAGCCTTACACCCGGCCACACAACTGGTAGCTTCTGCACTGGTCCTGGGGTTGCATGCCATGGGGGAAAGTCACAGTAGAAAAGGGAAGGCTCAGTAGAGAATTTTATTTTGATTCATTGTGCTTTTCTACACAAAGTACCTACCACTTATTAAGTAGTCTGCTTTACTGAGTATTGATCGTAAAATTCATTCATTTTGAACATATTAAACTTGATGTCATCATTGTTTGAATAAGTAACTAGGGTTTTGAATTTCTTTTTGGAACATTAATGATCTCCCTTGAGTTCACAATAATGTGAATATCTTTGTTTTACTAGATACTATTTCCTTTATCTTGCTGAAGCATCTTTGTTATGCTTTAATTTTAATATTATTTTCAAGCAATGAATTTTTACTCCTCAGGAATTTCTCAAATTTAGCAACGTATAAAAATATCAGTTAAAATTTCAATAATTTTAGTTCTCATCTCCTTTAACATTAATGGTTGCACACAATATATTGTTTGAATTTGCACACAGCATTTTTTCTTTGCTCTATCAGCAGATTGATTTTCTGGATTAGGTACCTTCCTGAATGATAAAACAAATCTTCAAATGTAAAAGTAACGTTCTTACTACCAAGACTTCATCTCCATATTGGAATTTTAAGTACACAAATATAATTGTCAGCTTCAAAGGATGTCAATGTTTTTGTTTTTCATGCTTTAATATTTTTCCAGAAGTATGTATAAATAGTTGGATGGCAAATTATTAATGCTTTTCAAAAGCACTTGCGTCTGTAAATATTCTATGAAAAGGAAATGTAAGAGGAGCATGTTTAAAGTACATGCAGATGTGACTGACATTTTAGAGAAAAGTCAAGTTTCTTGCCTCAAATTGTATTTATGTTATATTTTCATTAATGAAGGCATCTCCTCCAAGTGCAGCATTTGACGTACATGCTTGGTTACTGGATTAAGTAGAGAAAAAAGTTTCAGGTTCGTATACACTAAAGGTCAGTGTACAACAGGCTATGGTGTTGAGTAATATATTAGCACAGATAAAGGGATAGCTAATTAACAGGAAATAGAATTGGGATAAGTGGATCATTTTCATGTCGACAATCTATAATGTGTGAGACAGGATCAATGCTCAGCACTATTCGGGAATCCTCAGGCAAACAATCTCAGAGAGGTAGAGTCTGACTTGCAAATCAGAATTCTTTCTGATAATTTGTCCCACTCTGTCTGATCCGTACAAAAAGAATCAAAATTTTTTTCCCATGATCACGTATGAATACTTCGTTTGTAATTCATTTTTTTTTTACAACAAACAGAAATCCTTCATCCTATTTCTTTCTCTTATCCTGTCTACACAAATTTGTTTATAATTAGGGTGTACAACATTTCTCTCCAGTTGTTTCTGCTGACGTGGATCCTTAGGGTGTTCAAGGGTTCACACTTGCTAAATGTACTTTACAGCTCTAGCTTATAAAGTATCTTCTTACAGTTGTGTGAAACCTTTTGTAAAATCTACTTAATTCCCATTAATCAGCTTTGGGCTAAGAAGTGGTAAGTAACATTCATGTCACTCAAATGCCAGGCAACATTTTCAACAAGAGACAATCTAAATATTGCCACATGATATTCAATGTATTACAAACATTGCGTCCCCCATTATCAATACTCTAGGGTATTATCACTGACAAAATCTCAACGAGACCAGCTATATAAATTCTATGGTCAGAGGCTAGGAATCCTACATTCTAGAATTCTTGACTTTCAAAGCCTATCACCATCAACAAGGCACAAGTTCAGAGAGGAAGAAGGATTTGAGGAAGGGGATAAGCCAACCATGCTTAACCAAGGAAATTAAAGATAGCATTAGATTGAGAAAAAAAACCTAGAATGTGACAGAGATTAATGGAAAGCTAGAGGATTGGTAAAGTTTAAAAGAAACAAAAGACAACCAAAAAATTAATGAGGAGGAGAAAATACATTTTGAGGATAATATTGTAAGTAATATCAAGATGAACAGCAAAAGCATCTTTAAATATAGAAAATGAGAGAAGTCAAGTAAACATTGGTCCATTAGGAAACAGGCTGGGGAAAATAATAATGAGGAACCAGAAATGGCAAATGAGGTTAATAAATACTTTGCATCAGTCTTCACAAAAATCACTAAATATTCAAAGGAAAAAGGAAAGTAAATACAATAACTATCACTAGAGGAAAAATGCTAAGGACATGGAGTCTAAAGACTGACAAACCTCTTAGATCTGATGGCATACACCCGAGGATATTATAAGAAGTAGCTATAGAGATAATAGATGCACTCATAGTAATCGTCAAGTATCCTTGGATTCTGGAAAAGTCCCAGAGGTTTGGAAAACTGCCAATGTAACATTTTTGACTAGCAGGTTTGTGATGCAGAGTGATGCCAACAGTATGAGTTTAATTCATGCCAAGGCTGAAGTTACTATGAAAGGCTCTCCTCAACCTCTTGCCTCGCCTGAGGCATGACGACTCTTTGGTCAAACCACCATCTGCTGTCTGAGAGCAGCCCTATTGTCCAGTAGGATACCTTTTACCAGGTATGGAAGGGCTGTCTTCCATAAAAACAGGGCAGATTATGCCTGTACTCAGTATAAAACAGTATGGCAATTGACCCTATTAAAACATAATAGATTCTTAGAGGAGCTGACAAGATAAATTTGGAAAGATTGTTTCTGCTTCTGGGAGAGTCTAGGATCAGAGGGCATAATCCCAGAATGAGTCACATATTTAAAACACAGATGTGTCAGAATCTCTTCTCTTGGAGGATTGTTAATCTGTGGAATGCTTTTCCACAGAGTGTGGTTGAGACTTGGTCATTGAATAAATTCAAGGCTGATAGAGACAGATTTTAGTCAGTGAGGTAATCAAGGGTTATGGGGAAAAGGCATGTGAAGTTAAATTGAGGATCATCAGATCAGCCATGAATGGCACAGTAGCCTTGATAGGCTGAAATGCCTATTTCTTCTCCTATACATTGAAATCATAAGTTTGGAGTGTGATGGAATATTTTGCACTCGCCTGGATGACTGCAACTCCAACAATACCATGAAGCTTGACATCATCCAGGACAAAGCAGCCCAGTTGAGTCACATTACATTCATAAACATTCACTTCCTCATCATAGAAGCTCAATAAGTGTGCATCACTGCATGAAACTGCAGAAACAAGCACTGCAGAAATTCACCAGGGCTCCTCAAGTAACGCTTTCCAAACCAACAACTAACATGTAGAAGAACATGGACATTAGCTAAATGGGAAGCAAGATCTGCAAGTTTCTCTTCAAGTCAGTCACCATACAAACTTTGAAATACATTGCTATTCCTTCCTTGTTACTGAATTAGAATTCTGGAACACTCTCCTTAATGATATTGTCAGAGTGGTAGAGATCTACAGCACAGAAAAATGTCCTCTGGCCCTTCGAGTCTGTCTCAGTTATACCATCGTGGGTCTACCTACACCAAATGGACTGCAACAGCTCAAAAAGGTAGCTAAGGACAATTAAAATTGCAAGATTTGGGAGCGGGTGGCCCAAGATTGGGAGCTGACCACTATTTTGCTAAGATTAGGAGGTGGAACCAAGTTCAAGAGCCCTTTTGGCAATGTAGATGGGCACATCTAAAAACACCTGTGTGCCAGCTGGATCTGGGGATAAGGGAGACACAAAAGAACTGGAATTCAGAGGGAGGCCGAGAAGGGGTGAGAAGGTAGAAGAGACTGGGAGGCTGCTGCTTGCAAAGAGTGGTAGGCTGCAAGTGAGGTCGATAAAAGGTTGCAGGGGAGGGAAAGAAATAATTAATAATAGAACAGACAGCTATATAGGAACTAGAAAAATTTGAAATGATTGAGGTAGTGAATTACTTGCAATTGAATCTGATATCACATTAAGGTTGCATATGCTCAGGAGCTACTCTACGGGAAAGATCGTAGTGATGCAATTGTAATACACATTGTCAATTTGTCATTTGGTAGAACAAAACTTGAATATCATTGGGGAAAAAAAGCATATTATTCCAAAGCCTTCTATCTTACACTCATTAGGACAGTTTGCAAGAAAAACCAAAGTAAATATTAAAATGAGAGAAGAGTGCTGATTGATTCACAGTCATATAAAGCATTGAGTAGAGGAGTTGGGAGGTCATGTTGCAGGACATTGGTTAGGCCAAGTTTTGATGGGTATAATTCTGGTCTCCCTCCTATAGGAAGGATGTTATGAAACTTGAAAAGGTTCAGAAAAGAACTACAAGGATGTTGCCAGGTTAGGAGTGTTTGAACCATAGGGATAGGGTGAATAGGCTGAGGCTATTTTCCTTGGAGTGTCAGAAGCCGAGGGGTGACCTTAAAGAGGTTTATAAAGTCATGAGGAGCATGGATAGGGTGAATAGATAGGATGTGCAAGTCCAGAACTAGAGGGCAGTGCGTGTATGGAATGAACTGCCAGAGGAAGTGGTGGAGGCTGGTACAATTTCAACATTTATAAGGTACATGCATGGGTATATGATTAGGAAGGGTTTAGAGGGTTTTGGCCAAGTGCTGGCAAATGTGACTCGATTAATTTAGGACTTCTGGTTGGCATAGATGAGTTGGACTGAAGGGTCTGTTTCCGTGCTGTATATCTCCATGACGTGAAACATTAACTCCATTCCTCTCTCCATTCTTGTTTTCTCCAGCATTTTAATTTCATTTCAGATCTCCAGCATCTGCAATACTTTATTTTTATCTGAGTTCAGTATACGGAGAACCTGACTTATGATCCGGAATGGACTATCAATATAGCTTTTTTTCCACATTGTCTGCAATATTGTCCAATTGCAGAAGCATACCTAATATCATTCATTGCACTGATAATTTTGCAAATGCAGGCTGGTTGAGTATGGTCAGTAGTTTTCTTGTTGCAACAACCAACACATCGGTGCTTGATAAATCTGCCAGTAGTTTGGACTACACCAGCACAGGAATTCATGTACCACATTCCTTGCTGGTGTGAAATGCATACATTCTACGGCTTAGTGTCAGCAACCAATTGTAAACACCACTTCTGCAGCAAGGTAAAACAACTAGCTTTGCCATTTGCTTAAGCCTTGACATACCCCAACTTTCTGGGGAAATCAGGGTAGGCTTCCCACTTTACCACATCAAAAGTGATGGCCTTAACATATTCACGATGGAAGCATAGAAAATAGGAGTAGGACATTCACCCTTCAAGCTTACTCTACCATTCACCACAAACATAGCTAATCATCCAACTCATTAGCTTCATCCCACCATACCTGCCCCCGCCACCAGCTCCCACATATCCTTTGATCCCTTTAGCCCCCAACTGCAATATCTAACTACTTCTTGAAAATCAGAACATGTTTGGCCTCAACTACTTTCAGTGGTGGCAAATTCCACAGGCTCAGCACACTCTGGGTGAAGAAATTTCTCATTACATTCCTGAGGAGTTTGTCCTAAATCCCCAGACCATGAACCCTGGTTCTGGAAATATCCTTCCTGTGTCTATAATGTTAGTCTGATTAGAATTTTATGGATTCACTGGGCCAATTGCTACATTAAACGGTTTGCCTTATGAACATGTTAAGTTTATCTTCACTGGGTTTAGAAGATTGAGAAATAATCATTGAAAAACACAAGATTGTGAGGGACCTTGCCAGGGTATACCATGAGAGGATCTTCACCTTGTAAGGAAATTGATTCCATAAGACACGGTTTAAAATGTGAGCACTCCTATTTAAGACCAAGGTGAAGGTGCTTAATAATCTTTGGAATTCACTTCGCCAGATAGCAATGGAGAATACTGAATATATTCAATACTGAACTGACAGATTTTTATCGTATAAAGGGATTCAAGGATTATGGAGTAGGCAGAAAAGTGTCATTAAGGTCACAATCAAATTAGCCATGCTAGTATTGAACGGCAAAGTGGGCCAAAAAGCCTACTCTTGCTCCGATTTCTAATAATCTTACCAGAATCATTAAACAATTGCACTGAAACATTAATAAGCAAATACATTTAGCACTCTGACATAAATTGAAAGACAGCTTTTTATCATTTGTTTTAATTTTTGATTAGACATAGCATATCGCCATACAGCAGTTAGTTTAAAAAAAAATTCAAACAAATCTTCAGATCATGTGCCCAGAAACAGGTAGTATTCCAAAGAAACCTGCTTATACAACCAGTCCACATCAATAAAATGGAAAAATTGAATTTCGCATCAAGTGAATCTGCTTTAATACCCACCAATGCATACATGAAATTTTAAATGTTAGCACTTATTGTACAATAAATTGCTAAGCTGAGTTTTTTTTCAAATTTTCGCTGTACATTTAAATAAACCACTTTTATTGTAGTGCACCTAGAAAGCACAAGCCTGCACAATACTTTCCAGTACCATTTGAAATTCAAATGGTTATGATTTGCCCTGCATTGTAATTGCCAATAGCTAAAAAGTGCACACACCTTCTCAGTATACTAAGAATATCCCATGTTGCCTGTCATAAAACACCCCAAAAAGCTCTTAGTACTGATCTTAGCTGGTAGATTGACCAGTAATTGATTACAAGTTGGCAAAATCGTATTAGAAAATGTTACCGTATGTAAAACATACATTAAGAAATTATACACAGATTATATATACATTACTTGAGGCCATATTATTTATTGTATTATGCTCTTTATTTATCTGTACATCACTAGTGTTCTGAAACACTGAGTGTGATCATATGACTTCTGTATTAACAGCAGGTGTAGGACAGCTTTAAGTCCACACTCATCAACCAGGAAGAATCCACATTAATACTTTAGCTTTTACATTTGAGTAAATCTGTAAAAAAAATAAATTAAACAAAGTCTGGTCACTGTTTTGTATGGACTCAGTGACAACATACAATATTAGGACTTCTACTATACTAAATAGTAAAACAGATTGCAAGATAGGATTGCCAACTATGTGCATGAAATTGAAATTGCCTAAAAATATTGACACGTACAGAAAAAGTACTGCTAAGACCCTCAGGCAAATATTGTTTCAAACGAACCCAGTGTATAACTACGGTATACTCATGTCTCTATTTTTTGTTATTACCAGGAGACATGCTTCCCTGCATCTGTCTGTTCTACATGTTATGCAAAACATCTGCAGCAGAGCCATCTGCTTTCAAGATTGATAACCATTGGAAACAAATACAGATAGATTTAAAAACCAGAGGAAAACAAGTGCAAAGCATACCAATATTCTGGTTGATTTAAGGTACAAAAAAACTTAAAATGTACTATATTTTCACATAGTGGGTTTTGGTAGAGTTGTATTTCATGTGCTCATTTCTCTCAACTTCTTCCAAATATGGTTTCATACTCTGTTAAGATCAAGTCCACAATCTGATTCTGGTATACTGTGTGAACTGCAATATTTCCTGTCTCTTTCTCTGGCCTCAGGAGGGTGGGGCCAAATACGATGGCAACACTTTGATTGGTCATTCGGTTTACTTCAGAACGGGCAATGACCCTGTGAAAAATTAAAGACAAAAATTCAAGAAACGAGCATGCACACAGGCAAATATTACACAGTTACTAATAACGTACATAATAGAATGACAAAGTTACTGATATCTAAATGTTTGCATTATTAAAAACCTTTGATCTATTATTTCAAGTGACATATATCTTGCAGCTTTTCTTAGGCTTAGTAATAAATGGTTGAATATAGACGAATTACAAGGTTACAATATTATCAGATAAATGAATTTGCATTTTTTGTTTTGATGATCTAAACACTCTCAAGCTGCAACATGATAGTGTCAATCGTACTTTTACAAATCTGTGTTAAAACGTTATACTGGCACAACACCCACTTTTGAGCTAGAATGTCGGGCACATTGTTGGGGCAAAATATAAAAAACATCTACTCTAAATAATATGCTATAGCTGACCTGGGAAAGAGTTATGATGAGAAAAATCTCATTTCTGAAAATTATCTCAATGAGTTTGAACAGCTGAAACAGCATATCCACAACCTAACTGGAACTGATGTCCGTAACAACCATTTGTTGGGTGAGAAAATAACTTTCACAATGAGTAATATTCAGTCAGTTTTGGTGAGGAAAAGACATGCTCTGTTAGCCGTGTGAAAACAGTATCTTGCATTTAAAGTCATGTGATTTTCATGAAGATGCTGTGGTTGCACATGAATTGTTCATCAAACTGTCCAGAACAAGCTCAGTTTAATAATTACTGAAAGAAGTACCTTATTAATATGATATTTGTTAATGAGCATCACTCTCTTGCATACAGTATAAATAGCTAGAAAAGAAATGTGGTTTTGTATGCTGCTTGTAGACAGGCCAACAAGGGGCGAGGCCACATTAGATTTGGTACTGGGTAATGAACCTTCTTTCAGCTAGCTAATTTCTGATCCAAACTGCTAAATCACTGTCAATCCCATGCCTCCGTATTTTTTGCAAGAGCCTACCGTGGGGAACTTATTGAAGTCCATAATGAAATCCATATAGACCACATCAACCACTTTTCCCTCATCCACCTGTGTTAGATTTGGAGGTAGGTAAGCACTTTGGTGATAGTGACCACATTCAGTTATGTTTACTTTAGAGATGGAAAAGGATAGGTATACACCGCAGGGCAAGAGTTATAGCTGGGGGAAAGGCAATTACGATGCAATTAGGCAAGATTTAGGATACATAAGATGGGGAAAGAAACTGCAGGGGATGGGCACAATAGAAATGTAGAACTTATTCAAGAACCAGCTACTGTGGGTCCTTGATAAGTATGTACCAGACAGCAAGAAAGAAGTGGGTGAGTGCAAGATCCGTGGTTTAGTAAGGAAGTTAAATTTGTTGTCAAGAAGAAGAAGAGGAATGCTTATGTTAGAATGAGATATGATGGCTCAGTTAGGGTGCTTGAGAGTTACAAGTTAGCCAGTCAAGACCTAAAGAGAGAGCTAAGAAGAGCCAGGAGGGGACATTAGAAGTCATTGGCAAATAGGATCAAGGAAAACCCCAAGGCTTTCTGTAGCTATATCAGGAATAAAAGAATGACTAGAGTAAGATTAGCACCATTCAAGCATCGTAGAGGGAAGTTGTGCATGGAGTTAGAGGAGATAGGGGAAGTGTTAAATGAATACTTTTCATCAGCATTCACACTAGAAAAAGACAATGTGATCGAGGAGAATACTGAAATACAAGCTACTAGACCAGATGAGATTGAGGTGCATAGGAGGTGGTGTTAGCAATTCTGGAAAGTGTAAAAATAGATAAATCCCCTGGGCCAGATGTGATTTATCCTAGGATTCTTTGGGAAGCTAGGGAGGAGATTGCCGAGCTTTTGGCTTTGATCTTTATGTCGTCATTGTTTACATGAATAGTGCCAGAAGACTGGAGGAGAGCAAATGTTGTTCTCTTGTTCAAGAGGGGAGTAGAGATAATCCTGGAAATTATAGACCTGTTAGCCTTATTTCGTTTGTGGGTAAAGTGTTGGAAAGGGTTATAAGAGATAGGATTTATAATCATCTAGAGATGAATAAGTTGATTAGGGATAGCAACACGGTGTTGTGAAGGGTATGTCATGCCTCACAAACCATATTGAGTTTTTTGAGAAGGTGACCAAACAGGTGGATGAGGGAAAAGTGGTTGATGTGGTCTATATGATTTCATTATGGACTTCAGTAAGTTCCCCATTGTAGGGTATTGCACAAAATATGAAGGCATGGGATTGAGGGTGATTTAGTGGTTTGAATCAGAAATTGGCTAGCTGAAAGAAGACAGAGGATGGTGGTTGATGGGAAATATTCATCCTGGAGTTCAGTTACTAGTGGGGCACTGCAAGGATCTGTTTTGGGTCCAAAGTTATTTGTCATTTATATAAATGACCTGGATGAGGGCACAGTAAGGTGGGTTAGTAAATTGGAGATGACACTAAGGTCAATAGAGCTATGGATAGTGAGGAAGGATGTTGTACGTTACAGTGTGACATAGCTAATCTGCAGAGCTGAGCGGAGAGGTGGCAAATGGGAGTTTAATGCGGAAGAGTGGGAGGTGATTCACTTCAGATGGAGCAACAGGAATGAAGAGTACTGGGCTAATGGTAAGATTCTTGGTAGTGTAGATGAGCAGAAAGATCTCAATGTCCAGGTACATAGATCTTTGAAAGTTGCCACCCAGTTGATAGGGTTGTTAAGAAGGCAAACGGTGTTTTAGTTTTTATTGGCAGAGGGATGAAGTTTCAGAACCATGAGATCATGCTACAGCTGTACAAAACTCTGGTGCGGCCACATTTGGAGTATTGTATACAGTTATGGTCACTGGACTACAGGAGAATGGGGAAGCTTTGGAAAAGATTCAGAGGAGATTTGCTAGGGAGTTGTCTAGTATGGAGAGAAGGTCTTATGAGGAAAGGCTGAGGAACTTGAGACTGTTTTCATTAGAGAGAGGTTGAGAGGCGGCTTAATTGAGACATATAAGATAATCACAGGGTTAGATAGGTTGGACAGTCAGAGCCTTTTTCCTCGGATAGCAATGGCCAGCATGATGGGACATAGCTTTAAATTGAGGAGTGATAGATATGGGACAGATGTCAGCAGTAGTGTCTTTACTCAGAGTGTAGTAGGGGCGTGGAATGCACTGTCTGCAACAGTAGTAGTCTCGCCAACTTTAAGGGCATTTAAATGGTCATTGGATAGGCATATGGATGAGAATGGAATAGTGTAGGTTAAATGGTTCTACAGGTCGGTGTAACATCATGCGCAGAAGGACTTGTACTGCGCTGTAATGTTCCATGTTCTGCTTTTAAGCTGTTTTAGATCATTTTAAAAATGTCAAGTATTAATGCTATGAGCTTTTTTTATCCTCTGTTACGAGCTCACATCATCAGCAACTTGTAACAAACATTTAAAGATCTAAACCTGCAGAAACAAGTCTAATAATATGTTTGCTACAAGGTGTCCTACTGGGTCTGATGTAAACATTAGTATTTACACTGAGTTTTGAGATTTAACAGAACTTTATGTAAAAATGAACATTTTAAATAAGCAAAGAATTTAAATACATGTCTTGTATTAGGGCTTACTTTTACTCAAAATTACTAAACAGAGCTGGAAGTTACGACAGTTAAAATTAATACTTACTTTTAAATCACAGCTATGCACCATCGTAAGAAAACTAATCACAGCTGAGAACTAATAAACACTTACTTCACAAGGTGTTTGAATAGAACTTGCATAGTGTCATGGTTTGGTTTAGGTAAGAGCCTGATTAGGTCGGCGATAGCCTCAACACGCTGCTTGTAGTCTGAAATTTCTGAAATTTATTAAATAGAACTGGATTTATTTGATTTGATTTATTGTTGATACATATACCTAAATACAGCAAAAACGACTGTTTTGCATACTAACCAGACAAATCATACCTTACAAAGTACATCAGGGTAACAGAACAGAGTGAAGAATAAAGTCTTACAGCTAGAGAGAAGGTACAGAGAAAGATTAACTCTAATGTATGAGAGGACCGTTCATAAGTTTGATGACAGCAGTAAGGAAGATGTTCTTAAATCTATTAGTACATGTTTATATATTCTGCTCAATGGAAGAGGATGGAAGAGACAATAACCAGGGTGGGAGGGTCTTTGATTATATTGAGGCAGGGTGAAGTGTAGACAGAGTCAATGGAAGAAAGGGTGGTTTCCCTACATGCCCTTTTGTGTGTACATAATACTAATTATCCTCTGCAACAGAACTCACTTAATGCATTAACTAGCCCAGACTGGGCCAGAATGTGGTCTATCTCTCAGGTAAAAACAATTTTGTAGATTTAAGAACAGAATATCGTTCCTCTTTAAGAATTAGCTTTCATAAAGGTTTATCACAGCATCAACAAAGGTCAACTGAACAAAAAGTATCTACTTTAAAGATTACCTTGATTTGTCTCATCACAGATGTTAACTGACCCAGTTTATATTTCTACCACTTACTGTTGAACAAATTAACTGGGTATACTTTTAGATTTTATATTGCACTTGCTTGCTGACAATGAAAGCCAAGATTAAAAAACAAAATTTATATTGGTAATTTTTTCCCCCCAAAAAATTCATTCTCAGGATATCGATGCCACTGGTAAGACTAGCATTTGTCATTTGCCAGTTACCCTTGGAAAGGTAGTGATGGACTGCTTAATATGGTCAAGGTAGTTGGAACTTAATGGAATGTTGCAAATGCCTCTCTGTGGCCAGACTGTGCACTACAAGCCATTGTAAAACATGATTATACATTGATAAAAGCTTACAAAACACCGAGAAAACTGAGAAGAGATGATTTTACTAAAAGATACAATTTCAGTTTATCACTGAATAATGACAAATGCTACAAAATTAACCAAATTCATTAAATGAGTGATAACACTTTCCAGTAATGATTCTAGACATTTTGGGAAGCAGTGGGGTAGTGGCATTCTTTGAGAAAAATGATCTTGACACCCAGGATTGTGAGCCTTTAAAACTCTCTTCCTCAAAAGGTATTGGAAGCAGAATCTCTGAATACTTTAAGGCAGAGGTAGATAGGTTCTTGATAAGCAAGAATGACAGCTTATTGGAAGTAGATGATAAAATGAAGTAATCAGACCAGTCATGATCTTATTGAATAGTGAAGCAAGGTAAAGGGGTTGAGTGGCCTACTCCCCATTATAATGTTCATATCTGCATGGGTCTGTATGTTTAGTACAAATGAAGATGGTTGTAATGAGGAACATAGGACCAAGAGAAGGCCAAAGAGTCTTATGTGCCTGCCCACCCATCAACACAATCATGGCTGACCAAACATTTCAATACTTTCAGCCAACCCATCACCATAACCCTGTACGTCCCTGATACTTTGAAATCTACCAATCCTTACCTTAAACATCTCAAAGACTGAGCCCCGACACACCTCTCTGGTTGAGAATTCCAAGTTTCACAACTCTGTGAAAAAATGCTTCTTATCTTGGACCCAAGGGCCATCCCCCTTATATTTAAATTGTGCCCCCGAGTTCTAGACTCCCCCAACCAGCTGAAACGTCTTGTCTTCATCTAACCATTTAATTATTTCATTGGTTTCATGCTTTGAAGTGCCCAATTTCTCTTCACAGGATAGTACCTTCCCCTCTTTCAATCCAGAGAACAAGTTTGCTGAACCTTCATCGCACCCCCACTAAGGCAGTACCAAACTATGTACAAACAAAGCACAACCTTTCTCAAATCTCTGTGAAAAAGGCTAATCTTTTAGTTTCCAAACTGATGCTTTGCTACATCTATACTCCCTACTCTTAATATTTAAGAAATACTCTCCATGGGTCAGTCCCTCCCATCAAAATGGATAGCCTCACATTTTTCCATATTATATTTCATCTGCTATGTTTCTGTCCATTCACTGGACCTGTCAGAGTGTCACTGGCTCAGAACTGACTGCAAGGCAGGGAAGATCCCTGGAAAAGTACTAATGATGATTGATTCCTGGAAGATTGATCTTCAGCAACTGAGAACATCTTACATGTAATCAGATATCATTTCTGACGCAAGAGATTTTCTTCTGACCTCTCTTGAATAAGCTTTCTGCTTAATTACAACCATTTATTTCATTTTCACCTCGAGACTGTCAACATCAAACTGAGGGCTTATATGCTATTATAACCTGTGCAACTGATTTTGCATTCTGTTATCAATTACCAACTTCCAATTTTCCATAAAAAGTCTCAAGAGTGAATAAAAGTCTTGGAGTACTTTGTCCCCCTCAAATTGCAAAGTCAGTTTCACATCAGATAACCTGCAGTCACTTTGTACACAGCAAACTCCCAAAGACAGTAGTCCGATTATGACTAACCAACCCTATTTTTGTGATATTCATTATGGGGTAACCCCTTTTCTTTGAAGTAATGCTGTGGTTTTGTTTTTAAAACAACATTGAAGAGTCTTGGCTTAACATCTCCATTGATAGTACAGTACGCCCCAGTGCTGCAGAAGAGGGTCACCCCAGATTGTTGTAGTCATGTTCTGAAGTTGGTCTTAGTATTAAGACTGCAGTACATTGAGTCAAGATTAATACACTATGATCAAATAATTGTAACTTCCTCTAAATCAGCAATTTTAAAATGTGATGAAGACACCATTAATCTATGATGTTCACTTACTAACTGCATTGACAAAGTCATTAAAGAGATGATATGTGAACAGAGGTTCTGGTAGTTCTCTGAAAAACATCTTGAGAGCCCCAGTAATGACATTGATATCCTCCCATTTACTGTCGTTCAGGTCCAGCTTCTCATCTGTAAGGAAGGCATAATTAATTTGTAAGTTTAAGATGGGATTGAAAATAGCATTTCACAAACCCCAAAGAGGTCACTGGGTTTTAACAAGTTATATCTGAAAACTAATAGCACTTTTTAGGCACATTGTATTTTTGGCTGTGATCAAACCTGAGCCAAATTGAATGAGAAGAGCGTTTAATTTTCCATTTGCAACTTCAGAACTTTCAGAGCTCAAAATGAAGTTGATCAATTTCAGCAACAAATTCTCTCCTCTAATTTAATACCATATGAGATCCCCCCTCCCCATTCAAACTCTCTGCCATCAGCCAATTCTATGCTTCATCAAATTGTTCACTACCACCATTTTCCCTTTGCTTTTTCCTTTGGAATACACATTTTATCTGTTCCTTCAGACACCCTCTGTTTTGTTTTACAGCATAGGAACCATCATTTATCCACCCCCCCTTCAATTCTGAACTCCAGTCATATTGGAGTTGAAACATTAGCTCTGTTTTTCAGATGAACAGGCCTGAAGTTCTCCAGCGCTTTCTATTAAACAAATCTTCCAAATCAGGAAAGAAACAACAATTTGACTTGAGTCAAAAAGATGATTAATTTTCCAATTTTTCATAATGCTCATGTAGTACAATCATCAGACTCCCTACAGTGCAGAAAGAGACCATTCAGCTCATCAAGTCTACACTGACTATCCAATAAGCATCTCACCCAGACCCACTGGCTTTGGCTATGCACAGGCCCAGCAAAGGCAGTACAGAATTTATATTCTTTCTAACATTCAGATGCACAGGTAACCAAATAATATTGTAGGTAATCAATGTCTTCCAGGATCAATTTTCATTTTCAAAGGTTTGGGGCCTCAGGGAGATACACAGTTCTCAACCATCTTCCACAGTCCCCAAAACTGGAAAAGAGTTTCACGGAAAACATTTGTGAGAATCAGATTTCCCTCTCCATTTTCTGATTTCTGGTAAGGCATTCAGCTAGTTCTGCTTAGGTCTCAACAGGAATTGTGATTATCACGTTTTTGAAATCACTCTTTTTAAAAAAACTAATGTATGCTCATGCACAAACCGCTGACTTTTAGTAGTTGTTACAATGTGACATGGTTGCACGTGTTTTCTTTAAACATATGTTATGTTTTGCAGTATGTACCGTGTACAAGGCACACTGCAGAAATTCACCAAAGGTGCTTAGACAGCACCTTCCAAAGCCATGACCACTTTCACCTAGAAGGACAAGGGGAGCATATACATGGGAACACTATCACTTGCAAGTTCCTCTCCAAGCCACTCACCTTCACTGTTGCTGTGTCACAATCCTGGAATTCCTTCCCTAGGGACGCCGTGATCCAACTACCGCACATGGGCTGCAGCAGTTCAAGAAGGCAGCTCATCACCACCTTCTCAAGGGCACCTCAGGACAGGGAATAAATGCTGACCCAGCCAGCAATACCCCACATCCCATGAGTGAATAAAAAAAGATTGTCTTTTGTACATTTTTATTTATGGATCTGTTTCATGGATTTTCTTTGTAGATCACCAACCCTTTCCATTTAGCCATTCCTCCTTGATTGGGGTCTATAATTGCCCATTCAACAGAACAACCGGAAAACATTAAGTGCCTGTTAAAAAGGAAAACCCTTCCATGGTGGAATCACATGTCAAGTAAAAGTGGATGGCTGAAGTTATTCAAGGACAAATGTTTTAGCTGCAACTTAGTCTTAAAAATAAATTGTTTAGCTTTTGTGAAAGTTATAAACTCTGGCATCCAAGGTCTGTTATTTGTAAAGTTAGATTAGGAACAATTTAGCAATTTTGAAGGTCATTGAGGTTTTAATTTCACTGCATTGTGAATCCAGAGATGATTGGTTTGGTTTGCTATCTGTGCTGTAACACTTGTTAGCCAGCTAATTTTCTATTCAAGCTGATATGTTACTACCTACACCCGGAGCTCTTATTTTCCACAATAAACTCCAATGTGGCACTTGTCAAATGCTTTCTGGAAATCTAGATGTATGATATCCACAGCATGCATTACCTCTGCAAACAACTTCAATAGATTGGTCAAACATGATTCCACTTTCACAAAACCATGCTTACTCTGTCTGATTACTCTGAATTTATCTTGCGTGTGGCCAATGTTTAACTGATTCATTGGAGTTCTTTGAAGAACTAACATGTGCTGTGAATAAAAGGGAACTGGTGTACATAGGCTCGTCTACAGATGAAACTGGTAAAATCCAAGTTTGGGCTGACATGTGTCAGGTAACATTATGTGCCACTTGAATCCTAGTCAGTAATTATCTCCACAGGAATTTCATATTTGTTAATATGTTAAGTATGCTAAGGTTCATGTGTATAATTTGGTATCAAAAAATCTTTCTTGATAGACACATAAATTACTATCAACGTCCAACGTCTTCCTCACTTCAGCTTTTAGATTAGATTAGACTTACAGTGTGGAAACAGGCCCTTCGGCCCAACAAGTCCACACCGACCCGCCGAAGCGCAACCCACCCATACCCCTACATTTACCCCTTACCTAACACTACGGGCAATTTAGCATGGCCAATTCACCTGACCCGCACATCTTTGGACAGTGGGAGGAAACCGGAGTACCCGGAGGAAACCCACGCAGACACGGGGAGAACGTGCAAACTCCACACAGTCAGTCGCCTGAGTCGGGAATTGAACCCGGGTCTCAGGCGCTGTGAGGCAGCAGTGCTAACCACTGTGCCACCGTGCTGCCCATGGTGTAATTATATACAGCTCACTTTATAAAAATATCTAATTCTGCTCATGAACAACTTTTCTGAGTCTACAGCTATGAAATTTGAAGTGAAGAAAGTTTAAAAAGCAAAAATGCTACCAGCAACATAATGCCTTGTTTTACAGGTTTATACCCTTAATTAAGTTGTTCTTGATTTTATCAGGGTTCTTTGATCTTGGTGTTGTATACAAGGAAGAACAGTCTGAGAGCATTCAT
The DNA here is from genome assembly GCF_020745735.1 of Hemiscyllium ocellatum. Taxonomy (NCBI): domain Eukaryota; kingdom Metazoa; phylum Chordata; class Chondrichthyes; order Orectolobiformes; family Hemiscylliidae; genus Hemiscyllium; species Hemiscyllium ocellatum. The sequence continues at coordinate 103,485,229 of NC_083405.1, forward strand.
GGCATCATTCCACACTTCAACATTTGGATCTGGGCGAATCCTTAGTAGAGACCTGAAAGTAAATTACTTTCCATACCTAATACAATCCTAGAATTTTACTGTACAAAAATAGGCCATTTGGCTCCCAAAAGAATAACCCAGCTAGGTCCCATTCTCCAGCCCTACCTCGGATGCCTTCTAAATGCAACACTTTCAAATATAAATCTAGCTTTCTCTTGAAACCTCCTAGGGAATCCACCTCCGCCACTCTTCCAGGCAGTGTACTCCAAATCCTAACAAAAGAGTAAAGAGATTTATCCACATCTCGCTCCTAACCTTCTTGCTGATAATCTTGAAATTGTGACCCCTGGGTAATGACATACCAGCTAATGGAAACAGAACATTCTTCTTTACCCGGTAAGAATTGTTCATAATTTTGAACACTTCAGTAGAATCACCTCTTGATCTCTCTGCTCAAAAGAGAATAGGCCCAATTTCTCAAATCTTTTGTCTAAAACCCCTCATTCCTGGTATCATTCTAGTAAATCTTCTTTTTACTCTCTTCACATCCTTCCTTAAATAAGGTACCCAAAACAAACGTGGTCTGACCAATGACCAGGAAGTCGGACCTCTTGCATCTGTGCAAAAATTCAAATACCCTGAAATTGCAAGTGTGCTAATCCAAATTTACATACATTGGGCTCTCTTGCTGACCATACACAATGGCACCTTAAAAAGATCCTGTGCTTTATAAAATGTCTTACCATGGTTGACTGCAAAGCGAAGCTTTTGTATGACAGCCAGGTTACCACTCACTCTGTACAAACCATCAACGTTTAAGCCTAATGACATAAGATGAAAAATGTAAGTTCAGGCAAGGACTTCAAGAACAACAAATTCTTGGGCTAGGAAAAATAAACAAGAGCAGAAATTGCTGAAGAAACTTAGAATTGAATGATGGTTACTGGTCTCAAATGTGAATTGCTTTTCTCTCTATACAGATTCAATAAAATTTAATTTATTTTAAAAATCTGGAATTAAGAGTCTAATGATGACCATGAAGACACTGTTGATTGTTGGAAAAACCCATCTGGTTCACTCATGTCCTTTAGGGAAGGAAACTCCAGGTCTGGCCTACATGTGACTCCAGACCCACGACTAAGTGGTTGACTCTTAATTGCTCTCTGGGCAATTAGGAATAGGCAATAAATGCTGGCCCAGCCAGCAATGTCCACATCCTATGAATGAATTTTCAAAAATGCTGCCAGACTTCCTGTGTTTCTCCTGCAATTTCTAGCTTTATTAGTTTCCAGCATCCACAAATCTTTGTTTCATTCTAGACTAAGATACCTGAATTGTGAAAATGTTATAGGTAATGTTTTCAGATTTCTATTATTTTCTTTGATACAATGGAGATGTATTAGAATAAAATGTGATCCACTGAAATTTATTTCAAATTAATGAAAACGCTGAGATAACATTTTATTTTAGAATTTTATGCCATTACTTTGTAAGGGTAATACTTCTGATTGTATTAGAGAAGTTTTACAAATTAAATTGTTGTCTTTTGAAGAATCAACTCTTAAAATGTCATACCCTCTCTCTCCACGTGGTCAATACACATCATCACAAATTTTGGTACAGTTGAATTCTCTCTTTGACAAAGACTACTTAGATTGCATCCAAATACTTGATCTGTATAAAACAAAAGTGAAAGGCAATGTAATTCATTTTCAGATAACAGCTCAAATTGAGGGCAACAGTGATCATCACAATTCAGGGATAAATCAGAAAATAACTGTGACACCAGCAATGTGTAGTTAACTGCAAAAGTCAGAAAGTTGCTATTTAAGATGCCCTTTTGCTTGACAGGCATCACTATACAGATATCTTTCCCAGAAACATAGCATTCAAATATACAAGAGTTGTGAAGTTGGGGCACTCACCATTAAAAACAGAAAAGTTAGGTCTTTTCCATTCAAGTGTAAAGCAAATTTTATGTTTGCAAAACTTAATTACTAAAATATTTTCAGTTTCAGATGGTTATGTTTAGAATCTTATTTAGTCTGATTTTAAATAATGTCAGAGATTTTAAGCTTTTTCTTCCTGTCCCTTATCACAGTCTCTCTTAATCCCACTCTTACTTCTGAATACAGCCTCGTACTGAATTAAATATTTTAACTTATATTTTCTGGTTTAGATGTTGCAACTCAGTAAGAATTCTTCATTCTGATTTGACAAGATGGCATCCATCCTGTTTGTTACTCATTTTGCACAGACCCTAGATCCCTGGTAGACAGTACTGGACTGCCTGACAACTGCAAATTGCTGGGTAAGTGGCCAAGAAAGCCAATGAGTAACTGTAAGCGCAATAAACTGTCCGTGCTGTTCAGCAGCCAACGATTACAAAACCTGGGACTAATATTTCCTTGATATCACTTTCCCTATTCAGATTTATTGAGTTTAGGAAACCATGAATTTAATTATTTTCTTAAGAGTTTCTTTGGTAACCATGAGCCCTTTGACAAAATGTTTTTCTGCTACGATAACATTCTCAGAACACAATTACTACACGATTTTCTGAAGAAAACAAATGTTCTTAAACCAGATATATTTGGTTCTTACAGAGGAAGGTGAGAGGAAATTGTGGACTCACTGGCCCCAGTTTTCAAAGTCTTCTTAGATTTTGTTGGTGTCAAAGATTTGAGAAATGCAAATGTTTCATCCTTACAAGATGATGTAAAGATAAACCCAGCATCTAGAATCCAGTCAGTTTAATCTCAGCAGTAGCAAGCTTTTAGAAACAAGAGTCACTTGGGCAAATGAAGTTAATTCAGGAAAGTTAGCATATCGAGGGCAAATCTTGTTTCAAAAACATGCTTGAATGTCTTGCTGCAACAACAGAGACTGCTGAGGGCAACAGTCTTGATCCAAATGGCATTTGATAAAGTGCTACACAGCAAACATGCAAGCAAAGTTTGAACTCAATGAATAAAAAGGGACAGTAACAATATGAATATATTGACTGAATAGCAAGAAAGAGTCAGTCATACTGAAAGGTTCTTCATCAAACTGGAGAAGGGCTCATAGGGAATTTCCTGAAAAGTCAGTATTAGGACCCCTATTCATATGAAGCATAATGAAGCATATTAATGGGCTAGATCTTGGAATACAGGGCACAATCTCAAAACTGTCAGGATAGTGTAGAAGCTCAAAAGGACATGGATAGGTTAGTGTAATATAGTGGCAGATGAAATTTAAAGAGGAAAAAATGTGAAGTGATTCTTTTGTTGAAATGAGTTAGAAAGATAAAGGGTCCAATTCAAAATACTTTTGCAGTGGCAAAGGCATCTGGATGTCTATGCGCACAACTCATTCAAAAGACTGGACTGGTTAATAAAGCATTTGGGATCTTGGCTCTTAAAAATAGGAAACTGGTTTGGTCTCAACTAGAGTATTGCATTGAGGAAGATTGAGGAACAAATTGAGGAAGATGTCAAGACAAAGATTCATGACAATAGTTCCACATTGAGAGATTTCAGCTATGAAGACTGACTGCAGAATCTGAAAAAAGAAAGTTGAGAAAGGAGATTTAGAGTCGTAGAGTCATGGAGATGTACAGCATGGAAACAGACCCTTCGGACCAACCTGCCCATGCCGACCAGATATCTCAACCCAATCTAGTCCCACCAGCCAGCGCCCTGCCCATATCCCTCCAAACCCCTCCTATTCATATACCTATCCAAATGCCTTTTGAATGTTGCAATTGTATCAGCCTCCACCACTTCCTCTGGCAGCTCATTCCATACATGTACCACCCTCTGTGTGAAATGGTTGCTCCTTAGGCCTCTTTTATATCTTTCCTCGTTCACCCTAAACCTATGCACGCTGGTTCTCCACTCCCCGACCTAGGGAAAATACTTTGTCTATTTACCCTATCCATGCTGCTCATGATTTTATAAACTCAATAAGAGTCACCCTCAACCTCCGACGCTCCAGGAAAAACCGCCCCAGCCTGTTCAGCATCTCCCCATAGCTCAAATCCTCCAACCCTGGCAACATCCTTCTAAATCTTTTCTGAACTCTTTCAAGTTTCACAACATATTTCCAATAGGAAGGAGACCAGAATTGCATGCAATATTCCAACAATGGCCTAACCAATGTCCTGTACAGCTGCAACATAACCTCCCAACTCCTGTACTCAATACTCTGACTAATAAAAGAAAGCATACCAAATGCCTTCTTCACTGTCCTATCTACCTGCGACTCCACTTTCAAGGAGCTACGAACCTGAACTCCAAGGTCTCTTTGTTCAGCAACACTCTCTAGAACCTTTCCATTAAGTGTATATATCCTGCTAAGATTTGCTTTTCCAAAATGCAGCACCTCACATTTATCTGAATTAAACTCCATTTGCCACTTCTCAGCCCATTGGCCCATTTGGTCAAGATCCTGTTGTAATCTGAGGTAACCTTCTTCGCTGTCCACTACACCTCCAATTTTGGTGTCATCTGCAAACTTACTAACTGTACCTCTTATGCTCGCATCCAAATCATTTATGTAAATGACGAAAAGTAGAGGACCAAGCACCGATCCTTGTGGCACTCCACTGGTCACAGGCCTCCAATCTGAAAAACAACCCTCCACCACCACCCTCTGTTTTCTACCTTTGAGCCAGTTCTGTATCCAAATGGCTAATTCTCCTTGTATTCCATGAGATCTAACCTTGCTAATCAGTCTCCCATGGGGAACCTTTTCGAACGCCTTACTGAAGTCCATATAGATCATTCTATTGCTCTGCCCTCATCAATCTTCTTTGTTACTTCTACAAAAAACTCAATCAAGTTTGTGAGACATGATTTCCCATGCACAAAGTCATGTTGACTATCCCTAATCAGTCCTTCCCTTTCCAAATACATGTACATCCTGTCCCTCAGGATTCCCTCCAACAACTTGCCCACCACCAACATCAGACTCACTGGTCTATAGTTTCTTGGCTTGTCCTTACCACCCTTCTTAAACAGTGGCACCATGTTAGCCAACCTCCAGTCTTCTGGCACCTCACCTGTGACTATCGATGATACAAATATCTCAGCAAGAGGCCCAGCAATCACTTCCCCAGATTCTCATAGAGTTCTAGGGTACACCTGATCAGGTCCTGGGGATTATATCCACCTTTCAATATATCTAGCACTTCCTCCTCTGTAATATGGACATTTTGCAAAGTGTCACCATCTATTTCCCAACATTCTATATCTTCCATATCCTTTTCCACAGTAAATACTGATGCAAAATACTCATTTAGTATCTCCCCCATTTTCTGTGGCTCCACACAAAGGCCACCTTGCTGGTGTTTGAGGGGCCCTATTCTCTCCCTAGATAGAAATAATCAAAATTATGAAGGATGTGAACAGAGTACATGGGAATAAACTGGTCCCACTGTTGGAAGAACTAAGTATCAGAGGACATGCTTTGGAGATTAAAAAAAAGGTAACTATAGGCCAGATAGCTTAACATGTTGTTGGGAAAATGTTGAGCATTTAGAAGCCCACAGTATAATCAAGCAGTGTGAGCGTGGCTTGATGATGAAGATATCATGCCTGACAAATTTATGAAGGCTCTGGCCCGAAACGTCGAATTTCCTGTTCCTTGGATGCTGCCTAACCTGCTGTGCTTTAACCACCAACACATTTTCAGCTCTGATCTCCAGCATCTGCAGACCTCACTTTTTACCTGACAAATTTATTACACTTCTTTGAGGAAGTGGCACACAACATAGATAAAGAGAACTAGTAGATGTAATATATTTGGATTTACAAAAGGCATTCAATAAGGTACCACACAGAAAGCTACTTAATAAGGAAACATGATATTGAGGGTAGTGTATTGATATGGATAAAGGATTAGTTAACTAATAGAAGGCAGAGGATTGGGATAACAGGGCTATATTCAGGGCAGCAACTGTAACAAATGGAGTGCCAAAGGAATCAGTGCTGAGGCCACAATAATTTACAGTATGTATTGACAAGGTGAATGTACTATAACCAACTTTGTGGATGACACAAAAACAAGTGGAAAGGCAAGTAAGGGGAAAAATTTAGAGATGGCAATTTAGGCTATAAAGCAAGTAGATCCAACAAGCTATTTTGATAACAATATCCAGAACGTGACAAGAAGGGACAGAGTACACAAACAGAAAATCAAGCAGTGAACAGAATCAAGAGGGATTAAAAAATAGTAAAAAGGTAAAATTGATGGTTCTTTACTTGAATGCATGTGGTATTCAGAATAAAATAATGGCTCAAAAACAATTAATTGGGTTTGACCTTCAAGACATTACAGAGCCATGCTTACAAGGAAATCAAAACAGAATTAAATATTTAGGTATATGTGACTTTTCGAAATGGCAAGCAACAGGAAAGGTTGGTGGGATAGCACTGTTGGCAAGGGTTGGAATAAATACAGTGACAGAAATGATCTTGGGCCATAAAATATACAATCCTTACAGGTGAAGGCAAGAAGGCACTGGTACGAGTCTACATGCACCCTAATAGTAAGTATATGATGGGCAGAGAATAGATAAAGAAATAATGAGGACAGGTAACAAAGGCAATACATTGATCATGCATGACTTTAAATCTTCATGTAGATTGGGATAGACAGATGGACAGAAGTAGCCGCAGGGAACTATTGAGAGTATATTTGGGACAGTTTTCTAAAACAATAGTTATGAGTCAAAACAGGGATCAGGCTATTCTGGTTCTGGTGATGTGTAATGAGGCAGGTTTAATAAATAACTTCAGCGTAGAAGATACCCAGAAAATAGTGATCATAGCTGAAGAGCTGGCTGAAGTGGACTGGAAAAGCAGTTTAGTAGCAAAAACAGTTAAGGAACAACAGCAGACATTTAAGACATAGTTAATGGGTCACAGCAAAGACACATCCCCATGACGAAGAAGAATTCTAGGAAGGGATAAGTTAAAGATAGCATCAGATTGAAAAACAGAGAATGTGGCAAAGCTTAATGGAAAGCTAGAAGGAAAGTTTTAAAAACCAACAAAAGGTCACGAAAAAATAAAGAGGGAGAAGTTGTGAGGGCAAACTTAAAAGCAACATTAAATGAGACAGAAAGAGCTTCTTGAAATGTATCAAACGAAAAGAGAAAAGTCTAACTGAACATAAAACCTTTAGGGAACAAGGCTTGGAAAATAATAATGGGAAACCAGAAACTGGCAGAGGAATTGAATAAATAATTTGCATCAGTCTTCACAGTAGAAGACCTGAAAATCATTCCAATATTACTAAATAAATCAAGGGAAGGAGAATATAGGAAATATACAGAAAAATCATCACGAAAGAAAAAGTCCCACAGAAACTAAAGACACTAAAAACTGATAAATCCCTTAGAAGTGATGAGATGCATTTCAGGATATTAGAGGAAGTAGCTACAGTGAGAATGGTGGTAATCTTCCTACAGTCCTTAGATCTTGGAAAAGTTTCAAAGGATTGGAAACTGCTAACGTAACACCTTTATTTCATAAAAGGAGACAAAAGAAAAGGCAGCTGTAGGCCAGTTTTTGAGGAGGTAACAAACAGAACAGATAAAGAGGAAGCAGTTGATGTAATAGCTCAATTTCAAAAGGCATTTGATAAGTCACCACTTATTAGGCTACTTAGTAAGATAGAAGCCGATGGTATTGGAGTTATATATTAGCATAGATGGAGGATTTGCTAATTCAAGACAGTTGGGAAAAGGGGGGGCATTTTCAGGATGGTAACCTGCAAATAGTGGAGTGGCAGAGGGATCAGTGCTAGGGCCACAATTATTTACAAAACATATAGAGTTGGATGGGGAATGTAAATGTACCACAGCCAAGTCTGCAGATGACACAAAGATAGGCAAGAAAACCAGTGCTAAGGATGATACTGTCTGCAGAGGGATATAAACAATTGGGCAAAATCTTGGCAGATAGAATATAATGTGGAGGTTTGTGAGGTTATGGACTTTGGCTGGAAGATGAACTGAATATTAATTAAATGGGGAATGACTACAGAAAGCTGCTGCAGAGGGATTTGGGGGTCCTAGTGCAAGTATCACAAAATGCTAGCATGCATTTCTATAGTAATAAGGAAGACAAATGTAATGTTGGCTTTTCTTTCAAAGGGAATGAAGTATAAAAAAGGAAGGTCTTGCTAAAACCTGTGAGTGTGGCGTTGATGATCCGGTGTGTTTTTTCTATTTCCGTGTTTTTGATGATTACAAACGTGTCATCGACATATCTGACCCAGAGTTTGGGTTGAATTTGTGATAGGACTGTTTGTTCTAACCTTTGCATAACTGCCTCTGCTAGGAGTCCCGAAATTGATGATCCCATGGGTGTTCTGTTGATTTGTTCGTATATCTGGTTGTTGAATGTAAAGTGTGTAGTGAGGCACAAGTCCAGTAGTTTAAGTATGCCGTCTTTGTTGATAGGTTCCGCGTCCTGTTTTCTGTTCCGTACGTCCAGTAGGTTGGCTATTGTTTCTCTGGCTAGGGTTTTGTCAATCGAAGTGAACAGTGCCGTCATGTCGAATGAGATCATGGTTTCTTCTTTGTCTATGTGTATATTTCTGATGATGTTCAAGAATTCCTGTGTTTATTGTATGGAGTGTTTGGATCCGCTGACCAGGTGTTTCAGTTTCTGTTGTAGTTCTTTGGCCAGTTTGTATGATGGTGTCCCTGGTAATGATACTTTCAATGCCACACTCACAGGAATCCGATTCACGAGAGAAGAAGAGAAGGACAGCCAACTCCCATTCCTAGACGTGATAGTACAGAGAACACCGAACGGAGAATTCACCACAAGGGTATACAGGAAAGCAACACACACAGACCAAGTCCTAAACTATGAAAGTAACCACCCCAACACACACAAATGAAGCTGCATCAGGACACTATTCAAAAGGGCCACAACATACTGCAGTACACCAGAACTGCAAAAAGAAGAAGAGGAACACCTATACAAGGTATTCGCCAAAAACGGATACCCGCGCAACTTCATCAACAGATGCCTAAGAGAAAGACCACGGAACGAGGACATGCCACAACCAAAAGGACTAGCCACACTACCATACATCAGGAGCGTTTCAGAACTGACAGCCAGACTACTGCGACCCTTAGGACTCATAATGGCACACAAACCAACAGCCACGCTCAGACAACAACTTACTAGAACAAAGGACCCGATACCCAACATGAGCAAAACTAATGTAGTATACAAAATACCATGCAAGGACTGCACAAAACACTATATAGGACAAACAGGAAGACAGCTAACAATCCGCATACATGAACATCAACTAGCCACGAAACGACACGACCAGCTATCCCTCGTAGCCACACACGCAGACAACAAACAACATGAATTCGACTGGGACAACACTACTATCATAGGGCAAGCCAGACAGAAAACAGCCAGGGAATTCCTAGAGGCATGGCATTCATCCACAAACTCCATCAACAAACACATCGACCTGGACCCAATATACCAACCACTACAGCGGACAGCTGAAACTGACACCCGGAAGCGGCAAGGACAGACCACTATAAATACCGGAAGAAACATCAAAGAAGCGCTTCGCAGGAGGCTCCAAAGCACTGATGATGTCGCCTAGCCAGGGGACGAAACGTTTGCAACAAAAACTTCCAGCTTGGTGAACAGAACCACAACAACGAGCACCCAAGCTACAAATCTTCGCACAAACTTTATTCTAGGTATGGATGGATTTTCTTATCTGGAGAAGTTGAGTATTTTGAGCTTGTACTCATTGGTCTTTAGGAGAATAACAGGACATCTGCTTGAATCATTAAAGATTCTAAGGGAACTTGACAGAGTAAACACTGAGGGGCTCCCTTGTGGAAGAGTCTACAACCAGAGGGCATAATCTCAGATAAGGAGTCACCTATTTAAGACAGATGAGTTTTTTAATTCTCTCTCAGCAGATAGCGACTCTGAGGACTTCTTTATCACAGCTGGCTGTTGAGGCTGAGTCACGGTTGAGACAGACAGATTCTTAATCAGCAATGGAATCAAAAGTTATAGGAAAAGGCAGGAAAGTGGAGTTGAGGATCATCAGATCAACCATGATCTCATTGAATGGTTGAGTAGACTAAATAGGCTGAATAGCTCCTTCTGCTCCTGTATCTTGTGGATTTAAGATAATTGGTAAATACAGTAATAGCTACAAGAGAAAAAACATTTTTGTTTCAAATCACCTGAAAATGGTGAGGTAAGTTCAAGCAAAAAATTAAATTATTACCTGAAACAGAAACGTGTGCTGACTAATTAAGTGAAATAAACAATGCATAACTAATTATAATTTTTAATTCATAAACTGTTGTTTACTGAAAAAGTGTTTCAGAAGTTTCAAATTTTAAAATATTAGAATTCAGTAAACACACAGGAAATCCAAAGCTACCAAAATGAAGGACATGAGTTACTCGGTTCACTGATGAATTTCCATGCTTTATTACAGGGAAGTGAGCAGAAGACATTTGAAGAAAAACATGCATTTTCTTGCAGTGTGTTAAACAGTTTTGGCAAGACTTTGTTTTATTTGGTACCTGACCCAGTGAGACTGTTATTAAGAGAAAGGTAGAAATAGTTAAATTACATGTACTCATTAGATACACCAAAAAGGTCTGTAGCAATTTATCACTGAAACATTTATAGCAAACATAACAGTGTCTCTTTCATGCACACTCAGAAATACAACATATTGCTAACATGGCCTCATGGAAGCTATGGTACATTAAGTTTCCTTACCTTTTATATAACCTTTGTCTCGGACAGCTTGGAGTGTTGGTCTGCGTGTCAGGAATTTCTTCAATTTTGTTTTTGTCTTTTTTTGATCTGCATTATCTATGCTACTAGATTTTACTGCTGTAAACAAAAACAAATTAAAACTTCAATTGAAAAGTCAATAAAATTACAAAATATTCATATCACATTTAAGAGATGGCTGTAAAATTTTAAATGTTCCTTCTCAGAGAATGATGTTGCTTGACACGAGAAAGTGAAAATTGTGAGGCTGGAAGACAAGGGACAGCAGGAGTCCACAATGCTAACTAAAGGTAACCACATTATCTTAAGAGGTAATGTCACCTACCTACCGCCTTTCTGCCACTTACAAATGGATTCCGCCAGAGATATGAGTGGTGCAGGAAAAGCACAGCAGGTCAGGCAGCATCCGAGGAGCAGGAAAATCAGAATGAAGGGCTTTTGCCTGAAACGTCGATTTTCCTGCTCCTCTGATGCTGCCTGACCTGCTGTACTTTTCCAGTACCACTCTAAACTAAACTCTGGTTTCTAGCACCTACCATCCTCACTTTTGCCCACCAGAGATATATTTCCTTCCCCACCCCATCCGCTTTCTGTAAAGACTGTTTCCTCCACGACTACCTCGTCACTCCACGCCTCCAACAACTCACTGTTACTACTTCAGCTGATTAGATTATTTATCAGCCAATTGGTTATTAAATGAGTTTAGGCAAATATAACTGGGATTGTAGCGTGTCATGACAGGGTGGTTAAGAAGGTCTTTAGCAAGCTTTTCTTCATTGCTCAGACTTTTAAGTAGAGGAGCTGGGATGTTACGTTGAGGCTGTACAGAATGTTGGTAAGGCCTCTTCTGGAGTACTATGAGCAGTTCTACTATAGGGAGGACATTATTAAATTGGAGAGGGTTGAGAAAATTATAAAAATAGGCTGAGATTTTTTCAGAGTGTAGGAGGTTGAGGGGTGACCTTATAAAATCTGATTGAAGATTTGTAGCTCGGGTATCCATTGTTGTGGTTCTGCTCGCCGAGCTGGAAGTTTTTGCTGCAAACGTTTCGTTCCCTGGCTAGGGAACATCATCAGTGCTTTCATATGTTGCGCTGAGGCGGTTAGCGCAGGATTCCCATCTCCTGGCTTGTTTCAGCGTTTGCAGCAAAAACTTCAAGCTCGGCGAGCAGAACCACAACAACGGATACCCGAGCTACAAATCTTCAATCAGATTTTAAACACTTACGGGCGAGAAACGCTGAAACAAGCCAGGAGATGGGAATCCTGCGCTAACCGCCTCAGCGCAACATATGAAAGCACTGATGATGTTCCCTAGCCAGGGAACGAAACGTTTGCAGCAAAAACTTCCAGCTCGGCGAGCAGAACCACAACAACGGGTGACCTTATAGAAATTTAGAAAAAATGAGGGAGACAGATAGGATTAATGGCATGTGTCTTTTCCCTAGGGTACAGGATTTCAAGACTAGGGGCCATATTTTTGAGGTGAGAGGAGAAAGATTTAAAAAAGACATGTGGGGAATTTTTTTTAATATACAGTGGTTTGTGGGTAGAACAAACTGGTGAATGCAGGTACAGTTGCAACGTATTTAACCAAATGTCTTTTAAACACGACTAGGAAAAATGTGAAGTGATATGGGCCAGCTGTAGGCAAATGGGACTAGTTTAGTTTGGGAGCATGGTTGGCATGGACATGTTGGACCGAAGGGTCTAGTTCCATAGTCTATGACTACAATGTGTGGGAATGTTTGGAATGCACTGTAGTCTGGACAACCATAATTGCAGTTAAGGTTTGTGGTTTGAACAACTTCAGCTTAAGGGTATTGAAGTGGAATTTGAGTTGCAGGGATTATTGAGCTTCAGGGAGGGTGAAACATACTTGGACACTTTATTCACATCACTTAAGAACAGTAGAAACTTAGTAGGTCAATATTTGGGGCAGGAGGTTGTGACAAGTCATGTATGGGACCTGGCAAGTTGTAATGGAGGAGCCGTAATCTCTGACTGTGACAGATACAAAATTCTTGCTACCTATATAGATGAGGACAAGGCCAGCAGCGTGATGAGAAAACTGATCATGTCACCAGCGTGGGCAGTGAAAAGCAATGATAAGAGATAGTAAAGTCTGAAGGATTGATATGATTCTCCATAGCCACAATTAGGAGCTTCAACTGTTGTGATTGGCTTGACGCTATTATAAGGAGAAAGTGAGGACTGCAGATGTTGGAGATCAGGGTCGAAAAATGTGGCACTGAAAAAGCACAGCTGGTTAGGCAGCATCCAAGGAGCAGAAGAGTCGATGTTTTGGGTGTAAGCCCTTCATCAGGAACGGGCAGAGGTTGGGTGGGGTGGGTGGGGATCTGAAAGATAAGTACGAGGGTGTGGTGGAGAAGATAGCTGAGAAGGTGATAAGTAGATGCAGGTGGGGGGTGATAGTGATAGGTCAGAGGGGAGCATGGAGCAGATAGGTGGGAAGGAAGATGGACAGGAAGGACAGTGCTGAGTTGGAGGGTTGGATCTGGGATGCGGTGGGGGGAGGGGAGATAAGGAAACTGGTGAAGTCGACATTGATGTCGTGTGGTTAAAGGGTTCCAAGGCAGAAGATGAGGCATTCTTCCCCATGGCGTCTGGTGGCTTGGTGGAGGCGGCGGCTCAGGGCTTGCATGTCCTTGGCGGAGTGTGGGTAGGGATTTGAAGTCGTCGGCCACAGGGCAGCAGGTTGTGTGGTGCGTGTGTGATGTTCCCCAAAACATTCCGCAAATTGGTGTCCTGTCTCCCCAATACAGAGGAGATCGCATCGAGAGCAACCGACCACAGTAGGTGAGGTGTTTGAATGTGCAGGAAAATCTCTGCCGAATGGGAAAAGATCCTTTGGGGTGGCTTGGACGGAGTTGGGGGGAAAGTGTGGTTGCAGGTTTTACACCTTTTATAGTATAAGGGAATGTGTTGAGAGTGGAGGGTGGGTATGTGGGGGGCATGGATGTAACGAGGGATTTATGAAGAGAACAGTCTCTCTGGAATGCAGATAGTGGTGGAGAGGGAAATATATCTCTGGTGGTGGGGGTCTGATTGTAGGTGGTAGAAATGGCAGAGGATATTGTGCTGTATCCAGAGATTAGTGAATTGGAAGGTGAGGACCCGGAATGATCTATCCTAGTTGCAATTGGGGTTCAAGAATGGAGGTGCCGGAAGTGGAGGAGATGCGCTGGAGGGCATTGATTACCCAGGCCGGCAAACTTCAGTCCTCGAAATAGGAGGCCTCCTGGGGTGTTCTGGAGTGGAACTGCTCCTCCGAGGAGCAGATACAGCAGAGGTGGAGGTAAGGACATGATTGCAGCTGTAAAATAAATTAGTATTGGCAGGGGTGGATCTAATTGAACCAGCAACATAGGTAGTACTTGGAATATCATTCCAAGTAAAGAGTTTGAATTAAACCACAGAACATCAATGGTAATCGTCTCTGGATTGAAGCCTCACCTCAAACATATTAGGCAATTAAATAATTGGCTCAAAGAGTAGTGTGGGGAAAAGAGTTTCAATGTATGGGTCACTGGCATCAGTAAGCAGGAAAGAGAGCTGTTTGTTGGAAGGGAGAGAGGAGGGAAGGAGTGCATGGAGAGGATGATTGAAAATGACTGAGTGAAAATCAGATTTAGAAATCTAAAAAGAAAAGTCAAAGTAACAAAACAGCAGCAATGCATGCTTATTTTTTAAAAAAGTTGGATAAAAAGATAGGACTTAACAGTAGCTGTGCACAGAGAGTAAGGTGTACAGTAGCAGTAAGAAATGAAAACAGTTCTTAAGTTGAAAACATTTTAATTACGTGCAGAAAATATTATTTGCGTATATTGTGAGAGATGTTTGATAATAAACAACATACAAGATTATGCAAAATAATACTCTCAATCTCAAGAGTAGTAATGTTGTCAATGTGTGAAGGATAGTTGCTATTATCCTCTGTAGGACAATGATTTTTTGTGATGTTGAGTTGCTGGTGTTGGACTGAGGTAGACAAAGTCAGAAGTCATGCAACACTAGGCAATAGTCCAACAGGTTTATTTGAAATCACATAAGCTTTTGGTGCACTGCACCTGACGAAGGGGCTAAGCTCCAAAAGCTCGTGTGATTTCAAATAAACCTGTTGGACTATCGCCTTGTGTGTGGGACTAATGAATTTTTGTACATAGGTATGTGCTTTACTTCTCTCCCCCATGAAAATATAAATGCATATCTCTTACAAGTACCCAACTACAAGCTTATACAAATGAAATCAATCTTGCATTGTTAAACAGGGAAAAAAAAAGCCTTAATAAAGCTTTTCTTTATCACAGTCATCACAGAAATTAAATCACAACAGGCCAATGTACCTTTAATAACAGAAAACAGATGTGGACTCTTACTTCAGTTAACACATTTTACACAAGGGACATGATGAACATTAATTTACAAACTCACTATCAAAAGTCTAACCATGTTTAAATGGAGCACTGTTGTATGGGTAATTAGTTGATTACTCTTGCATATAAGATATCTTTGCTACTAATGAAACTATTCACTAGTCTTGCAAATACAGGCACACAATCCTTTTATCCAAAGTGCTTGGGACCAGCTGGTTTTCAGAATTCGTAAATTTTTGAATTTTGGAATAAGTAACAGTTCAACTATGAAATTTTAAAAAATCTTACCACACTGCAGCTTCACAGTGAGTACTACGGGCCCTGAGACAGAATTCAGGCCTGCAAGTGCTAGGCCATGCCTACCCAAGTCACATCTGAGAGACATGCATCGAGTGGGTGTGGAGTTGGGTTAACTGCTTGCATGCCAATCAATCTTGTTAATGAGATTAAAAACTTCATGAAAAAAACCTTTGGATTTTGGAGATTGTCAGATTTTGGATAAAGGGCTGTCTACCTGTACTTCATTAAAAAATGGAGAAAAATTTCATACAAATATATTTGTTATTAATATTGAATAATTGGGATTTCAACACTAATTATTGCAAAGATTGTTCTTGTAGGAAGAACAGTAAGCTAGAATCATTCCCACCTTCATTTTGTGGAGTGAAACCATAACATCGAGTCTGCTTTTATGAAATTATTGTGTTTTATAACTTACGCCGTGATTTCTTTAAATCTTTATTAGTTTTATCCTTATCATGTTTTTCAATTCCTGGGGACTCTGGCATATCATCTTCAGCAGCTTCATCAGATTCCACCATCTGTAATGAAATTGGTTGTCAGTTGCAGATCAGTTTTTATGCATGGTTAACAGTTTATTGGCAAATCAGTAAAAATAACAGAAATTATTACTGTGCAAAACAAAAGACACAAAGTAAAATGTTCAAGCTGACTATGTACCTGACTACCAATTGTTTCCTCAAGAGCTTTATACCACTCATTGATGAGATGGTCATTGTCCAACTGAATCAATATCTCTGTTCCTTGACGTGTTTTAAGCTGGAAAAGAGCAAGTTGTTTTCATAAAAGAAGTGTACAAGTTCACATTAATATATACAGTTCTTTTATCACTTATAACATTAAATTAATACAGTCCTTGGACTACCTTGTACTCTCCTGTTCTATAGATGGAACCTCATTATTTTAGTATAAATGTCCAACAATCTGTTAATCCTGAGAAAATTCAATCATGTCATTGTCACTGCTACCTAGGTGCACCTTCAATGTGAGATAATTGACAAATCCTACCATACAATACCAGGTTTGGAAAGCCTGCTCTCTGGTCAGCTCTAGAATGTGCTATTCCGACAAATATCCCAAAACAACTTCATGAACTATCTAGATTATTTTTGCCCAGCTACTTTTCCACTGTCTACACAGATTAAAATCCCCTCTGATTATTCCTATAGCTTTTTGACAAGATCCCATTATGTTCTCATTCCAGCTGTGTCTGTTATCTCTTGATTGGCTTTCTTCAAGAGTAGGAACCTTTAAATAAACTTTGATTAACTTTATCTTATATTTACTTGTGACTTATGATTTACCACAACTTCTATCATTAATAATAGGTGCATGGTAGGGTGACTGAGAACACTTTTGATTGTATTTTTCTTGTAAAAATACATGAGACAATAAATTCTAATATTAAGGGACTGCATACCAATCCCACAGTTGACTTTGGGCCTTTATCATTTTTCATTTCTACTCAAACGTTTTGTACAACCTGCTTTCCTGGTCTTAAGTCTCTCCTTTATTGTGAAAACCATGATTAATTAACAGGGTCACCCCTCGTTTTCCTTACTTCCTGTTCTTCCCAAATGTCCTGTACACTCAATATTCAGGTTTTAATTTATGTCATCTTGCAGCCATATCTGTAATTGATATTAAATCGTACCTATTCAGTTCTATTTGCACTATCAGTGCATCTGTTTTGTATCTGTTTTACATACATTTACAGAGCTTTTTGCTTTGTCCTTTTACATGTTTGTATCCTCTAGCCTTATATGTTGATTTACATTTAGATTTGTACTTTTCTTGTCAAGATGTTTATTTCCCCAAATACCTTTTTATCCAACAATGTCTATATGCTTTGCTTTACCATTTCTTTCCAAGTTTGAGACAAATCCTTGCTCTTAATTTTTAGTTAAAAACCACTGCATCCTTAGTTATGCAGCCACAACATGGTTCAAGTGTAGGGCATCACAACTGAATGCATCACATTTTCCCCCGTACTGGTGCCACTGCCCCACAGACTGAACCCACTTTTACCACACCAGTCCTTGAGACACGGGTTTTCAATTCTATTGTTTAACTTGCACTACACCAATTTGCTTGTGGCTCAGGTAACAACACACACAGATTATTATCTTGAGGTTCTGCTTTTTAATTTGATTCCTAGCGTCTCACTCGTCCATGCAAAACCTCTTTCCTCGTCCAGCTTATGCCATTGGCACCTAAATGGACTATAATGACTGGACCTTCACTTCTCAACTCTTCTCCAGTTCAAAATAGATGTCCAACACCCTTGCATTGGGCAAAAGACACTGCCTTCATGAGTGTTGCTCTTTGCTGCAGATAATAGGGTCATAATCTCTGACTATACTGGTCCCTGGAGGAGTACAGAGGAAATTCGGTGAGGTGCCGGAAGACTGGAGGTTGGCTAACATGGTGCCACTGTTTAAGAAGGGTGGTAAGGACAAGCCGGGGAACTATAGACCAGTGAACCTGACATCGGTAGTGGGCAAGTTGTTGAAGAAAATCGTGAGGGACAGGATGTATATGTATTTGGAAAAGCAAAGACTGATTAAGGATAGTCAACATGGTTTTGTGCGTGGGAAATCATGTCTCACAAACTTGACTGAGTTTTTTTGAGGAAGTAACAAAGAGGATTGATGAGGGCAGAGCAGTAAATGTGATCTATATGGACTTCAGTAAGGCATTCGACAAAGTTCCCCATGTGAGACTGATTAGCAAGGTTAGATCTCATGGAATACAGGGCGAACTAGCCATTTGGATACAGAACTGGCTCAAAGGTAGAAGACAGAGGGTGATGGTGGAGGGTTGTTTTTCAGACTGGAGGCCTGTGACCAGTGGAGTGCCACAAGGATCGGTGCTTGGTCCTCTACTTTTTGTCATTTACATAAAAGATTTGGATGCGAGCATAAGAGGTACAGTTAGTAAGTTGCAGATGATACCAAAATTGGAGGTGTAGTGGATAGTGAAGAGGGTTACCTCAGATTACAACAGGATCTTGACCAGATAAGCCAATGGGCTGAGAAGTAGCAGATGGAGTTTAATTCGGATAAATGTGAAGTGCTGCATTTTGGGAAAGCAAATCTTAGCAAGTCCTAGGGAGTGTTGCTGAACAAAGAGACCTTGGTGCGCAGGTTCATAATCCTTGAAAGTGGAGTTGCAGGTAGATAGGATAGTGAAGAAGGCGTTTGGTATGCTTTCCTTTATTGGTCAGAGTATTGAGTACTGGAGTTGGGAGGTCATGTTGTGACTGTGCAGGACATTGGTTAGACCACTGTTGGAATATTGCGTGCAATTCTGGTCTCCTTCCTATCAGAAAGGAATTGTGAAACTTGAAATGGTTCAGAAAAGATTTAGAAGGCTGTTGCCAGGGTTGGAGGATTTGAGCTAAAGGGAGACACTGAACAGGCTGGGGCTGTTTTCCGTGGAGTGTTGGAGGCTGAGGGGTGACCTTATAGAGGTTTACAAAATTATGAAGGGCATGGATAGGGTAAATAGGCAAAGTCTTTTCCCTGAGGTCGGGGAGTCCAGAACTAGAGTGCATAGGTTTAGGATGAGAGGGGAAAGACATAAGAGAGGTCTAAGGGGCAACTTTTTCACACAAAGGGCGGTACTTGTATGGAATGAGCTGCCAGAGGAAGTGGTGGAGGCTGGTACAATTGCAACATTTAAAAGGCATTTGGATGGATATATGAATAGGAAGTGTTTGGAGGGATATGGGCTGGGTGCTGGCAGGTGGGACTAGATTGGGTTGGGATAGCTGGTCGGCATGGACGGTTTGGACCGAAGGGTCTGTTTCCATGCTGTACATTTCTATGACTCTATGTTGCATGGGATGGAACATTTTAGTTATGAAGAGAAGCTGGCTAACTTGGGTGTTTTCTTTTGAGCAGAAAAAGCTGAGAGATTAGGGTATGATTGAGGTGTATAAGATTATGAGGGACAGGGTTAGAAAGCAGCTGTACCCATCAGTTGAAGGCTCAATAATGAAGGGCATAACTCTAAGGTGAAGGGCAGGAGATTTAGAGGATATTTGAGGAAAACATTCTTCACTTAGAGGGTGGTGGAATCCAGAATGCACTGACTGGGAAGGTAATAGAGGGAGGAACCATCACAACTTTCAAAGAGCACATGGATGAGCATTTAAAATGTCATAACTTTCAAAGCTATGAGCCAAGTGCTGGAAAGTGAGGTTCGTATAGATGGATCGATGCAGGCTTCATGAACCTCTTATGTGCTGTATGACCATAATTACATTCCTTGATGCAATCTAGTTCAGAACTTAACTGTGTCTTATGTAGCCTTTATAGTAGGGAATAATCAACGCAACGTGAATCCCTGATGAAGGGCTTATGCCTGAAATGACAATTTTCCTGCTCCTTAGATGCTACCTGACCTGCTGTGCTTTTCCAGTGCTATGCTTTTTGACAACTTGAATACAATAAAGATGGCAGAGCAGGTGATCTGTTGAGACTGCAGGATGAGAGCGCTCCTGGAATCTAGATTAGATTACTTACAGTGTGGAAACAAGCCCTTCGGCCCAACAGGTCCACACCGACCCTCTGAAGAGCTACCCACCCAGACCCATTCCCCTACAATTACCCCATCACCGTAAATGTACCACCGTGCCTTGAGCAGTGAGCTCATTCACCATGCAGCCTTCGTTCTCAACTAAACATCCTGGATTCCTTTAGCTATGTTACCGCCTTACATTTTCTCAGCCCTGATCAAAGACCAAATCAGAAGAATCTATACCAAGGAATATCCCGGAATAAAGTATCCATACCTCTTTTCCCTTCTCTGATGCATTGCAGTATCTGCAACCCCACCCTCCACCTCAAAATCTGAGGCTAGGTTCCTTGAGCTACAAATACTATAGATATGTTTGCCCTAGATCAAACTAGATGGGCGGCACGGTGGGACAGTGGTTAGCATTGCTGCCTCAGGCAACTGTCTGTGTGGAGTTTGCACATTCTTCCTGTGCCTGTGTGGGCTTCCTCCGGGTACTCCGGTTTCCTCCCCCGGTCCAAAAATATGCAGGTTAGGTGAAGGGGTAGGTTAAGGGGTAAATGTAGGGGAATGGGTCTGGGTGGGTTGCTCTTCATAGGGTTGGTGTGGACTTGTTGGGCCGAAGAGCTTCTTTCCACACTGTAAGTAATCTAATCTAGATTCCAGGAGCTCTCACGTCCTGCAGTCACAACAGATCAGTTGCTCTGCCATCTTTACTGTATTCAAGTTGTCAAAAAGCATGGCATTGGAAAAGCACAGCAGGTCAGGCAGCATCTTAGGAGCAAGAAAATTGTCGTTTCAGGCATAAGCCCTTCATCAGGGATTCATGTTGCGTTGAATGTTCCCTACCGTAAACATACTCCAACTGTAAAGACTATATAAGACGCAGTTAAGTTCTGAACTAGATTGCATCAAGCTCTAACTTAAAAACAACACTATGGGGAAAAAAAAACTTTTATTAAACCTTCGTCTCTTTTTACTAAAGAGCGACATAATCCAAATGTCTTGCAGAACTAAAGAACAAGTTAATCTCATGTTGTCCCTTTGGCAAATTTCACAATTCAGATTTCAATCATCTGGCCACTTTCCTGTCCATGATAACCAGGGTTTCAAATTCTCCTTTTATGTAAGCAAAACAAAATAATACATATCACAATGTTTCAAATTAAAGGGAAAATTTGAATCTTGTGCCATTGCCAGGAAAAATTGATCAGAGAAAACAATTAGTTAATTCAATTTATAATGAAACAAAATGTTGTTAACTCTGCAGAATGGAGTACTCAATCATGCTTCTCTTAACCAGCCAATTTGCCTTAATGTTTCTACTTTTATGAAGGCAAATTCTCATAGCCCTTTCTGTGTTAAATGGATTTGAGTCAATACCACTACTTGATTTGGAAAACAAATGATGCTGCCTCCCAAGATATTTCTGAAAACTACCAACTCATATTTACTAGCATTTTGAATTTTACTGGGAAATATGCTTCAACTGACAAATTTGAATGGTGACCAGAAATGCAATTAGAATTTAGAACAGTACAACGTAAGAACATATTTTTCAGCCCATTCTGAACTGATCCCATCTGTCTGTATGCAGTCTGTAACACTCTTTCCTGCTTGTTCAGGTGTCTTGTCTAAATGCCTCTTAAATATTGCTTTGGTATCTGCATCTAATACCTCTCCTGGCAACAAGTTCCAGGTAATTACCAGCCTCTTTCACACACCTTTAAACTTACTCCCTTCACTTTAAACCTATGCCTCCTTCTATTTGAGATTTTCAATCTGAGAAAAAGACTCCAATGATCCACCTTACCCATGCTCTCATAAGTTTATATATTTCACCCCTCAGCCTCCAACATTCTAGTGAAAATACATGTGTCCAATCTCTCCCTATATACAACACACTGCAATCCAGGTAACAGCTTGGTAAACATCCCTTGCACCCTTCCAAAGCCCTACACCCTTCTTACACTGGTGTCCTTGTCAACGTTTATATTCAATGCCCTGACCAATGAAGGCAAGCACACTATACACCTTCTTTACCACCTTATCCCTCTTGTGTTGTCACTTTCAGGGATCTAAAATTTGTAGTATCAATTAGTAAGCTACATTTACTCAACTCTATTCATTCTGAAATGAGCATCCTATTTTGCACTAGTGTGTAACATCTTAATTGATCTTAAGTCATCAGTTTCTCCGAATGAGACTGCCACTTTTTAGTCAAGGTTCCAAATCCACTGGGAACAGACACTGACACTGCTCAGTCATTTCACTGAAGACTATACAACATTGAAAGGATACACTAAATCCAGGACAAATTGCTGACTAAATGTCAAAACCCTACAGAGAGCTAGATTACAGTCATACTGGACTTGAAAAGGTAATTCTCTGCCCCTCTCTCTCTCCCTCTCCACAGATGCTGTCAGACATGCTAAATTCCTCCAGGACTTTCTGTTTGCCATTCTAATTTCCACCATTCACAGTTTTTTTTCTTTTATACAGCTGCATAATTATTTGTTAAGTATCAGAAACTTAAACTGATTACTGAGGTGAATGATCAGGGTAATATCCTTGATTGTTATCATAACCAGGAGCTATTGATTTAAAGGACTAGTGAGTAACAATGATTAACGCAATAATGTGGTGACCAATAGGTGACTACATGCTTAGAACATAGAATATAGAAAATTGTGGTTATAAATTAAAATATTTACCTCAATTACATTTTTCTTGCTGGATTTGTCTTTTGAAGCCCATTCTATTGTAGCTCCCTTTAGATCCACAGTGAACTCTGGTTTGGATTGGTTGCCACCAAATTTCTAAAATTTCAAAAACTGAAATTGTTAACATTCACTTGGATTATAAAAGACCAAAACATGTATCCATTTCTGTTTTCATCAATCTGGTCCCCTCCCTTTCGGAAGTCACTGACCTCTTAATAAGGCAGCATTTTCTGGGTGCTGGTCATTCTTAAGTATTTTCTCAAGGTTTAGCCCTTATAATCTAACATCTGCGTGGCATTAGCATGCAAACTTCAAGCATTCATTTCTAGATATTATCTCTAGTCAAAACGGCATAACTAGGGGCATGGAATTGTGCAAGGACGATAAAATAATGGTAATTAATGTGAGAAAATGGTCTTTACATTGAGCATATTCCACCTGTTTCCCAGGTTCCACCAATGTACACGGAAACAATATTTGTGATAGTTATTATAATAAGAATTTAATGGAATTCTAATGGCATAATTTACACCCATAGTCTCTCTCAGTTTTATTCTGCCCTAGTAAAAACAAAATTTCTTAAAATCACTAATTACCTGTATCTAACTTTTAATTGCATTAAAACGTAATTTTCATTGGGTACTTCAAAATGCAAAGAGACCTATGGATGTAAACTCTCTCAAATATGTGCCCTTAACTATAAATCACAAATGACTGTTCAATTACATATTGCTATATTATACTTTTCAAAATAATTTCAACCTCCACATATAATAGGGACTGTTTTCGTCTCAAGGGAGTCACCAGAGTCACTGTGAGGGAGGTGACATTGGTGAATGTGAATGGTAGGATTGATTCTAGTTTTTGAAACAAAATAGTAGACTAAAATCCCCTTGACATAGGTTTACATCTTGTGTTGCTGATAAGTCCAGCAATTATTACCCATCCCTAACTGCCCTCAAGGTGGTGCTGTTGAGCTTTCTTCTTCAGCCATTATAGCCCACCTGTTGACTCTTCAGCGACTTTTCTTTAGCAGTTTATTTGGCAGTAAGTGGACACTACGCTATTTCGGAGGGGAATTTTGCTGTGGATATGGAGTCACGTGTAGACAAGCAAGGACTGCAGCTTTCTTTCCCCAAGGGTAATATAGAACTAGAGTATTATAAACAATAGATGATTATTGCATGGTCATTTTCCAGGAAATCTCCCAGGAAGGACAGAAGGTAAATTATGGAAGGGAAGATTTATTTATTAACATAATTTATGAATTATTTTAATAACCCAGAGACTGTT
Organism: Hemiscyllium ocellatum; assembly: GCF_020745735.1. Classification (NCBI taxonomy): domain Eukaryota; kingdom Metazoa; phylum Chordata; class Chondrichthyes; order Orectolobiformes; family Hemiscylliidae; genus Hemiscyllium; species Hemiscyllium ocellatum. Next base: position 103,509,265 of record NC_083405.1, read on the forward strand.
CAAAGTTCACTCTAACTTCACCTTCACCAATTTAACTTTTGCAAGTTAATCTGGGCTTGACAGCATTGGTTAGAGTGACTATTGGATTGTCTTTGTAGAATCAAAGACCCACTTCACACTGAGAACATATTTTACTATGTTTTGTAGCATTGCCACTACACTATAGATTAGTAGTGCATTTTATAGCCCAAAGTTGGGACATCCATCAAACTATCAGCAGCAACAAAATTATACACTACCATGCTGCATATTGCATATTCCAGCATCACCTAGTCCTTTTCACTTTTACCATTTAGGAAGTGGGCAACAAATGCATTGAAACACCATCATCTCCAAGCCACACACTATCATGACTTGGAATTACAATGATATTGCTCACTGTTATTGCTCAAAATCCTAAAACCCCCTTCCTAACAACACTATGGGTATACTTCCATTACATGGACGGCAGCAGTTCAAGGAGAAGGCTCACCACTGCTCTCGTATGGGCAATTAGCAACAAGCAATGAATGCTGGTCCAACCTGTAATGGCCACATTTGTGAACGAATAAATATTTGAGAAGTTTACTTTCTCTTCACCACCAAGCCAAATGTAGTACCCTCACTCAAAGAGGAGTGCTAAATGAAAGCAGCACCAAATTTAGCTGAAAGTGAGGTGCCACTGTGATGAAATTACCACAGAAGAAATGCGCTAAATTGTGAAAGCAATATGCCATGGACAGAATTAAGGTGATTTCACAACTAAAAGCTTGCAAACATTACCACATCCAGTTATGGTGGTGCTGGACAATTAAGCAACTAATGAAAAGAGATGACTAAAATGAATATTCCCATCCTCAATGACTCAATGAATCTGAGTCCAAAAAACAAGCTTGATATGTATGCAACCGTCTTCAGCCAGGAATGCTGAATTCAAGATCTTTTTCAACTTCCTCCTGACGAACTCACTATTCAGCCAATTTGTTTAATTCTATGTGACAACAAGAAACAGTCAATAACACCGAATACAGTATAGTGTACACCCTTCAACAACTTCCAGGCTACAGTGCTGTAGTTGTGCGCTCCTCAATTGGCTAAATGTTTCAGTACAGGTAAACCCTGGCATCCACTCAACAATATAGGAAACTATGTAATTATATTCTATCCACAAAATGGAAGACAAATCTAATTGCCATCTTATTAGTCTGCTTAATCACCAGCAGACTGATGCAAGTAATAGCCACACCATCTGCACTTAATCACCAATAATCTGCGCAGCAAATCTCATTTTAGAATCCATCAAGACCATTCAGTTTACAATTTCATTATAGCCTTGGTTCAACCATGCAAATTCTATGTTCCTGAGGTGAGGCAAAATCGACTGTCCAAGAACACTTAACAGTATGTCCCAAAACCCACAACCTATGCCAGGTAGAAGGACATCATCATCAAGTTCTCCTCTAAGTGTCCTCCAAATCAGACAAGGACATAAACCAAAACAGCAAAAAATGGTAAGGATTTGGTGATACTTTTATCCTTTCAATGACAATTGTTAAGCTGAATAAAGAAAGAACAATTACCTTCTATATTTCTACAATGTTGTTCTCAGCATGTTCTAATGATACTGTGTAAAGCATCAATTCATTTCCTTATTTTGTTACAAGTTTTACTAGGTCATACATAGTTTTAAACTGATTATTAGAATAAGTATAGTGGGACAGTATGACAATTCCAGAAATGGAAACCAAACTACCATGGCAAAGACGAGGTAGAAATTTCATGGTTGAATACCATAATTGAATAACTTCAGCTTGATCTTGATGAGAACTCCAAGTTCTACGGTGGTGAAGGGTGCATTATCAACAGAATTAACACTAATCTATCTTTACAAGACTATATCCTAATACAGTAATACAGAACAGGACTACTGGCAGCCACATGCATTCCTGTAAAAAAAGAGTAATATGGCCATTTGCTTATTTAGTGTGTAAAAAGACAACAAATAAATTTCATCACAGCACAATGAAATAGTTATTTGTAGTAAGCTCTAAATGATGTTAAAAGGTCTAATAATTTAATGCATTTTTTAAAAATTGCAAAATTGAAAAGTGCAGCAAAGATATCCACAAACCGCTTAAACTTACCAGAAACATGCAAGAAGCAAACGAAGCAGACATGAAATTTTCTAGTGAAGCACACCCAAAATTACTGTAGACCATGAAATGCTGATGAAATGTGATTATACGTTTTAACTATGTCAAGGTGCATGCAGAAAAAACATACAGTGGCAGTTGGACAGTTTACATAGGTGACTGCAGGTCGACACTTGACAGCACTTTTCCACTTGGCAAGAAGAGAAAGCAAGAGCTCTGGAACTGAGCTCCAATGGTAGAATGACTTGGTGGAAAGAGGGAAGAAAAGTGAAGTCACAAATGGAAGTCATAAATGAAATGCACAATAAATACAGTAGCAATATTTTCTGTAGCTTTACAACTAAAATCTCCACAAATAATCTTTCGGAATATATTGTAAAATATTAAGTGATAAAACTAAGACTTTTCACACATTAGTGATATTAGATATCCTGCATTAATACAATGCTTCATCTTTAAATTATGCAGTCTGTCAGCTACATGTGTATACGGATCTTCGTTGGTAGCTTCAATACAACTTTGGCAAAACAATTTTAAGAAGAAAGTGAACTGGCTTAACCTTATAAGGGGAAATGATAACCAACATCAGTCCAATGCATTAAAGAAAGAAGTGAATGAATGATTTTGATGAATGAATGATTTTATTGTCATGTGTATTTTAGTGAAAAATACAATAAAATACAGTGGAAAGCTTTCATTTGTTGCCACAATACAGCGCCATTTTGATAGTTTAAGAAAAAAAGAAAAATGAAGAGATATAGCTTAAACAGAAGTCCATCAACATTGGAGTTCTGAGTCACTCAGAACTACACTGCATCACTATCATCTATGCCAGACCCAACTAATGTCGAAGTTGCCAATCCTCATGTGTCATCTTTTGCTGCTGGGCTGATTCACCTCCATCACGACCTGCAGGGGACTGCTAACGGAGTCTCTCACTGCCACCCACCTCGTCAATGATACCATCGTCCCCTTGCGCCGCTAGTGTCAGACCCAACCAATGACAAAGTTGCCGATCCTCCAGTCCAATCTTTTGCCTCAGGGCTCGCTCTGCCATGAGTCTGTAATGGATTAACTCACCACTGTCAATGCCATTCAAACTCTTCACAGTAAGTAAATAAAGTAAGTAAAAGAGAAAAAAGAAAGGTGAAACAGAAAAAAGAAAAGCAGACGGAGCAGTGAGCCCTGAGCCCAGGAGTCCCAATGTCCATTAGGAAAATAAATAGTTTTTTCTCCATGTGAGCAGTCTTTTGCCATACTGACAGAATGACAAAAGGTACATGAGGGAACTCTTCATCCACTGAACATATTGGTACTAATTACACACCAATGGACCTGAATTGTTGAAATGACTGTCTCTTGTAAAAAAAATTGCATCTTTTGTATGTAATCTAAAAATTCTCTTCAAAATAATGCTGCATGACTGCTTATTTGCCATGCTTCCAAAAAGAAAATTACAGCTGAATTCTGCATTGCTTGGAGTGAAATTTGGCATAACTGGAAAGAAATGAGCTGTAGAGGTATCTACTTAGACAGCACATTTATGAATTGATTAACCCAATCCTCTTACTAACAACTTTCATTTATATGATGCCTTTAGCAGAGAAAAAACATCAAGGAATTAAGGTGACTGAGGAAAAGTCTGATCAAAGTAGTATGATTTAAGGAGTGTCATAAAGAAGGACAGAGAGCTAGATAGTGCAAGATGTTCAGGAATGCAATTAGAAAGTTTTGAGCAAGTGGCTAAAAGAATAAACAAAAACATAAATTTCTGGAAAAGCTCATCATCTGTGGAGAAAAATCTTAGTTAAAATTTTGGGTCGAGTGATCCTTTCTGGGAATGGTTAACTTTGATTTTTCTTCATTGATGCTGCCAGACCTGCTGAGCTTTTCCAGAAATTTCTGTTTTTGTTCCTGATTTACAGAATCTGCACTTATTTTAGCTAAAAGAACTGTCCAATGATGTGCAAGTAGTCATCAGATCAGCAAGGATGTGGATTGGGCTGGAGTTTCAGGAATGGAGATTAGATGAGAAGTTAAAATATGTTGCAAGGTCATTAACAGATTTAAACAACAGCTACATGCATCAGGAACATTCTCTGTGAATGCAGAGAGCCCTAAAATAAGTACTGGGAGATAGCCAATTTGTTTGTTCCAAAATCGCTTGAAGTTAGAGTACCAAATTTTTGAGATTTGCATTTTGATGGCAGAAAATTTATTTCACTTTTCCAATCTGAAAATGACACATCCATCTCCAACTGTTTGTTTCCTGTTAGTTATCTAATATATACTTGTGTTAATACCCAAGGTCAGATCCTGCAGCTGGAGTGAACTTAGAAACAATTGGGGGAGCACTGTGGAGAGGATAAATTGAGGCCGAAGTTCAGGGTTTATCACACACCTGACAGAATGGTGATTTTTGAGTCGGATTTAGGACACTTGCACTACCTAACTGCTCCTCTTGCACTTATTGACAGATGCTGTTTTTGATTTCTTATGTTTGTATGTTCTATTCCTCTTGTCTGCATTTAGTTATCATTATTGTATTACGTCCCTACATTATTGTTATAAAACTTCTTTTATACTATCTAAATCTTGCCTAACATGAACCCTCCAAAAGGAGATTGTGGTCAATCCGGACATAGGAGATCTTTGTTTTTACTGCAATAAAGCCTGTTATATGGGCTTTTCCTCCTTCATTCTTCTCTACTTCCTCTTATGTCCAATGTGGCATTTTTCAGAAAGTAGTGGCTGGGTCCTCACATTTAGGAAGGTTCTGGCAGAGATAAGATATGATTACAAACATTGAGACCTTTTTTAGCGTGCTATACAGAGACCACTTGACTGATCCAGGCAGCAAAGTGTTTTCTTCAGTAGACTTATGGCTCCATTACTCTTGTTGAAGGCCCTCTGACCTGTGATGATGGAAGAGGGTTAGAGCCATATATGGAAGGAATATTTCCATGCCTCCAAGTAACCACCTCTTATTTGTCTTGCAAGCCTAAATTTAATCAATAGTGCAGACTGCTGAAGGATGAAAGCAACACTGGTGCTTACAGGATAGTGGTTACTCACAAATGAGAATGACAACCATGAGGGTGTGATTAACGGGACCCTCAGGAAGTCCATTATCAAAGTGAATTTACATGCTCTTTCATTCTGGTCTTCTTTCTTCTGGGAAATAAAACAAGACAAAATAATCTTTTCTCCTGCAGGTTGCCTCTGTCATCTTCTGCACAGTTCAATGGAAGCTAACCTGACAGATGTTACTGATCCAGTACTGAATTAGTTGTGCAAAAGGAAACAGCAACAGTAATTTTCACTGGTACTAAAAGGTTCATCCTCACCCTAGTCTAGGGTTCCATATTTTTGTAAAGGCAATGATGCTTTGTTACCACCTTCTTTGTAAAGCCTATTTACACACTTCTCCTTGCTCATTCCAATGTAGACACATAGAAACACAGAAAATAGGAGGAGGAGTAGGCCATTTGGCCCTTCAAGCTAACTCTGCCATTCAATATGATCATCCAATTCAGTACGCTGTTCCCACTTTCTTCCCATACATTTGATCCCTTTAGCTCCAAGAAATATATCTAACTCATTCTTGAAAACATATAATGTTTTGTCCTCAACTGCTGTCAGTGACAGGGAATTCCACAGGTTCGCCACTTTATGGGTGAAGACATTTCTTGTCATCTCGGTCTTATATGGCTTACCTCATAAACAAAGAACAGTACACGACAGGAAAAGGTCTTTTGACCCACCAAGACTGTGCCCAATATATGATGCCTTTCTAAACTAAAATCTTTTGCATATATGCGGTCCATATTCCTCATTCCCTGACTATTCATATACCTATCAAGATGACTCCTAAACATTGTTATTGTATCTGCCTCCACCAACACCTCTGACAGTGCAATCCAGGCACTTACCACCTGGTGTAAAAAAACTTGCTTCTCACATCTCCTTTAAACTTACCCCCCTTTTTACCTTAAACCGATGTCCCTTATATTTGACATTTTGATCTTGGGAAAAAGATTCCAACTATCCATTCTATCTATGCTTCTCAATTTGTTAACTTCAATCAGATCTCTCCTCATCTTCAACATTCAAGTGAAAACAAATCAATTTTGTCTGATCTCTCCTCACAGCTAATATCTTCCAAGCCAGGCTACATAGTCTGGCCGTGTGGTGACCAGGACTGTACACAATATTCCAAATGTGGCCCAACTAAAGTTCTATAAAGCTGCAATATCCCAGGCTGTGGCCACTGGTCTAGGCTCCCCCAGTCATTGGATCATGCATGTGCTCTATTGAGCCCTGTTTGAATCGTTAGGCCTCTAGGAGATCTACCCCCATTCTTGTAAACTCCAATGAAAATTGTCCTATTCAATCCAATCTCTCTTCACACATCAGTCCTGCAATCCCAGGAATCAGATAGGTAAACCTTATTTGAATGCTCTCCAAAGCAAGAACATCCTTCCTTAGAGAAGGAGACCTAAGCTGCATACAAAATTCCAGGTGTGATCATACCAAGTTCCGATACAATTGCATCAAGAAGGGCGACATATCATTTGCCTTCTTCACTGCCTGCTGCACCTGCATGTTTACTTTCAGCAACTGGTGTACAAAGTCACCATGGTCACATTGCATCTCCCTCTTTCTCAATCTATTGCCATTCAATACAATACCACCTAAGAATCATCCTCTTTCCTTTCCTGGTCTTCTCCTCAATGATATTTCAACTGTAGTGTAATTAGCCCTGCATTACTGGTCTCATACATACTAAAGACTACAATACTCTCACTGCAGCAATTGATCTTTGTAATTCTCCTCAACCTGGTCAGAATACTAGCAAGTCAAAAATACCTTATCATCATGGGCATGGATGAGGTGAATACCCAAGGTCTTTTCCCAAGGGTGGGGGAGTCCAGACTTGGTTGGCATAGGTTTGGGGTGAGAAGGGAAACACTGGAGGGGCAACCGGGGAGCAACGTTTTCATGCAGAAGGTGGTGTATGCATGGAATGAGTTTCCAGAGGAGGTGATGGTGATTGGTATAACTAAAACATTTAAAAGGCATATGGATGGGTATATGAATAGGAAGGGTTTAGAGGGATATGGGCCAACTGTTGGCAAATGGAACTAGATTAATTTAGGATATTGGTTATCATGGCAAGTTGGACCAAAGGGTCTGTTTCCGTGCTGTGCAGCTCTATGACTATGACCTAAGCTGAAAATGTTTGGGTGATATTTTATATAGTCCCAGAACACGGTCAACTGTTCTTGTTCACATTAATGAAAAGTTTAGTTTATACTCATAGGCCAAAGCTTGTATGTGTGTGTTTTATTAGTCTGTTGATAACTGTGACATCATGGTCTCACACCATCATATTGTTGTCATTTGATGCTGTGTAGAGCTCCTGTACATAAATATTTTTATGTACAACTGATACTATTAGAGATATTGGAATTTCAATTCCAAACTTTTCAATAATACTTTAGTAGCAGTCCCTTCTTGTATGGGATACAAATCCTAGGCAAAAGGCCACATTGTGGCTATAATTGAAGTAAAAAAATTATTCAATTATCTTCTGAAATGCTAAATGTAATACTGGGAACAAGGACTTGCAAAGTACTGATAAATTACAAGCATATGTTTATACAGTTCCTCAGTGGAATCCTGGATGCTATTCAGTTTCTCACAGCAACAAAAAGATACAGAATAATGGTGCTATACACTCAGTGACTCCTTCTCACACAAGAGCTTACGACTTCATAGAATTCCTAGTGTGGAAGCAAGCCATTCAGCCAATTGAGTCCACACCAACCCTCCAAACAGTATCCCACCCAGACCGTGTGTATCCTTGCATTTATACCATGGCTAACCCATCTAACCTGCACATCTCTGGACACAAGGGGCAATTTACGCTGGATGAAATTTACACCTCCACAAACGCTCTGGAGATGAAATTCACCAAGGTCTTATTCATCATGGCTGGTGTCCTCAACCTGGCCAACTTCAAGAGGGTGCTGCCAAAATAGCATCAACACATCTCCTTCCTCACTAGAGGACCAAACATCCTGGACTGATGTCACATAACTATTAAAGACACCTACTGCTCCATCCCTCATCCACACTTCAGAAAATCAGATCACAATTCTGAGTTCCTCCTCCCAGCTTACAAGCTGGAGCTGAAACAGGAGGACCATTCACAGAAAATAGTATGGTCTGAGGCAGGGGAAGAGTTTCTTCAGGACTGTTTGGAATTGGTCGACTGGACCATTTTGAAGAACTCAGCGAGAAACTTAGACAAGTACGCCACCAACGTCTCAGACTTCATTAGTAAGTGCATGGAGCGTTGTGAGTCAAAGAAGTCAATCCAGGTGTTCCCCAACCAGAAATCTTGGATAATCTGGGAAATCCACTGCCTATTGCAGATCACGTGTGCAGGATTGGACAACTCAGATCCATATAGAAAATCCAGAAATAACCTCCGCAAAGCCATTAGAGATGGCAAGAGATAGCACTGAACCAAATTAGTGGCCCAAAACCAAAATAAGCACATGCGCTGCCTGTGGCAAGACATACACAACGTAACAGGATACAGAATGAAGCAGAGCAAGATAATGGACAAATACATATCTGTCTCTAATGCACTGAATGCTTTTTATGCCCATTTCGAGTAGAATGCCAAAGTTATGGTGTCACTTACCCCAACAGCCCTGGATATAGCTGTTCCCTCCGTCACCATTGTAGATGTCAGGTTAGTCTTCCTGAGAGTCAATATAAGGAAGCAACAGGTTCAGACAGAGTCCCCTGCTGTGCACTTAGACTCTGTGTGGACCGGCTGGCAGACGTATTCAGTGACGCCTTTAATCTTTCCCTCCTACAAGCCGAAGTCCCCAACTGCTGCAAGACCACCATCAGCCCAGTATTCAAGAAAGCACATGCAACGTGCCTTAATGACTACTGCCCAGTGGCTCTAATCTCCATAATCATGAAGTGCTTTGAGAGGTTGGCAAAAGTGAGGACTGCAGATGCTGGAAATCAGAGTCTAGATTAGAGTGGAGCTGGAAAAGCACAGCAAATCAAGCAGCATTCGAGGAGCAGGAAAATCAATGTTTTGGGCAAAACTTCCTGATGAAGGGCTTTTGCCTGAAACATCGATTTTCCTGCTCCTTACGCCAGCAACCTCTCTTTGCTGGCGTAACAAAAGAAGTGATTGTTGATTTCAGAAAGAGGGGAGGAGTTCACTCCATATCCCTATCTACATCAATGGAGCAGAGATTGAGAAGGTTGACAGCGGCAAGTTTGTTGCTATGATCTACCTGTACTGATCGCAAAACAATATTTATTCATTTTAATTTACAATAAATATCATTCGATTATTACAGCACTGAGCCCATTGTGTCTGCACTGACTCACTGAATGAGCATTTCACTTTAAATCTTTATCCACCCATATCCCCATAACCGTGCACATATTCCTATCAAAAACAGTCTAACTCCTTTTTGAATGGACTCACAAACTCTAAGCATTCACCTTTACCGGTGTTTTTTGTCTTTGCCACTATTTACTTATCTATGCTATTAAACTATATGAACTGCCTGTATTGCTTGCAAGACACAACGTTTCACTGTGCCTTGGCACACGTGACAATAAATTCAATTAATTTCAATTCAAGGTACTTAGGCACACGTAATTACAATTAATCAAATCGAATTTAGCCAATCTACCTAACCTGCACACCTTTGGACTGTGGGGGAAACCAGAGCACCTAGATGAAACCCATGCAGTCACAGGGAAAATGTGCAAACTCCATGCAGTCAATTGCCTGAGGGTAGAATTAAACCCGGGTTCTTGGTGCTGTGAAGCAGCAGTGCTAACCACTAAGCGACCGTGCTGCTCCATAGACTGATCAGGAGTGATTGTAAAAGGGAAAGAATTGCAAAATAGAAAGGGGAGAAAATAATTGTGACCACTTCAACAGAAATACCTTCATATTTATTCATATTAATTGACAACAAATATCTTTAACATCATTCAATTATTACAGCACTGAGCCCATTGTGTCTGCACTGACCCTCCGAATGAGCATTTCATTTTAAGCCATTATCTACCTGTATCGATAACCCTGCAAATATTCCTATCAAATAACAGTCTAACTCCTTTTTGAATTTATAGATTAAACTGGGCTCTACCACACATTCAGGCAGTGCGAATTTCATGTTTTAGATTTTACAGGTTGATCAACAAAAATTTAAGTATAAACTGCATTTGTAGATGATGGAACAGGGTTACATCTATAAAAACATATTTATATTGAGTTGCATGTCAGATATTCCAATAATGTAACGGTGTCATGAGTTTCAAAAGTACTGTAATTTTAGTTTGTATCAAGTCTAGAATGTTTTAAAGTATCAACAATCAAGGAACCACTTTGAAATGCAGTTACTATTGTTATGTGCATAGGTAGTGCATGCATGCTTTCTCATCCACATTTCTCAAAAGGCAATGATATGGATGATTATCAAGCTGTTTTGTGAAGGAACAAATAGACTGTTGATCAATACTGGAAGAAACTGATCATTTAAAATATCTTAAATAGCAAATCAAAATGTGTAAATCCATTGTTCAGTAAACTTGAGAACATTTGGAAGTCCAGGTGCAGGTACAACTAATTCGACTGAAATAGCAAAATGCACAGTGTTCTTATTGCTGAACAATGTTATCAAACATATTTTTTTGAATTAGCTGCTAACCCAACTACTACCCTGCATTAGAACAAATAAAAGAACAAATAAATAAAAGGAATGCAATAAAGCTGTTAAATGTATTATGAGAAGTCACCCAGCAAAATGCATAATGCTGCTCATTGTATTATAACACAATCAACTAGATATAGCTCAGCTGAGTCGCCAGTTAAAAGAAAAAAAATACTATTTATATCTTGAAACTAAATACACACTGTACTGACTACTTTCTTAATCCTATCCATACACATATAAAACATTACTAGATTTAATTTGTTTGCGAAAGAAAGCTATGTAACATTGCATACAACAACAATGTGGATGAAAATCCCAGAAAACTTAACTTTAGTAAATTATTGCTTAACTGGCTGACCCAAATGGTTACATTACAAATTGATGAAAACTTAATAATATTGATTCATGAGAAATAGTTGTGTCAGTAGTGGCATATATTTTTTTAAAATCATGAATTAGAAATTGCAATACAATGCAATGTAATTTAATAGCTATCTGTGAAGTGGCTAAGAAGAAATATACATTCCGAATTCAGATATTGTCATTGGCACTCACTAATTATTATAATGATTTTTCAACAATCCATGTTGAAAATGATAGGCAATGTAATGTGCTTACAGTATAACACATTGCTGGTGCATAACTTCACTGTTATTGGGCCAATTGGATTTAAACAATTTATTAACATTGCAGTAAAATTACTCCACATAATTTTACAACAATGAAAGGATACTATGAATGCACTACATTAAAAAACATGGCAGAAACATTAATTACCCAGCCACTTCCACTGCCTTGGTTTTTAGCAAATAGCAGAGATGACCCTTGCAAGACTGTCCAAGACGATGTCCAATTCTTCCTACAAGCAAATGTGTTAAAATTAAAGTACATAGAGTTGTTTTAACAAAGTTAGAATTAAAAAGCATGCATTAAAACTTTGCATATTCAATGCACATAGTTTATGCATTTCAATTTACTAAGCAAATGAATAATTACTGAACTAGTAGCATGAAATATAGTTATTAATCATTGTATTCATTTTCAAATAATTGTAATATTTCTATTTTGAAAAAAGCTATTCCATTTGTTTATATAATTAGTTTCTGGGCCTACAAACATGTGATGGTAGTGTCCTTTCAGTCATGTTCCAAAAACCAATACCACTGTCCTAATGATCGACTAAATCCCAGAACCATTTCTGAACTTATTGTTTAATTGAAGATAACAATGCACTTCTACCAAGCAAAATGCGCCATATACAATAACAAAGTCAATTCTCAAGCTCTCAAGCATGACATTTCAATCTCTGTCTCACCCATGACCCAACCCAACTGTCCCAACCATAGCCACACAAGATAATGGCTCTGCTGAGGCTACTTTTTCAGCTTCTGCCACACTCTTGTTTGTTGCTCAATATACTGTTATTTTTGCAACAGCACTCACATTACCATCCTCTTCTCTTGAAAGCAACAAATGCTTGAGATCAGAGCAGGTCAGACAGCATCCGTGGACTGAGAGAAAGATAATGTTTTGGTGCTATCTGACTTGTTGTGACCCCCAGCATTTTTTGTTTTCAGTACAGATTCCAGCATCTGCAATAATTTGCTCCTACATCTTCCTTTCCTGCTTTGGGCTCTACTCAGATAAAGTGTTAACACCATTATCTGACTGGATTAACATCCCCAAAGATGATTTTCTGCTTAGAGAAAATAAACATGGTACTTTCTGATGATAACACTGGCAGAACATCAACATGTCATCCCTTTCAAAGAGAATAAATTGAATTATAGAGGCCTTTGCAATGATATTTCTATCATTTGTTGAGTGAAGAGAAACAAATGGCTCGATGGTGCCAGTGGTTAATATTTGATTACCCCAAACCCAGCCATTCACTAAACACCTTTTCCAATCACGTGCACAATTCAATACCCTGCCCGTGTTTCTGATCTATTTTCAACTTATACCCTGTACCCAATATACTTTCAATCCATACCCTACTCTGAAATGAATTCCATGGTTTCAGCATCTCTACATAGATAAAAAGTAGCAGCATTGAAGATAGCCACTATGCCAACTCTCTGAAAACAGTTCTGACCCCCAGCCTTGCCAGAGAGGGCTGCATATTTCTCCCCATTTCAGAATTTAATTTTCTTTTGAAAAAGATCAAATCTGATTCCACCATCCTTACGCAAGTGCATTCCTGTAGCTTGGCTTTGCCTTTCTTAGCTAATTATCTTACATTTATTTTCCCTACTTTCTCTGATCTTTTTACCTTGGAACAGCTTCTTTTCTCCTTATTTAATTGACTTTTCATCACTTTGTCATTACAGAAGATCTACTTAGTCCATTTAAGGCATTGATGTCTTTACAACCCCCTTATTTTGTATTTTATGGTCAAAATACGAACTTCAGAAAATTTGGAGGTTGAGGTGTGGGAGGAAATAGGCAAATTTCAGGCAGGAAATTCATGAGATTTGATTTCCTCAGACGGCTTATTGAAATTAACTGCAGGATGTCTTATAAATCTGTTCCACCTTTAAAACTTATAGCCAGCTGTCTAGGGAAAAACCATGGGCTTGAAAAAGGTAAGCTTGTTGGACCTAGAGTACATATTGTTCCAAGTGTATTTATCCTGTGGATTCAGCCCTTATGTCTCCTTCTATCTGACGGATTTTCCCAAGCTCCAGGAAACATGGCTTCCAAGTGTTAAAATAAAACTCCAGTTAAAAGAAAGGCACACAGCTTACTTAAAACCTTCTACTGAGAAACTTGGTTCCTAAAAGTAGATTAGTGACCTCTGGCCTGCCTCCAATAAATCTGCAAATGGGCACAGTTGAAGGTGGTTTTATGATAATAAATGGTTTTCTTTTAAACTTCCCACTCATCCTTTGGTCTTTCAAAGTCCTCAGTGCTTTTGTTCATAAAGACAAGGATCCAATACTTCTTTAAACAGGGGTCTTTAACTCTTTTACACATATCAAAACTCTATATAGATGAAATTGCCTTGAGGTATGCATTTCCAATAATAGCCTGTTTATAAAGTAATAAGCAGGTCATCAATTACAAATGTTAGGACTAAAAATTGGTTAGGATATCATGTCAAATTGGAAACATTTTATCTTCTGTTTTTGATGAGTGTTTTTTTTCATTTAGCTGTTGTGTTTACCATTAGACCAACATCACCAGCAAATGCTAAATGATTTGAATTTTCAAATCAGTTGCCAATGTCTTATCTACCCACCTGACTTTCTTGCCATTCTCTGTGATCTTTGTTACATAAAGTAATCCATATTTTTCTGAAACCTGCAAATGCAATGAAAGAAATTGTTTTGCATTGCACATCAACAATAAGCAATGGTGCTGTTTAAACGATTTCTATTTTAGTCAATTCATGGCCCTTCATTAGAACAAATTATTGATTTCTACAGCTGATATTTGGATTCACTTTAATAGACATTTGTTTTAAGAATCTAAGCTTTGAACAGCTTATGACACACTTCTGTGTCTAGCACATCAGGAGTTGACTTTTGAACATAGGCCTTCTGGCCTAGAGATAGGTGCACTACCCCTACACAACAACAGCTCCTAAGGGGAAATCCTTTTTGGTTGCTGCTGCATGCATACTTACAACTGGTGGTGACTGTAAATATTTTGGCGAAGAGGGTGGTTCATTGTTGCTATCATGGATTGATTTTGGACTAGTTGGAGGTTCCTAAAAAGACAGAAATAATGTAGTAACATTGTAACTGGCTCAAACAAAGAACATGCAAGTTAAACCATGATTAGAATATTTCTTTTACCTAGTAATGTCATATTAAGTCTGGATACAAAAGACAAAATGTTCTGGCCTATACACAACTCGAGACCCATAGCAGTAAGATTGTTGTTAAATGCCCTCCAAAATGATCAGGGCAAGCCCAAACAGCTGGAAAGAATTATATTAAGTGTACAATCTTCCACATCATTGTATCTTTGCCATGTGCAATGCCTAAGTCAATCAGCCTAACTCACCTTACATAATCCTGCTCAGTGACATTTCGAGACTTGTGCAAGAATTGAGAGACATTCAAAGTATTATTCATGATATTCAAGCTATGCCTGCAATTCATACCTTCAAAATTATATTTTTAAACTGTGCTGAATCTTTCTTCTCTTAAGCTTTTTATACACAGAAGCCAGCAATCTGCAAATTATAATATTCAGAGCACACCTGGTCCAAACTGTTGCTGGGTGGTTACATTCAGTTCTGCCTAGTAATGAGAGAGGTCTATTGCAACCTTTTCGATAGGACATTTCAGGAGTCACTGTACAGCAGTTGAAAGGTTATAGGCAGTGAGTGAAGATGAGAGACAGATATGAGAAAACTAAGTGTTAGGAGCACATAAGTGAGCTGTATTACTTGGAAGGCAGCTACGTTACAAAATCTGTCTAGGGGACTCTATGAAGAGTCCAGGCTCAAGGGACATTTGATCCGAGGAAAACCGGAGGGGCTTGAAAGATGACTGCTTATATTAATGTTACATGCAGCTGAGTGAGTGGTGGTTGAAAAGCTCACAAGGTGTATTTGTTTGATGCAACAGAGCAAGATTGGAACTCAAGGGAAAAAAAACTGGCTCCGTGAAGCTAGCTGCATGTGAATAGCTGGAGGTATATACATGTGACTGCTTTTGAGTGCAGTTTACAGATATCAGGGGAGATTAGACCAAAGAAAAAAAGACTGAAAGCAATCAGAGTGACTTGAAAGGGAATAACAAGGTCAGATCAGAAAAGATAAAATGAGTTAGAGTCATAGAGATGTACAGCATGGAAACGGACCCTTCGGTCCAACCCGTCCATGCCGACCAGCTATCCCAACCCAATATAGTCCCACCTGTCAGCACCCAGCCCATTGTACAGATTGGGGGCTCGGGTCCAGGATTTAGACAGGTTTGGATGAATCAGGTCCGGAATCTGGATGGATTTGGACAGATTTCAACACATTTGCGGTAGGAAAGATCCCAGCAGATTTAAACACACTTGGGGATTAGTATCCTAGATCTTTAAATAAAATTTTGGTGAGAAAATCAGTTTATTTTTGGTTACTTGTAGTTCGTTAGATTAAAAGAGAGAGAAATGGCACAGTTATAGATGTTTTCTGTGGGTGGAAGAAGTGACTGGGAGTTTTACAAAAAGTAAGCAAGAAAATGCTACTGGAGTTGGCAGACAAGTTGGAGTTGTCTGTGTCTGTGAAGAACTAAGTAATTACAGAGAAATAGCTCGACATTTAAATATGCTGGAAAAGTCATCAGAATCTTTGGAAATGGCGAAAAGCAGATTGAGTTAGAGACAAAGAAAAAGAAACAGAAAAGGAAATGAAACTGTTTGAATTACGATTACAAGCAGGGGATAAAGAAAGGGAGAGAAGATTTTTAGTTGAGTAAAAAGGAAAAGAGAGAGAGAGTTTGAACTTCATAAATTGCAAATTAGTCAGAAAAGCCAACTTGAAAGGGTGGAGATGAAGGGAGAAGTTAGGGATACATACACATATGTTGAATCATTATCACATTTCGATGAAAAGATGTTGAAGCCTTTTTATTGCATTTGAAAAATTGGCTAGGCAGATGTATTGGTCAGAGAACTTGGAGGAATGTTAATTCAGACTAAACTGGTTGGCAGAGTTTGTGAAGTGTTTACAGCATTGTCAGATGAGGGGTAAAGAGATCATGCAGACGTCAAACAGACTATTTTGAGTGCCTACTAATTGGTACCAGGAGCGTATAGACAAGAGTTCAGAAACAAAGGAGGAATCAGGTCAGACTTACGTTCAGTTTGAAAGAATTAAACATAGCAAATTTGATAGCTGGGTGAGGGCCTTAAAAATAGACAAGACATAGGAGGCTCGTAGAGAGATCATTCTCATGGAGGCATTTAAAAACTCACTTCCAGAGATGATAAGAAATTCGATTGATGAACTGAAAGTTCAAGAATTGAGAAGAGCTGCAGAGATGGCAGATGAATATGTACTTGTATATCAGTCAAAATGTAGCTTCCAACAGAAATTTCATTCCATGAAGGATAGAAATTGGGAGAAGGGGAGATCCTTCACTGCAAAACAAAAAGTAGATCATCCTGTGTTGCAAAGTCAAAAGCATGTATGATCACTTTCAGATAGAAAGTGCTTTTCTGAATTTAAAGTACAGCCACAGCTGCCAGCTAAAGATCAGGCTGTTCCAAATGTAACAATTGGTTGTTAAATGGATACCCGAGTCTTGGTTGTTGTTTTGACAACAATTTGAACTTAACCAATTAATTTAAATTATGCCCAGGACACCGGAAGCCAATAGAATTTGAATGATACTGTTTTGACACCTGGAGAGCAATCAAATAATAAGAATCTAATGTGTCATAGAGGGGTATAGAAACTTAGTATTTTGGAAATTAGAGGGAGAGCAACTGCCATCGATCAGAGTCAGACATCGACTGCCCAACTGATATCTTGCTCAAAAGAAATTAGAAAACAATCTCAAAGGTACGTTTTCATGAAAAACATATTCACAGTAAAGAAAGAAAGACGACAACCCAGGAAGATCAGCAGCCGGAAGAGTGAAAACATCGAAAACTGAGTGTGGGGTCTTGAGATTAAGTTAATGTGTTATTGGAAGAGCATATTATTTTGTAGAGCTGGGGTCAGATAGTAAGTAGTTATGCGAAAGGGGGCTGGGATTTGTGAATAGCTTTTGTGTCATGTTCACTATTAGAGTTAGAAAACAATAAAGATTGTTACTTTTCTTTAAATAGTGGAATTTAGGAGTTCTCTGTTACTTGCTTACATTTTAACAGATTATGAGGTGAGGCAAGCTTTTCTGAGTATTTGGCTTTAATTTACAGAAAGGTTCGACCTCCATGTCCTAACAGTTTGGGGGCTTGTCATCCAAGATTTAGACAGGTTTAGATCGTTCCAGTGAGGGATTTGGACAGATCTGGGGAACAAAAGGACCTATCAGATTTAAACACTTGGCGACTAAGTGTCCCAGATCTTTAAATAAAACTTAGTTGAGAAAATTTGTTTAATTTCAGTTACTTGTGGTTGGTTAAAATAAAAATAAGAGAAATAGTTCTTAACATCATGGAAGAGGTTCTGGATTTGAAGATGCTTCCCAAACTTGCCAAGGAAGTTTATAAAGACAGAAGGATATACTTTTAGAATTAGCAATTAGGTTAGAATTGGGTTTAACAAGGGACAAAAGGAAAGGTGAAATTGTAATGGAGTCGGTCAAGCGCTTTAGGTGTAGAGAAACAGAAAGGTGCAGTAGAGTTAGAAAAACTAAATTGTAATTGTGGCAAATGGAGATAGAACATAAAGAAAGGGAAAGAAGAGCCATGATAAAAGATAAAGAAAGGGACAAAAGATTCTTGGCTGAACAAAGAGAAAGGGAAAGAGATTTGAACTTCAAAATATGTGAATTAGTCAGCAAAGTAAAGTTAACAGGATGGAGAGGAAGGATGAAGGTAGGGATATATATATATAAATATGTTAAACATTGCCAGATTTCGATGTGAAAGATGTCGAAGCCTTCTTGACTTCATTTGAAAAGTGGGCTAGCCAGATGGAGCCAAGAATGTGGTGCTGGAAAAGCAGATTAGGCAGCACCTGAGGAGCAGAAGAATCGCCAATTCCCGTGGCTGCGTGGGTTTCCTCCGGGTGCTCCGGTTTCCTCCCACAGTCCAAAGATGTGCGGGTCAGGTGAATTGGCCATGCTAAATTGCCCGTAGTGTTAGGTAAGGGGTAAATGTAGGGGTATGGGTGGGTTCCGCTTCGACGGGTTGGTGTGGACTTGTTGGGCCGAAGGGCCTGTTACCACACTGTAAATAATCTAATCTAATCTTCTCCTGCTCGAATGCTGCCTGACCTGCTGTGCTTTCCAGCACCACATTCTCGACTCTGATCTCTAGCATCTGCAGTCCTCACTTTTGCCTAAGCACATGGAGTGGCCAGAGAACTTGTGGGTAATGCTAGTTCAGACTAAGCTGGTAGGCAGAGCTTGTGAAGTATATGCAGCACTGTTAGATAAGGGTAAAGAGATTATGCAGATGTCAAAAAAGCTATTTGAGTGCTTATGAATTGGTTCTAGAAGCATATAAGCAGTTCAGAAACAAAGGAGGAACCAGGTCAGACTTATGTTGAGTTTGAAAGAATTAAACATAGCAATTTTGATAGATGGGTGAGGCCTGGAAAATAGACGAAGATTATTCTGCTGGAAGAGTTTAAAAACTCACTTCCGGATATGATGATAAGAACTTAGGTGAATGAAAAGAAATTTTAAGAAGTGAGAAGAGCAGCAGAGATGGCAGATGAATATGCATTGATGCATAAGGTGAAATTTTGCTTCGGACAGGACTTTCATCATGTGAGGGGTAGAAATCGGGAGAAGGGGAGATCCTTCACTACAAAATAAAGATTGGAGTACACTGGTAATAGTTTACCAGAGGTGAAAAAAGAAGCCCAAGAGGGAGAAAAAGTGGTAAAAAAATCTCAGATTTCCACTGAGAAATGGTAGGGCACACAAAATCACAGTGCTGGTGGCTGAAGAAAGGCATTGAGGGAAAAGATGTGTTAAAAGAGACTAATCTAGTGTGATTAGTGGAAGTAGTAAAGGAACCCCCAACGAAGTCAAGGAGCTGCAGAAGAGTGCACAGTCTAGGCAGGGGCTGGGAACTGTTATGGACCAGGCCAGATCCCTTCGGAACATTTCAAGTAGCCCGGACCCCAACTTTGCTAGTTGTTTTAAGCAGGTGTAAAGTGAATATTCCAGGAGTGATGCAGCTTGCCCAACCACTTAGTTTTAAACAAAACAGGATTTATTTCAATATTACCGAATGAAGCAAAAACAAAAGAGAACAGAATATAGAATAATTTAACCTAACCGAAAACTCAACAGATTATCCCAATTTAATGGTGCTGTTCCAAATACAGTACTTGCAACAATCTCCAAAAACATCCCTTGGCATTTTAAAAAGATAAAATCAAACACTGGGTCTTACAGGAGAGATGGCAGAAAGATTCAGCATGGAACACCTTTAAAATTATTGGCTGATATAAAAGAAAAGGTATAGATAAATAGAATTGATACAGTCCAATGTTATTTATATGTGCAGAGTTAATATGAAAGGTCAACTTACATTAGTGACATACATATTTAATAATAATGACTTTAAGATTCACTATAAATTATTTATTGTTACATTACCATTCTAACATCATATAGCAAAGTTTATTGTTGTTTGTGCAAATCCATGGAATTCTGTGGCTTGATTTTTTTTAATAGATCCCCTAGATCTCACAGTTTGTCTACTGTTTTAAAAAAATGCTCCTGGTCCTGAACCAAACTCTGACATACATTTGGTGGTCTGGGTTGAGAATGTGGTGCTGGAAAAGAACAGAAGAATCGATGTTTCGGGCATAAGCCCTTCATCATTTGGTGGTCTGGTCCAGGATTTTAAGAAGTTGGGGTTTCTTCATGTCACATAGCACAGAAACAGACCCTGCGGTTCAACCAAGGAGCAGGAGGATTGACGTTTCTGGCATAAGCCCTTCTTCAGGGATACAGGCAGAGTGCCTGAAGGGTGGAGAGATAAATGAGAGGAGGGTGGGGATGGGGAGAAAGTAGCATAAAGTACAATGGGAGAATGGGGGTGGGGTGAAGGTGATAGGTCAGAGAGGAGGGTGGAGTGGATAGGTGGAAAGGAAGATAGGCAGATAGGACAAGTCATGGGGACAGTGCTGAGCTGGAAGTTTGGAATTGGGATGAGTTGGGGGAAGGGGAAATGAGGAAACTGGTGAAGGCTACATCGATGCCCTGGGGTTGAAGTGTTCTGAGGTGGAAGATGAGGCGTTCTTCCTCCAGGCGTCGGGTGGTGAGGGAGCAGTGGTGAAGGCAGCCCAGGATCTCCATGTCCTTGGCTGAGTGGGAGGGGGAGTTGAAATGTTGGGCCACAGGGCAGTGTGGTTGATTGGTGCGGGTGTCCCAGAGATGTTCCCTAAAGCGCTCTGCGAGGAGGCGTCCCGCCTCCCCAATGTAGAGGAGACTGCATCTGGAGCAACGGATACAATAAACGATATTGGTGGCGGTAAAACATTGATGCATGTGGAAGGCTCCTTTGGGGTCTTGGATGGAGGTGAGGGAGGTGGTGTAGGTGCTGGTTTTGCAATTCCTGCAGTGGCAGGGGAAGATGCCAGGTGGGTTGTTGGGGAGCGTGGACCTAATCAAGTAGTCACGGAGGGAACGGTCTTTGCGGAAGTTGGAAAGGGGTGGGGAGGGAAATGTATCCCTGGTGGTGGGGTCTGTTTGGAGGTGGCGGAAATGTCAGATGATTTGGTTTATGTGAAGGTTGGTAGGGTGGAAGGTGAGCACCAGTGTTGAGATTTGCTTATGTTAAGGCTTGTTAAGATTTCCCTAGTGAGTTTTAGAACACATGGAAATGAAAATGGCTCTTTGTTGCTTCAACTTCTCTGGAAAAGGAATATTTATCATAGAGTAATTTACAGGAATTAACCAAGTTTTGATAAACAACTATCAGGAGTTGAAACTGAAAGTAACGCTGAAATTAAAGTGTGCAGAAGCTGTGGCATACTGCTTAAATAACCTAGAAAATGACTCAAATAAAAAGAGTAATTTTTCTTCAGTACAAGTTTATTAATCTTAAATGATAATCTCTTTCTCCATAAAATCCCACTGGAACAGCTCCTTTCTATCCCACTACTAATGTCTGTGCCCCATGAACTAAAACCCATTTCACCCACAGCAATCTTTGATTGATGCATTTAACTTGCTGACTTTATTTATCATATGCCAGTTTGCCTATCCTTGGAGGTCCTGCTTTATAATTTAACTCCTAACTGTTCAAACTCTTTCAGTAGAATCTCCTTTCTAGCCTGACCAAGGTTATTGGTACCGACTTTGATGACAATTACTGGATCCCTCTTCTCAATCTCCAAATCCTTCTCCCACTCACAACACACAAATTTCTCATGTTTGCAGAGCAGGTCAGAGATTGGAAGTTCTGAGTATCAAATTCTGTGACTTCTAAAAGCTTGACCATTATACAACTTGCAAGTTTGAAAGGTGATGGAATACTTTCTCTCAAATGCTTGAATACTTATCGTATTTCGGAATACCTCAATTGAACCTACACTCTATATCCTAACACCTTGTTGTCTGTCACATCTCCAGGGAGCAGCCTTCACTCCAAAACAGTCCCAATTTCTTCAATCTGCCCTCATAGGTGAAGTTTCTTGTTCTTGTAAATTGCTTCTATTGTCTCTCCATTGCATTTCCATCTTTCGTGTGATGTGGCACCCAGAACTGTAAATAATACCCCAGCAGAGGTCAAATAAGTGTTTTGTACAAGTTTAATGTTTGATACTTTTGTACATCATTGCCCTTCTTAATTTGAGAGGTGCTGGAAGACCAAAAGTTGGCTAATGTGGTGCCACCTATTTAATAAAGGTGGTTATGGAAAAGCCAGGGAACCAAAGATCAGTGAGCCTGTCATGAGTGGTGGGCAAGATGTGGTGGGGAATCCTGAGGGACAGGATTTACATGTGTTTAGAAAAGCAAGGACTGCTTAAGGATGGTCAACCCATGGCTTTGTGCATGGGAAATAGTCTTTCATTAACTGGATTGAGTTTTTTGTAGAAATAACGAGGAGGATTGATGAGGGCAGAGTGATGGACATGATCTATATGGACGTTCCTTATGGTAGACTGATTATCGAGATTAGATCACAGAGAATAGAGGGAGAACTGGCTGAGTGGGTACAGAATTGGCTCGAAGGTAATGACAGGAGGGTGATGGTGATGGGTCGCTTTTCATACTGGAGGCCTATGACCAATGGTGTGCCACAAGGATCGGTGCTGGGTCCACTGCTTTTTGTCAATTATATAAATGATTTGGATGCGAACATAGGAGATATAGAACATAGAAAAATACAGCGCAGTACAGGCCCTTTGGCCCTCGATGTTGCGCCGACCCAAGCCCACTATCCTCCATATGCCTAACCAATGCCCGTTTAAATGCCCATAAAGAGGGAGAGTCCACCACTGCTACTGGCAGGGCAGTCCATGAACTCACGACTCGCTGAGTAAAGAATCTACCCCTAACATCTGTCCTATACCTACGTTCCCTTAATTTAAAGCTATGCCCCCTTGTAATAGCTGACTCCAT
This sequence comes from Hemiscyllium ocellatum, assembly GCF_020745735.1. Classification (NCBI taxonomy): domain Eukaryota; kingdom Metazoa; phylum Chordata; class Chondrichthyes; order Orectolobiformes; family Hemiscylliidae; genus Hemiscyllium; species Hemiscyllium ocellatum. The sequence continues at coordinate 103,532,371 of NC_083405.1, forward strand.
ACGTGGAAAAAGGTTCTCATTATCAACCTTATCTAAACTCCTAATCATCTTGTACACCTCTATCAAGTCACCCCTAAACCTTCTTTTCTCCAATGAAAACAGCCCCAAGTGCCTCAGCCTTTCCTCATACGATCTTCCTGTCATACCAGGGAACATCCTGGTAAACCTCCTCTGCACCCGTTCCAGTGCCTCCACATCCTTCCTATAGTATGGCGACCAAAACTGCACACAATACTCCAGATGCGGCCGCACCAGCATCTTATACAACTGCAACATGACCTCAGGACTCCGGAACTCAATTGCTCTACTAATAAAAGGCAGTACGCCATATGCTTTCTTCGCAGCACTATTTACCTGGGTGGCAACTTTTAGAGATCTGTGTACATGGACACCAAGATCCCTCTGCTCATCCACACCAAATATCCGACCATTAGCCCAGTACCCCATCTTCTTGTTACTCTTACCGAAGTGAATCACTTCACACTTACTTACATTGAACTCCACTTGCCACCTTTCTGCCCAGCTCTGCAGCTTATCTATATCCCGATGTAACCTGCCACATCCTTCCTCACTGTCAACAACTCCACTGACTTTCGTATCATCTGCAAACTTGCTCACCCAACCTTCTAGCCCCTCCTCCAGGTCATTTATAAAAATGACAAACAGCGATGGTCCCAAAACAGATCCTTGCGGAACACCGCTAGTAACAGCACTCCAAGATGAACCTTTACCATCAACTACTACCCTCTGTCTTCTTCCAGCCAGCCAATTCCTAATCCAAATCACTAACACACCCTCAATGCCATAGCTCCGTATTTTTTTGGAGTAGCCTACCATGGGGAACCTTATCAAACACCTTACTAAAATCCATATACACCACATCTACCGCTTTACCCTCTTTAGTCACCTTCTCAAAGAATTCAATAAGGTTTGTGAGGCACGACCTGCCCTTCACAAAACCATGCTGACTATCCTTGATCACATTATTCCTACCCAGATGTTCATAAATCCTATCCCTTACAATTCTCTCTAAGACATCACCCACAACAGAAGTGAGACTCACCGGCCTATAGTTACTAGGGTTATCCCTACTCCCCTTCTTGAACAAGGGAACCACATTTGCTATTCTCCAGTTTTCTGGCACTATTCCTGTAGACAACGAGGACATAAAAATCAAGGCCAATGGCTCTGCAATCTCCTCCCTTGCTTCCCAGAGATTCCTAGGATAAATGCCATCAGGCCCAGGGGACTTATTTATTTTCACCCTTTCCAGAATTTCCAACACCTCTTCCTTACATACCTCAAAGCCATCCATTCTAATTAATTGTGTCTCAATATTCACATTGGCAACAATATCCTGTTCCTGAGTGAATACGGATGAAAAGTATTCATTCAGTGTCTCTCCAATCTCTTCAGCCTCCATGCACAACTTCCCACTACTATCCTTGACTGGGCCTATTCCTACCCAGTCATTCTTTTATTCCTGAAAAACTTATAGAAAGCCTTTGGGTTTTCCCTAATCCTACCAACCAAGGACTTTTCATGTCCCCTCCTTGATGCTCTTAGCTCTCTCTTTAGATTATTCCTGACTACCTTATAACTCTCAATCATCCCAATTGAGCCTTCACGCCTCATCTTTACATAGGCCACCCTCTTCCCTTTAACAAGGGATTCCAATTCCTTATTAAATCATGGCTCCCTCACACAACCCTTTCCTCCCTGCCTGACAGGTACATACTTATCAAGGACACTCAATAGCTGCTCCTTGAACAAGCTCCACATATCGATTGTGCCCTTCCCTTGAAGCCTACTTTTCCAAACCACGCATCCTAAGTCATGCCTCACCGCATCATAATTTCCCTGCCCCCAGCTATAACTCTTGCCCTGCAGTGCACATTTATCCCTCTCCACCACTAGAGTAAAATGGTTATATGGTTAATAAATTTGCAGATGACACCAAAATTGGAGGTGTAGTGGACAGCGAGGAAGGTTATCTCAGAATACAATGGGATCTTGATCAGATGGGCCAATGGGCTGAGGAGTGGCAGATGGAGTTTAATTTAAATAAATGTGAGATGCTGCATTTTGGAAAGGCAGGGCAGGTCTTATAGACTTAATAGTAGGGTCCTGGGGAGTGTTGCTGAACAGAGATACCTTAGAGTGCAGGTTCATAATTCCTTTAAAGTGGAGTCGCAGGTAGATACGATAGTGAAGGCTGAGTTTAGTGTGCCTGTCTTTATTGGTCAGTGCATTGAGTATAGGAGTTAGGAGGTCATGTTGTGGCTATACAGGACATTGGTTAAGCCATTATTGGAATATTGTGTACAATTCTAGTCTCCCTGCTGTAGGAAGGATGTTGTGAAACTTGAAAGAATTCAGAAAAGATTTACAAGGATGTTCCTAGGGTTGGAGCTATAGGAAGGCTGAATAGACTGGGGCTATTTTCCCCGGAGCGTCGGTAGCTGAGAGGTGACCTTCTTGAGGTTTCCCATATATACTCAAATAATAGTCAAATTATTTTGACTACTTTTTAAATGTTAAATTTATGGGGTCGACTATTACTTGAACTCGAGTGGCTGAAATTCATGCCCATCAAAATTCATACTGTATCTATGTGTTTATACTAAATACATTTTAAAAAATTAAGCTAAATCTGAAAACCCAGAGCGAGGTCTGATGACTGTCGGACTGGAAGACCCAGAGTGGAGCGGCAAATGATCCAAAAGTGAAGAAGAATTCCAGGTCAAAGTGAGAACAACTGAAGGTAGCACTTGACTGAGGATGGGATCAAAAAACTTAGCAAAATTGAAGTAAATGGGAACCAGGAAAATCTCTCCACACGATGGAGTCATACCTAACACAAAGGCTGATGATTATGGTTATTGAAGATCAATTATGTCAACTCATGGACATCGGTGCAGCAGATCTTCAGCCCAAATATTTTCAGATCAACTTGTTTAAAGACATTATTTCAAACCTCTAAAAGAAGATTAGGATAATTTTCTTTTAATAAACCTGTTCAGAGACCTTATTACAAATCTCTGAACGAGTGGGGCTTGAACTCTGGTCTCACAGATCAGAGGTATACACACTACCACTGCATCATAAAAGCCCAAGATAGAATGCAGAAAAGGGATCTGAACTCTGAATCCTCAGATTCAGAGGCTGGTACTCTACCAACTGAGTTACTCAGGCTCCTAGCAGGTCAGGATTGTTCTAGCCTTAATCATTTTCAGCTTTTTCATCAACTGTCACCCTTCAGTGATGTCAGACATGTATGACTGGGTGATGTTCAGTCTCAATTTCAACATTTCAGGTATGAAAGCAGGCCTCTGCCCTCATTCCACAAATCCAAGACAAACCCCATGCAAGGGCCAGTAAAATGCAAGGAAACTGATGTGACGCAAAAACCAGGTCAGGCCATCTCCAATAAAAGACTAACAGGAGGTCAAAGTGAGTTGACTCACCATCTGACTCTCCAATGCCTTTCCAACATCTACCATGAATGAGAGAGAAGTGAGATCTAATAATTTTTTTTTTACTAGCTCAGATGAGGGCACATTAAAAGTAAAAAGCTCAACACCAACAAGGGCAAAACAGTCTTGTTTGATTGTCACCACTTTGAGCATCTTAAACATTCATTCTCTATAAAATGGACTGTGCAACGACTTCCCCAGTCCTATTCGACAGGATCTATCAAACGTACAATCACCATTAAAGAACGAAAAGGGCAGAAAGTACAAAGGACAAATAATATTTCAAAGATAAACAGCAGTTACCCAGTCGTTATTAGATCAACTTTTCATTCCAGATTTTACCAGTTCAAATTTGACCAATCATGGTCAGATTCAGATCAATGACCCAAGAATATTGGCCTGAAGTTCTGACCTGCTAGTTCAGTGACATTACCAATGTTCTCTAATCTACACATGGTAATCAGCACACTGACGTGAATCACAGCATCGACTTCCAGTTCCAGAAGTCATTGCTGATCGCGAGGACGTAAAATTAAAAGGAAGGCTGGACATTACAACCACCTCTGCTTTTTGTTAGTCAAAATCCTCAAAACTTAAAATGACGAACAAAACATTCCCAAACAGGCTAAAGGTTTGAGTGAAAGTAACATGATCACCTGGCACTGATGCAGCCTCTGGCTCAGTACATGCAGCTGTCTACAAGGGAGTGGATTATTTTTCCCATTATCATTTGCTTTTTTAATACAAATAGGGCTGATGCTTTCCAACAGATTCCGTAAAATTGACATTGATAAGTATGATGAGAACAGGTTTGTGAAAGTGTAGGTGGTGGTGGTGGAGCAGTAGGGGCCCAACTCACTGCAGTCTCATCAGGCAAGGTGATATGCTTAGTGCATTCAATGTAGCATCAAGATATCCTCCAATCAGAATGAAGAATCAAGCAGTTAAAGAACAGGCACAGGCAATAGTTCTCCTGATGAAGGGCTCTGGCCCGAAACGTCGAATTTCCTGTTCCTTGGATGCTGCCTAACCTGCTGTGCTTTAACCAGCAACACATTTTCAGCTCTGATCTCCAGCATCTGCAGACCTCACTTTTTACTCGAATAGTTCTCAAAGTCCTTTCATCCTTTAATAGTAGTAAGATAGAATAGGCTGTCAGGTCAACAGATAGAAATGGTGTTGATCGTTTAAAGAAGTCGAAAAAACCAAAGAAAACAGTATGATATTGGTACACTGGCATGAAAAGGCATAAGTAGTGGTTGGGGCTGGTTGCATAGTTCTCATCGCAAGAAAAACAGTTAAAAAAGTTATAGGATACATTGACTTGATGTGGACTGTAAGTATGAGGAAGCAACAGCAAAAGAGAAAAGAACAGCTATTTGCTTTTAATGTTACAGGACAATTCTTGTTTGCCTAGAGATGATCACTGTATTGCTAAGGACATAAGGATTAATTGCTTGCTTTCTTCAAGAGAAACAGCAGCCAATAAAAGATTCCAAAGAGTCCATATGAATATACAAAATTGGAGCAGCTGTAAGCCAATTAGCCCCCTGGATTTTCTCTGAACAAATAGGAGTACAGCTGATCTTCTTGCATTTCAAATTCAATGTTCTTAACTACCCCAATAATCCTCAATTCCCATGCTTGATAAAAATCTACTCACCACTGTCATAAAAATATTCCTTCACCTCCAGAAGCAAAGAGTTCCAAAACAATCCCCTGAGAGAAAGGGTGACACCTAATTTTAAAACAGTGCCCCTCCCTTGTTCAGCACTGAACCACAATAGGAAATATCTTTGCCATGTCCACATTATCTAGACCACTCAGGATGTTATACACTTTAACTACATCACCCCTCACCCTTCTAAACCTCAGTAGAAAGAACCCAGCCTGTCCAAACTACCCTCATAAGAAAATCTACTATTCCAGACATCAATCTAGTAATTTTTAATAGCTTAAAAAGAGAATGTGATTATATTTTTTAGAATATATTCCATGAGTAAATAAAATCAAATACAATTATTTTCTAAACAAATTATTGAAAGCTATTTTACCATATAATTGCAAAACACTCCAGATAAATTGGAAGATTCTTCAATTCAATGGAATTTGTATATTAGTTAACTACACAATTGTGGACAAAGAAAACGAAAGCTTATTATTTAGTAAATAAATCAAAGATAAATAAACAATTTCAACTAAGACTACAAAAAAACTGTTTAAGATATGAATTAACAATTTCAATATTATGCGTAATACACAACTTGGACAAGGACTAATTTCTACATGAAGTTATATAATCAAATGATAACTTAAAACCTGCTTAAATCTCCCTACATCTAAACAACACAAGAAACTGGAAGGAAATATATCATTCCATTGGCTCATATCAAAGCTTTTAAATGCATCATCTCCCCAGTAGCTAAACAAACTCAACTTTACCAATGCTTGTATGCTCAGCTCAAAGTTTACATAATTGCTATAATAAAAGACACATTTGTACCCCTATTGAAAAAGTACTAACTTAATTGTTACTTACTAGGGCAATAAATTATCAGAAGAGAAATGAAACTGAAATATTCATTACAATATATTACTGTAATGAATTGCAAGTCATGACTCCATAATTTAATCACACAAAATGATTATGAGAATTAGCCAATCACAATGTAAATGCCAAATCAAACAGATGAACCCTCACAGGAGAAGAAACTTGATTTCAAATTAGGTGCTACTCGTAAAAGAAATTAAATTCATTAAGACTAACTACAATTAAAAATTACAAGTAACACAAATTTAAGAGATATTTATCCTAAAGGGTGATTCAGGACAATTTAGATTAAAATAAAATACTAACTTGATCAGGATGCTGTGGAAGCAATGATGATGAAGCACAGAGATGTTCAGAGGAATTACGCTTGTGCTTTTTTGCAGTGAACTGAAAGAAATCAATATTTTTCTCATTGGTTACTCAACCCTCAATTTACCGAGACATGCTGATTTATAGATTAAAAGACTTGCATCTTTTTCAAATAAACAAATGAGTAACGGTATTTGTTTTACTTTTCCCCAGCTTGGATTAATCAATTTTTGTTTTTTTTTCCCAACATTTATTTGTATTTTAAAATATTTAATCTATAATTTTCCAAAAAAATAATCCATCAAAATGTTATAAAATACTTATCCCCCATAATAAAACCTATCCACGGGGAAAACATTCCAAAAACAGTAAATTAAGGAATTATGTTACGGTACTCTTGGCAAACAGATTTACTTTCCTTAACATTGTAGAACGTTTCTCTCCCCAATTACTGTACCGTTACTTCATTTTCTCTTTTCATAACGAGGGGATTCAGGCTTTTCATCCACTGCGAATACGTTTAACTTCAGAGTTCTGGAGTCATTTGTAAATTATTTTTCTACCTTCTCCAGAAATTTAGCACAGCGTTTTTCCTTCACAATTCTATTCCTCTAAAAGTGAACTCTGGTGATTAGTTTCCTATTGCTAGATAAGAATTAGGAGAGGGAGTAGACAATCCAGCCCTTCAAGTGCAGCACCTATTATGGCCTTATTGGTCTGTAGTGCAATTTGCAGTATTTATGCATTGGTTTTCCAACATATGTTAGCTCAGATCTTACTTAGATTCTTATTTTTCTGTACTAAAATTTTAATACTTCACACCATGTGGAATATTATTTGATAATTATAAGCCCATTTATTAAGTTTATAAATGACTTTTTGCAAGTTGTTGGAATCTCATTGGCATCAACTACCCCTCCCAACTTGAAGTTGCTCAAAACTTAGACAATATGTTTTTGATTCCAAAGTCTAAATTAACAATATGAATACAGGGAAGGCAGTGAGATGATGATAATGCCATTGGTCTAGGAAACCAAAATCCCAGGCTTATGTTTTGGGGACATAGATTCATTTAATAAATCTCGAATCAAGAGGTTGTTTCAGTTATAGTGAGAGTGAACAATTGGTAGTTGTTTCAAAAACCTATCTGGTTCATGAATGTCCTTTAGGGCAAGAAATCTACCCTCTCTACCTGTTTTGGCCTACATGCGTCTTCAGACCTACAGCAATGTAACTGATTACCAAATACCTACTAATATAGCCTACCAAACCATTATGAAGTTTATAAAAAAAACGGTGGATGGACAAACCAGTACCGAGCTAAGTAGCATAGGAAAACACAAAAAAAATTCTACAAAAGATCCTCCTTATATTTGTGGTCTGATAAATGGCAAGCAACATTTGCACCACACAATTGGTTGCAATGACTATGTTCGACAAGAGAATCCAATCATCATCCTTTGGCATTCAACTGTATTATCATTGCTGAATCTCCACCATCAACATCATGGGGTCACCAGTGACTGGAATTTAAACTCAAGCCTGCAAAAATAGTATGGCATTCATCATTCAGGATTTTAATCTACAGGTCGGTGGTCGAACCAAGTCAGTCAGGGTAGCCTGGAGGATGAGTTAATTGAATGTATCTGCAATGGTTTTCTTGAAGTTTTCTCCCACGAGGGAGCAAGCTATCCTAGATCTAGTCCTGGGTAATGAGACAGGAATAATTAATATCCTCAAAGTTGGTGATCCTCTTGGAAGAAGCAATCACAGTATGGTTGGATTTAGAATACAGATAGAAAGTGCAAAGATAAAATCCAATACCAGAGTCCTGCACTTAAACAAAGGAGACTACAATAGGATGAGGGAGGCATTGGCTAAAGTAGAATGGAAGCAAAAACTTTACAGTGAAGGACTTCCAAAGTAATTTTTCAAAGTGTTCGGCAAAAAAATATACCAGTCAAAAGGGGTAATCTGCCATGGGTGTCTCAGAAAATAAGGAGGCTATTGAATTATTTGGGAAGGCATACAAGGTGGCAAAGACCAGAAGTAAAACTAGAAGATTGGGAAAACATTAAAGGTTAACAGAAAGCTACAAAAAAAAGCTGTAAAGGAAAAGTAAGATGATGAGATTAAACTAGCTCAGAACATAAAGACAGATAGCAAAAGTTTGTACAAATATATAAAACGGAGACTGACGAAGGTAAACATTGGTCCTTTACAGGATGAGAAGAGGGATTTAGTAATCGGATATGAGGAAATGGCAAGACACTGAACAGGTATTTTGTATCGGCCTTCACAGTGGAGGACACAAATAACATTCCAGTGATTGGAGACAAAGGTACGTAGGACCCGGAAACAATCATTATGACGAAAGAGGTAGTGTCGGGCAAGCTAATGGAGCTAAAAGGAAGACAAGTCTCCTGGCCCTGATGGAATGCATTCTAGGGTACTAAAAGAGACAGCAGGAGAAATAGCAAATGCACTTTTGGAAATTTTACAAAATTCGCTGGACTCTGGGGCAGTTCCAGCAGACTGGAAAATGCAAAATGTGTCGCCACTATTTTAAAAAAGGAGATAGACAAAAGATGGAGAATTATAGGCCTGTTAGTTTAACTTCTAGAGTAGAAAAAATGCTCGAATCTATTCTCCTGGAAGAAATAGCAAGATATCTCGATAGACGTTGTCCCGTTGGGCAGATACAACATGGGTTCATGAAATGCAAGTCATGCTTAACTAGTCTACTGGAATTCCATAAAGACATTACGAGCATGGTGGACAATGAGGTCCCTGTAGATGTGGTATACCTAGATTTCAAAAAGGCATTCAACAAGATGCCACAGAAAAGGCTGCTGCATAAGATAAAGATTCATGGCGTTTCAGACAATGTATTAGTATGGATAGAGGATTAATTAACTAACAGGAAGCAAACAGTGGAGATAAACGAGTGCTTTGCTGGGCGGCAGTGACTAATAGGGTGCCTCAGGGTTCCGTGTTGGGACAGCAATTATTCAAAATTTACAGAGGAACATCGATTATCCAAATACCAATTATCTGAAAATCAGATTAGCCGAAGGAGGTCTCGAGGTCCTGATGGAAATATTAAAGACGTGTTTCCAACAGTGATCGCGTCTTTTGTTTAAATAGGCACCATCTCCAAATGACTGACTGACTGCCTGCCTCTCTCTCCCCACACTTTCCCTGGAGTTCTACAGAGGGGTGTACCCTAAACCCATCCCCCCTTCCCCAGATAATCTCTCCAACATTCTCCTGTACAGGGACATGGAATCTGTCAAAAAGTTGCAGTAAGTGAGTGTGTGTGTGTGTGTGTGTGTGTGTGTGTGTGTGTGTGTGTGTGTGTGTGTGTGTGTGTGAGATTCGAAAACTTACCCCACAAAGGCATCTACAGCAGTGTTGTTGTTGGTGTCCAGTCCAGCGGCTCCGGGGAGTGGGCGGGGAGCCAATGTTGCACTGTTTCGGGGTTGGTGGGGGAAGGAGGTGTTGCACAGGGTTGGGGGCAGTATTGCATGGGTTTGTGGGTGGGGGAGGTGTTGGGGTGGATGGAGGTGTTGCACGGAGTTGGGGGCGGGGGGTGTTGCATGGTGTTGGGGGTGGGGGAAGAGGTGTTGCATGAGGTTGGGGAGGTGTTGGGATGGGGGGGGAAGTGATGCACGGGATTAGAATGGGGGGTTGGTATTGGGGGCGGGGAGTGTTGCTGGGGTGGTTTTAGGTGCGGTTGTACGAGTTGGAGGTGGGGGGCTTTGTCGGACGGCATCGGGGTGGGGTTGGACGCGGGGTGGTGGTGTTGGGGATGGGGCCTTGCACGTTTGATGCTGCCTTACTTCCTGAACGGGGAGCAGACTTTAAAAACTCCGAGCCCCACAGGAAAAGCATTTAATCAATTAACTGAATAGAGTCATAGAGAAGTACAGCATGGAAACAGAAACTTCGGTCCAACCCGTCCATGCCGACCAGATACTCCAACCCAATCTAGTCCCACCTGCCAGCACCTGGCCCATATTCCTTCAAACCCTTCCTATTCATATACCCATATTAAATGTTGCAATTGTACCAGCCTCCAACACATCATCTGGCAGCTCATTCCATACCCGTACCACCCTCTACTTGAAAAAGTTGTCCCTTAGGTCTCTTTTACATCTTTCCCCTCTCACCCTTTAAACCAGTAAGGTGGGGGGGGGACCCAGGGTGATAATGAGGGAAGAAATCGATCTGAGACAGGTACCGCTGAGAACAGAAGTGAGTCAAACAGAAAGGCAGGGACAAGGTAGGACTGATAAATTAAACTGCATTTATTTCAATGCAAAGGGGCCTAACAGAGAAGGCAGATGAACTCAGGGCACTGTTAGGAACATGGGACTGGGTTATCATAGCAATTATGGAAACATGGCTCAGGGATGGGCAGGACAGGCAGCTTAATGTTCAAGGATACAAATGCTACAGGAAGGGAGGCGAGAGAGGAGGGGGAGTGGTATTTTTGATAAGGGATAGCATTACAGCTATGCTGAGGGAGGACATTGCTGGAAATACATCCAGGGAAGTTATTTGGGTGGAACTGAGAAATAAGAAAGGGATGATCTCCTTATTGGAATTGTATTATAGGCCCCCTAACAGTCAGAGGGAAATTGAGAAACAAACTTGTCAGGAGATCTCAGCTATCTGTCAGAATAATAGGGTAGTTATGGTAGGGGATTTTAACTTTCCAAACATCGACTGGGACTGCCATAGTGTTAAAGGTTTAGATGGAGAAGAATTAAGTGTGTACAAGACAATTTTCTGATTCAGTATGTGGATGTACCTACTAGACCTACTCTTGGGAAATAAGGCAAGGCAGGTGATTGAGGTGTCAGTGGGGATGCACTTTGGGGCCAGCGACCATAATTCTATTCATTTTAAAATAGTGATGGAAAAGGATAGACCAGAACTAAAAGTTGAAGTTCTAAACTGGAGAAAGGCCAATTTTGACGGTATTAGGCAAGAACTTTCAAAAGCTGATTGGGGGCAGACGTTCGCAGGTTAAGAGACGACTAGAAGATGGGAAGCCTTCAGAAATGAGATAACAAGAATCCAGAAAAAGTATATTCCTGTCAGGGTGAAAGGGAAGGCTGGTAGGTATAGGGAATGCTGGATGACTAAAGAAATTGAGGGTTTGGTGAAGAAAAAGAAGGAAGCATATGTCAGGTATAGACAGGATAGATCGAGTGAATCCAGTATAAAGGAAGTAGGAGTATACTTAAGAGGGAAATCAGGAGGGCAAAAAGGGGATATGAGATAGCTTTGGCAAATAGAATTAAGGAGAATCCAAAGGGTTTTTACAACTATATTAAGGACAATAGGGAGAGAATAGGGCCCCTCAAAGATCTGCAAGGTGGCCTTTGTGTGGAGCCACAGAAATTGGGGAAGATACTAAATGAATATTTTGCATCAGTATTTACTATGGAAAAGGATATGGAAGATACAGACTGTAGAGAAATAGATGGTGACATCTTGCAAAATGTCCTGATTACAGAGGAGGAAGTGCTGGATGTCTTGAAACAGTTAAAGGTGGATAAATCCCCAGGACCTGATCAGGAGTACTCTGTGGGAAGCTAGAGAAAGGATTGCTGGGCCTCTTGCTGAAATATTTGTATCATCGATAGTCACAGGTAAGGTGCCGAAGACTGGAGGTTGGCAGACGAGCCTTACCTCAAATGGTAGGGAAATTATTGGAGAAGATGCTTAGGAACAGGATTTACTCATATTTGAAAGAAAATGAGACACGTAGACACAGTCTATCGTGAGAATCTTTCCCCATAGCAGATGTGCGTAAGACTATAGAGTATATATTTAACGTGAGGAGCAAGTAATTTAGAAGGAACGAGTATGTTTTTCCCACCCAGAGGGTAGTCGATATACATAAGACCCTCTGAGTGACAGAGGCAGGTGCTCAGGCGACATTTAAGAAGCATCTGAATGACTACTTAAAATGCCAGGGCCTAGAGGTTTACTGACTAAGTGCAGATAAATGGGACTACGGTTGGTTGGCATGGGCGGAACAGCCTATTCATATGCTGTATGACTCTAATGGACTTAATAGGGATAGGCAGAATGGCTTAGTGAGGGGGTGTTCTTGTTGCAAATTTGATTGAGTTTTTTTGAGCAAGTGAAGATGATTGAGGATACAACACTGGATGTTGTTTACATGGACCTTAATAAAAGGGTTTGACAAGGTAGGCTGGTCCAGAAGATTAAGTCACATGATATCCATGGTGAGTTTGTAAGATGGATCCAAAATTGGCTTGGTCATAGAAGACAGATACCTTCATCTTTGGCCACAGAAAGTGGCATCACAAATGCACTAGCCTCATCACACCATCATGGCACATCTCCAACTTGGAACACAGTTCACCACTTGACTTCGGAGCACATGCACATCTTTCAGTATTTTGTTATTCTCTCGTGGGATGTGAGCATTGCTAGTTGGGCCAGCATCCTTAGTTGCCTTCTTAAACCACTGCAGTTCACCGGTGTATGCAGGCCCACAATGCTATAAGGGAGGGAATTCTAGGAGTTTGACCCTGAAAGAATGGTAATATATTTTCAAATCAGGATGATGAATGGCTGAAACGAGAACTTGCCTATGGTTGTGTTCCCATGTATTTGCTGCCTATGTCCTTCTAGGTGGAAGTATTTTTGGGTTTGGAGGGCACTGTCTAATGATCTTTGGCAAATTTATGCCATGTCTTTTCTAGATAGTACACAACACTGCTATTGAAGGTCGATGTAAAATGAATGGATTTTTGTAGATATGGTGCCAATCAAGTGGGCTGCTTTGCTGAAGATGATGCCAAGCTTCGTGACTGCTGTTGGAGCTTCACTTATCCAGGCAAGTGGGTTGTATTCCATCACATTCTTGACTTGTACTTTGTAGATATTGGACAGGCTTTGGGGAGTCAGGAGGCGAGTTACCCAATGGAATATTCCTAGCGTCTTGTTGTCACTGTATTTAGATAGTCCTGCAGCCACTGTATTTGTGTGATGAATCCAGTTGAATTTCTGGTCAAAAGGAACACCTCAGGATGGTGATAGTGGGGAATTCAGTGATGGTGTTGCCATTGAATGTCAAAGGGACATGGGTAGATATTCTCTTTCTAGAAATAGTCATTGCTAGCATTTGTGTGGCATGAATGTTACTTGCCACTTGACAGGCTAAGCCTGGATATTATCCAAGTATTACTATTTGAATGTGGACTGCTTCAATATCTGAGGAGTCATGAATAGCATGGAACATTGTGAAATCATCAGCAAACATTTCCACTTCTGACTTGATGACAGAGAGGAAGTTATTGAGAAGCAGCTGAAGGTAGTTGGGCAAGAGTGTAGCACCAAGGTCCCATAGCAAACCTGGAGTCCACAGAAATCACTGGGTTGAGGGGAAGCATCTCTGTTGGTTGGAATAATAGCACACACAGATTGTGGTTGTTGGAGGTCATTCATTTCTGTAACAGTGCCTCAAGCTAGAATTTATAAGATGCCACATTGACTGACTGTGACTACCTCACACACATTTATACACATCTATGAGGTGAATCATTTCATCCAAGATGTTTATTTGCAGATACATTCTATTTTGTTCAAAAAAAAGTTTGTACTCACAGTCAGTCAATATGGCATCTTATTAATTCTAGGTTTCAGAATAAAACCAGTCCGATTCTAGGTTACAACTCAGACATATTCGGATCAAACCTACAGTTCAGTATCTGACCTGACATGTCACCTTTTCTATATTCCTATCGCTCTGTCCGACTGCCATGACAGCACAGCACTGACACTGACTTTATAAACACTTTACACATGGTTTAACACTCTTGCTCACCAGCAGAGATGTATTATCTGACACTCCACTCACTTTTTTAGATCTCTCTGCCTATAAGCTCTGCGTCCTTCTCTCTCACTGCACCTAATGAAGGGGCTGCGCTCTGAAAGCTTGAGATCTCAAATAAACCTGTTGGATTATAGCCTGGTGTCACAGGAGTTCACATTCTGTCAAATGGGATCTTGATGTCAAGCGGGTAATCACTCTTGCCTCACCTCTGCAATTCGGTTCTCCAGTCCGTGTTTGAATCGAGGCTGTAATGAGGTCAGGAGCTGAGTGGTCCTGCAGGAACCCAAACTGGGCAGCAGTGATCATTTCAGTTTGCTGCCTTGCTACTTTGTACTAGAACAACATGTATCTTAGGGGTCTTAAAATTAGAAACATGGGACCAGGAGTCAACCCATCAATCAACCCATTGATTCGCTCCACCATTCAATTAGATCAAAGCTGATCATCTACCTTAATGCCACTTTCCTATGTCATCTGCATATCACTTAATGTCATTAGCCTTCAGTAAAGGAAAAACGTTCAACCTGAAATTCAATGAGCATATTCAAAAGATCTTCCACTATGGATAGAAAGAATTGCTGCTCATCTCAGTCTTAAATGACATAACCCTTATTCTGAAGACATGTCCCTAGTTCTAGATTCATCAGCAAGGGAAATATCAGGCTGTATTTATGCGGTCATCCTCTAAACATTTTGTAATTTTCAATAACAGCTGCATTTATTCTTCAAAACCCAAGGGAATGCAGGTCCAGTTTCCTCAAAGAAAAACAGAAACTCAGCAAGTCTAGCAGCATCTGTGGGCAGTATGCAAAGTTAATTTTTCAGGTCAAGTGACCCTTCTTTAGAACGGGTGTTTTGTCAATCTTTCCTCATAAGACAATCCTGCCATTCAGGGAGTATCATTGTGAAGGTCTGTTGCACTCCCTCACTGGCAAGCATACCTTCCTTAGACAGGAAGACTAAAAATGCACAGCACTCCAGATGAAGTCTCAACCAGGTTCCATACAATTGCAGCAAGGCATCTTTGCTATTGTGCTTGTATTGGAACTTGCTGGAACCAGCATCTGACATCTTAAAAAAAAAAGAGGCATCAATATGAAGATGCTAAACATAGTTACATGATCCCACAACCAACAGACAAGATCAAGCCTCCACAGGCTGTATGCAATTATCAATGGTGATGGATAACAAAACGACACAAGATGAGGACACTCTGCAAATGCCCCTGTCCTCAATGGTGGGGGAGCCAGCACATCAATACAAAAGACAAGGCTTGAGGATTTGCAAGCAACTTTAACTTGAAGTGCTAAATTCCATTTCTGTATCCTCCCAAGGTCCCCAATATCAAAGATAACATGTTTTACTCTACTCCAAATGATATTTTAAAAAATAACTGAAGCCACTAGATACAGCATCATCTATTGTCCCTAATAACAATCTGGCAGTAGCAGTAAAGACTTGGTTTTAGAACATGATGCATCACTAGCCAGGCCATTGCTAGAAGCAATATGGAAAATTTTCAAGGACGTCCTTACCATAAAATAATTACTGCCCCAGTCTGCTTCCAACAAAGTTGTGGAAGATGTCGGAATTCTCTTTTTCTTAGTCTTGTGTTTACCTTGCTTCTATTTTTATGGACAATAACTTGGTGCTATCCTCAAGTAAGCACACTTTCTAATTCAGAATTTATCTTGCATTTGTTGTTATAATGGAACGTTACTATCTCAAAATGCACTTATTTCCCTCAAATTACAAAACTGTGTGATGTGGATTATGAAACAGATGGTTAACTAGTATTTTTAGTAAAAAAAGAGTATGCAGACCATACAATGAGGTTAATTATGCATTATGTCACAACTGAATGCATTATATGTTTTGAAGTGTTACAGATTTTCAAATTTATTTTTATTGTTCCAGCATAACACAATTTTCCCCAATCTATATACATTTGCACATTATTTTGCATCTTAAAATTAAACTGGATTTAGTATACAGTTAACTGCAGTATTTTGTTAAGCAAAAAGTAAATTTAAGATATTGGAACTATTACAAATATACAGAATATCTCATTTAAAATTAGAATATCATAAATAAAAACAATCTAGAAATGAAAATATGTTAAATGGGTAAAATAATGTACTTTTTTAAAAAACTGGAATAACATTTGATTGCTTTTTAATATACGGCTATTTCAAAGAGTGACATGCTTGTGCTCAATTTCCCAAATTACTCCATCACCAATGAATATTGAGAGTTAAAATATCTGAAAACCAGTATTTGAACTGAACATCCATATCAAGAAATACTGAAAATTGTTTATGGTTGCAGTAGTTAAAATGCTTTTCCTATATATTCTGAGAGTTCAGTGGATAAGAATAGATTCATATTCAGGTATTCTTCTCATTGGTTTGAATAATGCAAGTTACATTTTAAAGATTGGGGTGGGTGAGCAGGAATGGAGAAAACTAAGAGTATGTGTTTATTAATCTTTGAAGGCATTTGGACAAGCTACTAGGATCCATAAAAAAGACACAGAAGCTTTGGATTTAGAAACAGAGATATAGAATACAGAAAAAAGAAAATTATACTAAACCTTATGAATTACAGGTTAAGCTCCAGTTAGAGCATCATGTCAAATTTTGGCCACCACACTCTAGGAAGGATGTTAAAGGTTTAGAAAAGGGGAAGAGGTCTACTAAGTTGTAAACAGGAATGATACGCCAGACAATCTGGAATTAGACTTCTTAAATCATGTAGGATTTCAATAATGCAAGTAAGAAGGAACTGTTTTCAGTGGCAGAGTTCAGTAATCAGAGGATAAATTTAAGGATAATTAACCAAAGAACTAGAGGAAAAGATAAGGAAAACCTTTTTTTCAGTAATGAAAAGTGATTGGGAATATTTTGCCTGATAATGTGTTGAAAATAGGTTCAATAATTTTCAAAGCAGAATTAGATTAACACTTCAAGGGGAAAAAAAGTAAAGGAGAAAGGGGTTTATTGTGTGGGTCCTTCACACAGCCTGCATGAAGATGATGGGCTGACCATCCTCTCACTGTGTTGCATCATCCTATATCTTTTCACTTCATGTATGGTATATTGCCATTAATTAAAATCTTAAATGCATCAATACTTTTATTAAAATTATGCTGCAAAATATTCAATATCAAGTTACACTTCATTGCTGAAGTTCATTTGTGCATAGATATAATAATACCTTAATCAGTTTACAGATTGCTCAGTATTTGTGTGAACTCCATATCTTATCTGCCACTTTCATTATTTACACCCAACACTGCATTTTGCAGAATGTAACCAAGATTACTCCAAATTCTAAATAAATTTAAATTCTTTAAACACTGTTACAAAGATAAAAAAGGATAGAAAAACCACTGTGTTTTCCTTTATAGTAGTAATCACTTTTCAACAGTTAAGACAGCATTTGTAGAGAAGCAAGAATCAAATGTTTCAAATCATTAAAATTTCTAGGTTCTGGTAGGTGGAGACAACTAGCTTTGCAACCATCTCTTTCAACATCATTTCTGCAATGATTGCATCTATGGGATCCTGAGTGTACGTAGCATTATGTCCAATCATAGGTGGAATTGGGAGTAAGGATCACAATCCTAATTTTTACTGGGTTCATCTTGAATAAAAAAAAGTGCTGGAAAACTCAGCATGTCTGGCAGCATCTGTGAAGAGAGAAACACAGTTCATGTTTCATGTCCAATGACACTTTTTTGGTTTTGTTTTTTATTTGAAATCATTTCATTTGAATTTTATCTAAAATCTTACCCAAATTCACCCAACCTTCACATCTACTTTTAAGTTAATTTATTTGTTTTACAGAGCCTTTGAGCTCCTGGTGTTTATTACCTCAGGCTGGATAACTGTCAAAATGGTGAAACACAATTAAACACAATGTATTAATAGTGGCATTCACCAGCTGTCTTGAAACATAGCAGATTCTTCGGGCACTTAATAAGGTAGAAACAAAATGGCAGCTTCCCATAGGGCATAATCAGAGTAATTGGTTTGCCCACTTAAAACAAAATGAGGGGAATGTTTCTTCTCTCAGAGTGCAGTCAGTCTGTGGAATTCCTATTTGTAAAAGGTTGGATTATTCAAGGTGGAGGCAGATAGGTTTCCAAATCATTAAGGGAATCAAAGGTTGTAGGGAGAAAGCAGAAAAGTGGAGCTCAGGATTATCAAATCAGTCATGATCTTGTTGAATGGCCGAATAGACTCAATGGTCTGAATGGTTGACGTTTCCTTCTATGTTTTATAGTTTTATAGACTTGAAACAATGAGCTACTTGCCTAACGGACTGACTGGCAGCTTTCTAGAGTGGAATCTTCTCCAACTTTTCTCAGGTGGGGATGAAAGTTCCACTCTAAATCAATTAAGGCTGTCCTTTGGCTGGTTAGCATGGCACCACACAGACTTCTTGGTCAATGTGTTGGGTCAATGTCTTGGTCAATGTGTTGAAACTACGTTTCACCTTCCATGGTTGTTGCCTGAGCTGTTGAGTATTTCTAGTGTTTTCTGTTATTATTTCAGATTACAAACATTCACAGCTTTTTGCTTTTATATTTTGAATATTTCTGTAACAGATGAAAAAGTCATATTTGTATAGTGCTTTAACAATCTACAGTGCTTTTAACTTCAAGGTGCAGTACCATCCTGATCATCAAACTTGGCAATAAATAGGCACACAACAAATTTCCAAACAGCTATGTAATTACTTCATAACATGTCAGCATTAAAAATGAACATTATGTTAGGAATAGTGGTTTTATTTACTAACTATAAGAAATATCAGTACAATGGGAGGTACAATTTCCTACCTTATCAAGGTCCAATTGCCCAACTCCATATGTGCTATGTCTCCAATTTGTCATTAATACAGACTCAGTTGGCTTCCTGTCCAAGCTTCTGCTTTTACTAACAACTTCTTGCCGCTTTGCTGCAATGTTGTACTATTATGAAAAGGAAATCATATTTTAAAAATGATTCACCAAATCTACTAAAACTAGCAAATACTTCAATCGATTTGTTTCTGGTGCAAAAAAAACCTCAAACTGTCCTTCAATATAGACCTTAAGGCCTGTGAAATAATAATTACACTGAAGGTGCAACAAGACGTCAGATGGCTTTCTCTTGCCACATTTATGTTTTTAGTGTTAAGAACAGCTACATCTGGTGGAAAAGCAGACATTTTCATACAGCTACAGTCCTAGTCAGGATTCATTAATATTTAGCTGTTGTATCCACTTCCTATGATCATGAGCTTGCTGATTCCAATTTGATCTCTCTTTGGTGCTTTCTGCGTGCACAGACATTTGATGGATCAGAAACAAGTGTAATAATGCCCATCACAGAAACATAGAACATAGGAACTGGAGTAGGCCATTTTGGCCCTTTGAGCCTGCTCCACCATTCAATATGATTAGGGCTGATCATCCAAATAAGTGACCTGTTCCTGCTTTCTCCCCATACCCTTTACCCTGTTATGGACTAAGCCAGACCACTCAAGCAGAAAGTTCAGACCATAACTTTGCAATTTGTTTCAATTTTGGATGTAGGTTTGCTCGCTGAGCTGGAAGGTTCATTTCCAGATATTTTGTTACCCTATATGTTTGGATTTCTTTGAGTTGGTGATGTCATTTTCTGTGGTGATGTTGTTTCCTGTGGTGAAGTCACTTCCTGTTCCTTTTCTCGGGCGGTAATAGATGGGAAATGGGAAATGAATGCCATCTGACAGAGTGCCACCTGCGAACAGTTGTACTTCCTGCACAAATGCCTAAGGAAACAGGTACTACTTAAATGTCTTCAATACAAAACTCCCCTTAACACCCCACTAGCCATAAGAATAGCAGAGTAAAACAGCCGCAGAATGTTTAGAGAAATCATTAATGATGCCCACAACAGACTCCATAAATACAACCAGGAACTGTTGCATCAAAAATCTTTACTCAGTCATATAACAGACCATGAATGAACAGACACAGTACAACTAGCCATAGATATTAGACAGCGACAAACAGAAAATGAAAAAACTAGACCTGCAGAAAAAACTAGACAAATTTACACAAATTGACAACACAGAAGCATGGATTTAAAAAATAACTTTATCTGACTGACCCTTAACTGACAGAAAAAAACTGTCTTAGTAAGAGGATTAAATTACAACTGCCAGGATGCAGACAAGACAGATTTCTTAGCAGCGTTAGAAACAATACTAAAAGATGACCAACTCACAGAATAAAGCCAGCAAACCATCAAACAGGTAGTCGCACCAACATTAAGCAGAAAAAAAGGAAACATACTCAATACACAAGAAAGAAAAGCACTAGAAAAACTAAAAAAAGAAAAACATTGTTATCCTACCGGCAGACAAAGGATGCTTGACAGTCATTCTAAATCGAAGAGACTACAATGAAAAAGTGAATGCACTACTTACAGATAACAACAAGTGGCGATACACCCAACCACACAACTAGAGAACCGAATCACAGCCCTACTCAAAAATATTCAGCAATCTGGAGAAATAAATAAGACAGACTTCCAAAAAATGAAACCAGACAGATCCAACACACCACACTTCTACGGATTACCCAAAATTCACAAACCAGGAGCACCCCTTAGACCCATAGTCTCAGGACCTGGAGTACCAACTTACAGATTGACCAAGGAGCTACACCAAAGACTAAAACACTTAGAAGACTCACTCCACTCCATTCACTCCACCCAAGAATTCCTGAAGACCAAAGACACTAAGGTAGAAGAGGATGAAATAATGGTCTCCTCTGATGTAACAGCCTTGTGTACATCAATCAACATCAACCTGGCCAAGGAAACACTGACTACACTATTAGAAGACCCAAAGACACATACACCAAACACCACTAACTTCATCAACAAGGGCAGTACCATCAAGTTAGTGAACCTATGCCTAATCACACACTTCACCTTCAACAACAAAACCTACAGACAAACCAACAGAACACACATGGAATCTCCAATATCAGGGTTCTTAGCAGAGGTAGTAATGCAGAGACTTGAACAAACAGCTCTGCCAACCATCCAACCCAAACTTTGGGTCTGCTATGTGGATGACATGAAACAAATTAGAGGAAACCTTCAAGACCATCAATAATACCCTTACTGGCAAAAATTCACTGAAGGAAAACAACATCAAACTGCCATTCCTAGATGTCACGGTAGAGCAAACAGCCAATGGGCAACTTCAAACCAGCGTCTACAGGAAAACAACACATATGGACCAAATATTGAACTACAGAAGCAATCATCCCAGCACCCACAAATGAAGCAGCATCAGAACATTATTTCAATGAGCCAGCACATACTGCAGCACAGAGGAACTACGCAGAGCAGAGGAAAATCACCTATCCAGTGTACTCAAAAAGAATGGGTGCCCAATAAACACAGTCCACCGATTTCTCAGCAACAAACCCAAACAAGCAGACAAAACACGTCCAGAAACCCTAGCCACTCTCTCCTACATCAAAGACATCTCAGAAATGACTGCCAGACTGCTCAGACCCCTTGGCATCATGGTAGCCCACAAACCCATCAAAACTCTAAAACAGCAGCTAATGAATTTGAAAGACACAATACAGACAACGATCAAAACTAATGTCATTTACAAAATACCGTGCAAGGACTGTAACAAACACTACAGAGGACAAACAGGCAGAAAACTAGCCTCTAGGATACAGGAACACCAACTAGCCACAAAAAGACATGACCTTCTTTCACTAGTATCCTCACACATGGGTGAGGAAGGACGCCACTTCAACTGGGACAACACATCCATCCTAAGACAAGCCAAACAAAGACATGCACGAGAATTCCTAAAAGCATGGCATTCCAACCAGAACTCCATCAACAAACACATCGTGTTAGACCCCAACTACCACTCTCTGAGAAAAGGAACAGGAAGTGACATCACCAACACAAAGAAACCCAAACATACAAATAGAAAGCAGGAATTTTCAGCATTGCTTTATCTGAGGCCCACTGAAGATGTTACCTAGTAGGGTAACAAAACGTCTGGAAATGAGCCTTCCAGCTCAGCGAGCAAACCTCAACCTGAGCTACAAATCTTCTCAAAACTCGCTAATTTGTTTCGGTAAATGTACAGTGAAACTTACCCGGATAAAGTTAGCCAGGTTGACTACTAGATTTTAAAACAGACAAAAATTAATTCACAAAATTACACAATGAAACACAAAGAACAGAATAAAGAACCTCTACAGAACTCACCCAATCCAACTAGACTTAATTATGCTGTTCTGAATATAAACAACAGTTCCAATGAGCAAACTCCTTTTAAAACAAGTAGAAATGGAAAACATGCTTGCAAGTTGAAGTTGAAAGGCAGAAAGGAGAGTGAGTTTCCACACAGCTCCCTGTTGAACTTCCAACCAGTTCAAGACTGAACTAAAGCTGCTCAGCTAGAAAGCTGACCACTCCCCTTTCATTCTACAGGTCACTTCTAAAACATGACCCACTTTGGCCTGAAGTCTCATCTGTTTACATATAAACAAAATGCCTCTCAAAGTCCTTTTCATCCCTGTACCAAACCAGTCTGATTGGAGTCGGGCCCAGTTTATTGCCCCTCTGAAAAAAAACAAGGACAGAGTCTCCTTGAGCCAAGAATAGCTTTGAGAAAAAAGGGACTAGCTGTGTGACAATCCCCAGGAATTATATCAAACTTCTTCTTGAAAAATAAAAATTACTTTCCCTCAATCACTTTCTGTGGCAGGGAATTCCCAGGCTCAGCACTCTCTAGATGAAGGAATTTATCATCATCAAGACATTCCTACTCTTACATACAAATCCTCTTGCTATGAAGGCCAACAAACCATTTGCTCTCTTCTCTGTCTGGTGTATCCATATGCTTATAGGTGTATTGGTGTAGAAGGACAATCAGAACTCATTGGGCAAGATGACTGACAGTGCAATCTATCACCATTCAGATAATCTACCTTTCTGTTTTTGCTACCAAATTGGACATTATACTATCTATCTCAGCCTTAAATATTCACAAGGGCGCTGTGGAAAAAAAAATTCAATGCCCTCTCAATTACCTCAATTGAACCTGTCCCTACACATTTCTCCGCACTGCATTTCATAAACTAACAACTCACTGTGTTAAAGTCATTTTTCACATTATCCTTCCTGCATTTGCACATCACTTCAAATCCATGCACTCTTGTTCTTGGCTCTTTTATAAGTAGAAAAAGCTCTACCCAATCCAGTCTGTCTGGCTCACTCAAGATTTTGAAAACCTTAAACAGAGCTCCTCTCAGCTGCTTCTCTACAAGCAGCACAGTCACAATTTCTTCGATGTATCCTCAAAGCTACAGCTTTTCATACCTCAAACCAATCTTCTAAGTTGCTTCTGCACTCTCTCCAATGCACATTAGCATCATTCAAGAATCACAGGGAAGGGAACACAGGTGGAATGTTTGAATCCTTGGTGAGTTTCTTCAGCAACAATTGGGCAAATGGACACGGGATCCAAAAGAGTCCACAGAGAGAACTAAACTACTTACTCAGCAATGTTTCTTCAAAAATACACTTTCATAAAATTTGTAAACTCACAAAACTTTAATGCAAAAATCAGTCATTGTCTTTCAATACTGTATTTGGCACTCAAATTCCTAACTACATTTAAAATTTCAGGGTATATCTATAACATGCATTTACATTTCATGTGAAGTATGTACTGATAGCGACACCCAAAGGGTTCGGAATAGATCGCAGTTCCTTGGTGTAAAATGCAATAGTAGTGGCCTTTCCCCATACAGCCTTTCCTGCAGCTGCCCTTAGCCTTAATGTGTCCCTCACACATTGTTGCAAACTCATTCCCAAGGTGCAGGACTCTCATTCTTTAAAGCTCTTTGTACTGAGCAACAAGCAAGTTACCAGCACACTAAAGAGCATTTTCCAGAGTTATTAATCCTTTAGTAGTTGATGTTTGTCTCAGCCTAAGTCCCTGGGATCGGCTTGTACACCAGAATCTTCTGTTAGAGAGCAGCATGATATGAATTTTGAGAAAAACAATTGCGTTTCTTTGAAAGCCTACATTACAAAAATGCATTCTGTAGGAGGTCGGTGATGGTCTACTCTATACCAGGTCAGTCTTGAAGACTGCACAAAGATGGTGAAATCTGGGAAGGATCTGACCAAGACATTGTCTCTCACCACTAGCTATGCCTTTCTGCTTATTTGTAAACTCTAGGGATAAAACATTCTGCCAAATAACCTTCATACTAGGATGCCCATTACATTTCTGCAATGTACTGTTGTCGCTCATTCTCAAACAATAAAACGCTGCAGCATCCTGACCAGCAAGCTGCCATAATCCTACAGAGAACTGAACTCACACTGTTGGAATCACTCTGCATATGCAGCCAACTGAGCTAACTAACTTCCTAATACTAAATAGTACATGCACCTAAAAGATCAATATTGTTTGGTTTCATAAATCAGTTATTAAGTCCAAAGCATGAAGTTAGGCAATTGGGGAAAGGATGGGAAGAAAATAACGAAAGAAGTTGGCTTTTAAAGATGGATAGAGACATTTGGGTTCATAGACATTTAAAGTTGGCAGCTCAGGTTAGAAAGTCTACAAACTGGAAGAATGAAATTCTAAAGCATTGGGAGAATATTTTATGAACAAAAGCAAGGAAATGACCAACTTAAACTACCATATATACTCATGTATAGGTCTAATTTTGAAGACTTTTTAAAAGCTGAAATTAGAGGGTCGACTAATAAATGAGGTATTGTTTGAGGGGTTGAAATTCATGCTTGGTATTAGTCAAAAAATGGGCAAAGAGCCAGATCTCTATATAAAATAATAAACAACAAAAGGATTACTGAATATTTATCTACAAAATAACTATCTTCATTCTGCCTGCTATGGTAGAATGGTACAGTAGTCCCCCTGTACCCGCAGGGGATACGTTCCAAGACCTGCCACAGAAGCATATCTAATGCTGTTCAAGTGGAGTAATTTACACCATTTTGAATTTTTAGAACTAATTTGAGATGTAAGGAATTGTTTTGATAGTTGATTCAGATATTATTTGGCAGAAAGACTTGCAATTAAATCAGGAGACAGTGAGGACTACAGGTACTAGAGATCAGAGTTGAGAGTGTGGTGCTGGAAAAGCACAGCTGGTCAGGCAGCAGGAGGAGCAGGAGAATTGACGTTTCGGGCATAAGCCCTTCATCAGGAATGAGGCTTGTGGGCTGGGGAGAGCGGAAAGATAAATGGGAGGTGGGGTGGGGAGGAGGTAGCTGAGAAAGCGATAGGTAGATGAAGATGAGGGAGAAAATGATAGGTCGGGGGGGGGTGGAGTGGATAGATGGGAAAGGTGATAGACAGGTCAGGTGAGCGGTCCCTAGTTGGAGGCTTAGGACTGGGATAATGTGGGGGAGGGGAAATAAGGGAACTGTTGAAATCCACATTTATCCTTGGTTGCTGGGTCCCAAGGCGGAATATGAGGCGTTCTTCCTCCAGGTGTTGGGTGATAACGGTTTGGCAGTGGAGGAGGCCTAGGGCCTGCACGTCCTTGACTGAGTGGGAGGGGGAGTTGAAGTGTTCAGCCATAGGGCTGTGGGGTTGGTGGGTACAGGTGTCCCAGAGAGGTTCTCTGAAATGATCCGCAAGAAGACATCCTGTCTCCCTGATGTAGAGGAGACCACTTTCGGTGCAACAGATATAGTAGATGACTACATTGGTAAAAGACCACATCTACCAACGTCATCTACTGCATCCATTGCACCCGATGTAGTCTTCTCGGGAGACAGGATACCTTCATGTGGATCATTTCAAAGAACATCTCTGGGACACCTGCACCCACCAACCGCACCGGCCCAATGCTGTGCACTTCAACTCCCCCTTGCACTCCATCAAGGACATGCAGGACCGGGTCTCCTCCACTGCCAAATCATTACCACCCAACACCTGGAAGAAGAACTCCTCATATTCTGCCTTGGGACCCTGCAACCACACGAGGTAAATGTGAATTTCATTCCCCCCCCACCACCCCGTCCCCCACACTATCCCAGTCATAGAGTCACAGAGATGTACAGCATGGAAACAGACCCTTCGGTCCCACCCATCCATACCGACCAGATATCCCAACCCAATCTAGTCCCACCCTGCCAGCACCCGGCCCATATCCCTCCAAACCCTTCCTATTCATATTAAGATCCATCCAAATGCATCTTAAATGTTGCAATTGTACCAGCCTCCACCACCTCCTCTGGCAGCTCATTCCATACACGTACCACCCTCTGTGTGAAAACATTGCCCCTTAGGTCTCTTTTATATCTTTCCCCTCTCACCCCAAACCTATGCCCTCTAGTTCTGGACTCCCTGACCCCAGGGAAAAGACTTTGTCTATTTACCCTATCTATGCCCCTCATAATTTTGTAAACCTCTATAAGGTCACCTCTCAGCCTCCGACGCTCCAGGGAAAACAGCCCCAGCCTGTTCAACCTCTCCCTGTAGCTCAGATCCTCCAACCCTGGCAACATCCTTGTAAATCTTTTCTGAACCCTTTCAAGCTTCACAACATCTTTCCGATAGGAAGGAGACCAGAATTGCACGCAATATTCCAACACTGGCTAACCAATGTCCTGTACAGCTGCAACATGACCTCCCAACTCCTGTACTCAATATTCTGACCAATACGACACCGCCCTCCTGACCTGTCCATCACTTATCCCATCTAGCTGTTCCCCCCAACTGTCCTATCACTTTCTCCCTCACCTTCATCTATTGCTTTCTCAGCTAACTACCTCCAACCTCACCGCTCCTTCCCATTTATCTCTCAGCACTCCCTGGCCCACAAGCCTCATTCCTGATGAAGGGCCTACGCCAGAAACATCGATTCTCCTGCTCCTTGGATGCTGCCTGACCCACTGTGTTTTTCCAGCATCATACTCTTGACTTGCAATTAAAATCAGTCAAATGCTGATCTCAAATCACTCGTACTTTTATGTTGTTTGTGTTTCCTGGACATTAGCAAAGTTAAACAAAGTAAAATGGCCCTAGCTTGTACAAAGTGTTAAAAACAATTATTACCTCTACAATATGAAAGTATTATATTTACAGTGGTTGAGTATAGGACACATTGCAAAGAGAAAGTTTGTAGTCAAGTCTTGAATATCACATGCATTTCACCTTTGAGTAGTAACATATTTTTAAGAATTAGCCAGAGAAAGACAATCACAAACAAGTCAATATCTATATGGTCATTTAAAATGGGAAACGCACCTTCCCGGTCCCTGGTTCTGCAAAGTACTCTGTGATATGTTTGTGCTGGTAAACCGTGGGTAACTGAAAGTCTGGAAACTGACTCCGTGAGTTACAGCAATTCTGAAAACCTGGGGGTGGAGCGTGACAGTTAGCGGGCTGGAAGACTTGGAACGGAGTGGTATGGCCAACACACTGGAAAGCTAGCGGGGAGTGCACACTGACATATAAATGTTGATTTGTAACTGTGAAGAACTAGGGTTGACTTATACATGAGGTATGAGGAAAATACAAGATTTTTTGGCCAAAATAAGGGGTCGACTTATACATGAGATCGACCAATATACTAGTATATGCGCTAACTTCAGCCACTACAGCTGTTCGAAAGTGTTGTTTGGGAAGTATTTTTTTTTAAAATGTGTATTATATCTCTTTTGTATTCAATGATGTATTTTACTTTAAGTTATTTCAGTTGGGATCGCAAAATATCATGCATGTACTGTACAGTCTTTGAATTTGTATACTGTTTTTCTGGCTAAGAGTTGATGAGACCAAACTCTGATTTTAAAATGGATTCCAATGGGAATCCAATTCACTTAATAATGATTTTTCAGGAATGCAAACACAGATTTACATGGGGACTTGCAATGGAGAATGTGTTCAACTCTGGGCTCTATTAATGAAAGAATAATTCAACCACACAAAGTACTTTGTACAGTTCTGGCCACCATTTTGTACAAAAGAATACGAAGGAACTGACATTGTGAGTTGAACAAAACTAAAATTATGATCAATAGGAACAAATTACTGCAGTTGTTGGAATCTGTACTGAAAA
Organism: Hemiscyllium ocellatum; assembly: GCF_020745735.1. Taxonomy (NCBI): domain Eukaryota; kingdom Metazoa; phylum Chordata; class Chondrichthyes; order Orectolobiformes; family Hemiscylliidae; genus Hemiscyllium; species Hemiscyllium ocellatum. Next base: position 103,560,726 of record NC_083405.1, read on the forward strand.
CAAAAATGCTGGAAATCACAGCTGGCAGCCAGCATCCATGGAGAGAGAGCTCTGATGAAGTCATCAAAATGTTAGCTTGCTCTTTCTCTACAGATGCTGCCTGACCCGCTGTGCTTTCCAACAGTTTTTGTTTTCAACTATAATGATCAATATTTTTCAGAATGTAGAGGGGTAGGGACTCACAACTCAGGGCAGTCACCACATTGGTTCATAGGAGATCTATTTTTGTCTCAAAGCACACAAAGGGGCTTAAATTTGTTGAAAATCTCTCAAGCTATAAGCACCATAGAATGCTGAGCATGCAATATATATTGTAAATATAACCAGTGCCTATAAGTGCAGTAATAAACTAGCATGGGATTTAATTCTAAAGTTTAAAATTTCATTTTAGTTTTATAAAGGTTACACAACTTTGATGAACATCTGCCTTAATGTCAAATACAGCAGAGGATTAGAATAGTCAGCTCATTTTGACCAGCCTGATCACGGTGACTGAATGGCCTCCTTCTAGCTGTAAATATCTAGCAGTCTATTATGAAATCCAAATCTAGTTCTCCACTTATGTTTAATTCAAATTTATAATTGCATGTGAAATATTTCCTGTACATCTTTCTCTGCTAGTCTTGTGGTTTCATTGTCACAGTTGGAGAAAATTAGAGTTAATTTGGGGCACTTATATAAAGCGATAAAATCATGGTGAGATAGTCGCTTGCTTTGTGTGGAAAATTGTAGCCTACATTTCCACTGACTGCACACAAGGGCAGTGAAGGGAGTACAATTCAGATACATAACAGACAGAACCCAATTACCATTATTCCATCTCACTACATATTGACATTTCATTGCACATTGTTTCTTTGAATTAAAGAGGTAAAGATTGCTTTAACAAAAGCAAAATACCATAGATGTTGGAAATCTGAAATGAAAACAGGTAGTGCTAGAGACATTCAGTAGGTCTGGTTATATATGTAGAGATAGAAACAGAGGTCACATCAACCAAGAGTCAGAGTCGAGAGTGTGGTGCTGGAAAAGCACAGCAGGTCAGGCAGTATCTGAGGAGCAGGAGAATCGAAGTTTTGGGCAAAAGCCCTTCATCATGAATGAGGCTGGGAGCCTAAAGGGTGGAGACATAAAAGGGAAGAGGGGGTGGGTGGGTGGGGCTGGGAGGAAGATAGCTGAAAGTGTGATAGGTGGATGGAGGTGGTGGTAATGGTGATGGTGATACGTTAGAGGGGAGGGTGGAGTGGATAGGTGGGAAGGAAGATGGATAGGTTATGAGGGCAGTGCCTAGTTGGAAGGATGGATCTGGGATAAGATGGGGATTGGGGGGGGCGGGGGTTGGTAAATGAGGAAACTGGTGAAATTCATATTGCTGCCACGGGATTGGAGGGTCCCAAGGCAGAAGATGAGGCATTCTTCCTCCAGATGTTGGGTGGTTAGTGAGTGGTGGTGGAGGCGGCCCAGGACCTGCATCTCCTTGGTGGAGTGGGAGGGGACAGTTGAAACGTTTGGCCACAGGGCGGTAGGGTTAGTTGGTGCAGGTGTCGAGATGTTCTATGAAGTGCTCTACAAGTAGGTATCCTGTCTCCCCAACATAGTGGAGACTGCATTTGGAGCAACGGATACAGTAAATGATATGTGTGGAAGAGCAGGTGAAACTTTGAATGACGTAGAAGGCTCCTTGGGGGTCTTGGACGGAGGTGAGAGGGGAAGTGTGGACGCTGGTTTTGCAATTCCTACGGTGGCAGGGGAAGGTGCTGGGAGGGGAGAGTGGGTTGGTGGGGGGTGTGGACCTGACGAGGGAATTGCAGAAAGCGGATAGAGGTGGGGAAGGAAATATCTCTCCGATGATGGAGTCGATTTGTAGATGGCGGAAATGGCAGAGGATGAAGTGATGCATATGGAGGCTGGTGGGGTGGGAGGTGAGGACTGGGGGTGTGTGGTTCTGTCCAAGAGTCAGAGTCAACCAAGTATTTTATATATTTCAAAACCAGTACAAATCATAGGACATAACTTGTAGCATGGTTGAGAGGTTGGACACAGTAACCCTATACAGGCAACAAGCAAAACTAATGTCATTTACAAAATACCTTGCAAGAACTGGAAGAAACGCGAGATTGGACAAACAGACAGAAAACTAGCCACCTGGATAGAAGAACATCAACTAGCCACAAAAAGACATGACCTACTTTCACTAGTATCTTTACATGTAGATGAGGAAGGACACCACTTCGACTGGGAGAACACATCCAATCTAGGACAAGCCAAACAGACTCATGCACGAGAATTCTTAGAAGCATGGCATTCCAACTGGAACTCTATCAACAAACACATCGACTCAGACCCCAATTACCACCCTCTGGAAAAAGAACAGGAAATGGCATCACCATGACACCAACAACCCAAGGAAACCTAAATACATAAATAGAAAGTGGGTCAGTAACACCAGTGCTTCACCAGAGGCTGTTACCTAGTATGGTGACGCAATGTCTGAAAATGAACCTTCCAGCTCAATGAGCAAACTTGCATCCACAGAGTAAGGCTATATTATATATTCTATTAGTAGTATGTTCTATAGAACCATTCCAAGTCCTCAGTATTTTACTGTATATGCTAAGTGATATATAGCTGAGTTACATTAATTGTCATCTAACTGAATGATAGAACAGGTTTGAGGTACTGATTCACTTCTTTTGCATAACAGAAAATGAGATGTAATATTTAAATTAATATTAAATTAATAGAGAATGAGGATTTGTTTTCCTTTGGATGTGAAGGGTTTTTCTTTTTAAGGACAGTAATGTTACTTTGAGGTAAAAACTTTGAGGATTTGCTTCAACAGTTTTCATTCCTGAAGGAAAAAAAGCATACAGAGTCCTTTCTTTGCCACTAGGTGGATACAGAGAGCCAGAAATTTTGTTACATTTCCTGCACAGAAAAATAAAAGGTCCTAATTGGAAATGGTAATGTAAATCTAGAACTAAGAATTCTTTTATATTAAAAAGAAATAAATAACACAAAGAAAACATATTGTTAAAACCTGCATCTACAAGGGTTTGGAGGGATATGGGCAGGGTGCTGGCAGGTGGGACTGGATTGGGTTGGAATATCTGGTCGGCATGGACAAGTTGGACTGAAGGGTCTGTTTCCGTGCTATACGTCTCCATGACTCTAATACCAATTAAACCTTGGGACACAAACTCTCTTGGTTGTTTTTTCACAAAAGTCCCTGATCTCTCGATACAAGTACTGGAAGATAGATAGAGTCATAGCGATGTAGAGCATCACCAGTTAGGCCAGTATTTCTAATCATCTCTGACTGCCTGATGATAATGATGGTTAGCCACTTTTATGAACTATGGATAGGTTTACACACAGGGCTGCTAGGGAAATCTAGAAATGTTACGCCACCGACACTCAAAGAACAGTGATATTGTTTCAAGTCAGGATGGTGTGTGGTTTGAAGATCTTTCTGGTGATGGTTTTCCCATGTATTTCATATCCTCATGCTTCCAGGTAGGACAAGTCAAACTTCCAGAAAGTACTGACAAAAGAGCATTGGCAAGTTGCTACAGTGCAATTTGTACTTGGAAAAAAATGCTGCCGCTGTGGATTGGTAGAGGACAGAGTGAACATTTAAATTAGTGACTAGGATACCAATGAGGTCAGTGTCAAGCTTCTCCTGAAAATTGTTGGGAATTGCACTATCCAGACAATGTAGATTATTTCATCTCACTCCTGACTTGTGCTTCGTAGATGGTGGAGAGGCATTGTATAGTTAGAAGGGGAGTTACTGACTGCTGAATTCCAAGCTTCTGACCCATCCTGTCCCTCCAGTATTTTTGGTGAGAGGATGATGCCAATTTATATCAGACAGTATATAGCTCAGTATCAGTAACAAGTCAGCCGGGTTCCTTAAACAACAAGTAAATAACTAATTTTTTGCAAACGGAACTTGATCAAGCAAAGATGTAGAAATTAACCAAACGTTTAAAGATATGCCAAGATGCCATTCCAACGATTGTTGGAAAATTTCCTCCAAGAAGTTACAAGCATCTTGGCTTTCATGACCTTCCACACTTTGCATCGTTGAAACAACTCATGTATCTAGAGTACTGCATAACAGTGGGAGTTTTCTATTCATTTTGTGCTCTGTTATGCTTTGGGATACAGCTACGTTTTAAATATCATGGAGACTGACTGCACAGGAAAGGGTGTTGAAAGCCAGGAAACACCTGTTGGCTTACACATCTCCTAGCTCAACAAAAGAATTCTTTAGCACAACTGACTGACCGGACACACAGATGCCCAATAAGGAAATTTTGTAGGCCAAGGATGCAGCTAATCCCACGCTATTTATGCACAATGCTTTATTGCAAGCATTACAGCAATAATAAATGAAGAGCTTCAGAATTTATGCTTCTTTCAAAATATTAACAACAGCATAGATCAAAAGAAATATCACACTTGGTGATCAGATAATCTTTACACTTGCATCAGAAATTTCATAATATAGTGTTTGTCAAAGCATTTCATATACTCCAATAAATGTGACCACACAGTTAGAATAGTAAAATATTTTAAAAATATGAACTAAAAAAGAAAAGTCTAACCCAAAAGACAAAGAGGTAAAAGCAATGAGTAAATAATTCCAATTAATATATAAAAAGGCTGCTTTAATGTGAATACACTGAAAAACAGGATTAAGGACAATCCCAAGGCATTTTATATGTAAATTCAGAGCAAAAAAGAGTAGCTAGAGACATGGGAGGTCCACTCAAGGGTAAAGCAGGGAATGTATGTATTATCCCACAGGAAGTATGATCTGAAATCCCCACCTGCTTTAAGACCACCATCCTGGTGCCAAAGGAAAATGATGCATTGTGTTGCAATAGTTTCGATCTCCATAATTATGAAGTGCCTTGAGAGGTGAGTCATGCTCACATCAACTCCAGCCTACCAAATTGCCTTGATCCTTTGCAGTTTACATATCTGCACAACAGGTCCACAGCAGACGCCATCTTCCTGGTTCTACGTTCACCCTGGGACATCTGGATAACAGCAGCCATGACAGGCTCCTACTTATTAACTATAGTTCTGCCTTCAAAACCATAATTCTGAATAAACTTATCTCTACACTCTAAGACCTAGGTCTCCGCTCCCCACTCTATAACTGGATCTTCGACTTCTTGACTCATTGGCCACAATAAGTAAGATTAGCACACAAGACGTCCTCTTCAATGGTGCTCTGCAAGGCAGCATACTCAGCCCCCTGCTATCCTCTTTATGCAGCCCTCACTATATTCCTTATACAGTCTCAGCTGTATGGCGAAATTCCGCCTCAATTCCATTTATAAGTTTGCTTACGAAACAACGATGTAGGTCAGATCTGAAATAATGAGACAGAATAGAGATTGTTGTCTTTACAACATGCTGCAAAGCACTCAATCTCTCCATTAACATCAGCAAACTGAAGCAGCCAGTCATTGAATTCAGGAAGTGGAGTGGCAGGTACGCCCCTGTCTGCATCAATGGTGGCAATTGCTGAGAATATCAACTTCCTTGGAGTGATGATCATCAACAATCTGTCCTGGTCCACCCAAGTCGATGCAATGGTCACGAAAGCACAACATCTCTACTTCCTCAGGAGGGTAAAGAAATTCGACATGTCCACAAGGATTCTTACCAATTTTTATAGATGCACCATAGAAAGCATCCTATCTGGATGCATTTCAGCATGGTTAGCAACTGCTCTTCCTAAGATCACAAGAAACTAGAGTATCGTGACCACAGCCCAGTCCATCATGTAAACCTATCTTCCATCAACTGAGTTGAGAGTAGGGTGCTGGAAAAGGAGAGCAGGTCAGGCAGCATCCGAGGAGCAGGAGAATGGATGGGGCTCTTGCCTGAAACAGCGATTCTCCTGTTCCTCGGATGCTGCCTGACCTGCTCTCCTTTTCCAGCACCCCACTCTCTATTCTCATCTCCAGCATCTGCAGTCCTCACTTTCTCCTTCCATCAACTGACTCCATCTAAGTTTCCCACTGCCTCGGGAAAGCAACCAACAAATTCAAAGTCCCCTCCCACTCCAGCTATACCCTCTTCCATTGGGCAGAAGATAAAAATTTTTATACACATGAATAGATTCAAGAACAGCTTCTTCCCCACTGTTATCAGACTTCAGAACAGATGTCTCAAATGTTAATTCTGATCTCTCTCTCTGCACTTTCTCTGCGGCTGTAACATGGTAAGTCGCCAAGGATTTTAGCCACAGGTGAGGTCTCAGAAGACTGGAGATTATCCAATATTGTTCCTTTGTTTAAGAAGGATATAATAAGTTGGTGAGATTTACATCCGTGGAGGGAAATTACTAGAGAAGATTTTTAGAGACAAGATATACTTACATTTGGAAAAGAATGGACTTATTAGGGATAGTCAGCATAGCTCTGAATAGGAGAGTTTTGTCTCTCAAATTTGAGTTTTTTGAGGAAGGGGAAATAGATAGCGATTCCTGATGAAGGGCTTTTGCCCGAAACGTCGATTTTGCTGCTCGTTGGATGCTGCCTGAACTGCTGTGCTCTTCCAGCACCACTGATCCACATCTTAAAACATGTCCGTATCACAGAGGTGGTGGTGCTGGATGGCTTAAAATGCATAAAGGTGTTTAAATTCCTGGGATCTGATCAGATTACCCTAGAATTCTGAGGGAAGCTAAAGAAGTGATTGCTGGGCCCCTTGCTGAGATATTTGTATCATTGATAGCCACAGGTAAGGAGCTGGAAGACTGGAGGTTGGCTAACGTGGTGCCACTATTTAAAAAGGTGGTAAGGAAAAGCCAGGGAACTATAGACCAGTGAGCCTGATGTTGGTGGTGGGCAAGTTGTTGGAAGGAATCCTGAAGAATTTGGAAAGGCAAGGACTGATTAGAGATGTCAACATGGCTTTTGTGTGCAAAATCATGTCTCAATAACTGGATTTAGTTTTTTAAAAAAGAAGTCACAAAGAACATTGATGACGGCAGAGCAGTGGAGGTGATCTATCGGGACTTAGTAAGGCAATGTTCCTCATGATAGACTGATTAGCAAGGTTAGATCACATGCAATACAGGGGGAGAACTAGCTGTTTGGATACAGACCTAGCTTGAAGGTAGAAGACAGAGGGCGATGGTAAAGGGTTGCTTTTCAGACTGGAGCCCTGTGCCACAAGGATTGGTGCTGGGTCCATTTATTTTATCAATTATATAAATGATTTTGATGTGAACATAGTAGGTTTGGTTAATAAGTTTGCTGCATTTTGGAAAGGCAAATTAGGGCAAGAGTTATACACTTAATGGTAAGGTCCTGGGGAGGGTTACTGAACAAAAAAAAACCTTGGAGTGCATGTTCATAATTCCTTGCAAGTGGAGTTGCAGGTTAATAGGATAGTGAAGGCGACATTTGGTATGCTTGCCTTTATTGGTCAATGCATTGAATATAGGAGTTGAAAGGTCATGTTGTGGCTGTACAGCACATTGGTGAGGCTACTTTTAGAATACCGCATGCAATTCTGGTCTCCCTGATATAGGAAGGCTACTGTGAAACTTGAAAGGGTTCAGAAAAGATTTACAAGGATGTGCCAGGGCTGGAATGTTTGAGCTGGAGCGAGAACCTGAATAGTCTAGGTCTATTTTCCCTGGAGCATTGGCGGCTGAGGGGTGACCTTATAGAGGTTTGTAAAATCATAAAGGGCATAGATAGGGTAAATGGACAGGGTCTTCCCCCCGAGTGGGGAAGTCCAAAACTAGAGGGCATAGGTTTAAGATGAGAGGGGGGAAAATTTAAAAGGGACCCAAGGGACAATTTTTTCATGGAGAGGGTGACACATATATGGTAAAAACAATGACTGCAGATGCTGGAAACCAGATTCTGGATCAGTGCTGCTGATACCTGTGCTGATACAGGTGCTAAAACCTGTGCCCATACCTCCTCCCTCACCTCTATCCAAGGCCCTAAAGGAGCCTTCTACATCCATCAAAGTTTTACCTGCACATCCACTAATATCATTTATTGTATTCGTTGCTCCCAATGCGGTCTCCTCTACATTGGGGAGACAAGGCGCCTCCTAGCAGAGCGCTTTAGGGAACATCTCCGAGATACCCGCACCAATCAACCACACCGCCCTGTGGCCCAACATTTCAACTCCCCTTCCCACTCTGCCGAGGACATGGAGGTCCTGGGCCTCCTTCACCGCCGCTCCCTCATCACCAGACGCCTGGAGGAAGAACGCCTCATCTTCCTCCTGGGAACACTTCAACCCCAGGGCATCAATGTGGACTTCAACAGCTTCCTCATTTCCCCTTCCCCACCTCATCCTAGTTTCAAACTTCCAGCTCAGCACTGTCACCATGACTTGTCCGGACTGGTCCAACCTGCCAATCTTCTTTTCCACCTATCCACTCCACCCTCTCCTCCCTGACCTATCACCTTCATCTCCTCCCCCACTCACCCATTGTACTCTATGCTACTCTCTCCCCACCCCACCCTCCTCTAGCTTATCTCTCCATGTTTCCAGCTCACTGCCTTTATTCCTGATGAAGAGCTTTTGCCCGAAACGGCGATTTCGCTGCTTGTTGGATGCTGCTTGAACTGCTGTGCACTTCCAGCACCACTGACACACATATGGAATGAGCTGCCAGAAGTAGTGAGGAAGGCTGTTACAATTACAACATTTAACAGGCATCTGGATGGGTATATGAATAGGAAGTGCTTGGAGGGATGTGGGCCAAATGCTGGCAAGTGGGACTAGATGTATCTAGGAAATCTGGTGGGCATGGACGATTTGGCCTGAAGGGTCTGTTTCCATGCTGTACATCTCTCTTCTGTAAGTGTTAAAAGATGATTGATGAGGGTAGGGCAGTAGATGTTGTCTACATGGACTTTATAAAACATCTGACAAGATCCCTCAAGCTAGGTAATCCAGAAGATGAAGTCACATGGGATCCATGGTCAGTTGGTAAGTTGGATACAGAATTGGCTTGGTTGTGAAAGACAAAGGGTCATTATAGAGGGGTGTTTTTCTGATTAGAGGTCTGTGACCAGTGGTACTCCGCAAGGATCAGTGCTCGACACTTTTCTGTTTGTAATATACATAAATGATTTGGAATGAAAATCTCAGAGATCTGATTAGTAATGAAAATTGAAGTAGTTGTGATAAACCTTTCTTAATATCCAAAGGATATCGAGCAGTTGGAAGATGGAGTTTAATCCAGACAAGTGTGAGGTGAGGCATTTTGAGAGGTCAAATGCAAGAGGAAGGCATACAGTAAACCAAAGAATCATAGAATCCCTACAATGTAGAAACAGGCCATTTGGCCAAACAAATCCACACTAACTCTCCGAATAGCATTCCACCCAGGCTCTCCCTCCTACCCTATCCTTGTAACCCTGCATTTCCCATGTTAATCCACCTAACTTACACATCCCTGGACACTATACACAATTTAACATGGCCAATCCACCGAAACCTGAACATCCTTTAGGTGCATTGATATACAGAGATCTTGGGGATGCAAAACCACAGAAACCGGAAAGTAGCAACATAGATGGACGAGGTGGTGAAGACTCATGGCATGCTTGCCTTCATCGGTTGAGGCTTAAGTACGAAAGGTAGTAAATCAAATTGCAGTTGTATAAAACTTTAGTTAGGCCACATTTGGAGTATTGTGTGCAGTTCTGTTCACCACACTATAGAAAGAACGTGGAGGCTTTAGAAAGGGTATGCTGTTTGGATTGGAGTGTATTAGCTGTAAGGAGAGGTTGTACAAACTTGGAGTGTTTTTACTAGAGCTTCCGAGGCTAAGGGAAGTATATAAAATTATGAGAGGCGTGAATAGGTTGGATAGTCAAACTGTTTTTCCCAGAGTGGAAATATTAAATAGTAGGGACATTAGTGAGAGGGGGAAAGTTTAAAAGACATGTGCAAGGGAAGTCATTTACATAAAAGGTGGTAGATGTCTGGAATGGGCTGCCAGGGGAGGTGATAAAAGCAAATATGATAGCAACATTTAAAATGCTATTTAACATTTTAAATCGGGCAGATACATGAACAGGCCAGAAATAGAGATATAATACCATGTGAAGGCAAGTGGGATTAGTTTACTTGTATCCATAGTGTGAAATGTAGTGGGATCAACTCCTTGAAGAAATTTAACTCAGTTCAGTTGGGAATTTCACTTGGAGATTTATACAGTATTTCATTAAAGCACGGTGTTTCTACTGAAATGCATCCTTTTGTTTTTGTAAACAAAAACAAATAGATTTACAATGGAACTGGAAAAGTATTAATTGCTTATCCCTAACAGCTTTGAACTGAGTGACTTGCTAAGTGATTTCAGAATCGGTGATTAAAAGTGATTAAGAATCGGTGTCTGGAGTCACATGTAGGCCAGATCACGTTAAGGGTTGCAGATTTTCTTTGCTCAAGGACAGACAGCGTTTTAATAACAAATCAGCAATAGTTACATGGTTATCATTATTCCAGATTTTTAATGAATTCATTTCACCATCTGCCATGGCATTTGAACCTATACACCTGAATATTAGCAGAGGTGCTGGATTACCAGTCCAGTAACATTACAGCCATGCCAACACATTCCTGTAGGAGCTGTTAAATTGTTTGGCACCAGTGTGTTTTCACCTCCTTCCCATATTTGCTACGTTTATTTAATTGACAAATTACACTGTTTCCAAGGACTTCACTACAAATAACAGTGGAGTAATTGAGTACATCTGCAATTGGTAGAATGTATTCTTGCTCCTGAGAGTAGCATTCAACATTAATTTTAATGAGCTTTAATTAAAATAAGCTGCATTTGAGTAACAATAACATGATTTTGTGTTGTTACTGTAGTGTTACTGTAGAATTGGCTACGATTTTTTTTCAAAAATTCTAAATAATTACATAATTGCTCCTTAGAACCCTGTAACTTTGCATTAGAAAGGAACAAGTGCCATATGGCAAGATGACTCTTCTATAAGATCCATAACATTTGTTGTGAACAAGACAGTCTGTTTACAATTCTCTTCCCACCTTTGATTTCCTTCCAGCATTTGCAAAAACATAGCAAAATGCATTGCTGACAATAAAAACTTCTGTTTATGACAGAAGTTGGGAGCAGAATTTAATAAAATAGGATGAATAGAATTAAGGGCACAAAGAAGAAGAAAGGTAGGAAGTATGACAGGTTTGGCTGGTGACAAAGGGAGCCCAAAAATCTTCAATAAGTGTACTCAAAATAAACACATGATGAGATTGATTAGAGTCAAAAAGTGAAATCTTCTGGAGACGGAGGGCATTAATGATGTTCTGAAATGAGTGTTTTATATCAATCTTCATAAAGAAAAAGAATGACATTAACACTAGGATCACTGGAGTATGGGTGACAAGATACATTGTATAGGGAACAAAGCAGAAGAAAGCTTTAAATAATGTCAACCTATTTCATAGTTAACAACTCATCCTGTTAAAGTGTAATGCAACATATATCACCGAAGAAAATTAGAACGGAGATAGCTGTAAGTCTGGCCACAATACTTCAAAAATCTCTGGATACCTGAGTACTAGAGAACTGGAGGATTGAATTTTTTTCTCCCATTTACAATTTAGGCAAGAGGGATAAACTCAAATCAACTAGCAACAACAGTCAAAGACAGAATTAATCATGAAAGGACACATGACACATCAAGGTTATAGCACCTGACAGCTCCTGGATATCAGTACATTCCAGGGCAAACACATGTGCACACACGTTTACAGTTCGAGGAGTTTTGCCAAGTCATTGAGCTTGAGGCTGAGTTGTAGATTCTGTGACAAGAGCAACGGTTAGGGAGTGAGAAACAGCCTGCACAATTGTAAAGTTGAGGGACTCAGGAGACAAAATTAGAAGAATACACCTTTGCTTGTTTCTTGGTTCATAATTTTTTAAGGTCTTTTTGACAGGATAAAATTGAAGCCCAAGATCGGGGACCTAGCACAAAAAGAGTGACATCACAGGATAACCATAATCATTGGTTGGTAATAGCTGCTAATTTGACAGTCTACTATAAGTTACTTTCAGATTGAAGGTAAACAGGAGAAATATTCATAGATTACAAACTAAAAGAGTAGAATTTTTTAAAAACATAAATAAAGAACTAAGTAAATTAAAAAAAAATGCAGGGCCAGGCAATGTGTTGTACCTGCATGATGTGGGAGCTGGTGGACCCTATTGTGGTTCATAGCAACGACATATGTAGCAGGTATTGGTTGCTTGAAGAAATCTGTCTCAAAGTTGATGAGACAAATGAAGGAGGGGGATGAGTTGCCTGGATGTTGTGCTTTAGGAGGCAATCAGCTCTTAGATAAATTCTGTAAGTAGTCAGGCATAGGAGGCAGGTGGAGGAATCCAGGAAGTACAGCTGAAGGAGCGTCAGACCTTGCCCAACAGGTTTGAGATTCATGTTCATTGTGTGGATGACAGCAGGGAATGTAGGGAGGATGAACAAACTGACCATAGCACTATGATACAAGGAGTCATTCGAGAGAAGGGACTAAAGAAAAATGGAATTGAAATTGGGGGAGTAGAGTAAGGGGAGTTGACACTGTTCTGTGGCCAGGATTGAGATTCCCAAAGGCTGAATTGTTGCCTGGTGCTCAGGTTGAGGATCTCATCTAGGCTGAAGAGGAACTTTGAGTGGGAGCAGAAAGATCCAGTTGCCACGGTTCACGTAGGTACCAATGACATAGGTAGAATGAGGAAAGAAATTCTGACGCCATATGAGCAGCTATGAGCTAAATTAGAAAGCACATCTAAAATGTAATAGCCTCCAGATTATTACCAGAGCCACAAGCTAATTGGTACAAGATGAAAGAGGTAAATGCTTCACTCAAAGATTGGTGTGGGAGAAATGGATTTAAATTCATGGGTTATTGGCACCGATACTGGGGAAGACTTTGTCTTTAATACATGAAGCATTCAGAATTAGGTAGATGAATTGCTGACACAACTTGCAATCATAAGGACTTTGAACTAGTTAAGGGGAGGGAGGCTCAGGAAAGGTTATTAAAGTTTCCAGAACAACTAACAGGACAGAGAGTATGGAAAGGGTTAGCAAGCTAACTTCAGCCACAGTAAATCAAGTGCATACAATTCTGGTCTCCTTCCTATTGGAAGGATGTTATGACACTTGAAAGGGTTCAGAAAAGATTTACAAGGATGTTGCCAAGGTTGGAGGGTTTGAGCTACAGGGAGAGGCTGAACAGGCTGGGGCTGATTTCCCTGGAACTTTGGAGGCTGAGGGGTGACCTTTTGGGGTTTATAAATCATAAAAGGGACATGAATAGGATACATAGGCAAGATCTTTTCCCTGGTGGCGGGGGGGGGGGGGGGGAGGTGAGGGTTGGGGGAAGTCCAGAACTAGAGAGCATTGTTTCAGGATGAGGGGAGAAGATATAAAAGGGACCTAAGGGGCAACCTTTTCACACAGAGGGTGGTGCGTGTATGGAGTATGCTGCCAGAGGAAATGGTGGAGGCTGGTACAATTACAGCATTTAAAAGGCATCTGGATGGGTATATGAAAAAAGGTTGAGGGGGATATGGGCCAAATGCTGGCAAATGGGACTGGTTTAGGTTAGGATATCTGGTCATCATGGATGAGTGGATCAAAGGGTCTGTTTCCGTGCTGTACATCTCTGTGACACTATGACGCTAAGACTTTAAGTAGTATGGATTGAGAAATGTCAAACAGGTTTTGAAAGACTTTTTTTTATAAGCGTGTCTGCAGGATTAAACAAGCATTTAAAGTAGCCACTGAAGCAAATGACATTGGAGAGGAACTGTGCTCCTTCAGGAAGACAAATTGGATTAGAGAGACCAATGAGTTATCCTCTAAGAAGTTAAAGCAGCATCAAAAATAGTACTCCACCATAGAGAAGAAAGCAATTAGTTATCTCTGGCTTTCAAACACTTTGAGATACATATTGCAAATTAAGAGAGAGAGACTATAATCCATGCTGAACATGATATATTAAATTGTTGTGGAAAAGTTTAAGACAGAGGACCAGATTATCCCATTGGAGTTTGTTCTTTCAACTACACCATTAAAAATAATGGTCAGGAAATCAAATAAGATTGCAGATGCCCTTGAGAAACCACAGTAAAAATTCCTCCACTTTCGTTTCAGCAGCAGGAACTGCAGGAGCGTGACCAGAGGCTGATGGGAAGGTGAATCATTGATTTAACAACTTACCTCGAGTGCTGGGGCCCTCCATTTTCCTTTCAGCAGCAGGAAGAATGGGAGGGTCAACCAGGGAGCAGACTGGAAAGTAAATCACTGATTTAAAAACCTACCTTGTGAATAGGCGGAGTGCACGCTGAGTAGGAGCAGACATGGAACTGCTGAGCTAGTGAAGCAATACATTTGGGTGGTTGCATTACCTGAAACACTACTTAGGTAGTGTCTCCCACCCATCCTCCTACTGCATGTCCTTGATAAGTATCTACCTGTGAGACAGTGAGGAGGTGGCCAAGCGAGGGAGCCATGGTTTACTAAGGAAGTTGAATCTCTTGTCAAGAGGAAGAAGGGGGCTTAAGTTAAGATGAGACATGAAGGCTCAGTTAGGGCGCTTGTGAGTTGCAAGTTAGCTCTCTCTTTAGGTCATTCCTGGCTAAGAAGAGCCAGAAAAGGTCATGGCAGATAGGATCAAGGAAAACCCTAAAGCTTTCTATAGATATATCAAGAATATAAGAATGACTAGAGAAAGATTAGTGCCAATCAAGGATAGTAGTGGGAAGTTGTGCGTGGAGTCCAAGGAGATCGGTGAAGCGCTAGAAAAAGACAATGTTGTTCAGGAGAAACCTGAGGAGGTGTTAGCAATTGAGGGAAGTGTGAAAATAGATGTCCTCTGGGCCAGTTGGGATTTATCCTAGGATTCTCTGGGAAGCAAGGCAGGAGATTGCAGAGCCTTTGGCTTTGATCTTTGTGTCGTCATTGACTACAAGGAATAGTGCCAGAAAACTAGAGGATAGCAAATGTTGTGTCCTTGTTCAAGAAGGGGGTAGAGACATCGCTGGTAATTATCGACCAGTAAGCCTTACTTAGGTTGTGGGTAAAGTGTTGGAAAAGGTTATAAGAGATAGTATTTATAATCATCTAGAGATAAATAAGTTGATTAGGGATAGTCAATATGGTTTTGCGAAGGGTAGGTTGTGCCTTACAAACATTGAGTTCTTTGAGATTGTGACTATACAGGTGGATGAGGGTAAAGCGGTTGATGAGGTGTATATGGATTTCAGTAAGGTGTTTGATAAGGTTCCCCATGATAGGCATGGGATTGAGGGTGTCTGGATCAGAAATTGGCGAGCTGAAAGAATACAGAGGGTGTTGGTTAATGGGAAATGTTCATCCTGGAGTTCAGTTACTAGTAGTGTACCGCAAGGATCTGTTTTGGGGCCAATGCTGTTTGTCATTTTTATAAATTACCTAGATGAGGGCGTAGAAGGATGGATTAATAAATTTGCGGATAACACCAAGGACGGTGGAATTGTGGATAATGCTTAAGGATGTTGCAGGTTACAGAGGGTCATAGATAAGCTGCAGAGCTGGGCTGAAAGGTGGTAAATGGAGTTTAATGCAGAAATGTATGAGGTGATTCAGTTAGGAAGGAGCAACAGGAATAAAGAGTACTGGGCTAATGGTAAGATTCTTGGTAGTGATGAGCAGAGAGATCTCGGTGTCCATGTACATAGATCCCTGAAAGTTGTCACCCAGGCTGATAGGGTTGTTAAGAAGGTATATGGTGTGTTAGCTTTTATTGGTAGAGGGATTGAGTTTCGGAGCCACGAGGTCATGCTGCAGCTGTACAAAACTCTGGTGTGGCCGCACTTGGAGTATTGTATACAGTTCTGGTCACTGCATTATAGAGGATGTGGAAGCTTTGGAAAGGGTTCAGAGGAGATTTACTAGGATGTTGCCTGGTATGGAGGGAAGGTCTTATGAGGAAAGGCTGAGGGACCTGAGGCTGTTTTCGTTAGAGAAGAGAAGATTAAGGTGTCACTTAATTGAGACATATAAGGTAATCAGAGGATTAGACAGGGTGGACAGTGAGAGCCTTTTTCTTCGAATGGTGATGGTTAGTGCGAGGGGACATAGCTTTAAATTGAGGGGTGATAGATATAGGACAGATGTCAGAGGTAGTTTCATTACTCAGCAAAATGGAGGGGCGTGGAATGCAATGCCTGCAACAGTAGTAGACTAGCCAACTTTCAGGGCATTTAAATGGTCATTGGATAAGCATATGGGTGAAAAGAGAACAGTGCAGCAAAGATAGGCTTCAGATTTGTTCCACAGGTTCATCAAGGGTCAAAGGGCCTATACTGCACTGTAATGTTCTACGTTCTAAAAATGAAGAGGTAATATTGACCAAGGCTACAAGAATAAATGGAAGCATATGTCTGTCTATTGCTTTGTGCTATTTTGGTTTTTGTTTGTAATGATGTGAGAATGAAACATTTGTCATTAGTTGTGCAGTGAAAATGTCATACTCCAGATCACTAATTTGGACAAGATATCCTGACTAGAACCATAATAAGAATTTGGGAACCTTGTCTGGGGAAGGTTCTAACAATCTACAATCAAATATATACAGTCAGATATACATGTACGATAAAAAAAACTGATCCCTCTCTCCTCTCCAGAATGATTGTCAAAAAGCTCATTTTTGCTTGGGGTACAGCTATACATTGACTGCTAAAATGGCTTGTTTCTCACACGAAGTGCTTGGAAAGTACAGTTTTCAATAAATGTCAATAAACACACTCAAATCCCTTTGTCAGGGACCAACCATATGACATCACAACTGAAAATAACATTCTGGAGTTGGCTTAAACTTCAAAATCAACCACGTACATAGAATAAAAATTAAATGCTCAATCACTGCTCAGTGTTTGAGAGTGTAATAGACTCACCTGTGGCAATTCCCATTCAGATTTGGATCCATCTGTTCGGTAGTAATATGGTCGGCCTTGATCATCAATATGTTTCATCCACTGAAAACAAAGACATTGTTTTACACTCTGGTACATTGTAGGACTCAGCACTACCTTAATTATCAAAAAGGAAAATGATTATTATTATTAATCATGATTATTATTTTCCACAAAAGTTTTACCCCAACTTCTCTAGGGCCGATAACAAATACTGAAATTGGGACAATGAAAGTCAGCAAAAATAAGCTTCAGTTTCAGAAAAAGTTGAGACTCAAACTGAAATTCTGATGAGAGTGAGTCAAAGGTTTTACTGTCACCTGACTGATGGTTACATATTGATTTCTCAAATTTTGCTGTTATACTCTCATCAGCAAATACAAATAATTTAATAACATTACCAGACTAGAAACAATTTCCTCAACTTCTTGAAATACAAGGCAAACAGAAAACTACTAGGTCATGTGAAACTCTTTATATCAAATTGCGCAGTATGTGAAAATTTTTGTTGATATGGATACTTCTGATTTCCCTATACTTAACAATAGTAACTCATCCATTATTGTCAATTGAAAATAGTATTTAATTTTCAAATCTTAATTGAATTAAATTGCCAAATACTGAACTCTGCAACTATAATTTATGTTAATAAGAGCTACAGTTCCTTTTAGAAAAAGAATACAGTAACAGCAGACAGCTAAGGAGCAAGTCAACTGAAGATAAGAAATCAAAGTACCTTTTCATCAGTATATTCATTGACATACAAAGTTTGGCCACGCTCATCCATTTCTTCTGACCAACCACGTGGAGGTAAATCAAATTGATTATCTGTATGGCTGGAGTAAATGCTGCGGTAGTTCTCTTCAGTGATGTGATGCTGGAAGCATTTAGAGAAGGAACATGTTGTGCTTTATGTGTTTGATTATGTAAGTTTCAGGCATTTGAGAATTGCTGTTGTTATTGAAAAAATACAGAAGTAAATACAGATTTCCCTTTGATAAATACTATCCCCTCAATTAAAAGGTTTGAGAAATGAAGTAAACACTTCATTCTCAGGGGTGCCATAATGGCTCAGTGATAGCATGGCTGCCTCAGGGCGCCAGGGAGCTGGGTTTATTTCCAGCCTTGCATGACTGTGTGGAGATGGCACATTCTCCCAGAATCTGCCTAGGTTCCCTCTGGATGCTCTGGTTTCCTCCCAAAGTCCAAAGATGTGCAGGTTAGGTGAATAGCCATGGTAAAATGCAGGGTTAGGAGGATAGGATGGGGGGAGTGCTGGGTGGGATGCTCTTTGATGGTTGAGTGTGGATTCAATGGGCTGAATGACCTCTTTCTGCACTGTAGGGATACTATGATTCTAAGTTCTTCCAAAATTAATACAAGAATCACAGAAAAGAGAGATTCAAATTTGTATCACACGTGGTGTGAAGAAATATTTCTTTGACTCTCTCCTGAAAAAGCTTGTTAATGTTTTTAGATTGTACCTACAGATCTCAGATTCCCCAACTACCAGAAACAGTTTCTCTCAATCAACCCCATCAATCCCTGAAAACATTAGAGAATACAATCTTACTTTGTGTCAACTCTCCTCATTACGATCATGCAATGAAACTGATGTTGCACTCCCTCCAAAGCTACTGTACCTATGGTGTGGTGCCCAGAACTGCTTCCTTAATTCACATCTTCATATAGCTGAAGAATGAATTCAATACTGCTCCCTCCCCATCTCTTGCATTCTATTTCTCAAGATGTAAAAGTCAGTGGTACATTCATTTTTGAATTTCCAGTATTTCTAGCTTTTCACCATTTAAGAAGTTCTGTTCTACAGTTAAAACTGAATTATTTATATACAGAAGGAAAGAAGAGAAGTCAAAATGAACATGGACCCCTTAGAAATTAATCTGGTGAGATAATTATAAGAAATAAGGAAATGGCAGAGGAGATAAGTAGATATTTTGCATCTGGTATAACGATAGATGATACTTCAAACATCCCAATGAAATGAAAGAAAATGGGAAAGGAATTAAGAACACTATTATGAGTGCAGTTGCATTAGACTAAATACAGTTAAATACCCTGATGCCTTGCATCCTAGGAACCTAAAAGAAACAGCTACAGAAATAGTGGATATGTTCGTTATAATTTTCCAAAAATTCCTGGATTTTGGAGAAGTACCCAAGGATTAGAAACCTGCCAATATGACACTCCAATTCACATAGGCGAAAAGTCATCATTAATTATTCCTTAGGTAAATGCAAGTAGTATTCAGAATAAAAATAAAATGAATGGCACAAATAGAGTTGAATAAGACCCTTAAAAACACATACAGAAATAAGACATTCGGCCCATCTAATCTACTTTGCCATTCGATCAAGCTCATGTGTTTCATAACCTCATTGTCATAGCTTCTCCCTGTTACCTTGATCCCCTTACTTATCAAGGACCTACCTATCTCTGTCTTAAATACTGAAGGTCCTAAGTCAGATGACACCAGGTTATAGTCCAACAGGTTTATTTGAAATCACAAGCTTTCAGAGCTCTGATGAACAGTCATCTAGACTTGAAACATTTGCTTGCTTTCTTCATGAATGTTATCCAACCTGCTGTGATCACCAGCATTTGTTGTTTTCAGTACAGATGCCAGCATCTGCAGTAATTTGCTCCTGCATTCTGTCTTAAAAACATTCAATAATTGGTCTCCATAATCTTCTTCAGCATAGAGTTCCACAAATTCACCACTCTCTGGCTGAAGGTATTTCTCCTCATCTCAAGGGTCATCCCTTCATTCTGAAGCTGTGCTCTCAGGTTCTAGTCTCTCCTACTTGTGGTAACATCATCATTTCCACATCTCCTCTGCCCAGGCTTCAGTATTTTATAAGCGTCAATGAGACCTCCCCCTTCCCCATCCTATATAGAGTACACACCCAGAATGCTCACCAGTCCTACGACAAGCCCTTAGGATTATTCTTGTAAATCTCCTCCAGATCAAGACCAGCACATCTTTCATCCAACATAGAGCCCAAAACTGCTCACAATATTCCATATGTAGCCTGACCAGAGCCTTTACACTGCCTCTCAAAACAAATATAAACATTGCATTTTCCTTCCTAAATGCAAATTAATGGCAATGATCTTATAAGCTATGACACAGACACAGTTAAAAGATATCAAAGATAGAACTGGAATATTCAAGGGTATGTGATTTTTCAAAAGGATAGACAGGAAGGGAAAGATGGTAGAGTACCTTTGTTAGTATAAAGTGAAATAAGGAGGAGAGCAAGAAAGGATTGAGAATCAGATAATACAGAATCCATATGGGTGGAGATATAAAAAGGGAAAGTAGTTGATAAGTCCCCTAAAAGTAGCTATACATTGGGACAGGGAATAAATCAGGAGATAAATGGCATCTAACAAAGGCAGCACATTAATCATGGGTGATTGTGGTTCTGCTCGCCGAGCTGGAAGTTTTTGCTGCAAACGTTTCGTTCCCTGGCTAGGGAACATCATCAGTGCTGTTGGAGCCTCGTGTGAAGCGCTGCTTTGATGTTTCTTCCGGTATTTATATTGGTTTGTTCTTGCCGCTTCCGGGTGTCAGTTTCAGCTGCAGTGATTTGTATGTGGGGACCAGGCCGATGTGTCTGTTGATGGATGTTCTTGCCGTTTCCGGGTGTCAGTTTCAGCTGTAGTGGTTTGTATATGGTGTCCAGGTCAATGTGTCTGTTGATGGAGTTCGGGGATGAATGCCTAGCTGGGGAACGAAACGTTTGCAGCAAAAACTTCCAGCTCGGCGAGCAGAACCACAACAACGGATACCCGAGCTACAAATCTTCAATCAGATTTTAATCATGGGTGACTTTAACCTTCATGTAGATTGGGATAGTCAGATTGGCAGAAGCAGCCATTAGGAAGAATTCATAGAGAGTGTATTCAGAATAGTTTAATTCAATGATATGTTGCGAATCCAACCAGGGATCAGAGTGTTTTGGATCTAGTGATGTCTAATTAAGCAGGTTTAAAAGATCCCTTAGGAAAGAATAACCATCACACTTCAATTTTAGGATTCAGTTTGAGGGCGAGAAACTTGGGTTGGAAACAACTGTACTAAGTTTAAATAAAGGCAATTACAATGGACTGAGTGCACAGCTAAATAGAATGATTGGGAGTTTAGCAGCACAGATGGCTGAAGGACATTAGCAGACAAATTTAAAAAAAGTTCATAGTTCACAGCAAAGTCATACACCAAAAGAAAGATTTTAGGAAGGGGATAAAGCCAATCACAATTAACCAGTGAAGTTAAGGATAGCAAGAGATTGAAAGAAAAGACATACAATTTGCAATGAAAAAGTGTAGGAGTTGGGAGGCCATCTCTCAGCTGTACAGCACATTGGTTAGGCCACATTTGGAATTCTGTGTGCAATTCTGTTCTCTCTCCTATCGGAAGGATGTTGTAAAACTTGAAAGGTTCAGATAAGATTTACAAAGATATTGCCAGAGTTGAAGGATTTGAGCAATAGGAAGAGGTTGAATAGACCGGGGCTGTTTTCCCTTGAGTGTTGGAAGCTGAGTGATGACCTTATACATAAAATCATGAGGGGCATGGATAGGGTAAACAGACAAGATCTTTTCTCTGGGGTGGGAGAGTCCAGAACTAGAGGGCATAAGTTTAGGGTTTTTTTGCTAAAGCTATACAAGATACTAGTCAGACCACAGCTGAAATACTGTGCATGGTTTTGGATACCTTACCTAAAGAAAGATATACTGGCATTGGAGGCAATTTAGAGAAAGGTTCATTCGACTCATAACAAATATGGAGGGATTTTCTTATGAGTTGATTAGGCCTGTACTCACTGAAATATCAAAGAATGAAAGATGACCTTATTGAAACATACAGGTTTTAGATTACTTACAGTGTGGAAACAGGCCCTTCGGCCCAACAAGTCCACACCGACCCGCCGAAGCGCAACCCACCCATTCCCCTACATATACCCCTTACCTAACACTACAGGCAATTTAGCATGGCCAATTCACCTGACCCGCACATCTTTGGACTGTGGGAGGAAACCGGAGCACCCAGAGGAAACCCACGCAAACACGGGGAGAACGTGCAAACTCCACACAGTCAGTCGCCTGAGGCGGGAATTGAACCCAGGTCCCTGGTGCTGTGAGGCAGCAGTGCTAACCACTGTGCCACCGTGCCACTCCTATCTACTGTGTCAAGTCCTTTCTTAGAGGACTTGACACAGTAGATAAAGAAAAGTTGCTTGCACTTGTGGAAGAGTCTAAGACTCAAGGGCATAATCTCAGGATAAAGGATCACACATTTAAGGCACAGATGGGGAGGAATTATGTCTCTCAGTGGGGTAATGAATCTATGGAATTCTTTACGATAAGGGCTGTTGAGGCTGAGTCATTAAGTAAATTCAAGGATTAGATAGACAGATCTTTAAAAAAAATCAGAAAGGTAATCAAACATCATTGGGAACAAAAAGTCAGGAAAATGGAATGGAGGATTATCAGATGAGCCCATGCTTTCATTGAATGACAAAGCAGACTTGGTGGCTTGAATGACCTATCTGTGCTCCTATGTCTTATGGTTTACTTTGCACTTGTATGGACAAGTGCAGCTCCAACAACATTGAAAATGCTTGACAACTTCCAGGTCAAAACGTCACATCCATAAACGTCTTCCCCCTCCACCACTGACAATCAGTAGGAGCGGACTGTACCACCTACAAAATTCATCAAAAGATCCTTAGCACCTTCCAAACCCATAACCACTTCCATCTGAAAGATGGGATACATGGGATGTATCGCATGTTCATCTCTAATCACTCACAATCCCTACTCAGAAATATATCACCATTCATTCAATGTTGTTGGGTCAAAATTCTGGAATTCCTTCCTTACAGCACTGGAGATCGAGCTACAGCACATAGATTCCAGTGGTTCCTGAAGGCATTGCCTTCTCCAGGGGAATTATAGACAGGGAATAAATGAGAGCCCAACCAGTGATGCTCACTTCCCATGATTGAATTTTAAAAATTGTGAACCGGAAAAACACAAAGGAGTTTAATAAATACTTTATATCAATTTTCACATCAGAAGACATAAAAAGAATTCTAAAAGTACTAAATAATCAAAGATCTAAAAGATTGTGGATGCACCAGCAGTAATCCTCCCAAATCTATAGATTCTGGGAATAATCTAAGGATTGTAAAACTGGCAATGTAACACCTTTATTCAAAAAGGAAAGCAGATAAGAGACAGGTTTCAATATATATCAGTTGGTAATTAGGAAAATGTTATAGAGTCTATTATGAACAAAATACCAAATCATTTAGAAATACATAAAATGATCAAGTCGAGTCAGCATGGCTTCAGGAAAGGAAATCATATCTGACAAATTCATTGCAGTTCTTTGAGGAGACAACAAGCAGCTCTGATAAAGGGGAACCAGTACATTTACTACATATGATAATAGTCCATTATTGTTAGGGATGCTCATATTTGAGAGACACAAGATGGCTGGCAGCTAAGCTGTCCCTCTAGTCCTACACAAAATGGCTGACAAGTGCTTAAACAAAATTAAAAGCCTGCTCTAGCATTTAAGTGAGACACAATGGTACCTTTGAGAAGGGATTATTGTGAGGCAAAAGGGAGCCTTACAAATGACAGTTGCAAGATTTGTTAGAAAGAGTTTAATAAGAAACATCCAAGGACAGAACTGAGTCAGTTAGGATGTGGAGTGAAAATCACCCCAGACGACAGTCATCATGCAGTTATGAAAACAGCAGATAAAGGTATTTGCCACGATTAGTTGTTTCATAAGAATTATTCACAATATTAGGAATTAGGTTCTAGTTAAAGATTCTTCAGATAACCATGGAGGCAGATTTCAACATTATAACAAAATACAAGGATCACTAAAAGCATTAGGAGAAAATATTCAAACATAAATGTGAAAGTTAATTACCTCAAGAAGCTTTTCTTTATCACTAAAGGAATACCTGGTGTATTCTAAGAAACAAATTGCTCGCAACTCATTAGCTAAAGAGTGATAATAGTAAGGCAGATAAAAAAACATTAGATATGACTAACTTTAAAATAGAAATTAGCATTATGAATCTTATAGCAGTAATTTGAAAGCAACTGTCTTTTGTATTTTTACACATAATTAGGCCAGTGGGAAAATATGAGTAACAGAATTTGAACAAGATATCAAATGAATACAATGAACAACAGAATTCAAGGAGTCCTTATGATAAGTCTAAGATATGTCTGAAGGAGTACAGTCAGTAATTTTGGAATTGGAATTAATAGGATGCATGGAAAGATCCTAAGGCCTGGTGTCTGCAATGGCTGTTAAACGTCATGAGATCATCAGAACCTAGGGCTGTTTATAGATGTGTCCATCATTGATTAGGGACTTCACAGGATTGGATGTATAGAATACGGGGTAGGGCACAGTGAACACATTATATGTGATTATTATATCATAATGAATCTATGATGAAGTAATGAGTTTTGCTGTAGCAGGGAGAGATGTACAGTAACTTCTGAAACTCAACAGCAAAATCCTGGTGGATTAGCCATGGGAAATGCAAGGTTATAAGAAGAATGGGTCTGGGTGGGAGGTTCGGCCTGCTTCCACACTATAGGGATTATATGGTTTTGTGCACCCTTTGTGCTGCTTCGATTGTTCCAACTTCTTTAAAAAAAGCCTAAGGTCTCACAAACTGTTTACTTTATTGTCTTGGAGCAGACTGCTCTACACCTCTGTTTCAACATCTCTTCAAAAAAAAAGCCTCTTATATTATCACAGGAGTTAAAAAGATTGTAAGACAACCTTCTTGAAGCAATCAAGATTCTTAGGGGTCTTGGCAGGTTGGATGTGGGGAACTTGTTTGCTTTGTGGAAGAGTCAACATGGAGATGAAAGGGATTCTTTCTTTCTTTCAGAGGTTAGTGAATCTGGATCTTTTTACTGGAGGGGGCTGTCAAGGATGGCATTTTAAATACATTTGAATAAGTGAATCAAGGGTTATGGCCCAAGTCTGGAAAGTGGAGTCGAGGGTAATCAGATCAGCCATGATCTTGATGGGTCAAAGACCTACATCTGCTCCCATATCTTATGGTCAAAATATCTATGGATACAGTTTATTTGGACATTCATAAGGCACTTGATAAAGATCCTAATAAAGGCCTGTTAACTAACATTACGGTTCCCTTCACAGAAGAAATTTATTGACCTAGTTAGGAGATTTATTAGAAGGCATAGGATAGAGTCAGGATGATGAATATAAATACGAATTGGAAGCAGTGGCTTGTACTCTCTGGAATAACATTTAAGAGGTGATTTTAGGATATTGAAAATACTTGATGACTACTGAGAGGAACTGGCAGAGTCTCGGACAAGGTAATATAACCTTGCCATCAAACTCAGACTACAAACAGCAGATAAAGAGTTACATTGACAATTTTCAATCTGAAATCAACAGATTTTTGAAAACAACAGTATGAAAGCATTTGGAACAAAGGCAGGTGAATGGAGTTTTAAAACTGATCAGCCATAATTTCACTTGTGGCAAACAGGCTCAATTCATTTGTGCCAAACAGGCTCAAACGCTTGAACCATCCACTTTGATCTATGGACAAAGATCCATTGGCAATTCAACGATGAGGGCAATCCTATATTTGTTTGCCTTTTACAAACACATATTTTTCAAGAGTTCACTCAATTGTCACTGTAAGCAGAATTTTGAGTCATTTCCCTTCTCTCCCAGGAACATCAAAAGTATGATAACTGAAACCAGCTAACGCAGTAGAGAACTAGGATCAATCCTTGGATGCTGTGGCTTAGTATCCCATAGCCTTTGCATAGTTTCAAAAGCAAGTTTCAAAATCAAGCTTGACATCTTCAAGTACTAAATAGGTTTTGATTCTTAACTCACATCTAAGTTTCAGCAAATATCAATACTTCGGTTAACAGATGCAAGATAGGTGTACTATTAAATGAGAGGCTTAAGCACAACATACAATCAACACTGTTGAATCTCTCTAGTTATCAATGAAACGTTACAGAACTCAATGCCATGCATACTTAAACATAT
The DNA here is from genome assembly GCF_020745735.1 of Hemiscyllium ocellatum. Classification (NCBI taxonomy): domain Eukaryota; kingdom Metazoa; phylum Chordata; class Chondrichthyes; order Orectolobiformes; family Hemiscylliidae; genus Hemiscyllium; species Hemiscyllium ocellatum. The sequence continues at coordinate 103,586,834 of NC_083405.1, forward strand.
TTATTTTGTCAGTATGCACACTTCAATCGTTGTTTATAGTTTCCACTGCATTAAATGCAAAATATAATATCAGCATAAAAATAAGCAATTTGCATGATAGGAAAGCACTGGCTTAAAATTCAGTTTAATATTCAAATAACACCCCTAAGCAATTTTTGTTGTCTTTATAACTAAATTAAGTTTTAAAGAGTCATAGAAGTGTCAATTCTTCAAATTCTATGAATTCCATAAAGTCTTAAACAATATTAGAAATGTGTGGTATATCATTTTTTGAAAGCATCATAAAATTTCCATTATTGTGTACCACTCAACTCCAGTCAAATGGCACCACTTGGCACATAGAAACATAGCAGTAGCCCAATTGGCCCTATTTTCTGTCACTTTGAGTCTGTTCCACCATTCAATATGATCATAGCTGATCATCCAACTCAGTACCTTATTGCCACCTTTAGCCCTAAGAACTATATCAACCTTCTTGAAACCCAAATTGCACTCTCTGCTGAGGCAGTGGCAGAATTGGAACTTGTGTCTCAAGGACAATGGCCTAATACCCCTGATTACTAGACCAGTGATATCACCACTACATCAAAATCGCCACCACATCAATTTCCCCTTTGCAATCATTAGCCTCTGTTCACTCTATGACACTTTGGTCCACACTTCAACCACTCCACCAATTTCTCCACTTCCCATGGCATCTTCCTACACAAATATAGGAACTGCAACACATGCTGTTTCACCTCCTGCCTTTCAAATGGACATGATCCTAATGGAGACATGGTGAAGCAATTATTTACTTCAATTTCATTTAATTTTGTATACTGCATTCATTTATCCGGATGATCATATGAATTTGGGTCATTGCTTTATGGAACACCATTGTTCAATTCACAAGTTTGATCCTGGGTTTCTCGTTGTTACTCTTTCTATTGAACTCTTTACACTTAGAACTCCATTCTTGGCTCATGTACAGTGCTCTAAGTAAGCTCTTCGGAAATTTGAGAAACGCCTTATCTTAATTAGGCACTAAGGTCTTCCACACTCACTTAATTCAACAAATTCAGAAAACATGAAAGTTCTGCTCTGATCTTTGTAAAGAACAGTTCTTGATAATGGTTACGTTTTTCCATTCCACCTCTGCCAGACACATTCTTTATTTCTTTAACTGTACCAGTACCATTCCCCTTTTCACCATACCATCATGCCTTCCACTCAAAAGTTTTCTTTGTACTTTCCTCCACAACCTGTTCCCTGGTTCCAGGTTGGGAAGGATTTTCTTATGAGAAGACGTCAAGTATGTTGGGCCTGTACTCAGCAGAGTTCAAAACCTCAAGAAGCAACTTTATTGAAATATTTAAAGATTCTTAGAATAGATGTGCAGAGGTTGTTTCCCCTTATGTAAGCATCCATGACTATAATCTCAGAGCAAGGGATTGCCCAGTTAGAACAGAGACAAGAAGGAATTTCTTCTGAGGGTAGAAGACTCTCAAGACTGGGTCATTAGTATATTCCAGGCTAAGATAGACAATGTTTTAGTCAATAAGGGAATCAAGTGTTAAGGGGATAATGCAGGAAAGTGGAGGTAAGGATTATCGGTTATGACCTCATTGAGTCGTGGAGCAAATTGGAGGTCTGAATGGTCTACTTCTGCTCTTATGATCTAAGCAATACCAAACCTACAATGCAAGCAACCCAACACTGCAGAGTTAAAACAAATCATGTTCTGAGAACAGTCTGTACAAGACCAGATATTTTGCATTGAGAGAAGATTAAACTAAAGTCCCATAATGAAGGGAACCCCAGGTAGCAGTCACCATAATGATTGAATTTTACATTCAGTTTGAAGGAAAGAGGTAGAGGTCCAAGGTTAATATTTTAAATTTAAGTAAAGGCAATTGTGAAGGCATGAAAACAGAACTAATTTGCCAGTTCAGGCTGGCTAGATTAACATACATACATACGGCCATATGCCATATGCCTTCAAACATGCTCTGTCATTCAATATTTGATTCATTTCCGTTCAGAATTCCACATTCCCATTTATCTCCAATAATTTTTGATTTCTCTGTCAAATAAAAATTTACTTTCATCTTAAAAATATCCAATGACTGCTTCCAATGCCTTCTGGAGGTTAGAAGTTCTAAAGTCACACAACCCTCAGGAAAAGTCCAGTGACTTCTGACCTAAAAGGGTGATTCTCAAATTTAGGAGTGTCTTCCAGACCTGGACTCACCCGCCATCAACGTTAAATCTAGCAAAAAGGTGGTCCACCCTTTCCTCGTAAGAGGAACCACTCCTTCAGCTATCAACCTAAAAATTTTTCTTTGAACTACCTGCAACATACTTACATCTCTCCTTAAATAAGGAGACCAAAACTTATCTCGGTATTCTCAGTTTCACCAATACCCTGAAGCACAGCATCCTTAGTTTTATATTTAATCTTTCATGTAATGATGGACAGCATTTCATTAGCCTTCTTAATCATTTGTTGTACCTCCATACTAACTTGTGGCTCATCCACAAGAACATCTAAATCCTCAATACTTCTTTTTTTCAAATGTCTGAATGCCAAGTGGAACAACTTCACGTTTTCCCGCGTTATAATCCATCTGCCAGATTTTTGCCAAGTCACTGAACCCACAATGTCGACCCACAATCTTTGTGATGTCAACTTCACAATATTCTTTTCTACTTATCTTCAAGCAACTGCAAACTTAGCCACCATGCCTTTGATCCCTTCATCTAAGCTATGTGTGGATCTGGGTTTTCGGAGGGTCGATGTGGACTCCATGGGCCAAATGATCTATTTCCACACTGTGGAGATTCTATGATTCCACAAAGACACCCAATGCTAGAATCAAACATGGATCCCTGGTGTGGTGAGGCAGCACTGCTAACCACTGAGTCACCTTTGCGAAGTGGCACCATGAGAGATGAGGCAAATGTATTCGAAGGTTTAAAGATCTTTAGAACTCAGTTTCTTCTGCCATTTGGAGGAAGAGAGTCTGAGTATTTTTTAAAACAGAGTGAATAGATTCTTGATAAGCAAGTATGTAATAGGTCATCGGGATAGCAGCATCTGGAGTAATCAGATTAGCCATTGTCTCTATTTAAGAAGGATCTCTCTGACAACATATAACCATATGCTGATCGTTACAAAACAACCCAGATTCTATCATTGCATGTCTTGTACCGTTATTGCAGAAAAGCTATTGCATCCCCTTCTGGTTAGAGTTTGGCAAACTCTGCGCTAATTATTTCTTTGTAAATTTTTTTTATCATTAGCACTAAGAAACAAAGCTCTCATGAGCTAAAATATTCATTGTCAACATAGCACAACTCATTCTGTTAGCCACAAACAATCATAGAAAAACAAAGTCACAATGTTGCTCCACATGAAAACACTTCAGCACTAGGAAACAGTAACAAGTCTGACAGTGAAATAGACATGCATTATTCTGAGCCCTGACCTCATCTCTTTCTTAAATAGCCTTTCAAATAATGCTCTTTCTGGGGTAAGTAAGCTAAATATGAGTTTAAAAATAAACTTGGTAGAAATCTTGTCTCTGATACAGAACAATAATTAAGAACAAAAAAGGAAGGAAAATCTCAGGTGGTGAGGCAACATCTGAGACAGAAACGGAGTAAATATTCCATGTAACCTTTCTTGAAAACTGAAGAAATGTAGAAATGTAATAGCATTTAAGCCAGTGGGGTGAGAGAAAGGCAAACAGGAAATCAAGGATGATCCATGACAGGGTGGAAGGTAGGGGAAATCAAACAACAAAAGACTCCAATCCTGTAACAACCAGAAATAGTGATAAAGGATACAGTAAAGAGACAAAGGTGGTGTCCGAATGAAGTGTAGACTGTGACTTAAAATCAATTTGAATAGAACAGGTAGGGATAAAGATAGAAATAAGATTAAAAACAAACCAACAGAAAAGGAAAGGAGAAAAAAAATACAATGTTGAGTACAGAAGGTTGAGACTACAAACTGAGACTATTACGTTTAACATCATGCTTTCACTAAATTATGTACTTGTGAAAAAAATGATCCTTAACTACTACTTTTCTACTGTGAGCCAATATGCAAATCCTGAAATGGAACGTTTGTGTCTTTATCTATTTTCATTTACACTTTCAAAGTAAATATGGCTTTTTTAAATCAACCTATTCAGACATGTTATGACATACCTCTGGAATAGGTGGGACTTAAACCCTTGCTTCCTGTCTCACAAGCTTGGTAACTGTTGGCACCACAACAGACCTTAAAACACTTATGAATTAAATAAGTACATGCACAACACTTACTTCAATTCAATAACACAGGTGACAGCCTATTTACAGGTTAATCAGGGCAATGCCTTGACCAATTATAGTCAACCTGCCTGATTTAAAATGTAAACCAATTGTGACAGTTAAGTGTAAATCATCAATTATTAGTGCATTCGCCATGGCACCATCTCCTCCAGAGTCCATCCAATCAATCAATAAAGTCCTCTCAAATAGTATAAATGTAGTTTTTCTCTTAAATGTGAATTTTGGCAAGATGCCAAGTTTTAAGAAACTGGATCTTTTTCAGCAATTATACACTAAATTGTATGTTCACAATTTAATCTCTCCATTCATCTCATCAGTACTTTTGCATTATTACCTGTTTTTCCTCTGAAAATGTATCACCTCACATTTCTGTGCATTAGATTCCATCTCAATTCTTTCCCAACTTAACTTGATGTCCTTTTTCCTGTTTTCCACAATTTTCCTTGATTGTGGACAAAACTAAAACACAAGATTTATTGCCTAAGGAGATTAAGAATCAACTGATGTGGGAGGGGAGTCACATCTTGGCCCAGCGAAGTTGACTTCTCTGAAGGATATTACCAAATGAGTTCGGTCTCACATGAAGAAGTGGCAAATTGTAAGATGCCTGTTCATTTATTGGTCCAGATATAAACTCTCAACAAACAGTTGGATTTTGCATAAATTAAAGCCATACCCATTTTCTGAGTTACTTAATCCAATTTTACATTTCAAAAAGTGGAATTTCACCCGATATCTTGGCTACTAATGCAGTACAATAGTCATTAGGGTACTGCACCCCAATATCCAAACCCAAATGTACATCGGGAAAGCAGAATGACAAAACATACATATACCTTTAGCAGCTTAAACTTAATAAATTCAATAATTTAATATTTGATCATACTTGACATTAACTAACCAATTTCTTAAAATTTCTCATTCATATCAATGTATAGCTGCCCATTATATGTCTTGCAGGGCAGTGGTAGTATCCAAAACTTCCAGATCAAAAGATCTAGATTCAAGTCACACTTGTCCTGAGTGGGTCATAACATGCCTGACCATATTGATTAAAGATAATTACAGTTGCACGTTATATTTATAGCATCAAGGAATTACACAACATTGGAACAGACGGTCCCTGTATCATCTGCAATGACCAGACATCCTAAACTGATCTAGTCCCATTTGTCAGCATTCGGCCGTATATCTTTAAACCCTTCCTATTCATATACCCATCAGGTTCCTTTTAAATGTTATAGTTATACTCACTTCCTCTGGCAGCTCATTCCATTCACACAGCCACCCTGTACATGAAAGAGTTGCCCTCAGGTCCTTTTAAATCTTTCCTCTCTCATCTTAAATCAATGCTCTCTAATTATAGACTCCCCTACCCTAGGAAAAAGACCTTGGCTATTCATCTTATCCATGCACCTCATGATTTTATAAACCTCTGTAAGGTTCCCCCCTCAACCTCTGACACTCCAGGAAAAAAAGCCCCAGCCAATTCAGTCTCTCCCTAAGACTCAAACCCTCCAGACCCAGTGAGAATGTGTATCGGGTATGAGCAGGTAGGCAAAGAGTTAAGTTTTGAGTTTTGTGAAATAAGAGGTTCAGCTGAGCATGACAACTTGCAGTTAACAGTGGGGTGCTGGAGGCAAGGGTAATGGGTTAACAAGGTGGAAAAGCATTCATTATGTAGAGCCATTTAATAATATTGGAAGCATTCAATATGTAAGGTCAATTTAACAAGGTGAAAAATATTCATTATGTGAATCCATTTAAGGTTATGAACATTCATTGTGTAACACCAGATGGCTTAATCTTTGCTATTGACACTTGCTGATTGTAACAGCCAGCTAATCAATATGTATGTTCCTTAGATGCTCCTCCCTGTAAAATAACTATATAATTCATTAAGAAACTGCTATTCCAGAGACGACTGTAAACACACGTCTCTGTGCACATGGGCGATTGTTCTCTCTTCCTCCAGGGCCCAGAATAAAGATGGAGGAGGTAAAACTATACTGTGTCTCTGAGCATTTTGCTTCGACTGGGGTGGTGAGAAACGGGATGGCACCAGCAACATCCTGGTAAAACTTCTGAACACTTAACAATAACTTTCCTACAGCAGGCAGACCAGAATCGAATGAAGTATTCCAGAAGTGTCCTCACCAATGCTTTACACAACTGCAATATGACCTCCCAACTCCGATACTCAACATACTGACCAATGAAGGCAAGCAACCAAAGCACATTTCTTTATCACCTAGTCTACCTGCAACTCCACTTTCAAGGAACTATGTATCTACGCATCTAGGTCTCTGTTCAGCAACACACCCAGGGGCCCTACAATTATGTATGCAAGTCTTACCCTGATTCGCCTTACCAAAATAGAACATCTCACATTCATCTAAACTAAACTCCATCTGACACTACTCTAACCACTGGCCCATACAATCAAGGTCCTGTTGTACACTGAGATAATCTCTACTGTTCATCACACCAGCAATTTTGGTATCATCTGCAAACATAGTAATCATACCTCCTATATTCACATCCAAATCATTTATATTAATGAGGAAAAGCGAGTGGACCCAGCACTGACCCTTGCGGCACACCGCTGGTCACAGACCTCCAATTTTGAAAAACAACCCTCCACCACTACCCCATTTCCTACCTTCAAGCCTATTTTGTATCCAATCTGCGAGCCCCTCCTAGATTTCATATGATCTAATCTTGCGAGCCAGTCGACCATGCTAAATCTTATTGAAAGGCTTGCTGAAGTCCCTGCAGACAACACCTATTGCTCTGCCTTCATCAATCTTCCTTGCCACATCTTCAAGAAACTCAATGATGTTGTTGAGATACAATTTCCCATGCACAAAACCATAGTGACTATCTCTTATCAATTTTTGCTTTTCCAAATGCATGTAAATGCTGTCCCTCAGAATTCCCTCCAACAACTTGAACACCAATGACATCAGACTCACCAGTCTATAGTTCCCTGGTTTTTCCTTACCGCCTTTCTTAAATAATGGCACCACATCAGGAATGAGCTAATAAAGGGCTTATGCGTGAAATGTCAATTCTCCTGCTCGACCTGCTGTGCTTTTCTAGCACACTTTCGACTCTAATCTCTAGCATCTGCAGTCCTCATTTCCTCCTACCACATTAGCCACCATCCAGTCTTCAGGACCTCACTCATGGTTGTCGACGATACATACATCTCAGCAAGGGGCCCAGTAATCTCTGCCCCTAGCTTCTCAAAGTTCTGGGTCTCTGATCAGGTCCAGAGTGTTTATCTACTTATATGCATTCTAAGACCTCCAGCATGTACTCTTCTGTAATATGGATTCTTTTCAAGATATTACTGTTTATTTCCCCAAGTTTCTTAGCTTCCAAGCCATTCTCCACAATAAATTCTGACAAAATATTTGTTTAGTATCTCACCTAACTTGTGATTCCACACAGAGATTTCCTAATTGATCTTTACGGTGTCCTATTCTCTCCTTAGGACCTTAACATATTTGTAGAATCTCTTTGGATTCTCTTTCGCCCCATTTGCCAAAGCTATCTTATGTCCCTTTTCTGCCCTCCCAATTTCCCTCTGAAGTATACTCCACTGCCTTTATACTCTTCTAGGGATTCACTCAATCCCAGCAGTTTAAACTTGACATATGCCCCTTTCTTAACCAGGACCTCAGTTTTTCTTGTCATCCAGCCTTCCCTGCACCTACCAGCCTTGCCCTTCACACTAACAAGAACATACTGTGTCTAAACTCTTGTTATCTCATTTCTGAAGGCCTTCCTTTTGCAATTGTACCTTTACCTGCAAACAGCCTCCCCCAATCAACTTTTGAAAGCTCCTGCTCAATACCATCAAAATTGGCCTTACTCCAATTTAGAACTTTTATTTTTAGAGCAGGTTTATCCTTTTCCATAACTATTTTAAACCAAATAGAATTATGATCACTTGCTTTAAAGTGCTCTCCCATTGACACTTCACTCACTTACCCTGCCTTATTTCCCAAGAGAAGTTTTATGCCTTCTCTGGTAAAAATAAGAAAACTTTCTTGTACACACCTAAATTCCTCTCCAACCAAGCCCTTAATACCAGTCTATGATTGGAAAGTTAAAATCCCCTATCATTACAACTCTATCACAGATATGTGGGATTTCCTTACATATTTGCTTCTCAATTTCCCACTGACTACTGGACTATTGAAATATTTCTTTTTCCTCAGTTCCACCATATAACTTCACTGGACATTTTTCCAGGAATATCCTCCCCAAGTGCAACCATAATGTTATCCTTAACCAAAAACACCACTTCCCCTCCTCACTTGCCTCCCTTTCGATCCTTCCTGTAGTAACTATATTCCGAACATTAAGCTGCCACTCTTGCCCCTCCTTGAGCAATGTTTCTGTAATAGCTATGATATCCCAGCCCCATGTTCTCAACCATGTCTTAGGTTAACCTGTCAGGTCTCTTGCATTGAAATAAATGCAGTTTAATTTATCAGTCTTACCTCATTCTCTGCCATGCTCTTGCCTGTCTTAACTATTCAACTTGCTCCCCCTATCTACTGTACCAGGCTTAGACTTAACTCTTTGGGTCCCACTCCTCCTCCTCATTAATTTACAGCCTAACGAGTAGCATGAAGAAATCTCCCTGCCAGGATACTGGTCCCCTTTCAATTCAAGTGCAACCCATCCTTCTTATACAAGTCACTTCGACCCCAGAAGAAATCTTAATGGTCTTAAAATGGGAGTTCTGGCCCCTTATACCAGCTCCTTAGCCACGCTTTCATATGCCCTAGATCCTACTCCTACTCTCACTAGCACATGGCACCAGAAAGAATCCAAATATTACTAGCCTCAAGGGCCTACTTTTCATCCTCCTGCCTAATTACCTACATTCTCTTTGCAGAACCTCAACTCATTCTCTTCCTATGTCATTGGTGGCAATGTATACAACAACATTTTGGTGGCCACACTTTCCTTTTGGAAGGTTCTGCACCTGTTGCAAAACATCCTTGACCGTGACATCAGGGAGGCTACATGTCATTCTGTTGTCTCACTGACGACTGCAGAAACATCCATCTGTGCCCTGACTACAGAATTCCCTATCACAATCGTTTCCTTCGAACCTGATATACCCCTCTTTACAGTACAGCTAGTTGGGGTACCAGAAATCTGGCTGTCAGTGCTATAATCTCCTGACAGGCCATCACCCACTACAGCATCCAAAACAGCATACTTGCTTGAGATGGCAATAACCACAGGAGACTCCAGAAATAACTGCCTACCTCTCCTAGCCATAATCCATCTACCTGACTATACATGCAGATTTTCGACCTTCCTGAAACTGCCATTCATCATATCCTCTGACACCTGTAAATTTTTCATTGCCTCTAACTGCTGATCCAACTAATCCATGCTATCCAATAGGATTTGCAACCAGACGCAGAGTCTCTAGGAACATTTAAATACTCCCTGATTTCGCACATTCGACTGAAGAGGACATCACACTACTAAATCCATCTCTGTCCCTTTTAACAATTGAAAGACTCAAAAAAATACCTAAAAACAAACGCAAAACACTGCTCAAAAACTCACATTAGCACAGTCCTACTGCTCAATACTAATACTAATACTAACACTTAGCTGATTAAGCTCTGAAATATAGGTCATGAACATGTTATCAAGATGTCTATTTTAGATTAAAACTTGTAACAATCATTTTCAGCATTTTTACAAGAAAAAAAGTTCCATAATTGTAATTACCTTTTCTGAGGAAACTTTGAAGAAATGGGTACTAGCTGTTTTAATGGATTAGTTGCAGTCTTACCATATAATGTCTGCTCTATCAGCCAACTGTAAATGTTTTAAAAGGAGTTGGGGATTGTTGAAAACTTGCTGCTGGAGCAAATTGACTCCTAATACAAAATTCTACAAAAATCACTACCAACTTGGTAATCGCACTTAAGAGTTTTCAAGATATCTAATGAAAAACATCATGTTAGTGCAGCTGTTATGCTCTTATATGCTTCACCAAGTTAAGTAGTAGATCATTCTGCCTCAAATGAGAACTACTATTACTACACTCAAAGCCACTCATAACTGTCCACAACAACTAGTAAAATACTATTTCAATCTCAACAACAATGTAAACAATAAGAACTTTGTTACTGCTGTGTTATGTTATCTACAATCACTAAATTACATTTTTTTTTAAAAATGCAGGTACTTACTCCATGATTTACAGAATCCTCCTGGCTATCATGTTCTCTATTTACACTGTCTCTGGTCATTCGGGGTGGTTTCCAGCTTCTTTCTTGTGTTCCCTTGTTGTAGTAGTAAAACCGTCCTGTTGCATCTTTGTGCACCTCCCATTCACCATGGATTTGCCTGGGAGGGCTAGTGGGAATTGGGGGTAAATGGGCTAGAGTTATTTTCAAATCTTGCAAATTTGCATACACTGGAGATTCTGGTCTGGCAGGTGGCATTGTCTGCAAAAGTTAAAAGAACATCTTTTAGTGAACAAAAGATAATTTGAATTACCTGCACAACGTGATACATGATCATTTTTAGGATCTAGAAAGCAGGAATTTTTTTTTAAATTGCCCGCCATATTTTTTCCATTTGATTATTAAGTAATTTTCCTGCTCTCAATATTATTTTAATTACAATAGCATAGACCGTAATTGATAAAGTCAGCCTGATTCACATATTAAAAAGTAAACAACCATCCAGATAAGAAACCTTGTTTCAATATTTGTGTTGGCTTCTGGGTGATTTTAAAGATTGCACTACTTCTGGCTCAGATCAGGACCTCAACACAGTGAAGGAGTGAAACTTCACCTTTCCACTTGTGGTACTACTTAGCATTAGCTAAACTCACACAACACCAGGTTACAGTCCAACAGGTTTATTTGGAAGCACTAGCTTTCGGAGTGCTGCTCCTTCGTCTGGTAGTTGTGGAGCATGACCGTAAGACACAGAATTTAAAGCAAGATTACAATGTCATGCAACTGAAATCGAACAAACCTAGGTTGTTCTTAAGCCTTTCATTTTTTAGAATGGGTTGTAGGTTTCGGTTCATTAATATGTAAATCCTAGAACTTCTTTTCAGTCATAATCTTGAGATCAATTAACTTTTATAAAAAAAGTGACATCTCAGCTCAGACAATGAATGAAAGGTGCGAGGTTAGATCTGGCCTCAGATCTTAGGATGACCTTACTCCAAAGCAGACTTTGAACAGGCAACAATGCAAAGTGGCCAAGCAGAGGCTGATAGCCAAGTTCGGCACCCATGAGGATTGCCTTAACTGGGACCTTGGGTTCATGTCACACTACAGGTGACCCCACTACACTATCTCTCTCTCACTCATACACAGACACACACAATGCTCTTACGTACTCACACTCATGCAGATCCTCATATACGCGTTCTCTCTCATACACACACACATAAACCCCTCACACTCACACCCATACACACACCCTCTCATAGGTTTATACTCCATCACACTCATACACACATTTTACTAAGCTTGCACACATGCAAACACACTCTCTCATGTATACTCAAACGCACATGTGCGCGCATGCACACACACACTCTCTCTCTCTCTCACATGCACATACATATAAATCTATGGGGTGAATATTTATTTGCAGATACATTCTATTTTACTCAATCTGCAGGCCGTCAATCATATAATATTTAGTAAATTCCATTTGGGAAATAGAACCAGTCTGACTGAAGATTGGAATACAGACAGACTCTAATCTCACACCTTTAATGCATTATCTGAGCTGAGATGTCTTTTTTTTACAAAACCTCAAGTTATCACGACATTATGACTTAAAAGAAATTCTGGGATCCATAAATTAATGAACTGAAGCCTGCAACCCATTCTAAAAGATGAAAGACTTACCATCAATCTAGGTTTGTTCAATGTATCATTTCAGTTACATGACACTGTAACCTTTTGCTATAAATTCTGTTTCTTATGATCCTGCTTCACAGTTACCTGATGAAGAAGTAGTGCTCCAAAAGCTAGTACTTCCAAATAAACTTGGTGGATTATAACTTGGTGTTGTGTGATTTTTAACTTTGTCCACCCAAGTCCAACACCAGCTCCTCCACATTATACTTACCATTAAAAAAAGCTTTTGCAGATTTGCTGATCTCTAGCTGCTCTTTTTTTTCAAAGAAGATACCTATGTATTATGTATAATAATGACTACTTCAAACAATTGATATACTACATGTGGGTGGCATGGTGGCTAAGTGGTTAGCACTGCAGTCTTACAGCGCCAGGGACCCGGGTTCCATTCCAGCCTCAGGTGACTGTCTGCATGGACATTGCACATTCTCCCAGTGTCTATGCGGGTTTCCTCTGGGTGCTGCAGTTTCCTCCCACAGTTCAAAGATGTGCAACGCTGAATTGTCCATAATGTTAGGTGCACTAGTCAGAGGGAAATGGGTATGGGTGGATTACTCTTCAGAGGGTCGGTGTGGACTTGTTGGGCCAAATGGCCTGTTTTCACATTGTAGGGAATCTAGTCTAATCCCAACTATGAGTCAAGAGTGTGATGCTGGAAAAACACAGCAGGAGAAGTCCTGATGAAGGGCTTTTGCCCGAAATGTCGATTCTGCTGCTCCTTGGATGCTGCTTGACCTGCCATACTTTTGCAATGCCACAGCATCTGCAGTCCTCACTTTTGCCTTTCTATAATTATGACCCAAACAACAGACTTTGTTATCAAGATATTAGTGAACTGATAGTGCTCACCTGTACTTGTGCATAACTGTATAGCAATTGTAGGCATGTGACAAAAGTACAATTAAACAAGGATAACCAAACGCTGCTTTTCCACAAGTCATTTGATTTCTTGCTTCACCATTGAAATGCACTGAGTGGTACACAGAAGTAGGTACCATTCACAAAACCAACTACTACAGTTCTCCAATCCTGTTTCAAAAGCATTTTTCAACCCTGTAACTTCTACCACCTAGAAAAATAAAACAGCAGACACAGAAAAGTCTAACCACCTTTAAGTTCTCCTTAAAGACCCTCACCGACCTGATCTGGAACAACAGCACCATTACTTTATTGTCACTGGGGTAAAAGCCTTAACTCTGTTCCTAACAGCACTCACACCACATCAACTACAGTGGTTGAAGCTCACTGTCATGTACAAAGTGCATTCTAATTTGCACTCCAATCTCAGTCCTTGTACTGTTAACTGCAGTGTTCTTCAGTCTGATCAGTTAAAGAGATACTTATGCTTGTTCTTTTCATTTAGATCCGAGATTCATTACTTGCCTCGCTGAGCTGTTATTAGTTTATGTAAAAATGTAAAAACTTAAAATGTGTAAGGCAAAGTCCAACTCATGCAGACACTGTTGAAAGGTCTAAGGCTGCAAATTATAATCTAGAGGAATTATTTGGAAGAATTTTATCATGTGTAGTGATAGACACTTTTCTACATATTTTAGTCAATTTAACAAATGCTCTAGCCAATAGCAATTGAACATACACACCCTAAATGGAAGTCTGAGTATTTGAAAGTTGTACATATGCTAAACCTTAAAAAAATCTAATCATGAGTAGCTATTTGATAATTTAAAAAGTCAAAATTAAACATTCCTTTTTAGTAATGTAACAATATTACACATCATTCCCAACTCAGGAAATTTTAAATGATACCGAACAGAAATCACAAAAGACAACTGAAATTATCAGTAAGTGGGTTTTTATGATGAAACAGCCTGGTTCTACCTCCTTCCCAAGATCCACAAGCCTGACCACCCTGGCCAACCCATTGTCTCAGCATGCTCCTGCCCCACTGAACTCATCTCTACCTACCTTGACACGGTCCTATCCCGCCTAGTCCAAGAACTCCCCATATACGTTCGAGACACGACCCACGCCCTCCACCACCTCCAAGACTTCCATTTCCCCGGCCCCCAACGCCTCATCTTCACCATGGATATCCAATCCCTCTACACTTCCATCTGCCATGACCAGGGCCTCCAATCCGTCTGTTTTTTCCTCTCCCGACGTCCCCAACAGTACCCTTCCACCGGCACTCTCATTCGTTTGGCCGAACTGGTCCTCACCCTTAACAATTTCTCCTTCGAATCCTCCCACTTCCTCCAAACCAACGGGGTAGCCATCGGCACACGTATGGGTCCCAGCCATGTCTGTCTCTTTGTTGGCTACTTAGAACAGTCGACCTTCTGTAATTACACCAGCACCACTCCCAACCTCTTCCTCCGCTAAATTGATGACTGCATTGGCGCCACCTCGTGCTCCTGCGAGGAGGTTGAGCAATTCATCAACTTTGCCAACACATTCCACCCTGACCTTAAATTTACCTGGACCGTAGTGTTAGGTAAGGGGTAATGTAGGGGTATGGGTGGGTTTCGCTTCAGCGGGTCGGTGTGGACTTGTTGGGCCGAAGGGCCTGTTTCCACACTGTAAGTCTAATCTAATCTAATCTAATCATCTCGGACACCTCCCTCCCCTTCCTGGACCTCTCCATACCCATTAATGACGACCGACTTGACACTGACATCTTTTACACACCCACTGACAAACCCACAGCTACCTGGATTACACCTTCCCACCCTACCTCTTGCAAAAATGCCATCCAGTATTCCCAATTCCTCTGCCTCCGCCGTATCTGCTCCCAGGAGGACCAGTTCCACCATAGAGCACACCAGATGGCCTTCTTCTTTAGAGACCGCAATTTCCCTTCCCACATGGTTAAAGATGCCCTCCAACGCATCTCGTCCACACATCCCGCACCTCCGCCCTCAGACCTCACCCCTCCAACCGTAACAAGGACAGAATGCCCCTGGTGCTCAACTTTCACCCTACAACCTTCGCATAAACCAAATCATCCGACGACATTTCTGCCACCTCCAAACAGACCCCAACACCAGGGATATATTTCCCTCCCCACCCCTTTCCACCTTCCGCAAAGACCGTTCCCTCCGTGACTACCTGGTCAGGTCCACGCCCCCCTACAACCCACACTCCCATCCTGGCACCTTCCCCTGCCACCGCAGAAACTGCAAAACCTGCGCCCACACCTCCTCCCTTACCTCCATCCAAGGCCCTAAAGGAGCCTTCCACATCCATCAAAGTTTTACCTGCACATCCACTAATATCATTTATTGTATCCGTTGCTCCCGACACGGTCTCCTCTACATTGGGGAGACTGGACGCCTCCTAGCAGTGCGCTTTAGGGAACATCTCCGGATCACCCGCACCAATCAACCACACCACCTTGTGGCCCAGCATTTCAACTCCCCCTCCCACTCTGCCGAGGACATGGAGGTCCTGGGCCTCCTTCACAGCAGCTCCCTCACCACCAGACGCCTGGAGGAAGAACGCCTCATCTTCCGCCTGGGAATACTTCAACCCCAGGGCATCAATGTGGACTTCAACAGCTTCCTCATTTCCCCTTTCCCCACCTCACCCTAGTTCCAAACTTCCAGCTCAGCAGTGTCCCCATGACTTGTCCTACCTGCCTATCTTCCTTTCCACCTATCCACTCCTCCCTGACCTATCACCTTCATCCCCTCCCCCACTCACCCACTGTACTCTATGCTACTTTCTCTCCACCCCACCCTCCCCTAGCTTATCTCTCCATGCTTCCAGCTCACTGCCTTTATTCCTGATGAAGGGCTTTTGCCCGAAACGTCGATCTCGCTGCTCGTTGGATGCTGCCTGAACTGCTGTGCTCTTCCAGCGCCACTGATCCAGAGTCATTGTTTTTACCCTGTTATCTGCTAACTGCCAATTCCAGAGACAAATGATTTTGGAAAAGGGAAAACAAACTGCAGATGCTGGTAAAACTCAGGTCTGGCAGAGTTAATGTTTCAGGTCCAGTGACCCGTCTTCAGGCCTGAAACGTTAACTCTGCTTTCTCTCCACAGATGCTGTCAGACCTGCTGAGTTTTTCCAGCAATTTCTGATTTGATTTTAGAAAATGAACTGGCTTGACATAATGCCTGCAGTCAGCAAAACAGAACTCCATTTAAATAGGGTACCCAAATCAATAACTGCACCAGTAGATACCAAATAAAGGCATAGATTTCATGCTAAATTTACTGAGGGGTATTTTAACAGTTAGAAAAAGTAATTTCTGTAATGTCCACATTCATAATTCCAACACATTACTGATCCATTTGGCTAATACCTCAAAATTATCTTTTCTAGAGTTCCTCTGACACCTGTGCACACTTCCCAAGGAGTTCAAAAGATTGAACTCAGGCAAATATTAGAATGGGTGATGAAAAATTTGATCAAGTGGTACATTTTTGAGGAATCTTTTAAACAGGAGATGAGGTAGGGAATGAAATTCAGAAATGGAGAAAAACACAGCTAACCATGGTAGGAAAATAGCAGAATGCATAACAGAGCTAAGTTTGAGGGACACAAATCTCTTGGAGGGCTGTAGACCAGTAGGACAGTACAGAGATGAGGAAGAGGGTCAATGAGGGACTTGAACTTGAAAATCATCTTCAGCCACCTGTGAATATAGAGCTATGGTAAGGTTCACTTTTTGGAAGTAAGAATCCAATTGCAACATTAAAACCACACAATTAATATTTCCATTTTTTGTTTCATAAATAAAAGATCATCAATACTCTACAGGACATATCTTTGACAACAGCAGTGACATAACACTAAATGATGCAAATGAAATACTTAGATATATTCACTTTACAAATGGTACATGGGAAGGCTGTGCTGGAGTGAAGGGAAAGCAGTAGAGGGTCAGCATGGTGACTCAGTAATTAGTACTGCTGCCTTACAGCACCAGGTTCAATTCGACCCCGGGCAACTGTATGTCTAGAGTTTGTACGTTCTTCCGGTATCCTGGTTTTCGTCCACAGTCAAAAGATGTGCAGGTTAGATGGATTGGCCATGCTAAATTGCCCATAGTGTCCAGGGATGTATAGGTTGGGTGGGTTGGCTATGGTGTATACAGGGTTAGGGGGTGGGACTAGGTGGGATGCTCTTTGGAGGGTCAGTGCAGACTCAATGGGCCAAATGGTCTGCTTCCACACCATTGGGATTCTAAGTTAAATTGCCTAAACTCTCTATTTTTGATCAGTAGTTGTAATGCAGCTAAGTATAACTTGCTCAAATAGCAAACAATACAAAGTTAAAAATCACAACACCAGGTCATAGACCAACAGGTTTAATTGGAAACACTAGCTTTCGGAGCGCCGTTCCTTCATCAGGTGGTTGTGGAGGACACAATTGTAAGACACAGAATTTATGGCAAAAGTTTACAGTGTGCCTTACAATTGTGTTCTCCATAACCACCTGATGAAGGAGCAGCACTCCGAAAGCTAGTGCTTCCAATTAAACATGTTGGACTATAATCTGGTGTTGTGAGATTTTTAACTTTGCACACACCTGTCCAACATCAGTATCTCCAAATCATGACAAACAATACAAAGTGGCATTTCAACTGATTTCAATTTCAATTTCACTGGTGTTTCAATACTAGTATTTTGCTAGCGAAACATATTCAAAGTTAACACTTCAATAAACTTCAACTGCTTCTACACAAAACCAAACAAATTCTGAATAGGTATATTGCAATTCTACAGAGAATGCAATATTGTTAGGACTACATATATTTCCTTGGAATGTAAACTGTAAAAATTAAGAATTTCTTTTACAAACCGAGTGAAAAGTGGGAACATTTACACAAGATCATGTAACTTTTGGAGAAACTGGATTTCATTGAGTGATACATTGGCACCAGGTGTCTTTGCATTAAAAAAAACTGTCTAGCAACAGCTTTTTATAGTTAAGTTACAAATTATCATTAATTTGAGAGAAGGGTATTGTCGTATTCAGGCCTCAGGAAAGCCTGTGAGCCAAGATAAGGGTCTCATACTCTCTCAGATTCAAAAAGAAACAGCATTTAAAGACTCGGGAAGCAAAAACTTCTCACTCAAGCAAGACCAAGATCCAACTCACCAGTTAAAGACGGAGGATCCTCTGTGGTTGACAATGTAAAATCATCATCAGAAACGAAAATAACTGAGAAAGTTATATTATCTATCCTTGTGGGATGGACACAGGATTCACAGAATTTTGTCTATGTTTGCTACTCATATTTTTGCAGAACTGCTTGCCATATTTGTGAACGATTTTTAAAAGCAACATAGATTGTTAATTGCTACAGATTAAAACTATCTTACCAAGTAAAGGACACATTTGTTATAATAAACGCATTTTGTTTTCTTGTTAGTTGATAAAACTTGGTGAGAGTTTGTTTTACCTTAGCAGTCAAAAATCAGGCAAATTAACCAGCCTAGTGTGTAAATTGGTCATTTATACATTTGTGATAACTCATGGAATAATGAAGCTTCATATCCAGTGCACTCTTCCAGACAAAAGCTTTGTGGGGGGCTTGGTGCAGGACCTTTGAATGCAGACAATGCGAGATTACGTCTGGAGTAAGATAATTGGTAAAAGGATAAAAAGGACAGATAATGTAATGTAAAATAAGATGGCAACAAAAGCAACTAAACATTCCTACAGAAAGGGGAAATACTCCAATTGTTTTACAAGACATGACTGCAGCTAAGGCCAAAGAATAGACAAATTAGTTAAAGATAGAATTTCTTGGAAAAACTAAAAATGTAGACATAATTGAAATATTAGCAGTCATTTCAGATTAGAGAGACAAGGAGGA
Organism: Hemiscyllium ocellatum; assembly: GCF_020745735.1. Taxonomy (NCBI): domain Eukaryota; kingdom Metazoa; phylum Chordata; class Chondrichthyes; order Orectolobiformes; family Hemiscylliidae; genus Hemiscyllium; species Hemiscyllium ocellatum. The sequence goes on from NC_083405.1 coordinate 103,605,890, forward strand.
CAAGCAGTGAATCATAGAGATTGCTAGAGCTGAGTTATAGTTACAGAAGCTTGAACATGAAAAAGAAATGAGGTAGCTTGAGAGAAAAGGACTGGACATTGGAATTGAAATGGATGGATATGGAGATTTTAAAAATTCGACTTGGTGGAAAAAGAAGGCAAAGATCTTTAAGATACTGGTACAAGAGATTCGGGGGGGGGGGGGGGGGGGGGGGGGAAGATAAAAGTGGGAATTGAGAAAAGAATACCAGCTTAATAGGCTGCCTCTGATACAGGAGGTGGTTCTGATTAAGAAAATGCTATCGATATTCTAAAAAGAGTGGCTGAATAGGCTGGGGTTATTTTCCCATGTCAATGGCTGAGGGGTGACCTTATAGAGGTTTATAAAATACATGAGGTGCATGATAGAGTAAATAAACAAAGGTCTTTTCCCCCCAGAGTAGAGGAGTCCAGAACTATGGGGCATAGGTTTAAGGTAAGAGGGGCAAGATTTGAAAGAGACCCAAGGGACAACTTTTTCACACAGAGGGTGGTGCTTTTATGGAATGAGCTGCCACCTTTAAAAGGCATTGGAAGGGTTGAGAAGGACATGGGCAGAGTGCTGGCAAATAGGACTAGATTAATTTAGAATATCTGGTTGGCATGGACAAGCTGGTCCAAAGGGTCTGTTTCTGTGTTGTCCATCTCTAATGACTTGAAAACCCCTCACTATTTTGTATATCCCCCCATCCCCACCCCACCTCCAACCCACCTTCTCTGGGTCAAGGACAATGATTCCAACTTCCACAAATGAATGTTGTACTTCATCCCTGGTAACACTTTGGTAAACATCCTCCATTTCTTCTCCAAGTTCTTGACATCCTTCCTAAAATGTGGTGCTCTGAATTTTACACAATACCCCAGAGGTTGCAACCACAACTTGTAAAGCTTTAGCATCACTTCATTCTTTTTGTATTTAGTGTACAATGGCATGTGTTATGGTAACATGTGACATTCACTGCAGTAACCAACACAATTTGCCTACAAATATTTGGCATCAGTCATTATTTAACCAAAGATATTCCAAATGTTTCTCAGCATTTAGATTACTGATTAATCTGTAGTTACCATGTTTACCTCTCTTTTTTGAGGATAACGTAAAACTTGTAATCTTCTAGTCTTTTGGCACCATTCCCATAAACTAGGAGGATTGAAAAATTATGATCAGAGCTTCTGCTTTACATAAACTAGCTCGCCTTGCTGTTTAGGATGTGTCGAATCTGATTGGATAACTTTAAGTGATGCCAACCTATTTAACAGCTCCGTTGCATCTATATGAAAGTGCTCTTGTGGCACAAAATTAGTGTCCTTGCCTCTGAACCAGCAGGTCTGGATCCAAGTCTCACCTGGTCCAGAGTTATCTCACAATATATCTGACCAAGTTGACCTTTTTTCCCCATCTAAACAAATGAAGGACTAAAATGCACAAAAGACAGTTTAGAATGTTGCCTTATGAGGAAAGATTGGACTGACTAGGCTCGCATCTGCTGGAGTTTAGACAACGAAGAGCAATTTGATAGAAACATACAAGACCCTGAGGGGTCCTGACAGAGTGGACACAGTCAGAGTCATAAAGATGAACAGAATGGAAACAGATGCTTCATCCATGCCGACCGGATATCCTAAACTGGTTGAGTCACATTTGCCAGCATTTGGCCCATATCCTCTAAACTCTTCCTATCATGTACTAACCCAGATGCCTTTAAATGATGTAATTGTACCAGCCTCCAATACTTCCTCTGGCAGCTCATTCCATACACGCACCACAGTGTATGTGAAAAAGTTGCTTCTTTATATTCCTATTAAATCTTTCCCCTTTCACCTTAAACCTATGCCCTCTAGAATTAGACTCCACCAGCCCAGGGAAAATACCTTGGCTATTCACTCTATCCATGCACCTCATGATTTTATAAACTTCCATAAAGGTGACCACTCAGCCTCCATCACCCCAAGGTAAAAAAGCCTGAGCCTATTCAGCCTCTCCCTATAACTCAAACTCTCCAGCCCAGGCAACATTCTGAAACCTTTCAAGTTTAACAACATCTTTCCTATAGCAGGGAGACCAGAACTGAACACAGTACTCCAAAACTGGTCAAACCAACATCCTATACAGCCACAACATGACCTTCCAATTTCTATACTGAATGCACTGACCAATAAAGGCAAGCATACCAAATACCATCTTTAGATTAGATTAGATTACTTATAGTGTGGAAACAGGCCTTTCGGCCCAACAAATCCACACCAACCCGCCGAAGCGCAACCCACCCAGACTCATTTCCCTACATTTACCCCTTCACCTAACACTACAGGCAATTCAGCATAGCCAATTCACCTAACCTGCACATTTTTGGACTGTAGGAGGAAACCGGAGCACCCGGAGGAAACCCACGCAGACACAGGGAGAATGTGCAAACGCCACAGAGTCTGTCGCCTGAGGTGGGAATTGAACCCCGGTCTCTGGCACTGTGAGGCAGTAGTGCTAACCACTGTGCCACTCACTTTACTACCAGTTATGCCTGTTATTTCACCTTCAAGGAGCTATGAACCTACACCCCAAGTTCTCTTTATTTGGCAACAGTCCTCAGGACCTTGCCATTAACCGTATAAGTCTTGCCCTGATTTACCTTGATAAAATGCAACTCTTCTCATTTACCTAAATTAAACTCCATCTGCTACTCCTCGGCCCATCTGATCAAGGTCCTGTTGTACTCTGAGATAACCTGCTTTCACTGTCCGCTACACCAATTTTGGTGTCATCTACAAACTTACTAACCTATATTCATATCCAATCATTTATATAAAAGACAAAAAATGGACCCAGCACAGGTGCTTGTGGCACATCACTAGTCACAGGCCTCCAGTCTGAAAAAGAATCCTCCACACCACCCTCTGTCTCCTACCTTCAATTTGATTTGATTTATTGTTAACGTGTATCAAAGTACAGTGAAAGGTTGTTTTGCAAACAGTAAAGGCAGATCATAACAACACAAGGTCACTCAGATCACAAAGAATGAGACATACAGCTGCACAGGAGGTGCATAAGAGCAAGGCAGATTTGAAATTAGAGACATCCATTCAGTAGTCTAACAACAGGGAAGAAGCTGTTCTTGAACCGGCTGGTACACGTGTCCAAGCTTCTGTGTCTTCTGCCTGACAGAAGAGGTTGTAAGAGATTATAACCTGGGTGGGAGGGGTTTTTGATTATATTAGCAGCTTTTCCGCAGAGATGAGATGTGTAGATAGAGTCCATGGATGGGAAGGTAGGCTTTTGTGAATGGTCTAGGGTGTGGACACAACTTTCTGTAGTTTCTTTTGGTTCCCGGCAGAGTAGTACTGTACCAGACTATTACACAGTTAGACAGAATTTTTTATGGTGCATCTGTAAAAGCTGGTGAGGGTCCTTATGGATATGCTAAATTTCTAACCCTCCTGAAGAAGAGGTGGTGGTGTTGTGTCTATTTGACTGTCATATCTACATGGGAGATCCAGGACACACTGTTGGTTATCATCACTCCTAGGGACTTGATGCTCTCAAACCTCTCCACAGCTGTAGGTAGGGGCATGTCCTCCTCCTTTCTTTCTTAAGTCAATGATCAGTTCTTTTGTTTTGCTAACATCGAGACAGAGATCGTTATCTTTGCACCACGACATCAAGTCCTTCCTGTTCTGACTCATCATTGTTTAATATCCAGTCAACTACTTTGGTGTTGTCACTGAACTTGTAGATGGCATTTGCACAAAATTTGGCCACACAGTTGAGTGTACTGGGAGTACAGAAGAGGGCTGAGTGCACATCCTTGCAGGGTGCCGGTGTTGACGATTATCATGGACGAGGTGCTGTTGTCTATCTTCACAGATTGTAATCTATGGGTCAGCAAGCTGAGGGTCCAGTTGCAGAGGGCAGATTGGGATTATAATATTGAAAGTGGAGCTGTACTTGATTAGTAGGAGGCTGACCTAGGTATCCTTATTAATCAGATGATCCAGGGATGAACGTAGGGCTAGAAAAATGGCATGTGCTGTGGACCTGTTTCACCGGTAGGCAAATTGCAAGCAATCAAGGCAGTCTGGGAGGCTGGAGTTGATGTTGGCCATGACTAACCTCTCGAGGCACTTCGCGATTATGGAGGTCAGAGCTACTGGGAGGTAGTCTTTGAGGCACCTTGGATATGCTTGCTTTGGTACTGGGATGTTGGAGGTCTTCTTGAAGTAGTGGGGATTACAAATTGTAGCAAGAAGAGGTTAAAGACGTAGTGAATAATCCTGCCAGCTGGTCCACACAGGATCTGAGAACTCCGAGTAGGCCAGTAGCTTTCCCCGGGTTTACTCTCAAGAAGGCCAATCTGACATCTGCAGTAGTGACTGAGGGAACAGATGTGTCCGGTGCTAGTGGGGCAGATGACAATGCTTGAACTGAGCTTAAAAAGCATTGATTGCATCAGGGAGGGATGTGTTTTTGTTCGCTATTTTGTTCAACTTCATTTTGTATCCTTTTACGTCATGTACGCCTTGCCACAGGCAGTGGGTATCTGAAGTTAGTTTGAGCCTCTAACTTGATCCGGTACTGCCTCTCAGCATCTCTCATGGCCTTGCAGAGATCACATCTTGTTTTGCTGTAAAGGTTTGGGCGTCTAACTTGAATACCGCACACCTGGTCTTCAGTAGGCAGTGGATTTCCTGGTTCATCCAAAGTATCCATTAACACAAATTTTGGCAGCAAGATTTGGCTAGAAGGTCACTGAAGAATTATGGAGCAGTATTTTGGAGAACGCTTACCTCCGTTGGCAATAGTGCAATTCTAGCAGGGATCAGTTCACGCACTTTGTTCTGCACGTGCGCTGATGTGCACACCAAAATCTCTGTGCTGTTCTGAGTACACGTTGATGTTCTTGCTATTCTGTCCATGCAGCGGTATCTGTGCATGTGCAGCGTTGGTGCCGGTTTCGAGCTGTTCTGCGGATGCGCAGATGTCCACACCAAAGTCTCTGCACCATTCTATACATGCACAATGTCAGTGCCGGTCTTCCTGCCGTACTGCGCATGCGCTGACAAAGCAGCTTTCTGTGACAGGTACTGTACAGAGAGCAGTTTTCTTACATTTTTTAAATGTACTGTGTTAAATTTATTTTGTTTCATTAATATGGTTTCAACTTTCATTCAGGCTATGCTATACCTTGCGTTAGAGCGATTGTGAGCGACATTTTTTGCTGGTCTGCCCCATACCTCATTTCCCACAGGCCCCAATATTTCCATTAAGCAAGGTTCCACTGGAACGCAACTATACTATTTTAGGAGAACTACCTATACTCCTGAATTGTTACCATCCTCCCCACCAGTATTCCTTCTAATTTTCTTCACGGCATCATGCACCTCTGAGATCTATGCATGGCACAATGCAGTGATCAGCATGCTGACACTGATTGCCCCATGTGGAACTTTGGAGCAGCTGTGCACATGCACAGCTTAGAAGAAAGGTTACTTCCCACCCATAATATTTGTCCTGTCTCTGTGTGTCTGTATATGGGTATTTTAAGAAAGTGCTAGGGTTTAGTTATAACTTATGTTAGAAATTCATGTATTTGCCATTGGTTACAACAGTTGAATTAAAATAAGTACATATGGTGCACTTATTCTCTTAACCGGAATTAGACAGATAGAATTGGAGAAATTTGGTGGTTTAGTCAAATTATCATATTTATGACATCACCTGAATTAGTGGGGCTAGATTTCCAACAGACTTCCTAGCCGTTCATGATAACATTGTTATTCTTTTGTTCTTCACTTTTTTGTTCCTTTTCTTTTATGGAGATTAGAGGGGATAAATAAAAACAGTTGACTTCATGGCCAAAATAAAAGTATTGGCTACCAAAAACAACCTGGTATACAGCAGATAATTGCTGATCTATGGAATTACCCAAATATTTGTCAACTTAGATTTACCTGATTTTTAAAAAAAGCTAAAATAATTTCTAATACATTTCAGTCAGAAAAATATTATAATTCATAACAAAATTTATTCTTGCCTCTCAAAACAGTTCAAAGTTTCATGTCGCATTTCTATAATGTTTCAGCAGCAATGAACTTTGCATTTTTCCACAGCTAATCACTGAAAGCAACCTCAACTGAAGGTAATTGTAACTGTCATCAATATAGCACATTTTCAGGTTTTATCTGAACTGAGTTAAACACAAGTCTGCAATCGTGCACAATTAATTAATATAGTGGCCAGAGGTTTACATATTGCAGGTCAGCAAATGACAAACATTCAGACATAGTAACACAAATTACCATATACTAGGCATTGGTTTGTTCCATTTTGCTTTGCAAGCCAAAATACCAGCAGTTTAGCATTAAATATTTGGCAGATTAGCTTAAACAATCAGAATAATTAGCATCAGGTTTAAAATGTTTTCCGAAAACAGTAACATCAGTTAATTTACGTACAGCAAATGGAATAAGTGTACAAGGAAATTTAAAAATTACGATTTTGTCCCTCCAATAGCCATCTTTAAAAATTTCAGTGCTTGCATGATGAAATTCAAAAATACTGAGCAAGCCATTACAACAACTGCTTTTATTTCCTTTTCATATTGCAAAACAAAAAAGACAACTTGTATACCACAAATTACAGAATATTTTGAAACTTTACTACTTTGTCTAGTTGCAGTCCTCTTCCACAACAAACAACCAAATTACATTTGTTTTTGAAAATGTTGCTGCATAATTAAATATTAGCTGGATGAAAGAGTGCACAGAGAAACAAACACTGTACACTCCTGCTGAGACACAGTTTGACTTGCAGTCAAAATTTATTTTTTAAAAACTATACCTTTAAAGGTGAATTGCAAACAAAAACATCATCCTCTTCCTCCTCTCTGCTGACACCCCTGAAAGTCGAAAACTGCATGAGGCTCGTGTCTGTGCGGATGACGGATTCATATGGTAAAGTAGAATGAACACTGATGTGGAAGTTATGACTTCGCAAAACCAGTAGTTCTAAGTAAAGCCTAGCCAATGCAAAACTAGCTGGAATATGCTCTCCAAAACAGAGCTGTGGTGTACTTTAGTACATTATCATGTGACTAATTAACGATTTTATCTCAACGCCCTCTCTAAACAACACAAAGCAATAATTTGAAAGACGTTTCATGAAATAAATGGTATATGAGACAGAATTTTTATACAAATTCTTACAATTAAAGAGATAGAAATCTATTTTCAGATCACAGAACTTCAGCCTTAGAAATAAATTTAATAGACAATTTTATAATACATTATATACTAAAACAATGCAACTGTTCAGGATTTGAAGTACTGTGGCCATCATTATGGTGACGTTACAAAAACTAGTATCTGTACCCCTCAAAACACAAACTCAAACTATTTCTTGTGGTATTTTAACTTCAGGGCATTTATATTTGAATGATAAGCTGGCTGTATGTCAGTGGGAGGGGTGCTGAGTATTTGCAGCCAACTAGGGAACAGAGGAATTCTGCTGTTAATCATATGTTGAGTTTGTAATTGCAGGGTGTCAAGAGGAGATTTGTGTTTGATAGATCCTTGGGCCAGGGGCTTACAGGATAGCATGATGAACCAGAATGAAATAATTCGAACTCAACTAGACCATAAGCAACAGTGTAAAATCACTTAAATTACTTAAGTGATTCTTCAAACTTTTCTTGTCCCTTTTAATCTGACATTAATTGTAGCCGACGAAACCCAACTGGTTGTTTACAAATAGAAATCTTGTTGAAATGGAAAAGATTTAATCAACAGACTTGCCTCCCGAGACTGCATTTGTTACCACGCTTCAAACTGCCTCTGTTAAAAGTAAAGTGGCACATCAAGTTTAGATTTGAAACTTTCTCTCAGAATCCAAAGTTACTCACTTTTTGTGGTTAGTAATACTCCTCAAGCTACTTGCATTTATTGCGAAAAAGAGAAATGAAGTTGAAGTTTTTTGCCTTCTGTTAGTTAGTAGTGAAATGTAAGAAAAGTCACTTTATAAAGGAACCAACAATTTCTACAGAATGAGAAGGGGGTGCTTATTAGTTGAACTATGGTTGGCATAGAGATACAGCAGGAACGGTTAATTGATTAAATTCAAACCAAGCAAGGGAACATGGAGTGATCCTATGAGGATTGCCATCTCTGTTGGTCTTTTACTCAGTGAAATAGGTGCAATATGTGGACATATTTTTATCCACAAAAATTAATTATTGCTTTCTACATTGGCTTTCTTGTATTTCAGTGCAGATGAACACAAGACAAAACTTTCGGGGTTTTTTTTTAGGAAATATAGGATCCATACTGCCAAGCAACTACCTTCTTCATTTTACCTTAAAAAAAATCAGATGTATTACATTCTCAATACCAATATTTTCATTTTAAAATGTTAAAACTTAGCAATGTACAAGAATGGTTATTAGCAACTCTGACAATTTTGCTTGAATTGTGTTGAAAGTGTTCTAGGGTTAGCAGCTATTGAGAAATAGTTAGCTGGGGAATTGTAATATTCAGGAAAAATGTTATTACAATGATTAGTAGATTAAATCCGGCCTTGGAACAAAATGAGGGGCTTGTTATGTGGTTTTCAATAGATAATCCAGATCAATCAATCAGGGTCAGGCTCCATTTTAGTTAATTGACCAGGGCTAATGGATGTAGAAGGTTGCTACCTTCTGGCTGCTAGTCAGTCAGACAATTGCAAGTTGGGTGAGGAGGCTCAATCCTAAACATTGTGTTGTTGTAGCAGCTTTTTAAAAATTCATTTGTGGGATGTGGCCATTGCTGGCTGGCCAGCATTTACTGCCCATTCCTAGTTGCCCTTGAGAAGGTGATGGTGGTGAGCTGCCTTCTTGAACAGCTGCAGCCCACCTGCTGTGGGTTGACCCACAATGCCATTAGGGAGGGAATTCCAGGATTCTGATCCAACAACAGTGAAGGAATGGTGATATTTTTCCAAGTCAGGATGGTGAGTGGCTTGGAGGGCAACTTGAAGGTAGTAGTGTTCCCATGTATCTGCAGCCCTTGTCCTTCTAGATGAAAGTGGTTATGGATTTGGAAGGTGCTGTCTGAGAATCTTTGGTGAATTTATGCAATGAATCTTGGAGACAGTATACTCTGCTATCACTGAGCATCGGAGGTGGAAGGAGTGGATACTTATGTATGCAGTGCTTTGTCCTGGATGGGGACAATCTTCGAGTATTGTAGGAGCTGCACTCATCCGGGAAAGTGCAGAGTACTCCATCACACTCCTGACTTTGGGGTGTGGACAAGCTTTGGGAAGTCAGGTGGTGAGTTACTCGCTACAGTATTCCGAGCCTCTCACCTGCTCTTGTAGGCAATGTGTTTATATGATGAGTCCAGTTGAGTTTCTGGTCAACGTTAAGCCCCAATATGTTGATAGTGCAGGATTCAGAGATGGTAATGCCATTGAATGTAAAGGGACAATGGTTAGGTTGTCTCTTATTGGTGATGGTCATAGCCTGGCATTTGTATGGCATGAATGTCACTTGTCAGCCCAAGCCTGGATATTTTCCAGTTCTTGTTGCATTTCAACCCAGATTCTTTCAGTAGGTGAGTCATTGCAAATGGTGCTGAACATTTCACAATCATTGGTGAACATCCCCAATTCTTACCTTTATGAAGGGAAGGTCATTGGTGAAGCAGCTGAAGATGGTTGGGCCTAGGACGCTATCCTAACGAACTCCTGCAGAGATGTCCTGGAGCAGAGATGACTGACCTCCAACAATCATGACCATCATCCTGTGTGCCAGGTATGACTCCAGTGCAGAGTTTGCCCCAGATAACCACTGATTCCAATTTTTCTAGAGCTCCTTAATACCTCACTCGATCGATGCTGCCTTGATGTCAGGGGCTGTCATTCTCACATCACCTGAAATTCAGCTCTTTTGTCCACGTTTGAACAAGCTTGTTATCAGGTCAGGAGCCGAGTGGCCCTGGCAGAACCCAAACTGGGGGTCACTGAACAGGTGCTGCTTGATAGCACTATTGATGACATCTTCTATCACTTTACTGATAATCAAAAGTAGACTGATGGGATGGTAGTTGACCGGATTGGATTTGTCCTGGTTTTTATGTACGGGCACACCTGGGCAATTTTCCACATTATCAATTAGCTGCCAGTGTTAGAATTGCACTGGAACAGCAAGTTCTGAAGGACAAGCTTTCAGTACTATTGCTGGAATGTTGTCAGTTGCGTAGCCTTAGCAGTATCCAATGTTACCAAGCTGGTTCTGAGCAGTTAAGACTCAGAAAAAGCCTTGAGAATAAGGGTTTTTCTTCGAGAAGCCTATGAGCCTTTTATAGTTTAGTGCAACTGAGACAGAAGGCGAACAAAGCTCAAAAGCAGTAATTGCTTATTACAGCTGAGAATGATTACAGCAGTGCCAACTTGGTAAAGCTGGGTAAACAAAAAAAAACAAGAGAACTGCAGGTGTTGTAAATCAGAAACAAAAACAAAAGTTGCTGAAAATCTCAGTTCTGAGGAAGGGTTAACTTTCCTGAAACGTTAATTTTTATTTCTCTTCACAGATGCTGCCAGACCTGAGCTTTTCCAGCAACTTCTGTTTTTGTTTTCGGTAAAGCTGGCTGTCTGCTGACAAGTTAGAATTGTGTCTGTGGATAGGCACTGGAGTGACGTTTCCAGAATCCAGAAGGAGTGCAGTCCCAGAAAAGGAAAAGTGTTGAAAGTGTTCAACAAAGTTAAGGTACTTGAGGCTTTATTTTCTTAGTTTGCTTTTGGGTTCACACCTTTTTTTTAAAAAAAAGTAGGCCAAGTTTATGGACCTTAGCCAAACCATAACAATTTGTCCCAGCTCAAGGATACAGTTAGCTGAAAATAAACCAGATGTAAGAAATTGAGAAGAATATTGGGATGATGATCTAGGTAAAGACAATGCCACAATTAGTGACTTGGCTCAGTTCCTGCTGAGAAGGTCTTCACAGCCATTTTAAGAATGTAAAGAAAAAGGCAGGATTCTTTGATTCTTGAATGGAATTCCCCTCAGCACTATTCATTTCAAACAAAACATTAACAATAAGCTCAATGAAGAAGCACTAAAAATGTTTAGTGTTGGCTGTTTTTCATAAGTATACACAAGTTATTACATTGCATTAAAATATCTTATTCACAGAAGGCCATTAAGACATTGAATACCTAGGGCAAATGTAGCAACAGAAGCAACAGCTTTAAAGTGAAAGCTCACATTTATTTGATTTACGCAAAAGTTAGGACATGATACCAAGATGTCCAATGCACAGATAAACCAAATGGTCCCTTTCTCTTTCTACATTACTATGAAATATTTAAAAGATAATTCAATTCTCAATTCCCATCTCTTGTGCCAGATCCTAAGTTTGCCTGTAGTTAGGGCACAAGAAGTTCAGTGTTGGAGAATAGAGTCCTAATTATATTTACTGAGCCGTAAACTTTCCCACAAGTTGCAAGACTTAGTGTTACTACAGAACGTTAACTGAATTTAATCTGATGCTTGAATTCATAAATCCAGAATGTACATGACAATATGGATACAGGCTCCACTTGAAAAGTAAAAAAATACAAAGCTTTGAAGAAATTACATTTGTGTTGGGAGACAAATTACAGTAATACAGTCAAGTCGTCCTCAAGAGTACAGCATTACTGGTATCCAATGATAACTCCAATCCAATGCAGCAAATAAGCTGATTTGCTGCTATGGTTACTGCCACAACTCAATAGCTAAGGCAGAGAGTACAATAAGTTGCATTTTTTGAATATCTTTTAGATTAAATTGGTCACCAGCCTGGAATGGAATCAAATTTGCTCCATTTACCTGGGTGGGCATTGCACCAACAATACTCAATATGCTCAAGACAATCCAAGACAAAGCAGCCCAAAAATACCATCTGCCTCCTTAAACATTCACACTATTTACCACAGTGGCAACAACGCACACTGCATAGAAAATCATCTGCAGCAACCTGCTCAGCAGCACCTTCCGAAACTGTGCCTTTGTCAAATGAAAAGAATAAGGGCAGCAGATGCATGGGATTACCACCATGTACAAGTTACATTCCATCATGGCTTGGAATGGTGATCTAATTCCTTCACTGTTAGTGGGCCAAAATCTTGGAACTTTAAAATTAGTACTGTAGTGTGCCAACGTTGTGTACTCTGCAGTTGTTCAATACAATAACTCATCACCATCTTTTTGAGATCTATTAGGAAAGGGTAAGAAATGAAGACCTAGCAAGAATCACTAATTTACTTGTATTTATTCTCTTAATCTATGTTTTTAAGAGCTTCGCAGAGAACATGACATTGCACTAAATCTTTCATAAAAAGGGCCAGATAGTAAAATGATCTCAAAACGTGAGACCAAATTATTAGTTAAGTGAGGGCACAGAAATATAACTTTGTAGTTTATCCATAAGCCCTTCAAATAGTTTGTAATGTATACAAATTCTAATTCAAACTCAAGAATCATAGTGATATACAGCACAGAAACAAACCCTTCAGTTCAACTCATCCACGCTGACCAGATCTAGTTCCATTTGCCAGCACTTGGCCCACATTTCTCTAAATACTTCCTATTTACATACCCATCTAAATACTGTTTAAATGTTTTAATTGTACTAGCCTCCACCACTTCTCCTGGCAGCTCATTCCATACATGCACCATTCTGTGAAAAAGCTGTCTCTTAGGTCCTGTTTATGTCTTTCCCCTCTCACCTTAAACCAATGCCCTCTAGTTTTGGACTCCCCCCACTGAGGAAAAGACCTTGTCTACTTACCCTATCCATGCCCTTCATTTTATAAACCTCAAAAAAGGTCACCCCTCAGCCTCTGATGCTCCAGAGAAAATAGCCCCAGTCTATTGAGCCTCTCCTTAAAGCTCAGACCCTCCCACTCTGGCAACATCCTCGTAAGTCTTTTCTGAACTCTTTCAAGTTTCACAATATCTTTCCTACACAGCAGAGAGACCAGAATTGCACACAGTATTCCAAAAGTGGCCAAACGAATGTCTTGTACAGCCACACATTACCTCCCAACTCCTATATTCCATGCATTGACCAATAAAGGCAAGCATACCAAACACCACCTTCACTATCCTATCTACATGCAACTCCACTTTCAACAAACTATGAACTTGCACTCCAAGGTCTCTTTGTTCAGCAACATTCCCCCAGACCTTACCATGAAGTGTATAAGTTCTGCCCTGATTTGTCTTTCCAAAATTCAGTACCTCACATGTATCTAAATCAAACTCCATCTACCACTCCTCAGCCTATTGGCCCATCCGATCAAGATCCCATTGTAATCTGAGGTAACTTTTTTTAAGATTCCCTACAGTGTGTAAACAGGCCCTTTGGCCCAACAAGTCCACATCAACCCTCTGAAGGGTAACCCATCCAGACCCATTTCCCTCTGACTAATGCACCTAACACTATGGGCAATTTAGCAAGGCCAATTCACCTAACCGGCACATCTTTGGATTGTGGGAGGAAACCAGAGCACCCGGAGGAAACCCACGCAGACATGGAGAGGATGTACAAATCACACACAGACAGTCGCCCGAGGCTGGAATCGAACCTGGGACCCTGGTTCTGTGAGGCAGCAGTGCTAACCACTGCGCCACCATGCCACCCCACTACACCTGTCCACTATACCTCCAAATTTAGTCTCATCTGCAAACTTACTAACCATACCTCCTACATTCATATCCAAATCATTTATATAAATAATAAAAAGCAATGGACCCAGCTTGTGGCACACTGCTGGTCACAGTCCTCCAGTTTGAAAAGCAACTCTCCTCCACCATCACCCTCTTTCTTCTAACTTCAAGCTAGTTCTGTATCCAAATGGCTAATTCTCCCTCTATTCGGAGTCATCTAATCTCACTAACCAGTCAACCATGAGAAAACTTATGTTCTGTCCCAAACATCAACTTATTTACACAACTCTTTTCCTGTTCACTCTCTATATGCCACTGATAACAATTTTGCCTTTATTTCTTTTGATCTGCCACAATTATAAAGTGAATACTTATTTCATAGATCTTTGGTACCTTGGAAAAGTACTCAGCTTATAATTGATGGGATGGAATGGCTTTTATTTACTTGTTGTTAATTTTATTTTGTATTTAATTGTATGCAGTTCATAAGCATGAACTGGGTATTTTAACAACCAGAGGAATGAGAAGTGTATTAGATATGAGTAGGTGGGGAAAGAGTTAAGTTTAGGATTGCTTGACAAAGGCTCAGCTAGCATGACTTTGACCAGATAAGAACTTGCAGTAAACAATGAGGTGCTGGAGGCAAGCGTAGTGGCTAAACAAGGTGGTGAAGAACATCCATTGTGTAATGCCAGATGGCTTAACCTTTATTGTTGATGCTCGCTGATTGTAAAGGTAATCCAATAATTATAGATGTTGCCTTATTTGCATGCTGCTTCCTGTAAGTGACTATACAATTCCTTAAGAATCTGCTGTTCGAGAGAAGACCGAGAACTTGTGTACATGGATGATAGCTATCTCTCCAGGAATGATGACTGAAGAAAGTACAGCCAAACTATGTCTCAGTGTGTTTGCTTTGACGGATACGAAAACAGGATGACAATACTGGCGAGTCAGTTAGGAGTTCAAACAAATAGTTATGATCCAACAGTGTCAGCGATCACCCGGAACACCAAATTGTCAGGATGGATGGGCCCACAGGGTAAGATTTTAAACCTTTGTCCCTCTTGATATTCCTGTGTGTTGGAAACAGTCCGCTTGTTCAATCGCTTTCTATTCTACGGACTTCTCGAACGGTAATTAGTTCAGTCAAGAGGCACAGTTTCATAAACAAGCTTACAAAAAGGGATTAGAGTTCCCCTGGCCTTAACTGGGGTTAGAGTCCCTGGACATAGAGTAGGAAAAGTGGTTCGAGTTCCAGTGAGAAGTAAAGTGAGAAAGGGGTTAAGGTCTCCTAGGTAAAAGGGGGTTAAAGTCCCCTGGAAAAAGGAGCTTGGATTCCTCTAGTGGTGAGGTTTGAGGCTCTGGAGCATTAAAAAAAGTTTGAAACCAGGAATTTCAAAGAAAAACATCTAAACAAAACCTGGTATTTCTTAAAGTTATCGCCTTTATTCCCCACACCTTCCTTTAGAGGTACTTTTAGGACAGCATGGCGTCACTGGGAAAAGAGGGAGAAAGTAGAGCCCATCCACTCGGATCACAACAGTGAAGTGCATTGACTGCCAGACAAGCTTTGTCCGAGCATTTGTCTCAGTTTCTAGGCTGTGGAATCGACTTGGCAAGTCTTTCTTCTGGGGGGAAGGGAGTGGCTTGGACTGCAGCAACATGTGGTTCACTGCTCTTTTTATAAAAGTGGAATTTCATTGAGGGGATGAAAAAAACAAATGCTGAAATTAAGGTTGTACTGGTACTTGGGTCAAAAAAGGAAGTTTCAATATAAATTATGCCATACTCTTAAGTGTTTGATACTTAAATTTTTTTTTGTTTGTTAGAATACTGGTTCAGAAAATCCTTTTAAGTAACTGTTTTGCCTTATTTGAATTAGGATCTCAATTCAATGTGTTTTGTGGGCTATGTAATAGGGCAGATTTTGTTTTTACATTACTATATAACATTATGTCCTTTGTAAAATTATCAAACATATAACCTTAAATCAAATTGATTGATGGCTTTGAGCGGCTGATTTGTTTGAAATTGTACAATGCCTGTTTAAAACAAAACAATTGTGTCAGTGGTCATGCTTTAGCCAGATGAGAGTATTGTATTATAATATCTTTGCTGTTTTTAATGCAGAGTGTTCACAAAAAAAAAGCATTTTGATTTTGATGGTTTGTTGAAACTTTAGAGAATATTAGAATTGGAGGCTGAGCTGTTTAAGTTCTTTCCAATATTGTTAACACTTCATTGGCCCCCTTCACATTACAAATTCAAAGAATGTTGACCTCTAGCAAAGTTATATTGTTACTGGTCTGTAACATTGTAATTCTGACTGTTTTATTTGGGAAGTTTCATTTGCAGAACACACTTTAAAATATTCAGCATCTATTTCCCATGAATATTTGAGATTTAAATCTGAACTGAAACGGCCTCTTCAATGGCTAAAGCACAGGAAACGTTTTGTTGTTTTCTTGCTGTTCCAGATTTTTGAAATACTTTTCCTGACAACTTTCACATAAGTCAAGTATTAATCTGTCAAAGGAAAATAATTTTTGAATAATCTGAATGGGGTCCCCCCGAGGGCTTGATTTTAGGACGACTAATTGTTGTTTATAAATGATTAAATTGTTTAGGCAGTATAATTTAGAAGTTTATGGACTGTATAAAACTTGATAATGTCATAAATAGTGAACAGAGTAACAGACTTCAAAACAATTGAGAATGTTGAAATAGGCAGACACAATCTGGTGTAGTTAAATGTGTGCCGGTCTTCATACTGATAATCACTTTGGCAAGGAAGGAATGAGACAGGAAATGCAAAGATACTTTCAGCAGCTAACATTGTCTCTACAGTTTCTCCATTCATAGGTAAAGCACACCGTCAGACTACTGCCCACCTCTCCAAAACCTGATCCAACAGATTCAAAGAGTTCTCCAGTCATGAGCACAAAAAGTGAAGGTAACAACTGTGAAGAGGAGGTTCATACACCTTTTGTCAGTGGCCCTCCCATGGACATTAAAACACATGAGTCTTACTTTCTCTTTCGATCATTTAAGGGATACGAATGTTCACTGATCAAGCTCACATCAAAACAGTCAGTTGGCTTTGTTACATTCGACAGCAGAGCGGGAGCAGAAGCAGCAAAGAATGCTGCATTCACGCAGCCTGTAGTTGCAGCTACTGCACTGCACACTCAGATGCGCTGATATCCTGCATCTGAAGCATCTCCGCAGGATGGAATTCTTGTTAGTTTTGTATTTAACTGCCCTTATCCAAGAATTCAAATTTCTCCATGGAGTGGTGTGCAAGGATAGGCTGGATTTTGTTTTCAGGTTGGACTTTATTGAAGGAGATTTAGATAACTGGCTCGTTTCCACTCTACTTGGAGGTGGTAGAGTGGTCACTAAGGACTGTCGATTTAAGAATTTTACTGGTGAACTATTTTCCACATGACTGGATCCATAATTTTTGTTGTTATAATCATTGCATGTTGTGTGTCGATAACTTGCTTAAGTACTGACAGTAAGATTCTTATGAAAGCTGGTAGTTTCATCTAGATGATTATCATGAAATGATAAAAGGAGGGAATGAGAAAGTGTATAAGGTATGAGCAAGTAGGGAAAGAGTTAAATTTAGGGTTGCTTGACAAAGACTCAGCTAGCATGACTTTGACCAGATAAGAACTTGCAGTAAAACAATGAGGTGCTGAAGGCAAGGGGAGTGGCTTAACAAGATGAAGAACATCCATTGTGTAATGTCTGATGGCTTAACCTTTACTGTTGATGTTTGCTGATTGTAAAGGTCACCCAATCAATATAGATGTTGCCTTAATTGCATGCTGCTGCTTATAAGTGACTATATAATTCCTTAAGAACCTGCTGTTTGAGAGAAGACTGAGAACCCATGTCCTGTGTACGTGGGTGATCAATGTCTCTCCAGGGCTCAGAGTAAAGATGAAAATGGTATAGCCAAACTGTGTCCGAGTGTTTGCATCAACTGCAATGACAACTGGACGACAGGAAGGTCCTTTTGTGGTACGGTAGTAGTGCCCCAGGGAGGCCCAGGTTCAAGAACCACCTGCTCTAGAGGTGTGTAATAAATCTCTGAACAGATTGATTAGAAAAATAGGTTAAACTTTTAACAAGTCCAATAGGGAGCTCTTGTGATTCAGTGGTATAGAATTATAGAATCTCTACAGTGTGGAAACAGGCCATTTGGCCCTACAAGTCCACACCGATACTCTGAAGAGTAACCCACCCAGACCCGTTCCCCTACTACTCTATACTTATCCCTAACTAATGCTCTAAACCTACACATCCCTGAACTCAATGGGCAATTTTAGCATGGTCAATTCACTTAACCTGCACATTTTTGGATTGTGGGAGGAAACCAGAGCAGCCGGAGGAAACCCACACAGACACAGGGAAAATGTGCAAACTCCACACAGCAAGGCTGTGTTAACTACTGAGCCACTGTGCTGCTCTTAGTGTCCTTGTTTCTGAGTCAGAAGACCTGGGGTTAAGTCCCATCTGCTCCAGTGGTGAGTAACAAGTTGATTAGAAAATATCTATATCATCATTAGGCAGATAAAACTATAAGTTATTGGATTAAGCAGTGTATTTTTCTAATATGTAACTATAAAAACAAAATTGTGCGTCAGTGTCTATAGATTGGGTCCACTTTTATCTTGCACCAACTAGATTTTTGGAATGTAAACATAAAACTAAGACATAGGAGTGGAAGTAAGGCCATTCGGCCCATCGAGTCCACTCCGCCATTCAGTCATGGCTGATGGGCATTTCAACTCCTCGTATCAGCATTCTCCCCGTAACCCTTAATTCCTTGTGACATCAAGAATTTATCAATCTCTGCCTTGAAGACATTTAGCGTCCTGGCCTCCACTGCACTCCATGGCAATGAATTCCACAGGCCCACCACCCTCTGGCTGAAGAAATGTCTCCGCATTTCTGTTCTGAATTGACCCCCTCTAATTCTAAGGCTGTGTCCACGGGTCCTAGTCTCCTCGCCTAACGGAAACAATTTCCTAGCGTCCACCCTTTCCAAGCCATGTATTATCTTGTAAGTTTTTATTAAGTCTCCCCTCAATCTTCTAAACTCCAATGAATATAATCCCAGGATTCTCAGCCGTTCCTCGTATGTTAGGCCTACCATTCCAGGGATCATCCGTGTGAATCTCCGCTGGACACGTTCCAGTGCCAGTATGTCCTTCCTGAGGTGTGGGGACCAAAACTGGACACAGTACTCCAAATGGGGCCTAACCAGAGCTTTATAAAGTCTCAGTAGCACAACGGTGCTTTTATATTCCAACCCTCTTGAGATAAATGACAACAATGCATTCGCTTTCTTAATCACGGACTCAACCTGCATGTTTACCTTTAGAGAATCCTCGACTAGCACTCCCAGATCCCTTTGTACTTTGGCTTCACGAATTTTCTCACCGTTTAGAAAGTAGTCTATGCATTTATTCTTTTTTTCCCCAAAGGGCAAGACCTCGCATTTGCTCACGTTGAATTCCATCAGTGTGAATTCCAAACATGGTTTGCTATATGACAATACTTCCATATAATTGTTTCGCCTGTTTGATGAAAAATGGTGTTGTAGGTAGGCAGAGTAGCGAAGGTGGTGTTTGACATACTTGCCTTTATTGGTCAGAACACTGTTTGGTTGTGGCTGTACATGAAACTGATGAAACCATTTTTTAGAATACTGCATACAATTCTGGTCCTTCTTTAGAAAAGATGCTATTAAACTTGAGAGGGTGCAGAAAAGATTTACAGGGATGTTGCCAGGACTGAAGGATTTGAATTATAGTTAGAGGCTAAATAGACCAGGATTTTTTTCTTTGGAGCATTGGAGGCTGAGGGGTGATCTTATAGAGGCTTATAAAATCATGAGGGGGATGGATAGGATGAATAGCTAAGTTCTTTTTCCTGGGATAGGTGAGAGAGGAATGATCTTAAAATGACCTCAGGGTAATATTTTCATGCAAAAGGTGGTGCATGTATGGAACGAGGTGCCAGAGGAAGTGGTAGAGGTGGATATAATTACAAGGTTTAAAAGGCATCTGGATAGGTATAGGAGTAGGAAGGGTTAAGGGTGATATGTTCAAATGCTGGCAAATGGAATTTGGTCAGATTGGAATGTCTGGTCACCACGGTCGAGTTGGACGAGGTCTGTTTCCGTGCCATATGGCCCCCCCACTGAACGCCTAGAAAGCTCCTTACTTTGACACCAGACAGGAGAATTCAACGCCACAATTTTGTTAGATCTTTGTAAACAACTTTTGTCATGTTTTGTCATTGCATAATGAGTAAGATTTCAGTCTGCATTGAATGGAGTGCGCTAGCTGTTCAACAATATCTTTTACACTCACTAGCAAAGGTTTTGGTATATGTAAAACATTATAGTGTATGTTGAATTGGTTATTCAAAAAAACTCAGAAGGCTAATATTGTACTTAGAATATTAGCTCTGTTTCTCTTTCCACAAATGCTATCAGATCTGAGTTTGTCTAGCAATTTTATTTTCATTTTAAATCTCAGATATCTGCAGAATTTTGTTTTTGCTCAGAGTTGTTCAATCACTTTGGAGATCACCAAACTAAATATACAAGAAAGTGAATCAATGAAGAATCATCTCAGGTTTCACTGTGAACATTTTTAGAGTACATGAAAACGTTGAAAACAATAGTCAGTTTGCTGGAACATAAAATCAGGTTTTAGATATTTTAGCTAGTTTAAGAATCTTCTATCAAATAATAAATCAGTGAACAGTGAAGCAATTGAAATATCTGAGAATCACATTAGCTGTCAATTTGTTAAAGCTCACAACAAATGAAATAAAATACAAAGTTTGCAGTCAGGTGATTAAACCCAGATATAATTTTCTATATTTAAAATCATAGGGGCAGCTTTTCCACAAGAAATCTGTCCTACAGCAGTCAGAATCTTGAATGCATGCACGTTCTTAATCCTTCATTGGTAGTTGAAGAAACTCAATCACTTGTGTATATAATTTCTAGATGTTTGGCTTCCAGCAAAACTAGCCATTCAAAACATGCTAGGAATTACTCTTCACAAGTCCCACAAGGCCAGTCTACTCATCATGTGAACTCCCTTATTTAAACAATTAGCTCCTTTCCTGGAATACTGCAGCCATTAAATGTTTTGAACAAATTGCTGAGCACTATTGTATTCGAACTCCAACATTGGAACAGTTATGCAACTTCCGTTCTGAATATATTATAAGCCAGTTAATGTCGATGTCAAAGTCTAAAACACTCCAAGAAGGTAAAACTATTCCATTAGAGATCAGTTCTGACATGCATGCTTTTTAGACAACGTGATAAGATCATAACTCTTGCATAAATCAAATTGAAAGTATACAAACAAAATTTTGTTTATCAAAAGACCTGTAGTCAATTTGTTGGTGTTGAATACTTTGCAGTTTCTTAATTCTGTCAATGTTGACTCCATTGCTTGGTCACCTTCAATGAAACAAAAATGATCCTTTCTACCATAATAATTATGCTATTTTTATAACTGCGGCATTTTTTTTTTAAAAGGATCTATTTCGCCTTCTTTCCCAATTGTTCCTGTCCTTTCAACAGATTCTATAGCCTGGAGCAATCGTCATCAAATCATATGTGGATTGAAGCATATTAACAACCTTGTACCCCATTAGTTGAATGTGCTTCAATGGTCCTTCTAATTTCATTTTACTATGCACAAACTGTACAGTGCTTTCAGGACTGTTGTACATACGCAATTCAAAAAAAAAGAACCACGAATTGTGTAGTCTGTGTGGACTGATAGGTGCTCACACATCCATACAGTTTAGAGTATAGTGCTTTATTCATTTCATATGCAGTTACAATTTCCCCTTTTTATATCCAGTGTACAAACTTATGAAAAATAAACAAAGTTCCCAGGGCAATTAAAATCGCCACCTCTTTGAAGTTCAAAAGCATTTTGGAGCAGAGAGTCATAGAGGTGTACAGCATGGAAACAGACCCTTCGGTCCAACCCGTCCACGCTGACCAGATATCCCAACCCAATCTAGTCCCACCTGCCAGCACCCGGTCCATATCCCTCCAAACCCTTTCCATTCATATACCCATCCAAATGCCTCTTAAATTTGCAAATGTACCAGCCTCTACACATCCTCTGGCAACTCATTCCATACACGTACCACCCTCTGCGTGAAAAGGTGGCCCCTTAGGTCTCTTTTATATCTTTCCCCTCTCACCCTAAATCTACGTCCTCTAGTTCTGGACTCCCCCATCCCAGGGAAAATACTTGGTCTATTTATCCTATCCATGCCCCTCAACTTTGTAAACCTCTATAAGGTCACTCCTCAGCCTCTGACGCTCCAGGGAAAACAGCCCCAGCTTGTACAGCCTCTCCCTGTAGCTCAGATCCTCCAACTCTGGAAATATCCTTGTAAATCTTTTCTGAACCCTTTCAAGTTTCACAAATTCTGGTTGAAGATTTGTAGCTCGGGTGTCCGTTGTTGTGGTTCTGTTCGCCGAGCTGGAAGTTTTTGCTGCAAACGTTTCGTTCCCTGGCTAGGGAACATCATCAGTGCTATTGGAGCCTCCTGTGAAGCGCTGCTGTGATGTTTCTTCCGGTATTTATAGTGGTTTGTTCTTGCCGCTTCCGGGTGTCAGTTTCAGCTGTAGTAGTTTGTATGTGGGGTCCAGGTCGATGTGTCTGTTGATGGATGTTCTTGCCGCTTCCGGGTGTCAGTTTCAGCTGTAGTGGTTTGTATATGGGGTCCAGGTCCATGTGTCTGTTAATGGAGTTTGTGGATGAATGCCATGCCTCTAGGAATTCCCTGGCTGTTCTCTGTCTGGCTTGTCCTATGATGGTAGTGTTTTCCCAGTCAAATTCATGTTCCTGGTTGTCTGAGTGTATGGCTACTAGGGATAGCTGGTCGTGTCGTTTTGTGGCTAGCTGATGTTCATGGATGCGGATTGTTAGCTGTCTTCATGTTTGTCCTATATAGTGTTTTGTGCAGTCCTTGCATGGTATTGCATGGTACATGAGACATGATTTCCCCCACACAACGCCATGTTGACTATCCCTAATCAGTCCTTGCCTTTTCAAATACATGTACATCCCATCCCTCAGGATTCCCTCCAACAACTTGCCCACCACCGACATCAGGCTCACTGATCTATAGTTCCCTGGCTTGTCCTTACCACCCTTCTTAAACAGCGGCACCACGTTAACCAACTTCCAGTCTTCCGGCACCTCACCTGTGACTATCGATGCTACAAATATTTCAGCAAGAGGCTCAGCAATCACCTCTCTAGCTTCCCACAGAGTTTTCTGGTACACCTGATCAGGTCCTGGGGATTTATCCACTTTTACCCGTTTCAAGACATCCAGCACTTCCTCCTCTGTAATATGGACATTTTGCAAGATGTCACCATCTATTTTCCGACAGTCTATACCTTCCATATCTTTTTCCACAGTAAATACTGATGCAAAATACTCATTTAGTAACTCCCCCATTTTCTGCGGCTCCACACAAAGGCTGCCTTGCTGATCTTTGAGGGGCCCTATTCTCTCCTTATTTACCCTATTGTCCTTAATGTATTTGAAAAAACTCTTTGGATTCTCCTTAATTCTATTTGCCATAGCTATCTCATGTCCCCTTTTTACCCTTCTGATTTCCCTCTTAAGTATACTTCTATTTCCTTTATACTCTAAAGATTCACTCGATCTATCTGGTCTATGCCTTACATATGCTTCCTTCTTTTTCTTAACCAAGACCTCAATTTCTTTAGTCATCCAGCTTTTCCTATACTTACCAACCTTTCCTTTCACTCTAACAGGAATATACTTTTTCTGGATTCTCGTTATCTCATTTCGGAGGCTTCCCAATTTCCAGCAGTCCATTTACCTGTGAACATCTGCCCCCAGCTGAAAATGTGTTGCTGGTTAAAGCACAGCAGGTTAGGCAGCATCCAAGGAACAGGAAATTCGACGTTTCGGGCCAAAGCCCTTCATCAGGAATCATCTGTGATCATCTGCCCCCAATCAGCTTTCGAAAGTTCTTGCCTCATACCGTCAAAATTGGCCTTTATCCAATTTAGAACTTCAACTTTTAGATCTGGTCTATCCTTTTCCATCACTATTTTAAATCTAATTATGGTTGCTGGCCCCAAAGTGGTCCCCACTGACACCTCAGTCACCTGCCCTGCCTTATTTCCCAAAAGTAAGTCAAGGTTTGCACTTTCTCTAGTAGGTACATCCACATACTGAAATCAGAAAATTGTCTTGTACGCATTTAACAAGTTCTTCTTCATCTAAACCCTTAACACTATGGCAGTCCCAGTCTATGTTTGGAAAGTTAAAATCTCCTACCATAACTACCCTATTTTTCTGAAAGATAGCTGAGACCTCCTTACAAGTTCATAGAACATAGAAAAATACAGCGCAGTACAGGCCCTTCGACCCTCGATGTTGCGCCGATCCAAGCCCACCTAACCTACACTAGCCCACTTTCCTCCATATGCCTATCCAATGCCCGTTTAAATGCCCATAAAGAGGGAGAGTCCACCACTGTTACTGGCAGGGCATTCCATGAACTCACGACTTGCTGAGTAAAGAATCTACCCCTAACATCTGTCCTATATCTACCACCCCTTAATTTAAAGCTATGTCCCCTCGTAATAGCCGACTCCATACGTGGAAAAAAGTTTGTTTCTCAAATTTCCCTCTGACTATTAGGGGGATCTATAATACCCAATAAGGTGATTATCCCTTTCTTATTTCTCAGATCCACCCAAATCACTTCCCTGGATGTATTTCCAGGAATATCCTCCCTCAGCATAGCTGTAACACTATCCCTTATCAAAAATGCCACTCCCACTCCTCTTTTGCCTCCCTTTCTATCCTGGAACATTAAGCTGCCAGTCCTGCCCATCCCTGAGCCACTTTTTTGTAATTACTATGATATCCCAGGCCCATGTTCCTAAACATGCCCTGAGTTCATCTGCCTTCTCTGTTAGGCCCTTTGCATTGAATTAAATGCAGTTTAATTTATTAGTCCTACCTCGACCCTGCCTGCCTGACTGTTTGACTCGCTTCTGTTCTTAACTGTACCAGTCTCAGATTGATCTCTTTCCTCACTATCTCCCTGGGTCCCACCCCAGGCAACAGAATGTTAACAATGTTTATATCTTGCCTAGCAAAATATGATTGCCTTCTTGCTTTTCAATATAGAACTGCTTGCTTGTTTCGACACCGGAAGTAACAGGAAATTAGATATTCCTCTTGACAACATGTTGCATACATCAGCTACCAGGGTTTTCATCTTCACCTTGATTGGTTTCTTAACAAAAGACAGTTGCCACACTTTTTGCAGATTTCACTCCTCCATTTTAAACCTTATTGAAGGATCGAGCTCATTCCAATTTTTTAAAGAAAGAATGAAATACGTTCACTCCTGTGGCTGTTCTATTGAGGATAAGTGTAACAATGAAATAAAGATTTTCCTAGATTTTGTACCTACGATGTCTGAAGACAAGTAAACTCAATTTTAATGCTGTTGGTTGAGGGGGTCTTTTGCTCATAAAGCTCCAAAGATTTCTAATAGTAAGCTTATCCAAAAGTATCAATAAACAGATCAAAGCTGACAAGTCAAGGTTGTAAATATCTGTATTGGGAGATGACCTGTCCAGGTGAATTTCAGGTCGGGATGGAAGGTGTTAGTAAAGTTGATGAACTGTTCAACCTCCTCGTGGGAGCACGAGGCAGCGCCGATACAGTCATCGATGTAGCGGAGGAAAAGGTGGGGGGTGGTGCCAGTGTAGTTGCGGTGAATTTCAGGTCGGGATGGAAGGTGTTAGTAAAGTTGATGAACTGTTCAACCTCCTCGTGGGAGCACGAGGCAGCGCCGATACAGTCATCGATGTAGCGGAGGAAAAGGTGGGGGGTGGTGCCAGTGTAGTTGCGGGGAATTTCAGGTCGGGATGGAATCCAGCTTCCTCATTTCCCCTCCCCCCACCTTGTCTCAGTCGGTTCCCTCAACTCAGCACCGCCCTCCTAACCTGCAATCCTCTTCCTGACCTCTCCGCCCCCACCCCACTCCGGCCTATCACCCTCACCTTGACCTCCTTCCACCTATCCCACCTCCATCGCCCCTCCCCCTAGTCCCTCCTCCCTACCTTTTATCTTAGCCTGCTTGGCTCTCTCTCTCTTATTCCTGATGAAGGGCTTATGCTCGAAACGTCGAATTCTCTATTCCTGAGATGCTGCCTAACCTGCTGTGCTTTGACCAGCAACACATTTGCAGCTGTAAATATCTGTACAAATGTCAGACAATTGTCTATAATCATGTCAGTTTATGTTTATGAAATTGGAAACATTAGCAACACAATTTTCACTATTATAATTTTATACCTTCAACACTTTATCTCATACCTTTTTTGTGAACTTTTCACTAGCCATGTTTGGTAATTCAACTGCCAGGCAAAATAGTGATTCAACCACTATAACAAATTAGTTGGAAATGCAATATTTGGACCAATACTTCTCTAAAGCATTAGTTTCATGATCAACAATATTTATTCTTTGAATTAAAGCTTTCCGTAGTGCAACTCACTTTTGCTCAAAAGTTCTTTTTGGGTGCCTTTTACTTGACAGCCACGTAACTCATGTTCTTTGTTTTCTCCATTTAATGTTAACAGAGTCTGAATTAGGAAACCAAATTTATGCCTACTTATTGTTTTTATAAGCAAATAAAGGAAAATTGATTAAAAAAATGAAATGTCTGATAAGTATACTTAGATGTGTATACAAGCATCAATGAAAAAGCTAATAACCACATGTCAAGCAAAATTAAGATTACACACTCTTGCGTGTGTTTTGGCGAGAGATTAGGGAGTTTTAACTGGGGACTGAATTTTAAAAAAGCTAATTAGTTCTGGTCTATTTCATCATAACATTAATAAAACCATTCTAAATGTTGAAATGCCTGAAATGCTAATACAGATGTAAATCAACTCAGTAAACAGGATATCACAGCTGAGATGGCAAGAATTTTCTCGACAAACTGATGATAAAGCAATGGTCAATAATCCATCATTGTGCCACTGCAGCAAATAAATTCTACTCAAAGGATTGTATAATTCTACCCAAATCAGCATTTAAGGGATCAATTTCAACTACAGGCCTTTAGAAAAGGATTTAATCAGACTGGCTCTGACTATAGTCAGATCATACCAGTTCCAAAATCTCCAACCTACTTTAGTACTGCTCACAATATTTTACAAAGATGACAAAGCCAACACTGTAGTTTATCTATAATTATGCTTCTGCTAGTTCAATACAACCACTAATTATTTACTTCCATTATATAAGAAAATGGTCTTACCGGTACAAGATTGGAGCATGAAATCCAGGCAAACAGAGCAGTGCAGTTCGAAGTGAGTGTGACCCTTCTTGATGGACTATAATGCTATCCGAAGAACATTAAAGCTTTCTGTGCCTTGGTAAATATTTATTTCTCAACTTATGGACTGAGCTGACCTATTTCACAAAGGATCAGTCCAGCAAAGTTTCCCAATGTACCTGCCTTCAGTTTAACAGAAAGCATAGACAAGGTTTTCAGACTGAACAAAAATTGCTATCTATTAGCAGTCATTAGACTCTCACTACAGATAAGCAGTTATAAACGTTGACATGTAACACTACCAACTAAAACTTTAATCC
Organism: Hemiscyllium ocellatum; assembly: GCF_020745735.1. NCBI lineage: Eukaryota > Metazoa > Chordata > Chondrichthyes > Orectolobiformes > Hemiscylliidae > Hemiscyllium > Hemiscyllium ocellatum. Next base: position 103,633,352 of record NC_083405.1, read on the forward strand.
TCATATAAACTCCACTCTACATGCATGAAAAATAGGTTATGGGGCAGAGGGGAAAACTGGAATTACAGTTCAGTAGTCTTTGTTCTCAGGTTCTTTTCCTTTTGACTTTCCTTTTGGCCAGCACATTGCTTCAATTGCCTTTCACCAGATGCTTCCAGTGGTTGGTGAGAGACACAAGCTGCTGTTCACTTATATAAAAAAAGTCTCTGACTTATCAGCTAAAGATCACAATTTACAACCACTGGAAAGATAACCCAGTTTTCTTCAGGTTTAAAGCTAGTTTTGACTGCAGAGAACAGAAATACTGCTCCCATGGGAAGAACTGAACGCCTCTCTCTGTAACTTAGAGTCATACATCTCCAACTCCAAGCTGTTCAGTCAACCGAGAATCAATCTCAGTTACTGGTAGGCCAAAATGTCTCTGCAAAAGGTCACTAGACCAGAGAACAATTAACTTGCTGTTACCAACAAAAAATGCATCTGTGCACTCCCTCAGCTCTAAATCATTTGCAATTCAAACTTCAGTTCTGCTTCTTCAAATAAGTCTTGGCATGGATGTCAGGTTACTTTATTTTGAACAATAAGACACCCTTTCAAACATGGGTTTTGCAACCGTTCTCTCTCATTTCAGTTTGTTAGTTAAAATAATCAAAAATGAAAAGACACAGTCCTTACAGGTGGAAAACTCTGTTGTTTGGCATCAACCAGATAACTCTTTACAGACTGGAGTCATCTGAGCGATTATGGCTGTTAGAGAGCTATCATTTCAAACTAAGGTATTGTAACAAGTGTTCTTCAAAGTTGCTTCCTACGCCCAATCATGTTCAGCTGCTTCAAAGACATTGCATCCAACATTAAGTCAGAAGTGGAGATATTTCCTCACATACAAGATCTGGATTTTAAAAAAAAAATCAGGGTTGGACTGTGGTAACGTAACAGCACATAAGAGGCTTGGAATCTGATAGCAAATAACTCACCGACTCCCCAATACCTGACACCACTAGTAAGATGCAAATCAAGAGAGTGTTGAAGTACTTTCCATTTGACTGCATGAATTTAGCTCCAACAACTCTCAAGAACTGAACATTAGACAGTCACTGTGTAAATTACTTTCTGCAGGATTCCAAGTGTACCAAGAATGTATATAGCTAGCTCACAATCAAGAAATATTCAACAGCAACATTACTATTTGAGATGGTCAAATCATAAAGGACATTGCTGCTAGACTGAGTCTGCAGAAGGTGGTAAGAGAACCAAAATTATGGAAAAAAATATATCTGAGCTGATCCTCACCAATCTGTCTACCATAGGTCTATCTTCTCATGATGGTACTAATAAGAGTGACCATTGCATTGTCCTTGGAGCAAAGTCCCTCCTTCAAAATACCTTACATCATACTGGTGTGGAAAAAGTTCTGAAGAAGGATTACTGTAAATACTGGCTGCTGCATTGCCCCACATTTATTGATGACACTTCAAAGGCATGGGTCTTTAAATTTGAGGGAGATGCCTGTATTTGCTGACTAGAATTTTTAATGTTATTTTTAATATAAAAAGTTTTTAAGTAATGTGTAAAGTGTTTTTAAATAAACATTTATATATTTAAAATGCTAATCATCACTGAATGTTGTGTCTAACTTGCAACTTCAGTCGATTATAATGTAGACTCCTAACTATAGCATGTCTTTTAATTTCAGATTAAATACTATATATAGTTTAAATAATTAACATTTAGAATAGAAATATATCCCCCATCACTTAACACAAAGTAGTGATCTCATATTGAACTTATTGGCTTCAGACCCTATACCTGACATGATGATTTTAGTTGGAAAACCTATATAAAGGAACTATAGAAATTACAGTGATGCTATTTTTTCAACCTGCTCTGACAATTCCTATGATTCAGATATTTATGAACTGGTGTTCGACTGGGATGGACAAAATTAAAAATCACACAACACCAGGTTATAAGCCAACATATATTTATGAGCATCTGTAATGTAGGGTCAGGTAATTTAGGACTTGTGCTTGTATGCTAACAGTAATCTAGGGAATGAGAGTTCAAACTCTACTATGTGGATTTGAGAATTGAAATTTTTGGTATTTTTCAGACAAAAATTATGAATTAGCAAAAGTAGTTATGAAGCTTTCCAATTGTAATAAAAAAAACAACTCACTCACTAATGTACTTTCAGGAAGGAAAAGTAACACCCTTACCTAGTCTGGCCTATGCATTTACCCAATATGTTAACTCTTAGTTATCTCCTTGGTTTCATAAGCCTCTGTATTATGTAACTAGAAATGGCTCATGGTGACCTCACCAGCAATGCCCACAATCTGATGAATTTTTAACAGCAAATATGTTTGGAAGTGATTTACAGCATTTCTTGTGACAGGTGCTCTAGAAATATACACTTTTTTATTATATCACATTTAGGAGGTCTGTGCATTAGATATTGAGGACAAAGTAGAGAGAATTGTTAAGTATTAGAGGAACCTGTATTTACGTTGTCCCTTTCATGGCCTCAGGATACTCGAGTTGTGAGCTGATAACAGTGCAGTGAGCAAACTAAGACCCAAGTGAGCTGAGCAACTGAGAGTGCATCATTTTCATTAAATCAGATTGAATGGTTAAGAAATAAACAAAAATAGGAAAATAAATGGAGTACAAAGTTACTGAATTCATGATCAAGTCAAGTACAGAAAAAGAAATAAAAAAGGGGTAGGGGTAAAGATTAGATTGACAGAGACAAAAATAAATAAATAACAAGGTGAAGGAAGTGAGCATTTGACATTTTATATTTACCACTGAAAGAAAAAAGTTAGATACTTATAAGAATGAATTTTCAGTACCAGAGACTTAGGTGGCATTAATTAAAAGTTATCATGTTGTTATAAAGGCACTTAAGCTTGTCATGACAATTCCTAATCCTCTAAAATAAATTTAAGTCTCATTAACTATACACTATTAGGATCAACTTCATGGCATTCAATACACAGCAAAAGTGAGCCTGACAGCCTAATACCAATTTTGTTAAGGTGACAGAAGAAGGGAATAACCACCTTTGGATATTGGTCCTTAACTACACATCTGCTTCTTATCTTACTGTGTCATTTACACAAATGGTGGTGAGTGGAGTCAGAATTAGAGAGCACTGAAACAGATCCATGCTTACCAAGTTTCCAAAACTAAACTAGTCCCGTTTACCTGTGTTTGGCCCACATCCCTCAAAACTTTTGTTCATGTTCTTGTCCAAATGTCTTATTATTTTGACAGTAAATTCTGATCCTTTTTCAAACTTTTGAGAACCAAGGATCAATATTTGAAGGAGGAAACAAGAGTGATTGTTTTTAAAAAAAATTTACTTTGGATTCCAGGTCAAGGCTTACAAAGAGAGAAAATGGTAGGTGTGGGGTCATAATGTAGCATCAGACACATCATTTAGCAAATTTCTCACTGTAATTCCAGGGAAGCAGGAATACGTAAAAACTGCACACTTCCAGGAAAATCATTAACTGGGATGTCAAATCAATACAATTACTCAGTCAACTAGTTCATACTTCATAATTGGACCTCAGATTAAACTCTTAAAATATAATGGAGAATAGCAGATTAACCACTCACTCTATTTAAACTACGGTATTTTTGGTCACAACTTCACCAACATTAAACATAAAACATACTATTCCTAAAATGGTATGACTCTCTATAGGAAAGGTTCAGTAAAGAGTTTGGAAACTTTTCTTTTGTCTAAAATGTCATAATTCTGTGGATTGCACAGCTACTGTAGCAACAGTGCATTCTACTGGTCTCAGGAAAGCCAACAGGAATCTGATTCTGTACAGATTAAGCAGATCGGCCTACTAGTCTATTAAGATAAAGAGGTCATTAAAGAAAAAGGTATTCTCTCCTTAATCTTAAATTCAGAGCCCTAGCATTATTTTAAATCTTCTCACTACTTAAATGTTAGGTCAATTATTAGATTAATACTAATCTGAGTTAAGGCAGTTTGAATTAATTGCACATCTTTAACATTCAGTTGCATTATCATTCAATCCCCTACTACCAACATCTCTTGGGCATGGGGAGAGAGTTAACCCACTGACCTACTAGCTCTACTGGAAGGACAAGAGCAGGTTAGATCAGAGGAATTCTTCAAGTAATTCATCGCCTGAATCCCAAGTGCTTGGCCACCATCTACATAAGTCAAGAGCATAATAGGATACTACCCAATTTAGGTGTCTCCAAAAACACTCAAGAATGTCAATATCATCCAGGTAAAGTAGCCCACTAGATTGGTGCCACATACACAAATATTCACTTCCTCCACCACTGATGAACAGTAGCAGCTGAGTGTACCATCTACAACATGCATTGCAACAATTTACCAAGGGTTATTATACAGCACCTTTCAAAGCCATGATCACTACTACCTAGAAGGACAAGGGAAACAGATGGAAACCCCATTACCTGCAAGTTTCCCTCCAACCACATGCACCCTGACAAGGAAATATATTTCTATTTCTTCAGTCTTTCTGGGACCTTGCAGGCCCCACCTTAACAGCATTAAGAGGGAGGGAGGAAGGGGGGAGGGGGAAGAGAGAAAGAGAGTGTGCAAGAGAAAGAGGGAAACGTGAAGTGCTGAAAATTAGGATTAGTGCAGAATGACCGCCTGGACACAATGCATCCTTTTCCAGGCTGTACAACTGTGAATGCAAAAAAGCAAATGGTAATCTACATCATTTATATACTAAAATAAGTTTGTTTCAAGGGCCTCTAGTGGCAAAAATGAAATACTGCAACATTGCAAGAGGACGTCATGGTGTACATTGAGTTACAACATAAAAATGTTCAATTTGAAAAAGTGTTTTGTAGGTCCCACATGGATTATACAACTTGATACACCTGTCGCATACATACATGTATAAACGAGTATAACAAGAAACATATAACCAATTCTATTATTGCAATTAAAATCTATTTGTTCTCAGGATTTCAATATCAGTAGAAAATCCAGCATTTCCATCCTTAATTGTCTTTGAGAAGATGGCCTTAAAATATTACAGTCCGTCTTCCCAAAGTTGCAGGAAGATTTGATTTAATCACTCACTAATACAGTACCCACAAACAGATGTAGGCATTTGCTACCCATCCACAATTACCCTTGGGAGCAATCGTGAGTAAACCATAATACTATGGGGATGGTATCACATGGAGATAAAGATGCTAGGGGAGTCAATAATTCTCAGCCTCAGACTAGCTCTGGTAGTCACAGTATTTGTAAGGCTGGACATTTAAGTTTGTGGTCAATTGGGAGATCTAGGATATTGCCATTTGGATGATTCAACGAGGGTAATGCCACTGAATATCAAAGGGTGCTTCTAACTTTTGTTGAAATTCCTTCAGCTGTTGCGAGCGGGGGTCATGGACTGCTTCATTGTTGGAGGAGATACAATTGAATTGAAACTATATAATCATCAAACATCCCTATTTCCGAACTTATGTATACATATTGATGAAGCAGCTAAAGATAGTTTTGCCTGGATACTGCTCTAAGTCAGTCCTACAACAAAACCATTGGTCTGAGATGATTGGTTTTCAACAAGAACAACCATGTCTCCCCCACTTTGAGCTGGGCAGGACTCCTACCAATGGAGAGGTATCTTCCTGATTTCCATTTACCTGTATTGGCCTGTCTCTTTTATGCCACAATCAGTCAAAAGGCAATCGCAGGAAGATGGTTGCGGTTGTTGGGGGTCAGTCATCTCAACAGGAGTTCCTCAGGGTAGTGCCCTATGCCCAACAATCTTGAGCTACTTCATCAATGACCCTCTCTTCCTCATAAGGACAGAAGTGGAAATGTCCACCGATGATTCCACAATGTTCAGCAACATTCCCAACAACTCAAGACAATGAAGCAGTCTACGCTGAAATACAAGATCTGGACATTATCCAGGCTTGGGCTGACAAGTGGCAAGTAACATTCACACCAGACAAGTGCCAGGCTATGACCATCACCAAGAAGAGACAACTTAACCACTATCCCATGACATTCAGTGGGGTTACCATCACTGAATCCTTCACTATCAACACCTGGGGAGTTATTATTGACCAAAAACTCAACTGGGCTCACCACATAAACACAGTGGCTGCAAGAGTAGGCCAGAGGCGAGGAATACTGCAGCGAGTAACTCAATTCCTGACTCCCCAGAGCCTGTCCACCATTTATAAAACACAAGTCAGGAGTATGATAGAATACTCCCCACTTGCCTGGATGAGAGCAGCACCAATACTCAAGAAACTTGACATCATCCAGGACAAAGCAGCCTGCTTGACTTGCACTGCTACTACAACATCCACTCCCTCCATTACTGATGGTCAATAGCAGCAGTGTACACCATCTACAAGATGCATTGCAGAAATTCACCAAAGATCCTCAAAAAGCACCAAAAAGCACAACCGCATCCATCTAGAAGGACCAGGGCAGCAGACACATGGGAACACCACCATCTTCAAGTTCCCCTCCAAGCCACTCATTATCCTGACTTGGCAACATATCACCGTTCCTTCACTGTTGTTGGGTCAAATCTTGGAATTCTCTCCCTAATGGCATTGTGGGTCAACCTCCAGCAGATGGACTGCAGCGGTTTAAGAAGGCAGCTCACCACAACCTTTCCAAAGGAAAGTAGGGACGGACAATAAATGCAAGCCAGCTAGTAATGCCCACATCAGACAAAATATTTTTTAAAAAATCATCTCTGATATATGCTTAGAGTAAAGGCACCGATTGATGAGTGTTGAAGCCAAGTTGCTCTGGCAGACTCCCAAAGCGACCTAGACTACATCTCCTTCCACCCTATCTCCTGTAAAAACGCCATCCCTTATTCCCAATTCCTCCACCTCCGTCGCATCTGTTCCCAGGATGACCTTTCCACCTCAGCGAGTTCAGGATGGCCTCCTCCTTCCATGATCGCAACTTCCCCTTCCCACTTGGTTGACGATGCCCTCCAGTGCATCTCCTCCACTTCACGGAGCACCAACCTTGAATCCCACCCCTCCCAACACATCAAGGACAGAATCCCACTGGTCCTCACCTTCCACTCCACCAAACTCCAATTACATTACATCATCCTCCAAACGGACCCCACCACCAAAGATACATTTTCCTCCCTGCCCCCATCAGCATTCCGGACAGACCATTTCCTTCACGACTCCCATCAGTCCACACCCCACTCCTGGCATCTTTCCATGCCACTCGTGGTTGGTGTGGATGTCCCAGAGATGTTCTCAAAAACAATCCGCAAGTAGGCATCCCGTCTCCCTAATGTACAGGAGACCACATCAGGTGCAATGGATACAGTAGATGACTTTAATGGAGGTATAGGTAAATTTCTGTCCGATGTAGAAGGATTCTTTAGGGTCTTGGACGGAGGTGAGGGAAATTGTGTGGGCGCAGGTTTTGCACTTACTGCAGTGGCAGAGGAAGGTGCTGGGAGTGGGGTGTGGACTGATGGGGTGCGTGTACCTGACAAGGGACTCACGAGGGAATGGTCTCTCCACTTCCCGCAATCCTCCAGCGCATCCCCTCCACTTCCCCCATGCAATTTCCCTTCCCATGTGATCAACGATGCCCTCCAGTGCCTCTCCTCCACTTCCCTCATCATCACCCTTGAACCCCACCATTCCCAACACAAGAACAGAAGCCCCCGTTTTCCACCAAACTCCGCATACATCACATCATCCTCCGCCACCTAAAAATGGACCTCACCAGAGATATATTTCGCTCCCCACCCCATCAGTGATGTAGAGAGACCATTCTCTCCATGACTCCCTCGTCAGGTCCACACCCCCCATCAATTCTAACAGATTTGTCAGGCATGATTTCCCTTGATGAAACCATCTGATTTTGCCCTATTTTACCATGCACTCCCAAGTATTCATAAATCTCATCCTTCACAATGGACTCCAAAATCTTACAAATGACAGTGGTCAGGCTAATCGCCTATAATTTCCTGCCTTTGCCTTGCTCCCTTTTTAAACAGCGGGGTTACATTGGTGATTTTCCAGTACTGACTCCAGAGATACCTGAAAGATCACGACTAAAGCCTCCACTATCTCTTCAGCTACCTCCTTCAGAACTCTAGGGTGTAGCCAATCTAGTCCAGGCAATTTATCCACTTTCAGACCTTTCAGTTTTTCTAGCACCTTCTCCATGGTGATGGCCACCGTACTCACTTGTGTCTTCCATAGTGAAGACTGACTCAAAGTACTTATTCAATTCCTCAACCATTTCTTTGCTGTCTGTTCTCTAGCATCATTTTGCAGCTGCCCAATGTCCACTTTAGATATATAAAGGGCAAAAGAGAATCAAAAGAACTTTTGCAATCTTTCCTAATATTACCAGCTAGCTTACTTTCATATTTAATTCTCTTCCTTCTTACTTCATTCTTTGCTGTCCTTTGTTGATCTTTGAAGGCATCCTATTCCCCTAGCTTCCCACTGCCCACCACATTATATGCCTTCTCTTTTGCTTTTATGCTGTTCTTGATTCCCCTAGTCAGCTATGGTTGCCTCATCCTCTATGCACCCTGCTTCTTTTTCCTTGGGATAAAGTTTTGCTGTGTCTCTTGAATTACTCCCAGAAACTCCTGCCATTGCTGTTCCACTGTCTTTCCTGCTAGGCTCCTCTCCCAGTCAATTCTGGTCAGCTCCTCCCTCATGCCTCTGCAGTTACAGTTGAATGAAGGCAAACCCATTACATCTGATTCGACCTTCTCCCTCTCAAACTGCAGACTAAATTTTACCATGTTATGATCACTGCCTCTTAAGGGTTCCTTCACCCTAAGTTACTTTATCAAGTCTGCCTTATTGCACAACATTAGCCTCTAGTGGGATCCACCACAGGCTGCTCCAAAAAGCAATCTCGTAGACATTCCACAAATTCCTTTTCTTATAATCTACTATCAACCTGGTTTTCCTCCATGCTCAACGTAACCTTGCCTTTCCCTCCAAATGGAGAGCAGCCCTACGGTCTTCTGGAACGATGCCAATTTTGCCTTTACCACTCTATTCCTGTTTACCAACACCTGACCCCATAGAGTTGCATGCTATGGGACTTCAAATGGTCATCTAAATATTTCTTAAATGATGGTTCCCGTCTGTACCACCCTATCAGGAAGAGTTCAAATACCCACATCTTCTGGATGAAAACTGTTCAAGAAGGGAAGGAGGCAGAAGACAAGAAATTATAGACTGGTTAGCCTGACCTCAGTTGTTGGCGAGATTTTGGAGTCTGTTGTTAAGGATAACATTGTGGAATACTTGTAAGCGAATGGTAAAATAGGGCTGAGTCAGCATAACTATGCCAAGGGAGATCAATGGATTAGATTTCCTACAATGTGAAAACAGGCCCTTCGGCCAAACCAGTCCACACTGATCCTCCGAAGAGTAACCCACCCAGGCCCATTTCCCTCTGACTAATACACCTAACACTATGGGAAATTTACCTGAACTGCACATCTTTGGACCATAGAAGGAAACCGGAGCACCCAGAGGAAACCCATGCAGACACGAGGAGAATGTGCAAACTCCACACAGAATCGTCCGAGGCTGGAATCGAACCTGGCACTCTAGTGCTATGAGGCAGCCGTGCTAACCACTGTGCCATTGTGCCACCCCCATGCCCGACAAATCTGTTAGAATGCTTTGAAGAAATAATGAACAAGTTATAAAAAAGACAATCAGTGGATATGATCTACTTGGACTTCCAGAAGGCCTTAGACAAGGTGTCACACAGGAGTCTACTAAATAAGAGCTTGTGGTGTTAGCAATAAAGGTACTGGCATGGATAGAGGTTGGCGGACTAGCAGAAGACACAGAGTGGGGATAAAGGGGTCTTTGTAACAATGGCAGTGAATGACTAGTGGAGTTCCGCAGGAGAGAGTTTGAGAACCACAACTGTTCACATCATACATTAACGATCTGGATGAAGGAACTGATGCAACTGTTGCTATGTTTGCAGATCACATAGATAGGTGGAGGGGCTGAGTGTTGAGATAGCAGGAGGCTATACAAGAACCTGGACAGGCTAGAAAAGTGGGCAAAGAAATGACAGATGGACTACAATGTGGGAAAGTGGGAGCTTATACACTTTAGTAGGAAGAATAGATGTGTTCTCTATTTTCTAAACGGGGAAAAGGCTTCACAAATCTAAAAGGGATTTGGGATTCCTAGCTCAGGATTCTCTTTGTAATCATTGTATCAAGGCCAGTCAGGTGGACATCTGAATGTTAGTTCCCTAATTGGGGCTGTTAGTCTGGTGCAATCATTGAACACTGGCAGACAGGTAAGAACAGAACAAGTCCTCCACGTAGGTCTGCTCCTGGAGCCTGGCCAAACTGGCCATAAATAGGTTTATGCAGCAGGCCGTGGAGGGGGTCGTTAGGGCCGACTGCCTGCCCCTCTTCCGCGGTTACGTTAGGGCCCGGGTGTCCTTGGAGAAGGAGCACGCAGTGTCCACCAACACCCTGGAGTTGTTCAGGGAGAGGTGGGCGCTGCAGGGAGTGGAGTGCATCATTTCCCCCTCCAACTCTATTTTGATTTAGTCCCTGCCCTCCCCTTCACTGTTTGTTCACACAGCATTGCCCTTTGATGTGAAGGGCACTGCTTGTCACAGGCCACTCGGGTGTTTTCCTACTTTTCCTGGTGGTGGAAATTGAATAAAGATTTGTGCACTTTGTGTCTTTCACTGTGTCTCACACCTGCACACAAACACCATGGGTGCTGGGGAGAAAATAAGCACTACTGTAGTTAGGCGGTAGTGTGGGGGAATATAAAAAAAAGGACCGAAGCAAAAAAGAAAAAAAAGTTAACAGGGGATTTCACAAAAAAAAAAGAACAGAACAAGTCCTCCACGTAGGTCTGCTCCTGGAGCCTGGCCAAACTGGCCATAAATAGGTTTAGGCAGCAGGCCGTGGAGGGGGTCGTTAGGGCCGACTGCCTGCCCCTCTTCCGCGGTTACGTTAGGGCCCGGGTGTCCTTGGAGAAGGAGCACGCAGTGTCCACCAACACCCTGGAGTTGTTCAGGGAGAGGTGGGCGCTGCAGGGAGTGGAGTGCATCATTTCCCCCTCCAACTCTATTTTGATTTAGTCCCTGCCCTCCCCTTCACTGTTTGTTCACACAGCATTGCCCTTTGATGTGAAGGGCACTGCTTGTCACAGGTCACTCGGGTGTTTTCCTACTTTTCCTGGTGGTGGAAATTGAATAAAGATTTGTACACCTTGTCTCTCACTGTGTCTCACAGCTGCACACACACACCATGGGTGCTGGGGATAAAAATAATAAGCACTACTGCAGTTAGGCGGTAGTGTGGGGAAAAAAAAAAGAACCAGGAAAAAAAAGGAAAAAAAAGAACAGAACAAGTCCTCCACGTAGGTCTGCTCCTGGAGCCTGGCCAAACTGGCCATAAATAGGTTTATGCAGCAGGCCGTGGAGGGGGTGGTTAGGTCCGACTGCCTGCCCCTCATCCGCGGTTACGTTAGAGCCCAGGTGTCCTTGGAGAAGGAGCATGCGATCTCCACCAACACCCTGGAGTTGTTCAGGGACAGGTGGGCGCTGCAGGGGGTGGAGTGCATTACTTCCCCCTCCAACTCTATTTTGATTTAATCCCTGCACTCCCCTTCACTGTTTGATCACACAGCATTGCCCTTTGATGTGAAGGGCACTGCTTGTCACTGGCCACTCGGGTGTTTTCCTTTCTTCCTGGTGGTGGAAATTGAATAAAGATTCGTGCACCTTGTGTCTCTCATTGTGTCTCACACCTGCACAAACACATAGGTGCTGGGGAAAAAATAAGCACTACCTCAGTTAGCCGTAGTGTGGGGGTTAGGGGAAAAAATAAAGAACAGAACAAGTCCTCCTCGTGGGTCTGCTCCTGGGCCTGGCCAAACTGGCCATAAATAGGTCCAGGCAGCGGGCCGTGGAGTGTGTGGTTAGGTCCGAATGCCTGCCCCTCTTCTGCAGTTACATTAGAGCCCGGGTGTCTCTGGAAAAGGAGCACGCGGTGTCCACCAACACCCTAGAATTGTTCAGGGAGAGGTGGGCGCCGCAGGGAATGGAGTGCATTATTTCCCCCTCCAACTCTATTTTGATTTGATCCCTGCCCTCCCCTCCACAGTATTGCCCTTTGATGTGAAGGGCACTGCTTGTCACAGGCCACTCTGTTTCCTTTCTTCCTGGTAGTGGAAATTTGAAGAAAGATTTGTGCACCTTGTGTCTTTCACTGTGTCTCACACCTGCACAGACAGCATGGGTGCTGGGGGAGAAAAAACAAAAAAAGAGAAAAAAGAGGAATGTTCAGTTAGGCGATAGTGTGTGGGTACAATAAGAAAAACAACAGGAATGTCAGACATCCTGCTCAATCTGAGACCTGCCTCTAAGGGAGCTGGATCAGTGTGGAGTGAAGGACTCTGCTCTTTAAAGAGAAGGGACTGATTCTTGTTGGTCTCTTTGCAAAAAAAAGAATAGGAGTAAAAACAAAGAACAGAACAGGCCCTCCACGTGGGTCTGCTCCTGGGCCTGGCCAAACTGGCCAGGAGGGGGCACGAGAAAGACTTGGCAGAATGGATTAGGGTGAACACAAAGGCATTTTACACTTGTGAGGAATAAGAGAATGGTTAAAGAAAGAGTAGGGCCGATTGGGGATAGCATAGGGAACTTGTGTGTGGAGTCTGAGGAGGTAGGGGTTTTTTGCTTCTGTCTTTACGAAAGAAATGAACTTTGTAGTGAATGAAACCTTTGAAGAGCAGGTGTGCATGCTGGAATGGATAGAGATGGAGGAAACTGATGTGCTGAAAATTTTGTCAAACATTAAGATTGACAAGTCGCCAGGCCTGGACCAGATTTGTCCTCAGCTGCTTTGGGAAATGAGAAATGCAATTGCTTCGCCATTTGCGAAGATGTTTGCATCCTCGCTCTTCACTGGAGTTGTACCTGAGGACTAGAGAGAGGCAAATGTAATTCCTCTCTTCAAGAAAGGAAATAGGGAAATCCCTGGCAATTACAGATCAGTAAGTCTCATGTCTGTCGTCTGCAAGGTGTTAGAAAGGATTCTGAGGGATAGGATTTATGACCATCTGGAAGAGCATGGCTTAATTAAATGCAGTCAACACGGCTTTGTAAGGGGCAGGTCATGCCTCACAAACCTTATCGAGTTCTTTGTGGATGTGACTAGAAAAGTTGATGAGGGTCGAGCTGTGGATGTGGTGTATATGGACTTCAGCAAGGCATTTGATAAGGTTCCCCATGGTAGGCTTATTCAAAAGGTCAGGAGGAATGGGATACAGGAGAACTTAGCTGTCTGGATACAGAATTGGCTGGCCAACAGAAGACAGCAAGTGGTAGTAGAAGGAAAATATTCTGTCTGGAAGTCATTTTTATTAATGACTTGGATGAGGGGATTGAAGAATGGGTCAGCAAGTTTGCAGATGACACAAAGGTTGGAGGTGTCGTTGACAGTATAGAGGGTTGTTGTAGGCTGCAGCAGGACATTGACAGGATGTAGTGATGGGCTGAGAGGTGGCAGATGGAGTTCAACCTGGATAAATGCGAGGTGATGCATTTTGGAAGGTTGAATTTGAAAGCCGAGTACAGGATTAAGGATAGGATTCTTGGGAGTGCGGAGGAACAGAGGAATCTTGGTGCACAGGTACATAGATCCCTTAAAATGGCCACCCAAGTGGACAGGGTTGTTAAGAAAACATCTGGTGTTTTGGCTTTCATTAACAGGGGGATTGATTTAAGAGTCGTGAGATCTTGTTGCAGCTCTATAAAACATTGGTTAGACTGCACTTGGAATACTACGTCCAGTTCTGGTCGCCCTATTATAGGAAAGATGTGGATGCTTTGGAGAGGGTTCAGAGGAGGTTTACCAGGATGCTGCCTGGACTGGAGGGCTTATCTAATGAAGAAGGGTTGATGGAGCTCGGACTTTTTTCACTGGAGAAAAGGGGGAGGAGAGGGGACCTAATTGAAGTATACAAGATAATGAGAGGCAAAGATAGAGTCGATAGCCAGAGACTATTTCCCAGGGCAGAAATGACTAACACGAGGGGTCATAGTTTTAAGCTGGTTGGAGGAAAGTACAGAGGGGATGTCAGAGGTGGGTTCTTTACAGAGTTGAGAGAGCATGGAATGCGTTGCCAGCAGCAGTTGTGGAAGCAAGGTCATAGGGGACATTTAAGAGACTACTGGACATGCATATGGTCACAGAAATTTGAGGGTGCAGACATGAGGATCAGTGGTCGGCACAACATCATGGGCTGAAGGGCCTGTTCTGTGCTGTACTGTTCTATGTTCTAAATAGGCCTAGGCAGCGGGCCGAGGAGGGGGTCGTTAGGGCCGATTGTCTGCCCCTTTTCTGCGGTTACGTTAGAGCACGGCTGTCTCTGGAGAAGGAGCACACTGTGTCCACCAATACCCTGGGAGAGGTGGGCGAGCGGGGAGTGGAGTGTATTATTTCCCTGTCTAATTCTATTTTGATTTAACCCCTGCCCTCCCCTTCACTGTTTGATGTGAAGAGCACTGCTTGTCACTGACCACTTGGGTGTTTCCTTTCTTCCTGGTGGTGGAAACTGAATAAAGATTCGTGTACCTTATGTCTTTCACTGTGTCTCACACCTGCACACACACAACATGGGTGCTGGGAGAAAAATTAAGCACTACCGCAGTTAGAATAAAAAAGAAAAAAGAAAAAAAAACAGAACAGGTCCTCCACGTGGGTCTGTTCCTGGGCCTGGCCAGACTGGACATAAATAGGTCCAGGCAGCGGACTATGGAGGAGGTCGTTAGGGCCGACTGCCTGCCCCTCTTCCGCGGTTACATTAGAGCCCGCGTGTCTCTGGAGAAGGAGCATGCGGTATCCAACACCCTGGAGTTGTTCAGGGGGAGGTGGGCGCTGCAGGGAATGGAGTGCATTATTTCCCCATCCAATTCTACTTTGATTTAACACCTGCCCTGCCCTTCACTATCTGATCACATAGCATTGCCCTTTGATGTGAAGGGCACTGTTGGTCACTGGCCACTTGGGTGCTTCTTTTCTTCCTGGTGGTGGAAGTTGAAGAAAGATTCGTGCACCTTGTGTCTTTCACTGTGTCTCACACCTAAAACGAAGAAAAAAGAAAACAGAACAGGTGCATCTCACACCTGCACACACAACATAGGTGCTTGGGAAAAATAAGCACTACTGCAGTTAGGCGGTAGTGTGGGGATTAAAAAAAAGAACGAACAGCAGTGCCAGACATCCTGAAGGACTTTTGCCCGCAAAGTCAATTTTCCATGGGTGGCCCGGTAGTTAGCACTGCTGCCTCACAGCGCCTGAGACCCGGGTTCAATTCCCGACTCAGGCGACTGACTGTGTGGAGTTTGCACGTTCTCCCCATGTCTGCGTGGGTTTCCTCCGGTTGCTCCGGTTTCCTCCCACAGTCACAAAGATGTGCGGGTCAGGTGAATTGGCCGTGCTAAATTGCCCGTAGTGTTAGGTAAGGGGTAAATGTAGGGATATGAGTGGGTCGTGCTTCGGCGGGTCGGTGTGGACTTGTTGGGCCGAAGGGCCTGTTTCCACACTAAGTAATCTAATCTAATCTAATCCTGCTCCTCAAATGCTGCCTGACCTGCTGTGTTTTTCTAGCACCACTCTAATCTAGACTGCCAGACATCCTGCTCACTGAGGATTAATAACTTAAATTTAATAACTCACCACATGGAAAGTCATGGGTATGAATACACGTTCCACTATTCCATGTGTAAAAATTGCAATTACAGATGCAATGTTTCAAAACTTTACTGGCTGTGTCCACACCAAATCCCATTCACCCATCATTTCTGGTTTCAGCAACCTACACCAACTCCCAGTTAAATAATATCTCAATTTTAAAATTCTCAAACTTGCCTTCAAATTTGCCAGCCCTATGTCAGTGGAGATATTTGCCCTCCTCTAATTCTGGTCTTGCGCAGCTCTGAATTTAATTACTGTACCATTACTGGCTGTGTTTTCACTGTCCAGGCCCTAAGGTCTCTAGTCTTCTCTCTACCTCATTTTTCTCCTGATGATGCTCTTTGAAATAAACCAAGCTCTTCATCTGCCCTTTTATTTTCATATGCAGATTTAAGATTTTTTGTTTTATCATGTCGCTGTGAAGAACACTGCAACATTATACTTAATTAAAGGTGGTAAAACAATAAGTTATTTTGCTGTTTGAACTACTGGATTTTCAATTTGTTAAAACTACTCATTAATAACTATTATGAAGAAACTAATGTTAAATAATTAAACAAACTTAATTAACAGACCTCCCAATTTGATTTTGTCCCATATCTACTGGAATGCTGTGGTTTGTATTATTGTGGCCAAAGCTGAAAATGTTTTGCTGGAAAAGCGCAGCAGGTCAGACAGCATCCAAGGAGCAGGAGAATTGACATTTCAGGCATGAGCCCTTCTTCAGGAATGAGGAAAGTGTGCCAAGCAGGTTAAGATAAAAGGTAGGGAGGAGGGACTTGGGGGACGGTCATTGGAAATGTGGTAGGTGAGGGTGATAAGATGAGGGTGATAGGCGGAGTGGGGGTGGGGGTGGAGAGGTCAGGAAGAAGATTGCAGGTTAGGAAGGTGGGGCTGAGATTGAGGGTTGGGACTGAGACAAGGTGGTGGTGGGGGGGTGGAGGAATGAGGAAACTGGAGAAATCTGAGTTCATCCCTTGTGGTTGGAAGGTTCCTAGGCGGAAGATAAGGAGCTCTTCCTCCAGCCATCATGTTGCTATGGTCTGGCGATGGAGGAGTCCAAGGACCTGCATGTCTTTGGTGGAGTGGGAGGGGGAGTTGAAGTGTTGAGCCATGGGATGGTTGGGTTGGTTGGTCCGGATGTCCCAGAGGTGTTCTCTGAAACGTTCCACAAGTAGGCGGCCTGTCTCCCCAATATAGAGGAGGCTACATCGGGCACAGCGGATGCAGTAAATGATGTGTGTGGAGGTGCAGGTGAATTTGTGGCCAGATTTGTGGCCTTGGAGGGAAGTAAGGGGGGAGGTGTGGGCGCAAGTTTTGCATTTCCTGCGATTGCAGGGGAAGGTGCCAGGAGTAGAGGTTGGGTTGGTGGGGGGGTATGGATCGGACGAGGGAGTCACGGAGGGAGTGGTCTTTTCGGAACGCTGATAGGGGAGGGGAGGGAAATATATCCCTGGTGGTGGGGTCCAACACAATCCCGAGGCAAAATAGTGGGAAGCTTGGAGCATTATTTAAACTCATTTCAACTTGTACAGTTTTGGAGTACAAAATTATTAAAACATAGCAAAATGTCAAGTGGTTCATCTTTGTCTCACTTTCTTTAACTTAACCTATTTTTCTAATCAACCTGTTCAGAGATGTTATTACAAATCTCTGGAGCAAGTAGGTCGTGAACCTCAGTATCCTGATCCAAGGGTGGAGACGCTAACACTGCACCACAACAGGGTCCTTCATCTTTGTCTGATGAGCCAGTTTAATTAAAATCATTAGTTTTCTCCATCGACACTTGTTAAAATATTAAATCGAGGACCAGGGATTCTCTCCATCAACAGCATTAAGGATGCAATGAACTGCACTGGAGTTGTTAGTCTGGATGACTATTTTCAAAGGGAGTATTTGTCACAGGTTAGATTAGATTAGACTTACAGTGTGGAAACAGGCCCTTCGGCTCAACAAGTCCACACCAACCCGCCAAAGCACAACCCACCCATACCCCTACATTTACCCCATTACCTAACAGGACGGGCAATTTAGCATGGCCAATTCACCCTACCCGCGCATCTTTGTGACTGTGGGAGGAAACTGGAGCACCCAGAGGAAACCCACGTAGACACGGGGAGAACGTGCAAACTCCACAGTGTCTGTCGCCTGAGGCGGGAATTGAACCCAGGTCTCAGGCGCTGTGAGGAAGCAGTGCTAACCACTATGCCACCGTGCCGCCCACCAGATGTTTCACCAGTGTGGACGAAGCAGGAGTTTGATGAAAGACTCATTCAATGTCTCAGAGGTCACTTACACACTACACAACGGTGATATTAACCTGGCAAAGCTCAACAAGGCCAATTATATGTCAAATGGAAGATGGAAAAAGCTAAATTAACCTATAGGACAAAGTGAGGACTGCAGATGCTGGATATCAGAGTTGAGAGTGTGGTGCTAGAAAAGCACAGCAGCTCAGGCAGCATCTGAGGAGCCAAAGAATTGACTCTTCGGGCATAAGCGCTTCATCAGAAATGAGGTTTGTAGGCCAAGGGGGCTGACAGATAAATGGGGGAGGGGGGGGGGGAGGTGTCAAGGTAGCTGAGAATGCGATAAGTGGACAAAAAGGTGAGGGAGAATGTGATAGGTCGGAAGGGAGGGTGGAGCATTTAGATGGGAAAGGTGATGATCACGTCAGGAGAGGGATGTCGAGTTGGAGGCTCGGGACTGGTATAATGTGGGTGGTGGGGAAATGAGGAAAATGTTGAAATCCGCATTAATCTCAAGTAGTTGCAAGGTCCCAGGGCGGAATACGAGGCGTTTTTCCGACAGGTGTCAGGTGGTAAGGGTTTGGCGATGGATGCAGACCTGGACCTGCATGCCCTTGGCGGAGTTGGGGGGGAAATTCAGCCACAGGCGGTGGGGTTAGTTGGTGCAGGTGTCCCAGAGATGTTCTCAAAAATGATCCACATGTAGGTGTCCCGTCTCCCCAGTGTTGAGGAGACCACGGCGTGCAACGGATATAGTAGATGACATTGGTAAATTTCTGCTGAAAATGTGTTGCTGGTTAAAGCACAGCAGGTTAGGCAGCATCCAAGGAACAGGAAATTCGACGTTTCGGGCCAGAGCCCTTCATCAGGGCTTTAACCAGCAACACATTTTCAGCTCTGATCTCCAGCATCTGCAGACCTCACTTTTTACTTATTGGTAAATTTCTGTCAGATGTGGAAGGATTCTTTGGGGCCTTGGACAGAGGTGAGGGGAGTTGTGTGGGTGCACGTTTTGCACTTCCTGTGGTGGCAGGGGGAGGTGCTGGGAGTGGGATGTGGGCTGATGGGGTGCGTGGACCTGACAAGGGACTCACGGAAGGAATGATCTTTCCATTTACCACAGCCCTCCAGTTCATCTCCTCCACTTCCCGCATCATTGCCCATTAACCCCACCCCTCCCAACACAACAAGAACAGAAGCCCCCGTTCCACACCACCAAACTCCGCATACATCACATCATCCTCTGCCACCTACAAATGGACCTACCAGAGATATATTTCGCTCCCACACCCCTATTAGTGATCTGGAGAGATCATTTTCTCCACGACTCCCTCATCAGCCCACATCCCACTCCCAGCACTTTCCTATGCCACTGCAGGAAGTGCAAAACCTGCACCCACACCACTCCCCTCACCTCAGTCCAAGGCCCCAAAGAATCTTTCCATGTCCAACAGAAATTTACCTGTACCTCCACCAATGTCATCTACTGTATCCATTGCACCTGATGTGGTCTCCTTTACACTGGGGAGACGGGAAGCCTACTTGCGGATTGTTTCAGAGAACATCTCTTGGACATCCACACCAACCAACTGCTCTGTTGCTGAACACTTCAACACCCCCTCCCACTCCATCAAGAACATACAGGTCCTCCATTGCCAAACCCTTACAACCCGAAGCCTGTCAGAAGAATGCCTCATATTCCGCCTTGGGATCCTGCAACCACACAGGATCAATGTGGATCTCAACAGTTTCCTCATTTTCCCCTTCCCCCCACATTATCCCAGTCCCAAGCCTCCAACTCGGCATTGCCCTCCTGACCTGTCCATTGCCTTTCCCATCTATCTGCTCCGCCCTCCTCTCCAACCTACCATCTTCTCCCTCACCTTCATCCACCTATTGCATTCTCAGCTACCCTCCCCCAACCCCACCCCCTCCCATTCATCTCTCAGCCCCCCCAGCCCACAAGCCTCATTCCTGATGAAGGGCGTATGCCCGAAACGTTGATCCTCCTGCTCCTCGGATGCTACCTGAGCTGTTGTGCTTTTCCAGCACCAAACTCCCGACTCCAAGTTAACCTATAACCAGATGATCAGATGTAAGTTGTGAATATTGGTAGCAATTAAACGACTCTTTGGGAGAAGATAGCTCCACAAACATCACCATCCTCAATGATGGTGAAGCGTAGCATCCCAGGTGTTTAAAAAAAGGCCAAAGCATTTGCAAAAATCTTCAGCCAAAGTGCTCATGAAATGACATTTTAAATTTTTCAGCAATGTAAATTATTTCAACTCAAGTACAATATTGATTTTTTTCCAATGAAAAAAAAACCCTCAATCTAACTACAGCTTTTAGATTGATTATAATGGGAAAAGCAGATTTGCTTAGTGTAGTTTCACATGAAGTTGCACTTATCAAGTATACAACAATGTTAAGTGAAAACTTATCGTGCTTAATTGTCAAGTTTCTCTAATAATTCAAAATGTGAACACATTATATGTTATATTTTAACCATATATCTGCAAAGATATAGTCATAGCACAGAAAGAAGCAATTCAGTCTGTCAAATCCATGCCAAAATTCCATTGCAATCCAGTTACATTCTCTCAATCCCTGATTCCTCTAATTAATCTGCAATCATTACTAGTTACCACAAAAATGTTCTCAGATACGTTTCACTGTATTCCAGTACATGACAACAATAAATTAAATGAAAAATCAAATCTCACCTGCATCTCTTATCCAAAACCTTAAATCATGTCTTGTAGCCCTTGTACTATTTTCTCTTATATCCGTAGTCTAATCCAGTCATAAAGTTGCACACCACCTTCAAATCACCTCTCCCGTTCTCCCAGGAATACAGCTCAAATTTTCAAACCTAATCTCACAGCTAACTCTTCGTTCATTTCTGGAAACATTCTAAATAAACTCTGCAATCTCTCAAGGATCCTTACACCTTTCCTAAAGCATTGTGACTAGAACTGAATACAATATCCAAGTTGTGACCAGGAAAAAGCTACATGAAACATTTCTGTTTTTGGACCAAGTACTGCTAGTTAGAAAGTACAATCTCAGCATTCAGCCATTTTGCAACGGTCAAGATGCATGAACCCACATGCTCCTCTATCCCTTAACTCTCTTTGGAGTTGTATGTCTGGTCCCCATCCTGTCTGTCAAAATACTTCAGCTTGCACTCTCATGTATCTAATTCCATCTGTCACTTGTCAACCCATTCTGCTCACCAAAGTCCTGTTGAAGTCAATTGGTGTCATTCTTATTGTCTGCAACTCTTTCAAGTTTGGTAACATCACATTTTACTTTTACTCTAAACAATATACCAATAACTACATTTTTGTTTTACACACACACACACACACACACACACACACACACACACACACACACACACACACACACACACACACACAGTCCTGGCACTGACTTATGACAGACACCAATGTCTACTATCCTTTAGTGACAACCACTTACTATGACTCTTTCTGTTCTTGAGCACATTATCTAACCAAGTTATGACTGACCCTTCTCATTCCTTGAGACTCAATTTCGTTAACCAAAATTGTGGTGCTTTGTCAAACACAGCAATGTGACTGACTCTTAACTCACTTCTGGGCAATTAGAAATAGGCAATAAATGATGGCCTAGCTCATGACATCCACATCACATGAAAAAAAAATTACAATTTCCTTGAAATTCCCTAAAGATACCATCCACTAAATTCCCCTAATCAAGCTGCTCTGCTATTTCAAAAATTCCACTGAATTAAATTAAACAAGATCTGCTCTTTACAAATCCATGCTTATTCACCACAATTAACAAAAACACTTTCACAGTGGCTATTAAATGATTTCCTTAGGTGTTTTTTCACAAACTTATAGTCATACAGCACAGAAACAGTCCCTTCGGTCCGGCTCATCCATGCCAACCAAGTTTCCCAAAATAAAGTAGACCCATTTATCTGTGCGTTGCTCTAAACATTCATGTACCTGTGCAAATGCCTTTTAAATGTTGCAACTATACCTACATCTACCAGTCCATTTCATATATGAACCAAAGTGTGTGTAGGAAAAAAAGGAACCTGAGGGACAACTTAAATTTTTCTCCTCTCACCTTAAAAATATGCTCTTTAGTTTTGAATTCCCCTACCTGATGGAAAAGACCTTTGCTATTCACCTTACTTATGCCTCCCATGATTTTGTAAGGCCACTCCTCATCCTCCTATATTCCAGTGAAAGAAGTCCCTGCCTATCTAGCCTCCCTCTGTAACTCAAACCCTCCAGTCCCATTCCCCATCAGTGGTGATAAACAGAGCAGCCTGCAGTTACTAGGAATACCCTTATGCATTTTCTTGAATAATGGCTTCACATTTGTCACTCTCAAATCATCATATCTGGCACACCTCTGAATTCCCAGGATTTGCCCCTCCAGCTTTCATTATTTGAAGTCCTACAGAATACCTCTTGTAGAGTGATTATATCTCTCTTTCTTCTCAGCACTAAATCAAACAAACTCCATCCTTAGTCTTTCTATCTCCAAAACTACAATGTATTCAAGTACTGCCATACCACCTCCTTTTAATCCTTACAGTTTGAAAGCTTGAATATTAAGTACCTAATGTGATTTTTTTAGCCACATTTCTGTTACTGACACTACATCATACTCATACTATTTGTATTTGCAACTCATCAACCTATTCACCATACATGGTGCAGTTACATACTTACACATGAGGTGAGAGCGAGTGCCTGCACATAAAAGCCACATTTGAACAATTGTGGCATCAAGGAATCTGAGCAAACCTGGAGTCGATGGACTTCGGCAGGAAAACCATCCCTCCATTCAAAGGTCAGAAGTCATTATGTTTTCTAACGATTGCACAATGTTCAGCACCATTCATGACTTCAGATACTGAAGAAGTCCATATCTAAATGCAACAAGACCCGGGTGACAAGTGTTGAGTACAATTTGTGCCACACAAACACCAGGCAATGACCATCTCCAATAAAAGGCATTACCCCCTTGACACTTAATGGTACCACCATCATGAACACCGCACTAAGGGTTACCATTGTCCAGAAACTTGAATGGACTAGCCATATAAATTCAGTGGCTACAGGAGAAGAAGCTATCAGAATCCTACAGTGACTAAGTCACCTCTTGACTCCCCAGAGCCGAATCACCATGTACAAGACACAAATCAAGAGTGTGATGGAATACTCCCTTCTTGCCTGAAAGCAGCTCCAACAAAACTCATGAAATTTGATATTACCCAGAGCAAATCAGCCTGCTAGATTGCCATCAGCCTTCATAAACATCTACTCCCTCCACCACTGATGCTCAGTAGCTGCAGCATGTATCATTTACATGATGCATTGCAGAGATTCACCCAAAGATCCTTAGTGAGCACTTTCCAAACACATGACCACTACCATTTAGAAGAACTAGGGCAGTAGATATGTGGGAACACCACCACCTTCAAGTTTCCCTCCAAGCGACTCACAATCCAGACCTAGAAATGCAGTGTTGCTTCAATATTGTGGAACCAAATCCTGCAATTCCCTCCCACCAGCTTTTTGAGTCTACAATCAGTGCATGAATTGCATCTGTTCAAAAAAAATGGCAGCTCACCACCACCTTGCCAAGACAACTATGGATAGGCAATAACATGCCAGCCCAGCCAGTTAAGAATGTGTACAGGGTATATAAGCAGGCAGGGAAAGAGTTAAGCTCTGAGTTTTGTGAAACAAGAGGTTCAGCTGAGCATGACAGATCAGATAATAACTTACAGTTAACAACAGGGTGCTGGAGGCAAGGGTAACGGGTTAACAAGGTGGAAAAGCAGTCATTATGTAGAGCCATTTAACAATATTGGAAGCATTCAGTATTCAAGGTCAGCTAACAAGGGGAAAGGTATCCGTTGTATCAAGTTAACAAGGTTAAGAACATTCATTGTATAACAGTAAATGGCTTGGTCTTTGCAATTGATATTCATTAATTAGAATGGTCATCCAATTAATATGTATGCTGCCTTATCTGGATGCTCCTCCCTGTAAAATGACTATACAGTTCATTGAGAAACTGCTATCCCAGAGAAGACCGTGAACTCATGTCTCTGTGCACATGGGCGATCGTTCCCTCTCCCTCCAGGACCCAGAATAAAGATGAAGGAGGTAAAACTTTACTGTGTGAGTGATTTGCTTCGACTGAGGAGTGGTGGGAGAAACAGAATGACACCATTTCTACCAAATAATTATCCAATACCCTCTTGAATGCCTCAAACGAACCTGCCTTCAGAAGAAATGATATTTCTTCCTTCTCTAGTATTATCCAGCACTTACTCCTTCAAGGACTTATTCCACTTCTTTTGTTTAATTCTGACCCATACCCCTCTGGTAATTGAATTTAGTTTAAATACTCATATTTGTAAAATTCTATTTGTAAACTTCCTCTCAATGGCTCTGGTCCCATCTGGTGAGGCACAACTTGCCCCTTTTGAAAAGCTACCTCTATCTCCTGGCCCCACTGCCCAAAGAATCTGATGCCCTCTCATTTGCACCATGTCTTGAGCCATATAATCATCTCCCCTACTTCTTTTTCTACTTTGCTAGTTTGTGGTTCTGCAGCAGTTGAGATTACTATTTTCAAGATCCTCCTTTTTCATTTCTTCTCCAGTTCTGGAAGTTTGACAATAGGACCTCAACATTTGTTCTCTCTACACTGCTAATAAATATATTTACGAAAAAACAATTTTTAATTTTATAAACATAAAATTATTGAAAAATACAATCAGTACAATAAAGAGAAAAAAACCCACAAATTACAATACAACTACAGTCTACTAACTACTAACCTACAGCATAATACAAAACAAACTCTAACACTATGCAAAGCAAGACCAATAAATAAGTAAATGACTAATAGATCAAAAAAGGAAAGAAAAGCAAAAGTTAAAAAAAACGCAAAATACATATATTCCCGTATTAACTCAGGAGTGCCCCTTCTAGGGCCCAAGGCTTGACAAACCTAACCATCCTGGTTAAACAAATGCCCTAGTTAAGGTAGATGACAAATCTATATCCAAGTAACTCAAGTAAGATTGCCATGTCTTATAAAAATGGTATGTTGTGTGGTGCACCATATTTGTAAAAGCATCCAAGAGAATGTGCTCCATAATTAATTTCTGCCATCCCCGCAAGCCCGGCAGGTTCTCAGACACCCAGTTCATCTGAATATTCTTCTGTGCACAGTATGCAAGAATATTAAATAGTTTCTTCCTACAACTGTCTAAAGATGGTAAATTCGGTAGATCTAAGAAGAGATATCAGGTCTACTTAAACTTCAGTCCTCAATACCCTCCCTATCTCCCCCGTCACAGTGCTCCAATAGCCTGTGGCATGTCCAGAAGCAGTGGGTAAGAGTACCTACACTTATTTTACATTTGAGATGCCCCTTTTTTAAACTTCGCCAGATGAACCCTGTGCAGACCTTTTAACAGTGTAGCACACGTCCTATTACAGACAGATCTTTTGAGCATTCTCCCATGTTTCAGAAGAGATCTCCACTCCTAGCTCTTGCTCCCAGACCTCACATAACCAGTTCATATCCTGCCAGGTCCTGCCACAGCAGGCGATAGAGGGCACTAACCGAAAGGGTCCTTCTGGAACGTAGCAACAATCTCTCTGTATCAGGCTTATAGGGCCTCTCTACATTGTTAATACTAATGTGTGCAACATTACTGGCTGGCTGTCTGCTCGTGTAGAATATTCTGCACTTTCACTATATCCTGTATCCTTGCACCAGGGAGGTAACACTGTAGAATTCATCAGACGCCAGTGGTAACTATCATGACTGCATGGTTTTGCTTTACCATTCTCCACTGTGCAGTCTCTTGCCTACTGCTACCATAGCCTGAAATATACTCTTTTTAAAAGAGTCAGAGTCATTCTCAGCAGTCTCCAACACTGGTTTGAGTGTAGAACATACTCTAAAAACTCTCACTTTCTGCCTGTATTCTAGCAGACTATGCCCTCCTCCCCATCTACTCTGTGGGTGCCATCTCTTGCAACATATGATACATATTAGAAGCACACTAAGGACTGATGAATTTAAAAACAGTTTCAGAATCAATGCATGTTTATATGTGTACCAAAACTTGGTGAATAAGGACCTTATCCACCCCAATGCACTTGTCCCTCAAGCTCAGAAACCATGAACTCAAAAGCACACATGGTCCGTCCTATTCACAAAGTGTGAAGTTCCCACATGATGTAGAAATTGCAAGCAACATGCCTTAGTTGTCTATCCATGAAATGACATTATGTTTCCTCTTTTACAATCTAGTTAGTATCTTACGTAAATTTATAATTTTAATTAACGATGTATTCAGGCATATGACTGTTAAAATTAAACTCATGAAAATAATTTGTTCTTTTGACATTCTATTGAATTTTCACATTTCACCATCTCATGATGGCTAATGCTAATTCACTTTTGGTCTATGTTCAGTTAACTCATTCAACATGGATATGTAGGGGTTGCTGGTTAGCATAGGATAAGAAAGGGACGACTGTCTAAATTCTGATGATATTTTGTGTTTCTGATCACGAAGGAGAGGTGTCTCAACACTGGGAAAAGCAGAGTTCAACATCAGCCATGATGCCCCACCCTCCACCTAAAAACAACTGTAATCACCAGGCAGAGTTAGAAAAAAAACAGAACAATGCTGGAAACCAGGATGTCCCACAACGAATGTGTTAGGAACGTTTCTGTAATATAAAAATGTATTACAGAGTCAGTATTTACTTTTGACATTGAAAATCCAAGTGTGGCAATACCAATGACATAGTCAGTCTGGGAAGGTTACCTTCAAAGTGAGGCAAAGATAAATTATTTTATGTTAAGGACTGTTCCTTCATTAGTATTGTATTTTTGGCTACATTTTTAGGGCAGTATTAAAAGATAAAGAAAAGATAATTATTCATTTTTACAAGACAGATTTAAAGCATTTATTTCCTTGTACATAAAGTTCAAAATATAATTAAATTTCAGTATTGTTCAGATGTTAAGGGATTAATTTGTTCTGCTGATCTTCAAGAAATTGGATGCACTGGTGGTAGGGTGGTGTGTTTCTCTGTCTTGCAGGTAGGATGTAAAAAAAATTACATTGTTATCTCCTACTATTCAGAGTAAATTTACATTATCATCTCCTATTTAGAATTAATAAGAACATTGCAGTTAAAATTCTGACTGCACCCTGCAGTTAAAAAAACAATTTACACCTGATCTTGCCATTAAAGAATAATCCGCATTACATTGTTTCTGAAATGGTCAAGTCACTGCATTGTGTCTTGAGTAGTATATGACTATGGGGGAGTGGCTGGAGATTGTCTTGTGGGGATTACTGACTGTGATGTAAAATTTTGTATAAAGGAAGAACTGGTCCCTTTATTCAGAGAGCTTCGCTTGACATGCCTCGCAAGCATTGCTAGGAATGTTAAGTGATCCTCCAAAGCTTGTACTTGCTTAATAAATTTTTACTGTTGACGTATTGCAGTTGTATCAATTGTTTTAGAATCTCAAGAAAAAGAACCTAAAATTATTCATTGTCCAGATGCACACAATAAGTTATTATTTTGTTTCCAAAAGTAAATTAATTACTGATGAAAACATTCATGTCACAAGTTTTTAAATGTCTAAGTTACTTAAATATGTAAGCACCAGAAACGAACTAATACCAATAAAGAACAGGTTGGAATGCTGAGGCAAAACATTCTTGAATTGTGTGTGTAAATTCTAAAAACCTTAGCTAATGGTTCGAGTTACTTTGCTTGCCTTCCACCACCTGGTCCCAGTTCTAATCATTACCCATCAAAATTTATAATCAAAATAGCTAAGAATATTATGAAAAAACTTAAATGAGGGGAATAGGTAGTGGTCCACAAGAAACAGTGGAAAAGACTCCTTGCTACTGAAGTTCTAATGTCTCAGGATAACAGCCAGATTTTGGATTTGGGAATGACAATGTATGTATTAGTGCTCAAAGTTATGAAAGGTGGTGAGGAAAATCAGACAGCAAAACTGTACATGGTGATGTATAGATCATCAGAGCTTCCAAATTGCAATACTTCTCCTGACTATTCACAATAATGATTGCTCCTCAAGTGACTATTTGATGAAACACTAAGTGCATGCTGTTGCAGTAATTTTACATTTTCTAACCAGTAAACAAACCAGGAAAATGCATAATTTTGCATTTAAACTCTGGCACAATTTGGTTTTAAAAATTGGAGGCTTCTTTGTGGTTTTTAATACTTCTTTTCAATTTTCACTAACGCATCTATTAAGCGTGTACTGACAGTTCCCTGCATCACAGATGCCAGTCTTCTGCCAATTCTAATCACTCCACATGATATCATGAAAGGAAGATGTTTGTGAAAGTTGGAGGTGAACCACAGGAATTGAATGTAGCGTAGTAGGCCCAATCCTCTTCAGTTGTTTCACCAATCACTTCTGTCCGTAAGGTCAGAAATGGAAAATGCTCTCTGACGAGTGTGCAATTCCCAACTCCCCAGATACTGAAGCAAACCATGTTTAAACGCAGCAAGACTTGCACAATATCCAAGCTTAGGCTGACAGGTACCAGGCAATGAACATTCCCAACCCGAGAATCTAATCACCACCTCTTGACATTCTTGATATTACCATTGCTGAATTTCCCACTATCAATGTTCTGGGCATTACCCTTGACCAGAAACGGAACTGAACTTGCCATATAAGTACTGAGGCGACAAGAGCAAATCAGAGGTTAGGAATAACTTCAGTAAGTACCTTAGCTCCAGATTCCTAAAGTCTGTTTACCATCCGCAAGGCATAAGTCAGAAGTGTGACGGAATACCCCCTATTGCCTAGATGACTGCAGCTCCAGCAGCACTCAAGAAGCTTGACACTTCCTTAGATATAGCAGCTCACTTGATTGGAACCACATCTACAAGCATCCACCTCTCTCCACCACCAATGCTCAGGAGCAGCAGTGTACACCATCTATAAGATGAGCTGCAAAAATTTGCCAAAGATCCTTAAACAGCACCTTCCAATCCCCCAATCATTTCCAGCTACCACCACCCACCTGCAAGTTCCCCTCCAGGGCACTCAATATCCTGACTTGGAAAATACTGCCTTCCTTCAATTTGGCTACAAATTCTTGGAATTCCATTCCTAATAGCGGTTCTGAGATGCCCACACCAAATGAATTGCAATAGTTCAGGAAGGCAGCTCACCACCACCTTCTAAACAGCAACTAGGGATGTGCAATAAATGCTGGCAGCAATGTCCATATCCCATGAATAAACAGGAAGAAAATGATGCAGTCAAATAGTAACAACACATTCTGTATTGTCTTTACATTTGGACTTGTACAGAAGCAAAATTAGAAGAAATAAATTGAGTATTGAACAATTGTTAACCCTTCATTAAATATACAATATTTGAGGAAAGCATTAAATTTCTTAAACAAAGTATTTAAATTGGCAAAGACAAGTAGGAGTTAGCAGCAATATATTTTCAACATAACTGACGTACACTAACACACTTTCCACAAACTGGTGAAGTCACAGCTAATGTGTTCCCATCATATACACACAAAGCCAGATTATTTTAAATCAGGCAATTAATAACCATCCTTTTTAGTGTACCTCAGATTTCAAATACAGTTTTTAGTATAACTGAGCGTTCATTACAATGAAAGTATCCATCACATAGGAGCTTCCCTCTTTCCCTCCTGCAGTTTCTCCCTCTTCCATCACCTTTCTTGCAGCTCATTTCTCCCCACATGCCCTCCCTTACATTTCTTTGTTCTCTCCCAGCCCATTAGAACTTCCTTCTCTCTCCTAATTATCCAACCTTGCAGGTTTTTTCTTCCCATCACTATTACCTCTTTCAGTCTCTCTGCATACCCCGCTTCCACTATTGCAGCATCTTTCTTTTCTCCACTAACCGTTTTTGCAGCCTGTAATATATATTAGATTTTATTTCACATTTAAGCACGATGCCAGGTATTCTGGTTGCCATATTATATACAAAGGATATGGAGGCATTGGAGATGGTACAGACAAAATACACCATTATGAAATTAAACACGTGTGCATATGCTTATCAAGAAAGGACTGACAGCCGAGGTCTCCTAAAAAAGCTGCAAGGAGTGATCTATTAGAGGTATCGAATATTATGAAAGAACTTATTAGTGAATAAAAAGAGAATGCTTCCTCCTGTTTGAAGAGCATAATTAGAGGTCATCAATGTAAGACAGTCATCAGCCTAAACTAGGGGGCATAGTTTTTAAGGTGAGGGAGAGATTTAAAGATGTGCAAGATGCTTTTTTTAAAAAAAACACAGTAGATAGCATCTGAAATGCACTGCCACATGAGGTGATAAAAGCAGATACAACAGCAATGTTTAAAAGGCATTTGGACAGACATAAACAGGTAGAGAATAAGGGATACAGACCATGTATGGCAGATGGGATTAGTTTAGAATGGCGTCATGGTTGGCATAGACATGGTGAGCTTAAAGGCCTGTTCCCATGCTGTTCTGTTCTACGTTCTAAATAATTCAGAAGAAATTTCTTCAGAGTGGCAAGAATGTGAAATTCTCTACGGTCAGGGAGGTTGAAGCAATTAATATAGGTGTACTTTAAGGGGAATCTAGACAAGCATATGAGGGAGAAGCACTGTTCACGATGATAAATTTAGAGAAGAAAAATAATAAGAGGAGATTTGGAGTAGGTACATAGGCATAGAATGACCTGTGTGTCCTACACATTATTTTTATTAATGCAAATAAGTCCCATTGAACATAAACATTTAAAATCATTATGATTTTCTATTCTTGAAGTAAATAATCTCAGGTCTTCTACCTGCCCATTCATTGCCCACTCACTTTACCTCGAGATCATTCCACAGAAACCATTCCCTCCGCAACACCCTCATTAGGTCCATGCCCCCCCAGCAATCCACCCTCCACTCCCAGGACCTTCCCTTGCCACCACAACATGTGTAAAACCTGCGCCCACAACTCCCCCTCACCTCTATCCAAGGCCCTAAAGGATCCTTTGACATCTGGCAGAGATTTTCCTGCACATCCAAACACCTTATCTACTATGTCCATCACTCTCGATGTGATCTCCATTTACATTGGGGAGACAGGACGCCAACTTGTGGAATGGTTCAGAAGGTGCACCCAGTGGTCGACCACTTCAACTTCCTCTCTCACTCCGCCGAGTACACGCAAGTCCTGGGCCTCTCCACCGCCAATTCCAAGACACCTGACACCTGGAGGAAGAATGTCTCATTGTCTGTGTTCGGACCCTCCAACCACATGCCACAAGTGTCAATTTCACCAGTTTCCTCATCTCCCCTTCCCCCACCTTATCCCAGATCCAACCTCCAACTAGGCAGTGCCCTCTTGATCTATCCTACCTGTCCATCTTCCTTCCCACCTATCCATTGCACCTTCTGCTTTGACCTATCACCATCACTTCACATCCTCGTCTACTTATTGTCTTCCAAGCTAGCTTCCCCTCAGCCCCACTCTCTTCCTATTTATCTCTCAGCCCCCTTGCGGCTCCCCCTCCTACATTCCTGATGAAGGGCTTATGCCTGAAACATCAACTCTCCTGCTCCTCAGATGCTACCTGAAGAACTGTGCTTTTCTAGCGCCACACTTTTTGACACTTAACTAGATCTCTGTTCTGTCTGAATATTATCCTTACAGCTTACATTCTCAACAGTTTGTGCCATCAGCAAACTTAGATACAATTGTGTCTCTTATTCAAGCCATAAGTATAAATGGTAAACAGCTGAGGGCCCAGTACCGATCCTTGTAGTATGCCATAACTGTAGCTTTCAACTTGAAATTGCCATGTTTTATCCCTACTCTTCTCCATTTATCAATTCCTCATCCATGCTAAAATACTACCTGCAACTCCATACAAATTGTAGATTCAAGCATATTACCTATACTGGTTTATTTTTATCAAATGATTGCATCCTACTAGTTATATCCTCAAAAACATCTCATAAATATGTCAAAAATAATTTTCTCCAATTGTAAAGCTATCTTGACATTATCCAACCATAATCCGATTGTCTAAAGGCATTGGTAAGGCTAGCCTAGTAATAGATTCCAGCATTTCCCAATATCAGAAGTCAAATTAACTGGTCTGCCCTTTCCCTTCTTCCCCATGTATTTGTTTCTTGAGTAGTGATATATTAACTAACTTTAAATTCACAATGGCCATTCTAGAATCCAGGGAGCTTATGAAAACCATAACCTATTGTCCGGACTAAGTATGCTTGTGTCATGAGAAAGAAAATATTGGCAAGTACGTGGTGTTGCTTACACATTCAGGGCATCTTAAAATATTCTACAGCCAATCTGGACATGTAGTCACTGTTGGAATACAGAAAAGGTGGCAGCCAATTTGCACACGTCAAACTCTTATAGGCAGCAGTGTAATAATGGCAAAATAATCAATTTAATAGGGTCAATTATGGGATAAATACTTGTCTGAATATTGGGGATAACTCCTTTTCTTTTAGAGTTATAAAGACATAACACAGAAACAGACCCTTTGGTTCAATTCGTCCATGACAACGAGGTACCTACATAAATCTACTCCCTTTTGCCAGCATTTGACCCATACCTCTCTAAGTCCTTCCTGTTCATATACCCATCTAGATACATTTTAAATGTCGAAATCTTATTAGCCTCCATCACTTCTCCTGGCAGCTCATTCCATACACACACCACCCTCTGTGAGAAAAAGTTGTCCCTTAGGTCCCTTTTATATCTTTCCCCTCTCACCTTAAATCTAGTTGGGACTCCCCCACCCCATGGAAAAAACCTTGTCTATTTATCCTATTAAGCTCCATCATGATTTTATAAACCTCTATAAGGACATCCCTCAGCCTTTGGCATTCCAGACTATTCAACCTCTCCATATAGTTCAAATCCTCCAACCCTGGCAACATTCTTGTCAATCTTTTCAGAACCCTTTCAAGTTTCACAACATCCTTCTTACAGCAGGGAGACCAGAATTGCACAAGATTCCAAAAGTGGCCTCACTGATGCCCTGTATAGCTGCAACATGACCTCCCAACTCCGGTACTCAATGCACTGACCAAAAAAGGCATTCATACCAAACACCTTCTTCACTATCCTGTCTACCTGCGACTCCATTTTCAAAGAACCATGAACCTGCACTCCAAGGTCTCTATGTTTAGCAACACTCCCTACGACCTTATCATTAAGCGTATAAGTCCTGCCCTGGTGTGCCTTTCCAAAATGTAGCACCTAACATGTATCTTAGATGCCATCTGCCACTCTTTCGTCCATTGACCCATCTGATCAAGACTGCATTGTAGTCGAAGGTAACCTTCATTTTTTTTTAGATTAGACTTACAGTGTGGAAACAGGCCCTTCGGCCCAACAAGTCCACACCGACCCGCCGAAGCGCAACCCACCCATACCCCTACATTTACCCCTTACCTAACACTACGGGCAATTTAGCTTGGCCAATTCACCTGACCCGCACATCTTTGGACTGTGGGAGGAAACCGGAGCACCCGGAGGAAACCCACGCAGACACGGGGAGAACGTGCAAACTCCACACAGTCAGTCGCCTGAGTCGGGAATTGAACCCGGGTCTACAGGCGCTGTGAGGCAGCAGTGCTAACCACTGTGCCACTGTGCCGCCCACAAGTTCTGTTCACCATACCTCCAATTTTAGTGTCATCTGCAAACTTACTATGCAGTTCCTTAAAATAATACAATGGTAATTTTTACATAGACTTCAGACATTAGATAAGGACTCAGTTTAGTAAAGGAAAAAAAAGGCACATTCCACTCCCTCAAGTAAAGCACTAGGGTATCAGCCTACATTTTTGTAGGCTGACACATTTCTTTGGCTTCAGTGCCAAGTGAGCTAACTTAGTGATGGATGACACATCCAAATCGAGTACCAAGATCAATCTTGGATGGTCTGACAAGTTTTATTCATATTTTAGTTTGTGCAGTTTTGATACAAGGATTTTTAAGCTATATCAGAGAAGCTGTCCAAGCCATCATTAGGAGGCATCTACATTTCTGTGGGTTAAAAAGTCATGTATATGGGCAGACCAGGCAAGAACCAATTTCCCCTCCTACAGGACATTTGTAAACCAGACAGAAATTTACGACATTCTGGCAGGTTCATGGTCACCATATTTATACTTCCTTCAGTGAAAATTAATTAACTGAATTTAAATTTCACAGCTTCAGTGAAGGGGTTTGAATTTGTGTCTCTAAATCATTGATTCAGGCCTTTATTTGCACTTAACATCGTCACTATGCTAATATACCCTTAAGAGGGTGAAAGAAAAGTCGTCCAATAGCCAACACCTTTGACAGTGTAGCATTTCCTCAATACTAGGATCAGAAATTTAGCTTATACTTTGTGCAGAAGTTAATATGTTCACAAACTACTGAAACTTGTTCCAATGAGAAAATGGCTAGCCTCCCTGTAAAAAGAAGAAGGCATAATGAAGGCAAACTGGGACAGAGATAAAATCTGTACAACTGATTCCTGTTTGTAAGTATTAGCAGATCAGTGTATTGAGATGGATTTAGTTAGCAATGACAGATGGAGTAACTATTTTTGTCACGAATCAATTCCACTACTATAACCTCGTAAGAAAGCTGCACGGATTTATTGTTAGCCAATAATTATCTCCATAGAAATAAAACAGCCAAGCATTAATCTGTAACCTTCAGTATTTCACTGCAGAATGTTTTACTGTACACTTCCATGGGTCCTCCTGAATATACACAAAAAAAATGATGTAGCAGTCGATAACAGAAATACTTTAGATTCTGATAGTTTTAAGCCATGGGATATTTAATATGCAACATACATCCTAGCTGGGATAGCAAGAGAGTAGTCTACATGATTATCTGTTTCTGAAAAAGTAATAAAAAGGATGATAATGAAGTTATAAACAAAACAAAATTGCCACTATGATTACTATGGTAGAAGCCTTACATTGAAAAATGCAGTTTGCAGCTTGTTTCTTAGTAATACGCTTGCATTGATAGTATCAATGTAAGGTTACAACGCAAAATGTGGGAAAGATTCATTGTTTCGTTGATTCATTCTTTACATTTGAGTTTATTTTGCGGACGTAGACACAAATTAGTTGATTCTGAACTGCCCTTGCAAGCCACTCAGTTCAAGGATGTGGCCAACAAATGCCTTGCCAATTCCCAACCAGTGAAGAATTTTTAAAAATTCAATATTCATAACCTTTCATAAGCTAACAATGGGAATATGATTCCAGTCTCACAGCAATTGTTAAACTTCTTTATTTCCATCATTTGTTCTGACTGTAAAACTGGTAACATATACGTTTGACATTGTAAAAAGTACCTAGACATTTCACAAAAGCATAATCGGACAAATTAAACAAAGCCAAATAGTGAAATAGTTAGAAAGATGACCAAAGCTTCAGTGCTTTAAGTGGCATCTGAAAAAGAAAAAGAAATACAAAAATATTTGAGGAGGAAATTCAAGCTTAGAGTCTGGACAGCTGGAAGTATTGATATTAGCTACCTGACAAAGAAGCAGTATTCAGAAAACTTGTACTTCCAAATAAACTGTTGGACTATAACCTGGTGTTGTGCGATTTCTAACTATGAATGGTTAAACAGCCGTGTGTCGAATTATAATCAAATCTACACCAGTTGGGTTTAACAGAATGAAGATGGTGGGGGGGGGGGGGGGGGGGGGGGGGGGAAGAGCTTTTGGTTGAAATGGCCAACAGGATTTAATGGGACAAAGGTACATGTTACTGAAGAGTGATCAGATGTATCGGAACAACAGAGAATGAAAAGGAATACAGAAATTTAGAAAATAACTAAGTGAAAAATGATGTCGGTAACCTTCAAAAGACTCAGGTTTGCATTGTGCCATATGCAGCAAAATTAAGTTTAACTAGAAAATCAAACAAAATCATGAAACATTGTGATTCCTCAAATATGCAATGACTAAAGAACATGTGAGTCACAAACGTAAATAAGAAAACCTTCAAAGTTATAATATGAAAACAGTCCAGAGAAGAAACATCTTCAAGCATGTAGGGGCAAGAGGCCAGAACTGCAAGTATTTTCCAAGTCTGTAAAATTGATTTATGTTGTAGTTTTCAAACGTTTTAAAAAATTACAAGCAGATACTTGCCTGGTGTAGCTCGGATAGATATGCTTTAACTATAGGGTCACAGTGTTTAGTTAGAATACACGCATTTTCTTCTAATGAACTATAAACAGCAACACCATTTTCTATTACATTAATCTTTGGTCTAAAAGATAACAAATGTAACAAGATAGTCAAAACAAACTATTTCAGGGAATTTTATATAGCAAGTCCAAATTTGAACTGAACTACCCTATCTCATACAACAAATATTTTAAGTACAAATGTTGGAACACAGTTTTACACTCCTCTAATAACTCATGTGATCCTTCCCAAAGAATCATAAAAATGATACAGCACTGGGGAGATCCAAGATGGCGGCGACCCAGCAAGTCTGAGTCGATAGTGCTTCTCCCAAGACTTGGGCAAAGTGGGCCACCCGCCTCTACCACACTTACCAAATCATTTGAAATAGCTTTTACTTAATGCAATTAGTTGCTCAGTACTACATTTAAACAGTCTAGTCTCCTGCTAAAATGACTAGGAGGAAAGGAGCCCGCAGTTGTCAGCAGGCAGGATCCCCTCGCCAACTGCAGCAGGGGTGTCCGCAGCCGCGCCGGGGGACTTACCTACGATGGTAAGCCTCATGGAAATAATCTCCAGACTTGACGTGAAGATCAACGCCTTCATCGAAGAGTCCCAGAGCAGATCGAATTCACTCTTGGCTGCGCTTCAAAAGCGCAAGCGAGACGAGGAAATCGAGCGCCAAGTTGGAGGGGCAGACCTCCAAGACTATAGCAGAATCGGCTGTGGATCGGGTCCGGACTCTCGAACAGCAAGACCGGACCTTAGAGAATCACATCAACGACCGATTATTCGTTTGCTGGGCCTTCCCGAACGGGAAGAGAAAGGCCAGCTTAGTGTTCCTCGAGCAGTGGCTTCCACAGCTGTTAAACCTAGAGGCTGGATCAGGCCAGGTAAGGGTGGAATGGGCCTACCGGGTTGCAATGTGCGGGCCTGGCTTGAACCAGCGCCCCCACCTGGTCCTGTTCCGGCTACAGAGCTACAAGGAGAGGCAGGTGCTCTTGGAAGCTTCCAGAAATCTTGGGAAAGATCCCCAAGCCATGATTTATAAAGGATCCAAGATTATGTTATTCCAGGACTTTTCCCTAGCTTTGGTCCGAAAGAGGAAGGCGTCTGACAAAGCGAAGAAGCGTTTAAGGGACTTAAACATGCAGTACTCCTTGTGCTACCCAGCTACGCTACGCTTCAGCTATGAAAGGTCCGCGTACAACCTCGGATCGCCGGAGATGGCCAAGGAATTTTTGGACTCCCTTAGATAAATTGCAAGAGTTCATTGATGTTGTTTTACCCTCCCCCCACCCCGTTTTTTTTCCTTTCATTACCTTACTGTTTAATATTTTCTCCGAGGGGTGGGGAGAGGGGTTTATTTATTTGTTCTTCACTTAGCGATTTTCTTCCCTTTTTTTTATATAAGAGGCCGGGGATCTAGTTAATGTAGCTGGGGGGAAGTGGTTACCTTATCCTATTTTATCTCTGTCTTCAGAAGCGGGGTTGTTTTCCCCTGTTATTTTGTATTACTATATTTAATTATTGTTTGTTGAGACTGTAATTTTAGAGTTATATAAATGTTCATATATGGTATTAACATTACCAAATATATCTAGGTGTTGGTTTGGGTGGGGGTGCGGGATGTGGGGAGTGGGGGGTAGGGTACTCATTGTTAACTCTAGCTCAGCAGTATATTTGAATTTTCTTTATCCTATCGTGGGGTGCCTGGGTCAAGGGTGGGACACTGGTTGGGAGAAGATATGATGGCTTTTGGAAAGGAAGTGATGCCCCTGGGAACAAGGGGGAAAATCTTCATTTAAATACATTTTATATTTTTTTAATTAGAAATAAATTTTTATTATATTAATCTGAGTGTATTAAAGAGCCTTTAATTTTTGTGAATTTTATATGCTATATGCTCGGAATGTTTTGGATAGGGTTCCTTCTCCCGAGGGGTCTCTGACTTGCCCGGTGATTATGGTTAATCAGTCAATTAAATGGTGCACCTGGAATGTCACAGGGAGTAATTCACCAATCAAAACGAAGAAAA
Source organism: Hemiscyllium ocellatum (assembly GCF_020745735.1). Taxonomy (NCBI): domain Eukaryota; kingdom Metazoa; phylum Chordata; class Chondrichthyes; order Orectolobiformes; family Hemiscylliidae; genus Hemiscyllium; species Hemiscyllium ocellatum. Next base: position 103,671,734 of record NC_083405.1, read on the forward strand.
TATTATCAAATCTCAAGAAAGAAAGGGTTGATATAGCTCTCCCACAGGAGACAAAGAACAATTGAAATTACGATTGGAAAATAATCTCTTCCCTTTCTCTCTTTCTGTGCAAGGAAAAATATTTTGGTAAACTGGGTGGCTGAGGGCCCTCATGGACTTTTGAATTGGCACAGAATAATTATGGAATATTTCCCATGACTTTCTTACAAATATGATGCACCAAAAAACTGAATTATTCCATAAAATATGGCAGCCCTTCTTGAATTACACAAATACAGATATTTCGGTCATCCTAATGAGGGCTTTTATTTAATTGAGATGGCGAACCTGGCTGGTCTGGGGCCTCTTGGGAGAGGAATCCCGCATGAATACGGGTTTTGTTACAATCTGATATTAACACATTCCAAGCATGTATTTCACTACTCAATTTCTGTGTTATCCGTTGTTTTTCTTTCTCTTGAATAATGTAAGAGATTTAATCATACACTCTGGTTATTTGTAGGTTAGATGAGTAGTTAGTTGGGTTTTTTTCTCTCGGTATTTCTTTTTTTGTTTGATAGATTTTGGTTATTATTTATTTAAGATTTAATTGTATATCAATATTTATACTTTTTTTTATTTTTCTTCTGTAAATTTGTAAAAACATGTTAAATTTTCAATAAAAATATCTATTTTTTAAAAAATGATACAGCACAAAGAGGACCAGTCTATATTGTTCATATCAACCCAAAGACAGCTGTTAAAGTAACTAAACACACCCAAATGCCCTTTTTAATCCCATCTTCCTGCATATAGCCATAGTCTTGCAGCTTACAGAATTTAAGGTACGGATACTTGCATCTTTTCAAAGAATTTAGGGTCTGTGCCCCCACCATCAACTCAGGCAGCAAATTCCAGACACCCACCATGCTCTACATAAAAATGTTTTTCTTTATGTCCCTTCTAATCCTGCCGTCACTTAGCTTGAATCTATGACCCCTAGTTTTTAAAATCTCTGCCAAGGGAAACAAATTAGTCTTGACTACTCTACTCTACTCTATCTCTACCCCTCACATTTTTTGTACTCCTCAATAATGTCACCCCTCAGCCTTCTGTGTTCCAAGGAAAACAACCCAACCTCTCCAATCTCTCCTCATAGCTGCAATCCTCCAGCTGTGGCAACATTCTAATAAATCTTCTCTGCAGTCTCTCCAGAGTCATTAGTCCTTCCTGTAATGTGGTGACCCAAATTGCGAACAATATTCCAGTTATGACCTCACCAGTGCCTGCACAGTTTCATTATATTCCTATTTCGCATTTTATACCTCTTCCACAGAGTATTCCATGTGCCTTCGTTACAAACCTATCTACCTTTACTATTACCTTTAGGGACCTGTGCACTTGCACACCAAGACATCTCACTTCATCCATTGCCCTCAGTACATTGCTGTTTATTGTGTATTCCTTTTACTGTTTGATCTCCCTGGATGCATGACCTCACACTTACTAGAGTTGAACTCCATCTGCCACTTTCATACTCACTCCACTAATCCATCACCATCTATATCACTTTGGAGCTTACACGATCCTCTACACTAATCAACACATGGCCAATTTTTGTGTTCCCAACGTTCATGTCCAAATTTTTTAAGTATAAAATAATTAGCAAGGGTCCCAACACCAAGGCCTGCGGAACACCACCTGAAACAGCTTTCTATCCACAAGGGCAGCCGTTGACCATTACCCTTTGGTTTCGGTTTCTTATCCAACTTTGGACCCAATTCAGCAGATCACCTTGTATCCCATGAGCTTTTACTTTTTTGACCTGTCTGCCACATGAGACTTTTGTCAAATGTCTTATTAAACGCCATGCAGACAACATGCACTGCACTAACCTCATCGATCTTCTTGTCACTACCTCAAAGGATTCAATCAAATTTGTAAGGTATTACCTTCCCTGAACAAATCATGTTGACTATCCCAGACTATTCCTGATTCTAATCATTTGACCACCACTAAGGTAAGCCTAATTGATCTATAATTGTTTGGTATTTTCTTTATATACTTTTTAAACAATGGAACCACTTTGCATTCCTCTAGTCCTCTGGTATCTCACTTATGTCTAGTGAAGACTGGAAAATAATCTTAAGCATCTGCTATTTCCTCCCTGATCTCTTTTACCATCTTAGGGAGCACTGACGACTCAACCACTTTCAAGGATTCCAACTCCCCCATCGCTTTCTCTCTTGTTATGATTATTTTGTCCAATAATTCACATTGCTCCTCTTGGATTACCATATCCATGTCATCCTTTTCCACTGTGAATAAAGAGACAAAACTTTCATTTAAAATACTTCTGCATCTTCACACAAGCTTCCTTTTTTCTCTCCGATAGTTAAGGAAAAAATAGGACCTATCATTTTGCTCCTTATATACTGGTAAAATATCTTGGGGTTTTCCTTTTTCTTGCATGATAATATTTTTTCATGTCTTCACTTTGTTTTCCTTATTTCTTTTTTTCACTTCTGTACTTTCTATATCACTGTAGGCTATCTACATGTGGAGTGTGAGAGATTATCACAAGCTCCCTTTTACTGTTTAATCTTGCCCTGTTATTTTGGAGACAAACATTGGTGTCTAGATTTGGCAGTACCATTCCTATTTTTGGAGGGGACATGTCTGCATTGAGCCCCAAGGATCTCACATTTTAGTGCTTCCCACTGGTTTATCTCAACAGTCTGGTCCCGTCCACTTTCGTCAAATATCTTCACAGTTTCGTAAAACTTGCCTTCTCCCAGTTAAAATAGTTTACTCCTGATTTAACGCTATCCTTTTCCGATAATAATACTAAATCTTATCAAATTGTGGTCACTTTCCTCAATATGGTCATCCACTGTCACTTCACCCACTTGTCTATCTTAATTTCCCAAAACTAAATCCAGAATTATGTCTCCTCCCATTGGTCAGGCAGCATCCGAGGAGCAGGAGAGTCAATGTTTCGAGCATACGCTCGTCATCAGGAATGAGGGGGTGACCCAAGGGGGCTGAGAGATAAATGGGAGAGTGAGACTGGGGGAAAAGTTAGCTGGGAATGCAATAGGTAGATAGAGGTGGGGGGTGATAGGTCGGAAAGGAGAGTGGAGCGGATAGGTGGGAAGGAAGATGGACAGGAAGATTGGATGTTCCTCAGAAAGCCCCATCTTCTACCTTGGGACCCTCCAACCACATGGCATCAATGCAGATTTTACCAGTTTCTTCATTCCCCTCCCCCACCTTATCCCAGAGCCAACCTTCCAACTCAGCACGCCCTCTTGAATGTCCTACCTGTCCACTTCCTTCCCACCTATCCGCTCCACCCTCCTTTCTGACCTATCGCCCCCACCTCCATCAACCTACCACATTTCCAGCTACCTTACCCCCAGCCCCACTCCCCTCCCATTTATCTCTCAGCCTTCTTGGGTCACCTCCTCATTCCTGAAGAGCTTATGCTCAAAACATTTGACTCTCCTGCTCATCGGATGCTGCCTGACCGCCTGTGATTTTCCAGCACCACATTTTTCAACTTGATCTCCAGCATCTGCAGTCCTCATTTTCTCCTCTCATTGAGTTTGTCATATATTGTTACAAAAAAAGGTTTTCCTGGATACAGTACATAAATTTTTCACCCTTAATGCATTAATATTGTTTGAAAGCCTGTTGATATTGGGATAGTTAAAGTTTCCTGCAATTACTGACCTCTTATTACTACAGGGAGAAATGCATCTAGATGTAGACACTTTTATCTTCCACTCACTCTTTGGGTGTCTGTAGTGTACTCCTAGTTGTGTAACTGCCTCTTTTCCATTCTTAAATTCAATCCATAAAGCCTCATTTGTTAACCCATTTAGTACATAACCCCTTTTCATAAGTGTAATTGATTCCTTAACAGTATGATACGCCACACCCCACTTGATACTAACTGCATCCTGTCTGAAAACTCTACATGCAGGGATATTGAGCTGATATTTAGCCAGTTTTCAATTATAGCAACAATATTCTTGCTGCCACATGTCTGTATCCTAGTTCATCTGCCTTGTTTGTAGTACTCCTTGCATTGAAGTATAAACAGTTCAACACCAAATTTCCTTTGCTGGATGCTTTTTAATCCTCATTTCTTTTGTCTTTCCAAATGTCTGACTACATCACTAACTAATGTTCTACTTCCTGTTTCCTGATCTGAATCTGACCCATCTAAGCCTACACTTTGGTTCCCATCCCCCTGCCATACTAGTTTAAAATTTCACCAATCGATGTAGCAAAAGCCCCTGCAAGGATACTTGTCCCAGCTCTGCCAAGGTGCAACCCCTCAGGCTTATACAAGCTTCATACTGAATGCCAGTAACCTATTGAACAGCAACAGGCATAATCGGTACAGAATGGCTTCTCTAAATAATTATGACTGTCCTTACTAAAGGTACTATACACACACTCTAAGGGCTACTGCAGGCTACAGCGTGAATTCGGATTAATTTTCCTCTTCCTAAACTCAGATACCAGCATGATAAATGAGATAAATAAATTTCACAATTCAGACAAATAACCTGTGCAGTTCAGCTATCCATAGACAAAATGTTAAGCTTTCAGTACATCTTATTTTCAAACTCATGTTGGAAAGTTAATCTATAATACCGTACAAGACAGCTATTTTCTTATTTTATATTCTAATCTGCAAACTTTTAAGTCTTATACAAAACAACATTGGACTTCATGCTTTACTGAAGACATTTTAAACATGAAACAACTGAAGCTACTATGAACTTTAAATGAATACTAAGTTTTCTACTTTTCAACTAAGCACCTTTAGTAAGTTGTTTCACATTAAACTTGCATATTCTTGCCTTGAATTGATGGGGAAAGGCTTTTTTTTAAATATAAATCAGACTTTTAAAACTGGTCTATATCTGTCAAAGAACATACCACAAAGGCAGATTGGCCAATCTATTTCTCAAAATGGAGAAAATCTTTACTTTTGTTAATGTGGTGACTGATTTAAAAGAGAAAACATTACAGTAAATGAAACATAAATGCAATTTTAAGGTTCAGAGAACAAACAGTTCATCATGAACAAAAAACCAAGTCACAGTTTGGCTTTCAGTCCATGATGTTCCATTTGCCAGATCCTTGATCACAGTTTATACATATAATTCTTAACCTCAGCTAGAAGTGCTATATGAAATGAGTGTAGTGTAAACAACTCCCCACTAGGAATATAGGATAAGTCAACTTCTAATGGCTTGCTCAAGACTATCAAAGCCTGAGCCTGCTCTGAGCAGCCACAATGAAAGATTTTGAAGAGAAAGTAAATATCAACTCAAGGAAAAATATATTGAAAAATGTCAAGAAGTCGATTTATGTAGTGGATATCAAATATCTCATCACTCCATTCACTATCAATGACCTGGAACTATTTTTCATCATTCCAGCAGGAAAGCTTCAATTACTAAGGAATTAATTCCTAAAGATGAAATATTACTGAGATGCATGTAAATAATCCAATGTTCTTGCATAAAAAAGTCAACCTTTCAACATTTATTTATTTATATTTACACTTTATAAGCATTCACCTCAATGCCAACAAATTATGAATTCAAAATCAAAAGAACTGCAGACACTATAAATCAGAAACAGAAGCTGCTGAAAAAGCTCCGCAAGTCTTGCAGCATCTGTGAAGAGAAATCAAAGTTAATGTTTTGGGTCCTCAAACCCTTCCTCAAACCATAGATTCAGTCTGTGGTTATTTGTAGGAGATAATGCAAGTTCCCAGATAATGCTCATCACCTGGATGCAACTGATATTCAATTAACGCACTGTCTCTGGGGCTTGTACTAAAATTTGAAAGATAATATTCTCTCAAAAGAATGTTAGGGTGTTTAAGTCCACTGTATGAACATCTATCCGTATTACTTGCTGGTTATCATTTTAGTGAGATTTGAAAAATAGGTAGATATGTGCAGCAAAACTCAAGACAATGATAAATATATATTTTTGATTGGTTTCCCACTAGTTTTACTATAATTCATTCATCAGATTCAGGCTTCGCTTTTTCACCAGCATTTATTCTCCAATACCAATTATTCTCTAAAAAGCGGTGGTGATCTTCCTTCATGAACCACAGCAATCCATCTGGTATACATTAACCACAATGATGTTTGGACAAATTTTCAGGATTTTGAGCCAATAACATTTTAAAAAGTGATATAGTTACAAATCAGGATGGTGGTGACTTGGATGGGGAACTTGGAGGTGATGCTATTCCCATATATCTATTGCCTTGTCCTCCTAGAAGGTAGTGACCTTGGGTTTGAAAACTGTTATCTAAAGAGCCCTGGTGAATTTTTGCTGTGTAATTTGTAGATGGCACACATTGCTGCAATTAAGCATTGATGATGAGTGGTGTAAACATTCATGGATATGGTGCCAATCAGTTGGACCACGTTTGCCTGAATGGTGTCAAGCTTGAATATTGATGAATTGCATTCATCCAGGCAAGTGAGGATGAAGGAGGAGAAAGTGAGGACTGCAGATGAGAGTTGAGAGTATGGTGCTGAAAAGTACAGAAGGTCAGCAGCATCCAAGGTGCAGGAGAATCTATGTTTCAGGCAGAAACCCTTCTTCAAGTGAGGATGAATGCAACTCCATTACAATCCTGATCCTGTGCCTGGTAAATGATAGATAGACTTTGAAGAGTCAGAAGCAAGCTCCTCACTGCAAGATTCCGAGCTTCCAAGCTCCTCTCGTAACCGCAGTATTTATATGGCTACTCCAGTCAGTGACTGGTCAGTTATAACCACTGGGATGTTAATCATGGGGTAAATATGTAACTTTTAAAAATTGTACAGTCACATCACTCTGTATTATTGCAGCAGACCTTTTGTTTTGCCTACAGTTTCTCTCTTTTAGTCCCATCTTTCTTCCCCTGTCCATTTTGCTTTTTGCACATAATGGTGCAGAATTAAAAGAATCTAACTTACACTTCCTAACATGGTGTCTGTAAACAATCAACATTGTTCAATCTAATTAAGGAGGCACAGAGTTTGTTTGCACACCTCAAACAAGTACCAGATGTCCTGTCAAGGAGCTGTGCTGATTTTGATTCCTAATAATCACATATTCCAGTACAATAACAAAGTCTGTAAGCAAATGTAAATGCAATGCATTACTGCTATTTCCACAAAATCCAGACCATTATATTCTCTATGTCCAGTAAAACTGCAAATTATGAAGGAAAAATGAAAACACTTAATTAAAAATTCATTTACTTTTCTTACTTTAAAAGAACTATGCAATCAGTGCATGATCAGATCTATTTCAGGAAGGACAACTGGGAGACTTTGCAGTTTGTACATTATAATATGCATTTCTTTACAATGAAACAATGCAATCACCCAGTGAGGAGATCGATGCATGACGTCACTGTATGATAGTTTCAGTCCCAGGAAAAATTTAAAGATTACTGCGCATGGCCAAGATCACAGCTATTGCAAAGAAATACTAACCACAGAATACAAGAACCAAATATAGAAAATCCCAATAGTCCATTTAATTAAAATGAAATTTGTCTTATTCACAGTGAAAGAGCAGAAAATGTAGCATTTGATGCACAAACACCAACAGCTTAGTAAAAGCACACAATGAAAAAGAACTTGACTTATTCTGTGACTACAAAAGAGATATACCCTCTAGTTTTCCTTCAGCATGCTATGAGTTTCTGCAGCATCTGCTTAAAAAATATCCCAAATTGCAAACTGACACATATAGATTAAGCTTGTACTCATTCATCATTCAGTTACTCTGCAGCTCAATAAAATTCAATATGGTCAAGCTGGCCTGATAATCAATTTAAAGAAAAGATCTTCAAATGCTGATAGACATATGCATCTTAAATTTTCTTCTCAAAATTTAAGTAAACCATTAATATCTTCAACTAATCTACATAATTATACAAGGAATTTGGCATTTCACAGGAATAGTATTTGACAAAATCACTAATGGTTTGTCATAATAAAAATGACTGGATCACCAATATAACAAAATATACTCTTTTTCAACATTATGAATGTGAGCTGTCACATGGCTCTTAAAGGTATCTCAAAGTATAGTTCAGGATGTATTCTTGCAACCCAGTAACTATGTATCAACATCAGAATATGTTCAGTCATTGCTGGTGAAACAGGTTCGATCACTTAATACTTTGCTCAATGTTTTGGTAAACTGCATGTATTTTTTGCTATCGTTATTCTGCAAGCAAATACATTATTTCAGGAACCTTAAAATAATTTCACTTCTAATTTTCAGAAATTGTAATTGACAATTGACTTGATATTTAGCAAATTAGGAAGTTGCAAATAGAGTTACTATGGCAATTGCTGCCATGGTTATAGCAGACAATGCAGTATGAAAAGATCATTATTACCAATACGTAACTTCCAATCATAAAAATCACTTTTCTCCCCTCCAAGAGAGTCATGGGGTTTAAAAAAAATCAACTTGATGTAAGACTAATAACTAAAAATCAAATTGGTAAAGGTGCAAGTCTTAGTGAAAATATGAATTCGAAACAACACATTTTTACTCCGTTTGTAATAAAGAGCAAAACTATCATAATCCACGTGACAATGTGCAATTCATACCTGAAACTGTTCTGTGGAACTGCTACTATGCTCGTCTCCAGATTCAGAGTCTTGACGGTGCCTTTCTGAATTCTCTGGAGCCCAGTCAAATGAAGGTTCATGAACCAAATTTTTTATTTTCTCTACATCCGGGGTTTCAAAATCCTGTGATTGACCTGAAATTCGGTTAAGATTTGTATCTCTTAAATACTGTGATGTACTTTCTCCAAGCCCTTTACTATGGTCACTAGCTTTGGCACTACTTTGGACTCCAGAATACAAGTGGCTTCTCCCTTGAACACAAGCCTGGTTCTGTGTTTGACTTGTGCTTTGGTTTTTCATCTGGTTTTGTACAGAAGTCTGAGCCTGCAATTGTCCCATAGAAGATTTGAAAGAACTGGAGTAATCAAGTGGTTTGGAAAGATTTTCAGTGGATACCTGCAGTAGCTTGGCATCTGGACTTAAACTAGCAGATTTGATTTTAACAGAAACAGGTACTTGTTTCACTGGTGGCATCAATGCCTTCCGAGGTAGTTCTTTAACATACTGCGCTGGAAGATAAAAAGGCTTCGAGCCATCTTCCTTCTTAACCTGCCACCAATCATTATTTGTCTTCTTCAACAGAATATATTTTTCACCTTGCTTTATTGTAATCTTTCGATCTTTTGCCTCATACTCATAATCATACTCCACTTCAATATAGATCTGTCCTGGAATGATAGATGTATCCAGTTTTCCGTCATGTTCAGCCATCTCAAAATTAATTATTGTTCACTTTTTGAAGCTGGCACTAATCCACATGATTTGTTTCCAAAGTTGTGCTAAAGCTGAAGGGAAAAAAGACACATTAAGTACTGCTTGTTTATCCTCAGTATACTGAAGGTTATCAATTGATTGTAGCTCCATGACTGCTATTATTATCTCAGAGTTCAAGGTTCCAAAATTTCAGCTGGCAATCCAATGGTTGTCATCACCGAAAGATTTGGAAGCCCTGACATTAAAACCCAATGCAACTGTTTATCAGTTTTCTCATGTAATCTTAAAATTATTGCTCTGATCAGAATTGAATAAAATCTCTGAACAAATCACAATCATTTTACAACAAATTATTTTTAAAACAAGTTTTCACTCCATGATATTTAACTTGTACAAAATATGTTGCAACTCAAACACTGAGATAGACCTAGAGAAGATGTGAATGAATACAATTTAGATAAAACCGTGCAAAAAAAAGTGATAAAAGTCTATCATTAAGCTGTTAATAACAAACAGCAACAAAAAGGAAAACACAAAAGGTGAATTCAAGAAAACTATTCAATGAAACTACAAAACAGGGTTTAGATTTTCAGGTACGATGGTAGTATTTAAACCTAGTAGATTGAACATTTCTCAAATAATCAGACAAAACACTATTATAAATACAGGAGTCTTGTGCTGTGTAACACTGATATCTCTACTTTCAGTCAACCTGATTTTGACTATTCATGCTTGAAATGTGAATTATGTACAGTGGTAACTTACTTTGGTAGTTCAAGGACTTGTCATGCATATGTGTTCATTATTCTTCTTTGGGACAATCATGGTTCTCAAAAGCCACAATGTCTAACTGGACTGAAGTAAGTACAGCCTTAAAACAACCAATATTTACTTGTAATTTACGAAAAGCAAAAGAAAGATAAGCTTTAAACTCTGACCTTTTATCTATGCATTCACAGTGAAGTGTGGTAAAGTCTGCTTGATGTAATATTTTCATGTACAATATATACTAGTTGATCTTAAGTGGGTTGCTTAGTGTAAAGGACTTTATTTGATCTATATTAAAATTTGATTTCACTTGTTCAAGGTATGTTCATGGCATTTTTAAGCTCAAGTTTTGTTATCAGTTTCATAATTTTACAAAAATTATAAAGTCATTATTATATGTTAACTAGTTCTGATATTCTGGAATTCAGAAGAAGTCATAATCTAACTGAAAATGTTAATTCTGTTTCTACACAGATGCTACCAGTCACATCGAGTTTCTCCAGCATTTTCTGATTTCATTTACAACAGACTGGTTTTAATTCTATTTGGAAGTATACATGGATGTACTAGGGCAGACCAGTAATATTGTACAAGTATTGAGGCTAGAGTGTCTTTTGATTATTTAATTGGAGGTACAGCCAATTCTAGGCACTTTAAGTAATGCTTTGTGAGCATAGAACGGATTGGAGAAGCATGGTGGAAGGATTCAGCAGCTTCCATCTTTGAAATTTCATGAAAGATCTTCTCAAAAATTGCAGTTATGCTTTAACTGCCAAATATATGTCAATTAATGTATACTTGCAGCATGAGGTACAAACAGAAGCATTTTGAGCATAATGGACAGAACTTAAAAGCCCTCCCTCAGAAGGGTTTGATAGTAAAGAAGCATTTAATTAACTGGGAACCACTAATTCAGATCCACCTCATCCTTTCATCAGTGTTACTCGCCAAGCAATCAACAATGGTTTCATGGCCATCATTAGACTTTTAATTCCAGATTTTTATCAGATTCAAATTTCACCATCTTCCTCGGCGTGATTTGAACTCAGGTCCCCAGAACATTATTCAGGATAGGCACATATATGGACCCTCCTCCTCCGATGATTTATTTTTAAACTAACCTCCATCATTTTTGATTGAATATGGAAGAACTGTAATGCTTAGATCTGATCCTTTGGTCATGGAATCGCTTGAATCCTATCAATTGCTACTTATGCTGTTTGACACTAGTGGTCCCATGTTGTAGCTTCAGAGTGATATTTCATTTTTAGATATGCCTAGTGCTGCTCCTGGCACGCCCTCCTGCATTGACCAAGATTGATTCCTTGCTTTGATAGCAATGGTAGAGTGGGGGATAAGCTAGGCCATGAGGATGGAGAATCTGGAATATAATTCTACTGCTGCTCATGATCCAAAGTTATTCGATCTGTTTGAAATCTACTGCATTTAGCACAACGGTAGTGCCTAGTGCCACAAAATATAGTGGAAAATATCTTCAACATGTAAATGGGACTTTTCTCCACAAGGACCATGCGCTGATCACTGATATCAACACTGTCAGGACAATCTACGGCAGGCAGATTGATGAAGGTGAGGTCAAACATGTTTTTCCCTCTTGCTGGTTTCTTCACGATTTGCTGCAGACCTAGTCTAGATACTATGCCCTTTGAGACTCAATCAGTACAGTCAGTGCTAATGAACCACTCCTGGTGAAGGACATCTGATAACTCCCAGAGTACATTCTACACCTTGCCACCTTCAGTGCTCCTCCTTGCCACTGTCAATGCCACCTCCTCTTGACTGTATACTACTGTGCCAGTATTTCTACTGGACATGTCCTGCCAGTTGAACAGAACACCTAGTTTAATGGTCTGCTCCTGCAGCCACAGTAATGAAAATCGAGACAGACATATTCTTTAGAATCAAGGGAATCAAGGGTTTTAGGGAGTAAACAGAAAAGTGACTTTGTGATTAAGATCAGAGCAGCCATGATGTTTTGGTATGATGCAACAAGTTCAATGGCCACATGGACTACTTCTATTTCTTACAGCTGAATAGCATTCTCCTACAGATTAGATAATTAACTTCAAAAAAGTCACAACTATCTTCATGTGAGTCCACTGGCAGAATTCCTATTTCATTTTTAACTTCATTTTTCCTTTATGTCAAATTCAGCAAAAAGCTACGTTAATGTCAAAGACAGTCAGTCCATTTCGCCTCACCTCTGGACACTGCTTGATTGAAGGTGGTCATGAATTCTGCAAACAGAATCAAACTAGTGTTGCTGAACAGATGAATGAGAATTGCCTGATAGCACTGTCAACTACACCTTCCATTATTGCAGTTTTGAAACAGCTCGGCTAGAATTTCAGCTACTTCTGGAGGACACCAGAGCTGCAGCAACATAGCTGCGACACTATCAGGTGACTCTGTAATATCAAAAAATATCACATGGAGTTGAAGAACTGGCTGAAGACTAGCATATGTGATGATTGAGGGGGTTAACAGGAGTTCAAATAGATTATTCACTCAACGATTCTAGCTGAAGGTGGTTGAAAATGTTTCAGGCTTGTCTACTGTATTCTCACACTGAGCTAATGACTGTGGATTAATACAACTCTGCTGATGCTGATCACCACGGCACCTCATGGATTCCTAGCTAAACAAAACTTAACACTGAACTTTATTAGGACGTACGATTGCAAGATTGGCCAAAAAAGAGTTTTAAGGACTTAAGTGAAGTGGACAGAAGAGAAGACGTGAAGAAGGAATTCCTGCATTTAAAGCTTATGTCATCAAATAATACAACCAATGTTGCAGCTTTTAAAATTAAGCATGCATGACACTGGGACTAAAGAAGCATAGATATCTGGGAAGTTTATGGTGGTGGTGGTGGGGGACTAGATTGCCAAACAATTGAAAATATGGAAATTTAAAATAAAGATAATTACTGTTTAATCACAGGTCAGCCTACTTCACCAATTGGTGCAAATTAGGATGCAGATGTAGAGTTTTGGATTACCTCATTGTTATGGATGATAGAATGTGGGAGCCAGGATGGGTTAGAATAGTTAAGTATGGAGTAACAAAGGTCTGGTGAAAGTTTCACCAGAAGACCGGAGGCAGGGCAGATACTTACAGAAAGGTGAAATACTAACAGTGCAGCTACCTGGCTGAAATTTCATCTTGGAGTTAAATATGAAAATTAGGTTGCAAAGTCAGTTCAGCCTCCAGGACAGGAATGGAATTGGTGGTGAGAGCAAAGAATGTGAAGCATGGACTAAGACAAGAAATTGGAATAGGATAAGGATAGATCCTTGAGAGAGAACAGAGGCAATGATATGGGAACAGCAAATGAAGATATTGATGGTGATTCCATAGCTATTATTAGACAGATATAAATGGAACTAAGAAAGTTTAATTCCACTCAGCTCAATGACAGAGTGACATGGTCAACTGTATCAAAGGCTGGAGGCTGGTCAAGCAGGCAGGTAAGTGGAGTTGGAAAGAAAGGAGATTGGTTAGACCAACACCTAGCCAGTATGCTGGGTGAGGATAAGGAGGCCAGCAAGATAGTGCTGAGGATGAGGGGGCTTGGGTTGCTGCCATGATAGGATTGATACAACATTTTAAAAATGCCAAGTTATGCACATTGATAAATTTCTGCCTAACCTCAGATGCAGTCAAGTCTGGAATGCCAACAGAAGAGTAAGACCATCTGAAGGGTCGAGGTACAGACTGGGAAAAGCACAGCACCTGAAGGAACAGAAACGAAAGGAAGTCTAATGACAGATGAGAAGGGATCTAGAATAGGCAAAGAGAGAAAAGATTGAAAGACAAAGGAAACAACGATGTAGAATAGGAAGCATTGGGTTCACAACTGGGTCATCAGGCAAAGAACACATGCAAATGATCATTGGGAAAGCTTCTGTTATGTCAGCTGGTTACGTATCATTAATTAGCTTGCATATAGCAGCAACAAATATGGAACGCAGAGGTGACAATAGCAGTCAAAAGTCAAAGTCATAACTTCTGCAGTGGGATGGAATCAGCAGGGAGTACTAATGAACCCTTGTTAAAATTTGGTGTACTGTGCAAAAGAATGAAGAAGCTATCTGGGCTAGAGCATCACAGAATGCACAGCAATTCCTGTTGGAATGAGGATCCAGAGATGTTTGGACCAGTTAAAGTGTAAAGATAACAGCAAGGTTAGAGGCCACTATGTGATCTAGCAGTAATAGTGAAATGTATTTGCCAGTCCAGCGTGGTATATTGCTGGGTAGTAACCAAGCTTTAGCTAAAGCTGACAAACCAGAACAAATAGTCCAAACACGAACACTGAAGAGACAGCGACCCTCCATCAAAGCAGCATTACTATAGAATCCCTCGCAGGGAAACAGGCCATTCGGTCCAACAGGTCCACATCAATGTTCCAAAGAGCATCACACCCAGACTCACCTACCCCTGTAACTCTGCATTTCCCATGGCGAATTCACCTAACCCTCACATCCCTGGACACAACGGGCACTTTTAGCCTGCATATCTTTGGACTGTGGGAGGAAACCGGAGCAGCTGGAGGAAACCCATGCAGACAGGGGGAGAATGTGCAAACTGCACACAGATAGTTGCCCAACACTGGAATTGAATCCAGGTCCCTGGCACTGTGAGGCAGCAGTGATAACCACTGAACCACCATGCCGCGAATTTGCTGGGCCAAATGGTCCCCTTCTGTGCTGTAATAATTCCATGCTGCTGGAAGGAATTCAGTGGGAACCTGTGGCTGGGGAAAGGGAAATAGCAATTGAAACCAGCAATTACTTTAACCTTAGAGCTAATTGTCTACTATTACAATCAAGGGAACTTACAGTGGAACACAATTTTGCAGAAAAAAGGCCAAGTGCGGCAGAGATTGGGCAAGGATTAAAGTGCACAGTGAGGAGGAGCTCCCTAGCAAGCTAACTACATTGTCATTTTTTTCCCAAGATGCCTCCAAACTTGCAATGTAAAAATTTGTGTAGCTGGTCATGTAATAACTTGTCAACCAGTTCATTCCTGATCAGTAAAACATTCCCAGTTGTTTTAATAAGGCAAGGCTTTTATAAATCAATATGTAAACTATAGGCGATGTACATAACTTATAACTCGTTTTAGCACTACATTAAACTAGCAATTACAATTTTCAGGAGAGCAATAACTTCTTTCACAAATACAAATATAATTGTAGGCAATGCAAATGAACAGAGAAAAATCCTGTGGCTCCAGAAATGAAATAACAACTAGGCAAAGGGGAGAGTGATCATTCTGTATATACTGAGAAAATCTACTGATTCCTTTCCCCAGCCTTCAACCATATCGGTCAATTTAAAACAAATACATGTTGCATGTTGCGGGGGGAGGGAATGCATTTGAACGTTGTGCGGGGAAATGGACAAGAAGGGAGTTATGGCTGTGTGGATTAAGCAGGGATTGCGTGGGGACAGTAGGGCTATATCGAGGGGGGCGATGTGGCGGTTGTGTGTCACGTTTGGGGTGAGTATGGGTGATTGTGAAGATAACTGGGCTACGCAGGGGTTGTGTGCTGATCTATGAGTAGGTAAGAGGATAATGCTGTTGCGTGGGGAGGAGGTGAGGGACTGGGTGGCGTTAAGTGTTTTAAGAGGGTTAGGGGCTACACGGGAGGGGGGGGGGATTCGCAGACAAGGGGCGATGGGTGTGCAGTGAGGGGGTTGTACAGAGTCGCTGTGTTTGAAGGGTCAGGACGCTGAGCCTGTCACGGTACGGGTGATTTCCCTGTGATTTACTGTGTCTAATCTGTAAAGGGTAAGGGCGGCCACTGAGTAAATCTGAGGTTTCCTTGTGGTTGCTGTTTCCTCCTTCGTTTTAACCGAGGCCCTGGCCCCGGCCTCCCCCACCTACACATTGCTCACCCCACGGCGAAGAGGAACGCGATCGTCTCGTATTTGCGAACGCATCCGCAGCAAACACCGAGACCGGAGAAACTTTTCACTACGAATGCACTTCACGCTCCAAACTTTGACAAATAAATAAAGAAAAAACCCACCACGCACCTGCTTCGGACGATGAGCACAGCAGCCGGGGAGAGACACAGGCGATAGGGGAACGTTAAACTTCCTGGAGATCTTATTTAATGTCTGTAAACTGAAGTCTCTCTTACAGATCTGATTCTTTTTGTCAATATATGTCATGATACTAATCCTCCTCCTCCCTCCCCCTCCCCCTCCCCCTCCCTGCAATCGAACAAACCAGATTTCGCCTCGTTTCCACCCGGCGCACGTGCGCGCTCCCGCCGGGCATCTCCAATTATCCGCGCGCACGTGCGCGATCCCGCCGGGCATCTCCAATTATCCGCGCGCACGTTCGCGCTCCCGCCACGCCTAACCGTCCAACTCCTTTCCTCGCGCCCTCCCACCTGACTTTGCCCCACCCCCTTACATGGCTTCTTTTCCTCGTGCCACCCACACACACCCCTCTCCCGCCCCCCCTTGATGTGAAGTGATGCGTGCGCATGGTCAGGCCGGTTGTTGAGTAGCGACCCGTTTCCAGCTGTCAGAGGTACTGTGTGTGGGCAGTTGTTGGTGATGGCTGTCTTTCGCCTGAAAGGTAAAGCTTATCATGGCGAGCCGCTCCCGTCCTCCTTATGCCTCCCGCTCAGAAAAGTACACCCTTTAGCTCGTGTTGGCGTTGCGGGGAGCATGTTGGTGAAGCAACGGAGACGACTATCGTGAACCGAAAGGGGCTCATCAAAACTTGTGTGAAGACTTTGGAATTGATGGCGCTCGATTCCCATGGCGTTACTCCAGCGAGTTGTGACAGCGTAGAAGAGAATCGAGGGCTATGGAGGCATGTAAGTTAACATGACAACCTGGTTAGCCATGATAGTGCCGAATAGCAGAAAGGCTGGATGGGCAAAATGGGTTTCTCCTCTTGCTAAATTAGTTTCCTTCCACACACACCCCCAGAATTTCACTCTGTAACAGGCATAGTGGGTCAATCTACAAAATATGAGGTGCAGCGGCTCACCACTAGTTTCCCAAGCGCAGTAGGGCTGGGTACTAAATGCGATCCAACCAGCAACACCAGAGCCCCACGAGCGAATAAAAATAAATCAACTTTAAGGTCTCATGATTAACGTCTAATTGGAATTGGAGAGCGCGGGTTATCTTCTAAACCAGCTGTATCTGGACTTGTATAAGGAACAGGATCTTTCAACTTTAAACATCAACATATTGATATGTATTAAACTGATCCTTTGAAGGAGTTACGCTATATGTGTTTACTTTCAACCATCTACAGAAAAGGAATTAAGACTGCAAGAAGCACTGAGTTTTGTTTAAGCTTCTACGAATAATCATCCTATAAATCACAGGACCCTCTGAAATAAATCAAAATGTCGTTATTGTCATGCTCGGATAAACATTCAATTGCCAAAGGGAATTATTCTGGCTCTGTAGGTAACCTATTTTGACTTTATTCATATTTAAGAAATATGTTGACAAATGAAATAATCTGAGATTGCCCAAAAACATGTCCAGAATCCTTTTGTGAAACAAAATCCAGTTGTAGAAGCACTACTTATATAATCTCGGCAATGGGAGAATTACAAATCCACAATCATTACAGGAGTAAAATTTGATAAGGTCATGGCTGATCTACAGTCCAACCTTAAAGATTACCTAACTTTCTGACAGTAGATGTAAGGATAACTGGTCTGGACAAAATAGATAGGGAGAAATTTCCCACTGATGAAACAGGAGGATTTAGTTATCACACAATTTGCAAAAGCAAATGTGATGTGAGAAAGAAACTTCTGTATGCAGCCATTAGTAATGGTCTGGGACACTGGTGGAGGCAAGCTCAACTGAGGCATTTGAGATGACATTAGATAATTAAATATAAATAATATTCAGGGGTATGGGGGGGGTGGGGGAAAGGAAAGAAGAATGCTACCAAGTCACGATTCACTGCCGCTCCCTAACCACCAGACACCTGAAGGAAGAACGCCTCATCTTCCGCCTCGGAACACTTCAACCCCAGGGCATCAATGTGGACTTCAACAGTTTCCTTATTTCCCCTTCCCCCACCTCATCCTAGTTTCAAACTTCCAGCTCAGCACTGTCCCCATGACTTGTCCGACCTGCCTAGCTCCTTTTTCCACCTATCCACTCCACCCTTTTCTCCCTGACCTATCACCTTCATCTCCTTCCCCACTCACCCATTGTACTCTATGCTAGTCTCTTCCCCACCCCCAACCTAGCCAAGCTTATCTCTCCACGCTTCAGTCTCTCTGCCTTTATTCCTGATGAAGGGCTTTTGCTGCTCATTGGATGTTGCCTGAACTGCTGTGTTCTTCCAGCACCACTGATCCAGAATCTGGTTTCCAGCATCTGCAGTCATTGTTTTTACCACGTTCTTGTACACCAGTCAATGAAGGTAAGCATGCAGGTACAGCAGGTAGTGAAGAAGGCTAATAGCATGCTGGCCTTCATAACAAGAGGGATTGAGTATAGAAGCAAAGAGGTTCTTCCGCAGCTGTACAGAGCCCTGGTGAGACCACACCTGGAGTACTGTGTGCAGTTCTGGTCTCCAAATTTGAGGAAAGACATTCTGGCTATTGAGGGAGTACAGCGTAGGTTCATGAGGTCAATTCCTGGAATGGCGGGATTACCTTACACTGAAAGACTGGAGCGACTGGGCTTGTATACCCTTGAGTTTAGAAGACAGAGAGGGGATCTGATTGATTGAGACATATTATAAAATTATTAAAGGATTGGATACTCTGGAGGCAGGGAACATGTTTCCGCTGATGAGTGAGTGCCGAACCAGAGGACACAGCTTTTAAAAATACAGGATAGATCATTTAGGACAGAGATGAGGAGAAACTTCTTCACCCAGAGTAGTGGCTGTGTGGAATGCTCTGCCCCAGAGAGCAGTGGAGGCCCAGTCTCTGGATTCACTTCGAGTTGGATAGTGCTCTCAAGGATTGTGGAATCAAGGGTTATAGAGATAAGGCAGGAACAGGATACTGATTAAGGATGATCAGCCATTATCATATTGAATGGTGGTGCAGACTCGAAGGGCAGAATGGCCTACTCCTGCACCTATTGTCTATTTTTTTCAATCTAATTAATTAATAACTAACTATTCAATGCATCCATCACCCTGGTTTTCATTGGCAATATCAATGGTTGGTTTTCCTGGGGCCCATGTTGATTCTGGTGATTATCATTTTACCTCTGCTTTGGAAGGTGATTATATAAGTAATATTTTGACCTGTTAGTCTATTTGTAAACAACGTATGTGCGCGTGTACACCAGGGATTCTATGAAGTAATATCCAGATATGTTCTTTTCCACCAACTCAGACAACATGGTATTGGTAAAATCAATTTGACTAACTCTAGTAGCCATACATTGAAATATGACTGGACTGTAGTCGAATCCCTGAGGTAACCACATCCATATATACTGTTTCCCTTCACAGAACCCATTCACAATGTCAAGGACTGAGAATATATCCTGTTGCGATTTCAATCCATTAAATGTAATGGCGTCATTCACAAGTACAGGATACTCTTTAGTGGCAGATTTGTTAGAGGGCAGTGTAATCAATAGTGAGGTCCAGAAGTTTATAAAATCACGAGGGGTATAGAGCAGGTTAATGGTAGATGTCTTTCCTCCTAAGATGGAGGATTTCAAGACTTGAGGGGCACATTAAGGAAAGAGATTTAAAAAAGACATGAGGCATTTTATTTTACACAGAGGGTGGTTCACTTGTGGAATATGGTGGATGTGGGCATAATTACGATTTTTAAAAGGCATTTACATCAATATGAATAGGAATGGTTTGCAGGGATATGGACCAGGCAGGTGGGACTAATTTAGTTTAGGATTGTGTTCTGAATGATCAGTTGGACTGAAAACTCTTTCCATGTTGTAGGACTCCATGACTAAGTTCAGGAAATCCCTCTCTTGGAAATTTTACCCACTGATTTTTTTAAAAAAAATAATTCTGGTTGCATTTTAAAAAATGTTGCTCTCTGTAAACCTACCTCTGTTAATGTTAGGGGGGTTGAAATCCCCTGCTATCACCATCCTAATACTTTTTACTTTTATCTGAAAATTGCCTAGATACTATCTGCTTTTCTATTTCGCAGCTTGGAAGTATGATATCAAAAGATTCCGAGTAAAACTGGAGTCAATGGAAAATCTCTGCATGGTTGGGTTCATACCCATACAAAGGAAGTTGGTTGTGACTATTGAAGATCGATCATCTGTCCCTTCAGGAGTTCTTCAGGGTGGTGTTCTAGGCCCAACTATAATCATCATTTGAGGTCAGAAGTGGGGATGTTCACTGACTATTACACTGTTCAATACTCTTCACTACTCTTCAGTCCCTCTCTATGCAGCAAGACGTGGACTTACCTTTAAATGGTAAGCAACATTTTGCACTACATCAGTGCCAGGTGATGACCATCTTCAACAAACTAAACCAGACTAGCCAAATAAACACACCGCCTGAAAAGGAAGATTAGAGGTTAGGAATTCTGCAGAGAGTCACCTACCCGTCCCTCTGTCATGTGTCCAATATCTAAAGTGTGCAAGTCAGGAATGTGATGGAATACTCTCCCTTTTGCCTGGATGGATGTAAGGAGCTCAATACCAGGGAGGACAAAGGAGCCCTCTTAATTGGTATAGTCTTCACCAGCACACAGTGGTAATAGTATATGTATATCATCTACAAGATGCACTGTAGCAACTCAGCTCAGTACCTCTGACAGTCACTTCAAACCTGTAACCTTTACCATCTGGAAAGAAAGGGCATGAGTGTACCAGCACCTTTAAGATCCTTTCCAAGACTAAATTGCTCTTCCTTCATTTCTGCTGAGTGAATTCCTTCATGAGTTGATTTTCTTTTTCTTGAAGGTAGAATATAATTTTAAATGAGATGCAAATGTATTTCAAGTATGAGATGCTGCTGTCTTGATCTCTTTCTCAACCTGCCATCAAGAAATCTGGATTTCCCCATCCTGACTAATTTAGCACCTTGCACATTGTCTTTCCATTCTCTCTATTCCATGCTCACCTTACACCAAGTCTCCGAAGGTCCCTTAAAGATGTTGAAGTTAGCTCATTGAACATGTTTTGTGTTGTAAACTGCCCATTTACTTCTAAGTTAAGAGTTGTGGTCATGATTAGCGAATGAACATTTCTACGTGGAAAAAAGTTAATGTCTTTCATGTAACAGAGGACATAGTAAGTCATTTTTGAGTTCAGATTACAGACTTCCTTACGAATCACCAATACCTCTGACAACAGTAGTTTTGTGTGGTCAGCAAAGAGTAAAGTCTGCTTGTCCTGTTATGGATTGGAGAAAAGGCATTACTGAGAATGGTGGATTTAGGAAACTGCAGAAAGTGCCTGAAGATTGTCACTTGAAGTTGCTACTTAGCAAAATAGGGATACAGAAAACTACTAAAAGCGGAGAGCCAATGTGGAATGATTATAATAAGGACTGGAATTTCAGGGTAAGTCCAATATGTAACAAACATAAAAATGGAACATTCCTATCTGTAGTTTAAAGAATACATTGCCTCCAGAAAGAAAATAATGCTCAGTCAGTAAAGGTTGGGAAACGTGAAATCTTGGCCTCGTCACTCAGCTGTATACTGAAACATTTAATTTTTCTTAAAGATTAAAAATCTGTATGATGACATAACAGTTGGCATTGGGAGATAGAACAAATGAACTTTTTTTAAGAATGTTGTGGATTGTCTCAACTGCTGAGGATCACAGAATTATTGCAGTGTAGGAGGAGGCTATTCAGCCCATTATGTCTGCAACATCTCTGAATATGCATTGTGACTCAGTGCCATTCTCCTGTTTATCGTCATCATCCTAAATATTGTTTCTAAAAGTAATCATCCAGTGCCTCTTGAACGCCTAAATTGAACCTGCCTTCATATTTCAGTAAATTCTAGATTCTAAATGGTTTGCTGTGTGAAAAAGTCTTTGCTCACATCTCAATTGCTTACTTTGTTAATTATCTCATTCATAACCATTTTGAGGGGGAACAGTTTCTCCTGCTCTACTGTGTCCACCTTCCTCATGATTTTGCAAACTTTTCTATCAAATCTCTTTCCTGGGTTGTCCTCTCCAAGAAACAGTCCCAGTTTCTCTAATCTATCTCATAATTGAAATTTCTCAACACTGTAACCACTTCTGTAAACCTCATACTCTGTGCAATGCATTAACTTTTTTCCTAAAACATTGCCCCTGAACTATACACCATGCTCCAGCTGAGGTGTAACTAGTGTTTTTATACAAGTTTACCACTTCTGATACTGTATGCTTTATGAACTGCTCACTTTCTCTATCCTGTTGCCTTTCATGGTTTTCACAGTTGTCAAAATGTGAGCAGTTTTCATATCCGGTTATGAAATGTGGATGGATTGGCCTGGAGTCTCAATCGTGTGATGGAAACTCTTAATTGAAAGATTTATTTTTCAGTTTTGAAGCTACAAAGTAGCAATCGGACAAGGGGAAACACAAAAGATGAGCTGCATAACCATAATAACTGAGTTTGCACAAAATGATGAATGTCTGAGCTCTACTGAGCTTTTTCTTGTTTACTATGTAGTTGTGAAGTTTTTTGTGGTGATTTTGATACTCTTCCAAATTTGCTTTCATATTTGCTTTTTGGAGGTTTGTACTAGCTGTTTTGTCACCCTTTGCTTTTTTCCTCTTGCCCATTTGTCAGATCTTTGTTTGCTCTTTTGTGCTTTTTCTTTTAGTTTTATGTTGAATCTTACCTCCTCAGTTATCAATGGTTGTAAGTATCAGTCACCGATTTTTCTAACTCTCATCTACTAACAGATTTGCTGAGTTTCCTGTGGATGGTCAGTCATAGTTCATTGAAGTCAACCTTGTTAAGCCCCAAGATGTTTGGGAGCTGTTTTTCATCTCTCCCTTTCAAGCATTGTATTGAAATTAATCACATTAGGATAATTATTAGATCGTTGTGGTCAAAATGGTGACAATGACACAATAACAACTTCCATTTATAGATTGCTTGTAATCAGATATCCAATATCATTTCACGGAAGAAAAACCTGGACATTATCAGAGACATAATAGCAGTTCCATAATAGGTCAATGCAGTCACTAAGAAAGAAGTGTGTGGGCTCCATGGCACAACAAAAATCTCAGTTCACACTCTAGTGTATTACTGAGGGACTTGCTGTATTTTTGGAGGTGTCATCTTTCAGAAGCAATATTTATCCCTCAATCAAAATCACATAATAGTTTGGTTATTATTGCACTGTGGATGTTTGCTGCACACAAATTGGCAAGTATTTGTTTCTTATTATACAGCGATTACACAATGCATAATTAGCTGTATTGCACTCTGGAATGCCCTGTGGTCATGAATGATGCTACATAAAAGTATGTCTTTTTTAGTTAAAAGAGGTATAATTTAGGAGCCTTTTTAAGGAGAGTGGAGTGGTAGAAAGTTAGGCAGAGTTAGGGAAAGCATTCTAGAGATTGGGACCAAACAGTTGAAGATTTGATACCCAAGTGAAGAAAGTATTGCAAACAGACAAATATTGAAAGAGAGATAATGTAAACTGGAACATATGGCTAATTTTTTTTCCAGGTAAAGGAACAGGTGAGACTGTGAAGAGACTTGTAGATGAGCATAAAAATTTTAAATTGTGGTGATGCTGGCATATGTCAAATCATCATCCAGGGAGTTCAGGTTGCCATGGGAACATGCATGCTGTAATTTGGAGCAATGGATAGTCATGGCAGAGGCTGTGATCTTGGTCTGTAAGTTAGCAGATGAGTCTCTGCACTCTTAGCTGCTTCTATTGAAGTTCACTATCAATTTGCAGGTTGATAATCTATTTGAACATGTTACAATTGTATCTTCCTTGGTAATCAATTCCTGTATAGGAATTGAACCTGGAACTTCTGATTCAGAGGCTACCCACTGCACCACAAGATGAAGCAAGCATAGGATGGAAAAAGAGTGAAGCAGAACTTAGAGGTTGTGATGAGATACTAAATTAATTCAAAACCATGTAGCAGGAAACTTGAACATGAGTACTATTCCAGTTGTTGAGCCTTGAAGTGACAAGGACATCAACAAAGGTTTCAGCTACAGCAGGGTAGCAGAGAGAAAGAGAGACCTTTTCATGAAAATTTTTCATGCAAATTTATGGATGTTGCCCCTAAGGGTAACAGTAGACAAGCAAACAGTAGGAGGGCCAGAAAGAAACTGCAAACCTAATTCAGGAGAAGAAGCCATTTTCAACAGGTGGAGTTTGTGCATATTGGAACCAATATAGTGTTTTGGGATGTGGGAACTGCTGCCTAATCTATGTATTTCCAACAGAATGGTTTGCTAAACTGAAAGAACATTTCCATTTTTCATCTGGTCTAGATTGGAGTAAGGTTTAGGATAAACCTAAGTAGAAGTGAGAAGTTCTCATTCTTAGTCTTGTGAACCAGTTAGATGTTTAGAACAGGTCACCAACGTTTATGAACATATTTTCTTGTGCTAGCCCACATATGGCTAGAGTTTTTAAGTTCAACTTTACAGTTTGCCATAGAGGGAATTCATGACTTCTGAGTTGCAAATCTATATCACAACTACATATTTAGGTGAGATACAGTAGAAAGATGAACTGATTGTCCTCCCAACAGCATTCAGCACAAATAATGAGTGTTAGTAAAGAATATCCACAAAGGGTGGCGTTAGTGCTGCCTTCAGAGCACTGTTAGGTGCTACAGTTTGTGTAGAAACCAGATGAAAATAAAGGAAGGATTGGGCATGGAGCTAGGAGTCGGTGCTGTTTTGATGACCTTAAAAAGAAAATTGTAAAAAAAAAGGATCAGTAGTCTCAGTAATGGAAGACCCAAAGCTTTTGTGAGAAGTAGCTGGGTGATCAAGGCTTTTTTGAAGAGTGAAGAAAGGGAGCTAATAATGTGAGTCAGCATTAAGTCAAGAAAATATAGATGTGGCAGTGTCAAAGTGATTACAAAGAAGCAATCTCCTTCAATAGATTTACTAGCTTTTCTATTTACGTCTTTCTACTACAACAGTTGTGTTCCTCTGCAACCTTGTGCCTTACAAAATTGCACTATGAGAAACTAGTCTAAAAATCACATTGTAGAAGATTACACTATGGAAAACACAGTATACCTGTTCAGCAGAATATTAGCTTCACACAAGCAACGTCCACAATTCATCAATTGCATTAAAACCAATTCGTGTTGACTAAGTGCGCATTATAGAAAAGCAACCTATACACTTTGGGTTGTATTTGCAAATCAAATTACTTTTTAAATAAGTAGTTCTGGCCTGATGCTGACAAATTCTGCTGTCCTTTTATTAGGGTGTATTTTGTAAGTAGCATTGTGAGATATAAATGGTCATGATGAGTGGACATGAGGCCATTTGAGTTTTCAAGAGCATCCTTAAATCATTTGAGGTGGCTTCTACAGGTCATACAGCTGTACAGCATGGAAACAGACCCTTCGGTCCAACCTGTTCACGCCGACCAGATATCCCAACCCAATCTAGTCCCACCTGCCAGCACCCGGCCCATATCCCTCCAAACTCTTCCAATTCATATATCCATCCAAATGCCTCTTAAATGTTGCAATTGTACCAGCCTCCACTACATCCTCTGGCAGCTCATTCCATACACATACCACCCTCCGTGTGAAAAGATTGTCCCTTGGGTCTCTCTCTTTTTATATCTTTTCCCCTTTCACCCTAGACCTATGCCGTCTAGTTCTGGACTCCCTGACCCCAGAGAAAAGACTTTGTCTATTTATCCTATCCATGCCCCTTGTAATTTTGTAAACCTCTATAAGGTCACCCCTCAGCCTCCAATGCTCCAGGGAAAACACCCCCAGCCTGTTTAGCCTCTCCCTATAGCTCAAATCCTCCAACCCTGGCAACATCCTTGTAAATCTTTTCTGAACCCTTTCAAGTTTCACAACATCTTTTCAATAGGAAGGAGACCAAAATTGCACGCAATATTCCAACAGTGGCCTAACCAATGTCCTCTACAGCTGCAACATGACCTCTCAACTCCTGTACTCAATACTCTGACCAATAAAAAAAAGCATACCAAACGTTGCCTTCACTATCCTATCTACTGTGACGCCGCTTTCAAGGAGCTATGAACCTGCACTCCAAGGTCTCTTTGTTCAGCAACGCTCCCTAGGACCTTACCATTAAGTGTATAAGTCCTACTAAGATTTGCTTTCCCAAAATACAGCACCTTGCATTTATCTGAATTAAGCTCCATCTGCCACCTCTTAACCCATTGGCCCATCTGGTCCAGATCCTGTTGTAATCTGAGGTAACCCACTTCGCTGTCATTTGCAAACTTACTAACTGTACCTCTTATGCTCGCATCCAAATCACTTATGTAAATGACAAAAAGTAGAGGCCCCAGCACCGATCCTTGTGGCACTCCACTGGTCACTGACATTTGGAACTGCAAGTTGTGCAAGCTTCTGGATATCTTTAAAAGTGGATTACTATGGACATGACTAGGTAACATGCTTGTGGAACATCAAATTTGCCCTTCTCAGGACTTGTCCTAAAGCAACAATGACAACAAACTCTGACTTAGACTCCAAATCTGCCACGTAGCAGAGGAGAGCTAATGAAGCTGATATTGCACAAGGATCTCCTAAGGACCTTGATCTGCCTGCGTTGTATGTCAATGCTTTTAACCACGAGTTTAATATGAACAAACTATCAATGGCATTCCATTATATTTCAATGGCAAGCCATCACACTGCCAAAACTTTTTTTTTGAAAGTCTTTTATTGTAAATGTTTGCTTGCTTTGTGGCAAGTGGCAGAAATAACAACAGGAGAAGTGTCATTGTAGGAAATTGGCTGTCACATCTTACCAAGCGTCAGAGCTTAAACATTAAAGCCTCCTCAAACTTGTTCCAAAATATTCAGATTTTCCTTACCAGGCAAATATAATCTTTGGGCAGCAAGAATTAATTATATCTACACTGCATGTTGTGCATCTCTTATTTAAAAAATCTGTAAAGCATCTTGTTTTCACTCTGGATTCATCTTAAACTCCAGAAAACCTCTCCATTCTCACTGACTACGATCACATGAAATTATAACCTAGTAATGATAATGGTTACTTTGTAAAAACTGTCTACATGCAAATGGATTTTTTTTTTTAAACACACTTCAGCCTAAGAAAAATTAAACTACCATGATTATGATCAAGGGAAGAAGAATTAGTTTTTCAGTCTGTCCTGTTCTGTCCATTTTAAAGAAAAAAATCAATTTTCAAAAAGCTTTAAGATTTTCTTTGACCTGATTATGTAGTTATACTTGAATTCTGGTAAACAGTAAGTCTTGGTAGAATCTGGTTTGCAAAGAAAACTTGCTGACCATACAGAGTAAACAAAAGTGAGAAAATTAGGATTGCAGATTCTGGAGATCAGTGTCGAGTGTGTATTGCTAGGAAAGCACAACAGGTCAGGCAGCATCCGCGGGTGCAGGAGAATCTAAGTTTTGGGCATCAGCCCTTTATCAGAAACAACAATTAGCACAACAATGGTTAAATGTATTCTTTCAGATGAAAAAACGTTTCATATGTATTGGAAGGCTATAAGAATTCAGAAGCATAGCTTCCAATATTAAAAGCACAATTTTTTTCTGTTGAAAGAATTGCACTGTTATTTCAAGCTATCACAAATGAAAGATATCAGTGGTGGAGACATTTATCACTGTGATCTTTAAGCATAACAAAATGTGAAAAGCCATCAGTCTTAACTGGGATTGAGAGAAATCCTAAATTATTTTGAAATGTTTACATTCTTTTCATTTATTGAACAAATAATTGATGCAGCATATCTATGTGTAGCACAGAAATTGACTGAATTGATAATATGAAAACTATAAATGTATCTAGATGAACTCAGTTAAAACTATTATCCTGGTATTCCAGGTGTACTAAAAACACAATAGGATAAGTCAACACACAGCCTCATAATTGGTTGAACATTAATATATTAACATTATTTAACAAACCTTTAGAAGTGACAAATTAAACTTGTTATTGAGAAACTATTAAAATGCTATTACAATATCTAGATTTTGCTGAATTTCTTAATTTATTTCCGTAACAAAGTTGTACATACAAGTGTCTTTACGCACTCCTAATGAGCTGCACCTAACCTTTCTTTTCTTTTGTTAACAACCTCTTGTATCTTACACTAGAACACCAGCTGTATGTTAACAGAAGTACAGTTTGCAGAGCAGAAATGGCCAGAGGGTGTGTCTGGCATTCTTCTACTGCAGGATGACAGTCATAAGGAATGTTGACAAAAGAGGTGTGTAGTTATATGCAGAGTGTTGATAGAAAATAGTTAAAGCGTAGTTGCAATGAAACAGAGAATTTCCTTTGAAATATTTAATAATAACCACAAGTAGTTTTTTTTAAGGCTAAAAGTATTCCAATTTATGATAGTGTAATATTTCTCTACTGGTTGTTAGTTCATTTGTCTTTTAACAATATATTTCAGAAACGAATGGTTGGTTTTCAACAAATCCTAGTATACCGGGTGTGGCCCAAGGAAGTACGAGTTAATGTTTCATAGAGGTATGCATCTAGATCTGGATCCTGCAGTTTCTAAATGATCCTTTCAAAAAGAGAGGATCTGTTGAGGTGAAGACCTAGAAGCAGTCAGACCGGTAGTGGCCTGTTTAGAACATGGGAGTGGCTGTACAAGGTTTGAAAGGAGGACTGACAGCAGCGAGGTGCCAGAAGCAAACAGACTGGCGGTGGAGCTGTTTGGGACTTGGGGGTGTAATAAGTAAGGCTAAAAAGGAAGAACTAATGTGGGGAAGGCACTTGAAGCAGACTGATTGGGAAGTGGAGCTATCTGGGACTTGGGAGTGAAGGCAGAGAGATTAAAAGGAGTGAGTGCAAGGAAGCAACCACATTGGGAAGGGAACAATGTTGGAGCAAGTAGGTAATTGGTGAGTATTTCTGTTGTCTTTTGTGATTGATTTAAGTTAAGATTTAAACTACAGTGTAAAAACTTTACACTGATAATTAAGATTTTAGAGCTTCAAAACTAATTTGCTTGACACAATCAAGGGGTTATTTGTCTGACATACACAAAGGTATTTACTTGAAAAACAACATTTGGAGTAAGGGTAAAAGAAAAGCAGGGTGTCTACATTCTGTTCAGTTAAACCATGTCAGGGGACCTCAGGTCCATGATATGCACATCCTGCACTATGTGGGAAAGGCCTAGACTTTCCAGGTTGTCTGGATGGCTAAGTGTACAGACACAACTTGCTGGAGCAACTCAGATTTGGGGTTTTGGAACTTCAGTGCCTGCTGGGAGCACTGTGGTCCATTCATGAGACTTGAGTGATTCATGGATAGCATCTTTCATGATCAACTAACAGCTTAAGGAAATGCAGGCAGAGAAGGAATTGGTGACTGCTACACAGAAAAAGGGGACAAGTTAGGTAGTGAGAGAATCCCCTGAGCGCATCGTACTTGCAAACCACCTTTTAGTCTTGGAAAGTGATGAGAGTTACACTTCCTGAGGAGGCCAACCAGCGCTAACACAATGGCACTGTGGTGGTCCAGCTGCTCAATGGGTTGGAAGAAGTGTGACGGTAATAATAGTAAGGAATTTGTTAGGGAGGGGATGAGAAGTGGATAAACCTGAAGTATCTCAGGCTGTTGAGGGACCAAGGGTCTGACAGTAATTTTTAATCTTATGCTACAGGTGATGTGCCACAGCACTGCTAACATTATCTCACTGTTAAAAAGATATTCCAGGAAATTATAAGACAGTCAACTCCAACTTCATTTTTGGGGAACTTCTCAAAGAATTCTGAGGAACAGGACTTGGAGAGACACTGATTAATTGGGGATAGCATGAATTTGTTACAGTAAGATTGTATATAGCCTATTTGTAAATTTTTTTTTAAAGGAGATAACCAGGGCTATTGATTAGGGTAACACATTTACATAGGTTTTACATGGACTTTAGCAAAGCTTTTGATAAAGTTTCTCAGACTGATCAAGAAAGTAAGAATCCATGGGATCTAAAGCAAAGTGGTACACTGGATACAAAGTTAGCTGAGAGCTCATGGAGAAGGACATTTGTGACAAGAACCCTAATTCCAATGGAGTTATGCAGAGCTTGGTGTTGGGGCTCTTGCTATTTTTGTGTCCTTTAATGATCTTGATTATACTCCCTACATTTAAGTCAAAAAGATCATGGATGATATGAAAATTGGCAAGGTGACAATCTGTGAGGAGAATAGCTGGACGACATCAGTGGACTGGTTAGATAGGTAGAGCAGTGGCAAATGAAATTCAACCCTTTTAAAAAGTGAGTGTTAATGCAGTTGGGGAGGTGACTTGAACCCAGGATTCTTAGTCCAGGGATAGGGACACTAATATCTGTTTTATCTGTCAACAATCCCATCTTCCTGATTTACATAATCCAATGTGGTTTCCCATGGAAGTACAACTTCCTTGAATTGTTCCAAAGCTGGTGATGTAGTTTACAATTATAGTTGATCACATTACGTACAAAACATAGTCCTCCTGTGTAAAAGAGTATTTCTGAATACTTTATAAGATGACAGCATGCAGAAAAAGGAGAAATTTGGGCAATAATTAGTAAGGATGAAGAGACTTTTCGGATGCTCAAGGACAGGAGGGGAAAACATTCTGCGCACACACACAAATATCCTTTTAGAATACAAGTGATCATATGCTAGCAATAGTCAATTAACAATATAAGAAATCAAGGAATAAGGAAATTTGACCCAGTCTTCCACATTTTGTGCATGATTATCTCATTGAGCTGCTTGTGTTTTGTTGGAGCTGCATTCATCCAGCAACTCCCTTTTCACTTGTGAAAATCAGGAGATGAGTTACATGCTCTAGAATTCCTACACTCCTGCTATGTAGCCACAGTAGTTACATGACTAGTCCAGTAGAGTTTCTATTAAATATTAACCATCCCAAGCTGTTGATAATGGGGGAATCCAGAAATGTTAATACTGATTCTGAAACTGATTCTTTCTCACTGGAGTTGCTCATTGCCTGGCAATTGTTTCTTGTCACCCCACATTCTGATATTGTCCAGATCTTCCTGCATTCCGACATGACCTGCTTCATTCTCTAAGGAGTCATGGATGATGTTGATCACAAGCAATCAACAGTAAACATCCCACTTCTGACCTTATGATGGAAAGATGATTAACTAAACTGTCAATTCAACCGATGAAATGAAAAACTCAAATTTAATATAACCCATCTTCATGACAGTGTATTAATAGACAATTAAGAACTTTATTTAATGTTAGCATGGGTCCTGAGATCTGTTCGTGGTGGATACTGGCCAAGTTGACATGGTAATGAAGGGGGAGCAAGTGTTGGCGGTAATAGACACTGTAAAAAGGCCATGAAAATGAATAGAGGGGCATGTTTTGACATGGAAGATATGAAGGGCAAAGCAGAAGTGCATGGGAGGAATATGATAGTATGGATAAAGTGTGAGGGGTGAGGACTAGAAGGCTGATTTTGTTTAATTCTTCTTACCAATTCAACAAAGTGCTGTAGGACAGAGGCTAGCTTTGCACAGCCCATCTCCACACCAGGCAACCCCCGCCTTTGAACTCTTTTCTGGAATGGTGGTCACAATTTCCACTTTTATCAATTCCCTCCACAAAAATTAAAATCTGAACTTATAGGGCACATTTTCTAATGTAGAGTTCAAGGAATCAGGAATTATCCTGACTCTTCAAGCCAAACCTTTGGATGAATTCAACTTTGTGAAGAATGGAGGACAGAGTAGTGTCTCAAGCTACATTTCATGGCAATTTCTTAAGAAATATCTTGGTCAAATATTTACAGAGCTCTGTAAAATTAACTGTCTTTGGGATTCTGAAAAATTGCAAATATATCCTTCTGCCTTCCACTTTTTTTATCCTTTGAACAAAGAGCAAATCAATCTTAATTATGCTATCAAATAACAAAATTACACTTCAAGCCAGTGCTTGACTATTTTCAGTTAGCCAATTTGAACACACAAGAGAGACCTGTTGAAGGCTCAGGTTAAAGGGTCCCAAACTGTTCCTCTGCAAAAAAGAGGACCTAACTGAATTAAGCTAGATTTCCTGGAATACAGGCACACTGTATTCTTTGAAATAGAACACATTTGCATTCTTTGAACTTGTTTTTAAAAAAAACATTGTATATTTATCTAAAATTACTATGTAACAATATTAACTCTTTCATTTGTGGCAAAGCTACAATATCTTCAAGTTTTGGTTTTGCACGTCCACAAGGAATTTGTTTTCTTTTATCAGAGGTAGAGTATGAAAGAATGTGTAATTTTTTTTTGTTTTCCACATCCTTTGTAATTGCATGACATTCTCTTTTTTGAATTTATGTTCATTTTTTAAACTAAAATTCAATGACCGACTTTAACATTGTACAGATCTTCAGTGTAATGTCCAAAACCAATTTATTTTAGCAGTGAAGAGAGCATTTCATTGAAATACCTTTACCAGAATTAATATTTGGAGTAAATATATGTTCATCCATTCACATAAGCTAACGTACATTGTAATTAAACACATTTAAATATTTGCATGCTAAACAGGTGTTTGATCCCTCTGCCAATCTATATAACCAGCAAAACAAATAAAGCAGTAATTGTTATACATTGTGGAAAAGGATGTCACTGTAAAGTGAGACATTTATATTGATGAAGAATTTCGGCATGCTAGCTTCCATCGACCACAGCATTGAGGACAGAAGTTGGGACTTCATGTTGCAGCTATACAAGACATTGGTGAAGCCACATTTGGAGAACTATGTGCAATTCTAGTCACTCTACTATAGAAAGGATATTATTAAACTAGAAAGAGTGCAGAGAAGATTTACTAGGAAGCTTTCTGGACTGGAAGGTTTGAGTTATAAGGAGAGGTTGAATAAGCTGGGACCTTTTACCTTGGAGTGTATGAGACTGAGGAGTTACCTTACAGAAGTATATAAAATCATGAGATAAGGTAGATAGCTGACAACTTTTCGCATGGTAGGGGAGTCTAAAACTAAAGAGCAAAAGTTTAAGGTGAGAGGGGAGAGATACAAATGCGTCCAGAGGAGGCAATGTTTTCACACAGTGATGAGTGTCTGGAACAGGCTACCGTAGATAGTGGTGGAAGTGAGTACAACTTTATCATTTAAGAAACATTTAGGCAGGTAAATGGATGGGAAAGGTATGGAGGGATGTGGACCAAACGCAAGCAAATGGGACTAGTTTAAATTGTGATAACTGGAAGGCAAGGTGGGTTGCAGGGACTGTTTCTATGCTGCCAACCTCTACGTTAATCAAATTCTATTAAAATATTCAATTCAATAGAAATTCACCAGGTTTTTTATATCTATGTCACATTTCTGGTTAGGTTGCCCAATTTTCTAGAATTTGGAAGGTGAAGGAATTATCTAATCAAAGCCTTCAAGATATTAAAGAGGGAAGAAAGGGTAAATAAAAATAGACCTTTTCCCGCTGGTTGGGGATTCGAGAAATCGAGGGTAAGGTCTGTGAATTAGGGCTCAACCGTTCAGAAGAGATGTTATGAAAGGATGGTAAAGATTTGGGATTTCCTTCCACCAACAGCAATCGATGCTGAATCAATTATTAATTTTAAATCTAAGATAGGTTTTAGTTAGGCAAAGGTGTTAAGCGAATTGGGCTGAAGGTAGGTATGTAGATTTTGGCCACATATCAGCAATTATCTCATTGGTGAAACAGGCTCAAGGAGCTAAATGGCATACTCCTGTTTGTGTGTTTCCTAAGTGGGTTCTGGGTTCTGGATTGGGGATTTGGGACCCAGCTAATTTGCCCTTTGTGTTTCAGATTTTGGTGTCTAACACTAATGTGAAATGAATCACACTGGATTGTGTTGGTATTTATTCAATGTTTTAAGGTTAATTTCCAGAGACTGTTTTCTAGTCTGAAAGTGACAGTTGGCCTGTGGTCCACTAATTCTTAAACAACAAACCCAAACAAGAAGACACAACACGCCCATATATCAAAGACATCTCTGAGATGACTGTCAGACTACTCCAATCCCTTGGCATCATGGTATCCCACAAACCTACCAACACAGTGAAACAGCTACTGATAAACCTAAAGGTCCCTGTACCAATGACCAGAAAAACAAATGTCACATACAAAATACCCTGCAAGGATGCAACAAACACTACACTGGACAGACAGGCTAGAAATGAGCCACCAGGATACACGAGCACCAACTAGTCATCAAAAGACATGACTAGCTATCACTAGTATCCTTACACTCAGATGAAGAAGGACATCACTTTGACTGGGACCACACATCGAACCTAGGACAGCCTAAACAGAGACACACACTGGAATTCCTAGAGGCCTGGCATTCAAACCAGAACTCCATCAATAAACACATTGATTTGGCATTTACCAACCTCTGAGAAAAAAAAACTGGAAATAATATCATCTACCTTAATAGATCAAGACATGTAAATAGAAAGCAGAACAGAATACCAGTGCTTCAATAGAGGTTCACTGATGATGTTACCTAGCAAGGTGCTGAAATGTCTGAGAACAAACCTTGCAGCTCAGTGAGCAAACTTATAACCTGAACCTCAACCTGAGCTACAAATCTTCTCAAACAAAATCACAGGTGGTCTACTGTTTGAACTGTGCCAGTTTTTACTGCAAGCTGTTCACTGTAATAAATATACCTGCAACATATCGATCTCCAGATTCTTCTGCACCAGTATGAACATGCTTGCCTTCTGTTTGTTTGTGTTTGTTCCTAATGGTATGAATTAAATTATCAATATTCCTGGTTGGGAATCAAATAGGCAACTTCATATCTTGTTATCCATGGCAGCAAGCTGTGACAAGTTGTACTTCTTTCCTCTGTGCTATTTTCACCATCAATGTTTTGGTTCTCACTGTGCATTACAAACATCTCAGCACAACAACATCAATGTACACTCGTCTAAGTTAGAGTTTGGCAAGTTTTAAAATTCCTTTTATTGGGATGTGAGCAGTGCTGTCTCCCCTTTCTATCATAAGACCCCATGCACCTATCACGTCCTAGGTTTAGAATTTAAGAACTGCTTGTGATCCCAGTGCTGGATTTGTAATGAGGCACACTGGATTAGGGAGCTTTAGGTAAAGAAATCCCTGGGCCAGTGACCATAAAATGATAGAATTCACCCAGCAATTTTAGAGGATAAGCTGGAATCAGGTGAAACATTATTAGAAGACAGTGGATCAACAATGGTAGGGGTTTCTGAGGGTGGTTTGGAAGGCACAGCAGAAATTTGTCCCAAGCAAAAAGAAACACGCTAAGGGGAGAACAAGGCAACTGTGGCTGACAAGGGAAGTCAGAGGCAGCATAAAAGCAAACTATGTGGTTAAGATTAGTTTGAATCCAGATGGTTAGGAAGCCTTTAAAAACCAGCAGAGTAAAGCAAAAAATAAATCAATGAGGTAGGGAGATGATGAAATATGAGAGAAAGATGGGGAAAGGTTGGGATCTGATTTAAACCTAGAGGTTTATCTGAGAGGCCTGGATAGTATGGATGTGGAGAAGATGTTTCCACTAGTAGCAGAGAGTAGGACCCAAAGGCACCACCTCAGACTGAAGGGATAACACTTTAGAACTGTGATGAGGAATTTCTTCAGCTACAGAGTGGAACTCATTGCTGTCGAGGACTGTGGAGGCCAAGTCATTGAGTGTATTAAGATAGAGATAGGTTCTTCATTGGGGAAGGATTGAGGGTTACTGGGAGAAGGCAGGAGAATGGGGTTGAGGAACCTATTAGCCAGGATCCAATGATCTAATTTTGCTCTTATATTTTATAGTCAGCCAGTTAGGATTCTTTGGAATTTGTTACCCCAGATGGTTGCAGTTCCTCCATAATTGATCATATCCAAGGCTGGGATAGACAAGTGTTCAGTCATCCAGGGAATCAAAGGATACAGGTAGGAGCAGGAAAGTAGAGTTGAAACACAAGTTTAGCCATGAACATGATGAATGGCAGATCAAGAATGAGGAGCCAAAGAGTCTACTTCTGCCATGACAGAGATCCTCTCCATTGTGGCAAAATGACAGAAGACATTCAATATTCTTAGTCCCATCCTCAAACCCAGCATTTCTCATTTTCCTGAGAACATTTCATGGGTCATGCATGTGCAGCTCCGGTCCAAACAGATTTTGGAGTTCGTGGTGTCTGGAACCCAGAGTGTGGAAATGAGACTCGGTAAGAGCTACTCCTCTTATCATGCAACATTATTGCTCATTGCAAAATCTAGTTAATTGAGAATGAGTTATGTTGTTTGTTGCTGCTGATGGTTTGACCAAAGCTGCCATCCATGGAACTGACAGACCTTCACAAAGCTGGTTTGATCAATGCTGCCACAAAATCTAGAATACCATTGATTTCAACAGCCTACTTACTCCCTCTGCACTTTCAACTTGAAGTGTCTCCATATCTACATCCCAATCTCTGCATTAAGCAGTAAATGAATGTAGTGTAATTGCTAAAAAAACTTCTCCAATACTAATATTAATAGCACATAATCAAGGCCAACAATGTTTGAATATGCAGGGAAGCTGTCTGTAACTTTGATAATCTTTCTCTTGCAGATACATTTAATCCACTTTTCTGAGAAGTTTAATGCTTCAAAAATATTGGAGGTGCTGCAGGTGGGTTTGTTAGCCACATATTGTGTAGGTAGTGATTGACATTTGGAAAGCAACATGGCTGCCACGACTTCCCTCTCATTAGAAGTGTAGACCATAACATTCATGCGGTTTTCAAGTTACATATTTCACCTTTAACATCAAAAATCAATCTTTCGAAGGATAGTGAAACAGTCCTGTTTCATTCGATGTTTAAATGTCCCTTGGTGCATACTTGTTCAAGAGATAGGCAAGATCATTTCGGAGACAATCACCTGTCGTTGTGTTGTAACTGTTGCACGCTCATTATTTACTGCACCAAAGGTAGTGTGTATCTTGCTATGAAATTGTTCTGGTTATTAATTATTGTAGAGAGATGTTTAAACTAGTTCAGAAAGAGGTGACACAGCATAATATAGGAAGGGAACCAAGACAGAGTCCAGCTTCTGAAGAGATTCAAGGGAGTAAGTCGAGGCTGGTTGCTCTTTAATTCTGGAAATATTATATATAAAATAGATGAGTTGAGGGTGAAGATTGATATGTAGAATTGTGATATTGTTGCCATCATAGATACATAGTTGAGGGAGGGGCTGGACTGGCAACTGAACGGTCTGGGATATAGAATTTTCATGGCAGGGTATAAAGGAGGAGATGGTGTTTCATCATTAATTAATGAGTCAGTTACTGCCATAGGAGGGACGATACTTGGGGTCCTTCAAATGAGACGTTGTGGGTAGAGCTTAGGAATAAAACAGGGTTGTATCCAGGCTGCTGTGAGGGAAAAGAAGGAAATTACAGAGGTTCTGACCCAAGTGTTTAATTTCTCACTGATCACTGGAGACATGCCAGAAAGCTGGAGGACAGTTAATGTGATTCTCATCCAAGAAGGGTGATAAGGATAAACCAGGGAATTATAGACCAGTGTGTCTGACATCAGTGGTAGGGAAACTATTGGAGAAAATTCCGAAAGAGAAAATTGGAGAAGCAAGGTTTGATCAGGGAGGTCATGCCAAACAAAGTTGATTGAATTTTTCAAGGCAAAGACTAAGTGATGAGAATTGGGAAGTTTATATTGACTTCGGCAAAGCCTTTGATGAGATCCCACATGGGAGACTGATAAAGTAGGTAAAAGCACATGGGATCCAGGGAAACATGGCAAGATGGATCCAAAATTGGCCTAGTGATAGGGGAAAATGGGTGATGTTTGTGTGATTGAAGTCCAGTGGGTTTAGTGCAGAGACCCTCATTGTTTGTGAAGTATATTAATGATGAGAATATGGGAGTATATGATAATTAAGTTTGTGGATGACACGATAATTGTCTGGCTGGAAGATGGCTTACAGAAAGACATCGATGAGTTGGTCAGGTGGGCAGATCGGTAGTGGGTGAAATTGAATTCTGAAAAATGAGGTGATATACTTTGGAAGTAAAAGACAAGGGAGAACTCAATGACTGGCAGGATACTTGAAAGATTAGAGGAACTGTGGGGTACTTTCCCCACAGATCTTTGAAGACAGCAGGACAGGTTAATAGGATAGTTAAGGCGGCAGAGGACACACTTGTTATAATCAATCAAGGCATAGATTAGGAGAGCAGGGAGGTCATGTTGGAACTTCACAGAATTTTGATTAGACCACAGCTGGGAGTGCAGTGTACAGTTCTGGTCACTGCATTATAGGAAGGACATGATTGCACTGGAGGGGGCACAGACGAGATTCATCAGGATGTTGCCTGGGTTGGAGTATTTCAGTTATTAAGAGAGGCTGGGTAAGTTGAAATTGCATTCTTTTGAGCATAAAAGGCTAAGGGGGGGAGGTGGGAGGGAACCTGATTGAGGTTTAGAAGGGCATAAACAGGCTGGACAGAAAGTAGCCATTCTCTTTAGTTGAAGGGTCAGTAAGAAGATGACACAATTTTAAAATGAAGGACAGGAGGCTTAGAGGGGACACCGGGAAAACTTTATTCACCCCGAGGTGATGGGAATCTTGAATGCACTGCCTGGGAGGTGAATACAGGCAGGAAACCTCATGACCTTTAAAAACAACGTGGATGAGCATTTTAAGTATCATATTATTCTGGGCTATGAGCGAAATGTTGGAAAGTGTGATTAGTGTAGATGGTAGGCGCAAACCGGATGGTCTGACGGCCTCTTCTGTACGACTGTATGAACCTGTAATAATCCAGACTCTTTACCACAGCAACTCCCTCTCCTGAGGGTCTGGACCGAAGACAGGAATCTTGTGCTCGGGCTGTCTTGGCCCAGATCATCTTCAGTGTCAGGATAGGCGGCTGTTCTAATCCTTTTCCCTCCTGTAGAGAATACCTGTTTGTGAAACTGTCCCAATGCTCATTTTATTTCAGAATGATGGTCAAATTTGATGAGGTAATCTCTCATTATTTCACAATACATGTATCCACTTTCTATTGCACTCTACACGTGGCAGTGGACTAGCAGTATATGGCATGAGCTCCTCAGCCCAGGAGCCCATTGCTTATCTACTCAGTTTGCCTTTACTATTTTCCTTTCCTCTTTTTCTGTTTTTAAGGTCTTTCAATTAGTATATATGATATAGATAAGTTGAAATTCACTTACGTTTATCTTGAAGGCTTCATCCGTGAGCTTCTCCTGAGTAGCTGTTGTTTCTGGCAGTCTTTATCGACCTGTTGGTCTCAGCCTGTGGTGCGGTCTCTGTTGGAGCGGTTGTCCCAGATGTGACCTTGGTGGCCGTCCAGCTTGAATCTAGATCTTCGTTGAGTGCTTCTGGCTTGGTTTTCTGACGTCTCACCATTTCGTTTTGTCCGTGGGTGGCGGTCCACTAATCCGATGGCCCAGCGATTTTTTGACTGGTGTTCTTGGTGGCGGTATTTCTTTGGAGGCTTTCGATCCAGTGATGTGGCATCCCAGCGTTTCAGTTTTTGTCCCGTCATGTTGTTCTCATCATGGGTCTGCTTTCTTCGAGACCAGGAGCCTTTAAATGGACTTTGTTGAACTTTGTCATATATCCCAGTGGATGTGGTCTATCTAGATTTCCAAAAGGCCTTTGATAAGGTGCCACACGGGAGGCTACTGATCAAGATGAGGGCTCATGATGTTTGAAGTGAGCTACTGGTATGGATTGAGGATTGGCTGTCTGACAGAAGGCAGAGAGTTGGGATAAAAGGTTCTTTTTTGGAATGGCAGCCGGTGACAAGCGGTGTCCTGCAGGGTTCAGTGTTAGGGCCGCAGCATTATATATTAATGATCTGGATGAAGGGACTGGGGTCATTCTAGCGAAGTTTGCCGATGATATGAAGTTAGGTGGACAGGCAGGTAGTACTGAGAAAGTGGGAGGCTACAGAAGGATCTAGACAGTTTGGGAGAGTAGTCCAGGAAATGGCTGATGGAATTCAATGTGAGCAAATGCGAGGTCTTGCACTTTGGAAAAAAGAATAAAAGCATAGACTACTTTCTAAACGCTGAGAAAATTCGTAAAGCCAAAGTACAAAGGGATCTGGGAGTGCTAGTCGAGGATTCTCTAAAGGTAAACATGCAGGTTGAGTCCGTGATTAAGAAAGCGAATGCAATGTTGTCATTTATCTCAAGAGGGTTGGAATATAAAAGTACTGTTGTGCTACTGAGACTTTATAAAGCTCTGGTTAGGCCCCATTTGGAGTACTGTGTCCAGTTTTGGTCCCCACACCTCAGGAAGGACATACTGGCACTGGAACGTGTCCAGCAGAGATTCACACGGATGATCCCTGGAATGGTTGGTCTAACATACGAGGGGCGGCTAAGAATCCTGGGATTGTATTCATTGGAGTTTAGAAGATTGAGGAGAGACTTAATAGAAACTTACACGATAATACATGGCTTGGACGCTAGGAAATTGTTTCCGTTAGGCGAGGAGACTAGGACCCGTGGACACAGCCTTAGAATTAGAGGGGGTCAATTCAGAACAGAAATGCGGAGACATTTCTTCAGCCAGAGTGGTGGGCCTGTGGAATTCATTGCCATGGAGTGCAGTGGAGGTCGGGACGCTAAATGTCTTCAAGGCAGAGATTGACAGATTCTTGATGTCACAAGGAATTAAGGGCTACGGGGAGAATGCTGGTAAGTGAAGTTGAAATGCCCATCAGCCATGACTGAATGGCAGAGTGGACTCGATGGGCTGAATGGCCTTACTTCCACACCTATGTCTTATGGTCTTATTAACTTAATTTTGTAACTTGTGTTTTTGTCATTGTAGGTGCCATGATAGGGTGACTTAGAACACTTTTCATTGTATTTTTATTGTTAAAATATATATGACAATAAATCTAATTCTAATTCTCTATTTGCTTTTGACCTCTCCAATCAACAATTTTTTTTTCAACTTTCCCACAGGTTTCACCTTACTCTCAGATTTTGCATGTAACTTTCACAGAGCTGTGATAGATAGCTTGTCCAGCATTCTATGACTTCCCACTCTCATTGTGGTCAGATTCCAAAAACAATGGACACATAACAAGCTTAAACAAGTTCAGCTACTCCAGAGATACCAGTGTGGAATTTCAGCTCTTTATGGGTGTCATTTTATACAATTTGCTATTCTGCCAACCAGAATGGCTGACAACTTCGACATGAGCAGAATTTTGTGTCATCCAAGTTTGAGTTATTGCAATTTCACTCTTTATTGTGCAGAACAATTTTTCAGCTGTAGGGGGGGATGGAGGAGGCAGGTTTTCTTGATAAGATTCCTTTTACACCATAAGGCTTCGTGAATTTTTCCTGAGCTAATGCTTTTATTGGCACTGTCATGAATGACTAATTTTATTTCCATATAAATCATTAAAATCATTCCAATTGGTATCATCCCAGGCATTACCAAGGATTAACCTTTAATCAGACTTCAATAATTAGTATTTACCACACTACAATCATGTGTTCTTGCAATTCAATCACATGGGCTATTAAATGAGCCTTTGTCTCCCTGCCAGCAGAGAAAAAGGAGTTTCATTGGCTGTGTCAAAAGCTATGGGATTTCACCAGAAACCTTAAACCAACAAACCTCAGGAAACCACAATGTTTAGTACTAAACAAAGATATCCCAGGACTTCCCCTTATTTCCTAACCTCAACTTTATTTTGAAAGGACAGGACTGTCACATTGATCAATTCATAAAAATTGAAAGGTTTGATGTCATTGTCATTACAAATTGCACAAGTAAAATATCCTCGTGTTGATGTGATTGTAAATCTCATCCAATTACAGCCAGTTGGTACCATCCAGGCAGTGCACTGGAAAAGATCAAGGGATAGGGTAATTGTACTTGTGCAATTCAATGCTAAATCCAATCTACCTCCCTGTTGTGACAAATGAAACTTTACATTGAACTTTGCCTTGTTTACTTTGTAACTAAAGAATTTCTAACTCCTGTCAGTTATCAGTAAATTGTTCCTGGTCTTTCATCTTCTTGTAAAAGACTGGAGGATATTGTGAGGAAGGGAGGCTGGTTGGGGTCATCAGCCATGTTTCCTCATAGCAGTCACTGGACAATTGCAATTTCTGTGGTTTCTCACAATTTCTTCCCTTGTTAATCCTATCACCACTATCTTTTCTTGCTCATTCATTCCCATCCCCTTTTACTTTCCAATTGCCTACTTCTGTCATTCCTATATATTTTATTCCTGTGTGGATCTCAGAGGTCCGTGTGTGGCAGCAACTTATGGAACTGGAAGTCAATGCCGCAAATGGTGCTGGTGGACCAATTGCTGTGCTACTTAGAGGAAACGTGTCTACTTTGTTTCCTATGACTTCATTTCCTTTGAGCTGAACCCATTGTTCTCATAAGTCCAGTGTTTCCTGATCACACTCCATCTGAGGGGGTGAACAGGAACCAACCATCTGTGATCAGTGTCACCTCACTTTAATGCAACTTCATTCAGTCTTTCATCTGTATTCTTGTCTCACTTTCTCAAACCACTACTCCCATTGTTGAACTGTGCTGCATCAAAGAGAGTTCAATTTGTGGAAGCACAAGGTGAATTTGACAGAAATATTGGGTAGATAGATGGTAGTGTAGGCAATATGATTGGACAAGTAAATCAGAAACACAGCTAATGCTCTTGGGACATGAGGTTTAATCCCACTATAGCATATGGTGAAATTTTACAGTCAACTCAAAAAGACTGCAATACAAGCACAGAGGGACTTGTCTTAGGGTCTGAAATTAATGTTGAGGACACTATGACATCTCATGAAGCCAAACAAAGGCAAGGAAACCACCCACAAACTCACTTGCCCACTGTCCCCTTCCCATCAGCTGATGAATCAGTTATCCATATTGAACACCACTGAGATAAAGCACTGAGTGTGGCAAAGGCAAGGAATATTCTGCAGGTAGGGGACTGAAATGTTTGTCACCTTGAGTGATTGAGTAGTAACACTAGTGGCCAAGCTGGTGGGGTCTTAAGGACACAATTGTCAGACTGCAGGATGAGGGAACAAACAAAATGCATATGTCTGTGGTAGGTCAAGCAGCACCTACTTAGCATTGACATCTATTTCAAACCTGACTCCCATAGCTTCTTTGACTACACCTCCTCCCACACCTACTCCCTTTCAAAAATGTGATCTCATACTCTCAATTCTTCTGCCTCCACCATATCTGCTCCCAGGATGAGCGATTCTACTCCAGGACATCCCAGATCTCCTACTTCAAGGATTGTAATTTCCCC
Organism: Hemiscyllium ocellatum; assembly: GCF_020745735.1. Lineage (NCBI taxonomy): Eukaryota > Metazoa > Chordata > Chondrichthyes > Orectolobiformes > Hemiscylliidae > Hemiscyllium > Hemiscyllium ocellatum. The sequence goes on from NC_083405.1 coordinate 103,715,385, forward strand.
TTCCCTATGATCAATGATGTCCTCAACCACACTTCTTCCATCTCCCACCCTCTGCCCTCAAACTCCACCCCCTCCAACCACAAGAACAGAGTCCCTTTGATCCTCACATTTCATCTGACCAATCTCCAAATCAAATGCTTCATCCTCCGTCATTTTTGCCTCCTGCAGTCTGACACCACCACTAAAAAGATATTTCTTTGCCCACCCCCATCTGCTTTGCACAGGGATCATTCCCTCTACGAGTCCCTCATTAGGTCCACACTCCCCACCAAACTCCCCTCCACACCAGGCACCTTTCCCTGCGGCTGTAGGAGGTGCAACAGTTGCCGCCACAGCTCCCCTCTCACCTCCATCCAAGGCCCCAAAGAAACATTCTAAATCTGGCAGAGATTTATCTTCATTTCCTCCAACCTGATTTACTGCATCCGTTGCTCCCAGTGTGGTCTCCTCTGCGTCGAAGAGGCAGAGCGCAAACTCGGGGACCAATTCAGGGAACATCTATGGTCTGTACACTTTCAATCTATCCTACCTCCCAGTTGCCATAGAGTCATAGAGATGTACAGCATGGAAACAGACCCGTCCATGCCGACCAGATATCCCAACCCAATCTAGTCCCACCTGCCAGCACCTGGCCCATATCCCTCCAAACCCTTCCTATTCATAAACTCATCCAAATGCCTCTTAAATGTTGCAATTGTACGAGCCTCATCACTTCCTCTGGCAGCTCATTTCATACCCATACCACCCTCTGTGTGAAACAGTTGCGCCTTAGGTCTCTTTTATATCTTTTTCCTCTCGCTCTAAACCTATGCCCTCTAGTTTTGGACTCCCAGGGAAAAGACTTTGCCTATTTACCCCTGTCCATGCCCTTCATAATTTTGTAAACCTCTATAAGGTCACCCCTCGGCCTCAGCCGACACTCCAGGAAAAACAGCCCCAGCCTGTTCAGCTTCTCCTTGTAGCTCAGATCCTCCAACCCTGGCAACATCCTTGTAAATCTTTTCTGAACCCTTTCAAGTTTCACAATGTCTTTCCGATAGGAAGTAGACCAGAATTGCATGCAATAGTCCAACAGTGGGCTAACCAATGTCCTGTACAGCTGCAACATGACCTCCCAACTCCTATACTCAACACTCTGACATGACCACCCTGGGCCACATCCACCATCAAAATAAGGCCATATGTAAACTGGAGGAAGAACACCTCACTTTTTGCCTCAGGAGTTTACAATCTTATGGCCTTAACATAGAACTCACAAGTTATTGAATCTCCCCACCATCCTACCTTATCCTAGATTCAGCCTTTTCTCTCCATCCCACCCCCTTGACCTGGCCTGATCTGTCTATCTTCGTTTCCACCTATCCACTCCATCCTTCCCACTGACCAATCCCATTCACCTCCTACCTGCATCTACCTATCACTATCCTACCTACCTTTCCTCTAGCCCCACCCTCTCCTTTATTTCTCAGCTCCCTTCCCCCTCCCAACTCTACCATTAGCACCAAACCAAGGAATCACCTTGATTCAATGAAAAGTGCAAAAGGGCATGAAAAGAGCAGCACCAGGCATACCTAAAACAAAAGTGACAATCTGGTAAACCTACAATACTTATATGCACGCTAAGCAGTTCAGGCCGCATGCAATAGACAGGGGAAAATGATTTCACAACTAATAGATTAGCTCTACAGCCCTGCCACAGCGGGTCATGAATGACAGTAGCCAATTAAATAACCCATTGGAGGTGGAGGCTCCACAAATATCCTCAATGATGGCGAAGCCCAGAACATCACTGTAAAGGCTAGGCTAGACTGAAGCATTCACAACAACTTTAAGTCAGAAGTGCTGAGTGGACCATTACAGCCTCCTCTAGAGATCTCCAACATCATAAATGCTAATCTTAGCCAATTTTATTCACTTCATGCAATATTAAGGAATGATTGAATGCTCTGGATAAAACAAAAGCTATAATCCACAACAAAATACAGCAACAATATTGAAGACAACCTCCAGAACTAGTGTGCCCCTAGTCAAACTGTTCCAGTATAATTACAACACATATCAAATCACCAATATGGAGAATAGCCCAGGTATAACTTGCCCATAACAAGTTGGATAAATCTAACCTCACCAAGTACCACCCCGTGGTGTCCTTTCAATTCTCAGTAAAATGATGGAAGGTGGTGCCAGTGCTATCAAGCAGCACCTGCTCAGCAATTACCTGCTCAAAGACATCCAGTTTGAGTTCTGCCAGGCTTCTCAGCTCCTGATCTCATGACTGCATTCATTGGAGCACTGATAAAAGACCTGAATTCCAGAGGGAAAGTGGAGGTAATAGCATTTGTCTGAGTATCCAAAACAGCCCAAGCAAAACCAGATTAAATTGAAATCAGAAAAACTCTGGAGTCATACCTGGTTCACAAGGAACATGTTTGTGGTGGTCAGTCATCTGCACAAATTTCTCAGGATAGTGTTCTAGGCCCAACCATCTTCAACTGCTTCACCAATAACCATTAGATCAAAAATGAGACATTCATTGATTTTTGTGTAATGTTCACATCATATTTTCTCAGATACGAAAACAGCAGATGCACAATCTGGGCAACATTCAGACTTTGGCTGATAATGGCAGTTTGCAGTGCACATGTGCCAGATAGTGACTATCCCCAACAAAAGAATCTGATCATCTTAACTCTCAAAGTGGGCTACCATTGAACAGAAACTGAACTGGATCAGCAATATTAGTACTTAGGCTACAAGAAAATGTCAGTGGCTCATAATTCTATGGTAATTCACTCCAGATCCAAACACTGTCCGTCTAAATGGATGACTTACAATCAAACTCAGAAAAACAGGCAGGTTGTGCAGGAACCCTCGAGTCTATTGTATTTGCCAATTGGTATTCCATTTTGGAAAGTAATTAGATTCTATCTATAGATAAACAGTTATAAATCACTGGCATAAAACTGCTAATTAAAAGTCTAACCCCCATATCAATTCCCCATTTTACACACACAAAGACTTACAGGAAGATATAGGTTGTGAGCAATGGAAAACTGGGAAGCAGTTCAGTGGTTCTTTTTCTGTGGTTGTTGAGGTGATACTGATGATATGTATACAACAAAAACAGAAATTGCTGAATAAACTCAAATTGCTGAATAAATGGCAGCATCCGTGGAGAGAAAGCAGTGTTAGTGGTTTGGGTCCAGTTTTTGCTTATCATTCTGGCCAGAACATTGCTTCTCAATTGCGTTTTTCCGGATGCTTCCACTGGTTTGCAAGATATGCAAAATAGCTGGTTTGCTTATAAAAAGTAGCTGACTTACCAGTTAAAAAGTCATAACTTACAACAACTGAAGGAAAGATGGACTGGGTTGTCAGATTTAAAATAGGTTTTGACTGTCAAGAGCAAAGAAACAGCTCCTATGCTGATTGAGATCAAAACACTTTATCTTTTTAGTTCTAAACTGTTCAGTTACCCAAGATCCAATCACATTGTTGTTGGCAGGCAGAGGCTTTTGTTATCAAAAACTGGTCACTCATCCATAGACCAATTTACTTCTTGTCACCACCCAGGTGTATTTGCACACAGAATCCTTTTGTTCCAAATTGTTCTGCAACCACTTCAATTAACTGTTTGTTTGAACAGTTATTTACACAATGCTTATCCTAAGTGTCAGATTACTTGTATTTCAAAACATGCAGCAAACCTCTAAAACACTGGTTTTCAAGCAGTTTCCTCAATTTCATTCCACAAATTTTAAAACACAGAAATAAAATGACAATAGTTTTCAAACAAGGTAAGTCCATGTCACCAAGATAAGAATGGAAGGATATTTCTGCATTTGACTGTATGTCCTGCCTCTCTGTGTATGGGTCTTGTTTTCTTAAGGTGGATGATGTCATTTCAGTTTTTTTTCCAAGGGAAGTGAATGGGGTCTAAATCGATGTGTTTATTGTTGGAATTCTGGTTAGAATGCCAGACCTCTAGGCATTCTCATGTGTGTCTTTGTTTCACTTGATCTAGGATGTGTGTTGTCCCAGTCAAAGTGGTGTCCTTCTTTGTCTGCATGTATGGAAACTAGTGATAGTGGGTAGTGTCTTTTGGTGGTTAATTGGTGTTCATGTATCCTGGTGGCAAGTATCTTGCTTGTTGTCCAATGTAGTGGATTATGCCTCAAATGTGGAACGATGTCAAAAAGGCAAAGTTCCTGAAAGCACACAGCATTTGCCATAAAATAAATAATCTAAAAGCACAAATTGAGATTATGCTATATGTGCCAGGGCAGAAGCATGGCTGCATGCTAACCAGGATTGGGAACTGAATATTCAAAGATATTCAAGATTTAGGAAGGTCAGACAAAAAAAAAGATAGTAGGTAAGAGGCGTGAAGTCAAAGAGGTCTATAGCACAGAAAAATCCATTCAGCCCATCAGTTTGTGCCAAACTAAAACAAAACACCAAATTATTCTAATCCCATATTCCAACACTTGGCCTATAGTTTTGTTTGCCTTGACATCCAAAATTTATTAAATATTATGAGGGCTTCTGCCTCTACCATCCTTAAAGGCAGTTCTTTAATGCATTCCAGATTCCTAACATCTCCGGATAGAAAAAAAGGTTTTCCTCACATCCCCTCTAACCTCTAAACTTTTTGCCCCTTACTTTAAATCTGTGCCCTTGATTATTGATTCCTTTGCAAGAAGAAACATCCTTTCCTGTCTACTCTGTCCATGTCTGTTGTAATTTTATGCATCTCAATCATGCTTCCCCCTCCCTCAGTTTCCTCTGGTCCAAAAGAAACATCGACCAGTCTATCCAATTTCTCTTCATAACTAAAACTCTCCAGCCCAGGCAACATCTTAGTAAATCTCCTCAGCAACCTCTCCAATACAATTTTAGCCCAACATTGATCCTTGGACATGGTCTTCCAGTCACAAAACATATCTTGACCACCACCCACTGCTTCTTGCCACTCAGCCAATTCAGGATCCAATTAGTCAAATCTCTTTGGATCCCACAGCCTCTTAGCTTAGTTAAGAGTCTTCCACATGGGACCTTATCAAAAGCCTATGGGAATCATGTGAGATTTAGTTATACTGAAACAACTTGAGCATGACAAAAAAATGTCAAAGCTGGAAGATGATTAGGGAAGAAAAACACAGAAAAAGTGGAAGTGAAAATAATGGAAATCATGGACTGAAATTAGGAAAGAGGACATCTAAGGCTGAAACAGGGTCTGCTGAGGAGAATCTGTCAAACTTTAAGTCTAGTAGGAAAGTTTGTCCGGGCACCCCCAAACTTGAAAGGAAAGGATGTCAAGGTGTTCAATCATGAAGATTGGTGGAGTAGCAGAAAGCATAAGGGACTGTTAGAGAATACGGAGAATATAGATAGACTGGAGATTTGGGCAGAGAAGTGGCAGATGGAGTTCAATCCAGGCAAATGTGAGGTGATGCATTTTGGGAAGTCTAATCTGGAGCAAATTATACTATAAATGAAAGAGCCTTGGGAAAAGTTGATGAGCAGAGAGATCTGGGAGTTCAGGTCCATTGTACCCTGAAGGTGGTTGCATAGGTGGATAAGGTGGTCAAGAAGGCATATGGCATGCTTGCCTTCATTGGATGGGGTATTGGATATATGTGCTGGCAGGTCATGTTAAAATTTTACAAGACTTTGGTTTGGCCGCATTTAGAATACTGTGTACAGTTCTGGTCGTCATATTACAAAAAAGATGTAGATGCTTTGGAGAGGGTGCAGCGAAGGTTTACAAGGATGTTGCCTGGTATGGAAGATGCTAGCTATGAAGAAAGGTTGAGTAGGTTAGGATTGTTTTCATTAGAAAAAAGGAGATTGAGGGGGGACCTGATTGAAGTCTACAAAATCATGAAGGGTATAGACAGGGTGGATAGAGATAAGCTTTTTCCCCAGGGTGAGGAATTCAATAATGAGAGGTCACAGGTTCAAGGTGAGAGGTGAAAAGATTAAGGGGGATACATGCAGAAAGTACTGTACATAGAGGATGGTAGGTGCCCGGAACACGTTGCCAACGGAGGTGGTAGAGGCAGGCGCGGTAGATTCATTTAAGGTGCATCTAGGCAGATGCATGAGTAGTGGGGAGCAGAGGGATACAGATGCTTAGGAAGTGGGCGACAGTGGATTTGGATCGGCTCAGACTTGAAGGGCCGAAGGACCTGTTCCTGGGCTGTAAATTTTCTTTGTTCTTTAATGTCCTTTGAGAAAACAGCAAGAAAAATGAATTGACCAAAGGTCAAATTGACAGGTAAAGCTTTGATATCCTATGCTTCACATTGTTAGAGCAGGCTTCTCCGGATTAGATGCTGTAAAGAAAAAACTACATTGGGCTGCATAAAAATTAGTACCTGAGGCACTCTGGCAAAGATTTCAGAATTAAGGAAACTGCATTGCCAAACCTATATCAAATTTGAAAGTACTTTATTCACACTGTTAGACATTCCTGATCACCTGCAGAGACTTATTATTCAGCCTATTGACTCTCCACTCACACCATTTGTATGATCTTTTGATCACTCTGTCGATTAAATTATGTGCCTGTATGCTTCAGTTCACTCCTTCTGTTGATGGAGCAGCAGATTGAAAGCTTGTGATTTCAAATATGTCTGTTGGAATATAACCTGGTGTTGACTTCTGAGCTTGTCCAACCCAATCCAACACCACCACCTCCACATCCTGACTATTCTTGACACCACCTGTCCTTGTCTTACGATCTGGCCCAGTATACTGTGTTGGCTGATCAAGTATAAGAGGCTTGTTTTGAGAATTATCCATCTCTCCTTTCACCTCACTCTCTTATTGTCATTCTTCATGACTGTTCGCTCCTAACACATTTGCTTCCCCTTGTCCTCTTCTCTGCAATGATACTGTTTCAATATGTTTGTGACCTAACTGATTTTTCTTCTCACGATCCGGAGTATCTATTAGATAAATAACCTCACTAACCTTCTTAGTGACCTGGAGGGACTACTGAATTTCACACTCTGATTCACCTTGCAAAGGTAACAATGCCAGTATTTCATCTCCCACTAAAAACACACTAGTTGTACAATGTTTGCCCATTCTGTTATATTTGCTTGTAAATACTCTTGGGCTGCCCTATGTGCTCTGGTAAAGTCATCGTTCCAATTTACCACAGCAAGAAACCATAAGGACCTCCTTAGGAGACAGACACAAGCTGTGACCAACAGGGTACCCTTCATCGTCCAGTACTTCCTAGGAGCCGAAAAACTACACCATGTCCTTGGCAGCCTATAACACATGCTCAATGAGGAGGAGCACCTCGCCAAGGCCTTTTGAACAACCACCAAACCTAAAACTGCTTGACTTTCAGGACAACAGCATACAACCCTGTCACAGCTGATGCTGCAAGATAGGTCAGTGTTAACATGGATACCACCATGTGCGAGGCAGGTATTCCTGTGACTCTGCCAACGGGCAGCACGGTGGCTCAGTGTTAGTACTGCTGCCTCACAACACCAGGGTCCTGGATTTGATTCCCGCCTGTCTGTGTGGAGTTTGCACATTCTCCCCATGTCTGCGTGGGCTTCTTCCAGGTGCTCCGGTTTCCTCCCACAATCCAAAGATGTGCAGGTCAGGTGAATTGGCTATGCTAAATTGCCCACAGTATTAGGTGCGTTAGTCAGGGGGTAAATATAGGGTAGGGGAATGGGTTTGGATGGGGTAGTGTGGACTTGTTGGGCCATAGAGCTTGTTTCCACACTGTAGAGAATCTAATCTAATCAATGCTGCAGGCAAGGATACCCGAAGGCATGGTCCATTGACAAACCAAGCGGAGGCTATGGCAATGGATGAATGGACACCATACAACAGTCAGAGAACACTTTAGCAGTCCAGGACATTTGATCTTGGAGCTTTGGGTGACCATCCAAGGCAAACTTCAGGACACACAACGATGCAAAGTGGCTGAGCAGAGGCTGACAGCCAAGTTCAGTACCCATAGGGATGGCCTCAATTATGACAGTGGGTTCACATCACACTACAGATGACCCAAATGCATTACACACACACCTTCAGATCCATATACCCACACAACCCCCTCTCATGCACGCGCACACACACACACAGACTTATGCCCCTTGACGCCGTCTCTCTCTCTCTCTCACACACACACACACACACACACACACATTCATACTACTCCCTCCTCCCCCACCCAAACACACACACGCTTATGGGATGAATTTGTACTTGCAGAATTACATTTTATTTTACTCAAAAACTGCATGAATCCTGATTCTGAAAATCCCCTTTTTTACAAATATAATCAGTCTGAACATTTGGGGCACAGACAGCCTCACACCTTCAATACATTATTTGAGTTAACATGGCACCTATTGTTAAAGTTCACTTGAGAATGTCACTTTATAAAAGTTCAGGATTTACATAACTAGTGCTTCCAAATAATCCTGTTGGACTAGAACCTGGTGTTGTGATTTTTAACGTCAAAGGATTAGGTTTGTTACTATTTGCTGCTATTCTTTAAATACTGGATTTAGCTTACTTGAATTTATTGATGGCCATAAGATTAAAGGTCCATTAAATTTGATTAGGGGCAAGTTCTTGTAACAAAAAAGATGAATGCTCAGTTTTGGATTACATGTCCATATTTCTAGAAAGCTTTACCAGAGCACATAGGGCAGCCCAAGAGTATTTACAAGCAAATATAACAGAATGGGCAAACATTGTACAACTAGTGTGTTTTTAGTGGGAGATGAAATACTGGCATTGTTACCTTTGCAAGGTGAATCAGAGTGTGAAATTCAGTAGTCCCTACAGGTCACTAAGAAGGTTAGTGAGGTTACTTATCTAATAGATACTCCGGATCGTGAGAAGAAAAATCAGTTAGGTCACAAACATATTGAAACAGTATCATTGCAGAGAAGAGGACAAGGGGAAGCAAATGTGTTAGGAGCGAACAGTCATGAAGAATGACAATAAGAGAGTGAGGTGAAAGGAGAGATGGATAATTCTCAAAACAAGCCTCTTATACTTGATCAGCCAACACAGTATACTGGGCCAGATCGTAAGACAAGGACAGGTGGTGTCAAGAATAGTCAGGATGTGGAGGTGGTGGTGTTGGATTGGGGTGGACAAGCTCAGAAGTCACAACACCAGGTTATATTCCAACAGATATATTTGGAATCACAAGCTTTCAATCTGCTGCTCCATCAACAGAAGGAGTGAACTGAAGCATACAGGCACATAATTTAATCAGAGTGATCAAAAGATCATACAAATGGTGTGAGTGGAGAGTCAATAGACTGAATAATAAGTTTCTGCAGGTGATCAGGAATGTCTAACAGTGTGAATAAAGTGTCAACACCTGAGTAGCAAGTGAAGGGATGACATAATCCAATTGAGGTAGAGAAAGAATTTCAAAAAACTAAAAAATGAGGTGGTGCTGGAAACAAATTTCTGGAATAACGATCGATTTATGAGTTGGATGCTGAGGGTCTAACTAATGTAACACAGAGTGATAGTGATGTACAGCATGGAAACAAACCCTTTGGTGCTACCCATCCATGCAGACCAGATATCCCAACCCAATCTAGTTCCACCTGCCAACACCTGGCCCATATCCCTTCAAACCCTTCCTACTCATATACCCATCCAGATGCCTTTTAAATTTTGCAACTGTACCAGCCTCCACCACTTCCTCTGGCAGCTCATTCCATACATGCACCACCCTCTGCATGAAAAAGTTGCACCTTAGGTCTTTTATATCTTTCCCTTCTCACTCTAAACCTATGTCCTCTAGTTCTGGACTCCCCGACCCCAGGAAAGACTGTCTATTTATCCTATTCATGCCCCTCAATTTTGTTAACCTCTAGAAGGTCACCCCTCAGCCTCTGATGCTCCAGGGAAAACAGCCCTAGCCTGTTCAGCCTCTCCCTAAAACTCAAATCCTCCAAACCTAGCAACCTCCTTGTAAATCTTTTCTGAACATCTTTCCGATAGGAAGGAGACCAGAATTGCATACAATATTTCAACAGTAGCCTAACCGATGTCCTGTACAGCCACAACATAACCTCCCAATTCCTGTACTCAATACTATGACCAATAAAGGAAAGCATACCAAATGCCTTCTTCACTACCCTATCTCCCTGCGACTTCACTTTCAAGGAGCTACGAACCTGCACTCCAAGGTCTCTTTGTTCAGTCACACTCCCTAGGACTTTACCATTAAGGTGTACAAGTCCTGCTAAGATTTGCTTTCGCAAAACGCTGCACCTCATATTTATCTAAGTTAAACTCCATTTGCCACTTCAGTCCATCTGATCAAGATACCGTTGTAATCTGAGTTAACCTTCTTTGCTGTCCACTTTCCCAATTTTGGTGTCATCTACAAAACTTACTAACTATACCTCTTATGCGCACATCCAAATCATTTATATAAGAAAAGTAGTGGACCCAGCATCGATCCTTATGGCACTCCACTGGTCACTGACCTCCAGCCTGAAAAACAACCCTCCACCACCATTCTCTGTTTTCTACCTTTGAGCCAGTTTGATATCCAAATGGCTAGTTCTCCCTTTATTCCACGAGATCTAACCTTGCTAACCAGACTCCATAGGGAACCTTGTCAAATGCCTTACTGAAGTAATCCAAAACTCTACTAACTGAGAGATCGTAAGTTATGAAGTTGATGGTGTCAAAATAGGACAGTAAGGAAGATTTTACAAATACAGAATAGATTTAGATTTAGATTACTTACAGCGTGGAAACAGGCCCTTCAGCCCAACAAGTCCACACCGACCTGCTGAAGCGCAACCCACCCAGACCATTCCCCTACATTTACCCCTTCACCTAACACTACGGTCAACTTAGCATTTCCAATTCACCTAACCTGCACATTTTTTGGGGGGATTTTGAGGGGAAACCAGAGCACCAGGAGGAAACCCACACAGGCACGGGGAGAATGTACAAACTCCACACAGTCACCTGAGGCGGGAAATGAACCTGGGTCTCTGGCGGTGAGGCAACAGTGCTAATCACTGTGCCACCTTGTCGCCCATAATAGTATGATGGGTTTACATGTAGCTCAACATGAACCTAAGATCACAATTGAGGTGGTCTTCACGGGTATGAAACTTGGCTATCAGTTTCTGCTTGGCAATTCCACATTGTTGTGTATCTCAAAGGTCGCCTTGGAGGACGCTTTGAAGATTATGTCCTACACCTTGATTATTGTATTCAGTTCTGGCACTGAATCTCAAAGGACATATTGCCTTAGGTGGCACATACTTCCGAGTCTCAGGACTGATCTAATTAAGATGCTTAATCACAATGATTATAATCAGTGGTTAGAAAAGATTGTTGTGGGTCTTGTGGCACAATGGTGAGGGCCTGTGTTCATGACTCACCGGTTCTCAAAATTTCCTTTGGTAGTCCAAAAGAAAAATAAGGGCACGAAAGTTAAACTAGAGCTAGACTCCTCAGGAGGTATCGTCATAAGATTAAGGCCATAAGATGTAGGAACAGAAGTTGGTAATTCAATCAGAGTCTGCCATGCCATTCAATGCTTACCTGATAATCCTCATCTTCATTTTTCTACTTTCTCCCCATAACATTGGATTCTTCTCCTGTTTAAAAATCTCTCAGTCTTAAGTTTATTCAATGATGCAGTCTTGACAGCCTCGGTGGTAAATAATTCCATAGGTTCATTACCCTCAAATTCCTTTGCATATATTCTCAATTGGGGAAAAGGCTGTTCCTAGGTGAAGCGACTATTGAAAACTGGGAGACCTTCAAAATGAGATAAAAAGGAAAGTCCAGAGGTAGTTTGTTCCTGTTAGTGTGAAGGGAAAAGTGTGCGCATCTCTCTGCGTAAGCGTGCATAGAAAATGCTGGATGACTAGAGAAATTGAGGCTCTGGTCAAGAAAAGGGAGGCATATATCAGTGATTGACAGCTGGGGTCAAGTAAATCCTTAGTATAAAAACAGGAGTATATTCAAAAGGGAAATCAGAAGGATAAAAAAGGGACAAGGAATTGCTTTGGCAAATAGGGTTGAGGAGAATCCAAAAGGATTCTATAATATATTTAGAGACAAAATAATTAGGGAGAGAATAGGGTCCTTTAAAGATACATAAGGCCATTGGTGAGTGGAATTGCAGGAGATGGTTGAGATACAAATGAGTATTTCACATCATTTTTTTTTTACAGTGGAGAAGGATATGGAAAGGGAACTTGGAGAAATAAGTACTTACCTTGACAAGTGTTTATAGAACATAGAACATAGAAAGATACAGCGCAGTACAGGCCCTTTGGCCCTCGATGTTGCGCCGACTGAATCCTACCTAACCTACACTAGCCCAATAACTTCCAAATGCCTATCCAATGCCCGCTTAAATGACCATAAAGAAGGAGAGTTCACCACTGCTACTGGCAGGGCATTCCATGAACTCACAACCCACTGTGTAAAGAATCTACCCCTAACATCTGTCCTATACCTACCACCCCTTAATTTAAAGCTGTGTCCCCTAGTAACACCTGACTCCATTAGCGGTAAAAGGTTCTCAGTATCGACCCTATCTAAACCCCTAATCATCTTATACACCTCTATCAAATCTCCCCTAAACCTTCTCTTCTCCAATGAGAACAGCCCCAAGTGCCTCAGCCTTTCCTCATAAGATTTTCCTACCATTCCAGGCAACATCCTGGTAAACCTCCTCTGCACTCGTTCCAATGCCTCCACATCCTTCCTATAGTAGGGGTGGTGATGTTTAAAGGTGGATAAATCCCCTGGACCTGATCAGGTGTATTCCAGAACTTTGTTTGAAGTTGGGAAGTGATTGCCAAGCCCCTTGTTGAGATATCTGCTGCGGAGTAGCAGACAGTTTAATTTAGACGTGAAGTGTTGCATTTTGGTAAAACAAATCAGGACAGGACTTCTACACAATGGTAAGTTCCTGGAGTGTGTTGATGAATGACTTGGGGTGCAGGTTCATAGTTCCTTGAAAGTGGAGTTGCAGGTAGTAGGATAGTGAAGGCAGTGTTTGGTATGCTTGTTTTTATTGCATTGAATAGAGGAGTTGGGATGTCATGTGGCAGCAGTAGAGGACATTGGTTAGACCACTTTTGGAATTCAATTCTGGTCTCCCTGCTATTGCAAAGAGATTACTATACTTGCAAGAGTTCAGAGAAAATGTACAGGAGTGTTGTTGGGATGGAGGGTTTGAGCTGAATAGGTTAAGTGGTGACCTCATAGAGGCTTATAAAATCATTAGGGGCAGGGATAGGGTGAATAGCCAAGGTGTTTCTTTTTCAGGGTGGGCAAGTCCTAGAGAATCTAATCTAATGGGAAAAGATTTAGGATTAGAGGGGAAAGACTTAAACAGTATAACTTTTAAGGGGCAATTTGTTCACAGAAGGCAATAAGTGTGCAGAATGAGCTGTCAGAGGAAGTGTAGGTGATGGGTAGAATTACAACCCATCCAAATGCCTTAGATGTTAATGAATATGACGTGTTGAGACAAGCGGACTAGACTTACTTCGAATATCTGGTCAGCATGGACAGGCTGGATTGAAGTGTCTATTCCATGCTATCATTTCTAGGACTCTACTCCATTTTCTTTCTCTGTAACCTGCTAATCTTGAATGCTATCTTTGTGGTTCATGGACAAGGACTCCCAAGTTCCTCTTATCCAGTTTTCTGCAATAGTTCTTCATTTAAATGGGATTTGGCTCTTCTATTTCTCCTAACAAAGTGCATAACCTCACATATTCCCACATTATATTCCAATTGTCAGATTTTTGCCCACTCACCGTCTATATCCCTGTGCAGTCTATCATCCTCACTAATCACGATCCCATTTATTTTGTCATCTACAAACTGATCGTACATTTTCCTCATCCAAGTCAATAATATATACTGTAACTAATTTTTTGCTGGCCATTTTCAAGCATCACGTTCATTCACTAGTGACAAGATTTAAAGTTTACGATTGTGCACAACCTATCTAAACTGATGCGTTACTGCAACACTGTGGGAATGCCACATCAATTTTCTGATGTGTTCAATGGATTTCGATTTAAAAGGTGGAAATACCTCAAGGCAGAATTCAAAGGAAAGCTGAGAAGCTCACTCACATTATCCTTCAACCAACCAACTGGAAATTGATGAACCAATCATTTATTTAACCCATTGTTCTTTACAGGATCTTGTTGCAGTCAAGTCAGTTGTTACTTTTACTACTCCTTCAAAAGGAAATCACCAAGTGAGCAATAAATTACTACCCCAATCAGTGAGACCCACACCCTATGATAAAAAGTGATATTTTAAATATTTGGCCATGAAGCATTTTGGAACTTTGAGAATCAGTGTTCAAGTCTAAGTAAGGTACCAAAACAAATTTATAACCTTAAAATGTTTTGAAATTAATCAGCTATGTTTCTTCCTCTATTTTTTGAGGAATTTGATTCAGTACCACAACTATTGGGTAAACAAAAGTTGCACTTGACCAAGGGGTTCAGGTACATAGTTCTTTGAAAGTTGCATCACAGCTAGACAGGGGGATTAAGACAAAATTTAGCGTGTTTGCTTTAATTGCTCAGGTCACTGATTATAAAGAGCTTGGATATCATATTGAAGCTGTACAGGACTACGGTGAGTCCACAGTACTTTGGAGTACTGTGTACAGTTCTGGCTGCCCTGCTTTAGGAAAGATATTATTAAATTGGAGAAGGTTCAGAAAAGATTTACTAAGATGTAGCCAGGACTGGAGGGTTTGAGTTTAAGGATAGGCTTGGACACTTTCATTGTAGTGTAGGATGTTGAGGGGATGAATAGCAAGGGTTTTCTCCCTCGAGTAAGGCAGTTTAAAAGTAGGGGCATATTTTTCAGGTGAAAGGGGAAAGATCTAAAAGGGACCCGAGCGGCAATGTTTTCACACAGAGGGTGGCTCATATATGAAATGAACTGCAAAGGAAGTTGTAGATGCAAATATAGTTACAACATATAAAAGACATTTGGATTGGTACTTAAAGGTTTAAAGGGGTTCTTTTAAAATTCATTCATGGGATGATGCAGTCACTAGTTAGGCAGCATGTATTGCCTATCCCTAATTGCCCACAGGACAGATGAGTGTCAACCACAGTATTGTCGGTCTGGAATCACGTCGGCCAAACCAGGCAAGGGTGGCAGATTTCCTTTCCTAAAAAAGGAAATTAGTGAACCAAATGGGTTTTTTGACAATTGGCATTGAATTTATAGTAGTCATTAGATTCTTAATCAAATTCAAATTCCACCATCTGCCATGGCAGGAATCAAACAAACACAGTACCCCAGAAGGTTATCTGGATCTCTAGATTAAGAGTCAAAAAGTGTGGTGTCGAAAGAGCACAGATCAGGCAGCATCCAGGAAGCAGGAGTGGACATTTCAGGCATTAGCCCTTCAGCAGAAATCCTGATGAAGGGGTTTATGCCCGAGATATCGACTTCCTTGTTCCTCAGATGCTGCCTGACTTGCTGTGCTTTTCCAGCACCACACTTTTCAACTCTGACTCTCCAGCATCTGCAGTCCTCACTTTTTCCTAGTATCTGATGAACAGTCTAGCGATAATACCACTAGGCCATTAACTCCTCTAAAATAACCCAAATGCAGGCAAGTTGGACTATGTTGTGGTTCTGCTCGCCGAGCTGTAAGTTTTTGCTGCAAACGTTTCGTTCCCTGGCTAGGGAACATCATCAGTGCGGTGGGAGCCTCGTGTGAAGCGCTGCTTTGATGTTTCTTCCGGTATTTATATTGGTTTGTTCTTGCCGCTTCCGGGTGTCAGTTTCAGCTGCAGTGATTTGTATCTGGGGTCCAGGTCGATGTGTCTGTTGATGGATGTTCTTGCCGTTTCCGGGTGTCAGTTTCAGCTGTAGTGGTTTGTATATGGTGTCCAGGTCAATGTGTCTATTGATGGAGTTTGGGGATGAATGCCATGCTTCTAGGAATTCTCTGGCTGTTCTCTGTCTGGCTTGTCCTATGATAGTGGTGTTTTCCCAGTCAAATTCATGTTGCTGGTTGTCTGAGTGTATGGCTACTAGAGATAGCTGGTCGTGTCGTTTTGTGGCTAGCTGATGTTCGTGGATGCGGATTGTTAGCTGTCTTCCTGTTTGTCCTATATAGTGTTTTGTGCAGTCCTTGCATGGTATTTTGTAAACTACGTTAGTTTGGCTCATGCTGGGTATTGGGTCCTTTGTTCTAGTGAGTTGTTGTCTGAGCGTGGATGTTGGCTTGTGTGCTGTTATGAGTCCTAAGGGTCGCAGTAGTCTGGCTGTCAGTTCTGAGACACTCCTGACGTATGGTAGAGTGGCTAGTCCTTTTGGTTGTGGCATGTCCTCGTTCCGTGGTCTCTCTCTTAGGCATCTGGTGATAAAGTTGCGTGGGTATCCGTTTTTGGCGAATACCTTGTATAGATGTTCCTCTTCCTCTTTTCGCCGTTCTGGTGTACTGCAGTGTGTTGTGGCCCTTTTGAATAGTGTCCTGATGCAGCTTCGTTTGTGTGTGTTGGGGTGGTTACTTTCATAGTTTAAGACTTGGTCTGTGTGTGTTGGTTTCCTGTGTACCCTTGTGGTGAATTCTCCGTTGGGTGTTCTCTCTACTAACACGTCTAGGAATGGGAGTTGGCTATCCTTTTCTTCTCGTGTGAATCGGATTCCTGTGAGTGTGGCATTGATGATTCTGTGTGTTTTTTCTATATCTGTGTTTTTGATGATTACAAAGGTGTCATCAACATATCTGATCCAGAGTTTGGGTTGGATTTGTGGTATGGCTGTATGTTCTAATCTTTGCATAACTGCCTCTGCTATGAGTCCCGAGATTGGTGATCCCATGGGTGTTCCGTTGATTTGTTCGTATATCTGATTGTTGAATGTAAAGTGTGTGGTGAGGCACAGGTCCAGTAGTTTAAGTATGCCGTCCTTGTTGATAGGTTCGGCCTCCTGTGTTCTGTTATGTATGTCCAGTAGGTTGGCTATTGTTTCTCTGGCTAGGGTTTTGTCATTTGAAGTGAACAGTGCCGTCACGTCGAATGATACCATGGTTTCTTCTTTGTCTAGGTGTGTCTTCCTGATGACGTCCAAGAATTCCTGTGTTGATTGTATGGAGTGTTTGGATCCGCTGACTAGGTGTTTCAGTTTTTGTTGTAGTTCTTTGGCCAGTTTGTATGCTGGTGTCCCTGGTAGTGATACTATGGGTCTGAGTGGGATGTCTGGTTTGTGTACTTTGGGTAGTCCATAGAATCTGGGGGTGTTGTTGCTTTCAGGTTTCATTCTTTGCTGGTCCACTTTGGTTATCTGTCCGTTTTTTTGTAGATTCCTTAGTGTGTTGATTATTCTATTGGTGAGTTGTGGTGTGGGGCCGGAATCCTTCATTTGGTAGGTGTTGGTGTCTGCGAGTAGTTGTTGTGCTTTACTGATGTAGTCTGATTTATCTAGGATGACCGTCATTCTGCCTTTATCTGCCGGTAGTATGATTATGTTTTTGTCATTTTTCAGTGCTTTCAGTGCTTCCCTCTCCTTGGTGTTGAGGTTATGTGTTTGTCGTTTTCTTATTATCATGGGTACTACCGTTTGTCTCACTGTTTGTTGTGTCTCTTCTGTCAGTCCATTGTTCCTGAGTGTGCTTTCTAGTGCTGCTAGGAAGTCTGCTGTGTTGGCATCCCTGTAGTTGTATTTGAGTCCCTTGGCCAGTATAGTTCTTTCCATGTCTGTGAGCTGTCTGTGGGAGAGGTTTTTAACCCAGTTGTGTGTTGTAGTGTCCTCCTTTTTGTGTGTTAGTTTGTCCATTTTTTTCTCTTAGTGCTGTTTTTTTGCGGAGTGTTGTCCTGTTCTGTCCTATAGTGATAGCCTGTTCTATGGTCCGGGTCCATTCCTGATTAGTGGTTTTTGAAATTAACGACTTTTGGCGCGCAATTTCTTGCTTGTATCTGTGCAGTCGGTTGTGAGCGTCTGTGATCATTACCTGGACCATCCTGAATCCGTTCTTCTTGCCTGTTTCCCTGGCTTGTGGGTTATTTACTGGAGGTCTGTACTTGACACATTGTGGAAGGATTTGATTTTTTCTGCATTCGTGGAGGAACCGGAGTTGTTCATATGTTGCGCTGAGGCGGTTAGCGCAGGATTCCCATCTCCTGGCTTGTTTCAGCGTTTCTCGCCCGTAAGTGTTTAAAATCTGATTGAAGATTTGTAGCTCGGGTATCCGTTGTTGTGGTTCTGCTCGCCGAGCTAAAGTTGGACTATTTAGTTTGGGGAAACTTGGTCAGCTTGGACAAATTAGACCAAAGGGTCTATTTCTGTGCTATATGACGACAAACATACATTCTCTGTAAAAATAAAAACTCCACTAGTGAAGTCATGCCCAAGTAGAAAGGCTTGGAATAGTACAGTACTAGATTAAAATGAAACGCCTTACCAAGTTGCTAAAGAGTGATAGAGTTGAGACTGCAAATGATTTAATGTACACCAAAACATGACCAAGAAATCCGTGTTATACAGGGAAAGAAAATAGAATGAGAAGATATAAAATAAAAACAGATTGCAGGAACTATGCAGGAATGTAAAAAAGGGATGAGGAAGAGTTCTTTTGAAGTACAGACAGAAAAATGACAATGGCAAATGAACAACCAAACTCAAACAAATATTTTATCTTCACAGTAGGAGTCACAATTGATATATTAAATCCACAGAACATGACCTTTACTTGAGCAAGTTCTTTTTTCAGATTGCCAGCAATATTTTGCTTCCATTGCTTTATATTCTTTATTGTATGTGACTTAACTTGCATGATAAAACTAACCTACTTTATGCAATAAATACTTGCTCAAACTAAGTAGCCTTTAAGAGCCAAATAATCTATTTAATCTCTCAAATGGAGGTTTTATATCTCCTTCTCTCAATACTGCAATAAATGACATCCTTTTATCTTTTATGGACTGAAAGAAAAAGATATTGAACTGTTTGGACACTGAGTTAAATAGGGTTATTCTCTATTAAACAGAAACTCAGGTAATGCTCTGGGGACTCGAGTTTGAATCCCACCATAGCAGATATTGAATTTACATTTCACTAAGAATTAAGAGTGTCTAATTGTGAAACCACTGTCGATTTTTGGGGAAAACCCATCAGTTCAATCATGCCTTGTAGGGAAAGAAATTGCAGTTCTTACTGGGTCTGGCCTATGTGTGACTCCATACTAATTGGGACAGGCAATAAATGTGCGCCTGGCCTATGACGCCCACATCCCATAAGTGAATTTATTTAAAAAACAACTTAGTGGCATGTGCTCATTTGACCCTGTTCTGATCTATCCCATTCGGGACAGAGAATTGCTTGTATTGGCTTCTGGTGTTTCCCAATGTATCTTTGATCTCTTCCCAATTTTCAACTACATGCTGCCATGCCACCATCAGCACCTCATTTCCACATATTTACTGACGCAATTGCACTCCCTATCAACACCTTTCTAGCTATCTCTGCTCTCTCTAAGTTGTCAGGCATCCAACCCTGTTGGAATTTTCTCCACTTAAATAATGGGAACACCAATGTCATAGCACATTTTCTGGTCACCCACACCACCACTCAGCAGTAAATCTAAAATTGATCTGGATTGTTCAAACCTTGGTGCCATAAGTTCCTGACCACATCTGCACCTTCATCACAACCAGCTATTTTCAATAAAACATTACCCCAATTCACCCCAGATCTCTGCTCATCCATTGCACCCTTGTTATCTGAAGACTTGATACAGCCTTGACTAGCCACCATGATCCATATATCTAACCTCTAAAACATTATCCAAACTCTGCTGTCCATCTCCCAACTTGCATAAAATCCAGTTCAGTCATCCTCTGCTCACAGACCCACTCCTCAGTTAAGAAATGCCTCCACTCTCAATTTGAGCCCTCCACGGGTTTGGTCCTCTCAGCCCTACACATTAGATAAAAACTGAATAAAAACAGTGGATGCTGTAAATCACACAAAAACAGGAATTGCTGAAAAAGCTCAGCAGGTCTGGCAGCATCTGTGAAGAGAAATCAGTTAACATTTTGGGTCCAGTGACCCTTCACAGAACTCAAAAGCAAATGCTATTTGTCAAGTATGCTTATATCATGTCTTCTGCAACAATGCCTGTTTATTGCACACAAATAACAACAAATCACAATCATTCTTGTACAAGTTTATTTGCAGGACTGCCTGCAATGTTGAATTTTCAAATCATTAGATTTAGTGACATCAGGAATCAAGCTAATCAGTGGTAGAATGATTTTTCACACGTCAGTTCTATCATCTCCAACAGAACAACTTACAATTCTCAACTTCAGCCAAAGCAATGATACTTCAGGATCCTGCTAGAAGATGATGCGAGTTTGTTGTTTGTTGGGAGGACATAGGAAAAACAAAATGCAGTTCTACTCAACAGCAATCTTGAAAAACTTAGTTTTTAAATATACTACAGATAGGATTACAATATTTCATGGTCATGCAAGTCATCTGTTCTGTGCTATTACATTTCTTGGGAGGGACAATTTTAGTTACCAATACATTAAAATCATGTTGAAAGTCAAGATTTTCAGCATGTTCATTTATGACAATGTTCCACTCATAAGTTAAAACGAGGTTTTATTCCAATGTTTATACGCTCAGCTTTTATATAGTTTTATGGGAAAATTAACACTTCTCAAATATAGCTCATATCAGTGTCAGAGTTTTACAGCATGGAGTAAGGCTCTTTGGCCCATTGTGTCCATCAAACATCTATCCATTCCAATCCCATTTTCCAGTACTTGGCCCGTGGCCCTGTATGCTTTGGCATTTCAAGCGCCATCTAAAGAATTCTTAAATGCCTTGAGGATTCCGATCTTGTTGACTCTTTTAGGTAGCAAATTCTTGATACCCACCATGAAAAACCTTCTCCACAAATACCGTTAAACCTCCTGCTCTTTACATTAAAACTATGTTCCTAGTTATTGATCCTTCTACTAAGCCTCATCTGCCCTATACATGCTCAACTTCTGCAGCTCAATCAGAACCTCCTCAGATGACTGTTCTAAGTAAAACAACTCTGGCCCATCTAGTCTCACTTCATAGTGAAATCACTCCAGCCTAGGGAGCTTCCTCGTGCATCTCATCTGCACCCTCTCCAATACAATCACATTTTTCCTATAATGCGACAACTAGAACTGCACAGTCCTCCACCAGCAACCATGATCCAAGACTTGTAACTATTATATACAGCTCCATCATAACCTACTTGCACTTGTATTCAATTCCTTGATAAATAAAGGCAAATGTGCCATTGCCTTCTTAACCACTGATCCATCTGTTCGGCTACTTTCAAGAATGTATGGGCAGATACACTAAGGTCCCTCAGTACCTTGTGCAGTCCTACCATTCAGGATATACTTGCTGGTCTTGTTAAAAGCATCACTCAGTTTTCAGGATTAAATTCCACTTACCACTGTTCAGCCTGTCAGCTTTAACAAACTTTCAAGTCACAAAAAGTCATCATCTGCAGTAATATTTTAATTTGCAAACAGCTTAGTTAAACCCAGATCTGAATTTTAATGAACTATAACCATACCCCTATGCACCTTCTTCTGGATAAACTATTGCAAGTTGCACTCATTACTGCTGATTTGCAACCATTAGTTGTGTGTTGGACTGAAGTTTTTTTTAAGTATAAAAAATGTTTCTACTCAAATGTTCACTGAATTCCCAGATAAAGTTCATTTATTTAAACACAAATACATTTACAGCATGCAGTCAGTCAAAACTAAATGATGGCTTAACAAAAACATTTTATGTGCCTTCTCCTGTCCGACTTAAGTCTGCACCACGTTCCACAGGCGGAAACCTTAGTGTCTTCTCATGTCAAATTTAGAACTATTACAGTAATTTTCTTAGCATTGTTTAAATTATGCAAATAATTTAGTTGATCACCATGAATAAATATTAGATTTTTATTCAATTGCATTTTGCTCAAAATCATTCATTTCTACAAGATCTGAGGAACAAGCTCACAATAAGCACTTGAAGGGTACACTGCAATGCAATCAGGATAACAAGGCATTTACTATTCAAATGACAAATTTATATTCAACACCTTGTGTGTAGCCCTGTCCAGATGATTTGCCATGGCAACTTTGATTAACATCACATATTGGAAATTGCACAGAAAATTGAAATACAATAAACAGGTCCTTAAACCAGTTATGTTTCCAGTGCAGTGACTGCACCCAATGGCCAGTATTGAGTGTTAGGCACGTAAGACCTAATATCTGAAAAGAATATCTAACAAGTAAATATGCAAAATCAGATGGTTTTATATTATCAAGACAACAAACATACAAAAGCAATTAAGTTTCATCTTAAATAGTAAATCTCATGGACCAAATATTCCTTTTTTCAGATGCAAATGGAGTATGGCTTTTTTTGCATCATTTAGGAGGCCTTGTGATCAAATGCCCTGATAGACGAACTGGTCAAATCAGTTTCAGAGCAACAAGTCCAGTATTATTAGATTCAAAACTGACCTTCAAAAGTGGTCAAAGTACATTCGGCACTATGTTTAACTCAGATTTGCATTATTAGCTAATTTATTGGTCAGCCTCCAGTCAGCAAGTAAAACAGAGCTGGAAAATTGGGAGGCCAAGGAAGAGAGAGAGCGAGCGAGCACACAATGTTAAAAACAATCACCTGTTTAATTAAGCACATCAATTCATCATTTATTCAGATCACATTTATACTTCCTGTCAATTTGGTTTGTTACTTGTAAAGTTGTTTTCTTTAGCACATAAATGATCCACCTTCTCAAATATTCAATACCGTAGCCAATATCTTGCCAGAAAGCTTGATCCATCAGGTTAAGGATATACCTTGCTGATTAGTCACAAGTAATAATACTCCACAAGTAACTAACCAAATCGACAAGGGGACACACCCTTTTTTTGAAATTATAAATGGTATGTGAAACAAAAGGCATTTTAGGGGATGCACCACTTAAAAGTATGCCTCAATAATGCTTAAGTCAGGTCTAAATTTAGACTATTAGCTCCATGGAGACATTTCATTGAAGTTTTGTTCATTGCATATTGCTTACTCACTTTATCCCACTAAAGAATCTTAGCTAGCTATGTGACCTTATCCACCATTTAGTCTGTTCTCATCTTTCCCCATTCATGTTAATAACCTTTTATATCTTGAACAGGGTTTCTGGACAAGTGCCAGGACTGAACCAGTTTTTCCTCCTAGGGACTTTTTTAAAAATGTTAGACTCAACATCAGTATTTTGCTTTCCTAATGAAGGCCAATTATAGTAAAATAGTACTTCACAAATTTGCACTTACTTTCCATTTGTGGGTATTTTCAAATGAGCCATTTTGCATTTTGAGTTATCATTGAATAGGTTGACTAATAGCATATTCCAGGTATTAAAAAACAGATTAGGATAAAATGTTCAAGCAATGGCCAAATATTACAGATTTTTTTTAAATTGAGTATTTGCACTTCTCCTGAAATCTATTTTAAGAACAGTAAAAGTGCAATGTTTTAACTCAAATACTTTTAAATAATGCTCTCCCTGCGCAATGAGTCTAAAGACGAAATACTGATCTTTAGTTTATCATAAAAAGCAATGGCAAAATCTGGACAGACTATGTTGCGTGCTCCAAATCAAAATATAATGCCTTTTTAATTTACCCTCATATTTATGCTCAGCTAATGTGTTTTAGCGTTCTCCCATAAACTTAGTCAGACAATGCCACAATATATGTTACAGTCTCATTAGACATTCCTGTATTTTACTGTTAGCAGCTTATTATTCTGTACTACCCTAAATCTGCTCTAACCATACACTGTCATGAATGTACCTTCAGTATTCAAATTGTTCTACTCCTCTTCATCTCAAACCAAAAAAAAAATCCATTTCAAGAAAAAAACTTCAAGTACTATCTTAATTTACACAAGGTGATAGCTGCGTTCCTCCAAATCACTTTTCACTGTAAAACAAGCTTATCAAATCTACTTGGCGACATTGTTTCACAAGTCCTAAAACAATGAAATGTACACAAATTAGGCTTCATTGCTTCTGCTAAAGTTTTCCTGCAACAACATACATTCAACTTGGCACAGTGCAGACTAAATTTAAGACATGAATGACAATGTACTGTGCAATGGAGCTACACATTAAATTAAATGTAGTTATTTGCAAGGCGCCTACATTGCACTCTTGTTTTGCAAGAAGATCAGTAAGGAGGTTCTGCCAAGGGTGGAGCTGTACAGGCCAGGGCTTTTATTTTTAAATATAATTTTTCAAAAATAATCCTGTGAAAAGTCTAGTTGGAGAGTTCACTGCTTTGGAATGATAAGTTGTTTGGATGATACCTCTTTGATTATGTTGTTGCTTTAGCAGCTGTAAAGAAAAAAAATGAAATCAGTATTATAAAACCTAGTCAAATCCATGCATTGAATGGTTTTGCAAATCATAAAACAGCATTTTTTATTTTCGTTAACAAACGAAACTCTCAGTGGAAGTCTCGAAGGAAATAAAGGAAAGATAGGAAGAATCAAAGAGCTATAACTGGAAATTTTGATTTTAAAGTAGGCACGTTACATTTAAATTCAACTATATCATGTTTCGGTATTTAAAATTAGAACCCAGCACTGCATGAAACATGAACTTTTCTTCACACAAGGTGGTAATCTTTAAATTTCAAATATTTTGTCAATATCTTTAAAAAAAGATTCATTGCAAGTCCAGAATATAAAGTGATATCATGAAAGGCGAGATGGATGCAACTAAGATACATATCAGCCATGATCTCACTGATTAGCCTGCTCCTCTTCCTAGCACTTAGTGAAAGAAGCAAGCAACCAAACAAAGTTACTTTACTCTTCTGGATAATATCTGTTGTGGTTCTGTTCGCCGAGCTGGAAGTTTTTGCTGCAAACGTTTCGTTCCCTGGCTAGGGAACATCATCAGTGCTATTGGAGCCTCCTGTGAAGCGCTGCTTTGATGTTTCTTCCGGTATTTATAGTGGTTTGTTCTTGCCGCTTCCGGGTGTCAGTACTGACACCCGGAAGCGGCAAGAACAAACCACTATAAATACCGGAAGAAACATCAAAGCAGCGCTTCACAGGAGGCTCCAATAGCACTGATGATGTTCCCTAGCCAGGGAACGAAACGTTTGCAGCAAAAACTTCCAGCTCGGCGAACAGAACCACAACAACGGACACCCGAGCTACAAATCTTCAACCAGACTTTGGATAATATCTATCATGGAATGAAGTGTATAGCAAAATGATAATATGTTTAATCACTAATTAACCTATTAAAATTTTAGGGAGATTTTCTTTCAATTCCTGATCTTGGGAATTTCAAAATGTGTTAAACGTAGACCTATATATACATACAGGGAAATTAAAAGATTTGCTCACCACATTGTGACAGTATTATGGGCTAACAGACAAACTACATTAAAAGCTCACTGTGGAAGACAAACAGCAGTCTCTTAGTAAGATACCACTAAGATTAAAACTTTTATACAAAGCCAATATTTTGAAACTTCACTAACTATTTTCAAACTTTAATGAACTCCATTCAAAGTTTATACTTTTAAGAAAATACCAATTATTCTACCTATGCTTACCTAGAGCTATAAACAACTAGTTTGAGATTTTAAGGTGGGTCATTGAAATTTGTTTGAATTGGAAAGCAATGTAAATGGTTAGCTTGCAGGTGCTGTTGCCTGCCTGGTCTTAAAGGTAGGGTGTTGGGTCAAATTGGCACTTAAAGTAGAATGTAAAAAAATCACTACATGCTGAAATCACGCATAGCAAGAACAATGACAACTAGTGATCTTGCATACACAAAATAATAAAGCTCAGTCTTGGAAGCAATTACTTAGGAAAGCTCAGGACATATGGGTTGGATGGAGAATTGTAACTAGCTTGTTATTATGCAATTTTATTGGGTTATGGAGTCCATATAGAAATGATGTAGAGAACCACTTTTACAAAAAGCGTGACAGAGATTTAATTTAACAGATAAGAATAATCTTTTCTCAGAGAATTGCAACTATTTAAAACTCTGCTACTAAAGCCTTTTAAGGAAAAAGTCCTTGAATATTTTTAAGGCAGATGTGCATAGATTCTTGAAGCAAGGTGGTGTGGGGCTAGGTGGTCACATGAGGAGTTATCGGCTAAGATCTTACTAAATGGCAGGCCAGCTTGAAGGGCCAACTAGTCTACTCCTGCTCCGCCCTACTCCAATTTGAATGTTGGTATGGAGTAAAAAGGACAAAAAAAAGTCACAGATAAAGTCTAAGGGATTATTTTAAATCATTTCAAATACACAAAAGGATCATTCAGAATCTATAGGATTAGGAAAAGTCTGTGGGAAGGAATTATCTATCACAAGTGTAAGAATAGGAGGTTATGTATTCACCTATTGTCATTTATATCTCTCAGGTCACCTGCAAGATCCATGTATATCCAGTAGCGAGAAAAAAATGCAACAGTAAAGTTAATGGAATTTGCAGAAAAGAATTCTATTATTGGGAGAGTAGGTAAGATGGAAGAAAACTTAAAAGACAATGCTTCCTGAAAAGAATACAATGTTTCAGAAATAATACTTCAAATGAAGAGCTTTTACCTCCACTGAGTGGAGTAAACCCACATCTATACCAGTTGGCAAAGCAGGAATATATATCAAAGTCAAGTAATTTATATTTGCATAACCATTGAAAGAAAAAAATGTATGATCTTATAAATGTAAAGGCAACAAGTTAATTTGCTACAAGGCAGTCTTTGTCAAATCAACATTCTACACAAGATTTTTACACTGTAAAAAAAAAATCAATATATTTGCACTATCAAACTGGAGGTTGCATTTTGTGGTCAGCAAAGCACTAAAGCTGGCTTGAGAGCTCAAAAGAAAACTATTCACAAAGATTTGTTAAGCTTTAATACTTCTGAGTATTTGTTTAAACCTGAAGCTAAGTCATAGGGATCTCAAGCATTCAGCAATAAGGACAACCTCAAACTTGGTGGGCAGTCAATCACACCGAACAACTCTCATTTTGTGAATCTAGCAGTAAAATGAATGGTATGAAAATAAAGGTTAAATAGGTAACTAAATGATCGAGGTAAAAACAATGACTGCAGCACGGCGGAGCACAGCAGTTCAGGCAGCATCCAAGGAGCAGCGAAATCGATGTTTCGGGCAAAAGCCCTTCATCACGCTTCAGGCTCTCTGCCCTTATTCCTGAATCTCTCCATGTTCAGGCTCTCTGCCCTTATTCCTGATGAAGGGCTTTTGTCCGAAACGTCGATTTCGCTGCTCTTTGGATGCTGCGCTCTGCCAACACCACTAATCCAGAACTAAATGATCGGGACATGCACATGGGATTAAGTTGAAACCTGGTATTTCTTTAAAAATTGTGCATTTTTAACCATAGTACAGAAAATTGACATTGCTCAAATAAAATTTGTTTCAGTGTTCGAATGATTGTTCAAAAGTAATCATAAACTAGTTTTTCTTCATTCAACAAGGCACAATTATTTTCAAGCATTTCAGACAGAAGCTGAATATTTGTTTTAAACTGCAAGTATGAACTAAAGAAGTTGATGTCAGCTTAAGTAATGACTGACTATTTCATTGTCATAATTACTGCAAGATCCATTCATCTGTGCTTCAACACAAATTATCATTCACAACTTTTTATTTGCATGGGCTATGTAAGCAAAATAGCTTAAGAATCACAGGTATTCAGATACCTATATACAAGGCCACATGCACTATACATTCTAAATATAAACTATTTTGTTCAATCATTCGGAACATACCCAATATTCTTCAGAAACTACATTTAAACACTGCCTTAACCTCCAGCTTACATAAGTAATAAACTTACACATTACATCAAGGTAGCTTACCTTTAACAGATGAAGGCACAAAGCCAGTGTCTCCAATTTCAGCATTATTAGCCATCCCTCCACCAACACTACAAAACAAAAAAAAAGCTATTATATTCAGAAACAGCTGTATACAAACAGCACTTACCCATCTGGAACAAAAACATCAGTTTAAAAAAGAAAGCACAATAATCTAATCGGAGAAGACGACACTATCTTAAGACAGAGACCTAGTTCCAGATCTCCGAGGTCACCACTACCCATTACACCACTTCCCCTTTTGATTACCAAGAACATCCTTCCTGAATTTACCACATCCCCCATAATACGGTTATCATTTCATAATAATGTGCAATCATATAAAGATAGCAGCTACCAATACAGTGCCATACTTAATATTTTCTATTCCTTGAACACTTTCAATGATTTGATTTATCACCACATGAATAGAGATAGTGAAAAGGATTGTTTGATCTAGCTGTTCTTGAATCTATGGATACAGGTTTTTTAAACATTTATATCTTCTGCCTAATGGAAGAGTATAACAGGGGTGGGAGGGGTCTTTGATTATGTTGGCTGTAATTGATTTAGTTAAATTTAAATTGTAAAATTTCTCTTGAAATAGTGATACTTTATACCTCAAGCAATTCATTTTAGACACAAAAATAACAATTGCATTTCAAAATTTCATGTTATTGTTACAATTACCACCATCTTGTTCATCCACACTATACAGTCTTCGAAATACAGCATCTTGAAAGATTCAAAGTTTTGTGTAAAATGTAGAATCAAGAAAGCAATTAAAGCATAGGCCTTAGAATTTCAGTGATAGATATACAGCTGGACAACAAATGCCAGTAATACCCACATCCTATCAAAGGATATTGAAAGATCAATTTCAAATCTGACTGACATTCATGCTAGATTCATTTCACCAAATAAAATGTGTCAACCAGATCATCAGATGCTTATGTAGGGTTCATGCCCCCTTCCTTTCAGGGGGCTAAACAATTCCACTTCTCAGATGAAGGTGAAGGTGAAATTAGACCATATGAACATTTCTAAAATAAAAATAATACCTCCTAGTAAATTTATTGTACAATCAGCTAATATCAGAGGAAAAACGTTATTCAACAAAATTGCCTCATTAGAATCTCAAACTTACTTACTACAGGAGATAATCATTCAGCCCTTTCTGCTGGTGATGGGTCCTTGAGAAATCAGTTTAGCTCCACATCTACTTTCTGACCAGGGCCTTGTTTCTGTATTGTATACTCCATGCAATCAGTTAGAGACATAACTTAATCAAGCTCAACTGTTTCTTCCAATCGTCAGTAACATGGTCCAGATTTTGTATTTCAGTCAAAAGAATAAGTTATCAAAATTTCAATTCTGAGAATGAACAGGGATTCACAGAAACCCATCAATTCTAGCAAGCCTAGACAGTGTAAGCACAGCATGTTCCTAGTGACCAAAATCAGTCCAAGGGTACTGGGTTTGCCATTTAGGACTGAGCTAAGAATTTTCTTTGCCCGGAGCGTTGACAACCTCTGCTACAGAAAGGAGAGTCACAAAGCATGGAAACAGACTCTTCAGTCCAACTAGTCCATGCCAACCACTTCCCACCCTGGTCGAACCTTCCTGGTTTTGACCCATATGCCTCCAAACTTTTCCTATTCACCTATTTGACCAGATGCCTTTTAAACGTTGCACCTGCATCTGCCACTTCCTCTGGCAACTTATTCTACACATGAACCACTGTTTAAAAAAAGAAAGCTGCCCCTCGTGTTCTTTTTCAAGCTTTCTCCCCTCACCTTAAAAATATGCCTCCTAGTTTTGAACTCCCCCACCTTTGGGGAAAAAAAACCTTAGCTATTCATCTTATTTATGATCGTCCCCATTTTACAAACCTGTATAAAAAGATCACCCCTCAAACTCCCATGGTCCAGTGAAATGTGTCCAGGCCTATCCGACTCAAAGTCTCAGTCCCAGCAAAATCTTAAGTCTTTGTTGAACCCTCTCCAGTTTAATATCTTTCCTGTAACAAGGCAACCAGAACTACTCTCAGTCCTCCAGAAGGTTTGAAGGGCCAAGAGCAGGCAGGTGGGACAAGTTTAGTTTGGGATTATGTTTGGCATGGACAGGTAGGACCAAAGGGTCTGTTTCCACGCTGTATGATTCTAAGAGACTTCACCAACTCCCTGTACAACATCAACATGACATCCCAAAGCAGTTGAGGTCAATTGAATAAGAGTCAGGTATAGTCCTTAGTACTAAAGGATCGAAGGGGAGAAAGTGGAAAGAGGATACAGAGTTGGATTAGCCATGATCATTTTAAATGGTAGACCAGGCACAAAAGACCAAATGGCCTATTTCTATGTTTCACACCTCAATCTGTGGAATTCCCTTGCCCAGTGAAGTAGTTGAGGTTTCCTCATTGAATGTTTGTTTTTAAAGCTAATATAGATAATTCCTTTACTGATCAAAAAATTGAGGGTTATGGTGAGGGGGCGGATAAGCGGAGCTGAGGCTACGAGAAGATTAGTCACGATCTTATTGAATGATGGAACTGGTTCGAAGGATCAGATGGCTTACTCCTGCTCAGAGGCCTAATTATCCACAATACCAATTGTCAGTAACATTTTGGCTACAGAAGACTCAATATATTATCGCATGTTACTGCGTGGAGATAGCAAATGCCCAAATTTAAATTTCAACCTTGCAACTTAAATATTAAAGCAATTTATATTGTTTATCTAATCCTAGTCTTCATTCAGTTTCCAGGATGTTTATAAACTCCATGAACAAGACCAACATATTAAGATTTAGTATTTGCCACATAATGTAATTCTTCACCGAGGTACAGGGATTCTCTTCATTATGCTAGAAGAGAATGGTGCAACTATTCTGACTGATAATAAATGGTATACACAAAATCCACTCTCTCCACTTCAAGATGACAGCAGAGCAGCTCATCTGCTCTATCCTCTTGCTTTGCTTTTGTCTGCGTTTTTTGAACTTTTTAAACTTATACAGACAGAACTGTATGGGAATGGTGGCAAGGTTAATGCGCAGATTGGAGGCAGTCATGGGGAGGCAAGATCCTGGCATGAAGCAAGTTCCCAGACTGGAGGCCATTGCAGGGAAGTGAAGGAGAGCCTATCGCAAGGAGGGGAGTCCCCTTCATGGAGAGGCAAGGCCCCTTGTGGACTGCAGATGACGCCTGGAGTTTCGAAGTCTAGTATGGTCTAGAGGCTGGAAGGACTAAATTGTGCATTTTTATTTTTCTACATGCTAGGTTTTTTTTATTTGTTCTATTTTATATCAATACTTAAGTATCTGTACCTACATATCTTGAACATTAGATGGCATGAGTGGCAACCTATAAACTTTTCACTGTACTCACTTGAGTACATGAGACAAAGCTAATTCAATTCAGATAGCACTTCCAATGTTCAATGTCCACCCTGTTGGACTAGGGTGGACAAAGATAAAAAGCACACAACACCAGGTTATAGTCCAACAGGTTTACTTGGAAGTACTAGCTTTCAGAGAGTTGCCCTTTTGTCAGGTAACTGATGGAGCAGCATCATAGGACAATTTATAGCAAATGATCATACTACTGATGTAATATACTGAACAAACAGATTGCTGTTAAATCTTTTATCTTTTAGAATGGGTTTCAGGTTTCCATTAATATATAAATCCTAGAACTTCTTTCAAGACACATTCCTGAGATAGCTTAAGATTTTACTATAAAAAACCAACATCTCAGCTCAGACAATGCATTAAAGGTGTGAGGTTAGAGTCTGTCTGTATTCCAGTCTTCAGTCAGACTGGTTCCATTTCCAAAATAGGAATTTCTAAAATGTCACATGGATTGACTGCCTGCAGATTGTGCTTTTTGAACAAAGTGAAATATATCTGCCATCTGATTAAGGAGCAGCGCTCTGAAAGTTAGCACTGTCAAATAACCTGCTGTTAAAAGATTTAATTTTTAATAAAACCTTAAGTTTTCGCAGGAATGTGACTTGAAAGAAGTTCTGAGATTTACATATTAATGAAACCTGCTACCCATGCTAAAAGATGAATGATTTAACAACAATCTAGGTTTGTTCAATACATTGCATCAGTTGTATGATACTATGATCTTTTGCTATAAGTCATCTTATGATCCTGCCCCACGAACTACCATGAGGGAGCAGTGCTCCGAAAGCTAGAACTTCCAAATAAACCTGTTGGACTATAATCTGGTGTTGAGATTTTCAACCATGGGAATAGGTATTACAATGAGAGCACCAGCAGAATTCTGCAGATTTGTAAAACCTGGAACTTGCTAAAATAGTCTGTTCAAATTATTAGTGTGCCAGAGCACACAACAAAAGCATTGAAAATAGTTAAGTTTAGTCAAAAGTATTTGACTTATTAGAATATTCCAAGAACAAATTTTCACGTGCATGATACATACAACTTATCTGATTTTACACCGCCTCCACCTCCACGGACTGCAACTGCTTGGCTGTTCTGGAAGAATCCACCTCCCCCACGAATGGCACTTGGGTGAGTTGGGGAAGCCATAGGGGGCTGCCCAGGGCGGATTGGTTTAGCTAGATAAACAAAAGGAAACCATTTGTAAAAACATTAAGTTTTGCTTCGAGCCATAGTCAAAACGTTATACTTTAAACGCCCTGCTACACTTATACAAACAAGAAAAAGGTTTATACAATTTAGGAATTATGCTTTGAATTGCATTAGATTTACAGAATCTACAAAGAAACTGACCATAATTCCTAAATTAAGAGTAAAACCACACCAGCAGGCAAGGCGAGAGGGTGTCAAAATAAATTAAAGGAATTCTATCCAAATGGATAGTAGAATTGAAACAATGTAGGTGGACTCTGTGCACATCAGCAGTCACCAGTGCCAGAGGGAGGACCTCAGCAAGAAACCCGCCCCCCCCCCCCCCCCCAAGTACAAGCAGTCACCTGCACTGAAGAGCAGATCGTCATAGGCCTCATGTTGAGGAGTGCATAAAGCCCAAACACCAGATCACTAGATTTTTCCTCTTTCCCACCTCCTCTAACCAAAAGAGAAGTGGAAGGATAGGGGGAGGGGGAAGCAGCCAGAAGTCACTGCACACACTGGCACAAATGATATAGGTAGACATAGGGACAAGGTCCTGCAGAGTGATTATAGAGAACTAGGAGAAAAGTTAAAAACCAGGACTTTGTTGGTGATAATCTCCACATCACTTCCAGTGCCATGCGCTAACGAGGGTAAGAACAGGAGGTTATCACAGATGAATGCTAAAGTGGTAGTGCAGGGAGAAGAGATTCAGATTTTGAGATCACTGGAATCTTTTCTGGGACAGACGTGACCTGTTCAAGAGGGACACATTGCACCGAAACTGGAGGAAAACCAGTGCTGCAAGGGAGGGTTTAAACTAGATTGCCATGGGGATGGGATCCACAACAGCAGGGAAGCAAATGCTAGGGCACTTGCTCGAAGGGCATACAGTAAACAGAAAAAGTTGAAGAGACAAGTCAGGCTGGAACATGACAGGGAACAACGAACGCCTGTTGGATTAAATTGCATTTATTTCAATGCAAGAGGGCTGACAGGTAAGGCCAATGAACTCAGTTATGTGGGACTGCGATATTATAGTCATTACAAAACATGGCTAAGGGAGGGACAGCCTAATGTGCCAGGGTACAGGTGCTTTAGACAGGACAGAGGTGGTGGAAGGAGGGGAGAGGAAATTGCATTTTTTATTAAGACTAGTATCACATCAGATGAAGTAACTGAAGGATCGTCCAGTGAGGCTTTGTGGGGGGAAGCTAAGAAATAAGAAGAATATGGTGACCTCATTGCAGTTGTACTATGTGCCCCAAATAGTCAACAGGAATTAGAGGAATCACTATGCAGGGAGACTGGGAAGACTTGCAAGAGGACTGTCATAGTAGGGGATTTTAGTTTTCCTAACAGACCAGGATTACCAGGAATGGAATTTGTTAAGTGTGTTCAGGAATGTTTCCTCAAGCAGAGGAACCTATGGGAAGAGGTGAAACTCACTTATTCTTGGGAAATAGGCCAGGACAGGGGACAGTAGGGGAACACATGGTGCCAGTGACCATAGCTCTATTGATTTTAAAATAGTTATGGAAAGGGACAAAAACTGATCCACAGATTAAAGTTCTAAATTGGAGCAATTCAAATGTTGATGGAATTAGACAGGAGCTTGCAGGGGTTGATTGGAGTAGTTTGCTTGCAGGCAAAGGGACCTCTGGCAACTGGGAGGCCTTTAAAAGTGAGATATCTAGAGTTCAAGGTCTAAAAGGTTCTTGTGAGGGTGAAGGGAAAGATTGGCAGAAGTAGGGAACCCTGGATGACAAGATATTGAGGATTTAACCAGAAAAATGGAGGGCTGGTACAGGTTCAGGCACTGGGATCAAAAGAATCCCTGGAGGTATACTGGCAAATCCTTCAGGAAAGGGGGCACAAGATAGCCTTGGCTGAGAAGATTTGAGTGAATCCAATGAGGTTCTTTAAATGTATTAAAGGAAAAAGAACAACAAAAAAGAGAATAGGGATGCTCAAGGACCAAAATGGACATGTATATTAGAATTACTGGAGATGGGCAAGGTTCTTGAATATTTTCCTGTGTTTATCATACAGAAAGACAATTTGGGAAAGTTAGTGGTGATATCTTGGGGACAGTCTGTATCACAGTGGTGTTGGATGCATTAAAATTTATGAAGGTGGCTAAATCTCCTGGTCCTGACCAGATATATCCAAGAACACTGCAAAGGGCTAGAGAGGAAATTGCAGGGGCCCTGGCTGATATTTTTGCATCATCGTTAGTCATGGGTGAGGTCCCAGAAGAAATGCTGGAAAATCTCAGCAGGTCTGGCAGCATCTGTAAGGAGAGAAAAAAAGCTGACGTTTCAAGTTTAACGGACCCTTTGTCAAAGCTCCCTTTTTTTTTTAAAGCTTTGACAAAGGATCAGTTAGACTCGAAACATCAGCTCTTTTGTCTCCTTACAGATGCTGCCAGACCTGCTGAGATTTTCCAGCATTTTCTCTTTTGGTTTCAGATTCCAGCATCCGCAGTAATTTGCTTTTATCCGGAGTCTATATGGATTTCAGTAAGGCCTTTAATCAGGTTCCACACGATAGGCTGCTCTGGAAGGTTAAATCGCATGGAATCTAGGGCGAGCTGGCAAATTGGATACACAATTGCCTTGGTTGTAGGAAGTAGAAGGGCAATAGTGGAAGGATGCTCGTCGGACAGGAGGTCTGTGACGAGTGGAGTGCCTCTGGGGTTGGTTTTGGGCCCTCTGCTGATCTATATCAATGATTTGGATGAGAATATACAAGGCATGATTACCAAGTTTGATGACACTAAAACAGGCAGTACCATGGACAGTGAGGAAGGTTATCAGAAATTGCAGCAGGACCTTGATCAACTGGGGAATTGGACAGAGAAATGGCAAATGGAGTTTAATATAGCTAAGTGTGAAGCATTGCATTTTGGAAAGCCAAATGATGTTAGGAGTTTCATGGTGAATGTTAGGGCCTTAAGGATTGTAATGGAACAGAGGGATCTTGGAGTTCAGGTTCACAGGTCTCTGAAATTAGAGTCACAGGTAGACAGGGCAATGGAGGCGGCTTTTGGCACACTGGCCTTCAGTCAGGGCAGAGTATAGAAGTCAGCATGGATGGGCATTTAGGTTGGCATGGACCAGTTTGGACCAAAGAGCCTGCCTCTATGCTGTAGGACTCTATGACCATGTGACTCTATGAATGTAGTCAAACAGGTATGATTTAACTGCCATTATGGAGGTGTGACAACAGATGACCAAGGCTCAGACTGGAATATTCAAGAGGATTCAATATTTAGGAAGAATAGGAGAAAGTGAGGACTACAGATGCTGGAGAAGTCAGAGTCAAAAAGGGTGGCGCTGGAAAAGCACAGGTCAGGCAGCATCCAAGGAGCAGGAGAATCAGTGTTTTGGGCATAAGCCCTTCATCAGGTATGTGAAGTGGAGGAGGAGGATGAGAGGTAAATAGGAGTGGGGGGATAGGCAAGAAAGAAAAGCAGATGGGTACTGCTAATAATAAAGGATGGGATCAACACATTGGTGAAACAGTATTTTAGATGAGGAAGTTAGAATGTGTAAATCTTAGATCAGTTTGGGTAGAGGTAGAGGTAAAAAAATGGGAAGTCAAGCATTAGCTGGAACTTTTCCCATAATCAAAGTTCACCATTTAAAACTGGCAAATATAGCCCAACCATTTAAGGAATGTGGGGGGACACAGAAATATCTGGTAACCTGATACCTATCACAGGGAAATTAATAAAATATTAATAAAAAAAAGGATATGACAGTTGGGCACTAAAACAACAAGACAAATTTCTGTAAAACTCAGGTCTGGCAGCATCTATGAAGAGTTAACATTTCAGGTACAGTGACCTTTCTTCGAAACAATGTTCTGAGGAGGCCACTGGATCTGAAGTATTAACTTTTCTCTCCACAGAATGCCAGACCTGAGATTTTCTAGCAATTTGTTTGTTTCCAATTACCAACAACCACAGTCCTTTCGAATTTTTAGTAAACAAAAAACTATGATTAGGAATTGGGAGAGTCAACATGAATTTTGGAAAGAAAAATAATATTTGACGAACCTGTTCAAGTCCGTATATTTGAACAGAAGTCAGTAGATTTCCAAATATTAAAAATATCAAGGATAGAATGTATGTGGGGAAATGACAGTAGGCAAGATGATCAGCTATGATCTAGCACAATTTGGAATCAGGCTCAAGGGGTTAAATAGGCTACTACTGTTCCTATCCCATCTTCCAAACCGGTCTATGCATTCCACAAGCCTGCTCATTACCTCTACCAACTTGGATTTCTCATTCTTCTATTCCTTTCTCGCTCACATCTCTCCTTCAAGTGGATTGATGCTACCTCTGCTTCAACACTCCATGTGGCAGTGAGTCCAACAATCTTAACTGCTACAGATTCTGTGGCAATCATATTTCTAGCCTCTTATTCTAGATTAGGCAAGTGCAAACTTTTTCTCATTATCCCTCCATTTTAACTTTAGAGACCTCGATAGGATCGGTTTTCCACAGAAAACAGCCCTAGTCTGCTTAACTTTATCAAATGGTTTATTTCCCCTCCATCTGGTCAAATCCTTGTCACTTTTTTAAAAATAAGTCCTCAATATCCTTTTAGCAGCATGGCAATCAGAATTTTACTCCATAATGCAAGTGCTGTCTAATCAAGATATAACAAACCTTTCGACTGCAGAACAATCAATTAACGCTAACATTTACTAGTTTCATGGTCAACCTGTTTTCTAGTTTTATTTATCTTATTTTCTCCTACTTCGGTAAACCACAGTGTACCAGTATTTTACTAAAATGTTAAATCTTAATTAGTATAAGTGACAATAACTCATTCGATTCAAACTAATTTTATTGTTTCCAGCTCAGGAGCATCAAGGCCAGTCATAATGCTGCTCAAGCTACCTCAGCTGATATTTCAGTGAAAATATAGTCTGCCCTGAATTATATCATTTATGCAATTAAATCTACTCATTTGGTATCACCTTCCAAACTTGTAGTATCTACCACCCAGAAGGGCTGGCTGCATAGGAACACCCTATGCCGGCTCCAAGTTTTTTCCAAGCCCCACACATTCTGACCTGCACCTTCTTCAAGGCTCCTTTACAGTTGGATAGTGAACTTCCATCCATTCCTGACTGTGCACTTCAAGCTGGTTTTTCTGTCCATTGTATAGTCTGTACAGCGTCAGCGGGTAAGACAAAAGGTGGAGGGGTTTGCTTTTTAGTTAACAACTTGTGGTGCACAGACACTACAACCCTGAGCAGCCATTGCTCCCCAAACCTTGAATTCCTCACCATTAAATGCCGCCCCTTCTATCTACCAAGGAAGGTTACTGCTGCTATACTAACTGCTGTGTACATACCACCATAAGAAAAAGGTTAAGGAAGCTCTGAATATGCTGTACTCCACCACTAACACACTAGATATGGAACACCCTGAGTCCCTGTTTATTGTAACTGGTGACTTCAAATCAAGCCAATCTAACAAAGGTGTTGCCTAAGTACCACCAGAACATTACCTGCCCCACCTGGGGCCTGAACATTTTACACCACTGAAGGTTGCCTACCACTCCATCCCCTGCCCTCATTTTGGGAACTCTGACCACAATGCTATGTTTCTTCTCCTGACTTACAGGCAAAAACTCGAGCAAGAGACCCCCTAATGGATGTAGGGGTAGTGTTGGCCGGAGGAGGCAGAGGATCAACTCTGGTGCTGTCTGGAATTGATTGAATGAACCTGGCCCAAACAGTCTGCAGGTACCTTGGATGGGTACGCCACCACCGTCACAGGCTTAATCAGTACGAGCGTGGAGGACTGCATACCAAGGAAGTCAATCCCAAACAGGAAACCCTGGATGAATTAGGACATGCAGAACCTGGTAAAAACCAATGTAAGGCCTTCAGATCAGAAAACCCACTCAAATATAAAGAATCCAAGTATGACCTTCACAGAGCCATTCAGACAGCCAAGGACCAAAACCAATCCAAACTAGATACCCAGAGACCGAGCGACTCTGGCAAGCACTGACTGAATGACATCACGTGTTCAAAAAAGAGACAGTGTAAAATAGCAGACAATGATATATCCCTCCCAGATAGTCTCAAAGCCAATGCTGACTTTGAGCAGAATTTTGGCAGAGAAGTAACACCTATTCCGACAAGTCCTGACGAACCTATCCCAACAGTCACTGCATCAGAGGTCGGATCAGTTTTCCTTCGTGTGAATCCAAGGAAAGTGAGTACCAGGCAGAGGTCAGACATCTTCAACCTCACCC
Source organism: Hemiscyllium ocellatum (assembly GCF_020745735.1). Lineage (NCBI taxonomy): Eukaryota > Metazoa > Chordata > Chondrichthyes > Orectolobiformes > Hemiscylliidae > Hemiscyllium > Hemiscyllium ocellatum. The sequence continues at coordinate 103,754,252 of NC_083405.1, forward strand.
TGCAGCAGGTCACTGTCTCTGCCTGTTTCAAGAGGCCAACAACATCCCTGTGCCTAAGAAGGCTCTTGCATCGTGTCTCTGACTACCGCACAGTGGCCCTAACTTCGGTCGTTACGAAATGCTTTGAAAGGCTGGTTGTGGCATTAACTCCAGCCTCCTCACTATTTTTGACCCACTCTAATTTATCTATCAGACCAACAGATCCACATCAGATGCCATATCACTTGCCCTGCACTCCTCCCTAGAACATCTTGACACCAAGAACTATCTAAGAATCCTACTCATTGAAAGCTGAACTGTAGTCAACACTTATCTCCTTGAGACTGATTACTAAACTTAGTGATCTCAGACTAAGCCCCAATGTCTGCAACTGGATCCTCAGTTTCCTGACCCACAGGCCACAATCTGAAGATTGGGGACAATATTTCATCCTAACACTGGAGCCCCCCAAGAATGCGTACTCAGCCCACTATTATACTCGCTGTATACCAATGACTGCGTCACCAAATACCAGACAAATGCCATTTACAAGTTCGCTGATGACACCATAGTCAGTCGAATCTCAGATGGTGACAAAACAGACTACAGACGGGAGGTGGAAAACCTGGAAAAATGGTGCACGGAGAACAACCTAGCTCTCAATGTTGGCAAAACCAAGGAACTCATTGATTTTCAACGGGATGTTACTTATGCCCCCCTACACATTAACAGCACAGAAGTGGAAGAAGTGGGGAGTGTCAAGCTCCTGAGCACAGTCATCCACAACAAGCTTTCTTGGACTCTTCTTGTGGATGCACTGGTTACAAAGACCCAACATCTCTTCTTCCTCAGGCAGCTGAGGAAACTTGGCATAACGGCAAATATCCTTAAGAACCTTTATAGATGTGCCATCGAAAGCATTCTGTCTGGATGTATCATTACCTGGTATGGCAATTGTACCATTGGAGATGGTTACAGAGAGTGGTGAACTCTGCCCTGACAATCACATAGGCCAGCCTCCCATCTATAGAATCCATCTACCAGGCCTGCTGTCAAGGAAAGGCCACCAACATTCTCAAAAATCCATCCCACCCTGGCAATGTTTTTCTACAACCTCTACTATCAGAAAAGAGGGTACAGATGCTCTACATGCACCAGCTGGCTTCATAACAGTTTCTACCCTACTGTTATAGGAAGACTGAATGGACTTAAACTCTTAACATTCGCTGTACCTGTGTTTTTTGTTTTTGCCTATTATTTACTTATCTATGCTAACTATGTGATCTGCCTGTATTGCTCGCAAAACAAAGCTTTAAATTCAATTCAATTCCATGCTATTAGCTCTGTGGGAGCCCCCATATTTTAAAGAATGCATAGTTTAAGGCAGTAGCTTACGACACCTACGTAACAGCAATAATTGTTGGTCTAGGCAAGGAGACTCATACTTGACAAATAATTTAAAATTGAGATAATGTAAATTAACAACCTAAAGTACTAATTGCATTTCAATCAGAATGATTACACCGCATAAGGAGACATTTGCCTGTCATATCCATGATGGCTCTCTACATGAGCAACAATTTAACTACTTTATGACAACCTCAACTTATTTTAAAAAAGTTAAGATAATGATAACAAGATATGACTGCTAAGTTATAGTTGTTTGATAGCACAGGACTTGAATACTGCTAGGAAAACGGCGCGCTGTTGAAGCTTTCCATCTTACAATCAAGACAACTTGCACAAATTGCCATTAGATAGTTTGTTGGAATCTACAATGTTGTACCATACTTATCTTACCAATCTGAGCAGAGTGCATTCTCTTTGCCATGTTCTTTGCTCGTACAGCTTCTTTGATACGGTCCACTTCCTGCTGGTAGCGCTTGCGATCTCTAAGTGCATTCTCTTTGGCTTCCTTTAATGCAGATTCCAAAGCCTTGACTCTTTCAGCTGTGGCTCTGAGACGTTTCTCTAGTTTGGGAAGCTCACAACGAAGATCTGCATTATCCCGTACCAACTAAAGGAAAGCACAACACCTTAATATTAATAAACTTAAGAACATGATCAGGTTGTATCAGGACTTCAAGGAATTACAACTTAAAGGCAATTAATTGGAAAATAACTGCACATAACAGAATGAATACAGTGACAGATTTTTAACCCGGTTCATTTGTTGCACATTCAAGATATCCAATTTGCTTCCTAATCCTTGATGTATATGAAGCCCTACTAACTAAGATTTTATGATGGTTCAAATGAAGCACCAGGGATCTGAAACATTTCAGATGGGATAATAGCAATTCATAATGTTATGAAGTTGCCACTTTTTTAATTGATTACAAATGAGAGAAAAATATAAGCTACCTTTAAACTTGGGGGATTTTATTAGGTGAAAGTGAGGACTGCAGATGCTAGAGATTAGAGTCAAGAGCACGGTGCTGGGGGATTCAAGATGGCAGCGACCCAGCAAGTCTGAGTCTACAGAGCTCCTCCCAAGACTTGGGCAAAGTGGATCGCCCACCTCCACCACACTCACCAAATCATCTAAAATAGCTTTTATTTAATATAATTAGTTGTTTGGTAGTGTTAATATTAAATTTATATAATCTAATCTCTTAGGAAAAATGACTAAAGGGAGGAGAGCCCACAGCTCTCAGCAAGCAGGAACCCCTCCCCCACCCCCACCCTCTCCAGCTGCAGCTGAGGTGTCTATAGCCGCCCTGGGGGACTTACCGACAAGCCTTGTGGAGATGATCACCAAGCTGGACGCGAAAATCGACGCATTTATCGAGGCGTCACGAAATTGCTGGGATTCACTCTCGGCCGAGCTGCAAAAGCACGGCCGAGACATCCAGGAACTCGAGCGCCGAGTCGGAGGGGCGGAGTTAAAGGCCGCGACCTCCGAGACTGCAGCTCAATCGGCCGCGGATCAAGTCCGGACCTTAGAGAATTACATTGACGACCTCGATAATCGAGGTCGCCGAAAAAATATTCGTTTGCTGGGCCTTCCCGAATGGGAAGAGAAAGGCCAGCTCACAGCATTCCTGGAACAGTGGTTGCCACAACTTTTGGATCTGGAGGCTGGATCAGGCCAGGTGTGGGTAGAATGGGCCTACCGGGTCACAATACGCGGGCCTGCCTCGAACCAGTGCCCACGCCCGGTCCTGTTCCGGGTGCAGAGCTATAGGGAGAGGCAGATACTCTGAGATGTGTCTAGAAATCTTGGAAAAGATCCCAAAGCCATGATCTATAAAGGATCCAAGATCATGTTATTTCAGGACTTCTCCCCGGCTCTGGCTCGAAGGAGGAAGGCGTTCGATGAGGTGAAGAAGTGTTTAAGGGACTTAAATATCCAATACTCCTTACGCTACCCAGCGACGCTATGTTTTAACCACGAAGGATCTGGGTATAATTTCAGATCTGCAGAAAAGGCTAAGGAATTTTTGGACTCTCTTAAATAAATCGTAAGAGACAATGTATGTTGGCTTGCCTTTTCCCCACTCTGATTTATATCCCCCCCCTTTTCTTTTCTTACTGTTTATTATCTTGGGGGGGGGGGGGGGGGGGGGGGGGGAGAGAGGGAATTATTTATTTGCTCTCCATTTAACGATTTTCTCCCCCCCTTAGGGTTCTTTTATTTTATTATTATACGTGTGTGTGTGTGTGTGTGTGTGTGTGTGTGTGTGTGTGTGTGTGTGTGTGTGTGTGTGTGTGTGTGTGTGTGTGTATATATATATATATATATATAAAAAAAAATAAAAAGCCAGGGGGTTTAGCTAATGTTGGTGGGGACAGGTGGTTACCTTATTCTATTTTACTTTTGTCTCTAGGAGCGGGGTTATTTTCCCTTGCTATTTTATATTATTATATTTAATTATAATTTGTTGAAGTTGTAATTTTATAGTTATATATGTTTCGACATGGTATTAATACTACCAAATATACTCAGGTGTGGGTGGGGGTGGGGTCGGGTGGGGGTAGGGTGCTCACTGTTAACTCTATCTCCTGTATCATATCTGAATTCTCCTCATTCTATTAAGGAGCGCCTGGGTCAAGGGTGGGGCACTGGTTGGGAGAGGATATGATGGACCGTTGGAAAAGAAGAAGTGATACCCCCGGGAACAAGGGGGATAATCTCCACTCAAATGTTTTTTTTTTATTATTTAGAAATAGTTTTCTTTTTATTATACTGTTATGAGTGTATTAGAGAACCTTTATTTTCGTAAATTCTATATGCTCGGGATGTTTTAGATAGGGTTTCCCCTCCCGAGGGGTCTCGGATTTACTCGGATGATTATGGTTGATCAGTCGGTTAAGTGGTGCACCTGGAATGTCAAATAGGAAGAGATTATTTTCTGTTCTCTCTTTCCATATCAGGAAAAATATTTTGGTGAACTGGGTGGCTGAAGGTTCCCCTGGACTTTCAAATTGGCCCAGATTAATCATGGAATGTATTCCCCCTACTTCCTTACAAATATGGTGCACCAAAAGACCGCATTATTTTATAAAATATGGCAGCCCTTTTACATAGATATTTTGGCTATCCTAACAAGGGCTTTTATTTAATTGAGATTACAAACATGGCTGGTCCGGGGCCCCTTGGGAGAGGAATCCCGCATGAATACGGGTTTTGTTATATATGATGTTAACACATTCCGAGCAAGTATTTCAATATCCAACTTCTATGTTAACCGTTGGGGTTTTTTTTTCTCCCCCACTTCTTTTTTTTCTCTCTGATTTTCTCTTATTTGAAAGATGTAAGTGACTCAATTATACACTCTGGCTAATTGTAGGTTAGATTAGTAGTTAATTGAGTTTTGATTTTTCTCTCTCAGTATTTTTCTCATTAAATTTTGATTATTGTATATTTAAGATTTATTTATATATCAATGTTTGTACTTGAGAATTTTGTTTATTTTTGTAAATTTGTTAAAATGTTAAATTTCTAATAAAAATATCTTTAAAAAAAGAGCACGGTGCTGGAAAAGCACAGCAGGTCAGTCAGCAGAGGAGCAGAAAAGGACTGTTGCCCAAACATTGATTTTCCTGCTCCTCAGATTGATTTTATTGGCAGTCATGAGTTAACTGTAATGTGACTATTAAAGTACAATTTAAACCACTGCTTATTGTTTAATCACAATATTTTAAATGCATTGTTTCTATTTCAAAGAGTCAGCTTTACTTTAAATAACAAATCTTGAAAGACAAAAAAGGATTGCATACATGCACAGCTTGATGGATTTAATTGCTTCTATAACTACTAACTTGGCCTGTCTTTGTGGGGAAATGTTTAAATTCAGTCAAGCTTTTTTTGGGCTGAACATATTATTGGGTTCCTCGAATTTTAAAAACACAATCACCTGTTATTTAGTTACAGTCTCAGGTGTTCTGTTTCAGGGTTTGTCCATCAAGGAAGCAAAATAGCTAATAGGCAATTCTTTACCTCCAGGACAAAAACAAACAGGACAAACCAGAAGTAAGAATTACAAATGTAAAAAGGACAATGGTACCTTAATTTTGAGGCTTTAAATGTTACAACTCAGAAGCCACATCTAGGACTACACAGAGTTCAAATCCTAATCTAATTAGCAATGTCAAAATAATTGTAGGTGCTTACAAACTAAGATGAAGAGGATCAGTTGTTACTGTTCGTAAATTCTAAATTTCCAAATCAAACACCCTTCTGATTTAAAGCAGTTTTAAATCTGTACAGCATTAACTTGATCTCCACCTATCATTTACTCCTTTAGCTCATATGATCTTCAGCATATATACCTTTCCATAGACACAAATCAATAATGAAGGGTGACTGGACCCAAAATGTTGAATCTGCTTTTTCTTCAGATGTTGCCAGACCTGCTGCATTTCTCCAGCAATCTGTTTTTGTTTCTGATTATTCTGAAAACAGGTTTCCCTGGGGTTTTGTTCAGTAATTTAGCATTGAAATTAGTAGAGTTAAATGCAAATCCTGGCACGCTGAATTATTGTTCTTGTGTCAGACAAAAAACTATAACAGCTGTAGTCATGCACGTGGATCTTGGCAACTGTAGGCTGCAGCATAAATCTTTGGCTAATTGCAATGAATTTAATGCAACATTCTTAAATGTGCATGCAAAGTTACTTCAATAGATATCCTATCGAGATAGTTATTGTACAAGTTGATTTTTTTTTTGTAAATCTTGTGATTTAATAACACCATCTAGTGAAGAATTTAAAAAAGGGAAAAAAAAGCGCAAGTTATTGAAGAATGGTCAGTTTCTAGTTTTTGGAAGTTTGACTCATGGCATCCAGTCCCCATTAGCATGCTCCACAATTTTAAAGCTGTTATTGCTGCTGTTTTCTAAATACAAATGATCAAACAAGCATATAAATAGATCCGATGCTGAGTTTAAGTAAAAACATTTGCAGAAATGTTAACACCTTTGATTTACCTGTTTATGAACCTTTGTGAGCTGTTCAAGGTTGTTTTCAAGAAAGGAGATCTTTTGCTTCTGTGCAGCACTACCACCGGTGTCATCAGAATCCATTTCAGCACTCTGGAATAAAACAGGGATAAAGACTTATTCAGACATCTTCAACTGGATGTCTAATACTGTAAAACAACTTAGATTATTATATTGTAATCTATTAAAAAGACAGTTCTTCTATAACGCTATAGCTACATTCTTGTGCGACCCCACATCATTAAAAAATCGCGCTTTAGAAACCGTGCTTAAATTGATGGTGATGTAATCATGTTACAGCAAACACTTTTTTTTAAAAAGTTTGCGCTTCAGAAACAGTGTCCTCAACTCGTCAATTGGGTTAACTAAACACACATTATAATAGACCAACCTGTAAAGGCAAAGTGTTACATTTAGATTAGTGATTTATTGTACTACTAACTGAAAGAAGGTGACAGATTGAACAATGCTGCAGTACACTTAACATTGAGTCTACATAGTTGAAAAATAAATTGTCTATGCAAAATTACTTCCAAGAGGATAACTGCACATCTGTATAGCATCTACAGTACAGAAGCAGGCTGTTCCTTTTATCTGATGTATATAATAATTGTGCTTCACACAAGCCTTCTCCCATCTAACCTTATCAGCATATGCTTTTACTACTTTCTCCTAGATGCTCATTTAACTTTCACTTAAAAGCATCTATGCTAGCTATGGTCAATGATTCCTTGCAGTAGCATGCTCCACATTTCTAACATTCTTTAGGTAAATGTTTTCTCCAAAATTCCCTCCTTATGAGTTCCAGTTTTAAGACTCTCCACAAATTGGGAAAAATATCTTCATTTGTTAAAGGAATTTGATAGGATTGACTCAAAGACCACTAGCTACACCTCAGTGTTCTTTTATAAGGAAAAGAGCCCCAACCTTTCCTGGCTAGTGTCACCTCAGTTCTGATAGCATCCTTGCAAATCTTTTTTGTATACTTCTCCAGGATTAAGAACAAAAGAAGAAGATTCATTGGGGAGTATTATGGTATCAAGCAATAATTTTTAATGTTAACTTGTACAAAATGGAAACGGGACTTCATACTAAACTGAATAATTTATCGTTTAAAAAGTGCTATGAAATATATTCCAAATGTTATTAATTGAAATGATCAGTGGTCACAAGGGCTAAAAATGTAGTAGAAGTCACTTTGAACTAATAGTAGCACAGTAGCATGTTATTGGGTCAATGCTTCAGAGCTAATAATCTAGAGAATCCATGATCAAATTTTATCATGGCAGTTTGATAACTTTGTTACAAAAAAAACCTGATATCACTAAATGTGAACATGAAGGTGCCAGATTTTAAGAACTAATTAGTTCTTGTAGGAAAGGAAGTCTGCCGTCCGTCTTTACCCAATATAGCTCTTCAGTTCTAAACACTTTCTGGCCTCGGATTTGAACCGGCTGTTTCAAACAGTTACCAGTGGCTCAAGGGGACATACAAATCACTTTTCATGACAACCAAAGATGGTCAGCAATTGTCATGAACATTCCAAGAAGAAAATTTAAGTCTTCCAAACTGGAAATGGGTCACACAAAAATAACTGCAATGTTCAAACTGAAACAGCTCAATTTTAACACTGGGTAGTAACACTTTTACAACTAATGCAATTCAGCCAGCAGCAGGGAAATCCAAAATCTTGAGAATAAAACTTTATCCAGCAGAAAAAGGTACACAGCAAGAGCCCAAATAATATCAATATTTTCACTAATGGAAATTTAATCTAGAAGATAACCTGAAAGATAGTAAGCAAACCTGCAATTTAATATTACCTCTCAGCTAACATAAAAGGAGTTGTGTAAGTCACAGATCATCTCGCTTAAATAACATTGCTTTCTAGAACTTATGAATACTTTATCCTGAACACGAACAGAGGATCTCTAGTGGTGCTAAATATTACTAGACAACAGTAAATTCAATAAAAAATTCTAATTTGTTTTTTAATGAAACTTGAATCAGCTACTAGGCTTCATACCATATATCTATTTCATGGCTTATTTAGGGGCTTTTAAAAGTTGTAGGTAGTTACAAGGAAGTGCAATATCTACACAACTCATTTTAAATTAATGAGTGTTAGTAAACAACACTCAGGGCCTCTAACAATTAGATTTATACCATTAAAGATAAAACACGTAAGCAACTTGACGTCATGAATAGGTAGAAACCATACTCTGTTCTGGAATGTGGTTTTCAAACCCGTCTTGATTGATGGGCTAACACTGACTTCACTTGCCAGCAAATCAAAATCAAAAGTACCAAAAAAAAATTGGACAGCCTCAAAACAGCTCTTAGTGGGACAAAGTTCACAATGCAAATTGCCTTATGCACTCACATATGCAAATAAGCTAGCACCACTGATCAGTCACAGGATCACCAATCACAATAAGAAAATAATTTACTGCTATGGTGTAGTAAAGGCTACTCTTCTGGGAATGGGCTAGAGCAAATTCACACTTGGCCAATTGGTTTTTGATACTGAAATGGAGTATTGAAATAGAAACTATCCCACTCAGGAACAAGATACCCTGTTCTGATGATCAAAGTTTACAAATAGATTTGACTGCTTTTGAGTCTGACTAAGAAATCAACATCAAAACTCTTGTAATTAATGGGTAAAATTACTGGTTTAAATTTGCTATAGAAATGATACTATATCTCATGTACTCTTGCACATATTTCAGAAAGACACCAAGACAACTAAATAACATATGCTGATCTAGTCCTCTGCACATTTAGTTGGTCAGCCTGCTAGCCAACTATGTAACAGAAGTAGAAAATAAGCATATAACCCAGAATTTATAATATGACATTCACACTTATTTGAGTATACACTTAGTTATCAATAAACTTTCAGATATCTGAGCCAACATGAACCTGACTGAGGGGAATGTGTTACATGTGTTCACACAGAAAGTCACAAGTAGTAAAAGCAAGCAGGGACTAGGTGGTGGTGACAACAATTTGGTAGCAAAAAAAAAGGTTCAAGGAAGGTTTTCCAAGTCCTAGAAGATCGACTTAAGGCAAACTTGAGGCCATGTCATACACCAAAAATCCAATGAACAAATGCGTACCAATCAGAAGGCAAATGTAGTTACACCAAAGATAACCTAGCTGAACAGCTGATGGAACTGATCATTGTCCCTACCTTTCCGAAAGGAACTTCTGGGCAATGCTCAAGATTATACCATCAACATACTGCTGGGGGGGTTACATTGGAAGCCACTGTAGGTACTTGATGCTGCAACTATTATCCATCAAGTACAGTATATTCAAATCTTGATTTGGACTGTCTCATCCACCAGTGTCCAACATTTTGTGACATGTGCAAGTTCTGGTCTACAAGATGACACTGTACTAAATGCAAATTGAAGTGGCCACAGAAACCAAAAGTACAATACAATTCTCCACTACAGCATGTGAACAACTACCAACCAAGGAACATTACTAAATGTATTCTCAAAGCTCCATCCAAGTGAACAGGCACGTTAAAAGAAAAAGTAACTGCAACATGTCAAAGTATATGGTGACACATGGACGCCGTCAGAAAATCTAAACATTTCACCTCCATCCAAGTGGCACAGCCCAAAGAAAATGGCAAAATGTGCTACATGCTAAGAGTGATATATTGGTCCAAGAATGTATATCATCCCATTATGCATCTTCCATGAGATGATCTCGAGAAATTAGCACAATGTTTTGAAATCCAACATGACAAAGACCTACGGAGGGAGACTGGGCAAATTGGACTTGCATTCTCCAGAGTTCTGAAGCATGAGAGGGGTTCTCATTTAAGCCTATATAGTGCTTAAGGAATAGTGTTAATGCCAGATACGATGTTGCCCTGGTTGGGGAGTCTAGAAACGAGAGCACAATTTCAAAATATAGGGGTGTCCTGAAAGGAGGACGATGAGGGTTGTCCCGAGAGGAGAAAAACGTCTTTTTAACTCAAAGGGTGATGAATCTTTGGAATTCAACTTTATAGGGGAAAATCAGTCTTTTGAGTGTATTTAGAGATTGATAACTTTTTGATTATCAACGATGTAAGGGTTTTGGAGACATGATAAAAGGCATTGAAGTATTCAATCAGCCGCGATCATATTAAATAATGGGGCAGGTTTGACGAACTCAACAGCCTCCTCCTATTCTTGTGCTTTTAACTATTTATAATGGATTTTCCATCTCATGCATTGGCATTCTGTATTTTAATGCCAATATAGCTCATGATGGACCTCTGAAGTATTTCATGTTGTTCCAATGGGGCCTTCCATCATGCACAGATTGCCATATTATGATCCAAAAGTTAACAAATATATCCACTCAACACTATAGGTCCCAAACTGTATTAATGAATCAATGATCCCAGTGTACTCTTCTGGCAAACTGAAATTGTGATGCAGTACCACATCTGAAAGAGACTGCCCAAACAAGCACTTGAAGTGCAGCGTTTACATTCAGGATAAGCTCAAACTGGAACTCATGATCTAGAAAGTCAAGCATCACATAGGTTGGTGCAATTCTATGTTTGAAGATGGTACTTGTGACGAGATGTGCCTTGAAGAGTCATTGGTTTTTTCTTGTTTCTCTTGAAGAGGCATGTTGTAAACCTGGTGCTGAGGTATCCACTTTTTCTTTAACAAAAGCAGCATGAGTGGATGGAGTCAGTCTCTCAGATCTGGGTTTTTTTTGCTTTCAATTCTAGAAGTTGGAGTTTTGGAGCTGAAGCTGCTAGTTAAAGCTTTTGCAGCAACAGAAAGCTGAAGTGATCTCTGCGGATAGGTTCCTTCTGTCAATGTTGTCTCGTCTAGACTGAAGGAGATGGCAAGTGGGGAAACAGTTTCCTGAATTTGCCTTTGTCAAGGATCCCTTTATGGGATGATGCTATGTTGGAGTAGCAATTATATGATTTATTTAGTTAAGTATTTTAATAGAATTAAAATACAGTTCATGCCAATTCTTGTTTTGGCTTGTATTTAAACGGTTATGTAATAATAAAGTGCTTTGCTTAAAGCCTAGTTGTTTGATCAATCAAATCACATCTAGAAGGCGGCACCTAACACTCATCTTTAACTAAGGTAAAAGTTCAGATTTAGGCTAATCTCCTTGATATATTTTAAAGAGGGTTTGGTCTAGTCCACAACACACCGCACATTTACATCAAGGTGCATTTACAATGCACGAAAAATAAGTTCATGCAAGATCGCTACCTGTGGAAGACTTTAATCCCAACTTTTCCAGGCACAAAGTATCTTTCCAGCTAGATGCTGAGAATAAGCATCAATCCATACATCTTTCCCTAAAGTCACAGGAACTCAAACTTTTAAAATAGCTTTCGGTAGATAATGTTTGCTCAGATTACGATTGGCTTGACTTATCTGTTAGCGGAGACATATTCCAACAACATATGAATCGTATTAGACAATCTACCAGCTTGACTCTATTGCAGAGTACATTGCAGTTCCCGCGAAAACTAAACATCAACTTGATACAAACTGCCATCAGCTCATTGTGGTTCCAAGAAACAAGATAAAAGCTTTCAGCAGCCAAAAATGTTATATTAAGGCAAGTCAACTTCTTTGCATTGATATATTCTTCACAAGGTATAAAACCTGATGTTACCAAAATGGAAAATATACCACAAGACAAAGGCAAATTACAAAAATATCACTGAATCTAGGACTTTTTAACCTCCTTATATTCTAAATTTTATCTCCTGAGATTTGCTTTGCAAAGGCACACCATATAGGAAGACTGAAAAGGGCAACATATATCTTAATCTCTCAAAAATGCTTCATCACCAAACAAGTATATTCTTCAATATTGTGGAAATAAACACATTCCAGAAAGGCCTCAGAATATGTCTACTACAGGGTGACAAGCTTATTGTATTTGGTCCTTACAATAGTTCAGACTCCAAAATCAAAAAAAGCACTCGCTCCCCTTTGCGAAATACAAAGTTTCCACATGGACTTATTCAACAAGCATTTCATGCAATATAATTAAAATGTAGTTTCAGCTATTGATACCAAGGATAGAAGATGGTAACAGCTGTGGCGTGTCAATTCAGATTGACAAATTTAAAAAAATACCCACATTTCCTACACCCTCCATTTGCTATTAATTTTGTTTTTTTTTTCCCAGTGACTCATTGATCATAAAAGCACAAACCATTGGAAATGACCTGTCAAAAAATTCTCATGTATTCCAAGACTATACCATCTAATTGTGAAATCGTATCCTTTGATTTTCAAAGTACAATTAAAACCAAGCTCCGAGGATTTTTCTTGATGTTTTGGCAGAGTTCTAAACCCTGCTAAGAATGAAGGTATTCTTATAGACTTACTAGTAGATATTGTCAAATCGGAGTTTGACGGTAATCTCCACGCCAATCTCATTCATTTCGGCCAATGCCAGCAGCACTAATTCAGCAAGTCATGCCTGATGCTATCCAATTGCAACAGCTCAAAATGATTATCAGCTGTTCGCTCAAATACATTGGGCAAGTCCCTGAACAAACTTTTTTTTATATAACCAGAGATGAACTAGAACATGGCAAAAATGTAATTTTTAAGGCAAATGAGTGATTAATTCACATGCTCTGCACTAAATCATGTTTGACCATATACACATAAGCTCTTTGGCATCTGTGTGAACTAAGAGGTTTGCATATGAATCTAGTGGCTTGCCATTAGACAGATTAACTGACTCCACACAAAATTCCATCTGACCTGTAGTGCAAGGTCACTACCAAAACTTTCATGTCCAAGGACATGACTACATCCTGGTGACTGGTTATTTCATGAAATTCCCTTTTCAGAGACAAAATCAAAGATACCACTTGTGCAACAGCTTTTGACAGATTTAATTGCCATATTCAGTATGCTTGGTGTTCATCATCAAATTGAGTATGACAACAGCCCGCAATACACTAGTGCACTCTTCCACAATACCTAACAGAACTGGAGTGCTCAATTCCTGCCCAGCGAAAACCACAATTATTAAATACAAAGCTGCTTACCAAAAATTTTGGATAGCCTTATAAATCTACTTGTTCCTTCTCAAGGCAATAGCTTGCCCTCACGAGCATCTCTCAGGTTTGAAAGACTGATCGACACAGTTTGTCCCTCATATACTCTCACCACACAAACAGTGGAGCAGACATGACGTGCCAATGGCTTACTTCTACTCCTGTGTATTCTGGTCTGCAAAGGAGCTACTTTTCAATAAACATGCCTTAGTAGGCCAGCTTCAATGATCCAAATTTTCAACATATTGCTTAAGCTCTGTTCTACTTCGGTACATTCTAATTAATACCCATGATAGGAGAGAAAATATAATTAGTTTGCAAGTTGTGAATGGGCTTCCCTTTTCATGTTCCAACAAATGTACAACTGACCCAGAAAGCAAAGTCACTGCTTCCATACCTTTTTAACTCTGGTTGCCAAGTCTTGAACAAACAGCTTCCGAAGATTATGAAGTGTCTGGAGTTCTTTTGCCTACAGAAATAAAAAAGTGACGGCATACAGATTAATCCTTGCTCAATAAAAGTTTAAGAAAGATTTTATTTTAGAAATTCAAAATCCAAGACTTGCATATTCAACTTCACTTACCACAGTCTCTTCCAGTCCTTTGAGGTCCTGCCTTGCTTGTTCTCGTCGATCCTGCATAATCCTACATTGCAATATTTCGTATTAGTCAGAATATTTACATGAATGAAGACATAGTACATGCACTAGCAATGATTCTAGAATAAATATCAAGCTTTATTCTTGGTCTAATAAGTAGAGAAGTGGTTGAGAACTTTGTGATATTAGTACATTAACATGTGTGAACTAAAATTTGTTTCAAAATAACAAATTTCAATAGTATAGCTTTTGAGTTTAGTAATTTTTCAAAATCTGTTTTTTTAAAAAAAAGTAGTGCTGTAATTCAGCTACACATTCATATGAAAATACTCATTTGGAAACACTCATATTACTTACGTCAGTTCATGTAATTTGCGGCTTTTTTCCTGATCAACAGTCTTTAGCTTTTCATGTTCTACATGTAGACGCTCCTGTTCCAACATCATTTTCTGATTTTGGCTGTTGTCAAATGGAAAAAGAAAAAGAAAATGAACAGAATGTTTTGTTTTAGCTGTAAACAATAATTTAAATCCAATCCAGAACTAATAAGCAACAAAAACACTAGCGAGGTCTGAAGATTTTATATTCTCTTCTGCACTTCAATCAGGAGAAAATTATTGATAGCCAGTCATTCCACAGAGGGGCCAGCTCAGGATAACTTCAGCTTTTATTCAAAATCTCAGCCAACATATGATGTAGTTCTGGGGGAAGTGAGGATCTGTTGCAAGAATGGATTAACTTGCTCTGCTAATGCAACAAATTTTGATATAAAAGATGCCCAAAATAGCAAAATTTATTGAATGAGACTTTTGAAATTTAATAATATGGAGTGTCAATACTTCATTCGACATTTCAAACTGTATGTGTGCATGTCTAAGAGATTACAGTTCGACTTTAAATCAATGAGCAAGTGCCAAGTGTTGCCCAGAATCAGAAAAAGATAACTACCATACAAAAAGTGTTGCTGAAAACCTACATAAAAGATTCAACTAATTGGTTTATAAGTTCAAATATTGCAGATTAAATACTAATGAAACACATACTCTTGAAGGTCAGTAATGAGTTTTTCCTGCTTTTCAATTTCATCCCTCAAACTGCTGATCTGTTTCTGATGGGCCTCCCGGTGGCTCTGCATTTGTTGTTCGACAGCTTTCTGTAGTTAGAAATGAATAGTAGAAATATTATTTATCAAGACGAGGCCTTAACATACACAGTCAAAATATTGTGATACAAGTGATAAGTGAACATACAGCCTACACAATAATCACAAAGGACCAGAGCAAAATAGTGCACAAAGAATTAATTCCTACAGTTCTAAAGCAAGGAGTTACCTTCACTTCGTTGGCAGTCTGCACTTTGTTCATGTGCTCCTTTTCCATTTCATGTACTTTTTCTGTAAATTCAAAAAGTTCATTACTTTAATCCTTTAAAATTTTATCAAATCTGAATTACAGAAACTTGATAAATTCAAAATAAACTGTTTGAACATTAATGTTTTTCATGGCTACTTTTTTTCTCAACTGTCATATTTGATGATAGATTGGATCTATAATAGAATTCAGATTTTCAATAATGTTTTTGGCCTGTTTTGCAACCAATTGCATAAATTCCTAGCCTCTATATCTCAGCAAGCTGAAACAATTTACAACCATCTTGCTGAGATTTGACTTTGGCCCCACCTCAAAGAATTTTTTGGCTCTGTGAAATCCAAACCATAATTACACCTAGCTGTGAACAATACCTTGTTACACTCTTTCCCACCTCCCTTGTTAAAATTTTACTTGGCTATGTCAGTCAGTTTACCCTCTGAAATGGAGAATTATTGCAGAGCCCAGCTGACCCCACTGCCAAAATTATCTGCCGTACTAACCCCATCTACCAATTTCCTTTTCTTTCCCTATCAAGTAATTACAAGCTTCCTCCTGCCCGTCCAATCTACCTGATTAAATACAGTGCTTAATCCAGGCACGCTGGATGCCATGAGACCAAGATCAACTAGCCAAATATTAAAAGTTCTAATTTTTTTCTTAAAAAAATGCAGAGGAGAGAAGACTTAATGTATTCAAGACGTAAGGACAATTTGAGCTGCATTTCTAACATTGGAATCAAACAGGGGCCCTGCTGTCACACCATATTGCAAGCAGTCACCCAGGTTTTACCTTAATTTAGATTATTTTAGATAGATTACTTAGTGTGGAAATAAGCCCTTCGGCCCAACAAGTCCACACTAACCCGCTGAAGCGCAACCCACCCAGACCCATTCCCCTACACTTACCCCGTCACCTAACACTATGGGGCGAGAGAGAGCGCTGATAGGCTCAACGCCTGTATGGATTCTAGTGGTCTTCTCAATCTTGGACTTTCAAGTAACTGAAGAGGATGTTCACCAACTGTGAGCAGTTCACTCCATTATGATGTGGACACCAGCAGCATGAAATTATAGTTACCCACCTCATTTTACTCCTCCCCCACCCTCACCCAAAAAAATTCTGCTTTCAAAATTTTAAGACTACAATTCTGCTGGAAATTTATACCATGATAAACAATTTCTTGGCAAAATGTAGACAACCGCACAGGTAAGTGGGGGAAATTAGGTGCTGGTAGTTAGGACCAGGGGAAGAGAAATTTTTTTTTTTAAAAATCAAGCAAACAATTTACAATAGTGCACCTGAACACTTGGCATCAGAATATTCCTACAAACTGCAAAACTATTCTACTTCTAAGATTTCTGCAAAAATGCTACACGGTGCAACAAAGCATACTCTTGCTTAGAACTAAGACTCAAACATACCTTGCGCCTGAAGCTTGACCAAGTCTTCATTCAATGAATCAACAGATTCTTCTAGATGTCTCTTTTTGTGTTCCACATTCTGTAGATATTCTGTAAGTGACTTGATCTTTGCTTCATGCTAGTATCATTGATTTAAAAGAAAAAAAAATTATAGTTTAAATAAAACGAACAAATCTCTTTTCCCTTCAGGTAACGAGAGACAATGTAATAATTTTTGTGGAGCTTTCTTTTTGGATGTTGTTATGAAATGAAACAAATGAATATTACCATTTTAACTTGTAGGCTTGTGTTTTTGCAGCCCAATGGCCCACAGTTATAACTACAACAGGCCAGAAATAAATAACTTCATATGCAGGAGAGGTAGAAAAACATACCTGAAGAGGAGGACAGTGAATGGGTAACATAGATCCAGGAAATAGAAACAGTAAAACTGCCAACTTTTCATGAAAGCTGTTTGCAATTAACAACATTTATATTCAATGGAATTACCACTGAATCACCCATTATCAACATCTGGGACTCAGCATTGGCCAGAAATTGAAATGGACCAATCATAAACAAAATACGACAAGAGTAGATCAGAGGCTAGGAATTCTGCAGTGAGCAACTGACCTCCCATCACCCCAAAGCTGGTTCACCAACTAAGTCATCGTGATGGAATACTTCCTACTTGTGCAGATGAGTACAGCTCAAACGACACAAGTAGTTCAACACCATTCAGCCCCACTTATTAGCTGTCTATACACCACCTTTAAATCCAATATACAATTACAGCAGTTTGTCCAACAACATGTAATGTCTCAACACACCAATACTTCTCAGATAGCACCTTCTAAACACATGACCCCTTTTGATTCACGAGAATGGCAATTGCACAGGAACGGACCACCTGATACTTCCACCAATAGGCTAATTTTTCTGACTTGCAGCTATATTGGTTTCTTCACTGCTACTGGGCCAACATCCTGGAATTCTCTTCCAAACAGCACTGAGGAGTGCTGCAGTAGATGAAGACAGCTCATTACCTATCCTTCATTGTCCTTGAAGATGCTGATGTGTTGATCTAGTTATGAACATATATCTAGTTACGGACATATATTCCATGACTGGATATAAAAACTAAATGGTTGTGTATTAATTAATCTGAATATAAAAAGATTTTAAAACCTGAAGCAAAATAGGATACAATTGCTGCCAATTTGTTTTATGTCCTAGGACAGCAATTGTAACCCCACCCCCTCAAAATATCACAGTTGACTACATTGAGTGTCAATATACTACAGCCTGCTGAATAGTCAAGATCACAATCTCTCCAATCATGGCAGAATTACATAGATTGAAAAAGTGACAAAATATAGCATGAGAGAACAGAGGATAGAAAAAAGATGAACAAATATTTCTAGAGGCCACTAGCTATCAGGGCCGTTCATCTACAACACACAACATCCCAAGCACCATCACCAGATTACGTCCACCATAATCTAACCCAGTAGTAACTGGAGTGGCTTCTACTACTAATAGGATGTTGCCGTCGAGCCATAAAGCCATTCTGCGTACACCACAAATGTATACTGTGGAGTAGGAATTTTAGTAATGGTGCAGTGTTATGTCAGGTATGAAGCTGTGTCCCCCAAAGATTGGAGGACTGACATCAAACAGAATTTCACTTCAGTTGTTTACAATCAGTATCTTTCCTATCTGCCCACACTTGCAAAACTCACAACACTAAATTTAGGATGTTCAGCTGAACTTGTTGTTATGATGTGCTGGCATGCACAGTAAGCTTATACATTAATGCATAGGACCCAGTTCTTTCTGGACAGAAAGCAGAAAGTACTCCACTGTGCCTGTTGTTTCAAATCAACAAAATAGATGACATGCTATTTACTAGCTCATTTGTCTGGGGAATGCCCTGACCAGAGTAAACCTGTTTGGTTTAAAATTTAACAAAACCTGGCCGTTAACTGTTAATCAGCATTGATGGGTACATTATCCATGGTAATGCCTCTGCCAGAGCTCATTTAGCACCCAAATCTGCTCATGCAATATAAATACTAGTTTTCCTCTTGAATTTGTTTTCTTACACCTTTTCCAAATTGAAAACCTTTTTTCAGCTCAAAATCTGCACTATTATTAATAATAATTTAGATTCCAAGCTTTTGATCTCTCAATGGCACACGTTTATGCACAATGCTGTATTATGATTGATTTCAACTAGTTGAATGAGCCAAAATTCCCAGCCTTGCTTTTTAAAAGAAAAAAAAGAGAGAAATGTAGCATGGTAGAGACAAAATAGACAAATTGCAGTCCATTTATTCATGAACTTGGCT
Organism: Hemiscyllium ocellatum; assembly: GCF_020745735.1. Classification (NCBI taxonomy): domain Eukaryota; kingdom Metazoa; phylum Chordata; class Chondrichthyes; order Orectolobiformes; family Hemiscylliidae; genus Hemiscyllium; species Hemiscyllium ocellatum. The sequence goes on from NC_083405.1 coordinate 103,773,468, forward strand.
CTTCGCATGCTCCGCGAAGCCTAAAAATGTGTGTTTGCAGAATAGTTGCTACACAGGGTTTGCAACAGGTGGTGGGGGAAACCAATTAAAAAAAACTTGGCCTCAATCTGTCAGCTACAGATTCTTCTATCCATTAAAATATCAGTTAGTGACCACTACACAATTCTTGTGTAGCCAAAGCCCTGCCATCACATCGGGAATGTCCTCCACTGTGTTGTGTGGTCCTATCACTGTGTTAAGTCAGACAGATTACAAATAGATCTAGCAACTCAAGACCAGATAAGCATGAAGTTCTGTGGGCCACATCAGCAGAAGAATTGCACTACAACCTCATAGCCCAGCATATCCCCTACTCAAATCATTACTGTCAAGCTAGGAGGTCAATCAGTATTGAGTATTAAATTCAATGGAGTGCTGATGTGCATGCCAGGAACAGCACCAGGCATAACTAAAGAATAAAAAATGAGTTAGGAGTCACCTTACCAAAATGAACTATTTGAATGTTGCTTTTGTTTGGCAAGTGATAGACAGTCTAGATTAGAGTGGCATTGGAAAAGCACAGCCAGTCAGGCAGCATCCGAGAAGCAGGAAAATTGACATTTCAGGTAAAAGCCCTTCATCCAGCACCACTCTAATCTAGACTCTGATTTCCAGCACCTGCAGTCCTCACTTTTGCCTAAGTAATAGACAAGAGCTAAGCAATACCACAAATCGGTAGATCATATTTAAACTGCAAAGTCCATTTTAAAATGGTGATGGCCAATTTAACAACCTACTGGAAGACACCAAAGCAGCTCCACAAATATCCCCATGATGGAATAGCCCAACACAAAAGCAAAAGATATGGCTGAAGTATGAAAAGTAGTCTTCAGGTGCCAGTCTTCAGCCAATTCACTTCACATCACTGATATCCAGAAAGGGTTAGAGGCACTGGATACTGCAAAGGCTAGGGCCCTGACAACATTATGGCTCTACTTGTCACTCTCCAAACCAAGCAGTTCAACACTGGCATCTAGCCAACAAAGTGGAAACTTGTCCAAGCAGGACAAATCCAATTTAGCCAATTACTGCCTAATAAGTCTACCCTCAAACATTAGTAAAGTGATGGAAGGTGTCATCATCAGGGCTATCATGCAACACTTGCTAAGCAACAGTCGACTTATTGACGCCCAATTTGGGCTTTGCGAGGGCCACTCAGCTCCTTACCTCATTACAACATTGGTTCAAACATAAACAAAAGACCTGAATTCTATAGTTGAAGTGAGTTTGTCAGCCGTTGACATGAAGGCCATTTTGACTGAATGCGGCATTAGAAGAACCCTGGCAAAACCAGAATGAATGGGTATCAGAAGGAAACCTCCCTGCTGATAGGAGTCACAACTGGTATACAGAATAATCTTTGTGGTTGTTGAAGGTCAGCCATCTCAGCTTGAGTGAATATCTGCAGAGAGTTCCTCAGGGTCATGTCCTGGACCCATTCAGCTGCTTCAACGATCCTTCCTTCATCACAAGATCAGAAGTGGGAACCCTTGCTAACGTTTGTACAACATTCAGCACCATTCACGGCCTCTCAGATACGAAACAATCAGTGCTCACATTCAACAAAATCTAGACAATATCCAAGCTCGAGCCTACAAGTGGCAAGGAATATCACCACCACACAAATGCCAGGCAATAACCATCTCCAATAAGACACAATCCAACCACTGATCTTTAACTCTCAATGGTGTCACCATAATTGAATTCCCCACCATCATTTTTGGAGGTTACTATTGACCAGAAACTCAACTAGATTCACCACATAAGTGTAGTGGTATCATGAATAGCTCAGAGGCTAGAAATACTGTGGCAAGTAACACCTCCTGACACTGCAAACCCTGTCCATCACCCATAAGGCACAAGACAGGAGTGTGATAGATTTCCCCCAATTACTTGAGTGCAGCACCAATACTCAAGAAGCTTGACACCACCCAAAACAAAGTAGCCCAATTGATTGGCTCCACATCCACAAGCATCCACTCCCTCTACCATCAATGCTCAAAAAGTATCTACTAGATGTAGTGCTGAAATTCAAAGATCCTTAAACAGCATCTTCCAAACCCATGACCACATCCATCCAGAAAGGCAAGGGCAGCAGACACACAGAACACCACCATCTTAGAGTTCCCCAACAAGCTACTCCCCATCCTTGACTTGGAAAATATCACCGTTCCTTCACTGTTACTGGCCAAAATCCTTGAATTCCCTCTCGCTCTAAGGGGACTACCTACAGCTGTTCAAATTCATCTTCTCAAGCAACATCAACATTCCATAAGTGCATAAAATAAACAGTCTTTACCACAAATTTTAAACTGCAGACATTCAGCAGTCATTCAGGGGGAGGGGGAGAGAGGGGGAGGGAGAACCTGCACAGTTACAGCCTTTGCTGTTTTGAATTCATGTATCACTGGACATTGGAGTGCGTCTGGGAAAATAAACAGTGAAATTCACAACTAATCTTAGAGGAACCTGTTTGGGCGAGGTTCACAGCACAGAATCAGATAAGTTAATCGTTGTTTTAAGTGTGTCCAATAGAAAGGCTGCAGTAGTGAGTAGAGTGGGTTCTTTCTTGATTATGTGTTTTTGGAGATATATCTCATAATTAAACTTAAAATATAAGCCATAACTATTAATTTAACCTGGGACAGTGTTTTGTCAGGGAATAAGACTGTTATTTTCTGGGTCTATAGATTGTGAAGGAGCAAAAATGGCCTTTAGTACAGTGATATGTACTTCTCGTCAGATGTGGGAGATTAAAGAGTTTAAAGGGTTACTGCGGATTAGATCTGCCATAAATACTGTTGGTTGCAAATCATATCAGATCAAATGGACCAGTTGGAGAGACAGATAGAAGCAATGAGGAATTTACAACAGCAACAGTATGTGATGGATGGCAGTTATAGGAAGAGGGGGGAAAAGTCTCAGATACAGTCACATATCTCCTGGGTTAACTCCAGGAAAGGTAAGAGAGGTAGGCACCTAGGGCAGGAGTCTTTTGTGAATATACCCATTTCAAACAGATATGCTGATTTGGAAAATGTAGGGGGTGATGGATTCTCAGGGGAACGTAGTACAAACAGCCAAGCTTCTAGTATTGAGACTGGCTCTAATGCAACAAGGGGTACATTGGCTTCCAAGAGGTCAATTGTGTTAGGGGATTCTGCAGTCCGAGGTACAGACAGATGTTGCTGCGGCCAGCAATGAAAAAGCAGAAGTGTGTTGCTTCCCTGATACCAAAATCAAGGATGCCTCAGACATTGCAGAATGCTCTCACGGGGGAAGAGGGGCCAGAAAGAGGTCATTGTCCACATTGGAACCAACGACATAGGAAGGGAAAAGGTTGAGATTCTGAAGGAAGATTACAGAGAGTTAGGCAGAAATTTAAAAAGGAGGTCCTCAAGGGTAATAATATCTGAATTACTCCCAGTGCTACGAGCTAATGAGGGCAGCAATAGGAGGATAGAGCAGGCAAATGCATGGCTGAGGAGCTGGTGTATGGGAGAAGGATTCGCATTTTTGGATCATTGGAATATCTTTCGGGATAGAAGTGAGCTGTACAAGAAGGACAGATTGCACCTAGATTGGAAGGAGACTAATATACTGGCAGGGAAATTTGCTCGAGCTGCTTGGGAGGATTTAAACGAGAAACGTAAGGTGGGGACCCAGGGAGATAGCAATGAAAGAGATCAATCTGAGACTGGTACAGCTGAGAACAGAAGCAAGTCAAACAAACAGTCAGGGCAGGCAGGGACAGGGTAGGACTAAAATTAAACTGCATTTATTTCAATGCATGGGGCCGAACAGGGAAGCCAGATGAACTCAGGGCATGGTTAGGAACATGGGACTGGAATATCATAGCAATTACAGAAACATGGCTCAGGGATGGGCAGGACTGGCAGCTTAATGTTCCAGGATACAAACGTTACAGGAAGGGTAGATAGACAGGAAGACAAGAGGGGAGGGGGGAGTGGCATTTCTGATAGGGGATAGCATTACAGCTGTCCTAGGGAAGGATATTCATGGAAATCCACCCAAATAACATCCCTGGATGTAACTAAGAAATAAGAAAGGGAAGATCACCTTATTGGGATTGTATTTTATATCCCCTAAAAGTTAGAGTGAAATTGTAAGGAGATCTCCGCTATCTATAAGAATAATAGAGTGGTTATGGTAGGGGATTTTAACTTTCCAAACATCGACTGGGACTGCCATAGTGTTAAGGTTTAGATGGAGAGGAATTAAGTGTGTACAAGACAATTTTCTGATTCAGTATGTGAATGTACCTACTAGAGAAGGTACAAAACCTGACTTACGCTTGGGAAATAAGGCAGGGCAAGGTGACTGAGGTGTCAGTGGGGGGGCACTTTGGGGACAATCATAATTCTATTAGATTTAAAATAATGATGGAAAAGGATAGACTAGAACTAAAAGTTGAAGTTCTAAATTGGAGAAAGGCCAATTTTGACGGTATTAGGCAAGAACTTTCGAAAGCTGACTGGAGGCAGATGTTCACAGGTAAAGGGACGGCTGGAGATAAGCCTTCAGAAATAAGATAACGAGAATCCAGAAAAGTATAGTCCTGTCAGGGTGAAATGAAAGGCTGGTAGGTTTAGGGAATGCTGGATGACTAAAGAAATTGAGGGTTTGGTTAAGAAAAAGAAGGAAGCATATGTAAGGTATAGACAGGATAGATCGAGTGAATCCAGTATAAAGGAAGTAGGAGTATACTTAAGAGGGAAATCAGAAGGGCAAAAAGGAGACATGAGATAGCTTTGGCAAAGAGAGTTATAGATAGAATGAGATGTACAGCATGGAAATGGACCTTTTGGTCTGGCCTGTCCATGCCGACCAGATATCCCAACTCAATCTAGTCCCACCTGCCAGCACCCGGCCCCTATCCCTCCAAACCCTTCCTATTCATATACCCCACCCTCAACCTCTGACGCTGCAAGGAAAACCGCCCCAGCCTGTTCAGCCTCTCCCTATTGCTCAAATCCTTCAACCCTGGCAGCATCCTTCTAAATCGTTTCTGAACCCTTTCATGTTTCACAACATCTTTCCGATAGGAAGGAGAGAATTGCACACAATATTCCAACAGTGGCCTGACCAATGTCCAGTACAGCCACAACATGACCTTCCAACTCAGTACTCTGACCAATAAAGGAAAGCATACCAAATGCCTTCTTCACAATCCTATCTACTTGCGATTCCACTTTTAAGGAGCTATGAACCTGCAATCCAAGGTCACTTTGTTGAGCAACGCTCCCTTAGATCTTACCATTAAGTGTACAAGTCATGCTAAGATTTCCTTTCCCAAAATGCAGCACCACGCATTTATCGGAATTAAACTCCATCTGCAATCCCTTCTCTAGTTTCCCACAGAGTTTTCAGGTACACCTGATCAGGTCCTGGGGATTTATCCACTTTTAACCGTTTCAAGACATCCAGCACTTCCTCCTCTATAATGTGGGCATTTTGCATGATGTCACCATCTATTTCCCTACAGTCTATATCTGCCATATCCTTTTCCACAGTAAATACTGATGCAAAATATTCATTTAGTATCTCAGCCATTTTCTGTGGCTCCACACAGAGGCCACCTTGCTGATCTTCGACGGCTCCTATTCTCTCCCTAGTTACCCTTTTGTCCTTAAATATATTTGTAAAAATCCTTCGGATTCTTAGTTCGATTTGCCAAAGCTATCTAATGTCCCCTTTTTGCCCTGATTTCCCTCTTAATTATATTCCTATTGCTCAAAGTTTGGGAGAAGATTTGTAGCTCGGGTGCTCGTTGTTGTGGTTCTGTTCGCCAAGCTGGGAGTTTTTGTTGCAAACGTTTCGTCGATAGAGGTGAACAGTGCCGTTACATCATCAGAAATATACACATAGACAAGGAAGAAACTATGGTCTCATTCGTTGTAACAGCACTGTTCACCTCTATCGACTAAACCCTAGCCAGAGAAACAATATCCAACCTGCTGGACATACAGAACAAACAACAGGACGTTGAACCTATTAACAAAGACGGCATACTTAAACTACTGGACCTGTGCCTCACAACACACTTCACATTCAACAACCAGATATACGAACAAATCAACGGAACACCCATGGGCTCACCGATCTCTGGACTCATAGCAGAAGCAGTAATGCAAAGGTTAGAACAAACAGTCTCACCGCAAATACAACCCAAACTCTGGGTCAGATATGTGGACGACGTCTTTGTAATCATTAAAAACACAAATAGAGAACACACACCGGATCATCAACGTTACACTCACAGGAATCCGATTCACGAGAGGGGAAGAAAAGGACAACCAGCTCCCATTCCTAGACGTGATGGTACAGAGAACACCGAACGGAGAATTCACCACGAAGGTATGCAGAAAAGCCACACATACAGACCAAGTCCTGAACTATGAAAGCAACCACCCCAGCACACACAAACGAAGTTGCATCAGGATACTATTCAAAAGGGCCACAACACACTGCAGAACACCAGAACAGCAAAAAGAGGAAGAAGAACACCTTTTAAGATTACTTACAGTGTGGAAACAGGCCCTTCGGCCCAACAAGTCCACACCGACCCGCCGAAGCGCAACCCACCCATACCCCTACATATACCCCTAACCTAACACTACGGGCAATTTAGCATGGCCAATTCACCTGACCCGCACATCTTTGGACTGTGGGAGGAAACCGGAGCACCCGGAGGAAACCCACGCAGACACGGGGAGAACATGCAAACTCCACACAGTCAGTCGCCTGAGGTGGGAATTGAACCCAGGTCCCTGGCACTGTGAGGCAGCAGTGCTAACCACTGTGCCACCGTGCCGCCCTTACAAGGTATTCACCAAAAACAGATACCCATGCAATTTCATCAACAGATGCCTAAGGGAAAGACAACGGAACGAGGACATGCCGCAACCCAAAGGACTAGCCACACTACCATACATCAGGAGCATTTCCGAACCGACAGCCAGACTGCTGCGACCACTAGGACTCATAACAGCACACAAACCAACAGCCACTCTCAGACAACAACTCGCCAGGACAAAGGACCCGACACCTAGCATGAGCAAAACCAACATAGTGTACAAAATCCCATGCAAGGACTGCGCAAAACACTACATAGGACAAACAGGAAGACAGCTAACAACCTGCATCCACGAACACCAACTAGCCACGAAACGACACGACCAGCTATCCTTAGTAGCCACACACAGATGGCAAACAACATGAATTTGACTGGGACAACACTACTATTATAGCAAAGCCAAACAGAGAACAGCCAGGGAATTCCTAGAGGCATGGCACTCATCCACTGACTCTATCAACAAACACATCGACCTGGACTCAATATATCGGCCACTGCAGCGGACAGCAACTGACAACCGGAAGCGACAGAGACAAGCCACTATAAATGCCGAAGGAAACATGACAGAAGCGCTTCACAGGAGGCTCCCAAGCACTGAGGATGTCACCTAGAAAGGGGACGAAATGTTTGCAACAAAAACTCCCAGCTCGGCGAACAGAACCATATTCGTACTGCTTTTTTACTCTAATGATTCACTCAATCTATCCTGTCTACACTGGACATATGCTTCCTTCTTTTCCTTAGCCACACCCACAATTTCTTTAGTCATCCAGCATTCCCTATACCTACCAGCCTTCCCTTTCACCCAGACAGGAATATACTTTCTCTGGATTCTTGCTATCTCATTTCTGAAGGCTTCCCATTTTCTTGCCGTCCCTTTACCTGTTAGCATCTGCCTCCAATCAGCTTTCGAAAGTTTTGCCTAATACCATCAAAATTGGCCTTTCTCCAAGTTAGAACTTCAACTTTTAGATCTGGTCTATCCTTTTCCATCTTTATTTTAAAACAAATAGAATTATGGTCGCTGGCCCCAAAGTGGTCCCCACTGACACCTCAGTCACCTGCCCTGCCTTATTTCCCAAGAGTAGGTCAAGTTTTGCAACTTCTTTAGTAGATACATCCACATACTGAATCAGAAAATTGTTTTGTACGCACTTAAATTCCTCTCCATCTAAACCTTTAACACTATGGCTGTCCAGTCGATTTTGGAAAGTTAAAATCCCCTACCATAACTACCCTATTATTCTTACAGATAGCAGAGATCTCCTTGCAAGTTTGTTTCTCAATTTCCCTCTGACTATTGGGGGGGGGGGGGGTCTACAATACAATCCCAATAAGGAGATCATCCCTTTCATATTTCTCAGTTCCACCCAAATAACTTCCCTGGATGTAGTTCCCGGAATATCCTCCCTCAGCACAGCTCTAATGCTATCCCTAAGCAAAAATGCCACTCCCCCCTCCTCTCTCATCTCCCTTTCTATTCTTCCAGTTGCATTTGTACCCTGGAACATTAAGCTGCCAGCCCTGCCCATCCCTGAGCCATGTTTCTGTAATTGCTATGATTATCCCAGTCCCATGTTCCTAACTATGCCCTAAATTCATCTGCCTTCCCTATTCGGCCTCTTGCATTGAAATAAATGCAGTTTAATTTATTAGTCCTACTTTGTCCCTGCCTGTTTGATTCACTTCTGTTCTCAATTGTACCAACCCCACCATCTTACTTGTTTAAATGCTCCCAAGCAGTTCTAGCAAATTTCCCCGCCAGTATATTAGTCTCCTCCAATTTAGGTGCAATCCGTCCTTCTTGTACAGGTCACTTCTACCCTGAAAGAGATTCCAATGATCCAAAAAATGAATCCTTCTCCCATACAACAGCTCCTCAGCCATGCATTCACCTGCTCTATCCTCCTATTGCTGCCCTCATTAGCTCGTATCACTGGAGTAATCCAGATATTACTACCCTTGAGGACCTCCTTTTTAAATTTCTGCCTAACTCTGTAATCTTCCTTCAGTATTTCAACTTTTTCCCTTCCTATGTCGTTGGTTCCAATGTGGACAATGACCTCTTACTGGCCTCTCTTCCTTCGTGAGAACGTTCTGCACTGTCTGAAGCATCCTTGATCTTGGCACCAGGGAAGCAACACACTATTCTGCTTTCTCGCTGCTGGCCGCAGCAACATCTGTCTGTACCTCGGACTACAGAATCCTCTAACACAATTGACCTCTTGGAAGCCAATGTACCCCTCGTTGCATTAGAGCCAGTCTCCATACTAGAAGCTTGGCTGTTTATGCTACGTTCCCCCGAGAATCCATTACCTCCTACATTTTCTAAAACAGCATACCTGTTTGAAATGGGTATATCCACAAAAGACTCCTGTCCTAGGTGCCTACCTCTCTTACCCTTCCTGGAGTTAACCCATCTGTGACTGTATCTGAGACTTCCCCCGCCCTCCCCACTTCCTATAACTGCCATCCAACATGCTGCTGTTGTAAATTCCTCATCGCTTCTATCTGTCTCTCCAACTGATCCACTCGATCTGATACGATTCGCATCCAACAGTATTTATGGCAGATCTAATCTGCAGTAGCCCTTAAACTCTCTTTAAACTCCCACATCTGATAAGAAGTGCATATCACTGCAAAGGCCATTTTTGCTCCTTCACAATCTACAGACCCAGAAAACAACACCATCTTATTCCTCTACAAAACACTGCACCAGGTTAAATTAAGAACTATGGCTTATATTTTAAGTTTAATCAAGAGAATTATCTCCAAAAACATAATCAAGAACAAACCCACTGTACTCACTAATACAGCCTCTCTTGAACAGACTTAAAACAATCAACTTTGCTGATTCTGTGTTGTGAACTTTGCCCAAACCGGTTCCAAGATCAGTTGTGAAATTCACTGTTAATTTTCCCAGATGCACTCCAATGACCAGCAACACACGAACTCAAAAACAGCAAAGGCAGGTTTTCTCTCTCTCTCCTGCACTGTCCTCACAGTGTGCTTCCTTTGTCTGCTCTTCTCCCTTTTAAAATTGCTGTTTTGACTTTTTTTCCCAAAATTCCAAAACAATGCAACAGCATATAAAACACTAAGTGCTGCTCCTGGGAATTCGAGGAAATCACCTCCAGCACCTAAAATAAGTCAAAAAAAAAGGCGCAGCTCTTACAGCCATAATTTTTTCCCGTCCTCCATCTTGGAATTAATCCATAGAATTAAGGAGAATTCAAAGGGTTTTTACAAATATATTAAGGACAAAAGGGTTACTAGGGAGAGAATAGGGGCCCTAGAGGGAATAAGATCCATAAGGCAGCCTTTGTGTGGAGCTGCAAAAAACGGGGGAGATACTAAATGAGTATTTTGCATCAGTATTTACTGTGGAAAAGGACAAGGAAGATATAGAATGTAGGGAAATAGATGGTAACCTCCGATTACATAGATTCTTGACCAGATAGGCCAATGGGCGGAGAAGTGGTGGGTGGAGTTTAATTCAGATAAATGTGAGGTGCTGCATTTTGGGAAAGCGAATCTTAGCAGGACTTATACGCTTAATGGTAAGGTCCTAGGGAATGTTGCTGAACAAGGAGACCTTGGAGTGCAGGTTCATAGCTCCTTGAAAGTGGAGTCGCTGGTAGATAGGATAGTGAAGGGGGGCGTTTGGTATACTTTCCTTTATTGGTCAGAGTATTGAGTACAGGAGTTGGAAGGTCATGTTGCGGCTGTACAGGACATTGGTTAGGCCACTGTTGGAATATTGCATGCAATTCTGGTCTCCTTCCTATCGGCAAGATGTTGTGAAACTTGAAAGGGTTCAGAAAAGATTTACAAGGATGTTGCCAGGGTTGGAGGATGAGCTACAGGGAGAGGCTGAACAGGCTGGGGCTGTTTTCCCTGGAGCAGAGGCTGAGGGGTGACCTTAGAGGTTTACAAATTTATGAGGGGCATGGATAGGGTAAATAGGCAAAGTATTTACCCTGGAGTCAGGGAGTCCAGAAACCTATGTCCAGGGAGGGCATAGGTTTAGGGTGAGAGGGGTAAGAGAGACCTAAGGGGCAACTTTTTCACAGAGGGTTATACAGGTATGAAATGAGCTGCCAGAGGAAGTGGAGGAGGTTGGTACAATTGCAACATTTAAGAGGCATTTGGATGGGTATATGAATAAGGAAGGTTTGGAGGGATATGAGCCAGTTGCTGGCAGGTGGGACTAGATTGGGTTGGGATATCTGGTCGGCGTGGAAGGATTGGACCGACGGGTCTGTTTCCATGCTGTACATCTCTATGACTCTAAAACCTTTTTTTTAAAAAAATGATTTGTTGAAGCTCTGTAAGAAACAAAAAAAGTGTTCTTCTTTAACATCCCTTTGGACTGAAGCTATAGGTAGGACAGCACAAAGAATTAGCAATTCTGAGACTACATCAATTACCTGGGAAATGCGAAGTTGACAAGCTGCCAGTTCCTTTTCATTCTCTTCCAACTTCTGGTTATTCTCGACCTGTGTACTTTCCAACTGCTTGCAGCGTTTTACCATGGTTTTCACTTCAGATTTCATTTTGCTAATGTACAGCCGTGCCACAGTAAATTCCTCATCTAGGAGGCCACTTCCCTCAGGCTGCAGAGAAATAAATTATAGTTATAAAGTTTGTCACAATATCAGCACAACTTTCAGACAAAGATCAGCAAATTTATTAAAGAAAATATATCTGGAGAATAATTAATCCAAATTATTGGGACAAACAGAAATGAACAGGAACTAAAATAGTTTTACTGTTCTCAAAAGTGAAATCATCCTGAAATAACAGGTTATACTTCTACAGCACATTTAACATAGTAAAGCACCCCAAGGCACTTCACAGAAACAGCAGGTAATAAAACAGCAGACATCATTAAGAAACATCATTAAAATTTGGTCAAAAAAGATAGCTGCAACATACTGTGGCTAAACCTGAACATTTTCCTAATACCTCCAAGACTACAAGACATAGGATAAGAAATTAGGTCATTCAGCCCATCGATTCTTCTCTGCCATTCAATCATGGCTGATTGGTGCTGCAACACTATCCTCCCCATAACCCTTGATACTCAGGAACCCCTCTCAGTCTTAAATATACTCAATGACTTGGCCTCCACAGTCTTCTGTGGGAATGAATTCCATTGATTCATCACTCTGGCTGAAAAGGTTTCTCCTGATCTGTTCTAAAACGCCTTCCCTTTACTCTAAGGCTGTGTCCTTGGATCCTAGTCTCTTCTGCCAACGGAAGCATCTTCCCAGCATCTACTCTGACCAGGCCATTCGGTATTCTGTGTGTTTCAATTAGATCCTCCCTCATCCTTCTAAACTCCATAGGGTAGAGAGTCCTTAAACATTCCTCAAAATGCTAAGCTGTTCATTCCTGGGACCATTCTCGTGAACCTCCTCTGAACACACTCCAGTGCCAGTACATCCTTCCTGAGAGATGGGCCTAAATCTGGACACAATACTCCAAATGTGGTCTGACCAGAGCTTTACTGAACCAAGAAATACATCCCTGGTTTTACATTCAACTCCGCTCAACAAAATTGCCATCATTACATTAGCCTTCCTAACTACTGACTCAACCTGCAAGTTTACCTTTGCAGAATCACGGACTAGAACTCCCAAAGTCTCTGTGCACTTCAGATTTCTGAATTTTCTCACCATTTAGAAAAGAGTCCATGCCTCTATTCTTCCTACCGAAGTCCATGATCTCACACTTGCCCACAATGTACTCCATCTGCCACTTCTTTTGCCCACTCTAACCTGTCCAAATCCTTTTGCAGCCTCCTGACTCCTCAATGCTGTCCCCTCTACATTTGTATAATTTGCAAACATAGCCAGAATGCTCAGTTCCTTCAACTAGATTATTAATGTATAAAGTGAAAAGTAGTAGTCCCAACAGACAGCCTTGCAGAACACCACTTGTCACTAACTGCCATCCTGAGAAGGACCTTTTTATCCCCACGCTCTGCTTTCTGCTGGACAGCCAAGTTTCTATCCATGCTAGTACCTTGCCTCTTAACATCATGGGCCCTTACCTTACTCAGTCACTTCCTGTGTGGCACCTTGTCAAAAGCCTTCTTGAAGTCTAGGTAGATAAACCAAAAGGGTCTCCTTGGTCTAACCTGCTTGTTACTTCCTCAAAGCATTCTGGCAGATTTGTCATGCATGACCTCCTCCTGATGAAACCATGCTGACTTTACCCTATTTTACCATACACTTCCAAGTATTCAGAAATCTCATTCACAATGGATCACAACTGGGGTTAGGCTAATCTGTCTGTAATTTTCTGTCTTTTGTTTAAAAAGGGTGTAAGGCAAGAGTGTCACGTTAGCGATTTTCCAGTTATCTGGGATCCTCCCTGAATCTAGCAATTCCTCAAAAGATCACCACTAATGCCTCCACTACCACTCCTTTAGAATTCTAGGAGTGTCCCCATTGGGTCCAGCCGATTTATCCACCTTCAAGCCAGTTTTCTAGCACCTTCTCCTTGGCGATGGCCACTATACTCAGCTCTGCCCCCTCACTCGAATTTTTGGGATATTACTCATGTCTGGCACAGTCAAGACTGACACATAGTAAACAATTCAGCCATTTTCTTGTTCCCCACTACCATCTCCAGAATCATTCTCCAACAGCCCAGTGTCCACTTCAGTCCTTTACAAATCTAAAGAAATTCTTAAGTCTTCCTTTATATTACTGGCTCGCTTACCCTCATATTTAATCTTTTCCCTCACTTTTTTCATTGCCCTTAGTCTTTGTACATTTCCCAATCCTCTGGTTTCTCACTACCCTTTCCCACATGACATGCTTTCTCTTTTGCTTTTATGCTATCCCTGATTTCCCTAGTCAGCCATGGTTGCCTTATTCTCCCTGTGTCATGTTTCTTTTTCATGGGGATGAATCTCTGCTGCGTCGCCTGAATTCTCCCAGAAACTCCTGCCATTGCTGTTCTATCTTTCCTGCTAAGTTCCTCCCCCAGCCAATTCTACCCAGCTCCTCCCTCATGCCTCTGTAGTTGCCTTTATTCAGTTGTAATACTGTAAACCTCTGATTCCACCTTTTCCCTCAAATTGCAGGATAAAGTCAATCATATAAATGATCACTATCTCCTAAGGGTTCCTTCACCTTAAGCTCCCTTATCAAGTCTGCCTCATTGCGCAACACTAAATCCTGTTCCTAGAGGACTCCACTACAAGCTGTTCTAAAAAGTCACCTTTGTGGAATGTCCACAAATTCCTTTTCTTGCAATCCACTACCAACCCAATTTTCCCAGTCTACCTGCATATTGAAATCCCCCAAGATCACTAACTTTGCCTTTCCTACACATCTTTTCTATATCCTGGTGTACCTTGCACCCTAGCTCCTCCTATTTGGAGGCCGGTGCATAATTCCAACTATGATTTTCTTTTTAAAACCTTTATGGTTCCTCAATTCTACCCACACAGATTCTACACCATCCGACCCACTTAGTTTCTTACTATTTCATTTCTTAGTCATAAGGCAACCTTCCTTTGTCCACTTGAGCAAAAATATGCCATTTAGCCAGTGCTATTTGCTCTGCCATTTAATGAGATCTGGCAACAATCAACTCTACTTCTTTTGCTTTTCCCTCCACAGCCACTGATTCCCTTACTAAGTAAGCATCTGTCCATCTCAGCCTTGAATATCCTAACGACCCACCCTTGTTATAAACAATTCCATAGATACACAACCCTCGAGAAATTTTTGTTTTAAATGCTTGACCTTATATCCCCTGATGCCAGGTTCTCCACAAGGAAAAACATCTCCAAATCTATTCTGTCAAGACCCTTAGGAATCTTGTATGTTTCAATATGGTCACCTCTTATTCTTCAAAACTACAATGAATACAGATCCAATCTACTCAACCGCTCCTTGTGGGACAGGCTACATCTACCTGGCATCAACGTCAGTTTTACATCAAATGGAATAGAATATAAAAGTAGGAAGATTTCCTTTAAGGTACACGTCAACCACAGCTGACATACCACAATCAGATTAGGCCCCCTTATTGAAAGGAGGTCAAACTGGCACTGGATCCTATTCCCCACTTCACCAACCTGCCCCAGCCTCCATCTGTATCTCTCGCCACACCCACCCCCAGTCCTGAAGGGTTAGACCCAAAACATTTGACTTCTGCACCTCCTAAAGCTGCCTGGCTTGCTGCGTTCTTTCAGCCTCCTGCCTGTCTATATTGGCACTGGAGCCAGTCCAGAGAAAATTCCTTGGATTGCTTTATTAGACTGTTTGCAGTATTCCAGTGTAATCTGACTAGTGCCCTGTGTAGTAACAGCAAAGCTTCTCTACTTTTATACTCCATTCCCTTTGAAGTAAGGTCAACATTCCTTTATTACCTGAACTTCTGATTCATGCACAGGGACGCCCAAATCTGTTCTGCAGCGTTCTGCAATCATTCTCCATTTCAAGCAACATTTTGCTCCTCTATTCTTTGCGCCAAAGTGAATGATCTCTAATTTTCCCACAGTTTATTCCATCTATCAAGTTTTTCCATTTAACCTGTGTATATCCCTTTGCAGACTTTATCCTCATCACTATGTGGCTTTCTACCCATTCCTGCATAATATACAAACTTGGCTATAGTACATTCACTTCCTTCACCTGAGTCATTACTATATATAGTCAATAATTGTGGCCACAGCACTGACCTGTGACACTAGTTACAGGGTGCCATCCTGAAAAAGACCCACTTATTCCATCTGTTTAGATACCCAAATCTCTAACTAAGAAACATACCTCTATCACCATGGCCTCTTATCAAGATAAGACAGCTTTGTCAGAATGAGACATCTTATCAAACACCTTCTAATAATCCAAATATATTACATCCAGTTTTTCTCCTTTATTTATCCTGTTTGTTACCTCCTCAAAGTCGTCTAGTAAATTTGTCAGGCATGATTTCCCCTTCACGAAGCCATACTCTGATCATGCATTTCTAAATGCTCTACAATTAGATCCGTAATATCTGTAACTGGGTAAGTATTAGGTTAGACTGGTGCTAGAAAAGCACAATAGGTCAGGCAGCACCCAAGGAGTAGGAAAATTGACGTTTCAGTCCTGATGAAGGGCTTTTGCCCGAAACGTCGATTTTCCTACTCCTTGGATGCTACCTGACCTACTACACTTTTCTAGCACCACTCTAATCTAGACTGATTCCCAGCATCTGCAGTCCTCACTTTTGCCTAAATATTAGGCTAACTGACCTATGGTTACCTGTTTCTTGCCTCCTTCCCTTTTTCAATAAAAGGTGTTAAACGATTCATTCACTTTAGGCACATATTTGGAAAGCCCTGCTCAAGTCTAGTCAGAAAATAAATCAATTACTTTTTTAAAGTTAATCAGATGAAAAAGACAGAAAAGTACCAGAGAAGGTAGAAACTCTCAAATTGTAGGTTTGTTTTAAACACAGGAGCCCATTTTTTGATTTCTGAGACTTGAAATTCTATTAGGAAACTTGAGTGCATATTTTCACAATTAGCTTACTGTCTAAACTTTAGACTGACTTTTGTCTCAAACAAAATACTTTTACGTATATTCTAAATGTATTTGCAAGATATCTGATAACAGGAAACACTGAGCCTACAGCTGCTTGCTCACAATAATAAAGCAAACTGTATTTCTTTTCAATAATTTACCTTTAATGTCTTTCCAGTAAATCGAGACAAAACTTTATGCTGACAAAGGAATCTTAAGAACTAGTTTCAGCTTCAAAACACATTACAATCCTTGAGCCCAACAGTTTAGTAATTGAAGATCAATTGAAGCTAACTCATGATTTAGATAATAGGTCCAGATGACCCAATTAGAAAATTTACATATTTAAATCATCTATCTGTAAATATACAATACTGACTGTGCTCCACGAGATTAAGAATCTCAAATCTGCCCAAATCTGGAATGAAACATATTGGCATTCTTGGACCTATTTTTCCTTCTTCTAAACAGCAAACAGGCCATACAGGTCTAGTTATACCCATAATGTCAATTTCTCCACCTCCTCATGCTGCCTGGCTTGCTATGTTCTTCCAGCCTCCTGCTTGTCTACTTTGGATTCCAGCATCTGCATTTACTTTGTCTCTATACTGATCTAGCTGCAGTCATATAGTGGATGGTTTTGAAAATCGGGAGTCTGTATCGGGAGTGATCACTGCATAGTCTTTTGGTTATTCTGTTCTATATAGCTAACAGTGTTAGTGCAGAGGTGTAGAGACAGCTAACAGAGCAGAATCAATGGCACAGACTTGTCAGGTTGAAGAATGACTCGCTTATGTTAGTTACATTCTATGCAATTTATTACTGGATCATAGTAAATTCATCTTCATTTGATCAGGAAGAACTACAGAAACTAAGCATTTTATCCTTGAAAAGGAGTGTCTGAGAGTATAAATTTAAACTAGGATATTTAAGCAGAATAGTAAGCAAAGCTGGATGATGGTCAGCAGCGAGGCGGTTAGTAAGCCAGGATGGCAGTTGACTCAGCCCAGTGTGGAGGAAGAGCACGCCTGAGTGGGGAGCGTGGGCCCGATATGGGGAAGCATGACCCATCATGGGAAAGCCCAGCGTGGAGCAACTACAGGCCCATGGTTACGGAACAATTGTAATATTGAACTCTTGACATTTCTTTTTCTATTTTGTACCTTGGCACCTTTGTACCTAAGATGGCACCAGGAATGTGAAGTCGTTCCCTGTACTTTACACGTGACAATAGACTTAATCCTAAAGTTGGCAATGCTACTGGTAAAGGATCATGTTTAGAAAGGTAAAATGACGACATCTATGATAGAACTGCAGATGCCTTGATTAAAAAAAAAGTTACCACTGCACGGAGTAGGCAACATTCAATACACAGTCAAGACTGACTGAAGCGGTCTGAAAACTAATTGCAGAATTTGAGTTTGACAGTAGCATGTTAACTTTTCAAATTCCTAGAGGTAGGAATAGATAAAAATGATCAAAAAGTATGTTTCCCCTGACAATAATACTGCTTTTGCTTGCTGGCAGACAACCACAAACCAATGTTTCAAGATAGTATTGTTTACCTTAACATCATTATTGCCAACTGCAATTCCAATTTCTGCTAGATCTTTTAACAATGACGTCATCATTTCAGTGACTCGTTTCTTCTGATGATTGGTCATTTCCTTCAATTTTTGCAGCTCTGCATCGATGGATGTTAATGTAGCCTGCATTAACAGAAATGAAGTAATCATCTTCATAACAAGCAAAAATTTAAGCAGTTATTTAAGCTATCATTGAGAATCAGATTTGAACCAGAATGCAAAGTGTTGCTTTGACACAAGCATACACAATTAATTTGCATCTAACCAATCAAGAAACAAAACACCCTTTCAAAAGGCTACAAAGTTTCTTTACAATTATTTAGCAAAAATTTCATCTTTTATAGAGTCAAAGCACAGAAACAGACACTTGGGTCCAACTAGTCCATACCAAACAATCCCAAACTAAAAACTAAACCCACTTGCCTGCTCTGGTCCATATCTCTGCAAAATAAAAGATATTTCTATTTATGTACTTAAGCATCTTTTAAACATTGCAGTTGTGTCATCATCCACCATTTCCTCAGGACATTCACTCCACATGCGAACCATCCTCTTAAAAAAGATTTCCCTTCATATCATTATTAAATTTCTCTTCTCACCTTAAATATGCACCCACTCTTGAAATTCCCAGCCTCGGGAAAAGACACCCATCATTAAGTCTGTCTATAATCCTCACAATTTTATTAACCGCTAAAGTTCACTTCTCTACCTAATCCATACACAGCACCAAAATCTTCAAGGAAGATGCCAGCTGTTTTTAAACATGGTACACAATTGTGAAAGGCTTTCACCTAGAGCAACTCCTTACCGATTTTTGACCCAGTTCATCACTTAGTAGCTCAAATTCCCTTGTCTTGTCCTCAACTTCTTGTGATTTCTGGTCATAATTGACTGCAAGTTCTTCCAATGCTTGCAGTACCTCCTTCACTTCTTCTTTAGAGGCATCATTCTCAGCCTGTAGGCGATTGAGTTCTGACTGCATGTTGTCTTGGTCTCGTCTGGTGGATGCCAGAAGCTACATAAAGATGTAAAATCAGCACCAGATAAATGAAAGCACTTAATTACTTTCATGTTTACTGTATGACAGGTTTAGTTATATAAAAATTGGCTATTTACACCAGCAATATTTCAGTCATTTTATTCCTAAAGTTTAATAAATCCTTCAGTGATATAGTTAATACTTTCAAGATAAATCAGTGAAGGAGTTCAAAATCTCCCAATGCTTCAATGTGTAAACGCAGCCGACAATGTTGGTTTCATAACAATGTTTGGTAAGAATAGAAATGAGAAAGATCTCAGGTAGGATCTCTGATCTATTTTGAATTAGGTAGTAATATATCTGTAGGACTAGCAGCACAAATGGTCTTAATACCCTGAGCTATGAAGCAGAAAGAAAAAAAAGTGTCAGGCTCAATGGTTACCTTAGACTTCTGCTCAAAAATACAGAAACTGAATAGGCTGTTGATAAGACCAACATGCAGGGTGCAATCGATTGACACAAGTCAAAGCCTGTCTAATACAACTAGATGAAAACAATGTTAGCAAGTTTGATCAGACTTACTTCTTCCTGATCCAACATCTGCTGCTTAAGTTTTTCCACCAGCTGACTCTGTTGGTTGATCTCCTCATCCTATAACCAGAGTTAAAATACAATCAATTCACATTTAGATGGATTATTAGGCAATACTAACAGTACATTAAAAAAGATCACCCCGTGCAAAGATACACCAGAACATAATTTAAATATTTCAATTTTCCTATCAGCCAAAAACTAGACCTTTGTTCATGTATGATCATTGAAAAGTAAAAGTAATTTTTTTAAAAATTGTATCAATACTAAATGATAACTTTCATCAAGTGTTCAATTTCTTGCAAACAATATGCAGTTTTTAAAAGTAACCTGACATCGTTTATCCCAGCCTATGAAATAGCAAAGTGACAGTCTTATAACCTGAACCGAGCAAAGGCAAATTTTGATTCATCCATGTCCATCCTTTTATTTATGCTACGTTACTTAAGTATGTGATCTGCGTTTATTGCTCACAAGACAAAGCTTTTCACTCGGTACACGTGACAATAAATTCAATTCAATTTATTTGTCAATACCCTTTCGAGATAACTGACCAACTTCCTTATTCAGAAACTAAATAACAATTAATTTAGCTACAATTTAAAATTTCTTTTACAAAGCTAGCACCTGAAGGGAAAGGTATCCATTGGAGTCAATTTGTATTGCATATAACCATTGTTCAAATTAACCTGATTACATCAATAATAAACAATTCACAGTACCTTAAAACTGGCAGTTCTCAATTTTATTTCCTCTGAAAACAAGTTAATTGAGTTGATATGCCTCAATAATTGTAAATGGTTGGTGGCATTTATCCTCCAACCAGCTCCATATCCAAACTGTTTTTCATCAAGTACCATCAAGATGTAACAGACTTATTTTAAAATAATTCACCTTGAATACTTTTCAGAATATGCTCGCTTAATTGGTTAAGAGAGAGATTAAGTAAAAATGGAGATAGCCTGTTTTTAAACTTGGCCATTTCAATTTAAAATGGCTGCTTTATATCTCACAGTTAGTAATCTAACTATTAAAGAGACCAATTCAATTAGAATAGGTCAACTATTTCACCAATGCCACAGAATTTTGCTTTCTCATGGGGACTAAGAATCAAAGGAACAATCTATTACAGTAAAACTAATTTGCTTTCGAGATCAAAAAACACAAACAATTTAAATGCATCAACTCTTGTAGTACAGTTGGAGAAGGAGAATTAACACACCTTATCATCCAGCTGCTTATACAGTTTAGGAATTTCTGAATCCATCTTTTGCTTCTCGGCATCAGTGAGTTTAACAGTCGGAGTTTCCTCAATTTTGTCATTGGTGAGAACAATCTCAAGTGCCTCCTTGTGTTTCTCTTTGTCATATTGTTCTTCTATAGGCACAGACTCGCCTTTAGAAAAGAATACATTGAAGATATAAAGCAAATTAATTGTTCCCCATTAGAATTTTTTTTTTTGCAGATTCAGGTTCTGAATGATAAAATTTGGCTCATTTGAGGTGTAGGGAGATATCGGTGTCTATTCCTATTTTTAAAAAATCACTAAAGGAATAGTGGAAAACTATATTTTTGAAAAAAAAAATGTCAGAGACGTACAGCATGGAAACAGACCCTTCGGTCCAAACCGTCCATGCCGACCAGATATCCCAACCCAATCTAGTCCCACCTGCCAGCACCCAGCCCATATCCCTCCAAACCCTTCCTATTCATATACCCATCCAAATGCTTTTTAAACGGTGCAACTGCACCAGCCGCCATCACTTCCTCTGGCAGTTCATTCCATACCCGTACCACCCTCTGTGACAAAGTTGCCCCTTAGATCTCGTTCATATCTTTCCCCTCTCACCCTAAACTTATGCCCTGTAGTTCTGGACTCCCCGACCCCAGGAAAAAGACTTTGCCTATTTACCTTATCCATGCCCCTCAATTTTGTAAACCTCTATAAGGTCACCCCTCAGCCACCAATGCTCCAGGGAAAACAGCCCCAGCCTGTTCAGCCTCTCCCTATAGCTCAAATCCTCCAACCCTGGCATCATTCTTGTAAATCTTTTCTGAACCCTTTCAAGTTTCACAACATCTTTCTGATAGGAAGGAGACCAGAATTGCACGCAATATTCCAACAGTGGCCTAATCAATGCCCTGTACAGCCACAACATGACCTCCCAACTCCTGTACTCAACACTCTGACCAATAAAGGAAAGCATACCAAACACCTTCTTCACTGTCCTATCTACCTGCGACTCCACCTTCAAGGAGCTATGAACCTGCAGTCCAAGGTCTCTTTGGTCGGCAACACTCCCTAGGACCTTACCATTAAGTGTATATGTCCTGCTAAGATTTGTTTTCCCCAAATGCAGCATCTCACATTTATCAGAATTAAATTCCATCTGCCACTTCTCAGCCCATTGGCCCATCTGGTCTAGATCCTATTGTAAGCTGAGGTAACCCTCTTTGCTGTCCACTACACCTCCAATTTTGGTGTCATCTGCAAACTTACTAACTGTACCTTTTATGCTCACATTCAAATCATTTATGTAAATGACAAAAATAAAGGACCCAGCACTGATCCTTGTGACACTCCACTGGTCACAGGCCTCCGGTCTGAAAAACAACCCACCACCACCACTCGGTCTTCTACCTTTGAGCCAGTTCTGTTTCCAAATGGCTAGTTCCCCTTGTATAGCCTTGCTAATCAGTCTCCCACGGAGAACCTTGTCGAACGCCTTACTGAAGTCCATATAGACCATATCTACTGCTCTGCCCTCAATCCTCTTTGTTACTTCTTCCAAAAATTCAATCAAGTTTGTGAGACGCGATTTCCCACGCATAAGCCATGTTGACTATCCCTAATCATACGGAGTCATACAGCATGAAAAAAAAACACTTCAGTCCAACAAGTCCATGCTGACCATGTTCTCAAACCAAACCAAACTAGTACCACTAGCCTGCTTTTGACCCATATCCTGCCAAGCCTTTCCTATTCATGTACTCATCCAAATGACTTAAAATGTTGTAACTGTACCTGCATCCACTATTTCTTCTGGTAGTTCCACATACAAACCACTGTTTAAAAAGGTTGCCCCTCAGGTCCTTTTTAAAATTTTTCTCCTCTCAACTTAAAAATATTAACCTAGCTTGAACTCCCCTACTCTAGGGAAAGGGCTTTGGTATTATCCAAGCCCCGGTGATCTTATAAACCTGAGGGTGTCCCCTCAACCTTCTCCACTCCAGTGAAAAAGGTCTCAGCCTATTTTCATAACTCAAACCTTCCATTCCCAGCAACATCCTGGTAAATCACTTTAAATCTTTGCCAATTTAATAACATCAGTCCTATAACAAGGTGACAAGGACTGGACACAGTATTCCAGAAGAGGCCGCACCAACATCCTGTACAACCTCAAATTGACATCACAACTCCTATACTGAAAGTCATTTTTGGGTTCATGACCGTGAGGAACAACATTGCCTCCAAGCTGGTCGATTTTCTGATCGAAGCACTGACTTCCAGTTTGCAAAGTCGCTGCTGCACACAGACTTCAGAGGCCCACACAGCTGACAAAATTGGAGTTAATGCTGGTCAGGAGTATGGTTATTTCATTGTTTTGGGATTCAGTTAAGATGTATCCAGTGAAGAAATAAGACTGCTATCTTTGAGGAACCCAAGTAAAAAAGGTTCTGTGGAAGAACTGAAAAGGTGAATAAGCTAGCCTCCCTGAAGGGCTTCTGTAAGATATCCTGTCAACATCCTGAACAGATTACATCTGAAGAGACAGGGGCAAACACACCCGTCTAGTGACTTCCAACAGATTCTAGGTGTTCCAATCCAAGGTAGCCAGACTGAAAGCAATCTAGACATTCTGTATTTTTTTTCCCCAAGAATGAACTACAACTATTTTGGCTAAAGTGTCATTTGCTATTGCATCCTACTTGCTGCATGGTCATATAGCTACAGGTAAGCTCCACACACCAACTGGTAGACCAATGTATGGCTTCTGCTTCTGGCAGCTGCTGCTGCACTGATGTTGAAGGCCCGTGCAATAACAAAAACATTCATAGGGAACACTGCATACACATAAGCTAGACAGGAATCATATCCTCATTGACAACTTTCACTACTGGCTCCAAATACCATACTAAGGCACACTGCAGCAGTTGACTTGCAAATTGTAGTGAGCACAGAAGTGGCAAACACTTATGCACAAGTGCTCCTAGACAGAGAGACGACCAGGGCAATAGGCTACCAAATGGCTGAAACAAACAGATGATCAAAACATGCCATACCATATGGTTGTTGGCATATCAGCTTAATATGGAATGGTTGCAGGAGGCAGGGCCTTTGTTGCCCAGGTGGATTGCCAATCAAGTCTCAAACTCCCAAGTCAACCCATGACTTCACTACCACCATCCTAGTTTGTTGACCATGAGAGATGAGCTCCAGGCTTCAAAGGTAGGATCAGTTGGCAAAGCTGTACTCCAACTTAAACTGCAACAGGAAGGACAAAATATTCACTCCAACTGAAACAAGTTCATACTGCAGTGTTGGGAAAGATGCAAAAAACAAAAAAAAAACCACAGATGCAAGGCGACACTGCACGCAGTGGCTCAGGATACTGCTTATTTTAACAACACATAGACGATGACTTCATTAGCCAATAGAACCTTGAGTGACCAAGCAACCTCTTTGAAAGAAAGCACTGCTTAATTCTGATTTGAAGGACCTAAGCAAATGCTGGTATTGCAAGCTTAATCAGAGTAAGCAATCATAAAAAATGTAAACTCAAAACGTCATTTCAAAACAGGGAAAAATAAAAATTCTGAAACAGGCCTGCCTGAACACACTGTACAACTCTGAATGCAATAGTCATCCAATGATACTCAATAGTGGTTTGGTGGCTCATGAGCTAGCTATACATGATAGCTATGTAATAGCCTGTGAACAAGGTTTGCATCTCAGACTAAGACTTAGCTCAGAAGACAATACTGACTACACTTGCCATTGGTCATTTAGACCTGAAGATGAACATTGCATCCTCAATATTTCCTTCATAGTGATGACGACTTCAGCCCCTAAACTTTCGGTCTGCCATTATCTATTCACCATTTCACTTGAGACTAGCAGGCTACAAGTCAAATCTGTGTTTTTGCTCCAATCCATAAGGCTGACATCAATGGGTTCTATATACATGAACTCATCCAAAATGTACTTCCCAAGGTCAAAACTGGCATATTTGGCAATTTCAGAGTTGGCATAGAAGGGAGTAAATAGAAACTACAGAGTTGAAAACTTGGTATAAAAACAAAAGGGAAACATCAGACTGACCAACTGCCAAGGGATCATCTCACTTCCTACAGCTGGGAAAGTCCTGACCTGAATACGTCTGAACAGGCTTGTGCCAACCATCTTGTGAAGAAACCCCCACTCCCCCCAAAACAGTCTGTTCCGCTTCAGAGCGGACAATACCATCAGAGACATGGCACCTCTGTTCATACTAGTTCAAGGTGTTGAAAGCGAGGCTAAGCCCTGTATGTCACTTATAGACCACACTAATGCATCTGAAATGGTGCGCAGGGATGAATTTGGATGCCCAGAGTCCTGGTCAAGGCGAAGTAGTTTCACAGAAATCTATATGGACAAGTCAAACTAACAGTAACTCAGAGTCCCTTCCAAATCTTAACTGGCACAAGTTAAATCATTTTTCAAGTCGCAATGTGTGGTTCAGCTTTACTAATGAAAGTTTACATACCTTTACGCCATCTATTGAGTTCATTTTCAAGCCACTGTATGGTATTTCTTAAAGTCTTGTTTTTCTCTTTCTCTTTTTCATATTTCTTCTTCCATTGTTCTGCTGTTAACTCAACATTAACAGTTACAGTATTCTTAATAGTCTTGGCTCTATCAGAAACAGAAAAGATGGTGAACTCGTTTACTTAGTTTAAAGAAAAAGCACAGATCCTCCCTAACTTGATAACCAAATGTTGTACATGAATACCTCCACATAGGCTTTTTGCTCTTTGAATAATCTGGCCCCATCCACATGCACGCTGCAATTGTTTAGCGTGGCACACCAGAGTAAATTCTCCTACATTGTTAACATTACATGAGATCATTTGACATCCATATTTTTTAATCAAGAAAGGAAAAAAGTGTTTTTCGAAAACTTTATTCTCAGAACCCAGAACGATTTAAACAGATGGAAAAAAAATTTACATTGCTCAGCTCAAAACAGCTGCACAGTCTTCTCTCTCCTTAATAAAATGCTAGTCTATGTTTAGCTGAACTTTCCTCCAAATGATCTTTAACAATTTTGTAGCAAAATACCCCATGCTCACCAAATGTGTTACTATGTTGCCTTAAATTGCTTAACAGTGGTTCTTGACACCCAAACCAGATTGTCATTACCTCATGTGCAAACTACAACTTTGGCTGAAGAAAAGCACATGCTAGAATCTTAAATTTAAAAGGAAAAAAAATGCTGGATACATCTCTTTGATTGTAGCTGCAAATGTGTTGCTGGTCAAAGCACAGCAGGCCAGGCAGCATCTCAGGGAGCATCCTTAGGTGAGAAGCTGAGTTAAAGTTTCAATTGAATGATCCAAGTTTAACCTGAATAGTCAACAGTTTCTTTCAGCACAGAAGTCAATCTACCCTGCGGAGTACTTCCAGATTTTTAAATAATATTTTTACAGCTTTGATTATTCCTTCCCTTGCCATGTGTCTATTGCCTCTTCCATAATGTCCTTAATGATGGAACTAGGGAACTATGCTATTCAGTACTTCCAGGTCAAACTTCCAAAAACAGAAGCCCAGTTTAAGAAACTTTTCAGGGGGATGACTTTCTCAAGCAAGGCCAGGATTTATCGCTTATCCCCAAGTGTCCTTGAGAAAGTAATGGCAAGCTGCTTTCTTGAACCATTGTAGTCCATTCAGACTAATATGCTCAAATTGGATTTAAGATAAACACCATTTTGCAAAGGGTCAATAGTGTGACAATGCAAGTAAACATTCTGTGGGATATTTCTGAGTGTTGGGAGGGAAAAAAATTTCAGCATGGGTTTCAGTTCTTGATGAAAATGTGTTGCTGGTCAAAGCACAGCAGGCCAGGCAGCATCTCAGGAATAGAGAATTCGACGTTTCGAGCATAAGCCCTTCGATGCTCATCTATAACCCCAGATGGAAGTATATAAGCATAGTACACACTACTGGAAACAGCTGATGATTGGCTCATCTATAATGATGGTCACCAGTCAACAATCCAGCACTTCAAATATTGATACATGCAGAAGGTCAATGATGGTGACAAATTCTCAATACACAATCCAGTACATACCCAACAATTTCAATAAGAAACTACATGGAAGGGTGGAAAACGAGAAAAGAAGTGACTTTCAAATTAAAACCAGTAGAATAAAATGTTATAATTTTACTGGTTCAAAAAGTGTTTATTTTCATCTTTACAAATTCAGGAAAAACAATTTTTAAAAATTATTTAAAAAAGTGAATGAAGCAGTAGAATATGCTCAGTCAAGCAAAACATTCCAGTGGTTTGAAAGAAAACTATGAAACAAGCATTACAAAAATGTGTTGCTGGAAGCGCAGATCAGGCAGCATCAAAAGAACAGGAAAATCGACAAATCGGGCATAGGCCCTTCTTCAGCCTTTCCTGGAGGAGGGTTTATGCCCGAAACGTCGATTCTCCTGTTCCTTTGATGCTGCCTGAACTGCTGCGCTTTTCTAGGAACACATTTTGAAGCTCTGATCTCCAGCATCTGCAGTCCTCACTTTCTCCTTACAAAGAAACTAGGCTACATTCAAGTGCAAACAGGATAATTAGATTAGATTAGATTACTTTACAGTGTGGAAACAGGCCCTTCGACCCAACAAGTCCACACCGACCCGCCGAAGCGCAACCCACCCATACCCCTACATTTACTCCTTACCTAACACTACGGGCAATGTAGCATGGCCAATTCACCTGACCCGCACATCTTTGGACTGTGGGAGGAAACCGGAGCACCCGGAGGAAACCCACGCAGACACGAGGAGAACGTGCAAACTCCACACAGACAGTCGCCCAAGGCGGGAAACGAACCTGGGTTAACTCTGGCGCTGTGAGGCAGCAGTGCTAACCACTGTGCCACCCACAAATGCCCCCTCCCATAAAAGTCTTCCAGGACACTATCCTCTTCTATAATAGTTGCCAAAATAGTTTACTTGCCTCTGACCAAACATCAATGTACTTTTGGTTTCTGCCTCATTGTAGGATGATGGAGAACAGCAAATCACTATTGTCGTTCTGCAGTTACCACCTAGTGAATCCTGTAAAATTCTGGTCATTTTGCTGTCACGGTATGGCACGTATGTCTGAAAACAATTTTTAAAATTATACATTATCTAAAAGATTTTTACATCTATTAGCCAGTTTTCCAACTTGCATTCATATAGCACTTGGCATTGAAAATATCCTGTCGGATCTCACAGGGTGAGGAGCAAAAGTAGTTAACAAGACATGCTGGTATTTGAGACACTCAGTTGAAGAAATGGGTATTTTGGGGAACCTGTAAGGGGTGGGGGAGGTGGGGGAAGAGAGCGGGGGCGTGCAATGTGGGACCGACAACGAGGGACGGTGGTGAGCAAGAACAAGTTGAGAGGAAATAAAGTTAATAGTGGCACACAGTGGGAAGAAAGAAAATGGCAGCACAGAGTTGCAAAGCTGCACAAGGCAGGGCAAAGCTATAGAGGGATTTGTAGATAAGGATCTCAAAAACTGATGCACAGGACATAGCTGACAACCAGTGCACATCAGTAAAAACAGCATCGCACAAGTGGATATACTTGCATACACTAATTTCCTCTCTCAATAAATGATACAACAGTAAAATAAGATTGGTTGATAAATTCTGATGCCTTTAAAAATCTATAATTTGTTAGGGTTTACCATAAACAGATCAAGTTCAATACTCACACTTGATTCTGCCAGAGAAGCAATTACATTCCCCAGTGCTGACAAAGACTTGTTGATATTCTTGGCTTCATCTAGTACAGCCCCTTCTGCTCCAGTTTTACTGACCTTAATGGATGTTCAACAAGAGGAAGCAACATATTATAGCATTAGTCCAATCATTTGCTTTTTGAAAAGTTTGTTCCCTCTTCTTTTCACAATACTGCTTACCACAAAAGATTTTATTTTATAGAAATATTCGATTGCTGTATTATGCGATTCCTACTGAACACTAAATTATCACAGTAAATCGCATTCATGGACTCTTCCTCAAGCCAGACAAACAGATGCAAGTGAAAGTCAAGCTTTGGACATTTGACAATGCTCAGGGGGCCAATTGTTTGCTTTTCTTTTGGATCAATGCACTGCCGACAAGGCCATCATTTATAACCCATCCTTAACTGCTGTGAGAAGTTCAATTAACTTCCCAAATCCTGCAGTTCAATGTGGTAAATGTTTTCTGCCCCCCTCCCCACCCCACAATATTGTTATTTGATACAACCAAATGATTTACTAAGTCACTTCATGGTCAAGTGTCACTGTGGGACTAGATTCACAAATTGACCTGATCAGTAAAGCTTTTATCTAAAGAACACAATCACACAGCTAGGATTCTTAAAAGCAATCAGATGGCTTTGGGGTTTGTTTAAATTGATCTCAGTTCTTACTTTCAGCTTAATCCTAATACTCTAACTGTTGTGTTGGGATAAAACCTTACATTTTCTGAATTTAGCTGAGGCTATTGAAGTTAGAAATATTGCAGTATCCATTTCACATAATATGCACATGTCTGAGAAGTATGTGTAAGGCATACCAGCATTTCCTTCTGAATGGCAATCAATACATCAAATTTCCAAAAACAAGGACAAACAGCACTTTATTACATTGTGGAACAGTGCCAGGAACTGCATAATGATGGAAACTAAGCTCTGGCAAACAAGATAGATCATTGTGCTGCCTAGTTTGATTTAATTTTTACTTAGGGCGCAACGGTCAATGAACTAACTATCTTGATATGTAGTTTTGAGTCAGCTAATGGATTACTAATCTGATTTCAGGCCCCTGAGATATCTTGGCTCTTTCAAACACTCCCTCAAGTTTTTAAAGAATGAATATTCTTGAGATGGACATTACTGCAAGTCAACATTTATTGTTTACATCAATCTGCCCTTAATGAACTGTGGTGAACTACTATCCTTAAATGCAAACATGTGGCTAGTTAGGCCATTGGAAAGGGCAGTCAAGAATCAACCACATTTCTGGAGTCTCACACACCCAATTGAGTAAAGACCAAAGATTTTATTTCCTAAATAACGTTGCGAATCTGGATTCGGACACATTCACTATGGAGATCCATTCAGATATGAGCAACACAATTTCACAATGTCCTTTTATAACTCATCATCCATTAAATGGCCAAATCTCATTTTCAAATTGACACAAACATCTTTCACTTGACTGCTACTGCTTTGTTACCATTAGATGCTTGGGATTCTCAAAGCAGGTGGTATTCAACAGGATTAGGCACTGTTATCTTGCTGCTGAAGTTTTTAGTAAAACTAATCTGTAAAACAAGGGCTGAAATAATCAATTTTTTTTTAAAAAAGTGCTTCAAATGTGGTTACATTTTTGTCCAAAACTGTATTCTGCACCTCTCCTTAAATCTCTATACAAAAAGATGTCGGGGGTTAATTTCGACATAAGGATGCCATGATTTTTTAGGAAAACAATTATGCTGACATAAAGTATATTCTTCATTCAACTGAACTAGAAATCAGAAACCTACTTCAACATGACTACTGGATGAACACTTAAGATATAGCACGATAAATGAACATTAAAGCATACCTTTTCACTTCCTGCCAAGTCAACCAGATAAAGTTTACCACTTAGTTTCTGCTCTGTTGCAGTGTTTTCTTGTTTGACATTAATGAGAAAGATACTGTGGCTACGTGAGCTGTGCTCATTCATATCTGAAACAGAGCGAGGCACTGATTAAAAATTTGCATTTTGTCTAACGTCTAAACAACAGTGATGTGGTAGCTTAGTTTCTTTCTCTAACTTGGAGCAAAAGAGATTTAAGGCATGGAAACAAACCCTTCGGTCCCTTTGGATTTAGATAATCCTAAATTAATCTAGTCCCATTTACCAGCATTTTCCCCATATTGCTCTAAACCCTACCTATTCATATACCCATCCAGATGCCTTTTAAATGTTTTAGTTGTCCCAGCCTCAACCATCTCCTCTGGCAACTCATTCCATACACACATTACCCTCTGAGATAAAGCTATCCCTCAGGTCCCTTTTAAATCTTTCCCCTCTCACCTTAAAACTATGCCCCCTTCATTTTGTACTCCCTTACCTTGGGAGAAGACTTGGCTATTCACCCTAACCATGTCCAACACTCTAGGGAAAATAGCCCCAGCATACTCAGCCTCTCCCTATAGCTCAAACCCTCCAACTCAGGCAACATCCTTGTAAATCTTTTCTGAACCTTTCAAGTTTCACAACATCCTTCCTGCAACAGGGAGACCAGAACTGAAAGCAGTATCCCAAAAGTGGCCTAACCAGTGTCCTATACTGCTGCAATATGACCTCTCTTAACTCCTACACAATGCACTGACTAGTAAAGGCAAGTGTACCAAATACGTTCTTGCCTATCCAGTTTACCCGAGACTCCACTTTGAAGGAACTATGAACCTACACCCCAATCGCATCTTCGGCAACATGTCTTGGACCTTACCAAAAAGGTGTGTAAGTCCTGCCCTGATTTACATTACCAAAATACAGCACCTCACATTTATCTAAACTTCATCTGTGACTCCTCAGCCCATTTGTTCATCTGATCAAGATTCCGTTGTACTAAGGTAACCTTCTTGGCTGTCCACTACATCACTAATTATGGAGTCATCTGCAAAAATTTACTAACCATATATCTCTTATACATCCAAATCAATTGGTCCCCTACTTTTCAGGGCAATTGCAAACCCAGCAGCTGAACGTTTAAAGTACAAGATTGATCATCCAGTACGTTATCACGTTAGGTTTATTAGCTTCAGATGACGCACAATACAAAGAAACCATGACAAAGTGAATTGGGAGCAAGAGGGTATCTTCTCAGCACAGCAGATATGATTTTGTGAAGTACAGAGTTTTTGTTTACAATTCTGTAGCACTTTTATGCAGCCACAGAGAAAGAGTCAGAAAAGTAGCAAATCAAATTCCCTGCAAAGCATAAAAGTATATGATCAGAAAAGGTGAGATTAAAGAATTGAAGTATATCCAGAATATGTTGAGGTGGGGAGAATACAAGAACTTATAAAGAAACACGATACTTAATGGAGTGTCAAAATTAAAAGAGATGAACTGCTTCCAGATGCAATGATCAACCCTCAAAATCCTGGAACTCTTTCAAAGTTCATATTTAGTTATAATACAAGCGTAGACCTGAGAATTCCAATTCATTGCATTACAATGTAAAATTAGAAACACAATCCTTCAACACTGCTCTGCCAGGCAGCGAGATCATGTCGGTCCTCTAGCTCAACTCTACTTTCAAATCCTATCCCTGCGTTGCTCCATTTTTTGTGTTCAAAAGGCTCCTGGTTTTAACGAACACATTCATCAATTGAAAAATGCACCCAATTCCAACGAACAGTCAAAAACAAGTGGAGAATTTTTTCATCCCAGTCCTAAAATGTTTAATTCCTTATCCAGAGATTACAACCTACATTGGAAGAGGGGGGAGGGGGGTGGCACCATCATCACCTGCAAGCTCACCTCCAAGCCACTCAACTCTGATCTGGAAATATCACCATTTCTTCAGTATCACAAGGTCAAAGTCTTGAAACTACCTCTCTCCTGGTAATGTAGGTGGACCTACACCAAATGGATTCCAGCAGTTCAAGAGGTAGCTCTCCAACATCTCAAAGGCAACTGTGGACGGGCAATAAATATTGGCCCAGCCAGAATGGCCCACATATCATGAATGAATAGAAGAAAAACAAGATTTAAGGCTCTTCTCTAAATCAAGGAGACAGACTTATTGCAACTAACTTGTCAAACTCATGCATCTGCTGCCCTTATCCTTCTATCTAGTAGAGATTGTGGATTTACAAAGTTGCCTCATGTACAAATCTAAGTGTGAGCTAGCAACATGTGATTCAGAAGACAAATAGAATATTGATCTTAATTAGAAGGGGGATGAGAACAGGGAGGAGAAAATGAGGACTGGACATGGTGGAGATCAGAGTATAGCGTGTGTTGCTGGCGAAAGACGGGTCAGGCAGCATCCCAGGAGCAGGAGAATCGACTTTTCAGGGGTAAGCCCTTCATCAGGAATGAAGCTTGTGGGTCAGGGCTGAGAGATAAATGGGAGGAGGGTAGCTGAGAAAGCAATAGGTGGATGAAGGTAAGGGATAAGATGATAGATCGGAGGAGGGAGTGTTGGACAAGTCCAGAGGACAGTGACGAGTCAGAGGCTTAGGACTGGAGATAGTGGGAGGGGAGGGGAAATGAGGAAGCTGTTGAAATCGCATTTATCCTGTGTGATTGCAGGGTCCCAAGGCAGAATGAGAAGTTCTTCCTCCAGACGTCGGGTGCCAACGGTTTGGCAGTGGAGGCAGCCCTGGACCTGCATGTCCTTGACGGAGTGGGAGAGGGAGTTGAAGTATTCAGCCACGGAACAGTGGAGTTGGTGGGTGCGAGTGTCCCAGAGATGTTCTCTGAAATGATCCACAAGGCGGCGTCCTGTCTCCCTGATGTAGAAGAGATCAAACGGGTGCAACGGATGCAATGGACATTGGTAGAGGTACAGATAAATTTCTGACAAATGGAAGGATCCCTTGGGGTATTGGACGCAGGTGAGGGGAGTGGTGTGGATGCAGGTTTTGCCCTTCCTGCAGTGGCAGGGGGAGGTACCAGGAGTGGGGTGTGGGGTGTTCGTTGGTGGTGTGGTGGTAGTGGTGAGGTGGACCTGACAAGGGAGTTACGGAGGGAATGGTCTCTCCTCTACTGCACCCGGACTGGTCTCCTCTACATCAGGGAGGCAGGTCGACTTCTTGTGGATCATTTCAGAGAGCACCTCAGGACACCCACACCCACCAACCCCATGGCTGAACACTAACTCTCCCTCCCACTCCATCAAAGACACGCAGATCCTAGGCTTCCTCCACCACCAAACCATTACCACCTGACACCTGGAGGAAGAACGCCTCACGTTCCGCCTAAGGACCTTGCGACCACAGGATAAATGCGGATTTCAACAGCTTGCTCATTTCCCCTCCCCCCACATTAGTCCAGTCCCAAGCGTCCAACTCTGTACCACCCTCCGGACCTGACTATTACTGCCCCGTCTGACCTATCACCTTCTCCCGCACCTGCATCCACTTATCACTTTCTCAGCTACCTTACCCCCCACGCCCCAAACCCCACCCCTGCCCATTTATCTCAGCCACAGCCCACAAGCCTCATTCCTGATGAAGGGTTTATGCACAAACATCGATTCTCCTGCTCCGAAGGAGAACAGGCAACTCCTGCTGTAACTGTACAAAAACTGACTATACCATGCCCGAAGTACAGTATACACCTCTGGTCTCTTAACTTAAAGGAACCTTGCTGCATTGGAGACAGTTTAAAGGTTCACCAAGTTGAATCTGGAATGAAGGGATTACCTTGAGGAAAGGTTGAGTAATTTGGGACTGTAATCACTGGAATTTAAAAGAATGAGCAGTGATATATTGAAGTGTACAAGATTTCTTTAATGGCCTGTGACCTTCCAGCTTGCTGGTCTACCTCGCTTTGCAAGATCAGCAGAATTGGATACAACATTATCAGTCCCTTAAGCTAAATCATTGATATGGATTGTCAACAGAGGACCAAAATGCTGATCTTGAAAACATACCAGTTAAAACTTGACAACCCCAAAACAACCTGCGTATTCCTATTCTACCATCCGTAGTCCAGGTTCAAGCCATCACTCTTACTTTGACTACTCATCTTGCCATAATCTATGGATGTGTGGGCACCTTATGTTTTGAAATGTCTTTTTAAATCTAATTAAGTTATCAAGTTAACCAAAATCAAGGATACCCTCATCTAGATTATTCCCAGAAGACCAACAAATGTCTTGATCAAAACATAAATAAAAATTCCACAAGATCCACAACTGTATTTTTAAAATTATTTGCCCAACATTAGTTCCACAAACAGAGTTGAATCAATTTTTTTAAAAATTCAATCATCACCTTCTTCCAACACAATATCGCAGGATCACATTTAGTTTAAAATGGATTTGTTTTCAACCCACGATATCAACACTTACTTGTGACTGCTACATGTCTGTTGGATTTTCCTTCATCAATTGTATCCATGACCTCTTCAGGACTGCAAACAAAACGCTCTGTGCAGCCCTAGATCAGAAGGACAAAAACAGAGACCAAACTTGTAAACAAAATACTTTCAGTATATACAAGCAAAGAACTGTATGCTGAAAATCTGAAGCCAAAACAAAGTGCTGGAGAGACTCAGTAGGTCTGGCAGCACCTGAAGAGAGAAAAACAATTAACCCCTTGTCAGTTTCTCCAGCACTGGTTTGCTTTCATTTCATACTTAGCATATTTTACTCACCTTCACATAAGGAACTCTATTTTTATCTTCATGGACAGAGAGATTGGTCTTGGACACTGCAAACACACAAATAATGTTTTATATATAATCCAATATGCCTTGCAATTCAGATCCGCACACTAATTTTCAATATTTCAGTATATTCCTTGTTCATAAGGCAAACCCTCCAGTCCAGGCAGCATCCTGGTAAACGTTCTTTGCACCCTCTCCAAAGCCTCTATCTTTCCTATAGTAGGGCGACCAGAACTGGACACAATATTCCAAGTATAGTCTCACCAGGGACTTATAGAGCTGTAACAAAACCTCACAGCTCTTAAACTCGATCCCCCTGTTAAAAGCCAAAACTGTCTTATCTCAAACTCTGAAGGAATTATAACTGCTGGTTCTAGCTATTTGAATTCTGATCATAAAATGATCTGATAAAACCAAAATAGTAGCAGGTAATAATCATACACAAACTCCATTCCAATCCTAATCTTTCTTGTCTGCACGCACAGTTGCTTTAAACCACTCCAGGATTGAACGAGTTGATGAGTAAAACTCCTGGTTTAAATCTAAGCGTATGGTCGTGACAGTTTAAAGTTTACTTCACACAAACAGGGGCTTGAAAAACATGTCTTCCCAAAATTAAGCCAGTTTGTTTATAGCTGGAAGGCACAAAGAATACAAGAGGTTCACTAACACTTTCCCTCCCTTTTTCTAACAATTCTGTCATATCATCATAGCATAGTTACAGCACAGAATGGGATCATTTGGCTATGTGACTGCTAGCTTTTTGAAGGAGCCTATATGAGCTCTGGTATGTTTTCCCTTTGAGAGTGTATTTTGAAAACCCCAGTTGAACTGCTTCCACCACATTTATCAGAGGCACAGTCCAATCCTAACCATGTGAAGAATTAACTATTTTTGCCCATGTCACCATTGGCAACAAAAGCAATGACCTTAAATCAATCTTTCAATCAATAGAAATATTTTCCCCATCTTTGTCCAAGATTTTGAATCGCTAAAATCTCTTCTCCAAGAAAAACGGTCTAAGCTTCTCAAAGTAATTGATGACCTTCGTCCCTGAAGCCACTCTCATGCATCTTATTTCCACCCTTCTATGCCCCATTTACATCTTCACATCCTTCCTGAAGGACCTAGATAGAGTAGTGCAGTTGTGGTTGAACTAGTATTTTCAATGTAGTTAGTATCCTGAACCAGAGTCTAGATTAGAGAGGAGCTGGAAAAGCACAGTAGGTCAGGCAGCATCCAAGCAGGAAAATCCACGTTTTGGGCAAAAGCCTTTCATCAGGAATGAGGAAGGTCTTTTGCCCAAAACGTCGATTTTCTTACTCCTCGAATACTGCCCAACCTGCTGTGCTTTTCAGCATCACTCTAATCTAGATTCTGACCTCCAGCATCTGCAGTCCTCACTTTCACCTCATATCCTGAACCAGGCCAAACTTCTAGTACAAAATCTGGTTAGAAATCAGTAACTTACTTTTAAAACAAAAAAAATTCAGAGGACCTACTCAGAATAAAGCCACAAGATTTGGCATTGACAAACAATAAAATGTACTATAATATAATAACAGTTGTATAATCTACATGTAAAACTTATTTTAAAATCCAGAATTAAAGTGACAAAAATGGGTAAAACTGAACAAACAACCCACAGCACACATCAAATAACAAATGCAATCAAGACAGATCCCACAGATTTCATTGCAATTTAGTCTAGACATTAAAACCATAGTGGACCATAAAATCTCATTAAAGCAGAAGGGATTACAATTTTCCAGATCTTGTACAATTTGCCAACTCTAAAAATTTTCATTTATATTAATAGCTTGCCTAATCTCATATCATCTTCTCCCCATCTATGACTTTTTTTAAAAAAGTTGTCCTCTGGTTTTTAAAATACTCCCCAACCCTCTGCTTTCTCCACAACCTTCACCACATTGTATGCGTTCTCTGTTGTTTATAACACTTTTCCTGACCTTCTTTCAGTAACCATTATTGTCTCATTCTCCTTTTAGCATGTTCCTTCTTCTGAGATGGATTTCTGCTGCATCTCCCAAAATTACCCCCAAAAACTCCAACCATTGCTGCTCTACCACCTTCTCTGCTGGGTTCCCATTCTGCCCAGCTCCTCCCTCATGCATTTGTAGTTACATTTACTCAACTTTAAAACTGTTACATCAGATTTTAACTGCAGGTCACTGCCTTCTCGGGGTCCCTGCACCATAAGCTCTCCAGTCAAGACTCACTCATCACCAAATCCAGGACTGGCCTGTTCCCTAGTGGGGTATACTGCAAGCTGCTCCAAACAAAAACCCATCTTATAGACATTGAGATCTTCCACCAACCTGATTTCCCAATTAACCTGCATATTGAAGTCCCCCACAATTATTCCAATGGTGCCTTTCTTACATGCCTGCTCTATCTCTTGATTTACTTCCATTCCCACATCCAGACTACCTGGATGTCTAGGATGCCTGCACACAACCCTCATCAGGAACTTTCTTCCTTTGCAGTTCCTCAACTGTACCTACATTGATTATAGGTGGAAGGTGTAGAATTTCTTCTTGCTATTGATTTAAATTTCATTTCTCACTAACAAGAAAGCCCTTCACCCTCTGTCCAACTGCCTGTCCTTTCAATAGGATATGTATCCTTGAACATTTAGTTCTCAACCCTGATCTCTTAGAATAAAATATCACATTGCCATGCGCACTCCGGTATAGTGAAAAGGTTTTACAATGGCTGCCTCTTTGGTATAAGTACCTAGGTACAAATCTTGGATACAGAAGAGGAACAAGAGGAAAAGTAGTAGCATTACTTTCTAAAATAAGACAGTTATAACATAGTTAAAGGATTGACATTACAGTCCCAGTTGTGATACCTACATGATAACTACCAATTTCAATCATTTGAAAAAAATTAGTCTTTGCAATGTTTTGTTGATTTTTGCTAATATAAGTTACCTTTCCCACTAATAATTTGACTACTAAACTTCCTTTAATGACAAGATAAACGGTGATAAGCTATTAATCCAGTAGGTGGCACTATCCACTAGCAGTAAGATTTCCATATTCAGTGTATTTAGCATACACAGCTTGTCCAGATATGCTGTAACAGTTGCCAATCCTGCAAGACTGCCCAAGAACAAGACAAACTATGTAACCAGATTAAGCAAAACTTATGGAGACTGAGGGGTGATATTATAGAAGTTTATAAGATCATTAGGGGCATACATAGGGTGAATAGCCACAGTCTTTTTCCTCAGGTGAGAGGAGTCAAAAGCTAGAGGAAATAAGTTTAAGGTGAGGGGGAAGATTTTAAAAAAAAGGACCTGAGGGGCAACTCTTTCCACACAGAGGGTGGCACGTGCATGAAATGAGTTGCCAGAGGTGGTAGTGGTGTGTACAATTACAACATTTAAAAACGGTGTCTGGATGGCTAGATAAATTAAACAGAAAGGGTTAGAGGGATATGGGTCAAATACTGGCAAATGGGACTCGGTCAAATTAGGATGTCGGGTCAGCGCAGAGGAGTTGAACCAAAAGGTCTATTTCTGTGCTGTATGACTGACTGCTAGGTCAAGTGCAATTATGCTTTAAAATATCAACATCTATTTAAATGACTAATTCACTGTCTGACAAGGTTGCTCAACTGCTATAGCAACAGCACAGTTTTGCCTATCAAAACAGGAGGCAGGTTTTCCATGAGAATGAAACAGCAATTCAAGATAACCCCTTTTGTGCATAATTCAGGGATACTCAAAATAATGAACTTAATCAATAACCATTTCAACTTAGTCTGTAATAATCTCCTTGTTTTTTTTAAAGAGAGAATACTTTAATTGATGTCTGAGCCAATTTATTTTCAGGCTGACACCAGTGTGAAATAAACACAACAATGACTGTGAAATTCCAAGAGTAGAGGAATGGCAGGACTACCTTATGCAGAAAGACTGGAGCGACTGGGCTTGTATACCCTTGAGTTTAGAAGACAGAGGGGATCTGATTGAGACATAAGATTATTAAAGGATTGGACACTCTGGAGGCAGGAAACATGTTTCCGCTGATGGGTGAGTGCCGAACCAGAGGACACAGCTTAAAAATACGGAGTAGACCATTTAGGACAGAGATGAGGAGAAAGTTCTTCACCCAGAGAGTGATGGCTGTGTGGAATGCTCTGCCCCAGAGGGCAGTGGAGGCCCAGTCTCTGGATTCATTTAAGAAAGAGCTGGATAGAGTTCTCAAGGATTGCGGAATCGAGGGTTATGGAGATAAGGCAGGAACAGGATACCGATTAAGGATGATCAGCCATGATCATATTAAATGGTGGTGCAGGCTCGAAGGGCAGAATAGCCTACTCCTGCACCGATAGTCTTTTGTCTATAATTTAGGTGTTTGGATTCATGAGCTGAAAATGTGTTGCTGGTCAAAGCACAGCAGGTCAGGCAGCATCCAAGGAACAGGAAATTCGACGTTTCGGGCCAGAGCCCTTATCTCCATTCCTGAATAAGGGCTCTGGCCCGAAACGTCGAATTTCCTGTTCCTTGGATGCTGCCTGACCTGCTGTGCTTTGACCAACAACACATTTTCAGCTCTGATCTCCAGCATCTGCAGACCTCACTTTTTACTCTACGTTTGGATTCACGAAACAGTTTGTATGCAGGTACATCATGTAATGAAGACAGCTCGTGGAATGCTATCCCTTAATAAGAATTGAACATAAAGAATATTATTCTTAAGTTATATAGAGCATTAGTAATGCCATATCTCAGATGCGTGCAGTTTTGGTCTGTCTTAAGGAAGGATTGTAAATCCATCAGAAGATGGTTCATAAGAGATTTGTTAGATTGGCACCTGGAATGAGTGAGTTGTCACAGACAGGCTTGGTTTGTTCCCACCAGTGTTTAGAAGAGCGAGGGTGACCTGATTGAAGTCAAGATAGATCCTGAATGACCTTAAGGTGGATGTGGAAAGGACATTTCCTCTTGTGAGCAAATCTAGAACTAGAAACACTTGTAAAATTAGGATCATCCCTCAGGACAAAAATGAGAAGAATTTTTTTTCACTCCAAACATTATGCAATTTTGGATCTCTGCCTTAAAAGATGGTGGAGGCAGAGTCACTCAATATTTATAGGGCAGAGATGAATAGAAATTTGTTAAGCAGGGGAAACCTATCTATTCCTGATAAGCTTTGAATGTGAAATTCAAAACACACAGGTCACTGATCTGATTGAATGGTGAAGTAGTCTCAGTAGGATAAATAATCTACTGCTGCTCTTATTTTGTAGATTTTTAAGAGTTAAATGGTACATTGATCCTTGACATTCACTAATAGCTTTTTCTAAAAATGAGAAATAGAAGGCAATAAATTAGGTATTGATAATTCTCTAGTGTCAAAAAGACTGCAAACCTGTGCAGTGGTATAAACTATTCAATCTTTAAAGTTTAGTATCAATACTCCAAAAAATACCGTTTTATGACAATGACCAAATGGGTCAGGACTGACAGCATAATCCAAGTCAAGTGTTTCGCAGACTTATGCCAATTAAACCAATGTATTTCAGTAAAAATAAAGCATTACTACAGTGGTTTCACTCATAACAAGTATGGGTAAAGTCCATCTTCATTCACAAGGAACCAACTCAAAATAATGGAGGTTGAGCTTACTCATTATTTTGCAATGGTATGAATGTCTGGAATAAGTAGGGAGTTCATTAAGCAGTGGGATTAAGCACACTCTTCATTAACAACACCTTCACTCACAGGAAAAACGGAAAGAAAACACAAGTATAGAATAAAAAGAGAAAGATTCAAGTATTTCTCATGACAAATGCCAACACCTACATCCATCATGTGGATTCTCTCAAATTCCCCAAAGACCTGAGCCACTTCTGCTAATTCTGTTGCAGAAACTGGAAGTTTACGTTTTGATTTTCATAAAATATTTCTTTCAGTGATACAACTGTTTATGGCAGCTTTGTGAAGAAATGTAATGTTTTTTTTTAAAAATCTCCTAATGGCCAATCCATGGCTTGAGGGGATTGGGGGGTTAGTATTAGATACAAACATACAAAACAATTGACCTAAGAATTGGGAAAGTTTTAGAAGTGGTCAGCAAAGGAGGACTAAGAGATTCATTAAGGAGGGGAAAAAAAAATTTAGAGTAAGCTTGCAGGGAACACAAGAAATGTCTTAAAATCCTCTTTAAGTATATAAAGAGAAAAAGATTGGTGAAAAGTAATGTAGGTCCCTTACAGTCAGAAGCAAGGAAACTTATAAGTGGGGAACAACTAAATGGCTGATGAGGTAAATTCATACTTCGCTTGTCTTCACAAAGGAAGTTGCAAATAACTTATCAGAAAAGACGACGAGCACAGATTCATTCACTGAAACAATTCTATTAGAGGTACAGTGTTGGAGAAACTAACAGAATTGAAGGCTGATAAATCCTCAGTTACTAATATACACTCCAGATTACTTACAGAAGCGGGCCCTAGAAATAATGGAAGCACTGGTGGCCATCTTCCAAGATTCTTTATGCTCGAACAGTTTCTACAGATTGCAGAGTAGTTAAGGTAACCCCACTACTTTTTAAAAAAAAAGGTAGAGAAAGTAAATGGGGAATTATGGAAGCAGTGAGGAAAATGCTAGACTCCATCATCAAGGACTTTATAGCAGGGCACTTAGAAAACATCAGTAGAATTAGTCAGCATGAATTTATGTAAGGAAATTATGCTAGATAACTCTACTGGAATTCATCAAGGATATAAGTAGTAAGGTCGATCGGGGTAACCAGTGGACGTGGTTTATTTGGACTTTCAGGAGGCTTTTGACAAAAATCAGACATGAGATTAATATGTAAAATTAAAATGCATGGGATTGGGAATAGTGTCTCGAGATGGACAGAAAATTGCTTAGTAGACAGGAAACAAGGTAGGAATAAATAGGATCTTTTTGTGACGAGCAAGCAGCAACTTATGGGGATCAGTACTAGAACCACAGCTATTCGCAATGTTATGATTTAGGTGAGGGAACTAAATGTCTCAAAATTTGTAGATAAAATAAAGCTTGGTGGAAGCATCAGCCATGATGAGGATGCAGAGTGTTTGTCATGTGATTTGGACAGCTGGAGTAGGCAAATGCATGATTAATGTGATGTAGTAAAAAATTTGGTAGTAAAAATAGAAAGGCAGATTATTATTTGGATGGCTGCAAATTGAGGGGGGATTGTTCACCAGTCACTGAAAGCAAGCGTAGATGCAGCAGGCAGTGAAGACAGCAAAACTGAATGCTGACCTTCATAGCAAAAGATCTCAAATACAGGAACAAGGATACTTTGCTGCAATTATACAGTCATTGTTGAGGCCAGAGGCAGAATGTTGTTAGCAGTTTTGGCCTCCTTTTCCAAGGAAGAATGTTCTTGCTATACAGGGGCTACAATGAAAGTTTACCAAATTGGTTCTTGGGATGGCAGCACTGATACAAGAGGAAAGTCAGTCAGTAGAATTATATTCTCTGGGGTTTTCAAGAATGAGGTGGGGGTATGAGGAGGAGTATATATACCTCTAAAGGGATCAAGATTTTGGTGAAGGGTGTGATTAGAGTATTGAGCTCAATGATCAGCCAGGATCATATTAAATGGCAAGCAGGCTAGACAGGTCAAAAGGCTTATTCCTGCTCCTGTCTACGTTTCTATAAAATTGCATTAGTAAGTGAAACAAGTTGTAATTGTATAGAGTGACAGTGCAAAACTTTACATTTATGATTACAGAAATGTGTTCAGGAATAAAGTCTATTTTAACTACTCTGACAACATAGTAAACAAATAGTGATAGACAAATACAAATCCATTTGGATCAAGTGCCAGTTGTGGAAGAAAGGGTTTACTTTTTAGAACCTTAACCAGCTCGTTTCACTTCACAATGACTGTGAATTTTACAAGCAAGCATTGTAAAATTCACAATGCTATTGTGATGGAAATAGCAATCACTCTGCTAGATAATTCTATTTCCAAATATAGAATTTGTGCCTAAAAAGAAATCCCCAGTTGCTCAAAATATTAAATTTTGTCATTTACAAGTACCATATCAGACAAATTAAACATCTTACCATCTAAAAGATCCCTAATCTTGTCCAAGTAAATTTCAAAATACGAAACCTAGAACATACAATTTAAAATGATTAGTTAATTTCACAGAAACTGAAATGTACTTGTAATTACACTTAAAGGGGTGTTTATGGAAACTATTTTCAAAAATTCTTT
Source organism: Hemiscyllium ocellatum (assembly GCF_020745735.1). Classification (NCBI taxonomy): domain Eukaryota; kingdom Metazoa; phylum Chordata; class Chondrichthyes; order Orectolobiformes; family Hemiscylliidae; genus Hemiscyllium; species Hemiscyllium ocellatum. The sequence goes on from NC_083405.1 coordinate 103,816,972, forward strand.
TATTCCTGCAAACGACAGTTCAAACTCCAGAGTACCATTTTAGAATTTGAATTCTGTTCTTAAAAATAAAATCTGCAAATAAACAAAACCAGTAATAAGTGAGCATTGCTGTCAAGGGAAGACAACTAGTTCACTACTGTTCTTCAGGGTGGAAACCTGGTCATTCCTAAAGAGTCTGGCCAATAAATGACTTAGCTATTCTCCAATCTCAAGCTACTCAAGTGTAGAGAAACATTACACAAGTTTAAAAAATCCAGAACTACCTTCTCAAGGGTAACTAGAGATGACCAAGAAATCCCAGCTTTATCAATGACGGCCATATCACGAGAATGCGTGTTTAAGAGAAAACAATTTGTTGCATTGTCATTTTTACCTTTATGTGGAATTCCAAATTTTCATCCATGGAGTAAATGTAATTAAAAATATCTTGGGCTATCCTGGGGATTATTCCCATACAATCAGGATCATGGAGTGAACCCTGCAATTAAAAGTAGAATTATGGTTTAAGTGACACCTAATAGCCAATGTACATTTTGCTAAACCAAACAAATTAACATTTCAGAATGCAGCTACAGTTAACAGCAGCTACTGTTGCTACCATTACAGAGTGATAGAATAAGTTGAGATTTTCCATCTCAGTATTTGGTCTAAGGAAGGGTCACCAGGCCAGAAACGTTAACTTTGATTTCTCTTTACAGATGCTGCCAGACCTGCTGAGCTTTTCCAGTAATTTCTGTTTTTGTTTCTGATTTACAGAGGAAACTCTATTATCCGAATACCAATTATCCAAAATCGGATTATCCGAAGGAGATCTCGTGGTCCTGTTGGAAACATTACAAAAAGACTTGTTTTTCCAACAATGGCTTAGTGATTAAATAGGCACTGTCTCCAAATGACGGTCTGCCCGCCCTCTCTCTCCCCACATTTTCCCTGGGGTTCTACAGAGGGATGTACCCTACTCCACCCATCCTTCCCCAGATAATCTCTCCAACATTGTCCTGTACAGGACAAATATGGAAACTGAGAAAAAGTTGCAGCAAAAAGTTGTGTGGGGCTGTGCGCGCGCAGCTGTGGCTGCGTGTGTGCTATTTGGAGACTTACCCCACAAAGGAAACTGCAGCAGTGTTGTTATTGGTGTCCAGTTCAGCCGCCCCAGAGAGGGGCCGGGTGCTGGACAGGGCTGGGGAGCAGGGGACTGGGTGCTGACAGTGCTGACAGGGCCAGGGAGCAGGAGACGGTGTTGGGAGCAGAGTCTCACACACTGTGTGCTGCTGCAGTCTCCTGAATGGGGAGCAGACTTTAAAAAGCTCCGAGCCCAGAGGAAAGGCATTTGATCAATTAACCGAATAACTGATTATCCGAATGAAATAGTGCATGCCCATCAAGTTCGGATAATCGAGGTTCCCCCTATACATCATCCAGAGTTCTGTTTTGAGGTCCTTAATCTCGCTCAAGAAATGAGTGTGTATAAATTAAGACTTCAATACAACTAAAGGGTTAAAAGCCATTTACTATAGGTATAGCTCTTGAATATTTTTGTACCTTTATAAATTTTGGCATAAGCCAGAAGTCCAGAGTGTGTACTAGCAATATTATTTACTCGTTTAAAACAAATTTTTGCTCCTTTTACAAGGAATTTGGCCAAAACTTAATGAGGGCATAGAGTAACATGAGAGGTGAATACTCAGCACACATTCTATTGGGTGGCTTTACAGGCAGGCGAGGAAAACACTTACTTCCATAGTGTGAGTTTTACCAGATGATGTCTGGCCGTATGCAAATATTGTGCCATTGTATCCATCAAGTACATCTGGAAAATGAAAAAAACCAATAGAAAATTTGTACAACTGACCACAAATCTCATTGCAAATACTTTAGCACGCAAGAGATAAGCAGAGTATTTGGCTTGCAAGCCTGCTCCTCCATTCAACTCGATCATGGTTATGTTGGGCTTCAACTCCACTATTTCATACTCACCATATTCCTAGATTCCAAGACATGACCACTCTTTTTCCCAACTTTAAATATTTTCAACGTGATATTACAACACTAGCAGAACATGGAGGATATTTTTCTGAAATCAACTTTATTATGGCTTTTAGAGGTGTATTTTGTCCTTTTCAATTGAAGAAAGGTCGTGACAGAGATGCTGATCAATCGAAAGATCCAATAAACAGTTTGAGAGGCAGTAGGTTTTAAGAATGGGTGGGTTGAAACTCCCACAAAAGGACCAGGTTTTGAGTTTTAGTTTTTCAGTAACACACAAACAATTTTCTCTCGACTTTCTTCCTCCTAGGCTGGACAACTGCATGTGAGACTATTTTACCGAATTCATCTTTGCTCAGGGGGTGTTTATAGGATGTTACTATATTAGATCATTTAATGCTTAGTAGTTAAATAACCTATTTTTCTGTTAAGTTTTCCAAAAGAGTTAAGTTGCTCCAATTTCTTTTGTTTTGTTGTATTTTAACAATAGTGTATAAATGGAGTGTGTGGCTTCAAGACTGATTGGTTAACCAATCGAATTGTATCCAAACACACACTTGGAATTTGTCTTTAAAATATGGAAAAGTTAGGGTAGAAGCTAATCTTAACATTTTTGAGGGTTTGGTGTGGTCCATAACTTTGAAATGCAATTCTATAGGATTGAGCTAGGCTTGGGGGGAGGATGAGGACATGAAGGAGGCTGGGAGAATTGCAACATTTAATAGGCATCTGGATAGGTATATGAATAGGAAGAGTTTAGAGGGATGTGGGCCAAGTGCTGGCAGCATTAGGTTGGGCTATCTGATCAACATGGAAGAGTTGGACCAAAGGGTCTGTTTCTGTGCTGTACATCTCCATGACTCTACACTTAATATGCAACTATGAGCCAGCACCACTTCATGTCAGAATGGATTCTTTTTTAGATCATCCAAGGTTAAATCTGTCTCCTTTGGTTCAGAGATGATTATAAAATTCAGTATTAAAAAAGGTATATTTACAAAATCAATAATATGCATATGTGTCGATGAGTGTTGCAGTCCTGCTTCTAACTAGCCTTGATTCAGCAGCTTAAAGCAAATTTCTTACATTTGTACTGGACACATGACAAGCAATTTGATCAAAACAAACACAGATGTTTAATAGGATTGGTTTGTTTGTTCATGGCATGTGGGTATCATTGCTAGGCCATTATTTATTGCCCACCCCTAGCTACCCTAAAGATGCTGGAATTGTCTGCCTAAACTGTACCTGGTTGGTGTTGGTATTTCCACAGTAATGCCAGATACCAATTTTTTAAAAATTTTGAAACAATAAGTTTTGAAGGGATGACCACATATTGCATCATTCAGATCACGTAGGACAACTTTCTCTTTCTTTTTCATCAGCCTTATTCTTCTAGAAGTTTGTATGATGCTACAGAAGCAAATAGTGCCAAGTTGATACTATGTGGGAGAGAGGGGGGGGGAGGGGCGAGGGCGAGAGAGCGCGATAATAGAATGCCAGCTTCTGTGCTACTTTTGTAGCCACTTTTCATTCTGTAGCCACAGAATGTAAGGATCAGTTTTATTTTCATTTCTCATTCCTGATGAAGAGGTCATGCTCAAAACTTCAATTCTTGCTCCTCGGATGCTGCCTAACTGGCTGCGCTTTTCCAGCACTTTTCAACTCTGATCTCCTACATCTGCAGTTCTCACTTTCTCCTAGCCACAGGATCTATATGGTTTATTGCATCAAATGCTACCTTAAAATCAAAGACAATCATTTTCACCTTACTTCTGGAACTAAGACCCACTGGATCAAGATTATGAGGTCTAGAGCAAATGGTCCTGTGAAACTTAAACTATATATCTGATTATTGGTGAGTAAAATGTCATCACAAACCTTTCCTATCACTTGACAGGAGGGGCTGATGGGAAGTAATTGAATCGATTGACCAGTCTTTAGAGACATCATATTTGGGACTATTTTGTTTGGCAGATGCCAGTGGTGTGGTTAAACAATTTAGTTAAAGGTATTGCTATTTCTGCAGTACAAGTTTTAGCACAACAGTCCAGATACTGCTGGAAACCATGATCTACATTCAGCAGTTTCTGGATATAGTGGAGTGAAATTAATTGGCTGACAGCTGGCACCCATTTTAGTGGGGTCCGGAAAAGACGACCAAAATTTATATTCAAACAGAAATGCAAAACAAATGTAAACATTTCAGACTCATCTTTTGCACTCAGCTGATATATTTTTAGTCTTGTGATACTCAGTGCAATAGTGCAGCCTCTTCCATCCATTAGATTTTTAATTGCCCACCAAAATGGCAAGACTGTAGAGGTTTGATCTGATCAGCTACATGTGCAATCTTTTAGTTCTGTACAGCATGCAGCATCTTTCATTTAGCAGGTAGACAGTATTGTTTTAATTCCTAAAGGGCTAATATCTCATTTTTACACAAGTACCTGTTCTACACCTCACATTGAGCCAAGATGGATCTCCTAGCTCTAAGGTAATGGCAGACCAAGGGGTATTTGAGGCCATGAGAATATACAGAATCACAAACGTTAGTGCAGGAAGTGGCCATTAAACCTGCTGTTTCTGCAAAGAATCCTGAAACGTGCATCATGACCCAGTGATTCTGCATTTTCCCCATACCTTTCCACATTACTGAAAGAGAAACAATCTAATGCCCACTTGAACGTCTCAGTGAAAGTGCACAACAAGTCCAAGGAGTGCCTTTAAGATCTGAGATTACAAAGTATAGTAGAACAGTGCTGTTGCTAGTGAGGAACATTCGGGAGATGCAGAGCTTTGAGCTGCTAGATCAGTCTCAATCTAACCCGTTTAGTATGGTGGTAAAGCCACAAACACAATGGATGAGAATGTTTTTGCCCAGAAGAACTACACAGAAGTTCCTCCTACCAATACTGCCAAGCATAGATTCACCTGAAATCTGAAGATTTTTGAGGGTATAAAAGGTGGCACGTACTCGAGTTGATGCTATTCACATCTGGCAACTATGTCCTATAGGTCTCTACCAGGTCAGATTTAAAAATCACAACACCAGGTTATAGTCCAACAGGTTTAATTGGAAGCACACTAGCTTTCGGAGCGACACTCCTACTCAGGTGATTTTTAACTTTGTGCACCCCAGTCCAACACCGGCATCTCCAAATCAGATCAGATTTAATAATGGTGCTATCAGACCACTCTTGCACTGGATAGTGGAATCCCCAATCCAGAATATATTTTTATACCCTCCGTGTTCAACATGGAGAAGCACTGATGTATCAACCAGTTAGAATAGAAGGTAGCAATCAGTAGGATAATTCCCTGCCTATGCTTACCCTGATAAAAGATCACAAGGATCAGAATCAATATTAAGAACTCCCTGGGCACTTCCTTCCAACTATCTATCTGGTATGCCTACCAGAGGATGGGACATCCAAAAACCCACCACTTAACTTGATGTAATTGAGACTTGATGACACATTTTGTCTGTTAAACATTTATTAAAAACATCCATGTGCTTCAACAGAAGTGCATGTGGTCAGTGCTGCACACCAGGATCCAAGGAAGATTGTTGGTGAGGAAGTCTGAATTAACAGCATAAGAAAATAGTACAATATTCAGATTGTCAAGCCTGCCTTGCCATTCTATAATACTGGGCAACTCTACATTTTGCTAATACTTTGCAATGGAAATTTGCAAACCCCAATTCAAACACCTGCTTTTTATCACTATGACTTACCTTTGACAATATTTTTTGCACAGGCATTGTACACTTGTTCTTGTGTTGCATTTGAAGCGAAAACATAGTCATATACGTAAGACTTGCCCTGAAAAAAATTGAAATAAAATTTGAAAAATATTTTGCACAGAACTTTGTATTTAAAAGTATGTTACTTTCAATTTTCAATTACATGTGGAAATATAACAGCCACCTGCCTTGATCGCAAGTTTGCTGAAACACACGTTGAAGTCCACAAAACTAGAAACTAAACTTAGAAACAAGATCAACTTCAAAATAAAGGTTGATGGCTTCCAAATAAAAATGCATTCAAGGAGGTTAGGTGAATTGGCCCGTGGTGTTAGGTGTATTAGTCAGGGGTAAATATAGGGGGGTGGGTTTCTCTTCGGAGGGTCGGTGTGGACTTGTTGGGCCAAAGGGTCTGTTTCCATACTGTAGGGAAGCTAATCTCTAATCTCATCTCCAATGTTTCAAAAAAAAAGAAAGAGTGACAAAAAGTGAAGAAGAGTGTTAGACGTACTAACAGAACATTTCACGCCCAGTGGACAAAAATGAACCGAATGAAGTTGACTACCAAACAAGACCCTATACGCAAAATCAATGTAGTCCTGAATGGCTAGGCTGTATAACAGACTATATCATTCTATTCCTCCTTTGAGGAAAATTTGAGAAAATACATGCATGGATTGAACAACATTGCTGCCAACACAGAATGTGACACATTCTTTTTAAAGTCTGCCTTGTGCTTGATGGCAGTGTCCTCCCACAGTCCAAAGATGTGCAGGTTAGGTGAATTGGCCATGCTAAATTGCCCATAGAGTGTTTAGGGATAGTGGTTAGGTGCATTAGTCAGGAATAAATATAGGGTAGGGGAATGGGTCTGGGTGGGTTACTCCAAGGATCCATGTGGACTTGTTGGGCCAAAGGGCCTGTTTCCATACAGTAGGAATTCCAATTCTAAAAAAAATTCGAAAGGGTAAGAGACATTTACATAATCCTAAATTTCTCCTATTTTATGGCAAAGGGTTAAACCCTTCATTTAAGATTGCACAAAGCCTTGTGATCAAATGAATTTGAGAGATCAAAGTTATCCTAATATTTTAAATAGCTTAATTAAGGACAATGTCTAGTTATTATATGAACATTTGAGACATTCAAAAAAAGTGATAACACCCACTCATGGTTGAAATAGGTGCTCAGTGTTAATTGTATTTTTCTCCATTTTTCCTGTCATTTTCGGAATTACACGCTTAAATTGGGATAATAACATGGTAGAGGATTTCACATTCTTCTGTTGGAATACATTTCTTCTTAATTCTGGTCTTCCAGTCATCCAAAATCCACTTCTCGTTCTTGTTGCATTAACAGCTTGATCCAGAACTACTTTTACCCATTTGCAGAAGAGATTTTGACTATTTACCCTATCTGTGTCCTTCATGATTTTATAAACTTCTGTGTTACCCCACAGCTTTAGATACTCCATGGAAAATAGCCCCAATCTATTCAGCTCCTCCCTACAGCTCAAACCCTCAATGCTGGCAACATCCTTTTAAATCTTTTATGAACCCTTTAACGTTTCACAATTCCCTTCCTTTAGCAGGGAAACCAGAACTGAATGCAGTATTCCAAAAAAAAAGTAGCCTAACAAACGTCCCCGACTAATCTCCCAACTCCTAAGCTCAATGCACCGACCAATAAGAGCAAGCGTACCAAACACCACCTTCATTACCCTGTTTACCTTGACTCTGCTTTCAAAGGAACGATGAACCTATAACCCAAGGTCAGAGTTCGGAAATAATCCATAAGACTTTACCATTACGTGTATAAGTCCTGCCTTTGTTTTCCCTACCAAAATGCAGCACCTCACATTTATCTAAATTAAGCTACTCAGCTCACTGAAAAATTATAATCAATCAGATGAGTCAATATGTCCACTATCTCTGCAGCTACTTCTTTTAGGGTCCTCAGATGAAAGCCAACAAGATGGCGAACATATCGGCCTTTAGCCCAATTAGTTTATTCGATTGTACTTTTCCATTGTACCTTTTCCTCCCATTTATTCTTTATTATTACCAGGATGAGTGAAGTATCTTCCACCATAAAGACTGATGTAAAATATCTGTTTTAACTTCTGCCACTTTAGTAGTCCCCATAACCATCTCACCAGTTCTATTTAAGCAGCCTATGATCACTTTGACCTCTTTCTTCCCTTTTATAAATTTAAAAGATGCTCTTATTAGTGTATTATATTCATCAAGTTTCCCCTTGTAGCTTATTTTGTCTTTATTTATCTTTTTAGTCCTCCTCTGTTAAATTCTAAAATTTATCCTATTCTTTGGGGCTATTACTGATTTTTGCCCGTTTATATGCATTTTAATTTATTACTCTCCTTAACTTCCTGAGTTATACATGAAAAGGTTTTCCCACTCAGAATATATCCTCATTACTGGTACGTACTTCTGATAAGAGTCATGACATACCTTCTTCAATGTCTGTCACTGCTTGCTTACTGTTTTTCCTGCTAATCTATCTGCCCAGTCCACTTTAACTTAAAGGGAATTGCGGTGAAATGAAGATGGAATTTTAGCTAAACACAATTGTTTCCAATCTAAATTTCTCACACTAACAGAATCTAAAATTTATCATCTTATGATTATTTCCTAGGGGATTTTTTTTAAAAAAAACAGAGGTCATTTATTAAACCTGTCTCGTTACCCAATACAAGATCGAGGACAGCTTGTTTCCTGGTTGGCTCCCCGATAGAGTGCATCAGGGAGAGTGACCGAGAACAGTCTATAAATTCATTGGCATATCTTTCCAATTTGATCGATCCAAATCAACACAAAGATTAAGACCACCAATAATTATTACTCTTCTTTTTCCAAGCTATTATTTGTTGATTTATACCCTTTCCTAGGCTGTGGAAAATTTGAGTGCCTATATACCACTCCTATCAATGTCTTTGTTTCCTTGTTTTTATTTACCTCCTCCCATTTAATCCCACATCATCTCTCATAACTGTCCTCATTTCACCTCTTTCATCTACCCCACTTTTCCAAAAGATGGAATACTCCTGAATGTTAAGTTCCGAGTACGGATCCCAAAACCATGTCTCCGCAATGGCTACAAGATCAAGTTCATTTACCTCAATTTATACCAGTCTATAGGCTTGTCTTTTCCCCCATTTTTCAACATCCTAACTTTTCTGTGGACTGTGTTCCTATTTGTCGTTTATCCTTTATCATCCCGTCTACCGTTTTAGGGAACACTTTCTAGAAGTTATTGAACAGCCAATAAAAGCAAGAATCTAGGTTACTTTTCCATCCCATTTCAACACTATTTTCAGTGTTTTACGAACTGACACGTGATAATTAAGTAAAGACCAGAAACTGAAGTGTATAAAACAATACACTGAGCTCATCAAGGTAGCTCCATGCCCAGAAATTACTATGTCCTTTGAAAACAAATATTTTCCATAGATGCAATAAAACCATCTCCAAAATAGTAGCTACTTAACAGATAACAATTGTTTGAGTGGATAAATTAAAAATAAATGTGGTGGGTTATTGTGAAGTGTAAGGATACAAATATTACTTCATTACTACTCTTGTCAGAAAAATGCTGATGTACTATTTACAAAGACCAATGAAACAATGTCAAACAAAGAGAAATGCACTAAGATAATATGATGCGACAGCATTAGTGAATGAGTACCAAGATACAGAACCACTAAATAATCTGGGAAATAAACTAGTTTGGCATTATTCCCATGAGGAAATTATCAATAGTGTATTCAATGTCTCAACTAGTTCTTAATACCCCATATATCAACGCAGCACAATGTCTTCAATTTGCTACGGTCACTAGTTTGTTGGCACACCAGTAAGAGGTCACATACAAACAGTGCGCATAGATTGTGTTTGACACAAACTTCAAAATATATCTGATACAGGTGCATACCTGGAAAGGATGTAGCAAATCACAGCTTTGAGTTTATATCTCAAAAATAAAACTTTAAAAAGTGATCAAGAGTTTCAGGTAATGATTTGTTTTTTTTGCCAAGCTAACAAGCAGATAGCTATTTGAAACTCTTTCCTTGAGAATTGAACACTCCAGTCTCAAAAGGAAAGGCTGGTCATTAAAAAGACTAACTACTGTGAAGTATAGAAGTTTTTAAAGAAAAAAAAAGGGATGACACCACCAGATAAAGAAGGAGATGATCCCTGAAGAAAACAAGTTAATTGGAGACCGGGAGTTAGATGCTCAATTACTTAACAGGAAAACACTGAAGGGGTCAGGATGTGGATCTCAGACAATGCAAATTTCAGTGAACATCAGAACATGGTATAGACTCGAAAGACTGGACTCTGTGGGTGATGACATGGACACCTGTGCCAGAAGTTTTAAAAAAAGCTGGTAAGCAGGGTAGTGACAATGATGGTCAAGTACCAAAGAATGAGGAACTTAAACTGATAAGTGTGTAGTGCCAATTTTCTACAAGTAAAAGTGTAGGAGGGAAATGAGTTAGATAAGAATGACAAGACAATGAAATGGTCAAGGATAATCTCTTGTGATAAAGACTGGTGAAGTCAGAAAAAAAAACTGCAATATCAGAGGGGACTTTAAAAAGATGATATCAAAATAGAACTACAGGTCAAGGAAAAGAAAAATTAATTCTAAAGATGGAGTCACTGACAAGGTCAGCTTTTACTCCATTCTTGTTGGCCTGAACGCAATGATAAGACTGCACTCGTAATAAATAAGTCAAATTATTGCATAAAGGATACATTATTAGGCTAATGTGCTGACAGCCACACCTGGACTTTGTGGGTGATGACAAAAAAATGTAGCCTGACAGCTAAACTAAAAGGATGGGAATGAGTCATTACCTGTAAGACAGGTTTCAGTCAGTGATAGGGAGTCAACTTGTTTTTAAATTCTTTCATGGGCATCACTAGAAAAGGCCAATATTGTCTATCCCAATTGGCCTTAAAAAGTGGTAATGAACTGCCTTCTGGAACTGCGGCTGCCCATCTGGTGCAGGTAGATCTATCATGCATTAGGAGGCAATTCCACAATTTTGTTTAGTGACAGTGAAGGAACGGTGAGATTGTTCAAGTCCAGATGGTGTATTGCTTGGAAGGTAACTGGTAAGTAGTATTCCCCATATGGTTGCTGCCATCAGCTTTCTGGGTGAAAGAGGTGGCAAATTTAGGAGGTTTTGAGAAATGATCTGTGATTCATATTGACATACACCTTGTGGGAGGTATAAATAAAATTCTCGTCAACTTGTTCAGAGATTAATGAACTGCCAGACGAAGTGGTGCATGCTGTACAATTACAACATTTAAAAAATGTCTGGATGAATAAGTATGAAGTATTTTGAGAAATATGGGTCAATTTAGGATATCTGGTTGGCATGGACAGGTTGGATTGAATGGTCTGTTTCTGTGTTGTACATCTCTATGACTCCAAGTAAAAAAGCACGGATAATTGATTGAACCCCTGGAAGCAACTGGGTAAAACGGTCATCAAGGATAAGGAATGAATCAGTTTGTGTTACCATAATTGACCACATTTGGAGATTACCAAAAGAAGTCAAGAGGGAGAGATGGCACACTGGTTGAGAAAACAGTGAACAATAAGATACTGAATTGTCTGAGGATTTAGACACCAAGGGACGACAGCATACTTTAAAAAGGGGAAAAAATTGTTCAGAAATGAATTCAAGTGGTGAACTGAAGAGTTATTTGCTGTTCAGTTATGGATAAGGTCTACTCAGTCTACATCTCTGCAACACAGCCCATCATAAAATTGACTGATTCTGTTACAGCAGCAGATGGCCATTTGGAGTTAACCAAAACCTCTCCTGGTCATCCATGAACTTCAATTCATCCAAAACTCAAAATGCTATTCTAACACACCAACATTGTGCTTCAAACGCTCATGTTAGAATTCTTTAGTGGTACAATGCTTCTGATCTCTAACCTCTCCAGTTCTACAACTTCAAGACTACGCTCTCAAATGTGGTCTCTTGCACATTCTAAAAAGACAGACCTACCTTCAGTGATCTGGGCCGATTTGTTGGGCTGGAGATTTGCTGATCAAGAAAACTCTCGTACGCAAGCAAGACGTGAGGAGCTATAACCATAAGAAAAAGGTACAGGAGTAAGCCATTTGGCTCTTCACGCCTGCTCTGTCATTCAATAGGATCATGACTGATCCAACATTCTCCATGTCCAGTTTCCTTTGTTGACACAGGGAAAAAAAGTAAAGTGGACGGGCAAAAGATTGGTAGATGGAGTATAGTTTAGAAAAATATTACGTTGTCCACATAAGCAGGATGAATGGAAAATCGGATTATTTCAATGGAGATGTTCATTTAATCTGCAGTCTGAGAATCAATAGCAAATAACTTCGGAAAATAAACAAACTATTGGACTGTTATCAGGGAATGAAAAATGCAAGTGGGGAAACTCTAAAAACTGAACAAGGCAATAGCCACATTTATAGTGGTGAGCAAAATTCTGGTCTACTTAACAAGATGATATGCTTACTTTGGGAGTTAATCAGAACATATATTTATCGATTCCTGGAACTCAGCGATAGTCTCATTAGGAAAGTTTGAGGAGTGGAAGATTGGAATGAGAGGTGATCTGACAGAGTTAGATGCTGGGATGATATTTCCTTTCAGGGGGAAATCTAGAACCAAGAACCATAGCTTAAAGGGCTCTCCCATCTTAAATGAAGAGGAAGAAGAATTTCTTCCCAGAGGGTCAGTTGCCTTTGGAATTCCTTTACGCAGATTCAAGTGAAAGTTGAATTATTGAATATATTTGAAGGTTGAGTTGGAGAGTTTTGATTGACAAGGCTTTATTAGTTGGTGAGACAGGTTAACAAAAGTGGAAATTAAGGCCCTAATCAACTCAGCCCTTGTCAAGCCTCTCCAGGTTTTCCTAGCATTTGACCCCTGAGATCTTACATCCAGCCCCTGCTGCAATTACAGGGATGCCATCAAATTGACAGTGTCAGGACTTCATCATAAGCAAAGCCTTGCCTTCAGTCAAATAACAAAGCATCAAAAGTAGTAAGAGCCCCACGGACATTTTCAGTGATAGTGATAGCTTTGGTGGCATGAGAAATTTATAAATGTTGTCTAAGCTAATAGAAACTGACAGATGAATAAATCTTTCATTGACAAGTAAATGATATCAGAGAAGAGAATGATAATACAAGATTAGCCTGATTCTAGAACAGCACCTAGTCAAAGCCTTAACTGCATTCTGGACTGCTCAAGTACCTCCTTAGTCAGAAATAAGGAAATATGAAATGGCAGAAGACATTTGGCCTCGCGAACCTGCTTCACTATTCAACAAGATAATGACTGTTTGTGTTTTGGCAGAATTGGGATAAAGGGGCTTTTTTCCAGGGTGGCAACTTGTAACTAATGGAGTGTAACATGGATCACTGCTAAGGACATAATTATTTACAATACGGGTTAATGACTTGAATGAGGGAAGTGAATGTGCAATCTCCAGGTTTGTGGATGACAAATAACTGAGAAGGTAAATGGTAAGGATGACAAAGTCTACAGAGGAATATCAACATGAGTGAATAAAATTTTGCAGATGAAATATAATGTGGGAAAATGTGGGATTACGCACTTAGGCAGAAAAAAATACAAAAGGTGAACATTATTTAAAGAGAGAAGGTTGGAACACAGAAGGATTTGAAAGTCCCTATGCATGAATAGCAAACATAAGTGTACACATTCAGCAGGTAACATGGAAGGCAAATAGAATGGTGGTCTTTATTTTTAAGGGATTAGAGGGAGGAAAGCAAGATGCAAGCAAGTGAGGTCTTGCTTCAAGTATAAAAAGGCACTAGTTAGATACATCTGAAAACGAACTATTTTAGTCCCACTCCCAAAAAAAATGCTTTTAGAAAAGGACTTGCTTAGTCGCAGTCCAGGGAAGGCTCATTAAGTTAATGCCAGTACAGAGGGACTTTACGATGAGAGGTTGAGTAAGTTTGGCCCATACTCCTTGGAGTTCAGAAGAATGAGAGAGCACTTTATTGAAACTGCAGGGTGGTTGCTAAGTGATGTTTCTCTATGACCCACTACTTTGATATGTCAGCCTATCAAACGTTTTCTGGAAATCTATATTAGTATATCTACAGGCTTCTCTTCGCTCATAATGCTGGTTATTCCTTCAAAAGATCTCTAATATATTGGTTAAACATGACTTCTCTTTCACAAAAATTATGCAGACTCTTCCAGATTATTCCTGCATGTTTACAAAAGTAATCTCAAATGATCAATTCCAACACTTCTCCACAGCAGACTTCAAACTAACTGGCCTATAATTTTTTTTTGTTTTCTGCATCCCCCTTGTCTTGACTAGAGGGGTTTTATTTGTTAGATTCACGCAGACTTGAAAGTTTCTTAAATCTAAGGAACTTTGGAAAATTAACCACCTACTACCTCACTAGTATCTCTTAAGACTCTCATTTCCAGATTTCAGCCCATCAAGCCAGTATATTTTTGGCAATACAATCTACCAATAAAGGTAAGCACTGCGTACACTTTCTTAATTAACCCTATTAATTTGCCCTGCCAGCTTCAGGCATCTATGGACGAGCCCACCAAGATCCCTCTGTTCCTCAGCTTCCTAGCGTCTTGCCATTTATTGAATACTTTGCTATCGTGTTCCTTCTTCTGACAGGTATCACTTCATTTACCAAGGCTAAATTCCATCTCCAACTACTGATCTACCCAGTTTATCTTGTAACTCACACCTTCTCCCTCACCATCAACGAGACAGCCAATATTTGTGTCATCCTCAAACTCATCAACACCCCTTCCTCCACCACCATTTACATCTTTTATGAATAATCACAAGCAATAATGGATCGAGTACAGATTCCTTTAGTATACCATTGCACACCAAGCTTTAGTTAGAGAAACTACCTTCTTCCACCAATGGTATCCTGTTAACTAAGCAAACTTTGAATCCAACTTGTCAGGTTATCCTGGATCCCATGACCTTTTACCTTTTTCCAGTTTCCCATGTGGGACCTTGCCGAAATCCACAAACTACATCAACCGCTGTACCCCGAAACAAACACTTGGTCACCACCTTGAAAAATTTCCACTAGATTTATGAGGAATGATTTCCCTCTGACAAAGCTCTATTGACTATCCTTGATCAAACTTTGCCTGGCTAAATGAGGATTAAATTTTCTACTATTTTCTCCAATAGTTTTCCTACTGATGTTAGGCACAACAGTTTATGCTTTCTATATAACACCCTTCTTGAAAACGAACATTAGCAGTCCTCTGGTGCCAGCCCTGCAGTAGGAGATGATTTGAAAATTTGGATTAAGGTCCCTCTAGTTTCCTCCCTCATTTTCTACAGAAGCCTGGGATACAACTCATTCAGACCCGAGATTTGTCAATCGACAGTTCCATCAATTTGCTTAGTAAAACTTTGCTCATTAAACTCCTCTCCTCTTCCACATCCTGGTTTATAGCCATTACCAGAAAAGGTTTTTATATACTGTATAGAGAAGGCAGAAGCAAAATATTTGCTCAATTCATCTGCCATTTCCTTATTATCCAGTATTAACTCCATATTCTCACCGTCTAAAGGACCAACTCTCTTTTCACTTACTCTTCCTTTTTCAGGATTTGTAGAAACTCTTGCTTTCCAGTCTTTACTTTCCTAGCTAGCTTTCTCACAAAATTAGTTAATCAGAAGAACTAAATTGTCATTATTTTCCATTGTTCTTTACATTCTGTCACCCATAAGGTGATGCATTTTGGGAGACAAGGCAAAGAGTTCATGGTAGAATAGCAGGACCCATGAAAGTACAGAGGATCAGACAGATCTTGTTATGCACAGTCACAAATATTTTCTAATTAACTTGTTCAGAGAAAAGTCATTACACACCTGTGGAGTAGGTGGGGCTTGAATCTGGGTCTTTACAGATCTTTGAAGGCAATAGGTCATTTGAACAGGTGCTTAAGGCATATAGGATACTTGCTTTTATTAGTCAAAGCACTGAATACAATAGCAAGGATGTAATAATGGAACAGTACATAAGTTAGGCCAGAGCTGAGTATAGTTCTGGTCACCAGAAAGTATGTGAATGCATCAGGGAGGGTGTGTATATGGAGTTGATCAGGATGTCGCTTGGGCTGTAGCATTTCAATTGTGAAGGGAGACTAGATAGGCTGGGGTTATTTTCCCAGCCTGCCTCTATTCTTGATGAAGGGCTTTACCCAAAACATCAATTTCCCTGCTCTTTGGCTGCTGCCTGACCTAATCCAAACTCTGATGTCCAGCATCTGCAGTCCTTGTTTTTACCTGGGGTTATTTTCTTATAGAATTCTGAGGGGAGAGTACAAAATTGAGGGCCATAGATAGGGACAAGTCTAATTCTATTCACTTTTTTTTTTAAAAATGTATTTTACTTCTCAATATTCAGGATCCCATATTTGTCATTCAGAAGCCATGTCTCTGGAATGACAGAGATTGAAGTAGATACAATGTGGATGACCAATTTGTTATAAATACCATGCACAAATACAGAGCTTTTAGTTTTGACTGTTATCCTTTTAACATTGACCCAATTGATGTATTCCTAGATTTTAATTTACTTGTTCCGGTCATTCCTCAACCCTCATTTCCCAGAATATTATTTTCCTCTAACTTTGTCTCAGCTCTTTGATATACCACATCGTTCTACATTTGATCATGGGTCCCAGCTATTTTGCTTAACACACTCCTCAAATCCCCACCCGATAACTTACAGATTATAACAATTGAGGGCCTGTTTATCAATTTAGAGCCTAGTTCCTCATACCCAGCATGCAGAGCTTTTCTCGTTCACCTAAGTCATTGATCACCATATAAATCTAATAAGTTGAATGATTCACCATTACATTTTTGCTAGTTTGCGAAAGGACATTGTTTATGATAGTCAGGTATTAATCAGAATGCTATAACCATGAGTGGTAATGCATTAGTAATAAGGAGATGAAGGAACAGTTTCATAATTAGATGATATGGTCATTGCCATAGTGATGACACAATCAAAATGATCACAGCAAACCTCAAATGGGCTGGAAGGACAATCACCACTCCTGAAATGTGTTTTAACTGGTGGCCTCCTCAATAGAATACACTGAGCAAGAGCAGATTGTTACCAATTCAAGCTCAAACTCCCTTGGAAGTATTCTAGATAAGAACTACCATTCTACTGATAGTAGCAACACTCTGGCATAAAGATTAGAAAAATCACAAAGTATACAGCAGAATGCTGGACGGAAGAGAGAAAATATTCCACGCTATTATTGACAAATCAGCCAGACTTACAGAAGAGCCGCTCAGTTGTCAATAATAGCACCAGTACTAGAATTTTGAGGCTTCCAACCCCATTTGATTTGCACATAAACATTTTACTCTATTATTGTACTGATTTAACACGAGTGTTCAAACCTCCCCATGGCCAACTGCAGAACTGAATTCAACAAATCATATCACCATGCATGCATGCTTAGGTCTACATATAGAATCATTAGCAAAGTTAAAATTAATCAGATTAAAAAAAAGACCACAGATACCAAAACTGACTAAAGGCAGGTAATGAACAGTTGTTTCTTTTTCTATGGGAAATTATGTTCCCTAGGAATCTGAATTAGGACCACAAGTGATATCTATTAATGACCCAGGCATGGGTACTAATTATAGGGTCCTCATGCAACACCGTGGTAGCTTCTCCACCCCTAGACTAGGAGACCTGGGTTCAAGTCCCACCCTCTCCAGAGGTCTGTAATAACATCTAAATAGGTTGATTAGAAAAATAGTACTAATTACTAAGTTTGAAGAGGACATGAAACTTGTAAATGTTGTAAACAATGAGGATAGTATCTAACTTAAGGAACCTGGGAAAACAATAGACATATAGCAGTTGAAAGTTTACCTAGAAGATGTGAATTACATTTACTTCACCCACTGAATTTCCATAGCAATATAAATTAAATGGGAGTGCAGAAACAGAGACCCCTAAGATGTACACACCAATCTTTTGAAAGTAGTACAATTTCAGAAGACCCTTTTCTGCCCAAACTGCATACACAATTCTTGGCTTTGTCAAGTGCACAAAATAAAGAGGTTATCTAATGTCTTTGTAAAACATTGCCAGGTGAAGTCTTAAGAATGTAAAGGCTTTGGATATGCATAGAAAACTTGTCTGAAATTGATCCTAATCATAAGAAAATTCAGTTTTGTGTAAAACCTGGAATTGCTCTCCTGAAAGACAAAGGATATCTGATAGACAGTATTAATATCATGAAGGTTGGATAGTTTCTCCACTGCTCCCAATGTAACAACCCATGCCAGATGCAGATGAGTGAGATTTAAGTTGACTTATAAAAGAATCACAGGAAATCTTTTCCAAAGATATTAATAATTGTAATCTGGAATTCAGTGTAGAAATCATGGGAAAGTGGATTCAATAGTAACCTTAAAAAGGAAAATTTGATAATCATTTGAAGCAAAAAGCTTTAAATGATTTGGAAATAGAGCAGAGTAGACTATCCAAATAATTTAATTCCAAGTGCCAGTATCACAGCTGATGTTACTCTATGACGCTATAATTCTCGATATTATGCAATTCAACCTTTAATTCCTTAGAGACTGATAGGGTTTCCCTTTCTACTTCAAAAATACACTTTTCATAAATTACACACACAGTCACAAGTGAACTTTGACTCAAACCAAAAAACCCAAACCCTCTCAAACAGACAATACTAATATTTACATACACTTGAGACACTGGGAGGGTCCGATAACTGAACAGACCCCCACTTGCCATCAGTAGGAAGATGTCAGACAGTGGTCTTTCCTCACTATGTCTTGGCGAAGGCCGCCCAAAGCTTTAACGCATCACTCAGCACATAGTCTTGAACCCTGGCATGTGCCAGTCTGCAACATAAGTCGGGTTCAACCTGTTGGTCTGGAAGACCAACATGTTCTGGGCAGACCAAAGAGTCTTTCACAGAGTTGAAGGCCCTCCAGACGCAACTGATGTTTGCATCCCAGGGAACAGACCGTAGACCACAGTTCCACGTCATGAAGCTGCTCAGGACAAAACTGCCACAAAAACCACTGCATTTTTCTCCAAACTTCCTTTGCAAAGGCATATTCCAGCAGATCCGAGACAATCTCAACAGCCCATGTCACAGCTACTTCCTGGGCAGTGTGCAATAGCGCAGACTGACCGGTCATACTTAAACTCTTCTCACCACCAGTTAAATAATATCTTGGTATTTGTTGGAAATTTCTGGTTGATTAGACATTCTGCCAAATGATTTTGACAGTCTGATCAGGATCCACCTTGCCCTTTTCCCTCAGAGTCTCAAGGACACGGTTGACCACTCCCTGATGGGCTGGTGGTCAAAAAAGTGTTTTTTTTTGTAAATTTCTCTTATGAAGAACAAGTGATGTGGAACAATCCAACTACTTTGAATTGAATTGATTGTACACGTGTACAGAGGCAGTGAAAAGTTGTCTTCGAGCAATACAGGCAGATCACGGTTAAATAGCACAGATAAGTAAATAATAGGTAAATAGCGGCAAAACAAAAACACAGGTACAGGCAAATGCTAAGAGTCCGAATACCCATTCAGTATTTTCACAGTAGGATAGAAACGGTTTCGAAACCAGCTGGTGCTTGTTTAGGCTTCTGCACCTTCTCTCCCTGATGGTTGAGATTGTAGGGTGGGATAGATCTTTGAGAATCCTGGCAGCCTTTCCTTGACCTCAGGCCTGGTAGATCGATTCTATAGATGGGAATTTGGCCTTTGATTATCTGGGCTGAGTTCACCATGCTCTGTAACCATCTCCAATCTCGACTGGTACAGTTGCCATACCCGGTGGTGATACATCCAGATAGAATGCTATCTATGGCACACCTACAAAAGTTGACAAGGGTATTAGCCTATTGCCAAATTTTCTCAGCTGCCTGAGGAAGCGACGTTGTTAAGCCTTTGTAACCAGTGCTTCCAAGTGAAGAGTTCAACAAAGCTCGTCGATGACAACCATTCCCAGGAGCTTGACACTATCCACTCGTTCCAGCTCTGTGCTGTTAATGCGTGTGTTGGAGACGGGGGGGGGGGGGGGGGGGGGGGAAGAGTTCATGAATAACATCCCACCAAAAGTCAATAATGTGTTACTTGGTTTTGCTGGCATTGAGAGCTAGGTTGTTCTCAGTGCATCATTTTTCCAGGTCTTCCACCTCCCGTTTGTCGACTATTTTGTCGTCATCTGAGATTAGACCAATTATGGTGGTGTCATCAGCGAACATGTAAATGGCATTTGTCTGGTATTTGGCGACAGTGTCATGGGTATACAGCGAGTACAGTAGGGGGCTGAGTACGCACCACTGGGAGGCTCCAGAATGGAGTGTTAGAGGGGATGAAATATTGGCCCCAAATCTTCACTGGTTATGGCCTGCGGGTCAGGAAACTGAGGAACCAGTTGCAGAGAGTGGGGCTTAGTCCAAGATCACTAAGTTTAGCAATCAGTCTCGAGGGGATAATAGCTTGTGAGAAGATTTGTAGCTTGGGTGCTCGTTGTGGTGAGTCTGTTCGCCGAGCTGGGAGTTTTTCTTGCAAACGTTTCGTCCCCTTTCTAGGTGACATCTTCAGTGCTTGGGAGCTTCCTGTGAAGCGTTTCTGTGCTGATTCCTCCAGCATTTATACTGGTTTGAATCTGCCGCTTCCGGTTGTGAGTAGCTGTCCGCTGCAGTGGCCGGTATATAAGGTCTAGGTCGATGTGTCTGTTGATCGAATTTGTGGATGAGTGCCATGCTTCTAGGAATTCCCTGGCTGTTCTCTGTTTGGCCTGTCCTATAATAGTGGTGTTGTCCCAATCGAATTCATGGTTGTTTGTCATCTGAGTGTATGGCTACTAGGGATAGCAGGTCGTGTCGTTTCGTGGCCAGTTGGTGTTCATGGATGCGGGTTGTTAGCTGTCTTCCTGTTTGTCCTATGTAGTGTTTTGTGCAGTCCTTGCATGGGATTTTGTAAACTACGTTGGTTTTGCTGCTGCTGGGTATCGGGTCCTTTGTCCTGATGAGTTGTTGTCTGAGAGTGGCTGTTGGTTTGTGTGCTGTTATGAGTCCTAGTGGTCGCAGCAGTCTGGCTGTCAGTTCAGAAATGCTCCTGATGTATGGGAGTGTGGCCAGTCCTTTGGGTTGTGGCATGTTCTCATTTCGTTGTCTTTCCCGGAGGCATCTGTTGATGAAATTGCGCGGGCATCCGTTTTTGTTGAATACCTTGTATAGGTGTTCTTCTTCCTCTTTTTGTAGTTCAGGTATGCTGCAGTGTGTTGTGGCCCTTCTGAATAATGTCCTGATGCAACTTTGTTTGTGTGTGTTGAGGTGGTTGCTTTCATAGTACAGGATAATAGCGTTGAAGGCTGAACTGTAGTCAATGAGGTAGGATTCTTAGGTAGCTGTTCTTGGTGTCAAGATGTTCTAGGGAGGAGTGAAGGGCAAGTGATATGGACATCTGACGTGGGTCTGTTGGTCCGATAGGTAAATTGGAGTGAGTCAAGAGTAGTGAGGAGGCTGGAGTTGATTAATGCCACGACCAACCTTTCAAAGCACTTCATGACCAAAGTTAGGTGGTCATCATTGAAACATGCAGTATGAGCCTTCTTAGGCATATTGGGGTGTTCCTTGTCATTGTTACTCATCTTTAGATTTTTTTTTAAAAATCATCCTATAAGTGCTTCAGGAGAATAATGGAAACACTACCTTTTAAATGCAATATACTAGAGTTCCCCATTCCTATTTAGGCAAAAATCAAGAGAGTCCAAACTAATAATCAAATCCCAGACTTGTGTGCAACAGCAACATTCAACTCACAATACAACCAAAGAAAGGGTATCTTAGCTGGCCACTAATTGTGTCATTTTGGGACCCTGACATGTAAGCTGGCTTTTTGTTTGCTTACCCAACAGAAACAGCACCTAATAAAAATGCAAATGATTCTAAAGTAGGACACTTTGGGTTAAAGAATGTGATTACGTAAACATGTTTTAACTGCTTTACACCTAAGTAGTGGGCTTTGAAATGCTGGAAAACCAAAATTACAACAAATGAAGGTTGTGCACCACCACAACTCCGAAGTTTGATCAGATACATTGTTGGGGAAAATTGAAAACAAACGTGAACATCAAAGAGTCAGGGTACTCACTGCACCCAAGACAAAATATCTTAGGTGAGTAGTGAGAATTAACTTCAGATTAAAGTGCCAAAACACCAGAACAAGCACTTTTATGGCCTCTGCTTCTATATTTATACTCCAATGTTTATTCATTAGACATGACTACAATAAAAATGAACCATCACTATGTTCACAAACTCTGCTTAATATAGAGTTATAAATATAGCTGATATATGTCCTACCCCTTTAATATCTCACCCTCCATTACATTCTCCCAACCTCTGAAACTATCTCTGCTCCCATCTCAAATTTTAAAGTTATAACATACAGTAAAATTGGAAAAAAAACTCCCCCAAAGTGCTTCACAGAAACAAAAAAAAATCACATTCAGCAATAATTAGACCAGAAGACTAAAATATTAGTTAAAACTACGATTTAAGGAGTGTCTAATAAGGAGAATATCAAAGTGGAAAAAATAAAGAGGTGTAGAGAGGGTATTCCAAAGATGAGGAGAACTGAAGGTACAATCAGTGGGTTAAAATAGTGGATGATCAGAAGCCAGAATTAAATTAATTTAATGCATGTCAACAACAAAATTCTCATTCCAGTTAAACAATCTAAAATTTTAATTTTAAAGTTGCTCACATAGCCTGAATGTAAATGGGTATGGAGACCTAACAAAAGAATGAAGTGTTTATAAAAGGATGATAGAGAAAAGAAGCCAATCAATGCAATCATCACCATCTACATTTACTATACCAAGTTAAAACTGATAACGTCCTCTCTACCACTGGCTCTTAAAAAGAAACTTGAATATTTGCACATTAGCTACTGCAAACATTAATCTAAAAATCATTTAATAATTAAAAACAATTTTACATGTACACTTCATACTACATGATGCAGCCATTCTACAAATGAACTAATGCCATGTATGTAATACCAGCTACTCCCAAACAAATTTCTGAAAGGGTCTTTGTTATATTACTAACAACTCAACATGCTTATAAACTATCTGCCATAAACTGATATGCAAAACATAAGTATCATAGACACTAGATTTGTCTGAATTTTGAACTTAAATGATCAATTCTGTATTTACCCATGCTAGACCCAATCTCAAAAAGCCAGTGGAAACACTGGATGCTAACTCAGTGACCACATTCTTCTTTCCAGTACTGACCTTGATGAAGTGCGAAAAAAAAACTCCAGACAGTGCAGACAAACTATGGATCCATGTATTGAATGAAACTACTATCCTGAAGTATCAAGATCCCAGTTTGCTCTGTAAAATGCCCAGTTGCTATTAGTTCTGTAACTTTAAATTAATTCAAGAATAATATTTAGCAAAAAGAAATTCAACAAATTATGAAAAGCAAAACTATTTCATAATAATGTCAAGTGATGAATTTTACAAGTAGGAATTTAAATTCAGTTGGGATAATGCAAAACCAATTTTAAAAAAAAGACTTTTTCATGTCCTTCTTATTGTACTCAACATTTAACACTGCAACTAATGAGCAAAATGCTTAGCATAAATAGGGACAATTCAAGCTATCCACCATCTTCATTTGGAACTATATCACCCCAGCTTCACCATTTGCACAGATAAAATCTTGGAACACTCCCTGACTGTATATGGGTCTATATAGCAGAACTCAAGCAATCACCACCTTCAAAGACAATTAGGGATAGACAATTAATTTTGGCCTTTCCAGCAAAACACCCAGATCAAAACAATAAATCAAAGCTAAATCTAATTTAAGAGCACAAAAGTTATTTTACTGTGTAATATCCTTGCAAAGATACTGTTGTTTCATCAGCAACATCCTTGACAATTAGAAAGTGTTGTTTGCCACAGCATTGTCACAAAATGCAAAAGTGATTAATCCCAATTGTTAATATTTGTTGCAAATATTACTTTTAATTCACTGGCATTGTTGGAAAGTTTACAAATCATTTCAATACAATACTGCCAGCACATCTTGTGTTTACGGTGCAACATGCAGGTTGAGGGAACAATTAACAGATAAAGAGTATGAGCTACAAAGTAATCTTAAAATCAAATAATCCTATAACAAAAGACCCTGATAGTTGTGATTTTTGTTCGTTAGAAAAAGCACAATGATTAAACCACTGATACTGGTTAGCCTGCCAGCCTAAAAATCAAATCTCTACCTCTGGACCAGGAGAGCTGGGTTCATATCTTATCCACTCCAGAGGCGTGTAATACTATCTCTGAACAGGTTGTTTAGAAAATATCAAAAAAAACAGTAGCTAGCTGTAAAACAGATTAATCCACTTGGACCTAGAGACTATACAGTGCCATAAAGTCAGGCAAACATTGATCATTGCACAACTGCCCTGCATGAAAACTAAAACTGTAATTTGTATTATCTAACTGGATTGAAATTAGATCGTATTATTTTTTAAAACGAACGATGGAGGACAATTCAAAATCATGTTTATAAAGGACTAAGTCAGACGATTTCCTCAAGAGACAATCAGCCTCTAAGATTGAGGTTGCTCACTCCTGACAGAGGACTGGGATATGAGCATGTCCACTAACTGGATTTCACAAGATGACAACATGACTGATTGCAGAATATGGACCTCGAAATAACACTAAGACTATAGAATCAAATTAGAATGTAACATGTTCAATTTGTACAAACAGATGAGTTTTATTGTGAATTGACTACATAATAGATTGCTATCCTCAAACATGGGTAAAAGTCAGGACAAAGTGTTAAAATAAACACAAATCAGTGATCAATGTGCAAAAATCTGAATGATGAGGATCTTTGGTGTTCACACTGTCATACAAGATAAGAAGTAGTGAAGATATACAAAGCCAGGCAACTACTCAATTAAATATGTACACTAGGTCAAAAGAAATTTACCCATTGTAACTTTGGGGCCAAAAACAGTTCTTTTGTGCATAATGTGTAAAAACACTCAAATGATATTTAGGATGGCTAACAAGTGGAGCTACGATCTTTTCTCAGCTAGATAAGTATAATGGATAAAATGGCCCTCATCCCTATTTACCATGTGATGCACTGTAGCTGCAGGAAATAGGAAAGAGCTGCAAAATCCAAAAGCAATATGAATCTAAGCTTTATTTTATGAGATCAAGTCAAAACAAAAGATCGGTCATCTATGCCTCAACTGCAAGTATTCTAATAACTTCACATGGAAATGTGCAAAGTTTGAAATAAATGAATTTAAAAACTTTGCTTTTAGGCGGAATTAGTATACAATGTTTGCTGCTCAATTTTAAAGTTCTTTTAGCTTCAAATTTGTCAACCAAATGCAAGTTTGAGAAATATGCCTGCAGCAAACTGATTTTGCATTTCTGCACAATTCAGTCTCAGCAGAGCTAATCATGAAACTAAGATATACTTCAGAAAAGCTCTTCCCTACTGCGATCTCAAAATAATCAGTTTTTAATGTTGGTTGAAAGGACATCTGGACAGTGTGCAAACTCTTTTCAAATAGGTTCAATACCTTTAACCTTCTCAGAACCAGTTGACAAGATGATAGCTTAAGGTTTCATAAATAGGGTAGACAGGAAGAAACTTTTCCCTTTGGTGGAAGGATCAATGACCGGGGTATAGATTTAAAGGTAATGGGCAGGAGGTTTACAGGGGATGAGAGGAAAGCTTTTCTTCCTCCTAGATGGTGGTAGGAATCTCGAGCTTGCTGCTTGTAAGCGTGGTAGGAACAGAAGAGCTCACAACATGTTAGAAGTACACCTACAATACAAAAACATACAAGGCCATAGGCCAACTGCTGGTAAATAGGATGATAATGTAGAAAGTTCTTTTAAACCTACAGAGACTTTATAAGCCAAAAAGCTTTTTTCTGTGCTATAAGCCTCTATTCAAAAGAAAAATAAATCCAACTTCCACAAACTGCACTGGAGGCTCAAATCCTAATGTGGGGCACAAACAAATAGACTAACCACATGCACGGTGGCACAGAGGTTAGCACTGCTGCCTTACAGCACCAGGAACCTGGGTTCAATTCCCGCCTCAAGGTAACTGTCTATGTGGAGTTTGTACATTCTCCCCGTGTCTGCGTGGGTTTTCTCCGGGTGCTCCAGTTTCCTCCCACAATCCAAAAAATGTACATGTTAGGTGAATTGGCCATGCTAAATTGCCCGTAGTGTTAGGTGAAGGGGTAAATGTAGGGGAATAGGTCTAGGTGGGTTGCTCTTCAGAGGGTCAGTGTGGACTTGTTGGACTGAAGGGCCTGTTTCCACACTAAATAATCTAATCTACAAAAATCCTACCAATTACATCAGATAGTTGAATAAAAAAAAACTTCCAACAATCAAAATCAGGATATGTTTAACCACAGAAGGCCTAAAGGAAAAAGCAAAAGAGAGACAGTGACCTTGTCCAGACCACAGTGCATGTTATACCAATCCAGTCCTAGGCTGAAGGGGCAAGTGTTCAGTTAACCAGGCCAGTGCTCAACCTCAACACTAAACAAGACAACTGTGAGAATCAATATCTCTCTCAGTTTATCCATTTAATCAGGCGTGAAATTTTTCAAAGCATTAGTGGGAGCACAATTTGTATATGTAGCCCAGGTTGTGGAAACAAATGGCAGATTTAATGAAATAGAATTTCAATCATGTGTTCACAGCAGATAAGAATCCTGTTCAACTTCAACAACCTCAAAAATTGAACACAGTGATATTACTATTTAAGCTTTCAAGTATGAAGACACAATTGAAAGGTATTAAAATTCTACAAAGCACCAGGTACCAATTTCATGTTAGGGGTGGGGAAAGAAGAAAAAGAATATCAAATGTTAAAATTTGTCCAAAATATTAATTCTGAAAAAGTACACCCAACTCAGAAGTTAAAGGTGAACAGCAAGTTTTAAAAAAAAACAAACGTTTTGCCAGAAAGCTACAACTAAATATTCTGAAACAAACCGCTTTACAGATACAGTTCTTTATAATTATACATGAAGAAAACATCTCCTTTAAATTTTCTACATAGAAACTGACACCAAGTTGTCTAAACTCAACAGACATCTTGGGAGAAGTTTAAGGGATTATAAATGCCTAATATCAGAACTGTACTGTTTCCTCTAACGAAACCACACAAGTCGTCAGTGTTTAAGGAACAAATCAGATTATTGTAATAGTTCTCAGGATGATTTATTTTCTAAGCTTCTATCCTAAAATGAACCATATATTTGATATGAATAACACCATTTTAGTGATAAACTAAATCAATGAGGTTTCAAAATTTTGAAGAGGTACATTTTCAGAAAACTATGCTACAATTCAATTAGTTTAGATTAGATTACTTAGTGTGGAAACAGGCGCTTTGGCCCAACAAGTCCACACCAACCCGCCGAAGCGCAACCCACCCATACCCCTACATTTACCCCTTACCTAACACTATGGGCAATTTAGCATGGCCAATTCACCTGACCCGTACATCTTTGGACTGTGGGAGGAAACCCACGCAGACACGGGGAGAATGTCCACACAGTCAGTCGCCTGAGGCGGGAAATGAACCCGGGTCTCTGGCGCTGTGAGGCAGCAGTGCTAACCACTGTCCACTAATTATTCTATAACCAGTGCCTCAAGTACATTAGCTTAAGGGAACAAGTAAGTAGTATTGATGGCTTAAAAGGTGTTTTGGTATAGTGCTAGTGCCCCTACCTCTGAGCCAGGAGGGTTCCACTTGCTCCAGATATACATTACACACGTCTGAAAAGATTGGTTAAAAAATCCAAAAACAATAAAAGCTGGAAATACTGAACAGATCTGTCTGCATCTCTGGAGAGAGAAAGACAGTTAATATTTCACGTCTGATATGATTACTTCAGGACACAGGTTCTTCAGTTCTGAAGAATCATATTGCACTTTAAACATTAACTGTTTCTCACTCCTGAGATGTTGCCAGAGTTGCTGAGTTTTGCCAACATTGTTATTTCAGATTTCCAGCATTCACAGTAGTTTGTTTTTGTTAATTGACAAGTCATCCTTGCTTAAAAACATTCTGATGTGACAGGAAGAGGTGATTATACATTACACAAGAGTTAATCCAGAAATAAAAGTACAGTTTCACTTGATTTACTTTAACTATTTCACTGTTCTTTAATTTAAATACACATTGAGCAGCTTTTACAATGCTTTAAATAGTAATAACAAAAGTAGAAAGTTCAAGAAAATTCATATAGAACTTGAAGTGTTAGCTGTCTCTCCCCTCCCCTTTCCCCCCCACACAGGGATGCTGCCAGACCTGCTAAGTTTCCCCAACATTTTCTGTTTTTACATATTTTTAAAATATCTAGTGAGTTGTTAAGACTTCAGATATGAAACATACCAGCAGTTACTCTACATAACAGGTGGTACCTTGAAAATGATAGCCTCTGTTTTAAAGACCTGCAAATGAATCTCTGTACAGATAACATTCATTTCAGAAGTTCTGAATTATTAGCTTCCCTTGTTGAAAAGGAATGCTGCTTAAATTCTGATGTTTAAGGATTTATTTTTAAAAAGGGATTCTAGAAGTTAAGTGAGCATTTCTTGAATTATAGCCCTGGAGTACCATTCTTACACAGCAGTTCCAAGACAAACAAAGGCCATGAAACAGCGCAAGAGAGATCAATCTTTACACAAACCAACCAATGTATAAAACTTTAAAACATGTTTCGTATTCAATATTTACCAATCTACATCCATTAAAACACAAATTATATCATAACTAATTACCACTTTTAGGGTGGGCAAATCACTCCAGGTCAACAGCAACACATTTTCAGCAACAGCAAATCTAAACTAGTTAGAATTTCAACTTCAATATGTGCTATTTGATTGTCATAATCTCAATCCGAAAACAATTCATAACTACCAGGTTGACTTCATCTTCTAATTAATGTATGAACTTGCCTTTTTAACAATTAAGATCACGACAAAGACATATTTGTATTGAATTATAATTATTGCCCCCACCCTCCAAAAGAAGCATTCAGAAAAGATCCTCCCGAATGTCAATATATGGCGCATCCCATTCGCCTGAAGCACTAAGAATTACTCAGAGGAAGATTTACGGTTCCTTTCTGTCGATTTAAAATTCCACACCCTACGTTATGCTCCCTATGGCTCTAAAATAAGACGTGGCAATTTCTAAAAATTCGACAGAACAATAAATAAATTATGATTTGTACTAAGAAAATAAAACACCAAGGCAAAGCAGTAGCAAACCTGGGAGAAGTTTTGAAACAACAGGCGCACTTCGGGGAGACGCCTTGACAGATGAACGCACTTTTTAAATAAACAGCCGCAATCACTTTCAAATCTCCTACTTAGAGGGGATTCACTCACATCTCAAACTTGAATAGTCGATATTAACGCATAACACTGGACAAAATCCAGCCTCAGAAAGAACAAAGAATGACAGCGTAGGAAACCAAAAATAAAAACTCACCCCAACCGCCACGGTTTCACCCCCTTGAAATTTGCAGATATATTTGTCCCCGCGTTGGATCTCCGAGTCATTTAGCGGCCTGAAACGGCACATCACTTTTATACTGCACTCTGCCGGATCCGCCATTGTCCTTTTTTATATATTGTAGCGAAGGGGGGGGAAGGGGGGTGGTAAATTTAAAAAATACAAGTCAAACTTCCCCCCCTTCTCCTTAAAAGTAGTGGGTGCCTTTTGTCCTCCGGATCAATGGGTACCGTTTCTCCGGAGAACCGGTTTCCGTTCCTGACTGAAGAGTTTCTATTTTTTTGCCCCCTCTCTCTCGTTTCCACTTCACTTCCGATCCAACATGGCCGCCATTAAACCGGCGTCTCCCGGCCGCAGCCTCGCTCTCATTCAGCGCGCGCCCGAGTGGGGCTGGGGTCTGACGTCACATCTGCAGATCAAGCTAACGCGCGCTCCCATCCAATTGCGCATGCGCTGTGCCTTCCATTCCACGCACTTCCCAATGGCATCGGCAGCTTATGGTAATAAGGAGAGATAAGGCCAAATCAACAGCAAGATTTCACAGGCATTGCCCTTGCTGTGTTTCTTTAAGGCTTTTACAACGCTAATTTTGTTTTTTTTCCCCCTCCTCAAAAAAAAGGGCTGCTATCCCAGGAGGAGGGAAGAGATCCCTTATTGATGCCTACGCTCGTCGGGCATTATGGGTAAAAAGGCGCCTATTTGTGATGGAGGGGTCGGGACTGACGTCAGCAGGCGAGCGCGGGACGTACCGTGGTATGGCTTAGCGTGGGCCGCTGAGTCACGTGATTCATTCCAGAACGGGAGGGGTGCATTTTGTTGCTAAAAAGATCCATCTTTTGTCGGGCTACCTGTAATAAATACCCACCTAAGAAGGGAGTAAATGGTCGTGGTAGTGCCCGATTCCAGCCTGATCGTGTGGAGTTTGCACATTCACCTTGTTTCGGCGTGGGTTTCCTCCCGCAGTCCGAAAGGGTGTGGGTAGGCGGATTGGCCATGTTAAACTGCCCAGTGCCCAGGAATGTTCAGGCTAGATGGGTTAGTCATGGGTAATGCAGAGTATCAGATATTAGGGTAAGGGGTCTGAGTGGGTTACCTTTAGGAGGGTCGGTGTGCACTCGATGGGCGAAATGGTCTGCTAGGGATTCTGTGATTCTACTGGAACAGGAGAACAAGTGGACGTTTGATGTCCAGTGATGAACAGAAAAGCATCTTGTAAAAACTCTACAATTTGGTTATCATGTGCTTTGATATCGTACAATGAGTTTGGGCTCAAGACAATAATGGTGAAGGCAAAGTTAAAAGCTGTCTCCACGTTTAGATTTCAATGTAGTATTATTTATTATATACTAAACTAAGTACTGCTGCACATGGTAATCATAAATCCAACAGACTTTGAATATTAGATACAGATGAATATTTAATTTATTTGTTGTCACATACTTAAGTATAGTGCAAAACTTTGTTTATGAGCGGTACAAATAAGTGAGGACATACAGGTCATAGAGTAAAAAAGATTTGAGCCATAAAGGTTATGTCATGTGGCATGTGCGATAGGCAAGATCAACATTAGCAAGATCAGCATTATTTGAAGTCAGACAATCTGTTCATCAGTCGAATAACAACTGGGAAGAAGCTGTTCCTGAACCTTCTAACGTGTGTTCAAGCTTCTGTATTTTCTGTCTGGTGGAACAGGTTGGAGGAGGGTATTATTGGAGTGTGAAAGGTCTTTGATGTTGGTAGTCTTTCCATGGCAATGAGCTATGTAAATGGAGGTTGTGATTGACTTCCATGAGGATCTGGGTTGTTTCTTACAGTCCTGGATAGAGCAGTTGCCATACCAGGCTATTATGCACCTGGTAACCTCTTCCTCGTGTGCTGTCCAGTCTGTAATTCTAGACTCCTCCCACATGTTGCTCTTTCTACTCAGTGATGTGAAAACCTGTAATATCATTGCACAGTTGCTCCAAGGTCCTGAAGCCCTTACACAACAGTAATAGATGACTAATAAGGTTGCCAGCTGTGCTCTGTAAAGAGCATCATATGACAGCCTGTTGCCTACTCTTCATCCATTCAGTTCCCTCTGTTTTTAAAATTATAGTGACAATTGTTCTTGATACCCCTATGATTTGTCTCATAACAGCAACTTGAATATCAAGCATTCATTTATGTAGACTCCAGGACAATCTGGAGGATTATGCTGATTAGCAAAGTGAGTAATCAGAATCACGGAATTATTTACATCAAGAAGAAGGCCATTTCGTCTAATTTCTCTTCGATGAACAAATTGTCTATTGCTATATCCCTGTCTTTTTCCCCAAAGATCTGCAATTTTTTCAGATTAAAATCCAATTCCCTCTTAAATACGTTATTGAACCTGCTTCCACCACTCTCAACCTATATATGATCAGATCCCAGTCACTCACTACATTATGTCTACTTTGCTTTGTTTCCAAATACTCTACGAATAGCATTTATTTTTCTCTATACTGTATCCAGACTGCTCGTGATTTTGAATACTTCGATTAAATCTCTTGTCAAACCTCTCAGAAGAAAACAGCCTCAACTTCTCCAATCTACCTATTTAATAGAAGTTCTTTTCATTCCTGGAATCATTCTCATGATTCCTTTCTGCAACCTTGATCATCATTTACTCTTGATCATTAGTAAAGTAATGGAAGTTGTCATCAATAGTACTATCAAGCAACTCCTGCTCAACAATAACCTGCTCATTGTCCAGTTTGGGTTCCACCACTGTCATTTAGTGTCTGACCTCATTACAGTCTTGGTTCAAATATCAGTAAAAGAGTTGAATTCTATAGGTGAGGTGATAGTGACAGCCCTTGACAAATGGTATAAAATTCAGTACACCAATGATTGCAACAACATACAGCACCATTTGCAACTCCTTAGATACTCAAGCAGTCTTAGTAAAAATGCAGCAAGACCTAGACAATATCCAGGCTTTGGCTGAATAGTGGTAAGTAACAATCATGTCACACAAATGCCAAATAATTAATATTTTCAATGAGGGACAATCTAACCACCAATTTAATTAATCAATGGCATTGACTTTACTGAATCCCCACCTGTCAACATTCTGGGGACTATTGTCAACCAGAAACTCAATTGGACTCGCCATAAACATCCAGTGGCTACAAGAACAGGAGAACTGCAGTAAGTAACTCATCTCCTGATTCCCAAAAGCTTGTCCATCAATTATAAGGCAGAAGTTAGGATTGTGATGGAATAGTCTCACTTGCCTGGATGAGTACAATTTCAAGAACACTCGAAAAGTTTGACACCATCCAGGACAAAGCTTGTCCTAAGATGGATATTTTGTCCCAGTCGAAATGGTGTCCTTCCTTATCTGTATGTAAGGATAGTAGTGAGAGAGGGTCATGTCGTTTTGTAGCTAGTTGGTGTTCATGTATCCTGGTAGCTAGTTTTCTGCCTGTTCGTCCAATGTAGTGTTTGTTACAGTTCTTGCACGGTATTTTGTAAATGACATCAGTTTTGCTTGTTGTCTGTATAGGGTCTTTCAAGTTCATTAGCTGCTGTTTTAGTGTGTTGGTGGGTTTGTGGGCTACCATGGTGCCAAGGGGTCTGAGTGCACCGATTTCTCAGCAACAAACCCAAACAAGCAGACAAAACACGTCCAGAAACCCTAGCCACTCTCCCCGACACCAAAGACATCTCGGAAGTGACTGCCAGACTACTCAGACCCCTTGCCATCATGGTAGCCCACGAACCCACCAACACACTAAAACAGCAGCTAATGAATTTGAAAGACCTTATACAGACAACAAGGAAAAATAATGTAATTTACAAAATACCGTGCAAGAACTGTAACAAACACTACATTGGACAAACAGACAGAAAACTAGCCACCGGGATACATGAACACCAACTAGCTACAAAACGGCATGACCCTCTCTCATTAGTATACTTACATACAGAGGAGGAAGGACACGACTTTGACTGGGACAGCACATCCATCTTAGGACAAGCAAACAGAGACATGCATGAGAACTCCTAGAAGCGTGGCATTCCAACCGGAACTCTATCAACAAACACATTGAGTTAGACCCCATCTACCACCCCCTGAGAAAAAACAGGAAATGACATCACCAACCCAAAGAAATCCAAACATATAAATAGAAAGCAGGGATCATGTTCAGTGCTTCGCCTGGAGGGTGATGAAACGTCTGAAAATGAACCTTCCAGCTCAGTGAGCAAACCTACATCCAGAACAATCCAA
This sequence comes from Hemiscyllium ocellatum, assembly GCF_020745735.1. Taxonomy (NCBI): domain Eukaryota; kingdom Metazoa; phylum Chordata; class Chondrichthyes; order Orectolobiformes; family Hemiscylliidae; genus Hemiscyllium; species Hemiscyllium ocellatum. Next base: position 103,850,682 of record NC_083405.1, read on the forward strand.
TGCTTTGGGGGCATAAGACTGGGAAAAATTGAACAGTTGGGAGAGGACTGCCAAAAGACCAACAGATGTAAGTTGCTAGTCGGAACCCTCTGAGAGATACCTGTCTGGGGAAGGAGTTTGCACAGAGAAAAATGTCAACGTTGACCTAGAGAGCAAATCTACAGAGGAAGACAAAGAGAAGATTTGACAACTGGCTGGTTTTGATATTTGAATTTTTTGGTAAACCTTACTTGAGGGGTTTTGGCGGACTAGTATTATAGAAGGGAACGTAAAAGATAGGTTAGAGGAAGGAGTTATAAATAGCTGTTAGTTAATTATTCTCTGTTATAATTTAAGAAATAAAGTTGTTAATTTCTACTTTAAATAGTGACCTTTGGAATAGTTCTTGGCCTCTTGACTTTTCACAGATTAGTGCACAGTAAATCTTTTCAGTGTTGCTGGTTTAAATTACTTGGGGGGGGGCGGGTTTACCCCATGTCATAACAGTTTCGGGGTTCATCCGAGGGCCTTTTGTCGTGATTTGAACAGTTTGGGTCTTGGATTTGTGATTTGAACTGGTTTAGACAGATTTGAATAGATTTCAGGGTATGAAAAATCCCAGCAGATTTAAACACTTGGAGGTTAATGTCCTAGATCCTTAAATAAAACATAGGTGAGGCAATTTGTCTATTTTAGGTGACTTGTGGTTGATTAAATTAAAGGTGAGAGAAATGGCTCTGAAAATTGCTAAAGAGGTTCTCAGATTTGAAGATGATTCTCAATTTTGCGAAGAAAGTTTAGAAGGAAAGAAAAAAACCATACTTTTAGAATTAGCAAAGAAATTAGATTTGGGCTTAACCAAGGAAAAAGTAAAGCTGAAATTGTAAGAGAATTACTCAAACACTTAGGTGTGTTAGAGAAACAGATAAGTGCAGGATGGAGAGTAAAAGAGATGATAGTGATATTTACAAATATGTCAAAGCTCTGCCACATTTTGATGAGAACAATGTTGAAGCCTTCTTTATTTCATTTGAAAAATTGGTTATGCAAGTGGAGTGGTCTGAGGATTTATGAATAATGTAAGTTTAGACTAAACTGGTAGGCAGAGCTAGTGAGTTATTTGCAGTGCTGTCATATGAGGGGTCAAGAGATTATGAAGAGGTTAAACAGACTATTTTAAATGCTTATGAATTGGTACCTGAAGCATATGGACAGCAGGTTTAGAAACTCAAAGACTTATGTTGAATTTGAAAGAATTAAACATAGTCATTTTGATAGATGGGTGTGTGCTTTGAAAATAGCTAGAATCTTTGAGGCTCTATAAGAGCATATTCTGCTGGAGAAGTTTAAAAACTCATTTCCAGAGATGGTAAAAGTTCACATGGAGGAACAGAAAGTCCAGGATGTGAGAAGGGCAGCAAAATTAGCAGGTGAATACATGTTGTTGCATAAGACAAGCTTCCAGCCAAAATTTCGTCCTGTGAGGAATAGAAATTGGGAGACTGGGAGATCTTACACTCCAAAACCAAGAGTAGAGAGCACTGGTACGAATTTATCACAGGATAAAAAGGGAAGCTCAAGATGATGGAAAGGAGGTGAAAGGCCTCAGGTGTTTCCACTGTGGTAACGTGGGACACGTAAAGTCCTAATGCTGGTGGTTAAAGAAAGGCACTGTAGGAAAAGATGTGGTAAAAGCAGCTAAGTCAGTGGCATTAGTGAAGGTGGTAAAGGAGACCCCAAGCAGAACCGAGGAGCTGCAGGAGAGTGCACAGCCTCGGCAGGGGCTGGGTATGGAGTTAGTCCCTGATCTCTACAAAAAATTTGCCTGTGTGGGTAAAGTTTACTCAGAAAGAACAGGGAGAGATACCGATCTAACCAGTTGCTAATAGAAAGGATGAGCGAATATGCACTCTTTCTGATCTGTTCCCCAAGAGTGTGGTAATTTGTGGGATAGATGGACAGTAATTTAGCATTCCCCTATGTAAGATCAGGTTGGAGTGCCAACTTAAGACTGGGGAAGTTACAGTGATTGAAAGAGTGTTAGTTCCAGGAATTCAGTTTGTTCTTGGGAATGATGTGGCAGGTTCCAAGGTGGGAGTGACACCCCTTGTGGAGAAGCCGAAGGAGGACCAAGAAACTGAAGAGTTAAAACAGAAATATCCTGGTATTTTCCCAGACTGTGTGGTAACTAGATCCCACTATCATAAGTCACAGCACGAAGCAAAAAGTAAAGAGAAAGGTGAAGGAGTTGAGGTTCACTTAGTGGATACCCTGTTTGACGTAATGGTGCAGGAAAAACCTGAACAGACAGAGGGTCAAACAGAACTGTTTACCCCTGAAAGACTAAGAGACTTGTGACAGCAAGACAAGACAATAAAAGATATATATGTGGATGCGTACTTTGAAAAGGAAGCAGAGAATATTCTGTAGGGCTATTATCTGAAAGATAGAATCCTAAGGCGAAAATGGAGACCACAGCAGGTTAGTGCAGAGGAGAAATGGGCAAATTGCACCAGATTGTGTTGTTGGTAGCATGCAGACAGGGGGGTTATGGGTACCACATGAACTACCTGTAGGAGGTCACCAAGGGATACAAAAGACTTAGGTTAAAGTACAAAACCATTTTTATTGGCCTGCAATGCACAAGGATGTGGTTAACTTTCGCCACACATATCATACATGCCAAATGCTAGGTAAACCACTGGCGGCAAAAAAAACCAGCACCTTTATTGCCAATTCCTGCATTTGAAGAACTTTTCACGCGGGTTATAACTGATTGTGTAGGTCCCTTTCTGAGAACTAAAAGTGGGAACCAGTACTTGTTAACCATACTGGATATGTCAACAAGATTTCCGGAGGCAATTCCATTGCGGAGTATCAAGGCAAAAAGGGTAGTAGAGGAGTTGGTAGCTTTCTTTACACGGTATGGGCTACCCAGAGAGACAAAGGGTCAATTATTACTGCTAGGCCTTTTAAGAAGGTTATGGATAGCTTAGGTATGCAGCACTTTAAATCCAGTGCGTTATCATCCTGAATCCCAGAGAGCTTTAGAAAAGTGGCATCAGACCTTGAAGACCACGTTATGTGCATACTGTCAGGATTACCTGAATGATCAGGATGTAGGTATCCCATTCGTATTGTTTGCCATTAGAGATGCCCCAAATAAATCTATTCAGTTCACTCCCTTTGAGTTAATATTCGGGTATGAAGAGAGGCCCTTTGAAATTAATTAAAGAAAAATTGACAGGACCAAAGTCTAAGATCTCATACTTAGATTATGTATCAGAGGTAAGGGAGAGACTAAATCAAGTAGATGAGTAGCTAAACAGCACATAAAAAGGGCAGAGTGTAGAATGAAGCAGTGGCAGATAAAAGCTCTGAGACTCGGACGTTTTCTCCAGGGGATGACGTGTTAGTACTGTTACCAGTGGTAGGAGATCCCTTTGAAGATCTGGACCTCTCGGTTTGGGGGGACGTGGGGGGCGTCTCTCTGTTCCGTAATTGGTCAATAAGCACTCACAATTGGTCTGGTTCTTTAAGACTTCATTCTTTATTTTTTCATATGGCCAGGTACAAAGCATCCAGATACACAGATTGTATACATCCATATTCCTCGGAGGAGCTGCAGACATACTTTTCTTAAAGAAAGGTACAGGCTATGATCACATAGTACATTCAGACAATTACCAATCAATATACAATATTCCTTTACTTGACAGTTACTTGGTCCAATGATATTTCCTGGGAACCAACTTTGTTTTCCAATCCTCAAGCCACCCTATCTCACTAACAGAGCCATTGCACCTGCATTTGAAGGTCAGTTAGGATGGTCAGTAATGTCTTATCTAGTCTAATTATTTCTATGCTGTAAAGAAAGCGTTGTCTGCTAATCTCTTGAAGCAGACTATGGATAGTTGATTATGTAGGTATAGCAGAATTGAAAGCCATTTTATGCAGCTTTTAGCAGAATTGTCAATTTGCAGCCTAGAAGCCATTTTGTCATAGTATTTGCATTGAGAAGCCATTTTATTGCCACCTAAGTTATTAAGAGAATGTGTTGAGTGGTTGTTCCTGACCACAACTAGTTACCTCAGGTTTCAGAGCTTCACCTTCAAAGCCAGGTTTAGTGGTCACTATCAAATTGAGGCAAAGTTGTGTAGGTGAAATAACTAGCAAAGATGCCAGATAGTATCGGGTATGTCATGTTAACATGTTGAAACCATATTATACTAGAGAGAAAGAACTGGAGAAACTGGTGTTAGTCACTACCCTGCAGAGTGAGGAATCAAATCCAGATGATGTGGATTTTGATGTGCCTCAAAATAGATTAAAAAATGAAGAAGTCCTTGAGGAGTGAGTTAGGTTAGTAAGCTATCTGTCTCAGGAGCACAGAATACAGTTGAAAGATTTGTTACTGCAGTATAGGGACATATGTAAAAATCAGATGGGGAGGACTGTTGTACATGAAGTAGACGTATGCAATACTGCTCCGATAAACCAATACCCCTATCGGCTTAATCCTTTCAAAGCCAGATGGGTCCAGATGGAGGTGGAGGAGGACATGCTTCCTGATCAAGGGCTCCTGACCGAAACGTCAATTTTCCTGCTCCTCTGATGCTGCTTGACCTGCTGTGCTTTTCCAGCACCTCTAATCTTGACTTTAAAGTAATGCCCTTTGGAATGAGGAACGTACCTGCCACATTCCAAAGACTCATGAACAGAATTGTGGCTGGATTAACAAACTGTGCTGTCTATTTGGGCGATGTAGTAACCTTTAATAAGTCCTGGAAAGATCACAGTTGGCAGAGCTCTTTGAACGACCACGAGAAGCAAAACTGGTGAGAAACCTAAATAAAACTGGATTCGCAAAAGCTGAGGTGACGTTCTTCGGACATAATATTGGCCATGGAAGGTTGACCCAATGGAATGCAAAGACAAAGGCTGTTGAGGAATTTCCATGACCAACTTCGAAGAAAGAGGAGCTTCAGTTCTTTGGGCACAGCAAATTCTATTGGAAGTTTGTTCCAAACTTCAGCAGTGTAGTAGCACCGTTAGCCAATTTGCTGAAGAAGAACACAAAGTTATGGTGGACAGAAGCATGCCAGGAGGCATTCAACCATTTGAAAGCCATATTAACCACCAAACTAGATTTAGCTACACCAAGCTTTTCAAAATCTTTGAAAGTTGCCATCGATGCTAGTGACATAGGAGTTGGAGCTGTACTACTACAGGAAGATGAGGATGGAATTGAACTGCCAATTGGCTACTTTTCAAAGAAGATCAACATCCACCAGAGGAAATACTACACAATCAAAAAAGAACAATTGAGTTTGCTACTGGCCTTACAACATTTTACTGTGTATGTCATGAACAATGTGTCGGAGACGTTGGTGTACACGGATCACAATCCTCCTACATTCTTAGAACACTTTAAAGACAAGAAAATGAAATTATTTCATTGGATTCTTATGTTACAGACTTTTAATTTTAAAATCGTACATGTTGTGGGTCATAAGAATGTAATCGCAGATGCTGATATCACTGATTTAACTGATAAATTTAGATGAGATTTGTAGTTATTTAATGTTTTATATACACATACAGTTAGATGGGAAGAAGTTATAGTGAACTTAAATTCAAGTTATCAGTATGTTAGGATAATGTGTTAAAAGAATAGAGAAATAAAGAAGCTATCTTTTCATTATGGTGGTTAATTTTTTCTTAATAGGAGAGGTGTTATGAAGATGTGGGTGTACTGTACTTTTAAGAAAGACAAAAGCTAGCAGCACCAAGTGTTCTGAATAAGATACAATGTAACATGTGGACCAGCAGCTAGGGTAGTTGGTTGCCTGGAGACAAAAACACATTTGAATTAGGCCAATCAGTTTCAATTATACCTAAAAAAAACCCAAACCCCAATCAAGTTTGAATTTAGTATATTGACAATATTAAAAACCAATGACACATCTGATGCTTTGGGGGTATAAGACCGAGAAAAATTGAACAGTTGGGGGAGAACTGCCAAAAGACCAACAGATGTAGGCGTCTAGTCAGAACTCTCTGAGAGCTGTCCGGAAAAGGAGTTTACACAGAGAAAAATATCAACACCGACCTGGAGGGCAAATCTACAGAGGAAGATATAAAGAGAAGATTCGCCCGCTGGCTAGTTTTGAAATTTGAATTTTTTGGTAAATCTTACTTGGGGGATTTTATCAAACTAGTACTATAGAAGGGAAAGTAAAAGATAGGTTAGAGGAAGGAGTTGTAAATAGGTGATAGTTAATTGTTCTCTATTATACTTTAAGAAATAAAGTTGTTAATTTTTACTTTAAGAGTGACCTTTGGGATAGTTCTTGGCCTCTTGACTTTTCACAGATTAGTGCACAGTAAATCTTTTCAGTGTTGCTGGTTTAAATTAGCGGGGGGTTGGTTACCCATGTCGTAACAGTTTTTATGTGGCACCTTGTCAAATTCCTTCTGGAAATGTGAGTACATTGCATCTAGCTTTTTATAATTCCTGAATTTATGAATTGAATTCAATTACTTCATCTGCTGTGATGGGATCTGAACATGTCCGGAGCATTTACCTAGGCTTCTTCAGTATGTTATATCTATAGGCTCCCCTTTATTCACAGCTTATGTTGCTCCTTCAAAGAACTTCAGTAAATTAATGAAACATGATTTCTCTTTCACAAGTCTCTTCCTGATTATCTTGTGTTTTCAAAGTATACAGCTGTATACTCATAAATGATTAATTCTAACAGCTTTTCCATGACAGATGTCAAGTTAACTAGCTGAAAGTTTTGTGTTTCTTCATCCCTTCTTTAACAGAACGGTTATATTTGCTATTTTCCTGTCCTATAGGAATTTTCCTGATTCTAAGGAAATTTGGAAAATTAATACCAATGCATCTACTACCTCATTAGCCACCTCTTTTAAGACCCTAGAACTCCAGTCACTAGTTGTGACAATGAGGGCATGCACAGCGATGTGATGTCCACCAATAGGTGGCAATAGAGTGGGAGAGCAGCTGGAGCAGTCAAATGGACTTGCTGGTACAAGATAGTGTTAATGGAAAGGGATAGAGACAGACAACTGAATTTCTCAGTTTAACATAACTCAGACAGTCATTCAATGTACACGTTTATCCTAATTTCCCCTTCCTGTCTGTAATGTCCTGATGCCAGTGGAGTAAAGAATCCCTACTTCATGATCTTTGGGCCAAATGTGTGTTCAAACGTCCTGTTTTACAAGAAAGAAGTTAATCAGAAACAGATATTTATCAGCTCGCAACTATATCGGTTTGCTCAGTACCTAGTGATTTGTAATTTCAGCAAGTTCCTCTCTCTCTTCCACCTCCTCATTTACTGGAATGTTTATTTCTCCTCATTAGTGAAGACATACAAATATGTCTTCATTTTATTTTCCACTTCCATATGATTTAGTGTTAACACCTCATTCTCTCAAGTCTAAAACTCATTTCACTTACAGTTTCCCTTTTTAAATACCTGTATAAATTCTTGCTGTTGTTGTATTTCTGGTTGTCTACCCCTCACATTCTAATTTCTTTCTTCTGATTTATCTTATATTCATTATCTGCTATTCTTTGTATTCTGATCAATCATCAAACCTGTTACTTATCTTTGTGCAAGTATGTACTTTTTTCTTGATGCTCTCCTACTGTAGTTGGCCATTGATGGGAGTGGTCCTCCCCTTAGAATTTTTCTTTGTAGCAGGAATATTTTGAGTGTTCTGAAACATTTCCTTAAATATCTGTCACGGCTTCTTTGTTAATCTGTCTACTAACTTCATATCCAAGTTCATTTCATCTAGCTCAGTTTTTCTGCCTACATAGTTGCCCTTATTTAAAATTAACTGCTAGCACACTTCTTTCTTTCAACCAGAATGTAAATTTCAATCATATTGTAGCCACTGCTACTTAGGAGTGCCTTTACTCTGAAATAATTAATTAATCCTTCCATATTACATAATACAATGTCTAGTATAAACTGCTATCTGATTGAACATACTGATCTCAAAAGCATTGTATATATTTTCAATCCTGGCCACCAACAGCAATAGTATATATAATATATATATTATAACCATCCATGATTATTGCCTCCATCCAAACCTATTCTGCACCCTCATTTCCTGAACAATGGTCATACATAACTATTGCACCAATGCTATCCTTGATTAATAGTGAGACCCATGGTTTGCAATGCTACTGCTAAGCCAATGTTCTATACAAACAGTTAATCTAAATTCCTTATTTTTGTACTCTGTCCCCTTACTTATAAAGCCTGTGATGTTGCATACTTTTTTTTTAACCATGTTCTTAACCCATCATACACCTATGTCCCTCTGTTCCTGCACCTCTGTCAGGATTGAATCCTTTATACTACGTTATCTCTCAGCATTCTTCCTATGAAATCATATTTCTTCATATTTCTCCGAATTTCATCTGCCACCTGTCTGCACATTCCACAAAATTTTGAAGTTCTATCCTAGCCTTAGTTTTGTATCACCTGCACATTTTGAAATTGTGCCCTGGACACCAAGATCTAGGTGATGAATATGTATCAGGAACAGCAATGGTTCTATCACCTATCCCTGGGGATCTTCCCTACAAACTTTTCTCCAGACAAAAACACATCAAGCAACCACTATCCTCAGTTTTCTCTCACTCGGCTAATTTTGTAACCATGTTGGTTCTGTCTTTTTATTTCACACAATGAAAGGGAGTGTTCAAAACGGTTTCAAAATGAGAACAGTTAAGATGTGGCATTCCCTGTAACAAAGTTTGTATCGAGATGTCACCCATGGCTAGTCATATTCCTGAAAGTTTCAACCAACAGCTTTCGACATATGTGATGTGGGGTGCAGGTGGGAACATGGAGTTAAGACAGAAAATGAGTCATCATCAGATTGAATCACGGAACAGGATTAAAAAACAGTATGGTCTACTACTACAGTTTCTTGTGTTTCCACACTTTTGCCATTGATTGCCAACATACCCTCCTTCCAGTTGCCTAAGCCAGTCACAAGTAACCAGGCTGTTCTTAGCCATTTGGATGATGCTAAATCAAAAATCAGCCATGATGTCCTTGAGTAGTACAAGAGGCTACTTTAGTTTCTATGTTTCTATGCTTGATTGTATAGAAAGTATACAATACTTAGACCCCCACTGCAATATTTCAGTTAACTAATAAACGTTGAAGGAATAGAAAAAAATATCATTGCCCTGTGATTTTTTTCTCCTGGGTTGCTCACAGCTGTGATATAATATTAAACTTTAAATTGTGGAGACTTTTAGGATTGGTAACCCTATGAAAATTACATAATTTCTTTAAAATGGAATTAGGCCATTGCTTGAAAATTTGAAATAATAAGGGGGATGAGGAACAGAATAAGATTGCTGGATGGCTTGTGAAGAAAACACCACCTGATAGGTCAAATAGTTTGCTTCTGTGCTCCAATGTTTTATGGTTCTTTGATAATTAAATGACTGTTGTCAATTTATTCAATACTGTCATACGAACATAGAATTCTTTTGGATAGAACAAGGTCATACTTGTTGTGGTTCTGTTTGCCGAGCTGGGAATTTGTGTTGCAGATGTTTCGTCCCCTGTCTAGGTGACATCCTCAGTGCTTGGGAGCCTCCTGTGAAGCGCTTCTGTGATGTTTCCTCCAGCATTTATAGTGAGTTGTATCTGCTGCTTCCCGTTGTCAGTTCCAGCTGTCCGCTGCAGTGGCCAGTATATTGGGTCTAGGTCGATGTGCTTATTGATTGAATCTGTGGATGAGTGCCATGCCTCTAGGAATTCCCTGGCTGTTCTCTGTTTGGCTTGTGCTATAATAGTAGTGTTGGCTCAGTCAAATTCATGTTGCTTGTCATCTGAGTGTATGACTACTTAGCTATCCTAAATCTTCTCCCAAACTTTGAAGGTCATACTATATCTAGTTTACCTTTCACTAATCTGGTAATTGCATGTTACAACAGTAATGGAATTGCAGAGTAATCATCGTATTCAATCTCCAACAGGTTCAGACATGAAGTGAAGAACATATTCCAAAGTCACTTGTTCCTCTTAAAGATGATACATTTGTCATATTCCATATCTCCAATTACTCAAAACCTGTATCCCAAAATATTGTTTTGTGAAAGAAGTTTATCTGTGTATGGTTGAATGAATTAACACCATAAAACTCAGTTGTCTCTCGAGGGAGCTTGTTCCACAGATTTGCCACCTGCTGAAACTGAGATTCGAATGTGAACATTTGCCCTGATGTTTGGATCTCAAAATTCCATTTTATCTATTTGGTAAATAATTCAGTATGGAAACCAATTAAAAAGTGTTGAAGTGATTTTGTGGAAGTCCAGGAAAAATGCACCACCTGGTCTACCAAAATGTCCGGTTAAAGTGCAGGGATATGATTGAAATCTGCTGCAATCCCAGCGCCAAAATGGTCACCTCAGACACCCTGATCAGATTACAAAACAGAATAAGAATGTAGAAATTCCACTGGATTTACAAGCTGCACCTATTACTCACATTCCATGCCAAAATCTTTACTTCCCTTGAATCCTCTTATACAAAGTGAACCATAATCATAGAATCACAAATTCTTTCATTAACTTTGGAAATCTCTTCCGTACCTTACCAATAGAATCATTAGTATTTGTCAATTTCTCATTTGTCGTAATCTCCAAGTACTATAATTGGTCCATTACTAGTTACCTTTATAATCTCAACTCACTTTTCTAGATTAAGCTGTCATCCTGATTTGGAAAACTTGAAGGAAATCACTGGCAAAACTGGACTGGGATCTGGTGTTACCATTAGCTACCACTTTTACCAGCTGCTATTATTAGGAACACAAAGGTCTGGCAGATTCAGACTTCCAGAATAATTTATTTTATCCCAGCATCAGTCTTCTAGTTTGTTTTTCCTCTTTTTTTTAACAATCACTGAAATTATTGAACTCTATTACATATCGTACAAAGACACCCCACCTCCCACCACCAAACCATCATCTCCCAGACCATCCAGGAACCCCACCTCCCACCACCAAACCATCATCTCCCAGACCATCCAGGACCTCATCACCTCTGGGGATCTCCCATCCACCGCCTCCAACCTCATAGTTCCACAACCCCGCACCACCCGTTTCTACCTCCTGCCCAAAATCCACAAACCTGCCTGCCCCGGCCGACCCATTGTCTCAGCCTGCTCCTGCCCCACCGAACTCATCTCCCAATACCTCGACACGGTCCTGTCCCCTTTAGTCCAAGAACTCCCCACCTACGTTCGGGACACCACCCACGCCCTCCACCTCCTCCAAGATTTTCGCTTCCCCGGTCCCCAACGCCTTATTTTCACTATGGACATCCAGTCCCTGTACACCTCCATCCCCCATCACGAAGGACTCAAAGCCCTCCGCTTCTTCCTTTCCCGCCGCACTAACCAGTACCCTTCCACTGACACCCTCCTTCGACTGACTGAACTGGTCCTCACCCTGAATAACTTCTCTTTTCAATCCTCCCACTTCCTCCAAACTAAAGGAGTTGCCATGGGCACCCGCATGGGCCCCAGCTATGCCTGCCTCTTCGTAGGATATGTAGAACAGTCCATCTTCCGCAACTACACTGGCACCACCCCCCACCTTTTCCTCCGCTACATCGATGACTGTATCGGCGCTGCCTCGTGCTCCCACGAGGAGGTTGAACAGTTCATCAACTTTACTAACACCTTCCATCCCGACCTGAAATTCACCTGGACTGTCTCAGACTCCTCCCTCCCCTTCCTAGACCTTTCCATTTCTATCTCGGGCGACCGACTCAACACAGACATCTATTATAAACCGACTGACTCCCACAGCTACCTGGACTACACCTCCTCCCACCCTGCCCCCTGTAAAAACGCCATCCCATATTCCCAATTCCTTCGTCTCCGCCGCATCTGCTCCCAGGAGGACCAATTCCAACACCGCACAACCCAGATGGCCTCCTTCTTCAAGGACCGCAGATTCCCCCCAGACGTGATCGACGATGCCCTCCACCGCATCTCCTCCACTTCCCGCTCCTCCGCCCTTGAGCCCCGCTCCTCCAACCGCCACCAAGACAGAACCCCACTGGTTCTCACCTACCACCCCACCAACCTGCGCATACAACGTATTATCCGCCGCCATTTCCGCCACCTCCAAACGGACCCCACCACCAAGGATATATTTCCCTCCCCTCCCCTATCAGCGTTCCGCAAGGACCACTCCCTTCGTGACTCCCTCGTCAGATCCACACCCCCCACCAACCCAACCTCCACCCCCGGCACCTTCCCCTGCAACCGCAGGAAATGTAAAACTTGCGCCCACACCTCCACACTCACTTCCCTCCAAGGCCCCAAGGGATCCTTCCATATCCGCCACAAGTTCACCTGTACCTCCACACACATCATCTATTGCATCCGCTGCACCCGATGTGGCCTCCTCTATATTGGTGAGACAGGCCGCTTACTTGCGGAACGCTTCAGAGAACACCTCTGGGCCGCCCGAACCAACCAACCCAATCACCCCGTGGCTCAACACTTTAACTCCCCCTCCCACTCCACCGAGGACATGCAGGTCCTTGGACTCCTCCACCGGCAGAACACAACTACACGACGGCTGGAGGAGGAGCGCCTCATCTTCCGCCTGGGAACCCTCCAACCACAAGGTATGAATTCAGATTTCTCCAGCTTCCTCATTTCCCCTCCCCCCACCTTGTCTCAGTCGGTTCCCTCAACTCAGCACCGCCCTCCTAACCTGCAATCCTCTTCCTGACCTCTCCGCCCCCACCCCACTCCGGCCTATCACCCTCACCTTGACCTCCTTCCACCTATCCCACCTCCATCGCCCCTCCCCCTAGTCCCTCCTCCCTACCTTTTATCTCAGCCGGCTTGGCTCTCTCTCTCTTATTCCTGATGAAGGGCTTATGCTCGAAACGTCGAATTCTCTATTCCTGAGATGCTGCCTAACCTGCTGTGCTTTGACCAGCAACACATTTGCAGCTGTGATCTCCAGCATCTGCAGACCTCATTTTTTACACATAGGCATTACACCTTGTACCTTGTAAGGACATTCTCATTTAAAAAGTCAGGTTCTAGTATTCGAAATATGAGGGATGAATGATGCAGAATGGTTAAATTATTAAAATGACAGCATCAGCACTAACTAACAACCATCTGATCAGTTGCACAGCTTCCAAGTAAAATATTCTGTTTCTTATTTTAAACAGTTGTTACAGGAAGACTGTCTGGTCATTTTCTACATTCTTTTTGTATCGGGTTTATATCATTCCTTTGTATTACATCATATTTATTAGATGACAAAGAACCTTAATTGACAATCTGATAATTAGAGCATGATGTCTATCCATGTCATTCGTCTGATCTGATTTTAAAAAAAAGATTATTCTCCATAATTACAGTCAAAAGAAGGGTCAAAATTAACACTTACATTTTAAATTACAACATAAGAATCATCACTGTATTTTATTCATGTTCTAATTAACTAAGTTTAATATTAACTTTTAAGCTTATTCTTTCATCTTCAAAAGATAAGCAGCTACAAATAAAATTTTGAAGAATGAAAATATGTGATCTGCACATATGGTATTCCAAAATTTCTAAACTACAGAAGGTATACCCCAAAATGGTGGGGTGTGAGGTGCAAGAATTTGACATGGGACCAGGTTAAGTGCTTCTCCACTTGTTTTCTGGTCTGTAAAAACTTTTGCAAAAAAGTGAACTAATGTGTTATTCACCTTCTGTTCTTTGTTACTACGTTTCTTCTATTGTTCCTTTATCTGTTACTATCTGACACTGCATCCCAGTGATCACATGAGAGCTAATACCATGAACATTTCTACTTTGAAGGGTGTTGTGTTATGACACAAATCCCAAACAGACATATCTGTAATTTTAAGACAGTTTCATTACATCACATCATGTAAAGTAATCCTCATCTCATTCAGTCATTCTCTCTGTGTCGTTAAGTGAGTTTAGTGTCTTCAGTCAGTTATGGTCTGTAATATGCAGAAATATCAGTAAGCACATAGTGTTGCAAGTAAACTTCAAGATACAGAGCTCAGCTACCTGTGGTGTATGTTATGTGAGCTAACATATATAGAAAACACAGCAATATCATGGTTGCAGCAAGTGAGCATTACAAGTTAGTAATGACAGCTAGTTAGTGGTAGCAATTAGATACATAAGTCTGGAAAGGTGACAGCAAAATGGCAGTTGTGAAAATCTTTCTTTCTAACAAATGTCCATCAATCTGTGTTCACAGCTGAACTTAACAAAGACAAACTAAGATAGAAATACAGCAACTTTGTTCTAAGCATCTATAATTTTTAAGTACTTTGCCTTTGATGAAGGTCAGGTTTCTATAATCTTTCTGGTGGCCTTGTCCTGCTACGCTTCCTCTTAGTAACACTCCCTTTTCAGAATGTTGGAATCCTTACAGAACTATCTTCATCGTGAGCACAGGCAGATTTGAAAAACACAAATGCTCTTTTTGTTGCCAGGTCCTCATCTGCATAGAAATCAGTCATTTCTGCATTTTCTTTAACAAAACCCTTGGTGCAAAAGCTCCAAAAAACTATTCAAGACATAATTATGACCTGTACAAAGGCTCCAGTCTTCTGCTTTTAAAGAAGATAAATAAATGGAGAGAGCAGTAACATCAGTCAATGAAATAAACACAGTACTGTACCCTACTACTAAAGGAAAGAGCTGAAAAGTATTACACTTAGAATTAGAATAAACTTTATTGTCACGTACTCAAATGAGTACAGTGAAAAGAGTACAAGTCACAGCTTATGGTGCTACCTTAGTCACAAAGGTCCCTAGGTACAGCTTCTTCGGTAACAGTTCTAAGAGAAGTAAAAGGCCCAATATTTGTATTAGCATTTTAGAGATCTGAATGATATTCAATAAAGGCAGAAAGTAGACAATCCTGCATTCTGACAGGACTTCAGTATTTAAAGAAAACGTTAACCTTCATGGAACAGCAGATAACTCTCAAAGAATGATGTGGAGGTGCTGGTGTTGGACTGGGGTGGACAAAGTTAAAAGTCACACAACACCAGGTTATAGTCCAACAGGTTTAATTGAAAGTACAAATAAACCTGTTGGTTTTCAGAGTGCTGGTCCTTATTCAGGTAACTAGTATGCAGGATCATACACACATACACCCACATTCACATTCACAACCATGTGCACACTCAATCATGCGCGCTCACTCTCTCTCTTTCCTCCCTCCCCAACACACACACAAACACACACATGCTCTCTCTTTCTCCCCCTCACACACACTCTCTCTCTCCCCCCACCCCTTCACACACACGCATGCATATATAAGTCTATGGGTGAATTTGTGGGATGAATTTGTATTTGCAGGTACATTCTGTTTCGTTCAAAAAGCACACAATCTGTAGCCAGTCAGTCCATTGACATTTTATTAATTCTTACTTTGTAAATAGAACCAGTCTGACTCTAGGTTGGGTACAGACAGAATCCAACCTCACACCTTTAATGCATTGTCTGAGCTGAGATGTCACTTTTTATATATAAAACCTTGAGTTATCTCGGGAATGTGACATGAAAGAAGTTCTGGGATTTACATATTAATGAATTAAAACCTGCAACCCCATTCCAAGAGGTTGAAGACTTGACAGCAATCTAAGGTTGTTCAATACATCACATCAGTTGTATGACACTTTGATCTTTTACTATGAATTCTGTGTTCTATGTTCCTACTCCCCTAGCTACCTGATGACGGAGCAGCGTTTCGAAAGCTTGTACTTCCAAATAAACGTGTTAGACTATAAACTAGTGTTGTGTGATTTTTAACTTAAAAGAATGACAGGCAGTCAAACCTTTTCTCATTTTGGGCATTGAAGGGTTAACAAGATTTAAATCCTCCTGTATTGAAATTGGTCATTCCTCAACAATTATTAAATAATTCTGAAAAGCATTCTTGGCAAACCAAAGAAACGTACCACTGACGTTGTACAGGAAGAAAGGTGCAGGTTTTAAACAATTGCAGGTGAGTCCAGAACTAGAGGGCATAGGTTTAGTGTGAAAGGGGAAAGATATAAAAGAGACCTAAGGGGCAAATTTTTCACACAGAGGGTGGTATGTGTATGGAATGAGCTGCCAGAGGAAGTGGTGGAGGCTGGTACAATTACAACATTTAAAAGGCATTTGGATGGGTATATGAATAGAAGGGTTTGGAGGGATATGGGCCGGGTGCTGGCAGGCGGCACTAGATTGGGTTGGAATATCTGGTCGGCATGGACGCATTGGACTGAAGGGTCTGTTTCCATGCTGTACATTTCTATGACTCTATCTGGAAATGCTTGACACTGGAAAAAGTATTATAGCCATCAACAGGGTCAGTGGAACATGCAATCTTTGCATGTAATGTGTCTTGTCTCAGTCACCAATGCAGTGTCATACCATTTCATGATAGTTGCAAGCTATGTCCTGTTTCTCCTTTTTGGACAATCTAGAACAAGAGGTAATAGCTTTAGGCTAAAGGGCAGCAGATTTAAAACAGAGATGAAAATGTACTTCTCTCATTTATGAATCTATGGAATTCCCTAATCCATTGTGCAGTGGATGCCAGCTTATTGAATAAATTTAAGGAGGAGATAGATTTTTATTTAGTAACGAATTAAAAGTTTATGGGGGAACTGGGCTGGAAAATGGAGTTCAGGACGTGATGAAATCAGGTATGATCATGTTAAATGGTAGAGCAGGATTGAGAGGCTGACTTGCCTACTCCTGCTCCTAGTTCCTATGTTCTTACATAAAAGATATAGGGCTAAAATGTGTAGGAAGTGCAGTTGCCCAGGGAAAGTCCAAAACAATGTTGACTGCAGCGCATGAAGATCAGTCAATCAAGCAACAACGCCAAAGAAACTGCCTCAGTTCCATCCATGTCAACAAATGTCAGGAGGACACTGCAATATTACAGTTAGATGGTACATGTGGTAAACCTGATACAGTACATGTGCACCAGCAGAAAGGCTGAAGACTTTGTGTCCAGTCTGGATGACATGCCCAAAAGGAATGGGTGATGTGCACCATATTGGTACCGGTGCAAGTGCAAATATCGTTCCTTTACCCATCTTGTATGAGATTTATTCAGGAAATTGGCACAGTGTGGTATAGGACATACAAGGTAACTGCTTACAATAGGTTTGGAAGTATATATATTTTATATCGTTGTATGGATCCGCTGTTATTGGTCTACTAGCATACATGAATCTACATATTATTACTGTGACAAATCCATCAGCAGCAACATCAAAAATTCCAGGCTGCAACACCAATCTCATTTAGTTTAGTCATAGCCAAGTAAAACAAATTCAGCAAGCTCTGTCAGATGATGACCAGCTGCAACAATCAAAGAAGGTCATCATCAATAGTGGCCTAAATGCACACTAGACTATTCAGTCTGGACATTCAGAGATCAAACAGAAAAATGCAAAAATGTAATCTTCAAAGGCAAATATGTCATAATTTTGTGAACTCTATGTATGCTGGACCATATAAAATTGACCAAGTTGTAATAGCTATGTAGGAACTAAATCTGTTTCTGTTTTATGGTGTTACCTGAGTAGACCCAGTATATCTATGTGCATCCTCGTGCACATCGTTGGAAAAATGTTACAATTCTTTAAAGAAAAAAAGGAGGCTGTACCTTTAAAATGATTATAAAACTTCACAACATGTGATTTTCCAGTATAAAGATACCTACTTCATCTGAATAAATGAATTGGCTTTCTGGTCACAAATACTGAATGAGTACAGTGAAAAGTTTATATGTCACCACTTACAGCAATATCTTAGGTACTAGGGTATCTAGGTATAGCTTCTTTAGTTATAAGATCTTAAAAAATAGACAAATAAAATATCCAGCGTTGCAGAAATAAAAGTTCAGAACAACAGTCTTCCAACCCAGACCATAATGGTATCTAGCCTCTAGTCCACAACGGCCCCTGGCTCCAGAACATGCCAGGCTTCACTTTGAGGATCATGAGGCTGGGTGATTGCCTCACACTGCCACAATGGTCCGAGAGGACTCCATGCCAGGAGACTGCCATGGGAGGCTACTACAATAGGTGGGGAGTTTGCTATGCCTGGTGGTGGATCACCATGCCAGGAGGCCACCGCTGAGGTGATGCATCAGGTTAGGATGCTGGGAGGCCAATGTGCCAGGCTGAAAGGCCTGATGAAGGGCTTATGCTCGAAACGTCGAATTCTCTATTCCTGAGATGCTGCCTGGCCTGCTGTGCTTTGACCAGCAACACATTTGCAGCTGTGATCTCCAGCATCTGCAGACCTCATTTTTTACTGAAAGGCCATTAAGCCAGGTTGGGAGACCACCATACCAGGCCAGAAGATGTCGGAGGCTGTAAGTCAGCCGGAGACTGGGAGTCACCGCTGAAGGAGGAAGTTGTCGTCTGAGGCTGGGAGAGAAGAAGAAAAACAAACATTAAGAGGAAAAAGAAGAAAAGAACAGGCAGAGTGGACGTGCTCCAGCTGGAGCATCCTACTCTGCTGCCATCTTTGAACCCACTGCCTTTGTATCATGGATTCAGTTAGTATCTTCAGTCAGTCAATTTTGGCAGGTAATACATAATAACATTAGTAAGTACAGAACCTATACTGTGTGTAAGTCTGTGATATCTTAGCCTTGTAAAAGGCTAGTGTGGTAAATAAATTTCTCGACATCTGATATGTGCTACATGGGCAACCATATATAGAAAACAACAAATTGCATTATTGGGAATCATATCTGTCACCCAATGCTGATTGACAAGCAACTTCAATTGCAGCATAATAAAGCTGAGTTTCTACTTCCTAGGTGATGTGCTGGGGCTAACCCTTTCCGTATGCCAACTGAAATCCAAAGGAGATTGAAACAAGGAGCTTTTTGGTTTGTGTTCATCTCCGTCAAATTATCACTATCCTAAGTGCGAGGGGAATTAGTGACGTTTAGTTGTCAATTTCTTCCTACAGGTTTTTGTATCAGGAAATATATTAATAATTGCTCAGATATTCTGTACTGTTCAGTGATGAAATTATTACAGTAATTTTGAAAATTGTTTGTTGCAATAAAAATATGCAATTTGTAAATCTTAGCTGGTGATTAACTTTATTATCAATACTTAGATTTTTAATAGCAGAATTTTTATTGTATATTGAAGTGCTGTGCAGAGCACATATTTGTCATAGGTTAAACAAAATTGAAAACAAACAACAATTATTACCCTGTTCCTAATGTTGCATTTTTTTCATGTATGTTTCCTGCGTCGAGTTTTGGCTCAACACATTAATTTCACCTCATTGAATCCAGTCTGCAAACATCACAAGGCCACTCGTGACAACTCTCCCCCCTGGTTACACTGTTGGTCAAACATTTTGGAATTCACTAAAAACAAACTCCAGGCATTCATTTATAATGCAGCAGTTTGAACTGTTGAAAAAGTAAACTGTTGTTAATTTCTAATCATAGTTCCCTTTCAATACAAGTGTTATTAATGAAAAATTCAAGAGTCTCTTGTTCACAGAGTATTCCAGATATGGAAGGTCTTTCATCCTTTCTTGAAGACTCTATTCAGGCAAAGGCTATCATTTTCCCATTGCTGCATCTGTTTGTTCCTGTAATTAATCTACTCCACATGGACAAAAGTTGATTCGAATATCTTTGTAACAAAGATCTTTTTAATTCACTTCTAATTTACATGATGTGTGTTGCATTAGATTAGATTCCCAGCCCAACCAGTCCACACCGACCCTCCAAGGAGCAACCCACCCAGACCCATTTCCCTCTGGCTAGTGCACCTAACTACCATACCCTACTATGGACAATTTATCATGGCTAATTCACCTGACCTACACATCTTTGGACTGTGGGAGGAAACCCACACAGACATGGAAAGAATGTGCAAATTCCACACAGACAGTCATCTGAGGCTGGAATCAAACCTGGGATTCTGGTGCTGTGAGGCAGCAGTGCCACCCTTCAAATTTAAATATTCCAAACTTTCCCATCTTAGGCTAGGCTTATTCCCTATCCTGGGGCATGAACCCTAGACCTTTTGGATCCTATCCAGGCTCTCTAACAGCATGCCACCAGATTCTACTCATAGAACAGCAATCTATTCATTGCTCACATTTTTGTAACAAACGTGTTTTCTTTAACTCAAGAAAGCCTGGTTAAATTAGTACCTTTAAAACATAGGCATATTAGAATTAAGAAACAAGAAAAGGGGTCCTTTGTTTTTAAGTTAACTGAGAATGAGACTGTGCGAGGTTTGGTTGAATAAAGACGAGACGTCAGTTCCTCCCTTTTTACCTGCAATAGTAAACTGGGGACCCTGGCATAGGGACTGGTTGTAACACTATGAGCTTAATTTATTTTCATTCATCTTTTAAAATACAGGGGAAACAGTAAGGTGGTAGGTAAGGTGCTGAATGTTATGTAGGAGCAGTGAGGATTGAGTGAAGTTGTGAGTTTTGGAAGTAAAAGGCAACATAGTTTAGCTAGAAGCGACAGAGTGCTTGTTTTGATGGCATTTGTCAATGCTATTGCAGGCACATTAAGGTTTTTCAGGGTGTGAAAGAGTTTGGTTGTATCAGAGATGCCGGGGTTTTGGATTATTGAAAGTTGGTGTTAAAATGCTTAAGCAGTGGTATTTGGTGGGATATAATAACAGTGGAAATTAAGGGATTTTGTAGTTATTTGCACTATGGTGAGGTATTACGGAATGGAAGGGTTGGGAATGAAGTGCTGCATTGTAGTCAGAGTAGGAAGAGCTTCTGGTGTTTGGGAATATACCAAAGGACATCCTTAGGGATTGAGAGCAGTCAGCATAATAGTGCATGCAAGGAGCTGGAGAAAATTGTATAGATCTAAATGCAATGTAGAATGCAAGTTTTCTATTTAGACTTGTGGGATCCTGATGAGGTAGGACAATTCAACTTAAAATGGGTACCACTGAATGACACATTTGAGCATAACAATAATTATTATTAGTATCTCAGGGTTCTGGCTGTAGCAACTTGTGACAGTGAGTGGGAGGACGGTTGAATGGTTTGGATTATGATGAGGTCAGTGAGGTATGCTACTGGAGGTATGGGAAGGGAGCTGTCAAGATTGTGGGATAACCAGCAGTGGTGGAGTCATGGGATTACAGGACACTGACATGCTGTGTTACTGTTAGGAAAGAATTAATGAATGTATTGGGGTTAACCTGGTTGTTTAGATTGAAAATGTTGCTTGGCATGGGCAAGTGACCCACTGTAACATGCACAGTAATCGAAAAGAAATCACTCAACTGAGAGAACAAAGTTAGCTCATATGGGAAGCTTGGTCTTTAGCAGCTTTTCAGGTGTTAGCTGTGGAGGATAATGGTTCCAAATATCCAGCCTCAAACATAAGCTGAAGGTACATAATTAGATCTAAACATTATGGTATGTGGCAGGGTGTTGTGATGGTCAAATGAAAATATCATAATGAAAAAGCATGGAAATATAAGATTTACAGAAAGTAAATTACATTCATGGAAACTTATGCTGTAAGCAAGTGCTTTAATACAATCATGGACCGATAGTGTTAGATACTGTGCCACATGGCAGGTTAGTTAGCACATTATAAAGGTTCAGGATTGATGGGTCCTTGGCAACATGGGTTAGAAGTTGGCTAAAAGATAGGAATCAGAAGGTAGGCATTCCTCACACTGGAAAGTTGAAAGTGGTGTTCCTAGGATCGATGTTGGGATCCTTGCTTTTTCTGATTTCTATACATGATTTGGAGATGGGTATTGAGGGCTACGTCTGCAGATGATACTAAAGTAGAAAGAAGAGTGAATTGTGAGGATGATGCTGAGTGACCTCAGAGGAACACATTGGCTAAATGGGCAGACACCTGGGCAGATGAATTTCAATGCAGAGAAATGTGAGGTAATACAGTTTGATAGAAGACACATGGTTAGACAATACAGGCATGATGGTACAACTTTGAGGGGAGAACAGGAGTAGAGGGACCTTGGACTCATGTGCATAATTCTTTGAAAGTAGCCAGAAATGTTGAAACAGTTATAAAGATATAGGCTCCTTTGGTTTATAAATAGACACATGGAGTATAAAAGCAAGGAGTAATGCCACACCTCTACAAATTATTGGTCAGACCACATTTGTGTATTGTGTTCAGTTCTGGGCACCGTTTTAAGAAGATATGTTTAAGCCCTGGAGAGAGTGCAAAGGAGACTTACTAGAGTGATACTGGGAATGAGGGATATCAGATACAAGGAAAGATTAGAGAAATTAGGCTCATTCTCTCATTGGTATGTCAGTAACTGGAGCTCACAATGTCAAGATTGTCAGCAAGACAGCTAAGGGTGAGATGAACCTTTTTACTTAGACAGTTGTTAGGATTTGGAATGTGCTGCCTGGGGGGAGAGTGGTGGAGGTGGATCCCATAGAAGATTTCTAAACAGAGCTGGTTGTAGATTTGAAACTGATGAAGTTAGAGGGCTACGGAGATAGGGCTGGAGAACAGGACTGGCTGGGTATCTCTTTTGGGAGCAGATGCAGACATGATAGGTCCTAGAAACCCTCCAACCACAAGGGATGAACTCAGATTTCTCCAATTTCCTCATTTCCCCTCCCCCCCACCTTGTCTCATTCCCAACCCTCGAACTCAGCACCACCTTCCTAACCTGCAATCTTCTTCCTGACCTCTCCGCCCCCACCCCCACTCCGCCTATCACCCTCACCTTAACCTCCTTCCACCTATCGCACTTCCAACGCCCCTCCACCAAGTCCCTCCTCTCTACCTTTTATCTTAGCCTGCTTGGCACACTCTCCTCATTCCTGAAGAAGGGCTCATGCCCGAAACGTCGATTCTCCTGCTCCTTGGATGCTGCCTGACCTGCTGTGCTTTTCCAGCAACACATTTTCAGCAAATATCAAAAAAATAAGGGCCACTGGACCTGAAATGATAACTACTTTATCTCCTGGATACTGCCAGATAAAGAACAAAGAGCAAAGAAAATTTACAGCCCAGGAACAGGCCCTTCAGCCCTCCAAGCCTGTGCCAATCCAAATCCACTGTCTAAATGTATCGTCCAATTCCTAAAGGTCTGTATCCCTCTGCACCACACATACTCATGCATCTGTCCAGATACACATTAAAAGAATCTACCGTGCCTGCCACTACTGGCAGTGTTCCAGGCACCTACCACCCTTTCCTGGCACCTACACTCTCTGAGTAAAGTACTTTCCGCATGTATCCCCCTTAAACTTATCTTCTCTCACCTTGAACGCGTGACTTCTCGTTATTAAATCCGTCACCCTGGGAAAAAACTTATCTCTTTCCACACTGTCTATACCCTTCATGATTTTGTAGATCTCAATTAGATTCCCTCTTCAATCTCCTTTTTTCTAATGAAAACAATTCTAACCTACTCAACCTCTCTTCATTGCTCAACTTGCTGAGTTTTTCCAGCAATTTCTGTTTTTGCTCCTCATAATCATATTGTCCCCACGGGCAAACAGCCCCAACATCTCCAAACCTATGCAAGTAACTAATATTCCTCATACCTTTTGTGAATCTTTTTAGCCACTTCTCTAATGTCTTCAAATGCTTCCTAAAGTTTGACGCCCAGAACTGGATGCAATTCACCAGATAAGGTGTATCAGGACCCTGGAACACCTAAGGATATGTTAAACTTTTAAATTCCAACATTCCAACATGAAGATTGATAAAGCCAAAATGATTGTGGATGTAAATCCAGTGGTTGCCTGGAGACAAACCTGAGATTTCATAGAGACAAAGCACACTACAAA
Organism: Hemiscyllium ocellatum; assembly: GCF_020745735.1. Taxonomy (NCBI): domain Eukaryota; kingdom Metazoa; phylum Chordata; class Chondrichthyes; order Orectolobiformes; family Hemiscylliidae; genus Hemiscyllium; species Hemiscyllium ocellatum. Next base: position 103,874,570 of record NC_083405.1, read on the forward strand.
CAGTAGTGTAATCTTCTGGGAGTTATCTCAGACTGTGAACATAACGAAAAGAATACAGCAGTCTGGAAGAGAGGAAGAACCTCAAAAATAGCCCCCAGCCTATTCAGCCTCTCCCAATAGCTCAAACCTTCCAATCCTGGAAACAACCTTGTGAGTCTTTTCTGAACCCTTTCAAGTTTAACAACATATATTCTATTGCAGGGAGACCAGAATTGAACATTGTATTCCAAAAGTGGTCTAATCAGTTTCTCGTACAGCCAAAACTGACCTCCCAACTCCTCTACTCAATTAACTGACAAATAAAGACATGCATGCCAAATGCCTTCTTTACTACCCAGTCTACTTACAACTCTACTTTCTTGAAACTATGCATCAAGTTCTCTTTGTTTGGCAACACACCCCAGGACCGACCATTAAGTGTGTAAATCATGTCTTGATTTGCCTTACCAAAGTACAACACCTCACATTTATCTAAATTAAACTCCATCTGCTGCTCATTGGCCCACCGGCCCATCTGTTAAGGGTCTTCTGAAATAACCTTCTCCAATGTCCACTATACCATCAATTTTGGTGTTATCTGCAAATTTACTAACCCCTTCCTCCTAAATTCACACCCAAATCATTTATATACATGACAAAAAGCAATGGACTCAGCATTGATCATTGCACCACACTCCTGGTCACAGGCTTCCAGTCCGAAAAACAATCTCCACCACCATCCCTGTCTCCTACCTTCAAGTCAATTTTGTATTCAATTGGCTAGATACCCTCGTTTCCAGATGATCTAACATTATTAACCAGTCTACTATGCTGAACCTTGTCAAACACCTTGCTGAAGTCCATATAGATAATGTCCACCACTCTGCCTTCATCAATCTTCTTTGTCATTTCTTCAAGTAAACTCAATCAAATTAATGAGACACAATTTCCCATGCACAACGCCATGTTGATTATCCATAACCAGACCTTGTCTTCACAAACACAAGTAAATCTTGTCCCTCAGAATCCCCTTCAACAACCACTGATGTCAGGCTCACTGGTCTTGAGTATACTCCTACTGCCTTTATGCTCCTCTAGGGATTCACTCGCTCCCAGCTGACTCTACCTGCCAATATGTCTCTTTCTATTCTTAAATCACCCAAGAACATTGTATCAGAAATCTTTTATTAGGAGGAACAAACTTACAGGCAAATAGGATCTCTTGTGATCTGTTAATAATAAAAATTAACATTCATACCCAACTGTTCAGAGTCTTGATCCACTGCATATGATTCTTCAGGCTGCTATCTAGCTCTGTCTCTTGGTCTGTCCTTCAAGTGAATAAGTGCTCAAACATTTACTGGCCAATCACGTGTGCCTTCCAAAGATTTCCAAATTATTGTACATTACTGTCACACTTAATAGCGCAAACTGATCTTTTTGTTCCATACTAAAATAATTTGCTTCCTTAGATTGCATACAAGGGAAACAACTGAACGGTGACGCAGTAGGAAAATGGGTCTCAACGTATTGTTATCTCTCCAGAGATCAACAATTATAAGAAGCATTGTGACATTCTAATAACATAAGGTTGGTCAAATGCAAAGCATATCTTCGGGAATCCTGCCATATGTCATATTGAGTTGCTAATCCTTTCATTTCTGTGATCAATATGAAAGGTTATGAAACTGTGATGCACTTTACCCAACCTTCAGTTCAGCAATCACACATGATTGGCCAGCAAATGTTTGAGCACTTACTCACTTGAAGGACAGACCAAGAGGCAGAGGTAGATAGCAGCCTAAAGAATCATATGCAGTGGATCAAGGCTCTGAACAGTTGGGTCTGAATGTTACTTTTTATAATTAACAGAGCACAAGAGATCCTATTTGCCTGTAAGTTTGTTTCTCCTAAAGTATAAAAGATTTCTGATACAGTGTTCACAGAATAATTTCGTAAGGACTACAGACAATGAGCACTGCACATATCCCCAGAAAGAAATTTATAAACAGGCTCACACTTCTCAGTAATTCTGATACGTACCAATTATTAGCTGCTAAAGAGCTCCAACCTTTCTATGTGGAAATAGCTCACAACAAACAATCTGACGCTATGATTTCAAGTGGATTAATTACTAAAACTGCAAACTGAATTATGTAAAATGTGATGCGATGCTTAGTAATCTAATTGCCTCACCTCAAATATGCCTCCACAGTAAAAGACATCTTGAATAAAATTAACAATTGTTTACCTAGCTCATCCATCCTGCTATCATTTTAGGAAAAGATTTATTAGAGCTTTTTGGTGGCTTAGCGTTTAAAGTCACAGTCTGAAATTAGTTTATTTTTCCCTCAAATCTTTCTTTCTATTGTCCTGAGTTGGTACATCTATACGAGAGTGATAGAATCTCCCTCCCTATCAATGAACCACAGTAGCAATGGTGTACAGAAGATGGATGGCAACCATTCATCCAGTCATACAGCATGAAAACAGATGCTTTGGTTCAACCAGTCCTTGCCGACCATGTTCCTATCTGCCTGTGCTTGGCCCATATCCCCCCAAACCTTTCCTATTCATGAACATATCCAAATGTCTTTTAAACATTTTAAATGTACTTACATCCATTACTTTTTCTGACAGTTCATTCCACACATGAACCACTCTCTGCATAAAAAGTTGTCCCTTATGTCCTTTTAAATCTTTCTCCTCTCACCTTAAAAATATGCTGGCAGAACCTTCATACCAACAGTATCAACCTCTGTAAGAGATAAGAGCTTTGGGACATGGTGGCGTAGTAGTAATGTCATTAGACCAGTAATTGAGAGGGCCTCAAGCTAATGAGAGGCATGGTTCAAATTGTACCATGGTGGAATTTAAATTTAATAAATCTGGAACATGCAGTTCATCCCAGAAACTGATGATCAATAATGTAAAAAAAAAACTGCCAGGATCACTAGCATTCTATAGGGAAGAACATTTGCTTTCTTTAATTAGCCTGGTCTAAAGTTGACTCCAAACAGTAACCTCTGCAATGGCCTTTCAAGCTTTTCAGTTCAAAGGTAATTAGAAATGGGCAACAAATGTTGGACTTGACATTGTCACCAAGAGACCATGACATAAAGTAACCACTTTGGACCGAGCAGGTTGTTGTGCCTTCAATATTGCTAGCTCAAAATCCTGGAACTTCCTTCTGATGTAGTTCAAGCTACTCAGTTCAAGAAGGTGGTGGTATTAGAGATGAATAACGAACGCTGTTTTAGCCAGCCATGTCCACATCCGTGACTGAATAAGAAACAATTCTGCTTGATACTTGCTTACAATAATGTGATGAGATTGGGGACACAACATGTGGAACACGCGAACAGCAACAACTCACTTTCTGTCATTCTGTTGTGGTTTTTCTTTATACAGTTCTAGAGGTTTATGCAGATATATAATAAAAAATTGACCATGAGTCCATCAAGGAGTGGTCAGCAAATAACATCCTTGAGGCCCTGCAGAAAAATGAAATGGTAGGTACGATTGGATGGTTCTCAAGCAAACTGTCAGATTCATTTGACAGAATGCCTCATTGCCAGAGCTTACAAAATGTGCACCGAATTGTAGCTTGGCTGATGGTGGGAAAAGCCTTTCCCAGAAAGTCCTTCAGCCCACATGTTGCCATGGAAATGGTTATTGTGGGAAAGAGTGTATTGTCCACCTCCTTAATGAACATCCCTTTGCAAAGAAAGTCTGAAGAGAGATGTAGTAGTTTTGTTGAGGCTCATCTGAGAATGATAAAAGATTCTATTCTGTACAGACACAGGGAGAATGTGCAAACTCCATACAGACAGTCACCCGAGGGTGGAATTGAACCCAGGCTCCTGGTGTTGTGAGGTAACAGTGCTGACCATTAAGCCACCCAATTAAGGTAAGTCAAATATTATTGCAAATTCTGCAATATTCAAGTCAAAATGTTTTTTAATTTCATAATTTTGTGTAATTTGGGAAAGAAATATGAAATCTTGGCAATGAGGAGAATGGAAAGTGAGTAAAACAACTCAGCCTGCATGTTTGCCAGGCAATGAATCTTGTAAATATTAGCTAAACATAGTGAGTAATGGGTTTTGAGAAGATTTGTAGCTCAGGTTGAGGTTCTGGATGTAGGTTTGCTCGCTGAGCTGGAAGGTTCATTTCAGTGGACCTTAGGCAAAGCACTGCTGATAATTCCTGCTTTCTATTTATATGTTTGGATTTCTTTGGGTTGGTGACGTCATTTCCTGTGGTGACATCATTTCCTATGGTGAAGTCACTTCATGTTCATTTTCTCAGGGGGTGGTAGATGAGGTCTAACTCCAGTGTGTTTGTTGATAGAGTTCCGGTTGGAATGCCATGCTTCTAGGAATTCTCGAGCGTGTCTTTCTTGGCTTGTCCTAGAATGGATATGTTGTCCCAGTCAAAGTGGTGTCCTTCCTCATCCATATGGAAGGATACTAGTGACAGAAGGTCATGTCTTTTTGTAGCTAGTTGGTGTGCATGTATCCTGGTGGCTAGTTTTCTGCCTGTTTGTCCACTGTAGTGTTTGTTATAGTCCTTGCACGGTATTTTGTAAATGATATTATTTTTGCTTGTTGTCTGTATGGGGTCTTTCAAGTTCATTAGCTGCTGTTTTAGTGTGTTGGTGGTTTGTGGGCTACCATGATGCCAAGGGGTCTCAGTAGTCTGGCAGTCATTTCTGAGATGTCTTTGATGTAGGGGAGAGTGGCTAGGATTTCTGGATGTGTTTTGTCTGCTTGTTTGGGTTTGTTGCTGAGAAATCGGTGGACTGTGTTCATTGGGTACCCATTCTTTTTGAATACACGGTATAGGTGATTTTCCTCTGCTCGGCGTAGTTCCTCTGTACTGCAGTGTGTGTTGGCCCCATCCACCACCCCCTGAGAAAAGGAACAGGAAGTGACTTCACCACAGGAAATGACGTCACCACCGGAAATGATATCGCCAACCCAAAGAAACTCAGTCATATAAATAGAAAGCAGGAATTATCAGCAGTGCTTTGCCTGAGGCTTACTGAAGACGTTACCTAGTAGGGTGACGAAATGTCTGGAAATAAACCTTCCAGCTCAGCGAGCAAACCTACACCCAATAGTGAGTAACATAAATAATAGGGAAAAAATTATTTGCTTTAGATCTTATGTAATGTCAACTTTGAACAGACTTGTAATAATGTATGTATATGTGTGTATATTGATTAATTCTACACAAGAAAAGAACAGGGAATAGATGAACCACTGTAAGAGAATATTTCACTCATCCAGCTGTGGCGCTGACTTCACATTCTTACTTATTCCCCAATAATATTTGAATCCTTATTAGTCAAGAATTAATTTCCCCTGCCTTTAAGAATTTAATGACCTCCATCACTTTGTCTGGAAGAAAATTCCAAAGATTCATAATCCTTTGTGAGAAAGATATTTTTCTCCATCTCCATCTTAAATGGCAGAACATCTAATTTTAAATTGTGTCTCTAGTTCTTGTCTCTCCCAAAAAGAGGAACATCATTTCAGGAATCGCCCCATTTATAACACACATGTGCTCAGCTTTGTTGTTTAAAACTTACAAACTATCAGATTTAATTACAAGCTGATCATAAGTTTTCCCATCAGCTGTTAAAGTGAAAACTGTTTGTTTCCAGTGGTTGACTATGTTTCATTTTAGATGTTCGAATTGTTTAATGATAATCCCTGCACTGTCTAATAAAGAGGCTAGCTGTGTCCAGTTTTGGTCCCCACACCTCAGGAAGGACATACTGGCACATGTCCAGCGGAGATTCACACGGATGATCCCTGGAATGGTTGGTCTAACATACGAGGAATGACTGAGGATCCTGGGATTGTATTCATTGGAGTTTAGAAGATTAAGGGGCGATTTAATAGAAACATACAAGATAATACATGGCTTGGAAAGGGTGGACGCTAGGAAATTGTTTCCGTTAGGTGAGGAGACTAGGACCCGTGGACACAGCCTTAAAATTAGAGGGGGTCAATTCAGAACAGAAATGTGGAGACATTTCTTCAGCCAGAGAGTGGTGGGCCTGTGGAATTCATTGCCGCAGAGTGCAGTGGAGGCCGGCACACTAAATGTCTTCAAGGCAGAGATTGATAGACTCTTGTTGTCTCGAGGAATTAAGGGCTACGGGGAGAATGCGGGTAAGTGGAGTTGAAATGCCCATCAGCCATGATTGAATGGTGTAGTGGAGTCAATGGGCCGAATGGCCTTACTTCCACTCCTATGTCTTTTGGTCTTATGGTCTTATAGCATGCCATACAAGGTATGCTTACTCAGCAACTGGCCTTTTTAAATATTTTAATGAGATGTGGGCATCACTGGCAATATCCACATTCACTGCTTATCCCTAATTGCCCTTTCAAAGAGCAGCTAGGGTTCAAGCACATTGCTGTGGCTCTGGACTCATTTCTTCTAACATTCATTCCTGGAATGTGGGCTTTACTGTCTGCATCAGCATTTATTGCCCCTAATTGCCTTCAAGAAGGTGCTGGTGAGCTGTCTTAAATTGATGGAGCCCATGGGATTTAAGGAGACCCACAATGCTGTTTGGAAAGCTTTCCAGGATTCTAACCCAATGATATTGAAGGAACGGTGTTATAGTACACACTGCTGCCACTTTGTGTGAAGGGAGTGAACACTGAACGTTTGTGAATGTGACACCAATTGTGCAAACTCTTTTCTTCCTGAATGGTGTCAAGTATCTTGTTGGCGCCGCACTCATCCAGGCCAGTGGAGAAATGTCTATGGTAGACAGGCTTTGGGAATCTGGAGGTGAGTTACTCATTGCAGAATTCTTAGCCTCTGATCTGCTTTTGTAGCCACATCCAGCTGGTCCAGTTAATGGTAACCCCCAGGCTGTTGATAGTATCGAGCTTCATTGAAGTTAACGCCAATGAATCTCAAAGGCCAATGGTTAAATTTTCTCTTTTTGGAGATGGTCAACACCTGGGCATCTGTGTGGTGCAATGTAATTTTCCACTTATCAGCCAAAGCATGAATGATGTGGACATGAACTGCTTCAGTATTTGAGCAATTGCAAACAGTGCTGAACATGAGCAAGCTTCAGCGAACATCCTCACTTTGACCTTTGATAAAGGGAAGCCATTATGAAGCAACAGAATTGATCGGATCTGTGACATTATCCAGGAGAACAGCTACAGTATGTCCTAGAGCTGACATGATTGACCTCCAACAACCCATAACCATCTTCCGTTGTGCCAGTTATGACTCCAACCAATGGAGAGCTTTTCTCTGATTGCTATTTACTTTAGTTATGGTCAGACTCATTGATGTTGTACTCGGTTGAACGTTATGTTGGTGTTAAGAATAGCCATTCTCACCATGTCTCTGAAAGTCAGCTTTATTGGCTGTGGACCAGACCAGTGAAGGGGAGTAGATTTCCTTTGGTAATGGTCATTGAACCTGATAGGATTTTATAAAACTGGCAATTGTTTCATGGCCACCATTGCAGAGACTAGTTTCTTGTTTCCTATTTATTAATTTAGTTTAAATTCCACCAGCTGCCATGGTGGGAATTGATTAGATTAGATTCCCTACAGTGTGGAAACAGGCCCTTCAGCCCAACAAGTCCATACTGACCCTCCAAAGAGTAACACACCAAGATCCATTTCTCTGATTAATACACCTGACACTATGGGCAATTTAGCATGAACAGTTCACCTGACCTGCACGTCTTTGGAGTGTGGGAGGACACTGGAACACCCGGAGGAAAACCACACAGCCAAAAAGGCAAACATGCAGACTGCATACAGGTAGTCGCCCGAGGCAAGAATCGAACCCAGGTTCGTGGTGCTGTGAATCAACAGTGCTAACCACTGAGCCACTGTGCCACCCATTTGATCTCATGGCTCCAGGGAAGTAGCCTTGGCTATTGGCTGCCCTATCTGGTATGCACTGTCTGAAAGGAGACTCAATGGTTTCAATAGAAAACTGAATAGTTAGCCACACAGTAAATATATAGGGACAGAAACGATTACAGATCAATGGAAGAAGTAGAGGCCTAACTAAATAAGTCTTACAATGAGCTCGCCTAAGCATAATAGGCCAAATGGTCTCCTTAAGCACTTCATGATTCTATGACCCTCTTATACTGACATACCATCATGCAAGGAAGTTATTCGAAGAATCCTGCAGAGAAAATTTAGTAATGGTTTGCATATAAAATTAGAAACTATGATTGATGCTGAGTGGCATTGTGTGTACTGGATTATAAATAGAATGTACACTTTTAGAACTGAGCCAGCGTTAAACAGAATAACCTCTAGCATGGCCTTCTGTGAAAAAATCCTGCACTAGAAATTCTGCTGGCCCAGGGTTTTTCAGTGTCGGGGTTATGATTCATGACCCGGTTGTAAATAAGGTGACCAGCACACATATCAATCTCATTTCCCTCATGGTAATATGGCCGCAAGGGTGTTCCAAACTGAGCTGGTCTCCAAGAATCCTCTGCATACCACAGGGAGCTAACTGGTACTCTAAGGAAGCCACAAGATACAGACAGGCTTCTGTTTTTTAAAGGCAGTGCATTTAAAAGGCATTTGCATCAATGCACTGTAGGCTGCTTGATAATCATTGCTAGATTATTGAGAGAAAAGGAGAGTTCCACCCTGCACTATTGGGAAGCCTGCTATCCCGTTGAATCCATGCATTAGAGCTTGGAATGGCAATTGCTTTGTCCTGGACCATAACAAACTACAGAAAGTTGCAAACACAGGCCAGTCCATTACGTAAGCCAATCTTCCATAATCCACCTGTACTTCCCACTGCCTCAGAAAGGCAGCCAACATAATTATAGACCTTTCCCACTTAAGATAGAATCTCTTCTAATCTCTTCTGTTAGACAGAAGATACAAAAGCTTAAACATACATATTAACAGATTCAAGATCAGCTTCTTTCCTGCTGTTATTAGACTTCTGAATGGACATCTCAAATTTTAAATTCAATGTTGAGACAGCATTTTGTGCACTTTCTGTGTAGCTGTAATATTGTGTTCATTGCTCCGCTCTTTTACCCTGATGCACTTTGTATGGTATGATATATACCTGTACTGCACGCAAAACAAAACTTTATCTAAGTACAGGTGACAATAATAAATTAAATCAAATCAAATCAACCTGCTCCTTTCTCCTCAAGGTGAAGAGGATGAGATTTCCTCTCGTATACAGTGTCTCTGTCATTTCCCTGATGTTTCTGTACACATGTTCCTGATATTGCTGGCTCCTGAGCTGCAGAATGTAAGGGTGACAGTGACTTTCACGATTTCGTCTTGATTTGAGGTTCCAGCAAGTGGAATGAATTCATCACTTTCTCCACAGTAAAGACCCTGCTCCTGGTTCATTGCAACACAAGTTTGGTCCTCCTAAAAAAGCCTTTGAGGGTAAGACCAGCTAAAAGCTTCTTCTTCTCCCTCCTCACAGAAGTTCCTCTCTCAGTTTTCTCCTTTGTCTGTTGTGTGCATGTTGCAGTGTTGATGCTGCAGATCTATACCATACCTACACAAGGTAATGTTATCTTCTGCTTTCCTGTTGTCAGAAAATCCATCCAATTTGCTCCAAACTCTCTACAGTGCTTCCACCAACTAAGCCTTTGTACAAGCAAATCAAAAGCACTAGAGCTACAACTTGTTGCTTGATCCTTTTGATAACTGGGGTCACTTTCCTTCATCACAAATATTGTTTCATGAGTGAATAACAAATATGATGTCTGTGCTTTTAATCAGCAATTTTATAAGGTGATGTTGCATCAGTCCATTTACAGCAATCATATATCTCGCTTGTTCAAAGTCTTTGTGAGTATGTGGGGTATGTACCTCTGAATGGGCAGCATGGTGGCACAGTGGTTAGCACTGCTGCCTCACAGTGCCAGAGACCTAGGTTCAATTCCTGTTGCGGGTGACTGACTGTGTGGAGTTTGCACATTCTCCCCATGTCTGTGTGGGTTTGCTCTGGTTCCCTCCCACAGTCCAAAAATGTGCAGGTTAGCTGAATTGGTCATGCTAAATTACCTGTAATGTTAGGTGAAGAGGGGAATGTGTCTGGGTGGGTTGTGGGTTGATTTGGGCTGAAGGGCCTGTTTCCACACTGTAAGTAATCTAATGAACACCACTCCAATCCTCCACCTTTGTGGGCACTAAGTGGCCAGGGACACCTCAAGAGCAACAAAACTTCAAGTGTTTCTTTGCAGCAAGAAACGGTTCATGTATATTTTTATTATTCCTGCTTCCCAAGCGAAAGCAGTTAAAATTTCCTGACTAGCTGACCTATTCGGTGATGTGTTGTTAAAACATACATCCCAGAGTTAGGGTGGAACTTTCTTGGACCCATGTGGACGATGGTGAGAAATTTGAGAAAATTAGATGAACCCAATAAGGCCTCTCTTGACTTTGAAAGGTTGCATTTTCCAACCAAGTGTTGGGTGTTGAGGAGAGATATTTGTTTATGAGTGCAAGAGACCAATTAGTAGGGATTATCACTCATTATTATTTAATCTTGTCTAATAATGTACAATCTCACATTCAGCCACGCCTCAAATAAAAAACTAGGCTTTGAGAATTCCCGATACGAAAGTCAGAGCTGGTACCTGATGATTCCAGCCCTCTGTTTACACCATCTTTGACACTGGCACAAAGATCTCAGGTCACACTCCATGGATACAACTGCACCACTCCATGTCCATTCACATTAGCATCTGTCAAGTACCCACCTTGCTGCACCATCGTGGCATATCTCTGATCCATGCACAGCACAATTTTACACATTAATGCTGTAGGTTGGAGCACTCCAGTACTTCTCATTGCAATCCTACTGCAAGGAGACTTTCTGCACAGGGTCAGGGACCTAGCTCGTGGATTGGACCAGGCTGTAGCTCAGGGCAGTTTATTTTCTTTGTGCCCACTTCAATGCTCACAACATCCCTGCCTTGCCTTCTCACACTTTGTCACCTCCGCTGCATCTTAAATACTCACAGCCCTTCTGTTTTGACTTGCCTTTTTAACACAGCCAGGCTCCTTATCAAGGTTGTGAGCAGTGGTCAGTTGGAGAGGTGGGCATGTTGCTATGTGACTCCGTGCTACGTCAGTGTTACCCTGGCACCAGCCCCGTACTCACAGAAAGCATAGCATGTACTTTAAACAAACAGCCATGCTGCCAAGACAGGAGGAGCAGTCTCGGTTAGGGAGTTACCCATTGGTCTGAGAGTCCCAGCATAGTCAGGGCAGCCTCCAATATCAACCCAGGGGCTTGGGACATGGAACAGTCAAGGTCAGGGGATCAGTAGCTCTACAGTCCGGGGAGTGGGACATAGTCAGCTCAGCCACTCCAGCACAACCAGTCCCAAGAGTCACGATAAAGTTATTTGGGGTGCTGTTTGGATATCAATCAGGGTGTCTGATCAGTCTCAGGAGTACCTGGTAACGTTGGTTTCAGGGTGTAGCCAGTCAGGCCACTTGAAATAATGAACTTAAGATGGACAATAATAAGCTGACTGTGGAGTTACAAAAGATGGACAATGATTAAGCATGCTGGGAAATAGAACCCAGCCTTGAATAAAGGGACTGTGCTAATCCACATGCTGCAGAGTCCAGGCAGGCTGCAGCTGTCCATAGACAGCTTGCAAACAAACTTGACAGCTGCAGACCCTGCAATCCACATCTGAAGTTGGACTTGAATGGGACAATGGAATGTGTCACCCTTGGGACAATCAGGAGCAGTGAGTCATTCACTAGACACAGAAGTGCCAAGAACTCTTATTTGGAGGAGGTTACATACACCCAGCACCTATCGTAATGGACAACTAAGAGCCACCCTGCCATCAATGTGCCAACACCTGGTTGGGTCTGATTGATCAGTGTAATTGAACCTGATCAATCCATTGGAAGATCCTCAAGACCCTCCTAAAAGGCGTGAAGACTCAGAAGGTTAAGAAACGCCGCAAGGCCTCACTCAGGGCAGTAACCTGAGAATAAGCTCCAAAAGAGAAGACACCTCCAAGACCATTGGAAGAAGAAGAAGACATCACCACGTGGAGACCAGCCATGTTTTTGTGTGGTGGTTTATGATCATGCAAAGTTAAGTTCAAGCATAAGATAGTTTGTAGTGTTTTTCATGAGTTTATAGTTTATTGTTTTAATATTAATTGTGTTCAATAAACAAATATTATTGTTTAGAAGAGTTGACTCACAGTTCCTTTGCTGAATAAAACAAATTTAAAGACACTGTGTGGCAGGTACAACTGTGGGTATCTACCTCTGTCACTCTCAGGGGTACCTGGAGATGTCAGGATCAGGTGTGTCTGACTCTGTCACTCTCAAGGATACCTGGTGATGTCACTCTCAGGGATACCTGGTAATGTCACTCTCAGGGATACCAAGTGATGTCACTCTCAGGGATACCTGGTGATGTCATTCTCAGGGATACCTGGAGATGTCAGGATCAGGTGTGTCTGGCTCTGACACTTTCAGGGATACCTGGTGATGTCACTCTCAGGGATACCTGGTGATGTCACTCTCAAGGATACCTGGAGATGTCAGGATCAGGTGTGTCTGGCTCTGTCACTCTCAGGGATACCTGGTGATGTCACTCGCAGGGATACCTGATGATGTCACTCTCAGGGATACCTGGAGATGTCAGGATCAGGTGTGTCTGGCTCTGTCACTCTCAGGGATACCTGGTGATGTCACTCTCAAGGATTCCTGGAGATGTCAGGATCAGGTGTGTCTGGCTCTGTCACTTTCAGGGATACCTGGTGATGTCACTCTCAGTGATACCTGGTGATGTCACTCTCAGGGATACCTGGAGATGTCAGGATCAGGTGTGTCTGGCTCTGTCAATCTCAGGGGTAACTGGAGATATCATTCTCAGGGATACCTGGTGATGTCAGTCTCAGGTGTAGGCCACTGTCAGCCCGGGGGGGGGTTCAGTCCATTAAAAGATCAAAGGGTGGTTATCAGAGAGCACAGCTGTCGGTGGTGGAAGTCAGATTCATATATAAGGAGGGGTAACAACAGAGCATTGAAAGAGTAATGCAGGAGGATAGATTATCAATTGTAAGCAGTGCCTGGGTTCCACGGGAGGACAGTGCACCACTAGATCAGACAGTTTTGTTGAAACACCTGGGGCTGGAGTCTAAAGTGAGCAAATGATGACATATGTAGTTGGGTTGGTCAGTGAGTTGGGAAAATGCAAAGCCTGTGGAGTTGATACAGAAGGCTACTAAGGAAGTGCTGTTTATGTTTGGGTGTTCACTAACAGAAAGGGCCTGACTCTGAGACACACTGTGTAGAAGTGACCGCTGTTTTCTGCCATCTCACTGTAAATATTGTAAATTGTGTAAGGGTTCAAACCCAACAATATCCAGGGTTTAGATTAGAGTGGTGCTGGAAGATGAACGGCTTTTGCCCGAAACGTCGACTTTCCTGCTCCTCGGATGCTGCCTGACCTGCTGTGCTTTTCCAGCACCACTCTAATCTAGACTCTGGTTTCCAGCATCTGCAGTCCTCACTTTTGCCCACCAGTATCCAGCCTGGGCTAACAAATGGCAAGTAACATTTACACCACACAAATGGCAGGCAATGACCATCTCCAATAAGAGACAAACTAACCACTGCCCCTTGACATTCGATGTGTTAACAACACTGAATCCCCCACTATCAACATTCTGGTGGTTACCATTGACAATATCCTCACCATATAAACACAGTGGATTCAAGAGCAGGTCAGAGGCTCAGAATACTGCAATGAGTAACTGACCTCCTGGCTCCCCAGACTCTGACTAGCATCTACAAGGCACAAGTCAGGAGTGTGATGGAAAACCCCCCACTTGCCTGTATGAGTACAGCTCCAACAACACTCAAGAAGCTAGACACCATTCAGGACAAAACAAGCTGCTTGATTATCATTATGTCCACAAACACCCACTCCCTCTATTATGCTCAGTAGTAGCAGTGTGTACCATCTACAAGATGCACTGGGAGATCCTGGGAGCACCTTCCAAACCCACGACAACTTTCATCTAGAAGGACATGAGCAGCAGATGCATGGGAACATCACCTCCTGCAAGTTCCCCTGCAAACCACTCACCATCCTGACTTGGAAATACATTGCCATTCCTTCAGTGTCGCTGCATCAATTTCCCAAAATTCGAAGGGCGTTGTAGATCTACCCACAGCAGGTGGACTGAAGCACCCTGTCACCACATTCTTATTGGCACCTAGGAAAAGGCAATAAATACTGGCCAGCCAGCGATACCAACGCCCCATGAGCGAATAATAAAACACAACAAGAAACAATGTTTGTTACTCATTTACTGGGACATGGATATCCCCAGAGGACCAGTCCTGGTTGAAACCAATGAAGGCCAAGATCCTTTCCTGATAGTGGGGGGTAAGGAACCTAATGCCAGGCACCTCATCATTCCTCTTGGCTCCTTCGGCCTTATTATAAGCCATTTGCTCCTGAAAGAGAGAAAGAGATGGATTGAGTGAGATGAAAGCTGATGAAGGTTGTGACATGTTCCAAATGAATAAATAAACAACACAGAAGGCTTGCAGGTTTAGTGAAGGGAAGGGGTTGTGGTGGGTGAGATGAAAAGGAGCAAAATATTACATGCATTGGTGAAAGCGGTAGAACGTATGTCTTGATGGAAGATGGGTGCAGCAGTGGCAGTGATGGAGTGAGTGTGAAGGAGCAGAGAACAGATGGTGGAGAGGAGAAGGTCATTGATCTTGCAGCATTGTCGGGTATTCCAACAGACACTTGAGACCACACTGACAACCCTGGACTAGGCTGGCAATGGCTGGTGACATGAGCTCCTCTGCCAGTTTGGTGGAAGAAGACATCTGTCTTCTGCACCATCCCATTCACTGGGTCCTCTAGTCCCTGATCACTTATTTCCCCTTGTCCGCAACATGTAGCAAAAATGGGTTTGGAGGGATATGGGCCGGGTGCTGGCAGGTGGGACTAGATTGGGTTGGGATATCTGGTTGGCATGGACGAGTTGGACCGAAGGGTCTGTTTCCATGCTGTACATCTCTATGACTGTATGACTCTAACTGTACTGGAAAGCTTCGGACTGCCAATACCTAATCAGGTGGGTGCCCCAACAGCCTTTTCAATATGGTGCCAGCTTGATGGATTCCAGGACATCCCAGCAACGGCGAACACTTCTGATTACAGCAAATGGGACAATCAGGTTATCATCTGGCAAGAAGGCTAAAAAGCCTTTTGGAAAGTCCTGGCTCTGAGACAAACTTTATAAATGCGAGCCTTTCTTTTCATTGAAACATGGAATTATAGCAAATCAAAGCAAGAGTAGGCCATTCAGCCCTTTGTCTGCTCTGACATTCAGAATGATCGTTGCTGATCATTCAACTCAGAAACCCAATTTCTGCTGTCTCCCCAGATGCTCTGATCCCTTTAGGCCTAAGAACTATATTAATTCATTCTTGAAACATTCAATATCTTGGCCTCAAGCACTTTCTGTGGCAGAGCATTCCACAGGCTCACAACCCTCTGGGCAAAGAAATTCCTCCTAACTCAGCCCTAAATGAGCTATCCTGTATCCTTCGCGAGGGAGGAGCGAAGGAATTCTGGGAAGATGAATCTAACCATTTATAAGACTTGCCTCAGGCATCAGGGCTTCCATTTGCCGAGAGGTGTGAGGGAGGAGTGAAGGGATTCTGGGAAGTTTTTAAGTGGGTGAGATCTAAACCTGAGGGCCTCCCTTCCACCCACGTCCTCTAACCTTACTAAGAGTCTGTAAACTAGGTATGTTTTTAGATTTCTGTTTTTTTTCTTCTCTTCCCATGTTTAGATCTGTGCAGGCTTTTAGAGTAGACGGATATAGATACTAGGGCAGTTGCATGTTCCTCCTGCAGAATGTGGCAGGTGAGAGACACTTCACATGTCTCTGCTGACTACATCTGCGGGAAGTGCACCCAACTCCAGCTCCTCAAAAACCGAGTTAGGGAACTGGAGCTGGAGTTGGATGAACTACAGATCATCCGGGAGCCTGAGGGGGGAATTGTGAGGATGTACAGGGAGGTGGTCACTCCCCAGACACAGGGTAAAGACAGCTGTCAGGGGGAGGAAAGGGAACCGACGATCAGAGCAGGGATCCCCTGCGGCCGTTCCCCTCAGCAGTAAGTATATCATTTTGGATACTGCTGGTGGGGACAGCCTACCAGGGGAAAGCCATAGTTGTCAGGTCTCTGGCACTGAGCCTGGCACAGTGGCTCAGAGGGCAGGGAGGAAAATAGAAAAGCGCTAGTGGTAGGGGACTCAATAGTTAGATGGATTGACAGGAGATTTTGTGGTCAGGAACGGGACTCCCAGAAGGTACGTTGCCTCCCCGGTGCCAGGGTCCAGGATGTCTCCAATCGGGTTTACAAGATTCTGAAGGGGGAGGGTGAGCAGCCAGAAATCGTGGTACGTTTTGGCACCAATGATATAGCCAGGAAAGGGATTGAGGATCTGAAAAGTGACTACAGAGAGTTAGGTTGGAAGCTGAAGAGCAGGATGAGTAGAGTAGAGTTGTCAGGTTTGCTACCGGTGCCACGCGATAGTGAGATGAGGAACAGTCAACGAATGCAGCTTAACACGTGACTGCGAGGCTGGTGCAGGAGGGAGGGCTTCAGATACCTAGACCATTGGGATATCTTCTGGGGAAGATGGTACCTGTACATGAAGGATGGGTTGCACCTGAACTGGAGGGGCACAAATGTCCTGGGTGGGAGATTTGCTCATGTGATTCGGGAGGGTTTAAACTAGTTTGGCAGGGGGGTGGGAATCAGAGCCACATGGCTGAGAGGGGTCAGTTGCAGATGGGGCAGTGACAGGATGTAGTGAATCTATCAGGAAGGTTTCTCACGCGATTAAACAAAGGGATTGGTTAAAGTATTTCTGCTTTAATGCAAGGAGTGTCCGAAATAAAAGTGACGAACTTAAAGCATGGATCAGTACTTGGGGCTATGATGTTGTGGCCATAATGGAGACATGGGTTTCACAGGGGCAGGAATAGTTGCTTGATGTTCCAGGGTTTAGAATGTTTAGAAAGAACAGGGAGGGTGGAAAAAGAGGAGGAGGTGTAGCATTGCTAATCAGAGAGTGCATCACAGCTACAGAAATGAAGGTTGTTGTGGAAGGTTTGTTTACTGAGTCAGTACGGGTGGGAGTTAGGAACAGCAAGGGAACAGCCACCTCATTTGGGGTTTTCTACAGACCACCTAATAGTAGTAGAGAAATTGAAGATCTCATAGGCGGGCAGATTCTGGAAAAATGCAAAAGTAGCTGGGTTGTTGTTATGGGTGATTTCAACTTTCTCAGTATCGACTGGAACCTCCCTCGTGCAGATGGTTTGGATGGAGCCGTTTTGTTAGGTGTGTTCAGGAGGGTTTCCTTACTCAGTATGTAGACAGGCCAATGAGGGAAGAGGTCATTTTGGATTTGGTGTTCTGCAACGAGCCAGGACAGGTGTCAGATCTCGTGGTGGGAGAGCACTTTAGTGAAAGTGATCACAACTGCCTCATATTTAGCATAACCTTGGAGAATGAAAGGAGCAGTTACCGAGGGAAGATATTTAATTGAGGAAAAGGAAATTATGACGCTATCAGACAGGAGTTGGGAAGTACAGATTGGGAGCAATTGTTCCACAGAAAGAGCACAGAAAACATTTGGAGACTATTTAAGGAGCAGTTATTGAGAGATGCACAAATTTGTTCCTCTGAGACAGGTAAGAAGGGGTAAGATTAAAGAACCTTGGATGACGAGAACAGAGGAGCTTCTCGTCAAAAGGAAGAAGGCAGCTTATGTAAGGTGGAGAATTACATGCTTGCTAGAAGGAGCTCAGAAATGGACTGAGGAGAGTCAGGAGGGGGCACGAAAAAGGCTTGGCAGGAAGGATGAAGGAGAACCCAAAGGCATTTTACTCATACGTGAGGATTAAGAGAATGATCAGGGAGAAGGTAGGGCCGATCAGGGATAGCATAGGGAACTTGTGCGTGGAGTCTGAGCAGATAGGGGAACCCTAAATGAGTTTTTTGCTTTGGTTTTCACCAAGGAAAGGGAACTTGTTGTAAATGAAAACTTAGAGGAGCTGGGATACAGTCTTGACCAGATCAAGATTGATGAAGTCGATGTGCTAGAAATTTTGGAAAACATTAAGATTGAAAAGTCCCCAGGACCAGACCAGATTTATCCTAGGCTGCTCCGGGAAGCGAGAAAGGAGGTTGCTAAGCCGCTGGCGAGAATATTTGCCTCCTCATACTTCACAGGAGTCGTACCAGAGGATTGGAAGGAGGAGAATGTTGTTCCTTTCGTCAAGAAGGGTAATGGGGAAATCCCTGGCAATTACAGACCAGTCAGTCTTACATCTGTGGTCAGCAAAAGTTTGGAACGAATTCTGAGGGATAGGATTTATGACTATTTGGCAAAGCATAGTGTGATTAAAGACAGTCATTATGGCTTTGTGAGGGGCAGGTCATGCCTCACAAAACTTATTGAGTTCTTTGAGGAGGTGTCAAGACAGGTCTATGATGGTCGAGCAGTGGATGTGGTGTATATGGACTTCAGCAAGGCATTTCATAGGGTTCCCCATTGTAGGCTCATTCATAAAGTCAGGAAGAATGGGATACAGGGAGATTTGACTATCTGGATTCAGAATTGGCTGGCTGACAGAAGGCAGAGAGTGGTTGTAGATGGAAAATATTCTGCCTGGGGGTCAGTGTTGAGTGGGGTGCCGCAGGGCTCTGTTCTTGGGCCTCTGTTCTTTGTAGTTTTTATAAATGACTTGGATGAGGAGGTTGAGGAGTGAGTGAGTAAATTTGCAGATGACACAAAGGCTGGAGGTGTTGTCAATAGTATTGAGGGCTACGGCAGTCTGCAGCACGACAGACAGGATGCAGAGCTGGGCTGACAAATGGCAAATGGAGTTCAACCTGGATAAATGCGAAGTGATGCATTTTGGAAGGTCGAACCCGAATGCTGAATATAGGATTAAAGACAGGATTCTTGACAGTGTGGAGGAACAGAGGGATCTGGGTGTGCAAGTACATAGATCCCTCAAAGTTGCCATCCAAATGGATAGGATTGTTATAAAGCATATGGTGTTTTGGCTTTCATTAACAGGGGGATCGAGTATAAGAGCCGTGAGGTTTTGCTACAGCTCTACAAGTCCCTGGTGAGACCACACTTAGAATATTGGTCCAGTTCTGGTCGCCCTACTATAGGAAAGATATCGAGGCTTTGGAGAGGGCGCAAAGAAGGTTTACCAGGATGCTGCCTGGACAGGAGGGCTTGCCTTATGAAGAAAGGTTGAATAAGCTCAGTCTTTTCTCTCTGGAGAGAAGGAGGAAGAGAGGAGACCTGATCGAGATGTACAAAATAATGAGAGGAATAGATAGAGTCAATAGCTAGAGAATTTTCCCCAGGGCAGGATTGATTGGTACAAGAAGTCATAGTTTGAAGATATTAGGAGGAAGGTATAAAGGAGACGTCAGAGGTAGGTTCTTTACACAGAGAGTTGTGAATGCATTCAGTGCGTTGCCAGCTGAGGTGGTGGAAGCAAATTCATTGGGGCCATTTAAGTGACTGCTGGACATGCACATGGACAACAGTGAGTTGAGGGGTGTGTAGGCTAAGTTACTATATTTTACATTAGGATTAAATCTCGGCACAACATCGTGGCTAAAGGGCCTGTTGTGTGCTGTACTTTGCTATGTTCTATGTTCTAGAAAGCCTTGGTTCTGCACTCCCAGTCTTCAGGAAAATCAGTCCTGTGTTTTCCCTGACTGGTCCTGTTTGATAATTTTGAAAGATTACAACACTGCCCCTCCATTTGAGAGAAGCTCAAACTTCTTAACTATGATTTTAATCTCTAGAATTGGATAAAAAGTTTTACTGTTTTCTTATCTTTTATCTACTATTGTTATTTAATGTTACCTTTTAGCTGTTCTAATATCCCTTCTCACCTCTCTGAGGCCCTTTCTATGTTATGATTTTCTACAGTACTGTTAGTGGTTGCATACGCCTCCCTTTAAAGTTCTGACTTTGTATTAATCTCACTGTCAATTTGAGGAAATATTTTTAACATCCTCCCAATTATGAAGGGAAGCACATTTTCATCGAAAACTAAAGGAGGAAAATGGGCAAAAAGGACAAAGCCCGTATCTATAGATGACTAAAGATGTATCGTATGGCGAGCTATAAATGAAAGTTGCAAAGTGAAACACTTCTAACAACAACAACAACGTTATATTTGTATAGCACCTTCAATGTAATGGACTGTTTCAAGGCATTCCATAGAAGCATTATAAAAGAAACTGACACCAAGCTATTAAGGCGATATTAGATCAGGTGACCAAAAGCTTGGTCAAAGAGGTAATTTTAAGAGGTGCCTTAGAGGATGGAAATGAGAGAGAGATAGATGTAGGTAACTAAATTCCAGAGCTTGGCCTTAGATTGAAGGCACTGCCACCAATGGTGAAGGTATTATGATAGGAAATAAATAAAAGCTCAGAATTAGAGGAGCATGGATATGTCAGAGGGGTATAAGTCCTGAGACAATTCAATAAATCAAACTCAACCCCAAACTCAAAATAGGGAGGGGCCAGACACAAGTAGCAGATCTGAAGTTAGGAGGGGATAGAATATGGGAGAACAGCCAGGAATGCATTGAAATAATCCATTCTAGAGGTAACAAAGGCATGGGTGAGGGTTTCAGCAGCAGGAAACATTTCAAATTAGGATGCTATAGTTCCTGGTAATGTTGCACAAAGTTCAAAATCAATCTATATTACAGGTATTTGTTATTTCTTCTCAAAAAAATTAAAATAACTCACATCTAATCAATAAGGCCTTTAAGAAAACTAATTAAGAATTAATTTCATTTAATTTAAACACAGCCAATTATAATATAATTTTGTGAAACTGATCTTACAAACGTTAATTGGAAATAAATGTTGGATGGACTTTGACACATTGCAATTTCCCTAAAAGCCACAGGATGGCATAGTAATTCTATCTGATGGAAATTTATGTCCTATTGCAGTCTTCAGCCAGTGATGATTTGGAGATGCCGGTGTTGGACTGGGGTGTACAAAGTTAAAATCACACAACACCAGGTTATAGTCCACCAGGTTTAATTGGAAGCACATTAGCTAGTGGGTTTCCAATTAAACATGTTGGTCTATAACCTGGTGTTGTGTGATTTTTAACTTTGTTCAGCCAGTGAGTCAGTTTACTCAGTGAGTACACTTGATTGGCTGTGCTATGGTGTTCCTCACCGTGTGTCAAGAAATCTAAGCATTTTTATTTGCTATAGGAATTTATCTGTACTTACCAACTTTCTGAAGCTGTATTTCAATAAGATTCTATGAACTTGCTGAGTTTTGTGGAAATTAAAAAAAATGATTTGGAATGTACGTTTACTTTTTCTCATTTAAAGAACCTAGTTTATGGTTCCCTGAAATCAATTAAATAACAGGGAAATGTTCTAGACTTCTGGCTTACCCCTGATGCCTTAGACACCTATGGATGAGAGGCAGTCTGTCGGATGCTCTGGTCCCCTCACCTCCACAGTCCACTGCCTGGACCTGTTGATGATTACAGTGAGGTTATATATAGAATCCCTACAGTGTGGAAACAGACCCTTCAGCCCAACAAGCCCACACCCAGATCCAGATCCATTCCACCTGAATGATGCACCTAACTGACACATCCCTGAACACTATGGGCTCATTTACCATGGCCAATTCATCTAACCAGCACATGTTTAGACTGTGGGAGGAAACTAGTGCACCCGGGGTAAACCCATGCAGACACAGGGAGAATGTGCAAACTCCACACAGTCACCTGAGGCTGGAATTGAACCCAGGTCCCTGGTGCTGTGAGGCAGCAGTGCTAACCACCAAGCTACCGTGTCACACCATGCTTTCTACAAAAGCAGAAAATCTGTTTTAGAAGTGCCGGAAGGTAAGAAAACACTCATATCTTTAAGTTTAACATCTTAGCTCCATACGGTGTTTGGAATGCTCAGCCACTGATGCAGGCATCTAGGCCTAGCCGCAGCCTGGAGTCTAGGTCAATCTGTGAGACCCGCCTCTGATCACCAGGAGGAGCCATGTTGTTGCTGTCTCCAATTGCCAGGGCAGCTGAGAGGGCTGAGAAAGGCTCGCTCTCGCTACTGAGGTTGTGTTGCTGCTGCCTTTGATTGCCAAGAGGAGCCAGGGAGTCCACTGCCACCAATCCCACTGCCTCCAATCCCACTGCCACCACAGACCACCAAAAGGCTATCCCAGTTCCACATACAGCCCACTCTCACTGCTGTGCTGCTGCTGCTGCTGAAGAGCCACAATTTAAAGAAAACAAAAGGAAGAATTATGATAAAAAAGATAAAGAGCAAAAGTAAAGGCATAAAAGAAGAAAAAAAGAAAAGTGAGAAAAAAAGCAGGCGGGAGTGGACAAGCCTCAGGCTCAGTCCTCCTCTGTCACCATCTTGAATACCGCCATCAGTAAAAAGTATTGTTTTGTGCGCTAGCCAGGCAAATCATACCTTAAATATATCAGGGTAATAGAACAGAATGCAGAATATAGTGTTACAGCTACAGAGAAGGTGCAGAGAAAGATGAATTCTAATATATAAGAAGTCTGTTCGTAAGTCTGATAACAACGGGGAAGAAGCTGTTCTTGAATCTAATGGTGCATGTTTTCAAACTTCTGCCCAATGGAAGAGAGTGGAAGAAAGTGTTTGCCTAAATGATTGGAGCACGGGATCCAGGCTGGACTTCAGGCAGCAGAGAGGAGGTGCTGCACTGTCAGATGTGCCAATTTATTGAATGGCTGTTAAAGTGAGGCCGTGTAAGCTTCTCTGGTGAATGTGAAGAATTCTAATTCAGTATTTTAATAAGACCTGAAGGGCTACCCCAGTGACCAACACTTATCCCTCTGAAAGCACAATTAAAATCAGACTATCATATAATTTATCCCAATATGCGTTTTTGTAATCTTGCTGCGTGTAAACTGGCTGCTAAATTCCCCGACCTTACAACATTTGAGATGTAAGAACATGGAAGGCACTTCCAAAATTCACAAGACTTTACTCCTTTATTTTTCTCTAAAATAAAATGCATAAAACCAGTTCCAATCATCTTTCATTATTCTGGTACAATGAACAATACTTCATCAATGCATATATTGTACCTACGAGATACAACAATAATTTGGAAGATAACCTAATTCCAGCATTCTAACCAGATTTGACTTTATAATTGAGGCAACATTGAAACTGGGTCTATTTTTACCTCAAATTCAAAGCAGGAAGTTGCAACTCCCTCAAAATATCCTGAGGTTTCATCCTTTGCTCTTAACTGTCCTTGTTAACCTTATCCCTCAGTGACATTGTATGTTTGAGGGTAGTTTCCATTTGTATGCAAATACCACTTAGCTCAATATTTCCAACTCTGTTCCTAGCACTGCAATCACCCCATTGAAAATAAATAAGGAAAGAACAAACTTGTATTTATACTGGTATGATCTCATGACATCCCGAAGTGCTTTCTGACTAACGAGGGAAGCACTTTAGAACTGTAGTTATCGGCCTGGATTTTCACACACAAGCTGAGATACTTACCTTCTCTGCCCTGGGAGAAAGTGCCTGGAAATCAGGGAATATCATTCTAGGAGACTGGGCTTTGCAGGATGTGTATTGGGGACCCCAGAACCTGCTGCTTGGCATAGAGGTGAGTTGGAGGTAATCCTACTCCAGTGTTCTGGCACTGTGTCCAAAACTTAAAAGGAAAATATAAAATATAAAATGTCCTCTTGACTGTCACTTCTTACATTCCATCCCTCCTCATACATTCCCTATGGCACATCCATGCTCCCCACCCATCCCCCATGACCCCTCATAACCTTGACCCACACACTAACTTTAGCCTTGACACCTACACGTGAATCTAACTAGTATCCATTATGGCCAGACCTCATAACTTAATGTATATTGCAGATTTTATTGGAAAATTCACTCATTACATTTAATGCTTTCAACTGCATAATCCTGTATAAAAATAATCATTGCAATTCATAGTCTCTCTTCTAAGAGTCTATAATCACTTTATATTACCATCAAACAATTATGGTAGGAATCCTACTGTGACAATAGAGGTTGTGAAATTATTTGTGCACACTAATCCAGAATTGGATTTTTGGCTTTATAAATTATTAGACACTTGAAGGGTTTTAAATGCTTTTTTTTTAAATCAAGGGGGGGACATTTTTCTGGAGTGAAATCACAGAATTGTTACGGTATAGAGATGACCGTTTGGCCCATTGAGAATATTGATTTAATGCCAATCCCTTGCCTCTCACATGTAACCCTGCTAATTGTTTCTCCTTAAAGAATCATGCAATGCCCTCTTGAATGCCTCCATTGAAATTAAGAATAGGTCATCAGGACTTCAATTTCTTTAGCTCAGCATGGCTCCTGTGGTCTGCCCACAGTGGATACTGGGTGAGTTGGTGTGGATAGTTCAAAAGCAAAGGTTGGAGTGTGGGGGGAAATGTTTGGCATAGGTTGGCACTGATGGCATAAGGACTATAAGGGGCCATGGGATTTGGCTAGAGCGACAAAGGTTGCTGTGCATGGTAAAAGGTAACATGATGATTGGTGAATGAGAACATGAGTTAACATGAGTGGAAAACGGGCAATTTATGAGGGGAGTGAGTCTATGTGAGGAGTGAACAATAGGGAGTTTTACTAGTTTCACAAATTCCCAAAGAACCTGGTGAGCATTTTATACAGACCACCCGGACATTTAGCAGCCCCAGTGCCCACCTCCAAATTATTTCCAGCAGTTATGAGCTCACCATTGATGAAATAGAAATTGGGGTCTTCAGGGCAAATTCCCGTGAGTCAGTTTTCTGGAATTTCTGTGCACCTGGCTCAGGAGTGGAAACTTGGGTCCTTAGTTTCACTACACAACAGGGCCCAACGCAAGGGACTGCTCTATGATTCATTGTTGTCAGGGGAAGATCAAAACACAGAAGTCTCCATCAGTGGTTGGAATGCAAGATCTGGTCAAGTCTGTTCATCATACTCAATGAAGTTTGTATTTTTTTAAAAATTGCTTCATTAATTCCAGCTTGCCAGTCACAGTAATATTGGTGTAGGCAGATGCTCTTTGTATTCACACAATGTGAGACTAAGTTTGACATTGTATTTTGGCACTTCCCTAGCTCAACATGTTACTATTGATATTTAACAAATAGGGAAATACAGTCCATGGGAAGGGACTGCATAATGCAGAACAGTGCTTTAAGGAATTTGTGTGGCTGGTAGATTAATGATACAGTGCTAATTCAGACTTTACAGTTACATTCCAGTAACACATTAAAGTATCATGTCATTCCTCACTTTAGCAAGCTTTTAGTCTGAGAATGAGACCATTTTACAATAATTTTACATATTGGAGGTCTCCAGTGCTCAGTTAACAAATTCAATGCTCAGTATTGACCAAGTTGTACAGACCAGAATAGTCTCAGTCTCAAACCTCGTTTTCTAGTGAGTGCACATGGCAATGAAAGGTGCCAGTACACTCCAGTGAAATGTATAAGGTTATTTAGGAGATTGGCAAAGTAGAT
The DNA here is from genome assembly GCF_020745735.1 of Hemiscyllium ocellatum. NCBI lineage: Eukaryota > Metazoa > Chordata > Chondrichthyes > Orectolobiformes > Hemiscylliidae > Hemiscyllium > Hemiscyllium ocellatum. The sequence goes on from NC_083405.1 coordinate 103,900,244, forward strand.
GCAGAGAAGTTGATACCCCTTATGGGAAAGTCTAGGATCAGAGGGCATCATCTCAGAGTAAGGGGTTAACCATTTAAGACTGAAATGAGGAGGAATTCCTTCTCTCAGAGGGTAGTGAGTCCGTGGAATTCTTTACTCAGAGAGCTGTAGGGACTGGATCATTAAGTATATTCAAGGCTGAGCCAGACAGATTTTTTTTAATCATTAAGGGAATCATAGGTTGAGGAGATAGAAGCATAGAAACTAGGACCAGTAATAGACCATTCAGCCCTTCAAGCCTGCTCCACCATTCAATATGGCCGTGGCCAATCCTCTATTTCAAACCATTTACCCAGTTTCTCCCTATACCCCTTGATGCCTTTAAAATCTAAAAATGTATCCATCTCTTGCTTGACTATATTATGTGACTTGGCATTCACAGCATCCTGTGATAGAGAATTCCACAGGTTTATGAACAACTAGGGCCCCAGCACTGAGTCCCACAGAACTTCACTGGAAAAGATTTCCTGTCACACTCTGCTGCCTTCTTCTCTGTTAATTTTTGATCCAGTATGCTACTTTCCCTTGATTCTTGACCAGTTTGCCATGAGGTACCTTATCAAAAGCCTTGTTAACTCTATGTAGACCATGCCAAATACATTAACTCCAGTAACACTCCTGGTTACCCCCTTAAAACTTTCAATCAAATTTGTAAATATAACTGTACCTTAACATGTCTATTCCAACTGTCCTGAATTAATCTTTGTCTCTCAAAATGCAAACATATTCTATCACTCAGAATTCTTTCTAATAATTTCTCCATCATCGAAGTTAGACTGACTCCTCACCTGTAATTTCTAGGTCTATCCCTTCCTGTGTAATGATTGGACAAATTTAGCTGTCATCCAGTCCTCTAGTACCTCCCCTGTGGCTAGAGAGGATTTGAAAATTACTGTGAAGGTCTCTGATATCACCTCCCTTACCTCCCACAGCAACCTGCGATACAGCTCATCCGAGCCTGCGGATTTATCCACTTTTAAGATTCTAATCTCGCTAATACCACCTCTCGCTATATTAATTTCTTTGAACATTTCACAGTCCTCCATTCTGCACTGATTTTTTTCCATTATGGAGATTAGTGCAATGTATTCATTGAGGATTGTGTTCCAGATGTGGAATACCTCTAAGCTCCCTAATGAAACCTATTCTTTCCTTACTTATTCCCTTGCCTTGTTTATGTAAAAAAAATGGACTTTCCTTTATTCTACTTGCACTTGCTTAGCTTTCCTAATTTCCTTCCGAAATATCCGCTATACATTATATGCTCGGTATTGACCATAAACTTCTCTTTCTTTTTTAATCTTAATCTTTATGTTCCTTTGCATCTAGGCTTCTCTGGTCTTGGTTCCATTATGGGGACATATTGTCCTGTAATCATCCTGTTAGTTCCTTGTTGAATGCCTTCCACTGCTCTGACATAGTCTTCCCTGCACATAGCTGCTCCCAACCCTCTTCGGCCAAGTTGTGTCTCATCTGAGTAAAATTAGGCTCTGCCCAGTTTAGAACTTGCATTCCTGGTCCAACTTATTATTTTCCATAACCAACTGGTTATAACAAGTACAAGTGAAATGCTGCATGGAAAGTATTTTTGGGAGCTTGAACAGTGAGGAGGTACAGGGCAAGTATTACACCTTCCGTAATTGAATGGGGAGGTACCATGGAGGCATTGAGTGAATGTCAGGTGTGATGGAGGAGTGGGCAAAGGTGCTGTGGAGGGAATGATCCTTGTGGAATGCTGATAGTGGAGGGGAAGGCAAGATGTGTTTGGTTGTGACATGCTGCTAGGGGTGGCAGAAATGTGTTGGGGGATCCTTTGAATAGGTAGAAATGGGTATTGCAGATGCTGGCAATTATAGTCAAGATTAGAGTGGTGCTGGAAAAGCACAGCAGGTCAGGCAGCATCCAAGCAGCAGGAAAATTGATGTTTCAGGCAAAAGCCCTCATCAGGAATGCTTTGAATGCAGAGTCTGGTTCGATAGAACTAGAGGAACCTTGTTCTTATTCTAGGAGGGAAGGAATAGAAGAGGACATATCTGTGGGAAATGGGGCAGACACAGATAGGGGGAATCATCAGCTGAGTAAAAAGGAGGCATCCCTGTGGAAGGTGGCATCCTCAGAACAGATGTGAGAGAAAGGTGAATGTGGGCGAATGGAATGGAGTCCTTGCAGGAAGCAAGGCGTGAGGACATGTAGTGAAGGAATCAGTGGGTTTGCTGTGGATAGTCATGGACAGTCTATCCTCAGAAATGGATTTAAAGAAATCAAGGCAAGGAAGCGAAGGATCAGAAATGGACAATATGAAGGTGACAGAGGGTGGAATTTAGAAGTAAAAGTGATTCATTTTTCCAATTCCAGATGACAGCTGCAAGCAGCACCAATGATGATACCAGACCCAAATTAATTTTTATTCCTGGAACTACATTTGAACTTAAGAACATAAATTTTAAAAATCAGCTAATGCCAATTCTCACACTTATAGAGAGAAAATTTTAATTAAAACATGAACAGAAGTAAATAATCTTTATTGTTACTATTTTAAAAACACTGTTTATTGTATATAAACTATGTTTCTTGGAGAAAGTGAGGACTACAGATGCTGGAGATCAGAGTTGAAAAGTGTGCCACTGGGAAAGCACAGCAGGTCAGGCAGCATCCGAGGAGCAGGGGAATCCATGTTTCAGGCTTAAGCCTGATGAAGCCTGATAATTCCTGATGAAGGGCTTATGCCTGAAATGCTGATTCTCCTGCTACTCGGATGCTGCTTGACCTACTGCGCTTTTCCAGCACCACACTTCTCAACTACGTTTCTTGTTTATATCGTGCTTGCATGGCTTTGGTTTGCCAACATCCCACAATATCCGAATATCGGAATTCTACATTTCTGAATTATGTTTGTTTAGATGAAAAGCATAACACGATAAAACCATCTTTTTGCTGCATGTCTCAAATAGTTTTGACCCATTATTAACAGTTGCTACAAGAGTGTGGGCGAATGGAATGGAGTCCTTGCAGGAAGCTCTGGACTTTTAAAAATTCAGTTCCAGGATGAGGGCCCTCTTGGCTAGGCCAGCATTTATTACCCATCCCTATTATTGGTCATCGGTCCATTGAGGGGCTTGTGCTCACAATGCCTGTACATTTGGTTTATTATGTTGTGCATTTGAAAGGTCTGTGTTTGATTTTGAGGTTTAAGTAAAGATAATATGTTCTTGGAATCCTAATTGGCAGGCAAAAGTTCTGTAGTTCATAGTCAATTTTAAGGCACATTGAGAATCATCCACTGATGATTCACAATGTTCAGTATCATTCGTGACTCCCCCAATACTGAAGCAGTCCATGTCCAAATGCAACAATATCTAGGCCTGACCAATGACAACTAACATTTCTGTCACACAAATGCCAGGCAATGATCTTCACCAATAAGGGATGATCTAACCACCGACCCTTGACATTCAACGGTGTTGCCATCACTGAATCCCCCACTATCAACATCCTGGGGGTTTCCATTGACCATAAACTCAATTGGACTCGCCATATAAACACAGTCGCTACAAAAGCAGGTCATATCTTAGGAGTATGCAGCAAGTAACTCAACTCCTGACACCTCAAAGCCTGTCCACCATCTACAAGGCACAAGATGAAATACTCCCCACTTGCCTGGATGGGTGCAGCTCCAACAGCTTGATGCCATCCAGGACAAAGCAACCCATTGATTGGCACCACATCTACAACTATTAACTTCCTTCACGACTGAATTTCAGAGCAGCAGTGTGTACTATCTACAAGATGCACCACAGAAATTCACCAAAAATCCTCTGACAACATCTTCCAAACCCATGACCCACTTTCTTCTAGAAGAACAAGGGTAGCAGATATATGGAAACACCACCATTTGCAAGTTCCTGTTCAAGACACTCACCATCTTGACTTGGAAATATATTGCTTTTGTTTCACTGTAGCCAGGTCAAACTCCTGGAATTTCCTCTGTAAGAACATTTTGGGTCAACTTACAGCACATCGATTGCAGTAGTTCAAGTAGGCAACTCACCATCACCTTCTCAAGGGCAACTAGGGACAGGCAATAAATGCTGGCCCAGCCAACAATGCCCACCTTCAATGTCCCAAGCGCGAATTAAAGATGACTAAGTATCAGAGAGTCTAGCAGATGTGGAAGATCCTGATTATAACTGGTAAAGTACTGAACAAGTTACTCATGTTTTTTAATGAAGGTGACTGGATTAGAAAAATAAAAGTAGCAAGATAGATCCCTTAAGAAGTTACAATGATTATTTTGTAAATGCAAACAAGGAATGTTGAATAATTACAGGGTGTCAGCACTTTCAGATGAGAAAGAAGGCAATATGAAAGACATCTCAATCCCAGGAAAAATTAGTCTGGATCAGGTACAGTAATTCAGAAGATTTAATACAATGAAATCAGAATAATGAAGAATTAATGGACTACAGATTGACAGAGTTTCAAATGAAGAAGGTGAGATCATCACTGATGTCTTACCTATAACCTTCCTAGCTCATTTGCTTCAGGAAACACTCCTTTAGAATGGAAAACTGCGCATCTAACTTCAATATTTAAAAAAGATGAGAGAGTGAAGCTGTGGAATGATAGACCCATTCCCTAGCATCTGCTGTTGGAAATTTGCTAACTGAAACACATCCAGAGATTAGATTAGATTCCCTTCAGCCCAACAAGTCCACACTGACCCTCCAAAGAGTAACCCACCCAGCCCCATTCCCTTACCCTATATTTACCCCTGACTATTGCACCTAACACTATGGGCAGTTTAGCATGGCCAATTCACCTAACTTATACATTTTTGGACTGTGTGAGGAAACCAGAGCACCTGGAGGAAACCCATGCAGACGCAGGGAGAATGTGCAAACTCCACACAGACAGTCACCCAAGGCTAGAATCAAACACGGATTCCTGGCGCTGTGAGGCTGCAGTGTTAACCACTGAGCCACCTGGCCACCTGATAGTTGAATGAACATGGTTTGGACTTCCTTTAATAGTTTAACTTTCTATCATTGTATAGCAAGAGCTACTGTCGGTCCAAAGGAGATGTATAGTTGGTCTATTTTTGCAGCTGCTAAACGTTCCTGTTGCTGAATAATTGTGTTTTTATCATCTGATTGTACATTTAATGTTTTTGGATTTCCCCATCTTGAAACACACTTTAGATGTGTGTTTCCTCCTTTCTCCTAACCATTAAGGAGAAAACAGTAGCAGTGAGACAGAGCACTAAGATCAGATTGCATCACACTGAGTTTAGGTAGGTTTCGAGGTTGCAGTAAGCATATGATATTGGAGATTAGTTCAGTGATGTCCTTCAGAATAGAAGTGGCTTCAGGGTAAGCCTTAGACATTTCCTTTTCATCCTTCAATCAACTGCAATTGTATATGCTTCAGACTGCGTAGAGACTGCTCGATTGGGCTGAAGTGCTTGAGCATCCTGCAATACAGTGTTTAACCTGCGAGAGGCAGCACTTGGTGCAGTTTCTGTCAGCAGATCACTGAGCTACAAGGAAGAGTGGAGATGTGAATTGCCCATTGTGCACCTTCGAGCACTTCATAGCAGTGCACCCTCTTCAGAAGCTGACAGAATAAAGCATTGCCTCCAGAGTTGTGTGGAATGCACTGATTGCAAATCCTCACTGACCAGGTGGGGGTGAGTGTGAATGATTTATGCAACCCGACTACTGCAGGAAAGACATTGCACTGTCTTTGCTGCCGTCACCAATGTCACAATTCAGGATTCCTGACATTTGTGGCTATCTGCATTCAAGGAGCCTGTTGCTTGTGAGAGATGAGCAATATTTGATCATTATTTTATTAAAATTCTTTCATGGGATGAGGGCATTGCTGTCTGGGCCTAGCTGCCCTTGAGAAGGTAGTGGTGAGCTGCCTTCTTGAACTGCTGCAGTCCACAAGCTGTAGATAGGTTGACCCACAACATCCTTAGAGAGAGTTTCAGGGTTTTGACCAGGCAACAGTGAAAGAACAGTAATATTTTTCCAAGTCAGGATGGTGAGTTGCTTGGAGGGAACTTGCAAGTGATCATATTTGCCTGAGTGTGGCATCAAGCAGATCGAGAAAAACTGGAGTCAATGGGAATGAGGGGGAAAACTCAACTACTCCTTCACCAACATTATCATTCACTTTGTCCCTTACTCAGGGTTCCATCATTATCTGTTCTATTCTCTCCTCCTCTGTGTGTGTCAACAGCATAAAGACCACCATTTTCAGCCCTTTTCTCAGTTTTGAAGAAGTCATGTTGGACTCAAAACATTAAGTTTCTTTCATTCCCACTGCTGCCAGACCAGTTGAGTTCCTCCAGCATTTCTTGTTCGTATTTCAGATCTCCCTGCAATAATTAAATTTACAGTCAGTGTGTCTGCACGAGCGGCTTGTGCAATGGTAGAGTTAGAGGGAGTGCTGGCCTTGTAAGTGTGAGGGGGCAGAGAGAAAATGGAAGCACTTGCCAAAGTCAACGCACAGAACCATTCAACCTCTTCCTGCACTGCTATTCATTGCCTTATACCCCGGACACTGCACTAACCAGGACCAATACCTCGGTCCAGGATGGCTGTGTCTGATGGCATGGCCTTTTTTTGTGGTCCACAGGAAGAAGGATGGCCCTCTTCCCCATCATCCTGGACACAAACATCTCAAGGACCTTGTTGGTGAACTGGGGTGCAAGCTTTCCTTTGGTGGGCCATATCTCAATAGGAATGTTGGAGCACCTGGAAGTGCTGGGCACTTCCTGACTTGCAGTTTGTGAGCTGGGGTTTTAATATGGTGACAGCCATGTAGATATTCAAAACCCCAGCAGCAGGGAGTACTTGCCCAATGGTGACTCACAATTCCATGAGGTGGGCAGCAAATAGACCATTTCATAATTACTATGCAGAAGAAAGGAGGATTGCAAGGAAAAGTCAAGTGGGCCTTGACAATGCAGGTGCCAGGAAAAGACACTGCCAAATAATGGAAAAATTCAGCCCATTGACCCAGTAACCTACTAGAAGAGCTGCACAAAGCCAAACTAAAAAGACTATGATGAGAGATGAAGGTGATGAAAGTTGAAAACTACCTAAAATTGTTCTCATACAAAATTAATTTAGTAGAGTCATAACCATTCTCCAAGACATTATGGAGTCAAGGTACTTTATCAAGAAAAATGTGTAAATTTGTGCTTCAGACTAAAGTGCAGAGCAAAATATTCCCAATCATTCAATGCATATGTTTACTACATGTAGAATAAAAGAGGGTATGAAACAGAAGAACAAAAGGCAAGGGGACCCATCAGAACACAGCATTCATTCCCACAAAGGTCAGGAGAATGTTGGTAAGATGAAGGACAGGAACATGTTCCCAGTCTGTGGAATTGAAACTGCTCGTCATATTTGTGCAGTTGTTTCTCTATTGTATTTATCAATAGTATGCAACAAAATGTGAGAAATATTGCCTGTGTGTACCCAGGTAGCTGTAAGTCGCAAATGACCTTTCATCATGTTACAGATGCACCATTCGGTCCTTGAAGCAGGCTCTGAAAGTCACACTGAGCGGTAAGCAGTGAGCTGAATACCAAACAGGATCTCGGGAAACTTTACCATGACTTCAGCCAGCAGTACATCAATTAGTAGACAGCAGCACTGTGACCAACTCCTATGTTAGCAGGGAAATGAAAAGGGAGAACGTTGTTTTACAAAAAAATCATTATCTGAGGTAAACATAAATATTACTTAAAGAATCAAAAGCAAGTATTTTTAAGCAAACAGATTTTCATCATGGTCGCTGTCCTCACAAACATTCTGGGCAATTTTAGACACTTTTGGAAATGTGAGGCCAGAATGCTGCTGACTACATTACAGGTGTGGAAATTACAGATAAGCAGTTAGTATCTTGTAATTTAAACAAAAGAACCCTATTTATAATGAGAGCAATTCACTGATCTTAATAATAATTATCCAACTTAATTCATCTCATGTCGCACCCAGCATTAATATTTTTATTGCATTGTATCCCAGCACTGGGAGATATTTTCTAATCAACCTGTTCACATTTCTGGTGCAGGTGGGACCAGAGGAAGGGACACTACCACTGCACCACAGAGCACACTCCTCCCCCCAGTAGCATATCAAATCAATAAGACCCAGCTGAAAGTGATTGGGCTACTCATATCACTCAAGGAGATCATTTCCTCTGAAGAAATATTGTGGATTTCCAGCCTGTAATTCAGAGGTACAATTTCTGTTCAGGAAAGAGCAATTATAAAAGAATTCTGACAATGCATCTATTTTATACCAGAAGTGTTTGGTGAGCACTTGGGAAAGATTTCCTTTCAAGTGAAAATGTAGCAATTATGCTCATTTTCACAGAAACTCACAATTGCATATTAAAATTTACACTATCTGAACTTTATGATAATGATGACTCTTGCATCCCATCACCGAACAATTTTATAGTTAAAACTCCAACCTAATCATGCAAGGTCCTGTTGGTGTTTGGAGCAAATTAAAGCACATGGCATTGAAGGTAATATACTGAAATTGGTAGAAAACTGGTTGGCACACAGATAAACCAAGATCAGGATTAAACAGGTCTTCTTCCAACTGATAGGCAGTGATGAATGGGATACTATAGGGATCATTGCTAGGATGCTTAGAGGTAGTTATAGGGGATTCTATAACTAGGGGGACAGATAGTATCATTTGCAAGCCACATTGGGAGTCCCACATGGTATGTTGCCTGCTCGGTGCCAGGGCACAGGACATCCCTGACTGGCTTGAAAGGATACTGGAGCAGGAGGGGGAGGATCCAATTGTTGTGGTCCACTTTGGGACTAACAACATAGGTAAGGGTAGGATGGAGGACCTGTTTGGAGATTATCAAGCAGTAGGAACGAAATTCAGGAACAGGTAGTCAAGGGTCATAATCTCTGGATTACTGCCTGAGCCACATGGAAATTGGCTTAGGGATAAGAAAATTAAGGAAGTAAACACATGGTTAAGGGAATTGTGTGGGAAAGAGGGGTTCCATTTCATGGGACACTGGCATCAATTTTGGAACTGGGGGATATGTACCGATGGGATGGTCTTCACCTGAACCAATCTGGAACCAGTGTTCTAGCAAAAAGGATAAATGGGGGTCACTAGGACTTTAAACTTGCGAGTTCGGGGGGGGCAAGGGAAAGCAAAAAAAACAGGAAGTGTGGTGAGAAATGAAAAGGTAAGCAGCAAGTTTATTATGTATGCAGGAGGGTTTAAGCTCAAGGCAGACTATGAAAGAAGCAAAAATGAAGGATAACTCAGAAGGTATTAGAGAAGTTGTGAATCATGAGGGTAAGAAAGCTAGCATAAAGACACTTTACCTGAATGCTCATAGCCTTCCTAATGAGGTTGATGAGTTAACGGCACAAATCACCATGAACAATTATTTGGTAGCCATCATGGAGACATGGTTGCAGAATGGTCATGATTGGGAAATAAATATCTAGGAGTACCAGACTGTTCGGAAGGACAGACAGGAAGGTAAGGGAGGTGGTGTAGCTCTGATATTCAAGGATGACATCAGGGCGGCGCTGAGATGTTATAGGTTCTATGGAGCTTGAGGTTGAATCCATTTGGGTGGAAATTAGAAATTCCAAGAAGAAAAGGCCTCTGATAAGCATAGTCCACAGGCCACTAAATAATAACATCACTTTGGGACAGGCAATAAAAAAGGAAATAACTAATGTGTGCAAAAAGGGTACAGCTATTATGATGAGGGATTTTAATCTGCATGTAGATTGGTCGAACCAGCTCTGTCAGGGTAGCCTTAAGGAGGAGTTCGTTGAGTGTATCCATGATAATCTTCTTAAACAGCATGAAATGGAACCGATGAGGGAGCAAACTATCCTAGATCTGGTCCTGTGTAATGAGACAGGAATAATTAATGGCCTCATATTCAGGAATCCTCTTGAATGGAACGATCACAGTATGGGTGAATTTAAAATACAGCTGGATAGTGTGAAGATAAAATCCAATACCAGGGTCCTGTGCTTGAACAAGGGGACTATGATAGAATGAGAGAGGACCTGACTAAAGTAGACTGGGAACAGACTTTATGGCGCAACAGTTGATGAGCAGTGGAGGACCCTCAAATATATTTTTCAAAGTGCTCAGCATAACTATATTCTGGTGAGAAGGAAGGACTGTAAGAGGAGGTGTAAAAGGGGTAAGAGGAAGGAAATAAGGCAGGCTATCAAAGTGAAAGAGAAGGCATACAAAGTGGCCAAAAACAGCAGGAATCTGGAAGATTGGGAAACCTTTAAAGGTCAATGGAAAGCCACAAAAAGAGCTATAAAGAAAAGTAAGATAGAGTATGAGAAAAAACTAGTACAGAATATAAAGACATAGCAAAAGTTTCTATAAATATATAAAATGAAGAACAGTGGCTAAAGTAAATGTTGTTCTTTACAGGATGAGAAGGTGTATTTAGTTTTGGGATATGATGAATGGCTGAGGCATTGAACAAGTACTTTGTATCAGTCTTCACAATGGAGGATACTAATAGCATGCCAATAATTGACAAAGAGATGAAGTTAAGCGAGGACCTGGAAACAATCATGATTACGGAAGAGGTAGTGTTGGATAAGCTAATGGAACTGAAGTTAGACAAGTCTCCTGGCCCTGAGTAATAAAAGAGATGCTGGAAATAAAGCAAGTGGACTAGCAGTAATTTTCCAAAATTCACTGGACTCTGGGGCAGTCCCAGCAGATTGGAAAATACAAATGTGACGCCACTGTTTAAAAAGGGAAGCTGACAAAAGATGGGGAATTATAGACCAGTGTGCTTAACCTCTGTAATGGGGAAGGTGTGTGAGTCTATTATCAAGGAAGAAATACTAGGGCATCTCGAAAGAAATTGTCCCATTGTACAGATGCAGCATGGGTTCATGAAGAGCAGGTCTTTTGGAATTGTATGAAGACATTTCAAGCAAGGTGGACAATGGGGACAGAGTGGATGTGGTGTACCTAGATTTCCAAAATGCCACACAAGGTGACACAAATGAGGCTGTTGCATAAGATAAAGATGCATGGCATTACGGGTAGAGTATTAGTGTGGATAGAAGATTGATTGACTGACAGGAAGCAAAGAATGGGGATAAATGAGTGTTATTCTGGCTGGCAATTAGTGACTAGTGGTGTGCCTCGGGATCGGTGTTGTGCCCACAATTATTTACAATTTATATCGATGATTTGAATTAGGGACCACATGTGCGGTGTCAAAATTTGCCAATGACACTAAGATGAATGACAAAGCAAAATGTGCAGAGGACTGTGAAACTTTGCAGAGGAACATAGATACATTGAGTGAGTCAACCAATGTCTGGCGGATGGAATACTATGTTACTAAATGTGCAGTCATACATCTTGGTCGGAGTAACAACAAAATAGATTATTACTTGAATGGTAAAAAGTTGCAGTATGCTGATTTGCTTTGGGACCTGGGTGTCCTTGTGCATGAATTGCAGAACATTGGTCTGCAGGTACAACAGATAATTTGGAAGGCAAATGGAACTTTGTCCTTCATGGCTAAAGGGATTGAGCTTAAAAGTAGAGAGGTAATGTTATAGCTGTAGAAGGTGCTGGTGAGGCCACACCTGGTGTACTGTGTGCAGATTTGGTCTCCTTACTTGAGAAAGGATATACTGGCACTGGAGCGGTGCAAAGGAGGTTCACTAGATTGATTCTGGAGTTGAGGTAGTTGGTTTATGAGGAGAGACTGAGTAGACTGGGATTATGTTCTTTGGAATTCAGACGAATAAGGGGGGATCTTATAGAAACATATAAAGTTATGAAGGGAATCAATAAAATAGAAATAGAGAGGATGTTTCCACTAGTAGATGAGACTAGGACAAGAGGGCATGGCTTCAAGATTAGAGGGAGCAGGTTTAGAACTGAACTGAACTTCTTCACCGAGAGAGTTGTTAACCTATGAATTCCTTGCCCAGGGAAGTAGTTGACGCTACTTCAGTCATCAGTTTTAAAGCTAAGGTAGATACTTCTTTGAAAAATAAAGGAATTAAGGGATATGGGGAAAACGTGGGTAAGTGGAGCTGAGTCAGCGGTAAATTTGGCCGTGAACTTATTGAGTGGTGGAACAGGCTCAAAGGGCTGGATGGCTTCCTCCTGCTCCTAGTTCTTATGTTCTTATGTCAGCTATTCACAATATAAATGATCTAGATGAAGGAATTTTACATGATATCCCACAATTTGAAGGTGACACAAAGTTAGGTGAGCTGTGAGGAGATGTAGAGATCCTTCAGTGTGATTTGGACAAGCTGAGTGACTAGACAAGTGAGTGGTAGATGCGTTTTAATATGGATAAACATGACATTATCTACTTAAGGAATAAAAACAGGAAGTGTAGGAATCTAATCTAAAAAAATCAGATTATTAGCTGAATGGCTATAAATTGAGAGGGAAATATGCATCGAGACTCGGGTGTCCTTGCGCACCAAACACTGAGGTTAAGCTTGCAGCAGGCAGTCAATAAGGAAAATGGTATGTCAGCCATTATTATTTGATTTGATTTGATTTATTGTCACCAAAGCACAGTGAAAAACATTGTTTATGAGCAACACAGGTAAATAATAGTAAGCAGGGATATATAGATCAAAGGTTGGAAAAAAACGTAGCCAGAAGCATACACCACGTTATGTTGCACAGGGCATACAGTGGTGAGATCAACATTAACAGATCAATCATTGTTTGAAGTTAGAGAATCCATTCATCAGTCTAATAATGGTCGGGAAGAAACTGTTCCTAAACCTGCTGGTGTGTGTGCTCAAGCTTCTGTCTCTCCCGCTTATAGACAGAAAATCTTATTGCGGTCAGACAGACAGTACAAGTCAAGTATTTTGAAATTTCTTCAAGTACAGTCTTGTATGACAATTTTTAACTTTAATTCATAAAGTACATTTTAGCACTTTGTTATTTTGATTTGCTGTTTTGCAGTGTTGGCCCATACAGTTCACTTGGAGTGGAGTCTGCCAGTAAGTGGGCAAAAGGTGAAGCACACAAACACTATGTTTGATGGCTAGCAAAGGGCACGTCTTGCTGTGTAAGAGGATGTGGGAATTACTGCATATATTGTCCATATAACCTGCATGTGAGATCAACGGGCAAGTGGCACATTTAAAAATAGCTGCCAATGCAACAGTATTCACCATTTATCAGATGTATACAGAGCAAGACTTCGTTTAGTGTTAACAATTCTGCCGGGTTGTCAGAGTTTGAAACCAACACTAATCAAATCTCACAAGCACCAGAATCAATTCTGGGTTAACATCTGGTGGTTGTGGTGGTCTTGCTCTGATTCATTGTATGGTCTGTGAAGATACATGAAATATTCTGCAGTATAAGACTAACTACCCTGTACACTGTTTATAAAGGGAATTACAACCTTGAAAGGAGCATTGATACCATAGTCTATCAGTCAGTGAATCCTCCTACAAATTCCTCAAGAGAAGAGTGTGATGATACATCACCAACAAAGCCAGCTACGAGGCCCAAACAAAGATTAGAAAGTGTTGTGTGAAGATCCATTTCACATTTATAGCTTAGTCATGCCATGTCCTTCTATGACCATCCAACTCGGCCCTACTCCAGCAAGAAACATTTTCAGGCTGATAATTGAAGACTTCTCACATAAAATTATTACAAAGTGACCTTGCCTCGTTATGCTTAATTATCGACTGACCCACAGAAAGAGCTAAAGTTGGCACATGCTTGCCATGATCTATCTATATATGATAGTTTTCCAATCAAGCTATGTGGATCTAATATATGGTAAATATTTTCAATTCTCATCTGCTTTGCACTCGAGGTGCAAGTTAGCCTACTACTTATTAGATTTGACTTTCATCTGATTACACGTAGTTTGCATTTAGAATATGGACCTATTTGTTAAGCTTTTCTGTAATTAGTTAGCATCATAGTTGATGACATGAACATTTTAAGTTTAATACCGTTCATAATAAAGGGAGAACTTCATGCATTTAACTGAGATACTATTTCAAAGCAAAGAGAAAGAGAATTCCAAGAGGCCCTCAATCCCTCTCTCGTTCTGCTTTTCTTTCTCTCCCTTTTCCACTTCACCCCTCGCTCTTTAATTATTTACAGGAACTTCCTTCAATTCCGGTGATTGGATCAACTACCTGAACCACCCTCTGGACATGTGACAATTCCTCAAAATGTTTCCATTTATTCAGTTCACTAACATGGAGTAAATGTCTTATTTATCGATGCAGTAGGTCATTACTAAAGCCCTTACTGACATATTGCAAACACAACTTGAATTCAGCACTTCTCATTACTATTCATTAATGCATTTTTTGGATAGGATCAACATTCTGATCATTACTAAAAATCATCAGTTGTCCATTTGGGATTTTTCTTATCATTCTGAACTTTGATTATATGATCACTGCAAGGGAACAAGACACGTATATTGCCACTATTGGCAATACTCTCTTTTTAATCTGAATTACCTGTAGTTTCCCCATGGATATGATCTCTGCTCTTTTTGATTAAATTAGATTACCTACAGTTTGGCAACAGGTCCTTCAGCCGAACAAGTCCTCACCAACCCTCTCTGAAGAGTAACCCGCCTACTCATTCCCCTAACCTATATTTATCCCTGACTAATGCACTTATCACAATAGGCAATTCAGCATGGCCAATTAACCTGACCTGCACATCTTTGGATTGTGGGAGGAAACCAGAGCACCCGGAGAAAACCCGCACAGACACAGGGAGAATGTGCAAACTCCACACAGGCAGTCGCCCGAGGTTGGAAACAAACCCGGGTCCCTGGCACAGTGAGGCAGCAGTGCTGCTGCCAATCTTATCTCTCAATGGGACCTTTCTATTATCCTTCCTCATCACTTTTCCAGGAATTGCCTATGTTTGTTAAAAAGTCTGATCTTACTTTCCACGTATATCATGCATTGCTCTTTGTTTTAAATGACTTAACTTGAATTTTATGGTTATGCCCCTTGCCTTGTTAATTCTCTTTAACACTTGAAACAGCTCACATTTTGTCCTCCTCACTTTTCGACCAAAGAACCTAATGTTAAAGAATTTGTTATCGCAGCTCAGTCCTTTCATTTCAAAAATTACCTCAGTGAATAGTTCCTAGACTTTCCGCCTGGTGACTCGCTTTCCTGATAGAGAATATCTAGAAGTGAAGACTTTAATCTAAATCAAACATTACCAACACTCTGTAAATTCTATTACCACGTTAGTTTTCTTACATATATTGCCTGTTATAATGAAGGCCAGCATTTTATTAAGCTTTTTTGATTGCTTTTTACACCAGCAAACCAGCTTTCAATAACTTGTGTAGCAGACCCCAAATCCCTTTGTGCTTGGCAATTCCCCATTTAGATCAAAGTTTCTGAACAATTTAATTTTCAATTAGCAAAGAAAGGAAGACATGGTCTTCATTCTGAACAATTATTATGAATACATTTGCACTGATGAGTTTAAAGTAGTTCAGAAAAATAACCCCACACACAAAAGCAATAAGGCTGTTTTTGGCTCTGTTGCTAAATGTGCTAATATTGACATCACAAATAATGGGATAATGTCTTCAGGTAAGTAAAAGAAGACTTTAGACATAAATGTACTTATTATTTCAAAATAATGAAATGGCTATTTTTAGGTTTCCTCTTTTTCTCCCTGAAGGGAGATGCAGCCTCAGTTTAACAATGAAATAAAACATTAGCAAATTTATGTTACTACGTAACATAAATCCAAACAAGTTATTCAAATTTAAATCTTCTCTCAACAGCTAAAAATAACACTGTATATTTTTTTAAAAACTCAGAAGCAGAAATTGATAAGCAAATCTTGTGATTCTTGCACTGAGCAGCTTGAGTACGACCCTCAATTTATAATTCCAGAAATATCCTTGAAACAGCCACAGTCTTGTTTCTCAGCTAGAATCATGTATTATTTCCGAGGTAATCCACTGCTGAACATAATTGGTCTACCTATAAAATAAGTCATTTGCTATCCTGTAGCTTCCGGCCTTATATCAGTGACATGTTTAACACCATTGTTATTCCATCTCACTGCTGTGTCAGTGCACCAGCCACACAATAGATTATGAATTCTACTAATTCTACTCATAGTATCAGAGGATAAATCTAGACGAGCGACAGGGAATCAATCTAATATTCACTTTGACCATTCTGGTGGTGTGGTAAAATCACAGAGCAAAATGTACCTGGGAATTACAACTGATCAGTAATAAATGGATATTACTGAGAGGTAATGTGTGATTTTTCTTTCTCAGTTTTTGCCAATTTTGAAATGATTGCTCTGGGGAGACAATGCCAGACTGATATTGTCACTGGACTAATAGTTCTAAGGCCCATGCTAATGATTTGGAGACAGGAACTCAAATCCCACCACAGCAGCTGGTGGAACCTAAACTCAATTCACGAGTCTGGAAAATAAAACTAGTCTCAACAAGTTGTTAAAAAAAAAGTGCAGTTCACTAATGCCCCTTTAGGGAAGGAAATCTGCCATTCTTATGTGGTCTGGCCTACACTGGACTCCAGACTCTCAGCTAGTGGTTGACTCTTAGTTGCCCTCTGAAATAGTTTAGTTCAAAAGCAATTAGGAACAAGTGTTATATATTGTCTTTCCAGCCATGCTGTGTATTTTATTAAAATTGTAGACAGATTGAGGTTGGATTGTGTATGTGTTAGTATTATAATGAGTTGGTACAGTCACCTGGCTACACCTGTGTGGCACGGTATCTCCATGGTTAGCACTGCTGCCTCACAGTGCCAGGGAGCCAGGCTTGATTCCACCTTTGGTGACTATGTGGAGTTAGTACATTCTCCTTGTGTCTGCATGGATTTTCTCTGGGTGCTCTGGTTTCCTTCCACAGCCCAAATATATGTTGGTTAGATGGCTTGGCTATGCTAAATTTCCCAAAATGTCCAGGGCTGTGCAGGCTCGGTGGATTAGTGAGGGAAATGCAAGGTTATGGGGAAAGGGAGGTGGTGGATCTGGGTGGGATGGTCTTCATTGGGCCAGTGTGAACTCCATCAGCTGAATGGCCTGCTTCTATGCTGGGGGATTGTATGATTCTATAGGTTCCTCTGGGCAAGCACAGTTCATTTTGCTGCCCATTAACTTATTAAACTGGTGCCTGGTGCCCAGGATCAATGATTGCAGAATGACAGGACTTCTTAGTTTCATACGATTATTGAATTTTCTAAAGTACAAGGGATGATAGATGGTCTCCTTGTTCCCACTCAACCATACCTTATAATGCAGTAGTTTACATGAATGTCTGTGTATTTCATACCATTATTGGACAACCAATCAGTAACAGTCAGCACTGTGTTATACAGGCCAGCATCTCTATCCAGGGAGCTTTCATGATGTTTCCATTTTAGCCATGACATACTTATTTGAGACTGAAGGCAAATTAATGGTAATAAGACGAGACTTTGATTCAAATGTGAGGTCAGGAATGGGAATTGGGATGGATAGTCACTTAAATACATCCCTCACTTTAGAATGCCCACTTCCTAATGTAAAATGCTCACGCAGTCATTTTAAAAGGCTCCTCCAGTGGTCATCTTGCCCAATTGTGCCAATCGGCTCATTAAGCAGCAGTAAACACCTTCTCAGGTTCAACTGATGCTGGCCTAGCAGTGATACCCACATCCTATTAACAAATGGCTTTTGAATTTTCACATGGGATCCAGCAAACAAAGTATTCGGCCAAGCTCAATTGCAGCAAGAGGCTCTGTCAAAGAGAGAAAAAACACTCAATTACAGGGACCAGTTGAACAGAGTCTAGAGAACGAGAGAACAATCTGTAATTACATCTCCTTTACATTGGCATTTTGTGGTGGTAGGGAAGGGAGAGTAGGGAGGTGCCTTTTAGGGGTAAGGTTGGGTTGGGTTTTCCTGATTCACATGGTGGCTAAGTGGTTAGATTCTAGCCTCAGACAACTCTCTGTGTGGAGTTTACAATTCTCCTCATTCCTGCATGAGTTTCTTCTGGGTGCTCCTGTTTCCTCCCACAGTCCAAAGATGTGCAGGCTAGGTGGATTAGCCATGGGAAATGCAGGGCAATAGGGTAGAGGGTGAGTCAGGGTAGGATCCTCGTCTGAGATTTGGTCAGGACTTAAAGGGCCAAATGGCCTGCTTCCAGTGGGTAGGGATTCTATGATGATGGGCATCAAGGAAGTCATAGGAAGGTAGTAAGTATCAGGAACTAACTTGTTTCTAATTACTTGCTAATTGAGCTCATTAATAGTTATAGGGAGCACAGATGACAATTTATAAATGGAACATGGAGAGTCTGGGACACCTTTGAATACAGCTATCAACATCACAGTGAGAATCATTAAAGCTCCTGCGTGCAGTGTGAAAAGGGTGTATTAACAACATTTACACTCAGTTGCTGATGCTGTGGCACAGAGCTGCCATTATTAGAAAAGGGAGACTTGATTTTACAGTATCTTAGGTTATAATGTTGGGGGATTGGCTACAAGAGCAAGGATATTACATCAATCTTATATAAGTCACTAGTTCAGCCTCAGCTGGAGCACTGTGTGCAATTCTCTGTGCCACACTTTAAAAAGGGGGTGAAGGTGTTAGACAGAGAATGGAAGACATTTACAAGGATGGCTCCATGAATGACGAGTTTCACTATAGCGAAATAAATGAGAGAATTTGCTGTTGGAGAAGCCGGGCTGTTTCTTTCTTGGAGAAGAAAGTTCTGAGTAGCAATCCGATTGAAATATTCAATGAATAGGAATGAGAGCTCAAAACAGAGCAAATAGGGAGAAAATGTTCCCACTCGTGAACAAATCAAGAGTGAAAGGGCACAGCTTAAAATTAATTTGTAGAAAGAGTAACAGTGATACATTTTCATGCACCGAGTCACTAGAGTCTGGAATGCACTGCCTGGGAGAATGGTGAAAGCAGGTTCAATCGAGGCATTTAGAAGGATAATGTGCAGGAAATGGGAGAAGGTAGGACAATGGCATTGGGTAAGATGCTCATTTGGAGAGCTGGAACAGACATGATGAGTTGTATAGCCTCCTCTGCCCTGTGATTCGGTGTGTTTGGAACTTTGAGGCAAACTGCAGGCTGCTGGAATCTAGGGTCACCTCCAGATGACTTCTTGGTGTAGCTCACTGGAACTCTTTATCCAGTGGGAGGGCAGGAGTACAGATCGACGGCCCTCCATAGCCATGATCAGGGGCTGGCAGGGAGCCTTCAGAGAAAATGTGGCCATCACGCTGTCTCTCTGCTTTCCCAACCCATCTCTTTTCAAAGACAAAGCTGAGTTAAGACTGCCATTTATTCCTTTGTGTGTTGCTCCTATCTCCTGCCTGTACACAACAATCCTAATTGGAAGCTGAATTGTAGTTCTGGGCCAAGTATTGGCTTCTACTCTGAGAATGATGCTGCTGCCACTGACTTGGAGATGTTTTGTGTTCTTGCTCTGGAATAAATATTTGCCCTGGAAATTAGGTGGACAGATTACTTAAAGGGAGAAGCTGAGTTAAAAATGCAGAATACAGACTGGTGGGCTTAGAACATTGGAGCAAGAGGAGGGATGATGGGGCTCAGCAGATCTTAGAATTTGATGAGAGAGAAGGGGCATGGGGCTTGCAAAACTATGGATGGAAGGGTTGAAATGTGAATTAATGCATAGAATGATTGTATAAAGTATCAGTGAATGGTAGCATCCTTCCAGTTAACATAGATTATGGATTTGCAGCAAACAGTCCACTTTAGACCAGGGCTGAAGAGGCTAATCTAGAGGGGCAGGTTCTGTCACAAGAAGGTTCCTCACATGAAGGTACCAAGTGCCACAGTGGGTTGCTAGTTAAGGCAATGGCGTCTGTTGTCAATCTATTGTTGGCACTTGTCATCATGGTGTATCCCAGGCCACAGGAGGGGACTGTTGTTTTCCTCTGTCTTAAATTAGTGACCCACCAGCTGCAATATTTGATGTTTAGGGCATGTGCAAAATCCTTGAAGTGGAGCTTTGAGCATCCCACTGGTCATCTGACTCCAGCTACCAATCCAGAAAGTATCTGAATGCAACCATCTTGTATCTTCCAGTCTATGGATATGAACTAGCCACTGAAATCACCCATGCTTGAACAACCAAAACCACGCAGCTCCAACCCTAGCAGGAACACAATCAGGATGTTTGCCCTGCCAGGATGTATCCATTATCACTGTAGACAACAGAATTGGAAATTGTTGAGATATTTGTATAGATAGTTGCATGTTGCCCTTGTTTCAATGCTATATAGGGAAGTGTTGAGAACGCAGGCCTCCTAACCACCAACTTAAAAGTCAATTCACACATTTTGTGACCTTGACCACAGGCAGTAGCTATCTTTACTAATGGGTGAATGATGATTTGACTGTGTGCCATGGTGCACCTGAAGTAGCAGGATTTGCTGGTCATTTCCAGCAGGATGTTATTTAGTGTAACTAGGGCTGGGGATGCCACATCTTATCATGTGACTATGGTTTTCGTGACTCTTCCGATCAGGGAGAACAAGTTACAGATTTTGGAGAAGCAGTTCATGAATCTTTGTAGCCGACTTTCAGTGTGGATGACTCTGGAGCAGTTCTCTAATCAGGATGAGATGTATTTTTGACTTTGCCTTCAGTGTTGATCAGTTGTAGAGCATGCTATCTGACCTAGAAGACTCCTTCCACAGCTGCAGGGAAGGGAAAGTCAAGACCTTGGAGAATAAAATGCCAAACAGAGTGAAGCATGGACGTAGCCCTATTTCACTCTGTTCTTCACATGAAAACTATTAGAAATGCCACCAAACTGTACAATGCTGTTGTCATGGAAAGAATGGATGAGATTGAGGAGCTTTAGTGGGTGGACAATTTCCCTCAAAACCTTGTGGGCTCCTGTTCTGTTGACAAAGTACAAAGGGACCTGGGAGTGCTAGTCGAGGATTCTTTAAAGGTAAACATGCAGGTTGAGTCCGTGATTAAGAAAGCGAATGCAATGTTGTCACTTATCTCAAGAGGGTTGGAATATAAAAGCACCGTTGTGCTACTGAAACTTTATAAAGCTCTGGTTAGGCCCCATTTGGAGTACTGTGTCCAGTTTTGGTCCCCATATCTCAGGAAGGGCATACTGGCACTGGAACGTGTCCTGCAGAGATTCACACGGATGATCCCTGGAATGGTTGGTCTAACATATGAGGAACAGCTGAGGATCCTGGGATTGTATTCATTGGAGTTTAGAAGATTAAGGGGAGACTTAATAGAGACGTACAAGATAATACATGGCTTGGAAAGGGTGGATGCTAGGAAATTGTTTCCATTAGGCGAGGAGACTAGGACCCGTGGACACAGCCTTAGAATTAGAGGGGGTAAATTCAGAACAGAAATGCGGAGACATTTCTTCAGCCAGAGAGCGGTGGGCCTGTGGAATTCATTGCTGCAGAGTGCAGTGGAGGCCGGGACACTAAATGTCTTCAAGGCAGAGATCGATAGATTCTTGTTGTCTCGAGGAATTAAGGGCTATGGGGAGAATGCTGGTAAGTGGAGTTGAAATGCCCATCAGCCATGATTGAATGGCGGAGTGGACTCGATGGGCCGAATGGCCTTACTTCCACTCCTATGTCTTATGTTCTTATGGACACATTGGTCAAACACATTGGTCGGCACAGTGGCTCAGTGGTTAGCACTGTTGCCTCACAGTACAAGGATCCCAGGTTTGATTCCAGCCTGGGGCGACTGTCTGCGTGGGTTTCCTCCGGGTGCTCCGGTTTCCTCCCACAGTCCAAAGATGTGCAGGTCAGGTGAATTGGCCATGCTAAATTGCCTACCGTGATAGGTGTATTAGTCAGAGGGAGGTGGGTCACTCTTCCGAGATTCGGGTTGCGCTTTGGCGGGTCGGTGTGGGCCTTGATCTAGATTAGATTACTTACAGTGTGGAAACAGGCCCTTCGGCCCTACAAGTCCACACCGACCCGCCGAAGTGCAACCCGCCCATACCCCTACATTTACCCCTTACTTAACACTACGGGCAATTTAGCATGGCCAATTCACCTGACCCGCACATCTTTGGATGGTGTGAGGAAATCGGAGCACCCAGAGGAAACCCACGCAGACACGGGTAGAATGTGCAAACTCCACACAGTCAGTCGCCTGAGTCGGGAATTGAACCCGGGTCTCTGGCGCTGTGAGGCAGCAGTGCTAACCACTTTGCCACCGTGCCCCCCCACACTGTAGGGAATCTAATCTAATCAAGAAAGTAGATTCTTCTATGTAGACTTTCTGGATTGATAGCTAGAGCCAGATGACCAGTGGGATGCCCAAAACTTCACTTCAAGGATGTTTGCACATGCCCTATGTAGATCATGGCTAAATGGATTTGCTGGCACTGTCTTTCTGGGTTTATTCAGATCCTTTAAATACACAACTCTAGAAAAGGTCTTCTCCATCATGCTAAGCAGTGAGATTATTTTGTAACTGTTGTATTTGCTTCTGTCATCACTATTTTTGCACCATGTGATGATTTTGTGGTATTTACTTCCTGTGGAAAGGAGCCTACTTTCCAGAAGAAAGGTGATAAAGATATGTCAGTGGTTGGGAATTTCTGTGCTGAAGCAGTTTGGCTCGAATTCCACCTTTGCCTGGTTGCCCCTCTATTCACTTGGCAGCCTGTGCCCTTCTTGAGCTCCCATGAGCAATGTTCTTCATTGAACTCATCCAGGACAGGAAGCTGTGGCAAACGTGAAGCATGGACAGGAGTACAGCTCCTAGCCCAGTCCAAAGTACCTACTTACCATCTAAAAGCTTCATGAGGGAGATGTGGTTATGGTACAACAAAATACACTTGTAATCCCTTTATCCATAGCTCATTGATCTCCATTGATTCAGGTGGTTTGAATTTTTTGACATGAGTAATTAATTGAGAAGGAGTTCCCCCTCTTGTGCACAGCTGTCTTGGCCACTTGCAGGTCAATTGGTGTTTCATTATTGAGTTTCTGTTGGGTATCTAGTCAGCTTTTATTTTAGCATCAGTAACAGATGGCAGTTGAGGAGGTTTCAGACCAGTCCTTGATGTGGGTTTCTATCTTTACAAGTGATATTTCTGCTGCTTCATAGATCATTGAGCTATGTGATTACAAACTCCATCAATATTAGGATCAGCACTCATTGGTAAACCTACAGTGGAAAGCAATTGTTCTAGTGAGAGTCTGAATTGCTAGCCACAGAATCACAGAGTCATGGAGTCATTCAGCATAGGAACAGACCAACCTTGCTCCCAAACTAAACTAGCCCCATCTGAATGTGCTTGGCTCACATCCTTCCAAACCTTTCTTATTCATCTACTTATCCAAATGTCTTTTAAATGTTGTAGCTGTACCTACATTCCACCACTTTCTCTGGCAGTTCACTTCACATCTGAAAATGTGTTGCTGGAAAAGCGCAGCAGGTCAGGCAGCATCCAAGGAACAGGAGAATCGACGTTTCGGGCATGAGCCCTTCTTCAGTTCACGTCCCATGCAAATCACACTGGATAAAAAAGTTGTCCCTTGTGTCCTTTCTAAAACTTTCTCTTCTCACCTTAAAATATGCCCCTGTTATTGAACCCCCCCACCCTAAGGAAAATGTCATTGACCTTATGCAGTCCGTCATGATTTTATAAACCTCAATGTCTTTGGCATTAGGGCAGCATGGTGGTAATTAGCACAGCTGTATCACAGCACTGGAGCCCAGGGTTTGCTTCCACCCTCGGGTAACTGTGTTGAGTTTGCATGTTTTCCTTGTATCGAAGTGAGTTTCTGCTGGTTTTCTCCCACAATCCAAAGATGTGTAGGTTAGACAGATTGGCAATGTTCAATGGTGTCCGATGTGCAGGCTAGGTAGGTTACAGGATTAGAATGGTGGGATGGGTCTGCATGGGATGCTCTTCAGAGGGTCAGTGCAGACTTGATGAGCTGAATGGCCTCTTTCTGCACTTTAGAGATTCTGTAATTAAAGTTTAGACAAGGACTAATGAAGTGTGTTTGAAACAGCAGGGAAACAATAATCTAATGGTATTATCACTTGACTGTTAATCTAGAGACCAAACTAATGTTCTGGGGACACATGCTTGAATCCCACCATGGCAGATGGTGGAAATTGAATTCATAAAAGTCTAGAATTTGGATAGTAATGATGACCATGAAATCATTGTCAATTGTTGGAAAACCCATCTGGTTCACAAATGTCCTTTAGGGAAAGAAACTGCCGTCCTTATCTGGTCTGGCCTACATGTGACTCCAGACTCACAGCTGTGTGGTTGTCTCTTAGCTGCAGGTATGGTTGGGCAATAAATGCTGGCCTAACCAGCGATACCTCACCCCATGAATGAATTAAAAAAAATCTTCACAGGCCTAGGCTGCAGAGAAGCGAGTGGTCAGTATTACAAGTTGTACTGTGATAGGTGCAGATATGGATAATATTGGGGAGATCATGCCTTGTCATGATGACAAGGTCTAGTTGGTGCCAATATCCAAACATTGGTGTCACCATGATGTTATGTGGCCATCCTCCACAAAGGTGTTGGTGATGCTGAGTTCATTCAGGGCACAGAACTCAAGAAGGTTTTGTCCATTGTTGTTGATCTTGGCTAGCTCACGGTGACTGAAGTCACTCAGGCCGACTAGCTTTCCGCCAACTGGAATGTTTCCCAGAATGTCACCTAGGGAATGGTAGAAATGCTCTTTGTCTAAGATGCTGGCAGACAGGGAGGGAATATAAGTGCTAACAGCATTGCTGTCCGATAATACCAGCAGGGATCTTGTTGCTTGTGACTCAGTTAGCTCTGCCAGCTGGTTGTTCACTGCACCAATCTCATAATGGCCTTCAGTAATCAGTAAAATCACCAACACCCAACGTAATCCCAGATGGATAGTTTTCATATTTTTTTGTAGAAAATTAACAAGTGAAGGCCATTTCTGCCAGGTGCATTGAATAGCTGGAAATACAGTGTATTAAATCTCTGCAGTAACTTTACCAAAAGGCGGAGAAAAAAATCTGTTCCTACAACCACAACACAAGCAGCATCTGAATTTCCATCTGTGAAATGCACTTAAATCACTGGACAAAGAAAGATTAGAAATGAAAACACAAATTGGTTGAGAGGTGTACTCCCACTATGTACTTAATCTAAAGTCCACAAACACACAATGTGGCCTGTGTCAGTCACTATAGGACAAAAAATAGTGATCATCCAGGTTAGTTATCATTTATATTGTGTGGACATTCTGAAAAATATCAATGGCCCTGCAGTTTGTTATCTCTACAGTAAAAGAACATTTCTATTGGTGAGTCTTCCTCCAGTTTATATATGTATAGGTGGGTGAATAAGAACATAGGATCATATGGAACATGAGAAGAAGTAGGCCTTTCAGCCCATCAAGCCTACTCTGCTATTCAGGAAGATCATGACTGGCTGCATTGTGGCTTGAACTTCACTTCCCTGTCTGCATAACAGTTGACTCCCTCATCAAGTAAAAATCTCGAATATATTCCATCACCAAGCCTCTACTGCTGATGAGGAAGAGAATTCCAAATGCTAATGACCCTCTAAGAGGAGACGTTCAGCCACATTTAATCTAAAATAGGAGATGTCTTATTTTGAACCACAGCCACTTCATTCTAGCCTTACCTTCACACCCACAAGACAAAATCATCTCTCACCATCTACCCTGTCGAGGCCCTTCAGAATCTAATGTGGTTCATTACAGCTAGATCATGGGTGATGTTCCCCAATTCATTAATTGGATATCCCAACTGGTCAAGCTCTCCTTCTATATTCACCCAACCCCTTGGTTGGTCACAACAAGGTTAATTTATAAAGGATCTATCCCTTGTGGATACTCTTCTCTCAGGGGAAATTAGTTTAAAAATTAACTTTAAAATTAAAAAGGATCCAATTAAATCAGGTTTTCTTTTGAGTTAACAAAGAGAAAATTTATGACTTATTATATGTAAACACATATACAACACATATACACACAGATTAGAAATGAACGGCCAGTCCAATAAAAAGATTATATGTTATAAATTAGAAGGTATATGTCTCAGTCTCCAGGACACTTATTAAGTGTAGGGGGTGGAACATTATTTGAGCAATCAATTTTTGGATCCTTAGCTTTGTGGGTTAGTTGAAATTCTTTTGCCTTATTTCCTTCTGACTGATTTGTTGGCTGTCTTCTAAAATTCAGAGAGGATGAGTCCTTTACCTGCGATACAAGGGTGACTAGTGGATGGTTCTTTGACTGGGACCTTCCTAGCAGCCCAAGACTGAAACCCAGGCCAGTCCACATTATTACCTCGGCACACTGGCACACAGCAGCCACTCAGCTCAACTCCTTCCACTGGCATACCTTACTCCAAAGGCAGACTTGAGTACAGTTGAACTGGCTTGCAAACCCTGTACTTGTGTTTTCTTGAATAGGGAAGGTACAACATCAGTCTTGCCCAGACTGCTGTGTTTACTCCTATCTATTCGCAATCTGAGATAACTCCTAGGAGATTACAGTTCAGTTTGCTATGCATTTTTCCTCCTTAAGGTTCATCCCCTTTGAAGCTTCCTTGACACCTCATCAAGTGTGACATTCCAGGGTCTCAACAGAGAGACACTGGATTTACATCTGCAGTAACATGTTTAGCTATAATAGCCCATTTGTGAAAAAACAATTACAAGTTCAATATGTCTACAGATGTTCTGGGGTTATGATCTGTGTTCATGAGACTTTTGATAACATCACTTCCCATCCTTTTAAATTGCAATCATTGTAGGCTCAATCTGCTCAACATTTCCTCATAAACTCCTCATCTTATAAATCAACCTCATGAACCTTCACTGAACTGCTTCTATTCCAGTATGCTGCTCTGTAAGTAAGACAACTAAAACTGCATTCTTTTTTATTCATTCACAGCATTGCTGGTTAGGCCATCATTTGTTGCCCATTCCTAATTGTTAAGAGCTGAAAATGTGTTGCTGGTCAAAGCACAGCAGGCCAGGCAGCATCTCAGGAATAGGGAATTCGACGTTTCGAGCATAAGCCCTTCATCAGGAATGAGAGAGAGTAGCCAAGCAGGCTAAGATAAAAGGTAGGGAGGAGGGACTTGGGGGAGGGGCGATGGAGGTGGGATAGGTGGAAGGAGGTCAAGGTGAGGGTGATAGGCCAGAGTGGGGTGGGGGCGGAGAGGTCAGGAAGGAGATTGCAGGTTAGGAGGGCGGTGCTGAGTTGAGGGAACCGACTGAGACAAGGTGGGGGGAGGGGAAATGAGGAAACTGGAGAAATCTGAATTCATACCTTGTGGTTGGAGGGTTCCCAGGCGGAAGATGAGGCGCTCCTCCTCCAGCCGTCGTGTTGTTATGTTCTGCCGGTGGAGGAGTCCAAGGACCTGCATGTCCTCGGTGGAGTGGGAGGGAGAGTTAAAGTGTTGAGCCACGGGGTGGTTGGGTTGGTTGGTCCGGGCGGCCCAGAGGTGTTCTCTGAAGCGTTCCGCAAGTAAGCGGCCTGTCTCCCCAATATAGAGGAGGCCACATCGGGTGCAGTGGATGCAATAGATGATGTGTGTGGAGGTACAGGTGAACTTGTGGCGGATATGGAAGGATCCCTTGGGGCCTTGGTGGGAAGTGAGTGTGGAGGTGTGGGCACAAGTTTTACATTTCCTGTGGTTGCAGGGGAAAGTGCCGGGGGTGGAGGTTGGGTTGGTGGGGGTGTGTGGATCTGACAAGGGAGTCACGAAGGGAGTGGTCCTTGCGGAATGCTGATAGGGGAGGGGAGGGAAATATATCCTTGGTGGTGGGGTCCGTTTGGAGGTGGCGGAAATGACGGCGGATGATACGTTGTATGCGGAGGTTGGTGGGGTGGTAGGTGAGAAGCAGTGGGGTTCTGTCTTGGTGGCGGTTGGAGGAACGGGGCTCAAGGACGGCGGAGCGGGAAGTGGAGGAGATGCGGTGGAGGGCATCGTCGATCACGTCTGGGGGGAATCTGCGGTCCTTGAAGAAGGAGGCCATCTGGGCTGTGCGGTGTTGGAACTGGTCCTCCTGGGAGCAGATGCGGCGGAGACGAAGGAATTGGGAATATGGGATGGAGTTTTTGCAGGGGGCAGGGTGGGAGGAGGTGTAGTCCAGGTAGCTGTGGGAGTCAGTCGGTTTATAGTAGATGTCTGTGTTGAGTCGGTCGCCTGAGATAGAGATGGAAAGGTCTAGGAAGGGGAGGGAGGAGTCTGAGACAGTCCAGGTGAATTTAAGGTCAGGATGGAAGGTGTTAGTAAAGTTGATGAACTGTTCAACCTCCTCGTGGGAGCACGAGGCAGCGCCGATACAGTCATCGATGTAGCGGAGGAAAAGGTGGGGGGTGGTGCCAGTGTAGTTGCAGAAGATGGACTGTTCCACATATCCTACGAAGTGGCAGGCATAGCTGGGGCCCATGCGGGTGCCCATGGCAACTCCTTTAGTTTGGAGGAAGTGGGAGGATTGGAAAGAGAAGTTATTCAGGGTGAGGACCAGTTCAGTCAGTCGAAGGAGGGTGTCAGTGGAAGGGTACTGGTTGGTGCGGCGGGAAAGGAAGAAGCGGAGGGCTTTGAGTCCTTCGTGATGGGGGATGGAGGTGTACAGGGACTGGATGTCCATAGTGAAAATAAGGCGTTGGGGACCGGGGAAGCGGAAATCCTGGAGGAGGTGGAGGGCGTGGGTGGTGTCCCGAACGTAGGTGGGGAGTTCTTGGACTAAAGGGGACAGGACCGTGTCGAGGTATTGGGAGATGAGTTCGGTGGGGCAGGAGCAGGCTGAGACAATGGGTCGGCCGGGGCAGGCAGGTTTGTGGATTTTGGGCAGGAGGTAGAAACGGGCGGTGCGGGGTTGTGGGACTATGAGGTTGGAGGCGGTGGATGGGAGATCCCCTGAGGTGATGAGGTCCTGGATGGTCTGGGAGATGATGGTTTGGTGGTGGGAGGTGGGGTCATGGTCAAGGGGGCGATAAGAGGAGGCGTCCGCGAGCTGGCGTTTGGCCTCAGCGGTATAAAGGTCAGTGCGCCAAACTACCACCGTGCCTCCCTTGTCTGCGGGTTTGATGGTGAGTTTGGGATTGGAGCGGAGGGAGTGGAGGGCTGCACGTTCTGAGGGTGAGAGGTTGGAGTGGGTGAGAGGGGTGGACAGGTTGAGTCGGTTAATGTCACGGCGGCAGTTGGCTATAAAGAGGTCGAGGGCGGGTAGGAGGCCAGCACGGGGTGTCCAGGTGGATGGGGTGTGTTGGAGGCGGGAGAAGGGGTCGTCAGAGGGTGGGCGGGAGTCTTGGTTGTGAAAGTAGGCACGGAGGCGAAGGCGGCGGAAGAATTGTTCAATATCTCGGCGCGTGTTGAACTCATTAATCCGAGGACGTAGGGGAATGAAGGTGAGGCCCCTGCTGAGGACTGATCTTTCATCCTCAGAGAGGGGGAGATCTGGAGGGATGGTGAAAATCCGGCACGGTTGGGAGCTAGGACCTGGTGTGGGACTGGAGCTGGGGCTGGGGGCGGGGTTAGGGGCGGGGACAGAGATCGAAGTAGGGGCGGAGTTAGACGTGGTGACGTTGCTCGATGTGGGGGCGGAGTCAAGCGTGGGGGCGGGGTCATGCGTCGTGACGAAGGTTTGCGTGGGGGAGGGGTTACGTGAAGTGACGAAAGACGGCGTGGGGGCGGGGTTATGGTTCATCAACTTTACTAACACCTTCCATCCCGACCTTAAATTCACCTGGACTGTCTCAGACTCCTCCCTCCCCTTCCTAGACCTTTCCATCTCTATCTCGGGCGACCGACTCAACACAGACATCTACTATAAACCGACTGACTCCCACAGCTACCTGGACTACACCTCCTCCCACCCTGCCCCCTGCAAAAACTCCATCCCATATTCCCAATTCCTTCGCCTCCGCCACATCTGCTCCCAGGAGGACCAGTTCCAACACCGCACAGCCCAGATGGCCTCCTTCTTCAAGGACCGCAGATTCCCCCCAGACGTGATCGACGATGCCCTCCACCGCATCTCCTCCACTTCCCGCTCCGCCGCCCTTGAGCCCCGCTCCTCCAACCACCACCAAGACAGAACCCCACTGCTTCTCACCTACCACCCCACCAACCTCCGCATACAACGTATCATCCGCCGTCATTTTCGCCACCTCCAAACGGACCCCACCACCAAGGATATATTTCCCTCCCCTCCCCTATCAGCGTTCCGCAAGGACCACTCCCTTCGTGACTCCCTCGTCAGATCCACACCCCCCACCAACCTAACCTCCACCCCCGGCACTTTCCCCTGCAACCGCAGGAAATGTAAAACTTGTGCCCACACCTCCACACTCACTTCCCTCCAAGGCCCCAAGGGATCCTTCCATATCCGCCACAAGTTCACCTGTACCTCCACACACATCATCTATTGCATCCGCTGCACCCGATGTGGCCTCCTCTATATTGGGGAGATAGGCCGCTTACTTGCGGAACGCTTCAGAGAACACCTCTGGGCCACCCGGACCAACCAACCCAACCACCCCGTGGCTCAACACTTTAACTCTCCCTCCCACTCCACCGAGGACATGCAGGTCCTTGGACTCCTCCACCGGCAGAACATAACAACACGACGGCTGGAGGAGGAGCGCCTCATCTTCCGCCTGGGAACCCTCCAACCACAAGGTATGAATTCAGATTTCTCCAGTTTCCTCATTTCCCCTCCCCCCACCTTGTCTCAGTCGGTTCCCTCAACTCAGCACCGCCCTCCTAACCTGCAATCTCCTTCCTGACCTCTCCGCCCCCACCCCACTCTGGCCTATCACCCTCACCTTGACCTCCTTCCACCTATCCCACCTCCATCGCCCCTCCCCCAAGTCCCTCCTCCCTACCTTTTATCTTAGCCTGCTTGGCTACTCTCTCTCATTCCTGATGAAGGGCTTATGCTCGAAACGTCGAATTCCCTATTCCTGAGATGCTGCCTGGCCTGCTGTGCTTTGACCAGCAACACATTTTCAGCTGTGATCTCCAGCATCTGCAGACCTCATTTTTTACTAATTGTTAAGAGTCAAACCACATTGCTATGGGTCTGGAGTCACCTATCAGATATCAGATTTCCTTCCCTATAGCACATTAGATAAACTATTCCTGAGAACCGACATGGCTACATGGTCACCATTTGACTCTTAATTCCAGATTTGTTTCTTCAGTAAATTCAAATTCTACTAAATGCCATGGCAATATTCATCCCAGATCCCCGGAATATTACCCGGGTCTTTGGATTAATCATCTAGTAAAAATATCAGCAGGCTATTGTTTTCCTGGTACTGTATGGGAATGTGTCAATGCCTTGTACAGCTGTAGCAAGATTTCTCTATTTTTATATTCCATCCCTCTTGCCAACATAAATGCCAACATTACCTTTGTCTCCTAAAAATTTCTGTACCTGCAGGCTAACATTTATGAATCATGTACAAGGACACACAGATTCCTCAGTGCAGCAGCATTCTGTAGCTTCTCTGCATTTAAATAATATTCTAATATTCTATTCCTCTTGCCAAAGTTACGGCCTTACATTGTCCGACATTATATTTTTTGCACTCACACATAACCTATCAATATCCTTTGCAGACTCTCTGTATTCTCGTCACAATTTATTTTTCCATCCATCATTGCATCATCAACAAACTTGGCTAAAATAGTTGGTTCCTTCATTCAAGTCTTCAATGTAGATCATAAATAGTTGATGCCAATAATGATCCATCTGGCACTCCACTAGTTACAGCTTGCAAACCTGAAAAATGATCCATTTATCCCAGCTCACTGATTTTTTGTTAATTCACCAGTTTTCTGTCCATACTAATAGAGCAGTTCAACAATATAAGTCCTTAACTCTATAGTAAACTTTTATGTGACACCTTATCTTTTGGAAATCCAAAACCCACCACATTACACTGTTTCCATTCTATCCACCATGCTTGTTAAATCTTCAAAGAACTCTACACATCAAAATTGCTCCAAAAGGTTTTTGGCATTTTGCATAATTGTTTCAACTTTACATAGATCTTTCCATTTTCTGTTTAAGTAAACGCTTTTAAAAGAATTCCATTGTAGGAAAAGCTCCCATTATAACCACAGCACCATTAAAGTGGGTGGCACAGTGGTTAGCACTGCTGCCTCACAGCGCCAGAGACCTGGGTTCAATTCCCACCTCAGGTGATTGATTGTGTGGAGTTTGCACATTCTCCCCATGTCTGCGTGGGCACCCTCCGGGTGCTCCGGTTTCCTCCCACAGTCCAAAAAAATGTGCAGGTTAGGTGAATTGGCTATACTAAATTGCCAGTAGTGTTAGGTGTAGGGGAATGGTTCTGGGTGGGTGCGCTTTGGTGGGTCGGTGTGGACTTGTTGGGCCGAAGGGTCTGTTTCCACACGATAAGTAAAAGCAATATTTTAATATACCTTTCTACGGTCCTTAATAACTTGACAATTCTTTAAGTACTTGAAAGTCATAAATAGCAGATGGTGATGTTTATGAAGAAGAAAGCTTTCTTTTTCCATTTCCCGCATCAGCTGCAGGCAGTACTAATCTCATAATTAAAGTGAAGAGGTGCCCAGTTACACAGAAGGAAAGCTGTGCAAATTAAGATCTTTATTGCTAGTGAACAGCCTTTATAGTGCACTTATCCAACCTATTTCTTGTTGATTCAAAGCAGCGGCTCAGTGAAACTGCCAACACACCCTTGGTAAAATGAGTACAAGTCATAGATATACAGTACTGCAATGCTGTTTATTCTCATCGTGGTCCACACTGATTATCTCCCAACAGCATCAACAAGCTCACGTAGCGGTTCTGAGACTATAATGTGAATGCCTGTGCAAGTGTAATATGTTGGAAACCTGAAAAACGGAGGCTCCATACCAAAACATACTCACTGAATTGTTACACACATGAATAATACCTGAAGCTTACTGGAGAACATTCAGGGCATCAGTTGATGCCTTATTGATGAAAGATCATTGACCTGAAATGTTAACTCTGATTCATTTTGCACAGCTTTCACCAGACCGATTGAATGTTTCCAACAGTTTTTGATGATATTTCAGAAAATGGAAACTGTTTTCCATTTAGATTCTACACTTAAAATTATTTAGTAAGATAACCGCCACGCTCAGAGCACTCTGTCAAAGCAGGTACCATGCACAGAGCTCTCATGTCTGGAGGGCATCATACACAAGAGCTCTTTCTCTGGGCAGATATCATGTAATTCGTAACCATGCACAGGATTTGGTAACTATAGCCTTTAGCTTGTGGTCGGTTAGTTGTATGCAGCCTTGGTGAATATAAGACCTTAGTGAAGAACATTGTAATGAATCTCTGAATGTTAGAATCAGTGTGTTTTTAGCCAGGTGCCCAACATTAGAAACAATTTGAGATGTCAGTGACTTTGTGCTTTGACTTTGAAATGAACCTTTATAGCTACAAGTGTTGAGGATTACACCAAAGCTGATGTTTTTTGTTAGTCTGCACACATCATGCAAGTCTTTTGTTTCAAAACTTTCTACTATTTATTACAATATCCACACTCAAAGAGTGCTGGTACGTCATCAGTTCTGGGAGCTAGCATTAAATTAATTCCAAACTCACTGGATGAGCTCAACACTCTACTTCTCCATTGTAAAGGTCCTATTCAACATGAATTCAGACAAATTGGATTTAACTTCAAGCGAGCATATAAGTCCATAATTCAGTGCAACATTGCACTAATGCAGAATACCTAACATACTTATCGCACAATAGACACACCTTTTTCTGAGAAATTGTCAAAAGTTGTTGTGCACGTTATTATCTGAAGTTCAAGACATTTGGAAATCGTCTTTGTCCTATAGTGTAGGTATCTCCTCTGTTTTTCGGTAAGATCAGGTCTGATGCCAGTTGATGAGTAGGCCGAACCAAATAAATTGAATTAACTCATGTTGATTTGGCATTTTTTACTGGTGAGAACAAGACCATGATTTCTTGCAGTTGTCATGAGCAATTTGAAGTTTGCACCATGTTCATGTTGAGGTCTTTCAGGAACTGCAGTGTCATCTGAGATACAGAGATAACTTAGTAGATTCTTGCTGATATCATACAATCATAGAATTTTACAGTACAGAAAAAGTCTATTCAACCGATCGTGTCTGTAACAGCTCCCGAAAGAGCTATCCAGCTAGTCCCATTCTCCAGCTCTATCTCTGTAACCTTCTATATTTATCACTTTCAAATATATATCCAGATCTCTTTTGACACCTTCTATGGAATCTGCCTCCACCACTCTTCCAGACAAATCCTAACAACTCTCTGAGTAAAGAGGTTTCTCTTCATATCACTGTTAGCTCTCTTGCTGACAATTTTAAAATTGTGATCATTAATTACTAACACACCAACTACTGAAAACAAAATATTCTCTTTACCTTGTCAAAATTGTTTATTATTTTGAGCACCTCAGTAAGACCACCTCTTAATATTCTCTACGCCAAGGAGAAGAAGCCCAGTTTCTCTAATTTTTCCTTGTATCCAAAAATCCCTCATTTCTGGCAACATTCTAGTAAATCTTCTTTGAACTCTGTCCAGTGCTTTAACTTAAATAGTCCTTAAATAAGATACCCAGAACCGAATACAATAAAGGATATGATCGATAAATTGCTGGAATATACCCTGGTTGACAGATAATCAAAATGGTAATCTAAGGAAACAATGCCTATCAAAAGGTGTTCTAAAAATTGTGAACGCCTGTGATTCTGGGGAAAGATGAATTGACCAATACTTATTATTTGCATTAAACTGGAATAATGCTTTGTGTCTGAGAACTTGGGATTTGTAAAAATGGGATATGGGCTACACCAACATTTATTGTCTATCTCTAATTGTCCTTGAAACTATGGTAGTGAACTGCCTTCATGAATCATTGAAGTGCTTGAGGCTTGGAATCTAGGCCAAAATGCAATAGTTAGCTCTATTCATACAAATTATTCGCACACTTTTCAGAATTACATACAATGATTAGTTTGTTGTAGTTCGGATGTGAACCAAACAGTTACAACAGTAAGAAGGGTTCTTTATACCAAATGATTCAAACTGGAAGTGATTTTTTTCTAATGTTATAAAATTATACAGGAATGGAAGAAGCAAAAAAGTGAACTCAGGAAAATGGGGAAGACCTAGCCCACTTTTCACGGGTATACTTAAAAAAGGCCATAGCTGGAAGAAAAAGTGACAAGTTGGATAATAGACAACAGGCAAAATGGAGTTAAAATCATTGGTCTCAGTATAGTAGATTGACATTAATATAAACTTATAGACATCATCACCTTGCTACATTATCACAATGATTATATACAAAGTAAAAAGAACAGTTATAGTAGACATGGCACTTGTTACACTTGCCACATGGAGAATGATATGGTCCTTAATCTCATTGTTCATGTTTGGCGCCTAGAGCAGTTCTTAAACTAGACTCAATTCCTTGATGGTATTTGTAGATGTATTTCAACATCACTTTGGCATGATGACTCAATTTCCTTTCTACAAGCTGCCATCTTGGGTTATCACTGCATCCCTGTAAACCCAATAATCTCTTATATCACTAGGTATGTCCTTGATGCTTTCAGACCAACCTTTCATCAGCACTTCCTGCAGCAATTGGAGATTTGCTCTTTGGGGCATTGTTTAATTGAGCAAGACACTTATGAAAAATAATTGGGTGTAGCAAAGATGTGGAGAAATTGGATTCACCTTGATCTTTTCAAATGACAAAACAGGCTTAAAGGGCCAAGAGCCTTATTCCTGCTTCTTATTTGTATGTATATATATTTACATATTCAGACTCAGTGACTTGGCTTTGTTGGTTTGATGACTTCCAGAGCAGGTAGACCTGTTGTTTTTCATTGAAATCTGGAAGATTTCATATTCTGTCTGAGCATCCTCAACTTTCTTCATAGGGATTATTGCTGTAACTTCATGTTGGCCGTGTATACATTTCTCTTGAAGTACCCAGATGATAGCTTTGCAAATTAATTAATGTTATTTGTAGACACTTTGGAGTAGATGGAAGAGGCTTGAAAAAGATGCCCCATGGTGGCTTGTGGTTGGATTCCATCATCATTTTGCCACTCCCAAACAGGTATTGATGGAAATGCTCACAAATAAAGGCAATAGCCACGGTCCATTTCTCAAACGGAGTGTAGCAGTGTTGAGATTGCATTAAATCCTTGGATGTACATGCAACAGGTTATGTTTGCTGTATGACAGTTTCTTCAAGTCCTGTCTCACTGGCATTATGCTACAAGATGATCTCGTCAGTGACATCATAGTACCTCAACACCAGCCTTGGCATCAATAGTGGTTCGATTCCAGTGAAAGCTCCTCTTGTTCATTGCCTCAGTACCACTACAGGCTTGCATAATGTTTCATACACTGTTGACAAGATTAGATTCCCTACAGCATGGAAACAGGCCCTTCGGCCCAATAAGTCCACACTGACCCTCTGAAGAGTAACCCACCCAGCCCCATTCCCCTACCCTATATTTACCCCTGACTATTACACCTAACACTATGGGCAATTTAACATGGCCAATTCATCTAACCTGCACATCTTTGGATTGTGGGAGGAAACCGGAGCACCCAGAGGAAACCCAAGCAGACACGGGAAGAATGTGCAAACATTCAGACAATTGCCTGAGCTGGGAATTAAACCCGGGTCCCTGGCACTGTGAGGCAGAGCAGACAAATTAGGCAAAAGGTTTGTTAACCAATTCACAAATTGATGCATTCCTTCAAATCTAAACTGTTGCTGCATGTATGCTAGGGCTCTCACTTTGTCAGGGTCCAGTAGATGTTCTTTTTCTGTCAGTACTTGACCCATGTAATTGCATCTTCAACTGCATCATTTTCTTGTTCAGTTTTGCGTTCATCTGCTGAGCTCTCTCTCACAATCGCAATAAATTCTAATCATGGTCAGCATTGTGTCTCCACATCCATAAACTAACTGATCATCCATATAGCTTCCAGTCCAGGAACATCACTAACAACCTCATGCTGATTGTGTTCATATTCTTCTGGAGTAGTGGAAATGCCAAATGCCATATACAACCATCTGTATCTCCTGAATAGTATCCAAAACAGAGCTAGAAGACTGTTTCTTTCTTCCAACTTCACTAGCCAGTAATCGACCTCTCTGGAAAAAACCTTTGTCTTGGCAAGTTGCGGCAAGCTTTCTTCAATGTTTGGCATGAGGTAGTGAGATCTTTTCAAAGCTTTATTGAGATCATTGGATGAATGCATAGTCATAGTTTCCCAAGTTGTTTCACTGCTACAATGCTGCTGCTAATCTAGTCTGTGGGAATTGTTGTTTCCTTGATGACTCCCTTCTTTCCCAGCTCTTCCACTATGACTTTCAGGGTGGACTTAAGGGCAGCTGGACCTCTCTTCAGCAGACACTTTGTTGGCCTCAAACTCTGATCCATTTTGAGGTGATATTCAAAAGGATGTCACTTAATATTGGTCAAAACATACATTTATAACATCTGTTCAGCTGCCAATGGCATAGAGATTGATTGAAGGGAAATATACAGTACAAAGAGAAAGTTTGCAGGGGAAAAATTTCTATAGGTATGTGAAAAGAAAAAGATTAGTGAAGACAAATGTCAGTCCCTTGCAGTTAGAGACAGTGGAAGCAATAATGGGGAGCAAAGAGATAATAGACCAATTAAATCCATACTTTGGTTCTGTCTTCACAAAGAAGGATAGAAATAATGTCCCAGAAATGTTTGGGAATGCAGGATCTAGTGAGATGGAAGAACTGAAGGTAATCTGTTTTACTAGGGAAATTGATGGGGTTGAAGGCCGATAAATCCCCAGAGCCTGATAATCCACATCCTAGTTGTTAAGAACATGGCCCTAGAAATAGTGAATGCATTAGTGGTCATCTTTCAAGATTCTATGGACTCTGGAACAGTTTCTGTGGCTTGGAGTGAAGCTATTGCAATTCTACTGTTTAAACAGATAAGTAGGGGGAAACAGGGAATTAAAGATTGGTTAGTCTAGCATTTGTAGTGGGAAAAATGCTCAAGTCCATCATATAAGATTCAATAGCAGAGTATTTGGAAATCATATTTGAAAGATCTACTGGAATTTTTCAAGGATGTAATTAGTAGAGTGGATAAAGGGCAGCCACTAAATGTGATTTACTGGGATTTTTTTTGAATGTTTTTAATAAAGTCCATAAAGATTAGCAGGTAAAAACAAAGCACAAGTGACAGCTAGTGACAAATAGGATGCCCCAGGGAACAATGCTTGGACTCTAGCTAGTCACAATATATGTTAATGACTTAGATGAAGAAACTAAATGCAATATCTCTAAGTATGTAAATCATACAAAGCTGGGTGCGAGGGTGAACTGTGGGTCAAATGCAGAGTTGCTTCAGTGTAATTTGAACAAGTTAAGTGAGTGGGAAAATATATGGCAGATATTGTATAATATGGATAGATGTGAAGTTATCCATTTGGTAGCAAGAACAGGAAGGTAGATTATTACCTGAACAGTGATAGAGATAAAGGTGCAACAATGAAATAACTCTACAGAGGCCAGTATCCCGTCACCAAGACGCCCTTTATTTACATGTGCACAGTATTTGACACTGGTCTGGTTTCCTCAGAGCCAGATCTCAGAGTGAACAGAACCTCTGACAGTCCTGTTAACATCTGTCAGCCATGGCTCCCTAATTGGGGCCTTTTAACTTGGTCCAATCAGAGACTAATATTCTATGAGGTCCAAAAGAGAAAATGCTGGAAAAGAGCTGACATTTCGAGTCTAACTGACCCTTTGTCAAAGTTAAGACAAAGCTAAGAAAAAGCTTTGACAAAGGGTCAGTTAGACTCAAAATGTCAGCTGTTTTCTCTACTTACAGATGCTGCCAGACCTGCTGAGATTTTCCAGCAGTTTCTCTTTTGGTTTCAAATTCCAGCATCTGCAGTAATTTGCTTTTATTCTATGAGGTCCATTTGGCTGATTGATTTACAGTCACTAAAAACGAGACCTGGGTGTCCTCATACATCAGTCAATGAAAGTACGTATGCAGCTTAGCAGGTAGTGAAGAAGGCAAATGATATGTTGGCCTTTGCAGCGAAAGGCTTTGAGTACAGGAGCAGGGATGTCTTGCTGCAATTATACAAGCTCTTGGTGAGTCCACACCTAAAGAATTGCTTGCAGTTTTGGTCTCCTTATCTGAGGAACGATTTTCTAGCTACAGACAAAGTGCAATGCAAGTTTACCAGCCTAATTCTTAGGATGGCAGGGCTGATGTCTGAAGAGAGACTGGAACAGTTAGGACTATATTCACTGAAGTTTGTAAGAATGAGAGGGGATATCAGAGAAATACTTAAAACTTTAATAGGACTAAACAAGGATAAAGACCAAATGACTGGAGAGTCCAGAACCAGGGGTTAATGTAGTGGGATGTGGGTTAGGCCATTTTGGACTGAGATAAGGAGAAACATCTTCACCAACAGAGTAGTGAGCCTATGGCCAAAAACTGAATATTTTCAAGGAGTTAGATATAGTTCTTAGGGCTAAAGGGATCAAGGAGAAAGTGAAACAGAGTATTGAGCTGGATGATCTGCCATGATCATCTTGAATGATGGAGCAGGCTCAAAGGGCTGAATGGACTATTCCTGCTCATATTTTCTATGTTCCTGTGTAAGTTGTTAATGAATACATTGATTAGCTGAAGCCTTAACATGGGCTATCACTCGTCATATCCTTCAAAGTACAGTACCAATTCAAGCCTCCTATCACTCAGCCAATTTCTTAACCCTTCAACTTGCCTTCAATTCCATTATTTCAGTTTTAGTTAACTGTATTATCAGGGATTTTATTTAATGCCGAGTGGAAATCCATATGACAAGCATCCATTGACATTCCCTTGTCTGTAATTTTAGATGCTTCTGCAAAAATTCAGATTCATCAGGCTTGAGGAGGTGAAGTGTTCAAATTAAGTCAGTCAATTATAGATGCTCCTTACTTATTGATGTTCCTATTTCAAGAGAAATGTGCTAGTTTGAACTAGGCATCCTTACAATCTGTTCATTTGAGGCAGGAGAAGAATGGGTAATATTATTGCTCCATTCTAATTGTCCCTCAACTTGGATTCCATGAGCAGGAGGAGGGGGTGAAGCAGTAAAATTGAGCCCGCAGTCTCAATACATAAGAATAAGATTAAATAATCATGCACATATCTTCAATTTGGAATAGGTCATTAGTCTGGATTTCATCAACAGCAAACAAATTCATTGTTCATTATTTTCAAACCTACTCTGGAATTTTTGCAGCAGCAACTAAAATTTGCACTGATTTTGCAAAAGCTGTGAGCTTCCAGTTGCCTGCCATTTCAACACACCATCCTGTTCCCTGGCCAACAACTCTGTCAGGCTTGCTGCAGTGCTCCAGCGAAGCTCAGCATTAACTGGAAGAGCAGCACTTCATTTTCCGCTTGAGGACCCTGCAACCTTCTTGGATCAGTATCAAGTTCAATAAGTTTAGGGGCAGCACAGTGGCAATCACTGCTGCCTCACAGCGCCAGAGACCCAGGTTCAATTCCCGACTCAAACAACTGTCTGTGTGGAGTTTGCACATTCTCTCTGTATCTGTGTGGGTTTCTGCTGGGTGCTCTGGTTTCCTCCCACAGTCAAAAGATGTGCAGGTTAGGTGAATTGGCCATGCTAAATTGCCCGTAGTGTTAGGTGAAGGGGTAAATGTAGGGGAATGGGTCTGGGTGGGTTGCTCTTCGAAGGGTCGGTGTGGACTTGTTGGGCCGAAAGGCCTGTTTCCACACTGAAAGTAATCTAATTTCTAACTTTAGGGCTTGAACTCTCCCATGTCCTTGCCCATCTCCATGCACCACTATCACATAGTCTGCTATTAGATACAACCCATTGTTAGCCACTAACAGTCCCCACTAATAGTTATTAACTCTCCTAGCCAGATTGTCATCCAATCCTTTGTCTATACAACTATTCTCCTCTCTCTTTGGGCTCCATTCCCTATCGTTTACTCCTTACCTCCTCCTTGCACGCTACCCTCTGCATGTAAACTGGCAATTTCCTAGCTGCCATCAGTTCTGAGGAAGGGTCACTGGATCCAAAATGTTTACTCTAATTTCTCCCCACAGATGCTGCCAGAACTGCTGAGATTTTCCAGCAATTTCTGTTTTTGGTTGTACTGATGTTGCTGCATTTTGAGAGATGAAACAGCACCACAGTCTTTACAGGGGATCTGGGATCTGTGTGAACAGGACAAGCAAAGGTTGTGACATTTCAAGCAGGCTTGTTACTGAGGCAAGCAGAGTCTAAACTAGAAAGTGTATGTTTGACTATTTCAATCCAACACGCACTGGAAATGATATTAAGGCAGGAACAGTAAGAAAGAAGTTGATCAAATGAGACAGAGCAGTTTCCTTG
Source organism: Hemiscyllium ocellatum (assembly GCF_020745735.1). Lineage (NCBI taxonomy): Eukaryota > Metazoa > Chordata > Chondrichthyes > Orectolobiformes > Hemiscylliidae > Hemiscyllium > Hemiscyllium ocellatum. The sequence goes on from NC_083405.1 coordinate 103,941,869, forward strand.
TGATTAGTAACTTTTAAAAAGAAATTCAAACTCCTCATTACTGACTGATAGAATTACACGAGATTTCACAGTTTGCACAATAAAAGCTTTACTATACAAGAGTCAAACAAAGCAAATGTTGCTTACATAACACAATATTTTATGGATTAATTTTGCTTGCTGGAAGGTTCCAGCTCAGTAAGGAAACCTGCATCCAGAACCTCAACCTGAGCTACAAATCTTCGCAACACTCACTAACAATATTTTATAAATATGTATATGTTGAAAAAGCATATTCCCTGTTTTACTTCCTCCCATAGTTCCCCATTTCTTTATAGGATCTTGAGGATTCCTTCACTTCTATCGGGACTAAACCAGGGTTCCTCAGCTTCCTGATCCACAGGTGCAATCAGTGAAGATAGACAACAGCGTCCCCCTCCACGCTAATCCTCAACAGTGGCACCCTGCAAGGATGTGTACTCAGCCTTCTACTGCATTCCCTGTACACTCATAACCGTGTAGCCAAATTTTGTCTGAACGCTATCTACAAGTTCGCTGACAACATCAGCGTTGGAGGCCAGATACGAAACAATGACAAGTCAGAATACAGGAAGGAAACAGAATGTTTGGTGTCAAGGTGCAAAGATAATAATCTCTCCCTCAATGTCAGCAAAACTAAAGAACTGATCGTCAATTTCAGGAACAACGGAGGAGGACACATCCCTATCTACATCAATGGAGCGGAGGTGGAGAGGGACGACAGCATCAAGTTCCTAGGAATGATGGTCACCAACAATCTGTCCTGGACCTCCGTGACGGTCAGGAAGGCACAGCAACAGCTCCTTTTCCTCAGGAGGCTTAGGAAATTTGGCATGTCCATAAGGACCCTCACTATAGAAAGCACATAGAAAGCCTTCTATCCGGGTGCATTAGGGCTTGGTACGGTAAATGCTCTGCCCATTACTGTAAGAAATTACAGAAAGTTGTGAACACAGCCCAGACCATCATGGAAGCCAACCTCCCATCCACGGACTCCATCTACACTTCTCAATGCTGCGGAAAAGCTGCCAACATCATAGGCCCCTCCCACCCTGATAATACTCCCTTTCAATCTCTTCCACCAGGCAGAAGCTCCAGAAAGTTAAGATAGGGTTTAGATAGGGTTGACAGTGAGAACCTTTTTCCGCTAATGGAGTCAGCTGTTACTAGGGGACACAGCTTTAAATTAAGGGGTGGTAGGTATAGGACAGATGTTAGGGGTAGATTCTTTACTCAGCGGGTTGAGAGTTCATGGAATGCCCTGCCAGTAGCAGTGGTGGACTCTCCCTCTTTATGGTCATTTAAGCGGGCATTGGATAAGCATATGGAGGTTTTTGGGCTAGTGTAGGTTAGGTAGGCTTCGGTCGGCGCAACATCAAGGGCCGAAGGGCCTGTACTGCGCTGTATTTTTCTATGCTCTATTTCGATGTTCTACATGTACCAACAGGTTCAAGAACAGCTTCTTCCCCTTTGTTATCAGACTCCTGAATGAACCTCTCAAATTTCAAATCTAATATTGATCTTGCTTTTGTGGACCTCCTGTGCAGCCATAACCCTGTATGCTTCACTCTGTTCAAACACCCTATGATGTTGATGTTATGATCTGCTTGTACTGCTTGCAATTCAAAAACTTTCACTGTACTTAGTTAGATGTGACAACAATAAATCAAATAAATAACAAATAAAACAAAGGTATACAAACATGGAAGCTAGGGGCAGGAGTAGGCCAATCAGCCCTTAGAGCCTGTTCCATCATGAATATGGTTGCGGCCGATCCTCTTGCTAATTTCCATTACTTCTACTTTCTCTCACTACCCCTTGATGCCTTTAATATCCAAACATTGTTCAGTCTCTTTCTTGAATATATAGTAACCCAGTCTCCAAAGATTGACCATCCCCTGAGTGAAGAAATGTTTCTTCCCCTGAGTCCTAACTAGTCCATCCCAAATCCGGAGACTGGGACGGATGATATTCCACAGCTTTCAGGAAATTACTTAGATGCTTTTCAGGGTTCCCACTATTCCCTGAAGTCGGAGACACATTGGGGTCTGCCTTCCACTCGCAGTTGGTGATGTAATCCTCCGAATTTCCATCAATATGGACTTGCTAGCTCAAGCTTCATTTTTCCTTAGTAACTCTGTCAGAAAATACTTGTGGTTGCTGATAGACATCTGCTATTAGTCCACAGCTTCGAGCAGCTTCGCTCTCTGCTTGTCTCAGTGCTGCCCTGTGATTGCACAGCCACAACCAACCCTTCCTGTCACTGAAAAGTACCATTCTCCTATCTACCCTCAAAGCAGTGTGCACCCATGTGAACTGAGATGTTCTGGATAGAGTTTTTAAACCCAAAATTCCCTCCCATTCCCAAACCTGTTCTTTTATCTAGAAACTATAATGGAAACTTTAAGACCTTCCTATTTTTACCAATTGCTTTCCAACATTTCTTGATCTATGGAAATGATATGAATAATTTGTATCTCTGATAGGGACATCTGCAATCCTACCCGATTCACTGGCTCCATTGCAAAAGTAAGAGAGGACAACCTTTCGTTTGCCATTTTCATTTTCCTACTAGGACTTTATTCAAGAAGAATCTTTTTAAACTAATCCTTTTAAGTATTCTTTATCCCCCAGCTTCTCAAACCAGATGCTTTTTTTAATCTTACATTTAAAAGTTTTAATCCCCAAACTAACAGTTTTACTCCACCAGGATCAGGAAATCACACATTCACATATCCTGTATCTGAAGATGCAAAAAGAGCTGCTGGAGAGGAGGTGAGAGTGATTGTCCTTGACATTAATGAAACATTTTATTTAATGCAGTATCAAGAAACCCTGGCAAAAATTGAAGGCAGTGGGAATCAGGGAGAACTTTTAGTATTTGTCTGAGTCATAATCACTGCAAAGAAACATTGATGTGCTTGCTGGAGGCTAATCATCCAAGTTCCAGGACATTGCTGCTGCAATTCCTCAGGGTAATCTCCAGAGCCAAAACATCTTCTGCCGTTGCATCAATGATTGCCTCTCCACTGTAAGGTCAGAAGTGAAATTGTTCCTGATAATTGCACAATGTTCATTGTTCACAACACCCGATAAGTCATAAGAGGTGTTAATGCTGTGCAATTGCCAGGCAATATCCATCTCCACCAAGACAGAATTTTTAAAAAAGTTCCCCTTGACATTTAACAGCAATACCTTGGCGAAAACCCTGACCCCTTTCAAAAGGAGCTGCAGGATGTGACCAGAAACTGAACTGGATCAGCTTGATGAATATTGCAGTTACAGAATAGGTCAGGGGCTTGGAATTCTGAGGAATGTAATCCACCTGCTCATTTTCCATAACTGATGAATTGCAGATTGTGGACAAGCTAAGATGTGGATGGAATTCTCTGACTGAATAAGTAAAACCCCAAACACATACAAAACCCTCCAAAATCATGTAATGCTGATGTAATCTACTTATTTCATGTTAATAAATGCTTTTTCCAGCATTTAATTGGACCTTACTAGGCTGAGAAGTGAAAAGACTTTTGTTAAATGAATTAGTTATTTTACATTATTATCTGAAGGTTTTTAAAAATTTAATGTTGAGCAATGCTATTACACGGCACATTGCTGTGCATGGAGGTATTATTTCTATAGGGTAATAGCATAAACCCACACAGAATTCATATTCAAAAATACATTCTTGACAGTATTTCATGGTTACATTAATATACATTGTAATATAGATTTTTCCATTGTATATGAATGATACCAATATGTCAGACAAACTCTTATCATTATAGTAAACTACCAAGAAATTAATCAGTTGTCATATCCAAGAACTCTCTTCATTTGTTTCCATTTTCATTGTACCTCTTCAGCAAGCAATATGAGAAGATAAGAAATAGGAGCAGAAGCAGACTCTTTGGCAGACTATGCTGAAGTTCGAAGATAGAAGTTTTCAAAATTATTGTAGATAGGGAGACAGCGTTCTCCCTTGATGCCATTTCTTAAGGGATCTAGAAAAAAAAAAGCAAATGTGAAATTAGAATTTCTGCTTCCACTCAGTGAGGAGCCAGGGTGTGGAATGCACCTTCTGGAAGTATGTGGTGAAGGTAAGTTAAATTAAGGCATTAAAGAGGGCATTGGTGCTTATTTAAATAGAAACTGTTCAGGGAAATGGAGACATGCAGGAGATTGGCACAAAGTCAAAAGGCTCAGAGAACAGGTACAGACAAAATGGGCTGAATGGCCTCTTTCTGCATAATAACAACTTTGTGATTCTGTGAAAATTATTTGGCGAATTTCTATGTGATCTGTTATCATATTCCTAATAATATGTTCTAACAATTTGCCTTTTACAGCTGATAAACTAAGTGGCATCTAGCTCCCAGCTTTCTTCCTAAAATAAGAGGTTATATTTATAACTTTACAAACAGAGGTATAGAGTCCTATCATGCAGCAGTAGCGTCCCTACTTCCTGCCCAGTGGATCTGGGTGTTCAGATATATTATAATATATCCTGAAGGTGGGACCTGATCAGGTTCATTTTAAAGAATCTTGTGGCAGAGTGGTAGTGTCCCTACCTCTGGTCCAGAAGGCCTAGGTTCAAGTCAAACCTGCTTCTATGGTGTGCCTTAAAAGTTTCTACAAATAGGGAGGTGGTGGAGTGAGAATGTCAGTGGACTAGAAATCCAAACACTCTGGTGAATGCTGTGGAGATCTGGATTCAAATGCTAAAGCAACTGAATTGAAAGCTTATCTTAGTAACAGTGATTACAGATTATACCATCAATTGCTGTAAAAATCTAGTCCTTTTGCAAAATCTTTTGTCCCCTTCAACCCATAACCTAAATCCTTTAACAGACGAATTCCCATGTGGGTAGAAATCCGATTGAGATTAATTTACCAATCAAATGGTTGGCAGCTTGCAGGGACCAGTGGGTAATCCACTACGTGAAGAAGAATAAAGGCAGATTAGTAGCGGGTGGGCATTTCCTCCAGAAAGAGGGGAACTCACATAAAACTCACTTGTGGCCCCACCCTCCTATCCCAGACCAGAAAGCAACTTTAAAAGTTCTATTTAACCTAAGGAATGTAACTACCTCCTGGAACAAAGTACACACGTAGTTCTCCCCTCTGCTGAAACCACACATTATCTCCACCTCAACAAAGATTCTCAAAGTGCAGGCAGTTATAGTGGCCGCCTGTCTGGATTTGCAGTGCTTCCCACAAATTCTGATAATGGAACACCACCTACTTTGCCATGTCCATACAACCTTATTTATTTGGTTTAGTGATTAATTGGTTGCTAATTTAGAAAAGTAATAAGCAGTTACATTCTTCTAGCTTTGCTTTCCTGTTGGTCTCTCTCGCTAGCTACTGGAGGTTTAAAACAAACAGCCCCTGCATGGAATCCCAGTTTGCGACTTTGATGTTCTGCTAACAAAGCATTTGATTGTGCAATCACTATGTGCTCCACACGGTTATGTTCAGAGAGCATGATAATTATACCATAACCCACAATGCTGATAATGTCTCAACTATCAGCTGAGTGCCAACATTTGTCTGGAAAAATAAATGAAAGAAAACATTAATGTAACTAAATCCCATACCCATTTCCTGTCATTTTGCTCAATAATCCTTGGATTTCTGTATCCTACTTAAAACAGAAATAAATATTATTTTAAAAAATGTGATTGCAGGAGCCACAAGATCCATAACTTTGAGATAACCATTGATTATGAGAAAAACAGTACACTAGATTGTGACCTACAAACTGAGTAAACTCTAACCTTATAAGGTGTCTGTATAACAGCACTTAGAGTTTGTGGATATTTTCCTCATCAAATTGTTCAGAATTGTTATTATGCAGCTCTGGAGCAGGTGGGACTTGAACCTAGCCACCACCCCTAACCAGCCCAGAGGGAGGTCCACTACCAATGCACCACAAGAAGTCCATTCACAGTTCATGATCAATACATGTGTGCTGACTGGTTGGCAAACAGATTCTGATTGACTGTGGTGTTTCCATGGAAAAAGCAGAAGGGAACAATAGTCTCCTGAAGCTCTGAGATAATCTGCTAGAAGTGCAAGGTTTGGACATATTCCTTTTGTTTGTGGAGAAAACTATGAAAGAGTTGTAATAGTGGATGATTTTAGTTTCCCCAGTATTACCCTGGTATCCCTTTAGTGCCAGGGGTTTAGATGCAGCAGAATTTGTATGTGCATCCAGGAGGGATTCTTGATAAGTAGATAGCCCAAGCAGGGAAGGGACCATTCCAAACCTTGTACTGGGGAATGAGCCAGGTTATTGAAGTTTAAGTATGTACATTTTGGGAACAGTGATCATGATTTTATAAGTTTTAAGATATCCATATCCTTACAGAAAAGGATAAGACTGGTCCTTTGGTGAAAGTGCTAACTTGTGGGGGAAGGCTGCTTTCAATAATATTAGGCAGTTACTGGAGGAATGGAAATGGGTGCAGCTGTTGAAGATAAATTCACTGGCTATTCCAGTTTCCTTGGGGCGAACAAGTTGTGTAAGTACCAACGACGATCCCATTGTTTGGTTAGTGATCAGCTATTAGCTATCTGAAAAACAAAAGGGAAAAGAATGGAGATACAGAAGGGGAGATGGTAGGGGCAGAGGAATCCAGGGACTATGATTAATTGATTATGATTTGTACATGAGAAGACAGAGAGGGATAAAGTATAGATCGATATGCAAAGGATCGATTAGGTTGGGACATGTTATGGTTTTAACTGCACCACTATCCACGGTGTTACTTATGGTTACAAAACAGTTGCTAGCATTCCTTCTCCATTGTGGTGAGGACATATGGACAACAGGGGTGGGTTGGGGTTACTGGGCACTGTTCCTCAACATCTAGGATCTGTTATCTATCGCTATGTAAGTCCACATACTGTAATTTCGGATATGCGCATGTTTTTTGCTTAGAACTCTTTGGTAAGACTTGCTCCTGCCACGAGTGAGAGGTGGACAATATAATCGTGATCACTATCTTCAAGAATTGCAACTCTGGCCTGAAGCAAAATATTAGTGGCCAGTCTAGCTGCACAGCTACCAAATTCTGTATGTGGGACCGAAAACTCCACTTCACCATGCACCAATGTGGTCCACCTGGAGAAAAACCTGCAAACCTCAATCAGCTTAAAACACAACTGACCGATATCATCCTTGATTCTAATGCACCATCTTGACTGATCTGCTGGTAGATGGTGTTAACTATTTAATTGCAAGTTTTATTTTCCTCATTACTTCCTCTTCCAACCATTCCATTTGAGCTTATTCTTGCTTGTGAAACTCACCTGATGTGCATCATACATCCTTTTTTGTTTTTTTTTCATCGTATTGTCAGTTCTCTCATTATCCAAGGAGTCTTGGTTTTGGTTCCCCTTCTTTTCACCCCTCATCGGAATCTCTTCCTCAAGGATCATTTAATCCAACAGGACCCCAGTTAGCTACAGTTACCCCAGCTAGATCCCTCATCACATTGTGTGAAATTGTGACTCTTTCATTCTACTTTTGATTGTTCCTTTCTCTTCGGAATGATAAGTCTGAACACTATACAATGATCAGTATTAATCAAATGTTCACTCAATAACACTTGGTTTGGATTTTTGCTATGGAGCCAATTAGTTGGATTTGGAAAATTTCCTGATCTTGTAGATTGGTCTGTTTCATCCACAAACTTAATCAGGCCATCTACATTCTTCTCCAAACCATATACACTCAGATATATTACCAACAAGGGTCTCAGCACTGATCCCTGCAGAATACCACTGCTCACAGATCTCCAGTCAGAGAAACACCCTTCCACCGCTACTGTGTTCTATGACTAAGCCAGTTCTATACTCATCTTATCAGCTCAGCACAGATCACATGTGCCTTCACCTTTTGTATCAGCCTGCTACCAGGGCCCTTGTTAAATTAGATTAGATTAGATTTACAGTGTGGAAACAGGCCCTTCGGCCCAACAAGTCCACACCGACCCGCCGAAGCGCAACCCACCCATACCCCTACATTTACCCCTTACCTAACACTACGGGCAATTTAGCTTGGCCAATTCACCTGACCCGCACATCTTTATGACTGTGGGAGGAAACCGGAGCACCCGGAGGAAACCCACGCAGACACGGGGAGAACGTGCAAACTCCACACAGTCAGTCGCCTGAGTCGGGAATTGAACCCGGATCTACAGGCGCTGTGAGGCAGCAGTGCTAATCACTGTGCCACCGTGCCTTCCTAAAGTCCATATAGATAACATCCACCAACCCACCCTCAATCATCCTGGTAACTTCCTCAAAAACTCATTCAAATTTGAGAGATATGACCTCCCCCAATACACATCTATCATTATTAAGTTGATATTTTTCCCAAGATTTGAAGATGCCGGTGTTGGACCAGGGTGTACAATGTTAAAGATCACAAAACCAGGTTACAGCCCAACAGGTTTAATTGGAAACTCTACAACCACCTGCTGAAGGAGCAGCGCTCTGAAAGCTAGTGCTTCCAGTTAAACCTGTTAGACTATAACCTTTGTGTTGTGTGGGTTGTTAACTTTATATTTTTCCAAATGAGAGTAAATCTTATCCTAAGAGTCTTTTCCAATAATTTCCTAACCACTGATGTAATGCACACTGTCCTGTAATTTCCCAAATTATCCTTGTTACTCTCCTTAAACAAAGGAGCAATGTTGGCTAATCTTCAGTCTCTGGGACCTCTCTTGTGACGAAAGAGAATACAAAGTTTTCATACAAGGCACCAGCAATGTACTCACCTGCCGTCCCTTAGCATTCTGGAATAGATCCCAACTGGCTGCCTTAATGCTTTTTAAAAGACACCCGACACTTCCTCCTTTTTTATGTTGATATGCCCCAGAACATTAACATATCCCTCTCAAGACTCACCATCTACCATATCCTTCTGCTTGGTGAATACTGATACTCATTATGAACCTCATCCACTTCCTCTGGCTCCATGCATAAATTCCCTCCTTTGTTCTTGAGTGGACCTACCTTTTCTCTACTTACATATGAATTAAACTCCTTGAGATGTTCCTTAATCCTGTTTGGCCAAAAATATTTTATGCCCCTGTAGCCCTCTTAATTCCTTGTTTGAGTTGTCTCCTGCTATCTTTGGACTTTGAGGGCTCTGTCTTCAGTTCCCTAAACCTTGTGTGTGTCTCCTTTTCAACGAAGTTCTCAATTTCTGTTATCATTGAAGGTTCTCAAATCTTGCCATCCTTATCCTCGATTTTCACCAGGAACACACTGGTACTCGAATGAACTGGCCTTTAAAACCTTCTCACATGCAGCCTCAAACAGCCCCAATCTATACTCCCAAGTTGCTGCCTAATATTGTGGTAGTTAGCTTCCTTCAATTTAGTATATTAATTCGAGGAACACTCTTAACCTTATCCATAAGTAACTTAAAAATTAAAAAAAATTAAAAATTGTGGTCACTGTTTCTCAAATGCTCCCTCACAGAAACCTTGATGGGTTCATTCCACAATTTTAATATGGCCCCTTCCCTAGGTGATAGAGTGTGGCACTGGAAAAAGCACAGCTGGTCGGACAGCATCCAAGGAGCAGGAAATGATGTTTTGGGCAGGACCCTTCATGATGCCTGAAAAACGGCGACTCTCCTGCTCCTCGGAAACTGCCGGATGTGTTGTGCTTTTTCCAGCGCCACACTTTTCAACTCCAGCATCTGCAGTCCTCACTATTTCCCTTCTCTATGTAAATTGTCCAACTATTGTTTTTAAAAAACCTGGAAACATCTAAAAAACTACCCCCCCACCCCAACCACCTATACAGCCAAGCTCCTGGCACTAAGCGAGTCTCAGTCAATATAGGGGAAGTTAAAAATCACCCACCAAAGCAATTCTGTTGTTCCACATTTTTCCATAACCTGTCTTTCATATCTGTTACTCTAACACCCGCTAGCGGTTGGGAGGCCTGTAATACAATCCCAAAGTGATTGCACCCTTTCTATTCCTGAGCTCTACTCAAATGGCCTCACTCCAGGGCCCTCCAAGCCCTCCCTCAGTACTGTTGTGATATTCTCCCTCACCAGTAACTCAACTCTCCCACCTCTTTTACATCCCTCCCCATCTCACCTGAAACAAAATCCCAGAACATCAAGCTGCCAGTCTTGTTCCTCTCTTAACCAAGTCTCTGTAATAGCTGCAACATTGTAGTTATACATATTAATGCAAAAGCTCTAACTTCATCTGCTGTACTGGTCATATTCCTCACACTAAAACAAATACATCTTAGACTGCCAGTCCTGTTGTGCTCAGTAATCTCTCCCAGTCTGCTGTTCTTTGACTCACTGGCCTTTGTCTTTGACTCCTCGCTCATTTTACTTACTGACCTACAGTTCAGGTTCCTGCCCTCCTGCCACAGTACTTTAAATTGCTCCAACTGACACTACCAAACCTCCCTGCCAGAACACTGGTGCTCCTCCCATTTAGGTGCAACCCATCCTTCATGTACATGTCCCACCTGCCCTGGAAGATATCCCAATGACCCTCATGCCTGAAGCCCTCCCTTCTACACAAGCTGTTTAACCATGTACTTAACTAAACTATCTTCCTATTCCCAGCCTCTCTGGCACATAGCACTGGAAGTAATCCCTAGAGGTCCTGCTTTCCAACTTCCTACCTAACTCCGAATTCCCTTTGCAGGACTTCACCTCTTTTTCTGCCTATGTCATTAGTACCAATATGGACCACATACTCTGGCTGCTCCCTCTTTCCTTTCAGAATATCCTATGCCCATTCAGAGAATTCCTTGATCAGGGAGGCAACACACGACCCTGGAGTCTTGCTGTCTGTGCCCCTTACTGCAGAGCCTTCATTTCTACCCCCCCACCCCGACTGTACAACATCGTTAGTCGTGATACCACTGATCTGGCTGCTGCTTTTCCAGAGAGGCCAAACCTTCCCCCAGCATTATCCAAATGGTATACCTGACTGAGGGGCAAATGGCCACAGGGGACTCCTGCGCTGCCTTACTTCTTACGCTGCCTTTATCACATATTTTAGGAGAAACATTCCATGGAGTCAGGTTCTCCTACCATTTTGAACCTTATCAACCAAATCAACCTTACCAACTATAGACAATAATCCACAGACTAATAACACAACCTGCTCACTCATCATCAAACCTAGGTCTTTCACTCTGTATTCCTGGCAGACTACAAGTACAAAAAGTAAACACTTTATTGCTCTCCAGAAACCACTCACTCAGTCTGCAAAGCCTAAGTCACTTGAGGCAATATGCAACCCCCCATGCTCTATTCCTAGATTCTCCCTGGGTTTAACGTGACTGACCCCACTCCTCAGGTATTTATTCTGTTATCCCTGTTCACCCCTAGGGTCACTCTGACTGACTCTGCTCCTCAGGTATTTATTATTATCCCTGTTCATCCCCAGGGTCACTCTTCTTTGGTCTGTCACTGCTCAGACTGGCCTATTTGCCCTTCATGTTTAAAGAGCAGGGAATTTAAATAACTTAAGACAATGACATTTAAATGCGCTTCAAAGGTGAACAAGATTTATGTCGACACCATCAAGTAAAATCAATTGGAAATTACTGACATGATGTGGATTTCTACTTTCACAAGAGTGTCTCCTTACCAATATGATCTTAACCAATATGATATTGTTGAACAATTGCTGGCCCAAACAAATAAAAAAAAACTTAATTTGCCATCCATGGAACATCAAATTTCTCCACTCTATGATAAAATTGCGTCCAGGCTTTGTGACGCAAAAGTAGAAATCCGATCATTGCTCCACTGGAGCCTTATAAGAGGCTGTTTCAAGGCAGCACCATGATGGACACCATGCCAGAATGAAATTAATTTTGGGAAAGTGAAACACACGAGGATTTCTGGAACTTTGTGGGCACTCTCTCAGGACTTTAGTGCCAATCACCATCACTTTGCCACTCAGCAGAATCCTGGTCATTGATACTCATTGTAAAATGGGGAAGAAGATATTTAGACATTTGCTGTATTAGTTCAATAATAAATTCAAGGCTATTACTGTAGAATATCATAAACCTTTTGATTTAGAAGGTATTAGAAATTCATTGCCTTTTACACCAATGGACAATGTGTGAACAGACCTAACCTGAGGGTGCTGGTTAGTACCTCGATAGAAGATGGGTAGTCACTGGAATTCCAACAACATTGTTGATAATAAAGCTACAGGAACATGTATGTTCCGATGAAGAGTTGTCTAGATTCGAAATGTAAGCTTGATTTCTCTCCATGGATGCTGCCTGACCAGTTGTGATTTCCAGCATTTTTTGTTTCCATCTATACATATTTACCTAAATGTCATTAATAACTGCCCAGATTCAAAGTGGCGTTAAAATGTCTCCCTAAGGATGACAAGGCCTGTCAAGCATGCCCATGGTTACAGTCATAGTCTATGGGTCCAGACCCACTTGTGATCACATCGACTTTGTGAAAAATACACCGCCACAATAACCTCACGTAAGCAGAAGTATCACTTAGCAATGTTAGTAGTAAATCCAAGAGAAAAGCAAAAAAAGTAGTGTTAGAATTCTTGTATGCATGATCGTTAAAGCATTTTAACAGAAGATTTAAGAAAAATGCTTGGAAGTACCCAAATGTGACAGAGTCTGGGGACAGAGAAATATTTTGCTATGTCACTGATGATAATTGTTGAGGTTGCTTGAGAGGAGATGGCTGGTAAGGCCAATTCTGAGGCTGATATTTCCAAGATGCCACCAGCGTAGCAGTACTGTGTTCAAGCTCCTGGAACACTGTTGGCCCACTTCCATCTGCTTTCTGTTTATTTTCACTTTTGCTCTTCTCTATTCCTCTCTTTAAAAAGCCTTTTCAGTGCCTTCAGCAGGGCGAGAGAGAGGCTGGCAAGTATGGCAGCAGCAACAACACAGCCCGCTTCTTGGGCAAAGCCAGCCCAGCGCAGAGGAAACTGACAGCATTGAGTATGGTCCTAGCAGCAAGAGATGATGCCAGAGTGTGGCAATTTCAACATTCCAGCACAGGACTCGAGGCAGTGGCAGCAATACTGGCTTTCAAGACAACAGCAACAGCAGGGCAGCCTCTGTGATTGGTAAAGGTGGCAGTATTTGTGATTGGCATCGTAATTGGGATGTTAGGTTTCAGTTACAAAATGGTTGGTCTGGCAGTGGAGCGATAGCAGCGGTCATGGCCCTAGAGCATTACTCCTGGAATGGGCTGTGATGAGGAGGCATTGACAGGCAGGCAGCCCATTGTAAAAACCACCCAATGTCAAGCAGAGCACAAGAGGGAGGACGGACTCTTAGTTCGTTTTTAGTTATATTCTAATTATGTCTTAGTATCTTCGGTAACTCAAAATAGTGCCAGAACTTGGCAACATATTACACTTATTACTATTTTTGTTAAATACAAGTGACAATAAATCATTCAATTCAATCTGAAGGGTCTGTTTCCATGCTGTACATCTCTATGACTCTAACTCTTGAGGCACAAAAGCAAAAACCTTTAATAGCATGCAGTATGCTTGAAAGTCATCTTTTAATTTTATGTATTTTTAATTGTGGACTGAAATGGGGATAAAGGACAGTTGTAAAACCAAAAAGGACCATGGCAAATTGCTGCACATACAAACAACAGTAGAAACACAACTCACAATGAGGTCCAGTAACTTGTTTTAACAAGGAGTGGGTAAGGAGATAGTAGTACAACACCAGGAGATTAATGTAGATTGAGGTTTGGCTATCAACAGATTACTTTGTTCAATTGTGACCAGTTATATATGCTAGAGGTCATCAAACAGCCAACAGGCCACTTATTAGATCCTGAGCTGCTGAACAACTATGTGAGCGAGATAGAGGCAGAAAGTTCACATTGCCACTGTAAAAGTAACCAAAGCCTGAAGAAAGCCAGTTTTTTCTCTCACCAGCTGGAAGTTGTTGCGTTTATTCAATAACTAACAGCCTTTATGAAGAAGTACTGAAATAATCTAGAAAGGATATCAGAGAACAGAAGGTCTTGAGAAGCAACAGGAACATAATCAAATCCAAATTCTCCACCCATAGCACCAATGTTCTTTTGCTTGCATGCGTGTGTGCTGGCTGGCGGTGGAGGGGGGAGGGGGGGGGGGGGGTGGTCTAAAAAAGTGGGTTAGAGTTTCAAAGGGAAGAGATAAACATGGATTATTTGTAGCTTTGTTTGTTTATTTGTGCTTGGAATGTATTTGTTATAAACAGTAGCCCTTTTTAATTAGGGCAACCTGAAGTGTTTTCTGTTTACCTGATTCCATCAGCCAGGCAAATTGGAGACTTGGTTTCAACTTCTGTGATGAAGTTGGGAATATAGCAGGGCTCGAGTTATCAGCTCACTTCGCCAAGTGGGTCATAATGGTGCATACATCTCAAAACCAGGGATACTGTTGGTCCACAGTGACTTTGTAGAAGATGCCAAAAACATTTTCTATACAAAGCCTGTTGCAAAGGTTTGAAAATATGGCTATTACCCATGTTAAGCTTCATATTCTACTTCACTTTGATTATCAAACAATCCTAAAGTATTGAAGGAAATCATATCACAGGGTGACCAGTGCTGATACTCAAGTCAATTTTAAAAAAGGAGAGATCCTGGGCCCCATCACAATCTCTCTATCCACGTCACCAGCTACAACACCCTCCTCAAACATAATCTGAGTGAAACAGTTTGTAACTTTAACAGCAGTTACAAATCCACAATCTTCTCGATTACTGATACCAGTCCTTTTATTTAAACCCCATCTGCTGCCAACTCACAATGAGTTCCAGTAACTTGTTTTTACAAGGAGTGGGTGAGGAGATAGTAGTATGACACCAGGAGGTGCACGTGGATCGACTTTTGGCTGTTCCAGGGCCCACTTAAGTATTCTTCACCCAATTTCATAACATTCAGAAAATTTAAAACTCCAAAGTTATTGCGTATCTCAGAATCTTGTTCACTTGCCCATATGCTGTGCTCATTGAGGGACATTAGCTTGAAGTCATCCGACACATAACGTTTAATACTTGTTTTTCTGCTTAAACCTTTCCTAAGACTCAGTCTTTTCAATCTCAATCTTTCCAGCCCTACAATTTTCCTTAGAATTCAGCATTCCTCCCACTGGCCTCTTATGCAATTCTATTCACCCCAGTCATGGAACCTAGTTTCAGATCTAGCCCAGTCCTGGAGGTCACTCCCCAAATATCTCCATCTTAGCCTTTAAGATGTACATTGAAATCCCTTTGTTTGATCTACATAACTTTTCTATTGGTTCAACATTTTGCCTACACAATCAGGTAGTTTTCCACATTAAAAGCATATATAAATGCCTATTTTTGTTTGACATAAACTTTATTTCATCTCAGGAGAAAGTTGCCTAAGAATTTATGTTGCCTTTGCCTTGAACTGTACAATGATAACTATGCACGTCTAACAGCCTGAGATCATTCATGTATCAGGTTCAACACAAGTGCTGACAAGTTAGTGCATAAAGTTTTATCATTTTTTTTGCACTAAACCTTAACTGCTTTCTAAAAGCACTGCGGATGCTGGAAATCAAAAACAAAGTCTCTGGAAAAGTTCAGCAGATCTGGTAGCGTCTGTGGAGAGGAAGCATAAGTAACATTTTGGGTCCAGTAATCCCTCTTCAGAACAAGTATTTTCTGGAGCTCCCTAATACTATACAGACATCTCTGTAGTCTACAATGAGTGCCTTGGATTAACTGAATCATCTTGCAGAAAATTTCCTCTTGAATTGAAGAGTATCAAAAGGAGTTAAATTTTGGACTTCCACTCCCACCAAGGAAATAGCTATCAAATGAGAAATTTCCTAATACTACTTACTTGTCTGAAGTTTAACTCAATTTCTTCTCAACCAAATTGATAATTTCCAACACTAGGTATCCACGATCTCTTAATACTTACCAGAATGATTAAGCACTAGAGAACCTACAAACAAGGTCAATGACAAAATTGATTGTTTCTAGTTCTCTGACATTTATAACGGAATTTAAGTCAGATCACCATGAAATCCTGTATTGGTCTGCTAAGTTTATATCATTGATCTGTGTCATTGAACGTTTTGTTTAAAAAGAATTGCCTTCAGGGATTAATAGTTGAAAAGTGTGGTGCACATCAGGCAGCATCTGTGGAGCAGAAGAATCTGTGTTTCGGGCAGAAGACCTTCAGCTTGCAACATGGTCTTAACTGTTCCTTTATATTAAAGAGTAATCCCACTCTTCTTTGAAGTTCAGTAAGAATCTGAACACTAACACTAACTCTGTTGAATTTCACATCCTAGACCAGTATTGTTTTACATGAAGATTTTTAACAAGTATCACTTTTTGAATAGCCATATTTTGATTAAATTAGCTGGTGTCTCAATGACACCACGTAGGTAAACTTTGTATATGTTAATATTATCTGACTTTGTAAAGCTCCTGCATACACATTTCTGCCCTGCCAAAAATTCAAATTCTTTCACTTTGGGGGCATTTAAACTTGCAGATCACTATCTTAAATATGAAAATGTCTAGTGAAGTGAACAACTTTGAAGCTGTCTGATGTTCTCCTTTACTGTTTTACAGCTATCTATAAGAGGGAAAGGGAAGCTGTGAAAATCTAGGTTATTTTACCCAACTCAGCATATCAACACATTCTTGAAAGTCACAATCCCAATTGAACAGTACTGCAGACATTACAGATTAAAGATCAAGAGTGTATTGAAAGCACATTTTCTTCATGCAAACCAAATAGACTGCATTTCTGTTCTGAAAAATATGGACAACTCTAGATACATTGTGATCCCAGAATGAAGCAAATCTGCTAAACTGTGAAGCTAACAAGCACAATGGTAACAGGAATTGGTATGAGTGGGACTTCTTAAAATGAGAGGGGGAGTGGAGTATGGAAGTGCTACATGCTTTAAATTAAGAGATAACAATAACCAGAATAACCTATTTAACGTAACAGAATAAATTAAAATTAGAGCAGAGGATAACATTGAAAGATACTCAAATTTCATCAAGTAAAAACCTATTATATATATTTGGATACTCAATAATAACCAAATGTAGCAAGATGATAAAACCTGTTAAACAAAACAATTGAGACCTGCTGACTGTCAGCCCTGCACCACATGGGTAATTCAAGGACACATGCACAGATATGGTCTGTGGCTTCTCAAACACCAAACTCACATTTCAAAGTGGACCAGAAGGTATACCAGTTTCCCTCCAGTGCGCACCTGGTGGTCTCGATCCATTTTTCTGTGGCAACATCTTGAGGAAGTGAGTCAGGAGGACAGTTTCCAAGTGTTTCAAGAACTAGAAAGGACATTAAGCAGTAACAACTGAAAAAGGTGGTTCCCGCTGTTTCACTCCCTGTGCCACATATCAATAAGTGTAGTAGCAGCAAGACAAGGTAAGCTACTGCTCGGTTGGAGAAATTGTGGTAGGAAGAATTATGCAAGGTGAATGCACTACATCTCAATGCTGAAAACCTATATCCCTAGTTGGATTTAACTCGCAGGGGGAAATAGACATTTGATGAAGCATTAAACATGGGGTGAAACACACTCAGCAGATTGAAGACAAATAGCATGAGAATAAATAATAATTTCAAGATAGGAGAATTCCAACATGTGTAAACTGCAAATTTCACTAGGCTGGACTAAAAGTGAACAGACAGGAATGCTCAGAGCAATGCAAATAATTTTACTGAGTTGCAAACACAGATAACCACAAAGAATGATGATACAGTGGATAATAACTGAGGTCAAACAAAGGAGGAAAGGGAAAAAAAAAATCACAGCCAGGAACATTTTCAATGAAGAAAAGGAAGCTAGGGGCATATAGATCAAAGTTACTCCTAGCACTACAGAAGGATGATGCTTGAACAAAGGCAGTTTCAAGTTAGAATTAAGGAAGAGAGAGCAATCACATTACTTGGGTCACACTATTGGGTTCAAAGAAGCGTGCAGGAGGCCATCAGGAACACCTTCTAAAAAGGTGTCAAACTGGCAAAGCTACAGCACAGGACTGAACAAAAAAAGCATGCAAGAAAGCACAATTCAATCCCACAATAAATGGATCAGAGGAAATTGGAACAGGCCTACCCCCCCTGGAGTCTGATCCATTATTCAACTTAATAAAGGCTGATATTTTAAACTGACCACCATTTTCAAGCACTATCCAGATACCCCTTCACATCTTTTAACACCTGGGGGTCATTCATCTATCTTCAACATACTGAAGAACTAAACATCCAGAGGTAGAAAATTCCAAAGATTAAGTCTGGTAGTTACTCATCTCAACTCTAAACTGCCTGTCTCCCCACTTCTGGGCCCTTTGGAGAGGGGGAAACCCACCCCCCCATCTTTCCTATATTTATTCTGTGGATGCCTGTAAACGTTTTTTATAGACTTCAATAAGATCACAGCTCATACTTCTGAACTTCAGTCTCCTCAGAGGACAATTCTGCTATCCTAGCGATGAACCTGGCAAATATTTGCTGCACTCTCTCCAAAGTAAGCACATCCTACAAATAAAAGAAAAATACTGCGAATGCCAGATGTCTGAAATAAAAACAAACACATATCTGGTCTGGCAGGATCTGTGAAGAGGGGAACAATTCTGAAGTCATGTTGGACTCAAAACTGAAATGATGTTGTAATAAAAAGCTCACAATTGCTTGTTGCACATGCTCATTATTTTCCAGTGACTATGAACAAGGACACACGTCCCTTTCAAAATCAGGATTTCAGTTTTTCACAATTTAAGGGATACTCTGCATTGCTGTTTTTCTTAGCCAAATGTAAAACTTCACAATTTGCCCACATTATATTTTATCCACTATGTTCTTGCCCACTGAGCCTAAAACCCCTAGACTTTGAGCATCCTCATCGATCATGTGAAATGAGAATTGATGTATTTTGTTAGGTAGAACATGGGCAGACAATACAGAAGTACATAATGTTTAAGGATTTGCAGCACCAGAGGGGTCTGAGTGCATTGCATGGATCAATGAAGGTAGGTCAGGTCAGAGCATTAGAAATCCTAGATTTTATTAACAGGGCATAGAATACAAGATCAGAGTTTATGCTGAACTTATTCAAGACATTTGTTAGACCTTAACGAGTGTGTGCGCGCATGCACACAGAGTTTTGGTTACCATGCTATAGGGAGGATATGAATACACTGAAATGAGTGCAGAAAATAATGGCCCCAAAGGTGAGAAACCAGTTCTGATGATTGATTGGGGAGATTGGAATTGGTCTTGGAAAGAAGGCCAAGAGGAGATTCGATTTATATTTTCAAAATGAGGGGTTTGGACAGAGTAGATAGGGAGACACTAATCTTGCTTGTAAAAAATGAAAAATACGACAAAGATTTAAAGTGATTCGCAAATGTAGCTAATATGATGCAAGAGAATAAAACCTTCACACACGCAAGTCATCTGGAAGGCACTGTCTGGAAAATGTATGAAACAAGCTCAGTTGAGACATTCAGGAGGACATTATTTGAATTAAAATAATCAGCCAATGTGCAAGGGTATGGGCAACATGGCACTAAAATGATGTTAGTTGCAGCCAACGAAGACACAATGGGCTAAGGGCACCTTCTACACTTTTAACAACTCTCACCGAGCTTTGGGTCATCAGCAAACATGGAAACATTACATTTGGTCCCAATGTCCAAATTACAAACATTGATTCCTGATGTACCTCACTAGGCTCAGCCTGCCAAATTGAGAACAATCCCATTATTCCTACTATTTTCTGTAAGTCATTTCTATCTCAGTATATGAGCCCCCAACTGCCCACAATTCCACTTGCTCCACATTCGTTTTCTAAACTCATGGGATTTTTCCCATAAACTTACCGAAAATCCAAATAGACCACACAAGCTTCCCAGATCAATCCTATTGGTTACATACTCAAAGACTTTAACATGTTTACCCAATGATTTCCCTTTCATAAATCCATGTTGACTCTGCCCAACCCTACCAGTATTTTATTCCATCCATGATTAAATCCTTTATGATTAAATCAATTTTTCTCATTTCATGGGTTTGCATTTGGCTAACTTCCAATCTACAGCAACTTTTCATCTGCACCATGAAAAGTCATGGCCTTTGCCTATGGACCAAATCTAGACAATCCTGTTATCTGGGATCAGGTGTCATGGTAACATTCCTCATCCTGATATATCACTTAATTTACAGCTCGGACTCTAGGTCAACGATTCTGTGCTGAAGATGCTGCAGGCATCTTTGCCTTGAATCACAGTGTCCATAAGATTCATCATTCTCCAGCCAATGCATACCCTCTAATCTGACATCTTTATAATAAAGATTTAATACAAGAAATAATGTTTCTAGTCTTGCCTGTGCTTACATGCTTCTAGAACATTTCCAGGAATGTTCTACTGACCACTGGAATTCACCAGTTAAGTGAAATAGTAAATAAGTCAGGTGTACAGCACAGACAGACCCTTCGGTCCAATGTGTCCACGTTGACCAGATATCCCAACCTAATTTATTCCCATTTGCCTGCACCTGGCACATACCCACCCAGATGCCTTTTTAAGTGTTGCATTTGTACCAGCCTCCACCACTTCCTCTGGCAGCTCATTCCATACACACACCACCCTCTGCGTGAAAAACTGCCCCTTAAGCCTCTTTTATATCTTTTCCCCTCTCACCTTAACCTATACCCTCTAGTTCTTGACTCCCCACCCCAGGGAAAAGACTATTTATCTTATCCATGCCCTTCATGATTTTATAAACCTCTATATAAGGTCACCCCTCAGCCTTTTGATGCTCCAAGGAAAACAGCCCCAGCCTATTCAACCTCTCCATATAGTTCAAATCCTCCAACCCTAGCAACATCATTGTAAATCTTTTCTGAACCCTTTCAAGTTTCACTTCCAATAGGAAAAAGACCAGAATTGCATGCGAAATTCCAACAGTGGCCTAACCAATGTCCTGTACAGCTGCAACATGACCTCCCAACTCCTGTACTCAATACTCTGACCATTAAAGGAAAGCATACCAAACACCACCTTCAATATCCTATCTACCTGCAATTCTACTTTCAAGGAGCTGTGAACCTGCACTCCAAGGTCTCCTTGTTTAGCAACACTCCCCTGAACTTTACCATAAAGTGTATAATTTCTGCCAAGATTTACTTTCCCAAAATACAGCACCTCACATTTACCCAAATTAAACTCCATCTGTCATTCTTCAGCCCATTGGCCCATCTGATCAAGATCCTGTTGTAATCTGAGGGTAACCTCCTTCACTGTCCACCTTCAATTTTGGTGTCATCTGCAAACTTACTAACTGTACCTGTTATACTCACATGCAAATCATTTATATAAATGACAAGATGTAGAGGACCCAGCGCTGATCCTTGTGGTACTCCACTGGTCACAGGCCTCCAGTCTGAAAAACAACCCTCCACTACCACCCTCTGTCTTCTACCTTCGAGCCAGTTCTGTATCGAAATGGCGAGTTCTCCCTGTATTTCATGAGATCTAGCCTTACTAACCAGTCTCCCATGGGGAACCCTGTCGAATGCCATATAGGTCTTACCACTCAATTGAAGCTCTACAACTATGAGAAACTCGTAAGTAATTTTAGAAATTGTATATTTCTAAACAATGAAAGAATATTTATAAATACTCCCCAAATGAACCACCTACTTTCCAAAGACACTCACTTCGTTTTTGTGGTTTGACTCATAACACGGTCAGTCCACTTGAGCCAAGCATCAGACTGGTTTGCTCTTCTGGACACTACCGTCTTATCCCTGGGTTCTCCACCTTCCTGCACTTTTCTAGGTCAGATCAAATCTGGGCAGTCTTGCTACATTTATTTATGACTGATGGTGGACAAATGATAAGGGTGCTCAGCACATTAGTGCAAAAGGTGGAAACATTTGGAACCATCTTCAGCAATGAATGGTATGTGGAGGATTCACATGAATACTGATAGCATTCCAAAAGCTATGCTGAAGTTTTGTTCCAGAATTAGTCACCCCATTGGCAAGCTGTCCCAGCACAATGACATAGGAAATTTCCAAGAGCGTAACTGTCAAAGTATACTTGCCCACAAAGAGCAGGAAAAGTCCAAGCCATGCCAATTCCAGGCCCTCTCTTCCACAAACAGCAATGTGATAGAGTGGAAGCATTAGCTTTCAGAGCACTGCTCCTTCATCACGTGGCAGCGCTCCTAAAGCTAGTGCTTCCAAAAAAACCTGTTGGACTATAACCTGGTGTTGCGAGATCTTTAACTTTGTACACCCCAGTCCAAAACAAACACTTCCAAATCATAATGGAACGGATCACTGACTGCACAATCAGGTTGCACTTGTTCAGCATAAACTGAGCATCAATGAGCAAGTTAAAATTCCATCAGAGCCATTCAGCTCCACACATTACTAGTTTAGACCTCAACATACACAAATGAGACAAGAATGAAGAATCACTGCTCATAACATCAAGGCAACACTTTACAGAATGTTGAGATCACAACCAGATTAGCTTACTGAACCTTACTGAACAGCAGAGCAGATCTGAAGTGCTGTAATGTATTACTGCACTAATGGCTTCTTAAGGCCACATTAACGAAACCAAAGGCAATGAAAATTGAGTGGAAACCACCACTGCTTGGAGTCATAGTTATGAGTGTTGAAAGTTAATCACATCAGTCCAAGACATCATTGTAGGGGCTCCTCAGGCCCAAGCGTCTTTGCTGATTCAATGGCCTTTTCTCCATAAAATCAGAAATGGTGATACTTTGAGGATTGCACAATGCAGTGTCATTATGAATTCAGATACTGAAGCAGTTCATTTCCCTATACAGCTAGGCCAATTCAGGATTAGACTGCAAATAAAATTCACACCAGACCAGTGATCATTATCTCTCTCAAGGAGAATCTAACCACTGCCCCTTTATATTCAATTATCATCAGTGAAACTCCTATCTAACTTTGAGCAGAAACTGAACCGGATCAACCGTATACTGTGACTACAAGGAATCAGAGGTTCAGAGCTCTGTGGAGAGTAACTCACGACCTAACTCCTCAAAGCCTGCATATCATCTACAAGGTAGAAGTCAGCAACGTAGAATACTCTCCATGTGCCTGGCACCCCGTTTTCCATTATATATTCACTCCCTTCACCATAATGGTTCACCACCACCTTCAAGTGCAATTATACATGTCCAATAAATGTGCAAATTTCAAAGTGTAGCAATTGCTGTGAGAATGGGTGACTTTAGGAAATGGGGAGGTTCTTAAAATGTGTGGTGAACTATTGATCAATATTTCCAGCCTATTAAGTAGCACTGGATTTAATTCTGGGAAATAAGTGAGGCAAGCAGAACCATGTTCTTTTGGAAGACATTTCAGAAACAATAGTTCAGTTAAATTTAGAGTAATTGTACAAATGTTTTTGATTTGACAAAATCAAAATTAAAAATAAATTGGAAGGTAGCCAATTTCTTCCTGAGACAGATCTGGCCTAGCTGATTTGAAATCCAGATCTAGTTGGTAAAACACTTGGGAGCTTTGCAAAAAGGGTGATAAGCTCACTTACATGTTCCCAAGAATGAAAAAGGCATCAAAACTGCAACTTCCTGAATGACTAAATGTAGAAGTCACAGTGAAAGAGAGCAACTTATGATTGACTGTCCAATTCAGTGGAGAATCATGCTGAACACAAACAGCACCAATAGTAAAATGGAAGGGAACACAAGAAGAATGGAGGTTAAAAAAGGTTAGTATTAAAAGCACCCAGACAACTGGAAGTTTCCAACTACTATATGTTTGTTTACAGAAATGGGATAAACCTGGCAATATTAGCTCAACACTTGCTGTGAGAAACTTTGAGACCAATTTGAAACAAAATATGCGACTTGAAGAACTATGGGTCAATAAATAGAAACCACACCGGATTCTGAAGACCCCATTTTTTGATGGAGTACTGAAATTACAAAACGGAGTGATAAAGTGGCAGATAACACACTTGTTAGCAAAACTGAAATCCTTGGGATAAGTGAGACAGCAGCTACATGGACATTTAATTCGTCAAAAAGTGTGGCACTGGAAAAGCACAGCAGGTCAGGCAGCATCTAAGGAGGAGAGTCAAAATTTCAGGTATAAACCCTTCATCAGGAATGCCCGAAATGTCAACACTGCTGCTCCTTAGATGCTGCCTGACCTACTGTGCTTTTCCAGTGCCATTCTTTGACTCGGTTCTCCAGCATCTGCAGACTTCACTTTCTCCTAGCTATGTAATTAGTTGAGACACAAAGCGGACAGCAGTAATGCGTACTTTGATGGAGTAATTCATGTCTTCTTGGCCAAACTTTCTCATTTACGTGACCTGGCCATGGTGAACAAGGTCTAATTTCAGATACTGCAAATGATATCACACTCAAGTAATAGTGATCAGAACATAGAACAGTACATCATAGGAACATGCCCTTCCACCCAGGTCTGTGCCAACCATAATATTCTAAACTAATACCATCTGCCTGCATATAGTCCTCCATTCTTTGCCCGTTCATGTGCCTAATTAAATGCCTTGTATACTTTGCTATGGTAGCTACTTCTACCACATTCCCTGGCATGTTCCAGACATTTACTCACGCCTTAAACTTATGCCCCTTAGTAGGTGACATTTCCACCCTGTGAGAAAGACTCTACCCTACCCATGTCTCTCATAATATTATATACTTCTATCAGGTTGCCCCTCAGCCTCGGACACTAGCAAAAACAATCCAAGTAACATCCTGGTAAACCTGTGTTGCACCCTTTGCAAAGCCTCCACACGTCCTTCCTATAGTGTGGCAACCAGAACTATTCATAATTTTCCGGATGTGGTCTAACTGAAATTTTATACACAATAGTACAGAATAACAAAATGTTACAGAACAGTAACATGCTTCAGGCAGACTGCTAAAATGAGCAGACACATGGCTGATGAAATTTAACCGAGAACTACTTTACTATGATAAAAGATTAAAACTAAATAAAATTTTGAAGAGGATTAAAAGAGAGATCCTTGGATGTGTATTTATAAGTCTGAAGATTAGATTAGATTCCCTACAGTGTGGAAACAGGCCCTTCGGCCCAACCAGTCCACACCGACCCTCCGGAGTAACCCACCCAGACCCATTTCCCTCTGACTAATGCACCCAACACTCTGGGCAATTTAGTGTGGCCAATTTACCTGACCTGCACATCTTTGGACTGTGGGAGGAAACAGACACAGCCACGGGGAGAATGTGCAAACTCCATACAGACAGGAATTGGACCTGGGACCCTGGAGTTGTGAGGCAGCAGTGCTAACCACTGGCAGGATACGTTGCGACCATTAGAAAGGTAGACAGTATGCATATGTTGGTGGGCAAGAATTGAATAAAACAGCAAGGATATTAAACTAAGCCTTCACAACACTGACCCATCCCCAGCTGAAGTAGTGGTTAATTCTGATCAAGGCCTTTTGAAAAGGTGCAGAGCAAAGAGGTTTATTCTCCAAGCAGAGGTTAAGGGGCAATTTGATAAAGATTTTCAACTCATGAAGTATTCTAGTAGAGTACCATGAGTTACCATTAGTAACTAGAACAAAGAACACTACAGCACAGGAACAGGTCCTTCGGCCAACCAAGTCTGTGCCGAGCCAGATCCTCGATCTAAATCTGCCGTCTATTTTCAAGAATCTGTATCCCTTTGCTCCCTGCCCATTCATGTCTCTGTCCAGATAAATCTGGAATGACGCTATTGTTCCCACCCCTACCACCTCAGCTGGCTACACATTCCAGGCACCCACCACCCTCTGCTTAAAGATCTTTTCATGTATATCTACCCTAAACATTTCCCCCTCTCACTTTGAACTTGTGACTCCGAGTGATTGAGTCCTCCACTCTGGGACAAAGTTCCTTGCTATCCACCTTGTCTACATCGCTCATGGTTTTGTAGGCCTCAATTAGATCCCCCTCAACTGCCTTTTTTCCAATGAAAATAATCCTAATCTATTCAACCTCTCCTCATAGCCAGCACCTTCCATACCAGGCAACATCCTGGTGAACCTTCTCTGCACTCTCTCCAAAGCATCCACATCCTTTTGGTAATGTGGTGACCAAACCTGTATGCAGTATTCCAAATGTGGCCAAACTATAGTCTTATACAATTATAAGATGACCTGCTAACTCCTGCACTCAATCCCCTGTCCTATGAAGGAAAGCAAGCCGTATGCCTTCTTGACCACTCTACTGACCCACGCTGCCACCTTCAGGGAACAATGGACCTAACACCCAGATCTTTCTATACACCACTTTTCCCCAGGGCTTTTCTTATTTACTGTATAGTTCGCTCTTGAATTGTAACTTCCAAAATCCATCATATAGCATTTGCCCAGATTGAACTCCATCTGCTATTTCTCTGCCCAACTCTCCAATCTATCCATATTCTGCTGTATTCTCTGTCCCCTTCACTATCTGCTACTTCACCAATCTTAGTGTCATCGGCAAACTTGCTAATGAGGCAATTTACACCTTCCTCCAAATCATTTATGTATATCGCAAACAATAGAGTCCCAGCACAGATCCCTATGGGACACCACTGGTCAAAGGTCTCCATTTTGAGAAGCTCCCTTCCATTTATTACTGTTTCCTGTTGCCCAACCAGTTCTCTATCCATCTAGCCAGAACACCCTGGACCCGATGCAACTTCACCTTCTTAATCAGCGTACCATGAGAAACCTTACCAAAAGCCTTACTGAAGTCCATGCATATGACATCTACATCCCTTCCATCAAACAACTTTGTCAGCTCTTCAAAGAATTCTATTAGGTTTGTAAGATATGACCTTCCCTATACAAAACTATGCTGCCTATCACTGATAAGTTCATTTTCTTCCAAATCCGTACATATCCACTAAAGGAAAGATCTATCATAGAACCAAAGGATAAGTGGGAAAATTTTTTAAAACAATGAGCATGTCTTTTGATTAATTGCTTTCAAAAGGAATTGGATACATATTTGAAAACAAAACACTGAAGATGATGCAACTAATTGGACAGCTCCTTCAAAAAACTGATATGTACACTAATTGCATAAAAGGAGAACATCTGACATACAATTTAGAAAACTATTTGGAAGTTTACTTGTGAATTTGGATGAGGCTTGCTTTACTTATCGGAACTTCAATGCCGATTTTAATGTTAAAAGATACATTTCTTGCTATACATCAACTTTGATACTGATTTAACGAGAACAAAAGGTTCAGATTTCCAAAGAAGAAGAAGAAAACAGGTGGCCATGAGAAGCAAACTCTATATGTGGAGTTCATTGGCAGGATTGAGCAGGTCTGACATTTCTTAAACTCAACAATAAAGAAAACATGGAAATGGATCATAGCACAATCGATAATCAAGAAAAAGCTGCAGCAGGCTGATGGCAAGTAACTGAGTGGGGTGAAGTCAACTGGAGTAAAGCTAATCTAATGAGCCAGTAGTGAGATACAAATGATTGCTGAGGAATTTTGGAAATGGAGCATATTAATAAGGCGTCAATTTTAATACTTCTATCAAAGACTATGTACAAAAGAAACATGCTTGAGGGCAGAACATGTCCTGATAAGTATAAATATTTGTAAATGCAGATTACTGGGTCAAGATGGATGCAAGGTGGCACAAAATTCTTACAAGGCTGCTGACCCAAAGTGTTTGATCCTCTCAAAAAGAAAGCAATATCCTCTTTAAATGGGGAAGATTCACAAATGAGAAAGAATGGTGTGACTGTCACAACGGTCATTACTTTTGTTTGACCAAGAGGCAATTATTTCCCAATGATCTAATTGTGCAATCCAATAAAGTAGTAAAATGAAAATAATCAGAACAAAGTAATTACTGAAATTCAAACAAGGATCAATTTACTTTCTTCAATATAAGCATTAGGTCTTGAAAAAGATGTGTTATAAACTTAAGTTATTTATGAAGTGGTCCAATAAGTTACCTCCTCAAAGCATTACCAGCCACATAATTACCCCCCAGATTTTTTTTTAATATCTAACTTACCAGCATGGTAAAATGGTGAGAGCTCACATTTCATAATGCTTCAATTACAAAATACTGTAAATACACAAATTACTTTTCTTTCTAATGTAGCAAGAAAAATAACTCCAACACGATACAAAATTTAAAAAAAAAACACAGCTGTTGGTCAACATATAATGCCCTGGGTTTATTTTGTGAGAGTTCTGTCACAATTCCAGGTGGGATTAAAAACCTTGAGGATATATATGCCATTGGACTGGGCATTCAGACTCAGGTACTGACAAAGCACTAGTAGTAGTCTGTTAAGTACCAATCTCTTCACAGAAGAGAGGTCTATTATTTCCAAAGGAAGGCACCCGATATCGTGGTTCTGGCCTTATAGCCTTCACAAGAATCTGAAAGTAAAAGCTGGCTGTTTCAGAAACTGGAATGATGATACACGTACAGCAACTACTGCATTCATCTCCCTTATCTCCTTGTTGTTTCTTCTCTTTTTCATGTGAACAAGTGAAGAATGAAGTCTGTGTGTACAGGAGCACAAAAATCAACAAGAAAATTACAACTTTAACAGATACAAAAATAACTGAATGATGAATGAACAATGAAAAAAGCTTGGGAAACTCTGATACAGCTCAGATTTGTTTTGAAGGAGGTCCAATTTGTTTAAACTCAATTGAGCAAAAAACTAAGCAGCATAGAAAATAATTAGTGCTAAAATAATTTTGCAGAAGCATCCTTGCTTCTGAAAAAGTGTGACTTCATTTCCAGCTTGTTACTTGCGGTAGAACAAATAAGTGGAAGATCCCTATGTCTCCATGAAGTAGTTCCATCCCCATTTACAAACTGATGCCTTAATTTTCAAATCTGTATGTATGTCACCATTTTTACATGATACACAGAAACTCAGGGACCCAGAGGGGAACCAAGTATGTTCACCATATACAAAATACCGAGGAGTCCACAGCTACCTAACACATTTACTACAGCACAGGAACCAATGAAGGTACAGTGTACAAAACTGTAAACACAG
Organism: Hemiscyllium ocellatum; assembly: GCF_020745735.1. Taxonomy (NCBI): domain Eukaryota; kingdom Metazoa; phylum Chordata; class Chondrichthyes; order Orectolobiformes; family Hemiscylliidae; genus Hemiscyllium; species Hemiscyllium ocellatum. The sequence continues at coordinate 103,971,024 of NC_083405.1, forward strand.
CACAATAAATAGATAAAACAGCAGGTTCCGCACCATGCACATGATGTGATGACACTTCATCTCTATAGATCTCTCACATCTCACTCTTACTGGTTGCAATTTTGTTTTTTTTTCAAGTGCAAAGCATCACAAATGAACAGTTCAGTATTCAAGTAACATATATACAAGTGTATTACAAATATGCAGTACTGTACAGATAATTGCTGTATCATAATTTACAGATGTCAATTCCTATTAACAGTAACAAAAAAGCATGAGATGTGCATTGCCATCAAGTCCCCAGAGCTGCCATGGAAACGCAATGTGCTGCATTCCGCCATCCCTTGCATTCACAAACGCTATTGATGCATAGCACCTAAATGAGTTCCCAAGGCTGCAGCTATCTTTGTGGACACTACGTTACTTCCATTGCCACTGTATTGTCTGCTATACTGTTTAGTGCTGGCTTTTCTGTGTCGTGGTTTTCCCTGGAGAAATAAAAAGAAATAGATTGTTAGCCACTGATTATTTTCTTAGCTTTAACATTTAAAAATACATAATGGCAGCAATGCATTATTATGAGCTTTGCAGTAACCCCCATTTAAAGTAGATTTTATGAAATAAAATTTGAGAAATCTAGCAACTTTTCAAAAAGAACTATGACTGACTCTATGGTCCCTGCTCTGTGACTCGCATATCTGGTTGAATATTTTGATACAAGCATTCCATTTTCATTCAAGTTCATCCACTAACTTCAACCTAGTCCGAAATTTTGCTTCCTCTATGTAGGTGAACGGTAAGATCCACAATTTATTCCTTTTACCCCTGTTGTCAGTTTATGCAATAAACACATTTCTCCTATTAGACAGTTAAGTCAAACATTAGCAAGGACTTCAGTAAACTGCCACACTGCACACATGTAACCAAGTCAAAGTCTTCAGTCAAATTACATTGTCACTAAAAAATAGACAAGAACTAGACTTGGTGACCTCCAAAATGGAGTGCAACTTGAAGCAAAACCTCTTGTTTTTAATCAAGGTAGACAAATTAATATTTAAAGGAATTCAGTTTACTTAAGAATACAAATTGAGCGCTGACTTACAAGATGTTACATACTTTGTTTAATGAACATGACCCTTACTTACAATGTCTGGCAAACAAGCTTCTTTCAGTGAACAGTTTTACCCAGATAGATTATCATAATTTACTTTCTCACTGTACTTGCTTCAATGAGAAACGGTGCAGAAGTGGAAAAGACAGCAATATTTATACACATTAGGAAGAAATACCTACTTCAATAGTTGAAATGATTTTTAACTGTTAACAGCAAAGTGTTTTGGAGTATTCACCATTGCAATTCAATATTTTCAAGAGGGTCATCATAATGAACACACCTTAAGAGTGGTAATTTTGAGTGACAGCAACTGTTCTACCCAAAATGGAGAATGTCATATGCATACTGCTGCACAGGTGAAAGACTAATTTTCATTAACTATAGTAGAGTAACAGGCAACAAAATTTGGGCCTTGGATTTTTGAATGTAAACAGAACCTGGCAGTCTTACTGGAAGGGAACCATCCAAGTCATCCTTCCTTTTGAATTACTGCCAAGCATTTTCAAAATGCGATGGCAGAAACTACTAAGTTATGCAGTATACAAACTACACAATGTGAAGAGAAACAATAAATACCAAACAAGGTATTATGTGCATTAAAAGTGGTGCACATTGATTTGGAAGATTTGAGGAAACAATTTATGCCAAAACTTGTAAAATTAAATAGACTGGTCAAGAATTGACCAGTAAATGTCGCAATGACTTCTCAATAACTGAGCGGTGAAAAATAATTTCATTGTAATAAGAGTGAAACCTTAACATTTAGCATTAAAATGAAGCATGACAATAGTCTTTGTCTGATAACCACAAAAGTGCAAAATGAGATAAGAGACAGGTGAGAACTATAGCTGGGTTGTTGGATGTGTTCTATTTTCACTCAGTGCAACTTCTTGACATCACCCCATTCTATTCACTCAACCATACACCAGTTTATGTACTGCCAAAGAAAACAAATCTAGGGCGAGTTTGGGAAAGCTCTAGAAAATTTCTCCCTACCCATCCTCAAAAGATGACCAGATGAGTTCCAGAACACTCCACTGAATACACCGTCCCCTAGGATTGTTAAGCAATGATCAACTGATGCCCCTGTAGAGATTAACAATTATTGCCAAGCAAGTTTTCTGTACATTCTTCCTACTATTCCACTTAGGATAATTTCTATTCATGTGTACATATTTATTACATCACATAGCTATACTGCACATCCGTTCCATTCTTTACGAATGAGAGGGATCAAGAGAGAGATCCAGGGTCAGCAAACATTTAGTACAATCTGGAGAAAGTTACACTACTTTTTTGGTTTAGCACTGAACAGATACGGAGTCAAAAAGAATGACTGGTCCACTAATAAACTTCTTGCTAATATGATTCTTAAGAAGAGTGTTTTGGTTAATACTTACATTACATTAAAAGAATATATAAGGAATATAAACAGCTTTAATATCAATATTCTATGAAGACATACAATGGGAGTTCAAACTACATGGATAAAGGCCATTTCTTCGCTGTGTTACGTACAATTTAAAAATATTAAAGATCAACTGTCTGAACTTACTGAATGATGGTCTTCAAAATTCCATATCAGCCACAATAACTTAAGCAGGTTTTCATATCAAAATATATTCGTTTATTCGAGGCTATTTTAGCCATTGATTTAAAAATGAAAATAAAGGGGTTTTCCCCCAAAAAGGGACATGATCCGACTGCTCACTTAAAAAAATATAAAAAAACAAAAGCACTTTACTTGCCTCCCAACCTCCTGCTCCTACCCTTAAAGTTTCCCGATGTGCTGTAGTAAAGTCTCCTTTTATGACTCCTATTTCACCATCTGGGTGGCAACATCACGTCTCTATGGCGCAATGAATTGCAGGGCCAATGACGTGTTTATGGAGAGACACTTCCTGCAGGTGTGATGTTTAAAGAGTGAGTCATCATCAGTACCCTTTTACATATATAAAAAAAATCAAACCATCAAATTATGATTAACTTAAATTTTCAGAATGTGTGGCAGGGCAGAGATGTTTTCCACTTTAACAGCAAGTTTTGTGACATCACACCATTGGGCTTGATAACTCCTTCAAGCCAGCTCCTCAAATATTCACTCACCTTTGTGAAAAAGGGTACTGATCAAGAGATATCATTTATAATTTGAAGGCTTTTTCTTTAACTGCGCTTCAATCGCCACACAAATGATCGAAACAATCTTAGGGAAGGTAGAGTCGAGAAAGAATCATTGGAGATACAGCTCATTAAGATTCAGCCATCATAAAAAAAGCTACAAAAATGCACCATCTTTTTATGATGCCTGCTACCTATAATGCTTTTGAAGGCTAAAAAGAGGGTTGACATAAGGCAAAACAGAAGTAACCACTCCACAGCACCGCATATAGGTGCTACATGCAAAATAATACATTCATGTCAAAACAACTAAACAGTCTTTTCTCCACCAATCACTACATTCAATTGAACACTCTCAAATAGTAGAAAACAAAGACAGAGATTTTAGTTGATTCAAAGCCTACCTGAAGTACAAAAGTGTTGAAGCACTGCCCTCTGAATTAAACTTTTCTGACTTTGCTGGTGGCTTGAAAACATTTCTACCAAATGAAACATTCCACTGCCTATTTATGCACAGTTTATCCAATGGTCTTGTTATGGACAAAACAAATGGACCAGATTGGTGTAATTTTGACATTATCAACTTTCTTCATACATAGGAGCAGAAGCAAGCTAATCAGCCCATCGAGTGTCTCCACAGGTGATCTGATACTCAAACTCCATTTTCCAGCCTTTTCCCCATAATGCTCGATTTCCTTACTGATTAAAAATCTGTCAATGTCAATCCTGAATATACTTAATAACCACCCATGAGGCCTTATGGGGAAGAATTCCTCAAAGTCATTACTCAGAAGAAATTTTTTTTTCTTAAAAGGACAATACTTTCTTAAATTATGCTCCAGTCCTGAATGCTCTGCAAGGGAAAATAGTCTTTGGGAGTTGGTAAGATGCAGAAAGGTTATGTTTCAATAAGATCACCTCTCATTCTATTAAACTCCAAGAAGCACAGGGAGAAAGTGAGGACTGGAGGTCAGTCGAGAGTGTGTTGCTAGGAAAGCACAAATAGGTCAGACAGCATCTGAACAGCAGGAATCAATGTTTTGGGGATAAGTCCTTCATCAGGAATGAGGCTTGTGGGCCAGGGCTGAGATAGAAGTGGGAGGGCAGTGGGGTGGGGCAGGTAGCTGAGAAAGCAATAGGTGGATGAAAGTGAGGGAGAGGGTGATAAGTCAGGGGGGTTGATGGACAGGTCAGGAGGGTGGTGCCAAGTTTGATGCATTCTTCCTCCAGGGCTCAGGTGGTAACGATTTGGCGGAGGGGCCAGCCCAGGTGCTGCATGTCCTTGACGGAGTGGGAGGGCAAGTTGAAGTGTTCAGCCACAGGATGGTGGGGTCGATGGATTGTGGGTGTCCCAGAGAGAGTCCCAAGCCTCCAAGTCAGCACTCCCCTCTGGACCTGTACATCGCTCCCCCCTCAGACCTATCACCTTCTCTCACCTTCATCCACCTCTCGCTTTCTCAAGTTACCCAGCCCACCCCACCCCACTTACATTTTTCTCTCAGCCCCAGCCCACAAGCCTCACTCCTGATGAAGAACTTAAGCCTGAAACGTCGATTCTCCGGCTCCTTGGATGCTGCCTGACCTGCTGTGCTTTCCCAACAACATACCTAAGGAGTACAGGCCCAAAACAGCCACCTCTCCCCACAAGACAGTTTATCTATAAGAATCAGACAAGTGAACATTCTTTGGACTGCCTCCAATGCTAGTTTATCCTTCCTTAGATGTAAGGTCCAAAACTGATCAGTGTTCCAGCAAGACATCCCTATTTTTATACTTTATGTTGGCCTTTATTTCAATGAAGGTCAACATTAAATCTTTATTCCCCAATACCTGCTGAATTTACCAATTTTGTGATCTATGCATCATGACTCCCAAAACCCTCTGTGCTGTAGCTTTCTGCAGTTTGCCTCCACCATTTCAATAATATTCAGCTCCTCTTCCTGCCATATTCCATCTACCAGGTTTTGCCCATTTGCTTAACCTATCTGTATCCCTCTGCAGACTTTGCCTTCTTCACCACTTGCCTTTCCACTTATTTTTGCATCATCTGAATGTACTGTGGCCACATTTGCAATTTCCTCATCCAAGTCATGACCATAAATCAGTACTGACCCCAATGCCACTATACTAATTACAGGCTGCCACCCTGAAAATACCTCCCTTTGCTCAACTCTCTCGCTTCTGTTAGTTAGCTAACCCTCTATCCAAGCTAATAAATGACCCCAACACCATTGGCTTTAGTGGTCTCATGTATGGAACCTCAATAAACACCTTCAAAATTCAAATACATTACAGCCCCTGCTTCTTCTTTATCTTGCTGTTTATTAACACCTCAAAACATTCTTCTTTCTTCAAAACATTTATCCTTTCCTCCTTTGTGAAACCAAGCTGAGTCTGCTTTATCATAATATGTATTTCAAATGCTTTGCTATTATAATCATTATGATGAACTCCATTTTCACAATAACACGTCAAGCTAACTAGTTTGCAGATTTTTTTTTGGGTCTCCTTGCCATTTCAAATAAAGGTATTGTATTGGTAAACCTGTTGAAAATTGCACAGGAAGACTGCACATCATTTATTTACACCATCTATAATATCTTCTCCAAGTCATCATGATACATACGTGATTGACCATCAACCCTGAATCTAACTTTATGCTCTCACTTACATACTTCTAACCTGGAGAAGCGTTGTGGTATTATCACAGGACTATTAATCTAGAGATCGAAGTAGTGTTCTGAGGAGCCAGTTCAATTCCTGCTACGGCATAATGTGGAATTTGAATTCAACAAAAATCTGGAATTAAGAATCTGAAAATGAACATGCAGCCATTATTGATTGTTGGGAAAAACCCATCTTGTTAACTAACGTCTTTTAGGAGACGCAACAGCCACCGTTCCTTCGTATGACCTACATGCAATTTCAGAACCACAGCAATGTGGTTGACGCTTAACAGCCCTCTAAGCAATTTAGGATGGACAATACATACTGGCATGGCCAGTGATGTTCCTATCTCATGAATGAATAAAAAACTTGGAGAATAAGACAATTAATAGCAATGTGTAGGTGAAATCTTGGCTACTTCCTTCCTTGCCCTTTTCTGATCCAAGGTCAACTGCAATACCACTTTAGTTGCCCCAAGTGAAACCAGCATGCACACCAGTATAAAACTGAACTAAAAAGTGAAGACCACACAAAAGCACAAATTCAAAACAACTAGCCCAAATTACATAGAGATTAAAATTGAAAAATATAAATTATAAAGGATTTGACCTGTCATGAATTTAGATATTACAAGGTGCTTTTCAATTGAATTTCTTGCCACTAATAGGTGATATCTTTTAGATGGTTGCTGTAGAAAATCTCAAAATGGGTCATGAAACTAGAAGAGTAAAGACTATATAAATGAAGACTTCTGGAAGTTCACAACTTCATTAAATCTCATTTGTTCTACTCTCTCCTTTCAGGATTGGGTAATAATCCATTCATTGGTCATAGAGACTGCATGAATGAAAAATGTCACCATCCAGACAAAGTACAGAATGAAATTTATCTTTACTACAGCACTCAAGGGAATAGGTTGTTTATGTAATACTCTTCTTACTTGACAGAGCCCACGTTCAATCAAATCAGGACCAATGTGATCTATTAACTATGAATTTACTGGTAAATATCAGGGCTCAAATGAAGTAAATAAATCTAAAGTATATACAAGTTTACAGATAATGAAGCTTACCTTGGTACTCCATCCATGGAGGTGGAGCCTGGAACCTTGGGTACCTGACAATTTGCTCCTGTAGCCAGTTTTAAGGCAGATGTTGGAACAGTATTTAAAGTTCTAGGTATATGACGTGCATTCAGACTGGTGACAGAATTAACAGCAGCTACTGAACTAGGTACACCTAGACGAAGGCTGTTGCCAAGCAGAACCTGAGGACTTGAGTTTGCAGGATTTCCATGGTGACTCAGTGCACTGAGGGAAGTTGCTGTCTGTGTGTTGCTGCAGGGCGGCAGTAAGGCTGAACCTGCTGATGATTGACTGGTTTGTACAAGTGCTGTAGGCGTGGTACTAGTGAGGTGTAAGCCCTTGTACGATCCTGAAGAAAAAGGAAAAGTGATAACATCACTAGAACACTGACCCGATTTGGGCTAGGACAAGGAAGTCTAATCATAAAGCAAAGTAGTTTAATATGATCTTCATTCATAATTGTTTCAACTATAAGACATCTTTTTCATAAAACCTTCACCTTAATGTTAGCTCCCTTACTTCAACCAACCTGTTCCAAACAGACTATTCTTTTCCACCAATATTTAAATGGAAACTTCAACTGAAACTTGCACAAAATTTAAACTATCTTATTCAAATGCTTCTTTTTAAAAATCAGCATGAACTGTTCAGCATGAATAGTTAAAATCAATAGGAAAATTATTTCAAATATTACAGGAGTGTAAAATGGAATGTAGCATGAACATGACTGATAAATGTAACAATATGCTGATTCGCATGAATTCCAGTCTTTGGAAATGCTGTCTTACTAGGACAGTAACCCATTCAATGGGCTGCGGGAATAGGATGCTCATGTTTTACCTGACAAAATTTATGTACAATACTTACATTATGCATGCTATACTGACAAAAAAACCTATTGCTCTGTTAAGAACTGTAATTTAACTTCAAAATCATTTAAAAATTCAATTGATCAGCATAAATCAGATTTTTCCTACTACAAAAGGACATTAGCTGCAGTGTATATCCATGCATACTTAGGTTTTACATTTTTTGCAGTAACATTGTTCAAAATAATGATAATACTATAGGTGGTGAATAGTATCTGGAACTCGCGAGTAAGACGAGCAATGGTTTATCTCCTCAGCCAATAGATTGAAGTATAATGGAAATAAACAATCTTGGATCAAGAAGTGGTGTAATCTACAGTAGGCCAAGTCAATTTCAAAACAGACGTAAAGTGAATAAGGAGCAAAACAGGGCAATCACCTAGCAGGCACAACAGCAAAGTCAGCCCTGTCACCCCCAAGGTCTCCTTAAGAGTTATATAGCACAGAAACAGACTCTACAGACTGATTCGTCCACACCGACCAGACATTCCAATCTGACTTAGTCCCATTTGACAGCATTTAGCCCATATCTAAACCCATCGTATTCATGTATCCAATCGGATGCCTTTTAAATGTTGCAATTAGATCCATCTCCACATGTCCGGTGGCAACTTGCTCCATGCATCTCGCATACACTGAAAAAGTCACCCCTCTGAGGGCTGGTGAGGAAATTGGGAGACATGTCTCTCACCCAATCAACAGCCTGAATGGTCATACTCGGTAATCCTGTGCAGACCACATCCGAGATAACATCACTACTGACCCGGTGTATGACCTCTTCCACTGGCAAGACAAATCCACAGGACCTTTGTTATCCATCACCAAAAGTAGCTTGGCAGCAGTACTACTGACCAAGCTGGTCCAGTCCCAAGAGGAATAGCTGCTAGTCTGGGTCTGTCAGTTGGGTGAACAAGAGGGGAAACATACTTGACCCTGCCCTCACCAATTTGCCTGTCACAGATGCACTGGTTTATGACAGTACTGGCTGGAGTGATCAGTGCACAATTCACTTGGAAACAAAGTTCCATCTTCACATTAAAAATATCTCCTATTCCCCAGTCTTCAATCAATTTCATTCACTTCATGTGATATTAAGGAGTGGCTGAAGGCACTACAGACCGTAAAGGACACAGCAACACTCTGGAAATAGTACAGAAATCTTGTATTCTACAACTTGCTGCTCTCCTGGCCAAGCTGTTCTGGCACAATTACAACATTACCTACCTGACAATTTGCTCAGATATGTCCTACACAAAAGTGAGGACATATCCAGCCTGGCCAAATGCCATTTCATCAACCTACTCAATCAGTAAAAATGATGGGTGGGGGGGGGGAAAAAAGAGAGAGATGATCAACAGTGCTATCAAGCAGCATTTGCTTAGCAATAACCTGCTCACTGACATTCATAACATCCTTAGTTCAAATATAGGCAAAAGAAGTGAATTCAAGAGATGAGGGGAAAGTGACTGCTGTTGACATCAAGGTGCATTTGACTGACTGCAGCATCAACAAGCCCTAGCACAAGGTTTATCACAAACTGCGGTTGACATAGACCAGTCATCTCAACTTCAAGACATTACAAATTAGGCCCAACTCTTTTTCATTGTTTCAATGACCTTCCTTCCACAATGCACGATATTGGGCACTATTCTTAGCAACTCACATACTGAAGCTAGACAGAGCCCAAAATGCAGCAAACTTAGGACAACATTCAGGTTTGTGTTGACAAGTGACAAGTTTGCACCAGACAAGATTTAATGACCATCTCCAACCATACAGAATCTAACTATCACCTTTTGATTCTCAATAGCATCCTGGGTATGAGCAGCAACTCAATTGGACTAGCTTTTATAAATATTGTGACTGCAAGTGGATTATATGAAGCTCGGAATCCTGTAGCAAATAACTCCCCTTCCTGACCCCCTAAAGTTTTCCGATGATCTCTACAGCACGTTGAGAAAGCGTGGTGGAATGCCTGGGTGAGCACAGATCAAATCACTCAAGAAGCTTCACACCATCAAGGAAAAAGCAGCCTGCTCGATTGATATCACAGCTACAAATATTCACCACCAACATAGTGTATATCTGTAAGTGGCAGTGCAACACCTCATTAAGGCTCCTTAGAACTTTCGAAAACTGTGACCAGCACCATTTAAAAAGGTGGCAGATTGATGACAACACCATGCAAGGTCCCCTCCAAGCCACTCATCCTTGACTTGGAAATATATCACTTCCCCTTCAGTGTGACTGGGTTAGAATCCTGTAGCTCTCCTCAATCAGAAATGTACACCAGCTCGAGAAGGTAGGCAATCACCATCTTTTCAATGGCAACTAATACTGGCCTAGCCAATCAAACACATGACATACACTAAAAGAACAATTTAATTCAGAGACATAGAAAAGCTAAACAAAACTTTTGATACTTTAAAAAACTCCCTTACAATTAAAGCCTATGGGAATGAGACTTCTCATTTTATTATTAGAAGTTTTTTTTGGGCCAGGTATTGAATGGTAGCAATTAATGCTTTTGTCAGAGGATGCATTTCATCAAAATGCACAACTTTATGCTAGGTTCAGTTTGTCTTTTTGTGCTGTTCAATTAATCAGTCAGCTGGCAAGATGTAACTTTTGTGAATCTGACACCAGAGTGGTAGAAGTTGGGACAGGATCTGTAGATACTAGTATCTAACTCTGCTTCTGTCCTTGCCTGAAACTACTGTGCCATGTGTGAACAATGAGCAGTGCTATCAGCCTCACCATTATTTTGATGCAAATAATTGTTGGCCCAACATGTTTACTCATATTTCCTAAGACTGCAAATATGAACAGAAAAATCACTAACAATATTACCAAGATTTTTCAAGAACTGACATATGTAGCACAACAGAAAGGCTAAGACAAAAGTGAATGATTATTCTTTACAGTTTACATTTTCAACATTTTACTTCATAGGAACAGGCATAGGCTGTTCAGGCTCTCGAGCCTGCCCTGCCATTCAATATGATCATGGCTGATCAATCATGAATTTGACTTTCACTTCAGTAAACACCTGTAATCCACATTCTAAATTTATTCCCCTAACCACATGAGACAAAAATCTACTCACCTGAGGCTTGTAGGACACCATTGATTCCAAGCACTACTTCGTCCTTTGCCTTGAAAGCCATCAACTGTTCTGATGTCATCAAAGCTGAAGCAGCAAATTGTGCACTAACTGAATCCAATGTTTTTGAAACAGAACCCTGTCACAAAAATATATACGCATATCATAACCTTGGAAACTTTTGCAAACAACCTAAAATCAATTACCTCGATTTCATTCACATTATGATAGGCACTGTAATATTTCAAATACACGCACACTGCAGAATCCAACAACAGCAAGACTGATTGAAGCCAGTGAACTGCATGAAAGCACTGAATTAGACAAAACATCTTTCATGAAAGCACCAATGCCATATAGCTCTATTGAATTGACCCGTAGGGTTTATAACAAGCCAAAAAGTACTGATCATTTAACCAGCTTTGGATATATGCACTGAAAAATATATAGAGAAATATTTTACAAAATTATGAATAATTTATACAACTTTGATCAGCTTCATAAGACAGGATTTGAATTACAAACTTTTAAATTCGAACAATTGTACCACAATTTTTAAATACAATTGCAGTTAGGTTCAGTTGAGAAAACATAAGTTGCTCTAGCAAAAGTCAAACAAATTATTCATTTCTGACAGAGATGATGCTTTCAACCCTCAATCCAAGTGAGTTGTTGAACAAGCAAAACTGAACTGAACTGAAACATTACTCCCTACAGTTTTTTTTTGCATCAGCCACCATTCAATTATGACATTATTTAAACAATATTAAAAACCAATGGAAGCAAAATGACTAATCATATGCAAACATATGAAACTTACAAACAATTCTGATAATGATGCTCTGCATTATAAGTACTCTGATCTTGTAAATGCTCTAGATATTCATTTCCAATTGTCATTTTTGATGTGGATTACACTATTACTTTTAGAGTTTGCTTCTGAAGAGAGCTCTGCTCATTCTTACCTGTGAAGCATTGGAGCCTGAATTACTATGTGCTAGCTGCTGCTGAATCTGTGCAAGTTGTTGTTTCTGCATCAGTACTAGCTGCTGTTGATGTTGCTGGTATTGTTCTGCTGTAAATGCTGAACACAAATTAATTTATTAAGGCAAATTTGATGCAAAGGAGAGAATAATGAAAACAGACATTCAATTACAGTCTTAGATTCTACATACAACTTAAATATCAAACAATCACTATGTTCACACCAGAAATCTTGATTCAACAAACCTCCCTACTTCTACTTCCCACAACCTTTCCAAGTGCATTGGTAATACCAGTTCCAAGCAAGAAAGATGCAATTGATTTGACAGGTCAATTTTCTTCCCGAAGCAAGACTAGCCACCTCAACAATTACTGAGTAGGATTCAGTTTATACAATATTTACTGCACTACAAGCAACTGAAGATAAAAACAAGAGGAGGAGATATTGCATTAAAACTTTTGACAACAGAGCAAAGTCCCATCTGCACTCATCATATGATAATCTATAAACATTTTATACCTGTTCATACAAGATTCAAGTCTGAAGTGCTAGACATATTAAGACACAACCACCAAGGAAATAGCTGCAATGTTGAATTTTGTCTCACCATTTGTAGATCAGTTAGGATGCTTGGAGCGGGAGTGGGGAGTAAATGGACAGAAGGCAAGGTACAGAAAGGAGCAGAAAAATTCCCTGTTCCCCTTTTGGATTTCTAGCAAGTAAACACCAGCCTATAGTCAAGGTGATGAGAAGAACAAAACTGATCAAAGAAAAAAGTGCATTTCCATCAAAAAAAAAAGAGTCAGATTTGATTGGAATTCTCCATGTCAAGTAACAGTCCTTAGATGTTACAATTGGAAGCCTTACAGTCAATAGTAGCATGGATTATTGCATTGAGGGACATTAGAACCAACTTTTAATCATCCACAAAAACCCCGAAGCCCCTGGTACAAGCGCATATGGGATCATTATCCACAGAAATTCTCAAAATAATATCTGTAGGTCAAGTTGTTGGTTAATGTATATAATTAGTAGAAGTTCTATCAGCCACATAATAGGTGCTAAATTTCCATTATTTATTGCAGGATTGTCCTTTTGTTTTGAGTAATTTCACAATGCTAACAGAATGAAACTGGAATTACTGTCCTTCGAGGATATGACTGTTTTAAAAAAATCTTCCATTTTAGCTAAGATCATCATGGAACACAAGTGTTATAAGCAAGCAGCATATCATTTAATTTGCACTAAAGCACATGATATAAAAAAGTTTTTAAAAATACAATTCCTGTTTTATTATAATCACATACAGTTACTTCAACTCTTTTTCACCAGAAATTGAAGATAATCATTTATAGGAAGCAGAATAATTTGAACGTGTCTATATCACTTAGAAAACTAGCTAGCTTTGGCTCCACACCAAATAAATATTTAACATCTTAACCACAGCTACTGTTTACATTAACCATATACTTGGCTGTCAAGAGAAAAATTTTGAATAGAATATTTTCTGCATCACAATTTTTAAAAACTCTACCATTTTGCATGCAGCTTGTGCATATACATAGCAGTTCCTTTTAAAAAGCTAAGTAGTGTAGCCTAGGCACTCAGCATCGCTCACTTTTTTTTAAAAAAAAGAGTAGGTAAACTTGCTGGAAAAGACTACAAACATCGCAGCAGCAATCTTGGACAATGACCTGATGAAACCGCCAAAACATGAGGTGATAGCCACTATAGAACTTTTCTCCCCAAAAACCATTTTTTTTTTGAAAATAAGAGTTTCACAACACTGACTTATTTATCAAAGAGTCACTCAGGGTCAAGACAAATTTTTGCGACATAATGGAATAATACTACATATCAATAAAAGCAGTGCCATCTTCCCTCATAAATGTTTCATTTGCAGTTAAATTTCCGAAGTAGTTTTTGAAACTTTATGCCTGGAAGGGCTTACTTTAATACTATAAAACATGAGTAGGGGTAGGCCATTCAAGTCAGAGTCCACTCCAACAATGAGATAATGGCTGATTTGATAACCATTAATTCCAGTTTCCTACTTTTTCCCCCCACAACCCACAATTCCATCATTAAAAAGGTCTATGGCACTTGTGAATATATTTAATGACCCAGTCTCAACTGCCCTCTGTGGCAAAGAATTCTTAAATGTGTGACCCCTTATTCTGAAATAATGCCCAGTTGTCCTATTGTCTCCAAGAGGAAACAAATTCTCCACATCTAACCTATCAAGTTCTCCAAACTTGAGGTCACCTCTCATTCTTCTTTATTCCAATGAGGCAGTATAGTCTACTCAACCTGTCCTCCTAAGAGGGTCCCTCCACATCTAGTCCACTGGACTGGTAGCTTCTCTGGACTTTTTCTAATACCTATATCTTTCATTAGATAAAGGGTCTAAAATGGTTCACAGTATTCCAGCTGTGCTCTGAACAGTACCATGTATAACTTTAGCAAAACTGCCCTATTTCTCACCACTACATTAGGAAATAGATCCAATGTCGTAACAAAGTACTTACGAAATGTGAAAAAAGGCCCCTTTAACTTTGAGCACTTAAAAATACAATATTGGTTAGGTGCTAAAATAGGTAGAGTCAAATTCTAATGTTATTAGTGTGATGGAAGCTGCCTTCAGTTACAGGAAAACACAACTTCTGGTCAGATCTTAGATTGGCAGCCTCAGTACACATCTCTCTAATATTAAAGTACCAATAGCAGAATTTAGTGAATAATTTGTGCTCAAAGGTTTTTGCCATGCTGTAAATCTTAAAGAAAATCTAAACTACTAGATTGTAAATGTTTCCAAAATATTTTGGAACTGATTAAGTATTCTGACATTAAGGTGAAACAAGTGCACGTAGAGAGTAATGACTTTTCCAAATATTGTCTTAAAAATACTTCAGCATGATCAAATTAAAGCACATAATATTGGTGAATAAACGTTATAATTCTAACTGCCTTTCAAATCTGAAGAAAGCAAGAGTCAAAATCTGCACTCTTTAACAAGATCTTAGTCAGTCTAGAGCTTTTCAGAGGTAAAAATTAAGTAGAATGTTGAAGTTACACTCTATTGTAAAATAAATACAATCATCTATTAGATTACCTACAGTGTGAAAACAGGCCCTTTGGCTCAACAAGTCCACACCGACCCTCCAAAGAGTAACTCACCAAACCCATTTCCCTCTGACTAACACACCTAACCTATGGGCAATTTAGCATGGCCAATTCACCTGACCTGCACATCTTTGGACTGAGAGGAAACCGGAGCACCCGGGAGGAAACCCACGCAGACACAGGGAGAATGTGCAAAGTCCACACAGACAGTTGCCCGAGGTGGAAATCGAACCTGGGACCCTGGCGTTGTGTGCAGGGTACATGTGCATGGGAGTGAGGGGGTCAGGGTGAGACAGACCAAGTAGAGAACAGGCAGTAGAAAGGAGAGAGAAATGTAGAAACTAATAGCCCTGTATAGTAAGTAGCAATTTGGGTTAAACTGCACCTCAACAGCAAGGGGAACAATTAGGTCAAAGCCGCAGTAAAATGTCATGCAATCTTAAATCACGATCCACTTATTATTTTAAAAAGTAACAGTCACCCAACTCTCGCACCATTCCAACTTATCCAGTTGGTATGCAATGGTGCAAAGTATTACTCTGGCATTAATTACAAATACAAAACTTAAAGCAGGCTAGATATTTTAGTCATTTAAGGAATAATTCTGTTTGTTAATGTCCATTTACTTATCATTCCAATACAGAGCCACAATAATTGAGTACAGAGAAACACATCCTGTCTTCTTGGTAAGCTCAGTCCGAAGAACCCAAAATAGAAGACAAAGCCAGAAAGTCCCAGGGTTGGAGTTGACGGGATTAGAAGATCTTGAGGGAATCCAATGTCATATTTTTGCCCACATGAATCCGAATAGGCAAGAGTCATTGGTAAATCCTTTAGTGCTTGGATCTTGTATCTCAGCATTGATTTGTAGACACCAGTGTTGGACTGGGATGTACAAAGTTACAAATCACACAACACCAGGTTATAGTCCGGCAGGCTTATTTGGAAGCACTAGCTTTTGGAGTGCTGCTCCTTCATCAGGTGGCTGTGGCACTGTTGGATTCTAACCTGATAGAGTGGGATTTTTAGCTTTGTACCTCAGAATTGTTATCATTGGCCTGGCAATATCAGGTCTTCTACCGATAGTAGTTTCTTTAGTCTGTGTCTCATAATATTCATCATGGGCCTAATGTTTAATGGATGGAATAAATGTGTAATACTTTAACTCATTATTTGAGAAAAGATAGCATTTTTAAAAATATATATTTATTTCGACTTAGGGGAACTTCTGAGTAGAAGGCAATAGTAAACTAAACGTGAAATGCAGTCAAAAGCTGGCATGCTGTACTGTCGCTACAAAAATTAACCGCTCCACTATTTATAAAAAGTAATAAAGCTTTTGTTTTTAAGTAATATAATGCAGTCATTCGCAATGTTAACAAAGAATGAATTTGCAAGAACAGGTTTAGTTAAAACAGCTCTACTTTGATTATTTTCTGTTCATTTGGCAGCAATTCTTATTCACAGTTAATTTCAGGTGCAAGCCTATAACCACAAACTGGAATACAAATTTTTATAGCAAGATTATATTTCATAATGGTTGAAGAAACCATATTGAGCGAATTGATCTTGAGTGCATCGAATGATTCAGCAAAATTTCCATGTTTTCAGATTGTTTAAAAATGTGTGGACTTTGAAAACAGAACCATGGGGAGCATAGAGATTTTTAGAACAAACTGTCTGGAATTAACCAGGAAGAGGGCTATTTTACATCTGAAAATGAATCATGAAACATGAGGTAGGCCATTCAGTCTACCAAATCTGCTCCATCAATGAGATCATGGGCTGATCTGACAATCCTCAACTTCATTTCCCTGCTATTTCTCAATAACACGATTCCCCATCTAATTTAAAATTTTAACCATAAAAATTTAACTGAATCTTAAATTTCCGCTAACTTTTATTTCCACTCAAACAGATTCAACAAGCTGATCATGTAAGCAAATATCATTTCTCACAATTGTACAGGTCTAATTCTCTATTAACACAAGATAACCCACCACTACTTTCCTTCCTTCCTTCCAAAAAAATGTCAAATACCCTTGAATAAGCAATTCCCGTACTTGGTCACTTCAACTACCATTCTGTGGTGAGTAGTTCCATAGAAATAAAAGAATGCGAAGTTACTCTTTGCGCACTATTCATGCATCTTGTTACAACTGGTGCATGAAATCAGAGAGAGCGAGCTTTTAATTATGTCCTAATGTTCTTATTTACTCATGCATTTCTTATTTACTCATACTCTGAGCATTGTATTCTGTCCTATCTCACAACACGTGAATACATTTCATGTATTCCTAAACTGCACTATTGCCATGCCGATCCTTTACCAGTTCTCCTTGCCCTCACAAGCACATGCCCTACCAAAACTCTCACCCTAATCAACTAACTTACAATCCATTACAATGCACGTTACGAAAGGTTACTCAGGTGCATTTAAGAAATTTCAATATATCGACTGGAGGCAGTAAAACTATCACTACCCTTACTAATTTTGCAAGATCTAGAAATATCCTGTTTCCAAATCAAATATCCAATTGCAAATTGGTAACAGTCAGGGTCTTAAAGTTAAACCTGAGCCATACCAATCAGTTCTCTTTCATTTTCAGCAAGCTTAGCATTTATACAGATTTTTCAGGACTGTATCATTAGGTCTTCCACAATTCAG
The DNA here is from genome assembly GCF_020745735.1 of Hemiscyllium ocellatum. Taxonomy (NCBI): domain Eukaryota; kingdom Metazoa; phylum Chordata; class Chondrichthyes; order Orectolobiformes; family Hemiscylliidae; genus Hemiscyllium; species Hemiscyllium ocellatum. The sequence goes on from NC_083405.1 coordinate 103,988,734, forward strand.
TTGGATCATTTAAAACAAAAGGCTGGGTGGCTAGGCTTGATCTTCTGAGTGCTCGCTGATTGCTCTACACTGAATAAGTGTGGTAAACATCACCCCTGGACACAAAAGAAGCTGATATTCCAACACGTACAGAGGAAGTATCACATGATCAGAAACGCAGACTTCCAGATGAACATAGGACTGTCTGCCCTCTCACTGGCGGATTCCGAAGATTCCACTATTTGAACTACAGAGCTTATTGGAAAACTGATCGCTGATTAAGATAAACATCACAAAAAACCCAGACTAAAAAAAGTCATATTGCAATTTGTGACCGTTTGCTGTGTAGCAGCTGATTGTTAAGTTTGTATTACCTATTATTGTCAAAGTGATTACATTCCAAGTACATCATAACTGAGAAAAATACTATAACAGGTTTCTCCTTTGTTTCTCAAAGTACTAACAATGAATGTTATTATTTACACAAAATTGAAAATGGGTTAATGAATCGATAGTTGCTCACATACATTTAGATATTTTTCTGATTTTGGGCTTGACATTAAACAATCAACTATGGTCAATTACGGTAAAGGCCCATCAAAACTGGCCTCAAGTCTCCCAGCACACATTGTAATGAATATAATCTGTGCAGTAAGTATCACCTAGTCTAGTCAGATTCCCACTGAAATGTGTGCACACACATTCCTGGCAATAATTTAGCGCCATTTCCTTCCAAAGTTGTCAGCCCAAATTCTTCAATTTGCTGTTCATCCTGGAAATCTTGTCTACCTTTTTAGCTCAAGAATTTGGTGGGTGAGGGTGGGGTGGTTAACATCTTACTCAATGCAGTTTATTGTATGAAACTCAAACGTACTGAAACTAAGTCTGGGCGCCCTGGTGTTTGCATCACAAATTTTAATACGCAGGTTGAGCAAGCAATTAAGATTAATGGAAATGGTATTAAGTCAAAAGCAATGGAATGTAAAATTAGGCAGGCTTTGCAGTTGTATAAGGCACAGATGAGACAACATCTATAAGAGGGCATAGCTTTGTTCCCTGCATTTGAAACAAAAACAGAATTGTATTAGTAGTTCAGAGAAGACTCACTGGAATCATTCCTGAGATGAAAGGCGTACTTTTTGAAGAAAGCATGAATCCAAGTTGAGACTTTAGACATTAGATTGAAGAATGAGATGTGATTTCAAGATCTAGGAGCCTAAGGGAACTTGGTATAGTGGATACTGTTAAGATATTTCCGCTTGCAGAAAATGGTAACTAGGGACACCGTTTCAGTTGGTCTAGGATGAGATTTCTGAGGGTCATGGAATAATTCTCTTCCCTCAAAGTAATGGAGGCTAGATCACTGCATTTACAAATGACTCATGCTAGATACCAGACTTTTTTTGACAGGCAAGAGAGTCCAGTGTGAAAGGGTGTAGGCAGAAAATGGAATTAAGACCACAACCAGATCAGTCATGATCTTAATGGAAAGAACAGGTTGAAAGTACTAAATGACACTCTTCTTCCCAACCAATAACACACCACTGCTACTTCCAGTCTGGCAACTGGTGTTAAAACGACAGGTAATTGTAATGCATAATGCAATTGGTGATTTAGGTACCAGTACCAGAATACAGCAGACAGAAGCACAGCAAACCTCCATGCACCATGCCCAAAAGTAAACCTTAAAACTAACCTTCAAACATTCGATTGCATAAAAATAAATTATGTATAACAACAATTATCCAAATGACATTACCTACCTGTACTAAACCAGATCAAGTTTGAACCAAGAACTGGACAGACACCATGCAGACATCTCCACCCAGAAAGAAAACGTCTCACTGCTTTGGGCTGGATTTGAACTAAGTCTCAAAGAAAGACCCACATTCTCAAACTGTGAACCTTAGTTCTAAATTGTCTCAAGAGAAAACACAAACAAGCATTCAGTTGTGGGAGGAAATGACAGTGGCTCTGTCCGACCCAAAGTTTTCAATCCCCTCTCGTTACAGGGGAGGTGCTAGAGGACTGAAGGACAGCTGACGTGATGTCATTTTTCAAAAAGGGGTGGAGAGATAAACCAGGGAATTACAGACAGCTGAGTCTCAAAATCAGTAGTAGGGAAACTACTGGAGACAATTCTGAAGGAGAAAATGAATCTCTACTTGAAGGTATGATATGGGATAGTCAGCATGGCTTCTTCAGAGCACACTCATGCCTAATAAATTTATTAGGATTTTTCCAAGGTGATGACCAGGTGTATAGGTGATGGTAATGCAGCTGATGTAGGTTTTATGGATTTCAGCCAAGTTTCTGACGAAGTCCCACATGGGAGACTGATCATGATGAGAAGAGCACTGGCATCCAGGGTAATGTGGCAAATTGATTCAAAATTGACAGAGAGGAAACAGAGGGTAGACAGAAGGTTGATTGAGGCCAATGTCCAGTCGCGTACCACAAGAATCAGCACTGTGTTCCTTGAACTTCCTGACAATAGTGAAGCTGGTCTGGAGTTACTGGAAGATACAGATGGGTTGGTCAGATGTAATTTAACTCTGATAAGTGTGCAGCATTGCATTTTGGAACCAACAAGACAAGGCAGTACTCAATGAATGGCAGGAAAATTTTACAAGGTGGTTAAGGAGGCATACACAACACTTGCCTTTGTCAGTCTTGGCAAAGATTATAACGGCAGTGAGGTCATGTTAGAGCAGTACAGAATTTTTAGTTAGGCCATAGTTGGAGTGGTGTGCGCTGCTCTGGTTGCCACATTGTAAGGATGGATGTGACTGTACTGGAGGTGTGCAGAGGAGATTCATTAGAATGTTGCCTGGGTTGGAATGTTTTAGTCATGGAGAGAGGCTGGATAGGTTCAGGTTGTTTTCTTTAGAACAGAAAGCGGAGGGGGTGCTGATTGAGGTCTAAGATTACAAGGAGCACAGGGTGGATAGGAAGCAGGTTCCCTGATCTGAAGGGCTAATAATAAAGGGACATAATTTTAAGGTGAAGGGCAAGAGATTTAGAAGGGGGTTGAGGAAAAAGACTTTCACAGAGGTGGTGTGAATCTGGAATACACTGACTAAGAAAATCTCAACTCAAGTACTTGAAACTAGATAATGTTCAAGACTAAGTGCTGGAAAGAGAGATTAGTGTAGATAGGTCAGTGCAGATCCAATGGGCGGAAGGACTTCTTTAGTGCTATGGTTCTATGACCATGAAACATCATCCCAAAAATCCACCATTCAGAATCTGTTATTTTTCCAATGTGATCAGTGGCATTTTTACCATCTCAATAATGCATTGGCCTAGTGATATTATGGCTTGACTGTTCATCCAGAAACCCAAATAACGTTTGGGGACCTAGGTTCAAAGCCTGCCACGACAGATAGTGGAATCTGAACTTAAAAAAGTCTGGAAATTAAGATTCGACCGATGACCATGAAACCACTGCTAAATTGTTGGAAAAACCCATTTGGTTCACTTATATCCTTCAGGCAAGGAAATCTGCCATCCTTACCTGGTCTGGCCTATATGTGATTCCAGAGCTACATCAAGGTCCTCTGAAACAGCCTAGCAAGCCACTCAATTGTATTAATCACTAGAAAGTCACAACAAAAGAAATGAAACAGGACAGACCACCTGGCATCAATCTTGGAACTGGAAAAAGACAACAGCAAAAACACAAACCACCCTGTTGATCATGCAAAGACCTCAACAACATCTGGGGCTAGTGCCAAAATTAGGGGAGCTGTCTCACAGATTAGTCATGCAATAGCCTAACATATGATTCTGTAAGAATGACTACGTTGCAGATAACCATCACCATCCCTGGATACGCCCTGTCCCACTGGCAGAACATACCCAGTAGAGGTGGCAGTACAATGGTACACAGTCAAAAGGGAGTTGCCCTTGACATCAACTGTGGACCCCATGAAGTCTCATCGCTTCAGGTTAAACATAGGCAAAGAAACCTTTCCTGGTTACCACGTACAGTCCTCCTTCGGCTAATGAATCATTATTCCTCCACGGTGAGCAACACTTGGAGGAAACATGGAGGGTGGCAAAGGGGCAAAATGTACTCTGGGTGGGGGATTTCAATGTCCAGCACAAAGAGTGGATTGGCAGCAGCATTACTGATTGTGCTGGTTGGGTCGTCAAGGATGTAACTGCTAGACTGGGTCTGCAGCAGGTGGTGAAGGAATCTAAAGGAGAAAACATACTTACCTCATCCATGCTAATCTGTCGGCTGCAGAAGTATCTGTCCATGACAGAATAGGTAAAAGTGACCACCGCACTGTCCTTGTGGAGATGAAGTCCTGCCTTCACATTGAGAATAACCTCCATCGTGTTTTGTAGCACTGTGTTAAATGGGATAGACTTTTAACCAATCTAGCAACTCCATGACGTGCTGTGGGCCATCAACAGCAGCAATGTACTCCAGTACAATCTAAAACATCATGGCCTGGCATATCCCCCACTCAACCGCTACCATCAAGCCAGAGAATCAACACTGGTTCAATGGAGTGCAGGAGGGCATGCCATGATCAGCATACCTAAAAATGAGGTGTCAACCTGGTGAAGCTATCAAACAGGATGACTTGCATGCCAAAGGGCATAAGCAGCAAATGATAGAGCTAAGCGACTCTGCAACCAATGGATAAGATCTAAGCTCTGCAGTCCTTCCAACCCAATCATGAATGGTAGTGGACAAATAAACAACGCACTTGCAGAGAATGCTCCAAAATATCCCCATCCTCAATGATGGAGGAGCCCAGCACATTAATGCAAAGGATAAAGCTGATGCATTCACAACAATCTTCAGTCAGAAGTGCCAAGTTGATGATCCATCTCCAGTCAATACCAGTTTCCAGCCAATTCGATTCACTCCACGTGATATCAAGAAATTGCTGGAGGCACTGGATACTGTAAAAGCAATGGACCCTTCAGCAATAGTACTTAAGACGTGCGCTCCAGAACTTGCCGGTCCCCTAGCCAAGCTCTTCCAGTAGTTACAACACTGGCATCTATCTGACAAGGTAGAAGACTGCCAGAATATGTTCTGAACATAAGCAGAACAAATCCAATGCAGCCAATTATTGCCCAGTCTACTCTCCATCATCGGTAAAGTGATGGAAGGGTTTATCAACAGTGCTATCAAGCAGCATCTGCTCAGCAACAACCTGCTCAGTTATGTCCAGTTTGGGTTTCGCCAGAGTCACTCAGCTCCTGATCTCATCACAGCCTTGTTTCAAATATGGTCAAAAGAGCCATATTCCAGAGGGGAGGTGAGAGCAACAACTCTTGACATCAAAGCAGCATTTGACCTAGTATGGCATCAAGGTGACCCATTGATTCCAGTTTTGCTGGGGATCAGGGGCAAACTCTCCACTGGTTACAGTCATACCTAGCACAAAGGAAGGTGGTTGTGGTTGTGAAGCTTCAATCATCTCAGCTCCAGAACATCTCTGCAGTCCCTCAGGGTAGTGTCCTAGGCCCAATCTTCAGCTGCTTCATCAATGACCTTCTCTCTGTCATAAGGTCAGAAGTGAGGATGTTCATTGATGTGTGCACTGTTCAGCACCATTTGTGACTCCTCAGATACTGAAACAGTCCATGCTCAAATGTAACAAGATCTGAACAATATCCAAGCTTGGGCCGACAAATGGCAAGTAATATTTGGGTAAAAAATGAGGTCTGCAGATGCTGGAGATCACAGCTGCAAATGTGTTGCTGGTCAAAGCACAGCAGGCCAGGCAGCATCTCAGGAATAGAGAATTCGACGTTTCGAGCATAAGCCCTTCATCAGACAATGACCATCACCAATAACAGCCACTCTAATCACTACCCCTTGATATTCAACTGTATTACCATCACTGAATCTCCCATTGTCACCATCTTTGGGGTTACCATTGACCAGAAGATCAACTGGACTCACCACACAAGCAGTGGCTACAAGAGCAGGTCAGAGACTAGGGATATTCCAATAAGTAACTTACCACCTGACATCCCAAAGTCTATCCATCATCTACAAGACTGAAGTCAGAACTGTGATGGGATACTCCCCACTTGCTTGGATGGGTGAAACTTTGGCAGCTTGACACCATCCCAGGACAAAGCAAAGCAAACCGCATGATTGACACCAGATCCACATTCAATCCCTCCACTACAGTAGCAGCAGTGTGTACTGTCTACAAGATGCATTGCAGAAATTCTTAGACAGCATCTTCCAAACCCATGACCACTTTCACCGAGAAGGACAAAGGCAGCACGTACTTGGGAACACCAGCAAGTTCCCCACCAAGCCACTCACCACCCTGACTCGGAAACATACCGCCGTTCCTTCAGTCATTGGGTCAAAATCCTGAATTCCTTCCCTATCGGCATTGTGGGTCAACGCACAGCAAGTGGACTGCAGCAATTCAAGGAGGCAGCTCACCACCACTTTCTCAAGGGCAAATAGGGAACGGCTATTAATTTTGGCCAGCCAGTGATGCCCAAGTCCCACATACGAATAAAAAAAACTGCTCAATGGTGACCGTTTTTAAGAGTATCAGAAAAACTTCCAGTAAGCGTTTATACTAATGTTTCCAAGTCAAAGCTGCATTGTCAAGTAATATTTGTTATCACCTTACATTTATCTCTACAAACAAGTTAGGTATTCTTATAAGAATTCACAGCATTTTAATTAAATGGACCCATTTGTAGTAATGAAAATGTATAGATAGAGAGAGATCGCGCGAGAGAGAGCGCGAGATCGAGAGAGCTCGAGAGATCTGCATTCTAATGTGTAGTGCTTACAACCCCCCGCAAAAAATACTGTAGCCAAAAATAAAAAAATTCTGCTTCAGAAAAAGCAAATGTTTTCACATATACCTCTTTTTAAATGTGCTTTCACAAAGGGTTATGTTCAAGTTGCCACACAATGATAGTCAACTTATAAAGTTTATTAACATATTCTGAAATACTCTAATATGACTTTGAACAGAGCTACATTTAGCACAGTCAGTGGTTTTCTCAAAATAATGAAATATTACATGCCTGAATTGAAATGCAATCATACTTTTATTGGATAAATTACTGTTTGAATAATTACAGCACATACCACTATTCTGTGTTGAACCAATGCCACTGCTTTTGCTGGAGACAGAGGTACTACATGGCTGGGTCCCAGGTTGTGCTGTTACGATTCGATTTACACCCCGATACAGCTTTCGGGAGAAGAGTTCATCACCATCATTGTCCTGAAGGGATGGTGACCGGGGTCTGAAATGCCGCCACCGGCATGCTTTTATGTTTGCTAGAATCTGAGTGAGGTCTCTAGAGGGGTGATCCGAGGTATTTATTTGTGAGGTATTGGCAAATTCGTTAAATGGAGAATGGGGTGGGGAAGAGAGTATCTCAGGATCCAACTGATGAAGAACAGCATCATTTTCCGTGTGCGCTCGGTCCAACAAAATCCTATGACCAAAAAATAAAAGAATCTTATGAATTCAGATATTAGTGAATCTGAATGCACTATGACACATTGCAAGGATTGCCGAAAGTCAAATGTAAACCAAATGATGACAGTGATTCATTTAGAATGAGCAAAGTTGTTAAACTATATTTCAAATATGAAATGATTCTTAAAAGTGAGATATCAACACAAAAGTTACTAATTTAACCAATTTAATTTCACTTCAATTGCTTAAATCTAATTGCTTTGCAAATTACATGCTCTGTCAAGTAATCTGACAGTAAGACTAATATAGTTACAAGTAATATTACGTTAATAGTTGTACTGGTTCTCTCCATTAGAGAGCACTAATGACATGATGTTCTCCACTACTCAAAATAGGCAATTAACTGCTGAACTTGTCAGACAGGTTACATTGTGATACTGTCTGCAACAAAACGCTGAACCTCAAAAGCCTGCATTGTTCCCCTATAACCAATGATCAGTTTATAATCTTACTGCACTCTAATTTGTTGGTTACAACTTGGCGGTCTAAGATTACAGGAAATCCTGTTGTTACCTTAATCATTTATCTAAAACATAGTTAAGATTTCAGTAGAATTTTGAATGGTTGCCAATTTTACCATATAACCTTTAGAAAAGGAGCAACTTTATTCAAAACCATGATTTAGATATCTGTAAATGGAAGGCTATTTCTTAGCAAGGACGTCACTGTTTTATGATTAAGGAAGTGAATATTAACCAACAACTGCAACAAAGTGCCCTCATATAAGCAGCTTAAAATAATCAACTATCTTTACTGACCTTCCGCCTCGTCCAACACGCCTTCGTGCAAAACCAATGCACCTCCTGGGTACTGTCAGTGTAGTGAGGCAGTATCTGTAGCGAACATCTCCTAATCCTCCTTCTTCCGGACTACACCACGGCCAGTTCCCTGTTTGGTCCAATCGAGGCTGAAAAAAAGAAAAACAGTAAATCACCTGAACGAATCAAAAATATCTGCAGCTTAGAAATACTTCCTTTCCCATTAATGCAACATCTAATATATCCGGCATCGAACCTAACACTTCTTTTTACAGGTCAATATCATGTTTAGTTAATATAGGGGCTTCCTTTATTTTAGAGAAGCAATTCATACAGATTATGAAGCAATATTAAAATTTCATTTGTTAATCATACCATGAGTTGTTCTTAGTAATTTCCAAATACAACAGATATACGCTGAAACTGTGTGCTCAACTTACTGCCTGCTGATTTGTTTTCACTTCACTGCAGAGTTTTGCAGTACCTATTCTTTGTTCAGGACATCATATTAGGTGGAATGTAGATGTCTTTTTTGAGGTGTGGAACAGAGAGACAGCATGCAAGAAACAGAGAGCAAGAGAGCGCGAGCTCGCTGGTGGTAAGGAGGTGGTTGTTTTCAGTGTCCAGGCCAATACTTATTCTTCAATTAACAACAGTAAAACAGACTAACCCTTCATTTAGTGAACTAGTGCAGTTTAGTAAACTCTAAATTGACAGACACATGCACCTAATTGGCTCAGAAACACTAGGATTCGTCATGCACTATTTAAATGAAAGTGTATTTTTCCGCATCATTCTTTAACCCTTTAGGTTAGACATTTAAAAACTTCCAACATCAACAAATCATATTGCGATGTCACACATTTTAAGATTTCCCTTTATCAATCAAAATCTATTAACATTTGACAATGCAAAATTTGGTAGATTTGAGGAGGATTACTATAGTATCTGAATAAACCAATTAAGTAAACTTTTACTGAACTACTAAAAATGTTTTGTTTGCATTTGAAAGATTTAACATACAACTTGGATTACTTAAATCCAATCGATATGCGTTAACCATTTTGCTCAGTTTCTCTGTTCCGAAAAGACATGAGATCAATTGAGATCAGGTAGCTTCCACTAAGTACAGTAACTAAGGCACATCTCACAGTATGAATGCTAAATAGATTAAGATTAAGATTGCGCATCATTCATTTTTAGGTTGTGACAGCTACAAAAGAGAAGAGTATTTGTGAAATTTGCAATTTTATGAATATCTACATCAGGACACATCTATTGCTTGATTGTAAAAAGTTAGTAACAGAATTATCATTTAATGTCAATTCAATCAAGCATATTATTGAATTATTTGTGTATTCGGTTTGATAGAGACATTTTTGAATGGTGGAGTGGATTCGATGGGCTGAATGGCCTTACTTCCACTCCTATGTCCTATGGTCTTATTTTTGGAGATTTTCTTGATGCATGCCCAATTGATTCAGTTCAACAACACAGCCTAGAATTAACAGATAACAACTAATTTATTCTAAAATAAACAGATGATAATACACTGAGATATTGAAAACAACTTTAAGACTACACAAGTCATAACATGTTCATAGAAAAAGTCAAGCAAAGTTAAACTACATGCTGTGAAAAACATAGCCACAAACATGATCATTAAAACATTGATTACATGGAACCACCTTTAAACATAATGTATCCTTGACAGCATTTGATTTTAGGCACTTACAGAATAGTACTGACAACCTGCTTTCCTCCGGAAAGCAAAAGGACCATCTGGATCATTCTCTTCCTCTGCTTCTGAGGATGCAGAATGGACCTTCACCAAAACAAAAACAAGACTCTTAGATTGTAATTCAACTTCAAAAAGGCATACATACATGTGGTGAACTGTTTTTCTGTAAACTTCTGGATTTACTTCTCTCAACCATGCAACTGCATAAATTTCATATGCTTTCTACTGTTTCCCAAAGTATCAGTTGGAGTAATAGGCCCAGGCTATAAAATTCCAATTTGGAAATAGATCATACAGGGACCTAATGAACATAATCTACCAATTGAGTACTGTGTACTGCCACTGACCATCACTCTTTCCGACTTCCCTGTTTACAACAAGGCTCAATATTTCAAATGAATGGTGATAGATTTATCAATATTTTCAGATATTTTTGTCTTTCCTCTTCATGCACAGTACCACTGAAGCCTCTTCACATTCTTTATCTTGTACACTCTCTCTTCCCTGGTCTCTTATTTCTATTCCTATTTCAATTGACACTACTTTAGTATTGCCAGCTTTAGTATGGCCAGCTAAATCAATTCCACTCTTGCATCAAATTCTTTTACCCGCTTCACACCCCCCAGAGACCTGACTCTGCTGACCTATATTGCATCATTTCTCTTCATCTTGCCCATATTCTTCTCATTGGTCCATTTTACTCAACATCTTCCTTCTCAATCTTCAATGTCACTTTACCATCCCCTCTGCAGTCTGACAGTTATACCACCTCTCCCAGCCTCTAACTGTAACTTCTATGCTACCTCTTGTTCTACGTCTTTTACTCTCATCTACTTTTCTGCTTTTCACATAACTAGCATTCAACATCATCCAGCCCCCAAGGTTTATGACCTATCCCACTTTCTACTCTAAACAGAAACCTTCCACTACTCTATAATCAGCAACTCTATGCTGCAGTTCTCCAACTGGAGTTATATCTCATCTGCCCAAACTACGAAATGAATACGGTTCTTATTTAAGAAACCTTCCCTGGACAAAATTGAAGTAATTTATAAAACAAGGACACTCCAACATCATGTTAGATCATAAGCAATAGCTGTTACTGAAATTACCCTCTTAATTTAATTTCATCAATCCCGATACATACCTGCGAAAACGGTTCCTCATCAGAGCTGGGAAAGTCATACTGGTTTATGTCCTTTGCATTAAAGGCTGGCAGTGCAGCAGGGCTTGTTTGCTGAGGTGCAGCAGCAGTTGGTTGTAAGACTTTGTGTTTTTTCTTCTCATACTTTCTCTTGGGTCGTATAATCTCCACATTCTCTTGCTACAATGCAATTGGTGTACAAGAAACATTGATGTAACAAAAAGCAATGGCCAGGCGAAGATCATTATTAATAGTAATTACAGTCACAAATACAGTACCAAAGATCTTGTTTTGCAATTATAATTCAAAGTGTATATATACAAAAGCAGGATTTCTTGAAAACTAGCAAATAATTTAAGAAATAGGAATGGTAGTAGGCCATTTGAGACCGCAATAATTCAAATGTGTTTTGAAACCTCGCATTTCTGACAGACAAAGAAACCAAGCCTTGTTAAATTAAATCAATTACTTTTCAGTGCCAAATTAGTCACGTCGCAACTGAACATCCTCAATGATCTCAGCTAGACCACATTAAGATGGGATTAGAAAGAGATTATTTTAGACATTAATATTTAACATTGTAACAGTTTCTTTAAATATATAAATGGGAAGAGAGAAGCTAAGGTGAATGCTGGTCCTTTGGAGTATGACACTAGTCACTAAAACAATATTTTCCTTCAGTTTTCACGAGAACCACCCCAATAGTAACAGATAATAGAGTCTATTGAAAGGGAAGAATTTAAAACCACCACTCAGGCAAGAGTACTTGACAAATTACTGGAACTAAAGACAGACAAGTCCTCCGGTCCTCATGGCCTACAGCCTAGGGCCTGAACAGAAGTGGCAACCATGATAGTGGATCCATAGATGAGAATATCCCAAAGCTCACTGGATGTGGGATGGATTCCAGGGGATTGGAAGAATATTAACATAACACCCTTACTCACAAAGGGAGGGTTGCAGAAAAGTAGCAAACTACAGACCAGTTAGGTTTAACGGGTACTTGTCAGAATTCAATAAGGAAGTAATAGCATATTTGGAAAGTCAAAGTACAATCTAGTAGAGTTAGCATTTTACCAAGGGTAAAATCATGTTTGATTAATTTGCTAGACTTTTTTTTGAAGACGTAACAAGCAATGTGGATAATAGGGACCTCACAGATGTAGTATAATCTGGATATCCTGAAGACATTTGATAATGGTGCTGCACTGAAGGTTAATATACAAGGTAAGATCACAGGGAATTATGGATGATTAACTTAGACAGAGGATTGGCTAAACAACAGAAGGCAGAGAGTTGGGATAAATGGGTCTTCTGCTGATTAGCAAGATTTTTACTAGTGGGGTGCCACAGGATTTGTCCTCAAGCCTCAACTATCTATGATCTATATTAATAACTTGGGTGTGGGGGTGGCAGCAGAAAGCACTACAGCCAATTTTTCAGATGGCATTTAAATAGGTGGGAAAATAAATTGTGGTGGAGAAATGAGAAATTTGAGTGAATATGGATAGGTTAGGTGAACACACCAAATTTGGCAGAAGTTTAGTTTGACTAAGTGTGAGGTTATCCATTTTGGTCAGAAGAATAGAAAGAGGCGAATTACCTAAATGGAGAGAAACTTCAGAGTGCTTTAGTGCGGTGGGATTTCACGACCCTCGTGCATGAATTGCAGAAAACACTATGCAAATACAGCAGGAAATAAAGGAAGACAAATGGAATTTTGGCATTTATACTTTATTCCTTTGGTAATAAAAATAGGGAAGTGTTGATGCAACAATAGCTTTAGTGAGACCCATAATGGGGAGTATTGCATACATTCCCTTACTGGAGGAGAGATATAGTTGTATTTGATGTAATTCTGGAGGTTCACTAGACTGATTACAGAGATGAAGAGTTTTGCCTTTTGAACACAGATTGAGCAGTTTAAAGCGATTGCCTCAAGTTCACAGGATCAGAGGAGATCTAATTGAGGTTTACTAGATGCTTTTCTCACGTGGGGCAATGTAGAATGAGAGGCCACTATTTTAAAACTGCTTCCCCGATTCTCAAACGGCCATGAATCTGTGGAATTCACTATCCAAGAATGTGATGGATGCTGGGACGTGCAAATTTGAGGAGATAGATTGATTTTTAATTAACATTGGTTCGAAGGGTTACGAAGAGCAGCCAGGAATGCAGAGTTGAGGCCTAGACAAGATCAGCCATGATCGTGGCAGAGCAGGTTAGAGGGGCTGAATTGACTAGTCCGGTTCCAAGTTCTTGTGTAACTCTTAACTAAGGAGTGCCGTTTGTCCTTTATAAACGCCATTTCAAACTGCTCAACTGACCGTTACGACAAAGTGACTAAGTTCTCACCTTATTAACTTTAAATTCTTTGAACTCCATAAACTCTTGATGTTTATACTGATTGCTATTAGATATTGGAATGATGGGCACAGTATAGGTAGGTTTTACATGCTGCCGTTGTGCCATAACCTCAGATAAAATCTCGCCACTGAAGTCACCCAGGCTGTGCCTATGAACGTAAAGCACAATTTCAATCAAATTATTCTTACAGATTACAATAAATGCTTATTTTATCGTGTAGTACTGGCAAGTAGACTCAATAAGGGTCATGTGGAAAAAAGATAAAAAACAGCGAAGACAAAATACGCAGCTCTTTGTTATACTCAGGTTACCAGTCTTCTAAACACTGGCACTTGAATACTCAAAAGTATCATAATTAGTTTACGATAATTTTTATAACAATCAGAATTGTAACATTTTCCAGTCAGAGACAGTACAAGGGTATTTGGTCAGCAAAACACACCATCTATAGAGGAGGTAAACACTCAGTTCCATCTGATGAGCATTTTGGTCTGTGGTAGTGACAGTTTGCAGCCATGCAGTTGGGATTCCCATTATCCTGCTTGGAAGCCAGAAAACCAACCCATATTCTAAAAATTTCTGGAATAGTAGATTCAATCTAATTGGAGGCAGGGGAAAAGATCGGAGACAGAAAGGCAGAGGCAAGAAGAAAAATATGGAAATGGACATTAGATGTAAAAAAAATTGAGCAGAAAGGTAGACGTTTAGCATATTCAGTTTACAAAAAATTTAACAATTAATATTGCTTTTGAGCAACACCAGAAGAGATCAGTTACAAAAACCTTGGTTAATAGTGAAAAGAGAAATGTACAAAGGGTCTGAATGATCCAACAGAAGCAGTGCAACACGATAAACATTCCGCACTAGGATCCTTTTTTTCTATAAGATGTACATAGTAATATAAATGCAGTGTCCCTTAGATGTATATGTTTGTGGTTGACTATGTGCCGTATATTTAAGAGCCATCTCATCAATTTAGCAGGCAACATGCAAACTCTACAATTAGTTTGAAAAATCTTGGCACTATGCCATTACTAAAGAAAAGGAAGCTTTACTCTAGAACACTGTTTATATACTAACCTTTTCTCTACAATTTCCAACGTTAGATGGAGCAGCTCTCTTTTGCTTTTCTCCCTTCGCTTTATCATCTCCAAAATAGTTACTGCTCGACTCAGGTCCCTTCTTAACTTCAGCATTTTTTCATATGAAGCTTCATCATTTTTACGATTCTGTGGAAAAGACAAGACCATTCATTCATTGTTACATTAAAGAAATGGCGAACAAATATAAATTCTGGCAATGTCAATTTGCCAATATGAAATGGAACATACATATATAATTAAATTCAGAATCATCTCTATAAAGCAGCAAAAATAATGGACTAATATGATCAATCCATTCTTAAAATCATTAGTTGGGTCTTTATTAACTGACTAATTTGTCAGCATAAAAACGATCTAAGCCAGTTGTGCATGCAATTACATATTCAAGTTGAGTGATTATGATCTTTTGCATTCAATGAGAATTAAAATAAAGATGCGACAATCTTCAAACGAAGGAAGAAAAAAATGCATCTTTAAGCGTCAACATTGAATGCCTTTGTATTTCTTGGAATCAGACAAAGGCATCAGAGAGTGGGGCATGAAAAAGTGGTTCAAACTTATGTATTTTTTTTTAAAAGCTTTAGATTACTTACTTACAATGTGGAAACAGGCCCTTCGGTCCAACAAGTCCACACCAACCCACCAAAGCGCAACCACCCAGGCCCATTCCCCTACATTTACCCCTTCACCTAACACAATGGGCAATTTAGCATGGCCAATTCACCTAACCTGCACATTTTTGGATTGTGGGAGGAAACTGGAGCACACGGAGGAAACACAGGGAGAATGTGCAAACTCCACAGAGTCACCTGAGACGGGAATTGAACCCGGGTCTCTGGCACGCTTCCTCCCTGTTACAACGCAAAAATACTTTATAGCCCCCATGACCATTCTTTCAGGAAGACCAAAACAGACAGTTCTCAGATAATTCCTTCAATCCAAAATGTTTTTGTTCATTGCAATCTACATATAACAGATTCCAGTTCTACAAGCATCCTGTGCATTTTGTCATGGAGTTTTTTCATGGCATATGGCACTTAACAGCAAGGCAATGCAATGCAGAATATATTAATGCACAGAAAGGCAGGTGAAAATTGCTTTGAAAAATTCCCCATGATGAGGCTGGTACAATTGCAACATTTAAGAGGCATTTGGATGGGTATACGAATAGGAAGGATTTGGAGGTATATGGGCCGGGTGCTGGCGGGTGGGATTGGTTGGGTTAGGATGTCTGGTCGGCATGCTGTACATCTCTATGACTCTATTTACTGGCAATGCTAGCCAATTATTTAACAGAAATAAACACATTTGCTCTATCATCCAAATCAATTGCCTTCTCTTTGGAACTCAGTAAACAGAAAATAGCAGTATGGCATTTGGCTTGCTTTCCTAACCACTCTGATCCTGGCGAATCATTGAACTCAGTACTCTGTCCCCACTTACTGCTCATAATCTTTAATCACTTTAAGCCTAAGAACGATATCTAACTTCTTCTTGAAAAGATTTTGATATCAACTGCTTTATGTAATAAAGAATCTCACAGGTTCACTAGTCTCGCTGAAGAAATTTCTCCTTGCCTCAACGGACTATCCCATATCCTTAGACTGTGAATCCTGGTACTGGACTTCCTGGTCACCAAGAAAATCCCTTCTGCAGTTACTCTGCCCAGTCCTATTAGAATTTTATAGGTTTCTGCGAGGTTCCCAGTCTTTCAAAACTCCACTGAATAAAGTGATCCAGATTTTCTTCATAGGCCAGTCCTGCACACCTCATGAATCAGCGTGGCAAACCTTCGCTGCACTCCCTCCATAGCCAGAATGCCCTTCTTCAGATAAGGAGACGAGAATTACACAATACCCCAGGTATGGTCGTATCAAGGCCATACAAATGCAGCAAGACATCAAACCCTCTATTTATGAAGAGCAACATACCATTTACCTTCTATACTGCCTGTTGCACCTGCACACCATTCAGGCCTCATTATACCTCCTCCTTCCCTAATTTATTGTCATTCAATACTGTTTCCTTGTTAGTTCCAGAGCTTCTCTTTTAAAAACTGGCAAAATGCTAGAGGCCTCAAAACATATTGGCCTTGCAGTCATTCTCCCACACTTTGCAGCACACTCTGCATATGTATGTAAACAGAAAACTCACACTGTACAGCACCAAAATGCAGATTATACTCCTTAACTTCCTGTACGTCCATTCCTATATTCAATGTGATCTTCAAGGCCATTTTCAACCTCAACTCTACTTGACTTTACTTTACATTTCCCTTGATATTTTTGGGAGTCCGAAATCTATTGAATTTATCTATTTATCTTTTGAAACTAAAAAATACTAGTTAATATTGACTTAATGGCATTTAAAGTTATGACCAAGAAAGCATTTGACAAAAGCGAAGCAGACATGCCAATCCAATGATTGCACGTCGATCAATGCAAAGGTAAATCATTTTGCATAAAATGCATGCTATGTATATAGGTGCTTCTGCCTCAAGAAAATCGCAAATATAGACCAGATGAATTGCAACCAGATTATAGATGGTATTTCTAAAAGGAATACTGCAACATAACGGATTAAATAATTGAATTTCTGACACTAGTATACATAAGTTAGAGTCATAGAGGTATACAGCACAGGAAAAGACCCTTCAGTCTAACTCGTCCATGATATCCTAAATTAATCTAGCCCCATTTGCCAGCATTAGGCCCATATCCTCCAAACCTTACCTGTTCATATCCCCACCCAGATGCCTTTTCAATGTTGTAATTGTACCATCCTCCACCACTTCCTCTGGCAGCTCATTCCATTCACACACTATCCTGTGTAAAACAAGATGCCCCTTATGTCCTTTTTCAATGTTTCCCTTCTCACCCTAAACCTATGGCCTCTAGTCTTGGAATCCCCCCCACCCTGGGGCAAAGTCTTGTCTATTTAGCCTATCCATGCCCCTCATGATTTTATAAAACTTCTAGAAGGTCACACCTCAACCTGACACTCCAGGGAAAGTAGCCCCAGCCTATTCAGCCTTTCCCTATAGCTCAAACCCTGAAAACATCCTTGTAAGTCATTTCTGAACCCATTCAGGTTTCTCTACTAGAGCAGGGAGACCAGAATTGCATGCAATATTCCAAAAGTGACTTAACCAACAGGTTGTTATTGAGTATTACAACAATTAAAACTGCCTGTAAATAAAGTTTAAATTTACTCTGATGGATTTGAATGAAAACAACTGTGTGCAGCATGTCAGGACTTTACTAGTTTAAACAAAGGTAAACGTAAACAAGATAACTAAAAAAAAACATGAACTTTGATTTTCTATAGCTCATTTAGTGCATTTTAAGACAATATTTTAGATAACTAATAACCGATGCTCAAAAGTTCAAACATCAAAATATTGGTATAATAAATCTTTTGTAAGATAATGGTGCATTTCATTAATATGCTCAAATTTATAACTAAAACAAAAAGTTAATTTACGCAGTCAAGGAGAATCTTGAAGTCTAAAAATTTGGACCATTTAATAAAAGCAACTTTGTAAATGCCCAAGACAGCTGAAACATTAACTCATCAAGGTATTTCCAACATCAACATCTCATATTAAAGATGATCTTTAACGAGAGAAATTCAAATTTCAAATAGACGACATTTCAACTGTCAATCATAGATAGTAGCAAACAAACCTTTCTGGTCTGCATCTTTTCAGTTCTTCTCCTGAAGGCAACATAAGGATCATTGGTACTGGAACCATCCCGTTTTTCCTGTTTAACGGTTGGAATAAGTGAACATCCTCGGCAGGTTTTCCTTTTCCGAATCCAATATTCATATACTTCCCGGATGAGGTCATCATCCTCCTTCAATAGTAACTTTGCCTCCTGGAGAGTTACCAGCTAACAAGACAAATCAAAATTCCCGGTAAAAATGCTGACTAAAATTAAATATCACACTCTGTATAACTTCATTCAAAAACAAAATTCAACAGTCCAATTTCTCCATCGATTTTCCGAAAAAGCACCTTATAAAAAGGTGCTGACTGTTGCTATCCTGTCTCGCTGGACAAGATTATTCAGATATGCATATCAAACCTCCTCCCCACGAAAAGAAATCACATTAGATCTACATCACTAACTTAAGACATGTAATAATTTAATTACTTTTCCTACCTGCTGGCCACTGCCTTTTTCTAGACGATCAATCATCTCCTCAAATTGTAGAGGGGTAATGTCCATCTTCTTTCTTAGTTTATTCACAAACACTTCATCATCCGAGTCCATATCATAGTCTGGTTGCTCGGCATCCAAGCTAAAAGCTGGATAAAAGATTGCATTCAGAGTTCAATCAAGAAAATAATTAAGTTTGGGAATTCAAAGAGCCTCAAAGCTTTTATTTGAGAAATCATTTATGGACAAATTTAACAATTTGATGAATTGAAATTACTCAAGTAAAAAAGTGTTGGTAGTTACTACTGTTTTTGTATCTTGTCTCAAGTAGAAAGACTTGACAATCAATTTTTTTGCTGAATCCTAAAACAATAAAATTAATAAAATTTTAATGCAAGAGGCCAGTTAAAAATTATTTTCCTATATTAGTAATTTCACAGTAGAAGCTTCTATTAGCTATAAAAAGCCCAATTTTCAGCAGAGCACTGCATGCAGACCCATAACTCCAATGATTGACAACTTAAATCTAAAATCTTACATCTCAGTACTTATTCTTTAATTTTTAAATCACTAGATAACTGCTCAACCTTCCATACATCAATTATTTTTACAAAGTTCCTATACCACTTATTGTTCCAAACTAGGTACGCTCTTTCCTTCTTACAATGCACTTAAAATATTTCACACCTTAGTAGTTTTTGTTTTGCTTACTGAACACTTGTCACTTCATTTCCCAGTCCAAATACATTATGGCCATCACATGTGCTACAGTACACTGCCCAAATGGTGCCAGCAGATTCAACAGTAATTGTCAAAAAGGAATTAAACATCAAGAACTTTGCAGGGCTACAGACAAAGAAAACACAGGTAGGCAGAAAACCTGGAGAGTTCTACCAAAATTTGCTCAACAGGAAAGAGAACTCTTACTGATAATGGGGCTACGTTTAAATGCTACGTTATGCATTAAGAAAGTACTTAAGTTAAGCTAGAAAGTTATATTATAGAAGAGAAAGTATTCCATTGCCTGCAGCAGTTCTGAATGTGCAACACAAAACTAATCCCAGTGAACTACACCTCAAAGTCACACTGCACAGAAATAGACCCTTCAGTCCAACATACCTTGAAGGCATGAATTCTAAAGGAGAGGCTGAATAGTTTTGAGACTTTTTCCCTCTGGAGTGAATGGGGTTGAAGAGTGACCTTATGATTTCATAAACCTCTAAGTCAAAAGATAAGGGGAATAGCCAGGATAGGGGAGTCTGAAACTGGAAGGCATAGATTTAAGCCAAGAGGGGAAAGATTTATAGGGATTGATGGGCAATGTTTCCACACAATGGTGTATATATGGCTCCTGAGAACGTTTAGGTTCACCTGCTTCAAACAGTTATCCACCAGCTATAATTGTGCAAGTTTCTCCTAGCTTTTTTAAGGAGAATTTTAAGTTGATGCTCAGGTCATAAATTTCCAAATCAGACAAGAGTTTTCATTTTCAAAACCTTTGATAAATTCAAAATTGCATCTTTTTTGCTTCAGTAGAAATTACCCTATCATGTTTTGCCCCAATTCCAGTCACAGCCCACTTAATAAATCCACACACTTTTAGGTTTAACATCTTTTGTATCATGTCAGGATGGTAGTACAGTAGATTAACTGGATGGATTGTGCCCTTCTCTCATTTATCACTTCCCAATTATTTTCTATATAAGATGCAGTGTAAATTGTAATTTTTAAAAGTATATATTTAATACATACACATTCAATATTTATTCAGAGTTTAAATTTCTAGTTTGAGTTAGTAATTGTTGAGTTGTGTACGTCTGAAATTAATTATTAACTTGCAACTATTTCTGCAGTCATGGCGATTTCCTTTGCAACATTATTTTTGAAGCTTTTGCTGTATTTTTTTGATTAAATTGATAGAATTTCATGAACAAAAACAGCAACAAGTTCCAGCTAAAGTAAGTTAGAAGAGGGTTGTTATTTTTAGAAAGCTTTAGGGTAACACCTATTGCGTAGAGGGAGAGCAAGAGCAAAAGGGGTTCAAAACAAAAAGCCTTTTCTGAATTTGGAGCAATCCTGTGAAGTCCTCAGTATAGGATGACTGTATAGAGCAGAACTCCTGAGAAGGGAAGAATACAAAGAGAACAAGGTTACCTTACAGCCAAGTCTTAGGGTTAGTCCCAGATGAGAAGGGTTAGGACAAATCCTTGCAGTGGCAAGCACAGTACATTGAAGTTCAGCTGTACGACAGCTCCAGGATGAAGCTGCAGTTCCGGTCTAAACGTTGAAATTGCTTGACTTAAATTTCCAAAATGTTAAGACAGACACACTAGTAACAGTACTGCATGAGTCATGTTTTCAGTACTGTACTAGGGATAGGTTTTGGGTATTTACGAAAAGCCATTTCTTTTCATTTTAAACTTTTACTGAGAGATTAAAAATCTTAGCTGTATTATAACTTGCTGGTGTGGTTTATTCTATTTGATCATGGCTTATTACAAAATAAAGCCCATTTTTGTTAAATCAAAATCCACAGCATTGTCTCTGAAACTCAACTATCTTTTTTTGAAATAAAACTATGATCTATCAAGTTAGGTTTCTACCTCTTCTGGGAATCATAAAAATTACCACCAATTGCCCACCCAATGGTAACATATCCAATGTTCCACACTAATTGGTTACACGAATTAACTCTATGCACCTTTTAAGATCCAAAATTGAATATTTTCACAGCTATATCCACTTGCGATCTGCCAATACTAAGCTGTATAAAGCGCCATTCTTTACTCTTTCTTTCAAAATGCATTACCACAAACAAGCCAAATCAAATTGCAAAGGCTATTCTGTACCTTCTTCAAAGTCTTTTATCACAGCCCTTCTTGGATATTTGTTAAGCCTGTGTCGTTAGCAAATTCAAGACTTTACACATACCTGAAAAATCATCATTTTCAACCCCTCTCAAATGCAAGCATTTCCTTTAACAGACTTAAGTGAAAGCATTCCAAAAAACAATATGCATAATACATACCATGTTTCTGTAACCTATTCAAATGAGAACTGCCTTTAAACTGTCAAATAAAAAAACTGCTCTCCCTATCCATAATTAGTGGAATTTGGGAGTTTGTTTGTAATTAGCATTAGAGTAACAAAGAAGTATTTTGTTTTAACAGTAGACATTTTTCTTCTTTGTGGATAGCATACTACACAACTGCAGTGTCAGGTACATACGTTAAACAAATCTAACTGATGTATTGCATTACCGAACAGCAGATTTTAAATTTGGTGTGTTTGCAATGAGGCTATCTAGAAAAAGCTATCAACTTCACAGTTTTACTTAAGCTTACAGAAGTAGTACAGCAGTACTAAATGGAACAAAATTAAAACATTTGAATTCTGAGCTGCCCAAGAGACAATACTTTTTGTTGATATTAATTCTGTAAGTTAGCTGCAAACATTGCTGACCTCCCAAATTCTAGAAATCTAACAAGTTAGTGCAAAAATACAGTTGCAGTAGAAATACTGAAACTAAAAATCTTGTTCGTTTTGGAGAACAAAAAGGTTTTGTATCGATACAGAGAGATTTGGCAAGGGGTTGGGGAAAATGAACTGATGTAATGAAGGAGGAGGCATTTGCATCACAGCCCACTCATGTTGACAACAAGGGTTGGGATATCTGGTCGGCGTGGACGGGTTGGACCGAAGGGTCTGTTTCCCATGCTGTACACCTCTATGACTCTATACCAGTTGTTCTCTTATAATGCACAATGTGATTTGGCTCTAAAGCAACTGGTGAATTAAAAAACAATTTTTACAAAATGCAAACTCCCATTGGCTGTTACACAATTCCATCCCTGGCACTAGGTGCCACGTGTGCTGAGACTCATGTTGACATCACATGGTTAGCCAGCTCCCGTGCTTTGTGGTGACGTGATTCTTGAAAGGTACAGTGTTGTACAAAGTAATTTTCAGTCTTTTTTTTTTGTAAATCTCATTGTACTTCCATATGCATGGAAAACAAAGTTGCAAGAATGTTGACAGGAAGCATTCAGAACCTAGATTTCTATGAATGAAGAACACGTACCAGGTTTTAAGGTAGCAAAGGATCGTAAAACTGTATTGTTGGGGGCCAATGCTAGCGGAGACTTAAAATTTAAGCCTGTAGTGGTGTACCGAGAATGTACATAGGGTATAAGCAGGTAGGGAAAGAGTGAAGTTTTGTGAAACAAAGAGGTTCAGCTAAGCATGATTCAGATCAGATAAGAACAAGCACGGTGGCACAGTGGTTAGCACTGCTGCCTCACAGCGCCTGAAGACCCGGGTTCAATTCCCGACTCAGGCGACTGACTGTGTGGAGTTTGCATGTTCTCCCCGTGTCAGCGTGGGTTTCCTCCGGGTGCTCCGGTTTCCTCCCACAGTCCAAAGATGTGCGGGTCAGGTGA
This sequence comes from Hemiscyllium ocellatum, assembly GCF_020745735.1. Lineage (NCBI taxonomy): Eukaryota > Metazoa > Chordata > Chondrichthyes > Orectolobiformes > Hemiscylliidae > Hemiscyllium > Hemiscyllium ocellatum. The sequence goes on from NC_083405.1 coordinate 104,011,930, forward strand.
ATTGGCCATGCTAAATTGCCCGTAGTGTTAGGTAAGGGGTAAATGTAGGGGTATGGGTGGGTTTCGCTTCGGCGGGTCGGTGTGGACTTGTTGGGCCGAAGGGCCTGTTTCCACACTGTAAATCTAATCTAATCTAATCTAATGGGGTGCTGGAGACAAGGGTAATGGGTTCACAAGGTGGAAAAGCAATGAATACGTAAAGCCATTTAACAATATTAGAAGCATTCATAATGAAAGCCAGCTAACAAGGCGGAAAGTATTCATTATGTGAACTGAAAATGTGTTGCTGGTTAAAGCGCAGCAGGTCAGGCAGCATCCAAGGAACAGGAAATTCGACATTTCGGGTAAAAGCCCTTCATTATGTGAAGCCAGTTAAGGTTAAAAACGTTCATTGTTCATCCATAGAGCAGATGGCTTAAGCTCTACTGTTGACACTCGCTGCTTGTAATGAGCACCCAAACAATATGTAAGTTGCTTTGTCTAGATGCTCCTCCCTTTAAAAAGACTATAAAATACGTTAAGAAACTGCCATTCCAGAGTAGACCAACTTATATCTCTGCACACAGGTAACTGTTCGCTCTCCCTCCTGAACCTGAAATAAAGATGAAGGAGGTAAAACTACACTGAGCGTTTTGATTCGATGGGGGGTGGGGGTGAAAGAGGAAACAGGAGGAAGACTCACCATTCTGCCATCCCTAAAGTCTTGAAAAGATTACTTTAAGTCCACATTTACTTGAGGTCAAGCAAAGAGAGGTTGGATGATGGAGAAATTAAAGGGCAGAAAAAAGGAGGGTTTCCACACAGCTCCTTGCTGAACCTGCCAGTTCAATACGGAACTAAAACTGCTCAGCTCAGCTAGAGCTGACTACTCCCCTCTCTTTATACAGGTCACATCTAAAGCATGACCACTTTGGCCTGAAGTCTTAGCTATTTACATATAATCCTTTTCACTTCTGGATCAAACAGACTGATCAGAGCCCGGCCCAGTTATTGCCCCTCAAAAAAAAGGACAGAGTCTCCTTGAGCCAAGGAACAGCTTTGAGAAAAAAGGGACTAGCTTTGTGACAATTCTGACAATATGCCAATCAAGGCACAGATTTGTTAAAGAAATATTAAAATGCCTCTTTGCTGGTTTAAGTTTTAGCTGTCTGTCTGTGTTCACTGTGTATGGTGAAAATTTGAAGATGTTTTTCACACCAGTCAAAACAGCAAGGATTGAAACTGTATGGGAAAGCCATGTTACAGACTTCCAGCATTTTTTAAAACCAAAGAATGAAGACCTGATACAACAGCATTGTCTTTATTCAGGATAAAAGGAGTGAATTGGCAGAATATTTGTAATTACAGGGAACTGGTTTTGTTTCACAGTGTGGGGAAAACCCCAAAATTAAGTAACTATTTTGCCTTATTTGAATTAGGATCTCAATTCAATGTATTTTGTGGGCTACGTAATAGGGCAGATTTTGTTTTTACATTAATATTACACAACATTAGGTCATTTTTAAAATGATCAAACATGTAACCTTAAAACAAACGGATCAAGGATCTTGAACCCCTGAGTTGTTTAAAATTCTATAATGCCAGCTTCAAAAAACAACTCTGCAGTCATGCTTTAGCCAGATGAGAGTATTGTATTAAAATTGCTGCTTTTTTAAAATGCAGTGTTCAGAAAAAGAGTTATCCTTGTTACATTGGACAGCAGAGTTGGAACAGCAGGATTTACATGTATTTGGAAAGGCAAGGACTGATTAGGGATAGATAACATGGCTTTGTGTGTGGGAAATCATGTGTCAAACTTGATTGAGTTTTTTGAAGGAGTAACAAAGAGGACTGATGAGGGCAGAACAGTAGATGTAAGCTAAATGGACTTCAATAAGATATTCAACAAGGTTCCTCATTGGAGACTGGTTAGCAAGGTTAGATCTCATGGAAAACAAGGAGAAATGGCACCACAGTGGCTCAGTGGTTAGCACTGTTGCCTCACTATACCAGGGACCCTGGCCTGACAGCACGGAAACAGAACCTTCGGTCCAACGCGTCCATGCCAACCAGCTATCCCAACCCAATCTAGGCCCATCTGTCAGCACCTGGCCCATATCCTGTGCCAAACCCTTCCTATTCATTTACCCATTCAGAAGCCTTTTAACTGTTGCAATTGTACTAGCCTCCCACCACTTCCTCTGGCAGCTCATTCCATACACATATCATCCTCTGCGGGAAAAAGTTGCCCCTTTTATATCTTTCCCCTCTCACCCTAAACCTATGCCCTCTAGTTCTGGACTCCCCGACCCCACGGAAAAGACTTATCCCTTTGTCTATTTATCCTATCCAAGCCACTCATCATTTTATAATCCTCGATAAGGTCACTCCTCAGCCTCCGACACTCCAGGAAAAACAGCCCTTGCCTGTTCAGCCTTTCCCTATAGCTCAAATCCTCCAACCCTGGCAACATCCTTGTAAATCTTTTCTGAACCCTTTCAAGTTTCACAATGTCTTTCCGATAGGAAGACCAGAACTGCATGCAATATTTCAACAGTGGCCTAACCAATGTCCTGTACAGCTGCAACATGATCTCCCAACTCCTGTACTCAATACTCTGACCAAAGGAAAGCATACAAAAAGTCTTCTTCACTATCCTATCTACCTGCGACTCCACTTTCAAGGAGTGAATAACCTGGACTCCAAAATCTTTGTTCAGCAACATTCCCTAGGACCTTACCATTAGTCCTGCTAAGATTTGCTTTCCCAAAATGCAGCACATCATATTTATCTAAATTAAATTCCTTCCACCACTTCTCAGTCCATTGGCCCATCTGATCAAGATCCCGTTGTAATCGGAGGTAACTTTTTTTCGCTGTCCACTACACCTCCAATTTTGGTGTCATTAGCAAACTTACTGACTATACTCTTATGCTCACATCCACTTTTGTAATATTGCTTAAAATTCTTGCCTCCTTCCAAATAGGACAATTTTGTGAAACTTGAAAGGGTTAAGAAAAGATTTAAGGATGTTGCCAGGGTTGGAGGATTTGAGCTATAGGAAGAAGTTGAACAGGCTAGGGCTGTTTTCCCTGGAGCATTGGAGGCTGAGGGGTCATCTCAGGTTTATAAAATCACGGATAGGATAAATAGACCACCTGTTTTTTTTACCTGGGGTCAGGGAGTCCAGAACTAGAGGTAAAAGGTATACAGTAAGAGCAGAAGATATATAAAAAAAATATAAAAAAAGGGAACTACGGGGTAACTTTTTCACCGAGGGTGGTACATGTATGGAATGAGCTGCCAGAGAAAGTGGAGAAGGCTAGTACAATTGCAACATTTAGGACTCATTTGGATGGATATATGAATAGAAAGGGTTGAGGGATATGGTCAAGAGCTGGCAAATGGGACTAGATTAGGGTGGGATATCTGGTCGGCATGGACGAGTTGGACCAAAGGGTCTGTTTCCATGCTGTACATCTCTATGACTCTAAGATAAAACATCATGCCAAAAAAAAAGTATCAGCTTTCTGATGCAAAGACACTGCATGATGGAACCGGTTAGTGAATAAATACTAGGAGCTCGAACTGTGCATAGGTAATTGGAATCCAATTGTCAGTAGGTACAGGGTCATAGTCTCAGGGACATACAACACGGAAATCAGTCCAACTGATCCATACTGATCAAATATCGTAAGTAAATCTAGTCCCACTTGCCAGCATTTGGCCCATATCCCTCTAAAACCTTCCTATTCATATGCCTGTCCTAATGCTTTTAAAATGTTGTATTTGTACCAACCTCCACCATCTCCTCTGACAGCTTATTCCATACACACCACTCTCTGCATGAAAGAATTTCCCCTTAGGTCTCTTAAATTTTTACCCTCTGATCTTAAACTTGGGCCTTCCAATTTTGGACACCCCTTCCCTGGGGAAGAGATCTTGTCTATTCACCCTACTCATGATCTTCATGATTTTATAAACTTCTACAATGTAATCCCTCAGGCTCTGGAGCTCCAGGGAAAATAGCCCCAGCCTTTCCCCACAGCTCACACCTTCCGATGCTGGCAATATCCTTGTACAGGTACACAATTCTTTACCCAAAACAGTCGGTACCAAGTGGTTTTTGGAATTTTTAGACTTTCTGAATAAGTGATAGTTCAACGGTGAAATTTTAAAAATACCTAACTGAACAGCAGACTCACTGAGTAACGGGCCTTGAGACAGAATGGAGGCCCGCCAGTGCTGGGCAGCAAGCAACCCTCCACCATCACGCACTTTTTTTATATCTTCGAGCCAATTCTCCCAGTATTCCATGTAATCTAACTTCACTAACCAGTCTATTAGAAACCTTGTTAAAGACTTAATGAAGTCCAGATAGATCATGTCCACTGCTCCGCCCTCATCAATCCTTTGTTCCTTATTCAAAAAACTAGTTAGTCAGACACTATTTCACATGCACAATGCCATGTTGACTATCCCGAATCAGTCCTTGCCTTTCCAAATACATGTACATCCTGTCCCTCAGAAGTCCCTCCAACAACTTGCCCACCATCAATGTCAGACTCATCGGTCTAAAATCCCCTAGCTTTGTGATATTGAAGAGTTAACTTGCTCTGCTGACCTGCAGGAAACTGGATATCTTGAGGCTAAGATGGGATGCCTCTCACTTACAGCAAGATTGTAAGAAATTTACATTATCACCTATTATTCAGAGCCATTTACATGGCCATTTCCTTGTCATTCAGAGCAATTTACATTGTTACCTCCTATATATACACATTTTCATCCCCTTCTCAGAAATCAATAAGAACGTTACAGTTGGAATTTGACTACTCCTATAGTTATAAAAAAATACAATTCACACCAGATCTGGCCATTAAGGCATGACTTGCATTACACTGATTCTGGAGATGACGTTGTCACTGCATTGTGTCTTGAGTGTCATGTTACAGAGGGAGTGACTGGGGGTTGTCTTGTGAGCATTACTGACTGATGTAAAGATTTCGCATAAAGGAAGGACTGCTTCCTTTGTTCAGAGCGCTTCCCTGGACATGCTTCGCAAGCATGGCGAAGAGCGTCCAGTGTTTCTCCAAAGTTTATATTGTACTTATTTAATAAAATTTGGTTGTTGTTTGCAGAAGTTGGCAGTTGCATTCAGCATGTAAGGATCTCGGGAAAAACAACTAAACAGCTTTTCCTTACTACCTTAGTTAAACTGAGAAATAAAAAGGGATGATCACCTTATTGGGATTGTATTATAGATCCCCCCAATAGTCAGAGGGAAATTGAGAAACAAACTTGTAAGGAGATCTCAGCTATCTGTAAGAGTAATATGGTGGTTATGGTAGGGGATTTTAACTTTCCAAACAGACTGGGACTGCCATAGTGTTAAAGGTTTAGATGGAGAGGAATTAAGTGTGTACAAGACAATTTTCTGATTCAGTATGTGGATGTACCTACTAGAGAAGGTGCAAAACTTGACCTACTCTTGGGAAATAAGGCAGGGAAGGTGATTGAGGTGTCAATGGGGGAGCACTTTGGGGCCAGCGACCATAATTCTATTCATTTTAAAATAGTGATGGAAAAGGATAGACCAGATCTAAAAGCTGAAGTTCTAAATTGGAGGGCAAAACGGGAACATGAGATAGCTTTGGCAAATAGAATTAAGGAGAATCCAAAGAGTTTTTTCATATATATTAAGGATAAAAAGGGTAACTAGGGAGAGAATAGGGCCCCTCAAAGATCAGCAAGGCAGCCTTTGTGTGGAGCCACAGAAAATGGCAGAGATACTAAATGAATATTTTGCAGCAGTATTTACTGTGGAAAAGGATATGGAAGATATAGACTGTAAGGAAATAGATGGTGATATCTTGCAAAATGTCCAGATTACAGGGGAGGAAGTGCTGGATGTCTTGAAATGGTTAAAAAGGTGGATAAATCCCCAGGACCTGATCAGGTGTACCCGAAAACTCTGTGGGAAGCTAGAGAAGGGATTGCTGGGCCTCTTGCTGAGATATTTGTCATCGATAGTCACGTGAGGTGCCGGAAGACTGGAGGTTGGCAAACGTGGTGCCATTGTTTAAGAAGGGTCGTAAGGACAAGCCAGGGAACTACAGACCAATGAGCCTGACCTCAGTGGTGGGCAGCTTGTTGGAGGGAATCCTGAGGGACAGGATGTACATGTATTTGGAAAGGCAAGGTCTGCTTTGTGATAGTCAACATGGCTTTGTGCGTGGGAAATCATGTCTCACAAACTTGATTGAGTTTTTTGATGAAGTAACAAAGAGGATTGATGAGGGCAGAGCAGTAGATGTGATCGACATGATCTTCAGTCAAGTGTTCGACAAGGTTCCCTATGGGACACTGATTAGCAAGGTTAGATCTCATGGAATACAGGGAGAACTAGCCATTTAGATACAGAACTGGCTCAAAAGGTAGAAGACAGAGGGTGGTTTTTCAGACTGGAGGTCTGTGACCAGTGGAGTGCCACAAGGATCGGTGCTGGGTCCTCTACTTTTTGTCATTTACATAAATGAATTGGATGTGAGCATAAGAGGTACAGTTACTAAGTTTGCAGATGACACCAAAATTGAAGGTGTAGTTGACAGCGAAGAGGGCTACCTCAGATTACAACAGGATCTGGGCCAATGGGCTGAGAAGTGGCAGATGGGGTTTAATTCAGATAAATGTGAGGTGTTGCATTTCGGGAAAGCAAATCTTAGCATGACTTATGCACTTAATGGTAAGGTCCTAGGGAGTGTTGCTAAACAAAGGGACCTTGGAGTGCAGGTTCATAGCTCCTTGAAAGTGGAGTTGCAGGTAGATCAGATAGTAAAGACGACATTTGGTATGCTTTCCTTTATTGGTCAGAGTATCGAGTACAGGAGTTGGGAGGTCATGTTGTGGCTGTACAGGACATAGGTTAGGCCACTGTTAGAATATTGCGTGCAACTCTGGTCTCCTTCCTATCGGAAAGATGTTGTGAAACTTGAAAGGGTTCAGAAAAGATTTAGAAGGATATTGCCAGGGTTGGAGGATCTGAGCTACAGGGAGAGGCTGAACAGGCTGGGGCTGTTTTCCCTGCAGCGTCGGAGGCTGAGGGGTGACCTTATAGAGGTTTACAAAATTATGAGGAGCGTGGATAGGATAAATAGGCAAAGTCTTTTCCCTGGGGTTGGGGAGTTCAGAACTAGAGGGCATAGTTTAGGGTGAGGGGGGAAAAGTTATAAAAGAGACCTAAGGGGCAACTTTTTCACACAGAGGGTGGTACGTTTATGGAATGAGCTGCCAGAGGATGTGGTGGAGGCTGGTACAATTGTAACATTAAAGAGGCATTTGGATGGGTATATGAACAGGAAGGGTTTGGAGGGATGTGGGCCAGATGCTGGCAGGTGGGACTAGATTGGGTTGGGATATCTGGTCGGTATGGATGGGTTAGAAGGCATGGACTGGTTGGACCAAAGGGTCTGTTTCCATGCTGTACATCTGTAGGACTATGACTACCAGCTTTACCATTCACCCTAAAAGGAACATACTATCTCTTCACATTATCTCATTTTTGAAGAGTTCCCATTTTACAGCCATTCTTTTACCTGCAGACATCCACTCAAACAACTTTTGAAAAAGTTCTTATCTAATACCTTCTAAACTGGAGGAAGGCCAACTTTGATATTTTAGATCCAGTCTATCCTTTTCCACCACTGCTTTAAAAGTGATGAAATTATGGTCACGGCCACAAAGTGGACTTCCACTGACGCCTCAGCCCTGCCCGAGTAGGTCAAGGCTTGCATTCTCTCTAGTAGGTACATCCACATACTGATTTAGAAAATTTTCTTGTACGTACTTAAATTCCTTTTCATCCAAACCCTTAACATCATGGCAGTCCCAGTCTATGTTTGCAAAGTTAAAATCCCCTACCATAACCACACTATTAGCCTTAGCACAACATCACCCTCTTTTGTCTGCAGCATTCAGAGGTTACAGAAATGACAATTACTGGTTATGAAAATATCTCATCGGTGCACCAGAGGGAGCCTTATCATGCGGGTGCTTATGTAGCACCTGGCCTGGGAGAGCTCAACACCACCTATAGTTGTCTGAAAGCTGCTCTATATCTTAATGATGCTAGTGAATGATCACAAAACACAAAATGAATTTGATCTTAAATTACTCTGGTAATTGTCAGCTTCAATAAATGAATGTAAAGTTGCACAAGCTACATTTTTGACAAACATTAATTGCAATGCAAACGTTTTACAAGAAATATCGAATTATGAAGCAATCCCATATACTTGACATGAAACTTCCAAGGTTCCAAAACCATACAGGGAGTTCATTTTTAATATCAAAGAACCTTTATTTTAATTCAGGATCACAGAAGTTCAGCTTTTCAGAGCCAACTCCTAAAACTTGTGTTATCAAATCAATTATGAAAAATTGAATTACCAGCATTAAATCTGGACATTATACAAATGGCTATCTACTTCAGAAATATATTTCCAAGTTACAATATCGATACAAAACATAGAAACACCCAAGTGCTTTCAAAAGTGCCTTCTGCATTATGAAATATGAAGACAGTTCTTGGATGTGAAAAGTGGTAACATGTTGTGCTTAGTTCCCAACTTTCACCAACTTCAAAAGTAGTAAACTCAACATTTGTACACTGCTATATTTGCAACCCAATTTAAAACACAGACAAGGCATAAAACGGTTGACTTAGTTAAATCAACAGAACTATTAGGACATCATGCTCTAGCTGTCCTTAGATTAATTACTGGTGAAACTGAATGATATGTGGAACAAAATCGCCAATGTTTTAGAAACTTGAACTGGGCACAAATTTGCCATCAGCAAAATTTCAGTATTCACAAGACGGCTGACAGACGAGGATAATCATCATAGGGCTGTGGCAGGAAGGTTTAAGAAGGACATTAAACATTAATAGTTATAAATCAGGAGGATACACTAGAGGGCTCTGGAACTAAATCTATTGTGCTTAAGAAATATGAAGTCAGAATTTGACTAGAACATGGCATTAAGGAGCCCTTGTAAAACTAGACTCACTGCGAAGTGAGGATATTTTCTGAGGATAGCCAGTGTTGAACATAACATGCAACTAATCAGATCTGGAAGCAGTTTACATCTATAGAGCATGACCTAAACAATATTCAGGTTTGGACCGACAAGTGGAAAGTAACATTCATGCCACCCAAGTCCCAGGCAGTGACCATCTCCAATTACAGATTAACCAAAACTGAAAGGAACTGCAGATGCTGTAAATCAGAAACAAAAACAAAAGTTGCTGGAAAAGCTCAGCAGGGTCACCAGACCCGAAACATGAACTTTTGACTTCTCTTCACAGATGCTGCAAGACCTGCTGTCTGCAAACAGCAACTTCTGTTTTTGTTATAGATTAACCAACCATTGTGCCACAATGGCTAATTGCAATATCAATATCCTGGGTGCTAATCACTGATCAGAAACTGAACGAGCAACAAAATATCTGGCATATCAGAGGCTGGGAATCCAGTATTAAATAACTTACCCCTAAACTCCTGTCCATCACACCCCAAAGCAGGTCAGGAATGTGAATGGATACTTCCCACTTGCCAGGATGAATGCAGCTCAACATTACCCAGGGCAAAGCAACCTGGTGGACTGGCATCATATCTACAAACATTCCACTTCCTTCAAAACCTACATACAGTTCCAGCAGTGTAACAACAAAATTCAATGTAGAAATTCACTAAGGATTCTTAGATGCACCTATCAAAACCAAAGTTATCTAGCAGGACAATGGAACAAATAGATGGGAACACCAAGACCTACACCACCTGATTTGGAAATATTTTGCTGTTCCTTCAGCATTGTTGAGTCAACATTCTGGATGTCCTTCCCTAACAGTGCTATGCTGTACTAATACCAAAACAGACTGCGGTGATTCAAGAGGGCAGCCCACCACCACCACCTTCAAGGACAATGAGGGATGAGCAATATGTGCTGTCCCAGCCAGTGAATTCCACATCCCAAATATTTAAAAAACAGAAAAAGACAGGGTGCGGAGTCACTTTTCTAGGGTTTCATTTTTATTACACAGCTCCAGACAATAAGGAGATATATAAAATTTGTGGAACACAAAGGTATGCAAAAGAATAGCAGCAACATTTAGGGACTTCAAATTGCCTAATACAGACTAAGCAAGAAGAGCCCACATTAGGAATGGAAAGGAATTTCTCACGTGTACAAGAGAGCTTCCTTGATCAATATTCCTAGAGTCCAAAGATGCACAGTTATGAAGAAAGATCAAAACAACATGTAAGCAAATATCAAGAATAAAGTGATTAGTTTGAGAAGACATTACGCCCAGCAAAAGCCCCAAAAGGGATTTTTCTTTGGTATGATCTAACTTTTGCAAAATTGTGTTCTTCTCTCTGATCAGGTGAAACTTAAGTGTTTAATCACTATCGCTAATTTTAGACTTAAGTAAACATCCCGATAACAGATTAATTTAATTGGCTTATAATATTTAATTACATAGTTTCTTGGTTTGTCTCCCTCACCCTTCTTAAATACTGGCATGAGTTAACACCACGTGAAACAATTTTCCAATTTAAACAAACTGTTCACAAATAAAGAGAGAACTTTGGAAGATTATTCTGAGTGTCCAACAGTCTCTCCTCTTTTCTTTAAAATGTGTTAGACCCAATCCCAAGCAGATTTCACAGCACTGGGGGCAAAAGGAAGAGGTACTGCTGAAGTAATTTTGTACCAAGATGATCAAGACAGGTCAGTGTATTTACTAAACATATTCACTTTCTTTTACAAGGAGTTATTCTATAAATAGTATGGCAAAAACTCCAAGAATAAAACTCACACTTCACTGCGTAGGAAAAGGAATATAAGTACAGAGGAACCTCGATTGTCTGAATATCGGATTATCCGAAGGAGATAGAGGTCCCGATAGAAACACTATACCAAAGAGCCATTTCAACACTGATTGCATGCGTGTGTGAAGATGTCAGACAGGGCAGGGTTTGGACAGGGGGAAGAGGGCTTGCACACTGTGTGCTGCCATCTACTCTCCTAAACGGGGAACAGACTGAGCAAATGCCTCCTGTGTCAATCCCATTGAACTGATGGGGTGGGGGTGTGGGAGGCTTCAGCAATGCTGTAGGACCCTTACACAAGTGTGTCGAGAACATAGAACAATACAGCACAGAACAGACCCTGCAGCCCACGATGTTGTGCCGACCACTGAACCTCATGTATGCTCAAATTTCTGTGACCATATGCATATCCAGTAGTCTCTTAAATTGCCCCAATGACCTTGCTTCCACAACTACTGCTGGCAACGCATTCCATGCTCTCACAACTGTGTAAAGAACCCGCTTCTGACATCTCCTCTATACTTTCCTCCAACCAGCTTAAAACTATGAACCCTCATGTTAGTCATTTCTGCCCTGGGAAACAATCTCTGGCTATGGACTCTATCTATGCCTCTCATTATCTTGTATACCTCAATTAGGTCCCCTCTCCTCCTCCTTTTCTCCAATGAAAAAAGTCCGAGCTCAGTCAACCTCTCTTTATGAGATAAGCCCTCTAGTCCAGGCAGCATCCTCTGAACCCTCTCCAAAGCATCCACATCTTTCCGATAATAGGGCAATCGGAACTGGATGCAGTATTCCAATTGTGGTCTAACCAAAGTTTTATCGAGCTGCAACAAGATCTCACGACTCTTAAACTCAATCCCCCTGTTAATGAAAGCCAAAACACCATATGCTTTCTTAACAACCTCTGCTCAGAAACAAACCCTGAGACAGAGAGAGGGAGCAAGGCAGGCAGAGCGAGGAAAAAGGAAATGTCCAAACACTCAGAGTCCCAGAGGAGAGGCATTGAATCAATTAACTGAATAATAAATTATCTGAATGAAATAGTGCCCGCCCATCTCGTTCAGACAAACTAGGTTTCACAATATTGCTTGCAGTTAAAAGCAACCAACTAGCGAGCATGAAAGTCTCACATTTAAAACAAATCTATGAAACATTTTACTTAAATTAATTGGACATAACTTCAAAACACTAATGAACTGAATGCATACGATTCAGATAATAAATCAACTAGAATGCTGGCAGGTTTAGTCTGCATTCAGATACTGAAAGAAAACCTATGCAGCATGCATCAGAAATGTATTTATTACTACTTCTTTGACCTAATTTAAAACTTAAAACCATAAAGCCTTTACTGCAATCTGACCCTTAGTTCCCACTCTTTCGTCCTCATTTAGGGCCTGTTAATCCAGAGTCAGTTAACATTCTGGGGGATCCAGATTCAAGTCCCACCACAGGAATCTGAGTTCGATGAAAATCTGGCATCAAGAGTCCACAAATCTGTTGTTCAATGTCAGAAAAAAATGCTAGCCTAGCCAGTGACACCCTCATCCAGTGAATGATTTTTAAAAATTAAATCACGTTAGTGCCCAGTACAACTGTTTTCAATTAATACATGCTTGGAGATATAATCAGACAAATTAGGCATTTTGAATCAACATGCTCGCTACATGTGTTTTGGACAGATGGGGATTGAACCCTGATCCAATGGAAAGGAGTTAGGACTGTTCCATCAACAACCCTAAAAGGTCAGTGTCAGAAGTGGGACTTTGAATCCATACTCCTAGAAAAGGATGATTCACCAGGCTTCAACAAGGCAAGGGCTATATTTGTCAAAACTGGCACTCAGACAACTTGACAAGATGGCAGTTAAGGTTCTGCAAGATGTGAATCTGGATGACTGGATTCTGTCTAGAGTACACCATTAAACAATGTGTCCCCAACTCAAACAAAATGTGCATGCTTGGCTGAAGTGGAGAAAAGGTGTGGGATGTGTTGGGCAGAGAAGTTAGGTTTAAGCAGAATCTTAGAACAAAAGGAAATGTCGTAAATAGTTTAGGAAAGGAATTCTAGAGAAGAGGCCCTGGACATAAAAATATATGGCTGCAGTGCATACTATCTATAGGAACATGTTTTTCAGCAAAGCTCTATAGTCACTTCATCAATACTGCCCACACTCTCATTCAGTCCCTTCCATTCAGAAATGCTTTCATGGCCATTCCTCAAAGCCAGGACATATCACACCTACATTGTCTTAGGGAATCACCGAGTCAGGAAATCATTTATACAATGATTCCTCAGGATTAGGGCATTTACATTTCTCTCAGAGGACGACTTCACCTGAACATTGCACCTGGGGTAACATGTGGTTATTTGGGAACAGGGGAGTAGCCAATGCACCTGTAGGCATTACCAACTGACCTATATAGGGGATGCATTTTCTTTGTTCAGGGCCTCTTTGACTCGAGTTGCATGCCTGTGAAGAGTGTCATAGGGATCACCTAGCTTGTACAGGTTTTAATTAACTGCTTGCAGAAGTTGTGTGCGCAAATTGCATCTCATGTGTAAAAACCTTGAGAAAAGAACTTAACATCAGTACTGTTAAGAGTACCATCACCACATACATTGCAACAGTTCAAAAAGGCAGCCCAAGACCTTCAAAGAAAACTAGGCAAGCAAAATAAAATGACAACTGTGCCAGCAACATTTATATTCCATAAGCTAAAGCAAAATTATTGAAAACACATCAGGAAACAGGAAGCAATTCAACCATGAATTCAGCAACAAAAGAATAGGGATAAGGGCAAATTAGTTTACCCTAAAAAGTTAGAGTAGACTTTCATGGCAATAGAGTATGCAATGTGTTAAAAGTTCAGTTGAAAGGGTGAATAGATAGTTGGTTGCAAAATGTCAAACAACCCAACACAAAGACTTGACGGTCAACAGAATTGGTACAGTGTACAGATCTTGATGCGGAGGCTAAAAATGCCAGTTTCACAATTTACTCCACAGTACTACCGCATTCACTATTTAATATCCAAATCATTGACAAACTCATCAGATATAGCCCAGAACATGAACTAACAGGACAAAGCTAACACAACTCTTCACTTGCAGTGAGAGTGAAAATAACACTGAGGAAGCAATGGATGAGTGAAGTCAGAGGAAAAGACAAAATGATAGAAGGAAAAAAAAAGCAGAAAGACAAACTAATCAAAGAAAACCAGTTAAAGAGGAGAAAAGGAAAACTGCAGAGGGAAACAACATCGAACATTTTGGGGGAGTTGCATGCAATTTCTTCTCACACACTGAAAAGACCTCTGGAAATTATAATGAACATTTGCTAAAATTCTATCAGAAATAAGGATGGTCAGTTTGGGGAACTGGATCTGTTTTTAGTGGAAAGAGAAAGCTGTAAGGGAAGTAGTTTTCAAAATTATGAAGGCTTTAAAAAGGATATTTATTACAAAACTGGATGCTTGGTTGAAGTGCCAAGAATGACCACAGAAACAAGAGTATGGACATACAATAGCCACGGTGATACTGAGCAAATCTTGCTGTAATGTTAGGTAGTGCAAAACATTTAAAAAAGCGCATGAATAACTTGCTATGAATAACAAACCTTTCCTGGAACCATCAACTTGTAGTGGGATGTTGCCTGGTGTGGGGGATTTTAGCTATGAAAAAAGGTTGGACAGACTGGCTTTCTTTTCACTGGAATGCAAGAAATTGATGGGCAACCTGATACAAGCTGAGAAGACTGGAAATGGCATGGATAGCGTGAAAAGTAGGAGACTTTTTCCCCAGGGTGGAGAGGGGTCAATTTCTAAGGGAAAAAATGAGGACTGCAGATGCTGGAGATCAGAGCTTAAAAATGTGTTCCTGGAAGGAAATGAGAGAGCTGTACAAATCTGCATTCTCATCCCTTGGGGTTGGAGGGTTCCTAGGCGGAAGATGAGGTGCTCTTCCTCCAGGCGCCATGTTGCCATGGTCTGGCGATGGAGGCGACCAAGGACCTGCATGTCCTTGGTGGAGTGGGAGGGGGAATTAGTGTTCGGTCCTGGGGCGGTTGGGTTGGTTGGTGCGGGTGTCCCAGAGGTGTTCTCTGAAACGTTCCGCAAGTAGGCGGCCTGTCTCCCCAATGTAGAGGAGGCTACATCGGGTGCAGCGGATGCAGTAAATGGTGTGTGGAAGTGCAGGTGAATTTCTGACAGATATGGAAGGATCCCTTGGGGCCTTGGAGGGAAGTATCCACCTGGACACCTGTGCTGGCCTCTTATCCGCCCTCGATCTCTTCATAGCCAACTGCCGCCGTGACATTGACCGCCTCAACCTGTCCACGCCTCTCACCCACTCCAACCTCTCACCCTCGCAACATGCAGCCCTCCACTCCAACCCCAACCTCACCATCAAACCGGCAGACAAGGGAGGCGCGGTGGTAGTTTGGTGCACCGATCTTTATATTGCTGAGGCTAAACGGCAGCTCCCGGACACCTCCTTCTACTGTCCCCTTGACCATGACCCCACCTCCCACCACCAAACCATCATCTCCCAGACCATCCATAACCTCATCACCTCAGGGGATCTTCCACCCACTGCCTCCAACCTCTCAGTCCCACAACTCCGCACCGCCCGTTTCTACCTCCTGCCCAAAATCCACAAACCTGACTGCCCCAGCTGACCCACTGTCTCAGCTTGCTCCTGCCCCACCAAACTCATTTCTGCATACCTTGACACGGTCCTGCCCCCCTTAGTCCAAGAACTCCCTATCTACGTTTGGGACACCACCCACGCCCTCCACCTCCTCCATGATTTTCACTTCCTCGGCTCCCAATGCCTTATCTTCACCATGGACATCCAGTCCCAATACACCTCCATCCCCCATCACGAAGGGCTCAAAGCCCTCCGCTTCTTCCTTTCCCGCCGAACCAACCAGTACCCTTCCACTAATACCCTCCTTCGACTAACAGAACTGGTCCTCACTCTGAGCAACCTCTTTCCAATCCTCCCACTTCCTCCAAACCAAAGGAGTAGCCATGGGCACCTGCATGGGCCCCAGCTATGCCTGCCTCTTTGTTGGATATGTGGAACAGTCCATCTTCCGCAGCTACACTGGCACCACCACCAGGGTTGGAGGATTTGAGCTATAGGGAAAGGCTGAATAGGCTGGGAGTGTTTTCCTTGGAGCATTGGAGGCGGAGGGGTGACCTTATAGAGATTTATAAAATCATGAGGGGCATAGATAGGGTAAATAGAGAAGGCCTTTGCCCTGGGCTGAGGGAGCCCAGAACAGAGGACATATGCTTCGGTGAGAAGGGAAAGATATAAAAGAGCTGCCAGAGGAAGGGTTTAAGCGGGATATGGGCCAAGTGTTGGCAAACGGGACTAGATTAGGTTGGGATATCTAGTCAGCATGGATAAGTTGGACTGAAGGGTCTGTTTCCATGCTGTACATTTTTATGACCCATTTGAACTTGGAAATACTGCATACCCTTGCTTAAAAATTTAAGTTTTAATACTCACGCTGTATGTGAATAAGCTGCTTTGGCATCTTGAACTCCCCACTGTAGACAGATTCATAGTAGGCAATATTGCTTTCTGCCTCTGGGACAGGAATAACCATGTTATCCCGCTTCTCTCCATAAACCTGTTGTGCTGAAATTGCCCGCTGGAGATGGTGCTCCTGAAAAAGGGTGAAGAAAAATTTATTAATGCATAGCAATACTTGTTAATGAGATATCACTTCTGGGACAATAGCACCTTTCAAACCAAAACTTGTATTGGCTCGTAAAGTCGGGCTTTTATTGGCAATTATGCAATTTATCCTATAACACCTCACATCTGCGGAATCTGTTTAACTATAAATCAGATCCGATACAGTAAATCAATAAAACCAAATCTCCAAACCACTATGGGCGTGAAGGCTATTAAATGGGGATCAAGGGGGGGAAAAAAACTGTCAAAATCCTGAACATTTCCTTAATCTCTCACTACATAAGTGAACAGGACAGCAATTTGTCAAAGTGACAAGGAAAGTGCATCCAATATCAGTCAAATTTGATCCCCCCCACCAGCAGTGCAAAAAGATTTTCCAAATCTTTTTCAAAGCAAGGAATTGGGTCCTTCAGAGATACAATATCATGGAAAACTTTACACTCTGTCCAAGTGACAATATTCAGTTGGAAGCACCAGAATCCCCCAGTGATTGCATTTGCAAATGAAGTATCCCACATGTTGGAGATGACCAAACAATAATCTTGAATGGGAATGATCAATATTCTCTGCCATAATAGATACTGTTAAATTCAATTGTTGAATCCTTCCAATTTCTGGACACCCAGAAGTAATATTAGACCAAAGACACATTTGAACATTTTTCAGCTGAGCCACTACCTGGCAAGCAAAAGGCTAACAATCTTGAACAGTAACTAAGCCAAATACTTTTGATATTTAACATTCTCAAAAATTCAAAATATTACAGAAAATACTTCAGATAATTATATACTTAGACAATATACTTTTAACATATACTAAATGTTTAGCAAGCGTTGGTTCTTAGACATCCTACACGGTTGTTTGTTTGCAATGCAATTATTTTTGGAAGGTTTACATTTTCATGCAAAGTGGGAACTGAGTATTAATTGTATATTTATATACGATTTTCTTCTGCAGAAGAAAACTCTGATTACTAAATTGGTGCATTACTACATTGAAAAGTTAATATTGTTTCAACTTGCCTTCACTTTGCTCAAACAACAAACTCAAGCACCTGGCAACAACATCTACAAGGTGTACAAAACAAATTTAAAAGATGTACTGAGGGTCTTAATTCAAGAGAAATAAATATGCATCACTACTGCTGCCAGTCATTTTGCTTGTCAGTTTTAAACACTTCAAATCAGGACAGAAACAGCATTTACAAACAGTCATTTTGCAGAATATATTTGCAAAACAGTGCTCGGTTTCTGTGACATGTCAAACTGAAACAAAGAGTTGGTTAATAACATTACAAAGTGGAACCTAACCATTCGATTTATATTTACTCTCTTCTAGGTAAACACAAGGTGATTCAGGACTTTTTTCAACTTGGGGTTTGAGGAAAGTCAGTCACCCACTTGCAGTGCACAAGGTGGTTTCACAGTATAAGCAAAATTCTGGCTACTGTACATTCCTGAGCCGCTCAGTGAATAGCAGCAGTGCCTTTGCACCCTTATAGAAGGCAACAAGAGCTGTAAAAAAAAAATCAGTACAATGTCACTCAGAAGAACTAAAAGGAGTCAGGAATACCATAACCTTTTGCAATGATTGCCTGATAGCCATTTAGCCAACTTAGTTAAATGAGAGATAGTGGTATAGTGGTACTGTGCCAGCACCATTAATCCAGGAGCCGAGGCCATTGCTTTGGAATAAAGGTTTAAAATGCAATGGGTAGATTTTAAATTCAATGAATGTAATCTGGCATACAAAACTCATTTCAGTAATGGAGTACACAATGGCCATCAACCACTGTGAAAATCCACCTGGTTCACTCGTACCTTTTAGGGAGTGGAATCTGTCATCCTGACTTGGTCTTATTTATATTTGATTCTAGACCCACAATAATGTGGTTACCTCTTAATTGGCTCCTAAAATGGTGTCACAAATCATTCAGTTCTCAGTTGAAGTGCAACTAGGGATGGGCAACAAAATACTGGACTGCAAGCAATGCTATGAAAGAATTTTGAAAAGACCAATTTTATTCAATCTTTTCTGTTTCCAGACAGTATTAATTATTCTGAGCTCCTCCAAACATCGTTATTGCTTCCTTTGATTAAGCACCAATTCTCATCATTTGACCTTTTCTGATTTTCATCCAATCAGACCATTTTTGCTCTTACTGCACCCATCACCACCCCCACCTCTGACACCATTCTTCTGGCTTCTCCTTGTAACTTTTGATCCCCTTAAATCAAGAACTTATCCATCTGTCTTAAATACATTCAACAACTTAGCTTCCACAGCCTTCTGTGGCAACGTGCTCCAAAAGATTCACCATCCTCTGGCTGAAGAAATTCCTCAGCTCCGTTCTGAAAGCGTTGCGCCCTCGGGTCCTAGTTTCTTCTAGAAGTGGAAATAGCTTCTCCATGTTGTTTCTAGCCAGGCCTCTTGGTATTCTCCAAGTTTCATTTCTCCACTCCCACTACCCCCATTCTTGTAAACTAAGAGTAGAGAAACAGAATCCTTTGCTCAAAAGACAGAACCCAGATCCCTAGAATCAGTCTTGTAAATTAACCCAGATCCCTAGAATCAGTCTTGTAAATCACTTCTGGACACCCCTCCAATGCCAGCACACTTTACCTGAGATAAGTCCCAAAACTGCTTTCAATATTCCAAGTGTTATATAGCCTCAGCAGTATATCCATGCTTCTGTATTCTAGCCCTCACAAAATGAATGCTAAGATTGCATTTGCCTTCCTAACTGCCAAGCGTACCTGCATATTAGCCTTAAGAGAATCCAGAATTGTGACTCCCAAGTCCCTCTGTGATTTAGATTTCCGAAGCCAATTTAGAAAACAGTCCTCTCCTCAATTCTTCCTTCAAGAGTGCACAACCACATGCTCTCTCACATTGTATGCCATCTGCTGCCACTTTGCTTCTCTTTTAGTTAATATTAACCTTGAAGGTGTTGACAATGGAGCTGTTTATTCTCACCAGTCACTTTTGGTTCCACTGAATAATTTAACATATCAAATTGGACAGCTATTGCAAATTGTGTTAAGAAACAGTTACTTATTTCACCTGGAAAAGTGACCAGTGTCCATGATTATTGGACTGATTAGCGTTTTTGTCCTGCAGCTCCATTTATTTTCTGGAAACATGTCCAATTCCTCCGCAGCCTACCCACTTCCTCAACAAGGCACCTATCTTGCAGTGCTGAAAATGTGTTTGCTGGTTAAAGCGCAGCAGGTCAGGCAGCATCCAAGGAACAGGGAATTGGACGTTTCGGGCAAAAGCCCTTCATCAGGAATCAGTCACCTGCACACTCAGCAACAAGGCCCTGAGTTCCTTCTTCCTGATCGTTAACGCACAACTTGGAAATATTATGCACTTTTGAGGAGAATAGTGCAGAACCTCAGAATGGCATAAATAGATTGATGCAATGACCAGACAATTGGCAGATGAAATGTAATGCAGTGATGATCTGATTCATTTTGACAGGAAGGACACTAGACAGAATAAGATAAAGGATAAAATTCCAAATGGCACATAGGAGCTGAGAGATACAAGTCAATGAACGTGGCAGGAGCAGGTCAGAGAACATTTATGAAATAATACAGTGCCCTAGCTTCATAAGGCCGACACCATCACCCATATTTAGTATCCTCTGCAAACTTAGCAACAATGTAGTCAGCTCCTTTGACCAGATCATTAATGTGTAACTGGAAGAGTTGTGGTCCCAATACTAACCCCTATTGAACTCCACAAATTACTGAGTCATCCTGAAAGAGATCCTTTTATCCCCATTCTCTACCTTCAGCCTGTCTATCCTCTATCCATGACATCACTTTGCCCCCTAACACCATGGGCTCTTAACTGATTGACAAGGTGCTGAATAGGTGTCTCCTCAAAGGGCTTTCAGAATTAAAATAAATCTCACTCACTGGCTCTCCATTGTCTAACTTGCTCATTACCTCAAAAAGAATTCCAACAGATTTGTCAGGTCTAACCTCCCCTTGATGAGCTGTGCTTAATCAAACTTATTTTGCTATGCACTTCAAGATATTCTGCAGTCCCATCCTTAATAACAGAGTCTAAAATCTTACCGAGTGGGGTCAGGCTAGCTGACCTATAGTTTCCAGTCTTTTGCCTCCTTTCCTTCCTAAACAAGGGTGTTAAGTTAGCCATTTTCAAGCCTCCTCACTCCACTGATTCTTGAATGACTACCAATGCCTCCACAATCTGTTATCTTTAGAACCTTGGAGTGTAGTCCATCTAATCCAGGTGATATATGCAACTTCAGACACTTCAGCTCCTCAGTACCTTCACTTCAGTGACAACCACTATAATCTTGCAACCTTCTTTTGTATCACTAACTAGCTTATAACCAGTAATATTACCTTCAGCTATTGTTTTTGTCATCCTCCGCACGTTTTGAAAGGCATCCCAATCCTCTGACTTCACACTAAACGTCACCATATTATGCTGTCCCCAACTTCCCTAGTCAGCCACTGTTGCCTCATTTTCCTCTTAATATGTTTCATCCTTGGGATGATCTTCTGTGCTTCCCAAATTATTCCCGAAACTCCCATTATGAAGGGACTATTTCTGTGGGCAGCACGGTGGCACAGTGGTTAGCACTGCTGCCTCACAGCGCCAGAGACCCGGGGGTTCAATTCCCACCTCAGGCGATTGACTGTGTGGAGTTTGCACATTCTCCCAGTGTCTGCGTAGGTTTCCTCCCACAGTCCAAAAATTTGCAGAATGCCCGTACTGTTCGGTGAAGGGGTAAATGTAGGGGAATGGGTCTGGGTGGGTTGTGCTTCGGCAGATCGGTGTGGGCTTGTTGGGCCGATGGGCCTTTTTCCACACTAAGTAATCTAATCAAATCAAATCATGCCTCTATGACTCTAAGCTCCCATCCAATCAATGCTTGCTAGCCCGTCTCTCGTATCGTTGTAGTTACAGTCAATTGTAATAGCTCCCTAATCAAATTTGCCTCAAGCTTGCTGGCTGTCAGAGTCTTATGAATAAGCTGGTAGTGCCATCTAGGTGGTTAATCATGGAATGATTAAAAAAAAAGGAAGGAATGACATATAAAAGGGTTAATTTGCTCTACTAACCTGCAGGAAAGGGGATGTTCAGAGGCTAGATGGGATGCCCTTGACTTACATGTAGATTGTTAGGAATTTACATTTCCATCCCTTGCCATTCAGAGCTACTTACATCGCCTAGTTATTTAGAGTAAAAGAATGCATCATCCCCCTATTCAAAATAAGTAAGAACATTGCAGCTGGAATTTTGACTACTCCCTATAGTTTAAAATAAAAGATTCACAACAAGTTTGACCATTATGGGATGATTTACATTGTTTGTTTCTGGAAACGTGTCACGGTATGGTGTCTTGAATGGCATGTGATTGTGGGTTAACGGCTGGGGGTTGTCTTGTGGGCATAACTGACTGTGATGTAAAGATTTTGTATAAAGGGAGAACTGTTCCTTTGTTCAGAAAGACCTCGCGACACACTTTACAAGCGTGGTGAAGAGTGTTAAGAGTTTTTCCACAGCTTGTACCTTATTTATCTAATAAAGTTTGGTTGTTGTTCACAGAAGTTGGCATATTGTAGTTGCATCATGTCTCTAAGAATCTCAGGAAAAAAAAAGTTACTAACTTTTTAAAAACTTGCATAAAGATTTTGTATAAAAGGACTTTCCTTTGTTCAGACAGACCCCTTGACATGGCTTCGCAAGCATTACTAAGTGTGTTAAAGCATTTCTCCAGAAAGCTCGTTAATGTACTGTGCTTAATAAAATTTTGGTTGTTCACAGAAGTTGGCATCTGCAGTTGTGTCAAGTATGCAAGAATCTCAGGAGAAACCCCTAACAATTGCAATATTACCAAATCTGCAATTGCCTGTTCCCTAGTGGGCTCTACCATGACCTGCTTCAAAAAGCCTTTCAGAGACATTCCAGGAAAAGGAATTTCTGGAATCCCCTAACCTGATTTTCCCAGCCTACCTGCATATTGAAGTCCACCATGATTAATGTACTAGTACCTTACTTCCATGCCTTTTCTATTTAGAGCCCCATACCCTCATTACTACTCAGAGGCCTATACGCAATTCCCACGAGTCCATTTTACCTTTGCAGTTCCTCAACTCTATCCACATAGATTCTGCAACTTCAGACCCTATATTGATTTTTGCCATTTAATTTCTTATTAAAAGGTGGCAATCCCACTCCCTCTGTCTTTTTGATTAGACGCTTTCCTTGGACGTTTAATTTTGAGCCCTGATCCCCTTGCAGCCAAGTCTGTGCGAAGCCCAAAACATGCCAATTTCAAATCTGTGCTAAGGCTCATTAATCTTGTTTTGTATACGCTCTGCATTTAAATATAACACCCTCATATCTGTCCTCGCATCTGCACCACGTGAAGTTAAGATTTGTGCCCCTTTCCCATTGTTTGCCCTATTACTTCCTCCCTCTGGAAGCTTTAATAACTTTTCTCAAGCCCTCCTCCCCTTTAACATTTCCACAATTTTCCATGCAATTGAACTCACACCTCTACTATGTAGTGTAAAGTCCCATCTGTAGCCCAAGGTGCAAGAATCATCCGGATTCAGATGGAGCCCATCTCATTGGAACAGCTCACTTTTCCCAGTAATAGTGCCAAATGTCCCATGAATTCAAACCAATTCTTCCACACCAATCTTTACCTCTAATCTTGTTGACTCTATACCAATTAGCTCGTAGCTCAGGTAGTAATCCTAAAGATTACCAGAGCAGATAGGAACATAATTTGGGGACTGGATGGATTAAGGGGATAATAAAACCAAATATAGAGAAACAGAAGATGGGGGAAATGAATATGAATAATTCAAATTTGAAGTGCTCCAAAACACTACTCTCACAGCAGCAATGACCTCTTAAGCATAGTTCAGACCAGGGAAGATGCTCGAGGTCTACATTGTGCAAACTGGGGAAAACTAAAAGTGGAACAGATATTACTTTCATACACTTTCCACTTGCATTCTTTGTACAAACTTAACTTTTGAGCAAAATTAAGTAAAATTAGATAATAATATACTGCTTCAACTCATGCAGAAACAGCAAAATAAATACATACCGAAATTTATTTTTCAATCTGTTGTAAAATAGTTCAGCAAATGCATGACCTGTTCAACACTTTGGAGACTACCTTCATTGGTAGAAAGGATGGTTCTTTTATTTGCCATCTTTGCAATTTACTTGGTAGAATCTAAGTCAATGTTTGACTAAGTAATATGCTCTCATTAAGAGGGATGCAAAGCTGCTCTGTTAAATCCCAGAAATTCAACTTTAGAATCATGAATGCCCATTTGTTATTTCGCTCACTGGTCAAAGTAAAAATATTTGAATTAATTAACTATAATTCCAATATTTCCCATTTGAATGAGCAATTTTAATCATAAATGGAAAACAAAGGAAAGAACATCAGCATGATACATCGATCAACATTTATATGGCTCACTTTGTTGCATCCTCAAGAGGGTCATAACATTCTGGATTCATTCAATTTTATTACATGTCAGCAGAACAGGAGGTCCCAGTACAGATCCCCGCAGAACACCACTGGTCACCAAGCTCCAGGCTGAATACTTTCCATCTACTATCTTTCTCTATGGGCTAGCTAATTCTGTATCCAGAAACTTCCCTGTATCCCATGCCTCCTTAGTTTCTGAATGAGCCTACCGTGGGGAACCTTATCAAACACCTTGCTAAAATCCATATACACCACATCTACTGCTGTACCTTCAATGTGTTTTGGCATATCCTCAAAGAACTCAGTAAGGCCCGAGAGACATTACCTGCCCTTCACAAAGCTATGCTGATTATCATAAATCTTGTTTCAATCCTCTCCAATAATTTGCCCACCACCGACATAAGAATGATTGGTCTGTAATTCCTAGGATTATCCCTATTCCCTTTCTTGAACAAGGGAATAACATTTGCCAACCCCCAATCTGGTACTATTCCACTGGAAGAAGACGCAAAATTGATGCGCATTTGGCGGTTAATCTCTTAGCTCATATCCCATAATAACCATAGGCATCTCTCATCTGGCCCAGGGAGCATATCTATCCTTATGTTTTTCAAAGTTTCTAATACACCCTCTTTCTTAACATCAAACTGTTTCAGCATATCAGCTCATTTCATGCTGTCCTCACAAAAGGCAAGGTCCTGCTCACTAGTGAATACTGAAGCAAAGTATTCATAAAGGACCTCCCCTATCACCTCCAACTCCAGGCACAAGTTCCCTTCACTATCCCTGATCGGCCCGATCCTCACTCTGGCCATCCTCTTGCTCCTCACCCAAGTGTAGGATGCCTTGGGGTTTTCCTTAAGCCTACTAGTCAATGCTTTTTCATGCCCCCTTATAGCACTGAATCCATTCCTCAGTTCCTTCCTGACTACCTTGTAACTCGCTTGAGTTAATTTGCTTGGCTGACCTGCAAGAAATTGAATGCCCTGGGGGTAAGGTAGTATGTCTTTGTCTTATAGGTGGAATGTGGGGAGTTTACATGGCCATTTCCTTTCCATTCAGGAAAGGATTTTCATCCAAAAATCAATAAGAACATTACAGTTGAAATTTGACTACTCTTCTATAGTTATAAAAACAATTTGCAACAGATTTGACCATTAAGGGATGATTTGCATTACATTGTTTCTGGAGGTGGGGTGATCACTACATTGCATCTTGAGTGGCATATGACTGAGGGGATGGCTGAGGGTTGTCTTGAGGGCAGTACTGTGATGTTGAGTGTTTTGTATAAAGGACAGATTGTTTCCTTTGTTCAGAGGGAGCTTTTGCCACGACCCCACAAGCCGTGCAAGGTGTGTATTAAGTCTCTCCTGAGACACCCCTGGACACGACTCGCAAGCATGGCAGTGTTCAGGGTTTCTCTGAAGCTTGTACTGTACTGTGCTTAATCAAACTTGATTGCTTGTTCAGAGTTTGGTGTGTGCAGTTGCTTCCAATGCATGCAATTCTCAAGAGTAAAAGAACCTAACACTCAAGAGCCCTATCTGATTCTTGCTTCCTCAATCTTAAGTAAGCTTCCTTCTTGTTCAGATAGACCTCTCGACATGCTTTGCAAGCATGGCAAAGCATGTTAAGATTTTCTCCACAGCTTGTAATGCTTAATAAAATTTGATTGCTTGTTCATACTCGCATCAAGTGTGTAAAGATCTCAGGAAAATATTTTTTTAAAATTTCAAAAATATACTTTATTCATAAAATAATCAAAAAATAATTTGATGGTCTGTACATTTGGTCATGCCATACATATGTCAACATTTACATACACAGATCAGAAATTATCATTGGTATATACAGGTCTGTGCACTTCTCACTCATATGCCCATATATTTAGCTGAGGTGTCAGCAGAGCCCAAGCGACTGCATGGGCCCCCTGTTCTCCTTTAGGCAGGCAGATGTTAAACGGTGGTCTTTCCCCACCGCACCTTGGCGGCAGCTGCCCCAAGCTTCAGCGCGTCCCTCAACACGTAGTCCTGGACCTTGGAATGTGCCAGTCTGCAACACTCAGTCGGGGTCAACTCCTTCAGCTGGAAGATCAACAGGTTTCGCACCACCCAGAGAGCGTCCTTCACCGAGTTGATGATCCTCCAGGCACAGTTGATGTTCGTCTCGGTGTGCGTCCCAGGGAACAGGCCATAGAGCACGGAGTCCTGTGTCACGGTGCTGCTCGGGACGAACCTCAACAAACACCACTGCATTCCTCTCCAGACTTCCTCTGCATAGGCACATTCCAGAAGGAGGTGTGTGACAGTCTCTTTCCCCCCCGCAGCCGCTTCGAGGGCAGCGTGCGGTGCGGCTGAGAGTCCGGGCTTGAATAAAGGATCTCACAGGCAGAGCTCTTCTCACCACCAGCCAAGCCATGTCTTGGTGCTTGTTGGACAGTTCTGGCGATGAGACATTCTGCCGAATGGCTTTGACAGTCTGCTCAGGGAACCGCACGATAGGATCCGCCCTCTCCTTTTCCCGAAGGGTCTCGAGGACACTACGTGCTGACCACTTCCTGATGGACTTGTGGCCAAAGGTGTTTTTCTTCATAAACTTCCCCATGAAGGACAGATGATACGGAACGGTCCAACTACTCGGAGCGTTCCGCGGCAGCAAGGCCAGGCCCATCCTTCGCAACACTGGGGACAGGTAGAACCTCAGTACGTAGTGACACTTGGTGTTTGCGTACCAGGGATCCACGCACAGCTTGATGCAGCCACACACAAAGGTGGCCATCAGGGTGAGGGTGGCATTGGGTGTATTTTTTTCCCCCGTTGCCCAGATCTTTGTATAGCGAGTCCCTTTGGACCCGGTCCATCTTTGAACTCCATATAAACTGGAAGATGGCCTGGGTGACTGCAGCAGCGCAGGTTCTGGGAATAGGCCAGACCTGTGCCACGTACAACAATGACAGTGCCTCACACCTTATGACCAGGTTTCTTCCATGTGATGGAGAGCGACCGCAGCTTCCATCTGCTCAGTTTCTGCCTCACTTTACTGATACGCTCCTCCCAAGACTTGGCGCACGCTCCAGCCCTCCCGAACCAAATACCCAGCACCTTCAGGTGGTCGGTCCTGACGGTGAAGGGGATCGAGGATTGGTCGGCCCAGTTCCCGAAGAGCATGACCGCGCTCTTGCCTCGGTTTACCTTGGCCCCCGAGGCCCGTTCGAACTGGTCACAAATGCACAAGTCTGCGCACGGACAGCGGATCAGAGTAGAAAACGGCGACGTCATCCTTGTGCAGGGAGGCCTTAACCTGCAGGCCCCCGCTGCCAGGAATAGTCACCCCTCTCAGGCTCGCATCTTTCCTGATGGACTCGGCAAATGGCTCTATGCAGCATACAAACAAGGCAGGAGAGAGGGGGCAGCCCTACCTAACTCCAGATCTGATTGGGAAGCTATCGGATTCCCACCCATTGATTGAGACTGCACTGACGATGTTGGTGTATAGCAGTCTGATCCAATTGCAGATTCCCTCCCCAAAGCCCATTTTGGAGAGAACATCTCTCATATACCTGTGTGATATCCTGTCAAAGGCTTTCTCCTGGTCCAGGCTGATCAGGCAGGCATCCAACCCTCTGTCCTGCACGTAGGCGATCGTATCCCTGAGGAGTGCGAGACTCTCAGCGATCTTCCTGCCCGGCACAGCACAGGTTTGGTCAGGGTGAATCACCGACCCCAGAGCAGACCTGACCCGGTTGGCGATTACCTTTGACAGGATTTTGTAATCCGCATTCAACAGTGTGATCGGTCTCCAATTTCCGAGTTCCTCCCTCTCCCCCTTCCGCTTGTAGATGAGGGCGATGATGCCTTTCCTCATGGATTCGCTCATGGTAACGGCTTGAAGCATACTGACATACACCTCCCAGCAGGTCCTGGCCAATCAAGTCCCACAGAGCGGAACAGAGCTCGACCGGTAAGCCGTTGCTTCCGGGAGTTTTATTCTTTTCGAAGGACTCGAAGGCCTTGGTCAGCTCATCCAGAGACAGCGGCTGGTCCAGCCTCTGGCGTGTTCTAAGACCTCCGTGATAGATGACAGGAACGACTGGGAGGCCGCGCTGTCGGTCGGCTTCACGCCATACAGACTGGCATGGAAGGATTTACTGATCCTCATGACGTCTGCCTGAGATGACGTTATCGAGCCGTCTTTTTCCTTCAGGCTGCTGAGCACAGAGCTCTCTTTGTGCACCTTCTGGAAGAAGAAACGTGAGCACGTCTCGTCCTGCTCCACCAAGCTGACCCTGGACCAGAAGATTATCTTGGAAGCCTCCGAGGCAAAGAGCGAGGCTTGCTGGCCCTTCACCTCCTTGAGGTCCTCAGTGACATCGACCCCCATCGTCTGCAGTAGGAGCAGGTTCTGCATACTTTCCTGGAGCTGGGACAGTTTTCCCCGCCTCTCTCTTGCCTCCTGAACACGTTTGAGGATGAAGAACCTCTTGATGTTCCCTTTTACTGTTTCCCACCAGTCCGCTGGGGACTCAAAGAGGGCCTTCACGGTTCTCCAACCTGCGTAGTCTCTCTTGAGCTCCTCAATGTTTCCCAGGGTCAACAGCTTAGTGTTCA
This sequence comes from Hemiscyllium ocellatum, assembly GCF_020745735.1. Taxonomy (NCBI): domain Eukaryota; kingdom Metazoa; phylum Chordata; class Chondrichthyes; order Orectolobiformes; family Hemiscylliidae; genus Hemiscyllium; species Hemiscyllium ocellatum. The sequence goes on from NC_083405.1 coordinate 104,040,627, forward strand.
GCTTCCACGTTCCCTTACCCACCCACTGCTCATCCTGTAGGTGACAGTTGGCCAGCAGGAGGCAGTGGTCAGAGAAGAACACCGCTTTGACGTCGGTGAATCTGACTGAGGGGGTTTGGGACACAAACAGGTAATCTATCCTTGTGTGGATAGACCCGTCTGCCTGTGACCAGGTGTATCTACGCTGCGCTCCGTTTGCAGGGGTGCTGAAGGCGTCGTGCAGCTTGGCATCTTTTACTGTGTCCATCAGAGCTCTGGACGTGGCGTCCAGTTTACTGTCCCCCCCGCCGGATCGTCCATCTGCATCAATGATACAGTTGAAGTCTCCGGCCAGAATGACCGGCCTGGACGTAGCCAGCAACAGTAGAAGCTGCTGCAGGATGGCCAACCGTTCACTCTTACCCACTGGGGTGTACACATTAATCAGTCTCGGGGGAGCATTCTTGTACATAACGTTGGCGATGAGGAGGCGCCCGCCCACCACCTCCTTAACCTCTGAGATGGTGAAGTTGCTTCCTCGCAACAGGATACCCAGGCTGGAGGCGTGGCTATCGTTGCCCCCCCCGACCAAATTGACTGCCCATGGGCCCACAAGCTCGACCAACTCCTGTAGCTGCTGAGGTGCGGTATCCTACACTCCTGCAGAAACAGGAGGTCGGCTTTAACGCTGGCCAGGAAGGCCATCGTTGAAACACACCGCGTAGCCGATTTGATGCTGGCAATTTTAAACCCCATTTTAACAGTTTACAAGGTTAACTGCGTCCATTTGCTGCTGGTCTTGCTCCTCTGGGGTAGCTGTGTGCATCCCCGTGGTGACAGCAAACTGCTGGACCATCCCAGGGCTGAGGTAGCTGTCCGGCTCCACGCTGGAGCCATTTCCCGCTCTGGTGTCTTTGTGTCGAGCCCAGGGTCCGCACCGTCCAGTTCTCCATCTGACAGTGGGGCTGTCACAGGACCGCTGCTCCCAGTTACCTGGAGCTGTGGGCCGGTCGGTAACTCTTGGTTCTCACCGGGTAGGGGGAGGTCTTTACTCGTCCCCTCAGAGAGATCGTCCTTTCCTTCCTGGGCGGTACTGCCCTCCTTTCTCCCCACAGCGCTCTGTCTCTTTCTCTGATGACGACCCTTCTTGCGCCCATCCTCACCATCGGAAGAGCTGCCTGCATCTTCGACTTGTAGGTGTCACTTCCCCCTTTGTTGGGTGGTTTTGGGCCCCCCCCAGAGAGGCTTCCTCTTCCTGTTTTTGACTGTGATCCAATCCTCTGCCTCCTTTGATTCCTCCTCTTCCATTTCCTCCGTTTGCCTTGAAGGAGCTTGGAGCGGCTGCTGCACCTCCTTGCTGTCTGCCGTCTGCTCCACTACCGCCTGCTCTTCCTTCTGGGTGCCTCCAGGCACCGTTTCCGTGCTATTTTGTGGTGCCTTGCTGGTCTTTGTCGGTCCACGGCTCGTGTTGCCACCTCCGGCCACCTGTGCGTAGGTGGCTGCTCCTCGTCGCATCAAGTGTGTAAAGAGCTCAGGAAAAATTGGTTTAATCCACATCTCTTCATCCTTGCCTCAGTGGGACAAACCTATCCAGCACTCGTAGCAAGTGCTCCTTAAACAACCTCCACATTTCAGTCGTGCTCCCAATTTATGCTCCATAGTTCCTGCTTAAAAGCACTGTAATTCCACCTTCCCCCAGTTTAATAGTTTCCCATACCATCTGCTAATAAGGATAATAAATCATGCAGATCTAACAGATGAGTTAGGACATCCAAATATCAAAATATGAAAGCAATAAAACAGTTACCATGAAGTAATTTATGTGCAATGCTAGTGTCCTATGCAGGATGAATTCAAACAGAAAACCCAAATGCAGCATTATACTAGAAGGACAATCTTGAATAAGAGCATGATTCAAGACGTTGATTGACATCATCTACAGATATATTATGGTATTAGCTTCCACGTGTACGCTGAAGACACACCTCCATTAACAGAACTCAGATGGTGGTGTTCGAGGCATTGCCCATAGTTTAAGGAAGTATTGCCAGTAGAGTTTAACAGGGTCTGTTCATTCTACCTATCTTCATAAATGACCTGGAATCAGTAGTGATAAGCACATTTGCACTTTTACTAGATTTCCAGATAATAAAGATGATGAACTCCAATGTTGAACAGGAAAATCTACAGGAGGACATTAACATTTTTGGTATCTGCACAGAGGCAGCACATAACATTTAATGCACAAAATATAAAAGTGCTTCATGATAAAAAGAAGAGGACAAGATTATATACTTGAAAGAAAAGAAAATACAATTAATGGAACAAGACGACTTGGAAGCCCAACTGAAAATTAACTGAAGCTCTACCACAAGTCTTGGTGAGAGTGAGTAAATCAAATCGATTTCAGGATATGTTAAAACATCAATACCTATCTAAAAGAACAATACATTCTTACTATGATATAGATCAATGCAACCACATTTTGAACAGTGCGGATTGCTGGTTGATGATAGGTATTGAAAGAACTCAAGAGTACAACTAGGATAAATGAGAGTTCGAACTATGTTGAACAGCTACTTAAATTGGACATGTTCTCATTGAAAAAAGGATGAGATGTAATACAATTGCTATTTTGAGGACACTAAAAAAGGACCAAATATCCATCAGGACAAGAACACAACACAGACAGTAAAGATGATAGTTAGACAGAATAATGCTGTGTGTCCTAGAAACGGCCACCTATGCAGAGTGCTCCAAAGTAAGGCAACTACTAACTATCCACTTGCAGAATATAGGCAAAATAACAGTGTACAACATTTCACCTAAAATAAATCAGGGTAAAAATATATTATTCCGTACTAACAGAATTTAAATTTAAAATATAACTAAACCTACTGCTCATCACAAGTTTCAGAAATGTTGTGTAATTTCACAGCTAAATTCTCCCACTTTACAGTATTTGCAACTGTGTTTTCTTATTCAATGAACAGCTTTCCTTTGAATCAAGTAAGGTCGAAACAGACCCACACATACATTTACATTGTGGCATTAACAAATTTCAGCCCTGTTAAGCAGTAGAGGCTGCCGGAGCATGGAAGAATTGTGGATACTCACAAACAAGCTAAAATATTTTAAAAACAGTTCAAGACCCTTTTCTAGATTCCTGCCAGAAAAAAGCCTCAGAATGTAACTTGCAGGTGGTTTAGAAAATGTTAATCTACATAAGTTTAAAAACCACATCTCACACATGTACAAAGTCCAAGTTATGATGCAAAAGATAACATACTTTCAAGTAAATCAAATATTAAACACACATCCGCCAAGTTAGATTTCCAATCCTGTTTTACAGCCTAAAGTTATTTCAAATTGCGGGTAGAAATAGACTGGGCTCTGAAATTGATTTCAATGCCCAAGATAACTTACAGCCATACATAGTCACAAAGGCAAGCAAAGTCTGGACCATCACATTTAATGACTTTCAGCCATTTCATGACATTGCACGTAGTGAATCAAACTGAAGACAGGCATGAGAGATGCGGAGACCTCAGACGGTGGCCAAGAACCACCTTTAACTGAAGAGTGCCAAATGTTTCAGCTTTATACTGTGCACAATTGAGCAGAAAGTAGTTTATGGAGCCACCTGATCCCATGATTAAACTGTCCACTAAAGGAGTCAACTGCACATGTCGCAGGTTTACACAGCTTTGATCAGATTCAGTGGCTGGAGTACTGCTTTGCCAACTGCCGTAAATCTGTTCACTGTAGGCCAATTTTGCTATCTAGTACAGGTAGTGCTATGTCGCAGCTCCACATGTTGGCACCATTTTTTAGGCATACATGACATTTTTCCTGAAGTTTTATTCTCCACCTTAATTCAGATCCATAGTAATTCTAGTCAGTTTTATGTGCCAAGGATTACACTGAATTACAAAATAATGGTAGGGTCTGAACTTGTGGTTGCAATCATTCTGATGGCAATAAAGTAAGACCTAAAACGTGGGTAGCAGCAGCAGCTCTTATAGACCATGTAATCACAGCTGCAGTCGTGCCACATTTTGTTGAAGCAAAAAGGTTTTTGGTAGATCACATTGTAACTAATGTACCTTTGAAGCATCAAGGCTTGAAGTATGAAGACAAATGTTATCAGACGATACCATCTCACAGACATTCACCTGAGTGGTGAGAGTCTACACTAAGTAAAAGACTACAAGTGGTGTAATTACAGTTTTAACTACCAAATAGATGTACATTACTATACTTGGACCTCATTTAATTACTTCGCCAAGTACTTGTGGTGCAATTCTTCTGTCAAACATTCATCTTCTAGCCACATACGGAATACTTATGGATAGCTCTGACCTCATTTAAGAAAGGATGTAACTAACGTTAGAAGCAGTTCAGAGAAGGTTCACTCACACAACTGACAGTTGAAAAATATGGTGCTGGAAAACACAGCAGACCAGGCAGCATCAGAGGAGCAGGAGAATCGACGTTTCGGGCATAAGCCCTTCTTCAGGAATGAGGCTGGTGTGCCAAGCGGGCTGAGATAAAAAGGTGGGGGGGGGGGGGGGGACGCTGGGAATATGAAAGGCGGGAGGAGGCGAAGGCGATAGGCTGGGGAGGGGTGGGGGGCGCGGAGAGGCCGGAAAGATGATTGCAGGTCAAGAGGACGGTGCTGAATCTGGGGCTTAGGACTGAGATAAAAGGGTGGGGGGAGGGGAAGAGGAAGCTGGAGAAATCTACATTAATCCCATGTGGTTGGAGGGTTCCTAGGTGGAAGATAAGGCGCTCTTCCTCCAGGCATTGTGGGGTCAGGGTCTGGTGAGGGACCTGCATGTTCTTGGCGGAGTGGGGGGGGGGGGGGGGGGGGGGGGGGGGGGGAATTAGTGTTCAGCCACGGGGCGATTGGGTTGGTTGGTGCGGGCGTCCCAGAAGTGTTCCCTGAAACGTTCCACAAGTAGGCGGCCTGTCTCCCCAATGTATAGGAGACCACATCAGGTGCAGCGGATACAGTAAATGAGGTGTGTGGAGGTGCAGGTGAACTTGCGACAGATATGGAAGGATCCACTGGGGCCTTAGACGGAGGAGAGGGGGGAGGTGTGGGTGCAAGTTTTGTGCTTGCAGTTGCATGGGAAGGTGCCAGGAGTGAAGGTTGGATTGGTGGGGGTGTGGACCTGACGAGGGAGTTGCGGAGGGAGTGGTCTCTCCGGAATGCTAATAGGGATGGGGAGGGAAATATATCCCTAGTGGCGGGGTCTGTCTGGAGCTGGCAGCAACGACGGAGGATGATAAGATGTATCCGGAGGTTGGTGGGTGGAAGGTGAGGACCAGTGAGGTTCTGTCCTTGCGGCGATTGGAGGGGCGGGCTTCAAGGGCGGAGGTGATGAGGTGGAGAGCACCATCGACCATGTCAGAAATTGCAGTCTTTGAAGGAGGCCATTTGGGTTGTTCGGTAGTGGAATTGGTCCTCCTGGGAGCAGATGCGGCAGAGGCGAAGGAATTGGGAATATGGGATGGCGTTTTTACAGGGGGCAGAGTGGAGGTGGTGTAATGTAGGTAGCTATGGGAGTCGGTCGGTTTGTAGTAAATGTCTGTGTTGAGTCGTATTCAGCCACGGGGCGGTTGGGTTTGTTGGTGTGGGTATTAGCCATTTAACTCCCCTCTCCCACTCCACCAAGGGCATGCAGGTCCTTGGCTGCCTCCATCGCCAGACCCTGACCACACGACGCCTGGAGGAAGTGCGCCTCATCTTCCACCTACGAGCCCTCCAACCACACAGGATGAATGTAGATTTCTCCAGCTTCCTCATTTCCCCTTCACCCCCACCTTATCTCAGCCCCAACCCCCGGATTCAGCACCCCCCTCTTGACCTGCAATCATCTTCCCGACCTCTCCGCCCCCACCCCCTCTCCGGCCTATCACCCTCACCTCCTTCCACCCCTCCCCCAAATTCCCTCCCCCTTACCTTTTATCTCAGCTCACTTGGCACCAGTCTCATTCCTGAAGGGCTTATGCCCGAAACGTCGATTCTCCTGCTCCTCGGATGCTGCCTGGCCTGCTGTGTTTTCCAGCACCACATTTTTCAATTCTGGTCTCCAGCATCTGCAGTCCTCACTTCCTCCTTTTTTCACACAACTGACACCCAAAATAAGAATTATCTGGAAAGATTGGACAGGCTGGGTGCGTATTGGAATTTATGTGATCTGAATTAAGACAATACTGGGGGGGTTTATTGGTGGATTCTGAAAGGATGTTTCTGTTTGTAGGAGCATTGAACGAGATGATACATTTTTAAATACAAGGACAGTTTACTTGAGTTTTTTTCCCCCCAGTTAAAAAGGTTGCACATTTAGAATCTCCCCAAACAGAGAAAGTAATTTGTATTTTTTTTTAAAACCAGATTCTTGATTAAGGGAGTCAAACATTCTTAGAGGTAAGGAAGAATGTAGAGTTCAGGCCATTATCAAATTATGTGAATTTACTGAACAGCATGGCAGACAAGAGAAGCTGGATAGTCTAGTCCTGCTACTAATTCTTATGCATGCATTCCTGATTCCAGACTTTAAACACATTCATTCAGAAACCCTGTCAGAAGCAATTATAATCAACTGCTTTGAGACAGAATTCTGTATGGTTAAAAGAAATATTCCTGAAAACAGTATTAAGCTATTAGAGTAGATACAAGCGGTTGAAAATATTGGTTGCCAAAAATGTCTTGCATTATATTATAGAGAGGATTCAACAATAACTGAAATGACCAAGCAGAAAATGCTCCACACGTTACACTGCAATTCTAAAGTAATTGGATAAGCATGAACATCAGCCCATGTCTTTACAGCAGAATGCATTAGGCTATTATATTCTGGAGTGCCTTTAAGTCAAGTTGTTGCCAAAAAATGCAAGAAACAAGTGCACTAACTACCTGCACAGCAGTCAACTGGATGTAAAAACAGTTTTAAATAGACAGTTATAAAATTAAATTTAAATGGACAGAATTATTTGCTAAAGATATAAAGACAGTGAAGCTGTAACTTGAAATCAATAGGTCACTGCACTCAAAAGGTAGCAATCTTGCTAAATTGGTTAAGACTTTTGCAGAAAATATTGCACGTGATAGGTTTGAAGCTTCAGCATTTATAATTTACAGACATAAGTCATGATTTAAGAACACAACTGGTGGTATTCAAAACTTGAATTTCATGAAATTTAACAGTTTCAACATGGACAATTTTTTTGTGGCAAGGACTAAGGATTTGGAATGCAATGCCTGACAGAGACGGATTCAATTGGGACTTCAAAAATTAGAAAAAAAACCCAAAAAGAGAAAAACTTAAAGATGGAAGGACAAGAGAATGGAATTAGCTGAGATGCTCTGACAGAGAGCTACCACAAAGATAATGTCTCATATGTTGAAACTAATTTTATATGGGCTAAACAATGAATTTCACTGAATTATTTACTCAGACAACAAATCTGGGAAGTTAAATATCCATTTCTCTGTACTTTTAGTAATATCTTACAAGGGACAAACAATTGGGATATACATGCAGGATTATGGTAATGAAATAAACTTTAGTAAAATTGTAAAAAAATTAACATTCCATAACTAAAATTAAAATTTTTCATAAGATTTAAGCCCCTTTATCTGACTCTTCCCCAGGCAATTATAACTGCAAATGTGTTGCTGGTCAAAGCACAGCAGGCCAGGCAGCATCTCAGGAATAGAGAATTCGACGTTTCAAGCATAAGCCCTTCATCAGGAATAAGAGAGAGAGCCAAGCAGGCTAAGATAAAAGGTAAGGAGGAGGGACTAGGGGGAGGGGCGATGGAGGTGGGATAGGTGGAAGGAGGTCAAGGTGAGGGTGATAGGCCGGCTGTGCAGAGGAGATGACCTGGGGGGTGCAGTGAGAGAGGGACTCACTGAAATCCTTGTAGAGGGAGGAAGAGAGCTTCTTCAAGGAAGGCATCCTTGTAAGAGGATTCGCAGTAGGTTTTTACCCCAGGCAATTATAACTTCAGTTACATTTAGAATGAAGCCTGCCTCCTTATCCTTTGTTGCCTCTTGATTCAACTATTTTAATAGTTTGTAGAGGATCTTCCATATTCACTTCCAGACTTGATATTGTAAAACTTGCATCGAGTTCCATTCAACCATCAACATAACACACTGACCTTCAATTCCCACTCCTCCCCTCCTGCCCCCAAGTTAAGCAGTGTCTTAATGTAAAGAGCATCCACTGTTCAAATCTTGCCACAGCTTCTCCCTTCTATTTGTGGTCTACTCCAACTCCAGAAACCTCCATGAGCATGGTGGCATCAATCTCACTGGTCTAGTATTGCACTCAGCCATGCTAATGATCTAGACATAAGTGTTTATTGGGGTGTTTGGTCAGATTTTATCTTGACATCAAGTGATGGCATGGTGACTCAGTGGTTAGCACTGCTGCCTCAGCACCAGAGACATAGGTTCAATTCCAGCCTCAGGCGACTGTGTGTGAAGTTTGCACATTCTCCCAGTGTCCAGAGATGTGCAGGTTAGGTGAACTGGCCATGCTAAATTGCCCATAGTGTTAGGTGCATTAGTCAGAGGGAAATGGGTCTGGGAGGGTTATGTTTTGGAGGATCGGTGTACCGTAGGTCATCTAATCTAATCAAGGACAGTCAGTCATTCTCATAGCTTATCCATGCTCAGAACTGACTGAAATAAGGTCAAGAATAGAGTACCTGTAACAGAATCTGAACTAAGGGTCAGCAAATTTGCCACTCCTTGGCAAATGCTGCTCAATAGCATTCAACTAACCTTTTCATCACTGCTGAAGATTGAGAATAGACTGATGACAAATCTAACTTGGCCAGTTACTGAATACAACAAAGGGTGAAGATCACAGCAGGTCAGACAGCAGCCATGGACAGAGAGCATGCTAGTGTTGAGCCTAGACGACTCTTCATGAGAGCTGAAGAGGTGTTGGGGTGGCAACATTTATGCTACTTTCTTTGGAGGGTGGTGTAGAAAAGATGTGATAGTTGTGACAATGTTTACACTAACTGCTCTTTGAGATGTTGATCAAAGTATAACTTTTGATCTGTGGTATCTCCCCTGCTCTTCTTCGAATACCACTGAATCGTCATTGATTGCACAAGCAATAAGGCCTCATCAGGAGGATAGTGCCTTTATCAGTACAGCAGTCCTTTTTTTTAAAAACTCAAACCCTGGTGTAATGTTAAAAGATTAAATGGGACACTCTCTGGATATTCATGTAACATTAAAGTGTTAAACTGCACTGTCTTTGCATGGGGATGAAAGAATGCGGATGACTATCCATTGTAATTTACATTTAGTTTAACTTGACGATAGCAGGGGAATAATGTGTCTAAACTATCAGTTCAATCTCTTCCATTTAGAAATGCTTTCTGGTCAGAGGTATGGCGCACAGTAATGCCTTAGGAAAGCACAGTCAGAAAATAGTCTGCATAATGATTCCCCAGGATTAGAGCATTAGCATTATCTCCAAGGATGATCTCATCCTGTCATTGTACCTGGGGTAACATGTGACTGAGTAACTGGGGGTTGTCTTGAGTGGCATGTACTTGGGAGTGGCCAAAATATCTGTAAGCATTGCAACTGACCTGTATAAAAGGGGATGTGTTTTCTTTGTTGAGTGCCTCACTTTGACCTGCCTAAAGAGGGTCAAAGGGGGCCACTTAGCTTATACCATACTGTTGCTTGTTCACAGAAGTTGGTGCATTGCGGTTGCATCAAGTGTGTAAGAATCTCAGGAGTAAAAGAACTTAACACTAGAATAGGACTTAACCCAGAAAGTTGTAACTGAGGTGACTGCATTATTAACCGAGACGAAGGAAAGACAGGTCGGTGGATTGGAGCAAATATCAATATACAGCGAGGAGATACACTGCAGGTAGAAGAAAATACATAAAGAACTGTGAAACCTTTCAAGAAGAGCAGAGTTCATAAATATTGAAAAAATGATAAAGCTGCAAGAGTAAAAACTACATTTTCTTGTTCCCTTGTATAATATCCAATTCATTGTAACACTAAAACTAAACAAAATCACTTAGGAGTTAGAACACAGTGGTTCTTTTAGCCATATTACTTTAGGAAGGTAAAGGAGGCTTTTAGTTTAAAATAAAATGATCCATTAGGATAGAAAAGTTTAAGAGTTAGGAAACAGGAGTAAAATGGGAGGTCAGGTTTTTTTTTGAATATGTAGTACATCAGAAACTAGCAATGAACCCAAATATCTTATAAAAGGAAGAAAAAGTAGTGTTTGAATTAAGAAGTCAAAAAGAAATGGAAGATGCAACCAAATTGTTAGCTTGAGATAGAGCAGCTGCTATGAAATTCTATATAATTCAAATCAAATTATCCTCACTGACAGCTATTGCCATTTATGGCTAAATATTTAAAAATACAGTTTGAAGCCTACTTGGTGATCCACAACCAGCAACTTTATTTGTCTACTCAGTCACTCTCAAAGTGAGCAAAGAATCAGCCTCTTACAGAATTCTAGATATCATTATGATCCCTGCAGAAATAACTAAACTTGCAAGAAAGGTATTTCCAGTGACTGACTGAAAGGGTCACACAAAATTTCAAATTATGAATAATACTGTAATAAACAAAGAGCATCTAAGCACTATTCCAGAGCTAACATGCAAGAAAATTGACCTCCACAATTGCACATTTATCCCACACTTTACAGGGCTTTTCATTCTCCAAGAATTAGTCCAAAGATATGCTTGCTTCCAACGGTTTGCTTCAGTTTCCAAATAGATAACTTCTAATGGTCTCAACGACTTTCATATTGATGGTTATATGGAGATGCTTTTTGCTACTCTAAAGCTAGGCAAATTTTTCAGCATTGTATAAACCCCCAAAAACTTAGTCTCTTATGACATAAAAGTGAAGTAAGAGCAGAAGTAGGCTAGGGGTGTGGTGCTGGAAAAGGTCAGGCAGCATCATTGGAGGAGCAGGAAAGTAGACATCAGAGCCTAGTCAGAGACCTGCTAACAGCAGTGTTTCTTTCTTTTTCATTGAAAGTTTAGCCTAGAAACATGACCAAACATGTTAGCCTGCACAAAGACATAACAAAATACTAAGCAAAAGGGGGCGATATTAAGTAGGATGAACAAATGCTAGAATTCTCACAAACAGAGCATTAATTTATAATGTTAGCTGTTTCTCTTTTCAAACATCAACTATTTACAACATCTTCTGATTTTATTTTGTTCAAAGTTACAGTTTGAAGGGACATTCAAAATGAGAGGGGAGATGATGTAAGAATTTCAGAATGAAGTACTTAATTAGTTGAAAACAAGGCTACCAGTGATTAGCTAGAATTAAAACCAGAGTCATGAACGGAAGTTGAGTTTAATGGGAGGGAGGTGGAGTGGGGTGGGGGTTTTACCCAGAGAGGAGAAAGCCACCAAGAAACTGGCAGGCACACAAATACCTTTAAATGACACATTCAGGAATTGGGAGCTATTTTAAGAACGAACCCAGGGTGATGGACACGTGGAAGAGTAGAGGTAACACTTGTGATAAAGCCACAAAGAAAACAAACATTTCAATTAAATATTTCACAACATTCCCTACAACACTTGATATTGCATACTTCATATAAAACTCAAATACAAGAAAGTGGAGATTTAATGCAGAAAATTCAAGCAATTGAATATTGATCATTTGTGTGGTTTATTTACCTATGCACTAATATAGGATGGTAAGGTAAGAAAAACTTTCACTCTCTCAACCAGGCCATCAGGATGAAGAGATGAAGGCCAAAGCATTTCATACTAGAATGAATTGACTAGTAGATTAAACACTGGCAAATCACTACAAAAGTCAACTATCCAGACTTGGCAGGATAATGGTATTGTGGAGTCTGCAGAAGTAGTACAAATCCAATAATTATCACACTTTTTAAAGCAAATGTATTTACAGGTATCTCTGAGAATGAAGGAATTTTCTTGTAATGAAAATCAAGTTAAAAAACTCTCATTCAAAAAACATTTACAAACAGGATCAGTAAGGCAAGCCATTGTTGATGTACCAATTAGGAGTATTTTAGAATCACTGCTCGTAAAATGCATGTCATACAGTCATACAACACTGAAACAGACCCTTTGGTTCAACTTGTCCATGCCAACCAAATATACCAACCTAATCTAGTCCCACTTGCCAGCACCTGACCCATATCCCTCCAAATCCTTCCTATTCATATACTCTTCCAGATGCCTTTTAAATGTCGCAATTGTACCAGCCTCCACCACTTCCTCTGGCAGCACATTCCATACACGTACCACCCTCTGCGTGAAAAAGTTGTCCCTTAGGAATCTTTTATGTATTTCTAATTTGAGAGGGAAAGAGTAAAGCAAGAAACTAATCACACCCCTGCATAACCATGACTTTTTAAAAAGTTGTATTTATACAGAACGCTTAACTTAAGGTTAAAGGGAGTTCAGATCATGATTGTCAAGCTGAGCTTAGGACAAAACGTTTGCATGACAGTGGATAGAAATTGATTGCGTGCAATCTGGCCCCCACACTATAGGAAGGATAGGAAGGCTTTGGAGAGGTTACAAAACAGGTTTACCAGGATATTGCCTGTATTGGAATGTACTAGCTGCAAGGAGAGGATGGACAAACATGGATTATTTCCACTAGTGCGTCAGAGGCTGAGAAGGGATCTAATACAAATAGATATTATGAGGGGCATGGATAGGGTGGATAGTTGGGAGTCTCATTCCCAGGGCAGAAAATGTCAAATAGTAGGGAGCATAGGTTAAAAGGTGAGAGGAGGCAAGTTTAAGATGAGATGGGATGAGCAAAGCAAGTTTTTTTTTTAAAGAACATGGGAGGTGGTCAAGGCCTGGAACATACGAGAAGCAGATACGTTAGCAAAAGCTTAAGAGGCATGCATGCAAATGGGATTAGTTTAGAATGGCATCATGGTCTGTTGGGTTCTTTCTCTTGAGATTCTTACACATTTGATGCAACTGCAACACACCAACTTCTGTGAACAGCCAAAATTTATTAAGTGCAAGCTGTGGAGGAACGGTTAACTCTTTGCAATTTTTGTGAAGTCACGTCAAGGGATCCCTCTGAACAAAAGCAAACAGTCCTTCCTTTATACAGTACAAGAATTTCACATTATAGCTCGTAATGCCTACAAAATGAGCTCCAGCCATTCCCCCAGTCACATGCCACTCAAGACACTAGTGATCACATTTTCAGAAACAATATCACGTAAATCATCCCTTAATGGCCAGATCTGTTTTGAATATTTTTTAGGGAATAGTCAAAATTTTAATCGAATGTTCTTATTGATTTCGGAATAGGGGCTCAGTACTTAACTTTCTCCTTGCGTGCTTATACCCTATACATACATACACACACACACACACACACACACACACACACACACACACACACTCTCAGGGGATGATAATGTACTTCTTTTACACTGAAAAACGAGGAAATGACTATGCAAATGACTCTGAATGGCAAAAGATGAGAACATAAATTCCTTACATTCTACCTGTAAGGCAGAGACATCACTAAGACAGCAGCATACCACCTTTGCATCAGGACATCTAATTTCCTGAAGGTTAGCAGAGCAAATTAACTGTTTAATATCTCAGATCGACACAGGCATGGCAGGCCAAGGGCCTGTTCTTATTCTGTACGGATACATATTTTTAATATTCAACTACAGTCTTCAGAAAGCCCTTCAAAATTGACATTTTCCTTAACATGTCCAAAAAAAGCTTCAGCTAACATCAAAAAGCAGTGCCAATGTGAAACAAATTTCTAGAACCACAGGTGGCAGCTGCAACAGCTATAAACACACTAAAAGAAAACAATTACACTGCAACCCCCAACATCCATACAGCTAGCAAAGTTACAAGATTATGTTCTGTATACTATCATAGCAAGCTGGGCATCTCACTTTCTATTTAACAACAATGTAAAGGTTCACCCAGAGTCTCTTAACTTAAAACAACCTAACTTCTTTTGTTGAGTACTTCACAACTGCAAAAATCAAACAAAACATCTGTACTGACAGAACAATCTCAGAATTCTTCTTGCTACCTTGCAAATTACTGGACTCCCAATATGAAGAATGATCTGGTGGTACAATAAACAGGGGTAAAAAGTTTATACAATTAATGTTAAGGCCTTGGACAGAGTTGTAGAACAGATTGACCTGGGGTTTAGGTACATAATTCTTTGAAGTTTGTGTCATAGGGTGGTTAAAAAAAAGGCGTTTGGCATACTTCTCTTCATTGCTCAGATCTTTAAGTACAGGAGTTGGGAACATATTGAGGTTGTACAAGACATCGGTGATGCTTCATCAGGAATACAGTTTCCAATTCTGGCCGGTTAGTTATAGGAAGGATATTAAGTTGGAGAAGGTTCAGAAGAGATCTACCAAGACATTAGGAGAAAGTGAGGTCTGCAGATGCTGGAGATCAGAGCTGAAAAATGTGTTGCTGGAAAAGCGCAGCAGGAATCCTGAAGAAGGGCTTATGCCCAAAACGTCGATTCTCCTGCTCCTTGGATGCTGGGCTTTTCCAGCAACACATTTTCAGATCTACCAAGACATTGCCAGGTATGGAAGGTTTGACTAATGAAGGAAGGCTGGAACTTCTTTCACTGGAGCAAAGACAGGCAACTTTACAGAAGTTTATAAAATAATGAGGGATATAGATAGAGTTAATGGTTGTCTTTTCAAGAGCATGGGGGAATTTCAAGACTAGGGAATACATTTTTAATGTAAGAGGAGAAAGATTTAACAGACACGAGGTGTAAATAGTTTTTTAAAAACAAAAAGGTGGTTTGTGTGTGGAATGAACTGCCAGAAGTGGTGAACGCGGGTACAGTTACAAAATTTGAAATATATTTGGATAAATGTGAATATGAAAGATTTAGAGGGATATGAGCCAGGAGCAGGCAGCTGGGACTAGCTCAGTTTGGAATTATGTCTGGCACAGACTTGTTGGACCTAAGTGTTTGTTTCCATGTTGTATGACAAGATTGTGGTTGTATTATTGATACAATGCAGATTTTGCTACCATGTATAGGAAGTTCACTTATGGTTAGATAATCCGGGTACATTAATCATATAAATGATAATGTGTGACTTCACTGTTAGTGGAGAAAATGTTTAGGCTGCCAGCCTCAAATTTCACTTCACTATTCCTTGGCTCAGGGCACACTCCCTACCAACCGGTACTTCCCCTGCAACTGTGAAAGATGCAAAATCTGTTGGCACACCACCTCCCTCATCTCCATCCAGGACCCCAAACAGTCCTTCTAGGTGAGAGAGAGAGGTTCACCTGCCTCTCCAACCTAGTTTACTATAGCCGGTGCTCCTGATGTGGTCCTCTCTACATTTGTGAGACCAAACATAAACAAAAGAGCACATTTCGTTAAGCATCTCAGCCGGGCATGTAAAAGGCAAGCCTGATCGTCCAGTCACTGTCCATTTCAATTTCCCTTCCCACTCTTTCTCCAAAGAATCCATCCTCAGACTCCTCCACTGCCACAGTGAATCAGATCATAAATGGAATAATAACAGCTCATTTTCCGCCTGGGCAGCCCTGGCCTGGAGGGCTCAACATAAGAGCTTTCCAATTTCAAAATAACCTTCCCACCCATTCCCAGACCTCCTTTTCACCTCTGTCTCCTCTCTCCCATCCTCCGACTGACCCCTCCTGACAGCTGCCACCCGATTCATTCCTCCTATCGACTTACCGGGTTGTACCCATCACCACCTCACCACTTTGCCCCCTCCTCTACCTGCAGCTCTCCCTACTCCCATCTCCACTCCTGAAGGAGGACTGCACCAGAAACGTCGACTTCTCCGCCTCCCGTTGCCACCTGGCTTGCTATACTCTTCCAGCCTCCTGCTTGTCCACTTTGGATTCCAACATCTGCAGTTGTTTTTGTCTCTAGTCTCAAATTTCATGCCCAGTTGATCCACCAATTTAAGTTGGACCTATTTTTGCTAAACTGTATATATGCAGCTAACATATTATCCAGTTTCTGCAGTAGAGCTTGATACAGGTGTCTTTTTTAAAAACCCGTTTCACTATATATTAAGGAAGCATTGTTTTAGATGAGAATATTGGTAAGAAACATTTTTGACAAACTGGAACAAAACTAAATTAATGAAAAAAAGTTGCTTTTTGGTTATCCCTTCATGTTGCAGGTAGATCTTTACATTGCAATCAGTTCTTTGTTTGGATACAACCTCTCTTTCTTCCCTATAAACATTATAAGTCTTACTGGCTTTAGCATCACACAATTGTATTTAATCTTTGTTCTGACAAGACTCTCAATCATCTTGAACATTAATTGTTTTTCTCTCCACTAATGCTGATCGACCAGACTCTCAGTATGTGTTTTTATTTTAGATTTTCAGCACCTGCATTTGAGCATGAATCAATCTTCCCTAGCCTGCCCCATATCAACTTAGTTCTCCATGAACCTTTCCACACACTCCTCCATTGGCTAAAAATCCCGTACACATTTCTTTCTTCTCAGTCTAATGAAAAGTGACCTGTGTTTGCCTTCAATTATGGTGCTGGACCTAGCTTCAACTGATTTTGGATTTTCATTCTAATAAAAGCTTTATAAAATATTTCATACTGTAAATGGACTGCCCAACTCAAATTATTCAATTTAAAAATCAAAACTACAACCCAGGTGTGACTGAAAAAGGAAGAGAAATCAGCTGCTCATTTACAAATCAACATGTTAAAGCATTTGTTTCTCCCTGATCCTCAAATACAACAAGAACGGTGACTAAGTTAATGAAAAACTTAGTATCAACACCTTTTCCACATTGCGAATCAGATAACTCTCAAGAGAATTGCACAATTGTGTTCAGGTTCAGAGAGCATCAAGCATTGTCCAACGAAAGTAGCAGCTGATAAGTGATCAAATACCTCAGATTTTATCTTTTTGCCTTTTTTGAGGAAATCTTTAGTAAAGATCAAATTGCCCTCAGTTGTAATGAAGGAGAATGTTAACTTTGAGAAATAGCAAATATGATTGAAGTGCACCAGTGCCACTTGCATAATAAATGTAAAACAACAATGTAACAAAAGAATGTGGAGCCAATTCATGCCAACTGCAAACTCGCTAAATGTTTTATACTGGCACCAGTTAAAAGATGGAACTGACTCTCCCTTTTATCACAGAATTCAAATTTCAGAAGTGACATCAGCACTAGGACTGATAATGGACTCTTCACCTAAGACTCCCTGGGTAAATTAAAAATCTGTCAAACCTGCCTTGAATACATTCAATGACCCTTCTCGTTTGTTTGCTAAGCAAGAAATTTCTAAACTTTAACTCAGAAGCAGAAATCTTTATCTGTTTTAAGTAGGATATTCTTAAACTACGCCCTGTGGTTGTGTGGATTTTGCCATGAGGAAACAAACCTATAACATCCACACTGTCAAACTTCAAAATCTTGTTTAAAAAAAACTTCCCAAATTGGTACAACCTCTGCAATTATTCCTCACAAGAGAGCTCTCAATGCCATGGAGCAGCTGAGTGAAGCTTCTGTGAATTGCTTCTAAAGCAGGTATATCCTTTTTTTAAAAAAAATTAGAGACCAAACTGTACACAGTATTAGATGTATGATCTCACTGATGTGCATATAGCTGCAAGGCTTCCATGTTTAAATTCTACATACTTGCAAAAAGAGTCAACATTGCATTGCTTTTTAAATTCATTTCCTTACCTGCATACTGACTTTGAGATTCATTTAAAGGGACTCACAGATCATTACATGCTACTTGATTTATTAAACAATATACAGTTCTTCTTTCATTCCTGTCAAAGTGGATGGCTTTGTTTCTTTTCACCTCGCTGCCAATTTTGTTTTATTCACGCAATCTATTATGTGCCAAGATTTCTGTATCTCTTGTACCTACAATGTTGGCATTTCATGGGTGAGTATACCATCACGCGGTTTACCTCAATTATGACCTTCTCACACCAGACTGCTGAATTAAATGTTTTCAAATCAGATACAAACTGAACTTTTGAAAACTTTACACTTTTACTACAGGAAATGTTAAATGTTTAAGTACTTACACATGCAAAAAGTGATATTATTGGAAGTGTTTTTTGCCTGTATAAAAGTTGAAAAACCTCATCAAAAATAACATTTCAGGGTGATTTCTCCAAATAGTCAGGTCGGTTTAAGGTCAGATACAAACAGTACTTATGAGTCACATACTAGAATATTACTTGCTACCAATATTTAAAGACTGACAACACACCAACTGATAACTAGAAAACAAAATCGACCCTGAACGGACCTAAATCCTACGCCCACTTTCCCAAATCTCAACAGCCAGTCTCAAACTACACATACAAAAGCAAGATAGATTTAAAATTGCTACTCAATTTAATTTTGCTGATCTATATGCACAAGATACCAGATTCTACAACTAGGTCAGACATCCTAGCTCTATCATGTTTGGGAGAAGTTCTCAAAGTAAAGGCAAAGTAATGAGGGAAGAGTGCTTAGAAAGCACTGCAAAATAAGGCAGTTTGAGTAGAGCTAAGAAATAAAAAAGGGAGATCACTTTGCTAGGATTACATTACAGGCATCCCAACAGTCAGAGGGAAAAAATAGGATACATGCAAGTAAATCAGAGGTGAGAGGGGAAAAGGTTTATGGTATAAGGAGATTTAAACTTTGCCAATATTAACTGGGATCACTTTGTGAACAATTAGATAGGAAGTTTTGAAGTGCGTCCAGGAGAGCTTTTTTGTGCCAGTATGCAGTCACTCCTATTCGAGATGGGACAGTACTAGATCTAACCCTAAGAAGTTTAGGGCGGCACGGTGGCACAGTGGTTAGCACTGCTGCCTCACAGCGCCTGTAGACCCGGGTTCGATTCCCGACTCAGGCGACTGACTGTGTGGAGTTTGCACGTTCTCCCCGTGTCTGCGTGGGTTTCCTCCGGGTGCTCCGGTTTCCTCCCACAGTCACAAAGATGTGCGGGTCAGGTGAATTGGCCAAGCTAAATTGCCCATAGTGTTAGGTAAGGGGTAAATGTAGGGGCATGGGTGGGTTGCGCTTCGGCGGGTCGGTGTGGACTTGTTGGGCCGAAGGGCCTGTTTCCACACTGTAAGTCTAATCTAAAAAAAAGTGAAGCCAATAAAAAAGAACATTTTGGGACATTACCACTGAAGCTTCAAAGACCTATGGAAAGGTCTAATGATAATTTAGAAGCATCGAAAATGGGGAAAAAAGCCATTTTCAATAACATTAGAGAGGATTTGGTAAACAGGCTGAGGGCAGCTACTTGCAGGTCCGTCTTGTATTTGCAAAGTCAGAGAGTGTTTTAAAAGTAGTACAGAGTGTGTGTTCAGGGCAGCCTGTTCCTCTTAAGAGTGATGGGCAAGGGCAGCAAGTCCAGAGAACCCTGAAGTCAAGGCATATCCAGAGAGTCTGATAAAGAAATAAAACGAAGCATATTAGGCAGACCATTAAATTAGGAGTGCAAAGAGGGTCCATGAAATATCTTTGGCAGACAGGATGAAGGATAAACCAAGGCAAAAGCGTAATCTAATACAGCAAGTGTGTGAAGTCTTGAGTGAATATTTCTCATGAGCATTCAGAGAAGACAGACATCGTAGATGGGATGGTAAGTTTCAAGAGCATGTTAAAATTCATAAAGAGGTAATATTCGATGTTTTAGCATGCATAAAGGTGCATAAATCCCAAGGGCCTGATGCGATACATCCCAGGCTTCTTCAGGAGGCAAGGGAGAAGATGCTGGGGATCTGGCATTGATGTTTAATACTTCATCCGTGGTCAGTGACGTGCCAGGTGACTGGAGGCTAGCTAACTAGGATCCTTTGTTCAACAAGGAAAACAGGGATGGGCCAGGTAATTAAAGACCAGCTAGTCTGATGCCATTGTTAGAGAAATTATTGAAAAACTTGAGGGAAAGGATTAATCTATACTTCGAAAGGCTGGAATTGATCACGGATAGTCAGCATGGGATTTGTTTTCGGGAGATCCTGTTTGACTAATTGAGTTTATTTTTGAAAAAGGTGACTCACTATATTGATGAGGTAGTGTAGTTGATATAGTTTACATAGAATTCAGTGAGGCCTTTGACCAGGTTCATATGGAAGGCTGTTCCAAAAGGCACGAGCTCAAATTGGCTTGCATGTGGGGGGCAAAGAGTGATGGTAGCCGGTTGTGTTTTGAAACCTGACACTAGTAGTATGAAACAAGGAAAAGAGCTGGGACCCTTACTGTTTGTTAGGCACATTAAGTTAGATGTGAATGTAGAAGGTATAATTGGTAAGTCAGCAGATGACATGAAAATTCAGTGCTGTTGATCTTGAGGGGGGTGACATTTCCTAATTATCTGGACAAATAGCTAAAATGCCACGGCTCTGTAGACTAGATCAAATGCACACAAGTGGAATTAGTATACTTTGCTGTTTGTGGCTGGCATAGACATTGTGGTTCATCAGGCCTGTTTCTATGCTTAGAAAGTTTTGGGAAGATTTGTAGCTCAGGTTGAGGTTCTGGATATAGGTTTGCTCACTAAGCTGGAAGGTTCAATTCCAGACGTTTCATCACCCTACTATGTATCATCTTCAGTGGGCCTCCAGCCAAAGCACTGTACAGGATTCCTGCTTTTTATTTATATGTTTGGGTTGATGTCATTTTCTGTCCTCCACCAATGGAGATGACATCACCAAAGAAACCCAAACATATAAATAGAAAGCACTGCTGATAATTCCTGCTTCGCCTGGAGGCGCACTGAAGATGTTTACCTAGTAGGATGACGAAATGTCTGGAAATGAACCTTCCTGTTTCTATGCTGTATGACTATGACTACATCTAAATCACTTTTAGATTAGGATAGTGTGGTCAACTTATAGCTGGACCTCTTGCAGCTGGCTACACAAATAAAATTTAAAAATTGTTAATTTGCCAAATGAAAATCCTGAGATTTTATGTTCAAGCTGGTTGAAATTCAAAAAGTTGGTTTCGTAGGAAAATGGACCGAGTGTACTATTGCTGATCTCAAAACAGTGCATAGGTGCAGTGCTTAAAGCAGCACAAAATAACTTGCGCATTCAGCAACAAATTTCAATTTGTACAGGCTTACTGTGGTCACTTTCCTTTGTTCCAAACTATGGGGAATGGCAAGTGCAAATGCAGCCTAAGGACTGTTGGGACTGACATTATTTGTTCCAGTCAGTGTTCCCCACTTCTATTTGTGAGATTGGTAAATGAAATATAGCTCGAAAGGAAAGCAAAGCTCTATCATAGTGAAAGCTATTTAGCAGCCATGTGGAAATTTATTTTTTAAGTTGCATGCTCACTAAAATAAGCAAAATTCCAAACTGGTTTTAGTTCATCCAATATCTACATTAAGCATGGCACGCAAGTTTATAGACATAATTTACTAAATAAAGATGTGAAAATCCCAAGAGATTCTGGAGATGTGTTAGCAATAAAGCAGGTTTAACATAACACTACAAATTCAGAGCCAAAATGCTTTGGGACATAAATGCAACATTTATATATCAAGTAGCCATTTAATTACAGAATAAGCAGAACTTCCGGAGCAGAGAGAAAAGAGCAAAGTTGATTGGTCTAATAATTAAAATTGTGCAGCTCAAGGAACACACAAATTTCATGTGTTTCAGAGTGTAAATAGCTAGAATAATTTCCAAATGTACTGTAAACACTAACATGCAAAATATTCACATGTGCAAACATATCTAAATCTCCAGTTTAGTGGATATAGGAATTTCAAATGCAAAACGTTGACAAGATCAAGACTTCTGAACTTAATGCATAACTGCATTAAATGCAAATAAGAGCATCAAGATTACAGATCACTAACTCTCCCCAAAATTGAATTATTTCCTATCCTTTCAGTCCAATTCATTTGAAAACAATTACAAGTCAGGTCTCTGACAGATATGCTGTGGCTGATCAACAAGTTATCTCAAGGTTATTCAGGTAAGCAGTGGTCAGGCAGCAATTAGAAAGGAATCAGACTAAGCCTAGCGATCAACTATTAACTACGAAACCATGCTGACAAGCAAACAACTATCTCCAGAACAAAAAAGACTGGGAAGAACATCAAAACCTAGTGTGTAATTAAATTCTTTGCAAGTTACGTAATCAAATTTGTAGATAGATGTACATCTGGGTGCTCTGGAGCCATGTTTAGTTTGCCTCACACAGCATTGTTGAGAGCCCCAACTCCTTCCTGAGACCACCTATCTTTTGTTCATTGCTTCCCCCACAGCTTCCAATTGGTTAATTTTCTGTCATCTCCTGTTCTTTACCTTTAGGAGTTTATTTTGTTTATTTCCCCTACTGTTTTATTTTATTATGTCTGGATATTGGCAGGGAAAGGAGGTAGAAAGGAGGAAAGTAAGGTGACTGACATTATGTTTATTTAAATTAAAGGAACAGAAATAGCCAAGAATCCCAGGTTAAGAAGAATCAAAAATACTTGCAAACTCTCAATTACCATGTTCAGTTTAACCCAAAGCCAAACCTCCTACTCAATTCTTTCTTTCCCACCAATAAACGCTTATAGGCAGTCCTCTGGTTACGAACATGCTGGTTCTGGAGTTTGTTTGCAAATTGCTTTTTATTGTCATGCATTATATTACAAGTACATGACATGTTTGTATGTCAGGTCATTAAAATTATAATCCCATACAGGAGTGTGCTTATAAGTTGGGGATCCCCTTATATTTTGGTATTTGACATTACAGCCAAAACCTTCCTCTGGTCCTCTTACCTGACTCTACTATTCCCAAAATCATTCAAAAATAGTTAACCAAAACCAGTTCTACACTAATCAATACCAGCTCAGCAGCAAGGCAGAGTAAACTTAAAATTCTCAACAATAATTCAACTAACTCACTCCAGTGTTGATGTTAACCTGTCCATGTGCTACATGCTTGTGCACATTTCCAACATCTGCACTACTTATGCAACTAATATCTTTACTCACCACCACCCTTTTCAGCATCCCTCTCCACCTTCTATCAAGCTTCTAGCTATGACTGAAGCTTCCTGCAAAAGGTTCAAGATCTGTTGACTTATTTTCCTGTGAAGGGGTTTTTAGCATTTTTGTTCTGTATGAAAGCTAGAGAAACAACTTGAGAATTCAAAATCAACCACCTGTTGGTCAGACAACTGAAATCCTCAAGCATTATAAATAAACATTGCTCTAAAGCAATAACCTGCAACAGCTTTAAATTTAGGGGCATTCATTACCCCATTTGAATACAAACTGCCAATAAGCTTTACTCCATGCACCCATTTACAGTAATTGGTTTGATATCCATCACATTCATATGCACTTTAGCACACTCAAATTTCTATAACAGTGCATATTTCTATGGCATTCCCTTTTCCGATTCATAAGTTTTAAAATCTTAATGTAAGGTTGTAAAATTAGAGTGATATCTGTACTATTATGAAATTAAGCATATGTACATAATTAATAACAGGAACGAAGTGAAAACTTTATTTACAAAGATTTACTGAGACTTGAGAGTTGAGTTATAAGGAGAAAGACAATAATATATTTGACGTGGTTTTAATAAAATAATTTCACATACATGCCTTCGGTCCATCAAATCACAGAAAACAGCACAAATGCCATGTTTGTGCAGAAATCTCCAAGTAACTCTTAAGGTGATTATTTTTTATGTCGAAGGAACAAGTACCCAGTTTTTCTGTTTATCCACAGGAACACTAGAAAAAATTCCAAGTTATAAATCAGAGCACAAATGGCAAAAGTAGCTGCCAGTCTTCTAGAAAAGCAAGAACTGCAGATCCTGGAAACTGGAAATAAAGAGGAAATGCTAGAAATGCAACCAGATCAAGCTGCATTCAGCAGTATATTTGGAAAGGTCACAGACCTGAAAATTCAACTGCTTCTCTCTTCACATACTATAAATGGTACTGGAGCTCAGAGTCACAGCCATACAGCATCTGAACAGGCTGTTGAACCCAACACATCTATGCCAACCAATGAACACAAAACAATTAATCCCACGTATCTGCACTTTGTTCTGGATGTTGAGGCTTCGAGTGTTGTTTAAGTGGATGAGTGCAGTTCCATCTAGTCCAGCAAGCTGTCCAAAATGCATTGAAAGTTGTGGTGACAATACCAGTACAAGCCTTGGACATTTTAGGGTGTTTTAATTGCTTGATGACACTATCCTACTAATATTTTGTCTGTCCATTGATCAAAACTCCATGACTGGCATAAGTGTTTTTAAATCATCTCGTATCTGTGGCCTAGGAACCGGCACTGCTGATATTAACACACCCCGAACCACACTAAACTGAATACATTCCATATCATAATTCAGAAACAACATAACTAAGGCAAAAATATTGTTAAACAAAATAAACTATTTTTCAGGCAGTATCAAAGCACACTTTGCTAGTCAACTTCACAGCGGCACTTAAAAGGTGATTTAGGGACACTCTGCCTGCTGTTTCAGATTTTAAGAGTGCTCACTTCTAAATGGGAAAGACAAAGTGGGACACAGCCAGTAGACCAATCATGTCAAGCAACAATAAACTTTACAAGAAAATGTTGTCTTTGCACTGCCATTAATACAATAAAACATAGCGAGTTCCAAATTATCTTGTCATGATCACACTGCTGTCTGTGGAACTCTATTTGGAGAGCAAAAGTGCAGCTGTTGCTCCAGCAGTGAGGAATGCTGCACTATGGATTGTGCCATCTTTCAGATAGGATGGTAAACAGAAACTATTCTTTCCTTTTAAATGAGCATAGAAATCACATGGCATGTTTTTGTAGGAAAGGAGAATTCTCAAACAACATTAGCAAACACAAGATTCACCGACTATCATCTTTTTACTGATGGAGACACCTTACTGCACCCAAGCATGCTGCCACGCACTGGGATGCCCATATGAAGTTTTACATTCTGGCAGCTCTAAACCATTACCAACTGTCCATTTTCAGAGAAGCTAAAAGGACAAAAGGAGAGCATTGTGAATTACAGAAATTACAGTTTGGAAGCCATTCGATCATGGCAAGTCTGTGAAGGCAAGGCTGCTAAGGCAAGGCTGCTTTAGGGATTTCAAACATATCAAGAATAATTGCATGGGGTGCTTAATATTTTTTGCAAACTATTTCTATGCATTTTTCAATCCATGTTCTTTTTAATGAAGGCAATCACAATGAAATGAATATCACTGCCGAACATAAGTTAAAGATGGAAAAACATGAAAATATCCAGTAAATCAGAAATATGTGAATTCAAAGTTACAGTCCTGAAACAGTTACAAGGATTGACTCACGTTTTTTTTCTCTCCATTGATGCTGCCTGACCATTGTCAGCAATTTGGTATTTTGCTGGCTGGGTAGCATCTATTGTTTGCTTCCTGATAACTGGTTAGTATTTGGGGGATTTACGTGTTGGTAATGCTGCTGCTCACTGAATTTGTTTGTTGTTCTTCCCAACATAACCACAGCATTAATTGAAATTAATTTGTTTAAAAATAGGCTTCTTTCTTCTCGGATACACAGGTGAAAGTTTACTATCTTGACAGCATGCATTACTATAAATGAAAAGTCTTCAGATTTCCCCAATAAAGGACT
Source organism: Hemiscyllium ocellatum (assembly GCF_020745735.1). Classification (NCBI taxonomy): domain Eukaryota; kingdom Metazoa; phylum Chordata; class Chondrichthyes; order Orectolobiformes; family Hemiscylliidae; genus Hemiscyllium; species Hemiscyllium ocellatum. Next base: position 104,066,307 of record NC_083405.1, read on the forward strand.
TCTACAATTGCTGTATCACTCCACAGCAGAAGAAAGTTGTAGTTAAATGACATGTTTAAAAGTTGAAACAAAGAATGTCCAAAGACAAGACTTTGTTTGGAACCACTACAAACAGTTCCTCTCAAATACTCCTGCAACTCAAGGTGTGAGACAAGTTTGAAATCATGTCAGCAAGCGACTTACTAAAAATAAATATTTTAAATTAGATTTAGAGGCTGAGTCTAACTAATGCATAGAAGGCATTCAAGTCCTCTCAAAGTAACTTTACCAACTATTTTCGTCCTCTCAATCAACGTTCAAGTCTACAAAGTGCTGCAAAGGCATCACTTGTACATAATTGCTGGAAATCGGAAAAGATATCAACATCTTGCTTCTGCCTGTTCCTTCTTTCCACAGAAGTGTTTCTTTTTAAAAATAAATAATTCATGTAATTGATATTTCTGGCATTGGGAGGAGGAAGCAAGGCTATACAAAATCATAGTTACAAGTTAGGCTCCATCTGGAAAACTGTGGCCATCTTCCTTCTGGCACATAAATATAATCATGGAAAAGTTGCAGAGGAAATTTGAAAGTACGGTGCAGGGAACGAAGAACTTTAGTTTCTCCGGACACACTATATAATAAATCTGGCCTTCAGCAGAGATGGTTAAGGGGAGATTTCATACTGACGCTCAAACATTATACAGGGTTGATAATATAGATAAAGAAGAAAGTTTTTTTCATGAACGTAATTGGCAAAATAACCAGAGGCTTGAGTGAAAAATTATGCAATGAGCAAGGATTTGGAATTACAGCCATTTTAAAGTGTCTAACGCAGCTTCAATATCTAAAGAAATCAGGATTTAACATTGGAGAGAGAACATTTTAGGGCAATGGAGAAACAGCAGGGAGTTGGATTACCTGGATGGCTCTTCCGACATGCTGCTGAGGAAATGGTTGTAACAGATCTCTTAACACAAATAGAATCCCTGCAGTGTAGAAGCAGGCAATCGAATCCACATCAACCCTGCCAAGAGCATCCTGCCCACACCCACCCCTCTAAGCCCCCATTTCCCCCATGGTTAATCCATCTAGCTTGCATATCCCTGAACACGAATGCAATATAGCATAGCCAATCTACCCAACCTGCACCTCTCTGGACTACAGGAGGAAACCAGAGCACCCAGCAGAAACCCACGCATTCACAGGGAGAATGTCTGGAGTGTGCAGTTACCAGAGGCTGGAATCAAACTTGGATCCTTGCACTGTGAGGCAGCAGTGCTAACCACTGAGCCCAATTACAATATTCCACAATGGCACAACTCTAGTACCTCAGATTAGGAACTTCTCTCCCCTCTGTAAAAGAAATTGCTATGTGGCACCCAAATGAACATGATTTTGTTCATGAATTATTGAACAATTTTTTATATTGAAGATTCACCTCCCACCATCTTTCCCCATTGGCCCTCCCCAACCTTCTACCTGTAAACCACCCTAATTCGTAACTTACCATCTACAACTAACCAGGATATGTACAAGCTAATGGGGAGTATTATTTCACTGATTTTATTTCATTTAAGTCAACACAGTCCTTATACTTGCTATAGTAAAATGTGTATGGTTAAATTTGTATTTTGCATCATTTTCAAAAAAGTTTCAGATCTTGACCACCGGTGGTTGGGGTTGCAGTGGCAAAAAGCACAAGTTATAGTGATCACTTTAATGCTTTTAAAATTCAGCCACAGCAAATGGGTTCAACAGATTAAACAGTGCTCACACATCAAATACAAGTATCACTGGTAATGCATGCAATAAGACGCAACACTATTCAAATGTAAATTGAAAATCTACATTAAAAATTAGCTTCCAACCCTACCGATAAATTGTGAAAGACAATTTGAAAAGCTGCCATACACAAATCTATTGGGAAAATAGGTTAATGAGGAACATTAACACTTGCGCACATTGGATCACAAATATTTGAATTACTACACCAACACTGGAATAAAAGCATTACTAAAGAAATTCACATTACCAAGAATGTAAATTTTCATGTTCGTGTGAAATACAGACACTAAAGATACAATACTTGCTTTCACAAGGTAACTGGATAAGTACAAAACAATTCCAAGACTATGAAGATGAGTAAATGTGGTGAACTATATTGCTGCCTAAAAACAGTCGAGTTGTCAGCCCAAATTATCTTTTCCTGTGGTGTACAATTCTTTAATTCCCAACCTGGTGGGTAAATGAAACCAATGTTTTCAATGATTGAATGCGAAACTGCAGAGTAAATCTCACTGAATAATATACTGACATGACGAACATCACAACACAATGCTGACTTCACACACTATTAAAACTCCAAGCTTCCTAATCTAGCATGACCTTGTCATTTAAATTTCTGAAGGGGAAATTGGGTGACATAATTTATACTTCATTAGGATCCAAATAACCATTGATTAAAAATCTATGGACGAAGCTTTTTTGGGCATCTGAATCCTACCACAATCCTGTAATTGTGCAGTACAGTTATATCATGAAATGAGAGAAAAGTATAAAATCGCGACCTTACAAAGAACGATGCACTTCCAAATTAGGATGCTCTCATACACTAGATGGTGGTGGTAATATGCTTAACCACATTACAATGGTTGAAAGAATGCCCATGACTGAGTGCTAATCAACCAGAAAGATTCTGTAAAATCTTTAGACGTTAGAAACGAACAGAAAAATTTAGTATTGCTACTGTTGTTTAAACTGTAAAATATTACAAGACATTTTCTGCCAATTAGGTCCTGTTTCCAGAATTTATTTGTAATAAATAAAATCTATTTATTTCAGATATCTTACATTTGAGCTATCAAAACATTCGAAAAATAGAAAGCAAGTCCTTCTGCGAAAGAATTATTATAGCAGCACAAGTAGTACACATTCAAAGTCAAGGGCACAGTCATAGTCAAAAATCCTTCACTGATAACTTAATGTCTTCAATCCTGATATTATTCTAGTGAATATACCTAGTGCACATTTCACACCTGTATATTTCCCCCTTAGTTTAAATACCCAAACCCGAATGCAATACATATTGCATCTGACCAAGGCTCCAGACATCTGAAGTGTTGCTTTTTTTTTTTGCAAATTTCAACTTCCTAGGGATGAAGATCAGTACTCCAATAGCCTATTATCTTTTGCACCTGTGTATCTGTTTTGTGTAATTTTTGAGAGGGGTGGTAGGGTTTATAATTTGGCTAAATGCATGGAGTATCTGTTTCTCCAAAGTGCAACATCTATCAGCACAAAAATATTTTAACTGTTTTATCTACATCAACACTAACCACCTCTCACTTGCTGATATTAGCCTGCACACTTGACCTGGACTGGGGATCTGTGTGTCCACTTGCAGATTGGACAGGGTTATTGAAATGTTCTCCAACCTCACCCAACCTGTAGATGGAAGGATTCTTTTTAAAAATTTTGTATTATATTATATTCACATCAAAAGGAGAATCACAGGCATTTCTGTTCACAAATGTTACAGGTAGGGGCTGCAGTTTTGATAAGGGGTTGCAAAGCCTTAGGGCAAATCACATGTAGAGTCAGAATTTAGATTAGATTAGATTCTGTAGTGTGAAAACAGGCTATTTTTAGATTAGATTAGATTCCCCGACTGTGTGGAAACAGGCTCTAAGTGCACATTGACCCTACGGAGAGTAACCCACCTAGACTCATTTCCCTTTGACTGATGCATCTACCACTATGGGCAATGTAGCATGGCCAATTCACCGGACCTGCACACCTTTGGACTGTGGAAGGAAACCAGAGCACCTGAAGGAAACCCACAGACACGGGGAAAACGTGCAAACTCCAGACACAGTCGCCAGAGGTTGGAATCGAACCTGGGTCTCTGGTACTGTGAGACTGCAGTAGTAACCACTGAGCCACCATGACGCCCTCAGGAATCTACTGCTTGACTGGACATATTCATCTTTATGTATTAAAGTAAATTTACTGCTCCTTTAACTACGCAACGCATTGTATGCTCAACGCATAAAAATGTCGATCAGTATTCAATTTAATTCTATTTCTATCAAGCCCAAATGCAAATCTAGAATCAACTTGGGAGTTTTCCTTTAAACAAATCATCATTTCATAATCTAACAAGTGAGCATAGGAGTTCATTTTGAAGTAATTGTATTAAATTGTTTATTATTTGGACATAATATTTTTAACAATTCTTCTCACTTCTCAAATAGTAACTTGTGCATAAAGACAAGTCCTCCTGTCAGAATCTGATTTTGGAATGTGTTATTTCAGTTAAAAAGTTAAATACAAACTAATGCAATTTCAAATTAAATCCCCATGGGGCTAAATTGAAAAGACCACCCTCCTCCCAAAAAGGGCTCAAGTTTCATTCTGTGCCTGTTGTTTGCAATGAAGACAGGACAGCAATTTGTGCTGCCTGCTCATCTGAATAATCCAAACTAAGTGCAACTGGTTTTATGCTTCAATACAGAATACAAAATTTTAACTTGCTAGCACTAAACTATTGACGAGAGATGCATTGCAACTGACACCGGTGCAAACAAGCAGTCATGCAGCAACTGAATCAGACACAGAAAACAGTAACAAATCTTATGAATTCCAAACAAGCAGAAAAGGTCCTGAAGGAGGTTCTGAATCAGAGAGATGGTCTGCACTTGCAGGGAACCATAGGATTCCAAACAAATGCTAAAAGAAGTGGGAGCTGAAAGTCACAGGTCAATGCCACGTATCAAGCCAGTGAACCTGGCAACAAGTTCAATGGCCTCAGTTACACCAGCATCAGATAGCAACCAATGTGCACATGCTTCATCTTCTCACATATTAGGTCGTTGCAAGTCTCATGTCAACATCTCAAAGCTTGCGCGGTAAGCTAGTCTACATCAACAGCCACATCAGCTATTCATATTGCACAATACTCAGCAATATATTTTCTCTTTTACATAAGATGGATTACAAACAGAGGCAACACAGGTTACCCACAGGAGAATAAGTAAAACTATATAACATAAACCCAACAGTGAGAGAGGGCCAGCCATTATGTGAACATCCACTATTGCGACCATGTGTACTAGTACACTGAAACCACTCATGTCCTCTTATGAATCCTACTCCTTATATCCCACTTTGTTTTCAGTTCCATAAGCTGCAAAGTGTAAGATAATACTTGCCTTTCATCTCCCTCCCTTCTCCATCACAAGATAAAAGCACAATTACAATTTCAAATTAAAACTTGCAAAGATCAGGATTTTTCTCACAACTTACAAAACACACAAGTAACATCTGCACATGGAGAAAAACTAGGCAGGAGCAGCTCATCAGGAGGCAACTTTGTACACAGCTTGAACAGAGAAATTGGATGAGAATTTTGAAATGGAAGCCAACAGAAAATAAAATTGATGTGGCATACAAAAATGCTTGAAGTACTATAAGGCGTGCCAAAGGTTTTGCAACAATCAACAGCAAGAAAGAGTAACATGATTCAGGACTTTGTATGAAGTCAGGAGATCATCTTTTGCAAATGGAAAGGTGGCTAATTCCATTTGTACACTTGTGAATGCAAATATTACAGCATCTGATGGCCTCTGAGGCGGATTCCAGGGAAGCACAAGCAGCAAAGGATTTCAGTGCTGCAGTTTTTAATGTAAGGTCAGTTTGTTGCCATGAAAGCTCAGATAGCTGTGAAGTCAGTGTTCAAAGTGGCTTGCAGGGCACATCACAGAGGTTCAGCAAACTATCAAAAGTACAGGAGTAGAAGTAGACTCCTCAGTCCTTTGAACCTATTCTGCTACTCAATAATAATTATGGCTAATCATCCAACTCAGTAACCTATTCCTACGTTCTCCGCATACCCTTTGATCCATTCAGTCCCAAGTATTTACAACGGGATCTTGATCAGATGGGCCAATGGGTTGAGAAATGGCAGATGCAGTTTAATTTAGATAAATGTGAGGTGTTGCATTTCGGAAAAGCAAATCTTAGTAGGACTCATACACTTTACTATAAAGTCCTGGGGAGTATGGCTGAACAAGGAGACCTTGGAGTGCAGGTGGCTGAGGGGTGACCTTAAAGAGGTTTACAAAATTATGAGGGGCATGGATAGGATAAATAGTCAAAGCCTTACCCCTGGTGTGAAGGAGCCCAGACCTAGAGAGCATAGGTTTAAGAGTGAGAGGGGAAAGATATAAAAAAAGACCCAAGGAGCAACATTTTCACTCAGAGGGTGGTATGTGTATGGAATGAGCTGCCAGAGGAAGTGGTGGAGGCTGGTACAATTACAACATTTAAAAGGCACCTGGATGGGTGGGTATATAAACAGGTGGGGATCAGAAGGATACGGGCCAGGTGCTGGCAGGTGGAACTAGATTGGATTGGGATATCTGGTTGGCATGGACGAGTTGGACCGAAGAATCTGTTTCCATGCTGTACATCTCTATAGCTGTCTCCTTCATGAAAACAATATTTTGGCCTCAACTATTTTGTGACAATTTTCCTGCCTCACCACTCTCTTCATCTCTGTGCTAAAAGACCTGTGCTAAAAGTTAGACTATGACCCCTGGCTTTGAACATTCTTCCTGCATCTGTGCTACCTATTCCTGTTAGAATTTTATAGTTTTCTAACATTCTCCTCCCAGGCACACCATATGCCTCTAAATTCTAGTGAAAATAGTCCTAACTGATTTAATATCACACTACATGCCAATCTCAGTACCCCAGGAATCAGCATCTATGTTTCCACTTGCAGTAAGTTCAGGAAGTGGAATGAATAAAGACAGTGAAACATAGGAGCAGAAGTAAACCATTCAATAAGATCATGTGCAACCTGATGACCCTCAACTTCACTTTCCTGCCTTTTCTCTATAACTTTTCGTACCTTTACTGAACATCTTGACCAGCATCCACCACCCTCAAGAAATTTCTCTCCCACCTCTGTCTTAAATGTGTGACCCCTTATTCCGTGATTATGCCCTCTGGCCCTATAGACACTTAACATCTATTGTAATCATCTTGGCCCCAGCACTAATCAGAGTGGCATTTCACTAGGTGCAGGTTGTCATTTTGAAAATGTGCCCTTTAGCAACATTTAAAAGGCATTTGCAACATTTAAAGAAGCATTTGGATGGGTATATGAATAGGAAGGATTTAGAGGGATATGGGGCGGGTGCTGGCAGGTGGGACTACATTGGATTGGGTATCTGTTCGGCACGAACTGGTTGGATCAAAGGGTCTGTTTCCATGCTGTACATCTCTATGACTCTATCCCAACTATCTCTTATGTTACTTAGCCAATCCTCCATCTAATATATTGCCTCAAACACCATGGGCTCTTAGCTTTAGGAGTATTACGTTTGGTACCCTTACCAAATGCATTCTGAATATAAATTATTTCCCAGAACAATATGGCAAAATGGTGCCATGGTCAGTGAGCAGGAAGATAACATATGGGAATGTTGATGACTGGAGAATTGGGAGCTTATTTTGTTGCTGCTCTCTGTAGAATTCATGAAGCACTTAGACAAAAAAAAGTCCTCCCGCCCCATGCTCCAATTACTAAATTGTTTGCCATGTGGCTGGTGACACCCTCCAAGTTACAATTCAATAAAAAAAAGCAATCAGCAGCTAACAGACAATAATTGATGAGTGTATTGTTGTGGAGTAAGAAGTTTTTTTCCTTCTATTGTGAATTCATTCATGACAATTTCTTGGGTATTGCAAGTGCCCTTAGAGATTCAAAATGGCATTCATGGCCAAAACTGCTGGGAGGAGTCAGGAGTTTGCGTGATGCAATGGCAACGTCCCTACCTTTGAGCAAGGAGACCTGGATTCCAAGTCCCACTTGCTCTAGGAGATGTATAATATTTCTGATCACCCGGTTCAAAGGTATTTAAAATTATTGAGAGGCAGGAAGAGAAAAGGGCAATCTTCCTGTTGCCAAACTCATTCAGCTGTAGGGGATAAAGATGATTTAGCCCCAAAATAACAATGCTGGCATCAAATGAGAACTGTACATTACTGATGCTGCAATCTACCTGCTATGTATACTTCCACAACACAGTCACTGAACGTACACCAATATGAGAAGTGAATTATGCAGCCCACTAGTGTGCATGCACCATGAATGCCATTTTGGTTCTCTAAAAGGCACTTGCAATACCCAAGAAATTGTCATTAATGAATCCAAATTATTGTTCTTACTCCACAACAATACACTCATCAAAACTGACAAACACCTGCATAATTTCCATACCTATCTAACATTAAGAACGTTCACATGGATTTGCCTTTAAGTCGCCAGTTTATCCAGCTCCATATTCTCAACTCCAATTAGGTTTTGCTTAATACAAAACTCCGGGGAGCATCATCATCTTTGTAGCCCTAAACAGACAATATTGGCAGAGATTTTGGTTCCTAGATTTATGCTGGATGTCTTATTATTCCACCATACTATACTCACTATATTGGGTGAAGAGTCCATTTATGTATTTGTCAGTTAGTAAAGATCTTACAGATTTCTGGATCAGACATATTACCATGTTCTCATTGTTAGATGTTTCAATCAAAATGTTAGCTGACTAATGACCAGCATCTGCCAATGTCTTCTACGGCAATCAACTACGACATTCTGCATACTAAAAGCTGTATAACATATTTTGAAGTTTTATCAGAGTACAGTTTACATTGTCACTTTTCTTCAGGATAATTTAAATGAAATTATATAACATTGGGTAAAACCTTTTCAGCATTACATTTCTCTCGACTTAGCTAATTGCCTTTGCTGTACATTAACATCTCTGGATTCATCTCACTTATTCCAAACCAAGAAAGGTTACAATAATGTTTTTTTCCTTCTATTGTATCTGCACTGCCAGAATATAGGCCCTGCATGAGTAATATTAAATGTGGAATAACAGATTATTCAATTTTTTTATTGATATTTTATTCTTACATTAACAAACCACCCAGTCAGTACATATGCAACATGGCCCCTACAATATAACTGATCGTGCAGAAGTAGATTAGATTCCCTACAATATGGAAACAGGCCACTTGGCCCAACAAGTGCACACCGACCCTCTAAAGAGGAACCCACCCAGACCCATTCCTCTACCCTATATTTACCCTTGACTAATGCACTTAACATTATGGGCAATTTAGCATGACTAATTCACCGGATGTGCCCATCTTTTGTATCGTGGGAGGAATGACAGCTAAAGAATGACTGTCCTTGATTAGATTAGATTCCCTGCAGTGTGGAAACATGGCCCTTCGGCCCAACAAGTCCACACCGACCCTCCGAAGAACAACCCACCCAGACCTATTTCCCTCTGAATGACGCACCTAACGCTATTGGACAGTTTAGCACGGCCAATTCACCTGACATGCACATCTTTGGACATTGGGTAACTCTCTGACTGTGTGGTGTTTGCATGTTCTCCCAGTGTCTGCGTCTCCCAAGGCTGGAATTGAACCTGGGTGCTTGGTGCTGAGGCAGCAGTGCTAACCACTGAGCCAATGTGCTGCCTCTAAGGCTGATATAACTTGTTCAGACACAAGACCAATTTTACTTGCTGGTTCTATTAAGAACTGAAACGGGTGATATAACTGAAGACCAGCACTTCAATAAAAAGTCAGCTAATGTTTTTCAGCTCTCTTTCAAAATACAAGTAAACACTACCAGTACTTTTAAGCAGATACTATTTACAACATTCACAGAATCAGGGCAAGAGACACTAAATAAACATGTAAAGAATGAAGAAAGAATTGCAAGGGATAAAAGTATTTAGTCAAAATAAGTCAGGCTTACTCTTCAAACTTCCAATACAATGTAATACTAATTTATCGTAGGCTCATGGAAAGCAGAGGAGAGTTGTATTCCCACAATATTTTTCATGTCAACAGTTACACGGTAGCACAAAACATGAACACTGCTGAAAGGAGAAAAAAAATTGCTGCAAGAGACTTGTCTGGCATTCATCAGGAATCTAATTTCAAACGATAAAGCAAGCTGTAGGGAAAATATGCTTCTGATTGTTTCCAAGTAAAGTGATTTCATTCTAAATAGCATTGCCTCAGCCAATGCAGATCTACAGGTTCACTGACTTCCTGAGCAATTCAAGAAAGGTGCGATTCATAGTTCCTTGAAAGTGGAGTATTGACCTCATCTATCTTCATCTCCAGGAAGCTAACCTATAAACTACAGGACGCGTTGAGCTGCAGTATGTAGACAATGGTGGCATTTTACAGAGACCGAGTGATGAGTCATTCCTGACACATCAAAGAATGACCATTCCTGTTTACAACATTATCTTCTGAGTATCAAGATCCATAGTGAGCCCCTGGACAACCTCAGCAGCCTCCTCTTAATGCCACCTGCAGCAGTCTACAACTCTGGGATCAGACTGTTAAACCACAGAACCCACCCCACCCAGAGTGAAAGCAAGTCCGACCCTGTGGAACTGCCAAAGAATATTCTACATGGTTTAAATGAATGAGTTTCAGTCAAAAGAACAATTGGAAAACAGACTCTAGAAAATAAATAGCTAAACAGGTTCATACTATAAAAAGTAAACTGATCTCCAATAGTAAGCCAGCTATTTAAAATATACATATCGTTCAAATCAAGTTTGAGGGCAAAATTATAAATTTCCAATAAAATTAGAGAGTGTAGAAATGGGAGGAATGACCTTCACCATAGGACTGTGAATATATAAGCAGATTCCAAATAGTTAGTTGGCTGACCTGGACTCCAAATACACTTCATAAAGGCATTCCTATTTACAAGCAGAAAGGAGGATAATGTAAATTTTAAATGGCATTGGTAAAATGCATATTTGGGGACATTAATGAAAGCAATCTGCATGCGCAGCAGAGGTTAAAAAGAAAGGGGTTAGGGTTATGCACAATAAACTTCAAATTAGAAGCATAAAAGGCCACTTGAACGAAACAAAATCTGTAGACATCTGACAGGATAGATGTGGAGAATGAGTCCTGTTGTTATGGGAGAACCTAGAACTAAGACAGCGGCCATCCTTTTTTTAAAGATGGGGTGGATAGATTCTTGATGAGCAAGGGAACGAAACATTAATCGGGATAGGCTGGGATGTGGAGTTGAGGCTGCAATCAGGTCAGTCATGACTGATTTGAATAGCAGGGCAGGCTGCAGGGGCTGAGTGGCCTATTCCTGCTTTTAATTTGGAAATGTTTATATACTTGCTCTTATACAGCTATTCTGCTATGGCAGACCAGGGAAGTGGCCGAGTGTGGACTCTAATTGGACAGCGCTTTTAAATAGCATAAGCATAACTGGCTGAATGGCACAGATATTTGACACAACTGTTAAGCTTAATGGCCTTATTTTAGAATGTTTTATGCTCAGTTCAATCACAAGTACTTGACTGTTCAGCTAAAGTTTAGATTTCCAAAAGGAATAGTCACTTGAGGGGTAGGAAATCAGTCCAATCTTCATATTTTCCCCATAATCAGCAGGCTAGTTACCCAGTGACAGCCCCTCCAAATGCTGTAGTTTGATGAGAAAAATGAAGTCTTCCTGCTCCTCTGCAAATGTTAGTGTTATGAAATATTTTATGTCTATTAAAAATGATAACTAACTTCTCAATTCAAATATCTCAAAAAAAAAACAGCAGGTCCTCAGCAATGAATTTCAATGTCAAAGTATAGATTATGCACTGAACTTCCTGGATTGAGTCTTTAAAATATTTTGTGCACAGATCAAAGCACCCCAAACTCAATAAGACTTGTGCCACACTAACACAAATGCACTTGCGATTGAATACATAATCTCATCCAATTCAACAATGTACAAAACAAGTCCCAAATGTCTTGAACAACAGTTGCAGTCAGCCTTTGAAAAGGGTCAAGCCCCCAGCTATTGCAACTTCTTCAGTGCCAGATACCTGTATGTCTAATTCACAATGTCAAAAATTAAAAGTTCATTTTCCACAAAATTTAATTTGGACAAAACCTAACTGTAACCATTTCCTGCGCACACACATTTCAGGTCACGCTAGTCATACAGATCTCAGTTATTCTAAAACAGTTACCCACGTCAATATGTAATCAAAGGTGTTTTTTTCCCCCACTTAGATGTCAACTATGTTCCACGATTCAAGCTGAAGCCCACTTTTAATGTTGGAATGCCAACAGCTAACTATCGGCCCTAAAGTTTATCCACAACTGTCAGGCTCCAATTACTAGTGGACCTGGCTACAAATTAAATGTGTTAACTACTTTGCCCCTTCTACCTCACTGGCACAAAAACACTAAATCAAGACTTTGCTGCCTATAAGCTTAGAGTGCTATATTGCTCAATGTTGGAAATACTCTATTGCGTGCAATTCTGGCCTCTTTCCTATCGGAAAGATGTTATGAAACTTGAAAGGGTTCAGAAAAGATTTACAAGGATGTTGCCAGGGTTGGAGGATTTGTGCTATAGGGAGAGGTTGAAGAGGCTGGGCTGTTTTCCCTGGAACGTCGGAGGCCGAGGAGTGACCTTATAGAGATTTATAAAATCATGAGGGGCATGGATAAGTTAAATAGACAAAGTCTTTTCCCTGGGGTCGGTGAGTCCAGAACTAGAGGGCATAGGTTTAGGATGAGAGTGGAAAAGATATAATAGAGACCTAAGGGGCAACTTTTTCATGCAGAGGGTGGTACGTGTATGGAATGATCTGCCAGAGGAAGTGGTAGAGATTAGTACAATTGCAACATTTAAGAGGCATTTTTATGGGTATGCGAATAGGAAGGGTTTGGAGGGATATGGGCCGGGTGCTGGCAGGTGGCACTAGATTGGGTTGGGATATCTGGTAGGCATGGACGGGTTAGACCAAAGAGACTGATTCCATGCAATATATTTCGATGATTCTTAAGTGTAACATCATGCAGTTAAAGTTCCTAGTAGGATTTGTTTCAAAAAGATAATTGCAACAGACGCCACAACTTAAGCTGCAAGTAGAACCTATCCAAAAATCAAAATTCTCATGTGCACCCATTCCATCATCTATTCCTTTTTGTCTCAACCCTAACACCAAAATGCAACATACTCATCATTTTACATGCTCCAAAAGTTGTAACTCTATCAATTATCTCAGTTGGCTGTTATTTATCTACGATGTGCTCAATGCGTAAAGCAAAGTATAGAATTTTCTAACATGCAAGTACTTTCTCAAACATATGCAAGATTCTGAATCCAAGAATTAACTGCAGTCCTGCTTATCTCAATTCCAACATTAAACTCAGCAGTTGAAAGTGCTATGGGTGGGGACACTACAACGTACATTGTCTTTTGAAATTCAGTGCACCTGGACACAAAAAAATCAGTTACAGACTTTGCCAACCCTTATTTCATTGTGGTGAGAACTCCTTCTGTTGTAAGGAGTTAAGAAAATAGAAGTCAAGGATCACTGCAAAAAATAACAAACAGCACGGTGACACTATTTTGCACGTCATAAATGATAGATAATTTAGATATAAAATCCAATCATACACAATGCATAAATAAAAATATCAAATTGAGCCTGACTTTGGTGGTGGACAAGTTGTTGGAAGTGATTCTTAAAAGTAGGATTTATGCGCATTTGGAGAGGCAATGAATTAGGGACAGTCAATACGGTTTTGTGCAAGAAAAATCATGTCTCTCAAACCTGAGTTTTTTTGAGGAAGTAACGATGATTGATGAGGGCACAGTAATAGACATTATTTAGATTAGATTAGATTAGATTAGATTACTTAGTGTGGAAACAGGCCCTTCGGCCCAACAAGTCCACATTCACCCGCCGAAGCGCAACCCACCCATACCCCTACATTTACCCCTTACCTAACACTACGGGCAACTTAGCATGGCCAATTCACCTGACCCGCACATCTTTGTGACTGTGGGAGGAAACCGGAGCACCCGGAGGAAACCCACGCAGACACGGGGAGAATGTGCAAACTCCACACAGTCTGTCGCCTGAGTCGGGAATTGAACCCGGGTCTCAGGCGCTGTGAGGCAGCAGTGCTAACCACTGTGCCACCGTGCCGCCCACAATTTACTTGTAATTTAATAAAGCTGAAAAGATTCCTCAAGGCTGACATTTACAGCGTTTAAACATCTGGTTAAGTACATCAATAAGAAATGTTTAGAGGGCTACGGGCCAAGTACATGCAGGTGGGACTAGTTTTGTACGGGTTTATGAAAATCGGTTTCCATATTGTAGGACTCTAACTGCACTTCAAACCTCCTAGAAAAGAAAGAAAATCTGTTAATGTCCAAGGTGCCAACCTTGGCTTAGTATTAGCACTCTTATTTCCGATTTCAAAACAAACTAGGATTCAGCAACAGTACTGAGGGAACAATGCACGACTTCTAAATGATATACTAAATAAAGTTCTCCTCTCACTCACAGTTGGACATGGGGACTAGGAATTTCTTATTGTGTAGTGATAATATTTATATAATAATAAATAAGAAATCAGCATTGATCGGTTGATCATTGATAATGGTATAAAATAGTTCCCATTTGCATAGCACTCTTCCTCAACCTCTGGAAATCCCAAAGCACTGTAATGTTAATTATTTTGAGATACTGTCATCATTGTTGTGATGTGGGACCCTGAGATGCAATAAGATCATTAAATTACGGTAATTTTCTTTTTATTGCAAACAGTGACAACACTTCAAAATCACTGAAATGTCTCATTATTGCAAAGGAGCTACAGAGATAAGAGTCCTCTATTTCTTCAGATTTCCTTAATCTTTATGACGTTTTGTAAATTCTTTTCCAGCCCCAACCTCATGCAAGTAACATTCCTAACCAGGTGCAACAAATATTAGTTCTATTGTTTGTTGACACCAATGCTCAGAAAATATGCTAAGTGACTAAGTACTTCATAATAAAACCAAATTTCAATTCCATTATAAGTTGTTTCAGCTATTTGAGAGAAATATTGACTTTATGCAAATATACGCTTCCAAAATATACACTTTACGCAAAATTTTGACTCTCTCCAAACTAAAAAGGTAGCGCCAAATTTTATTCACTAAAAATGTACTTTTCATTCATGTTTTATTCATTTTTAATTGAGCAGTATGTCATGTAAAGCTTTATGCTTTGTTGAATACAACAATGGGGAAATAGGTTTTAGACGTGTACTTTGAATCACCAAATCTTTGTGGAGCAAAAAAAAATGGGTTGCCTCTCTTCCCCTCCCCACCACCACAATGCAAAGTTAACTTTCTCCCTTATCACAGAAAGCTTAGGAAGATATTCAGTTTGTAAATACATTAAGCATCACAGTAAAACCAAGTACCTGAAAAAAAGTTGAAAAGGGACAAATGTGAGACCAAGAAAGTCATACACTCTGAAAATGTTTACAGAGTTACATGCTCCATCACATTATTATGAAATTTGTAAGTTAAATGCACAGAATTGTAGATTACTGGCTGACGCTTACAATAGTACTGGGACAGTCATTTGTATAGAACACGGGGAAATGGAGCTAATAAATTTATTGCCATATTAGCCCAATACGCACAGGAGTATATTTCTGTTTCTGGGTAGCAAATCTTCTTTAGTACCTATCTATCTATGCTATTATGCAAAATTAACTGGGCGAAATTCTATAAAGAAATGCAACAAACAGTTTTTCATTGTACCAAAGTCTAAGAAAAAAAAGCACACAAGTCTTCAAAATTCCCCAGTGCACAAGTGTGTTTTAAAATATAAACATCTACTTCTCCACAGCACCCCCATTCTTTCTCCCAACTACACAAGGTCATACCTACTTGCAAAATGAACATGTGCACCAAGATTCCAACCTACCATATCGCGAAGAACCATTTGGATTAAATGAAAAGTGATATGGAGAGGAAACAAAACTGATGCAGTGGATAAAATGTATTCTAATGGAGAATAAGTTCAGTAAAGTACTACAGTTTCTTTATAAGTTGGTCTCCCCCGTCAAGAAATATAGTGTTATAATAACTGCTGAGCTGTTTAAAAACAAGCAGTTGCATCACAATTAGGCTATAATTGCAATGGGCAACAGTTACATAAAGTCCAGGTGAGATTTCTGTTACAAGTGCATTCAGTGTCATCCCATTATATAGTGTTGTCGAAACTTACTTTGACAAATACTATGTTGTGATCCATCCCAGGAATTCTCAAACTCCAATATGTGCAAATGACAAACAGGGCTGACTGTATATTTTCTAGCTGCACATGCACAGTGTTCACTTTCTACTCCAAGTAGTAGATTTGTCACACTGTTTTCTTCAGAATTGCAATTAGCTGAAGATCACACATGCAGTGCGCAAGTACATGCATAACAAACTTTATGTGGGTAGGCGAATTCAAGGAGAATGGACAAGATGAATAGTGGAGACTTCTCTCAAATTTTCCCAATTCCCCAAAAAAATGCTTACTCCAAACCATTTTCAGCTCCAGTTGGTGTTTCTGTGCAGAAGAAAAGGTTCTCAGTCTGTTAAATAACTGACTTGTCAATACATCTAACAATGCACAATTCTGCTTTCATCGCTATACCAAGTATACTTATAATTGAGAACTTTGCAAATATATATCATCCCTGGTAAGTCTAATTCTAGATGTCCGACAACTATATGGTTATTTAACATTCATCGTGATGCATAACCAACTACAATTTTGTTGATCATCTATTAGTGCACTAAGTTTTTAAAATTGTGCAAAGGTTCTGAAATCAACTCCAAAATTATAAACCCCTTAGTTTTATGTAATTGCAAAGGTTAAAAGTGGTGACTGGAAAAATTCAAATGGCAATTAGTTATGGAATATCTTCTCCCATGTGGCTTTAAAATTCCCTCCGCAGTCGTTGCATATTTTCAGAATGTAACAGGCAAGTCCCTGGCACTATACAATCTTTAAATTATAAATCACTAAGCTGCCTAAAGAGCTAAAATGTAGAAGGAGTCAGCAACCAATCAATTTGCCAATAGTAGGTAAAAATACATGGGACACTTCTATCCTCTCTGACAACACTCAAGAAACCTGACAGTAATCAGGGCAAAGCAACCTGCTTGATTGGTACCACATCCACAAGCTGTCACTTCACCACTACTCAGAACAGAAATGTACATCACCTAAAAGATGCACTGCAGAAATTCGCTAAGAATGGATAGTCAGCACCTTCTAAACCATGACCACTACCATCTGAAAGGATAAAGGCAGCAGATAATGGGAACACAACCACATGCAAGTTCCCCTCCAAGTCAAATCACCATCTTGACATGAAAATATATTGTCATTCTTTCATTGTTGCTGGTGGATAGGGAATTCCAGGATTGTGACCCAGCATTTGAATCTAACAAGAACACATTGTCTGCAGTAATTCAAGGTGGCAGCTCATCACCTCCTTCAAAAGCAACTAGGGATGGACCAGTCACTTACACCCACATCCTACAAGTGGATTAAAAGAAAAATTAAAATCAGAGACATGCAAGCATTAAATGAAAAATCCAGAAGTAAAACAGGAACAGGTTTTGGTGCAAAATGAATTGATTGTACTAACTTTTAAATACACGAGTTGAATTTATACGTTCTTGGAGTTCAGTTATTTTTAACACTTCAGACACAAGTTAGCTATCCCAATACAACCAGCTTTCTGAAAGGAAGTGGCCATAAAATTATATGACAAGACTAAGGATTAGAAAGAATATTTCTAATTGTTAATCTAGTGAACCTTTAAATCTCCAACAAATTGCTAAAGACAAATTCAAAATGGACTATATAATTCAGAATCTAATTTGCAATGGTCAAACATTTCTAAAGTTCTCTCTACTTTAGACTGTTAATTCAAACAATTATTAAAAATTGGGGGGTGGAAGGGAGGAAGAGGAGAGGATGGCAAAGGAGGACGAGGACAAGGACGAGGATGATGCCCCTCCATAGGCCCTCCAGCAACCAAATTCCTGAATTTTTGATCTCGCCAAATAAAGTTTCAAAAATACTACATAATGGAATGACACTTCATATACTTGTTAAAAAAACCTCACCTGGACCTTACTTAAGTGTTGCCCATTGCAATTATAACCTAATTGTGATGCAACTTGTCAGTTTTTAAACAGCACAGCAGTTAAGACAGTGGAGTACTATGCAACAGAAGAAACAAACTTTAAGAAGAATCGCGACATATTCACAAATCCCAAGCAGCTGCATACTGGGACCATAACAATTTAAACCAGTCAGTTCAGCATACCAAAATGTTTATTTGGTTTATATCATATCTTAAATGAGGTCATCTAATTATGGATTTGCCTGCAATTCAAAAAAATTTGACAAGCAACGGAAACATTTTGGTATCAATTTTTAAACAAGCCCCATTTCAAGCCACTGACATTGAAAACTGAACCAAGTCAAATTGCTATCGAGCACTGAAACAATATTAAAATAAGATTATTTGTACCTAGTTAGGCAAACATGAGGACCACATTTCTAAGTGTTAGTCCCAGCTCAAGTGGTAGCACATTAACTGTGGCTTGTTGCATAACCCTCTGAAAAAGTTGACCTTTTATAGCTTTTGCCTCACCTCAAAACTATGCTCTCTAGTTTTTGACTCCCCTGCCCCGGGATAAAAAGACTTTGGCTATTCATCATATCCAGCATCTCTATGACTCCATAAACAGTACCACAAAGTGCCACTGCAGAAATGAGTGTTGAGAAGCTCAGCTGACACACTAGTGCAGAAATAACTGCCCTCTCAGGTACAATAAATTACATGGTCTCTCAAGGATTCTGGATTCTAGAAAGCCAATTAAACTATGAGGATGTTGGTTGACACAAACATTTGCCACAATGCAGGAAGCGAGATCCTCCTATCTCATCCTCCAACGTACAAAGGGATCTGGGAGTGCTCGAGGATTCTCTAAAGGTAAACATGCAGGTTGAGTCCGTGATTAAGAAAGCGAATGCAATGTTGTCTCTTATCTCAAGAGGGTTGGAATATAAAAACAGATGTGCTATTGAGACTTTATAAAGCTCTGGTTAGGCCCCATTTGGAGTACTGTGTCCAGTTTTGGTACCCACACCTCAGGAAGGACATACTGGCACTGGAACGTGTCCAGCGGAGATTCACACGGATGATCCCTGGAATGGCAGGTCTAACATATGAGGAACGGCTGAGGATCCTGGGATTGTATTCGTTGGAGTTTAGAAGATTGAGGGGAGACTTAATAGAGACGTACAAGATAATACATGGCTTGAAAGGGTGGACGCTAGGAAATTGTTTCCGTTAGGCAATGAGACTAGGACCCGTGGACACAGCCTTTGAATTAGAGGGGGTAAATTCAGAACAGAAATGCGGAGACATTTCTTCAGCCAGAGAGTGGTGGGCCTGTGGAATTCATTGCCACAGAGTGCAGTGGAGGCCGGGACACTAAATGTCTTCAAGGCCGAGATTGATAGATTCTTGTCGTCTCGAGGAATTAAGGGCTACGGGGAGAATGCTGGTAAGTGGAGTTGAAATGCCCATCAGCCATGATTGAATGGCGGAGTGGACTCGATGGGCCAAATGGCCATACTTCCACTCCTATGTCTTATGGTCTTATAATGCCAAATAATTCTTTACATGTAACTTAGAATTCAAGTGCAAGTCTGATTTTAGGTTTCACATGAAAAATCTGGCACATCCACCCAAAACAGTGTTGCACTCTTAATAGTGCAATGAAAGGTAATAAGTCACAATAAATATTCTTATGTAGAACTTCACCAAAGCCTATTGACTTAGATAAAAAGTGGTGCAACTAATGCATGCCCAAGATCCAAAATAAAAACATTTTCCCTTGCTTATGAATAATTATTCTCAAAAATCATTGAAACATTAAGGTCAGTGTTGCCCCTTGTATGAGACTGTTGCTAGTGTTCCTCTACATTTGAAAACCTTTGTAATGCATTACTTTTCAAGGGCTGAAATGGAAAACACCAGTGCCATGTAGATTAATCATATTTACCATTTTTCAGTATCAGATTCATGAAGTCAAGTGTTAGAATTATTTGGAAAACTAAAATCCTAACCTGATAACCAAACTTAGTTTGCGATTGTATCGTAAGGCGTTTATTGTTAATGTTACTGTAATATGATTATTTCTACTTTTCTGCACTCAATTTTTTTAAACTATAAATATATATGAAAAAACCTAGTTTCCTACAAAAGGGGAATGGGTCTGGGTGGGTTATTCTCCAGAGAGTCGGTGTAGACTTGTTGGGCCAAATGACCTGTTTCCACACTAGAGATTCTATGAATGAATGAAAAATAAACTGAGGAAGACATCACCATTACTATAAAATGAAATAAATAGCTACTGAAAAAGAAAAAAGTGAAAAACTACAGGTGAAATGAAGTAGCACTAGATATCCACAAATAATCCAAAACCAGTACTCTAGTTGGGCAGAGTTGAAATGATTTCCTGAGTGTTGTTTTGTCTGCAATCCATACTTTTGTTACATTGATGAACATCCAGACTGTCATCTTAAGTATAGCCTAAATGCTTTTTATTTCTTTGTCATCAAGTAGTTCATTCAAACTGGGAACAGTGCAATTTTTGCCCATGCATTGAAAATATTTCAAACCCCCAACAAGCTGCATACTGATGATAACAGCATCTTCAGAAATTCACACAAGTACACTTAATTGGTTATAACTGATTTGGCTTACGGTAGGTACATCGCTACCAAATCAGCAAAGTTAGATGACAGCAATTAAGGGATACATTTCTCCTCTATTTAGATTAGGTTAGATTAATGGCAAGTTCCAGCAACTTTACATTAACAGAATCCTGCGGCATTACATATTCACATAATAAACCATCCCTGACTTTAATCTAACATCTTGCCTGACAATTTCAGTATACCTAATAATAATCAAACCATAACTACAATACTGAATCTTGGTCACTGACAGCCTCGCCACTCTAACCATTAGTGTAACATTTTGCTTTTACAGATCACGATTCTGGAGATTTTCCAAAAACATCAGCAAAACACGGCGATATTCAACCTCTAGAATTCTTATAAGCAATAGTATCAAGTGTAAATTAAGAATAAACTTAAATTTTGTATGTCATCCAAAAGACTACCATTCAAACTGGCTGTAGATGCGACGGACACGGCACAAAACATACGACTACATACGGCTATACGACTAATGGTCTCTGCACGGACTCAGTTATAGTAGCAATTTGCAATGCAAGGAAGAGTCTCCCTGCTGGTCCACGCTATGGCACTGCACAACAGGTCATAACTCGCGCACGTGCTGAGACTAAAAAGCAGTGATACTTCCATAATGGTCTCTGTTCAGTGACACGTAGTGAAGTGTTGCAAATCAACTTATGCACTGAACGTACAAAAGAAAAGCAAAGCGAAGAAAAACAATGTCCATATATTGCAGAGACCTGGAACTGAGTGAAGTACAGACTCGTCTACGGTACAACACCACCCCCCAAAACCAAACAAATTCGGGCTCTCTAGCGCCACCCTCCTACTGGAGTTAGCAGCTGCTAAGCTCGGGCCCAACCCAGAGAGAAACACAACAAAATGGCTGCCTCGGCAGTCACGTGATCTTTTGTACACCGAGGGGGTAAAAATAATATCTTCCACATCCAAGGAACAAAATACTTGTTTCCTCCACCCGCTCGGCGACCGGGGCGGGAGGTGGAACAAAACCGACGTGACGGGACCATCGACTGTTTTTCGAATAATAAAAAGAAACAATAAAGGACAGCCTTCCTCCAGAGCGGAGGGATAAAGTGTGGGTGGTTCCGGGGGCCCCGTCTCTCCGTTTCCGCGGCCCGGCCCCATGTTTGGGAGGAAGCGAGCGAGAGCCGTGTAATGGCGGCCGCGCAACCTGCGCACACAGGCAACACCTCCCAGCAACCCAACACTATCCACCACCCCCCTCCCTCCCCCAAAACCGCCCGCGGCCAACAAACACGTCCGAATAAAAATTAAATTTTTAAAACACTTTGTCCAAAAATGAACGGGCATGTTAAAAAAAAAACACGACCGTCCAAACCCGCCCCGTGTACACCTACCGATTCCTCCTCCTTCTCCATCCCCGTGGGCATCTGGGGCACCGCTCGGTTGATGGAGGCATATTCGTGCAGATCCGGCAAATCCTCGCACCGATACACGGGTAGGGGTTTCGATGCATCGAGCGCCCTTGCCCGAAACGACAGTTTGCTCATTATTCTCGGCTCTCCCTCGGTTTGTATGTGCGTGTTCGCGGCGGATTAGAAACCCAAATACCACCGCGGGAGAGAGCGAGAGAGAGAGAGGAGGGGAAGGAGAGAGGGAGGGAGGTTGTAGTTGGAAGGAAATATATAAATATATATATAATGCGTTTTTTTTTAGTCGCTGATGAAATGTTGACGCCTACACCCGGTAAAACCTACACGGAGCCGCCCGGAACCTATCATGGATGAGAGATTGGAGCTCCTAGTTCCATTCCATGAAGAAAAAACGGGGGTTGGAAGCGGAAGAAAGGCGGTTTTTCCCCCGGTCCGTTTAGGTTCCTTTTGTCGACTTCAATACGCCATGGCCAACATGGCGGTCATTAAAGTCCAGCCATCCCACAATGCACAGCAACAGGGACGAGGCTCGGCCGAGCTGCGCGCGCAGTCCCCACCCCCTCCCATCAACCGGCCGGCGGTCGGTTGGTACGGCAGGAGGATGTTGCTGCTGCTGCTGGCTGGATTTATGAAGGATTATTATTTTCTCTCCTCGCCTGGCTGCAAGTCAAATCAGCCCACCCTTCGCCTTTGTAGGATATTCTGTATAAAACCCTCTCATCTCCGATTCTCCTCCTACCTTTGCCAAATCTTTCCGAATTCTCCTTCCCCACCCTCCCCCCCTCTCGTTTTTAACCATCGGCTCCACGGAAAACGAAAACTCTCTTTTCGATCGGAGTCTGTGTTTTTGACCCGTTTTTTCCCCCCAACATGCGAGATCCTTATCACGACGACTGACCGTTTTCTTTTCACTTCTTCTTCCCCCCCCCCCCGTTCGCTTCCTAATTCAACTACGCCACAACATGGATACCCTCAGTCACAACAACTTTGCAAGAAGCAGTTGGAAACGGCGCCCTCTACAACAACACTCAAAGTGCCAGCGCTTGGGTTTTTTTTTGTAAAATGGTCTGTTGGGAAAAGGGGAAATGTCACATGTCTCATACAATAATAACTACAGTTCAAAACTCAATGGGCAGGTTGTAATCTGTCACAGGGTATTGCGCAACTCGGAGTAAACAATTGCAAGGTTTGTTTATTTGTACTGCCGAAAGACAGTAAGGTTACTTCTCAAATCAAAAAATGTTCTGTACAAGGCAAATCTGGTAAAGTATATGATAACCTGAATAACCAAGTTAAATAAGTCAATGCCCACAAAACTAGATTTTGGTTTTCGAATTCATCCTAGCACAAAAGTTTGACCATTTTAAAAATTATTCTGAAATATTTCACCTTGCGCAATTAGACAAATTGACATTTTAACAAAATCCAAAAACAATGCCGCTCAGTAATTTACTACAATTCTTTATTTAAGGCAAAGGTAGGTAGATTCTTGTTAAGCAAAAGGGTTGCATTGCTGTCAGGTAGATGGCAGATTTGGGATCACAATGAAATCGATGATTTTATTAAATGGTGGTGCAGGTTAGAGGGGCTGAATGTCCTACTTCTAGTTTGTATGATTCCACACCAATATGCAACTTTATTTTTAAAAGTTCAAATATTATCATTTTGTGAAGTGTAGAATTTAGGGTACTAACAACATTTTTGGTATTACACCAATTAAATGTTTACATACAAAATAATTAAAAGGCATGTCAAAAGTTACGATTTGCTGGTGAAAAATGGAAAAACTCAGTTCCAAATGGAAAAACTACAAAGTATGGTATTTCTACATAAAAATATGCAGACAATTTAAACTACCTACAACTAATAATAAAAAAATCCAAAGTCTGTTCTGGAAATCACTAATGAACAGTAAGGTTTTATCAGATTGGACTGATACAGAAGTATACTGAATATTTAATTTCAATTTGCTCCAATGTTTCGTATACAAGCTAATCTTATTTTGCAGTTTGTTATCTAGTAACTCTTTCACAATAGTTTGTACAACATTGGCAGCATAAATTCATTGCAAAAATAGCTCCAATGTGCTTAACATATAAATATAGAAAGCAGCATTTTACTGACATTGAATTGGTTGTAATACCTCAAGTGATTCATTGTTTAATGCACCATCAGTTTACATTCAGTCAGCAACAAATTGATGGAAGGGATCATCAACAATACTATCCAACAGCACTCACTTTCCAATAATCTACTCACTGATAAGAGCTTGTGTCCTGCCAGGAACTGAACTCTAGATTTAATAGTCTTTGCCAAACATGGATCAAGAGCTGAATTCCAGGTGAGATGAAAATGACTGCCCTTGATATCAAGGCAAGAGTTGACCAACATGATACCAGGGTTTCAGTAAAACTGATGAAGTCACAGGAATTAGGGAGAAAACTATCCAATAACTGGAGCTAAATTTTGCAGAAAGGAAGATAATAGAGTAGAAATCGTACTATGTCTGGAAACAGGCCCTTCGGCCCAACAAGTACACACAGACTAATAAAAGAACATCCCACCCAGACCCAGACCCATTCCCCTCTCTCCACAATCCCTGCAACCCCTATGGCCATCCTACACATCCCTGGACATAATGGGCAATTTAGCATTGCCAATCCACCTAATCCGCACATTTTTGAACTGTGGGAGGAAACCGGAGTGCCTGGAGGAAACCCATGCAGACACAGAATATCTACGCTTGCACAGTTACCGAACTGTGGAATTGAACTTGGGTCTCTGGTGCTGTGAGACAGCATTGCTAACCACTGAGCCAACATGCTACCAATACGAATCAGGTCGGACTTCACTGCATTAAATTTCATCTGCCAGTTTTCTAGCCATTCCATCAAACTCTTTGTCTTTTTGAAGTTCTACAGTATTATCCTTACTGTTCAGAATACTTCCAATTAACATTAATGATTAAGATGAAGGAACTAAGGGCATTGTGTCAACTGCAAACTTAGCAATAATGATAGGTGGAGGAAAGGTAGTGTTGAGGAAGCAGGAAGTCTGCAGAAGGACTTGGACAGGTTTGCAGAGTGGGCAAAGAAGTGGTAGATAGAATACAATGTGAGAAAGTGTGAGGTTTTGCTCTTTATTAAGAGGCATACACTATTTCTCTTAAGATTAACATGCAAGTTCAGTTGGTAGTTAGGATGCTAAATGCAATGATAGCATTCATTTCAAGAGGGCGAGAATACAAAGAGCAGGAATAACCTGCTAAGGTTCAGGTTCGACAACATTTGGAATATGGAGAATAGTTTTGGGCCAGGTATCAAAGGAAAAATATGCTGGCCTCGGAGGGTCTCCATAGGAGGTTCACAGGAATGATACTGGGAATGAAGGGCTTGTCACGTGAGGAGCAGTTGAGGATTCTGGGTCTGTACTCTGAGGAGGGTAGTAGGATGTGTGGGGGGAAATCACAATTAAACTTAAAAGAATATTGAGAGGTCCAGAAAGAGTGGTTGTGGAGAGGATGTTTCTATAATCATAGAATTCCCACAATTTAGAACGAAGCCATTTGTCCCATTGAGTTCCCACCAATCCCCTGAAAAGCATCCCAACCAGACCCACACTCCTCTTCTACTCGGGCTCTAGGGCACAGCATCAGAGTGAAGAGGAAACCCTTTAGAACAGGGATGAGGAGGAATTTCTCAGCCAGAGGGTGGTACATCTGTGGAATTCATCACAACCTTATGCAACATTGGCCACGTCATTGAGTGTATTTATGATAGAGATAAATAGATTCCTGATGAAGAGCTTATGCTTGAAACATTGACTCTCCTGCTCCTCGGATGCTGCCTGACTGGCTGTGCTTTGCCAGCACCATACTTTTTGACATAGATTCTAGATTAGTAAGCAGATCAAAGGAAGGCGGTAGGAGAATGAGGTTGAGAAACATATCAGCTACGTTTGAATGGCAGAGCTGACTCAAATGAACTAAATGGCCTAATTCTGCTCCTGTATCTTATGGTATAACACAGATTCCTTGAGAGTCCAGCCATAAATCTTCCTGCAGTCAGAAAAACATCCATTGAATACTAATATTTCCCATTGCTCAGCTATTTTCAGATCTATGTGTTACTATTCCTTTTACTCTAAGAGTGGGCGGCACTGTGGTTAGCACTACTGCCTCACAGCGCCAGAGACCTGGGTTCAATTCCTGCCTCAGGCAACTGTCTGCATGGATTTCCTCCGGGTGCTCCTGTTTCCTCCCACAGTGCAAAAATGTGCAGGTTAGGTAAATTGGCCATGCTAAATTGCCCGTAGTGTTAGGTGCAGGGGAATGGGTCTGGGTGGTTTGCTCTTCGGAGGGTTGGTGTGGACTTGTTGGCCTGAAGGGCCTGTTTCCACACTGTTAGTAATCGAAGCTGAAACTTTGTTCATAATTGTGGCACTGTCTCAAATGTCTCTAGACATCCACTTGTGCCACATCAACAGCATTATCCTCACTGACCTACTCAACTACCTCTTCAGAAAACAAAGTCTTAGTGGGCGGCACAGTGGCTAGCACTGCTGCCTCACAGCGCCAGAGACCCGGGTTCAATTCCCGCCTCAGGCGATTGACTGTGTGGAGTTTGCAAGTTCTCCCCGTGTCTGCGTGGGTTTCCTCCGGGTACTCCGGTTTCCTCCCACAGTCCAAAGATGTGCGGGTCAGGTGAATTGGCCATTCTAAATTGCCCGTAGTGTTAGGGGTCTGGGTAGGTTGCGCTTTGGCGGGTCGGAATGTAATCTAATCCAATCTAATTAGTTAAGCAAAGCTATCCCTTACCAAATCCATGCTGGCATTTCTTAATTAATCCAGATTCCCCAAGAGATTTTTGTCTTGAATTATTGTTTTCTAGAAGTTGTGCCACCAACATGATTATACTAATAGATATACACAGTTTCTGAACTCACCTTTACGGTTTTTTTTAAAAACAAGTTGCAATTAGTTTGTCCTCTGGCATCACCTAGGTCTAAGATAGACTGGAAAATTATGGCCAATACCTCCAATTTCTACTCTCACTTCCCTTGGTGTCTTTGGATATCTTTTATTCAATCCTGAGACCTGATTCAACTGTAAATAAAAGGCAGTAACTCCAACGGCTCCTCTTCATGTATTTGAATTATTTCCTTTCACCACAACCTTGGCAATATTTCTTCTTTTGCTAAAGGTTGATGCAATGTTTCCATGAATAAATCCCTTTTTTGGTCTCTAATTGGCCCCATCCTTCTTATACCACACTTTCACTATTAATATTTATATACCAATGGAAGATTGCAGGATTTATTTACATCAGTTGGCTGTCTCTTCACACATTCAAAAGCTCAAGGCAGTCTCTTAGACCCAACCATCTTCAATTGCATCAATGGCTTTCCAACCATAAGGTAATAAGTGGGGAAATTCAACAATGATTGCGGTCTTCGGTCCCACACACCATTCCTCAGAAACTCATGAGTTTGGGCTGATTGGTGCCAGGTAACGAATATTCATGTTTCACAAATACCAGGTTATGGACAAAAGCAGAAAGGAGTGAGACAGAAAGAAGTGCGAGAAAGAAAGAGTAAGAGAAAAGAGGAAAGAAAGAGAAGAAGAGCAAGCACAAAAGGAGGAAAGACAGTAAGTAAGAGAAAAGCATCGCTGAACAAAAATCTAACTGGACCAGCCATATACTTTACATTAATACATGAGTATTCTCTTCTTTTGTACTCTTCATCCCCCACCCCGAACACTGTGTCAGGATGTTTCTGCTGTCAGCAAAGCACTTATTTTCTCCTTTTCACAACTATCATTTGCATATATTTTACACTTCAATCTCACTTTTAACACCATTAGCACTCCCTTTCTCTTTTGCTCTGGCCATCCTCACCATCTGTCCTACTTACTCCTCCTTCTGCCCTCTGTCAACTGCATTTAAATTACTATCTCCCAGCTGATTGCAGTTTTGAATTGTCACAAACTCAAAATATTAATGTTCTTTCTTTCTACAGATTTTGCCTGACCAGATTTTCTCAACATTTTATGAACATGTATAGATTCTAGTATTTGCAGTATTTTGCTTTTATTTTATATAAATACAAATGTAGGTCAGACACCAGCATTCTGCAATGACTCACTGAAGATTTTCTATTACTTACAAGCCAGATGTTAAGAGAGTTATGCAAAGTGCACCAATTTCTGGACAAACGAAGCTCAAAAACACCGAGGCAACAGGACACCAATTAGGACAAAGCAACCTCCGTGAGTGGCATAAAATTTATTTTCCTTTCTTAGACTGTACCTTGAGAACAAAGAGGACTTTTTCCCCATTATAGGGTTATAGATCCATACATGATTAAACAGGCCAATCCTGAATCCACCCAGCTGCTGTAGGTAGCGGTGTGTGGAATGTTCAGGTTTAGAGTCAGGAGATGTACAGAGATGGAAACAGACCCTTCGGGCCAACCCGTCCATGCTGACTAGATATCACAACCCAATCTAGTCCCACCTGCCAGCACCCGGCCCATATCCCTTCAAACCCTTCCTATTCATATACCCATCCAAATGCCTCTTAAACATTGCAATTGTACCAACCTCCACCACTTCCTCTGGCAGCTCATTCCATACACGTACCACCCTTTGAATGAAAAAGTTGCCTCTTAGGTCTCTTTTATATCTTTCCTCTCTCACACTAATCCTATGCCCTCTAGTTCTGGACTCCCCCACCTCAGGGAAAAGACTTTGTCTATTTAGCCTATCCATTCCCCACATGATTGTATAAACTTCTATAAAAGGTCACCCACTCAGCCTCCGATGCTTCAGGGAAAGCAGCCTTAACCCATTCAACCTCTCCCTAGAGTTCAAATCCTCCAACCCTGGCAAGAGCCTTGTAGCTCTTTTTTTTAAGATTAGAGTAGATTAGATTAGATTAGGTTCCCTAAGTGTGGAAACAGGCCCTTCGGTCCAACAAGTCCACATTGACCCTCCGAAGAGCAACCCACCCAGACACCTTGCCCTACATTTACCCCAACGCCACGGGCAATTTAGCATGGCCAATTCACCTAACCTGCACATTTTTGGACTGTGTGAGGAAACCAGAGCACCCATGCAGACACGGGGAGAATGTGCAAACTCCACACAGACAGTTGACCGAGCCGGGAATTGAACCTGGGTCCCAGGCGCTGTGAGGCACTGTGCCACCATGTCGCCCCTGAACCCTTTTCTGAACCCTTTCAAGTTTCACAACATCTTTCCGATAGGAAGGAGACCAGAATTGCAAGCAATATTCCAACAGTGGCCTAACCAATGTCCTGTACGGCCGCAACATTACCTCCCAATACGCTGACCAATAAAGGAAAGCATACCAAACTTTTTCTTCACTGTCCTATCTACCTGCAACTCCATTTTCAAGGAGCTAAGAACCTGCACTCCAAGAGCTCTTTGTTCAGTAACACTCCCTAGGACCTTACCATTAAGTGTATAAGTCCTGCTAAGATTTGCTTTCCCAAAATGCAGCAACTCGCATTTATCTAAATTAAACTCCATCTGTCACTTCTCAGCCCACTGGCCCATCTGATCAAGATCCTGTTGTAATCGGAGGTAACCTTTTTCGCTGTCCATGACACCTCCAATTTTAGTGTCATCTGCAAACTTACTAACTATACTTCTTATGCTCACATCCAAATAATTTATATAAAATGACAAAAAGTAGCAGAACCCAGCAGCGATCCTTGTGGCACTCCACTGGTCACAGGCCTCCAGTCTGAAAAACAACCCTCCACCACCACCCTCTGTCTTCTACCTTTGAGCCAGTTCTGTATCCAAATGGAGAGTTCTCCCTTTCTTCCATGAAATCTACCTTGCTCACCAGTCTCCCATGGGGAACCTTGTCGAATGCCTTATTGAAGTCCATAGAAATCATATTTGCTGCTCTGCCCTCATCAATCTTCTTTGTTACTTTTTCAAAATACTCAATCAAGTTTGTGAGACATGGTTTTCCACATGCAAAGCCATGTTGACTATCCCTAATCAGTCCTTGCCTTTCCAAATACACATAAATCCCGTCCCTCAGAATTCCCTCCAACAACTGACGTTAGACTCACTGATCTATAGTTCCCTGGCCTGTCCTTACCACCCTTCTTAAACAGTGGCACCACTAAGCCAGCCTCCAGTCTTCTGGCACCTCACCTGTGACTAGCAATGATACAGATATCTCAGTAAGAGGCCAGCAATTACTTCCCTAGATTCCCAGAGTTCGAGGGTACACCTGATCAGGCCCTAGGGATTTATCCACTTTTATGCGTTTCAAGATATCCAGCACTTCCTCCTCTGTAATATGGACATTTTTCAAGATGTCACCATCTATTTCCCTACATTCTATATCTTCCATGTCCTTTTCCACAGTAAATACTGATGCAAAATACTCATTTATTTGCCCCATCTCCTCTGGCTCCACACAAAGGTCGCCTTGCTGATCTTCGAGAGGCCTTATTCTCTCCATAGTTACCCTATTGCCCTTTGGATTCTCCTTAACCCTATGCCGAAGCTATCTCATGTCCCCTTTTTGCCCTCCCGATTTCTCTCAGAGTATAAAGGCAGTAAGAGTTATACTTAAGGGCACCACTCACGCCCTCCACCTCCTCCATGATTTTCACTTTCCCGGTCCCCAACGCCTTATCTTCACAATGGACATGCAGTCCCTGTACACCTCCGTCCCCCATCACGAAGGACTCAAAGCCCTCCGCTTCTTCCTTTCCCGCCGTACCAACCAGTACCCTTCCACTGACACCCTCCTTCGACTGACTGAACTGGTCCTCACTCTGAACAACTTCTCTTTCCAATCCTCCCACTTCCTCCAAACCAAAGGAGTTGCCTCTTCGTAGGATATGTGGAATAGTCCATCTTCCGCAACTACACTGGCACCACACCCCACCTTTTCCTCCGCTACATCGATGACTGTATCAGCGCTGCCTCGTGCTCCCACGAGGAGGTTGAACAGTTCATCCACTTTACCAACACCTTCCACCCCGACCTCAAATTCACCTGGACCGTCTCAGACTCCTCCCTCCCCTTCCTAGACCTTTCCATTTCTATCTCAGGCGACCAAATCAACACGGACATCTACTATAAACCGACTGACTCCCACAGCTACCTAGACTACACCTCCTCCCACCCTGCCCCCTGCAAAAACGCCATCCCATATTCCCAATTCCTTAGTCTCTGCCGCATCTGCTCCCAGGAGGACCAGTTCCAATACCATACAGTCCAGATGGCCTCCTTCTTCAAGGACTGCAGATTTCCCCCAGATGTGATAATGCCCTCCACCACATCTCCTCCACTTCCTGCTCCTCCGCCCTTGAGCCCCACCCCTCCAACCACCACCAGGACAGAACCCCACTGGTTCTCACCTACCACCCCACAACCTCCATATATAGCGTATCATCCGCCATCATTTCCGCCACTTACAAACGGACCCCACCAACAGGGATATATTTCCCTCCCCTCCCCTATCAGCGTTCCGAAAAGACCACTCCCTCCGTGATTCCCTCAGGTCAGGTCCACACCCCCCACCAACCCACCTCCACTCTCGGCACCTTCCCCTGCAACCGCAAGAAATGCAAAACTTGCTCCCACACCTCCTCCCTTACTTCTCTCCAAGGCCCCAAGGGATCCTTCCATATCCGCCACAAATTCACCTGCACCTCCACACACATCATCTATTGCATCCGCTGCACCCGATGTGGCCTCCTCTACATTGGGGAGACAGGCCGCCTAGTTGCGGAACGTTTCAGAGAACACCTCTGGGACACCTGGACCAACCAACCCAACCACCCCGTGGCTCAACACTAACTCCCCCTCCCACTCCACCAAGGACATGCAGGTCCTTGGACTCCTCCCTCGCCAGACCATAACAACACGACAGTTGGAGGAGGAGCGTCTCATCTTCTGCCTGGGAACCCTCCAACCACAAGTGATGAACTCAGATTTCTCCAGTTTCCTCATTTCCCCTCCCTCCATCTTGTCTCAGTCGAATC
Organism: Hemiscyllium ocellatum; assembly: GCF_020745735.1. Taxonomy (NCBI): domain Eukaryota; kingdom Metazoa; phylum Chordata; class Chondrichthyes; order Orectolobiformes; family Hemiscylliidae; genus Hemiscyllium; species Hemiscyllium ocellatum. The sequence continues at coordinate 104,098,465 of NC_083405.1, forward strand.
CCTCGAACTCAGCACCGCCTCCCTAACCTGCAATCTTCTTCCTGACCTCTCCGCCCCCACCCCACTCCGGCCTATCACCCTCACCTTGACTTCCTTCCACCTATCACATCTCCATCGCCCCTCCCCCCAAGTCCCTCCTCCCTACCTTTTATCTTAGCCTGCTGGACACACTTTCCTCATTCCTGATGAAGGGCTTATACCCGAAACGTCGAATTTCCTGTTCCTTGGATGCTGTCTGACCTGCTGCGCTTTTCCAGCAAAGTTCTTGCCTAATACTGTCAAAATGGGCCTTTCTCCATTTAGAACTTCAACTTTCAGATCCAGTCTATCCTTTTCCATCACTATTTTAAAACAAATAGAATTATGGTCACTGGTCCCAAAAGTGCTCCCCCAATGACACTTCAGCATGCTGAAGGAGAAATAGCTTGGGGACAGTGCTGCACAGTGGGAGCTGGCTTATAGAAGCCCCTTTTCTTCCTGATATTTAGCTTAAGACCCAGTCTCCCATAACTCTGTAAACATGGCCTATGAAAGTGCTCTCATGTATGCACACAGTCTGTCTACTGCAGCTCAAATGACTGTGACTGGAATGATGCAGGAGAACAGTTTCACACTCAACCTGAGACAGAAGCTCACTCCAGCATGAGCTGCATGGATATGGACTTGTGAAGCAGTCTTGAAGATGGAGAAGAGTTTTGGAATGATAACATAGCTTTGTTTGATCCCAGTTTGTACACCAATTGGATTTGCAGTGGATCAAGAGCTGGCACATTGTTGTGCAAGTGTCGTGTGACTTCTGACTTGGGTTATAGTCCAACAGTTTATTTGATATCACAAGGTCTTGGAGAGTTACTCCTCTTTGTCAGATGACAAAGCTTGTGATTTCAAATAAAACTGTTGTACTATAACCTGGTTTCATGTGACTTCTGACCTTGTCCACCCCAGTGCAACACCAGCACCTCTGCAACACTTCTTGTACAACAGGTAGACAATGTTGTTCTTTCTGTGAATAGCCAAATTTGAGGGGAACAGTATCATTTTCCCAAGTTGACAAATCTGAACACCTTTGTGAGGTCCAAGAGGGCCATATATAAATGATTGCTGCTACTCTGTTCAGACCATGCTTACATGTGTGTGCATTCATAGGCCATGTTTACAGAGGTATATGAGAGACTGGGTCTTAAGCTAAATATCAGCAAGAAAAGGGTTTTCTACCAGTTGGCTCTCATTATGCATCACTGCCCCCAACTATGCTATGCCAATTGTTCTTCAACTTTCACTGTGAAGATCATTTTTATTGTGCTTGTGATGAAAAGGTGCATTGTATTTTTGGAAACTGAATTTTAAAATGGATGCGGTGAGATTGTAGTCAGCTCTGCAAGGATTTTGTTAAAGAGGTCAGGAAGTCATTTGGACAGATGACCTTACTACATAATTTCTAAGAACATTGAGTTCACTGCCTAGCAAATTCCTGTGGTGTTAATAGATAAATTATTTATTCTGCTAAATAAATTTATTGCGGCAATTGGTTTAGTTTTGATTTCAGAACAAAGGTTTCAAAGTTAATTCAGAAGCATCCAGTATTCAGTTCAGAAGGTAGTTTGGTTTCTCTGAGCTAAGTTTTTTCCAGTTCAGTTCTGGGGAACCAGAAATTTCAGCAAAAGTAGTTTCTATTCTGTGAAGTTTCTGAAACAAGAGAATTCAGATAAAAAATCTTCAAGTTGTTAGAACACAGAAAATTTAGACCATCAGAACTGTGAAAGTTTTATGACATTGGACTGAGAGGTGAATGGTAAGGAAAGGAATTCAAGAGAAAAAAAAACTGCATTGTGTCAGTAACGGGAAGATGAAATGAAAGTGATGTTTCTCTGGGATGGAGTCCTTGTAATGAATAATGATTTGATTTTGATAAAACTATGTTTTGATGCTTCTAATTGTAACAAACCTACAACACGAAAGCAACCAAGCTTATGTTCCATTGTTCAAGATCTTCTGGTTCAATAACAAAGCACAACATTAAACAACGGCAAAACATATATGATCCATCAAACCTAGTTTCATCCTGGGATCCAACATATCCAGGATTACTATCAGCTGCGACCTTAATGAGAACGTATAAGCAGGTAGGGAAAGAGTTACGTTCTGGGTTTTGTGAAACAAAAAGGTTCACCTGAGCATGACTCAGATCAGATAAGAACTTGTAGTTAACAGTGGAGTGCTGGATGCAAAGGTAATGGGTTAACAAGGTGGAAAAGCATTCATTATGTAAAGCTATTTAACAATATTAGAAACATTCAGTAGGTAGTCAGTTAAGTATTCATCATGTGAAACCAGTTATTCATTGTGATACAGCAGATGGCTTAGTCTTTACTATTGACACTTGCTGACTGTAATGGTATCATCATTTTACAGGGAGGAACATCCAGATTTTATATATATCTATAGATATATAGATATATTATTTTATATATATATATAAATAAAAATAATATATCTATATATCTATAGATATATATAAAATCTGGATGTTCCTCCCTGTAAAATGATGATATGATTCATTGAGAAACCAAGACACAGAACCCATGTCTCTGTGCACATGGGCGATCATTCTCTCTCCCTCCAGTGCATGGAATAAAAGTGAAGGAGGTAAAACTACACTGTCTCTAAGCATTTTGCTTCAACTGAGGGGGGAAATCAGGATGACATTAACACTCCTGAAGGTTAGAATCTGCACCATGAAGACTATTGCCAGAAGGTGACTAGTGAAGAAATTTTGTAATGATCCTTCTGCAACAAGGCAGCCTGTCTGCAGTCACCATAAAACAGTCCAAAGTCCATTGTCGAATTTGCCACAATTTTGGCATTTTGAAGATCTGCTGAAATCCACCTTCCAGATGAGGAAGATGAAATCAGTTATTCATGTCAAATATGTTTCTTGAATATATTACAGTATTTCAGTTGAGGATTCCATCTGCACCAGTGAACTGGTTGGTTCTCAGCAATCGGATGGCCTTTTCAACCTTGTGTCAGGCTAAGGTTGTGTTGAGGTGCTGATGCGTAGAATGCTAATGGCAACAAAATTAAATTCAGATTTGGACTTGAGGAGATCCTTAAAGTGTTCCATCCAATGAGTGCAGACTACCTCTGTCCTAAGAAAGGAGTGGGATAGGTCATATTGCAGTATGTGCTACCCAAGGTGCACTGCAGTTCCCAAATCAACAACCACAACCATGGAGAAGAATAACAGAAACCAGCTCCAAATCACACCACCACAATTTGGAAATACATCAAATTTCTGCAACACCTTTCTACAACCAGTTGAAGAAAACTGCTCACTACAACCACCATCCTTGACGATCTTATCCCGGCAACATTTCAGATTCACTAGAGGTTATCACACAACGATATATAGCAGTGAGGGAGTTGCTCTGTTATTGACTCTGGATTCCACACTGAATCAGGTCAAATAGCAGTAAGTGATTACAACCTACCATCCCTCCTCACAGACAAACAGTTCTCTGACATGTTCAACATTATTTGGACACACAAGGAGGGCACAGAGTATTCTAAATAGGAAGCTTCAGTCTACCAAGAGTGGCTCGGTAGCACCATTACTGACCTAAAATAAAAGGTCTAATGATGACCATGAAACCAGTATAAATTATCAGAAAAAACTCGTCGCATTCGCTAATATGCTGTAGAAAAGGAAATCCACCATACTCACCTGATCTAGCCTATGAGAGGGTAGACAGCATCAAGTTCCTTGGAGTGATGATAACTGACAACCTATCCTGGACTTCCTGCATGGGTGCAATAGTCAAGGTGGCACAATAACACCTCTTCATGCTCAGGAAATTTAGCATGTCCATAAAGGACCATCACTAACTTCTACAGATGCATTATTGAAAGCATACTGTCTGGGTGCATATGTCAAGAGTGTGGTGCTGGAAAAGCACAGATCAGGCAACATCCAAAGAGCAGGAGAATCAACATTTCAGGCATAAGCTGGGTATAGCAACTGCTCTGCCCAGGACCATAAGAAACTACAGAAGATTGTGTGCAAAGCCCAGACCATCACGGAAGGCAATCTACCATCCATGGACTCTATTTACACATTTTATTACTGCAGAAAGGCTGCCAACATTATCAAAGACCAACCATACCCCAGTAATGACTTCCTACAACCTCCTCCATCAGGCAGAAGATACAGAATCTTGAACACATGGACTAACAGGTTCAGGAACAGCTTCTTCCTGGCCATTATTAGACTGATGAATGGACTGTCTAACCTCAAATGATACAGATCTCGCCTAGTGCATGCCTTGTGCAACATAACCTGTATGCCTCAGATTGTTTTTTTAAACAGCCTTTGATCTATACATCCCTGCTTAGTATGATCTAGCTGTATGCTTGTAAACAAAAACTTTCACTGTACTTCAATACACAGAACAATAAATTCAAATCAAATCAAATATAGGCAACTCCAGACACAAAGCAATCTGGTTCACTCTTAACTACCCTCTGAAATGGCCTCCATTGTAACGATTGCTAGAAAGTCTCCAAAAAAGGAGTGAGCTGGACACAGACCACCTGACATCAACCTAGGCACAGGAAACAACAGAAAACACAACCCTGTCACTTTTCCTGCCAACAGTGTCAAATTCTTCCTTTCAACAATTCAGGACTGTGCCAAAATAAGGAGGGCTGTTTCAGAGTAGTCAAGCATCAGAATTTACTTCATCCGTACCAACCCACCTGCCACAAATGCATCTTTCCATGACAGTATCAGCAAGAGTGACCTCCACACAGTCCTTGTGGAGGTAAAGTATTGCCTTCTCATGGAGAATACCCTCTACCCAAAATATTGTTCTCCTACCTGCTGACGCTTGACAGCCATTTTAAGTCAGAGACCCCTATACTGAGAAGCGAATGCACTGCTTACAGATACCAACAATAGACCCGATCCCACAACTAGAGAACCGAATCACAGCCCTACTCAAAAAAACCTTCAGAAATCTGGAGATATTAATAAAACCGACTTCCAAAAAAATGAAACTAGACGGATCCAACACACCACACTTCTATGAATTATCCAAAATTCACAAACCAGGAGGAGTCCCCCTCAGACCCATAGTCTCGCTACCTGGAACACCAACTTACAGATTATCCAAGGAGCTACACCAAAGACTAAAACACTTAGTAGAAGACTCACGCCGCTCTATTCAAGAATTCCTGAAGACCGAAATGATACCAAAATAGAAGAGGATGAAATAATGGTCTCCTTTGATGTAACAGCACTATTCACACCCATCAACATCAACCCAGCCAAGGAAACACTAACAACATTATTAGAAGAACCAAAGACACATGCACCAAACACCAGTAACTTCATCAGCAAGAATAATATCGTCAAGCTAGTGGATCTATGCCTTATCATCCACTTCACCTTCAACAACAAAGCCTACAGACAAACCAACGGAACACCCATGGAATCTCCGATATTAGGGTTCTTAGCAAAGGCAGTAATGCAGAGACTTGAACAAACAGCTCTGCCAACCATCCAATCCAAACTTTGGGTCTGCTACGTGGGTGACACCTTTGTCATCACTAAACAAAACAAATTCAAGGAATCCTCAAGACCATCAATAATACTCTTACTGGCATAAAATTCGCTGAAGAGGAGGAAAACAACAACAAACGACCATTCCTAGATGTCGCAGTAGAGTGAACAACCAATGGGCAACTCCAAACCAGTGACTACAGGAAAACAACACATATGGATCAAATACTGAACTACAGAAGCAATCATCCCAACACCCACACAGAGCTTTATTAGAACATTATTTCAATAAGCCACCACACAGCAACACAGAGGAACTCGCAGAGCAGAGGAAAATCACCTATAAAGTGTATTCAAAAAGAACGGGTACCCAATGAACACAGTCCGCCAATTTCTCAGCAACAAACCCAAACAAGCAGACAAAACACATCCAGAAGCCCTAGCCACTCTCCCCTACATCAAAGACATCTCAGAAATGACTGCCAGACTACGGAGACCCCTTGGCATCTTAATAGCTGACAAATCCACCAACACACTAAAACAGCAGCTAGTGAACTTGAAAGACCTTATACAGACAACAAGCAAAAGTAATGTCATTTACAAAAGACCTTGCAAGAACTGTAACAAACACTACATTGGACAAACAGGCAGCAAACTAGCCACCAGGATACATGAACATCAACTAGCCACAAAAAGACATGACCGACTCCCACAATATCTTTACATACAGATGAGGAAGGACACCACTTCAAGTGGGACAACATATCCATCCTAGGACAAGCTAAACAGAGACAAGCACGAGAATTCCTAGTGTTCTGGTTGGAGGGCCATCCTTCTATCAACAAACACCGACTTGAATCCCATTTACCACCCCCAAGAAAAGAAAAACAGGAAATGACATCACCAAACCAAGGAAACCTGGACACAAATTAAAAAGCAGGCCATACCACCAGTGCGTCATTAGAGACTCACTGATAATGCTACCTAGTATGGTGATGAAACATCTGAAAACGAACCTTCCAGCTCAGTAAACAAACTTACATCCAGAATACCCTCTATTGTGTTGTATGGCACTATCACCATTTAAACAGATGTAGCAACTCAAGACTGGGCATCTATCAGGCTTTGTGGGCCGTCAAAAGCACCATCAACCATCAACTTCATGGCCTGACATATCTCCCACCCTACCAGTATCAAGCCAGGGGATCAACTCTGGTTCAATCCAGCATGCAGGAAGACATAACTAAAAATGTCATGTCAACCTGAAACAGCTGCCAGACAGGACTACTTGCACATTAAACAGCATAAAGGAACAAATGATAGACAGAACCAAGTGACTTCACAATCAACAGATCTGACCTAAGACCCACAGTTCTGCCACACAGCTATAAAAGGTGGATGACAATCAACTCAGTGGAGTAGGAGGCTCTAGACAAATCTCATCCTCAGTAATGGGGGAGCCCAATATATTAGTGCAAAAGAGAAGGCTGCTTGTTTCCACACTATAAGAATTCTAATTCTAATTATCTTCAGCCAGAATTACTAAGATGATCCACTTCAGCCTTCGCCAAAGGTCCTCAGCATCAAATATACCAGTCTTTGGCCAATTTGATTACCTCCACTCGCTATCAAGGGATGGTTTGAGTCACTGGATACTGCAACGGCTATGGGCCCTGGTATTCCAGCAATAGTACTGAAGACTTGTACACCAGAACTGGCTGCTCCTCTAGCCAAGCAGCTCCAGTGCAGTTATAACACTGGCATCTACCCAAAATATGGAAAATTGCCCAGTTATGTCCTGTATGCAACAAATCCAACCCATCAGACTACTCTCGATCATCAGTGAAGTGATGGAAGGGGTCAGCGAAAGTGCTAGCAGGCAGCACCTGCTCAGTGACACCCAGTTTGGGTTCCACCAGGGCCAGTCAGCTCCTGACCTCATTACAGCCTTGGTTTAAACATAGACAAAAGAAATGAATTCCAAGTGAGGGGAGAGTGACAGCCCTTGACAACAATTGACCATAGTGCTTGAAGAAGTCCTAACAATACTGGAACTAGTAGAAATCAGAGGGAAACTCTTGAATTTCTCAATCTATTTGAAATCTGCCCTGTTTAATGCTACACTAAATGGTGGTAGTGTTTAACATTACATGGCGAAAGATTTCTTCCAGGTGGTAGGGAGCTGTCTTCTTGAATGCCTACAGTCCATGTGCTGTAGGTAGCCCCTCAATACTGTTAGAGAAGGAATTCCAGTTAGATTTAGGGAGATAGTTGTGCTTGTTGGAGGTCAATCATCTCTGCAGGAGTTCTTCAGGGTAGTGTCCTCAGGCCATCATTTTCAGCTACTTCAGGTGATTTTTTTCCACCATGAAAAGGTCAGAAGTGAGGTGTTTACTGATTACTGCACAATGTACACCATCATTCATGACTCCTCAGACACTACCATAGTCTATATTGAAATGTAGTAAGAATTGCACAATATCCAAGCTTGGGCTGAAAAATGGCAATTAGCATTCATGCCACACAATGGCAGGCAATGATCTGCTCCATCAAGAGAAGCTAACCATCATCCCCTGAAATTCAATGCCGCCATCACCAAATCCACAACTATCAACATCCTGGGGCTCACTACTGACAAGAAAATTAACTGTGATAGCCATATGAATACAGTGGCTATGAGTGCAGGTCAGAGGCTAGGAATACCACAGCAAGTAACTTACTTCCTGACACCCCAAAACATGTGAATCATCTACAAGAAACTCCCCACTTGTCTGGGTGAGTGCAGCTCCAAAAACACTCAAGCAGCTTGATAGAAGTCAGAATAAAAAGAGTCAGCTTGAGTGGCACCATATCCATAAATATCCACTTCCTGCACCACCAATGTCCAGTTGAGACACTACAAGATGTATTACAAACATTTTCCAAGGCTCCTTAAAAAGTATCTTCCAACCCAGAACCTTGATCATGTAGAAGGACAATGACAGCAGATATATGGTAACACCACCTGCAACTTCCCCTCCAAGCTATTCTCTACCCTCACTTGGAAATATATCACGTTCCTTCAGTGTCATTGGATCAAAATCCTGGAATTCCTTCTCTAACAGTATTGAGGGGCTACCTACAGCACATGGACTGTAGGCATTCAAGAAGGCAGCTCCCCACCACCTGGAAGAAATCTTTCGCCATGTTATGTTAAACACTACTACCATTTAGTGTAGCATTAAACAGGGCAGATTTCAAATAGATCGAGCAATTCAAGAAGGGATATCCAGGATGTATTGCAGCCATGAGCAGCTGCAGAACTGTATTCAACCACAATCAGCAACCTCATGGCCCGGCATATCACCCACTCTACTGTTACTACCAAGCCAGGAGCTGAATTCCAGTTCAATGTAGTGTATAGGATGGCATACTGGGAGCAGCACCAGGAATACCTGAACAAGTGGTACCAACCTTCTGCAGCCTAAACACATGACTACAGTCATACAGCATGGAAACAGACCCTTCGGTCCAACCAGTCCACACCGACCATGTTCCCAAACTAAACTAGTCCCATCAGTCTGAGCCTGTCCCATATCCCTCCAAACCTTTCTTATCCGTGAACTTAACCGAATGTATTTTAAATGGCGTTATCCACCACTTTCTCTGGCAGTTCATTCCACCCACAAGCCACTCCATAAAAAGGTTGCCCCTCCTGTCCCCTTTAAGTCATTCTCTCTCACCTGAAAAAATGACCCCAGTTTTGAACTCTCCCATGCTAGGGAAAAGACCGTTGATATTGACTTAATCCATGCCCACCATGATTTTATAAACCTCCATTAAGGTCTACTTGCATGCCACACAGCAAAAGGAGGTTGAATCTATGCAGCCAATCACCATGAAGGAGCTTCCCAGAGGAAGAGAATCTTGGTTTTACACATTACCAGCTGTAGATTAAGTCACTAGCTGTTAACACCATTGTATTTTGAACTATGTTCAATTTTATGTTTTAAAAAATGATTTAATTTTACTAATTTAACCAAAAAACCCAACAAAAAGAACAAAAACACATTCATATCATCTACTTAGAACATAAGTTGTAAAAGACAAGAAGGGATTGAGCTAAAGAGGGGAGCACAATGCTTTAAACCAAGGCTGGTAGGCATGACTAGAATGGGTGGATGGTTTCTCTTAATGGGCTGAATGGCCTCTATCTACAGCATAAAAGTTAAATTGTTGAAGTCGATCAAAGATTACTTTTTCTGTGAAACATTCTAACTGGGATTAAGACGTATTCTTCTTATCTCAAAGATTTTGCAATCATAACTGAATTGCCACTGATCTTGTTTATTTTGCAGCATACATGAAACAAAAATCAAAAATGTCATTTTTATTCCAGCAGTTCAGATTTTCTTTATAAATCTTTTAACCACCAATACAATATTTTGTGAACTACTTAAGCATTAAATGCAGCAGTAAAGTGAATGCTTATAAGGCTTTCAAAACCAGAAACTACATGCTCAGATTAGGGCAATTTACTAAACTGTTTCTGAACAATGAACATTAAACTAAGCACATCTACCAACTTTGTTCAAAGAGTACAAAGGTAATTTTCAAGGTCAAGATCAGATCAGATAAAGAAGGTCAATTTCAATATTAGGATGATCCACGGATCTTGTTCTTCCAGTAGGAAGCTACGTATTAAGGGAGTGTTAATTCCAAGTAAGGCTACCACGTAATTATGTGACTTGTATTTTTCAACCACATTTTTTGAATGGCAGCAAGGAACTAGTAATTTTTTCAAAACTTTCCTGTTAAGGTACTAAACTATCCATATCCATTTATACTAGTGTGTTATGCCAATTTCTCCATGAGATCACACAAAATAACATACAACATATTAGTATAAAAAAAAGTGTCCTCCATGTACCAATGAGGCAAAAAGTAAAAGTTATTTTCATCTGTTACTTTTCTCCAACATCCTTTTAATGAGAAAGTGGTCTCACTGTAGTATCTTTTTTTGAAGATTTGCAAATCAACACTGAAAATGTTTTGGGGAAAATGGTCTTACATGGACATTTGTGGAGAAGGGCAAATATCATTGGGTAAAATTCTCTATTAGAGCCACGTTCCTCATGTAAACATTTCTTTTTCATGGGATGAAAGTGATTGAGAAACATTTATGCAACCTTGGTTTCATATTTTTTGATGCCCTACTGGTATTAGCGTTAGATTAGTAATCCAGATAATGTTCTAGGGACCTGGGCTCGAATCCCACCACAGCAGACAAAGAACCTTGAATTAGAACATAGAAACGTACAGCACAGAACAGGCCCTTTGACCCATGATGTTGTGCAGAAGTTTAATCCTAATGTAAAATATATTACCTTAACCTACGCACCCCTCAACTCACTGCTATCCACGTGCATGTCCAGCAGTCGCTTAAAAGTCCCCAATGTCTCTGCTTCCACCACCACAGCTGGCAATGCATTCACAACTCTCTGCGTAAAGGATCTACCTCCGACGTCTCCTTTATACCTTCCTCCTAATATCTTCAAACTGTGACTCCTCGTACCAGTCAATCCTGCCCTGGGGAAAGTGTCTGGCTATTGACTCTCTGTTCCTCTTGTTATCTTGTGTACCTCGATCAGGTCTCCTCTCTTTCTCCTTCTCACCAGAGAGAAAAGTCCAAGCTTATTCAACCTTTCTTCATAAGGCAAGCCCTCCAGTCCAGGCAGCATTCTAGTAAACCTTCTTTGCACCCTCTCCAAAGCCTATCTTTCCTATAGTAGGCTGACCAGAACTGGACACAATATTCTATGTGTGGTCTCACCAGGGACTTGTAGAGCTGCAGCAAAACCTCACGGCTCTTATACTCGATCCCCCTGTTAATGAAAGCCAAAACACCATATGCTTTCTTAACAACCCTATCCACTTGGGTGACAACTTTGAGGGATCTATGTACTTGCACACCCAGATCACTCTGTTCCTCCACAATGCCAAGAATCCTGTCTTTAAATAGCCCTCGACACCTCCAACCTTTGTGTCATCTGCAAATTTACTAACCCACCCCTCAACCTCCTCATCCAAGTCATTTATAAAAACTACAAAGAGCAGAGACCCAGGAATAGAGCCCTGAGGTACCCCACTCAACACTGACCTCCAGGCAGAATATTTTCTATCTACAACCACTCTCTGCCTTCTGTCAGCCAGCCAATTCTGAATCCAGATAGCCAAATCTCCCTGTATCCCATACTTCCTGACTTTATGAATGAACCTACCATGGGGAACCCTATGAAATGCCTTGGTGAAGTACATATACACCACATCCACTTCTCGACCAATGTTGACCTGTCTTGACACCTCCTCAAAAGAACCCAATAAGATTTGTGAGGCATGACCTGCCCCTCACAAAGCCATGCTGACTGTCTTTAATCACACTTTGCTTTGCCAAATAGTCATAAATTCTATCCATCAGAATTATTTCCAAAACTTTGCTGACCATAGACGTAAAACTGACCCGTTTGTAATTGCCAGGGATTTCCCTATTACCCTTCTTGAAAAGAGGAACAACATTTGTCTCCTTCCAATCCTCTGGTACAATCCTGTGGAGAGTGAGGACGCAAATATCCTCGCCAGCAGCTTAGCAACCTCCTTTCTTGTTTCCCGGAGCAGCCTAGGTTAAATCTGGTCTGGCCCTGGGGACTTTTCAATCTTAATGTTTTCCAAAATTTCTAGCACATCAACTTCATCAATCTTGATCTGGTCAAGACTGTATCCCAGCTCCTCTAAGTTTTCATTTACAACAAGTTCCCTTTCCTTGGTGAAAACAGAAGCAAAAAACTCATTTAGGACTTCCTCCAATTGTTCAGACTCCACGCACAAGTTCCCTCCGCTATCCCTGATCAGCCCTACCTTCTCCCTGATCGTTCTCTTATTCCTCACGTAGGAGTAAAATGTCTATGGGTTCTCCCTAATCCTTCTGGCCAAGCCTTTTTCGTGCCCCCTCCTTGCTCTCCTCAGTCCATTTCTGAGTTCCTTCCTAGCAAGCCTGTAGTCCTCTATAGATGTGCCTTCTTTCTTTTGATGAGAAGTTCCTCTGTTCTCATCATCCAAGGTTCCTTAATCTTACCCGTCTCAGAGGAACAAATTCGTGCATCACTCGCAACAACTGCTGCTTAAATAGTCCCCAATATGTCTGTTATGCCCTTTCTGTGGAACAATTGCTCCCGGCCTGTACTTCCCAACTCCTGTCTGATAGCGTCATAATTTCCTTTTCCCCAATTAAATATCTTCCCTCGGAAACTGCTCCTTTTATTCTCCAAGGCTATACTAAATACGAGACAGTTGTAATCACTTTCAGAGCTGAAAATGTGTTGCTGGAAAAGCACAGCAGGTCAGGCAGCATCCAAGGAACAGGAAATTCGACGTTTCGGGCATAAGCCCTTCATCAGGAATCAGGGCTTATGCCCTGCAACACATTTTCAGCTCTGATCTCCAGCATCTGCAGACCTCACTTTCTCCTGTAATCACTTTCACCAAAGTGCAAGATCTGACACCTGTCCTGGTCGTTGCAGAACACCAAATCCAAAATGGCCTCATCCCTCGACGGTCTGTCTACATACTGTGTAAGGAAACCCTCCTGAACACCTGACAAAAACGGCTCCATCCAAACCATCTGTATGAGGGAGGTTCCAGTTGATATTGGGAAAGTTGAAATCACCCATAACAACAACCCTGCTACTTCTGCATTTTTCCAGAATCTGCCTGCCTATGAGATCTTCAACCTCTCTACTGCTATTAGGTGGTCTATAGAAAACTCCCAATACAGTGGCTGTTCCCAACTTCCACTCATACTGACTCAGTAGACAAACCTTCCTTTGTTTCTGTAGCTGTGATGCACTCTCTGATTAGCAATGCTACGCCCCCTTCCTCTTTTTCCACCCTCCCTGTTCTTTTTAAAACGTTCTAAATCCTGGAACATCAAGCAACCATTCCTGTCCCTGTGAAACCCACGTCTCCATTATGGCCACAACATCGTAGCCCCAAGTACTGATCCATGCTCTAAGTTCGTCACTCTCATTTTGGACACTCCTTGCATTAAAGCAGACACACATTAACTAATCCCTTGGTCTCATCACGAGAAACCTTCCTGATGGATTTAATATAACCTGTCACTGCCCTGTCTGCAACTGACCCCCTCTCAGACACGTGGCTCTGATTCCCAGTCCCCTGACAAACTAATTTAAACCCTCCTGAATCACATGAGCAAATCTCCCACCCAGGACATTTGTGCCCTTCCAGTTCAGGTGCAACCCATCCTTCATGTACAGGTACCATCTTCCCCAAAAGGTATCCCAATGGTCTAGGTATCTGAAGCCCTCCCTCCTGTACCAGCCTCGCAGCCACGTGTTAAGCTGCATTCGTTGACTGTTCCTCATCTCACTATCTCGTGGCACCAGTAGCAAACCTGAGAACACTATTCTACTTGTCCTGCTCTTCAGCTTCCAACCTAATTCTCTGTAGTCACTTTTCAGATTCTCAACCCTTTCCTGGCTATATCTACCATGATTTCTGGCTGCTGACCCTCCCCCTTCAGAATCTTGTAAACCCGATTGGTGCCATCCCAGACCCTGGCAGAGGGGAGGCAACATACTTTCCAGGAGTCCCATTCCTGAACGCAAAATCTTCTCTCAATCAGTCTAACTATTGAGTCCCCTACCACTAGCGCTTTTCTATTTTCCCCGCTTCACTTCTGAGCAACAGTGCCAGGCTCAGTGCCAAAGTATTCAATAATAAATCTGGAATGAAGTGTCTAACAACCATGAAACCAATGTTGATTGTTGTAAATAAAACCCATTTGGTTCACTAATGTCCTTTAGGAAGGGAAACTGCTGTCCTTACTTGGTCTGGCCTACATGCGACTACAGCTCCACCAGGAATGTGGTTGGCTCTTAACTGCCCTTTGGGCAGTTATGGATAAGAAATAAATACTGTGGCACTCATCCGGTGATGCCTGTATCCCGTGAATAAAAATAAATGAATGTCCTAGAAAAATCAAGTTTTAGATTCAAATCTGTGAAAGCTAGTTGTGCAAGTAATTTTAGGAACTGTAATTTTGATTACTGTTCCTCATAGCTTTTGTCTGTGTCACAATGGCCCCAATGACTGCTGAAAGGAACATTAAAAATCAAGTAGTCACCAACAGAGAAGTTCATATAAAGCACCTAATGCAAAGTTTTATGTACAAAGGATATTCAATAAAATTAAATAAGATATCTACTTTGTACAGCTTCAACTTCCTGCCTGAACTTGTTCATGCTCAAATATTTATCTAAGTAGCAAAAGAAGGACTGGAAAACCTGCTGTTGTTTCTCCTTGTATGGCAGCAGGACACCAATAGGAACAACTTTCCTTCAAGTGTAGAGCCAAAACAGGTTGAATTATAGTCATGATTTGGAGATGCCGGTGTTGGACTGGGGTGTACAAATTTAAAAATGACAACACCAGGTTATAGTCCAACAGGTTTAATTGGAAGCACACTAGCTTTCGGAGCGACGTTTCAGGCATAAGCCCTTCTTCAGGGCTTATGCCCGAAACATCGATTCTCTTGCTCCTTGGATGCTGCCTGACCTGCTGCGCTTTTCCAGCAACACATTTTTCAGCTTTGATCGTCAGCATCTGCACAGTGCTCACTTTCTCCTATCTCTGTACAGTCATTCTAAGATAAAGG
This sequence comes from Hemiscyllium ocellatum, assembly GCF_020745735.1. Classification (NCBI taxonomy): domain Eukaryota; kingdom Metazoa; phylum Chordata; class Chondrichthyes; order Orectolobiformes; family Hemiscylliidae; genus Hemiscyllium; species Hemiscyllium ocellatum. The sequence goes on from NC_083405.1 coordinate 104,113,737, forward strand.
GATCAAAACTGTGCACAGTTCCCAGATGCAGTCTAACCAAGATTTTACATGCTACTGAAGAACTCATTGCTATTCCAGTACTCATGCAATACACTAAAACACTACTAACCCTCCTAATTGCCAGCATACCTGCAGGTCAGCCTCCAGTGACTTATGAACTTAGATTTTCAAACCTCTTACCATCGAAGAAATGTTGCGCACATCTGCTCTTCCTATCAAAGTGGATAACCTCATTTTTTCCACATGCCTTGTTCTTCCTCACTCATTAAATCCATTTAAATCCTCTTGAAGCCACTGTCTCTTGTTCATAGCACAGTGCCACCCAGATTTGTGTCACCTACAGGTTGGAAAATATTACCCTTGGTCCCGATCATTGATATTATTGTGAACAGCTGGGTTCCCAAGTATTGATCCTTGCAGCAACCTACTCGTCAAAGCTTGCCAAGGTAAGAGTGGCCCATTTATTCCTTATTTTTGCCTTTTAGCGAATCTTTATTCCAGACCAAAACATTACATCCTATTCCATTTGCTTTTGCCAACCAAAGTCTTTTTGGGGGACTTTATCAAAGTCTTCCACAAGTCCAAGTATACTTTGACCACAGCATCGGTGTTATCAAGTCTGTTAATAACATCCTCAAAAACAAAACCTCTACAGATTCAAATATGATTTTTCATTTTCAAATCCACACTGACTATGGCCAATCAAATCATTACCATCCAAGTGTCTATTTACCATGTTCTTTTATAATAGATTCTAGAAGTTTCCTTACTTTGGATGGAAGGCTAAGAGTTCTAACATTCCCCATTTCTCTTTCCCTCCCTTCTTAAAGAGTGGGATGACACTTGCTACATTCCAATCTACAGAAACTATTCTACAATCTGTAGAATTCTGGATGATCATCAGTGAATCACTTTCTCCATTGCCAGATCTTTCAACTCACTGGGGTGTAGAATATCTGGTCTTAGCAATTTCTCTACTACAGTCACATTAATTTCTTCAACTCAACTTCTTATTTATACTATTTTCCTTCAATTTTTCACTCTCCCTAGTTCCTTGGCTCGATCATTCTGAGAGATTTCTAGTATCTTCCTCTGAGAAGACATACACAAAGCAAAGCAAGCGTTTCTCTATTCCCCTTTATGAATTTCCTTGACTCTGCCTGTTACGCATCCACATTTGTCCGAGCCAGACCTTTCATTTAATTTTGCCATAGAAACTTTTATGATCCATTTTTCATGATTTCTGCTGTCTTACATTAATATTCTAATCTCTTAGAAAAAGAGAATCAAGAAACTGATGTGTTCTAAAATCATCCAAATATTCAGGCCTATTTCTATTCAATAGCCCTTCTCTTTCAGTCTTATTCAATCTTTAATTTACTTTGTTAGCCATGGTCAACTGACCTTTTGGGTTTTTTGCACCATGGAAGAATGTATTGTTGCTGTAAACTTTCTATTTGATCTTTAAAGACCAGGCATTGCAGATGTATTGTCACACTCTTTCAATTGTCCAAACTCCACCCCCACCAATTTGTCCCTCAATTTCATAAGTTCCTTTGCTAAGATCAAACTCTGAAATTTCAATAATATAAAATTCTATAATATTATGGCCACTCAAGCCTAAAATGATTCCTACAACAAGATTAGCCCTTTATTGTTAAATAATAGATCTAAATAGTTTGTATGCTAGTCAGTTCCTCAGAATACTAGAAAACCATCCCAACACAATCTGGAAACAGATCCTCTGACATTATTGCTCATTGGAGTCACTGAAACTATATACAGATTAAAGTCAGCCAAACATACTGCAATACCCATGATACATGCTTCTTGAATCTCCTGATTAATACCATGTCCTACACCACTACAACCACCATTTATCAAATATTACTTGCTGAAATCTGAGACACCCAATAATGAAACAAAATGGCAACAGCTTTAACAGTAGCAATCCAAATAGATGACCTCATCATGAATGTTTAAATGAAGTTTCAAGAATGGCTAATGCACATAGACCTCAATAAGTAATATCTATCCAGCTACAGAAGGGAGTGAAAGCTCCGTTTGATTCACTTCTCTAACCCATTTATTTTGAGGTTTTTTTTCACTGTTTGTGTGTCTATTTCCACATGGTTGAAGGATCTGAAGTATACTAAAGCTTCTAATAATTTACATTAAAAATAGCTGGGAGTGATTGACAGCTTTACAAGAAAATAAGACGGCCAATATACTTCAATGTCGGATGACTTTTGTTTTAGTCGATGACTCTGCAAGGCCATTGTCCGGGACTCTTGAGAAGCAACCTGACTCCAATGGGAAGGGCAGAAATTATGGACCCTGGAGCTGCTACTCCTGGCCTGGGCTATTAACCCATCCAGCCTGAGCACAATGAGCTTTATCCCAAGCCGATCCTGGTTACTGGGCCCTGATGCATCCCACTGTCCCAGGACCTGCATGACTCCACTAAAAATTATAAGCCGTGTTTGAACCTTCCACCAAAACAAAAAGAGCTGACATAGGTGGAGTAATGTGTGGGGGCTGGCTAGCTGTACCCTTATTCTATGCCAATGAAAACTTCCTGAAACTTAAAAGGAGCCATTAGTTACTTGTCTCTCTCTCTACAGATGCTGACAGATCTGCTGACCTTTGAGTGTTTAATTTTTCAATTTCAGATTTTCAGCATCTCCAGCATTTTACTTTTATAACTCTAAAGGTTTATGACCTGCTTCTGACCTCGGTCTTGGGGGATTTGACAGGGTTGCTTTCCCCGTGGGAGAATATAGAAACACAGGGGATAATCTCAGACCAAGGGGTCACACATTTAAAGCAAAAATGAGGAGGAATTTCTGGTCTCAGAGAGTAGTGTTTTTACGAAGCTCTTTACTGCAGTGGGCTGTTGAGGCTAGATTATTAAGTACATTCAAGTCCGAGATAGATAGTCTTTTTAAAAAAAAAATCAGTAATGGAATCAAAGGTTATATAGAAAAGGCAGGAAAGCAAAGTTGAGGATTATCAAATCAACCATGATCTCATTGAACGGCGAAGTAAATGCAATGGGCTGAATGGCATTCTTCTCCTAGGCCTTATAATGATCCCTTTCCCTCAACTATCATAGGCTCCTATTCCTTGCATGCATAGAGTCATTAGTTGTATGTCCTAATGAGGCGGAGTGTCCCAATTGTGGAGTTGCATGGATTTTTACAAACATTCAAATTAAGAGAGTAGACCCTGAGGACTGCTCCTCTATTCAATAAGGTAGACGCTGGACTGAATGCTCCACATTGCCACCTATTCCCAATAACTTGGTACAGTACAACAAACTAATTGAGTACAGCTTTCAGAAGTTAGAGGGAACATGGGAGACTTCCAACAATGATAAGTGGCATTAGTGAGGTCACACCTGGAGTACCATGTGCAATTTTAGTCTCCATACAGAAGGACATAGAGGGAGTGCAGCAAAGATTGACTGAATTACTTCCTGGGTTGAGGAGATTATCCTATGAAGAGAGAGATTAAGTAGATCAGGCCAGTATTCCCTGGTGTTTAGAAGAATGGGAGGTGATTGATTTGAGCCAAATAAGTTTCTTAACAGGGTTGACAGGGTAGATGTCAATCTTTGGAATTCTCTCCCCTGGAGGACTTTGGAATCTCACTGTTTGAGTACATTCAAGATCAAAGTTTGATAGTTTTTGGAGTATCAAGGGTAGTAAGGATTTGGGACTAATTCTGGAAGGTGGAGTTGAAGTAAAGTTTCAGCCATGGTTGTATTGAACAGCAGGGCAGGATTGTGGGGCTGAATAGCCTCGTCAGCCTCCTAATTTTGTATGAGCTAAAATGGCCCAAACCTCACATTGGTGATTTGAGCTCCTGTAGGGTCAACATTGATCTTTCAATCCTAGTTAAAATTGGGATTAAGAAGCTATTTTAAGTCTAATATAGCCATTAGAAGTTATTACTTGGATATAAATTCTCAAAGGCTTAATATGTTTATCCATATAACATTCCCTGCCTGCCTTTTTAACATAGATTTTAACTCATTTAAAAAAAAATCAGGTTAAGAGAGCCATAGAGATGTACAGCATAGAAACAGACCCTTCAGTCCAACTTGTCCATGCCAACCAGATATCCTAAAGTAATCTATTTGCCAGCATTTGGCCCATATTCCTCTGAATCCTTCCTATTCATGAACCCATCCAGATGCCTTTTAAATGTCGTAATTGTACCAGCCTCCACCATTTCCTCTGGCAATTCATTCCATACACGTACCATTCCACCTCTATGTGAAGATGCTACCCCTTAGGTCCCTTTTAAATCTCTCCCCTCTCACCTTATACTGTTGCCATCTAGTTTTGGACTCCCCTACCCTGGGAAAAAGACCTTGACTTTATCAAGAATCTATGTCTCAGTCTTAAAAGTCTACAACGATTCTCCTTCCACCAACTTTTGAGGAAGTTCCAAATTTTCACAACCCTGTGTGTGAGGGGGTTTGAGCAGCCTAATGGCTTATTTCTGATTTTTCCAGTCTATACATATGTAGATTAAAATCTCGCATGATTATTGACATGTCTTTCTGACAAGCTTCCATTATTTCTTCCTTAGTAACCACATGATTGGATGCAGTACAATTAGGGACCTATATGTCGCTCTCATGAGTGACTCCTTGCCTTTATCATTTATTTTGAATCATATATTCAATAAAAGGTAGTACATTTATTGAAAGGATGACTGAATTATAACAATGTTTTGTTTGACTGAGATTGCAGTACACTTACATTGCATGTAGAGGTCTCCAGTTCATTTGTAAAGAGGCACAGTGGTGGAACATTGCCAATAGCAGAGCAAGCATACAGCAATGCAGCACTGTAGATACTTGATTTTTTTACATTGGAAATTGATGATGTGAAGTAGTTATGATTTCTCATGTTAAATGATGCAGTTTTTTTTAGGATACACATACTATTCTATGCATCAAAAAAGATTCCACTTCAGACAAAGCATCCTGTATTAATAATAACAGCTAGGAAGTAATTTGACATAATCAATCAATCAATCTTCCTGATACTGCTTTTGTTTCTATTTCTAAGTATACAAAAATCCCTGTGCATAATAATTTGAGAGAAAAGCAAGGTTGGAATATAAATCAGCTTACAACAATAAAACTCTCTCCTCACAAGACTTCACAATAATGCAAAATGTGACTTAGATACCATAGGAAAGAATTGCTTTGGTGAATAAACAATTAACATTTACTAAGACTTAGATGTTGTTATCACATTTCACCTCTGGATGATTGAAATCAACAAGTATAAACTTAGCTCAACTCCAGCATCATCTCATTATTTTTCATTGAGAAACTAGTGAAGTCAACAAATTATTTTGGTACCGAGGCCCAATATAAAAACATACCCATGAAATATCAAAATCAACATGTACTGCCGGCTACAGTAATCAAAATGCTAGAGAAGCCCAAAAATACACTAGAATTCACAATCACAGTTAAATATTGCACAGAATGTTTGATTAGAACTCAACATTTAATGGTCAGCACCACAAAACCAATTGTACACTTTTTGTTTAAATACTTTGTATTAGTCTGTACTTTCAGCATATTACTTGTGGCTATAAACTCTCTTTCTAGGCATAGTATGCAAGGTTTTCTATTTCAGATCAAATTCTATAATGTTTCACGTTGATGGAAATACCAATGCTCAGTAGAATTTCTATTGAATCCTACAGTGTGGGAACAGGGCCTTCGGCCCAACAAGTCCACATGAACCGTCCAAACAATATCCCATCCAACCATTCCCCATTACTCTACATTTGCCCCAACTAATGCACCTAACCTACACATCCCTGAACATTACTTTGCCTGAAAAATTGCCCATAATGAAATGATTCCCATTACACCATGTAATACAAATGTTTTAAATCCATATATGAAAACTGTATTTGCTTTTATGTTTAAAACGCTGAAATCCTCCAACAAGGCTGACATTAGATCTTATGATGAAATGATAACATTGACAATGAATAAATCTATTGTAGTCAACAATGCAACAATAAGCAATTATCCTAAAGCTTATAAAAGCACAATGTGAAACAATTCAAGCAACAACTAATGGAATATTGGTGGAAATAAAACTGCTCATGAGAATCTGCATATGTTAGAATTCAGTCGTGGACTATCTTAAAAATCCTGTCACTTTAATATTAGCAAAATTGAGGTAGCTTCAATTTCACCACATTAGAGTACCCAGTGTTAACTTTGTGTAAAATCTTGCATGGCACACACTAAATTTAATGTACGTAAAGACTTGTGAAGACTTACCAAGCATGAATCCTTTCGTGGGATCATCAAGGATTCCATTAAAATTAACCCATAATATCCAATCCATTTTGAAAAAGAAAGTTGATATTATTTCCCTCAAGACACCAACTTGTGTTTTGTAATGAAAAGAAAAGCCTGTAAATATAAAAACTCATTTCAGCAACATTTCTTTTGTCATTGTGCAATATAACTACAGCGAAGTTAATTTCAACGAAATGGAGGTTCAAATGAGTAAACAGCAAAATTTGTCTGCATTTCGTAACTATTAAACTTATATCATGTATAACTTAAATATTCAGGTGGACAAATATGTAACAATTTCAGGTCATATTCATTCATACGGATAATGCAAAACAAACAAGAAATTACTTAAATCAGCATTATATACCAACTGCAATATAATCCTTTATATCTCAAATGATTACTCAAGTACTAATGGTTCTCAAGTGCACACTTAAGTGAAAAATAAACCATTTACTACATTATATAGCATTTATATTGCAAGTCATTGTTAACAATAAAACAAAATTAACATTGAATTCTCACAAGAAGGCAAACATAATTTTTGTGACCTCAGAAGGCTGTGAAGGCCAAGACACACACTGTATTTAAGACAGAGATATATAGGCTCTTGATTAGTAAGCGGATCAAAGGTTATGGGGAGAAGGCAGAAAAATGGGATTGAGAAACGTATCAGCCATAATCAAATAGCAGAGCAGATTCAAATGGACAATATAGAGTCATAGAGTCAGAGATGTACAGCATGGAAACAGACCCTTCGGTCCAACCCATCCATGCTAACCAGATATCCCAACCCAATCTAGTCCCACCTGCTAGCGCCTAGTCCATATCCCTCCAAACCCTTCCTATTCATATATCCATCCAAATGCCTTTCAAATGTTGCAATTGTACCAGCCTCCACCACTTCCTCTGGCAGCTCATTCCATACACATACTACATCTGCGTACAAAAGTTACCCCTTAGGTCTGTTTCCCCTCTCACCCTAAACCTATGCCCTCTAGTTCTGCACTCCCCGAACCCAGGGAAAAGACTTGGTCTATTTATCCTATCCAAGCCCCTCATAATTTTGTAAACCTCTATAAGGTCACCCCTCAGCCTCAGACACTCCAGGGAAAACAGCCCTAGCCTGTTGAGCCTCTCCCTGTAGCTCAGATTCCCCAACTCTGGCAGCATCCTTGTAAATCTTTTCTGAACCCTTTCAAGTTTCACAACATCTTTCCTATAGGAAGGAGACCAGAATTGCACGCAATATTCCAACAGTGGCCTAACCAATGTCCTGTACAGCCGCAACATGACCTCCCAACTCCTGTACTCCATACTCTGACCAATAAAGGAAAGCATACCAAACGCCTTCTTCACTATCCTATCTACCTGAGACTCCACTTTCAAGGAGCTATGAACTGTGCTCCAAGGTCTCTTTGTTCAGCAACACTCCCTAGGACCTTACCATTAAGTGAATAAGTCCTGCTAAGATTTTCTTTCCCTGGCTTATCTTTACTGCCCTTCTTAAACAGTGGCACCACATTTGCCAACCTCCAGTCTTTCAGCACCTCACCTCTGACTATCGATGATACAAATATCTCAGCAAGAGGCCCAGCAATCACTTCTATAGCTTCCCACAGAGTTCTCGGGTACATCTGATCAGGTCCTGGGGATTTATTCACCTTTAACTGTTTCAAGGTATCCAGCACTTCCTCCTCTGTAATCTGAACATTTTGCAAGATGTCACTATTTATTTCCCTACAGTTTATATCTTCCATATCCTTTTCCACAGTAAATACTGATGAAAAATATTCACTTCGTATCTCCCCCATTTTCTGTGGCTCCACACAAAGGCCGCCTTGCTGATCTTTGAGGGGCCCCTATTCTCTCCCTAGTTACCCTTTTGTCCTTAATATATTTGTAAAAACCCTTTGGATTCTCCTTAATTCTACTTGCCAAAGCTATCTCATGTCCCCTTTTTGCCCTCCTGATTTCCCTCTTAAGTATACTCCTACTTCCTTTATACTTTAAGGATTCACTCGATCTATCCTGTCTATACCTTCTTTTTCTTCACCAAACCCTCAATTTCTTTAGTCATCCAGCATTCCCTATACCTACCAGCCTTCCCTTTCACCCTGACAGGAATATACTTTCTCTGGATTCTCGTAATCTCATTTCTGAAGATTTCCCACTTTCCAGCCGTCCCTTTACCTGTGAACATCTGCCTCCAATCAGCTTTCGAAAGTTCTTGCCTAATACCATCAAAATTGGCCTTTCTCCAATTTAGAACTTCAACTTTTAGCTCTGGTCTACCCTTTTCCATCACTATTTTAAAACTATTAGAATTATGGTCACTGGCCCCAAAGTGCTCCCCCACTGACACCTCAGTCACCTGCCCTGCCTTATTCCCTAAGAGTAGGTCAAATTTTGCACCTTCTCTAGTAGGCACATCCACATATTGAATCAGAAAATTGTCTTGTACACACTTAACAAATTCCTCTCCATCTAAACCTTTAACACTATGGCAGTCCCAGTCGATGTTTGGAAAGTTAAAATCCCCTACCATAACTACCGTATTATTCTTGCAGAAAGTAGAGATCTCCTTACAAGTTTGTTTCTCAATTTCCCTCTGACTATTGGGGGGTCTATAATATAATCCCAATAAGGAGATCTTCCCTTTCTTATTTCTCAGTTCCACCCAAATAATTTCCCTGGATGTATATGGCCTAATTCAGCTCCTATATCTTACGGTAACAGAAAAAGGAATCGCTGGAGTAACTCAGCAAGTCTGTCAGTATCTGGGAGAAAAATCATTGTTAACGTTTCAAATCCAGTGATCCTTCTTCAGAAGTTCTGTACCTGCTTTACATTGGTATTAAGTGTGTTAATAGACTATTGAACTAGATTGGATTATGCAATGAGAATGATGAGGCCAGCAGCAATCACTTTCAAAAAGTGTGTTGCTGGAAAAGCACGTTCCTGATGAAGGGCTCTAGCCCGAAACATCGATTCTCCTGCTCCTCAGATGCTACCTGACCTGCTGTGCTTGTCCAGCAACACACTCTCGACTCTCATCTCCAGCATCTGCATACCTCACTTTGTCCCAGCAGCAATCACTTGTTCAGTTAATTGAAGATATCTGGATGTTGCTGAGAATACCCTTGTTGCTTCTACTTAGTGTATTATTTTAAACCAGGTCAATAGACCGGACACTGAAATTACCATAATGGTGTGAACTTGAGTATTTATCCTCACAGCACCAGAGTTCGATTCCTGCCTCAGGCAACTGTCTTTGTGGAGTTTGCACATTCTCCCAGTGTCTGCGTGGGTTTCCTCCAGGTGCTCCGGTTTCCTCTCACCATCCAAAGATGTGCAATTCAGGTGAATTGGTAATGCTAGGTGCATTAGTCAGGGTAAATATAGGGTGGGGGAAATGGGTCTGGGTGGGTTGCTCTTCAGAGGGTCTGTATGGACTTGTTGGGCCGAAGGGCCGGTTTCCATACAGTAGGCTATGTATCTATCCATCCACTAGTTCCACATTGGATGGCTGACAAACCTAGGGCTAACACATTCAGGAGTTTTTAAAAAGCATAATGATTAATAAATTATGCTGAAGAATCTTTTTGGTCTTGACAAAACAAAAAATGTTAGAAGTGTGCAGCTTTATTCCGTCAAAATATTTAATGTCGCAGTATTTTTGTCTTATCTCTTTCTCTCAATCTTATTTACATTCCCCAAATGCTATTTTGTTTCTGAGGCAGTATTTGAATGTAATTTATGCTTCCTTGTAGTTACTGTATTCAAATCATGCCTTTATTGTTATAAAATACCCCAAGGCACTCCAAAGAAGCATTACCAACCAAAATATGATACTGAGCCACATTGGAGATATTAATCAGATGTTAACCAACTTTTTAAGAACTTTCTTAAAAAGCAGCACCAACAGGGAAAGAGGAGGGTATTCCAGAGTTTAAAGCTTAAGGACACCAAACACCAAATGTACAATAAGTCAGAATTCGAGTACAGATACTTCGTAGGCTTATCAGACTGTTGACAATTCCAGGGACAGGGAAGGCAAGGCCATGAAGAGGATAGAAATATGACTGAGAATTTTACAATTAAGCTGTTGCATGGTCAGGCGTCAATGCAAGTCAACGAACACAGGTGACAGGAGAACAAGACTTGCTGCAAGGTAAGCCATGGGCGGTACAGGTTTGGATCACCTCAAGTTTACAAAGGGAGGAATGTAGGATACCAACCAGAACGTGTCAGAATTATCAAGTCTACAGGAATCAAAAGGCATGAATGAGGGTTTCAGTAGTAAATGAGCTAATAGCTGGGCAACAGTCTGGAATTGAAATCAAAAGCAAAAAGTAAATCAGTCTTCCCAAAATGTAACATCTCAATCTGAGAAAGAGCATCACTCCTGCTGCCCCTGCCAACTGATGCCACAACTCTAACATAGACCAAGCTGCACTGAAACTGACACTGTTGCTTACCACTGAAAAACTGGTTAGGAAAAAGAAAAAAGGTCTGTAAGCAATTGTGTAAAAGGTAAATGGCCATCAGTCTTTTTTTTAATTACCAGGGGAAACTCTGATTTAATATAAAATTATGACATTGCATTACCTTTGAAGCAAAACAGAGGGTTCTGCATTACAAACTTTACCTGAAAATCAAATCAATTCTACAATGTTTATGTTCTACAAGAATTTGTTTTTTTCTGACGACAGAGCCTTACAAAGAATAAACTCAGCTACATTTAAGCTATGCTATATCCAGCAGCCAGGGGGGGCTAGACAACATTTCACAGCAAGACACAGCATTTAATCGTTTCTCAGCCTTTCGTGTTGGCAGAGCTATTCAGATGTTTATATGAATTTCTCTCTCCCAATGCCAACACCCCTCCCCACCAAACTACTGGAGGCTCTTCTGGGCATTAAAACTCTCAATCTTCAGCTAACTGATACAGTAGTTAGCATGAAATCACCCACAAAAGCAAACCTTGGAATAAAAAAAATGTTTCCAAACTTTGTTTTTAGAAAACCTTGTAATTTACAAAAGTACAGTTTGTGAAATTTTCAATGCTTTGTCTGGTGCCAATCAACATTCCCTGTATCATATCCAACCTTGCTGCACACACTCAATTTTGTTTTGTGGTGCTTGTGCCTTCACTTCCTCTGTATTTGTTGCATTGTTGTTTTTTATAACATTGCAGCTTGGATTACTTCCACCAGCTTTTCTTTCAGACTCTCATACTAATAGGCAAAGACTTGAATCACATTCTCTGTTCTATACACAGCCATACGTGGCGACCTCAAAAATAAAGCAAGTGCTGACCAATAATTTAGAAAAAAGCTGACAACACAAAACAAGACCTAAATATAGGCCCATGACACGCGAAAACTGATTTCAGCATGAGCTATTCTCGGTTACTCATTCTTTCCCTTGGTATTTTTTCTTCGTTATGCTCCCCACTATCCATTCTACCAAGATGTGGAAGAGCTGGCGTTGGACTGGGGTGGACAAAGTTAAAAATCACACAACACCAAATTATAGTCCAACAGGTTTATTTGAAAGCACTAGCTTGCAGAGCTGCTCCTTCATCAGGTAGCTATGGAGCAGGACCATAAGACACTGAATGTATAACAAAAGATTACAGTGTGATGCAACTGAAATGATATATTGAACAATATATCCTGGAAGCAGAGAAACTATGCTATGTTCTTCACAGCCTGCAACACATTATCTATGACGATGAGCACCTCACCAAGACGTTCCCTACGCCTCCACTTCTCATCTTTAAACAACTGCCAAACCTGAAACAGATCATTGTTCACAGCAAACTGCCCAGTCTTCAGAACAACATCGTCCACAACACCATACAACCCTGTCATGGCAACCATTGCAAGACATATCAGAGTGAAGACTTGGATACCACCATTACACATGGGGACACCACCCAAATATACACAGCAGGTACTCATGTGACTCGGCCAACGTTGTCTATCTCATATGCTGCCCTGAGGCATGGTACATTGGCGAGACCAGGCAGATATTATGACAACGGATGAATGGACACCACGCAACAATCACCAGGCAGGGGTGTTCTCTCCCAGTCGGGGAGCACTTCAGTGGTCCGAGGCACTCAGCCTCGGACCTTCGTGTGACCATCCTCCAAAGCGGGCCTCTGGACAAGCAACAATGCAAAGTGGCCAAGCAGAGGCTGATAGCCAAGTTCGGTACCCATGAGGATGGCCTCAACTGGGACCTTGGGTTCTCGTCACGCTATGGTGACTCCATTGCACTATACACTCTCTCACACAGACAAACATGCACGCAGAGTGTCCATCATACACACGCTCTCTCAAATACACCCAAAACACCACACGCACACACGGTTGTGAGCAGGATGCTCTTCGGACGTTTGATGCAGGTTCAATGGGCTGAATGGCTTTCTTCCACACGCTAGGGATGCTATGATTCTATCAATGCAGCTGCAACAACACTCAAGAAACTGGACATAAATTGGGGTCAAATCAGCCCACTGGATTGCTTCCTTGTACATAAGATCCACTCCCTCCAACACCACTCATTAAGCACTGCTGTAATATCTACAAGATGCACTGCAGAGATTTACTTTCCAAACCTAACTTCCACTTAGAAGGACAACAGCAGCAGATACATGGGAACACCGTCACCCGCAAGTTCCCCTCCAAGCCACCAACCAACCCAACTTTGAAATAGATCACTACTCATTCACTGTCACTGGGTTAAAATCTTGGAATTCCCTCCCTGACCGCATTATGGGTTAACCTATAACACGTGGATTGTAGTATCTCAAGGCAGCTCAAGAATGTTGGCCCAGTGATGCCCAAGTCCCAGAACTGAATATTTCTTTCTAAAAAAAGACCATTCAGATGCAGAGACTGCATCAGTAACATTGCAAACATGCTGATTGTGATTATTTAATGCTGGAAAGTTAACATTTCAACTCTATGAATCCTTGTTAATAACTCAATGGAAATAGCAGTCAGACTGCTTGTGCTCTGCATATCCCTGCTGGCCTGACTTTGTTCCCCACGACTCACCCATTCCATTGGGTAAGTGAGTCCTTATTGCCACTGCTACAGCTGGGAGTGAACAATTCCCTTCCCCAGCATCTCATCAGAAAAACTAGCATTCTTCCAACGGCTGGTGAAATGAAGGTACATAGGTGGTTGTTTAAAACCTTCCTTACAGGCCAAGCTTTTGGTCATTTGACCCAATACCCTCTTTGTTGTTGCTCAGTGAGATTCAAGTGTGAAAACAGATTTGAAGTAAAGATTAGACATGATGATAATGGCAGAACAGGCTTGATGGGCCAAATGGTTGTTTACTTATGTCCCGTAGAATCTCTACAGTGTACAAACAGACCATTTGGCCCAACAAGTCCACACCAACCCTGTGAACAGTAACCCCACCCAAACCCATTCCCCTTTCCTATTACCGTACATTTACCCCTGACTAAATGCACCTAACCCAGACATCCCTGAACACTACAGGCAATTTAGCATGGCCAATTAACCTAACCTGCACGTCTTTGGATTGTGGGAGTAAACCGGAGCACCTGGGAGGAAACCCACGCAACGCAGACACTGGGAGAATGTGCAAATTCCACACAGTTGCCCAAGGCTGGAATTGAACCCGGTTCCCTGGTGCTGTGAGACAGCAGTACTAACCACTGAGCCATGATTTGTTTTCTTCACAATTAATTTCTTTTTAACCACATCAGTCACAAAACTCTGCTTTCAAAATAATCTCATGCATCTTCTGCACATGCAGGAATTAAAAATGGAAGAAAATTTTGACAAGTAACATTGCTGCGTAGTTTAGAGACTCGAGTTCTAATTTTAGACATGGGATGAGGTGGGTAGTTTGTCACTACTGGATATCAAATCCAGGAATATCAACAAAAAGCACAACCTACAGATCATGTAAACCTCTGGTACTGCATACCAGAAAAATAAAACCCCAATGCTGGTATACTCACACGTTGGGTTCAATTTCATTCACTGTGTGCCTTGCCTTATAGCATTTCAGATATTCTGTGTAATGCAAATAGTCCCAAGTGTAAAATGAAGCTGCAGTGAAGCAGCTCAGAAAATACACAATATTGCACAGATGTTTTTTTAAAACACAAAAGAATCTGATTTCTAACAAAATGTTAATTTGCCTTTGTAATTATTTTCATACACCTAATTGATCCACACAGGAGATTATTACACACTGCAGCTGTCATGACAAACATACTTCCATCAAATTAGAATTACAATCACAATCTGCTCTATTACATCAAGCTCTATCTTTCTTTTGCAGTGCACCAGGAACTCAGGAGATTTTAGCAAACGAAAGGAATAAAATCTATTATATGGGAAATAACAGGCTTACTGTATTTTGTATTAAACAGGTGAATGTGTTGTGCAAGTTATAATTCCACATCTGGGGTTTCAACAGGAGAGATTGAGACAATTCTTTAGCAGGACTCCCTTATTAGATTCCATAAATTATGCACTTAGAAGCAGAAAGAACCTAGAAAGAGTAAGCATGCTTTAAAAAAAAAAGGCAGATGAAGATCAATCTGGGTATACGAGCAGCTCAAAAGGAGAGGAAGTGGGCTTCTCGTAGGAGGAAACTAAAGGAGAGAGAGTGAGCTCCATGAAACACGTGAATAAGTTACTTCAAAGCATTGTATATAATTATTTGTCTTTTGCATGCATTCTTTCATTCCACTAAAACTGGACCTTTCACTGCCAGCTGAGAAATAGCAAAGAGGCTGAGCCTGTGATATTAAAGAGTTAACTTGCTCACCTGACCTGCATGAAAGAGGATGTCACGAGGCTAGGGTGGGATGCCTCTGACTTGCAGGTAGATCGTAAGGAATTTACATTCCCATCCCTTGCCTTTTGTAATGCTAAACGATTAAATGGGACACTCTCGAGACATAAATATAATACTAAAGGGTTAAAACGGCACTGAGTTTGGGTGGGGACGACAGTCATGAAAGAATGCGGATGACTATCTATTGTAATTTACACTTGGTTTAGACATTACTCCCCTGCTATCGTCAAGTTAAACTATCAATTCAATCTCTTCCATTTAGAAATGCTTTCTGGCCAGAGGTATGTCGCATCTGTAATGCCTTAGGAAAGCACTGAGTCAGGAAATCGTCTGTGTAACGATTCCCCAGGATTAGGGCATTAGCATTATCTCCAAGGATAATCTCATCCTACCATTGTACCTGGGGTAACAGGTGATTGAGTAATTGGGGGTTGTCCTGAGATCTATGCGACTGTGGGGGAGTGGCCAGGATATCTGTAAGCATCGCAACTGACTTGTATAAAGGGGATGTGCTTTCTCTGTTGAGTGCCTCACTTTGACCTGACTTCACTTGCCTGCAAAGAGTGTCAAAGGGGTCCGGGGGCGGGGAGTCACCTAGCTTGTACTGTACTCTGCGAAAGTGAGGACTGCAGATGCTGGATATCAGAATCAAGAGTGTGGTGCTGAAATAGCACAGCAGGTCAGGCAGCATCCGAGGAGTAGGAAAAATCGACTCTTGACCCAAAGAACCAACCTTGTCTATTTACCCTATTCATGCCCCTCATGATTTTATAAATCTCTATAAAAAGTCATCCCTCAGCCTCCGACGCTCCAGGGAAAACAGCCCCAGCCTATTCAACCTTTCCCTATAGTTCAAATCCTCCAACTTTGGCACAATATCCTTGTAAATCTTTTCTGAACCCTTTCAAGTTTCACAAATCCTTCTGATAGGAAGAAGACCAGAATTGCATGCAAAATTCCAAAAGTGGCCTAACCAATGTTCTATACAGCCACAACACAACCTCCCAACTCCTGTACTCAATACTCAGACCAATAAAGCATATCAAACTCCTCCTTCACTATCCTATCTGTGACTCTACTTTCAAGGAGCTATGAACCTGCACTCCAAGGTCTCTTTGTTCAACAACATTCCCATGGACCTTACCATAAAGACCTGCTAAGGATTTGCTTTCCCAAAATGCAACACCTCATATTTAATCGAAACTAAACTCCATCTGCCACTCCTCAGCCCATCGGCCCATCTGATCAAATTCCCATTGTAACCTTCTTCACTGTCCACTACACCTCCAATTTTGGTGTCATCTGCAAACTTTCAACCAAACCTCAAGCTCACATCCAAATCATTTATTTATATTAAATGAAAAGTAGTGGACCAGCACCGAACCTTATGGCACTCCACTGGTCACAGGCCTCCAGTCTGAAAAACAACCCTCCACAACCACCCTCTGTCTTCTACCTTTGAGCCAGACCTGTATCCAAATGGCTAGTTCTCCCTGTATTCCATGAATCTAACCTTGCTAATCAGTCTCCCATGGGAACCTTGTCAAATGCCGTTTTGAAGTCCATATAGATCATGTCTACTGCTCTGCCCTCATCAATCTTCTTTGTTGCTTCTTCAAAAATACTTTGAGATGTGATTTCCCATGCTATCTCTAATCAATCTCTGCCTCTAATCATTCTTTGCCTTTCCAAAACACATGTACATCCTGTCCCTCAGGATTCCCTCCAACAACTTGCCCAGCCTGTTCAACCTTTCCCTGATTTCAGACTCACCTGGTCTATAGTTCCCTGGCTAGTCCTTACCATCCTTCTTGAACAGTGGCACCAGGTTAGCCAACCTCCAGTCTTCCGGCACCTCACCTGTGACTATCAATGATACAAATATCTCAGCAAGGGGCTAGGCAATCACTTCCTTAACTTCCCACAGAGGTCTAGGGTACACCTGATCAGGTCCTGGGGATTTATCTACTCTTATGCATTTCAAGACATCCAGAGCTTCATTCTCTAGAATATGGTGACATCTTGAAAAATGTCTATCTATTTCCCAACAGTCTATATCTTCCACGTCCTTTTCCGCAGTAAACACTGATGCAAATTACTTGTTTAGTATCTCCCCCAACTTTCTCGGCTCCACACAAAGACCACCTTGCTGATCTTTGAGGGGCCGTGTTCTCTCCCCAGTTACCCTTTTGTCCTTAATGTATTTGTAAAAACCCTTAGGATTCTCCTGAACTCTATTTTCGTGAATGTTTCAGGAGTATAGTAGCGGGCTGAATACACAGCTTTGTGGGGCATCAGTGCTGATGATTATTTTGAAGGAGGAGTTATTGCCTATTCTTACTGATTACAGTCCAAGTTGAGGACTGTAAGCAAGCTGAGGGTCCAGTTACAGAGCAGGGAGCTAAGACATACATCTTGGAGTTTAGATGTGAGATTGCTTAGAATTATGGTGTTGAAGGTGGAGCTCCAGTCAATAAACAGAAGCCTGACAATGGGTACTCTTGTTATCCAGACATTCCAGGGTGGAGTGTAAGGCCAGAGAGATGGCATCTGCTGTGGACCTTTGGCACGGGTAGGCAAACTGCACAGGATCAAGGCAATTTGGGAGGCTGGAGTTGATGTGGGCCATGACTAACCTCCCTAAGCTCTTCACAGTTATGGAGGACAGAGGCACTGGGTGATAATAATTGAGGCACGTTGCATGATTTCCTTTGTCAGCAGGATGGTGGTCTACTTGAAGCATATGGGGACTTCAGATCGTAGTAAGACAAGGTTAAAGATGTCGGTGATTACTCTCGCCTGCTGGTCTGCACAGAATCGGAGTACACAGCCGGGGACTCCACCTGGGCCAGTCACTTTCTGTGGGTTCACTCTTGATAAGGCTGATCTAATGTCTGCAGCAGTCACCATGGGTGATTCAAGGTCGTTAGGATAGGCGACAGCATTTCATTGCCCTTCTGTTCATTGGGTAGAGATGTACTGATGCCTGCAATTTTGTTCAACTTCACTTTGTAGCCTATTATGTAAGCCGTGCTGCAAACAACGGATGTCCACGTGTTAAGGCTGGGTATGTTGTACAATAAAGAGTAATGCAGCTGTTTCCTGCATAATGCTGTTGGCTTAAACTAAAGATGTTAGTTAAGATACTACATCATGACATTAGAGATGGGGAACAGATCTGACCTTACCTGTGCACATAAACTTACAAATCGCAGTTTTCAAAAGAATCCAATTAGGATTATAATACTGATAAGTAGATTTCCCTATCTGAATGATAGAAGGAATTGAAATCTGGACATCCAGGCTTCCACTGGAATTAAAAATAAATCCATAATCATGAGACCTGCGGCACATAATTTCATGTCTTTACACAATCTGTCATACATCATAGAGAATATTTTAGCTTGTTTATTTCATCTCATACTTATAAACTCCTGTATTCACTTTTAATCACAGTAGGATCTAAACAGAGGATAACTCCCCTCCATCAGCTATTTCAACAGATTTTACTGTAGAAAAATACAATGGCTACAGCACAGGAGGCCATTCAGCTCATCTTGTTGGTGTTAGCTCTGTGAGAAGGACTCAGTTAGTCCCACTCACCTGCTTTTACTCAGTCTTGCAAATAGAGTCAGTTTTAAATTCAGAAAGTTAACTCATTTCCATTGGAATCTATCACCACCAGATTCTAAATTTTAACTGTAGCCAGTCACTTAAAACTGTGGCTCTCTCTTTCTCAACCTTTTCTCCAATAGGAACACACTCTTCTCATCTACTCTATCTAGATTCCTCATCTCGGTCAAATCCAATATTGTATTGACTAAGCTTTGACAAGGCTATTGATTTTTAAAATATTTTTGCGGGATGCGAGTGACTGGTTAGACGTGCATTTCCTGAGAAGGTGATGGTGAGCAGCACACAGCAGTCCTTGGGATGTCGGGACACCCACAGGGAAATTTGGAAGGAAGGGAATTCCAGGATTCTGACCCAGTAACAGTGAAGGAAGCGAGATTATTCCAAGTCAGGATGCTGTGTGGCCGAAGTAGTCGGCCGAAGCTGCTTTCTGCAAGCGCTGGCCTTTCCTGTGACTTTAAAGAGAAACATTGATGCAGGCAATGGGAATTTAGCTCACCATCTGGGAGAACCAGCAAGCACAGGTTGTACTAAATGTCACTCAGGCACAAAGTGGCAGTAGCAGTAGCAGGCATTTCAAACATCAAACAGTACTAGTAGTGGAAATCCTGCCTCCCAACAAATACCACCTTTCCAGCTGATAGAGATTGTGTATTGGTCGTGGTGGGGTGGGGGTGAGAAGTGAACTTCTGAAGTGGGTGACAAATCAAAAGGGCTGCTTCATCCTGGATGATATTGAGTTGGAGTACTGAGTTGTTGCTGGAACTTCATTCATCCAGGTTTAAGGTAGGCCAACACACTCCTGCCTTGTGCCCTATAGATGGTGAACAGATGTTGGGGAGTCAAGAGAGGAGTTATTTGCGCAGGATTCCTAGCATCTGAACAGCTTTTATAACCAATTATTGATATGATGGATCCAGTTCAGTTTCTAATAAATGGGAACCTCCAGGATGTGGATATCAAGGAATTGTTGGAGTTGGAGTTGATTATTCTTTGGCACTTGTGGCGTGAATGTTGCTTGCTTCTATCAGCCCAAACTGGAACATTGTCTGGGTCTTGCTGCACATGAACACTGACTGTTTCAGTATCTGAGGAGCGCCAAACAGCACTGACCTTTGTGGAATCAGAAAACATCCCCTGTTCTGACCGTATGACCCAAGAAGAGTCATTGACAAAGCAGTTAAGATGGCTTGGCCAAGAAATTACATCAAGCAACTCCCATAGCAATGTCCCGAGATCGATTTCCAACAACTACTAACATCTTCCTTTGATCCAAGTGTGGCTCCAACCAGTAGGGATCTTTTCCATATTTCTACTGACATTAATTTGTCAGAGTTCCTTGATGGATGTTGTAGTAGTGCTACTCAACAGATTAGCGAAAGATGGTTAATAATATTTTTGATAAACAGTAAATTCTAGACTTGGTCATCAATTGTACAATCTCAGTAGACATTTGCATGTCTACTTTATCTTTTGGTAAATTTGAATAAATCCAAGAGATAAAGAACATGCAATGAGAAAGAAAATCTCAAGAGAGAATCATGGCAAGCACAGCTCTTTTGAAGCCAGCAAGGCCAATTATAGATCAAGATCAAAACCTCCTTTGTAAATAAATGGTGTTTCTCTTAAAAGATGGCAATGCAATCGGTCAATGCTGGAAATAACATTTTGGATTCACCTGTGGCTGAGTTATTCAGAGTGCTAGCTTATACCTTCTAGGCTATTCTTCAATGCCCTGTAATATATGAATGAAGCACAGTCGATAGAAGAGCTGCATGAGAAATCAACAAGATCTCTGATACTGGTGGTATTCCATCCCAGATCTTCAAATATGGTGGACCTTTGCTTATAAAGAAGTTCCAAAAATCCATCCCCCAACGCCCACAAAAATCAGAGGTTTGTAACAGCACAAAGAAGGCCATTCAATCCTCCGTGCCTACACTGGCTCGCTGACTGAACCATTTACCTTATATCATTCTCCTACCTTCTCCAGCTTAGTAGCTCTCCACATCCTTCCTTTTCAGATAATAATTTAAATTCTCTCAAATGTTGTTTCTGCTGAACTAGCCTATACTATTCTCCTAGGTAGTTCATTCCAGATATTCACTATTTTGCTAAATTAAAACAAAGAACTGCAGACACTGGAGATGTGAAACAAAAACAGAAGTTGCTGGCGAAACTCAGCAGGTCTGGCAGTATATCTGTAGGGAAAAGCAGAGAGTTAATATTTTAGTCCAGTGACTCTTCATGAGAATTCTGATCAACCATGATCTTCATGAATGGTGGAGCAGGTCATGGGGCCGATTAGCTTGCTCTGTTCCTAATTCATAGGTTTATATGTTTCATAAGAACACACAATCGTCAGACTCAGTTTGACCTCTTTCCTCACCGTCTCCCTGGAAGATGGGCCATTAGCAGGTCTTAACAAGAGGAAGAGGAACTTTTCTTAAAATGCAGTTTATAACAGGACAGTAATAGGTACAATTGTTGAGAAGGGTGGTGCCGGAAAAGCACTGGAGGACAGTTAATATTTTGGGCTAAGCTCTTCAGATGAATGGCTTACACCCATAACGTCGACTCTCCTGCTCCTCAGATGCTGCCCGACCTGCTGTGCTTTTCCAGCACCACACTTCTCGACTCGGGCTCCGCCAGCACCTGCAGTCCTCACTTTCTCCCGGTAATAGGTGAGAGCTACAGAGCCTTAGCCATGATGACTAATCAGCCAATGAGGAAAGACGGATGGCATATTATCTCCACTGACAGCTCAAAACACACTCTTCCTTTCCTCACTCAAAGACTGTATGACAATATATTGGTTGGAATTTAGAGATTAGCCCTTTTAGAACGACAGTCTTTTTAAAAAAAATTCATTCATGGCATGGGGAGGTTTATTGCCCATCCCAAATTGCCCAGAGGGCAATTAGGAGTCAACGATGTTGCTGTGGATCTGGAGTCACATGAAGGCAGACACATGCAGTTTCCTTCCCTAAATGACATTATTAAACCATTTGGGGTTTTCTGATAATTGACACCAATTTCATGGTCATCATTAGTCTGTAAATTCCAGATTTTTAACTGAATCCAAAAGTACACCATCTGCCATGGCAGGATTCGAACCCGGGTCCCCAGACCATTACTACGGTCCCGATTAAAAGTCTAGCAATAATACCACCAGGCCATTGCCACCCCCAACCTTACACATCACAGATAACTCCCCCAAGATCCTAGTCGTGGTAGTAATGGCTAGGAGATGTGTTAGCAAGGCGAAGTGTTGCCAGCCTCAAATGGTGCACTCAGTGGAAGAAGATATTCAATTAAACAAAGAGGAAGAAATTTGAATGGGGGATGAAGTATAACAGGTAAGGAAATAATAAACAGCTTGACTCAGTTCACATGGTCTTCAGACAAAAGTGATAAGTCAGTTTACAGCTCAAGAAAAGTATTGACTCATTCATAACCATGCCCAATGAACTGATAGTGATTATAATGCAGAAATGCACTGTTAGATATTTCCATTTCCTTCTTTCCAATTTAAAGAACATTCAAATCGGAATGCATGAGGCAGCTGTCTGGGTATCATGCA
The DNA here is from genome assembly GCF_020745735.1 of Hemiscyllium ocellatum. Classification (NCBI taxonomy): domain Eukaryota; kingdom Metazoa; phylum Chordata; class Chondrichthyes; order Orectolobiformes; family Hemiscylliidae; genus Hemiscyllium; species Hemiscyllium ocellatum. The sequence goes on from NC_083405.1 coordinate 104,136,164, forward strand.
CAGAACTGCAAGATTTTCTTATGATCAATCACTGGATGCACATTATTGGTGTAGCATTCATTAGAATTTATAAATTTTGCTGTTCTGGTCTTGATGGCAACATTTCAAGATAAACCGCCAATGCAGCAAAGCCTTATGTTTTGTCCATTTGGTTGTAAACATCAGAGGGCAAAACAACATACAGTTCTGCCCTGGTCTTTAAAAAGGGAATTGGTCAGCTACTTAATGAAAGTAAAGAAATATAGCTGATGACCCACATAATAAACTGATAGAAGCCAACGGCATAAAAATGGAGGGCAATAGAGGTTTGTGGATCAATCTCAAAGCAGGTCCTCCTTGTCCTGTAGGCCCTGTTGTAGAAGATCTGCAAAACATGCCTGAAGTAGCACATGGTACACTGTTCATATTGGTTCAAGAGATGATTCCTACAGATTAATCTTCCAGGCCTGACATTGGAAAGTGAACTTAATTACACAGTAATAGTAGGGAGGAATTCCATTAAAGGTGTAAGCAGGAAGAACCAATCTCCACCTTCCCACCTCACTTCCAAACAAGACTGTAAGGTGGTCAACTAATGGTCACCTAAGGGTCTGGTCTGCCTAAGCAGAGATTGTTCCAGCTCTAGGCAGGTTAAGGAGGAGAGCTTGGAAGAGAGACTGGTGCCTCAATCTTTGGAAGGGAGATTTACTACTTTCCTTCCAGCCTCCATAGCATCCCTCTCCCCATGACCTTCACATCACAAGACCCTCTCCCAAACAGCACCTACCTTTTCCATGTGTGATCCTTAATTCTGGGAGCCTGAGTTGGAAGCCTTGTCCTGGTAACAGCCATGGCCTCCACTATGGCATTGGCAAGTTCTGATGGCCAGAACTTCCTTGACCAGAATTCTCATGGTGGCTGTGTGTGCGCGCACGTGCGTGTTTGTGTATATAGGAAACGCAGACAGCATTTGTCATCCTTTATGCATGATCATAAAGCAGGCTTTTGTATCAGGTTAATATTGCAAACTTCACGATAGTACAAATCTTTTTGTCAAAGCCTAACTTGAATATGCTTTAGTATATTACATGTCAAATATTTCTAACATTTATAAACTATGACAGCTCCCAAGGCAAGTATTGTGAACTCTGAAGGGGATTGTATTTTGCAAGTTGCTACAGTATAATATTGTCGTATCATCTGCAAATTTTGCTATAAGTGGAAAAGCATGCAGAGGTGAAGAGATAAAAAGTTTACATAAGTTAGGAGAATGTTCCTGAATCTAGCAGATGGAGCTTAATGTGGATAAGTGCATTTTATTGTCCATTACGACTGGAAAAAGAGAACAAATTGTTATTTAAATAGGTAGCAGATTCAAAAAGTGTGTCATTACAGAGTGATCTAGGTGTGCCTGTGCATGAATCATAGAAATTGGGTTGCAAAAGGACTGGATTATACAAGTAATGAAGCGTTGTTACAATTACATAAGGCACTGGGGGTGACCACACCTGGAATATTGCATCCAGTTCTGGTCTCCTTACTTGAGGAAGGATGTGGGAGCACTGGAGGCAGTTCAGAAGACAGAGGAGGTTCACCAAATAGATTCCAGGGGATGAAAGGGCTATTGTATGAGGAGCGGTTGAATAGCTTGGCTTGTACTGTCTGAAGTTGAGAAGTATTGGGAGTGGTGGTGGTGGGGTGGGGGATGGTGGTGGAGGGGTGCGGGGGAAATCTGATTGAATACTACAGGGGATGAATTATGTGGATGTTTGACAAATGTTCCCCCTTGTAGGACACAGTCTCAAACAACAGGGGTAGATATAGAGTGAGAGGAGGTAGGTTTAAAACTGAGAGGAGGAGAAACTACTTCTCTCAGAGTTCTGAATTTGTGGAATTCTATGTCCCAGAGTGAAATGGAGACAGAATCAACAGACTCAAGAAAGAAATAGTACGTTTCTGATGTAAAGCAGGATAAAAGGGCTATGGGGAGCAGGGAAGAAAGTGGAGTTGAGCCCAGGATAAGATCAGCCATGATTATGTTAAATGGTGGGTTCAAAGGGCTCAACTGCCTACTCCTGTGTCTTGTGTCCCTATGAAATAGAAGTGGACATAGTCAGGTTTGGTACAATGGACAAATGAAAAAAAAACAAAAAAAATTATTCTGTCTTAACCTTCCCCAAGAAGAACACCCCCAGCTGCCCCAATATGCTTGACCTCTCCTTCCTGGAACTATTTTAGGAAACATTTTCTGCATCCTCTCCAACACTTCCATATCCATCTGAAGGTGTGGTGCCAAGGATTGAACATATTGTTGAGATCCAAGCGGATATTAATACTGGACTAATCAGATCTCTGATCTAATAAGCCAGGTTTTACTCTAACTTTGTTTATTTTTAAAAGTACTGTATGAGGTTAGTTTCTAAACACATCCAGAAGAGTCTATCAGTGTATTCTGAACATCAACATTTGATTAAGAAAACCATGAACTACAGCAGACAAGAAAAAAGTTGGAAAGATTTCAGTACAAATACCAGAAAAAGGAGTCAAAATTAGACTTTCATTTATTGCCAGCAAAGTCTTTACAAACACCAAAACCTCTAGTTACACCAAAACCTCGAGTTAGACTGTATCCACACAGCTGGCACAACCACAATTGGTTTTCCTTTCAGCATTCCTCTGTGCATTCACTAGATGATATTTTTCTTCAGCTGGTATCTTTCTCCAAGACACCCAAAACAAACTAAATTTACTAATACTTAGACTTTGGAGAAAATGTGTAATTCCCAAAACTCAGTTTTCAGCAGCCTTCTTCTGGCATGTATAGATGTCCAGCTCCTACTTGTTTCTGTCTCCCTCTGTGTTCCTGGACCTCCATCACAGGGCAATAGCACAGTTTTGTAACCTCTATTTAATTCACTAAACTTCTAACCCCCATCTCTTTACTTACAGGGGTATAAACTCTAATTAAAAATGCAGGTAAACATACAGGACTCCAGACTCCCATCTCCAAGCCCACAAAAACAACTCAAAATGAAACTTATCTCCCTTTAAACACAAAATATAAATTTAACCTGAGGTTATACAATGTTCCTAACAATACTCAATTCAATAGAGTTATTCAAAATCATGGAGCACTTGGATGAAACAGGTAAGAGGAAACTGTTCCCACTTTCAGAAACATTAATTTTCATAATAAGCAAAGTTAAGGAAAATGGAAAAATAATAAATCAAAATGTGTGATATTACCCTGATTGCTACTCCTGGCATATGCCATCTCTGCCAATTCACAGTAAAGGTTACTTCAGATAGTTCACTGCCATTAATCCTCCTTTGTCTCTATCTAAGGACCGTCTCATGATCAGTGATACACTACTGTGGAATCTTTACAGAAGAAGCTAAGCTAGTTGTTAACAAGATGGTTTATTACATTATGTCAACAAGTATTAGTACATTACTAGTCAGGCATACTTAGTAGGACTTCCAGTAACTCCAGGTACATCTGCTCCCTTTGAAAGCTAGTGGAGAATTCACTGACTCCACCTCAGATGGTGTGTGACATCAAAAGAATTAGGTGGAGCCCAATGCAATGTGAACATTAAGTCCTTCAGAAACATTTTAATAATGTGAAAAAAAATACTTCTTTCAAATTGCTTTTCAAATACTAAGTGTACTGCAACGCTAGTGATTGTGATGGAGGCAGATTCAATCATGTTCAAAAGGGAATTAAAGAATTACCTGGACAATAAAGTTGTAGCTATAGGATACAGGGCAGGTGAATAGGCCTAGCTGAGCTGTTTTTGTAGAGAAGCTGTATGTACTTAACAGGCCAAATGGCCTCTCAAATTCCATGATTACACAGGTACGCCTTTGCTTCTGCCGTCTTGCCAAAAGGATGTCTGTATCAAATTTTTGGAAAAAGGTTCATTGCCAAACAGAAACATGAAAGAGCATTCTATAATGTTTACATTAAGCTGGGAGGAGCTACTGGAGGCTAGAGAGATACATTTCTGGAAGAGCCACATTTTCTACTGCCCTGTTGACAGGTCATTAATAACTCATCCAGCAAGAGGATGCATGTCAGCAAACAAATTTAAAGCATCACTGGGGTCTCTGTGTCCACCTATATTAATACACACACCACAGGGCCACCATTCGAAATCTTGAATGTTTCAGCTGACTTTTTTTGAATGCCAAAAGGGTCACTGAACAAAATGGCAATTTACAGCGGAGGTGGTGTCATGTGAGCTTACCAAAAGCAAATACAGGTCCAGGATTAGCAGCTTTTGGAGCAACACTATAAAACCCTGCATGGATTAACAACTTTTTAAATTGCAGCTAGTCTGCATTTAGTGACATGTAAAAGATTTCTACACTATAGATTCTGAGTGCCTTATTCCTTTACAAGAGATCGTTAAAATTAAGATTATTTACTCTGCACTGAAATGTGCAAATTAGCTTGCTTATCCAAAACACTGAGAAAAGGTATTTTCAAAATATGGAAATTTTACAAAATAAAGGAAGCTTTTCTTCAAAAAATGGATCTGCGCATGCATAAACCAAGTAGAGGAAAAACTACTGAACAAACCGGGATATTAAGAAACTCACTGAACTTATGTCAATACTAATTTTATAATTAGTATTGTTAATTTTTTTGTGAAGGATAAACTCCAAACTCCTTTAAGCTTGGAATGCTGCTTTACTTATACATCACAAGACAAAAATGCAAACAGAGAGAGAAAAAAGTCCCATTCCTTGTGTTTTGCAGCATTGTAATGAACCTGGCTAGATGTAAGATTTGGAGGTAAGTGAGCACTTTGGGGATAGTGACCATAATTGGTGAGGTTTACTTTAGCGATGGAAAAGGATAGGTATATACCACAGGTCCAGAGTTATAGCTGGGGGAAAAGCAATTATGATGTGATTAGGCAAGATTTAGGATGCACAGGACAGGAAAGGTAACTGCAGGGAATGGGCACAATTGAAATGTGGAGCTTGTTCTCCTGATGAAGGGCTTATGCTCGAAACGTCGAATTCTCTATTCCTGAGATGCTGCCTAACCTGCTGTGCTTTGACCAGCAACACATTTGCAGCAAGGAACAGCTATTGTGTGTCCTTTTTAAGTGTGTACCTGTCAGGTAAGGAGTTAGTGGTCAAGTGAGGGAACTGCGGGTTACTAAAGGGGTGGCATGGTGGCTCAGTGGTTAGCACTGTTGCCTCACAGCGCCAGGGATCAGAGTTCAATTCCCACCTTGGGCACTGTCTGTGTGGAGTTTGCACTTCTCCCTATGTCTCATGGGTTTCCTCCAGGTGCTCCGGTTTCCTCCCACAATCCAAAGATATGCAGGTCAGGTGAATTAGAGTGGTGCTGAAAAGGCACAGCAGGTCAGGCAGCATCCGAGGAGCAGGAAAATCGATGTTTCGGGCAATCCTGATGAATGCAGCCTGACCTGCTGTGCTTTTCCAGCACCATTCTAATCTAGACTTTGGTTTCCAGCATCTGCACTCCTCGTTTTTACCTAGGTCAGGTGAATTGGCCATGCTAAATTGTCCATATAGTGTTAGGTGCATTAGTCAGGGGTCTGTATAGGGTAGGGGACTGGGTCTGGGTGGGTTACTCTTCGGAGGTCGGCGTGGACACGTTGGGCTGAAAAGGACTGTTTCCACACTGTAGGGAATCTAATCTAACCTAAAGAAGTTGAATCTCATCAAGAGGAAGAAGGAGGCTTACATAAAGATGGAGACGTGAAGGCTCATCTAGGGTGCAAAAGTGGTACAAGTTCGCCAAGAAGGACCTAAGAAGAGAGAGCTAAGAGCCAGGAAAGGACACGAGAAGTATTTGGCAGGTAGGATCAAGGAAAACCCTAAAGCTTTCTTATAGGTATATCAGGAGTAAAAAACAAAAGATTAGAGCCAGTCAAGGATAGTAATGGGAAGTTGTGTATGGAGTCCGAGGAGATCAGAGGAGAAGTGCTAAATGAATATTTTTCGTCAGTAAAATTCACACAGGAAAACTAATATGTTGTCAAGGAGTGTACTGAGATACAGGCTATGAGAATAGATGGGATTGAGGTTCGTAAGGAAGTGGTGTTGTCACCCGGGCCAGGTGGGATTTATCCTAGATTCTCTGGGAAGCTAGGGAGGAGATTGCAGAGTCTTTGACTTTGATCTTTATGCCACCATTGTCTACAGGAATAACGCCAGAAGACTGGAGAGTAGTAAATGTTGTCCCCTTGTTCAAAGAGGGGAGTAGAGACAATCCGGGTAACTATACCCACAACCGAAGTAAGGCTAGATGGTCTAAAGTGTTGGAAAGGATTACAAGAGATAGGATTATAATCGCCTAGAAAGAATAATTTGATTCGGAATCGTCAACACGGTTTTGTGATGGGTAGGTCATGCCTTACAAACTTTATTGAGTTCTCGGAGAAGGTGATCAAACAGGTGGAGGAGGGTAAAGCAGTTGATGTAGTGTACGTGGATTGCAGTAAAGCATTTGATAAGGTTGCCCACGGTAGGCCATTGCACAAAATACGGAGGCATGGGATTGAAGGTGATTTAGCAGTTTGGATCCGAAATTGGCTAGCTGAAAGAAGACAGAGGGTGGTGGATGATGGGAAATGTTCATCCCAGAGTTCAATTACTAGCGGTGGACCATAAGGATCGACTTTGGGGCTACTGCTGTTTGTCATTTTTATAAATGACCTGGATGAGGGCATAGAAGGATGGATTAGTAAATTTGGAGATGATTTTAAAGGCAGTGGAATTATGGACAGTATGGAAGCATGTTACAGAGGGACATAGATAAGCTGCAGAGATGAGTTGAAAGGTGGCAAACGAAGTTTAATGCAGAAAAGAGAGAGGTGATTCACTTTGGAAGGAGTAACAGGAGTACTGCGTACTGGGATAATAGTAAGATTCTTAGTAGTGTGGATGAGTAGAGAGATCTTGGTGTCCATGTGCATGGATTCCTGAAAATTGCCATCCAGGTTAATAGGGTTGTTAAGAAGGCTTACGGCGTGTTAGCTTTTATTGGTGGAGGGATTAAGTTTCAGTATCATGAGGTCATGTTGCAGCTGTACAAAACTCTGGTGCGGCCGCATTTGGAATATTGCGTACAGTTTTGGTCACCGCATGATAGAAAGGACACAGAAGCTTTGGAAAGGGTGCAACCAGGATGTTGCCAGGAATGGAGGGAAGGTCTTATGAGGAAAGGCTGAGGGACTCGAGGCTGTTTTTGTTAGAGAGAAGAAAAGATTAAGAGGTGATTTAATAGACACATACAAGATGATCAAAGCATTAAATAGGGTGGACAATGAAAGCCTCCCCCCCCCCCCCCCATCTCCTACTGATCTTGGAGGGGCTTGCTCGATTCTCTCCCTAGTTACCCTTGTGTCCTTAATGCATTTGTAAAAATCCTTTGGATTCTCCTTAACTCTATTTGCCAAAGTTATCTCATGTCCACTTTTTGCCCTCCTGATTTCCCTCTTAAGTATACTCCTACTGCCTTTATTCTCTAAGGATGCACTCGATCTCTCCTTTCTATACCTGACAGATGCTTCCTTCTTTTTCTTAACCGAACCCTCAATTTCTTTTGTCATCCAGCATTCCCTATACCTACCAACCTTTCCTTTCACCCTAAACAGGAATATATTTTCTCTGGACTCTCGTTATCTCATTTCTGAAGGCTTCCCATTTTCCAGCCATCTCTTTACCTGCGAACACCTGCCCCAATCAGCTTTTGAAAGTTTTTGCCTAATACTGTCAAAATTGGTGCCTCTCCAATTTAGAACTTCAACTTTTTGATCCGGTCTATCTTTTACCATCACAATTTTAACTAGGAGAAAGTGAGGACTGCAGATGCTGGAGATCAGAGCTGAAAAATATGTGTTGCTGGAAAAGCACAGCAGGTCAGGCAGCATCCAAGGAGCAGGAGAATCGACGTTTCGGGCATAAGCCCTTCTTCAGGAATTCGTGAAGAAGGGCTTATGCCCGAAACGTCGATTCTCCTGCTCCTTGGATGCATCACAATTTTAAAACTAGTAGTTTTATGGTCAGTGACCTGTAAGTGCTCCTCCACTGACACCTCAGTCACCTGCCCTGCCTTATTTCCCAAGAGCAGGTCAAGTTTTGTACTGATGAAGGGCCTTTGTCCAAAACGTCGATTCTCCTGCTCCTCGGATGCTACTTGACCTGCTGTGCTTTTCCAGTATCACACTCGACTCTGATTGCCAGCATCTACAGTCCGCATTTTCGCCTGAGGAATGTTGTCAAACAAAGAGACCTAGGGATGCATGTACACAGTTCCTTGAAAGTGGCATCACCGGTTGTAAAAAGTTTCACTTGCTTTCCTATTGTTCTCCAGCTGCTGACTCCAGTTGCTAGTTAACAGGTGAAGGTAAAGTCTCTCGGTGTTTTTAAACTGGCAAATAGGAAGTCTTCCTATGGTCTAACTAAATCAAAGTGCTCACCAGCAGATATATAATCTTTATATTATCCTCATACACCTTTTGGTTTGTATATGTTCTGAAGTTATTTGATGATACACTATTTCATATACAGTATTATGGGACCTGCATAACCTGCCTGAATCATTCTGTATGCACTCTCTTGTTATGCACATGACTGCAGGTTCAAAGGGAACCCAGAAGCATGCTTCTACACAGCAGTTGTGAGAAACAAGACAAACCATTACCTGGAAGGAACTTAATCTCATAAATCGGTAATACAAGGATTCTTGGTCGGCCTACAGTTTCACTATCTGATTCTGTAATGTTATGACCAAATGAACAAGGAACAAGAATAGTCCGCTCAAAGATTCGAGCCTGCTTACTACTCAAGATGATCACTGCTGATGCTATTCTAACCTCAACTCCACATTCCTGCATATTCCCGATAATTTTTCAAGCTCTTATCAATCTATCTGTGCCTTAAAATATTAAAGATTCTGCATCCACTGCTTTTTAAGGAAAGGAATTCCCAAGACACTCAGCCCTCAAAACAAATTCTTTATCTCCATCTTAAATAAACAGTCTTATTTTTAAACTATGACCCTTAGTTCTTTATTCTCCTACAAGGGGTAACACTCTTGACATCCACCTGGTCGAGTCCCCTCAGGATCTTCTATATTTCAATTACTTCTGACTCTTCTAAACTCCAAGTCTACCTGTCTTTCCTCATAAGTGCCATAAAATGTAGAAGAAAAACTTAGCCAATTGGCCCATCAAGTCTGCTCCAAAGACAAATTGCTCGTTCCAGAAATCAGTCCAGTAAACATTATCTGAACTGCTTCCAATGGATTCACATCCGTATATATGGTGACTAATACTGTATACAGCATTACAAATGGGGCCATGCCAACACTTTATTACTGAAGCATAACCTCCCTATTTTTATATTCAATTTCCCCTTGCAATTATCCATAACGTTCTATAGTTGGTTCAAACATTGCACGAGAACTATCGCATTATCACGTGTTATAAGAAAACTGCGTGGTAGCCACGGCTTTTAAACTAATGGGGCCGGAATCATGTTATATCTAATAGAGATAAGGAACGTTTGCGTTCTGCAAATAATGGTCTCAATTCTTCAATTGTGTAAAGTCAATTCACATTGAAGAAATACGTGTTATAACAAAGCCGACTGTATAATCTCTCCCGATTATTTGCTGTAATTGCAGACTAATCTTCTGAGATTCATGCACTAGTACACCCAGATTTCTCTACATTCTCTCATCATTCAGAAATTTTTTTTTTGATTCTCTGTTCAAATGAAGAATTTCACACTTTCCCCACATTGTCCTCCATTTGCCAGATCTTTGTCCACCCAATTAACCTGTCTACTTATATCCCTTTCTAGTCTCATGTCTTATTCACAACTTACTTTCCTACCTACAAAAACGGAAGTTGCTTGTAAAGCTCAGCAGGTCTGGCAGCATCTGTAAAGAGAAATCAGTTAACATTTTGGGTCCAGTGACCCTTCCTCAGAACTGATGGCAGCTCGGGAAATGTTGGTTTACGTGCAGAAGATAGGGTGGGGGTAAGGGGGAAACAGTAGATAGGGATACAGCCCAAGGAGACAGAAGAACATTTGAACAAAGGAGTCAAAACTATTTGGCCGGGAGGGTGACTAGCTGTTAAATGGAGACTGTTAGTGACTAACAATAGATAGTTTGCCATTGCACACGATGTGATAACAAGGCCTGGTAGGTGCGGTAGGGGGAATAGATCATGGGGGAGTCCTAAAATGACTGAACTCTATATGGAGAACAGAGGACTGCAGGGTCCCCAAGTGAAAAAGGAGCTTGCACTGAGTTTCACTAGAGAATCACAGCAAATCTGAGACAGAGATATTGACCAGGGAACAGGGTGCTGTGTTAAAGTGGCAAGCAATGGGAAGCTTGTCTCTTTTGCAGATAGAATGTAGGTGTTCTGTGTAGTGGTCATCCAGTCTACGCTTCATTTCCCCAATGTGGTTTATGTTCCAATGCGGCCAACTTTGACAAGGGAGGCTCCAAAACATTCACCCTCTCCCTCAACCGAAGATTCCCCAGCACCTTTTTCAACAGGGCCATCAGCTGGATCTGACCCATCTCCCATACTTCCAACCCTCACCCAGTCTTCCCTCCTGCAACAGCGATAGGGTTCCCCTTGTCCTTGCCTACTATTATACCAGCATCCACATATGATCAGCTGCTATTTCTGCCACCTCCAGATACATATTTTCCCCCCTTTTTCCACCTTCTGCAGGGACTGTTCCCTCCAAGACATCCTAATCCACTCCTCGTTTACTCTCAACACGCCCCCCCCCCCCACAAACCCCCATGCCCCCACTCCATGGCCCCACAGCAACTTCCCTTGCAACTCCCAAAAGTGCAACACCTGCATATTTACCACCTCCCTCCTCAGTATCCTAGGGCCCAAACAAACATTCCAAGTGAAGAAGCATTTTACCTGCTCGTCATGCAATCTAGTCTATTGCACTCACTGCTCACAATGTGGTCTTCTCTACATTGGGGAATCAAAGTGTAGACTGAGTGACCACTTCACAGAATACCTATGTTTAACCCTGTAGCCCTCCGGACTCAATAATCGGAGTTCAACAATTTTAGGGCCTGAACTTCCCCATGTCCTAGCCCCCTACCTCCCTCTCCACACCACAACCACCCCCCCCCCGCCACACACACACAAAGGACTTGTTATCACATAGTCTGCCATTACATACAACCGACTGTTAACCACTAACACCATCTCCATTAAGGAGATGTTCACTCTCTCAGCCAGATCATTTCGACTCTGTTCAACTGTTCTTCTCTCTCTTTGGGGCTCTATCCCTATCATTTACTCCTTACCCCCTCTCCCATTACATATAAACTGACATTTCCCAAGGTGCCATTAGTTCTGAGGTAGGGGCACCGGACCGTTAACTTGGATTTCTCTTCACAGATGCTGCCAGACCTGCTGAGCTGTTCCAATAACTTCTGCTTTTGTTTCTGATTTATAGCATCTGCAGTTCTTTAAGTTTGTACTTTATTACCTATCTTTGTGTAAATCAGCAAATTTAGCAATCCACGCAATGAGTGGCTCACAGCCTCTGCTTGAGATTCACAATTTGCAGCATAAGTTTTATCTGCTTGCATCGAGGCCAGAACTAAGTCAACACTTTCCCTCCTACACTTTGGTTGAATAGAATTAAAATGGACGCCAAAAACCAAATAGTGAGTTTGATTTTGTAAAAAGGGGAAACGGATAAAGAATTATTCTAAAAGATCAAGCTGAAGAAAGTAACAATCTGTTGTGAAAAAAATTGATTTGGGTACTAAGATTATTAGTCTGTGCGAAGTCAGCTGATCTTAAAGTCAGGAAACAGTGGGGACAGCTCAAATCAGCAGGGAATTTTTAAAAGGTTTGCAAGGTTTCTACTCTTCATCACCTTCCGAGTGACCCCTGCTACATGCTTACTCATGTATGGGTTGGTGAAATGTGTGGGCTCAGCTCTCACTGCTATTTACAATTGCACAGCTTGCCACAGACTGGGGGCACAAAATGAAGATCAGCCATTTGTCAAAGGTACTGGAGAGCTACAGTTCTACTCGACTCCTCTGCCCACCATCCATCACACCAGGCAAAATTTGAGAAATTCAGGAAAGAAGGGATGGGAAGGGAAGAAATGGAGTAGGGGACGAAGAAGTTAATAAGAAAAATTTTAAAAAGCCAAAAACTAGACTGAGCCAGAAACAATAATTAAATCTATTATTGTGAAGTTTTAATATTTGAACTACTTTTAGTACTGAATGTGCAACACTGGAATGTCAATGCCAGTGTGCAAAATTAGAAGAATAACAAGTTCAGGGAGCGTAGAAGTCCCCAATGCTGCCAATCATTCAAAGACTACAGTCAACAAATTAGGGAAATTCCACAGAAATTAGGTGTTAAAAAAATAAACTAGATATTGAGGTTGTCTGTAATTTAAAAAACTATAAAACAGACAGGGGAAAGGGAATTATTTACAATATGTACATTTGTAATATGGAAAACTTTGGATCACCAAAATCTCAATACTTGATCCCTGCAGAGATCCTCTGGCCATCAGATCTCTCTGCCTATTTATGGATGGCAGCTTTTTCAAAATGTGCTGACATTATTAAGATCACTGTTGGACATTGCTATTTTCTTCAAAGGATAACAGAATATTTCAGGACTTCAAATTGGGCTTTAATGATTTATCTGTATTTACATGAGGTTAGTCTTACACACAAAAAAAATCTTCAAACTACTGGTTCAACAAAATGAAACGAGACATTTCGGAATAATTCACTTTCCATTTTAATCACTGAATAGAAGCTAACAGAAAGACTTCATCTCAATTTTATTCATTTACTAATTATCTCACTATGCTCTGGGGGAACTTCCAGCGAAAACACTCAAATTAATCACTTGACTACTGAGCGTGATGAACATATCCATGCAATTAATCATGGGTAATATATCAATAAACTCTGAGGTAATGAGCAATCAATTGTTATAATAGGCACATCTAATTTGCTTTGAAAACGTAGCCCGAGATTGTGGAGATCCAATTTAAATTGGGGTATTGTTTGTAATAAAGCTGCAGAAAATCAAAAGTAACAAAAACACATTAAAACGAAGACTATTTTTAGCAATTAAATTTATTTCAGACATATTACAGCACACAATTTTCAAAAATATACTAAAAAGTCCATTTCGGGAACCATACATCACTAACAGAGTCCATTCAGCACCCTATCACTAATACTGGCTTTCAATCTTCAACTGGGGCTACCAAATCAAATTTTGTGTATGTCTCTAACTTCTTTACATTATTCCAAAAATGCACGAAGGATTGGAGGTTACTGTCTTCATTCTCAACCTCAACCACTATTAACTTTCAGCCACAGTATTTCTTTTAATACTATTGCTTTCCAAAACCACCCCTCAAATTTATCTCCAGTACTTCCGTAGCATTATATCCACCTTACTCTTAAAAGAGATCAAACTTTTAAGAATCTTCATGGAATCATAAAGCAGAAGGCACCAATTTGGCAAGTCATGTCTGCAAGGTTCTCTGAATGAGCATCCTGTCATAGGGCAGGGGAGGAGAATGCCACTTCCTCCATAATAATGTATATTATCTCAATTTAAAATGATCAAAAATGTCCTCTCGAATGCCTTGACCACAATTCTAGGCATGACTCCAGACCCAAACTGTTCATTGCATGAAAAAAAGTGTTTGTTCTCACATCATATTTACTTATTTTGCAAATCACTTTCAACCCGTCCCCTCTAGTTCACAATCCATTTACGTACATCTTGGCCTCCTCCAACATCACAGATACCAGTCTGCAGCCAATTTGATTGACTCCACATGATTTCAAAAAACATTTGAGGCACTGGATACTGCAAAGGCTACGGGCCCTGACAACATTTCCGCAATAGTACTGAAGGTCTGTGCTCCAGACCTTGCCACTCCCCTGGCCAAGCTGTTCCAGTACAGTTACACTGGCAACTACCCAACAAAGTATAAAATTACCCAGGTATGTTCTGAATATAAAAAGCAGGACAAATCCAACCTGGCCAAATTACCATCCCATCAGTCTACTCTCGCTCATCAGTAAAGTGATGGAAGGTGTCATCAACAGTGCTATCAAACAGCATCTACTCTGACACCCAGTTTGGATTCTGCTAGGGCCACTCAGCTCCTGACCTCATTACAGCTTTGGTTCAAACATGGGCAGAAAAACTGAATTCCAGAGATGATGTGAGAGTGACAGTTCTTGACATCAAGGCTGCATTCAACCAAGTGTGGCATGAAGGATCCCTTGGAAAACTGGAATCAATGGGTATTGAAGGCAAACTCTACAGGGTGGCAGTCATACCTGGCACACAGGAAGATGATCGTGGTTGTTGGAGATCAGTCATCTCAGCTCCAGGACATCTCTGCAGCAGTTCCTGAGGGTAGTGTCCTAAACCCAATCATCCTCAGCTACTTCAATGACCTTCCCACCATCATAAGGTCAGAAATGGGGATGATTGCTTATGACTGCACAATGTTCTGCATGATTAGTGACTCCTTGGATACTGAAGCTGTCCACCTTCAAATGTAACAAGATCTAGACAATATCCAGGCTTGGGCAGAGAAGTGGCAAATAACACTCGCACCACATAAATGTCAGGCAATGACCATCACCAGAGATAATCTAACACAGCCCCTTGACATTCAAATGGTGTGACCATCACTGAATCTCCCCATTCTGATCACATTATTGAACAGAAAATCAACTGGACTCATCATAAACATGGTGGCTACAACCGCAAGTCACAGGCTAGGAATACTTCAACACGTAACTCACCTCCTGACTTCCCAAAGCCTGTACACCATCTATAAAGGCACAAGTCAGGAGTGTGATGGAATACTCTCCACTTGCCTGGTTGGGTGCAGCTCCAACGACACTCAAGAAGCTGGACACCATCCAGGACAAAGCAAGCTGCTTGACTGGTGCTACATCCACAATCATCCATGCCCTCCACCACAGATGCTCAAGAGTAGCAGTGTGTAATATCTACAAGATGCACTGCAGAAATTCACCAAACATCACCTTCTGACCACATGACCACTTCCATCGAAAAAGGACAATAGCAGCAGATCTAAGGAAACACCATCACCTGCAGGTTTCCCTCCAAGTCATTCACCATCTTGACTTGGCAATATATTGCCGTTCCTTCACAGTGACTGGATCAAAACCCTGAAATTTCCTTCCTAATGGTACTGTGCGTCAAACCACTCCAGATGGACTGCAAGGGTTCAAGGCAGCTCCGCACTGTCTCAAGGGCAACTAGGCACGGGTGGTGATAAATGCTGGCTGGCTAACAATGCCCACATCCCACAAATGAAATTAATTTCTAAAAATACAGGAAGAGTTTCAGACTTGTTTACTCTGTCCAGATCTCTCACTATTTGGAAAATTTCAACCTAATCTCTTCTTAGTTTTCTCTCCTTCCAGAAAAACCATCCCATCTTCACTCTTTCACAGGTGATATCTTGCAAAATGTCCAGATTACAGAGGAGGAAGTGCTAGATGTCTTGAAACGGTTAAAAGTGGATAAATCCCCAGCACCTGATCAGGTGTACCCGATAGCTCTGTGGGAAGCTAGAGAAGTGATTGCTGGGCCTCTTGCGGAGATATTCACAGGTGAGGTGCCAGAAGACTGGAGGTTGGCAAACATGGGGTCACTGTTTAAGGGCGGTAAAGACAAGCCAGGGAACGATAGATCGGTGAACCTGACCTCAGTGGTGGGCAACTTGTTGGAGGGAATCCTGAGGGACAGGATAAACATGTATTTGGAAAGGCAAGGACTGATTCGGGATAGTCAATATGGCTTTGTGCGTGGGAAATCATGTCTCACGAACTTGATTGAGTTTTTGAATAAGTAACAAAGATGATTGATGAGGGCAGAGCAGTAGATGTGATCTATATGGACTTCAGTAAGGCATTCGGCAAGGTTCACCATGGGAAACTGATTAGGAAGGTTAGATCTTACAGAATACAGGGAGAACTAGCCATTCGGAAACAGGACTGGCTCAAAGGTAGAAGACAGAGGGTGGTCGTAGAGGGTTGTTTTTCAGACTGGAGGCCTGTGACCAGTGGAGTGTCACAAGGATCGGTGCTGGGCCCTCTACCTTTTGTCATTTACATAAATGATTTGAATGTGAGCATAAGAGGTACAGTTAGTAAGTTTGCAGATGACACCAAAATTGGAGGTGTAGTGGACAGCAAACAGTGTTACCTCATATTACAACAGGATCTGGACCAGATGGGCCAATGGGCTGAGAAGTGGCAGATGGAGTTTAATTCAGACAAATGCGAGGTGCTACATTTTGGGAAAGCAAATCTTAGCAGGACTTATATACTTAATGGTAAGGTCCTCAGGAGTTTTGCTGAACAAAGACCTTGGAGTGCAGGTTCATAGCTCCTTGAAAGTGGAGTCGCAGGTAGATAGGATAGTGAAGGCAGCGTTTGGTATGCTTTCCTTTATTGGTCAGAGTATTGAGTACAGGAGTTGGGAGATCATGTTTCAGCTGTATAGGACATTGGTGCGGCCACTGTTGGAATATTGCGTGCAATTCTGGTCTCTTTCCTATTGGAAAGATGGTTGTGAAACTTGAAAGGGTTCAGAAAAGATTTAGAAGGATGTTGCCAGGGTTGGAGGATTTGAGCTACAGGGAGAAGCTGAACAGGCTTGGGCTGTTTTCCCTGGAGCGTCAAAGGCTGAGGGGCGACTTTATAGAGGTTTACAAAATTATGAGGGGCATGGTAGGATAAATAGACTCCCCTGGGGTCAGGGAGTCCACTATTAGAGGGCATAGGTTTAAGGTGAGAGGAGAAAGATATAAAAGAGACCTAAGGGACAACCTTTTCACACAGAGGGTGGTACATGTATGGAATGAGCTGCCAGAGGATGTGTTGGAGGCTGGTACAACTGCAACATTTAAGAGGCATTTGGATGGGTATATGAATCGGAAGGGTTGGGAGGGATATGGGCCGGGTGCTGGCAGGTGGGACTAGATTGGGTTGGGATATTTGGTCGGCATGGATGGGTTGGACTGAAGGGTCTGTTTCCATGCTGTACATCTCTATGACTCCAAGTAGTAAACGCTTGAATTTTAAGTGTCTTTTCTTATTTTGACCGTCATTGTATTTTTTATAAGCTCCCAGGAGATACACAGTATTTCCCTTAAAAACTTAAGAAACTTCAGGAGACATTGACCCATCAAGCCTGCTTCACCAAATCAAAAAAAGGTCTTTGATGATTGGATTATAACCTTAATAACATTTTCTCTCCTCAGTTGCCTTGGCCAATCAAAAACCTATTGAGTTCACCCTGGGATATACTCAATGACCCTGCCTCCACTGCTTTAATGTCAAAATAAATTTTAAAGATTAGCATTCTTCTAACAGTAGAAATTCCTCTTAATTACCATCTTGCCTTTTTTATACTCCGCCATTTCAATCCTGTTTACTTTCTACAATGAAAAATATAAACAATTTTCTTTTACATAAATCATGCACTTACCACATACTTCAGCTCTCAAAATATATTTTCACCCAAATTTATCCACCTTGTATTTAAAATCTCTCACCATTTGTCTGTCATTTGACTTATTTGTTTTCCAAGCAATGAATCTGTTCAAAATCCCTCACTCATCTGAGTGAAGCAAGCTGGTTTCCAATCCAATACCTTTACCTTTGACTCTTCTCTTCATTTACTTCCAGGAAGATTTAAAATTAGGTTATGGTCAGTATCTCGAACCATACAGTCATTCAGCAGAATCCAGCCCATTTGTCTATGCCAACCAACAAACATTATGGGTGGCACAGTGGTTAGCACTGCTGCCTCACAGTGCCAGAGACCTGGGTTCAATTCCTGCCTCAGACAACTGTGTGGAGTTTGCACATTCTCCCAGTGTCTGCGTGGGTTTCCGCCGGGTGCTCTGGTTTCCTCCTACTGCCCAAAAATGTGCAGGTTAAGTGAATTGGCTATGCCAAATTGCCTGTGGCTTTAGGTGAAAGGGGTACATGTAGGGGAATGGGTCTGGGTGGGTTGCTCTTCTGAGGGTC
Organism: Hemiscyllium ocellatum; assembly: GCF_020745735.1. Classification (NCBI taxonomy): domain Eukaryota; kingdom Metazoa; phylum Chordata; class Chondrichthyes; order Orectolobiformes; family Hemiscylliidae; genus Hemiscyllium; species Hemiscyllium ocellatum. The sequence continues at coordinate 104,154,276 of NC_083405.1, forward strand.
AGAGTAGACTTGTTGGGCCGAAGGGCCAAAAAAACTACACTAACCCCATTTACCTGAACTTGGTCCAGAGCCTACTTTGTCCTGGCATTTTAAGTGCTCATCCAGATGTTTCTTAAATTGTTGTGAGAATACTTTTTGAGTGTTCTTTACACTTCAGGTTATGGGTCTTTATTTTGCTAGATGGTTCACAAGTGGATCCAGAACTTTCATAGCAAAATAACAAGGATATTGTTCTAGAATTAAAAGGCCCACCCAAATTATAAACATAGAACATAGAACATAGAAGGATACAGCGCAGTACAGGCCCTTCGGCCCTCGATGTTGCGCCGACCGAATCCTACCTAACCTATACTAGCCCAATAACTTCCAAATGCCTATCCAATGCCCGCTTAAATGACCATAAAGAAGGAGAGTTCACCACTGATACGGGCAGGGCATTCCATGAACTCTCAACCCGCTGTGTGAAGAATCTACCCCTAACATCTGTCCTATACCTACCACCCCTTAATTTAAAGCTATGTCCCCTAGTAACACCTGACTCCATTAGCGGTAAAAGGTTCTTAGTATCTACCCTATCTAAACCCCTAATCATCTTATACACTTCTATCAGATCTCCCCTAAACCTTCTCCTCTCCAATGAGAACAGCCCCAAGTGCCTCAGCCTTTCCTCATAAGATTTTCCTACCATTCCAGGCAACATCCTGGTAAACCTCCTCTGCACTCGTTCTAAAGCTTCCACATCCTTCCTATAGTATGGCGACCAAAACTGCACACAATACTCCAGATGAGGCCTCACCAGAGTCTAATACAACTGCAACATGACCTCAGGACTCCGGAACTCAATTCCTCTGCCAATAAAGCCCAGTACACCATATGCCTTCCTCACAGCACTATTTACCTGGGTGGCAACTTTCAGAGATCTGTGTACATGGACACCAAGATCCCTCTGCTCATCCACACTACCAAGTAGCCTACCATTAGCCCAGTATTACATCATCTTGTTATTCCTACCAAAGTGAACGACTTCGCACTTAGCTACATTGAATTCCATTTGCCACATTTCCGCCCAGCTCTGCAGCTTATCTATATCCCGCTGTAACCTACCACTTCCTTCCTCACTATCCACAACTCCACCGACTTTTGTGTCATCCGCAAACTTGCTTACCCAGCTTTCAAGTCCTTCCTCTAGATCATTTATAAAGATAACAAAAAGCAATGGTCCCAAAACAGATCCTTGTGGTACACCGCTAGTAAGTGCGCTCCAAGATGAACATAATCCATCAACTACTACCCTCTGTCTCCTTCCAGCCAGCCAATTCCTAATCCAAACCTCTAATGTATCCTCAATGCCATACCTCCGAAGTTTTAGCATTAGCCTACCATGGGGAACCTTATCGAACGCCTTACTAAAATCCATATACACAACATCTACTGCTTTACCCTCGTCCACTTCCTTAGTCACCTTCTCAAAGAACTCAATAAGGTTTGTGAGGCACGACCTGCCCTTCACAAAACCATGCTGGCTATCCTTGATCACGTTATTCCTACCCAGATGTTCATAAATCTTATCCCTTACCATTCTCTCTAAGACTTTGCCCACCACTGAAGTCAGACTCACTGGCCTATAGTTACTAGGGCTATCCCTACTCCCTTCATCTGCCATATCCCTGATCATCTTAGACTGTTCGTCCATATTGGAACTATTCCTGATCATAAACCATTCCAAACATCTTCAAACTGACCAGCAACACATCCTTCTTACTTCACTTTGCTCTAGAGTTTGAGCACCACCAATGAGCACTGCGTTCCCTGGCCAACATCTGTTCGGGCTTGTTGCAGTGTTTTAGCAAAGCTCAGAGCAAGCTGGAAGGCCAGCACCTCATGTCTCACTTGGGAACCCTGCAGCTTCAGAACTCAATGTCGAGTTCAATAATTTTAGGGCTTGAGCACCTTCTCCCATGTCCTTACCACAATCCTCCAAACTAAGGCTCATCACAAGGGGCTGCTCCCACAAACAACTTGTTGTTAGCTAATGTCCTAATTAGCCATTATTCATATTCCCAGGGTGAATTCTATGCATTCCTTTGTCTAGCCAATTGTGTTTCTCCCTCTGAGCTCCACCTCCATCTCCATCTCCTTCCTTCTGTCCTCACTCATTTTCCTAGCCACAATCAGTTCTGGCTAGGACATTCATCCACACGTGCTTTCTCTCCCGCCCACCCCTCCCCCATCCCAATTTGTGTCCTTAAAATCTTGAGTCAAGAATATTGGGAATTTGCATTTATATAGCATCTCTCATACGCTCAGGATGTCCAAATGTGTTTTGCAGCCAGAGTATGGCACAGTGGCTCAGTGGTTAGCACTGCTGCCTCACAGTACCAGAGTCCCAGGTTCAATTCTAGCTTCGGGTGACTGTGTGTGGGGTTTGCACATTCTCCCTGTGTCTGCGTGGGTTTTCTCCAGGTACTCTGGTTTCTTCCCACAGTCCAAAGGATCTGCAGGTCAGGTGAATTGGCCATGCTAAATTGCCCGTAGTGTTTGGTAAATTAGTCAGAGGGAGATGGGTCAGGGTGGGTTACTCTTTGGAGGGTTGGTGTGGACTGGTTGGGCCAAAGGGCCTGTTTCCACACAGTAGGGAATCTAATCAGTACTTATGAAGTACAGCTTTTGTAATATAGGGAAATACAGCAGGCAGTTGATACATAGCAGTATTCCACAAACAGAATTATTGATCAAAGATGAAGAAATCATGGCTAGAAATGTGAACCATATTTCTCTTGTTAATACTGCTGCCTGACCTGCTAAGTGTTTCCAGCATTTTCTCTCGTTATAAATGACCAAACTATTCTATTTTGGATTCTTGTCCAGGATAACTTGAAAATTCTGGTACAGTTCACTGAAACACTGCGAGGGGATATTTTTTCAAAATGCACTTTCCTGTTTAACTTCTCATTTGAGCAAAAGTAACTCGATAGTTCAGGTTACTGCTCATTTCTGCCTAGAGGTTACGCATCTGAAAAATCTGTGGATCGACACTTGAACCCATGAACGGGTGACAGGGTGGCTCAGTGCACTGTTGCCTCACAGCGTCAGGGACCCGGGTTCAATTCCCGTTTTGTGTGACCTCCACACAGACAGTTGCCCAATCTCCCAGTGTCTGCGTGGGTTTTCTCCTGGTGCTCCAGTTTCCTCCCACAATCCAAAGGTGTGCAGGTTAGGTGAATTGGCCATGCTAAATTGCCCGTAGTGTTTGGTAAATTAGTCAGAGGGAATGAGTCTGGGTGGATTGCTCTTCGGAAGTCGTTGTGGACTTGTTGGGCCAAAGGGCCTGTTTCCACACTGTAGGGAATCTAATCTATAGCAGTAGCATTGAATGTTAGCTAAATATCCATTGTAACCCCATGTCTTTCCAATAATATCTTAGTTTCCTGAGCTTTGGGTAGGGAGTAGAGTAACTTCTTATTTGTCATTTCTACCATATACAACTGATGCAGCAAAAACAAGACAGCGTTCCTCCAGGACCGAGGGTGCTACATGGATAGCACATGGCATAAAGTGCGTAAGGAGTGCAAAACACACCAGTTACAGTGTAATTGAAGAATGCTATATAATGGAATTGCTGCTAGAACAGTGTCTAAGTTGTGCAAAGAATTTCAGATGGGAAGGAGTTCGATCATACTGTGTTAAAGAGCCTGATGGCTTGGGGGAAGAAACTGTTGCACTGTCTGGCCATGAGAAACCGAATGCTCCAGTATCTTCTGCCAGATGGCCGGAGGGAGAAGAGTTTGAATGAGGGGTGTGTGGGGTCTTCCATAGTGCTCTCAGCCTTTCTGGTGTAAACGTCTGTAATGGAGGGGCAAGAGACGCTGATGATCTTCTCAGCTGTCCTATTGTAGGATCTTATGATCTGAGACGGTGCAATTCCCGAACCAGGCAGTGATGCAGCAGCTCATGATACTCTCAATGAACCCTCTGTAGGATGTGGTGAGGATGGAGGGTGGGAGATGGACTATCCTCAGTCTACACAGAAAGTAAAGATGTTGCTGGGCAATGGAGCTGGTGTTGAGGAACCAAATGAGACTCTCCACCAGGTGTACACCAAGAAATTTGGTGCTGTTCACGATCTCCACGGGGGAGCCGATGTCCAGTGAGAGTGGTTGCTCTGTGCCCTCCTGAAGTCAACCACCATTTCTTTTGTCTTGTTCAGAGACAGGTTGTTGGCTCTGCACCAATTCCATTAATCACTGTACCTACAACTGCTTGCTAACTGGTCACTCGTGCTGACGAGACCCATTACAGTTGTATCATCAGTGAACTTGCTGATGTGATTCAACCTGTGCATCGCTGCGCAGTCCTGGGTCAGCAGGGGACTGAGCACACAGCCGTGGCCCCCAACCCACCACGCTCAATGTGATGGTGTTGGGGAGGTTGTTCCCGATCCGGACTGACTGAAGTCTCCCAGCCAGGAGGCACAAGATCCAGTTACAAAAGGGAGCTATTTAGGCCAGCAGACTCAGCTTTCTAATCAGGTGCTGAGAAATGATAGTGTTAAATACAGAACTGAAATCTACGAACAGCAGTCTGACATAAACTCTTGATCAAATAGGCTTCCAGTTCCTTACTCTTTTCTTAAAAGGTCCTTTTCAATCCATCTCCTAACTGTTAGAAGTTCTCTTTACCTGAGCTTGCCATCTCAAGATATTTTATTTAAATTAAATTGGATCCTTGCCCCATGCCATTGCCTTAATGCTTGCCCTTAAAATGTTTCATGTCAATTGAGTTGAGGGGCATTCAGAAATCACTGTCCCTTCTGAATTTTAGCTCAATATCAATTTACATAATAAATTACATTCATATGAATTTCACTGCTTTGCTAATCCAAAGTCAGACAGAATTAAGTAGCTGGTCAACAATATCTACTTGAATGAATGGATTTGAGACAAACATGACAATTTGTTTGAATTCTTCTAAACTTCCCAGATGTGCAACTTTTGAGAATCATAGAATCACAACAGTGTGGAAGCAGCTGCAAATGTGTTGCTGGTCAAAGCACAGCAGGTTAGGCAGCATCTCAGGAATAGAGAATTCGACGTTTCGAGCATAAGCCCTTCTGATGAAGGGCTTATGCTCGAAACGTCGAATTCTCTATTCCTGAGATGCTGCCTAACCTGCTGTGCTTTGACCAGCAACACATTTGCAGCTGTGATCTCCAGCATCTGCAGACCTCATTTTTTACAGTGTGGAAGCAGCCCATTTGGCCCATTGAGTCCACACTAACTCTCTAAACAGCATTCCACCCAGACCCCTGAACACAATGGTCAATTTAGCGAGGCCAATCCACCTAGCCTGCACATCCTTGGTCTGTGGGAGGAAACCAGAGCACCCAGCAGAAACCATGCAGACATGGGGAGATGTGCAGATTCCACACAGACAATTGCCCACGGCTGAAATTGAACTGGAGTTTCTGGAGCAGTGAGACAGCAGTGTTAACCACTGAGCCACTATGCCACCCTGAAGGAAACATTTGGTTTTTCTGACTTCATGAGCTGACTTCTCGTGTTGCAGTATTTCATTTATTTTAGAAAGCTGGGAGGGTGACAATTTAAATTCACGGCACTGATCAGATGTGCTAAGTCTCTGATTGTTCCCTGCAGTTCATAGTTCAGTTCATTCAGTTTATGATGCTATGTCTATGAAGAGCCTGAAGCCAAGCCACCATGAATAGCCTGACAGCTATTTCGTTAAATCCAGGAATGAAGTGTGCAAAGTGATGACTTTAAGCATCAGATCTAAAACTCTCTGCAGGATCTTCCCTTTACTTAGACAGCTCACGTTTACATGGAGGATTACTCCACACAGCCAAGAAATAAAAAGAGCAGAGCTCAGAAAGCTAGTGCTTCCAAATAAACCTGTTGCACTATAACTTGGTGTTGTGATTTCTAACTGTTGTCCACCCCAGTCCAACACTGGCACCGTCACATCATAGTCCACCATGGGCAGCAATTACTTTGTCAAGGAGGATTTCAAAACAAGCCACACTGAAGAGCTCGTACTCAAATGGGGTTTGCAATCTTAATAACATTCATTACGTGAAAAAAAAATCATATCTTTACTCCCGAATGCTTGTTGGTAGATTATTCAGCAGAAATTGATAATAAAGAGGGGATATCACATTCAGCACATAGCTGGTGCACAAATTAATTGTGGTGGAAATGAGTTTCTTGATTAGGATTTTTTTTCTCAAGCATGTACCATTTGAGCTTGTAGATGTCCTCACCCCCTCATCTCTCAAAGGAGCAATAAGGTGAGTAGATCCTCTTTTGTTTTTGTGTGGATGGTTTTTAAGAATGTAAAAACTAATCAGCTGGACTGCATTGGTCAAGTTGATGGATTCAATAAACTACAGCAAGTAGTATTCATAGTCTCTCAGGTCCTCTAGTAGTTGCTGAAAGACATCTTCAGACAATGATTCAACTCATCTTGCCACTGTGGATGTACTTATGTGACATTGCCTGTATTAATTGTTATTCTTCCTTGTTCCTTAAGTGTTAGAACAAAGTCAGCGGCACGGTCATGGCCTGCCATGTCTATGCTGTCCATGATGCTATTCTAAACTAATCCCACCTGCCTGGTCCATATCTCCCTACTCTCTGCCTGTTCACATGTCAGTCTAAATGCCTCAAACTTTGCTACCAACACTTCACCTGGTAGCACGTTCCAGGCACCTAACACCTTCTATGTAGTCAGAGTCATACAGCATGGAAAACAGGCCCTTTGGTCTAATTTGGCCATGCTGACCAGGTTTTCTAAACTGAACTAGTTCCATTTGCCTGCATTTGGGCCAAATCCATCTATAGGGGTGGCATGGTAGCTCAGTGGTTAGCACTGCTGCCTCACAGCACCAGGGTCCCAGGTTCAATTCCAGGCTTGGGCAACTGTGTGTGGAGTTTGCACATTCTCCCAGTGTCTGCTTGGTTTCCTCTGGATGCTCTGGTTTCCTCCCACAGTCCAAAGATGTGCAGGTGAATTGGCCAAGCTAAAATCGCCCAGTGTTAGGTGCGTTAGTCAGAGGGAAATGGGACTGGGTGGGTTACTCTTTGGAGGGTCAGTGTGGACTTGTTGGGACAAAGGGCCTGTTTCCACACTGTAGGGAATCTAATCTAATCTAGACTTTTTCTATCCAAATATCTTTTAAATGTTGTAAATTGTACTCACCTCTACAACCTCCTCTGGCAGCTCGTTCCATATTTGCACCACCCTGTGTGTGAAAGAGTTATTCCTCAGGTCCTTTTTAAATCTTTCCCCTCTCACCTTAAACCTATGCCCTCTAGTTTTTGGGGGAAAAGGCCTTGACTATTCACTTTATCTATGCCCTCATGATTTTATGAACCTCAAGAAGGTAACATCTCAGCCTCCTATGCTCCACAGTGGAAAGTCCCAGCCTCTCCTTATAACTCAAACATTCCTGTCACATTAACACCCTTGTAAATCCTTTTTTGCATTTTTTCTAGTTTAACACCACCCTTCCTATTGTAGGGCTACTAGAGTTGTACTTTCCTTGCACATCTCCTTTAAACTTTCCCCCTCTCACCTAAAACCTATGATCATTTGTATTTGACATTTTCACACTGGGAAAGAGACTCTTGACTATCCACGTCTCCCTTAATTTTATATACTTCTATCAGGTCATCCCTGTAGATCATGACATCACTCTGCTGCTGGTCACATTGCAAATCAGCCTCTGGAAGATCCAAAATGTCACTGGCTGCTTTCAAGTGCGTAGGCATAGGTGGTCACTTCTATGTTCATGATATATTTCAACTGCCCCTGATCAGTTTGTTTGCTCAGATATTGAATGGGGGCACAACAGCAGGCCTTGCAATTTTTCTTTACCCTGCACGGGCCTATTAGTTAAGAAGCTGAAGAAAAGAAAACCTGCAGGTCTCCAAAAAAACAGGCAGAGAAGCTGGCCTAACTGAGCTGAGCTGTCCCTGTAAAGGGTCCACATGGACTGAATAGACTCCTACATTTCTACTACTGTCACACACTGGCTTCACACATCAGTTCCTAGTTAATTTCATATTCTTCTGTGGAGAGAAATCAGAGAAGGTTCAAGGTTTGAGAGAAGAATTGTAGCTCGGGTGCTCGTTGTTGAGGTTCTGTTCGCCGAGCTGGGAATTTGTGTTGCAGACACTTTTGTCACCTGTCTAGGTGACATCCTCAGTGCTTAGGAGCCTCCTGTGAAGCACTTCTGTGATGTTTCCTCCGACATTTATAGTGGTTTGTCTCTGCCGCTTCCGGCAGTCAGTTCCAGATGTCAGAGAAGGATCTGAGGAACAGTCACTGGATCTAAAACGTTAGCTCTCAATTTCTCTCCACAGATACTGCCAGACCTGCTGAGATTTTTCAGCAAGTACTGTTTTTCTTTCAGATTTCCAGCATCCACAGTTCTTCCAGTATTTTCCTTATTCATTTGCTTATATTGCCATCACCAACTAATTACTTTACCCTGCAATGTTGGTCCATCTGGATCAAATTTAAACACAATGCAAAGTACAGAGGTTAGTACTATTGCCTCACAGCACCAGGGACTCAGGTTCAATTCCAGCCTTGGGTGACTTTGCACATTCTTCCCATATCTACTTGGGTTTCCTCAAGTGTCCTGGTTTTCTCCTCCCACAGTCCAAAGATGTACAGGTTAGACAGACTGACCAAGGGAAATGTTAGGCATATTGCCCATGATATCCAGGGATGGGCAGGCTGGGTAGAGTGGCCATGGGAAATGCTGGGTTATGAGGATGGGGTAGGGAATTGGGTCAGGCAAGGATGTTCTTCAGAGGATTGTTATGGACTAGATGGTCTGCTTCCATATTGCAGGGATTCTATGATTCTAAGTTGGCAAAGTTTCTAAAGAGCATACATTTTTATGTCACAGTGTGGCTTCTGAAAGCAGAAAACATACGTGCATAATGAGGAAAAGCAGGTGGACAGCAACGTCAGTGGTTAAACACTCTGCAATCCATCAGGTCAATTGGGATCCAAATATTGGAGATCACAGTTCAAGTTAATACGCAGATGTTGAAATATTCCTCTCTGGCCTTGTATGACCCAATAAGAACATAAGAAACACAAAAGCCATGTGGTCCTCAAGACTGCTCCAGAAAAGATTCATGACTCTCAGAGGAAATTACTCCCTCTCAAATGGAAGAACTCCTTTTTATTTTGAAGAAGTGCTACCAAATTTCAGATTCTTCTCCACAATATGAGGAAACATTCAAACTGTCAAGCCCACTCAGAATCTTATTTATTAAGATAATCCCCTGAACTCCAGGGAATATCAAGTTGGAACTTCATAGAAACCTATAAAATTGTAACAGGATTAGACAAGGTAGATGAAGAAAGATGTTCCTGATGTTAAGGGTGTTCAGAACCAGGGGTAACAGTTTATGGATATTGTGTAAACCATTTAAGACTGTGATAAGAATTTTTTCCCCCACCCAGACAGTGAGGAGCCTGTGGGATTTTCTGCCAAAGAAAGCAATCAATGCCAAAACATTGAATGATTTCAAGAAGTAGGCTATAGCCTTTAGGACTAAAAGGATCAACGGATTGGGGGGGGGGGGGGAACGGGCGGGAAGCAGGAACAGGCAATTGAGTTGGAAGATGAGCCATCATGAAAGACAGAACAAATTGAAATGGCTAAATGGCCTATTCCTGCTCCTATTTTCTATGCTTCTAAAATCATCTCTGATTCTTCCAAATTAGAATGAGTACAGGCATGACCTGCTCAACCTATCATCATAAAGGTAAATCCTTTATCCCAGAAATCAACTTAAAATGAACCTTCTCTGAATGGCTTTCAATGCAACTTTGTCCTTCCGTATGCAAGCAGACCAAAACTGTACACATTACTCTCGGTACAGTCTGCACCAACATGCTATACAGATGGAGCAAGGCTTTGCTATCCTGAATCTTTACCTCTCTTGCAAGAATGGTCAATATTTCATTTTGATTTGCCTATTTACTCTGCACCATCAAAAACGTACCAATGAATTTATTAAGAGGTTAGGGGAAACAGTAGGCTTGAAATTCAATACCTCAGCATGGAGGCTCTCCTTGGAACAGAGTACACTCCCCTTTTGATTTTGAACTAGAATGTTCTTGGACTTTAATTTGTGTTTTATTTTTCCATTGGGACTCAGCAAATGAACTGAAAGGTTTAATAATTTATTGAATTTTACCTTTCTTCAAGCTTACTTCCATATTACTGAGTAATGTAAGAAGAATATTATTTTTCTAAGCTATTTACAGTAAATACAATAATACATAAGATTTGTCAGCATAAATTTCTTGATAGTGGGGAAAAAAAGAAAAAAGAAGTTTTGCAAGGATGTTGTGGGTTTACATTCAAAGCTTCTCCTTGTTGGCTATATTAAAAGTGAGGAAGATTTCATCACCTCTGGCTTTGGAATCTTCTCTGTATAACCATTACACTCCCAAAGATTGGTACAAGAGAAAAACAAGGGATTACATTTTTCATCTGTTAATTACAAATTGATAAAAGAAAAGGTATCTCCTGAACCTTCACAGACGGCACAGTGGCACAGTGGTTAGCACTGCTGTCTCACAGCGCCAGGGACCTGGGTTCAATTCCCGCCTCAGGCGACTGACTGTGTAACGTTTGCACGTTCTCCCCGTGTCCGCGTGGGTTTCCTCCGGGTGCTCCGGTTTCCTCCCACAGTCCAAAGATGTGCAGGTTAGGTGAATTGGCCATGCTAAATTGCCCGTAGTGTTAGGTAAGGGGTATATGTAGGGGTATGGGTGGATTGCGCTTCGGAGGGTCGGTGTGGACTTATTGGGCCGAAGGGCCTGTTTCCACACTGTAAGTAATCTAATTACTATTAAGCACCACAGTAACAGAGCAAGAGATAAATGTCAATGCTTGGGGAGCTTTTCCCCCATTTTGGTGCCATATTAAAGTACCATTATAGAAATAAAACAAAAATAATCATATTTCAATAGTGGAGACTTCCAGCAAAGCTATTCTTTATTCTTGCACACTTCTTAGCACCAAATATACCTGAAATTAGCATACGTTTTGTTATCATATAAAAACAGATTTGAGATGTTTAAAATATTTCTTTAAAATACTTGCATTCATTTTGCAAAAAAAACTTGTGCATCGATTAAAAAACTCATCTCAAAATGTTAAAGAAACAGATTCTGCTTTACTTAAACATTTAATTGAAAATTTCAATATTCACTATAAAAATACAATTTCTGAGGATTTGATTCTCTGAGCTGAATTATAAAGCTGGGGAAAAATAAAAATCAGCAATTGAAAAAGGTCAAGGCTGATTTTGTTTCCCTCACAAAGATCCCATTAGGTTCTGTCATTGGTATATTAAAAGGACCTCAGAATGCCCGAGGGAACAGGAAAAAAAATCGATGCTGAATGCAATCAATCAATCACACAGCAAGGACAGAGGATGGCTCTTCACAAAACTGCAACGCTAGGGCTGCCTGTTACTGGGAGGACCCATCCTGGGTGTGTCAGTTCTGTTGGAACAAAAAAAAAGGAGCAGCTGCTTCACTGCAAGTCTCAGTTAGGGCAGGCAGAGTACACCAGCTATTACCACCCCAGTAACCTTGTCATCACAACCTGGAAAACACATCAACAGCCTCGATTTCAGGCAGCCATCCTGCTACTATAACTTCAGAACAGATACATTAGAATTTCAATCCACAACACATTTATAGCTAAAGCACAATGTTTGGGGGAGCAAATAAACAAAACCTAAAAACTTTCCAAGCATAGCATTTTTACAGATGGAAAGCAACAGCCTTAAAATAAGGAACAGGACAATTGTGGAAATGAACAGGATCCTGTGAATATTTGTCATCTGCAATAAGTTAATCTGGATACTGGAAACTGAAGGCCCTTGGATCTGCCATGGGTTTGGGAATGCTCGAAGAGAGCTCTGCACCTGGCAGAAGTAGATAAGCAATGGGGTAAGATATTTTTCACTCCCACTTTGGCAAGATGCCAAATAGTGTAGATGCCAGATGCAACATGGAAAATAAAGCACCTGTTATTACATCAATTTGGTACAATATTTAGTGGCTAGCTGAGAAGTGGTGATCTTGGACCAACTTACCTCATGGACTTTTCAGTTGCAAGAGGTTTATGGCCCAACTTAAATGAAAATGGAACAGCAGCCGCCCCATGGATGAAGCAAACCTCATTTGTGACAGGGAGGTTTGTTTGAAACCTTTGAACTCAGTTGAGGTGAAGTGTCAGACATCTTATATTGTGACATTGTTGGGGTAAAGGACTCAGGAAGGCCAGGAAGTCCATATAAAGTACATTAACCAGCTGGTAACTACATATCTTTTTTAAACAAAACAGCTGAATAAGTGTTCCAAAGTAAATTTTCGGAAAATTTCTAAAAGGTTGAACTTACATTCACATAGGAATTAATATGCTCTCGTGTCATTTAAATTGTCATACAGAAAATACAATGCCCTATATGAGAAGTGTGGTCAATCTTTTAATTTGAACAAAAGCAGCTGCCAAATAGCAACAGCAATGCTCCATAAACAGCAACGGAAATGTTCTTTTTAAAAAGATACCAGCTAATCCATTTCACTGGTTTTATTAGCGTTGTTTAAAAGATAATTATTGGCCCAGATACCAAACAAAAAAGTTGCATGTTGTGAAAAATGTTAATTAACAAAAGTCAGCATTTACTAAACAGAAAGAAAGACTTAGAAATTTGCAGAACCACAAAACCTCTAAGTACTTTACACCTACTTCTGAAGTGTGGTCACTGTTATACCAGAAAAATGGCAGCCAATTTACACACAAAACAGCGATGTGACGATGACTGGATAATCTGATTTTTTTTACAATGCCTAAAGTTGAAATATGATGATCATCAGTTAATGCGATAACACTTTTGGAGTGGGAGGAAATTGGAGAATCTATTTTCCCCATACACAAGATGGTTAAAAACACAAACTGTTCAAAGTGTTAATATCATATATTTAATATGAAGTCTATTGAATTATTCAAAATTTCTTGTATAATTAGAACATAGAACATTACAGCACAGTACAGGCCCTTCGGCCTTCATGTTGCGCCGACCTGTCATACCAATCTGAAGCTCATCTTATCTACACTATTCCATGTACGTCCATATGCTTGTCCAATGACGACTTAAATGCACTTAAATGCAGTGACCAGAACTGTACACAATACTCCAAGTGCGGCCGCACCAGAGTTTTTGTACAGCTGTAGCATAACCTCATGGTTCTGGAACTCAATCCCTCTATTAATAAAAGCTAGAACACTGTATGCCTTCTTAACAACCCTGTCAACCTGGGTGGCAACTTTCAAGGATCTGTATACCTGGACACAGATCTCTCTGTTCATCTACACTACCAAGAATCTTACCACTAGCCCAGTACTTTGCAGTCCGGCCACTCCGACCAAAGTGAATCACCTCACATTTGTCCACATTAAACTCCATTTGCCACCTCTCAGCCCAGTTCTGCAGCTTATCTATGTCTCTCTGTAACTTACAACATCCTTCGTAACTATCCACAACTCCACCGATCTTCGCGTCATCTGCAAATTTGCTAACCCACCCTTCTAAGCCCTCATCCGGGTCGTTTATAAAAATGACAAACAGCAGTGGATCCAACACCGACCCTTGCGGTACACCACTAGTAACTGGACTCCAGGATGAACATTTCTCATCAACCACCAGCCTCTGTCTTCTGATCCAAAACTGCTATATCTCCCACAATCCCATTCCTCCACATTTTGTACAATAGCCTACTGTGGGGAACCTTATCGAATGCCTTGCTGAAATCCATATATAACACATCAACCGGTTACACTCATCTACCTCTTTGGTCATCTTCTCAAAGAACTCAATAAAGTTTGTGAAGCACAATCTACCCTTCACAAAACCATGCTGACTATCCCTAATCAAATTATTCTTTGCTAGATGATTATAAATCCTATCTCTTATAACCTTTTCCAACACTTTACCAACAACTGAAGTGAGGCTCACTGGTCTATAATTACGATTGTCTCTACTCCCCTTCTTGAACAGGAGAATCACATTTGCTATCCTCCAGTCTTCTGGCACTATTCCTGTAGACAATGACAATTTAAAGATCAATGCCAAAGGCTCGGCAATCTTCTCCCTGGCTTCCTAGAGTATCCTAGGATAAATCCCATCCGGCCCAGGAGACTTATCTATTTTCACACTCTGTAGGATTTCTAATACCTCTTCCTTGTGAACGTCAATCACACCTAGTTTAGTAGCCTGTATCTCAGTAATCTCCTTGACAACATTGTTGTTTTCTAGAGTGAATACTGTCAAAAAATATTCATTTAGTGCTTCCCCTATCTTCTGATTCCAAACACAACTTCCCACTATTATCCTTGATTGGCCCTAATCTTACTAGTCATTCTTTTATTCCTTAAATACCTATAGAAAGCCTTAAGGTTTACCCTGATCCTATCTGCCAACAACTTCTCAGGTCTCCTCCTGGCTCTTCTGAGCTCTCTAAGTCTTTCCTAACTACCTTGTAACCCTGAGCGCCCTAACTGAGCTTTCACATCTCATCGTAACATAATTATACAGTTTCTTAAATTATCAAACTTGATTGTGTGATATAAAAGTGAAATTGTGTTTGATTAAATATAGAGTTCTTTGAACATTTAAAAGCACAGTGGATGAAAGTGAATTAATAGGTAGATTAAATTTGGGATTTCCAAAATGAGATCGACTAAGGTGCCAAATAAAAAATGCTACTGCACAGGAGGAGAGCTCATGGTGTTGTAGGTGACATGTTGGCATAGACAGGGGGTTTGCTAACTCACAGGATCATCAAGTCACACTCAGATTGCCAAACTAACAAAAAAAAGGGTGTTACAGAAATCAATTTAGGATCTCTACAAATAACAATCTGTGGAAATGATTTGGAAGAAGAGGTCGAGTGTATTGTAACCAAATTTGCTGATGCCACAAGATAGGTAGGCTAGAAAATTGTGAGGAGGGTGGAAAGAACCTGCAAAGGGAGAACCATAGATTAAATGAATCAGGATAGAAAAGCAAACATTATGAAATTGGAATATAAAAGGTTATACATTTTGGGAGGAAGAAAAGCTACAGTACATTTTATTTTAAAAATTATGAGGGCATTATTAGCAATTGTTAACCGTCCCTAAATTAATCAGTTCGAGGGCAAACATTAGGCCATTTTAAGCAAGTTAAGAGTCAACCAGTGGTCTGGAGTCACATGTAAACCAGATAAGCTAAATATGGCAGATTTCCTTCCCTGAAGAACATTATAAAACCAGACAGGTTTTAGGGACAATTGATGATAATTTCATTGTCAGCATTACTGCAAACAGTTTTTAACTACAACTGCTGCCTTTGCGGTTTGGTTCCAAGTGTTTCTTCATATCGGAGTTTGTTCCAACAAAAATTAACAAACAGCGAAACTTACAGCTGATCTTCAAGAAATCAGCGTGTCAGAGCTCACAGCATGGGAGCAGCTAGTGGCTAGTTTTAAAAAGTGAAACCTTCTTGTTTTGCTTTTATAAATCTACAACAGTGAGTAGAATGGGTTCATTTTTGATTGTAACACACGCACACACAATAAGCTAAATTGGAGGTGTAGTGGACAGTGAAGAGGGTTACCTCAGATTACAACAGGATCTTGACCACCTGGGCCAATGGGCTGAGAAGTGGCAGATGGAGTTTAATTCTAATAAATGAGAGGTGCTGCATTTTGGGAAAGCAAATCTTAGCAGAACTTATACATGTCATGGTAAGGTCCTAGGGAGTGTTGCTAAACAAAGAGACCTTGGAGTGCAGGTTCATAGCTCCTTGGAAGTGGAGTCGGAGGTAGATAGGATAGTGAAGATAACGTTTGTATGCTTTCCTTTATTGGTCAGAGTATTGAGTACAGGAGTTGGGAGGTCATGCTGTGGCTGTACAGAACATTAGTTAGGCCACAGTTGGAATATTGCATGCAATTCTGGTCTCCTTCCTATCAGAAAGATGTTGTGAAACTTGAAAGGGTTCAGAAAAGATTTAAAAGGACATTGCCAGGGTTGGAGGATTTGAGCTATAGGGAGAGGCTGAACAGGCTGGTGCTGTTTTCCCTGGAGCGTCTGAGGCTGAGGGGTGACCTTATAGAGGTTTACAAAATTATGAGGGGCATGGATAGGATAAATAGACGACGTCTTTTCCCTGGGGTCGGGGAGTCCAGAACTAGAGGGCATAGGTTTAGGGTGAGAGTGGAAAGAAATAAAAGAAACCTACGGGACAACCTTTTCACGCAGGTGGTGGTAAGTGTATGGAATGAGTTCCAGAGGATGTAGTGGAAGCTGATACAATTACAACATTTAAGAGGCATTTGGATGGGTATATGAATAGGAAGGGTTTGGAGGGATATGGGCCAGGTGCTGGCAGGTGGACTAGATTAGGTTGGGATATCTGGTCGGCATGGACGGGTTGGACTGATGGGTCTGTTTCCGTGCTGTACATCTCGATGACTCTATGTTTTTAGTTGCAATCCATCTCCTGATTAAAATATCAAAACATATGTCCTGAGCAAGCTGAAGCAGTGTTTTTAAGAGCAGTAAAACCATGCTCTATTTTCTGGGTCTGTAGATTAAGGTGCAAAGAAGGCCTTTAGTACAGTAATGTGTTCTTCCTGTTGGATATGGGAGATTAGGGAGAGTTTCCATTTGGTTGTGAATCCTATCAGATCGCATGGATTGGTTCGAGTGGCAGTTAGAGGTAATGAGAAATTTACAGAAGCAAGGGGTGTGATGGATGGCAATTGCACGGAGGGAGATAAACCAAAAGATAACCAGTCAGTTAGGTGGGGGACTGCCAGGAAAGGGAGGAGATTAGATTACTTACAGTGTGGAAACAAGCCCTTTGGCCCAACAAGTCCACACCAACCCACCGAAGCGCAACCCACCCATTCCCCTACATTTACTCCTTCACCTAACACTGCGGGCAATTTAGCAAGGCCAATTCACCTGACCTGCACAGCTTTGGACTAAAGGAGAGGGAGGCTTGTAGTGTAGGAATCCCCTGTGGCTATCCCCATCTCAAACAAATATGTTGCTTTGGAAAATGAAGGGGGTGATGGACTCTCAGGGGAATGTTGCACTGGTACAGAGACTGGCTCTAATGTAACGAGGGGTATGCCAGGTTCCAAGCAATTGATTGTGATAGAGGACTCTCCAGTCAGAGGCACAGAAGAGACAATTCTACAATCTACAACGAGACATCAGAATGGTGTATTGCCTCCCTGGAACCAGGATCAAGGATCGCTTGGAGATGGTTCAGAATATTCTCAAAGGGGAGATGGACCAGCAGGAGGAACCAACAAAAGAATGAGATTCTGAGGAGAGAATACAGGAAGTTAGGCAGGAATTTAAAAAGAAGGTCCTCAAATTTGTAATATCTGATTACTCTGGATGCCACGGGCTAGTGAGGGTAGGAATAGAAGGCCACAGCAGATGAATGTGTGGCTGAGAAGCTGGTTCCAGGGAGAAGGATTCACATTTTTGGATCATTGGAATCTCTTTTGGAATAGAAATGACCTGTATAAGGAGGACAGATTGTACAGGACTTGGGAGGTGACTAATATACTGGCAGGGAGATTTGCTGGAGCTGCTGGGGAGGGGGATTTAAACAAGTGGTGGGGGGGGGGGGGGGGGGTAAGCTGGTGGGGAAAGAGATCAGTCAGAGACTGGTACAGTTGGGAAAAGGAATAAGTCAAACAAACAGTCAGGGTTGGCATGAACAAAGCAGAGAACGAGGTAGGACTGATGAATTCAACTGCATTTATCATCGCGATGCTAGAAGCCTTAACAGGTAAGATAGATGAACTCAGGTCATGGTTGGAAACATGGAACTGAGATATCATAGTAATTGCAGAGATGTGGTCAGGGATGAACAGAACTGGCGGCACGGTGGCACAGTGGTTAGCACTGCTGCCTCACAGCGCCAGGGACCTGGGTTCAATTCCCGCCTCAGGTGACTGACTGTGTGGAGTTTGCACGTTCTCCCCGTGTCTGCGTGGGTTTCCTCCGGGTGCTCCGGTTTCCTCCCACAGTCACAAAGATGTGCGGGTCAGGTGAATTGGCCAAGCTAAATTGCCCGTAGTGTTAGGTAAGGGGTATATGTATGGGTGGGTTGCGCTTCGGCTGGTCGGTGTGGACTTGTTGGGCCGAAGGGCCTGTTTCCACACTGTAAATAATCTAATCTAAAGTAATCTAATCTAATCTAATGTTCCAGGGTATAGATGCGATAGAAAGGATTGAAAGCAGGGAGCATAAGAGGAGGGTGTGTGGTGTTTTTGATTAGGGGTAACATTATGGCTGTAGATCAGGAGGATGCTCCTGGGAATACGTCCAGGGAAGTTATTTGTGTGGAACTGAGAAATAAGAAAATGACGATCACCTTATTGGGATGGTGTTATAGACCCTCAAATTATCAGAGGAAATTGAGAAACAAATTTGTAAGATGATCTTGGTTATCTCTAAGAATAACAGGGTTATGGTTGGGGATTTTAACTTTCTAAACAGATTGGGACTGCCTGTGTTAAAGCCTTGGATAGAGAGGAATTTGTTAAGCGTATACAAAAAATTTTCTGATTCAGTATGTGGATGTATCTACTAGAGAAGGTGCAAAACTTGACCTACTCTTGGGAAATAAGGCAGGGCAGGTGACTGAGGTGTCAGTGGGGGAGCACTTTGGGGACAACAACCATAATTCCATTAGTTATTAAAACAGTAATGGAAAAGGATAAACTAGATCTAAAAGTTAAAGTTCTAAATTGGAAAAAGGCAAATTTTGACAGTATGTTCACAGGTAAAAAGGGATGGTTGGAAAATGGGGAGCCTTCAGAAATGAGATAACGAGAGTCTAGAGACAATATGTTCCTGTTAGGGTGAAGACTAGGTGTAGGGAATGCTGGATGACTGATGAAATTGAAGTTTTGGTTAAGAATAAGGAGGAAGCATTTAGCAGCTATAGAAGCAGAGATTGAGTGATCCCCTAAAAATGTGTAAAGACTGTAGGAGTATACTTAAAAGGGAAATCAGAAGGGCAAAATGGAGACAAGAGATACCTTTGGCAAATTAGGTTAAGGAGAATCCAAAAAGATTCTACAAATATATTAAACACAAAAAGATGATTAGTGACAGAACAGGGCCCCTTAAAGAGCAGCAAGGCCAAGGAGATGGGCGAGATACTAAATGAGTATTTTGCGTTAGTATTTACTGTACAGAAGGATATGTAAGTTAGAGAACGTGGGAGACGGGTTAGCAAGGTTAGATCTCATGAAATAGAGGGAGAACTGGCCATTTGGATACAGGACTGGCTCAAATATAGGAGAGAGAAGATGGTGGTGGAGGGTTTTTGTTTGCAGACTCGAGGCCTGTGACCAGTGGTGTGGCATAAGGAACGTTGCTAGGTCTACTACTTTTCATCATTTATACAAATGATTTGGATGTGAGCTTAAGAGGTTTGGTTGGTAAGTTTGCAGATGACACCAAAATTGGACGTGTAGTGGACAGCATAGAAGGATGCTGAGATTACAACAGGATCTTGACCAGATGGGCCAGTGGGCTGAGAAGTGACAGATGCGAGTTTAATTTAGATAAATGCAAGGTGCTGCATTTTGGGAAAGCAAATCTTAGCAGGACTTATACACTTAATGGTAAGGTCCTAGGGAGTGTTGCTGAACAAAGAGACCTTGGAGTGCAGGTTCATAGTTCCTTGAAAAATGGAGTCGGAGGTAGATAGGATAGTGAAGGCGGTGTTTGGTATGCTTTCCTTTATTGGTCAGGATGTTGAGTAAGGAGTTGGGAGGTCAAGTTCTGACTGTACAGGGCATTGGTTAACCATTTTTGGAATATTGCGTGCAATTCTGGTCTCCTTCCTGTTGGAAGGACTTTGTGAAACTTGAAAGGGTTCAGAAAAGATTTACAAGGATGTTATGCCAGGGTTGAAGGATTTGAGCTATAGGGAGAAGTTGAGTAGTCCAGGGCCGTTTTCCGTGGCGCGTCAGAGGCTGAGGGGTGACCTTATAGAACTTTATAAAATCATGAGGGGCATGGATAAGATAAATAGACAAAGTCTGTTTCGGGTGGGGGGTCCAGAACTAGAAGGCATAGGTTTAGGGAGAGAGGACAAGGATATAAAAGAGACCTCAGGGGCAACTTTCTCATACAGAGGGTGGACAGTGTATGGAATGGGCTGCTAGAGGAAGTAATGGAGGCTGGTACAATTACAGCATTTAAAAGGCATCTGGATGGGTATATAAATAGGAAGGTTTGGAGGGATATGGGCCGGGTGGTGGCAGGTGGGACTAGATCAGGTTGGGATATCTGGTCAGCATGGACGAGTTGAACCGAAGGGTCTGTTTCCATGCTGTACATCTCTATACCTCTGAGGTGAGGTGGTGGTGCTGGGCGACCGAAGGGTCTGTTTCCATGCTGTACATCTCTATACCTCTGAGGTGAGGTGGTGGTGCTGGGCGACCTAAAATGCCGAAAGATGGATAAATCCTTGGGACCTGATCAGGTGGACCCTAGAGCTATGTGGGAAGCTAGGGAAGTGATTGCTGGGTCCCTTGCTAAGGTTTTGTATCATTGGAAGTCACAGGTGAGGTGCCAGAAGGCTGGCTAACATAGTTCCACCATTTAAAAAAATGATGGTAAGGACAAACCAGGGAACTACAGACTAGTAAGCCTGATAATGGTGGTGGGCAAATTGTTGGAGAGAATCTGAGGGGCAGGATTTACATGTATTTGGATAAGCAAGGACTGATTTGAGATAGTCGAGTTTTTTGAGTAAGTGGGCGGCACTGTTGCCTCACAGCGCCAGAGACCCGGGTTCAATTCCCACCTCAGACGACTGTGTGGAGTTGCACATTCTCCCTGTGTCTGCGTGGGTTTCCTCCCACAGTCCAAAAATGTGCAGGTGAGGTTAACTGGCCAAGCTAAATTGCCTGTAGTGTTAGGTGAAGGGGTAAAATGTAGGGGAATGGGTCTGGGTGGGTTGCGCTTCAGTGGGTTGGTGTGGACTAATTGGGCCGAAGGGCCTGTTTCCACACTAAGTAATCTAATCTAAAGTAACGAAGAGGATTGATGAGAGAGGTGGACGCGATCTAATGGACTTCAATAAGGCGTTCGACAAGGTTACTCATGGTAGCAGGTTAGCAAGGCGAGATCACACAGAACAGAGGGAGAACTCGCTATTTGGATACGGAATTGGCTCAAAAAAAGGTAGAAGACAGAGGGTGATGGTGGAGGGTTGCTTTTCAGACTGAAGAGACTTGTGAACAGCGGTGTGCTACAAGGACTGGTGCTGGGTCCATTGCTTTTAGTCATTTATATAATGATTTGGACGTCAACATACGAGATATGGTTAGTAAGTTTGCAGATGACACCAAAATTGAAGGGGTAGTGGACAATGAAGGAAGTTACCTCAGAGAAAGGCGGGTCCTTATCAGATGGCTCAAGGGAGTGGCAGATGGAGTTCAATTTAGATAAATGCAAGGGCCTGCATTTTGGAAAGGCAAATCACAGCAGGACTTACACACTTAATGGTAAAGTCCTGGGGACTGTTACTGAACAAAGAGACCTTGGCATGCAGGATCGTAATTCCTTGAAAGTGGAGTCGCAGGTAGATAGGATAATGAAAAAATCTTCTGGTATGCTTTCCTTTATTGGTCAGAGCATGGAGTATAGGAGTTGGGAGGTCATGTTGCAGCTGTACAAGACACCAGTTAGGCCACTTTTGGAATATCGTGTGCAATTCTGGTCTCTCTCCTATAGGAAGGATATTGTGAAACTTCAAAGGGTTCAGAAAAGATTTACAAGGATGTTGTTAGGAGGGTTTGAGCTACAGGGGGAGGCTGAATAGACTGGGGCTATTTTACCTTAAGCATCAGAGGCTGAGGGGTGAACTTACGAGATTTATAAAATCACGAGGGGCATGGTCAGGATAAATAGACAAGGTACTTTCCTCAGGGTGGGGGAATCCAAAATTAGAGGGCATAGGTTTAAAGGTGGGAGGTGAAATATCTAAAAGGGATCTAAGGAGTGACCTTTTCCATGCAGAGAGTGGTGCACATATGGAATGAGCTGCTAGCAGAAGTGATGGAGGCTGATACAGTTCCAAAACTGAAAAGGCATCTGGGTAGGTACATGAATAGGAAGGGTTTAGAGAGGTATAGGCCAAATGCTGGCAAATGGGACTTGATTTGTTTAGGATATTTGGTCAGCACGGATCTAAAATTAAAGATACCAAAGTGATTGTAGATTATGATTACAAAAAAAGGAGCAAATTTAATGCAGAGCATAAATCACTAGTTCATAGCAGTCTGCTAAATCATTAAAAAAAACACAAATTAGTGCATACGGTGGCCGTTTGTCCATCATATCTGCACTGGCTTTCTAAATGAGCAATTCACATGATGCCATTCACCTGCCTTCTCCCCTTAACCTTGTACATTCTTCCTGTTTAGGTAGTCGTCCAATTCTCTTTGAATGCTTCAGTTGATCCTGCCTCCAGCACGAGCTCAGGGAGGGCATCCCAGATCCAGAAATCATATTTTATCATATCACTTCTGGGTTTTTTTTGTTAATTACTTTATATCTGTGCCCTCTCCTTTTGATCTCTTCACAAGTAGGTACAATTTCTCCCTCGCTGCACTGTCCAGATTCCCCAGCTTTGAATCTTGATTTTTTTTAAAAAAGGAAATAGTCCCAACTTTTCAAAAATTATCTTCTTCACTAGTTTGTCTTTCCTGGAAGAGTTCTCATGAATCTTTTCTGCACTCTCTCCCAGACTTTCGCACTATTCCTGTACTGTGGTGCAATATTCCAGTTCAGGCTGGAAGAGATTCAAAATCCACAGACTGTCCTGGCAGACCCATCATTTCAACTTGTTCTCTTCCCACTGAACCCATTCTTTTCTAGTTGCGACTTCTTTCTCCCTCTCCTCATTCAGTCTTTGCCCACTTGTATTCTGACTCCTTACAATGGTTTCATCCACTCCTTGCCCATTCCTAAACCCCCCCCCCCCCCATTTATAAACAGCATCAAAGCATCTTTACCCAGCCCCCTTCAGTACTCAATATTCAAATTGGATTTTAAACCTTCACTTTGATTCTTTCTCCACAGATACTGCCAGGCCAATTGGGTTTCTCCAGCATTTTGTTTTATTTCAGGTCTCCACCATATGCAGTATTTTGCTGTTATCAACCTAAACTCCTTACTCTTGTACTCCATCCTCCTATTAATGCAGCTAAGGTGACATAAGTTTTATTAACAAACATCATACCTGTCTTGCCACCTTCAACTACTCCTGTAAATATATAGCTATGACCTTTTGCAAATTGTGCCCTTTGTTTCATACATGTTCTTTTATCAAAGTCAATCACTTTAAATATCTCTGCAATGAGCATCATCTGCCTTCTACTTGTCCATTCTACCAAATTTGCCCTTTTGAAGTTCTACATGATGTTCCTCACACTTCCCACATTTCACATCATCCATAATAACAATATGCCATTGCATTCCATGAATGTTGTGCCCACAGGCTGGCCCTTGGCTTATTGTCTGATGTTTCAACTTGAGCTGCTTCTTTTGGCAGATGATTTTATCAGCAGTAACTGGTCAATGACTTCCACTTTCAGGGGCAGGGGCAGGGGGATGGTCCCAAGGTCAACCTCAGCTGGAACAGGAAGTGAACTCACGCTGTTAGCATTATTCTGAGCCAAGCATTAACTACCTTAGCAAATCAGCTCTCTAAATAAATATGGTGTGTGATTGAAACTTTACTCTGCTGCTTGACCAAAAAAAATGCTCCAAGTATTAATACTGTCTTTTCAAACATGATATTGGGAGAAAATATTTCGAGTTACATACCATTAGGATGAAACACATGTAGTTATCAGTCTGCCACTGCCACTGACAAATGATAACGCATGTGCAGCCTTGTGGAAGAGATAACAAAAGTAATGATTGTGACAAGACTAATATGAATTAATAAGTTAAACTGTGTAATATTAATGTATAGTTATATTTATCCATATCTAAAATACAGTTAAAACTCTATTTGAGTTTGTGAGGATTGAAATAAATAAAGTCAGCACAAAGAGAGTTGATCCAAAATAAATCCTAAGATAATGTCAGATGTATTTCAGCCTAAGTTCTAAGAGACTTTCGCTGGTATAATCATCTTATGATTTCCAAAACACATATCACTTTCAGTTTCCATTTCATAGGTTCCAACCCCCCCATCCAGAATATCTCAATGCTTGCTGCTTCTTCCTGGCGAAAAAGCCTGAATCATCCCCATCCACCACTTGCCTCCTCCACTTGGCTGAGTTCAGCCTCATTTTGAACAACTTCTTTAATTCCACACTCTTTCATTAGGTCAAAGGTATGGCCATGGGTTCCCACATGGGCACAGTTATGCCAGTCTTTTCTGTGCTTTATGTTCCAGTCCTTCTCTAGGCCCCACCCACAACTCTATCCAGTGCATTAATAACATCAGTGGAGCTACTGCCCTACTCTCACTTGGAATTGGCGAAATTCATCAATATTGCTACAAATTTCCACCTGGTCCATCTCAGACTCCTCCCTTCCTTAATATCAGTTTCCATTTCTGGAGATAGACTGGCCACCAATGTCCAAAACAAACCCATGACTCCCACGGTTACTTTGACTATATATCTTCACACTCTGCTTCCATCAAGAACTCCATCCCATTCTACCAGTTTCCCTGTATTTGTCTCATCTCTTTGCAAGATGTCAACTTCCACATGGGGACCTCAGAAACGTCCACCTTTTTTGTCAACCATGGATTCCTCAGTAATGTAGTCAACAGAGCCTTATTTATGTCCAACCCACCTCTGTACTTTGGCCTACCAGCCTCTGCATTCAAAAGGATGGTAAGCCACAATTTTCATCACCTCCAATGGGATGTTAAGACCAGACACACATTCTTCTCTCCTTTATCAGCCTTCCGCAGGGGCCATTCTCTCTGGGACACAGTCATCCACACCTCTATTCCTAACACAACCTGCACCCCACAGAACCTTCCCATGCAATCGTAGAAGGTGGAACCCTTTTTAATCTTCCATTTACCTCCTCCCTCTCCCTATTCAAGGTCCATAACATATCTTCCAGGTGAAGCAGCAACTTCCCTGTACTTCGATCAACCTAATCTACTGTATTTACTGTTCAGTCTGATCACTACATTGCAGAGATGAAATGTAGACTGAATGACTTCTTTGCAGAACACCTACGTTCTATCCATAAAAATAACCCCAAGTTTCCAGTTGCCTGTCTCTTCAACACACCACTGTGTTCCCTGGCAACATTTCTGTCACAAGCCTGCTGCAGTGTTCCAGTGAGCCTCAATGCAAGCTTGATAAACAGCATCTCATTTCCCTCTTGGGGACCCTGCAGCCTCTGGGACTCAACATTAGAGTCTGATTCCATCCTTCCAAGTTTTTAAACCCAAACTCACAAATCAGTCCTGTTATGATATGGGTTGCTTTTTGCACAGCCAACCCATTTTCACCCACTCTCAGGCCTGTTATATCACATTATATGTTGGATTTCAGCACAGACTACCCATTTGCTACATTCCTCAGCTCTGATCGCTTATTCATCTCCTGTCTTGGCCTGCTACCCATGATCTCCTTTCTACCTTTTTCAGATCTCTTTCTCTCTGAGTTCCATTTTCACTTATGTACTCACTTCTCCCCTCCCCCTCTTCCTCAACTTCATCCTCAAACATGAATACCACTTTCGCCTAGGTGCTTACAGTTCTGGTGAAGTCACTGGACATTAACTCTGCTTTCTTCCCAAAAATGCTGCCAGACTTACTGAGATTCCCCAGCAATTTCTATTTGTTTCAGGCTCAGAGCATCCGCAGGTTTTTGTTTTATTATACAAATGCTCTTCCTGTCCTCACAAAAAACAAAGAGGAATTATTCCTCTAATTCATGCCAGATGAAGCTGACAGGCAAGAACAGACGAACTGATTTAACAAGTGTGCCTAGAACCAACAACTGAAGCCATCTCAATTAGACATATCCCAATCTCTCACAACAACATACCAGTGAAGAGAGAGGATATTCTACGGCCAATGAGGGAAAATTACAAGCCAACCCACCCACAATTGCAAATTGCCCAAGGGATCATATGGATGATCAATAAAATTTGAGTTGATGATGAAGTAGAGACCCTAAACTCTTTTTAAAATTCTTGGATCTGCAATTTAAGTTCTATAACCTGCAAGGCTAATGGACTGTGCGCCAGAAGTTGGGATGAGAAAGGACTTTTACATGTCTTTGAGTCAGCATGGATAACATGGGCCAAATGGTCACATTCTGTGTTACTTCACTGCTATGGTCTATAAAAGACACAACTGGTTTATGGACCAACATCTGTCCCAGTTAATGACCTCTGCAAGTCCCTCTTGGAAGTGTACAAAATGCCAGCAAACACCATACCAAATCAAAATGCGTTTCAGAGTGTCACTAAGCCTACAAAAACCATATGCTGTTTATTCCTACTCTGTTTTTAAAGGGTACGGAGTCTGTGCATGTCAAAAACAATCACCCACCTATTCTAAATCACATTTTCCAGCACTTGGCCCATAGCCTTTTATGCCGGTCATCACAAGTGCACATCTATTGCAAATAAATACAGATGATGTCAGAAATTAAGTACATCACTTTCCTTCAAATGTTATCTATTCTTTTGACTACGTAGTTCAACATTCTGTTGTCTTCAACAATATCAAGTATCACATGAATGGCACATTGGTATCCACAGGACTTGTAATCCAGAGGCCTCGGCCAATGGGCATGTGTTCAAATTCCACCCTGGCACCTGGTGGAATTTAAATTCATGTAATAAATCTGGAATTCAAAACCAGTCTATTTCTCATGAAACTGTTGATTATCATAAAATTCATCTTGTTCACTTATATCCTTTAGGAAGGAAATCTGCCGTGATTACCTGGTTTGGCTTACATGGGATTTTAGACCGCAGCAACATGGGTGATTTTTAATTGCCATTTGAAATGGCCTAGCAATTAATTCAGTTCACAGGTTATTAAGGACAAGCAATAAACGCTGGCATTGCCAGTGACAAACAGATGCCCTAAAAATATAAAGAAAAAACCAAGAGTTTGAGGTGTCTGTCTATGCATTATATTGATAGCACTTGGTTTCTTCCTGACATGTTGCACCTGCAAGTTTGCATAGATGAACTACTTCACTTCAAGAGGAGCTCTTCAATACTTTCAAAGTATTTAGGTGGGCAGCACGGTGGCTCAGCGCTACTGTCTCACAGCGCCAGGGACCCAGGTTCAATTCCTGCCTCGAGCGACTGTCTGTGTAGAGTTTGCACATTCTCCCTATGTCTGCGTGGGTTTCCTCCGGGTGCTCCGGTTTCCTCCCAGTCCAAAGATGTGCAGGTTAGGTAAATTGGCCCATGCTAAATTGCCCATAGTGTTAGATGCATTAGTCAGAGGGAAATGGGTCTGGACGGGTTACTCTTTGGGGGAATCGGTGTGAACTTGTTGGGCCGGCCGAAGGGCCTGGTTCACACTGTAGGGAATCTAATCTAAAAAAAAACTGGTATATAAACTCACTAAGTATTTAATAATCTGTTAGCATTTGCAGACTTAAAAAAAAGGATAAATCTATATATGTTTATGAGATAGAAGACAATCACTTGGTCTATAGTGTTTGTGCTGTTCTTTACTAGACCACTCTGTAACTAATCCCAAATGGTCTACTATTTAATAGGTTAGTGCTTCAAGTAGAGTAATGCTCCTGTGCAGTATGCACTGGTTAATCATGAGCAGTTTGACTTTTATGAGCAGATATAAAGGAAATCGAGATAAACAACATATTGAAAAAGTACATAATATCTAAATTTCAACATTAGCAGCCTCAGGATATTGAGATTAGTAAAATGCAATCTGAAACCACTGGGAATATTCTAACTTGCAAAGTTCACTGACCAAGCAATAATTAAACTGAATGACTACGTAAGCAAATACAACTTTAAGGAAAATGCAAATTTATGCAAGAGAATAATAAGACATTGTTCATAACAGAACCGTACACAACTTCAATTATAAAACCTTTACATCATTAAATTTATCCTGATCATCAAAAGTGAATCAGTTCTTTATTTATTTAAGAAAAGCTGAGAGTCATATCTGGATTATAGCTTCTGAACAAGCTGATTTGTGCATTAGATACAGTGGGTTAAAAGCTGAACATAACCATTTGTGAGTGGGAAAATAGGATATGTAAATTATCCTACACCAGATTGGTGTGAAATAAGAAGCATGCAATCTTCATACTGCTTGCTGATCTCCATGTTGAAGCACAACCCAACTCTAAATGTATTGCTGACTGGTTACACACACACACACACACAGAGGGGACCCACAATCGTACAAGACTAACACGAGTTAAAAGCTTGTTTCTCAAGCCTCATTAAAGGAGTGTGCATTCTTACTGCTGCAGGGACAGAATGTGTGTGTGTGTGTGTAAGTGTTTGTCAGAAGAAAGAAAGAGGTACAATGGGCATGCAGGCCAAAAAAAGGGTTCCGAAATTGTCCAACATAGCCAAGGGATCTCAAATGACAGAAGCTGAATGAAACAAGCTAATTTTCCTACATTGAACCAGGAAAGCCTCGAGACGTGCACTTTGATCTGACTGAGAATCAGTGCAATGGAAATTAAACATGTAAATTCTGGTCCAAGGACTCAGCTACACTGCTGGAAAAATGTTTATTAATTTCCGAGTCAGTGAATGCATCTTCAAATGCCTTCTGCTCAACCTCAGTCACTGCTCAACATACCAGACTCCCGTGGTCAAACAATCTCTACCAGTCAGGTCAGACTCATCTTTAACCTTCACATGCTCTATTTCACCCATATCTGGCAGCCACCATTTACGACCAATTATTCCACCATGACAACCACTTCAGTTAAATGCACATCATCACAGTTACTTTTTGATGGCACACAGCAGAGGTAAACTGAAATAAAACAAAAACTAGAACGGGCAGACACTTCCTGTCTTTAGCCCAATGTAGAGGAAAGTGCTGGAAATAGTTGAAGTGGCCTTCACTGAGGTGATGACGAGAAATACTGTGGAAGTGAGAGGATGCAAGGGTGTCCCTCCCTAGATATCTCAAGATGACAGCCTTGCATAGGATACAACTTGCAGGTGATAGGAGAGCAGAAGGTACCTGATCCTATCAGCCTCCCTCTTCTATACCTCAGATACACAAAATCCCACCAGGTCAGCCACTACAACAGGCAAGAACAAGCTTTTATTGTTTATGTTAATAAAGTTGATTGCTGCCATCCATGTTGAAGAGGTGCAGTCTGAAGCCAGAAACTCATCCAGGAGCTATGAGGTGGCACCCGGCAAGGTATTACAGTCTCCTCTAAATGAAGGTCAGCAGCCTTCCAGTGCCATTTCTGCAGGAAAACTAAACCACACAAAATGCACCCACAAAAGAAATGTAAATAAAACAAACACAAGGTTAAGTAGTTAAGTACAGTATATATGTCCTTAAAAGTATTACATTAGATAAAAGTTAGTATGAAACTGTTCAGGAATTTATCCAAGACGATCATCCGTAATGAGCAGGTGAAAATGTATGCAATGCTACTTTTATGGCTCTATCCCAAGGAAACTGGAGCTGTAGGATCTGCAATGCCTAGATTGGCAGGCCAGGCTTCAAATTAACATTTAATGCTGACTGGTGTAACGATCAGCTCTTGCTGCATCCTTCTGCCACATGGACTTGCACTATTCCCTCCTTAATTTTATCACCCATGGAGGTTGTGCTAGAACTTGACTGGGTGATCCCTGCAGCATCTTCTTTGAATGCCAGGTTCCTCTCGTGCCTAAACCAATATTGTTACAGAGCTAAAAACTTTGCAGTCCAGATACGAAGCCAATCATTCTCACAGCATGATTGCATACACACACAGTCTCCTGAGAGGTTCTGAATAAATGCTTCTAGCATAAAACCAATTTAACTGTCAACCAATCATTAGATCTACCATAGTTTTCATTGCTAGAGACCATTTCTAATCAGTTTTATACCCAGCTCCTAAAAAAGGTTCCATTGTTAAATAAATATAGTTTGTCTTATGGTTTTTTTTTTCTTCCATTTTGACCTAGTTGTAGGAAATTAAATAAGATTTCTGGCATTCTCAACACAGAGGCAAGCTCAGCTGTATAGGAACTTCGCAAGACAGATTATACTTCATTACTGTCAACACTTGGAAAATTAATACAATCTCATGCCTATGTTAGTTGACCAATAGCCTACAGTACTGCACTAACAACCTAGATAATTCAAAGTCAAATCTTACAATGGCAGCTTGAGAATTTGAATTCACGTTTAAAACAAAATCTGGAAATACGGGCCTCAGTTAAACTTATTATAAAACCGATGGGAACGTTGTAAAAACAAAACAGTTCATTGCCTCTGACCTTGTTTGTCCAACGAGATACCCTTTTCAACATAGTCTCTTAGTTGCTCTCTGAAGCCTAGCAAGTCACTCAGTCAGGTCAAACTGCTGCGTGTAATAACAGACTATAATCAAGCAGGTAGGTGGCCCACCTCTACCTTTCAGGGTGATGAAGAATGGTCATTAAATGATGGCCTTGTGCAGAGACCTGGGCTTTTCCTTTATGTACAAAATGCTAAATAGTAAACATTTCAATTGCAGTTGTTCAAGTTAAGCGAGATAATTAATAAGTTGCCAAAATCTCTGCAGAAAGCAATACCTTTTCAAATGCCAAATGACCAACTCAAAAGGAAACATATGACTTCAAAGTTTCAAAGACTTGCAGTTATACATGAAAAAGCAACATCTCACTTAAAAAGGCAACCAAGAAGCACTAAAAACTACAGAAAAAAAAAGTTCTTACCAATTTCTCAATACAACCAACAGCCTCAAGCCACCAAACATACTTGCCAGCACATTTTCGACAGCAAGCAAAGTCTAAATTTCCAAAGGTATCACTTCTTCCCACTTCAGAGTTGTAATGTTCAGGAACTGTCAAAAATAGCCCTTTGGCCATCAGCGAAATCCCATACCAATATTCAGCAGCACCACTCACCTCCAAAGGAGTCCTTTCCCTGGCCATGTCAGGTCAAATCTTTGAGTTCTTAAATTCCTGCTTAGAGTCAGAGTCATAGAGATGTACAGCATGAAAACAGACCCTTCGTTCCAACCCGTCCATGCCGACCAGATATCCCAACCCAATCTAGTCCCACCTGCCAGCACCCGGCCCATATCCCTCCAAACCCTTCCTATTCATATATCCATCCAAATGCCTCTTTAATGTTGCAATTGTACTAGCCCCCACCACTTCGTCTGGCAGCTCATTCCATACAAGTACCACCCTCTGCCTGAAAAAGTTGCCCCTTAGATCTCTTCTACATCTTTCCCCTCTCACCCTAAACCTATGCCCTCTAGCTCTGGACTCCCCGAGCCCAGGGAAAAGACTTTGCCTATTTATCCTATCCATGCCCTTCATAATTTTGTAAATCTCTATAAGGTCACCCCTCAGCCTCCGACGCACCAGGGAAAACAGCCCCAGCCTGTTCAGCCTCTCCCTGTAGCTCAGGTCCTCCAACCCTGGCAACCTCCTTGTAAATCTTTTCTGAACTCTTTCAAGTTTCACAACATCTTTCTGATAGGAAGGAGACCAGAATTGCACGCAATAATCCAACAGTGGCCGAAACAATGTCCTGTACAGCCGCAACATGACCTCCCAACTCTTGTACTCAATACTCTGACCAGTAAAAGAAAGCATACCAAATGCCTTCTTCACTAGCCTATCTACCTGTGATTCCACTTTCAAGGAACTATGAACCTGCACTCCAAGGTCTCTCTGTTCAGCAACACTCCCTAGGACCTTACCATTAAGTGTATAAGTGCTGCTAAGATTTGTTTTCCTAAAATGCAGCACCTCGCATTTATCTGAATTAAACTCCATTTGCCACTTCTCAACCCATTGGCCCATCTGATCCAGATCCTGTTGTAATCTGATGTAACCCTCTTCGCTGTCCACTACACCTTCAATTTTGGGGTCATCTGCAAACTTACTAACCTATTATGCTCGCATCCAAATCATTTACGTAAATGACAAAAAGTAGAGGACCCAGCACTGATCCTTGTGGCACTCCACTGGTCACAGGCTTCCAATCTGAAAAACAACCCTCCACCACCACCCTCTGTCTTCTACCTTTGAGCCAGTTCTGTATCCAAATGGCTAGTTCTCCCTGTATTCCATGAGATCTAACCTTGCTAATCAGTCTCCCATGGGGAACCTCGTGATCTATATGGACTTCAGTAAGGCATTCAACATCTACTGCTCTGCCCTCATCAATCTTCTTTGTTACTTCATCAAAAAACTCAATCAAGTTTGTGAGACATGATTTCCCACGCACAAAGCCATGTTGACTATCCCAAACCAGTCCTTGCCTTTCCAAATACATGTACATCCTGTCCCTCAGGATTCCCTCCAACAAGCTGCCCACCACGGAGGTCAGGCTCACCAGTCTATAGTTCCCTGGCTTGTCTTTACCGCCCTTCTTAAACAGTGGCACCACATTTGCCAACCTCCAGTCTTTCAGCACCTCACCTCTGACTATCGATGATACAAATATCTCAGCAAGAGGCCCAGCAATCACTTCTCTTGCTTCCCACAGAGTTCTCGGGTACATCTGATCAGGTCCTGGGGATTTATTCACCTTTAACCGTTTCAAGATATCCAGCACTTCCTCCTCTGTAATCTGAACATTTTGCAAGATGTCACTATCTATTTCCCTACAGTCTATATCTTCCATATCCTTTTCCACAGTAAATACTGATGCAAAATATTCACTTTGTATCTCCCCCATTTTCTGTGGCTCCACACAAAGGCCGCCTTGCTGATCTTTGAGGGGCCCTATTCTCTCCTTAGTTAACCTTTTATCCTTAATATATTTGTAAAAGCCCTCTGGATTCTCCTTAATTGTATTTGCCAAAGCTATCTCATGTCCCCGTTTTGCCCTCTTGATTTCCCTCTTAAGTATACTCCTACTTTCTTTATACTCTAAGGATTCACTCGATCTATCCTGTCTATACCTGACATATGCTTCCTTCTTTTTCTTAACCAAAACCTCAATTTCTTTAGTCAACCATCACTCCCTATACCTACCAGCCTTCCCTTTCACCCTGACAGGAATATACTTTCTCTGGATTCTTGTTATCTTATTTCTAAAGGCTTCCCATTTTCCAGCCATCCCTTTACCTGCAAACCTCTGCCTCCAATTAGCTTTCGAAAGTTCTTGCCTAATACCGTCAAAATTGGCCTTTCTCCAATTTAGAACTTCAACGTTTTGATGTGGTCTATCCTTTTCCATCACTATTTTAAAACAAACAGAATTATGGACGCTGGCTCCAAAGTGCTCCCCCACTGACACCTCAGTCACCTGTCCTGCCTTATTCCCAAGAGTAGGTCAAGTTTTGCACCTTCTCTAGTAGGTACATCCACATACTGAATCAGAAAATTGTCTTAGACACACTTAAATTCCTCTCCATCTAAACTTTTAACACTATGGCAGTCCCAGTCGATGTTTGGAAAGTTAAAATCCCCTACCATAACTACCCTATTATTCTTACAGGTAGCGGAGATCTCCTTACAAGTTTGTTTCTCAAATTCCCTCTGACTATTGTGGGGGTCTATAATACAATCCCAATAAGGTGATTATCCCTTTCTTATTTCTCAGTTCCACCCAAATAACTTCCCTGGACGTATTTCCAGGAATATCCTCCCTCAGCACAGCTGTAATACTATCCCTTATCAAATAATGTCACTTTCCCTCCTCTCTTGCCTCCCTTTCTATCCTTCCTGTAGCATTTGTATCCTGGAACATTAAGCTGCCAGTCCTGCCCATCCCTGAGCCATGTTTCCGTAATTGCTA
The DNA here is from genome assembly GCF_020745735.1 of Hemiscyllium ocellatum. Classification (NCBI taxonomy): domain Eukaryota; kingdom Metazoa; phylum Chordata; class Chondrichthyes; order Orectolobiformes; family Hemiscylliidae; genus Hemiscyllium; species Hemiscyllium ocellatum. Next base: position 104,188,382 of record NC_083405.1, read on the forward strand.
CGATATCCCAGTCCCATGTTCCGAATCATGCCCAGAGTTCGTCTGCCTTCCCTATTAGGCCCCTTGCATACAAATAAATGCAGTTCAATTTATTAGTCCTACTTTGTCCCTGCCTGCCCTGACTGTTTGACTCACTTCTGTTCTCAGCTGTACCCGACTCCGATCAATCTCTTTCCTCACTATTTCCCTGGGTCCCACCCCTCACCTTACTAGTTTATATCCTCCTTTGCAGTTCTAGCAAATTTCCCTGCCAGTATATTAGTACCCTTCCAATTTAGGTGCAATCCGTCCTTGTACAGGTCACTTCTACCCCAAGAGATTCCAATGATCCAAAAATGTGAATCCTTCTCCCATACACCAGCTCCTGAGTCATGCATTCATCTGCTCTATCCTCCTATTCCTGCCCTCACCAGTTTGCAGCACTGGGAGTAATCCAGATATTACTACCCTTGAGGACCTCCTTTTTAAACTTCTGCCTAACTCTCTAATCTCCCTTCAGAGTCTTAACCTTTTCCCTTCCTAGATCATTGGTTCCAATGTGGACAATGACCTCTTGCTGGCCCCTTTCCCCCCCCCCCACCCCGTAAGAACATTCTGCACCCTCTGAGACATCCTTGATCCTGGCACCAGGGAAACAACATACCATTCTGCTTTTTCTCTGGCCACAGAAACAAAGTCTGTACCTCCGACTACAGAATCCCCAAAACAATTAATCTCTTGGAAGCTGACGTACCCCTCGTTGCATTAGAGCCAGTCTCAATACTAGAAACTCAGCTGTGTATGCTACGTTCCCCTGACAATCCATCACCCCCTACATTTTCCAAGACAGCATACCTGTTTGAAATGGGTATATCCATAAAAGACTCCTGCACTAGTTGCCTACCTCTCTTACCCTTCCTGGAGTTAACCCATCTATGTGACTGAATCTGAGACTCCCTCCCCCTCCCCCCCTTCCTATAACTACCATCCATCACATACTGTTGTTGTTGCAAATTCCTCATTGCTTCTATCTGTCTCTCCAACCGATCCACTCGGTCTGATAAGATTCGCATCCAACAGCATTTATGACAGATATAATCCGCAGTAACCCTTAAACTCTCTTTAAACTCCCACATCTGACAAGAACTACATATCACTGCAAAGGCCATTTTTGCTCCTTCACAATCTACAGACCCAGAAAATAACACAATCTTATTCCTCTATAAAACACTGCCCCAGGTTAAATTAATAGCTATGGTTTATATTTTAAGTTTAATCAAGAGACTTATCTCCAAAAACATAATCAAGAAAGAATCCACTACACTCACTACTGCAGCCTCTCTCTTGGACAAACTTAAAACTACAATTAACTTAACTGATTCTGTGCTGTGAACTTTGCCTAACAGTTTCTCCAAAATTAGTTGTGAAGAGTAAATTTGAAAAGGCATTGGTGTGCTCGCTGCCTGACATACTGAATTTTTCAAATTAATATACCTATGTTAGAAAATTTGAATTTATTATAAAGACTAAGTAGTTGAGCATTTAGAAACATATCATGCAATTAAGCTGTGTTAGCATGGCTTCATGACGAGGGAATCATGCCTGACAAATTTATTAGAATTCTTTGAGGTGGTAAGATAGATAGATAGTGGGGAACCAGATGATGTAACATTTAAATTTCCAAAAGTCATTCAATAAAGGTACTGTTCATGATAAGAGTCCATTGTATTGGGGTAATATAATACCAAGGTTAGAGGATTGGGAGACAAATAGAAGACAGAGCATTAGGATAAAGGGGCATTTTCAGATTAGTAACCTGTAATGACTTGAACTGCACAGGGATCACTGCAGAAGCCAATATTATTTAACATGTACAACAATCAGCTGGATGAGGAAAGTGAATGCACAATCGCCAAGTTTACAGATGATACAAAAACAGCTGGAAAGGCAAATGAGGAGACTAATAGAATCTACAGGAGGATATAGCAGATTAAATGAGTGGTCAAACTGTTAGGTTATGCAGTTTAGCAGGAAGAACAGAAGAGCACAATATTATTTAAAACAAGGAAGACTGCAGTACAGGTGGATTTGGGGGTCCTTACATGTTAACTTTTTGTGATTTATACAAGTTTAGCAGAAAAGTAGGGCAGACAAAAGGAATGCTGGCCATTATCTCGAAGGGAATGGAGTACAAAGATAGGAAAAAATTAAAGGTGGCACATATTAGACCACAGCTGAGAAACAGTGAACAGTTTGATTCGCTTATAGAAAGAGAAATTGTCTTACATTGGAGACAGTCCAGTGGAGTTTCCAAGTTGACCTCGGGTATGAAGGAATTGTTTTTAAAAGGAGATAGGACCTGCACTCATGTGGAGATTAGAGAAAGGAGGTGACCTTATTGAAACATAGCAGATTATTGACAGGATTGATGTGGAGGGGTTGTTTCCACTTGGGGAAGAGTCTAGGACCAGTGAACATAACCTCTGAGTAAGGGGTCACCCATTTAAGACACAGTTGAAGAGGAATTTCTTCTCTTAAGAGGGTGGAGAATCTGAATTCTTTACTGCAGAAGGCTGTCGAAGTTGGGTTGTTAAGTACATTCAAGGCTGAGAGATAGATAGATTTTTAATCAGTAAGGGAATCAAACGTTATGGATAAGGCAAAGTGTAGTTGAGGATTATCAGATAAACCATGACCTCACTGAAAGGTGGAGCAAACCCAATTAACCAAATGACCTACTTCTACTTATTAGTCTTATGGTCTTATTTTACATGAATCTCTTTATCACTTATGTTTTTCTTTAATTAGAGATAATTTAAAATTTAAACATCTTATAAAATTGGCCTTTATCAGTTTTCAGAGAAAATACCCATTAAAAGCGTTTGAAGCAATATTTCAAAGCCATGGGCAACACTGACATATCCATCCTTATTGCCTATTCTTAAATCCCCTGAAGTCTATAGGGTGATAGACAGTGCATTCTAAAATTTGCAACAACAATATATTCATTGTATTTAAACAAAGGTAGTTTGTTAAAGGATCAATGGTCTGTTAAAGGATCAATGGTCTGAAACTCTTTCTATTTCCACAGATGCTGTCAGTCTTACTGAGTAATTTCACAATATTGCTGCCTTAATCCTTCTCAGTAATAAGAGATTATGAAGCTAGGAGATGTGGACAGTTACCTTGGTGAATGACTGTAATGTAAATAGTACATACTGCAGCTACAGTGCCTGAAGTAGTCTAGCTGTATTGGGTGCAAATATAATGGACTGTTTGGATCTCAATCAAATTAAACAAAATTCTTCTCACATAAGTTTGTGGAAATCTCAAAATCTCCCCTCAAAGTTGTGGATGTTTTCAATTAAAATTTTCACAACTAAAACTGATAGAATCTTATTAGGGAAGGAAATCTTGTTTAGGGATCAAACATAAACAAATGGGAGTTGAGTTAGCCGTGAATTGATTAATAGTGAATGGGATTGGGGAGTTACATTATTTTGTTTCCTATGATCCAAGGCTCAGAAAAGCTTTCAATATTCAGGAGATAGGAGTATACAGCTTCAATATGCTTGTAGCCACACTGATGGACTGGTTGACCTAGTTGCGCTTTTGATTGATGATGATTTATACAATATTGGTTGTTAGGCACTTTGGTATAGTAGTGCCACTGAAGGTGAAGGGAAATCTGGGCTCTCTCTCATTTGCAATCATAAGTCCCTGACATTTACACAGATCCAGAATTACTCATCATCTTGTCAGCCCAAACCATGATTTTGTCCACATCCTGCAACAGTTTTGACTGGACGGTTTTGTTATTGGAGAAGTTGAACATGAAGGTGCACACTAAAACAAATATGCCAATATGCCTCACCACAGACCACTTGACAAAGGAGAGATCATTGATGAAGCACCGACTAAAGGAGCTCCTGGAGCGACCTCCTGGCATTGCAATAATTAGTCTCTGAAAATGATGAAGTCTTCCTGTTAGAAATGACTCAGCCACTGTTGGATCTTTCAAATGACTCCATTGGTTGAATTGTACCGGTGTTCCTTGGTTGAACATTCTTAAAATACTAAGTTTGGTCTTATGGGCACATCTATATCAAGGATCCATACTTGAGTATTTTGGGCTGCCACCACTTTTGTTTGAAGGTACAAGGTACTTACAACCAACTTCTTTCCCCTTCCTTTTTATTTCTCTGGAGGAGCACCCATGTTAAGCCTACTGGCAGGTGGGTAAATCACGTTTTCGTCTCTGCTGATCCAAAGGGAAAGATGCATTTCTCCTGTGAATGTTAAAATCTAGCTCTGACATTTAATGAAACTAATTTCATGAGGTGGCAATCGATCAGTTATTTTTAAAAAAAAAGTGTGACTACTTGGATAATTTATTTACTATAAAAATAAGAACAGATGACATCAGAACAGTAATCAATCATTTATCCCCTCAAGTTGTGTGTGGGAAATTGTGTCCCACTAACCTGATTTTTGTTTGAAGACATGACAAAGAAGATTGATGAACACAGAGCAATACTGTCTATATGGATTACAAGTCGTTCTACAAAGGTTCCACGTGATAGACTGGTCACCAAGATTGGATCACTTGGAATCCAGGGGGAAGCTAACCAACTGGACACAAAATTGGCTTGAAGGTAGGAGACAGGGGGTGGTGATGGGAGGGTTTTTTTCAGTCTAGAAGCCTATGACCAGTTGTGTGCCACCAGGATCAGTGTTTGGGTGTGCTGCCTTTCATCAATAATTTGGGTGTGAACATAGAAGATATGGTTCTTAAGTTAGCAGATGACACCAAAAATTGGAGGTGTAGTGGACAGTGAAAGTGGTTATCTCAGTGTACAAAGGAACTTGATCATGTAGGCCAATGGATCAAGGGGTGGCAGATAGAGTTTAAGTTAGATAAATGTGAGGGGTTACATTTTGGTAAAGCAAATCAGGGCAGGACTTACCATTAATTGTATAAGGTCCTGGGAATGTTGTCAAACAGAGTGATCTAAACGTTCAGGTGCATAGTTCCTTGAAAGTGAAGTCACAGATAGACAGGTTTGTGAAGACAATATTTGGCACACTTGCCTTCACTGGTCAGTACAGTGTGTATAGGATTGGGATGTTGTGGCTGTCCAGGACATTGGTGGTGCCACTTTTGGAATGCTGTATTCAGTTCTCATCTTCCTGCTACTGGAAAAATGTTGTGAAACTTGAAAGTGTTCAGAAAGCATTGTTGGGATTGACGCTATAAGGAGAGGCTGAATAAGCTGGGGCTTTTTGATCCCCAGAGCTTCTGGGACATGACCTTATAGAGGTTTATACAATCATGAGCGGCATGGGTAGGATGAATAGCTAAGGTTTCTTCCCCCGCCCCCCCCCCAGGACAGGTGAGTCCAAAACTAGAAGGCATATGTTAAGGTGAGAGGGAAAAGGTTCATAAAGGACCTGAGGAGTAACTTTTTTAAAAAAACACCAGAGGAAATAGTGGAGATGGATACCATTACAAAGTTTAAAAGGGATTTGGATGAGTACATGAATAGTAAGGGTTTTAAAGGGATGCTCAATGCTGGCAAATGGAATTAGATCAGTTTAGGATAACTGGTCGGCATGGACTAGCTGGTCCGAAGGGTCTGTTTCCATACTGTAAAACTAAGTAATTCCACCATTAAATAAGGTCATGGCTGATCTATGACCAAACTCCACATATTTGTGTGTGCACCTTATACCTTAAAACATTTGGTTAACTAAAATCTATCCTCTAATTTGAAAATTAACAACTGATCTGGCATAAATTCACATTTGCAAAAGTTTGGAACTTCTCCCTCCTCTTGAAAGGGTACAGAAAAGATTTAAGGATGTTGCCAGGATTGGAAGGTTTGAAATATAGGGAGAGGCTGAATAGGCAGGGGCTGTTTTCCCCTGGAGCATCAGAGGCTGAGTGGTGACCTTATAGAGGTTTATAAAATCACAATGGGCATGGATAGGGTAAATAGACACGGTCTTTTCCCTGGGTGGGGAGTCCAGAAGTAGAAGGCATAGGTTTAGGGTGAGAGGGGAAAGATATAAAAAGGGACCTAAGGGGCAATGTTTTCACACAAAGGGTAGTGCATGTACGGAATGAGCTGCCAGAGGAAGTGGAGGAGACTGGTACAACAACAACAACATTGATAAAGGCATTTGGATGGGTATATAAATAAGAAGGCTTTCGAGGGATATGGGCCAAGTGCTGGAAAATGGAACTAAATTAATTTAGGATATCTGGTTGGCATGGATGAATTGGACTGAAGGGTTTGTTTCTGTGCTGTACATCTCTATGACTGTATGATGTCATGTGAAGATATGTTTCATTTCCTGACTCCCGAAAAGCCCAATTGTTTTTAGATTCTTTCCCCCATTTCTAAACTCCCCAAACAGTGGAAATTGAGAGAAGCTATCATATCTGTTCTCCCTATTATCTCAGAACCTTCAATCACGTCACTCACTATTTTAATTCCAGGGGATACAATACTAATTTGTGCAATCTCTTTGTAATTTAACCCTTGTAGTACAGATTACATTCTGGCAAACAAACATTTCACTACCTCCAAAGCCATGAGGTTTCTCTTATAACATGCTGCCTACTCCAGGTGTGGTCTAACCAGAGTATTGTATACCTGAAGCATTGCTTATGCCTCCTTCTATTGAGTCAGTCCATCTTCTTGACTAGCTGATTGGTTATAATCCCTGCCCTTTTCCAGTAACAATTAAATGAATTAAAAATCAGAGTCAGAATTGTACAGCACAGAAACAAACCCTTTGGCCCAATTTGTCCATACCAACCAGGTTTCCTACACTGAACCAGTGCCATTTGCCTGCATTCGGTCCACATCCCTCTAAATCTTTCCCATTCATGTTCCTGTCCAAATATCTTTTAAATGTTGTGATTGCACCCACCTCTACCTCTTCTTCTGGCAACTTGTTCCATATACTCACCACCCTCTATATGAAAATGTCGCCTCTAATGAGGTTACAATGGATGAGATCATAAAACAACTTCTAGAGTGACAACAATTCCTTACTATCTATAAAACACACACACACACACAATGCTTACTGAAGCTTTCCAGAAGCCATCACAGCCAGTCTATTTACAGTAAACTATTTAAAAGGATTTCGTTAGTGTTCAAGGAAATTGAAAGATTTCAATCCATGGCGGGTCTTTTTCAAATCAAAATCAATTAAGTCTTTGATTGAATTAAGTCAATTAATTGAATCAAAATATAGAAACGAATTTAGTAGTTACATTGTCCCACCACCTCCATTTTCTGATGGATCATAAGTGCATGGGAAGACTTTCACAGAAAGCATTTTATTTAACAGATGCATCATGGAGACAGTGAATATTTTATATGTAAAACTAACAAACAAATGCATCAAAGTATCAAAAAGATTTGGGGCAGCACGGTGGCACAGAGATTAGCACTGCTGCCTCACAGCGCCAGAGACCCGGGTTCAATTCCCGCCTCAGGCGACTGACTGTGTAGAGCTTGTACATTCTCCCCGTGTCTGCGTGGGTTTCCTCCGGGTGCTCCAGTTTCCTCCCACAGTCCAAAGATGTGCTGGTCAGGTGAATTGGCCATGCTAAATTGCCCGTAGTGTTAGGTAAGGGGTAAATGTAGGGGTATGGGAGGGTTGCGCTTCGGCGGGTGAATGTGGACTTGTTGGGCCGAAAGGGCCTGTTTCCACACTGTCAGTAATCTAATCTAAGTAATTTAAAATTGATCTAAAGTCACAATTATTTTATTTCGGGCAGAATGGAATTCAAGCAATGGCATAATATATTAATTCTGCAACTTTAAAAGTGGCTAAATAAGGATTTACACACACAAATCTTCAAACAATGAATTCTCAATCACTGATGCATACTTCCTTATGGCTGCTTGAAGAGCTTGGGAGCAGGAAACATGTTTGCACCCAGTCAAGAAGTGATTTATAGCACACAGGAGATGAGCAGGGGAAGAAAAACCTGAATTCTGTTTTATAAACAAGAGATAAGAAAATTGAACCAAAGGGAACAGGCAGCCATATCATTACTTATTATGTTGAAGAAAATAAAGTCTTCACAACAATTTGCAAAACACTCCACCATTTCTGTGCATATCTGAAAGGGAAACAGTTCATACACATATAGTGAAATGCCTGAGTATTCAAAGCTCTCAGATCACCATTTTGAATGGAACATGTCACTGAATTTCATCTTCACCTTAAATTCATTTTAATTACGGTCTCTCGTCTTACACTCATCAAAAGAAAAAGCCAAAAGTTATGAAACAAATCGTTTTCAACTCTTACGATCATATCCATTACAGATTTGCTGGCTCTTTTTACTGGGCAACAGTAATATTTCAATTTTTTTTTGAGTCAAAGCATCTGGTGAAGAGAACTCACATTTCTGCACTGTGTACATGAAAGTCTAAAGGTTATGGCTGAGAGCAGTCCATTTACTTCTATTCCAGTTAATATCTGTTCTGAACAACAAAGTCAAGAGGTAAAGTACTTGGTGGTGGTGTAGCTACAGAAAAATGCAGCAATCAGATCATATTTTACTCTCCAATAGACCTTTGGGACAATAACTTTAACGATGTCACAGGAGCTTCCTTATGACCTTCACAAAGCAACCTGACTACAAAATCAGTGATGTGAACAAAAAGAATTTTTTGAACAGTCCAGTGACTGTATATATTTCAAGCACAAACATTAAAATGGAGGAATGGTAGTCACAGCTGTTCCTATGTGAGCTTCCAATATTAATGTGGAGAAATCAGACAGAATTTGGATATCTCGCCTTACAATTTTATCTCTGTATCTGCAGGCAAAACCCAGAAAAATACACCGCTGCACTCTCAGTCAGATAACAATTTTGTAAAATTCCTGCAACACAAAAACGAAAAAAATTATGCTGGAAATAGTTAAGTCAATGATAACCCAGAAATGCAGGCTCAGATTCCAGGTAAAATTAATCTGATCAGAATCAAGCAGCTCCCAATTAATATCTCGATGATGTAGGTTGACACCAAGTGACAATCTCACATCCTTGCAAGCTTATTATTTTGACACTAAATGAAACAGAGCACGTCCCTGATTCCATATTGATGGGTAACCCCACACTGGATGTCAAATATATATTGCCATTTTCCATACCAAAGGAGCTTTAAATTGGCATAAATTTTGCTTCTGACATGGTAGAAAAACTTTAGTTGCATGTTACACAGCTTTAGTGCAGATTTTCTTGCCAAGATCATTACTTACACTAACTTGGCAAAATTATTAACAGTTCTTAACCTTTTAAAAGTAAGGAAGAGCAAAGGAAGAAATGTATTTGTTCTTTTTCCTTCTGATAATTGTTTCAGCAGAAAGAGTATCATTTCACATCAAAACAGTGATCTGCATTATGGAACAGATAATATAGACTTAATTATGCAAAAGGAATTTTGATCGGAATGATTGGCACAGGCTTGGAGGGCCAAAAGACCTGTTCCTGGGCTGTAAACTTTCTTTGCTCTTTAAGATCATTGAGTAACAAGGAAACAGAGCTTGGAAAATTGCTACAGGCTTCTTTATCAAAAATGATCAGTCATCTCAAATGCAATAAAGGAAAGCTACTGTCACTGACCAGCATGAACAATAATTATACTTTCAACTCCAACATCTACTGTATCATTAGCAATAACACAGCAATTCCACCCAACTAACTAATTATAGTCGAAGTTTCCCCCTTTTCTCTCTTCCCAAATTTTACTAGAACGCTTGCTCAATTTTTTTAGTTCTGATGAAGGGTTGGACCATAAACATTAATTTGTAATTAACAGATGTTGACAGTCATACAGATATGGTGAATTTCAAGAATTTCTAATTAATGTCTACAGAGGCAGATTGCATGTAGACTTGAAGACTTACCAAATTATAACTTTGATCAAACTAAATAATTAATTCTATTAATAGGGCAATGTTTGACTGGAAACTTTGTTTGTGAACACATTGGGAGTACAATATCTACTGGATTGGACAATCAAAAGTCCAAACAAAACCCACATGCCTTCTATCGTCAATTATTAGTAGTCATTTGAGCTATAAAATGTACATATGAATAAGAATAAAGTAAGTAACTTTGGTTTTACACAAAGAATAAAATGTTAAACACAAAAACATTGAACACTAAATAGTTTTGCAAATAGTATTCCCTCCAAACAATTCTCTTCTACAACCATTCTTAATTGCTACTTGGAGAAAGTGAGGACTGCAGATGCTGGAGTACCAAAGTTGAAAAATGTGGTGCTGGAAAAACACAGCAGGCCGGGCAGCATCTGAGGAACAGGAGAATCGACATTTCGCGCATAAGCCCTTAGAAATTCCTGAAGAAGGGCTTATGCCCGAAACGTCGATTCTCCTGCTCCTTGGATGCTGCATGGCCTGCTGTGTTTCTCCAGCACCACATGAATTGCTACTCTGTACCACATATGGATTATTCTGGTTCCAGGACATCTCCCATTTCCCACAGCACCTTCCCATATAATTTCAGAAGATGCAACACCCGCCCCTTCACCATCCAACGGCCTAAACAGTGTTTCCAGGTGAACAAAGTTGGAAATCATACAAGACCAAAGTTATAGCCCAACAGGTTTATTTGCAAGTACTAGTTTTCAGAGTTCTACTCCTTCTTCAGGTAGCTTCCCAGGTGAAGCAGCATTTCACCCGTACCTCCTCCAATCTCATGCATTGTTTTCATTGTACCCAACGTGGCCTATTCTACACTGCAGAAACTAAATGCAGACTAGGTGACCACTTTGCAAAACACCTCCAGTCAATGCAAAGCATGACCCCGACCTTCCCACAGCTGATAATTTTAACATAGCATCTTGCTCACACACCCATTTGTCTGTCCTTGAGGGTTACACTGAAATGTTGACTTCTCCACCTCCTCATGATGCATGGCTTGCAGTGTTCTTCCAGCCTCCTCCCTGTTTATTTTGGATTCCAGCATCTGCAAATTTTTGTGTCTCTACCCACTTGTCTGTCCTCAACATGCTGCAATACTCCAGTGAATCACAGCACAAACTGGAAGAGCAATATCTCATCTTCAAACTCAACCGTTTCTAATCTTCTGACTCAATATAGAGTTCAGCACCTTCAAATTGTGAATCCATTCCTTCCCTTTCTTTTGGCTTTGCTGGTTACATTCTTTGTCATCTTCTCTCCCCTTCCCCCACCCCTGTGAGACTATATTCTTTCCAGTCTGGCAGTTGGATACACCATTATTCTGACCTTTTCACATTCCAATCACTTAATCTGAATTATGAACATCCTCCGCCCTATGCACCCTCCCTCCACCCTGACACCAGCTCTACCTACACACACACACACTTCACTTCACTTTAGCTCTGATAGCACTTTAGACGCAAAAAGGTTCCACATAGGTTTGGAGAGCTAAGGCCTCCATGTTGGGAGTACGATTCCACACACACCCAGATAGTACCTCTGACATCTTGACCAAATGATTATCCTTCATGTGTGAATCTACGCAACACGTGTTAGCTAGTCACTGAATGAAAGAATATTGTAGCTGAGCTTGGACTTGTCCTTGTTGAAAATGTGTTGCTGGTTAAAGCACAGCAGGTCAGGCAGCATCCAAGGAATAGGAAATTCGACGTTTCGGGCATAAGCCCTTCATCAGGAATGAGGAGAGGGTGCCAGGCAGGCTAAGATAAAAGGTAGGGAGGAGGGACTTGGGGGAGGGGCGATGGAGATGTGATAGGTGGAAGGTGGTCAAGGTGAGGGTGATAGGCCAGGGTGGGGTGGGGGCGGAGAGGTTAGGAAGAAGATTGCAAGGTTAGGAGGGCAGTGCTGAGTTGAGGGAACCGACTGAGACAAGGTGGGGGGGGGAAATGAGGAAACTGGAGAAATCTGAGTTCATCCCTTGTGGTTGGAGGGTTCCCAGGCGGAAGATGAGGCGTTCTTCCTCCAACCGTCGTGTTGTTATGTTTTGCCGGTGGAGGAGTCCAAGGACCTGCATGTCCTCGGTGGAGTGGGAGGGAGAGTTAAAGTGTTGAGTCACGGGGTGATTGGGTTGGTTGGTCCGGGCGTCCCTGAGGTGTTCTCTGAAGCGTTCCGCAAGTAAGCGGCCCATCTCCCCAATGTAGAGGAGCTCTGAAGCGTTCCGCAAGTAAGCGGCCCGTTGTCCTTGCCTGACATCAACACTGTTGCACATTTCAGCAGGTGTCATAAAATATTAAGATAGATGAAATCTAACTGCTCCCCCTCTCCATTACTTGGAATGTACAAAGACACAGGAGATCTACCACAGTGGTACCACGAGTGAGAGATTCCAGTTATGTGCAGAATTTGGAACTGCTAGGATTTTTTTCCCTGAGAACTAAAGGAGGTTATGGTGATACCCAACAAAGTATTTCTAAATTGTAACAACTTTGATGGAGTAAATAAGGGGACACTTGCTATTAGAAGGTAGTTTGATATCCAAAGAATACAAACTTCAAATATTTGATAAATGAACCAGACAGGAGATTTTCTTTTTAAAACATGCAGCAAGTAATGGCCTGCAAGGAACTGCATAAATAGGATGTCCAAAGAAAATGAAGGGATGACTTTCTACAATGAATTGGATACAAAGGATATAGTGTTTTGAATGGTTCAGAAGGAATGTGCTGGTAATTAAGCCCCACTACTCCACCAGTCTCACCATTAGGAAAAATGCTTCGATTTAAATACAAAATGGAAAACTGTTTCCCTTTCGTACTGCTGTCTTGAATGAGACTGTCACCAGGTTTCTTTAATGGGCTTAAAGATAATCTGTTTATTCTAAAATAACATTTGTAAAAACAAGTGCTAAAAACTTGGTTAACATCTAAAATATAATCTGGAATTAGAACTATTCCCCCTTTTTAATCCCAACAGAAATAAAGACAACAAAGGCTCTGCAGAGATGATATTTAAAAAGGACAAAGGGTAAACACTCTTACTGGTCAATGGTCTGGAAAAACAAAGAATAGTATTTGATGAATCCTCACAGTCCACCAGATTTCTTGTAAACAGAACAGAATTACTGAGTTATACATCAACCTTCGAAACAAGCTTCAACATGAATGGAAATCAAACTCGTTCCCATCTTTGAGAAGTTATCACAGTTTAGCTTCCCATGGTTTCTAAAACATTCAAAACACTGACACATGGAAATGTCAACTTCCCAATTACTTCAATTGAGGGAGGGTGGGAAAGTCACAGAGTCATTGACATGTACAGTACAGAAACAGACTCTTCGGTCCAACTTATCCATGTTGACCAGATATCCTAAATTAATCTAGTCCCATTTGCCAGCACTTGGCCGATATCCCTCGAAACCCTTCCTCTTCATATACTCATCCAGATGCCTTTTAAAATGTTGTAATTTGTACCAGCCTCCACCACTTCCTCTGGCAGTTCATTCCATACACGCAACACCCTCGGCATGAAACAATTGCCCCTCAGGTCCCTTTTAAATCCTTCTCCTCATATTCAGCCTATTGAGTAGTCTGGATCACATTGGCATTATTAGGGAAGATGTGTTGGGTGGGTTAGAGGTTAAGGTGGATAAATCCCCAGGACCGGATGGAATCTATCCCAGGTTGCTGAGGTAGGCGAGAATGGAAATAGCTGGGGCCCTGACAGATATCTTTGTGGCATCCTTAAATACAGATGAGGTGCTGGAGGACTGGAAGGTTGCTCATGTTGTCCCCCTGTACAAGAAGGATAGTAGGGATATTCCAGGAAACTACAGATCAGTGAGCCTGATGTCGGTAGTGGGAAAGTTGCTGGAGAGGGTACTGAGGGATAGGATCTATTTATATTTAGAAAAGAATGGGCTTATCCGTGATAGGCAACATGGTTTTGTGCAGGGGAGATCATACCTTACCAACTTAATAGAGTTCTTTGAGGATAGATGAAGGAAGGGCTGTTGATGTCTTATACATGGACTTTATTAAGGCGTTTGATAAGGTTCCCCATGGTAGACTAATGGAGAAAGTGAAGTCACATGGTGTGCAGGGTGTTCTAGCTAAGTGGATAAAGAACTGGTTGAGCAACAGGAGACAGAGTAGCAGTTGAAGAGAGTTTCTCGAAATGGAGAAAGGTGACCAGTGGTGTTCCACAGGGGGTCAGTATTGGGGCCATTGTTGTTTATAATATACATAAATGATCTAGAAGAGGGCACTGTTTGCAGTTTGCAGATTACACGAAGATTGGTGGAGGAGCAGAAATCATAGGGGACTGTCAGAGAATACAGGAGGATATAGATAGACTGGAGAGTTGGTGGAAAAGTGGCAGATGGTTTTCAAACCAGACAAATGTGAGATGATGCATTTAGGCAAGTCTAATTCTAGAGTGAATTATACAATGAACGGAAGAGGTTTGGGAAAAGTTGATGGGCAGAAGATCTGGGAGTGCAGGTCCATTGTACCCTGAAGGTTGCTGCATAGGTGGATAGAGTGGTCAAGGCATATAGTATGCTTGCCTTCATTGGACAGGGTGTTGAGTATAAGAGCTGGCAAGTCATGTTAAAATTGGAAAGGATGTTGGTTTGGCCACATTTGGAATACTGTGTACAGGTCAGGTCGCCACATTACCAAAAGGATGTGGACGCTTTGGAGAGGGTGCAGAGAAGATTTTAGAATGTTGCCTGGTATGGAATGTGCTAGCTATGAAGAGAGTTGAGTAGGTTAGGTTTATTTTCATTAGAGAAAAGGAGATTGAGGGGGGACCTAATTGAGGTTTACAAAATCATGAAGGGTATAGACAGAGTGGATAGAGACCAGCTTATTCCCAGGGTGAAGGATTCCATAGCGAGGGGTCACATGGAGAGGTGGCATGTTTTTTTTGGGGGGGGGCGGTCCACATGGCAAGTACTTCACACAGAGGATGGTGGGCATCTGGAATGCATTGCCAGCAGAGGTGGTAGAGGCAGGCACGGTAAATTCACTTAAGATGCGTCTGGACAGATGTATGAGTAGGTGGGGAGCAGATGGATACAGATGCTTAGGAATTGACCAACATTTTTAGAGAACATTTGGATTGGCTTAGGCTTGGAGGGCAGAAGGGCCTGTTCCTGGGCTGTAAATGGTCTTTGTTCCTTGATCTTTGTCTCTTCTATGCCCTCTAGTTCTCGAGTCCCCCAAACCAGGGAAAAGGCCTTGTCTATTTACCTTATCCATGCCTCTCATGATTTTATAAACCTCTTATAAAGGTCACCCTTCAGCCTTTGACTCTCCTGGGAGAGCAGTCTCAGCCTACTCAGCCTCTCCAAATAGCTCAAACCCTCCAACCCTGGCAACATCCTTGTAAATATTTTCTGAACCCTTTCAAGTTTCACAACAACCTTCCTGTAGGAGGGAGTCCAGAATTGCACACAATATTCCAAAAGTGGCCTAATCAATGTCCTGTACAGCCGCAACATGATCTCCCAACTCCTATATTCAATGCTCTGACCAGTAAAGGAAAGCATTCCAAATGCCTTCTTCACTATCCTATCTACCTACGTCTATACTTTGAAGGAACTATAAACCTGCACTCCAAGATCTCTTTGTTCAGCAACACTCCCCAGGATCTTACCATTAAGTCAAAGAATCTTGCAGTTTTACTGCAAACTTCAGACATTTACTTCTATCTGGATAACTTTACAGTTGTAAAACAGAAACTAAAGTCCAGAAAGAATGCTGGACAACCATCACACAGAGGCCCCATTGCCTCTTCCAAAGCCAGGTTTTACAAAAATTAGGAGTAATAAAACTCTTCATCTCCCCAAAAGCTTTGCATGGCTGTTTATCCAAGTCACTTGACTTTCTATTTATCTGATGGATCACAACCCACATTAAGCCGCTGACTTCTTTGTCTACCATGAGTTCCTTTCTATCTTGATAGAAGTCCTGTTCATTCCACAAAATGTCCAAACAGTTCAACATATCTTCAAGCTCTTCACATTATCCATACAGTAGAGGAGCTAAGCGGTCTCCTTGTGTGTTACACTGGACAAAGTTAATTGAAGGTCATTGAGAACAACTATAGCAACAGAAATAAAAAGCTTCCATTTAACCGCTTCCTATCTTTGATGGTTCTGTTTATCTGAAAGACATGCAGATCTTATTTTAATTAATTTCCAAAATTTGAGAAAGTAAAAGCTAAAGGGCTAAAATACAGAGTAAACGCCAAGATGAATTAGTTATACCAATATGAAGCCTCAGAAATCTAAAAATGGGAGAAGTAGAAGAGTCAGAAAGATAAACCAGAAGGGTTCATTTGTTCCATAGTCCTAGGAAAAGAATGAGTATGAATGTGACTGCATGGAGTTTAGATTTATAGTGAGGGCACAGAAAAGCAAAATAGCATGTTGGATGGCATTCTTGAAGCTTGAAACGATTTTAAAATTAAAGTGCAGAGGAGCACTCAATCATAATTAGACTTTTAAAGTAAAGAAAATGCATTTAAAATCCTGAAATTCAGCATGCACTTCTTTTCCGTCTTAAGTACCAATTTCCAGTCTATTTTGTCGAGCCTTGTGACCTCAATCAGAGCAATTCTAAGGCAGTATAGGGGAACCAAAATGGTGGATACCAGACTTAACATGCATTCTTTTTCTGTAATCCTTAAAAGCGAAGATATGGTGGCATTAAAAAAAATTAAACAGTTCTCCTTTTGAGAATCAGTCATCTAAAATTCTAAAACACCAGTTGTAAAATTCAGAGCAAACATGTTGTTACTTCACACCAAAGTGCCTCTACTTCCAATCTCAGAGGAACAGCAACTCCAGTAATGTGGCATTTTCCACACTATCTATTTTTATGCCTGTGTGACCGATATTGCCAGTGTTTCATCCATAATTGGATAAAGTGCAAGAGTACAAGTTTTTGTGAACTAAATACCAGGTTAAGAATCCATATAACTGGTTGATGGAAGATTTTCAATTAATCAGTCTGGAATGGATTTCATTAACATACAAACACAAATATACTTCACTGTTGGTACATAATTTTGAAGGATAAGTTGTTTGAGGTGTTTAAAGTATTCAAAATATTGAGAAGGTAAATATTAAGAAATAATTTCACGAAGAAAACGCATTCTTTAAATGAGAACCAGCTACTCAAACAAAATTAAGAATAATATTTTCATACAAAATAAATAAATCTGCAACTCTCTCCACAAAAGACAGCGAATGGTAAGAAAATGGAGGCTTTCCATCCTGAGCCTGTTACATCATTGTTATGGAAGGCTAATAAGTGAGATGGAGGTAGGATGCAGTAATGATTTCACTGCAATGATGGAGCTGGTTCAAGCATGTATGTTCTGTGCTTACGAATGTAAGCACTGGAAGGGAGAGTGTGCAAAATACAGCCCTTAAAATTATCATATTACACTGAGGTTGTAGTTTGTATTGAAAATATTCACCTTTCACTTTTAAAAGTAGAAGCAACAATTAATGCATACTAAATTTAATTCCAGAATGGGAGTTTTCATGCAAACTGGACACAGTGAATAAAGACACACCCTTACAATTGACTCAGACATAGCAGCTGTACAAATTGATCCAGAGTGTAAATCTGAATTCACTATTTCAATCGGTGTTCCTCACTTCACTGACTGCAATCACTATTTACATGGTGGGATCCATCACTAGCAGCGTATGTTCAACATTGGTCACCAAGAATGAAGCAGGTGGATTATTTTTATAATTGTGCCATGATATATGAGAGGGGGAAACCTTATTTGCCAAGGCAAGCCGAACAAACAGTAGTTTTCTTCTGAATGGTTCCAAATCAAATCCGAATTTATCTTTGAACACAAATTAACAAACATCAACATGTATAAACATTCACTGAGATGTATGATCACACAACACTTGAGTAACAGAGGGGCCCATGATTTGAGCCTCTACTGACATCATGAAATATTTCAGCTATTTCTTGATTTAGTCTGAATTAGTTGATTTAGAAGATTTAGTCTATATGATGAAAATGAAGACTACTGTTCTCAGTAATATTTGAGGGAAAAAAATCTATTTCTTCTGCAGAGAAAGATCAGTATCCAGCATTCTCTAGGGATTCAAAAACTGCTCAGACATGGTGGGTTACCCTGACACAGTGCTAGATAACTAACTCAAAACTACTGGAACTAGTCTCTCGCTGGATAGATGGTACAGAAATAATAAAAAGGTAACTGTGACTATAAATAATTACTGCTTTTTGCAAATGTGATAATACAATGGCTACACACACATCCTGCACCATCCTATCCAAATGCCATTGTAGGATGGTTCCAGAGCACAGCGCTCTGGGTGATAATTTTGTGCGCGCAAGGGATTTAACAATATGGGGTTTTATTTCGTGAAACACATCCACCTTCAACTCTGTCATCTACTATACTGCAAATTAAATCACCAGAGCTTTAACTCCAACTTAAGGCCTGGACTTTTAAATCCAAGATGCATTACCTCATGTAATAATTTTAGGAATGTCTACCTACTCATCTTAAACAAAAAGCAGAAAATCAACCCGTGGGCGTTTATTTTTTGTTTTAAAAGAGAAAAATCACTAACATGTGGCATATTTTTAAACTGCAATCTTTTATTTTATCTTGACCATTATTAACAACGTCACTCTTCAGAATACAAAAAAAACTTAAGAAAAAAATGGCACCTGATTTCTGCAGCAATACATCTCCCCGATTCAGTAACGTTACATGCACATTCCTTTTTTTAAAAAAAACTCAGTAGAAAGGTTGGAGCAAGTTACATGGAACCGTTTGAAGATTTGCAAAGAGTAGAAACAGGGGACATATTGGGAGATCCATCGGATTGTCAATAAAAAAGAAAGTGTTTCTGCTTTGACACAATTTATCCAATCTCCGCCCCTATAAAGGAGCAGGGCAATACATTTTAAACAGGGGCCCCACCGAGGATGAGCGGAAGATCATTTAGAGAGAAAAAAAATCAATAATCCCAAGGCAAAAATGGAAGGTTAGGAGCCTTTTTCCTCCTCTTTCTTTCTTTAGTCAGTAACCCCAATCCGATCCCTCATTCACACTCCAAAAACATAAAAAACAAGAATATGTTATATTGATTTTTAATGCCCGCCCCCTCTTTTTTTCCTTTCTCTCCACCCCACCACCTTTCGTTCAATTTGGTCAAATCGACATTAAATCCAAAGTCCCTCAGAAGCACTGAACAGCGCCACCAACAACAGTCAGTCAATGCAAACAATCCCAGCGTCGGTAAATCTTTCACCGTGTGCAAAAAAAAGGGAGAGAAAATAAATACAAAGCAGGAATGCATCCGAAAATGCACCCAACTTTTTTTTAAAAACAAATGTCTTCAACATCCAAATCAAAGCGGAGTGAAAATACCACGCCAAAAGAAAATAAATTTGTTGCGGGGCGGGGGTGGTGGGAGCGACAGCTCTTCAGACCTCGCACCAATGGCGCGGAACACGGAACATGAATTTGCAAGAGAGAGAGAGAGAGAAAAGCAGCGACCATTAGTCCAGCCATAACTTAATATAAAGCCAGCTAAAGATGTCACCCAGTACCTCTCTCAAAGCCAAGGGCAGCCAACAGTGCCTTAACACTTCAAACCCCCTCCCCAATCATCATTACCAAAGAGTTACATTAATCATCTTGGAATTCAACATAGAAAATTAATCAATGTTACATTGTTTCTTTTTGTCCCTTCTGGTTGCAAAAAGTATCTTACAACGTCGGAATTTCGCTTCGCAGATACAGATCTCTCATTTTGTCTCGTACCCCTATTTGGAAATGGGGAGGGGGGGGGTGAAGAAAAAAAAGTCCCGACTCGGTCCAATAAAGTTATTTTGGAAACTATCGATGATATTATTCTTGTGCGGCTATATTGTGTGAAAAAGGTTTGAAACAAAAATAATGTTGGATGTTCTCTCCCCACACCATTCTCTTTAAAAATTGCTGGCAATTATCAGTATCTTTTAGCTACGGTTGACGCGACAGCATGGGCGGAATCCATCCCAAAGCAAAAGGGAATAGACTCGTCATCTTTCCCCACGCTGCTGTTAATTTACAGCACATAAGACAAAATAAAATCTAAATTAAGTTGCAGTGAAGCAAGATTTTAAATAGCTCGAATTCTTCAAATTTAACGAAGATGAGAATTTCATACATGCGTTCTTTTTCTTTTTTTTAAAATAAAAACTCACCAATCTAAATCTAGGGACGATGTTGACAAGCCCTGTCCGAAGCGATTATCAGAAGATCTGATGTTACTTGTGTTTTACAAACAACAGAGCCAGTCTATTTTATAATATCAAACAGCCCAGACGATCGCTGTTTGCAAACGTTCCGTTGCCCTTCCCACCTGACAGCAGAGCTTTCTGATCAGAGGAGGTGGTAGGGTAAGGAGGGGGGGGGAGTTGGTGGTTGGAAATCAGCCGTGTGTTATCACCAAGATTTAAACACAACCACAGAAGACTTGGGGTTAACAACTTTGCAATGGCTAATAGGCGCAGTGTGATTGGATGGCGAGTGTCACCAATCACCTGTAGAGAGCTCATGGCTGCTGAGCTCACTTTCAATGGCAGAAGTTGAGGTTTTTGGAACAAATATCCGCCAATAATCCAGCTTTCATAGAGAATGCTATCCTTTCGATCGCACTGTATCTTCTTATAAAATCTCCTGCTGGTACGATACTGCTTTTGTCTTAATCATTTCTTTAGCCACACCCTCCCCAGATCAGTCGATTTTTATGATGCAATAATATTCACAGGAATTTTTTTTAAAGTATTTTAGTTTAGAAATATCATGTAACGTTTCTTTTGTTGTGTTTTGCAAGAGGCACGTGTCGCTCTTTTAAGCTTGTTTTTAATTTATCTTTACGGCAAAAAAAAGGCTAACCGGCAGGGTGAACAGTTTGGATTGAACTACGTTACAAAGAGGGTGGCGACTGTGTGGAATGAATGTTCAGGCAATGAAGAGAGTATGTTTTTTTTGTGAGAGAGCATTATATAGATATTTGTGAGTAGTTGGCGATTGAAAAGTACCATCTTTGGGCTGCATTTTTTTCTCGTCATGTGCTTTAATGCCTTCTAGAATGTAAATAAAATCTGCATTTCAAGATTATTTATTTTGGTTAAAATCGATCAGGAGATGAGATATTAAGCTTGAAAACCAGGCTTTTGGAGATGATCTTTCAAGTTCTTGCAAATAGTTAATACATAGTGTGTTCTGAAAGTGAGCCCAGATTGTTAAATAAAATGACATACTGCTGTTATATCAGTATAAATATAGGTTCCCCTATTGTATAGGCCTCACCCAACTGAGACCATGAATAAAATGTTAAAATGCCTGCAAACTCTTTTTAAAAAACAAATTGAAAGGTTTAATTTAACAGTAAAGTACTAGATGTATACAGTAAACAAATTGTTTCATGCAGACAGTGTTAATAAATCAAAGTTCAACCCTGCTTATCCACCCAATTGTTAAAGGTGAGGGGTATTGTGTCAAGTGGTTTATTCAGGATTGCATTCAAAGGAATCCTGGACCTGGACTTACCGAGAAGATGACGAGAGTGTAGTGCTGGAAAAGCACAGCAGGTCAGGCAGCATCAAGGAGCAGGAAAGTTGACATTTTGGGCAAAAGCCCTTTATCTGGACTGAGAAGATGGTCTAGTTTACTGGTATATATTCTCCTAATGTAAGCATGGAGATGGATGAGTGGTAGACTCAGACCACAGTAGCACTAGAGAGGGGCTGGAGTCCCTTTTTAAAAAATAAAATTCATTTATGCAATATGGTATCACTGTCTAACACATTATTTATTGCCCATCCCTAATTTCTCGGGAGTGGATGGTGGTAAACTGCTTTCTTGAAGCGTTGCTGTCCATCTGGAGTAGATACAGTCACAGTGCTCAAATAAAAACAGAAATTGCTTGAAATGAGCATTAACGTTTCAGGGGCAATGACACTTCCTAAGAACTGATGGTAGCTAGGAAAATGTCAGTTTTTATGCAGAATATAGGGTGGGTGGAGCAAGTAAGGAATAAATGATAGGTGGGGCTAGGGCCCAAAGAGAGAAAATAGTTGGACAGAAAAAGGAGTGGATAACAATCTGGCTAGGAGGGTGAATAGCTGTTTATGGAGATTGTTAGTGGCTAACAATGGGTTGTGTATAATAGTAGACTATATGATAACAAAGCCTGATGTGTAGGTGTGGGAGCTAATACATAGGAGAAAGGTCAAGCCCTAAAGTTATTGAACTCGATATTGAGTACACAAGGCTGCAGGGAACCTGGAAGAACAGCACCTGATTTTCCATTTGGGGGCCCTGCAGCCATCTGGATTCAAGATCGAGTTTAATAACTTTAGGGTATGAACTTTCCTATGTCCTAGCCCCCACCCCCACACACCAGGCCTTGTTACCACACAGGGTAAAAAACAAGAACTGCAGGTGCTGGAAACCAGAGTCTAGATTAGAGTGGTGCTGGAAAAGCACAGCAGGTCAGGCAGCATCTGAGGAGCCCCCCCGATGAAGGGCTTTTGCCCGAAACGTCGATTTTTCCTGCTCCTCAGATGCTGCCTGACCTGCTGTGCTTTTCCGGCGCCACTCTAATCTAGACTCTTGTTGTCACACAGTCTGCTGTTACACACATTCCTGATGAAGGGCTTTTGCCCAGAATGTCAATTTTCATGGTCCGCGGATGCTGCCTGATCTGCTGTGGTTTTCAAGCACTGCTCTAATCTTGACTCTAATCTCTAGCATCTGCAGTACCCACTTTTGCCTGCTGTTATACACAACCCATTGTTAGCCACTAACAGTCTCCATAAACAGCTATTCACCCTCCTAGCCAGATTGTTATCCACTCCTTTTTCTGTCCAACTATTCTGTCTCTTTTGGCTGTATCCCCACCTATTGTTTACTCCTTACCCCTCCCCCCCCCCACCCTATCTTCTGCATAAAAACTGACATTTTCTTAGCTGCCATCAGTTCTAAGGAAGGGTCACTGCACCCAAAATGTTAAGATTAGATTACTTACAGTGTGGAACCAGGCCCCTTCGGCCCAACAAGTCCACACCGCCCTTCCGAAGAGTAATCCACCCAGACCCATACTCCTACATTTACCCCTTCACCTAACACTACGGGCAATTTAGCATAGCCAGTTCACCTAACCTGCACATCTTTGGACTGTGGGAGAAAGCTGGAGCACGAGGAGGAAACCCACGCAGACACTGGGAGAATGTGCAAATTCCACACACACAGTTGCCTGAGGTGGGAATTGAATTCAGGTCTCTGGCGCTGTGAGGCAGCAGTGCTAATCACTGAGTCACCATGCCACCCCACATGCTGCCAGACCTGCTGAGCTTTTATAACAAATTTTGTTTTTGTTTCTGATTTACACTATCTACAGTTCTTTCAGTTTTAATGGTTACAGTGCTGTTCAGGAGTACCAAGATTTTGACCCAGCAAGGTGAATGAGCAGAGTTTTTTCAATGTTGGATGGTATGCAGCTTATACAGAAGTTTGCAGATGATGGTGTTCTCAAACTGTTGCCCTGGGTGGTAGAAGTTATAGGTTTTAGATTAGATTCCCTACAGTCCAGGAACAGGCCCTTCGGCCCAACAAGTCCACACCGACCCTCCGAAGAGTAACCTACCTTGACCCATTTCCCTCTCACTAATGCAGCTAGCACTATGGGCAATTTACCATGGCTAATTCACCTAACCTGCACATCTTTGGACTGTGGGAGGAAACCAGACCTCCCGGACAAAACCCATGCAGACACGGGGAGAATGTGCAAACTCCACGCAGCCAGTCACCCAAGGCTGAGAATCGAACCTGAGCCACTGTGCTGTCAGGCAGCTTTGCTATCCACTGAGCCACTGTGCTACCCCGTTTAGAAGATGCTATCAAAGAAATCATGATGAATTCTGCAATGTATTGGTGGACAGAAAGGATGTTGAAGGTGTTAGGTAGGATGCCAGTTAAGCAGGGTGTTTTGACCTGAATGCTGCTGTGCAGCTTGACTGTTGTTGCAACCTCTCAGATACTGAAGCATTCTATATCAAAATACAATAAAATGGGGACAATATCCAGGCTTGGGTTGACAAGTAAGGCAGGAGAAAGTGAGGACTGCAGATGCTGGAGATCAGAGCTGAAAATGTGTTGCTGGAAAAGCGCAGCAGGTCAGGCAGCATCCAAGAAGCTGGAGGATCGACATTTGAAGAAGGGACCATGCCCGAAACATCGATTCTCCTGCTCCTTGGATGCTGCCTGACCTGCTGCGCTTTTCCAGCAACACATTTTCCGCTTTGACAAGTAAGGCGAGCAGGAGGCTGGAAGAACACAGCAAGCCAGGCAGCATCGGGAGGTGGAGAAGTCAATGTTTCAGCTGTAACTCTTCTTCAGGACTGCAGATCGGTGTAAGGAGAGCTGCAGAAGGCAAGGGCAGGGTGCTGAGGTGGGGATAGGTGAACACAGGTAGAGGGTATGACCTGAATGATGGATGGGAGGAATGATACTGGTTGGTGCTGAGAAGGAAGGGTTGATGAGAGGAATGGAAGGGAGGGGAAAGGGCTGGAAGGGGAAGGGTGTGCCGATGGGAAGGGAAGTTATTTTTAATTGGAAAACTCTATGTTGAGTCCTCCAGGCTGTAGACTGCCCAGGTGGAAGATGAGATGTTGTTCCTCCAATGTGCGGCCTGATTCATTGTGGCAATGGAGGAGGCCTAGGATGGTCATGTTGGAGAGGAAGTGGGAAGGGAAATTAAAATGGGCAGTGATGTGGAGGCCAGTTTGGCCTCTGCAGGCCCAGCTGAGTTGCTTGATGAAATGTTCCCTTAGTTTACGTTTGGTCTCTCTGATGTAGAGAAGACCACATCAGGAGCACCAGGTGCAGTGAACCAGGAGAGGCAGGTGAACCTTTATCTCACCTGAATGGAGGTGAGGGGGGGTGGTATGCCAGCAGGTTTTGCATCTTTTCCGATTGCAAGGGAAGGTACCTAGGGGTTCAGGGGTTTGGTGGGGAGAATGGCGTGAACCAAGGATTGGCAAAGGGAACGGTCCTTTTGAAGGCAGAGAGGGGTGGGGAGGGGAAGATGTTCTTAGTGGGGATATAGTTGGAGTTGGCAGATGTGTTTAAGATTGATGCATTGGATGCGGACACTGTTGGGGTGGTTGGTCAGGACAAGGGGGACTCTATTTATTGTGTTTGTGGGTGGGGGCTTCGAGCAGTGGAATGGGGAATGGAGGAGGTGCATTGGATGACAGAGGGAGGAGAAACATGTCGTTCAAAATAGGTGGACACCTGGGATACTTGGGAGTGGAATATGTCCTCATCCGAGCAAATGCGGCGGAGGTGGAGGAATTGGGAGAATGGGATGGAGTTCTTGCAGGTTACTGGGTGGGAGGAAGTGTAGTCCAGGTAGTTATGGGAGTCTGTGGGTTTGTAGTAAACATTCGTCAGCAGACTGACGCCGGAGGTCAAGAAATGGGAGGGAGGTGTCCAAGACAGATCATGTGAATTTGAAGGTGAGGTGGAATTTGTGAGTAAAGTTGGTGAACTGCTCCAGTTCAGCCAAGGTGCAGGATGCTGCGCTGATGTAATCATTGATGTTGAAGTGGAAGAGTTATGGCACAGTGCCTGTGTAGGATTGAAGAGGGACTGTATACTGTAGCTGACAAAGAGGCAGGTGTAGCTGGGGCCTATCCGAGTACCCGTGGCCACCCCCTGGATTTGATAGAAAAGGGGGGAGTTAAAGGAAAACTTATTAAGGGTGAGGACTAGCTCAGTGAGGCGGAGGAGAGTATTGGGTTGACAAGTGGCAGGTGACATTCATGCCACACAAATGCCAGGGAATGACTATCTCCAACAACAGACAATTTAACCATTGCTCCTTCACATTCAATCACATTACCATCGCTGAATCCCCAATATCAGCATTCTGAAGCTTAACCATTGACCAGAGGCTGGACTAGACTAGCCATGTAAGTAGAGTAGCTACAAGAGCAGGTCAGAGGCTAGCTATCTTGCTATGACTAACACACCTCCTGTTTACCCAAAGCATGTTCTCATTTACAAAGTGTAAGTGCAATGGTGCATTCCTCACTTGCCTGAATGGGTACAGTTTCAACAACACTCGGGAAGCTTAAAGTCATTCAGAACAAAGTGACCTTGACTGGCACCACAAACATTCACTTCCTGCCGACTGTCGCTCAGTAGCAGCATCATGTACTGAGAAATGCACCAAGGCTCCTTGGACATCACCTTCCAAACCCATTACTGTTACCATCCTGAAGGTCAAGGGCAGCAGATACATGGGAACAGCACCACCAATAAGTTCACCTCCTAGTCTTTCACCATTCTGACTTGGAAATATATAGCCTTTCCATCAGTGTCACTCAGCCAAACTCCTGCAATTCCCTCCATCCCAGCACTGTGTATGTGTATCTAATCAAATAAGCTGCTGTGTTTTAAGAAGGCAGCTCACATCACCTTCCCAAGCAAAGTAGGGAGGGGCAATAAATACTGGCCCAACAAGTGCAATCACATGCCATGCATGAATTAGAAAAAAGCTCTGTTTCTAATCGATGTTAAGCAAGATGTCGATTAGTGGCGATTTAGTTAGAGACAAAAAAAAACTGCAGATGCTGGAATCCGAGATAGATAAGCAGGAAGCTGGAAGAACATAACAAGCCAGGCAGCATCAGGATGTGGGGGAGAGAATACTTTGGGTGTAATCCTTCTTCAGGACTGGGGTGGGTGTAAGGGAAGCTACAGTTAAAGGGGAAGTAGGAAAGCGTTTTGGGTAGGGAGAGGGGCAGAATGTTGACGTAGTGATAGGTGAACGCAGGTAAAGGGTACGGCCTGGTTGGTCGATGGGAGGAATGAATCCAATTGGTAGCTGGACAGAAGGGTCAGTCAGAGACATGGAAGGGAGGATGAGGGGCTGGAAAGGAAGTCAGGGAGATGGGAAGGGAGGTTATTTGAAATTGGAGAACTCAATGTAGGCTGCCCACGTAGAAGATGAGGTGTTGTTCCTCCAATTTGTGGTTTGACTCACTGTGGCAATTGAGGAGGTCTTCTCTACATCAGTGAGACCAAACATAGACCAGTAAGAGCATGTTTTGCCGAGCATTTCAGATAGGCCAGCAGGGGCCAACCTGACCTCCCAGTCACTGCCTATTTCAATTCCCCCTCCCGTTCCCTCTCCAACATGGTTATCCTCGGCCTCCTCCATTACCACAGGAAATCAGACTGTAAATTGGAGGAACAACATCTCATCTTCCTCCTGAGCAGCCTACAGCCTGGACAACTCAACATTGAGTTCTCCAATTTAAATAACTTCCGTTCCCAGGCCCTTCCTTCCTTTCATCTGACCAACCCTCCCTTCCAGCTACCAAATGGATTCATATCTACCATCGACCATGCAGGCTGTACCCTCTACCTGTGTTCATCCATCATTACCTCACAATACCGCCCCCTTCTCATCTAGAACTCTACCCCACATCCACAACCTTGATATGCAATTCCTCCTACACCCGCGCCCAGTCCTGAAGCAGGGTTACACCCGAAATGACGACTTCTCTACCTCGTTATGTTGCCTGGCTTGCTGTGTTCTTCCAGCCTTCTGCTTGTCTATGATAGTGGGGATTTTGCAACTGTAGTACCTTTAAATGTCAAGGGAAGTTTGTTACATTGTTTCTTGTTAGAGATAGTCATTACCTGGCATTTGTGTGCTGTGAGTATAACTTTGCACGTATCAGCCCAAGTCTGAACGTTGTCCAGATCTTGCTGCATGTGAACATGAAATGTTTCAGTGTTGAAAAAATCACAAATAGTACTGAGGATTGTGTAGTTGTCAGTGAACGTCCTTACTTCTGACTTTATGATGGAGAGAAGTCATTGATGGAGCAGCTGATGATGCTTGAGCCTAGCAAAATAAAATAAAAAGCACTGAAGATATCATTAATCTGCAATAAAAACAAAATTTGCTGGAGAAATTCAGCATCTGTGGAGAGAAAGTGAAGTCAACCCTTCGGGTTCGGTGATAGTTTTGGGGGGGGGGGTGGGGAAGCGTGTGGAAGGTGTAAACAATTTGTAGAAGGATTAAACAATTTGTAGATGGAGCCCAAAGAGATAGAACACTATTTAGGCAGACAAAGGAATGGCTAATAGTGAGCCAAAGAGAAAGGAAAGCTGCTTTTGGGGACCATTAGTGGGTGAAATTTGGTTGGCTGTGACAAAAGCACTGATGACAAGGCCTGTGGTCTAGGGCTGTGTAAAGGGTATGGAAGGAGCTGCTCAGGCCCTAAAATTGTTGACCTTGATAGTAAGTCCCAAAGGCTGCAAGCTTCCCAATCTGAAAATGAGATGCTGTTCTTCCAGCTTGTACTGAGGTTCACAGAAACACTACAGCAAGCCCTATTCAGGGATGTTGTCACTGGAACATGCTGGTGTGTTGAAGCTGCAGGCAATGGAAAGTGCAGGGTCATTTTTGTCGACAAAGCGTGTATTCTGCAAAGTGGTCACCTGGTCTGTGTTTTTCCTTTCCATATAGAGAAGACCACTTTGTGAGTAGCAAATACAGTTGACTAGATTGAGTGATGCGTAGGTAAATCACTGCTTCACTTGGACAGTTTGTCTGGGGTCTTGACTAGTGAGGAAGGAGGAAGTAAACAGGCTGGAGTTACATCTTCTGCAATTGCATGGGATGGTACCGTAAGATATGTGGAAGTTTAAGAGGGGTATCCCAGACATAAGTCACTGTGGAATGCTGACAAGGAGTGGGGAGTGGAATATGTGCCTGGTGGTGGCATCCCACTGGAGATGACAGAATGGCAGTTAATGTTCCTTTGGATGTGGAGGCAGGTGGGGTGATAGGTGAGGAACAGGGGGCCCCTATTGCTGTTGTGGGAGAGAAAATATGGGGTGAGGGCCATAGTGCAGAAGATGGGTTAGACACCTGAGGGCCCTGTCAACCACAGTGCAGGGGAATCCTTATTTGAGGAAAAAGGTGGACATTTCTGAGGCCCTCCTGTGAAAGGTGACATCATCAGAACAGATGCGACAGAGATGGAGAAATTCCGAGAATAGATTAGAGAGTTTACAGGAAACATGGTGTGAGGATGTATAGTCAAAGTATCTATGGTTTGTAGTGGATATCAGTGGCCAGCCTACCCCAGAAATGGAAATAGAGGTGTCAAGGAAGGGAATGGAGGAGTCAGAGATGAACTGGGTGAGGATGAGAGCAGGGTGAAAATTGGAAGCAAAATTGATAAAACTTTCCAGTTGAGCGTGTTATGGACCAGGTCAGACCCCCTCAAAACATTTCAAGAAAGTAGCCTGGACCATAATTTTGCTAGTTGTTTTGAGCAGGTGTAAAGTGGATATTCCAGGAGAGATGCAGCTGGCCCAACCACTTAGTTTTAAATCGAACAGAATTTATTTGCAAGGTTACCGAATGAAACACAAACAAAAGAGAACAGAATATAGAATAACAAACCCTATCCGAAAACCCAAAAGACTATCCCAACTTAGTGATGCTGTTCCAAATGCCTGCAACAATCCCCATAAAAACCCCTTGGCAAAAGAAGGTAAAATCAAACACAAAGCTTTACAGGAGAGAGAGAGAGAGAGAGACAGAGAGAGAGAGATGGCAGAGAGATTGAGCATGAAACACCTTCTTCCATGTTGCTGTTTCTTGGACCAGCAGTCTCAAAACTGACTAGCAGCTCTGAGCCCAAACCTGAGCTGGGAGAACTGGCCACTCCCTTTAATTGTACAAGTGTTTTTTTAAACTTAAAAGCTTCCTCAAGTAGATCAACCCCAGACATTTTGGACCCTGTGTCTTTACAACTTCCTGAAAAAAAGAACAACCTAACCTTGTTAATGGAGCAGCATCATCACAGCAGAGGGAGAGGGAAGCAGCATCGATGATATCATTGATGTATTGGAGAAAGAGTTGTGGGTGGGAGCTGGAACAAGAAATATTCCACATGCAAAGTGACAAGCATGACTGGAGCTCATGGCCATACCTTTGATCTGGAAAAAAATGAGAGGAGTTAAACTAACGTTGTTCAAGTTGAGGATGACCTTGGCCAGGCAGAGAGGTTTGGTGGTAGATAGGGGAGGTTCAGGCCTTTCTTCCAGGAAGAAGCAGAGAGCCTAGAGATCTTCCTGATGGGGGATAGACATGTAAAGGGATTGCACATCTGTGGTAAAGAGGAGGCGGCTGGGCCAAGGAAACTAACCTGAGACACTTGTGTGGAGATATTCTGGGAATGAAATGATTAACATCCACCAACGCTAGGATCTTTGTGCTAGGTTTGACTCCAATTAATGGAGAGGTTTTGCCCGATTCCCATAGATGTTGCTAGACCTGCTGAGTTTCTCCACCAACCTCCATTTCATATTTACAGCATCCACTGTATTTTGTTTGTATTTTCAGTTTTAATAGGATGCCTTGATGCCATATTGGGTCAAATGCTGCCTTGAGGAGAGCAGTCACTCTCACCTCACTGTTGCATTCAGCTCTTTTGCTCATGTTTGGATCTTGATTTTTATGAGGTCAGGAGCTGAATGGCCCTGGCAGATCCCAAACTCAGGTTAGTGGACAGATTACTGCTGAGCAAAGTGTGCTTATAGAATCCCTGCAGTGTGGGAGCAGGCCATTCAGCCCATTCAGCCCATTGAGTCCACACCAACCCTCTGAAGAGCATCCCACCCAGACCCACTCCCGTGTAACCCTGCATTTCCCACCTAATCCACCTAACCTTAACGTTCCTGGACATTTTGGGCAATTTAGCACGGCCAATCCACCTAATTTGCACATCTGTGGACTATGGGAGGAAATCAGAGCACTTGGAGGAAACCCATGCAGACATTGGGGAGAATGTGCAAACAGTCACTCAAGGCTGGAATTGAACCTGGGTCTCTGGTGCTATGAGACAGCAGTGCTAACCACTGAGCCACTATGTTGCCCACTTTTAGCAGTGTTGATGACCCCTTCTTTCACTTTGTATTTGATTGAGAGTAGACCAATGAATCTATAATTCATTGGATTGGATTTATTCTGAGGGCCTCTGGGCAATATTCCATATCATTGGTGTTCTAGCATAACTGGAACAGCTTGGCTAGAGGGTGCTGCTAGTTCTTGAACAGACATCTCCAGTAATATTAGAAGAATGTTGTTAGGTGTGTAGCATTCTCAGTATCTGGTGCATTCAGTCACTTCTTGATATTGAATGGAATAAATTAAAGTAATTGCTGACTGATGCTGGGGCCTTCTGGAAGATCAAGTTGGATCATCCAGTTGTTTCTTCTAGATGAAGGTGGTTGCAAATTCTTCACCTTAGACTTTAGTGTGGATGTTCTGGGCTGGTCAATCATCCAGAATGCTTTCAACAATATTGGTAGGTGAACTCCTTCAACAAATCAGGCATCTCCTGGCATCTGGGATCATGGAGGAGGGATCCTGTACTTTGGGAGTTTTAAGTGAGATGGTGTCAAATTTTTAAAATATTGATAGCAACGCTCTGATCAAATAGTGTCAGTGAAGAGAAAGATCTAGAGGTCAAGGCATTAGGAGAAAACTCCCAGGTTCTGAAAATGGGAATGATTGTTTGGGTTGGGGAGTGTGGGTTCTTGAACTTCAACAGGACTGGAAAAGAGACTTCAGAGCACTGGAGCAGTTAGACTTTGGTAGTTTTGTAGAGGATGGAGCCTAAAAAATACCAGTAGCTACTTTTATGACACAAGGGCTCAAATGTGCTTTCCATCAGCCTCCTCCCTTGGTCTACTTGCATTCCCTTTTATGATGTAAAATATCCCTCCCTCATGCCCCCACCTCCTGGTCTCTCCTGTGCTATGCTTCCATCTAGTATTCTCATTCAAAATGAAAGAAGAACTAGTATTTATTAATTTTCACAATCTCTGAATGTCTTAAATTGCTTTCTAGCCAAAAATGTCCTTTTCAGGAGTGGCCTTATTATTGCTCTCAGAAATGTCTCTTTGGGGATCAAGATCTTGGGAAATCCTAGCATGGATATGTCCCTCCCTTATTGTCAGCTGCCACAATTGAAACAGACACAGGATTCCTTGGGCAAAGTTAAATTGAATGGAATTGAAGGTTGGAAGCAAGATTCTATGTACGGGAGTCAACGCCTCCAGGCCCGAGTCTAATTCTTGGTCACTTTGCAAACTCCAATAAAATATACATTTGTGTTCCTAACACAGGAAATAGGGCACCACCGTTAATCATGGGCATCGTGATCCGTGTTCACTTGCACAGTTGCATCCATGATGCCATGCCATGAGTGTAAATCCACTTGCTGTTATTTGAAACCATCATTGTAGTAATTGAAAGCTCATTCAAATCAAACATGCAGCAGTTTTCCAGATCTACAGTGTTTATTTTGAACTACCTTAAATTAAAATATATTGTGACTCCAAATTTTGGTTAAGTTGCATGTATATTTTCAGAATGTTCTGCACAATTAGGTTGCAAATACATGGAGGGAGATTTTTGTCATAACTGATTTTGGCAGCAAGATGGGTCAGAAGCCCTTTCTCCCTGAACTATTCCTCCCAAAGGTACCTGTGGCTGTGATGGCCTTATTCACAGTCATTTATCATTTGCCATGCATGTGAGCTGAAAGCAATGCTCTTATTTTGTGCATGTGCACCCTGTACTCTGCCTAGTGCTGGCCACAGATGCAGCCTTAAATATAAGGCAGGAGTAGAGCAGAACAGGTGCAAAATCTTTGGACCCCAATCATTTCCTCTTTACAATTTCAACCTTCAACATTTTCTGTTTTTAAAACTTTAGAAGAAGTAACTGCTGCTAACAAGAGTAAACAGATGCTTGTATGTTAGCATAAAGGTAAAAGTCACTACTCTTTCATTAAAGAGAGAAGGCTATTGGTAGTTTAATTGCAGAGTCACTGTTCCTCAGGTAAAGGGCAAGGTTGAGAAGGCATGAACTTCAACTGTAACTCTCGTCCAGCATCGGAATTGAGTCACAATGTTGGAATCACCCTGTAGTGTAAACCAACTGTCCAACCAACTGAGCTAACCAGCCCCTATATTAGCAAAAAGGTGTATTTGAACTGAGTTAAAGCTTACTCTGAGGTGATTAGTGGTGACCAGCTGAAGCCCAACCTTCCAAATACTGGAACCAACTTTCTATAGTGCCATCTGATTCGTTCCAACAAACTCAGTTGATTGATTACAGTGACAATTTCTGATCCTGCAATCGTTATGAAGGTGTTTCCATTTTTGATTTTTATGAGGACTCAAATCTAAAGGACTGTGAAAATTGGTTAACTTGAGGTCTTGAAAATATACATGGAGATTTTTTTTCACAGAAGGAACACCTTTTTTAAAATAAAAGTCACTTACTGGAAGTGATATGGCTTAAGCTAACAGCTTGACATTGTTCACTGGAAATCAGTCTCTTCAGCTAACTGCTAGGGTTACTGGAAGTCACATGTCTGAGTTTATGGCTGCCAGAATGTGGCTATGTGGATCTAGTTTGGAGTTGAGTTGGGGTGTGAAGAGACACAGCCCCATTTACTATCTCGCTGAGAAACCTGCTTAAGAATCTCATGTGACAACTGAAAAAGCGAAACAGTTTTTCTTCCTGAAAGGCTTTTATGAGACTTCCCCTTGACTTCCTGCACAACCTACAGCTGAAAAGATCCCAAAGCATGTACCTCATGGCAAATGTCTATGACTAATAACACATGCCTATGTGTACCATGTGCCAGATTGAAAACCACCTGGAAGATTAGTCGTGTATCCTTTTATTCCATAAGAATTAACAAGTATGTGGGCAAAATCGTTTCTTCTCAAAGTTAATCTCTGGAAAGTTTCTTTTATTTTTCTTTTTTCCGATGTGTGTGCACAGGTATTGGGTTACTTAGAAGGGTAAATATTCTCAACTGTGTTAAAAAACCTTCCATCTTTATTGAATAATCCTTATTTTTACAATAAATCAATAAATATATCGTAAACATTCCTGTTCAATGGATTTTTTAAAAAATCTGAATCTTATATAGATAGAGTATGTCACTGACTGTATCAGCTTCTGGGTATTGTGACTAATGAAGCAAACGGGCTGAAACATGTGTTGCTGGAAAAGCGCAGCAGGTCAGGCAGCATCCAAGGAGTAGGAAAATCGACGTTTCAGGCATAAGCCCTTCTTCAGGAAGAGCTTATGCCTGAAATGTCGATTCTCCTGCTCCTTGGATGCAGCCTGACCTGCTGTGCTTTTCCAGCAACACGTTTTTCAGCTCTGATCTCCAGCATCTGCAGTCCTCACTTTCTCCTAATGAAGCAATGGGACTAGATAAAGACAGTGAACTCCTCCAACCTTGCTTGTGTCATGATTTTTCTTGTGAAATACTAGGAAATTGGCATATTAATTGAACACTAATTGTCAGTTTAAAATTGTGGCAATTGGGAAACCCAATGGGTTATCACCTTGTTCATCACACTGCCATTTGCATTGTGCAATAAACTGCAACATTTTCTAATGTAACATTGCCTTGAATTTGCAACCAGAGTTTCATGACAAGAACTTTAATCCTTGCTGTTTGGCATCCTTCCATCTGTGACAGGGTATTGGGAATGCACACTCAGAGCTTTGCTGAAGTTAGATGAAATAATCTGCACACTTCATTTGATGGCCTCACAAGCTAACTATGGTTCTGCCAAAAGTGTACCTTGCTGGTTTTAGCTACTGGCTTGTTTGCAGTTGACATCTGTTTGTAGTTTCTGAAACTATGTAACTATGGGGCAAATTCCTGCCCACAGCTCATAGAACCATAGAATCCCTGCAGTGTGGAGGAAGGCCATTTGGCCCTTTGAGTCCATACCAATCCTCTGAAGAGCATCCCACAAAGACCCACTCTCTTACCCTAGCCCCGTAAGCCTGCATTTACCATAACTAATTCACCTAGCCTGCACATCTATGGACACTATAGGCAATTTCCCATGGGCAATCCACCTAACCTGAATATTTTTGGACTATAGGAGAAAACCAGGGTACCCAGAGGGAAACCATGTAGACATGGGTTACCCAAAGCTGGAATTGATCCCAGGTCTCTGGTGTCGTGAGGCAGCAGTCTTAATAACTGAATCACTGTGCCGCCCTTATGTATTCAATTCAAAGCTGGAATTCCCCCTTTTCGTGATATATGTTGAAGCCATTAGCAGGCTGAAAGGTTTTCAGGTCCTGATGCACCAAGCTAGAGTCTTAAAAGAGGTGGCTCATGAGGTGTGGGTGTTAATTATACTAGGAAAGGTTCGATCAGACTGGAAAGGAGCAAATAAAACCCCTCTATTCAAGAAAGCAGGGAGGCAGAAATAAAACTATACGCCAGTTGACTTGATGTCTGTAATGGGAAAGGTGTTAGAATTGATCTTTAGGCAGGTTTCAGCTTTACACTTGGAAAAACTCAAGTATAATAAGGAAGAGTCAGTATATATTTAACTTAAAATTGGAGTTGTTTGAAGGAGTAAGATGTGCTATGGATAAAGGGCAGCAATTGATGTCCTGTACTTGAACTTCCTAAAGACATTGACCAGGTACCACCAAAAAAATTATTGTGTAACATAGAAACACATG
This sequence comes from Hemiscyllium ocellatum, assembly GCF_020745735.1. NCBI lineage: Eukaryota > Metazoa > Chordata > Chondrichthyes > Orectolobiformes > Hemiscylliidae > Hemiscyllium > Hemiscyllium ocellatum. Next base: position 104,224,026 of record NC_083405.1, read on the forward strand.
TTGTAGGGAGTGTCATACTTGAATGGATCTTGGACTGGCTACTTACCAGAAAACAGAGATATGCATATATCGGCCTTTTCTTGATTGTCTGGATGTGGTGTGTACAGTTTATATCAATGCCTTAAATGAGGGAAGTAAAGGCCTGGTGGCTAAATTTGCAGGTGTCACAACGATAGGTGGGGGAATATGCTGTGAAAGGAACATAAGGAGGTTGCAGACCTGTATAGGTAGGTTGAGCGAGTGGGCAAAAATCTTGCAGGCAGAGTATAATGTGGGGAAGGGTGAGATCCCTTACTTTGGTAAGAAGAATAAAAAAAACATATTTCTAAGAGACAAAAACTGCAGATGCTGGAATCATAGAGATTCTATGACTCTATGATCAACAACCTTGTCAATATGACTCATGCCATTTACTCACTATGCAAAACTGATGTCAAAATAGGGCATATCAAAGCAATCCTGAGCAGATCATTGTTTGCTGCATGTTATACATGCTTACAAATGGGACTGATGCCACAATCCTTGGAACTGAAAGTGACCAGTCTACTTCAAAGTTCCCTGGAAGGCAAGATAGCTCAAAAACATTGGAAGAATAGGTAAAGCTGACTGTTTCATGATTTCCACTAACAAGATGCTGCTGTCAAGCCAAAAAAAGATGTTCTGCCTACCATCTAATGGATTAATCTGATCATTAAATTTCAGTGCTGGTGCAGTACCAAACAGATCTTGTGCTCCAATGACTGGTGCATGTGCTCAACAGCAAATTCCTTTGGCTGTTCACAATGAGCAGAGTATTGACCATACACAGCCACCCTGTGCTTGTAAAACCTAAAACATAATGTCTAACGCAAGACATAATTCCAAGATTGGATAACATTTGTTGAACAATCCTGAGTGTATTAGGAATAAGGAGAAAGTGAGGACTGCAGATGCTGGAGATCAGAGACAAAAATGTGGTGCTGGAAAAGCACAGCTGGTCAGGGAGCATACAAGGAGCAAGAGTCGATGTTTCAAGCATATGCTTCCTGATGAAGAGCTTGTGCACGAAATGTCGACTCTCCTGCTCCTTGGATGCTGCCTGACTGGCTGTGCTTTTCCAACACATACTTTTTGACTCTGTATTAGGAGTAACAATAATAACCAATTTAAGATTATCTGTTGGGCTCGCAATGTATGCTTGATAGATGCTGCATTTATTCAAATGCAGCAAACTGTCCTCTGCAGGAAAAAGAATCATGTCTGGATGTTGCATCATTTTAGTATTAAACACAAGTTTCCTTTGAGCTTTGGCATTTTTTGCATCTATTCTATTTAGTCCAAGACAGATAAAATGTCTTTTTTCAGTCATGCTCAAGTTCTGTACTGGGGAGGAAATTTTCCATCCTAAAAAACAGGCTAGAAAGTGTATATATTGTTTTACACAGCTGAAGAAATTGTAAAGCAGAGATTTTGAATACCATCCACTGACTAACATCATTTACTTTTTTGTGTCCAGTTTAAACTTTGGACAGAATTGTGTGTCTTGGGTCGACACCCCGACATTGGAGTCAAATAGTTTGAGAGATGGTCTGTGTTGGAAGCACCCTCTGACACTGATCGTTCCTGATTAGCCAGATGGAGATCAGAGGGTGCGTTTGAGAGGAGGGGGGCGTTGAGGTGGGGGGGAGAGTGGAAGCAAGAGAGATGGGGGAAGAGAGAGAAGCGAGAGAGACACAGAGAGAGAGAGAGAGAGACAGCACTTCCATTTTGAGGCACGCTTTCAGCACTTTTAAAAGATTTGACTAGATAAATGGCCACAGTTGATAGGCCATTGTTGTGGAAGCAGCTCCCTGATTGTCACTGAGAGGGAAAGAAAGGGATCCTGGAGTATTGTTCCTCCCTCCCTCTGATCCCAGTCTGTTGCTTTGGGGAGTGCTTCCAGGCAGTCATGAGCATCCCATGCCATGATGGGTAGGAGAGATATGGGCTGAGAGGAAATGTCTGCCTCTGCTTAATGGTCTTGACCGGCCTCTTAATTAACTCAACCAAATTATATGTATATATACACGCACAAAGTGTGTGTGTGTGTGAGAAATAGAGAGGAAGAGAGAGTTATTAGTGACAGTAGTTTTAAGAGTGAAATTACATGTCTGGCCACCTCTTTTCCCATATCTATATTGAGTCAAATTTCCCACCATTTTTCACTTTTCCCTCTAAACTAGGAATGGGACAGGTTTTTAACCAGTTATTCACCACTGGAATCAGAAAATATTTTCACAACTTCAACGCTCAGTGGATATGATAAAAATTTAGAGTCCGCCTCTGTGTTTTAGTGAAGGTAGTGAATTTGTTCTTACAGAACAATCATTAATTAATATTATATACATAGCAAGATATATAACTCATTTCATCCTGTCATACATTTTTGTTAATGTTTTTTGAAAAGTTGCTTCTTTACATAAGATGAAACTTCATGGTGAATATGTTTCTTAATTTGCTACAAAACAGAAGGCATGTTTTACATCAATGCACTTTTAGGCATTTTACCTGACAGTTTCTGTATAGTCCCGACTGAACACCATTAGTCTGTTATGCACAACACAAAGGACACTTACAAACTAATGATCCTAGAATATCCGTTCATCATTCTTTCATTTCCAGAATGTCTGAAGACTGTCTACATGATCAACATTGTTATTTAGGTTCAAGCAACTTGTTCATCCAAATTTAAAATGGTCTGTGCAAAGAAACAAGATAAAACCTTTTGGTTAATAAGGGAGAAAGGGCTGTATGAAGCAGACTTAAAACACTTCTTTCAAAAATGATGCCTTTTTTTTAGTTTTTTTCAATAAGTTGTATATTAGGCCAAAAAACAGTTGCAGGAGGATACAGTTGGAGTAGGGACTGATGTTTCATGAGCATGCCCCTAGTGATTGCTGTGACCAAAAAAGGAGAGAATGTATTGCAGTACCAATAGGTAACACATGTTTCATAATCTAATACACTTTCCAGGAACCTAAATTCTGTAGGCACCACAATTTAGGAAAAGTGTCAAAGCCTTGGAGAGAATGCAGAGAAGTTTACCAGAATTATATCAGGGTTAAGGAACTTCAATTATGTGAAGACACCAGAGACTCTGGAATTGTTCTCCCTTGAGCAAAGATTTAATAAAGGCATTCAATTTTACGAGGGTTTTTGAAAGAGGAAATAAGGAGAAATAGATTCCACTGGCAGGTCAGCTTGTAACCAGAGGATGTCAATTGGCAAATGAACCAGAAGAGAGATATGGTGAATTATTTATGTGCAGCTAGTTGCTACACTCTACTCTCTCTTAAAGGGTACTGGAAGTAGAACATTTCAAAAGGAACAGGATACATTCTTGACAATGAAATATTTGCAGGGCTGTGGGGAAAGGGTAGAGGAATGGGACTCCCTTGAAACACTTTCAGAGAACTGCCACTATCATGGTGTGTTGAATGGCCTCCTCCTTTGTAAAATTCAACAATTGCATTGATGTGCAACAAAACAGCTATTGAGATTTTGGGTTAAGTGTCAACATTTCTTACATTGGCATGAATACAATTTTATATAAGATTGAGAACGAGATGAGTTTTTGAAAATATACATACACCGCTGTGGCACTAGCCCTTCCGACCCAAATTGAATTGACTATTGCAATGTTGTCACTGAAAATATGATAGTGTGCAAATCATTTTTTTGGGTTGACTTCTGATTTACAGTATCTCAAGATATTCACGAATGAGGAGGGACATGCAATTGTTCTAATTCATCCATTCACTCTCCTATTTCTTTAATTATTTCTAAAGTTCTCCATTTGGGTGTCTGATACTAGTCAAAATTGTTTTAATTTAAAAGTATGGTCTGTTACAATATATTCTATTTATTTTCAAGTAATATATGTATTGACCCCTCATATCTTGAACTGTCTTACATACTTCCATGAGTTTGCCTCCCAAGATACCTCCTTTCCAGACTGAAGAATGAGAATTTCTCCAGTTTATCCTCTTAACTCTCACGTTGGAGATCAATTTTGTTGATGCTATCCAAACAGTGAATGGCTCCATCGTTGTGGGACATCAGATTACTGTGTTTTCCATGACCTGACATAACCCCTCTAACACGTCCTTACTGTTTATCATGTTTTCCCATCCTTTAACCAGTTTCTTGTCTGTCTTGAAAGTTTGCCATGCTGAATCTCCACAGCTTTGAGGTGGACTAACAGCCTTTCCTGTGGGACTGTGTGAAATGTGTTTGTGGAAATCTCGACACATGTCATAAAGCTTTCCACTGTCCCCTTGGGATGTTGCTTCCTCAAAAAGGTCAGGGAGGTTGAAATAATTTTCTTCTGAATTCGTATTGGCTATTTTTAAAATTTAAGTAGGTCATTATTATACAGGTATTCCTGTTAATCAATTCCATTATCTTAGAGAGAATGAAAGCGAGACTAATGGGGTTATAATTGCCGTTGTCTTTTCTATCTCCCTTTATGAATACACGGACCTCCTGTGTCAAGTGACTGCTATAATAGTTACCAGTGGCTCAGCATTTTCCTCTCAGACTGAGCACATAGCAGTAATTACTATCCATCTACCTGTAGTGTTGAGCACTTTTATCTTTTCTGGGATTTCCACCTAATTTGTACCAAAATTATTGATTTTACTTCAACAATAGCTTTTTGCTATGTACTTAAACTGTGCTATTTTACTTCAAAATGAAACTGGTTTATTTCAAACCAAGTCCATGTTTGAAAAGCTCGACTGAATCAGCTGAATCCTAAACCAATGTTCAGTAGGCACAATAAATTGAATATAAATTGAATTGAGTGTATTATATAATTTGCAATTATTTTGAATATAATTATTTTATCAGAAGGTTCTGCCTTTCCTGAAGGTTTAATGTCTTGATGAATAAGGTCTTATAGATACCCTGACTAAATGGGATTCTTCAGATATGAGCGCAGGCACTGATCTTACCAGAATGCATGAATTCAGAGATAGGGAAACTTAATAACCAACAATCGCCTACAACTGTACTTCCCTCAATTTGTGTTTTTAATTTTAAATTCAAAATCATTCACGTAAGTTGTAAATAGCAGTGGTCCCAGTACTGATGCTTGTGACTCACCACTTCCTACTGTCCGTCGCTCTGAGTAACTACCCTCTACTCCTTTTACAATGGTTTTGTCTTGAAGCCAGCTACTCATTCTACATCCTGCTACTCATCAGCTGATCCCATATTCTCTAATTTTAGTTATTGAAGAATTTAGCCATAATGGGGCACCTTATGAAAGGCTTTTGAAAATCCAGATAAACTACATCTACCACATTACCATTGTCTGTTAGCTCCGCAAAACATTGTGTAGTTGGCCAAATAAGATATTTCCTTTTGAAATCCAGGCTGACTATTCATTCTTTTTTGTTCCAGATGTTATTCTATTCTTTCCTTTAAATAGGATTCCATTGATTTACTCACCTGATATTAAGTTGACTTTTTTTTACTTCCCTGAGCATGTCCTATTCCCTCCCCTACTTAAATCTAGGAGTTACATTAGTCACCAGACTGCTGACATTACACCTTTTCCTAATTAATTATTACATACGTGAATTAATGCCTCAGTTATCTCTTCCCCAGATTCTTTAAAAATACAAAGTTGCACTGCATTTGGCCCAAAAGTTTTATCATCTCCGAGTTTAATTTGTTTATTCAATACATCCCCTTTATTAATTTTAAATGCCCTCATCTCATTACTGTTCCCACTATCTACTGTCATGTCCCTGATAAATACTGAAGCAAAATACTTAATATTTCTGAAATTGTTACCCATTGTATCACACTATTTGTTTCTCAATGGCATAATGCTTACCCAACCTCCCTTTTGATGTACCTGTAAAATATTTAACTGTTTTGTTTTCTGTTCCTTAATAATTTAATTTCATAGTTCCTCTTTCTCTTCTGAAATTTTATTTTGCAGTTGTCCTTACCTTTTTGCGTTCCCTATTATCATGCATCCTCTGATAGATATTACATATTTAATATACATTGCCCCATTCTTAATCAGAAATTGTTCCCTTTTGATATTAATTATCCATGGCGACTCATTTGTGTTTAATTTGCTCCTCTCCTTTTACATAGAACATAGAACAGTGCAGCACAGTACAGGCCCTTTGGTCGTCAATGTTGTGCCAATCTTTTATCCTATCTAAGATCAAACTTACCTACGTACTTTACATTTTTCTATCATCCATGTGCCTTTAGTAAATATATTGTTCGTCACTCTTCTGGACGCCATTTTAAACCATTCATATTATTGTTCTGCACTTTTTTGCCTATATTATTGCCCATTTATTTTCTCAAAATTATGGACTCATAAACATTTACAGCATGGACAGAGGCCATTGAGCCTATCATATCCACAGTGATCACAAAGATCTGACTATTTGAAACCCATTTTCCAGCTCTTGGCCCATAGCCTAAAGGTTATGGCAGTGCAAGTGAATAGCTAAATTCTGCCTAAATATTATGAGAGTTTCTGACTCAACCACTTCTTATTGGGCAGTAAATTCCAGACTCCCACCATCCTCTGGGCGAAAAAAACTTCTTCTCAACCTTCCTCTAAGTCTTCTATCTCTTACCGGAAATCTATGCCCTCTTGTTATTGACCCATTTACGAATGAAAAAAATACCTTCATTTCCAACCTATCAATGCCTCTTACAATCTTCTATGATTCTTTCAGTTCCTCTCTTAACCATCACTACGCTAAGGTAAACAATCCCAGCCTTTCCAATCCTTCCTCACAGAGAAGATTTCAATCCAGGCAGCATACTGGTAAATCTCCTCAGCCTCCTCTCTAGTGCTAACACATCCATCCTATATCAATGTGTTCCTATAAGTTACTTTAATAATCAATTTTCTCCTGTTTTACTGTCTCTTTAATCAGTTGCAGTTGGTTCTTGAATGTTTCCCAAAACTCTGGCCTACCATTATTTTTTGTTGCTATGCAGGCTTTATTTTTTGATTGGGTACTCCCCTTGACGGTCTTTGTTAACAATGGATGGTTAATCCTTCTCATCAAATCCTTCTTTTTGACTGGATAAATTTTTGTTGAGTGTTCTGAAATCTTTGTTTAAAAGTCTATCTTTGCTCATTTAATAATCTTCCTCTTAGTCTATTTTCCCAGGCTTCCTTTACACATCTCCTTCTTCATTGCTGCATAGTTGCCCTTATTTTAAATTGTGGACACTGGTTTGGGACCTAAGTTTCTCTCCCTCAAACTGAATTTGAAATTCTACTTTGCTATGTTTGCTATACCCTAGAGTATCCTTAGCCATGAGATCTTTTATTAACCAAGTGCCTCAGTAGACATATTAGATCTAAAATAACCTATTCCCAGTACTGTTCTAAGAAATAATCCCTGATGACTTGTACAAATTTGTCTTTCATGTTATCCTTGATCATCTGATTTGTCCAGTCAACATGTAGATTGAAGTCACCGTTGATAATTGCAATGTCTTTCTTACAAACGTCCACTATTTCACAATTTATACTTTATCCTATCATGAGGCAATTCTTCAATGGCTTACAGACAACTCCAACCCTTAACTTTTTCCCTTGTTATTCCTTATTTCCACACAAACTGATTCGACATTGTGATTTATTATACCTATATCACACCTTCCTTTATTAACAATGCTACCCACCTCCTTTGCTTTTTTGCCTATTTCTCTGAGCATTGAATTTCCTTGCATACTGAGTTCTCAGTCCTAGAAACCTTGTGAACATGTCTTTGTTATAGATATCAAATCATATTGCATTTATATGAGTGTTTTGTGTGAAAATGAACAATTCTGTTGCACACTACATTGAAGGAAGATTTTCATGGAATAATCGTTTGTTAGTTTTGTAATTTAAGTTATTAAATTTCTACAGGCACTGCCTTTGTCAAAGATGTAGTAATTGATTTTGGTTTATATGTGACCTCTAGAGAGCTGATTGGGATACTCACTGCACAGTTGCACAAGTGTGCCAAGGCAACTTTGCAGGCAGGACTAAGAGGAAAGTCTGTTTTCCTGGTCTGCCTTAGACAAAATCTTTCTTCATTCCTGTATAGTTGCACTTATTTAAATTGAGGACATTGGTTTGGGACCTGAATTGCTCTCCCTCAAACTGAATTTGAAATTCTACTATGTTATGATCACTACTCCCTAGAGCATCCTATTGGGACATGAGGGCATTGATTCAGCAGCTGATTTGCCTGATATGAGGTGAAATCAAGCACAACAATCTACTAAGGCTGCTGGAACCTAGCTGCTTTCTTTATTTGGCAGACAATTCAGCCTTCTGTAAGTGCTGGTGCTGACAATGAGTGTGGGGTCAGGACACAGAAATGATCCTGACTTCATGATTATTTTTTAAAGGAGATAAAGCCCTGCCCTGCATTTACAATCTTTCCTACCAGTGATAAATCTGAGTTAAAGATGAGTTAGTGTTAGTGGAGTTTGGAGTTTGGTCTGGAGTTTGCTTTAAGGGTGACTGTCGGGTTATTGATCCTATTCTCAGAGATCCTGGTTCTCTTGTAGAGGATAACGTGTGGAGAATATGTCCAATTTTGATAATTTGCTGCTCACAAAATGTCTGGACAACTCTTAGCAGAATGAGCACTGAGCATCACTGTTTTGCTGCTGATGGCAAAATCTGACCTTTGTCTCACTCTATGTTAGAAAGGAAGTGTTTACATCTTCCGTGTGGCAGTCACTGTCTCAATGTGTTCTGGTCCTATTTTCCCATCCCCCTCTGCATTTCTGGTCAGACTCTCTAATCCTGGCCTCTTCAGAAATGCAGAGGAAATCTTTAATTAGTAACGCTGGACTGTTAAGAGAAGATAAGCACAATTCCGTTTTTACAGCACTCACTGGGGCAAAGTAAGTTTAAATTTGGGTTGGTACCTGGGACTTCGATGTTGTGGCCATTACAGAGACGTGGGTAGAACAGGGACAAGAATGGCTGTTGCAGGTTCCAGGGTTTAAATGTTTTAGTAGGATCAGACATGGGGGTAAAAAAGGGGGAGGTGTGGCATTACTTGTCAAAGATAGTATTACAGCAGTGGAATGGACGATGGAAGAGGACTTGCCATCTGAGGTAGTTTGGGCTGAGGTTAGAAATAGGAAAGGTGAGGTCACCCTGTTAGGTGTTTTCTACAGGCCTCCTAATAGTCCTAGAGAAGTAGAGGATAATATTGCGAGGATGATTCAGGAAAAGAGTGAAGGTAGCAGGGTGGTTGTTGTGGGGGACTTTAACTTCCCAGATATTGACTGGGAGAGCTATAGCTTGAGTTCATTAGATGGGTCGGTGTTTGTCCAATGTGTGCAGGAGGGTTTCCTGACACAATATGTAGACAGGCCAACAAGAGGTGAGGCTATACTGGATTTGGTTCTAGGTAATGAACCAGGCCAGGTGTTAGACTTGGAGGTAGGTGAGCACTTCGGGGACAGTGACCACAACTCGGTGACTTTTACTTTAGTGATGGAGAGGGATAAGTGTGCGCCGCAGGGCAAGAGTTATAGCTGGGGGCAGGGAAATTATGATGCAGTGAGGCATGACTTAGGATGTGTGGATTGGAAAAACAGGCTTCAAGAGAAGAACACTAATGAGATGTGGGGATTGTTCAAGGAGCAGCTACTACGTGTCCTCGATAAGTATGTACCAGTCAGGCATGGTGTAAAGGGCCTTGTGAGGCAGCCGTGGTTTAGTAAAGAATTGGAATCCCTTGTGAAAGGGAAGAAGGCGGCATATGTAAAGATGAGGCGTGAAGGTTCAGTTGGGGCGATAGAGAGTTATAAGGTAGCCAGGAAGAATCTAAAGAGAGAGCTAAGAGAAGCGAGAAGGGGACATGAAAAGTCTTTAGCTGGTAGGATTAGGGAAAACCCAAAGGCTTTCTATAGGTATGTCAGGAATAAAAGGATGACTAGGGTAGGTATCGGTCCAGTCAAGGATAGTAGTGGGAAGTTGTGTGTGGAGGCGGAGGAGATTGGAGAGACACTAAATCAATACTTTTCATCAGTATTCACTCAGGAACAGGACACTGTTGCTGACGTGAATATGGAGTCACAAATGATTAGAATGGATGGCCTGGAAATATGCAGGGAAGAGGTTCTGGGAATATTGGAGAGGATGAAAATAGATAAGTCTCCTGGGCCTGATGGCATTTACCCTAGGATCCTATGGGAAGCTAGGGAGGAGATAGCAGAGCCATTGGCCTGGATTTTTATGTCGTCATTGTCAACGGGAATAGTACCAGAGGACTGGAGGATAGCGAATGTGGTCCCCTTGTTCAAGAAAGGGAGTAGGGATAGCCCTAGTAACTATAGGCCAGTGAGTCTGACTTCACTGGTGGGCAAAGTCTTAGAGAGAATGGTAAGGGAAAAGATTTATGAACATCTGGATAGGAATAACGTGATCAAGGATAGCCAGCATGGTTTTGTGAAGGGCAGGTCGTGCCTCACAAACCTTATTGAGTTCTTTGAGAAGGTGACTAAGGAAGTGGATGAGGGTAAAGCAGTAGATGTTGTGTATATGGATTTTAGTAAGGCGTTCGATAAGGTTCCCCATGGTAGGCTAATGCTAAAACTACGGAGGTATGGCATTGAGGATACATTAGAGGTTTGGATTAGGAATTGGCTGGCTGGAAGGAGACAGAGGGTAGTAGTTGATGGACTAAGTTCATCTTGGAGTGCAGTTACTAGCGGTGTACCACAAGGATCTGTTTTGGGACCATTGCTTTTTGTTATCTTTATAAATGATCTAGAGGAAGGGCTTGAAAGCTGGGTAAGCAAGTTTGCGGATGACACAAAAGTCGGTGGAGTTGTGGATAGTGAGGAAGGAAGTGGTAGGTTACAGCGGGATATAGATAAGTTGCAGAGCTGGGCAGAAAGGTGGCAAATGGAATTCAATGTAGCTAAGTGTGAAGTCATTCACTTTGGTAGGAGTAACAAGATGATGGATTACTGGGCTAATGGTAGGCTACTTGGTAGTGTGGATGAGCAGAGGGATCTTGGTGTCCATGTACACAGATCTCTGAAAGTTGCCACCCAGGTAAATAGTGCTGTGAGGAAGGCATATGGTGTACTGGACTTTATTGGTAGAGGAATTGAGTTCCGGAGTCCTGAGGTCATGTTGCAACTGTATAAGACTCTGGTGCGGCCTCATCTGGAGTATTGTGTGCAGTTTTGGTCGCCATACTATAGGAAGGATGTGGAGGCATTGGAACGAGTGCAGAGGAGGTTTACCAGGATGTTGCCTGGAATGGTAGGAAAATCTTATGAGGAAAGGCTGAGGCACTTGGGCCTGTTCTCATTGGAGAAAAGGAGGTTTAGGGGAGATTTGATAGAGGTGTATAAGATGATTAGGGGTTTAGATAGGGTCGACACTGAGAACCTTTTACCGCTAATGGAGTCAGGTGTTACTAGGGGACACAGCTTTAAATTAAGGGGTGGTAGGTATAGGACAGATGTTAGGGGTAGATTCTTTACACAGCGGGTTGTGAGTTCATGGAATGCCCTGCCAGTAGCAGTGGTGAACTCTCCTTCTTTATGGTCATTTAAGCGGGCATTGGATAGGCATTTGGAAGTTATTGGGCTAGTGTAGGTTAGGTAGGATTCGGTCGGCGCAACATTGAGGGCCGAAGGGCCTGTACTGCGCTGTATCTTTCTATGTTCTATGTTCTATGTAAAGCCAATGTGAATGTCAGTGAATGGGTGAAAGAATAAAGGTTGAGTATGTGTGTATGAGTGGGATGAAGCTGAACTTCCACTTCAAGCCAAGGCGCAAAAGCAGACTTAGAGATAACTCATCAAAGGAATTTCAAGGCAGCAATCTTGCAGAGATAACAATCTAAGAATCTTACAAACCAAACTCGAACCCCTTGATCTTACAGTTGATTCCATTATGGAAGAATTCTGGGAACACGTCAAAGCCGCAGCACTGGATACTTCCAACAAGATCAGCATCCCCCCAAGAAGAAGAATACAGTCTGGTTTGACAAAAATGACAAAGAAATCCATGTCTTGTTCGCAATAAAAAGATCAGTCCTTCTCAGGCTCTCCTGGCTCAACAAGCCAGATAAGGGAAAAAGACAATCTATTGTCCAGTACATAGCAACCTACAATACAAATTGGGGAGCATCCAATATAACTGTTGGATCATACTTGTGGAAAACAACTCAACAAAGCAACATAGTAAGTTCCTATGAAGCACCAAAATCTGTCAGTGGACCAACTTATCAAACCACAAAAGCCCCTGAGGACTGCTGGATTGATATTCAGAGAACTTTGAAACATGTGTCAGCTAAAAGTGCACACAATACTGCTATCAATGGCAATAACCAATGAGCTGTCAAGGAAGACCTGGATGTGGTTTCAACTCTGAAGAAAACTGTGACCACCTTCAACCAGATGAAGAGCAACAAAACTTCCAGAGTCAATGGAATTCCATCTGAAGCCTTGAAGTATGGTGGCTGTACACTCCACACTGAGCTCCATGAGATTTTCATGGACTCTGCTAGGAACAGGGCAGGATGTCATAGGATCTTCTTGATGTCATGATCATCACTTGGTCTAAAATCAAAGGAGAAAGGAGAAATCTTAACTTGACAGTGATTTACATTTAGCTCCTCAAATATTGTCAGGTCAATTCCATAATTCTTTGAACTATATTAGCCTGCATTGTGTAGAATTGTAAAATAGTGACACTGAGATACTGTCAGTGATGCTATTAAAATGCTATAATTTAGAGTAGCTAGAGACATTTAAATTTACAGTGGATTGGTTGGTGTTACCTGGGTTACCATTGCAACTCATTGTGTCCATGTAACTATGTCAGTCAGTGGCTGCATTCAACACCAAATTGTTTCTTAGAAACAAAAACTGAGCCGAAATGGCTTTTGTGAAAGATAGACTCAGAATTCAAATGTGCTTTTTTCTCATTTCCACATTTGTCAGGCTATCATATAAAATATGAGGAGACAGACTTTGAACAACTTGTTTTGAACCGCTATTTCTCCTTGACATTAAATACTGAGAATACTACATTAGCAGAGGTGGCACAGACGTTGATTGAGGTGTGTCAGACCTTGAACGATCTTGACAGGGTGAATGTGGAGAGGATGTTTCTTCTTGTGGATGAGTCTAGAGCTGGGGGCCACTGTTGAAAAATCATGGACCATCCTTTTAGAACCAAGATGAGGAGAATTGTTTTCTGCCAGACAGCTGTATGATGATGAAATTTGCCGTCTTAGAAAGTGGTGAAGCCGGTGTTATTGAATATTTTCAGGTGGAGTTAGATACTTGTTAGGCAGGGAATGTGGAATTTGAAACAGAGACAGATCATCTTATCAAGTGGAATATGCTCGAGGGGCTGAATGGCCTATGACTGTTCCCATTTCATGAGCTGTTATGAATGCTGGAATGATTAGGTTTAAATCAGAGTTTACTTCTAAAATAGCAGCTAATCAATGTACAGCTTTGGAATTTACCATGAAGAAGAAGTGCTTCCTGCATTTGTGACGTTTGTGAAATACTAAAGTTTGTAAACAGGTGAAGAGGACAATAATTTGCAGTTCTGCTATATTGCGTGTTTCTTCAACACGAATTGGCTATAAAGCGATTGAAGAATTTCGACCATTATTTGTCGAACGCAAACTTTCCTTACCTGCATTGGATTCCAGTCCCATTGGTTTAAATGATGTTGCTATTATGCAATTTTCTAATAGCACGGATCGCACAGGAACGGAACTATCATGTTATATCAGAACAGACTATATATATAAAATCTCAGGCGACTGACTGTGTGGAGTTTGCACGTTCTCCCCGTGTCTGCATGGGTTTCCTCCAGGTGCTCCGGTTTCCTCCCACAGTCCAAAGATGTGCGGGTCAGGTGAATTGGCCATGTTAAATTGCCTGTAGTGTTAGGTAACGGGTAAATGTAGGGGTAGGGGTATGGGTGGGTTGCGCTTCGGCGGGTCAGTGTGGACTTGTTGGGCCGAAGGGCCTGTTTCCACACTGTAAGTAATCTAAATAATAGCCTTGTAAATACGTTTGTGGTTGACCAAGGAAAGACCAACTTGGTTTCGTAAAATCATTGCACAATTCCAGATGGGAATACTATATAATTCTAGACAGGGAATACTACATAATCCCAAATGGGGAATACCCATCCTACCCTTTAATTTGACACTTAATATCCTTATTTCCCCACCCCCCACCCCCCTCCCCCCCCTCCCCCACCCCCACAGCCCCTGACCTACAATTCTGCCATGCTATCATGAACCACTGTCCCAACCCATTGAAGAGGTGGTCACTTGAATAAAGCTCCTCCTGCAGTACCCCATGCTCCCTTTTTTCTACATCAAATCCCATTCATATATGAAGTTACCTCCCCTTCATTACCCCTCCATGTCTCAGCAACTGGCTTTAATCCCACAATTCAATTCCCAACTTCCCCCAACACAGCATGGAAGGTTCCCCTTGACGTTAACCGCCCAATCCTCAGGGCCAGACCATGACCAAGCCCCTAGATTGACTTGTGAGAACAGCTCTGACTGACAATAGCCCAACCTCCTGACTGATATGACTACAGCTCCCTGACTGACGCACTGGCAATCCTCAGATTGGTTGGCCTTGACCTGCAGGACTGACAGGCCCTGTCATGGGAGTGGGAGTGGAGACTCAGCATTAGGAAGAAAGGGCTGCTGAAAATAAACCCTCCAAATCCTTATCACATCCCCTCCTCTGATAGCCTCCCCATGACACCTATCTTGCCCTCAATCACCTTCACTTTAGGTCCCACAATGAACCTGGGTTTTTGGTTGGTGTAATGTCACCAACAACCAGTACCCACCTGGCACTGGTGATGACATGTTGCTGTTGGCATCTGATTGACTGGTAGCCTGGGCCTGGTGTCAGGCTGGTCCCTTTATTTCTAAAAGCTGTTCTTTTTCTCAAGGATAATGTGTCCTTGGTAAGGGAAGTTAGACAACTGCCTCAAGATGATCAGAGGTTGATTAAGGAAGAAGTGCCAGATCTGCTTAAAAAATATACACATAAGGGTAAAGTTTAATCATATAGGCCAGGAGTAGCAGATAAAGGGGTTACAATATTTAGGCACACAGGATCCTCTCAGCCTGTAATGCTGAAGGATGAAGAGATAAGTAATGCTGAGGGACTATTGTCAGAAAAGATACTGGTAACAGAAATTCATGGTGAGATAAAAAGTGCTCAATTATGTAAATTGAGGTTAGAGAGTCCAGAAAAGAGTGGAGAATTTGTGGTAGAAGTACCAGACAAACTCTCAGCTCCAAGAGTACAATTTATCTTTGTGAATGACAAAGCTGATTCACTAGAAGGCATGCTGCTACTCTAGTTGAAAAGCCAGTGGAGATACAAGCAACTGGAGGAATGAAGGATGTTTATCCAGCAATTTTCCCAGATCACAGATGCACAAGTTGAACCAGGAGAGATCAAGAAGCACAGATAAGGAAGCTGACGTGGCTTCATTGGGACCTTTTTGATCGGATAAATGGGACAGAGCAGGAGCAATTAGACAAACATGCAAGTATCTTTACCCCTACTAAGCTTATCGAATTACAGCAGAAAGAGTTAAATTAAAACAGTTATACCAAAGGCATTTACAGAGGAGAGTGAATGCATCCCTGTGTCTTATTGCTTAACAAATGATGTCTTAATGAGGAAATGGAGACCATCACACAGTCAAGCAGATGAGAAATTGGCAGAGATTCATCAAATTGTTTTGCCAATAGGGTATAGAAAGGAGGTGCTGCGACTGGCACATAAGCTACCATTTGGAGGTCATTTAGGGGTAACGAAAACACAGGCTAAAACACAAAGACATTTTTACTGGTCTGGACTACACAAGGATGTAGTTGATTTTTTGCCAGACATGTCATCCATGTCAGCTAATTGGAAAACCACAGGCAGTAATAAAACCTGCACCTTTAATACCTATTCTAGCATTTGAGGAACCTTTCACAAGAGTCTTGATTGATTGTGCAAGTCAGGATTCAAGTGGTGCTGGAAACGCACAGCAAGTCAGGCAGCATCTGAAGAGCAGGAAAATTGACGTTTCAGGCAAAAGCCCTTCGTCAGGAATTCCTGACAAAGAGTTTTTGCCTGAAACTTCGATTTTCCTGCTCCTCAGATGCTGCCTGACCTGCTGTGCTTTTCCAGCACCACTCAAATCTTGACTCTAGTCTCCAGCATCTACAGTCCTCACTTTTGCCTGATTGTGTAGGCCCCCTTACCTAAAACAAAAAGTGGGAATTTATTAACGATATTGGATAAGTCAACAGAGGCAATCCCATTAAGCAACATCTCAACTAAAAGGATTGTAAAGGAATTAATGTTTTTTTAACTAGATATCGATTAACAATAGAGATCCAGTCAGAGCAGGGATCAAACTTTACATCCAAATTATTCAAGGAGGTTATGGATAACTTGGGAATAAAGCAATTCAAATCTGTTGCGTATCATCCAGAATCACAGGGAGCGCTAGAGAGATAATATTAAAGTTTGTGAGAAGATTTGTAGCTCGGGTGCTCATTGTTGTGGTTCTGTTCGCCAAGCTGGAAGTTTTTGTTGCAAACTTTTCGTCCCCTTTCTAGGTGATATCCTCAGTGCTTGGGAGTCTCCTGTGAAGCGCTTCTGTGCTGATTTCTCCGGCATTTATAGTGGTTTGTCTCTGCCACTCCCGGTTATCAGTTGCTGTCCGCTGCAGTGGCCGGTATATTGGGTCTAGGTCGATGTGTTTGTTGATAGAATTTGTGGATAAGTGCCATGCCTCTAGGAATTCCCTGGCTGTTCTCTGTTTGGGTTGCCCTATAATAGTGGTGTTGTCCCAATCGAATTCATGTTGTTAGTCATCTGAGTGTGTGGCTACTAAGGAGTGGCAGAGACAAACCACTATAAATGCTGGAGGAATCAGCACAGAAGCGCTTCACAGGAGGCTCCCAAGCACTGAGGATGTCACCTAGAAAGGGGATGAAATGTTTGCAACAAAAACTCCCAGCTCGGCGAACAGAACCACAACGGATAATATTAAACACTAAAGACCATGTTGAGGGCATATGGTCAGGATTATCCAGATGATTGGGATAAGGCAGTTCTGTTTGTAATTTTTGCAATCAGAAATGCGCCGAATGAATCAGCCAAAATCAGTCCATTTGAATTAATTTTTGGGCATGAAGTAAGAGGAGCATTAAAATCGATTAAGGAGAAATTAATAAGTCAGAATTCAGAGATCACCCATTTTGATTATGTGTCAAATTTTAGAGAATGATTAAATAGAGCTGGAGAGTTGGCTAGACATCATTTAAAAGTATCACAGCATGCAATGAAACGGGAAGTGGATAAGGAATCACAAATTCACAATTTTGCAATTGGTAATAAGGTATTGGTGTTACTTCCAGTGACAGGTGAGCCTTTAAAAGCAATGTTTAGTGGACCTTATCAAATCGAGAGGAAGTTAAGTGAGGTGAACTACAGACACGAAGAAATCTCACAGAGTATGTCACAGAGTCACAGAGATGTACAGCATGGAAACAGACCCTTCGGTCCAACCCATCCATGCTGACCAGATATCCCAACCCAATCTAGTCCCACCTGCCAGCACCTGGCCCATATCCCTCCAAACCATTTCTATTCATACACCCATCCAAATGCCTTTTAAATGTTGCAATTGTACCAGCCTCCACCACTTCCTCTGGTAGCTCATTCCATAAACGCACCACCCTTTGTGTGAAAAAGTTCCCCTTAGGTCTCTTTTATATCTTTCCCCTCTCACCCTACACCTATACACTCTCGTTCTGGACTCCCCGATCTCAGGGAAAAGTCTTTGTCTATTTATCCTATCTATGTCCCTCATAATTTTGTAAACCTCTATAAGGTCACCTCTCAGCCTCTGACACTCCAGGGAAAACAGCTCCAGCCTGTTCAGTCTCTCCCTATAGCTCAAATCCTCCAACCCTGGCAACATCCTTGTAAACCTTTTCTGAACCCTTTCAAGTTTCATAACATCTTTCCAATAGGAAGGAGATCAGAATTGCATGCAATATTCCAACAGTGGCCTAACCAATATCCTGTACAGCCACAACATGACCTCCCAACTCCTGCACTCAATACTCTGACCAATAATAGAAAGCATACCAAATGCCTTCTTTACTATCCTATCTACTTTCAACTCCACTTTCAAGGAGCTATGAATCCGCACTCCAAGGTCGTTTTGTTCAGCAACACTCCCGAGGACCTTGCCATTTATTGTATAAGTCCTGCTAAGATTTGCTTTCCCAAAACGCAGAACCTTGCATTTATCTGAATTAAACTCCATCTGCCACTTCTCAGCTCATTAGACAATCTGGTCCAGATCTGGTCCACTGCTGCCTCACAGCGCCAGGGACCTGGGTTCAATTCCTGCCTCAGGCGACTGACTGTGTGGAGTTTGCACGTTCTCCCCGTGTCTGCGTGGGTTTCCTCCGGGTGCTCCGGTTTCCTCCCACAGTCCAAAGATGTGCGGGTCAGGTGAATTGGCCATGCTAAATTGCCCGTAGTGTTAGGTAAGGGGTATATGTAGGGGTATGGGTGGGTTATGCTTTGTCGGGTCGGTGTGGACTTGTTGGGCCGAAGGGCCTGTTTCCACACTGTCAGTAATCTAATCTAATCCTGTTGTAATCTGAAGTAACCCTCCACTACATCTCCAATTTTGGTGTCATCTGCGAACTTAGTAACTGTACCTCTTATACTCACATCCAAACCATTTATGTAAATGTCAAAAAATAGATGACCCAGCACCGATCCTTGTGGCACTCCACTGGTCACAGGCCTCCAGTCTGAAAAACAACCCTCCACCACCACCCTCTATCTTCTACCTTTGAGCCAGTTCTGTATCCAAATGGCTAGTTCTCCCTTTATTCTGTGAGATCTAACCTTGCTAATCAGTCTCCCATGGGACCTCGTCGAATGCCTTACTGAAGTCCATATAGATCACATCTACTGCTCTGCCTTCATCAATCCTCTTTGTTACTTCTTCAAAAAACTCAATCAAGTTTGTAAAGCATGATTTCCCATGCACAAATCCATGTTGACTATCCCTAATCAGTCCTTGCTTTTCCAAATACATGTACATTCAGTCCATCAGGATTCCCTCCAACAACTTGCCCACTACCGACGTCAGTCTCACTGGTCTATAGTTCCCTGGCCTGTCCTTACCGCCCTTCTTAAACAGTGGCACCACGTTAGCCAACGTCCAGTCTTTCAGCACCTCACCTGTGACTATTGATGATACAAATATCTCAGCAAAAGGCCTAGCAATCACTTCTCTTGCTTCCCACAGAGGTCCTGGGGATTTATCCACCTTTATGCATTTCAAGATATCCAGCACTTCCTCCTCTGTAATATGAACATTTTGCAAGGTATCACCATTTATTTCCCTTTACAGTCACAGGCTATATCTTCCATATCCTTTTCTACAGTAAATACTGATGCAAAATTCTTGTTTAGTATCTCCCCCATTTTCTGCGGCTCCACACAAAGGCCATCTTGCTGATCTTTGAGCGGCCCTGTTCTCTTCCTATTTACCCTTGTGTCCTTAATGTATATGTAAAAATCCTTCGGATTCTCTTTAATTCTATTTGCCAAAGCAATCTCATGTCCCCTTTTTGCCCTCCTAATTTCCCTCTTAAGAATGCTCCTACTGCCTTTATACTCTTCTAAGGATTCACTCGATCTATCCTGTCCATACATTACATATGCTTCCTTCTTTTTCTTAACCAAACCATCAATTTCTTTAGTCATCCAGCATTCCCTATACCTACCAGCCTTTCCTTTCACCCTAACAGGAATATACTTTCTCTGGATTCTTGTTATCTCATTTCTGAAGGCTTCCCATTTTCCAGCCGTCCCTTTACCTGCGAACATCTGCCCCAATCAGCTTTCGAAAGTTCTTGCCTAATACCATCAAAATTGGCCTTACTCCAGTTTAGAACTTCAACTTTTAGATGTGGTCTATCCTTTTCCATTGCTATTTTAAAACGAATAGAATTATGGTTGCTGGCCCTAAAGTGTTCCCCCACTGACACCTCAGTCACCTGTCCTGCCTTATTTTCCAAGAGTAGGTCAAGTTTTGCACCTTCTCTAGTAGGTACATCCACATACTGAATCAGAAAAGGTTCTTGTACACACTTAACAAATTCCTCTCCATTTAAACCCTTAACACTATGGCAGTCCCAGTCTATGTTTGGAAAGTTAAAATCCCCTACCATAACCACCCTATTATTCTTACAGATAGCTGAGATCTCCTTACAAGTATGTTTCTCAATTTCCCTCTGACTATTAGGAGGTCTGTAATACAATCTCAATAAGGTGAACATCCCTTTCTTATTTCTCAGTTCACCCAAATAACTTCCCTGGATGTATTTCCAGGAATATCCTCCCTCAGGACAGCTGGAATGCTATCCCTTATCAAAAAATTCACTCTCCCTCCTCTCTTGCCTCCCTTTCTATCCTTCCTGTAGCATTTGTATCCTGGAATATTAAGCTGCAAGTCCTACACATCCCTGAGCCATGTTTCTGTAATTACAATGATATCTCAGATCCATGTTCCTAACCATGCCCTGAATTCATCTGCCTTCCCTATTAGACCTTTTGCATTGAAATAAATGCAGTTTAATTTATTAGTCCTACCTTGTCCCTGCCTGCCCTGACTGTTTGATTCACTTCTGTTCTCAACTGTACCAGTTTCAGATTGACCTCTTTCCTCACTATCTCCCTGGGTCCACCACCCCCACCGTAATAGTTTAAATCATCCCGAGCAGCTCTAGCAAATCTCCCTGCCAGTATATTAGTGCTCTTCCAATTTAAGTGCAATCCATTCTTCTTGTACAGGTCACTTCTACCTCAAAAGAGATTCCAATGATCCAAAAATGTGAATCCTTCTTCCATACTCCAGCTCCTCAGCCATGCATTCACCTGTTCTATCCTCCTATTCCTACCCTCACTAGCTCGTAGCACCGAGAGTAATCCAGATATTACTACTCTTGAGGACCTCCTTTTTAAATTCCTGCCTAACTCTCTGTAATCTCCCTTCAGAATCTCAACCTTTACCCTTCCTATGTCATTGGTTCCTAAGTGGACAATGACCTCTTGCTGGCCCCTCTCCCTTCTTGCTGCATCCTCTCTGAGATACCCTTGATCCCGGCACCAGGGAAGCAACACACCATTCTGATTTTTCGCTGCTGGCCACAGAAACGTCTGTTTGTACTTCGGATTACAGAATCCCCAAATACAATTGATCTCTTGGAACCCGAGGTACCCCTCATTGCATTAGAGCCAGTCTCAGTACCAGAAACTTGGTTGTTCGTGCTACATTCCCCTGAGAATCCATCACCCCCTACATTTTCCAAAACAGCATACCTGTTTGAAATGGGTATAGCCACAGAATGCTCCTGCACTAGGTGCCTGCCTCTCTTACCTTTCCTGGAGTTAACCTGTCTTTGTTACTGTATTTGAGCCTTTCCCCTCTTCCTATAACTGCCATCCATCACCTACTGTTGCTGTTGCGAATTCCTTATTGCTTCTAACTGTCTCTCCAACCGATCCATTTGATCTGATAAGATTCACAATCAACGGCATTTATGGCAGATATAATCCGCAGTAACCCTTAAACTCTCTTTAAACTCCCACATCTGACAAGAAGCACATATCACTCTACTAAAGGCCATTTTTGCTCCTTCACAATCTACGGACCTGAAAGTAACACCATCTTATTTCTCTAACCTGCCCCAGGTTAAATTAATTGTTATGGCTTATATTTTAAATTTAATGAAGAAACGTATCTCTATAAATATATAATCACGAAAGAACCCACTCTACTCACTACTACAGACTTTCTGTAGGCCACAACAATTTACTTATCTGATTCTGTGCTGTGAACTTCACTCAGTTTCCTCCAAGATCAGTTGTGAATTTCACTGTTTGTTAATTTTCCCATATGCACTCCGATGTCCAGTGATATGATTTCGAACAGCAAAGGCAATGTTAGTTTCTCTCTCTCTCTCTTTCCTGCACTGTCTTCACCATGTGATTCCTTTGTCTGTCCTTCTCCCTTTTAAAACTGCTGTTGTTTTGATTTTTTTTCCCAAAATTCCAAAACAATACAACAGCATATAAAACAGTAATTGCTGCTCCAGGAATTTGAGGAAATCACCTCCAGCTCCTAAAATACTTCAAAAACGGAGCAGCTCTTACAGCCAGAAATTTTTCCGTCCTCCATTTTGGATTACCAAGATCTGCTCAAACGGTATTTTGATAGGGAAGGAAAGCAATAGAAGAAGGTGTTAACGATTACAGCACAGAAGGAAGAACCAAGCTCAGAGGATTCTGAATTGGACATTCCTCAAATCAAATTGGACAATGAGGAAGTTGTCAAAAATTGGGATAAATTATTGAGTTACCTTACACAATAAAATTGAAATGGACTGAAAGAGTTATTACTATCACGTGGGGAGATATGCAGAAATAAACTGGGAAGTACCAACCTAATTGTGCACGATGTAGATATAGGAGATGCTGTTCTGACTAAGCAACATCCTAATAGGCATAACCCTCTAAAGTTGGCACAGGTTCAGAAGGAGGTAGAGTGCATGCTCCAAGATGGCATAATCGAAGTTAGTTACAGTAACTGGAGCTCACCTATAGTCATGGTACCAAAGCCAGATGGTCCCCAACAATTATGTGTGATTATCGGAAAGTTAACGCTGTTACAAAGACTGATGCATATCCAATTCCAAAGCTGGAAGACTGTGTTGAAAAAAGTCAGAAAAGCAACTTACATTCCTAAGTTGGACTTGCTCAGAAGCTACTGGCAAGTACTTCTGTCAGAGAGAGCAAAGGCAATTTCGGCTTTCGTAATGCCAAATAGACTATATCAGTTCAAAGGCATGCCATTTGGTATGAAAAATGCTCCAGCCACACTTTAGAGACTGACTAATTAGGTTATTGTCGGCTTACCCAATTGTGTTGTTTACATTGATGACCTGGTGGTTTTTAACCAGTCATGGAAGGAAAATTTACAGCATTTACTGGACTTGTTCAATCAACTTTAGAAGACAGGCTTGGTAGTAAACCTTAATAAAAGTGAATTTGCCAAAGCTCAAAGCTTGTTGTTACAGCCGTTCAATTGACAATTGTGTATGTAATAGGCCGCGAGAACGTGATTGTGGATGCGTTATTGAGACTTGAATGAGAAATGGAGGTGTTCGGTGGCAGGCGTGTCACAGCCTAAATTTGCATGTAAATTGTGCATGTTTGCATGTATATAGTTAGTAGTTGTATGTGTCTGTTTTAGACTACTAACCAGTTTGTTTTTGAAGGATTTTATAAATGAAACCATCTTTTGGTATTGATGGTTCATTTTTTAAGGGGGAGGTGTCACAAAGCTGGTCCCTTTTTTCTAAAAGTTGTTCCTTTTCTCAAAGATACTGTGTTCTTGTTTTTTTTCAGAGGGGCAGTAAACGCTCCCGGTTCTGATTAGACTGGTTTAGAGATTAAAGGGTATTGAGAGGCTTTTTGTTTTTATGGCCTGAAGATAAGACTTCAGGCCAAAGTGGTCATGTTTTAGAGGTGACCTATATAATGAAAGGGCCAGCTCTCTAGCTGGGCAGTTCAGTCTAGAATTAGTTACAAATTCGACTGTGTGGAAACAAGTTGCGAAACACTGTCTCTCCTTCTGTCCTTTTTTTTAAAGATATTTTTATTAGAAATTTAACATCTTTACAAGTTTACAAAAATAAACAAAACTCTCAAATACAAACATTGATGTACAATTAAATCAAATATACAATAGTCAAAATTTAACAAAGGAAAAAAAAATACAAAAATAAAAAAAAAACTCAACTTTCTACTAATCTAACCTATAACTAACCAGAGTGTATACTTAAGTCTCTTACATGCTCGGAATGTATTAACATCAAATGTAATAAAACCCGTATTCGTGCGGGATTCCTCTCCTAAGGGGCCCCGGAGCAGCCAGGTTTGTAATCTTCATTAAATAAAAGCCCTTGTTAGGATGGCCGAAATATCTGCATTTATGTAATTCAAGAAGGGCTGCCATATTTTATAAAATAATTCAGTCTTTCGGTGCACCATATTTGTGAGGAAGTCAAGGGGAATACATTCCATCATTAATCTATGCCAATTTGAAAGTCCAGGGGGGCCCTCAGCCACCCAGTTCACCAAAACATTTTTCCTTGCACAGAAAGAGAGAATAGAAAATAGTCTCTTCCCGTGCATTTCCAGGGAGGAAAAGTTCGAAAAGCCCAAAAGGAGAGATATAGGGTCCACTCTAATTTCCGTTCCTAAAATTTCTGTCAGGGTACTTGCTGCTTTAGTCCAATATCTACGGATCTTATGACAAGTCCATAGGCAATGTACAAGAGTGCCTACCTCTATTTTGCATTTGGGACACATTGGAGATGCTCCTGCCTTAAATTTTGCCAATCGAGCCGGTGCTATATGGGCCCTATGAAGTATCTTCAGCTGGATAGCCTGGGTTCTGTTACAGATAGTAATTCTTCTAGCATTTTCCCAAATATCATTCCACATTTCTATAGAAATTTCTAGTCCCAAATCCTGATCCCATGTTTTAAGCAGATTGTCCATATCTCCCGATACTTCATCATGTAGTAAATGATAAATAGTACTGACAGAGGATACCCCCACTGGTCGTAGGACATTACATTCTCTATCTGATTTATAAAGACTATCTATTCACGTAGTCTTCTTCTGTATATAATCTCGAATTTGGAAGTATCGAAAGAGGTCTCCATTAGGTAATCCGAATTTCTGACGCAGCTGTTCAAAAGACATCAGGACCTCATCTTTAAATAGGTCCCCTAAACATGAGATACCCCTGGATTTCCAGAGTTTAAAAGTGGCATCTGTAAACCCCGGTTGGAATCCCCATGCCCCTACTATCGGTGCATAGGGGGATGTTTTATGTAAATTACCCTCATTTTGCCGCATTATATTCCAGGCCTTAATTGTGTTTAGTATTATGGGGTTTTTACAGTGATCTGTGATGATTTTCCTCTTGTCTGAAAATAAGAGGTTAATAAGTGGGTATTTTACTTGAGAGGCCTCGATGTCCAGCCAGATTGATTGTGGGTCAGACAAGACCCACTCAGCTATGTAACTTAATAGGGAACTTAACTGATATTTCCTTAAGTCTGGGAAGTCCAGTCCTCCCCTTGCCTTGGAAGCTGTAGCTTCTTCAGCTTAGTGAGGGGCCGTCTATGATTCCAGATAAAGGAACCCAGCCAGCCATATAATTTACGTAGGGCCATCCTTGGCAGCATCACCGGGAGCATTCTCATAGGATATAGGAGACGAGGCAGAACATTCATTTTAATTAGTGCTATTCTACCCAACTAGGAAATTGGAAGTCTCCCCATCGCTGGAGGTCCTGCCTTATCCTTTCCAGTAATTGCACAAAATTAGCCTTATACAACTGACCAAATACTGGAGTAATAAAAACACCTAAATATAAGAAGTCCTCCAGGGACCAACGAAAGAGAAAAAGGGATCCGTCCACTAAGTGGGATGTCATAACCAGGCCACCCATTTGGCATAGCCTCCGATTTTAAAAAATTAATTTTATAGCCTGAGAATGCACTAAATGTATTAATAACTTGAATTAGACGAGGTACGGACATCAGAGGATTACTGAGGAATAAAAGAACATCATCTGCATAAAGGGTAATTTTGTGTTTACCTGTACCAATCCTCGGGGCCGTTATATTAGGATCAGTTCGTATAGCTTCTGCTAGTGGCTCAATTATTAGCGTAAATAACGATGGCGAGAGAGGACATCCTTGACGGCAGCCCCTACCCACACTGAAGCTATCTGAACCTAATCCATTGGTAACCACAACTGCTTTGGGATCACTATACAATGTTGAGACCCATTTGGTGAACACCTGTCCAATTCCAACGTATAAAACAAATATGACCATTCAACCCTATCGAATGCCTTTTCCGCGTCTAATGAAACTACTACTCCTGGTATCTTTTCCTGATGACAGTCTTGGATCATATTCAAAACCCTTCTAATATTATTGGATGATCTACGGCCCTTAATAAATCCCGTCTGATCCTCCTTTATAATATATGGCAGTACCCTTTCTAGTCTCAATGCTAACATTTTAGAGAGGATTTTAAAATCTACATTTAGCAAGGATATTGGTCTATATGATGTACAGTCTTCTGGATCTTTTCCTTTTTTAAGGATAAGAGAGATATTTGCCTCTTTCAGCGAAGGCGGGAGACAGCCCTGACTATATGCATAGTTATACATGTCCATAAGTGGATCAGCCAATATTTCTGTAAATTCTTTATAGAATTCAGCTTGAAAACCATCTGGGCCCGGTGCCTTTCCGCTCTGGAGTTGCCTAATTGCATCAAGTATTTCTTGAACTGTTAGAAGAGCATTTAGGACCGATACCTGTTCTGGAGTCAAGCCTGGAAAGGTCGCATTTTTAAAAAATGACTGCATCCTCCTAGTCCTATCTTCACAATCCTGCGATTTATATAACTCAGAATAAAATTCTCTAAAGATCGCATTAATCTTTTTATGATCCTGAGTCAAAGTACCTGTACTTTCCTTAATAGTTGTAATAGTCTGAGGGGCCTTCTTTTTCTTTGCAAGAAATGCTAAGTATCTACCCGGTTTGTCACCATATTCATATAACCTTTGTTTTGCAAATAATATTTCTCTCTTAGCCGTTTGAGTAAGCGTAGTGTTTAGATCTGTCCTAAGAGCCGTAATCCTTTGCAATTTTATAATAGAAGGTCTATCAGCGTATGCTGTTTCAGCTGCTTTTAAGCGAGCTTCGAGCAGACGCTGTTGTTCTCCCTTCAGTTTTTTCTGGTTCGCTGAGTAGGAGATGATCAAACCTCGTGTATAAGCTTTGATGGTCTCCCACATCATTGATGGGTTACTAGCCGTACCTGAATTAATTTCTAAAAAAGTTTTAAATTCTTGGGAGAAGTACTTTACAAATTTACTATCTTTTATCAGGAAGGGGTCCATACGCCAATGCCGAGCGGATGTCCCATTGTTCCTCGCCTTAGTTTCCATATATACAGCGGCGTGGTCGGAAATTGCTATAGTACCTATTTTACAGGATGATATGGAATTTAAAAAAATCGATGGGGCAAAAAACATATCAATTCTTGTATGACATTTATGTGGATTAGAGTAGAAAGAAAAATCTCTACCCTGTGGATGAAGACATCTCCATACATCTACCAATCCTAATTCTTTATTCAGATCCGCCAGATCTGAATAAGATCTGGGAGATACTCCGTCAGCACTCTTGGGAATCCTATCTATTTCCGGATCCATAATACAGTTAAAGTCTCCCCCTATAATTGTATGACGGGCACCAAAGGCCATCAATTTTGAAAAAGCTTCCGTTATAAATTTAAAGAGGTGTGCCAGGGGGCAGTACAAATTTAAAATCCCATATTCCTCTCCATTTACGAAGGCTTTAATCAAAATATATTGTCCAGATTCGTCTTTTATCTGATTTAGGATTTTGAAAGGGAAATTCTTCCGAACAAGAATAACAACTCCCCTGCTTTTTGAGCTAAAAGAAGAAAAAAAGGCCTGATCAAATCCACCCTGTCGTAGTTTTAAGTGTTCTTTATCTGACAGGTGTGTCTCCTGTAGGAGAGCTATATCAACTCTTTCTTTCTTAAGATTTGATAATATTTTCTTCCTTTTGACTGGCGAATTACTCCCCTTGACATTCCAGGTGCACCACTTAATCGACTGATCAGCCATAATCATCTGGGCAGATCCGAGACCCCTCGGGAGGGAAAACCCTATCTGGAACATCCCGAGCATGGAGCATATAAAATTTACAAAAAAAAAGGCTCTCTAATACACTCACAACAGTATAATAAAAAACTATTTCTAAATTAAAAAAATATAAAACGTACCTAAATGGAGATTTCCCCTCTTGTTCCCAGGGAGTGTCACTTCCTCTCCAAAAGTCCATCTTATCCTCTCCCAACCAATGCCCCACCCTTGACCCAGGTGCTCCTCAATAAAATGAGGAGAATTCGAATATAATACAAAGCTAGCGTTAACAGTGAGCATCTTACCCCCGCCCACACCAACACCTGGATATATTTGGGAATGTTAATACCATGTATAAATATATAAATATAAAATTACAATCTCAACAAGTAATAATTAAATATAATAATACAAAATAACCGGCAAAAAACAACCCCGCTCCTAAAGACAGAGGTAAAATAAAATAAGGTAACCACCTCCCCCCACCAACATTAACCAAATGCCCCAACATATATATACATACATACATACCCACATATATACATAAAGTAATAAAAGAAAACAAACCCAAGCGGGGGGGGCGAGAAAATCAAATCCCTCTCCCCACACCCCATGATAATATTAAACAATAAGGTAAAAAAAAGATAAAAAAAGGGGGCAAAGTGGGGGGAAAGGCAAACCAACATCTACAATCTCTTACAGTTTATCTAAGAGAGTCCAAGAATTCCTTAGCCTTCTCTGGTGATCCGAAGTTATATATGGATCCTTCGTGGTTAAAGCGTAGCGTCGCTGGATAGCGTAAGGAGTACTGAGTATTTAAGTCCCTTAAACGCTTCTTCACCTCATCGAATGCCTTCCTCTTTCGGACCAGAGCTGGGGAAAAGTCCTGGAATAGCATGATCTTAGATCCTTTATAGATCATGGCTTGGGGATCTTTTCCAAGATTTCTTGAGGCTTCTAGGAGCATCTGCCTCTCCCTATAGCTCTGCAGCTGGAACAGGACTGGGCGTGGGCGCTGGTTTGAGCCGGGCCCACGTATTGCGACCCGGTAGGCCCATTCCACCCTTACCTGGCCTGATCCAGCATGCAGATTTAAAAGCTGTGGCAGCCACTGCTCCAGGAATGCTGTAAGCTGGCCTTCCTCTTCCCGTTCGGGAAGGCCCAGCAAACGAATATTTTTTCGACGACCTCGATTATCGAGGTCGTCAATATGATTTTCTAAGGTCCAGACTTGCTGTTCGAGAGTCCGGACCTGATCCGTGGCCGATTGAACTGCAGTCTCGGAGGTCGCGGCCTTTAACTCCGCCCCTCCGACTCGGCGCTCGAGTTCCTGGATATCTCGGCCGTGCTTCTGCAGCGCGGCCGAGAGTGATTCCCAGCGATTTCGGGACTCCTCGGTAAAGGCATCAATCTTCGCGTCCAGCTTGGTGATCATCTCCACAAGGCTTGTTACCGTCGGTAAGGCCCCCGGGGCGGCTGTGGACGCCTCTGCTGCAGCTGAAGAGGGAGACGGTGGGGGAGGGGGTCCTGCTTGTTGAGAGCTGCGGGCTCCCTTCCCTTTGGTCATTGTTACTAAATATTAGACTATTTAAATGTAATACTAAGCAACTATTTAAAGTTAACAGCTATTATGAATGATTTGGTGAGTGTGGTGGAGGTGGGTGACCCACTTTACCCAAGTCTTGGGAAGAGCACTATAGACTCAGACTTGCTGGGTTGCCGCCATCTTGGATCCCCCCCCTTCTGTCCTTCTAACTTCAATCTGTAAACATTGCTCCATTTTTACTGCTCTTTAAAGGGGGCTTGCTTATTGAGACTGTTGTGTATATTCAGAATAGCATAATTAACTCTAGTTTGGATAGACTGAATTTGTAGGGGTTCTTTATTCTGTTTTTTGTGTTTCATTGTATAATTTTGTGAATAAGTTTCTGTTTTAAAAACTAGTAGTCAATCTAGCTAACTTGCTCCGGGTAATTTTCACTGTACGGTTACTGAAACAAATTGCGAAGTTATGGTCAAGGTTGCCTGCTCAAGAATGTTTTGAGTGGTCTGGCCTCGTCCATAACATGGGGATAGTGGTGTCCACCATATCCCAATAGATGGGTTTGGGGCTCTGGGGGCCTGCTGTGCTCAGGTTCAGTGTTAGGGCACCAGTTCAGGAGCCTAAATGGAAAGTCACTTTCCATTTTTCTCATACACTGAACATTCTGCACATCTCAAACCTAATTACAAATTTATCATTTAGTTTGTGGGCAAACAGTCTAGCTAAAGTAAAAGGTCACCCTGTGGTAATCCTCTACTGGCCTTGCTAATTCCTGTGCAAATAAGAACCACAAACCTTTGCAAAAGCAATTTGGTAAAATATAACTGCGAGTAGTTATATTCTGGTGTGCAGTTGGAGTCATAGAATCATACAGCATGGAAACAAACCCTTCAGCCTAACTCAGCCATGCCAACCAGGTATTTTTAAGCTGAATTAGACCCATTCGCTTGAGTTTGGCCTATATCCCTCTAAACCTTTCCTATCGATGTACCTGTCCAAATGTCGGTTAAATGTTGTAATTGTATCTGCCTCTACCATTTCATCTGGCAGCTCATTCCATACATGCACCACCCACTGTGTGAAAAAGTTGCCCCTCGGGTCCCTTTTAAAACTCTCCCCTCTCACCTTAAACCTATGCCCTCTAGTTTTGGACTCCCCCACCCCTGGAAAAAGACCTTGGCTATTCACCTTATCAATGCCACTCATGATTGTTATAAATCTTTATAAGGTCACCTCACAGCCTCCTACATTCTAGGGAAAAAAGACCCCAGCCTATGCAACCTCTCCTTATAATCAAACATTCCAGTGTTGGTAACTTTTTGGTAAATCTTCTTTGCAGTCTTTCCAGATCAGGAACATCCTTCCTCTAGCAGAGTTACCAGAATTGTATGCAGTATTCCAAATGTGGCCTCACTAATGTCCTGTACAGCTGCAATATAATGTCCCAACTCCTGTACTGGATGTTCTGACCAATTATGGCAAGGGTGCTATACATCTTCTTCACACCCTGTCTACCTATGGTGTGTGCGACACCACTTTCAAGGAACTATGTACTTGCGCCCCCTCGGCCTCTCTGTTCGACATCACTCCCCCGGGCCCAACCATTAACTGTTTAAGTCCTGGCCTGGTTTGCCTTACCAAAAGACAACATTGATCTAAATTAAACTCCATCTGCTATTCCTCAGCCCAGTGGCCCAGTTGATCAAGATCCCATTGTACTCTTAGGTAACCTGATGAAAGATTCTGCCTGAAACCATAATACTATTAAATTTAAGATAAAAATCACACAACACCAGGTTACAATCCAACAGGTTTAATTGGAAGCACACTAGCTTTTGGAGCATCGCTCCTTCATCTGGTGGTTGTCCTGATGAAGGAGCAACGCTCCGAAAGCTAGTGTGCTTCCAATTAAACCTGTTGGACTATAACCTGGTGTTGTGTGATTTTTAATTTTGTACACCCTAGTCTAACACCGGCATCTCCAAATTTAAAATAGTGATGGAAAAGGATAGACCAGATCTAAAAGTTGAAGTTCTGAATTGGAGGAAGGGTAATTTTGACGGTATCAGGCAAAAAAATCTCAAAAGCTTATTGGGGCAGATGTTTGCAGGTAAAAGGACGGCTGAAAAATGGGAAGCCTTCAGAAATGAGGTAACAGGAGTCCAGAGACAGTATATTCCTGTTAGGGTGAAAGGAAAGGCTGGTAGGAAGAGGGAATGCTGATTAACTGGAGAAATTGAAGGTTTGGTTAAGAAAAAGAAGGAAGCGTATGTCAGGTATAGACAGGATAGATCGAGTGAATCCTTAGAAGAGTATAAAGGCAGTTGGAGTATACTTAAGAGGGAAATCAGGAGGGCAAAAAAGGGGACATGAGATAGCTTTGACAAATAGAGTTAAGGAGAATCCAAAGGATTTTTACAAATACATTAAGGACACAAGGGTAACTCGGGAGAGGTACTCCCAAGTCCACATGCTAAATGTGTTGAAACACATCAGAAGAAGAGGCATTATTCCTGAGGCACTCATACTGTTATGGCAGAGATAAACCCCTTTGCTAATGTAAACCCAACACAGAGAGGCTACCTTGTGCTGTAAGCTGTTAAATTTCGAGAGCAGAAAACTATCCTAGATGTCACTATTTAAAGTAAAAATTAATAGTTTTATTTTTAAAATCCAACAGAGAACATTAAAACAACATTTATTTCCAACTCCTTTCCCTTAAATCTATTTTTTACCTCCCCCTCTACAATACTGGTCCAATAAAAAAATTAATCTTTACTGAAAAATAATTACATTTCAAAACCAGCCAGCTTTGTCGATTCTCTGTTGTAGATTTTCACCTGTCTTCTATTGCACAACTTTTCTTACGGACAGGTACCTTTCAGAGAGTTATTCGACTAGCAATCGGCTGGTAGTTCTCCCCATAACTGTTCAAAATATCCATTTTATACCCCAAAACATCAGATCATTTCATTAATTTGATGTCATCCCAAACAGTAAAATTCAAATTTGATTAAAGTTTGGTATCTGGGGCTTAACTTAACCTGGTTGACTGAATTTGAATTTCTTTTTGCTCCATGGCTATGCAACTCCAGCTATTTGTTTCTACCAAATGTTACATGTTTAGATTGTTCAGCACACTCTGTGCTTTAAAACAGTCTTTGCTAGCTTCCTCTCCCTCTTAAAAGTACACTACACACCTACACCTTCATAATAATACACAAGTGGAGGCAGGCAGGGCTGGAAGCCTGGATACAAGTGCTCTGACACCCAGGCACTGTAGTAGAACTGAATTTTGACCGTCAACCATTCTGCTGGGCTGTTCCAGCAACTGTGCCAGGACTAACCCTTGTACCACCTGAAGACAAGTGACACTGGTACTATTTGCCAAAACTCTCACCCACAAGCTGGTATGAGAACGTTATAACCAATTATAAAACTCCAGTTTCAGGCAGAATACATCAAAGCAGTGTCAATTACTGAATGTATGGGTCTGGAGCAACCACTGCTACAATCTATAACCTGGTCAAATCAGCCATACTGTGTCTTTGAAGGAAAATTTGACACTGACAGAAGCTATCTATTTCTGTAGAAATTTTGGAGATGAATTACTAAGATTAAAATACAATGATTTTCTGATCGGCTTTGCTTTAGATGATTGTTAATCTATTTAATTAGCACAGCGCTGAAAAAATATAATTCAGAAAATCTAGGATCGGGAATGAATGTTGAGAAATTCAAGGGCACCCCCCCCATCCCAACAATTCTCCCCCCCTCACCCTCACCCCCATCCCCACCCCCACCCCCACCCCACACACAAACAAACAAACACACACTGTATCCCACTGTGCCATCAGTTTGGTGGGCCTCTCCTGTGTGTGATGGTGATCCACAAATACAAGCATGTCGGCCTGTTGCTTGGCTGGGCTGTGAGACAGCTCTGTAAATTTTGGAACAAGATTTTATGGGGCAATAGTATTTGGCATTGCTATTAACAGAGTCTAAGCTGATGTTGTGTAGATTTGTCCAGTTTACTTCCCTTGTTTAGCCTTTACAGCAGTTTACAGCTGAGTGGCTTGCTCGGTCATTTCAGTGGGCAGGTTAGAGTTAACCACATTGTTGAAGAGCTGCAGTCACTTCTGGACTAAACCAGATAAAGAAGGAAGATAAGCGAACCAGATGGCTTTTTAGTGACAATTGATCATTATTCCATGATTGTCACTAAGCTAACTTTTCAATTCCAGATTTTTCACTGAAATAAAGCTCACCACTCGACACAAACCCATGTCCCCATAACATTAGCCTGTGTTTCTGGATTACCAGTCCATGATAATATCACTATGCTACAGGTGAATCGACAGCATTATCTCATTGGTTTGGAAAATAATGTACACTTTATTCATAGATCATGGCAATAGTCCAGCCTCATTGAAACCAAGCCGAGAGACATCATGCACCATTAAATCCATAGCTGGCTTAATTACTTTTTAATTCCTGATTAATTTTAAATGTACAGTATAAACAGGTCTTATTATAGTCATAAGATACTTATGTTCCATTTATAGAATTCACTCCATACCTCACTAACAGTCTGATCAATCCAATGGATATAGATGGTATCTCACCAGTTTTGCAGAATGTATCTAGTGTGGATCTTAATAATAAATAAACTGCTGAGTCACATTTGTTATGGTGGCTTTATTTTGCCCACACACAATCCCTTTGTTCTGAGTTATTAACCCTTTTCATGTTCCTATGCTTTCAGTTCAGGAGATGGAATAATCATGACTATGATTATGGGAGTGCCAGATGATGGGAGCAGAGATCGCAGAGAGTGTGGGGTAAAATCTATTTTGTTCTGACAGTAAGGAGCAACTGTCAGGGGTCAAAGGCAAAGGAGGCAGCATTAATTTATCAAGTGAAATTTAACTGCAATGTGTAATTTAGACCTTTATGTATTTATATGGATTAATAAAGTGGCAATACAAGGAAATATATTCAGCTTTGTACAAACTTATCACTAATTAAGGGCAACTTATGTTCGAATCTCAGAATATTCAACAGCAAGTTGTTTTGTTTTTGTCAGTGACTGCTTCGGTTTTGTCATAAATGATTTATACATTTTGTAACCTTGGTCTTCCTCTCTCTGGTTACATTCAGTTGCTTTCCTATACTTAATTATATATTTACGGGTTATAAAACAAGGCCTTTTGCTTTTACCAAAATCAGACTGACCATTCAGAAATATAGCTGAAAAAGTGTTGCTGGAAAAGCGCAGCAGGTCAGGCAACATCCAAGGAACAGGAAATTCGACGTTTCGGGCATAAGCCCTTCATCAGGAATGAGGAAAGTGTGTCCAGCAGGCTAAGGTAAAAGGTAGGGAGGAGGGACTTGGGGGAGGGGCGATGGAGATGTGATAGGTGGAAGGAGGTCAAGGTGAGGGTGATAGGCCGGAGTGGGGTGGGGGCGGAGAGGTCAGGAAGGAGATTGCAGGTTAGGAAGGCAGTGCTGAGTTCGAGGGATTCAATTGAGACAAGGTGAGGGGGAGGGGAAATGAGGAAACTGGAGAAATCTGAGTTCATCCCTTGTGGTTGGAGGGTTCACAGGTGGAAGATGAGGCGCTCTTCCTCCAACCTTCGTGTTGTTATGGTCTGGCGATGGAGGAGTCCAAGGACCTGCATGTCCTTGGTGGAGTGGGAGGGGGAGTTAAAGTGTTGAGCCACGGGGTGGTTGGGTTGGTTGGTCCGGGTGTCCCAGAGGTGTTCTCTGAAACGTTCTGCAAGTAGGTGGCCTATCTCCCCAATATAGAGGAGGCCACATCGGGTGTAGTGGATGCAATAGATGATGTGTGTGGAGGTGCAGGTGAATTTGTGGTGGATATGGAAGGATCCCTTGGGGCCTTGGAGAGAAGTAAGGGAGGAGGTGTGGGAGCAAGTTTTGCATTTCTTGCGGTTGCAGGAGAAGGTGTCGAGAGTGGAGGTTGGGTTGGTGGAGGGGTATGGACCTGACAAGGGAGTCACGGAGGGAGTGGTCTTTTCGGAACGCAGATAGGGGAGGGAAATATATCCCTGGTGGTGGGGTCTGTTTGGAGGTGGCAGAAATGATGGTGGATGATATGCTGTATATGGAGGTTGGTGGGGTGGTAGGTGAGAACCAGTGGGGTTCTGTCCTGGTGGCGGTTGGAGGGGAAGGGCTCAAGGGCGGAGGAGCGGGAAGTGGAGGAGATGCAGTGGAGGGTTCGTCGATCACGTCTGGGGGAATCTGCGGTCCTTGAAGAAGGAGGCCATCTGGGCTGTACGGTATTGGAACTGGTCCTCCTGGGAGCAGATGCGGTGGAGCCGAAGGAATTGGGAATATGGGATGGCATTTTTACAGGGGACAGGGTGGGAGGAGGTGTAGTCTAGGTAGCTGTGGGAATCAGTCGGTTTATAGTAGATGTCCGTGTTGATTCGGTCGACCGAGATAGAAATGGAAAGGTTTAGGAAGGGGAGGGAGGAATCTGAGATGGTCCTGGTGAATTTGAGGTCGGGGTGGAAGGTGTTGGTAAAGTGGATGAACTGTTCAACCTCCTCGTGGGAGCACGAGGCAGCGCCGATAGTCATCGATGTAGCGGAGGAAAAGGTGGGGTGTGGTGCCAGTGTAGTTGCGGAAGATGGACTGTTCCACATATCCTACGAAGAGGCAGGCATAGCTGGGGCCCATGCGGGTGCCCATGGCAACTCCTTTAGTTTGGAGGAAGTGGGAGGATTGGAAAGAGAAGTTGTTTAGGGTGAGGACCAGTTCAGTCAGTCGAAGAAGGGTGTCAGTGGAAGGGTAATGGTTGGTACAGCAGGAAAGGAAGAAGCGGAGGGCTTTGAGTCCTTCGTGATGGGGGATGGAGGTGTACAGGGACTGGATGTCCATCATTAAGATAAGATAAGTTGGGAACCGGGGAAGCGAAAATCATGGAGGAGGTGGAGGGCGTGGGTGGTGTCCTGAACATAGCTGGGGAGTTCTTGGACTAAGGGGGACAGGACCGTGTCGAGGTATGCAGAGATGAGTTCGGTGGGGCAGGAGCAAGCTGAGACAATGGGTCGGCTGGGGCAGTCAGGTTTGTGGATTTTGGGCAGGAGGTAGAAACGGGCGGTGCGGGGTTGTGGGACTATGAGGTTGGAGGCGGTGGATGGGAGATCCCCTGAGGTGATGAGGTTATGGATGGTCTGGGAGATGATGGTTTGGTGGTGGGAGGTGGGGTCATGGTCAAGGGGGCAGTAGGAGGAGGTGTCCGCGAGCTGGCGTTTGGCCTCAGCGGTGTAAAGGTCGGTGCGCCAAACTACTACCACGCCTCCCTTGTCTGCCGGTTTGATGGTGAGGTTGGGGTTGGAGCGGAGGGAGTGGAGGGCTGCACGTTCCGAAGGTGAGAGGAAGGAGTGGGTAAGAGGGATGGACAGGTTGAGGCGGTCAATGGCTATAAAGAGATCGAGGGCGGGTAAGAGGCCAGCACTGGGTGTTATCGAGGGCGGGTAAGAGGCCAGCATATATAAATATAAATATATATAAATATAAACATATATCTCAGACAAAGCTATGCAAAGCAAAACTGTCAAGTCTTTTAACCAAATGGCCAAAAACAGGGAAATATCATCCATGGCGAAGCAAAACCTTTCAAGATAATATAAAGACAAAAACTACAGCATACTATATTGCAAATACAAATGACAGATTAAGTAACTCCGCAGAGGCAGTATTCATCATCAAGTCACCCTTTATTTACACGTGCGTAGTTCTCTGATACTCCTCAGAGCCAGCTCTCAAGAATGAACAGAACCTTTGACACTCCTGTTTATATGTGTCAGCCAAGGCTCTCTGATTGGATCAGGTTAACAGCCCCAAACAGGGAGCTCATATTATATGAGTCCACCTGGTTGATCTCATTCCAATTACTACATCCCTCCGCCTCTAAGTCTGAGGACATAGGCATGTCCTTGTTCTTGTAATGTCTCCTGGGGTGTATTTGTACTGAATTTCGTTCCTCCAATTCTGCCTCTAATATAGGCGGTGTGTGATTTCCCCTTGCACCTGGAGCATCTTGAAAGAAATTCATTATCTTCTTCAGGCGGCTGAGGCATTGTGGTGGTGACATCCACCATGTCCGTCTCAAATTCTGAGGTATCTTCAATGCTTGATAGAAACAGAGAACCCACGGGTTCCAGAACAGATAAAAGGCAGTTTAGGACCTAGGCAAATTTTGTTCCTGCACCATTTCTGAGTTTGCAGCTTTCATATGGTCCACGTGCTTATTCAGGACCATTGCATATACCTGAACTTTATATGTCACTGGACCTGACCTTGTGACTAGCATGCAGGGCCATTCCCATGGTTTCTACACCAAACTTGGTCCCCTGAAGTAAACTGTTTCTCTCGCTTTGTAGAATCTTGTGTCTGGCATTGGCATTCCTGATGCTGATTCTCCTCCACCACACCACCCCACCCCCCCCCCCCCCCCCCCCCCACCCCCACCACCCCCACCCCCCTCCCCCAGCTCTGGAAAGATCAGATTTAACTTGGCGTGGAGTCTTCTCCCCATTAGCTACTCTCCTGGAACTATCCCTTTAAATGCATGAGACGTGGTCTGATGATTAAGTCGGAACCAGGACACCTTGGTATGTAGTGAAGCCGTAGGCTGTTTCTTTAAGCCTGTCTTCAAAGTTTAGACTGTTCTTTCTGCCAAAACAGTGGATGATAGATAGTGTGGAGCTGTCCTTATATGATGAATACCATTTGACAGGAGTCCATGTATTATAAACAAAGCTCGTAACTTTTCTATTGTCATCCCTATGTTTCACAAATGAACTCGATGCACATCCAGATACTTTAATTTGGGAACCGACAATGACTAAGAACGTAGAGCCCATGAAAAGACCTGCAAAGTTGTAACCAAGTCCAGGGTTTTGCTGGCCATTCCCATGAATGTGGTAGAACTGTTGGTGGTAATTTTTGCCCTTGTTGGCACTCTGGGCATTGCCCCAACAAAGCACCTATGTCTGCATCCAGTCCTGGCCACCAGATATACCTTCTCACTACCACCTTCATTTGGAAACCCGTGGATGATCCTGGTGGAGTTCAGCCAGTGGTGACCTTTGCTCAGAACAATCACCCTTGCTTTGCACAATAGTATGTCATTTTCTGCTGTGATCTCGTCTCTCCAGGTCCAAAAGAGTTTCAGTTCTGGTCGTGACGGTCCTTTGTTTTCCCCTATCACCAGCAGCTGTTTCAGTTTTGCCAGGACCAGATCTTTCTGTATCATAGGTCTGATATTGTCTGATATTGACTGAAAACATTTCCAGAAAATTTAAAATCATGACAGACCCTTCCAGTGGCGGTACCACCAGTGGTGGTGTATTTGCCAGTGAGAGGCAGCTCAATGCATCTGCTTTTGCTACTTAGCCTCTAGGACAGTGTTCCAACTTGTAATTATAAGCACTTACTATTCGAGCCTGCCGCTGAATTCAGCCTGACACTATAGGCGATACAGCCTAGCCTCTTTAAGTAGATCTAGCAGGGGTTTGTGTTCTGTCATTATTACAAATTTACTTCTGTAAAGGTATTAGTAAAACTTGCTGACTTCAAATATGACCACCAAACCTCCCTTCTCCAGCCAAAGTCCGAGATGCAAATGCTATTGGGCATTCCTCTCAATTGAGCCAGCTATGATCTAATACTACCCCAATGCTGTACAGGGAGGCATTGCATATCAATACCAGATCTCGCTTTGGGATCTTAGTGTGCCAACACATTGGAGGATGATAGCTGTTTTTTCAGCTAAAAGCTATGGCTTGGTTATATGAGCTTTTCTGAGACTGGCCCCTTTTTAAGAGGTGACTCTTCTTTTTAAGACCTCGTTACAATCACTACAGTAGGCTGGAGGATTGGCTGGAAGAACTTTTGAAGATCAACAAAGGGTTACTAACAAAAGTCATAAAAAGAGAACAGGTAAATTATGCAAGAAAACTGGAGCAAAATATAAAAACAGATAACAAACATTTCTATGAGAATATAAAAGGGAAGAGAGAGAAAGCAAAGTGAATTTTGGTCCCTTGAAGGATGAGACTGGGGAGTTAATCATGGGGAACACAGAAAAATGGTGGAGTCACTAAACCTTCAGTTATCATGATGGAGGACACCCGTGCCGTCTCAAAAGTAACAGATAATGGAGAGAGATCACTAAGGGAAGAACTTAGAACAATC
This sequence comes from Hemiscyllium ocellatum, assembly GCF_020745735.1. Lineage (NCBI taxonomy): Eukaryota > Metazoa > Chordata > Chondrichthyes > Orectolobiformes > Hemiscylliidae > Hemiscyllium > Hemiscyllium ocellatum. The sequence continues at coordinate 104,263,715 of NC_083405.1, forward strand.
CTCATCAGTACGGAAAAGATAGTATTAAGACTGAGGCAAACAAGTGCCCAGGGCCTGATGGCCTACATCTTAGGGTTTTGAGAATCAACATGGCGGCAGAGTCGGAGAGTTGAGCCCAGGGCTCGTCTGCTTCCATCAGTTTTCCTTCTCTTTTTACTTTTGCCCTTTTTCTTTTTTTTTCCTTTTTCCTTTGTTTTCTTTTCTTTTATGCGTGGAGAGCGGTGGGTGAACAAGGAAGCCTCCGGCAGTGGCAGCAGCAGCAGCAATGTCAGGATGACCCGGACATAGCTCCATCCCAGCCTAGGGTCTCCCAGCAAGTGAAGTGTAGGTCCCAGGATGACTCCCCTAACCTGGATTCACAGGCTAGGCTGTGGGTCCATGTTTGAAGCTAGGCCCAGGTGCCTGAAGGAGGAGAAGTGGTGGTCTCGGCCTATCATGGTGGTGTCCCAGTCTGGAGGTCTTATCCTAGCATGAAGCTCTTGTCCTCATGTGAAAGTCTTCTTCATCTTTGGTTTCCAGATATTTCAGTGACCCAGCAGACGGTTTTGACCAGGAGTGGTGGTCTCAGCCTGGTATGGTAATTTTCTTTGACAGATGCTTCGTCCAAGTATTCCAGCAACCCAGCATGGCGGTCTCATCTCAGAATGGTGGTGTCATCCTGGCTGCATCTTCAGGGTATTCCATTGTTCCTTAATTGAATTTCTCCAAGCCCTGGAGCCGTTAACTGAAGTGTGACTAATTTATTATTGTGTATGACTTCTGTCATTAATGTAGGTGCTGTGGTGAGGTGACTTTTAAATCTGTTCACTGTGTAGTGATTTGAACCAGGTGGACCTCAAGTTGAGATTCTCGATTGGGTTTGTTAACCTGGGCCAATCAGCGTATCCTGGCTAAATGATATAACCAGGAGGTAACCAGGGGCATTTAGAATCTCCTCAGTCCAGGTGACTGACTCTGAGCTGGCTGGCCAGCCACAAGTAACTAAATGGTGACTTGGTGATGGGATACTAGCCTCTCTGCAGTTACTTCAATGGTAACGGGAGAAAGCAGTACGTGCCTGAAGAATATTCATCTTAGAGTTGGGGTAAGTCTTTCTGGCATCATGCCTTTATTTGGGAAGCTTGACTTGCTCAATTCTGCTGTTGAAGGTTGGGTCCTAGTATGTGGAAAGGATATGATATTGGGCAAGTGACATTGGGGCAGATGAAAAGCAATGAATAATCCTTCTGAATGTGTGTGGACCCACAACATTTTTGGTTATAAGGGGCTTAACTTTCCCAGAGGCACCAGACACAAACTTTTCAAGAATTGACAGAGTAGGTTAAGGAGTGTTATGACCTCAAACCACCTAATACAAGATATACAAGATAATGAGAGGCATAGACAGAGTCGATAGCCAGAGACTATTTCCCAGGGCAGAAATGGCTAACATGAGGGGTCATAGTTTTAAGCTGGTTGGAGGAAAGTATAGAGGGGATGTCAGAGGTGGGTTCTTTACACAGAGAGTTGTGAGAGCATGGAATGCGTTGCCAGCAGCAGTTGTGGAAGCAAGGTCATTGGGGACATTTAAGAGACTGCTGGACATGCATATGGTCACAGAACTTTGAGGGTGCATACATGAGGATCGATGGTCTGCACAACATTGTGGGCTGAAGGGCCTGTTCTGTTCTGTGCTGTACTGTTCTATGTTCTATGTCGCTACTGGTTTAACTTCTCTGTTGAGAACTGGGGAATCCATATTGGGATTTTTTGAGGTTAAGATGGTTGGCATGTAATTTGGGGCTAACCCTGAATGAGATGCTAGAGACTGTTTGATGTATGGGATTAATGATGTAACCATGCAGAAGTGCCTACTAGCTGAAGCCCAACTGGACTGCAAACAGACTCTGTAGCTGGCTTTGTTATTATCAAATGTGGCAAGTGGAGTCTGGGACCAACAGGCCATCCCAAGGCAAATGGACTCCCTTACCTGTCTGATTGGGCTTAGGGAACATCTCTTGTGTGCAGGCAATCAGAGCTTCACACAGGGCATATCCTGAACAGAGGGAAGCCCACAGCAGAACCTGACAACAAAGCTGAGCCATGGTTAAGTGGGAAAACAGTTCTTCAGGATCTGGGCTGGCAAGCCATTGTAGTTGTTACCAGAATGCAGATCGAGGCCTCAAAGGCCTAAAATGCCTGACTTGAGTAAGAAAACCCGTAGGCTGATACCCAGGAGAGTGCACCCCCTGAAAAGTCCCCCTACATCTGGGTTGGAACAATTAAGTTGCTTAGTGACATCCAAATTGGAACTGATTAAAATTACCGTTTGGTTAAACGGTCACTCAGTTCCCATGGAGGTCAGTACTTGATAGTTGTGTCTGTGGTTGCAGAATCTGTCTTTAACAAAGCTTGCTCGAGACTCCAACCTTTAATTATGTGCAAGACCTCAGCCAGATTGAGAACATACCGTGGGGAACCATTGCAGATTAAGGGTACAACTTCGGTTCCAGTCTCCTCTGAGAAGCAGTTGATGCAGTTACCGCTGATGGTAATAAAAGTCTCAGGCCCACGCCTATTGGGGTGAAACTGGTTGAAAAAGATTCACCCAGATTGGCTCAACATTTTTCGATTAGAAAATGGCTGCCTCGGCGAAGTCCTTGTGAAAAACTCAGGAGTATTTCAGGAAGTTCTTGGGATTAAAGAGGCCAAAGCCACTTTGTGTGTTGTTCAGGAAGCAATTCCAAACTTTTGTAAAGCCTGCCCTTGTGGACAAAAGTAGAGATGGAAATCAGGAGGCTGGAAAGTGAAGGAATCATCAAACCATGCAGTTTGTGGAATGGGTAGCACTGGTCTTACTGACTGTGAGGCCTGATGGGTCGGTTCGCTTTTGTGGGGATTTTGATCAAACAGTAAACAGCTTATCACAACTCTTCTCTCACATAGAAGACTTGTATGGAAAGTTGTTTGATGTATGGGGTGGGGGTGGGGGAGGGAGGCTATCCTTTATGAAGCTGGGCATGAACCACTCATATCTACAATTGTGACTGGCTGAGGAGTCCCAAGGTACACTACAATTAATACCTATAAGGGTTTATACCAATATATGAGGCTGCAATTTTTGGGTATCATCAGCTTGTGCCCTTTTTCAGAGGACCATGAACATTTTACAAGGACTACCTCAGGTTGCCATTTGTCCAGATGACTTAATAATCACAGGGAAGACTAATATTGAACACTTGGAGAACTTGGTGCTGAAATATTTCGAGGCAAAAGTGAAGACTGCAGATGCTGGAAATCAGAATCTACATTAGAGTGGTGCTGGAAAAGCATAGCAGGTCAGGCATTGTTCTCCTAGGCAAGCGTACACCTTGACAGAAAAATGTTTTCCTGGCACCCCAAGTGACCTACTTGGGTTACAGAGTTGACAAAAAAAACCATGTTACACCCATTGGAAGATAAAGTGAGGGTGATCTAAGAAGCCTCGGCTCCCATGTCTGTACTGGAGCTTAGGTCTTTCCTTAGGTTAGCAAATTATTACAGAAAATTCATACGTAACCTGGCCTCTATCTTGGCACTCTTGCACCTGATATTGAAAAATGGTCAGCTTTGGAAATGGTTGCGTTGCCAAGAACCATCCTTTAGGGAAGTGAAAAAGCAGCTATCGTCATCTACAATCTGAAGTGAGAGGTAACACTGACATGCGATGCCTCCCCATACAGCATCAAAATAGTGTTGGCTCACCAGTGGTTCGATGGCAAGGAATATCTGATCGCATATGCTTCCTGTACTTTGGCTGATACCGAAACACTAATATGCCCAAATAGAGAAGGAAGGTTTATCATTAATCTCTGGTGTAAGGAAATTCCACCAATAACTTTTACAGACAGGAATTTGTCATAGTAACAGATCACAAATCCCTGCTAGGGCTACTATTGGAACACAAGGCTGTGCTGCCCATAGCTTCCGGTAGAAGTAGTAGTTGGGCCCTAATTCTCAGCACGTGCAAGTTAGAACACTGTCCAGGAAGCCCAGAGACTAATACAGATACCTTGAGCCACCTCCCACTGGCAGATACTCCACCAGTTATGCCTCCCCAAAGAAACCGTTTTGGTTATCAATTTCCTGGGCACCCTTTTGGTCACCACTGACAATATCTAAGTGTGGGCACAAAAGAATTCTGCCCGAGCGAAATTAAAACAGCTGGTGGTAGTGGGGAAACAGAATGGCCATTGCAACCAGGATTGAAACCTTTCTGGACCAGATTACTGTCGAGAATAGTGTATGACTGGGAGGGAGCAAGGGTGATTGGCCAGAGTAAAGGTCACCACCAGATACTGGCTACACTCCACCAGCGTCATCCAGCTGTTTCCAAGGCGTAGATGCTAGCAAGAAGCTGTGTCAGGTGGCCAGGGTTGGATGCTGACATAGCTGTGTTGGTGGGGCAGTGCCCAGAATGCCAACAAGATCAAAAATTGCCATCAACATTCATGGGAATAACTGAGTAAATCCTGGACTCTGTTGCATGTCAACTATGCTGGGGCTTTTCGAGGCTCAATGTTCCTGTTCATTGTGGATGCCCATTCAAAGTGATTGGACATGCATAAAGTTCATTTTGCAAACTCAGGGATGATTTGAGAAGCTGCGAGCATTGTTCCTGGAAGTTTTGGTCACAAAGGGCCATCCTTTATCAACAGGGAATTTAAATATTTCCTGAGGTCTAATGGCATTCGGCACATCAGGACAGTTCCATACTATCCATCGTTCAATGGTCTGGTGAAAAAGCAGTCCAACCATTGAAGGTAGGCTTAAAGAAGCAGCCGACAGCTTCACTCAATAATAAACCGTCTCCAATGCCTGTTCGATTATCGGACACACAATAACAGGGAAAGCTCCAGAGGAGTTGCTGAAGGTCTGGTAGCATCTGTGGAGAGAAAGCAGAGTTAACCTAACCCAAAATATTTAACTCTGCTTTCTTTCCACAGATGCTGCCAGACCTTTTGAGATTTTCCAGCATTATCTGTTTGTTTCCAAAATTCCTTGGATGCATAAAAAGTTTCAATGGATAGGTAAAATGCTATTTTAACACCCTTATTTACTACAGAAAGGAGGCAGAAAATGGGAAACTATAGACCAATGAGTTTAACAAGTGTCATTCAGAAATTGTTAATGTCATCCTGTTAACTTTTGGAAAATCAAAATACAATCCTTCAGAATCAGTATTGTTTTATGAAGGGTATATTATGATTGACTTACTTGAGTTCTTTGAAGATGTAACAAGGAATATGTATATTGGGGATCCTGTAGATCCCCAATATCTGGACCACCAGAAGGCCTTTGGTAAGGTGCCACACTAAAGGTTAGATCACGTAGGTTATAAGTAATCTATTAGTTTGGATAGAGGATTGGCTAACCAACGGAAAGCACGAGTCCGGATAAATGAGTCTTTTTCAGGTTGGCAAGATGTTACTCATTAACTGCCGTAGGGTTCGGTCCTTGGGCCTAATTATTTACAATCCATATTCATGACTTGATTGCAGGGATAGAAAGTACAATAACCAAAGTTGCTAATAAGACTAAAACAGGTAGGACAGTAAATTGCAATGAAGAATGGAATACAGGGAGAACTAGCTCAAAGGTAGAAGACAGAGGGTGGTGGTGGAGGATTGTTTTTCTGACTGGAGGCCTGTGACCAGAGGAGTGCCACAAGGATTGGTGCTGGGTCCTCTACTTTTCTTCATTTTATATAAATGATTTGGATGTGAGCATAAGAGATATAGTTAGTAAGTTTGCAGATGACACCAAATTTGGAGTTTACCTGATTACAACAGGACCTTGATCGGATGGGCCAATGGTCTGAGAAGGGCAGATGAGGTTTAATTTAGATAAATGTGAGGTGCTGCATTTTGGGAATGCAGGACTTGCATACCTTAATGGTAAGGTCCTAGGGAGTGTTGCTGAGCAAAGAAACCTTGGAGTGTAGATTCAGAGCTTCCTGAAAGTGGAGTCACAGGTAGATAGGATAATGAAGAAGGCGTTTAATATGCTTTCCTTTATTGGTCAGAACACTGAATACAGGAGATGGGAGGTCATGTTGCGGCTGTACAGGACATTGTTTAGGCCACTGTTGGAATATTGCATGCAATTCTGGTCTCCTTCCTATCGGAAAGATGTTGTGAAACTTGAAAGGGTTCAGAAACGATTTACAAGGACATTGCCAGAGTTGGAGGATTTGAGCTATAGGGAGAGGTTGAATAGGCTGTTTTCCCTGGAGCATCGGAGGCTGAGGGGTGACCTTATAGAGGTTTATAAAATCATGAGGGGCATGGATAGGATAAATAGACTAAGTATTTTCCCTGGTGTGGGGGAATCCAGAACTAGAGGGTATAGGTTTAGGATGAGAGGGGAAACAGACAAAAGAGACCTAAGGGGCAGCTTTTTCATGCAGAGGGTGGTATGTGTATAGAATGAGCTGCCAGAGGAAGTGGTGGAGGCTGGTACAATTGCAACATTTAAAAGGCATCTGGATGGGTATATGTATAGGAAGAGTTTGGAGGGATATGGGCTGGGTGCTAACATGTGGGACTAGATTGAGTTAGGATATCTGGTCGGCATGGACGGGTTGGAATGAAGAGAGTATTTCCGTACAGTACAGAAGTTTACAGAAGGATATGGATAAGTTAAGTGAATGGACCAAAATTTGGCAGATGATGTGTACTGTGGATAGTTGTGAGGTTATTTATTTTGGTTGGAGGAATAGAAAGGTAACTTATTACTATAAAATGGAGACAAACTTCAGAGTGCTTTGGTGCAGAGGCATTGGGGTGTCCTTGAGCATATATTGCAGAAAACTAATCTGCAGGTACCACAGATGATAATGAAGACAAATAGAATGTTGCCATTTACTGTGAAAGGAGTCGGGTACAGCAGTAAGAAAGTATTGCTGTATCCATGCAAGGCATTAGTAAGACTACACTTGGAGCATTGCCTATAATTCTGGTCCAACTAGGCAAAAGTGAGGACTGCAGATGCTGGAAACCAGAGTTTAGATCAGAATGGTGCTGGAAATGCGCAGCAGGTCAGGCAGCATCTGAGGATGTAACCAGAGAAAGAGTTGTCTGTTAAAGGATAAGGAAGGAAGGTTGTGTGTCGAACCTGAGAAAATGGGTGAGATTCTCAGTGATTACTTTGCATTAGTGTTCACTGAGGAATGGGAGGTGATGAGTGTTGAGATTAGAGATAAGTTTGTTTACTCTGGATCACGTTGACATGAGGGGGAAGATGTGTTGGGTAGGCAAACCCCCAGGACCGGATGGGATTTATCCCAGGTTGCTGAGGGAGTCAAAAGAAGAGATAGCTGGGGCCCTGACAGATATCTTTGTAGCATCCTTAAATACAGGTGAGGTGCCAGAGGACTGGAGGGTTGCTCATGTTGACCCCCCGTACAAGAAGGGTAGTAGGGATATTCCAGGTAACTACAGAACAGTGAGCCTGACGTCAGTGGTGGGAAAGTTGCTGGAGAAGGTACTGAGGGATAAAATCTATTTATATCTGGAAACGAATGGGCTTATCAGTGATAAGCAACATGGTTTTGTGCAGGGGAGATCGTGCCTTACCAACTTAATAGAGTTCTTTTGAGGAAGTGATAAAATTGATAGATGAAGGAAGGGCTGTAGATGTCATATACATGGACTTTAGTTGGGCATTTGGTAAGATTCTCCATGGTAGACTAATGGAAAAAGTGAAGTCACATAGTGTGCAGGCTGTTCTAGCTAGGTGAATAAAGAACTGGTTGAGCAACAGGAGACAGAGTAGTAGTTGAAGGGAGTTTCTTGAAATAGAGAAAGGTGACCAGTGGTGTTCCATAGGGATCAGTGTTGGGGCCACTGTTGTTTGTAATATACATAAATGATCTGGAAGAGGGCATTGTTGGTATGATCAGCAAGTTTGCAGATGACATGAAGATTGGTGGAGTAGCAGAAAGCATAGGGGGCTGTCAGAGAATACAGGAGAATATAGATAGACTGGAGAGTTGGGCGGAGAAGTGGCAGATGGAGTTCAGTCCAGGCAAATGTGAGTGGATGCATTTTGGGAAGTCTAATTCTAGAGCCAACTATACAGTAAACTGAAGAGCCTTTGGAAAAGTTGATGAGCAGAGAGATCTGGGAGTTCAGCTCCATTGTACCCTGAAGATGGCTGCACAGGTGGATAGAGTGGTCAAGAAGGCATATGGTATGCTTGCCTTTGTCGGACAGGGTATTGAGTATAAGAGCTGGCAGGTCATGTTACAATTGTACGAGACATTGGTTCGGCCACAGTTAGAATACTGTTTACCGTTCTGGTCGCCACATTACCAAAAGGATGTGGACACCTTGGAGAGGGTGCAGAGAAGGTTTATGAGGATGTTGCCTGGTATGGAAGGTGCTAGCTATGAAGAGAGTTTGAGTAGGTTAGGATTGTTTTCACTAGAAAAAAGGAGATTGAGGGGAGACCTGATTGAGGTCTACAAAATCATGAAGGGTGTAGACAGGGTAGATAGAGATAAGTTTTTTTTCCCCAGAGTGAAGGAGTCAATAACGAGAGGTCGTGCATTCAAGGTGAGAGGAGAAAAGTTTAAGGGGGATAAACGCGGCAAGTAATTTACACAGAGGTGGTAGGTGCCTGGAACGTGTTTCCAGCAGAGGTTGTAGATGAAGGTGCAGTAGATTCATTTAAGGTGCGTTTGGACAGATGCTTGAGGTAGGTGGGTAACAGAGGGATCCAGATGCTTAGGAATTGGACGATCGGTTTAGACAGTAGATTTGGATCGGCTCAGGCTTGGAGGGCTGAAGGGCCTGTTCGTGGGCTGTAAAGTTTCTTTGTTCTTTGTATATAAGATGCTAAGAGGATGGACAAAGTAGACCGAGATTGTTTCCTGGGGCTGAGATGAGAGCAGCCATGATCATATTAATGATGGGGCAGGCTAGAGGGGCTGAATTGCCTATTCCTGCTTTTAGTTCTCACATTGCAAAAGTGCAGAAATTGTCCAACTCTGCCACAGTGAAGGAATTGAACACTCTTTCTGCTGGATAATCCTATTGCTTGTCATCTTTACCTGCACCAAATGCCAGCATTTCCAAATGGCAGTTACTACTGCATCCTCATTTCTCACAGCTTTGTTGTTGGACAAAGAAGCCATCTTTGGGCCTGGCTTACTGACAAGCCCACAACAAGAGTTGGGCTTGTGTAGAATCACTCCTCAATGTTGTACTTTGCATCTGGCCTGCTTCATATGTCTGCTTGACTATATGAAGGGCAGCTGGAAATGTGTTGCTGGTCAAAGCACAGCAGGCCAGGCAGCATCTCAGGAATAGAGAATTCGACGTTTCGAGCATAAGCCCTTCATCAGGAATGAGAGAGAGTAGCCAAGCAGGCTAAGATAAAAGGTAGGGAGGAGGGACTTGGGGGAGGGGCGATGGAGGTGGGATAGGTGGAAGGAGGTCAAGGTGAGGGTGATAGGCCGGAGTGGGGTGGGGGCGGAGAGGTCAGGAAGAGGATTGCAGGTTAGGAGGGCGGTGCTGAGTTGAGGGAACCGACTGAGACAAGGTGGGGGGAGGGGAAATGAGGAAACTGGAGAAATCTGAATTCATACCTTGTGGTTGGAGGGTTCCCAGGCGGAAGATGAGGCGCTCCTCCTCCAGCCGTCGTGTTGTTATGTTCTGCCGGTGGAGGAGTCCAAGGACCTGCATGTCCTCGGTGGAGTGGGAGGGAGAGTTAAAGTGTTGAGCCACGGGGTGGTTGGGTTGGTTGGTCCGGGCGTCCCTGAGGTGTTCTCTGAAGCGTTCCGCAAGTAAGCGGCCTGTCTCTCCAATATAGAGGAGGCCACATCGGGTGCAGCGGATGCAATAGGTGATGTGTGTGGAGGTACAGGTGAACTTGTGGCGGATATGGAAGGATCCCTTGGGGCCTTGGTGGGAAGTGAGTGTGGAGGTGTGGGCGCAAATTTTACATTTCCTGCGGTTGCAGGGGAAGGTGCCGGGGGTGGAGGTTGGGTTGGTGGGGGGTGTGGATCTGACGAGGGAGTCACGAAGGGAGTGGTCCTTGCGGAACGCTGATAGGGGAGGGGAGGGAAATATATCCTTGGTGGTGGGGTCCGTTTGGAGGTGGCGGAAATGACGGCGGATGATACGTTGTATGCGGAGGTTGGTGGGGTGGTAGGTGAGAACCAGTGGGGTTCTGTCTTGGTGGCGGTTGGAGGAGCGGGGCTCAAGGGCGGAGGAGCGGGAAGTGGAGGAGATGCGGTGGAGGGCATCGTCGATCACGTCTGGGGGGAATCTGCGGTCCTTGAAGAAGGAGGCCATCTGGGCTGTGCGGTGTTGGAACTGGTCCTCCTGGGAGCAGATGCGGCGGAGACGAAGAAATTGGGAATATGGGATGGTGTTTTTACAGGGGGCAGGGTGGGAGGAGGTGTAGTCCAGGTAGCTGTGGGAGTCAGTCGGTTTATAATAGATGTCTGTGTTGAGTCGGTCGCCCGAGATAGAGATGGAAAGGTCTAGGAAGGGGAGGGAGGAGTCTGAGACAGTCCAAGTGAATTTCAGGTCGGGATGGAAGGTGTTAGTAAAGTTGATGAACTGTTCAACCTCCTCGTGGGAGCACGAGGCAGCGCCGATACAGTCATCGATGTAGCGGAGGAAAAGGTGGGGGGTGGTGCCAGTGTAGTTGCGGAAGATGGACTGTTCCACATATCCTACGAAGAGGCAGGCATAGCTGGGGCCCATGCGGGTGCCCATGGCAACTCCTTTAGTTTGGAGGAAGTGGGAGGATTGAAAAGAGAAGTTGTTTAGGGTGAGGACCAGTTCAGTCAGTCGAAGGAGGGTGTCAGTGGAAGGGTACTGGTTGGTGCGGCGGGAAAGGAAGAAATGGAGGGCTTTGAGTCCTTCGTGATGGGGGATGGAGGTGTACAGGGACTGGATGTCCATAGTGAAAATAAGGCGTTGGGGACCGGGGAAGCGAAAATCCTGGAGGAGGTGGAGGGCGTGGGTGGTGTCCCGAACGTAGGTGGGGAGTTCTTGGACTAAAGGGGACAGGACCGTGTCGAGGTATTGGGAGATGAGTTCGGTGGGGCAGGAGCAGGCTGAGACAATGGGTCGGCCGGGGCAGGCAGGTTTGTGGATTTTGGGCAGGAGGTAGAAATGGGCCCCACTTCCTCCAAACTAAAGGAGTTGCCATGGGCACCCGCATGGGCCCCAGCTATGCCTGCCTCTTCGTAGGATATGTGGAACAGTCCATCTTCCGCAACTACACTGGCACCACCCCCCACCTTTTCCTCCGCTACATCGATGACTGTATCGGCGCTGCCTCGTGCTCCCACGAGGAGGTTGAACAGTTCATCAACTTTACTAACACCTTCCATCCCGACCTGAAATTCACCTGGACTGTCTCAGACTCCTCCCTCCCCTTCCTAGACCTTTCCATCTCTATCTCGGGCGACCGACTCAACACAGACATCTATTATAAACCGACTGACTCCCACAGCTACCTGGACTACACCTCCTCCCACCCTGCCCCCTGCAAAAACGCCATCCCATATTCCCAATTCCTTCGTCTCCGCCGCATCTGCTCCCAGGAGGACCAGTTCCAACACCGCACAGCCCAGATGGCCTCCTTCTTCAAGGACCGCAGATTCCCCCCAGACGTGATCGACGATGCCCTCCACCGCATCTCCTCCACTTCCCGCTCCTCCACCCTTGAGCTCCGCTCCTCCAACCGCCACCAAGACAGAACCCCACTGGTTCTCACCTACCACCCCACCAACCTCCGCATACAACGTATCATCCGCCGTCATTTCCGCCACCTCCAAACGGACCCCACCACCAAGGATATATTTCCCTCCCCTCCCCTATCAGCATTCCGCAAGGACCACTCCCTTCGTGACTCCCTCGTCAGATCCACACCCCCCACCAACCCAACCTCCACCCCCGGCACCTTCCTCTGCAACCGCAGGAAATGTAAAACTTGCGCCCACACCTCCACACTCACTTCCCTCCAAGGCCCCAAGGGATCCTTCCATATCCGCCACAAGTTCACCTGTACCTCCACACACATCATCTATTGCATCCGCTGCACCCGATGTGGCCTCCTCTATATTGGTGAGACAGGCCGCTTACTTGCGGAACGCTTCAGAGAACACCTCAGGGACGCCCGGACCAACCAACCCAACCACCCCGTGGCTCAACACTTTAACTCTCCCTCCCACTCCACCGAGGACATGCAGGTCCTTGGACTCCTCCACCGGCAGAACATAACAACACGACGGCTGGAGGAGGAGCGCCTCATCTTCCGCCTGGGAACCCTCCAACCACAAGGTATGAATTCAGATTTCTCCAGTTTCCTCATTTCCCCTCCCCCCACCTTGTCTCAGTCGGTTCCCTCAACTCAGCACCGCCCTCCTAACCTGCAATCTTCTTCCTGACCTCTCCGCCCCCACCCCACTCCGGCCTATCACCCTCACCTTGACCTCCTTCCACCTATCCCACCTCCATCGCCCCTCCCCCAAGTCCCTCCTCCCTACCTTTTTATCTTAGCCTGCTTGGCTACTCTCTCTCATTCCTGATGAAGGGCTTATGCTCGAAACGTCGAATTCTCTATTCCTGAGATGCTGCCTGGCCTGCTGTGCTTTGACCAGCAACACATTTCCAGCTGTGATCTCCAGCATCTGCAGACCTCATTTTTTACTATATGAAGGGCAGCCCTTGTTCTGACTGCAATAAATCATGGAATAAAGCATGGAGTGTTCAACTGAGAACTCCCCCTCAAAGCTACATCTTCACGTGAATTAGTGACACTGTACAAATCTCTGATGGAATGTCATTGAGATCATTGACCAGGCTGAACACAGTCAAAAACAAGATTGTCAGACTGAAATAGTTAAAAATTACACAACACCAGGTTACAGTCTAACAGGTTTATTTGGAAGTACTAGCTCTCAGAGCACTGATCCTTCCGCAGGTAGCTGTGCAGCAAGAGTTTGCCCACCCCAGTCCAACAGGGGCACCTCCACATCAGGATTGAAATATACAAAGCGTTACTGCTAGGATTGACTGAAAATCTGTTTAAGTTTCACCAACACTCCACATGATAAAAATCTCTGGCAACGGAGGCCACTGAAAATAGCAAGATATGGATCAGGAACTGGTACTACTTCAAATGGACACCTCGAGCAATTCTGTGCCTGTAAGACTGTCGTGTACTCCTCCCATCTAAGTGTTTGTATCAGATCTTTGACGGCATCAAAAGGCCTCAGATGGGGCATGGGTTGCTGAGTTGGCATTGACTCACTGCCGGTTGAGAGAACACTTCAGGTAAGTCTTCAACTACTTCACCTCACTTCAGACAAGCCATCAAGGGACTATATTTGGGAAATCTCCGAGGCTCCTCTTGCTTACACTTCAATCGTATCTCATAGTTGCTCAATCTTTTTCCTTTTTCCTTCAGTATCCACTGAGAGCAAACACTGTCTCTCTTAATTTGATGTCTCCATCATTGTTACCTTGTTTATTCTGGTTCTAACGTGGGTTCTTGATACAAGCTCAGGCCTGGCTTCTAAGTCACTGTTAAACTATGTTCATTGTTATAATGTACACAACGGGAAGGCTGGAGAGCAGCATACTCAAAGGTTCCAGTCTCCGAGCAGAACACTAGCAGATGAGCACTGAGATCACAGTGAAATCGCAGCTTATCTCAAAACCTTGCCTACCTATTCATTTAAACCATATCTGTACACCGTCCTCCATTGAAAGTCCTTCCCAAGTGGTTGATACATTTTGTGAGCTTTTGCTAATTCTGCATCAGTCTGTTTGGTTTGTTTGTTGATGAATGCACAATTCAGATTGCTTTTTGATTTGCTCCTGATTTTGGAAAGATTATTGTCCAAATACGTAAGCATGACCCAAAGAGAAGCATCCCTCAGGATTTACAGACATTACATTACCTTTATTGATCGAACAACCAGTGTTTAGGCACCAAGATTTAATAAAGAAACATTGTACAGAGTGTGTGACAACTTAAAGAGCCTCTAAAGAGCAAGGTTTTCACAGAATTCATCAAGCAGGTGCTAAGGAAGGTATTGCTATCTTTCTTCTGCAGCTCTGATACTCTCCAGAAATTAGCCAGGGCAAAGCAGGGTATCAGTCAGCAAATAATGCAAAAAATAATTTCCCAAGTATTATTGCTTTGCTCAAGAGAACAAAATAACACATCTCTTTCCTGACATTTCAATAGCCGTAAATTTCTGTTTTTAATCCCCCCATCTCACCCCTACCACATGGAAACTATATTCATTGCCTGCCGTTTAGTGCTGTGATCAATGTCATTCTATAAATGAGAGTCTGGACATGAGGCTAATTAATGCTTTTTCTTGCTTGGAACTGGGCTCTGACATAGATAATGGAGATCTATACTGTCACATTGTACTGAATCTGTCTGCACTGAATCATCCAGCTGGCTTTGTGTGCTAGCTTCATTATTGTACTACTTTGTATGCTGCTAAGGGAATGAATACAGTACCTAAATAAGTATAACACTGGAGACACAATTCCTACCCAATCACAGCCTTGCTCCTGTACTCGTGATAGTAGAACTTTGGTGCCTTTACTTGATGATGGATAGTGGGCTGATGGATTGCGATTACCTGAATCTAATGATACCAGTCATTACAATAATCTTCAGTTAGCTTAACTACCTGCAGGAGCTGGAAAATAATATTCCACAATAATATTTTCTAGATTGACTTAAGCTTTTTCTCTTTGTTTTGTCTGTCTGAGAGAGATGAGTTAAAGTTACAGTATGTAAGTTCCCCATGGGAGACTGATTAGCAAGGTTAGATCTCACAGAATACAGGGAGAACTAGCTGTTTGGATACAGAACTGGCTCAAAGGTAGAAGACAGAGATGGTGGTGGAGGGTTGTTTTTCAGACTGGAGGCCTGTGACCAGTGGAGTGCCACAAGGATCAGTGCTGGGTCCTCTACCTTTTGTCGTTTTACATAAATGATTTGGATGTGAGCATAAGAGGTACAGTTAGTAAGTTTGCAGATGACACCAAAATTGGAGGTGTAGTGGACAGTGAAGAAGGTTACCTCAGATTCTTGACTGGATGGGCCAATGGGCTGAGAAGTGGCAGATGGAGTTTAATTCAGATAAATGCGAGGTGCTGCATTTTGGGAAAGCAAATCTTAGCAGGACTTATACACTTAATGGTAAGGTCCTAGGGAGTGTTGCTGAACAAAGAGATCTTGGAGTGCAGGTTCATAGTTCCTTGAAAGTGGAGTCACAGGTAGGATAGTGAAGAAGGCATTTGGTATGCTTTCCTTTATTGGTCAGAGTATTGAGTACAGGAGTTGGGAAGTCATGTTGCGGCTGTACAGGATATTGGTTAGGCCACTGTTGGAATATTGCGTGCAATTCTGGTCTCCTTCCTATTGGAAAGATGTTGTGAAACTTGAAAGGGTTCAGAAAAGATTTAAAAGAATGTTGCCATGGTTGGAGGATTTGAGCTACGGGGAGATACTGAACAGGCTGGGGCTGTTTTCCCTGGAGCGCCGGAGGCTGAGGGGTGACCTTATAGAAGTTTACAAAATTGAGGGGCATGGATAGGATAAATAGACAAAGTCTTTTCCCTGGTGTGAGGGAGTTTAGAACTAGAGGGCATAGGTTTAGGGTGAGAGGGGAAAGATATAAAAGAAAACTAAGGGGCAACCTTTTCACGCAGAGGGTGGTACATGTATGGAATGAGCTGCCAGAGGAAGTGATGGAGGCTGGTACAACTGCAACATTTAAGAGGCATTTGGATGGGTATATGAATAGGAAGGGTTTGGAGGGATATGGGCCAGGTGCTGGCAGGTGGGACTAGATTGGATTGGGATATCTGATTGGCATGGACGGGTCGGACTGAATGGTTTGTTTCCATGCTATACATCTTTATGACATCTCTAAGGTTTGGCCAGGAACAGGATATGTCTTTCAGCTCCTTGTGGAGAATGCAGGTGAATTGATTGACCGTTACAAGTCCCTTGTCAAAAAGCACAGCCGGTCAGGCAGTATTCGAGGAACAGGAGAATTGATGTTTCCAACATAAGCCCTTCATCAGGAATGAGGCTTGTGGCCCAAGGGGGCTGAGAGATAAATGGGAGGGGCGATGGTGTTAAGGGGTAGATAGCTGGAAATCTGATAAGTGGATGAAGGTGATAAGGCAGAGAGGAGGGTGAAGAAGATAGGTGGGAAGGAAGATGGACAGTTCAAGAGGGTGGTGCCGAGTTGGAAGGTTGGTTCTGGGATAAGTTGGGGTTGGGTGGGGTTGGGGGAAATGAGGAAATTGATGAAATTCACATTGATCTTGTGTGGTTGGAGGGTCCCCAAGCAGAAGATAAGGCGTTCTTCCTCCAGGCTTCAAGTGGTTAGGGTTTGGCGTTGGAGGAGGCCCAGGACTTGCATGTCCTTGGTGATGTGGTGAATTGTCCTATCTGACTATCTTCCTTCCCACCTATTTGGATGCTGCCTGACCTGCTCTGCTTTTCCAGCTCTACACTCTTTGACTCTGATCTCCAGCATCTGCAGTCCTCACTTTCTCCTCCTTTAAAAGTCCCTCTTCAGTGCTTCATTTCTTGAGATGGGAACGTAGGCTCAGTGTGGCCTTTTGGATGAATGAAAATACTCCTTTGGAAATATTTGAAGTTGAGCTGGGTCTTTGACTGATATGCAGGACAACATTTTCCTCTCCACCTAAAGTACATTCATTTATTGCCAGACGTTGATGGTGGCAAATTGGCTTCCCTTTATTTCCCCAAAAAACTCAAAACATCCTATACCTATTGTACCCTCTCTCCCTCACACACACTATCCATGCCCCATTCAGGATTGCCTATGCTACCTCATAAGCCGTATGCCATCCTATGTGCCTCTACCAGCCCTGTGACATGTTCATACTCACTATGCCACCCTCTTTCCCCTCTACCCTCAGATCCTTCACATCATTCATGTCAACTAAAACTGCTGTACCCAACCCTGATCACCTCCCACACTCCATACCAACCCATGCCCCAGAACACATTCCTGGTCCTTTCTACTTGCATGTCAACTTAATACCAATTTATATCAATCCATGCCACCTGATGTTCTCTACCCATCACACTTCCACCACATACTCCTGCCATCCACATCCCTATACCGCCCCCAGAGTCCATCATACCTTCATGCCAACGTACATCCCTGTACCCACCCCTCATACCTCCAACCCTAACAGATGCTGCCCTACCCAGTCAGCCTCATGACCAATTATAACCTTTATGCAATAGTGCCCACCGGCTGCCTTCTTCCAACTATGTTTCTCTGCACACTTTTTGCCAGCCTCTATTTCCATTCATCCCACCAATGCCAAACCATTTCCCCATTCATCATCATGACCCTTTACTATCTTTTTACCAACTTAGTAACCCCTGCTCTGTCACCCACTATCTTTTTGCCTTCCTCTTCATGCCAACTCACTGAATGTCTAGTATGGGCAAAACTCTGGAGCAATATAGATCTGAAATAAAATGGTGGGCAGAATATTAACATGGTTTCAGCGATGTGGGCTATTGTAGGTTGTGGCAGAATCAGATGAGAAGTGCAATGAGCCCCATCTCAATGTCAGGAACAACTCATGCCATCTTTTATGCTTTCAAAAGCAGACCGGCGAGATTCCTGTGAGGCAGCACTGAATGCTAATTGTTTGTTAAACACCTTGGTAACAGCACAACTTGCCTCATTTAATATTCAACACCTCAATGTACCAACTGCTCCCAATGAGCTTGACACTGGGAAAATTCAGCAAGGAAATTAAAGTGTGCATCTGGTGGATTCAATTCACCATCTGGATCATTCACTCTCCATGTTGGAGCCTCTGTGAACCCTTGTGGCACCTTGCTGATCCACGTACAGGGCACATCTGCACTTCAGTGCTGCACCTCAGACTAGACCAGCTTGCATCATTGTAAAGACATTGTGTACTCAGTGACAAGCATCCAGCTCATGGACTGGACCATGCTGCGTCTTCTGCTTGTTCACTTGCCATCATTCTGAGCCTATTGCGATTCTCACAGTATCCCTGCATTGCCAGAAAAACCAGGCTCACGCTACTGCTGTATAGCTGTAGCCATTTAGCATAGACTCAAAGCCGGAAGCTAGTGTTGGTTGTTAATGTCAAAGGATTTAGCTTTTGTTTTGTAGGGCGCTGGTTCAGTAAGTCAAGGGCAGCTCCCCATACCAGATTGAGAGCTTGGAAATGGTTAGTCAGCCGCTTGAGATGGTGAGAGTAGGATTCTCTCTACATAAGGGGTGATGAGCCAGATATTGGTCAGCCCACGACCTGTCTTGACTCTTTCTGCCGCATTGTTGGGCTGTTTTTTCTCCTGGAAAGGGGGAGAGGTAGGGATTAAGGGATTGAAAGTGCATAATCCGGCTGTTACTTTTGGTGCAGTGATGGAATTGAGTGAATGAGCGGTCAGTGGTCGTGGCAAGCTTGGGTGGGTGTCAGTGAGAGGGAAGATATTACAGACAATAGTGAGAGTGGTAAAGCATGAGCCTTGGTGGGAGGTAGCTATAATAGCAGAAAGTGTGAGCATGATATAGCAGTGAGGACATGGTGGCACTTATGTTGGCAGAGTGGAGAAGGTCATTGCCCGTTTTCCAACAGTACTGGGGATTCTTCTAGATAGCTAGACTGGCATGAACTGGTATCATGTCCTCCTGTGCTGGGCCTAGGGATAGAGGGCATCCTAATTGTGCACCACCCCATCTAGCAGGATCTCCAGGTCCTCTCCCACAAGGCAGGGATATCAAATTTCCCTTGGCTGCCAAGTCTTGGCAAAATATCAGGAATTGTGTAGGACAGTTCTGGGCTGATAGTGTTTGTCTAGGCACACAATAAGGCTTCAAAGGGACGACAGTCAATTCCAGGCTGAGTGGTAAGTTATCTGCATGATAGAATGAGGGTCAGGGAAGATTCCATATGTACTTGTGTAAAAGTTGAATCTTTAAAGGTTCAATTTATAGGGTTGCCTAATACATAGGTACTAGTTTTGAGGGACTGAAATTCATACTGCAGTTCCAAATACTGTATTAGCAGAAGTCAATTTGATTGCTCAACTAATCCTGGGTAAAGAAGAAAAACACTGAATTTCATTTAAGGTAATTACTGGATAAAAGCAAGAAATGCAAGAATGGATTACTGGTAGTAAATTTTATTTATACATACCTGTATGAAAATTTAATATGTCAAAGATTCACTAAACTCCTGCAAAATCACACTGTTCAACATTGTCATAGCCTGGTATGATGCACACTTAAAATGAAACGTTTATTAAATTCTGACTGGGTAAGCATCTTGAACTTTCCTGCCAAAATCTTCGGTTTCCCTCCCATTTACTCTCGCATGTTTTGAACCTTAGTAACATTATCTCTAATTCTTTGACAAATTTTATATATGTAGATAATATATCATTCTTTTATTCAGATATAATGGCACAATTAAAATTAACTTTTTAACGATATTAATTTTTGGATGTATAGTGAACGAAGCGCAATCAGTACCAATACACATAGACATAGTACCGGTCTGAATGAATGATTAATCAAAATGTGGTGTAGTAAACCAAGTAGGTTAAGTAGAATTGTGAATGAATAGAGACACCAATAAAGTAAACAAAGAGCAATAAATAGAGTTACCTGTGTGAATGAATCAATGCGATTTAATTTAAGTGGGTTAATGGGAACATGCAGTTTCCTTTTGTAAAAAGAGGTTTGTAATTCGATATAGTAGTCCACTTTTACACAAGATATCTAGAAAATACAAGGTTTTTTGGCCAAAAATGAGGGGTTGACTTTTACATGAGATCGACTTTTACATGAGTATATGCGGTAGTTAAGTTGAGGAGTCTGGTAAGGTACAGTGAGGAAACTCGCTAAGCCTCAAGGTGAAAAATCGCCAAAAACTCAACACAGCTAGTACTTTTACGAGAAAGTGAGGTCTGAAGATGCTGAGATCAGAGTTGAAAATGTGTTGCTGGAAAAGCACAGCAGGTCAGGCAGCATCCAAGGAGCAGGAGAAGAAGGGCTCATGCCCGAAACGTCGACTCTCCTGCTCCTTGGATGCTGCCTGACCTGCTGCGCTTTTCCAGCAACAAATTTTCAGCACAGCTAGTACTTTACCAAAGAAACATAAGATTCAGCCCATAGGCAGGTTGCAGCACAGAAGGAGACCATTCAGTCCATCGTGTTTATATTAGCCACAAAAAATTACTGAATCTAATCCAATTTTTCAGCTTTTACTTTGTGGCTTTGTATGGTACTGCACCTCAGGCACATTTTAAAAAAAATAAAATTAGTATTTGTTTCACCCTCTGGGTAAAACATTACTCCTCAACTCCCCTTTAATCCTTCTCTCAATTACTTTAAGTCTATACATTGATTATTGGTCTCTTTTTGCTTATGGATATTTCATCTACTTTTTCTAAGTCCTTGACGATTTTATCTGTACAATAACCTCTCCCCACCTCTTCCCCTCCCCCCACCCCCCCCCCCCCCCCCCCCCCCCCCGACCCCACCCCCTACTCCTCTCGGTTCCAAAGTAAATGAGCCCAAACTGTCTCAGCATGAGCACATTACTTTTATAATCTGGGCATATAAAATAATCTGCATTCTCTCTATCTTATTAACCTGTCCTGCTGCCATCAGGCATCTACCAATGTGTATGCTATGATCCCTCAGTTTCCCCAAACTTCTGAGGATCCTACCATTCATTCTGTTTGTCCTCCTAATAATTATAGAGTCATACAGCATGGAAACAAACTGTTTGGTCCAATGTGTCTTCGCCAACCGCACGTCTCAAGCTGACCTAGTCCCATTTGCCTGTATTTGGATCATATTCCTCTCCAACCCTTTCTATTCATATACCATTCAGATACCTCTTAAATGTTGTAATTGTACTCTTCACCACTTCCTCTGGCATACTGTTCTATACACACACTCTGTGTGAAAACATTACTTCTCAGGTTCCTTTAAAATTTTTCCCCATTCATGTTAAACCTATGCCCTCTCGTTTTGGACTCCCCTACTCTGGGAAAAACATCATGGCTATTCATTTTATCCATGTCCCTCATGGTTTTGTAAACCTCTAAGGTCATCTCTCAGCATCTAACGCTCCAGGGAAAAAGCCCCAGCCTAGTCATCCTCTTCCAATAACTCAAGCCCGGCAACATCCTTGTAAATCTTTTCTGCACTCTCCCAAGTTTAACAGCATCCTTCCTAAAGAAGGGTGACCAGAATTGCACTTAGTATTTCAAAAATGGCCTCTCCAGTGTTTTGTACAGCTGCAACGTGACCTCTTGGCTCCTATACTCACTGTTCTAATCATTGAAGGCAAGTGTGCTAAACGCTTTCTTCACCACCTTGTCTACCGGTGACCCCATTTCCAAGGAAATATGCACTTTCACTGCTAGGTTTCTTTGTTTGACAACAGTCCCCAAAGCCCCTTCTCCAGGTTGTCTCCTATTTATTTCATTTCTGTCCATCTGACCAGTCCATTCATAGCATCCTACAGTCTACAACTTCCCTCCTCGCCATCAACTATGTGGCTAATCTCTGTAATGCCAGCCAATTCGTTAATCATTTATCTCACTGGAATTGGAAATCATTGATACATACCACAAAAAGAGCAAGGCACCCAGTATCAAGCCCATCAAAACCACAATGGCAAATACTTTTGCCACAAACACTGTTAATCCAACTGTTTAATTCCTGTCACTGTGCCAAGTTTGGATGCAACTTGTCACTTGGATTCCATGAGCCTTTACTTTGCTAGAGGGAACCTTGTCAAAACCTTATTGCCATGCATGTAGATGACATCACACATTATCTTATCAACCCTCCTCGCTCTTTTCTTGAGTACCTCAATCACATTAATCAGACATGACCTTCCTTCCACAGAACTATGTTGCCTGGCTTTAATGAGTTCCCTCTAATGACAGTTGGTACTCAACTGAACTCTGTAGATGTGGGTGCAAAGTTCACACCTTCTGAAGAAGCAGTTCACAAAGTTTACTAGACAAATGGAATGTGTGGGATGTCTCATGAGGAAATTTTGGACAGGTCAGACTTGGATCTGCTGGAGTTTAGAAGGAAAGAGCTGACTTGACTGAAACATACAGGATCCTAAGGAAACTTGTCATGTTAAAAGTGGAGAGAATGGTTCCTCTAGCAGGAAAACCTAGAACCATGGGGTCACTGTTGAGAAATAAGCATTGTATACAGTTTTGACCTCCGTATCTAAGGAAGGATATACTTGCCATAGAGAAGTGCAATGGAGATTCATCAGATTAATCTCTGGGATTGTTTTATGAAGAAAATTGAGGCAACTGTATTCCCTTGAGTTTTGAAGAATGTGAGGTGATCTCTTTAAAACTTCCCAAATTCTTATAGGGACACCAAGGTGGATTTGTAGAAGATGTTTCCCCTGGCTTGTTACACTCAAATCAGGGATGTAGTCTCCGGAAAAAGGATAGGCCATTTATGACTGAAATATAGAAGCTTCTTTGGAATTCTTTTAATTGAACTATGGAAGTTCAATCATTAAACATGTTCAAGACAGAAATCAATACACTTCTGGAGAATAATAGTCAAACTGTGTCAGAGGAAAAGCACAGCAGATCAGGCAGCATCTGAGGAGCAGGAGAGTCAACGCTTTGCACATAAACTCTTCATCATTCCTTACACCCAAAATGTCTATTTTCCTGCTCCTCGGATGCTGCCTGACCTGCTGTGCTTTATCCAGTGCCACTCTTTTCGTCTTCGACTCTTTGGCATCTGCAGTCCTCATGTTCTCCTCCTAGTTTCTGGAGAATAATGAGATTAAGAGACAGCTAATCAGCTGTATTCTGAATGAATACATGGGTTGAATGGTCTCTGTGTGCTTCTATGTTTCCAACTTTGGGTGGAACTGGAAGAGGGAATCATTTCTGCTTTGGGCCGATGGCCATGGTTTACGTGAAAATCTAAAACACAGTATGTGAAATATACTTGCAATATTGTATTGTCATTTGGGATATTTGGATTTTAAAATAGACCTAAAATAGATGTGTGCTTTCAGTTTTGTGAAAGGAAATTTTTTTTTAGAGGTCAGAAAAATCATTTGAAACGGTGACCTTAAGACATTAATTTCCAAAAAGACAAGTGATTAAGAAAGCAAGTCCTTAGGGAAGGATCTGCCATCCTTAGCTGGTCTGGCCTTCATGTGACTCCAGACCCACAGCAAGGTATTTGACTCTTAACTACCCCCTGGGCAATTAGGGATGGGTAATAAATGCTGTCCTGGCCAGTGATACTCATGAAAGAATTTTAAAAAGTGATTAAGTGCTTGTGCTGTTAACTGCTAAGATGTTTACAAAGTTAAACTTTTAAGACATACAGAGAAAACTGACGAGGGACATTTTAATAGCTTGAGTTAAATTCCAAAGCTGCTTTCTGTTGATAAGAATCAGATATGTAAGTTCAGGAGAATAATATCACCCTCAGAAGGGCAGGTGAGTCTTGTGAAGCGCCCAAATTGAGAGAGTTTAGGTAAAAGTATTCATGGTGTTAAAACTGAAATGAGGTTGAAGTGATCAGAGGCTGAGGGTGACCTTATAGAGGTTTATAGAATCATGAGGGGCATGGGAAGGGTAAATAGACAAGGTCTTTTCCCAGGGATGTGGGAGACCAGAACTAGAGGGCATAGGTTTAGAGTGAGAGGTAAAAAATTTAAAAGGGACCAAAGGGGCAACTTTTTCAAGCAGACTGTAGTGCATGTAAGCAATGAGCTGCCAGAGGAAGTGGTGGAGGCTGGTATTATTGCAACATTTAAAAGGCATCTGGATGGGTATATGAATAGGGAGGGTTTGGAGGGGTATGGGCCAAGTGCTGGCAAAGGGGACCAGATTAGTTTAGGCTATCTGGTTGGCATGGATGAGTTGGACTGAAGGGTCTGTTTCCTTGCTGGATATCTCTATGATTCTATGACTTTATGATCAGAACTGGAAAGGAATCTCTAGGCCATCGATACAGGAAAGAGTCAATTAAGTTAGAAAGTAAGCACTCTTAAGTAATTACACAGTGACATTGAGTATCTGTAAAGGATATATGCTGGGAGAGAATAGAAATTTTATTTTGCTCTTCATGTGCTAAACTTTCTAGTATGTGCATAGAGCTTTATTTGTTTTTCCCTTTCGTAATAAACTTTTGTCCTTTTGTTAAAGAACATTGGCAGTCTCTCTGGAATATGTTCACTTGTTAACCAGCATGGTAACCAATTGCAAAAATTAAACTTACTCTAGTATCTTACATCCAATCAGATAATCAGTTGGCATCATAACAATGTGCAGCAAGGGTTGGATTTCTGATGGATATCAGTTCAGGAGCTCCAACAGGCTATTAGAGAGCCATTTGGGCAAACAGGGCAGCTGTCTATCAAGGCCCCAACTTCATGTAAGTGGTTTAAGAAGGCAGCTCACCACCACCTTCCAAAGGTGAAAGTGAGGACTGCAGATGCTGGAGATTAGAGTCAACAGTGTGAAATCGATATTTCAGGCAAAAGTCCTTCATCAGGAATCTGTTCCAAAGGACAACTCAAGATGACCAATAAATGCTGGCCAGCTAGTGACTTTCATGTCCCACAAGTAAATAACAAAAAAAAAGACGAGTATTGAGAGTTCACTGGGAAACAAGCATGATTCTTCAGCAGTGCTCAAATGCCAGTTGGGTGTTTACAGACTGAAATCTTTGCTGACTCATGTATACTGGCTGTTCCCAGGGAGCTTCAATGGTCAATGAGGCCACACTCTAGGGCAATGAGCAATGGCTGCAAAGCTTCAGTACTGGCTGCCTGACTGTCGTCCTCTTGTGGTTAATCAGGTGAGCTTATTGAGACAATATTAGGAGGTACTTGTTACCTTTTGAATGTATCTGTGTATGGCAGTCACACTGGAACACTGGAAAAGCTAAGATTGAAATGGTGAAGTCAGAGGGTCACAGCAGATCCATGTGCTGCGGCATCTGGTGAATATCAATGATCACATCCAAGGATAGTCTCTAACATCAGCTCTCGAACATCTAGAACGGGTTTGTGTATATCCTGAAGGTGCACTGCTGTGCCAGGGACCATCTTCTTTGTCTTCCCTGGATAGCTATCTTCAGACCACCCTCCCCCTCTAATGCTGCCTCTTGCTGGTTTTATGGATTTAGTTGATAACCAACAAGAGACTTCAATTGTCACATCCTTTCCTGCTCCTGATGTGACCAGAATACAAGGGTATGTGATACATGTTGGTTTCCACCAAGTGAAAGGCCCATATGTTTCCTGAAGCTGATCCATAGTAAAGTTTCCCACTTCTCTCATTGGCTACATGTAAAACTCCATTTCCCACCCCAACACTGGCCTCCTCCCACTGGCTCTGTACTCCCCACTCGCCCCAACACTGGCCTCATCCCACTAGCTCTGTACTCCCCACTTGCTCCAACACTGGTGTCCTCCCACTGGCTCTGTACTTCCACACATAATAGACCTGTTTTTTTTATTCAATCAAAAGATGTGGACATCGCTGGCTGGGCCCATCCCAAACTGCCTTTAAGAAGAGGGTAGTAGGAGAGGGAGGTTTAGGATTTTGACCCAGCGATGCTGGTTCCAAGTCTGAATGGTCAGCGATTTGGAAGGGAACTTATCGATGGGATTAAAGGCTTATTGGCGACAGGGTTACAAGGTAGGTTAAAGGACAGAAAACAGAAATTAGTGGTGAGTGGTTGTTTTTCAAATATGAAGAAGGTACAGGGTAACATTCCCTGGAAGTTGGTGATACAATGAATATTCTTTCAGACCTGTTATTTGCCTGGACTAGGGTGTGCTGGGCATAATTTCTGAGTTTATTTACTACGTTTCCAAGTTTTTCATTATCTATAATGAGGACAAAGATTGGTAAAATGATTAGATAACTGAAATTTAAGCAGTAGTGGTGTCATGTACTTTGGTAGGAAGAACAAAAGATGAATCAAATTAGCAAGGGTAGCCTGGAGGCAGATTTCATTGAATGTATCAGAGATTGTTTCTTAGAGCAGTTTGTTGTGGAACCACCCAGGGAGCAGGCTACTCTGGATTTGGGATTGTGTTATGAGGAAAGATTAATTGATGACATCATAGTTAAGCATCCTCAAAGGTGGAATAATCATAGAATGATAGAATTCAAAATTTAATTTGGGGATGAGAAAGTGGAGTCCTACGGTAATGTTCTGGAATTAAACAAAGCAAATTACGTAGCATGAGGCCAGATTTGGTCTGAGTAGATTGGGCAGGGAGTCTAAAAGGTATGACAGTAGCTGAACAGTGGCAGATTTTTAAGGAGCTATTCAATTCCTTTCAATTAAAGTGGGTGGCACGTGGCACAGTGGTTAGCACTGCTGCCTCACATCGCCAGAGACCTGGGTTCAATTCCCGTGTGGAGTTTGCACGTTCTCCCCATGTCTGCGTGGGTTTCCTCTGGGTGCTCCGGTTTCCTCCCACAATCCAAAAATGTGCAGGTTAGGTGAATTGGGCATGCTAAATTGCCCGTAGTGTTAGGTGAAGGGGGAAATGGATCTGGGTGGGGTTGCAGGTTGGTGTGGACTTGTTGGGCTGAAGGGCCTGTTTCCACACTAAGTAATCTAATCTCCCAGTAAAACTCATCCATGGCTAAACAAGGAGGTCAAGGAAAATATAAAGTCAAAAACTAAGGTATACCATATTGAAAAGGTCAGTGGCAGGCTGGAAGATTGGAAACTTTCAAACATAAACAAAGGGATATGATAAAATTAATAAAAAGAGCTAAGGTAAATTATGAAAGAAAACTAGTACAAAATATCAAAAAAGATAGCAAAATCTTCCATAAGTATGTACTACATATGTCTCTGCCTGGCACCCTCTCCTCATTCCTGATGAAGGGCTCTGGCCCGAAACGTCGAATTTTCTGTTCCTTGGATGCTGCCTGACCTGCTGTGCTTTAACCAGCAACACATTTTCAGCATATGTCTCTGCATACAAAAGTACCTATTTGAAAATGGCAGGGTGGGTGATATATTTTCAGATATCTATTATACAAAGTTTACAGAGAGGTGTTGAAAGACTGGCAACCTCAGGTCAGCTCTCTGGGTAAGTGAATATCTACATGTGTATTTCTGTCAGGGAACACAAATGGATATGGCCAACCTTTTAGGCAATATAATTTTAGTTTTTGTTTCTTTAAACAGTATTTACTGAAAAAATAAATCACAGTGAAAGACATTTTACTCATACATGAGGAGTAAGAGAATGATCAGGGAGAAGGTAGGGCCGATCAGGGATAGCGTAGGGAACTTGTGCATGGAGTCTGAGCAATTTGGGGAAGCCCTAAATTAGTTTTTTGCTTCGGTTTTCACCAAGGAAAAGGAACTTGTTGTAAATGAAAACTTAGAGGAGCTGGGATACAGTCTTGACCAGATCAAGATTGATGTAGTTGATGTGCTAGAAATTTTGGAAAACATTAAGATAAGACCCCAGTGCCAGACCAGATTTATCCTAGGCTGCTCCAGGAAGCGAGAAAGGAGGTTGCTAAGCCGCTGGTGAGGATATTTGCCTCCTCACTCTCCACAGGATTGTACCGGAGGATTGGAAGGAGGCAAATGTTTCTCTTTTCAAGAAGGGTAATGGGGAAATCCCTGGCAATTACAGACCAGTCAGTCTTATGTCTGTGGTCAGCAAAATTTTGGAACGAATTCTGAGGGATAGGATTTATGACTATTTGGCAAAGCATAGTGTGATTAAAGGCGGTCAGCATGGTTTTGTGAGGGGCAGGTCATGTCTCTCAAATCTTATTGAGTTCTTTGAGGAGGTGTTGAGACAGATCAATGACGGTCGAGCAGTGGATGTGGTGTGTATGGACTTCAGCAAGGCATTTGATAAGGTTCCCCATGGTAGGCTCATTCATAAAGTCAGGAAGTATAGGATACAGGGAGATTTGGCTATCTGTATTCAGGATTGGCTGGCTGACAGAAGACAGTGATTGTGGATGGAAAGTATTCTGCCTGGAGGTCCGTGTTGAGTGGGGTCCCACAGGGGTCTGTTCTTGGGCCTCTGCTCTTTGTAGTTTTTATAAATGACTTGGATGAGGAGGTTGAGGAGTGGGTTAGTAAATACAGATTCAAAAACACCAGCAACAGCTCTCCTTCAAGATCCTCCGCTCCACGCTTGCAGCAATGCGCCGGCACCTAACCTCTCTACAGTCAGCCCTGCCTCAGCTGAGGGCCACACTCTCTCAGAATTACAAAGGACCCACTCTGTACTACATCCTCAGGAGAATTCATACTCTAAAAAAACAGTATTTCAACTCCTTCTTAAACATCAAAAACTGTAAGTACAACAAACTTTTATGTACCCACCTCCATAACCAGCGCTCCTCAAACATTCCAGAAGATTCCCCCGGCCTCTGGAACTGTTCGGATGCCATTAGCCATGCAGTTGGTGCAGCTGCCACCCCCATGCTGATTAATGATGTCACTTCTGCCCCCATCATGGCCACCCTACAACCACTTCCGCCCCTCACAATTCCTCATGCATCACATGTGACATCACTTCCGCCCCTCACATCATTGCTGATGTCACATGCTCAGTGACTTCCGCCACCCCTACTGCTGTGTCTGCCACCACTTCCGCCCCCACCAACGCCACTCACCTGCATTCTGCTGACACACACCCCCACATATCCCACTGTCACCATTCCCGGCCCCCAGAACCCTGAAGGGAACATGACCCCGGCTCATGACTCCACCCCCATTCCACCCACCATCACACCCACTCTAGTTACTGGCTCCGCTCCCACTCCCAGCTCCACACCCATACCAGATCCCAGCTCCCAGCCCTGCTGAGTTTTCACTATCCCTCCAGACCTTCCCCCTCACTGAGGACGAATGACCCCCAGTCCTCAGCAAAGGACTCACCTTCATCCCCCTCCGTCCATGCATCAGTGAATTTAATACACGCCGTGACTTCTTCCGCCGCCGCCGCCTCCGAGCTTACTTTCACAATCAGGATTCCCGCCCACCTTCCGAGGACCCCTTCACCCACCTCCAACACATTGCATCCACCTGGACAGCCCGTGCTGGCCTATTACCTGCCCTCGACCTCTTCATTTCCAACTGCCGCCGGGGTATTAACTGCCTCAACCTGTCTACCCCCCTCCCCCACTCCAACCTCTCACCCTCCCAACGCGCAGCCCTCCAATCCCTCTGCTCCAATCCCAACCTCATCATCAAGCCAGCAGATAAAGGGGGCGCAGTGGTAATCTGGCGCACTGACCACTACACCGCTGAAGCCAAACGCCAACTCGAGGACACCTCTTCCTATTGCCCCCTCGACATGACCCCACTCCCCCATCACCAAACCATCATCTCCCAAACCATACAGAACCTCATCACCTCAGGAGATCTCCCACCCACAGCTTCCAACCTCATAGTCCGGGAACCCCGCTCTGCCCGGTTCTACCTCCTTCCTAAGATCCACAAGCCTGACCACCCTGGCCGACCCATTGTCTCAGCATGCTCCTGCCCCACCAAACTCATCTCTACCTACCTCAACACTGTCCTATACCCCCTAGCACAGGAACGCCCCATGTACGTTCGAGACACCACCCACACCCTCCACCACCTCCAAGACTTCCGTTTTCCCAGCCCCCAACGCCTCATCTTCACCATGGATATCCAATCCCTCTACACCTCCATCCGCCATGACCAGGGCCTCGAAGCCCTCCGTTTTTTCCTCTCCCGACGTCCCCAACCCTTCCACCGACACTCTCATTCGTTTCGCTGAACTGGTCCTCACCCTTAACAATTTCTCCTTCGAATCCTCCCACTTCCTCCAGACCAAAGGGGTAGCCATGGGCACCCGTATGGGCCCCATCTATGCCTGTCTCTTTGTTGGCTACGTAGAACAGTCCATCTTCCTCCATTACATCGGCACCACTCCCCACCTCTTCCTCCGCTACATTGATGACTGCATTGGCGCCATCTCATGCTCCCGTGAGGAGGTTGAGCAATTCATCAACTTCACCAACACATTCCACCCTGACCTTAAATTTACCTGGACCATCTCTGACACCTCCCTCCCCTTCCTGGACCTCTCCATACCCATTAATGACGACTGACTTGACACTGATATTTTTTACAAACCCACCAACTCCCACAGCTACCTGGATTACACCTCTTCCCACCCTACCTCCTGCAAAAATGCCATCCCATATTCCCAATTCCTCCGCCTCTGCCATATCTGCTCCCAGGGGGACCAGTTCCACCATAGAACACACCAGATGGCCTCCTTCTTTAGAGACCGCAATTTCTCTTCCCAAGTGGTTAAAGATGCCCTCCAACGCATCTCGTCCACATCCCGCACCTCCGCCCTCAGACCCCATCTCTCCAATCGTAACAAGGACAGAACGCCCCTGGTGCTCACCTTCCACCCACCAACCTTTGCATAAACCAAATCATCTGCTGACATTTCCGCCACCTCCAAAAAGACCCCACCACCAGGGATATATTTCCCTTCCCACCCCTTTCTGCCTTCCTCAAAGACCGTTCCCTCCGTGACTACCTGGTTAGGTCCATGCCCCCCTACAACCCACTCTCCCATCCTGGCACCTTCCCCTGCCACAGCAGGAACTGCAAAACCTGTGCCCACACCTCCTCCCTCATCTCCATCCAAGGCCCTAAAGGAGCCTTCCACATCCATCAAAGTTTTACCTGCACATCCACTAATATCATTTATTGTATCCATTGCTCCCGATGTGGTCTCCTCTATACTGGGGAGACTGGACGCCTCCTAGCAGAGCGCTTTACAGACATCTCCAGGACACCCGCACCAATCAACCACACCGCCCTGTGGCCCAACATTTCAACTCCCCATCCCACTCTGCCGAGGACATGGGGGTCAGGGGCCTCATTCACCGCCGCTCCCTCACCATCAGATGCCTGGAGGAAGAACGCCTCATCTTCCACCTCGGAACACTTCAACCTCACGGCATCAATGTGGACTTCAACAGTTTCCTCACTTGCCCTTCCCCTACCTCACCGTAGTTCCCAACTTGCAGCTCAGCACTGTCCCCATGACTTGTCCTACCTGCCTATCTTCCTTTCCACCTATCCACTCCACCCTCCCCACCCCCCCCGCCACCAACCTATCACCTCCATCCCCTCCCCCACTCACCTATTGTACTCTATGCTACTTTCTCCCCACCCCCTCCTCTAGCTTATCTCTCCACGCTTCAGGCACTCTGCCTTTATTCCTTATGAAGGGCTTTTGCCCAAAACGTCGATTTCGCTGCTCGTTGGATGCTGCCTGAACTGCTGTGCTCTTCCAGCACCACTGATCCAGAATCTGGTTTCCAGCATCTGCAGTCATTGTTTTTACCTAGTAAATTTGCAGATGACACAAAGGTTGGAGGTGTCATCGATAGTATAGAGGGCTACTGCAGGCTGCAGTATGACATAGACAGGATGCAGAGCTGGGCTGAGAAATGGCAGATGGAGTTCAACCTGGATAAATGTGAAGTGATGAATTTTGGAAGGTAGAATTTGAATGCTGAATATAGGATTAAAGACAGGATTCTTGGCAGTGTGGAGGAACAGTGGGATCTTGGTGTTCAAGTGCATAGATCCCTCAAAGTTGCCACCCAAGCGGATAGGATTGTTAAGAAAGCATATGGTGTTTTGGCTTTCATTAACAGGGGTATCTAGTTTAAGAGCCGCGAGGTTTTGCTGCAGCTCTACAAGCCCATGGTGAGACCACACTTGGAATATTGTAAAAACAATGACTGCAGATGCTGGAAACCAGATTCTGGATTAGTGGTGCTGGAAGAGCATATTTCAGCACAACATGTTTGGATCGGGGTAAGATTGAGACCTTATCTCTTGAATGTGCTAACTGCGTTTTGAATGTGCATATAGACTTAAGAAAGAAGTATGCTGTTTAAAAAGGGTGGTACGGACAAGCCAGGGAACTATAGCCCAGTGAGCCTAACGTCAGTGGTGGGCAAGTTGTTGGAGGGACAGGATGTACATGTATTTGGAAAGGCAAGGACGAATTAGGGATAGTCAATGTGGCTTTTTGTGTGGGAAATCATGTCTTCAAAAAAACTCTCAAATTTGTGAGAAGTAACAAAGAGGATTGATAAGGGCAGAGGGGTAAATGTGATCTATATGGACTTCAGTAAGGCGTTTGACAAGGTTTCCCATGGGAGACTGGTTAGCAAGGTTAGAGAATATTTGGGTGGCACAGTGGTTAGCACTGCTGCCTCACAGCACTAGAGACCTGGGTTCAATTCCCACCTCAGGTGATTGTGCAAACTCCACACAGTCATTCTCCCCGTGTCTGTGTGGGTTTCCTCCCACAGTCCAAAGATGTGCAGGTTAGGTGAATTGGCCATGTTAAATTGCCTGTAGTGTTAGGTGAAGGGGTAAATGTAGGAGAATGGGTCTGGGTGGGTTGCGCTTCGGCGGGTCGGTGTGGACTTGTTGGGCACAAGGGCCTGTTTCCACACTAAGTAATCTAATCTAACTAGCCATTTGGATTCAGAACTGGTTCAAAGGTAAGAGATAGAGGGTGATGGTGGAGAGTTGTTTTTCAGATTGGGTGTCTGTGACCAGTGGAGTGCCACAAGGATTGGTGCTGGGTCCTCTACATTTTGACATTTGCATAAATGATTTGGATGTGAACATAAGGGGTATAGTTAGTAAGTTTACAGATGACATGAAAATTGGAGGTGTAGTGGACAGCAAACAACGTTTCCTCAGATTACAACAGGATCTTGATCAGATGGGCCAATGGGCCGAGAAGTGGCAGATGGAGTTTAATTTAGATAAATGTGAGGTGCTGCATTTTGGGAAAGCAAATCTTAGCAGGACTTATACACTTAATGGTAAGGTCCTAGGGAGTGTTGCTGAGCAAAGAGACCTTGGAGTGCAGGTTCATAGCTCCTTGAGTCGCAGGTAGATAGGATAGTGAAGAAGGCGTTTGGTCTGCTTTCCTTTATTGGTCAGAGTATTGAGTACAGGAGTTGGGAGGTCATGTTGCGGCTGTACAGGACATTGGTTAGGCCACTGTTGGAATATTGCGTGCGATTCTGGTCTCCTTCCTATCAGAAAGATGTTGTGAAACTTGAAAGAGTTCAGAAACATTTACAAGGAGGTTGCCAGGGTTGGAGGATTTGAGCTATGGGGAGAGGATGAATAGGATGTGGCTGTTTTCCTTGGAGCATCAGAGGCTGAGGGGTGACCTTATCGAGGTTTATAGAAGTATGTGGGGCATGGATAGGGTAAATAGGCAAAGTCTTTTCCCTGGGTTGGGAGAGTCCAGAACTACAGGGCATAGGTTTTGGGTGAGAGGGGAAAGATATAAAAGGGACCTAAGTGGCAACTTCACACAGAGGGTGGTACGGGTATGGAATGAGCTGCCAGAGGGAGTGGTGGAGGCTGGTACAATTGCAACATTAAAGAGGCATTTGGATGGGTATATGAATAGGAAGGGTTGAGAGGGATATGGGTCGGGTGCTGGAAGGTGGGACGAGATTGGGTTGGGATATCTGGTCGGCATGGACGGGTTGAACCGAAGGGTCTGTTTCCATGCTGTACATCTCTGTAACTCTGCGACTCTGTGAAACTCACCCCCACACTGGTGTCCTCCCACTGGCTCTGTACTTCCCACTTGCCCCAATACTGGTGTCCTCCCACTGGCTCTGTAATTCCCACTCGCTACCAACACTGGCCTCCTCCCACTGGCTCTGTAGTCTCCACTCATCCCAACATTGGCTTTCTCTCACTGGAACTGTACTCCTGGGCTTCTGTAAGATTTGGAGATGGGTATTATGAGCCAGCCCCAGTTTAGTTTCTCATTCTGAACCCAGTAGTTTGGATGGTTCCACTCCAGTGCAATTAACTCCACCCCCAGCCCCCCACCTCTCCTCCCCATACCATCCACCATCTACTCCATGTTTTCTTCTCCCTGAATCTTCATTAGATTCTACCCATCATACTGACAATGAACCACATCCAAACCTTCCCCTTTCTCTCACATATTACCTCGTGGTCTCTAATCTATCTGATTCTTTCTTTAGTGCTCCTCTTGATCTTTATGTACTTATGAAACATCTTTGGGTTGTCCTTGCTTTTACTTGCCCACGATTTTCATGCCCACTATTGACTTTCCTGCCTTCCTTCCTTTTAAATTTTAAAATTTGTTTTCAACTACATGATGCTCCTAATTTGGTGGGCACTGACTTGGAGGACCGAAGGGCCTTTTCCTGTGCTGTATTGTTCCTATATTTTTGTTCTTGGTATGTGCCAAATGCATTGTTTCGGGGTGATCCAGATGATACCAATCTGGGATTGTGCCGTTAGACTGGGATTGTGCCATTGGACTGGGTTATACTAGTTTCATGATATGGAAATGTAGAGGGGACTCCTGCTCATGAAAAGATGATTCTGGAGCAGGATGTCTGATGTTTATCAGGCTGAGCTTCTGGACTGCTTCTGAACAAGCCATCTTGCAAACCCAGGGAAGAGGGTTCTGCAGTGGGGTGGGATTGGGGTAAGAGGGAGAGAATGTTGGCAGAGATCAGTGATAGTGGTTTGAGTTTGTGCTTCATTCAGCAGATCTCTTCAATGTCTGTAAATGACTGAAAAAGTTGCAATATACTTAGGCCATTCCTGAGTTGGCAATTTAAAAGCAGAAATTAAAGATTGCCAGGAATGGTCTGACCTTTAAACATCTAAAAAGCAACTTAGAAGCAGCAGCATCCGGAGTTTCTGGGAGCGGTTTGCCCTGGACTGCCCTTGTCACTGTAGCAGTGTTGTTCACACACAAAATGGGAGTATAGGATTAGCACCAAATCGCAGAGTATGAGGGTACTTTTCTAAACCCAGGGAACCTGTCACTCTGAGGCTCTAACAACCCTCTAGGTATAAACATCTCTCCATTTCTCTGTGACTTTAGTTCAGTGGCAAGGTTCATGACTGATAGGCTGTTTCTGTCAGTTTGCTCCTGATTCCAGGGCATGTTATGAGACGATAGTGCAATAAGACTGTGATATTAACCAGCTGGCTATTTAAGAAACCCAGACTCTGGAAAGATTCCTTTGTTTTGCTTTGAACAATTTCCCAGTCACCAATTATCTCTTAACTAATGCAACTCAAATTTGGCATAACTGATCATTTAGCCAACTTACTGTGTACAAGCTGGCTGCTATCATCGTTCATTCATATAACAGCTGAAAATGTGTTGCTGGTTAAAGCGCAGCAGGTCAGGCAGCATCTAAGGAACAGGAAATTCGACGTTTCGGGCATAAGCCCTTCATCAGGAATGAGGAAAGTGTGTCCAGCAGGCTAAGATAAAAGGTAGGGAGGAGGGACTTGGGGGAGGGGCGATGGAGATGTGATAGGTGGAAGGAAGTCAAGGTGAGGGTGATAGGCCGGAGTGGGGTGGGGGCGGAGAGGTCAGGAAGAAGATTGCAGGTTAGGAGGGCGATGCTGAGGGAATCGACTGAGACAAGGTGGGGGGAGGGGAAATGAGGAAACTGGAGATATCTGAGTTCATCACTTGTGGTTGGAGGGTTCCCAGGTGGAAGATGAGGCGTTCTTCCTCCTACCGTCATGTTGTTATGTTCTGGTGATGGAGGAGTCCAAGGACCTGCATGTCCTTGGTGGAGTGGGAGGGGGAGTTAAAGTGTTGAGCCACGGGGTGGTTGGGTTGGTTGGTCCAGGTGTCCCAGAGGTGTTCTCTGAAGCATTCATATAACAACAAAGATAATGGGTAAAGTTACCATAGTCTTACCACAGGGCTGCTTTCTGATTAGAGAAATGAAACAATAACTGCATATTGAAAATACAATAGTTTATTGCCTCTGAACCCACAAAAATCACAAAGTTGATTATTTCCTCTTATAAGCTGTCTTGTCCTCTAAGATGAACATTTGACAAGTGAATAATATTCAGCATTCATTGCTTATGCAATTAGGAAACAAACCTTAGCAGGACATATACACATAATGGTAAGGTCCTAGGGATGTTGCTGAACAAAGAGACCTTGGAATGCAGGTTCATAGCGCCTTGAAAGTGGAGTTGCAGGTAGATAGGATAGTGAAGAAGGCGTTTGGAATGCTTTCCTTTATTGGTCAGAATATTGAGTACAGGAGTTGGAAGGTCATGTTGCAGCTGTACAGGACATTGGTTAGGCCGCTGTTGGAATATTGCGTGCAATTCTGGTCTCCTTCCTATTGGAATGATGTTGTATAACTTGAAAGGGTTCAGAAAAGATTTACAAGGATGTTGCCAGGATTGGAGGATTTGAGCTATGGGGAGTGAATGAACTGGCTGGAGCTGTTTTCCCTGGAGCGTCAAAGGCTGAGGGGAGACCTTATAGAGGTTTACAAAATTATGAAGGGGATAGATAGGATAAATAGGTAAAGTCTTTTCCCTGGGGTTGGGGAGTCCAGTACTAGAGGGCATAGGTTTAGGGTGTGAAGGGAAAAATACAAAAGGGACCTAAGGGGCAACTTTTTCACACAAAGGGTGTTATGTGTATGGAATGAGCTGCCAGAGGATGTGGTGGAGGCTGGTAAATTTGCAACATTTAAGAGTCATTTGGATGGGTATATGAATAGGAAGGGTTTGGAGGGATATGGGCCGGATGCTGGCAGGTGGGACTAGATTGGATTGGGATATCTGGTCATTTGCTCGACCGAAGGGTCTGTTTCCAAGCTGTACATCTCTATGACCCTAATAAAAATTATTGCATGTATCAATTTCTCTCAAATTTTAATGCCCCTCCCCACCTGCAGGAATCTATCACAGGCCTCAATTTTACAAAGTTAAAAATCACACAACACCAGGTTATAGTCCAACAGGTTTAATTGGAAGCACACTAGCTTTCGAAGCTTCCTTCATCAGGTGATTGTGGAGGGCTCGATCGTAGCACAGAACTTATAGCAAAAATTTGCAGTGTGATGTAACTGAAATTGTACATTGAAAAATTGATTGTCTGTTAAGCCTTTCATCTGTTAGAATACAGTGATAGTTTCCCTTCTTTCATGTGTAAATCACAAAACCCTTCTTTTTAAAGTTGCATTCTCAGGTTAGCCGTTAACAATGGTGATAGCTAGACAATATGTTGAAGGTGTTAGCCCCCTGTGTTCTCTGTCTATGCCCTGATGTTTAGATTGATTCTAATCTAATAAGTGAGATAACAGTGTTTTACATAAATTCCTGCAGTTTTGAGCTCAGAGTTCTGCATGAATGTATGCAGTTTTTGAGCAAAGTGCAATGTAACTCTGCAATACAAATTCACCACACAAAATAT
The DNA here is from genome assembly GCF_020745735.1 of Hemiscyllium ocellatum. Classification (NCBI taxonomy): domain Eukaryota; kingdom Metazoa; phylum Chordata; class Chondrichthyes; order Orectolobiformes; family Hemiscylliidae; genus Hemiscyllium; species Hemiscyllium ocellatum. Next base: position 104,301,136 of record NC_083405.1, read on the forward strand.
ATGTGTGCATGTTGGTCTTTGTCTGTCTGCGTGTGTGTCTGTCTGGGGTGGGGGTTGAGTGTGAGAAAGTGTGTGTGTGTGTGTGCCTGTGTGTACCTGTGTCCGTGTGTGAAAGTGTCTGTGTGTAGGAATATCTATGTGTGTGTGTGTAGTGCAATGGTGATCACCTGTAATGTGACATGAACCCAAGGTCCCGGTTGAGGCCCTCCCTATGGGTACCGAACTTAGCTATCAGCCTCTGCTCAGCCACTTTCCTCTGCTGCCTGTCCCGAAGTCCACCTTGGAGGATGGTCACTCGAAGGTCCGAGGCTGAATGTCCTGGATTACTGAAGTGTTCCCCAACTGGGAGAGAACCCTCCTGTCTATTGATTGTTGTGCGGTGCCCATTCATCTATTGTCGTAGCCTTTGCTTGGTTTCCCCAATGTACCATGCCTCTGGATATCCTTGCCTGCAATCTATAAGATAGACAACGTTGGCTGAGTCACATGAGTACCTGCCATGTACAAGGTGGGAGGTGTTCCCATGCGTAATAGTGGTATCTATGTCCACAATCTGACACGTCTTGCAGCGTCCACCATGACAGGCTTGTATGGAGTTGTCCTGAGAGTCGGGCAGTTTGCTACGAACAATGATCTGTTTGAGATTTGACGGTTGTTTAAAGGCAAGTAGTGGAGGTATGGGGAAGGTCTTGGTGAGGTGCTCATCCTCATTGATAATGTGTTGCAGGTCATGAAGAACATGGCGTACAGATTACTGCAAGGAAGTGTACCGACAACTGAACAACCAGGAACACTACAGGCAACTACCAGCTGATCCGACCAAAGAACACACCCAAGAATTTAAACACATTGATCAGGACTTCGAATCCAGTCCTTCAGAGTTCCGTGTGCGCCCTCATCCCACGTACTTCTCATGTAGGCGACTTCTACTGCCTTCCAAAGGTACACAAAGCCAATACACCAGGACATCCCATTGTGTCGGGCAATGGGGCCTTATGTGAGAATCTCTCCTGCTATGTTGAAGGCATCTTGAAACCTATTGTACAGGGGATCTCCAGCTTCTGTCGCGACACTACGGATTTCTTACAGAAACTCAGCACCCACGGACCACTCGAACCGGGAACATTCCTCATCACAATGGATGTTTCCGCACTCTACACCAGCATCCCCCACAAGGATGGCATTGCGGCAACAGCCTCAGTACTCAACACAATACTCACACATTCAGCCTCAGACCTTCGGGTGACTGTCCTCCAAGGTGGACTTCGGGACAGGCAGCAGAGGAAAGTGGCCGAGCAGAGGCTGATAGCTAAGTTCGGTACCCATAGGGAGGGCCTCAACCGGGACCTTGGGTTCATGTCACATTACAGGTGATCACCATTGCACTATACACACAGATATTCCTACACACATACTCTCACATACACACGAACACAGGTACACACAGACACCCACACACACCCTTATAGACACACACACTTCCAAGCTCACACATGCACCCCCTTGCAGACTTAAGACACTGCGTGCACGCGCGCGCACACACACACACTTTCTCACACTCTCAACCCCCACCCCAGACAGACAGACACACACGCAGACAAAGACCCACATGCACACATATAGTTTGTGTAGTGAATTTGTATTTGTATTGCACTTTGCTCAAAAACTGCATACATTCATGTAGAAATCTGAGCTCAAGCTGCAGGAATTTATGTAAAACGCTGTTATCTCACTTATTAGATTAGAATCAATCTAAACATCAGGGCATAGACAGAGAACACGGGGGGCTAACACCTTCAACATGTTGTCTAGCTATCACCATTGTTGACAGCTAACCCGAGAATGCAACTTTAAAAAGAAGGGTTTTGTGATTTACACATGAAAGAAATTAAACTATCACTGTATTCTAACAGATGAAAGGCTTAACAGACAATCGATTTTTCAATGTACAATTTCAGTTACATCACACTGCAAATTTCTGCTATAAATTCTGTGTTACGATCGAGCCCTCCACTATCACCTGATGAAGGAGCGTCACTCCGAAAGCTAGTGTGCTTCCAATTAAACCTGTTGGACTATAACCTGGTTTAGATTAGATTACTTAGTGTGGAAACAGGCCCTTCGGCCCAACAAGTCCACACCGACCCGCCGAAGCGCAACCCACCCATACCCCTACATTTACCCCTTACCTAACACTACGGGCAATTTAGCATGCCCAATTCACCTGTTCCGCACATCTTTGGACTGTGGGAGGAAACCGGAGCACCCGGAGGAAACCCACGCAGACACGGGGAGAACGTGCAAACTCCACACAGTCAGTCGCCTGAGTCGGGAATTGAACCCAGGTCCCTGGCGCTGTGAGGTAGCAGTGCTAACCACTGTGCCACCGTGCCGCCCCTTATGCCACCGTGCCGCCCCTGGTGTTGTGTGATTTTTAACTTTGTACACTCCAGTCCAACATTGGCATCTCCAAATCATCTCAATTTTACAGATCTTTGCAATGATTTTCATTCTGATTAACTCAACAATGATTGGGACCTCAAGTATTTATTTATCAAAATATTGTGCTATGAATTGGCTTGATGGTAACATTTCATGGTCTGTGCTGCTCCTTAGTGGTCATGCAGCTGCATTACAATATTCTAGTCCAGTCCCTTCTCCTGTAGAGGGCAATGTTTTCACTTCCAAATGTCTTCCGATTGCCCTGCCTGAGTCTCTGGAACTGTTGTTTAAATCATGTATATCACACCTAAAATCTAAATAGGTTCAGTTACTGATCTGTTCATCATTTAATTAAAACAGTGCTTCAGAAGTTGTATAAGTATTTTCTTACCATTTCAGAAATGTTTCAGTTTGAGGATTGGGTACTGAACACACTGCTGTAATCTTGAAAGATGAACAGAGTTCAGTTGTATTAGCCACAACTTAGAAATTGATATTCCCGACTTTACAGGTTCTTTGTGCACTGTTAGCACAAATTTTCCTAACAAAACAAAGTGCAGTTCTTCAGAACCTCTGTTCCATTCTGTAGAACACTCATATTATGCTCAAACCTCTGAATCTGTTTCTCTCTCCACAGATACTGCCAGACATTTCTCCAGAATTCTGTTTTTGTCCCAGTTGAATCAATATCCTCACAGGGCAGTCCTGCCATCTCCAGTATCAGCTGAATGAACCTCTGAGGCACACTCTCTATAGTTTGTAGATGGCAAGACCGATACTCCAGATATGGTCTCAAAGTCCTATCCAAACGCAATAAGACCTATCCCTACTCCTGAATTCAAATCCTATTAAATGAAGGCTGATATAACATTTGCATTACTAATTGCTTGTGTTGTGTGTGGTGCTGACTCCTGCCTGACCTGCTGTGCTTTTCCAGCACCACACTCAACTCTGGTTTCCAGCATCTGCAGTCCTCACTTTCTCCTAATTGTTTGTGTCAAAAAGTGTGGCACTGGAAAAGCACAGCAGCATCAGTGGAACAGGAGATACGATATTTCGGATGTAAGCTCTTCATCAGGAATGTGGGGTGGAACAGCTGAGTGATAAATAGGAGGGTGGGATGGGGCTGGGGGGGCAAGGTAGCTGGGAAGGAGATAGGTAGAAAGAGAGTGGGGGGTGATGGGAATAAGTCAGATGGGAGGGGGAAGCAGGTAGATGGGAAAAAAGATGGACAGGTAGGACAGTTCAAGTGGGTGGTGGCGAATTGGAGTGTTGGATCTGGGATGAGATGAGAGGGAAGGGGAGATGAAGAAACTGGTGGAATTGAAGTTGATGCCATGTTGTTGGAGGATCCCATGGTGGAAGATGTGTTCTTTCTCCAGGCGTCGGGTGGCTTGGATTTGGCAGTGGAGGAGGCCCAGGACTTGCATGTCTTTGGCAGAGTGGGAGGGGGAGTTGAAGTGTTTGGCCACAGGGCGCTGAAGTGGTTTGGTGCATGTGTCCTGGAGTTGTTCCCTAAAACATTCTGTGAGTTGGTGTCCTGCCCCCCTTGCTGTAGAGACCACATTGAGAGCAATGGACATAGTAGATGCTTGTATATTGCTTGAGTAACTTGTATACTTTATTAGCTGGAGACACCCAGATCTCTTTGTACATCTACAGTTCCTCGTATATCACTATTTAAATCATACTTGTCAGGAATGTAGTACAGGATCAGGAGGCAGACACCCCAAACTGAGGGTATCACTGGGATTAATCTGCCACATGCATTGGGAACATTGTGCTTGTCTGGATAAGGGGGCTTGTCTAGTAATGAAGGTAATCTGAAGGGTCACTGGACTCAATGTTAACTGTTTTCTCTCCACAAATGCTATTAGACTTGGTGTATTTCTCCAGTAAATTCCGCTTTTGTTCTCAAAGAGCATTGGTGTGCCTTATTTTCACTTAGATCAGGGAATTCATTTTTTTTGCTTTGAGGAAAGCTCCATAGAATGGGAAAGGTTTTGTTTATTGGATCTCAGAGGCCCTGGTTGATATTAAATGTACGAAACAATTTCACTTGAAGCAAATGGATAGTTTAGAATTGTTGGAAAATAGCTTACCTTAGTGGAAGGGTTTTAGTTTGAAAATTCCAGATTAGTAATGTTTGATTAGAACCCTGATAGGGTTATTTGAATGTGAGAAACTCTAAACTCAGTATCTGTCTAATCAAGAAAAAGGCTGTCAAACTCTCAGGACTGGAATTGTTTTTGAAAAAGCTATGTTAAACTTATATGTTGCTGAAAGGCAATTCTTCTGGTCTTTGAGTACTGTAGTGGGATGGTTTGGGATGAATGGATGGATTAAATTTTTAATGTGTTTCAAAGTCTTTCAAAATGTAAGTAGCTTGGTAAGTAGCTAAGTAAATAGCTTGGTTAATTTGATTCTACATTCTTTCATGCAATAAACATCTGTTGACTTTAAAACCTGGATTCACAGTATTCTGCGCTTGTGTTTTAGTGAAAGACCATCTCATTAAATAAAAAGATTTCAATAGGAATCTGACTTGTCTTGATATTAAATAATAACCAACAATAAACTAATAAATAGCAATAACTCAGCCCAGTCAAACAAAACACTCACATGTTCACAGTTCCTCCTCCCTGGATATTGGACTCATGAAACACAATCGTTATGGCTATATAAAAGCCCTTGTTAGTGTGGCAGATAAATCTGTGTCCAGGTATTTCAAAAAGGGCTGCTATGTCTTATAAAAAAATCCTCAGTTTTGTGGTGTACCATATTTGTGAGAAAATCCAAGGGGATATGCTCCATAATAATCTTCCGCCAACCCGAAAGGCCTGAGTGGTTTTCGGACATCCAACCTAGCAAGATATCCTTCCTTGCACAGAATGTGAGAATATTGAAAAGTTTTTTTTCGGGTGGAGGATTTTAATGCACATCACCAAGAGTAGCTCAGCAGCACTACAACAGATCGAGCTGATTGGGTCCTAAAGGCCATAGTTACCAGACTGGATTGGTTGCAGGTGGTGAGGGAACCAACAGCAGGGAAAAGCATACTTTGAAAAGGATGAAGTAATCTGTAGGCTGCAGATGCAGCTGTCCATGACAGTATTGGTAAGATTGCATGGTCTTTCTGGAGACAAAGTCCCACCTTCACATTGAAAATAACCTCCACCATGTTGGATGGTACTATTACTGTGCTAAATGGGACAGACTTCAAACAGATCTAGCAACCCAATACTGGGTATCCATGAGGTGCTATGGACCATCGACAACAGCAGAACTGTATTCCAGTACAATCTGTAATCTCATGGCCCAGTATATCCCCCTCTCAACCATTACCATTAAACCAGGGGATCAACTCTGGTTGAATGAAGAGTAAAGGAGGGATACCTGAAAATGAGATGCAAACCTAGAGAAACCACCACACATTAGCATGGCAAACTGCATAAGCAACAAGTGATAATCAGAGATAAGTGATCCCACAACGAACGAATCATATCCAAGCTCTGCAGTCCTCCATAAATAGGTCCAAACAGCAGGCCGTGGAGGGGTCGTTAGGGCCTACTGCCTGCCCCTCTTCTGCAGTTACGTTAGAGCCTGGGTGTCTCTGGAAAAGGAGCACGTGGTGTTCACCGACACGCTGGAGTTGTTCAGGGAGAGTTAGGTGCCACAGGGAGTGGAGTATTTTATTTGCCCCTCCAACTCTATTTTGATTTAATTCCTACCCTCCCCTTCACTGTTTAGGTCACGCAGCATTGCCCTTTGATGTGAAGGGCACTGCTTGTCACTGGCCACTTGGGTGTTTCTTTTCTTCCTGGTGGTGGAAACCGAATAAAGATTCGTGCACCTTGTGTCTCTCACTGTGTCTCACGCCAGCACACACACAACATGGGTGCTGGGGGAAAAATAAGCACTACCGCAGTTAGGCGGTAGTGTGGGGGTAAACAAAAGCTCTGCAGTCCTGCACATCCAGTTGTGATTGGTGTTGGATGAGTTAACAACTCCCTGGAGGAAGAGGCTCCACAAATATTCCCATTCCCAGTGATGGAATAGCCCAGCACATCAGTACAAAAGGTAAGGCTGAAGCATTCGCAGCTATTTTCAGCTAGAAATATGAAGTAGATAACCCACCACAGGCACTTCCAGTGGTCCCCAGCAACAGACACCAGTCTTCAGCCAATTCAATTCATTCCACATGATACCAAAAAATGATTGGAGGCACTGAATACCACAAAGGACAACATTCCAGCAATAGTACTGAAGACTTGTGCTCCAGAATGTGCTGCTCCCCTACCCAAGCTGTTTCAGTACAGTTACAACACTGACATTGACCCGAAAGTTGCCCAGATATGCCCTGTATGTAAAAAGCTGGATAAATCCTTCCTGGCCAATTACCTCCCCATTAGTCTACTTTCGTTGATCAGTAAAATGTTAGAAGGTGATATCAAGCAGCACCTGCACAGCAATAATCTGCTCAGTGACACCTACTTTGGGTTCCTGCCAGGGCCACTCAGCTCCTGACCTCATTGCTTTAAACACGGACAAAGGGACTGAACTTCAGAGGTGAGGTGAGTGACCGCCCTAGACATCAAGGCTGCATTCGACTCAATGTAGTATCAAGGAGCCCAAACAAAACTGGAATCAATGTCTATCAGGAGGAAAACAGTCTGCTGGTTGGAGTCTCACCTGGCACACAGGAAGATGTTCACTGATGATTGCACAATGTTCAGCACCATTTGTGACTCCTCAGATACTGAAGCAGTCCATGTTCAAATGCACAATATTTAGGTTTGGGCTGACAAGTGACAAGTAATATTTACTCCACACAAATGCCAGGCACTGACCATCATTGATAAAACAATCTGACCTCCTCTCTTTTACATTCAATGGTGTTACTATCACTCAATCCTTCACTATCAACATCCTGGAGTTGCCCTTGACCAGAAATTCAACTGAACTTGTCAGATAAACACCACAGGTACAAAAACAGGTCAGAGGCTAGGAATATTGTAGCGAGTAACTCACCTCCTGACTCCCCAAAGCCATCTACAATGCACAAGTCACGAACGTGATCGAATACTCCTCATTTGTCTGGATGGATTCAGCTCCAACAGCACTCAAGATGTTTGACACTATCCAGGATAAAGCAACCTACTTGATTGACAGTATGTTCTTAAAGATTCCACTCCCGCCGCCATTAATGCTCAGTCCAAGATGCACGGCAGAAATTTACCAAAATCCTTAGTAAGTACCTTTCAAACCCATGACTACTTCCATCTAGAATGCCAAGCACAGTAAATACTGTCTTGAAAACTTTGCATATGCAAATTCCCCTCCAAGCCATTCACCATCCTCACTTCGAAATATATCACCATTCCCTCACTGTTGCTGGGTCAATATCCTGGAATTCCCTCCCTAAGGGCATTGTGGGTCAACACAAAGTGGTTCATGAAGGCAGCTCACTGCCACCTTCTCCTGAACTGTAAACGTTGGCCAGCCAGCAATGTCTACAAGTGAATAGGAAAAAGAACTTCCAAGTCGTTACCACTCACTCTGTTCAAAAATGTTCTTCCTCATATTTTCCCCCTCCATCCTTTGCTACAATTTTGATTTGTTTAACTCAGGAACAGGATCCCTCAACGGTCTCCCTGTGGTGGTCTGGTTATTATTTGTCTGCTCCAGACTATCACATCCCAAGTCTTCCATGACCTTTAATCTCAATTTACACTAACGTGAGTTTTGGATTCCAAACATTAGCTCTATCCATGGTAATAAATCTTCACCCACATACCTACTTCCAGGTGACAGGATAAAGGCAGCTCATTATTTGGATGCAAGTTTTATGTCTTTGAAGGTGGTAGAAGAAATTAAGCAGTGTCTTTCTCACTCCAGCTATGAAAGGACCTTGGTGTTCTGGGCCCATTGTACAGGGGAACCTCAACTACCAGAAGGACACCGTCGGGGAGTATTTCATTCGGTTAATCAAATTCCAGATAATCAAATGCTGGATTGCATTGTTTAGCCAAACATCAGGACCTTGCAATCTTGCTGGATAATCCAATATTTGGATAATTGAATGCCGGATAATTGATAACTCTCCTCTGGGATGGACAATAAATGGCGGCCTAGCCAGTGACGTTCCATCCTGATAATGAATAAAAAGCAACTTGTACGCCTTAAGACGACGGTGCTCGGACCCGATGTAGATCACCATTTGGAGGACGCTCAGGTGTGCGGTGGGATCCCGTCTGCGCTCACCCCAGCCCGGACGGAATTTCACATTGGCCCCAAGGTCCCGTACTTCCCGCGGGACCCTGTGCCCCACAACCTGAGCTGCCTCCAAAATTTTAATTTTGTTTCCTTTCAGGGGGTGAAATGGCAGGCCCTGTAATGATTGCTGCAGCACACCGTCCACCTCTTCTCCCTCATCCACCGTCCGGACACGTCTTGGCGTGCCCATTTGCCACCGGGCGGTGGGGATCCCCAGTGGAGGGCCCTCTACGCGGGAGTCCTCCCCCTGTCTCTTGGGGATCTGGGGTGGAGGGTGCTGCATGCAGCAGTCCCCTGCAACCGCAGATTGCGGTGGTTCACGGACTCCCAGCCCAACTGCTTGTTCTGTGGTGCTGTGGAGTCCGTGGACCATGTGTATGTTGGGTGTGGGCGTTTGCACTCCCTTTTTGATTTTCTGAAAAACCTCCTCCTCTGTTTTTGGTTGCACTTCAGTCCCACGCTCCTGATCTTCGGGCACCCGGTGCGGAGGAGGGAGGGCAGGTCTGAAGACCTCCTCGTTGGTCTGCTCCTGGGCCTGGCCAAACTGGCCATAAACAGGTCCAGACAGCAGGCCGTGGAGGGGGTCGTAAGGGCCGACTGCCTGCCCCTCTTCCGCGGTTACGTTAGGGCCCAGGTGTCCATGGAGAAGGAGCACGCGGTGTCCACCAACACCCTGGAGTTGTTCAGGGAGAGGTGGGTGCCGCAGGGAGTGGAGTGTATCATTTCCCCCTCCAATGCTATTTTAATTTAGTCCTTGCCCTCCCCTTCACTGTTTTGATCACACAGCATTGCCCTTTGATGTGAAGGGCACTGCTTGTCACAGGCCACTCGGGTGTTTTCCTACTTTTCCTGGTGGTGGAAATTAAATAAAGATTTATGCACTTTGTGTCTCTCACTGTGTCTCACACCTGCACACCCACACCATGGGGGCTGGGGAAAATAAGCACTACCGCAGTTAGGCGGTAGTGTGGGGGTAGGAAAAAAAAAGAAAAAAAAAAGCAACTTGTATGCCTTAAGACGGCGGTGCTCGGACCCGATGTAGTGCACCATTTGGAGGATGCTCAGGTGTGCGGTGGGATCCCGTCTGCGCTCACCCCAGCCCGGACGGAATTTCACATTGGCCCCAAGGTCCCGTACTTCCCGCGGGACCCTGTGCCCCACAACCTGAGCTGCCTCCGAAATTTTAATTTTGTTTCCTTTCAGGGGGTGAAATGGCAGGCCCTGTAATGATTGCTGCAGCACACCGTCCACCTCTTCTCCCTCATCCACCGTCCGGACACGTCTTGGCGTGCCCATTTGCCACCGGGCGGTGGGGATCCCCAGTGGAGGGCCCTCTACGCGGGAGTCCTCCCCCTGTCTCTTGGGGATCTGGGGTGGAGGGTGCTGCATGCAGCAGTCCCCTGCAACCGCAGATTGCGGTGGTTCACGGACTCCCAGCCCAACTGCTTGTTCTGTGGTGCTGTAGAGTCCATGGACCATGTGTATGTTGGGTGTGGGCGTTTGCACTCCCTTTTTGATTTTCTCAAAAACCTTCTCCTCTGCTTTTGGTTGCACTTCAGTCCCACGCTCCTGATCTTCGGGCACCCAGTGTGGAGGAGGGAGGGCAGGTCTGAAGACCTCCTTGTGGATCTGCTCCTGGACCTGACCAAACTGGCCATAAACAGGTCCCGGCAGCGGGTCATGGAGGGGGTCGTGAGGGCCAACTGCCTGACCCTCTTCCGCGGTTACATTAGAGCCCGGGTGTCCTTAGAGAAGGAGCACGTGGTGTCCACCAACACCCTGGAGTTCTTTAGGGAGAGGTGGGCGTCGCAGGGAGTGGAGTGCATCATTTCCCCCTCCAACTCTATTTTGATTTAATCCCTGCCCTCCCCTTCACTGTTTTGATCACACAGTATTACCCTTTGATGTGAAGGGCACTGCTTGTCACAGGCCACTTGGGTGTTTCCTTTTTTCCAAGTGGTGGAAATTAAATAAAGATTTGTGCACTTTGTGTCTCTCACTGCGTCTCACACCTGCACACACACACCATGGGTGCTGGGGAAAAAATATGCACTACCGCAATTAAGCGGTAGTGCAGGGGTAAAGAAAAGGAGAAAAAAAAAGAAACTATGCAAGCATTGCCCTTTGATGTGAAGGGCACTGCTTGTCACTGGACCACTCAGGTGTAATAAAAAAAAAGAAAAAAAAAAGAAAAAAAGAAAGAAAAGAAACAATGCATCCTCACACAGCATTGCCCTTTGAAAAAAATAAAAAACAACTCGTCACTGGTCACTAGGCCACAGACCAATCTGGTACTTGTTGCTGGCCAAAGCTCTATTTGTATATGCCCTTTGGCTCCAGCTCATCTGCAAGTTAAGCCTCCACTCTTAGTTGAACAAGCATTGTGTACATAGCACTTACCATGGGTGTCTAGTTACTTGTGCAGCAATCCTTCAACAATTTTTAATTTCCAAAATGGTTCTTTCCCATTGCAGTGCCCAATCAAGAATATAGAAAAATGAAAATGATACTGTCTTTATGATATGATTTGGCATTTGCTAAATAATCCTGAATGTGCTTCAAATGACACCGATAACCAAATAAAGATAGTCAGTTAGGCTTGCAGTATGGCACTCTTGCACATATTTGTGCTTGATTCAAATGAACAAAATAGGCAACATCCATTCTCAGGGCAAAATCTCTAATAATTAGAATAAAAACTGCCTGGTTTGAATTTAAATAAAACTTGCTGTTAACTGTCTGTCACCACTAACTGGTGTATCCTCAATCAGAATCCACTTTCTATTCAATCAGCACTCTCTTCTAAGACAGCGCAAAATGCTACTCCCCCCTTACACTTGTATTCTTATAAATTGTCCTGATGAGTGCAAGACAAGAGGCTTTGTGTCTTTTCTCAGCAATGATTTAGCATTAATAAATTATACTTCTCAGTACAGAGTTGTGGCTCTGAAAAGTTATTTAATCTGATTGGCTATGGAGTTATACAAAGGTTTTTGCTGTTTGCTGAGATCCCAGATGGCCTGCTTCCCTTGCTGAACCGTTAACAGACCTGCTGCAACAAATTATGACCAAACAAGTTTTATAATTCAAGGCAATTTGGCCTCTGCATAAAAAAAAATTGAAATCTTGGCAACCCATCCCAGCTCCCAAACACAAACTGATTGTTGGAAGAGGTGACCTTTCAGAATGAAATATTCATCTCTGTTGCAGAGATCTGTTTAAACAACCCCTCCAAAAAAATAAACTCAGCAGTTAAGAACTTTTATTGTCTCTTACCAGTTGAATGATTCATACTGAGTTCAGGCTGGTGCGAGTCTTTTTTCTGCAAAAAGTATTTCTTGGAACTGTCATAAAAATTGACCGTGATGTAATAGTGGGTTGGAAATGATTCCAGACTTTTTGGAAAATATTTCTGAAGATATTTTTATACCACTTCATTCCAAAGATTGCGATCTTGAATAACCAACTATTGCAATAAATGTTGCAAAATAGAACTCATTTCAGAAACTTTGGTAAGTGACACATGTGAACTAGAAAAAATCTTGAAAACAAGCCCACTGTTTTAATTTAAATTATATTCCAATGGAAACAGTAAGGTGTATTCTGATTAGTGTTGCTGTGGAGCAGTTGACATCTAATTTCTGTTCTTGACACCCCAGCCAGGGTGATTGGACAAGACTTTGTGGAGCATGTAGGGAATAGTTGCCCTCCAAGGTTTAGTTCCACTGGAACAGGTGCAATGTGTGGACATATTTTGTCCATTTGTGAAGGACAGGGTACAGTGTAAGGCAATGTGGGGTTCAACAGAAACCCACAGGGCAGGAAAGTGTGAAAGGGGCGAATTAATTGAATCAGGGAAATTTCATTAGATCAAAATCAAAGTTTCCAGTTGCAACAATAGTGATAAAAAAGGAACTAAAGAGAGCTGGAAGGTGTGACTGGTTAATATACGAAAAGCCCTTGAGCAAGAGGTAATCACAGAGTGTTCAAATTTGGTCTAAATCACTTAACTGGACAGACAATTCTCAAGTACCTATCTGAATGGGTCAGTTTCAAATACTTTTCAATGAACTGATAACAGCATCCTGTAAATGTAAAATCCTATGAATGTATTGATACCAATATCCTGAAAATGTTGATCATATTGATTAGCTGTCTGTTATGGTATAGTATGGGAAAGCCACTTCCACTCAATGCTGTAGCTTCAGCTCAGAAACCTGTAACAGCAAGTTCTCTGAATAAAGACAACTGAAGGCCATTTTACCGTCTCTGTCTCTCATTTTGGTTTGCGGTCTCCAAAACGAACCTCAATATGTGGTACAAATTAGGAGTGTGTGATATGAATGATGTGATGGCAGATTAGGAGGACATGTGTCCCAATGACTAGTAGATCATATCAAACAGCATCTCCCATCAACATTTGCAAAGGGCAGTGCATAGACCTGTTCTTGCAAAACTTAGTACATAATGTGTCCAACATGTGACATGTTTCTGCAATTGGGTAACACTTTCTAAACAATCACAATTGTGACATCAATTACATTAATGACCATGTTAAGATTATCGGTTGGGCTTGCCATGTGTCTCACTGCCATTAAATCATCACAATTCGTGATTGGTCATATCATGGAGCAGTCGCTCATAGAAGTAAGACGTTGTGGAGGAAAGAAATTTCCCACCATAGCTTCAGTTCCAGACAAGGAACAATGAGGAAGAAAACACCAATTATTATAGTTAAGGGTCAAAACCAGCCAAGCTCAGAAGGAACTGGTTAAACACACAGCAGAAGGCAATATGATCATCGAGCATCACCAAAGGTATTTAGTGTTGACCCTCTGATTCAAGAACTTTCTGGTCTTCATTGGCAGACCCAGCTTTCTATCTCAGCTCTGATTTTTTTTTTGCTGGACCTGATATTGAGTTAGACTCTGACTGTCTATAACTTTGAAATGCCATTCACAGAGGGAGCATCCAGGGTCTCTAAAAACACCTTTGTAATCTGCAGGAACCTATTCAACTATGAATGATTTTAATGTAATGCAATGCGAAAGACATAAAATGATAAGTTCCCAGTGTAGGTTTTTGACTTGTTTTAGTTCAGATGACATTTTATTGACCTGGACTTAAAGCTTGCCTTATTTCCAGCATATTGAACTCATATAGGTTGTCCTCTTGTGGTGAACCTCATTCCATCTGGAGCCTCGACTTTAACTTTAGCAATTCAAATGAAAGCAATGTACTGCAGATGCTGGATACCTAAAATAAGAATAGAAAGTGCAAAAGACATCCAGCAGGTCTGGGAACATCAGTGGAGAGTGAAACTTAGTTAAGTTTCAAAACCGATATGACTTCTTCAGAATGGAAAGGAGTTAGAAACAACATTGTCCTTGAGCTGCACAACCACTTAGACATTCCAAGCACAATCATCGGTTGCTGGCCTGGGTCATAGCATTGACTGTAATTCATGGAAGTGAAATGGCTCGAGGAATGCTGATTGGGAAAAGATGGTTTTTATGCTGTTAACGCAGGATAAGAGGAGCAACTGGAACAGATGTGAGGGTGCCTAGAACAAAAGACAAATGGGATTGCTGATGGTGAAAGAGGGATAGAGACTTTCTATGCAGAGGGTGGTGCGTGTATTGAATGAGCTGCCAGAGGCAGTGGTGGAGGTTGGTACAATTGTAGCATTTAAAAGGCATTTGGATGGCTGTATGAATAGGAAGGCTTTGGCGGGATATAGGCCAGGTGCTGGCAAATGGGACTAGATTAGGTTAGAATGTCTGGTTGGCATGGAAGAGTTGGTCCAAAGGGTTTGTTTCCATGCTGTACATCTCTATGACACTATGACATAAAGTGGGTGTACAGTCAATGAAGGTGTGAAAAAGAGAAAATGGGTCAGTCCCACAGAGGGCAAAGTCAAGAAGGTACACATAAGATACAGATGAGGTGTGGAACAAGGGACAGAAGAGTAAGAAAAATGGAGTTGTGGAATTTTTAGTGAGTCCTTATAGGCTATAGAGTGTCTCAGAGGAAAATAATGTGTAGTCCCTCTGAATGCATTGAATGTGGTGCTGGAAAAACATGGCAGCATCCCAGGAGCAGGAGAATCAACGTTTCAGTCATAAGCCCTTCATCAGGAATGAGACTTGTCGGCCGGGGGCTGAGACATAAAGGGGGGTGGGAGTTGCTGGGGGTAAGGTAGCTGAGAATGCAATAGGTAGATGAAGGTGGGAGAGAAGGTGATAAGTCAGAAAGGAGGGTGGAGCGGATAGATGGGAAAGACAATGGACAGGTCAAGTGAACAGTACTGATTTAGAGGATTGGGACTGGGATAAGGTGGGGGGAGGGGAAATTAGGAAACTGGTGAAGTCCACATTGATGCCTTGGGGTTGAAGGTAGAAGATGAGCTGTTCTTCCTCCAGGCGTCTGGTGGTTAGGGTTTTGTGATGGAGGAGGCCCAGGACCTGCCTGTCCTTGATGGAATGGGAGGAGGAGTTGAAGTGTTCAGCCATGGGGCGGTGGTTTTGATTGGTGCAATGCAGGTGTCCCAGGGATGTTCTCTGAAATGATCTGCAAGAAGCCCTCCCCGATGTGGAGGAGACCACACCCAGTGCAACCGATACAGTAGGTGATCTTTGTGGAAGTACAGGTAAATTTCTGTCAGATGTAGAAAGACCACCCCAAAGGATCCTTCCACATCCAACAGACATTTACCTGTACCTCCACCAATGTCACCTATTGTATCTGTTGCACCCAATGTGGTCTCCTCCACATCAGGGAGACAGGATGCCTCCTTGCGGATCATTTCAGAGAATGTCTCTGGGAAATCCCCACCAACCAACCCACCGCCCTGTGGCTGAACGGTTCAACTCCCCCTATCACATGCAGGTCCTGGGCCTCCCCCATCGCCAAACCCTGACCACCCAACGCCTGGAGGAACAACACTG
Source organism: Hemiscyllium ocellatum (assembly GCF_020745735.1). Taxonomy (NCBI): domain Eukaryota; kingdom Metazoa; phylum Chordata; class Chondrichthyes; order Orectolobiformes; family Hemiscylliidae; genus Hemiscyllium; species Hemiscyllium ocellatum. The sequence goes on from NC_083405.1 coordinate 104,316,801, forward strand.
TATCCTCTGCCTTGGGACCCTGCAAACACGAGATCAATGTGGATTTCACCAGTTTCCTCATTTCCCCTCCCCCCATCTTATACCAGTCCTAATCCTCCAATTCAGCACCACCCTTTTGACTCATCTATCAGCTTTCCCATTGATCTTCTCCACCCTCCTCTCTGACCTTCTCCCCCACCTTCATCTACCTATTGCATTCCCAACTACTTTCCCCCACCCTGGCCCCCTCCCAGCCCACAAGCCTCATTCTTGATGAAGGGCTTATCCCAAAACGCTGATTCTCCTGCTCCTCGGATGCTGCCTGACCTGCTGTGCTTTTCCAGCATCACACTCTTGACTCTGATCTCCAGCATCTGCAGTCCCTACTTTCTCCTGGAACACCGCAGTCCCAGGATGAAAATGCTAGCATGGGAGCAAAATGATTTGTTGAAATGGCCAGTGACTGGAAGGTCAAGGTCATGCCTATGGACAAAGCAGAGGGGTTCCCCAAAGCAATTCACCCAGTCTACGTTTGGTCTTTCCATTGTTGAGGAGACCACACAGTGAACAGAGACTACAGTTGAGTAGAACGAAAGTATTATAAGGAAAACATTGCTTCACCTGGAATGTGCGTTTGGGATCTTGGACAGTGGCAAGGTGAATGGATAAGTGTCATCATGGCAAGTCGCCATGGAGAAGCGAGGAAGTCTTTCGAGTGATTGAGGAGTGGACCAGGATGTCACAGCTAACCATCCTTGTGGAATGCTGAGAATGGAAAAGAGGGGCAGGTGTGTTTAGTGGTGGTATCCTGCTTGAGGCAACAGAAATAGTGGAGAAAGATCATATGCATGCAGAGACTGCGGGAATGGACAGTGAGCATAAAAGGAACCTTATTATTGTTCTGGGAGGGAAGGGAAGGGGTGAACATGTGAGGTGGGTGAGGCATAGTTTAGAGCCCAGAATATGGCACAGCAGGTCAGGCAGCATCTGCGGAGCAGGAGATTCAACGTTTCGGGCAAAAACCCATCATCAGAAATGCAAGTCCTCACTTTCGCATTGGTTAGAGCACGTCAACAATGGTGGGTCTAAGGGGATGGGTGCAAATGTTTCATGGTGTGGTGTTTTTTATAAAGTGGTACATTATTTGTCACCTTCTTCCAAAGGAAGAAGCAGCGAACCTCAGGCTATCCTGACGGGGGTAGGGGCTTTGCGTATTCATGGTAACAAGGAGGCAGCTAGGACCAGAAAATTGGGAATTGTAAAACTGCAGTAAAGTGTCAGAAGAATTATGAACGTAAGTGTGGAGAGTCTGAACTGGGGGTGGGGAAATAGAGTAGGAAGAATTAAGTCAACACGAGCTGAAAGAGCAGCATCCCTGGTGCGGTGAACATTGACCGTTCTAATCTGTCTTGCTTAGTCAAGGACGTTTCCTGCAAAGGGAAGAGTGTCACTATGATTCTCTGACAGGTACCTGGAGGTTCTGATCCTGGTAATAAGGAGAAGAATGTCCTCTTCCTGGAAGACCGGCAGAGGGGGCTGGACCACCAGACCCTGACAGTCTGGTCAGAGGTTACCAGCCAGTTAATATTATCTCTACAGTCTGGAGGAATGGCCAGCAGTGCCATACACCTTCCCTGCTGTGCCAGGTAAGTACCACATGCTTCTCCCAATCTCACTTTTTCCCACGAAGGATGATGTGTATATTAAATGAGCTGCCAGAGGAAGTGGTAGATGCAGGTTCAGTGATAACAATTTGGATATGTACATGGATAGGAAAAGTTTAGAGGGGCATGGGCCAAATGCAAGCAAGTGGGACTGGTTCAGTGTGGAAATCCTGGTCAGCATGGATGGGTTGGGCCAAAGGGCCCATTTCTGTGCTGTATGATTCTGTATAAAGCTAATATACAGGTTCGGAAGAATGCTAGATGGGTTTGCTGTAAACCTTGTCCAGTGCCCTATGCTCAAAGGGAGAAAAAAAGAGAATTGGTGTTGAAAACATCGGATATGGAGAACATTAGCAGAAAGGTTGAACTCAGTTATTGGGTTAGTCCAGTAGTAGTGGTACCAAAGGTAACTGGGGGACTGTAAGCTTATGTGGGCTTGATAAAGCAATTATAGAGCAGATAGAGAATGTAATCCACATGATAATTTGCCCAGCATCAGGGATCTGTTCACTATGTTGTCAGGAGACCAGACTTTTTCAAACTCAGATCCAACAACAGCTCAACTGTAACTTAACTGAGATGATGAGCCAAGGTCTATTAATACCCACTGGGGCCTATTTCAGTTTTTATGGGCTACCATTTGGTGTTTCTTCAAGCTGTGGAATTTTTCAAGCAGTAATGAATAAAATTTGCAAGGAATTTGTGGAATAGTGTGTTATTTGGATGGCATTCTTAGTTCAGCTTCAAGTGGGAAGGCCCATGATGACAGATGGAAGAAAATGTTCCAACTTTTGGAAGATTAGGGAAATAAGGCATGTGCAGTCAAATGTGAAATGTTTCTCAAGAGTATTTGGCTCACAGATTAGAAACAGAGATGTTACAACATCCCAGCATAGTTTTCAAGCAACCAAAAATACACCTCAGCCTCAGAATACTTCTGAGCTCAGATTGTTTTTTGGGACTGCTGAACTATTACAGCAAATTCATACAAAGATGAAACATTTTGAGAGAATGGCACTTTTTACAGCACTCTTGATGAAGGGCTTTTGTCTGAAACATCGATTTTCCTGCTCCTTGGATGCTGTCTGACCTGCTGTACTTTTCCAGCACCATTCTAATCCAGAGTCGGGTTTCCAGCATCCGCAGTCCTTGTTTTTACCTACATTTTACAGCAAGTTCAAATTCTTGCAGGAAGTGACTTAAATTAGAAGAATGAGGGGGAATTCCATTAATTCTAACAGAACTAGAGCAAATAGATGCAGGAAGTGAGTTCCCAATGGTGGGGTGTCCAGAAAAACCAGCAGTCACAGTCTAAGGATATGGGGTAGACCATTTAGGATGGAGATGAGGAGAAATTTCTTCACCCAGAGAGTGGTGAGCCTGTGGAATTCATTACCACAGAAAGTGGTTGAGGCAAAGACATTGAGTGTTTTCAAGAAGGAGTTAGATAAAGTTCTTAGGGCTAAAGGGATCAAAAGGGCACGGAATGCAAGTGGAAAGAGAGTACTGGGTTGGATGATTAGCCATGATCATATTGAATGGCAGAGCAGGCTTGAAGGGCTACTATCTATGTTTATATCTTTGCTGCCTTCACTCTTAACTTATTCTGTCTTGCTCTTCTGACAATGTGACTAGTGACTTGCAGTTATGGACCAGGCCCAACCGCTCATAATATTTTTAAGCAGATAGCCCAGACCGTAACTTTGCTATTGTTTTAGATGTCTTTGCCTGAAGTGAATTAGCTGATCTGACTGCCGAGTTTCAAGCAAACAGAATTCATTTACAAAATTATGGAATTAAACAGAAAGAAAAGAAAATAGAATACTGGGTAATTTATCCTATCCAGCCCAACTGACTATCCCGACTTAATGATGCTGTTTCAAAAATACGCGCAACAGCCCCAATAAACACATACCTTAACACAAAGAGTCAAACTGAAACAAACCAGGCTTACAGGTTACAAAGTCAGAAGTGGCAGAAGGAGGGAGAGAATCAGCAGCCTGCCTTTACACATACTGCTGTTGAACTGAATCAAAAACTCTAACCTAAATGAAGGCTAGCTTGTATTGTATTGGATTTTCTTGTATTGTCCTGATTTCAGTCATTAGTGAGTGGTGGGTAGTGAGGGAGTAATTTTTGACTTGAGGTGATCTTGCAAAATAGCAAATTAGAAGTCTGTTTTTACATCTTTCCTGATTTCTTCTGAAGTCAGTGGCAGTGAAATTGGAGTGGGATAAAAATGGATGACTGTTTTATACCATTTCCTGCTGTGATTATGTAAACAACAGAGGTGATAAAAAATAGGAAAAGCAACTTTCACCATTTCAGTCTGTTTTGAGTTGTTAAATGTTGCTTTGAATTTCCACTTCAAATGAACATAGATCCATCAGTCTAATCTGAGTCTGTATTACTCTCCCGCATTGCTGAAGGCACAAATCTGAATTTAAAGCCATCATCTCCATGACAACCTTAGTAATTATGAAATAATCCCTGGCTTCTGAGAGAAATCTGCTGCAGAATAATTTCAGAGAAGTGACCAATATCCTACTCCTAAGCGAATACAAGGGAAAGAAGCTTTTGCTTAGAAGGAAGAAAAATCCCTCATGGTGACAAATATTTTGATAGAGTTTATCTCGGCAGTGACTTTGTACCTACCTGAAAAATGTTTGAAGCTCTGCTTTGCAGCTGTGAGAGTCTATTGAAGATTTTTTTGAAAGCAGCAAATAAATAATCAACAGAGTTATTCTGAAACTTCACAAATCACAGTTTAGGGAACTTAGTCAGCAATGGTGCATTCTATGAAGTAATAAATTAACAAATAGTCAGGAAACCTTTTCCCACTGGTTTTAAGGTAAAATTTAAGATAAATGGCAAAATACTGAAGGGGAGGTGAAGGAAGTTTGGGTTAGATTTTCCCAGCCCCTGAAGGACGTGGACAATGACAGTTTTTATGAGATGCATGGATGAGTTGGTGGGTCTGTTTCAGTGCTGTACATCTCTATGACTCTATGTGCCTTTAAGAAATATTGTTCTGTCATGTTTCTTTTGAAACCAAGTGTTGTAAACTTAGAGCTGAGCTGACTGCTCTGAGCCTGGCTCGCTTTGTTTTTTTTAAAGTTGAAACAATAGAAGCAACATGAAGGGGCGGGGTCAAGCTCCCACAGAACCAGGATTTTATTTAGCTTTTAGTAACTGCTGGGGGTCTTGAAATTGGATTTGGAAGCTATGATTCCTATCTCTGTTATAGCTAAAAACAAGGGGTTCTCTTTCTGTTGCTAGAAGTGCTTATGAGGCAATCTATTTTACTGAATTTGCCTTTGCCAAGGGTGTGTTTATAGGCTGTTACTTTATTGGAACAGTTGCTGTTTAGGAGTTAAATAATCTATTATTCCGTCAAGCTTTCCAATAGAGTTAAGTTATTCCAAATCTTTCATTTGTTCGTATTTTAACTATAATGTAAGAATAAAATATGTTTTGCTTCAAGCTTGGTAGATTGACCAATCAAATTGCATCTGGAATACAATGCCATACACTTGGGTTTAAAAATTAGAAAAAAATTAAATCTAGGCTATCTTCTTAATATATCTTGAAGGGGTTTGGTCTGGTCCATAACACAGTCGGTTGGGAAAATCTGATGAAAAGTGAAATGGTTGATGTCAAAACAAACAAGTCCAATTTTCCACCAAAGATTTTAACAGCAAGGTAGGACTCTCACTTGTGAGTGGCAAGAGGCCTATTTGATCTCATCTCATTTATAAGCAGTTTGTGGCAGAGAATAACTACATGGGGCCAATTCCCAACATGAAGATCTGAACTAGCCTCTTGGTCCTCCAGACTTTTATCTTGGCCAGCAGTATGAAGATCTGAACTAGCCTCTTGGTCCTCCAGGCTTTTATCTTGGCCAGCAGTATGAAGATCTGAACTAGCCTCTTGATTCTCCAGGCTTTTATCTTGGCCAGCAGTCCCCTAGTATCTCAGGACACGCTCCATACACACACAACAAGACTGCATTGCCTTAACTTGCCTTTTATCAGAGACAGAAACAACCAGGCAGCTTGTCAAGGTTAGGAGTGTCAGCAGTGATCGGTCAAAGGAGTGGATATACTTTGTACGGCACCATATTACATCAATATCAAAGGTGCCAGCCACCTGCATGGCAAACACACTGCGGGTACTTCAGCCAAATGGCCATGTCTTAAACTAAAGGGAGCTGTCCTCAGGTATGACAAGTGCAACTATTAAAAAAAAACAAAAGAACTGCATACTCTGTAAATCAGAAACAAAAGCAGAAATTGCTGGAAAAGCTCAGCAGGTCTGGCAGCATCTGTAGCGAGAAAGCAGAGTTAATGTTTCGGGTCTCGTGACCCTTCCTTAGAACTATTCAACCTGAAATGTTAACTCTGATCTCTCTACACCGATGCTGCCCAACCTGCTGTGCTTTTCCAGCAATTTCTCTTTTCGCAGGTGGAACTTTTGTCAGTCGGAGGATTCGACAATAGACAGTCAAGAAGTGCATCTGATCTCAGTCAAGGGGCATAGACACATTCAGTTGGCTGCTTGAGGCAACTAGGGTCAGGGGTTCCACATTATAACAGTCTACGGAGTAGGCTACCGTCACTCTTGAAAGTCCAATGAAACCAGTTCAGGGTGTTTTGCAGCAAGTCAGTCAGGGAGCTGCACTGATTACATTAGATTACCTACAGTGTGGAAACAGGTCCTTCGGTCCAACAAGTCCACACTGACTTTCTGAAGAGTAACCCACCCAGACCCATGGAGTCATAGAGATGTACAGCATGGCAACAGACCCTTCAATCCCACCCGTCCATGCCTACCAGATATCCCAACCCAATCTAGTCCCACCTGCCAGCACCCAGCCCATATCCCTCCAAACACTTCCTATTCATATACCCATCCAAATGCCTCTTAAATGTTGCAATTGTACCAGCCTCCATCACTTTCTCTGGCAGCTCATTTCATACATGTACCACCCTCTGTGTGAAAAAGTTGCCCCATAGTTCTCTTTTATATCTTTCCCCTCTCACCCTAAATCTATTCCCTCTAGTTCTGACCGACCCTAGGGAAAAGACTTTGCCTATTTACCATATTTACCCTATCCATGCCCCTCATAATTTTGTAAACCTCTATAAGGTCACCTGTCAGCCTCCAATGCTCCAGGGAAGACAGCCCCAGCCTGACTAATGCACCAAACGCAATGGGCAATTTAGCATGGCCAATTCACCTGACCTGCACATCTTTGGATTGTGGAAGGAAACTGGAGCACCCGGAGGAAACCCACGCAGACACGGGGAGAATGTGCAAACTCTACACAGACAGTCACCCAAGGCTGGAATCGAACCTGGGTCCCTGGCATTGTGAGGCCACAGTGCTAACCACTGAGCCACCGTTCTGCCCATATTTGGGGTTTGGAGGGGGTGGGGAATGTGGTCGGTGGGGTTGGTGTGGGGGCATCAGTTAGCATGGGTTAATCTAGATTCCAGGCTGAGCCTGTGACTCATTCTGTGAAACACATTCTGTGCTGACTTCCATACTAATCTGAATTGCAAATATACAATATAAGTTTAATGTGAGGGGTAATTTTGTTAATCAGACATTATCGAAATATAGGTTTTAGACATTTGTAACTGTAGCACCTTGCATGTGAAATGCATACAGTGAGCAATTGTGCAGGATATAAAACATGGCCGCAAACAATCTTGACCATGTCGTTGGTCATGACAAGTTAATGATGATCATCTCTATGAAGCTGAAGTAACCACAAATAACCTTAAAATGGCATCTGCAGGCCATAATTCACAAAGATAATACAAACTTGCAGAAACTGCACAAAGATAAGGAGCTGACTTCCTCACATTGAACTGTAAATATTTACCACCATGTGCAATGTTGCCTGTTTTGTATGACGGATGAGGCAATATTTCAATGTTTCAGTAGTTCTGCTGCATTTAATCCTGCTTGTGCTGAATATGTTAGAAAAAGGTTCACTAAGTGAAAGGACAATGTAGAGGCATTCCACAGCCATCCTTGTCAGAGTCCTCCTTGTCCCACTGTATTGAGCACTATGCTAAAGCATCATTGCGTTTGCTGCAAATCCTGACTTTGGTTCTTTGGAACCATGGCCGGTGGATCCCACCATGGCATGGATTATTGTAACTGTGACCACAATGATATGAAGGTGCAGAGAAGTGGAGATGTCCCAGTAAGCCCAGGACTAGCAGTAACCTCCAACAGCTGCTGAAATAGCTCCGTATGCAGAGATCACACTAAAGGATCCCTCAGGATGTGGAGGAGGGTCAGAGGTCCAGAATGCTTTCATTTATTAGTATTGAGTACAAGAGTTGAGAGGTCATGTTGCAGCTGTACAGGACATTGGTTATACCACTGTTGGAATATTGCGTGCAATTCTGGTCTCCTTCCTATCAGAAGGATATTGTGAAACTTGAAAGGGTTCAGAAAAGATTTACAAGGATGTTGCCAGGGTTGGAGGATTTGAGCTACAGGGAGAGGTTAAATAGGCTGGGGATGTTTTCCCTGGAGCGTCGGAGGCTGAGGGGTGAGCTTATAGAGGTTTATAAAATCATGAGGGTCATGGATAGGATTAATAGACAAAGTCTTTTCTCTGGAGTGGGGGAGTCCAGAACTAGAGGGCATAGGTTTAGGGTGAGAGGCGAAAGATATAAAAGAGACCTAAGGGGCAACCTTTTCACACAGAGAGTGGTACGTATATGGAATGAGCTGCCAGAGGATGTGGTTGAGGCTGGTACAATTGCAACATTTAAAAGGCATCTGGATGGGTATATGAATAGGAATGGTTTGGAGGGATATGGGCTGGGAGTGGCAGGTGGGACAAAATTGGGTTGGGATATCTGGTCGGCATGGATGGTTTGGACCGAAGGGTCTGTTTCCATGCTGTACATCTTTATGACTTTATGACTTTATGACTCTATGACTGCTGCAAATTATGGATGTCTCAGGACATTGCCAATATACTAACCAATGGAGGGGGACCTGTGACCCACCTGAAGAGGTGGGTGGCCATCCTATTCTGGGACGACAACTGCTCTGTTCTTTTGTGCAATTGAATGCTTCTGAGGATCCATTGGGGACCTGTATAGGATCTCACAACATTTGACCTATAGATGTATTGACACTGTTATCGACGCAGTTTATTCTGGATCACAGCACTTCACCTTATTTCCCCGGGATGAGGGTAGTGCTGCAGCCCAGGCTGTAGGCCAATGAGTCTAGATTAGAGCGGTGCTAGAAAAGCACAGCAGGTCAGGGCAGCATCTGAGGAGCAGGAAAATCAACGTTTCAGGCAAAAGCCCTTCCTGAAACATCGATTTTCCTGCTCCTCGGATGCTGCATGACCTGCTGTGTTTTTCCAGCATCACTCTAATCTAGACTCTGATCTCCAGCATCTGCAGTCCTTACTTTCGCCTAGTCGGCCAATGATCCTGGCCTTCCCAGCTTCAGGCCACAATAGACTCTACGCACATTGTGTTGGGAGCACCAAACCATAATGTAGCTGACTTCATCAACAGAAAAGGATTCCATTCCATGAAAGTACAATTCATCTGTATTTTTGCTGCCACATCTTAGAGGGCTGCGTCAGGTTCCCACGACACCTATCTCCTTGAAAACTCTTGTTTCAAGGGCTTATGAGAATATTTACTGGGAAACAGCGGTTACTCTCTGGAGCCATGACTGAGGGCAGGAATAGATACAATACATCCAGTTCTTCAACCAAGGCCATCATGGAGCAGATGATCAGCCCCTCCTGAAGATTAGATTCTGATGCCTTGTTTGGTCTGGGCTGCCTTGCATTACAGTCCATCTGATTGTGCTGCATATTTCTAGAATGGTGTGCCATGTATAAGAGCTAGAAATGCAGGATCAGCAACAAGTCACCACTGGATTTATTTGGTAACAAAAAGTGTGGTGCTGGAAAAGCACAGCAAGTCAGGCAGCTTAAAACGGAGCAGTTTACAAACCTTCAATTGGGAAATGCTTTAGTTTCTAGTGAATTTCTTCTGGTTTAACTCAGGGCTCATCATTCAGCCTTTTGATGAATTGTCACATTGTGCTTTGTCAAAATCTTTAACTGTGTACCTTTGCCTCACTGTAACTGGTCACTTTCTGGATTAGTGGTGCTGGAAGAGCACAGCAGTTCAGGCAGCATCCAACGAGCAGCGAAATCGACGTTTTGGGCAAAAGCCCTTCATCAGGAATAAAGGCAGTGAGCCTGAAAGCGTGGAGAGATAAGCTAGGGGAGGGTGGGGATGGGGAGAGAGTATCTGCAGTTATTGTTTTTACCTTGTAACTGGTCACTTAACAACCAGCTGATTCATTTACTCAACTTGTCTGTTTTTAATAAAGAAATGCTGATGGTAGCTAGCAGAATGCAGCAAAAGCAATATGACGATGTTATAAATATGTGGTCTAATTGCACTCACCTGGAAGATAGAAGGGGAACGTACCAATATGCAGGGCTGGGAAAGAACATTGGGATCGAACTATTGGATGGATTACAGGGATTTTATTACTGGCAACTTTTTCATGAAATTCCTGACCTCAGCTGGATCACTATATTAATACTGATCACACAATACTGCTTTCATTTTGTTTGTAAAAGTCTGTTTGTTGGTGCTCATTGGGATTTACAAACCTACCACTCCCCAGAATGACATTTTTACTGAAATGGCCAATTCTAAATTTGAGTCAGTTTTGTGCTGCAACATTTTCTCCTAAGTTAAAAACAGTTGGAAATGTTCTCTTCTAGTTCTGGTGCAGTGTGCATTACCTATTGGATGCACAGTTATCGAGGATACTTCAGCAGCTATTCCTGAATCTGTGACTTCCATTGGCGAAATGTGCAATTGTAGGAGATACATGGAAGTACCTCTACCTCCAAGTCATTTACTCTCTTGTATTGGACAGACTTTGCCATTCTTTCGTCATCACTGGGTCAAATTCTTGTGACTCACAGTGTAACAGCACTGCATCATCACCAACAGCCAGTCAATAAGAAACCCATCCAGTGATAGCTGCTGGGCTTTCCATGGTGTGGGTCTATCTTTACTAGGGCTAATATAGAGGCAGGGTCAGTATGAGATACTTAAGGGTCTCCAATAAGACCAAAGGAAAATGGGTTGCCATCCACATCCCTAGACAGGTCAAGACAGATGGTGGGCAGGCATTTTTCCAGACCCCTTGCCTTCAAACACAATCATCAGGGACCATAACATTCTACCCCTGAACTTGGCGGCTTCTAAGCCTCACAGCAGCATGTCCTGATATTGGAATTAATTTATTAAATAGTCCAGTCTTTGCAAAATGTTACCCCAGAAACCCATAAGGATCATGTTGGTGTGATGCATTTTTACATACTAGATGCCACATGAATTAACACACAGGACTGCGCTTCATGTAGGCAAAAAGAATTTGCAAATACATAGCACCTTGGTAGAGTAGAGAATAGAGTAGATTTTATTTGTCATTTCTACCATTTACAACTGATACAGTAAAAAACAAGACAGGATCAACGTGCTACATGGACAACACAAATTACACAATCATACACAGGGCTGCATAAAGTGAATAAGAAGTGCAAAACATGTAAATTACAGTCTAATAAAAGAATGATAATTAATAGACATTGTTCTAGCAGCAATTCAAAGTCGTGCAAAGAATTTCAGATGGGAAAGAGCAGTGTGAAGGAGCCTGATGACTTGGGGGAAGAAACTGTAGCACAGTCTGACTGTGAGAGACCGAATGCTCCAGTATCTTCTGCCAGATGGCCAGAGGGAGAAGTGTTTGAGTGAGGGGTATGTGGAGCCTGCCACAATGCTCTTAGCCTTTTGGATGCAGTGTGTGGAGTAAATGTCTGTATTGGAGGGAAGAGAGACCCCGATGATCTCCTCAGCCGTCCTCACTATCCGTTGTAGGGTCTTACAATCCAAGGTGGTGCAATTCCTGAACCAGGGTACTCTCAATGAACCCTCTGAGGAATGTAGTGAGGATGGAGGAGGTGGTGGGAGGTGGGCTTTCCTCAGTCTATGCAGAAACCAGTGACGCTGCTGGGCAATGGAGCTGGTGTTGAGGATCCAGGTGAGATTGTCCGCCAGGTGTACGGCAAGAAATTTGGTGCTCTTCAAGATCTCTACAGGGGACTCGTCGATGTCCAGTGGCGAGTGGTCACTCTGTGCCCTTCTGAAGTCAACCACCATCTTTTTTGTCTTGCCCATGTTCAAAGACAGGTTGTTGGCTCTGCACCAGTCCGTTAGCTGCTGCACTTCCTCTCTGTATGCTGACTCGTCATTCGTGCTGATGAGACCCATTACATTCGTAACATCAGCGAACTTGCTGATGTGATTCGACCTATGCATCACTGCACAGTTGTGTGTCAGCAGGGTACTGAGGTTGCCCTGTGCTCAGTGAGATGGTGTTGGAGGTGCTGTTCCCGATCTGGACTGACTGAGGGAGGGAGCTATTTAGGCTGAGCAGACTCAGCTTTCCAAACAGGTACTGAGGAATGATAGTGTTAAATGCAGAATGAAGTCTATCAACAGTAATCTGATGTAGGTGTCCTTCTTCTCCAGGTGGGTGAGGGCCAGATGGAGTGTGGTGGAAATAGCATCATCAGTTGAGCGGTTTGGTCAATACGTGAACTGCAGAGTGTCCAGTGAGGGGAGCAGCAGAGTCTTAATATGCCTCATCATGAGCCTCTCGAAACAGTTCATGATGATGGCTGTAAGCGCAACAGTGTGGTAGTCATTCAGACAGGACGCTGAAAACCTCTTCAGCACGGGGATGATGGTAGCAGCCTTGAAGCACGTTGGTATAATGGCACAGCTCAGGGAGATGTTAAAGATACCCCTGAGAATATTCACCAGCACGTCAGAGCATCCTCTGAGCACTCTGTCATGGATGTTATCTGGTCCAGCAGCCTTACATGGGTTGACTCTACACAGAGTTTTACTCATGTCAGTCATGGTAAGACACAGCATTTGGTCATTGGAAGGGAGGGGGGGATGGACCTCCTTGCTGCCACATCACTTCGTGCCTCAAACTGTGAAAAGAAGTTGTTAAACTCATCCAGGAGGGAGGCGTCACTAGCACAAGTAGGCAATGCCGTTCTGTGTTTGGTGATGGCCTGCATGCCCTTCCACATGCCTCAGATATCGCCACTGTCCCGAAGGTGGCTGCGTATTCTCTGTGCATGTGCACACTTTGCCTGTTTGATGGCCCTGGTCAGGTTGGCCCTCGCTGTTGTTAGGGCCACCTTACCATCTGCTCTGAAAGCGGAACCACAGGTCCTCAGCAGCGGACACACCTTTGTGATCATCCACGGCTTCTGGAGAAGTGATGGTCTTGGACACAGTGACGTCGTCAATACACTTTCTAAAGTAGCAAATCATCAATGCCGTGTACACCTCTAAGTTGATGGAATCAATAACCCCATGCAGTTCACAGAGTGCCTTCTTAGCTTCAGCACTGGGAGGAATAACAATTCCCGTGGCAAATAAAATGGTCTGCATCTAACAGTCACAAACTCCACCAGTGATGAGCAGTAACTGGAGACTAGCACAGAGTCCTTGCACTATTTTGTGTTGATGTAGATACACAGACCCCCACCCTGAGCCTTACCGCACAGAGCTACATTTCTGTCAGCATGAAACAAGAGAGCTGGCCTAGCTGGATGGCAGGATCGGGAATGCTGTCACTGAGCCATGTTTCCGTGAAAACAAGGACACAGCGGTCTCTGAACTCACGCTGACACCTGCCACAATTGGATAGAGTCCAGTTTATTGTCCAGGGAGCGGAGATTGGAGAGTGGAATGGAGGGTAGAGCTGGCTGGCTAGGGTTTGTTTTTAGCCTGGCACAAACTCCTGCATGCTTACCCCGCTTCTGCCTCCTCGCACACTGATTCCGATGACTCAACACCCAGCTACCAGCATCAGGCAAGGTCGAGGACTGGAGGCCTGGTCTCTGCAGCAAGCCGAGGTCATGTAACTTCTTTAGCAGCTGTCTTTTATCAGGGTCATGGAGTCTGCTGCATTCCCTGGGTCAGACATGACCGATCGGAGTAGAGCTGCCTGCTCTGGGGGCTATGTTTGACTGTCAACTGTTCTTGCTGCTTCTTCATTGCTTCTAATGGCTTGACCAATCAGCAGCCTCTCCTCATGCTGTGTCAATTCCTTGTGTCCCAATGATGATGAGTGCAAAATATGAGTTTTTGACCTCTCGTCTTCTTCAAGCAATGTTCAAGTTGCGTACTACCAAGAAATTATTCACGTCTTCATGTAGGAGTTTATAACCTGTAAACACGACAATGTAAATGATACGCTTTTCTAGTTAAAAATGTGATTTCACTTGGACAGCAATGCAGCCATTATGCTAGAGCAAGTGAGGGCCCAATAGATGACACAGATGCAGTCATTTAATCAAACAATTCTATTATTGCTGGCTATTGCTGCTGACATTTATTTTGAGTGTCTAATGCAACAGTGAACATGGTTTTCTTTGTCTAGATGAATTCTCACCAACCCTCCATATTCATGCAAGTTAAGGGCATTGAAGTCAAGCAAGTGCTGACAGAATAGCGTCCGCAGCTCTGAAACAGTTTAGTAATATGGAAGCAATTTATCATCGCTGGGAAAGTTGATGACAGTTAAATAAGACCAATTACTGGATGTAACTGGGAATGAAGCCTAACTATGACACTATCTGTTCCAGTGTAGTCCAGATATTATGATGATCTCTTTCATTTTTGTTATTTTCTTTGCCTGGCCTTGGCTTTCTGCATATGTAGTTTCCACCCTCTTTCCATTCCTCTCCCACACACAAGTCTTGACAAAGTGGAAGTGGGGGAGGGGGTTTATTCTCAGTGCTCTCTGAATATTAACAGTGTAACGCCATCTACTGAGTAGCAGTGCTTCACATATAAGAGTGTGTTCACATTATGTGATTAATTAACAATGCTGTGATTTCCTAACAGCAACAGTATCTGCTGGTAGTTAAAAGAAAGATAAGCAAACTGCCCACTGGACAGCACTGGGTGGGCAGCATGGTGGCACAGTGGTTAGTACTGCTGCATCACAGTGCCAGAGACCCGGGTTCAATTCCCTCCTCTGGTGACTGACTGTGTGGAGTTTGCACATTCTCCCCGCGTCTGCGTGGGTTTCCTCCCACAGTCCAAACATGTGCTGGTTAGGTGAAGGGGTAAATGTAAGGGAGTGGGTCTGGGTGGGTGGTGGGTCAGTGTGGACTTGTTGGGCTGATGGAGAATTGAAGGCATAGTTAAAGTAACCCCAATAGATGTGAAGATGATGAAGTTCTCCCTGGTGTGAGTACTGTAATGGATTGCTTTTAGAATTAATTGCATATGTATTCAACGGACTTAAATGTACAAAATATGTAATTTTTGGTTTATTCTATATTTTCTTAATTTTTGTGTAATTGAGTTCTGTTTTATTGTTAAAACCAGATCTGTTACATGGAATGTTTGTCTTTTAGTGAAAGACCATATCATTAAAACCAAAAAAGCATAATATGATCTATCAAGCCAAATTTCATTCTAGGATCTGACTTGTTTAGTAATAAAATCAGCTGGGAACATAATTTTTTTCTATGAATTGGTGGCTAACCTTGTGTACAATGTATCCTTGCAGCAGCATTGCAATGGAAGGTGGTGCGGGACACCAATCTGCAGCATTACAGTATGGAGGTGAACTGTAAGTCGATCAAAGATGTGCCATGGTGGTGTGTTGAATGCCAGCATCCATAGATGTGGTGTGCATGCCATTGCTGCCATGGAGGGTGCCTTGAGGTGTTAGTGCTAATGTCGAAGATGAAAGTCTGGAAAATGGACCAACAAGCTGAAGTCTTCAGGTGCCTGTTCTAACTTTCATGTCGGGAATTATCAGCGCCTGGTTTCTCCCTTGCAGAATAGGAACCTGCACATTAATGAGATGAGATTTGGTCATAGTTAGGTTGGTAAAGAGCAATAATCATCTTTTTAGGCATCTCACCACTCACTAATGAGTATGTCATCTCAGCATCTGAAACCCCTTTGGAAAATATGGCTTATTGCTCCTGATGTTGGGAAAGGCCTCACCTGACCTCTCTCACCATCCTCCCAGGCTTCTTGCACACATTTACCAGGGCCTTATAAGATTCTGCTCAGTGTGCATAATTAATAAATGCATTCAAATAAATAAACTTTTTTTTAATCTTGAAATTCAAGAAAGCTTCAATGGTTGTTAAATAAAAGACCGAGAGGACATGAACAGCATTATGTTAAACAAAATATTTATTCCTACTCTACTGTAAAATTCCAGGGTTCAAATTTCAATGCCACTTATCATGTCATTTAAAAGCAACATAAAGCATAGTACACTGAATGTAAGATTACTTTCACATAGCAAGTTGTGTAAATAGTAAGCAGTGATGTTTATGATTGGAACTCGATTTAGAATCCAATACAGACCGAGGATTTTATTTTAAAGAACTGCAGCCAACCTAAATAATTTCTGCATTATCTACAACTCAATACTATTCCCAATTAAGTACAAATTGGAACTGAGAATGAAAGAGAAGGGAGGTATTGTGCTTCAATAAGTGATAGCCCTGCCTCTGAGCCAGAGCTCTGGATTCATGTCCCACTCTCGGACTTGTTGCCTGTGAAAGGAATACACATTATATGGTCAAGCTGGTTGATGAATCATCTCTAATCATTCTAATATATGCGAGGCCCAGGCGTGCAGAAACGATGGGAGAGATTTGCAGTCTGCCATCATTGAGAACACACCTTACCATGTGTCATCATATGTCAGAAATCCCTTGTGTAACGACATGAGGAGAGGTACACCCATTCAGGGCTTTCACATGAGAGAACAAGAAAGAATATTTTTAGAATTTATTTGTTCACGGGATGTTAGTGCGATTGGATATACCAGCATTTATTTCCCATCTCCAAGTGTCTGTCCTTCTCTGTCATAAAATTTGAAGTGGGGATGCTTGCCCATCTTTGTGTATTCATGACTCCTCAGATATTGAAAGTACCAAAGTCCAAACACAGCAAGATCTGGACAATATTCAGGCTTGGGCTGACAAGTGGCAAGTAACATTCGCATGACACAAGTACCAGACAATGACAATCTAACCACTGCCCCTGGACATTCAATGGTGTTACCATCACTGAATGTCCCCTCTATCAACATCCTCGGAGTTACCATTGAACACAAACTCAACTGGGTTCACCATATAAAGTGGAGAGAAGGGCAGGTCCAAAGCAAGGAATAGTGTGCTTCCTTCCAAAACCTGTCCATCGCATACAACACGTAAGTCAGGAGAATGATCGAATACTCCCCACCTGCCTGGAGGAGCGCAACTCCAACAACATTCAAGAAGCTGGACACCATCCAGGACAAAGCAGCCCGCTTGATTGGCACTACATCCATAAGCACCCACTCCCTCCACCACATACACTCAATAGCAGCAGTGTGCACCATCCATAAGATGCATTGCAGAAATTCACAAAAGATCCTCAGACAGCACCTTCCAAACCCACAGCCAGGTTATTAAGTTTGCAGATGACACCAAAATTGATAGTGTAGTAGGCAGCCAAGAAATTTACCTCAGATTACAACGAGATCTTGATCAGATGGACCAATGGGCTGAGGAATGGCAGATGGAGTTTAATTTAAATAAACATGAGATGCTAAATTTTGGAATTGCAAATCAGGGCAAGATATACACACTAAATGGTAAAGTCTTGGTGAGCGTTGCTGAACACAGAGACCTTGGAGTGCAAGTTCATAGTTCTTTGAAAGTAGAGTTGCAAGTAGACAGGATAGTGAAGGCGTTTGGTATGCTTGTCTTTAATGGTCAGTGCATTGAATGGAGGAGTTGGGAAGTCACGTTGAGGTTGTACAGAACATTGATTAGGCCACTTTCAGAATACTGCATTCAATTCTGGTCTCCCTGCTATAGGAAGGATGTTGTGAAACTTGAAAGGATTCAGAGAAGATTTACAAGGATGCTACCAGGATTGGAGAGTTTGAGCTATAAGGGGAGGCTGAATAGGCTGAGGCTATTTTCCCTGGTGCATCAGATGCTGAGGGGTGACCTTATAGAAGTTTATAAAGTCATGAGGGGCACAGACAGGGGTAAGTAGCCAAGGTCTTTTCCACAGAGTAGTGGAGTCCAAAACTAGAGCACATAGACTTAAGGTGTGAGAGGAAAGATTTAAAAGGAATCTAAGGGGCAGTGTTCTGACTTGTGCATGGTGCATATATGGAATGAGCTGCCAGAGGAAGCGGTGGAGGCTGGTAAAGGCATTTGGATGGGTACATGAATTGGAAGGCTTTACAGGGATATCGGGTGGCATGGTGGCTCAGTGGTTAGCACTGCTGCCTCACAGCACCAGGGTCCCAGGTTTGTTTCCAGCCTCCCCGTGTCTGCGTGAGTTTGCTCCGGATGCTCTGGTTTCCTCCCACAGTCCAAATATGTGCAGGTCAGGTGAATTGGCCATGCTAAATTGCCCATTGTGTTAGGTGCATTAGTCAGAAGAAAATGGGTCTGGGTGGGTTACTCTTCTGTGGGTCAGTGTGCACTGGTTAGGCAGAAGGGCCGGTTTCCACACTGTAAGGAATCTAATCTAATCTAATTTAAAAATGCAGGCAAAAGGGACTAAATTAATTTAGGATATCTGGTCAACATGGACAAATTGGACCAAATGTCTGTTTCCATGCTGTACAGCTCTATGACTCAATAACCACTTTCATCTACAAAGCTGAAGTTCAGCAGATACATGGGAATGCTACTACCTGCAAGTTCCCCTCCAAGCCACCAGCCATCCTGACTTGGGAATATATAATGGTTCGTTCAGTGCTGCTGGGTTAAAACCTGGAATTCCCTCCCGAACGGCATTGTGGGTCAACTACAGCACGTGGTTCAAGAAGGCAGCTCACCAACAATATCTACAATGTACAACATCAGCAATAGTGGATTGGTTGTACTAACACTTCTGGACTTTGGATCCTGTGCAAGAAATATATGGCTGTGATACACTAAACGTTCACATTCACGGGTTTCACCATGGCTTGCCATAACTGTGAGTACATACTTTTGAAATCCACAGAGCATTGTGAATATTGACACTTGCCCTATGTCTATGTTAATCTTAGCCAATAACGAATAAGCACCAATTTCAGAGGTTAGTTAATTTGAGTTTTGCAAATAGTTCAGGCAGTGTGATGACATCAATATTTTGCTTGAGATTAACAGGATGAAATAAATGTTCATCACTGTTTTTTCCTGTCATGTAAATGGTCAGATTCCAGATTGTTGATTATTCCATGTATACACGTGTGGCAGGATTTCAGATGATCTTTCGTGTACCTGGAAGCTACACCCTGCTTGTTTTTCTGCATTGGAATTACCCGAATTTAGAAACCATAGCTCTGAATACCATTAAAACATCTTAAATTCTATTTAGAGGTCTATTGTGTCTTGGTTTAGACTAAGTCATTTTGTGAATGATCTGAGAATATGCACTTGACTGTCTCTCAATCATTATTAATCCAGCACACGACTGTTGATGGGGATTTGTCTGCTTACTAGAAAACTCTCTTTTCAACATTGTAATGAGCAATCTTAGATTGTTTCATGCACTTCAGTGTCTTTTAAAACTGCCAACCACATGCTTCTACTGACTATTGAAGAACAAAAGGCCTTGTCAGCTTTCCAATGTTTTTCTTCACTTTGGGTTAATGGTAATGCTGTAATAATCAATTGCTTATCGTGGATTGATTAACTCCGAGGGTTAGTATATTTGACCCAGTAAAACACTTTACAGGTTATGCAGCAGACACAGGCATCCAACTGATTTCAATGTGTGCAAATTGCACAGCCTCAGCAAACATGCTAACAAACAACCGCACGATCTTATTTGTATACAGTGTACTGAGTCCTTAAAGGTGAACCCACTTAAAGGCAGAGTACATGAACAGCATTATAACATTTCAGTTTTGGTACCATCCCAGTAAAGCTCTCTTGCTTTGTCTTCAATGACTCCAAACTTGATTTGTTAAGGAGCAGACCACAACTCTGCACAGTCCCCTTAGCATGGTTCAAGTTGTTTGTTGTATGAGTTGTCCATCTCTGGCTTAAAGGTGTTCAAGAAAGTCAGAGTGAGGAAAGGTTAAATGGCTGCTCTCATTCTTTCAGTCATTTTTGAATACAGAATGCAAATTATTTCTTGTCCAACCCTGGAACCACGTTTTCCTTCTCTGATGATTTGTGAAGTCCCATTCTTTTTAAAAATGCAATAAATCAGTCTGCTTTTGTGCCACTAGTTGACAGTCACTTCCTTGAGTTGACAAGTGTGAAAAGACAACTTGCTAAATTGCATTAAAATTTAATTATTAGCTTACCGTGATGTCTAGGTCTCACTTCCTGACTCTGCAAAATTGTGTCCATGAGCTGCTTTAATGATTTCCAAACATTCAGATCAGGTCCACCCCTCCCCCCCCTCCCATACTCCCACTTCCCCTCTTGTATCAATGAAAGGTGGTTAAATTATTTTAAATACTGTTTTTCAGTCACATAAAATGTGGAAATATTGTTGCAGTTATTTATACCCTTTACATTGCCTCATTCCATAAATAATGTGAATTTAACTGGAAATAGTAATCCACATGTGGCCACAATAATTGTTTATTTAGAGCCAATGTCACGTCCTCAATTTTACATATATATCTCCCATTCCCCTTGGTACCTTTAAAAATATCAAAAACTTATTAATCTTTTTGAATTCTCTTCACAGCCTTCTGTGGTAGAGACGTCCACAGGGTCACTACCTTTGATTGAAGAAATATTTATTCATCTCAAGCTTAAATGATCTATCCTGTATCTTGACACTTGTGTCCCCTAGTTCTAGATTCCCCAACCAGTGGAAATGTTCTTCCTACATCTAACCTTTGAACCCTATTAGAATTTTATATGTTGCAATGAGACGTCCCCTTCTAAACTCTAGTGAATACAGATCCAGATGAGTGAATCTCTCCTCAAAGGACAGTATCAGCCTAATGAACTTCCACTGCACACCCTCCGTGACAAATACATCTATGACCATTACTGCATTATACCCAAGTTATTGCAGGTCTACAACTATTCACAATCCACACAAGAGATTTGGGTGTGTGAACCAATTGTAAAATTTCCAAATTTGACATTGACACCAAACTTTCCCCAGATAGGAATTTGTGAAGAGAGTGCAAGGAGGCTCCAAGATGAAGGCTAATTGAATGGGTGAGAACCTGCAGATGGAAGCTAATGGAAATAAGAGTGAAGTTATTCACTTTGGGGGATTGGCAGAATATTTCTTCAATGGTGACGGTTGGGAAATGCAGATGTCTACATAAATATTGAGGTCCTTGTCCATGTGTCACTAAACTCTAACAGGCAGGTGCAGTAAGCAATTAGGAAGGCAAGCTGTCTGTTGGCATTCAGATTAAGGGAATTTGCATACTGAGGTAATGGTGTTTAATAGAGTCATAGAGAATGTGAAATAATTCTACAGTTCTATCAAGCCTTGGTGAGATTTCACCTGGAATTCTGTGCAGAGTTTTGGTCTCCTCATCTAAGTAAAGGTATACTTGCCATGGAGGAAGCGCAGCGGATGTTCACCAAATGGATCTCTGAGATGGCAGGATTGTCTTGTGAGATGAAATTGAGGAAACTGCATCTGCGTTGTATAGAGTTTCAAAGAATGAAAGGTGGCCTCATTTAAAACTGAAAACATTCTCACAAGGTGTGACACAGTGATTGCAAATAAGTTATTTCCCCTGGCTGGTGACCTTAGAATGAGGGGGCGTAATCTCAGGACAAAGAGCAGGTCATTTAGGAAATCACTCACTCATTGTGTGGGTAACCTTTGGAATTCTTTACCCCAGAGAGTTGTGGAAGCTCAATCATTGAGCATGTTCAAGACAGAAATCAATTGATTTACAATGACTTGAAACATGGTGCCTCAATGGTTAGCACTGCTGCTTTGCAGTACCAGGACCTGGTTCCATTCCATTCTTGGATGACTATTTGTGTGAAGTTTGCATGTTCTCCCTGTGTCTGCATGGGTTTTCATTGGTTGGTCCAGTTTCCTCCCACAGTTCAAAGATGTGCAGGCTACCTCGGTGTGTTAGCCATGGGAAATGCAAAGTTACAAGTATTGAGGATGTTGTGTCTGGGTTAGATGCTCTCTGGAGGGTCGGGGCAGACTTTATGGGCCCTGTGGCCTCTTTCTGCATTATAGCGATTCTATGAGGTGAGGTGATGTGGAGACAGTGGGAAATTACATTGAAATGGCGGCTGAGCTCTGGCTCTGCATTTGGTGAACCCAAGTGTGCCTGTTGCAGCTTCAGGATGTCATCTTCATGAAGTGTAGCAGGAAAGGCTAGTATGTCACCCATGATCGTCAAATTCTGTTGGTGCTCAAAATATGTTTTCCTGGCCAACTACTGGGCCTTTGGTCTTACAACCTATGACACAATACCGATGGATGATGAGACAGTCCTGGTCATCTGCTTGCGTTGGACCTGGCTGAACTGATTGGAGACTGCTGATAACTGTGCTTGTAAGGCCTCTCTGCTCTGGAGCACTGACAACATTCATCTCTCATGGTCGTGTTGTAATTTTATGTCTTAATATCTGAATGGATTCTGCTGACTTTCTGTGCCAAGATCGATCTTCTTGTCTTATTATTGATCTGTACAGCCTCTGGACTTCTGCTTTACTCAATCATCAGAATGCCTTTATCCAGAGTCAGGTCTTCTTTGAACTGTAATATATCTGACAAAGATTTGTCTGTAATTCCAAAAACAATTCTGACTCTTTTGAATTGTGATGGTAAATCACCCTAAGCACATTTGTCCACTGATCTATCAATCTCAGTAATGAAATCATTCATGGATTCCTTTGATGCTGAACTTTTTCACTAAATCTTGCTCTTTCCATACCTTTATTGGCTTTAAGTTGAAATAATTGTCAAAGGCTTTCAGGTCTTCCTCAAACTAATTTGTTTCTTCTATTGGATCTTGGCATACTATAATTTCTAATCATTTATAAAAATATATTTCCTTGTTCAGCTTCTGATTTAGTTATAGGTTTGGAAACCATTCCGTATCTTAAGAACAGCTTTCTCCAAATCTATGTTCAATTTGACCCATCTCTGAAGTTAAATCTTCTTGGAAATATTATTTCTGATGGTATATCTTCCCAATGTGATTCCTTATTGTCCTTGCTTAAAACTCTTTCAGTTTGCTGTATTAACAGTTCTGCTGCTCTACATTCCTGTACTGGAGGGTGTTCCTGCTTTTTCTGGAAAAATGGAAAATTGCCCCTGAAATAACTGCACAGAGACCAGTACCTTGTCACCAAGTCACCCTTTATTCACATGTACACAATATACTGTCTGTGGCCAGTCAGCTCAGAGTCAATCCTTGAACTGAGGAGATTCTGAATCCCCTGTTTGTTTTATTTTCTTCTTTTTGTCCCCTACACTACTGCCATACAGCAATAGTGTTTCTATTCCCCAGGACCCATATTTATGCGTGTGTGTAGGTGCAAGATACAGTGAAAACATCAAGTGTAAATAACTTTATTAATATTCCACCACCAGAAAATAAAACATCCAGGTGGCAAAGAAACTAGTGACAAGCAAAGCTTGGAGCAAATCCCCTGTTTATATAAATTTTTTTCAGCAATAGTACTTATGTTTCCCCAGCATCCAGGTCGTGTGTGTGCAGGTGTAGGATACTGGGAGGAAACACTGAGTGCGGAAACCTTAATTCATATTCCAACACCAGGAAGAAAAGCCACCCGAGTGGCCAGTGACAAGCAGTGCCCTGTTCCTTAAGGGCAAAGCTTCCATAAACAAGAAAGTGAAGGGGAGGGCAGGGGTTAAATCAAAATAGAGTCAGAGGGGTAAACAAAGCACTCCACACCCCGTGGTGCCCACCAATCCCTAAAATCCTTGAGGTTGTTGGCAGACATTGCATGCTCTTTCTCCAGGGACACATAGGCCAAATGTAACCGCGGACGAGGGGCAGGCAATCGGCCATAACAAATCCCCTGTGTGTATATATATGTGTTTATTTCTTTTTAAACATATATATAAAACACCCCACACTACCACCAAACAGTGGCAGTGCTGATTTTCCCCCCAGCTCCCATGTTGTATGTGTGCAGGTGTAGGACACAGTGAAGAAACAATGAATGCAGAAAACTTTAATCATATCTGCCACCAGGAAGAAAAAGAAACACCTGAGTGGCCAGGGACAAACAGTACCCTTCTCATCGAGAGACAATGCCTATGTAATTGAAAAAGTGAAGGAGGTAGTAGGGATTAAATCAAAATAGAATCAGAGTGGGAAATAAAACACTTCACATTCCGCAGTACCCATCTCTCCCTGAAAACCTCGAGGTTGTTGGTAGACACTGCATGCTCCTTCTCCAGAGATACCCAGGCACTGAAGAGGGGCAGGAAATAAATTATAATGAATCCCCTGTTTATTGTTTTTTTTCTTTTTTTATCTTTTTTCTCTCTAATGTATTTTCTTTCCTCCATGTTGTGTGTGTGCAGGTGTGAGACACGGTGAAAGGCAACAGGTGTACAAATCTTTATTAGGTTTCCATCAGCAGGAAGAAAAGAAACACCCGCGTGGCCAGTGACGAGCAGTGTCCTTCACATCAAAGCGCAATGCTGTGTGGTCAAACAGTGAAGGGGAGGGCAGGGATTAAATCAAAATAGAGTTGGAGGGGGAAATAAAACATTCCATTCCCTGCAGTACCCACCTCTCCCTGAACAGCTCGAGGGAGTTGGTATTCATCGCGTGTCCTTCTCCAGGGACACCTGAGCACGGATGTAACCATGGAAGAGGGGCAGGCAATCAGCCATAATGAATCCCCTTTTCATATTGGTCAGCCAGGGCTCCCTGACTGGCCCAGGTTAACATCCCCAATTAAGGATCTCATAGTTAATAAGATCCAACTCGTTCCAATCACTTCAACTAAATGCAGAATTCTCATTATTCACAGCTGAAATGGAGGTTTCAAGCAAAAAATGGTTGATTCCACACCTTTTTTGTGTAACTCTAATGGGCAAATCACACTGTAGATGACCTTTATGGCTTTACTTAGTGAATCCACCTTTAGCAACTTAGTAACTGATGTCTGCTTTAATCAAAGATTTACAAAATGATTCTGAATATATACAGCTTTACAAGATGAATTTTGCTTGTTTAACATGTCAGGGGCTTTAATAATAGTCTCCTTCTCATCCACAATTGTTTCCAGAATTATTCCTGTTCTGTGCAGTTTTATAAACGCTTCCTGCCTTTAATACAGTTTCAACAACTTTAACAAAGTCTCCTAACTATTTTCATGAGACCAGTTCTCCTTATGCTTTTCATCTGCCCCGACCCCTGACATTTTTCTTTGCCACTGCCCCAAGTCTGAGATCTCAGAGTAAATCACTTTGTTGCCTTTGATTCCCCTTACTGTAGCCATGCCTCATGGTGCCTGCTGAGTAAGGCAGTGATGCGTGATCTGAGTTTTCCTTACTTTTCACTTTCCCAGCTTATAGTACCGGGCTGTTTTTAAAGTTTTCCCTTGTCCAATGGGGATTTTAACTTTATTCATGAAGCCTCTGATGTCCATTTGCTCTCTGACTGAAGACTGAGTCAGGACTGCTGCTAAATATCATCAGTATCTGCTGCAGTTTGTATCTGCTTGTAAGTCTCCTTTTTCAGGAAGTACCTAATGCAGCACATCTCTTACCAACTTCAGAAATACTTTTTTAGACCACGAACATAGAACATAGAACAATACAACGCAGAACAGGCCCTTCAGCCCTCGATGTTGCACCAACCTGTGAACTAACCTAAGCCCATCCCCTTACACTTACCCCCTCATCATCATGATTGGAGAATCTTCCTTGTGGAATCTTGCCATCTTGAATCTTCTTCCATAAAGTTGTTAAATGTTCAGCTCTTCCCTACTGCTGTCTATATGAACATGCAACTTACAACTGACTCTGAAAATGCTCAGAAACCTCCAGGCATCCATGTTGCATGTACAGTCAAGCTGAGTCTGCACCATCACCATATGAGGGTTTGCAGCCATCGTCATCTTTAAATGTAGGGATCTACATGGCCTGCTTGCTACAGTGTGGCAGAGGAAGACAGCTTTCTTGTCTAATTAGAAGAGATACTTGAATTAAACAAGAAGTAGTAGTTTATTGCATGTTCGCAATTAATTTCAGGGTACAGTGATATGAGAAACATAGAACATAGAAAAGTACAGCACAGAATAGGCCCTCCGGCCCATGATGTTGTGCTGAGGATTATTCCTAATCTAAACTAAAATAGCCTAACCTACACTTCCCTCAAC
Organism: Hemiscyllium ocellatum; assembly: GCF_020745735.1. Classification (NCBI taxonomy): domain Eukaryota; kingdom Metazoa; phylum Chordata; class Chondrichthyes; order Orectolobiformes; family Hemiscylliidae; genus Hemiscyllium; species Hemiscyllium ocellatum. Next base: position 104,342,916 of record NC_083405.1, read on the forward strand.
TCACTGCTATCCATGTGCATGTCCAGCAGACGCTTAAATGAACCTAATGAATCTGCTTCCACCACCACAGCTGGCAACACATTCCATGCATTCACAACTCTCTGTGTAAAGAACCTGCCTCTGACATCTCCTCTATACCTTCCTCCTAATGTTTTAAAACTATGACCCCTCATGCCAGTCAATCCTGCCCTGGGGAAAAGTCTCTGGCTATTGACGCTATCCATGTCTCTCATTACCTTGTACACCTCGATCAGGTCTCCTCTCTTCCTCCTTCTCTCCAGAAAGAAAAGTCCGAGCTTATTCAACCTCTCTTCGTAAGCCAAGCCCTCCAGTTCAGGCAGCATCCTGGTAAACCTTCTTTGCACCCTCTCCAAAGCCTCGGTATCTTTCCTATAATAGGGCAACCAGGACTGGACACAATATTCCAAGTGTGGTCTCACCAGGGACTTGTGCAGCTGCAACAAAACCTCACAGCTCTTAAACACGATTCCCCTGTTAATGAAAGCCAAAATATTATATGCTTTCTTAACAACCCTATCCACTTGGATGGCAACTTTGAGGGATCTATGCACTTGAGCACCAAGATCCCTCTGTTCCTCCACACTGCCAAGAATCCTGTCTTTAATCCTATAGTCAGCATTCGAGCTCGACCTTCCAAAATGCATCACTTTGCTTTATCCAGGTTGAACACCATCTGCCATTTCTCAGCCCAGCTCTGCATCCTGCCTTTATTGCGCTACAGTCTGCAATAGCCCTCGATATTATCAACGGCACCTCTAACCTTTGTGTCATCGGCAAATGTACTGACCCACCCCTCAACCTCCCCATCCAAGTCATTTATTAAAACTACAAAGACCAGAGGACCAAGAACAGACCCATGTAGGACACCACTCACCACTGACCTCCAGGCAGAATGCTTTCCATCTACAACCACTCTCTGCCTTCTGTTAGCCAACCAATTCTGAATCCAGACAGCCAAATCTTCCTGGATCCCATACTCAGAAGAACAAATCTGTGCATCCTTTGCAACAACTGCTCCTTAAACAATCCCCATATGTCTGTTATGCCCTTTCTGTGGAACAATTGCTCCCAATCTCTACTTCCCAACTCCTGTCTGATAGCGTCATAATTTCCTTTTCCCATTTTAATATCTTCCCTTGGTAACTGCTCCTTTCCCTCTCCAAGGCTATGGTAAATGTGAGGCAGTTGTGGTCACAGGCACCAAAGTGTTCTCCCACCGTGAGATCGGACACCTGTCCTGGCTCATTGCCGAGCACCAAATCCAAAATGGCCTCTCCCCTTGTTGGTCTGTCTATATACTGAGTAAGGAAACCCTCCTGAACACACCTAACAAAAAAGGCTTCATCCAAACTATCTGCACTAAGGAGATTCCAGGCAATATTGGGAAAGTTGAAGTCACCCATAACAACAAGCCTGCTACATCTGCATTTTTCCAAAATCTGCTGGTCTATGAGTTCTTCAGTCTCCCTACTGCTATTAGGGGCTCTGTAGAAAACCCCAAATGAGGTGGCTGTTCCCTTGCTGTTCCTAACTTCCACCCGTACTGACTCAGTAGACAAACCTTCCTCAACAACCTTCATTTCTGTAGCTGTGATGCACTCTCTGATTAGCAATGCTACACCCCCTCCTCCTTTTCCACCCTCCCTGTTCTTTTTAAACATTCTAAGCCATGGAACATCTCACAACCATTCCTGCCCTGTGAAATCCACGTCTCCGTTATGACCACAACATCATAGTCCCAAATACTGATCCATGCTCCAAGTTCATCACTCTTATTTTGGACACACCTTGCATTAAAGCAGACACATTTTAACTGTTCCCTTTGTTTCTTCACATGGAAAACCTTTCCGATAGATTCAATACATCTTGTCACTGCGTCATCTATAACTATGCCTGTCTCAGACATGTAGCTCTGGTTCCCACCCCCTTGCCAAACTCGTTTAAACCCTCCCGAACTACACGAACAAATCTCCCACATAGGACATTTGTGCCCAGTTCAGGTGCAACCCATCCTTCATGTACAGGTCCCACCTTCCCCAGAAGGTATCCCAATGGTCTTAGTATCTGAAGTCCTCCCTCCTGCACCAGCCACACAGCCACATGTTAAGCTGCATTCGCTGACTGTTCCTCACCTCATTATCTTGTGGCACTGGCAGCAAACCTGACATTACTACTCTAGTCGTCCTGCTCTTCAGATTCCAAGCTAGCTCTGTGTAGTCACTTTTCAGATCCTCAATCCCTTTCCTGGCTATATCATTGGTGCTAATATGTACCACGATTTCTGGCTGCTCACCCTCCTCCTTCAGAATCTTGTAAACCCGATTGGAGACATCCTGGACCCTGGCACTGGGGAAGCAACATTCCTTCCAGGAGTCCTGTTCCTGACCACAAATCTTGTTAGAAACATTGTTACGGAGAAAATCAGGAGGATCTGGATGTTAGGTCTTACTCATCTGAGATGCTAAACTGCTCTGCCCACAAATCCATATGGTATCATTGTTATGGTGAAACTTCTCAGTGCTGACCCTTACAGACCATAGAAGGCATGGATGATTACTTAGGACAAATCTTGAAATTCATGTACATATTGATGATAAATGAATGTCTCCAATTACATGTCTATAATTGCTTGCACTTTCCAGCACCTTTAATGTTGTAAAATTGACATCCCCAGTTAAGCAGCAAAAGGATCAGGTTATCTGCTATCCACAACCACGTATCAGTCTGTATCTGGATGGCTTAATAATTCTGTATGGATTAAAGACCTAGCCTTATTCAACTAAGTCATGATTTCAGGATATTACTTCATGTATCTCAGCTTAGAATCAATTGATATGATTTTATCAAACTTACAAAACAGTTCTGATATAATTATTTTAGTGAAAATCTGATCTTATGTCCAACTTCAGGGTTATAGTGACAGGACCTCGTTCCAGGAAACTAGTGCTTAATTTTCTGGAAAACCATCAGATGGACTGACATCATGAAGCTGAGCTCACTGTATCAGAGATGCTGCTCATTCCAGCACTTTTTAAAGTGCTTACTCATCAAAATTCATATTCTTTCATCAGACAATCAAATGTTTTAGATGTTTGCTATAACAATGTACTGTTAAACAATGAATATGCTGCAGTATGAAGTTAGAGAATATATCTACATTACAATAAAGCACTTTAGTTTTAAGCTCTGTAAAGAAGCCAGATTTCCATCAGCAGGTCCACACAGATGTAACTTATTTAGTGGAAGATATACATCCCTTCCTTATTTCAGTGAAAATTAATTGTACTATGATGTAAATGTCAGACAATAATCTGCCCTGATCCTATGTGCTGCTGTTGAAACTATCACCACGATTTTGGAAATCTAAACAACAAATTTCAAATAAGAAATATATGCTCTGATCATGACAACTAATCATATTCTCCCAAAGGTTGGGGTAAATATATTGACTGATTAGGTACTTAAAAGCACTACATTATCTGCAGGTTGAGGCTCTGGATAGAAATGTACAGGAAGTTGAAAACGCAGGAGAAGAAGGATTTATTGTTCATGAGGGCAATGTAGTTGGGTATCTACTCTCTCAGCCTGCAAGGAAATTGTGTTGAGGTCTGTCTTCCGATATAAATATCTGACAATGTGTTCATAATAAAGAAATGCTTACTTTAATTTAGCATCTTTCACATCAATCAAACAACACAAAATAATTTAGATTGAATGAAGTATGTGTAACATTTAGACATTTTTGTACTGTAGGAAGTTAATTTGCACACAGCAAACTCCCACCGACAGGAATGCAGTAATGTTTGTGATGTTGATTGAGGATTAAATTTTGGTCAGGTCACCAGGTATAATTTATTTGCCTCACTCCAAATAGATCATGTCCACTGTGAGGACAAATAGGGCTCCAATCTTAGGCTTTTCTGAATGACTCACCTCTGACAGGATAGCATTCCCTCAGTTCAGCACTAGTGTGTTAGTCTTGACTTTTGTGCTCAAATCCTGAAGTGTGACTTGAATTCGTAACAGTCTGACCGGAGCGAGAGTGCCACTAACAAAACCACTAGTGAGCAAGGGGTACATTTATTTATGACAAGAAATTCCAGCCAGGAGATTGACTGAAACTTGAGGCTGCTTAATTAGAATTGTTCTCTGACATCAGCTTGGTTTAAAGAAGGACAATCAGCACATTAAGATGTCAAAAAAACCTCAGTTCACACTTCACTATTTTAAGTTCTGCCTGCCATATGAATGCCCATTCTAATCACTTATCTGATTCCCACTGCAGATTTGTTACTGTTTGTTACCTCGCTTTGGTATGTGTTTAAAAATGTGTTTGTTTTTAATTAGAATTAGAATCTTTACAGAGTGGAAACAGGCCATTTGGCCCAACAAATCCAGACCAACCCTCCAAGAGTATCCCACCCAGACCCATTCCCTTATACCGATTACTCTACATTTCCAAGTTTGGGAGAAGATTTGTAGCTCGGGTGCTCGTTATGGTTCTGTTCGCCGAGCTGGGAATTTGTGTTGCAGACGTTTCGTCCCCTGTCTAGGTGACATCCTCAGTGCTTGGGAGCCTGCTGTGAAGCACTTCTGTGTTGTCTCCTCCGGCATTTATAGTGGTTTGTCTCTGCCGCTTCCAGTTGTCAGTTCCAGCTGTCCGTTGCAGTGGTCGGTATATAGGGGGTCCAGGTCAATGTGTTTATTGATTGAATCTGTGGGTGAGTGCCTTGCCTCTAGGAATGCCCTGGCTGTTCTCTGTTTGGCTTGTCTTATAATAGTAATGTTGTCCCAGTCGAACTCATGTTGTTTGTCATCTGTGTGTGTGTGTGGCTACTAAGGATAGCTGGTCGTGTTGTTTCGTGGCTAGTCGGTGTTCATGGATGCGATAGTTCAGGTGAGTATTTTCTATTTCTGTGTTTTTAATGATTACAAATGATTACACAGAAATAGAAAACACACATGGGATCATCAACGCCACACTCACAGAAATCCGATTCACTAGAGGGGAAGAAAAGGACAACCAACTCCCATTCCAAAATGTGATGGTACAGAGAACACCTAATGGAGAATTCACCACAAAGGTATACAGGAAAGCCACACACACAGACCAAATCCTGAACTACGAAAGCAACCACCCCAACACACACAAAAGAAGTTGCATCAAGACACTATTCAAAAGGGCCACAACACACTGCAGCACACCAGAACTGCAAAAAGAGGAAGAAGAACACCTCTACAATGTATTCACCAAAAACGGATACCCGCGCAATTTCATCAACAGATGCCTAAGGGAAAGAAAACGGAATGAGGACATGCTGCAAACCAAAGGACGAGCCACGTTACCATACATCAAGGATATTTCTGAACTGACAGCCAGACTACTGCGACCACTAGGACTCGTAACGGAACACAAACCAACAGCCACTCTCAGACAACAACTCACCAGGACAAAGGACCCGATACCCAGCATGAGCAAAACCAACCTAGTGTACAAAATCCCATGCAAGGACTGCACAAAACACTACATAGGGCAAACAGGAAGACAGCTAATGATACGCATCCATGAACACCAACAAACCACAATACAACACGACCAGCTATCCTTAGTAGCCACACACACAGATGACAAGCAACATGAGTTTGACTGGGACAACACTACTATTATAGGACAAGCCAAACAGAACAGCCAGGGAATTCCTAGAAGCATGGCACTCACCCACAGATTCTATCAACAAACACATCGACCTGGACCCAATATACCGGCCACTGCAGCGAACAACTGGAACTGACGACCGGAAGCGGCAGAGCCAAACCACTATAAATGCCAGAGGAAACAACACAGAAGCACTTCGTAGGAGGCTCCCAAGCACTGAGGATGTCACTTAGACAGGGGACAAAACTTCTGCAACACAAATTCCCAGCTCGGCGACCAAAACCACAACACTCTACATTTCCCCTATCTAATGCACCTAGCCTATACATCCCTGAACACTACAGATAATTTAGCATGGCCAATTCACCTGACCTGCACATTGTTGGACTGTGGGAGGAACCTGGAGCACCCAGAGGAAACCTACACAGACACGTGAAGAATATGCAAACTCCACACAGATGCCTGAGATTGGAATGGAACCCAGATTCCTGGTGCTGTGAGGTAGCAGTGCTAACCATTGAGCCACCATGCCACCCCCTAGATATGGCTTTCTAAAGGTCAAAGTTTGATCCTCCCATCTAAAATAAAAGAAGCAACAAAAGGTGTATCTGTAATGAGGCAAGTTAAGGAAAATAACACACAAAGTCTTACTTGACTTCATGGAGAGAATTCTACCATGAAGCTCAATAGCACCAACACAGCTAATTTCTGGTAAATTTTAGCAGCGTATGGCACCATTATAGATACAAAATCTATCAAACAAACATGAAAATAAGGCAAGCACATTCATTGAAAGAGATTTAGTTTATAACGATCATTTCGAAATAAGACAAATGAATTGTCACAATTTTATCATGGAGATGTATAAATTGGCTAAACAAAAACAGACAACTAGCAATGAATGAAATAGAATGGTAAAAAGGTGAAAAACTAAAACAACGTGGCATGAGCTAACTTTAATTTGGCTTGTAAAACTCAATATGCATTTACATTTTGCTCAAATTTGGTCATTAATCTTAAACTTTCCTTAAAAATGAAAACCAGCTATGTATAAGATTAATCTGCACAATTACCGGTCACAAAACAAACCTAAGTATTAGAGGTCAAAATTCCTTTGAGCACTGTTTAATAAATTAGTCGCAAACGTCCAGTGAAATTCCTCAGCTCATTTATTTTAAATAAGCGAACAGCTTGGATATGTAGTCAAAACACATGAAAATGGTAGGAGATTTTAGAAAGTGGTTTTGTTCCCCAAAGAATTGAAATGCTATTAACAGATGCACATTAAACTGTACACATTAAATTAACATACGGACGTGATGGCAGTATAATGGCACTTTCACTGGAGTAGTAATCCTGAGGCCCAGGTTAACTCCTTGCTGTCAATGGATCAAATCTCACAACAGCAGCTGGTAGAATTTTAAATTCCATTAAAGAAATATGGAATGTAAAGCTAATCTCATAATAGTAACCATGAAACTATCATTGATTAACTTCATCTTGCTCGCTAATGCTCTTTGGGGTCCTTGCCTGGTGTAGCTTATAGGAGAAAGTGAGGACTGCAGATGCTGGAGATCAGAGCTGAAAAATGCGTTGCTGGAAAAGCGCAGCAGGTTAAGCAGCATCCAAGGAGCAGGAGAATCGACGTTTCAGGCATAAGCCTGAAGAAGGGCTTATGCCCGAAACGTCGATTCTCCTGCTCCTTGGATGCTGCCTGACCTGATGCGCTTTTCCAGCAACACATTTTTCAGCTCTGGTGTAGCTTATATGTGACTTCAGTCCCACAGCAATGTCAGCGATTCTTAACTCCCACCTAACTGAAGGGCATCAAAATCTAGTTTCACTAGATTCAAACAACTCTGACAAATTCCTCCCCAATTTTCTTGAGGAACCAGCTAAGTTCCAGGTGATTGTTGTAACCCTCATACAACGTTCTGTTTGGAGGTTGTGCTCACAACAGCCAATTTACAATAGAGCAAAAAAGCATTGATAGAATCAGTTTTCTTTGATGCAATGAACAAGTTACAGTTGTGTAAGCTTGTGGAAACTGCAGGCCTTCTTTTGTGTTTGTGCCCATCACTGCATATCCTGATGTGTATTTGAAGTGTCAATGGGAGGGGACATCATTTACATGCAAATTGTAGGTGCCCCAGCATATTATAGGAAACTCTCAGGTATCCAGCTGACATGATGCTGTTGGAAGCTCTAATGTCTGACAACTACCTGGAGTAGTGGAGTTGGTTCCCAACCTCCTGACACACAAATGCTAACCCCCCACCTCCACAAGAGCCCATTTACTGCTCAATGAATGGTCCATTGGTAAAACCATTAAAAAGAACAGAGCCACATTTGGATGACAAGATTCCTGCCCTAGCCTGAGGGACTAACCTTGTGTCTTCTGGAGGTGTTGTGCCTCATCATATTGATAAACGAGCCTATTATGAGAAGTGAAAGTGGAGCCTCCTATCACCACCACAACCATCATCTGTCCTTTGTTTAACCACACCACTGTGGCTTGTTATGGTAGGAATCTGGTAGATAACTAGTGAAATTTGACCTCTAACTTCTAACAGTCCTCTTCTCATCTTAACAATGAGGATGCCAACATTGTGTTGTGTGGCAGTATCACCTAAATGGGTTAGGTTCACAAGAGTTAGGTCGTTTAAACCATAAGGTACAGTGGAACCTTAGTCTGAGCAGAATTGCATGCCTGGTCAGGCAGCATTCGAGGAGCAGGAGAATCGACTTCCTGATGAAGGGTTTATGCCCGAAATGTCGATTCTCCTGCTCCACGGATGCTGCCTGACCTTCTGTGCTTTTCCAGCACTATATTCTCATCTCTGATCTCCAGCATCTGCAGTCCTCACCTTCTCCTTCCAGAATTGCATGCCTGCCCCAATCTGTAAAGTCAACACCTGCATATCCCTTACTGAACCTTCCTATCTGACCATGTGACCAACCCTGCTGGTTCAATAAGGAGAGGACAGAAAGCAGCAGCAGCATTAGTCATACCCACACATGGCCAGGCATAAGTGGATACTGCAGGAGATCAGAGTCAGGACTAGAGTGGTGCTGGGAAAGCACAGCATGTCTGGCAGCATCCGAGAAGCACGAAAGTCGACGTTTCAGGCAGGAGCCCTGCATCAGGATTTTTCTGAATACCCACACATGACCAGCCAACCTGGTGAATTGCACCATCAGGCTACATACACACTAAACTATGCAAGCAACATTCTACTGACAGAATCACACAATCCCAAACAAATTAAGCCAATGGAAGCTCTGCAGACATGCTACACTCAATCATGAATGTTGCTGAACAATTAAACAACGATGGGAGAATGAAATTCATTGTATATTCTTAATGATGGTGGACAATAGCACACAACACAATATGACTGTGCACTTTATCATACAGAGTTCAGTGTTGTAGCTGTAATGGAATGGCCTGGCAAGGGGCCTAACTGCAGCACAAGCCTTCACACCTCGGGCTGGAATGTCCCTGTAGCTCGACCACTCATTTCAGAATTAATCAAATGGAATGACACCAGCATCACTGATGCACATACCTCAGGCTGGATGGCAAATGTACTTGCTGTGAATACATCAGACTAGTCATAGGGTCACAGACTGATTCAACCTGTAGCAATAAGAGCAATGCTGGGACTATGAATTCCTGACTCCCTAATGCCTTTCCAACATCTAAAAGTCAGGAGTGTGATGTAATACTCCCCATTGCTTGGTGGGTGCAGTCCCTATAACGCTCAATAAGCTTGATACCATCTAAGACAAAGCAGGCAACATCCAACACATTAAACATTCCACCCCTCCTGACCAGCACAACAGTGCATACCATCAACCCAATGCACATTGGCAACTCACCACAGCACCTTCCAAACCTGTAACTTCTACCAGCTAGAATAACAAAGCAGCAAGCACCAGGAAATGCCACTATTTGCAAGTTCCCCTCCAAACCACTCACCACCTGACTTAGAATTATATGGAGAGATGCTGACATAGTGGAAATGTCATTGAACTAGCTATAAAGAGGCCTGGGCTAATGCCTTAATGAGTTCAAATCCCATCACAGCGGTTGGTGAATGTCCAAATTCACTTAATTTAAAAAACCTGGATTCGAGACTATCATCAATCATTGAAAACATTGTTGTAATGTCCTGTAAGGAAGGATGTCTGTGATTGGTAGCTACATCTGATGCCAGCCCCACAGCAATGAGGTCAACTCTTAACTGCTCCCAAGGGCAATTAGGGATGAGTAACAAATACTGACCTTGCCAATGACTCCCATGTCACATGAATGAAAGTATTTAAACAAAAACTATTGACTGTGCTTCCAATGTCAATCCAGAAGGTGGAGCCTTTCATATCTTACTGTATGTGAGCTTTTACTTTGAAAGAAACCTATCCAGAGGTTCCAGCGGTGTTGTTCTCCTAAGCTGGCAATAAATTTCAAATATTATTTATACTTTCTCCATTTTTGGTTTGCTTTGTACAATCAGGAAGACCCAGAGCTGAAAGGATGTATTAGATCCTGGGGACGCAGGGAGTAAGTTTCTAGAGGAACCTTTTTTCAAACTCTCTGCCCCCATTACATTCACCAGAAAAGCTTGCATTGCAGGAAGAGTGATTTCTACAACAGGGAGCATTAGTGTGTGGATAGGGTGGGAGTTTGTTCCACTGAATATTTTTGCTAGACTGTGTTAGCAGTCACAGGGTGGTAAACAGGGCGAATGGGATGCTTGCCTTCATTAACTGGGTCATGGAATGTAGAAGGGGATAGACAGTGGAGCTGGAAAAAGCACAGCAGGTTGAGCAGCATCAGAGGAGGAGGGGAGTCGATGTTTTAAGTCGGAACCTTTAATCAGGAATAGAATAGAGGAGCAAGGAAGTCTAGTTACAACTTTATAAAACATTAGTTAGACCACAGATTGAGTACCGTGTATAGTTCTGATCACCACATTATTGGAAGGATGTGATTACACTGGAGAGGGCACAGAGAAAATTCACCAGGATGTAGCCTGGGACAAAAAGTCTCCTTCGGCGAGACAGGATTGGCTGGGTTTGTTTTCCCTGGAGCAGAGGAGGATGAGAGGGATATGATTGCAGTATACAAAATTATAAAAGGTATGGACAGGGCAGATCATGAGAATCTCTTCCCAATGACAGATGTGTTTAAGTAGCTGAGAGGTCATCTGAAAAAATCGTTTCACCCAGATGGTGGTAGAAATATGGGACCTGCTGCCTGAGATGGTGGTGGGGAAAGGTCCCCGCACAACATTCAAGAAGCATCTGAGCTCTTAAAATGCCAAGGCTTGCCGACTATGGATCTTATGCAGGGACATGGGATTGGTGGAGGTTGGTCTTTATTGGTTGGCTGTTTCTGTGTTGTATGACTATGACATTTTGTTCCAGATCTTCCAGCTGACAATGTCTCATTCCTGCTGTCTGTAAAGATGTCCATGGCTTGTCCATATTGCACTAATTTGGCTGGAATTGCAATCGCAGAAGGGATGGATCAGCAGATATAGCCCCATAGAAGACAAATGAGTAATGAAGATAGAATCATACTATACAGCCATGACAACTGGGGAGGTTCTCTGATGTCAGAGGACAAACAAGCTGGCACAGGATCTCTACAATGTGGAAAGAGGGTGGGGATCCAAGATGGCGGCAACCCAGCAAGACTGAGTCCACAGTGCTCTACCCAAAACTTGGACAAAGTGGGCTATCCACCTCCACCACACTCACTAAACCATTTATAATAGTTGTTAACCTTAAATAGTTACCTATTAGTACATTTAAATAGTCTAATACCAGCTGGAAAATGAGTAAAGGGAAGGGAACAGGCGGCTCTAAGAAAGCAGGGACCCCTCCCCCACCCTCTCCCTCTTCATCTGCAACAAAGGTGTCTTCAGCTACTTCAGGAGATTTACCAATGAAGATGAGCTTTGAGGAGATGTTTGCCAGGTGGGAGGCGAAGATTGATGCTTTTATCGATGAGTCTCGGCAGAGCTGAGAAGCACTATCAGCCGAGCTGCAGAAGCAGGGCAGAGACATTCAGGAATTGGGGTGCCGAGTCAGAGAGGTGGAGTCGAAGGCCGCAGCCTCAGAGACTGTGATAAAATTGGCAGCCGACCACATCCGTTTTCTCGAGAATCGAGTCCAGAACCTAGAAAACCACATTGATGACCTTGAAAATTGCTGTCGTAGAAAAAATATTCGGTTGTTGGGCCTGCCCGAGCAGGAAGAGGGAGGTCAGCTGACAGCATTCTTAGAGCATTGGCTGCCACAACTTTTAAATCTGCATAATGGATCAGGCCAGGTAAGGGTAGAATGGGCCTACCGGGTCACAGTACGTGGGCCCGGCTCAACCCAGCGCCCACGCCCGGTCCTGTTCCAGCTGCAGAGCTGTAGGGAGAGGCAGATGCTCCTGGAAGCCTCAAGAAATCTGGGAAAAGATCCCCAAGCTATGACCCACAAAGGATCCAGGATCATGCTGTTCCAGGACTTCTCCCCAGCTTTGGTCCGAAAGAGGAAGGCATTCGATGAGGCGAAGAAGCGTTTAAGGGACTTAAATATCCAGTACTCCTTACGATATCCAGCGACACTACGCCTTAGCCACGAAGGATCCATATATAACTTCGGATCACCGGAGAAGGCTAAGGAATTGTGGACCAGCGTCCACAATCTCTTAAATAAACTGTAAGAGATTGTGGACGCTGGTCTGCCTTTCCCATTATTTTGGTTTACATCCCTTCATTTTTTCTTATCTTTCCCCCTATGTGTGTATGTATATATATATGTTGGGGCGTTTGGTTAATGTTGATGGGGAGAGGTGGTTACCTTATTCTATTTTACTTCTGTTTTTAGGAGCGGGGATGTTTTTCTTTCCCCTGTTATTTTGTGGTATTATATTTAAGTATTACATGTTGAGATTGTAATCTTATAGTTATATATGGTATTAATATTCCCAAATATATTTAGATGTGGGTGTGGGTGGGGGTGGGGTGTTCACTGTTAACTCTAGCTTTATATTATATTTGAATTCTCCTCATTTTATTGAGGAACACCTGGGTCAAGGGTGGGGCACTGGTTGGAAGAGGGTAAGATGGACTGTGGGAGAGGAAGTGACGCTCCCTGGGAACAAGGGAGAAAATCTCCAATTCGGAATGTTTTATATCTTTTATACTTAGAAAGAGTTTTTTGTTATATTGTTTTGAGTGTATCAGAGAGTCTTTACTTTTGTAAATCTTGTATGCTCCATGCTCGGGATGTTCTAGATAGGGTTTCCCCTCCCGAGGGGTCTCGGATCTGTCCAGATGATTATGGCTGAACAGTCGGTTAAGTGGTGCACCTGGAATGTTAGAGGGAGTAATTCGCCAGTTAAAAGGAAGAAAATATTATCAAATCTTAAGAAGGAGAGAGTTGATATAGCTCTCCTACAGGAGACACACCTGTCGGATAAAGAACACTTAAAATTATGACAGGGCGGATTTGATCAGGCCTTTTTTTCTTCTTTTAATTCAAAAAGCAGGGGAGTCGTTATCCTTGTCCGGAAGAACTTCCCTTTGAAAATTCTAAATCAGATAAAAGACGAATCTGGACGATATATTTTGATTAAAGCCCTCATAAATGGAGAGGAATATGGGATCTTAAATGTGTACTGCCCCCCGGCACACCCCTTTAAATTCATAACGGAAGCTTTTTCAAAACTGATGGCCTTTGGTGCCCGTCATACAATTATAGGGGGAGACTTTAATTGTATTATGGATCCGGAAATAGACAGGATTCCCAAGAGTGCCGATGGAGTATCTCCCAGATCTAGACAACTGGCGGACCTGAATAAAGAATTAGGATTGGTAGATGTATGGAGATGTCTCCATCCACAGGGTAGAGATTTTTCTTTCTACTCTAATCCACATAAATGTCACACAAGAATTGATATGTTTTTTGCCCCATCGATTTTTCTAAATTCTATAGCAACCTGTAAAATAGGTACTATAGCAATCTCTGACCATGCCGCTGTATACATGGAAACTAAGGTAAAGAACAATGGGACATCCGCTCGGCATTGGCGTATGGACCCCTTCCTGATAAAAGATAGCAAATTTTTAAAGTACTTCTCCCAAGAACTTAAAACGTTTTTAGAAATTAATACTGGTACGGCTAGCAATCCGTCAATGATGTGGGAGACCATCAAAGCTTATGCACGAGGTTTGATCATCTCCTATTCAGCGACCCAGAGGAAAATGAAGGGAGAGCAACAGCGTCTGCTCGAAGCTCGCCTAAAAGCAGCCGAAACAGCATACGCTGATAGACCTTCTATCACAAAATTGCAGAGGATTACAGCTCTTAGGACAGCTTTAAACACCGCGCTTACTCGAACGGCTAAAAGGGAAATATTATTTGCGAAACAAAGATTATATGAATATGGCGACAAACCGGGTAGATACTTAGCATTTCTTACAAAGAAAAAGAAAGCCCCTCAAACTATTCCGACCATCAAGGAAAGTACAGGTACCCTGACTCATGATCATAAAAAGATCAATGCGACCTTTAAAGAATTTTATTCTGAACTATATAGATCGCAGGATTGTGAAGATAGGATTAGGAGGATGCAGTCATTTTTAAAAAATTTGACCTTCCCGGGCCTGACTCCGGAACAGGTGTCGGCCCTAAATACCCCTTTAACAGTCCAAGAAATACTTGAGGCAATTAGGCAACTTCAGAGCGGAAAAGCACCGGGCCCGGATGGTTTTCAAGCTGAATTCTATAAAGAATTTACAGGAATATTGGTTGACCCACTTATGGATATGTATAATTTTGCGCATAGTCAGGTCTGTCTCCCGCCCACGCTGAAAGAAGCAAATATTTCTCTTATCCTCAAAAAAGGAAAAGACCCAGAAGATTGTGCATCTTACAGACCAATATCCTTACTAAATGTAGACTTTAAAATTCTCTCAAAAATGTTAGCACTAAGACTAGAAAGGGTACTGCCGTATATTATAAAGGAGGACCAGACGGGATTTATTAAGGGCCGCAGATCATCCAATAATATCAGAAGGGTCTTGAATATGATCCAAGCCTGTCATCAGGGAAAGATACCAGGAGTAGTAATTTCATTGGATGCGGAAAAGGCATTTGATAGGGTTGAATGGTCGTATTTATTTTACACATTGGAAAGGTTTGGCGTTGGACAGGTGTTTACCAAATGGGTTTCAACATTGTATAATGACCCCAAAGCAGCTGTTATTACTAATGGGTTAAGATCGGATGGCTTCAGTGTGGGTAGGGGCTGCCGTCAAGGATGTCCTCTCTCACCATTGTTGTTTACACTGATAATCGAACCATTAGCAGAAGCCATCCGGACTGATCCTAATATAACGGCCCCGAGGATTGGTACAGGTAAACACAAAATTACCCTCTATGCAGATGACGTTCTCTTATTCCTCAGTAATCCTTAATGTCAGTGCCTCGTCTAATTCAAGTTATTAATACATTTAGTGCATTCTCAGGCTATAAAATTAATTTTTCAAAATCGGAAGCCATGCCAATGGGTGGTCTGGCTATGATACCCCACTTAATGGACGGATCCCCTTTTCCCTTCCGTTGGTCCCTGGAGGGCTTCTTATATTTAGGTATTTTTATCACGCCAGTATTTGATCAGCTGTATAGGGCTAATTTTGTACAATTAATGGAAAGGATAAGGCAGGACCTCCAGCGATGGAGAGACCTTCCGACTTCCTGGCTAGGGAGAATAGCATTAATTAAAATGAATGTTCTGCCCCGTCTCTTATATCCTATGAGAATGCTCCCGGTGATGCTGCCAAGGCTAGCCCTACGTAAATTATATGGCTGGTTGGGCTCCTTTATTTGGAACCATAGACGGCCCCTTATTAAGCTGAAGAAGCTACAGCTTCCACAGGTAAGGGGAGGACTGGACTTCCCAGACTTTAGGAAATATCAGTTAAGCTCCCTACTAAGTTACATAGCTGATTGGGTTTCATCTGATCCACAATCAATTTGGCTGGATATCGAAGCCTCCCAAGTAAAATACCCACTTATTAACCTTTTATTTTCAGATAAGAGGAAAATCATTACAGACCACTGTAAAAATCCCATAATTTTAAACACAATTAAGGCCTGGAATATAATGCGGCAAAATGAGGGTAACTCACATAAAACATCCCCCCATGCACCAATAATAGGCGCATGGGGATTCCAACCAGGGATTACAGATGCCACCTTTAAACTCTGGAGATCCAGGGGCATCTCATGCTTAGGGGACCTATTTAAAGATGGGATCCTGATGTCCTTTGAGCAGCTGCGTCTGAAATTCGGAATACCTAATGGGGATCTCTTTCGATACTTCCAAGTTCGAGATTATATACAGAGGAAGACTACATTAATAGATAGTCTTTATAAATCAGACAGAGAACGTAATGTCTTACGACCAGCGGGGGCATCCTCCGTTAGTACTATATACCATTTGCTACATGATGGAGTCTCAGGAGACATGGATGACCTGCTTAAAACATGGGAGCAAGACTTGGGGCTAGAAATCTCTGAGGATATGTGGAATGACGTTTGGGAAAATGCTAGAAGAATTGCTATCTGTAACAGAACTCAGGCTATCCAACTAAAGATACTTCATAGGGCCCATATAGCTCCGGCTCGATTGGCAAAATTTAAGGCAGGAGAATCTCCAATGTGTCCCAAATGCAAAATAGAGGTGGGTACTCTTGCACATTGTCTGTGGACTTGTCAGAAAATCCGCAGATACTGGACTAAAGTGGCAAATACCCTGACAGAAATTTTAGGAACGGAAATTAGGGTGGACCCTGTATCTCTCCTTTTGGGCTTTTTGAACCTCTCATCTCTGGATATGCATGGGAAGAGACTATTTTCTATTCTCTCTTTCTGTGCAAGGAAAAATATTTTGGTGAACTGGGTGGCTGAGGGCCCCCCTGGACTTTCAAATTGGCACAGATTAATTATGGAATATATCCCCCTTGACTTCCTCACAAATATGGTGCACCGAAAGACTGAATTATTTTATAAAATATGGCAGCCCTTTTTGAATTATATAAATGCAGATGTTTCGGCTATCCTAACAAGGGCTTTTATTTAGTGAAGATTTCAGACCGGGCTGCTCCGGGGCCCCTTGGGAGAGGAATCCTGCGCGAATACGGGTTTTATTATATTTGATGTTTATACATTCCGAGCATGTAAGAGACTTAGGTATACACTCTGGTTAGTTATAGGTTAGATTAGTAGAAAGTTGAGTTTTTTTTTCTTTCTTTTCTCGTTTCTTTTTTTTTCTCTTTTTGTTTTCTTTCTTTCTCTTTTCTTTGTTAAATTTTGACTATTGTATATATGATTTAATTGTACATCAATGTTTGTATTTGAGAGTTTTGTTTATTTTTGTAAATTTGCAAAAATGTTAAATTTCAATAAAAATATCTACAAAACAATGTGGAAAGAGGCCATTCAGCTCACCCAGTCTGCATCATCCTTCCAAGGAGCATCTTACCCACACTGACTGTATCTCCATAACCCTGCATTTCCCCTGGTTAATCCGCCTAGCCAGTACATCCCTGGACATTACAGGCAATTTGGCTTGGCCAATCTACCGAGCACATCTTTGGAATGTGGGAGGAAACTGGAGCACCCGGAGATATAGGGAGAATGTGTAAACTCTGCACAGACAGTGACCTGAGGATGGAATCAAACCCAGGTCCCTGGTGCTGTGAGGGAACAGTGCTAACCACTGCGCCACCCTACGATGGGTGCAGGGAGAACAGGCCCCTACCTGACAACATTAGCTGTCACATTTAAATTTATTTTTAGAGGTCTCGAGCTTTTCAGTACTGAGTAAGGATTAATGAATGAGTGGGTGTATGGGGGTTAAAGAGTGTGAGTGGGTGTACAAGGGGTTGGTGTGTGAAGGGGTGAATGTGTGGGTATGTGAAAGGTTGGTGTGTGAAGGGTGAGTTTGTGGGTGTGTGGGGGTTAAAGGGTGTGAGTGGGTGTGCAAGGGGTTGGTGTGTGAGGGGTGAGTGAGTTGGTGTGTGAGGGGTGAGTGTGTGGGTTTGTGGACATTAACAGGTGTGGGTGGGTGTGCAAGGGATTGGTGTGTGAAGGGTGAGTGTCTGGGTGTTGAGGGTTGGTGTGTGAAGGGTGAGTGAGTGGGCATGTGAGGGGTGAGTGTCTGGGTGTGTGAGGGGTTGGTGTGTGGAGGGTGAGTGTGTGGGTATGTGGATGTTAACGTGTGTGAGTGGGTGTGCAAGGGGTTGGTGTGTGAAGAGTGTGTGAGTGGGTGTGTGAGGGTGAGTGAGTGAGGGGTGAGTGAGTGTGAATTAGGGAGTGGTTGCTGGGATGTGAGTGGGTAGTTGAGTTGGTGGGACACTGATAATCAGATCTGAGTTAGGTCAGGGCAGGGGGTTTAATTTACACTAGGAAGCGGCTGTCAGATTGGGTGGGTGGATGGGATGGACGCTAGTTGGGTCGGGGTGGGGTGATGATTGTGAGATTGTGATGCTCAGCTCAATTACATTGACTAATTGAGTGATAACAGTTATCAACTAGCGTAAAACAATCAACTGATATAACATTTCCAGGGTACATATTCAGGTAAATCGAAGTGTACCTGACTTAAATCTGTGACCCTGGGGAGTGGTATTTGTGGAGGGTCCAGGGCAGTGGAAATCACCCCACCAGAGGTTACTGTCCGCGGCCAATGCATGTCCTTCTGTCTGTCTGTCTACATTTAGCTCCAAGTGCCACAGCAACTGAAGCTTAGATTTCACTGCACTGGAAATCAGGAGATTCACAGGACCAGGCCATTCAGCCCATTGAAACTACTGTACCATTCAGTAAGATTATGTCTGATCATCTTCGAGTAAAAAGTGAGGTCTGCAGATGCTGGAGATCAGGGCTGAAAATGTGTTGCTGGTTAGAGCACAGCAGGTTAGGCAGCATCCAAGGAACAGGAAATTCGACGTTTCGGGCCAGAGCCCTTCATCAGGAATGAGGAGAACAGGAAATTCGACGTTTCGGGCCAGAGCCCTTCATCAGGAATGATATTCCTGATGAAGGGCTCTGGCCCGAAACGTCGAATTTCCTGTTCCTTGGATGCTGCCTAACCTGCTGTGCTTTAACCAGCAACACATTTTCAGCTATGTCTGATCATCTACCTGTTTTGGTCAAAGACAAGGCTGAAGCATTCAGAGCAATCTTCAGCCAGTAGTGCTGAATGGATGATCTATTTTGGCCTCCTCCAGTGGTCCCCAGCAACAAAGATACCAGTCTTCACTGAATTTGATTCACTCTACGTGATATCAAAAAAAGGTTGGAGGTACTAGATACTGCAAAGGCTATGGCCTCCGACAACATTTCAGCAATAGGACTGAAAACTTGTCACAGACTTTATCAGCATGAATCCGTGTCAGGCAACTGTCTGTGTGGAGTTTGTACATTCTCCCCGTGTCTGTGTGGGTTTCCTCCGGGTGCTCCGGTTTCCTCCAAAAATGTCCTGTTTAGGTGAATTGGCCATGCTAAATTGCCTGTAGTGTAAGGTGAAGGGGTAAATGTAGGGGAATGGTTCTGGGTGGGTTGCTCTTCGAAGGGTCGGTGTGGACTTGTTGGGCCGAAGGACCAGTTTCCTCACTGTAAGTAATCTAATCTAAAGAAAGGTGTGTGGGGGACTGCATACCGAGAAAGTCAATCTGGGTGTTCCCCAACAGGAAACCCTGGATGAATCAGGATGTACAGAACCTGCTAAAAATCAGGCGTGAGGCCTTCAGATCAGGAGACCCACTCAAATGTAAGGAATCCAAGTATGACCTTTACAGATCCATTAAGACAGCCAAGGACCAATACCGATCCAAACTAGAGACCCAGATAGACACCTAGCGACTATGGCAAGGACTGAATGACATCACAGGTTTGACAAAGAGACAGTGCAAGATAGCAGAGGATGACACATCCCTAATAGATTGTCTCGATGCCTTCTATGCTGACTTTGAGCAGAATTTTGGCGGAGAAGTAACACCTATTCTGACAAGTCCTGATGAAGGTCATCAGAAGTCAGATCAGTTTTCCTTCGTGTGAATCCAAGGAAAGGGATGGGACCAGACGGAATACCAGGCCGTGCACTCAGAGCATATACAGATCAACTGGCAGAGGTCTTCTCGGACATCTTCAACCTCTCCCTGCAGCAGGCCACTGTCCCTGCCTGTTTAAGAGGGCCAACATCATTCCTGTGCCTAAGAAGGCTCATGCAGCATGTCTCAGTGACTACTGCCCAGTGGCTGTAACTTCGATGGTCATGAAGTGCTTTGAAAGACCAGTCATGGCATTAATCAACTCCAGCCTCCCCACTACTCTTGACCCACTCCAAATTTGCCTATCGGACCAACAGATCCACGTCAGATGCCATATCACTTGCCCTTCACACCTCTCTAGAACATCTTGACACCAAGAATCCTACTCATTGAGTACAATTCAACCTTCAACACTATTATTTCCTTTAGACTGATTACTAAACTTAGTGATCTCAGACTAAGCTCCACTGTCTGCAACTGGATTCTCAGTTTCCTGACCCACAGGCCACAATCAGTGAAGATTGGGGACAATATTTCATCCTCACTAACACTCAACACTGGAGCCCCCCAGGGGTGCATACTCAGCCACTGTATACCTATGACTGCGTCGCCAAATACCAGACTAATGCCATTTACAAGTTCGTTGATGACACCACCATAGTCAGTCGAATCTCTGACAGTGATGAAACAAACTACAGACAGGAGGTGGAAGACCAGGAAAAATGGTACACTGAGAACAACCTAGCTCTCAATGCCAGCAAAACCAAAGAACTCATTATTGACTTTCAGCGGGATATTACTCATGCCCCATACACATTAACAGCACAGAGGTGAAACAAGTGGCGAGTGTCAAGCTCCTGGGAGTAGTCATCCACAACCTCTTTCTTGGTCTCTTTATGTGGACGAGTAAAAATTGAGGTCTGCAGATGCTGGGGATCAGAGCTGAAAATGTGTTGCTGGTTAAAGCACAGCAGGTTAGGCAGCATCCAAGGAACAGGAAACAGCCCTGATGAAGGGCTCTGGCCCGAAACGTCGAATTTCCTGTTCCTTGGATGCTGCCTAACCTGCTGTGCTTTAACCAGCAACACATTTTCAGCTCTTCATGTGGACGCACTGGTTACAAAGGCCCAACAATGTCTCTTCTTCCTCAGGCAGCTGAGAAAACCTGGCATGATGGCGAATACCCTTGCCAACTGTTATAGGTGTGCCATCGAGAGCACTCTGTCTGGATGTATCACTACCTGGTATGGCAACTGTACCATTCAAGATCGGAGACAGTTACGGAGAGTGGTGAACTTGGCCCAGACAATCACAAAGACCAACCTCCCATCTATAGAATCTAGGCCCGCTGTTAAGGAAAGGCCGTCAGCATTCTCAAAGATCTATCTCACCCTGGCAATGTTTTTCTACAACCTCTACCATTAGGGAGTAGGTACAGAAGCCTGAACACATGCACCAGCCGGTTTCAAAACAGTTTCTACCCTACTGTTGCTAGAATACTGATTGGACTCACAAACTCTAAACATTCACCCATACCTGTGTTTTTGTTTTTGCCGCTGTTTACCTATTATTTACTTATCTATGCTACTTAACTGTGATCTGCCTGTACTGCTTGCAAGACAAAGCTTTTCACTGTGCCTCGGTATATGTGACAATAAATTCAATTTATATTACAAGGAATTATCATGAAGCTTTTGTAAATGTATAGCACAAACAGGTAAATGAGTCTGGTAGATGTCAGTTTAGCTTTCTTGCTAATCTTCACTGAAAGGGACACCTCACTCAGTCAGTTATTTCTGGGTCTGATTTTAAAGTTCATTCAAATTTGCAAGTTGCAAGAATATTATTTTCTTGCAACAAAATGGGGATGATTTTTATATGATGACCTCACAAACATGAGATCTTCTCTTGAAATATGTTATGTCTCTCTCCCACAGCAGTCAGTTCACCACAATGGTTTGCTGAGCACAAAATCTGCAGCATTCAATGGTCTCTGTGTGGAATGAACTTTCAGAGGAAATGGTGAATTTCAGTACAGTTACAATGCTTAAAAGTCATTTGGATAAGTACGTGAATAAGAAATTTGTGAAAGGATATGGGCCATGGGCAGGCAGGTGGGACTAGTTTAGTTTGGGATTATGGTTGGTATGGACTATCTAGATTGAAGAGCCTGTTTCCGTGCGTATGGCTCTATGACTTTATTCTGAGGGCTGCTGTGCTATTAGCACCTATCTGTTTAGCCAACACCATCAAGATCAGAGCTTGCCATCCACCAGCATATAAAGACTGTGTTAGATAAAAATTGAACAAATCACTGATCTGAAATTTGTTCCCGTGTCCAAAGGACATTTTGAAAACTTTTTAGGAAAGAAAAGGTTTTAGAAAAATCCTTGGTTACATGGATATCCTTGTTGACACTAGCATTCTTATTTCAGATTTCTTTAATTGAACAAATTTAAATTACTCAGATGCTGTGGTGGGATCTGAACTTACGTCTCTGGCTCACTAATTTTATAATATGCTATCATTTTGATACATTGCTCCATAGGGTGTAGAAGTTTAAAGATCTATGTGGAATTCCTATGTATAAGACCTTAACGATTCTGCTAGACTGCAGGATATCATCACATCCGGATACAATTTGCTTGTGGGCTATTTCCCAGTTACGGTCTAAATCATTGACACTGCTCCTTGGTTATAATGAAGTGCTTACATTTGTAAGCACATGTTGGAAATGGCCTTCACTCAGTATAATTTGTGTATGCTTCCAAACTAAGAAATCTCAATTAGTTTGGATGATTTGCATTTATATCATAACTTTTGTGACCTTAGGATGTCCTAAAGTACTTTTGCAGCTTTTGAATTGGAGTCAGTATTGTGAGGCTGTACAAATGGGGTCATGGTTAGCTCAGTTGGCTAAATGGCTGTTTAGTAATGGCAACAGCATCAGTTCCATTCCTGCCCCAGGTGAGATTATGATGAAGAACTTATGTTCTCAGCCTTTCTCCTGATCTGAGGTGGGGTAACCCTCAGGTTAACCAACCTTGATGAGTTGTCTCTGTCTCTAATTTGATAGCAAGAGAAAGTGAGGACTGAAGATCAGAGTCAAAGAGTGTGGTGCTGGGAAGGTGCATCAAAGGAGCAGGAGAAGTGACATTTTCAGGAATGATGAAGGGCTTATGCCTGAAACATCGACTCTCCTGCTCCTTGTACTGACCAGCTGTACTTTTCCAGCGCCACACTCTTCAACTTTAATTCGAGTGCAGCCTTATGGCCTGGTAGAACTAAGGCATTGTATAAACAGAGGAAGAAAAGCTATAATATAATATAAAGTTATAATGTGTAAGGTAGACAGAACTATTTCTGTTCCAAAATTATGTACGTATCACTTAGTGCTTGGAATTGAATCAATTCTCTGTGACAGGCTTGTTAACTTGATACCCAAACCAGACAGATTCATAGTGTTCAAGGTTGATGTAGATATAACCTAAAAGGTTAACCTATTACTGGGAGATAGGATTCTTCTAAACTCCAGATGAGGAGTGCAAAACTATTTGGTGATTTTTGTACTGGAAAAATGCATGACTTTCGTTGGTTAAACTCTAGCATTAACCGTGTATATAATTGTGTATCAAGACTGTGTACAAATAGAGATTCAGCAAGCAACAAGTAGGTAACTGGTCTGTGGACTAGTGACCAGTTAGTGATGACAATAGTGATCCTGATGGCTGCCAACAACTATATGCTTTTTTCCTTAGGCAGCTTAACAGCCTGTGACCGAACAAGATAGTGAGACATCTTCAGGTCTTCACTAGATCAGGAGCTCTCTCTGTTTTCTGCACTAAAAGCCATTTAAAGGCTAAAGGAAACCAGTGTATTTTTCCTTCAGAGACTCCTTTTAAGTGTGAACCAGCCACCCTGTGCCTCTTGCAAACTGGTGAGAGCATCCAAAGAAGGAAGACCGAGAAGACAGAGTGCTATGATCAGCACAGGAATCACCTCAGCAGATTTGTGAACTGGAATCACTGAACTGCTTTTCTGGTCTTTCTCTCCACACAAATCAACTATGCTTCCTTCCCTGTCTGTCTGTCTGTGTGAGTGTGTAAGGGACAGTTTAAAAGGGCTTAGAGTTTTACTAAATGGAGTTATGTGCTCACACCTCATAGTTGTCTACTTGTAACTAGAAACTATTTACTTGCAACAAATATTAACTGTTGGGTATAGAAACCTGGCAAGTTGTGTCTATAAGAATGGCAGATTGGGGAATCCTGTGTATTTCTATATATTTTTAAAATTGTTGTGATGACTCCAGGACTAGTGTGCTTGATTTTTGGCACACGACTCCAGTAAGGTGAACAACAGAAAGAAAACATCAATGGGAGAAAAGTGGTTATTTCTGGAGGATTACACCTTAAAATAAGAATGTACATAGTCTTTTGAATTTCTGTTGCCAAAACTGTTCTTTGGCTGCTGTTAGAAATGTTCTGTCAGAAAGTGCAAATTGTAATGTGCCTGACTGTGAGTTCATGTCATTGTAGGCAGTAACCCTGCTCACTCCTTCCATCCAACAACATCATTTTCTGAGCAACTGTGGACTGGGTTACTGCCAAGAACAAGTAGGAAGTTTAGTGAAATTACAATTTAGCTCAACAAACATAAATCAACCAATTGCAGATCACTTCCAATCCTCCTGGTGTAAGTCTGCATGAATGGTGACCTCAGCCAGGGCCATGTTTTGTGAAATATGAACTTTATTATTATTCATTATAACTTTTTATTGAGAAAATGAAGCTCACTAATTTGACAATGCCTAAGTTTAATAGGTGCCGTTGATATAGGCCTTCAATCTATTATTATGTTCTTGAAAATAGTAAAGACTGCCAAAATGCAAGAGCAACATGACAGCCAGAATGAGAGGGCTCATTGCAAGGTGCCGGCTTGCAAAGGTATGGAACAAATGCCACAAAAAAAACTTACTTGGAATGAGGAAGCTATCATTCTTGAGGCTGGAGGTGAGACTGAAATGGGGGACAATGGTGAAGGCACAGAATTTCCACTAAATAATGACTATTCATCTCTAAAAGCACAGGAACTGACTGGCAGTCTATCATTATTGTAATTAATCAAGGACGCACTGGACTACTCCTGAGAGGATTCATGTAATCAATCTGCATAATTGGGTTTGAATATCTTTTATTGTCACGTGCGCTCAATACAAAATACAATGAAAAGTATGTACCCTCAATGGGGCTACACTGTCAAGGAAGTGGCTTTGCCCATTCAAGGCTCTTGTTTTAACACTTGCCTGAAAAAGATTATTTCAAGGCTTCAATACATTGAAATGTAGTTGATGGTCTACAGACTACTTCCTATTTGATGGCACAATGCCATGCACTGCACCGACAAAGTTGAAATGTACAGGTTCGATAAACAGATTAGTTCTCTGGTCAAATTACTTATGACAATGATTCCCATAAAACAATCCTTAGGGATGTTTGAATTCAGTGTTCAAAAGGCATTCCAAAACTTTTCTGCTATGACTGTTGGAATTATTGGCTCCTTTATAAGTCTGATTGCCCACCTAGGAATCACTGTGTCGCTTGTCATGGGTTCTGTGGGTCAAGGTGTGGCTGATGATCCTGATCCTACAGCTGTATTTCCAACCATATGTTTGGCATCTGTTTTAGGGAAGTGGAATTGGTCCTTAGTCTTGAGATCATTGATATTCCTTTTGCCAGTTCCTTTTCCGTACTTCCTCTTGCCAACTGATGTTCTTGAAGAATTACGTCCCTTCCGTAAAGCAGCTTCCTTCAAGTTAGTTTCTTCGGAACAATGATCTCCTATGTGTCAATATTTATGTTGTGTTTCTTGAGGGAAGCCTTCAAGCAGTCTTTGAAACACATCCTTTGTTCTCTTCTCACTCAAGTGCCTTCCTTGAGGAAGAAGATTAGCTTTGGCAGTCAGAACTCAGGCATCCTAAGCATGTGGCTGGCCCAGTAGAGTTGATTTCAGTAGCATTGATGTTGTTCAGCATGTCCTTCCAGCTAATTTGAAGAATCTATCTCAAAAAGCATTGATTGTACTTCTCAAGGACCTTCACATGATATAGAGTCATAGAGTCATAGAGATGCACAGCATGGAAACAGACCCTTCGGTCCAACTCGTCCATGCCGACCAGAGTTTCAGAGTCATAAAGAACAGTTGGAAAGAGACTGCCATATACACAAGGATCTTGGTATCAGCACAGATCTCATGATCACTGAAGACTCTCATCTTTAAGTATCTGCAGGTGCTGCTTGTAAATTGGGTGAGATATTTAATCCCTGCATCAAGATCAGCCTTAGATAGAGTCATAGAGATGTACAGCATGGAAACAGATCCTTTGGTCCAACCAGTCTACGCTGACCAGATATCCCAACCCAATCTAGTCTCATCTGCCAGCACCCGGCCCATATCTCTCTAAACCCTTCCTATTCATATACACATCTTTTAAATGTTGCAATTGTACCAGCCTCCACCACTTCCTCTGGCAGCTCATTCCATACACGTACCACCCTCAGTGTGAAAAAGTTGCCCCTTAGGTCTCTTTTATATCTTTCCACTTTCACCATAAACCCATGCCCTCTAGTTCTGGACTCCCACACCCCAGGAAAAAGACTTTGTCTACTTATCCAAATGTTTTCTCTGTCTCTCAAAGGGTTCCATCCTTACTCTTCACTGCTTGAGGCCAATGGTTTTGGTCTGTATATTACCTTGGTGACACTGAAGAAGCCTCAGCTGTTGTACTTGTCAGAGTGAGTTGCAACTCCTTAACTTTCTTAGTCCCCCATTGACTAAACTGGAGTATGGACACATTTTGTCAAAACATTTGGTCTTGTGCTCATCAGGACAATTTGCAAGAATACCAATTGAAGAAAAAAAAGCATTTATATTGTTTGAGGGAAGAGTGCTGAATGATTAGAAGGTGGACTCTGATTGGTGAAGGCATCATGAAGAATGTACTGGATAATGATGATTGGCTGCTAACTGCTGAACCTGCTTTGACAAAATGTGTTTCTTCAGCAATTATTTTAATGTAAGTTTTCTTTTATTATTCATTCACTCCTGTGACGTGGGTGTCACTGGTGGGCCAATATTTATTGCCCATCCCTAGTTGCCCTTGAGAAGGTGGTGCTGAGCTGCCTTCTTGAACCACTACTGTCCACCTGCTGTGGGTTGACCTACAATTCCCTTAGGGGGGATTTCCAGGATTTTGACCCAGCAACAGTGAAGGAACAGTGATATATTTCCAAGTAAGGATGGTGAGTGGCCTGGAGGGGAACTTGCAGGTGGAGGTGACTTTAATCTTCAGTTGATCATATGGTTCAGATTTGGAGAAGAGGATAATTGTATCCTGACAATTTACATTTGCTCCTGTCAGCTTTCACAGAGATTAGTAGATTTATGGTTTTCTCGTTTTTTTTTTAAAACTTCCAACTTTCATTTTTAGGCAATTATTCTTTGCTACCTTCTTCTATTCTCATTGATAAAGAAATAGAACTGGAGCTAATATTTGCATAGATTAGATTACTTACAGTGTGGAAACAGGCCCTTCGGCCCAACAAGTCCACATCAACCCTCCAAAGAGCAACCCACCCAGGCCCATTCCCCTACAACTAACATGATGGGCAATTTAGCATGGCCAATTCACATTTTTGGACTGTGGGAAGAAACCAGAGCACCTGGAGGAAACCCACGCAGGCACGTGGAGAATGTGCAAACTCCACACAGACAGTTGCCTGGGGCAGGAATTGAACCCAGGTGTCTGGCGCTGTGAGGCAGCAGTGCTAACCACTGTGCCACTGTGCCGTCCAGTCTACTCATTCACAGACTCATGGATAACAAGCATTCAACTCTGAACCCAACAGCCTGTGAATATTTATATGAATCACCATCTGACTATAAGTAATTAATACAATTAATATTCAATTTCATCCCCTTACTATTTTTGACTAAACCATTCTGTTTAATGCCTTAGTGTCTGGGAGAGCTACAGCATAGAATAAAGGTCTCTGGTCCCATTATGTCTGCATTGGTCAAAAATAACCAACTAAATTGCTGATATAACAACTGTAGATCATCCAATATTATTTAAATATTTCTTTGAATTATGGTTAAACAGTGAAAGGAAACAGTGATGCCGTTGCGTACTTCAGAGACCCTGGCTAATAATCTGGGGACAAAAGTTCAAATCTAACCAAAGAATTGGACTTCAACTAAAAAATCAGGAGTTGAAATTTAATCTCAAGAATGATAATCAGTGTTTGTTAAAGCTGATCTGACTCACTATGTTCCTTAGGGAAAGAAATCTGCTGTCTTTACCCAGCCTTCAGATCCACAGCGATATTTTAACTACTCTCCGAAATGGCTGAGCAAGATGCTCAGTTTGAGGGCAATTAAGAATGCTCATTGATAGAAGTATGTTTGCTTTGAACATGTTAAGATGAAAATACAATCACATTTCTCAGCATTTGTATTAATATATTTGGAATTATTTACTTCAGATGCCCTGTGTCAATTACTTTGTATCTTCTACTATACATTGCATGAAGGTTGTGGGAAGATATTTGGCTGCATTTACGATCTTATATTTAGCAATGTTAATTTTTTTAAAAATATAACAGAATGAACTGAAAATTGGAAAGCTTTTGAATGATGTCAATGGGAGGTAGAGTGACTAAAGCTCACTTCAACAATAATTGTTGGGCTTATAGAGAAATGGATTTGGACAAATCAGCAAGTAGCAATTTGGATAACTCAATGAGCGCCACTCCTTGACAATTGGCTCAAACAGTGCTTTTGTCTGTGAATGTTAGTTTTGGCCCTGAATTAAATGCTAGCTGGATAATGGAGTATTGCAGTAAAACCACAAAATATGTCTACCATTTTGTAACTAAAATGACTTAATCAGTGGTCTCTAGCCAGAAAATATGTAGAGTTTTGAAAGGGTATGCAGATGTTCAGATGACTTGAAAGAGTTGTTCTTAAGATGGCTGAACATTTGCATCACTGTACCTTAACAATTCCAAAACCACAAAAATTGAGTCAAACTACCTGTAGAAACCCAAGGATATTGAGAGGAAAGTGAATGAGCCACATCTCCTGACCCCTCTCCAGGACAACCAGATGATCCAGTCAGTAGATATAACTGCTTCAGACAGTAGGCTCTGTCGAATGATCTCGCCCTGCCATAATCGAATCAAATTGAAACCACGCAGCAGGGACCTACTACACATGATACATTTTGGTCACTGGTCAGGTAGAGAGCGAGGACCTTGTGACAAGCCAACTAATCCCCTTTTGTGGCAAAGGATTGGCTTTTCTCTAGGTCACAAAAAAACCAAAGCCGATCAGGCAGGATTCTTGAGTGGGACATTCTTTTTCTCTCTCTCCACCAACAGGTCATCGTTTCGGACAACTGAATCGATTGAAACAATTTTGAATTATTTTGATGCTGAATCCAGAAGGACCACTGAGTTCAGCACCAAGTCATCCACCTCACATGTAGACAGAGTGGTTAAGAAGGTGTTTAGCATGCTTGCCTTCCATGATCAGACTTTTAAGTTTAGGAGTTGAGGTTCTACAGGACGTTGGTGAGGCCTCTTCTGGAGTCCTGCATACAGTTCTGGTCCCCCTGTTATAGGAAGGATATTATTAGACTGGAGACGGTTCAGAAAAGATTTGCCGGGATGTTGTCAGGAATGGAGGGTTTGAGGTATAAAAATAGACTGGAAAGGCTGGAAATTTATTCACTGGCGCGTAGGAGGTTGAGTTGTGACCATATCGAAGTTTATAAAATCATGAGGGGCATAGATAAGGTGAATAGCAAGGGTCTTTTCCCTAGGGTAGAGGAGTTCAAAACTAGAGGGTACATTTTTAAGGTGATAGGAAAACGTTTTAAAAATGGCATGAGGGGTAACCTTTTTTTACACAGAGAGTAGTTTGTATGTGGTGAATGAACTGCTAGAGGAAGTAGTGGTTGCAGTAGAGTTACAAATTCAAAAGACATTTGGATGATTACATGAATAGGAAAGGTTTGGAGGGATATGGCCAAATGCAGGCAAAAGGGATTACTTTAATTTGGGAACATGATTGGCATGGACTAGTTCGACTGAAGGGTCTAATGACTTCCTATGACACTATTATTATGTCTTCAATCTGCAAGAGTCATATACCTTTAACTTTTATTGGACTCTTATAAAGGCTGGTTAATCTATCTTCCACTCTATAGGCTATATATCAGTGATTTGACAAGCACTGTACTTCACATATTTTGAAAAAGCCTGCTGCTGTCAAACATGAAATTGGAAAAATGGAAAGTAATGCCTTCCCCTTCTCCTCTGATTGTCATATTCAGCATTCCGTTTAGTAATATTACAACACCAGAAAATCATTCTGTCTTCTAGTTTGATGAGTTGAAGAGCTTACAATTATAGATAATGTGATAGGTAGTGTTAATGATACAAACACTCAAATTTGAAAGTATATGAAACGTAGTAAAGCAGAAGTGTCTGAATTTTCAGTTGAGAATGATAGACTAAATGCCTCTGTAATGCTGAGAGTTAGGTACAAGGATATGTTTGGGTTATCCTACAATGTGGAACAACATAGAGAAAGATTAGACTAAGAAAGAAGAATAGAATGATTCAACATTAGCAACCT
This sequence comes from Hemiscyllium ocellatum, assembly GCF_020745735.1. NCBI lineage: Eukaryota > Metazoa > Chordata > Chondrichthyes > Orectolobiformes > Hemiscylliidae > Hemiscyllium > Hemiscyllium ocellatum. The sequence goes on from NC_083405.1 coordinate 104,373,417, forward strand.
CTTATCATGGAGATTTTAAAAGTGATAGGTTTGGAAGGCAGGAGGAATACCAAGGAGCAGCTAGGTAGGGTAATCTCAAAACCCATTGATGTCAGAAAAAATAAAAGGGCTTTGTTACTAAATCATCATCCTTTAAGGACTGCTGCTTAAGCGAGGTGCATCTGGATAAAACATCATGGTTAATGTCTGGCTGCTTCTGTGTGATCAAGAGCAAATGTTATCCTTTTGATAGTTTAGGAAAAGCCATTTGGAGTTCAGGTGCATTGAGATAATGAAGGTAGCTCTATTAGCCAGAAAAATATCTTTAAAACTTGTAAACAATTTTTGATAGATCCATCTTTTGATCTTAGGTAGATCTCAACAAACTACTTCAAAAGCTGCAGAAATTATTAGATTAGACTTACAGGGTGGAAACAGGCCTTTTGGCCCAACAAGTCCACACCGACCCGCCGAAGCGCAACCCACCCACACCCCTACATTTACCCCTTACCTAACACTACGGGCAATTTAGCATGGCCAATTCACCTGACCCGCACATCTTTGGACTGTGGGAGGAAACTGGAGCACCTGGAGGAAACCCACGCAGACACGTGGAGAATGTGAAAACGCCAAACAGTTAGTCGCCTGAGTCGGGAATTGAACCCGGGTCTCAGGCGCTGTGAGGCAGCAGTGCTAACCACTGTGCCACTGTGCAGCCCACAAATTATTACCATGTGGCTTCTGAGCCACATGAGGTGATGGTCGTCACTAGAGCTGACCATCAAGGTGTGAACCATTGACCTCACGAAACAAAAGTTTGCCAAAAAACATGGTACTGTAGGAGGATTAGGGAAGAGGGTGGCAGTCCTGAAATACCGGCTGACAAATGTTGACACAATGGGAGATGTGTCAGGTTTATATTCCATGATTGTCACCAGGCACTATATAAAAAGGAAAAACATCAGTGGGTTGAATCATGGGATAGTCTTAAGCTCCTACAAATAACCCATATTTACTTATTCTTGGAATCTGGCAGGCACAGGGCAGACATCTATTGCCCATCCTTAGTTGCCCATGGTTTGATCCATGGGAGTGTTATGATCCCTGGTAATGATGATATTGGATAAACTAGATCCCAATGTGAAACCTGGCTTGAATGATGATAAGTTTTAGGTTTGCTATCTTGTTTGCTGAAGTGGTCAGACACAAAAGACTGTCAGTGTACATCTAATAAAATAACAATTACATTTTATTGCACATAAAGGATTAAAGAAAAGGCCAGAACAATGTTGGCAAAGCAAAGCACTTAGGAAAATGAGGCAACATTGAAAAACATTTTGAGAGTGAAATCAAATCCTACATTTGAACAGCAAGGTGAGATCCTCAGTGGTGATTGGATACATTAGTATGCCATTAGAACCTAATCTCACCTCATTGTTTTGCATTTTCCTAGTCTCTCATGGGCTGGATAGAAACTAGACAGCAACAATTCCCAGCATGACAGTCAAGGCAGCGTCTGGCAGCTCCGGTTTGCTGTTAGCTCCTGGAGGCCTCCATCTTGGCAGTCACCAACATCTCAGGTCACATTCCATGGGCAGTGCCCACACACAACTCCTGTCCATGAAGATTTTCATCAAACATGTAGCAGCCTCCCCCTGTTATCATGGCACATCTCCCCCACCTTGTGTACAGTTCTTCACCTCCAGAATACCAGACGAAATAGGAACAGGAGTAGGCCATTCAACCCCTCAAGCCTGATATGCTATTCAATAGGATCACGGTTGATCCAACATTCCTCATCCCCACTTTCCTGCCCATAACCCTTGATTCCCCTCCTGATCAAGAATCTATTTCCCTCAACCTTAAATACATGCAATGTCTCTGACCCCACAGCTCCACATGGTAAGGAGTTCCAAAGGTTCATAAATCTCTGAGAGAAGAAATTCCTCATCTCAGTCTTAAATTGGTGCCCCTTTATTCTGAGACTATGCCCTCTGGACTCTCCTGGGAGGGGAAACCTCCTCTCAGCATTTACCTGGTCAACCCCTTTAAGAATTCTTGTTTCATAGAATTCCTATTGTGGTTATTCAGCCCATTGAGTCTCCCAACCTATCCCTGTAAACCCACTTTTACTACAGTTAATCCACCTGGCCTGCACCTGTGAGGCACTTCAGTGTGGCCAATCCACCTAACCTACACATCTCTGGACTGTGTGAGGTGTTATGAAGGTGTACAAGTGTACTGTACCTTTAAGAGATAGTGGAAGCTGGCACGGAATTAGAGAGGCACAGAGTGTGCTGAAAGATTTTAAAATGTAACATTTGGTTGACACAAATAGCCGGTGCTGTATTGTCATGGGACAAAAACAAATTCAAATTCGGCCTCTCAGTTTAAATTATGCCCCAGGTACAAAAATCTAATCAAATTTGAATTTTACTGTTTGGGATGACATCAAACCAATGAAATGGTCCAATGTTTTGGGGTATAAAACCAGACATTTTGAACAGTTAGGGGGAGAACTGCCAAGCACCAACAAGTCTAGACAACTTGCTAAATGGCTGTCTGAAAGGTACCTGTCCACAAGAAAAGTTGTGCAGCAGAAGATTGAAGAAAAAATGACCCAGGAAAGCCCAGAGGAAAATCTACAAAGGAGAATCCACAAAGCTAACTGGGTTTGAAACATGATTAAGCTTTTAGTAAATCTTAATCGGCGCTTTTTTTTTAATCAGACCAAAATTATAGAGTGGGAAGTAAAAGATGAGTTTAAGAGAAAGGAGTTATGAATAGTGGTTCTAATGTACTCTGTTAGACTTAAGGAATAAAATTGTTAATTTTACTTTAAATAGTGAAATCTGGGATAGTTCTTTACCTCTTGAAATTTAACAGATCATGGCACAAAGTGAGCTTCTCTGTGTGTCAAGTTTACATGAGCAGAAGGGTCTACCCCATGTTGTAACAGAGGAAACTAGAGCACCCAAAGGAAACCCATGCAGACAAGGGGAGAACGTGCAAACTCCACACAGACAGTGACCCGAGGGTGGAATTGAGTCTGTGTCCCTGGTGCTTTGAGGCAGCAATGCTAACAAGTGGCCACCATGCCACTCCTTCAGTGATATCGCCTCTCATTCTTCTAAACTCTAGAAGGTAGAGCTCCAACCTGTTTAGCCTTTGCTCCTAAAACAATTTCTCCACAGCAGGGACCATTCTAGTGAATGCTGTACTTTAGAGCATCCTTATACCTTTCATAGTGCTGCTGATCAGGCACTTTGCACACAGCGACAGGCACCCACCCCACAGACTATATTCTGCTGAGGATCTGAAACCTGAATACAGGCTGAGGTAACGAGTTGTTGTCAGGGGCAACCACTTAACAGATGTTCTTAACAACTTAGGTGGCAACAAGATGGCAAATAACAAGACGAAATGGCTTCTAGCCTGTAAACTGACAATTCTGCTAAAGCCACATAAAATGGCTTTTAAGTCACTAACCGCTAATTCTGCTATTGCTGCATAAGTGACTAACCACAGTCTGCTTCAATAGAGGTTAGCAGACAACGCTCTCTTTGAAGCATAGAAATAACTCGACTAGGTAAGACATTACTAAACGTCCTAGCTGACCTTCAGCTGCAGGTGCAATGGTTCAGTTAGTGAAAAAAGGGTGGTCAGAGTGTTGGAAAATAAAGTTGGTTCCCAGGAAATATTATTGGACCAAGTAACTGTTAAATAAAGCAATATCACGTGTTGATTGCTAATTGTCTGAATGTACTATGTAATCATGGCCTGTACCCTTCTTTAAGAAAAGTATAAAAATGTCTTTGTTTTAAGCCATGTGTGCGGCACCTCCGAGGAATACGGATACACAACCTCCGTGTTTCCGGATGCTCTGTACCCGGCCATACATGAAATAAAGAGTGAAGTCTTAACAGCCAGGCTGATTGCAAGTGTTTATTGACCAATGGTGGAAGTGAGAGACCCTGCACCCCGGGGGGTCCGGATCTTCACTGCTACATCTCAGGAATCCTCACTTGCTCTGTTGATGCTCACTCAGTCTACTTGGATGCACAGGGCATCTCTGCCTCTTTGTGTTTTGGCATTTCATTCAGAAGGCTCAAGTACTCCTGTCAAATAAAAATCCTATCCCAAGAACTCTTGACCACTTAGGATCATAGAGTCATACAGCTTGGGAACACACCCCTTGGCCTAACTCATTTTCCCGCATTTGGCCCACATCCCTCTAGCTCTTTCCTATCCTTGTACCCTGTCCAAATGCCTTTTAAATGTTATCATTATCATCTCTACCGCTGTAAATGTTGTAATTGTCACTCTCTGCGGCCGCTGATGCCACCTTCGCAACCGCCAGCCAGATAACAGCCACCGAAACTGCCGGACACCAACCACCACCACGAGATCCGCCACCACTGGGACCAACGCACGGCCTAACCAAGAATACACTTCCATCCTTCCTGTTGCTGCCGCTGCAGCCACTTCCGCCCTCCTCTGACATCAGCCACACCACGCATCCCGCAACTTCCACCCCTTCACAATCACTACCGCAGCCACTTCCACCCCCACGACGTCACCCTCTCCACGTGTTTGTCACTTCCGCCCCCCTACGTCATCATTGACGTCACGCGTTCCCCAACTTCCTTGCACTGACCTCTACACTGCTGAAGCCAGGCGCCAATTCGCAGACACCTCCTCTTACCGCCTCCTTAACCATGACCTCACCCTCCCATCACCAAACCATCATCTCCCAGACTATACACAACCTCATCACCTCAGGGGATCTCCCACCCACTGCTTCCAACATCAGTTCGGGAGCCCTTCTCAGCCCGATTCTACCTCCTTCCCAAGAGACACAAGCCTAACTACCCTGGCCAACCCATCATCTCATCCTGCTCCTGCCCCACTAAATTAATCTCCACCTACATTGGTACTGTCCTGTCCCCCCGGTCCAGGAACCCCCCACATACATTCGAGACACCACTCACACTCTCCACCTCCTCCAAGACTTCCGTTTCCCCGGCCCCCAATGCCTCATCTTCACCATGGATAACCAATCCCTCTACACCTCCATCCACCATGACCAGGGCCTCCAAGCCTTCCGTTTCTTCCTCTCCCGACATCCCCAACATCACCCTTCCACTGACACTCTCATTTGTTTGGCTGAACTGGTCCTCACACTTAACAATTTCTCCCTCGAATCCTGCCACTTCCTCCAGACCAAAGGGGTAGCCATGGGCACACGTATGGGCCCCAGCTATGCCTGTCTCTTTGTTGGCTATGTATATAAGTCCATCTTCCGTAATTACACCGGCACCACTCCCCACCTCTTCCTCCACTACATTGCTGACTGCACCAGTGCCACCTCGTGCTCTCACAAGGAGGTTGAGCAGTTCATCAACTTCACCAACACATTCCACCCGATCTTAAATTCACATGGACCATCTCTGACACCTCCCTCCCCTTCCTGGACCTCTTCATCTCCGTCAATGATGACCTACACAATACCGACATTTTTTTTTACAAACCGACCGACTCCCACAGCTACCTGGATTACATCTCTTACCCTACCTCCTGCAAAAATGCCATCCCGTATTCCCAATTCCTCCGCCTCCGCCGTATCTGCTCCCAGGAGGATCAGTTCCATCATAGAACACACCAGATGGTCTCCTTCTTTAAAAACCATAATTTCCCCTCCCAAGTGGTTGAAGATGTCCTCAAATGCATCTCATCCACGTCCCAAACCTCTGCCTCAAACCCCACCCCTCCAACCGCAACAAGGACAGAACCTCCTGATCCTCACCTTCCTCCCCACCAGCCTCTGCATAAACTGCATCATCCGCCGACATTTCCGCCACCTATAGATGGATCCCACCATCAGGGATATATTTCCCTCCCTAACCCTATCTGCTTTCCGCAAAGATTGTTCCCCCTGTGACTACCTGGTCAGGCCCACACCACTCAACATCCCACCCTCCTGTCCTGGCACCTTCCCTGCCACTGCAGGAATTGTAAAACCTCTGCCAACACCTCCCCCTTCACCTCCATCCAAGGTCCCAAAGGAGTAAAAAATGAGGTCTGCAGATGCTGGAGATCACAGCTGAAAATGTGTTGCTGGTCAAAGCACAGCAGGCCAGGCAGCATCTCAGGAATAGGGAATTCGACGTTTCGAGCATAAGCCCTTCATCAGATCCTGATGAAGGGCTTATGCTCGAAACATCGAATTCCCTATTCCTGAGATGCTGCCTGGCCTGCTGTGCTTTGACCAGCAACACATTTTCAGCCAAGGTTCCAAAGGAGCCATGCACATCCATCAAAGTCTCACCTGCACTCCCGTAAATGTTATTTATTGTATCCGTTGCTCCAGATGCAGTCTCCTCTCCATTGGCGAGCCTGGACGCCTCCTCGCAGAGTGCTTTAGGGAACATCTCCGGGCCACCCGCACCAATCAACCCCACCGCCCCATGGCCCAACATTTCAACTCCCCCTCCCACTCTGCTGAGGAGATGCAGGTCCTTTGCCTCCTCCGCCGCTGCTCCCTCACCACCCGTCACCTGGAGGAAGAACGCCTCATCTTCCGTCCCGGAACCCTTCACCAGTTTCCTCATTTCCCCTCCCCCGCCTTATCCCAGTTCCAAACTTCCAGCTCAGCACCATCCTCATGACCTGTCCTACCTGCCTATCTTCCTTCCCAACTATCCACTCCACCCTCCTCTCTGACCTATCACCTTTATTCCTTCCTCCATCCATCTATTGCACTCTCAATTACCTTCTCCCTAGCCCCACCCCCTTCCATTTATCTCTCCACTCCTGAGGCTTTCAGCCTCATTGCTGATGAAGGGCTCCTGCCCGAAAGATCAATTTTCCTGCTCCTCAGATGCTGCCTGACCTGCTGTGCTTTTCCAGCACCATTCTCATCTTGACTCTAATCTCTAGCATCTGCAGTCCTCACTTTCACCTTTCTCTGGCTGTAGCCAACCCGGCAGGCAGGCAGACACTGACTGGCTGAGGCAGCTCTGCTGGACTCCTCCAAACTTCAAGCCAGTTTGCTCAGTGTCTCCACCGAACCTGCCTGCTGCTCCCGTTTCTGCCTGGTTATTTAGACAATATTACAAATGGCAAACACCATGGGGTTCTCCCCTATCTGGTACTGAGCAGGATCCTGGCCTTGAGCTGTCCTCTGCATTGCCAGCAAACTGGCTGCAGAGACACGGCAGTGCTGGGGTCACTGGAATGCTGCCAACTGCACTCTAACTGCCATACCCACTGAGGTATCTGTGTCTCAGCTAGGAGAAGGTGCAGAATGTAGCCGTGCTAATGTTTCATCTGAACAATCTGTGGCTTCTATCTCAGAGATGCAGGAAGAAACGTTTGAGTGATTGGTCGCTTCAGAGTCAAGACTATAGATGTCACTGGTGTTCTTTTTGTTATTCATTCACAGGGTGAGGGCATCACTGACTAGGCCAACAGAAAAGCCCATCCCAGAGGGCAGTTAAGAGCCAACCACATTGCTGTGGGTCTGGAGTCACATTAAAGCCAGACCAATTAAGGATGGTAGTTCCTTTCCCTAAAGGGCATTAGTGAACCAAATAGGTATTTCTGACAATCAACAATGGATTTATGGTCATTATTAAACTCCTTATTCCAGATTTTTTATTGAATGCAAATTCCACCATTTGCCATGGTGGGATTCAAACCCATACAGCATAGAAATGTGAGATCACGGACCATGGATTCATAGGAATTGATAGAAGAGTTGGAGTTGAGGTGATTTTTTTACTTAGCCACAGGGCAGTTTGGAATTTGCTGTCTGAGAGGATGGTGAAGATAGAAATAACATACTTCAAGTAAGTAATTTGAGGTTACTTGTTAAAGCAAGGAGTGCTAACCCACACGCACAGTTAAATATTCAGCTTATGATTCATAACAAACTCAGTCTACTTCTGGAAATTTAGTCTAGAGAAGAAAAAATGTTGGACTGCAGCCCAAAGAGCAATAGCTGGTAGACAATGTGAGCAGGGTTGGATATCAGTGCCGAATCAGGTTGTACAACAGACTAGACTGAGAAAATACAGGGTGCACACCAGCTGAGTAATATTCACCAGGGTTAGAACTATGATGATTGATGAGGTGAGACAGAACACAAAGAGCTCGAGAGAGCAAAACAGGAGAGAGGGATGCTTGGTAGAGTGTATTTTCCCAGATCACCATTCCTGGTACCATGTGGCGTTCACCACTTCTATCAGTAGATTCTATCAGAATCTACTTCAAACAGCACTGTGTTTGAAGTAGATTCCTGTCACTAGTCCTCCTATGTCTTTGCTTTATTTTGGACCTATCTACTGATTCATTGTTAAAGATACACCACTGTACAATATATATATAGAACAAGCACTTCTTATGATAGCAATCAGTACAACTGGTGCAGCTAGTGGAACCTTTGTCTCTCTCCACAGACTGTGTGTGACATCAGTAGAATAGATATACCAATGTCAAATGATCATTAACTCCTGCAACAACAATAATTCATGCAAAATGTAGCTGAGTGGTTGTGTTACTAGAATAATAATGTAATGTTCAGCTTAGTAACCCAGATAATGCAAGTTTCAAACCTAGAAATAAAAAGCTCCTTCGCTTTTCTATAGAAAGTAATCTGACTTCTTGCTCAATGCAAACAGGGGCTGGTGTAGGGTTATTGTAGCTGGATTACTCTGGGTTACTGGAAACCAGGTAAATTTAATTCAAGGACCCAGGTTCCACTCCCATCATGGTGGAATTAGAATTCAGGAAAAAAAATGTCTAAACTGTAATTAAAAACCTACTTGGTACACTAATTGGTCTGGCCTATTTGTGACTCCAGACCCCCAGCAAAGTGGTTGACTCTTAACTGCCCTCTTAAATATGCAGTATTTATGCAGTCTTTTGGATAGTGACCCTTGTTCTAGAGTTACCTTTAAGGAATGTTTCATTGTCTGGACAAATTTCTCAGTCAAAACAATTATGGCTGGGTGATGATGGGCTGATCTGAAACTTTTGTGATAGAAACTGTGGACCATTTCCCCAGTTGATCCAGATAACCACACTTCACAAGGGCTCCCCCCAATCATTCCGTGGTTTTCTCTGAAGTTATCAACTTCGTGTAATTTAGTATGTGTGTCAACCATAATGAAAATCATTCATCCTTCAAAAGGTCTGACATAGTCAACTTGGATACCTTGCCATGTGTTTCTGGCTGTTCCCAGGGTGTAACAGAGGTAGGTTGCAAACCTTTGTGTGAGGTGCACATTTTCCTGCTTTGTCCTCAACTAGCCACAGAGTCACACACGGAAACAGACCCTTCAGTCCAACTAGCCACAGGGTCATACACGGAAACAGACCCTTCAGTCCAACTAGTCACAGAGTCATACACGGAAACACATGCTTCAGTCCAACTAGTCACAGAGTCATACACGGAAACAGACCCTTCAGTCCAACTAGTCACAGAGTCATACACGGAAACACATGCTTCAGTCCAACTAGTCACAGAGTCATACACGGAAACAGACCCTTCAGTCCAACTAGCCACAGAGTCATACACGGAAACAGGCCCTTCAGTCCAACTAGCCACAGAGTCATACACGGAAACAGGCCCTTCAGTCCAACTAGTCACAGAGTCATACACGGAAACAGGCCCTTCAGTCCAACTAGCCACAGAGTCATACACGGAAACAGGCCCTTCAGTCCAACTAGCCACAGAGTCATACACGGAAACAGGCCCTTCAGTCCAACTAGCCACAGAGTCATACACGGAAACAGACGCCTCAGTCCAACTAGTCACAGAGTCATACACGGAAACAGACGCCTCAGTCCAACTAGTCACAGAGTCATACACGGAAACAGACCCTTCAGTCCAACTAGCCACAGAGTCATACACGGAAACAGGCCCTTCAGTCCAACTAGCCACAGAGTCATACACGGAAACAGGCCCTTCAGTCCAACTAGTCACAGAGTCATACACGGAAACAGGCCCTTCAGTCCAACTAGCCACAGAGTCATACACGGAAACAGACGCCTCAGTCCAACTAGTCACAGAGTCGTACACGGAAACAGGCCCTTCAGTCCAACTAGCCACAGAGTCATACACGGAAACTGACCCTTCAGTCCAACTAGTCACAGAGTCATACACGGAAACACATGCTTCAGTCCAACTAGTCACAGAGTCATACACGGAAACTGACCCTTCAGTCCAACTAGTCACAGAGTGATACACGGAAACAGACCCTTCAGTCCAACTAGTCACAGAGTCATACACGGAAACAGATGCTTCAGTCCAACTAGCCACAGGGTCATACACGGAAACAGACCCTTCAGTCCAACTAGTCACAGAGTCATACACGGAAACAGACGCTTCAGTCCAACTAGTCACAGGGTCATACACGGAAACAGATGCTTCAGTCCAACTAGCCACAGAGTCATACACGGAAACAGATGCTTCAGTCCAACTAGCCACAGGGTCATACACGGAAACAGACCCTTCAGTCCAACTAGTCACAGAGTCATACACGGAAACAGACGCTTCAGTCCAACTAGTCACAGGGTCATACACGGAAACAGACCCTTCAGTCCAACTAGTCACAGAGTCATACACAGAAACAGACCCTTCAGTCCAACTAGTCACAGAGTCATACACGGAAACAGACCCTTCAGTCCAACTAGTCACAGAGTCATACACGGAAACAGATGCTTCAGTCCAACTAGTCACAGGGTCATACACGGAAACAGATGCTTCAGTCCAACTAGTCACAGGGTCATACACGGAAACAGACCCTTCAGTCCAACTAGCCACAGGGTCATACACGGAAACAGACGCTTCAGTCCAACTAGTCACAGAGTCATACACGGAAACAGACCCTTCAGTCCAACTAGTCACAGGGTCATACACGGAAACAGACCCTTCAGTCCAACTAGTCACAGAGTCATATACGGAAACAGATGCTTCAGTCCAATTAGTCACAGAGTCATACACGGAAACAGACCCTTCAGTCCAACTAGTCACAGGGTCATACACGGAAACAGACCCTTCAGTCCAACTAGTCACAGGGTCATATACGGAAACAGATGCTTCAGTCCAACTAGCCACAGGGTCATACACGGAAACAGACCCTTCAGTCCAACTAGTCACAGAGTCATACACGGAAACAGACGCTTCAGTCCAACTAGCCACAGGGTCATACACGGAAACAGACCCTTCAGTCCAACTAGTCACAGAGTCATACACGGAAACAGACCCTTCAGTCCAACTAGTCACAGGGTCATATACGGAAACAGATGCTTCAGTCCAACTAGCCACAGAGTCATACACGGAAACAGATGCTTCAGTCCAACTAGTCACAGAGTCATACACGGAAACAGACCCTTCAGTCCAACTAGTCACAGGGTCATATACGGAAACAGATGCTTCAGTCCAACTAGCCACAGAGTCATACACGGAAACAGATGCTTCAGTCCAACTAGCCACAGGGTCATACACGGAAACAGGCCCTTCAGTCCAACTAGTCACAGAGTCATACACGGAAACAGACCCTTCAGTCCAACTAGTCACAGGGTCATACACGGAAACAGACCCTTCAGTCCAACTAGTCACAGGGTCATATACGGAAACAGATGCTTCAGTCCAACTAGCCACAGGGTCATACACGGAAACAGACCCTTCAGTCCAACTAGTCACAGAGTCATACACGGAAACAGACCCTTCAGTCCAACTAGCCACAGAGTCATACACGGAAACAGATGCTTCAGTCCAACTAGTCACAGAGTCATACACGGAAACAGACCCTTCAGTCCAACTAGTCACAGGGTCATATACGGAAACAGATGCTTCAGTCCAACTAGCCACAGAGTCATACACGGAAACAGATGCTTCAGTCCAACTAGTCACAGAGTCATACACGGAAACAGACCCTTCAGTCCAACTAGCCACAGAGTTATACACGGAAACAGACGCCTCAGTCCAACTAGTCACAGAGTCATACACAGAAACAGACCCTTCAGTCCAACTAGCCACAGAGTCATACACGGAAACAGACCCTTCAGTCCAACTAGCCACAGAGTCATACACGGAAACAGATGCTTCAGTCCAACTAGTCACAGAGTCATACACGGAAACAGACCCTTCAGTCCAACTAGTCACAGGGTCATATACGGAAACAGATGCTTCAGTCCAACTAGCCACAGAGTCATACACGGAAACAGATGCTTCAGTCCAACTAGTCACAGAGTCATACACGGAAACAGACCCTTCAGTCCAACTAGCCACAGAGTTATACACGGAAACAGACGCCTCAGTCCAACTAGTCACAGAGTCATACACAGAAACAGACCCTTCAGTCCAACTAGCCACAGAGTCATACACGGAAACAGACCCTTCAGTCCAACTAGTCACAGAGTCATACACGGAAACAGATGCTTCAGTCCAACTAGCCACAGGGTCATACACGGAAACAGACCCTTCAGTCCAACTAGCCACAGGGTCATACACGGAAACAGACCCTTCAGTCCAACTAGCCACAGGGTCATACACGGAAACAGACCCTTCTGTCCAACTAGTCACAGAGTCATACACGGAAACAGACGCTTCAGTCCAACTAGTCACAGAGTCATACACGGAAACAGACCCTTCAGTCCAACTAGTCACAGAGTCATACACGGAAACAGACCCTTCAGTCCAACTAGTCACAGAGTCATACATAGAAGCACATACTTCAGTCCAACTAGTCACAGAGTCATACACAGAAACAGACGCTTCAGTCCAACTAGCCACAGAGTCATACACGGAAACACATGCTTCAGTCCAACTAGTCACAGAGTCATACACGGAAACAGACGCTTCAGTCCAACTAGTCACAGGGTCATACACGGAAACAGATGCTTCAGTCCAACTAGCCACAGAGTCATACACGGAAACAGATGCTTCAGTCCAACTAGCCACAGGGTCATACACGGAAACAGACCCTTCAGTCCAACTAGTCACAGAGTCATACACGGAAACAGACGCTTCAGTCCAACTAGTCACAGGGTCATACACGGAAACAGACCCTTCAGTCCAACTAGTCACAGAGTCATACACAGAAACAGACCCTTCAGTCCAACTAGTCACAGAGTCATACACGGAAACAGACCCTTCAGTCCAACTAGTCACAGAGTCACACACGGAAACAGATGCTTCAGTCCAACTAGTCACAGGGTCATACACGGAAACAGATGCTTCAGTCCAACTAGTCACAGGGTCATACACGGAAACAGACCCTTCAGTCCAACTAGCCACAGGGTCATACACGGAAACAGACGCTTCAGTCCAACTAGTCACAGAGTCATACACGGAAACAGACCCTTCAGTCCAACTAGTCACAGGGTCATACACGGAAACAGACCCTTCAGTCCAACTAGTCACAGAGTCATATACGGAAACAGATGCTTCAGTCCAATTAGTCACAGAGTCATACACGGAAACAGACCCTTCAGTCCAACTAGTCACAGGGTCATACACGGAAACAGACCCTTCAGTCCAACTAGTCACAGGGTCATATACGGAAACAGATGCTTCAGTCCAACTAGCCACAGGGTCATACACGGAAACAGACCCTTCAGTCCAACTAGTCACAGAGTCATACACGGAAACAGACGCTTCAGTCCAACTAGCCACAGGGTCATACACGGAAACAGACCCTTCAGTCCAACTAGTCACAGAGTCATACACGGAAACAGATGCTTCAGTCCAACTAGCCACAGAGTCATACACGGAAACAGATGCTTCAGTCCAACTAGTCACAGAGTCATACACGGAAACAGACCCTTCAGTCCAACTAGTCACAGGGTCATATACGGAAACAGATGCTTCAGTCCAACTAGCCACAGAGTCATACACGGAAACAGATGCTTCAGTCCAACTAGCCACAGGGTCATACACGGAAACAGGCCCTTCAGTCCAACTAGTCACAGAGTCATACACGGAAACAGACCCTTCAGTCCAACTAGTCACAGAGTCATACACGGAAACAGACCCTTCAGTCCAACTAGCCACAGAGTCATACACGGAAACAGATGCTTCAGTCCAACTAGTCACAGAGTCATACACGGAAACAGACCCTTCAGTCCAACTAGTCACAGGGTCATATACGGAAACAGATGCTTCAGTCCAACTAGCCACAGAGTCATACACGGAAACAGATGCTTCAGTCCAACTAGTCACAGAGTCATACACGGAAACAGACCCTTCAGTCCAACTAGCCACAGAGTTATACACGGAAACAGACGCCTCAGTCCAACTAGTCACAGAGTCATACACAGAAACAGACCCTTCAGTCCAACTAGCCACAGAGTCATACACGGAAACAGACCCTTCAGTCCAACTAGCCACAGAGTCATACACGGAAACAGATGCTTCAGTCCAACTAGTCACAGAGTCATACACGGAAACAGACCCTTCAGTCCAACTAGTCACAGGGTCATATACGGAAACAGATGCTTCAGTCCAACTAGCCACAGAGTCATACACGGAAACAGATGCTTCAGTCCAACTAGCCACAGGGTCACACACGGAAACGGACCCGTCAGTCCAACTAGCCACAGGGTCATACACGGAAACAGACCCTTCAGTCCAACTAGTCACAGGGTCATACACAGAAACAGACCCTTCTGTCCAACTAGTCACAGGGTCATACACAGAAACAGACCCTTCAGTCCAACTAGCCACAGGGTCATACACGGAAACAGACCCTTCTGTCCAACTAGCCACAGGGTCACACACGGAAACGGACCCTTCAGTCCAACTAGTCCATACCGAACATGTTCCCAAACCTAAGGAATCACACCTCCCTGCATTTCGTTTATATCCCTCCAAATCTTTCCTACTGTTAAACCTATCCAAGTGTCATTTAAATATGTAGCTTCAGATTTTGTTCCTATGATCTTGCCACAAAGTGTCCCATGTCCATCACTATTTTTACCAGTGGATCATTTCTAGTGTACTTCTGAACTTGTCTAGCCATTACCGCAGTGTTCTCCACTTCTTGAAAGTAAAATGTGTTGACATTATGACTGTTTGTAATCAACTCATTTGGCAAAGGTAATTCAGAGATCCCATCAGTATCCGTGCAATTTGGATTGTTGACACTTAATTTTATAAGTGTGAGGTCATAATAACAATGCAACCTCCTCCCCCCTCCCCAATCCCCCTTTTAGACAGCACTTTCCAAACTCAGGCCTACTTCCATCTCGAAGGACAGAAAGATCTAGAAGATCCATCTAAGGATCTTTAGTGAATTTCTGCAGTGCATCTAGCAGATAGTACACACTGTCAATCAAGTGGGCTGCTTTGTCCTAGATACTGCCAAAATCCAAGGTTTTTGAAGCTGCACCCATCCAGACAAGTGGGGAAAGTGGGGAGTATTCCACCACACTCCTGACTTGTGCCTTGGAAGTGGTGGATAGTCATTTGGTTCCCATTGAATGTCAAGGGGCAGTAGTTAGATTGTCCCTGATTGGTGATTGTCATTGCCTGACATTTGGGTAGCATGAATGTTACTTGCCACTTGTCAGCCTATGCCCAAATCTGCTTGTATTTGAACATGGTCTGCTTCAGTATCTGAGGAGTCGCGAACGGTGCTGAATAGTTGGTGAATGAACACTCCTGACCTTATATGGAGAGGTCATTGATAAAGATAGGTAGGTCATTATCAATCCTGGGGCCTCAGCAAAGCTGACTGATAAAGTCAGCTGTGAGAAAGACTCAAAGTGGCTGCAAAGGAATAAACATAGGCGACATGAATGGGCAAGAGGGCAGTTAGAGAATGTTGTAGGTACGTAGGAGGTTATTCATCATGGTAGAAAATAAAAGTACCTAAGCTTTTGAAACTTTGAATAAAATTATTTTACATTCAGGAAAATTTTGGTATCATTGTATACAACCACAAAAGTAACACCTACTTACAGGAAGCGATTAGTAAAGATAATGGGACATCAGGTTAGCAGAAGGTTAGAGTACAAAGAGTAATGTCTTGCTTTGTACTGTGCTTTGGTTACACCACGCCTTGCGGAGTTTTGCACAGTGTACCTGCCTTAGAAGAGATGTAACAAAGCTTCTGTAGATTGATCCCTGGGATCAGAGGGTTGCCCGACGAGGAGAGATCAAGCAACATTGGCACACTTTCTGGAATTTCAAGGAATGAGTGATGATATTGAACGACGAAGGATTCTGAGGGTGTGATGAGGAAGATGATAAGCAGATCTCACTGGCTGGACAGTCTATAGCTAAATGCCTTTTAAATGTTGCAATTGTACCAGCCTCCACCACTTCCTCTGGCAGCTCATTCCATACATGCAACACCCTCTACGTGAAAGTGTTGCCCCTTAGGTCTCTTTTATATCTTTCCCGTTCATCCTAAACCTATGCCCTCTAGTTCTGCACTCCCCGACCCCAGGGAAAAGACTTTGCCTATTTACTCTATCCATACCCCTCAATTTTGTAAACCTCTATAAGGTGACCCCTCAGCCTCTGATGCTCCAGGGAAAACAGCCCCAGCCTGTTCAACCTCTACTTATAGCTCAAAACCTCCAACCCTGGCAACATCCTTGTAAATCTTTTCTGAGCCCTTTCAAGTTTCACAACATCTTTCTGATAGGAAGGAGACCAGAATTGCATGTTTATTCAACAGTGGCCTAACCAATGTCCTGTACAGCCGCAACACGACCTCCCAACTCCTGTTTCTCTGTTTTATATCAGAGGTAGAATACTTGACTGAGCAGGTGTGGGTTGGATGCTGGTTTGGTTTTGGCAACACTCGAAGACCAACCCATCCACCCCGTGGCTGACCACTTTAACTCCCCCTCCCACTCTGCCAAGGACATGCAGGTCCTTGGCCGCCTCCATTGCCAGACCATGGCAACACGATGCCTGGAGGAAGAGGGCCTCATCTTTCACCTAGGAACCCTCCAATTACAAGGGATGAATGCAGATTTCTCCAGCTTCATTGCTGCTCCCCCCCACCTTATCTCAGTTCCAACCCTCAGACTCAGCACCGCCTTCTGGACCTGCAATCTTCTTCCCGACCTCTCCGTCCCCACCCCCTCTCCGGCCTATCACCCTCACATTAACCTCCTTCCACCTATCGCATTGCCAACGCCCCTTCCCCAAGTCCCTCCTCCCTACCTTTCATCTTAACCTGCTTGGCACATCTTCCTCACTCCTGAAGAAGGGCTTATGCCCAAAATGTCGATTCTCCTGCTCCTTGGATGCTGCCTGACCTGCTGCGCTTTTCCAGCAACACATTGTTTCAGCTCTGATCTCCAGAATCTGCAGTCCTCACTTTCTCCCAACACTCGAAGACTAGTCAAATTTCCTGTATGCAGAGCTTTTGGTACACTATGGGTTGATCCTCACACCAGGGGGCAGTTAATCATTGATGAAGTGAAAGGCCTCTGTAAGGCATGGGATTATCATAAAGCTGTGCTTGATATTGGAGGAGAAAGTGAGGTCTGCAGATGCTGGAGATCAGAGCTGAAAATGTGTTGCTGGAAAAGTGCAGCAGGTCAGGCAGCATCCAAGGAACAGGAGATTCGACGTTTCAGGCATAAGCCCTTCTTCAGGAAAATGAAGGACTTATGCCCGAAACGTCGAATCTCCTGCTCCTTGGATGATGCCTGACCTGCTGCGCTTTTCCAGCAACACATTTTCAGCCTTGCTTGATATTGGTCTGGATTTTGAGGATATCTATTTCAGATCTCCCTTTCAAGAGAATTGCCATCATACCATATCAGTCGTAGGTTCTTAATAATGGACTCTAAAATCTCACCAGTGACCGAGGTCAGGCTAACCAGCCTATAAATTTCCTGTCTTCTGCATCCCTCCCATCATAAATAGGAGTGGTACATTAGCCATTTTCCAATCCACTCCCTCACAAGCGATTCCTGAAAGATAACAACTAGTGCCGCCATAGTCTCCCAAGCTCCTTTTAGGACCCTGCGGTGCAGTCTATCTGGTGCAAGTTATTTATTCCCCCTTCAGACCTTTCAGCTTCCCAGCACCTTCTCCTTAGTGATGGCCACTACACTCACCTTGGTCCCCTTGACTCTCTTGAAGGTCTAATATGCTATTGGCGCCTACCATTGTGAAGACGAATGCAAAGGATGTATTTAAATCCTTTGCTGTTTCCTTGTTCCCCATTACCACTTCACTAACTGCATTTTCAAGTGGTCCAAAGTCCGCTCTTGCCTTGCTCTTACCTCGTACATTTTTTTTTAACAAACTCAGTCATCTTTGATATTATCAGCTAGCTTACTCTCATATTTCATCTACCATGAGGACAGAACTCTTCGCAGACTCCTTTCATGATGAGGCTGACTCCTCAGACTACTTCTTGGACATCCATATTTTCAGAGCACAAAGCTCATAATTTACATGAGCCAAATGGTTGATTAAGGGTGATTACTATCACCATATTTGGCAGTCAACAATAAGTAGCAATTTTCCAACAGCTTATTGAGAAATAGCTGTTCAGGTATGGTCCATTGGTTAATTAGGCAGAGGAAAAATACAACCCAAGGGGTTCTTGTGGCATGGTGGTTGTGCCCACACCTCTGGAACAGGAGGCCTGGGTTCAAATTGCACCTGCTCCAGATGTGCGTCATAACATCTCTGAACAGGTTGCTTTGGAAAACAATCCGCAGCCATATCATTCAGGAAATGATTAAGGTCATCTCAGATTACAACAGGATCGTGTAATGGGCTGAGGAGTGGCAGATGAAATTTAATTTAGATAAATGGGAGGTGCTGCATTTTGGGAAAGCAAATCTTAGTAGGACTTATCCACTTAATGGTAAGGTTCTGGGAAGTGTTGCTGAACAAAGAGACCTTGGAGTGCAGGTTCACAGCTCCTTGAAAGTTGAATCGCAGGTAGATAGGATAGTGAAGGCGGCGTTTGGTATGCTTTCCTTTATTGGTCAGAGCATTCAGTATAGAAGTTGGGAGGTCATGTTGCGGCTGTACAAGACATTGGTTAGGCCACTTTTGGAATTCTATTGTGAAACTTGAAAGGACTCAGAAAAGATTTACAAGGATGTTGCCAGGGTTGGAGGATATGAGCTACAGGGAGAGGCTGAACAGGCTGGAGCTGTTTTCCCTGGAGCGTCGGAGGCTGAGGGGTGATCTCAAGTTTATAAAATCATGAAAGGACATGCAGAGGATAAATAGGCAAAGTATTTCCTCTGGGATGGGGGGAGTCCAGTACTGGAGGACATAGGTTTAGGATGAGAGAGGAAAGATATAAATGAGACCGAAGGGGCAACTTTTTCACAGAGGGTGGTACAAGTATGGAGTGAGTGCCAGAGGAAGTGGAGGAGGCTGGTACAATTGCAATATTTAAAAAGACAATTGGATGGGTATATGAATAAGAAGGGTTTAGAGGGATATGGGCCAAGTGATGGCAAATGGGACTAGATTAGGTTGGGATATCTGGTCAGCCTGGACAAGTTGGGCTGAAGGGTCCGTTTCTGTCCTGTACATCTCTCTGACCCAATTTGGTTTTAACAAAAAAAAGCACTCAGTTGTGTGTCAGAGCACATCTGGATATAAAGAAAGAAAGTACAATCTGTAACAGCTAAGAGTGGCTCTGTTACATGGAAGGTACAGGCAGCACACTGTCATGTCGTATGGTCTTTGTTCTTCCCTCGGACCGATGTAGGGAAACTCCTGGCCTTCCCAAGAAGATAGCAGTTCATGCCCCTGGGTCCACTAGTTCCCATCTCTTCCCACCTATCCCTAACTTACAGAGCTGGCCACCTATGCTGTTCAACTGCTCTCAGCCAATGAGCATAGGCCTTTACTCATGTTCCACGGTGACTGTTGTCCCCTTGACCACCTCCAATAGAAATTTAGTTTTCATTTCTTCTAAGAACAAAACCTTATTTTGGAAAACAATACACTCACAGTTAAGTAAGATGGAGTCTAATAAATCTTTTGTTTCCGATGGTAGAAGTTAAATGAAGTTTTTTATTACGTCAGAAATTCTAAATATAGAATACCAAAAGCACAGAGTTATTAAGGGGATCCCAGTTTCTAACCATATGCTTTTGGTCTGGGTGTTGAATGGGATTAGAATTCCTGTTATTAATCTCAACATTTTGATTGGATGGTCTGGCCCAGATAATCCACAGTTATGTTCAAGCAGAATTTAATATTTTGAACTTTCAAAGGAGTTAAAGGATATGAGGATTGGTTGGAAAACTGGAATTGTGGATGAGGATCAGCCATCATCCTATAATAGGCTTGATGGCCCAAATGGCCGACATCTACTCCTATTTCTTATCTTAAGTGAATTGATAGGTTGGTTTTGAGTTGGTGATTTGCAATTCATACCACAATTTACATGATTTTTTTCCGCATTTACTTTTGATAAATTATTAACTGGAGACAGCAGTCAGTTGAAGTAAACAAGCATGATCACTGCATTGCAGAGAGAGAAACACAGGTTACATTCGCACTAAACTATGAAATTTCCAAATTTTAAAATTTGATAGTGTCTGTGCCAACTCCTGCAGTCTTATTGAGTAATCTCACAAATGATAAAACATGAAGACCTTATGTGGTTTAAGTAATTATCATAGTACACATTGTTTACTGTGACTAGCCAGCCTTCTGTTGGATTGGGTGGAACTATGACTTCCTTAACTCAATTTACAACCCAAAACATAGAGAGTGGTTGTGTACAAAGTACAAGTTTACGGTTCACACCTTTGAAAGCTGTGTGTACCTTTTACACTGACTTGGCTAAATCAAAATAGCAGGTAAGATAGTCACGAACAAAATTTAACAGATTAAAATGGCTCTAAAGCAAACAGTTTCTAAGTAAGAAAGGAGAGCAGAATTTTTTTTTAAAACTTGTAAAGGCTGGCAGCCAAGATAATTGGGTGTGGTGACAAAACGATTGCAGAAAACCAGCAACTGCAGGAAGCAAATAGCATGTCAGCTTACTTCCCTTACTTATTGACACTGAGGGCACCACTGGCAAGGGCAACATTTTTCTTCATCCCCAAATACCCTTGTAATAAATGGCTTACTTGGCCACATTGTGAGTCAACAACATGGCTGTCTGGAGTTACATTTAGCCAATTCAGATAAGGGTCCCTAAATGGCATTATTGAACAAGGCGTTTTCTTCACTGTAACCAATGACCGTTTCATAGCCACTATTACTAAGACTAGTTTTATACTTCAGATTTAAAATTCCACTAAGGCTTTGGTGGACAGGGCCTTAGTCAGGGTTTCTGGATTATTAATCTTGCAGCATTACAGCTATCCACTGTCTCCCCTACTTTACTATAAGGAGATTGGAATAATCTTGTTAAAATTGTACAGGGTTTTTGTGCTCTGTAAGGGCTCACCATGTGTGGCTTTTACTTCCATATTTAAGATGCACGTGCACTGGAGATGGTACAGGGAAAGTTCACTGAATTGGTCCCTGAGATGAGGGTGCTGTCTTATGGTGAGGGGTTTTGTACATTGGGCCCATGGTCTCTAGAATTTAGAAGAATGGGAGGTGACCTCATTGAAGTACACTGGCTTTTGAGTGGGCTCGACAGGATGCTGAGAGGTCGATTCGTCATGTATGTTACAGGTTTCTTACCTCAAGTCCAGAGGTACCAACTGGGAAACTATATTGCAAGCAATGCAACATCAGGATAAATTTGAAAGCAACTAGAGTCTCAGTACATGGCAAGGAAGTGCAATTACAAAGTATAAACCAAAGAACTGCTGATGCTAAAGATGATTCTGAAGGAGGGTCACCGGACTCCAAATATTGACTCTGCTTTCTCTTCACAGATGCTGCCAGACCTGTGAGTTTCTCCAGCAACTTAGGTTTTGATTGCAAAATATAAGCCTGGAAATATCCAAATTTAATTGTGTATTTTTATCATATTCTGGTCAATTTTTCCAAAAAGTTCCTTTTCAGTAATCCTGTTAATTAACCCTTTCTCATTCCATAATACCAAATCTAACAGTGCAAACTCCACTTAACTCCTTAGGGTACTGTTCCAGATATACATCCTGTTCACATTCGTGGCATTCATTCTCCACAACATTAGTAAAGATTACATTTACCCAGTCCATGTGTAAATTGAAGTGATCCATTATCACCGAGTATTTCTGAAAGACAATTTCCTTTTTATATTCACTTGTGAGAAGTGAGAGTTGCTGGCTGGGTCAGCATTTATTGTCCGTCTCAGCAATATATAGCCAATGTTGTCCAATCATAGAATCAATCTGATCTCTGGTCTCTGATGCATAAATTGGACAACTTGACAGGACGGTCAGTACCACAAATCCTTACAAACTAAATATCTGCAGGAATTTGTGTGTACTTCTTTTCTGATCTGTTGTTTTGACACAGTACTTAGAGAAAAAAAACAATAACTAGGGCTTTTAAAAACTTTTTTTTTATCTCCAATAGAATGAATCACTCAAAATAGCCGCATATTTAAATGGATAGGTCTGCCTGAACACAAAGCAAGCGTGAATTCTCCAAATTAAATCATACTATGATTTTACTAAGCATTTGCCAACATTTCAGACCTACATTTAAAACGAGTGCATATTTAATTCAATGAATAATAAAACTGACTACACAGCAATACTAACGATTACAGTTTCTTGCAACGTATACATTATGGTATTAATGATCATTCAGTAGTGCAAAACTTAAGTATTGCTGAAAGAAGATAGTTTGTTAAAGAAAGCTCTTCATTTTTACACACAGCACCTAAGTAAAAGACAGCAGTATTTATGTTGAAAGTCCTAATTGAGTGACAAGTGGAGCTGTTTCACACTGCTGCAGTAGTAACACACGCTCTAGTGTACTAGTGGGCTGCTGCAGTCAAGCCAAAACAACATTTTGCCCGTCACACAAATGAGCAATGTTGCAAATTTCAGTGTCAGTTTGGTGCTCAGCAAGTAGGTCCTACATCCCAAACATTGGCGGAGCACAACCCCTCAGATGTTCACATCAAACAAGGTACTGACTGAATCCAACCAGCCTGTGCTTACAAAACTCCACAATAAGGTACAGTCGAGCTGATTCTATGATCGGACAATATTTATTATACTGCAGGGAAAAGGCTCTTTCAGCAATACACAGTAATAATGGATCACTTTAATTTATACACGGACTGAGTAAACCTTATCTGTACTAATGCTGTGCAGAATGAATTACTTGAGGGTGTATGAAATTTCTGGAGTAGTACTTCCAAGAATCAATGATTGCCAATGTTAAATCCAAAGTAGCACAATGTAATGAGGAAGGGTTAATTAACAGCTAGAGGAGCTGTCGGGAAATAGTCACCATAATACGATAGAACTTCATTAAGTTTGTATGTGATAGTTCATTCTGAAACAGTGACATTAAAGTTGAACAATGGAAAGCACGGCATTCCAACCAGAACTCTATCAACAAACACATTGAGTTGGACCCCATCTACCACCGCCTGAGAAAAAGAGCAGGAAATGACATCACCACAAGAAATGATGTCACCAAAGGAAGTGACATCAACCCAAAGAAACCCAGATATATTAGAAAGCAGGAATTATCAACAGTGCTTTGTCCAGTGGCCCACTGAAGGTGTTACCTATTAGGGTGACAAAACGTCTGGAAATGAACCTTCCAGCTCAGCTAACAAACCTACATCCAGAACTCTACTATTTAAGGGAGGAAAGGAGAGGGAAAACAGATTATAGACCTGTTAACTTGATAATGAAGCAGTGAAAATACTAGAATCTGTAATAAAAATGTGATAATTGTGTACATAGAAAATAATAATAAAATAGGATTTATGGAAAAGAAATTATGTTGGTCAAGACTGCAGTAGCTTTTTATTTAGTTTTTTAGTGAATGTAGTGTATTTGGATTTTCAGAAGGCTTTTGACAAGGTCCCATATAGCAGCTTAATAAACAAATTGGAGCATGAGAGATTGGGGATAATATTAGTGTGGATTGAAAATTCGTTAACAGACAGAAGGAACAAATGGGTCATCTTTAGGAAGGCCTTTATTTCAAAGGCAACTAAAAGTTTACAAAGGTGCTAATCAGACTACAGCTAGAATAATATGAAATTTTGGTCCCCTGAACAAAGGGAAGATAGACAGGAATTTTATCACATTTATCTAATTTGCCTCCAATTTCCACCTTGCTGTCATATTTACCTGGTCCATCTCTGACTTCTCCAATCCTTTCCTTGACAGCTATTTCCATTTCTGGAGATGGGCTGGCCACCAACATAGATTACAAACCCATTGACTCCGCCAATTACCTTAACTATACATCCTCACACTGTTCTTCCTGTAAGGATTCCATCCCATTCTCCCAATTTCTCTGTCATCATTGTATCTGCTCTGTTAATTCCACCTTTGGCAGGCTGTCTTTTTCCTCAACTAATGATGACCGACTGGTCCCTCAAGCAGTGTCTGGCCCTTCTCCTGCAGTGCAGCTCTCACCCCTTCCCTCCCACAACAGTGATAGGGTCTGCTCGGTCCTCACTTACCACTGCTCCAGCATCCATATCTGAAGAATTGTAAGTTATCATTTCTATCACCTCTAATGGGATGCCATGATTAGACACACATTCCCCTGCCCTCCCTTCCCTTGCCTGCATTCCGCAGTGACCATACCCCAAGCAGTGTATGTTTTAGGAAAAACCAAGACAGAGCCTTCAACAAAACTTAGAAAAACAGCTTTAAATTTTGGGTATCCCTAGGTATTTATCATTTTTACATGACTCACTCATAATATTGCAAAGTTATCCAAGTTGGTTTTCAGAAATGTCACGTGAACCATGATACCATGCTTTTACCTCTTGTGAGAAACTTACATGAATGTAACATGATGATGACTGAATGAACTAACTTACTTTCCAAACCAAAATGATGACGACTGTCAGGTATGTGCATGCACTGGACCTGGGCCCAAATCCAAAGACAAAAACCATTCTCTGCAACTTTGGCTTGATCACCACAAGACAGGAACAAATTTAGTTAACTGCGATAGTGCAGAAAAATGATGAAATTTAACGTTTAAGTGTATAACAAGAAAACCAGAAGTTGCTGAAAAAGCTCAGCAGCATCGGTGGACAGAAATCAGAGTTAATGTTTCGGGTAAAGTGACCCTTCCTCAGAACTGATGGTAGCCGGAAAAATGGTGGTTTACATGCAGAAAGTAGGTAGAGGGGCGAGGGTAGGATAGGACCCTGTGATAACAAGCCCTGGTGTTCTGTAAGAGCCATCAGCACATCAGAAATAGGAGGATGACATTCAGTAGCTCAAACCTGCCCCACGATCCAACAAGATCATGGTTAATTTGCATAAGGCCTCAACGATCCTTCTGGCAAGATGGCGGCACAGGAAGACTCTCCTGCTGGAGCCCTGTGTGTCCATTTTCTTTTTCTCTCTGCCCCCGTCACCACAAGGACTGGAGGCAGATCCTGAAGCAGCAGCAGGCATAGGCAGCGAGCCTCGGGCCAAGACTGGCATGGGGCAGGCAGTCCTACTTCCTTTGGAGCAGCTGCATGCCGGGACAGTGCAGACTGTAGGCTTGGAACTCAGTGGGGAAGGCTGCTGGATTGGGGTCTGGGGCTGGCAGTCAGACCACGTGCAGGGGCCCTGCACTGAGTTGCTACACTGTAATGTCTATTTGAATTTTTTTTGTACCTGAAAGTAATGTCAATCCTTTAATGATGTCTTATTTCTAACTTATTTTTTAAACTCTGAAGTAATATAACTACTTTTTATTCCTTTTTTTGTACCTTGGTACTTGTACTTAAAATAATGCTATAAGAGGCAGACATCGTAAAAGCTTTTCACTGTACTTCTACGATGGAGTACACATGACAATAAAAGGATATCCTATTCTGGTGTGAGGGGGTTGTGGTAAAGACATGGAAGAGCTCAAGTCCTAATATTGTTGAACTTGATACTGAGTCCAAACAGCTGCAGGGTTTCCAAGTGGAAAATGAGGTGTCCCTCCAGCTTGTACTGAGCTTCGCTGGAGCACTGCAGCTAGCCTGAAACAGAGATGTTGGCCAGGGAACAGGATAGTATGTTGAAGTGTTAGACAACTGGAAGCTCAGGGTCTTTTTTGTGGGTAGAACGTAGCTGTTCTGCGAAGTGGTCATCCAGTCTACACTTTGTTTCTCCAATGCTCAGGAGAACACATTGTGAACAGCAAATTCAGCAGACTAGATTGCATGAAGTGCAGATAAAGCACTGCTTCACCCGGAAAGTGTGTTTGAGCCATTAGCTAGTGAGGAGAATGGAAGTAAACGGACATGTGTTACATCTTCTGCAGTTGCAGGGTAAGGTCCAGTGAGGCTGTGGGGTGCGGTGTTGGGAGTGACAGAAGAGTGGACTGGAGTGTTCTGGAGAGAACAATTCCTGCGGAAGGCTGACAAGAGAGGGGAAGGGAATGTGTGTCTGGTGGTAGCATCCTGCTGGAGGTGGCAGAAATGATGGCTAATGATCCTCTGGATGTGGATGCTGGTTGATGGTAGGTGAGGACAAGGGGAGGGAGGTGAGGACAAGGGGAGAACGTATCGCTGTTGTGGGAGGAAAGGGTGGAGGTGAGGCTGAAGTGTGGGAGATGGGTCAAACTCAGCTGATGGTTTGGTCAACAATGGTGCCGGGGAATCCTTGGTTGAGGAAGAAAATGGACATTTCAGAGGCTCCCTCGTCAAAGTTGGCATCAATGGAACAGATGGAGTAATTGAGAGAATAGAATAGAGTCTTTACAGGAAGCAGGGTGTGAGGATACATAGATTTGCTCCAAATTAAACTAATAAATAAATAATTCAGTAAAATGTAGATTAAAAGACCAGTATCGATATTTTTATAAAGTCATTTATTTAATAAATAACTCAAGTAAAGTGTATGGAAATAGTGAAAACATTGTTAAAATAAAAAGGCACTTTAAAACAAGAATGTGATCTCAGTGAAGTCGGTCACAACATGGGGGAAGAATTAATACAAACAGCTTTCTTTAGGATGAATCCAAGT
The DNA here is from genome assembly GCF_020745735.1 of Hemiscyllium ocellatum. Taxonomy (NCBI): domain Eukaryota; kingdom Metazoa; phylum Chordata; class Chondrichthyes; order Orectolobiformes; family Hemiscylliidae; genus Hemiscyllium; species Hemiscyllium ocellatum. Next base: position 104,400,465 of record NC_083405.1, read on the forward strand.
TACTATTTGCTCGCACCTTATTAGTACTAATAGCCAAAAATTTTGCAAAACTTAAGGACGACTTGCTTCAAAATGGAAGAGATGGCTGTGTATGCTGATTAAAAAAAGTGGAAACTATTGGTTGTTGTTAAGTACTTACATTAGAAAGTCTGCAAAATTACACATCAACAAAGACCTGCATCTAACTTCAAAAAAAACTAAATTTAATTTGTCATGATTCAGCAAAGCCATTTACAATTTTAAATAATGTCCATATTTGGCAGCGTAGTGTATACATTATGCCAAAAATATTTCTGCCATATGTTTAACATAATATAATGCTTCAAAAACAAACAGCATGGACTGCTACTGAAGTGCCCTATTCGAAAGGGTGCTCAACACACAGTGAAGACAATGTGAATGTGAGTTTTAAGTCACAATAGATAATTGCACAGTCTGTATTGATTACAAAAAAAAAGGATCTGTTTTGGACTTCTACAGAAATCTCACAGGCAGCGCAAATGACTGTAGAAAATAATCCAAAGCATTCCCTTTGGCACAATAACGGAGGGTGATTCTTTTGTGGTTTTCAAATGTTTTCCCTAATTTCAAATACTGTTGAGACAATTAACAAAGTTTGGAAAGCCAAATTCCTGGGTTGAAAAAACATCAAAATCTAAAACAAAGCTGTGTTTTATCAATACAAACATATTCCAATCCAAAGCCTGCCTTCCCATTCTCTTCAAATGAAAACTTTTTCAAAAAGCAACCAATCTTTCTTTACACATACTGTACACATTTCAAACTCTGCATAGAAAAACTTACACTGGTTAGTAAATCACTGCAATGTGATCTAAAGCTATTCTTGTGACTATAAAAGAAAATTCCATACCCCATTATCCATACTTTCAATAAAACAAAAAGGAATTCCCACAAAAAGAAATGCACAAAGTTCATCATTTTCCCTCATATTTTGGGTTGACAATAGTCGTCACAGCACTCTTGTAGATTGGATTTTCACCCTGGCAAGGAAGAAAAGTATGAAAGTAATTTTAGATTTTGAAATAGAACAGAACTTAAACATGAAACGTGTTCTACTTTATTTACAAGGTTGACCTCACATCTTTAGAGTTCTTAGACTTTGATAAATGCTACATTATGTTATTAATTTGCAAATGAACCCTAAATGACATAATATTTTCACTATCTGCAGTTAATCACTGGGGCAGGTTCATAAATTTACACACAAACACAACTACCCTATTGGCACTAAATTCTTTCTGATTTTGCAAATCCAAGACTTGGAAGTTTAAGTTAATGGAATGAAAATAGTTCAGGCAAGCACTAATGTTTATCCCTTTCTCATAACTCCCTGTATAATGTCTTGGACCCTTTAAGTACATTTTAGCTTTCTCAGAATCCATCAAATCAAAATGGAAGCAAGTCACCCTGAATCCCTAAAATAGTTTAAGATGGGACAAGGCTCCTTCTACATCTCCTCTTGTTTCATTTGGGTTCTGGTCAGACCTTCATCTGTCATCTAGCTCTCTGCATTAATACTATATCTAAGGTTCATTGTGAAAGGAATACAGTTATTTTTACCATTTAGAAAGAGGAAACACCCAGAATTTAAAGAATGCCAATATAAAATCAACTTATGATTAGTACTTTAATAGCTTATCCCACAGATGTGTAAAGATTTGATTGAGAAAGGCTCAAATACAAATTTAAGGATGGTCAGTGGCATAGTGGCAATGTCACTAGATATCAGAGTTGCTGTGGAAATAGGTTTGATGGTGAAATTTGAATTCAAAAAAATCTGGAATTTCAGGTTAATCAAATAGGAACCATGTAACCCATGGTCATAAAAACTCATCTGATAATTAAAGTCCTTTCAGGAAGGAATTCTGACATCTTAACCTGCCTTGTCTACCTGTGACACCAGGCCTACAACGACACTGGTAACCTCTAACTTCCTTTTGAAACAGTCGAGCAAACCGCTCAGTTCAAGGACAAGGACATTTGGAGATGGATAACAACTTCTGACTGGCCAGTGACACCTATATCCCATTAAAGAATTTTAAGGAGGTGGAAAATCAGCCAAAGGGGAAAGCAGGCAGGAGGACAGGCAGAAAGTGGAGATAAACCCAGATCAGCCTCGATTGTATTGAATGGCAAAACAGGCTCAAATGAACCAAAAGGTTTACTCCCACTTTGATTTCTTGTGGTCTTGCAAGGTTATATGGTAAGAGCAGCTCTGGGAAAATAAGAATATGCTGAATGGCTTTCTCCTGTAACAGGTGACTCTACATTGCCTCAATTATAATGCTATTCTATGGAGGTGGGTTTAAAATTCAATGTTTTCATTTGAGGTATCATGTAGTAAGTTGCTTCTAGGTCTTCTCCATGAAAACTATTCTTTTCTACATTGATGCCCAAACACTAAAAATCTGAAATTCAATTAGTTTTGAAGCAAATTAAGAAAGCTTGGTGACAAGAAATCATGACTGCATTTTTGATTAGATTCCCTACAGTATGGAAACAGGCCCTTCAGCCCAACAAGTCCACATCGACCCTCCGAAGAGTAACCCACCCAGACCCATTCCCTTACCGTACATTTACCCCTGACTAAACACACCTAACACAATGAGCAATTTAGCTTGGCCAATTCACCTGACCTGCACATCTTTGAATTATGGGAGGAAACTGGAGCACCCGGAGGAAACCCACGCAGACACGGGGAGAATGCTCAAAGTCCCAATGTGGGAATTGAACCCGGGTCGCTGCTGCTGTAAGGCAGCAGTGCTAACCACTGAGCCACTATGTCTTTTAAACATTTTACAGCTCAGAAATCAAATAAGATCACAAATTAATATAAATTGGGAACAGACACTCAATTATTTGAATGTCATATATGCTCATTTATAGCAGACTGATTGACTAATATAGCTTTGACTGCTTTTTTTTGGAATAATAGTATAAGAATATAGTGGTACTCTGGGGATATCAGACACAGCATTTCCACTTACATAGGTGATGCCTGCAGCAGCACCAATGTAACTGGAATGAATATTCTGTTTCAGAATTGCTCAACAGAGAATAAAATTCTTTTGTTAGTGAACCCACCAAGGCAGCTTTTATTGTGTGGCTTCTAGCAGCAAGGTTTGCTAGACTAATAAATATAAACTTTTGGCAACTTGGCTATTATATCCCACCATAAGCACTGAACATTGTTCACATCAGGTAAGTTAAATTCCACATAGACTTCTACAAATATAAAAATTCAATTCTTAAGTAACATTGCAAACCACATATACAATCATACACAAGAACTCTGAACCGAAACTAAATTAGATGCACACTTTGATTACTGCATACAACTGAATTCAATTTACTCCACAACATTAAGTTAGCTTCTATGTAAAGTCCTACACTTTAAAAGCACAGTTGAGCCAGGAATAAAAAGCAGGATCTCCATACGCCAGTCTCAAAGCATCAAGAGGTGTAATGGTTAGTATATGCTGTCAGTATTAAGTTTTTTTCAATTAGCTTTCATCGTTAAAGCACTATCAATATAAAGAATTATTTCAAGCATTTCACAGAGCTAGGAGGAAAGGAGTGAGTGCCAAGGCAGAGGAGATACTGAGAGGCATGACCTACAGCACAGGTAGAGAAACAGCTTCTAAGAGAAGTCAAAGGGAAAGGGACAATAAGCAAATGTATGAAAGGAATGCTAGAGCCTCAGCCCAAGTTGGTGGATGCACATTCACTTGTTGAAATTGAAGGACTAAGAATGGATGCACAGAGTCAGAATAATAGTGTTCAAGGTTGGGAAGGGAGAGACCATGGAAGGAGCAAGGAAATTTCGAAAGGGAGAACCTTAGAGATTAGAATCCAACATAGAGAGCACAGGAGTAATGACAAGGAGGGAATTGTTCAGGATTGGAGATGATCAGTAACTAGGCTTCATAAATATTTCAATTGCTTCAAGATGTTTTGTGATGCTCAGAGGTAATGAAAGGTACCAAGTGAATAAAAATCATTCTTTAATAGCTTTGAATGAATTAGTTGGAGAGGATGTAAGGCTTCTCAGGAGAACATTGGAACAGTCAAATGTCGGAGCATACATGAAGATTTCAGAGAACCTCGAGTAAGGTTGAAGTCGATAATCTTTGCAATGGGAGACAAGTTCAACTGAGCTTGACAGAGGAAACATGTTGGAGGAGGATTAAATAATTAACCTATTCTAAAGACTACATCGGTAAGGTAGATGAAAATAGCAATCAGTTATTCACACCCTCCATTACCTACATCAGCAAAACGGAAATAATTGAAATGGAAGGCAGCACCATCACCTCCAAGTTGTGAAACATGCAGACTTCAATAAATAGACCTAGCACCAACAAACTAACATCTTCATCGTAAAATGGCCCAGTACCATCGTGTCAGCACCATCACTATGGGCACAACAGCAATCCAAGAAGGTCCATGGTTTTCTCAAGTCAACTAGGTATAAGTGATATGTGCAGATTTTCTAGCACCACCAAATTATTAATATTTAAAGATAAGTAGGAGCACTTATGAAAGCTTGCAATGCCTCTCAAGCTGTTTGTCAATACCAAGTTCCATACTTTTTAAAAATCTGGTGAATAAGCTGCCCTTTAAATAGAGGATTAAGGGAGAAGGAAATAGATGTTTACAGGGGTGGATTTAGACAATGGTGGAATGGAGGAGGTCTGAATGAAGCATAAATAGGACCAAGTGCTAGTAAGGCTGAATGGCCTGGTTCTATAATGTACATCCTACATATGCAATTCAAAACATTTGGATGCACTTTGAATTAACTTTTCAGTTTTGGACAGTCCAAATTCCTTTTATCTGTGAGAGCCTGCTCCTCTGTTCACCAATACTGAATTCAGCTTGATACTTGGATCAAAACCACCTAATGAGGGGTACATTGATCAAAAATGAGGGGGGGGGGGGGGGGGGGGGGGGGGGGGGAAAGAGATGAGAAAATGAATTGAACAGAGACACATCCACACGACCTAGACTCTGACCTCTTTAGTACAGTTTCAAAGAAATGTTCCTATTCACTGCAGCAATAATGGGTAATGTTCAATTAATTGTATTTTAATTTTGATGTTACACGTTCCAGACTATTCCAGAATCACAGCCAGGTCTTCTAGGTGTTTATTGGCTGAGAATCTTATTATTGGAGATATTCTATTAGAATGGCCATTCCTACAATTTTCGTTTCTGGTAAATATCTTTCAAGTAAAGAATGGCTAACACTTAAAAATGGCTGAAGCTATGAATTTTTGTTTAAAAGCTATGCAAGTGTTCACAGTTAGTAAAAGGACACACTCCATGCTCTTTGGCACGGAAGGACTTCTCAGGAAATCTCAGCAAAATGTAAATGCAATCAGCAGGTTTTTCTGTTCCGATATAGATTAACTCTCGGTTGAAATTTGCTTAAATTAAGGTATTTGATTCTGGGCGCATGCATGGTACAATTTAATTTTTGTTAAGTGCTTCCAATTGCACAGTACAGACTCAAAATATTAAGTACAGTAAATTGCAATATTTTTCCTTGCAAAGGTTTAGAGTCATTTAATGTGAGGTCTTCAGCTACTATAATATATTAAAATGGCGCAAGCAGAAAAGCAAAGAGGAGAAAAAAACACATGCAGGAAGATAAGATAATACAAACAGATTTAGAGAGAAGCAACTTTACGCCCATAATTTGGATTCTTGAATTTGTTTATAGGACTCTTGTAAATAGGATTTTCTTGCTACAGAGAGAAGAAATATAAACATGAAGGATTAACAAAAAAAATCAAAGAACAATTAGTATAGATCTGAACACATCCTTGAGCTGGTCTCAATTACGGAAATTTTAATCTGAGGAGACAGAAGTATTAATGTTAGACAATGACTTCAGCATTTTGTTTATACTATTGGAGCAAGTTATATTGCATTACATATAAACACTTACTTGCTGCACCTGATGGTCACCTCTTGATGACAATTGTAAATTATGTGCTTTAAAATAAGACTTAAAATATTCAAGGACTTAATTCTACAGATCTCAGTAAACATTGTTGTACATTTCCATGACTCTAAATGTTAAAATAGCCACTATAATTTAGGTAAATACCTCTTATTCTTACATTTATTTCCCAAAGTCGGCTAAAATATTTGATCATGGAGAGTAAATTCAGCTTAAAAAAGGTCAATAATACCAATTATCTTAAAACATTTGGACTACGTTGGGAACATAAAGGGCTAAGTCAGTCTTTGTGCTTCCAAACAGGTTGCAATCTTGCAACTTCTTGCTGATTGCAACCATTTGCATAACAGGGAACAAACAAAAGGCAGAGTTTACTTGAAAAACACCAACTGCAGATTTGTATGAATTATTTGATTGTTGTTGTGTTTTGGATAATCTATTCCATTACTACATTTACTGGGATGTCTAACAATTTCAAGTTATTCACAAAGACTGAAATTTGATAGCTAAATTTTATTTCCAATTTTGTTGTGTATTTGGCATGGAGGGTTACTTGTGTGAAGGAGTTGCCAACCTAATGGTGTTAAGTAAACAATCTCGTATGCATATTGTGCTGCACAAAATAGTGTTATATTCTAAAAATAATTTTCATTCTGGAGACAATGCTTTGGGACACTACTGAGAAATCAGAAGGGAACTTAGATCTTTCTTCAATGATAGCAAAGTTTTGGTGCAGATTAAACTGCATAAATATATCCAGCAAGTGTTGCCCATGGGTCAGAATTTTAAATGTAGCCCACGAACACCATTCTACTGGTCAGGTGCAAGATTCAAAACAAATACTAAGGTAGATCAGTGCAGAAAGGAATGAAGACTAGATCCTTACGCTATAGTTTGGATTTCAAAATAGAAGCAGATACATGTGGGTCAGTCATGTTTTGTTTTGAAAAGGTCAAATAGTCAAGAGATAATGCTCGAAATATTGACTCTCCTGCTCTTTGGATGCTGCCTGACTGGCTTAATGCTTTTCCAGCACCACATTTTTCAACTTGATCTCCAGCATCTGCAGTCCTCACTTTATTCTAGAACAGTGACCTAACTACATCAATTCCAAGATTGCTGTTGTGTGCCTGGAAAACCCCTGTAGTACTTATGGATAAAATATTTACATTGTTGGATTTAAGACAGAGTAAACACATTAATGCAATTAGTTTAGATTGCCTTCAAAATGGAACAAAGTTTTTGTTCAGAAGATCCCAGAATTCAGCTCAGAAAGCTCAATGGTTTATACTAACAGGGGCCTCATGTCAGTTCAGGGACTTCTAGTCTGTGAAGTTTCCTTGCTAGGAGAGTCTGGATAGAAATCTTCAAGTTATTAGAACTGCGAAAGTTCACGCCATTAGAACTGGAGGAAGTCAAGCCAACATTTTCAAAAGGAATAGTAAAACTGTCTTAACAGTTAAGAAAAATAGCCAAAAGTAATATTTCTTTGAGTTTAAGTCTGTTTAAAAATGGCAGAATTGAGTATAGCTTTGATTATATCATTTGTGTAATTAGTTATGTTCTGTTAAAAGATCAGCAACCTCATATGAATGTGTTTCAAACACTAATCACTTTGGCAAGCAACTACAACATTAAACATGATCTATCAAGCCACGTTTGATTCTGGGACCTAACTTATCCAGTATCATCATTAGCTGGGATCAATACAGCTACTTCACGAAGAAATTCAGCCTTACAATTAGTTATCATAACTGATATTAAACAGATATATGGTGAGCAAATCAATTAAAATTGATCTAAAAGCATGCTGCAGCAACTCAGAAGGTCTGCTTCCCTTGTCACAGATAACGTTTTGAGTTTGATAGAACTCTTCCTCAAAATTGAAGATGAATTCAAAAGAGTTATATTGGCCTGGAAATATTAACTCATTTTCCATCTCTACAAATGAAGCAGGAGCTGCTGGGATTTTCTCATTTCAGATTTCCAGCATTTGCAGTATTTTATACTTTTATTTGAGAAGCTGTCTTAAGGTAGGAATTAGCACCCTGCTGAGCAGAGAAACTAATTATATAATTAATGACAAAACATCGAGACCTGGAGTGATTACAGATTGAGGAAGGGACACTATCTGAAGGCCAAGAATGCAAACCCACAACACACTTGGGGGGAAAAAAAAACAATCAAAAGATGCTGGAAATCAGAAGCAAAAAAAAAGGAAATTGCAGTAGGTTTTGCAGATCCGTGGAGAGAAAGAATTAATGTTTCAGATCTAGTCACCCTTCTTTAACATTGCTTTCACAATATATTCAGGCCTTGGCACTATGACTGGGTCCCAGAAAGGTAAGCAGCTACTGCAGATGATCCATAACCAACGGTATCATCATTCAAGGCGAGTGCTGCGTTGCCATGCTATCGTCTGGTGGCAATGCCACATATGCACTGTACATGAGAAGTAGTGTACATTCATACTGCTTGCGTCTGCTTTCCCCATTTGGCAGGGTGGACCTATCACTCAGACAAAAGATTCTTCTAACTTGCTCCAATAAGCCAATGATTCAAAGGGCAGACTCCTGGTTAGAAGGCAGAACCACATCAATGATCTTGGATGGAAGACTGTATGGCTTTAACTCTAACATCCCAGTAGTGCTCCTTTCACACTTAGGGAAAGGACGGGATAGGAAAGAGGCATTTCCTAATCTCTACGCTGGCTACATGCTTTGAATTTAAATAAGTTTAGATTAAATTACTTAGAGTGTGGAAACAGGCCCTTCGGCCCAACTAGTCCACACTGAACCTCCGAAGAGCAACCCACTCAGACCCATTTCCCTCTGACTAATGCACCTAACACCAAGGGCAATTTAACATGGCCAATTCACCTAACCTGCACATTTTTGGACTGTGGGAGGAAACTGGAGCACCCGGAGGAAACCCACGCAGACATGGGAGAATGTGCAAACTCCACACAGACAGTTGCCTGAGGCGGGAATTGAACCCGGGTCTCTGACACTGTACCACCGTGCCACCCAATGTAGAAAGAAATGCAAATATGATGTTGCAAACAACAGTATGTGAATCTTGTCATTGCCTTGTTTCAGAACTCAGAATGGTTAACAGTTTCAGCAGGTCAGAACCAAACTAACCAAAGAGAACAAATTCCACATGAGAGATGTCTCTTGGATAGACTGATGGGTTCAGCAATGATTATTTTGTGACTGCTCATTCATTTAGAAAAACATTCAAACTTCAGAATGTCGACAGTCCTTAATCAGATCTGCTATTAATTGACATACTACATTACGAGTTTGTCATTATTCACATTCTTAGCAACAGGATCTAGAAATCCAGTAGAGTCTAAAATTATACATTACAAAAGATATCCATGTCCCCAGAAAGGACTCTTTGCTATGCAGTTTGTTTTGTCTTTCATTCAGCCTGTGACCAAAGAGAGAAAATTTTCCAAATCTGAATATACTTACTGTATCCCATTTGGCATTCATTTTCTCTTTTTCAAATTTTGCAAACTCCCTTCTGTCATGAATAATCATCAGTAATTTCCATATCAGCAACAGGGCAAGACCTATCAAGACAATACCAGCAACCACACCAGCTACAATTGGAATGATGTCAGGTGCTTGTGGACAATCTGGAAGAAAATATATTAAAAAAAGTAGTCAGAACTTGTTTTTGAATACTAAATTATTTTGAATAGCCAAATGGAAGCCACTATTTAAATTCTAAGACTTTGGGATCACCTGTGTCACAGATTGCAAGAAATATACCTATTTTTCAGAATCAGAACCAGAGCCCTCCCATCAGTGTGTGGCTGGCATTAACTGAATTAAACTAAACTGCAGCATATGGAACACTTCATAACACATGGAGATCAGTGTACAGTGAATGAAACCCTGCCAGCTATTAGGTTCTGTCTATTTTAACACTAATTGTTACTTTGCCCAATTCCTGAAGTAGTTCACATCCTGGGATGATGCAATCAAGCTGATACCATGGGTCAATAACATTGGTAATGCGATCTTCTGAGTAAACTAAATTGATTCAACACCACTAATGTTGGTCCCATTGCTTTTCTGGATTTATATGAATGATTTGGAGATGGATGTTAAGGGTAAAAATCTCAAAAATCTCAAATCTCAAGCTAGGGAGAATCGTGAATTGAGAGTATAATTATGAATGAAGAGGACTTCAGAGGGACATTGACAACTTCGCCAAATGGGCAACTACTTGGCAGATGAATTTTAATGTAGAGAAATGTGATGTAATACATTTTGTAGAAAAATCATGGAGACATAGTACAGATTCAACGGCACAACTTTGAGGGGAGTACTGGAGCAGAGGGACCTCGGAGTTCACAAGCATGATTCTCTGAAGTTGGTCAGGCAAGTTGAAACAGTTAAGACAGCTTATATGATCCTTGGATTTATAAATAAAAGCAAGGAAGTGATGCTACACCTTTACAAATCATTGGCTAGATCACGGTTGGAATATTGTGTTCAGTTCTGGGCACCCTATTTAAGGAAAAATATTAATGCCCAGGAATGTGTGTAAAGGAGATTTACAAGAATGATACCATATTGTCCTTGGAGCAGAGAAGATTAAGGTGTGACCTTACTGAGATGTTCAATTTTGATAGGGTAAAGAAGAATATTCTTTTTCCACTAGTTGATATGTCAATGGTTAGGGGTCACAATTTCAATTTTGTCAGAGAGATCTAGGAATGAAAGGAGGAGAAACTTATTTACTCAGTTGTTAGGATTTGGAATGCACTGCCTGGGAGTGTGATGGAGGCAGATTCCATGGAGATTTTGAAAGAGAGCCAGATATATATTTGACAGTGATGAATTTAGAAAGCTAAAGAGGTAAGGCTGGAGAGTAGAATCAGCTGGGTAGCTCTTTCGGGAGCTGGTACAGACGCAGTGGGTTTAATGGCCTCCTGCTGTGTTGCAAGACTCTAATTCTGTATAGAGAATATCTTAAATACAGGACAAGTGCAATACGGAAAACTGCACTGTGTTGAAGAAAACCTCTTTTACTAAAGTGAAAATAAATCAATAAAATGTACGGAATTTAGTTACAACATGTGCATTTCATTCCAACTTAGACCTACATTTCTTTCATATTTCCTTCCAATATGGTTCTTCCAGAGACTATTATCCCTTCATTCTGAGTTACAGCAGCAGTTCCGATCTTGACAAAATGGTTGTGCTTATTTGTTCATTGGTTACGGGCATTGTTATCTAATCAACATTTATTGTGCATCCCTAACTGCCTGCAGAATTTGGTGATGAGCTTAATCCTTTGTAAATCTACAATCATACAGGGATACCTACAGCCATGTTCAGCCAGCAAAAAGTCAAAGGATGGTGTATGGCCTTGAGGGGTGGTGCATGTGTTGCTTTGCCCTTTGAGGTGGTGGAGGTCACAGGTGTGAAAGGTTCTTTGGAAAGAAGAGCCTCAGCAAGTTATTGTAGTGCCTTTATGAATGGTATACACTGTTGCCAATGTGCATCAATGCCAGAGAGTGAATGCTGATGGCATGTAAATCAAGTGAGTTGTTTTGTTCTGGATGATTTCGGGTTTCTTGAATGTTATTTGAGCTGAACTCACTCAGACAAGTGGGAAGTATTCTATTATATGCCTGACCTGAGTGTTGTAGATGTGAACAGATTTTGAGACGACATGAGGTGAGATACTCCCCACAGAATTTCTAGCTTTTGACCAGCTTTTGTACCCTCTCAGTTCTTATAAAGTTGGACCAGTTAATGCTAACCATCCAATTTGCATCCCTGGCTGAATATGGATGCAAAATAACACCAGCCTTGTCTTTTACATTAGTGCGAGCATCTCCAGCTCCTGTTAGGTGATTATTTGTCCACTACTATTCACAACTAAATGTGACAGGACTGATTTTAGATCAGAGTTTAGATCTGATCTGCTGATTGTGGGATTGTTTAGCCACATCTATTGCATGATGCTCCCGCTGTTTGGCACACTGGTGTGTTATGGCTTCATCAGGTTGACACCTCATTTTTAAAGCATGTCTGGTGCTGCTGCTGACATACACTCCTGCAATCGTCATTGAACTAGGGGTGATATCCTGGCTTGAGGTCAATGGTAGAATGGGGGATATGCTGGATCATCATGTCACAGATTGTGATTGAACATAATTGCCATTTTGACTTGCTTGATCAGTTTGAAGTCTGTCCCATTTAGCACAGTGACACCAACCTATTTGCGTTCTGATGCAAAGAATCAGCAAAAAGCCACCAAAGTGGCTTTTGAACTTATAGATATTGACTTACTTGTAATTCTAACTATATTTTTAGTTACAGGCAATTGTCTTATAACACCAATGTTTAGTCCGTGTGTGATCTCGCTTTATAAGAAAATTGTGCAATACCAGCTCCATTTAAGGTAATGGGGTTGCAATCTTGTTATAGCCAATTCAGGCAAGGAAAGTTCATGTTCTACAAATATCAGGCTAAATTCGACCATTGTGTTATAGCTAATTTGTGTTGGAGAAACATGCTATAGGAGAACCACCTGTACAATGATTCATACAACCCAAATTATTCTCCCTTCATTTTGTCTTGTGATTAGTCTTATGAAGGGATTCTGACTTTCTTTTCTCATTCTGATAAAAGTAGAACACTTGCTTTAATTCCACTAGTTGTCTGACCTGAGTGCGTTCCTTACTTTTATTTAAAATTGGTAGCCCTACACTTGAATCTTAAACTGAACACTTCAGTATGCATTTAGGGCAAATCTGATTTGTCACACTGCTTAGAACACACCACTCACCTGGCTTTTCAGTAACATAAACTTCTGGAACATTTTGATCATTAACAGAATAGGAAAAGTAGAACCAACAATCATCTTCATCCTTCTCCTTACAATGAAGGATTGGTGAATCTTGGCTTGGTAGTGGCAAATCAGTTTGCTCTTTCACCGGTATCACATCAAACTCACATTCGTCACAATTCTCTTTCTTGCGTCCTTTATTAAAGGCTTTACATTGAACACAATCCCTATAAAACACAAGCACTGAAAACGTTAAGGTCCAAGTCTTCCAACCATCACACTTTGAAGATTAAATCACAGACTGGATACTTTGAGTCAAGTGATTTATACAAGATTCAAAGATAATTGCGCTTATTACTTTCTATTGTGATGTTTGATAGGAATGCTAATTTCATAAATATTAAGCAGTTTTCATTCCAAGTTCATTAATTTCAATAGAAAAAGGAGATATGGACACAAATGAGATAAAATACAATTGGAAATTACTTGTTTGCTTGGCATGAGTTTAGATTAGATTACTTACAAGTTCACACCGACCCTCTGAAGAGCAATCCACCCAGACCCATTCCCCTACATTTATCCCTTCACCTAACACTACAGACAATTTAGCATGGCCAATTCACCTAACATGCACATTTGAATTGTGGGAGGAAACTGGAGCACCCGGAGGAAACCCACGCAGACATGTGCAAACTCCACACATACAATTGCCTGAGGTGGTAATTGAACCCAGGTCTCTGGTGCTGTAAGGCAGCAGTGCTAACTACTGTGCCACCCCCATTTAAAGAAGGAATTTTGTGGCCCATGTCCTGGAGTGATTAAACAACTGAAAACCTCAATTTGGGAGCCAATAAAAGAAATTAGTTTTTTCCAACAAGAACATAACACTAAAAACTGCAGCTTATATGGCTTTAAAATAATAAAAATTCTCAAGGTGCTTTATACAATTACTTTAAAGCAAATATAACCTAAGCTTGGCGAAGGAAGCCAGTTTTAAGGAGAAACATTAAATGAAAAAAGTAAAGCAGAGAGATGTAATAGATTAGGGCTTGGGGGCTGGCACCAGAAGGCACACCACCAATGAGTTTTCTATTTAGTCATATACCCATCCCTAATTGTCCTTGAACCGAGTGGCATACGAGGCCATTTCAAAGGGCAGTTAAGGGTCATGAACATTCCTGTGGGTCTGCAATTGTATATAGGCCAGACAAGTATGGCAGATTTTCTTTCTTTAAAAAGACATGAATGAATCAACAATAGGTGCATGGTCACTTCTGAACCAGTTTTTTTAATTTCCAAATTTTACTGAACTCAAATCTGACCATTTGCCATTGTGGAATTCAAAACTATGTGCATAAATCATTAGTCTACAGCTCTGGAAAACTAGTGACACCTGCCACTACATCGCACTAAATTGCGAACACTGAAGAAACAGATGAAAACAGATATTTCAGGGGTTGTAGGACTAAAGGATATTACAGCAAGATAGAGAGAGATAAGCATGTGTAGGAATTTAAAAATAGGCCATGTTCAAATGCAGCAAAACTTGGGCAATATCCAGGCCTGGGCTAAAAAAATGATAAGTAACATTTATGCCATACATGGTGAGGTTAGCATTGACCAGAAACTGTACTGGACTAGCCATATAAATACAGTGCCTATAAAAGCACATCACTAGCAGGTATCCTGCGGCATAACTCACCTACTGACTCCCCAAATGCCTGTTCATCTGCAAGTGCTGGAATGCTTCCCAAATGCCTAAATCAGTACCACTCCAAAAACCCTTAAGCTTGATGTGATTCAGGACAAAGCTGGCCTCGAGTGCACCCCATCCACAATCACTTGTTCCACCACTGCCAACATTCAACAGCAACAGTGCCTACCACCTATGACATGCAGTCAACATTCACCAGACCTATACATTTCACGAAACCACATTTATTTTCTAAATATCCTGCTAACCACTTAATTTCTATCATTTTCATAATCTTATATCACAAGTTAACTAGCCTATAGATTTTTTTTTAAACTTCGTCTTCTTTCTTTCTTGAACAGTGATGTTACATATTCTGGGACCTTTCCAGAACCTGAGGAGTTTTCGAATATCACAACCAATGCTTTACCGTCTTAGAAGCTATTCCTTAAGAGTCCCTTGGTTATGGGATTTCAGATCCAGGGACTTGTTAGCTTCTAGCCCTATTGGTTTTTCTAATACATTTTCTTTTGTGATTTCCCTCTCTCCCTTTTCTACTCGTCTTGGAATGTTTTTTTGACAGCCACGTGAGGTCAGATACAAAACACGTTTCAAGTTTTTGCCATTTCCTTGTTTCTAATCATAAATTCCCAGACACATTCTCCAAGGTACCAACACTCATCAACCACTCTTCCTTTTTATGCATTCAAAACTATTACTGTATTTTTAGATTTTTTACTCGCTTTCTGTAGATTGTCTTTTCCCATTTAAATTTTAATAGTAAAATCCTTTAAAGGGGCTCAAACATCATTTACAAACTGACAAATTAATTATGTTATATCTTGCGATTACACTTACCTGTGTTCTGTACATACTCCAGGGCAGGTTGGACACATTTCACATGCAGCTCCTTGGAATTTAGATTCAGTGCATTTGCAGCGGCCACACTCACATGTGCCTCTCCCATTACACATCTGTCCATTCTCCGAAATGCATGTCGAATTATCCAGGGAGCAATCACAAGCATTGCCAGAATAGTTGGGGTTGCATTCACACACCCGGCACTTACAGATACCATTTCCTACAAAATGTTGACAATTTAGAAATGTTTACGTTCATCTCTAAACTTTTGCTTTAGACCATCTCCTCTGCACTCAGCCCTGTTGAAGTAGATATTAAAACAGGACAATACTTGTTTCCATTGGTTAATTTAACATTTTGTAGCAGTTGCCTGCTG
The DNA here is from genome assembly GCF_020745735.1 of Hemiscyllium ocellatum. Classification (NCBI taxonomy): domain Eukaryota; kingdom Metazoa; phylum Chordata; class Chondrichthyes; order Orectolobiformes; family Hemiscylliidae; genus Hemiscyllium; species Hemiscyllium ocellatum. The sequence continues at coordinate 104,416,203 of NC_083405.1, forward strand.
GTTTGTTGAAAGAATGGGCAGTAAAAGCAGATATTGTGAATTCTCCATGTGGGAAGTCATACGTATAAATTTAGACCTGACTTTTTTTTTGAAATGCAAAATATTTAGCGTTGCATAAAGAGTTAGACAAAAGATTGCACATGGAAATATGGCTGGTTCCCAAGTGTGAATTCCAGTGAAAGGCAGGACTTGGGCTCACTTCATTCAGTAACATCTGAAATGGATTTCATCAAAGTTTTGGCTTACTCGTTCATGGGATATGGGAATTGCTGGCTCGACCAGCATTTACGTTGAAAAGGTGGTGGTGAGTTGCGTTCTTGAACTCCTGCAGAGGGTTGACCCATGGCACTGTTAGAATGAGTGTTCCTGGATTCAGACAAAACACTAAGCCATGAAAGGCTGCACATGCTGTCTCTGTAGGGAGTGCACTTACTGTTCTTGCAGTTAGTGTCTGCAACCCACTATCAGCCATGCTGCAATATTATATAATTACTTTCATGAAACCTAAGCATATAAATAGAAATCGGGTCACTAACATTAGTGCTTCATTGGAGGCTCACTGATGGTGTTACCTAGTATGGTGACAAAACGTCTGAAAATGAACCTTCCAGCTTAGCAAGCAACTTACATCCAAAACCGCAACCTGAACTACAGATCTTCTCAAAACTCTATGACATGATTTTATAATGGCTAATCTTTAAGATTTATTATTTAGCTGCAAGGGACTTTAGATGCAGCGAGCAAAGCCTTTAAGGGTGAAGGCAGCAAAGGGCAGAGCACGCACATCAGTGGCACCAAGTTCCAGGTCAATGTGGGTGTACAATGATGACATTAGCAGCATGGATATTCTCTTCCACTGTGTTTGCTGGAGATACAGTAGTTTCTATTAATCAATTAAGTGTCTAATTAATACAGTATGCAGAGGCTATTCTTCAAATCAAGAAAAAGGTATTGAAAACTCTTGAAATAAATTTATTCTTCTGTATACTTGCCTCCACAAATCAATCCATTGGATCGATCACAATTAAAGTTATCACATTCACAATATTTGCCTGAGATGATTTCATTAGGATTCTCCCTCTTTTTGCAGAGGCATTCCCCACAGATACAATCTCCATTGTCACTACAGATTTGAGATGCATTATCTTTTCTGCAGGAAGCATCCATATCCTCTGTATTCACTTGATCAGTGCTGCACTCACAAAATCGACCAATCCGTCCTTTGTTACATCTGAAAATGAACCAGCAAACATTTCCAAATTAGTGACTGAAAAAATATAGTAGCCATTGACTATCATTTTAACGACAAGTAATGTTGATGTATTTTTTCTTTACCATACCTGATTATATAAAGGATTGCCCTCTGTTTGCATGTACTCTATCTACAAGCACAGGTCACAAACAGCTAGCTTTTACAATTTAGGGGGATGGAATTAATAGCATACGAGAGAGTGAGCGAGAGCAAGCGAGCGCGTGAGACTGTGTGCGAGAGACTGAGTGTGAGCGACAGCTCAAGATTTCAGGTGTAATTTCATCCAAAATATTAACTATTCTTTCTCCTCCACACATTCATTAGCTTGGACATTGCCATTACTTTTTGCCACCTCAAACTAACTGTGTTCAATTCTGCAGCAAGAATACCCACTTTCAACAAAATGACTTAGCAAAAAAGTCTGGCACAAACATTTTTTGCAATTAATTCCTTACTTTATTAACAGCAAATTTTGCTGAAAATCAAAACATATAAAATACAACATTGCAGGATTTCAATACCAAATGTGACAATAGAAACAGTAAAAGGAGTCCATTTTACTGATTTTTAAAAATAATGCATGGTGATAACTCTAACAAATAAACAATCCCTGAACAAACTGATTACCTACCTGCAAGCTCCACATTCAAATGTTCCATTACCCTGGTGACAATCGGGGCTATTAGGAATTCCCTTCTTATGGCAATCACATTCACAAACAAACTCCAGATCAATTTCTACTTTTTCATTAAATCCCAGAGGTTTGATTTGAATAGTCGCCTTTTCACCATTATTTGGGCACTTTTTTGCTGTGATACTTATGTTGAAGCTCACCTAAAAAAGAAAAGGGAGATTGATACATACATAAACAAAACTAATTTTTATTCACAGATACACTAATTTGGGGGTTATTGGGCATTGCTTCCCATGCACCAACTTTGGAAGCAATGAACTCTTGATTTCTTGTCTGCTGCCATGGTGAGGTTACAGGACTTGGAGGGGGGCCAGGTGGTATCAGTCAAGAAAGAGAGGAGTAAGGGTGGAATGACCATTCATTACAGCATGATTCATCCATTTTCTAGTATGGTTTTGTACAGTTTGAAGAGCTGAGATGGTTAAAAGTGTATGATTCCAATGACAAAATTAATAGCTTGTACTGAATTAAAACAAAACTGTATTTCTTTACTAGTTTGAAAGTTTGCTCTGCATTTCCATCATGCAATTCTGCTGCACACTTGTTTAATTTAAAATATATCCAAATGCACACCAAACTATTGATTTGCTTAATGAATTGGAAGAGAAGCAATTACAGGTATATCACTACAAATACAGGCCGTTCAGCTATAATGCACGTTTTGTTAACACCAATTCACTGTAATGTGATCGACGAAATGGGAACACTTTCTGAATTGCGAACTTTTAAAACGTGCACTGGCTGTAATTTGATTACATTAGAAACAGTACTTAAAGTGATGGCAAAGCACAATTTTTCTATAATGCAGGGTTTCTCAGGAATGTAACCATCACTTTATAGAAGAACTACCCATAGTCTGCATCTTTCATATGGTGGCTTGAAATTTAAAGGATTTTATATTTTTCCGATCAGTGTGTTTTATGCAATTTATACATTTCTACATGCTGTACAGTGAAAAGTTTAGTTGGAGGGAATGAACACCTATTAACATATTATAGCAGTTCAATGCAGAGAAGAGTTAGATGCAGAACAAGGCTCTCTTAACTAAACAATATTTCAGGAATGCATACACCAGTTGGTGATAAACCAATCAAATTCATTGAAAGGTCATCGACAACCAACAGGGAATACCTTATAACCAGAGAATAAGATTTACATCTCAATGTTCTGGACTAAATTTGCAACTAAATATGCTTAAGGGAAGGTAGATAATTTTAACAAATTGAGGCAAAAATCAGACTTGGGCAGGTCGTACTCAAAGTTTGGAAGGCAGCAACATAACAGAATGGTGAGCAGCCTTTAAAAGAGAGAGGAGAGGAGAGAGGAGTACAGATCAGGTAGTTCCTCTAGAGGAAAAGGAATGGGGGTAGTGGTGGTGGAGGTGGTGATGGTGAACCAAGGTTAACGCTCTCTGGGTATCAAAGGGATTATATGACATGATACTACAAGGACGAATTAGGCTGAATATAAAAAGTAGAGAGAAGTAAAAAAAAAAGGAAATAACAAGGATACAGACAAACAATACAAAAACTGAATGCTTGAGTATCAAAAGAAAATTCCAAGCTTGTCTTAAGGAATTTTAATTGTAAAAGGGTTGTGTCTGATGCGCCATGTGACCAATTAGGAACCAAAATGGAGATTTATTGGAGGAGAAAACAAGCATGGCTGAGGAATGAAACACTTATTTTGCATAAGTGTTGATTAAAATACAATTCTGAAGGTATGATAAACAAGGGGACGGCACAGTGGTTCAGTGTTTAGCACTGCTTCCTCTCAGCACCAGGGACCCAGGTTCGATTCCCACCTTGGGCTGTGTGCGTTTCCTCCAGGTGGTCCACGTTCCTCCCACAATCCAAAGATGTGCAGGTCAGGTGAATTGGCCGTGCTAAATTGCCGATAGTGTTAGGTGCATTAGTCAGGGGTTAATATAGGGTAGGGGGAATAGGTATGGGTGGGTTACTCTTCAGATGGTTAGTGTGGACTTGTTGGGCTGAAGGGCCTGTTTCCATATTGTAGGGAATCTAATCTAAAAGAAAGGTTGTCAGGATGCTGACTGAGATTTATTTTAAAAAAACACAAAGACGACTGCAGTACTTAAGAGTACATCAGTCACTCAGTCTGAATGGGACACACCCTAGACTGTCAACAGAAGTTGTGAAAAAGCACTGGCTACAACCTTCAAAATTTTCCTTAGATACAGGATAGTGTCACAACATTAAGGGTTGCATATAATGGACCGAAGTTCAAAAAAATGGGAAAGGATAATCCTGGTAATTAGATTAGATTAGACTTACAGTGTGGAAACAGGCCCTTCGGCCCAACAAGTCCACACCGACCCGCCGAAGCGCAACCCACCCATACCCCTTACCTAACACTACGGGCAATTTAGCTTGGCCAATTCACCTGACCCGCACATCTTTGGACTGTGGGAGGAAACCGGAGCACCCGGAGGAAACCCACGCAGACACGGGGAGAATGTACAAACTCCACACAGTCAGTCGCCTGAGTCGGGAATTGAACCCGGATCTACAGGCGCTGTGAGGGGTTCAATTCCCGACTCAGGCGACTGACTGTGTGGAGTTTGCAAGCTGGTTTAACAGTAGAGGGAAATTTTTAGCAACAATAATCAGCATAAAATGAATAATAGTTACTTGAACAAGGAATGAACTGAAATACATTAAATGGCAAATTGGGCTTGATCAACTTGATTACATTTTTTGACAAGGTAACAAGTGGAGATTGAGGGAAGTGCAGTTGACTTTGATTAAAAGGGTTGAGAGTGTATTGCTGAAAAAGCACAGCAGGTCAGGCAGCAGAGGAGCAAGCGAATCGACATTTCGGGCCGGAACCCTTCATCAGGAATGAGGCTAGGAACTTCGGGAGTGGAGAGATAAATGGGAGGGTGGTGGGCCTGGGGAGAAGGCAGCTGAGAGTTCAATAGGTGTTTGGAGGAAGGGGTAAAGGTGAGAGGTCAGAGAGGAGGGTGGAGCAGACAGGTGGGAAGATGGAAGGAAAATTGACAGGTGGGACAACTCACGAGGGCGGGGCTGAGTTGGAAGGTTGGAACAGGGGTAAGGGGGGGTGGGGGAGGGGAAATGAGGAAACTGGTGAAGTCCACATTGATGCCCTCTCTTCAACCCTCAGGGCATCAATGTGGACTTCACCAGTTTCCTCATTTCCCCTCCCCCCCCCCCCAACTTACCCCAGTTTCAACTTTCCAACTTAGCCCTGTCCTCATGACCTGTCCTGTCGATCTTCCTTCCCACCTATCCGCTCCATCCTCCTCTCCAACCTATCACCTTTACCCCCACGTCCATCCCCCCATTGTGCTCTCAGCTACCTTCTCCCCTCCCATTTATCTCTTCAAATCAGAGGCTCCCAGCCTCATTCCTGATGAAGGGCTCCGGTCCGAAACGCTGATTTTCCTGCTCTTCGGATGCTGCCTGACCTGCTATGCTTTTCCAGCAACACACACTCAACTCTGATCTCCAGCATCTGCAGACCTCAATGTCTCCTAATTATGTAAATAGACTTTTAAAAGGTATTTGATAAGGTATCTCATATTAAGCTTCAATTTTTGCGACAGCTAAGATGCCAGTAGCAGAAAGACACACAACAGCCATGGTGAATCACAGGCTTGCAGAGAGAGACACACAATAGAGTTACCCAAGGATTCATTAGCAGAATTATTCTGCTAATCTGATCATTAATAGTGTATGGCACTGTGTTACAAAACCAAAGAAATCCTTAATAACATAATCACACTGTAACAGCAGTTCAGCAAAAACATACAGCTGCACATCATACTACTCCAAAAGAGCACAAAGTGAATAGGAACATAGGAAAGATAAAACAGGAATAACCTATTCAGTCCTGCCATTAAATACGATCACGACTGATCGATCACATGAATGCCTTTTACTGACCTCATCCCCATACTTCTGTATGCCATTATAATCAGAAATGTTTCAATCAATCTCTAACTTAAACATTCTCAAAGGCTAAACTTCCACAGTCCTCTGTGGTAGAGAATTCCAAAATTTCACAATCCACTGAATAAAAAAATCATTTTCCTCATCTGGTACCTAAGTGGTATCCAGCTTATTTTGAAACTGTGCCCCTGATTCTAGGCTTCCCAATCAGGGCAACCATCTTACCTGTCGAGCCCTAAGTATTTTGTCAGTTTAAATGAGAACACCAGTCATTCTTTGAAACTCCAAAGAGTAGAGCAGGATCTCTCTTCATAGGACAGTCCTGCTGTGCCAACAGTAAGCTTCGAATGCCCAATGAAACATTAAACTACACAGATGGAAAGAAAAAGGGGCAAATGCAAGACCTCTCCTAGATTAAATTGGAGGGCAGAGGAAGAAAAACACCAACTTGGGATAGAGTCATAAATTTCCACAATACCTGTCTGAATATTCACAAAAATGTCTTCTGAGTAGCACATCTGGACAGATACCAACTTTTCAAAATTACCAGAACAGACCTAACAGGACCTAGGTATATAGTGGGTGCATATATTTACACGTTATGTAAGAGGAAGACCCAGGTTTTATAATCGAACAATGTTTTGGAAAGGAAGATGGAGGGGTTGAGAGAACAGGATAGCTTCCAAATTTGAAAACAACTCCAGTTTAGACCACAATATGCAAAAAACTGATAATGACTTATCTTCCTTGTTCCAGCAAGTGCATATTTCATCACGGTAGCCACCAAACAAATATTACGGAAATTATTAAAGAAAATTATTAAAGAGGTTATCTTACCTCATCACCAATTTGAATGCCTAAACACTTCCTGCCTTCTTCCCCTGTATGAACAGTATTATTTTTACAAAAGGCTGTATAATGTATCGACACTCCTTCTGGTAATTTGCTGTTCTCAAGGATTACCTCAGATGACAAAGCCTATGAAAAGAATTATGAGTGTTGTGTTGATAAAAATATATTTGTAAAACTGGAGTGGTAAAATGAAATAAATTTTGCAGCAAGGGCCAATGTAATAGTCAGCACTTACATGGTAAGCATCAAGGATCAGCTTGATTACATTACTAGAGTTTGATGATAGAACCCCCACTTCGGATTTTGGAATGAGATCATGGAGTGCCTATTAATAGAACAAAAATGTTATGAAATGATAATACTGTCAAGTCACAGAAGTTTTCATTTAAAATAAAGTATGAATCAGAGATCATTTCTGTTTTTCGCATCTGTTTAGATAAACGGGAATCACAGAAAATGAAGGAGTAGGCCATTTGGAGCTTCGAGTCTGCTCTGCCATTCAATATGATCGTGGTTCATTATCTGAGTCAGTACCCATTGCCCAGCTTTCTCCCCATACATTTGGATCCTTTTAATCTGAAGATGTGTATCAACACCAATGTTTTGGCCTCAACAGTTGCTTGTGGCAAAGAATTCCAAATGCTCACCACTCAGTGAAAATATTTCTATCCATTTGTTCTAAAAGACTTAATCTTTATCCTTAGACTGTGAACCTTGATTCTGTACTTCCGAGTCATTGAGAACATCCTTCTTGCATCTTCCTTTTTTTTTAAGAAGTTTATAATGTTACGAGACCCCCCCCCCCCCCCCCGCTACTGCCTCCTCCTGTACACCAGTCCCATCATCCCAGGAATCAGTCTCGTAAACATTTCAATTCTTTCCATAGTTTTTAATGAAAGGATATGCTAGCTAAGAACTGCAGATACTGTAAACCAGAAACAAAACAGGAGTTGCTGGAGAAGCTCAGCAGTTCTGACATCTGTGACGAGAAATCAGTTAATGCTTCAGGTCCGAAGATCCTTCCTCAGAACTGATGGTAGCTAGGAAAATGATGCTTTATATACAGAAGATAGGGTGGGGTAGGGGAAAACAGTAACAATAGGTGGGGTTAGAGCCCAAAGAGAAAGGAGGAGCGTTGGACAGACAAAGGAGTGTGCCTAGGAGGGTGATAGCTATTAATGGAGACCGTTAATGGTTAATGATACGGAATGTGTAATGGCAGACTATGTGATAAGTCCACATCCCGCACCAATCCATCCTCCACACCCAGCAACTTCCCTTGCCACTGCATGAGGTGTAAAATCTGCCCACACTTGCCCCATTCACCTCTGTCTAAGACTCTAAAGGATCATTTCAAATCCTGAGGTGGTTTTCCTGCACATCCACCCACCTCATCTACTGTGTCCATTGCTCTTAATGTGGTCTCCTCTACACTGGGGAGATAGGATGGCAATTCAGAGTGGTTCAGGCAACATCGCTGGGACGCATGCACCAACCAACGCAACTGCCTTGTGGCCAACCACTTCAATTCCCCCTCCCATTTCCCCAACGACATCAAAGTCCTGGGCCTACTCCACTGCCAAATCTCCCGCCAACTGGAGGAAGAACGTCACACCTTCTGCCTTGGGATCTTCCAACCACATGGCATCAACATCAATTTCACCAGTTTTCAAGTGTTGCCTCACCCCCACCTTACCCCAGATCCACCCTGCCAACTCAGCACCACCCTCTTGACCTGTCCTACCTGTTCATCTTCCTTGCCAAGTATCCAATCCACCTCCCCTCTGGTCTATCACCAACACCTCCCTGCATCCACCTATCACATTCCCGCCTGCCTTTCCCCTCTATTCTGGCCTGCACTCAGCGCTTTCTCTGACATAGCCATGATATCATTGGTGCTGTTTCCCTCTCTCATCCAAAACTGAGAAAGTACACTTCCAATTAACACCAGGCTCTCGCTTTCACATGGTGCATCTCTGACTCCTCTGTTCCCTGACATCTGTTTCCATTTATGGGGACAGGCCCCTAATATCCACTGTAAACCCACCGACTCCCACAGCTACATGGACTACACATCCATGCATCCTGGATTCCTGTAAAGACTCCATTCCATTCTCCCAGTTCCATCTCCATCGCATATGTTACGACGAGGCCAGTTTTGACTAGGGTGCCTTAGAGATGTCCAATTTCTTCCTCAACTGAGAATCCCCCAGCATTGTTGCCAACAGAGCACTCAACCGGGTCTGACCCATCTCCCACACTTCTACCCTCACGACCTTTCTTCCCTCCCACATCAGTGACAGGGTTCCCCCTTGTCCTTACCTACCATCCCACCAGCATCACACACCAGACCTTATCACACAGTATGCCATTACACACTACCTATTATTAACCACTAACAGTCTCCATTAATAGCTATTTATTCTCCTAGCCAAATGGTTATCCACTCCATTGCCTGTCCAAGTGTTTTGCTCTCTTTTTGGGTCTATCCCCACCTCATTTTCTGTTTACCCTCTTCCCCTACCCTACCTTCTGCATATAAACCATAATTTTCCTAGCTACTATCAGTCTTGAGGAAGAGTCATTGGACCCAAAACGTTAATTCTGATTTCTCTTCACAGATGTTGTTAGAACTGCTGAGCTTTCCCAACATTTGCTAGAACATTCATCCTCAGAGAAAGAAGGCCAAAGTGCATAAGGGGTGTGGTTGTCCCAATGCATTGCAGGGAGACTCCTGCTTCCATAGCTGAATTCTCTCGCTGTGAAGGCCAACATAATATTTGCTTACTTCACTGCCTGCTGCATCTGCAATGCTTTCTTTCACAAACTGCTATACGAGAATACCCCCTTCCCCAATCTATTGTTATTCAGATATTAACCTACCTGCCTGGTCCTGTTACCAAAGTGGATAACCTCTCATTTATCCACATTATACTGCATTTGGCATGTATTTTTTCATTTACTTAACTCATCAAAATTGCATGAGGCTTCTCTGTATCCTTCTCACAGCATATCCTTCCACCCAGCTGTGTGTCATTTGCAAACTTGGGAGACATGACATGTAGTTTCTTCATCCGAGTCATTAATAATATATTGTGAATAGCTGGGGTCCAAGCAGAGATCCCTGTGGTGACTCACTAATCACTGCCTGCCACCTGGAAAAAAACCTGCTTATTCCTTCATCTCCTGTCTGCCAACCAGTTTTCAATCCATTTCAGTCCACAATCTCCAATCCTATTTGCTTTAAATTTTGCCTACAAATCTGTCTGCTTCCTGAAAACCATTATTAATGTCATAATACATTCAACAGTTATCTTTATCACAGCAGATGAATCCTGGGACACCTAATAAAGTAGTTATGCACTGTCAATGAATAAGAACTTTGAGAAAGGGTACAGTGCAGATGAACTAGAACTAAGTGAGGAGGACAAATGAACACATTTGATTTCTTTGATCTTGAGCTTACAAGTCTGATGGTTTTTTTTATTCTTTCGTGGTTTATGGGCATCGCTGAGAGGGTTCGAGTTTGCTTCCATCCCTTATTGCCCTAAATTGAGAGGTTTACGTGAAAGGCAGTTAAGATTCAACCGCATTGTTGAAGACCTGGAATCAGAGATAGGCCAGACTAGGTAAGAATAGCTGGTTTCTTCCTTAAAGGAAGAGGTACTTTCAATCTTATCCTTCAATGACAGATTCTAAAATCGAGGTCAAACTAACTGTCCTATAGTTTCCTATCTTCTGCCTCCTTCCCGGCTTAAACAAGGGCATTTCATTAACTATTTTCCAGTTCTCTGGGACATTCCCTGACTCATGACTCTGAAAGATCAATCACCAGCGCCTCCACCATTTCCTTAGCTTTCTCCTTCAGAATCCTGGGGTGTAGCCCATCTGGTCCAGATGATTTCTAGCTTCCCCAGCACCTTCTCCTTTGTGATGGTCACTACACCCACCACTGCCCCTTGAAGTTCTGGCATACTGCTGGTGTCTTCCACTGTGAGGTGCAAAGTATCTATTTAGTTCCTGTCATTTCTTTGTTCTCCATTTTCCAATGGTCTAATGCCCATTTTTGCCTTACTCTTACCTTTTTTTTAAGCTATCTAAAATCTTGCAAACTTCTATTATATATGAGTAGCTAGCTACTCTCATGTTTCATTTTCTCTCCCCTTTTACTTTTGCAGTTATCCTCTGCTGGGTTTTCAAGGCTTCTCAATCCTTTGACTTCTCACTAACCTTCACCATACTTCTATGTTGCCCCTGACTTCCCTCTGCAACCCTGGTTACCTCATCCTCCCCTTAGTATATTTCTTCTGTGGGATGAATTTCTGCTGTGCTCTCAAGTTGTCACTGCAAAGTCCTGCCATTACTGCTCCATCCTCTTTCCTGCTAGGCTCCCATTCAATCAACTCTGGCCAGCTCCTTCCTCACATCTTGATGTGGTCTGCTTACATGTAACTCCAAATCTACAGAAAAGTTATTGAAAGCCTCTGGAAGACTCTTAAAATGCACTCAGTTCAATGTAATTGGAAACGGACTGGCTTTGTTGGTAACGTCCATATCTCATGAAAGAATAGCTTGAAAGCTTAGGCAAATGGAGTTGAATTACAGAGCAGGATAAACTGAATGCAGAATGTGCTTGACGGGCAGATTAGTTTTTCTGCCGTTGTTCCATTTTTATAGTTATAATTTTGATGAAATTTCAGCATTTTTTCTTACCTTGTACACACCCTTGAATTCTTCTGTGACTGCAAAAATAGGCTGAATATTATTGTCACCAAGTTTCTGTACCAAATGAGCAATAGATGGATAATCCTGTTGACAAAATCTCAGAATTACTGCTAAATTTGAACTTTACACACATTATCATATAATTTTCTATAAAGTACAAGGAGAGGCTACATAACTATTTTTCAGCAAAGTAACACTCAGGCGTTACACTGCCAAGGTTAGATGGTAAACTTACAAAATGGTCACTCATGGTGTAGAGACCTTGTGTATCAAGATGGCAATTCCCATCATTTGGTAAAACAATACCACCTAGTTTACCATCCCCAGCAAAGTGAAATCCTGCGTCTGTAGAGAACACCAACAAACGAGTGACATTGCGCCAGCCAATTTTTTCCTGTGAAAGACAGAATAATTAAGTTGTGTTCCAAATTGCTTCCTAACTGTGCTGGGTAACTTATTATGATTTTCACAATAGATTTATTTGGAAAAATGGGAAGTAGGTGGAATCAAATGGCCCAGATGAAAACAGCAACAGCATGCAGAAAAAGCAGAAGTGAAAAATCCCGAAGTTTCTAGTATAGAAAAGAAAGCATCAGGAGAAGATTGACTAAAATATATAAAAGATAAAAATGAAGAGCAGATGATATGCAAATCCTAGTTATTATTATGAAAGCACAACTAGAAAAAAAAATACAGTGAGCAAAAATAAATTCAGAACAATTTAGTATAAATTTCAGAACAAGCTAAGGAACAGAAAACATTAGGATTATTCAAAATAATATTTAGGGGCAATTATTTTCACTTACTCCACAGACAGCCACCTGCATTATGGCATCAAAACCTCCTTCTGGAGAGTCCAGGTTCCCAGAAATTGTCTGGTTGCTTACAAGTTCGTTGAACTTTGATCCATCATTGGTCAATGACAGGACATTTTTGTAGCTGAATGGACTAGTACATACTTCACCACTTGAGCAAGGATTCTTCCTTTTGGCTGGGGTTGTGCTGATGTAAGGCATTACAGTCTTATCCACAAATGAACCAAATCCTAAATAAGAACAAGTTTTTCACAAATGAAGTGCTGTCTGTTAAATACACAATCTCAAAAAAGGCAGTGAAAATAAATGATTATTTTTACCAATTCGAAAATCAGACGTTATCTTTTGCATTTCAGTCTGCAATTCTGTTCCTAACTTCTTTACGTTTTCTAAATCATCCTTCATAGAAAAGGAGAGGTCCATAAGATAGTAGAGATCAATGGGATAGTCTTCTGCTCTCTTAAAGTACAATGGAAAGGTTTGTGGCTCTCCTGGGAAGGGGGGAATCAAAGTATGGGTTAGAAACTGGTATTTGAAATGCAAATTCACAAGCTTAATATTGTTGAAGAAAATTTCTAATCGGTGCTGATAACATCAACCACTGTACGTGAGAACTGCAAACAACTGAATACCACAAATATGGTCTTCTCTTTTTTGTGAAAATGGACGACAAGAATAAATTTGGTCATACATGTTAGTAACACGTCAAGGATATTTGCAACGTTGTATCTACTAATTAAGTAACCTTAGTCAATAGTTCTGAAATACAGGTCAGAGAGAAAGACCAAGACCAAATGATTATCTGAAAGCCGTCACAGTTTAATCACAACACCCATTAGGAAAACAGTGAGGAGCACAGTAAAATGGGTGGTATATGAAGAAGGTTTAGATGGTGAACAGTGCTGAGAAACCCTCAAATCCTGACAAAGTGGCTACTCGCAAACGTAACAAACTCCAATAATGGTCGCTTTAGCCTGGACATGAAACAGACATTTTATTATTCAGTTCCTCAAATAGTTTAGTAAGAACAACATAAAATTGGCTTCATGTGACATAGCCAGCCTTAACCTAAAAGTTAAAGTTAAAAGCTCAGTGATGCTTTGAAGTGGTAATAAGGAAGTACCATCTTTTGAGAAGTTGAGTGAAAATTGAATCAAGTTCTCTATTTGAAGAAAATTAGGTGCATTTGTCACATATCCTTCCTTAACCTTTATCAAGAGGTCATTTATCTCTTTACTACTTATGGGATCTTGCAGTACACAAATTGATTGATGCATTTAATTATAAAATAACATTAATTAATATTAATTAACTAGCTGTAGGGTTTTGGCATGAAGATCATATAAAGCAATAATAAACTTTCATTTCAAACAAAGGTGACAGCTAAATCAAGGAACATTACATTAACAAAGAGTAATGAATACAGTGTTATAACCCCCTGATCCTATTCCAAATAAATGAACCCCATTTGCCAAATTCATAATTAACATAAAGAAAATTGAACTTTAAGAAATCGAAGGCTCCTCTCACATTTGGATTCAAATTGATTGAAGAGCTGAATACCTAAATACACAGAAATTAGTAGGCTTGGTTTGGTTTTGCAGAATATCCTCTAAACTGTCTTTTATATCAACAGTGGACAGCAAGATTATTCCAAGAATCGGAAGGTACATGATAGTCTGATATTCATATCCAAGAAAATTGGTCATAAATAAAGAGCAGTTGTAAATGGCAGCTTTTCAACTTTCAGCAAGATTCTTAATCACTGCTTGGACTCCAGCTTGTTTTGATGTCGTTTAGTGACCTATACCTGGGTGTACAGGAACAACTTCAGAATTTGCAGACAAAATTTGGAAACAGGATTGCATTCATTGCAAAGGGATATAAACTGGGACAAAGGACAAGAAACTGGCTGAACTTTAATTCAGAAAAGCTAGAGCAGATTCATTTTGATAGGAAGAGGAGGGAGAGGCCATAAAAAAACAATACAATTCCAAAAAGAGGGGGCAGCAGCTGATGGACCTTAGGGATATGTGCCCACCATTACTGAAGGCAGTACGGCAGGTTGAGAAAGCAGTTCATAAAGCAAATAGTATCTTGGCCTTTATAAATAGAGGCATAGAGTACAAAAGAAAGGTAGATATGTTGAAATACTGTCTGAACCTCAACTCAGGAGGTGTCCACTCTGTCCACCAACTTGAAGGTGGATGTGGAGGCTTTAGAGAGGGTGCAGAAAAGATTCAAGGGTTCCAGGGATGAGGAACTTCAATTATTTGAAGCTATAGTTTTTCTAAGATTGATAGGGGGATGTAAATCATGAGGGGAAAAACAGTTCTTGCCACTAGAAGAATCAAGAACCAGAGATCACTGTTTAAGAGTGATAGTCAACAGAACCAATGACATGAGAGAAACATCTTAATGAATAGAATGATTAGGGTTTGGAATACATTCCCTTAAGCATGTGGTGGATGCAGGTTAATTCAAGACCTCACAAAAACAATCAGATTATCTGAAATTAAACCAATTTTTTGAGGTTCAGGGTAAAAGATAATAAAACCATAAGTTATGAGAAGAATTAGGCCATTCAGCCCATCAAATCTGCTCTACCATTCGATCATGGCTGGTATGCTTCTCAAACCCATTCACCTACCATAATCTTGATCGCTTACTAACCAAGAACCTATCTATCTGTCTCAAACACATTCAATGACTTGGCCTCCACAGCCGTCTGCATCAATGAGTTCCACAGATTTACCACTCTGGCTGAAGAAATTCCTCCTCATCTCAGTTCTAAAGGGTCATTCCTTCATCCGGAGGCTGTCACCCTTGGATCTTAGTCTCTCCTACAGGCAGGAGCATCTTCTCCGCATCCATTCTATCCAGGCCCCTCCATATTCTGTAAGTTTCAATCAGATTCTCCCTCATATTTCTAAACTCCATTACATACAGATACCATCAACCATTTCTAATATGACAAGTCCTTCATCTCCGGGATCATTCTTGTAAACCTCCTCTGAACCCCTCTAATGCCAACACATCCTTCCTTAAATACAAGGCCCAAACTGCTCAAGGCACTCACCATTCTGACTTACAAATAAAACGCTGTTCCCTCACTGTTGCTGGGTCAAAATCCTGGAATTCCTTCTCTAAGGGCACTGTGGGTCTACCTACAGCACGTGAACTGCAGCTGTTCAAGGAGGCAGCTCACTTGCTTTTCAAGGGCAATGAAGGATGCCATTAAATACTGCTAGCAGCAACACCCACATCCCACGAGTGCATTAAAAAGGCTTGAGCGTTATTGGATCTGCATTCCTCCATTAAAGGGGGTGTATTCCATCACAGCCCTGATTTGTGCCATGTAGATAGTAGACAGGCTTTGGAAAATCAGCTGAATTACTCGCTGAAGGATTCCTAGGCTCTGATCTGCTCTTTTAGCCACAGTATTTATAGGACTAGTCCAATTCAGTTCCTGATCAATGTTAACCCCTAAGGTGTTAACAATGGTGGTAATGCGATTGTATGTCAAAGAGTGATCATTAGGTTTCTCTTGTTGCAGATGGTCACTGCCTAGCACTTGCTAAAAAGTAGAATTGGACCATCTCATTGACTAGTCATCCATCAGAAGATACAAAAGTTTGAAAACATGTACCAACAGATTCAAGAACAGCTTCTTCCTCCTTTTATCACTAATATGAGCAAACCGCTCATATTAGAGTTGATCATTCTCTGCACTTGCTCTATGTTACAATACTATATATTCTGCATTGTGTTCTATTACTCTGATGAACTTATGTAAGGCATGATTGGTCCAGACAGCATGCAAAACAATACTTTTCATTCTATCTTGGTGCATGTGATAATAATAAATAAATCAAATCAAATCAAATCACTAAACTGGCCTGCTCTCCCAATTTAATATGTCAAGCTATTTTGAATATTGAAGTCCTGATCAAAATGAGGACAGTTTTTAGATGATGTAACTTGTGGCAATTGAGATGTCTATCAGGTAGCTGCATATTTATTTCACAAACATGCTATTAAGAGTAGGCAGCTTACATGTCCAGAATCCCTTGACTGGGCGCATACGTAATGCAGTGCTGCTGAATGTCCTAATGGTAATGGAATTTTTCAGGATATAAAATTAGGTCTGAGCACCCGATAAACTTCTAACTAACCACTTTGATCTGCCATGATTTTTATTAGGCATATATTTGAAAGGTTCAGTGACTATTTATAGCAGTGCATACCAAATTAAAATCAGTTTATATCAAGTAACAAAACCCAAACTACAGAAATACCTGATCGTAATTTCAGAGTTAGCTTCTGCGGTCGGATCTGTGTAATGTCTTTCAGCTCTACCTTTTCGCCACTTGTACGTCCAGTAAGTTCTTTATTAGTATCTACACGTTGCGAACCTTTTGGATTTTCAATATCTTCAATTTCACACCCTCTCTTTTTGAGTGATTCTATGTCATCGCACCGTGCAGAGTTTGGTTCTCCCTGCTGCAAGAATTTCTACAGAAAAAAAGATATTTTTAAGATTTCTGATATCATTATTATTTCTTTACATTTGATGTATTTTTATAATCACATTGCAGTGTGAGGTAAGGAGCTGGAAGATGTATATTTGAGACAGAAAGAGCAGATATCCCTTCATTTGGAACAGGTAGATTTTCAAGACTGCCTGTTTTAAATAGGAGTGATGACATACTCATAACTCTGTTCTATTGGGATGCTAAGCATTATTCTCTCTCACCACATATCATTTAGTCTCGAAACATTTGGAAAACCTGCTCCAGAGGTGAGTAATAACATTTCTGAACAGATTGATTTTAAAAAGTTATGAAGTCCAGTCATTATTGCAATTTAAGAAATGCAGTTATATATCTGAAATATATATACAGACTTGTCCTATTCCACGTGCTCTTTCTAGTTTTAAATCTTCATCTTGCTGCCTTTTTTGTCCCTCCAATTCATGGAACAACTCTATACATTGCTCTCTATTTTCCTTATCATAGTTCTTCAGATCTTTCACTGGAATTTCAAGATGCACTTTCCTTTTTAACCACCATCATGTGCTTGTGCTTTTAATTCCCAGATGTATGCAATACCCAGTTCTAATCCTGTTATTAAATTCCTTTCTATACTTTTCTTTAAAAAAAAATCAACATTATACATTCTTCTTCAATAGCTGGCAACGACTGGATAAGAATAATTAAAAAGATCATGGTTAGTGATGCTGTTTCTTAAAAAAGTTTTTCAGTTTCATGTATTAAAGAACGAAAAACACGTAAAATATTTGAATGTTAGTTTAAAAAACATTTTATGTTGGTTAAATGCTTTGGTAAAATGTTAAAGCCAAAAATGCCAGAAGTGCGTACCTCTTAATCATTAATGTTGCCAAAAGGTTTTTAGGCTGAATTCACTTCTGCCTGTGAACTTCTAACTTTGAAACCATTCACACGTTTATAGTTTATACATATTGCATTACTGCAAAGTTATCTAAACTTTCTAAGGATACTTAAGATAAAGCAACAACTAGTACTATGTCCTATTTCCATATTTGAAAACTTACATTTTTGGTGCACCATCCACAATTTCTACCAGCTTGTATACAGTCCCCGCATGATTTGGCATTGGCTTTCAAACACTCACTAAGATCTGCATTTAAAAAGGTAAATTAAATTATTGCAAGCATGTCTAGTCATTTACAATAAAACGTACTAAGTGGTATGACATATTTCAGATACCACGTCAGAAATAACATCAACTAAACCAACATATAGATTAAGATACCTGAACCATGAGAAGAGATTAAAATCCTGGGATAGTTATTCAAAATAGAAAGTGTGTCAAATATTAATGGAATAAATAAATTTACCCCAGAATTATCTACAATTTCACCATTTAGCAGTTGTGTTATCAGCAAAATTTGTGCTACAAACAGGAAATATCAGCTCAGTGTATAGTATATTTTAACAGAGGAACATAAGAAGTATGAGCAGGAGAAGGCAACTGGTTCGTCAAGCCAGCTCTGCCATTCAATCAGATGATTCTTTTCATGGATTCAACTCCATTCACCTACCCGCTAACCATAAACTTTAATTCCATTACTGTTCAAAAATCTATCTTTGCCTTAAAAGCATTCTATGAAGTTGCCTCAACTGCTTCACTGGGCAGGACCTTCCATCACTTGGGTGAAAGAGTTCCTCCTCAACTCAGTCCTACATCTGCTCCTCCTCATTTTGAGGCTAAGCCCTGTAGTCCTAGTTTCATCCACTCTTGGAAACAACCTCCCTGCTTCTCTTATCTATTCCCTTCATAATTTTATATGTTTCCATAATATCCTTCCTCTTCGTATTCAAGATAAGTTAAAAAATGTTAATTAATTCCATAACAGTAAAATAATGCAAACCTTTTTAATTTCATTTAATGGTTTAATGTTGGCAAGGAACTGAATAGAGTATTGTTAAAGATTTATGTACTTGGACAGACAGCTTTGACTTGAAGGACAAAGTCAGAATTTAGGGAAAAAAGATTTTGTGCAACAGTATAGAAGTGTAAATGTCCTGTTGCTATGATAGAGATAAAGACTTTTAAAGTTCAGTTGCGAATCAAATAAAATTTCAAGGCTGAATAATTTGCTTCAGTGAGATGCAATAGCCAAAGGTGAAGAAAAAATGCTAAGTACAGAGTGTGTGGCAAGGTTAAAGACCTTCATAGTGTTGTAGCTTATCTATCATTGAGTATCAAAGTAGTTTGACAACACAGACCCAATAGCACGGTTGAGAGAAGTTAAAGATAGAACTGGGCGTGGTCATCATCATACATGTGAAAGACAACCCATTTCTCCAGATAATGTTGCAAAAGGCAGCATTGTGATGAGGGCGTGGCCATGGGTAGCTCTTTTGGCTCACCTTAAGTATTGATGATCTTGTGGAATCACTTGGGCTATCGGGAACACAATGATATTTAAAGGGAATACAGTATTCAGGTTTGAATATCTACCTAAGTGCATAGTGATATACTGGTTTAGTCAATATGTTACCTGATTGGGCAAGTCCATCCCATATGCAGCAGCAAATCAGTCCAATATAAATGATATACTTCAAAGTCATCTGAAAGGAATAGTAAACAAACACAATGAAAAATACAGAATTACAAAGCTACACATCTTCATCTCCAGTTGCCATCAACACTGAAACAGAGTCTAAGTAAACACCTTACAAAGGCATTTCTCTACAGCTGTTACAGCTTTTCGATCTCAGAAGGAAATCAACTGAACAAAGAAAAATGATGCCTCTCTATGAAACTTAAACCCTCCTCCATTCCTAGATCCCAGACTTCTATGATTTTTTCTTATCCCAGAATCACCTTCAATACTCCTATTTTCTTAATTTCTAGGGCCCCACTTTGCAATGTTCCTGGAACCTCCAAACACAGTTTATCCAATTCTGCAAACCCACTCTCCCACCACTCTCATAATATTAGATTATACAATTTAATTGCAGTATTTTTGGATCTTAGTGCCTGCTTTAAATGGTCCATGCATCAGAGTGAATGCAAACCACTCACTCTATCTACATGATACAGAAGATCTGTTAATATTTGTTGTCACACATCCTACTTAGCTTCATGTACCCTCTAGGGTGAAACGTAGGAGCAATAAACCGGACACCTCTGGATACCCAAGAGTATCGAGGTCTGGACAAAAAAAGAAAAAAAAGTGAGACATATACCAGGTACAAATGGAGCAAATCCCAAAATGAATAGGAGAGCAAGTGGGGAATAAAAAATGCTGGCAGGCAAGTTTAGGGAGAATCCCAAGATATTCTACAAGTATATCAAGAGGAAGAGAACAAAATGATAAAGAACAGAGACTATTAGGCACCCAGAGGGTAATCTGCAGGAAATGGAGGACATTGGCAGAATGTTAAATGAGCATTTCACACCTGTCTTTACTCAGGAGAAGGTGGATGCAAGTACAGAATTAAAGAAAATGGACTCTGATGTTCTTCAGCAGATTGATATAAGCAGCATGAAGGTATTGAAGGTTTTGACAGATTTTAAAAAGTGGATACATCCCCAGTCTGGACATATGCAAGGCCATTGTGGGATAGGAGGGAGGAAATTACAGACTGTTAATGTGGGTCCACTTCATAAAAATGCAGTAGATAACTCAGGGGAAGATATAGATCTTCAGGTGCTTGCCCACAGATCCCTGGAGGTGGCAGAATACGTTAATTGGGTCATTAGGGCATACGGGACACTCAGAACATAGAACAGTACAGTGCAGCTTAGCACATGAGCAGGCCATTTGGCTCACTATGTCTTCCTACCAATTGCTTTTATCGGTCATGGCATAGATTGAAAGAACAGGGAGGTTATGTTGGGACTGCACAGAACTTAGTTAACACATGCAGAACTGTGTGCAGTTCTCGTCACCGCACAATAAGGAGGATGCAATTGCACTGGAGAGACTGGCAGATGCAAAGGTGAGTCTCCAAGATGTTGCCTCCATGAAAGCAATTCAGCCATGAAGAGAGGCTGGATAAGCTCAGGCTATTTTCTTTGAGGCAGAGAAGATCGACAGAGAACATGGCAAAGGTGTGTAAAAGTATAGGGAGCATGGGCAGGATAAATAGAAAGCAGCTGTTCCCCTTAGCTGAAGAGCTGAAAATGTGTTGCTGGAAAAGCGCAGCAAGTCAGGCAGCATCCAAGGAACAGGAAATTCGAGGTTTCGGGCATAAGCCCTTCATTCTGATGAAGGGCTTATGCCCAAAACCTGGAACTTCCTGTTCCTTGGATGCTGCCTGACCTGCTGTGCTTTTCCAGCAACACATTTTCAGCTCTTCAGCTAAGGGGAACAGCTGCTTTCTCCCCTTAGCTGAAGAGTCAATGACAGTGAGGTGCAATTTCCAAGTGAAAGGCAGGTGGTTTAGGAAAGATTTGAGGAAAACTACTTTCACCCAGAGAGTAGTGAGCCTCTGGAATGCAATATTTGAGGCATGTAACTGCACAACCTTTAGAAGGATGAACACTTGAAATATCATGAATATTCAAGGTTATGGCACTAGTATGGGAAAGTAGGATTCATGTAGGTAGTTGCGTATTTTTGGCACTACAGACTTGAGGGACCAAAAGGACTCTTCTGTACTATACTATTCTATGAAATAGGGCAGGTTCACAAGTACACTCGTATGTGAATGTTAAAATATAAATAACTGTATAGCGCGAAGTGAAATTTAAAATCACAATTCAACCTATAGCCCATTGTACATGGATTATATGTGGAATTGCAAAGTGCACAGTGAAGCTCTCTTTATTGTATTTCAGCAACGTTACTCAGATCGCTCTTTGGAGTCATAGAGATGTACAGCAAGGAAACAGACCCTTCGGTCCAACCCGTCCATGCCGACCAGATATCCCAACCTAATATCCCTCCAAACCCTTCCTATTCATATACCCATCTAAATGCCTCGTAAATGTTGCAATTGTACCAGCCTCCAAGACATCCTCTGGCAGCTCATTCCATACACGTACCACCCTCTGTGTGAAAAAGTTGCCCCTTAGGTACTTCCACGTCATGGTCTTTTTTAAAGAAAGTATGCACCAGTCGTTTTTTGGCCTCAGCAGGTTACTCCCAAATAATCTCATATTGTGCTTATAGCCACAGAAACTGGATTATTACTCCGGAATCTAGTACATTTCCAAAGATCAATTTTGGATTGAACCTTGCTTTGATTGATATTCATATGAATAACTGTCGATTTTTCATTAAGACCTCACTTACTTGCTAAGATTTCCTGTCAATAACGCAAAATCTTCAATCATTTTCATGTAAAATACAGGCGGAAGCTCTTGACTTTGGAGAATGAGTTGATTACGCTTCCATATAAGTTAGCATTGTTCAGATTTTCACGTGAAACAAATACACAAAGCAAGTTTTAGACGCTACTTCTCTTTAAATATAGAATCATAAGAATCCCTACCGTTTAAATAGAAGCCTTCAGGCCCATTGAGTCTGCACTAACCCTGCAAACCGCTTCCCACCTGAAGTGGGAGTTGACATGGGGCATGCTGACACGGGGCATACAGACACAAGATGGCTGCTGAGCCATTGTGGAAAAGTACAGAGAAGCATACACAGACACTGCTCGAGGCCAACAGGATATCAGCACAATAGACACAGAACATGATAGTTAGTCGAAGGCCGTTTGGGGGGGTGGGGGGGGGGGGGGGGGGGGGGGGGGGGGAGGAGGAGAAGAATACACATCAGTAACGTATACTGACCTTCAACAGAAATGCTAACTACCCGAGACTGCTTGTATACAAGTTTTACTACATGTATAAGATTTGCAGGAATGGAAAACGATCTTCTTTCGCAGGAAGAACAATCACGACCAATAACTGCAGCGATGGACTTCTGCATAGCTGCTGAAACTGACAATGACTCTTTAACATTCCTTTGAAACAGACAATGATTGTAATGTTTTCTATACAATGCTGCACAAAGACTCTGAACCATTATACCATGAAATATATAAAATATCGTGACATGTGCTCAGAGGGAGAGAGAAGGCTCGCAGCTGACAGCCATGCTGCTGGACGTCTCTCTTTTCCTGGAACTCTGGTTTCTTTGTACAATAAACTCTAATTCGGACTCAGAGACTGGTGGTTTTCCCCACCACACACCCAAACACAATCCCTCACCCTAAGCCCATACCCCCACATTTACCATGCCTAATTCATCCAGCCTACACATTCTTGGACACTATGGGACAATTTAGCATGGTTAATTCACCCAACTTATACATCTTTTGACTGTGGGAGGAAACCAACGCACCTTGAGGAAACTTATACAGACACGGGGAGAATGTGCAAATTTCACAGACAGTTGCCTGTGGCTGGAATCAAACCTGTTTCTTTAGTACTGTAAGGCAGCACTGCTAGCCATTAAGCCACCATGCAGCATTTCCCCATATTCTAAATTTGCAACTACTGCCACTTAACTACCACGTCTAGGTGCTTCCTGTTTGTCTAATGAAGATGCATCTGATTAGAACTAGCTACAAAAATCACTTACAGCAATGATTAACATTTTTACTTCCACACCTTCCAAAGTGACATTATAAAAATATTGCAGAACCTGCCTCCCCCAAGAATACTTTTCTTTTTAAAACTTAGCCACACTTAAATATATAGACTTATCTTTTTTCTTAATATGACTAGACAATCCAGTGTCAAATCTCCAGGCAGTAATTGAAAGAGGTTGAAACTGAAAGGTAGGATCAGAGGATGAGGCTGCCTCCTGCAAACAGGGCGGTCAAGGTCTTAATAAAACCCTTCCTTCGTATGCAGCATTGGGGCCCCTGGTGTCATACAATTAAGAAATACTCTTCTTTTCAGATAGTTGGCACTGTTTCTTAGGAGGTGACTGTCCTTTGCACTTGTTCTGCGACTTGCAAATGGACTCAAGACACAACCCATTTGCAACCTGGGGATAGTCTGTAATGCCTTCAATTAATAACTGCAAATTCAACATAATTTTATTCTTTTCCATTACTTTCACATCAGAGATAAACAATGCCAGGTCTGACCAGAATCAAGACCTGTATCAGCATTGCTGATACTGATCGATCTCACCCGAAACATCACCTCTCCTGCTCGACCTGCTTTTTCCAGCTCCACATTTTAATGACCCAACAGAGTGAACAAGTGCAAAGAGGAAGCACTTTTCTGTTCACTCCATAGCTACAGAAAGCTATTTTGATTCATTTGCCTTTGTTTCTTAAATAAATTGAGGAAATCTGCTTTTCATTGCTGCTAATGAAAACTTCAAATAGGTCAGTCCAGGTGTACACCACTCTGCACCAGATCACTTTGCCCAGTCAGAGATATACAGCATGGAAACAGACCCTTTGGTTCTATCCTGCAAATGAGCCCACCAGTAACCTCCACACACTGATGAATGATGTAAGATCAAACCACTGCGTAAACTGAACAACGGACTGGCCACATTTAGTTCAGAATAGCAAGTTAGGCAAAGAACACCGGTCAGGAGAATGGTAGACTGAGATAATGGAAGAAGCAATAGTACTAGTTACTTTTGAAGGACTCTTTAGAAACATTTCACAAACCAACAACCCATCTGACCACTAGTTGAGAAATCCTGATTTATAGAACAGAGTATAGCATCAGGTATTATCAGACAAGTATCAAAGCAATTTTAACAATTTACAATGAATATGGCAACAGAATACCCATTTTAACAGCAAAGTGGTCAATTTTACCTGCAATACTTAATTCAAGATATTGAATTAACAAATAAAATTGAGTACAAGAACATTTGATAAGTAAGTTACAGGTAGAATGCTCTTTACTGACATTTCAATATTGAGACGGCTTTGTGGACATCAAAGAGATCTCCTGAAGTAGTTTAAAAAAAAGTGAAACCAATGCAATACCTCAAATTAATTAACTGAATAAAGTGTATAACATAAATAAGCAGCTACCATAAAGCAACAAAAAAAAATATTCACACAGTTCCTAAATTGCCAAGGGATGAGGTGGTAATGGAGATATAGTTGGATAACCAGAACGTTCCACCAGCTACTTTTAAGCATCTTGAAGGGGAGTGGATGGCAGAGAGGCAAGAAAAAAAAAAGTTTGCAATTGTATAACACCTTCTGGAATATCATGTCATTACATAACATTGAAGTGTAATGACTTGTTTAGCAGAGATCCAAAGCAATCAGTCAATGTGTGCATAACTAAGTCCCACAAACAAAGTAATAAAAACCAGTTAAACCATTTTAAAAGGAAATAATACAAATTATTGGTCAGGAAAAAAAGAGAGAACTGCTCTCTAAGGTGTCAGCTTAATGCCTCAACCAAAAGATGACAGTTCTGAAGCCGAGCACTCACTCACTCACCGAAATAGCAAAATGGGTTGTGCACCTGTCTCGGAGTTGGAACTTGAATGGCTGCCTCTGACTCAGAAGCAGAATGCCAGCATTGAGGCAAGACTGACATTGGGGATTTTCAGCATGGAATCCAGAAAACAACAACCAGCAAAATGCTCAATTGTAATAAGACAAAAAGTGTATACAAGATGTCATAAACAGGATTGAAAGACTGGGAAAATACAAGATGGATATTAGACATAGACAATGTGAGCCTATGGAGATATTTATTATGAGAAAAATAATTTTAATTTGGACATATTTGGGGGAAATAGGTAAGAGGAAGAAAACCATGGTTTTTCACATTAATTGCATAAAATTTAATAACTCAGTGAATGTTCAGGATGCAAACTATCCTTTTATTTTCAAGTGTTTTTGTTGGAAAGAACAGTGGTACATCACATGCATTTTGAGATTTAGTTTTATTCTTTTTAAAACTCAACTTCTTCAGGAGCTACGAAGGTGCTGGAGACACCACACTCATTCACCAGCTTTCAGCGAATAAAGTAGAGTGGGTCTTTTAACTGCTGCAGCCTTGGTTTTGACAGGAAACTCCAGAAGATGGTTCCAGTGACAATGAAGGAAAGACAATCTATGCTGGAGGCAAGATATTATAACTTGAAGGTGTTAGCATTCCTATGAATTTTCTGCTCTCACCTTAGTAGTGAAATTCACACACGAGAGGAGTATTTTAATAAATTTGGTGAGTTGTTACAGTTCAGTGGCAGAGTGCAATCAAGCAGACTAAATATTTGTGCTTAGTTACACGTTTTAATGATAATAATTCTGTAAATGGGTTTCTTTTGAATTTTATTAAGCACAGAATTGCAGAATGCTCTTCTCAAAAACTGTTTCAATACCCTTTCAGACTTCACTTCCAGTTAATTAGAAAAACAAACTGGTATGAGCAGCTAAAAAGCAAATAATATTCGTTACAAGCTGAACTCTAACTTCTCATGCTCTTCAGCAATAAAAATACATTTTCATGAAGCTCTTTACTTAATTTTGTTCTAGTAAAGACTACATAAATTAATTCCATGTGGAGTCAAAGGAAAGTGGTTAAGGCAGCCATTTTATGCCCAGTATACCATATTTACATGTAGTTCTTCTATAATATAATGATTGTGTTCTCGTGCAACCCCGCATCATAGAAAAATCTACCACAGGTTTGGTTTTAGACTTGTAGACAGTGGCCAGGCTTCAGGGAGTCAGGAGGCAAGTTACTCACTGCAATATTCTTTGACTCTGACCTGCTCTTATAGTCGGCTTTTATTTGGCAAATAAAAGTTGCATTCTCAGTCATTGGTCACTTCCAGGATGTTGATAGTGGGGGATTCAGTAATTGCAATACCATTGAATGTCGAGTGGTGACGGTTAGATACTCACTTATCGGAGACTGTCATTGTCTGGTATTTGGGTGCCATGTATAATACTTTCCACTTGTCAGCTTAAGCTTGAATATTGTCTCAATGCAGCTAAATGTGGATGTGGACAACTTCAGTATTTGAGCCTTCATGAATGGTGCTGAACATTGTTCAAACATCCCCACTTCTGACCTTAAGATGAAGGGAAGGCCACTGATAAGCAGATGAAAATGGTTGGGCCTAGACGCTATGCTGAATATCTCCTGCAGAGATATCCTGAAGCGGAGATGACTGCCCTCCAACAACCATAACCATTTATGTGCCAGGTATGACATTAACCAATGGAAAGATTCCCCCTCCCAATTTCTACTGGCTCCAGTTTTGCTAGAGTTTCTTGATGCCACACTCTGTCAAATGCGGCTTTGAAGTCAAGTACAATTACTCTCACCTTACCTTTGGCATTCAGCTGCTTTGCCCATGTTTGAACCAAGGTTGTAATGAGATCAGGGGCTGAGGAGCAGTAGCAGAACCCAAACTGGACAACCACCAGATTCTGCTCGATAGTACTGTGATGACCCCCTCCATCACTTTGCTTACGATCAAGAGTAGGCTGATGAGGCAGGAACTGGTTGGGTTGGATTTGGTCTGCTCTGTGTTTATCGGACATAGCTGGGCATTTTTCCAGGTTGTTGGCTGGATGCTAGTGTCACAGCTATACTAGAACAGCTTGACTAGGGGTGTAACAAGTTCTGTAGTACATCTCTTCAGAACAATTGATGAAATGCTGTCCAGCCATATAAGTTTTGTAGTATCTAGTAGTTTGAACATTTTCTTGATAAACCGTGAAGTGAACTGAATTGGTTGGAAACTGGTATCTCAAATGCTGGGGACTACTGGAGAAAAGCGAGATGGATCACTTGTGGCTGAAGACGGTTGCAAATGATTGTCTTTTGCACTGAATGTTTTAAAAATCTCTCCACCCGAGGCTCCCAGCCTCATTCCTGATTTAGGGCTTTTGCCCAAAACATTGATTTTCCTGGTCCTTGGATGCTGCCTGACCTACTGCACTTTTCCAGCAAAAACACTCGAGTCTAATCTCCAGTATCTGCAGTCCTCACTTTCGCCTAGCTGATTTTGCACTGATGTGCTGGGTTCCCACATCATTGGGAATGGGGATATTTGTAGAGTCTCTTCCTCCAGTAAGTTGATTAACTGCCCTACACCTTGCACAGCCTAGATGCTTACAGTGCACAGTTTATTCAGTCTCCGTATTATAAAAACATTTGTAGACGCTGAAGGCTTTGTATCGAATTTTGTCTAGTAAAACTTCTGTGAAATGCCTTGTTATATTTATAGGAAACATATAAATGCAAGTTGATGTTGCTGGTCATCAACTTCTAGTGTTCTATTTTTAGCCCAAGAAGAGTATAATATATGCAGCTGCAAATGTGTTGCTGGTCAAAGCACAGCAGGTTAGGTAGCATCTCAGGAATAGAGAATTCGACGTTTCGAGCATAAGCCCTTCATCAGGAATAGCTATTCCTGAGATGCTGCCTAACCTGCTGTGCTTTGACCAGCAACACATTTGCAGCTGTGATCTCCAGCATCTGCAGACCTCATTTTTTACTATAATATATGCAACCAATAAACTGTTACCAAAATGGATGATTGGAGCACAAATTGGAGGCAGACTATCAAAGTCTCAAGATGAAGGAGAACCAAGGATAGAGCTCAGAAGCATACTTTTCAAGTCAAATAAAGACAAGATGCCACAGTCCAAGAGGTGATGAGATCAAAAGTTGAAAATATTCTTTTTGCACAATGACAAAACAGCATTAAAGGGGAAGTGAGAAGCCATGAACAAGAGACTATTAAAAGCCTTGAGCGGACTAAGGTAAAAATCACACAACACCGGGTTTATTTGGAAGCACGAGCTTTTGAAACGTAGACAGCATTTACTTCATGCAATTGTGGTACCACAGGTGGATGTGAACCACTGTAAACTTGTGACTGTTAATGCTGTTGATGATATGAAAACAGAAAATAATGGAACTTGCAGATATAGCTTAGACACATAGGCAGTTAAATAAAATTCAACAGAAACTTAAGATTTCAATAATAGCCACAAAAGGTTTATTAGGTACACAATTAATTGAGCTAAGAGTCTGGTGCTGGAAAAACACAGCACCACACTCTTGGCTCTAATCTCCAGCATCTGCAGTACTTACTTTTGCATAATTAATTTAATTCAATTAACAGGAAAAGATTCAAACAAAGATGGCCTCCCACGCAAGCATATCTTCCCTTAGAGAAGGCGACAGTACTTTAGATACTCAGCTGCTTGCTGCTAGAAAGATTTATTCATGACAGATTCTTTTCTGACTAATACTTAATACTTTGACAAATCAGAATATCTCGTCATTTGGTTCCTTATACTTTGAGAGATCTTGCCTTGCTTTCTACGATTCGATGGCTGACAGTAACTTCATTTCAAAATGTAATTAATCAGTTGTAAAGAACTTAGACATGCAGAGATTGCAAGAGGTTCTATATAGAGTCATAGAGACATACAGCACAGAAACAGATCCTGTGGTCCAACTCGTCCATACCAACCAGACATCCGAAACGAATCTAGTCCCATTCACCAGCATTTGGCCCATATCCCTCTAAACCCTTCCTATTCATATACTCACCCAGGCGTCTTTTAAATGTTGTAATTGTACCAGCCCCCACCACTTCCTCTGGCAGCTCAATCCATACACACACCACACTGTGAAAAGGTTGCCCCCAAGTCCCTTTTATATCTTTCCCCTCTCACTCTAAACCTATGCCGTCTAGTTCTGGATACCCACACCTCAGGGAAAAGACCTTATCTATTTATCTTATCCATTCCCCTCATGATTTTATAAACCTCTCTAAGGTCACCCCTCAGCCTCTGATATAGCCCCAGCCTATATAGCCTCTGCCTATAACTCAAACTCCGGCAACATCCTTGTTTTTTGAACCCTTTCAAGTTTCACAACATCTTTCTGATAGTAGGGACATCAGAATGTACACAATATTCCAAAAGTGGCCTAACCAATGTCTTACACCCAAGTCTTTCAATATGTTGAGAACAGCACTACATTTAACTTCTGCTTTTAAAGAAAGTAAAGCTAGAGAGCAACATCTCTAAAGGATTGGATACTCTGGAGGCAGGAAACACGTTTCCACTGATGGGTGAGTGCCGAACCAGAGGACACAGCTTAAAAATATGGGGTAGACCTTTAAGTCAGAGATGAGGAGAAACTTCTTCACCCAGAGAGTGGTGGCTGTGTGGAATGCTCTGCCCCAGAGGGCAGTGGAGGCTCAGTCTCTGGATTCATTTAAGAAAGAGTTGGATAGAGCTCTCAAGGACAGTGGAATCAAGGGTTATGGAAATAAGGCAGGAATAAGATACTGATTAAGGATGATCAGCCATGATCATATTGAATGGTGGTGCAGGCTCGAAGGGCAGAATGGCCTACTCCTGCGCCTATTGTCTATTATCTTGGAGAAATGCTGGAACTTGCGGTCCCTTGAAAACGGAAACATTCTAGTAATTCCTGTGCAGCATGAAATCGCACGTAACTTTTGTTATAGCAGTTATTACTTTCCCCAGACAATTTTCAACAAAATGGCAAAAGGAAAGTGACAATAAATACTGCTAAGGTTACAATGTTCGTAATCCAGCTTCAAATAAATATTAGTACCCATATGTACCCTTTATCAAAGTAGTATTTAGGAAAATCAAGTTTTTGTTCCCAAAAAGAATGAAAACTAAACTTCAGATGAACGTAGAGCAAAGAGTCAAACATTTTATCAAAATCTGTGTACAGTCATCCAGTACTCATTGATACAGTATAGATTGCCAGCTCCAGAAACATTGAACATCAACAAATGCTCTGAGTCAACCTTATAGTGGATAACCTTGCAAAGGAAGATGGATCAAAAGATATTAAGATAACTCAAGGAAGAGCTCCAAACACTTCAGCTACAGTAGATGCTGCTTTCACAATGTTAAATCACCACACTCCATGCTAACTGCCTTTTCATCCCCTGGTATCAGTGAACTGAGGTCACCACGAAGACCCAACCTTCTCAATATTGACCTTTGCTTGAGGCATGGTGATGTCAAGTTTAAACCACCAACACATCTCTCTATGGGCCTCTGGGCCAATGACAACTTACCTATCCGTCAACCATCCTAAACGGTCATCCCTTTCTAATTAAAAATGTAAATATTGAAACTATTGCCTCTTAAACTTAATAAACTACTTCAAAATTTATCAATTATGCAACTGCTGTCATAAACACCCAAAATCTAAAAGAACTGAGTTAGCTTGGCCAATAACTGACGGAAAGTAATCTTTAGCACAAAACTAATTGGTTATGTTTTGTATTTTTTAAGCTTTGGATTGAAAAGTCTAGTGGGCCCAATTTGTTGTGAACATTGTTATAATTTATCTACCTACCTTCTGGCCAATAACAACTTGAAAATATACAATAACTTCAATTCAATTATTTATTGCAACGAGGGGTATGCCAGGTTCCATGCGATTGATTGCGATAGAGGTCTCTATAGTCAGAGACACAGACAGGCTTTTCTGCAGTCGACAACAAGAAATCATAAGTGTGTTGCCTCTTTGGTGCCAGGATCAAGGATGCAGAATATTCTCAAAGTGGAGTGGGACCAGAAGGAGGTCATTGTACACATTGGAACTAATGACATAGGAAGGAAAGAGGATGAGATTCTGAAGAGAGAATATAGGAAGTTAGGCAGGAATTTAACAAGGAGGCCCTCGAGGGTTAGTAGTATCTGGGTTATCCCCGGTGCTGTGAGCTAGTGAGGGTAGGAATAGGAGGATTGAGCAGACGAAGGTGTGGCTGAGGAGCTGGTGTAGGGGAGAATAGTTCACATTTTTGGAACATTGGAATCTCTTCTAGGATAGAAGTACAAGCAGCATGAATTGCACCAGAATTGGAAGGGAAATAATATACTGGCAGGGAGATTTGGTAGAGCTGCTTGGGAGGATTTAAACTGGTAAGGCTTATTTTGGGGCGGGGGGGGAGCAGAGAGATAGTGAGGAAAGAGATCAGTTGGACACTGACAGCTGAGAAACAGAGTAACTCAAACAGTTAGGACAGGCAGGAACAAAGCAAAGAACAAGGTAAATTAAACTTCATTTATTTCAATGCAAGTGGCCTAATGGGAAGGCAGATGAACTCAGACCATGGTTAGGAACATGGGACTGGGATATCATAGCAATTACAGAAACATGACTCAGGGATGGACAGAACTGGCAGCTTAATGTTCCAGGATTCAAATGCTACAGGAAGGATAGAAAGGGGAGAGAGAGGAGGGGGAGTGGCATTTTTGATAAGGATAATATTATTTCCGTACTTGAGGATATTCCTGGGAATACATCCAGGGAGGTTATTTGGGTGAAACTAAGAAATAAGAATCCTCCCACTTCCTCTAGACCAAAGGGGTAGCCATGGGCACCCATATGGGCCCCAGCTATGTCTGTCTCTTTATTGGCTACATAGAACAGTCCATCTTCTGTAGTTGTACCGGCACCACGCCCCACCTTTTGAAAAATAGCATTAAGAATCCAAATTAGCATTAAGGACAAGTCACAAACTCGATTGAGCTTTTTTGAAGTAACGAAGAAGATTGATGAGAGCAGAGCAGTGACGTAATCTATATGGACTTCAGTAATGCTTTCAATAAGGTTCCTCATGGTAGATTGGTTAACAAGGTTATATCATGTGGAATTCAGGGAGAATTAGCCATTTGGATACAGAACTGCCTTGAAGGTAGAAGACAGAGGGTGGTGGTGGAGAGGGTTACTTTTCAGGAGCCCTCTGACCAGTGGTATGACATGGGGATTGGCAGAGTCCACTGCTTTTTGCCTTTTTTCTACATAGTTCGGATCTGAACATATACTTAGTAAGTTTGCAGATGACACCAAAACTAGAGGTGTAGTGCATAGCTGTACAGGACATTGGTTAGGTCACTTTTGGAAGATTGTGCACAATTCTGGTTCCTACCACTCCCCCACCCCTCCCCAGAGGAAGAATGTTGTGAAAGGGCTCAGAAAAGTCTTACAAGGATGTTACCCTGATTGGATGGTTTGAGCTATGGGGAGAAGTTGAATAGACAGGGGCGGTTTTCCGTGGAGAATCAAAGGCTGAGGGGTGACATTATAGAGATTAGATTAGATTAGATTACTTACAGTGTGGAAACAGGCCCTTCGGCCCTACAAGTCCACATCGACCCGCCAAAGCGCAACCCACCCATACCCCTACATTTACCCCTTACCTAACACTACGGACAATTTAGCATGGCCAATTCACCTGACCCGCACATCTTTTGTACTGTGGGAGGAAACCCACGCAGATACAGGGAGAACGTGCAAACTCCACACAATCGGTCGTTTGAGGCCGGAATTGAACTCGGGTCTCTGGCGCCGTGAGGCAGCAGTGCTAACCACTGTGCCGTCCACAGGTTTATAAAATCATGAGGGGCATGGATAAATAGGACAAATAAATATGACAAAGTCTTTTCCTTGGGTTGGGGGAACTCCAGAACTAGAGGCCATAGGTTTAGGTGGAAGTGAAAGGATTTAAATTGGCCCTAAGAGGCAACGTTTTCACGCAGAGGGTGTGTGTATGGAATGAGCTGCCAGAGGAATAGTGGAAGCTGGTACAATTACATCATTTAAAAGGCATCAGGATGAGTACATGAATAGAGT
This sequence comes from Hemiscyllium ocellatum, assembly GCF_020745735.1. NCBI lineage: Eukaryota > Metazoa > Chordata > Chondrichthyes > Orectolobiformes > Hemiscylliidae > Hemiscyllium > Hemiscyllium ocellatum. The sequence continues at coordinate 104,449,578 of NC_083405.1, forward strand.
CATAGAGATGTACAGCACAGAAACAGACACTTCGGTCCAACCCAATCTAGTTCCATCTGCCAGCACACAGCCCATATCCATCCAAACCCTTCCTATGCACATACCCATCCAAATGCCTTTTAAATGTCATGATAGGAAGATGCCAGTGTTGGACTGGGGTGTACAAGGTTAAAAAGCACAACACCAGGTTACAGTCCAATAGGTTTACTTGGAAGCACTAGCTTTCGGAGTGCTGCTCCTTCATCAGGTGGTTCAGACAACCACCGGATGAAGGATCAGTGCTCCGAAAGCTCGTGCTTCCGATTAAATCTGTTGGACTATAACCTGGTGTTGAGAGATTTTTAACTTTTAAATGTTGCAATTATACTCGCCTCCAACACTTCCTCTGGCAGATCATTCCATACACGTACCAGCCTTTGCGTGAAAATGTTGCCCCTTCGGTCTCTTTTAGATCTTTCCCATCTCACCCTAAACCTATACCCTCTAGTCTGGACTCCCCAATCCCAGGGAAAAGACTTTGTCTATTTACTCTATCCATGCCCCTCATGATTTTATAAACCTCTAAAAGGTCACCTCTCAGCCTCTGACACTCCAGGGAAAATAGCCTAATCAGCATATTCAGCCTCTCCCTATAGCTCAAATCCTCGAATCCCTGCAACATTCTTGTAAATCTTTTCTGAACCCTTTCAAGTTTCACAACATCTTTCTGCTAGGAAGACGACCAGAACTGCATGCAATATTCCGACAGCGGCCTAACCAATGTCCTGTACAGCCACAACATGACCTCCCAACTCCTGTACGGATAAAGGAAAGCATACCAAACGCCTTCTTCACTATCCTATCTACCTGCGACTCCACTTTCAAGATTAGAATCTGTACCCCAAGGTCTCTTTGTTCAACAACACTCGCTAGGACCTTACCATTAAGGTATAAGTCCTGCTAAGATTTGCTTTCCCAAAATGCAGCACCTTGCATTTATCTGAATTAAACTCCAACTGCCACTTCTCAGCCCATTGGCCCATCTGGTCCAGATCCTGTTGTAATCTGAGGTAACCAAAGCTTTACGGTGATTTGGGCCAATGCTGGCAAATGGGACTAGATTAATTTAGGATATCTGGTCAGGGTGGACCGAGGGGTCTGTTTCCTTACTATACATCTGACTCCCTCAAAGTTTTCGCCCAGTACAGGTTCCTGGCTAAAACTACAGAACACTTCCAATTAGTGTTTGAAGCTATTCCAGAATCATAATTAAAAAAGACAGAACTTTTCAAAAATTCTATGTGTGCATATTTTGCTTCTCCAAATCTACATTCAAGTTATAAAATAAACTCAGGGTAGGATTTTTACGAAAAGGTTTCTATGTCCACACACATAAGATTGCCCGCCTGACATCAAGATACTGATGAGTCACAATTTCCTTCAATTGTACATTGGTCAGACGAGTTTCAGCACTCACCAAAGCCACATCCTTATCTACGGAAAATCCCACCCAGGCCAAATTAAATGGTGAACTCAACATCCTGTCACTATATTTGCTCAGTTTCCCTTTTCACCTGCAGTTGGTTTAAATTTGACAGTTTACCACCCTAATCATTACAAACTAAAAATTGTTCAAAGTTGGATAGATTTCCTTTAATCAGCTATCTTGTTTATGGATCTCTTGTCTTCACAGCCTCTGGTCATCCATAAGAAGCATTTATCTCAAAACTTTACGAATAACCCTCACCCTACTGAGGCACAGAGAACAGGAACTGTATAGCATTTTTGGTCCTTCAGCAATCAGGTTTTGTAAACAGCATCCTACTTGGACTCCTATTTTGCACTGAAATGTGTTCTTCCTATAGATTAATAGGAATGCTAAACATCTTCCAAATTAGTGATGCCCATTATAAGCACGTATTAAGGCTGCTTCCTCTCTGCAAATGCAACCCACAAAGATTTCTGTTTTAAAAAAATCATTCATCGTCCCCGTGGGCACCACAGACAAGGCCACTAATTATTGTGAATCCCTAGTTGCTCTCGAGTGATGACGAGGAGTTGTCTTCTTTAACCACTGAGGTCCATGTGGTGTAGTTACATCCCTAATGCTTATCGACAGAGTCCTAGGATTTTAACCCAGTGATACTGAAGGAACAGCAATGCATTCCTAGGTCTGGATAGTGAGTGGTTTGCAGGGACGTTGCATTTGGAAAAAACACAAAATGCTGTTGAAACTTTGCAGGCCTGACATCTCTTTTCCTGAAATTATTTCAGGCTCAAAATGTTAATTCTGTTTCTCTCTCCCCAAATGTTGTCAGATCTGCTGAGTTTCTGCAGCATTTTGTGTGTTTGTTTCAGATTTTCAGCACCTGCAATACTTGGCTTTTTAACTTGCGCTTTCCTATGTATCTGCAACACTTGAAAGTTCGGATGGAGCCTTAGTGAGTAAGAATATGAAAGTATGGACATGCCTTGGGGAATCAGGAGGCAAAGTACCTACTGCAGGCTTCTTAAACCTCTAAACCTGCTCTTGTAACCACAATATTTATAATATCCTGTTGCTCATGACACACACATTCAATTGCTCATTGATTATATAGTCAATCATTTGGACAAAACAGAAGCATTTTTGATTACTGAATTTCGCAATCCAAGCCTCTTTTGTTTTGGTAAGGTGAAATTAGTGTTTCCTATACTGATTTGCAATATTGATGAATTGTGCATGAACTGACGATCAGATCATATGCACTGATTTGATCATTATTTGCTGACATTCTTAGCAAATCTAAGGTTTAGTAGGTTCATTTTAAATATGGCCTGTTGACTTGCTCGCGGAAGTCTCTAGAAATTCTGACTCAAGAAGCCAACAATTCCCATCTTATCTTTTTATAGAAAATCCCATTCTTCTCTACAGTACAAGATGGGTTGGTTTTATTTCTGAATGGGATAAAAACAATGACTGCAGATGCTGGAAACCAAATTCTGGATCAGTGGTGCTGGAAGACCACAGCAGTTCAGGCAGCATCCAAAGTGCAGTGAAATCGACGTTTTGGGCACCACTGATCCAGAATTTATTTCTGAATGCCAATCTAGTTTCATCACGGAAATATCAGACTGGAAATTGGAGACCAGATTCCCACTCCAGTAACATTTTCCAGTCAGAGATGGTGTAATTAGCCTTTTCCTCTGGAATGCCACATGACAATTAAAATGACTGGAATTATAACCATCCATTTTAAAATGACAGCATTGCAGACCCTCAGGCTATGAGTCGTAAAACCACTTTCCCACCATATTCCACCTTCTTGCATTTTCTTCCAGCTAAAAAGACAATACAAAAAAATGTATATAAACAGATCAAAACACAAAGTTTGGATGAATTTTTATTAACTTCCTTTCCTAAAAGATAAAAATACTCTGACAAAAATTAAACAAAGTTAAAGAATGCTTTATTAAATTTTCCATCCCAACATTATGTACACATTAAGTAAATCCATAAATGTTTACCACTTTATGCACAAATCACATCCTGCTTAGACCAAAAGAGAAACAGACAAAAAATAACTGAACTGGACAACTTAAAATAACATGACAAATGCTTGAGAACAATCTGGTACAATTCATCTTGCATATTTTCCAGTGACATTATAATTCTAACTCTTGGTGGGGTGGGTGGGGGGCCATCTGATTTGGTTAAAGCTGTCTGCAGTTAACACCTTATGAAATATGCAAAATATCATGAGCACATTCAGAGGGTTGATGCAGTGTTTTTCCCCCCTTTCCCACTCTTCGACTGTTCATGGCCAAGGCAAAGTTTAACTATAAAAAGGGGAAATGATGTGTACCGATGGATAATGGGTCCTGTACTCCAACGTAATGTTCTATATTGCCAATGACATACTTTGCAACATTAGCTCAGTATCAGCAATTAGTCAGCCTTGTACCTTTATTAATAAAGGTCTAGATTATGGTAAACAAAGTCGACTCAGGCCAAAGATTAATAAAAGGTTAGCAGTGTATATACACAACTAGGGTTCTTGAGAAAAAAAGCAAGCATGCAAGCTCTGGGTTACTAAAAACAAAAATAAACGCTTAAATGCTGTCACCAACTAAAAGCTAAATTGAGAATAAAATTCAAAGGTTGACCAAAAGTTCATCTGTAGTTAAAGCCACAATGTTCACGAGGTATTAGGCAATGTAATTTTTTTCTTCATCAGGCAGAGCTAGCTAACTTTCTTTTATCTGGTCATAACAAGTAACAGTTCTTCCAATGAGTTATCAACTTTTAACCTTTGAAGAGAGGGATTTCAGCTAAAGAGAGAAAGGGCAAAAACAGTTTCTCCTAGTAAACCTCGCTGTCAGATGTCCAAATTCAATAGCTTTACTGCTTATCACAAATTGGATCACGGGACTTCTTAAAGTAATTAAACTCTAACTCTGGTTTCTGTTGCATAAGTAAGTGTTTTGGCTTTCTGAATTTTTTAATATAAAGTTAGAAGTGTAAACTTTTGTCGATTTCGCTGCACTTTGGATGCTGCCTGAACTGCTGTGCTCTTCCAGCACCACTGATCCAGAATCTGGTTTCCAGCATCTGCAGTCATTGTTTTTACCTTGTAAAAATGCCCAGTCAATTATATAATATTTCAGATGATATCCTCAAAACATGAACTCACAGCTACACTATTTACAAGGTGCATATTTGCATTAAAACTACAGGCTTTTAAACTGTTACTGAGCATTTACAAGACACAAATAGCTGAACTAAATGACTTGTTTCACATTAATGGATCCTAACTTCAGGGGCAAAAAAGTTCACAAACTTTCTTCCAGCAATGAGGAATTTTGGTCAAGTAGATAATGGAAAATCTGGAACTGTTGGTTCAAAGTAGGGATGGAAGATAAAAGGAGAGGTACTTTAACTAAGAACTAAACTAGGCTAGTCACATTAAGCACAGTGGTTACATGAACAAGTCAAAGGTTAGGAATCATCCAGAAATAATTCACCTATCTTCACAAGGCCTGCCCACTATCTACAAAGCACAAATCAGGAGGGAAACAGAATACTGTCCACTTGTCTGGATGAGTACTGCTCCAACAACAAGAAGCTTGACACTAACCAGGCAAAGCAGCCAGCTGGACTGACATCACAGCCACAAACAGTCACTCCCTCCTGGACATGGAGAGATGTTTGTTCAGCGGTAACACCTGGGATGTTAATTGTGCACCTGGGAGAGGGGGGTGTGCTGTTGTTGTTGGCAGTGTTCAGTGTTGGTAATGCCATGAATGTCAAAAGAACAATGGTTAAAATTCTCTTACTGGAAATGGTCAATACCTACCATTGGTGGGGCACGAATGCTATTAGTCACTTTTGAGCCAAAGCCTAGATATTGCCCAAGACTTGTACATTTGGATACATGTGGCTTAAACGTCTGAGTCACGAATAGTGCCAAACGTTGTGAATATCTGTGAACATCCCCACTCCTGACCTGATGGAGGAGGCAGGGCCATTGATGAAGCAGCTGAAGATTGTTGGACCAACTATACTTTTCAGCCAAGTGGTTTGGGCTCAAGTGGTCCAGAGGCATTTATAACATCTGAACAGACTGATTAAAAAATAAATACCCTGAGGAAATCCTGCAGAGATTACCAGGAGATGATGTTCAAAAACCACAACCATGTTCCTTTGTGTCACATATGATGCTAACCAAAGAGCTTTCCCCTGATGAGCACTGACCGTAGTTTTGCTACAGCTTCTTGATACTACACTTGATCAAATACATCCTTGACATCGGCTGCAGGGAAGGGGTGTGTGTGTGTGTGTGTGTGTGTGCCTGCAGAGCTTAGCTTTGATCCAGTGGTTGCCAAAACACTTAGCTTTATCTCTAGCTGCTTATAGTATTTTGGCAAGCAAATCTCTTGTGGATTCGCCAAGTGACACCTTATTTTTAGGTATGCCTGATGCTGCTCCTTCACTGAACCAGGGTTGATCCTCTGGCTTGATAGAAATGGCAGAATGGGGATATGCCAAACTCTGAGGTTATCGATGGTGTTGGTATAGGATTCTGCTGATAGTTGACAGGGCGTGATGGGTGCTTAGTCATGAATTGCTAGATCTGTTCTAAGTCCCATTAAGCACAGTGGCAGTGCCACACGACAAGATGCAAGGTGAGACTTCTCCATAGTGATGGCAGTCAGATTGGTGAGAATGAGATCCCCATGATTTTCCCCATTGTTGGTTCCCTAACCACCTGCTGCAGACTCAGTCCAGCAGCTATGTCCTTTAGGACTTAACCAGCTTGATCATAATGCTGCTGCCAAAACACTCCTAAACATTGAAATCTTCCATTCTTGCATCCTTGGTGCTTCCAAGTGCTATTCAACATAGAGGAATACTGATGTATCAGCTGAAGGAGGATGGCATGTGATAATCAGCAGGTTTCCTTACCCATAACTGACCTGCTGCCATAGGATTTCAATGTTCAGGATGCATAGAGCAACTCTTTCCAGATTCTATACCAATATGCCACCATTTCTGCTGAGCCTATCCTACAAGGACACATCTCGTGAATGTGATAGTGCTGTCTGGGGCATTGCCTGTAAGGTACAATTTCCTGAGTAGGACCATGTCAGGTTGATGGTTGACTAGTTGGAAAGGCAGCAGACCTAGTTTTGACATTAGCCTCCAAATATTAGGAAGGAGGACTTCATAGGCTGCTTTTCATGTCATCGTTTGTGGCCTACGTCAACGGAAGGTGATCTGTCAGTCTTTATTTATTAACAGTTAGCCACATTGATTTTGATACATGGTGGCCAACAAGGCAAGAGTGGCAGTTTTTCACCTGAAGGAAGAATCAGATGTGTATTTCCAACAGTTGACAATGGTTTCACAGTCATCTTTAAACTCTTAATTCATTACTAAAAAAATTTTGCATTCGATTTCCACAATTCACTATGGCAGGATTCCAACCAGCTCTCCAGAACGTTACCTGGGTCTAGTGATCATATCACGGAGTTATGACCTCCCCTAATTAGGGGTTAGATAGTGTTCTCTGCAGTCATGGGTGCACGTCCCAAAGGCTGGTGTTGCCTGCATGATGCTAGGATAATGAAGTCTCCTTGGGGCTGAAGTAAAACCTAAGCACTGATCATGTTGGTGCTGTCAACATTGACAAAATCAGGAATGAGGCTCTGCTGAAATGTTTTTAAAAATTCATTTGTGGGATGATGGCATTGCTGGCTGGGCCAGCTTCTGTTGGCCATTCCTAGTTTGGCAAGTTGGTGGTGAGTGACCTTCTTAAACTGCTGCAGATCATTTACTGAAGGAAATGCCATTACAGAGTTGGTGCAATTGCAGTGGTGACATCCCCATCTGCTGCCCATGAAGTCTCTGTGCGAGTGGTCATGATTTGGAAGATACTGACTCAGGAACTTCGGTGAATTTTTGCAATCCACTGCACTGCTGCTAATGTTTTGGTGGTGGAAGGAGTGGATGCTTGTGAATGTGATGCCACTCAAACTTACTACCTTGTTCTGGATGGGATCAAGTTTGAGTGTTGTTGGATCTGTACCTTTCCAGGCCAGTGGGGACTATTCCATCACACTTCTGCAGGTGGAAGACAAGCTTGGGGGAGTGAGGCGAGTTACTGCTGCAAAATTTCAAAGTCTCTGACATACTTTTGTCGCCATCGTACTTATAGGTCTAGTCCAGTTCACTCAGGATCTCCATGCCTCAGCTGCAGTCACACCCTCTTGCCTCAATCACCAATTTGAACAGTTAGAAGCTAAAATAAAAATAATTACCCCTAAGATAACAGTCCCTGGATTACTAACTGAACTACAGGCAAATGGTAAATAAAGTCAAGGAGTTAAATGCTTAAGTGTGGTTCAAAGATTGATGTGGGTGAAACAGGTTTCAGTCCACGGAGTAATGGCATTAATAGTAGAGTAGAAAGGTGTAATGGTGGGCTTTATTTGAACAGTGCTGGGATCAATATTCTGGTGAATTGAATAACTAGACTGTTCTGAGGCCTTCAATCTAATTAGAGAAGGGGTAATAGGGAAGAAAGGAAGCATTGGCTTACAATGGAGAAGGATACAAAAGCATTGCAGGGTAGTTGTTGGAATGATACCAGAGTGGGTCCAGAAGGGGCTACCTACAAACACAGAAAAACACCAGTATATAGGGTCAACGAGAAGGAAAAAAAAAGGGAAAAAAGCAAAATGAAGGCTTGTGGACAGTTTTTGGAACAAAACATTAATGGTGCAAGAAGAGGTTAATGGGTATGATTTTAAAGCTATTTGAGAGACATAGGTACAAGGAGATCAAAGCGGGCAACCACACATTCAGTGATATCAAAAGGATACCTTTTTAAAGGACAAGTTGGAAGCAAAGGGTGGTGGCATGGCTTTGTTAGAATGGGATGGTATAACTTTGATAAAAATAAATTATGAGATTAGATTATCTACAGTGAGGAAACAGGCCATTTGGCCCAATAAGTCCACGCCGACCCTGTAAAGAGTAACCCAACCAGCCCTATTCCCCTACCCTATATTTACGCCTGATTCTTGCAGCTAACACTATGGGCAATTTGGCATGCCCAATTTACCTGACCTCTCACAATCCAAACACATGCAGGAAACCCATGCAAACACAGACAATATGCAAACCCCACACAGACAGTCGCCCGAGGCAGGAATCGAACTCGGGTCCCTGGTGCTGTGAGGTAGCTGTAGTTACCACTGAACGATCATCCCGCCCCGATCTTAGATTAGATGATGTAAAATCCAGACCGGTGGAGGTAAGAAATAATAAGGGAAAGATAGAAATGGTGGGAATAGTCTATGGGAGCCCGAATAGATAAAATTTCAAAAATGTTTTAAATAAAATTATTACTCTGCAATGTTTTATCTCCAAATCTAAAGAACAGCTACGTACAAAGCATGTATCCAATCACAGATGACTACTTCAGCAGTCAGCACAACTTCCTTTATAAACATATGTGGAGTTTTTTTTTTGAGCAAAAGAGATAAGGTAACGGAAAAACAATTTACATTCAGGCCTAGGTCATTTGTGTGTAAAGTCAAACATTTCTGTTCTGCACAAAGGCTAGTGGAAATATGGAATTTCACCCACCAAAAGTGAAGGCTGGGTCAAACTGATCAATCACAGCCAAGGTTCCTAGACTAAGGTAGGATACCAAAGGAATTTGGATCAACAGCAGGTAAAATGGCATTGAAACTATTGCAACTAAATAGCAGAACAGACTTGAATGGTTGATTGTGTGTTTCAGGATGTCAGAAAGTCCTACACCAATAATGAAGTACAGTCATCTTTGCATTGGAGGAATCCAGGAAACTGCAAGATCCCAATGATAAAAATATGTTCACCTTTTCATGGAGACTGACTGACAAATAAATGTTGGCCAAGCTATTGATAACTCTCTATTTTTCCTTGTTTTAAAAAAAGTATATTTAATGTGTACCTGCATCTGTATCTGTTTACTAGATTGTGCAAAATAGGATTAACCATGCAGCGGTCTCTTGGCAATGTCAGTTTAGAATATACACTTGTGTCTCTGGAGCTCAGCATGAACCCATAACATTCCAAACTTAGTCACAAATCCTGTCACTGAGGCAAAGGTGACCATTTGTCAAGTAACTTGTTAAAAACTGTTATTCCCTCTGGTTAAAAATTAGGAAATTATAATCAGCAATGGGAGTGAGGGGAGATGGTGCAGTTGCTGGGCTAGTAATCCAGAGACAAAAATGCTCTGGGAACCAGGTTTAAATTGCAGCACAGCAGGCTGATAGAATTTGAATACAGAAAATCTGGGAGTTAGAAATCTTATAATGACCACATAACAATTATCAAGCATTACAAAAATCTAGTTTGCTAACATGCTAATTTGGTCTAGCCTCCATGGGACTCCAGTTTATCAGTAATGTGGTTGACTCTTACATGGCTCAGTAAGCTGCTCAATTGAAAGATCTTAAAAAGGTCCCAAAAAGGAACTGAAACAGAATGAACTGCTGGGCATTAACAACAGCAAATATAGACCTATTGACGCTGCAAATTCTCCCTAATTAAAATCTGGGGATGGGGCGGGAGTTTGCTGCAAAAATTGTAAGAGCCTGAGAGTATGACTATGATCCTCACCATCCCTGATACATAGCTGACACCACAGTTGTATGCAGTCAGGAGACAGTTAAGAGTCCTCAAAATTGATTCTGGACCCCATGAAGTTTCATGGCATCAGGTCAAACACGGGCAAGTAAACTTGTTGCTTATGTACCACCCCATCCACATGAATTCAAAATTTTAAAAAGGATTTTGGATTTCCTGTAATTGCCTAATTATAACCAGGTGTATCATTTATACACAAAGACCAAGTAGCAAGGAACCAGAAATCTCACTATAGCAGGTGGCAAATTCTGAATTCAATAAAAAGAGAAGTCTTGAATAAAAACGTGGCCTAGAGAGGACCAGGCATCCACTGGCAATTGTTGAAAAAACCCATTTGGTTCACAAACAACCTTTGGGAAAGAAATCTGCCAGCCTTACGCATTTCTGACCTACATGCAATCACAGTGTACAGTGTCTGGAATGACTCTTAACTGCCATTTGCGCATTGGCTATACGTTTGCACACTGAGCTAGAAGGTTGTTTTCAGATGTTTTGTCACCATACTAAGTATCATCCTCAGTGAGCCTCCGGTGAAGTGCTGGTGTTATGTCTTGCTTTCTATTTACGTGTCTTAGTTTCTTAAGGTGGGTGATATCATTCCCAGTTCTTTTTCCTCAGAGGATGGTAGATGGGGTCCAAATTGATACGTTTATTCATGGAGTTCTGGTTAGATAGCCAGGCCCCCAGAATTCCTGTGTGCGTCTCCGTTTAGCTTGTCCTACAATGAACGTGCTGGCCCAAAGTTGTGTTGTTTTTTGTCCATGTGTAAAGATAGTGGGTTATGTGTTTTGGTGGCTAGTTGGTGTTCACATATCCTGATGGTTAGTTTTCTGCCTGTTAGCCCGATGCAGTGTTTGTTACAGTCCGAGCATGGTATGTTGTAAATGACATTCGTTTTGCTGGTGGCTTGTATAGTGTTCTTTACGTTCATTAGCCCCTGTTTAAGTGTGTTAGCAGATTTGTGGGCTATCATGATGCCAAGGGGTCTGCGTAGCCTGCAAGTTATTTCAGAGAGGTCTCTGATGTAAGGTAACGTGGCTAGAGTTTCTGGGCTTGTTGGGTCTGCTTGTTTGCGTTGAGAAATCGGCAGACTGCATTTATTGGATACCCGTTCTTCCTGAATACGCTGTATAGGTATTCTTCTGCTGTTCATAGTTTGAGTACTGCAGTTTGTTGTGGCTTGTTGGAATAATGTCCTGATGCAGCTCTGTTTGTGGGTGTTGGGATAATTGCTTCTGTAGTTAAGTATTTGGTCTGTATGTGTTACATGGGCTACATCCCATGGAATGAATAAAAAAAAGATGAACATTTAATGTAAAAAGTGCTTAGGTGCTAAAGGTCAGTATAAAATCGTGTGGCAAAGTAGTACTGCGAAAGCTTTCAGTCATTTTTATTAGAGTTAAGATATCACAGTTTTGAAAATTAATTCTGAATAACAGTATTAAATTCCAGCTTTTCTAAAGTGATAAAATATTAAAACCTTATGTCTTTAGATGTAGTGAACATAAAAAGCTAAAAATTTCAGAACCCAAGACAATAGACCTGTCTACAACATATTTATTACAAGTAGTCACACTTTCACGTGTTGCTAAGTGCAAGAAATCTAGATTATCCATTTAAAAATGTTGGAAAAAATCAATCTTATGTTGAAAAACATTTAGACAAAACTTTGTAGATGCTGAATTAGTGTCATGCTTTTTGCCTGGAGTACCCTTAAATCAGACAGAAAACATCACCAACCCTCAAAAACAAATTAGAAATGTAATCAAATGCCCAAATTACTAAAGTAGTAGTGAAGCCATTACTAAGTTTGAAGAGTTCTTTCTTCAAAAGAAATAGATTAGTGGAGAAACATCTTGCATCAGCCCAACCTTAGCACAACTTTGGTGCAATGTACGAGTTCTAGCCTGTCATGGATGGTCTGAATTCTTTGGAAACTATTATTATAATGGCATCTGGATGCACACCCAAGCTTTTTTTTAAAAAAATACTCAATGCTCAGCAACTTGGCAGCGGCTGCGAAAAGCAGTTAATGACAAAAGGCTTCATGGCGCCAAAATCAAACCAAATAGTAATGGGACAAGTAAAAATTGTATCTAAACTGCTAATGTTGAAAGACCAAGGAAACAGGAGTGAAACAAAAGAACACAAACTAAAGAAAAATCAAAATGAGGCAAGAGGTTACTTTCAAAAATTGCTAAATAATGTTGAGGCCAGAAGGCTATAAAAATGCTGTTTCTTGAAAACAAGGACTACAGTGGTTTAAGGAGGCAGCTCATGACCACCATATCGAGCACAAGTGGGGATGAGCCTAGCCAGTGACACCCACCTGTGAAAGAATTCAAACAACATTATGGTTTAGAACTGAGCGGAAATCATGAAGAACAAGTATGGATGCAAGAGATTGGACTAACAAAGACCTCATCAAACAAGAGGTGTTCAAAGGGAAACAGATCAGGAGTGCTAGTAGGAAGGTTGCATTGTCTGAATAGATATGGAGAAGGAGGAACTGAGATAACAGAAGTGTCCTTACAAGAAGCAGCATGTGAGAAAGTGCCAAGACTTAGTTACTTATACTGAATATTAGGAATGGTCTCCATTTCTGGGATAGGTTGAAAATTCAAGGAAAGGAAGGAAAGAGCGGGAGATACATACTATATTAAGACATCAGAAAGATGGACATTGAAAGGAAAATTTATTATGTCCTTCCTGCTCAGAGCATAAGGAGGAAACAGCACTGTTTCAATCATCAGGTGGAAGGATAAGGAATAAGCTACCCGAGGTAGTAAAAAGTTTAATCCACTCTATAAAGAGCATTAGGTAGGGGATAAAAAAACTATTTCTGATATTTGCCTGAAATTGATTCACATTTTTAAACCCTGCTTAGCCTTTCGGTATTATTGGAAAGATTATTAATCTAGAATCCTGACAGTGTAGAAAGGGGTCATTTGGCTGATCGACTCTGCCCCTCCAAATAGCATCCGACCCTTTCCTATCCCAGTAACCTGGGTCCCTGGCGCTGTGAGGCAGCACTGCTAACCACTGAGTTATAATTTGCTGTTATGTGGCACGGTTGATGCATTTTGAAATTGTCTAGAAGAATGTGAAAAATATTAGTTGCCCAATTTATTTAATTATCTAATTCATTCAATTTAAAAAAAAACTATGTACATACAGTCATGCGTCTGTATCCACAAAGGTGCTGTTCCTGAAAACCCCCGCTAATGATAAATTTATGGGTACAGAGCTTAAACACTTATGGTTAAGAATAGGGTTAGGTTCCTGGACACCAAGATTATGATTTTTCACCTATTATTTTTGGATTAAAATAATAAATGTTACTGACCTTAAGGTAATACTGAAATAGAATATTTATAGAATATCATAGACTCATTGATGCTGAACCCACAGCCCACAGCACTAACTGACCACCTTCTTGCGCATAGGCACACTACCATGACCACTTCACTTGGGAGCCATCACAGTAACACAAGGGCAGAAGGGGGAGGGGGAGAGTTAGGTGTGCACAACAAACTTTAATGAGTCAATGCAAGAGAAGGGGGAGGGAGGGAGAGGGAGATGCTGAGATACCCAAGTATCTAGGGGAGGGTACTCCCATTTATGTTTGCTTTGGAGCATTTCTGGCGAGGGGTTGTATAGCTGCTTACTGCTTAAAAATTATTTTTGCTGTGGAAGTGGTCGTGAATATGCAAGGTTAGCTGGTAGATGTTGGTTAATTGGTTACTTATGTTTTGATGCAGGTAGGCAGGTTCACAAAAGTTAATTTCGCGGATTAAGAGGAACGGCTGTATTTTCTAACTCTGATCTGCAAACTGGCACATTTCTAGTTTATAGAGTTAATTTTGAAAGGTTTGTAGCTCAGGTTGAGGTTTAGGGTGTAGGTTTGCTCATGGAGCTGTAAGTTTGATATCCAGCCGTTTCATTATCTAGCTAGGTATCATCATCAGTGGCGACCTCCAAGTGAAGTGAAGCTGTTGTCTCCTGCTTTCTATTTACATGTTTGTCCGGGATGGGGTTCCTGGTGATGTCACTTCCTGTTTGCAAACAAACAAACCAACCAACAGCACACCCATGGGTTCTCTGCTATCAGGATTCATAGCAGAAGCAGTAATGCAAAGACTAGAACAAACAGCCCTACCAACCAAACCAAAAATCTGGGTCCACTATGTAGATGACACCTTTGTCATCACAAAACGAAACAATATAGAAGAGACATTTAACATCATCAACAACACCCTCACAGGCATAAAGTTCACCAAGGAGGAAGAAACTGACAACAAACTCGCATTCCTGGACTTCACAGTCGAAAGAAAGTACAATGGAGAACTACAAACCTGCGTATACAGAAAACACTGACCAAATACTTAACTACACCAGCAACCACCCCAACACACACAAACGAAGCTGTATCAGAACACTATTCCAACGAGCCACCTCACACTGCAGCACAGACGAACTTTGAAAAACAGAGAACCACCTATACAACGTATTCAAGAAGAACGGGTACTCAAAAAATACAGTCCGCAGATTCCTCAAGAACAAACCATGACAAGCAGACCATACACAGCCAGAACCCCTAACCACCTTACTATACATCAAAGTAGTTTCAGAAATGACAGCCAGACCACTAAGATGCCTCAGAATCCTAGTAGCACACTAACCCACCATCACACTCAAACAAAAACTCACAAACCTAAAAGACCCAGTACAACTCATGGACAAAACCAACGTTGTCTACAAAATTCCATGCAAGGACTGCCGCAAACACTACGTTGGACAAACAGGAAGAAAATTAGCCACCAGGATACACGAACACCAGCTACTCACAAAAAGACACGACCCTCTCTCCCTTGTAGCCCTACACATGGAGGAAAAAAAAACATCATTTCGACTGGGACAACACATCTATCCTGGGGCAGTCTAAGCAAAGACATGCCAGAGAATTCCTAGAGGCCTGGCACTCCAACCACAATGCCATAAACAAACATTAATCTAGATACTATCTATCAACCCCTCATAAAACAAACAGGAAATGACATCACCAGAAACCCCAGGATCCCCATCCCGGACAAACATAAATAGAAAGCAGGAGACTACAGCTTTGCTTCACTTGGAGGTTGCCACTGATGTTACCTAGCCAGGTAATGAAACGTCTGGATATCAAACCTACAGCTCAGTGAACAAACCCACACCCTAAGCTAATTTTGATTTGTTTTTATTTGCAGAAAGCAATTGCAGCAAACTCACGTAAAGCATAAGTGATACTGGAGGGAAGCTGCAAAGCACAGGCTATCATTCCTGCAAAACATTAGCACAAACATTTTGTTAAGTGTGCGTCTCTACAAATGCTGCCAGATTCGCCAAGTATTTCTAGGTTTTTCTATTTCTTTAGAGTCCCAACATTTTCAGCATTTTGGCTTTGTATAGCACTGAAGTCTGATTCCACTTTAGTTAGTTTAGTATAAGTTAAGCTAATTTAAACTAATTTGCTAAGTTCAATTATGTATCAAATTATAACTAGAAACTAACTTCAATTCCCAGGATCTCCATCACCTCATTCACTATTGCATCCCAGTACCTACAAACCTCACAGCACAACCGCAGACAATGTGTGAGGGTGCCAGTGCTCATTTTATATTTAGGGCACCCTGGAGATGCTCCCTTCTTGAATTTACTAATTATTCCAAGGCCATATGGGCTCTATGAAGAATCTTCAATTTCATTGCATATCGAGACATTTTTCACATTCTCCCATAAGTCCTCCCACGTCTTAGACAATATTTCTACCTCTAGTTCCTGACTCCAGAGAGAGTCTTTCCATATCTTCCAAGGTGCCCCCTTCTGTAAATTATATAGAGCACCGACAAAGAATTTCTGCATACCGAGGGACTCTTCTCTCCATGTCGGACTTGTAGAGTTGAGTTAAAAGCATGGTCCTTCTCCGTATATAATCCCTGACCTGAAAATAACAGAAGAGGTCCCAATTGGGTGGCTCATACTGGTGACTTAACTGGTTATAAGACATCAGGACCTCTCCCTCAAATAGATCTCCCAGACAGGAGACTCCCCTGACTGCCCATACTTGAAAGCCAGAATCTATTGACCCCTACCTGAATCCTGGGGCTCCAACTAAGGGGACAAACTGTGAGGTCTTATGGTGGTTGCCCTCGCCCTGCTGCATCATCCTCCACACTTTAACCCTGTTGATGACAAATCGGGCTTCTACAATGCTCAGAAACCGGTTTCATCCTATCCATAAACAGCAAATTAAGGAGAGAACTCTTTGCCTGGGAAGCCTCGATGTCAAGCCATATCAACCTCAGATCTTTCCATACCCAGTCACTCCCATTGGACAGTGAATTTAGGGGATACGCCGGAGGACAATAGTTGTTCAGGATACCGTACTCCTTCCCCTGTATTAAGGCCTTCAGGATGATGAACCACCCATATTCATCCTTAATTTGGGCTATTATCTGAAATGGGAAGTTCTTCTGTACTAGTACGACCGCTCCTCTACTTTTAGAATTGAAAGAGGGAAAGAATCTCCTATCAAACCCTTGCTACTGTAATTTCAAAAGTTTCTTGTCACTCGTGTGTTTCTTGTAGCAAGGCGATGTCAACCCTCTCCTGAGGTTTGAGAGCACCTTTTTTCTTTTGATTGGGGAATGATTCCCCTTTATGTTCCAGGTGCACCATCTAAATGTACCATTAGGCTTAACCATCCAAAGTGGCTCACAGCCCGAGGGGAAGAAGCTTACTCATGGTGTGCCGATCAAAGAAAAAACATGATTCATAAAGTCTAAAAACAACTGCTACAAATACTACAAAAACTTTTTTTAAAAAAAGCTCACCACTACTCCTAAATCAACAAACAACAAATTAATGGAAATTCCCCCTCGCCCATTTGGGGGACACACCCCAATTCCTACTATCATGGTTGCATCCGGCTAAGGCTGTGCCCAAAACCCAAGCAGTACAGGAGACAAAGAAAACCTATTATTTACACATATGAACAAAAAGTGGATGCTCAACCCATTCACCCCATATGTCAACCTCATTTGTCTTTTATTAAAAGAGGTAACCACCCCACACCAAGAAAAGCACAAGTGAATAACAGAAATTAGTAAAAGAAAAAAGGAAATTTTACATCCAACCAATACCAAGCATATAAAACCAACAACCAAGACAGCAAAGGATATACCATTGTCCATAAATTTTTTCTGACCCAGACCATTTCAAAGAGTTTTGGAATTCCCTTACTTTCTCTGCTGAGTCAAAATTGTAAACAGACTGTCCATGGTTAAAATGCAGTACTGCTAAGTACCTCACAGGGTACTGGATATTCAGTGTCTCAACCTTTTCCTGACTTCATCAAAAAGATTTTTTCTTCTTGACTATATCCCCAGAGAAATCTTGGAAAAGCATAACTTTCGACCCCTTGTAGACCAGGGCCTGAGA
This sequence comes from Hemiscyllium ocellatum, assembly GCF_020745735.1. Taxonomy (NCBI): domain Eukaryota; kingdom Metazoa; phylum Chordata; class Chondrichthyes; order Orectolobiformes; family Hemiscylliidae; genus Hemiscyllium; species Hemiscyllium ocellatum. Next base: position 104,467,219 of record NC_083405.1, read on the forward strand.
CTCTTTTTCCATCCTTCTGGAGGCCTCCATCATCATTTACTTCTCCTTGTAACACTGGAGTCGCATTAGGATTGGGCAGGGGTGCTGATCCAACCCACACCTGTGCATCACTATCCAGGGGTCCTGCTCCACACACACCTGGCCCAACTCAACTTCCAGTCCTAGAAACTGCAGGATCCACTGCTCCAAGAAGCTGACCAGGCTCTCACCTTCTCCACATTTGGGAGCCCCACTAACCATAAGTTCTTCCTTCGACCTCAACCGCCGACCTTGTCCAGCAGAGCCCCAACCTGGCCTTCCAGTGTTTGGATCCTCTGCACAGAATTCTCCGTTGTGGGCTCAGATATTGTGGTCCTTTGTTCGACCGCAGTGACGTGTCGATCCAGCACTTGGATCTCCTGCTCAGGCTTCGTCGCGTGGCAGAGATCGATTCCAGCGCCAATTCTATTTTTCTTGGAGTTTTAAATTCTGTTGTTCCAGTGGGTTCACGGGCACCACCACCAGAGTCACAGCCACAGGTGTGCCCGACACTGTAGGGGAGTACCCTACTTGCTGCTATCCTCGTGCTTCCTATCTGTGGGGCAAAACCCAAAGAAGGTCCACTACATCCGACTTGGTCAACAAATCAGGGTGGAAGACTACACTGAAGTAAAATGGAGACGCTCTTCTCTAGTCAGTACAGAAAAATTAAACAAAATGACAACTTATTCATTAAGCAGCAATTACAAGTAACAACTTGTATGATTTATAAAAGCAACATTAGGACTCAAGCTGAAACGCAATTTGTTGAAGTTTTAAACATTTATTTGAAATGCATTTTTTCACAGATTCATTTTCCTTCTGTAGCATGCATCTCTCAAAATGAATGCACTTATAACGGATTTTTACCATAAATTTTGGCCAGAAAGATGCAGGAAAAGAAAGCAACTGCACAATAACTAACACTGCTTTCATAATTGGTTATTCATGGCAAATGGCAATCATAGAAACAAAAACTACTGCAGCTGAAGAAAAAGCCCTCCACTACAACTTGGTGACTAAAGATGGATAACCAACGCAATCTTACAGATATTACTCCTATTTCAAGATTTAATGGGGAAATAAAAGAGGAAAATTAGCAAACAGTCTGTTTGAGGATGGTGGCTTCTGAACTTTTTGAAGGGAAGAGGAATTAAAACAAACGGTTAAGATATTTATATAAAGAATTCCAGAGAGAGTGGCATAAGCTGATTGCTCTCCCCAGGTGGAGAAGATGAGAGACAACTGTACAGATCAACGTCAGGAGATTGAAGACATGGACTGAGATGGAAACTATTTTGGCAGGACACAAAGTTAAGAGACTATCAGGGATGGGAAAACAAAACTTAGAACAGGAAAAATGTGGTGGCAGACTTATTAAGCAGGTATCATTTTTTTTCAGTGTGGAAGACTAATAGATAATGATAGAACTCTAAAGCCTTGACCAACTACGATTGAGTCCATTGAAAATAGGCTAAAGCCTTGAGAATAACTCAGATTTTGACAGTGTAATACTAAAGAGCAAAGGTGCCATCTTTGTGTAGCCCAATTAAACCAAGGCTCAATTGTTTGTTCAGTCAAATGTGAATAGGTTTTCTAAGATATAGCCAAAAGAATCAAGGGAATTGAACCAGCCAACACCTGTCTCTTAATCAACACTAGCAAGAAGAGACCAACTGTTAATAATCTCATTGATGCTCATGATCTGTCCATCACTTTTCCCTGCAAAATCCAAAATTAAAAATACCTCGCTGGCTAAGACTTAGAGTTATGCAGCATGGAAACTGACCCTTTGGTCGAACTAGTCCTAGAGTCATAGTCCAACTGACCATGTTCCTGAACTAAACTAGTCCCACTTATCAGCGTTTGGCCCATATCCCTCCAAACCTTTCCTATTCATGCACTCCTACAAATGTCTTTTAAAATGTTGTAACTGTATTTGCATCTACTACTTCCTCTGGCAGTTAATTCCACTCGTGAAACACCTGTATAAAAAAAAGTTGCCTCATATCCTTTTTAAATTTATCTCCTCTCACCTTAAAAATATGCCCCCTAGTTTTAAACTGCCCCCCCATCCTAGGGGGAAGACCCTTGTTTGTCTCCTTATTTATGCCCCTCAACCTAGACTCCAGTGAAAAAAGTCCCAGCCTATCTTTATAACTCAAACCTTCCATTCCTAGCAATATCCCGCTAGATCTTTTCTGAACCCTCCTATCCTTCCTATAGCAGGATGATAAGAACTGTACACAGTACTCCAGAAAATCCTCACTGTCTTGTACAACTTCAACATGACATCCCAATACCTATACTCAAAAGATCTGCGCAATGAAGTCAAGCGTGCTAAACACTTTCTTAATCACCCTGTTTGCATGTGATGCATTAAGTACCTAAACCCTTAAGTATCTCTGTCCTATATCATTCAGGGCACTACCATGAATTGCATTAGTCACACCTTTATTTGTTTTACCAAAATGCAATACCTTACATTTATCCAAATTAACTCCATCTGCCACTCCGCAGTCCATTGACCCAACTGATCAAGATCTCTTTGTAATAGAGTCATAGGGATGTACAGCATGGAAACAGACCCTTCGATCCAACCCGTCCATGTCGACCAGATATCCCAACCCAATCTAGTGCCACATGCCAGCACCCGACCCATATCACTCCAAACCCTTCCTATTCATATATCCATTCAAATGCCTCCTAAATGTTGCAATTGTACCAGCCTCCACCACTTCCTCTGGCAGCACATTCCATATACGTACCACCCTCTGTGTGAAAAAGTTGCCCCTTAGGTCTCTTTTATCTTTCCCCTCTCACCCTAAACCTATGCCCTCTAGTTCTGGACTCCCCAACCCCAGGGAAAAGACTTTGCTTATTTACCCTATCCATGCCCCTCATGATTTTGTAAACCTCTAAAAGGTCTCCTCTCAGCCTCCGACGCTCCAAGAAAAACAGCCCCAACCAGTTCAGCCTCTCCCTATAGCTCAAATCCTCCAGCCCTGGCAACATGCTTGTAAATCTTTTCTGAACCCTTTCAAGTTCAGGAAGGATAGAAAGGAGACCAGAATTGCACGCAATATTCCAACAGTGGCCTAACCAATGTCCTATACAGCCACAACATGACCTCCCAACTCCTGTACTCAATACGCTGACCAATAAAGGAAAGCATACCAAACGCCTTCTTCACTATCCTATCTACCTGCGACTCCCACTTTCAAGGAGCTATGAACCTGCATTCCAAGGTCTCTTTATGCAGCAACATTCCCTAGGACCTTACCATTAAGTGTATAAGTCCTGCTAAGATTTGCTTTCCCAAAATACAGCACCTCACATTGAATTAAACTCCATCTACCACTTCTCAGCCCATTGGCCTATCTGGTCAAGATCCTGTTGTAATCGGAGGTAACCCTCTTCACTGTCCACTACACCACCAATTTTGGTGTCGTCTGTAAACATACTAACTGTACCTCTTATGCTCACATCCAAATCATTTATGTAAATGACAAAAAAAAGGACCCAACACCGATCCTTGTGGCACTCCACTGGTCACAGGCCTCCAGTCTGATAAACAATCCCCCATCACCACCCTCTGTCTTCTATCTTTGAGCCAGTTCTGTATCCAAATGGCTAGTTCACCCTGTATGCCGTGAGATTTAACTTAGCTAATCAGTCTCCCATGGGGAATCTTGTCAAATGCCTTAGTGAAGTCCATATACATCACATCTACCGCTCTGCCCTCATCAATCCTCTTTGTTACTTCCTCAAAAAACTCAAACAAGTTTGAGAGACATGATTTCCCACGCATAAAGCCATGTTGATTATCCTTAATCAGTCCTTGCCTTTCCAAATACATGTACATACTGTCCCTCAGGATTCTCACCAACAACTTGCCCACCACCGACGTCGGGCTCACTGGTCTATAGCTCCCTGGCTTGTCCTTACCACCTTTCTTAAACCGTGGCACCATGTTAGCAAACCTCCAGTCTTCCAGCACCTCACCTGTGACTATCGATGATATAAATATCTCAGCAAAAGACCCAACAATCACTTCTCTAGCTTCCCACAGAGTTCTAGGATACACCTGATCAGGTCCTAGGGATCTATTCACCTTTCTGCATTTCAAGACATCCAGCACTTCCTCCTCCGTAATATGGACATTTTGCAAGGTGTCACCATCTATTTCTCTAAAGTCTATATCTTTCATATCCTTTTCCACAGTAAATACTGAATCAAAATACTCATTTAGTATCTCCTCCATTTTCTGCGGCTCCATACAAAGGCAATTTTGCTGATCTTAAATAATCTACTTCATTGTCCACTATACCACCAATTTTGGTGTTATATGCAAACTTACTAACCAAATCTCCTAAATTCTCATCCAAATTGTGAATATAAAGTGACAAATAAAAGTATACCCAATACTGATCTGTAGAGCACTGCTGGTCACAGGCCTCCAGTCCCAAAACAACCCTCACCACCATGGCCTCTGACCATCAAGCCAATTTTGTATTCAACTGGCAAGTGCGCCCTGAATGCCATGTTATCCAACTTTTAGATGCACAGATGATGTGAAAGGCATGTGCTAGGAAGTGACTAAATTCAACTGCAGTTATGAGGTAGACTACAATGCCAGTGGAGAAATGTAGTGATTCATCAAATCACAGTAAGATATTCAAATTTATGTTAGTTAAGGATAAACATTTGCCTGGATACAAGAGAAACCTCTTGTTCATCTTCAAATGATGTTACAGAATTTTTTCGCCATTACAAAAAGGCTCAGGCTGTTTCTTGTCTCAGTGCAAAGTCTGCACATCAAACATTAGCTGGGCCCCCAACAAATCTAAGCAATGTTCTACTGGCCCACCTATCAGCAGGTTAACCAATAACCCAGTCAAATAATATTGCTTGACTTTACAGAAATAAATAAATATAAAGCAACTTTTGTGACAATATACATGACATTTGCTTTGTCCATCAATCCTACATTGGAATTTGCTCTGTTTACATTGATTAAACCTGAGCTGTTCTTTAGTCATTATAAAAATATCTTCTAAAACATTTACTTGGTTATATTACAGCATAAAGTATTTCAAGATATAAATGCAAAAATAAACATCCAAAAAACTGACTGATGTCCAAGATTACAAATGGCTGTCGCAAGATACCTGAAGCAGAGATAATTTTTTGTTCAATGTAAAAAGATGAGAGTTTAGTTCTGTATACTCTTAACGTACATCAAATTGTGTATGCCAGTTCACAGCCCAAACTGGAGAATAAATTGTTCGGGTCTTGCTGCACATGGACACGAGCTACTTCAGTATAAATCATGAATGATGTTGAACATAATGGCATCATCAGCAAACATTCCTATGTCTGACCTCATGATGGAAGGACGGAAACTAATGCAGCAGCTGAGGATGGTTGAGCCCAGGATAAACCCTAATAACTTCACGGAATTATATACACCTAGACGGAGATGACTGACTAACAACCAAAACAATCCTTCTTTGTACTAAATATGACTTTACATAGTTGAATACTTCACTTCTGATTTCCGAGTACTCCAAATTTTGTTGTGCTCCTCAATACCACACAATGCGTGCTTAATATTAAGGGCAGTCAGTCTTGCCTCACCTCTAGAGTTCAGCTCTTTTGTCTATGCTTGTATCAAGCTGGAGATATTTGAGGAGTTTGCTCCTCCTGTTAGCTGTTTAACTGTCCACCATTCATGCTTGGATGTGATGAGATTTCAGAGATTAGATTTGATTCATTTATTGTGGAATTGCTTAGCACTGTCTACAACGCTAGCATTTACCATATGACACATTCAGACTTGAGTCTACAGTTCTTGCTTTCCCTTTCTTGAATGGGGCAACATATTAGCAGTTTTCAATCCACTGGAACCCTTCTCCAATCCACTGAGTTCTGAAATATTTAACACATAAAAAGCTGGATAAATCCCCAGGATCCAACTGATCAGGTGAACCCTAAAACTCTGCAGGAAGCTCAGAAAGCGATTGCTGGACCCCTTATTGATATATTTGTAAATTTTGAAGATACGTGAGGTGCTGGAAGACTGAGGTTAGCTAATGTGGTGCCACTATTTAAGAAAGGTGGTAAGGAAAAGCCAGAGAACTGTCGACCAGTAAGCCTGACATCAGTAGTGGGCAGGTTGGTGGAAAAAGGCGTGACGGACAGGATTTACATGTATTTGGAAAGGCAAGGACTGATGGGGGATAATCAACATGGCTTTGTGCATGGGAAATCACGTCTCACTAACTTGAGATTTTTGAAGGAATAACAGAGGATTGATGAGGGCAGAGAGGTGGACATGATCTGTAGTGGACAGTGAAGACGGTTACCGCAGAATGGGATTTTGACCAGATGGGCCAATGGACCAAGGAGGGCAGATGGAGTTTAATTTAGATAAACAAGAGATGCTGCATTTTGGAAAGGCAAATCAGGACAGGATATATAGAGCCTTAGATACGTACAGTACGGAAATAGACCCTTCGGTCCAATTCGTCCATGCTGACCAGATATCCCAACCCAATCTAGTCCCACCTACCAGCATCCGGCCCATATCCCTCCAAACTCTTCCTATTCACATACCCATCCAAATGCCCCTTAAATGTTGCAGTTTACGAGCTTCCACCACTTCTTCTGGCAGCTCATTCCATACACATACCACCCTCTGCAAGAAAATGTTGCCCCTTAGGTCTCTTTTATATCTTTCCCCTCTCACCCTAAACCTATACCCTCTAGTTCAAAGAGGATTGACGAGGGCAGAGCAATAGATGTGATCGATATAGACTTCAGTAAGGCATTTGTCAAGGTTCCTCATGGTTGACTGGTTAGCAAGGCTAGATCACATGGAATACAGGGAAAACTAGCCATTTGGATACAGAACTAGCTCAAAAGGTAGAAGACCGAGTGATGGTGGCGGAGGGTTGCCTTTCAGACTGGAGGCCTGTGACCAGTGATGTGCCACTAAGCTTACACCACAGACATACACAGTTCAAGTGGTACTACTGAAGGGCTACTGGTAAAAGTGCAGCTAAGGGACCACTGTGCTGAACTGCCTATGTAGTGAAAGGTGACTAACCTGCATTATTCAAACACTCTTAGTTACAGAAATTAAAGTTAAATTGAGATGTGGTTTATACCTGGCAGAATCAAAAGTGGAAAGAAAGTCATATACAAAATACTTTGCAAGGACTACAACAAACATTACATCGGACAGATGGACAGGGAACTAGCTGCCCGGACATGTGAGCAACAACTAGCCAGCAAAAGACATGCCCAACTATCACTCATACCCATACACACAGATGAAGAGGGACACCAGTTCAACTGGAACAATACATCCATCCTGGAACAGGATGAACAAAGACACGCATGGGAATTCCTCGAGCCTGGCATTATAACTGGAATCCCACTAACAAACATATAGGTTGGGACCCCATTTACCAAATCTCTGAAACAGAACCACAACAAACCAAGACACAAATAGCAAGCAGGACAGAACACCAACGCTCCATCAGAGGCTCACTGATGATGTTGCCTAGCCTGGCCTGGTGACAAAACATCCGAGAACAAACCCACCAACTCAGTGAGCAAACTTACAACCATGTTTCCTTGTCTCTGTTGAACCTAATGCAATGAGATTTTATTGGGTTTGTGATCAATATTGAGGATTCCCAGGAAACAAACTAGCACTACTGTATTTCATTATGCCTCCGTATGCAATGAGTCTGCTTTGCCAGGGGACAGGACATATCCAGGATTGGTGTCTAGCACCTTGTCTGTAAGGCACAATTCTATGAAGAATTCTACCTGTTACAGAATCAATAGTACTGTTCTTACTGTTATTTCAGACAAAATCAATTAATTGAAGAGGCAATGCGGTAATTTGTTTTTTCCCCCACAGCTTCAATCTAGCAACCATCCCTCGTCAATGCACAATGCTGTAAGCAATAGAAATAGTATCTGAAGAATCAAACAACGTTTTCAAAAACGTATGTTTTCTTGGCTTAAATTCTAATTAAAGACAAACCACGTTCGTGGGCAGCAGTAAAACTGAATCCTTAAGTTTACTGATTCATTTTGGAAGATAGATTCACACTTCTCTAAACACAAGTAAATGTTGAAATTTGAACTAGAATTAATCTTCCTTAACGGACATTAATACATAAACAAAACCTTGCTGAACCTTATTTCCTTATTTGTCCATTTGCGAATAAGTAGTATAAATAGGTCGCAGTCCATCATTTTGCACAGCACAAAGCCTAAAAACGCCTGTTATATCACTTCTTACATATCTACAACACAGTATTTCACAATCTTAAAGAACCAAATGTCCCTAAAACTGTCCAAAGTGTGACCTTTTCTCCAACTAGTTAAAACTGAGATGATTAATAAAAGGCAGGCAGACGGCCGTCATCTTTTTCAGACAAAAGACGAGGCAAAACAATATACACGCCCTAAGGCCACAAAAAAAAAGAGATTGGTATGCAGCATGCTTCAGAACAAACTCCAGTTGTTTAAATGCCACTAAGAACATTCAAGGTTATATATCTGAAGATTCAGATAGAGAACACAAATCAAAGCTAAAAGAAAACCACTTCTACATGGCAGTAAGTTTTGTGAGTGGGTGAGTGGGGAGGAGAGTGTGTGTAAAGGCTCTCAATCTGGCCGACAAGAAATGCCCAAATCCTGAAAACCTAAAAAATGTCCACGAAAACAGTTGCCTCCCGAGTTCCAGCAGTTAACTGGACCTCGACAACACTCGGGAGATTTATTAACCCTGCCCCGTCCCTCCGTGTCTGTGCGTGTGTGAGAAAAAGATATATATTTAAAATAGCTGCATGTTCCCCACCCAAAAATAGGACATGTATCACATTCCTGCCCTTTCTGCGGCTGGAGATAGAACAGAAAAATAATCTTGTGAGGATATCCCTGCCTTCCCTCGCTCAGGCTCAGGCTCTGGGGGCAGACACAAGACGGTGAAGAGAAGCCAGACTCCCACCGGCTTTTCCATTTCAGCTTACCCCCCCACCCCCGGTCCGTGCCGCTTACCTTTAACACAAAAGTCTCTCAGACTAAGGATATTTACAGCCGTTAAGATTTATTGTGGCCCCGGCGGCGGTTGCTCTTCGCAGACGCTTCTTCCTTTTAACGCTTCAAAACAGCACTTTATCTTCGCTTTTTTTCTCTCTCAACCTCCACCTCTAACCCAGGCTCCGTTTCTCTTCTCCGGGACGTCGCTCCGTCCAGCGGTGGCGGCGGCTCCCTTGTCTCTCTCTCTCTCTCCCTCACACACTCACTGACTCACTCCATCCGTGGGCTCCTCCTTCCAGCTCAGACGAGCCGCTGCCGAACGGTCCCGAGCTCGGACGAGCCGCTGCCGAACGGTCCCGAGCTCGGACGAGCCGCGGCCGAACGGCCCCGAGCTCGGCCGAGCCGCTGCCGAAGGATTCCGAATTCAGCCGAGGGGCGCTGCCGCCCCGCCCCGGAAACCCATACCAAACCGAACACGTCACTGCGTAGGCGGGGCGCTGTGTGAAGGATGATGTCATCGGCAGTGGTGTTCTGTAGTGGAAGGGTGACCTGAGACAGAACAATCCACTTCACTCATCTGCACTTTGGGACTGGCAACGCTACAACTTTTCCCTCACCTATTCAATTTCAGGCCTATGAAATATCATCCTGCTCAACCCTACAAGGAAGAGAACAAAGTCTCTGAATGACTACAAAAATGACATTTCGCTTGTTTCATTTAATTTGAAGACTTTTAGTTTTAAAATTCATCCTGGGGGCTTTTGCCACAGATAGCAAGACCAACCTTAGTTACCTGTTGCTTGAGAAGGTGAGCTATCTTCTTAAATTGAGGCATAGCTGACTATAGAGAGATTAGGTGCAGGCGCATTGCTGCGAGTGTGGAGCGGAGGATCCTGAAGGAGAACTGTTGCCAGTGGTTTTGAACTTGTAGTCTGTACTGGTTGTCCTGTATGGGTCCAAACTGTGCTGGTTTGAATGTAGTCCAGAGACCACGTGGGATCAGTTGGTTGCAGAGGCAAGCACTGAGGAAGCAGATGTGGCTGTGGTAGCGGGACTGTTTCAGGACATGGTTGAAGAGCTTCAGGGCAGAGGAGATGACCTGGGGGTTGCAGTGAGAGAAAGACTCACTGAGATTCTTGTAGGGAGAGTAGGAAAACATCTTCAACGTAGGCATCCTTGCAAGAGGATTTGCAGTAAGGTTAAAATCAACTAGGCAAAAAGTGAGGATTGCAGATGTTAGAGATCAGAGTGGTGCTGGAAAAGTACAGCAGGTCAGGCAGCATCCGAGGAGCAGGAAAATTGACGTTTCGGACAAAAGCCCTTCATCAGGTTTCCTATCTTCTTAAATTGCTGATATTGACTAGGCCAGACCACTCAAAACATTCTTGAGCAGGCAGCCCAGATCATAACTTTGCAATTTGTTCCGGTAAGTGTACACTGAAAATTACCTGTATTAAGTTAGCTAGGTTCACTACCAGGTTTAAAACAGACAAAAAATTTATTCACAAAATTACATAATGAAGCATGAAGAACAGAATAAAGAACCCCTATAGAACTCAGTCTATCTAAACTAGACTTAAGTATACTATTCCGAATATACACAACAGTCCCAATAAGCAAACTCCTATAAACACCAGTACAAATGCTTGCAGGTTGAAGTTAGAAGAGAGATGTTGTCTGAGAGTGGTTGTTGGTTTGTGTGCTGTTATGAGTCCTAGTGGTTGTAGTAGTCTGGCTGTCAGTTCAGAAATGTTCTTGATGTGTGGTAGTGTGGCTACTCCTTTGGATTATGGCATGTCCTCATTCCATTGTCTTTCCCTTAGGCATCTGTTGATGAAATTGTGGGGGTATCCGTTTTTGGCGAATACATTGTAGAGGTGTTCTTCTTCCTCTTTTTGCAGTTCTGGAGTGCTGCAGTGTGTTGTGGCCCTTTTGAATAGTGTCTAGATGCAACTTCTTTTTTGTGTGTTGCGGTGGTTGCTTTCGTAGTTCAGGACTTGGTCTATGTGTGTGGTTTTCCTGTATACATTTGTGGTGAATTCTCTGTTCGATGTTCTCTCAGACAACAACTCACCAGGGCAATGGACCCAATACCCAGCATGAGCAAAACCAACGTAGTGTACAAAATCCTATGCAAGGACTGCACAAAACACTACATAGGACAAACAGGAAGACAGCTAACGATATGTATCCATGAACACCAACTAGCCACGAAATGATACGACCAGCTATCCTTAGTAGCCGCACACGCAGATGACAAGCAACACGAGTTCGACTGTGACAACACTACTATTATAGGACAAGCCAAACAGAGAACAGCCTGGGAATTCCTAGAGGCATGGCTATCATCCACAGATTCTATCAACAAACACATCGACCTGGACCCAGTATACTGGCCACTGCAGCAGACAGCTGGAACTGACAACCGGAAGCAGCAGAGACAAACCACTATAAATGCCAGAGGAAACATCACAGAAGCGCTTCACAGGAGGCTCCCAAGCACTGAGGATGTCACCTAGACAGGTGACGAAATGTCTGCAACACAAATTCCCGGCTCGGCAAACAGAACCACAACATCTATGATATATGCAAGAAGGATGTTCAAATGCCTGGGGAGTCACAAAGGTGTAGGCCACTGAGGACTGAGAAGAGGTTTTTAAAGTCATAAAGGGCTTAGACAGGGTAAATAGACAAGGTATTTTCCCTGGGATGGGGAGTCCAGCACTAGAGGACATAAGTTTAGGGTGAGATGGGAAAGATTTTAAAATGACCTAAAGGAGCAAGTTTTTCATGCAAAGGGTGGTGTACGTATGGAATGAGCTGCCTGAGGAAATAGTGGAGGCTGGTACACTTACAACATTTAAAAAGCATCTGAATAGGTATGTAAATAGAAAGGGTTTAGAGGGATATGGGCCAAGTGCTGGAAATGGGACTAGATTAATTTAGACTATCTGGTCAGCATAGACGAGTTGGACCGAAGTGTCTGTTTCCATGCTGTACATTTGTATTACTCTATGTGCAGAAATATGTTCGCCCAGACAGTGGTGAGCCTATGGAATTCACTGCCACAGAAAGTGTTTGAACCTAAGACCTTGAATGTTTTCAAGGAGTTAGATATAGTTCTTAGGCTAATAGAATCAAAGGCTGTGGGAGAAAGCAGGAACAGAGTACTGAGTTGGATGATCAACTATGATCATATTGAATGGTGGAGCACTGTCAAAGTGGCCTAATTTAGCTTCTATTTTTTATGTTTCAGATGCCCACAGCCTTTCAGTGAAAATATTTTCCCTCAAGTCCCTTTAAAATCTCCAGCTCCTTACATTAAGCCTGCGCTGCTAGTTATTGACCCTGTTATTAAGAAGAAATGTTTTTCCCTATCTACTGTGGTTATGTCCCTCAAAACATTGTATATCTCAATCAGATTCCCTATCAGTCTTCTCTGCTCTAAAGGAAATGCCTATCTAGACTCTCTTCATAGCTGAATCGCTCCAGCCCAGAGAACAAACTAATGAATCTCTTTGCACTCTCTCTAGTTCAATCACAATTTCCTATACAACCACAACTGCACATAATACTCCAGCTGTGGTCTAATTAAAGTCATATGTAACTCCATCGTTACATCCTTGCTCGAGTATTCAATACCTTTGTAACCACCCAATGTACCTGCCTTCAAAGATCTATGGACATGCACAGCAAGGTCCCTCTGATCCTCTGTACCTTTAGGATCCTACCATTCAACGTGTATTCCTATGCCTTGTTCATGTACAACCTCACACTTTGCAAGATTAAATTTCATTTGTTACTGTTCAGCCCTAATACTATGGAAGAAGCATAGCTATATGAAAATTAGAAATTGGAAAAGGCTGACTGAGTGTCAAGAGTCAGCTAATAAACAGTTTGTTCACTTTTTAATTGATGTGGGAAGGCAGAGTACCACATGGATGAGTATTGTAGACAATTGAAGCCACAAATATGGATTAGGGCAATTGGAAACATGAGGTCATGCAGGAATATGTCAAACCAGTATTGATAATACTATTTATGTCATTAGTGCTTACTAATTGAAATAAACCTAAGCTATGGAAGCCATACAATTCTTTCTCTTGTCCATTGTCAGATATTTGGCAATTAACCTGCCAGAAACCTTCAGTCTGCGTAAAATGATGGACATGGAGAAAATGAAATCTTTTGGATTTGAGGTAGCTTCAGTACAATATACATTTGCTGCTTGAAAGAGAAATCTGAGAAACAGGTTCTGCCACAGACACTGCATGATGAAAAGGTTATCACGTATGTTTGTGGCATTTCTTGCCAATGAGTTTACACTATTCTTCTCTGCCATCAGTTAAATCAGAATCAATGTTTTACCAGAATCATGTCATGCTGGCTAGTATCTTTGAAGTGGAACCTTGGGTGTCTCTTCAGTTTTCAGCTTTCTCACAAGACAGAAAATGCTTGGGTATGTGAATGCCTTCCTTCCTGTGAGTTGCCCAAGCCAGTGAAACTGCCTTTCTTTGTTAAGTATCAGCATCTAGAAGTGAAGTGTGGTTTTCATGAGGATTATGGATACGAGCTTCTTTATATGCCAGCCAGAAGAGATGTGTAAGGAACAGATGGCAATGACAGCTAAAATGACAAAGCAAAAACAATACCAACAACACTGAAGATCACCTGTGTAGGACAAAGCTAATTGATAGTAGCCAGATGGCTTAGGAGGAATAAGATACAGATTGATTTTTTTTCTCTCTGGTAATATGGTATGAGTAAGTCAGGCTACACGACTGTACAGTACCATTGATGGATGATCAATCAGCTGGGCCTAATGGATCATACAGAGCTAAACTTGTGACACTTGGATTTGTCTCACTCACAGTCACAGATGACCAATTGCACATTAATTAGAGCACTTGCTGCATTCAATATGTGACTCATGCAGTGTTTTAAAGAATTACAAAAATGAAATACTCCGGTACTGCTGTTATTTTCTCAAAGATTTTGGCTGTGCGGCTGTATGGGACACTGGTTAAGCCACTCTTAGAATATTATGTGTAATTCTGGTCTCCTTCTTAGTGGAAGGTTGTTGTGAAACTTGAAAGGGTTTAGGAAAGTTAAAAATCACACAACACCAGGTTATAGTCCAACAGGTTTAATTGTAAGCACACTAGCTTTCGGAGCGCTGCTCCTTCATCAGTTGATTGTGATACCTTCAACATATTGTCTAGCTAACACCAATTGTTACGGCTAACCTGAGAATGCAACTTTTAAAAAAAGGTTTTGTGATTTACACATGAAAGAAGTGAAACTATCATGGTATTCGAACAGATGAAAGACTCAACAGACAATCAAGGTATTTTTCAATATTTAATTTCAGTTACATCACACTGTAAATTTTTGCTCTAAATTCTGTGCCTTACAGTTATGTCCTCCATAATCACCTGATGAAGGAGCAGCGTTCCGAAAGCTAGTGTGCTTCCAATTAAACCTGTTGGACTATAACCTGGTGTTGTGTGATTTTTAACTTTGTACACCTCAGTCCAACACTGGCATCTCCAAATCATGGGTTCAGGAAAGATTGACAGGGATGTTGCCAGGGTTGGAGGATTTGAGCTACAGGGAGAGGCTGAATAGACTGGGGCATAGGTTTAAGGTGAGAGGGGAAATATTTAAAAGGGACCTAAGGGGCATCATTCTCACCCAAAGGGTGGTGCGTGTATGGAATGAGCTGCCAGAGGAATTGGTGGAGGCTGGTCCAATTGCAACATTTAAAAAGAATCTGGATGGATCTATGAATAGGAAAGGTTGAGAGGGATATGAGCCAAGTACAGGCTAATAGGACTAGATTAATTTAAGTATCTGGTCAGCATGGACATGTTGGACCGAAGGGTCTGTTTCTATGCTGTACATCTCTATGAAGCTATGACTCCATGTACCATTTTTATTTATGCAAACACCAATGATTTATGTTTATTACATGAAATAATCTGTGTATGAGTGAAAAATAGCACAAATCAGTATTTGAGTCCTTGTTCCTTAGTGTTTTTTCTACTGACATGTCTGAGTGTATCAGTTTATATTTCAAACAATCCAAATCCCTCAATTGTCCAACAAACTGTCTGCAGAGTGCTCTATTCTGCAGGATCCTAAGTGTCATCAACAGTTAAAATTAGACTTCAAATGAAAAGTAAAGTGCTCTGAATCATGGTGATCTATTGCTCTTGGCAAGCTTCCTCAGGTACCTTCCTTCAACTTTTACACCGTCCACTCCACATCTGTATTGAGCTGATCTTAGGTAGGCAGTAGTTTGAATGCTAATATATTCTTCATGCTTCACACTTGGTCCTACCAGGTTAGGAATGGAGAATTGAACCAGCAAGACCACTCTTCTTTTGATTGCTAACATTGTGATCACAACTAGAAGTGCCATGTGCAAGGGCAATAATCTAGAATGAATTGAAAGACCAACTTCAGTAGGGTGAGAATGGAGTTAGCCTACATAAACTGGCTTTAATAAATGTCATTGCTAAAACTCTCTTGAGAATTGAAGAAAGAGAACTTTAATTTACTCAATGCCTTATATATTCTAACAATGTCCCAAAAATGAAGACCCATGGGTGTTTAATTCCTGTCATATTGTGGGGAGAAACTACAGCCAAGTTAAGCATGACAATGTCTCCAAAACTGAATTCAAATAATTGACAATATAATCTATTTCATTGATGTTGGTTGAGGGATAAATGTTGACCAAGACATTGGGGAGAACTGCTCTACTGGTTCATCATCAAGTGGTATCATCAGCATTTATATTCATATGGGAAGGTATATGCTGTTTCATTTTCACACTTAATCCTGTGACACTATGTGCACTTGTCAGCATTAGAGTGTAAAGTTGCATCATGTGTTGAAGTCTCTGAGAGGTTCTTGAACTCTTTGGGCTCAACCTCAGAAATAAAAGTTTCAGCGCTGACACACAGATGCATTGAGGCTCACATATGAAGAATAGGTACTTGAATCAGATACATAAGAAATAGAAATATAGAAATAGTGAAGATAGGAGCAAGGTAGGCCATTCAACCCCTTGAGACTGCTCCACTATTCACAATGATCATGGCTGATCATCAAGTTCAATAACCTCCTCTCATACCCCTTGATCCATTTAAGCTATATTGACTTCCTTCTCGAAAGCTCATTTTGTTTTGGCCTCAACCACTTTCTGTTGTAATTAATTCCACAGGCTCATCACTTTCTGGGTGAAGAAATTTCTCCTCATCTCAGTCCTAAAAGGTTTACTCTTTATCCATAACATATGATCTCTGGTTCTGGACTTCCCCACCATTGGAAACATCCTTTCTGCATCTAACCTGTCTAGTCCTGTTAGAATCTTATAAGTTTCTATAAGATCCCCCATCATTTTTCTAAACTTCAGTGAATACATTCCTCATCAATTTAATCTCTCCTATATGTCAGGTCTGCCATCCCAGGACTCATGGTAAACCTTTGATGCAGTCCTTCTATAGCAAGAACATCCCTCCTGAGATAAGAAGAGCACAACTGCTCACAATATTCTAGGTGTAGCCAAGAAATTAGACCATATCAAAAATCAGTGCTTTCCAGAAAGGAATTGTGATTGTTAAACACTGAAATTAAATGCTTGAACAACCTTGGTCCATATTCAAGATATTGCTAAAGTTAAGGAGAATGTCAGTTAAATAATCTATCCTGAACATAAATTGTGCCTCATAGCCGAAAAACAATGCTAAATAAAGTCATGAACTCACTGACCTAGATTTACCAGAAAATAACCTAAAATTGGAGGAAGGATGGGCTGCTTTCACACCTGGTTCTGCAGCATTTCCTGTATTCATGTACTTACTTGCTTCATTTTGATTCAGATGAAATTGCATTGGAATTTGATTCTTTTTACCACTTGCCTTCTATGGAAGCCTCTTCTGGTGCTTAATCCTTCTGCCACTGGAACAACTTCATTCAATTTACTCTGACCAGATTAAGATTTTGAAAACATCTGTCAAATTTCTATTCAGATTTCTCTTGAGAGAGCAACCAATGATAGTGTAAAGAGCAGAGAGGGCCAACAATTTCGACACTGTCATGTGTTCACAATAATTTTTGACATCAGTATGTTTCCAGTTCATTGGAAAGGAGGTTTTTTGGGATCTAATTATGGGAAAGAATAGAATCATAGAATCCCTAAGATGCAGATAGAAGCCAAGCAGCCCGTCACACCCTCCAAAGAGCCTCCCATCAAGATCCAGCATCCCCCCCACCCTCCACCGCCCTATCTCCCTAACCTAGCATTTCCTATGCTTAACCCCTTTCACCTACACATCCCTGACACTACCGGGTAATTTATAATAACCAGCCCACTCAAGCTGAACATCTTTAGACTGTGGGAGGAAATCAGAGCACCCGACAGAATCACATGCAGTCATTGGGAAAGCATGCAAACTCCACACAGACAGTCACCCAAGGTTGGAATCGAATCCGGCTTCCTGATGCTGTGAGGAACCGAGCCACTATGCCACCCTACTCTGCCCCACGTAAAGTGGCTTGAGTCGATCCAATGTCAGTGGGAAACATTTAGGGGGTAAGGGTCATTGTATAATAAGCTTCAGTTTGATTATGGAAAAGGACAAGGAGTAATACAGAATACAAAAGCTTCATTTTTTTTTCTGTTTTTCAGTGGCAGCAGCAGCAGCAACTTGAAGGGTGGGAGCTTGCACCAGGGGCCTGCCGGGAGCAGTGAGTCACTGATTTGTGCTTTTAAATTTGAAGTCAGAGAGCAGAGGGTTTCTGGGAAAGGAGGGACTTCTTATTTTTATTTCCGTCCTGATATATAAGTCAGTGTCTTCTCAACCCGAGACCCTACCTTTGTGAGGCCTCCCACCCAACCATCTCCTCTAAGCTTAAAGACCAGGGACATATCAGGTAAGCATCTCTTTCTTACTTTGTGACTAGGGGACTAGGAGGGATGGCAGTGCAGGGAGAGCAATGTTCCTCCTGCATGATGTTTGAGGTCAGGGATGCCAATAGTGTCCCATCCAAGTACATCTGCAGGAAGTGCACCCAACTCTCGCTCCTCCAAGACCGTGTTAGGGAACTGGAGCTGGAGCTGGATGAACCTCGGATCGTTTGGGAGGCAGAGGCTGTGATAGATAGGAGTTACAGGGAAGTAGTTACTCCTAGGCAACAAGAAAGCAGGGTGACTGTTCGAAGGGGGAAAAAACAGAAAGTGGAGGGATCCCCTGTGATCGTTCTCCTGAAAAAACATGTATACCATTTTGGATACTGTTGAGGGGGATGACTTACCAGGGGCAAGCAGTGGGAACCATGTTTCTGGCACAGAGCCTGTCCCTGTTGCACAGAAGGGAAGGAGGGAAAGGAGGAGAGTGTTAGTCATTGGGGACTCAATAGTTAGAGGCTCAGATAGAAGATTTGTAGGGAATGAACGAGACCCGCGGTTGGTGTGTTGCCTCCTAGGTGTCAGGGTCTGTGATGTCTCGGATCGTGTCTTTGGGGTCCTGAAGGGAGAGGATGACCACCCTCAAGTCATTGTCCATGTAGGTACCAACGACATAAGTAGAAGGAGGGATAGAGATGTAAGGCAGAATTTCAGGGTGCTAGGGTGAAAGCTGAGAGCTGGAACAAACAGAGTTGTTATCTATGGTTTGTTACCCATGCCATGTGATAGCAAGGCAAGGAGTAGGGAGAGATAGCAGCTAAACACGTGGCTGCAAGGATGGTGTAGGAGGGAGGGTTTCAGGTTTTTGGATAATTGGGGCTCATTCTGGGGAAGGTGGGACTTGTACAAACAAGACGGTCTTCACTTGAACTAGAGGGGTACTAATATCCTGGGTGGGAAATTTGCTGGTGCTATTTGGGTGAGTTTAACTTAGCTCAGTAGGGGGATGGGAACCAGAGGTGTAGCTGCAGTGTACAGGAGGATGAGAGTAGGAAGGTCAGGGATGGGATTTCAGGTCACAGGAATGTTCTGGCAGACAGAGAAGTGGTTTGAAGTGTGTCAGAAGTATCCGAAATAAGGTAGATGAGCTTGCAGCATGGATAGATACCTGGGACTTCGATGTTGTGGCCTTTTGGAGACATAGATAGAGCATGGTGAGGAATGGATGTTGCAGGTTCAGGGTTTAGATCTTTCATTAAAAACAGGCAAGGTGGTAAAAGAGGGGGAGGTGTGGCCTTGTTAGTCAAAGATAGTATAATGGTGGCTGAGAGAGCTTTTAATGAGGACTCATCTACTGAGGTAGTGTGGGCTGAGGTTAGAAACAGGAGAGGAGAGGTCACACTTTTTGAAGTTTTTATAAGTCTCTGCAGAGTTCCAGGGAGGTGGAAGAGAGGATTATTCTGGGTAGGAGTGAAAGGAACAGGGTGGTCATTATGGGGGACTTTAACTTCCCCAACATTGATTGGAAATGTTATAGTCTAGTACGTCGGATGGATCAGTTTTTGTCCAATGTGTACAGGAGGGTTTCCTGACACAGTATGTCAAAGTGCCGACAAGAGGGGAGGCCACACTGGATCTGGTGCTTGGTAATGAACCAGGCCAGGTGTTTGATTTAGTTGTAGGTGAGCACTTTGGAGAGAGTGACCATAATTCAGTTACATTTAGTTTAGCAATGGAAAGGGATCAGTACGTCCCACAGGTCAAGAGTTATCGATGGGGCAGGGCAATTATAATGCGATTAAGCAAGAATTAGGCTGCATAGAATGGGGTAGCAAAATGCAGGGGATGCAGACAATCGAAATGTGGAGCTGGTTTAAGGAACAGATACTATGTGTTCTTGATAGGTATGTCCCTGTCAGGCAGGAAGTGATAAGGTAAGGGAACCATGGTTTACTACAGAAATTGTATCTCTTATTAAGAAGAAGAAAGAGGCTTATGTGTTGATGAGGCAAAATGGTACAGATGAGGCGATGGAGAGTTACAGATCAGGTAGGATGGATTTAAAGAGAGAGTTAAGAAGAGCAAAGAGAGGACACAAGCAGTGTTTAGTAAGTAGAATAAAGGAGAACCCGAAAGCTTTCTATAGGTATGTGAGGAATAAATGGATGATTAGGGTAGGAATAGGGCCAGTCAAAGACAGAAGTGGGAAGTTGAGTGTGGACCCTGTAGAGATCGGAGAGGTGCTAAATGAACATTTCTCATCGGTATTCACTCAGGAAAAGGAAGGTATTGTAGAGGAGAAGAATGAGGTACAAGACATTAGACTAGAAAGGATTGAGGTTAGTTACACACAGGTGTTATCAATTCTAGAAGGAGTGAAAGTAGACAAGTCCCCTGGGCTGGATGGGATTTATCCGAGGATTCTCTGGGAAGCTAGGGCGGAGATAGCAGAGCCTTTGGCTTTGATATTTGAGTCGTCATTGTCTACGGGTTTAGTACCTGAGGGACTAGAGGATTGCAAATGTTGTGCCCTTGTTCAAGAAGGGCAGCAGAGATGACCCAGGTAATTATAGACCAGTGGGCCTTACTTCTGTTGTAGGAAAGGTTTTGGAAAGGATTATGAGAGATAAGATTTATAATCATCTAGCAAGCTAAATTTGATTTCAGATAATCAACATGGTTTCGTCAAGGGCAGGTCGTGTCTCGCAAATCTCACTGAGTTTTTTGAGAAGGTGACCAAGCATGTAGATGATGGGAGGGCAGTTAACTGGTATACTTGGACTTCAGTAAAGTCTTTGATAAGGTTCCACATGGTAGGCTGATGGAGAAAATGCAGAGGCATGGATTAGCAGTTTGGATTAGAAACTGGCTTTCTGGAAGAAGGCAGCGAGTGATGGTTGATGGAAAATATTTAGTCTGGAGTATAGTTACTAGTGGTGTGCCACAAGGATCTGTTTTGGGACCATTGCTGTTTGTCATTTTCACAAGTGACTTAAACGCAGGCATAGGTGGATGGAATAGTAAATTTGCAGATGACACTAAAGTCGGTGGAGTGGTGGACAGTTTGGAAGAATATTACAGGTTACAGGGGGACTAGGATAAACTGAAGAATTGGGCTGAGAGGTGGCAAATGGAATACAATGCAGCTAAATGTGAGGTGATGCACTTTGGGAAGAATAACAGGATGGCAGAGTACTTGGTCAATGGAAAGGTTCTTGGTGGCGTGGATGTGCAGAGGGATCTTGGACTCCATGTGCAAGATCCCTGAAAGTTGCCACTCAGGTGGTAGTGCTATTAAGAAGGCATACGGTGTGTTAGGTTTCATTGGTAGAGGGATTGAGTTCCAGAACTGCAATATCATGCTGCAAGTATACAAAGCGCTGGTGCAGCCACACTTGGAATATTGTGTACACTTCTGGTCGCTCCATTACAGGAAGGATGTGGAAGCATTTACCAGAGGCAATTTACCAGGACGTTGCCTGGTCTGGAGGGAAGGTCTTATGAGGGAAGGCTGAGAGACTTGGGTCTGTTCTCATTGGAAAGAAGAAGGCTAAGGGGGGATTTGATAGAGACATACAAGATGATCAGAGGATTAGATAGGGTAGACAGTGGAAGACTTTTTCCTAGGATGATGATGTCAGCTTGTATGAGAGAGCACAACTACAAATTGAGGGGTGATAGATTTAAGACAGATGTCAGAGGCAAGTTTGTTACGCAGAGAGTCGTAAGGGTGTGGAATGCCCGACCTGCTAATGTAGTCAACTCAGCCACATTATGGAGATTTAAACAATCAGATAAGCACATGGATGATTTTGGGATAGTGTAGGGGACAAGCTGAGAATAGTTCACAGGTTGGCACAACATTGAGGGCTGAAGGGCCTGTTCTGCGCTGTATTGTTCTATGTTCTATTTTAATTGGGGGTAGGCCAACTTTAGTGGAGTGAGAAAGGACCTAGCCCATTTAAATTGGAATGAAAGATTATGAGGCACATCTGTAACTGAACAATGGGCAACCTTCAAACAGGAAATAATTTGGCTACTGAAATAACTCCACAGAGGCTGATATTCCGTCACCAAGTTACCCTTTAGTTACAGTGCATAGTACTTGACACTGATCCAGCTTCCTCAGAGCCAGCCCTGAGAGTGAGCAGAACCTCTAATAAGCCTCATTCCTGAGGAAGGGCTTATGCCTGACACATCGATTCTCCTGTTCCTTGGATGCTGCCTGACCTGCTGTGCTTTTCCAGCACAACACTCTCAACCTAGAACCTCTGGCACTCCTGTCGGCCAGGGCTCCCTGGCTGGACCAGGTTAACAGTTCCAATCAGGGAACTCATATTTTATGAGGTTCATCTGGCTGACCTCATTACAGTCACTAACTCTACAATCAAGAAACATTCTCACTAGGGGGAAAGGTAGGCAAAAAGAAAATGATGCAAGAGATAGAGAATAGAATGGAATGGGAAAAGAGCATAATGATGGATGTCAGATGAATCACACAATTTAGAACTAGGCTGAATATGACAGGTTGAGGGAGGAAAGAGAAACAGCTAACATTAAAAAAGGGAATTCAAAGGCCCTCTATAGGCATATAAGTATTAAACACGTGACAAGAAGAAGAATGGGGCTGAGCAGTGACCAACAAAGGTGATTTACACATTGAGGTAGGGACATGGATGAAAGACTACTAAGTGAATACTTTGCATCAGTCTTTATCAAGGGTGAAGATGCTGCTAAAGTCATAACAAAAGAGAATGCAGTTGATGTACTGGATGTGCTAAAAATTGCTAATGATGAGGAATTAGATAGGCCGACTGTACTTAGAGCTGATAGGTTGAATTTTCAGTTTGGGGTTGGGAGTCTGACCCCTGAATCATTTCTGGATCCAGATCCCACTTTAAATCAGGATGAATCAAAAACAGAAATCACTGAGAAAGCCCAGCAGGTCTGGCAGCACCTGTGGAGAGAAAGCAGAATTAGCATTTCAGCTCCAGTGGTCCTTCCTCAGAACTCAGAAATCAGGATGAATAGTATGATTTTCAAATATAAGGAACTGATTTGTTTGAGAGGCATGTTTGGATCCCAATTAGTGACATTCAGTGCAGCCTGGAATGTAAACTCAATAAGAAGAAGCCTGTCAAAAGGTAAATGACAGTAATGATTGGATATGCTGTAGACTGATGAGATGGAGCAACAGGGTGCTTAGAGGACTGAATACAGGCATAGTAACCATTCATGGGCAGTAATAACTTTCTCCAATTACCCCCCTTCCTCTGCCACAACCCCAAGACTTTAACCAGACTGTGGCAGACAGGCAAGGGGTCTAGTTCCCAGCATCTGGAAGATGAAACACCACTTCAGGTACAAACAGAGCTTGGATAGAGGTAGTGACAGAGGTCAACATCTTTGAAGAGACTAGAGGGATGTTGGACTCTTGCAAAAAAAGACTCAGCAATCCGATAAGGTCTTCAAAAATGAGAGGCAGTGATACCCCAAATGACAAGTTCCTAACCCTTTATTACATTTGTGAGTATGCAAGCTGAACAGACTGAAATGCCCACAATTCTCTCTCACATTATCAGATCAAGTGGCCATTTCTGCCACTGAGACATGAAGCACACTTCTATAGCAGATGCATTTGAGAAGAAAGAATCACTGAGAAAAGAAGATGTCATGGACGGGTTGGACCGAAGGGTCTGTTTCCATGCTGTACATCTCTATGACTCTAAGATGTGAATAATATTAGACTAAGTGAGGAAAACCAAGCTACTCATAAACCATTCTTTCTTCACCCTGTCAGGGAAGATAGTGCACATCCTGATGGAAAAATCTCAGAAGTGTGTACCAAACTTCACAGACTGACTCCAACAAAGAACGCATTGTAATGTGACAGCATTGTGTTCAGTTTGTTATGAATTTATGCAATCAGGAATATTTAAAACATCATTGACGGATACATGACTGCATCTTAGACTTCTCAGAACAACATTTGCAATGTAAAGGATGCTGTAATTACAAAGGACTGAAGTCACTAAGCATAAAATATTTTCAGAGGGAGATTACATGACCCAGTTGTACACGTTATTGGATTTGAAAACAGACTGTCATAACGATTTCTTGCCTGAAGCTTTATCCTTTTCTCTCTGTATCTGAAACCTGTCTCATCAAAGTTTGTGAGTTATAATCTCATGGAAGAGCACATCACCATAAGTCAATAGTTCTTGAAATCTTCATTGTGATAAAGAATTCTTAACAGAGGATCCAGAATCTCCCCCCAGCTTCCACAGATAAAAAAAAATTCAATATCCATACCTGATTCAGAAAGAAATCTGAATGTCAACAGCTTGTGAGCAAAGTGACTTTGGTTACAGAACTAGCTTGGCTATAGGAGACAGAGGATAATGGTTGAAGGATGCTTTTTGAAATGCACGGTTGTGACTAGTAGTGTTCCACAGGGATCAGTGCTGGGACATCTGCTGTACATGGTCTACAGGAATGATTTGGAGGAAATCCTGGTTGGTTTGATTAGTAAGTTTGTGCTTGATACAAAGGTTGGTGGAGGTGTGGATAGTGAGGAGGATTGTTAGAAGATACAGCAGGATATAGATTAGTTGGAGGCATGGGCAAAAAAAAAGTAGATGGAGTTTAATCTGGACATATGTGAGGTGATGCATTTTGAAAGGTCAAGTACAGATGGAAATTATACACTGAATGATAGAAGTCGAGAGTGTGGTGCTGGAAATGCACAGCAGGTCAGGCAGCATCCGAGCAACAGGAGAGTCGATGTTTTGGGTATAGGCCCTTCAACAGGAATTCATCCCTTCCTCATGAAGGGCTTTTGCCTGAAACGTTGATTCTCCTACTGCTCGGATGCTGCCTGACCTGCTGTGCTTTTCCAGCACCACTCTCTTGACTCTGACTCTCCAGCATCTGCTGTCCTCACTTTCTCAGAGTGAATGATAGAACCCAGGGCCACAGATCACTGAAGGTGACAGCACAGGTAGATATGGTAATAAAAAAGGCCTATGGCATTCTTGCCCTCATTCGAAGGGGCATTGAGTATAAAGATAGGCTAGTTATAGGCTAGTTGTAGCTTTATAGAACTTTAGTTAGGTGGCACTTGGAATACTTGTGCACAGTTCTGGTCACCATACAACCAGAGGGGTGTGGATGCTCGCAGAGTGTACCGGAAAGGTTTATCAGGATGTTGCCTGATATCGGGAATTTTAATTATGAAGAGAAGTTGGATAGACTTTGTTTTCACTGAAACACAGGAGGTTGAGAAGTGACCTGATAAAAGTTTATAAGGTTATGAATAGCATGAATAGAGTGGAAAGTATGAAGCCTTTTCCCAGGGGTGCATTACTAGGCACTGAAGAAGGGCTTACGCCCGAAACGTCGATTCTCATGCTCCTTGGATGCTGACTTACCTGAAGCGCTTTTCCAGCAACACATTTTTCAGCTCCGTTCTCCAGAATCTGCCGTCCTCACTTTCTCCTGCATTACTAGGCGACACAATTTCAAGGTGTTGGCGGTGGGGGGGGGGGGGGGGGGGGGGGGGGGGGGGGGAGACATTTAAAAGAGGTGTGCAAGGCAAGCTTTCACACAAAGGGTGGTAAGTGCCTGAACGTGCTGCCAGAGGAGGTGGTAGAAGCAGACACAATAGCAGCATTCAAGAAGTACCTGGACAAATGCACGAATAGGAAGGAAATAGAGGGATATGGATCCTGCAAGTGAAGATGGTTTTAGTATAGAAGGGCAAAATGTGTCGCTGCAGGCTTGGAGGACCAAAGGGCCTGTTCCTGTGCTGTACTGTTCTTTGTTCTTTGTTCGTTGAGTTTTTGATAAAAAAACACTCAGTTCCAGGAATCCTGGAACTTCTCTCTTTGTCAATGGAATGGGAAACTCCCCAAAAACCTTTATTTTCATACTCCATGGGACCATTTGTCCATGCCCAGTGGTATGGCCTAGGAACATGACTTTGGCTGTTGTGAACTCACGCTTAGCTAGGTTTATCACCAAGCCTGCTTTCTGAAGTTGTTCAAACAATTCTGATAGATGCTTCAAAGACTTCTTCCATGTGTGATTAAAAATCACCAGATCATCTATGTACACCATACAATTAGGCAACCCCAAAATGAATTTATTTGTTAGTCTTTGAAATGTAGCTGGTGCATTTTTCAGACCAAACAACATAACTTTAAACCAGTAAAGTCCTTTCGCTATCACAAAAGCTAAAATTTCTTTTGCTATCTCAGATAAAGGTACTTGCCAGTATCCTCCAATTAAGTCCAGCTTAGAAATATATGTTGCTTGTTCCACCTTCTCAATACAGTCTTCCAGCCATGGAATAGGTTATGAATCAGATTTTGTAACTGCAGTTATGGGGGAGGGTTACCAGATCTGAAATGTTAACTCTGATTTATCTTCCCAGATGCTGCCAGACCTGTTAAACCTTTCCAGCAACTTCTGTTTTTGTTTCTGATTTACAGCATCCACAATTCTTTCCGTTTTCATAACTGCATTGACCGTGCAGTAATCAACACACAAACATTTGGTTCCATCTGGTTTTGGCATCATTACTATGGGTGAGCTCCATTCACTGCAACTCACTTTGATTATATTGGCATTGAGCATGCTTTTAATCTCTTATTGAATCTGTGCAAATTTTCAAGAATTGTATCTATAAGGATGCTGCTTAATTGGAACAGCATTTCCTATATCTGCATCATGTGTAATCACGTTAGTACTTCCCAGCTTATTCCCACATATCTTTTCATGCAATTGTAATAACTCTTTCAGGTCATTTTGATTTTCCTCTAGATTGTAACTCAATAATTTATCCCAATTTTTGACAATGTCCTCACTATCCAATTTCATGAGGAATATTAAATTCAAATGTATTTGGATTTGGTTTTTACTCCAAGTTGTAACATGTCCCATGTTCTTCTTCCTTACCCATCAAAATACCATTTAAGCATATTTATGTGATACACTTTGAGTTTTCTTTCTATCTGGTGTTCTTATCAAATAATTTACCTCATTCAATTTCCTTTTGATTTGATAAGGCCCACTAAGCCTTGCCTTTAAAGGTTCACCTACCACTTTGTAATACTAACACTTTTATCTCCTCCTGCGAATCTATGATTTCTTGATTTCTTGTCTGCTTCCTGCTTCAGAACATACTGTGCTATTTTAAAATGTACTCCAGCCAACTCACCCGCTCTATTTAATCTTTCCCTAAAATTTGATACATAGTCTAGATATGTGGTCTCTGAATTCTGACTTATCCATTTTAATTAATTTCAGTGAAAACACCTGAGGGTGTTTACTTATTTTCCCCCTCATGGGTTTCCTTTTTACCCTATGGTAAACTATCTTTAGTATTTTCAATGAGATCTCCTTTTCCTTTATTACCTGAGTATTTCTCTTTTCCCCAATTCCTTTACCTCACAAATTGAAATTGAATTCAGAAGCCAAACTTTGATTTATGAACCAGCTCAAAATCACCTGCTACTTCTGGTGCCAGTCTTGCAGTCTTAGCTCACCACTCTTCCACAAGCTCTCACTATTTCAAGAATTGAATTTTTGAACTCCGCCAAAATAACAGTCTCTCTAAGAGCATCATACATCCGATCTATTTTCAATGCACTTTTCCACTTACCAAAGTTACTTTGTTTGATCTTTTCAAATTCTATGTATGTTCGACCAGGTTCCCCCCTTAGATTCCTAAAATGCTGTCTGTAGGTTTCTGGCACTAATCCATATGCACTTAAGATGGCTTTTTACACCTCTTTACACTCTCCAGTTTTCTCATCTGACGGTGGTGCAAATACTTCATTAGTTCTACATTTGTTTGATTCAATAATATCCACATGGTCACCAGCTATTTCATTTGTTTAGCCACTTTGTCGAATGAAATGAAAAATGTTTCTACATCCTTCTCATCAAATTTTGATAATGCTTGGACCTATTCAAACAGATTCCCACCAGGCTTTGACTATGATGGGTTTGCTCTTCTTTACTGCTCTTCCCTTCTACCTTTGCCAGGTTAAGTTGACTTTCCTCTTTCATTATCAACTTATTAGTTCAAAAAAACTCTCTTTTTCTACCTTTATTCTGTTTCTCTATCTGTCTCCCTTTCTTCTGCTAGGATCATCTTTTCATTTTCGTTTAGTTTTTCCAGGGTTGTTCTTTCCTCTTTCTTTTTCCTCTGCATTTAATCATAATTCAAACTATTACATTTCATTTTCTCTTTATTTTTCTCTTGCAATTGCCTCTAACTCAATCTGCTTCATTTGCAATTGAACTTTAGCAATTTTCAAGATTCTGATTGCACTCCTGGCAATTGTCATAGTTATCTCCCCTTTGCTCATAGACACAGGCAACTCTAACTTCAGCTTGTTTGCCAGTTCTGAAAGTTGTGTCTGGCTCATTTTCTGCCAAACACCCGAAGTGATTCTTCCGCCCTCAGGAAACTCATGATGACTGAAAGAGCCATTATTACACAAGGCACACCCTGGTTTGAGGAAAAAAGATTTTAAATTTTTTACAAAATTACAACATCACTACAAAATCGTGTAACAATGTTATAATGTAATGACAATAACAGAAAACAAACTACGACTATACTCCACCAACCAGTGAGGAGAGAAAGAACAAAAACCTACAAGAACTACAATTCAATAAATAACTAAGAAAGAAAAACAAGTTATACCAAGGTAACTTAAGTTATAGAGTCATAGAGTGATAGAGATGTACAGCATGGAAACAGACCCTTTGGTCCAACCCGTCCTTGCCGGCCAGATATCCCAACCCAATCTAGTCTCACCTGCCAGTACTCTGCCCATATCCCTCCAAACCATTCCTATTCATATACCCATTCAAATGCCTTATATTCAGTTAAATTACTACTCAGTGCAATCCCACCAAAGTTTCCCACCACTGGGAGCATTGGTAAGCAAACCTGTATTTGTTCAAGATTCCCCCCCCCCCGGGGCCCCCAGACCGCCAGACATAGCCCTCATGACTACACAAGGGCCCTGATCAATATAGCCAACAAGTCTGCATCTATATAATTCAGAAAGGGTCGTCATGTTCTATAAAGCAATTCCATTTTCTGGTGCGCCATACTCGTAAGGAAGTCCAGGGGGATGTGCTTCAAAACTAATCTATGCCACCCGAGAGTCCCGGGGGATTCTCCGACATCCAGCTCATTAGAATGTTCTTCCTTGCACAGAATGAAAGAATATTAAACAATTTCTTCCCATGCACGTCCAAAGAGGGGAGATTTGGAAGACCCAAGAGGAGGGACACCGGATCCAACTTAACCTCAGTTCCCAAAATCTCTTCCAAAACACTTGCTATAGCATCCCAATACCTACGAAGCTTGTGGCATGACCACAAGCAATGAGTAAGAGTGCCAACATCTGTTTTACATTTGGGGCATATTGGGGATGCTCCGGTCTTAAATTTCACAAGCTGCTCCGGTGCCAGATGAGCCCTGTGGAATACCTTCAGTTGCATAGCATGCGTCCTGTTACAGATGGAAATCTTCCTTACATTTTCCCAAATATCCTCCCACACCTCTTACGAGATTTCCACCTCCAATTCCCAAGTCCAGGTTCTGCATAGCTACTCAATGTCCTTTGAAACATTACTTCTAAACAAGTGATAAAGGGGACTGACCAAGAGAGC
Source organism: Hemiscyllium ocellatum (assembly GCF_020745735.1). NCBI lineage: Eukaryota > Metazoa > Chordata > Chondrichthyes > Orectolobiformes > Hemiscylliidae > Hemiscyllium > Hemiscyllium ocellatum. The sequence continues at coordinate 104,496,917 of NC_083405.1, forward strand.
GCCCATAGACCAGAGCACTCTCCTCTCTATATCTGACTTATAGGTAATAACCAACAATGTAATCTTTTTTTATGTAAAGTCTCTAACCTGAAAATAATGAAAAAGGTCCTTCCTAGATAGCTCATATTTCTGACTCAGCTACTCAAAAGATACCATGACATCCGTGTCAAATAAATCTCCCAGACAGGAGACTCCTCGAGACTCCCAGAACTTAAAGACAGAGTCCATTGTCCCTGGCTGGAATCCTAACATTTCCACTATGGGAGTGAAAGAGGAAGTTGCCGTCACTATGCTGCATCATTCTCCATGCTTCAACTGTGTTAAGGAAAATCAGATTTCAGCAATGGTCCATAACAGACCTCATCTTGTCCATAAACAACAAATTGATGAGGGGGCTTTCTGCCTGGGAGGCCTCGATGTCCAGCAAGATTGATCGTGGGTCCTGGCAGGCCCAGTCAGCCACATATGATAATAAGGTACTCAATTGATATTTCTTAAAGTCCGGAAAGTCCAAACAGCCCATCTCCTGCGGAAGTTGCAATTAGTCCAGCTTAATAAGAGGCCACCTATGATGCCAGATGAAAATCCAAGCCAACTGTGAAGCCTCCATAGCCCCTACCTCCAGAGCAGTTATATTGTGGTCCCTCCAGATGGCTTCCGCCAGTGGCTCAATCACCAATGTAAATAATAACGGCAAGAGAGGGCACCCTTGTCGGCTGCCTATACCGATATTAAAATTATCCGACCGTATACCATTAGTTAGGACCGCTGCTTTCTGGTTGCTATATAACATTGCCACCCCTTGGCAAAAACCCCTCCAAGACCAAACCGTTCCAGTGCATAAAAGAGGTACGGCCACTCCACCCAGTCAAACATCTTCTCTGCATCCAGGGAGACTACCAAGCCCAGAATTGACCCTTGCTGGCCTACCTGGACTATATTTAATACTCTTCTAATATTACGACCCTTGATTAAACCTGTCTGGTCCTCCTTTACAATGAAAGGCAAAACCCTCTGAAACATTAATGACAATTTTTCGACAGAATTTTAAAATCTACATTCAGTAACGATATGGGCCTGTAGGAAGTGCAATCCTCTGGGGCTTTTCCTTTCTTGAGAATAAGTTGAATATTTGCTTCTCTCAGAGAGGATGGGAGGTGGTCCTGACTGTATGACTGCTTGTACATATCCAACAGTGGCCCAGACAGCATGTCTATAAACCCCTTGTAAAACTCACTTTGAAGTCCATCTGGGCTGGGCGCTTTACCACTCTGGAGCTGCCTCACCACCTCCTGTATTTCCTGGATTGTCAGGGGGGCATTCAGAAAGGACGCCTGCTCTGAAGTTACACCTGGAAGGTCCAGGGTCTTAAAAAAGGATTCCATCTTCATCAGTCTGTTCTCATAGCCCTCCGAACAGTACAGCTTAGAGTAAAACTTCCTACATGCTGCATTAGTCTTTTTGGCATTGAAAGTAAGAGTACTAGCACTCTCTCTGATGGATGTGATAGATTGGGGGCATTCTTCTGTCTGGCTAGGTACACTAGATATCTACCCGGTTTATCACCGTACTCAAATAACCTCTGTTTCACAAAAGAGATTTCCCTCTTTATTGTCTGGGTGAATGCAGCATTCAAAGTAGCCCTGATGGCTGTAATCCGCTGTAATTTGGTTATAGATGGTCTGAAAAAGTATTCTCCCTCAGCTGCCTTCAGCCGGGCCTCGAGCAAATGCTGCTGCTCTCCCCTCTGTCGCTTCCGCATCGCAGAGTAAGAAATAGTCAAACCCCGTGCATAGGCCTTGGCAGTCTTCCAGAGCACCGATGGGTTATTGGTCGTACCCAAATTAATGTCCCAAAAGATTTTAAATTCCAGTGAAAAATACTCTACAAACTTGCTATCCTTCAAGAGGAAAGGGTCCATGTGTCAGTGCCGCGAGCCTATCCTGTTACCACCGGCCTTGACCTCCATGTACACTGCCGCATGATCGGAAATGGCTATATTCCCTATTCTGCAAGATAGCACCGATGGGACAAAAACCCTGTCAATTCTGGTATAACACCTCTGTGGATTAGAGAAAAAGGTGAAATCCCTACCTTCGGGGTGAAGACATCTCCACACGTCCACTAACCCTAGCTCTCTGTTCAAATCCACCAACTGCCTGGATTGCAGGGACCTAACCAAAAGATCCTGAGGCATCCTGTCCACTTTTGGGTCAATAAATCAGTTAAAGTCTCCCCCTGTAATTGTATGAATCGCTCCAAGGACCATCAATCTGGAAAGTGCATCCGTTAAGGATTTAAGGAGGTGTGCCAGAGGATGGGGGCAATATATATTCAAAATTTTATATTCCTCTTCATGGATTAAAACTTTAAGAATTATAAATCATACATATTCATCCTTAATTTGGTCTAATGTTTGAAATGGGAGATTCTTCCAGATGAGAATAGCAACTCCTCTGCTTTTCAAATTCAGGGATGAGATCGAATCCTCCCTGTTGCAAATTCAAATGTTCCCTATTGGTTAAATGTGTTTCTTGCAGCAAGGCTACATCGACCCTCTCTTTTCTAAGACTTGACAATATATTTTTTCTTTTAATCGGTGGATGATGCCTCTTAACATTCCAGGTGCATCATTCAAACAAATGGCTAGCCATAACCATCCAAAACAGTCCGTGACTCCTCAGGAGGAAGAACCCCACTCATAGTGTGCCGAGTGAAAATAATAAACTGTTCATATAAATGTAAAAATATAACTTCCAAAACTACCAAATCAAACTCCTAACAGCTACTTCTACCATAGACCAACATATAACACAAATGAAAGGAGACTTTCCCCCTTTCCCAGAGGGGTCACTCATACTACCCACTCACCCTCTCCATGACTCCTTCTAGCTGAAACCATGCCCCCGCCCCAGACAACACAAAGTAAGAAAGAATACACACATCTCATAACAAGAAAGTTAAAACTGGGCACTCGGCCTGTCCCTTCCATATTGTAACTCTAGGCACTCCTGGTATAACAGAAATATATAACCTCCCTCTGCCACCCCCAACCACACACCTTTCTGCCATCCCATCTGAAAAAGAACAAAAGGAAATGATAAGGAGAAAAAGGAAGAAAGGATGAGGGAGGGGAGAGAGAAGGGAGAAGAGAGAGATAAGAAGGAAAATATAAACAATTATGACCCCCACATATGTTAAAAAAAACACCCCGCAACAACCAGGTAAACCAGGCAAATTACAGAGAAAAACAAGATCAACATTATTGTCCACATTATTCAGGCCAGCCAATCTATTTTAAAGTATTCAGGAAGTCCTTTGCCTTTTCTGGTGAGTCAAAGTTGAACACGGATCCTCTGTGGCTGAAACATAATATTGCTGGATATCTTACAGAATACTGAATATTCAAGTCCTTCAGCCATCTTTTTACTTCATCAAAGACCTTCCTCTTACAAATCACGACTGGAGAAAAGTCTTGGAAAAGCAGAATTCGTGATCCTTTGTATATCAGAGCTCAAGGATCCTTCCCAAATTCTCCAGAAGCTTCCAGCATCACTTGTTTATCTCTATAATGCTGGAGTCACACTAGGACCAGGCGGGGCCACTGGTCCAACCTTGCCCTGCGCACTGCAATCCAGTGGGCCCACTTGACCCACACCCAGCCTACCTCGACTTCTAGCTTCAAAACCTGCGGGAGCCACTGCTCCAAGATGCTGATGAGTTGGTCTTCCTCCTCCCATTCTAGCAGCCCCACCAGGCGGATGTTCTTCCGATGGCCACGATTTTCGAGGTCATCAACATGCTCTTCCAAAGCCCGTACCCGCCTTTCCAAGGCTTGGACCAGACCACGAAGATTCCACTGTGGTTTCGGAAGCCACGGTCCGCTGCTTCACCCGCACGATACGTTGCCCAAGATATTGGATCTCCTGGTCATGCTTCTGCAGCATGACCAAGATCGGTTCAAGCCTGGCCTGTGTCTCCTCCATCAATGAATCATGAACTCTGAGACCAGGCCCTGCTCCATAAGTCTTGGTCAGAGTGGTGCTGGAAAAGCACAGCAGGTCGGGCAGCATTCGAGGAGCAGGAAAATCAACGTTTCGGGCAAAAGACCTTCATAGGAATAGAGGCAGAAAGCCTCCAGGGTAGAGTGATGAATGGGGGTGTGGTGCTGGGGAGAAGGTAGCAAAGAGTACAATCGGTGAATGGGGGTGGGGATGGAGGAGATAGGTCAGAGAGGAGGATGGGGGAAGGTAGCAAAGAGTACACTAGATGAATGGGGGTGAGGATGGAGGTGATAGGTCAGAGGGGAGGGTGGAGTGGATAGGTGGGAAGGGAGATTGGCTGGTAGGGACAGGTCATGGGGACAGTGCTGAGTTGGAAGGTTGGAACTCGGTTAAGGTGGGGGAAGGGGAAATGAGGAAACATTGATGCCCTGGGGTTGAAGTGTTCCGAGGCAGAAGATGAGGCGTTCTCACTCCAGGCATCGGGTGGTGAGGGAGCGGTGGTGGAGGAGGCCCAGGATCTGCATGTTCTCGGCAGAGTGGGAGGGGGAGTTGAAATGTTTGGCCACGGGGCGGTGGAGTTGATTGGTGCGGGTGTCCCGGAGATGTTCCCTAAAGCGCTTTGTGAGGAGGTGTCCAGTCTCCCCAATGTAGAGGAGACCGCATCGGGAGAAATGGGTACAATAAATGATGTTGGTGGATGTGCAGGTGAAACTTTGATGGATGTGGAAGGCTTCTTTGGGGCCTTGGATGGTGGTGAGGGAGGAGGTGTGGGTGCAGGTTTTGCAATTCGTGTGGTGGCAGGAGAGGGTGCCAGGACGGGAGGTTGGGTTGTTGGGGGGTGTGGACTTGACCAGGTAGTCACGGAGGGAACGGTCTTTGCAGAAAGCGGAAAGGGGTGGGGAGGGAAATTATCTCTGTCCCAGGGTTGATCGCGGAGGATGACATTGCGGCCACAGATGGGTCTGTTATTGCAGGGGGGGTCCCTGCTTGTTGCAATCCTCATGGTCCCTTCCCTTTAGTCATTTTCCTAATTATTTTAAACTAGCATTAAACAATCTTAGGGGTCAAAAATAGCCTCACTGGGTAATAAAGGGAGGGTGAGTGCACCACTTTGTCTGGGTTCTAGTGTAGAACTCAGCAGGGCAGACCTGCTGGGTTGTATCCATCTTGAATCCCCCAGGCACTTACCCAATGCAACATCCAAACAAAAAACACTATCACCACTCACCACTCACTGCCTTTGAGTCCAATAATCCTAAACCCAACCTTGCATTAGATATTTAGATCATGACAAAGGCTCTCAATTTCTTATGGACCAGCCCAAACTAGATGCTAACTTTTATCTTATTTTTAAGCAAGTGTAAGGTGCTGTGTTCCAGATGTAATTTACTGGTCTCATTACTTGACTTTAAGCAAAATACTTTATTCATACCCTATTGTTAAAATACAAACAAAGGAAGGAATAATTGGGATAACTTTAACTCAATTGGAAAACTTAATAGAATAACAGATTATTTAACTACTAAACAGCATGATTCCAATCCAGTTATATCCCATAAACATACCCTTGGCAAAGGCAAAATTGACATCAAAGTCAGTAAAAAGATTGTCTCACCTGTGATTCTGAGAGTAGAGAGAGAAACTGAGCTTTTAGCTGTCGCAGAGAGAGAGAGAGAAGGGGGAAGAGAGAGAGAGAGCTTTCACAGCCAACTTCAAAACCCCAACAACTACTGAAAGCTAAACTAAAACACTGATTCTGCAGGAGCCTGACTCCACCCATTCATGCTTTCTTTTAGATTAAATTACTTACAGTGTGGAAACAGGCCCTTAGGCCTAACAAGTCCACACCGAGCCGCTGAAGTGCACCCACCCAGACCCATTCCCCTACATTGACCCCTGCACCTAACACTACGGGCAATTTAGCACGGCCAATTCACCTAACCTGCACATTTTTGGATTGTGGGAGGAAACTAGAGCACCCGGAGGAAACCCACGCAGACACAGGGAGAATTTGCAAACTTGGGTCTCTGGCGCTGTGAGGCAGCAGTGCTAACCACTGTGCCACCGTGCTGCCCGTGCTTGTTCTACTGTTCCGGCTTTTAAAAATCCCAAGGCCTCACTATCTGTTTACTTTATTGGCTTGGAAGAGACAGCTTGCCATCTATCAAAGGGCAGAATTGCCTACTCCTGCACCTATTGTCTATTATCGCTTAAAATGTCTCTCCAGAAAAAGACAGGACAAACTACACCTCTTAAAGCCATAGTGTTGATGTCTATTTTCCACAAATCTGGAGGACACTAGTTTCTTCTCAAAAGTAGATGCTTTATTATCATACAGTCGGCGAGAGATTCTCAATGTGATCAGAAGTAGCCTTTCGTTTACTTGTCGTGACACTTCTTCACGAATCTCTGCCCTTCATACAAAGACAATATTTTCAATAAGGATTAAACAGAAGGTTTATCAATCACATGGTCAATTGTCTTTACGTAGTTTAAAATAGATAAATATGAATTTTCAAAGCCCGATGAATGTCGATGTCCTGTGATAGCGTCTGCATGGATTACAGAGACTGATGAGCATATTCTTTATGGTTATATGTTGATGGGAAGCGATTGAAACAGAAGGGCGTTTGCCTGTTCTAAATGGGGGATTCACATGCCATGTTAATATGGAGGGGAAGTAAGACAATGGGAGCAGGAGGCAGTTTAACAGGTTGTGGCCAAGGCTATCAGTTTTGTCTGGGAAGGACAAATACCTCTGCCTGAGGAATTCACATGTGTGTCTCCACTGGACTACTTCTCTGGGATACAGTTACCCACCCTCCCCCCACCATCCCTCAGCCACTGAGATGTACATTGTAGGAGGGCAGGCTTTCAATTAGTACTGCATTGAGTCTCTTTGGCAGTGAAATGTTTAACCCTTGAGAACCCAATGTGCCTTGAAAGAGAAGTAAAACATGGAACTGATTCATTTGTGGCTTTCTAACTTCCTCAGTAGTATTGTAACAATATGCAAGCATTTTCTATTCAAAATCCTGGCTGCCTGACATGTTGATCTATTCAAGACACATGTAAGTACAATTGATGACCCCCCAGTCCTGAATGAATCCAACAATGTTGACAGAACCCAATAGTCTTTGCACTGGTGCTGGCTTATTTGTCTCTAAATGAATATGGTCCTCCTTAGGTGAAGATGAGGATTTCAGATGCAGATTGTCCTTCAGGCAAGGGTGTAGTCAGGCGATATTACAAAAATAGCTGGTTTTCGTGTTGATGAGAAAAGTGCTCAGAAGTTCATCTCAGAGTCAAATAAGACACCAAAATCATGAACAGTTTAGCTTAGCCTCAGACATTTACTAACGAGAGGGATACAGTCAGTAGTTAAGGAGTGGACTTTGTGGCAAATACTGAAGATAATAGGTGTTACCTTCTCAATACTTAATGAGAAGAAATGTTGGCTCATCTACTACTTTTTATGGACAGAACCAGACCCCCTCAAAATATTTTGAGAAGGTAGCCTCTATCCTAACTTTTCTTATTTTAAAAGCAAATGTAAAGTGATGTGTTCCAATACAATTCAGTTGGTCAAACTACTTGACGTTATTATTCAAATGCTCTAGTTAAAATATAATAAAAGGAGGAAGAACTTAGAATAATTTAACTCTATTGGAAATTTTAGAATAATGGATATGGTATCTATTACTAATTAACTGTTTCAATATAGTAACATCCTATAAACACACGCCTTGACAAAAAGGCAAAGTTAGAAACAGACTGTCTCACATGCAATCAAGCTTTCGAGAGAGAGAAAAATAACATTTGAACTCAGGAAGAGTAACAGCCAAGAGACCTTTACTGCAGCTTCCAACTCTGTTGAGATTCCAATAGTAACTGCTAAAAATAACACTCGAAATCCTGGTCTGTGAAAGTTGGCCACACTCATCCAGGCTGCTTCTATTGTTCCAATTTTTAAAAAAATACTCAATACCTCATAAGCTGCTTACCCCACAGACTCTCGATCAATCTCTCTCTTATAAGAAATCAGGACAAAATACACCTCTTAAAGCCACAGAATCATCACCTACTGAATAGCAGACAAGCCAACTAATCATTTAGAGACAACAGAGGGGCCTGGAGAGGTAATGGTGGGATAGAATTGAGTCTTTTATTCATTTATAGGTTGTCAACTTCTCTGGCTTGGCCAGCATTTATTGTCCATTCTTAATTGCCAAAAAGGCAGTCAGGATTCAACCATATTGTTGTGAGTATGGAATCACAAGTAGGCCAGACCAGTCAAGATGCCCTAAGGTAAAGAACCAGATTTTTATATTTACCAGTGGCTACATTGTCACTGTTAGGCAAGCTTTTTAACTGTAGATTTTATTGAATTTAAATTTCATCAACTGATATGGTGGGATTTCTACCTGGGTTCCCAGAATGTTAGCCTGTGCTACTGGATTACTCGTCCAGTAACTTTACCACTACACCACTACCTCCCATATCTTCCAATTTGGTTCAGAACACCTATTTCTGACCCAGATCCCAGAAAATGTTTGCTCTCATGACTTAGCTGAGAGAGTGTGTTGTTAATCAAGTCCCCCCCCCATCCCACCTTTCTGTCTTCTGTTAGTGAGCCAATCCTCTGTCCCTGCCATTACACTACACTAACAAAATAGACACTTACCAACTTCCTTAGCCTTTGTCTGCTGACATCATTCTGAGAAGAATGGCTAACATTTATCCTTCAACTAACAACATTTAAACATAAAAATTCTTGTAATTTATTTGAAAACAATTTAATGGACAATCAACTAAGTTTTTATGGGGTGCATTGAGGGATATGAATATAAGGCCACACCTGATTGGCCATGCATGTATTAATGAGTAGATCTGTGCCGAATGGTCTCCGGTTCCCCATTCCTGATAGACATTCACTTCTAAATCCTATGTTTAAGGGAGTTAGCTGTGTGTAAGCTGGCTGCTGTTTCTCTCCAGTCCAATGGCAGTTGTATTTCAAAAAGTATTTTGGTATTTCATTAAGTGCTTTGGACATGTGATTTTGATTGGTAGTTTAGAACTGAACCTCAATGATAAAGGCAATTGTTGTTTGTAGTAAGTTACAACATTATTTTGTTGTCTAGCTCAGCAATTTGATATAAAATCAGACATTTAATACAGAGATTGTAGTCTACATTTGTTACTGTGCAGAAGTAAGCTTTCCATGTGCTATTTCAATTGGTTTCAGAGAGCTGTGAATACACAGTAATTGCTTAACTGATCACTTTGTATGCAGTTGAACAGAAGCCAAGTGAGTGTTAGTGAAATCAGAAAAAAGCTATTCATTATTAAAAAGAATCTTTAATTTCAGAATGGCACTTGAAGATAATTACCTCCTTTGCTGTGGAACCAGTTTTGTGCTTGTGAAGGAGTCAAACATGGTCTACTTGTTTAAGTACCTTCAAGTGTGTTTACAGAATTTTTAGTACCTTTTAAAAATTGATATGTTAGTTAGTGAAGTAGATTTTTCTTTAAGTGGGATTTACCAATCATCACCATTTATCTCAATGTACAAGTGGAATTCAATTCTTAAATATATTACCAAGAATAGCCAAGAGGTTAGGATAGCAACAGTGGAATTGAGTTTTCTTTTTATTTTGAAGAAAGGAACTAAGAAAGAATTACCATGACAATAGAACGTTTTCGAGTTGAAAGCCGATATGTTTTAGTTGAAAGTATTTAAGACCAGCTCTAATTCCTGAAACTAATTTGCAGCCTCATCTTGTCTCACTCCAAGCCGAAATAAAGAACCATTCTGAAATATCTGCAGATTCCAAAATGTGAGGAAGGAAGTATTTCTTGAATGCTACTATTGTTGAGAGATTTGAATTGAATATTAATTCGTATGGACCTTTGCTGTGAGCTGAACATGAATGTCAACATGAAGCAGAATAACAATCACCAAGATGAAGCAGTTCCAGTTAACCCCTCTGAAAACTAAATGCCTTTTGGAATGTCCTGTCTGTAAATTGCTAAAAGTGAATTTCCATTCTAGTCTTTAATTGCACCTTTATTATTGGATGTGCATTATAGATTATTTATAAGATTATCCGAGTGATTTTAGAAAAAAAATACATCCTGATATCTACTAGTTTCCTTTATTTTTCTTCATGACATAGAAATCCACCTGTTTAGCCTGCAGAATGGGTATGAGGAGTTACATTGGGGGCAAGTTTGGTTTCAGCGAACAAATTTAGTTGGAGTTATCGTAACTATAAGAAAAGGACAAAGACAGAAAGGGGTTAAAGTTCTACACTGGAACAGAGCCAATTTTACTAAACTAAGCAGTAATTTAGTATAAGTGGACTGGAAACAGTTACTTGAAGGTAAATCCATTTCAAAGTATTGGGAAGCATTTAAAGGCAAGTTCAAAAGGTTCAAAATAAATAGATTCCCACAAAACAGTTGGGTGGGCTAGCTAAATCTAGAGCCCTCTGCATGTCAAGGAGCATTTAGAATAAGATAAGGCAGAAAAGGAAAGCTTAGTCCAACGCTCCGAATTCAATACTACAGAGAGATGATGTAGGAAACAAAGTGGATGTGAGATATCAAAAAGGAAGTATATTGTAGCTAAGGAGTGGGAGTGTGAAGTATTAGATAATAAACATAAGGAAAGGGAAAGTGGATGAATCAACAGGGCTGGATGAACTGTAACCCAGTCTGACTATGGAAGTTAGGGAGTAATTTGCAGAAGGTCAGCCCATCATTTTAACCCTCACAGGTTACAGGTGTGATGCTGTGGTGATGGGATTCAAACCTGGGTCACCAGAACATTAGCTGGGTCTCCGTATTAATAATACCACCAGGCTATTGCCTCACCTTATATGCCAACATGAAATTCAGAGGTGAGTAAAGAATTGCCAAACAAGACATGAGAAATGTGCAACTGCTGGGAGTTCAGAAAATAAACTTACAAGTGATTCCTTTTGGAAGTTACGTTAAAAGATCCAGATTCCCAACTACCAGGATCCCTTCCACTCAGTGTTATTGTGATCTTGCAAGGGTTAATATTTTTTGTGGAAAAAGTTATAACATTCTGAAAATTCACTGTCGAATTGAATATCTCAGACAACCCTTTCATATTCCTTTTCTTTTGGGAAGGGAGCACACATTGTATTTTCTCATTTTTCTCTAGTTCCAGACAATATACTTGTCAGAGTTGAAAAGCTGCATGGGTGATCTAATATAAAACCTCTGACAAATCACTTCTGAGCTATTGATCAGCAAAATTTTGTAATTTATCTCCTCCTCCCAACAAAATAAAACTGGTAAGTTAGCAAAGTTATGAAGATTGCACCCACAGTTGTGTTGCACAGTACATTGGTATTCTGATTCATGTTGCCATGCTGGCTGAGGTCTGTCATTTTAAGCTTCCTACTATTTACTTTCTCTGAGTACAAATGAGCTTTAATGATTTAATAGTTGATTTCCACTTGCATTTGCCGTGAGCTGTCTGGATCCGGAATATTGTTGAGTTGTTTAGTTGATAGTCTGATTTATGCTTTTAACACCACTGCTTCAGTGTTTGCTGAGGAATTCTTGGTCTAAAAAGGTCCAAAAGTTAAGTAGAGGTTAATTATTATTTCCAGGCTTTTGAAACTTGGCAGCTGAACAGTAGATACGTGGGAACACAACCACCCGCAAGCTCCCCTCCAGGTGACACCAATCCAGAATTGGAACAAAATTGCCATTCCTTTTCTGTCATGAGGCCTATGTCTTTTAACTGTCTTCTTAACAACAAGGTGGCTGTACTTACTGATGTTCACCATCACCTTCTCCAGGGCAGTTAGGCTGGGTTAACAAACACTGTTCTTGCCAGGACACCCACATTCCACAAATGAATGATAAAAACATCTTTTTGGTCTCTTTAAACCTGTCAATATATTGCAAGTTCAGAAAAGTCAGAAGGGTTGAACAGGGCTTCTTTCTGCTTTGAACACAAGATTTTAAAAATAAGTTTGATTTTATACAAATTGCAATGACTAGACTGAGATGGTGTAACCCACTGCATTGCTCACAGTGAGTCACAGAGGTTTGATGAAAATCTGGGCACTGACTTTTCAACAATGAGCCTGATTCTGAAACATCTTGAGGTGTAGTTGTACTTTTGAGGGACCACCTCTGGAATGTCCTAAGAGGAAGCCTCCGGGCGGCCTGTAATTAGTTCCTCCTCTGGCTGGATGCCTGCTGGCATTCCCCACTCTCCATGTGAGGAGGTGGCCCCCGGAATAAGATCAAAGTCCCTTATCCCATTGTCTTGCTGTTGGTGCTAAGGGCAATTGGAGTGCCGGTCTGTGCACTTAGCCAGCAGACTCTGTGCCTGGCTCTCCATGGCAATCACCAATGAGTCCTTGACAGCAATCAGACCCTCGCAAGTCTGAAGCTGCAGGGTCTGCAGGCATTTCTGCATTCCTACAGCTGTTGCACTATGATGTCCCATTGCCCCCTACCAATCTGCCTGCTGACCTTGTGTTTACTTGGGCATTTGTATAGAGTCACTGATTGCCTCAGCCATTGGATGATTTTCCAACTAGGGCTGAGTAGGTCCCTGGTTTCCGACAGTCCTCCAAGTGCCAGTGATTTGGGGTATTCCTTCCTTGGTCAGCTACAGAGACATGGCAGTAAAATGTCCATCAGCATCTGCTCATGACTCGATTCTCGCTAAATATACCCACTGAACTGGGTGAAGGTCACAGAAGGCACCTTTGCCAGTGCTTCCTTTAAGACTTATGTTCTCTTCCTCAGAGATGATGGAGGGGATGTCTCCAGCCAATGTGGATATGTCACTGATACCTGTCGGACTCAAAAGAGAGAAAGCGTTGTCACTGAGGGTTAAAAGTTGTGGCAGATAAAAAAGGCATCGGCAGTTGGGTTAATGTGGGAGTTACAGTCTGCTGAACATTGATTCTCACTTGGGGACATGGATATTTCTGCATCTCCACAGGACCTGCCCTGCTCCTCAATAGTGAGGACCAAGATTGTCTCCTCATAATAATGGCTGAGGAGCTAAATGTTGGATGACCACCACTCGTTCTGGTCTGCTCGGCATTATTGTTTCGGCTGTTTATGTTATTTTTATTGGTTATATTTTCTGTATTTGTTATATTCAGCCGAATGTTTTTTCCTTGGAAGGAGAGAAAGGGAGGAACTGAGTGAGATGGCATTGTTTAGCACATCTGTTAGTGGCTGGTACAGGTGGCAAAAAGGTGCTAACATATCCTGAGTGATTGAGTCGGCACAGCAGAAGCCATGCAGAGTTAGTAATTAGTAGGGCGTGGTCAGGGGTGGAGAGGGGTGTGAGTGAAGATACTGCAGGCGAACGTGAGAGTGGGAGATCATGAGCTCAGGGGGTGTGTGCAGTAGCTGAGATAAAGTGACTATGAGATGGCAGAGGGAGGATGGTGGCACTTCCTTTGGCAGGCCAGAAAGGGTCATTCTTCCTGCATTCTGTGCATTCCTCAACTGCACTGGCCTGTGTAACAACCTCAACAAACCTGGCAGGGCTGACTGGCATCGTCTATTCTGGCAAACCACATGGATCTCTGTTGGCAAAGAGAGGCACCAATTTCCACTTGTCTGCCATCATGTCCACCAAACTGTGTGAGCCATGCAGGGCAGCTCCAGAACGCCGCTTGTCTGGAAGTGCAATGGCATTTTTAATATGGTGCTATGCCAGGGATAGTGATCTCTTCTAGGATTTCAGCCAGTGGTAAGCTTTTCAGGCTATGGTAAATGGGGGATTCAGGGTCGAAGCAGGACAAGAGGGGCACCATAGGAGATGGGTAGCAAATTAATGAAGTGACTTTGGGATAATAGTGTGAGAAAATATAATAGGCCTCACAAAGAGAAACCATCTAGAAAACTCAATGACATAGCCTAAATATGGTAAGATCCAATCCAATGAGTTTATATATCTTCCTAAAAATAAAAATGTTTATAAACAAAACTTAGAGCAAATGGGGCAGGAAACAACCGGGTCCTGATTAGCACAAACAGTATTCAGTCAACAGAAACCCAGTAGCCTGGATATACATTTCAGCGAGGCTTTGCTCAGAAACACTCTGTAATTTAGACATGTTCTTGATAAACAATCTTTGTTTGCATTCTACTACTGACAAAATAAACTACATAAGCTACTAGTTTCAGATGTTATACTCAGTAATGCAAGGTTAACACTAGAGATGTTAGTAAGATAAGACAAATATGTGTTTGTAAATCTATAAAACCAGTGACCAATGCCCCATTTTCTGAAGAAAAAGGAAAATCGTCTCTCCTTGTAGATACCCAAAAGCAGCACAAAAAGTTACAATTATAGATAACATGCTTCAGTAGGGAGAATAATTTATTACTTTTGAGTTCCTATTAAATTGTAGGGAAAGCCCAGGCTTGTAGATTAACAAGACTTCTGAGACAATTTATTTGGAAGCTTATAGAAGTATAAGTATGTTTTAATGAGATATGGATTATGCTCAGTACTACTACTTATTCGAATGTAGAAGGATTCCACTCTCTGAATGAACTTGTCAATGCTATTTTCTTAAAGGAATTCCTGTAACTTTATCAACTAATGGTTGATCTAGAAACTCTTATCTCAGGATGGCCCTTGACTGCCTGTGGCATTGGTGCTGTCCTACCTGATTTCCATGGAGTTACCTTATAGCCTTGTGGACATAAATGACAAAAGGTTTTCTGAGGTCTAGACGTGAATATAGGAGGTATAGTTAGTGAGTTTGCAGATGACAGCAAAATTGCTGGTGCAGTGAGCAGTGAAGAAGGTTACATCTGTTATGAAATTGAAGGCATGTACTGTACCTTTAATAGAGAGTGAAAGCCAGCAAGCACCTGTCATGTGACTGACTAGCAGTCACAGAGTGTGCTGGAAAATTGAAAGATGTAACATTTAGCTGTAACCTAGATATCTCAGTTGTTTTCACAGCAGTTCAAATTTAACCAATCAGTTTAAATCATGCCCCAAGATACTAAAACCTAATTGAATTTGAATTTTACTGTTTTGACAGCATTGAACTAATGAGACAATCCAATGTTTGGGGTATAAGAAAAGTAAGCATTTTGGACGGTTAGCCAGAAAGAGTACTAACTGCCATTGAAAGATTGCTATTTACCACACTCTCTGTCAAAGATACCTTTCTCTTATGAAACATCTTTGCAGCAGAAGACCGAAGCCGACCCAGAGAGATCTACAAAATTAGGAAGACACTGGAGACTTCAGCGGCTGTCTGGTTTTGAAAATTGAGTTGCTGTAAGTTTGATAGGGGCTTTTATTGGATCATGATGTTGTTACAGAGTGGGAGGTAGATAACAAGCCTTTAAGGGAAAGAAGGCCGAGAATTGTAAATAGTTGTTGTTTAATGTTCACTTTTAGAGTTTAAGAATAAATTGATCTTTTTTTGTTAAATGATAGAATTTGGGTAGTTCACTGTCACTCATACTTTAACAGGGTGAGGTGGGCTTTTCTGTGTGTTTGGTTTAATTAGCAGAAGGGTTTACCGCCTTGTTGGAACACTTTTGAGTACAACGGGATCTTGATCATATGGGCTAATAGACTGAGGAATGGCAGATGGAGTTTAATTTAGAGATGCTGCATATTTGAAAGGCAAATCAGGGCAGGATTTATACACTTAGTGGTAAGGCCCTGGAGAGTGTTGCTGAACAAAGAGACTGGAATGCAGGTTCATAATTCCTTGAAAGTAGAGTCACAGATAGATGGGATAGTGAAGGAGCTTTTTGATGTGCTTGCCTTTATTGGTCAGTGCATTGAGAAGCGGAGTTGGGAGGTCGTGTTGTGGCTGTACAGAGTATTGGGTAAGCCACTTTTGGAATACTCCATTCAATTCTCCTTCCTATATGAAAGTGATTGTGAAACTTGAAAGGGTTCAGCAAAGATATACAAGGATGATGCCTGGATTGGAATATTCGAGCTATAGGGACAGGTTGAATGGGTTGGGACTGTTTTCCCTTGAGCACCAGAGGATTGGGGGGTGGGGGGGGGTCCCTTATAGAGATTTATAAAATCATAAGAGGCATGGATAGGATAAATAGCAAAGATCTTTTCCCCAGGGTACAGGGGTCCAAAACTAGAGGGCACATATTTAAGGTGAGAGGGGGAAGATATAAAAGGGACCTGAGGGGCAACTTTTTACACAGAGGGTGCTGAGTGTTTGAGGCTGGTATAATCACAACATTTAAAAGGCATCAGGGATGGATATGGAGAGATAAGAGGGTTTAGAGAGTTTCTTGATGAAGGGTTTTTGCCTGAAACGTCGATTCTCCTGCTCCTCAGATGCTGCCTGACCTGCTATGCTTTTCCAGCACCACACTCTCGACTCTGATCTCCAGCTTCTGCAGTCCTCACTTTCGCCTTAGAAGGATATGGGCCAAGTGCTGGCAAATGGGACTAGATCAGTTTAGTAAAAAATGAGGTCTGCAGATGCTGGAGATCACAGCTGAAAATGTGTTGCTGGTTAAAGCACAGCAGGCCAGGCAGCATCTCAGGAATAGGGAATTCGACGTTTCGAGCATAAGCCCTTCATCAGGAATGAGAGAGAGTAGCCAAGCAGGCTAAGATAAAAGGTAGGGAGGAGGGACTTGGGGGAGGGGTGATGGAGGTGGGATAGGTGGAAGGAGGTCAAGGTGAGGGTGATAGGCCGGAGTGGGGTGGGGACAGAGAGGTCAGGAAGGAGATTGCAGGTTAGGAGGGCGGTGCTGAGTTGAGGGAACTGACTGAGACAAGGTGGGGGGAGGGGAAATGAGGAAACTGGAGAAATCTGAATTCATACCTTGTGGTTGGAGGGTTCCCAGGCGGAAGATGAGGCGCTCCTCCTCCAGCCGTCGTGTTGTTATGTTCTGCCGGTGGAGGAGTCCAAGGACCTGCATGTCCTCGGTGGAGTGGGAGGGAGAGTTAAAGTGTTGAGCCACAGGGTGGTTGGGTTGGTTGGTCCGGGCGGCCCAGAGGTGTTCTCTGAAGCGTTCCGCAAGTAAGCGGCCTGTCTCCCCAATATAGAGGAGGCCACATCGGGTGCAGCGGATGCAATAGATGATGTGTGTGGAGGTACAGGTGAACTTGTGGCGGATATGGAAGGATCCCTTGGGGCCTTGGAGGGAAGTGAGTGTGGAGGTGTGGGTGCAAGTTTTACATTTCCTGCGGTCGCAGGGGAAAGTGCCAGGGGTGGAGGTTGGGTTGGTGGGGGGTGTGGATCTGACGAGGGAGTCACGAAGGGAGTGGTCCTTGCGGAACGCTGATAGGGGAGGGGAGGGAAATATATCCTTGGTGGTGGCGTCCGTTTGGAGGTGGCGGAAATGGCGGCGGATGATACGTTGTATGCGGAGGTTGGTGGGGTGGTAGGTGAGAACCAGTGGGGTTCTGTCTTGGTGGCGGTTGGAGGAGCGGGGCTCAAGGGCGGAGGAGCGGGAAGTGGAGGAGATGCGGTGGAGGGCATCGTCGATCACGTCTGGGGGGAATCTGCGGTCCTTGAAGAAGGAGGCCATCTGGGCTGTGCGGTGTTGGAATTGGTCCTCCTGGGAGCAGATGCGGCGGAAACGAAGGAATTGGGAATATGGGATGGAGTTTTTGCAGGGGGCAGGGTGGGAGGAGGTGTAGTCCAGGTAGCTGTGGGAGTCAGTCGGTTTATAGTAGATGTCTGTGTTGAGTCGGACGCCCAAGATAGAGATGGAAAGGTCTAGGAAGGGGAGGGAGGAGTCTGAGACAGTCCAGGTGAATTTAAGGTCGGGATGGAAGGTGTTAGTAAAGTTGATGAACTGTTCAACTTCCGCGTGGGAGCACGAGGCAGCGCCGATACAGTCATCGATGTAGCGGAGGAAAAGGTGGGGTGTGGTGCCAGTGTAGTTGCGGAAGATGGACTGTTCCACATATCCTACGAAGAGGCAGGCATAGTTGGGGCCCATGTGGGTGCCCATGGCAACTCCTTTAATTTGGAGGAAGTGGGAGGATTGAAAAGAGAAGTTATTCAGGGTGAGGACCAGTTCAGTCAGTCGAAGGAGGGTGTCAGTGGAAGGGTACTGGTTGGTGCGGCGGGAAAGGAAGAAGCAGAGGGCTTTGAGTCCTTCGTAATGGGGGATGGAGGTGTACAGGGACTGGATGTCCATCGTGAAAATAAGGCGTTGGGGACCGGGGAAGCAAAAATCCTGGAGGAGGTGGAGGGCGTGGGTGGTGTCCCGAACGTAGGTGGGGAGTTCTTGGACTAAAGGGGACAGGACCGTGTCGAGGTATTGGGAGATGAGTTCGGTGGGGCAGGAGCAGGCTGAGACAATGGGTCGGCCAGGGCAGGCAGGTTTGTGGATTTTGGGCAGGAGGTAGAAACGGGCGGTGCGGGGTTGTGGGACTATGAGGTTGGAGGCGGTGGATGGGAGATCCCCTGAGGTGATGAGGTCCTGGATGGTTTGGGAGATGATGGTTTGGTGGTGGGAGGTGGGGTCGTGGTCAAGGGAGCGATAAGAGGAGGCATCCGCGAGCTGGCGTTTGGCCTCAGCGGTATAAAGGTCAGTGCGCCAAACTACCACCGCGCCTCCCTTGTCTGCGGGTTTGATGGTGAGGTTGGGATTGGAGCGGAGGGAGTGGAGGGCTGCACGTTCTGAGGGTGAGAGGTTGGAGTGGGTGAGAGGGGTGGACAGGTTGAGTCGGTTAATGTCACGGCGGCAATTGGCTATAAAGAGGTCGAGGGCGGGTAAGAGGCCAGCACGGGGTGTCCAGGTGGATGGGGTGTGTTGGAGGCGGGAGAAAGGGTCGTCAGAGGGTGGGCGGGAGTCTTGGTTGTTTAGGTCAGCATGGATAGGTTGGACTGAAGGGTCTGCTTCTGTGCTCTACATCTCAATGACTCAATCTCCAGCTGCATTAACCAAAGTGAGGTGCAGCCTGGTCCCTTTCCTCTTCCTTTTTTTCTTCTACCTGATGCCCAGTTCATAAACATTTTGCGTGACACACTGTGCATTCCCTGAAATTCATCTCTCTGAGTTGATTGCAGATGAGTTGACACATATGTGGAAAGATTTGTCACAGTAGAAGGAAGGACTTCTTTTGCATTTAATGCATTTAAAGATATGAATGAAGGAACACTCCTAGAGAAAGTCTGGGGTCAGGTGTGGGGTGGGGGGAGTGTCATTTATTTGGAAAAATTATGGAAAAAGGTAAAAGAGGGAGGGTTCAGGAGAGGCTATTAACTTTCCAGAACAAATAATAGAACAGAGTATAGAAGGTGTCAGGAATCTAGCTTCAGGCAGAGCAGATAAGTGGATAGATAAGGGGGCAGTCAATGCAGGCCTGAGAGTCTTAACTGTAGACAGTATACAAAACAAGGTAAATGAGTTTGTAACGCAGATTGAAATTGGTAGTTACGATGTTGTGACTATCACGGTGAGGTTGCTGCATGGCGATCAGGGCTGGTTGATAAATATCTCACAGATAGATGTACTGTTGAAGGGATAAGCAGGTAGACAGAGGGGCGGGGTTACTTCATTGGTAGGAAATTATACTTAAATCAAAAGCGAAAATAATAGTATAGTTTCAGAATGCATTGAATCTGTGTGGGTAGAGTTGAGGGACCGCAAAGGAAAAAGACCCTGATAGGAGTTATTTAGAAGTCTCTGAGCAATAGTCAGGATGTGGGGAAGAAAACAAATCAGAAGATAGAACAAACATGTAAGAAAGGCACCTTTGGGATAATCATGGGGGACTTCAATATGCAGGTGAATGGGAAAATCAAGTTGGTAGCAGATCTCAAGAAAAGAAATTCATAACATGACTACGTTTGGAGAGGCTTGCTGTAGAGCCCACTAGGGAACAGGTAATTCTGGATTTGGTGATGTGGCAGGCTTGATGAAGGTGAAGTAATCCCTTTGGGGGCAGTGACGATATGACAGATTTAACCCTACAGTTTCAGAGGGAGAAACTGGAATCAGATGTAACGGTGTTACAATTGAGTAAAGGTAACTACAAAGAGGACAAGAAGGAGCTGGCCCTTGATTGGAAGGGGAGCCTAATGGGGAAGAGGGTGGAGCAGCAGTAACAGGAGTTCCTGGGGGTAATTCAGGAGGCACAGCAGAAATTCATCCCAAGGAAGAAGAACCACACTAAGGGAAGGATGAGGCAACCATAGCTGACAAAGCTAATAAGGGAGAGCATAGAAACAAAAGAAAAAGCATTTAATGTGGTGAAGATTAGTGGAAGCCAGAGGATGGGAAAGCCTTCAATAAGCAGCAGACAGTAACCAAAAAAGTAAAGAGAAATCGTCTAGCTAGTAATATAAAAGAAGATTACAAAACTTTTTTAGATATCTAAAAGGTAACAGAGAGGCAAGAGTGGACATTGGACCACTGGAAAATGTGGCTGGGAAGTAGTAATGGGGGGGGGGGGGGGGGGGGGGGTGGGGTCAAAGAAATGGTGGAGGAACGTGGAAATGCATGATAAAATAGGACTGAGTCAGCCTAGCTTTGTGAAGGGGAGGTCATGCCTGATAAATCTATTAGGATTCTTTGAGGAGTTAATAAGCAGGTTAGACAAAGAAAGCCAGTGGATGTGATCTATTTGGATAGTACACTGCTTTAATGTTTCTCCTCAGATGAATTTGGTGATGTCCCTAGGTAATCTGGGGTCTACAGGGTTCATGTGTACTTTGTGTCTCCAGGGCTCAGGTGCAGGGGCACCCCCTTGGCCTGAGCTGTTGGAAATATTTGGGTCCTTGGAAAAGGGGAGATGGTGTGGTAAGGCAGATGTAGGATTGTCCTAAGATGACAACCGTGCTTGTCTGTCTGCCAGCCTACATCCCTGTCAGTACTCAATGGCATCATCCTTAACCCCTAGGTAAAAACAATGACTGCAGATGCTGGAAACCAGATTCTGGATTAGTGGTGCTGGAAGAGCACAGCAGTTCAGGCAGCATCCGAGGAGCAGTAAAATCGACGTTTCGGGCAAAAGCCCTTCATCAGGAATACAGGCAGAGAGCCTGAAGGGTGGAGAGATAAGTTAACTTCAGGCTCTCTGCCTGTATTCCTGATGAAGGGCTTTTGCCCGAAACGTCGATTTTACTGCTCCTCGGATGCTGCCTGAACTGCTGTGCTTTTCCAGCACCACTAATCCAGAATCATCCTTAACCCCTGACGAGTTGGCCAACATGGGAAAGCGTTAAGGTCCCTCAGTCCCTGATCACGAAGGGCTTTTGCCCGAAACGTCAATTTTCCTGTTCCTCGGATGCTGCCTGACCTGCTGTGCTTTTTCAGCGCTACTCGAATCATGACCATAACTTTCTTTAAGGATGGGAATAATTGAAAAGAAGTGTTTAGTATAAACTCTATATTTGAAAATCAGAAATCAAGTCTGGAGTTAATCAAATTAAGACAATAATCCAAGGCTTATGATGTTCTAGAATGTTATCATGTTAAAAAAAAGGAGTTTTGGGTGAGGAATTGGGGTCATCTTCACAGATCGACAGTTTGTTTGTTCATCTGACAGTGATGCTTCTCAGATAGTATAAGGTGATATTGCTGTGTTGTGGAAAATGTGCCAGTCATTTTTTTATAGCTCTGAGAAAAACTGCAATCTATGCTGTTCAGTTACACAAGGTCACATCATAGAGTCATAGAGATGTACAGCTCAAAAACAGAACCTTTGGCCCAACTCATCCATGCCAACCAGATATCCTAACCTAATCTAGTCCCATTTACCAGCACGTGCCCCAAATCCTTCCCATTGATATACCCATCCAGATGCCTCTTAAATGTTGTAATTGTACCAGCCTCCACCACTTCCTCTGGCAGCTCATTCCATACACGCACCATCCTCTGTGTGAAAAAGTTGCCCCTTAGGTTCCTTTTAAATCTTTCCCTCCTCACCCTAAACTATGCTGTCTAGTTCTGAACTCCTCCACCCCAGGGAACGCACCTTGTCTATTTACCCTATCCAGGCCCCTCATAATTTTGTAAACCTCTATAAGGTCCCCCTCCGCCTCCGTGCTCCAGGGAAAACAGCCCCAGCCTATTCAGCCTCTCCTATTAAGTCCTGCTCTGATTTGCTTTTCCAAAATGCAGCACCTCACATTTATCGAAGTTAAACTCACTTTTGGAGGAGCTGGTTTTGATACTTTGGTGAGACATGCTGGCACCAGATGTCTTTGCTTTAAAAAAAACTGTCTAAATTGCAGATTGTCATAAAACTGATTGGGGCAATTATTCCAAGACCTCTGGAAAACCTGCAAATGAAGACAGGTCTCTCTCACTTTCTCTCTGCTAGGAATAAACTAGCACTAAACGATTCTTCAATGAATCCCTCCAGAAACCGTTTGGCCCAATGAGTCCACACTGATCCTCTCAAGAGTAACCCACCCAGACCCATTCCCCTATTACTCTACATTTACCCCTGACTAATGCACCTAACCTACACATCCCTGAACACTACAGGCAATTTAGCATGGCCAATTCACCTTACCTGCACATCCCTGGGCACTATGGGTAATTTAGCATGGCCAATTCACCTAACCTGCACATCCCTGGGCACTATGGGTAATTTAGCATGGCCAATTCACCTTACCTGCACATCCCTGGGCACTATGGGTAATTTAGCATGGCCAATTCACCTAACCTGCACATCTTTGGGTTGTGGAGGAAACCTGAGCACCCTGAGGAAACTCGCACAGACCTGGGGAGAATGACTCTTAACAGAAGAACTTCAAACTCATGATCGAATTGACTAACTGCGGAACTGAGGATTGATGGAGTTTAACACAATGTGAAATCATTGTTAAAAGAAGAATGAGAAAGACACCTCATTCAAGTTTTATGGTTTAGACTCTTGATTTACAGAATTAGTTCCTTTTCCATTCATGATATTTATCTGTTTGTCTTGGCTGACCTATTTGTGAATCGATGTACATATTTAGATTTAACGGGGATATGGTTTAATTTGCAGAATCATCATAATAATAATTAATAATCCACTTGTCATTTTTTAAAGGATAAGTTTGTTATCGTAAATGTTTTGTTTCTTGATTATCGATGAAACTTGGTGTTGATTCCCTTTATGTTAGATAGCAGACTAACCACCTTTGTAATTTAATTGGCCATTTATACATTTGTGACAACTTATGTTATGCTTGATTTCCAGTGCACTCTTCCCAACAGTGTCATGACACAGACTCTCCACAAGCGTCTTCTCAGGATGTTCCAGAGGAGGCCTGACCTTCCATCTCACCCAGTGCTCATGATCCCAAAGCCAGGCCGGGTGAATGTGCATCTCGACAAGAACTCTCAGCATGACTGGGCACTCTAGGACCAAAGGCACCAAGGGACAACTGCCCAAGTCTTTCAAATCAACATGGCTAACCTCAGAACAAAAAACCTCTTTTCCAGTTGCGGATATCGGGGATGCATCTAGATGTAGTGGTGGTAGAAGAAGAAGAAAACATTTTCCATGCATTGAAATGACTATAATTACCTTTGTCAAAATATTTTCATTTGCACTGTTACAATACAAGATCCACAGGAGTATTATTTTCACTATAAAGATTGATGACGACAGACCAATGGATTTGATCTCCTTGAACTTCAGTAAAGCCTTTGACAAGGTTCCAGAGCATAGGCTATTTGGTGAAGTTAGATCACACAGGATTCAGGGTATGCCTGCAAATGGGATACTTCATTGGTTTAATCATTAATAACCAATGATTTATTGGTTTTACTTTAATTGGTTTAAAGTTTAATACTTTATTGGTTTAATGGCAAAGACAGAGAGGGGTGGTGGAGGGTTGCTTTTTGGTCTTGGGGCCTATCACCAGCAGTGTTCCACAGGGATCGGTACTGGGTCCTGTATTGGTTGTCATTTATATAAATGATTTGGAGGAGAATACAGAAGGCATAGTTAGTAAGTTTGCAGACACCACCAAAATTGGTGGCATAGCAGACAAAGAAGAAGGTTTTCTAAGATTACAAAGGGGTCTTGATCAAATGGGTCAATGAGTGAAAAATGGCAAATGGAGTTCAATTTGAATAAATGCGAGTTATTGCCTTTTGGTCCAAAAAACAGGGACAGGACTTTTACAATTCATGGTAGGACATTGGGTAGTGTTCTAGAAAAGAGAGACCTAGGGGTTCAGGTACATAATTCTTTAAAGTTTGTGTTATGTATCGGGACGGCACAGTGGCTCAGTGGTGAACACTGCTGCCTCATAGTGCCAGGGACCTGGGTTTGATTCCAGTCTTGGGAGACTATCTGTGTGAAATTTGCACATTCCCCCAGTGTCTGCATTGGTTTCCTGCGGGTTCTCTGGTTTCCTCCCACAATCCAAAGATGTGCAGGTTTGGTGAATTGGCCAAGCTAAATTGCCCACAATGTTCTAGGATGTGTAGAGTAGGTGCATTAGTCGGAGGTAAATGTGGGATACTCTTCGGAGGGCCGGTATGGATTTGCTGTGCCAAAAGACCTGTTTTCACACTGTAGGGATTCTATAGACAGGATGGTTAAAAAGGTTGGATCAAAAGGACTGTTTCCATACTATATAGCTCTATAGGAACTGACTAACTCACGCATATGAGAGATGTGGGGCTTCTTCATATATCACAAAGGGGAAGTGCAAGTGTAAAAGTTGCAATCTCCAAGCCTTCCTCACAAGCAACTGAATCTTTGACTGTATATAGTCTCAGATGTTAGGAATCCTTGAAACTTAACTTTGAGGACAAAATGTTTCAAGTAGTGAAGATCTCACACTCACACACACTGGAATTAGTGATGATTCCACACATCTCTGCAGGGAAAAGTCTGTTCTTATGCACAGAACAACCTCGATTATCCAAATGAGATGGGCAGGGAGTATTTTGTTTGGTTAATTGATTGTTCGGGTAACTGATCTGATCGTAAACAAAGGAAGCCATGCTGAACATAAAACGTAAAAAAACATGTTTACAGAGTTGTTATTTCAGCCAATCTGATACTGGATATTGCTTAAAAATTCATGATATTTTACAAATAAAATAACTTTTTGTGTAAATAAAATTAATTGAGGTGGAGGCCAAGTCTTCAAATATTCCATAAGTACTCCAACATATTTCCTGAGGAGATTTGAGGATCTAATGCTGTGCTCTACCAGAGAGTTTGCTTAAATCTATACTTTTGATGAGTCTGCTTTTTAAATGAACTAATCTTTGCATTCTGCAAATTACAGATTTTTAAAGGCTTTGTTCAGAAGTATCTTGGTACTTTAGCAGCAGGGAATAATACCAGAGCAACACTCCAGGCTGCAAAAAACAAATTGCATAAGTCTGGCTAAACTGAGAAGGACCAAACGCTCACTTCACATAAATATGGAAATCCCAGAATTAAACAAAGTCCTGAACAGCTTTGAAAGTCACAAGAACATTTGTCAATTTCTGCTGAACTCAGTGTCATGAAAGAAAGACAGAAGCACCGCCTCACTCGTGCGTTTACTTTCTCTGCCATATTTTTCATGAATGGCCCAGTAACATGACGGGAATAAAGCACTTACTTTTGCAGAGGGCTGTGTAAAAAATATCCAGTCATTGTTGCTTGTGTTTCATTGTTTTTGCCAATGTTTTCACATGTTCTTCAGTACAGGTAATCCGAATCATTGTAAACAAAAGACGCGATTGTCACACCTGCATCGGTAATATCTCTTTCATTTTGACGGGATCTGGAGATTTTGTTTCGATAATCCAAAATTAAGATAACTGATGTTCGGATAACCGAGGTTGTTCTGTATAGGGTTTTCAAGTGAGAAGCTCAATGGTCAGCTCACATATCCATTCTGCATCATATTGTAGCTGTAAGCCAAGCAAAGCTGCCTAAATTGCTCCCACCTACAGGTTAAATGCTATCATGGACGATGCTTAAGCAGATCTAGGCAACTTAACAATCTGTGGACATTCTAAAGCATTGAAGGGTTATGGATGAAGAAAGAGTCAAAAGGAGCTTTCTCAAGATACATCTCGACCTGATGTGTGCCTGCAATACACATCAAGCCACGTAAAGTAAGGAGAAAGCAGCAAAGCTCACCAAACAATGTGGTAAAAGATGATGATTGCTTTAAGGTAGCTCTTGAAGGAGGATATTGAAGTTAAGAAGCAGGAGTGTTCAATGAAGGAGTTGCAAAGCATGAGCTCAATGGAGTTGCTGTGCAAGATAGGATGCCCTAACCTTACCTGAACTTGACTTTGCCTTAGCTCATACAAAAATGTAAATTAGGAGCAGAAGGGTATTCAGCCCATCAAATTCTGCTCCACCCTTCAATAAGATCATGGCTAATTTGTTTGTACGACAAATTCCACATTCCAATCAAGCCCTGATAACCTTTGATTCCCCTGTCTATCAGAAATCTATCTCCACCTTAAAAATATTCAACAGCTCCACCTCTGTCATCTTCTGAGGCAGTGAGTTTCTGAGGCACAATCATCCAAGAGAAATAAAAAAACTCCCCTCATCACAGTCCTAAAGGATAACCCCTAAACTTAAAACAGTGCCTCTTAATTCTGCGTTTACTCACAAGAGGAAATATCAGTTCTGTGATGTTAACTTGTCAAGACCGTTTCGGATCTTCTAAACACCAATCAAGTCACACCTTATATTTCTAAACATGCTCAGGCTATCCAATTTTTTCTCATAAAGCTATGCGCTTCCTCCAGGCATCAATCCAGTAAAACCTTCATTCATACTTTTCATGCTTCTGGATTTGTTTATTCCAATGCCCTGCATCAGGCCTTGTGGGCGGCACGGTGGCACAGTGGTTAGCACTGCTGCCTCACAGCGCCTGAGACCCGGGTTCAATTCCCGCCTCAGGCGACTGACTGTGTGGAGTTTGCACGTTCTCCCCGTGTCTGCGTGGGTTTCCTCCGGGTGCTCCGGTTTCCTCCCACAGTCCAAAGATGTGTGGGCCAGGTGAATTGGCCATGCTAAATTGCCCGTAGTGTTAGGCAAATGTAGGGGATTGGGTGGGTTGCGCTTCAGCGGGTCGGTGTGGACTTGTTGGGCCGAAGGGCCTGTTTCCACACTGTAAGTAATCTAATCTAAGGCCTCCAATTCTACAGGCTCAAGCTTGGCCCATTGAAAAGTTTGCTATTTTATCAATGCCATCAGTCATACAATTCCCTAGATTTTGGTGTCCATAGATATCTATCTCACGAGCATGCTAGGTTTTAATCATTTGCTCCATGCCTTTAGCTCTCTAGGTCCTAACTCTGGAATTTCCTACCCAAATCCCACTTTCTCTACTTATTTAAAATGCTCCTTAAAACGCACCTTGACCCTTTGGTCAACTGATCTAATATCTCATTAAATGGGTCAGTAACAACCTTGTTCTCTAATGTTCCTCTGAAGCAACTTCTTAAAAATATAATTAATGGGATGTTGACCAGCACTGATTGTCCTGGAGGCAGAGGAACTGAGCTGGCTTCTTGAACCATTGCAGTTCTTGGGACACTGTTACTTTAAAGGCTTTACATAACAGCAGAGTTGTCAATCAGTAGACAAGATGTATATTGAAGAACCAATTAAAAATTTTAAAGGGCCAAAATATCAAGTGTCGCCACTGATGTCACATTGAAAGCCCTCGCAAGATAAGACAATGCTCACAAGACAAAGCTTTTCACTGTGCCTCGGTACACGTGACAATAAATAAATTCAATTCAATTCAATCCAGCAGAGACCAAAGCTTTCAACAGGTAAACGGTGGAATGAAACTGTTTGGAGTTTACACATTCTCCCTGCATCTGTGTAGGTTTCCTCTGGGTGCTCTGGTTTCCTCTACAGTCCACAGATGATTTGGGCATGCTAAATTACCCATAATGTCCAGGGATATGCAGTCTAGGTGGATTAGCCATGAGAAATGTAGGGTTACTGGATTAGATTGTTGGTTGGTGACATCTGGTGGGATGCTTTTTGGAGAGTTGATGTGGACTTAATGGGCTGAATGGCCTATTTCCATGCTGTTTGGATTCTAGGGATATGATTCTATGAAAGGAGAGGTGTTGAAGGAAATCCTTTTAAGGCAACGAGATGGTGATTGGCTTTACTACCTCATTTTGCTGCTGTTAAACTGCAATCTTATCACATTCTGAGTGACATCGCACAGGAGTCCTGCTCTAACTGTTCCATGTAGAGCTGTTGACATGATACTGAACGTAAGCCAAAACAAAACCTTATGACATTGGGCTGTCCAGTTACATAATTGCCACTTCACCCATGGACTACATTCCTGCCCTTTCTGTTGTTGCATCCTTGTTTCTGTCACTTCTCATTGCAAGAACCGACTCACAGAACCTTGTTTTACCTTTAAATGTTGCTGTAAACACATAAACATGAGACCGTCTGTTCTGTAGCCTGTTCGGCTGTGTTTATTTTCCCCTCTGTTTGTTCCTCCCCTCTGAGATCTATCAGTTCATTCCTCATGTTGTTTTATCATCTTGGCTTCCCATTCTCTCCTACTTTGCATCTAATAGAGTTTCTGATGTGCGCAGTGGGATTAATAAACTGCTCTTCCTCCAGATCACTGGTCTCTGAGGCATCATAACATTAGCATTATCAATAGGGGCCATTTCTTCCAAATAGTGAAGGGCATCAATAAAATAAATCACTAAAAATACTAGAAATTTTGTAAAAGGAAATGATTCAGGAATGATGGAAATGATATAATTCATGCATACCTGGTGTGCTCACAAATAACCTGGTTTTAAATTCAAAGTTATATTTATAACTCCCCACATAACTTCACATAAATATAACTTTGAATTTCAAACCAGGTTAGCTGTGAGCACACCAGGTATGCATGATGCACTTATGTGGTGTGTTATTTTTTTTCAGTGCTACATATACTTGAACAGAACCAAGCACTAAACATCCAAGTTGGCCAAAAGCTGTTTTTGTGATTCAGTCATTACGAGACCACTTAATACATCAAATAGCTTGCTTTCGTGGGAAGAGCAGCAATTGAGCAATATTGTTGTTTTATTTGTGGGATGTGGGTGGTGCTGGCAGGATGTGAGCTAACATTTATTGCTGCGCATTGCCCTTGATCTACGTCCTGATCTGCTGCAGTTCAAGATTGAACTTGAATTGGTTCAAGTACATGGAGTATCTTGAACAGTTTTGGTCTCCTTACCTCAGAAAAGCTGCTATTTCCAATGCAGGGACACAATAAAGGCTCACCAGATTTGTTGCCGGGAAGGCAGGACCCTCCTATGAAGAGCTATTGTGCAAACTCAACCTGTGTTCTCTAAAGTTTCAAACAATGCGAGGTAATCTCATTGAGACTTACAAATTACTTGGCTGCAGTCCATTTGGCATAGGTAGATCCACAATATTGTTTGGGTTTCTCTAGATGGTAAAGGACACAAGCGTGGAAAGTGCTATCTAAAGAGCCTTGCTGGATTTCTGCACATTGATAATACACACATTTGTCTGTGGCTTGGAAACAGCACAGCCTCAGCAGACGTGCATTATCTTGACCAGTAAAGATGACAAGGACTCTGGGAAAGCTTGTGTTATGCATGCATGTACAATATGAGAGGTTTGGGACCTACAAGATACCCAGGACAGTCACATTGGCATGAAGTACCAGAGGGTAGCACTCCTTGAACACCATGAAGCTGATTTGGAGCATTGTCTCTCAATGCACACTGTACACGAGGCAGAGAAGTTTCAGGAACAGTCATAACAGACAGTGATCACTTCACACTGGGATAAGCAGACAAGGAGGACTGTGGAGATGGCAGTGAGTGGGTGACCCTTCTCTGAACGGAAAAGGAAATGAGATGGTAGGTTGAAGAGATGGAGGACGCCTTGGAGCTGTCTAACAGATATGAAATGCCTATTTAGTCACCAATACAACCGAGTTGATAGTGAGTCCACAGTATCATGATGCCCGAGGCAACTCTTGGAAAAGAGACAGGTCGGGAAGCAGATTAGAAATGTAGTAGTAGTGGGTGGCTCAATGTTCCGAGGGTTAGTCGAGTTTACAGCCGAGGTCATGAGTCTTGTGTGGTGTGTTGCCTCCCAGATGCAAGGGTCTGGGACATAATGGAATGGCTGAATAAACTTCTGGAAAGGGAGGGAGAACATGCAGTGGTTGTGGTTCATGTGGGAACCAACAAGATGGGGGAGACACCTCAGAGATCATGCAGGATAATTTTAAGAAATTAGGAAGAAGGGGGGATCCAAGATGGCAACAATCTGAGATCGCACAGCCGAGCTCCGCATCGCAGCACAAGCAGGATGAACCTTTAACCTGCCCAACCCAGGCTGTTGCGATATCATGGGACTCTGGAAAGGTCATGGAGTCCCAAGAAACTTCTAAAAATTAACTTACCTGTGTATCCAGCTGTCCAGAGATGCCTAAAAAGGGAGGAGGAGCATCTGAGGCCGGGCCTGCGACAGCCTCAGAGCCGATTACTCTCCAGGCCCTGGTGAACCAGCTCTCGAAATCTCGCGAAATGCTGGGGAAACAGATTGAAGAGAAGCTGGCTCCAGTCTCTCTCATGCTGCAGAAGCATGAGCAGCAGCAGGGAGACCTGGAGAAGAGGCCAGATGAGGTGGAGCACAGGGTCACAGTGGTGGAAGCTGATGCCAGTTCATTCAAGGATAGGATTCAAGTCCTGCAGATGCAAGTCCGTAATTTGCATGACCAAGTGGATGATTTTGTGAATAGGGGCAGGAGAAAAAACATTTGGATCAGCGGTCTGCCTGAGGGTAAGGAAGGTGAGTATCCTGCGGAATTTGTTGAGGACTGGCTGCCAAGATTCCTTGACTTGGAGGCTGGCATGAGAGGACTGAAAATAGAGAGGTCTCACCAGGTCGCAGCGCGGAGATTGGGTCTGGGTCAACATCCTCGACCTCTCCTGGTCCGGTTCCATCACTACCGGGATAAAGAGAGAGCCATGGAGTATTCCAGAGTCCAGGGGAAGGATCAGAAGGCCCTAATTTACGAGGGCTCTAAGATTATGTTCTCTCAGGATTTCTCAGTGGCGGTGAACCAGAAATGAAAATCGTAAAAGACGGTGTCAAGAGAAGGCTGAGGGAGCTTGGGATTCAGTATTCGGCAGTGCTTTGGGTTAGCTTAGATACATCTCTTTGACACGTCGGAGAAGGCATGAGACTTTGACTAACTTGAACAACTTTAGTATGCATAAATAGTATTGTTTGGGCATGTGTTTATCATTCTGTAAAAGAAATGGAGGAAGTCCTATTGGAGCTTTATCTTTTTTTTTCCTCTATTGATAGTAGTTTGGTTTAAACTATGTTTGGCGGCGGATGAGATTACATTTTCAATTTCTGAGTTGGGATATACCAAAGCATGGGTGGTGTATTTATTCCCTTTTTTTCTGAAAATGTTATGTTTTTATTCATTGATATTCTACGGGCTGTTATTCTTTTCTACTTGTGTTTGTGGTGCAGCTCTCGCTGGGAGAAGTGAAGGTGGTTGGGATGGTTAGATGCCTACTTATGGGTAGTTTGGGATGGGTAGTTGCCCCCTCTGGGCAGGGGGTGAATTCCCTTACTCAGCGCTGTTGGCACTTTATATGTTGGTTTGTTTTTTGTTTTTCATTGTTTTTAATTCTCAATAGTTTTGTAGGTTTGTTAAATGTAGTGGTTTTTATTTATATAGTTTCTATATTTGGTGGATTATTTGACACTAAGGCTTAGCAGTTTGTGGTCTGGGGTCCTCCTTTCTGGAATTTAAATGTTATTGCAGAAGATTATGGTTAATGATTTGATTAAATGGTGTACCTGGAATATCAAAGGAAGTCACTCACCAATTAAGAGGAAGAAGGTACTCTTGAGTCTTAGAAAGGAGAAGGTGAATATTGCTTTGTTACAGGAGACACATTTGGTTGACAAGGAGCATCTGAAGTTACATCATTTTGATCGAGTTTATTTTTCATCATTAAATACCAGAAGTAGGGGAGTGGCTATATTGGTGAGGAAGAATCTCCCATTTAAGTTGTTGGAGTGTGTTAATTCATAAAGCCTTGAGAAATGGGGAAGAATATGGTGTTTTAAATGTTTATTGCCCTCCAGCTCATCCCCTTAAATTTTTGGTCGATGAAGTTTCTAGACTGATAAGTCTTGAGTCCCAGCACATCATTATAGGGGAGATTTTAACTGCCTCATGGATCCCACAGTAGACAGGTTGCCTAAAGGTCTCTCAATACCCTCTGTACAAACTAAACAGTTAATGGATCTGTGTGGGGAGTTAGGGCTGGTGGATGTCTGGAGGCGCCTCCACCCTACAGGTAGGGATTTTACGTTTTTCTCCAAACCGCACAGATGTCACCCCAGGATTGATTTTTTTCTGACCCCTGCAGTAACTCTGGATTTGGTGGTATCTTGAACGATTGGTAATGTTACCATCTCTGATCATGCTCCAGTGTACCTTATGGTTAAGATTAAGGACATTACAGGGGGCTCGAGGTACTTGTGAATGGATCCCTTTATCCTCAAGGATAATAAGTTTGTGGAGTATTTCTCTAGGGAATTTTGGGTATTCCTAGCCATCAACATAGGCTCGATTGATAGCTCATCCGTTCTCTGGGAAACTGCCAAAGCCTATGCAAGGCGGTTAGTTATTTCATATTCCACCAGTAGGAAGTGATAGAAGGATGAGCTGCAACAACTCCTTGAAGCACGGTTGAAGGCAGCCGAGAAGGTCTACTTTGACAGACCCTCGTTGGTCAAACTACAGAGGATATAGCGCTGCGGTCTGCATCAAATTCCGTGCTCACGAGAATGGCAAAGAAGGAGCTGGCTTTTGTAAAGCAAAGGTTATACGAGCATGGTGACAAGCCAGGCAAATACTTACTGTATCTTGCCAGAAAGAGGAGTGCCCCACAAGCCATTACAGCGATTAGGGAGGGGTCTGGGAAACTAATATGTGATTCTAAAAAGATTAATGTGGCGTTTCAGAGATCTTACTCGAAGTTATACCAATCCGAGGATTGTGATGAGGCGCAGGCCAAAATGGAATCCCTTTTTAGGGATCTGAAGCTCCCGGGTGTGACTCCTGAACAACAATCCTTTCTCAATGCCCCGTTATCAGAGCAAGAAGTGCAGGAAGCTGTGAGACAGCTTCAGAGTGGCTGAACTGGTCCTCAACCTTAACAATTTCTCCTTCGAATCCTCCCACTTCCTCTAGACCAAATGGGTAACTATGGGCACCCATATCGGCCCCAGCTATGCCTGTCTCTTGTCGGCTACATAGAACAGTCCATCTTCCTCCATTACATCGGCACCACTCCCCACCTCTTCCTCCGCTACATTGATGACTGCATTGGCGCCACCTCGTGCTACTGCGAGGAGATTGAGCAGTTCACCAACTTCACCAACACATTCCACCCTGACCTTAAATTCACCTGGACCATCTCTGACACCTCCCTCCACTTCCTGGACCTAAATGCCATCCCGTATTCCCAAATCCTCCACCTCAGCCGTATCTGCTCTCAGGAGGACCAATTCCACCACAGAACACACCAGATGGCCTCCTTCTTTAGAGATTGCAATTTCTTTTCTCACATGATTAAAGATGCCCTCCAACACATCTCATTCACATCCTGCATCTCCGCCCTCAATCCCCACCCCTCCAACCATAACAAGGACAGAACCCCCCCGGTCCTCACTTTCCACCTACGATCCTTCGCATTAACTGCATCATCTGCCAACACTTCCGCCACCTCCAAACGAACCCCACCACCAGAGATATATTTCCCTCCCCACCCTTTTCTGCTTTCCACAAAGACCATGCCCTCCATGACTACCTGTTGACTACCCCCCAACACCCCACCCTCCCGTCCTGGCACCCTCCCCTACCACCACAGGAATTGTAAAACCTGCGCCCACACCTCCTCCCTCACCTCTATCCAAGGCCCCAAAGGAACCTTCCACATCCATCAAAGTTTCACCTGCACATCCACCAATGTCATTTATTGTACCTGTTGCTCACGATGCGGTCTCATCTACATTGGGGAGACTGGACGCTTCCTCGCAGAGCGCTTTAGGGAACATCTCTGGGACACTCGCACCAATCAACCCCACCGCCCTGTGGCCCAACATTTCAACTTCCCCTCCCACTCTGCCGAGGACATGCAGGTCCTGGGCCTCCTCCACCACCACTCCCTCACCACCCGATGCCTGGAGGGA